>NC_092415.1:169462936-174462936 GCF_040894005.1 Engystomops pustulosus | reverse complement strand
GAAGTCTGATATCTCTGTTTTACCAAATCTTTAAACTAAATCGTCAACTTATTTTTTAACAGCCAGTCCAGGAGATTTAGCCCCCAGCGATTGCAAGGGTTGCATTATGGGTAAATCTTACCTGAGAGACCAGAGAATAAGATGGTCTAACACTACAAAAGAACTGTGAAAAACTTGTTATTGACTCTGGTCATTGTGTTACAATCTATACACCTCTGTAGCTTTAAGAGGCTTTATGTGTAGAACATACATGTTTTATAATTTATTGCATTTCTACTTTTTTTCTATAGTTGTTTTTAGTATAATTGTACGATGTGGAGTTAGTAGAAACTTACCCAACAAACCACTATTGGTATGTTGTGAAGCAGATTAACATTTTCCAGATCGTGTTTCTTTCATGGCCAGTGTGTGCAGACATCATCCAGAAAAACATATGTAAAATTACTGCATAAAGTCAAGGAGGCTAAGAGTTTATCACTGAAGTTGAAGGACCATCAGATAATGGGGCAGATTTACTTACCCGGTCCATTCGCGATCCATCGGCGTGTTCTCTGCGCTGGATTCGGGTCCGGCCGGGATTTATTAAGGTAGTTCCTCCGACGTTCACCAGGTGGCGCTGCTGCGCTGAAGTTCCCTGGAACGCACTGGAATACACCGAGTCGGGCTGAGTGAAGGTAAGTTCAAGCTCCGCGGCAGATTTTTTTTTTTAAATGCGGCGGTTTTTCCGAATCCGTCTGGTTTTCGTTCGGCCACGCCCCCCCCCCCGATTTCCGTCGCGTGCATGCCAGCACCGATGCGCCACAATCCGATCGCGTGCGCCAATATCCCGGGGCAATTCAGGGAGAATCGGCGCAAATCGGAAATATTCGGGTAACTCATTGGGAAAACGCGAATCGGGCCCTTAGTAAATGACCCCCAATGTGTTGGTAGATGTTTTACTCACCTCCCTGTCCCATCCCAAACAGCAATAATAGAGATGAGCGAACATGCTCGTCCGAGCTTGATGCTCGGTCGAGCATTAGGGTACTCGAAACTGCTCGTTGCTCGGACGAATACTTTGCCCGCTCGAGAAAATGGCAGCTCCCGCCGTTTTGCTTTTTGGCGGCCAGAAACAGAGCCAATCACAAGCCAGGAGACTCTGCACTCCACCCAGCATGACGTGGTACCCTTACACGTCGATAGCAGTGGTTGGCTGGCCAGATCAGGTGACCCTGGGATAGACTAGCCGCTGGCCGCGCTGCTCGGATCATTCTGTCTCTGGATGCCGCTAGGGAGAGAGCTGCTGCTGGTCAGGGAAAGCGTTAGGGTGTTCTATTAGCTTACTGTTAGGCAGGAGTGATTCTCAAAGAACCCAACAGCCCTTCTTAGGGCTACAATAACGTTCTACTTTTTTTATTTTAATTTGCATCTTTTACCATTTTGTGAGGAATTAGCAGGGGGACTTGCTACCGTTGTGTTTAGCTCTTAGTGGCACACATATCCATAGCAAAGACCGAAGTGGGAAAATTCAGTAGGGGTTGGATTTCTATTAGGCAATAACTCAGTGTCATCTCATCTGGCATAGTAGTGTGCTTCCTTTGATACTTGGCTAGAAAATAGCCATAGGAGAATACAAATAGCTTCTTGAAGCCTACAGTAGCGTTCTATATATTTGATTTCTGGTTGATCTGCTGGTGGCTGTAGTTTCTGCAGTGCATGTACTTGCCAATTCTGAGCAATTTGTAGTGAGACTTGCGACCGCTGTGTTCTGCGCTTAGTGGCGCACATATCCATAGCAAAGGCTGAAGTGGGAAAATTCAGTAGGGGTTGGATTTCTATTAGGCAATAACTCAGTGTCATCTCATCTGGCATAGTAGTGTGCTTCCTTTGATACTTGGCTAGAAAATAGCCATAGGAGAATACAAATAGCTTCTTGAAGCCTACAGTAGCGTTCTATATATTTGATTTCTGGTTGATCTGCTGGTGGCTGTAGTTTCTGCAGTGCATGTACTTGCCAATTCTGAGCAATTTGTAGTGAGACTTGCGACCGCTGTGTTCTGCGCTTAGTGGCGCACATATCCATAGCAAAGGCTGAAGTGGGAAAATTCAGTAGGGGTTGGATTTCTATTAGGCAATAACTCAGTGTCATCTCATCTGGCATAGTAGTGTGCTTCCTTTGATACTTGGCTAGAAAATAGCCATAGGAGAATACAAATAGCTTCTTGAAGCCTACAGTAGCGTTCTATATATTTGATTTCTGGTTGATCTGCTGGTGGCTGTAGTTTCTGCAGTGCATGTACTTGCCAATTCTGAGCAATTTGTAGTGAGACTTGCGACCGCTGTGTTCTGCGCTTAGTGGCACACATATCCATAGCAAAGGCTGAAGTGGGAAAATTCAGTAGGGGTTGGATTTCTATTAGGCAATAACTCAGTGTCATCTCATCTGGCATAGTAGTGTGCTTCCTTTGATACTTGGCTAGAAAATAGCCATAGGAGAATACAAATAGCTTCTTGAAGCCTACAGTAGCGTTCTATATATTTGATTTCTGGTTGATCTGCTGGTGGCTGTAGTTTCTGCAGTGCATGTACTTGCCAATTCTGAGCAATTTGTAGTGAGACTTGCGACCGCTGTGTTCTGCGCTTAGTGGCGCACATATCCATAGCAAAGGCTGAAGTGGGAAAATTCAGTAGGGGTTGGATTTCTATTAGGCAATAACTCAGTGTCATCTCATCTGGCATAGTAGTGTGCTTCCTTTGATACTTGGCTAGAAAATAGCCATAGGAGAATACAAATAGCTTCTTGAAGCCTACAGTAGCGTTCTATATATTTGATTTCTGGTTGATCTGCTGGTGGCTGTAGTTTCTGCAGTGCATGTACTTGCCAATTCTGAGCAATTTGTAGTGAGACTTGCGACCGCTGTGTTCTGCGCTTAGTGGCGCACATATCCATAGCAAAGGCTGAAGTGGGAAAATTCAGTAGGGGTTGGATTTCTATTAGGCAATAACTCAGTGTCATCTCATCTGGCATAGTAGTGTGCTTCCTTTGATACTTGGCTAGAAAATAGCCATAGGAGAATACAAATAGCTTCTTGAAGCCTACAGTAGCGTTCTATATATTTGATTTCTGGTTGATCTGCTGGTGGCTGTAGTTTCTGCAGTGCATGTACTTGCCAATTCTGAGCAATTTGTAGTGAGACTTGCGACCGCTGTGTTCTGCGCTTAGTGGCGCACATATCCATAGCAAAGGCTGAAGTGGGAAAATTCAGTAGGGGTTGGATTTCTATTAGGCAATAACTCAGTGTCATCTCATCTGGCATAGTAGTGTGCTTCCTTTGATACTTGGCTAGAAAATAGCCATAGGAGAATACAAATAGCTTCTTGAAGCCTACAGTAGCGTTCTATATATTTGATTTCTGGTTGATCTGCTGGTGGCTGTAGTTTCTGCAGTGCATGTACTTGCCAATTCTGAGCAATTTGTAGTGAGACTTGCGACCGCTGTGTTCTGCGCTTAGTGGCGCACATATCCATAGCAAAGGCTGAAGTGGGAAAATTCAGTAGGGGTTGGATTTCTATTAGGCAATAACTCAGTGTCATCTCATCTGGCATAGTAGTGTGCTTCCTTTGATACTTGGCTAGAAAATAGCCATAGGAGAATACAAATAGCTTCTTGAAGCCTACAGTAGCGTTCTATATATTTGATTTCTGGTTGATCTGCTGGTGGCTGTAGTTTCTGCAGTGCATGTACTTGCCAATTCTGAGCAATTTGTAGTGAGACTTGCGACCGCTGTGTTCTGCGCTTAGTGGCGCACATATCCATAGCAAAGGCTGAAGTGGGAAAATTCAGTAGGGGTTGGATTTCTATTAGGCAATAACTCAGTGTCATCTCATCTGGCATAGTAGTGTGCTTCCTTTGATACTTGGCTAGAAAATAGCCATAGGAGAATACAAATAGCTTCTTGAAGCCTACAGTAGCGTTCTATATATTTGATTTCTGGTTGATCTGCTGGTGGCTGTAGTTTCTGCAGTGCATGTACTTGCCAATTCTGAGCAATTTGTAGTGAGACTTGCGACCGCTGTGTTCTGCGCTTAGTGGCGCACATATCCATAGCAAAGGCTGAAGTGGGAAAATTCAGTAGGGGTTGGATTTCTATTAGGCAATAACTCAGTGTCATCTCATCTGGCATAGTAGTGTGCTTCCTTTGATACTTGGCTAGAAAATAGCCATAGCAATAGGATAGGATTGTTTGGTTCTAAAAACTCAAAAAAAAACAAAAAACACAAAAAAAAACAAAAAACACAAAAAAAACACACAAAAAAAAAAAAAAAAAGTAAAAAAAAAAAAAAAGTTATAACTCTCATTTTAAAAATGTTTAACCCCAGGGCTAGGGGTAGAGGACGAGGGCGGGGACGTGGGCGTCCAACTACTGCAGGGGTCAGAGGCCGTGGTCCTGGGCGGGGTGAGACACCACCTGCTGATGAGGGAGCAGGGGAACGCCGCAGAGCTACACTCCCTAGGTTCATGTCTGAAGTTACTGGGACTCGTGGTAGAGCACTGTTGAGGCCAGAACAGTGCGAACAGGTGATGTCGTGGATTGCTGACAATGCTTCGAGCAATTTGTCCACCACCAGTCAGTCTTCCACGCAGTCCACCCATGTCACCGAAATCCCCACTCCTCCAGCTCCTGCACCTCAGCCTCCTCCCCCCCAGTCTGCCCCCTCCCAGGAAAATTTGCCATTTGAACCGGCATACTCTGAGGAACTGTTTTCTGGACCCTTCCCACAGTCACAAACCACTTGTCCGGTTGCTGCTGAGCAATTTTCCGATGCCCAGGTTTTCCACCAGTCACAGTCTGTGGGTGATGATGACCTTCTTGACGTAGTGGAAGTGTGTAAAGAGGTGTCCGACGATGAGGAGACACGGTTGTCAGACAGTGGGGAAGTTGTTGTCAGGGCAGGAAGTCCGAGGGGGGAGCAGACTGAGGGATCGGAGGATGATGAGGTGACAGACCCAAGCTGGGTTGAGAGGCCGGGTGAACACAGTGCTTCTGAGACGGAGGAGAGTCCTCGACCTGAACAGGTTGGAAGAGGCAGTGGTGGGGCCAGACGGAGAGGCAGGGCCAGAGCTGGTGCATCAGCGCCACTGTCAACTAGTGAAGCTCCCGTGGTGAGGGCTCTTGCGGCGAGGGCTAGATCTTCAGAAGTGTGGAGGTTCTTTAAGGAAACACCGGATGACCGACGGACTGTGGTGTGCAACATTTGCCAAACCAGGCTCAGCAGGGGTTCCACCACTACTAGCTTAACTACCACCAGTATGCGCAGGCATATGAATGCTAAGCACCCCACTCAGTGGCAACAAGCCCGTTCACCTCCGGCCGTGCACACCACTGCTCCTTCCCCTGTGTCAGCTGCTAGTCAGCCCCCTGCCCAGGACCCTGGCCCAAAAACCCCATCGTCGCCTCCACGATCCTCCACAGCATCCACCAGCGTTCAGCTCTCCATACCCCAGACGCTGGAGCGGAAACGCAAATATAGTGCAACCCACCCGCACGCCCAAGCCCTTAATGTGCACATCTCCAGATTGCTTAGCCTGGAGATGCTGCCCTATAGGCTAGTAGAGACCGAGGCCTTTCGCAACCTCATGGCGGCGGCCGCCCCTCGGTATTCGGTCCCCAGCCGCCACTACTTTTCCCGATGTGCCGTCCCAGCCCTGCACCAGCACGTGTCAGACAACATCATCCGTGCCCTGACCAACGCCGTTTCTGACAAGGTCCACCTGACCACGGACACGTGGACGAGTGCTGCCGGGCAGGGCCACTATATATCGCTGACGGCACATTGGGTTAACTTGGTGGAGGCTGGGACCGAGACTGACCCTGGGGCTGCTCATATACTGCCGACGCCGAGGATTGCGGGGCCTACCTCGGTCCAGGTGTTTCAGGCCTACTATGCCTCCTCCTCCTCCCACCCCTCCTCCACCTCCTCCTCCGAACTACCATCCGTGGGCACGGCGCCATCAGTCGGTAGCTCTAGGCACAGCAGCAGTGCCGTCGCTAAGCGACAGCAGGCGGTGCTCAAACTGCTGAGCCTAGGCGACAAAAGGCACACCGCCCAAGAGCTATTACAGGGCATCACGGCGCAGACTGATCTGTGGCTGGCACCGCTGAACCTCAAGCCGGGAATGGTTGTGTGTGACAACGGCCGTAACCTGGTGGCGGCTCTGCAACTCGGCAGACTGACACATGTGCCATGCCTGGCCCATGTGTTAAATCTGATAGTGCAGCGTTTCCTCAAGACATACCCCAATCTGTCTGATTTGCTCACGAAGGTGCGCCGCATCTGTGCGCATTTCAGGAAGTCCAGCCCAGATGCTGCCACTCTCAGGGCAGCGCAGCGCCGCCTCCAACTGCCCGCTCACCGACTGTTGTGCGACGTGCCCACGAGGTGGAATTCAACACTGACCATGTTATCCAGAGTTTACCAGCAGCGCAGAGCGATTGTAGACTGCCAGATGTCAACTTCCACCAGAACTGGTAGTCAGGTCAGTCAGCTTCCTCAAGTCTACAATGAGGAGTGGACGTGGATGTCTGATATCTGTCAGGTGCTGAGTAACTTTGAGGAGTCAACACAGATGGTCAGTGGCGATGCCGCCATCATCAGCCTCACCATCCCGCTGCTTGGCCTGTTGAAAAACTCTCTGGTCAGCATGAAGTCGGAAGCTTTGCGCTCGTCACAAGAGACGGGGGAAGAATATTCCCTTGTTGATAGCCAAAGCACCCTGAGGTCTGTTTCTCAGCGCATATCGGAGGAGGTGGAGGTGGAGGAGGATGAGGAGGAAGAGGAGGAGAATGTTGGCGAGACACAAGAGGGGACCATTGTTGAGTCCTTCACTGTTCAGCGTGTATGGGCAGAAGAAGAGGAGTTGGAGGAGTTGGAGGAGGAGGAAATGGACAGTCAGGCCAGTGAGGGGAGTGAATTCTTACGCGTTGGTACTCTGGCGCATATGGCAGATTTCATGCTAGGCTGCCTATCCCGTGACCCTCGCGTTCAAAGAATTTATTCCAGCACCGATTACTGGGTGTTCACTCTCCTGGACCCACGGTACAAGCAAAATCTTGCCACTCTCATCCCTGCAGAGGAAAGGAGTGTGAGAATGCATGAATACCAGCAGGCCCTGGTGCACAAGCTGAAACAGTATTTCCCTTCTGACAGCGCTAGCGGCAGAGTGCGTAGTTCTGCGGGACAAGTAGCGAGGGAGAGTAGGCGAGCAGGCAGCTTGTCCAGCACTGGCAAGGGTACGCTTTACAAGGCTTTTGCCAGCTTTATGTCACCCCAGCAAGACACTGTCACCTGTCCCCAGTCTCGGCAGAGTAGGGCTGATGGTGAGGGAGTACGTAGCTGACCATACCATCGTCCTAAATGATCACACAGCTCCCTACAACTACTGGGTTTCAAAGCTGGACATGTGGCACGAACTGGCGCTGTACGCCTTGGAGGTTCTTGCCTGCCCTGCCGCTAGCGTCTTGTCCGAGCGGGTTTTCAGTGCAGCTGGTGGCATCATCACCGATAAGCGTACACGCCTGTCGACTGACAGCGCTGACAGGCTGACGCTTATTAAAATGAATAAAGGCTGGATTTCTCAGAATTTCCAATCTCCACCAGGTGAAGGAAGCTCAACCTGAATAATTGATCCACTCCTCCTCCTCCTCCTCATTTTCCTCCTTCTCCTCCTCTTTGTACAGTAAAGCAGAGGAAAATGGCTATTTTTTGACAGGGCCCACAGGCTCTTGCTATACTTCATGCATTTAATTTTTCTGGAGGGCCACCTACCCGGTCCTCTGTTTGAAACAATTTTTGTGAGTGCCACATACAGGCACTCAATCTATTCCATTTTTCTGGAGGGCCACCTACCCGGTCCTCTGGTTTGAACAATTTTTGGGACTGCCACATACAGGCACTCAATCTATTCCATTTTACTGGAGGGCCACCTACCTGCTCCTCTGGTTTGAAGAATTTTTGGGACTGCCACATACAGGCACTCAATCTATTCCATTTTACTGGAGGGCCACCTACCTGCTCCTCTGGTTTGAAACATTTTTGGGACTGCCACATACAGGCACTCAATCTATCCCATTTTACTGGAGGGCCACCTACCTGCTCCTCTGGTTTGAAGAATTTTTGGGACTGCCACATACAGGCACTCAATCTATTCCATTTTACTGGAGGGCCACCTACCTGCTCCTCTGGTTTGAAACATTTTTGGGACTGCCACATACAGGCACTCAATCTATCCCATTTTACTGGAGGGCCACCTACCTGCTCCTCTGGTTTGAAACATTTTTGGGACTGCCACATACAGGCACTCAATCTATCCCATTTTACTGGAGGGCCACCTACCTGCTCCTCTGGTTTGAAACATTTTTGGGACTGCCACATACAGGCACTCAATCTATTCCATTTTACTGCAGGGCCACCTACCTGCTCCTCTGGTTTGAACAATTTTTGGGACTGCCACATACAGGCACTCAATCTATTCCATTTTACTGGAGGGCCACCTACCTGCTCCTCTGGTTTGAACAATTTTTGGGACTGCCACATACAGGCACTCAATCTATCCCATTTTACTGGAGGGCCACCTACCTGCTCCTCTGGTTTGAAAAATGTTTGGGACTGCCACATACAGGCACTATCCAAATTAAATTGTCTCCATAGCAGCCTCCACACGTTGTCTCCATTCCTACCTCCAAAAGTCGTCCATATAGCTGCCTCCATACATCGTCCCTTTATCAAACGAGGTGTGTCAGGCAGAAATTTGGGTTGTTTTCATGGATTCCACATCAAAGTTGTTAACTTTGTCGCCACCCTGCTGTGTAATCCACAAAATATACTTGCAAACTTTTACCATTTAGGGATATTATTTCAGCGCTTCTTGCGCATCTGTTTACATTCCCCTCACCCGCCATATCCTAAACTTATAAGAACGCTACTACACTTGATCTTATACAAAAGTGCTGTTTGGGGAGTAGCCTAGAGACAGGGGCTTGGATTTGCGAAAGCTCGCCTGGCAGCGGAGCGCCAGCTCCATGCGCATCATGCGCTTCTTGCGCATCTGTTTACATTCCCCTCACCCGGCATATCCTAAACTTATAAGAACGCTACTACACTTGATCTTATACAAAAGGTTCTTAGAAGTGCTGTTTGGGGAGTAGCCTAGAGACAGGGGCTTGGATTGGCGAAAGCTCGCCTGGCAGCGGAGCGCCAGCTCCATGCCAAGATCCAACTAACATAGTTTTAACTGCAGCACCTTTAATCTACTACTAGTTCACTGCCTCCATACATGGTCCCCTTATCAAACGAGCTGTGTCAGGCAGAATTTTGGGTTGTTTTCATGGCTTCCATGTTAACTTTGTCGCCACCCTGCTGTGTAATCCACAAAATATACTGGCAAACTTTTATCATGTACCGATATTATTTGAGCACTTCTTGCTCACCTCCTTTGGTTCCTCTCTGCCACCCATTGGTTTGAAGCCTGAGTCCATTTAGGGTATGTCGCCATGACACTCTCTAGCCTGCTGCCGCTGCCTCTGCATGCCGTCCCCTATAGTGTCAGGGTCAATTATTGCATGTTTTAGATGCTATCTAGCTTCATTCTGTCACTCTGTCATGGCCATGCTGTTGCCCATAATTTTGGCATAATGGTGCGTTTAAGCAGCCTCAGAGGCATCCATGCATGCTGCCCCTGCTGTTTCCTGTCCATTTCCGTGGTGTTTCCATCCTTTTCTGAGGTTCCCAGGTGTTTGGCCAAGCTTCCCTGTGCAGAGCCTTGGTCCCCTTGAAAAATGCTCGAGTCTCCCATTGACTTCAATGGGGTTCGTTATTCGAGACGAGCACTCGAGCATCGGGAAAAGTTCGTCTCGAATAACGAGTACCCGAGCATTTTAGTGTTCGCTCATCTCTAAGCAATAACCTTTTTTTGTCATCTTTTAGAATGACCGGGTTTCATAGAAAAAGAGCTTTATAAACTATGCAAATGAGCCTGAGGCGCTCTGCCGAGCATCCCACAGCTCCGTGGATAGTTAATTTATGTTAATTTATTCCCCCCTGGCTGATTGACATGCCCACACAATGCTAAGAGAGTCGGTGACGTCACCGGCTCTCCCTCAGCTATTCTCGCACTATGCACGATCATAGAATTATCTCACTACATTCTGCTATGATCAGTCACAGCACGAGAATAGCAGAGGGGTGGCTGGTGACATCATCGGCTCTCTTAGCATTGGGGTGGCATGTCAATTGGCCAGAAGGAGGGCATAAATTAATTATCGGCTGAGCCATGAGGCCGCCTCCGGCTCATTTGCACCGTTTATAAAGCTTTTTCTACATATTCCGGTCATTCTAAAAGATGACAAGAGAAGGTTCTTTTGCTGTTCAGGATGGGTTGGGGAGGTGTGTATGAACATCTACCATCAGGTTATCTGATGGTCAATGTCCTTTAAAGCAGTGGTCCCAGGAACCAGCTTTGAGAATATATTTTCTCCAGGGAGCAGTGGTTGGGGGTATGGGGTCTGTTGTCTAGCAATAAATGTATGTTTGCGCACCCCTACGTAATTCCCTGTGCACCTAGCTTACATTGTCCCATTTCCTGAAGAAGCACCTCCCCCACATATATTGTCCCCTTTTTTGTTTGATGCCACCCCTGCTTCCTTTGTCCCATTTCTTGTGGCACCCCTCCCATGTCCCCTTTCCTGTAGCTGTCCTTCTGTCGACTTCCAATGTCCCCTTTCCTGTAGTTGCCCCCCTCCATTGTGCCCTTTCCTGCAGCTGCCCCCCTCTTTCAATGTCCACTTTCCTGCAGCATGGCCCCCCTCAATGTCCCCTTTCTTGCAGGATGCCCCCCTCCCTCAATGTCCCCTTTCCTGCAGCATGCCCTCCCCTCCCTCAATGTTCCCTTTCCTGCAGCATGCCCCCCTCCCTCAGTGCTTTCCCCTCCCCCAAAAAAATTCCAATACTCACCTTCCCCTGTCCACCACAACTGCCTTCTCTTCTTTCACCTCTCTTCCGCTCTATTGTCAGCAGACGCTAATTGCGATGTGATGGCATCATCATGTGCATCGGCAATAGAGCCTTGTATTAACATGGAAGAGAAGTGAAAGAAAAAAAAGAAGAGAAAAAGATGCAGGGAAACGGGGAAAGTGAGCATTTGATTTTTTTTTTCATACAGTTTGGCCGTGGCCCGGGACCAGGTGCTCCACAGCCCGTTCTTGGGCCATGGCCTGGTGATTAGGGATCACTGCTTTAAAGGAAACCAACCATCAGGGATCTACCAAATAAGTCAGTCACATATACAGAACACCAACATGTTAGAGGAAATTACATAGTCTTAGTGTAATCCTCTGTAAGGGACTGTCAAGGTACTGGCAAGATATATAATAAAACTATCAAAAGAAAGAGCCAGACTTACACCAATAGTATTTGTAATGAAATCGTAATTTTACAATTTTAGAACACGAAACTTACATTATAAAATGGGGGAAGGAGGAAAAAGAGACGAAGGGAGTGCGCGGAAACCCGCGTCGGGGTGTCAGTCACCTGAGCATACATGGGCTACTCTACCTCAGGTAAAACTGTTGATGCACCTTGCAGTGGATCAGTGTACACTATTTTTGTTGCATGCAATAACTAGAACAAGCACTAGCACTTTTTCTTTTCACTATATTTTTAGTGATATAGGTCATGCAATATATATTTAGAATGATGTACTGTTAACCATTAATACACATTAAGGTGTATCCATTCTTCATACTGCATATGTTACTATTCATTGCCAATGATAAATGTTTTTTGACCAATGTCAACTCTATTCAAGAGACTTTGTCGTATCATGTTGGGAATGCCCACATATCCCAGATGAATTGTATCTTTTCTCCAGTACAGGTTGCTGATTCTTAGGCATCTGGTTCCCCCTCTCTTTTTCTACCTTCCTCCATTTTTAGATGTAAGTTTTGTGTTCTAATAAAATTACAATTTCATTAGAAATACTATTGGTGTAAGTCTAGCTCTTTCTTTTGATAGGTTTATTATCTACCTAATAAGGTAGACCCCATGGTAGATTGCTACTATCTGACTTATCGCCATGCAGTCCCTGTCTAGTCTAAGCATTTGGTAGAAGCATAGAAAATAGAATCTTTAACTTATGCAAATTATCATCCGCAGCTAGATAGTTTATATATATTATAGAGTGCGTGCACATGGCTGCACATCCTTCACCTCCGAAACCAGAGCTATGCACATGTGCACAACGCAAACTGAAAACGGAAGTGCAGTGGAGATGCGCTGGTAGGCGGAAATGGCTGAGGCCACTAGTGTGTGCAGTAGTCTCTCCATAGCTGCTCTACAAAATGCATAGATTACACAGGGACAGTATGAGAACAAGTCAGATAGTATCAACCTACTATGCTACCTACCTTATTAGGTGGATCCCTAATGGTAAGTTTCCTATCATCTCTCCCTGCCTCACTTTCCCCTCTGTTGTGATTCAGACTTCAGGAGAGCCATTTATAGTGTCTCTAGATGTAGAGACATCATTTACAGCAAAGTAGGTATTATTAGGAGCATGAGCATAACTAAAGAGGTAGCAGCTATAGCAGCTGCTATGGGGCCCGCAGTGTCAAGGGGCACCCTCATCTGACCTGACACACTACAAAGTGAAGAATGTGCACCTTTATATACATATTATGCTGCACATTGTACAGAATAATACGTATATAACATATATGTGATGTATATATGTTGAACATTTTTATATGGCATGTATGTGTATGTGTGCACATAAGTGTATAAATGAGTGATTGTTACGCACATGTGTGAGCATAGAAATAACATTTTTTTTTAAGTGGGAAGGGGGGCCCCATTCAGAAGCCTTCTATAGGGCCATGCCTCTCCTAGTTACGCCCCTGATTAGGTGAGGAGAACTTGACTTCAGTGCTGGACTCTCTGCCGCCCTGAATTTATACAGCCCATTTACATCTAACTTCAAAATGTATATTCTGGATGATACCAACACACTGGGCAAAGAAGGAATCATTATTTAGAAGGTGTTAAGCTGTTTGAAAACATATTAGGTACATTTTTGCTGACAGGTTCCCTTCATTGTTGGAAATTTCTAAATCCAAAAAGCATCTACTTTAGTGGGACAGGTTGTCCCATAAAATTATTTTATTAGATGAAGTTGAGGAATTTTGTCTACTTTGCAGATGTTGTAAGTGATCCCTAAAATCTCCAAAATTTCAATTTTTATTCAAGTGAGTCAGAAAACTGGCAGTGTTTAATAGTTGTGTCCCCTTGTCCATTTCAGTCTTCACAGTATATGGTGTTCAACGTGGGACGCATAAAGTGCATATCACTAAGTGCACAACAACCAAGGCCATTGTCAGAGATGTGTCACTCGTATCTTCCTCTGGCACAACTTTAATTAAGAGCTAAGAAATTGCAGCCTGAAAGGATCAAAATGAAGAAAATGAGATTTCTAAATAGCTTCTTCCCCGGGGCACGGCATCTTTTAGATGGTAATGTAACATAAGATTAGTCAATTATTGATGGAACATCTCACTGTAAATGAATGTTGCTTGCATAAAGTTCATCTTGTATTATTGTTATGGGGACACTGAGGGATCGGTCACTTTATTATGAAGCCTCATGCTTATTATTTTTTGACTGATCCTGTGCAAGTAAATTGATGTAGAAATGCTATATCTGGTTCAAAACAGGTTGTATAACCTTAAAGGGAACCTGTCATCAATTTTTCAACATTAAACATAATGACAGTGTCCCACAAAATTCGTCTTACTGTGAACCATCCTATTTTTGTATAAAATCCACAGCTCCGATCTAGTTTAAATCACTTTTTCAAAGTACAATAAGAGTGTTTTTCTCTTCAATTGAGTCTTTATGTGACTTGTCTCCCTCATCCCCCCCTCCTTCTGGAATTCTCTTCAGCACGTCACACATGTCAACATCTCTCTCAACTCACTCATTTGCCCCTCCCTAGGGAATTCTCTTCAGTATGTCACACATAGTCAAAGTTTCTCTCAACTCCCTCAAAGTTTCTCTCAACTCCCTCATCATGCCCCATTAAGAATTCACTTCATCAAGTCACACACAGCAAATGCTTCTCTAAACGCCCTTATTACACCCACCTTTCTGGAAATTGGGGAACTGAGCCAAGTCACACAGTGAATCCTGTGTCTGCTCCACGTGGAGGAAATCAATGGACTGATTAAAGGGCCAGTAGCATTTTATTTCTTCATTACAGTGTATGTCCACAGCATTTTCTGCTAAGGGGAGCAACATTTTAAATAACAACTAATTACATATAAGCTTAGATTTTAAGGACCCATTTGTATATGAATGCTGATTTCTGGAATACCCCTTTAAGAGAATTTAGCGGTTATTGTGATCTAACGAGCTGATTTTCTAAAACCAGTGGAGCTGCTTGTTTGAAAAGAAAGAAACATAAACCACTGACTGTGTTGGTGTATGAATCTTTTTAAAAATCTGATCATGAGAACGGGCAGGCGTTTTGATATGATATGTATGGGTACAATTTCATTGCTCTAATTTTATTGGCTGTCAGTGTTGTAATGTGACTACAAATAGCTACAGTGATTCATTGAGTCTGAGGTAGTCTAAGACACTTCCTCATTATTGGTGATGTTCTTCATCCACTCAAGAGCTCCACACAACACCATCACAGGCACTCACTAGGAAATCAATGAAAGAGGGGCAATACATTACAATGGCAGATTGACTAATTAAATCATCGGGAAACCAAAGCACTGAGACTAATGATCGAAAAACCCTCACCATTATCCCCCAGGATGTTGAGACCAAGACATGCAAATCCAATGGAAGAAAACCAGATCACAAATAGAGATGAGTGAATCTATTTATTGGCTCGTAGATTTGGTGCACTTTTCAGCCGCCAAATCGAAAACAAATCTTTTCTGATTGGCTTCAGAAGAATCATTGCTGTCATTCGCTGTCATTCTTCCCAGACCTTGGGCGAAGGAAAATGAAAACATCAGTAAAAAAATTTGAATATAACAAGATTTCTCCAGAGGTTTTTATGCAAAACTTGTGTTTTAGAGGACTAGAGAGGGTTATATATCAAATTACAGGAAAATTGGAGCCACGTGATACAGACTGAATCTTTTGAAATTTTGGGCGTATGCAGTGCCGTAACTTGAAGCTGATGGGCCCAAGTGCAAAGTCTATGCCAGTCTCCCCAACTATAATGTATGGTTTATAGTACTTGTCTTCTCAAATGGAAAAGTAACATTTATGGGTCCCCTAAGCCTATTGGGCCCAGTTATGACCACATCCTCTACACCACCTCAAGTTACACAGCAGGACGTAGCTTTTGTGTATTGAATTTTGGATGATTTGCTGCTCTCTAGTCACAAGAATTGAACAATACATCTGATTACATAAACGCTGCTCTCAGGTGGTTTGTCTGGAAAACCCCACTGCCGTGTATTTCAGAAGCCTCCGAGTACATTCACTGCTCTACTTTATTTCCTTTCAAATATTTGCCAAAACAAACAATCAAATGACAATGAACTACAGAGTCCTGTACTGGATGAACATTGGGATAATGGATCTATGGGCTCCTGCCAGAGATTAACTGAATGATTCTCTCACTTACAAGTTCTTCCTACAAAATACATGTTGATTTGGCAATTCCAAAGAATTTGACATCTTTTTCCAGCTTTCTACTAAAGTGCACAGAATACTAAATGGTGTCACTACGAAGTACAATATGGGGCTTATTTATTAAGAATTTTCCGCAGCTTGCAAAGGTATTTAGCAGGGGTCAGCACTGGGATTGTGTCGCATGCAATAGGATTGTGGCATGGCTGCGTCGGCTTTCATGGGCCAGAAATCGGGGTGGGGGGCGTGCTTTCAGACGATCTGACTTATTCAGACTGAGTGCGGGAATTAACTTTCAAATTGTGTCACAAAATAATGCACTTAAATACACCAGGAAGAAGAAGGTGAACTCTGTCGTACCTGAGTGGGGAAGCAACACATGCAGGATATCCGGAGCACGATCTTAGTGAATCGCGGCACAGTGCATTATCGTCAGACAATGCACTTTCGGGGGAACTTCGACGGACAGGTAAGTAAATGTGCCCCTATATCCTGTAGATAAGCCTCATACAGGTCTGTAAAAGGACATATAAAAGTTGTGGCATGCAGCGACGTGAAAAGCTGACTATAGCCTGTCCCTGAAGGGTGAATAATCCATCATCAGATCAACTTCATCACTAAATTCATTGTATTCAAACCAGATCAGATACAGACAGCGAGCTGCTGACAATAATACTTCACATCTACAATGAAATAGAAAAGTTGTGATGATAAATATTTCACATTTTAAAATTTATCTTCATCTTTTATTTTACAATAAGACGAACATGACTGTAAATCATATGATAATTGAGCACATTTTTCAAAATGTTGACAAATTTTCATTGAGATCTCTCCAAAAATGCCCTTAAGGGAGCTGAAAATGTAATTGGAGAATAGAAATAACTGCGACACCTGTTATTATTCTGAATTAAAAAAGCCTAAATTCTGGGTTTAGAAGGTAATAATGATGTATTTACTTATATAATTCTTACATTCTCAGGTCGCCCCAAGGCAAATCTCAAATTATTCTAACCCTCAGGGACATCTTATAGAATCTTTACTTTAACTGACATCATTAGTTGTAAACTGGACAGTTATTATAATATTGATGTCTTTGTAATACTGAAACTTGTCTTACATAGTGACTATATTTAACCCTTAGCATGGTACAAAGTTGAGGAAGGGCTGGAAGAAGCTCTGATAATCCAGGGACTTCTTCACTTTAACTTATTTATAGGAATGTGCAACACCCCTGCCAATGCATGGGATAGGTAGGTGAAAGTGTCACTGTCTATGTCAGTAACTGTCTGGTGAGACTACGCAACTCACTCGGAGGTCTCTAGTATGGAAACTTGGTAATTGCAGCTGTAAAATTCTGCCTGGGAGGTCAGGAGTTAAATGTACCGTCCAATTACATGCTCTGTACTAGCTGTAAGGAAGGAGTAAGCTGGTTGGACAAGTGCTTGCTACCTCACAAGGGGAGGTTATAAAACCCCTTGTGGTTGGGAGCACAGGGGCCAGTCTTCATGGGCTGTCTGGAGAAGAGAGTCCAGGTAGTCATCCCAGGGTCTGGGGCAAGCTTCCTGACACAGATGCAGAACAGAGGTCCACCACAAGGACTCTGTTTCTACACAACTTTCCCAGCCTGAAGCTACTTTACCAGGCTGCGTGGCCCTGCTCCAACCAGCTACCTCCAACTAGCTAAAGTTTTGCTGCTGTTAAGGCCGATGCCTGTTTAAGCAAAGAACTGTAAGTTATATTTCACCAACGTGCCTCTGAGTGATCCCTGGACCTGGCTGCACAACCTCCATCACCATTGGGTTGCCCCAGGGAGCAACCTACTCTGTCCCCTCTCCCTCCTTATTTCTAGCACACACCACCGACTAGAGACCTGCCAGGCTGTGGATGAGGCCTCCGCTCCTGATACCAAGCACAGTGAATATCGCCGTGCGCAACCTCACACTAGCTAGTCAAAATGTAGCTAGTAAAGACTGTAATTCATCCCAGAGAGGGAGGAGGGAGGGAAAACAAAAATGTAAAAAAAAATTTTTTAAAGGAAATCCACTGTTTGGATTGCACTTATCAAAGCAGCTCCAGGGATAGATTCCTGAGGCCTCCATGGTGCCAAATCTGTACTAGAAATTATCTAGAACACTTTTGTTTTTGTAAAAATAAGACTTAAAAAAATATGCAAATAAGCCACAAGTGCTTCTGAACGCCTCCTCCTCGGTGATTGACATCATGCATCAGACTTCCGGAGATCTGGTTATGTCTGGTGATGTCCCTGGATGCAGGACCTTCAATTATGATGAAGAGGCTTTCTGAGGAAGAGAGAGCTTGACTTCAGTGTTAAAATCTCCGCCTCCTTGACTTCATACAACCAGTTTATATTTCACTTCAAAGTTGATTTTATGGATGATGCCACCACACTGGGTCATGAAAGAAATACAATCTGCTGCTGCTGGTTTGCAACATACGGGTAGTGTTTTATTAGGTCAATCTCTGCTGACAGGTTCCCTTTAAGAAAATCCTGTGTTTTAGATGACTAGAGGAGGGGGTTATATACCAATTTACAGGATAATTGGAACGACATTGATTTAAAAAAATTCAATTTGGCCCAGAACTGAATGCTTTAAAAAAATTAATCGAAGCCTAGATGATTTACCCATATCCACCTCTAGATTGTCAGTAGTAAAGGAGCTTGGGAAACCTCTTTAATAGTAGGACTAGTACTAAAAAAATGTACATTACAGACAACTTTATTTCTCTGATTAATTAACAAAATACATTCATCAGCACTTACAATAACCCAGGGCCCTCCTGGCTTCCAGGCATCATTTATACTACTTGGAAAAGTCACAAATGTGTTGGTATTTGAAGACTTTTCTTTCTGCAGGTGTTTTCTTATGAAAAGAGGAAAAAAAAACAAGAAGATGATTAGAAAGGAAATGAGGAATCAGACGGTTTGTGGGCTTAAAATAACTCGCTGTCTAAAGAGCTCAACAGGTGCCTTGTGGCTTCTGGATGTTTCGTCAGACCCACGTTGCGAATGTCCTACAAGAAAAAATTGTTTACATTCTGCTGAATATATAGAGCAACCGCCGGGGATGGAGAGATACACGGGCGCATTGTAACCACAAGCATTCTTGTTTTCATACAAATGTAAGACAGTGTTTCCTGTTATTTCCCCCTTTGTATCATGAAGTACTATGATTAGTATTATCAGATTCTGTCTAGTGAAGGGCTCCGTATTACATAAACAGTCCTTGAAGAGAACGCGTTACCAGGGTAACCAAGGCTTTTATTTCATTATTTAACGCATTTAATATATGTTACAGGTGTATTCACAGCAGCTCCAGGTGCATCGCATAAAACTACTGGAGACATGAGACAACTGTTGGTATAACTTGGTATATATGGCGAGATTTATGACTGCTTCTACACCAGTTTTCTGGAGTAAAAACAGTGAAATAATGACAAATTTTTGCTCAATGCAAGAATTTGCAACAAATGGTTAACACTACAGCCTTGCAGCGCTGGGGTCCTCGGTTCAAGTCCCATCCAGGTCAACATCTGCAAAGACACACTGGGGCAGATTTACTTACCCGGTCCGTTCGCGATCCAGCGGCGTGTTCTCTGCGGTGGATTCGGGTCCGGCCGGGATTCACTAAGGTAGTTCCTCCGCTGTCCACCTCCGCACTGCTGCGCTGAAAAGCATCGTTCCGCACTGGAATTCACCGGGCCGGACCAAGTGAAGGTAAGCACATCCCAAGCGACACTTTTTTTGTTTTAAATGCGGCGGTTTTTCCGAATCCGTCGGTTTTTGCTCGGCCATGCCCCCCGATTTCCGTCGCGTGCATGCCAGCGCCGATGCGCCAAAATCCGATCGAGTGCGCCAAAATCCCGGGGCAATACAGGGAAAATCGTCGCAAATCGGAAATATTCAGGTAACACATCGGGAAAACGCGATTTGGGCCCTTAGTAAATGACCCCCACTATGTATATATATGTTGTTCCTACCACACCACAGCACACCCCCAGGAAGAAGCGACGGCGAAACGTGCGTCGGGGTGCTGTGGTGGTGGTCAAGTCTTTCTCCTGAAATCTTGTATGATGTCACGCCCGGGTGGGTAATATGAACTTGCATAGTTTTGGTCATGTCTATTTGGACACGATATTGGAGATGTATATACACTGATTTACGTAGGACCACCACCACATTTCTTTGTGCTTTTGTGGAATTTTTATTGTAGTTTTTAATAATTTGTCTTGATTGCTATAATTTGTGTTAATAAAGATTGATATTATTGTTTTATTCCAAGTTGTGTCATAGTTTTTGGTCTATGACTATTGGGTGACTCTTGTCCTATATACCTATATTGGTATTGTTGCTGCTATTTTGGTGATAGGATTCATACTGGAATCGGGTTTTCTTATTGGTATTCATCATTCAACATCTGCAAAGAGTTTTTATGTCCTCTCCGTGTTTGTGTGGATTTCCTCCAGGTCCTCCGGTTTCCTCCCACACTCCAAAACATACTGGTAGGTTGATTTGTTTGTGAGCCCCATGTGGACAGGGACTGAATTGACCAGCTCTGTGCTGCGCTATATAAATAAAGGAAATATTACTATTATTACACTACTTCTATGCCATGTGGGCGTGGAGTGGGCATAGAGGAGTGCGCCGGCTAATCAAGTGGGTGGGTACCGGACGTTCTTGTCCCGTGCTTGAGTTCTTTTGATAAACCAGCAAACTTTAATTTGCTTGGCATCACGAAATACTATGCCAGGTTGGACCTGGAGTATTTTTGCCCGGGGGCTGTGGCAAACACCATATACATCAAGGGCCTTAGCCTCTTAATGTATCCAATGTGGAAGGGAGTTGCAGCAATCATACACCGGCGGAGGAGCTAAGAATTAATCACATTTTGGCAGCAGTGAATCATTTATTGGGGTTGAACAATAAAATTATCCAATTACAGCAATGTGCATTGCTGTGGTTGTCCATATGTGACATCTTACCATTTTACAACTGTAACCCACACTGAGCATTGCCAGGCTTGTTTCAAATACCACCGTCAGTTTTGTTGCTAGTAGAAGTAGGTGTGTGAAAAAAAAATGCAGTTATATTCCAGGATTGTAGCTGTACTCAGAGAACTGTGGTGCACTGGGAAGTGAGAGTGAGATAATTTCTCTGGACACCATAGCCTCTCCCCCTATGTCGATGTCCAACAGAAGTGCGTCACACGCCCTATGTTAAAGATAGACCAGAGAAAAATGGTGCACTCTGTCCCAGAAGTGCAGGGGGCGCCAGATTCATGAAGAACGAGCACCAGAAATCCTGAATCTGGCACACCCTGCGCTTAACACAGACAAACTGCACATAGTACAGACTCCAATGGCAAGTGTGGGCCATTGCGTTACTCAACATACATATGAATAAAATACCACTCATAAGATATAACAGTGGGTCAGTGCACTTATGGTAATACCAAACCTATTCAACTTTTTTGTACGTGTCACTCATTTTATAGGAACATTTTATAATTATATCACTTATTTTTGTGTCACTATGTTCTTAGAGCCATAACTTTTTAATTTCATTTCCATCCACAGGGAGGGCTTGTTTTTTGCAGGATGAGCTTACTTTATAACAGTACTTTTCTGGTGTCCATTTGCCTTTTGAACTTTCTGGTGAGGTGACTATCTGTAGCGGGTTTTTTATACAGTGTTTACCAATGACCATGATTAGCTGTAGCTTCAGCTGTCCAAGGATAGGGTAGTGGGGGGGGGGGTCTGTCAAAAATCATTGGGGCACATTTACTTACCAGGTCCAGTTGCTCGTTCTCCGGTGCTGGGATTCACTAAGGTCTGTGCGTCCGATATCCGCCAGGTGTCGCTGCTGCGCCGAGGTCCGCCGGAGTTCACCTTCTTCTTCCTGGTGTATGTAAGTGCTGATCTTGCGACACAAATTCTTTTTTAAATTCTGTGATTTTTCCATATAAGTTGGGTTGTCCAATGGCCACGGCCCCCGATTTCTGTCGCATGAAAGCCGGCGCCGATGCGCCAAAATCCGATCGCGTGAGCCAAAATCGCGGGGCAATTAGGCGCAAATCGGAAAGTGTGTGATTTGGACCCTTAGTAAATGAGTCCCATTGTTGTCAGCAGCAGATCTCCCAATATAAACGGGGAATTGTTCAACAACTGTGCAGTCCACTACAGTTTGCCTAGGAAACCTGCCTATTTAAATTGATCGTCCATTTATGAAGCCAATCTTGACATTTGGGATATCAAGTATCAAGGCTACTGATTCATAATATACAGTGATATAATACACTCCCTTTCAAGTAAGGTGTGGGATGAATAGGGTTAATAAAAACTGATGTCAAAGTGAAGTGTTTCACCTGGAGGAATCTACCTGCTGGCAGTGCTCACGGTGATGGAGAATAATAGGAATCACTTCTGGCTGACACTTTGTTGACAAATTGTATTGTGACTTCTCCACTAATCTGCATGTGATGGACACTTGTCATACGTCCAGGTTTTACATGTATCATAACATTCTGTAAGACAGAATAAACATTTCTAAATGAGTAGAATACTTCACAGAAATTCATCTCGGGAACAGTTTAGATTGTGAAACCTTTTTATATTGAAGAACCTTTTCTACAACCATGTGCAATACTGGGGAAGAAGCTGATACTTTCATTCTTTTATATTATCCCACATTCTCATTACATATAGATATAACTATATTAGGGTATGACATGAATATTAAGTCATATGTATTGCCAAATAAAAACTAAATATATTTGAATAAAAATGATACTCCATGGATTTCGAAACTGCAAAACCCCAAATTGTCTGCCTATTAATCAAGGAAAACAGTCCAGTTTTGAAGTAAAACCTATGTATACCTTTGAAAGTAAGAGAAGGTAATATGCTATCTTAACTGTCAATACTGGGAATCCATCATCAGTTTTGTAGTTGTCTTTCTGTAAAAAGAATGCATATATGTGTTTCCTGATTGTAGCTGGACTCGGAGAACTCTGGTGTATTGGTGTGTGAGATCTCTTCACTGAACACAAACTTTTTCCACTATTCAGACAGTCAGCTCTGTCACTCCCTTCATAATTTGATACAAGCTGCAACAAGTCAGACACAACTCTTCCCCTCCTTCTCACAGCAGACAGCTCCTTGTGATTTAACAAGTCCTGCTGCTCCTCTACCTGAGCCAAAACTGTCCCCTCCAATCTCACAGCAGACAGCCCAGTAGTCCTGCTGCTTTCCTCCTTCTTTTCACATTTATCACTCACTTAAGGATTTGTCTTTCCTCTCTCGTATCTAGCAATGTCAACTGATAAAAGACAGGATTTTATTATGAATATCTCTGAAATGAGGGTAGGAAGAGCGGAACTGGACCTGTTCAACTCTCTCATCTCATACATAAGAGTTTGATACAAGCTGCAGCAAGTCAGCCACAACCCTTCCCCTCCTTCTCACAGCAGACAGCTCAGGGTGATTCAACAAGTCCTGCTGCTCCCCTCCCACTGCTAAAACTCTCCCCCTCCTATCTCACAGCAGACAGCTCAGGGTGATTCAACAAGTCCTGCTGCTCCCCTCCCTCTGCTAAAACTCTCCCCCTCCTATCTCACAGCATACAGCTCAGGGTGATTAAACAAGTCCTGCTGCTCCCCTCCCAGTGCTAAAACTCTTCCCCTCCTATCTCACAGCAGACAGCTCAGGGTGATTCAACAAGTCCTGCTGCTCCCCTCCCTCTGCTAAAACTCTTCCCCTCCTATCTCACAGCAGACAGCTCAGTCTGAGGAGGAAAGTCCTGCTGCTCCCCTCACTCTCCATATCACTCACTTACTGCTTAGTCTTCATGTCTCACAATGTCAACTGATAAAAGACAGGATTTTATCTCTAAAATGAAGAGGGTAGGGAGAGCAGAGATAGACCTGTTCTTTTTAATGTGCGGTGACAATTCTGGATGCAGGAGAGGCTACAATGTGAAAATTATGAAGTTTTAATGCACAATATGAAAATCTGCAAAAAATAGCTGCACTTATCTTAATTAACTACAAGAAATTAGTCCAGAAACGTAATTCCTTCAAAAGATGTACAATACAGTTCTGCAAAACACTAATGTGACAGCACAAGTGTGGACTGAGATATACAAATGACATGTCAAAGCTATGGTGGGGATCAGAGATACCGCAAGTCCCATCCTTAATTACTCCTTAATTTCCATGGTCAATAGAACCACAATGTTTTCCAAAATAGAGGCAAACCACAATCAGGGCATAATAGATCGCATATAATACATTTCAATTCATTAATGTAATACAGAAGTGATCAAAGGTCGGCATGTGTAAATCTATTAACAAATCTCCTAGAATTAGATTTTCTATTGCTTAACATATATATATATATAATACATATATATAATACCAATATACTACAAATATGTATAATATAATACATTACATATTTGCAGATTTTCCCTTTCTATATAAACTATATCATATATATGATATATATGTCATGTTTATATTATATAATATTATATTTTAGTACTGCTTTCACAATCTTCTATGTTAGTAGATATTACACATTAAAGTTATTAAGTAAAAGGAAGAAGTGTCATTGTAAAATTCTGTTTCCTTTGTTGAATAACATTTGGGTGTGTGATGTGGATTCTTGGCTTGGAACATGTTTCACTTCTGGTAAGATGTCAAGTTTCAGATAAAAGTTACAGCTGTGTTACTGTGAAGAATTAGAAGTCTCCCCCTAGTGGTTATTGGTGTGAAGTAAAATATCTTCAGAAAATATGAAGAGGTCACACTATTAACCCCCTAAGGACTCTGTTTTTTTTTTTTTTTTTTTTTGTTAAAGGGGTGTTCTTATTTCAGCAAATAAATGTTATTGTTTGTATTAGGAAAAGATACACCATTTCCCAATATACTTTCTGTATCAATTCCTTATGGTTTTCTAGATCTCTGCTTGCTGTCCTTCAATAGAAAGCTTCTATGTTTACTTCCAGTGGACAGAAATCTGACCATGGTCACACAGGTGCATGGTTCATTATATCACACAGCTCTGATTACTCTCTGTGATATAACGAGCCGTGCACCTGTGTGATCACGGACAGATTTCTATCCACTGGAAGTAAACATAAAAGCTTTCTATAGAATGACAGCAAGCAGAGATCTATAAAACCATGAGGAATTGATACAGAAAGTATATTGGGAAATGGTATAACTTTTCATAATACAAACAATAGCATTACTTTGCCAAAATGGGAACACCCCTTTAATTTTTCACTCTCCACCTTAAAAAAAAATCCATAACTTTAATTTTTCTGTGTAGAGAGCTGTGTGATTGCTTATTTTATGAGTAAAAAATTTTTCTTCTCAGTGACATTATTTATTATTCCATGCCGTGTACTGGGAAGCTGGAAAAAGTTCCAAATGTGGTTAAGTTGGAAAAAAAACGCATTTGCGTCACTTTCTTGTGGGCTCAGTTTTTACGACTTTCCCTGTGCGGTCCAAATGATTCTTCTACTTTATTCTTTGGTTCGGTACGATCATGGTGATAGCAAAGTTACAAAGGTTTTATTGAGTTTTAATAAAATTTTGAAAAATTTAACAAATGTGCACGAAAAAATAGATAGTTTTGCCATCATCTGACGCTAATAAATTTTTCATACTTTGGTGTACGGAGCGGTGGGATTTGTCATTTTCTGCAAAACGAGCCAACGCTTTCATTGCTACCATTTTGAGGACTGTGCGACATTTTTAGCACTTTTTATTAAATTTTTTGTAATGTAAAATGGGGTAAAAATAATGTTTCGGACATTTGGGCGCTATGTTATGGAGTTCACTGCTGGGAATAACCGTTTTTATATTTTAATAGATCGGACATTTTATTTTTAACATTTCTTTTACTATTTTTTAGGCTCTCTTGGGTACTTTAACCCTAGATGGTCTGATCATTCCTACCATATACTGCAATACTACTGCAGATGTAACAGAACCCTAACCCTTCATCAGACCAAAAGATGTCATGACAACCGATCGCCGCTCCCCAAACCGCCCACGCACCACCATCTTTTAAATGCCGCTGGCGGCATTGGCAGGGTTATTACGGTGCTAGCACCAACTGACGGTTTTCGCTGTGGGTGTTTGCTGCAATTTGCTGCAAACCCCACCACTGTATGAAGAGGGCTCAGCCCGTGAAGGGCTCATACCACTGTATGAAGAGGGCTCAGCTGTAGCACATATGCTGTCAGTGAATATGAACATTCTTGTAACAACAAATAAAAGGACTCAAGGGCCCTGGGTCAAAAGTTTAGTTTGGGGCTCCAATGCAACTTTTCCTCATGTCCCTCAGTGCAATTCATTGCCTATACATTAGGTTGAGATTTATTTAGCAAACAGCATATCTATAGTACATTTTATCTAACAATGCAAATTGATTATTACATCTTAGCTCAATGTATTGTGGATACCAGGGGCTCACAGTGAAAAGGGATTAAAGGACATCTACCACCAGGAACAAGGATTGTAAACCAAGCACACTTACATGCCAGTGTGTGCCCCGTACGGCAGGATCTGCTCTTCTTTTAGCTTCTCATACCCTTGTTTTTAAGAAAAAATGCTATAAAAATTATGCAAATGAGCTGTAGGGTCTCCAGGCTACACTAACACCTATGGAGTCCAGAGCCCCTCAGGATCATTTGCATAATTTTTTAAGCCTTTTTATGTAAAAACCAGGGCATAAGAATCTAAAAGAAGAGTGAATGTCAGTGTGCTTAGTTTACAATTCTTTATCCTGGTGGTAGATGTCCTTTAAGCTCCACTGTAACCCTTACAGCTTCATATTTCTCTATAGTCTCAGTAACTTACTATATACTTACTTATGTCTATTTCTGACATTAAAAGGTTAATTATCTCCTGAGAGGAGGGAGCAGTAGTGGATTATAATATATGAGGTTAGGGCAGTAGCCTGGGGCCCAAGCCTCCTGGGGGCCCTGGGCCACCTAAACCACCCACCAAATTGTATACTGAGAAGGTTCTTCACCCATGATATACCAATACATCTGTGCCTGTCGTCAATACACATGTACACAAGAGCTATTTTAGGACTTCTGAAGGTCCTCCAAAGGTCCTGAAAATGCAGATGGAAAGCAGGCAGAAGGGACACATCCTCCATACCCCAAGAAGTTTGATTCTAGTACCGTATGTAGGAAGTGATTCCAGACTTGAAGCAGCTATTATATTCATGTAGCCCAGGGCCCATGGTGGTCTTACTCCGTCCCTGGGACTTGCACTTGCCTTCATAAATCTCAGTGTAATCTCAGATAAGGTTAAATGTGTTTTGATGCTAGAACCGCTAGAAATCAAAGGAGATCAAAGTCTTGTACTGAGGTTTGTGAGCCCAATTGCACTGATATCTCTATGGTGTTACCCCTGAGCTACCTTACTGGTATCATCCAGTACAAGAGATATGTAATCCCCACAACCTCAATTTCCTACCTATTTGCCTAGGCTGTGGTAGTCACAGAGGACAACCAGAAGACTATCCCTATTCTGAGTATGTGACAAGGAACAGAAATAATTGACAAACGAACAGACAGGCTGATATATAAACATACAGACACAATACAGATCTGAGAAAAGGGCACAGGGTTGAGGTACAAGATCTCATAGGGTTCAGAATACGGGCTCAGGATCGGGGTACAGGGCCTGGAACGGAGTACATGGTTTAAGCCCAGATACTGGTTCTGTATATTCTGTATCCTGATAAAGGTCCCAGAATATGCTGTGGTGCAGGGTAGGCTCAAGTACAGGTTCAAAGTTCTGGATCGGTTGGGGTTCAAGGTACTGTATCAGGCTGGATACAGGCTCAGGCACATGTTTCAGGATTCTGGTCCAGTAAAACACAAACAAACAAAAGTACTGTAAGTCACAGGAGAAAGTATAACCTTGAGTAAACTGGGGATTAGCTATTTATCCAGTTCCTGGACGCCGCCCTAGCAGATGACAAGTTGGCCCCTGCATCACTCAACCCACAGCTGAGGATAACACTGAACTCCAGAATGAACCACCCAGCTTTCCAGGGAACAGAACCTGCAAGGCAGCTGTCAGTCACAGCTTGTCAGGCTTGGGTGTGGCTCATAAGCTCATAAGCCTGCAACCAGAACCCATTCAGAAAGTTCTGACAGGTTCTGATACATTACTAAAACTCTGGCACAAGCATAAATGGGACTGGGGGGAGGATGAATGGGATTTTGACTTCCATATCATAACAAGAACGTTTCTATTCATTAACATCAAAAGATGATTCATTTAATAAAAGTAGATCCTTTCTTTGATTTTTAGTTTCACCAGCTGAATAAAACATTGTAATGGGGGAATTTCCAGAATTAAAATATTGATGGTTGATCCTTACACTGGTGATTAAGGAAGAGTGGACCTTGTTAAGTTCCGCTTAGGACCGGGTCTGGACGAATTAGTACAGACCCGGTCCTATAAGTCTGGTTCGGGCCTGGGGTCTGGTGCCGATCGCAGGCGTTAACTGTTTAATTGCCGCCTGCAAAGTCGCCAGCAGTATTCATATCAGTGCGGCGCTGCATGCCACTATTTTAGCAAAGATCTAATGAAGTCTGGGGTTGGACCCCAGTACAAAAGTGGACTTTGCTGTTCGGGTCCGCTCATCCCTACTGGTGATCAGTCTCATATCAGTGTTGTCTCCCCCAGTGGTTTCTTCTTGCAATGGTTCATCTACCTGCAGGCTTTTTTAGTACTTAATGATGGAGAGTACTTCAGCGTCATAGCATTCAGATATAGATGCTAAACATCAGACTTCCACAGATATGATATTGACTGGCCATTAACATTCTGACCTTTTCAATGGTAATCAACCCCCAGGATGAAGGATTGTAAACCAAGCACACTGACATGCATCTGTGTCCCCCCACTAGCAGGATCTGCTCTTCTTTAAACTTCTTATGCCCTGGTTTTTAAAAATGAAAGGCTTTAAAAACTAAGCAAATGTGCCCAAGGGGCTCCATAGGCTTTAATGGAGCGCTGAGCCCCTCCGGCTCATTTGCATAATTTTAAAATCCTTTTTTTTGTAAAAACAGTCATTCGAAGCTTAAAGAAGAGCAGATCCTGTCAGAGGGGGCACACACCAGTATGTCAGTGTGCTTGGTTTACAATCCTTGCATGGTGGCTCAGTGTACGACAACAGCCTTGCAGCGCTGGGTCCTGGGCTCAAGTCCCACCCAGGTTAACATCTGCAAAGATTTTGTATGTTCTCTGTGGGTTTCCTCCGGGTCCTCCAGTTTCCTCCCACACTCCAAAACATACTGGTAGGTTGATTAGATTGTGAGCCCCATTGGGGACAGGGACTGATTTGGCAAACTCTGTTCTGCGCTGCGTAATCTGTGTGCGCTATATAAATAAAGGAATTATTATTATCCTGGGGGTTGATTTCCTTTAACTGCATTCACATCTGAGATTTTTGTAACTTTTTATGTGTCGTGATGCCTTCTCCGCACTGGACTCAACTATAAATCATAGTATTTTTAGAATACAAGAACTTCCAGAGTTGTAGGTACTGACCAACAATTACTCCTGAAGTGTGTGACAAATGTGCGACCGCATTGAAAAACGAAAAAAAGAGCTGACTTCCTTTCCCAGAGCCGTGCTGATAAAAAGAGCAGACACTATGACAACTAGAGGCTCCAGCTCCTAGTACATTATGTTCTTACACTACTGTTATCTTATTTTATGTGGCTTCATTCTCTGATGTCTAACTAGATATATGTGACAAAGCAGGTTTAACTCCGAATATACTAGTGTAACACAACTACTGATGACATTTAATTCCACATGAGATGGATATGGAAAGAATCCAGGACTACAGGCCCTTCCATTATGAGAAACTGTAGCTCCAAAATGAGGATAAAAAGGATATAATGTATAAATGACATAATAACCTCTATATGTTTTGCACCTGCAGTAACTTTAAAGGGGTGTTCCATGAATATAAAAGACCCCCACAAGCCAGCGGTAAAAAGTACAAAAAACTAGAACAAATACTATTCTGTGGATAGAATTTGTATTAGGGATGAGTGGACCCGAACCAGGAGTCCATGCCAAACATTGCATGTTTGGTTTACTGAACCCAGACTTCAGCCACAAGTTCGGTGTTCACGCTCAGCTCCACTGATAACACATGTGATCCCTGCTGGCCACACTCATGGGAAGTAACCTTTTCAACGTGTCCGGCAAAGCCATCCCCACTGCCATTTATAGGCCTGAGAGCAGAACCTCCCCCCCCCAAATAATAATACTAATAATAGTAATAATAATCTTTATTTATATAGCGCCATTAAATTCCATAGCGCTTTACAAATCATATTGCCTTGTTTTCAATAAATACGGACCTGTATGTTCACAAACCAATGTTTTCTCCCAATCTGGGTTTCCTGGTACTTGGAATAGTTTGCCCGTATTTTACTTCCGTATTTTACTTTACGTATTTTAATAATGTAAAAAAAATAGATCATCAATAATAAAACTAAGATTGCTTTCTGTCCACGTCTAGCAGTAGGAATGATAGTTGGACATATCTTGCAGCTTTGTGTAATATTAATAGGCTCTCGTGTGTGGGAATATGAACTTTGTTCTCCGCCATTGTGCATACTATACAATCAGAGCAGTCAAAGAGGTGGTGATTTACTAGCGGTGGCTGCCACTTAAACACACCATCAGCAAACAAGTGACAGAGCGCCAAAGGCCATCAGGCTGCTCCGCGGTCTAGAAGGAGACAGCCTGCATCAGCAATCTGTTTCTTGAGAGTCTTGTTCATTAAAATATAATGACACAGTGCAGGGGATAATTTTAGTGTTTAGAGGAGATCTTGCCTGTCTCACGTGCCGTGTATTGTTCAGGTATGGCACTCAGACATTTTATTATCATCTCAGGGCATTGAATTGATTTTTTTTCTCTTCTGATATACATTTATCATGTGATGGATGTTTGCTGCGGATTCTTTCCAAAGTGTGGATAATGTACACATCAATACATGTTCAGCATCAATCATCATGAAATATGTGGAATGATCGGACGAAGATTTCAAATCCAGAATCTTAAATTCGCATTCATACAAATATGTTTTATTTGGATAAAATGAGATAAATGTAGAAAAAAATATTTTGATTGATTTTAGGAAAAAAAAATTTCAATTGAACCTAAAAGGCAAAATTGTATCATTGATGGCAAACGAGCAATAGCAATAAACTGTATCACTGTGTCAGAATGGGGCACATTTACTTATCCGGCCACTGGAGTTCACTGTAAGTGCATTGTCCGACGATAATGCATTCTGCTGTGATTCATTAAGATCGTGCGTCCGATATCCTGCATGTGTCGCTTCCCCGCTCAGGTCCGCCGGAGTTCACCTTCTTCTTCCTGGTGCATGGAAGTGCATTGTCTTGCAACACAATTTGAAAGTTAAATCCTGCGCTCAGTCCGAATAAGGTGGATAGTTCGACGGCATACCCCCCAATTTCCGTTGCATGAAAGTCAGAGCAGCTATGCAAATTTTCTAGACCTCTTTTTTTAAATTAGTGTAACAAGTTGTTTATTTCCAGTGGACAGAAATCTGACCATGGTCACAGAGGTGCAGTAATCAGAGATGTGTGATATTTCTTGGAGCTGTGTGATAACGAGCCATGCACTTGTGTGACCATGGTCAGAATTCTAGAAAACCGTGAGAAATTGATACAGAAAGTGTTTTGGAAATTTGTATAACTTTTTATTATTCAAACAATATCCATTACTTGTTAAAATGGGAATACTTCTTTAAAGGAAAAAAAATATCTTAAGTCATGTGAACATGAGCAGAGAAAAGTAATTTTTTGCCCGAGATGAGTCAAGTTTACAGGTTGCAAAGATGAGTGTCAATTCAGATGCCCATATCTTCAGTTCTGTAGTACCTATAGTTATTCTTTTGGTGTAATATTAAATAATGAGAATCTCTTCTTTTACCAGCATTGTGTGAGTTCCCGTACCAGAGATATTAGCAGTTAAAGGTATAGTTTGAAATGTTAATTGCAAATAAAGATCAAATGTGCCTGTTTTTAACTGCCTGTATCTCCAGTTCTATAGCTCACAAGACCACAAATGTGTGATCTGCACTGATGTGTTTTGAAAGGCAAGGTTCTTATCCTTAATATAACACCAACAGCATGTTTCTAGGTACTATAGAACCCAAGATACGGGCATCTGAAATGACACTCCCCACTCCAGCCTCTAAACTTGACTCCTTTCAGGCAAAATATGACTATTCTCTTATCGTTTTCACATGACTTTGGAGAAAAACTTTTTATAGGTAAATGGATGAGATTGCCCATAAAGGAGGGAATTCTAGAAAGGACATTTCCTACTGTACCTGATGGGGCTAGTACTTTAATAGTTTAAAATCCTTCCATTCATTTTTCAGTTGATCAATCAATTACACAAAAGTACATAATCCTATGGTATTGGTCACATTGCAGAAAATTCAGGTATACATATCACAGAATACAGGAGGACATTTTTGTGATCCGGTCAATGTCCTTGGTAGCAGGTTTTTGGCGATGAATGGGACTGAATTTCATGAAAGGTTCCCTTTAAGTGGTTCTTGGATTTTTTGATTAAACAATTTAAAGGAGTTGTCCAACTACAGGCAGTCCCCGGGTTACATACAAGATAGGGTCAGTAGGTTTGTTCATAAGTTGAATTTGTATTTAAGTCGGAATTGTATACTTTATCATTGTAACCCCAGCCAAATTTTTTTTGGTCTCTGTGACAATTGGATTTACAAAATGTTGGATTGTCATTAGAACCAGGATTAACAATAAAGCTTCATTACAGATACCTGTGATAACTGTTATAGCTGTTTATTGTAGCCTAAGGCTAAAGTACAGTAAATTGCCAAAATCCAGAGGTCCGTTTGTAACTAGGGGTCGTATGTAAGTCAGGTGTTCTTAAGTAGGGGACCGCCTGTATTCTAAAAATTTAGCAGCCCGGCTGGTACTCACCTCCTCCGGCGCTCTTGGTTTAAAACGCCGCGGTCCATCAGAACTATGCTCCTGTTTGTTTACAGGGGCACAGAAGCTCCGCTCCAACACCCATCTCCTGTGCAGCATGCCCACCCATCTCCTGTTCCAGTGCTTTATCAGACACGAAAGCCAAGCCCCCCCCCCCCCCTGGAAGTTGTTGCAGAGGAGCTTCCATGTCCCTGTACACTGGGACCACTGCACGGGAAACCGGGAACAACGGAGCAGGTGAGTACAGGTTTATTTTTATCCCTCCCCAGCCCGGCTGCTAAATTTTTAGAATAGTTGGACAACCCCTTTAAAGTTCTATATAAAAGGATTTTGCATTCTTCCAATGCGTCTTTTGTGGATATTTCCTCACATATGTAAGAACTTAAGTAGTTAATCAACTACACAGACTTAAGCAAATAGTGAACGAATGAAAAAAATGGCCTTGCAGCATTTGTGTCAGAAGAATGAAACATAGAAAATAATGGACAAATCCATAGTGAAGTCTAAACCAACGTGACGGAGACAAGAGGACATGACCCGGCTTTGCCTGTTCCTGGCAGAATAGGACGTCTAAGAACTGGTGATTAGAAAATGCCTCTGCATACGCTAATATTACATGACTTATTTACAAGATAACACAAAGGCTCGAGTGTGTCACCAAGGTGGAAATAAGCCGGAATATTAAAATATGGACTCAACCTGGGATTTTCATTAGTTTTGGATTGTGAAAGCAGTGGTCTTCCTATTCTGCTAGCTGTCACATTTACTGAGTGACAGGTTCCCTCTCTGGCAATTAAATGGCAGAAGTTAATGAAAAACACTTATAAACCCCTCATGCATGACGGAGCTGTTTATAGAAGCTTCATGCTTGACTTTACTATAGAAATAGTAAATTCTTATATAGGATCTTCAAATCTCATACACACACCTACACAATGTACATGTAACATGTTCCCATTTTAGCAAATAAATATTATTGTTTGTGTTTTGAAAAACTTCTATGTTTATTTCCGGTGGATAAATATCTCACTGTAGTCACACAGGTGCACGGCTCATTATATTCCTAGTCATGTGATGTCACACAGGTGCACGGCTCGTTATATCCCTGGTCATGTGATGTCACACAGGTGCACAGCTAGTTATATCCCTGGTCATGTGATGTCACACAGGTGCTGGGCTTATTATATCCCTGGTGATGTGATGTCACACAGGTGCACGGCTCATTATATCCCTGGTCATGTGATGTCACACAGGTATACTGCTCATTATATCCCTGGTCATGTGATGTCACACAGGTGCACAGCTAGTTATATCCCTGGTCATGTGATGTCACACAGGTGCACGGCTCGTTATGTATCCCAGGTCATGTGATGTCACACAGGTACACGGCTTGTTATATCCCTGGGCATGGGATGTCACACAGGTGCACAGCTTGTTATATCCCTGGACTTGTGATGTCACACAGTTGCACGGCTCGTTATATCCCTAATCATGTGATGTCACACAGGTGCACGGCTCATTATAACACAAAGCTATGATTACACCTGTGTGACGTCACATGACCATGGACTGGTTCCTATCCAGTGGAAAAAAACAAGCTTTATATTATATAGTTTGCCAAGATGTCCTGTGTGACTTATGCTATACAGGGCGGGGGGTTCACAATTCCTGTGGATGCACCAAAAATTGTAAGTGTTGATGGATTGTATGGCAGAATGCTGGCCTACAAGGCATGATAAATGCCCCCCATGACTTTGTCTACCTGAATGCTGTTTACGTGCAGCATGCAATGCGCAAAAGTGCACAAGGATGTAGTCTATAAGAAAATAAAAGAACCGTCCACAATGACCTTCCCCCATCCTCTGCGCTGAAAGGTAGAGATTAATGATTTCACTTAGCCACAATTTAAGGAGAGCTCATTTAGTTACTATAGAGATACCAATACGAGTGTATTGGACTCAGTTACCATCCACCAAACACTATAATTCCAATATAGTAAGACAATTTTTCCAATCTTTGCTTATACATAATATGGCAATCCAAAAGACTATAACAATAAAATCCACATGTGGTGGTCTTATCAATCAAATAAATGTACATCCACTATAAAATATACAAGTAAACACAGCCAGAAATTACAATTTTAGGTATAAATAGTCAAATTACCCACCTGGGTGTTGCAAGGTAATAGAAATTTGAAGAACAGTAATTGACCACCACCACAGCACCCGACGTACGTTTCGCCGTCACTTCCTCTAGGCAGTCTCACACCACGTCTTCCATGACCTTGAAGAAGCACATCTTGCACTTTCTTTGTCTACCAACATGTATATATATAATGTGACATGTTATTTACTGTTTATATATCTGCTCCTGTGCAACACGAATATATGACCAAATTAAGATTAGCCAATCACAACTAAGCATAGTCCCTGAGGTGGGAGGTGGGGTCTGCCTTCCCTTATGATAAAACCTCTGCGGTGCAATAATAGGGATCTCTCTCCCTCTCTCAAAATGTATTAATTTTTTGTCCCAGTCGCATGCTTATCTGATTATAAACTGAGATCAATATATTCAGAGTCCGGCCCATGATTTAGTGTTTATGATCAGAAGCACACACAGCTATTTTCTTATTGTTTCTCTGTATTAACTTCTCATGCAGCAGCAAACATATACACTCACCTGCCACTTTATTAGGTACACGTGTCCAATTGCTGGTTAACACTTAATTTCTAATCAGCCAATCACATGACGGCAACTCAGTGCATTTAGGCATGTAGACATGGTCAAGACAATCTCCTGCAGTTCAAACCGAGCATCAGTATGGGGAAGAAAGGTGATTTGAGTGCCTTTGAATGTGGCATGGTTGTTGGTGCCAGAAGGGCTGGTCTGAGTATTTCAGAAACTGCTGATCTACTGGGATTTTCACGCACAACCATCTCTAGGGTTTACAGAGAATGGTCCGAAAAAGAAAAAACATCCAGTGAGCGGCAGTTCTGTGGGCGGAAATGCCTTGTTGATGCCAGAGGTCAAAGGAGAATGGGCAGACTGGTTCGAGCTGATAGAAAGGCAACAGTGACTCAAATCTCCACCCGTTACAACCAAGGTAGGCAGAAGAGCATCTCTGAATGCACAGTACGTCGAACGTGGGTTACAGCAGCAGAAGACCACACCGGGTGCCACTCCTTTCAGCTAAGAACAGGAAACTGAGGCTACAATTTGCACAAGCTCATCGAAATTGGACAGTAGAAGATTGGAAAAACGTTGCCTGGTCTGATGAGTCTCGATTTCTGCTGCGACATTCGGATGGTAGAGTCAGAATTTGGCGTCAACAACCTGAAAGCATGGATCCATCCTACCTTGTATCAACGGTTCAGGCTGGTGGTGGTGGTGTCATGGTGTGGGGAATATTTTCTTGGCACTCTTTGGGCCCCTTGGTACCAATTAAGCATCGTTGCAACGTCACAGCCAACCTGAGTATTGTTGCTGACCATGTCCATCCCTTTATGACCACAATGTACCCAACATCTGATGGCTACTTTCAGCAGGATAATGCGCCATGTCATAAAGCTGGAATCAGCTCAGACTGGTTTCTTGAACATGACAATGAGGTCACTGTACTCAAATGGCCTCCACAGTCACCAGATCTCAATCCAATAGAGCATCTTTGGGATGTGGTGGAACGGGAGATTCGCATCATGGATGTGCAGCCGACAAATCTGCGGCAACTGTGTGATGCCATCATGTCAATATGGACCAAAATCTCTGAGGAATGCTTCCAGCACCCTGTTGAATCTATGCCACGAAGAATTGAGGCAGTTCTGGTGACTGTATATAAAGCGTCCAGCACAGAGTGTACATAGTCACCCAATTTTCCATTTTCGTGTCCATTAAGCATCAGACAATGCAGGCTGAAGACATACACGGAGTATACACAGGATTTATTGTGAAATCTAAAGCAGTCGGCCCCCGGCGTCCACCAGTTAATCTGTCCTAGAAAGTTCCAAAGGAAAGGGAAATGCAAGTGTTACAGATGGGGAAAAACTTGATGAATAAAAAACACCCTATTTAAATCTTTAATCGTTTTAATTAAATCTAATTAATTTCATTAAAACTCTTTATTTTTCGGATGGCCTGATGTATGACTGCACCCAACGCTTTTTCCACCTCTGGATGATTTTCTATTGTAATCAGTGCATTTCATTGTTTAGAATTTAAGAATTTCTAATTCACGTATTAATCCAGCAATTATCAGTAATCAGTAAAGGAACATAGTTCAAAGGAAATCTACTATCAGAATCTACTGTCTACTATCGGCATGATAAACCAGGGACACGTACCCATAGATCCAGGGACGATCTTCTTTTATTTGTTATCCATAGTCGGCTTTCTTAAAAAAAAAAAAAATCTACTTTTATAATTATGTTAATGAGCCTGAAATCTACCGGAGGTCGGTTCCCAGCGTCCCTCCTTGCTTTAGCTTCACAGGCAATTAGACTGTTTCCCCCCACTCCTGCTCAGCGCTTCCCCCTCCCTCTGCCTCATGTAATCTCACTGCAGAAGAGGAAGTTTCAGGGCACAGTGAAAGGGGAGTACTCCTTGCACACAGTAACGACCTGTAAATGTTCAGCATAGAGGGGCTCTGGGAACACCCCCAGGAACCTTTCAGATTCATTAGCATAATTAAAGTAAAATTTCATTATTACAAGTTTGTTTTAGAAGGAAAGCGGCCATGGATAACAAATATAAGGAGATTACCACAGTCATGGCACCTGGATTTATGAGTTAGTGTTGTTGCTTTATCATGATGGATTTTGATGGTAGATTTCCTTTAAGACTTTATTTTAACATAAAAGTACAAATCTAGCATTTTTTTGCTTGCATTTTTAAAGACTGTGGCTCTGGCAAAGCAAAAAAAAAATGTTCTATAAATATTGCACTAGAATATTTGTATATCTGTTGTTTGGTTACAGTGTGTACCCTTTCACATATACAACTGGAGATAGCAAAATGTCCTTTTAGGATAACTAGTCACTAGAGATGAGCGAACATGCTCGTCCGAGCTTGATGCTCGGTCGAGCATTAGGGTACTCGAAACTGCTCGTTGCTCGGACGAATACTTCGCCCGCTCGAGAAAATGGCAGCTCCCGCCGTTTTGCTTTTTGGCGGCCAGAAACAGAGCCAATCACAAGCCAGGAGACTCTGCACTCCACCCAGCATGACGTGGTACCCTTACACGTCGATAGCAGTGGTTGGCTGGCCAGATCAGGTGACCCTGGGATAGACTAGCCGCTGCCCGCGCTGCTCGGATCATTCTGTGTCTGGATGCCGCTAGGGAGAGAGCTGCTGCTGGTCAGGGAAAGCGTTAGGGTGTTCTATTAGCTTACTGTTAGGCAGGAGTGATTCTCAAAGAACCCAACAGCCCTTCTTAGGGCTACAATAACGTTCTACTTTTTTTATTTTAATTTGCATCTAGTACCATTTTGTGAGGAATTAGCAGGGGGACTTGCTACCGTTGTGTTTAGCTCTTAGTGGCACACATATCCATAGCAAAGACCGAAGTGGGAAAATTTAGTAGGGGTTGGATTTCAATTAGGCACTAACTCAGTGTCATCTCATCTGGCATAGTAGTGTGCTTTGATACTTGGCTAGAAAATAGCCATAGGAGAATACAAAGAGCTTACTTACGCATACAGTAGCGTTCTATATATTTGATTTCTGGTTGATCTGCTGGTGGCTGTACTTTCTGCAGTGCATGTACTAGCCAATTCTGAGCAATTTGTAGTGAGACTTGCGACCGCTGTGTTCTGCGCTTAGTGACGCACATATCCATAGCAAAGACCGAAGTGGGAAAATTTAGTAGGGGTTGGATTTCAATTAGGCACTAACTCAGTGTCATCTCATCTGGCATAGTAGTGTGCTTTGATACTTGGCTAGAAAATAGCCATAGCAATAGGATAGCATTGTTTGGTTTTAAAAACTCAAAAAAAAACAAAAAACACAAAAAAAAAAAAAAAACACAAAAAAAAACAAAAAAAAGTAAAAAAAAAAATAAAGTTATAACTCTCATTTTAAAAATGTTTAACCCGAGGGCTAGGGGTAGAGGACGAGGGCGGGGACGTGGGCGTCCAACTACTGCAGGGGTCAGAGGCCGTTGTCCTGGGCGGGGTGAGACACCACCTGCTGATGAGGGAGCAGGGGAACGCCGCAGAGCTACACTCCCTAGGTTCATGTCTGAAGTTACTGGGACTCGTGGTAGAGCACTGTTGAGGCCAGAACAGTGCGAACAGGTGATGTCGTGGATTGCTGACAATGCTTCGAGCAATTTGTCCACCACCAGTCAGTCTTCCACGCAGTCCACCCATGTCACCGAAATCGCCACTCCTCCAGCTCCTGCACCTCAGCCTCCTCCCCCCCAGTCTGCCCCCTCCCAGGAAAATTTGGCATTTGAACCGGCATACTCTGAGGAACTGTTTTCTGGACCCTTCCCACAGTCACAAACCACTTGTCCGGTTGCTGCTGAGCAATTTTCCGATGCCCAGGTTTTCCACCAGTCACAGTCTGTGGGTGATGATGACCTTCTTGACGTAGTGGAAGTGTGTAAAGAGGTGTCCGACGATGAGGAGACACGGTTGTCAGACAGTGGGGAAGTTGTTGTCAGGGCAGGAAGTCCGAGGGGGGAGCAGACTGAGGGATCGGAGGATGATGAGGTGACAGACCCAAGCTGGGTTGAGAGGCCGGGTGAACACAGTGCTTCTGAGACGGAGGAGAGTCCTCGACCAGAACAGGTTGGAAGAGGCAGTGGTGGGGCCAGACGGAGAGGCAGGGCCAGAGCTGGTGCATCAGCGCCAAATGTGTCAACTAGTGAAGCTCCCGTGGCGAGGGCTCCTGCGGCGAGGGCTAGATCTTCAGAAGTCTGGAGGTTCTTTAAGGAAACACCGGATGACCGACGGACTGTGGTGTGCAACATTTGCCAAACCAGGCTCAGCAGGGGTTCCACCACTACTAGCTTAACTACCACCAGTATGCGCAGGCATATGAATGCTAAACACCCCACTCAGTGGCAACAAGCCCGTTCACCTCCGGCCGTGCACACCACTGCTCCTTCCCCTGTGTCAGCTGCTAGTCAGCCCCCTGCCCAGGACCCTGCCACAAAAACCCCATCGTCGCCTCCACGATCCTCCACAGCATCCACCAGCGTTCAGCTCTCCATACCCCAGACGCTGGAGCGGAAACGCAAATATAGTGCAACCCACCCGCACGCCCAAGCCCTTAATGTGCACATCTCCAGATTGCTTAGCCTGGAGATGCTGCCCTATAGGCTAGTAGAGACCGAGGCCTTTCGCAACCTCATGGCGGCGGCCGCCCCTCGGTATTCGGTCCCCAGCCGCCACTACTTTTCCCGATGTGCCGTCCCAGCCCTGCACCAGCACGTGTCAGACAACATCATCCGTGCCCTGACCAACGCCGTTTCTGACAAGGTCCACCTGACCACGGACACGTGGACGAGTGCTGCCGGGCAGGGCCACTATATATCGCTGACGGCACATTGGGTTAACTTGGTGGAGGCTGGGATCGAGTCTGACACTGGGGCTGCTCATATACTGCCGACGCCGAGGATTGCGGGGCCTACCTCGGTCCAGGTGTTTCAGGCCTACTATGCCTCCTCCTCCTCCCACCCCTCCTCCACCTCCTCCTCCGAACTACCATCCGTGGGCACGGCGCCATCAGTCGGTAGCTCTAGGCACAGCAGCAGTGCCGTCGCTAAGCGACAGCAGGCGGTGCTCAAACTGCTGAGCCTAGGCAACAAAAGGCACACCGCCCAAGAGCTATTACAGGGCATCACGGCGCAGACTGATCTGTGGCTGGCACCGCTGAACCTCAAGCCGGGAATGGTTGTGTGTGACAACGGCCGTAACCTGGTGGCGGCTCTGCAACTCGGCAGACTGACACATGTGCCATGCCTGGCCCATGTGTTAAATCTGATAGTTCAGCGTTTCCTCAAGACATACCCCAATCTGTCTGATTTGCTCACGAAGGTGCGCCGCATCTGTGCGCATTTCAGGAAGTCCAGCCCAGATGCTGCCACTCTCAGGGCAGCGCAGCGCCGCCTCCAACTGCCCGCTCACCGACTGTTGTGCGACGTGCCCACGAGGTGGAATTCAACACTGACCATGTTATCCAGAGTTTACCAGCAGCGCAGAGCGATTGTAGACTGCCAGATGTCAACTTCCACCAGAACTGGTAGTCAGGTCAGTCAGCTTCCTCAAGTCTACAATGAGGAGTGGACGTGGATGTCTGATATCTGTCAGGTGCTGAGTAACTTTGAGGAGTCAACACAGATGGTCAGTGGCGATGCCGCCATCATCAGCCTCACCATCCCGCTGCTTGGCCTGTTGAAAAACTCTCTGGTCAGCATGAAGTCGGAAGCTTTGCGCTCGTCACAAGAGACAGGGGAAGAATATTCCCTTGTTGATAGCCAAAGCACCCTCAGGTCTGTTTCTCAGCGCATATCGGAGGAGGTGGAGGTGGAGGAGGATGAGGAGGAAGAGGAGGAGAATGTTGGTGAGACACAAGAGGGGACCATTGTTGAGTCCTTTACTGTTCAGCGTGTATGGGCAGAAGAAGAGGAGTTGGAGGAGTTGGAGGAGGAGGAAATGGACAGTCAGGCCAGTGAGGGGAGTGAATTCTTACGCGTTGGTACTCTGGCGCATATGGCAGATTTCATGCTAGGCTGCCTATCCCGTGACCCTCGCGTTCAAAGAATTTATTCCAGCACCGATTACTGGGTGTTCACTCTCCTGGACCCACGGTACAAGCAAAATCTTTCCACTCTCATCCCTGCAGAGGAAAGGAGTGTGAGAATGCATGAATACCAGCAGGCCCTGGTGCACAAGCTGAAACAGTATTTCCCTTCTGACAGCGCTAGCGGCAGAGTGCGTAGTTCTGCGGGACAAGTAGCGAGGGAGAGTAGGCGAGCAGGCAGCTTGTCCAGCACTGGCAAGGGTACGCTTTACAAGGCTTTTGCCAGCTTTATGTCACCCCAGCAAGACACTGTCACCTGTCCCCAGTCTCGGCAGAGTAGGGCTGATCTTTACAGAAAGATGGTGAGGGAGTACGTAGCTGACCATACCATCGTCCTAAATGATCACACAGCTCCCTACAACTACTGGGTTTCAAAGCTGGACATGTGGCACGAACTGGCGCTGTACGCCTTGGAGGTTCTTGCCTGCCCTGCCGCTAGCGTCTTGTCCGAGCGGGTTTTCAGTGCAGCTGGTGGCATCATCACCGATAAGCGTACACGCCTGTCGACTGACAGCGCTGACAGGCTGACGCTTATTAAAATGAATAAAGGCTGGATTTCTCAGAATTTCCAATCTCCACCAGGTGAAGGAAGCTCAACCTGAATAATTGATCCACTCCTCCTCCTCCTCATTTTCCTCCTTCTCCTCCTCTTTGTACAGTAAAGCAGAGGAAAATGGCTATTTTTTGACAGGGCCCACTGGCTCTTGCTATAGTACTTCATGCATTTAATTTTTCTGGAGGGCCACCTACCCGGTCCTCTGTTTGAAACAATTTTTGGGAGTGCCACATACAGGCACTCAATCTATTCCATTTTACTGCAGGGCCACCTACCTGCTCCTCTGGTTTGAAACATTTTTGGGACTGCCACATACAGGCACTCAATCTATTCCATTTTACTGGAGGGCCACCTACCTGCTCCTCTGGTTTGAAAAATTTTTTCGACTGCCACATACAGGCACTCAATCTATTCCATTTTACTGCAGGGCCACCTACCTGCTCCTCTGGTTTGAAACATTTTTGGGACTGCCACATACAGGCACTCAATCTATTCCATTTTACTGGAGGGCCACCTACCTGCTCCTCTGGTTTGAAAAATGTTTGGGACTGCCACATACAGGCACTATCCAAATTAAATTGTCTCCATAGCAGCCTCCACACGTTGTCTCCATTGCTACCTCCAAAAGTCGTCCATATAGCTGCCTCCATACATCGTCCCTTTATCAAACGAGGTGTGTCAGGCAGAAATTTGGGTTGTTTTCATGGATTCCACATCAAAGTTGTTAACTTTGTCGCCACCCTGCTGTGTTATCCACAAAATATACTGGCAAACTTTTACCATTTAGGGATATTATTTCAGCGCTTCTTGCGCATCTGTTTACATTCCCCTCACCCGGCATATCCTAAACTTATAAGAACGCTACTACACTTGATCTTATACAAAAGGTTCTTAGAAGTGCTGTTTGGGGAGTAGCCTAGAGACAGGGGCTTGAATTGGCGAAAGCTCGCCTGGCAGCGGAGCGCCAGCTCCATGCGCATCATGCGCTTCTTGCGCATCTGTTTACATTCCCCTCACCCGCCATATCCCAAACTTATAAGAACGCTACTACACTTAACTTGGTGCAGGCTGGGACCGAGTCTGACCCTGGGGCTGGTCATATACTGCCGACGCAGAGAATTGCGGGGCCTACCTCGGTCCAGGTCTCAAAGGCCTACTATACCTCCTCCCACCCCTCCTCCACCTCCTCCTCCTCCGAATTACCATCCGTGGGCATGGCGCCATCAGTCGGTAGCTCTAGGCACAGCAGCAGTGCCGTCGCTAAGCGACAGCAGGCGGTGCTGAAACTGCTGAGCCTAGGCGATAAAAGGCACACCGCCCAAGAGCTATTACAGGGCATTCCACATCAAAGTTGTTAACTTTGTCGCCACCCTGCTGTGTAATCCACAAAATATACTTGCAAACTTTTACCATTTAGGGATATTATTTCAGCGCTTCTTGCGCATCTGTTTACATTCCCCTCACCCGCCATATCCTAAACTTATAAGAACGCTACTACACTTGATCTTATACAAAAGGTTCTTAGAAGTGCTGTTTGGGGAGTAGCCTAGAGACAGGGGCTTGGATTGGCAAAAGCTCGCCTGGCTGCAGAGCGCCAGCTCCATCCCAAGATCCAACTAACATAGTTGCAGCACCTTTAATCTACTACTAGTTCACTGCCTCCATAATAATAATAATAATAATCTTTATTTATATAGCGTCATCATATTCTGTAGCGCTTTACAAATCATAGGAAACAAATACAAATGTAATGTAACAGAGCACAACATTTGTATGGAACAACAGGAGTGAGGTCCCTGCTCGCCAGAGTTTACGGTTTATGAAGATGATGGGGTAACACGAGGTAAAAGAATATTTAATGGTCAAGCCATTCTTCTTAGGGAATAGAAAAAAATATAATAAATGGAATTGCTGTCGCTTGAACCACTCAGCCGTCATCTTATATACCAGGTCCAGGGTGAATGGGACTGCAGAGAAGTCTGGTGCCTGTTGGTTGCTGGATAACAGATGGGAGGACGACACAGGACGGGTTAGTAGAAGAGTTAAAACTTCATGCAGTTAATGAGTGTTATAGGCTTGCCTAAAGAAATGGGTTTTAAGAGCACGTTTGAAACTTTGGAGGTTAGGTATTAGTCTGATAGTCCAGGGCAGAGCATTCCATAGAATTGGTGCAGCTCTAGAGAAGTCTTGGAGACGCGAGTGGGAGGTCCGCACTAGGGTAGAGGTTAATCTAAGATCACTGGCGGATCTAAGAGCACGGGTTGGGCGATAGACTGAGATAAGAGAGGAGAGGTAGGGGGGTGCAGCATTATACAGAGCTTTATGGATGAGGGTTATTATTATTTTAAACTGTATTCGAAAGGAGACTGGCAGCCAGTGCAGCGACTGGCATGAACTGTAAGCATACATGGTCCCCTTATCAAACGAGCTGTGTCAGGCAGAATTTTGGGTTGTTTTCATGGCTTCCATGTTAACTTTGTCGCCACCCTGCTGTGTAATCCACAAAATATACTGGCAAACTTTTATCATGTACCGATATTATTTGAGCGCTTCTTGCTCACCTCCTTTGGTTCCTCTCTGACACCCATTGGTTTGAAGCCTGAGTCCAATTAGGGTATGTCGCCATGCCACTCTCTAGCCTGCTGCCGCTGCCTCTGCCTCTGCATGCCGTCCCCTATAGTGTCAGGGTCAATTATTGGATGTTTTACATGCTATCTAGCTTCATTCTGTCACTCTGTCATGGCCATGCTGTTGCCCATAATTTCGGCATAATGGTGCGATTAAGCAGCCTCAGAGGCATCCATGCATGCTGCCCCTGCTGTTTCCTGTCCATTTCCGTGGTGTTTCCATCCTTTTCTGAGGTTCCCAGGTGCTTGGCCAAGCTTCCCTGTGCAGAGCCTTGGTCCCCTTGAAAAATGCTCGAGTCTCCCATTGACTTCAATGGGGTTCGTTATTCGAGACGAGCACTCGAGCATCGGGAAAAGTTCGTCTCGAATAACGAGTACCCGAGCATTTTAGTGTTCGCTCATCTCTACTAGTCACATTTGTACAAAACAGACTTTGTTCTCCATAGCACAATGTACGTTTTGTGTCTTATTTGTAATTCATATCCAGAGAGTGATCCATATACCTATTACCAGCAATATTCACTGCAGCTTACATTGCTTATGAAATCATTGTGTATCCTCTCCAAAAACACATTGAGAATGAGACCTTATATTTGGTGGAGTCGGTTTTCTTCTAAGGTAATCTAGATCATATATCAATTACCTTGTCTCATAAAAATCTTGCAAAACTGCTCCCAGATAAAGCTGCCAATTCTTTGCTGTAAAAGCTGCCAACAGAAATACACGACTTGTTACAATCTCAGAACAAACAAACCCAAGCAAGTGTAATTCACACCGTTTATTATGTGCTTTGTTAGGTTTAAATTCAAAAGATATTGGGAACATAAGTTATTCCCAGATATCAGCAAACATCTGTTCATAACTTTACTCATGTAAATATATGGGTAGATTCTCATCCTGAATTTCAATTTCATACTCTATACATATAGGCATGTAAAGAGTTAATCTCAAGGCTCCTCTCTCTATGCCTCTGCTGTATCAGGACTTCAGAAGGCTTTAAGAAATACTGCTCACTACAGGAGAAAGGAGAGAAAAATGGGACAGAGAAGCTTTTTTTGCTTGATGAAGTACCGTATATACTCGCGTATAAGACGAGTTTTGAAGCACAATTTTTGTGTTGAAAAGTCCCCACACTCGGCTTATACTCGGGTATATATAAAAAAATCAACTGAGTACTCACCATTCCGACGGCCCGGGCAGCTCCTCTTCTATCTTCATGTGTGTGGCAGATCCGCGACAGCTCCGTGGGCAGCGCCTCTTCTTTCTTCATGTCGGTGACAGGCCGCTGCACTCCATGATGTCAGCCACTGCTGAAGATCCGTTGCCCACGGAGCTGTCACGAACCTGCCGTGCACATGAAGATGGAAGAGGAGCTGCCCGGGCTGTCGGAATGGTGAGTACTCAGTTTATTTTTTACGGGCAAGCTATACAGGGGGCTGGCAGGCTATATACTACATGGGGCTGGCAGGCTATATATTACAGGGGGCTGGCAGGCTATATATTACAGGGCCTGACAGGCTATATACTAGAGGGGGCTGACAGGCTATATACTATAGGGGGCTGGCAGGCTATAAACTAGAGGGGCTGGCAGGCTATATATTAGCAGGGCTGGCAGGCTAAATACTAAAGGGGACTGGCAGGCTATACACTACAGGGGGCTGGTGAGCTATATACTGGGAACGCTGTGACCAATGCATTCCTCCCCCCCCCCCCTCCCTCGGCTTATACTCCAGTCAATAGGTTTTCCCAGTTTTTGGTGGTAAAATTAGGTACCTCACCTTATACTCGAATATATACGGTATATTGCAAAGTTTACTACTATCACCTGCACTGCACATTTATGTGAAGAAAATAAAAGCTACACTGATGCAGAAACTTATGTAGTTTAATGCCTGAGCTGAGTGGTTTTGCTGATAAATCTATTATAAAATTACGATAATGAGCCTCTGTCGCTTCTATGCCTTGCTCCAGTGCTACTCCTCTTACATTAAGTATGCACTGCTTCAGAGAATGATGTAATCACTTTGTGCCTGACAGGCAGAAGAAATCAATCGCTGCACCATCCCCCAGCAGGTGTGTATGAGTGATCCAGCTCAGGTTGATTAGTCCTGTCTCAACAGTTTAGGAAGCTCAACATGTAATGTGTTTATGAACCGCAGACGGAAGCAATCCAGTTCCCCCAGGGTCCTGATTGTTAGAATCCCCCTTGAGGAAGCGACAGCGAAATGTATGTCAGGCTGTGGTGGTGGTCCGGGAGTTAATTCATTGCGGCGGGCATTTCATGTATAGAACGTTCGTATGGGCAATACTGTACTGTACAATACTGTTTATATTGGTGTATACATCTCTCCCTGGATTTACTCTTATTCCTATTATGGCGGATATTTGTATTCTGAATTGACCTCCACCACTTTTGCTTGTCTTTTTGGGTTTTATGTGATGATTTTAATGTTCTGTTGGTTGCCATGTCTTATACAAATATCAATAAAGATTGAAATACTTTTATTGATATCTGATGAATTCAGTATTGTATTGTGGTCCTGTATACTGGTATTTGGTATTAAAAACTGATTGTTAGAATGTTTTTTTCAGCAAAACCACTCAACTCAGGGATTAAACAAGATACATTTCTGCATCAGTGTAGCTACAGAATTCTCAAGGTATGTTTGGTTCATAACGCATGAAATCAAATGTTAGATTTCCTTTCTGGAATGAATGACTGTATTAGCCAGCCACCAATTTCAAAGACTTTTCCAAAGCAAATCAAATAACATTGGGATTCAATTTAGTGCTGAAAAAATGTCTGATTTGTACCAATTCTATGAACCAACTAATAGATTTGCTAATCTCTACCATCTATATGGGCTACTCAAACGTATGGGGCTATTGTATGGGAACACCCATTAAAAGAATAGGGTACATAGAAACAACAGACAAAAAAGATTCTCCTATAGTTTAGGTGTATATGACTGACAAAGACATATGAGGATAGAATGACTGTAGGATACATGGGAGACACACACAAAGGCTCAGGGAGGTATCTTTGACCACCAACATGACCCTTCCAAGACAGATTAGTGGGCATTTATCAAATGTCTGTGTTTTTGGCGCACAAACTGTGCTATAATTTACACTGGAATATTAGATTATAGCGCAAGGGGTTAGTGAATTGGCACAGGAACGAAAATGTTTAGAACTGACTCCATATTCATGAAGGTGAAGTAGAACTCTGTAGGCCAACTTTTTGCAGCTCTAAAAGTGCACCAAAAATTGCCCCCAAAAAGTGTTGGGGAACTAGAAGCGCGGGAAAAGTGTTGGGATATCAAAGTTGTACTCAAATTGTGCACCTAAAAAAGAGGCGTGAGTGTCGAAAAAGGACAAGTACATCAAATAGGCAAAAGAAAGACAAGAATGCGGTACTCTTCTTTATTATCAGCCATAGAACAGGGAGCTATAGCAAGGCACTGACATTTCGCACACTCGCTTTGCCTAGCTGTGTAAAGGACAAGTATTGTGGCGCCCAAAAAGGCGCAGTGAGGCAAAAACACTGAAATAAAAAAGGCAGAAAGTATAATAAAGGATAATAAATGCCCCCCCATTGATTGACACCTCAAATGATTTGTTCCACTTTGCAAGTATGATTGAATGCTGCTCCCAGTGCGGTATATGGTTCAATTTGGGTAGCATGTCCTCCCCTTACCTCTCCATAGTAGACAGTAGGCTGTGGTACCTGAAGTTTTTTTATGATATAGAATAACTGACTAGAAAAATAAAGTAAAACCACTTACTTTTGGCATGGACTAGATGTTTACATTCTTTACCCCTATACATATGGCCTTGTGGTTAGACTACATTATGTAACATATATTTATAGAATCATGTAAACTTTTCAGCATTTACCTTTGCTCTGTGTGGCCCAGCACTATGACTTGACACATGGAGGTCTTTCTGCTGTAGGCACATTTCCTAAAATATGACATGAATATAATCCCTCATTCCAAACCCAAGTACGAGGGATATCTGCTTAATGCGACATTCATGTGCACCGTTCTAATAGAGAATAAGCAGCAATGATGTATCCATGTGGAAGATTGTTTGGTTTATTGAAGACAAATAAAAGCTCCGGATGAGGTTGGATTAATCCCCAGTTGAGCTAAATAGTTTCTTCCAAAAAAAAAAAAAAATACATGAATCAGTTCCTGCCAAATTATCCAAACATGCCAATGTAACTAGCTATCTTTGGATGGCTGCCACAATTTTGAAGCTATGAAAGTTTCCCAGATGGATGCAGGCATTTCCTGAGGCTTTATAGGTTTACTAAAAAGATATAGAACAGGGATTTAATGCCATAGTAAGGATCCCATTATACACAGACTGGATAGAGAAAAAGACAGGATACAAGTACAAACTCGATCGCTTCCCACTGACTTTATAATGAAAGAAAGTCTATACTTTTTACAAGTCAGGCGGCTATAATGGAGCATTCAGTGTGGTCTCTATTTGTAATATACAGTCTGCTGGACTCTAGTTCATGACTGCACCCCCATTGCTAACAGGAAAAGCTGTGTTTGTTTACATAGTGATGTTCTGCAACATTTTATAGTATAAGTCTGCAGAGCTTAGGGAAAGGCCACTAGTCAACAGTTTACAGTAAGGGTTAATCCATAATGGAGATAGTTGGGTGTGCAATTTTTGGGTCCTCATTATATCTTATTTTGCATTTTGCACTCCAGAAAGGAGGAAACAAAATCAGAAAGTGGTGCTATACATTGTTTACAGTAGATTTGAAACTCTTCTTTGTAAGTGAGACATGTCTGTTTAGGCATTGTTGACCTATGCTATTGTAATGTCCTGGAGTTGGGTTATTATGGAATTATTGCTGGATCACCCTACTCGGCTTTGTAACTCAGGTAACCAGCTTTCAGCTCCTTCCCCTAGAAATTCCTGCTGTCTAGGCTGCTTTGTATAACAGTGTGTAATCACACTGGAAGTGAGTATATTTTGCAATATTTATGTAATGTATATTTGTCTACTTACTGTTTAAAGGAAACCTACCACTTGATTTGATGATTTATGAAGCAAATATACCTTGAGAATGCTGTAGCTACACTGATGCAGGATCTAATATTGGTTAATCCCTGAGCTGAGTGGTTTGGCTGATAAAACAGATATAACATTATGATAATGAAGCTGACCTGCTTTAATGGCTGGTTCAGCGCTTGGTTCAGCACTTCTCCTAGCACGTGAGTTTTTCTCTGCAGGAGAGGATGATGTAATCTCTGGCTTGTGCCTGAAGACAGGATAATTGCTGCACCATCCCCCAGCTGCTGTGTATGAGTGATCCAGCTTAGGTTGATTAGTCATGCTTGACTAACCTCCATTTGTAATTAGAAGCTTGGTGTCTAATGTGTTGATCTAGGCAGCCAGCCTCACTTAGCTTTCCCTAGGTTTCCCATGATCCGGCATCAGTGTAGCTACTGCATTCTCAAGGTTTGTTTCATAATTAGAGATGAGCGAACACTAAAATGCTCGGGTACTCGTTATTCGAGACGAACTTTTCCCGATGCTCGAGTGCTCGTCTCGAATAACGAACCCCATTGAAGTCAATGGGAGACTCGAGCATTTTTCAAGGGGACCAAGGCTCTGCACAGGGAAGCTTGGCCAAACACCTGGGAACCTCAGAAAAGGATGGAAACACCACGGAAATGGACAGGAAACAGCAGGGGCAGCATGCATGGATGCCTCTGAGGCTGCATAATCGCACCATTATGCCAAAATTATGGCCAACAGCATGGCCATGACAGAGTGACAGAATGAAGCTAGATAGCATCTAAAACATCCAATAATTGACCCTGACACTATAGGGGACGGCATGCAGAGGCAGCGGCAGCAGCGGCAGGCTAGAGAGTGGCATGGCGACATACCCTAAATGGACTCAGGCTTCAAACCAATGGGTGGCAGAGAGGAACCAAAGGAGGTGAGCAAGAAGCGCTCAAATAATATCGGTACATGATAAAAGTTTGCCAGTATATTTTGTGGATTACACAGCAGGGTGGCGACAAAGTTAACATGGAAGCCATGAAAACAACCCAAAATTCTGCCTGACACAGCTCGTTTGATAAGGGGACCATGTATGGAGGCAGTGAACTAGTAGTAGATTAAAGGTGCTGCAGTTAAAACTATGTTAGTTGGATCTTGGCATGGAGCTGGCGCTCCGCTGCCAGGCGAGCTTTCGCCAATCCAAGCCCCTGTCTATAGGCTACTCCCCAAACAGCACTTCTAAGAACCTTTTGTATAAGATCAAGTGTAGTAGCGTTCTTATAAGTTTAGGATATGGCGGGTGAGGGGAATGTAAACAGATGCGCAAGAAGCGCTGAAATAATATCCCTAAATGGTAAAAGTTTGCAAGTATATTTTGGGGATTACACAGCAGGGTGGCGACAAAGTTAACAACTTTGATGTGGAATGCCCTGTAATAGCTCTTGGGCGGTGTGCCTTTTATCGCCTAGGCTCAGCAGTTTCAGCACCGCCTGCTGTCGCTTAGCGACGGCACTGCTGCTGTGCCTAGAGCTACCGACTGATGGCGCCATGCCCACGGATGGTAATTCGGAGGAGGAGGAGGTGGAGGAGGGGTGGGAGGAGGTATAGTAGGCCTTTGAGACCTGGACCGAGGTAGGCCCCGCAATTCTCTGCGTCGGCAGTATATGACCAGCCCCAGGGTCAGACTCGGTCCCAGCCTGCACCAAGTTAAGTGTAGTAGCGTTCTTATAAGTTTGGGATATGGCGGGTGAGGGGAATGTAAACAGATGCGCAAGAAGCGCATGATGCGCATGGAGCTGGCGTTCCGCTGCCAGGCGAGCTTTCGCCAATCCAAGCCCCTGTCTCTAGGCTACTCCCCAAACAGCACTTCTAAGAACCTTTTGTATAAGATCAAGTGTAGTAGCGTTCTTATAAGTTTAGGATATGCCGGGTGAGGGGAATGTAAACAGATGCGCAAGAAGCGCTGAAATAATATCCCTAAATGGTAAAAGTTTGCCAGTATATTTTGTGGATAACACAGCAGGGTGGCGACAAAGTTAACAACTTTGATGTGGAATCCATGAAAACAACCCAAATTTCTGCCTGACACACCTCGTTTGATAAAGGGACGATGTATGGAGGCAGCTATATGGACGACTTTTGGAGGTAGCAATGGAGACAACGTGTGGAGGCTGCTATGGAGACAATTTAATTTGGATAGTGCCTGTATGTGGCAGTCCCAAACATTTTTCAAACCAGAGGAGCAGGTAGGTGGCCCTCCAGTAAAATGGGATAGATTGAGTGCCTGTATGTGGCAGTCCCAAAAATGTTTCAAACCAGAGGAGCAGGTAGGTGGCCCTCCAGTAAAATGGAATAGATTGAGTGCCTGTATGTGGCAGTCCCAAAAATTGTTCAAACCAGAGGAGCAGGTAGGTGGCCCTGCAGTAAAATGGAATAGATTGAGTGCCTGTATGTGGCAGTCCCAAAAATTGTTCAAACCAGAGGAGCAGGTAGGTGGCCCTGCAGTAAAATGGAATAGATTGAGTGCCTGTATGTGGCAGTCCCAAAAATGTTTCAAACCAGAGGAGCAGGTAGGTGGCCCTCCAGTAAAATGGAATAGATTGAGTGCCTGTATGTGGCAGTCCCAAAAATTGTTCAAACCAGAGGAGCAGGTAGGTGGCCCTGCAGTAAAATGGAATAGATTGAGTGCCTGTATGTGGCAGTCCCAAAAATTGTTCAAACCAGAGGAGCAGGTAGGTGGCCCTGCAGTAAAATGGAATAGATTGAGTGCCTGTATGTGGCAGTCCCAAAAATGTTTCAAACCAGAGGAGCAGGTAGGTGGCCCTCCAGTAAAATGGAATAGATTGAGTGCCTGTATGTGGCAGTCCCAAAAATTGTTCAAACCAGAGGAGCAGGTAGGTGGCCCTGCAGTAAAATGGAATAGATTGAGTGCCTGTATGTGGCAGTCCCAAAAATTGTTCAAACCAGAGGAGCAGGTAGGTGGCCCTGCAGTAAAATGGAATAGATTGAGTGCCTGTATGTGGCAGTCCCAAAAATTGTTCAAACCAGAGGAGCAGGTAGGTGGCCCTGCAGTAAAATGGAATAGATTGAGTGCCTGTATGTGGCAGTCCCAAAAATGTTTCAAACCAGAGGAGCAGGTAGGTGGCCCTCCAGTAAAATGGAATAGATTGAGTGCCTGTATGTGGCAGTCCCAAAAATTGTTCAAACCAGAGGAGCAGGTAGGTGGCCCTGCAGTAAAATGGAATAGATTGAGTGCCTGTATGTGGCAGTCCCAAAAATTGTTCAAACCAGAGGAGCAGGTAGGTGGCCCTGCAGTAAAATGGAATAGATTGAGTGCCTGTATGTGGCAGTCCCAAAAATGTTTCAAACCAGAGGAGCAGGTAGGTGGCCCTCCAGTAAAATGGAATAGATTGAGTGCCTGTATGTGGCAGTCCCAAAAATTTTTTAAAACAGAGGACCGGGTAGGTGGCCCTCCAGAAAAATGGAATAGATTGAGTGCCTGTATGTGGCACTCACAAAAATTGTTTCAAACAGAGGACCGGGTAGGTGGCCCTCCAGAAAAATTAAATGCATGAAGTACTATAGCAAGAGCCAGTGGGCCCTGTCAAAAAATAGCCATTTTCCTCTGCTTTACTGTACAAAGAGGAGGAGAAGGAGGAAAATGAGGAGGAGGAGGAGGAGTGGATCAATTATTCAGGTTGAGCTTCCTTCACCTGGTGGAGATTGGAAATTCTGAGAAATCCAGCCTTTATTCATTTTAATAAGCGTCAGCCTGTCAGCGCTGTCAGTCGACAGGCGTGTACGCTTATCGGTGATGATGCCACCAGCTGCACTGAAAACCCGCTCGGACAAGACGCTAGCGGCAGGGCAGGCAAGAACCTCCAAGGCGTACAGCGCCAGTTCGTGCCACATGTCCAGCTTTGAAACCCAGTAGTTGTAGGGAGCTGTGTGATCATTTAGGACGATGGTATGGTCAGCTACGTACTCCCTCACCATCTTTCTGTAAAGATCAGCCCTACTCTGCCGAGACTGGGGACAGGTGACAGTGTCTTGCTGGGGTGACATAAAGCTGGCAAAAGCCTTGTAAAGCGTACCCTTGCCAGTGCTGGACAAGCTGCCTGCTCGCCTACTCTCCCTCGCTACTTGTCCCGCAGAACTACGCACTCTGCCGCTAGCGCTGTCAGAAGGGAAATACTGTTTCAGCTTGTGCACCAGGGCCTGCTGGTATTCATGCATTCTCACACTCCTTTCCTCTCCAGGGATGAGAGTGGGAAGATTTTGCTTGTACCGTGGGTCCAGGAGAGTGAACACCCAGTAATCGGTGCTGGAATAAATTCTTTGAACGCGAGGGTCACGGGATAGGCAGCCTAGCATGAAATCTGCCATATGCGCCAGAGTACCAACGCGTAAGAATTCACTCCCCTCACTGGCCTGACTGTCCATTTCCTCCTCCTCCAACTCCTCCAACTCCTCTTCTTCTGCCCATACACGCTGAACAGTGAAGGACTCAACAATGGTCCCCTCTTGTGTCTCGCCAACATTCTCCTCCTCTTCCTCCTCATCCTCCTCCACCTCCACCTCCTCCGATATGCGCTGAGAAACAGACCTCAGGGTGCTTTGGCTATCAACAAGGGAATATTCTTCCCCCGTCTCTTGTGACGAGCGCAAAGCTTCCGACTTCATGCTGACCAGAGAGTTTTTCAACAGGCCAAGCAGCGGGATGGTGAGGCTGATGATGGCGGCATCGCCACTGACCATCTGTGTTGACTCCTCAAAGTTACTCAGCACCTGACAGATATCAGACATCCACGTCCACTCCTCATTGTAGACTTGAGGAAGCTGACTGACCTGACTACCAGTTCTGGTGGAAGTTGACATCTGGCAGTCTACAATCGCTCTGCGCTGCTGGTAAACTCTGGATAACATGGTCAGTGTTGAATTCCACCTCGTGGGCACGTCGCACAACAGTCGGTGAGCGGGCAGTTGGAGGCGGCGCTGCGCTGCCCTGAGAGTGGCAGCATCTGGGCTGGACTTCCTGAAATGCGCACAGATGCGGCGCACCTTCGTGAGCAAATCAGACAGATTGGGGTATGTCTTGAGGAAACGCTGCACTATCAGATTTAACACATGGGCCAGGCATGGCACATGTGTCAGTCTGCCGAGTTGCAGAGCCGCCACCAGGTTACGGCCGTTGTCACACACAACCATTCCCGGCTTGAGGTTCAGCGGTGCCAGCCACAGATCAGTCTGCGCCGTGATGCCCTGTAATAGCTCTTGGGCGGTGTGCCTTTTGTCGCCTAGGCTCAGCAGTTTGAGCACCGCCTGCTGTCGCTTAGCGACGGCACTGCTGCTGTGCCTAGAGCTACCGACTGATGGCGCCGTGCCCACGGATTGTAGTTCGGAGGAGGAGGTGGAGGAGGGGTGGGAGGAGGAGGAGGCATAGTAGGCCTGAAACACCTGGACCGAGGTAGGCCCCGCAATCCTCGGCGTCGGCAGTATATGAGCAGCCCCAGGGTCAGACTCGGTCCCAGCCTCCACCAAGTTAACCCAATGTGCCGTCAGCGATATATAGTGGCCCTGCCCGGCAGCACTCGTCCACGTGTCCGTGGTCAGGTGGACCTTGTCAGAAACGGCGTTGGTCAGGGCACGGATGATGTTGTCTGACACGTGCTGGTGCAGGGCTGGGACGGCACATCGGGAAAAGTAGTGGCGGCTGGGGACCGAATACCGAGGGGCGGCCGCCGCCATGAGGTTGCGAAAGGCCTCGGTCTCTACTAGCCTATAGGGCAGCATCTCCAGGCTAAGCAATCTGGAGATGTGCACATTAAGGGCTTGGGCGTGCGGGTGGGTTGCACTATATTTGCGTTTCCGCTCCAGCGTCTGGGGTATGGAGAGCTGAACGCTGGTGGATGCTGTGGAGGATCGTGGAGGCGACGATGGGGTTTTTGTGGCAGGGTCCTGGGCAGGGGGCTGACTAGCAGCTGACACAGGGGAAGGAGCAGTGGTGTGCACGGCCGGAGGTGAACGGGCTTGTTGCCACTGAGTGGGGTGCTTAGCATTCATATGCCTGCGCATACTGGTGGTAGTTAAGCTAGTAGTGGTGGAACCCCTGCTGAGCCTGGTTTGGCAAATGTTGCACACCACAGTCCGTCGGTCATCCGGTGTTTCCTTAAAGAACCTCCACACTTCTGAAGATCTAGCCCTCGCCGCAAGAGCCCTCACCACGGGAGCTTCACTAGTTGACAGTGGCGCTGATGCACCAGCTCTGGCCCTGCCTCTCCGTCTGGCCCCACCACTGCCTCTTCCAACCTGTTCAGGTCGAGGACTCTCCTCCGTCTCAGAAGCACTGTGTTCACCCGGCCTCTCAACCCAGCTTGGGTCTGTCACCTCATCATCCTCCGATCCCTCAGTCTGCTCCCCCCTCGGACTTCCTGCCCTGACAACAACTTCCCCACTGTCTGACAACCGTGTCTCCTCATCGTCGGACACCTCTTTACACACTTCCACTACGTCAAGAAGGTCATCATCACCCACAGACTGTGACTGGTGGAAAACCTGGGCATCGGAAAATTGCTCAGCAGCAACCGGACAAGTGGTTTGTGACTGTGGGAAGGGTCCAGAAAACAGTTCCTCAGAGTATGCCGGTTCAAATGCCAAATTTTCCTGGGAGGGGGCAGACTGGGGGGGAGGAGGCTGAGGTGCAGGAGCTGGAGGAGTGGGGATTTCGGTGACATGGGTGGACTGCGTGGAAGACTGACTGGTGGTGGACAAATTGCTCGAAGCATTGTCAGCAATCCATGACATCACCTGTTCGCACTGTTCTGGCCTCAACAGTGCTCTACCACGAGTCCCAGTAACTTCAGACATGAACCTAGGGAGTGTAGCTCTGCGGCGTTCCCCTGCTCCCTCATCAGCAGGTGGTGTCTCACCCCGCCCAGGACCACGGCCTCTGACCCCTGCAGTAGTTGGACGCCCACGTCCCCGCCCTCGTCCTCTACCCCTAGCCCTCGGGTTAAACATTTTTAAAATGAGAGTTATAACTTTTTTTTTTTTTTTACTTCTTTTTGTTTTTTTTGGTGTTTTTTTGTGTGTTTTTTTTTTTTTGTGTTTTTTGTTTTTTTCTGAGTTTTTAAAACCAAACAATCCTATCCTATTGCTATGGCTATTTTCTAGCCAAGTATCAAAGGAAGCACACTACTATGCCAGATGAGATGACACTGAGTTATTGCCTAATAGAAATCCAACCCCTACTGAATTTTGCCACTTCGGCCTTTGCTATGGATATGTGCGCCACTAAGCGCAGAACACAGCGGTCGCAAGTCTCACTACAAATTGCTCAGAATTGGCTAGTACATGCACTGCAGAAACTACAGCCACCAGCAGATCAACCAGAAATCAAATATATAGAACGCTACTGTAGGCTTCAAGAAGCTGTTTGTATTCTCCTATGGCTATTTTCTAGCCAAGTATCAAAGGAAGCACACTACTATGCCAGATGAGATGACACTGAGTTATTGCCTAATAGAAATCCAACCCCTACTGAATTTTGCCACTTCGGCCTTTGCTATGGATATGTGCGCCACTAAGCGCAGAACACAGCGGTCGCAAGTCTCACTACAAATTGCTCAGAATTGGCAAGTACATGCACTGCAGAAACTACAGCCACCAGCAGATCAACCAGAAATCAAATATATAGAACGCTACTGTAGGCTTCAAGAAGCTGTTTGTATTCTCCTATGGCTATTTTCTAGCCAAGTATCAAAGGAAGCACACTACTATGCCAGATGAGATGACACTGAGTTATTGCCTAATAGAAATCCAACCCCTACTGAATTTTGCCACTTCGGCCTTTGCTATGGATATGTGCGCCACTAAGCGCAGAACACAGCGGTCGCAAGTCTCACTACAAATTGCTCAGAATTGGCAAGTACATGCACTGCAGAAACTACAGCCACCAGCAGATCAACCAGAAATCAAATATATAGAACGCTACTGTAGGCTTCAAGAAGCTGTTTGTATTCTCCTATGGCTATTTTCTAGCCAAGTATCAAAGGAAGCACACTACTATGCCAGATGAGATGACACTGAGTTATTGCCTAATAGAAATCCAACCCCTACTGAATTTTGCCACTTCGGCCTTTGCTATGGATATGTGCGCCACTAAGCGCAGAACACAGCGGTCGCAAGTCTCACTACAAATTGCTCAGAATTGGCAAGTACATGCACTGCAGAAACTACAGCCACCAGCAGATCAACCAGAAATCAAATATATAGAACGCTACTGTAGGCTTCAAGAAGCTGTTTGTATTCTCCTATGGCTATTTTCTAGCCAAGTATCAAAGGAAGCACACTACTATGCCAGATGAGATGACACTGAGTTATTGCCTAATAGAAATCCAACCCCTACTGAATTTTGCCACTTCGGCCTTTGCTATGGATATGTGCGCCACTAAGCGCAGAACACAGCGGTCGCAAGTCTCACTACAAATTGCTCAGAATTGGCAAGTACATGCACTGCAGAAACTACAGCCACCAGCAGATCAACCAGAAATCAAATATATAGAACGCTACTGTAGGCTTCAAGAAGCTGTTTGTATTCTCCTATGGCTATTTTCTAGCCAAGTATCAAAGGAAGCACACTACTATGCCAGATGAGATGACACTGAGTTATTGCCTAATAGAAATCCAACCCCTACTGAATTTTCCCACTTCGGTCTTTGCTATGGATATGTGTGCCACTAAGAGCTAAACACAACGGTAGCAAGTCCCCCTGCTAATTCCTCACAAAATGGTAAAAGATGCAAATTAAAATAAAAAAAGTAGAACGTTATTGTAGCCCTAAGAAGGGCTGTTGGGTTCTTTGAGAATCACTCCTGCCTAACAGTAAGCTAATAGAACACCCTAACGCTTTCCCTGACCAGCAGCAGCTCTCTCCCTAGCGGCATCCAGAGACAGAATGATCCGAGCAGCGCGGCCAGCGGCTAGTCTATCCCAGGGTCACCTGATCTGGCCAGCCAACCACTGCTATCGACGTGTAAGGGTACCACGTCATGCTGGGTGGAGTGCAGAGTCTCCTGGCTTGTGATTGGCTCTGTTTCTGGCCGCCAAAAAGCAAAACGGCGGGAGCTGCCATTTTCTCGAGCGGGCGAAGTATTCGTCCGAGTAACGAGCAGTTTCGAGTACCCTAATGCTCGACCGAGCATCAAGCTCGGACGAGCATGTTCGCTCATCTCTATTCATAATGCATCAAATCAAATGGTAGGTTTCCTTTAAAGCACCTGCTGTTGCTACAAGAAGTTCATTGGCTAGCTATCTAGAACCTTCCAGCAGCTGAGACTAGAGTTTGTAAGTAAAGGCTCAACCCTGGATTCTGGGCCTTTTAAGGTTTTTAGTCATTTGCTACTATAGAACTCATACTGCTGTTTGTGCTGACATAGCTCAACAAGTAGATTCATCCAGCCCCACAGACCCCTGCTTCAGGGCTAGGGTACTATTTCTGCACTTTAGCTAGCCAAGACCTTCTAATAAAGGAACTGTAAGTTTATTTTCATCATCTCCGTTTGAGTCCCTGGCTAAAACCACTTAACATCATGAGCCTTGGCCTACATTGGGTTGAGTGACTCTTGGCCAGAAGCACTCAAGACTTTCTGTGATGGTGTGTATCCAACTGGCTTCTGGCTGATGAAGGCAAGCTGTGGAGTAATCACTGTCTGTGTGCCCACTTTATCAACACTCCTAAATCAATGGTTGAAGGGATGTGTAGATGTCTTTGGCATGCTCCTCCAAACACTGATATGGAAGTGGTTATGACTATAATCAGTAATGACTACATGGTTTCTTCCATCCATTGGAAGCCATCACAGGAAGTCCCAAGGCCTGCTACCTGGGGGTCAAAAGACCAGTGGTGCCTGGTGGCGAAAGTCAAAATTTGGCAGGGTAAGTATAATATGGGTGACCCTTTTAAGGTCTTATACTTACCATGTTAAAGTTTGTTATAAGTGGCCAATACCTTTAAGTTTTCATTTAGAGGGGTTGTCTAATTTTCCTTTGAAACCAGATTTGATGCTCCCACTGTCTCCCCAGTGTAAATTTACTGTAGTGGCCAAAGCACAAGCTTTATTATGTGTCATCTGCAAATAGACATGATGTCAGTAATATTATATCTGCCCACTGCAGCCACTGATTAATACAAATGGGCACCTTGTGCACAACGCAACTAAAGGGGTAATAGGATAATTTTATTTTCATCTATAGCTTGGGGGGGGAGTGTAAAAGTAATAGCAACCTTTTACTCGCCTTTCTCTGTGCTCCTGTTTAGCCTTGGTGCTGCCCTTACAAACATCTTCTGTTTGTATACAGAGGCCAGAGCAGAAGCAGTGCAGTTTGCCTGCTACAGCGTGAAACTGCTGCTGTAGCATCTACAACTCTATGGGAGTGCTGTGAGAAGTGAGCATAAGCTTTTATTGTTTTTACAATCACCCCCCTCCCCTGAAGGGAAATATATAAAACCCCTTTAAGATACTAAAAGACAGTAGGAGCCCTGACACTGAATTCTTGGATTGTAAGGGATACTTCCTTTGTGTAATTTCTATGCCCATCAATAGAGATGAGCGAACATACTCGTCCGAGCTTGATGCTCGTTCGAGCATTAGCGTACTCGAAACTGCTCGTTGCTTGGACGAATACTTCGCCCGCTCGAAAAAATGGCAGCTCCCGCCGTTTTGCTTTTTGGCGGTCAGAAACAGAGCCAATCACAAGCCAGGAGACTCTGCACTCCACCCAGCATGACGTGGTACCCTTACACGTCGATAGCAGTGGTTGGCTGGCCAGATCAGGTGACCCTGGGATAGACTAGCCGCTGCCCGCGCTGCTCGGATCATTCTGTGTCTGGATGCCGCTAGGGAGAGAGCTGCTGCTGGTCAGGGAAAGCGTTAGGGTGTTCTATTAGAATAGTGTTAGGCAGGAGTGATTCTACAAGAACCCAACAGCCCTTCTTAGGGCTACAATAAAGTTATACATTTTTTTTTTATTTGCTTGTGGCTGGGCTTGCTGGCACTAGTAGTGCAGCTAGTACCATATTGTGAGGAATTTGCAGGGGGACTTGCTACTGTTGTGTTTAGCTCTTAGTGACACACATATCCACCTCAAACACCATAGTGGGAAAATTTGTCTGCTGATTTATTTTATTTTTTTTACCTTTATTTCATTTTATAGCTCAAACTCTTCTTGCAAAGCAGTGTGCTCTCATTGTAGGCTACAAAATAGCCATAGGAGAACCCCAACGGCTTACTTAGGGCTACAATAGCGTTATATTTTCCTTTTTTTGGTTTGCTTGTGGCTGGGCTTGCTGGCATTAGTAGTGCAGCTAGTACCATACTGTGAGGAATTTGCTGGGAGACCTGCGACCTTTGTGTTTAGCTCTTAGTGACACGCATATCCACCTCCAACACCGAAGTGGGACAATTTATTAGGGGTTTGATTAGAATTAGGCAGAGTCTGCTGATTTATTTTTTTTTTTTTACCTTTATTTCATTTTATAGCTCAAACTCTTCTTGCAAAGCACAAAATCCAGTTGTGTGCTGTCAGTGTAGGTTAGAAACTAGCCATAGCAATAGGATAGCATCGTTTTGGTTAAAAAAAAAATAAAAATAAAAAAAAAAAATAAACACAAAAAAAAAAAAAATTAAAAGTTTACACTTTAATTTGGAAAATGTTTAACCCGAGGGCTAGGGGTAGAGGACGAGGGCGTGGACGTGGGCGTCCAACTACTGCAGGGGTCAGAGGCCGTGGTCCTGGGCGGGGTGAGACACCACCTGCTGATGAGGGAGCAGGGGAACGCCGCAGAGCTACACTCCCTAGGTTCATCATGTCTCAAGTTACTGGGACTCGTGGTAGAGCACTGTTGAGGCCAGAACAGTGCGAAGAGGTGATGTCGTGGATTGCGGACAATGCTTCTAGCCATTTGTCCACCAGTCAGTCTTCTACGCAGTCCACCCATGTCACCGAAATCAGCACTCCTCCGGCTCCTCCACCTCAGCCTCCTTCCCCCCAGTCTGCCCCCTCCCAGCAAAATTTGGCATTTGAAGCGGCATACTCTGAGGAACTGTTTTCTGGACCCTTCCCACAGTCACAAACCACTTGTCCGGTTGCTGCTGAGAAATTTTCCGATGCCCAGGTTTTCCACCAGTCACAGTCTGTGGGTGATGATGACATTATTGACGTAGTGGAAGAAGTGTGTAAAGAGGTGTCGGACGATGAGGAGACACGGTTGTCAGACAGTGGTGAAGTCGTTGTCAGGGCAGGAAGTCCGAGGGGGGAGCAGACTGAGGGATCGGAGGATGATGAGGTGACAGACCCAAGCTGGGTTGATAGGCCGGGTGAACACAGTGCTTCTGAGACGGAGGCGAGTCCTATAGCAGAACAGGTTGGAAGAGGCAGTGGTGGGGCCAGACGGAGAGGCAGGGCCAGAGCTGGTGCATCAGCGCCAAATGTTGCCCGTAGTCAAGCTCCCGTGGCGAGGGCTAGATTTTCAGAAGTCTGGAGGTTCTTTAAAGAAAAACCGGATGACCGACGGACTGTGGTGTGCAACCTTTGCCAAACCAGGATCAGCAGGGGTTCCACCACTACTAGCTTAACTACCACCAGTATGCGCAGGCATATGAATGCTAAACACCCCACTCAATGGCACCAAGCCCGTTCACCTCCGGCCGGGCACACCACTGCTCCTTCCCCTGTGTCATCTGCTAGTCAGCCCCCTGCCCAGGACCACGGCCCAAACACCTCCCGTGCGAAAACCCCATCTTCGCCTCCACGATCCTCCACAGCATCCACCAGCGTTCAGCTCTCCATACCCCAGACGCTGGAGCGCAAAAGGAAGTATAGCGCAACCCATCCACACGCCCAAGCCCTCAACGTCCACATCTCCAAGTTGCTTAGCCTGGAGATGCTGCCCTATAGGCTGGTAGAGACCGAGGCCTTTCGAAACCTCATGGTAGCGGCCGCCCCTCGGTATTCGGTCCCCAGCCGCCACTACTTTTCCTGATGTGCCGTCCCAGCCCTGCACAAGCACGTGTCAGAGAACATCATTCTGACAAGGTCCACCTGACCACGGACACGTGGACGAGTGCTGCCGGGCAGGGCCACTATATATCGCTGACGGCACATTGGGTTAACTTGGTGGAGGCTGGGACCGAGTCTGACCCTGGGGCTGCTCATATACTGCCAACGCCGAGGATTGCGGGGCCTACCTCGGTCCAGGTCTCAAAGGCCTACTATGCCTCCTCCTCCTCCCACCCCTCCTCCACCTCCTCCTCCTCCGAATTACCATCCGTGGGCATGGCGCCATCAGTCGGTAGCTCTAGGCACAGCAGCAGTGCCATTGCTAAGCGACAGCAGGCAGTGCTCAAACTGCTGAGCCTAGGCGATAAAAGGCACACCGCCCAAGAGCTATTACAGGGCATCACGGCGCAGACTGATCTGTGGCTGGCACCGCTGAACCTGAAGCCAGGCATGGTTGTGTGTGACAACGGCCGTAACCTGGTGGCGGCTCTGCAACTCGGCAGACTGACACATGTGCCATGCCTGGCCCATGTGTTAAATCTCATAGTTCAGCGTTTCCTCAAGACATACCCCAATCTGTCTGATTTGCTCACAAAGGTGCGCCGCATCTGTGCGCATTTCAGGAAGTCCAGCACAGATGCTGCCACTCTCAGGGCAGCGCAGCGCCTCCTCCAACTGCCCGCTCACCGACTGTTGTGCGACGTGCCCACGAGGTGGAATTCAACACTAACCATGTTATCCAGAGTTTACCAGCAGCGCCGAGCGATTGTAGACTGCCAGATGTCAACTTCCACCAGAACTGGTAGTCAGGTCAGTCAGCTTCCTCAAGTCTACAATGAGGAGTGGACGTGGATGTCTGATATCTGTCAGGTGCTGAGTAACTTTGAGGAGTCAACACAGATGGTCAGTGGCGATGCCGCCATCATCAGCCTCACCATCCCGCTGCTTGGCCTGTTTAAAAACTCTCTGGTCAGCATGAAGTCGGAAGCTTTGCGCTCGTCACAAGAGACGGGGGAAGAAGATTCCCTTGTTGATAGCCAAAGCACCCTTAGGTCTGTTTCTCAGCGCATATCGGAGGAGGTGGAGGAGGATGAGGAGGAAGAGGAGGAGAATGTTGGCGAGACAGAAGAGGGGACCATTGTTCAGTCCTTCACTGTTCAGCGTGTATGGGCAGAAGAAGAGGAGTTGGAGGAGTTGGAGGAGGAGGAAATGGGCAGTCAGGCCAGTGAGGGGAGTGAATTTTTGCGCGTTGGGACTCTGGCGCATATGGCAGATTTCATGCTAGGCTGCCTATCCCGTGACCCTCGCGTTCAAAGAATTTATTCCAGCACCGATTACTGGGTATTCACTCTCCTGGACCCACGGTACAAGCAAAATCTTTCCACTCTCATCCCTGGAGAGGAAAGGAGTGTGAGAATGCATGAATACCAGCAGGCCCTGGTGCACAAGCTGAAACAGTATTTCCCTTCTGACAGCGCTAGCGGCAGAGGGCGTACTTCTGCGGGACAAGTAGCGAGGGAGAGTAGGCGAGCAGGCAGCTTGTCCAGCACTGGCAGGGGTACGCTTTACAAGGCCTTTGCCAGTTTTATGTCACCCCAGCAAGACACTGTCACCTGTCCCCAGTCTCGGCAGAGTAGGGCTGATCTTTACAGAAAGATGGTGAGGGAGTACGTAGCTGACCATACCATCGTCCTAAATGATCACACAGCTCCCTACAACTACTGGGTTTCAAAGCTGGACATGTGGCACGAACGGGCGCTGTTCGCCTTGGAGGTTCTTGCCTGCCCTGCCGCTAGCGTGTTGTCCAAGCGGGTTTTCAGTGCAGCTGGTGGCATCATCACCGATAAGCGTACACGCCTGTCGACTGACAGCGCTGACAGGCTGACGCTTATCAAGATGAATAAAGCCTGGATTTCTCCGGATTTTCATTCTCCAACAGGTGAAAGAAGCTGAACCTGAATAATGTATGCACTCCTCATTGTCCTCCTTCTCCTCCTCTTTGTACACTAAAGCATAGGAAACTGGTTATTTTTTGCCAGGGCCAACTGGCTCTAGCTATAGTACTCTATGTATTTAATTTTTCTGGAGGGCCACCTACCTGGTCCTCTGTTTTAAGCAATTTTTGGGAGTGCCACATACAGGCACTAAATCTATTTAATTTTTCTGGAGGACCACCTACCTGCTCCTCTGGTTTGAAAACTTTTTTGGACTGCCACATACAGGCACTGAATTTATTGAATTTTTCTGGAGGACCACCTACCTGCTCCTCTGGTTTGAAAACTTTTCTGGACTGCCACATACAGGCACTATCCAAATTAAATTGTCTCCAGAGCAGCCTCCACATGTCGTCTTTTTAGCTACCTCCACACGTCATCGCCATAGCTGCCTCCAAAAGTCGTCCATATAGCTGCCTCCATACATGGTCTCCTTATCAAACGAACTGTGTCAGGCAGAATTTTGGGTTGTTTTCATGGATTCCACATCAAACTTGTTAACTTTGTCGCCACCCCGCTGTGTAATCCACAAAATATACTGGCAAACTTTTATCATTTACCAATATTATTTCAGCGCTTCTTGCGCATCTGTTTACATTCCCCTCACCCGCCATATCCTAAACTTATAAGAACGCTACTACACTTGATCTTATACAAAAGGTTCTTAGAAGTGCTGTTTGGGGAGTAGCCTAGAGACAGGGGCTTGGATTGGCGAAAGCTCGCCTGGCTGCGGAGCGCCAGCTCCATCTCAAGATCCAACTAACATAGTTTTAACTGCAGCACCTTTAATCTACTACTAGTTCACTGCCTCCATACATCGTCCCCTTATCAAACGAGCTGTGTCGGGCAGAATTTTGGGTTGTTTTCATGGCTTCCACATCAAACTTGTTAACTTTGTCGCCACCCTGCTGTGTAATCCACAAAATATACTGGCAAACTTTTATCATTTACCAATATTATTTCAGCGCTTCTTGCGCATCTGTTTACATTCCCCTCACCCGCCATATCCTAAACTTATAAGAACGCTACTACACTTGATCTTATACAAAAGGTTCTTAGAAGTGCTGTTTGGGGAGTAGCCTAGAGACAGGGGCTTGGATTGGCGAAAGCTCGCCTGGCTGCGGAGCGCCAGCTCCATCTCAAGATCCAACTAACATAGTTTTAACTGCAGCACCTTTAATCTACTACTAGTTCACTGCCTCCATACATCGTCCCCTTATCAAACGAGCTGTGTCGGGCAGAATTTTGGGTTGTTTTCATGGCTTCCACATCAAACTTGTTAACTTTGTCGCCACCCTGCTGTGTAATCCACAAAATATACTGGCAAACTTTTATCATTTACCAATATTATTTCAGCGCTTCTTGCGCATCTGTTTACATTCCCCTCACCCGCCATATCCTAAACTTATAAGAACGCTACTACACTTGATCTTATACAAAAGGTTCTTAGAAGTGCTGTTTGGGGAGTAGCCTAGAGACAGGGGCTTGGATTGGCGAAAGCTCACCTGGCAGCGGAGCGCCAGCTCCATGCCAAGATCCAACTAACATAGTTTTAACTGCAGCACCTTTAATCTACTACTAGTTCACTGCCTCCATACATCGTCCCCTTATCAAACGAGCTGTGTCAGGCAGAATTTTCAGGTGTTTCACCAGATACATAGTGGAACGCGGCCCATCTGTCGCCGCCATGCTGGAGACCTGAAGTTGCAATCATAGCAGCGCAATATGGATGCCCCATACTGTCGCTCTTAATCATGGAACCATTTCCGGAAAAACAATTAAAAATAGAACCACTATGCTATTCCATTATTCCTAGGTGAAATATTCAAACGACCCGGCCTGCTTTGAAAATTATAATTTTTTCAAAGTAAACGCCTCTGGCCCCCAGGCCCATTTTGGGTAGGGAGGAGCCGAGAGACAGGGGCTTGGACAGGCGAAAGCTCACCTGGCAGTGGACCGCCAGCTCCATCCCAAGATTAGGCAGCCTCAGAGGCATCCATGCATGCTGCCCCTGCTGTTTCCTGTCCATTTTGCCTCCACGATCCTCCACAGCGTCCACCAATGTCTCATTTCAACTCTCTATACCCCAGACGCTGGAGCACGAGAGGATATGCAGCACATCATCCCCTTATCAAATGAGCTGTGTCAGGCAGAATTTTCAGGTGTTTCACCAGATACATAGTGGAACTCGGCCCATCTGTCGCCGCCATGCTGGAGACCTGAAGTTGCAATCATAGCAGCGCAATATGAATGCCCCATACTGTCGCTCTTAATCATGGAAGTCGTCTCCATGGCTGCCTCCACATGTTGTCCCCTTATCAAAAGAGCTGAGTCAGGCTCATTTTTAGGGTGTTTCACCAGATACGTTATGGAACTTGGTCACTATGTCGCCACCATGCTGTGTTATCGACTAAATATACCGTCAACCTTTTGTTCACATAGGAAATCATTTCACCTCCTTTGGTGAAACCTGAGTCCATTTAGGGTATGTCGCCATGAGACTCTCTAGCCTGCCACTGCTGCCGCTGCCTCTGCATGCCGTCCCCTATAGTGTCAGGGTCAATTATTGGATGTTTTAGATGCTATCTAGCCTCATTCGGTCACTCTGTCATGGCCATGCTGTTGCCCACAATTTTGGCATAATGGTGCGATTCAGCAGCCTCAGAGGCATCCATGCATGCTGCCCCTGCTGTTTCCTGTCCATTTCCGTGGTGTTTCCATCCTTTTCTGAGGTTCCCAGGTGTTTGGCCAAGCTTCCCTGTGCAGAGCCTTGGTCCCCTTGAAAAATGCTCGAGTCTCCCATTGACTTCAATGGGGCTCGTTATTCGAGACGAGCACTCGAGCATCGGGAAAAGTTCGTCTCGAATAACGAGTACCCGAGCATTTTAGTGCTCGCTCATCTCTACCCATCAACCATACGACCTACAGAGGCTGTAAGGGAGGTAAACTGTAATTATTTGGCCCAGCCACAGTATTTACTTCTACTGCATTTACTGTGTATGTTAAGGCTGAAATCTCGGGTATATAATATTATGATATTTATCAGTATCAATGAAGTAAAGACATGATAATACATTATTTTGTGGAAATGATAAATTAACCCACAATTTCTTTGGAGCTGCCTACTGGTAAATTCTTTGGATCTCTTCTCCTACTTGTTCTGTTCAGTTCCACATTTCAGTTCTTCTTTATAAAATCTGTGTAATTTTCAATATAACAGTTTCCATACTGTCATAAAATCAGAAACATTCTGTAATAATTAAAAAAATAATACAAATTCCATGAACCTGATATTCGGTAGTTAGAGCCTACGAGGCCATGTTCCCCTCCTCACCCTCTTTTTTCCCTCCCCAAGTCACATTTTCCACAGATGTTGGATATTTTTTTCCTAACTTTCCAGCATGTCATTCATAAGGAAGATTATTAAGTAGAAATGTCCACACTTAAGAAACAAAATGTACAAAGTCTGATGTTCTCACTTCCCTGCAGCTGCTTCAGTCAAAAAACATGGAATTTTATATAAAGTGTGATGGAAATGGAGGGGTTTAATTTCGGTATATAGGCCTCTTATAGACAGGTACTCATGAGATCACTTGGGGCCCCCTTTCTCAATAGGTTCAAAGCTATAATATTGTAAGGCAGGGGTCTCAAACTCAATTTACCTGGGGGCCGCTGGAGGTAGATTCTGGGTAAGGCTGGGCCGCATCAAGTTTTCCACACAAAATGCGCTTACAAAATATCATTATTCAGATTCAAATGTCATGGCGTCTCCCAGCGCAAGGAAAGCCCCGAGCGGGGAGACGTGTTTTCTCTATGAACGCGTCCTGTGCACCGAGGGGTCCCAAGCTCCTACCGCACTGAGCCCAGTCAGGGACACTCCATCCCCCCCTCCCCCCCGGTACTTGCCTCCCCGTGTCCCTCCCATCGAAGAAGATGAAGTCGCCGCTCTGACTTGCACCAAGTGCGTTCAGAGCGGCGACTTCATCTTTTTCAAGTACCGGAGGGAAGGGGATTAACCGGTTACGGGCCCTTTCCTGTTTTTTCATGTCCATTTTTCACTCCCCACCTTCAAAAATCTATAACTTTTTTATTTTTACACGTAAAGAGCTGTGTGACGGCTTGTTTTCTGCGTAACAAATTGCACTTCATAGTGATGGTATTAAATATTCCATGCCATGTACTCGGAAGCGGGAAAAAAATTCCAAATGCAATGAAAATGCATTTGCGCCGTTTTCTTGTGGGCTTGGATATTACGTCTTTCGCTGAGCGCCCCAAATGACATATCTACTTTATTCTTTGGGTCGGTACGATTAAGGGGATACCAAATTTGTATAGGTTTTATAATGTTTTCATACATTTACAAAAATTAAAACCTGTACAAAAATTATTTTTTTGATTTTGCCAACTTCTGGCGCTAATAACTTTTTTATACTTTGGTGTACGGAGCTGTGGGTGGTGTCATTTTTTGCGAAATATGACAATATTTTCAATTATATCATTTTTAGGACTGTACGACCTTTTGATCACTTTTTATAGATTTTTTTATATTTTTCAAAATGGCAAAAAAGTGCCATTTTCGACTTTGGGCGCTATTTTCCGTAACGGGGTTAAACGCATTGTAAAAAACGTTATCATATTTTGATAGATCGGGCATTTTCGGACGCGTCGATACCTGATGTGTTTATGATTTTTACTGTTTATTTATATTTATGTCAGTTCTAGGGAAAGGGGGGTGATTTGAAATTTAATGTTTTTTTATTATAATTTTTTTTTAAAAAACTTTTTTTTATTTTTATTTATACTATTTTTCAGACTCCCTAGGGTACTTTAACCCTAGGTTGTCTGATCGATCCTATCATATATTGCCATACTACAGTATGGCAGTATATGGGGATTTTCCTCCTCATTCATTACAATGTGCTATCAGCACATTGTAATGAAGGGGTTAAAACGAAATAGCCTCGGGTCTACGGAAGACCCGAGGCTACCATGGAGACGGATCGCTGCCCCCGGGGGAGCGGCGATCCCAGGTAAGATGGCGGCGCCCATGCGCCGCTATCTTTTTGAGGCTGCCGGCAGCTTTGCCGGCAGCCATCGCTGTGAAAGCACCCGCGATCGGTGCTAGCACCGATCGCGGGTGTTACCGGTAAGCCTTTGCTGCAATATGCAGCAAAGACTTACCGGCTATGGAGAGGGCTCAGCCCGTGAGCCCTCTCCATGCATCCAGGTGGGGGCCGCAAAATGTTGTCCCGCGGGCCGCAGTTGGCCCGCGGGCCGCGAGTTTGAGACCCCTGTTGTAAGGGAAAGCTTAGAAGGTTATTTTTGGATGGGTAACATAAAGTAAATGAAATGACATCATGTCATCTTTATTTTTATTGTGACAGCATAATTTAAAACATTATAACTTATATTTCGGAGTAGGTCTTCTCCATCTTATTTCGAAGAAGTAGGAAAAAAATTACGGGCCATCTGTGCATTTTTACTTAAGTTCATAGAAATATTCAAAACGATAATCTTCTCTACACTTAAAACCAAAAATGTTCAAACAATTCCCTGTTTCTTTAATATCACACTGAAAATGTGTGTCATGGGTGCCCCCGCGATCCATGTCAAGGGTGCTCACGAGCTGGCACTCTGGGATTTAAAGGGCCAGAGCACAGGTGATTGCTGGCGCTGGCCACTTCTGGCTTTGCTATTTAATCCGGCGGCTCCTATCATTCCCCGCAGGATCTTCAAGCCATTCTTGTGAAGTGAATGCCCCTCTGTGTTCCTGTGTTCCTGCGTTCCAGTCCCTGGTACTGTAATCTTAAGTTCCGGTCCGTTCCTGTGTTCCTGTTCCCGTGTTCCAGTCTGTTCCTGCATTCCTGTTCCAGTGTTCCAGTCACATGTGATTTCAGGATAACTGGGGTCAGGACAGGAATGGCAAAAAAAGAAGTGTACATATCCTGCTGTGCTGTCCTTTTTCTATGTTGCCTCAGTATTTCTGGTTTACAGTTTTCCTGTGTCTACAAGTTGTATTCAATTATATGCAGTTGGGTGGAGAATCACTGCCCTCCCCCGAATAAAGCTTCTATGTAATCTGACACCTAAGTGAGTTTTTGTCCATCCTGCAAGCAAGATGGGATTCAGCAGAGATTTCAGAGTCAAAAACTAGGTAAAATTGAAGAAAAGTGGATACTAAGAACCCAAATAAGGGGAGAATTGAAGAGTTTGGACAAGCAATGAGGACTTCAAAATCTAAGCACATTGCCCTATATTGTGCAGAGGCTGTGATTGGTATTAAAGCTCAGCCCTATGCACTTAAATGGGGCAAATATGCAAACAGTCCATGCAATGAATGGATGTCACAATCTTGGATATGTCAGGTTTCTGGGATAGTGAACCCCTGGACCACCATGGACGATGACGTAAGCCGACACCTGCGACCGGAATCTAAATGGCACCCGGTTTTCACCAGAGCCCGCCGCAAAGCATGTTGGACTTGCTGCAGCGTGGTACCACCAGGTCGTTCCACAAATGCGACTTGTCGGCGGTGGCAGCCAATGTCGGGGTACAAAGTCAGCAGGCAATCTCATGGTTGGGGACAGGCAGGAGGTCAAGACAGACGGCAGATGTTCGGAGTCAGAGACGGAGGAGGAGGTCAGGGCTTGCAGCGGAGGAGCGAAATCGGGTACAGGTCCGGGGTCACAACCCCAGGTCCGGGGTCAATACATACACGGAAATAGGTCACAGGCAACAGCTTTCTCTGAGGCATATAGCGCAAAGATCCGGCAGGGAAGACAGGAAGAGGCTGAGACTTTATAAGAATTGGCAGGTCAATACACAAAAACAGCCTGTCGGAGCCAGCTCTGGATTGTGGAGAGGTGAGAGCCATGTAAGAGGCCAGGGGGCACACGGAGGAGCACAGGTGCGCCCTTGACCCGAGTCGTGGCTCGCAGGAGAACCTGTGACAGGATACAGCTCATGTATTAGTGTCGGACTTCACTGATATAATATTGATCTGATAACCTATTTTTAGGGTCCGAAAAAAATGTCAAGACACCTAATGAGTCAGCCTAGGATAGGTCCATCTAGAGACATGAAACAACGGAACACACGACCAAAAAAAATCAATTGTAAACTAAAAAATATCAAAACAAAACAAATATATTCAAATCAAAACATCTTTATTTATATTATTCTATAAACACGCAGACCTCTGCATGTAGAAAGCCCATGAAAATAATCATGTGTTACACTGTCAAAACAAGGCTCAAACTTTTCCTAGTAATGTTTCCCGGGAAGTAATCTCTATCCTTTTGTACGACATGAATGTACAGCGTGTTTCGTGTAGACTTTATTCCCTTGGCTGTCTGCCCAATGATTTGCCTAGTACACATCTCCTAGCAACCAGTCCCTAGTCATTAGAATTTTTATATATCACTATGTCTCAGGTGATGTCATCGTTTCCATGACAACTATCATCTGGAATAACTTTGACATTTTTTTATTTTTGCCAGTAAGCAAAATAAATAAATAAAATCTAGGACTAAACATCTTTCCGGGGAGACTGAAGCATTAAATATTCTCGTCACACTTAACAATGGACGGCCCTGTATTTGCTGATGCGGTAGTTCCCTGTCAGCATCTCTGCACAGTAACCCTTTGCGTCTCGCCAGTGTCTCAGGCTGAGCGCGTGTTCCAGTCCTATATTAATGTTAATTCTCACTCAATAATTTATTATTTCATCTGCTACCAAAAATGACAGGTTTTCCCGGGATGAGTGATTTTTACAGTATATGAATGTAGAAAAAGTAAAAAAAAATATTTTATATAATTATTGCTCCATATGTGAAAATATATTGTGATATATAATTTTGTAGCCTTTGAGAGGGAATTTATGAAGATTCGATTTGAACTGTAACAAGAGGGGACACCTAATATGGTGCATCTTCACCCTCAATTGGTGCCTGCTATTGACCACTAGCAGAAACATAGGAGGACCACTTCCTGACGATAACTTCTCTTTGAGTTTTGCATTACCGTTTTTTGTAACTTTTTTAATTTGGTGTATACAGAGTTGTATGAGGACTTGTTTTCTGCCCAACGATTTGTATATTTGCGCCATTACCATGTGGGTTCTGTTTTTACAACTGCAAATGACGCCACCTTATTATTCTCTGCTGCCAATTCATTAAGGGGGGCCTCTGCTGCCATCTCTTTAAGAAGGTCTCTGCTGCATTCTCATTAAGGGGGTCTCTGCCGCCATCTCATTAAGAGGGCCTCTGCCACCATCACATTAAGGGGGCTGCTGTGAGCATCTCTTTAAAAAGAGCTGCTGGAATAATGGAGGCTGCTGGACACTACATATAAGGTGTATAAGGAGTTTGGTTCTATAAGTATAATTCTGTGTAGCATATACACTGTATGTGTATTCTCAAGTCTTATGTGCAGTACAGGTGGCAGTGAGAGTTTAGGTATAAGGGGTCCCTATCGAAAGTTTGCACCAGGAAAGTTTGCAGTAGAGTCTTGTTATGCCACTGTCAGTCCCCATGGATTCCCGAAAACGAAGTATGGAAATTAAAAGCAAAGTAATTCGATTGGCCTTTTAACTCTATTTAACATCTATTTTAATGGATTAAAATCTTATAACAATCTAATGACTAGCATTTTGGGCTACACGACTGTTCTCAGAGGGGTATTGCCACAAAGACAAGATTCTTAAATATACTAAGATCAAGAAAAATAACATATTCTCTAATTCAATGTTATTCATAACAGATATCTTTCCAACCTGTCTCTATCAGTACTGGGGTTTATAATTTTGGTTGTTTCTGGTTCGGACTGTAAATCTTCTGACCATGGTCAGACAATTCCCTATAGCTTATCTTGCATTGCTGGAGAAGGGGGGTGTAGGAGGCAGACAGCACACTAGAGTCACAGACACTTCCTGGTTCAGCAGCATGTGCTTCTGGCAGTGTGGAGAGGACACAGGAGCAGCTGTTCTACAAACAAAGTAAGCCCATCCCAGGGGAGGTGGTGCTGACTCCACTGAGATAAAGCAGCAGAGCTGTGTTATTGTGTCTTATATTCATCTCATGACTCTGATCTATGTCAGATACTAGTAGACTGTTCAGAAGCTAAATAGAAGTGTTAATAAACCCTGTACCCTGATAATCAAAGTACATTGTCAGCACACAGCATCTCACAGCACTCGAGCAGTGGTGGCGAACCTATGGCACTGGTGCCAGAGGCGGCACTCGGAGCCCTCACTGTGGGCACCCGGGCAATCACCCCAGCATGAAGTTCACCAGACAGGACTCAAAGAATCTTCCTATAGAATCTTCCTGCAATGATAGGCGAAGTTGCCCTCCTCCTTTCAACTGCGTTGGTGTCTTAAGGAGGCTGAACGATTGAAAGTTGTCAAAGAACAAGGAGAAATAAATTAATGCTTAAATTGCTGCGCTGGCACTTTGCTATAAATAAGTGGCTTTTAGTTGAAGTTTCGGCACTCAGGCTCTAAACGGTTCCCCATCACTGCACTAGAGGAATCATGAAGTTTGGAGTTTTACACTGACCATCACTGAGTGATAGGAGCTACAACAGCGATAAAACTGAATTAAATTTCAAAGTAAGTGGTCAAAAAATTATTTTTATTGTATGAACATGATTAGGGGATTAAATTTGAGAACTTTCTTTCATGGGCAAAGCCCAGTCGGCTCACTTCACTCCCGGCTGGATCTTCAAGTCTTCCCAACTGAAGTGAAAGCCTCCTGTGTGTGTTTCCCGAGGTTCCGTTTCCTGTGCATTTCCAGACGCCTCAGTTTCCTGTGCATTTCCAGACGCATCCTGTGGTCCACGTCCTGTGGTCCGTATCCTGTGGTCTATGTCCGGTGGTCCTTATCCTGTGTTCCGTATCCTGTGGTCCGTGTCCGGTGGTCTGTATCCTGTGGTCCGTGTCCTGTGGTCTGTGTCCGGTGGTCCGTATCCTGTGGTCCATGTTCTGTGGTCCGTGTCCTGTGGTCCATATCCTGTGGTCCGTGTCCGGTGTTCCGTGTCCGGTGTTCCGTGTCCGGTGGTCTGTATCCTGTGGTCCGTGTCCGGTGGTCCGTGTCCGGTGGTCCGTATCCTGTGGTCCGTGTCCGGTGGTCCGTATCCTGTATTCCATGTCCTGTGGTCCATATCCCGTGGTCTGTGTCCGGTGTTCCGTATCCTGTGGTCCGTGTCCGGTGTTCCGTATCCTGTGGTCCGTGTCCGGTGGTCTGTATCCTGTGGTCCGTGTCCGGTGGTCCGTATCCTGTGGTCCATGTTCGGTGGTCCGTATCCTGTGGTCCATGTCCTGTGGTCCATGTCCCGTGGTCTGTGTCCGGTGTTCCGTATCCTGTGGTCCGTGTCCGGTGTTCCGTATCCTGTGGTCCGTGTCCGGTGGTCCGTATCCTGTATTCCATGTCCTGTGGTCCATATCCCGTGGTCTGTGTCCGGTGTTCCGTATCCTGTGGTCCGTGTCCGGTGTTCCGTATCCTGTGGTCCGTGTCCGGTGGTCTGTATCCTGTGGTCTGTGTCCGGTGGTCCGTATCCTGTGGTCCATGTTCGGTGGTCCGTATCCTGTGGTCCATGTCCTGTGGTCCATGTCCCGTGGTCTGTGTCCGGTGTTCCGTATCCTGTGGTCCGTGTCCGGTGTTCCGTGTCCGGTGGTCCGTGTCCGGTGGTCTGTATCCTGTGGTCCGTGTCCGGTGGTCCGTGTCCGGTGGTCCGTATCCTGTGGTCCATATCCTGTTGTCCGTGTCCTGTGGTCCATGTCCTGTGGTCCATGTCCCGTGGTCCGTGTCCGGTGGTCCGTATCCTGTGGTCCATGTTCGGTGGTCCGTATCCTGTGGTCCATATCCTGTTGTCCGTGTCCTGTGGTCCATGTCCTGTGGTCCATGTCCCGTGGTCTGTGTCCGGTGTTCCGTATCCTGTGGTCCATGTTCGGTGTCCGTATCCTGTGGTCCATATCCTGTTGTCCGTGTCCTGTGGTCCATGTCCTGTGGTCCATGTCCCGTGGTCTGTGTCCGGTGGTCCGTATCCTGTGGTCCATGTTCGGTGGTCCGTATCCTGTGGTCCATATCCTGTTGTCCGTGTCCTGTGGTCCATGTCCTGTGGTCCATGTCCCGTGGTCTGTGTCCGGTGGTCCGTATCCTGTGGTCCGTGTCCGGTGGTCTGTATCCTGTGGTCTGTATCCTGTGGTCTGTGTCCTGTGGTCTGTGTCCTGTGGTCCATGTCCCGTGGTCTGTGTCCGGTGTTCCGTATCCTGTGGTCCATGTTCGGTGGTCCGTATCCTGTGGTCCATATCCTGTTGTCCGTGTCCTGTGGTTCATGTCCTGTGGTCCATGTCCCGTGGTCTGTGTCCGGTGTTCCGTATCCTGTGGTCCATGTTCGGTGGTCCGTATCCTGTGGTCCATATCCTGTTGTCCGTGTCCTGTGGTCCATGTCCTGTGGTCCATGTCCCGTGGTCCATGTCCCGTGGTCTGTGTCCGGTGTTCCGTATCCTGTGGTCCGTGTCCGGTGGTCTGTATGCTGTGGTCTGTATCCTGTGGTCTGTGTCCTGTGGTCTGTGTCCTGTGGTCCGTATCCTGTGGTCCATGTTCGGTGGTCCGTATCCTGTGGTCCATATCCTGTGGTCCGTGTCCTGTGGTCCGTATCCTGTGGTCCGTATCCTGTGGTCCGTATCCTGTGGTCCGTGTCGGTGCTCCGTATCCTGTGTACGACTCTGCTCCTGCTGTGCCATCCACGGTTCCAGCCCAGTGGTGACCTCCTGCCTTCCTGTGCTTCTGCCGTGCCTTCCATGGTTCCAGCCCAGCGGTGTCTTCACTCCGTACCAGCGTTACCCGTGCTCCTCTCCGTTCCTGCTGTCTTCTCAAGTTGTGACTGTTTCCTGCATCTGTTGCCTTGGCTGCCACCCTGGGTCTCACACCAACCCCTGCAGTGGTCCAGAGGGTCCCCAGTCATTCTGTATCTTTCTATATTAACCGCTCTTTTTGTTGTATATTTCTTTTGATTCAAGAAAGCTGATTCAAGGACTGTATAGTCTGAAGTATAATTATGGAGACTGTTGTGCGATAGTTAAATAAGCTGAATAGAGCCATCAGCGACTAGTGCCTGATCCATACATCGACTTTGCAGAATTTTTTGTGTCTTCATGTTTCAGAAAGGGTGTGTAAATTGTGTCAATTTGAGCTAGGATTTATTCCAGTTTCTAGAGTAAATTATACATTTTTTGGTCTTTTCTTAGGTTATCCCAACAGTTATCTCATCTAAAGCACCTGGTCCTTGCACCAATTAGCTGTTTGGGTCACTTTGTTTACCTCCACAGGATCACATTGGTTACCGGGTCCCAACAATGTTGTCTTCTTCACCACCGTAACACATGCTTATAACTGAAGACAGGACCGTGGAAGATCACTATACACTCACCGGCCACTTTATTAGGTACACCATGCTAGTAACGGGTTGGACCCCCTTTTGCCTTCAGAACTGCCTCAATTCTTCGTGGCATAGATTCAACAAGGTGCTGGAAGCTCCTCAGAGATTTTGGTCCATATTGACATGATGGCATCACACAGTTGCCACAGATTTGTCGGCTGCACATCCATGATGCAAATCTCCCGTTCCACCACATCCCAAAGATGCTCTATTGGATTGAGATCTGGTGACTGTGGAGGCCATTTGAGTACAGTGAACTCATTGTCATGTTCAAGAAACCAGTCTGAGATGATTCCAGCTTTATGACATGGCCCATTATCCTGCTGAAAGTAGCCATCAGATGTTGGGTACATTGTGGTCATAAAGGAATGGACATGGTCAGCAACAATAGTCAGGTAGGCTGTGGCATTGCAACGATGCTCAATTGATACCAAGGGGCCCAAAGAGTGCCAAGAAAATATTCCCCACACCATGACACCACCACCACCAGCCTGAACCGTTGATACAAGGCAAGATGGATCCATGCTTTCATGTTGTTGACGCCAAATTCTGACCCTACCATCCGAATGTCGCAGCAGAAATCGAGACTCATCAGACCAGGAAATGTTTTTCCAATCTTCTACTGTCCAATTTCGATGAGCTTGTGCAAATTGTAGCCTCAGTTTCCTGTTCTTAGCTGAAAGGAGTGGCACCCGGTGTGGTCTTCTGCTGCTGTAGCCCATCTGCCTCAAAGTTCGACGTACTGTGCGTTCAGAGATGCTCTTCTGCCTACCTTGGTTGTAACGAGTGGTGATTTGAGTCACAGTTGTCTTTCTATCAGCTCGAACCAGTCTGCCCATTCTCCTCTGACCTCTGGCTTCAACAAGGCATTTCCGCCCACAGAACTGCCGCTCACTGGATGTTTTTTCTTTTTCGGACCATTCTCTGTAAACCCTAGAGATGGTTGTGCATGAAAATCCCAGTAGATCAGCAGTTTCTGAAATACTCAGACCAGCCCTTCTGGCACCAACAACCATGCCACGTTCAAAGGCACTCAAATCACCTTTCTTCCCCATACTGATGCTCGGTTTGAACTGCAGGAGATTGTCTTGACCATGTCTACATGCCTAAATGCACTGAGTTGCCGCCATGTGATTGGCTGATTAGAAATTAAGTGTTAACGAGCAGTTGGACAGGTGTACCTAATAAAGTGGCCGGTGAGTGTATACAGTAATAATGCACATTCTTCAGCCATCACTATTGTGTTCCAAGTAGACTGGGCCCCCTGACACATTGGGCCCTGTAGCAGCCATTATAGTTTATATATAGTGGTAGTTACACCCTTGACCCAGTACATTTTGACCAGTTGTAGACCCTTCACAAATCAGTAAATAGCATCCTATTATATACCACTACTACTGTTTACATAAGGAGCCAGTGTAGACTTTGTAACCCTGGAAATAACATGCATTGCAAATTTTTTAAAATCCGCAGAATTTAAATTTTCTGCTGTACATCTAATATTGGGGCAGATTTATAAATCCGCCTACAACAGAATTCTGTTTTAATTTGCACAAAACTGTCTGTGCTGCACTTATCAAGGGCTTTAGACAGTTTTCAGGCACTTTTACAACAATTTCAAGAAAGGGCGTGGTGTATGAAAAGGGGCAGGGTTTCACAGCAAAAAAGTCTGTGGGTAAAAAATAATACTAATGCGCCTGTAGGAGGTGGAAAGTACAACTAGACAGCCTTATACTACACCAGATTTATTATTCAGCACCAGTGATAAACATAAGAAAGGATAATAAAGTCAATTGAAGGTTCAACTGACCCTGAAAATCCACCCCTGAACCTGCATGTAATGCAAGGATTTAGTCACTGATTTTCATGATTTAACCCACGTCAGCAGACTACAAATTTCTCTCTCAAAATCTAAGCCTATAAATATTCTTCAGTGGATCCAATCCAGATTTCTTCAAAAATCAATGGAAATTTCAAATGACCTCTAAAATTTGTGATCAAATCTGCATGAGACTGATTCAGATATAATAGTGTGGTGGTATTATGTGGTAATAGCAGTGGGCATGGTGTGGGGTATTATGTGGTAATAGCAGTGGTCATGGTGTGGGGTATTATGTGGTAATAGCAGTGGTCATGGTGTGGGGTGTTATGTGGTAATAGCAGTGGTCATGGTGTGCTAGTATTATCTGGTAATAGCAGTGGGCATGGTGTGGGGTATTATGTGGTAATAGCAGTGGTCATGGTGTGGGGTATTATGTGGTAATAGCAGTGGGCATGGTGTGGGGTATTATGTGGTAATAGCAGTGGTCATGATCTGGGGTATTATGTGGTAATAGCAGTGGGCATGGTGTGCTAGTATTATCTGGTAATAGCAGTGGTCATGATCTAGGGCAGTGATGGCAAACCTTTTAGAGACCGAGTGCCCAAACTTCAACAAAGACCCGCTTATTTATCGCAAAGTGCCAACACAGAAATTTAATTTGTGATTTATACTTCCTTCTCTGTCACAGTTTTCATTGATACCAGCACCTGAGGCACCGATAAAGCAGAAAATAGTCCCAGGTAGAGCTGTCACTTTAAAATAGCTCTGTGCACAGCAAGTCCTGGGCTGTCTGGGACTGCAGGAAGATACCTGGAGTCATCTCTGGTGATGGCCTGAGTGCCCACAGAAAGGGCTCTGAGTGCCACCTCTGGCACCCGTGCCATAGGTTAGCCATCACTGATCTAGGGTATTATGTGGTAATAGCAGTGGGCATGGTGTGCTAGTATTATCTGGTAATAGCAGTGGTCATGGTGTGGGGTGTTATGTGGTAATAGCAGTGGTCATGGTGTGGGGGTGTTATGTGGTAATACGAGTGGTCATGGTATGATGGTATTATGTGGTAACCGTAGTGATCATGGTGTGATGCTATTATGTGGGCCTTGTATAGTGGTATCAATGTTAATATTAAAAATATTAACAGTATGAAGGTGATATTTGATGACTGTAAGGAGATAATATTTAGCCTTAGTGTAGTAGTATTTGAAGGCTGGGTATGTGGCGGGGGCTTGTGGCTTCTACGCTCATATCCATGTAACAAAACGCACAAAGAAGCAACCGAAGGGATAAATGTGAATGAATTGTTTGTACAGTATTTTAATAATTTGGGGCCCCAGTTTAATTTTGCCCTAGGCCCCACTTTACCTACACCCGGCCCTGGTGACAGTAGACAATGGGGCAGATTTACTTACCCGGTCCATTCGCGATCCAGCGGTGCATTCTCTGCGCTGGATTCGGGTCCGGCCGGGATTCATTAAGGTAGTTCCTCCGCCGTCTACCAGGTGGCGCTGCTGCGCTGAAAAGCATCGGAACGCGCTGGAGTTCACCGAGCCGAGTGAGGGTAAGTGCAAGTTCCGCGACAGATTTTTTTTTAAAAATGCGGCGGTTTTTCCGAATCCGTCGGGTTTTCGTTCGGCCACGCCCCCCGATTTCCGTCGCGTGCATGCCAGCACCGATCGCTTGTGCCAAAATCCCGGGGCAATACAGGGAAAATCGGCGCAAATCGGAAATATTCGGGTAACCCGGCGGGAAACCGTGAATCGGGCCCTTAGTAAATGACCCCCACTGGCAGTATAGAAGTAGTATCTTTCCCATGTTAAACTATACTACCATGGCAGCTATTAACACAGTCTTTTAGGATGAACGCTAGTCAATTTCCTCTCCAACTTTTACACGCACAGTATTTTCATTTGCCTGATGATTAGTATTTCACAAATGTCTCCAGGTTTTGCCTGCTTGAATGCAGTTCATTATTTTCCCTGATTTTAAGAGCTGCAGGTGTTCTCAGGTGGGTGGAATCTCTGCCAAAACCTCCGCTTCCCTTCTCTCCCTCCGGACGTAGGCTTTTTTTTTTTTATTTTGTTTGGGAGCTGAAAGCTATTTTCAATTCCTTTTGGCAACCTTCACATAGCGGCGGTGGTAAGAGATGTATAAATCTACCTGGTCTATTATAGCTAGAATAATATTGCAGCCAGCATCTGGAGCATATCCATGGAGTGATTGATAGTTGTGTCAGCTTCACATATCTAAACTATGTCAGGTACAATTTTCTGGCAGTTCATGAGTTCATAGAAGAGCCTCAGGCTTTCAGGGGTGAATACCTCGATGGACAAGGAATTGTGTTCCCAGACACTCCATAGAGAATAAGAAATGTAAGAAATTTAATAGCTTATCTCTTGTTGAAACATGAATAATTCCATCAGATTTTTTCTGTATTATCTATTAAAATCCATAATGGCTTTAGTTGCAACTTCCTTTTGGAACAAAACAGACACATTTATTGTTCATATCCTCCAAAGGAACTGCCACAATTTGTGATAAAATTCTTTATTGAATTGCAACATTTTTAGATCTAAAGGCCTCTTGCCCACAAAGAGTGTTGAAAATCACACAGCTCAGAGAAAACCATGCGAGTTTGTCAGAATGTGTTCAGAGTTTGGTCAGAAGCAGGCTGATTTACTAAGGCCCCTTCCACACTAGCGTTGCATTTCACGTCAGGGTGCAATGCGTGAAAAACTGACGTTTTTGGCTGCGTTTTTGTTCCATTTTTCCTTGGAGTAATTAGCGTTTTTGCGTTTTTCACGCGCGTGTTGTTAGCGTTTTTTTTGCGTTTTCGGCGCATTTTTCACGCGCGAGTCAGTGGGAGACTCGAGCATTTTTCAAAGGGACCATGGTTTGGGATTAAAATGTGTTATTTAATTGCAAAATAATGTCTTCTGATAAGTTGCAAACATCTGCGATCTATTCTTCACTGTTCCCCGTGTATATTATCTCCCGACAAGTTAGCAGATGTGAAGAACAGTGAAGCATAGAATAAAAACAGTGAACACAGTGAACACAGGATCATTTAAGAGAAAAAGTGCAGATGCTTACTTGTCGGGAGATACGCGCGGAACGGTGCGAACAAAATAGCATGTGAAGAACAATATATATGTGTGTGAAGAACAAATTGCAGATGTTTAAATACATCTGCAATGTGTTCTTCACACATATATATTGTTCTTCACATGCTATTTTGTTCGCACCGTTCCGCGCGTATCTCCCGACAAGTAAGCAGATGTGCCGAACATCTGTAATCTATTCTGCACTGTGTTCTGCACTGTGTTTTTCTCTTAAATGATCCTGTGTTCACTGTGTTCACTGTTTTTATTCTATTCTTCACTGTTCTTCATTGTGTTTTTTTAATTAAATGATCGTTCTCGAGCAGGGGAAATACTGTTATTCATGTCACCTAGCAACCCTTACGTTTAAAACGCATTGCACTCGCATTGCACTTGCAATGATTGCGAGTGCAATGCGTTCTTGATGCATCTCCATAGACTTGAATGGGGCGTGAAAAACAACGCTAATGAAGAAAGACCCTAAGGATCCCGCCGCCGCATTTTTGTCTGGTTTCCCGAATTGTGTTGCAATTGTGTCGGCTTTCACACAACAGAAATGGGGGGGGGGGGCGGTCCGTGGGATTGTGTCGCAAAACAAGCACTTACATGCACCAGGAAAAAAAAAGGTGAACTCCGGCGGATCTGCGCAGGATCTACGTGGATCGCGGCAGATGTCCATTCAGCTGGACATTCCGGATCGGGGATCGCGACTCGGACGTGTAAGTAAATGTGCCCCGGTGTGTTCAGAGTTTGGTCAGTGTGTTTTCAGAGTGTGGTCAGAGTGTATTCAGTTTGCTCAGACTGAGGGTCGTTTACTAAGGACCCGAATCGCGTTTTACCGGCGGGTTACGCAAATTTTTCCGTTTTGCGCCGATTTTCCCTTTATTGTCCCGGGATTTTGGCGCACGTGATCGGATTGTGTCGCATCGGCTCCAGCATGCACGCGACGGAAATCGGGGGCGTGGCCGAACGAAAACCCGACGGATTCGGAAAAACCGCTGCATTTTTAAAAAAAGTGTCGCGGGACCCGCACTTACCTTCACCAAGTATAGGATCGTGCAATCCGGCGGGCCTAAGCGGACTTCAGCGCAGCAGCGACACTTGGTGGACGTCAGAGGAACTGCATTAGTGAATCGCCGGAAGACCCGAATCCACCGCAGAGAACGAGCCGCTGGATCGCGAATGGACCGGGTAAGTAAATCTGCCCCATTGTCTTCAGTGTAGAACTAGACAGTTCTTTTCGGTGCCAAATTAATCCCAGTGTCTGATGCTGTATGATTAATCTGGTGCAGTGTAAGACTGGAGAGTCGTACTTTGCACCCCCTATTAGTTGGTTTATTTTGATGCAAGACAATATTGAATATTCTGGTACACGGATTGAATTGTCAGGCTATTTTCTGTCTGGCTATACCCCCTAGTTACCGAGGACATGCCCCTTTTACTGACAAGTCAGAAAACTGCCTAAAAATGGTCTAAAATCTTCAATAAATGTGCTTTCCATTTCAGTTGCAGATTGATACATCTCCCCCAATTCAACTCCCCGAGTTAAAAATAGAAGCTGGGGCCCAACAGCCAGATCCAACTTGGCTTCTGTCACCACAACAATTTTTTATTGTATGATTTAAAGTTTTGCAAATTCACACACTCAATAAGGATAAAGGCAACCAGCTAGGGTCCAGTGGCTCAGTCCCGGATTTTGAGGACTATCCCACTGTCTTGGGCAGCTGGATGTATGTCACAGGACTTCTAACCCTCTGGACTCTGATAGAGTTGATTATGGTGATAATGTAGAGAACCATCAGTAGGGGTGCAACTACAGTGGTAGCAGCCATAGGAGCCACTATGGGCCCACAGTGTCAGGGGGCCAAGCCACCGGACCTGCTACACTGAAGAATGGAAGCTGTGCACATTGTGTAGTATAATATGTATCACATATTCACATCTTCCACAGTACACAGCTGAGCCCGCAGCTCAGATAAGAAATGTTGGGGGAGGAAGAAGGGAAAGCAGGACACCAGAACAAGTGATCTTCCATCTCTACTTCCTGCGCCCTACTTCTCACATGTGGTCAGCAGCTACTGGGCCCTGGGATAAGAAATCTGACAGTGATATATACATATGTGTGTATGAGTGTCTAAATATATGAATGTGTATGGTGTGTATATACTGTATGAATATATCTATATGCTGTATGTATGCATATGTGAAGTGTATATTCTCTATATATATGAATATGTGGTGTCTGTATCCTGGATGTCTGAGCATATGTCTGTAGATGATACTGTATGTATGCTTATATGCATGTGTGTTTATACTGTATATATATGGTGTGTGTGTGTATATACTGTATGTGTAAGAATATGATATATATACAATATGTTTTTGTATTTGATGTGTAAATACTGTATATGGTTGTAAGATGTGCATATACTCTATGGGGGAGATTTATATCTGCTTCTATGTCAGTTTTCTGGTGTAGAAGTAGTGGATTAATTGCTCAGTGCAAAAATTTGTGATTAAAATATATAAATATATATAAATATATAAATAAGCCACCTCCATGTGGGAGTGGAAAGGGCATAGAGCCCACCCGTCTGCCAGATACATCAAGGGGAGGGGGGACGCGCACATGAGTGATATATAATGTCATTCTGCCTTGCAATTTCAGCACCAAGCAGCAGCAGAGAAAAGGAGAGAAGAGCTGCTGTGGGGAACGGGAAGAGGTGAGTATATGGTGTTTATTATTTTATTTTTAAGCAGCAACAAGGAAAGGGGGAAACACTAAGAGGAAGAGTTAAAGGGTAAACTGCTCGGGGAGCACAATATGAGCGGGAGCTGTTGCTAGGGGGCACATAAAGAGGAGGAGCTGCTGAGGGGGCGCACTTAAAGGGGGAGCTGCTGTGATGGGCGCAATATGAGTGGACTTTAATATGAGGGGGAGCTTCTGGGTAGTTTATCAGGGGTGAGGAGGGAGGGCAGAGGCACAATGTGAGAGGGAGCAGGTGGCCACAAGCGACAGGGAGCTTGGGGGGACACAATGTGAGGGGGAGATGTAGGTTACTAAGGGGGAATTATACTGTTTGGGAGCAAAAATCGTGGCCTAGGACAAAAAAAACCTCTCTGCGGTGTCATAAATGCACCACATCTTTCTGCCCCTCTTGGGAAGCCTATAACGCACAGGTCAGAATCTTATCACTCAAACTGGATAAGGGACACATCACAAAAGCCGTTGTACATATAATAAAAGTGTCAGTGGTTTAACATAGACCCATTTGCTACAAAAGAAGACAGTGGGGCTTATTAATTATTAAGGGTCGCGGATCACACTTTCGTCAAACTGTTCACGGTTTTCGGGATTTTCGAAGCTTTGACAGGTATTTAACAGGAGTTTGCACCGGAATTGTGACTGCGCTGGCTTTCATGCGGCAGAACTGGGGGCCGGGCCATCGGACGATCGACTGATTCGGACTGAGATTTAAGTTTCAATTTGTGTCGCAAGATCAAGCACTTACATACACCGGGAAGAAGAAGGTGAACCCCGTCGAACCTGAGCGGGGCGGCGACATATGCAGGATATTTGGCGCACGATGTTAGTGAATCTTGGCATGATCGTCGGACAATGCACTTTTCTGATCTCCGCGGGACTGGGTAAGTAAATGTGCCCCAATATATTATATGTAAATGACATATAAATTGGAGCCCTGTTATAATTTGTGAGTAGATTTGATATTTTGCGTCCCATACCATAATGTAAAGATGTGGCACTAGTCTTATTTAATGTGTAGTCCATTGTAATGTTGAGCGCATGGATGTAGCTAGACATTTTCTTCCTGTATCTTTTATTCCACGACTTGTCCTAGATTGAACTGAACAGCTCCTGCTTTTCCACATGACTTGTATATGTCCTTCGCTGAACTATGCATTTTATATAATTATCCTGCCTTGTTCCGAGGAGGTGATAATAGGCCTCCAGCTGAGTCATTGTTTTTCTGCGAATTGTCAATTTTATTTCGGTACATTAACATTTTAAGGAGAGTCTAATTTAAACCAGAGAGGAAGAGATAACAAATCCAAACTTCAATTATTTGCAGCAGGACACTACCACCTACATCATGTCGCTGATGTACCCTGCCTTCCCATCAATGTAATTATCTTCATTACTGAGAGAACATGATCATAATTGATACGTCAACTTCAGGGGGAAAAAACTTTCCTCTTTTCTCCCTTGTGAATATCAATATTTAGTTAAAATATTTTGTTCCCAATTCAATTTATTTTATAAATGTTAATCTATTAGCATATTCATTCAATCATGACTTGTGGCTAAATGATAAACAAGGATTATTACCCAGCAGAGTTTCACTTGGACACAGTCATCCTCCGCACAGGAATTTATGAGGGAATTTTTATTCATGGTCCAAATCTCTTCTTTTTTTAAGTTACCAAATTTAGTGATTGGAGGAGAAAAGCAAAAGTGAATGTAAGCAACACACCAGAACTATGTTCAGTTTTCCTGTGTAGTGTGCAGGGGGCACCATATTCATGAATTGTGGCGCACGTTCTTCATGAATATGGAGCCCCCTGCACCAACTTTTTTTGGTGCACCTTTAACAAGGGTCGTGCGACACACTTCTGTCAGATTTTGCTTAATAAATGTGGCGCACAGTCCGACTGAGCACCGGAACGCCCATTTCAAATATGAAATTTTTAGTTGCCTGAAAAAAAGTGCAAATGGAGGACACTTCTTAAATACCTGTGCAAGCAGTTTGCACTGAAAAGAACATGCAAAGTCGGACAAAAAACTGGCGCAAGCGCCTTAGTAAATGTGTCCCAATTTGTAAACACACATTCGCCATTACTTGGGGATTAAACTACATATTGAAAGTGCATCATGTGCAACATTAAGGCCCAAATACCATTCGGTCCTAGTTTACAAACAGCTCATGTCCATACAGATAATATAGACATGTCTCGTCAGCGAGCAAACACTTTTGTAAGTAAATTAGTGCACTTTGTATTGTGCAGAATGCGGTTAGGCTACATTCACACCTCGTTATGTGTATAAACTATGCAAATGAGTCTGAGCGGCTCCAGGCTTCATAGGTGCCTAACCTTTTTTTTAAATTAAAAACAAGGGCATAAAAAGATAAAGAAGAGAGGGTCCTCTTAGAGAGAGCACCCACTAGTATGTCAGTGTGCTTGCTTTACAATCCTTCATCCTGGGGGTAGATGTCCTTTAATTGAACTCCACCACATCTGTCTGTCTCCTGCTAATTTTGTTCTGGGATGCAGAAAGTTAAGCTAGTGGTGATAAACAGATGCTTTGTCCAATCACATTGTTCCCTGCTGGTCTGTTTTCTGTGTAGGATAGATATTGGGGGGGGGGGGGTTATCAACCTGGAACAGGACTCTGACACCCATGTGTTGACTATCATCTAGGGTAGGGTGGAATATAGGTAGGGACAGCTGGCAGGTTCTAATGTTAGGATTCACTGTCCATGGTTTCTCTTTTCTTTTTTCCTTGATTTTTTATCCCCTGTCAGCATCATTATATGTTTACTATCTAATTTCATGTTATTAGCCTAGGGCTGTATGAGTGTCCTTACCATTAGCAACTCAATGGGGCAGATTTATCAAGCTGTCTGAAAGTCAGAATATTTCTAGTTGCCCATGGCAACCAATCACAGTTCAGCTTTCATTTTACCAGTGCTCATGAATATTTTAAAGGGGAGCTGTGATTAGTTGCCATGGGCAACTAGAAATATTCTGACTTTCAGACAGCTTGATAAATCTGCCCAATTTGCTTTAACTTGCCATGGCCAGACACTGTAATTGGTCAAAGAGGTAGCATGCGGCAGCTTAGTCATAAATCTGCTTTACTTTGCATATTTTACCCTTATAATAGATATTTGGAATGCTATATGTCTAATAAATTACATATTGTATAATACCTAGGGTTAAAATTACCGATAGATACTTTTTACATGAAAGCATTTGAAACAATTGTAATATGTTCTTTCTGAGGTTTAAAAACCCCAATTTGATCAATATTATAATGCGTCTTAAATTATTCGAAGAGCAGAACAAATACATCTGTGTTTCCTATCTCCAGTTCTACATATTTCATCTATACCCTGCTGGCACCAATAAAGGCTCCTCAATCATCTCTTTTTTAAACTGTAATATTTTATGATTTTAACTAATAAGCCATTATTCATTCGGGAGCCATAAAACGCGTCGTCTAAATCTGAAGCATGCATTGCTCTCCGGGAAAATGCAATCAGCTATATCATCTCTAACACATAATTAATTTCGGTATAGACACCTGAGCAGTCTTCGAGTACTTCATGTCCTGCAGCTAAATATCAAAGACTAGGCTTGTTACCAAGGTTATTTTAGAGACGAATCTCAGAGGAACTCTTGAAATTCCATCACAAATATAATAAAATAACTGGAGTCTGGAAGAAAAGTGAAATTCTGTAATGTTCTATAGATCAGCAGCACTGCCGAATGATGGGCAGTTGCATAATCATTGCATATGTATAATACATAGTATTAGGCCATATAGATGGATCAATAAAGATGACCAATTTCATAATATGCTAAACCTTAGAGTATAATAAGAAAAGGCAGAAGGACCAAATGGGGCACATTTACTTACCTGTCCGACGAAGTTCACTGAAAGTCCATTGTCCGACGATAATGCACTCTGGCGCGATTCACTGAGATTGTGCGTCCGGTATCCTGCATGTGTCGCTTCCCCGCTCAGGTCTGACAGGGTTCACCTTCTCCTGGTGCATGTAAGTGCATTGTCTTGCGACACAATTTGAAAGTTAAATCCCGCGCTCAGTCCGCATCAGTCGGATCGTCTGACGGCACGTCCCCCAATTTGTGTTTAATGGAAGCCATTGCGACTGCAACAGAAAACGATCGCATGCGACACAATCCCAGCGCAGACACCTGTTAAATACCTGTCCAAGTAGCGCAAAGTCTGACGAAAGTGCAGCGCCGACCCTTAGTAAATGAGTCCCAATGACTTCTGATGAGATATGTACTCTGTTCAGCTTCTCCTCTTCAGCAGTTCACATGACCCAAAAATCTAGCCCTAGCAGCCAATTTTGTTGCTAATGTCTTAAAAATATGTTTTGACCCATCTATTCACACATTTATGAAGATTGTTGTTGAACGGAAGACCTTCAACTCACCTTTTTTGTTTTCGTCATGCTTTACTAAAACAGAGAGAGATACAGGTGTGAACTGGGCCTAAAATGCCTTCTCTGGTTCAAGTTTTCGATGCTTCTACTATGCTTCTATGTGAGTAATTTAAGGTGTACACTGACAGCGGTCACATTTACTACGAATGTGAAAACTGCACCAGGTGCGCCAGATTCATTAAGAATGTCCGCCAGAAATCATGAATCTGGTGCTTCCCTGCACTGGCCCTACAGAGTTCACCAACTTTTTTGTGGTGCACCTTTAACATAGAGCATGCAACACACTTTGTATGTTAAATCTGGCGCACGGTCCAACTGAGCACCCTTAAGCCCCCTGGTGTCTAGTGTGGCTGTGCCACAATGTGCGACACATTTGTGGTGCAGACACTTCTTAGAGACCTGTGCAAGCAGTTTACACCTAAAAGATGTACAAAGTCCGTCAGAAAACTGGTGCAAGTGTCAGGGTCGGGCCAATCCCGCCTTACACTCTTCTCTCAGACACTCCAAATTAGTTGAGCATGCGTGCACGTTTGGATAAGAAAAGACAGAAGACTGAAATTCTGTTTTATCTTACGTTCATGCTCTTAACTTGCCGAACAGAAAAGAGAGATGAACTGTGTTTATTTCCTGATTACATAGCTTTTTATACCCCTAGGGAAAGGTGTGGTTACATACATTAAAATCATTATAATTGGTTATAGTCAAGCATATATGTCTGGTCCATAGGCTCCTGCTGATTGGTCTTCCAACTTAGATTATGGTTGCCATGCAGGCGTCATCTTCTGTAGCCTGAAGATTAGGAAGTTGACCGTTACTCCAAAACCCTGGTGCTATCTTTGGAGCAACATCTGCTCTTCCATCTTCTGCTTTTCATCACAAGACTTAAATTCCGTTGACAGTTGCATGTCTGGTTAAAGCTGATGTAAGGGAAAAGCTCTGTATTTCTCAACAGACAAAGCACAAAATATAGAGCAAAGGGCACATGTATACAATCACAAGGCCTATAATCATTAGAAGCATATAATCATTACTTTGGCCCTCACAATTCCCCCCTAAATACTGAGCTTTTCCCTACACTTCACTACAATTCGTTTTTCCTATAGGCTGTCCATGTGGTGGGAGAGGGGAGTGGATTGCTTCACTGAGTCATTGACCCAGCGTGCCCTTGTGACACCTGGATCACTTTCCCAGCACTACCCTTATTAACACATGGAGTCCTCCTTCTTTCCCTTACACTAAAGCTTCCGCTATGGGGGGAGGGGCTGGGTATTCTGAGATCACAATGGCAGGTAGGTCATCTATCGGGGGAGAATTTGGGTGTTCCAGAACTGGAACATCAGGCTGTTCTGACAGAACTGAGATCTCAGGCAAATCGGGCAGATTTCTATTCCTCATGGACATATAACAAACGGACTGTTTATCGATATTCGGGAAAACTCCTTTAGCCTTGTTCTTCGCAATTTTCTTGGCCAACCTCTTGTATAATGGTATACAACAACATAAGAGAAATAGAGCCAGGATGAACATCCCGAGTAGCACCAATCCTATCTGTTGGAAAAGGGCCTTCCACCCTCCTGCCCAGCTAGTAAACCATGCTGCCCAGGAGGTATCTACCCCTGCATTTTCCTTCATCTCAGTTGCCAATGCTGTAATTTTCTTTATTGCTATCAGTGTCTTACCACCAGCTCCTGAATTCTGAGGGATGTAAGTGCAACAGTCTTCTCCTATCATTCCACACACTCCACCTTTTTCTGCGAGTATCATATCTAGGGTCATTCTATTTTGTAAAGTCATTCTAGTATTGGGGCCCAGTTCTTCCACAATACTAGTGAAAGCGTCCCTACTGTAATTTACAAACCTCTGTTCATTATAGTAAACATAATTTATCCAATCCACATTTTTATTGATTTGCACTTGGGGAATTATGGAAGCAAATCCGGCTGCAATCTGATCCTGAGCCTTGTATCGGTCTGGGACCCCCCTTGGGACACCAATACTATCTATGTAAACATCAGGGTCTTGTCCGTAATCAGTGTTACCTAGTGACCTTTTTATCTTTACCTGTTCATTTTTATGAGTCGGATCCCAGGGTAACATCAAGAAAGGCAGGACTAACTTAACTAGGGCGCATTGACCCCTCCATGACTGGGGGAGGCGATTCCTCAGCTTACCATTCCCACAAAGCCAAAAGACATCATAAAGGAAAGAAGTATGGTCAGACAACAGATCTGGGTCTATGGTGACAATCTCTTGGCAAAAACCTTTTTCAAACACCCCCAAGAGAGTTTTGGTATTAGTGATGTCAGAGGATACACAGGTATAGTTCCCCTGCTCAACCCAGATTTCTCCTGGGGGTCTTACCTTAGATTTAACATGAACTAAAGGTAGATATTCCAAACAGTCAGAGGTATTCTGGCCCTTTAGGAGTTTCATCAAACAGGTCAGCTTATCTATGTGTGGGATCACATAGGGTTGGGTGGTCAGATGAGGATTCGCCCCTGCACAAGCTATGCATCCAACTGATATGTTGTGTGCCTTTACAGTATACCTTACCCATTCTAACCATAAGTTCTTTCTTGGGACAGCTTGAGTTTCCATAGAGAAAACTTCTTCCCATTTTAACCCGGGAACAGGTATTACCTCGCTTACTACTTTCTGTAGTTCTTGATCTGCTCCTGCTACGTAGTTTACTGGGGCACTTGTGGGTCTCAATTTAGCGTCTCGCAATTCAAATATCCCAAGCTTCCCATTTAGCGTTCCCCTGTAGCATCCTAGCACATATTTACCTAGATCTCCTGGGGAAGGCATCGTGATGCTTATAAACAAAGGAAGACAGTTGCCTGGGTATTTACATGTTCTAGTCGGGACTCCCCCTAGATATAAAGACATCCGGTCAAGGAGGGATTTACCATGTTTGTCTTTCCTTTCTGACCCTTCTTTGGGTCTATATTCCCACCTTTTCCCTGTGTTCCACCCTACATCTGACCATGAATTACAGTTCTCATTCCCGGGACGGGTTACACAAATATAAAACTGTGCTTCGCCCTTGTACTGGTATGATGGATCCCATCTAATATCCTCTGTCCCTCGACAATCTACAACATCACAAAAATCAAAGAAGTACTCTTCATACGGGGCCGTGGTATGTACCCAAAAAGTGGTGATTTGGCAATTATCTGTAATTATTAAACAACTTAAACAGAAAAGGATATAGAGCTTCATTTTGTCTTCCCCTTGCAGTGTGACGCGTGTATCCAGGTGGATTTCCCTTCAAGTTTCACCGCTGTAGGCGTTACCAGGACCACTGTGTAAGGTCCCTCGAATCGGGGTTGGAAGCAATCTTTCCTAATATGCTTCTTCACATACACTTGATCACCTGGTTGGAAGTTGTGAACTACGTCACTTGATGACTCTGGAAGAGAAGCAACAACTGCAGCATGCAGATTAATTAATTCCTTGGACAATTCAATTACATATTGTACAGTCTTATCATGACTTTCAGACAATTCCTGCTTACTTATCACGGGAAAAACTGGTGGTTTGCCAAACAAAATCTCATAGGGGGTGAGACCATGTTTAGCCTGGGCAGTGTGTCGAACATGATACAGAGCAATGGGGAGCAATTCTGGCCAGGGGAGGGGACTATCCTGGGTCATTTTAAGTAACTTGTTCTTTAGGGTACCATTCATCCTCTCTACCTTTCCTGAGCTCTGTGGGTGGTATGGTGTGTGTAGGCCCAAATCTACTCCCAACATATTCCATAGCTCTCTGAATATCTGAGAGGAAAAAGCAGGGCCTTGGTCTGACTCTATAACTTGTGGTACTCCAAATCTGCAAACTGTCTCAGTGATCAGTTTCTTTGCTGTAGCTTTTGATGTCATGTTAGCTACTGGGTACGCCTCTGGCCATCCGGAGAACATGTCTACTACTACAAGTACATATTCGTGTTTTCCTTCCTTGGGTAACTGGATGTGATCCACTTGGATCCTTTGAAATGGGTATTCTGGTTTGGCAAGGTGTTGTTGGGGTACCTTTGCTGTAGGGGCGGGATTGCAAGTGGCGCATACGGTACAGACCTGATTGTATGCAGCAATGGCAGGTGTGATTCCTGGGGCATAGTAGATTCTCTGGATGCAGGCATAGGCTTGGTTCTTTCCCCGATGTGTGGCTCCCTTGGTGTATCTATATAAACGTTGTCATCTAGGTGCTTCTCTTAGACCTTTAGAATCCTTTGGGATTCTCTACCTTTTCTTATGTGTCTGATCAACCTTATCCCTGGGGATCACGAGGAAGGAATGCACAAATCTTATCACCGTACACTAACCTTCCCAGCCTCTAGGCCTGACCTGACTCTCCTATCCCCACAAATACAGTACATCAGACACTGCTAATACAGGGTTACCTGTGCTGTCAATGTCAAAAAAAGGTCATTGTCTTGTTGCACCAACCGTAGGTAAAGTCTCCTACCCTGGGGGCATCCTGGTCACCCCTACAAATACAATAATACTCATGGTTGGGGTGTCCCTGAGCATACAGTCAGTCAGAAGAGACCAGCTAGCAGGAAGAATAAGTAACATGGAATAGAAAGCTTGGAAGCATGCTGACTTCCCTCTTGCTTCACAGACGTGGCACTGGTCAGCAGGACTTAAAAAGGACCGTCGTAACAAAGCTCCAGACTCTCTCTCTAGTGTCTCTTTACCACCACGTAGTCTCCAGGCTCCAGGTTATACATCCTGAGGTCTCTGTCTGGATCTGAAAAAGGAATCAGAAACACTTTTGCCGACCTTTTCCAAGGCCTGGCTCAGCTGTGTGGCTTGTTCCACCTGGTTTCCTGCCATCAGCTATAGGGTCTGTGGGAAGTAGGGGCCTAGTCTGGGTGCGCAGCCAAAAAGTACTTCAAAGGGGGCAATCCCATATTTCTGTTGGAGGTGGTCCTAACTGAATGGTGGGCAGCAGGAAAGCACTCGCCTGTTCTACACCCAGGAGGGACAAGGTTTCAGGTCTTTACCTGTCCAGTGAAGTTGGTTCTGCGACTGGACTCTATGGTCTCTGGAAGTCCAAACCTGCAGAAAAATCTCACTCACCAACTTCTTGGCTGCGGCTCTGGCAATAGCCTTGGTCATGGCAGAAGCTTCTGGACACCCTGGAAAGAGATCAATGCACACAGGCACGTATTCCTACATACCACTTTTTGGTAGCTGGATAAAATCCATCTGCAGTCTCTGGAAGGGATACAGCAGCTTGGGTGTCACCTTCTGTGGGGTCTTTTCCACCTTACCCGGGTTGTGGCGGGCACAGACTATAAAGGCTTTCACTAGTCTAGTGACAGGGGTAGTAATGCCGGGGCAAACCACTTGCGGTTTATGAGCACTAGCATGGCCATTTTGGATATGTGTGTGTGCTTCCGTGGGCTACTTGACTTACTGTCGGGTGCAGGGCTCCTGGCAGGCACACCCTCTCTCCCAGCATCCAGGTCCCATCGTCATCTGGGCTCCAGCTTTCCTCCACACTTCCTTCACTTCTGATGACACTCCGGCCACCAGGGACTGGAACACCTGTGGATCAAACTTTTAGCTCAGAACTCACCGCTGAGACTTCAGGACAGTCTCTGGGCTCCATCTGTGCAGCTGCCTTCACCATCCCGTCAGTCACATCCTTGCCCTTGGCTTGTGGAGTTACCAAATTGTGTGTGCTTTTGCTTTTACTATCCCCACCTCTTTTGGAAGTAAGAGAGCATCCATGAGCTCTATAACCAGCGTGCCATGCTTAAAGGGGGTCCCTGCAGAGGTGAGGAAATCTCTAGCCTTCCATAAGGGTTCATAGTCGTGTTTAGACCCCAGGACTATACCTTGAGTATAGATGTTTGCCCTTCTACCTTCCACCAGCTGTAGCACTTCCCTGAGTGCCATCACTTCACCTCCTGCGCTGACCTGTGTGGAGGGAGTGGTTCTGCTTGTACTACCTCATGTGCACCACTGACCACTGTATATCCAGTGTAGAACCGTCTGTCTTCTCCTGCAGACCTGGAGCCATCTATGAGAAAAAAACTCAACATCTGGGTTAATCACCCTTCTCTCCCCCCTCTCTGAATCCTGGAAGACTGGCTATAGAATGAAGGATTCAGAGCTGTGCACCTTATCAGTGTATCCTGGGGAATCAGGAGTGCACACTGGAGTCTTAGCTGTCTGGCCTTTCTTCAGATGTTTAGGCTGTACTTGGGTGAGGACACTGTGCACGGTAAGTGGGGTTTGCACTGTAACTGAGTGATCTAGGGTCTAGGATCAGCTCACTGGCCTTGCTGAGCAGATTGCTGGCTGCAGCTACTAACACATGAGGGGCTCCCCTCACAACGGAGTCTAACCGGGCCTAATAGTGGGCCACTGGGGAGGCCACCATATTCCTGGGCTAAAACATCTATGGCATGGACTGAATACTCAAAGCGAAATAAAATAAAATGTCTGGTTCAGTGGAACCGGGGCAGACAAAATTTACCGGGGCAGACAAAATTTACCAGTTTAGGGCTATGGAATGCATCAATTGCCTCCTGACTAAGGGCAAATGGGGAAGAGGCAATTCAGTTTATCAAGAGACAACATCAGGCTGGAGGCAGCAGACCTTATCCCAGGCCTGCAGGAGCTGGTCAGTCCTAAAAACATGTAAAGAGGCTCAGGGCCTCAGGACAGGGGCATATTCTGGACAGCTAGCTTTCTTTCCTCTGTCAGGTGTCTGCCTGTGGCTGAGAAGCAGTGGCCTAGGAAGACCACCTTCTCCTGGCAGTACTGGAGTTTATCTCTGGAAACTTTTCAACCCTTCTGGAACAGAAAACACATAAGGTCAATAAATGCATCCTGGCAAACAAACAGTAGGTCCTCCGCATACTGAAACAAAGGAGAACACCCAGTAAGGGGCTAGTCTGCCAGTCTACTCCCTGTAGGGCCGTGGGGTACTTGCTGGGTGAGTTTTACCCCCCTTGTGGGAGTCTACATCAGGTATACTGGAATACTGAACTGGTAAAGGCAAATAGGTACTGGCAATTTTCATGCAGGGGCACAGAGAGAAGAACATTTGCCAAATCAATAACAGTGAATAATTTGTCACTCTCAGGGACTGCTGCCAGTGTGGGACACTCATTAGCAGCTTGGAGATCATGGACCATCCTACATGTATGTTGTTCTTTCTGGGTCTTTTTCTTGACTGTGAATGGGTTAAAATCATCACTGGGCTAGCAGGGGAGGGTTTGACAATAAGAGAAGCTGTCTGGGGGGGAATGTACTTGCTGACGTCCTTGTTAGTTACCTATATTAGAATATAGCCACTCACTTTAGTCACTTCAGTAATGTCTCCTCCCAGCAAGTGGAAGCACGCCCCCTTGAGCTGGGCTCCTCCGGAATCGAAACTTTTGTCAGTCATGCTTTGGTGTGGTGTGTGAAACACTAGTCTTTATTTCCCTCTGTCTTTCAATCACAGTTCCCTCTATCGCCCCCCCTCCTTGTAAACTTGCACTTGTCACTGTTTGTTCTCTCCCAAGCACAGCACAGATCGCTTCAAGACCAGTTCTCAAACACAAATTGCAAGCAGCTATGGAGAAATTTAGTCATCAAGGAATAAAAATCTCTTTTTCTCAAATTCTCTACACATCAAAATCTCTGAAATGTCCCTTATCACCTGTCTCTTTCTCAACGGGCACTCTGAAGGATTCCTGTCACTCTGTCCTGGTGTCCGTCTGTCAAAGTCAGAGGCTCTAAGTGTCTATTTAAAAATCTGATCAAGTTTTTTTTTTTTTTTTTTTCCCTCACTGATTTTTTAATTCTAATTCTTCTAATTCTTATCATGACTCCGCCCATTCCAGGTTTTATAAACCACACACTCTACAGGTCCACCCTTCCGGACCGGGTTGTCCGCCATTATGGGGCTGTGGCTGGGCACATGGCACTGTCGCCATTTTGGTTCCGCATTTCACATCTCTATCTAAAAACTTCACATATCCATATAGCACTTCTGCTTTTGCTGAACTACCATCTCCTCGCACTTCTGACCATCATTCAACTTGCAATGCTCTGACCACTCTGTAGTGAGCGAGCCTGAGCGGCTTCCAGTATGCCCTTATCTTCTAACTCACCTCTACTTGTGGTTAGAATTTGCTTCCACACTGAAGGCTGCAGCCTTCCCTTTGAGGGCATATCAACATACTTGTACAACCTCGCACAATTATTAACGTACTTTTTTCCTTCCCTTTTTTCAACAAGCCCGACTGCAGTCTCTGCCCCCTCGGGGAGTGTATGCCTTTTCTTAAACACACCTAACATCATGTTCCACAAGGTACACGTTGGTGTAGCTACTCACTCAACGCAGGGGCCCCAGCTCACCGTCGTGTGTCAGCAAAATAACAAAGTCCCTAACCTACCAAAAACCACTGAACACACACCCGTTAGAACTTATTTAAAGTTCAAAAACTGTGCTTCCCTCGGTACCCCAATCAGCCGGTCTCCTAGTGAGCCAATGCTTATCTTCACAGTCTCTAACCCTAGACCACCTTAATTCCCTCCCCCCCCCGTATAAAACAATAAAACAATACAAACAGCAAAAACAATCCGGACACGTAACCAGTGCCCAATATCCCCAGAACAGAGGATGTCAATCTGTACTATTCTCAGTCCGCAAACTTCCTCCCCAGCTTCTACAGAAGGGGGGCAGAGACTCTATATGTCACAATGAAGCCTTTTACTTTCACTTTCCACCCAGAGGTCTGACTCAGTGCCTGAGAGAATGAGGCGTGGTGATTATTCAGTGACACACCATAGGGAAGTGTCACTATACATCAGTTCTGAACCATCCCAGCGATCACCGTAAAGAAAATGAGTCTCACCACTCAGACAATCAGCCCTTAGACCCGGAAAGTATCAGAAGCTACTAACTTATTCCACACCAATGATCACAGGGAAGTCCAACACATATATAATATGCATTAACTTACCGTGATTCAGTGAGGCCGCGCGGTCCTCTATTGGTGTGGACAAGCGTTCGTCCTCCGTCCTCTGGTTCGGGTCCTCGGGTGTACGGTATCAGCGGGGATGGCCCCACGTTCGGACGCCAGCTGTCAGGGTCGGGCCAATCCCGCCTTACACTCTTCTCTCAGACACTCCAAATTAGTTGAGCATGCGTGCACGTTTGGATAAGAAAAGACAGAAGACTGAAATTCTGTTTTATCTTACGTTCATGCTCTTAACTTGCCGAACAGAAAAGAGAGATGAACTGTGTTTATTTCCTGATTACATAGCTTTTTATACCCCTAGGGAAAGGTGTGGTTACATACATTAAAATCATTATAATTGGTTATAGTCAAGCATATATGTCTGGTCCATAGGCTCCTGCTGATTGGTCTTCCAACTTAGATTATGGTTGCCATGCAGGCGTCATCTTCTGTAGCCTGAAGATTAGGAAGTTGACCGTTACTCCAAAACCCTGGTGCTATCTTTGGAGCAACATCTGCTCTTCCATCTTCTGCTTTTCATCACAAGACTTAAATTCCGTTGACAGTTGCATGTCTGGTTAAAGCTGATGTAAGGGAAAAGCTCTGTATTTCTCAACAGACAAAGCACAAAATATAGAGCAAAGGGCACATGTATACAATCACAAGGCCTATAATCATTAGAAGCATATAATCATTACTTTGGCCCTCACACAAGGACCTTAGTAAATGTGCCCAGGTGTGTCTGAAACAAAGTACCAAAAAGAAGACCAGCTATAGGGTCAGTACATACCATATATAAGCAGCCAGAATACACGCAAGCATGGCCAAGTGTGAACTGTAACAAGCACTGAGGAGTTTTGATGTAATGTCAGAATCCTGAAGAGTCTCCTATAAATGGTCTTAATCACATCAATTTTCAAAATTTTTGTGCCATTAAGCTAATAGCAGAATACACCTGTCTCTGAAATATTCTGCAGCGACATGGAGCAGCATAATAATCTGACATGCTTGCTTTAACATACGATCCTTCACTAAGAGAGAAAGCTGTTTCACTTACTTTCTGCACTGTGCACTCGTGTCCTCGTACAATCCCCAGGCTTTCTCTCTGTTCATGCCCTCACTTGTCCTCCAAGGTTTCCAATCTCTGCTCTGAGCCGTCACTGACTTTTTGCCCTAGCAACAACCTGATTCTTGTAGTTTATTTGGCCTCAGATGAAGAAGTACATCAAAAGCTTTATAGAAATAATTTCATGTTTCCCTACAAATACAATATACACTTAATAAAGACCTAATTAGAAGGTAATCTGAGCCAAAAACTGTGAAAACATCATGCTCGAGAAAAATCAGGGCTGGAGATACAAATCAAATACTACAGATCTAAGTTGTATAAGAGACTACAGGCGGTCCCCTACTTAAGGACACCCGACTTACAGACAACCCATAGTTACAGACGGACCCCTCTGCCCACTGTGACCTCTGGTGAAGCTCTCTGAATGCTTTACTACAGTCCCAGACTGCAATGATCAGCTGTAAGGAGTCTGTAATGAAGCTTTATTGATAATCCTTGGTCCAATTACAGCAAAAATTTTGAAACTCCAATTGTCAATGGGGCAAAAAAAAAAATTGTCTAGAACTTCAATTATAAAATATACAGTTTCGACTTACATACAAATTCAACTTAAGAACAAACCCCCAGTCCCTATCTTGTACGTAACCCGGGGACTGCCTGTATTTGATTTGTTGACTGAACTATTTCCTTAAAGAGGACCTGTCACCCAAAATTTCGGCACTAGGAGCTGCTTACTAAAGTAAGCAGCTCCTAGTGCTTGAACAATCGTCGCAGTGTTAGAAGGATAACGTTACCGGAAACCTCTGGTAACGCTATCTAACACTGCAGCAGGGTACAGTGTAATTGTCGGACCGCTCGCAAAGCTGTCCAATGTATTCATGATGGGGCGGGGTTGAGGCGTGGTTAGGGGCGGTGACTGCTGCATGACATGCTGATTTATGGGTGACAGGTCCTTTAAAGCAGTTTTCCAAGATAAGAACATTTAAAAGGACAGCATCAGCAACACTTTGGAAACCTCCTTTAAAGAGAGTCTACCACCTACACCAAGAAAAATAATCTGCTAGCAGCGTGCTGTAGACAAATGCACTATACCTTTTTTTTTTTATTCCTATACCTTTATTCAATTATTCCTCTCCACTATGCTATATATGAAAAATTAATGTTTTTAGTCCATATGCTAATAAGGCAATTGCTGGACCTTTGGCATACCTACCAATCTTTTAGATGTAGAAAGAGGGGCGGTACATTTTTAGGTCCCCAGAAGAGATAAGCAGGCCCAAATCTTAGGTTGAGCGTCCTACATTCGGCAGCTCCACCTAACCTCAGACATGTCGCTTTATGGGGCGCAGACACCTGGTTCTCACACCTGGACAATCACAGCCATGCCTAGTTGCTAGTGGCATAAAGCTGCCTGATTGGCTGCTCTGCCCATCAAGCAACATGTCTAAGTTAGGACGAGCTGCCAAATGGAGGATGCTAAAATTCGTGTCTGCTCATTTCTAATCCAAAGCTCCACCCCCAACCCCACACCACAGAGTTCCCACATTTCCAGCAGTGAAAATGCCGTTATACATGTGTTCAGTGCATGCAGAGGTACAAAGTCCTCTGTTCTCATGGTTGGTGGCAGACCCCCTATGATCAGAGAGTTACCCTCTATTCTATAGGGCGGTTTAACTTGGAATAAACTAATCTATTTTTGTATGTATATGTGGGTTCAGATCGCAGAAACAGGTAGAAGAGTGGTAGAACAGGTAGAATTTACAGGTCACTTCATGTTTGTATACAAAAAAAAACCTGTCAATCAAGACGGAACAGATAAGGAAAAGCCAGAGGAGAGCTACCCGGACCAAAATACTACCTAATTCTGGGTTGTTTTCTCTGGAGTTAAACATAGCTATTTGTAGACAGAGCGAAAGCCAGAAAGAATCTTCTGACAGGTTTCCCTTAAAAGTGGCAACACCCAGCATTGGATATTTTCTTCATTGTAGAAAGTAGTTTTGGTATCTTTTAGGGTCATTTCATTACCAGCTAAGTGAATGTATAAACAGCTCATTTTGTTTTATTTGCTTTCATAAATGGTTTCCTTTTTGCCTTTTACATGTTTTACCAGTCAATTGGTAGGTCATCTCCAGGATACATAAGATGAAAAATATAAAAACCTCGCTTAGCTCATCTTGATCCGCATTTTTCTTCCCAGAGCTTCGGCAGCTTAACTAAAGCATTTTCATCTGGCACTCCATCAAAGGCCGCCTTCAGCACATTCTCACCTCATTTCCTGATAAACCAACTTACAGAGTCTTTGAAATCTTGAAAATGACACATGTTTTTGGTTTTGTAGTGTAATTTTTTTGTGTGTCTTCAACAAAGAGAAATGTTTCGCATCTAGATCACAGTGACAAGGCCTTTATGCGTGTTGCGTTCTTGATTCAAACGTTTTGTCACAGTGAGGTCCTTTCAGCACTAGACTCAAACGAAATATGGTCCTTTGAGTATTTTATTCAAACAGTCCTGAGATACCATATCATCAAAATTAATGGGACAACCTCAACCGTAACACATTGACAAGGCAGAATATTTTAGAAATTGCTTACTTCAGGGTCCTGCACACATCATAGGTCAAAAATGGGTCAAAGTGTAACTTAAACTTTGAAGAAATTAATATCTTGGGTGATAAACAGCTTCTCTGTGCCTTTTTTTCTCCTTTTTCTCCTGTAGTGAGCAGTATATTTGACCTGACCCCTTCAGATAGATAAGGAGACTTAATATTAACTCTTTTCATACCTAAAAAATATTTTAATTCATCTCCTCATTCATTGATCAGATTAGACTATTCATTTATACAATTTTTGCAAACGTTTAGTGACTCTTTAAGTCAAATATTTATTGAAAATTTTGACTACTGGATGTTTATACAGTATTTCCCGTGTCAATATGGCATGTTTCACTATCGGCATTGGTCAGACAGTGTAATCATTTAGCTTCTTCACTGGTAGCACACAGGTATCAATATACAGGCAGTCCCCCGGTTACATACAAGATAGGGTCTGTAGGTTTGTTCTTAAGTTGATTTTGTATATAAGTCGGTACTTTATCATTGTAACCCCAGCCAAATTTTTTTCAGTCTCTGTGACAATTGAATTTGAAAAATGTTGGTTTGTCATAAGAACCAGGATTAGCAATAAAGCTTCATTGCAGACACCTGTGATAACTGTTACAGCTGTTTGTTGTAGCCTAAGTACAATAAATTGCCAACATCCAGAGGTCTGTTTGTAACTAGGGGTCGTATGTAAGTCAGGTGTTCTTAAGTAGGGGACCACCTGTATTTTTTGGATTCAAGGAAGAACAAGGCAATAACTGAGTTCTGTGATTATTCTTTGTTTATTACTTTGTAAACAATGGATTAGGAGAGGGATATGTCTCCTTTAGGTGTGTGGAGTCTTATAGGCAACTTATAGAAAAAAGTTCTCAATGTCTTATTGTTCTCATTAAAGGTTGTATTACAATCATGGTTTCCATTCATTTTTCCATGTAGGAAAAGTTATTTGCATATACTATTTGAAGGTAATGACCTTTTATATTAAATATAACATTATTCCATTGTTTCTTTCCATCTTAATAAAACACCACATTAAGATGCCAGAACAACACAATCCTGAGATGTCACTTTCTACCACAATGGATGATAGAAGCAGACAATAAGCATGGGACACAGTGGGGGTCATTTACTTAGGGCCCGATTCGCGTTTTCCCGACGTGTTACCCAAATATTTCCGATTTGCGCCGATTTTCCCTGTATTGCCCTGGGATTTTGGTGCAAGCGATCGGATTGTGGCGCATCGGCGCCGGCATGCACGCGACAGAAATCGGGGGGCGCGGCCGAACGAAACGCCGCATTTTTAAATAAAAATTGTCGCGGGACTCGCACTTACCTTCACCAGGTATAGGCTCGTGCATTCCGGCGGACCTCGGGGAACTTCAGCACAGCAGCGACATCTGGTGGACGACCTTAGTGAATCGCCGGAAGACCCGAATCCACTGCACAGAACGCACCGCTGGATCGCGAATGGGCTGGGTAAGTAAATCTGCCCCAATGTCTTCAGACTTGGGAATCATAAGGTATAACTTTGGCTCTATTGTTATGGTTAAGGTGATTTTATAAAGGCCTATAAGGCGTGTTTTAAGATAAATTATTCATTGCACATCTGTATCTCGTGCTACTGTGTCTGATATTATTGTAGTTCAGTATTGACTGCAAATTTCTGGAAAGGAAACTGATAGCAGGAAATGAATATGCAAAGAGATGGTTATACTTGGTGAGGGAAACTGAGACATATGTGACTGAAAGAGACAGATGTTTTTGAACACCTGTGTATGAAGCAGAATCCGAGCAGCTTTGTGTTCATCCTTCACATCCAGCAACAAGCTGCTAGTTGCTGCACTTTATGACCTGGCACAGATGCAGGAATCATCTCCAAAGTATGGCAGGGTGGGACGTGTGGTAAGAAATGGGGGTCTGTCTCTGTGACCGGAGTACTGTTTGAGTGGTCTTAAATAATCAATAGTATAAGCGTCTTCAGTGGGTTAAGCCACTTCCACTTATATGGGGTCCTAAAATTCCTAATAGCGGACCAGAAAAAGGTGTTGGGTGCCATTTATTATCGTCTTTCAAACTGAAAACTCGTGCCTTCATTTTTTAAGTGTCGGCGCCACAATATTGGTGTTTTCCGACACTCTGAACTTGTTCTTTTTTTAGGTGCAAAATTGTGGTGGCGCTTGTGAATCCAACAGTTTTCTTGCACTTCTATTTTTTCAACTTGTTTTGTGACGTAATTTGTGGCACAAAAAGAGAGCAGCTAAAAGCAAGTCTAGGGAATTCTAAACCTTTTAGTCAGTGTGCCAATTCATTACCGTATTTTTCGGCCTATAAGGCGCACCAAAAATCCTTTAATTTTCTCAGAAATCAAAGGTGCGCCTTATAGGCCAGTGCGCCCTATATATGAACTTATACAGAAATGTACTACAGACAAGATGTACTGTACATTTACCAGTGTTTAATAGCTCCATCCCCAGAAATTTCCTGCACCTTCCCACACAGTATACAGGGTCTCTAGCTCCTGAAGTGCCCTGGCACCACAACTAACATTGTGCCCACCCTGCCCTCCCCTAGCACGGAGAGACCGGAGCCACCATAGTGCCAACCACGAGGCAATCATCATCATCATCAGTAAACAATCCCCCATACCTGACAGCCCTGTAACAGGAGAAAGAGAAGGAGCCACAGGGAACCCCACAGGAATAACACCCTGGCTGAGGAGGGAAGGAGAAGGGGCAGAGGGAGACTGCTTAACCCCTGCTGCATCACCCTGCATTAACCCCCAGCAGCCATACCTCTGAGATCGGAGCTCTCTGACACGCTGAAGACAAGTTTCCCGGGAAGTGTAGCTGGCTTGAACTGTGCACAGGTCTGCCACCTGCTGGTCATTTTTAGGTACTGCGCCTTATACTCCAGTGCGCCTTATATATGAACCTAGATGTCTTAGCAGGCATTTATTAGAGGTGCGCCTTATAGTCCGGTGCGCCTTATAGGCCAAAAAATACGGTAATTGCTTGCTTACATCCCATTGAAAAATATAGCACGTTTCCAGCGCCACCCTGTGCCAAAATTAATAAATGCCCCTCAATGTATTTTGTGGTGAACGCCTCTTCATTACACCTCATATTTACAATTCACTTTACAAGACGAGAAAAACAGGGTAACAATGTTTTGAACTTTTGACTGTCAGGATTTCCATCTCAACATCCACTTCAGGTTTGATAATGTGGCTACCATCGTTTTATATTGGAAAATTCTTTTTTCCAGCTCACCCAATAAACCACCTTTCGCCTTCTTGAGCACAGATCAAGTTCCCCAGCAGAACACCAATTGTATAGCTATACCGTTATTTTAGACAGAGACATCTTATAGACATCTTGGCTATCTCATACAAATTTCATTTGCAACTACAAGCAGTCCTCGAGTTACGTACAAGATTGGTTCTTTAGGTTTGTTCTTAAGTTGAATTTGTATGTAAGTCGGAACTCTATACTTTATAATTGTAACTTTTATATTGTATAATTTTTTTGTCCCAGTGACATTGGCTTTTTACAATTTTGTGCTCTCATGGGAACAAGGATTATCAATAAAGCTTCATTACAGACACCTTACAGCTGATCATTGCAGTTTGGGAGTAAAGTAAAGCATCCAGAGAGCTTCACCAGAGGTCACAGTGGTCACATAGTTACGTCTTTAACTAGGGGTCGATTGTTGGGTGCCCATAAGTGGGGGACTGCCTGTATTTAGAATATGCTGAGTTATGTGCATTTTTGTCATTTAACTGAATTGTTACTGTTTTGCACCTATAAATCATAAATGTAATTATTTTATTCTTTAATTAGTAATTTCTAAATCTACCTATGGCCTGCAACACAGTCTGATCAAGCTCTTTATCAGATTCAAGCATGTCTCAACCAAAATGTGACCCCAGTTCTCTTCTACATGTTGTCAGCGTTGGTGCATACTGATGGACTCACTTGGGTACAAATACAGTTTTTTCTTCACCTCCACCTGTAAATTATTCGATTGGATAATATCTGGGAACTATGGAGGTCAAACCAGTAACTGTACCTCACTGTCACTGAACTAATAGAACTTGTGATGGCAATATTTGGCCTTGGCACCTCTTGGCTTTGGGATGGATGGACAGACTGAAATTGTTATGGCACAAACATGATACAGTTTGGCAAGTTTCTTGTCCGAGAGATCACTATCCATGAGCTGGTGATGCTGTTTGTTTTTTTTAGAAATCTCATGGCTGCTCCTCAATTCAAACTAGTGAATAAACTCACTGAGCTAGTAGGGAAGTTGTAGTATAAAGAAGAAAAAGCTTCTTCCACCCCCAGGATGAGACAGTAACATTGCCGTTACATGATGCAGGTGGTAACTTGGACATAACCCAAGCCACGACCTCAGCACCACAAGGAGCAGCATCTCTACAAAGACCTGCTATATACCGTAGTTTACTACAAGGACTTCTAGGTGGGTCGGAGGATTGCACAGTTTCTTACATTGTGAGACTTACAGCTGTGCAGTGTAATAACAAACACTTGTGGTTCTGTATATTATTCTAGTGGTATAACATTTCTGCTCTCGGGACAATGCTGTAAGTAAATAACCTGGCCCCAGTTGTTTAACCAGTGACAAGTTTCCTGGGGCAGCCACCCACTAATAGATAAACAGATTCCCTGCATGACAAGTCTCCAGTGTAGAAGCCGGAGGAATTCTGTGGAAAAGAAGCTCCGCTCGTACTCGGCATCTGCTGATAATAAAGGGGCGCTAGTCACAACAAGCAGCATTCCACGTGGAGCAGTCTGACAAGTATTATACACTGGCAACCGCACTGATATGTATCTCACTGTCATCTAATAAAATGTAGGAGATGCAGGATAGAGCGTATATATAATAGCATGAAGTATAGAAAACTAGGGAACGTAAGGGAAATTATTACATAGGCTAAAAAGATGAATAGAGAGATACATGGGTAGAAATATGGATGGATGGATATATAGATGACCGACGTTGGGAGCCAAAGGCTTAGTGGTTAGCATTACAGCCTTGCAGCACTGGGGACCTGGGTTCAAGTTCCAGGGTCAACATCTGCAAAGAGTTTGTATGTTCTTCGTGTTTGCGTAAGTTTCGTCCGGTTTCCTCATACACTCCAAAACATACTGGTAGGTTGATTAGATAGTGAGCCCCACCTGTGTGCCCTATAATAATAATAATAATTCTATATATAAATAAAGAATTATTATTATGGAGGCATTATTCTGGGTAGGATGGCATATGAAGGGGGCATTATATGATATAGGAATTATTAAGATGGCATTATACTTTGTGGGCACACTACAGGTAAGGGCCTAGAAAGGTATGTGCCTTACACCCCAGCACAACTTTCTTTGCTCTTTTTGAAATTTGTGACGTATGAATATTCATAAATACTGCCAAAGTTGATTATTGTTTGCAGTAGTGGTTTTTAAAATTTGCAGTTTGGGCAGACCACAAGGGCCCAAGTCTTCTAGGGGGCCCATGGCCACCTGAATCAATCATCAAATTGATGCCGCCTTGACTTCCAGCCATGAAATCCTCAATCTCTCAACACATATGTATACAGGGGTCCTTCGAGGACCTTTGAAGGTCCTCTAAAGTTACTGAAACCACAGAACTAAAAGTGGATAGTTGATTCTAGTACCATATGAAGGAAGTAAATGCCATTAAATAATTAGACTTGTAATAGCCCAAAATTTTCTTCAGCCCAGGGTCCTTGGCCATCTTAATCCGCCCCTGATTGTTTGTGAAGTTTTTAAAATTCTTTTCACACTTTATATGGGTGATTAACAGGGTTGAGCTTTTCAATATAAGGCTATACTGTAAGTCCTAACTTACAGGAGTAGTGAAAAGCCAAGATACAGGTTACCTGAATCCGGGAGCCAACAAATAAGTTCACCCACTTCTAGACACAAGAAAATATTTGGGCCAGTGGTTACACAGTATATCCATACGTGTAGAGTTGTTCTTGTAAGAACCTCAGCATTAGGGTCTGTAAGTACTTGGTAGAATAGTGTCTTGTCTGGTAGTACACGCGTGTCACTAGCGCCCTCTGCTGTGCATTCATTTGTACTACCATTTTTTTAGTGACGTTCGCTTATAAATGAATCACTAAAATGCGATTGAGTCGTTCACTATCCGGTGACTCACTAATGACTGAAACTATTTTAAGCCTTTAAGATGAAATAAGCAAAGCAGAAAATAGAGAAGTCTGTTAATGTGCTAATACACACAGCGTTCTATTCATCTGTGTTAAGTCATTTGTTGATCTAGATGAGAGACGTCAAGGATTTATATGGAGAAAGAAGTTCTGGTCTTGTCTGCTCTTAATATAAAACATTGTAATGCATTTTTCATATATTTGCCCTATAGAAAAGATGTAAAGCGGAACGCAGCATAGAAGATTGTGGAAAATGTCAATTAACAAAACCCAAAGTGATTTCTGATGTTCTTCATGCAACATTAATGTGATGTAAGGAAAGATTTCAGTATTTTTTATTGATCATCTATCCTTAGTATAGGTGATATATGAAAAATCAGCAGAGGCCTGACAACTAGCACCTACATGACGCAGCATTATAGGAGTATCTTTACTCCTTACCAAGCACAGCGCCATAAATTGTATAGTGGCCATGTATTGTATTGTAAATTGGCCCTGTGACATTGTACCTCTAATTATAAAACATGTTTTCATAAATGAATAGTACCTTGTTATATATTTTGATAAAGAATTATGCATCCTTTTCTGCTTTTCAGGCTATAAAATTGGGAGGGCTAAAAGCAGACAGGTACCAGATGGCAAGTGGCTTGTTACCTCACTCTGAACAGTGGTAAAGCATTATATAACAAGATGTAGTACCACAGCAGAGCCACATTTGTCATGAGACAAGTTGAGAATCTCGTCTCAGGCGGCAGATTTCCAAACTCTGAGGGGGGCAGCAAACAAGTGAATCACTATTCACCTTATCGCGCCACTTTAAATGCTTGCGCCAGGTCCGGGTGGTGCTGCCGGTGGTCCGATGGCAGCACTGCACTCGCTGATGTAGTGCTCCTATGCAAAATCTGCCACCCCCACAAGCATTGCCTGCGCCCATCCAAGCAAACAGTGCATAAGTGTGATCTTGATGCGGATATCCAATAATGGGTGAAATCAACACTTCCACCCTGGGTGATCTCTCCCACAAGTATACTGGGTAATTTTAGTCCTTTTGTGCACATCTGTATTACTTATGCACTTTATTGTATATGAATTTTATGATGAAATAGTAATGTATGTTCACGATCTCAGCTGCACTTGCACTTTAAGGACACACCCCCTTATTTGCATTGCACACCATGTTTCCTTTATATACCCTGTGTGGTTCACTTGTCAAATTGCTTGAAAAAGGTGTCCAACACCGAAACATTGCCACTTGCCTCAATAAAGATCACCAACTTTTGAATTCTACCTCTGGAGTGCTGATCGCTTTTTCCAATTTGTATCTGCTTAAGGACCAAGCCAGGACCTTGGCGGGCTTTGCACCCCCTCCCCCTCCTTAGGGGTTCCACAAAGCTGTACAGACTTGAACTTTACTTCTTGATTAAAAAGGAGCTCCCGCGCTGGCTGAAGCAGGTGATTTGGTTTAATCCATTTGGTTTAATCCATGGTTTTCTCTGTGATGCTCCGGTCCCTCCAGCTCCTCTTCTTTCTGCTGTAACAAGTGGCAGAGACGCGGCCATGCGCTCTGTTGGCCAGCTCATACTATGACGTCATCAGCGACCGCATCATAGTGTGCGCCGCCTGGCAGAGCGCATGGCCGCGGCTCTGCTGGCTGTCACAGCAGAGAGAAGCGGAGCTACAGGAACCGGAGCATCACGGAGAAAACAGAAGAGGAGCCGTGCCGAGCATCGGGGAGCCACGATGAACATGGAGACCACCTGAAGGTGAGTATTTAAGTTTATTTTTTTTAAGTGCTGGGCAAACTAGGGGCTGGCTGGCTAATAAAGGGGGCTGGCAATATATACTAAAGGGGGCTGGCTGTATACTACTGGGGGCAGGCTGGCTGTATACAACAGGGAGCTGGCTGTATACTACTGGGGGTTGGCTGGCCATATACTACAGGAGGCTGGCTGTATGCTACTGGGGGCTGGCTGGCTATATACTATAGGGGGCTGGCTATATACTAAAGGGGGCTGGCTTATACTCAAGTATATACAGTATTTAGGAACAAAATCCATTATGTTATAAGTGACTGTGGTATTTTTAGGGGTGCAGTGTAGAGATGTGCTGCATGGAGCTGATGATATCTGGCGGTGAATTCAACAGTGATAAACCATGGCTGGGAGAAATTGTAATGAAATTCTCTTCCTGATGGAGTAGACTGTATCCTGTAAGATACTAGATGTCACTAATGTACGTGTCACTGACTGACCTACTAGTGTGTGAAACAACAACAGCCTGTGTAGTGTCTTTTTAAAGATATCCCTGCAACTTCAGTGAGAAATGGATCAAGGGTGGGTTGCTGAGAGGGGAGGGGGGCCACTTTTCACTTTTCACCCCAGGCAGCAAAAATGCCAGAATTGACTTTGGGCATATGTGGCCATATGTGATATGGCTCTTTTACAGGAACTGTTTACCTTAGCTCCACTCTCCATAGACTTCTATGATAAAAGCAAAATTGCTTGATTAAAAACGATAGAAGCTTTATCCATAAATAATATATCTATAAGTTCAGCATGGTGGGTGGGGTAAAACCCTCCTGATAGGTTCCCAAATCCTGGTATACTAATATTACTATCGTACAATTACCATATATGGTAGATATTGGTTCATCTCAGCGCTTACACATCTTATAAATAACAGTACATAATAATGTGGTGACTGTAGGAGTACTTATACTATGCTGTGCCCATATTTACAGGCTAAGAGGATTAGTACTGTGCAGTGGCCACATACATAGAATACTTGTTGTAGTACTGTGCAATGGCCATATATATAGAATAGGAGTAGTAGTACTGTACTGTGTCATAAATACAGGATAGAACTAGTAGTACTATGCTCATATATACAGACTAGAAGTAGTAGTACTCTGCTCATACATACAGGATAGAAGTAGTAGTACTATCACCAGCATATGATAGTGCTGGTCACCCCTACAAACCACCAGCTCTCCCTCCTGAAATCACACTCCCCAGGCTGCACAAAATCCAGAGAAGTATCTGCAACATCCCCCACCGGGGCCTAGCTCTTGAGGTGAGGCCTGGAGACAGCCGGGGCCCGCAGTACCTGAGTGGCTGGCGGTTGCGGCCTAAGCACGCTATTGTCACGGTGCTTGCTATGGGGAACCGGAGGGCTGTCCTACAGCCTGGCAGGTCTCCAGCAGGGTGGTGTTGGCAAGAAATGATGAGGGAGAGGCTGCTATAGCGGTTCTCCCTGGGGCAACCCTTTGGTGTCTAGAGTATGAGTCTCTGTGTGGTGGACAGGGTGCCTGTGATGATGGCAGCTGTAGTAGCAGGGACCAGACAGAGGCAGAGGTTGAACAGAAACACTTACAGTTCTTTATTGGAACCGACAGGAACATCAGCAACGTGCCTTTAACAAGATGGTGGAGTACTGGAGAGGGATTTGGAGGGAGCCACAGGATGTAGATCACCAGCCTGGATGCAATGGAAGGCTGGGAGGCAGCTGTGTCCTAATAGGATGCTTCAGCTTGATCCTGGATATCTTCAGGTATCACCCTTAAAGGTAGGATGATACCCCTTTCCTCACTACCTAGCTATTAGCTCCACTTCAGGCAGGGGCTAGGCTCTTCCTGCTCTGGTCTGGTGTGCTAGCTGTACAGACTCCGAAGAGTCTGTACTGGAGAGACTCCAGTCTCTGCTTCTGAGCTACTGCTCAGCTAACTGCTCTCTAGAATATTCTTGGCCAGGGGTTTTATTATCTCCCCTTGGTCAGGTGGTGGCTGCTCCTCCAATTACCTCTCAGTTCACAGAGACAGGATGTAACACAGATCATTGGATGACAGAATCTTACATCATACACAGATTAACTTCTGCCTTGCCAGGCAGGATTAACCACTGCAATGTCCCCTGTGTGATGTGGTGACATGCTATGGGGCTTATTCGCAAGCACTCCTTCGCCATTGCATCGGCGAGGGTGTTGCATATCTATTAGTAAATGAGATATCCAATGTGTGTAGTCAAAGCAAATGATCCATGGTGTTCATATATACAGGCTATAAGTAGTAGTACTGTGCTCATATATACAGGCTAGAAGTAGTAGTACTGTGCTCATATATACAGGCTAGAAGTATTAGTACTGTGCTCATATATACAGGATAGAAGTTTTAGTACTGTGCTCATACATACAGGATAGGAGTAGTAGTACGGTGCTGTGCTCATATATACAGGATAGAAGTTGTAGTACTGTGCTCATATATACAGGATAGAAGTAGTAGTACTGTGCTCATACATACAGGATAGGAGTAGTAGTACGGTGCTGTGCTCATATATACAGGATAGAAGTAGTAGTACTGTGCTCAAACATACAGGATAGGAGTAGTAGTACGGTGCTGTGCTCATACATACAGGATAGAAGTAGTAGTACTGTGCTCATATATACAGGTTAGAAGTTGTAGTACTTTGCTCATATATACAGGTTAGAAGTTGTAGTACTGTGCTCATATATAAAGGATAGAGGAAGTAGTACTATGCTCATATATACAGGATAGAAGTTGTAGTACTATGCTCATATATACAGGATAGAAGTTGTAGTACTGTGCTCATATATAAAGGATAGAGGTAGTAGTACTGTGCTCATATATACAGGATAGAAATAGTAGTACTGTGCTCATACATAAAGGAAAGTTGTTGTAGCGCTGTGCTATGTCCAGATATATAGGTTTGGGGTACCAGTGATAGTCTGTCCACATTTCTAAAAGATACAAAGGAAAGACATCTCCTTTTACCCCTCTTCCCTTCCACAATAGCTGGGGTATGTAGTAGTGCTTTACTATGCCCAAAGTAGGAAAAGAGTGACAAAGGAGACAAACATATACAGATAGACAGACATAGACAAACACGCAGACACAGGGACACACACACCATATATACTAACCTCACACACAGGGTTGGCTCCAGGTTTGAGTAGGCCCCTGGGTGACAGTGCCCCAGTGGGCCCCTTTGCAGTGAACTGACATGGTGGCATTAAAAATTCTGAAACTAAAACAGTCTCCTGTTCCCTAAAATATTCCCTAGTTTATCATATCATACAGCCCCTCATGGTTATTTTATATAAAGCCTCCCATGGAATCCTTAGAAACAGCCCCCTCACCCCCTATGTATTCATTAGATACAGCCCCCCTCACCTCCATGGATTCCTTATGTACAGCCTTATGTGGGCCCCCCCAGCATCTCTGGGCCCCAACACTTGCCCAGGTATGTCCAGTACTGGTGCCGGCCCTGCTCACACATCTCATGTGTCTCCCTCCTTGTGCACTGCTGCCCTTTCAGGACCCTTTGGGGACTCTTGGAGGACTCCCAGGTCCTGAATGGTACATGGTAATACATGTATGCCCACAGCTGTTACACATGTAGTACTATAGAGAGCAGAGCAGCGCTGGTCACTGCATTCAGTGCTTTAGTCTGAATTAGCAATCTAAAGATGCCAATACAGTTTAGTGCTGAGTATCTCATCCCCATAACTGCTGATGACAAAGAGCCAACAGGAAGGATGATAGCAGCTTCACCTTGTACTTGTGTCACCTCCGTCTATGGTGGGATTAAGGACAAGAATATTTGGATTTGGAGAAAAATGTGATGTTCTGGTTAAAACACAGTTCTGTAAATTCATAAGAAGTCATAATGAGGGATCTCCAATACAATCAGCTGCCATGTGGTCCCTCAACAATTGACTGATACCCTGACATATAAGCCTCTGTTATCTGACGGCTAAGAGCTGGTCATATATTGTCTTCATATTGACACCCCAGTAATATTAGATCTGTCTGGTTTCAATTAGGATAAATCAGACCACCCAGACGCAGAATTATTTCACATTTCCTTGTACAGAAGCGAGGAACCGTGTTCAATTTTAATTACAAACTGATAAATCCTGGAAGATCTCTCGCTGCCTTCTGCGACATCAATCTCTGATCCACTGCAATAGTCACACAATAGGCTCGTCACAGAAGGCAGCCAGGAAATGGTTAACGCTTTTCCGAGATTGTCATAAACAAAGGGCTGGATGACTCTGGAAAGCTAATGGTACATTTTCATAGGGATGATAGATGAGGTGCTCGGAAGAAGGTGACAGATGAACTAGAAGCCGAAATCTTTTATGTATGAGCTCTTGTATATAGAGGTTAGGCAACTGCAATAATTGGCTCATCTGCTTCCATGTACTTTCTATGACTTATCTCCGGCAGCATTAAAAGAAAAGTCAGAAGCCTCATTTAATCCTTTTCAACAGCAAGAACAAATCCTGTATTAGAAAAATTAGACATTTTTTATATGATGCCAATGTAACCCAACATGATTGAAATTCAGCAATATTCCTACATTTTCTGGCTTCAGCTGATATATTGCGACGCTACTATGAATGTGAAATGGAATTGTGTATCCATTTAAGGGGATATCTGCTTTGGACAATGAGCCCTACTTGTTACAAGGATTCCTTGACAATAAGTCAATCGCAAGGTGTATAAGTACTGGATAGCCCCATCAACCCCCTACACACACACATACATACATACATGCACACACATACATACATACATACACACACATTCAGCTGTAAAGGATTTCTGCTCTAGCCAAGAGAAACCCCCTTCTAGTAATTCTAAATTTCCTTATGCACCACACAAAACATAGAAATGGTGGATCATAGGAGGAGGCTGGATGACAGGAGGAGGCTGGAGGACAGGAGGATGCTGGAGGAGGAGGCTGGAGGACAGGAGGATGCTGGAGGAGGAGGCTGGAGGAGGAGGCTGGAGGACAGGAGGAGGCTGGAGGAGGAGGCTGGAGGACAGGAGGATGCTGGAGGAGGAGGCTGGAGGACAGGAGGAGGCTGGAGGAGGAGGCTGGAGGACAGGAGGATGCTGGAGGAGGAGGCTGGAGGACAGGAGGAGGCTGGAGGAGGAGGCTGGAGGACAGGAGGAGGCTGGAGGAGGAGGCTGGAAGACAGGAGGAGGCTGGAGGAGGAGGCTGGAGGACAGGAGGAGGCTGGAGGACAGGAGGAGGCTGGAGGAGGAGGCTGGAGGACAGGAGGATGCTGGAGGAGGAGGATGGAGGAGGAGGATGGAGGACAGGAGGAGTATAGAGGATAGGAGGAGGATGCTGGAGGAGGAGGCTGGAGGACAGGAAGCCACAGAAGGTGGATAGAGGACAGTAGGCCACAGGGACCACACCATGTGAGGAGGGGTAGGAGTACAGAAAGTATGTACTGCGAACTTTGAGGAGATTAAATAAAAGTGTAAAACTAAATGTAAAGGGAGAATAAAATTAAAGAGGGGTTTTATATGTTGCAAAGTCACATTAGGAGGTGTTATACAGGTCCATTTGGCCAAAGCTGGGAAGTATAAGTAAGTGTCCCTGGTTTATCATGCTGGATTTTGATTTTCTTTAAATAATGAAGGGTAATTCATTTCTTATTGGAAGCGCAGCACTTAAATTTGTTGATTATTTTAAAGGGATGGGGGATACTTATAAGTGGAAATGGCTGTATTACAGTATGGGCAATTATATTATGAGGGGAACCCTTGATGGAGCATTGCCATGCATATAAAATAATTAGGTGGCATTAAAGGGAACCTGTCATTAGATTTTTGGACCCTATACCACAAGCATGCCTGAATTCAGCAGAGGTAGTTATTTGAGGGAAAGGAACCAGCGGTTTTGGATGTTGGGCAAAATGAGGGACTATATCCAATGTGTATGTGCTAGGGGTCCCTTTCTGCCTTTATCCCCTGAACTACAGAACCACCCACAAGTACTATTTGGTTTAAGGCAGTGGTGGCGAACCTATTGCACGGGTGCCAGAGGTGGCACTCGGAGCCCTTTCTATGGGCACCCAGGCTTTCACCCCAACACAGAGTTTTCCAGACAGGACTCAAAGCTTCTTCCTGTGGTCCAATGCAGCCCAGGATGTGCCATGCTCAGCGCTATTTTAAAGCGATATCCTTGGCTGCCAGGACTACAGGAGGAGCAAGAAGGTGTGGATAGAGATGGAATGTCATTGGAGCTCCTGCTCTGGGTCCCCTAAAATCCAAATTTCTTCATCATATTTCTATTGTATTGGTGAACTCAGGATGCCAATACTATTGAAATCTGTGATACAGCTGGGATCAATAGGTTGCTGCTTAAATTGTCATGTTGGCACTTTGGGCTTTGGTTGTAGTTGGCACTCTGTTTCCGAAAGGTTCGCCATCACTGGTTTAAGGGGAATTCTCATGTATAGTATTTATGACAAATCCAAATGAAAGGACATGAATTGCCCCGGGTTTTTGACACACGCGATCGGATTGAGGCGCATCGGCGTCGGCATGCATATGACAGAGATCGGGGGCGTGGCCGTCGGACAACCCGACGGATTCGGAAAAACTGCGAAATTTAAAGAACTATTTGTGTCGCAAGATCAAGCACTCACATGCAGCGAGAAGAAGAAGGTGAACTCCGGTGGACCTCGGCGCAGCAGCGACGCCTGCTGGATATCACGACCTTAGTGAATCCTGGCAGACCTGAATGCTCGTCGGACAACCGCACCGCAGGATCGCGACTGGACCGTGTAAGTAAATGTGCCCCAATAGATGCAGATCTGCTGGCATGTATCAGACTTTATTTTGGTGACATTTCATGGAGCATGTGAAAATTTTCTCTCTTTAAAGTTTGCGATTGTCTAGTTCCAGAATCCAGGCAAAAAATGATCTTGGAAGACTTTTGAAGACTTTTTTCTACGTTTGTTTAAAAAAAAATTAAAAATCACCAAAATTAAAAATCACCAAGACCAAGCACCAAATGTGTCATTAAGGAAGAACCACTAAAGTACATCTGACCAGCAGAAAAGCCCCCCCCCCCCCGCAAAAAAACAAACAAAATAAAACAAAAATAAAACAGATACACAGACAGACAGAGCCAGATACATGTGCCCCAATGTATTGCAGTTATGTGGTCGCCATGTAATTATATTTCCCCACCAGATGGCGCTATAATGATGAGAAAAGACCTTACAATAAAGATTAACCAGGAACACGAATATTTCATGACATTTTGTGATATTTTTCATCAAGAAGTGTCCTTTGCTTTATTTAAAATAAATGTGCAAGGAGATACAGGGAAGGAAGGGAATGTTATGATCATAATACTCGTACATATACATGATACAGAAAAAGGATAATTGAGAAGAATAAAAATAAAGATGTTAGAACACACAGGAGCATTGTATATAAAAAAAAAAAATTATTTACCTATATCAATGCTACAGGTCAGTAGAGTTACAACCACAGACCCAAATCATGTTTTATATTCAAAAACTCAATGAAGAAATAGAGAAATAAATGGCAGAATTTTTTTCCACAGAGTACACCAAAGTGCATTATCAATGTACTTACCTGCTGTCTGGTGTAAATACATTGAAAAATATGATAAAGGCCATGTCTTCCCTGTTGCAGAAGATACATCAAGAGGCGTAGGCGACCTGATGTACCCGTCAGGTGGCAGTACCGCCGGGCATAACTGAGCCTGGTCTGACCTGGCGTTGTTGGGTGTAAAAACCTGTGAATGAATCTTTGCAGGTTTTTAGAAGGTACACAGGCACTGGACAGGAACGCACTGTACTGGCCCACTAGGCAAGTGGCTGAGCCCACCATGCCCTCTACACCGATGATTATACCCCTTTAATGCCCCTTGGCATGGAGCAGGCTTAAAGGAGATAATAATTGGAAAGAAAACTAAACTGTCAAACAATCCGTGATAAATCGCCCCCAGTTACTCCTTTCATCTTTATGGCATTCATCTACTCCTGTCAGCGCCATAGACAATGAATGGAGTGGTAGCACAGATGCTTGATTTGCTTAATGGACTCCAGTTCTTGCAATTTGTAGAGGTCCCTCTACCAATTAGCATCTTGTGACAGTACATTATAGGAAAGCCAACCATGGGCCAAAGACCCAATGGTATAGCACGATGAATGAGAACAATAGTGAAGTATATACATAAATTATTACTGAAGTGTACATGAGATAAATTATAGAGTAATCCTAGCAATTCCAATGGTTACAATTATTCTTGTAAAATTGTACATTAAAACCTACTTTTTTCCATCCATTTCATGGTGTTTACTTTCACAGAATATTCCCGGCAACAATCCTTCCTCTGTCTTAAGCAATTCAAGTTTAAGGTGGCTTCTAAATATAGCTCCCTGATGCTGTGTATTCTCAGCCAGCAAACATGAGACTTATTTAGAAGGGTAGGACAGAGTATTTCCCCACCGTGACTCAGTGCGTTGTGACCGTAGAATTACTTATATCCTGGAAGCGCATTACATGATGTCATGTGATCAGTGGGGTAGTATCACTATACAATAAGTATGAATGGTTTAACCTACACGGAAACCATATAGGGTTAAGAATTGGTATATATTAAATGACAGACTATATAGTAGTGATAATGTAATAATATTGATACAATAATTGAGCACCAACTGAAGGAGACCAAAGAAGTAGCTGATATTTATCTATAGTATTAGACTTGGCGACTCTAGGTGACCTACTATTCTTTACGGTGAAACTGCGAATGGCTCATTAAATCAGTTATGGTTCCTAAGGCTACATTTATACAAACATATGCCCACCAGGCCGTAGCAGGGCAGGAATACTTCCGCCGCCATGGAGAGGAGGAGGGATGACCCCTTCCTTCTCCATAGAAATGCACGACCTATGGGCCGTAACACGTAGAAAGATGGGACATGTCCCACCTTTTTCCAGTGTAGGAAGCGGCACCGTGGCACCGTATAATAATAATAATTCCTTTATTTATGTAATAAATATTAATATATATTATATATATTACGCAGCACTACACAGAGCTTGGCAAATTGATATCGCACATACGCCCCCCCATATGGTTGTGTTAATGTAGCCTAATGGAGTATAAAGGACTCTTAAATACACGCACCCTTTAAATGATTTAATGATATTCCTTTAAACCTCTTCTTCCATTTATATCTATTTTTGTCTTTGGTTAACAAAAACTACACTAAAAACTGTAAAATTATTTTACAAAAAAATTATGTGTGAAGATTTTTTTTATTGAGATTTCATCAAGGATCACATGAAAAGGTATGATTATACCTTTATATTTGTAGTATAAGTCCACAAAAAAAGCACAAAAAATTGATAATCAGGTACATTCAAATACTAAAGGAGTGTAACTAATAATCAATTGTACCATTGTCTTTAAAGGGGTATTCCATGAAGACAAGTTTCTTATTTGTACTCAGGTTAACAAAGAAACACATTAATAAAAATCCAGCATTTCACAGATATAAGTCCAACCTGTCTATCAGTCCGGCTGTACATTATTTTAGTTGCCCCTACACAGTTGCCCCTTCTGACTTGGATGAGTTTGTGCAGATGATATTTCTGTCTGTCTATGCTGTGTTCCTGTAGCTACGCCCCCTGCACGGTGCTCAGAGACACTGATCACAGAGAGAGAGGTTGCAAACTACAAGCTACAGGGAGATAAGTGATCCGGGGGAAGGGGGAGGCAGGCACATGTCTGTGTAATGTAGCAGATCTCACAGTGTTACAGTATAATGGTCTATCAGCCTCTGTGTAAACATCTCATGCATCTCTGATCTGTCTCATCTCTTTCTATGTGTTAGTACAATGTCAGAAACCAGATGAAAGTGCATATACACCTTGAACCCTGATAATCTAACCACATTTTCACCCCACAAAACTAGATGGGTTATAATGTGTCTGCTTAGAGAGGCCCCGTCCACACCCTGGGATTTTGCATTGAGCAGCTGAGGGAGAGATAGGAGCTAAAACAGCAATAACACTGAGTCACATTGTGAAATGATCTTTATTGCGTTAAAATCAATATGGGATAGAAATGTGAGAATTTACTTTCGTTGGAAAACCTCTTCGCGACACTGTGACTTGGCTACTGTGGAGACACTGTGACTTGGCTACTGTGGAGACACTGTGACTTGACTACTGTGGAGACATTGTGACTTGGTTACTATGAGGACACCGTGACTATTTGTGTGGGCACTGTGACTATTGGCTACTAGGGGGCACTGTGACTATTATCTACTGAGGGGGCACTGTGACTATTCGCTATTGTGGGGCACTGTAATTATTGGCTACTGTGAGGGCACTGTAACTATTGCCTATTGTGAAGGCACTGTGACTATAATGGCTTCTGTAGGAGACTGGTACTGGCTACTTTGGGGACACCATTACTTTATTGGCAACTGAGGGACACTGATACTATATTGGCTACTGTAGGGGCACTACTATATTGACTACAGTGGAACTGTGACTATATGCCCAATAGTAGAAACCCCCATATAATGAATAACAAAATATATTGCACCCATAATAAATTAAGGACTCTATGGTGGGCTCAATAAAGTATTAGCAAAGTTATTTTAGGAGCAATATATACAGTTTTATTCATAATGGACCATTAGTGGAAGGTCTCAATTTATTAAGGGGGGATATATAGTAATATTTATTATGGTAGGTTTTTATTTCTATAAAAATAATTATGGGGAAACTGTTATGGGATATATTATGTATGTGGGGGGGGCATAGTGGGGACAGTTGTGGTCACAGGGTTATACATGATATTTGTTGGTGGCACAGAGTGGTAAATTGTGGTGTGAGGGGTATATATGATACAGGAAGTCCCCGGGTTACTTACAAGATAGGTTCTTTAGGTTTGTTCTTAAGTTGAATTTGTATGTTAAGTCGGAACTGTGTATTTTATAATTGTAACCCCAACTTAATATTTTTTGGTCTCTGTGACAATTGGATTTTAAAAATGTTGGGTTGTCATAAGAACCAGGAATAACAATAAAGCTTAATTTCAGATACCTTTGATAACAGTTACAGCCGGTCATTGTAGCCTAGGACTAAAGTACAGTAAATTACCAATTACCATAGGCCGTTTGTAACTAGGGGTTGTCTGTAAGTCGGAGACCGCCTGTATATCTGCACAATTGTTCGGCACAGAGCTGTGTCTGGTCAAACCTGTAGTCACTGAATAACCTTTTAATGTGAGTGGCTTTGATTTATCATATGGCTCATGATGGTAAACTGTAACACGTGTTCTGGAACTGGGGGGAGGGATTCCCCCACAAATGTGTTTGTATGGGGCCCAAAATTCCTGGTAGAAGTCCTGCCTGCCAGTATCTGATTGTATAATACACTAATACAATGTATAGTACATAGGTGGAGCAGTGTATTATGTAAGTTATCTAGTGATTACATGTCAGAATCCCCATGAGGGAGAAAATTGTGAAAAAATAAAACCCAAATATAAAGCTTTTACAAAAAAGTAAAAGCACACATTGTACTTCCACACCCATACCAACCCAGGCTAGACAATTATCATATTTATCCTGAACGACGAAAAACAATGCCGGAATCCCATATTGTTATCTTTCACAAAAAATGAAAGTGATCATAAAGCCTTCATGACCCCCAAGGTTAGATAAAAATAGGGATATTTAAATCATCTCAGTGGGGCCCCATAATATAACTATTTTAAGAACAGTCACAGTCAATAAGAGGCTCCTTTATACCTGCACAGTAATAACACTTTGTGGTAACAGTAGTATGGTGAGTATCTGTAATATGGGACTATAGGAGAATTTTATAGGAGATAGACAGATGATAGATAGATTGATGATACAAAATAAATATGAAAGATGATATAGATTTATAGATGAAGTAGATTTTATATATATATATATGATAGAAGATTGAATGATAGCTGCATAGATAATAGATAGGAGATAGATAGATAGATAGATAGATAGATAGATAGATAGATAGATAGATAGATAGATAGATAAAAATAAGAAAACAGCAGCACTCCATTCAAGTGAAAAAAACAGTGTTTTATTCCATCCTATGCAACGTTTCAGCTGTATCCCAGCCTTTGTCAAGCCAGATAGATAGATAGATAGATAGATAGATAGATAGATAGATAGATACATTGTTAGATAGACAGATATATGGATAATAAATAGACAAATTATAGGAGATAGATAACTAGAAGGATAGATGATAGATATAAAGACAGAAGATAGATGATAAGCATCTTCATCCGGGCATTCAACCAAGGGGTATTAAAGGAGCAATATATCCTCTGCCTACAAAAGTCCACATGCAGAGGGCCCCTTTAGAACATGGGGCCCTAGTCAAATGCCCAGTTTGCGCCCCTAATACTGGCCCTAGTCATATGTACAGATGGGAACAGAACATAAGCAACTAATGGTAATGATAACTTACCCCCTTAGGCTAAGTTTAATCCTCCGTCCCTTACCTCTGTTAAAAAAGTAAAGAACAGAGATTTAATGTATCAGTTAAAAATCCCATTGACATCAATGTAAATTTTTTTTTTATCCATTATGGTCCATTAGGCAGGTATCCGTTATAGATGCATTTTTTTGAAACTGAGAAAAAGTGCTGCAGCCACCGTCATTTTTTCCATCTAAAAAAACCACGATTGACAGATAACTGAAGAGAACATTAAACCTCCCTTTTTTTAATGGAACTAAGCAACGTAGGTTTGAACAGTAGTGTGAACTTAGCCTGAGGGTAAGTTAGCATTACCATTAGTTGCTTCTCTTAGTCTTATGTGTTATTTTATTTTTTTAATTGAGGAATGCTATTTTAATTAAATATACCATGGGGATATTACACAATAAAGTATTAAAGAGTCCAGAGAGCCGCTACTATTCATAACCTCTGTATTTGCCATTTGGAGATATGTTAAGTCATTATGATTAAACAATCAGGGATGAGACAGACATCAACAACATGATAGCCAAATCCCTTCCCACCAGGGCTCCACTTAAAATTCCTATTTCATCCCTTAATCCATAAGGAATAGTTACCTAGTGCCAAAATAACTAAAGTCAAGTTTCCATAGAGCTTTTAAACTTGATTAAAGGGTTGATAACCATACATTGTTTATCTCTTAATGGAACATGGCGTACCTGAAGGCCATGGTGCCTTTAAGAGTGAATGAAGAAAGTTCATGAGCTAAGCCCTCTCCTTGTACTTAGGGATTGTCTGCTAATATTCTAATACAGACATATAAAGCTCTAGTTACTTATAGCAAATATTGTGTCGATTTTTTTACATGGTGCCTTGTGTTACATTCTTATAATGTGACCAGAGTGACATCATCGCAGGCCCTTTAGTCTTCTAACAATAGCACACTGTACACCATGTATGTGATCACATAAAATCACAGCAGCCTCCATGGAGGATGGAGAGGAGTAGAAGTCCATGGAGGCTGCTGTGACTTCATGTGGTCAGATACATGCATACATGCAGGGTACAGTTTGCTATTGTTCAGAGGCTAAAGAACCTGAGATGTCACCCTGGTCACATGACCTGAACTGCTAAATAGTAAGGAGGCATAAGGCATGGGGAGGAGTAGATAAGTGAGACTGGCCAAACAGGACACACCCCCTCTGATGCCAGGTAATATAAGATAAAAGGTGATTTATGGGGATGTAAGTGAAACAATTTTTAGCTAACAGAAGGGTGTCACTTAGTTAATGGGGCTCTATAGGAACCTGTCAATGGCTGTATATGTGAAAATGTGGTGACAGGTTCCTTTAAGGCTTATATAGTGGGATGTATTCAATCAGCACTGTATGGAAAACATCATCCTGGTAGTCCTGCAGGGACAATTTACATGTCCTGTAACATCACTCGTACATGTAGCATCACTCCTGCCTTACTGCAGAACCCAAATAACTGGTAATCTGAAAGATATAGAAAAGAAACTGCTGCATATAGGTAACAAAAATAATAGACAACGTTGTTTTACATCCCAAGAGCTATTGATTTGTGAAAAAAAAACCTTAACAGTTACTCTTAAAGTTTTCTGGCCTGTGTCCAACCAGTACTTTTAAAGGGGTCACAGGATCTGATTCCTCCAATAAGAGGCTTCCTTAGACCCGAGGACAAAAAAGGAAGTTAAGTCCTAGAAATGGAGGTGGAATCTCATTGTTCATCCACTTGTTGAATGAAGTCCAGTGACCCACCTGAAACTTACAGCCAGGTGCAGGCGTGTGAACCAGAAGTCCCAAAGTAGTGCGATAACCTGAGCAGGGTAATTATATGTTCTTTTTTCACACACTGTACCCGACCACCATGAATATGGAAACCCGTGAATATGGGGCTTTTTGCCAATGACAAGATATTTGGTATTTTGGTCATTTCAGTTTCGGCTTTGGTCTCTCAAGTACATTGATACTCCATTCAACTCCATCAGACATCCAGAATAAGAAGCAAAGATAGAAGGAGAAATGACATTACAATGATTTATCACTAGTTACATTTTGTAGATTCCAACTTCACATATTGAATTATGAATCCTAAAAACAGGGTATGACTATAAATCCCACCCACTCACTTGCAAACTTTTTGAAGTCTTCCAAGTTTTTACATTGTGTTCCAAGCAGAAGAGTGACTTCACTTACCAAGGTGTCTGACGATGACTCAGCCGAAGGCCTCGTAGACTTACTGCAACCTCTAGATGTGACGTTTCACCCTCCTATGGTTACACAGCACAGTAATGGTTGAGTAGAGTAATGAATAGAGTAGCACTTGCCATTCCCTAAAAATAGACCTCTGGATTCATAGTCCCAACATAGCTCAGCTCCCTGATAAAAACAGCTGCCACTTGCTCCGGCCAGACACAGAGGGACACAGGTCCTGCCTGGGACAGAGGGAATCAAAGCAACCCACTGAGGGACTTTCTCCTCACAATCTAGGACGACTTTTTTCGTGTAAGTTAATTCTATATATTCTATAACTCTGGATGTAATATTTCTATTGTATGGTAAAGGTCACTTATCATTATCATAGGCCACCAAGTCTAATACATTGCTATTAGAAGTAGTGTATATGGCCTTCCATCAGAATAGGAGAATCATGTAGATATGACATGGCTTTGGTGTATTATCTTTGTAAGATTGATTTTTGACCATTTTTTGTGGTGTTTTTGAGAAATAGAAGTGTTTTTAATTATGAAAGAAGATCAATTTCTAAGAGAAATTTATTACTTTGTTCCTATGTACAGAACTATTTCTACACCTGAATGGTGTCTTTTTGATTTGCTAGTGTAACGATATCTTAAGATTAATAAAGGGCTGTGGTAGTTACAGGATTACTAGAACAGATTTTATCGAAAAGTAGATGGTAAAGCATGGTATATGGTTTTTCTATGCTTCTTTCTACATATATATGTTCCTCACAGTGAGTTTCAATTTTAAGTCTACAAAGTTTAATGTGTCCTAAAATTTATATATAAAAATACCAATTTCTTTCATCTGATAAATTAGTTATAGCTAAGATTCAACTGGTTGCTACAGTATGAATTTCGGCATGGCACTTGTATTCAGGCCTATAAAATGAATCTGTTGAGGGTTGGATAGATAGATAGATAGATAGATAGATAGATAGTTCATTAGAAATCCAAATGAAGCACAACAAATGTCCATATCAGAAAACAGGTAACATGTGAGAAAGGCTCAGTGTTTGTAAGAGCCAAAACGTCGCCACCTATGGATTAAAAAAACAAAGTTTTTTCAACTTTACTATTTTGTGCTGCCTTTTCTTTGAATTAGATAGATAGATAAACAGATGAGATAGATAGATAGATAGATAGAATTGATCCATTAGAATCACATCTGTACAGCGTGTATCACCCCTTACCCCGTATCACCCCTTACCACCTTAACAAAGGACTCCATTTCAGGGTTAAATAACAATATATAGATTTATATATTTTAAGCTTTGATTTGACCATCCATTCATTTTTTCTTATTGCAGAAGGGCATTGGTCCATGCTCTAGGATGTGCCTCTAACATGTTGTGTTGCTTATATTTTTCAGTGAAGACAGTTGATGAATTAGATTGATAGATAGATACGGTATATACAAAGATAGAGAGTGATGGATAGATAGATAGATAGATAGATAGATAGATAGATATTAGATATATATGAGATAGATAGATAGATAGATAGATAGATAGATAGATAGATAGATAGATAGATAAATAGATAGACCCTCTCTTTCTACTCTTGGTCACTTTGGCATGATAAGATATATTAGTACATACTTTTGTGTTTTTATTTTTGCAGTCCATCTGATATATCTTTTGTTAAGCCCCACTTACAAATATCTAAGATTCCTCCGAATACTTCAGACCTTTTTTATCCCCATAGGATACACTTAAGGTCATCTCCAGCTATTTTGTTTTTCACACCAGGCGACTGGGCAGGAGTATAAATCTGAAGTGGGCAGGGGTGCAGTAAATACAGCACTAGGGGCCATGACATAAAGCTCTGTTTAACATGCCTGAGATGTTTCCCTGAAGAAGAGGAGACCTGCTATAGACAGCTGGCTGCTGGTAGATGGGTCTGCTTCTGGTGCCGGGTGGGACAGCTGCACAGGACTGCACCACAATACTCTTCTTAGAATACTTCACCACATTCCTGGGTCAGACATAATTCCTCAATGACCAAAATACAACATCGTGTGATCTATTTTGCTACTATCAGACAGACACCAGTTGTCATGAGAAGGAGCCACCTACCTCTAGTTGTTTGGAGCTGCTGTCATAATGGAAGGTACTTTGTAGTGATTTTAGGCCAGTAGCTGTTTTGTACGATCTATCTATCTTTTAGAACAAGTCAACATTCACAAAAGATTTCTGTCTAATAGAAGAGAATATCAGGTGGATATTTTACTATTAATGTATAATTGCAAGTCTCCTTCCAGGAGAAAACAAATGGATCAGGAAAGTAATATACAACTACCCTCCATTGCTGTCTCCTGATATCCTCCAGAACAGATGTAACATAGCCTTACAGTATTATGTGTTCTAGTTAAATGTTATGTTCTCACCTAAAAATGGTGAGATGTTACATAGTACTGGACAGTAGAGATGTGCCGTAATGCTTTTTAAGTTCCGGTCAGGGATCGGGTGCATCCCCTGCGACCCAGACATATTGCCGGATTGGCTGCAGGGCCAACAAATCCGGCAATATGTCTGGGTCGCGTGGGATGGACCTGAACCCCAGGCCGAAACTTAAAGTTTGTGTTCGCTCATCTCTATTGGACTGGATACAGGGGAAATTTCTAAAAAGCACAGTAATGTCTAATCTGAGCATGATTTATTCATTCTTATAATAACATTTTTTAACACAATTTAATGATTTTGTATTGAGCTTCAGAATGTACTCACTGATCAATATAGATGCCAATAGTCCTTAAAAATTGTTTCACAGTTAAAACTCAATCTCATTGTGGAATTTCTGACATGAGTTATTGGCAACAGACATCAGAATTACACAAGTCACTGTACAATAGATACTGTATCCATGGATTGGCCTCACCGTCAATGGCTGACACACATAAAGTCAGATAGAATAGACAAACACACTGGCTTCTCATCCGGCTATTATGAGTGCCTAGCCATCTATGAGAATTCCACAGGACAGGGCACATCGGAGGCGCCAGAGATTACCAATCCATTGTCACCGGAGATATTTTCATTCAGTGTCAGGGACCGGGTCATTGGTCTGTGTCTATATATTACATAGGGTAAATGTTGTCATTCTTTCACCCCTGGCACTAACAGTTGTTCTGACTTCCTATAAATATAGAAATTCCTAAGAATAGCACATTTTATGTATCATGTACAGCTGTTTACTCTTACATTTCAGTCCGAAGGACATTGTCCCACATTTATTAAAAGTATGATGTGCAGCCAGTGGACACACCAACTTTTTTTTGGTGCACCTTTAAATAGAGTGTGTGACACAATTCTATCGAGTCACAATAATAAATATGCCGCATGGTCCGAATCTTCTTGAGAACGCCCTTTTAGTTACAGAATTTTTTGTCTTGTCGGACACAGTGCAGTTACAACAGAAAACTGGCGCAAACACTTCATAAATAATAACAATATTTCCTTTATTTATATAGTACGCACAACTTACGCAGAGCTACACAGAGCAGCCAAATCAGTCCCTGTCCCCATGGCGCTCACGATCTAATCAACCTACCAGTATGTTTTGGAGTGTAGGAGGAAACCTGAGGACCCAGAGGAAATGCACATAATACATTTGCAAGCAGTTTGCATGTTCTTTTCAGTGCAAAGTCAGACAGAAAACTGGTGCAAACCATTAATAATAAATGTGGGACAATGTTTCTCAGTTTAGTCTGTATATTCCCAAGATAATAGAGGGTTTTCTTTCCATTTTGTGATCATTTAAATTTTAAAACATTTAAATTATAAATCGCGTTTATCCTAATGGGAATTAAACAGGTTGTACGGAAGTTGGAAAACATGCCAAATGTCTACCAACAACAGCTACTCTCCTGAGCATAGGTATTACATGGTATTGCTGTTCAAAAGGGTCACTTCAGAGGTTGAAAAACAAACCTGCTTTCATCCAAAAACAGATCTACACCTGACCATGGGTAGTGCCAGTATGGCAACGCAGGTCCATCTATTCAGCTGAGTTGCACAAACCATGGAACGATGTGGCCATCGTTTTTCCACCTCTGGACAACCCCTTTAAACTTCATTCATCTCTAAACAGCTGATTGGCAGTACCGGCACAAACCATGGTCATGTGTGACACGGTATTTGAAATAAGGTAACCATGTTTTTCAACCTCTATACAATCCCCTATACAAACCCCTCTCCTAATATGTCTATTTAGGTAAATACTTGCATTCCCCATAAAATAACATTTATAGAATATATAAGTTTATTCTCAGGACTGTGTATTGTGCTGTTCCTCTGTTATTCCTGCTAGAACTTATGAATAAGTTGACAAACATTATGCATCATAAAATTTACATTTCACAACTTACTATATAAAAATATCTGAAAAAAATCTTTAGTGTAAACATTTTATTGAAAATCTTTATTGACATACAACTATCCGATGAGAACTTTTTATACACTAACTGGCAGAAAGCACATTTTCGTGCGTAGCGTTGGTAAGGTTTAGCAGCTAATATATTGTTAGCAGTTTAAGGTTATTTTGAGAGCAAACAAATTAAGAAGGGAAAGGTTGTTTTTCTATGTTTTGTAGGTTAATACACAGTTGAGGTTTTGTCCTCACACGCCAGAGCAGTATCGAATCTGTCGATCTGACAGTGTCATATTGTGTAGGGACACACCCCTTTGACTAGCTGAGGTTTAACATGCAGTTTGTCCATAAATTTCTTGGAGGAGTAACAGAGGGACAGACCATTGCACAGTTCCTAGAAAAGATTCTTCAAGATGGTTATTCTATGGGGATAGTAAGCAGACATGTCAGGGGTAGTGACAGCCTCGGTTGAATCCATATGTCTGGTATATTTCCAATATATTGTGGCATCCGCTCACCCACAATTGCTATATCTCCATCTCACTCTAGTCATCCCAGCACAAGGAAGAGGTTGTATATCCCAGATTCCGGATATCCCAGTCCCAGTATTGGCTACTGTATTTTTACTAATAATTTGACGGAAAAATGTGAATAATAAAACGCTGGGTGCTCAGGGTGAAGCCTGCATTGTGTGCAGTCCCTGAGATGGGGATTACTGGAGCTGACTGTAGACTGGTTCTAGTTGCCCAGTCTGGATGGGCTGGTGCTGAGCTTGCAGTTTGCTCTATAGACACAGGCAGGGCACAGCGGACGGTGTTCTTAGTATCTCTCCAAAAACACAGGACTGTGATGGATCCAAACAGGTGGGTTGATGGCTTTGATGTGAATATTTAGCAGTACAATGAGCGGCTATAGGCAGGACCAGGCACCCGGCTCTACTGCACTTACTTTCTCAGAATAAGATGAATTCTCTAACAATTGGTGCTTACTAAGGCTCCTATCCTGGGCATCAGCTAGAATGACACTGTGAATTTAATACTGAATAGTTATTTCTACATATATTCTTACTATTGAATTTAGACATTGTTTACCCAGACATTGGGGGGAATTCATCATTACAACTTGTCTTTGACTTGGTCATCTATGTTCACTTCCATTTTTGTTTTGTCTGAATTGATCAAGTGAGTCATTGGGGGTCATTTATCTTTTCCTTGCGTTGGTGTTTTTGCGCCTTTTTGGCAGCATAAAGGCTGTTTTGGGCCTATTTTGTGCTTTTTTGGAATGTTATGCCTCAGTTTGCCGTGTGTTGCTGCACCCTATTTGTCATAACATAGCTCCTCGTTACAGATGTTTGCGCCCTATTTATTATAGTATTGCGCCTATATGGGCGCTAATAATTGCCCAATAACACGCTAGTCCTGACCATCCGTAGGAAAGGTAATGGGGTGATTTGCACAACAAATTGCACCTAATAAGGCGCAAAAAAACTGCATTTGCCAAAGAGCTATGTATGCTGTTGTATTTGTTTGGGGCTTTTTTTTTTTGTTTGTCTCATAATAGTGTTTTGTTTTGCATTTGTCGCAAAATGTTCTTTTTTTTGGTGCACATGTCTCTTGATGTCTTGGTAAATTTGGTAGTGGGTTTTTCTCCTATTTCTACATCAGAGGATGACTGAAGTCAACAAAAAAAATTGCGCCTAATAGCAAATCATGAATTCAGTTCAGTTTCGTGCAAACCGGTCTATGCAAATAATGAATTGCATAAGAATTTGCACAAACTATGTAACTACAAAGATAATTGATAAAAGATAGACGGAAAGATGCAGTAGACATGGGAAAGATGGCTATGTACACAGGTAGAAGGTTATAAATACAGATGTGAGATAAAGTAATAGATGATTGATTGATTGATAAATAAATAACTACACAAAGAGACAAATAGATAGGAGGAATATTGACAAATAAACTGATACAATAATTGATAAGTAAGATACTTAACAGATGGAAGAACACATAATAGCATAGATAAAAGAAATGTACCTGTGTGTATACATGATGTAGACAGTTTATCTATATGTCTATCATCTATCTTTGTGGTTATATGTTATACATAATTTTAGACATTTTTTACATTATTTAAATGTTAGAAATCGCATTATTGTTCATGAATCCATCGAAATTGTTGAAGTTTGTCATGCATTTTTTAAGTCAGATTTTTAAGTCAGTGTACGCAGAAGGAAAAGTGGAACTTTTTTTGTAATTTATCCTTTTGTGCCAGCACCAAAAACTGCCAGAAAAACAATATGAACAGTTAGTGTTGGACTGGGGTTCCTTGGGTCATTCCTGATCTCTTAGAAAATAGAGCTTAGTAGAAGTCTACTGATGTATTGGGTCCACCTCTACTTCTCCACTGGACCAGTCCAAAACTGTGAACGGCTTCACCAAATTACTACAAAATGTCATTATAATACAGTGTCTGTGTCACTTCAACTGTGTATATTGCCAGTACACTTTCATTTATAAAATTATCTTGTCTCGAAGAAAGTGGGAAATATTTTTAAGTGTGAAGTGTAAAAGTTTCTCTCAAACTTTATGCAAAAGTTCCCTGGGTCTAATTTGAAACCAAGGTGCTAATGCAGTGCATGGACATGCTAAGGGGTTATCAAAAAATGTTTTTACGGATACCAGGAGACTTGTAGAGACTGCAGTAAATACATCCTACTGCAGCAGCTCTGGATGGTGGTTACATAATTCCTGTTTCCGTGTGAGTGTTCTCCTTTGTGTCTGTGGTCCATGTTTTTGAGTGTAGAAATATTTGGCCAGACAATACCCCAGTCCATGTAGGGAGATTAGTATTTTAAGGCTGCAGTAAAAGAGCAGATGTCCACTTCACTACGATTCAGTTGAGTTAATTCTGTTGTTTTAGAGCTTCCCATTGCTATCCTGGCCGGGGAAATGCATATTTAGAATATTTTAAAGGCACATGCTGCTTATTTTAGGTATACTTATCTTATGAATGGAGATAAGAAGCCATTCTAAATGTGTTTTTCCAACTGGAAGAATGTTATGTAGGACAAGCTGATAAACCAAAAAGAATCAGACCACCCAGTGATAACATAAAGGCACAAACTAAGCTAGGACATGTAAAATATAGTAAAGATTGTATCAAACACCATGAGCTCCACAGAGCTACATTTTTCTGCATTCTTATACTATAGATGGTCTATAAATAATTTCTATCACTAGTATTTTTGACTGCTTCAGCTGGTGCAGGATTTGTATGCGGATTAAGGGAAAATGGAGGTTCCTAGTGGGAAAAAAATCATTAATAAATTAATTATTTGTCCATAGCATAGCTATAGAAAAGAACTCCAGGTAAATCTAAACCTTCTTGAGCACCGTAAATAATCTTAATTCTTTTATACGACTGAAGCTTCACTGCAGTACCACCTGCACCCATGGTCAACAGTGGAGCTGTTTTTAGGAGAACGCACCCATCTCAACTCTCAACGGAGTCCAAGCCATGTTACAGTTGAATTTGTTAAATCTGCATAAGGGTATCTTACCAAAGAAACAACCCCAATACTGTATTTTTTTCTATTCTGAGAACAGGAATAATTTTGTACAGGCAGTCTCTTAATTAAGAACACCCGACTTACAGACGACCCCTAGTTACAAAAGGACCTCTGGATGTTGGTAATTTACTGTATTTTAACCCTATCAGCTATAATAGTTATCAATGGTATCTGTAATTAAGTTTTATTGTTAATCCTTGTTCTTATGACAACCCAATTTTATACTGAGGTCACAGTTATAATGCATAAAGTTTCGACTTAAATACAAATTCAACTTAAGAACAAACTTACAGAACCTATCTTGGGACTGCCTGTATTTCAACTGCACCGCTGCGGCAGGACAACAAACATTAGGACTGGCACATGCCCAAAACCTGAAAATAAATTGTTATGAGCTGGTTCTATTCTGTTCAGTGAAACACGATTGAGCAGATTGAGAATGATGTAAGGATCATCCACCACATCAGTCAAAGGAAAATGTGGCTGTCCTCATTTCAGCCCAACACTTTCCAAGTGGATATACCCAGATTTAATACAACACAGAGCCAAAAAAGGTTCCAGATTTAAGGGTAAACATGGTTAAGGGAAGCAGAGACCTCAACAAAGTGTCCACATAATAGGGATTTTTACATATGGCGGCTTATAAATGGTGATATTCCTGCTAATATTTCCTAATATTTTTCTGGTATTTCCTCTGCTAATTCATAGCGGAAAATGTGAAATCACTAATATTTGAGGATGTACAAAGAGTGAAGTTGCATCCTGGTCCAGGAGTCTATTAATTGTCTTTTCTACACACAAAGGAGCATTTATTAATTTGGGTGCAGGGTGATTCATGAACCGTGCTATATTTTTCAGTGGGATGTAACTTTGTGGTGCAAGGGATTAATGAATTGGCGCACAAAATAAAAGGTTTAGAACTCCCAAGACTTGCTTTTAGCTACTTGTATTTTGTGCCACAAATTGTGCCACAAAAAGAGGCGGAAAAATAGAAATGCCAGAAATAGGACAAGTTGGGAGTGTCGGAAAACACCAATATTGTGACACCAGCACTTCATAAATTAAGGCATGAGAGGCGGAGAAAGGGGAAAAAAACACCCCAGTTTTCCATTTGAAAGGCGATAATAAATTACCCCCAAATAGTCCAGTGCTATAATAACAATCACTTTGCCCTGGGTAAACATAAATAATTTAGACTATAGCCAACCCAAAATACAATAAAATAAAACATAATATAACCAAATTATGGGTCATGTCCCACAATACAGTTTACAAACAAAAGTAAAATTAACATTTGCTTGTTTTGCTCCCTTTAACCCCTTCCCGCCGGGTCGCGGTGCATGGAGAGGGCTCGCGGGTCGAGCCCTCTCCATAGCCGGTAAGTCTTTGCTGCATATTGCTAGCACCGATCGCGGGTGCTTTCACCTCGAACGCCGCTGGCAATGCTGCCGGCAGCTTCAAAGAGATGGCGCTGCATGGGCGATCTGTCGCCATGATAGCCTCGGGTGTTCCAAATACCCGAGGCTACTTCGTTTTAACCCATGCTTTACAATGTGCTAATTGCAAATTGTAATGAATGGGGAGTAAAATCCACATATACTGCCATACAGTAGTATGGCAGTATATGATAGGATGAATCAGACTACCTAGGGTTAGAGTACCCTAGGGAGTCTGAAAAATAGTAAAAGTAAAAATAAAAAAAGTTTAAAAAAAAATATAAATAAACAGTAAAAATCATAAACACTTTAGGTATTTCACTGTGTTTAACTCCATAACGGAAAATAGCGTCCAAAGATAGCGTATATAAAAAAAATTCATAAAAAGTGATCAAAAGGTCGCACAGTTCCAAAAATTATAGCAATGAAAACACCATCAAAATTTGCAAAAAAATGACACTACCCACAGCTCCGTACACCAAAGTCTGAAAAAGTTATTGGTGCCAGAAGATGGCAAAATAAAAAATATATATTTTGTACAGGAGGTTTTAATTTTTTTAAATGTATGAAAACATTATAAAACCTATACAAATTTGGTATCCCCGTGATCGTACCGACCCAAAGAATCAAGTAGACATGTCATTTGGGACGCAGAGTGAAAGCTGTAAAATCCAAGCCCACAAGAAAACGTTGCAAATGTGGTTTTTCACCATTTTCACTGCATTTGGAATTTTTTTTCCCGCTTCCCAGAACACGCCATGGAATATTAAATACCGTCACTATGATGTGCAATTTGTTACGCAGAAAACAATCCATCACACAGCTCTTTATGTAGAAAAATAATAAAGTTTTTGAAGTTGGTGAGTGAAAAATGGAAGTGAAAAAACTAAAAAAGGCCAGGGTTTAAATGATCTCTTTTACAACTCAGGAAAGAGTAATTATAGATAAAAAAAAGAAAGAATAAAAACAGACTAATGATAACTTCTAATAAGTAATGTGCTTGTCTCTTTCAGATGAGGAAAGCTGTCACTGATAGCAGAGGATACGTCACTGGAAAGTTTTATCAAGGACAAGTGGATCTTACCCTCCGTGAGGGAGCTACACTTTGAGGAGACAGCTGCAGCCCACTGCGGACAGTACCACAAATATAAAACAGTATGTATTTCATTCCCCAAATTCCTGCAACCTGTTATTTTCATCTAATACTAATGTGACTCACCCATGAGAGGACATACAGAACGTCATTTATTCAGGGGTTGTCTCTTTATGTGTAATCTATGATTTATCTGTGAGTGAAATAAGAATAAATTATTATCCATTCAAGCATATAAAGGCAGCCCCCTACTTAAGGACACCCGACTTACAGACAACTCCCTATTTACAGCCGGACCCCACTGCCCACTGTGACCTCTGGATGTTACTATAGTCCCAGACTGCAATGATCAGCTGTAAGGTGTCTGTAATGAAGCTTTATTGATAATCTTTGGTCCCATTACAGCAAAAAATTTTGAAAATCCAATTGCCACTGAATTTTCTTTGAAGCCACAATTTTAAAATATACAGTTCTGACTTACATACAAATTCAACTTAAGAACAAACCTAAAGAACCAACCTAATAACCCGGGGACTGCCTGTATTCTAAGTATCAACTCCAGCCCTAGTGCCCTGGCAACACCCTGAATCTGGAAAAAAGAGGACAGAAAGGGGAAAAAAAGCTAATTTACACAGCTATCGCTTCTGGCCAACAAAATATGAGTGTTAAAATTGTGATTTTGGAACAAAAATTCATTTCCTTAAAGGAGTATTCTCATTACAGCAAATTAATGTCATTCTTCTTATTATAAAAATGTATACAATTTTCCAATATACTTTATATATCAATTCCTCCAAGTTTCCTAGATCTCTACTTGTTGTCCTTCTATAGAAAGCTTCTATGTTTACTACTAGTGGAATAAAAGTTTAAATTTTTTTTTTTCATTTATATTCTTATTTGGGGTTAAAAGTGGCAAAATTAACATTATTAATCAATTCCCTATTTTGTTTCCGTCATTTTGATTTATATGTAAAGTGTTGGGCAAACGGGGCAACTATGGCGATGCTTTTTGTAACGGGGTTTTTTTTTTTATATGGGTAAGCGTGTATTTTTATGAATATTTATTAATATTTTTGTGTGTGTGTTTTTACTTTATATGTCCCCCATGAGGTCATAAAAGACCAATGGGGGACATTTTCACTTTTTTTTCTATTAATTTTACTTTACTTTACAAGTTTTAACTGTAAGGGCCTCAGTTACAGAGGAAAACCACCACCTGTGACTGTGGATTCTGATCAGAGCTGTACTGGGTCTAATTCCCTTCTCCCTAGGGAGTCTCTGACACCTGAAGACCTGGTCCTGCTACCGCGGCTAGCCCAGGAGCAGTGGTCTTCTAAAGTCAGCTGGCGGTCCGAGAAGAGTGCAAACCGCTTGTACATGTATTTGTAAAGTGTCCACGACTCATTTGTATCGCGGCTGCACTATACCCGTCATAACACAAAATTCTGCACTAAAAGGGGCATTCCAGTACACACATTCATCATGCAGTGGCCGGGAGAAATGTGAAATGTTAAAGATGCACCAAAAAAAGTTGGTGCATTTTTCCAGATCAGTGCAGGGGAAGCCAGATTCATGAAGAACAGGTGTCAGAAATCTTGAATCTGGCGCCCCCTGCAAACTACACAGGCAAATTGCACATAGTACAAACTGCATTGTTTTTGATAAATATGGGCTATTGTCTAATATTAGATACAAGATTTTTTTGTTCCAGAAATATGTATCTTCTCTAGTAGTTTATACATCTTAACTGGAGGTAAAACAGATGCATACAATTTAAGCTCGAATTTCTTAGTTCTAAATTTAACATTCATGTTTTTACAGGCGAGAAGGCAGAAGAAGATATCCTGATACACACAAGAAGGTAGGGTTTCCTTTTATCCTTATTTTCTTAACCAATGTTGGTGACGTTGGCTAAGAACATCTAATAAAATGTTAAAATTTTATAGTACAAGAAGTTGCTCACTTATTCTAGGGACATATTTAACCTGGAACCATATGGACCACAATTTCAATGTTATTAACAGAATCACATAAATATACAGTATAAGGCCCCATGCACACAAATGTATATGAAGGCCCATATGCTAGCCGTACAAACCGCAGCTAGCATGCGGCCACCATACCGTACCATAGTCGGAAAAGAGATAAAAGCCTGCTCTATCTTTCAACGTATGTACGGACCGGCTACACGCCTCCCTATGGAGAGGGGAGAGGTGAGGATTGGTCCACGTTCTCCAGCCAACTGTATGCTATCCCGGGAGTGCTACGCTTGTGTGCATGAGGCCTAACTCTTTTATGTTGTGTTGCCTATACAATAACCTAATTAATTGGATTCACCAGTTTTAGTTTTATTTGTTATATTTTTAGTGTTTTTAAGCATAGCATATTATATACCGTAATATGATAAACTTTAAATAAAGTGATCCTCCAGACAGAAGATAAAATTCATACTTTCCCTGAGTAGAAATGCCTCACATTTATCCGGGTCACATTGATGTGGAGATTCAATGGGTTTTTAATGTGTCATGGCACAAAAAATAAACTATACTGATTTCTGGGATATAAATGTGTAATTTGTGGTCTAGGTAAAAAAAAAAAAACCTTCATGTTTCCCCAGAATTAGCATTGTACAATGGCCATATCTCATGGACCAACCACAGTGCTTGCGACAGGACTGTGTTCATTATAGTGATATCAAGTTGGAACTGCTTTTTTGCAGAGAAGAAGGGGATCCCTGCTTCATATTTCTTTAAACTTGTTTTTTTATTTATTTTTTCATAAAAATTTCGATATGATGCACAGATCCCATCTAGGATACTGTAGTTGAGCCAGGAAATCTGGCCAGCGCACAGTCCATTTTCCATAGAATGAGTATAGTCGTGTACTGCTGGCCTAATGGGAATCTCGAAAGCAGAGCACAAAACATTACTGTGGACACACGTTCATATCAGGTCACTGTGGAAAATTTCAATTTTTGCTCAGAGCCTCATTTTATTCTTATTAAAGATAAATAAAATTTACCATATATCTGCATGTTTTTTTATATTTTTTATTTACTTCTTTTAAGATGGCAGACATCAAGAAATCATCAAAGGTTGTCATCACAGAGGAGAAACATGAGGCTGAGCTACCTTTACCACCTCCTCCCGAGGCAGGACAACCTTCTGTAACAGTAACTGGAGTACCAGAGCAGTGTTTTATGCCTCCACCACCACCAAAAGAGTCATTTTCCAAATTCTATGAGCAGAGACAAGTAAATGAGTTAAAAAGACTTTATCGCCATATGCACCCAGAGCTAAGAAAGAACTTGGAGCATGCTGTGTCCAGAGACATTTCGGACCTATTAAGCAATGACGAGCCCAATCCACAAGCATCAGTTAGTCTAGATGCAGTTTTGCCTGGAGAGGTACAGTCCATGCGTTGGATCTTCGAAAATTGGAACTTGGACACCATTGGAGAACACCAGGGTAACCGAAAACTCACAGAAGAAGAAACTGTACTTGGCGGCAATGTTAAAAACACTTCTATGATATTTCAAAGCCAAAAATGTAATGTTGGTGAAAGGTCTTCTTCTGACCTACATACTGAAGGTCAGACGAAGGGTGATGTGAAGACAGCTTTGTGGTTATTTGAAACACAACCACTTGATTCATTAAATAAAATCTATCCTGAAGATGCTGATGTACAACAAGCAGTTTTAAAAGACCCTTTTGAAAAAGGTGACGTGAAGGGAACCAAAATTCTCTTTGAGACACAGTCACTAGATGAAGTTGGTCGTTGCAACTCAGTAGAAGAACATAGCATTCTTCAGCTCAAATCTGAAATACAAGAAGTGAAAGGAGACGTGAACAAAACAGTAAAATATTTTCAGACCGAGCCACTGTGTGCCTTAAGAGATAAAACTGGAAATGTCCATGAGATCAAATCTATTTGTAGGGAAGAAACTCAGAGCAACGATGTAAAAACGGCACGATGGTTGTTTGAAACTCAGCCTTTGGACACTATTCATAAAGATACATCTAAAGTGCAGATTATTAGAGGAATTTCATTGGAAGAGATAGCAAAAGGAGGTGTAAATGCAACCAAATGGATATTTGAAACTCAACCCTTAGACACCATTAAAGAAAACACAGATGAAGGATTGTTTCAACCCTCTTTAGATCCTGTTCAGTCTATTGATGTCAGCAAGCAGTGCAGTATTTTTGAGAAGCAACCACTTGACTCCATAAATGATAATGTTGATGGTAAATTTGCTGGAACAGAAGAAATTTTGCCTGGAGATGTGAAGTCAACTCTGTGGCTTTTCGAAACACAACCAATGGAAACACTGAAAGGAAGTTTAGAAGTCGGACAATTAAAAAAAGTTGAGCTATTAAATGAGGAAAGAGGAGATGTTCAGCAAAGGAAACATGTTTTTGAGACATGCTCTTTAGACAAAATTACCAACAAGGAGGATGATTCAACAGGACAATATGTAACAGGCACAGAAGAAATTATAAAGGGAGATGTAAAGTCATTCAAAAATTTATTCGAAGCATTTCCACAAGAGAGCACTGAGAGCCGTAGAAGTGTTCAAGTCTCCAATCAGGATGAAGTAAAGTTGGGGAATGTAAAAGCAAATCAAGCTTTGTATGAAAGCACACCTCTGTATGCCATAGAAGATAGTTTGGGCAATTACCATGAAGTTACATCCGTCAGTCGGGAGCAAGTAGTAAGTGGTGATGTTAAAAATTTCAAATGGATGTTTGAAACAAAACCATTGGACCAATTCAATGAAAGTATTCAAAAAGTAGATATCATTAAAGGAATCACAAAGCAAGAAATAATGTCAGGTAATGTGGGAACGGCCAGATGGATGTTTGAGACACAACCAGTTGACGTCATTCATCCTGATAAGAATGTAAGAGATACACAATGCACAACTCAAAGAGACGACTCCCAAAAAGGTGATGTTAATAAATGTCGATGGCTCTTTGAGACCCAACCTATGGATGTTCTATATGATAAATCAGAGCAAAAACAAGAGAAGGAAACTCCGATTCAAGGTGATGTTAAATCCTGCACTTGGATGTTTGAAACTCAACCACTTGACTCCATAAAGGACTCTGAAGAGCGTTATATAAAAGTAACTATGACTTCTCCTGAAAAAACAGAAGGTGTTAATGTAAAAACAACCAAGCATCTATTTGAGACTGAACCTCTAGACTGTCTTTCCTCTACAAAAGAACATAAAAAAATTATAAGGTATTCTAGCCGTGTGGAAATCCAGTCAGGTGAAGTCTCCAGGGTGAAGGAGATTTTTGAGTCAACGCCACATGAGTTTGTCCCAATAGAGAAGGCAGATATTCCAGTAGAAGGAAATATACCATCTGGTTCAGTAAATAAATTCACCTGGCTTTTTGAAAATTGTCCAATGGATTCAATAACCACTGAAAAAGATGAAATTCAAGAATTACCTTCTGAAAAAGATATAGGGGGTGGAGATGTTGGTGGGAAAAAATTCATCTTTGAGACATATTCTTTAGATCAGATCCACCATGATTTCGATGAGAGAGAGATAAACAAAATACAAGAAGCTGTTACGAGAGGAGATGTTAAGTCCTGTACTATGCTTTTCGAAACCAAACCATTATATGCAATCCAGGACAAAGGAGGGAGATACCATGAGGTGACATCAGTAAAGAAAGAAGAAATCCAAAGGGGGGATGTGAGGGGAGCAAAATGGCTGTTTGAAACAAAACCTCTTGATAAGATTAATAAGGATGAAGAAGTTTTTGTTATTAGAGCAGTGACCCAGGAAGATATTGAAAAAGGCTGTGTCAAGGCTGCCCGGTGGAGATTTGAAACCGAACCCTTGGATTCCATTACTGACACTGAAAAACATAAAGCTAGGACAGTAGACAATGTAGAGAAGGGGGATGTTCAATTAAATAAGCAACTATTTGAGTCACAACAAGTTAACCAGAAGAAGTATGTTAGATTGGTTAGTGTCAGTGATGTGCAGAAGGGAAATGTCAGGACTTCCACATGGCTCTTTGAAAACCAACCTATTGATTCCTTGAAAGGAAATGATCAAGAACACAGTGGCATCATAAAAGTACAAAGAGAAGACAATCAAAAAGGTGATGTTAAGCGATGTACATGGTTATTTGAGTCTCAACCCTTAGACAGCCTTAAAGATAATGAAAGCCCAGTATCACCTCAAACCACAGAAGGAATACCCAAAGCCAATGTGAAAAGTACGACCTGGCTGTTTGAGAGTACACCGCTAGATGGATTTGATGTTCAAAACTCAACTAGTGTTGAACAGAAACAAATAGATGTAAAAGATACACTTGATGCTTTCCTTTCCCATAATATTATTCAGCATAAAGGGATAGTCATCGAAAACAATAACAGAGGAAATGTGAAGATGATAAAATATCAGTTATCAACACAGACAGAGACCAAAATTCAGAAGGAGGAAATTGTTGGAGGTAACTTGCAAAGAATTCTCTTACAGCTTCTCCACAGAACTGATGTAGAGCCTCATGGTCTACTGGTTGAAGAAAATAGCAGCGGACAAATCACTGCAACAAAACTGAGTCTTCTGAATCTTGTCCAGTCAACAGAACAAGATGAAGAACATGTGAGAGATGATGTATCCAAAGCCCTTAAAATATTACTTAATGAAGAAACTTCTCTGAAGACTGGTATAATCATGGAAGAATCAGAAAGTGGTTCAGTAAAAATTATCATCTATGCTTTGTCATTATATTGCAAATTTAATATGGCTCAAGGGGATATTCTTAGAGGAAATGTCAAATCCACAATTGGGAATCTCCTTGCGTGTAGCCACGAAAATAAAGCAAGAAATGCAGTCAGTCGGGAGCAAAACGAAAAAGGAAATGTCCAGTTGTTCACAAGCTGCATTGAAAAAGGTGATTTTGAACACCTAAAAAATCTCCAAGCAGAATCAGAATTAGATGCTCTTACATGCTCTCAGGGTGAATCTATGCAGAAAGAGGTAAATAACAAGCAATGTAAGGAGTCAACCGATCACAGCCAAGAAGGTTCAGCATGTGTGTATGTTACTTCTACTCCTGTGTTTCAGCCTGTACAACTTCACAACACAGAAAGTGCCATGGATACATCAATGAAAGGACTAAATGCCGAAGCCCCAAAAGCTTCATCTGGATGCAAAATAGAAAAAAAGAACATCTGTCTAAGTAATGCAATGGATAGTAATATCACATTACAGAAAAGCACAGACGCCAAGAAGACTTCTATGGAACAGAACAACTCTATGCTGGACAGCACCATGAGCATTGAACTACAAACTGCAATGTCAGATCTGAGACAGGCAACAGCTGAAGCTAGAACGATCCAAAAACACGTACAAAGCAAGAAACAGCATTGTATTCAAGAAATCCAGGTTTCCAGCAAGGAAGCAGAAAGAAAGACATCCATAAGCCAACCAGTTCAAGCTAAATTACATCAAGAACACGCAACAGTAAAGCAGACAGCAAGTGTCATGACCACTGTTAAGAATGCAAGGACATCGTATGCAAGTCTCCAGGCATCTTCTTCATCTACCAAAAAGGTCAGTGTTTCTGAGGATGAGAAAACAACACAAGGAAATAAAGAAATCAGTAGGGCAGAAACTAGCAACATTAAAGACCATGATGAGACCCCCAAACAAGCAAAAAAATACTTAAACCCCTTTAGCGATTGTGACTTTGAGACACAGATAGAACAAGAAGAAAGGGACCAAGAGATTGTCAGGGGAGATGTGAAGGCAGCCATCAGAGCATTGCAGAATGCTTCCAAAGAGCAGAGAGAAATAGAAAAGGAGGAAGTTATAAAAGGTAATTTAACATCTGCCCTTGAATCCCTTCAAAAATCTAATGTAAATGTATCAAAGGGTGACTTTAAAGCAGCTATGATATACAGAAACGCAGGGCAATCTTATGCTACATGTAAAAGGAATTCTGATCAGCACATGAAAGATCAGGCTATAGCAAAGTCAATGCAACCAACTGATAATGACTCTCCTCCTTCTCCAGCTCCTGTGACTGAACAAGAAAGGTGCCAAGCTCTCAACCCAAGTAATGTAGAAGCAACAAAAGATGACTCCGAAAAGGTTAACAATCTTCTACCAAATAGTCAAGATTTCATTGCAAACCCAAGTGGAAATAAAGTAGATGAAAATGCTAATGCCTCCCAAACAAGCCAAATAGTACAAAGGAAAAAGCCAGCACTTCCACCAAAACCGAAGCATTTGTTACCAGGTGTGCGTCCACCACAAAGACCCAAAAACAAAGCCTCAACAACTACACCCTCATCTCCAACTTCTAATCCTCCAACTCCTAATCCTGTGACAATGCAAGTCCAACCCCCAAGCAAAGTGACAAATGCTTGCACGACCCCATCTACAAGTATGAATTCTGAATCTGAGAAGGAAATACTTCTTCACCAAGAACATAAGTTATGTAGCCAAAGCTATGCATCTTCCAGTAAAAATCAGACCTTCCAAAAAGAAAGAGTGCTCAACATTGATCAAACATTGTCTTTAGATTCCAGTCCAACTGCATATACAGTGGCAGAAGACAATTTAACACACATTTCAGGAAATGACTCAGTAAATAAATTATCTGGAAACTTAGAAAGTGAACAAGTATCATTAAAAATGTCACCTGGTTTGACAAATACCAATCATGCCGATACAAAGAATGTAGTCATGAGGGTCAAGCAGAAAAGGGAGTCAGAAGATGCAAGACGCCAACGATTATCAATTCATATGGATGAAATCATGAAGGACAATATAAAGACAGCAACAGATATTTTTGAGAATTTGAAAAAGCAAGATGAGTTGGAGAAGATTTTGAAAAAAGTTGAAGAGTTGGAAGAAAAGACTAGCACTGTTGATGTGAAGTCTGTTAAAGGTCTATTTGAGACAGTTCCAGATTGGGTAGTAAGCTCAAAAGAAAAAGAATGCACTCTTCCGACTCAAGAAGAAAGCCGTAAAGATGAAATTGTTGAGATGCAAAAGGATGAAACTGAAAGTGTCTCATCAGTGGAACTTGCCTTTGAGGACCTTGAAAGGGCAAGTTCTGAAATCAGACATTTAAAAGAGCAGACCTTAGCAAAAATTTTAGACATTGAAGAAACTGTTAAAAAAGCCCTTTATGCTGTTTCCAACTTAAAATCAGATTCTGATATTGTAAGTCTTTCAAGTCTATTTCGTGAATCTTTAGGAACATCTACTATTACTTCAAACAATATAAGAAAAATTAGTATTGTTTCTAGTAAAGCAAAACCAGAAAAACCAATACAACTTTTTGAACCAAATCAAAACACAAAAACAGGGAATACAAAATCAGAACTTGAGGTGACTGCTGGAGTCTCCAGTCGACTTTCTCCTACATCTCCCTCTTACATTACCATAGAGTCTGCAGCCCGAAAGACTTCCGAGCAGAATAACAGTTCTCTACCAGCAGCTGCAGTTTCAAACCAGAATGGAGGCATATCCAAAGATTCGAACAAAGGTGTTAGTGGTAAAGACCAAAATGGGATAAATTCTCTTGAGTCTGTAGATCCTTTTCATCAGTGGAGTGCAAGTGACAATGGACAATCATCTGGATCACTTGCCCTTCCAGCAGTTTATGAAGACTCTATCTCACCATCAAGTCCCAGTTCTCAAAGGCAAAAAAGTATCTTAGAGTTAAAAACTGGGGCAGATGTTCCTAAAGTCATTGGAACAACAATAGTTACTGAAAAATATGAAGAGTCTGATCAGTATGGAAACAAAATTGTAAGGTCCAAGACATCTACAACAGTCACAAAACAATCAGATACTCATAGTTCCTCAACATTCGAGTTTGTATCTGCTCCTCCTCGATATGAGGTGACTGCTTCTCCTCGTCTTAAAAGACACGTAAACTCATCTGCAGACACCAAAGGAAATGAGACTGGTGTGGTATTTGTTACTTTTGGAAATTCAAAGCCATCCCAAAAATGATGATCATGTAAGGCTAAGTCAAGAAATAACAACAAGACCAACAACATGGATCATTGTAATCTCAATGAACAATGCTAATAATTCAAATACATCCTAGTTCTTCACAAAATACTGTATTATTCCATGACTGTCTGAGTATAGACATTGTACTCTTCTTAAGCATCTGAAACAAGTGCAAGTCAACAAACAAACTGTATCAATTGTACAGAACCTCTGTGGCAATAGTATGTCAGAGGCTTGTGAAATCTGCTGTTGAGGAACCTTTGGTCAGCTTGACCCAGCATACACTTAACTTACACAGGTTTCAACTTAACTGGGTAGAAGGACATCATAATATAGATATATCTACATGATGCATTAAGGGACCTCAAGCAATTGTCTTCTTGGCCATCTATTTTTATACATTGGTTAGTGCTAGGCATATATTTATTGCCTCAAAAATCCAGCTCGATGATGGGTCTCATTGGGGGAGTCTTATATCTGATGAATCTTGAAGACAATCCTGAAGAAGATGTGGCACTGATTATATTTCTTTGTTAAATCTACCATAGCTACACAATTTTGTATGCTTTTCTTAAAAATGATCAGATTTTAGAATGTTAAAATATTTGAGATTCTATTTATTATTTATAAGATTTTTTTAGTCGATAGTTAAAATGGGGCATTTTTTAGAAATGTTACCTTTGTATATTAGTTGTCATTAAATTCTTTTATAAACCTTATACACCACTGTCTGTGACACGGCATTTGTTTTTCATGTTGCCTAATAAAATATGTATTTGCATTAAATTGGTATTTCATGTTTTGGAGAGGTATACCATGAATGGAGTGAATATAGAAAGGGAATTGTATGGTATCTGAGTATACAGGCAGTTCCCCAGCTTACATACAAAATAGGTTCTTTAAGTTGAATTTGTTTGTCAAAACTCTATATTTCATAATTCTTTCTCCAGACAAATTTTTTTTGTCCCAGTGACAATTCGATTTTCAAATTTTTTTGCCGTAATGGGAACAAGTATTATCAATAAACCTTCATTACAGATGCCTTACAGCTAATCATTGCAGCCTGGGACTAAAGTAGAAACCCGAGAACTTCACCAAAGGTCACAGTAGGCAGAGGGGTCCATCTGTATCTAGGAGTCGCCTTTAAGTCAGGTGTCCTTAAATAGTGGACCACCTGTATTATATTGCAGACAAATGAAGGCCATTTCTCCACTCATTGGGCCTCATGTTGATGTGAACACGCTCCTTTATCAGCAGAATTTTGTGTTGAGTCAGGGAGTAAGAAGCTGCGACACACTAAAAAGAAAAGCACTAGGAGCTGCTTACTGAAGTAAGCAGCTCCTAGCGCTACCCCAGATGTAGCAATGATAAACTGCTGGCTTTATTGGAACCCTCTGATAAATCTAGCAGACACTGCAGCCCCCGTACCATAGGAACATCGGGCCAAGCTCACAGTGGTCTGGCGTATTCATGAAGGGGCGGTACAAGGAGGTGGTGACTGCCGTATTAACACTGCTAAAAATGCGGTAGCGCTAGGAGCTGCTTACTTTAGTAAAGGACAGGTCCTCTTCTATAAACAAAATCCAAACTCCAACAAATTTTTAACTCCAACTGGGCAAATTAAAAGGTTGATGTAAATATTTATTTACAATAAAATTTTATAAATGTCCAACAAATGTAGCAGAGCTGAACAGAAGGGCTTAAAGAGGATATTGCAGCAAAAAAATGTGTCAATGAATGGTTTCCTTTTCCTAGGTTTCTGGAGTGGATTTATTGAGACTCAGAAGAAGAATTATGAAGATGGCTGTCCGTCATCCAGCTTATAGCCGAGTGCTCTTTTCATCCGGTCCCTCATGAAGTGTCTGTGAATCACTTAATAATTGACTCTTTGGCAAGCCATTTGACCTAAAAGAAAGTAAAACATTTTTTATACATTGGTGAAAGAAATCAAATTATCTTTCCTTATAAATGACAGTATATTAATGTTAAATTATTACAGTGATATAGATGGGCTCCCAATATTACAATTAAGAGCCTGTAATAATAGAATGATAGTTATTGATCAAATAAGACTAGAAACTATTTACAGCCCTTAATGGGGGCTTTATCACGCCTTCTACTGGAGTTCAAACCCTGATATAGTCACAATTCCTGGCGAATCACCAGGAGTTGCAACTATTTCCCCCCTATGCACCACCTCAACACCGATTGAGCCCTTCCTGGCCACACAGTTGGGCAATGGGAGGAGGGGGTTTCCTGCACCTGCGCACAAGCTTTAACCTGGCGAAGGTTATAGTGCAATTCTACATTGGGAAGGATCTGGCGTAGAATTGTATGGCCACCCAGTTGGGCACCAGATATATCAAGAGGCCAAGGCACGAGCAAAGGGGCAGGGTTAACATCAAGCCTGATAAATCTCCTCCCTTAAGTGTACTTGCAATAAATGCACCGTATCACTATTAAACGAGTTATGCCAAGTTGGGTATCTACAAGATTTGTGAAGAACATCCCATCCGTTGGAGCATCATCCGGCTTTTGCATGTTAGTCTTTCTGTAGAGTTTTGTACATATTTTAAATGAATAAACAGTACATTTTTGTTTCCAGGGCTAGGCTTAGATGATGTATTTCACTGATATGAATCCAGGAAGGAACTCTGGAAGGTTCAAAGTAAAAAATACAATTCCACAGCAAAGTGAAGGATAGGCCTGAGGTTTCCAGATCTCAATCCTTAAAGGGACCTCATTTTCACTAAACACAGTTTTCAAATGCCCATTACACCTACATTTCAATGATGCATTTGTCCCCTCTCTAAACATTTTCATGACAATATAATTGTGTACTTTAACTTCCCTGGCTCCCTGCCAGCATCCTGTGGTGAGTCCCAGGGGTTTTTGGTTTGGATACATTTAAAAAACACTTATCTTGTCTCTGCTCAATCCCTCCTCCCTCATCCACACTCCTAAGCTCCATCCTTTCTGCTCACGCTTAAATCCTCTCCCCTGCTCATACAGGGACGGAGCTCGCCGTGTGGTGAGCTGACATTAGTGGTATAGGGAAGGCTGTAAATGAGCAGAAAGTAGGGGGCTGAGAGCTGAGGAGGCTGAATGGAGGGAGAAGGGATTGAGCACAAAGTGTTTTTTTTTAAATGCATCTAAACCAAAAACTTCCCCGAGACTCAGCCAAAGATTCTGGCAGGAAGCCCGGTAAGTTAAAATACACAGTTATATTGTAATAAAAAAAAATACTCATAGTAAGGCATCTTTGCAATGCAGGTGTAATGGGCTTGATAGGTTACCTTTAACCTCCCTTGATAATATGTGATTGGCAATTAATATTGTTATTCAACTTTCCAATATACATTCTGCATCAATTCCTTACAGTCTTCTAGATCTCTGCTTGCTGACCTACTATAGAAAGCTTCTATGTTTACGTCCAGTCTATAGAGATCTGTCCTTGGTCATGGATGGACAGGTTCATGAGCCATTAATATCACAGTAAGTAATCAGAGCTGTGTGATACTAATGGCTTGTGCACCTGTATGCCCATCACATGATCATGGACAGATTTCTGTCAACTGAAAGTAAACTTAAAAGCTTTCTATAGAACAACAGCAAGCAGGGATCTAGAAAACCGTGAGGGATTGATACAGAGAGTATATTGTCAACTATTCCTTAAACAAAACATATCAATTATTTGAAGAATGTGGACAACTCCTTGAACATGGGAAGTCTTTTAGAAGGTTAGAAACATAAAAATTTTATTACCTTGGAATATCATTGTCTTCAAATGTATGGTCCTGAAGATCTCTGCCCTGTGTTTCTGGTAAAAAGAAGCAAAGAAGACCTCCGATGATGGGACCACTTCCATAAACGGCCATCGGTATAGCTGGGTGATATTTTTCCAAAATACTAATAAGTGGAGCCATTATTCCAGCTAATCGGGATGTCATAGAGCAAAGTCCTACTCCATTTTGCCTGGAATATGGAGAGTTGTTGTAAAGGTAATACAAAATATGTGTAAACCATAGTCAAGAATACATCTACAGTGAACACTAATAATGTAGCTCCGCAATGTTTCCCTGAGCTCTTGAGCCACAGATTGATGTCTGGGGAATTCATACAAGATGAGCAGATAATATGTGTGGATTTTCCATAAATGATAACAAGGCCTTTAACATAATTGTACTAATCAATAATACAGCTGATAGTAAATGTATAATATTAATGTACCATAATAATATTTACTAAAAATAGTACATTTTCTAATAACCTTTATTAAAGGAAATCTACCATCAAAATCCATCATGATAAACCCTGGACACTTACTCATAGATCCAGACACCATGACTGTGGTAATCTTCTTATATTTGTTATCCATGGTCACCTCTCTTCTAAAATCAACTTTTTGAATTATGCTTATGAGCCAAATGGGGTACTGTGGGTGTTACAGCATGCACGTCCCCCCTGCTCAATGTGTGAGAGTACAGGCAGAGGGAAGACAGTGAAACAGCCTTTGGAGCTGCAGCACGCAGGGAGTAACACCCTTCTGTTTCATTAGCATAATTTTAAAAGTTGATTTTAGAAGGTAAGAGACCATGGATATGTTTGCCTATATACAGCTTACCTGATGACAGTGGGGAACAGCTCCGCTGCGTATATATAACAAACTGAATAGGAAGATGCAGTTGCAAATTTTCCAATTACTGCCAGCACCGTGATCACGATAGACAATTCTAAAAACGACACAGTTATATTTTACACATCGGTTTTATATGAGGAGATTGTTTAAGTAAAATATAAGGGGCAGATACATTAATAAGAATGTGCAAAGTATTAAGGGTCCAATTCTACTGCCATATTTCTATAATCCCTTTTTTAGTATTGAATTTCCATTTGTCACTATCCTCTTTTAAATGTCTTTAACTTTTTTTTAGTTTTTTATTTACGAAGCTTTATCTAGGCCTGTTTTCTTCCTATAATTGTACTTCCTATAATTGAATATTCCATGTCGCGTACCGGAAGACAGGAATAACATTCCAAATAAAATTGACAAAAATGTATTTGCACCAGTTTTGGGGACAATGTTTGTACGGCTTTTAGTGTGCGCTCTAAATGACACCACCCCTTAATCCCCTGGATACCAAATTTCTATCAGTTTTTAATTTATTAAAAAAAATTCCTATGTATTGCCATAAGCTGATGCAAATAACTTTGGTGTATGGAACTGTAGAAAGTGTTATTTTTTGTGGGACATGATGAATTTTTGAATTGTACAACTTTTTAATATTATTTTTATGAATTACAAAGCAGCAAGAAAGAAGCAAATAGGTTGAGCACTATTTGCTGTTATGGGATTTAACACCAGAAACAACAGTTTTTATAAATAGTTTTATTTTGATAGATTGGGACATTTGCGACACGGCAATACCTAACGTGTTTATTATTTTTATGTATTCTAGGGATAGGGGGGTGATTTGAATTTTTAGGGTTTTTTTTCCATTTTTAGGCTGCATTCACACTGCCACATGGGGGCTGTATATACGCCCGACATATATACGGGCGATATACGTCCTCTATAGACGGCAATGGGTACATGGCGCCCTACAGGAGCGGTACGCTGCCTCCCACTTCTGGCACCATACTGCTCCGTAACCCGGGAAAAGATAGGACATGTCCTATCTTTTCACGTATTATGGCACCGTGCACCATATGTTCCTATGGAGAGGGGCAGCGTTCACCTCCTCCTCCTCTCCACGCGCGCTGCCGTGCTACGGTACAGCGGGTAACGGCAGTGTGCATGTGGCCTTATACTGTATTTATAGACACCAAATGGGAACTTTAACCCTACGGAGTCTGAATATGCCTGCCATGTATCATTATACTATATTTTTGTAAATGGCAATATTGGAGATGATTGGAGGTGTATTACAGGCCGTGACAGATCTCTCAGAGGAAATATGCAAATGTATTTTTCATGGTGGGACCAGGAAAACAATGCCTTTTTTTGCTACCTTGAAAGCCAGTCCCCTTAACATCAGCATCCCCAGAATCCCCTAGAGGAGCGTCAATGGCTATAAATCTCCATGAGCCTAATTGACAAAGTCTCCAAGCGTGACACATCTGTCACACTCGGCGATCCCGAATCCCCCTGCTCGTACACCCCCCTGGACCGTTAATGTACCTTTTTTAAGAAGACATAAAATAAAAAGTGGACATTTTTAGTGGTGAATTTTTCCTTTCTTGTGGCAATCCAGTCACTGTGAAAAAGACTTTACCTACAAGTTAGAGCACCACCTATTTGTTTGCTCAAGGTCCCTGAAGTGGCCACAGAGAAGTGCCCCTATTGTCTTTTTTTCTATTTATAAAGTTTGGGTCCGCTCATCTTTGTCATAGCTTTGGCACGTCTAGTCTTCTGAAATTTAAAGTGTTCCATGTGTTTATTTGGAAGTAATATCCATACCTTTGTACCTGTCATGTATGAATATATAGAATATGATCAGCTATGGGCATAATATTTTTTCTATTAAGCAAGAGCATACATCATAGATGCAACTTAAGCACTAACTACAAGGTAACAAGGGAAATAGCAATAATAGTAGCCATCCTGCTACCGAAACCTGCCTGCATGAAGAGGTGGGGGTCGGGCTAAAGATAAATTTAAAGGGATTGTTCTTTCAAGGTCCATTTAAAGCTCTAGAGCCACATTCCCTAGGTCAAGTAGAAAATGTTAAGCCCCCAATGCTGTACACTGTTCCACCAGGGTGATCGAGGAGAGAGGATGTACCAGATATTGTGGTGGTACATGTTTTGTCTTGATTTGTAGCGTGACTGGTACATTCTGCTATATGCTTAGGCCTATATGAGTCTTTACATTACTTACTTTCTGGTATTGCAATGATGATGAGACAAGCAGTTCCTCCCAGCAATAAATATATTGCCTGACTCAACTTTCTTCCAAAGAATTGCACTGAGAACATGGATCCAAGTCGAGCAGGGATTTCAACAGCTCCAAATATTAGTTGGGTGAGATAAATGTCAAACCCAAAGTTTCCCACACTCAAACTAAGGCCATAATACACTAAAGCATTCACAAACCTAGAAAATTGAAAAGACCATTGTTACTTGTTACATAGTCAAGTAAATCAATAAGAATAATCTGAGGTGGTGCATTCAGTAAATCGAAGCTGTTTGCTCTTTCATAGTAGGGTCCTCATTTTGCAACCTTCTTCTGTTAACCAGAGGGAGAACTTTTTCCAAGCACTGACCTTTCATCGTTAATTATTGGTGGCCGGCTGTTAATTTAGTTCACTGCTATTCCTAATGAACTACACACATGCAACTGATTTCTGTCTAGTTCTTTTGGGTGTTCAATTGGGAAAAGTGGTATCTTAGGGAAACAAAGCATCTGGCATGACATGATAATAATAATAAATGATGATATACAGGCAGTGTCCGGGTTACATACAAGATAGGGTCTGTAGGTTTGTTCTTAAATTGAATTTGTATGTAAGTCAGAACTGTATATTTTATCATTGTAACCCCAGACAGAACTTTTTTGGTCTCTGTGACACTTGGATTTTAAAAATGTTGGGTTGTCATAAGAATCAGGATTAACAATAAAGCTTCATTACAGACACCTTCGATAACTGTTATAGCTGATCATTGTAGCCTAGGGCTAAAGTACAGTAAATTACCAATATCCAGTGGTCCGTTTGTAACTAGGGGTCGTATGTAAGTCGAGTGTTCTTAAGTAGGGGACCGCCTGTACTAAATTAATTTTGGCTACGCTGGACATGCACATTAGATGGTAAGCCACTTGGCCCAAAGCTAATATGTATGGACAGCTTTAGATTTAGATTAGAACTTGTATTTCAATGTCTATGTAATTCTAGTTTTCTCCTGTAGTGGTCACATCACTTGGGAAACCACAACTGTACACAAATAAATCCAAAAAGTTTGTAACTGTTTGATGGCAGAATTTGACCTTCAAAATTTCCCCCTGAAAGAAATCCCAGAGTTTTGGAGGCAAAACAGACTCCAGTAGATATTACTACTTAAAGTACAACTGTAAAGTATAAAAACTTTTGCCTAACTCTGCACTAAGCAAAAATAATTAGTTCTCTAATTTACTCTAATTAGCTATCTGCAGGAGTTAGCAGCTAGCAGAGGTTTTACCTTGCCCCCTAGGCTAATCTCCATTTGCCATGCTTTCTAGTAACCATGGGAAACCATATAGAACAGCTAGAGATGACAGGAGGCTTGTTAAGAGGGGCTGAGGACCTTTAGTGATGTCTGAAGCATGTGACTAATCACATGCTTCAGATGAGACAATTATAAACATGCTGTCCTGTTTTGGCTTCAGTGTCCTGAGCTGGAAGTACCCACCCACATCAGGAATAGCTGAATCTGATTTACCGTGTATACTCATCTATAAGCAGAGTTTTTCAGCACGAAAAATGTGCTGAAAAACCTCACCCTCGGCTTATACTTGAGTCAATAGGTTTTCCCACTTTTTGGTGGTAAAATTAGGGGTCTCGGCTTATACTCGGGTTGGCATCTACTCGATTATATAATAAGAAATTATGTTATGCCAGATATATCTCAGGCTAGGAGGTAGCCAGCAGCATGATACAGGTATCATTGGAATTGTTGTCAAAGGCTCCTTCCAGCAATTTCCCTTGTTTAATAAATCCAAACTCATGTTCACATATTCTCAACTAACAACATTGTCATTTAAAAAGCTAAATCTCCCTTTTCAGATTTCAGTAGTAGTTAAGACTCTGCGTGTACTTATGGATAAGTATTTGCCATGATGGTGTCTAAAATACTAAATACACTAGAATTCGTGTTGTTAGGTCCTGTTCACAATGAGGAATTTGGATTGTATTTTGAGGTGGTCTTAAAATCATCCTACAAAAATGTCTCAGCTTTCCAGTAATAATCAATGAATTTCCTGCTCTATCTTACAGTGGTGGCAGCGTGGGAATCACCATTGAAACCGCGACAGATGACAAAGTGTAGATAATCTCCATTGTATAGATATGAAAATCCAGAAACCTAAGCAACAACCTTGGCTTTCTTCTGGATATCCACCACAGTTTTTGATTAAAGGGTATTTGTGTAGTCACTTTATACCTTTCACAATTATATTTCAGTTTTGTCCAGAACTTACCACACCAAACACATAATGAGGGTATGTTTTCTAAGAGTTGGAGTCCTAAAGAGATCTATCATGTTGCCAGATTTCGTCTGTTTTTCTTCCTGAAGCTTAAAATTAAAATAGGAAATAATAATAAAATTTGTATAATTTTTCATTCTCTTATGCTCATTTGTGTCTATGGTAAGTAGTTGCTTCCTTTCTGTATGCCTGCCATATTATACAATAGTTTATACGCCGTAGTTAGGTCTTAGAGTAAAAAAACAGTTTTGTTCTACCTAAATGATAGGCATATTAATTCTACAAAGTGTCATAGGATATGACTGTGGTTTTTCCAACTAGCTGTCAGCTTCCACACTGTAATAGATTATTGTGGTGCACAACCCATATTGAATTCCCCTCTATATCTTTATATTTTTACCTGCTGCAGTACATCTTCAGATAACACCCGTTTGTTCATATGTGCTGCCTTCTGGAGAAGTTCTTTAGCTTTTTCATTTTTGCCTTTAGCCAGAAGCCAGCGGGGAGATTCTGGAAGCAACCTATGTCGTATTGTAAGAATTGATAATAAACAAGTTTAAAAAAATAGGCAAATCCACCATTGACTCATGTCTTGCATTGTATTGGAAGCCAGGGATAGCTGTCTACGGAGTGCAGGACAAGCTCGTCACATAGCTGATGGGGGGCATAGTCTGACAGTTGAGATTAGATACCGTATATACTCAAGTATAAAGCGAGTTTTTCAACAAAATTTTTGTGCTGAAAAAGCACTACCTGGCTTATACTTGGTTATATAAATAAATAAACAAACGCTGCACTCACCTTTCTGACCCCCCCCCCCCTAGAAGGTCCTCTTCATGATCCCCAGGCTCATGGCTGGCTGGCTATATACAGGGGCTGGCTGGCTATATATACTAGCTGGCTAAATAAAGGGGACTGGCTAGCTATGTACAAGGGCTGGTTATATACAGGGGACTGACTGGCTATATACAGGATACTGGCTGGCTAAATGTAGGGTACTGGCTGGCTGTATACAGGGGATCGGTTGGCTATATACAGGGTCTAGCTAGCTATATAAAGGGGCTAGCTGGCTATATACAGGGGACTGGCTGGCTATATACAGGAAACTGGCTGTCTATATACTGGGACAGGGGCTGGCTATACACTGAGGGAAAGGGACTGGTTATAATCTTGGGCAGGCAGGCTATATATTGGGGTAGAGGACTGGCTATATACTGCGGACAGGGGACTGGCTATATACATGGGACTTGCTGCCTGGCTATATACTGGGGGCAAGGGGTTGGCTACATACAGGGGACTGGCTATATATTGGGGGCAGGAGGCTGGCTATATACTCGGGGCAGGAGGCTGGCTATATACAGGGGCAGGGGCTTTTTATATACAGGGGGCCGGCTGGCTATAAACTGATGGGCTGGGGTTTGGCTAGCTATATACTGTGGTAAAGGGCTGGCTATCTACTGAGGGGCAGGGGGTTTGCTAGCTATTTACTGGGGGCAAGGGGCTAGCTGGCTATATACTGGTGCGCAAGGGGCTAAATAGCTATGTTCTGGGGGGAGACAGTGACCAATGCATTTCCCACCCTCGGCTTATAATCAAGTCAATAGGTTTTGCCAGTTTTTTGTAGTAAAATTAGGAGCCTCGGCTTATACTCGGGCCGGCTTATACTCGAGTATATACAGTATTTATCCGTAGTAAGGGGGTAGATGTCCTTCATTAGTAAACCCCTTTAACATTTGCAGTAGTTTGTACAACAGGAGTGATTTAAGAGAATGGGCATGTCTTCACTCCCTGTGTGCACTCATGAGCCTAAGACAACCATGTCCCTGTCGGTTCAATAGTTTTTCAAACTTGGACCACTTTTAGCAGGTGCTAATCACTGATCTCTTGCCATTACATTTTGGCCCTCGTCTTCATTGACCTACTGTTGGACTATCGTATCCTTGCCCTGGACATGTGTCAAGAGCTGTTATTCACCTGTTTCTGGTCTTAAGATTATGGACAGTGAGCAGAAGAATAATTATTTCTTATCAACTGATGAATACCAGTTGTCCTTTAATATTAAATATTAAAAGGGATTAGACCAAGGAGGGTTATGTTAAAATAAGACAGAAACCTCTCTCTGACTGCCACCATTAAGGTGTGACCCTTTGGTCCTTTGAGGACACCAAGAACAGTTTAATGTTCCTCTTCTTACTCCTGTGACGGAGACCACTTATGAGGCACTATGGTCACATAACCACCAACACTTATTCCCCTACAAACTGAGTCATCAAGACTGAAGTTCTGTTCAGTAAACTATTTCTCCTTGAGCTTTTATCAGCCAGACTGTGTGACTGTATAATATGGGTATTGCATAATACACCATGTGATAAGGATATCTTACCAAATATAGAAGACTAACAAAGCAGATGGTGCAGAGCAAGCAATCTGCAGCAACCTCCAGTTCCTCAAAGCATATCCCATTCCAGCTAGCACCATTAGTCCTACTGCGAAACATACATGACCAGTGATTGTGGCATAGGCCCGCTGTGATGGTCCCACCCATTCAGCAACTGAAAAAGAAAAATGATACATTTATATGGTCTTCCTAATGCTTTCTGAGCACAGGCCAGCACGGTGGCTCAGGGGTTCACACTACAGCCTTGCTGCGCTGGGGTCCTGGTTTCAAGTCTCATCCAGGTCAACATCTGCAAAGAGTTTGTATGTTCTCTCCGTGTTTGTGTGGGTTTCCTCCCATACCCCAAAACATACTTGAAGGTTGATTAAATTGTGAGCCCCATGGAGACACCGGCTGATTTGGCAAACTCTATGCAGCGCTGTGTAATCTGTGAGTGCTATATAAATAAAGGAATTTTTCTTATTATTAAATTAGAATGTGACCAGCATGTTGGAATATATCCTGGGGTCTGCCCTTTGGAAACATTTACTGTGAGACTCAACATCTATCCTACCCAGAAGCATAGCTAGGGGTTCAGCATGAGGGGGGGGGGAACAAAACCCATCCCAGTGGGCCTCTAACCCAGGTCAACCAGTATTCCACCATACAGTGACCATGTAGTGGTAGATACTAGTTACTTATTAATAATTAGAGTATATAACAATGTAGTTAGTGACTTATAGGAGAAATATCTGTACTCATACACATTTCCTGTCTCTTATGATCAGTGATGCTCTGACTTCTACCAGCAGGATCTTGGATGGGTTAAAGAAAACCTGTCCGGTGGATTTGGGACACTTGACAGCCCACAGGCCCTTATATAGCTCTTGGCACCTCCTCTTCAATGATGCTCCTCCGGCTTCATAGTACTGTACATGCTGCATACTTACAGCTTATTAATACAATTAAATAGAATAAGGTGGCATAGTACAGTATACTATATAGTATACCGAGAGGGGTGTTTATATGTTGGGGGTCACAATGTGGTAAATTTTGGTATTGAGATTATGTTTCATATACAGTATGAGGGACATCATAGTGACATCAGTTGTAGTATTAAACGTGATTGTGATGAACAAGGAGGTTAAAAATAGAGCAGTATCGACAACTAAGGACAGGTTTTAGGGCATACAAGCCATGAAATATTCAGGATTACTTGCTTACCACTATTAATTGTGATTATTTTCCCTTCACGCCACCTCCAAGACAAGATAGGGCATGAAGGGGGGCATAGACGGTGATAGAGTGGGGAGGTATGGGCGTTCTTTCCATAGCCCGAAAACATTTACCATTGAACTTTCAAAGTTTTTTGCGCAAATCTGCGCCTGACCCAGTGAGAGGCAACCACCCACTGGTGTAAAAGAGGGGGACAGGGCTTCCATCATATTTATGATAAATTCCATGGTATGATAAATTCGAAGTCAACCCTCAGCAAGTGTCATTACCAGTAAGTCAGCCGGCCAAGTCTTCCAACTGTGAACCAGTGATATTGTGTGAGGGTGTTATCAGTTGTTGTATATTGTGATAGGGTTCTGGGGGCTTTTTTAACATGTGCCTGGTTTTGTGTCGAATGGAACCAGATTATAGTAAGCGGCGCCGGCTTTCATGGGACATAAACAGAGGGGGGGTTCCGTCAGACGATCCGACTGATTTGGACTGAGTGCAGGATTTAAGATTAAAATTATGTCACAACCAATGCACTTACATGCACCAGGAAGAAGATGGTGAACTCCGGCGGACCTGAGCGGGGAAGCGACAGATGCAGGATATCGGGCGCACAGTGCATTGTAGACAGGCACTGCAGTTTCGGGAACTCAGAGGGACCGGGTAAGTAAATGTGCCCCACAATCTCTATACATAATCCGTTGTGTAAGGAGTGGAAACTATAATTACAGTATGGGACCATAGTCTCGAGGTTGGGATAACAAAAGTAATCTGGAGGTTATAACTCCATAAAATTATTTTTTATTTGATAACACAATTTTCATTTTAAAAAACTGTAAAAAAAAAAGGCACTGAACATTTTTTTTTACCTAGAACTAGATTGTTTATCAGAATCCCTGCAGTAGCGAATCCCACCAAACATCTCAGCACCATAAATACGTAGAAATCTTCGACAAATGCCGCTCCAAAACCAAAAGAAAACATCAATAAAATGGAGATTAATATAACTGGACGTCTTCCGATCCTTCAAAAATTAACAAAAGATATAATTATTGCATTTGTAAGGTTGAAGATCTGTAAAATAAACAATAACTTACTTATAAGACATATAAATAACCATTTTACATAAAAAGGATTTTAAAATTATGCAAATGATCCTGAGGTTGCTCCGGGTTGCATAGGTTTTAATAGAGACTGGAGCCCCTTAGGATAATTTTTTAAGCCTTTTATTCTTAAAAACAAGGGAAGAAGAAGATAAATGAAGAGCAGATCCTGCCAGAGGGGGCACATGCTAGTATGTCAGTGTGCTTAGTTTACAATCCTTCATCCTGGTGGTAGATGCCCTTTAAGTGAAGGAGGGAGCCACAGCACCAAAGATGAAGTTCAAGAAGATTTATTTACATGTGCAACCAAACATGTTCAGCGCGACGTTTCGATTCGCAATGAATCTTTATCAAGCTTGATAAAGATTCATTGCGAATCGAAACGTCGCGCTGAACATGTTTGGTTGCACATGTAAATAAATCTTCTTGAACTTCATCTTTGGTGCTGTGGCTCCCTCCTTCAAGTATATTGACTCCTGGTTTCCGGCATCAGAAACTTCGGCCGCGGGCACCACCATAAACTGCTCCTCATTAGAGACGGATTGCTGTCCTACCCTTCCATTTGTTTAGATGCCCTTTAAGGGCACTTGACTTACAGACGACATCTATGCCCAATGTGTCCTCTGGTAAAGCTCTCTGGATGCCAATAATTTACAGAACTTTAGCCCAGGCTGCAACCTTTAATAAGAGTTATCAAAGGTGTCGCAATGAAGCTTTATTGTTAATCCATGATGAAAATTTGAAAATCCAACAGGGACAAATATACTTGTTCCAACTTACATACACATTCAACTGAAAAACAAACCTACAGAGCCTATGTTGTTCATTACTCATGGATGGTCTGTTAAGCTTGACTACTTGAAAGTAATAATTTCTGGGAATTTTTGGGAATTGTTGACCTTATATGCAGTATGGGCTGCTTTATCTAACACTAAGTAAATGAATACAGGTGATAGATTTTTATGATTGACGATTGAAAGCTGCAGAATAGTAAATGATCTGACATATGGAAAGTTTTAAATAAATATTAAATGTTTCTTCTTACCTGTCTCCTAAGGGGCCAAAAATGACGGATCCGATAAGGATTCCAAGCATATAAATAGACTGACATATGTCTGTCTGCTCTTTTCTGTTACAAACCAGGTCAAACTTAAAACAAAGACAAGATAAAATTATTTTATAGTTGTAATAATAGCTGCACATATGTATAAAGTATTGGTATTATTGTCATTCATAGTGTTAGGTTAGTATGAAAAATCTCCAGTAAGTGAATCTCTTATGTTTGAAGAATTTATGGAGAAGCAGTCAGGCAGTGATCGCTTCCCTCACTCTCCAGACTTCTCCAAATCTCTAACAGATGTACAGTGTATTTAATAAATGAGATGGATATTCTCAGTAATATGCGTTAAGAATGGCAGATACTTCTCACCTGCACGGCTACCCTTTCCATGCCTCCTGTCATAGTGTCCATGGTAGTTTGACATGACATGAAGAAGAAATGCTACAGTTCACAGAGGTTCCCGAGAGGCCTCCTTGCTTAAGAATGTTGTATAGAAAAATAAAGAAGAAAACAGGAGAGAGATGCATTGAATAGTAGTACCTGGCCCAAGGCATATACTCCGGTGGAGACCCAATGAAAATTGCTCACCCTAAAAATTAAGTGTGCACTTATAACCCAATGTGGGTATACAGACCCTATGTACATCAAGCCTAAACATCCTAACAATGGATCCAACTATTTATGTCATTTATTCTCAATATAACTGCAGCTTTTTTGTGAAGGCCAATGAGGTTTTTAGAGAACATCAGTATACAAACAGCATCATGAAAACCAATAAACACACCAAACAAAAGTCTATAAAATGGATTGCAGGATTAGGTTTCAAAAAATAACCCAAGCTCTAAACATGTGAGGACTGTTCAATCCATCATCTGTAAATGGAAGTAGTATGGTACAACTGCTAACCTACCAAGACATTGGCGTCAACCCAAACCGACAGCCATGATAAGGAGAAGCAGCCTAGGGAACAGCGTCACTCTGGAGAGATCCACAGCTGAAGTGGGAGGATCTGTCCACGGGACAAATATTAGTTTTGTCTCTACAAGTCTGGCAAGAAGAAAGACATTTTTGAAAGCAAACCAAAAGAAGTCCTATGTAGACGAAAGAGCAAGAATATGTAAGAAGGGGCTCCACAATCAAAATTTGTGACCAAAATGCGAAATACTGAGTGTAGAGGAAAGACAACATTGTGCATTACCCAAAGCATGCCGTCCACACCATGAAACACGGTGGTAGCAGCAACATGATGCGGGGAGGCTTTATGCGGGGAACCTAATCAGAGTTGACAGCAAGATAGATGGAGCCATATCTTGTAAGAGGCTTCAGTGGAATTGTGACTGGGACGTAGGTCCACCTTCCAGCAGGACAACGACCCTAAACATACTACCAACGCTACAATGGAATGGTTTACATCATGTCAGATTCATGTATTTACGAGGCAGATCATACATCAAGGCAGATTCAATGTATAACATTGAGAATCTATGGCTTGAATATTACTGTCAAAAACATTATTTAACCAATCTGACTGAGCTAGAGAGATGCTGGAAAGAATGGGCAAAAATTCCAGCCTCTAGAAGAGCAAAACTGACACAAACCTGTCATGTCAGCTCAAGGTGGCAATACAAAATACCGACTGAGGGGGATTGAATACATATGCATGTTACACTTTTATTTTTTTAAATTACAAAAAAATTGGAAAAACTTTTGTCATTTTATTCCCACTTTACAAATACTTGATAATATGGGGGAGATCTATCAATCTACTTGCGCCAGAATTGTGACATTATTGCCGGTCACACTGTCCACGTTAATCAAGGTTTTTCAACTTTTTTTTGGACACTTTTTCTAAATGTTCTGACAAATGGGTCGTTGTTGCCTCTGAAAGTCAGTGCACCGAACAGCATCCAGAATCAGAAACAGTGATGAATCTGTTCTAATATGTGACAAAAATCTCCCCCATTGGGTTGCTTTATGCCTTCCCTAATATTTTTAAAGAAATACAACATGTATTTAGGAAGAATTCAATAAAACTGCTAATTCCCCATATTTCTAGTTGCCACTATTGTGCATTTTGCTTTTTGTCAGTCTTTCAGTTTGTCAGATATTACTCAGCACTTTACGTGACAAAGGTTGTCTGTCCATACATTGTGTCTTCTAGTCCAGTAGTTTGTCATTATCCCAAATCTTGTTATTTATTACATGTGATTTAGCATTTTAATGGCAAATGAATTAAATATTTACAGACCTCTGTGACCAGTGTGGACTTCTGCTGTGACGTATCGTACACCCATCCACTCCGGCAATCCTCCGTGTCATTAAGTCCATACCTCCGAATGGATTCAATATCCCAATCCACTGGAGTGTACATGAGGCATTGCTCGTAGCTTCCATGTTCATTACGGGGGATGGTTAGATTCACCTGCTCCTCTTCTGTTAGATTTGGGCTTATCTCCAGGATCCAGCTGCTATTACAGTGGTGAGGTACAGAGATCTCCATAAACACTTGCCCAAACATGTGAAAGGCATTGAAAAAACTAAGAAAACACAACATAAAGACTAAAGATTTCTGAAAACGTCCAAATTCCCCAACATTTTTTAGGATTTCTCCAAAGTCCGTCATTGTCATCTGATTCGTGTAGTCATGTAACACACAAGACAGGCAGATAGAAATTAATGTTTAACCCTTGTCCAGAAGACACCTGTAACAAGGCAAAGTCTCATATTTATAATCCATGTACATATTTACCTGTAAACATTGTATGGCTACACTGTATAGATATTCATTTATTCTTCTTTATGTTCTCTCTATAGTATACGTAGAGCTAAGTCTAACGTAACTGAATGTCCAGACTTTTTTGGAGAAAATACCTTACCAGCAAAGCATTACATTTTTGCTACTATAACGTATTGGTCAATGACAAAGTACACGGTGTATTTGTGCCATCATATGGGAGCTGCTGCATAGATTATATACATCAATTTAATGTAAAAGTGGACTTTCTCCAAAAACTCCAATCCTTTATTAGGTGTCACCACTGATTCTAGTTGGAATTTTCTCTCTGGCCCTCACCATTCCTAAGCAAGGAAACTCATACGTTTCTGAACATAATGGGGCTCATTTACTTACCCGGTCCAGTCGCGATCCAGCGGCGCATTCTCCGACGAGGATTCGGGTCTGCCGGGATTCACTAAGGTCTTTGCGCCCGATATCCACCAGATGTCACTGCTGTGCCGTGGACCGCCGGAGTTCACTGTCTTCGTCCTGGTGCATGTAAGTGCTGATCTTGCGACACAAATTCTTTTTTAAATTCAGCGTTTTTTCTGAATCCGTCGGGTTATCCGACGCCCCCCGATTTCTGTCGCGTGAAAGCCGGTGAAAGTCCGATCGCGTGCGCCAAAATCCCGGGGCAATTCGGTGCAAATCGGAAATCGTCGGGAAACCCTACGAAAGTGCACAATTCGGACCCTTAGTATATGAGCCCCAATATGCTAACTACGCTCTCTTGCGTCAGGGGGGTGTTACCAGGCTGTCTTCTTCAATTTAGGAACCCCCACCTGACAGTGGAGAAGGATCTAAGCATATTTGCTTTTTAAATGATGATAAAATGCTTAAAAGTAGTGGGAGCTGTGTAACAATACCATAGTGTTTGGCGTTGGTAGCAGAAAGACTGTAAAAAATACATTTATATTCCAGGATAGTAGCTGGAGTTGGATCACTCTGTTACACTGGTTTGTGAGATCTCTTCACTGAACACAGCACAGTTGTATTGCTGTATATTGTATAAGTAATCAGACCCCCTTATGGTTCATGTACCCAGGGGGGCCTGAGATAATAATGAAAGTAAGTTTTAAAAATATTAGATTCAAATGACCCCTCTTTTCCTAGAACACATATAAAAATAAAGAAAATAATAAACATTTTTTATCGTCAGACCTAGCAAAATATAAAAACTATTATCCCATGGAGTCAATGCCATAACTGAAAAAAACACCAAAATTTACACTTTTTCTATGTTTCACCCCCAAAACAATTTTGAATGAAAAATGCGCACAACCTCATACAGCAGTACAAATAACATCAACGAAAACTTTATCTCATCCTGGCAAAAAATGACCCATTCAAGTATGAAAGACATAAACATAGTAAGTAAATTTGGTATTTTTGCGATCATACTAACCCAAAGGATATAAGGGATGTGTCATCTGGGCTGCACAGTGAAAGACGTTAAAATGAAACCCATCAGAATACATTTATTTTCGCTAATTCCACTACATTTGACATTTTTTTTCAGCTTCTTAGTACATAGCACTGAATACTAAATGGTGTCACTAGAAAGTACAGTTTGTCCTATAAATAACAAGCCCCCATATAGCTTTGCAAAGATATATACATTTGAAGCATGATTAAAACTGCACCACTCACCAAATAAAAGTCCATAATCTTTATTCAAAAGTCCTTCATAAAAAACAGCAGCCGATCAGGTGGAGTAGGAGCAGTGGGAAAGCACCAGGAGCTACATCCTGTTTTGCATTATACAGGTTCTTTGTGTAGCTCCTGACCAATGGTTTAAAGGGACAGTGCCCCTATTGTTTATTTTGTGTTTAAAGATATAAACATGTAGCCAGAGATGAGTGAACCCGACGTCCGCATTCGGGGTCTGCCATGCGACATAATGCTGCATTGGCAGTCAAATGGCCAATCCTAGCCATGGCTAGTCAATGTAATGTGGGTGTCGCATGGGGTGTCGCATCCACTCATCTTTACATGTAGCTATTGTAAAAATCAATAAGATATGGCTTATGGAAGGAGGGGAGTGTAAAATAGAAATGCAAAAAACTTTAAAAACTTGGTCTTGAAGGGGTTAAAGAGCACATCAGATTGAAGAGATTCCCCCAGTTCTCCAACTGCAGCTACAATCCTGGAATATAAATATATTTTCACAGTTCTGCTGCTACTAAAAACACACACACCTACCTACCACTGTCTGCAGCTTTCTATGGTCAAAATTACAGGTAGACACTATTTACTTATTATAAATACGAGATATTATAATTGCACTTTCAGGTCTCCTGCCTTGTATTTATATAAGTGTTAATATCTAACTTTAACTCTTTAATTAACCAATTCTGGGTACTCCCCCTGTCTGATATCCGGAAAATGCTTCTGTGCAGTCCCACTGACTTTGGACTTTGTATATACGATGGCGGCTGATGGCTGGTTCAAGCAGCATCATTTTTATTTCCTAAATTGCGTTGTGGCTCAGTGGTTAGCATTACATCTTGCAGTGCTGGGGACCTGGGTTCAAGTCCCAGGGTCAACATTTGCAAAGAGTTTGAATGTTCTCTCCGTGTTTGTGTGGGTTTCCTATGGGTCCACTGGTTTTCTCCAACACAACAAAACATACTGGAGCCCCATGGGGACAGGGACCGGTTCGGCAAGCTCTGTGCAGCCCTGCGTAATCTGTGTGCGCTGTATAAAGAAAAATTAAATTATTTTATTTTGTTCCCTTATAAAAGAATGGCTGGACCATTATACAACCTCTGGTTTCAAGCCCTCATCCTCATAGACTGTAAGCTCTTGTGTCACCCCCTCATCCTCATAGACTGTAAGCTCTTGTGTCACCCCCTCATCCTCATAGACTGTAAGCTTTTGTGTCACCCCCTCATCCCCATAGACTGTAAGCTCTTGTGTCTCCCCCTCATCCTCATAGACTGTAAGCTCTTGTGTCATCCCCCTCATCCTCATAGACTGTAAGCTCTTGTGTCACCCCCTCATCCTCATAGACTGTAAGCTCTTGTGTCCCCTTCATCTTCAAAGACTGTAAGCTCTTGTGTCACCCCCTCATCCTCATAGACTGTAAGCTCTTGTGTCACCCCCTCATCCTCATAGACTGTAAGCTCTTGTGTCACCCCCTCATCCTCATAGACTGTAAGCTCTTGTGTCTCCCCCTCATCCTCATAGACTGTAAGCTCTTGTGTCATCCCTCTCATCCTCATAGACATAGACTGTAAGCTCTTGTGTCACCCTCATCCTCATAGACTGTGAGCTCTTGTGTCACCCCCTCATCCTCATAGACTGTAAGCTCTTGTGTCACCCCTAAATGTTGTTGTTTTTTAAATAAATAGCCAAGTTCCTTGAGGTAATTGTTTTAATGCATGAATAAGCAAACACAGCTATATTTCTGCTTGAGTCATATGTAATCATTTATAAAAATAAAACTGGTATGTGACCACTTTCCAGTAACCAAATGCAAAAAGTTTTGTCCTCTACAGATTTTGCTACATAATGTCCATTTCACAGAGTGTTTATTATTACAGAATAATATCCTATAAAAGTGTTGTCCAGTTTCAGCAAATAATTTATATTGATTAATGAAAAGTTAAAAAGTTTTCCAATATACTTTCGGTGTCAATTCCTTGGTCATGTGATGTCACACAGGTGCACGAGCCGTTATTGTCTCTGAGAGTAATCAGAGCTGTTTGATACTAACTGCTCCTGCACCTGTGTGCCGTCACATGATAAAGAACAGATTTCTATCCACTGGAAGTAAACATAGAAGCTTTCTATAGAAGGACAGCAAGCAGAGATCTAGAAAACCATGAGGAATTGATACAGAAAGTACCGTATATACTCGAGTATAAGCCAACCCAAGTATAAGCCGAGGCCCCTAATTTTACCACAAAAACCTGGGAAAACCTATTGACTCAAGTATAAGCCGTGGGTGGGAAATGCATTGGTCACAGCCTTCCCAGTATATAGCCTGCGAGACCCTGCCCCATAGTATATGGCCAGCACCTGACCCCCAGTATATAGCCTGCCAGCCCATATCCCCCAGTATATAGCCAGCCCCCTGCCCCAGTATATAAGCCGAGTTTGGGGTTTCAGCACATTTTTTTGTGCTGAAAAACTAGGTTTATACTCGAGTATATATGGTATATTAGAAAATTGTATAACTTTTCCACAAACCATATCAGTTATTTGCTGAAAGTGGACAACCCCTTTAACTTTATTCAATAAGTACAGCCAGAATTACTGATCTCCCATTTACTTGGAAATGGTGTAAACTTTAAATAAACCCATAAAGGATCATGAAAATGTTATATTATTGTGACGTCATCCAGATCAGGACTAGGATTGACTGTAAAGTAAAACCATTTGAACTTTGGCAAATCGATGTTCTTATAAACGAGTTCCTTTTTGATATCCTATAGAATCCTCTTCATGATCTTGACTATTTCCATATACAAGCTGTTCTTTTGGAAGGTTATGAGAGCTAAAAAAAAGAAGAAGAAAATTGACTCTTTAGATCTAACTGGTCACCATTGCAATCTGTGAGCAGCTTGTTATAGAGCAGGGAGAGCTGAGCAGATAAAGATGTTGTTTTGGGAGAATATAACATGTCTTTGCTCATTTATATGTTGCTCTTTTTTAGTGTTGCAAAGTCATGACATTTATTCTTTAACCTTTTAGAACAGTGGACCGAACCTTTTCGTAACCAAGGACCAGCTACACTACACACACCCCCTTTCCTGTAGCCACCCCTTATTATGCCCACTCTCTGTGGCCTCTGTACACGGCTCTGTAGTGAAGACATGATGATGTCATCACATTGTGCCATCTCCCGTGCCACATACAGCTCCTGCAAAACTAAAAAAGGGGAGAGAATTGGAGGTGGGCTACATAGAAAAGGCTGCAGGCAGGAGGGCATTGTAAGTGGGAAGGTTAGAGAAATGAGGGTATTATAATGTTCCCTTTTCTGTAGCCCCTTACAGGCCACTTATTTTTTACACAACATTTTTGGCCTTGGTGTTTTGGTGTTTTTTTTTGTTGTTCTTATTTGTTGCTGTGCCTTATCTCAATCACTTGATTGTTGTCTTCTGGTTGAATCCTGTCTGGAAATGTAATGGCCCGGAGGACAGGGCATTACAAACCAATTAGCTCCAGTTGGCCTCTGGCGAACTCCGTTAAGCCGAGCTAGGTAATTTTAGCCATTGCCAATGTATGCATTCCTTATCCTATGATACCACCAAATGACTTGCTTTTGTACTGCAGCTGACGTGTAATCCTGCAGGAAGTCACCTTTACATTTATCCATTTACCTGTTATCCACTGCTGTGTTTGATCATCTGCTGCATAAAGAGACTGTGAGTTTATGTTTATTATCCCTGTCTCCACGGATGATCCCTGGCTGCTGCAGTTAACTTCATGGGCCTCACCTTCACTTTCGGACCAGGGATCCCACACTACAAGTACACCAGCAGTTCCCCAGGGGAAACCCTTCCACTGCATTGCGGCCATTCCCTCTACTTGCATCCCCTTCACTGACCCTGGTGGGTGTGGATGAAAGCCTGTTCACCTGGACCAAGCCACCCATGACTTTGGCGCTAGGCCAGCCACTCAGGTACCAGGGAATCCAGCTGCCCCCACACCAAGCTCAGGCCCTGGTAGGTGGGCATTGCAGAAACATCCCTATGAGACTATCTATTCTTTGAGTGTTGTTATACCTGAAGATGTACTCTTGATCTTTCTGCATTTACTACCACTGATTATCTTCCTTATCACAACCACACAGATTATTTATGTATGACTTTTGTTATATAATTATATATAATAAACACATATGGTGAAAAAAAAACTCATTTCTTCAATCTTACGAGATTTTCACTCTATATCTCAATGCCTCATCACAGCAAAATAGAAGAACAAGAGCTGTAGGAGGCCCAATGGCCTGGGTGACATATTTAACATAATATATATAGTATTGAAAGTGCACTAAAACAAACCCCCAAAATTGCCAACTTGCTCAGTTTTTTCATCCCTACAAAACATGTCTTTACTGCAGATGATTGCATTATTTCTATCTATTATTTCAATAATATTTAAACCACCAAAAAAAAAATTGATGTAAGAATCAGCCCTACATTTCTATATATTGCATGTACCTTGGAATACCATTGGCCTCATGAGTATGGTCTTGAAGGTCCATATTCCGTGTCTCTGGTAACAGGAAGCAAAGAAGACCTCCAATGATGGGGCCACTGCCGTAAATTGCCATAGGTATAGCCGGGTGATATTTATCCAGAAGACTTATAAGTGGAGAGATTATCCCCGCTACTCGGGCTGTCATAGAGCACAGTCCTACTCCATTTTGCCTGGAATTAGACACAACCCCACAGTGAAACATAATAAAGCTTCAATACAAATGTAAAAAGCATATGAATAATAAAAAGATCATGTAAAGAATTGAAACAAATCATTTTGACCGCCAGAACAATGGGGCACATATAAAAAAGGTGTAGTCCACAACAACTAATTACAGTGCAGTTTTCATATTTCAATTAGAAATAAAAGCTGTACTATGATTGACTACGGTGGAAAACAAGGATACCTTGTATCATAGAAGAAGTTTCCTTTGATCTCAATCAGTGGAAAAAAGCCTGAGGCAGAAGCCACAAACCTAGAATGAGCAGAGTTTAGGCCTCTGGATCTCTCTGGCGGGCTGTGAGGCCTGCAAGCAAAACTGTGCCAGGTCAGACCTGGCTTTTAGTCTTGCGCAAAATCCAGGGAACAAATGTTTGCTTGTTTCGCAGGCATCGGGTGGTCTGCGCGCCCCTCTATGCCCCCTCCACGCTCACAAGGCGTGGATGTGGGGTATTCACGTTTTTAATTGCAAATTCTTGCACTGCACTGCAAGAATTTGTGATTATTCCACTGCTTCTCCACGAAAAACTGGCTTAGAAGCAGTGTTAAATCTCTCTCTATATATATATATATACAGTCCCAACACAGTAAAGAAGGTGCAGGTATAAAGAAAGTCGGGACTTTTGACCCCGAATTACTGTGCATATTATTGAATTAGGGACACATACACTTACTCTTTTTTTACCCCTTTTTTTGTACTATTTCATATACTTTATGCACTTTCTTTACTGTGTTGGGACAGTCCATGTACAAACAACCATTGTTCTTATGAACAGGGAACATAATTCTTCAGCAGTCACAGCATTAATTCCCTTCCCCTCTCCTCATTCCTGCATTGTTCAGGGTTAGTGGGCCGACGGTAGGGATGGGTTCCAGTCTGGGTGGCAGTCACTTAGGGCTGCGGCCCCGAGTTGAAGCTCTGTAGGGTGCACTAGGCCCCACCTTGGTCCCGATAGGGCGAAATATGGACCCCCGCACTCAATGCCCTACAGAGTGCGTCATCCTCACCACCCTTTATTTCTCTTTTTGTACACAAGCAGGGAGGACCTCTAGAAGCTTAGGAGGATACCCAGAAGCTTGGGATATATGGCTCCATTTGGTCCGTTTTTTCTGTATCGAAGACCCCCACTACCATAACTTTCTGTCCACCTGACAAAGTATGTGGTCTCTGCTTGAGAGGTTTTTGTGACATTACCTGGAACTTCGTTCTTTGATGATGGTATGCCAGTTTCTTTTAAATGATTGGTAGTCGGTTTATGACCGCGTATTTTAATATGATTTATTAAACGTTGTGTTTTATAAATTTGTTTTATCCACCATTTGTACTTTTCTTTAATACCAGTACCTAACTGAGACCTGTGTCATTACTCTCATCAATTGGAATCCAGATCTGTGACTCGTTACAAAAACTCTTAATCTATGGTTTTAATTTAGAGCATTGTATGGCATTGTAAGACAGTCTTCTTCCAAAGTTAGCCATTGTTTAGTTTTATGAATTGTTCCATGAGTTATCATCTGTATAAAAATGAGTGACTTTAAAAAAAATTGCAAAAAAGTAGCAAATTTTGGCTTAGAACTTAGACTTATTAGCTTAGAGCTGAATGTGACTTTAAAAGACTTTTTGCAACATGTTTTAAAAAGTCACAATTTGACTAACACCACATGTAACGAATAACGAAAAACCACTCAGATGCATCTGACCAGGAGAAAAGCCCCAAAAAACCCAGACAAAGCCAGGCTTGCGTAGTAAATTCTCTTTGCACACATGGAAATTTTGGAGTCTTCGTCTTAGATTCTCTCTAAGAGTGTTAAATATTACATTATTATCATTATATTAATAAATATTTTATTACATTTTGCATTTTACTCACCTGATGATGGTGGGGAACAACTCTGCGGCATAAATATAACATATAGAAAAGGAGGCAGCGATAGCAAATTTTCCAATAACTGCCAGCACCGTGATAACGACGGGCAACGCTTGAAAAAGAAATACATTTTACAACTTACAATCGCATCAATGCATTGTTACACAAAACAGACATAATAATATAAAGTTGTACAACTAAACGCAAAGACACTGACACGTGATACTCACAGAGGAACATTGATGCCCCCAATCCCTTCTTCTCTAGACATCATTTATTGGATAAGAGTCAACTACTTAGTTTTATGATTATATTTCAAAGCAGTTCACGTCCATTGTCATTGTTTACTCTCCCAAATGGTGCTTACAATTCTGATTCCCGATCAGTATGGGGCTTATTTACTAAGGGTCACGGATCGCACTTTTGGACTGTTTAAGAGTTTCAGGATTTGCACAACTTTGGCAGGTATTTAACAGGGGTTTGTGGTGGGATTGTGTCGCACGTGATGGAATTGTGGCGCAGCTGCACTGCTTCCATGCAACAGAAATCGGGGGCGTTCCATCGGACAATCTGACTGATTCGGACTGAGCGCGGTTTAGGATTCAAATTGTGTCGCAAGACAATGCACTTACATGCACCAGAAAGAAGAAGGTTAACTCTGGCAGATCTGAGCGGGGAAGCGACACATGCAGGATATCCAGCGCACAATGTTAGTGATTCACGCCAGAGTGCATGATCGTCGGACACTCTGTACTTCGTGAACTCCAGCGGCCTGATAAGTAAATGTGCCCCTATGTCTTTGTAGAGTTGGAAGAAACCCAAGCACCCAAAGGAAATACATACAAACATAAAATGAACACACAAACTGCACACCAAAAGACGACACCTTGTAACAACTACGAGTAGTGCTAAAGAAAAGTACAATCTGCCCTTTATTGCTAGAGCGTATAAATGTGCTTAGTGGTGGCCTCATAATGTGTGAAGGCCACATTTACCAGTCCACTATTTTGTGGACATGTCTAACCATATTATTTATATATGATGTAAGGAGCTGTAGTATAACTCAGGACAACAGTTTTATACCATAATCATGTACTCAGGACAGAACGGTTCCCCAAAGATGCAGGGACTCTTTGCATCATCAGTTACTATTATACTTGGAGTCTCGTTTTAGGATGCGGTCTATGAAATTCTACCACAATTCACAAACTGAGCATGTTGGTGTGTTTTATCCCTTACAGATATCTTCCTTTATGATCTATCCTTAGTTTTGGTTTCAAAAACTGCATCCAAATCAAGTCATATAAAAACATCCTACAAGAAGGAAATCTATTACATGATGATGATGTGATTTCTTACTTTTTGGTATGGCAGTAATGATGAGACAAACAGCTCCTCCTAATAAAAGACACAGGGATTGACTTATTCTTCGTCCAATGATTTGCACTATGAATATGGATCCGGCACGAGCTGGGATTTCTACTGCTCCGAATATAAGCTGCGTGAGATATATGTCTAGCCCAAAGCTACCAACGTTCAGACTTAGCCCATAATAGACCAGACTGTTCACAAACCTGTAATCAGATCCAAAAACGAACTATAAAACAAATATTAAAAGGGGTTAAGATTCTTTAATATCCTAGGGAATGCACAACTTCCCAATGAGGCCTAAGTGGAGCATTGGGAATTCCTGGTCACTTGGTGGGGGGTTTTCCATTTTCTCAATAGGAAATTCTTGTTTCCATCTTCTCATAAACCCAGGAGGCAGAGCAGTCTACAAATCTTAACCCAACTACAAAACAACCCTACTACACAAAGCTTCTCTGAGGGAGGAATAGGGAGTATGGGTAAACGATTTTCTGGGATTCTCCAGAATTAATAACAGGGAAACTTCACGGAACATTCTGGAACCTGATATAGGAAGCTTTAGCTCTGTTCTGTAAACGGGATTCAAACTCTGCTGCCCATATTATATTTAAAGAATGTGGATATAGCTGATACATTTCTACACTGATGCAATATACTATAGGATTAATTCCAAGGCGAATTTTTAAAATATTGCCTCAAATATTTAAGCATAACCATTTCTTTGAAGCAAAATGTTTTTATTTTTGAAATGGATAGAGCAGGTGAAAATAGTAGACTTTGTAATATACTTTCTTTTTTCTGCTCTTCTTTCTCCTGTAGTGAACAGTGTCCCTTCAAAACATAGGGATAAGGGAAAGAGGCTAATAATTCACTCTTTCCATACCTAGAGAATATTTCCATTGATAATGCAACTATCTGAGATGATTGGACGATCATAATTTAAGTAATTAGACACTTTATCAGGTTTCTTTATCTCTCAGCTGTCAGTGGACAGAAAGCTGATTTACGGAAGCTGGTTGAGGAAGAAAGGCAGAAGAAAATTAATACAGGTGGTCCCCTACTTAAGGACATCCGACTTACAGACAACCCCTAGTTACAGACAGACCTCTTTACTATCTGTGACCTCTGGTGAAGCTCTCTGGATGCTATTACTATAGTCCCAGGCTGCAATGATTAGCTGTAAGGTGTCTGTAATGAAGATTTCTTGATAATCCTTGTTCCCATTACAGCAAAAAAAAATGTAAATTCCAATTGTCCCTGTACCTCCAGAATTATTTTTTTTTTAAATAAAATATACAGTTCCGACAAATTCAACAAACCTATGGCACCTATTTTGTACGTAACATGGGGACTGCCTGTCTTGGGTATATTACAAAGTTTACTATTATCATCTGCACTTTGCATTTATGCAATTATGTTAAAAGTTTTCGAACAATTTAACTTTAAACCTTGACTGCAGTAAATACAATTTTTTAAAGTCTTCTGAGGCTTCTCTATAGAATTGGTCCCTATGACTCCTGTATGTGTTGAAGGTTGATACCTTCCATACCGGACACTTGTTGGTGTTCCATTAGTTATAACCACTAGTTTTGTCATGATGAACTACCTGTTTTACTACTATTTAGTTATGTTTTCCTTCCAGAAACCGTTTATTGATGATTGACCTAAGAAACAATGCTTAACTGGAGGACACACCATGGAAGCCTCCTCAGCACTACCAGGGTACGCTTCTTTCATCCATGTGTGATATATTAACAAGAATACTGTGTTAATGAGACAAAGAGGTATCAATTGTCTATGATGGTCTTCAGAAGACTGTGATACATGAAACAGCTTATGCATCAGTTTCTTCATTGATCAGAGACAGCAAACTAAACAACTTTGCAGAACCCTGACTAATCTCTCCTTAAGTATCCACCGTTCCTATGCAGAGGTATGTGTTCCTCTAGTTACAGACTACATTCAATCTGAATGTGATCTGATCTTGTAGTAAAAGTCATTTAAATTTTGTCACATAGATTGGGATAATCTGCTTAATGGATTCAATTAAGACATAAAGGGCAGATGAAATGAAAGATCGCTACTGGATTAGACTACATAAATGTGTTTGTAGTCTGTAACTGTGGAGACATAAAATGTTACAAAGACATAAAATAGAGACAAAAAATAGAGGCAAAGTTGTTTATCTCTTATTTTAGATACGCTGTAGCTATTCAAAGCAGTTTCCTCATCAAACTTAAAGGGGTTTTCCCTTCTGGGCATTTATATTTACTTTAATTCATTTGCCATATGTAAACATTTCTTCAATTGGATACGACCACCTCACATTTTGGCAGTGGTGGCCAGACATGCGCTATTGAGCCCTGCCGGACCATCTGGCTTCAGCGATCATTACCACAGGACGGCTGCGGGACATGCAGTAACCAGACATTTGATATACAAAACCTTTTGTTTCTTTGTGCAATCCCTCCAGCAGAGGTGGCCGTATCCTAGGAGTCAGTCTGGTTTCTATGGGACCATATCACTACATTTATGAGTAATTATCTTTTTTTAATGACATCTAATTGAAGAAATGTTTATATATGGCAGATTAATGAATCTGAATTTGAATTCCCAGACGAGAATACCCCTTTAAATAGTTATAGGTATTTTGAATCTCCATGGAACGAAAAGCTCCCACCCAAACCTGTGGTGAGAAATTATTATCTGTAGATCCTCATGAGCAAAGATTGCAGGAGAACTTACCATACAAAGCTCATGACGATGGTTACTTTTCTTAAACTGGGAATTCGGAACAGATCAAGCATAGTTCCAGATTTTTGCTTTTCTTCTTGTGACTGAGACAGAAATATTACAATTACATTTTTGAAAATTTACTATTACAGCAGTATACAACTCTTCTGTAAAGTCTCATCCATTTAAAGGAAACAGGTGACCATGTTTTACCCCACTAAACTACAAGCCCCCCTTCTGTGACACATGAAAGATAAGATTCTTATCTTTCAGATTACATCAGGCTTATGGTTCTGTGAGCTACAGAGCTGGACATACAGGCAGCTAAAAATAGGGATAAATAATAGAACTGACACTCCCCTGCAAATACTATACTTGACTCTACTCATGTGAAAATGAGGGGCGTAGCGTCATTTTTTCCTGGGAGAGATTTTTTTTAATAGGAAAATAAGTGAGATTTCATATAAAAGTGGGTATTCTAGAAAGTACTAATCATACCCTACCCCATGGGATTAGTAGTTTAGTGGGGTTAAACCTGGTGACTAGTTCCCTTTAAGATATGGATATAAAATTGCTTTTACTTTGTTACTTTCTTACAGTGCAACGGATAAGCCAACAGTAAACCTGCTATGGGTACGTCCTATATGGACCCAGCCTAGGAAAATGACATATATGAAATATAATCTACAGAGTGTAACAAAAAAGATTGGGACGGTGGAATATTTCACAAAATACACATCAGATAAAAAAAAAATAAAAATATACATGCACATTTTTTTAAAAAATCTATCCAATGATACCAAAATCGGCCTGTACCCCCACCCCGTGTGTGGGGTAGTGCTGGGGGGGGGGGGGGCTTAAAAATCTTGAATGGGGACCCCCATTTTTATTACAGATTCAGATTCCCCAGGAAAAATCACATTGATTTGACACACAAATTTGGTGACAGTTGGTGCTGTAATTGCCAAGATCCGAAATGTGTGTAAAAATGTTGAAAAGGGGGATATTTGGATTAAAACAAATCAGATCCAAAATCCAAAAATAAAAAGCTATCCAATGTTACCACATTTGAGCACTTTATGTAGAGCATTTCATATCTGAAAATTTTGTAGGCAACAAGAAAAGTCCCTATGTTCAGATGAGGAGGAGACTTGAAGGGATGTTCCTAGCCCGTGCTGCCCCATAGAGATGAATGGAGCAAAAACATGTGTGGCCGTCTGCTCCACTCTAGTTGGGGTTTCATCACTGAGACCCCCACTGACCAGCAAGTTGGCCCTATGCTGTGGATACGGCCTATGGTAACTTGTATCCTGGGAAACTCAGGCAACAAGTTGCAGAACGAGCTCTGCAATGTGAGTGGACAGGGACTCACATTAAACCAGCCCCAAAGAGAATGTATAAGGATGTAGTTTCTACATTAAAAAATTGATTCCCCCCCATCTTACACCTGGAGGGTAAAAATACAGTGTCAACTTTAGTATTATTAAATTGCTTTTTAAGGAATTATTTGTAACATATTTTTTGTTTTGGATCTAATATTTTTCGAGATATCCCCATTTATGAACTCTTTTCTACCCATTTTCAGTGATTACAGCGCCATCTATCAGTGAAAACTGACTTGTAAGTAAGTGAATGAATCGTAGATTGAATCAATGTAGTTTTTCCTGAAGAATCTGTAATAAAAAATGGGGGGTCCTATTTAAGATTTTAATGTCGCCCCCGCCCCAACCCCATTTTTGAAAAATATTGACGCATATATTTTTACTTTTTCAATCCAATATGTATTTGACAATTTTTCCACTGTCCCAACCTATTTGTTCCACCTGTATATGTAGACTACTACACGTTTTTTGTCTTCATGTACTGTAACTACCGGTACATTTTCCATTTTTATTCTGCCACATATTACTACTACCCATTCATGTCTACAGTTCCCATGGATGCCTCTTATGTTTCTGTGATAACAGACTATGTTCAATCCCTATGTGATTTGATAATGTAGCGAATGTCTCTTTCAATTTTATTATTATTATTAATATAATGATCAATGATATAATTCCAACCAGCCCAATATAACTAATTGGAAGTAGAAGGCAGTATCGATGCCGGATCAGACTACGGAGATCAGGGTTAGTGTACGGAGACATTTGTACATCAGTCAATGAGTTTTATTGCAATTACTGTATAAAAGTCCATTGGGTGGTTCTATGCACCTTACCCCCATAATTTTCGTATAATAAGTCTTGGCAAACATATTATCGACATGGTAATTGACTCAATTGTATGATCATGCTGACCTCTGTTATGTAACATTAGATGTCAGGGTCTTACCTGTATTAATAATTCCTCTGGAAGATTCTGTCTGTTGATAGATGCTGCTTTTTGAAGGATTTTTTTTGCTTTCTCATTTTTACCTTTAGTTAAAAGCCACCTTGGCGATTCTGGAAGCAACCTGTAAGAAAATACTGTTAGAGCCAGATCACACCTCAGTTATCAGAAAAGGTGTCAATCTTATTTCTGTTTAGTCTTCACTACTGGTTTTGGATCACAATTTGCTTTCGATCTATCAAACCAACCACATGCTTCATGCATCACAGAAAGGTCTTTACCACCCACCATTATAGAGAAGAAGTTGTGGTTATGACTGGGCATAAAGAAGAGCTGTGTGTATGTGTGTGTATGGATGTAGCAGCCCTGAATGTGTTCATGTGAGTGAATGTAGCAAGAGGTGTGTGAGTGAATGATTGTAGCAGAGCTGTGCGTGACTAAATAGATGTAGCAGAGCTGCTTGTTTGTGAGTAAATGGATGTAGCAGAGCTGCGTGTGAGTGAATGGATATAGCAGTGCTGTATGTGAATGAATGGATGTAGCAGAGCTGTGGGTGAGTGTAGGGATGTAGAAAAGCTGTGTGTGAATGTATGGATGTAGCAGAACTGTGAGTGAATAGATGTAGCAGAGCTGTGAGTGAATAGATGTAGCCGATCTGTGTGCTTTTCGCTTGTGTGTGACCAACAGGGAATTTTTAATTGGTGCCAAATATATGTTTCCTTTTCCTGGAGGACTAAATCTGAGGTGCATCTTATAGTTAGGTGCGTCCGAAAAAAACAGTATATCTTCATTATCACTAGGGCACCAATAAGAATAATTTCAATCTTATATATTTGCATGTTGACTTTTCTTACCAAATATAGAAGAATAATAATCCTGTGGGTGCAGAACAAGCTATTTGTAACAACCTCCAGTTCCTAATGCCATAGCCCAGTCCGGCCAGAACCATCTGTCCAACCGCAAAGCAGACATGACCAGTGATGGTAGCAAATGCACGGTGAGAGGATCCCACCCACTCAGCAACTGTAAAATAAAAATGTAATTTTTAAAAAATACCTTTTTGTCAATTGGTAAGAGCATTCGGCATAATGTGGATGTTATGGGGGTGTGTATCATAAAAGTTAAAGCTAGTTTTTGTTGTAAGTCATGTGTTCTCCTCCAAAAGGTAAATACGCCTCTTTCTAGTACCACCAAAATGAAGCCACCCTGGAAGTCAACTCAATCCTTGAACCATAACCAACAAATGGGCTCTGGTAACAACCCCCAGAGGCTGTCTTGCTCATTAGCATAATTTCAAAGTTGATTTTAGAAGGAAGGAGACCAGGGATAACAAATAAGATTACCACAGTCACAGTGGCTGGTTGCCTTTGTGCAGGGCGTGAAGTGAGGAGCATGACTACAGGTTCTAGCTATACAATGAAATTGAGTAATGCTCCTCCTTTCATGCCCTGTGTGATGGCCTGCAGGACGGGGCATTACGGACCAATTAACTCCAGTTGGCTTCCTGGCTAGCTAACACCGGCTGATTACCTCTGTTAAAGAGAATCCGTCATGCAAAATAACCCCCCTAAACTAAATATATTTTCATAAACTGCCATTAGAGAGCATTGCCTCTATCCCTTCATTGTCCCTCTACATGCCTGTAAACCTAAGCAATGAGGTCCTAAAGCTGTATGCAAATGACCTGTGAAATGTCCAATGAAGCATTAGCATATTCAAGCTGTCCAGCTTATTCATGACTGGGAGGCACAGCCACACCCCCAGTGCATGACTGACAGCCTGTATAATGATGTGCTTCCTGGTGCTGGTGGCCACGCCCCCTGCAGCCTGTGTGTGTGTTTAGGAGAGATACAGCAGCTCCAGGCAGCCATGTTACAGCAGAACATGTCAGATTCATGTGTGTGACAGGACTAGTGGCAGAGACCTGATGACAGGTGTCCTTTAAGTCTAGCCATCATATCTATTTCCACTGGATGCCTTTCTTTTATTCCTTATCCTATGCTACCACTTAGTGGCATTATGTTGAATTACATCTGCTATGTGCTGTGCCTGAGTTTAGAGGGTTAAAGTTCTTACTATTTATATTAATTGTTTAATTATGTTATTTTTGTCTGCAGCCAGTCATTAGTTAGAGCCTGGAAACCCTCTAAAGTTGGAAGTGTATGTAAATTCCCTCTAAATGGATTTCAGGGTCTTTTGTCCAGTCTTTCTTCAGTGTATCTAGAAAGCAAGCCTACAGCTGCCGTCTCCCTTCAGAGGGATACTACTCTTCCAGACTCTGCCCACTCGATGTGAAATTTGCGGCTGTTTTTATTTCTACAACAGGCAGGCTGACGTAAGAGCGCTGATGTATTATAAGTAACCCCCTATGAGTTTATTGTTCAACATCCCTGTCGCCACATGTGATCCCTGGCTGCTGCCACTAACACCACGGCCTCCCTTTCACTGCCTGCTCAGGGGGATCCATCACTACACCGAGAGTTCCCCAGGGAGAATCCTGCACTATTGCGGCTGTGACATAACTCTAGCGCTAGGCCGCACTAGAAGCCAGCCACTCAGGTACCAGAGAATACAGATGCCCCCACACTGCAGCCAGGCCCCGGTGAGTGGATGTTGCACCTGCACCATTCCTTATTCAATGAGTCATCTTTGAGGAAATCTACCATCAAATCTAGCATGATAAACCAGGGACACTTACTTATAGATCCATACACTGTGACTGTGGTAATCTTCTTATATTTGTTATCCATGGCCTCCTGCCTTCTAAAATCAACTTCTCCTTTGTAAAATGATGGTAATAAACCAGAAGGCCTATGGGTGCAGGTAACAGAGCCCATCTGTGTAGCGGCTTCACAGGCTGTTGCACTGTGCTGGAGGAGGTCTCTATCCACCCAGGGCCGCATCTGCCATGAGGCGAGATTAAAATATTTATATATGGTCCATATTCTTCTTATACCAGGGAGGCTGTGTATATTTATGTGGGGATAGATTTTTCTTATACTGGGGGGCTGTATATGGGATGGGTGCAATATATTTACACTGGTCAGGGTAGCACTGCATATAAAATCATATGTGACATAAATAACAGGGTGGAATATACAGGCAGTCCCCGGGTTACATACAAGATGGGGTCCGGAGGTTTGTTCTTAAGTTGAATTTGTATGTAAGTCGAAACTATATATTATAATTGTAGATCCAGACAAAAAATATTTTGGCCCCAGTGACAATTGGAGTTTAAACATTTTTTGCTGTAATGGGACCAAGGATAATCAATAAAGCTTCATTACGGATACCTTACAGCTGATCTGGGACTATAGTAAAGCATACAGAGAGCTTCACCAGAGGTCACAGTGGGTAGAGGGGTCCGTCTGTAACTATGGGTTGTCTGTATCCTATTATAGGATAGAATAGATTACTTTGCATCATGTAAACCAAATGTTTGGGGGTCTGTATTAATAAATTAGGGGTGTGCATGCTTTAATTCCAGTAGTGTATATAAATAAATGAAGGGATACGGTAAGTATCTGTGGTATTTTTAGGGACACCGGATGGAAATGTGCTGCACAGAGTTGAAGATATCCGTCCGTGAATTCACCTTTGATGCTTCATGGAACCCAGAATAAAGTCCTCCTGATGAAAGAGATTGTCATCTATAAGGTACTAGATGCCACTAATGACCTGTAGCCAGTCACACAGTGTCAGGGAGCTGTCTGTAGGGATGTTAATTGTTAGTAAGGTTTTCAGTATTTACTGAACAGGGAGCGGGAAGGGGGGTGTCCGATGGTGCAGCATTTTAATATTCGCCTCAGGCAGCAAATATGCTAGAATCGGCCCTGTATCCATCCCCCGCCTCCTGCTCCCTCAGCACTCCCTCTGCCTGCTGTAATCTCACACAGTGGGAGGGGACTGCTCCTGTACAGTGTAACAGCCTGTAAAGCTACAGCATGAGGGAGAAGAGGCTCTGGTAAAGCCCCTCCAGTAAATTTTCTTTAATGAGAAATTGCTGACTAAAACACTAACGCTGGAAGACGCCATGTGTTAACGTCAGAGGGAATTGTATGCTGTGGGGACCACTGAAAGGTGGATTATCATATCGGGGCATATTTATCAGGACCTGAAAAACCGCAAAAGCTAGATACCTGATGCAGAAAATTGGGGTGATTGGTGATTATGACTCGCCATATCTAGCACTGACAAGATACAACAGCAAAGTATAGGTAATAAGGAAAACATAGGAATAGTCGGCCAAACTAGAAGACTGACAAACTGCAACAAAAAACATTGAAAAAAGTGAATTTTACCTAATACAAGGTTATTAATCAGGACTCCTGACATTGCGACTCCCACTATACATCGCAGCGCTGTATAGACGTGAAAATTTGTAACAAACGAAGCTCCGAGTCCAAAGGAGAACATCAATAACATGGAGCATAATATAACAGGACGCCTCCCAATCCTTTAAAATACAGCAAGAAATATCCATAAAATGTTAATTGTTCCTAATTTACACACACAATGCTTAGCATTACATCCTGTCATAGATTTATGTCTGCACCGTTAATGTAAATCATAGACCCCAACTAGGCCCAGGGGATTCTACACTTGTAAAAATAGTCTTTAGTTAATTAAACATTACATTTGTGTCTCATCTATAATGAGTCCATTTACATTTTTATGTTCTTGGGGATCTACATTGATTAAGATTCCAAACATATTGTTTAAATTTAAGCAATTTGCTAATTTTTTAAAATATTTATTAAAAAATATATTTTATCTTCCAATTAAGACTCTCATTAAAAAATTAGTGTAGTAAATGTGTGCGCATAGTAATTATGTTATGCTAATGCAGTCATTGCAATACTTACCTGTCTCCTAAGGGGCCAAATATTATAGATCCAATAAGAAGTCCCAACATGTAAATGGCCTGGGAAATGTCAGTCTGCTCTTTTCTGTGACACACCAGGTTGAACTGAATTGCAGTACAAAAATACTTTAATTGTATTAAACATAAAACAATGCTGTATACCTTTTAACAACACTAAATATAGAATTTATTAAAGATGTATTAGCTGTTCTTAACAGAAACCTGCTTTGTCAAGCATGTTATAGAGCAGGAGGAGCTCAGCTGAGCAGATTGTACATAGTAAACTGCGTGCAGGGCAGCAGATTACAGTGAATGAGGAGCGGAAGAGATTGTACAGTGTTCTAGACTGTGGGCAACATGTTATAGAGCAGGAGGAGCTGAAAATTGTACATATTGTCCTATCTACAAACAGCATGTTATAGAGCAGGGTGAGCTGAGCAGATTTTACATAGTGTCTTATCTGCAGGCAGCATGTTATAGAGAAGGAGGAGCTGAACATATTTTACACATTGTCCTATCTGCAGGCAGCATGTTATAGAGCTGAGCAGATTGTACAAAGTTTCCTATCTACAGGCAGTTTCCTATCTACATAGTGTCCTATCTGCAGGTAGTATGTTATAGAGAAGGAGGACCTGAGCAGATTTTACATAGTGTCCTATCTGCAGGCAGCATGTTATAGGCCAGGAGGAGCTGAGCAGATTGTAGATATTATCCTATCTGCAGGCAGCATGTTATAGAGCAGGAGATGCTGATCAGATAGACATAGGGTCCTATCTGCAGACAGCATATTATAGAGCAGGAGGAGCTGTACAAATTGCACGTGGTGACCGATCTGCAGGCAGCATGTTATTGAGCAGGTGGAGCTAAGCAAATTGCACATGGTGACCTATTGGATGGCTGCATGTTATAGAGCAATGGGAGCTAAGAATTTTGGACAATCTATAATTTTTTTTCTTTCAATTGTGCAATCTGAACCAAATTCTAAAGGGGTATACTCCTCACAGGTATTTGGATGTCATTAATACCTCTTGGTACATAGAGAGGAAAAAAACACAGCAATAATAATAAAAACAATTAAAAAGCTATACAAGTATTACTGAACTAAGGATTGAGCCTGCTACCTGGAGATCAGACAGCATTTTCATGGTGACATGTTCCCTTTCTAAAATACAACCTGTATAGGTGTCTACAAAAAAATCTACTGATATTCATGTGCTTTGTATGTTCTGTGACACATGCAGCACTCATTCTAGAAGATTTCCTCACTGAAAAAGACTGCGATCACAAGGTTAGAAATATTTGAGACTTTTCCGCTTCCTGGATAGGGGGGTTGTTTATGGCTATAATTGGCAGGTGAGGGACATCTGCTTTGCCAATATCTTTGGTTAAATCCTGTATCTCAGCAGAATCTACAGTTCATGGTTTACAAGCGATGATGAAATGTGTACAGACCTCTGTGACCAGTGTGGACTTCTGCTGTGACGTATCGTACACCCATCCACTCCGGCAATCCTCCGTGTCGTTAAGTCCATACCTCCGGATGGATTCAATATCCCAATCCACTGGAGTGTACATGAGGCATTGCTCGTAGCTTCCATGTTCATCACGTGGAATAGTTAGATTCACCTGCTCCTCTTCTGTTAGATTTGGGCTTATCTCCAGGATCCAGCTGCTATTACAGTGGTGAGGTACAGAGATTCCCATAAACACTTGCCCAAACATGTGAAAGGCATTGAAAAAACTAAGAAAACACAACATAAAGACTAAAAACTTTTGAAACCGACCAAATTCCCCAACATGTTTAAGGATTTCCCCAAAGTCCGTCATTGTCAGGTGGATCCCAGGTTGTGCGAAAGCTCAAGTAGGGCAGGAAGAAATTAATGGTTAATCCTTGTCAATGTGCCACCTCGAATAAACCAAAGTCTCACATTGAGCCCTTGGTTTGTTTTTATGCAGCACTTAGTCATTTATGAGAACTTTGCCTGGAGAGACACAAGACGCTTGTCATTTTATAACTAGAGTGTGAAGAGAGATGTGAATGGAGCCTAACTCATAGATCCAGGGACCGTGTGTGTGGTAATCTTCTTATATTTGTTATATCCATGGCCTCCTTCCTTCTAAAATCAACTTTTACAATTATGCTAATGAGCCAAAAGTGCTATGGAGGGCTTTACCCCCATTACGGCCCTCGTGCTTCAGATTTACAGGCAGTTACACTGTGCAGAACAAGTCTCCTCCAACCACCTGCTCTCTCCCTCTGCCTGTGTTATCTAGAAGCAGCAGGAAGTACAATGCTCTGCTCATTGTAACAGCCTGTGAAACTACAGCGCTGAGGGGCTCCCATCCTTCCAGAGCCCTTCAGGCTCAGTAGCATAATTATAAAAGTTGATTTTAGAAGGACGGAGGCCATGGATATAAGAAGATTACCACAGTCACAGTGCCTGGATCTATGAATAAATGTTCCTGGTTTATCATATTGGATTTTGATGGTAGATTAGGCTATTGAGATGACAAGTACCAAGCAATTTACTCTATGCGGGAGATTTATCATCTAAGTCTAGTAGAGCAGAACTGTTTTAGTTGCCCATGGCAACCAATCAGAGCACAGCTTACATTTTCCCACAACTGTTTATAAAATTAAAGCTGAGCTCTGATTGGTTTCCATGGGAAACTAAAACATTTTTACCTCAGAAACGTGATGATAAATCTTCCCCTTTGTATCCATAACTATGGTAGCTTCCAAACTTCATATCTAATTGTGACTGTAACCACCAAGCCTTTGTAATTGGACCAGAACAAATATTATAGTATGAGGTAAGGTGCTGGGGATCCAGTGCCCTAACATTGCATAGTTATAGCTGATAGGACAATCAAGTAAGAGTAAAAATCCTGCAGGAAAGAAATTACAGGAACCTTAAGGGAACCTATCACCACATTAAAGTAACAGCCTCGTCAGGGAGGGAGTGATATATCCTTTCTAGAAATCCCTCTTCTATGTGAAATCTTACCCATTCACCTATACAATCTCCAAAGTAATGTAAAAATGAGTGGAGATGAGTCAAGTTTAGAGGCTACCGGTCTATGTGTGAAGTCAGATGCCTCCATCTTCGGTTCCTTAGTACTGTAGTAGTTATAATAATAATCTTTATTTATATAGTGCCATCATATTCTGTAGCGCTTTACAAATCATAGGGAACATACACTCACCGGCCACTTTATTAGGTACACCATGCTAGTAACGGGTTGGACCCCCTTTTGCCTTCAGAACTGCCTCAATTCTTCGTGGCATAGATTCAACAAGGTGCTGGAAGCATTCCTCAGAGATTTTGGTCCATATTGACATGATGGCATCACACAGTTGCCGCAGATTTGTCGGCTGCACATCCATGATGCGAATCTCCCGTTCCACCAGATCCCAAAGATGCTCTATTGGATTGAGATCTGGTGATTGTGGAGGCCATTTGAGTACAGTGAACTCATTGTCATGTTCAAGAAACCAGTCTGAGATGATTCCAGCTTTATGACATGGCGCATTATCCTGCTGATCATCAGATGTTGGGTACATTGTGGTCATAAAGGGATGGACATGGTCAGCAACAATACTCAGGTAGGCTGCGGCGTTGCAACGATGCTCAATTGGTACCAAGGGGCCCAAAGAGTGCCAAGAAAATATTCCCCACACCATGCCACCCCCACCACCAGCCTGAACCGTTGATACAAGGCAGGATGGATCCATGCTTTCATGTTGTTGGCGCCAAATTTTGACCCTAACATCCGAATGTCGCAGCAGAAATGGAGACTCATCAGACCAGGCAACGTTTTTCCAATCTTCTACTGTCCAATTTCGATGAGCTTGTGCAAATTGTAGCCTCAGTTTCCTGTTCTTAGCTGAAAGGAGTGGCACCCGGTGTGGTCTTCTGCTGCTGTAGCCCATCTGCCTCAAAGTTCGACGTGATTTGAGTCACTGTTGCCTTTCTATCAGCTCGAACCAGTCTGCCCATTCTCCTCTGACCTCTGGCATCAACAAGGCATTTCCGCCCACAGAACTGCCGCTCACTGGATGTTTTTTCTTTTTCGGACCATTCACTGTAAACCCTAGAGATGGTTGTGCGTGAAAATCCCAGTAGATCAGCAGTTTCTGAAATACTCAGACCAGCCCTTCTGGCACCAACAACCATGCCACGTTCAAAGGCACTCAAATCACCTTTCTTCCCCATACTGATGCTCGGTTTGAACTGCAGGAGATTGTCTTGACCATGTCTACATGCCTAAATGCACTGAGTTGCCGCCATGTGATTGGCTGATTAGAAATTAAGTGTTAACGAGCAGTTGGACAGGTGTACCTAATAAAGTGGCCGGTGAGTGTATACAAATATAATATTACATTACAGTGAGTGCCCTGCTCGCAAGAGCTTACAATCTATGAGGATGAGGGGGTGACACAAGAGCTTACAGTTTATGAGGATCAGGGGGTGACACAAGAGCTTACAGTCTATGAGGATGAGGGGCTGACACAAGAGCTTACAATCTATGAGGATGAGGGGGTGACACAAGAGCTTACAGTCTATGAGGATGAGGGGCTGACACAAGAGCTTACAGTCTATGACAGTGATGGGCAACCTTTTGAGCTTGGTGTGTCAAAATTCGCCAAAAAACCAAGCATAACTCGGGTGGTTTGTCACCTTGACAAAAAAACATAATTTTGTGATATTTATAGTTTAAATAAATATGTATACTATTTAACTTCTAGGGTACTTTAACCGTAGGTTGTCTGATAGATCCTACCATGTACTGCCATACTACAGTCTGGCAGTATATTGGGATTTTCCCAATCATCTATTACTATGTGCAAATCGCACATTGTAATAGATTGGTTACAATCAGACACGTGTGTAAATGCTTAGTAACCTATGAACTTTCAGTCATGAAAGTTCACAGGTTATAGCGAGGGTGCAGGCACCGCTGTCTGCATTTTCTTCATGCCCTCTTGGCATGGAGAAGGTGTGAGGAGCAAAATAATCACAATGTCTGGCGATTTGCAAGGCGTTGCAATTATTTCAGGGCTTCTACGTCACAAAACTGACACACAAGCCCAGATGACTGTCTTCTATCATACAGTGCACTCACCTTACTTACTGTATGATAAGAGTGGTTGTCCTCCCTGGCCCCTGCTGTGGAGATGGTCAGTGTAGAGGTGGCAGCTGCTGGGACATGACACAAGGCAGCAGTGATGTGGACTCTGACTGTGCTGCCTCCCTCCCCCCACCACAACTATCAGGAGCTGCAGAGGAGCCTCCTGGGTGCATGGCCAGGTCACCTCTCCATGCTGATACCTGTCCTGACTGGAGACACTAGGCACAGCCAGTGTCGGACTGGAGTACCTTGGGCCCACCAGAGAAAATTTTTTGGGGGGCCCACCCTTCATGTAATGAGAGACTACCTAACTACTCCTAATTGAAGTGTAAAACACGTTCTGGCGGATTAATTAGAAACATCTAACATTAGATGCAGGGCCAGAACAAAGCCCAGTACATAACTGCAGCATTAAGCCAAGTTCACTATATACATCAGAATTACAGAAATACAGCACCAAAATATGCTCCATACAAACAGAAGAAAAGCTTAGTTAGAAGGTGGTTGTAAATCCACTAACTTGTTAAAATGAGACACAAACCTAAGAACAACATCTAAAGGGTGCTAAAAAAAAGTGTCCACTGCAGAAAACCGTGACAATATGCAGTCAAATACTATGTCTACAAAGGGGGTTCTGCAGAGTGTTACCACACTAACCACTACACTCACCGGCCACTTTATTAGGTACACCTGTCCAACTGCTCGTTAACACTTAATTTCTAATCAGCCAATCACATGGCGGCAGTGCATTTAGGCATGTAGACATGGTCAAGACAATCTCCTGCATTTCTCCCGATCATCAGTATGGGGAAGAAAGGTGATTTGTGGCCTGTGAACGTGGCATGGTTGTTGGTGCCAGAAGGGCTGGTCTGAGTATTTCAGAAACTGCTGATCTACTGGGATTTTCACGCACAACCATCTCTAGGGTTTACAGAGAATGGTCCGAAAAAGAAAAAACATCCAGTGAGCGGCAGTTCTGTGGGCGGAAATGCCTTGTTGATGCCAGAGGTCAGAGGAGAATGGGCAGACTGGTTCGAGCTGATAGAAAGGCAACAGTGACTCAAATCGCCACCCGTTACACCCAAGGTAGGCAGAAGAGCATCTCTGAACGCACAGTACGTCGAACTTTGAGGCAGATGGGCTACAGCAGCAGAAGACCACACCGGGTGCCACTCCTTTCAGCTAAGAACAGGAAACTGAGGCTACAATTTGCACAAGCTCATCGAAATTGGACAGTAGAAGATTGGAAAAACGTTGCCTGGTCTGATGAGTCTCGATTTCTGCTGCGACATTCGGATGGTAGGGTCAGAATTTGGCGTCAACAACATGAAAGCATGGATCCATCCTGCCTTGTATCAGCGGCTCAGGCTGGTGGTGGTGGTGTCATGGATCCATCCTGCCTTGTATCAACGGTTCAGGCTGGTGGTGGTGGTGTCATGGTGTGGGGAATATTTTCCTACCTGAGTATTGTTGCTGCCCATTTCCATCCCTTTATGAGCACAATGTACCCAACATCTGATGGCTACTTTCAGCAGGATAATGCGCCATGTCATAAAGCTGGAATCATCTCAGACTGGTTTCTTGAACATGACAATGAGTTCACTGTACACAAATGGCTCCACAGTCACCAGATCTCAATCCAATAGAGCATCTTTGGGATGTGGTGGAACAGGAGATTCGTTTCATGGATGTGCAGCCGACAAATCTGCGGCAACTGTGTGATGCCATCATGTCAATATGGAGCAAAATCTCTGAGGAGCTTCCAGCACCTGGTTGAATCTATGCCACGAAGAATTGAGGCAGTTCTGAAGGCAAAAGGGGGTCCAACCTGTTACTAGCATGGTGGACCTAATAAAGTGGCTGGTGAGTGTATATGGGTGGATAAAGCTCTGTGCAGCAATAGTCACCGGACAATACAGATCTGACATCACTCCTGACATGTCTGTCTGAGTATGTCAGTCCATGTATTGCTGTGTACAGTGGCTGTAGCTCTTTAACCCCTTTCTGACGTCCGCCCTAACAGTATGGCGCACATCTGGAGAGGGAGGACAGAGATGGTTGACACCACATACACACACACATACACCGAAAAATATTTTAGCACCAGAAGATGGCAAAATGAAGAATTTTTGTTTTGTACAGGAGGTTTTTATTTTTGGAAATGTATGAAAACATTATAAAACCTGTACAAATTTGGCATATCCCAGTGATCGCACCGACCCAATGAATACAGTACATATGTCATTTGGGGAACACAGTGAAAGCTGCAAAATCCAAGCCCGCGAGAAAAAGCAGGAATATTATATACCATCACTATGAAGTGCAATTTGTTACCAAGAACACAAGCATCACACAGCTCTGTACATGGAAAACTAAAGAATTTATAGATTTTTGAAGGTGGGGAGCAAAAAACAGGAACACAAAAACCAAAAAGAGCCATGTCCTTGAGGGGTTAAGTAAAAGTCTTATTCTCCTCGTAGAAGTCACAGAACATGAGAGATGCTGCAGAATTGTGAGTTTAGGGGTAATACCAGGACCTACTCTAAATCTTACTTTCATCTTCTTCTATGACCTAGCCCTCCATGGCAGCTTCTAAGCCGCCAGGCCCTTTTTCTGTCGATTTTAGGCTCGCCTCTGTAGCCGGTATCCTTATCGTGGCCATTACAGTCACAGGTTCTCCCCCCCCCCCCCCGCCCCAGTACAGTCAAAGGTCCTCACCCCCGTCCTCAACCCCGTACAGACACAGGGCCCCCTCCCACCCCAGTACACTCACAGGGCCTCCCTCCCAGTACAGTCACAGGTCCTCACCCCCGTCCTCAACCCCGTACAGACACAGGGCCCCCTCCCACCCCAGTACACTCACAGGGCCTCCCTCCCAGTACAGTCACAGGTCCTCACCCCCGTCCTCAACCCTGTACAGACACAGGGCTCCCTCCCACCCCAGTACACTCACAGGGCCTCCCTCCCAGTACAGTCACAGGTCCTCACCCCTGTCCTCAACCCCGTACAGACACAGGGCCCCCTCCCACCCCAGTACACTCACAGGGCCTCCCTCCCAGTACAGTCACAGGTCCTCACCCCCGTCCTCAACCCTGTACAGACACAGGGCTCCCTCCACCCCAGTACACTCACAGGGCCTCCCTCCCAGTACAGTCACAGGTCCTCACCCCCGTCCTCAACCCCGTACAGACACAGGGCCCCCTCCCACCCCAGTACACTCACAGGGCCTCCCTCCCAGTACAGTCACAGGTCCTCACCCCCGTCCTCAACCCTGTACAGACACAGGGCTCCCTCCACCCCAGTACACTCACAGGGCCTCCCCCCAGTACAGTCACAGGGCCTCACCCCTCTCCTCACCCCCCTACAGACACAGGGCCTCCCCCCCACCCCAGTACAGTCAAAGGCCCCCCCCCCCAGTATAGTCACAGGGCCTCCCCCCCCAGTACACTCACAGGGCCCCCCACCCCCAGTACAGTCACAGGGCCTCCCCCCCAGTACAGTCACAGGTCCTGCCCCCCCCCCCCCAGTACAGTCACAGGTCCTACCCCCCCCCCCCCCCCCAGTACAGTCACAAGGCCAGTACAGTTACACGGCCTCTCACCCAGTACGGTCACAGGGCTCTCCCACAGTACAGTCACATGGCCCCCCCGCCCCCATTATAGTCATACCTTTGTTTATATAGCGCCATCAAATTCCGTAGCGTTTTACAGATTCTGGGGAACATACAAATAAAATAAGACATTAAAGAGTAACAACAGGCATGTGAGACAAAGGGCCCAGGTCCCCCTCCCCCCGAGATGCCATCAAAGGGCCCCCCCTCTACCAGAGAAGCCATTAAAGACCCCCCTGCCCCAGAGCAGCCATTAAAGTCCCCCCATCCATCCCCTACAGCAGCCATTAAAGCCCCCCCTCCCGTCCCCTATAGCAGCCATTAAACCCCCCCTCCCATCCCCTACAGCAGCCATTAAAGCCCCCCCTCCTGTCCCCTACAGCAGCCATTAAACCCCCCCCTCCCGTCCCCTACAGCAGCCATTAAACCCCCCCTCCCATCCCCTACAGCAGCCATTAAACCCCCCCTCCCATTCCTACAGCAGCCATCGAAGCCCCCCCTCCCACCCCCTACAGCAGCCATCAAAGCCCCCCCTCCCACAGCCATCAAAGCCCCCCCTCCTCCAGCAGCCATTAAAGCCCCCCCCCCTCCAGCATACATTAAAGCCCCCCCCCCTCCCATCCTCTACAGCAGCCATCAAGGCCCCCTTCCCCCTGGCTCTCCCAGAGCTGCCATGATGCCATCACAGGGCCGAGAGCTGCCACTCACCTCCGGCTCCGGGTGTAAGCTGTTATGCGCACGCGCTTCTGTCAGGTGCCGCACGCTACTGCCCTTCTCACAAGAGCTGCGGCGTCCGCGCTCTGATGCTGGCGGGGGCGGCGCTTGCGTACATCGTTGTGCGCAGCGCGTCTCTCTGCCAGCGGCCCTGCTGGGGAGTGTCCAACTCCCAGCTATGATCAGGTGCTGGCGGAAACAGCGTCCGCCAGCTCCCGGTGGCCCTGGCAGCCCGACTCCACTTCTGAAGTCAGCGTCGGTACTTAGGGCCCACCGGAGGTTTCTCCGGTAATCCGGTGGGCCAGTCCGACGCTGGGCACAGCTTACACATGGGGAGGGGCCGGCCCGGGGGTGGAGGAGGTGGCGAGAGTGCTGGAAGCTCAGTGCAATCTCTCAGCCTCCTGGCTACTGCACCTGGTCATGTAGGATGAAACTTAAAGGGGTATTCTCGTCTGGGCATTCACATTCAGTTTCACTAATCTTCCATATATAAACATTTCTTCAATTGGATGTTATTTTAAAAAATGTTCCTGTGTGAAGATAATTTCCTATAAACATAGCCATGTTGTGAACGAGATGGCTTCCTCGGTTACGACCACGTCACACTCTGGCAGCGGTGGCCAGACATGCGCTATAGAGTCCTGCCTGACCACCAGGATTCAGCAATCATGACTACAGTACGGGTGTAGGACATGCAGTAACTCCTGGACATTTCATATACAAAACCTTTTTGTTTATTTGTGCAATCTCTCAGGCAGAGGTGGCCGTATCCGGGGAAGCCATCTCGTTTCTAAGGGATAAAATGACTACATTTATGAGAAATTATCTTCACAAAGGAACATTTTTTTTAATAACATCTAATTATAGAAATGATTATATATGGCAGATTTATCAAACTGAATGTAAATGCCCAGACGAGAATACCCCTTTAACTCTCAGGCAGTCGCGTGTCAGTGAAAATGGCTTCGCGTGTCAGCACTGACACGCGTGTCATAGGTTAGCCATCACTGGTCTATGAGGATGAGGGGTTGACACAAGAGCTTAAAGTCTATGAGGATCAGGGGGTGACACAAGAGCTTACAGTCTATGAGGAAGTCAGTGACATGCCTCCTGCAGCCTCTAAACTTGCCCAAAATTTGCTGATTAACTGCACATTATTATTAGTATTGGGGGGGGGGTACTTTTATTCCTCATCCTGTGCTAGGAATTCATTTACGGATACTCTATCTCTCTGACCTATTGATCCTCACGAGTCAGATCTAACAATGAAGTTCAGGTCACCAGAGTTTCCTGCACAGTTATAACAGAGGTCATAAAACTCTCACCTAGAGTACAAAACAAGTCCATAAATATCTGCTTAAAACAATCCTGCAGATATGGCAAAAAACTGTAATATGTAGAAGTGTGCAAAATATTAGTAAGAACTTGATGCTGCATCTTCTACATTTTGTTCACAAGACATTTGGGGTTTATTCAGGCGGCTTTCTGGGGGGGGGGGGGGCGTACATGAGGCCGCAAATTTGCCAAATGTGCCACCGTTCCGCGGTGTACACCGGGAAAAGATAGAGCGTTGCTGTTTCTTATGGAGGGGAGAGGTTTTACCTCCTCCTCCTCTCCAGCACAAGACGGGCATACTGCGTGTGAATGCACCCTTATACTGTATAGGTATGACAAGGTCTTACACTGTGCGGATCACCTGGTGCATGTACGGCACATACCAGAGCGAGAGAGGACACCAGGATGCACTATGGGAAAAACACAAGCACTGATGCTCCAGGCAATGTTCCATGGAAGATCCTATTTCCTGTAAGTCATAGAGATCTTACTTTGACATTAAGTTTATACTCAAACGTTACACATGGACAAGGTAAGGCTACATTCACACTGACGTATGCCCGCGCAGCTACAGCCATGCATGTCTATGTGCTCTGCCCATGCACACACTATAATGTGATGGTGCTATCCTGGACATATCATTAATGAGGAGGGCCCTCCTGGAAATATCATTGAGGGGTGGGGCTCTCCAGTACATATCATTAATGAAGGGGGCACTCTCGGACATATCATTAATGAGGGGGGCTGCTGTGGACATTCTATGCTTATACTTACAGTAGGTCAATATGTTTTCACATTTTTTTGTGGTAAAATTGGTTACCTCTGCTTATACTTCAGTTGGTATATACAGTACCTTTATATTTTAGATACACTCACTGTAACTATGTGTAGTTGAGCTTTTTTCCCTAAAATAAAAGCACCGAATATAATGGTATAGTTTTGGGGGAAAAGGAGCAAAATATTTTTTTTGTTATAAACAACATAATACATCTCAATTTCTGTGTTTTTTAAGATTACAAGGAAACCGATTCCTTCTCTAAGAGAGATCTGATTTTGGTTATGGTTATCGATTAGGTGTTTGTATGTGAGATTTAGAGAACATTGCAAGTATGTTAAAACTTGCTAGGGGAGCCCCGAAATTGAATGACCATGATAGGAGGTCCCATCAGGGAAATGTGTCCCTTCTGCGGTTTTGTGGTTTAAAATTTGTTCCACCATTGAGAAATGGAGGAGATAGACAAAGAGCCGAAGAAGAAAGTCAAAAAATGGACCATTAAAACACACTACAGCCTTGCAGCGTTGGGGTCCTGCGTTCAAGTCCCATCAAAGTCAACATCTGTAAAGAGTTTGTATGTTCTCTCTGTGTTTGTACATACTGGTAGGTTGATTAGATTGTGAGCCCCATGGAGACAGGGACTGATTTGCCAAACTGCAGAATCTGTAGTTGCTATATAAATAAAGGAATTATTATTATCATCAACAAATAATAATCAACAACCAAAATGATGAGTGTTTTCCTCTGATTTGGCATAACCCACTTGCTATGATACTGTAGATCTTTTGCTGCCAGATTACAGGTTTTGTTCTGACACTTGGTGCGTATTCCATATATAGGCAGTCCCCGGGTTACGTACAAGATAGGGTCCATAGGTTTGTTCTTAAGTTGAATTTGTTTGCAAGTCGAAACTGTATATTTTAGAATTGTAGCTCCAGAAAAAAAAAAAAAAAAATTGTCCCAGTGACAATTGGAGTTTCAATATTTTTTGCTGTAATTGGACCAAGGATTATCAATAAAGCTTCATTACAGACACTTTACAGCTGATCATTGCAGCCTGGGATTATAGTAAAGCATTCAGAGAGATCACCAGAGGTCACAGTGGGAAGAGGGGTCAGTCTTTAACTAGGGGTCGTCTGGAAGTTGGGTGTCCTTAAGTAGGGGATCGTCTGTACAAATAGCCTGTATATATATTTTTATATTAACATATTTTGTACTATTAAGTTCTATTTTTATGATATGGAGCATTGGGGTTTGCTGCATCCCTTGTGATTACTGCTCTTTTCTTTGGTTAAAAAGTAATGTGTGCTTCAAGGGGGGACATGTATCTTTATTTCTGCTAGTTTAATTGTCTAATTTTTGCGACGTTTGCTGTCGTTTTTCCAAGTGCACCTTGGTCTGCACCTTGTGCCTTACTTATCTTTATTTTCCAGATGTTCCATGTGACTTCACTTATGTATCACCTTTTTAGCTTATTTTTGCAACTTTTTAGGCGCAAATCTGCACATGGTCCAGGGCAGGTGCAAAGGAAGGATTTTTTTTTCCATTTACCCTGTTTTAACATGTAAATTGGAATTATTTCACATACTTTAAATGTTTAACATTTTGCACATTAACCTGTTGAGCATCGAAAGTTTAGGCTGTTTTTCATAACTCATAAATTTTTGCATTCACGTTTTATTGAAATGTATTGGTTATTTCTACGGGTGCAGTCACATGTGGCACACTGGCCGTTTCAAACACAGATTTGCCTTATTACATTGCCGTCAACATGGCCTTTACAAAACACATGTGTTAATGCAATGTTAAAACGGTTAACACATTCTTGTATTAACATTATGATAACCTGGGTTATCAGATGCATTTTGTAAACACAAAGTTGAGGCAAATCTCTTCTTCTCAGCTCTTGTGTTAGGTTTGAAAATGCATTTGTTAACAGCACGTGTGACTCATAGGTTGTCTTCTCCCTGGGGTGTGACTAAAAAGTTCTTAAAAATGCAGGAAACTGTCTCAAATCTCGAAATGAACAGTACTGTCTACTCCTATATAGATTCCCCCTCACATGGCTTTTGTCCATGTGGATTTGAGACATTTGAAACAAAAAGTCTCGAGAAAAAAAAAAAAGCCAAAAGTAACACTGACAGATTTAAAGGAAACCTACCACTTTTTAAACTTTATAGCCGGCGCAGGGAGGTACGCTTTCGGCGCTTACCATGCGCGCGGCTCTCCTTCACTTCCTATGTAGCCTCGCGCACGGTCGCGCGCATGGTAAGCGCCGAGCGCGTACCTCCCTGCGTCGGCTATTAAGTTTAAAAAGTGTTTTAAACCACGATACCGCGGTTTAAAACACTAACAAAAATAAGCTCCGGCACCAGCTCACCCTGAGCTGGTGCCCGGTATTTCCATCTGAAACCTGCCACTTCAAGTGGTAGGTTTCCTTTAACATGCAGTGTCCGGCAGAATTGTGTTGGATGCCCCATGTTAAAGGTGCACCAAGTAGTTGCATTCTGTTAGAGCAGTGCAGGGGGCGCCAGATTAATGAAGAACGTGAAATCCTGAATCTGGCGCCCCCTGCACACTACACAGGTAACTGCACACAGTACAGACACGTACATGTGCTCGTTATTACGTAGCTCGTTGATGCTCATGTTTATCTTGCTTTGCCATACATCATGTCTTATTCAATTTTCAATGATTGTTTCTAAAGTATGTCATTATGTAGCTCATGTCTTAGTGTTGTGATATAAATACCTCAAATTTGCAGGAAGGTTTAGATTGTAGCATATCCGCAGTTATAGTGGGTAGGATGGTGTATGGGGGAGGCAGCATTACAGGCTCAAACCTTCATTCAGTAATACTTGTATAGCTTTTAAATTGATTTTATTATTTTTGCAGTGTTTTTTTTTTCTCTATGTACCAAGAGGTATTAATGACATCCAAATACCTGTGAGGAGTCTGCTCTATAACATGCCGCCATCCGATAGGTCACCATGAGCAATTTGCTTAACTCACCAGCTCAATAACATGCTGCCTGCAGATCGGTCACCATGTGCAATTTGTACAGCTCCTCCTACTCTATAACATGCTCTCTACAGACAGGACACTAGGTACAATTTGCTCAGCTCCTCCAACCTTCAAATAGGACACTATGTACAAGTTGCCCAGCTCCACCTGCTCTTTAACATGCTTCCTATGGATAGGACACTAGGTACAATCTGCTCAGCTCCTCCTGCTCTATACACACAGGACATGGGTCCCCACAAATAAGGAGTTTTATAAGATTATAAATAAATATCTATAGTGGTGTAACAAATCAGACAAATGGACACAAGCAAATTATTAATTGTTTTTATTTAGACTCTTTTCTGTTCACTTTAAATTAAAGCCAATAAAAATCAGATCCCCAAATTAATTTCTCTTTGCCTTGAGTGTTTAAGAGTGGTAGAAACCCATAGTTCCATACTCAGTAGTATTCTCAAATAAGGCAACAGTAACAAACAGGTATGAGAGGTGGAGCTGACCCCCCTGAAGTGACAAAGGGATCACCCCCCGTATTCGGAGGTGGCCCCATCAGCACTAAAGAAGGCAACTAACACTTTCACATAAAGATAAAAAGAAATCCAAATTAACCATGTGCAGAAACACTTTTGTTCGCTGTCGGTTACAAAGCTCTGACCCCTCGGTGCGTATGTCATTACACCAAGTTTAGAGACTTTTGTTAGACAAGATGGAAAAAAAAAAGTAATACACATTGTTACAGCTCCGAAACAAGCCAGAGTTTGATTCTTTGGCAGTAGTGGTTCTGTAGGCCAAGAGAAGCATTAGAAAGAGGATGAAGAAGCAGCTCAGAAGACAGCGGCTTAGCTGATACTGAGCTGTGCAAATCCTATGAGCTTCCCATCATCCGGAATGTCAGAAGGATCCACCCCAGAAGCCTGGAAAGAGAAGGTGGAAGAGTAAGGCTCTGCTGTCCAACATATAAAACTTGTCTAGAAATATTACAGAATTTGCTTCTCAAGTTCATGTACTACACATGCCGGTGTCCTGGCAGCAACCCAACTTCTGCCCAAAGGAAAAATCATCCTGGCGCTTCCTTAAAATCCAATTTCTTTATTCAAAAATACATTAAAATTAAATGATCATGTGCAGGCCGACACCTCTTGTGCAGAGTTTCATCCTTAGACATAGCACAACCAGGGATATGCTGTGCTATATTTCCCTCCCCCCCTTGAATGGACAGTGACAGCATTGCGGTCCGCCCACAGAGTACGCTCAGCAGAGGTCGGGAAGGCATACAATACTTTACATCCATCCCAGATAGGCTACAATGTCCTCCGCCGAGTGTATATGTTGTTTAGCAGGAGGGAAAGACACAGCTTGCCGTATATGACAAAAAGAATGGCTCCATCTGCTAATGTATGTCCATGTACAGGCAGTCCCCGGGTTACGTACAGGATTGGTTCTGTAGGTTTGTTTTTAAGTTGAATTTGTATGCAAGTCAGAACTGTATATTTTATAATTATAACTCCAGACAAATTTTTTTGGTCTCCGTGACAATTAGATTTTAAAAATGTTGGATTGTCATAGGAACCAGGATTAACAGTAAAGCTTTATTGCAGACACCTGTGATAACTGTTACAACTGATCATTGTAGCCTAAGGATAAAGTACAGTAAGTTACCAATTACTAGAGGTCCGTTTGTAACTAGGGGTCGTCTGTAACTTGCCTATACACACTCAGCGTTTACGTCGGGAGCTTTCCTGCCATATATCCTGAGTGCATGAAGGAAAAAAAATGTGGATGTAGCCTTGGTAAACTAAGCCCTGGGCACTTCGTAGAAAATGTGACCATGCCATTGCACTTCACAGCTAAGTAATTTTGGGAGAAATCAGTCTAAAGCCAAGGCAGGGTGTGTTTGTTTTCGATCAACCACTGCCACTATAAAGGGGTTGTTAAGTTTCAGTAATCAGATGGTATTGTTTATACAATGAGAAGTTATAGAATTTTATAATATGTGTTTCTGTATCAATTCCTTGTGGTTTTCCTCATGCTAGATGTCTACTTCCAGGAGGTTAAAAAAAATGTTCATGTTCATTTGATGGATATACAGTTTTTCTCCTGTGTAATCTTCACGATAATGGACTGGTTCTTGGGTCGGATCAGACAAACGCATCTGCTCAATTTACTGATACGACTGCTGAAATTATATCTATTTTGTTTCACTAGTGGCCACTTTCCTATATTTTATAGTAGAACATGCTGACTTCAGTTCAGTTCTCCTACATTCTGGCAGTCATCCCGGACATCGTGACCACCATCACCTCTATTTGGTAAGGACGGGTTCTAATACTGTTATATGTTTAAATACTACTAATTGCCTTATGTTGTTGAGAACAGTCCTCCCCCTTTGTTTATTACACTATACTGTCGTCATGTCCGGATATGCCTGCCTTCTTCCGCTATACACCATCTGACAACCCTGTTATATGTAATACAATGACCCTTTAACTTTTTTGCATATTTGTTGTTATTTGTATGCTAAAATAAAGTTTATTTAATTCTTATCTCCTTTTGACTTATCTTTGCCTCACTTCCTCCTCTCAATTTGAGAGGTACATTAGGTAGTACATTCTGGCTAGTAAATCCTGTGGACATATGTTCAGAGAGTCCTGCACTAAACAGTTACAGAGGGCGTAAAATTACCTACCAACTTAAAGGTGACGGATCTGTTAGTCTGTGGCTCTTCCACAATCTTCTGTAAATTAGCTGCAACTAAAAACAGAGTATAGATAAATTACAGTAAGTACATGACGTGCGACACATAGGAAACGTCATGGACATCATTGTTCTTAATTTGTTTAAGAATATGACAGACTATGGAGGTCTCCAATACAAATCACTAGACATGCACACAATCACAATGACAATTACCTATTACTAAATCTCTTCCATCTACAAGGCCAGCGGAGACCAGCTCTTGGGAAACACCATCTGCTGTATCTGTAAAACACAGTTGGTTTTTTCATTAAAGCTCTAACATACAATAAACTAATGTAAAATGAATAAAATTTGGAAATATACAATGACATATTTAGCAGCATATTATGGCCGCTATCATTATTATGTATATAGAGGTGGTTCAATTTGGTACAATTGCTGTATCGTCTTGCTGACTGATCCCATAATCAGAGGTATTCAGAGCCATACAAGGCCCAAATCTCTGTTTGTGTTAAAACTTTTGCTTAAACCTGGGCCTGCTATATGACCTCCAAGTAATATGCTGTAAGAAATACATTGACCAAGTCAAAAACATAATTCTAAATTACCGTTTTTATACGCATATCCTCCTACAAAAGTATACAGTTAGAAGGGCTGCTATAGTATATACGTGAAACTGCAGCAGTGTAATCATTAGCAGTAACCAGGGGCGTAACTACAGGGGTAGCAGCCATAGCAGCTGCTATGGAGCCCACAGTGTCAGGGGGCCCCGACATCTGGGGTATTTGGTGTGAATATGCTAAAAGTATGTACCTTATATACTCGAGTATAAGCCTAGTTTTTCAGCACAAAAAATGTGCTGAAAACCCCAAACTCGGCTTAAACTCGAGTCAAAAAAATAAATAAATCAAAACTCGCCTTTCTGGCGGCACCCGTAGATCTCCTGTGCGATCCATCCGGTATTGTTGTGCTGCACGACGGGGAAGGGGGGTGGGGCTATATACACTGGGGCAGGGGCAGGCTGGCTACATACTGGAGAGGCTGTGACCAATGCATTTCCCACCCTCGGCTTGTACTCGAGTCGATAGGTTTTCCCAGTTTTTTGTGGTAAAATTAGGGGCCTCGGCTTATACTCAGGTCGGCTTATACACGAGTATATACGGTATTTGTGATGTGTATATGCTCTAAATGTGTTTGCATATGTGATGTGTATATACTATGTATAGGATGCATGGGTATATATGGTAGTGTATGTTTGTGTGTACAGTATTTTTCGGACTATAAGGCGCACCATCAATAAATGCCTGCTAAAACGTCTAGGTTCATATATAAGGCGCACCGGAGTATAAGACGCACCTGATTATAAGGATGAATGACCAGCAGGTGGCAGACCTGTGCAGCTGTTGTCTGTAAGTACGGTTCATATATAACGCGCACTGGACTATAAGGCACACCTTTGATTTCCAAAAAATACGGTATATATGAAGTGTATATACTGTATGTATATTCTTAAGTGGTAAGTGGGGCCCCATTCAGAAATCAGCTACGGGGCCCTGCCTTTCCTAGTTACGCCACTGGCAGTAACCGAGAGTTTGTGGCCCCCTGTGAAGACTGTGTGGAGCCTTCTCATTCCTTGGGTGCCCAAGATTGTGACCTCCATAAAAGGGGTCGTCCAGGAATTGCGTGGTTGATTAGATTATATTCTCTCGGAGGTAAGTAGCAGTCTGGATAGGCGTAATAGTATAGACCAGGTCAGCCTCAGTGACGTCATTTATAAAATACAGAGCCCATCCAAACATTCCCCTTCCTCATTGAAACCCTACAAAGCTTCTCATCAGGGGTCTAGCCAGATGTAATGTTTCTTAGTGCCACTCCCCGCACTCAGTATGACACGGATATCGCCCTCATGAGTAGGCATCAGTACTGCCATGCCGAGTCCTGGAAGTACCACTATGTTATAATACAATCAATCCAACCCCTGATAAGAAACCGTAATAGTTTTTAAAAACACATTGGGGGGAGATTTATCAGAAGTGCCAGAGAACACCAGTCATAGCAACCAATCATAGCTCAGCTTTTATTTTCCCACAGCTGTTTATTACATGATTGGTTTCCATTGGTAACTAGAACTAGCCCAAGCACTTCTGATAAATCTGATGAAAAGGAATGTTTGAATAGGTTTTAGCCGGGCTCTTTATTTTACAGGAGGATTCAGATGCTACACTGACCTGGTCCATACCATTACCCCTAACCAGGCTTCTACTTAAAAGGACATCTACCATCAGGATGAAGGGCTGTATGAGCCTGAGGGGCTATAGGTTTCATAGGTTTTGATGGTGCCTGGAGCCCCTCAGGCTCATTTACATACAATATTTCATGTGGGTGGTAGATGTCCTTTAAAGGCGTCCCCTCCCTCAATGTTGGCAGCGCGATATTGAGTTCTGCCTATCACCTAATCACTCATCTCCGTCAAATGTGAGACCGAAGACATGAGCAGATGTCTACATGTATCGGTGTCTTATTCTGCTTTTAGTAAGTGAAAATGTAAGTTTTCAGAGTCTGAATTTTTCTCGGGGAAGGAGATCCACAACCTAGTCAAGAGTGTATGGCTTTACCTTCATCCAGTACTTGGCCATGCAAAAACTTACCTCTACCAGGAGTAAACTCAAACCGGATATCGTTCAGCTCTTTCTTTGTGTTTCTAAGAAAACGAGAAAAGATTGTGAAAATTCTATGCATTAATTTTTTTCTAAAAAGTTACAGAAGTGAAATATAATGTTCTAAACACAGAAGATGGGAAAACCCCTTTAATGTACAGCACTGCCTGCACTACCTACTAAAAATACCATATTTTTCACAAATACAACTAGTGACAGGTACCCATGGAGCCCTATTAACTAATAATCGTTTCCCTCATATCCCCCTAACTTCAACTTTATGTTATCCTACCTGTATCAGAGGGGGAGTATCCTGTTCATTCAGCCACTCCCATCTACTCCTCCCCACGTCTTATGCCTCCTTACTATTCAGCACTTCATGTCATGTGACCAAGGTGATGTCATCTAAGGTCCTTTACCCAATAAAGTTACTGGGTAAAGAAAATGTTAACATCAACCCCATGTATGTATCTGATCACATGAAATCACAGCGGCCTCCATGGACTTTCTACTCTTCCCCATCCTCCATGGAGGCTGCTGTGATTTCATGTAATCAGATACATACATGGGGTTGATGCTAATGTTACTGGGTAAAGCAAATGTTGTCATCTAAGGTCCTTTACCTAATATCAGCCTAGTCACATGTCATGAAGTGTCCATTGGGACAATGTCAATGTTGTATAGTGTGCTTTGCTTGAGAGAGTTTTTTCTACCTCTAATAATAAGTAAACAAAGCTGTATACATCTCTATATGAATATTGGTAGACGGTCCCCAAGTACTAGTTCCATACAGCAGTATGTCCTAGTGGCGAGACCTGTTAATCAGAAACCAGGAGGCAGGGACAATGCAAGTAAAATTTAATATGCAGAACCCCATTAATATCATTGGCTAGTTGCACAAGTTTGAAACTATTTATTTAACATTGCAGTCATGAAAATAAACCATGGCAATGCTTTTTAAATCAAAGTTTTTTAATGAAGTATTTAGTTTGGGTGGGTTAATTTAAATGGCAGACTCCATTTAAGCAAATGAACTGGTCAAAAAATACATTAAGAAAATATATATTGTAAAATATTTGTCCTGCTGTACACAAGGATTGTAAGTACTGTTAATTGCTTTTGCATTTTTAAAACCGAATTGATATTGAGGGTTTTGTATGTCATAATCTATTCGACCAGCAGGGGTCACTGTTGTAACTGAAGAGGATGAAGCAGAGTTGTAAAATATATCTGTATCTGTATCCAGATACTGAAAACACAGAACTATCAGTTCTTCGTCTAGACAAAAAAAAAAGAGTCATAAAACCAAGGGGATAGTCTGCATTCCTGCAATACTCAAGAACCTCTGATGTTTAAAACAATACAAAAATAACTACCTTAATCGTAATACTAAACTGATAACAGCTTTCGCTTCTTCAGGTGTAGGAGGCACAGTTGCTGCAAGGGTGGCCTGTAAAAGAAGATCGTACATGTCATACACATGGGCTTATAAGGCGACATACAGTGTACATACAGTAGGTAAGGAAGGGCCTTTAAGGAAATCTACCATCAAAATCCATCATGATAAACCAGGGACACATACTCATAGATCCATACACTGTGACTGAGGTAATCTGCTTATATTTGTAATCCATGGCCTCCTTCCTTCTAAAATACACTAATGAGCCACATGAGATGTTACCAGAGCCAAACTGTGCTGTAGATTCACAGGCCGTTACACCTCCTCTTCCCCCTCAGCTCTTCGACCTCCCTATGCCGGATATAATCTCACAGTGGGAGGGGGAGAAGTGCTCCTGCACAGTGTAACAGCCTGTGAAGTCAGAGCATGCAGGGGCTCTGGTAATGGCTTCTAGAGCCCTTTGGGCTCATTAGCATTATTTTAAAAGTTGATATTAGATGGAATAACATGAATAACAAATATAAGAAGATTACCACAGTGCCTGGATCTATGAGTAAGTGTCCCTGGTCTACCATCCTGCATTTTGATGGAAAATTTAATTAAATGCATAAAGAATGAGGTTCGCTGCTCACCTGTCCAGATGCTGGGACAGGGACAGACACTTGTGAAGGTGGAGCTTGGCCAGATGACTGAGGTAGATTGGCTGTAGGTGGTGCTGGAGTCTGGAGAAAAGCGGAGCTTGGCTCTGTTGCAGGAAATATCTAAGAAAAACACAAGCCCACTGTTATTATTTCATCTGTTTATTATATGACACGTAATATAAAAAAATAAGATCTTGTTAAAACATCAAGGGATCAGAGGACAGATCCCGACTCTGCATGATTCAATGGGAGTGGTTTGTCCAGTCTGCTACATTGCAACAAACCAAAATTGCAAACAGAACTGCACTGTAGATCTTCGACGCATAATATGTAAATTGTTAAAGCACCATAAAAACCTTTCCATTGCAGGAGGGGTTTTTTTTTTAAGCTTTTATATAAACCGCTTCCACCCATACAAATTTCTAAGAGTCACTAAGAAGCCTTAGAGAAGGCAGACGGCTTTCTACATCAGTCCAGCACAAGTACTTAGTACTGCACGGGTAACAGCAGAACCTCTGCTCTAACAGTCCGGATCGGAAAAAGATCCGATCTGGACTGTTTAGCCTCTTCGGTCAATGTTGACTGTGGGATCTACATGCTTTGTTGTCAATCTTTCTCCATTATTGCTACGGCCTCCGAGTTCACCATGTAGCAGACGATTAGGCCCTCCCATTCAGATGAGGTGTCTAATAAAGAAGTATTGAAGTTTATTATACAAGTAATTAAAAGATTGCATGTGGACTAAAAAATTTTTAAAATAATTGAAAAAAATAAGTAAAGCTTCTAAAAAACAAACAAACAAAAAAAAAAAAAAAAAAAAAAAAACCCTATTTTTATATTACAGATACGGTTTGTGTATCCAGTGCATATTGTAGAACCAAAGATATGAATTAGAAAAGCGACAACATTAGAAGTTCTCACCTCAGAGTTTGGTAAAGAATCTTTCACACGTGGAGACTGAGGGAAGAGACAGAACAAGGTTAGAGCACAACATTATCACATAGCTGTAATACACAGCTCCGTCCTGTCCGACTGGCAGGACACAAAAGAAAATGTGCTGATTTCTAGTGCAGGCTCCATATGTTACATAACAAGCTTTAAAGGGGTTGTCTACTGAAAAGTTTTACCATCTTCCAATATAGTTTCTGTATTAATTCCTAACAGTTTTCTAGATCTCCGCTTGCTGTCATTCTAGGGAAGCTTTCTTGTCCCTGGTCATGTGATGTCAAACAGGTGCACGGCTCATTATACCACAAAGAGTAATAAGAGCTGTGAGTTATAACGAGCCGTTCACCTGTGTGACATCACATGACCGGGGACAGGTTTATATCCACAGGAAGTAAACAATGAAGCTTCCTGTAGGAGAGATCTAGCAACGGATACAGAAAGTGTAACAAAAACGTATACAATTTTCCAATATAAACAATATGAAATATTTGCTGCAAGTGGACAACACTTTTAAGGTGGCTATTTACTTTCAGCTTATCGACTCCACATGTGCTTCTCTGATGGTGGATAAGCTCACCTATTACAATATAAATCGGACAAGTTAAAATTTAATACAGCCATTTTCCCCGATATCTTCATTCACTAGAGATTTGGCGAACATACTGTGTGTGGGCGGGCTAAGCAGGACTTTCACTGTCCATCACTGTGAGTGGGTGGTACTCAGGGCTCTCCCAGTCAATCACTGTGTGTGGGCGGGGTAATCAGTACTCTCCCAGCCAATCACTGTGTGTGGGTGGGGTAATCAGGACTTTCCCTGTCATCCACTGTGTGTGGGCAGGGTAATCAGGACTCTCCCAGTCAATCACTGTGTGTGGGCGGGGTAATCAGGACTCTCCCAGTCAATCACTGTGTGTGGGCAGGGTAATCAGGACTCTCCCAGTCAATCACTGTGTGTGGGCGGGGTAATCAGGACTCTCCCAGCCAATCACTGTGTGTGGGCAGGGTAATCAGGACTCTCCCAGTCAATCACTGTGTGTGGGCGGGGTAATCAGGACTCTCCCAGCCAATCACTGTGTGTGGGCAGGGTAATCAGGGCTCTCCCAGTCAATCACTGTGTGTGGGCGGGGTAATCAGGACTCTCCCAGCCAATCACTGTGTGGGTAAAAACTGTGTAATCTGGACTCTCAACATCTCTCCTTGTTGAGTCTTGTTGGGATATAATAAGCAGTAGAAGATCCAAGACAAGAATTTTCTACTCACCCTAAGTTGTAACACAGCTGCTTTGCCCTCCTCACTCTCCTCATCCAGCTCATCGTCGCTCCACTCCCATCCTCCATCTTCAGTTTTATGAAGCCGACCACTTGATCCTGGAACTCTCCGAACCTGTCAAAGCACAATGTAATGACACAGTTAATAGGAAAGTAGCACACAAAGCCACATTATCATTTCACTATATTTTTACTCTCTACAAAATTTCCAGCTTCATTTTCATGCAAAACCTTGAAATGTCTGTATATATAGTGGCAGATCTACTTTTTCAGACTTTGTGCCCCAATGCTGGATTCTGTGAGACAACAGGACAGACCGAAAGTGAACACATGGGTAGTCTGGAAGTTCTCACCTTTTTGGCTCTCTCCGTGATGCTGGGGGCCTTCTGGAGTAACCTCTCATGTAAGAATTCTTTGTTCTGTACAAAAAAGTAAAAATGGATCAGACTCCATCAAAGATCACAGCAGAGAATACGAGACACTGCAAGAACAATCTGTCAATTGTAAGTGAATACTTATTCCGTAATATCATGCGGCTCACCCACCAATGTCCTGCAGGCTACAAGGAAGGGTGCTCAGCCCATTGTTTCCTGGCCGGAAATTGCACATGGCCCTGAGCATGAAGCCATGAAGCTTAGTCTGCTAAGCATTTTCGCTACAGAGAAAGTCTTTGATTCTCTGAGACTCTATGCTATGAGAGGGGAGAAAGAGCCAAAGTGTGCAAACATCTACAGTGTTACATGGTGTCTGGGCACTTACAAGCAATCCAATATAAAGGCAGAAGAAAAACCAAATAGAGACTGCTATGGTGTTCACTTTTTGGAAAATGTAATACATTTACAGAAGATTCTTCTGGAGAGACCTCTCCTACAGATCTATGGATTGCCAGCAGATTTCTATTTTTAATAATATGTAGACTCAAAATGTAGGTGACATTTTTTTTTGGCTAACAATACAGTACATTATCCATTTTGATGCTAATAAGCTCTGCATTGCTTTTAGAGAGGCAGAATGTCTATTTTCCTGAAATAGATGTAATAAATGGATCATCTTTCACTAATAAGAGGATGCTGTCAGGATGGAGGCAATAACAGCAAATCTCAGTCTGTTCACAGTCCAGGGTAATTATAGCTGCAAGTTTACAGCTGAACGACCCACAAGATATTCCTCTATATAAACACATGACGTACCTTTGCTTTCTGGAAGAACTTGTGCTTCAAAAGTTCTGCTGCTGTTGGCCTACAAAATGCAAGATGTCCAATTATAGGAACACACCGAAATCACAGGTCAGCTGCTTTATAATCTATATATTCATGTATACAGGCAATATGTGGATGCTTGGCTCCTCATGGGAGGTAGTAGCGTATGGCTAGGTTTAGATATTGCTTTGATCTCTCCATTGTATCCTTACAATAGAGGGCTAAACGTATCCCAGGTACCTCCTCTGGTTCAGCCTCTTCCCCCCGGTAGTGTAAACCAATCAGTGTCTGTTGCGGATGTTCCAGGTATCCCCTTGAGTAATGTAACCATCCTTTTATGAACCAATACATCACCAGGGAAAAACACATAGGGGGAGATTTACTTACCCGGCCCGTTCGCGATCCAGCGGCGCGTTCTCTGCGCTGGATTCGGGTCCGGCCGGGATTCATCAAGGTAGTTCCTCCGCCGTCCACCAGGTGGTGCTGCTGCACTGAAAAGCATCTGAACGCGCTGGAGTTCACCGGCTCGGGCTGAGTGAAGGTAAGCGCGTCCCAACACATTTCTTTTTTTAAATGCGGCGGTTTTTCCGAATCCGTCGGGTTTTCACTCAGCCACGCCCCCCACCCCCACCCCCATTTCCGGGAAAACGCGAATCGGGCCCTTAGTAAATGACCCCCATTGTATACGCTCAGCGGAGGCCAGGGATGGATGCCATACAGTTTCATCACTTCTCCATTGGCCTCTATTTACCGCCATGAGAATATACGGTTCTTTTCAGCAGGATAGAAAGACACAGCTTCGGGCAACGCAGGCAAAAAAAAAAAAAACAAAAGATGCCTCCATCTGCCAGTGTACATCTATGGACACATGTAAGATATACACCAGGAGTTTTCTTGACCCACACACTTAACTTGTCCAAAAGCTGTAATGTGAATGTGGCCTAAGCGACTTGGACATTGAGAGGCTGTCCTTGTGATATGTATAATGACAACCCAGGGCCGCATCAGACATGAAGCGAGATGAAAATCATTTACATTTTCGTATTAGGCAGTAAAAAGGCTAGAAGCAGCCAAAAACTTGTCACCACACCACTTGGCGGCTAAGCTAGTCACCCAAAAGTTCTGATCCAAAGTTAAAGGGCAAAGATCATCTTCTGGTTCCGGTGCACCCCTCTCCTACCCATTTTCACCCCCAAGCACCTCACACTCAGTACCGATTGACATTCTTGCTACATTATATTACAATATCGATGTCAAACATCACATTCAAAGCATTGACAATGTTACCTCTTTTCTGGGTCTTTTTGAAGGCACGAAGAAATCATCTTCCTAAAAGACTTTCCGTACTTCTTCAGCATCTCCTTATCCTGTACACCAGTCTCTAGAGTAGGAGGATCATTCTGGAGTGTCAGCATTAATACCTGGGATAGGAAAGGCAAAGTATTACATCCTAGAAACATAAGCAAAAAGGGACAATAATTCTCTATTGAACAAAAGATTGCATAGAAAATTGATGGACAAAACACTAAGGCTACCTGCATACAAAACATTTTCTTTCCACCAATCCATCAGGACTTTTGTTCGTTTAGTGTCCTGTGATTGTGACTTACATAGAAACTAACAAATCAAGTCCAAGTATTAAAAAAAAAAAATAAATAAATAAATATTAATCTTTAGCGATAAAGACAAGGTTGCAGAGGCATCAGAGTCTATAGGGGGAGATTTATCATTAGTCCTATGTAGCTACTTGGTGTGTAATTGTCACAAATTTTTGTGCAAACATTTTTGCAGGGTTTTTTTTTAGCAAGAAAAAATGCAACTCTAAAGTCACGCAATGGCGGAAAAAATACACCACAGTGTGCAACACCACATTTATCAGCTGAGAATTTTCAAAAGGACGCAAATTTAATCGCAAGACTTGCTCAATTTTGAAGTTTTTGCTCAATTTTATGTTTGAGGTATCTGAGAATTTCCTGTGCAAAAACATCGCAAAAAGGCAGAAATTGAGCAGATGTTACACATATGTGTAACTGGTGCAGTCTATTCGCATAGAGCACACGCATCAGAAGGCATTTAACACTGCACATACACAGGAATATAAATCTGACTGGTGGAAACCTGCCAGTCTAACACATAGACAACTGCTCAAAATCCTGCCTAATGATAAATCTCCCCCTATGACTTATCTTCATCTCTCCCCATATGACTGCTGTCACTAGCAAGTGTTAGGGTCTCAGAAAAAAGATCCCCAATATGACAAGTTGCGACAAAGTTGGTAAAAAATATATGACAAACCATCAAAAAAAAAAACAACTACAAAAACATGTTTGTTTTAAAACCGGAAACAAAATGACACAAACAGATTGTGTAAATCCCATACCTTCATCGGAGGGTATTTATGATATGGAGCAGCTCCTGTAGCTAATTCAATAGCTGTGATTCCAAAACTCCAAATATCCGCCTTAAAATCATAACCTCGGACCTTAAAAATAAAAATGACACACAAAGGTTAAGAGGTAGCATCAAGATGTTTGGAAGTGATTGAGAGGAGCAGATGGGGGAACAGGTGAAGAAGTTGCTTAAAGGGAACCTACCACCACAAATCTACCTATAAAGGTAGATCGAGTGGTAGGTGGATCAATAGGACGTGAGGATAGCCCTTTTAAAGGGCTAATCCTCACGTCCCCACACTTTTTTGTTAACTTTTATTAGACATTTATGCAAATTTACTTATGCGGCTACTGGGGCGTGGAGTAGCCGCATCTGAGGTTACACGAGGCGGCTACTCCACGCCCCGGTAGCCTCTTTTCCCCTCCTACTCACCCATCTTCGGCGTGCAGCTCCGCGTAGCTGCACGCCCTCGTCCAGCGATCCTGCCGTCTGCGCAGAAGAGCAGGCCTGCGCCTGCGCGGTCACTGCTCCGAAACAGGCGCGGGCCTGCTCTTCTGCACATGCGCAGACGGCAGGATCGCCGGACGAGGGCGTGCAGCTACGCGGAGCTGCGCGCCGAAGATGGGTGAGTAGGAGGGGAAAAGAGGCTACCGGGGCGTGGAGTAGCCGCCTCGTGTAACCTCAGATGCGGCTACTCCACGCCCCAGTTGCCGCATAAGTAAATTTGCATAAATGTCTAATAAAAGTTAACAAAAAAGTGTGGGGACGTGAGGATTAGCCCTTAAAAGGGCTATCCTCACGTCCCATTGATCCACCTACCACCCAATCTACCTTTATAGGTAGATTTGTGGTGGTAGGTTCCCTTTAAATATAAGCAATGTAGTAATGAATATTAATGTTGTGACTAAAGGGGAACAATTCAACATCAGAAAATCATAAAACCCAATTATCCACATTATATCGCCCAGAACTACAATATAAATTGGAATTTGGAAGACTTTGCTACTATAAAACAAGCAAAATCTGCACTTTATTTGGATTGTGTTGAAAAATCCCTTCCCACAAATTTATATTCATTATTATAAGTTATAATCTGACATCTAGGGGGTCCCATTGATGCCAAATGAATTAGACTTAATTGAGAATAGTAGACCCATTGCTGCAGAATTGTGAAAATTGACAGCTACAATACCTGCTCCATGACCTCAGGTGCCATCCAACAAGGTGTGCCCACAAAAGTCTTTCTGACTTTATTCCTGGTGATGTCACCTCCTGTGGCTAGAAAAGCGCTGACACCAAAATCTGCAAAATAAGAGGATGTGTTTAAGCATTATATTGCCCATGAGTGCCAGAGGTGTCACCCAGAGCCAGCTCTCTGGGCATCCAGGTCATCACCCCAGCAGAGTTTGCCCGACAGGTTGAGTGACTTGAGGCCTCCTCCTGAAGTGCTGGGTAGCCCAGGATGTTCTGCATTCAGCGCCATTTCAAAGCAACACACCCTGGGCTTCCCAGGACTACATGAGGAGCAAGGAGCTGTGGACAGGGCTGGATCATATTCGCAGCTCCTGTCCTGTGATTCTTTATGTTCAAGGGGACCAGGAAGGGAAGCTATAATGATCATCCCAATTTCCCCTTCTTTCAACGGTATTGGTGTCCTCAAGGCGCAAATATGATTGAAAGCTGTGGTAGAGCAAAGAGACGAAAGCCGACGACCAAATTACTGCAACTGCACTATTTCATTTTCAAATTTCATATTTTATTTCCAATAAAATATTTCTTAAGAAAATGTTAAAAAAATAAATAAAAAAAATAAAAGTGGGTTTGTAGCTGTAGTTGGGCACTCGGCTCTAAAAGGTTCACCATCACTGAACTAGGGGGTCACTGAAATTGCTAGTGCCTACATTTTTTTGGGCCCGCCGCCAGTCAGTGCCCCGGCTGCCGATATCGCCCCATGTTAAGTTGACATGCTGTACATATAGATCTAGTTATATGTACATAATAAAACATGTGCTCTTCCAGTCACATGCATCTGATTCTATCACATTGAATACATAAACCATTCAGGTCAGATAGTGAAGTGGCATAGGCTGCTACTATGATCCAAATGAGAAGCGATCTAACAAATAATGGAAGACTGCGAATCTTGGCCGCTGGAATGTGTTATTTCTAAAGAATTATGACAGCCAGCAAAAAAAAAAATTAAAAAAAATTACATAGTCAGCATAGCAGGAATATTCAGTCAAGCACAGCGCCTTCACATCTAGCCAAGAGGAAGGAGGTTTTACTTCCCTTTAGGGATGAATGTTTAAAAAGTAGGATGTATGTGCATTTATACATACATTATATATACACATATATTACACACACACACTAAAAGGGATTTTCTGAATTGTTGGAATTTTTGACCCCACTTTAAAGAATGCTGTAAAATAAAAAATGACCCATCTTAGGCCCAGTTCACACCGATCTTGCGACATTTTCTTCAGTCAGAAAAACGATAATTTATTAAAATGTCCATTGATTTCAATGGACTTTTCCATAAATCTCTATTTGCACCGCTTACATTCATGCTTCCATTATGGAAGTGGGAAAACATCGTATATACTCGAGTATAAGCCGACCCAAGTAAAAGCCGAGGCCCCTAATTTTAACACAAAAACATGGGAAAAACTTGAGTACAAGCCAAGGGTGGGAAATGCATTGTTCACAGACCCGCCCCCCCCCCCCCCCAGTATATAGCCAGCACCTGCCTCCCAGTATATAGCCTGCCAGCCCATATCCCCAAGTATATAGCCAGCCCTCTGCCCCAGTATATAGCCAGCAGCGGGGGAAGCCGGAAAGGTGGGTTTTGATATATTTTTTCATTCGAGTATAAGCCAAGTTTGGGTTTTCAGCACATTTTTTGTGCTGAAAAACTAGGCTTATACTCGAGTATATATGGTACATACATATAATTTTTTTTTCATGTTATGTAACAAAAGCAAACAAACACTAATCCCCGACCCAGATGAAGCCAATTAAAAGTCCTTTATACTACTATCAAAATCGCTTTAATGACAGAAGAAAATAATGGAGGTCCAAAAGCAGATGTGAAGTGGACCACAGCTCCAAAGCCATGGCTCTCGTTACCCAATGACTCTGTACACAGAGACTACAGCAGTTACATTACATGGACAGATCACTACCAAATATATCTAGGGGGGGGGGGGTAGGGGGCTTACATTTAGAAAATATGTCATTTATCACCAATAATGTTCTCTTATTAAATACCTAAACAGGTTTCCATTTGTTCAATTTTATGTTCTATTTATGTATTCAGGATTTAGTTCTTTCCTTCAAGATGGACACTATGACAGCCAATAGAGGCCTTTTAAAGCGATTCTCTGTACCAATTTCTTTGGATTTCAGAATGTCCATCACTATGAAATTCCTTGTTTCTCTCCCACATGATCAGTATAGGACATATGATGAACATCACGGAGCTCGGCTTGTATGTTACATGGATACAATAACGGTGGGCCTACCCCTGCACGTTGTGCCACAAGTGCTGGATTACATACATTTAGTGGCAGTAGTTTAGCAGGACATACAGACATATACCGTATATACCGGCGTATAAGACGACTTTTGAAGACAGAAAAATCTTCTGTCTTCTCTGGGGTCGTCTTATACGCCGGTAATCGTCTTATACGCCGGTAATGACGGCGTATAAGACGATCGCGGTCGGATCGCGCTGCATGGAGAGGGCTCACGGGCTGAGCCCTCTCCATAGCCGGTAAGTCTTTGCTGCATATTGCAGCAAAGGCTTACCGGTAACACCCGCGATCGGTGCTAGCACCGATCGCGGGTGTTTTCACAGCGATGGCTGCCGGCAAAGCTGCCGGCAGCCTCAAAAAGATGCGCATGGGACATACTCACCGCGCCGTCTTCTTTCTTCTGCTAGGCGCCGCCATGTTTTTCCCCGGGTCGGCGCCTAGTATGACGTCAGCAGCGGCGCGTCATACTAGGCGCCTGCCGGGGAAGATCAATGGCGGCGCCCGGCAGAAGAAAGAAGACGGCGCGGACATCGGGGGAGCATCGGGGTGAGTATATGATTATTTTTTTTTAAATGCTGGGCTGTATACTACTGGGGGCTGTGCTGTATACTACTGGGGGCAGTGCTGTATACTACTGGGGGCAGTGCTGTATACTACTGGGGGCAGTGCTGTATACTACTGGGGGCAGTGCTGTATACTACTGGGGGCAGTGCTGTATACTACTGGGGGCAGTGCTGTATACTACTGGGGGCTGTGCTGTATACTACTGGGGGCTGTGCTGTATACTACTGGGGGCTGTGCTGTATACTACTGGGGGCTGTGCTGTATACTACTGGGGGCTGTGCTGTATACTACTGGGGGCTGTGCTGTATACTACTGGGGGCTGTGCTGTATACTACTGGGGGCTGTGCTGTATACTACTGGGGGCTGTGCTGTATACTACTGGGGGCTGTGCTGTATACTACTGGGGGCTGTGCTGTATACTACTGGGGGCTGTGCTGTATACTACTGGGGGCTGTGCTGTATACTACTGGGGGCTGTGCTGTATACTACTGGGGGCTGTGCTGTATACTACTGGGGGCTGTGCTGTATACTACTGGGGGCTGTGCTGTATACTACTGTATGCGTTGGAAAAGGGGTAGTCTTATACGGCGAATATATCTTAAACTCTATATTTTAAACAGGAAAGTAGGGGGGTCGTCTTATACACCAGGTCGTCTTATACGCCGGCATATACGGTACACAGAAAGTCCTGCAGACCGAGGGTCATGTGACTCGCCGGTAGCAGTGGCAATAATGGCCAATCCCTTTAATGTTACCCACTTTTACTGCAAAATATACCGTATAAAAAAAACATGTAGATCCTCAAATATCAAATAAAACATAGAAATCTTACCTGCTATTTGCACGGAGCCATCTTCACCCAAAAGTATATTACCAGCTTTAACATCCCTACAGACAAATATACACAATATGAGATAAGTTACTGTCCAATAGTACATAAAAGTGTGGTTATACAAAAACTTTAACTATGGGGTTTTTTTATAGAGGTTAGGTCACCGCTTCTGAATTGTCCAATTTAATAAAATCGGTAAATCTCAAAAATAGTAGAACTTCAAGTTGTGGCGTTTCGCTGTTATTTCTCCTAGGAAATTATGTAGTTAAGCCAAGTGCAGGGATCCGGAACAGGTCTTATTTGTACCTTTTAAAAAGTTGTCAGACTGCCTACCGCTGCTTTATACAGAATTCACAGAATAAGGAGAACACTAAACATAATTCGGATAGCAAGAGCATGTATCCCACCTCGATAAAACAACAAGATACAGGGTTTAAAGAGAACCTGTCATCACATTTTTACAAATACAGCTAGTGGCAGGTTCCCATAGAGCCCTACTAACTAGCCAACACCCTTCTTTTAGCTAAAAATTGTTTCCCTTACATCCCCATAAATCAACTTTATCTTAGATTACCAGGCATCGGAGGGGAGTGTCCTGCTCAGCATGGCAGGATGATGTCAGAATGTCGTCATCTAAGGTTCTTTACCCAGTGGGCCACTTCATGTCATGTGACCAGAGTGATGTCATTTAAGGTCCTGTTTGAAAAGTCTAGCCCGTGTTTGTATCTGATCACATGGCAGTATCAGGGCATGATCATGGCATGCCTCCGTATATCTCCACTCCTCCTCAGACAGTAGTTAGTAGCTGAAAATGTATTTATATTCCAGAATTGCAGCTGTACATTAAGCACTATGGTGCACAGGTGTGATGAGATCTCTACAATGCACTGCTGAACAGCTCCTCCCCCTGCTGTAGCAGCTTCTGTTTAAATACTACAGTAGTTGCTCAGGGGGGGGGGGGGGGGGAGGGGATATGCTGTCTTCATTGACGAGATCTCATCCACCAGCGTGCTTCAAGTCCAGCTACAGTTCTTGAAATAAATGCATTTTCCACTCTTGTTTCTAACAATATAGACAATGGATCTGTGACAACGCTCTTACATATAGGTGTGGATTTGAAGAACCCAATGCAAAAGGACTGCAATATTGCACATTACACATGTATGTAACAAACCTCCTACAGGTTCTAATTTCTAGAACCACATAATATATTATTTTATAGAAGAGAGTCCCTATGCTTGTATATAGTAAAGGTGGAATAGCTGCTGCCCACAAGCGTATCTAAAATTGTTTGGCCAGCTTAACACAAAATACTACATGACTTGTCACACGAGGACAGCTCAGTCACCTAAATTGCCAGTTATTTTAGGATTATGAGAGAAATGCTCTGTAAATCACTGGGACTCAGCAATGTCACCAGCCCTCGGTGGAGTTACATACTGCATTGTCAGAGAGATCCCCTAAGCTTCCATGTGGAGGACTAGTGACAAGTTAATTTCTTTGCATTTACAACCAATATCACAGAACAATATTTTATTTAAAGGGAGTCTGTTGGGTCTCAAATGCCTCCAAAACCAATATTATAGCTATGTAGGAGCCTTAAATCGGGAAAAGAAACGGTCCCCTTTTTATTCCCCTCCAATAGCCATGATGGAAAGTGGAAAACTGGAGTAAAGCCCTAATAAATCTCAACCCACTGACTATCCAAGAGGATTGTCTTTGAATTGCTCCATTGATTTTTGGCCAAAATTCTATGTTTCTGCTCCCTCAAAAGGCTCATACATAATATTAGTTTGGGAAGCATTAAATATCCTTTGGGCTCCCTTTAAGAATATATATTATACACACATATAAATATACACACATATATATACACTCACCGGCCACTTTATTTGGTACACCTGTCCAACTGCTCGTTAACACTTAATTTCTAATCAGCCAATCACATGGCGGCAACTCAGTGCATTTAGGCATGTAGACATGGTCAAGACAATCTCCTGCAGTTCAAACCGAGCATCAGTATGGGGAAGAAAGGTGATTTGAGTGCTTTTGAACGTGGCATGGTTGTTGGTGCCAGAAGGGCTGGTCTGAGTATTTCAGAAACTGCTGATCTACTGGGATTTTCACGCAAAACCATCTCTAGGGTTTACAGAGAATGGTCCGAAAAAGAAAAAACATCCAGTGAGCGGCAGTTCTGTGGGCGGAAATGCCTTGTTGATGCCAGAGGTCAGAGGAGAATGGGCAGACTGGTTCGAACTGATAGAAAGGCAACAGTGACTCAAATCGCCACCCGTTACAACCAAGGTAGGCAGAAGAGCATCTCTGAACGCACAGTACGTCGAACTTTGAGGCAGATGGGCTACAGCAGCAGAAGACCACACTGGGTGCCACTCCTTTCAGCTAAGAGAAGATTGGAAAAACGTTGCCTGGTCTGATGAGTCTCGATTTCTGCTGCGACATTCGGATGGTAGGGTCAGAATTTGGCGTCAACAACATGAAAGCATGGATCCATCCTGCCTTGTATAACCGGTTCAGGCTGGTGGTGGTGGTGTCATGGTGTGGGGAATATTTTCTTGGCACTCTTTGGGCCCCTTGGTACCAATTGAGCATCGTTGCAACGCCACAGCCTACCTGAGTATTGTTGCTGACCATGTCCATCCCTTTATGACCACAATGTACCCTGTAACATCTGATGGCTGCTTTCAGCAGGATAATGCGCCATGTCATAAAGCTGGAATCATCTCAGACTGGTTTCTTGAACATGACAATGAGGTCACTGGACTCAAATGGCCTCCACAGTCACCAGATCTCAATCCAATAGAGCATCTTTGGGATGTGGTGGAACGGGAGATTCGCATCATGGATGTGCAGCCCACAAATCTGCGGCAACTGTGTGATGCCATCATGTCAATATGGACCAAAATCTCTGAGGAATGCTTCCAGCACCTTGTTGAATCTATGCAACGAGGAATTGAGCAAGTTCTGAAGACAAAAGGGGGTCCAACCCGTTACTAGCATGGTGTACCTAATAAAGTGGCAGGTGAGTGTATATATACACACACACACACACACACATAATACACACACATAATACACACACTGTATATGGGAAAACCATTTTAATTATATAGATATGCTTAAAATGGTTTTCCCACTAAAAAAAAAAAAAATTCACTGTAAAATCCACAAGGCTGGCAGAGAGCTGTACTTGCCCATCTGGGTCAGTCCCACATAACTGGAGTAGTAGTCACAGACTACTAATCCATTTCCTGCCATCATTCAGGGTGCATTCGCACGTGGCGTACCATGCGTTTGGCTGGTTTGAAAGCGTTTTCATTATTGCTAGAAGTGTAATCAGCGGTGTTAACAATGAGACCCCACAGCTAACACTTCTAGCAATGAAGACAAATGCTTTCAACCCAGCCAAATGTATGAACGCACCCTGAGGCCCCAGAGCTTGAAACCCCAGGAACCACAAACTTAAAATTTTAGGAAAACCCACTTATTGATGTCAGGTCCCATGTATACAGCTTGCAAATTTATAGGGGTATTCTCATTTCAGCAAAGTAATGTTATTGTTTTTATGATAAAAAGTTATATAATTTTCCAATATACTTTCTGTATAAATTCCTCATGGTTTTCTAGATCTCTGCTTGCTGTCATTCTATAGAAAGCTTCTATGTTTACTTCCAGTGAACAGAAATCTGACCATGATCACACAGGTGCACGGCTCGTTAGTATCATAGAGAGTAATCAGAGCTGTGTGATGTAACGAACCGTGCACCTGTGTGACCATGGTCAGATTTCTACCCACTGGAAGCAAACAATGAAGCTTCCTATAGATAGACAGCAAGCAGAGATCTAGAAAACTGAGGAATTGATACAGAGAGTACAGGCAGTCCCCGGGTTACATACAAGATAGGGTCTGTAGGTTTGTTCTTAAGTTGAATTTGTATGTAAGTCGGATCTGTATATTTTATCATTGTAATCCCAGCCAGAACTTTTTTGGTCTCTGTCACAATTGGATTTTAAAAATGTTGGGTTGTCATAAAAATCAAGATTAACAATAAATCTTCATTACAGACACCTGTGATAACTGTTACAGCTGATTATTGTAGCCTAGGACTAAAGTACAATAAATTACCAATATCCAGAGGTCCGTTTGTAACTAGGGGTCGTATGCAAGTCGAGTGTTCTTAAGTAGGGGACCGCCTGTATATTGTAAAGCTGTATAACTTTTAATAATAAAATAATAACATTAATTTGCTGTAATGGAAATACCCTTTAATGTGCACATACTTACCAAGCAAGGTAATCTGCATAAAAAGGAAAAATCTAAAACTGCATCAAAATACTATAAAGGCTTCTGTGCTCACACGCTGACTACATATAACTCCATAGAGTAATTACTCTGGTTTCTGAAGAAACTTTCTCACACCCATAGCTCAGGTGTGTCACATACAATAAAGTTGTGTGAGCGGTAACTGAAGATGAATGGAGCACAGTACGGGTTACACCGGATCTCATGTTACGAGTGAGAGTTCTCACATTATTAAAGAAATACCAGGAGTAAAATACTACATGGGAAGAGAAAGAGTTGTGTAGAGTTTGTATCTAGATGCCACTACTAGAAGTGTGGAGGGCCGCAAATGAACGGTCTTGGTCCATGCAAACGGGACCGAGAGCTGGTCGAACCCGAGCACGTTGGTGGCCAGCTGACCCTAGGGGTGTGAAAATTTGGTAGAGAAGGCAGACTACTCGAGCAAGGTTGTCCATTGCCCAATCTGTGAACTGATGGAGAGAAGCAGAGCTTTGTGATAGGCAGAATTACAAAAGTAGGAGCAGAGTAAGGGTGATGTCACACATGGCGTTTTTGGGCCGTTTTTAGTCAGTGCGTTTTCAGACAGTAAAAAATGCATCCGTTTTTTAAAAACGCATGAGATTTCTTTTAAAAACTACTAAACACGGCCCAAAAAAGTGCCAAAAGCGCCATGTGTGTCATCATCCTAAGGAACATCTTGACAGAACTCTCAGGAGGGACTGAGAGTCCTGTCAGGATTTACTTTTTACTCTGCTCCTAATAAACTTATACAGACAGTTCATGGGTTATGTACAAGATGCGATTTTGTAGGTGTGTTCTTAAGTTGGACCTGCAAATATCACATAGGCAGACGCAAACAGCCTGGCACCACCCGTGTGACAGTAAAGATCCCAAAGTAATGACATTGACACAGTAGGGGCCCTCTTTCTAAGGTTTCTTAATTTTGGATAATCCCTATTTCTTAGATGTTTTCTTGACAACTAGGTGATTACAAAGGGTTTTCCTGCTGGAATGATCAATGATCAGTTGTGCGGAAACCTAGTAGCAAGTGACTAGTTTACTTCTGACACAATCTCAGGAGGAATTGTGCATTACACAGTAACAATACAACAGATTTTCTGTGCATTTCATGATAGGGTGGACCCTCTAAATATTAAAAAAAAAAAAGAATTAAATACTCAGGGTTTAGAGAAATTCTCTTCAGAATATCAGGGGATGCTTGTTGGAGCAGATTTCGAAGCCTCAATTTTTATGCAAACAATCCAGGGATGTTACAGTCTCCAATAAAATAAACAGGAGGCAGATTTTAGGTCCGTCTTCTGAGTAAATAAAGGTTTTTTTCTAACCCATACCAAAAATTCATATGCTGAAAATACAACATAAACCAACCTGTGAATCTGTCCATTTTTATGTAGATATTCAAGTCCTTCCAGAACTTCTTTGAGCATTGTGGCAATGCTTGCTTCATCCAATACCCCATTCTTGTGTTCTCCTTTTGCTACTATATGTTTGATGATGTCTAAGACGGATCCTGTGGAAAAGGGGAAAAAAAAAAAAAAACTTTAGTCATCCATAATTTTCAAAAATTTCATATCTCATTTCAATCTCCATGGAGCTGACGGAGAACACCAAGTGGCAAATGAAATTGCTGAAAGGTCCTTTTTAGGCAACAGATTTCTAGTTTTGTTTATTTGGTGAGCATAATTTTGCCATGTCCCGGTAAAGAACCCTACAATCCTCATTCTCTCTTTTGCCACCCGCCAGGTTACACATAACTTCTCTACATCAACATTGAAATTACCATATATACTTGAGCATAAGCCTAGTTTTGCAGCACAAAAAGAATGTGCTGAAAACTCAAACTCGGCTTATACTCGAGTAAAAAAAATTATAGGTTTTACCAGGTTTTTGTGGTAAAATTAGGGGCCTCGGCTTATACTTGGGTCAGCTTATACTCAAGTATATACGGTATTCTGAACTATTAGAGCTTAACCACATTAAACAGATTCTATATACGGAAGAAGTCCAGCTCAGCATTTTATCCCCCAAGACATGCAATACAATGTGCAAACTGCAGAAAGAAAAAAACAATATTAACAGGAACACGAGTATCATTAGTCAGGCCTGGCTGGGTATATGACTGCTGTACAACTCCTGCCACGGAGCACTTTACAGGTGGAATGAGGATAAACCGGGGCTGGAACGTCCTTCACTAAATTAATGTATAATGATTGTGAAAGAAAAAAAAAAACTGATGATATTTTTCATACCATCATAAAGAAGACATAACAAAAAAAAAAATGAAACCTTTAATTTTCTACTCTCCCTGTCCGTCTGATTCTCACACCCACAGATAACTGGTCATATCCACTGCAGCATCAGGGTTAAAGGGATCATTACTACCAACAATAGTCATTATCAGTCTAAATGATTAGGGATATGTGCCTTATGGGACTTCTCCACACATAAAAAGTGTTGTATATAGCTGGGGAAGGCGTGGCTTTAAAAGGAACCGGTCATCAGAAATTGGCCTAATAAACTACTTCCAGTATGTTGTCACGCAGTTGAACAGTTACTAGTTGACATTTCTTTAATGCCCAGTTTGGTGGCATAATCCACAAAGCAACTTTAAAGTGAGATGTCAGATGTATAAAGTCAGGGAGGCAGAGAGTTTAACACTGAAGTCAAGCTCTCCCTGCCTCTGAACACCTCCCCTGTGACTGACATCACACGGCGGACTTTATCTGCTAAATAAATGTCGCAGGACGCATAATCATTAATTTACAGCGAGCGGGATTTTCTAAGGCGGGGAAAGTCGACTTCAGTGTTAAACTCTCCGCCTCCCTGACTGTAAAACAATATTACATCTCACTTCAAAGTTGATTTTCTGCATGATGCCACCACACCAGGCCATGAATGAAACGCCAACTAGAAACTGCACAGCTGCTTGACAACATACTACTAGTGGTTTATTAGGCCAATTTCTGATGACAGGCTCCCTTTATAAAGAATAACCATCATACACTTATCTCCCGGCTTCTGCTTGGCACCAGCGTGCAGCCATCACTCCCGGGTCTCCAGAGGCCTGCAGCGCTATCCTGCCCGCTACAACATTTGTTTCATGCAGTAGCAAGTGCGCAGCTGTGGTCAGGAAGGCGCTGCCGACCGGCAGTTGAATGGGAGCGGGAGAAAGGTAAGTATATGCTGTTTATTATTTTTATAGTCTCCTCATCCAGATGTAAAACTTCTATATACCTGGTCAACCCCTTTTAAAACAGTCCTAACATGGCAGCAGTCCCATAGCAACATACGAAGCAGTGTCAACATGCCCACATTGACTGCTCTATCTGCACAAGAAACACAGGGACTGCAAGTTGGGAGCTTCGGTGCAAAGAGACACTTTTCTCCATCCAATGGGTAACACCAAGAATTTATCATGGAAAAATCCATTTAAGAGATCAGGTTTCAAAAATACCTCAACTAGGGATCCATCTCTTGGTTTTTATTTCAGACATCACTCACCTCCGCTCAGCAGCTTCATCACCAGCCAGAGCTCATCCTTAACCACAAACGACGTATAGTAAGACACAATGTTGGGGTGGTGGCACTGACTCATTGCCTGGATTTCTTTCTGAAAAAAAATACAGAAATAACGCAAATATAAAAATTGTGCTTATGGTTCATTTTAAATTTATAATTCTAGTAGATTACAGCCATAAAATATTGCACATTTATTTGCAAAATAAAAACAGAAAATGTTTATATTTTAATGTCTGTAAAATTTTACAGCAGTATAATTTTTGATAAATGCAACGTTATTTGGAGGCCATACCCACCCAAGGCAGTCCCGGGGTTACACACAAGATAGGATAGATAAAGCCTGAATAGGTCTGGTTATTCACTATTACTTGAAAGCCATGTCATATAAATAATAAAAATGATGTGACTTGTGTAACAGAGATTATATAAGATTATAGATATTGATCAGATGTCAGGCAGAAGTTATTGTTTTTTCCAATACTGCAATTTAGACGCGTTATCAAAACGACAGCAGGAAACCGCAAAGCACAGGTCATTGTTACGGGCTAAAAACAATGCAAGATTCAAAGTGACCATAATGGGGACATTTTACCAAAGAGAAATATAGCAAAAATCAGGGATGATTTTATCCTCTTCCAAAAGCAGCGTCACACTTGACCATGGGTGGTGTGTGGTATTACAGCCAAGCTCCATTCTTCCCGATACAGCAGAGATTCCATACCAGGCACAAACCATGGTCAGATGTGTAGAATTCATCAGATTTTGAGCTTCACAGATATTATCAAAACAGCAATTACACTTCTCTACAAATGGAAGATCTGGTTAACTGTCAGCAAGTCATGATAATAATAATAATAATAATTCTTCATTTATATAGCCCACACAGATTACGCAGCGCTGCACAAAGCATGTTAAATCGGTCCCTGTCCACATGGTGCTCACAATCTAATCAACCTAACAGTATATTTTGGAGTGTGGGAGGAAATCAGAGAACCCGGAGGAAACCCACAAAAACACGGAGAGAACATACAAAGTCTTTGCAGATGTTGACCTGGGTGGGATTCGAACCCAGGACCACAGCGCTGCAAGGCAGAAGTGCTACTCACTCAGCCACTGTGCATCCCACCTTCAAAAGAGCAGCTGCCGAACAGTTTATAAAGCCCCCTTATAATGAAGTCCCATTCCAGATGACATTTTCCAAGATTACGGTAGAAATGATAAATTGTGACAGGTTCAAATTGATGTTTTATGTTCAAGGAACCTGCTGAAAAGGAGTTCAAGAGGTCCAAATCCTTCCCTCCAAAGTATGTAGGGTCATAAACCTACTAAATGACGCAGAGAAACATTTTCTTATGTCTATGCAAATTAGTCAGTAAGTGTACTGGATGGGGGCCAAAATCGGCCACTTATTATGCATATGATGCCATGATTTTGGCTGTGGGGTGGAGCTGAAGTTTTGCATACACTTCAACACTACTGTATTTACACTAAACTTTTCCCCTAAATCCGCACGTAATACATACTGGGGCACATTTACTTACCCGGCCCATTCGCGATCCAGCGGCGCGTTCTCTGCACAGGATTCGGGTCCGGCTGGGATTTAAGATGGTAGTTCCTCCGCCGTCCACCAGGTGGCGCTGCAGCGCCGAAAATAATCTTAACGCCCCGGAATGCACCATCCCATAGAAGGTGAAGGTGAGCGCTCCCCAAGCGACACATTTTCGGTTTTTAAATGCGGCGGTTTTTCCGAATACGTCGGGTTTTCGTTCGGCCACGCCCCCCCGATTTCTGTCGCGCGCATGCCGGCCCCGATGCGCCACAATCCGATCGCGTGCGCCAAAAACCCGGGGCAATTCATGTACAAGCGGCGCAAATCAGAAATATTCGGGTAACACGTTGGGAAAACGCGAATCGGGCCCTTAGTAAATGACCCCCACTGTGTGCAGATAACAGTATACAGTCAGGGAGGCCCGAGCAGCGATACAGTGGGTATACAGTCAGGGAGGCCCGAGCAGCGATACAGTGGGTATACAGTCAGGGAGGCCCGAGCAGCGATACAGTGGGTATACAGTCAGGGAGGCCCGAGCAGCGATACAGTGGGTATACAGTCAGGGAGGCCCGAGCAGCGATACAGTGGGTATACAGTCAGGGAGGCCCGAGCAGCGATACAGTGGGTATACAGTCAGGGAGGCCCGAGCAGCGATACAGTGGGTATACAGTCAGGGAGGCCCGAGCAGCGATACAGTGGGTATACAGTCAGGGAGGCCCGAGCAGCGATACAGTGGGTATACAGTCAGGGAGGCCCGAGCAGCGATACAGTGGGTATACAGTCAGGGAGGCCCGAGCAGCGATACAGTGGGTATACAGTCAGGGAGGCCCGAGCAGCGATACAGTGGGTATACAGTCAGGGAGGCCCGAGCAGCGATACAGTGGGTATACAGTCAGGGAGGCCCGAGCAGCGATACAGTGGGTATACAGTCAGGGAGGCCCGAGCAGCGATACAGTGGGTATACAGTCAGGGAGGCCCGAGCAGCGATACAGTGGGTATACAGTCAGGGAGGCCCGAGCAGCGATACAGTGGGTATACAGTCAGGGAGGCCCGAGCAGCGATACAGTGGGTATACAGTCAGGGAGGCCCGAGCAGCGATACAGTGGGTATACAGTCAGGGAGGCCCGAGCAGCGATACAGTGGGTATACAGTCAGGGAGGCCCGAGCAGCGATACAGTGGGTATACAGTCAGGGAGGCCCGAGCAGCGATACAGTGGGTATACAGTCAGGGAGGCCCGAGCAGCGATACAGTGGGTATACAGTCAGGGAGGCCCGAGCAGCGATACAGTGGGTATACAGTCAGGGAGGCCCGAGCAGCGATACAGTGGGTATACAGTCAGGGAGGCCCGAGCAGCGATACAGTGGGTATACAGTCAGGGAGGCCCGAGCAGCGATACAGTGGGTATACAGTCAGGGAGGCCCGAGCAGCGATACAGTGGGTATACAGTCAGGGAGGCCCGAGCAGCGATACAGTGGGTATACAGTCAGGGAGGCCCGAGCAGCGATACAGTGGGTATACAGTCAGGGAGGCCCGAGCAGCGATACAGTGGGTATACAGTCAGGGAGGCCCGAGCAGCGATACAGTGGGTATACAGTCAGGGAGGCCCGAGCAGCGATACAGTGGGTATACAGTCAGGGAGGCCCGAGCAGCGATACAGTGAGTATACAGTCAGGGAGGCCCGAGCAGTGATAAAGTGAATATACAGTCAGGGAGGCCCGAGCAGTGACAGTATACAGTCAGGGAGACTACGCTGTGATATGGCAAGTATACAGTCAGGAAGGCCGAGCTGTGATACAGTGGGTATACAGTCAGGGAGGCCAAGCAGTGATACAGTGAGTATACAGTCAGGGAGGCCGAGCAATGATACAGTGAGTATACAGTCATGGAGGCCCGAGCAGTGATAAAGTGAATATACAGTCAGGGAGGCCCGAGCAGTGACAGTATACAGTCAGGGAGACTACGCTGTGATATGGCAAGTATACACTCAGGAAGGCCTAGCTGTGATACAGTGGGTATACAGTCAGGGATGCAGAGCTGTGAAACGGTAAGTAGATAATTGAGGATGCAGAGCTGTGACATTTCTGTTCCCCAGCAGGGCACCCGTATAGTAAAATCCATCATCAATCTATAACACAAGAGAAGGAGAGCCGCTACTTTGTGGATCCCATATAGCACTCCATGTTTTAATATGTTGACATTAATGTGCTGCAATAATTATAAGTGAGTGGGTAAAGGTGAGATATAATCTTACATATAGTAGTACATGAGCAAAGGATGAGTCATATGCTACACCCAGTAATGTAAAGGTTATTTTTGGAACAAAACATAACTGGCCTAACAGTGGCACCGGTCTTTACCCATCACTAGACGGATTAATGCCTCTCCTCTGTTCAGCATTGATGGGCATTGCTGGATAATGCCAGAAAGCTGCCTGGCATGTGTGGAGCTTGTACAGATCAAACTACTCATCGGAGGAATTTTCCTAAAATAGGCAGCTGGCTTATACCTGACAATAGGACACAAGCAAAGAAAAAAAAAAAAAAAACAATCCCTAATAACTGGACCGAGGGGCATTAAAAAGGAAAAAAAAAAAAAAAACACTATTTCCCTACCATAGACCATTAACCAATTAATGCTTGGAAAACACGGTACCGGAACCACAGCACTGGAGCTCAGCATTGTAGTCATCTAAGAAGGTGGGAGATTTGAAGGTTTATACCAATATATACTATGCTTTCACCAGGTTGTAGCTCTACCGGATCATGGAGATTAACTTATTGGACCATTGCCAAGAACACAAGTGGAAAAGTAGGTTTTTGAAAGTTTGATCAAAACTTTAACTTTTACCATTCTGAATAATTTCAGTACTTAATAAAAAACTTTCTCACACTACCTGCCTCTCTTCTAGAAGTGTGTGGCGAGTCCCGGGGAAGGGGCAGCTGTAGCAGCCTTTGTGTGCGCGTTTCACAGTTTCTTCTCCTCTAGACTCATTCAGGAGTGATGGAGGGGGGTGTTGTGGCCTAGAGGAAAAATGCATGAGGAGACCGAGACACAGGCACACTTGCTGCTGCAGCTGCTTCCTTACCCCCGTGACTCACCACATGCTGGCAGAGAGCAAGGTAATGTGAAATAAAGTTTTATTAAGTACTGAGCCGATTCAAAATACTAACACAGGCATTTTTAAACTTAGTATAACAGACTCTTGGAACCAGTCACCAGTTAAAAATGACATTCCTGGTGACAGGTTATCTTTAAAGATACCATTGTGAAGTGTATCCTTTAGGAGGTTATCCTAGGAATTTTACAAAGAATTTCTACTATTGGCTTCCTTTTGTCATCTCTAGTGCCATATATGCCATATGCTCCGCTCCTACCCTGACAAGCAGGGCAAACATTTTTATAGGTTGATATTGGTAGTTGCAAAAACAGCTCTCTGCTAGAGCAAACACAGCTTATAAAGATGGAAGTGCTCATTGCTAAGAACTTCACATCAATTGGCACTCTACAGGGTTAATAAATGTTTATTTTGTATATATCATTAAAAAAATTATTAAGTGCCATGATAGACAACCCCCTTTTAAGGTAAAACATTCTTAATAGGGGGTATGAAGCTATCAAATATCTGCTTATTTCCATAATAACAATATATAAAGGGCTGCAGCGGGCATAAGGTTACAGCATACAGTCCTCACCCGTAAATACCAATGCAATATCAATGGAAATATATGGAAACAGGGGAGTTCAAGGTTTTTTTGTTTTTTTTGTTTTTTTTTACATACACCATTTTTCCCCAATCTGCCAGTTTTCATATGACGACCAGACATCCCCTTTAATAGCAGCAACAACATTTATTAGACATAAGTAAAAAAAAAAAAACTGGCATAGACAAATCCCAGAAACTTCTACATAAGGTCTGTAGGCACTCAAGGAAAATAAACACAGCAAGACGCTTCTCCGATGCCTTCATCTGCAGCGTTGGTGGCTGCTTTTTATGGAGGGAAGTGACAGGTTCTGTTTAAATATTAATCATCTCAGCGCAGGTCTGTATTATATATCACAATTACATGGTTTTACATTAACTAAAAATTGACATAAACAACCTCATGTGATATGTGTAAATTCAATTTTTAATAAAAAATAAATAAATAAAATAAAATAAAAGAAGAAGATCAAAATCCATTTATTTTAGTATTAGGGGGAGTAGGAGGAGAATCAAGTTTACTACAGCCCTTTACTTCCTCCCTGCTGGTGTCAATTATAGGATCATAGAAAAGAGAAGGTTCTTGAATCGATGACCCAACTAGAAACATTGGGGAACGTTGGTGTGTAGGAAGGCACAAGGTGTCGTTGTGGATGGTGGATATTTGCTGTATTTGACAGCGTGAGGGCAGAAAAGGTGCACCTATACCAGTGGGGGTCGCACCCTCCCCCTGCCGGGTCGCACCCTCCCCCTGCCGGGTCGCACCCTCCACGGACAGCAAAAAAGACATCAGCTGGTACAGGTACAGCTTCGTATTATTTTTCGTCCCTATAAACATTATGATCACACTGGAAATTGCCATAGATGCAAAAACATTCACCCACAGCCAATTCAAAATTTATTGAGAAGTTGATCTAGAAAGCGGTGGATTGTGGAAGGAGACTGGAGCACGATGAAGACGCCTACAAAACCACACAGACATAACATACATACTGATAGTGGGCGTGCGAGTCACATCAGACCCAATATCTAGTTACAAATTACCATTTCATACCATATTTTATTGCAGCCGGTGATATTTTTTCAATACGATACACTTGTCTGCCCCTATGAAGGTGAACATGGTTCCATAAAGGAAGCAGGGGATATATGTAGGCCTGTGCTGCTACTGGAGGCTGCAAAGAGGTTAAATCCCGTAACCACAGAACGCACACAATGGAAATGAAAAATCAGCTGTTTGATGTGGGGTTGTAAACAGTGGCTGCCGGACGGGAATCACAAGGTCCATGAATAATAAACAGCATCACATTCCATTCACTTCAATCCATTTGATAAAGACGGCATGCCGGACGGCAAGAGCTCGGAGATGATGAAACAAAAGCACGGGCACCTCCCCTCCCCGATCAGCCGCATATAGGGAGCCATTCAGCCGCTCTACAAAGGAGCCAAGTAATCTGGGGTTTGGGAACCGGTGTCGCCTTAGTAAAACGAGATATTCCAGGCCCAGGGTGGACACTGCAACCACCACTACTAGATGGGAGACACCAGAATATCACTTCATTAATGTCACAAATAATAACAGCTATACAGTGCTATAGAGTGGGCTTTACTATAATGTACCACCAGGTTCTGTTACATGGGTGTAAATCGGGCTTATCCAGCTTTCTAGAATTTTTAAAGGCAAAAATTGAGACACGGACAAATCTATAGCAACACACAAGGTAAATGTTTCTGTATAGTTATGTGTGTTATAAGTGATAAAGGATTCCATGTTATACTATAACATCACTGAGGCCTGGAGCTATGACCTAACAATATACAATCTAGGGCTATATTCTGCTTATTCAGCATAGGATAAGATATTGGGACCGGTCACTAGCTAAAAATGACATCCCTGGTGACAGGTTCATATTAAGTCCCGTACTGAAGAGGACCAGCGTTCAGCAACGGAATGGGGAGTGCGGATATTGTTTGTTTGTTTTAAATAGGCTGGGCATACTCGGGGGCGTGAGATGGCTATATACCAGGGGGGGCATGAGCTGGCTGGCTAGCTAGCAAGCTATATATATATACACCAGGGGGGCATGAGCTGGCTGGCTAGCTAGCAAGCGATATATATACACCTGGGGGGCATGAGCTGGCTGGCTAGCTAGCAAGCGATATATATATACCAGGGGGCATGAGCTGGCTGGCTAGCTAGCTATATATATACCAGGGGGGGCATGAGCTGGCTGGCTAGCTAGCTAGCTATATACCAGGGGGGCATGAGCTGGCTGGCTGGCTAGCTAGCTATATACCAGGGAGGCATGAGCTGGCCACCTAGCTAGCTATATATACACCAAGGGGGGCATGAGCTGGCCGCCTAGCTAGCTATATATATACCAGGGGGCATGAGCTGACTGTCTATATACGAGAGGAACATGAGCTTCCTGGCTATATACAAGGGGGTCATGAGCTGCCTGGTTATATACCAAGGGCGCATGGGCTAGCTAACTATATACTGGGTGGAGACTGACCAATGAATTTCCCACCATAGGCTTTTGCCGGTAGTGTGTGGAGAGTCCCGTGCAGCCGGAGCTGGCTTGCTAGCTAGCTATATATATATATACCAGGGGAGCATGAGCTGGCTGGCTAGCTAGCAAGATATATATATACCAGGGGGGCATGAGCTGGCCGGCTAGCTAGCTATATACCAGGGGGGCATGAGCTGGCTGGCTAGCTATATATATACCAGGGAGGCATGAGCTGGCCACCTAGCTAGCTATATATATACACCAAGGGGGGCATGAGCTGGCCGCCTAGCTAGCTATATATATACCAGGGGGCATGAGCTGACTGTCTATATACAAGAGGAACATGAGCTTCCTGGCTATATACAAGGGGGTCATGAGCTGCCTGGTTATATACCAAGGGGGCATGGGCTGGCTAACTATATACTGGGTGGAGGCTGTGACGAATGAATTTCCCACCATAGGCTTTTGCCGGTAGTGTGTGGAGAGTCCCGTGCAGCCGTAGCAGCCTGTGTGTGCGCGCAAGTGTCTCTATCTCTTCTCCTCCATACTCCTCATCAAGCGCACCAGTCATGTGTATTGAGATGGCAGGGGAGGAGAGGAAGAATGCATGACTGAGACACTGGCACAGCTGCTCTACCTCCAGGGACTCGCCACACGCTGCTGGCATGGAGCCAGGTAATATGAAATAAAGTTTTATGAAGTACAGCATAGCGTAAGTTATTGGGACCTGTCACCAAATGACATTCCTGGTGACAGGTTCATATTAATGTTCTGTGTGTAGTGGTTGGCCCAGGAGGACAGAGAACACAGCTCGAAGTCTCACATGGTATTCCCGGGGACTGCTGAAATCAACCATTCAAGTATTAGGGGTAACTAATCCGATATGCATATGTAATCATTGACACTGTCCTGAAATACCTACCCCTTTTAAAAAGGTAAAAACATATATAAATAAAATATGTCTACTACAGGGCATTGGACAAAGTCATTTTCAGGGCAGAATTGGGATTTCACATTACCAGTAGTTCATCCATGCTGGTCTGGCATTTTTCTAGATTGATCCTCTTTATAGCCACTTTCTCTTTCTTGGGCATGCAGTATGCAGCTTGGACCACCGCGGTTGCCCCGCTACCTGTGGACCAAAAACATAAATTTGTTAGAATATAATATTTAAAAAATAAATAAATAAATTTGCAAATTTACATTGTAAAGGATCTGTGAAATCATAAATGTACAATATATAGAGATATAAAAATGTACACATAACAAAGCAGATCACTATAAAGACAACCTAGCACAAGACAGACTGCTGGGTCTTCCTACTGATACGTGACCCACATATGAGGTGCTATGTACACAGCCAATACAGAAGTAGATAAATAATGGATGGAGTCAATGACAGCAGGATCCAGCCAAGCTTCTTACTATACTGCCTGACGGAGAGCAAAGCATTATCTCAGAGCCCACTATAGTGGGTGATCCCCAATAAAATGTCACATAGTCAACCATGCTCTTCCGAAATAGATCCACCACACAAATTTACATTTCCATCCAATTTGTATTGCTAAAGGTGGTCAAATCAAATACATAAGCATTTCCCAAGCAGGTCTGTTATAAAACAATGAAGGACGACAAAATATATTTAGTTTTACAATTATTGTCTACTTTTGCATATAAAACAAGTATCATAAAATACAAAATCTACCATCAAAATAAAGCATGATAAACCAGGGACAATTACTCATAGAGCAGACACTGACTGGGGTATACTTCTTTTATTGGTTATCAATGGCCTTCTGCTTTCTTCTAAAATCAACTTTTACAATTATGATGAGAGTCTGAATGGCTCTGAGGGCATTACCAGAGCCCATCAGAGCTGTAGCTTCACAGGCTGTTACAATGCAGAACGAGTCTCAACCAACCAACTGTTCTCTCCCTCCTCCATCTGCCTGCGTAATCTAGCATCAGCAGGAAAGGCATTGACAGGAGACTCACTCTGCTCATTGTAACAACCCGTGAAGCTCCAGCTACACCCACAGAGCCCTTCAGACTCATTAGAATAATTATAACAATTGATTTTAGAAGGAAGGAGGTCATGAATAACAAATATAAGAAGATTACCACAGTCACAGTTGCTGGATCTAAGTGCACATGGTTCATCATGTTTGGTTTTGATGGTAGATTTCCTTTAATGAAGCATATAATCAAAGTTAACCATTATTACCCATATTACTAATTTCTGATTATTCTACTCTGTGAGGAGATAAGATTAAGCAAAATATACTCTAGGTTATGTAAAAGCATTACTCTTCAACCTCACATCCTTATCTATCTGTTTTGAACAGGCTTAAAAAGCATTCAAAAGACACTACTCACTACAGGAGAAGAAAGGAGCAAAACAAACTTTTCCTCTGTTAAATATTTTGGAAAGTTTGCTATTAATCACTTGCAAAATGAAATTCTGAAATATTAAATAAAAGCTTCAAATCATTTGTTACACTTCAAATATTCTGTGGCTCACAGATCAGCTTTGCTCAATAGACTGGGACAGTGCGCAGAGCCGTCTCCTCATTATTATGAGTAGAGGATGTGCAAGTCCGTTTTAAATTGACTGAACAACAGGAGCTTTAGTAAGGCTACATGCACATGACCATAGCTTGCGGATATATATACGTCCCCCATAGGTCGGCAATGGGCGCATGGATCGGTACGGATGCTCCATACCCAGGGAAAAGATAGGACATGTCCCCATTTTCTCCCCATATTACGGCGCCATGCGTCACGTATCTCTATCGGGAGGTTCGAGCAGATACAGCACAGCGGGCACACGTGAATGTAGCCTAACACTGTACACTAAACACATATACAGGCAGTTGTATTCTTAAGTTGAATTTGTATGCAAGTCGAAACTGTATATTTTATAATGGAAGTTTTAGACAATTTTTTTTCTTTTGCCCCAGTGACAATTGGAGTTTAAAAATTTTTGGTGTAATTGGACCAAGAATTATCACTAAAGCTTCATTACAGACACCTTACAGCTGATCATTGCAGTCTGGGACTATAGTAAAGCATCCAGAGAGCTTCACCAGAGGTCACATGGGGCAGAGGGGTCCGTCTGTAACTATGGGTTGTCTGTAAGTCGGGTGTCCTTAAGTAGGGGACCGCCTGTATAATTATGGGTATGCTTCTTCTGTCACTTTCTGGTCTGTGTGGGAAGCTGCAGCACTGTGGCCCTGGAAAATCAGGACTTGCGATTACTTGCTAATGTACACACTGGTAGATCGCAACAAACCAAGCCAAGATATGCCAACCCCAGGAGTATCTGGCACATGTCGTACTCCCACAAATGTAATATTGATGACCATGTCAAAAGGGTTGATCCTTAAAAACCCATTTTTATTCCCTACTCATCTGGTCTGAAATACAAAATTATGCCCACATATATTTACCGTAAAGGCAGAATCTAGCAGAATTATTTTTAGTAGTCAAAAACACATTATTTTGTTACCATGGACACTTTTTTGTAACCAGCAAAAGGGCCAGTGATTGTTCGGGGCTGTGTGTCGGACAGATTAATCTCTACTGACCGCATGAGATCATCGGATTTGTAACACACATTAAAATGTTCCCGGTATGGCTTCCAACTCAGATTTTCAAGACTTGTGAAATTATTTTTTTTTTGACACCTGAAATTTTTTTGGACTTTTTGAAAGGCGTAATATCAATATAATTGCTAATGTAGGCCTGGAAAATTTTGAACGAGGTTTAAGAGCCAGAGAGAAAGCTAGGAGCTAAAAGAAACACTTCTAGTGCTAGGTCCACCCAGTAATATACAAGCCTTGGGGTACTGCCCTCAGCAATTAGAATAGTGGTGTAGGTCTCTTTAAAAGGGGTTGGCCACTTTACCTCACATTTCTGTAAAGTGCGGGGGCAATGCCCTTTCAAGTTGATGATTGCTTTAGGTCTGATACTTAGCATCCCCCCCCCCCCCCCCCCAACCTACAAATCGCTCATCACACTTGCTATAATTTTACTACTGTTGTATATGCGGCCACTAGTTCCGGTCAATAGTTGTTAGGCCTCTATCACACTTGCGTTGCAGATCACGTCAGAGTCTGATCAGGGAGCGATCAGGATTTGGTCAGTGAAAAACTGACATTTTGCATCAGAGTTCAATCAGTTTGTTCAGCGTCTGTTTTTCATGTGCTTTTTTTGGGGCATTTTCAATGCGTTTCTCACGCGCAGATAACGCATGTGAAAGACTCAGGACTGCGGTCTATCATTTCTATGGCAAATGGTCAGTGAAAAACACATTGCACTTGCATATGTCTCAGAGTGCAGTGAGTTTTTTTGATGCATCTCCATAGACTTGTATGGTGCGTTTTTCCCGCGCGTGACTTGCAAAAGTAGAGCATGCTGAGATTTACATGCGCGTTAAAAAACCGTGCGTGTCTGCGTGAAAAAGATGCAAGTCTGAAAAAAAACATTGATTACAATGGGTCAGAGTGCAACGCAAGTTCTGCACGTCAAAAGCACGCGGAGAACACACGCGTGAGAAACACAAGTGTGAAAGGGGCCTTAGTTAAGATGCCATAGAATTAGATTTTCTTCAGTAAACCTGTGAAGGACCTGGTCAGCAAAGGGTTCACAGGCAGAATGATGCTGGATCATATCCCACGGGGCATGACAGAAATCCTGAAGGATGTGGCAGAGCCCCAGTTTGGCCAACGTGAGCACTTCCAGGCGGCATAGAGCTGCTTTTATAACAGAACGCTCCTGTTCTGTGGTTACATTCCGTGTTCTTACTGAACACGCTAGGGACGTGCGAGCGCCGAGGTAATGACATGTACAAAGCCAACAAGGCATTTTCCTCACAAAGTTTCTGTCACGTCTGAATGAATGCAATGCAAAATAAGAATTCTTTCATTTGTATTCCTCGATTAGAAAACAGGTTTTTTAAGCAAGAAAATTTAGATACCATCACAAAATGGGGCCCCATGGGACGGCGAGCTAAGCAACAGGGCCCACACGTTCAACAATCCCCTATTTATCCAGAACCAACACACTAAGAGTCATACAGAAGTCCCAGTGATGGGTGACATGATTGATTTTGCCTCGTCAGACATGAAGAAAATTGAAACTCGTTAACAGCATAGTCGTGATTCATCAGGATTCAGATAAGGATATTGATGAATCAAGCAAAACCAAAGCACTTACACAGGATTCTTACACTGCGGGTCAATACATCAGGACGACTACTGACGTACTGCAGCAGTCTCCGGACGCATAGGAAATTAGTTTTAGGATTACAGTGGCTATAGGAATGAACAACCATGGTTAAGAACCAAAACTAGCGCTATAAAGAGTTTTTGGTCATGTGACATGAAGATCGCTACTTTACATTTTTGCTTTTGTGGAAGAATCCAAATCGGGATGGATGTTAGTTTGTAGGTCACAATGTAACACAGCGTCAGAGTAGCACTAGCTTGTGACCGGTCTGTAATGTGGTTTGAGGTTGCACGACCAATGCTGCCGTGCCGTCCTAGCCGTATAGTTTCTTTATGGATCCTTTCAACAAGCGAACGCACGTCAAAAATCAACGGAAGCGACTTATCCCTATTAACTGATTCAGAAAGACAGAAAAAAAATGTATGTATATTCCAGGATTGTAGCTGTACTTTGAGCACTGGTGTGTGAAAGCTCTTGGAAGTACTGCTGCACAACCCCTCCACCTGCTGTGGCAGCTTCCGTTTAAAAAAAAAATATCGCTGTTAAGCAGGGGAAGGACCAGTGAGACCAGCAGTACATCCAATAGTTCTCACACAGCAGGGCTTAAAGGGATATTCTCATCTGGACATTCACATTCAGTTTCATTAATCTGCCATATATAAAAATTTCTTCAATTAGATGTTATTAAAAAAAATGTTCCTGTGTGAAGATAATTTCTCATAAATGTAGTCATATGGTCCCTTAGAAACGAGATAGCTTCCTCGGATACGACCACCTCTGCTGGAGTGAGTGCACAAAGAAACAAAAGGTTATTGTATATAAAATGTCTGGAAAATACTACATGTCGCACAGCCGTCCTGTGGTAAGGATTACTGAATCCTGGTGGTCCGGCAGGACTCTATAGCGCATGTCTGGCCACTGCTGCCAGAGTGTGACGTGGTCGTATCCGAGGAAGCTATCTGGTTTCTAAGGGACAACATGGCTACATTAATGGGAAATTATCTTCACACAGGAACATTTTTTTTAATAACATCCAATTGAAGAAATGTTTTCATAAGGCAAATGAATTTAATTAAATGTAAATGCCCAGATCGGAATACCCCTTTAAGAGTGCTCCAAATCCAGCTACAATCCTGGAATATAGATCATACAGATCTCTGGGGTGCTACCTAACATTGTCTGCAGGTTTGTATGGTCAAAACTGCTGACAAATTCCCTTTAACACTAAAGGAAATCTACCATCAAAATCCATCATGATAAAGCAGGGACACTTACTCATAGATCCAGGCACCGTGAATGTGGTAAGCATCTTATATTTGTTATATTGCATCCTCCCTTCAAAAATCAACTTTTAACATTATTCGAGTTAGATTGAAAAGCTTTGGTGGGTGTTTCCAGAGCCCCTCAGTGATGTCTTTTCACCGGTTCTTACAATGAGCAGAGCAGGTCACCTCCCGCTGATGCTATATTACACAGGCAGAGAGAGGAAGTAGAGAGCAGGGGAAGGGAGAGACATGTTCAGCACAATGTAACAGCCTGTGAAACTGCAGCACTGAGGGGCTCTGGTAATGCCCCAGATCCCTTCAAGCATTAGAATAATTTAAAAAATTTTAGAAGTTGATTTTAGAAGGTGGCGGCTATGGATAACAAATATAAGCAGATTACCAGAGTCACAGTGTCTGGATCTATGAATAAGTGTCCCTGGTTTATCATGATGGATTTTTATGGTAGATTTCCTTTAAATATGGATCATACAAAATTACTGTGCTCTAATGGCGGAACCGACAATCAGCTTTGGATAAAGAGAGGTGGTCTGTATACTTTACCTTTATAGGGTATTAGAACTTCATTTAGGGTCATCTATAGATGACAAAACACGTCTGTACGCGAGGGCTGAATGTGTCATAAAAGAGAAGGGACCTTTTTCTTGAAATGCTTTTGTGTTTACTGGGATATTGCGGCCATGTATCATTGGAGCCGATATGACGTTCCATCACATGTTGTGGTTTTAGGACTTGAGCAACGTTTACCGACCCCTCAACATACGATGCAACACGTCCTCCTTTCAGATGGATGGGAGACGCTTTATTTTCTGAAATAATCATGTAAACTGAAGGCATTTGTGTTTATTGTTAAAGCGGAAGGCTTTAACCAAATTTGGTTCCTACTACTAGGTAACCTTAATATTCAGTGTCCTTGCCTGTCTACTTGGTTAATATTCTACTTGGAATATCTTGTATTGTACAGAAAAAAAAAAAAAAAGTTTAATTCAGTAAGTGTCTCTGGGAAATATGAAGCCTACCGATGGTGGTCTCGTGAGAGTAGGATGGGGAAGCTAAAAAGAGAGTAACATCATCAAGTAGGGCTTAATATATAGAGTACTTGGCCAACCACAACTTTTGAAGACATGGTAGAAGCTCCTTTGACTAATATTAGGAATAACTTGCAGTCTCTGGGTCACCAAATACAAGCAGTCCCCGGTTTATGTAGGTTTGTTTTTAAAGGAACCGGTCAGCAGAAATTGACCTTATAAACAACTAGCGGTATGTTGCCATGCAGCTGAACACCTTCTCCAGATCATGTTTCTTTCATGACCCAGTGTGGTAGCATTAACCAGAAAATCAATTTTTAATTTTTCCTCAGGAAGCCCCTTCACTGTAATTGATGGTTCTGTATCCAGAGATTACTAACCAGATCTCCTGAGGTCCAATGCATGACCTCAGTCACAGAGGAGGCATAGAGAGCTCCCCACCTTGACTCCAGTGTTAAACTCTCCGGCTCCTTGACTTTATGCAAACAACTCACATCTCACTTCAAAGTTGATTTTCTGGATGATGCCCCCACACTGGGACATGAAAGAAACAACAACTAGAACAGTGATGGTGAACCTTTTGGAGATAGAGTGCCCAAAGTACAACCAAAAGCCACTTATATGTTGCAAAGTGCCAACATGACAATGTAAGCAGTAACTTATTGATCCCAGCTGTATCATAGGTTTCAATCGTATTGGTGTCCTGAGTTCACTAATACAATAGAAAGATGATTGAGAACTTGGATTCAGGGTCCCCTGAAGAGGAATAATCAGGGTTCCAAGAGCAGGCGCTCCAACAATAATCTGTCAACACTTTCTTGCTCCTCCTGTAGCCCTGGCAGCCAAGGATGTTGCTTTAAAAATGGCGCTGAGCTCGGCACGTCCTGGGCTGTATTGAACCGCAGGAGGAAGCCCTGAGTCCTGTCTGGCAAACTCTCTGTTGGGGTTAAGGCCTGGGTGCCCACAGAAAGTGCTTCGAGTGCCACCTGTGGCACCCGTGCCATAGGTTCGCCACCACTGAACTAGAAGATGTTATGCTGGTTATGCCGTTTGACAATATATTGGTAGTGGTTTATTAGACCAATTGCTGATGACAAGTTCCCTTTTAGTTGAATTTGTATACATGTCAGAATTTTGTGAGTGGAACTTCAGCCACAAAAAAATTTTTGGTTCCCTGTAAGGATATTCAAAATTTTGGGCTGTTATGGGAACACGGATTAAAAAGTTTCATAGCAGATTTGTGTAATCACTCTTACAATTGACCAGTGCAGTGTGGGGCTAAGCTTCTTTAAATCCCCAGCATCTAGAGATCTTCTGCAGAGGGCACAGTGGGAAGAGAGGTCCATGCGAAATAGTAGATTGTCATATATCAGAATTCGTGCCTTCATCAGGTGTTAACCTGCAAAGACACTCACCCATCAAAGCATGGACTCCCCAATCCCAATAAAGATGTCCCAGTTGTGGCCTACACTGTTCACACTGTTCTACCAAGCCCCCTTCCCACAACAAATTCTCCCCACGCTCGAGCAGGAATTACCCTTACCGAATCCAAAATCACTGACTTCAACAAGTCCATTGAATTCAGTCATTTTAGGTTAACTCGGGTAAATCCCGGAAGCCGACTAAATTCACTTGTGGGCAATAGGCTTTGGAAACATTTTACAGAGGTGGAAACTTGTAGCCTAAGTGATTACCAAGTTCACCAACATGTTACCCAAACCATGTGAAAATAGTCTCCTGTTCCCTTAAATATTCCCTGGTTAATAATATCAAACAGCCCCCCATGGTTATTTTATATAAAGCTCCCCTCACTTCCTATGGATCCATTAGACACAGCCCCCTCACCCCCATGGATTCCTTATGTACAGCCTGATGTGCCCAACCGCATCTAAGAATACACAAAGATTTGAAGTCTATGAGACGATAAAAATACCATGTCTACAACATAAGGTCCAACTCCGATAAAAGAGGTAAATCTATTGGGATTTAGATGTGTATTGGGTGAAGACAATCCCCACCCAAAAGCAGTATTTACCCGCAGTATTCTGTTCCATCACAATACGGTACCTCTCTTGCCCATTGGCCTCCGATAATATAATAGTATGGTAATACAGTAACTAGGTGGTGGAGATAAGATTGTGGTTACAAGGAACCATCTGGCATCAATTGAGTCATCGAAGTTTATACTCCACACTACTAAACTATAATCACAAGCAGATTGTGGCTGCTCATCCCTGACACTCGGCCACCCGGCAGCTGCTGGGATCTTATTCTTAGTCTCAGTATAGGAGAACAAAGCTGTGATACTCCCAGAGGGTTCCTACCAGCGAGCCCCTGCACCTGGACAATTGTCATGTGTTATTATGGAGAGAAAAAAGCAGCGGCATTACTAATGTAGCCCTGAACTACGACTACAGAAGCAAAAAAAAAAGTCTACCCCCTACGGACACTGTTATTTTTCGGTGTATAATCAAGATGTTGGCCCTCTACTAATATGATATCAGACCAATATCTCGCAACCTCACTGAAGAAACTACAACACTCTTTAATGCTTAACAAGCACAGCACCAGACATTTCATAGTGGCAGCACTCGGGATTACAGCTCAGGGCTAGTCACATGAAGAGACTGAGCTGCACACAGACTATAACCAATCCATGTAACCTGAATGCATGGTTAAAACTGCTGATAAGATTTCCTTTAAGCTAATGATTGGTGCAACTGATTAGATGGGACAGAATTACTGACACAAGTTATACATATTACAGAGCTTCTCTAAAATATTACAGAATTCTGGGGAATTAAATTGAGCAGTTTTGCAGATTCTTGGAAATCAGGCGACCCTTACCGATCCTAGCACTATGGCAAACTCCTTTACGTAAAAAACACCCATGCAGTCTAATAACTCATTTATAGATATAGTAAAGCCCCCAAGTCATCCGCACATGTAGCCGCTCTGCTGAATGCTCCAGTACAATTCTATGGATTGTGCCAAATTGTGAACCCTGGAAGAGGACCCCGTTTTGTAAATTTTTAGCTGACCCTCACTGAAGTCCAGATAAACAACATGATGTTTGTGGCTCACGTCATTCAACAATTACTATGGAGTGGAATAGAATAGCGTGCCCAAAATAATAACTTTTCAGAGGCTGAACAGGTCCGGAATATATGCCCGGAAAGGATCACAACAATCCATTTATATATCATAAAATTGGATTAACAAGACTCAATTAAAAGTAAAACTTTGAATATCTACATATATGAGAAATGTTAAAATATGAAATAGATAAGTTTCAGAAAATCTGTCACTTCCCCTGACGTGTGTCACTAAATACTTGTATTCCATATGAAAAAAGTCTGCATCAAGTCTGTGTATGCAGCCTCCTGGTATTCTTTGTAGAGTAAAGCCATGGGTTTACTGGCCTCGTTCACATGTTCTAGAACTTGGACCCAGACCACATATAGAGTACTTGTGGTCATGTGGTTTTTGGCTGCAGAAATTGGAAAGGTTTGTAGAACTCTATTTGTAGAAAACCTGGTCTTGTAGGTTTTAACAAGCCGTTCCTAGTGCTGTAGGTGCCAGGTATTAACCAAGGCTTTTTTAATGTTTTTTATTATAATTTTTTTTTAAATGCTTAAATCTAATTATTGTATTTTACACAAATTAAAAGGACATCCACCACCAGGATAAAGGATTGCAAACCAAGCACACTGACATGCTGGTGTAGAGGTGCAGGAGAAGTAGATCTAATTCATCCCTAATCTGTAATTTAATAATCCTGAAACATAACCCAACTTGTTAAAAGTTTTATTACTATCTTCCTTGTGTTCCTCCTCCTTGGACCGAGAACCGGTGACTTCTCTCCAAGGAAGAGGAACACAACGAGGATGGGGCGTGCATAATTAAATATCAGAGGTGCGCGGAATTGCCAGGGTGAGGTAAGTGAGCACCGAAAACCCATTTCTATAGATTATAGAATACTTTTTTTTGCCACAACTAATACATTTTTGGCCCTAAACAAAATATGTCCTGGGGTCAGTGGTATAGAGCCCAGAGAGTGGTGTGGTAGGTTCCCTTTAAAGCAAGTCAAAATGAGGCCCAGTATTGTGTGTGACCTGCATGTGCCTGTATGGCCTCAGCATGCTTTTGAGAAGGTTGTGCAAGGTCTCCTGAGGGATCTTCTCCCAGACATGGACTAAAGCATCAGACAACTCCTGAACAGTCTGTGGTACAAGACATGAGGACATGGATGGAGTGAGACATGATGTTCCAAATGTGCTCAATCGGATTCAGGTCTGGGGACAGAGCGGGCCAGGTCATAGCTTCAATGCCTTCAACTTTCAACTTGCAGTAACTGCTGACACACACCAGGCACCTTAGGTCTAGCATTGTCCTGCATTAGGAGAAACCCAGGGCCAACCGCACCAGCATATGGTCTCACAAGGGGTCTGAGGATCTCGTCTCGGTACATAATGGCAGTCAGGCTACCTCTACCGAGTACATGGAGGGCTGTACGTCACTCCAAAGAAATTCCACACCACACCATTACCAACCTACTGCCAAACCGGTCATGCTGAAGGATTTTGCAGGCAGCAGATCGCTCTCCACGGCGTCTCCAGATTCTGTCACATGTGCTCAGTGTGAACCTGCTTTCATCTGTGAAGAGCAATCTGAATTTGCTAATACTGGTGTCCTCTAGCAAATTCCAAGCGTCCTACACAGTGTTGAGCTGTGAGCACATCCCCAATCTGTGGACATTGGGCCCTATACCATCCTCATGGAGTCCGTTTCTAACAGTTTGTGCAGACACATGCACATGTGTGGCTGCTGGAGGTCATTTTGCAGGACTGTCAGTGCTGCTCCTGTTCCTCCTTGCACAAAGGTGGCGGTAGTGGTCCTGCTGCTGGGTTTTACAATCTGTTTTTCTGTAATCCAGTCTGTGGTAAAAGGAATATTCTTGAAAAGTGAGTTCTACAGAACAGGAAGCACCCAACAAACTCTAACTGTGCGTTGGATGCATTTACAGATGAATAAGAGTGTTGTCACATGTGGCATTTTGAACCCGTTTTTAAGCATGCTTAAGATAATTGGGAAAATGGACAAAAACCTATCAAAAACAAACAGATGCGTTTTCAAAAAACGCATGCGGATGTTAACGGACTGAAAGTGCATGCTAAAAAAATGGACTAAAAACTGGTTCAAAACGCCACGAACCAAAAACATTACACCAGGCTCGCCATGTGTGATGGCCATTATGCTTGTTGACCAGATGGAAATCTGCAAGATTTCAAGTTTTTTTTTTTTTTTTTTTTTTTATTTACTCAATACTAAAATATAGCAACGTGAAAAATAAAGCGTAGCACCAAAAATTCCCTTTAAATACTAATGCAAGTCAAATGCTTATCTACAAATTATTTAACCCCCGCCCCCCCCCCCCCACCACCTTTCCAGCAATACCTGCGCTATCCTAATGTAGACAGCCATGAAGTGTAACAAGTACAAGAAGCCTTTGTGAGTCATTGTGCATCCAGTTTAACATGATCATTAGATCCAGGAGCCGGAGCTTCTTGCCGTTTACAGATCAGCAAACATTAGATCCAGAAATCCTATGACTCCTCGCTCACGCAGAGAACCGCTGGGTTATTACACATCATCAATTATTAATTGCGTTGGAGGAGTAATAAAAAAAAAAAAAAAATCTACTGATAGCGATGGCCGATGCGTCATGAACATTACCTAGATATGCGGCTTGTGACGTTGGTGTGCGGCTGTCAGCGCCTACAGGCGGCCATAGAGGAGGATGATTTATTGCACACTCATCAATGAGAAGAGCAGCTGCAATGCAGAGAGGATGAATAACCTGAGCACATCACACACATCGGAGGTCTCATCCAACACACCCGGGGGCCAACTCACTGCACCTCTTACTTCATAGGGCTAGACTTCTATGAACCCAAATATAGGAGATTAGGCACCATTATATTTTTCATGCTCCTATATAAATATATAATGTGTTTCTGTATGATAAGTTGCACGTTAAAGCTTTAATTTGTGATTAATTACATTGGATTTTGTTGTATTCATTTATTTATAGCATTATTTTTTTTTTTTTGTAAATCAGAAGTTTTTATTCCCGGAATACCCCTTTAAATTTTATTTTAATAAGCCAAAAGGTCTCTGAGCACGTTGCCAGAGCCCTTCCATGCTGCAGCTTCACATGCTGTAACACTGTCACCCACTCCCCCCTCAGGACTTACTCCCGCCCTCTGCTTAATGTAATCTCCCACAGTGGGAGGAGGGGTGTGTAACAGCCTGTGAAGCCACAGGGCAGAGGGGCTCTGGTAATGCCCCCCAGAGCCGTTCTGGCTCATTAGCACAATTGTAAAAAAGTAGTCCTCTCTCCCTGTCCCCCCTGTTCTAGGTGGGGGTTTTCAGTTTATTTTTGTCATTTACTGGTGGCAGTGATCTGGACACCTGCTTGGGCACATTGTACCTCTTGACTTATATTTATTTTTTTATGGGGTTGCGACCCAAAAATATTGCTACCCTGTGGATACCCTAAACCAGTGGTGGTGAACCGGTGGCACTCTGGCCATTGTCCAAGGACAGAGTTCACCAAACACTGAATCTTCAACTTAAGAGATGCTGCTCTCAATGCTATTTTAAAGCAACACTTTATTGGCCGTTTGGAATTCCAGGGAAAGTGAGAAGGTGTTGACAGAACTGCATTATCTTTGGAGGTCATCTTACTGGACCCGCCATTTCCTCCTGTACAGAGAGACCCTAGAAAGAAGCTACAATGATAGTTTTAATGTGCCTTCCTTCTGTCAACTATATTGGTGGCCTCAGGCGGCCGATACAATTGAAAGACGTGGAAGAACAGGTAGCAAAAAAAAAAAAATTCCATGCTGGCACTTCAAGGTAAATAAGTGGATTTTGGATGTGGTTTGGGCACTCTGTCTGTAAAAGGTTCAACATCACTGCCCTAAACTCATGTGTTTATATGTTCTTCTCAATAAACTTTATTGAACCATAATTTTAAAAGTTGATTTTAGAAGGAAGGACCCCATGGATAACAAATATAACAAGATTACCACAGTCACCGTGCTTGGTTTATCATGTTGGATTTTGATGGTCGATTTCCATTAAAGGGCATCTACCACCAGGATGAAGGACTGTATGCAAATGAATCTGAAGGGCTCCAAGCTCTTTAGGTGTTAATGGAGCCAGGAGCCCCTCAGGCTAATTTGCATACAGTTTTTCATCCTGGTGGTAGATGTCCTTTAGGGATCCAAACTTATTCCTTACTTGTAACTATCAGAATAACGTTGTGAAAAAAGGACCCTTATTACCTCTAGGATTTTGCCTTCACCTATTTGTCCCTCTGTAAGTATTTTTCCCCACCACACTCCAAATAAATATATAGTAAAAGGATGTGTTTCAGATTTTGTCTCCATCATCTCTCTTCTTCAGGGGTCTTATTATTTATTAGTAAGGTGCCGTAGTGGTGTTCTGCCTTACATGCGTCTTCTAGTAAAATATACACAGTCACTGAAGTCACGGGAAGGGAGGATTGGGTCACACCCCATTGGGGAGAGCTGATAGCAGCAGTGGCCGAATAGTCTGCAGTCCTACGGCCACTACATATAATGTCTTGTACGTGCAGCTGACTTCCCATTGGGAGCACCGGCTTAAGGAGTAACACAGAGGAAAAAGAAGGAGGAGGCCGAACATGTGATGAGGAATAAAAATAATGACTGCTGAACGCACAGAAAAAGTAACAGCACTGCTGCTCCCCGCAGCTACAAGCAGCGCATTATCACTAATGTCCCTACACTAAGAATTATGCAGAGTCCCTCCAGCAGTGAAAGGTTTTAATGGAAGTCAAAATTACAGTATGTGAAACACTAACAAGCTTTCTTTCTCATACAAAATTTAAAAAAAAGTAATAACCCAATAGTATTCACAGAATTGTATGAGGGGCTATTTTTTGTTGCATAAGTTTTACTTTCTAACGGGACCAGGTTATATACAGTGCAATGTACTAAGGGAAGTGAAGAAACACTTTTTTTTAAGGATTCTGCTTTTACATTGTTAAAGACGTGGTAAAATGAAAAGTTCCCTTTACTCTATGGTCTGTACATACAGAGAAACTGTATAAAAAATTACCGGTATATCTTTTTTAGGGTATCAGTCAAGTTTTACAATAAGTAATAATACACATAAGACTTTTCACTGTAGAAGCCGTCCCCGGGTTACATACAGGATAGGTTCTTTAGGTTTGTTCTTAAACTGTATTTGTATGCAAGTTGGAATTGTATATTTTGTCACAGAGAAAAAGAAAAAAAAAAAATTTGCCTGGAATTACATTACATTTCCATCATTTTGTGGGTACAAGGATTATCAATAAAATGTTATTACAGACACCTTACAGCTGATCATTGCAGCCTGGGACTATAGTAACATCCAGAGAGCTTCACCAGAGGTCACAGAGGGCAGAGGGGTCCGTCTAAGTCAAGGACCGCCTGTACTTGAGGGGCACGGAGGGGAAATTTGGGGGAAATTTAACATGCCAGTTTAAAGCCCCATTACCGATATTTTTGTTGGTTTTCCACCCTGCACTCTACTTCGGGCATAACTAACAGAAGAGCAGTGCACCCAATAATCGAAAAAAAGAGATTAGAAATAATCCTTGAGCAATCTATAGTGTATCAGTAGATACCGGACCGGGTTTTGGAAGGATTTCCTGATAGAAGTAAGAGATGTTGGGAGGCGGATATAGGACCTATCGAGGAAGATCAGTGGAAAGAAACCTAAGAGTGCGCTCTTAGTGAAGCTCCCAGGGTATCACAACTGCACAGAGTCTATGGGACCCCCCAAATATACTGTTGGATCTTTCACAAACGTGAGGCCTCAAAGAAATTTTAAAAAATTTTGGTTGCCATGGATGGACTTTGGCTTAGCTTCCAGAGAGCTAACACACTACTGACTTGGTCTAATATGATTTTACATATTACGATTTATATTGGATTCCTGGGCCGGCCTCCATTGCATCGTGGGGTCCTCCACAGTTCAAGCATCTTAATCCTGGGGTGTGTATATTAACAATTTTGTGAGCCTATGAGATGCTCGGTTACCCTCCCGTGGATCTGATCTTTATCAATATAGAATGAGGAACGCTGAGACAAATGGACATATTGATCATTTTTGGGTTGAGCTCTGTTGGGTTCGGGGTTCTTGTGTTTATGAATGTTTGTTTAGTCTCTAAAAACGGAGAAAAAACTCAAAAATATGCTAATCAAAAAAAAAAAAAAAAAGAAGAAGAAAAGAACAGTGCAGATGGTGGCATCGACACCTCGGCATGCCATATTTTCTACAGTCTCTGGCGGAAAACCGGCGGAAACTACATCTGATATCTTTAGATTTGATTATGGAGGCAGAACACACCACCGGATATACTACGAGGCCGGAGCCTCTTCAGCCACTTGGGGGTAAATTACAATGGTAGTTCACTAACCCAGTATTAGTAAATCCCCGCCAATGTTTTTGGGAAGTAATTAGTAAGCCGTAAGTTTGCCGAGTCCCGGCTAAAAAAAATTTGTTGATATATGAAGTTCCACATGTATAAGTGGCAATAATTTGCAGAAATTTGCTTTACTGAAGCTGATCATCTCCACTTTGGGAATACATACATGTGGGCGCCCTACGATGGTCCTTATCGAAGCTTGGGCTCACAGTAATGCCAATAGAATAAAACTTGTGAAACTAGTAGACCTTTAAATAACCAATAAAAGGTTTATAATTGGGAACTGGTGACCACCACCATCAGTATTGTCAATATACAGTATTTTTCGGACTATAAGGCGCACCGGAGTATAAGGCTCACCTGATTATAAGGATGAATGACCAGCAGGTGGCAGACCTGTGCACGGTTCAAGGCAGCTGTCTGTAAGTACGGTTCATATATAAGGCGCACTGGACTATAATGCGCACCTTTGATTTCTGAGAAAATCAAAGGATTTTTAGTGCGCCTTATAGTCCGAAAAATACGGTACCTTTGGCAATCAATGGAAAGCCTAAAGGCATGCAAATAGTTGAAGCTTCTCAGAATTGACTAGACCAAGCCTCAAGACCAAGTGTGAAGGCTGAATACATATACAGAAAGGAAGCCACGCCCAACCCCACAGCGAGGAAATTCCTGAGATTCTCAGCGTCCAAAGTGGATTGAATTCTAAGACTTATTGATATTCTGCTGAGATCTCCATGTCATGGGAGCCGTGCTGGAAAGAAGCCAGGGGATTCAGAGAGGAGAACAAGGACCATTGAAAGGTGTACAGCACCCACCCCCGTGTCAGGACAAACCACACCAGGCGGCCCAGAGGCACGAAGCAGCGCTGCTTACCATCACAAGTGCTACATTCTCTGGTGGTCTAAAGAATCACATCCATGACGTGAATCAAACCTTACACAGAGAGCTTCTATGAGTGGACATATATTTTCCATGGCATACTGGTTATATAGCAGAAACATTTACTGACATAATGATTATTGCGCTATGTCCCCGGCAATGTTCACACTCTTCAATTCAATTTAAGGTCATTTTACTCAAAAAAAAAAAAAAATTAAAAAAAAAGCTATGTAAGGGTAGCAAAAAGAAGTCAACTCTGTGCGGGTGATGCCCTGGTCACAAAATATATGAATATTAGGCAATAAAGCCTTCATCAAGCACTCCATGTAGCATGTGGATTCCTTCAGCCATAAAACAGGCTTCCTCTAATAATTATTTCTATATTATATATAAATATATTATATAGCCCACATAGATTACGCAGCGCTGCACAGAGTTTGCCAAATCAGTCGCTTTCCCCAATGGGGCCCACAATCTAATCAACCTACCAGTATGTTTTGGAGTGTGGGAGGAAACCAGAGGACCCGGAGGAAACCCACGCAAACACACAGAAAACATACAAATGCTTTGCAAATGTTGACCCTAGGACTTGAGCACAGGACACCAGCACTGCAAGGCTGTAATGCTAACCACTAAGCCCCTGTGTTCTAGTTTTCATTAATTGGGCATCCTCTAGAATTTACCCTCATTCACCACAAGTATATATGGATCCTTAAGTCACACCCCACAAAGTTAGTGGAAGTAGTGATGAAGAAGTTGAGCAAAACGGTGAAGTGGTCAAATCGAAACAGGCAAGAAGAGAAGGGTCAGATATGACAGTATTAGTTATGGAAGAAAGAAAGGGCAGCACTCGCTTCTCACGATCCCATCAAGTTTATTCTAGTGGCAAAATCAGAAATATACACGCCGGGGTCCCAAGGTACAACAAGAGGGACCAAATGAGCAATCCCAAAGGAAAGGTGGGAACAAAATCCATGAACAAGGCCAAGATTATAATCCGGGCCAGTTAGGACCACCAACTATGTGTGCAAGTGATATCCACAAGTCAATTCAACTGAACGGTGACAAAAACGGAAGCCAGACAGTCCAGATGTACTATATCAGTAGTAACAAAGTCCTAAGTTCACACCTCATCAGTGTCCATGTGCTGGCCAGATTTTACCAACGTGGGGTTTAAGCATCATTGCAATGTGATGCAAAGAGTCCCTGCTTCCCAGCAGCACAGTAATTATACTAGTACTGACTAGTATGATGGAAGGGGTCCCTACTTCCCCGCGAAACACATCACTGTGACGCTCAGATTGCCAGACCCCGCACATAGTCTGTTTTTCACAGAACTTTAAGAAACCATCGCATTCATTAGTATGAGGTGACATCATCCATTACACATCACCAGGATTGGTGCGCTGGTAGTACACCGACTGATCCATGGTAACAGGATGTCTCCAGCATCTTACAAAACCTTGTACAGTGTACATACATTCCCATCTGTCTCCAGTAGAAGAGCAATTATTCTCTTCATAGTCCCTTCATGCACATATACGGATATTTACTAGGACACTAGGGGGGAGCGCTACGAGGTGCATTACATGTGTTTAATCCCTGTAATGTGTTTTCCAGGCACTTTTCATGTATTATGCATCTGCTAATATAACAACTTTGTGATGGCAGAGGGCAATGATAAGCAGAATATGCTGCTCACATTTTTGTGCCACTCCTGACAATAGGGTGGGATGTCCTGATATTTACCAGATTTATCCGGCTAAAAAGTCCTGTATCCAACATCTACAGGATCCTGTGGGCCCATATAGTAGTCCATCTGCGGTGCTCTTTTAGGCTTTCATGTGGTGCCTCATAGCTTCGTCCTACAGATCTATACGGGTTAGGGCCAATTTAAGTTTATTTACGTAATTTCACGTGGACGCACCCTGTACGACCCCCCCCCCCCCCCGGTGTCCTGCGTTCCCCATATTAATTACATGCAACAGTCAATGATCTATAAGAAGTCGCCACTGCACCCTGTATCAGCTAGATTTACAGATGGAATCGGAGTACAGACCAAACTACCAGTTTCTTAGTCACCCGAGACCCATCACTGTTCCCCCACATTTATCCTGAGGTTTGGATTCCTCATCCCTACACAAAGCCGCCCTATAAACCAAGACATTCATTGTAAAATTTTGAGCTAAAGTCTGTGTCCTCTGCTCAGTATTTCGGCCATCAGACAAATGCAGGAGTTTGCATGAACTCAGTCCACATAAAACACAAAGGTGTGCTTTTTTGTTTTTTTTTTGCTTTTTCTGCGCTCTCAACATGGTGTATTGTACGATCATTAAAATGTAACCTCATTATCTTCTATGAATTAAACTGTATCTTAAATACCTATTTTTTAGTTTCTCTACTGCCTGATCATCTAAAAAGTGATTGCCGGTTTTGTAGGGATCCGAATATAAAAAAAAAAAATGTACAAAAAGAAATATCTGAGCAGTGCCAAAGGGCTTGAATATGAAAAAAAAAAAAAAAAATATAATAATATATATATATATATATATATATATATATATATATATATATATAGATAGATATCAAGTGATTTGTGCAGACTCACAAATGGTATCAGAGAGGCAAGAAGGTGAAAATTCTTACAGCATTCAAGGCAGTGTCGGACCGGCCCACCAGAGAATCAGAGGATCCTTTGGTAGCCCCAGGCTTTAATACTTAAAGTCAGTAGAAACGTCATCTTACCTATTATAGGGTTATGGTTATTGCGACTTCACAGCCATGCCCCTTTTCTTAAAAAAGATTTAAAGCTACACACAAAAAAGATTTAAAGCCCCACCCAAAACCTGCAGCCAATGTGCCTGCAATACAAGTAAAATCACTGCAGATTTCTGCCCAGACTCTGTCCTGTGCTTGGTCTGTGAATCCCAGATTGTGTGGTGGCCAGACTTCACAGACTGGGAGTGAGACAACTGTCTTCAGCAGGAACCTAAGCCCAGTCCGCAGAAAGAGGAAGAATGCTGGGCCCTTCACTAACCCCATCCCAATCCACAAATTCTGAATGACTAAATTGGAACAGATAAACCAGAGGTACAAGAAGGTTTATCACAAAAATTAAAACATTTAAAAAAACTAAACTGATAATAAAAAAGACAAGCAAGTAGCCATGAAACTCAGAAGTGGGAACAGGAAGAGGAGTGTAGAATTTGTTTTGGACTGGATATATTCTGCAGGGTTAGTGTTCCTTGAAGTATGAGCTAAATGCACACAGAAGAAGAGCATGTGGGAAATGCACTACAAATAGGCCCCTAATCCATACCCTGTAACTACAAGAGAAGAGCAGCGATGAGCACCCAACTCATCTCCAACCTCACCGCATTTATGCCAATAAGAGGCGTCACACATTGCACAGGATAGGTCCGTGTGATTCATCCGTCCCTGTATTTATGCTGTACATGACCTCAGATTACTGCCTGATGTGAAGATGAAGTAAGAAGATAGCGCTCAGTATCACACAAGGGAAGTGCAAACACTGCGCTGCGATATTATTATTATTAATTCTTTATTTATATAGCGCATGCAGATTACACAGCGCTGCACAGAGTTTGCCAAATCAGTCTTGTCCCCATGGGGCTCACAATCTAATCAACCTACCGGTATGTTTTTGGAGTGTGGGAGGACACCCACACAAACATGGAGAGAACATACAAACTCTTTGCAGATGTTGACCTGGGGCACACAGGTATCCTAATAGGAAATTAAACAGGTTACCCCCCCCCCCCCCTCCAATCGCTGGCCGGGATGGGGCAGGTTAAAACTCAATTGCTGTGTTCTCTCCGGTCCGTGCCCCATGTAAACAAACAGGGGCACGGAAGCCACGCTGTGTACAGCTTCTGGCTACGCCCCCTCCCGTCCCGCATGATACAACGCTGGGAAAAGGGATGGATGGGTGTTTACATGGGGCACGGACCAGAAAGATCGCCAGGAGGTACCTACAGGTTTATTTTATTTTTTTAACCTGCCGCATTCTGGCCACCAATGGGTTTTATACCCTCGGATAACCCCTTTAACACATTCAAGCTTTCTTAGGGTAATCACAGGTGGGGAGGGGGAAATTTGGAATGCTACTTAAGTTTCCAGATAGAAAATTGTTATTCTTTGGGAAACCCTAGCGGATATATTAATCGAGTATTTCTGCTTTCACAGGCACCGGAATTATGTCACATAATGTAGAAGTTCTGTTTTTATCCCTTTTATTCTAGCAAACTGTAATTTTTGCCTTTTATGTACATGTCTGTTTATTTAATGGCCTTTTACATATCACCTTTTTGTTTGTAAGCACTGTTCTTTTAAGTTTAATAAAACTTTACTTTAATAAGAGCCTTTTTGTGTTCTAACAAATCTATAACCCAGAAGAAACTTCACCTAAATTATTTGCTTTTATGAGTAATGTTGAATTTGAGCATAATCCATGCAAGGTGTCTCATCAGCTGATATACGACTAGTGGTGGCAGCCAAAATTCACTCTAATGGGCGGAGAGCCGTAAGAGGGCGGTCCAGCAGGCTCAACCGGCTCCCTTACTGAGCCCGAATCCCTGATCCTTTCAATGTCCATCACAGCAGAGGGAGCCCTCTAAGGCACGGAGAGCTTGACTTCTGTATTGAACACTCTGCCTCTGAGGCTTTCCACAACAAATTTACATTACAAGATTTTCTGGATGATACCACCCCACTGGGCTATGAAAGAGACATGACCTAGAACAGTGATGGCAAACCTTTTAGAGGCTGAGTGCCCAAACTACAACAAAGAGCCGCTAATTTATCGCAAAGTGCCAACACAGAAATTTCATTTGTGATTTATACTCCCTTCTCTGTCACAGTTTTCATTGATACCAGCACTGAGGACACCAATAAAGCAGAAAATAGTCCCAGGTAGCGCTGTCACTTTAAAATAGCTCTGTGCACAGCAAGTCCTGGGCTGTCTGGGACTGCAGGAAGATACCTGGAGTCATCTCTGGTGATGGCCTGAGTGCCCACAGAAAGGGCTCTGAGTGCCACCTCTGGCACCAGTGCCATAGGTTAGCCATCACTGACCTAGAAGATGTGCAGCTGCTTTGCAACATACCAATAGTGGTTCATTAGGTCAATTTCTGCCCTTTAACTTCAATGGAAGCGGGTTTTAAACACCAGGCATAAAAGTATGGACAGCAGTAATACCATCTCTTAATAGCTATTTTTTTCCTAATACGAAGTAACTGTTGCATTCATTCTATCAGAACAGCAAACCCTGTTCAGTGTGAAGAGCCAATATTAGGAATGGGAGATCAACCACTTTTGGATGGGATTTGTTTTCTTTTACAAAGATAGGGGTTATATTAAAAGGGAAATAGAGGAATACGTAGGGGGCAATAATAGAAAAAGGTGAAATCCTAGAGAGATGGAGATGATAAATAAAAAAAAAAAAGATTAAAATCAAATATCGTTTTTTTTAAATACCAAAACGATATTTTAGCCCAAACCCTACATGAAATGTAAAAAAAAATTACAATATACTGTTGCTCAAAGTGTCCACAGGCTTTAGTAAATCTTTTTCAAAACTACAAAAAATTAGCCATGCATTGCAAGTTTCCACATACACCAGCTAAAATGAAAGATTTTTCTCATGCTACAAATAAAAATACAAGACCCCACATGTCTTTCCACAATCACCAGCAAATAAACTTGGCTGCTGCACAATACAAATGGATTTATTGAGAGACAGAAATATTAAGAGGTTCTGTGGGCCAGAGCAGTATGAAAGATGAATGAGCCCTAATAGAGACATTGTAGCCCCAGTAATATAACACAGACAAAGGCTATACTCACACGACCGTTTGGGGGACGTTTATACGTCCCCATAGACCGCAATGGGCGCACGGTGCCGTACAGTGCAGCACATCGGTGCTGCACCGCACCATTGCATAGCCGGGAGACAGATGGGACATGTCACATCTTTTCCCAGAATACAGCACTGTGCACCATATATCACTATGGAGAGAGGCGGGGGTGAGCAGCCCCAACACCGAAGTGTGCCTGCCATGCTACGGTTCATCATTCATCGTGTGAGTGTAGCCAAACTTGGATTTTTTGAGGGACATTCCTCTATTCTTTGACGTACTACTCTACTCACAAGTTCAAAAATAGATTTCGTGGCACAATGCTCAACAAATCTGCATTAAAAAAAAAAGCCCATTCTAAGGCCACATTCATACAGTGGGAGGAATTCATCCCTGTTTTCTGGCATAGAAGCAGTGAAAGAATCACTCCATGCCATGCCGGCGTGGACGGGGCGTAGAGGGGCGCAGCAGATGGTGAAGTGGGCGGGCAGGGTGCGTTACCGCCACAAGCCTCCATGATTTTGTAAAACCTGTGAATTATTGGTCAGAACTGGTGTAGTTTGGCCCAGCGGTCACGCTGCCCACCAGATACTTCAAGGGGGGGGGGGCATGGTCACTATCATATGTATGATAAATCTCCCCCACTGCCTTTAAAATCAATTTTGATACAACAATTTAAGCACAGGGGAGTTTCTCACAATCACATATATGTTAACACAATGAAACGCTTGCATTCAGGAACAAGCACCACTAGTTTTGCACATAAGCAATACAACATTCAGTGCTATTGTATAGCGATGCATCCTTGGCTGCCTAGGACTGGAGGAGGAGCGAGGAGATGTAGAAGGGGCTGTATTATTATTGGATTCCCCTGTAGGGAAGCTGCAACGATAATCCAAATTTCTCCTCCTTTATACTGTATAGGTGCCCTCAGGATGCCAATGCGATTGAAAGCTACTACAGACGAGAGAGAAAGGAGTCACTGCTTAAATTGTCATGTTGGTACAGTTTAATAAATAAGCGGGTTTTGGTTACAGTTTTGGGAACTAGGTCTCAAAAATGTTTGGCATCAGAGTCTTAGTAAATAAGTCCCAATGTGGGTAAAACCTCCAAGGGTCGCGGTCGCGGTATTTAACCCGTTAATGACTTAATGATTTTTACGGCGGTCATTAAGGGTACTTCTTCTGACGCGTACGGCTTTGTACGGTGGCGCGTCAGAAGAAGATTTCGGGACACCGGGTCTCGCTGGTGCCGGTGTCGGGCTGTGATCTTATAGCCCAGACCCGGCACTAACACCCGGGATCGGGAAAAACTCAGATCCCGGGTGTTTAACCCCTTACACGCCGCGGTCAAGCATGGCCGCGGCGTGCAAGCGTGTCCCGCGTGGATCGGACCCCCCCCCGGTGTGCTTACCGGGGGATCCGGCTCCTCTACCCGCTGGGTTCTGCCTTCCTGGCAGGACCCGGCTGTATGTAACTGAGCATGCACAGCATTCTCAGTTACTTACACTATACACTGCAATACAAGTGTATTGCAGTGTAAAGGCTTGAATAAGCGATCGGACGATCGCTTGTTCAAGCCAAGAAGTAGAAAATGTAAAAAAGTAGATTAAATCATTTTATTATATAATTAAATAAATAAAATAAAAGTCCCATAATCTCCCCAGTTACACATGAAATGCAAATAAAGTATATAAAACACAAAAACACGTACATATTTGGTATCACCGCGTCCGTATCAATCTGTACAATAAATCTAAATCAATCTTGAACCCGCTTGGTGAACGAGATAAAAAAAAAAAAAAAAAAACCCTCGAAAAACTTCCTGTAATATACAATTTTTCATCAAACACCATCACAAAAAATGTTCTAAAAAGTGATCAAAAAAGTTACGTTCCCTAATATGATACGAATGAAAAGAACAACTCTTTTCGCAAAAAATAAGCCATTCACGAGGTCTGACAACAGAAAAATAGAGAAGTTATGGCCCTAAAAAGTTGTCAATGGTAAAAACAATGCGATATTCTCCAATATTGGTTTTGCTCAGGAAAATTGAGCAAAGATAAGAAAAACTATATAAATGAGGTATCACCGCAATCGTAGCGAACCAGAGAATAAAGATAAAATATTATTTTTATGTTACGGTGAGCGGGGGGGGGGGGGGGGTTAGGCGGGTGAGGAAATGCTAAAAATCCAAAATAAAAATTGATGATTTTGTTCGTGTCCCCCTTGAAATAGTTAATAAAATCTCATGAATAAGCTATAGACCCCCAAAATTAATTATCTATACATTGTATCTCATCCCGTAAAAAATAAGCTGTCATATGCTTATGTGACAATACAAATCTGCTGTGAATGGCGCCTCCATTCATTCTATACTCGGCCGTGCGCCCGTACAGAAGTTTACCACCACATATGGGGTATCAGTACACTCTGGAGGAATTGTGCATCAAGCGTTGCAGTGCGTTTCATCATTTAAATTATTCTGAAACTGTCAGATTGGCCTAAATGAATGTATTTTCCAAAAAAATTCCATAGTTTCTAAATCGCAGGTCCATATTGTTTTGACCCATGTGAAACACTTAAAGGGTTAATAGAAACTGTTTTACATATGTTGAGGGGTGAACTTTCTATAGTGGGGTAATTTATGGGGTTTTACTATTAGTTAGGCCTTTCAAAGTCACTTGAAAGCTGAGTTGTCCCTCCAAATGTGAGTTTTGGCAATTTTCATGAAAATGAGAAAAATGGCACCTAAAGTTCTGCACCTCATAACATCCTAGAAAAATGACCGGAAGCATAAAATATCATCCCAACATAAAGCAGACATTCCGCAAATGTTAATTATCAAGCTTTTTTGGGTAGTTTTACTTCCTATCTGGAAAGCAGAACATTTCAAACTTGGAAAATGAAGAATTTTTACAAACTTTTGCCAAATTTTCACTTTTTTTCAGAACGAATCGCCAAAGTTATCACTTAAATTTTATAACTAACATGAAGTACAATGTGTCACAAGATAACATTCTCAAAATCACCGGGATATGTTAAAGCGCGCCGAAGTTCTAACCAATTATCGTGAGACATGTCAGATTTGAAAAATCGAGTCTGGTCATTGAGCTGAAAACTAGTGTCAGTGATAAGGGGTTAAGATGGGTTTGCGCTGGGATTGTGTTGTACGGGAGCGGATTGTGGCGCGGCTGCACCGGCTTTCATGCAACAGAAACCGGGGGGGGGGGGGGGGGTTTGCCATCAGACAATGCGACTGATTCGGACCGAGCACGGGATTTAACTTTGAAATTGTGTCGCAAGACAATGCACTTACATGCACCGGGAAGAAGGTGGTGTACTCTGTCGGTCCTGAGCGGGGAAGCAACACATGCAGGATATCGGGCGCACGATCTTAGTGAAACGCAGCAGAATGCAAGATTGTTGGACAATGCACTCCACAGGACCGGGTAAGTAAATGTGCCCCAATGTGTATCCCAATGTGTGCCCCAATGCTACGTGTATAAATTACAGTAAAATCCAGGTCTTCTTAAGATGGTGATTTTTTAACAAGGTTTATGTTCATTAACCCTTAGCTGGGGCTTAGGGACTAAAGCATCACACACAAAAATCTATAACCTTAAGTGGGTCTAGCAGGAAGATGTTCACACTGACCCTATAAATCACACTGGAAACCTATACACATGGATTAGTATGGATCTTTAGTTGCAACATTTTCTGTAACAAATCTAAAAATTAGTGAATATTTTTGAGAAGTTCGCAAAGGCGTAAAAGTCATCACCAGCAAATTACTGGCAACAACGTAGTTCTGCTGGAAGCGATACATCACCGGATTCGCTTTCCAATAAAATTTACTGCATGCAGGCGGTCCCCTACTTAAGGACACCCAACTTACAAACGACCTATAGTTACAGACGGACCCCTCTGCGCGCTGTGACCTTTGGTGAAGCTCTCTGAATGCTTTACTATGGTCCCAGGCTGTAATGATCAGCTGAAAAAAAAAAATGTTGAAAATCCAATCCAAAAAAATAAAAAAAAATTTGTCTGGATCTACAACTATAAAATATACAGTTTCGACTTCCATACATATTCAACTTAAGGACAAACCTATGGAACCTATCTTGTACGTAACCCGGGGACTGCCTGTATAAGTGAAATCTTCCATCCTGTGAATAATACATGGTGTACGGGCTTCAGGATTAATGGGGTTCTTGACATCCCGGCTGCTGCCATCAGAAAAAGATCTAAGCAAACATCTCCCCTGACTGACAGCGGTGACAATAGCCATAGAGAAAAGAAGACGGTGGGATATGACAACTCACCACAGGGGGCAGCGCATAAGGAAATTCCACAGACTGATTAACCTATTCATGACAGAGCCCCCCGCTTCATTGTACTAGAGTACGATATTTAGCTCTCCGTGTGAAAATGACGTCATGTTACGCATAACAATATGATAATAAAAGCGCGACAATGACAGATGGATGAGAAGGGCGAGGCACTTCTCCAAACAATCCAGATTATTGGTATATTAAGGCCTGTGTCACACAGGGAAGGGAGGGAGAGGAGCCATGTCACAGGTAACACAGCCTGGATCAGAGAGGAAAGCTGAGAATCAGGCTGAGTTCACACACTGCATTTACATTTTATTAATGGGGAGATTTATCAGAAGTGTCAAAGCAGAAGTGTTCTAGTTTCCCAAGGCAACCAATCAGAACTCAGTTTTCAATTTCCCACTGCTGTTTATAAAATTAGAGCTGAGTTCTGATTGGTAACCATGGGCAACTAGAACAGTTTTACCTCAGACACGTTGGGGGAGATTTATCCTAAGTGTCTGAGGTAGAATTGTTCTAGTTGCCTATGGTAACCAATCAGAGCTTAACTTATTTTTATAAACATCAGTGGGGAAATTAAAGCTGAGCTCTGATTGGTTGTCATGAGCAACTCAAACAGTTCTGCTCTGAGACTTTTCTGATAAATCTCCACCTATGTGTTTATGGAAACATGACCAAAGGACCTACACAAAAAAAAACATGCACCAAGGGGGAAATATAATAATAATAATCTTTATTTATATAGTGCCATCATATTCCGTAGTACTTAAATTTATCAAAAGCCTCAGAGAGCAAAACTGTTGTTCATAGCAACCAATCAGAGCTCGCCTTTCAATATACAAATTGCTATGGGAAAATGAAAGCTGAGCTTTGATTGGGTGTCATGAGCAACTAAAATAGTTTTGCTCTCACACACATTTAAGAAAACTCAGTCATAGCAACAGATGATGTCAGAATATTACACTTCTGCCCCACACCCAAGGTTACAGAATTGGGGTCCCAGTCCGAAGTCTCCTCCAACACAACTGCAGACTGATTAACTGGATGGGTGAATTAAAGAACTGGCCTTAAAGGGGTTGTCCAATAAAATAAATACTTATATATTGGGTGGGCAGCACGGTGGCTGAGTGGGTAGCAGTTCAGTTCAACATCTAAAGACCTTGTATGTTCTCTCCTTGTTTGTGTGGGTTTCCTCCAGGTACTCCGGTTTCCTTTCACACTCCAAAACATACTGGTAGGTTGTTTAGCTTGTGAGCCCTTCGGGACAGGGACCAATTTGACATGCTTTGGGCAGCGCTACCTAATCTGTGTGAGCTTTATAAACATAGAATTATTAATTTTATCTGACACGTACCTAAAGGAAACCTACCATCAATATCATGCTTGAAAAACCAGGGAGACTAACTCATAGATCCAGGCACTGTGACTGTGGTAATTTTATATTTGTTATCCATGGCCTACTTCCTTCTAAAATCAACTTTTTAAAATGATGCTGACGGGTGAGCATTACCAGAACCCCTCCAGACTGTAGCTTCACAGGCTGTTACAGTGTTCAAGAAGCACTTTACCCCCTCCCTTTGTGTGCTGAATCTTCCTCTGTGGCCAGAAGATTACAGAAGGTGGGTGGAGGGGGTGCTGAGGGAGAGCTGGAGACAGTAACATTTTGTGAAATTACAGCATGGAGGGGCTCTGGTAACATCCCCTGGTCCCTTCTGACTCATTAGCATAATTTTAGAAGGAAGAAGGCCATGGATAACAAATTATAAGAATATTACCAGTGTCACAGTTCCTGAATCTATGAGTAAGTGCCCCTGGTTTATTATGCTCGATTCTGATGGCAGATTTCCTTTAAAGGGTTTGCCCTGATATAGAACATTTTTGATATATGGCTCCAGGTGGTATAAAATAAACAGTCCATACTCACCCTTTTCCAGCAGTGATGCACGGTCATCAGCCATACAAAGTGGGGGTGCGCACTGTCAATGTGACATCCCCGCCAGCCTCTGAGTATAGAAGCCAGTGGTTGTGTGTGGCACGGTGGTTGAACAGTTTATTATTATACCTCTAGAGGTTGGTCTGAAATTTTCTGTAGCCAGATAAAACCTTTAACAGCAATCTAAGGTTTACAGCCCATGTAGAACTTCCTCAGATCTGGATAAATCTGCACAGAAGACTGAAATCAGCTTCATTTATCAAAACAGTGCAGCATGGGGTTTCAAAAAGATGAATAGAATAGTCACAAAAATTACTAAAACAAATCTCCTGTGTGTGAACTTACCCCAAGGTCAGTCAAACTATGGATTAATTCAGAAGGGCAACTTATGTTAGGAAGGGGATAAATTGGGCATCTAGAAAACCCCAGACTGGGAATCAGAAGTCCTCCTGAAGTTCCCTAATGAGATATCCAATGGAAGTCATTGGAGCAAAGCATTAGGTAACCCTGAACTCCACTGACTTTTAGGGTGGCCAGTTGTGGATATCCTATCGATTACAGGCCACATAAAGGTGTCGTCTGATCCCTGGTGACTAGTGCTGATGGTTTTCGGTGATCAGACACTTAGAGATGTGACATTAATCCTAAAGATCAATTATGTTAAATCCATTTCATTCTTTGCCTTCTCTGGATCATCACAGGAAGAAACAATACACTTATATTCCTAAGTACCTAAGGATACATCTAGTAACCAAGATTGGGAGGTTTTAAACCCATTTTGAACTTTTTTTTAATTTTTTAGTAAACCCAAAGGTTTCTCTAAGGCTACATACACATCTTAGCAGTTCTCCCTTTGTGTTCTGTTTCAATGGACTCATGCGCATGAAGGTGTTTTCTCACGGATCAACCTGGAGGGTATAGAAAACTCAAAGCAAGTCCTATTCCTGTCCATGTTTGAGAATTGGGGCTTGAGAAGTCAATGGGAGTGTGACAAATATTGACGCCACACGGTTGTGACATCTGTGTAGAATCCATATTTGTGGATCAATTTATAGGTAATGTGACCCTTTAATGGGTTGGGAAATGCTAGTTCCATCACTTGCAGAACCACAAAAACTGATTTGCAGTCTTTAGACGTTCAGAACTGAAACAAATGACACACGATCAGCTGTTTGCAGCAGAGAACAGCACATGTTCCTGTGCAGGGAACTTAAATTTGAGCCGGCACCTAACCACAAGCGCTGCATTCAGCAGGGGCTAAGCTGGACCTCCATGCTCAGGAGGAGACCACACTACCAACCCTCAAATTCTGCCTGTATGTATGTATAGTGATCAACAAGTGCCTTCACCTCCAGGAAGGGGACCTACCTGGAGAACCCAGAGTGTATAAACAAGGATGGATAGACTATAGATACATAGAGATAGATAGCGACTGTTTAACATAAAGAGACAGAGCTACAGAAAGCCATAAACAGGTAGAAGAATAGATAGATAGACACTGTAAATAGACAGATAGAAGGGATGGACTGTTGGTTACACAGACCTAGATACAGGAATAAATAGACACACAAAGGGGATAGACACTATATAAAAATATGCATAGATAGCAAGTATCACTGATAGCGGCTCTCTGATATAAAGCGATAGGTATTGTAAATGATCTGTGTGCACTATATGAAGAATTATTATTATTATCCATGACAACTACATAGATATTCACCTATGTAGATTCGGTGCCACAATCCCAGTTGTAGTTACAGCTCTTTACGTATATCGTAGAAAAGTGAATAGAAACAAATAGTTGGATATTGTGACATCTCTGTCATAGCCATCAGTCTAGATCAGAGAGGAATACAGTGTAACACACATTGCCTGCAGCCTCGTAGCAGGACACATTGTAACACCACAATCTTACCCCTGGTCTATAATGACACACTGTAACGACATGCTGTACATGGTAGAAAAGTGATGGGAAATTAATTCATGAATAGGGAGATCACTGATCCCCATCATGACATGTGACAGGTCACAGTGGATGGCACAGGGGGGTTGCCATGTTGTAGGGTGGCACCGGTGCTGTGCCTGGCAGGACATGTGGGTGTATAGGAGCCGCACACTGCAGGGAGCCGGGAGGAGCAGGCCATGCAGCGCCCTGTGCACACAGCGCGGTACTCACCGATCACCTCCTTCAGCTCATAGTCATCCCGGTTGATGGACCATGGCAGGGCGCTGGGGTCCGGCTCGGTCATGACTCTTGCCTCCGTAGAGGGGGGATTATTCGGTGCTGGTTCCGGGGCTCAGCAGCTCGCACTGTCTGTGGATACAGGAGGGTAATAATCCGGGGTCTCTGTACAGATGCGCTACAGTCGGTGATTCCCGGAGGTCGCCGCTCGGTGCTCGCCCCCTCCCCGGTGTCACACTCTCACTTCTTCTTCTGCACTCCTCACATTGCCAAACTTTGCCTTTCCCCTGCCCGGCCTGCCGTGCCCAGGGCCGCATGACGTCACCACGCGCCGGCGTCGCGTTCAGGCCGCCATCTTGCGTGTGGCACCGCTGACAATCCACCAGTCCTTGTATATAGAGCCTCAGCGCCCTCCTCCCTGTAGCAGCCACAGCTCCGGGCCAATATAAAGTAACACAGAGGCTTTCCTGGTTATCCTGTGGGGGGCATACTACTCATATCATGGGGTGTGCCTTCAGAAGGAGAACTAGCATATAGAAGTGGCAACTACCCAAATTGAAAAGTGGAAAAGTAATAGTGAAGTGAACCCCACAGGGCGTGCTGTTCTCATGCCACAAAATGCAGATCTATTATTCGGTTTTGCACAACTATTATTCGAAACGCACAAAACGCAGATCTATTATTCGGTTTTGCACAACTATTATTCGAAACGCACAAAACACAGATCTTTTATTCGATTTTGCGGTCGCATGTACGTCCCCATAGACGGCAATAGCGGCACAGCGGGGATCCGGGCCACACACCGCAAAAAGATAGAGCATGCTCTATCTTTCGGCGGATGTGCGGCCGTGTGCCGCTATTTCCTATGGAGGGAGGAGGGGTCACCTCCTCCTCACCTCCAGCACACGGCGGTATGCCCGCACGGCGTGTTGGTGAATAGACCAATGCAGATTTAGACTCCACAGTCTTATTCTACGCCAGACTACTTTACCAGCTAATAGTTGGTCTAGCTTTTGGTTGCATTTTCTGATGTCCAGTTTAGGACCTTTTTCTGAGAAAAAACGGTCTAAACCCCTCAATAACTGCTGAACGGGACATTTCAGAAGGAAGTTTAGTTTCTCCAGAATTCTGGTGTAGACAGGTTGATGAAAATCTCCCATTGTGTTAACATTGTACTTTGTAAACACATATGTTAACACAATGTAATTAGGCAAAGTAATTAGTCTCCTTTCCTTAGCTGTTGTATTGCATACAAAACCCATTGTAAATGCCACATGTGAATGCAGCCTTACACCAGAGGGAAAAAATGTAAATATGAATCTGGCGTAAGGTGGATAGTGGATTGCAAGCATGAGAGTGTTCCTCTAAACTTCTACATTTGGACATCTATGCATCCAACATCACAAGCAGTAGGTGGCTAGATTGGCACATTGCTGTAAAAAGGCACCTCCACCCAGGGGCATAAGGATTACAGTCGAAGGGGCTACTGGGCCCGGCTCTTTCCAGGGCCGGCCTCTCAGCTGATGTGGGCCCCAGACAAGGGAAGGACAATCAGTTCTATGTGTGTCATTGAGACACACATAGGATTGATTCAGCAACACAGCAGAGACACATGCTCTGCCTGTGTTCACTGTGTGCCGCAGTGTGACGAGGAGGTTTTTTTTTTGTCAATTAGCTCCGGGTCTGTATACAATAAGAAAGGTGGGGGGGATTTAATGGATTCCAGATATGCTGCACAGAGCTGAAGATATCTAGTGGTGATTTTTGTAGCAATAAGTAATTGCTGGAGAAGTTATCAATGTTCTGTACCTTATAGAGATTAATTGTCATCTGAGCCACCAAGATGAAGACAGATCAAAGGTAGAAGGCATGTCTATATCTGCCTTCTGGTAGACCTGAAGTGCAATACATTTTTTGGCGCTATATACTAATGTGCAGCTGGTATATATTTTTGTATGTGGTGCATTCATTACTGCAATATTATTACTATTGTGCAGGTATGTGGGTATATTCAGACCCATTTAAATGTTTCACTCTTTGTTTTTATTGCAGCCAGTTGGTAAGATCAAAAAAGTTATTTTTTTGCTCATTTTGGTACTCTGCCCCCATCTTGACAGAAAAAACAGAAAAGTAGATATTTTTTAAATCATTTATTAAACAAGAGAAACTTAGTGCAGTAGCAATGACAGTCTGTATGTAAGGTTTTTCCTTGAGAAAAAATTAAGGCTCATCTTGTATCCTTTGTGCCCATCGTTTGCTAAAATGGCCCTATGTAGCTGCATTCATTTCTTACCTCTGAGAAGCTCTCGAGGTTGTCTGCTTTCATACTTTGCGGGTTTTTTTGTTTTTTTTACCAATTTCACCACATTTGGATTTTTTTCCCACTTCCCAGTACAAGGCATTGGATAATAAATACCATCTAACTCAGTATTACAATTTGTTACGCAGAAATAAGCCCTCATACAGCTCTATTAAAAAGTTATAGATTTTTGAAGGTGAAGACCATAAATTAACCAAAAAAAGGCTGTGTCCTTAAGGGGGATAATACTTGATTGTAAAAAGGACTAGGGTGGAAAGGTGAAAAGAGACTTATGGCGATTTCAGACAACCATATAAGGCAGCCATACGCAAGCCGCATTTGGTCGCAATAGAAGTGCATGGTGAGCATATTACGCCATTGCAGCAAAAAATATACAGCACGCTCTATCTTTGGCCGTGAGTATGGTGACACCAATGTGTGTATTATTCCTGTACTGTCAAATTGTTGTTTGTGTTATTACTGCACTGCGACATCACTGTGTGTATTATAACTGTACTGTGACATCACGGTTTTTACCCCTGTCCTGGGACCTGTGTTTATCATACTAATTCTGTGACATCATTGTAGTATACACTCACCGGCCACTTTATTAGGTACACCATGCTAGTAACGGGTTGGACCCCCTTTTGCCTTCAGAACTGCCTCAATTCTTCATGGCATAGATTCAACAAGGTGCTGGAAGCATTCCTCAGAGATTTTGGTCCATATTGACATGATGGCATCACACAGTTGCCGCAGATTTGTCGGCTGCACATCCATGATGCGAATCTCCCTTTCCACCACATCCCAAAGATGCTCTATTGGATTGAGATCTGGTGACTGTGGAGGCCATTTGAGTACAGTGAACTCATTGTCATGTTCAAGAAACCAGTCTGAGATGATTCCAGCTTTATGACATGGCGCATTATCCTGCTGAAAGTAGCCATCAGATGTTGGGTACATTGTGGTCATAAAGGGATGGACATGGTCAGCAACAATACTCAGGTAGGCTGTGGTGTTGCAACGATGCTCAATTGGTACCAAGGGGCCCAAAGAGTGCCAAGAAAATATTCCCCACACCATGACACCACCACCACCAGCCTGAACCGTTGATACAAGGCAGGATGGATCCATGCTTTCATGTTGTTGACGCCAAATTCTGACCCTACCATCCGAATGTTGCAGCAGAAATCGAGACTCATCAGACCAGGCAACGTTTGTCCAATCTTCTACTGTCCAATTTCGATGATCTTGTGCAAATTGTAGCCTCAGTTTCCTGTTCTTAGATGAAAGGAGTGGCACCCGGTGTGGTCTTCTGCTGCTGTAGCCCATCTGCCTCAAAGACATACTGTGCATTCAGAGATGCTCTTCTGCCTACCTTGGTTGTAACGGGTGGCGATTTGAGTCGGCTCGAACCAGTCTGCCCATTCTCCTCTGACCTCTGGCATCAACAAGGTATTTCCGCCCACAGAACTGCCGCTCACTGGATGTTTTTTCTTTTTCGGACCATTCTCTATAAACCCTAGAGATGGTTGTGCGTGAAAATCCCAGTAGATCAGCAGTTTCTGAAATACTCAGACCAGCCCTTCTTACACCAACAACCATGCCACATTCAAAGGCATCAAATCACCTTTCTTCCCCATACTGATGCTCGGTTTGAACTGCAGGAGATTGTCTTGACCATGTCTACATGCCTAAATGCACTGAGTTGCCGCCATGTGATTGGATGATTAGAAATTAAGTGTTAACGAGCAGTTGGACAGGTGTACCTAATAAAGTGGCCGGTGAGTGTATATTATCTGTGCTGTAGAAAGCCAACTCTCCAATTCCTGATATGATCACTGTGCAGCTGAAACCGATCTTGACCTTGGATCCAGTGAACCAAATAACAAAGGGAAAGGGGGTTCCAGCAGCAGAGGAAGATTTAAAATTTAATCTTCTACTTGAATCCATGTTAGGCAATATAGAACATAATAATCCATCCCATTCAGGGTCAGGATGGAATCGATACTTCCCTCTTATATAGCCTAACATAGATTAAAATAAAATAATCTTCACCCGGGTATTCAACCAAGGGGTATTAAAACAGCAATACATCTTCTGCCCACAAAAGTCCACATGCAGGGGGCCCCTTTATGACAGGGGACCCTGAGAAAATGCCCAGTTTGCTGCCCCCTAACGCTGGCCCTGCATGTAATTGCCAACATAACTGTCTTTCTTAGGACTTCTTTAGACATATTTTCAACAGCTAGAGCCCTGTGTATTAGCCGACTGCAAATGAAAGAGCATTTCCTATTCTTTATCATATTAGCATCCCCGGAGGACTTTTTAAATCGTCATCCAGACGTGAGTAACATTACCGTGTGTATTATCCCTGTACTGTGACATCACTGTGGCTTATTCACCAAGGGCCCTGCGGCCGCATTTTCGTCAGGTTTTCCGACTTTTCGGGGATCACGCCGGCAAATCCGACTGATTCGGACAAACCGCAGGATTTAACATTTAAATTGTGTCGCAATACCAAGCACTTACATGCACCGGGAAGAAGAAGAAGGTGAAGTTCGGCGGACCTGAGCAGGGGAGCGACCTTAGTGAATCTCGGCAGCTGTACAGGATCGTAGGACAACGCACTTCGGGGTTCGCACATGGACAGGTAAGTAAATGAGCCCCACTTGTGTGATATCCCTGCATAATGACATCGCTGTGTGTATTATTCCTGTCCTGTGACATCACTGTGCATATTATTCATGTACTGTGACATCACTGTGTGTATTATCCCTGTACTGTGACCTATGTTTATAATAACAATTCTGTGACATCATTGTAGTATATATCATCTGTGCTGTGACATCACTGTGTTTAAGAACCCTGATCTGCAACATTACAGTTTTGATCATTTGTGTTGTGTCATCACGGTATCTGTGACCTCCCTGTATTTTTCAATCATCATCCACACGTGAGTGGCGCTCACCCGGCAATGACGTGCGGGATGCATCTCATATAACTGTGCTTGTTATAGTAGGTGCAGGAGGCATTAGAGCGTGACAACAGGTTCTCAAAGGTTCTTGATAACGGAACATGGCACTTTGGCCCGGCACTCTCAAAGTCTCTGGATACAGACAGGGGTATTTCCACCAAAAATATTCTCTGCTTCCTGGAAGTAGAAGCTCCACTAGTTCAGGGATACCAAAATGGAATACCAACAAGCCCATAGATAACATACAGGAAAAGATAAGAGCGGCATATTTTAGATCAACACCACTAGTATGACTGACTGTCTGGATCCTATGTCACTCTCACAGCCTGATAGTAGGCGCAGCTCTTTGTTAATCTGGCCCGTCACAGCTACTTATATGTCACAACTTACACAAGCTGCACAAAACAATCTATATATATATATCTGAACCCACTCTCAAAGCAGCCATTCTCAAGCATCAGAACCTCTGGCCAGAACTGTTAGACCCATGTTTTCAAGCTTAATATTATAACCAGCATTAAAATGTTAAAGGGATGCAGCATATGCCAGGTGCTAGATCTCTTTTCTCAGCCAACTCAGAAAGTATTCAGACCCCTTAAAATTTTTCACTCTTTGTTTCATTGCAGTCAATTGGGAAGATCACGTTTTTTGCTCATTAACACTCTACACCCCATCTTGACCAAAAAAAATGAAATTTAGAAATTTTTGCTAATTTATTAAACAAGAAAAACTAAAATATTCCTGAATACCCTTTGCTGTAACACTCATATTTAACTCACATGCTGTCCATTTCCTTCTGATCCTCCTTGAGATGGTTCTACTATTCATTGGAGTCCAGCTGTGTTTTATTAAACTGATTGAACTTGATTAGGAAAGGCACACACCTTTCTATATAAGACCTCACAGCTCACAGTGCCTCTCAAAGCATGTGTGAATCATAAGGTCTAAGGAACTGCTCAAGAAGCTCAGAGTCAGAATTGTGGCACAGGTCTGGCCAAGGTTACAAAAGAAGTTTTGCAGCACCTAAGAGCACAGTGGTCTCCCTAATCCTTTAAAGAAGTTTGGGTCCACCAAAACACTTGCTAGACCAGAGATGCAGTAGTGAGATGGGAGAAAGTACAACAAAGTCAACTATCACTGCAACCCTCCACCAGTTGGGATTTATGGCAGAGTGTGTTCTGACAGAAGCCTTTCCTCAGTGCAAGACGTATGAAAGCCGCATATAGTTTGCAAAAAAACACATGAAGGACTCCAAGACTATGAGAAATAAGATTATCTGGTCTGATGAGACGAAGATTTAACTTTTTGTTGCTAATTCTAAGCGGTATGTGTGGAAAAAAACAGGCGCTGCTCATCACGTGCCAAATACAATCCCAACAGTGACACATGGTGGTGGCAGCATCATGCTATGGGGGCAGGGACAGGACCACTGGTTGTAATTAAAAGAAAGATGAATGCGGCCAAGCACAGACATATCCCAAATGATAACCTCTTCCAGAGGCCTCAGACTGGGCCAAAGGTTCACCTTCCAACAAGACAATGACCCTAAGCACAAAGCTAAAATAACACAGCAAAGGCTTCAGAACATCTCTGTGACCATTCCTGACTGGCCCAGCCAGAACCCTGCCCTAAACCCAATTGAGCATCTCTCATAGCTTCCACCAATGTCCACCATCCAACCATCAAGGAAGAGGCAGACGATCTCCAAATTCAGGTGTGAAAAACTTGTTGCATCATTCCTACTTACGGCTGTACTAGCTACAATGCTGCTTCTACTCAATAATGATCAAAGGTGCTGAATACTTATGACCATGTGATATTTCAATTTTTCTTGTTTAATAAATTAACAAAAATATCTACATTTCTGTTTTTTTCTGTCAAGATGGGGCGCAGAATGTACATTAAGGAGCAGAAAATCAACTTTTTTAATCTTACTAATTGGCTGCAATGAAACAAAGAGTGAAAATTTTAAAGGGGTCTGAATACTTCCCATACCCACTGTAACTCACTAATGGATCTTCTTTATCCGTTAAGTGGAATTCCTACTCCTAAGTGAGAGCTTCCCTGCATGTATACATTACAGTCATGCGATATGTGTGATGAGAAGAGAGTTGGACAAGAGATGTACACACTGACGTATGGAGGACGTATATACGGCCGATATATACGTCCTCCATAGACGTCAATGGGCGCATGGCGCCCTACGGGAGTGGTACGGTGCAGCAACACGTGCGGCACTGTACCGCTCCGTACCCGGAAAAAGATAGGACCTGTCCTATCTTTCTTCGTAGTACGGCGCGGTGCGCCATTACTTCCTATGGAGAGGGGCGGGGGTGAGCTGCGCTCACCTCCTCCTCCTCTCCCCGTACACTGCCGTTGCCTGGTACGGTACGGGCGGGCAACGGCAGTGTGAATATAGCCTTAGGCAGAGGATGAAGGGTCACGTGTGTGTCTCTGTTATAAAGAAGAGGTTTTTTATATATATATATATATATATATATATATATATATATACATATGTATATATATATATGTATATACACTCACCGGCCACTTTATTAGGTACACCTGTCCAACTGCTCGTTAACACTTAATTTCTAATCAGCCAATCACATGGTGCATTTAGGCATGTAGACATGGTCAAGACAATCTCCTGCAGTTCAAACTGAGCATCAGTATGGGGAAGAAAGGTGATTTGAGTGTCTTTGAACGTGGCATGGTTGTTGGTACCAGAAGGGCTGGTCTGAGTATTTCAGAAACTGCTGATCTACTGGGATTTTCACGCACAACCATCTTAGGGTTTACAGAGAATGGTCCGAAAAAGAAAAAACATCCAGTGAGTGGCAGTTCTGTGGGTGGAAATGCCTTGTTGATGCCAGAATTCAGAGGAGAATGGGCAGACTGGTTCGAGCTGATAGAAAGGCAACAGTGACTCAAATCGCCACCCGTTACAACCAAGGTAGGCAGAAGAGCATCTCTGAGCGCACAGTACGTTGAACTTTGAGGCAGATGGGCTACAGCAGCAGAAGACCACACCGGGGGCCACTCCTTTCAGCTAAGAACAGGAAACTGAGGCTACAATTTGCACAAGCTCATCGAAATTGGACAGTAGAAGATTGGAAAAACGTTGCCTGGTCTGATGAGTCTCGATTTCTGCTGCGACATTCGGATGGTAGGGTCAGAATTTGGAGTCAAAAACATGAAAGCATGGATCCATCCTGCCTTGTATCAACGGTTCAGGCTGGTGGTGGTGGTGTCATGGTGTGGGGAATATTTTCTTGGCACTCTTTGGGCCCCTTGGTACCAATTGAGCGTCGTTGCAACGCCACAGCCTACCTGAGTATTGTTGCTGACCATGTCCATCCCTTTATGACCACAATGTACCCAACATCTGATGGCTACTTTCAGCAGAATAATGCGCCATGCCATAAAGCTGGAATCATCTCAGACTGGTTTCTTGAACATGACAATGAGGTCACTGTACTCAAATGGCCTCCACAGTCACCAGATCTCAATCCAATAGAGCATCTTGGGATGTGTTGGAATGGGAGATTTGCATCATGGATGCCGACAAATCTGCGGCAACTGTGTGATACCATCATGTCACTATGGACCAAAATCTCTGAGGAATGCTTCCAGCACCTTGTTGAATCTATGCCACAAAGAATTGAGGTAGTTCTGAAGGCAAAAGGGGGTCCAACCCGTTACTAGCATGGCGTACCTAATAAAGTGGCCGGTGAGTGTATATATATATATATATATATATATATATATATATATATACACTCACCGGCCACTTTATTGTATGTGTGAGTGTATATATATATATATATTTTTTTTTTTTGTATATGAAATGATTTGGAGATACTGCATGCCCCACAGTCGTCCTGTGGCAATGATCGCTGAATCCAGGTGGTCAGGCACCTCAATAGCACATGCCTAAGTTTGTGGAAAGCGGTGGGGGTCCAGTGACTTGATTCCTCTTGGAACTCCAAGTTCATGATAAACCAGGAGCACTTACTCATAATCTTCTTATATTTGCAATCCATGGCCTCCTTCATTTTAAAATCAACTTTTATGATTATTCTAATGAGCCTGAAGGGCTGTAGCTTCACAGGCTGCTAGATTATATAAGCGGAGGGAGAGAGCAGGAGGTTGGGTGATACATGTTCTGCATGTATCAGTGCATCTGATGGGCTCTGGCAATGTTCTCAGATGCCTTCAGACTCATTAACATAATTTTAAAAGTTGATTTTTAGAAGGAAGGAGGGTATGGATAGCAAATATAGGAAGATTATAGCAGTCATGGTGCCTGGATCTATCAGTAAGTGTCCCTGGTTTATCATGATGGATTTGGATGGTAGATTTTTTTTTATCCAACAACACACAGATTTGACCCAAGTGTCCTTAGTTTATCATTCTTAGTAGTTTTTCTTTAAATTGAATAAAAACTGTTAACTGGCACATTTTATGCAATGAAACATTTTGAAATGCGGAGAAGAGATTATCCTTGATCATTAAGGGAAGGAAGGGGGTGGGCAGAAAGTCAGACAAAAAGACGCTGATGTGAAATGTTTTTCTCTCTGGTACAAAGAGATATTCAGTGTCACAAGTGATGTGCTAGATGTCAGACATGATCCCATAGAAAACAATAGGATCGGTTTTAGAATCAGTTTTTTAATGTGTTTGTGTTACATGCAGGAGGAAAAGTGCTGGGCTCCTATGAACCTGAACTTACAGGTCATGATCTTCCTTCTTTTCAACTTTCCTTTCTCTCAAGCTCCTATACAGACAAACACAAATCAGAAAAGAAAAAAGTTTTTATGCTGATCCTCATCTCCAAATGAGTGCTGCGCCACAAAAATTGCACCTGAAGTACAGATAATACACCTATATATTCCTATAGCTCCTATTTTATCAAATAAACCCAAAACAAATATAGAAATGCTACAGATATTATGAGCCATAACTTTAAAAAGAAAGTGTTATCAGTACTCTTTAATATATACAAATATAAAGTTCATTAACACGGAAGATCAAGGGAAGCCAAGGACGCCCTTCGCAGGAAAAGAAGAGAATCTTTTTTACCCCCGTTCCACAAAGGGGAAGGGAATTTTCTTCTGGCACCAGACTCCACCCCCTTCCCACAACACTGCAAAAGTAAAAAACACCTTTTAAACATTTAAAAAGATACATTTAAGGTACATAATAGATACTGAATATAAAGTGTAACTAAACTTTCAACAAAATTACATAAATGAATAGTGCAGTGTAATATCCTTTATTGAAGAAATCTGCCCCAGTTTCCTTCTTTTCCCTCGGCCTTTCTTCCTGTATTAAGCAGTTTGTGTAAATCAGCTTTCTGTCCTGTATCCACTGACAGCTGAGAGATGAAGTAACCTGATCAGGGGCGTAACTACAGTGGTAGCAGCTGCTATGGGCCCCAGAGTGTAAGGGGGCCCCGGTATCTGACCTGACACATTAAAGAATGGAGGATGTTCACCAGTATCTACATATTATGATGCACGTTGAGCAGTGCATAAATGTGTGCATGTATGTAAGAGTGTATAAATGTGTGAGCATACAGATATGTATATTTTCTGAGGGTGTAGGGGGCCCCATTCAGACATCTGCTATGGGGCCCTGCCTCTCCAAGTTACGCCCCTGAACCGGTTAATATTCCTAATGACTGGAAGGGAACCTGTCTCCTCACCTGTTCCCCACAAACCCCAAGTAGCACCTTATTCTGTACTTTAGTACTGTCCAATTGCTTCTTTTCTTTATTCTTTTATGAGGAGGTGAGAAGATCAACCATATAATCGAGCTCCCTCCGCCTTCTCACACCGCGCTCCTTGCACAAGACTACAGGAGATGAAGGGCGTTGATAGAAAGCAGAGCGGCTGTAAGAAGGTGAAAGGAGATTGTAAGGTTGAGGTCCCCTTCGACCTTGGCTTTATCTTAGCAATGGGAGAGGGAAAATAAAAGTGGATTTTTGAAGAATGATGCAACATAAAAGTCTATGGAAATAAGCAATTGGACCCTATAAAAATACAGAATAAGGTTCTACTTAAGGTTTGTGGGGCAGAGGTGAGGTGACAGGTTCCCTTTAACTCTTTATTGACAGTTCTTTGACAATATAATCTCCTCAGGGAGCTGAGTCATCAGAGGAAATATTCTCTAGGGATAGAAAGAGTTAAAGCAAATCAACCAGTTAAAAAACAAATAACAGCGAAAGCAAAGAGTTTGTATGTTCTCTCCATGTTTGCGTGGGTTTCCTCCGGTTTCCTCCCACACTCTAAAACATACTTGTGAGCCCCATTGGGGACAGGGACTGATTTGGCAAGCTCTGTGCAGCGCTGTGTAATCTGTGTACCCCATATCAATAAAGAATTGTTATTATTATAAAGATACTCACCTCCAGTCCTCTTCATCTTTATCCTGGCGCTGTTCTTCGCTAAACTTGACACACCAGGATTACCTAGAAAACAACGTATAATTAACATCACAGAGCACGGGGACAAGATGTCCAGTGCTCCGGGCAGCTAGTTATGCACGCCTCCGCACCTTCATCTTTCATGCTGAGATCATAGGAGAAGGAGGAGACATCTCACAAGAGCCATGAATTTACGCCTCTTGTATGACGGAGGCATGGGAGAGGGAGGTGAGAAGGCGTGCATAATTAGCAGCCCGAGGTACCGGCCCGAGGTGCCAAGACAGCGCTGGGATCAAGATGAAGAGGAACAGAAGTGAGTATCTTTAGCTGTTTTTGTTTTATTTAACTGGTTGATTTCCTTTAATAATTATCCCCCTTATCTGTCTGAAGTGGATGTCTTTTATAGTCTCTGCTGACTGCAGGAGAAAGAGCAGAAAAAGATACAGAGAAGCTGCTTTTCTTCATGAAGTACATTACAGTTTGCTATTATAACCTGCTTAAAAGGTTTAGTTCTGCTTTTACTTGAGGTTGAACTATGGAAACAAAAAGAAACCATATTTTGACTTTTTGAGAATATTTTGAAAACCAACTTGCAGTCCAAAAATTCATTGACAATTATTTTGCACGATTGATATGAAACCGCCCTGTCTTGCATTTTATTAAAGTGTTGGGGTCATACCACTACTGCCTTACGCCTGCGATGAGGGTCTTCATCCTAATATTCAGAAGTGAACCTTACAGAAACACATTTACAATCCAAGGTTTCTCGGACTAAATGATAATCACAGATAGATTAGTATTTATATCTTGCACATTAAATGTCAGAAGTGTACAAGTAATTGGCGGTGGCCTCTGAGGAATCCTATAATTAGCACATGAACCTTACACATATGTGATAATTATATATTGTAAAAACTTAACCTCCCACTTCATTTCTGCAAGGCAACAGCAAACTGGTATTTGTATATGTTGCTCTACGAAGAGTCAACTTTTTACACTAAGTAAAAAAAACCTTGCAGAAAATCGGGGTTCAGTCATTTCCACAACTCACATACATTTCAATAAAACTCAGCATGAGACTAGTATATTTTGTAGAATGAGTTTAGTGAGATGCTGGAGGGTAGGACTGAAGGTGATAGAAGCCTTGCTGCCAGGGAACAATGGAAAAAAGAAGAGAAACAATGAGCATCACAAGGTGGAGACAATTTTAAAGTCACTTACACACGGAACCTGTTACCAAAGGTAATATACAACCCAAGAACCAAACCACTCCTACGTATTTAGCAATGCAGAGTTATATTCTTTTGAAACGGATTAAGGGACAAGATTAAAGGGAGACTGTCACCAGGTTTAACACCCCTTAACTGCCAAGACTCTCAGTTTGGGTATGAAATGTAATGCAATTGATGCGAGAAGGTGAGTCATATTTTGTCTGAGATGAGTCACTTTTAAAAGCTAGAGGTGAGTGCATCACTTCAGATGCCCATGTATTTGGTTTTTTAGTACCTAGAAACATATTGGTATTGCATTATAGATATGAATATAATTTTTCAGGTCGCATCAGACTTGTGGTTCTGTGAGATAAAGAACAGCAGATAACAGCAGAAAAAGAGAAAATAAAAATACTTATTTTGAAAACTACTAGAATATATTGGGGTTTATTTACTAAGGGTCCGCAGACCGCACTATCGCAGAATAGTCCGTCGATTTCTGTCTTGGGCTGATTTAGCCGGGTTTTTTGGCGCACGCGATCAGATTTTGGCTTTCATGTAACACAAATCGTGGGGGGTGGGCAGTTGGAAGATCCGACTGATTAGGACTGAGCGCGGGATTTAACATTTAAATTGTGTTGCAAACCATGCACTTACATACACCGGGAAGAAGAAGGTGAACTCCGGCGGACCTGAGCGGGGAGCGACAGGATATCCGGCGCACGCTCGTAGTGAATCGAGGCACAATCCATGATCGTCGGACATTCCGTTTCGGGGACAGGTAAGTAAATGTGCCCCATTATGTGTGCTCTTCAAGGCCAACAGTACATGGGGCTGAAATGTTGCAGCCAGGTTAGCTGCAGCGGATCTGCCACAGTTAACCCTTTACACTAACCGCATAGATTATACAAATCGCATCCATATGGCATGTATAAAACTCAAAATCCACAGCATGTCGATTACAGCACCAGATTCCTAGTGCAGAATTCAACCTGCAGTGCAAAGGTTTATCTTCCCCTTTACTGCTAATAAATTGAGGATAAAAGCCCCAGCAGAAATCCATTGTTTTCGACTGGTGTTTGCATGGGAGGAATCTGCTGTGAACATTCCACAGAGACTCCAGGGAAAAGCATTTATCACCTTTTCTCTGTATAAACATTAAATATTTGAGCCTTGTTCCCCGTTACCTGCCACTGCATGACATAACGTGCAAGGAAGCATTAGAGTGGGCAAGTGGCCAAGCCTAAGGGTGAAGACACACGTGGCGTTTTTAGGCCGTTTTTGTGCCGTTTTTAGTTAGTACGTTTTCAGATCTTTAAAAAACGCATGCATTTTTGAAAACGCATGCGTTTTTGTCCGGTTTTCCTAATTTGGGCAATCAAAAACGGACAAAATCGCATGCGTTTTTAAAAAACGGATGCGTTTTTTAACGCATGCGTTTTTAACGATCTGAAAATGCACTAACTAAAAACGGCCCAAAAACGCCACGTGTGTCTTCACCCTAAGCTCAATTGTTAAAAGCAAAACTAAACTAACACGATAGTGCAGAAAATAATAATGAACTTTGTAATATCATAGTACAGTGGTGGCGAACCTATGGCACTGGTGCCAGAGGTGGCACTCGGAGCACCCCTTCTGGGCACCCAGGCCATCACCCCAGAACAGAGTTTCCAGACAGGACTCAAAACGTCCTCCTGCAGTCCCTGGCCACACAGGATGTGCTGGGATCAGTGCTATTTTAAAGCTACACATCCTTAGCTGCCTGGGACTACAGGAGGAGCATGGAGGTGCAGACAAGGCTGCGTTTTTATTGGAGCTCCTGCTCTGGGCCCCCGCAATTCTTCCTGTTCAGGGGATCCTGGAAGCTACAATGATAGTCAGAATTTATCCTCTTTCTCTTAATTGTATTGGTGTCCTCAGGATGCCAATACAATTAAAAGCAGTTGCAAAACAGGTAGCAACATGTCACTTCTTAAATTGCCATGTTGGCACTTTGCATTTAAATAAGTGGGTTTGGTTGTAGTTTGGGCACTCGGTCCCTAAAAGGTTCGCCAACACTGTCATAGTATATACGCTGGAAAAAGACGCAAGTCCACCAAGTCTATCATTTAAAGGGGTTTTGCCAGGAACAAAACTTAGGCCCTATCCACAAGATAGGGCTTAACTTGCTGATCAGTGGGAGTCTCAGTGATGAGACCCCCATACATCACGCAAAAACAAGGTGTCCGATCTGTTCTATTAATCTCTATGGAGATGACGGAAATTGCCAAACGCCGCGCTCCAAGATCTCCGTCAGCTCTGTGGAGATTAATAGAGCAGAACGGTCATGCGTGGCCATCTGCTCCATTAGTCTTACGGAGCGACGAGGGGTCCTCTTTTTTCGTGATCTGTGGGGGTCTCATCTCTAATCACACCCGTGGATAGAGCCTAACTTTTGTTCCTTGTCCTGACCACAGGCCTTGGTATAAAAAGATCTTTGGAGAGATCGTTTTGTACATTGTAATGAGGTCTCCCCTCAGCCGTCTTTTTTCTAAACTGAATAATCCCAAATTATGTAATCTGTCATTTTATTTTGGTCCCCCCATTCCCCTAATAATCCTGGTTGCTCTCCTCTGCACCCGTTCCGGTTCTACTATGTCCTTTTTATACACTGGTGCCCAAAACTGTACACAATATTCCAGGGATGACCAGGGATTTGTATAACGGCAAAACTATGTCTTTATCATGAGAATCTATTCCTCACTTGATACATCCCATAATTTTATTTGCTTTAGCAGCAGCTGCCTGGCTTTGGTCAACAAAATGAAGTTTACCATCCACAAATACACCCAAGTCTTTTTCAGCTCCAGTTTTACCAAGTAATTGACTGCCCACTCCTCAAGCTTCCACAAATCCCTCTGTAATGCTAAACTATTGGCCTCAGTATTAATTATTTTACACAGCTTAGTATCATCTGCAAATATTGAAATTTGACTGTGTAAACCCTCTACAATATATACTTTATCAAAGAAATGTGTTCCTGTGTCCTTCTTTGCCCTCTGCCTTTCTTACTTTGTGTAAATCAGTTTCCTGTTCTGTACTCTCAACGATCGCTGAGAGTGTCTAATGACTTAAAGATATACTGTCACAAGATTTTACCACATTAAACTACCAGCCTAAGGCTACATTCACACGAACGTATATACGGTGTATATATATACGCCCCTCCTACATCGCAATGGCCTCACGGCGCCGTACGGGAGTAGCACTGTACCGATCAGTACCCCGTAGAAAGATAGGACATGTCCCATCTTTGAACGGAATACGGCGCCGGGCTCTATGTTAGGCTATGGAAAGGGGCGGGGGTGAGCGGTGCTCTCCCCCTCCTCCTCTGCCCGGCACTGCCATGTGCCCGCCGTGCTACGGTACGGCCGGCAACGGCAGTGTGAATGTAGCCTAAGGTTGGCTATAAAATGTCCTTCATAGAATTCCCTTGTTTATTTGGAATCTCACCTGTTTACCTATAAAAAAAAATTTCCTCCTAAATTGTTTACAAATTAGCTGAGAAGATTAACACTTTTGCTGCTATGCAGGATGCTTTTTTATATTCAGGTTTTATATCAGGTTCTGTTCTTCCAGGCTGCATCAGGCTTGTGGTTCAGTGATCTACAGAACTTAGAGACACGAGCAATTATAGACACAGGTAGGAATGCGAGCTACAGATTTAAAGTGGGAACTGGATCTTTAACTGTATCTCTAGGTATGTAAAGAGTTAATCATTATCCTCCTTATCTGTCTGAAGTGGACGGACCTCAGAAGCCTTTCATATACACTGCGCACTACAGGAGAAAAAGCAGAAATAAGACACAAAGAAGCTACTTTACTTTTTTTTTTTTTTGCAGTACTGGGCATTCCCTAACGTTGCATTCACACGTTCTGGTTGAATTTCATTTAAATATGCAAATTGACTGAAACAGGGAGGGGCTTGGCCTTGCATTGCATATGCATTTCAGAGAAATTCATGTGTTCAGTAACTCAAAGCAAAGCACCCATTATTTTTTTATTTTGCATTGTTTGCTTGCAAAACACTAGGTGCTCATTACCAATCACATGCATTTCACTGGAAACACATTTGCTAGTGGTTCGAGCTCAACCCCATGGCGTTTGAATTACGTTTCTCAGTCTGAAGGTCTGGATGGGAACTACTGTGTAAATTTAGATTCAGTTACTATAATTTTTACAAAACCAACATTTCTTTGCAGACTTCAAATGCAGTAAAGACCACCCTCAATGGCACACCTGCTGGACAGGGGTCTCCATTATATTTTACCTCTGGGAAATGGCACATGATGTAGTGTAGGACTAAAATTTTAGCATTTTGTTGCTGAGATCTGGTGGCATTGGCAGCTCATCTATTATACCATTTATATAACCCCCAACCTAAAAGTCAGTGGACTCTGACACATAAAACGGTCCTCCCCATTTGCAACCAGGAATAAACATAGAAGACAAAAAGGAAGCTATATGATTTTATGAAAACTACAATCCTATCATAATTGTATCCATTTACAAAAAACCTTTAAGATTGGACTACTGGTACATGTAGTTCCAACTCTGACCACAAATTGTTAGAAAACACTTTTAAAAAAAATCCAAGTAAACTAAATTCCTTATGTATTGAAAAGGAAGAAACATCAGCCGTGATCAAAGAGCTGCCCTTCTCAACATGGCCGCCAAGTCCTGCAAGGCGTAGCGCAAGCACGTGACGTCATCACGGCGCCTTCCCGCCCACGTGACTGGAAGCTCTGCTTTCCCTGTGAAGTGCATTGGATCCCAGACCTGTCTGTCAGAAGGGCAGGAGGGCGGAGTAGACATTGCGCAGGCGCCGTGTTGTAACCGAGGAACAGAGAAGCCATGATTATTACTGGACGGAAATAGAGACGAGTGCGCATGAGCATGTGATGCGGAAGACTTCTGTGGAGCATATAGAAAGGAGAAAGGCTGAGTTTCGCCCCCTTGTGACGTTATAGATAACTGCATATACTGTGTCGCTCTATAGCTGTGTGCTGCCAGTTATCACTATGTGACATTCACAGCCGTATTATAGTGTATTGTACATACACTCACATATATGGTGGCAGGGTGCAGGCAGAGGAGGACACCGGTTTGTGTGGGGGAGAAGATGGTTATAAAGGATATTGCGAATCTGTATGTAAGCCTGAAGGGGACAGGAGACATATATCATCATTGGGGGCACTGTATATAAACTAGTGAAGCTGGGGGCACTGTATGGACTGTATACACATTGGAGAGGGGGCCCCAGTGACAATTGGATTCTCAAAATTTGTTGCTGTTATGGGATCAAGGATTATCAATAAAGCATCATTGCAGACACCTTACAGCTGATCATTGCAGTCTGGGACTATAGTAACATCCAGAGGGCTTCACCAGAGGTCACAGTGGGCAGAGGGGTCCGTCTGTAACTAGGGGTCGGGTGTCCTTAAAGGAAACCTACCACTTTAAAATGACCCCTCTGACCCACAAATACCTTAAGCTAGCTCAGGATGAGCTGATGCCGGACCATATTTTCAATTAAACCAGAAACCGCTGTATTTGTAGAAACATTATTTTCTTGTGGTAGTAAAATCTCTCTTCGGCGCTTCTATAAGCGTCATACAGCGCGCACCCCGGACCCTGCTCCGCGATCACGCTGTCGTCAGCGCCGCTCCCGTCACTAATTTTGCTGTGCCCGAGAGCCGGTGACGTCACCGAGCTCTCGGGCACACTAGCGCATGCGCACCACCTCCTCCTGGCGCGTCGCGGCCGGATCCCATTGCGCATGGGCGAAGTCCCGAAGCCTCGTAGTATCGCGAGGCTTCGGAGAGAAGACTGAGAAGACCACCTCCACTATGCTCGCCGCTATACTTCGCCCATGCGCAATGGGATCCGGCCGCGACGCACCAGGAGGAGGTGGTGCGCATGCGCTAGTGTGCCCGAGAGCTCGGTGACGTCACCGGCTCTCGGGCACAGCAAAATTAGTGACGGGAGCGGCGCTGACGACAGCGTGATCGCGGAGCAGGGTCCGGGGTGCGCGCTGTATGACGCTTATAGAAGCGCCGAAGAGAGATTTTACTACCACAAGAAAATAATGTTTCTACAAATACAGCGGTTTCTGGTTTAATTGAAAATATGGTCCGGCATCAGCTCATCCTGAGCTAGCTTAAGGTATTTGTGGGTCAGAGGGGTCATTTTAAAGTGGTAGGTTTCCTTTAAGTAGGGGACCGCCTGTATATAAATACACTGGCCCCGGTCTGATTTCTAGGATAACCTGTATGAAACGTGGGTGTAATAACACTGATTGAATAAAGACTTCATTACATGTAAATACATTAGACTGCTGTACTTTATATGAACTAAAATGACTGTATTTAAATAAATTAGGCTATGTGCACACAGATTTTACGTGAAGATTTTGGTGGAGTAGCATTAAAGTGAATGTGATTTGAAAACTGTTATTCCGTGAGAAAATTAAAATAATTATATTACTTTTCTTGTGCGTCCTTACAGTGTGTTTTTACTACATTGAAGTCTATGGGAGAAAGAAAATCTGCAGCAAATCCACACCACGTTGCAGATTTGATGTGGATTTTTGCTTGAAATTAAAAACTGGTAAAAAAACACATGCGGAAAATCCACTTAAAACTCGTAACACTAAATAGACAAATCCGCATGACAATGCACAATTTGTGCAGATAGTCTAAGGGTGCCGTCGCACGATGCATTCTTGGTCCCTTTTTGTAGGTTTGCCATGCTTTTGGCTGGTTTTAATACATTTCACAACCACTTCCAGAAACAAAGAAAAACAAATTCAAACCAGCCAAACACAAGGTAAATATACAAAAACGCACCAAGAATAGTCCAATAACTGTCCAAGAACGCACTGTGTGACAGCACCCATAGGCCTTAAACCTACAAGCAAGTCTGATGCGACTTAACTTGCATCATGTGCTGACATGTTAAGTTCAGTTATGATCCCTGAGGGCACGTTCACACGTTGCGCTTTGGTTGTGTTTTTATTGCGTTTTAAAACGCATTATAACAGCAGAGATTAGGTGATCTGACATATATATATCGGACATTTGGGCTCCAATTTTAAAATGGTGATTTTAGAGGGAAAGAGGTTATGGATAATAAAGAAGAACATTACAAGCACATGTGGCATTGCTACTCACGTGCATATATAGTTCACAGTAGACAACAGCTGGGGAATAATCATGATCAGATGATCAGACCACAAGGTCTTGTGCATTGGGCCTAAGGCCGGCGCCACACGTGGCGCTTTGTCTGTGCTTGCAAACGCAGACAAAGTCGCGCCCACCGGGGCGGGCCGAGGCGTTTCTATGGAAACGCCTGCGATCGGGAACGAGCCGCCGGTGTTGCGCGTTAAATTAACGCAAAACACCGGCGGCTCGTTCCCGATCGCAGGCGTTTCCATAGAAACGCTGATGCGATCGGGCCGAGGCCCGCCCCGGTGGGTGCGACTTTGTCTGCGTTTGCCAGCGCAGACAAAGCGCCACGTGTGGCGCCGGCCTCAGCTTCCCTGGTTCATCCATGCTTGATGGCACCACTACAATGGTGCCAATAGGAGACCATAGTCTATCACATGAACGGATATCATGTCATTATCACAAGGGCTTATTCAATTCCAATAGTGGCTGCACCATTACTATGGATGCAAAACTGCGACAGAAAAACAGCAGCTCATGTCAGTCAGCAGGTTTGTTTTTTTTTTTTTAATTTTTTTGTTTTAAGGAATCCTTCAGAAGAAAAGACGACCCCTTCAAAGTATCTTTGAAATATCTGCAGCATGAACTGAAAATGTAACCTTTGCCTTTAAAACAAAGCCTAGAAATGAATCTAAATCGCCAATGATCCTATAATCTCATGGGACAAATTTGGTTATATTTTTTGGAATCGAAGTGGAGAAGCAGATTTTTATATAGTTTTTTGCTTCCTTTTACCATAATTAATCTTTATATAGTACATTTAAGATGCAGTCATTAATATATTTCATAAATCTCCGATTACCAAGGCAATAATAGTATAGAGAATGCAATCATATTATACATATACATTCAGAAATAGGGAAAGAGCATTTAATGTTTATAAACTAGATGAAGAGACCCTACTAGGTCGAAACAGTGCCGTCTACAGCTTGGGATCTGTTCCTTCTGGAATACATATACTGGTTTGGTTTTGATTCCGCATTAGGTCTTAAGGCTTCCTGATGATCATGCTTGATGTCAAGGGAGCTGCCTTACAAGGTGGCTAAAAGAGCTGTGGTTTTCCTCATCTCTTCCTGGAAAACTTTCCATATTTTCCCAGAATCCCCCTAGTGGTGGGTCAATGGCTATAAGACCCCGCACACCTACATTGCGGCCTTGAAGGGGTTTTCCCACAAACAAAAGTTAGGCCCTATCCTAACTTGCTGATGAGTGGGGGTCTCAGTGCGGAGACCCCCACAGATCACAAAAACGAGGGGTCTATCAGACTAATCAGACTACGGGTGAAGACACACATGGCGCTTTTGGGCCGTTTTTACTAAGTGCGTTTTCAGATCGTTAAAAACGCATGCGTTAAAAACGCATCCGTTTTTTGCCCGGTTTTCAGAAATTGCGCAATGAAAGACGGACAAAAACGCATGCGTTTTTAACGATCTGAAAACGCACTTAGTAAAAACGGCCCAAAAACGCCATGTGTGTCTTCACCCTCAGGGAGCAGACGGCCGCAAATGATCACTCTGCTCCATTAATCTCTATGGTGCTGATGGAGATCGGTGAGTGCAGCGATTAACAATTTCCGTCAGCTCCATAGAGATTTATGGAGCAGAACGATCATGTGTGGCCGTCTGCTCCATTACTCTTATGGAGCAATGAGGGGTCCGACAGATACGTGGGTCCCCATCAGGCCCCTTCGTTTTCGTGAACTGTGGTGTTCTCAGCACCGAGACTCCCAATGATCAGCAACTTTTCTCCCACGACTTTTCCTACACCCGTTAAGGAGAACTTTTACTTCCCAACTCCTATAAACTAATGGACATATCCATCCCCGATTAGTGAACATACAATTGGTAAAACAATTGAAATACCGTATATACTCGAGTATAAGCCGACCCGAGCATAAGCCGAGGCCCCTAATTTTACCACAAAAAAACTGTGAAAACCTTTTGACTCGAGTATAAGCCGAGGGTGGGAAATGCATTGGTCACAGCCTCTCCAGTATGTAGCCTGCCAGCCCCTGCCCCAGTGTATATAGCCTGCCAGCCCCTGCCCCAGTGTATATAGCCCGCCCTTCCCCTTTGTGCAGCACAACAATACCGGATGGATCGCACAGAAGATCTACGGGTGCCGCCAGAAAGGCGAGTTTTGATTTATTTATTTTTTTGACTCGAGTATAAGCCGAGTTTGGGTTTCTCAGCAAATTTTTTGTGCTGAAAAACTAGGCTTATACTCGAGTATATAAGGTATTAAAAAACTTCTAAGTGCTGCAAATAGTAATAATATAAAATGGAATCACTACTGTTTCCTCCTAGTCGCTCCTGCTGCCCTATAGGTGTGTTCTCATGCCAGTTGTACAGTCATGGCCAAAAATTATGAGAATGATACAAATGTTAATTTTTACAAAGTCTACTGCGTCAGGTTTTATAATGGCAATTTGCATACTGTATACTTCAGAATGTTATAAAGAGTGATCAGCTTAACAGCAATTAATTGCAAAGTCAATATTTGCCTAGAAAATGAACTTTTCCCCCCAAAACACATTTCAACTTCATTGCAGGCCTGCCATAAAAGGAGCAGCTGCCATGGTGTCAGTGATGTCTCCAGTAACACAGGTGAGGGTGCTGATGAGGACAGGGCTGGAGCTCAATCTGTCATGATTAAGTAAGAATCACACCACTGGACACCTTAAAAGGAGGCTGGTGCTTGGCATCATTGTTTCTCTTCTGTTAACCATGGTTATCTCTAAAGAAACATGTGCAGTCATCATTGCACTGCACAAAACTGGCCTAACAGGGAAGAGTATCGCAGCTAGAAAGATTGCACCTCAGTCACCAATCTATCGTATCATCAAGGAATTCAAGGAGAGAGCTTCCATTGTTGCCAAAAAGGTTCCAGGGCGCCCAAGAAGGACCAGCAAGCGCCAGGACCGTCTCTTAAAAGTGTTTCAGCTTGGGGATGGGGCTCCCAGCAGTGCAGAGCTTGCTCAGGAATGGCAGCAGGCAGGTGTTAGTGCATCTGCATGCACTGTGAGGAGGAGACTCTTGGAGCAAGGCCTGGTGTCAAGGGGGGCAGCAAAGAAGCCACTTCTCTCCAGAAAAAACATCAGGGACAAACTTATATTCTGCAGAAGGTACAGGGAGTGGACTGGTGAGGACTGGGGTAAAGTCATTTTCTCGGATTAATCCCCTTTCCGATTGTTTGGAACATCTGGAAAATAGCTTGTTTGGAGAAGACAAGGTGAGCGATACCACCAGTCTTGTCTCATGCCAACTGTAAAGCATCCTGCAACCATTCATGTGTGGGGCGGCTTCTCAGCCAAGGGAATCGGCTCTCTCACAGTCTTGCCTAAAAACACATCCATGAATAAAGAATGGCACCAGAATGTCCTCCAAGAGCAACTTCTCCCAACAGTCCCAGAAGAATGGTGATCAACAATGCCTTTTTCCAGCATGATGGAGCACCTTGCCATAAAGCAAAGGTGATAACTAAATGGCTCTGGGAACAAAACAGAGATTTTAGTTCCATGGCCTGGAAACTCCCCAGATCTTAATCCCATTGAGAACTTGTTGTCAATCATCAAAATTGTGACAAAATGCAAGCAGTGATTGTGCAAGAATGGACGGCTATCAGTCAGGATTTGGTCCAGAAGTTGATTGAGAGCTGCCAGGGAGAATTGCAGAGGTCCTAAAGAAGAAGGGTCAACACTGCAAATACTGACTTGCTGCAGTAACTCATTCTAAAGCTTTTGTTACTCATAATATGATTGCACTTGTATTTCTGCATGTGATAAAAACATCTGACAAACCAGAGGGCAACAGATCATGTGAAAACATAATATTTGTGTCATTCTAAAAACTTATGGCCATGACTGTATAGTGAACGACCCCCAATTATGTGCAGTTGGCACATGCTGCCCATCTATAAACAGAAATTGGGTCTAAAATTAGTGTAGGGTTAAATAAGAACCGAGTACTAATACATTTTTATACTATTTTACTAAATACTAAATTATTTTGAATAAAAATAGCAATGTTTTTCTCTTTTTCTGTTGATAAAAAATATGTATTTCATAATATATTTGTTTAAAATTAAAAAAAAGGAATTTGCAATTTTTACAGTGCACTTTGTTCCAAGTCCTCTCCAGAACATAGGGAAGGGCCAGCTCTTCTCGCTGTTCTTTCACGATTTGCATTCTGTCGGTGATAAATGTTCATTTTGGAAAGAAACAATGAAGTGCTGATTGTTTGGGCATCTCCCACCTATATACCCTTCATAATTAATTGTCAACGATTACCCCAACGACTCATCTCATAAGGGCCTTGGCAAGTCTATCCCAGAACCAGCCCTGGATGTGATGGTTTGTATAGTCGCACACAGTAATGAAACGAAGGATGCTGGGAAATGGTCTTTTCATGGGTTTGTATTTTACCGGGATCAGCCGCCTCTCACGAGCACCTGCAGAGAAGGATAAACAATAATAAAATAATTAACGTTACCCGTTTGTAGATGTGTAGTTACCTAAAAGAAATCTACCAGCAAAGTCCAATCACAAAGCAGAGAAATCAAGAAAACTTTTATAATTATTGTTTAAAACAAGTCGTCATCTGTCTATCATCCAAAAGAAAACTGGAACCAACATGTACAATAGACCCCATCAAAAGTACATGTCTGCACATACAAGAATTGGATGGATCTTACAGGGAGCAATCTACACGCTACTGACGTCAGCCACCGCTGGTTAGTTTTCGGCCGGTGAGCCACTGCTCCAGCACAAGTACAAAATGGCTTTGCTGCTTTCCCATCATTTGAGAGTGAGGGAAGTGGGGAACCCAAAGCTAGTACAGCACCATACAACATCACCCCTGATGATACACATGGGGCACATACACTACAATTTAGGGATAGTTCACCTCGGATAGGGTCAAGTGTGGGACTATCCTAGTCTCAGGACAGGAGCAATAAACTGGGGGATTATGGATCAGAATAGGACGAGGGCAAGTCTGTCGAAAAGACTGGGACCAGTTAGCCCTTTACCCAGATTGGTCCCCATAGCTTGCAGATGTATATACGTCCCCATGCCTTACTCGGTTTCTCCCCCCGCTCCCTCAGCACCTTTCCCCTCCCTCTGCCTGATGTAAACTTACAGCAGCAGAGGAAGTTTCAGTACAGCACAGTGTAACAGCCTATGAAGTTACAGCACGGAGGGGCTCTGGCAAAAAACCCCAGACCAACTCTGACTCATGAGCATAATTGTAAATGGATGGAAGCCATAGATGACAAATATAAGAAGATTACCAGTCATGGTGCCTGGATCTATGAGTAAGTGCCCCGGGTTTGAGGGCAATTTCCTTAAAACTACTTAATCTAGATCAGACCACACAGATTAATATAAATCTGTGAGGGCATGTCCCCCCCCCCCCCATGGCATTACTCTCCTCTATTGACACTTATGTGCAGCACTGATGCAGGTGATGACGTCACCAGGTGGCCAGGTCAGAGCACAGTCGTGGGAGGGAAGGGGACAGCAGTGGAGGAACACAAAGTATCAAGGGGGGAGTTCAGAAAGGGGGCATTGTAGGAGCTTCTCTTATATTTCCCCTTTTTTTGCTGTACCCTGTGACGGAGGGAGGGTGCATCACAAGAAAGGGGTACCACTATTTAGCATGGGGCATTATACTTTGTGGGCACACAATTTATTTCTACAAACCACCCCCACCTTTCCCATTAAAAAACAAAAGAGTATTTCAAACCAAGGCAATTGCCGGGACCCATAGCTGCTGTGATGGGCCCACATAATACCAAGTAAGGAATCCATGGGGGTCAAGGGGGCTGTATCTAATGAATCCATAGGGTGTGAGGGGAACTTATATAAAATAACCATTAAGGGAAAGTTTGGTAGGAAAAACCTTTAGGGAACAGCAGACTGTTTTAGTTTCTAAATTTTTTTATGCAGCCATGGGAGTTCACTGCAAACGGGCCCAATGAGGCTCTCTCACCCAGGGGCCTACTGAAACCACAAGCCAACCGTGCAAACACATACCTGGCCCAAGGCTCAGGGCAAATTTGGTCTGAAAATCACATTCACTGCTGTCCAGATAATCATCAGATATAATGACCACCATCTTCCTACACCTGTAAAATTAAAATGAATTGCATCGAGTTATATGGTGCAATGCGGTTGTCAGAGTGTTCGTATGATCGTGGGGAGAAATGCTTTATACTTGCCTCTTTTCTATCAGCTCACTTGTTATAGACCACAAACAGGTTCCTGGAAGAACGTCCCTATCAAACACGCACAGCTTCAGTTTATACTCCGTCTGCTCCAATCTCCGGATCATCTCCTGCACAAACTCAATATCTTTTGGACAGTAACAGATGAAAGCGTCAAATGATTCCGGCATATGAACTGCAGAAAGACAAAACACACAAAATATACATTTTTAAGATTAGAACACAATACTAATAAAAATTCTTACTGGTTTCTAAGAGCAGGAGTCTAAGGAGAGCAGGGCAGAGCCGAGAGTAAGTTAGATCCGGTGGCAGGCTCCTGCATTTCATGACAGCCCTTTGCTTTTTTTTATTGAAACTTTTAGTACAGCAGAACTATGCAAAAATCATGATATAGATAGATATATGCGCAAAATTTTTTGGGAGGTTAGTAAGACATGGAGCAGCCATGTGGTGAAGTGGAGGCTACAGTGACTCCACGCACCAGTAGCCTCTTTCGATTCCATTCTGTCTTGTCGTAGTTGCGTGCACCCGAATGCAAAGCTGAGGCCCTTGCCATGCCCTTGCAGAAGAGAGAGAGAAGCTACAGCCATGCAACTTAGTCTCAGAAGCGGGAGTTACTGGGTAAGCGGACTGGTAGGAGGGATCAGGAGAGGCTACTAGGACATGGAGTAGCTGAAGCTCCCACTCCACAGCGTGGCTACACCACGCCCCAGTTGCCTTTATAGAAAATTTGCATATACAAGATTTTTATACAGTTCTGGGGGACTCAAAATTAAAAAATACAGGAATTTGCTACCAGTTCTAGCTTCTTAGGTAGATCCGTGATGGTAGGTTTCCTTTAACTTTTAGGCTGCATTGACACTACAGTACGGGGGACGTATAAATGGCCGACGTATATGCGGCCGATATATACGTCCCCCATACACTTCTATGGGCTCGCGGCGCCCTACGGGAGTGGTACGGTGCAGCACACGTGCGGCACCGTACCTCTCCGTAGCCCGGGAAAAGATAGGACATGTCCTATCTTTTCCCGTATTACAGCGCCGCGGCCACACATCGCTATGGAGAGGGGCGGGGGTGAGCTGCGAATGTAGCCTTATACAGTTTCGCATAATTTTGAAGATCCCTGCTTGCTGTCAGTAAATGAAATCTTCCTTGCTTACATATGTAAACTGAAATCCTCTACAGACCTAATCCTGAGCTTAAAGTTTGCTACAGCTGTATGGGGATCATCCATCAACTGAACTGACAAATTAGCAGCGCAAAGGTTTTCATGTTTGAAAGTAAAAAGTGGGATCCTCAAAAGGATGTGGCCAAAGACCCCACATACTGCATGTGTGTCAGCACAGTCTGGTTATGGCTTAGCCACCAATTATCTGCCTGCTGCAGGTATCACTTGCCCTTTTTTTTCTTAAAAACAAGGGCAAAGGAAGCTTAAAGAATAATGGATTCTGCCAGAGGACACACACACCAGTATGTCAGTGTGCTTTAATGTTTCCATTCACTGACAGCAAGGAGCGATTGTGAGAATTGGAAGCCATTAAGACACAAGTCACATTATAAATGTGCTTGTATTAGTTACATAAAACCAAAAACCCCTTTGAGCACAAACCTGAGGTATCTGTACCCCCACTGCTGCCCACAGTGTCATCCTGTAAGGGTGGAGGTAGGCTCTGCTTTCTTCTTAGGTATTTCTTACAGTCGGATTCTAAAACAGAAGAGTAGATAACGGCATCTTTATATTCATTTGGCGTAAATTATTATTTATTAAACGTGGATTGACCACCGCAATCAATATATAAAATACATGATTTAGTCAGGAGATTCTACACATTTTAGAATTGGAGATAATATCTAAACCTTGGAAAATATCTGAATGTGAGGAGGAATATGAAAACTTAAAGAAAATCTGTCACCAGATTTTTCCCCACTAAACTACCAACCCCTCAGGTAGGGTATGAAATGTCCTAGAATTCCCCTTTTATGTGAAATCTCAGCTATTTAACTATAAAAATATCCTCCAATTAGGCACAGGAGATGAGTCAAGTTGGTTGCAGGGGGTGTCACTTCAGAAGCTCATATATTTGGTTCTATAGAACCTAGAAACATGCTTTGTGTGTCAAATTAAAGATCTTTCAGATCCCATCAAGCTTAAGAGCTCCAGAACTGGACACACAGGCAGTTAGAAAATAGATGGGTCTTTAATAACTGGATCTTGATCTGAAGTTTGCATTTCCAACCATCTAATTAGCTGCCTGTATCTCAGGTTCTGTACAACCCAAAGCCAGAAGCCCAATGAAAAGTAAAAGATGATTCTTATCTTTAAAATGTCACAAAAACATGTTAATAGGGGCTACAGAACACAAGATAGGAGTTTCTGAAGTGACACCACACTTGCAACCACTACTTGACTCATTTCATGTGAAAGTGAGGAGAGATGAGTCTTATTTGCTTCACTTTGGGGGAAGATAAACAGATTGGGCTGGTCTGACTACCTCAACGTTCACACCTGCAATCCAGAAAACAGGGATGGAGCGGCAGGTCAAGGATGTGTCCTGCTGCTACACTCAATAGTATGGGGGCTTGTGCTCACCAATTTCCAACACTCCCATATTAACGAATGAAGGAGCAGGATACAGGTCCAACAAAATACGTTCACATAAGAGGACCACATACCTATTAATGGAGCAATGTCTGTAAGGATATCATGTCTATCAATTTTCCTCAGTAGTTCCAGCAGACGTCCCACAGTCGCTTGTGAACATCTCTTCTCCCAGTCCTCCAGGAGGGCAAGTGTTGGGTTTTGAAATCTTTCCAAATTCCTGATCTCTAAGTAGGTGTAGTCCATTTCTTCAGCCAGCGTGGTCCATCCTGACGCCACCACGGCATCTGGGTTCAGGTACAGGGACAGCCTATGCCTGGTATTATAATTTAATGCCACCAGTGGGATGGAGGACATTTCTGCCTCATCCAAACTGGACCCACAAGCCATGGTACAGGAGGTGCACTGAATCCTTCACATCTGGAACGAGCTCCTGCTTTTACCTTTCATTTATTAGTATAAAATACCTGAAATGTAAAAGGGAAAATAATGAAAAAAAAAAAAAAAAAAACCAAACAAACAAACTTACAAAACTTCAAATTAAAGTATAAAGGGTTTTAGTAGGCTCCGATCAGTGGGAGGGGGGGGGGGGGGGGGGGGATTCTGGATTTTAGGCAATAGTTTTGCCAGTGCAGCACAGCCGGCAGATACATCATGAGGTCTAAGCAGATTTACTTAGCTGCCTGTATCTCCGGTCCTGTAGCTCTCATGACCACTCATGATCTGAAAGATAAGATTCTTATCTTTAATAAGACATGTTTCTAGGATCAACCCACATTATGAAAATAAACATTTCCAGTATAGATTAGCAGAACATTCTCAGATACATAATGGCCACTTCCCTATAGATATCAGCCGCCATCACTTCCTGAACACTTTCTGCTCCACTGACACTAGTGCAGCAGCTTATTTATAGTCTTCATTACCTTCTTCGTTATTGCACGAAAGAAATGTCAGGATATTCCATATTTCACAAGATGCTAGGCAGGAAGCCTTGCCAACATAGCGAGCTCATCATACGTGATTCAGTCCATGGGTGGTGGATACACAAGAGTCTAGCCAGTTTGTCTGCTTTTAAAGAGAAACGGTCACCAGATTTTATCCCACTAAACTACTATGCATTTTAGAAATATCTCCAGAATCCGCCCATTTCCTACAAATAGAAACTCTAAAGTGCTCTCGACTAGACTACTAATCGGTCTGCCAAACTTTCTCCTCTCCAATCAATACTCAATGCAGCAGCCAGGCTGGTCTTTCAGACCAAACACTACACTGGTTGCCCTTATTCTTCCAAATGCAGTTTAAAATAATCATCCACAAAGCTCTGCATGATGCTGCACCTCCCAAGCTCTCCTCTCATCTCAGTCTACCCCAATCCATGCTCTTCGATTTGCCAGTGATCTTAGGTTAATCTCTGGCTTAATTTGAACCTCTCAAAACACGTCTCCAGGATTTTTCCAGAGCTGCACTTATTCTCTGGAATATTCAACCTCCAAAGCTTCAAACATGCTCTTAAAACCTTTCACACTCGCTAACTGCATGAAACTCCAACTCTCTGTGTCCTCCTCCTGTCTGTTATCGGGGAAACACCAGATACCAAGTTAGAGGCTTCCCTGTGGGCTCTTTGACCCTGGATTTTATTTTGTTCTCATATACAGAATGGCCCAGACCATTATACAAGCTCTTACACGTCAGCCTCTTCACGCTCAGTCTGTAAGCTCTTTGGAACAGGGCCCTCACACCTTTTGTTCTATAAGTCAATGTTTTTACTCTGTAAAGTCTTATTTTATTTGTATATGTCTCCTGTGATTTATAAAGCACTATGGAATGATGGCGCTATATGACTAAAGATTATTATAGCCCCCTCTGGTAGGATACAAAATGTCCTTTCTAAATTTGCTCACAGAGCCACAGAAATATGAGAATCTCATCTTTAATATGACACCAAAGATACCTGGAGATAAATATAGTTAGAAATATGAGCTGCAGATAAAGATCCAGCCCCCCAAAGAACCACAGATGTGTAATGTAATCTGAAAGATGAGATTTATATCTTTAAAATGACACCAATAGGAACTATAGAATTACTATTCATCCACCTGAAGTCATACGGTCCGTACAGCCTCTTAAAGTGCCTATTCTCTGGTCATTTGCATACTCGTGTTAAAGAGGTTGCATCAACCCTTATTAAAGAATGTCCTAGACAATGTCCTGCCTGGCAAAATTACCTTAGTTACCTTAAGTTATTTAAACACATTTATATAGCAAATTTATTTGCAGTACTGAAAATACTAAATAAAAAAAATACTGAAAAATAGCGCAAGAGGTATTTTAATAATTGAGGAAGTGCTATATCTGAGCAAACATTCAGTCCACAAAAGCAGAAGTAATGGTGCACATAAATCGTGTCTACCATGCAGCTGAGTACACAGATATCAGGCCGCTGTCACATCAGCCCCTGCCAGCTACATCCGATGCCTCAACAAGCGGCACTAAATGGGTGATTTGTCACCAAATATTCACCCCATTGCCTGCATCATAAGACTCATTAACAACTACAAACAGATAGTCAGGACAGCCTTGCAAAAAGATTTTAATACCTTACACAGAGGCTGATTTTTGTTACGTCCCCTGGACACACAACATCAATCACACTGCATGGGAAGCCGTGATATGATTGCACCCCTGTACCCTCCGCCTCTCCAACTTTACACAACTTATTTGCATATCACTTCGAAGTTGATTTTCTGGATAAGGTCACCAGCTGAGCCAAAGGGTGATGCCACAAACGGCGTTTTGAACCCGTTTTTGGTCAGTTTTTAATCAGTCTGTTAAAAAACACATACATTTTTGACAAGTTTATCAATTATCTTAATTAAAACTGGTCAAAAACGGATGAGTTTTCAAAAAAATACATCCGTTTTTGGACAGACTGCTTAAAAACGGACCAAAAAGCCATGTATGGCATCACCCAAACAAGGATCCTGATCGGGAAGGCGTTTACCCTGTTAAGACCAGGAAACTTTGGGCATTTGTGTTATATTGAAGTACAAATATATGTAACAATTTTTCCCCATAAACGTGGCTTTTTTATATGGGCAACGAGAACAGTTTTGCCTCAGTCAGCTGTGGGAAAATGAAAGCTCAGATCCTCCAATTGGCGGTGCAGAGGATGTTATTATCACACATCTCCTATTATTCTCAGTGATAACGGCTCATGCCCCTGCCTGTCCATCACATCGACAGATTTCTATCCACTGGAAGTAAACATAGAAGCTTCCTGTAGAAGGACAGCAAGCAGAGATCTAGTAAACCGTGAGGAATTGATACAGAAAGTATATTGGAAAATTTTATAACTAGTCCTTACACAAACAATATCAAATATTTGGTGAAAGTGGACAATCCCTTTAAAGTTAATCTACCATCAAAATCTATCATGATAAACCAGGGACACTTACTCATAGATCCAGCCAAAGTGACTGTGGTAATCTTCTGATATTTATTATCCATGGCCTCCTTTCTAAAATAAATAATTAAAATGATGCTAAAGAACCTGAAGTGCTACCCTAGCCCTCCTATGATCCGGCTTTACAGACTGTTATACTGTCTCGATCCCTTCCCACTTCCTTAGCACTTGTTTTTGCATATTGATCATGTGTTTTGCTGGTTTGAATCAGTTTTTATACATTTCTGGAAGTATATGCAGCTGTTAAACACACAAAAAAAACGCAGGCGTGTAAAAACGCACCAAGAACACACCGTATGACAGGCTATAAAGCCAGATCACAGAGGGGCTACGATAGCCCTTTAGGCTCATTAGCTAAATTTTAAAGAGGTGATTTTAAAAGAAAGGAGACCATAGATAACAAAGAAAAATGACCACAGTCACTGTGCCTGTAAATATAGGAAGATTATAGCAGTCATGATGCCTGGATCTATGAGTAAGTGAGATTTTCTTTAAATAAATTTTAAAGTTCAGATAACTCCACTTTCCCCCAGAACACATATACATAAATTCATTAAGACATTATGTATCCCCACATCCTAAAATCTCTCAAAACACAAACACTAAAGGGGAAAAAAAAAAAAGTAAAATCGCCACTTTTTAACCATTTTGACTCCCATAAACATTTTATAAAAAGTAGTGCAGTTCCTAAAATGCTATCAATGTTCTATGGCTGTGCTCAGTGACTATTTTCATCAGAATATTTGAGGCTGACCCTGGAATTCAAATTTGACACAAGTGACCACTCATCAATGGTAGATTCTCTGCATAACTAGAGCCAGCCCTGTCATGCCAAGTCCCCATGGTGCAGGTTTCTGGATGATACCAGGGAGCTGTTCTAACCCTTAGGTAATGTGGCCCTTTACATGATACACTCACTATATGCACAGCACAGACTTCATTCACACTCACTATATGCACAGCACAGACTACACTCACCTCTCCTCACTGCCGTCTCTAAGTGACTGTCTCTCCACTGACCAGAACTTAGACATCAAACTGGTCCGACCAGGGCGCGCCCATCGCGTCCCCTGGGGGAGACTTCACTCAAATTATTACAGCTAAAGCCTAATGTAATCTGTAAACTCCACTGTGTATGGTAAGTCTTGTCTTATATAGAGGAGGCTTTAGTATTTCAGTTTGTCTAAATGTGAAGGAAAAAAAGTTTATATGGCTGGAGCCTGGCTCCCCCCGCTCGGTGACATGGTCTGGCCCAGGAGCAGGAAGTAGTGAGAAAGTTTGAGTGGGAAATGATGAACTGCCGGGAGACTGCACCGTGTGACGTCACCACCTACGTCACAGGCAGGAAACAATTTCTTGTGAAAGGCCATATAGGACTGTGTACACACGAGAGGACTAGTACAAATAAAAGAAAAATGTTTCAGTTTTAAAGGACACCTGTCATCAGGTCTGTGTCACTTGTCCTGTCACCACTACCTGTTGGAGCAGCTCACAAGGATCCATCCCAGCCTTTATCTAGTTATTTCATACATTATTCATTGTAAAATCATCTATTTTTTATCATGTAAATGAGGCTGCTCACATGGTCAGAGGCAGTGATGTCACCCCTGTTACCCCTCCCCTCTCCTCCCCCTGCTCATGTCTGTGTGTAATGTATAGTAAAGCATGGCTAGTGTGTGCATCTGCTGACATGCTGCATCCTCCTAATATACAGGTGAGAGACACAGACATCAGCTACACATGAATCTGACATGTTCTGCTGTAACATGGCTGCATGGAGCTGCTGTATCTCTCCTATACACACACACAGGCTACAGGGGGTGTGGCCACCAGCACCAGGAAGCACATCATTATACAGCCTCACATCATTATACAGGCTGTCAGTCATGCACTGGGGGTGTGGCTGTGCCTCCCACTCATGAATAGAGTGGACAGCTTGAATATGCTAATGCTTCATTGGACATTTCACAGGTCATTTGCATACAGCTTTAGGACCTCATTGCTTAGGTTTACAGGCATGTAGAGGGACAATGAAGGGATAGAGGCAATGCTCTCTAATGGCAGTTTATGAAAATATATTTAGTTTAGGGGGGTTATTTTGCATGACGGGTTCTCTTTAAGTGGTTTTTTTGTTGTTATTTAGTGTGAGCCAGGGATACAGTTTTGGGAGTCATGGGCCTAAGGTGTCATTTTTATGGGACATGCTGTAGTTTTTCAAATACCACTTGATTCCTTTTTACTTATTATTCCATTTTTTTGACAGCTATTTAGAAGTGGATTGTGTCATACGCGATCGGATTTTGGCGCAGCGGCTTTTATGCGACAGAAATCGGGGGGGCCTGCCGTCGGATGATCCGACTGATTCAGACTGAGCGCAGGATTTAATATTCAAATTGTGTCACAATCCAATGCACTTACATGCACCAGGAAGAAGAAGGTGACACATGACCTGAACGAGGAAGCGACACATGCCAGATATCGGACGCACGATCTTTGTAAATCGTGGCACAGTTCATTCTTGTCGGACAATGCACTTGGGGTGAACTCTGTCGGCCGGGTAAGTAAATGTGCCCCATTGTGTTTGAATCGCACTCAGGCCACGTTCACACGTTGCATTTCAGTTGGGTTTTTGAACACAACACGGAGGGGCTTGGCCACAACACATACACACGCGCAAAACATGCGGTGCTCACGCCAGAACGCAAGTGTTTAAGTGAAAACGAATATGCATTCTTCCCAAGCCCCTCCTGTTTAACAAACGAAATCCAAACACCAGGGGGCGTGGCTCGGCCCAATCATATCTGCATTTCCAGTGAAACGCATGCGACCAGTGTTTTGCATGTACACGATGGTAAACCATGGGTGCTTGTTATCGATTGTATACGATTCACTGGAAACACAGATGTGATCAGGTTATGTCCCGCTATCCCCCCCCCCACCACCACCACGTTTGCATTTCATTCACACATTAATTTTTTTCAGATGCAGTTTTCAAAGCCCAAAGCAGGTGTGGATCATATCACTGAAGGCGCATTCGTACGATGCGTTACATCACGTTTTTTGAAGCGGTTTTGACCCATTCCAAAGACTTCAGTCTTGATCACATGCTAAAGTGACCTTGCGTCTCCACTGCAATATGCATGAGTTTCATTGGAAACACATATGCGTTTTGGTCATACCCCATCCCACTTGTGTTTTGGATGCGTTTAAAAACGCAACAAAAACGGCACTTGGAAAACCGCCCTGAGGGCGCATTCACACAATGCGTTGCGTTGTGCGTTGCGTTTTTTGACGCATTCCACTGGCTTCAGCCTTGATTACATGCAGTGAAAACGCAACGTAACCATAGCATGTGATCCAGGCTGAAGCCAGTGGAATGCGTTAAAAACGCAACGCGCAACGCAATGCATCGTGTGAATGCGCCCTCAGAGAGGCTGCTTTTCCTTTTTTCACTCCACTTTATTAGTTTGGACATTGAGAACTGCATCTGAAAAGCTTAACGTTTGAACACACCCTGAGGTTTTTTTTGCATTCCAAAGGACGCGTTCACACATTGCATTTTGGCCTGCGTTTTCATTGCGCTTGAAACGCATTACAAACACATTACAACAGCTGAGGAGAGGGGATTTGCCTTATTTTATTACTGTTAACATGCATTTTGTTAACACAAGCATTAACATTGCATTCTTAGCTGTTGTAATGTATTTCAAATGCAATGAAAACACAGGCCAAAAACACAACGCATCGTGTGAATATGCCCTCATGCCTCTTGCACATGAACAATTGCAGTCCATGTTAAGTGGGCAGTGGACAGGAGTCCCTGATTATATAGAAATGTAATGCAAGGATATCCAGTCTACTGGCCAGAGCTGGAGTTCTAATACGTAATACAGTTCCCGCGCAGCTGATGTCATGAAGATGAGACGTTCTTGTATTATATTTATATATAATGCAGGGACTCCTGTCCATAGCATTATGTGCAGCCCATGGGATCGGGCCTCCATATGGCCCCGTTTTTGGGCCGATTTTAAGCAGTCCGTTAAAAAACGCATGCGTTTTTGAAAATGCATCCATTTTTGACCGGTTTTAGTAATTTAGTAATGCATGCATTTTTAATGGACTGCTTAAAAACGGGTTGAAACCACCACGTGTGGCGCCGGCCTAAGGCCGGCGCCACACAGGGCGCTTTGTCTGCGCTTGCGAACGCAAACGCAGACAAAGTCGCGCCCACCGGGGCGGGCCTCGGCCCGATCGCATCGGCTAATTTAACGCAAAACACCGGCGTCTCGTTCCCGATCGCAGGCGTTTCCATAGAAACGCCGATGCGATCGAGCCGAGGCCCGCCCCGGTGGGCGCGACTTTGTCTGCGTTTGCAAGCGCAGACAAAGCGCCCTGTGTGGCGCCGGCCTAAGGGTGATGCCACAAGTAGCGTTTTTGGTCCGTTTTAAATCATGCGTTTTCAGTCCGCATGCATTTTTGATCGTTTTCCCTGATTATCTTAATAGATAAACAGGTTCTAAGCATTCAAACGCATGGTAAACGGTCAAAAACAGAGGCTTTAAAACGGACCAAAAATGCCACATGTGGCTTCACCCTTAGGCTGCGGTCACACGTACCGCTAGACGTCCGTTCATAACGCGACGCTAGCGCACAGGGGGAGGTCCTCGGCCCGAACGCACATGCGTTTCCAGCGAAACGCATGTGATCGGCTTAACAATCGCATGCGTTTCCCTGGAAACGCATGTGCGTTCGGGCCGAGGACCTCCCCCTGTGCGCTAGCGTCGCGTTATGACGGACACCTAGCGGTACGTGTGACCGCGGCCTTAGGGCGCGTTCACACGTTGCGTTTTGGTCGCGTTTTCATTGCGTTTGAAACGTATTAGAACAGCTGATGAGAGGTAATTTGCCTAATTACATTACCATTTACGTTTGTTAACGCAATGTTAATGCATGCGTTAACAAAACGCATACATTAACGCGTTGTTAACGCATGCGTTAACATCGCATTTACGATGCGTTTTGTAAACGGAAATGTTAACAGTGATATAATTAGGCAAATCACCTCTCCTCAGCTGCTGTATATGCGTTTCAAACGCAATGAAAACGCAGGTCAAAACGCAACGTGTGAACGCGTCCTTAGGGGAATGCATAATGTTAGGATTTAGTTTGGAAGAGGTAGAAGACCTGAGGGCGCGCTCACAAGTTCCGCTAGCATAGCCTTCATAACTCGACGCTACCGCACAGGGGGTGGGGCTCGGGGCGATCGCATATGCGTTTCCAGAGATCATTATGAATGCGACGCTAGCGGAACGTGTGAATTCGCCCTCAAGCTGCGAGGCTGGCTAGCCCAGCATTTGGATGTATTCACTATTGAGGATAAGGGGAGGTGTTTGTTTATTACAATATTTATTCAGATTCCCATCAACTTGATCGAGTGGAATGGAAGTGGTGAGGCTCCCATGACAGCTGTGGGCAAGTCGCTGTGCCAAAAGACTGTTCTTGAACGTGACCAAAATTGACCAATAGTCGTGGCAGCTACAACTTTTGCTATCTGGATGGCACTAAGGCCTTCTACGTGCATATTTTTCCGATGCCCCCAAAACCCGGCTAAGAGCTTGTATAGGCTGGCACTTTTGATGTCTGTGTGCCGTTTTATTTTTTTTTTTTGCGGATAGCATACGGACCCATTTATTTCTATGGGTCAGTTCACATGTTAGTGTTGTGTGAACTGCAAGAAAAAAATTGGAGCATGCATTATTTTTTTCTCAAATTTGGACATCAATGGATCTAACACACATGACATCTGTATGCGATTCTTTCCCCCCCCAAAATGTTGCTAGACAACCAGCTGGGCAGGCCAGGAAGTAGACCAGAAGTTTGTTTTTTTTGCAGTTGAGAAATAAAAGGATGACGTACGGAGTGCAGATACAATACGGACTAAGGACTGGGTCCTAAGGCTACGTGCACACGACAAGGAAATGAGGACATGTTCTAGCTGTATTATCCTGGGAATGGCACATGATTGTGTTGCGTAGCAACTGATTCACAAATATTTTTCACAGCCCCACTGACACTGGAGGACAGAGTCAAGAATAGGACCCACTCTGTTTTGTTTTTTTTTCCTCAGGGGTACTTCACTCTGACATGGGGCCCATAGTAATGCATAGAGCCGTGAGACTTCCACATAAAAACAACAGAGAAAAAAACATTGGGGCAGATTTCTCCGGTCCGGTCGCGATCCCGTGGTGCGTTGTTCGACGAGGATTCAGGTCCGGCACGATTCACTAAGATCGTGCGTCTGGGTTCCTGCATGTGTGGCTTCTGCGCCGAAGTCCGCCGGAGTTCACCTTCTTTCTGGTTCATGTGAGTGCTTGATCTTGCAACACAATTCTTTTTTTTAAATTCCGTGGTTTGTCCAAATTCGTTGGGTTGTCTGACGACCACGTCCCCCCCGATTTCTGTCGCATGCAAGTCGTCGGCGATGCGCCACAATTAATCGCGTGCGCCAAAAACCCAGGGCAATTCAGCGTAAAACTTTGAAAATAGTATAAATAAAAAAAGTTTTAGACTCCCTAGGGTACTTTAACACTAGGTTGTCTGATCGACCCATCGATCATATACTGCCATACTACAGTACAGGATTTCCCTCCTTATTCATTACAATGTGCTGATAGCACATTGCAACGATAAGGTTAACACGAGGCATGGTGAAGGATCGCCACTCCCCGATGACGTCAAGGGGAGTGACTATCCTTGGCAAGATCTTTTTGAAGCACCGATCGCGTGTGTTACCAGTAAGTTTTTGCTGCAAAATGCAGCAAAGACTTACCAGCTATGGAGAGGGTTCAGCCTGTGATAGCCCTCTCCATGCACCGGGACCTGCCGCGCACCGTACTATTACAGCGCACGTGGGTAAGGGGATGTAAGAATTGCTTAGAAGGAAAATGTTTCTATCAGTATTCTAACTATTCCATTGTCATTGACAACTATTTTGATTCATGTACAAATTCATTCACTTTTTTACATATAGCAGCCGTACCCCTTACTCCTCATGTATGAAATCTATAAAAATGTATGTACATAATACACTGTAGAGGTTTTTTTTTTTTTTTTCTAAAAACTAGAAACACAGGTAAGTGCAGTTGTTCCCAGTGCAATGCAACTGTATATGGTACATTACTTTTACAAAAAAATGTATCAGGTGAGAACAGGTTTTTTTTGTGGGGCATTTTGGGGAAAACTGTCACTTCCTTGATTTGATCTACTATCAATGTACCTATAGGGGCTGCAGGTGGTGATCTACCTGCCCCACTGCTTTATACTTCCAGTGTTTATTCTATATACGGAACTTCCACCAACAACATTCTTGTACATTATCCATGACATAATTTCAGACTTTTAGCAGTAGCGATAGATTTATTCATTTTTACATTATTACAGTATTGTGATATAAAGATGTCATCTGCTGCTGCCAGGATCCCCACTAGACCTGAATGAAGTTGCCCCCCCCCCCTTCCCACCTTGTTCAAATCAAACAAAATTGGTGTCGAACATTAGTGCCACGTTTGTGCAGCATACATTTTTAAGATATTTATAAAAGTTTCCAGAGGTCATCCAGCCCCCCCACATTACTCAAATCAATTGATCTAAGTTTGTGCTGCTCAAATTTTTGTTTGTGCTGCTTTTGTTTTGAATATATTAACAAAATGTTAAAGGTGAAAAAGTCAACCAGTCCTCTCTCACCCACACACGTTTGTGCAGCTATCATTTTTAATATTCATATTTTTTTTCCCCAGAGGTCAGCAGAGTTAAGAGTTTGAAAGTGCAGCACTTAGAGAGAACAGGAACAAGAGAATATTTTATTTGAGCCTTTTAATAATTTTTATGACCGTTTAACTGAAAACATTTTCCATAATGCAAAAAACCTTTAACCCCTTCACGACTTGGCCTTTTTTAGTTTTTTCACTTCCATTTTCCATAGCGTCCCCCATGACGGCACCTGGAGGTTGCACCTTGACCTTTGGTAGGGACAGGATGTTGCGAAGGTTATAAGGCCCCTCCTCTGCCGCTGTTCCCCAGTGTATTCCTGTCCCTACCAAGGGTCAGGGTTGCGAGACCTCGTCTCTCCCCCTGGGGGGGGGGGATGAAATTAGAGCCCCCTCCAGGACTGGTCACGAGCGGGGGTCCTACCTACCTTCCTGGCCTGGTGTCCTGCAGGACACGGTCCTGGCCCCCCTCCTCCTGCGGCCCAGAGCTAAAGCCGAGGGGGGCATGGGTCTCCGGACCCTGGATGAGGTGCCTCCCGGCCTCCGGGGGCTACCTCCCACAGCTATTTCCCCTCAGAACGCCGGCTGTTCGTTTCGACGCGTACTGCGCGACGGCCGTGTATCGCGCGACTTCCGGGTTCGGGCCACGTGATCGCTAAAGAAGCCATCTGATTGGCTTAGGGGGTGGCGGGAAGCTTAAAAATGCTTCCTGCTTAGTGTCAGCCTCTATACCACCAACGAGCTCACTGCTGAAGCTGTGGAAATAATCCTTTACTATGGCGGACGACCCTGGTTCTTCCCCCATTGTCCTGGGTACCATGAGTACAACCAAAAAACTTTTCTTAAAGAGGGAAAAATCTTGTTGTGCACTATTTTGTGGATTTTAATGTAGTCTGTCTCCTTGTCCTAGGACGACCCTTCAAGACCTAAGGACAAGGAGAGGAAAGACAAGGACCCCAAAAAAGGGAAATGCGTTACTAAATCAAAAAGATGCCTTTCTTGTAACATAAGATTATCAGATTTATATCCAAAATCGCTATGCTCTGAATGCCTAGCCAGGGCCTTACAAGAAGAAAATGAGTCAATGTTAAATGAGCTTAAAGCGGCCATGCGGGAGGAATTCCAATCCTCCCTTATGATGTTCACTAATTTAAACCGACCGGTACTGGGACTAGGTCCTGAGCCAAATCCTGAACCTGAACCAGACCAGGATCCGGGATTATATCTAGAGCCAGCTCCTAAAAGACTCAGATCTCTAGATACTGATTCCGACTATGATAAACACTCTGCGGCTCCTACCTATTCTTGGAAGGACTCGCTTGAAGACGTCTCCTTGGTATCTGAGGACAAAGGAACCTCAAAATACCTCTTTTCCAATGACGAACTGGATAACCTCCTTAAAGCCGTACGCAATACGCTTAATGTGGAAGAGGTGGTAGAGCCTAAATCCATTCAAGACGAACTTTTTGGAGGGTTAAAATCCAAAAGGAAAAGGGTTTTTCCCATAAACCAAACCCTAAAGGATATCATCCAAGAAGAATGGAAGAGTCCTGAGGGGCGGGCAATCATCACTAAAGAGTTCAGAAACAGGTTACTCTTTGACCCCAAAGAGACAGAAAACTGGGACAGCCCCCCCAAGGTAGACATCCAAGTGTCTAAGGTGGTGAAAAAAACGGACCTGCCATTTGAGGACTCTTCCCAATTAAGAGACCCCATGGACAGGAAGGCTGATGGCCTACTCCGTAGAGTCTGGGAATCCTCCATGCTTAGCCTCAAGTCCAACATAGCCGCTACTTCGGTAGCAAGGACTCTGTTTTTTTGGTTGGGGGAATTAGAAGACCACCTGAAAACAGATGCGGACAGGAATCTCCTTCTACAGACGATACCGCTGCTGCGTTCAGCGACAGGATTTCTTGCTGATGCTTCAGCAGAAAACATCAGACTGTCAGCAAAAGAAGGGGCGCTATCTAATTCAGTCCGCAGGGCTATTTGGCTTAGACAGTGGGGAGGGGATGTAAAGTCCAAGACGAAGCTCTGCAACATCCCATTCACAGGAGACTTCATGTTCGGCGCTGAACTAGATACTCTTCTGGAAAAAGCCTCTGATAAAAAGAAAGGGTTTCCTGAAATTAAAAAACCTCAGAAAAGCTTTTCCTTTCGGAATCCCAAGGATCCTAAAGACTCCAGAGGCAGAGGAAAACAGGGCCGCTGGTCCTACAACAAAGGTGGAAGAGGCCGAGGATACCTATTCTCCAACCTTCCACATCAATCAAAAAAACAGTGACTACCAGGTAGGGGGGCGTCTTCTTTTCTTCCTCCACAGATGGAAGACGATCACATCAAACAAGTGGATCCTGAGTATCATCAAATCAGGTTACCAGATAGAATTCAGCTCCCCTCCACAACAAAAATTTCTTGTCTCCAACCTAACATCTCGGAGAATGACAACACAGTTATGGAAAAATCTTCAAGATCTGTTAACAATGAAGGTAATTGTTACAGTTCCCAAAGAAGAAGAAAAGAAGGGCTTCTACTCCCCCTTATTTCTTGTGAAAAAGCCAAATGGGACCCTTCGACTTATCATAAATCTCAGAAGGCTAAACAAAAACATAAAATACAAATATTTCAAGATGGAATCAGTGAAGACAGCCACCCCACTAATTCCTCCAGGCGCACAAATGTGCACCATCGACCTAAAGGACGCCTACTATCACGTCCCCATACACAAAAATCATCAGAAATTCCTAAGATTCGCGGTAGAATCGCCACAGGGGAAGGTCTGCCACTTTCAATTCAGAGCCTTGCCTTTCGGAATTTCATCAGCCCCAAGGACCTTCACAAAGGTCATGGCGGAAGTGACGGCATTCTTAAGGAAAGAAGGAATCTCCATTATTCCATATCTGGACGACCTCCTCATAGTGGCAGACTCGACCCTGACTCTTCTCGACCACAGAGATCGGACAATCCGAACCCTGGAAAATCTGGGCTGGATTATAAATCTCCAAAAGTCTCATCTAGACCCCCAGAGGGAGACAAGATTCTTAGGGGTGATGTTAGATTCCAGGCGCCAAGCTTCTTTTCTCCCACAAGACAAGAGAGAATCCCTTACCTCTTTCATAGACAAATTCCAAAAGAAAAGATCATGCAGTGTCCGTTCAGCCATGAGACTGCTAGGTCACTTAACAGCTTGCCTAAACTGTGTATCATGGAGCCAGTTCCATGTAAGAACACTACAGGCGTGGACATTAAAAATCTGGGACAAGAACTTGGAACATTTAGACTTCAAGAAGGTCATTCCTCTGGAAGTCAAAAATTCTCTAAACTGGTGGAAACACCAGCAACATCTAGAAAAGGGAATACCATGGAACCCGATTCCAGTCCTGGCCATCCAAACGGACGCCAGTTCCTCAGGATGGGGAGCCGTACTACCAGACCGTTACCTTCAGGGGTCATGGTCCCCTTGGATGAGAAGACAATCTTCAAATCTAAGGGAATTATCGGCAGTGTGGGAAACACTAAAAAGGCTACCCAAAACCCAGGTAAAAAATATCAGGATCCTGTCAGACAATGTGACTACAGTGGCCTATCTACGCCGTCAAGGGGGCACAAGATCCTCGGACCTGACGGAGGTCACCAAGAAGATCTTTTTCTGGGCGGAGAATCACCTAAATTCCCTAACAGCGGTGTTCTTAAAAGGGTCAGAGAATCAGTCGGCGGACTTCTTGAGCAGAGAAAAGATGGACCCACACGAGTGGTCCCTGAACAGGGAAGTCTTTCTTTCCCTAACCCAGAAATGGGGCTCTCCGTCAATAGATCTGTTCGCTTCAAAAAAGAATACTCAAATAGAGGCATTTTTTTCCATCTCACCCAAGGACAACCCTCTAGGACTGGATGCCTTAAGCCAGTCATGGAGGACAAATCTAGCATATGCTTTCCCTCCATTTCCCCTAATCCCCAGAATCTTACAAAAAATTCAATCGAGTCAGACGACAGTGATCCTAGTAGCACCATTCTGGCCGAAAAAACCATGGTTTCCACTTCTCTTAAAATTAGCAATCTCAGGACCCATCTTCCTTCCCTGCAGAAGGGATCTGCTACACCAGGGCCCTCTTCTTTACCCAGACCCGAAGTTTCTGAACCTAGTGGCCTGGCTCCTGAAAGGGAATTGCTCCTAGCTAAAGGGAATTTCTCACCAGGTCATACAGACCCTAATAGCAAACAGAAAACCAATCACCAACAAAATATACTACAAAATCTGGAAAAAGTATATATCTTGGTGCGGGGACTTTCCCCCGACTCCAGCCAAACCGAATATCGTTAGAATTCTTGATTTTTTACAGGATGGTTTCTCTAAAGGGTTAAGACCTTAATACCCTTAAAGTCCAAATATCGGCCCTAAGCGCCTGTTTTGACTTCCCCTTAGCAGAGCACAAGTGGGTGAAGAAGTTCATGAAAGCAGTCTTAAGACTGCGACCTACAATTAGATCAGATATACCTAAGTGGAACTTATCACTAGTCCTAAACTCCCTTATGAAGCCTCCGTTCGAACCACTCTCGGAATGCAGCCTGAAAGACCTATCTCTCAAAACTTCCTTCCTTGTGGCCATAACATCCGCCAGGAGAATTGGAGAACTTCAGGCCCTATCCTCCAAAGAACCCTTCCTGATCATCTCGGAAGACAAAATAGTTCTGAAATTAGATACGTCTTTTCTTCCAAAGGTAGTCTCAGACTTCCATAGAAATCAGGAAATCGTTTTACCATCTTTCTGTAACAACCCAAGGAATGAGAAGGAAGCACTCTGGCATACTCTTGATGTCAGAAGAGCTGTCATAATTTATCTAGACAGAACCAAATCTTTCAGAAAGTGCAGAAACCTGTTTATTCAGTTTGGAGGAAAAAATAAAGGAGAAAAATCATCAAGTTCCACCATTGCTAGGTGGATAAAACAGACTATCTCTAAATCCTACCAGCTGCAAGATGTGAGTCTTTCAGAAAGCATAACAGCCCATTCTACTAGAGCTATGTCTACTTCCTGGGCAGAGAAACGGGGAGCATCCATCTCCCAGATCTGCAAGGCAGCTACGTGGTCAAGTACATCGACATTTCCAAAACACTACCGCCTGGATCTACCCTCTAGCCATGACTTGAGCTTCGGACGGAAAGTTCTCCAGGCCGTGGTCCCTCCCTAGTCTATTTATCTGGTAAGTCTCCAGGTGCCGTCATGGGGGACGCTATGGAAAAAGTGAATTAGTCTCACCGGTAATTCTGTTTCCATGAGTCCACCATGACGGCTATATATACCCTGCCCTGTGTTATTAATGATGTCTGGCTAATATCTTCTAGCACTCTACCGGAACCTCTGGTGGTTATTTGGAAGACACTGGGGAACAGCGGCAGAGGAGGGGCCTTATAACCTTCGCAACATCCTGTCCCTACCAAAGGTCAAGGTGCAACCTCCAGGTGCCGTCATGGTGGACTCATGGAAACAGAATTACCGGTGAGACTAATTCACTTTTTTCACTCACCAACTTCAAAAATCTATAACTTTTTTATTTTTCCACATAAAGAGCTCTGTTATGGCTTATTTTCTGCGTAACAAATTGCACTTCATAGTGACGGTATTTAATATTCTATGGTGTGTACTGGGAAGCGGGAAAAAAATTCCAAATGCAGTGAACATGGTGAAAAACCACATTTGTGACGTTTTCTTGTGGGCTTGGATTTTACAGCTTTCACTCTGCATCCCAAATGACATGTCTACTTTATTCTTTGGGTCGGTACGATCACGTGGATACCAAATTTGTATAGGTTTTATAATGTTTTCATACATTTAAAAAAATTAAAACCTCCTGTACAAAATATTTTTTTTTATTTTGCCATCTTCTGGGGCCAATAACTTTTTCATACTTTGGTGTACGGAGCTGTGGATAGTGTCATTTTTTGAGAATTTTGACGCCGTTTTCATTACTATAATTTTTGGGACTGTGCGACCTTTTGATCACTTTTTATAAATTTTTTTATATTTTTCAAAATAGCAAAAAAATGCCATTTTCGACTTTGGACGCTATTTTCCGTTACGGGGTTAAACATAGTGAAAAAACATTATCATATTTTGATAGATCGGGCATTTTCGGACGCGGCGATACCTAATGTGTTTATGATTTTTACTGTTTATTTATTTTTATATCAGTTCTAGGGAAAGGGGGGTGATTTGAATTTTTAGGTTTTTTTATTATAATTTTTTTTTTTTTAACTTTTTTTTATTTTTACTATTTTTCAGACTCCCTATGGTACTCTAACCCTAGGTAGTCTGATCGATCCTATCATATACTGCCATACTACAGTATGGCAGTATATGTGGATTTTACTCCCCATGCATTACAATGTGCAATTAGCACATTGTAATGCATGGGTTAAAACAAAGTAGCCTCGGGTGTTCGGAACACCCGATGTTACCATGGCGACGGATCGCCGCTCCCCGTGACGTCATCGGGGAGCAGCGATCCACGACAAGATGGCGGCGCCCATGCCGGCGGCGATCGCTAGCACCGATCGCGGGTGTTACCGGTAAGCCTTTGCTGCAATATGCAGCAAAGACTTACCGGCTATGGAAAGGGCTCGGCCCACGAGCCCTCTCCATGCACCGGGACCCGGCGCGCGTCGGGAAGGGGTTAAGGAAATTAACCATCAGAGCATGATGCACCAGGGACACTTACTCATAGATCCAGGCACTGTGACTGTGGTAATCCTCTTAGATTTGTAATCCATGCCTTTCTTTCTTCTAAAATCAATGTTTTAAATTATGCTAATGAGTCTGAGGGGCTTCCCTAGCTCCTCTGTGATCTGGATTTACAGATTGTTACACTGTCTCACCCTCCCCCCTGCTCCCTTAGCACTTATGCAGTTAGCACTTCTTGTTCAAGTGCTGGGGAGCAGGAAGGTGGGTGAGACAGTGTAACAATCTGTAAAGTCAAATCACAAAGGGGCTACAGTGGACCTTCAAGCTTATTAGCATAATTTCAATAGTTGATTTTCAAAGGAAGAAGTTCATGGATAACAAATATAAGAGCATTACCTCAGTCACAGTGCCTGGATCTATGAGTAAGTGCCCCTGGTTTATCAGGCTTGATTTTGATGGTAGATGTTTTTTTTTTTCTAACAACACACAGATTTGACCTTTTAATAACTGAAAATATCATAAATAGCAGTTTTTTTTACTCTTCAATATAAAATGTAACAGTCATGTAAAGGATGATCACTGTGTAAAGAGTGTTTCATCATGTTAAAAAAAAAAAAAAGGTCCAAAATACCCAAACACACACAGATTACATTTGTAAATTTGAAAGACCTTATAGAGTAGATAGAACCATGTAAATTGATATATAAAAGTGGGATTCCACTTTAAAGGGGTTGGCCGCTTTACCTTTTTTGTAATGTGTATGTAAGTGTAGGGGGCAGTTATTATGTAATTTACCAATATAAATCTGTTAATAGTTCTGATCCACTTTCTTCATATGTGAAGTCTTTTACCTCATCAGCCAGACATCCCTGTCCATAAAATGGCCGCAGATGGAGGGTCATGTGATCTCTATCTGTCCATGAGCTATCACCATGCCATGACCTTATGATAGTATACATAAATCTAAAGCTTAGGTCCTGGCAAGGCGATTGTTCATTCTGCCTCCCACACATATTACAAGAAAACATGAGATAAAGTGGCCAACCCCTTTACGATAACTGCACACTTTGTGGATTGTCACTCAGACACCCTGCAAATAAATCTGTATCAAATACAAACATTTTAGATGCAGATTTGTATTATTTGTGGCACGTTTTTGATCTTTTTCCCTCTTTTTTTTTTTCACCTGACGTCACTTCAAAAAAAAAAAAAAAAAAAAAAAATCTACAAAATCTACACACTGAAAAAACTGCATCGTCCAAATAACTTTTTCCACATCACACCACTTTAATGCTACTGTGTTGTTTATCCGCAACAAAATATGTGTGTAAAATCCGCAAGTAATCCACAATGTGTGTAAAAAGCCTAATGCAGCTGCAGGGGTCCCCACCTTCCCCCTACTGATTCTGTATGTAGAACGTAGGCTGTCCCCTACTTAAAAACACCAGACTTACAGACGACCCCTAGTTACAAACAGACATCTGGTAATTGGTCATTTACTGTACTTTAGCCTTAAAGGGGTTATCGGGGTTTTAAAAATTACCTAGGGCCGGGCTGGGGATGGCTAGTTAAACATAATAAACATGTACTTACCTCCTCCGGCGCCGCCGATGTCCCGCGCCGCGGTCCCTTCGATCCGTGCCCCTGTTTGTTTACAGGGGCACGGAAGCCGCGCACAGGGAGCTTCCGGTCCGCGATGTGGACGGCTCCTCCCATCCGTCCCTATCTCTCAGCGTTGTAAGCGCTGGGAGATGGTGTCGCATGGGAGCTTCCGGCCGGCCAGAAGCTCCCTGTGCGCACTTGTAATGAAACCGGCGCATAGAGAAGACCGGCCGCGGCGCGGGACATCGGCAGCACCGGAGGAGGTGAGTACATATTTATTGTGCTTAAATAGCCCTCCCCAGCCTGGCCATAAGAAATTTTTTAAAATCCGGATAACCCCTTTAAGCTACAATACACAGCTATAACAGTTATCACAGGTGTCTGTAATGAAGCTTTAGTGTTAATCCTGGTTCTTAGAACAATCCAACATTTTTAAAATTCAATTGTCAGAGACCCAAAAAATTTTGACTGGGGTTACAATTATAAAATATACAGTTCTGACTTACATACACATTAAACTTAAGAACAAACCTATAGAACCTATCCTGTATGTAACCCGGGGACCGCCTGTATATTAAAAAAAAATTACTGTTGATTTGCTAAATGTATTATAAATGTTGTGTTGTACTTGGCTAATGGTTACCCCCAAAACTTCTCTTCTGTTGCAAATCAGAGTAAAAGGTGCTTATTGTATTGCTGTTTTTTTTTTTTTAGAACTTTCACATGTAGATTTTTTTGGAAGGTTGCCATTTGTGTCTTTCCTAATTCCAGCGCAGTCTACAGAAAATACTGCAGTGTCCCAGTCGCATCCTACACGGCCATCATACATTTTTATTTCGAGAAAAGTAGAAATCTATCCCTCTGTTCTTGTGCTGCTTTGGCATGTGAGATGGTCCTCTGCCTCTCCGGGATGATGCTGCTCCGCTGTCCTGTAAATACAAAAAAAAAAAAAATGTGGATTTTTGGAAATGGGAAAAAAAAAAAAAAAAAAAATTTATTTCTCAAAGGTTCATTCTGCCATTGTAAAGTCTGAGGAACATACTACTGGACAGAATGATGGATAGAAGCAGGACGCATTTAGTTTATTAGTCTGCAGTGTTTTTTTTTTCCAAGTTTTGTTTCATGGGTTTTCAGTCAGAAGGAAAAAGATAACATGCTTTGCTTCTTCATGCATTTAAAAAAAAAAAAACCCTTCATGAACAAGGAAAGAATCTGGGAAGGAAATATGCAAATATGTTTTCCAGGGACTACTTTGAAAGCCAATTCAGTAAGTCATTTCCAAAAGGAACAGACTCCCAACTGTGGACAGCGCTGTTTAGATATTTTTGCATCTCATCAGCACAGTGTAGGGAACTGGAAGGGATTGTCAGCACCCAATGATGACTGATGCTAATTAAAGGTGTTCTATTTAAATCAGTGTTCGTACATTTTTATAGAGGGTTTCTAGAATAACTTTTTTTTTTTTCTTTTTTCAATATGGGCCCCAAAAATGTGTGACAACTCTTTAGTGCAGCACAGAGCAGTCAGTCACTAGTTGTATGCGTGTTTAAATACACACACACACACACACACACACACGTGTGTGCCCACGTGTAGCACAGTGGGCACCAGGAAGACGACAAGGGGGGTAAACACCGCTCGCTCCCGCCCCTCCCCATAAAGATATATGGTGCACAGCGCTGTATTCGGGGGAAAGATAGGACATGTCCTACCTTTCTCCTGTACGGCGCCGTGCGGCCATTGCTGTCTATGGGGGGGCGTATATATGCCCCATACGGCAGTATTTTATCACTATTCCAATTGTGGTTTGGACCTATAAGTGAGATCGATATGAACCAACAACTCCCTGAGCCATTTACAAATTTGGTTTGGTCTTCATCACCTATCGGGAGAAGAGTGTATGGTGTCCCTTAAAAGGGGTTTTCCCACAAGTAGAAGTTAGGCCCTAACCACAGTGACAAGACCTTCACGGATCACGAACACGAGGGGTCCAATGGGTTCCCACATACCTCAGTTGGACTCCTCGTCGCTCCATTGGACTACTCGTTTTTGTGATCAGTGGGGGAATCATCACGGAGACCCCCATCGATCAGCAAGTTTGGCCCTATTCTGTGGATAGGGCCTAACTTCTGTTCATGGGAAAACCCCTTTAATGCGATTCACTATTTTTGTTTCATATGACCATGTTATTAATCTGTAATGTCTTATTTTGTTTGTATATGTCCCCTATGATTTGTAAAACTCTACGGGATATGATGGCGCAATAGAAATAAAAATTTATTATTACATATTTATTCGAGGCAGCTGCTTTGCGTTTGTCTCCGATTGCACATATCCCTCTCTTCACAGTTGTAGTACACCAAATAAGAATATTATCATTTTGCAGACATTCACAATCTGTCGCAGAGCTCTGTACACTTACCGGCTTCTGGTTCACGTGTCTGCTCCACTCCGGTGCCATGACAATTGGAAACGGGTAGGAATCTCCAAGCGTTACATTGGCATGTGCCAGCGCAGCATTGCTTAGTGCCCAGGGTGTATGAACGTCTCCTCCTTTTATCTCTTGTAGCTCTGGAACCCATAATCGGATGTAGTCGCCCTTATTTAGGGAATGAATCCAAGTAAAAATGTAAGTTCACTGATGAATGTACAGATTTTGTAATGCAATATTGACATAAATTAATTGATTTTTATAAGAACTGAATGCAAAACTGCAAGGATCAGATAGAAATATGACATAGGCCTTTCTTTTCATAGACTAGAAGCTTGTCAATAGGTTTAGGGCCCCTAAAGAGCCAACATACCTTTATGCAGATGAGGTTAGGGTCCCATACCTTTTTACATGTATTGGTACAGGCCTATTAAACTATGAGAAATGTGTATACAAGGTGGGTAAAAAGTCCTAGGACACCATCCCATTTCAGAAACAAAAGGAAAAATAACATATCAGGGATAAGGGATGACAGGGGATTAGCATGTAGGACATGGCCACCATCTTGGATTAAATGGCAGCGATTTAAGTGGGAAGGTGGTCATGAAACAATTATGATCCTCTTTGATATGCTACAAGTTGATTTCCATTATCAAATTTGAAATATTTTCTGTGGGTTTATAAGGACTGGTTCCAGCACCATCAGACCTGGTTCAACACGTCAAATAGTTGTATATATTCCAAGTTGCGTTGGTGACTTTTGAAGACAAGAGTCAACAGGGGACAATTTATCAAAAGGACCTGAGAGGAAACCTCTTCTTGTTTGCTTTTGGAAACCAATCAGAGCTCAGATTTAATTTTACCACAACGGTTTATAAAATTAAAATGGAGCTCTGATTGTTTGCCATGAGCAACTAGAACAATTCTGCTCTAAGACGGTTGTGATAAATGTGGCCCAACATGTTCACAGAAAACCCTGTTAAGCCAAAGACACACCAGACTAAAAAGTTTCATGCACTTGTACACATACATTGCCATCATAATCCAAGCCCTGTTTTATCATGTTGAATTTTCTGTTTTCTCTTGGGTCATTTCCAATTCCAGCGCTGTACAACCAGTTGCCGTAATTGCTGCAAACATCATAATCTACCTAGAAACACAAAAACCAAATGGCATATATTTATCTGCAGCCTGTGTCACAACGCATAAAGAGATATTATATATACATACATATATTTTTTTTATAGATAGAGAGAGATTTGCACTCAATGTATGAGTACAAGGAAAGAATTATAATTGTACATAATGACCTTAGCCTTTGTCTTGCAATTTCCACCTCATATATATATATTACTTTGTGGTGGCTGCTTAGCAGCAGCCTTGTCAATCTGCCTCTAGTGATAAACTTGCTAAATAAAAGTCAGTGAAGGTCTAGGAGTCACCCATTAGCAGTGTTGGCTTTTTGAAAACTGCATTGATTGCACATACAGTGGACCTGGAAATGCAAGTAGTTCCTACAAAGAAGTTCCTGTCACGCAGTTAGAAATAAGAAGCCTCCCTGACTGTATACTTTTTTGGGAAATATAGACCTGAGATTTATCATTTAATGAATTTTTATATGATGAAATCCCTGCCACACCGGATAGATCGGTTGCACTTGCACAAAATTGTGAAATAACCTGCGCCCATTCAGCCTGGGTCCCACTGAAGTTCTTTGCATTAGTTTTTGTGCCCAAGGCAACCACAGTCATTTAATTGGGTACCTCACAGGGCAAGTTTTGAGCTGCCAAAAGCCCCCTGTATTGTCCCAGTGAATGATACATCAAGGCATATGCACAACCAGCACGCCATCACTTCACTGGGACTTGCAGAGTTTGCAGTTTCCTCAAGACAACTCCCTTTATATAAAAAGTTTACTTCCTACATTGCCAGGAAACAGACGATTTTGTGGTTTCTTTTAGCTTTTCCTGTAGCAATAAAATATATCATGCCTTCTAACATTATTATATTCTGGTACACTTTTATGTAGAGCTCTCTGTTCCAGTACTTCAAGAGCCAGTCCTATATATAGGACTTTATTCTTTCTGGTAATATTCCAGAAAGAAAGAGAAAGAGAAAAAAAAGCAGATTCTGCTACTTAAAGGGTCACTGTCACCAGCTTTTACATAACTAAAGTACGAGCACCCTCAGGTCCCTTCAACCACCAGAAGCCAGGAGGACACAGGACATGTTGGGGGGGGTCACATCAGCTGTGGTTCCTAAGGATTACAGAGAACCTTTACCAGGGCAAGTACAGTATGGGTAACCTTATAATGGTCTTATAATTACACTGGTAAAGTTTCGTATTTTGGGACAACCCCATTAAAAAAGTCAACTTACCCTGCCCTGTAGTCATGCAGGTACTTTCAGTATTCGCAACACTTGGCTTGGCCGAAAGCACTGGGGGTCATAGGGCTCACTTTGAAAAATCAGCGGTCTCCTCAGACAATGGAACGTCACATGTCCTGTAGTCCAAAGAGGCCACCAAAGTTGGTCCTGTGACCCCCAATACTTGTACTGGAAGTACAACTAAAACACAGGACCACTTAGTGGACAACTTAGTGTATATCTCTTGTATATTTACTATCCAAAGATGTACATTTGGATCCCTAATAAGGACTTTTTAAAGTACAGGATGTTTCTTACCAGCAAGTATTCAAACCACTCGGCCCCCATTCTCCAGTCAAGCCCAAGATCTTTAGTAAGAAAACTGGCCACATTCTGGCGTCCACGGTTCGACATAAAACCTGTCATAGCTAGTTCGCGCATATTTGCATCAACAAAAGGAACTCCAGTCCGACCCTCTGAAAAAATATATATATAAAAAAAATATGGCACTGGCTAGACACAAGGGATTCTGGTAAAACCTATGCAGTGCATGATGAGATGATATAAGACAGGCACTGACCTTTCCAGGCTTCAAACTGTTTTAGATCCTTCTTCCAAGGAACCTCTTTATCTTGAAGACCTAAATGAATGCACAAGGCAATAGTTTTTCACACAAGATTGTATGTTTTCCCCCACCCCTTATGGTTGTGTAGCGTGCATCTCAAATATGTCAAGAAACAGGCAGTGAAAATCCAAAGCAGAGTTAAAATCTACACCACAGGTTAACCTCCACTGGAGATTTATCAGCATCTCTTCCACCTCCGCTATTATAACACAAGGCAACCTACCATACACCGAAATCAATGGCGAAGGGAAGGAGCACAGAGACTTTATTCTCACCTTACATTCTTATTTTCTGTTCCACTTTCCTAAAATTGGGATATTTATGGAAACCCCTGTGGCAGGTCTGAACTGAGCCTTAGAACCAGCTCGGCAAAGGAGGGAATTGCTAAAGACTTGACCTGTAACTTTGTACAGGTTAAAGTCCACAATAGGTGGATTAAAAATGAGAAACGTGTATCAAGTAAAAAGAAAATCATATACAGCAGAATGTTTATTCATGCAGAACGTGATCCAAGCTATATCATTATATCATGTGTAATATTTGTGAAGCCATTTACTATGTATACTACGCTATATTAATATGTACTAGAAGTTCTTACACTCAGAAGACAAAAGCAGAGATACAACCTGAGCCCTGATCACAGCACATACCTCTCAAAAAGAATATCCTCCTTCCATACTTAAGAGCCACAAAACGGAAGTAATCTCTCCATAAGAGTTCAAAAATTACCCTAAAAAAAACAGAAATAATACTAAAATTTCACTGGGGCGTTCTTCAAGGGATTCGATACAACAACGTGAGAAATAGGAAGTTCTTAATTACTACTGTAAAAATTTATTTTTTTAAACATTTATGCAATTTTACTTAAAAATAAAAAAATATCTCCACGATCCCCTTGTGCAGCCCAGGTCCCCATGGCTGTCTTTTCTGTCTTCTTCCTGACATGCAGCGAGATGCCCATCCAACCAATTACTGGTAGAAGGTCTAACCTGACTGGACGGGCATCTCAGGGCATTTCCTATATGTAGGGAAGATGATCAAAATAAGAGCTCTGAGTACCCAACTACTGGCCCTGCAGGCTTAACCTATCAGCACCCTGTGATAACTTGCCTGATGTTATGACAGAAGGTTCCCCTTCCATGCTAGCTAACCATCCAGATGCCACCACCTCTATTGACCGCAGCATCAAAGCGGCAAAATGCAACACTGCAACACTGCTGGAACAGGATGCTCCTGCACACAACGCAGACACAGGCAACACTTAGGCTGCGTTCACATGTTGGATCTGAATTGCATTTAGTAACGCAATTCAAGCACTCCACGACAAGCCAGAAAAGAGCCTGTGTGCCATAAAATTCTGTATAGTTGTGCAGCAAACAAGACCAACTAATAGGAGGTGCAAAGTACAACTTACTAGTCTTGTGAAACAACAAGGTAAGGCCTAATTCACATTTACGTTTGGACCTCTGTTATGTTCTGTCTCTAAAACCATAATAAAGGAAGTTGTAAAAATGTCCAGAGGTCCGAACATAGGTGTGAACTACGCCCAACGCACAAAAATGTAATAATACAAGTCAATAAAATGACTTACCAGTAAGTGCTCTGATTTGCAGTTTGTTCCTTCTCATATTTGCGGATCTGCTCAAATATGTATCTGGGGGAGATGCAGCCCAACGCGAGCCTAAAATATAGCACCAGCATACATGAACAAGCGGTTTCAATGCCTGTTTGGGTAGGGTACCTGCACATGTCACACATACGTGCAGATTTTCCATGCTGCATTTCCATGTGGTAAAGGGCAGATACCCTTATATTAGATTTCATCTTTCACTGAGTGATAGAAACCTACCATGGGGCAAATTTGGTTGAATAATCCATTCCTATGAGTCCATTACGAGTGTCTTTATAGGAGGCTACAAGATTCTGAATACAAGAAAGGCACATAAGCAATAGACATCCAAGTAGTCCATACACGCATGTAAAATAAGTAGTAGAGGTTACTGGCACCATAAAGTTGGCCAAGCTACAGAATCACCTGCACTTGGGGTGGGGGTCCTACGTGGTATGTAACTAGCTAGCTATTACTTATCCACATGTGAATAAAGAATTGAACGATACGGAGTACTGCTTTCCAGTCTTGGATACATTTGGGCTATGCATACTATAACAATGTTTTATCTATTTTCTAAAAAGGCTTAGTATAATATTACATAACACTTTACACAACTGCCTTGTCTGTCCCTCACTTCTCCATTGCTCTACAGTCTCCTGCCAGTCCCTACTTAATGGCGCACTCATAACATCTTAACACAAGCAATGCAAAGAGCCTGGACATCTCTGCTGCTGCAGCAGAAAGTAGAGAGCAGAGGAACAGACATCTTTGTGTTAGGAGCAAAGGAGGATTGGTGAGGAGAGGATGTCTACTATAGACTATACATACCTAGAGTTGTGACAACTTACCGTATCCCAGAAGTAATGCTGCAGTCTCTGTAGAGCTTGACTCTCACCCCCACTACAAGGGAACGCTGTTCTTGGGTCTGTTAGAGGATCTGTTAATCATAAGAAACACAGCTCTGATAAACAGAAAACCTATCTCCAGCATGTCCGTATAGAATGAACAGAGCATCAGGGTTTAACATGCCACTTCTTCAGTCAAGAAGAAGAACACCCATCTGACAAAATGTTACTACCTTGTTGCCCAAAATCCTCCACTGTTGGCACAGAACTTTCTTCCAGGCCCCCCGGCAAAGGCTTCAACTTCTCTGGCATCTGTAAGGTTGGACGCACTTTGCATTGCGCCTCTACAGCTTTCCGGAACTGGGTATAGATATCTGGTAAACTACACAAGAAAGTAAAGTTAGGACATTTTAAAATATGATCTGAAGGAACAGTAAAAACTCATAAACACCATTTAAAACTCATGATCTGTATACTCTGCTTTAGGTGATGAGACATGTTATGTCTTGGGGGAGAGGGGGGGATTTATGATTATGTGTGCACTAGAATTGTGGAGTGTTACTTGGTAGGTTTTTACATTTTTTCTGCACGTCCAATTGTCAAAGTGTCAAAGGTCTGGGTGCAGTCCCACGTTGCGTCTAACGCACGCAATTAAAAACGCATTGCAACAGCTGAAGAGAGATTTGCCCAATTAAAAAGCTGTTAACACTTGTGTTTACAAAACACAAATGTTAATGCTTGCTTCAACGCATGTGTTAACTGGTGCATTTTGTAAACCCAAATATAAACAGCTGTTTAATTAGGCAAATTTCTCTCCAGCTGGTAGAATGTGTTATGAAATGTATGCATTAGACGCAAAGTGCGAGGTTGCTGCTTATCATATCCTGTAAATGAACAGAGTGTCCAAAATGGGCATGTTTGGAGACAGTTTCATGTTGAAATAAATGACAGTAAACCACATTATACAAAACCCTTAGGCTACATTCACACAAACGTATGGGGGACATATATACGGCGTGTATACGTCCCCCATACACTTCTATGGGCTCACGGCACCGTACGGGAACGGTACAGTACAGCACACACGCGTATGTCTTATATGTCCTATCTTTTAATCCCACGTGCAGTAGTATTGCGTGTGCCGGCAGACACTCTGATGTCAATGGCAGCTGACGTCAGAACTGTGCGCCACATGGATGTGCCGTTACCGGACGGATCGCTGAGAAGACCTGGGGGCGTCAGAAAGGCAAGTATAAATTTTTTTTTTAATGAATTGGGCAAACTAGGGCTGGCTGTATACAGGGAGAGGGGACAGGTGGCTATATATTGGGGAGAGGGGCTGCATATCTATATACTGGGGGGAGGCTGTGACCAATGCATTTCCCACCCTAGGCTTATACTCGAGTGAATAGGTTTTCCCAGTTTTTTGTGGTAAAAGTAGGAGCCTCAGTTTCTATTCGGGTCGGCTTATATACGGTAAGAACATTTAGGAAATAATACACTATGACACCATTCAATCTGTTACACTTCTAAACTTTCTTTCCTGGATGTTAGAAACTACTTTTCTTTATAAATAGAGTCGGGATTAGACATTTTATGTTTATTTTATGTCATTTAAGTTTTTGTGTATAAAATTGTTGTCTTTGTTTCTGTATTGTCTAATGCAGCTATGCAGACTAATGTTCACTTTGGTGTTCTCCTGTACTTGACTCCATGTAAACACTGTGTAGCTTGCTTTTCTGTTTTCTGGTAAAGCTTCTAACGTTACCCAGAGATATGCCTGAACGGTAGATCCTCCCGATGATACAATGTGGACCCCCAAATTGTATGATACTTGACACCATGCCGAGTGCAGACTTGCTTCAAAGATTTCTCAACATCCAGCTCTTCCTTTGTGGCCTGAAAATAGGGGTTATAAGTCAAAACACAACTTCAACTATAGCTATATACAAGTAGGGCTGCATTCACACGACAGTAAAGGGGGACATATGTGCGGCCATACATATGTCCCACATAGACAGCAATGGCCTCACGGAGTGATAAGGCGACGCACATATACTGCTCTGTACACAGGAAAAAAAATAGGACATATCCTATCTTTCTTTGTGTGCATGGCCGTACGCCTGCATTTCTCTGGAGAGGGGAGGGGGTCGCCACTCCTCTCCAGCGCACCGGACGTACGCCTGCCCGGCTATGGCCTAAAGTAGGGTGTGCAAAAAGTGGAGAAAATAACCTCTTCTTGAAGAGCCACAGCAGAGACTGGTCCAATCTGCTTGATCAGATCCTCAATTACATTTTCAGGATGACCTCTTCTCAGCAGAAGATTGCTGGATAGATAAAAGACAGAAAAAGGTTAATGGGCACGGACATTAGATACACATATTACATGTTCCTATATATGATCTCATGTACTACAATCACACACCCACCTTCCTATTTTCTTGAGCGTGTTTCTTAAATCCTTTATGCTTTCTAACAGAAACTTCAAGCGATGAGGTCCTGTCTTGGGGAAGTTGTAGTAATGTGTTCCCACATAGTGTCTTGGATCAAAGCAGTAGAGGGGGACAATATATTCTGCGTTCCGGTGAGCCCAAAGCAACACCTACAAGATACAGGAAAAAGGAGGATTATATCCTATGCAGCACAGAATGATGATCACCTGGAAAACCCAACAACACAACAAAGAGGATAAGACCCCCTTTAGTATTAACATAATAGGAGATATTAGTGTGTGTATGGGGTCTACACCCTGAAATGCAAGTTTGGTGTGAATTGGGACACTACTTTCTGCCACAGTATTGCAGACCGCTGTTCACATGAAAGCCGGGGTTCAGTGTGTAGATCAAAAAGAGAAGGGAAATTCTAGAGGATATGTACATTAGTGTGGTTTTACCCTTAAAGGGGTTGTCCACTTCCAGCAAATATTTAATATTGTTTGTGTAATTAAAAGTTATACAATTTCCCATTATAGTTTCAGGATAATTTTTGCACGGTTTTCTAGATCTCTGCTTGCTGTCATACTATAGAAAGCATCATTGTTTAGTTCCTGTGGATGAAGACCTGTCCCTGGTCATGTGATGTCTCACAGATGCACAGCTTGTTATAACACACGGCTCTGATTACTCTTAACAAGCAGTGAATCTGTATGACACCACATGACCAGGGATCAGTGTTTATCCACAGGAAGTAAACAATGAGGCTTCCAATAAAATATGGATTTTTGTGTGCATTTTTTATGTGAAATTTGACGGCCAAATGGAAATCTGTATGCGGAAAAGCAACTACTCCCAAGAACAGATGCATTTAGACCTGAACGCTTGAGTTTAGGAACTAGAAACAGGTTGGTTAAACAGGTTGGTCTAAGCGTGAATACAGCCTTTGGGTGAAGACACACATGGCGTTTTTGGGCCGTTTTTACTAAGTGCGTTTTCAGATAGTTAAAAATGCATGCGTTTTTTGAAAACGCATGCGTTTTTGTCCGTTTTTCATTGCGCAATTTCGGAAAAACTGACAAAAGCGGATGCGTTTTCAAAAAACGCATGCGGACGCACTTAGTAAAAACGGCCCAAAAACGCCATGTGTGTCTTCACCCTTAGGCTCCCTGCACAAGGCACAGAAAGTCAAAGGATTCCAGCAGCTGTAAAATCAATGTGAATACAAAGCGACCTTGTCCACTGCATAAGGCTGGTGCCACACGTAGCGCTTTGTCTGCGCTTGCAAACGCAGACAAAGTCACGCCCACCGGGGCGGGCCTCGGCACGATCGCATCAGCGTTTCTATGGAAACGGCTGCGATCGGGAACGAGCCGCCGGTGTTTCGCGTTAAATTTCCATAGAAACGCTGATACGATCGGGCCGAGGCCCGCCCCAGTGGGCGCGACTTTGTCTGCGTTTGCAAGCGCAGACAAAGCGCTACGTGTGGCGCCAGCCTAAGGTATTTTCACTAAAAATTTACACAACTTGCAGATTTTTATGTCAATCTATGTCATATCTTTTACTGAATTTGATGTTATTCTCTGTTAATCTGCAGCAGAATCTGCATGAGAATCCACGGCAAAAAAAAAAAAAAATCACATCTACTACAGTTTATTATATGAACTTTTAGAGTGCGGTCACATGTACGGCTAGCGCGGCATTTATGTTTGAATGCGGCCTTATCACACAAGCTATATCTAAAATATACACTACTCAAAAAAATAAAGGAAAAACTCAAATACCACATCCTAGATCTGAATGAAATATTTTCATTCAATATTTTGTTTTGTACACAGTTGAATGTGATGACAACAAAATCACAATCAGTGGAAATCATCTTATTAACTCCTTAAGGACGCAGGGTTTTTTCGCTCATTTCTCGCTCTCCACCTTCAAAAATCCATAACTTTTTCATTTTTACGTGTACAGACCTGTGTGAGGGCTTATTTTGTGCGTAACAAATTTTACATTCTCGTAATTTTATTTATTTTAACATGCCGTGTACTGCGAAGCTGAAAAAAAAATCCAAATGTGGAAAAAAAATTTAAAAAACGCACGTGCGTCACGTTCTTGTGGGCTCAGTTTTTACGACTTTTACTGTGCACTCAAAATAACAGCTCAGCTTTATTCTTTGGTTCGGTGCGATCGCGGTGATACCAAATTTATAACGAATGTGTACAAAAAAGAAAAAAAAATTTTTTGCCATCTTCTGAAGCTAATAACTTTTTCATACTTTGGCGAACGGAGCTGTGTGAGGTGTCATTTTTTTGCGAAATGAGCCTACGTTTTCATTGCTACAATTTTGAGGTCTGTGCGACATTTTGATCATTTTTTATTCCATTTTTTATGTGATGTAAAAAGGTGTAAAAGTCGCATTTCGGACATTTGGGCGCCATTTCCCGCCTCGGAGGTCACCGCCACCCGTAACCGTTTTTATATTTTGATAGATCGGGCGTTTTGGGATGCGGCGATACCTAATGTGTCTGATTTTTACTGTTTATTATGTTTTATATCAGTTCTAGGGAAAGGGGGGTGATTTGAAGTTTTAATATTTTATTAATTTTTTTATTTTTTAAACTTTTTTTTTTTCACTATTTTTTAGACCATCTAGGGTACATTAACCCTAGATGGTCAGATCGTTCCTACCATATACTGCAATACTTCTGTATCGCAGTATATGGCATTTCTGCACACTATACACTACAATGAGCCACAGGCTCATTGTAATGGATATGCAGAAGCCATGTATCCTCGGGTCAAACGAAGAGCCGAGGCTACCATGTCAACCGATCGCCGGCCCCCGATGACGTTCGGGGGCGCGGCGACCGTAACAAAGATGGCGGCGCCCGCGCGCCGCCGTCTTTTAAATGTCACCGGCAACGGAGGGGTTAATAGCCGCGATCGGTGCAAGCACTGACCGCGGTTATTAGCAGTGGGGGTTTTATGCAATATGCAAAAACCCCCACCCTTGTATGAAGAGGACTCAGCCCGTGAGCCCTCTTCATACACTCCTTATACCTCTGCGCCGTAGAACTACGGCGCAGAGCGTTAAGGGGTTAACCAATGGAGGCCTGGATTTGAAATCACCCACAAAATTAAAGTGGTAAAACATACTACTGGCTGATCCACCTTTGATGTAATGTCTGTAAAACAAGTCAAAATGAGGCTCAGTATTCTGCTTCCACGTGCCTGTATGACCTCCCTACAAGCCTCGGCATGCTCCAGATGAGGTTGCGGATGGTCTCCTGAGGGATCTCCTCCCAGACCTGGACTGAAGCATCCGCCAACTCCTGGGAAGTGTGTGGTGCAAGACATGAGGACATGGATGGAGTGAGACATGATGTTCCAGATGTGCTCAATCGGATTTAGGTCTGGGGAACGTGCAGAGCAGTCCATAGTTTCAATGCCTTAATCTTGCAGTAACTGCTGACACACACCAGGCACCTTAGGTCTAGCATTGTCCTGCATTAGGAGAAACCCAGGGCCAACCGCACCAGCATATGGTCTCCCAAGGGGTCTGAGGATCTTGTCTCGGTACCTAATGGCAGTCAGGCTACCTCTACCGAGTACATGGAGGGCTGTACGTCACTCCAAAGAAATGCCACACCACACCATTACCAACCTACTGCCAAACCGGTCATGGTCATGCTGAAGGATGTTGCAGGCAGCAGATTGCCCTTCACGGTGTCTCCAGACTCTGTCACATCTGTTACATGTGCTCAATGTGAACCTGCTTATGTCTGAAGAGCACAGAGCGCCAGTGGATTATTTGCCAATCCTGGTGCCAAGAGTCCTGCACGGTGTTGGGCTGTGACATCGGGCCCTCATACAATCCTCATGCAGTAGGTTGCCAACTTTTTGTGCAGACACATGCACATTTGTGGCTGCTGAAGGTCATTTTGCAGGGCTCTGGCAGTGCTCCCCCTGTTCCTCCTTGCACAAAGCCAGTGGTAGCGGTCCTGCTGCTGGGCTGTTGCCCTCCTACAGCCCCCTCCATGTCTCCTGGTGTATTAGCCTGTCTCCTGGTAGCTCCTTCAGCCTCTGGACACTACACTGAGGGAGCTTTCACACAAGGGCTTTAGCCTTGATTTAAAGGGGTTATCCGGGTTTAAAAAAATTTCTTCTGGCCGGGCTGGGGAGGGCTATTTAAACATAATAAATATGTACTTACCTCCTCCGGTGCTGCCGATGTCCCGCGCCGCGGCCGGTCTTCTCTGTGCGCCGGTTTCATTACAAGTGCGCACAGGGAGCTTCCAGCCGGCCGGATGCTCCCATGCGCACCATCTCCCAGCGCTTACAACGCTGAGAGATAGGGACGGATGGGAGGAGCCGGCCACATCGCGTACCGGAAGCTCCCTGTGAGCGGCTTCCGTGCCCCTGTAAACAAACGGGCACGGATCGAAGGGACCGCGGCGCAGGACATCGGCGGCGCCGGAGGAGGTAAGTACATGTTTATTATGTTTAACTAGCCCTCCCCAGCCCGGCCCTAGGTAATTTTTAAAACCCGGATAACCCCTTTAATTTTGTGGGTGACTCTAAAGCCAGGCCTCTATTGGTAAATATGATGATTCCCACTGATGATTTGTGATTTTGTTGTCAAACATTCAACTTTGTACAGAACAAAGTATTAAATGAAAATATTACATTAATTCATTCAGATCTATGATGTGTCATCTTGAGTGTTCCATTTATTTTTTTTAGAGCAGTGTATATAATACACGTGTAGCATAGTCACGCCCCGGGTTACACAACTGCAACCTCCACCAATAGCGTTCCCCGTGTGAGTAGCATCCACCAATAGCGTTCCCCGTGTGAGCAGCCTCCACCAATAGCGATCCCCGGTGTGCGCAGCCACCACCAATACACTGCGGTTGTGTAAGTCGTGTATTGTGCGAGTGCAGCTGCTCCGCAGTGTCGTGCATATCGTACCTCGTTATCGTGATATCGCAGGTCATTCCTCAGCAGACAAATCACTATCCTGCCCGGAGCCGCCATCATCCTCATCAGAAGCCGCGGCCTCACCGGAGCCACTCACCGGGAGTCTCACTAATGCCCCCGCCCACTACGATGACGTAAAATCCCCGCCTACTACTCCAGTCCGTTGCAGTTCACACCGTAGCCACTAGGTGTCACATCAGCCAAATTCTATACATGAAGCAGTTTCTATATTGATGGATATCATCATCATCTATTTGTAATATAAGACATATCGGTCTAATATAACTTGTATGTCACTACATATTGGAAACTGCACCTAAATAGTGCACACCTGATTATTTGACCTTATTCAGACGGATAGATCACATTACATATGGTTCCTTACAAGTTATGTCATGTAATATATGGTACACATAGGAACACATCAAGAGGTTATGTCAGTAAGGGAAGATCCAATTCTGAATGTACAAGATATATATAATAGATAAATTACACAATTAAACTGTAAAAAACTGTGTTAAAAGTGGACACAAAATGGCCGGGCCGGGACTATTGGCTAGATACCAGACTTGCAAAAATAGATATGAATGGGGAGGGGGAATAGGACCCTGGTCAGCCCAGTACAAAGAAAACAAGCTCCAACCATTGAGACATACACTATGGGGTCACACGTATCAATAGTGTTGCGTCCTAACACAACACTAGCGCACAGCTGAACGAATATGCGTTTCCAGTGAAGTGCAAACGAAACTAGGACCCGTACCAGTGTCTTGCACACAAGATACCAGGTGCGGACCGAGGCCCATCCGCGTGCTAGCGCTGCTTTGGGAAAAGCAATTCTAGCACCACATGTGACCACATCCTTAGATCAGCACTTTTCTGATTAAAGGGGTTTTTCCAAGAACAAAAGTTAGGCCCTATCAGCGAGATAGGTCCTAACTTGCTGATCAGTGGGAGTCTCAGTGCTGAGACCCCCACAGATCACAAAAAACAGGGGCCCGTCGGATCCCTCCTTGCTATGTCAGGCTAATGGAACAGATGGCCGCACATGACTGTTCTGCTCCATTAATCTCTATAGAGCTGACAAAGATCGGTGATCTTTCCGTCAGCTACAGAGAGATAAATGGAGCAGAATGGTCATGCACAGCCATCTGCTCCATTAGTCTGACAGAGCGACCTCCGTCGGATCGCTCGTGGGGGTCTCAGCACCGACTTTTGTTTGTGGGAACACCCATTTAAGTATTGGTCTTGTGTCTGTGTCCTGAAAGTTTGACAAAAAACTTTCTCCCCAGAGGTGAAGTGGGCGGAGACTAATATCTGTCAGTCTATGCCCACAGGCTGAGGCCAGTTAGCTTGCCCACAGATCCCATGATGCCTTGTGTTCTCTCGCAAATCAATTTAGCATTTAATCCATTTAGTTTCCCACAAGTAAATCCACTGAACACTGCACAGTGCACATGCAGGATATATATGGTGAAAGCCTGGCAGCTTCCATCACATGGAGGAAACATGCGGACGCACTTAGTAAAAACGGCCCAAAAACGCCATGTGTGTCTTCACCCTTAGGCTCCCTGCACAAGGCACAGAAAGTCAAAGGATTCCAGCAGCTGTAAAATCAATGTGAATACAAAGCGACCTTGTCCACTGCATAAGGCTGGTGCCACACGTAGCGCTTTGTCTGCGCTTGCAAACGCAGACAAAGTCACGCCCACCGGGGCGGGCCTCGGCACGATCGCATCAGCGTTTCTATGGAAACGGCTGCGATCGGGAACGAGCCGCCGGTGTTTCGCGTTAAATTTCCATAGAAACGCTGATACGATCGGGCCGAGGCCCGCCCCAGTGGGCGCGACTTTGTCTGCGTTTGCAAGCGCAGACAAAGCGCTACGTGTGGCGCCAGCCTAAGGTATTTTCACTAAAAATTTACACAACTTGCAGATTTTTATGTCAATCTATGTCATATCTTTTACTGAATTTGATGTTATTCTCTGTTAATCTGCAGCAGAATCTGCATGAGAATCCACGGCAAAAAAAAAAAAAAAATCACATCTACTACAGTTTATTATATGAACTTTTAGAGTGCGGTCACATGTACGGCTAGCGCGGCATTTATGTTTGAATGCGGCCTTATCACACAAGCTATATCTAAAATATACACTACTCAAAAAAATAAAGGAAAAACTCAAATACCACATCCTAGATCTGAATGAAATATTTTCATTCAATATTTTGTTTTGTACACAGTTGAATGTGATGACAACAAAATCACAATCAGTGGAAATCATCTTATTAACTCCTTAAGGACGCAGGGTTTTTTCGCTCATTTCTCGCTCTCCACCTTCAAAAATCCATAACTTTTTCATTTTTACGTGTACAGACCTGTGTGAGGGCTTATTTTGTGCGTAACAAATTTTACATTCTCGTAATTTTATTTATTTTAACATGCCGTGTACTGCGAAGCTGAAAAAAAAATCCAAATGTGGAAAAAAAATTTAAAAAACGCACGTGCGTCACGTTCTTGTGGGCTCAGTTTTTACGACTTTTACTGTGCACTCAAAATAACAGCTCAGCTTTATTCTTTGGTTCGGTGCGATCGCGGTGATACCAAATTTATAACGAATGTGTACAAAAAAGAAAAAAAAATTTTTTGCCATCTTCTGAAGCTAATAACTTTTTCATACTTTGGCGAACGGAGCTGTGTGAGGTGTCATTTTTTTGCGAAATGAGCCTACGTTTTCATTGCTACAATTTTGAGGTCTGTGCGACATTTTGATCATTTTTTATTCCATTTTTTATGTGATGTAAAAAGGTGTAAAAGTCGCATTTCGGACATTTGGGCGCCATTTCCCGCCTCGGAGGTCACCGCCACCCGTAACCGTTTTTATATTTTGATAGATCGGGCGTTTTGGGATGCGGCGATACCTAATGTGTCTGATTTTTACTGTTTATTATGTTTTATATCAGTTCTAGGGAAAGGGGGGTGATTTGAAGTTTTAATATTTTATTAATTTTTTTATTTTTTAAACTTTTTTTTTTTCACTATTTTTTAGACCATCTAGGGTACATTAACCCTAGATGGTCAGATCGTTCCTACCATATACTGCAATACTTCTGTATCGCAGTATATGGCATTTCTGCACACTATACACTACAATGAGCCACAGGCTCATTGTAATGGATATGCAGAAGCCATGTATCCTCGGGTCAAACGAAGAGCCGAGGCTACCATGTCAACCGATCGCCGGCCCCCGATGACGTTCGGGGGCGCGGCGACCGTAACAAAGATGGCGGCGCCCGCGCGCCGCCGTCTTTTAAATGTCACCGGCAACGGAGGGGTTAATAGCCGCGATCGGTGCAAGCACTGACCGCGGTTATTAGCAGTGGGGGTTTTATGCAATATGCAAAAACCCCCACCCTTGTATGAAGAGGACTCAGCCCGTGAGCCCTCTTCATACACTCCTTATACCTCTGCGCCGTAGAACTACGGCGCAGAGCGTTAAGGGGTTAACCAATGGAGGCCTGGATTTGAAATCACCCACAAAATTAAAGTGGTAAAACATACTACTGGCTGATCCACCTTTGATGTAATGTCTGTAAAACAAGTCAAAATGAGGCTCAGTATTCTGCTTCCACGTGCCTGTATGACCTCCCTACAAGCCTCGGCATGCTCCAGATGAGGTTGCGGATGGTCTCCTGAGGGATCTCCTCCCAGACCTGGACTGAAGCATCCGCCAACTCCTGGGAAGTGTGTGGTGCAAGACATGAGGACATGGATGGAGTGAGACATGATGTTCCAGATGTGCTCAATCGGATTTAGGTCTGGGGAACGTGCAGAGCAGTCCATAGTTTCAATGCCTTAATCTTGCAGTAACTGCTGACACACACCAGGCACCTTAGGTCTAGCATTGTCCTGCATTAGGAGAAACCCAGGGCCAACCGCACCAGCATATGGTCTCCCAAGGGGTCTGAGGATCTTGTCTCGGTACCTAATGGCAGTCAGGCTACCTCTACCGAGTACATGGAGGGCTGTACGTCACTCCAAAGAAATGCCACACCACACCATTACCAACCTACTGCCAAACCGGTCATGGTCATGCTGAAGGATGTTGCAGGCAGCAGATTGCCCTTCACGGTGTCTCCAGACTCTGTCACATCTGTTACATGTGCTCAATGTGAACCTGCTTATGTCTGAAGAGCACAGAGCGCCAGTGGATTATTTGCCAATCCTGGTGCCAAGAGTCCTGCACGGTGTTGGGCTGTGACATCGGGCCCTCATACAATCCTCATGCAGTAGGTTGCCAACTTTTTGTGCAGACACATGCACATTTGTGGCTGCTGAAGGTCATTTTGCAGGGCTCTGGCAGTGCTCCCCCTGTTCCTCCTTGCACAAAGCCAGTGGTAGCGGTCCTGCTGCTGGGCTGTTGCCCTCCTACAGCCCCCTCCATGTCTCCTGGTGTATTAGCCTGTCTCCTGGTAGCTCCTTCAGCCTCTGGACACTACACTGAGGGAGCTTTCACACAAGGGCTTTAGCCTTGATTTAAAGGGGTTATCCGGGTTTAAAAAAATTTCTTCTGGCCGGGCTGGGGAGGGCTATTTAAACATAATAAATATGTACTTACCTCCTCCGGTGCTGCCGATGTCCCGCGCCGCGGCCGGTCTTCTCTGTGCGCCGGTTTCATTACAAGTGCGCACAGGGAGCTTCCAGCCGGCCGGATGCTCCCATGCGCACCATCTCCCAGCGCTTACAACGCTGAGAGATAGGGACGGATGGGAGGAGCCGGCCACATCGCGTACCGGAAGCTCCCTGTGAGCGGCTTCCGTGCCCCTGTAAACAAACGGGCACGGATCGAAGGGACCGCGGCGCAGGACATCGGCGGCGCCGGAGGAGGTAAGTACATGTTTATTATGTTTAACTAGCCCTCCCCAGCCCGGCCCTAGGTAATTTTTAAAACCCGGATAACCCCTTTAATTTTGTGGGTGACTCTAAAGCCAGGCCTCTATTGGTAAATATGATGATTCCCACTGATGATTTGTGATTTTGTTGTCAAACATTCAACTTTGTACAGAACAAAGTATTAAATGAAAATATTACATTAATTCATTCAGATCTATGATGTGTCATCTTGAGTGTTCCATTTATTTTTTTTAGAGCAGTGTATATAATACACGTGTAGCATAGTCACGCCCCGGGTTACACAACTGCAACCTCCACCAATAGCGTTCCCCGTGTGAGTAGCATCCACCAATAGCGTTCCCCGTGTGAGCAGCCTCCACCAATAGCGATCCCCGGTGTGCGCAGCCACCACCAATACACTGCGGTTGTGTAAGTCGTGTATTGTGCGAGTGCAGCTGCTCCGCAGTGTCGTGCATATCGTACCTCGTTATCGTGATATCGCAGGTCATTCCTCAGCAGACAAATCACTATCCTGCCCGGAGCCGCCATCATCCTCATCAGAAGCCGCGGCCTCACCGGAGCCACTCACCGGGAGTCTCACTAATGCCCCCGCCCACTACGATGACGTAAAATCCCCGCCTACTACTCCAGTCCGTTGCAGTTCACACCGTAGCCACTAGGTGTCACATCAGCCAAATTCTATACATGAAGCAGTGTCTATATTGATGGATATCATCATCATCTATTTGTTATATAAGACATATCGGCCTAATATAACTTGTATGTCACTACATATTGGAAACTGCACCTAAATAGTGCACACCTGATTATTTGACCTTATTCAGACGGATAGATCACATTACATATGGTTCCTTACAAGTTATGTCATGTAATATATGGTACACATAGGAACACATCAAGAGGTTATGTCAGTAAGGGAAGATCCAATTCTGAATGTACAAGATATATATAATAGATAAATTACACAATTAAACTGTAAAAAACTGTGTTAAAAGTGGACACAAAATGGCCGGGCCGGGACTATTGGCTAGATACCAGACTTGCAAAAATAGATATGAATGGGGAGGGGGAATAGGACCCTGGTCAGCCCAGTACAAAGAAAACAAGCTCCAACCATTGAGACATACACTATGGGGTCACACGTATCAATAGTGTTGCGTCCTAACACAACACTAGCGCACAGCTGAACGAATATGCGTTTCCAGTGAAGTGCAAACGAAACTAGGACCCGTACCAGTGTCTTGCACACAAGATACCAGGTGCGGACCGAGGCCCATCCGCGTGCTAGCGCTGCTTTGGGAAAAGCAATTCTAGCACCACATGTGACCACATCCTTAGATCAGCACTTTTCTGATTAAAGGGGTTTTTCCAAGAACAAAAGTTAGGCCCTATCAGCGAGATAGGTCCTAACTTGCTGATCAGTGGGAGTCTCAGTGCTGAGACCCCCACAGATCACAAAAAACAGGGGCCCGTCGGATCCCTCCTTGCTATGTCAGGCTAATGGAACAGATGGCCGCACATGACTGTTCTGCTCCATTAATCTCTATAGAGCTGACAAAGATCGGTGATCTTTCCGTCAGCTACAGAGAGATAAATGGAGCAGAATGGTCATGCACAGCCATCTGCTCCATTAGTCTGACAGAGCGACCTCCGTCGGATCGCTCGTGGGGGTCTCAGCACCGACTTTTGTTTGTGGGAACACCCATTTAAGTATTGGTCTTGTGTCTGTGTCCTGAAAGTTTGACAAAAAACTTTCTCCCCAGAGGTGAAGTGGGCGGAGACTAATATCTGTCAGTCTATGCCCACAGGCTGAGGCCAGTTAGCTTGCCCACAGATCCCATGATGCCTTGTGTTCTCTCGCAAATCAATTTAGCATTTAATCCATTTAGTTTCCCACAAGTAAATCCACTGAACACTGCACAGTGCACATGCAGGATATATATGGTGAAAGCCTGGCAGCTTCCATCACATGGAGGAAACATGTAATAAGTGGAAGAAATCATAAATAACCAGTTACCTGCAGTCTATAGCCTGTGATGTGTGAGCACTAAGGGTTAATAGCTTATCTGAACAGAGCTGATACTGCTGATGACCAGGTGGGGGAAGGGAGCAGTGAGAAGAGCAGACACAGAGAAACTTCTGTGAAATCACAGACAGGGATGGAGGGAGGGAACAGGGAGATCTTGTACCTCATTATTCTATGCAGGAGACATCTGCATACACATCCAGCTCTGCTGCATTCACTGTTCAGAACACTTCCAGCTCTGCTAAGTTCACTGAAACATGACCTCCTGCTCTGTGAGCAGGAAGCAGCAGCCCCTCCCATGAATCCCTAGTTTGTTTACACTGACAGTTTCCAGGGCTTATCAGTACATGGAGAGGAGGCAGCTATTGCAGCACTAAGGTAATCTGAGGAATTAGATAATAGGAAAAGTTGTTTTACATCCCAAGAGCTATTGATTTATGGAAAACAAAAAACCTTTACAGTTACTCTTCAAGATATTTTACCAAACAGCAATCTGAATCAAAACTATATATAATCACAGTTATATAAGAGAGAACCCTTAAAATCTTCTAACGAAAACTTTCACTTCCTCAAGCCAATAAGAGAACACTCAGTTATGCAAATAGGCTGAAGACTTGTAGTGTAAGGTAACTCGAGGCAAATAGGTCTGACATTAGTGTTTTAACTTAAAGGAAAGCTACCATGAGGAATTTACCATGAGAAGTAGATCTGATGGCAGGTTCCTCCTGCTGCCTCTGCCATAATCTGTAATTTAATAATAATCCTGGAACATAACCTAACTTGTTAAAAAAAACTTTTTTTAGTAATATGTAAATTAAATGCAGAGGCTACTGGGGCGGGTACTAGCCTTAGCTCCCAGTGCCCGGCCAGGCTAGTACACGCCTTAGTAGCCTATGTTATTTTACAGTTAATTTACATGTTACTAAAATAAAGTTAGGTTATTTTCCAGGATTATTAAATTACAGATTAGGGCAGAGGAAGGCAGGAGGAATCTAGCATAAAATCTACTTCTGATAGTAAAATCCTCACGGTAGGATTAAAAGGTTTTCCCCATAAAAGTTCTCACATTTTAATCCCCCAGTGACATTTACACAGCAAAGATATTTTTTAACCCCTTACGTTTCAATTTTAGTCAGTTTTATTGCTGTTTTTGGTCCTATCAATCTCTAGACAGTTCAGTTCTCTTAGAAGATACTTCATGATTCCTATGTGCTATATAGACACTGTGTTCTGACAATGTGCTTCAATGTGCTACAATTTTATTTAGCTTCCGAACATTCTCCTAGCTTTTTACACATAGAAAAAGAGAGATGTTGAGATCCATGAGATGGATATAAAACAGAATGACACTCTCAGCTCTGCTCCCTCACGTAATCAATTAAACACATAGTCAGTTCTGCTATAAATACCTTATCTGTATGCAGCTTGTAGAGTAAGTCTTTGCAGGATGCTTGCTGGCAGTAAGGAAGTGTGACTGAGCTGGTCTTGTTATGTAGGAGGGGTGGGGCAGGAGGCAGAGAGCACTGCAGTGTGCAGAAAAGAGAAGCTAATAATGAGAAGAATCCCACCGAAGTCAGAAGATTTACGGTTGTATCCAAGGCCCACCAAATATTACAGATTGCCTTACCATACTAGTGTTTGTAAACTACAAAGTGTTATTATTGCTCAGGGCTAAAGGAAGCCTCTTACTGAATGTGACTGTTCATAAAATAGTTTTATATTTAAAGTTCTTCCCAGGGCCCCTTTTTGCGTAAAATCGGCCCTGCCCAAAGTATTACTTATTTGGGGATTCAGTTGCCTGCAGACTGTTCTAAACTTTATGCCTTACATTTTTTACAAATAATTGAACGAGTTCAGGAGGACTGCTCAGGAGGACCATCTTCTCTTGGTTCACTTACTTTATCTTTTTCAGGCAGTCCACATTATATTGACAAAGGCCTACTTTAGATCACAGAATGCCATTCAGCATAAATTTGTTTGGGCTGACGGGGTGGGCTTCCCAGATCTCAAAAGTTATCATATGGCTGCTCATTTAGCCAAAATCCTAGATTGGTGCTGTAATTCCAGTCTGAAACCCTGGATACTACTGGAGCAGTCTTTCACTCCACTCCTTCTACAGGTAACGCCTTGGCTAGACGCAAATAAGCTTGCCCTGAAAACCCATCCCATGATTGGCCCCACCATCCTCTACTGTCAGGCGGCACTCTCCATTGACACCGAGCACCTCATTAGAGATTCTGCTTGGTTATCTAGGCAGTTGCTCATGGAGCTCAAAGAACCTAGCCCATTGGACAGGTGGGAGGTTCAACAACATTATCTAACCTTCCTGCCTCCTTGATCTCAATTTTCCAAAAATAAGACAGCCTTCAAATACCTTTGATTGCCACACTCTCTCCTCTACACATTCGTGCCTTCTATCCATTCCTGATTATTCTGGCCCTCAGTACTTAACACATTGGGAACTAGACCTAAACAGTTCCCTGATGCCTGAACAAAAGGTACCGATATATAAGTTATGTCACCGTACCTTGGTAAGCTCTAGATATCAGGAAGTGGGATATAAACTGGTGGCCATGTGGCATAGAGTCCCGACTAGCTTGTATACCATCTTCCCACCGGTCCCCACCACATATTCGGAGAGGATGAGGGAACCTATTTGACAGAGTGAGTTGGTCTTAGATGACTACATTACATTTAATGGGCATCCCAGAGTCTGGATCGCTGTTAGGGGGGGGGGGGGGGGGGGGCATGTGTTTTGGTCTTGCCAAGTTCTCACTGCGTTCTGGCAGGAGTTACAGCATCTTATCATATTTATTTGCAGAGACTTGATAGGGTTGTGCCCTCCTCTTTCCTCAGTCACCATAAAGGAGAACTTTTACATCCCGACCCTTGTAAAAAGCCTTTCACTCAGCCAAACCAGTTCCTTACATTGTACTGAAGAGACCCAAACAGGTCAAAACAGTGCTGTCTACAGTTGTGAGTCTGTTCCTTCTGGAATACATATACTGGTTTGGTTTTGATCCCGCATCATGTCATAAGGCTTCCTTAAGGTCATTCTTGATGTCAAGGGAGCTGCCTTACAAGGTAGCAATAAGGGTGTGGTTTTCCTTATCCCATCCTGGAAAACTTTGCATATTTTCCCTGAACCTCCTTCCCCACTGTGATATCTCGGCCCTGGCTTACAAGCCAGCAATCTGCTCACTACAGACAACCTCTTTGAAATGCTGAAGGAGTTTGTGCCCCTTCTCAGCCAGTCCCCTCAATCTGGATACCCCTACCCTTTTATCCCCTTCTTCACCCCTCCCTGTGCCTTTTTTCACCACTCCCCTCTTCCCTTGTTTATTTCCTTTCCCGTCTTACTCCCTCTTCGATTCTGTGGAGGGCCCTTTCTGAAGGCCCTCAGGGGTCACTGGGCTCTCCTATTGTTACACCCCCTACAAAATATAAAAATGGCAGGAAGCCTGTTGAGGCTCGTGTCTATACTTAAAGGGGTTTGCTAATGAAAGAAAATTCTAAAATTACAATCCCCTAGTGATCTTTACACAATAAATATCATGTTTCACCCTTTACTTTATAATTTTACTCAGTTTTATTGCTGGTTTAGCTCCTATCACTATGTGATGGTCTGTGTAAGATCCCAAAGTGTGAGCGGGGAGTCTCTAAGCAGACACATAGGGGCAGATTTATCAAGCAGTCTGAAAGTCAGAATATTTCCAATTGCCCATGGCAACCAATCACAGCTCCCCTTTAAAATATTCATGAGCACTGGTGAAATGAAAGCTGAGCTGTGATTGGTTGCCATGGGCAACTGGAAATATTCTGACTTTCAGACTGCTTGATAAATCTGCCCCATTATGATCCCTGTAGTGCTGTGAGATACAGTGCTGAAAATGTTGTTAGATTATCAGGGTACAGTTTTATATACACTTTCATTTAACTTCTGAACATTTTACTAGTATCTGACATATAGAAAGAGAGATGAGATAGATCAGATGAGATCCATGAGATGCATATCACACACAATGACATTCTTAGCTCTGCCACAACACACTATCAGATCTGGGGTGCCTCCATCCCCCTCCCCCAGATAAAGCCTGTAGCTCTCCCCACAATGGGATGTGCTGTTGTTTTCTGTCAGGAAGTCAGTGTGTGTGTGTGAGAGCTCATCCTGGGATGCGAGGGCGCGGGCTGGAAGCGAAGAGGAGCTCAGTGCAGCGTCAAACAGGAGAACAATATGTCTGCCGACCCTAGTCAGAAGATCCAGGGTCAGAAACCAGAGGCAACTGAAATTGTTTACACCAGGACTGATAGAGACAGGTTGGACTTATCTGTGAAATGCTGCATTTTTGTTAATAACAGTGAATTAGAGAATGTGTTATTTTGTTATCCTGAGTACATATAAGAAACCTGTCTTTGAAATACCCTTTTAAGTGTCCTGTAAAGGGCAATTGTTGGTATTTGAGAAGTCCCTGCCTGTCTGACTGTGAAAAGCAGCAAACTCTCTCTAGCTGTCTCCTGTCAGTAATGGTATCTGTATATGTGACACTGCTCTTATACTGCGGAGTCACATGTCCCACCTGCCCAATCACAGTGGGGCCCACAAAGGACATCAACCTGTTTGGTGCTTTTTCTCTAAACCCAATCCCAAAGCACAAACGGTGGCGGCTGTTCTTTTTCTAGGGTCGGTAGGTGCCGAATTTGGCAGTTCCATCCCGCTCATCGCTGTTCACTGCCAGAGTTTTAGTGTTGTAGCTTATTTCCATGTCTTTAACAAAAACCAGAGCACTATGAGAGAGGTGGGAGGGATAGATTGTGTTTTTAGGATTTCTTGTTATGATTTAGTTTTAACCTATGTATTTCTGGATTCTGGCTACTATCCCAGCAATGTATTAACTTTTCTACAGGTTCTTCACCACAGCACACCTGCAGCTAATCATTGACTACTGTGGAGCGTGACCTGGGAAATCCATGACTCCTTTGTGCAGGTATTGGCAAAGGATAAGGATATGTGTGTCTGTGTCAGTATATATACAGTATACTATCCATTTATCTCTTTCTTCACCTTGTATGAAGTAATGTACCTGACAACACCCATCTCTGTTGATACTGTGCAAACATTTGGGTGTGTTCCATTGAATAATCTAAAGTGGATGTAGATCTCATCTTTTTCTTGATATGACTTTTAACAACCTACATTCAACATAATGTATTCAAAACCTGCAGGACAGGTTTAAATATACTGTACTGTACCAAAAATTAATTATAAATATCATAAGTATTGTAAAGCTCTAACTTTTCAGAATGCTGAAAGTTGCAGTATGTGTCACACACCTTGACTTAATATCCTAAGTTACCCCCCTTTACTTATCCCTAACCCCACCCTTTAGTGTGCCTAAATAGTTTAATCCCCCTTTTTAGTGGCCCCAACGCTGTATAATTTCTTCCTTACTGGCCCCCACATATTATTATTACTGTTACACAGTAACGCTACTCTCAGGGGTGAGCCAGCCATGAGGCGAGTTGAGCCTCTTGCCTCAGGCAGCACCAAATTCAGCAAGATAAGCCATTTTCTAGCTTGTTTCAGGCAGCAGTGTTTAGGTTCACCCCTGTGTCTAGAAGTTAGCTGCCATATTGCTAACAGCATTTAGTGATATACTTTACAGCAGTCTCATTGCATGCATTGTACATAAGCTGTGACTTCTATTTTGAGTACAGATATTTATATATATATATATCCAGTTCTTGAATAGAGATGAGCAGACGCGACATTCGTGTTCTGGGTTTTGGTTCGGCAGCATGATCCGGACATATTCCTCCCCCAGCAAATAGCCATGGCTATGATTGGCCACGGAGACACCTATGGGTAGTTGCTAGGTTGCTGTCAATTTGCCAGATTGGCTTTTCGGCCTCAAATCCAGCAATATGTCCGCGTCACACCCCCGAACCCGAAAGAAATGCGTTCTTATAACTTGATTGTATTTTTAAATATATCTTTAACCCTTGGATTTGAATTAACTCTAAACTGTATTATACCCTGTGGTGGTTATCCATTATTTCGTTATCTGGATACCGGAGACCTGCAGAAGTTTATATATTATGACACTTCTAGTTTTGCACACTATATGACTGTGTAATGGGTGGACACCATTGCTATAGTTGTTATATACAAACATTACAAGGTGCAAAGTCTAATGCTGTGAGTTTTGCTAGTAAACACCCTGCTGGTTACAGTAGTCATGTATAGTTCTATACTGTAGCATGTAATATTAGAATATGGGCACTGGGGGGCGCTGGTGTAGCGGTTGTCTCGGTTTCCTGCCTCTTGGGGAGTTCGCTGACCTCACACTTCTTGTCGCCTCCAGCTGGATCCGTGTTTGCTCAGTTCCAGGCTGCTCGCACTTTCAGAGAAGTGAGTGAGGCTGTGCCCGGCGCTGTGCCCGATCTGGTGCCCGCAGAGTTTGCTGCTAAGTTGCAGAATCGCTTTGGATTGTATCTATTTGCTGCAGAGAAGAGACCCTGAGGATGGGCTGTGAGCGGCCGGGGGGCTCCTGAGCTGTCTGCATGATCACCCCACTGAGGGCTGGAGTACTGGGGGGCGAGCAACAAGTCAGGGTGAGTGTGATGTGTCCTGCATGGATTCACAATTCACTTGATACATTTCTTCTATCAATTTCCATAAATATTGTCATTTCTAATATACACATATTACAATAGGGAGATCACTTCCCCTGCACTAAGGATCTCACTACTGCTTTGTATTACATTACATCTAAGATCATTCACATTGTTACATTAGAAATCCACTGCATGTCTGTTACATGTGATATGACTTTCACTTCATTAGGAATCTCTTCCAAGTAATAAGGGATCACATCTATTGCAGAAGAGATTTCTGCCATAAAGCTGTATTCACATCTGCAGAAGTAGATTCAAACTGCAGTAAACTCTGCACTTCAAGCCATAAAAAACTTAAAACACACATTAGGGATATGTCATTAGGGATCATGCACCATTATTTTAGACTCTTGCATTGACAGGACATATTAATCATATTGGTTTAGTCTGACATATGAGGTGTTAATATCTGCAGAAGAAATGCAACTTTTTAGTTGTCAAACAATGTGTTGCAACTAGTTCCTATGTTTTTCCTATGCCAAGAGGGGACTGAAGTAGATCTGCAGCCTAATGTGCAACTTTTTTAAAAGCAGCACATCATAAATCTGACTTCTCGATTGTCTTGATAAATTGGGGGTAAACAGGAAGAAGTGTAAAGTTGAATTTGTAGGCACAAGTTACAGAAAAGACACAAACCGGCAAACTCCAGAAATCTGGTGTAATTATGATAATACACTACCCCCATTAACTTTTTGAGGCGGGTTTGACGCCATTTTTAAAGCCAAAAGCGTCTGTGGACCAGAAGTTTTGTTTACAGATTTGTTTTCTGTTTTATACTTTTTCTTCCCCCTGGATCCAATCAAGGCTCTGGCTCATAAAACTGTATCAAAAACTTCTACAAAAAGACTGCACATAGCAACCAATTGAAGCGCCATTCTGCTCTTTATACATGGAAATAGCATTGCGATTGGTTTTCATGGGCACTTGTCCGTGTTTGATCCGGGATACTTGGTACACGTGGAGGATGTATCTTCTAGGTTCCTTCAGGACTGGAGGCATCATAACCACCTGGAGGACAGTAGTACTGCAGGTCTATATTGCGTCCTGCTACTTGTACAGTGCTCAACCCAGAAAATAAGGGCAGCACAAAGTGATTCAGACTGAATATGGTTTTCTTTTGTTACTTTTTGTTAAAGTTTTCTTTCAAACAAACACAAATGTGGATAGTTATATGTTCTGTATTGTTTTCCTTCTTTCTGTGTTTGGCTAAAATATTTACATCAATTTCTACAATTTTTGGAGCATGGAAAAATCCATGTGCTTGTCACCAAATCTAACAAATTTTCAGTTGCATTGTTTCTGCAGCAGATCAGCTGCTTGGGCATTTTCTTTATGGTAACACAAGGCGTACATGTGGAAGGTTTTCTGCAGCGGATTTGCTGGAGAATGATGTATTATGTTATAGAGTAGCACATAACTTACATCATGAAGCGACCTGTGGTTAAAAACACCCACAGTGATTACCCTATGGATTTTGCCACAGTAATCAGCAGCGTTCCTTTCCAGTGCGACTGTGTCCCGTAAAATTCGGGTAATGCACAGTCTGTGATTTACAGAAGAACCACAATACAGAGGAGTGGACTCTGAGGATCATAGTGCTATATGATGCATAGAGTCCATGCTTCCCCCTTCTAATCAAGTTCGGCAAGGAAGAAGGGACTCGATACACAACTTATCACTATGATGCTCGGAGTCCCATCCTCTGCACTGTGGCCGGTCTGTGAAATCTGTCCTGCTTCTGACCGAAGGATAAGTGCACATTGGTGCAGGCTGTCGACACCTGATATGATTTTAAATCCAGAACTAATCCACAGTGAATATGTGTGTAATACATATTTCCCGCAAATTTTCCCCAAATTAGTGAATTTCTGCTCTCCCATTAAGATGGCAAATAATTGACATGATCTGCAGATTTAACAATTCTCCGTTACGGATTGTAGAATGTGCCTATCATGGCAATTTTCTATACTACTTGTGCATGAACCCTGCCTGTACTCAAAATGAAACTCTCTTCTAACATGAATCTCATCCATCACCGAAGAATCTTTTGTGTCGCACATAGGACCACGATATTTGCCCTAGGGATTATTTTCAGAACACGTTGTGTGCACCTGGTTCATGTCAGTGACACCATTGTACAGTGACACCTTGTAAAGGAACTTATTACACAATTGTATGGAGTATGTGCTGCCGCACACAACCTCTACGTCATATTCTTATTACTTTGCCTGCATATTTCCTGCCTGATGCCCTATGCCCCAGGCTGTACTGTATCTACCTCCTGTCATCAAGATGCCTTGTACACCCAGTACACAGAGTGTTATGCAATCACCTGTATGTCATGAAAAGGAAATCCACAAATCTAATACCTGTAAAATCATTTCCCTGTAGGAATGGGTTCAAATTAATGTATAATTTCCCACTTACATGTTCACTGCCACTGAATGAGATTTATTAGAAGTGTCTAAGGGCATAATTGGTCCCAAACAGAGCTCAACTTTCATTTTCCCACAGCTGTTTATAACATTTAAGCTGAGCTCTGATTGGTTGTCATGGGCAAATAGAACAGTTCTGATCTCCAACACTTGTGATAAATCTCCCAACCAGATCTTTGGCTTCGCATACATGATGTTTGAGCGTAGCCAATACGTACATGTAAAACATTATGCAAATTAATTACAACATTTTATATATGTTACACGGATTGACTAAGGCTTTTAATACATAAAGAGGATCTGTCATCTCCTATGATAAGTTTAGAATACGGTATCTTAGTATTCCCCATGTTTTTGTAGAACTCTATATTATACCATTCCTCTGTTTCCCTTCCAAGAAATTTATGAACAAATTGACAACTGGGCGTTAGCAGCTGGGGACGACTAGTCATTGGTGATAGGAGACAACTGTGCAGGGACACACCACTTTGATAGCTTTAATGGTAAGGCCGGCGGCACATCGTCGTTTTGAACCCGTTTTTGGGCCGTTTTTAAGTAGTCCATCAAAAAAAACAAGCGTTTTTTACCAGTTTTACCAATTATCTTAATTAAAAAGGGTCAAAAACGCATGCGTTTTCAAAAAACGCATGCGGTTTTTTAATCAGACTGCTTAAAAACGGCCCAAAAACGGGTTCAAAACGCCACGTGGGCCTCCGGCCTTATACTCTCTTGTGAATTTATTACTTTATTTCTCAGTGGAATAACACATCGTAGAGATATGTTATTATAGATAATAGATAATTGTTATTTTATTGAGAATATTAGGGGAGATTTCTCAGAATTGTCTGAGGTAAAACTGTTGTCTGAGGTAAAATTGTTCTATTTGCCCACAGAAACCAATGAGAACTTAGCTTTAATTTTATAAACAGCTGTGGAAAAATGAAAGCCGAGCTCTGATTGGTTGTCATGTGCAACTAGAACAGTTCTGCTCTCAGACACTTATGAAAATGTTCCCCTCTACGGACTTTTACTAAAAATGAAATGTCCTAATAAAATTAGAGAATAACTTAGACATTTGTTTAATAATATCCCTTCATACTATGTAAAATGGGGCTCCAATTAGGCAATTCAGTAAACAGTCCTAAATCTGTGGGCCCTCTTATATCCGTTAAGGTCCTGTGTTTCTTAGAATCAGTAAGAAATGGCTTTAAAGGAAACCTACCACTTGTAGTGGCAGGTTTCCGATGGCAATACCGGGCACCAGCTCAGGGTGAGCTGGTGCCGGAGCTTATTTTAGTTAGTGTTTTAAACCGCGGTATCGGCGCTTACCGTGCGCGCGGCTACATAGGAAGTGAATGAGAGCCGCGTGCACGGTAAGCGCCGAGCGCGTACCTCCCTGCGCCGGCTATAACGTTTAAAAAGTGTTTTAAACCGCGATACCGCGGTTTAAAACACTAACTAAAATAAGCTCCGGCACCAGCTCACCCTGAGCTGGTGCCCGGTATTGCCATCGGAAACCTGCCACTACAAGTGGTAGGTTTCCTTTAAGGAAAGAGGCCCTGGGTGGTGTCAGGAACAAGTGAGATAGCAGCTGGCATGCTCTATACTGGGTGCAGCTGCTTATAAATATGACCAAACACCCATGTGTCCCCATTCATGTGCCCACATACAGTCTATACAGAGAATCAATAACAAGGAAATATGAGAGGATAAGAAGGCTGTTGTAAATTGTGTTCTGTACTTAAAGGGGTTGTCATCTATGTCCCCCAGGATGATGCAGCATTTCCCCAACTAGACTTTGTTTATAGACTCGACCTGTCAGTAGCCTCGGTGGTCACCTATTGTGCTTGCTCCTATCAACATGCATTGAATTCAAGCTAGAAGACAACCCCTGTATCAAAAGAAGTAAAAAAAAAATAATAATCACTTACCTACTAGTTCCCATAGATCCTGCAGTGCTCTATTGACCTCCATGATTATAGGAGCTATTCACTGGCCTTATTGGTACTGCCAGTATGTATGTACACAGCTCATGAGGCCAGTGAATGGCTGCAGAATCACTGGAATGATGTATATGACATCATCAGTGTAGTAGTGTGCATATGTGTACTACATATACTTCTATAGGATTGCTATAGTTCACCATTTCAGGAGTCCCATAGAAATGTATGGAAAGGTGTTCACATTTACGCATCTACGCATTCATACGGGGTGGGATAAAAGTGATATTAGTGGCAAATCCCTGTCAATGAGTAAAAGTTTCTTTTGTATTTTATACTATTTTTATAACATTAATGTTTATTGATATTAATTCATAGTTATCAGTTTCATCACAATTCATATCATTGAGTTCAGTGAGAATAAAAAAAACGGATAGCAATTTATATTATAGATCTCACATGTCTCCTATGTCTCATAAAAGGGGTTTTCCATCTGAATACAATAAATAAGTTCATTCTCACTGTATGATCCCCTGCTGCTCTGTTCCTGAATCTGCATCCAGCATTTCCCGCAAATCCTGACTGTAATGGTGACCCACAGAGACTTCAATAACCTAAGGTTGCATAGCCTTTTACAGCACTACATAGGCTACACTGAGACCTTATGTGGCATTACTGATTGATATTAAAGGGGTTTTCCAAGTTAACAAGGTGGCCGGAGCAAGGGGTATTGTACATAACTGTTCTGGGTCAGCACGGTGGCTTAGTGGTTAGCACTAAAGCCTTGCAGTGCTGGAGACCTGGGTTCAAGTCCCAGGGTCAACATCTGCACAGAGTTTGTATGTGTCAGGATTCAGAGTCTCTGGACCCTCTGGATCACTGTGGGAGGTGGTACTAGCCGACACCTGGGACCGAAGTCTAAGTGGCACCTGGTCTTCACCAGAGCCCGCCGCAAAGCAGGATGGTCTTGCTGTGGCAGGGTACCACCAGGTCGTTCCTCAGGTGCGACTAGCCCGCAAAACAGCAGCAGGACCGCTGGGAACACAGGAGGAGGAACTGGAACGCAGGACCACGGGAACACACTTGAACACTGGAGACACACAGGAACGCTTGGATACACAGGAGGGTTTTCTCTTCAGAGGAATGGCTTGAAGATCCGGCGGGTAATGATGGGAGCCACTGGAATAAATACAGACCCAGAAGTGGCCAGCGCCAATCAACTGTGCGTTGGCCCTATAAATCTCTGAGCACTGCCTTGCACGCTCTAGGGGCCTAGTCCTGGCGGGAGCATGGAGATGTAAGTCCATCGCCGGGGAAGCAGGGCCAGCACCGGGGGCACAGGTGCACCCGCGATCCATGATATGTGGGTGCCCTGACAATATGTTCTCTCTGTGTTTGCGTGGGCTTCCTCCTCGTCCACCGGTTTCCTCCCACACTCCAAAACATACTGGTAGGTTGATTAGCTTGTAAGCCCCATGGGGACAGGGACTGATTTGGCAAACTCTGTGTAGCGCTGCGTAATCTGTGTGCGCTATATAAATAAAGAATTATTATTATTATCATTATTATTGCTCCTGTGACACGGAGGCTGCTGACTAGCTGTAGTGGTCATGTAACAACTGACACTATTAGCCCAGTCAGAGGTTTCACCAGAAGAACAATGTATAGTGTCACATCTGCAGCACAGAGTATGTAAAAGACTGATAGTTTCTAAGCTAAACTACACTTTATCCATGTAATTTGCTAATTTTTGCCAGAGACTACTGAGGCGGGGAGAAGCCTCTCTAGCAAAGGCTACTTCACACCCCAGTAGCCTCTGTGATCCCTCCCAACTCCGGCTTCAGTGCGGACAGGAGCGCCGCTATGCGTGTGTGTCACAGAACTCAATGTGGAGCTACTGCACATGCCCAGAGCCAGGGCCGTGGCAGCAATAACAGGAGGGCGCCAAACTTCCTTTAAGCTCCTCTTGCTCTATAACATGCTGCATGCGGATAGGTCACCTGCTCACATCCTCTTGCTCTATAACATGCTGTCATGCTGACAATTACATTTTGAGTCGCGCATTGGAAATTTCATGAACCAGCCAGTCCACTGTACTTCGTTTTAGTAATCAAACAATAAGGATGCAAATAAGAAAAGTGAGACACCAGTAGGATGTAAGGGTGGCCTTCCTTGGATTTGTTAAAAAATGCAAATAAGTTTTCCAAATAAGGAAAACCACACCCTTGACATCAAGCATGACCATCAGGAAGCCTTATGACATGATATGAAATTACAACCAAAGAAAGCACTGTTTCAACCTGATTGGGTCTCTTCAGTACAGTGTAGGCAACTGGTTTGGCTAAGTGAGAGGCTTTTGACTAGGGTCAGGAAGTAAAGGTTCTCCTTATGAAGATTGCCAATCCTGGAATACTTGCATCTGCATGTTTTCCCAGAATCCCCTAGTGAAGCATCAATGGCTATAAGTCTCCACATGCCTTAATTCTCAATCTCCGTAAGGAGAACTCTTGCTTCCCAACCCTTGGATTTGTTCATACAACAATTTATTAAAAAATCACACTCTGATTCTCACAAATAAATCAAAACTCAAAACCCTGCTACAAAACCCCCACCCACAAACCATCCACCAAATTCCTCCCACTATTGCAATGTTTTTGTTTTGTAGGGTTGTTGTCAAGTACTTTTCACTAATTGATATCATTATAATCCTTTTTTTATGTAATGACTCATTTTGCTAAAGTGAATAAAAGTATTGGTCACATGTCATTAGTGGGTAGAAATACATGACATGCTGTGTGTGTGTGAGCGATTCTCTTGGCCAAATGATCTAGGGGTTTGAGGTTATCTAACTAATTCTTTCCAGTTTCTAGAGGATGTAATTCTTTAGAAAGGACATTGTCCTTGGGTACCAAGACTGTGGGAGTTGTGAACACCCTATCCTGTCATATATAGAACAGTCTGACAATGAGCCATGAATCAGCTCTGACTCCCAGACACTAAATATCAACACTTCAGTTACCCGGGATAGTTTGCTAGTCTGTAGGTTAAATTTAAAAGTTTTAAATTAAAAAAAAAAACTTTAACTTATTTATTAAGCACATTTTTTTTTTATTTAGCTCCATTTTTACCCCTGGTGATCCAGAGCTGGACGTCCCATAGGCTTCCGGTCTCTGCTGTGCTGAAGCCAACATGTGACCATTGCAGCCAATCAGGGGTGAGCAGCAAGGTACCATAGCACCTGACTGCTTCACCACTGAGGTGGACGCGGCACAGAGGAGATGTATATAGGGGATGTTAATTATTATGTGGACAGTGCTGTGTAGTGTAGAACAGGGTAGAAAGAAAATTAATTGATTTACTTTAAGAAGCGGTAGATAGATAGATGAACCAGTGAATGGAACCAGTTAGGTTAATTATAAAAGCAGATTGGGAATTAGTGTTAAAAAGGCTACGGGAATCTGTCATTGGGTCATAATGTGAAATCCTGATGACAGGTTCTGTTTAAAATGTCCAAAAATAAGGAAAAATTAAAATGAAATAAAATAATGTGATGACAGATTTATGCAGAGCAAGTTGGAAACATCTGTTATTCACTTTATTTTCTGCGGAGAGGAGCTTCTTCTGGGCCACACACAAAGATTTCTGATCAGACTGATCATAAAGTCTTACTGACACTTTGATGAAATAGAACCAGTTCTCATCTTCCTATTCCTTGTAATGATGTCGCCTTTCAGATATCTGTAAGATTATTCACTACAATCATTGGCAGATTACATTTGTGCCATATGAAACATACATTTGTCAGATTACGGTAACTATCCATTTACACAGACCAAGATCAAATTAGACATAAACTCGACTGAAGGGTCGCTGTAAGGCAGGTTTGTCTATTTCATTTGTAAATGTATCACTCAGACACAACAGTTACTTTGTTCAAGTTATTCGTTCGGTACGCATTCTTGTAAATATGTTAATCTCAGAGCTAGATAATTTTATTAGTATACAGGCGTTCCCCTACTTAAGAACCCCGACTTACAGACGACCCCTAGTTACAAACTTCCAGATGGATGTTTGTAATTTACTGTACTTTTGCCTTAGGCTACAATAAACAGCTATAACAGTTATCACAGGCATCTGTAATGAAGCTTTATTGTTAATCCTGGTTCTTATGACAATCCAACATTTTTAAAATCCAAATGTCATAGACACAAAAAAAAAATTTGGTTGGAGTTAAAATGCTAAAATATACCTATTCAGACTTACATACAAATTCAACTTAAGAACAAACCTACAGAACCTATCTTGTACGTAAACTGCCTGTATTGTAGTTTGTCGCTGCTCGATTTTCCATGCATTGTTTAAACTGCAGGGTTAAGCTCTGAGGTCTCAATTTTCCACAGAATGGTGTTTGTTTTTTTGGAAAAGCTAAAGCTTTCACATCTCGGTCTTTCCTGCAATGGTAAATATTCATATTGTGCCAAACAGTCACACAGTCAAGCGATTTGTTTTGGGAAAAAGGAAATTTTCTCATGAACCAGGTCCATATTCTAGTCTATGCTATTTTTTTAAAAATATATTTTTTTTTACAGATTTTTTTATTACAAAAATAATACAGATTTTGTCTAGGGCTGAATCTGTGTCTACTAATGTGAAAGTAGATAGTTCCAATCTCTTCCATCGCCATATTCTATGCTGATTAGGAGCATCAGATCCCGACTGATCTCTGTTAATTGTCAGTCCCTAAAAACCCCTTTATGTAATTTTCATATAGTCGGTTAATAGCTTTCATTGTGACCCCCCGCTACAATATACAGGCTATTTGCATTCAAATTAATTGAGCTTAATAGCACGTCCCAACCTTCCTTAGCACTTCCTCTCCCCCTCTGCCTCACAGCAGCACAGGAAGTTTCAGCACACAGTGGGGAGGGGGTTACTTTAGCACAGTGTAACAGGCTGTGAAACTACAGCACGGAGGTGCTCTGGTAACTCCCCCAGAGCATTTCTGACTCATTAGCATAATTTAAAATCTGAATGCTTCCGTTTCCGTAGAGTTTTCTGTTTGTGTCTTTCAAGGTATCAGCCATATTAGGGAACTATTATTTAGAAATCTGGACTGTGCTGTTCCTCTGTTATTTTTCTTGGAACTTTATAAATTAGTTGGAAACGGTCCAAATGTTACTTTTGCTAAGAGTAAAGTTTTTAATAAGGGACCACGGAGCAGGGAAGTGAAGTGATCAGGAATAGACGTACCTAGGAAAGATCACGTTTGCTCTACTTTGACAACAATGGCACTAAATAGCGCACTAAGTGGACTTTAGTTACTAATCATGCTTTAAGGATCTCTTTAAGAGTCTTGGCCTGTCTAGTGCTTTGTGGGCTTCCTGTGTCTTAAGCTCATAAATGATTGGGATTGTTTTCACAAACAAGTCACTTCCTCTTTGTAGTTGTGCCATTTTTACCTTCCACATGAACGTGTTGTAGTCTGCCATTCATATAGTTATTATAAAAATGTATTTTATTTTTAATTACAATATAGGATTTGGGTGATTAGTACCGGTATGGCTTGGTTCACACGTACAAGGAGAGCAATGGAAATATGAAAGCATCAGGTATCACTAAGATCCCCAAAAAACATTGGAGGGAATTTATACAGCTTTGTTTACTTGCAGACAAGGCATTTTGTAAAGCTCCATTCCTGCCTTTTCAAGATGAGGAGGGGCACACTGGCCGGTCATATTTACTATAGTCTCCTCTAGAAAACTGGCAGAAAACATTGCTAAAATCTGACCTGGTCTAAACAGAGAACGGGACTCCATGCATCATAGTCATATATGATACAAGGAGTCCCCTCTTCCCCACCGATCATATTGCTTGAGAATAAGATTGGTGGGATCCCACAACCAGGACCTCCACAAATCAGTGGTTTTTAAAAGCTAAAAAACTAAGAACAGAACAAGAAGCAGACAGCTCCAGTATCAGCATAGTGGTCAGACTAGGTTACTGTGAGTGAGAACCAATCGTCAGTGATTCGGTTTAGCCGCTACACTGGGAACGGAGCTGCCTGCTTCCTGTTTCATTCTCTCTTAATCAGTTGGGGACGCCACCAATCTGATACTGAGGAACTATTTTTAGCCCAGAAAACCCCTTATACTTTGCCATCTCCAAAAACCCTAAGGATAATGAATCTCACTGCCTGAGATTTCTGCCGGATGCTAGAATTTGTCCAACCCTATAAATTTTCCCTTTGTTTTTTTAATGGCCTTTTCTAATAATAGACAATGGCTGTCTTATGGTAATCCCCAGTTGTTTTCTTATATCACTTGCCAGTGGTTTCATCATACTTCCTTCTTCTAAATAAGAAAAATGTAATCGAGTATGTTATTTAATTAACTTAGAAGTAATATTAAAGGAATTTGATTCATTTCCTTGAACCTGTAATAATAATAATAATTCTTTATTAATATAGCGCACCCAGAGTAAGGGCCCATTCGTGGAGTGTATTTGGACCAAAAACCATGGTGTACTGCAGGCTCTGGGAACAGACAGTTGATACAGACAGAGACAGTGGTGCTGAAACTAAACCCCCTTCCCAACTGTCTCTGCCTACTTGCCTCACATTACCCTAGGCCACAGGTGTCAAAACTGGCCCGCGGTCTCGTGTTATCCAGCCCACGCAGGATAGTAGCAGGGTTCAGTGCTCACCTATCCTCATTCCCCCGTCACAGCACTTTAGTGTGCACCCTTTGACGCGCCGGCTCTGAATCTGGGACACATGATGATGTCACGGATTACAGCTTTGGAGCCAACGAGTACATTGGGCGCACACTGAAAGACAGCTGTTGTCCCTGTGCTGTGCGAGCAAGGAAAGGGGGGTGGAGGCACTGTGAATGATGGGGTAGTGGCTACTGGGGGCACTGTGAATGATGGGGTAGTGGCTACTGGGGGCACTGTGACTGATGTGGGAGTGGCTACTGGGGGCACTGTAACTTATGGGGGGCAGTGGCTGCTTGGGGCACTGTAACTGATGGGTGCATTGGTTTCTTTGGGCACTGTTACTGATAGGAGCACTGTTATTACTGGGGGGCAGTGTGGCTTCTGAGGGCACTGTGACTGCTGGGGGAGGGATTGGCTACTGGAGGCACTGTGACTACTGGGGCGCAGTGTGGCTATTGAGGGCACTGTGCCTGATGACGGCAGTGGCCACTGAGGGCATGGTGACTGTTGGGGTAGCAGTCACTACTAGGGGTGTAAAGATCTTACCAAGTATATATATCCATAATCATATAGTTTCATAAGGTTCTCTTAAAAGAATATATGAAGAGATAGCATTAACCAAACGACAATTCCAACAATAACATTCCTGTAGGTAATTCCATATTTCCCACAATTGGATTGTTGGTCTGTCAGATTGGGTTAAAAGTGCAATCCCTTTAGATTTAACCCCCAACCCCCCATATCCCTTCCCATAGTAAATCCTCTCACAGTTAAAAGGAGAACATGTTTGATCATTTGTCATTGTAAGGCAATTCTCAGATTTTTTTTACTTATCCAATTGCTCATATTTCTGTGTACATTTTTTGTGTCTTCTAAAGAACTGCAGAGGTACTAGCTCAGTGATGGCAAACCTTTTAGAGACCGAGTGCCCAAACTACAACAAAGAACCGCTTATTTATCGCAAAGTGCCAACACAGAAATTTAATTTGTGATTTATACTCCCTCCTCTGTCATAGGTTTCATTCATATCAGCACCTGAGGACACCAATAAAGCAGAAAATAGTCCCAGGTAGAGCTGTCACTTTAAAATAGCTCTGTGCACAGCAAGTCCTGGAGTGTCTGGGACTGCAGGAAGATACCTGGAGTCATCTCTGGTGATGGCCTGAGTGCCCACAGAAAGGGCTCCGAGTGCCACCTCTGGCACCAGTGCCATAGGTTAGCCATCACTGTGTAACTAGCTCTACCGGATGCCAATACCATCTATGATCTTAGTCTCGTTAGAATCTACGATAACAAAAATTGTCTGGCGTGGTCACAAATTTTTATATAAATAAAGAATTTGGAATTTAGAAAAACTTGTTGTAGTTCATATTTCTGCAGGCAAAAATTCCTGAAGAACATTATAAAACGGTTGTATCAGCCTTCAAATAAGCTTCATGGATAGTAAATAACCAGCTTCTAACCTGAGCTGAACGCGTCTCCAGACCTCCCCCACAGGATGTCTTAGCTCAGAAGATTATTATTCACTAACTCCTTGTTACACTTTCCCTCATTACATCGTCTCCATGTATAAAGTTTACAGTGATGTCATCTGCCTGCGAAGAACTTGACATGTCGGCTGCAGCTTGACGTTTCCCTTCTCCCCATTGCTACATTTACTCTACAGAACCTACAAAGGATATTTCTCTTAGATTATATTTACACCAATATCAAAATACAGTATCAGGAATGCATTACCGGAAGAGTTTAATATAGTCGACAACTGGTATAAAGGCCCACCAGGGTTTTACAGGGATACCCTGAGGCCTCCAGGGATAATGAAAATGAGGACCTCATCATCCAAACCAATAAGATAGGTGCATATATCATGAAGTTCCATCATAGACACTGCTTGACCTCATGGACTCTGTTTTGGATGGGGCTTACGTTCATCTCATTGCCTTTTGCATTAGAGGATTCTTTTGTCTTCCGATAGATCAGTCGGATCTTTGAGGTCAACTTTATACTAGTTTATACCCTGCCCAAACTCTGTGCTTACAAATGACAATTTGTGAGGGCTAAATTCTGAATTTCTAGAGCAGTGGTGGCGAACCTATGGCACTGGTGCGCACCCAGGCCTTCACCCCAACAGAGAGTTTGCCAGACAGAACTCAGGGCTCCCTCTTGTGGTCCAAGACAGCCCAAGCTCTGCACCATTTTACCATTTTAAAGCAATATTCTTGGCTGCCAGCACTACAGGAGGAGTGAGAAGGTGTGGATAGATGTAGGTTGTTGTTGGAGCTCCTGCTCTCCTGCTCTGGGTCCCCTGATTCTTTCTCTTCAGGGGAGCCTGGAAGGAAGTTACAATCCAAATTTATCCATCATCTTTGTATTGTATTGGAGAACTCAGGACACCAATACGATTGAAACCTGTGATACAGCAGGGATCAATAAGTTACTACTTAAATTGTTATGTTGGCACTTTGCGACATGTAAATGGGTATTGGGTGTAGTTTGGGCACTCCAAAAGGTTCGCCATCACTGTTCTAGAGTATTGCAAAGAGGTCTAAGCTGGTCATACACCTTCATAAGCTTGTGTGGAAGTAATTATATTACATACATCTCTCACCCCACCTGAATTAATGAGTTTTCTAAACTCTAAAATAAAATTATTGAGAAATGTTTAATCCCAATAGACTAAAGCCCATTATTTGTGCTCCATTGATTATAATCTGAATTCTACAGAAAGGTCTAGTTTTCCATTGCACTTTCATGAGGACTTCTGTAGACACCATGTAGACATCCCATAATTCTGTTTGAGTTTCTGTGGGAAGTTGCTTTCACACATCTTGGGTTCATGTTAAAAATACTTTAGGGAAGTGTTAATACAGTATGAATGTTGTGCATCTGTCACACTTTGGAAAGTCAACATGCTAAAGACCACATTAAGGTAAGGATTTCATGATGTCAATAACCAGCTGTGGTATCATGGAATAACATAGTAGGTATCTCAGCCGGGTAGGAAATACTTGTGATGACCACTGTCTCGTCCCAGAATTTTACTTACTTTGTAAAACTAACTTGTAAACTACTTTTCTAGTGATATATTTGTCAGTGAAATCTTCATTTATTTCAAGGACAGGAGCTTCATTGCAGCTGTAAGGTTTCGTCTATGCTGCTGACCCCTCAGATGCTCGTCCTAACTGTTCTATTTATCTCCTTTCCTTGCTGAGATAATATCCAACTTCTGCTTTTTGTTCTCGGCTTTAAAATATAATAATCTGCGGTGTCCATATGCTGTTACTGGTCACTAAAACACTGACATTTAAAGGGGTTGAACAACCATTTAATATTTTTTTGGTATTTTCAACTATTTATGTTTTATATAATTGATTCCTTCTTTCTGGACCTGGTCTACAGGTTGGAACAGGCAGAGTTTTTGGCCAGGAGCCTGTTAGTGGATACGGGTGTCGGGGTGCCATATGGGGTGTTAAAAATGCCAGTCTTAATAAATTCCCCCCATAGACTCTAGATGTATTCTCTGAGGTGCCCCCAAACAATATAAGACCTACACTTTCCCACATCATACATCATGCTGTATGTATTAAAACTGTTTAAAGGCATTATTTTTAGTGAGAAAAAATATTGGAACTTTTTTTGATCTCTTGATTAAGTTTCTAATATTACAAAAAATATAGCAGGCGAGCAATGTCATTACTAAACCATATAACACAGCTGTAGTATACCTACATCGACTATGTAGGACTCACAAGTGGAAACAATGGAGCAAATAGTACCTCTAATACCCATGCAAACATTCAACAATACCATATAACTAATATGTAGTCACAATGCACACTGAACATCTATATCACAATGGGGCTCATTTACTATGGTCTGAATCGCGCATTTTTGTCGGGTTTCCGATTTGCGTCGAATTGCCCCGGGATTTTGGTGCACGTGATCGGATTTTGGCGCATCAGTAAATGTGCCCCAACGTGTTGTGTGTAGATATACCTGTGGCTATAGATTCCTATTCGGCTACCACTAGCACAGAGCTGCCAACCAATAGTCCAATACCCTTCTCAACTAGAACATTCCTCTGTAGATTTGAGGTGTAAACAGGTATCCCCATACATTTACAGGTATACAGATATCCCTATACACTTAAAACCCTGCTTATTGCAGGTACATATACAGGCAGTCCCCGGGTTACGTACAGGGTTCTGTAGGTTTATTATTAAGTTGAATTTGTATGTAAGTCGGAACTGTATATTTTAATTGTATTTTACATTTTTCTCTGTGACAATTGAATTTTAAAAATTAACAATACAGTTTAATTGCAGACACCTTTGATAACTGTTATAGCTGTGTATTGTAGCCTAAGGCTAAAGTACAGAAAATTACCAACATCCTGAGGTCTGTTTGTAACAAGGGGTCGTCTGTAAGTCGGGTGTTCTTAAGTAGGGGACTGGCTGTACACTATTGGATGATAGCAGAATAATCTATAGCCACAGGTATATACAGACACAACACATTGCGTTATAGATGTACAGTGTGAGTTGTGACTACATATTGGTTTTATGGCATTGTTGAATTTTTGTATGGATATTAGAGGTACTATTTGCTGCACTGTATCCATCTATAGTTGGTGCTGGTGTACTATAGTTGTGATATATATTTTCTGAAGTTTCGCTTTATAGCGGCTCTTCATATTTGGGTGCAGGTCAACAAATTACACAAGCGACAACAACCTTCCTGGATCACTCTCATCTCCCAGCTGTGCCAATTCTTTTCCATTTGTCTGAATACTAAACCAATAAGCACCTCTAGTACGCTGTCATCTCTCCTCTCCTTCTAGATTGTCACATTATTCTAGTAATCTAAACATGACAAACACACAAAGGAAAATAATAAACTACTGAAACAGACAAAAACTGAAAAAAAGGATGGGGCAGGGCACAGAGGTTCATTATGCCACAATACACCTTGGCCTTGTGTAATTGGAAAAGTTCTTAAATTGTTGTCTTGGAAAAAAAAATGTGGATTATGTTGCCATGGTTATACTTAGAAATGTATATCTTTTTTTTCTGTAACATACATGTATTTAGGACTGCAGACTATTACACAATGGAGTCATTCTAAGAATATTTTGAGAACTAGAAGTGGAATTTTAACCACCAGCAACCCCATCCAATTCATGATTCCTCCACATCCTGCAAGTTCTCGGTACATGCGCTCGGCTACGCCATGTGAAAGTGCTCTTTCATATTTAGACTTCTTGTGTTTCAGCCATAGTTTTCCTTGGTATAAAAATAAACCATTTACGCCGTACCTAGGGTTCATTTTCCGTTAACAGTCTCTTTGTGTCTTGATGTATGAAGGCACTGACTTATTGTCCCCTTATGCTAAATTCAGCACAGAGTGGGAGCTATATTTTGCTTAGTAACCACTGTGCCATTTGAAATCACTACCCACAAAGAAACTCCAGTGTTATCTCCCTGGCCGGCAGGATATGTCTACGTAATTGTAGACAGGAAACCCCAATGCTGGGACTATTGCAAAGCCATCTGATGCTTAGCAGGCTGAGTGGAAATTATGCCGAGGGTTATGCTTCAGCCGTTTCCCCTTGCAATGAATGAACCTTGAAGAAAATGCAGCTGCAGAATTCCTCTGTATTTTGTCACCAAGGATGTATATACACATAGGAACTGAAATGTAACTGTTCTATGTAGTGATTGACCAAGTTTCCAGGGGCAGGAAAATTGTGTGCCCCAACCTTAAAGGGAATCTGTCACCAGATTTTACCCCATTAAACTACCAGACCGCTTTAGGTAGTGTATGATATGTACTTCTAGAATTTCATCTTTTATGTGACATCTCACGTGTTTACCTCCAAAAAATAATCTCCTCCATGTTTCATGTGACATGTGTCATGTGACAATGAACAGTGAAGAGCCATGTTTACCTAAGTGTTGAGGCTGCAGGGGGGTGTCATTCAGAGGCCCAGTTCAGCTCAGATCTCAGATCTTCAGTTCTACAGTACCTAGAAACATGGTATCATATAAGGATAAGAATTTCATCTTTCAGATCACAGTTAAAAAGATTGAGATTGGACCACAATTCCGACGTGTTCTGAAAGATGAGATTCCTATGTTTAATATGACACCAAACACATGTGTCTAGGTGCTATAAAAGCGAAGATAGAATTGAAATTACCCCCCCCCCCCCCGCCTGCAGACTCTTAACTTGCTCATTTTCACATGTCATCGGAGGAGATTTTATTTTATATAGTTTATTTTATGGTGATATTTCACATAAAAGAGGGAATTTTAGAAAGGACATTCCATACCCTACCTGAGGGGACTGGTAGTTTAATGGGGTACAATCTGGAGACAGGTTCCCTTCAAAGACATAATTGATTCTCTTTAGGGAGTAGTCGCCCTGGGCGGAAACTCACCTATCCCTGGTCTCGGGGCTGTATGTGGTTGTATCAGTGTGACTTCATATACTTTTATTACATGCTGCGTACAATAGGTGACACTTTGACCAGGGGTCATCAAGCTCTGTACACTGGACAGAATTCTAGTGTCAAAAAGTCGTAGAAATTGGTTTCACAGCTTTGCCTAAATATTTTTTTAACTTTTTAAAATTTACACTTTTTTACACCAGAAACCTCTAATTTTGGTTACCCTGACAAGTTGATGTAGACTAAATATAGGGCGGCACGGTGGCTGAGTGAGTAGCATTTCTGCCTTGCAGCACTGGGGTCCTGGGTTCGAATCCCACCCAGGTCAACATCTGCAAAGAGTTTGTATGTTCTCTCCGTGTTTGCGTGGGTTTCCTCCGGGTACTCCGGTTTCCTCCCACACTTCAAAACATACTGGTAGGTTGTTTAGATTGTGAGCCCCATGGGGACAGGGACCAATTTGATATGCTTGTGCAGCGCTGCGTAATCTGTGTGCGCTATATAAATAAAGAATTATTATTATTATTATTATTATTATTATATATATTTTTGCATAAAATATATTTTAATTCGCAAAATTTGCAGTTTTAGTTCTGTAGAGGCTGCAACGAATCAAGTAACATAAAATAAAATTGGTGCAAAATACATCAGCAATAAATATTTCCCTAAAATTATTGAACCTTCATTGTCATTTTGAGTGCTCTACGTACCAGAAGTTGCATAATGCTAGTCATTTAGCTTTGCAAAAGTTACCATAGTAGATGCTATGATAAGGCCAAGGATTCCTTAAACATTGTTGGACGTTGTTGTTAGTCACCGGTCTTGCATCAACCTATGAATGTGCCATATCATGTGAGTCATTGACCTACTACCTCTACCTTGTTATTTAACATACCTTTACTTACCTAAGTACCGTTGTTTCCTGCTGTCACGTTGACTGATAATATTGTGTCATGGTGGCTTCTCAGAGGTGACATTTACAAGTGACATATGAGAATGTAGTTGTCCATGCTGTCACCATACACTTGTTATACCCGCTATTGAAGGTTATAATGACTGTGAACTAATAATCTTCAACTCAGCTCCCGCTGTATTCCTTCCCTCATCACAAAAGTGAATGGTGTCAACTCTGTCTGTAAACTTTAGATAGTTGTCAGTCATACATACAGTACAGACCAAAAGTTTGGAGACATCTTCTTATTCAAAGAGTTTTCTGTATTTTCTTGACTATGAGAATTGTAGGTTCACACTGAAGGCATCAAAACTAGGAATTAACACACATGGAATTAAATACTCAACAAAAAATTGTGAAACAACTGAAAATATGTGTTATATTCTAGGTTCTTCAAAGTAGCCACCTTTTGATTTGATTACTGCTTTGCACTCTCTTGGCATTCTCTTCATGAGCTTCAAAAGGTAGTCACCTGAAATGGTCTTCCAACAATTTTGAAGGAGTCCCCAGAGATTCTCAACACTTGTTGGCCCTTTTGCCTTCATTCCGCAGTCCAGCTCACCCCAAACCAGGTCAGGTCTGGAGACTGTGGAGGCCAGGTCATCTGGTGTAGCACCCCATCACTCTCCTTCTTGGTCAAATAGCCCTTACACAGCCTGGAGGTGTGTTTAGGCTGATGGCCAACTAAACGCAAACCGGATGGAATAGCATGCTGCTGCATGGTAACCATGCTGGTTCAGTGTACCTTCAAATTTGAATAAATACCCAACATTGTCACCAGCTAATTCCCCCCACACCATCACACCTCTTCCTCCATGCTTCACGGTGGGAACAAGGAATGTAGAGTCCATTCATTCACCTTTTCCAACGACCCCTAGTTACAAAGGGACCTCTTGATGTTGGTAATTTACTGTACTTTAGTACTAGGCTACAATAATCAGCTATAACAGTTACTAAAGGAGCCTGCAATTAAGCTTTATTGTTAATCCTGGTTCTTATGACAACCCAACATTTTTAAAATCAAATTACAGGCGATCCCCTACTTGAGAACACCCGACTTACAGACGACCCCTAGTTACAAACGTACCTCTGGATGTTGGTAATTTATTGTACTTTACTCCTAGGCTACAATAATCAGCTATAACAGTTATCACAGGTGTCTGTAATTAAACTTTATTGTTAATTTTGGTTCTGATGACGATCCAACATTTTTTAAAATTCAGTTGTCACAGCGACCAAGAAACATTTGTCTGGGGTTACAATGATAAAATATACAGTTCTGACTTACATAAAAATTCAACATAAGAACAAACCTACAGAACCTATCTTGTATGTAACCCGGGGACTGCCTGTATTGACCAGATGATCGAGATTTGCTGTTGTGCAGGGATACAGGCTATTTTCCTTGACCCCAGTAAGTCACTTCTCTTAGACACTTGACCCTGTTTCTTAGGTCCTACCCAACATTTCCTCTTTCCTGTGACAATGAATTTTGAAAGGCTTTGAAATATCCTCCTTTAGAGCTCCTGAGTTTATGTAATGACTTTATCAGACTAATGGAAAAATATGTGATTGTATGTTAGGGTCACAACTAATCTGAAAGGTCAGGATTTGAGCTTTCATTTCTTATTCGCTGATTATATTACGGTGCAGGATCAGATGACAACTACAGTAGTAAATTGTTGTTTGTGATTTCAGGATTAGTAGCAATGGCATGCGATCGAGGCAGGTAACGTCATGGAAATGGCAGATACAAGACAAGTTAAAAATAACAATGGCAGGTCCACATAGTACCAGTTCAGAACTTAGTAGAAAGAGATTTTTTGCAGAATTGGTCCAGGCAATGCAACCAGCTCAGTCTCTCCATCATTTTGGCTGATACATTTTGTCTCTTGTCACTTCATCCACTATACATGTGGCCAATACCTAAAATAAACAAGTCCACACTCCATTTTTTATATAAATTTTTTTTTTGTGGCATCATTTTTCCCTTCCCCATGAGATCACACTTTCCGCTTGTCCGTTACATAGCAGCTCTCCATAGTAATGAGTTGATGTGAGCCGGCACGTGAGCAGGTAAAGCTCTTGAAACCCTGGCAGCAGCATCAAAAGCTGGTGGAAAAAGTACTCATACACTCTAGCTGTGCTTATTCTCCAGCCATGTCACTGATGAAGAAGTTCGCTGACTTTGTATAAAGTGTTTTGGAAATAACACATAAATAGCTCCTGCATTACTAAGGACTTGTGTAGAGACTTACCTTGGTACAAGTCGCCACAGTTCCTCAGAGAACATACAGCCCAGAGTTTTCAAATTCTATTATTTCTGTCTTGTTTTAATGGGCACAGAGTCGCAGATATGAAAAGATAAGACCCTATGCTATTTCCTGAACAAGGTTTCTGCTCCACTACCTTATGTGACCTTTATGTCCAGAACTAAACAAAATATAGGGTTTTGATAAAAGTCATTCTACCCACAAGTTTAAAGGAAAACTACCATTTGTTTTTATGCATTGTGGACCATGCATACCTTGAGAATGCTGTAGCTACTCTGATGCAGAAACATATCTTGTTTTATTCCTGATCTGAGTGGTTTTGCTGAAAAAACAATTATAAAATTATGATAATGAGGTTCTGTCACTCCTGTGGCTGCCCCAGCGCTTCTCCTCTTACCCTAATTATGCACTGCTCCATAGAACTCTGTATTCACTGTGTTGTCCCTGACAGGCAGAAGTAATCAACCGCTGCACTATCCCTCAGCTGCTGTGTATGAGTCATCCAGCTCAGGTTGATTAGTGCAATCAGGACAGTTCAAAAAGCTCCTTGTAATGTGTTTATGAACGGCAGCCAGCATGCAAACCAGCTTTCCAAAGGTCCTGAATTTTTTTATTGTTTTTCAGCAAAACCACTCTGATCAGGGATTAAAAAAGATATGTTTCTACATTAAGGTCGCTACAGCATTCTCAAGGTATGTTTGGTTCACAATGCATGAAAACAAATGGTAGATTTCCTTTAAACTAACCGGGTCTCTGCCATTTCAGAGATCTTTTATGGCCTCCAATTTTTGTGTGTAGTGTATTTCTCACTCTCGGCCTGTAGGGCCAAAGACAACTTTATATTATTGTATGTTTCTCTGTTGTGTGATAATGTTTGACTGTCTACAGTGTTGAAATGTTATATCAAAGGGTATGTTTTATTGGTTTTATTTTTATTGGAAGTTGTGTGTAGGGCAGAGGTTCGATGTGAATTGATTGAAATCTTTGGGCAAAAAAAAGATGAAGATGGAACAGTAAATTGGGCATTCATTACTGTTGCAAAGCAAAGAACAATAACCGAATACTGTATCTGAGAATATAAACTTCGCTGTATAAATTAAGAATGCCTGAAAGGATTTGACTGATGGAGGCATGCATGGGACAGTGGGATATCTGTTTAGATGTACAAATGGAAAGTTCAGATTGGTACAGCAGGGTTGAAGGATGGACCATATAGCCCCTGGCTGGGCTAGTCACTATACATCCAAGAAAGAGGCATCACTCTTTTATTCCATGGTGCAACATTTTGGTGTATTACCCCCTTTTTTATGCTTGAAAAGGTAGCAATACACTGAAACATTACTGCAGTATACACCATAGTGCTTCCTTTGTCTTTAGTGAAAATGAGGTCCCTGCTGACAGGTTCCCTTTAATGATTCACAATACAGAAATCAAACGTTACTTACACAACATCTGCCTGCTGGTCATTCATCCTTCTTATCAGGTGCACCTTATAATCCGGTGCGCCTTATATATGAACCTAGACGTTTTAGCAGGCATTTATTGATGGTGTGCCTTATAATCCGGTGCGCCTTATAGTCCGAAAAATACTGTAGTAATTTATATTCTAAAAATGTGTCAATCTTTTTTATATAATAGCCTGAAAATGGTACAATTATTATAATAAGCACATAGCAGAGCTTAGGTTTTTTTGTAAAGATATCACCTGTAGAAATTTTGGATTATTTTATATCATTTTTCCTTCCTTTTTGTCAAAGAGCTTTAGTTTTAAATGAATTTCAATGACTATTTGAATAATAAAATAAAAATCCAATCTGTACATGGGCCAAAAACTGATGAGTTATTGTACATCTACACAGCGGTAATACATATCTAACAAAATGCAATCAGAATCTCGAGCACCAATGTTATGTGTTCTGTTCATTTTCCTGTGTTTGTGTCTGCTTTTGTTCACCCGATCACACAGGTCTCCCATATCCTTCTCTATCCAGTCATCACACTGCTTCCTGCCCAGCTGACAGTGTAGAGCAGGGACAGGAAGGACTCCTATATAGTTCCATACAATGCATTGTGTGCTGGTGGATTGGCTTTCTCTTTTGCAGTAGGTCCATGTGGGACAACTCCATTCCAAAATTTCCATTATGGAAATTCAGAGTTATTTGGTAAAAGGTTTGGAAAAACTGTATATCATAGTGCAGTGTTGGCGAACCTATAGCACTGGTGCCAGAGTTGGCACTCGGAGGCCTCTGTGGGCACACGGGCCGTCTCCCAGGAACAGAGTTTGGCAGACATGGCGTCTTCCTGCAGTCTCAGGCAGTCCAAATAGTGCCCTGCTATTTTAAAGTGACCCATCCTGTGCTGCTTGGTCCTGTCCGAAGAGTGAAAAGGTGTGGATAGGGTCGGATTGGAGCTCCAAAATTCTGGTAGCAATAAGTTTGTTACTGCCTAAATTGCCGTGTTGGCACTTTGGGAAAAGCTAGTGTTTTTTGGTTCTCATTTTGGGCACTCGATCTCTAAAAGGTTCGCTATCACTATCATAGTGGATTATTAGCTAATTTACTGTGGTGTCTTGGGTGATAACCGAAGGGACTGCACAATTTCATCAGTCAATCTAAACCAGAAATAAAGTGCACCAGATTTTAAATCTGCACCATGTTTTCAATTTCAGTGCAGATTTTGTGAACATTTTTTTCCCACTACATGAAATCTACTTGTCCTATTTTCTGCTATTCTTAATTATCCATTAGAATCTTTTTACTATACATAGACTTGCATGTAAAAAAAATGAAAGTGTTCCCCCATGCTTCTATTATTTTCAATGTATAGAATGTATCCCACTATATGTTCATACCCACCCTACCACCTGAATTCAGGTGGAGTAGCAAACATCCTCAATTTCCAGGAATTTTCTGCTTGCCCATATTCAGAGTGTCTCCTAAATGACATTAATGTCTTTATATGGACTGTTACATCACTGGGAACCTCTCAGAATGTATGTTCATCAGAGATCGGGGATGGATGCAATACAGTTGCATCCATCCCCAGGTTATTATACATCGCTCTTCAGCACAAAGCTTTTCTGATGTATATGCTGAATGTGAATCTTCTAAAAAAGAATCCTATTTAACCTCTCAAATAGAAAGGGTAGCTATGTTGTGAAAGTGGCATTGACAACAGGTCAAACCACATTTTTTATAATATGCAAGGATGTTAACTTGTATGGCCTGAACCCTGATGGATTCTACCAGCAACGCAGAGATTATGCTAGTGAATGACTAATAAAAACGTATGAACATCGTCATAACTGTTGCAATACAGGAGTGACCATGTATTTGCATTAAACTATACCAGAAAATGGAAATCTTAATACACTGCAGGAGCGGCATAGACTGAAGCAGCAGAGGCTTCCATAGAGATGGTATTTTTAGTTACCCGATGGTTGGGACATGTGATGGAAAAGGTTACTCCAAAAAAATTTATGGCATATCCACAGGATATTCACAGTTATGGAGGTGACGATAGCAGCAAATCAAGTGTGCTTGGCTGTTTCCGTGATTCTCAAAGCATGGAGCATGCTGTTGGCCACCCCTTGAGGCCTGTAGATGGACTGGGTCCAAATTTGTTGTATTCTACAGAACATGTTACTTAACAATGCATTTTTCCTACATAAAGTCGCAGCCACCTGGAACAAAATTCAGATCCGTTTTGATCCCGTAAAATAAAATATGAATGTGTCACACAAAATTATGTCAAACTTCCTATTGTTTTAGTCATGTTTTATCCATGACTCATATGTAGGTATAAAGAGACAAGTCTAGGCAAGTTGACATGACATAAATTTCATTTTAGAAAAGGGGAAAAATAAAAAAAAGAGGACGGGTTACTTACCAAACTGATAAAACCAGGGTTGTTATCTTCACTTTAACTTTATATGAAACAGATATCGGCTGCTGTGTGATAACTTTGAAAAAGTCAAGTAAAACTTTCTTGAAGCTGTTTAACTTGTTAGGGTTTAGTTTACATTTAAGCTTTTAGCAAACCATTGCCAATTCACCCTCTCGAAGCGGCTTGCCAAGAAAATACACAGGGGAAATTTGGATGGGCGCCTCTCAGTTTAGGAGGTTTCAGTCAATCCCGCCTGGTAGCAGATTTTGACCTATTTTTATAGCTGTTTTTTCCAAAGGAAGATCTGGGTCAAAAGCCATCATGTAAATATTCTCCTAAAATCAAGTTTACTGCTTCTGTACTTCTTATTACATTATTTTCTAGCTGCTATGATCCCATTAACCAGCATGTACTATCATTTACGTGCTGGCACATTGCTTGGAGGGGTTATTCTTGACTTATGCTCATCAGGGGTGAATTAAGACTTCAATGGGCCCTGGGCTGTATGAATATTATAGCCCCCAAGTCTGGAATCACTTCCTACATATGGTACTAGAATCAGCTTCTTGGGGAATGGAGGGTGCATCTCTTCTGCCTGCTTTCAATCTGCAGTTTCAGGACCTTTTGAGGACCATAGGTCATGAAATGTCTCTTGTATCCATTTGAATTGAGAGAAGGAACAGATGTACGAGGATTCAGTGGTTGAAGGCCCTTCTAAGAAATCTGCTAGGTGGTTTGGGTAGCTTGGGCCCCGGGCTACCGCTCAAACCGCCCATATTGTAGTCCACTACTGATGATCACCATTGGTCATTGATATCGGAATGACACCAGACATCCCCACCAATTAACTCCTATAATGTTCCATAGTCCTGGACAATCCAATAATAGATTGAAGATTAACTTGTCTTAGCTTTTAGGTTTGTACACAAAGGTTTGTACAAAGATTTATTATATACTAAAGATAATCTTAATTCGGGTTGTCTTAAGAAACCCTTTTTCCTTACTTTTACCTGTAATTGTGACTGTATCAGGGAACACACAGAACACAGCAAAAGACATTAGACACAAATATGATTAAAGACACAATAGAAAATGAGTTGGTGCGAGTGCTGGGTGGCAGACTGTTCCTGGGTACAGTTTGACAGCATTTTAAGGCTTGCAGAAATTTTTATCTTGGCACTGTGTTGGGTTTTACTTTGTGTTTTTCTATACGTGGACAGGACCTTTCCTCTTTTCTGATGTGTGTAAATACTTGTATTCCCATGAGATACCAATCCTGCAGAATTCTTTGTTATCCTTCAGCTTCGAGTCTTTCCTCCAATTTGGTTTTCTAGGAATTTACAAATAAATTGACAGCTGGGTGTTACCAGTTGGTCTGTGTTCCTACTCACTGCAACTTTGTTCAATCAGTTCTTGCAGTATAAAACTTCAAGGGGACACTCTCCTTTGATATGGAGAATGGAAATGCCTTTTTGTCAATTTGTCGGAGAAATAATAGGGAAACAAGACAAAGGGGCACATTTACTTACCCGTCCCTGGCAGGTTCCCCGATGTGCATTGTCTGACCGGCATGCACTGTGCCGCAATTCCCTAAGATCGTGCACCTGATATCCTGCATGTGTCGCTTCCCCGATCAGGTCCGCCGGAGTTCACCATCTTCCCGGTGCATGTAAGTGCTTGTTCTTGCAACACAATTTAAATGTTAAATCCCGCGCTCAGTCTGAATCAGTGGGATCGTCCGATGGCCCGCCCCCTCCTATCTCGTGCTAAAATCCGATCGCGTGTGATACAATCCCCTTCTAAATACCTGTCCCTGGGGTGCAAATCCCGAAAACGTTAGGAAGTCCGACGGAGATGCGATCCGGGGACCATTAGTCCCAATGAGCGCCAGTTAAGTCATCAAGTCATTGATTGTGTATGACTGTCCTGTGGTATCAAAGGTCTTACCACCCCTTATGTACTTGCAGGCTACACAGCCACTAAATTGGTAACATCTCAAAATCCTGAAAATCACGAAAATGGGTCACCAAGTTTGGGGATGCAGGTCGCCTGTTTTAGTGTCTGTTAACCACCCAATCTCATATGTTATTGCCCCACTACAGATTATCCTTTTCCAGAATACTCCAATGCTCAGAGAGAAGAGTGTGTTTTTTATTTATGTACCAATGAGTCTAATGAGTCTGATAAGTGGAATCTGGGGCTGCTGGGTAAGAACCTCAGAACTCTGAGCTTTTTGGTGTTCCCCAGTTACCGACTCTGAAATAGAGACATCCAGGAACGGTAAACGCTTCATCTATAGAAACAACCCAAAGTTGACCTTCAAAGGAACATAAGTGTAGTTGTGACCACTCAAATTACTAGGAAGGGTACATATATATTACCCTAAATGTACCTAATGTGTACTATATGTTTGTTGAGCCATTGCGTTTTTTTGTAGCTATTTCAGGTCAGGTTGAGTTCTTAAAGCAATAAAGTTTTCCGTTTTGTGTGGACCAATTCACAGAGCTGTCACTCATTGCTATCATATATCATACCTGCACCAGTTATGATAGGAATAAAGTTCTATGAGAAAATAGTTTGCTATAAAGCTAGGAGAACATTGAAATCGTGATCCAGGTGAGAGCCAGCTCTGTCCTGGCAGCACACTTGTTCCCGCACCGAATGTTTTCCTAATTGCATTTTCCATCCTCATCTAATTTGTGCATCTGGCTGTACAGTTTGTAAACCTCAATAAATTCTGGCTGGTTTATATCCCCTTGTGGATCCAATAATTATGTATGATACTTTGGTCTGGAGGAGTACATCATCTGTGTATATATTCATTTGCTGAAATATTATGTGTTAAAGTGTAGTCTGTAGATGACAGCTGATCGTTGTCGGAAAGGGAGGGGGGGTATTTGTTTTCACATTTCTGGGTCGGGCATATGTTGACATGGACATGGAGAGTCCATGGAGCTGCTTGTGTTTATGTGCACAAGGAGTAGTAGGGTTATAGCAGTATGCATATACATGAGACGATATTCCATAGAGAGGGAACACCATTAAGAGTAGTTTATTAGAGTATTTTAAAATTCACATTTTTAAAAATTTCCCATACTGCAGCAGGTCATTTAATCCTACAGTGATGAAATAAGGTTATGTGCAGGTCTAGTCAAGCAAATACTAAGGTAATAAAAAATGGGAACAGAATTCAGTCTTGTTTTGAGTGTTTTTTTATGACATGCGAGTAAACAAGTTGTCATTCAAGCCTTAAACATTTCCACTTCAGAATTATATTTATATTGAATCAGCCAAATTTTCATGACAACTCAACAGATTTTACTTGAATTCCCTTCATACCATATCATTCCCTTCATATCAACACATCTGCAGGCACTATTGTTACGTCCAACCTGGTATGCTTGTTATATAGCGTTTTCCAGACACCTGTAACTTTTCACACTGTTAAAGATTAATAAGAATTTTTTTGTAACAAATGATAATTTTACAGAAATTTCATAATAAAATGCCTAATTGTAAGAAGTCAGCTTGGGTAACCAGGATGAACTTAAAGAAATGGCAACTCTTTACATAAGTTGCCCATGTGTCATTACTGCCTTGTAGATAATCCCTAAATGTTCATCTGGTGATTCAGCAGTCTTGATAATTACTTTTGTACTGTGTGCAGACCCTCTGTGTCTCTCTATTTACATGCTGAATAGGAGGAGCTGAGGAAGCAGAGATAGGAGTCTTCCTGCTCCCTTTTCTTGTCTCTTTCAGTGACTGTGATAAGAGAGACACAATAAGGATGACCCAGTGCAGTTAGAAAGAGACAGTAGGTGTGTATATGCAGAGGGCAACATGGAAGAACAGTAACAGGCTGAGGCTTTCAAAAGCAGGCAAAGACACAGATACATATATATGCAGAGACATGTCTAATAGAAGAGATTTATTAAAATATGGCTAACACTTTTAATATGAGGCTGTTCAATTCAATGTCTACCAGAGCGGTGTCTGTTAATTAATATTGTTGGCCTCTTTGACTAGATATGGGACTACAGGTGGCCATACACAATCTGAAGATGGGTACATTTAATCAAAACAATGGCTCATAGGGTAAAGTATAACAAATATGTATTGTTTGCTTGCCCAGTGTCATCAAGTGGAAGACATTGTCCAGTCTCAAAGTTGCTAGTCCTTGATGTGTGGTTTAGTTGGCCATTACATCAATAAAATAAATAGATTTCTCTCCACTGAAAGATTACATGTCCTCTGACCAGTGTCATTGAACATGCATGGCCAGTCTGAATTACTAAATGCCAATTTGGATCAAAATGTGTATCATCTTAGCGTTGTTCAAGCTTCAATCAACTTTTAACCAATGTCTTAGGCCACCCATATACATTAGATGTATTCGAGCCAAGCACAATAATTTCAACAGATTTAGCCGACCATCTGTTCTGGTCTTTCTGATTCTCCACCAAAAGTAGATGGTGGGGGACATAAGGATCAGGAATTAAATTTTTATATTCAATGATTTTTTTAGAAGTTTTTCAAATTTTAACAAATAATGTCAAAGTTACACCAAAAACAACAATAACAATAACAGTCTTGCAGAACCATAGGAGAATGAGGACATAAAAATGGAAATGAGTAGTTTACAGCAGGCAGATCCCAGGAGCTTGTCGTAGAGTCCTGAGTACCTAATGATACTGCACAACTGAATTGGACTCTATGACAGCTTAAGATGGGGGTACAACATTTAAAGTAAAATATATCAAAACATTCCATGTGCATAACAGATCAATATCAGTATCGTTACACCCACGGAAGGGAACAGATGACATGACTAGAGAACTTAGTAATTCTATGGTTGCGAGTGGGAAACATGAAAAACTAACATCCAAGCAGTCACACTAAACAAAAACACTATAGACAGAGAAAAGAGTAAAAAAGGAGGGGAGGAAGGGAGAAGAAAGAAAGGGGAGGTATAAGTAACAAAATAGCAGGGAGGTAAGGAATAAAGACGATTGGGACAAGGGAGTAGTATGCGGGGTGGGGAGGGGGGCAAATCAGAAACCTCCAGATCTGTTCTCCATATTAGGTAAACCCCACCCACCATAAGAAACAGGATATGTCTTCCATTGAGGTTTTGCTTACGTTGCTTACTTAGCCTACTAAGTTTTAAGTTAAAGTGGGAAGTCTTATTTTTTCAGGTGGAGTTGGGTTTTTCATTTTCAACATTATTGGGTATATATCATTTACAGTATTTATGAGCTCTTATTATCTTTTTGAATGCAAAAATATGCCTGTGTAATGCATCTCCTGTATAAAAATATAACCATATGTGTCCTAAATTAAAATAGACTAAATTACAAATATTCACTTTTGCACATATTGGGGGATATTTACTTACACGTTTGCGGAGTTCACCGAGAGGGCATTCTCCAACGATAATGCCCTGTGCTGCGATTCACTAAGATTGTGTGCCCCAGGGGCAGACTGGGAATTTAAAATGGCCCTGGAAAAAAATAAAAGTGGCCCCATCTTATGGGCGGAGTCAAAACAAGTGGGTGTGGTCAGATAATGTGGGTGGAGTTATAACAGACAAATTGTTGGTAGATGGCCTTAATGCAAAACAAGAACATCTTTTGCTAGTAAGTGAATCTAATGTGCAAGGAATGTGACCTGTCGATCAGTAAATTATGCCTTAATTACCTTTCCCCTGTGCCATACATGTAGAATTCGGAGAAAGAATATATTGATACTGCCTCCTATGTACAGGAATAATGCTACAATAACACATTTAGAATAACACATTCAATCCTGCCTTCTATATACAAAATAAAACTACTACAATACCTTCTCCCATGTACAAGCCAACTATTATAATACTGCCTCCTATGTACAGGAATATAACTACTATAATACTGCCTCCTATGTACAGGAATATAACTACTACAATACTGCCCCCTATGTACAAGAATATAACTACTATAATACTGCCCCCTATGTACAAGAATATAACTACTATAATACTGCCCCCTATGTACAAGAATATAACTACTATAATACTGCCCCCTATGTACAGGAATATAACTACTATAATACTGCCCCTATGTACAAGAATATAACTACTATAATACTGCCCCCTATGTACAGGAATATAACTACTATAATACTGCCCCCTATGTACAGGAATATAACTACTATAATACTGCCCCCTATGTACAAGAATAGAACTGCTATAATAATGCCCCCTATGTACAGGAATATAACTACTATAATACTGCCCCCTATGTACAGGAATATAACTACTATAATACTACCCCCTATGTACAAGAATATAACTACTATAATACTACCCTCTATGTACAAGAATATAACTACTATAATACTGCCCCCTATGTACAAGAATATAACTACTATAATACTGCCCCCTATGTACAAGAATATAATTACTATAGTACTGCCCCCTATGTACAAGAATATAACTACTATAATACTGCCCCCTATGTACAAGAATATAACTACTATAATACTGCCCCTATGTACAGGAATATAAGTACTATAATACTGCCCCCTATGTACAGGAATATAACTACTATAATACTACCCCCTATGTACAAGAATATAACTACTATAATCCTGCCCCCTATGTACAGGAATATAACTACTATAATCCTGCCCCCTATGTACAAGAATATAACTACTATAATACTACCCCCTATGTGCAAGAATATAACTACTATAATACTGCCCTCTATGTACAAGAATATAACTACTATAATACTGCCCCCTATGTACAGGAATATAACTACTATAATACTGCCCCGTATGTACAAGAATATAACTACTATAATACTGCCCCTATGTACAGGAATATAACTACTATAATACTGCCCCCTATGTACAGGAATATAACTACTATAATACTGCCCCCTATGTACAAGAATAGAACTACTATAATAATGCCCCCTATGTACAGGAATATAACTACTATAATACTGCCCCCTATGTACAGGAATATAACTACTATAATACTACCCCCTATGTACAAGAATATAACTACTATAATACTACCCCCTATGTACAAGAATATAACTACTATAATACTGCCCCCTATGTACAAGAATATAACTACTATAATACTGCCCCCTATGTACAAGAATATAACTACTATAATACTGCCCCCTATGTACAAGAATATAACTACTATAATACTGCCCCCTATGTACAAGAATATAACTACTATAATACTGCCCCTATGTACAGGAATATAAATACTATAATACTGCCCCCTATGTACAGGAATATAACTACTATAATACTACCCCCTATGTACAAGAATATAACTACTATGATACTGCCCTCTATGTACAAGAATATAACTACTATAATACTGCCCCCTATGTACAGGAATATAACTGCTATAATACTGCCCCCTATGTACAAGAATATAACTACTATAATACTGCCCCCTATGTACAAGAATAGAACTACTATAATAATGCCCCCTATGTACAGGAATATAACTACTATAATACTACAAAAAATCAGTGTTTATCATATACAGCTACAGAAAACACATGAGATCCTCACCTATTGCATCCAGTGACCTCAGGTGTCGTGTCCTCGGATTGTTCTCGTTCCTCATCTTCTCCATTAGTTCCAACATCTCCTTGTCTCTTCCTCCAGGTACACACCTTTCCTGCAGAGTTTACCACACAGACGTCTTATGTTCTGCACTTTCCCATTGTCCCTTAACTGTCCCTTCTTCTGCTACCACCAATACTGTGCCCCAAATACTGTAATAGAGCCCCCTACAATATTAGTACCACACAAATAGTGCCCCATAATGTAACTGTAATGGGAAGGATAATTTATTTCTTCTTTCTCTCTTTTTATGCCCACTGCCAGCCCCATTTATACAATAATCCCCCCCACCCCAGACATATAATTTATGCCCACTGCCAGCCCCATATATACAATAATACCCCCCCAGACATATAATTTATGCCCACTGCCAGCCCCATATATACAATAATACCCCCCCCCGACATATAATTTATGCCCACTGCCAGCCCCATATATACAATAATACCCCCCCCAGACATATAATTTATGCCCACTGCCAGCCCCATATATACTATAATCCCCCCCACCCCAGACATATAATTTATGCCCCCTGCCAGCCCCATATATATAATAATCCCCCCGACATATAATTTATGCCCACTGCCATTCCCAAATATAGAATAATGCAGCCCCCCCCCCCAGACATATAAATAATGCCCCCCGTTCTGTAATTTAAAAAAAACCCCATCATACTCACCCCTTTGGTGCAGTTTCTTCCCGTCTTCCTCGGTCTTCGGTGGCTTGGTGTAGAGGCGCGGGATAGTGACGTCACTGCTCCGCGCCTCTTACACCAAGCCGCGGAGCTACACGGAGGCCGGCGACAGCTGACAGCTGGTAAGTGTCAGCCTCCTCCACGCTACACAGGTCGCGCAATGACGTCGATTGCGCGACCTGTGTAGCTGGGTGTATACACAGACGCAGCAGCAGCGGTGCTGCGCTGCGTCTGTGTACTAATCAATAGTAACTGCATCATACGATGCAGGTACTATAGATTATGTGAAAAGTTTTAGGGAGGGCGGACCGGCCCCGCACCAGCTCCGGACCGGCCCCAAACCGGCCCAGGACCGACCGGCCCACCGGGAAATTTCCCGGTGGGTACAATGGCCAGTCCGCCCCTGGTGTGCCCGATATCCTGCATGTGTCGCTTCCCCACTCAGGTCCGACAGAGTTCACCTTCTTCTTCCCGGTGCATGTAAGTGCATTGTCTTGAGACACAATTTGAAAGTTAAATCCCACACTCAGTCCAAATCAGTCGGATTGTCTGACAGCACGTCGCTCGATTTGTGTTGCATGAAAGCCAGCGCAGCAGCGCCACAATGGGATCGCATGCGACACAATCCCAGCACAGACACCTATTAAATATCTGTCCAAGCAGCGCAATTCCCAAAAACAGTCTGACAGAAGTGCGATCAGCGACCCTTAGTTAATTAGCCCCTTGTCAGGCTGTGACCTTCTCCCACTAGCATTCAGTACCACATGCACTTCTGTGTAGTGTGCCTGTGTATATGGGGTGTACCAAAACTGCAATAGTTATATAAAATGTATGGACCGGATCAAAGGTTTGTCTTCTCTTTATTTTTTAAGGTTAATTATTATTTTTTTTGGATAAGGACAAATGTTGGCTGTGTTACCTTATACAATTATTTACTGTAATTTGATGTGGTATTTCCTTTTACTGTAATCACTTGGTGGTGTCCTTGGCCCTGGCATGCTCTGTGCTTAGATACAGAAGTATGATTTAATATTCAGGAAAAAGAAACCGTTCTACAGCTATGGGTCAGCCCACTAGAACAGCTGCCATACATTACTAGTATCACTTTATGTGTGCCTTAAAGGAAACCTACCACCACGGATCTACCTATTAAGGTAGATCGGCCGGTAGGTGCCTCTATTGTATGTGAGGAAAGTCCTTTTAAGGGCTAATTCTCACGTCCCCTGTATAATTTTCTAACTTTTATTGACCTAATATGCTAATTTTCTAAGGAGGCTACTGGGGCGTGGGCAGAACGCAGGCCTGTAGCTGTACGGTCACTGCTCCGAAAGCTGAAAGCATACGCAGAACTGCGGCTTCGTAGACAAGGGAACGCAGCTCTATAGATACAAACCCCCCATGGATTCCTTGAGTACAGCCTTATGTGGGCCCCCCCCAGCAGCCCTGGGACTCGGCACTTGCCCACTGCCCTGTAAAGCTTAACGGAGGACAGCGCCAGGATCAGAATGAAGAGGAGCGTTGGTGAGGAGGTTTTTTGTTTTTCTAAATGGTTGATTTCCTTTAAATGATGATGCTGGAGATCTGGTGTTTTACAACAATTTTTATTGTACAGCACACAGATGGCTAAAAAGAACAATGAAAACCATTGTATTGCCATAATTATTGTATTCCAATAATATTGTAAAGAAAAATATGCCCTAACATTAATAAGCATGCAAAAAAAGCCATTTTAGTGTTTCTGGCACAACAGGGCCGTGTACTGTATTAGGCCTGGATCAGTCCAAGGAAACTTTCTGCATCCACTTGGCTGCAGAGGAACAAGACAGGCTGTACATGTTGGTCTTCGGCAAATTTCCATCAAAACTGTACATTCTGCTCTTTCAAACTGTACTCATAAAAAGGACCATTATATAGTATTTCTTTTTTTGGCAATAACAGAGCACAAATGGTACATGAATAAAAATAGTCACTTTGAAAAGCATAGTTTCTAGTGAACGCTCATATTCTTGTGTGGCAACAAAAAAAATATACTTTACTATTTGGTGGATTGCCCAGGCAGCCTGCAGATTGCTACATACAAACTAAATTTTGTATGTATTTATACAAAAAACAATGTTGCATACAATACATATGACACATGGTTTGCTCAGGGGTAACTGGAAAATAGCGAATTTAAGAGAATTTTATCTGAAAACCTTCTGAGAATGGAGCAGGTTTTTAAAAAAAAAGATAAAACCATATGCTCCGCCTCCCTGATTTAGTTGGCCTGGATCGGAAGTGTCATCATTCATAATACTTCTGAGCCCAATAGACTCCCCCATACACACATTCATTCTTTGCTAAGACGGTCTAAAACTGGTTTCGGATAGTGATGTGCCGGTCTAAACTTTAGGTTCGCTGTCCCCCGTTTGGCAGCTCCTCCTAACCTGGACATGTTGTTGGATGGGCTGCATCATGTCATAAGGCCTCTTGTAGGTCATGCTTGATGCCAAGGGTGCTGCCTAAAAGAGGTTTGGTTTTCCTTATCCCATCTTAAGAAACTTTGCATATTTTCCCAGAATCCCCCTAGTGGAGCATCCATGGCTATAAGACTCCACAGGCCTACAGGGCGGCCATAATTGGCAATTTCCATAAGGAGAGCTTTACTTTCCGAGTAGCCTATCAGGCTGCTTTACGCCCCTATGGACTAGACATGGCTGTGATTGGCCAGGTGGACACCTGGTGGACCGGACCCACTCATCTCCACCGTCAGATAGTTGTCTGTACCCATCAAAATCGAAAAGTTTGAGTGACTCTTATACATTTTGAATGGCCATCTAGGAAGAATCTCTAATCGATTCTTTAATCAAGTCATCGACCTCTCATCTACTAGCGATGCCTTCTGGTCTGCAGGAAAACTGACCGATAAACCCTTCAGCTGTGATTTAGTTTATATCAGTTGTCAGGGAGATAAAAAGTTACAGTCCATTAAAATTCAACATTTCTTGGAAAAAGTTTTACTAAAGTTTTATTGTTTTTTCCCCCTACAGATTGCAGGTACTCTGCCGAAAACATATCCTGTGGAATGCGGTCTTGATATCAACTTCAACATGAGTAAGTTTTGTGGTCACAAAGTTTTGTTGTCTCAAATTAGTTATGTATCTGTCATAAATATCTGAAAGGTATGGGTCCCATCTCTGGGGCTTGCACCAATTTTGCTGGCTTCTTCAGTGGAGCTCTAGTTGGATGCTCTTCAAGCTGCTTGCTCGCTCAAGTTGGTTTTTCGGCACTTCCACTTACTTGAACATAGAGCACAAACACTTGAACATAGATCACTCACTGTTTATGGCTTTCATATTGAAAGAAGAGAGATCTACAGTGAAGCTGCAGCTGTTTTGGGTTGTCCACTCTTAGCAAATAATTGATATGGTTTGTGTAAGAAAAAATTATACAATTTTCCAATATATTTTCTGTATCGATTTCTCACCGTTTTCTAGATCTCTGCTTGCTGTCATGCCATAGAAAGCTTCTATGTTTACTTCCAGTGAATAGAAATCTGTCCATGGTCATATGATGTCACACAGCGGTATGGGCCATTAGTATCACACACTCTGATTACTATGTGATTTAACGAGACGTGCACCTGTGTGACATCACATGACCATGGAAAGCTTTCTATCCACAGGAAATAAACAGAAGCTTTCTATAGAATGACAGAAGAATGACCTGCTGTGGTTACCTTAAAAGTTAAAAAAGTTAAAAAGTTAAAAAATTGCATAACAGGGGTTTTCTGTAATTTAACAGGAAACGTCTTTGTTTACTTTGGGGAAGAAACATTCAAGTAATCACACAGCTCTGATTACTTTCTATGATATAACGAGATGTGCACCTGCGTGACATCACATGACCAGGGACCGGTCGTTATCCACAGGAAGTAAGCCATGAAGCTTCCAATAGAATGACAGCAAGCAGAGATCTAGAAATCAGTTAGTAATTGATACAGAAAGTATGTTGAAAAATTATATAACTTTCATTTTTTGCTGAAAGTGGACAACCCCTTTAATGTCTAGTTTTGGCCTGAGCTAGAAAAGGGTTAGTGAAACACTTTTCCAGAACATGTGACAGTAGTAGCTTTATTATTCACTGTATAGAGATAAAGTATTTGTACACCTCTCTGAATTAGAGTGCATCACTGACAAAGGTTGTTAGAGAGTATCGACTAAACCATATAAACTAAAATGTAACTTTTATTTCATAAATTAAGAATAACGAATGTGGAGGGTGTGTAGAACTACACCAAATTCATGTGCGTTAAAAATATTTTTATTCGTACTGGCCCCAGTATATGGCACTAATCTAGGGCAGGCTGGACCAGGGTCAGACAGTATTGCAGGAGTTACAGGCTAATGGATAATAGAGAGTCCTAATATGTGCCAAAGGCAGGCTGATGCATCTATTATCCGGCCAACACCTCATGCATGCGATGGACAGAAATTGTTAAAAATAGGTATCAGATCCCCACCACAGTGCAGAGCGGGGTGTACATCCCGCACCAGGAGGGGAGAGAAATACGATGGAGACTGTCAGCTGAATTGATGTAGGAGATGGGTCAACTGGTCAGCTGGACTGAAGCCGCAGTGGGCTAATATCAGCTGCTAACCTGTTCTGCTCCCTCTGACCTCTACCATCATCCACCATCTATTTATTATTTAATCGATTTATCAGTTTATGGCCTGTGTGCCTCCTCTATGTTCTGCTACGTCCCTCCTCTGGAATAATAGCCCCATTACCACCTGTTTGCTCTAATACTGGGCTTTGTCTACTTTTTTGTATGAGTCATATCGTGCATTGATTATTTATCTATTATTTTTTTTGGTGCATGAGTCTGCTCTTTTTACACACTTTCACCTGGCCGAGGATGCCGTGTGACGGGCAACCGATCTGTTCCCCATGTATCTATCTGGTACCCTGTACCTGCCTCCTTTTGTAAAACAGGATTGGCTTCTCATCATATATCTGGACACCTTGTAGACGTCCAATAGCCTCAGCTGATGCGGAATCTGGGCGGTCCGAGTGACGCGCCAGACCCGCGATCACATGACCGGCGGTGGGTCTCCGCCCCCGGCTGTGCCTAGAGGCCGGAACTCCGTAACGATATGTAGGTGTGCCCAATGTGAGGGCCGGCCTGATACGGCCCTTTACATTGGCTGCTAGCCACCCTGTGAGGTCACAGGTGGGCGGGGTCTCTAGTTTAAATACCCAGCGTTTCCCCGCGCACGCTGCCGTTGATATCAATACGGGGACACGCTGTGCGAATGTGCACCTATCACAATGTGTCACAATCTCTGACTTATAATGACAAATTTATCTGATCCCTGATGAGAATTGTCAGGAAACGCGTAGGATCTGAGTATCTGTAGGAGCACTCGCTGTGGAGTTAGGGTTCTATATAGCCTTTGCACTAGGTTAGCAGCTGATATTAGCCCACTGCGGCTTCAGTCCAGCTGACCAGTTGACCCATCTCCTACATCAATTCAGCTGACAGTCTCCATCGTATTTCTCTCCCCTCCTGGTGCGGGATGTACACCCCGCTCTGCACTGTGGTGGGGATCTGATACCTATTTTTAACAATTTCTGTCCATCGCATGCATGAGGTGTTGGCCGGATAATAGATGCATCAGCCTGCCTTTGGCACATATTAGGACTCTCTATTATCCATTAGCCTGTAACTCCTGCAATACTGTCTGACCCTGGTCCAGCCTGCCCTAGATTAGTGCCATATACTGGGGCCAATACGAATAAAAATATTTTTAACACACATGAATTTGGTGTAGTTCTACACACCCTCCACATTCGTTATTCTTAATTTATGAAATAAAAGTTACATTTTAGTTTATATGGTTTAGTCGATACTCTCTAACAACCTTTGACAGTAGTAGCTTTTCAAGAGTTCAAAAATGTAATATATATATATATATATATGAAATAAATATATTGCCCTCCTAATTTTGACGTAGCGGCCTAATTCATGGTGACTTGGGTCACTATATTAGATAGATTGTAATTAGTTGTTGTGAATGTTATTATCTTTACCATTCTTTATATAAATAATAATAATAATGGCTTTAACCATTGAGAGATACATCTTGGTGTCATTTTGTTCTATTTTTGTCCTTCTTTTTGGCTCATGACATGTATTTTTAGATATTGGTTTACTTTTTAATTTCCTCTGAAGCATTTTGTTGGTATCTGTTGTTTACTTGCTGGTGGAATTCCCGGGTTCTGTCGTGCATATTGTCCATGTGTGGAGCTGTGTTGGATTCCTCTGCACAGCTCTTTCTACAACACCTTTTCTTCCCCGGCTGGTGTTTGTTTTGGTTTCTGTGGAAATGTTAATAATTAGCTCCGGCCTGGCTATAGCCACATGTCGCTGGTTAACTCCCTTGGATGTAGGAGGCTGTGTAGACATTGCAATTGAATCGTCAATGTGTACATACTTGTATATTTCATTTGGCTGTTTTTACAGTAGTTCGTCATATTGATCTCTGAGTGAGGAAAGTTGATGTTGATGAAAGTTGTAACGCTCAAAACCTATTCCTGGTGCCTGCGTATATCAGAAGAAGTGCCAACTCTTCTTAACCTTCACAGCCATTCAGATTGTGGCTGGCCAAAAGGTATTAGAATATTCACAGTCTGTTGTAAGAATAGACAGTCAATATTAGATTGGTGGGGACCCAACTCTCGGCATCACATAGTAATCAGTTGTCTTATAGGAAACCTACCATGAGGAATGTACTATTAGAAGTAGATCTGATGGTAGATACCTACTGCCCACCTCTGCCGTAATCTGTAATTTAATAATCCTAGAACCTAAACTAACGTGTTAAAAACTAGATTTGCGCTGCTGATGTAGCAGAGTTCCTGGCTAAAGTCGCTAACAAAGTTGGTCTCCCCTGCACCATCATTAGGCACCTGTGACCTATATTGGGAGCGCCCCAGGGGTAACCTCTTTAAAAAGTTGCATTTCAGAAATCTGGATTCACATGATGGGTTGATAAAAAGTCAGAAAATCAAATTTGGGGCAAGTGGGCCAATTCTGAGATGTTTTGAAAACAGAAAATGATGTAACTTCATCCTCCCTAAGACTTTTGCAGAGGATGAGGTTCATGTCCATGAACTAAATGTAGCATAGAAGAAAAAAAAACACCACTTCTGATTCTTGTTCCCAAATCAAGGCAAACTATTTTTTTTGTTTAACTCTAAAAATCATAGGAACTAGTAATATCATATGATACTAATAATTTCCTTTAACACAAGTTCAAATTGCCACAATCATGTGTCCCGATTCGCGTTTTCCCGATGTGTTACTCGAATATTCCCGATTTGCGTCGATTTCCCCTGAATTGCCCCGGGATTTTGGCGCACGTGATCGGATTGTGGCGCTTCGGCGCTGGCATGCACGCGACGGAAATGGGGGGGGGGGCGTGGGCGAACGAAAACCCGACGGATTCTGAAAAACCGCCACATTTTTAAAAAAAAAATGTGTAGCGGAGCTTGCACTTACCTTCACTCAGCCCGGCTCGATGTACTCCAGTGCGTTCCGGGAACTTCAGCGCAGCAGTGCCACCTGGTGGACGTCGGAGGAACTGCCTTAATGAATCCCGGCCGGACCCGAATCCACCGCAGAGAACGCGCCGCTGGATCGTGAATGGACCGGGTAAGTAAATCTGCCCCAATATTGTATACTTACCTCTTTGTTCCATTTTGATCCAGTGCTTTACCTCTTACATAGTTCCTATTCTCTGTTGTGCTACCACTAGCACGTGGACCCTGCAGCCAATCGGCAGCCGAGGGGCCACATGCCGTATACAGACCAAATAAATCAGCCCTGATTCAGGAATGTAGGTTTATGGCCTATCTTTCCATATGCCATCAGTGTCCAAATGGTGGGCGCCAACACTTGGCCCCTGCCCCATCAAGTGGTCAGCCTGATGTAGACACCGTGTACCGAGTCCGTAGCAGTTTGCTCCATGGTCTCCTCCTTTCATTACTGGAAAACCCCTATAGTGGCCGTGATTGTTGTCTTGTTCTGAGACGCAAATAAATGACAGAATATTTCACAAGTTGATAACCACTGATATGTTATTATAACCCCTATATATATTTAGAAATTGTGTTACTCATGATTGTGGTTTCATGATGTCATGAATGGATAATGTTCATTTATGTTGGTATATTTTAATGAAGCCACTTGGCGGTATGATTTTCTTTTTTACAATGAAGTTGGATAGGGTGAGGGTCCACACGCCAGCCCACTCCGCCATGGGGAACGGCTCTCTTCACTCCTGTCCACGCCCACTTGGCATGCAGGTGGTTTAAGAGGGGAATTAGTCACAATTCCTAGCCTTAACCCAGGAATTGCAAAAGCTCGGATAAATCTCCCCATGGTCTTAAAATTTGTCTCTGGAAAACGTTACATTAAAGGGGTTTTCCTACCAAGCAAGTAAGGCCCTATCTACATAAAAAAAAGTTGCTGTTCGTACAGTAGTTAGTGTTATTTTTACAAGCCTCAACTGTCCCTTTAATCGGAATCTGATCTGAAGAATTTACCAGGTCACAAGAGTCTCCATCAATCTAGAAATCCTCCGTAGGAGGGGGAGCAGTTGTACATGATCCTTGATGTATGATCATTATTCACAGATTTGTTTGGGTGTTTGGAGACAACTGAAGGGCTCTTGTCTTGGAGAAGATCTGGTTAGTACAATTCTGAAGGAATTTGTGGTTGTTAGTCTTGGAAAAAAATTACAGTGAATCTCTCTGTCCCCTGGGAAACCGTTAATGTTGTAATTAGAGGATTAACTCGCTAAAATATATTCCAGACTGTGGAAAGAAATGATTGGAAAAGCTTAGCTTACTATGGGGATCATCAATGTTTGTTTGTTATATGTATTTGCCTTTTGGGATAATTTCCCGTCTGTGGAGAATAGTAGGGAGCCCACATAGCGTTGGATTAACAGCAGCAGGGGATTGTGGATTAAAGGGGTATTCCCCCAAAGACAAATTTCTTATATGTACTCAGGATAACAATATAACACATTCTGTAATTCACTGTTATTAACAAAAATACATTTCACAGATATAAGTCCAACCTGTCTCTATCAGTCCTGCTGTGGACAATTTCAGTTGCCCCTAGACACGACCCTGTAACTTCTGACTTTAGGGTCGGGCCGCCATCTTGGATTCCTGTGTGACTCCGTGCTGCGGAGTTTCTGTGTCTTTCTGCTTTGAGCCTGTAGCCACGCCCCCCTGCAGTACAGCACGGAGCTCAGAGACACTCATCACTACCTGCCTACACATCATGAAAAGAAAGAAGCTTCAAACTATAAGTAGTTAATTGATCTGGGGGAATTGGGGGCAGGCACATATCTGTGAAAACAGAGATGTAGCTGGGCTGACAGTGTAAAAGCCTCTGTCTGTCATGCCTCTGTGTAATAGGCATCTCATCAGCTCTGAGCTGTCTCAACTGTCCATATGAAAGTGTATATAGACCTTGTACCCTGATAATCTAAGTACATTGTCACCCCTAGATGGATCATAATGGGGCAGAAAAAAACGCAGCCGGCGACTTTTCACGTAGGAAAAGTCGCCGGCAGCAGCGAGAGCGCAGGCGTGGGGACAGTAACGCCCCAGTCCGCTCGGCTGGCCCGTCCCCTCTTCACGCCCCTTCGCGCCCCACTGGCGTGAAGGTGGCGGATCGGGGCAAATAATCGCAAAAGCTAGCAATAAGCTAGCATTTGCTATGATTTCAGGCGTAGCGCAGAGGTCCTGATAAATATGCCCCAGGATGTCCAAAGATGCGCCAGATTAATCTTCCAGCATTTACCACTTTGATATATCTGGACTGCTTCAGAATTGTCAAGTTGAAGCTTGCACTGTGTAAATATGACACAATATTAGTAAATGTGCCCCTTTCTGTTAGAGATGCTGCCAGGAGTTCATGCAACTGATGGGCATAGTGTAAACAGAAAGTTCAGCTTGGCACCAGGCCTGGAACAGTTTATGGTAAGTTTAGTTGTTAGGAAAACTACTCAAGGGTTGGGGGCACTCTGGGCAGGCTTGCTGCAGGGCAGCTGCTTTAGAACAATCTGCAGCTAACCCACAGTGGTTTACAAATCCTATCTGTGTTCTGTAATGGCTATACAATGAATGTCCTCTGGTATATCCTTGAATTCTTTTTTATTATTTTTATTATTTCTGTCCATTTTGCTTTTCTTAATAAATTCCCATTTTAATCCTTATACTGATGATGCAATTGGTGCACCCAAATAGTGTTGAGCGCTGCAATACTTCCTACCCGGACCACTCCTTTCTACAGATAAAGTGGAGAATTGTCTTGTGAGAAGAATATGTCAGGAATAGGTGCTGAGAACACTTCATTGGTGAATCAGCTGCCTCATTAGCATACAGATTAAAAGGGGAATATCTTGGAAATGGCAAAATAGACAGAAATAATAAAGGTGTTAGAAATCACAGTGCATTTCTGTACAAAAAGAATGGCAGCAGATTATAATGCTTTTTGGAGCTGGTAGACTTCCTGTAAAAACATTAGGGGGGAGTCAGTAATTTTTTGTATTATCCTATATAGAAAACTATGTGTGTTTGGGCCACTTTTAAAGGAAATCTACCACCAGGATGAAGGATTGTAAACCAAGCACTGGTGTGTGCCCCCTCTGGCAAAATCCACTTTTCTTTTATCTTCTTATCCCCTAGTTTAAAAAAAAGAATATTAAAATTATGCAAATGTGCCTAAGAGGCTCCAGGCTCCATTACAACATATAATTTGTAATTGTAATAATTTTAAAATTATTTTTTTAAACTAGGGAATAAGAAGCTAATCCTGCCAGAGGGTTAACAATCCTTCACCCTGGTGGTAGGTGTCCTTTAACCCTTCATGTGGCTACAACTATAAATTGTATGCTTGTTTAGAAAAAATGGTTGCCTCCGCCTTAAACAAAGGTAAGCCTTTAAAGTCAATTGTGGTCTATGACTCTCTGGTCCCTATAACTTGGTAATTGAGCAGCCATTAGCAAACTTAAGCTTAACACGCAGCGCCTGTTGTCTTGCTGGATCTTTGGGAGTTGCCACATTTAATACTAAAGTCTATCTGAGCATCATTGCTTGTCCTACTTGTTATATTTGTTATTTATTGTTATATTAAGTTTATACTGTTTTACATTTGTCAAATATTCTTTTAATTCATGGCCATTGGCCTTTGGGCCAAGGGTGATTATCTTATATGCCGTAGTAATCCATGTACAATCGATGTTCACTGATACCATAACAACTATCAACATTAGTAGAGTTGTATCTCATGCACAAAGTAGTATATGCAAACATGTGTGTTTCTTAGATTTCATATGACAAAATTATCCAATAAAAACAAGTGAGACAAAAAAACCTGTATCTACTTTTCTCATATTAGGTTCATGCAGAGAGCTGCTGTTTTCTTGAGAGTAAGACCATGAGTTTGACGGATGAATACACGGTTAAATCCCTGGCTGTTCCTGGAAGTGTTCTGCCTTGTTTTCCTCCACTGTACCAGAAATCACGTAGACAAATCCCAAGTTCATTAATACAGCAGACATAAATTTAAAGGGCTTGCGTAATGATGAGATATGAGTGTTTGCTATTTGTTAAGACGCAGAGTGCAGCCAAATCTTCATACACTGCCTCTAACCATGATAAGACCCTAAGACGCTTTGAGTACAATCAGATGGTTCTAATTAGGTGAGGCAGGGGTGGACATAGATAGCAGAAGACCCCTGTGTAAGTGTGTGGACCTCCTCCCTTCAGAACTGGCAAAACTAGAAGAATAGATTCCTATATGTCATTAAAAAAATGCAGCCACGCATATTTGTGTCACCAATTTCTATTACACAAGCCATACACAGGACATAAGACGTCCATGCTCGACTTATAAAGTGGACAGTTCGGAACACACCTAAAGACACTGGGTTAAAGGACATCTACAAACAGGATGAAGGATTGTAAACCAAGCACACTGACAAGATCTGTCTTCTTTTAGCTTCTTATTCCCTTTTTTTTTTTTACAAAAACAGGCTTTTAAAATTATGCACATAAGCCTGGGGGGCTCCAGGCTCCATATGTGTTAATGGAACCTGGAGCCCATCCGGTTCATTTGCATAATTTTTTAAGCCTTTTATTCTAAAAACCAGGGACATAGGAAGCTTAAAAAAGAGTGAATCCATCCAATATTTCCTGGATGTGTGCCTTTTACTCAGTCTCTTCCTACATTCTTCCTCTGCTTCACACTATCACCCCTTCTCTATGACAGGAAGTGGGGAGGGAGCTGGACAAGTGTAGAGGAGAGGAGACTGAGCCACAGGAACACAGACTACTCTAGCTGCCAACGCCCATTCCCCCAGGACTCATCGCAAGCTGCTGGCAGGGATCCAAGTAATGTGAGATAATGTTTTATAAAGTACTAAAATGATTCAGAATGCTGACATTTTTAAAATCAGTATAGCATAGGCTTTTGGAAAATGACATTCCTGGTGACAGGTTTGCTTTAAAGATGTTACAGTATTAAAGCAATGTGGTTTATTTGACAGGAATTTAGGCTTGCAGGTATTATGGCCTTATGACTTAAAGGGATCTTATGTCAGACAGCTTCTTCAATCACGATGGGTCCACTAACAGCTGAATAAGCCGGGAGAAAGATTCAGACATCTATCTGGACACAGTGTGGAAAATGTAGTCCAGCTTGACGGTCATTGTACGTGTCAGAGCTTGGCATTATCTTCAGATTCGGGTCCTGTGGTACAGTATTTTTCGGACTATAAGGCGCACCAGAGTATAAGGCGCACCATCAATAAATGCCTGCTAAAACGTTTAGGTTCATATATAAGGCGAACCAGACTACAGGCAGTCCCCGGGTTACGTACAAGATAGGGTCTGTAGGTTTGTTCTTAAGTTGAGTTTGTATGTAAGTTGGAACTATATACTTTATCATTGTAACCCCAGTCAAACTTTTTTTGGTCTCTGTGACAATTGGATTTTAAAAATGTTGGGTTGTCATAAGAACCAGGATAAACAATAAATCTTAATTACAGACACCTGTAATAACTGTTATAGCTGATCATTGTAGCCTAGGACTAAAGTACAATAAATTACCAATATCCAGAGGTCCATTTGTAACTAGGGGTCGTATGTAAGTCGGGTGTTCTTAAGTAGGGGACCGCCTGTATAAGGCGCACCTGATTATAAGGATGAATGACCAGCAGGTGGCAGACCTGTGCACAGTTCAAGGCAGCTGTTGTCTGTAAGTACGGTTCATATATAAGGCGCACTGGACTATAAGGCGCACCTGATTATAAGGATGAATGACCAGCAGGTGGCAGACCTGTGCACAGCTCAAGTCAGCTGTTATCTGTCAGTACAGTGCATACATAAGGCGCACCGCACTATAAGGCGCACCTTTGATTTCTGAGAAAATCAAAGGATTTTTAGTGCGCCTTATAGTCCGAAAAATATGGTACCTATTTTCGTCTAGTCATGAACACCTTGGTTTTGTGCCGTTGAGGTTGTCACACTATTCCATTGTATGGAGCAAAGTATCTTGTCCCAACATATTTCTTGTGTGTTTCAGATGAAGAGGAAGCCCTCAATCTTATTATGAAGGACCTGGCAGCTCTGGGGAGATGCGGAGGATTGCTTGACAGTAATCGCAACAAAAACAACAAGCAGGTAATATGGTTGTTGAGCATTAGTTGATAATAGTCACATTAAAGGATGGTGTTGTTTGTATGTTGGGAGTATTGGAGAGGCCAAAAGGGTTTTCCATTCCTCTATGTTTTTAATGGAGAAAGCTGTTGGCTAACATATGTAGCCCACTAACCAATCTCCTAAGAACAAAATGGCTGTCCGGTGGAAGGATTTGGAGGATTCCTAGTAATCTAAGTGTATGGTGCCCTTTAAAGATCAATGGGAAAATCTGAATGAAGCAGGATTTGTGCATTAGAGTTTGTTTCTTTAAAATATAAAATCAGTTAGTAAGTTTTATTAAAGGGGTTGTCTAATATTTAATATTGATGAGCTATCTGATTGATCATGTGACCTTTACACCAATCAACTGTTACGGTTAGGGATAATGAAGTGGCCTGGTGTTGTAACTGCAAGCATTGCTCCCTTTGAATGCCATCATCCATTGCCATACCCTGTATTATACCGGTTTTAAACAACTGACAGGTGGGGGGGATATGAGATCAGATCAATGGTCAATCCTAGAGATGGCCAACCTTTTCGAATTGGCATGTCAAAGTTTGTAAAAAAAAAAAAACAGCAAAACTCAGTGTGTCGTGTCTAGAAAACCTTGAGTCTTGAGGTGAGGTGTTCAGAATTTCCAAACAGTAACTGTGTTGGGGTACATTGGCAGGGTTAACTGTGATGGAGTGCCCCAGTATTACTGAGCGGTAACTGTGGTAGGAACACAGGCATCAGGGTGAGTTTTTGGTATCTGTTTTATCCTGGGGTATAAGGAGCTCACTCTCCTGAGATGACTCTTCTATCCCCCTTGTAGTCACTGGAACGGACCTTGGTCCATCCTTCTGCCGCTAACACTGCAACTGTGGGACATAGCTCTAGTGGTCCCCTCTGCAGCTGTCTGGATGTAAGTCCACAATGCAGTTAGATGGGAGTTTTGGCTTCACTGCCTAACTAACTGCCTTCAACAACAACGGTAATAGGATATAGGAGATCATTGTTAACATAAGCTCTCCTTATCAGGAGAGTTGCTCTGCCTCTGGATACTGACACTGTCAGGTAGTGAAATCAGAGCAGCATGCAGACAGAGTCAGCATTTGAAAGCAGTGCAGCTCTCTTGCTAAGACCAGCACAATCAGTGTCTCTCTTATCTCCATTAGTGAAGGGCACTGCACAACGCTCTCAGCAGGGCAGATTCCAGCCTCTGGATGATGTCAGCTTGCAGCATGTCCACAAAAACATCTCGGCATGTGATCTCTAACAAGATTAATCATCACTGGCCTATCCTAAGGATAAGTTGTCAATATAGAAAATGGACAACCACATAAAATGTTAAATATTATGATTATTATTTGTTTTTTGCTCACTATTAATTCCATAGTGTTGACAAATAAGGCAATACAACCTACTCAGTAATATTTGATGGTTGCAGTCTGTCTTATATAATTATGAATGAAACCCAGAAAGTGACATTTGTGAAATGCAGAATAGACACTTTACCCTTCTAAAGTTTAATTTCAGGTCATTGAGTTGAAGTATGAGGAAGTTCTCAGTGAAAAATGAAAAAGGTGATGGAATGTCCACCTTAATCTTAAAATATTCTCTAAAGGAAAAATCATTAACTATTTAGTAGCCAATAATTTACCAGCAAATTGTCAAAAACAAAAAAGGAAAACAAAAGACGTTGGGCCACATTTATTAAAGCCCCTGCACCCGTTTTTTGTTGGATTTTGCATGTTCTTTTTAGTGCTAACAGCTTGCCTATGTATTTATAAAGTGTCCGCAGCACAATTGTGTCGTGGTTGCACTATACCCGATGCACTGAAAGTGGCGTTCCGATGTGCAGTCGGACATCATGCTGTCTCCAACAGAATTGTGTTGCTCTCCCCATGTTAAAAGGTGCACCAAAAAAAGTTGGTGCACTCTGTTGGAGCAGTGCTGGGAGCGCCAGATTCATGAAGAACATGCGCCACCGTTCATGAATCTGGTGCCCCCTGCACTATACACAGGACACTGCACATAGCGCATAAATGTGCCCCAGTATGCTTGTTGTCGCCAAAAAAAATTCACTTCCACCCAAAACATTATTTCCTCATAAACAAACTGCTGGATAGTCTCTGAATTGACTCTCTAGTTCAATAACACTAGTTGTTAACTTTCCTACTGGGTAGAAAACACCGGAAAGATGTCATTTTGTCTGGGGACAAGGAGAAGAGGAAAAGCTTTCTTGTTTTGATTAAGTGAAAAGCCTCGGTGAACTCTAACCCAAAACAAAAACACTGTGTCTGCCGGCGATGTGGAGGAATTCAGGAGGTTGAGAGGAAAGGGAAAGCTCCAAAACAATCAAAAATAACAAAATATCATTTTTATTGACTTTATTTTTGGATTTTACCGCTAACAACATCATGTTTTTCCTGAGAGCTGAGGCCAATATCTGAATTTGGATAAGAGACATTAAACAAGATGAGGGTGTTTTTTTTATTGTTATGAGCATTTACTTGAAATATGCTGACACTATGTTTACTCAGTAGCCATTGAGCAAGCCTCCACATGCTATGGAATGAATCATAATTCATGATAAACTTATGTATTTAATATTTATACTGATTGCGAGATTAGGGTTCTTATGTACCCCATTTCTTAGTAGCTCTGATAATGGTGAAAATAGTCAAACGTTGTTCCATCAACAGTCCCATTAATGGAGTGGTGGCATATGTGTTTTATTGGCTCCACAACATCCATATTTTTGTAAAAGGTTGACCTCTATTATATTTATTAGTCCCTTTTATATTATATGCTTGTCCCTTTTCATCGGACAACACTGAAGATATGACCCTTGTATGTAAAGTAAGCAGTCTACAGCTTGTATGACTATGTACATTTGGTGTCTCCTCAAAATAACTCAACATATAATCGTTAATGTATAAACGGTAGGCAACAAAAGTGAGTACACCCCTAAGTGAAAATGGTCAAATTATTCTCAAAGATTCAACATTTGGTTGGCCACCATTATTTTGCAGCACTCTTGAGTATGGAGTTCACTAGAGCTTCAAAGGTTTCTCTGAAATCCTCTTCCTCTCCTCCATGACGACATCACAAAGATGGTGAATGTTAAAGAATTTGCCATCCTCAACTTCAATTGTTCAAGCAAAAAACAGCTCACCCACACCTTATCGCTACCTTTTCGATGGACGGTGCCCGGAGGGAGGCACAAACTATGCACAGAAAAATCCAGCACATCATTTTCCAAACATTTCAGGTTTTATTAATGGTTCAGATCAAACATTGGTTAAAATATAATCGTTCAACACGTTTCGGCGTTACTAGCCTTAGTCTAGGGCTAACGCCGAAACATGTTGTTCGTTTGTATATTACTATCCAATGTTTGATCCGAACCACTAATAAAGCCTGAAATGTTTGGAGAAAAACGATGTGCTGGATTTTTCTGTATATAGTTTTTGCCATCCTCCACCTTCCGTTTGAGGTTGCCCTACAGATGCTCAGTAGGGTTTAGTTTGGATATATGCAAGTATGGTCTTCTACAGTAGAATAGCAGGAGTCTCATAGAAAATATCAAGGACAGAAGGGCCTACTGATTTATATTGCCAATTCCATGTCCTTGACCACTTGGAGATTCATGATCCCCTTGTCTGTGAACAGTTATAGTGAGAGCTTCCTACTGTGTTTTTGCCACTGATATGGACTCCATCAAAGAGACCCACTGTGGCCGGATGGTACATCTTGTCCATGCTAGTATATTGTATAGTGCAAAGTATACATATGTCTTCTGCTTCTTCTATGGTATCCAGTCATATACCTATTAACTATATAAGACCCTGCTGAATAACTTTCTATAATTTCTTAAAGATGTAAGCCATAAAAGCCATAAAAAAATCAAGATGTGCTAGAGACTGAAGAATATAATTGGAAGCAGGGTCTGGGGATAGGCTCGCGTGTCGCTTGTTTTCACGTGTTGTCTGTCAGTTACCTGGCAACTGCAGCAGAACTCGTGTTCTGGAGCCAGTTAGTTAGAAGACCTCTGTCCCTGTCTCACGTTTCAGGGGAAGCCTTTTATTATGGAATATCGAAAGTGAATCCAGATGTGGAGAGAACAAAAAAATATGGGCTTCAGGTTTCTTCAGATGCAAACACCTGTCCTCTTCCAGCAAGATATGTGGAAATTCTATGATTTGTAAACTGGGCTAGAGTGAAGAAACGCTTAGTCAGCTCTTCATAAAGTAGAACCTCTCCATCGGAATTTTTTTAGCAACCGTACAAAGAGGAGAATAAGTGTTCTAATAATGGGTGAATTTTAGATTGCAGAGGAAGACAAAGCAACTCCATAAATATCAATTACTAGTATACATACAACAATTAATTATATTACTAGAATTACACTATGAATTGACCTATGTTTACAGGTAGTAATGGAAGAAAATTGCTAAAACATGACAGATGGCAGTTAGGGTTATAATTAACGCCTTAACGACACATGACGGAATAATACAGCATCATACTCAGGAGTCTATTTCAAACATACTGGGGATCATTTACTAAGGACCCGATTCGCGTTTTCCCGACGTGTTACCCGAATATTTACGATTTGCGCCGATTTCCCATGAATTGCCCCGGGATTTTGGTGCATGCGATCGGATTGTGGCGCATCGGCGCTGGCATGCAAGCGACGGAAATCGGGGGCGTGGCCGAACGGAAACCTGACGGATTCTGAAAAACCGCCGCATTTAAAACAAAAAATGTGTTGTGGAGCTTGCACTTACCTTCACTAGGAATAGGCCGGTGAACTTGAGCGCGTTCCGATGCTCTTCAGCGCAGCAGCGCCACCTGGTGGACGTCGGAGGAACTGCCTTAATGAATCCCGTCCGGACCCGAATCCACCGCAGAGAACGCGCAGCTGGATGGCGAATGTAAATCTGCCCCTCTAGGTGTATTCTGCATTATGCTGCCAGCTTGGATCTCCATCATAGTGTGCATGAGACAAACTGTTTCAGATCTATAGAAAATTTACAATATATGCAGTATATGGGAGGAGCGATCAGACCCTCTAGGGTGAAAGTAAAAGAAATTGATCACCCCTTTAAAACTGATAGAAAAATGAATAAACATAAACATATAAGGTATCCCCTTGTCCCAAAATGTATGATCTATCAAAATATAAAAACTATTATTCCCAGTGGTGAGCATCCAAATGTCCGAATCACTTATACTAAGGTTCCGCTCGCACTTATGTCGGACTTTCTGTTGTTTTTGGGTTTTGCACGGCTTGGACAGGGGTCTGTGCTGGGATTGTGTCGCACGCGATTGTTTTTTGGCGCAGCTGCGCCGGCTTCAATGCAACACAATTTAGGGGGCGTGCCGTCGGACGATCCGACTGATTCAGACTGAGTGCAGGATTTAACTTTCAAATTGTGTCGTAAGCCCAAGCACTTACATGCACCAGGAAGAAGAAGGTGAACTCCGGAGTGTGAAAGCGACACATGCAGGATATCGGACGCACGATCTTAATGAATCGCGGCACAGTGCATCGTCGGACAATGCACTTTCGGTGAACTCCAGCGGACCGGTAAGTAAATGTGCCCCATAAAATGAATGAAAACGTCAGCTCATCCTGCAAAAAGATTATATCATACACAGGTCCATGAAGTTACGTCAGCATATGGCGCAAAGGCAAACGTTTTTTTGTATAAAAGGTTTTAATATTTATTAAATTCTAACCTGTAAACAAATGGAAGAACAATATTTTCAGCTTTAGATAGTGATAAATTTGATCCAAATTTCTACCAGAAGAAAGCAGAAAATCTGTCTGTCCTGAGATGTAATTCCCATTATTGAAGTGACATTACAACAATTTTTGTGACTTGATAAAAAAAATTCTAAATTGGTAAATATTTTGTACAGAGAACTAGGCAGGCTACCCCTCCCCTTTCAAAGAGAGTGAGACTTGTAATACTACAGTACAGAGGGCCAACAATTTTCTGCATGTAGGCCCAGAATGTTGCAACACACAACTTTTGGGGGACCTTTTAATGCAAGAATTGCAGAGTGATTGATTGGCTTTGAGGGCCATCGCTGCTTACATCTGGTATTTCATTTACCATCTCCCGTGTTAGGTTAACGTTTTATGGTTAGCAATTTACCGTGCCAAAAAAATTGTCCTTTGCTCGATATAAGCTTAGTGACGCTCCATATATGGAGGACATTTTCTTTTGTTAAGTGTCAATACAGTCAACCAGAAACAAGCTTGTAAATACTGCATGATACTCGATCTTTGATACTTTATAGGTTTGCTGTACCTACTCATCAGTATTCTTCTACCATATATGGACTAGACTGTGACTTCTCTGGGAAAACATCCAGCTGCCTCCTTAAATAGTGATATGAAGGGGTGAACCAACCATAAGGTGATTTAAGCCTCTTGCCTCAGGCAGCACCACCTCTAGCAAGATGAGGGGCGGAGTCAACTGCTATAAAGCAGGATCTAATATCTAAAAATAGTATCTCTTCATACCCGATGCCAACATGGTTGTGAGACACTGCATGGAGAAATAATCTCATATATTACTTCTGGATGGGGTTGAGGGGGCGCCGTTCTATAGCATAGAGTTTGGGTTCATCCCTGTCATGGATCCTTCATAGTCACTACTCCTTCTATTGGGACATAGATCTTACAATCGGTCAACATTTCCATCTTTCTTCAGGAAGTATAACCGAAATTTAGAGGGAGAACTTTTCTGAAACTTTTACAAAACATTCATGTTGTTCTTGTGGATAATCTTTTTAGTGGATAATTGCCTCTATCCAATTTTATTCTAAATACGTTCTGTACACATTCTGCATTTTATCAGCATTCACCTCACCCTGGGCAACACGTCCAGTATTTTCTTTTAATCTAATCCAGTCCACACACACACACTGCCTTCCCCCATATGTCCCACTGGAAAGAAGTTGGCAAGATACACCAGGGCGTGTTATAGAAGGGCGTGTTATATACTACGCTGGTTGGGAATTAGACTCAATGTTTCCTTGTTACTTTGCATTATTTTCTTGACGCAAACCTGCTCCTGGGATGTTTCCAATTATATAAGAGTCACATAAAACTGCTTCCTCCAAAGAGTTGTCAGACTTATATTACACAATCCAGCGTTGAAGATGATGATGAGGTTGTGTAGGAGTACAAATATGTCATCTTGGAACGTCATGACTACTTAATCACCTCTTCAGATTCACCTCTGAGTAGGCTGACCCAGATTATCTTAACTCATCGAGACTCATCACGTAGACCACACCTCAAATAGGTTGGCCATTTTGAATAAGTTTATTGGCGCACAGACTTTTTCCTGTGAGGTTATGCCCCCTTCTTAGATGCCACACCCTATTTTATGTCAGGAAAAGTGGCTAAAAATGATCTAAAACTCTTAATAAATGTGGTGCAAAGTATGTTTTTGGTGCAAGTCAGCTTGATAAATCTGCCCATTGTGTCTCTGGAGGCATCAGGATGTAAAGATAGATTCAAAACTGTAGACATTGTTAGATATGGGCCTTAGGGAGCTGTGTAACCATACCTTTGTGTATGTTGGTAGTAGCAGCAGGATTGTGAAAGATGTTTTTATATTCCAGGATTGTAGTTGGGCTTGGTGAAATGAGGGAGTGTCCACGCACTGCTTGGTCTCCTCAGAAGCCTGATATTGCTCTTACTCGGAGTAGATGGGAAGGGCTGTGGTCCAGGTTAACATCTGCAAAGAGTTTGTATGTTCTCTCCGTGTCTGCGTGGGTTTCCTCTGAGTCCTCCAGTTTCCTCCAACACTCCAAAACATACTGGTAGGTTGATTAGATTGTGAGCCCCATTGGAGACAGGGACTGATTTGGCAAGCTCTATGCAGCGCTGCGTAATCTGTTTCTATACATAAGGAATTATTATTATAACTGATGATAGACTCAATTTAAATCCAATTGCTATCCTGCTATTTTTAGGAAAACTGAGCTAATGCGGGGGTATAATAAAAGGCATACTTCTGGCTTTGTTTCGAAAAGTATGGCCATCTTTAAATCGGCACAGTTTCCAGGGGTTCCCCTAACATGACTACAGTAAAAATGTTATGTGGAAATCTGGGTTTATGGAGTTCTCCAAGAATAGGGTTGTGCAGTCCATGAAGTTTGCATTTTTTAAGTTTCGACAACACAAAGCACAGACTTTGTGTTACCTTTATTTTACATTAAAGGGAACCTGTCATCAGAAATTGGCCTAATAAACCACTATCAGTATGTTGTCAAGCAGTTGAACAGCTTCTAAATTATGATCCTTTTATGACCCAGCTTGGTATAAATAGATGTATAAAGTCAGGGAGACTGAGAGTTTAACATTGAAGCCAATCTCTCCCTGCCTCTGAACACCTCCTCCCATGGGCAGGGGTGTACCAAGTCTTTGTGCCGCCTGATATAATATATCAGATACAGCGTAAAAATTAGATACAGCGTCATGTGACGTGCCAGCCGGAGGTCAGGTAGCTGTGCCGGCCGGGTGAATGTAGCGGGCATGGGGATGTGCAGGTACCTGTGACGGCTGGCGGTCATGAGGATCTTCCGGCCGGCCGGTATATGTGTGCCAGCCGGCGAGTGGGGTTATGAGCCCGACGTCGCTCCCTGTCTCCAGCAGGAGGTGCGCCGCTTGAGGCGAGAATCTCAACTCGCCTCATGGCAGGTGCGCCCCAGCCCATGGGATTGACAACATTGTCCAGACTTAAGGAGATCTGATCAATTATGTCCTTGAATGCAGAACCATTATTTACAGTCTTGGGGCATTTTAAGGCAGAAAAGCTTGACCCTGTTAAACTCTCTGCCTCCCTGACTTTATAAAACCAATTTACATCTCACTTCAAAGTTAATTTTCTGGATGATGCCACCACACTGGACCATGAAAGAAACATCATCTAGAAGCTGCTCAGCTGCTTGACAACATACTGCTAGTGGTTTATTAGGCCAATTTCTGATGACAGGCTCCCTTTAAGTCCTCTCTGTTTTTATTTTCCACTTATTACTATAGAAAGACTCTAAATATTGACCTTGAGATTGTTGGACCATTTCCTATAACCAATCCTAAATTTTATCACAGTGGTGGTCCTTTGATACCCATGGATCGTTGAAAGGCGCATTCTCGTAACAGAAAACATGACTTCTTGTAGCATCTCTCTGTCTAGTACCGCTATAAGCAAAATGTTCAGCCAGATACTTTATATCTATTTGTGTTTACATGCAAGTCGAGCAAATTTCTACGGCCAAGTTTATTATCTTTGGACCTTAGCCACGGCAGATTGTCGTATTTGGAGGAGTGACAGGAGTGGGCGGAAGTTTTGGGACAGAGCAAAGAATGAGAAAAAAATACAGCAAATATGGCTTTGTTTTTTTGGCATGTATGCATAACACACAAACAGAAGGAATCTATCACTGCTCACTCTTCCGATGCTGGAGGGAAATGTCACAGAAACTTTCCTTTGTATGTTTTTCCTACAAAGCCAATGAACGTTGGCAAGTTTATGAGCAGTTTCTATATAGTGTTTTCCCATTTAGTGGCCTGAGCAGAATCCAGTACATTTACTTTCAAGAGAACTGGGAATCAATTAAAAAATACTAACTACAGTATTGAAATATACAAGTCTTCAGTCTTTCCTGGGGGTCAAGGGCAGTAGAAGGGTAAATATATGTTTCTTTGATGCTTTAGGGTAAGTAAAAGAGTTGTTGGATGCTTTCATTGTTGTCTTGGGTATTAGAGTGGGTATTGCCTGCTTTTCAGGGGGTACTGGAGGAATTAAAGGGGTTGGCCACTTTATCTCTTGTTTTTTGTAATGTGCTGCAATAGCTGCTTCCTCCGCCTGTGCTGACAAGCCCTGGAGTCTGTATTATAAACAAATCTACAAACTCAACAGACTCCTGGCGGGAGGGGCTGCTGCTCCCTGCTCACAGAGAAGGAGGTCATGTGACAGAACTCTCTCTCTATGTAGCAGAGCTGGATGTGTTCCTAGACAGTGGATACAGATGTCTTCTGTACAGAATAGTGAGGTACAAGATCTCCCCTCTTCCCTATCAGTCCCTCCATCCCAGTCTGTGATTCTACAGAACTTTCTCTTTCTTTCGCTGCACCTCATGCTGCTACCTTCCCCCACCTTATACTTAGCAGTATCAGCTCTGTGCAGATAAGCTATTAACCCTTAGCGCTCACACAGCACAAGCTATAGACTTCATGTAACTGGTTTACTTGGATTTCTACCACTTATTACCTGCTATTCCCTGCTCCTCCATGTGATGAAAGCTGCCAGGCTGTCACAATATACATCCTGTATGTGCACTGTGTAGAGTTCAGTGGATTTACTTGTGGTAAACTGAATGGATTTAATGCTAAATTACTTTGAGAGAGAACACAAGGCATCATGGGATCTGTGGGCAAGCTAACTGGCCTCAGCCTGAGGGCATAGACTGACAGACATTAGTCTCCACCAACTTCACCTCTGGCAGAAAGATTTTTGTCAAACACTTTCAAAACAGAAAATGCCAGAACTTTGGAAAGAAAAGTTCTGTTTGTTTTTAAAGGGGGAATCACATATAATAATTTGGTAAATTATGTTCCAGCAGAAAATCAGCTCTGAAGTGAGATGTAAATTGGTTGTATAAAGTCATGGAGATAGTGGGGCACATTTACTTACCGGTCCAGTCGCGATCCCGCAGCGTGTTGTCCGCCGCTGATTCAGGTCTGCGGCATTCACTAAGATCGTGCACCCGATATCCAGCAGGTGTCGCTGCTGCGCCGAGGTCCGCCGGAGTTCACCTTCTTTGTCCCGGTGCATGTAAGTGCGACTTGCAACACAAATTCTTTTTTAAATTCCGCATTTTTTCCGAATCCATCGGGTTGTCTCACGGCCACGCCCCCGATATCTGTTGCATGAAAGACAGCGCAGAAGCGGCACAATCCGATCGCGTGCGCCAAAATCCCGGGGCAATTCGGCACAAATCGGAAATATTTGGGAAAACCAACGCCGTTCGGACCCTTAGTAAATGAGCCCCAGTGAGTTTACCACTGAAGTCAAGCTTTCTTCACCTTAGAACATACCTCTGCTGTGATGGACATCATGTAACAGAGTTCAGGGGAGCCGGTTACTTACCTCGTTGGATTAAGGGGTGTCAATTACAGTGACTGGCCTTCTGAGACGTGGTGAGCTCTCTACCTCCTTGACTATATTCAACCAATTTCCATTTTACATATTAGGTCAATTTCTACTTACTGCTACCATTTAAAGGGATTGTCCATCCATAAAGGTAAAAATAGAGGTAAAGATGTGCTTTATTTTTGCCAAAAACAGAGCCCCCCTTTTCTATAGGCAGAGTCTTGTATTGCCCATAATCTTTATGCAAGTGAATGAGTTTGCACTTCAATACCAGGTACAGCGAATGGAGGTGATAATCATTGCTTTTAGTGGCAAAAGCAGATATTTTAATAATTCAGGGAACTTTCGAGTCACTTCTTCACCTCTCTGTACTACCCCCGCTAACATCAGAAGTTAGAGACACTCATACAGAAGCAGAACGATGCATCTCGCATGGGGCCCTTAGAGTTAGAGGGCCAGCTTTGGTTGTCACCATTCCTTTTGCTTTGGCTTGTGGAATATGGACACTCCAGAATACTTCAAAGGGATGAAGAATAATCACAAAGATCACAGAGGGAAGGACATAAGGGTGCGAATACATGGTTTAAGCGGCCATTATGCATCTGTAATGCTGCCAGCTGTATACCATATGCATCATGGCCTCACCATCTATTCATATCCTTATAGGGCTCAATTTGATAGTTCCATATACAGCCCTTTTATTCTGTGTCTGTTTTGTTCAATTCTTATCTTTATGTGATTTTTACCTAATGTGGATATAAAATTCTGAATTTCAGAATTGGATAGTAGTCAACAAATTTTCTGGGATTCATTATGCAAACATTATGAGAACTAGATTCCCCCCAGGGTGAATAATCCTGGCCACACATGCTGAGGTTTTTTAGCAAATATTTGTTGATTATACAAATGTTAGTTACCCCAGTATCTCACAAGGAGATTGACCTCTGACTATGGCTATTAGCCAAATAGTGATTCCTAGAGGACCATTATCTAACATTGAAAAAGTTATTAAAGAGGCAAACATATGTTTTAAGGCATCTAAAAAAGGAAGATAGGAAGATTTAAAATATTGCCAGCTTATCATTTGACCAAAAGTGTAGGTGATTGATATGTGCACAAGCACCAGGTAGTCCAGTTTAATCTCACCAAATGCTATTGGGGTTGTTTGTACAAACTTTCTGACAATCGATCACCATCATTGCTGCTTTTAGGATCTTAAAGGAAATCAACAATTAGAAAAAAAACAAAAAAAAACCTAGAAATACTCACCTCTGCTCTTCTTTACCTTGATCCCGGCCCTGTCTTTTGCTAGTCTTGACATGCCAGGATCACCTAGAAAAGAAAGTTATAAATAGAAGCACGTAGCACAGGGACAAGATGTCCGGCACTCCGGGCTGCTAATTATACACACCCCAGCACCTCCTTCTGCCAGGGGCGTGAATTCAAGCCTCTCGCATTACATTACCTCCCTCTTCCATGCTCCCAGCAGGGGAGATAGAGGCGGGGGCGTGCATAATTAGCAGCCTGTAGTGTAGGACATCTTGTCCCCGTGCTCTGTGCTGCTAATTATAACTTTCTTTTCTAGAGGCAGTTTTGAAACCAAAGATAAGTTTTGATACAAACTAAATCCTTACCCCTATGCTTTTCCTGAGCATACGCAAGGCCTTAGGCTGTTTTCACATGGGTGTATGCTCACCCAAACATAGCCCAGACGATCATACAGCGATGCGCTGGAAAGAGAACTGGTGAGCACTATTCAACCCTCCCCCTCTCCATAGGGAGAAGTGCAGCACAGCCGTATATACAGGGAGAGATAGAGCAAGCTCTATCTTTTCCCCCAGTATGGTACGGTAGGCAATACCATAATATGGATAGACATATTGTCCATTGAAATGCATGTGGGCATATGCTACCCTTACTAAAACGATACCATGCTGGTAGCATACAGCCGAAAAATTCTGTCCATGTGAAAGTGGCCCTACACTACGACAGATTAATCATCATAATAATGAACCTGTCGCACCAATGTCGCATTAAAGGAAACCTATCGTATATCAAAACAAAGGAACGTGTAATAGGTACTGATACTGTACACAAATTGCGTGACAATAAGAAATCTTTATTAGTGTTTACATAGAGCAATTGTGTATTCCAAACCGATAAAAACAATCAAAAAGCACTATCCAGTGCTATGTCTCAGTATAGCAGCAAAAACATATAATGTGCAAAGAAATAAGCACTTGTTGCTATAAGCAACCATGTGCTCATATGCAGCAATAAAGCATGAAGGTTGCTATCCCAACGATCCTAAAGTCTGATAAAATAGTAACCTATGCCTGGCAAATAAGGATGAAATTGCAATGTAAATATGGCATAAAATAAGTACATATGTTATATGCGAGGCAAAGACAAATGAAAAAATATCATATCACCATGTATGGGGTAGATGGGAGCTGGCTCCCCACGCATTCCGCCACCGAGCCTGGTGGCTTCCTCAGGGGTATCCTTATTTGCCAGGCATAGGTTACTATTTTATCAGACTTTAGGATCGTTGGGATAGCAACCTTCATGCTTTATTGCTGCATATGACCACATGGTTGCTTATAGCAACAAGTGCTTATTTCTTTGCACATTATATGTTTTTGCTGCTATACTGAGACATACCACTGGATAGTGCTTTTTAATTGTTTTTATCGGTTTGGAATACACAGTTGCTCTATGTAAACACTAATAAAGATTTCTTATTGTCACGCAATTTGTGTACAGTATCAGTACCTATAACACGTTCCTTTGTTTTGATATACGATATGCTTCTTTGACGTGTGGTACTTCATTTCGCCCCCATCCACTTTGATTAAAGGAAACCTGTCATCAGGGACCTCATTTTCACTAAAGACAGGTTGCAAAAGCCCATTACACCTTCATTGCAAATCTGCCTTTCTGCTTTTTCTAAGCATCACAATATAATTGTGTGATATAACTTACCTTGTACCCTCTGTGCAGTCCCAGGGGTTGGATTTTGGTCTGGATGCATTAAGGCTTGTCTTTGCTGCTCACTCCTCAGCTCTCAGCCCCCACTTTGTGCTCCTGTACAGCTCCTTCCTCCCCCACTGATGTCAGCTCAGCAGGCTGTGAGCTCTGTGAAGGAGCAGGAGGGAGGAGCTGTACAGGAGCATGAAGCTGGGGGTTGAGAGCTGAGGAGTCTGCAGCACAGACAAGTCAAATTTAGTTTTTTTGAAATGCACCCAAACCAAAGCCCAACCCCTGTGACTACACAAAGGATTCAAGGGTGCAAGATAAATTATAACACACAATTATATTGTAACTGCTTAGAGAAGATAGAAAGCCATATAATGGGTTTCTGTAATCTGTCCATAGTGAAAATGAGGTCCCTGGTGACGGGTTCCCTTTAAGGAACTCCCTGCACTATATGTTGCCCATCTGTCAGGCAGTGAGGTTACTATGTTGTGCAGCATGCAGGGGGTGAACAACCGGTGGTCCACTTCTCAGTTTTGGGCCAGTTCGAGCCAAGGAAAGGAAAATACTGATTATGATACTTGAGCAAATAATTTATCATTCGTCAAACATATGGTATCAGCGTTCAGAGAATCAGAACAGTGTAAATTATTATCTACATTACAATCTATAAAATAATATCCTGCCTCATCTTCTAGTTACTATGAAGTTGCTGAGATGTCAGCTGTCAGAGCAGGGGTTAAGGCTAAGTTTTAACAGCTGTATATTATTCAGCCTTCAATGAGAGCAAATAGGAGGGACTTTCTTTCTCCTCGTCATCAGGAGAATGAGATTATGGAAACTTGAGGCTTTTATGTTCTCGGCTTTCAGACAAGTTGTAAATACATGAAATTCTTCAGGCCGCCCACACAAGAACGATTATTTTCCAATCAAGAGACATTGAGGTGTGTCCCGGAGACACAAGTAACCAGTGCAGTTGGGCTACAGGATCAGCCATATCCTGGATCTATAGGTTGTTACATGTACATGGTTTGCAGCTAATAGTTACATGTATGCTGTTCTATGTATTCTATACTCTACTTTGAAAGGAAAATGAAACAACAACTTAATTGTTTATTAACATGGGCTACATAGCCAGGGCACATAAAATACAGCACCACTTTATTATATTTTTAATAACGTTTTGTCATTTTTATGCTTTGCAAAAAATCATAACGTTTTAATGTAAATGTGTCATAGAAAAAACTTTTAAAACAAGTTTTGATGTAAATAGGTTTTGGATTCTTTTAATAATTTACATTTTTTTATATGTCCCTTTCTATATAAAAAATAAAACTATATCCTGGTAAGATTTTCATCTTTAAAAATGCATGAGGATCATTGTTCTGTGTGCTATAGAATCAGAGATGTAGGCAGTTAAATAGAATCTGTCAGGAAGTTGGACCACACAAAGCTGCAGAAAGTGTGAGGTAGCAGGACCAGCAGCTTGCTACAATAGGGAGGAGGGACTGTGCAGCAGTACATTGAAGAGATCTGACATACCCGTGCACTAGAGTTCTCCAAGTCCAGCTACAATCTATAATAATGGAGACATCAGAGCAGACAATAATAATGGAGACACCAGTGTAGACTATAATAATGGAGACACCAGAGCGGACAATAATAATGGAGACACCAGAGCGGATAATAATATTGGAGACACCAGTGCAGACAATAATAATGGAGACACCAGTGCAGACTATAATAATGGAGACACCAGAGCGGATAATAATATTGGAGACACCAGAGCGGATAATAATATTGGAGACACCAGTGCAGACAATAATAATGGTGACACCAGTGCAGACTATAATAATGGAGAAACCAGTGCAGACAATAATAATGGAGACACCAGAGCGGATAATAATAATGGAGACACCAGAGCAGATAATTAAAATAAAGAACCCATAGTATACAATAGAAATATAGACCACTTTCTTTAAGCTTCTGCTCCCTAACCCACAATAGTCTTTCTTCTATGATCCGTGCACCAATTTTCTTTGGGTCCAACATCAGGAGAGGAACTGGGAGAGGTGAAAACAAATCACTGTTCCCGGGATCCTCTCCCAGTTTAGTGTACTTTAGTGTTGTAAGTGAAGAGTCATATAGTACACTGCATAAAAACTTTGCAAGATGTTGTTCGACTGTGTACTCCGTGGAGAAGCATACAGTACTTGGTTTTCTCTTGCCTTGCCTCATTTGCATGCTCTTTATAGGAAGTTGACATTCTGCTTTCTGTCCAAACAGAACATCATATCCTTAATTAACCTGATGATATCACTGTGAAAACACAAGCATCAATTTGAGGAAGTATGCAAATCAGAATTCACATGGTGCCAGTGATATCTGGGAGCGGCTGAATGGGCTCCATGCAAACTGCATATTCTAACTATTTAACTACCACAAAATATTTTAAATGTAAATTTAACTAAACTAAAGTGCACTAAGTGCAACAAAACTAAACTTAGGGTGGATTTTAATCTCATTAACATTCTACAAACTGTTCCTTGATTTATACTTAAAACTGAGGAATATACGAAGAAATCTTATTTAGTGTCCCTCATCCTCCTCTTCACAGTTCTGTGACAAGCTGCAAGACAATTGGCTGGAACAGATGGCCTTTACCTCTTAATACCAAGAAGTAGCCCCCTACCTCTGCAGCAGTAGAACATCCCATATTCCCTGTGTTTTCTACTGGATTTTCAATCCATATGATATGGATCATCCTCTGCTGCTATTTAGTTGTAGGTTTAGTGGACCTTTAAAACTACTACTTTTGACACTTAACTAGTATTTATCTTATTTCAGCAGGATGCCCGGATCAAGTTTGAGTTCAATGGAGAGAAGAGGTAGGTGCTACATCCAGCTGGATGTTTTTCCATTTTAGTTGGAATTATAGTTACTCTGTTTCCCAGAGTGCCTAAACCTTTAAAACTTACCTCCTCTGATCAATAGTACAATGTGAGAACATAAAGGAAAAAAACACTTGTTTATGGTCCTTTTGTGATTTGCAACCTATATTATATCTGCATTTCTGCATTCTCTATATGTAGTTTACAGTATCTGTGTGCTGGTGGGCGGAGATGTAGCTGCTGTAAATCCTATCTTTCCCTGGCCCATACTTAGAGCTTCTATATAATCTGAAACCTCATTGAGCGTCTGTCTATCTTACTAGCAAAATAAAATTCAGCAGAGATTTCAGAGTGCATAACATATTTGGATGGAGTAGCACAGTGGTGGCGAACTTATGGCACTAGTGCCAGAGGCGGCACTCTGACACCTTTCTGTGGGCACCCAGGTCAACACCCCAGAATGAAGTTCACCAGACAGGACTCAAAGAATCTTCCTGCAGAATCTTCTTACAATGATAGAAAAATTTGCCCTCCTCCTTTCAACTGTGTTGGTGTCCTTAGGGGGCTGAACGATTGAAAGTTGTCAAAGAACAAGGAGAAATAAATTACTTTCTAAATTTCTGTGCTGGCACTTTGCAATAAATAAGTGGCTTTTTGTTGAAGTTTGGGCACTCAGGATCTAAAAGGTTCGCCATCACTGGTGTAGCACATAGTAAGAGCCAAAGTAAGGCTACATTCACACACATGCGTGCCCGCCGTACCGCAGCACTGCGTTGCATGGGAGAGACAGACTGTGCTGTTGTACAGGAAAAAAAGGACATGTCTTTTCCCAGGTACGGAATGGTGCCGCACGAATGCCGCTCCGCACCACGCTGTGCGCCCATTTCTGGCATATGGGGGACGTATATATATATATACGGTGGGAAACTGCCCTAAGTGAAGAAAGAAGTTTTTTTTTGCTGATAACTTATGTAACAAAGTTTCTTGTATTGTCTTGTACAACTTATATATTAAGTTTGTTAAAATGTTAGTGGCTATAAAAAGTAGCTCCCTAGGTAGGGGCTACTTAGGTTACTGTGCATTATAGAAATTGGGTTAATTTGTTAAACCAGTGTCAGCAGTATCAGCCACAGATTATTATCATGTGCAGTCCGGAAAGGTACGAATAAGCAGTGACACAGACACAGAGGGGGGAATTTATCAGGACTGGATTGTGATACTCCCCGCATGATGCATTGGATATACTAAAAGTATAGAACTGCGCCAGGTTCAACCAGACAGCTATGCTAAGCCATAGCAATAGGGCCCTGGCCTGGCCCACTCCATGCACCCTGGCCACAATTCTTGCACCCTGCACCCTGGCCACAATTGCTGGCTGTACTCCAAAAAACTAGTGTAGAAGTGCCAGAGACTTCTGAGGCTAATAAGTAGTTTCTGTATCTGAGCCCAAGTTGTTTATTTACATCACATTAGGTCAGTGCACTTTATTTATGTACTACAGTTTATGATATGTTCTACTTTCTTTGTGCAGTGTATGGGAGACAGCATAGCAGCTAGTCTCCACCCACCAGCATCCTCACAAGTGCAATTTAGATTAGAAACTTTAGAGGGGAAATATTCTAAAAAATGCAGAATTGTATCATATAATGGTCATAAATAACGTTATTCCTCATGTAAAAATATAAAAAATATGGATTTATGCAAAGTATGTTGGAAGTCAAGTGATTATTTAAGTTTTGAACACAATTCTGTGAATGTACAAGGTAATGGTTGACATAGGTAGTGCTGTAGCTGTATACAGTCACAGCTGAGTTTTGTTACATTGTACTTGTGGAGTACAATAAGTAAAGTCTACATTAAACATCATGCACTCTGGCTCATAATTGCTGCCATAGCCGTGGTGCAGGAGACTAGGGTGCAGGAGAAGGGGGCTATTGTGCAGGGCCATGAAAATACCACCATCGTCTAGTATGTTATTCCTCTAACACCTGTGGTTTATCTTAACTGGTAAAAACAAATGAAACATGTATTTAGTTACATGGAAAAATAGGAAAAAGCTAAAATAGTCACAGTGGAAAGTGCTGCCCGCGTGCCAAATCTGCCCCTAGAGGTTTCCGTTGCTGGACATCAGTATAACAAGAAGTTTAACATGTCTCAAGCATTAGGCAGCAATACGTCTCAGTCAGGCACTCAAGACATAATAACACTTCTAGAGAATTATGGAATTACTTGCAAATGATCTGGATAAAAATACAGGCAAATGTGAGTCACAGAGAGAAAGCTCTGATCAGCGGCTCAGCTTATGCCAGGTCCAGCAGATCCCCGGCTATAGTCTTCCTAGACATTACTCACAGAACAACATATTCATTGCATTTATTCATAGCTCTGTTGTCTGCTGGGAACCCACCTACATCGATTCATAGAAGCAGAGGCCACCGCAGAGTCCAGTGCAGACATCCATTGTTGTCTTTCATTCACATATATAGTAGATTAATTAGTAGAAATGTCTATAGCTATTCCATATACCTCAATGGGGCTTGCAGTAAATCATGGTTTTATGGCTACACACACTGGTTTTAGGTTGCACAGATTTAAGTGAATAAACCCATAGAGATGTTATCCGGACTTCATCTGCTGGGGGTCCCACTATACTGTACTTGCTACATTTGCCACACCAAAAAATTTTGCAAAGAATTGCCAGTGCACTTATAAGAAGAGTGAAACGTGCCCATATACTGGACCGTGCTATCATTGTTGGTAGGGTCAAGGCCGGCGCCAACACTGGGTATACGTGGGCACGTGCCCGGCCCAGCGATACTGGGGGCCCACATAAGGCTGTACATAAGGAATCTATGGAGGTCGGGGGGGCTTTATGTAAAATAACCATGAGGGGGCTGATTGGTCTGATGAACTAGGGAATATTTTAGGAAAAAGGAGACTGTTTTAGTTTCTGAATTTTTAATGCCGCCACATGAATCCACTGCAAAGGGGCCCAGTGAGGCTCTGACGCCCAGGGGCCTACTGAAACCTGGTGCCGATCCTGGGTAAGGTAGGGTTACTGTCCAGTCTGTAGCTTTGTTTTATGTATTAAGTAATGTGATTTATCTACACTGTAGCTCTAAGGGTGTATCGTGGAGGGCAGCTCTGACAGTAACTGCCATGTAACTGGGTCCTATCGCTTCCATCTTCAAGTAACAGCACACACAATGATTAGATACACTGCCTATTGACACCTGAGCTTTGATGGTCATGGGCTGGGGAACAATAAGCTAGGCCTTTGCATTGTGTTTTTTTGCTTTAATATCAACATTCTACATACCGGTAGTTACTAATAACTAAATCTTGTGTATTGTCATTATTCTTACAGTTGCGTAAGAATAATGACATTTTTTTCAAGCAGATATGTGTGGAGTTAGCAGTCCTGGCATATATTATAGGCCCAGGTTATACTCGCGTCTAGGTCGGAGAGAATAACAGAAACTAAAAAAACGGAAGGTCTTCTGTACACCTTCTGTTCCCCATAGAATTTAGTGGTCCTTCCCTCATACTCAGCTAAGTATCCGTTAGGAATAGTGGTAAAAATTATGTGGGTTCTGCTGCTTTATTCTAATGGAATCTGTAACTGAAACTGTCTAATGCAGGTGTGAACTTAGCCTTAGATTTTGGAGATGATGATGATGCTCCTATTCTAAACTTCAGATTGTTTATGGGTAGATAGTCATAAATTATGTGTGATTCCCTGTTTCATCCTTCTTATCAGCTAAATAAGAGAGCTAAGCTTTCTAAAAGATTACGTAGAAGATCTAAGAAGAGGGGAGAGCAGGGGCATAACTTGAGGGGCGGTGCACATGGTCCAGTCGCAACCGGGGCCCAAGAGGCTTATGGGGCCCATAAAGTGTCACTTACCCATATGATCATAGATTACATTTGGGAGCTGGCGCAGACTTTGCAGACTTCAGCATCAGGTTACACCACTGGGGAAGCGGGAGATCTAGGTCTCCACTGATCAGCACTGATCAGATTGTAACTTAACAGTAAGAGACTGAAGAGATAATATGTGTTGGTTAGTAGAGATAATAATGACCGGAAACAGTGTTACTCCGAATGCACACACACTAGACTACTGATTTCTGTAAAGTTTGTAGAAATATTAAGTAATTCCTTAATTCTCCTTATTCCTACTTTTCGTCAGATGGGTCATCTAAATGGAAAACAAATTGTACTTTCCTGAAAATTCTTCTGGCTGCTTCCATCTATTGCTTTTCACAAAAGTGTTATTTTCATCACGTTCCCTTAGCACTTAAAGGGGCTGCTTGTTTTCATGAAATAAAAAATATGGTTATTGTAATGAACACTTTAAAAATTTTCTGATGTACTTTCTGTATGAATTTTTAACAAACCTATCTGGGACCAACGGTGGATGGAAGAAATTAGGCAGTTTGAACCAGAGGGTCTGATTTGGAAGTGGCCTTGCGGTCGGTGTCACAGTAGTCTGGTCCTAAGGTTACTAGGCCTTGCCGACCCCTGACTAGGACAGCAAGGTAAAAGCAGGAAAAGGAGGGGGAGGCTGTATTATACTAGATGTTCCCTCCGGGACAATCCCGGTATATAGGTGTTTGATACTGGGAAATTGGCCGAAGGGAGGCCTTTAATGTGAACGGCAGGCCAGAGAGGCAGGGATTGAGGGATTACAGTTCCTTTAATGCCTTCAAACTGCAGCAAAGTACAGGCTGGCCACAGGTTCTCCTGTCCATGGCTGGCTTTTGGTGGAGGCAAAAGTCCTTAGTTGCAGGAACACTTTAAGTATCCCAGCCCTGGACCCATGGGTCAACTAGGCTGGCTTTGCCTCCTTTGGAGCCCTTTTGACTCTGCTGCATCAGCAGCTCAGAATTATGTGTGTTATCAGCATCCTCTATTTCTCTAGACAAGACAAGACAATGGGGCTTATTTACTAAGGTCCCACGGCCGTCGGGTTTTCTGACGTTTTCGGGGATCGCGCCGGGGATTGTGTCGCACGCGATTGGATTGTGTCACAATCACGCGTCTTTCACGTGACACAAATTGGGGGGGGCGGGTTTCAAGTTATTTTCAACAGAACAGAAGTTAACCCTTGGTTTACACAGTAGTACCTAGGAAAGCACTGCACAGATGTATACCTATTCCCACCATTTGGTAGTGTTGTTCCCTATAGTGATAATGTTCTTCCATGCAGCATAACTGGAGGAGAGGTAACCAGAAGTTTGGCCTTTATCTTACTTGTGAATCTGTGAAGCATACTTGTGAACGTCTGAACCTGAGTTGCTGATACCCTGATATTCTGGGACATTACAAATTCCTCTTGGTTTTCTGCTTGCTGTCGTTTTATAGGAAGCTTCATTGTTTAGGTCCTGTGGATAGAAATCTGTCCCTCGTCATGTGATGTCACACAGGTGCACAGCTCTTATTAGTCTTAGTGTTATAACAGGTGATCTGTGAGAGGTGATGATAACCGTTTTTTATGTTAGGACTTTTTATTTAGATGATTTACAAATAATGTAAATTCCCTAAGAAAACCCCTTTAAGTCATTCTGGGTCTTTTTTTTAAATAATCTTCACCAGCTGGACAGACCCTTTTAGATTGGAATTATTACCATGAACTATTCTATAATTTAATCTATGATTTTATAATAATATGTGTTACTGATAACTCTGCCTCATTTCCTTATCACAGGATTATTGAATTCAGAAGGCCCGTGAAACTGAAAGATGTGCTGCAGAAAGTTACAGATGTGTTTGGACAAACATTGGACTTGCACTATGCAAACAATGAGGTAATGTGCTCAGTTTTGATAGATCCTTGCATCCCAGAACAGTTGTGTATGTGATGACTTCATGTTCTGGCCTGTGTTAATGTTGCAGGACTAGAATACTGTCATAAAGTTGCGTCACCTCCAGAGAGTCACTAGTGAGGGTTATGCAGCGGAGGAGATTCTTTGCTGATTTCCAAATAAAACCAATTTTTTTATCGAAAAAAAAAATCTAAAATTTGGTGTTGAATGATATATAATATAATAACATATATTAGATGTTTTGGGGGTTTGGAGGTCCATGTCCCAATGCTTATTCACCCGTTGTTCCATTATTTATATTGGTATGATCATGACCATATTTTTTCTGGCATACATTTCAAGTTTGTTGGGTCTTGTATCTCTGTGATATCACATTGGGAGTCCATGTGTTCTAAAAAGGTCACTATTTCCTGAGGTTATTCTGTGTGTCAGTTCCTTGATGTGACTTATTTATGATGATAATAGGTGGATAACCGTGTGAAAACATTGATTTAATCCACATAACTTTTCCTTTATGAGCAGTTATGATACTAATAATTGGGGATGGGATAAACGGGTCCATCACTGTTCTGCCAATGGACCATTGCAATTCTTTTATACGCCAGTTACTAAGATACTGACCTGACTATATACTAAGGCTACATGTCTTGCTTCCGTCTAGCTTCTGCTTCAGAGCTGGCCTAATAACCCACTACCAGTATATTGTCAAGCTGTGTAACATCATCAAGTTTTTGTTTCCTTTTTGGCCTATGGTGGTGGCATCATACAGAAAATCAACTTTGAAGTGAGATGTAAATTGGTTGTATAAAGTCAAGGAGGTGGAGCACTGAAGTCAAGGTAGGGAGCTCTGAATGCCTCCTCCTCTGTGATTGACATCATGCATTGGACTTCAGGAGATCTGAATAGTGATGTCTTTGTATGCAGGACCATCAATTACAGTGAAGGGGGCTTTCTGAGGCAGGGAGAGCTTGACTTCAATGTTAAAATCTCTTCCTTCCTGACTTTATAAAACCAATTTACATTTCACTTCAAAGTTGGTTTTCTGGATGATGCCACCACACTGGGTCATGAAACAAACACGATCTGGAAATTATATCTCTTTTATGACTTTGGCTCTTAGGTGTTTTTTTGTAAATACATAAATTTTGAGCCCATATAACTATTGATTCATAAGATCATGACACCAGGGCATCTTTATACTGCCCCAATTACAGACTTAGGCTACATTCACACTACAGTATGGGGGACGTATATACGGCCAACGTATATACAGCCGATTTACGTCCCCCATACACTTCTATGGGCTCACGGCACCGTGCGGCACCGTACCGCTCCGTAGCCCGGGGAAAGATAGGACATGTCCTATCTTTCCCCGTATTACGGCGCTGTGCGCCATTAATTCCTATGGAGAGGGGCGGGGGTGAGCTGCGCTCACCTCCTCCTCCTCTCCCCGCGCTGCCGTGTGCCCGCCGTGCTACGGTGCGGCGGGCTCACGGCAGTGTGAATTTAGCCTTACATCTTCAGACATGACTGGGTAGATGTCACCAACATGACTTGTGGGACAGGTCTTAAGGTATTTTTCAATAATAAACTTCTGTCTATGAAAGTAAAGAAGATCTGGAAGATACCAGTGTCTATGTCCTGTGGATAGTATGCAGGTACTTCCCTTACCTGTGACCTGGATGAGTTGTCTAAAAATATGTTACAGACTGTGATATCATGAAGAATTTCATCATTCTTGAAATAACAGTGTAAAATAGTTTCCATTATTTTCCAAAAGATTTTGTTTGCAGAATATAATGGTTAAGAATAAGTTAGAACATAGCCAATAATTTGATAAACAAGTGTTACCAGTTGGGGTCTCCAATCATTGCTGCCAGTGTGAGGCCGGCGGCACACGACCAGGACCAGTCCATGAAAACCAGCCACGTGCTGGACCGATTTCCTGGATCGATCACAGTGCAGAGTATCTGTTTATCACAGCGTTATATGATGAGTGGAGTCCCTGCTGCCCCACAAAACAGCAGTAACAAACTGCGGGTAAGAAGGAACTCAGCATCATATATCACTTTATTATCTGTCTGTCCTTTCTTTAAGTGAACTTGTCATCAGCTCACGCATTTTTACCTAATGACAGGTTCCCATAGCCTTTTTAATACTATTTATCAATCTGCTTTTATAATAAATATTATTTTATAGTTAAATATTCATGGTTTTACTCACTTTAAAAATTTAAAAAGTTTACCTGGCATCCTGCATCGAGTCACGGGCCCATTTGAGTCCCTGACTTCATCATCATTAGCATCTCCTCTGTGCTCTGCTAGCTCTATCCCTCCCTCCTGCAGATGTGATCTGGGAGGGGGGAAGGAGGAGGGAGGGGGAAAGCTGGTCGAGCAAAGAGCAGATAATGATGATGATTGCAGCCTTGTAATAGACTCCCACTTGACTCAATGCAGTGTGATGGCAGGGTGCCAAGTAAACTTTTATATACACTACTCTTATTATAACTGAGTACAGCCATTAATGTTAATGATAAAAGAAGTTTGGGAATTAGTATTAAAAAGGGCACAAGAACCTGTCATAACTTGAAAATGTTTGATCCTGATGATAGGTTTCCTTTAATGGACAAGTTGCACCTGCCTGGCATACATTTTCTAATGTATGTTGACTTTTAAACATAGAAGGTCATTCACTAAAATGGAAAATCTACATGCATGCTGTGATTTTGTACCAAAAATGAACATCCACAGCCGCTATGGCATTCACAAATTTTTATATGCCAGTTTTTTAGGTTAATTCCCCCATTGTGTTCCCAGCAAAAGAATATGTCAGGAGTGGAGTAGATAACCAGAACATAGGCATAGGTAGCAACAGGGGCACAGCGGCCGCACTGCTATAATAACAATCATGTCTGGGGAATAAAGTGTTAATATCCATGAAGCAGCAGGTTTCATAATTGGGCTTACGTCAGTCTGGATCCAGAGTCCTGCCCCATTCCCTGTATTATTATCATAAGTCATGGGTTGTGCTAACACTTTACGCACCAGAAATGTTTGTGTTCACTGGATAATAGCTTCACCAGGGATTCCTGACTTCACTTGTTTTTTTCCGTATGAAGCGGAGCTGAATGTCATGTAATAGAAAAGCTATTTAGCGCTTTTATCGGAGCTCTCATCAATTCTTGCAATTTGCTTTATTGCTGTAATTTTATGTTCATTTATTTTCTTGCTTGTGGAAATAATATCCTTCCCTCTATGAGCAGCTGTCCATACACTAGTGATGTAGATGAGTTGGATCTCAAGTAAGGCTAGGTGCACATTACGTTTTTAGCCCTCTGATGTAAGTATATGAAGGATTCATGATGCTTATACAGAGGGATACGTCGTCCAGAGGCAGAGTGAACATCGGTAGTAGCCAGTGCTTATGTTCTCGGGTGTCTCTCAGGTTTATGAGGTGTCTCCGTATTTGGACAGCGATGTCACTGGAGAAACAACCACAGCATACACTCAGCGGAGGCCGGGGGTGGATGCAGTACAATTGCCGGCCCCCCACCCCCCCATATGATATTATGGCCACTGCTGAGAGTATACATCTCCCTCCAGTAGTATATAGTGATATAGTGCAGACTGTTGCATTTTTTCATCCATTTTCCTGGTGGATGTGACATAATGGGGCACATTTACTTACAAGGTCACTGGAGGTCACTTAAAGTGCATTGTCTGTCTAAAATGCTGCAGGCAGAGATTCCCTAAGATAGTGCGCCAGAAATCATGATTGTGTTGCTTCCCCGCACTGGTCTGACAGAGTTCACCATCTTTTTTGTGGTGCATCTTTAACATAGGGCGAGCAACACAATTTAAAAGTTAAATACCGCGGAGGGCACGGACCCTAATTTGTGTCGCATGGAAGCCAGCGTAGGTGCGCCAGAAATGCGTCGCGAGTGACACAAACGCAGCTCAGACACTTCTTATATACCTGTGCAAGCCGTTTTAGCCATGAAGAACATGCAGAGTCCGGACAAAAGGGCAGCGCGTGACTCTTAGTAAATGTGCCCCATTCTGAGCAGACAGAGGCAAAAAGGACACCCCCACCTGCAACTATATGTCTAAGGATACATTCAGCTTTCCTGGCATACAAGCTAAGTAACCCTAAACTTATAATGAACAGCTTCTTTGTAGGCTATAAAATGAGATCTCTTTTATAACTTTGGCTCTTCGTTGTTTTTTGGTAAAAATATCAATTTATGGGCCCATATAATTATTGATTCAGAGGATCATGACACCAGTGCATCTTTATACTGTAAGTTTTTCTCCAATTACAAACTTATCACTACATCTTCAGACATGAATGAGTAGATGTCACTAACATGACTTATGGGACAGGTCTTAAGGTATTTTTCAAATAATAAACTACTATCTGTGAAAGTAAAGAAGATCTGGAAGGAACAATTGTCTATTTCCTGTGAATAGTATGCAGGTACATCTGTGACCTGGATGAGTTGTCTAAAATATGTCAAGTCTGTGATTTCATGAAGAATTTCCTCATTCTTGAAATAACAGTGTAAAATAGTTTCCATTGTTTTCAAAAGATTTTGTTTGGGGAATATGACAGTTAAGAATAAGTTAGAACATAGTCAATTATTTGACAACTAGGTGTTACCAGTTGGGATCTCCTATCATTGCTGCCAGTGTGAGGTCGGCGGCACAGAACCAGGCCCAGTCGGTAAAAAACAGCCGCGTGCTGGACGGATTTCCTGGATCAATCACAAAGCAGAGGACGGGACTCTGTGTATCACAGTGTTATATGATGAGCAAAGTCCCTGCTTCCCCACAAAACACCAGTAACAAACTGCAGGGAAGAAGGCACTCGGCGTAATACGGTATATCACTTTACTATCTCCGTAAAATCCAGCCAGCATATGGTCTACAAACTCCCCGGAGGATTTACAGAGGAATACTACAACCCTACATTGTTATTTCTTTTTACAGGAGAAAGAATCTTTTAAAATACTATAAGACATCACCATGTCCTCGCTTAATTTATACAGAACTATACATAATCTTAAAGGTTTATCTTTTTATTTTATATTTTTTTGTGAAATAATAAGTATAATCATATTGTTTCTTATTATAACAATGTAGAATAGGCTAAAAACATTGATATTTGTATGACAGTTCCTTCTGCTGCTGATCTTGGCTTTTTCCATATGGAAATTTCTGCTTTTTTGTATCAACACAGCGCCCTCTGCTGGCAAATGAGTTGACTTACTATGAATTGTGATAGAGATCTAGTCAATGCATTTGAGTCTATTGTCTGACGACGGTAATAATTAGTAATAATATTTTATTATTCGTTTATAGCTCATTGTACCACTAAAGTATCAGGGTGACTTGGATAAAGCCATTGAACACATGGACATGAATCCCTCCCACAAGAGCTTGAAGATATTAGCCAAAGCACCTATGAAAAACATTGTGAGTTTCTGTATATAATTTGTGTTTCTTGCTTGTATGTGTATTTGGGACGTTGGATGACAAGCAGTATGAAAAGTAGAAAACTACAAGAAACTAATATGAAAAGCTTTCTTTGTTGTCCATATCTCAGTATCTTCAACCAGTTGGGCCAAAGCATCACCATGACATGAAAATATCAAGATCTATGGGAGACATTCTGGGTTCTTTGTATAAAGATTCTGGAAAGACAAGGAAATGTTCAACAGGTGGGAACATGTCACTTATATTTGACCAATTCACTTCAAATCTATCTATCTCATATCTATCTATCTATCTATCTATCTATCTATCTATCTATCTATCTATCTCATATCTATCTATCTATCTATCTATCTCATATCTATCTATCTATCTATCTATCTATCTATCTATCTATAGGAAGCTATAGCTAGCACTGGAGGAATGGTTTTCCATCTCCCATCCTGTCAAATGTATTTGCATATTCCTTACCCAATACCTATTCATACATAGCCCAGTATCAGTCAGTTCATAGATACTCACAGTCATTGTAAAGTTTTGTTTTACAAAAGTTGCATCATTCTTTCTACTTCCTTATTTCGTAATCTTTCATTTTGTTCCTTCAGAATATTTGAAATACATTTCAAAGGGATCTACTTATTTCTCTTGTCAATAGGACGCTCCTCCATCATGTAACAAGTAGTTGTTTATTCATACTGTTTATGGGAGGAATAGTGAAAGGACAGCACAAAAGATAGGTCTAAGAAACAATAATTGTTATATCGTGATGGATACAATTATTTACAGGCAGTCGGGAGAGGTGACAGGTCATATAAGATCAAGACTATGTTGTGCTCATATGACCTTAAATTCCCTGGAAATTTTGTGGCTGGAATAAAAAGTGAAATACCATTAACAGATTAAAAGACCCCCTAAACTAATTCTCCACTACCCATCGGATTTCCATTTGTACTGTCCATATATGTGTATGTTATTTCTCTATTTATAGGAGCCCATCCTAGTAACAGGTTTCCAGTAAGAGGGGCAGGCTTAGAAATAACCTTTGTTGTTTTATATCACTTTTATTTTTCCATATGACTGTTTGTACTCTGTAATGTAATATTATATTTGTATATGTCCCCTATGATTTGTAAAGCGCTATGGAATATGATGGCGCTATATAAATAAAGATTATTATTATTACCAGGCTCCATACACACTGGCCGCAGCTCTCCCCCTCCTGGAAGCGTTCCCGATGAACAGCAGCAAATTGCTCGCCACAAATCTATAACTAGTATCAACAGCGAAGGAGAATTCATACCTGAGGTAATAGAACCAACACTTTTATATACTACCAAGGGATTGGCGTTTTTATTAAGACATTTATAAAGCCGAAAATACTGTTCTGTTTGTGATTGACAAGAATTTGCTACATTATAAATTGTATATTAATAGATGGACTCCGGAGTAGAGTGTGGTTGTATAGGCTCAGTGATTAACAATATTATGATCATGCAGTTATTGGTTTAGGAATTGGACTTAGGGTTGCAAAGATGCGGGTGATCCCCTGACTACGTAGCTGTGTATACTGTGTACTCTACATTGATACTATACAATACTATAGTATAAAAGGTGGCAATTTTTGGCATAGGAATGTGTGCAGATCATGACATGGCAGATAAATATATCCTATGGAGTCACTAATATTTATATTTTTTAAAGGAGGTCTCTAAAATTGTTTTAAGCTGAATAAATCAATGTTTATGTAACCATCAAATCAATAAATAAATAAATTAAAAATTTAATGAAATAAAGGAAAAACATCATCAGTGTAAACTTTAAAGAAAATCTGCCATTTGTTTTTATGCATTGTGAACCAAACATTCCTTGATTAAGGACCTTAATTAAGGACCTTGGGAAAGCTGAGTGCCTACATAAACACATTACACTCGGAGCTTCCTGAACTGTTCAGACAGGACTAATCAACCTGAGCTGGATGACTCATACACAGCAGCTGGGGGATGGTGCAGCTATTAATTACTTCTGCCGGTCAGGGACAACTCAGTGATGATGTATTCTCGGCTTATGCGGGTGGGTCAAGGCTGTAGCAGTGCATAATTAGGTTGAGGAGAAGCACTGAGCAAGCCAAAGGAGCGTCAGAGCCTCATTATCATAGTTTTATAAGTCTTTTTTCAGCAAAATCACTCGGTTCAGGGGTTAAACAAGATATGTTTCTGCATCAGTGTAGCTACAGCATTCTCAAAGTATATTTGGTTCATAATGCAGAGAATCAAATGGTAGATTTCCTTTAAAGGGAATCAAGCACAATAATCCAGGGACACTTACTCATAAATTCAAGCACTCTGACTGTGGTATTCGTGTTTTATTTATTTTACATGACCTCCTTCCTTCTTAAATCAATAAATTATTCTAATTAGCCAGTTACCAGAGCCCCTCCGTGCTGCAGACTCACCGGCTGTTACATTGTGCAGGAGCATTTCCTCCTCCCACTGTGTGCTGACACTTCCTCTGCTGCAATGACATTACATACAGAGGGCAGATGGAGGGGGAATTGCTGAGGGACAAGGGGGGGGGGGGGGGTGTGAGACAGTGTAACAATCTGTGAAATTGCAGCATGGATGGGCTATGGCAACACTCCCCAGAGCCCTTTGGTTCATTATCATAATGTTAAAAGTTATGAATTTTAAAAGGAAGGAGGCCATGGATAACACATATAAGAAGATTACCACAGTTCCGGTGCCTGCATCTATGAGTAATTGTCCTTGGTTTACCATGATGGATTTCCTATAAGTCAGTATATAAAAGCCAGCTCCCCGGTGCAATTTCCACATGTACATGTCAGTCATTGATGAAAAAGAAAAGTAGAAACCTTTAACAACATTGTAAAATATAAAAAAAACCTTGTTTAAACAATAAAATCTTGGCTACCTACAGTACATAATCAATAGGGGTTACAACATATATGTACACACTGACCTCAATGACATAGCTGTAAGCTGTCAAGTACCTACCAGTGGGTGCTACAGACAGACAGTTATTTAAAGCGGATGGCTAATTTCTGATTTTGGATAAATAATAAACCCAGTTCTTGGACAAACACTTACACCCATGTAACATTGCTGGAGTTGGACAATCCTTTGAGTAGCTACAAAAAGAATTACTCAACACATTGTTGGATTTACAAACATTAAAGTTGTGTAAAATTGGACATTTACTTTAAGGACAAGTTTTATAGGTCAATAAATGAATTGCCATGTATACATTGGATTTATGATTTATATTTTGCATTGTTCTCTCTTTATACAGTTTGTGGATCCATTCATTAGCCCAAATGGTTCTGTGTCTAGTAGCTGTCAGTCACTAGATCAGTCACTGGACAGGTATGAATTACAACTTACATTATTGGGATGATCAATGACTGTCGACATTGTTAATAGTGGATTTTTTTAATAATGATTTGCAGTAATGTAAACATTTCTGAGATCTAGTTTCCCCCCTATGAAAAAAATGTTGTCAATTTTGGTACAAATTATTAGGGTAAATCACTTATTTCCATTGTGGGGATATACACAATTGGTGATGGTGTCAGAGATAGATAACTGGTGCTTACAATGTTTGGCATTGCCTCAAAAAGTCAAGTGGGCGTTGCTATTTACTGATTGACAACCTATTTTGCATAGGGCATACAGTGATAGCTGACAATGACTAAGTAGGACCACTCACTGGACTCTTAAAGGGAACCTGTCATCAGAAATTGGGCTAATAAACCACTAGTAGTAGTTTATTAGTTTATTAGTTTCAATTGGGATATAAATTGGTTGTATGAAGTCAAGGAGGTGGAGAGTTTAACACTGAAGTCAAGCTCTCCCTGGCTAAAAATGCGCCCTTCACTGTAAATGATGGTCCTGCGTCCAGGGACATCATTGATCAGATCTCATGAAGTCCAGTGCCTCCCGTCAATCACATGCAAGGAGGTGTTCAGTGCCAGGGACATCTTGACTTCAATGTTAAACTCTCCACCTCCCTGACTTTATACAACCCTATAACTCTCTTAGTTTACTGGATGATGCTACCACCCTGGGTCATGAAAGAAACATGATCTGGAAGGTGTTCAACTGCTTGACAACAATCTGGTTGTGGTTTATTAGGCCGATTTCCGACGACAGGTTCCCTTTAAGCCAAGAATGAGCAAAATTTATTTTCTATGCAGAATCAGGCATCTTCTTCCATGTGACAGTTACGTGGGAGAAGAGGAAAGAATGTGATCTGCTCCACTTCTAGCGTAGAATAGTGTATAGATATTATCAAGCAGGAATATGCACCCGCTGTCTACAATATGACATCAGTGGATGAGGTCATGTGATTTTATGGAAGGCAGAAGGAGATTAAGTTCCTTGGAGAAGGAAGTGCAGTGCACAGGCTAAAGAAAGTGGGAAAACCTTTGCTCGGAGCTGGGTGTCTCCTGGGTAAACATTCCTCAGATAACTGGGACAACTGCTTTTCATTTACTAATAGTTGGACACTAAGGAGAAGTCACACGGTACATTCCAACACAATGAAGAGCTCACAGCTCTACTAGTTTCCTCATCATTTAGTAATGATTGTGGTAAAATATGGAAATATATGCTAATTATGTATTTATGACCTGTTTGGGTGTATGTTACATTTTTACTGCTGATTCTTTAGAGCATTATTTATTTTTGCTAAATATAGCTGCATATTACACAGGAGGGGGCAATGACACTCTGAAAAACAAAAGAATATTTCTGGTTATACCGTATAGGTATAAATCTTACTGGTGGCTCATCCACTCTTGTCCTGGAGAATATTTATATGCCTTAAGCCCCTCTCCCTAGTATTTGCACAAAGAACAAAACCCTACTTAATTGCCCCCACACTGAATAATGCCCCCCCATTATTTGTCCCCATGTAACGCCCCCTTTCCAATACCACACCTACACTGTAACATGCTCCTAATCATATATAATGTCCCCTTTATTTTAGCCCCCAATTATGATAACCCTCCTTTAGGACAGGTCCCAAAATCCAGGGCTGTCCCGGATATGGATTTGTAGCACTGATTGAAAAGTCAGTGTCAATCACAAGATAACTACAGAATATAACCACTTACTATGTAACACGTTCTCCAGATGTTCTTTGCTTTTTACATTTATGATTTTGGCAGATTACTATAATTAAATATACAATTTTATCAAAACACAGCCAAGAAGGGACCTGTACTACATGTACCATTATAACAGGCCTAAATATACAAAATATAGTCAAAAACAAAATTATTCTCACAATTTTTACCCCATTTTTTTTTTACCCCATTTACCCCATGTTTCTCTTATCCTATTTCATCCCCTGTGTCACCACAGCTGACAGATTTACCTTTGTATTCTCTGCTGAATTTCTACAGTAAATCAAAATCATAATTTATTTTTATTTCAACGACCCTTATATGTCAGTTATCAAATGTTCCCTTTACTAGCCATTAGTTTTAGGATTTTTTCACATTTCATCTGGTCACTTAGTTTTTGCAGTGTTTGGATTATTCTATGATCTGTAAAGCGCTAAGGAATTTGATGGCGCTATATAAATAATGATTATTATTATTATGATGCTCCATAGAATGGACAATGTCAAGTTCTCAGAGGCCCAGACAGAACATGTTCCCTGAGTGTTTTTCTTTTGGTAATTTTGTTTCTGGGGAATCCCCATGTTACAGACGCTTTTTATTTTGGCTTTCAGCCCGGCTTATTCCACGCCAGTTCCAGGAAGAAAAGGTCAGCTCAAAGACAGCATCGATTGTTTAGGTAAGAACTCTCACTAAACTTAGAAAAGGGTAACAAGCGCTGGGCCTCCTCCCTCTGCTCCTATGCTTGGAGGTCAGATATTGCACTTTAGTCGGGTATGATGTCATGAGGCTGCTCCTAGCGGAAGAGGGAGTCTAGAAGAATCTCAAAAGACATGTTTTAAAGGGATTAGTCACCAGCATAGGATCTCTTAAAGGGCTCCCATAAAATGTTTAAATAACAACACTAATTGGTTTTTATTGTAATTATAAGTTATTTTGACTACAATACAAAATACAGTAAAGCTAATCATAAGTATAGTCCTTATTGCAAACCATGTATTAGTATTTTTATGTGCTATGTCACTTGCATGTATTTTACAATATCCCCTTATCCTGTTGTATTTCACAGATTTTGAAATTCCCCTCTATGAGAGATTTGGTAAAGGAGGAACATTCCCCCGACAATATCACTTTTCCCAAAATCGGAAGGACTACAGTGATGGTGAGTATGTAATGTGTTTACACAAAGATTAAAATCTTAAGAGGATTCTGTTAGCAATTTTGTCCTGTAAAATGATTAAGTGCTTGAGACACATTGGTGTTTTTCGGTAGTAGCAGCAAAACTGTAAAAATTGGATGTACATTCCTGGACTGTAACTTCTATAGGTGTGGAGGGGGTTTGTACTTTGGGCTGTTTAATAGACTTTACCCTATGCTATGAGTAAAAGCTGTTGGTTGAATACTGCAGCTGTCACTTAGAGCAGAGTATTTTTAATTCAAAAAATGTTTGTTTCCATAGATATTCTAAATATAATGTAAGAAAGGGGCCAGATATCATAGTAATGGGATAGATACTTCAGGACAGTCCAAGCAGCACAACAAATGTTGTAGGAAGGAGATTCGGGCCATATAGCAAGTGGAGCAGCACTCCAAGTATATCCAAGTAATGGTGATAAAGTGTTCCTCTTTATTCCATATCAAATGACAGTAACGTTTCAGCTCAAACTGAGCCCTTCTCAAGGCTGAAAAAGTCTAAGATATACATATGTGATAGATAAGTGATAGATAGATAGATAGATAGATAGATAGATAGATAGATAGATAGATAGATACTAGATAGATAGATAGATAGATAGATAGATACTAGATAGATAGATAGATAGATAGATAGATAGATAGATAGATAGATAGATAACCTGCTTTTCCAGTTTATAAGTAAAGAGGTTTTTGCCTTAAAAACCTGCAGGCCTGCACCCAACCTTGTTGGCTACACAGTTCTGCCTTGGACATTCATTGTCTACATAGATAGATGGATAATAGATAGATACATAGATGGATAGAATATGTAGAACTCACTGAATGGATTCTGCAGTGTCACCCACCATACATTCTGCCTTCTATAGGTCGCCGCACATTTCCAAGAAGTTATGGAGCACCCGACAATCCGTTTCAGTTTGGTTCCAGCTGCAGGAAAAGAAGTGCCATGGGAGACAGTCTGATGCAATTGGATGACCACAGAAAAATGAGGTGGACCAATTCAGAGCAAAGCATACCCTTCCTACACACCTCACAGGCTGACCTCTGCAACATATGTAAGCATTTTAATATGCTGGTTTCTAGAAGGGGATCTAGAAGATGGGGCACATACCACAATCACTTCTTGTGGTCACTCTTAGTAATGTGATATGTGTGAAAATGATTATTATTTTTGGGAATAAATCTGTTAGGCCATCAAAATCTATACATAAACTACTATGGTCTTCAAAGGTGATCATAGCCTTTTTAGGGTTTTTTTTTTTAACATTTATTAAAGCATTTAATGCCACGCAGCAATGTCACACTACAGGGATAAAACACAAAGTCATATCACATTAGAGGGATAATACACACAATGTTGTCCAAATACAGATATACTACATACAGCGATGTCAAAGTACAGTGATGATACACACAGTGATGTCATAGTACAGGGATGATACACACAGCGATGTCAAAGTACAGTGATGATACACACAATGATGTCACAGTACAGGGATGATACACACAGTGATGTCATAGTACAGGGATGATACACACAGCGATGTCAAAGTACAGTGATGATACACACAGTGATGTCATAGTACAGGGATGATACACACAGTGATGTCATAGTACAGGGATGATACACACAGCGATGTCAAAGTACAGTGATGATACACACAGTGATATCACAGTACAGGGATAATACACACAGCGATGTCATAGTACAGTGATGATACACACAGTGATGTCATAGTACAGGGATGATACACACAGCGATGTCATAGTACAGTGATGATACACACAGTGATGTCATAGTACAGGGATGATACACACAGCGATGTCAAAGTACAGGGATAATACACACAGTGATGTCATAGTGAAGTAATAATGTACACAGTGAAGGAGTAATAGTGATTAGTGACACAGTGATGTCACAGTATATGGAAAATGTACACAGTAATGTCTAAGTTCAGGGATAATACAAACAGTGATGTCACACTACATTAATAATACAAACATTTATGGTACAGTACAGAGTTAACATACACAGTGATGTCACAGTAGAGAGATTATACACATAGTGATGTCACATTACATGATAATGCACACAGTAAAGTCATAGTATAGGGATAATAAACACAATAATGCCACAGTACATTGATAATACATCCAGTGATGTAACAGTAGAGGGATAATACACACAATGATGTCACAGTACAAAGATAATACAGACAGGGATATCACTGTACAAGTATAATAAACACAGTGATATCACAGTACAGGAATATGACTCACAGGGATATCACAGTACACAAATAAGACACACAGAGGTGTCACAGTGCAGGGATGATAAGAACAGTGATGTCACATTGCAGGTTTTATACACACAATGATGTCACAGTACAGGGATAATACACACAGTGATGTCACAGTACAGGGATATTACACACAGTGATGTCACAGTACAGGTATAATACACACAGTGATGTCACAGTACAGGGATATTACACACAGTGATGTCACAGTACAGGGATATAACACACAGTGATGTCACAGTGCAGGGATATAACACACAGTGATGTCACAGTACAGGGATATTACACACAGTGATGTCACAGTACAGGGATAATATACACAGTGATGTCATAGTACAGGGATATTACACACAGTGATGTCACAGTACAGGGATATTACACACAGTGATGTCACAGTACAGGGATAATACACACAGTGATGTCACAGTACAGGGATAATACACACAGTGATGTCACAGTACAGAGATAATACACACAGTGGTGTCACAGTACAGGAATAATACACACAGTGATGTCACAGTACAGGGATATTACAAACAGTGATGTCATAGTTCAGGGATAATACACACAGTGATGTCACAGTACAGGGATAATACACACAGATGTCACAGTACAGAGATAATACACACAGTGGTGTCACAGTACAGGGATATTACAAACAGTGATGTCACAGTACAGAGATAATACACACAGTGGTGTCACAGTACAGGGATATTACAAACAGTGATGTCACAGTACAGAGATAATACACACAGTGGTGTCACAGTACAAGGATAATACACACAGTGATGTCACAGTACAGGAGTAATACACACAGTGATGTCACAGTACAGGGATAATACACACAGTGATGTCACAGTACAGAGATAATACACACAGTGGTGTCACAGTACAGGAATAATACACACAGTGATGTCACAGTACAGGGATATTACAAACAGTGATGTCATAGTTCAGGGATAATACACACAGTGATGTCACAGTACAGGGATAATACACACAGATGTCACAGTACAGAGATAATACACACAGTGGTGTCACAGTACAGGGATATTACAAACAGTGATGTCACAGTACAGAGATAATACACACAGTGGTGTCACAGTACAGGGATATTACAAACAGTGATGTCACAGTACAGAGATAATACACACAGTGGTGTCACAGTACAAGGATAATACACACAGTGATGTCACAGTACAGGGATAATACACACAGCGATGTCACTTACAGGGATAATACACACAGTGATGTCACAGTACAGGGATATTACAAACATTGATGTCACAGTACAGAGATAATACACACAGTGATGTCACAGTACAGGGATATTACACACATTGATGTCACAGTACAGGGATAATACACACAGTGATGTCACAGTACAGGGATATTACAAACAGTGATGTCACAGTACAGGGATAATACACACAGTGATGTCACAGTACAGGAATAATACACACAATGATGTCACAGTACAGGGATATTACACACAGTGATGTCACAGTACAGGGATATTACACACAGTGATGTCACAGTACAGGGATAATACACACAGTGATGTCACAGTACAGGGATAATACACACAGTGATGTCACAGTACATAGATGATGTTACTATAAAGGGATACTGAACATAATTGAATTGATGTTACAAAAGTGATATTAACAACCACATGTGCTCCCTGTAGCCCCACAGGCTCCTGAGAATTGGAGGTTGGGAAAGCTGCTGGGAAGAGGAGCATTTGGAGAAGTCTTTCTCTGTTATGATGTAGACACTGGTAGAGAACTGGCTGTGAAACAGGTGCCATTTGATCCAGACAGTCAAGAGACAAGCAAGGTAATATCATTGTACATAAGACATAAGTCTTTTTATGCAGTGGATTGGTTTCACTGGATGTTACTATTACTTAGTCACCATTAGCATGTAGGACATGTAGGAATTACCCCCTGCGTGGGCTATGTTCACATAACATGCAAGTCTTCTGTCAGAGGTAAACAACATATCTCCCAAAGTATACTTCTCCAACAGAAGCCTACAGGGGCATACGTCACCTATAGAATATGGAAGTCTACTATATGAAACAAAACTTAGGTTTACAAACTGATACCTGCACAGTGGAGACCAAACGGGCACTTTTCGTCCATTTGGTAAATAGTCTCCAATGGATATGTTTAAAGGACATCTACCACCAGGATGAAGGATTTTAAACCAAGCACACTTACATGCAGGTGAGTGCCCCTCTGGCAGGATCCAATTTTCTTTTAGCTCTGTGTGCCCTTGTCTTTACAAAAAATAGGTATGAAAAATGATGCAAATTAGCCTGAGTGGCTCTGGTCTCCATATCTGTTAATTGAGCCTGGAGCATAAGGAGATAAAAGAAGAACATATCCTGCCAGAGGGGACACACACCAGTATGTCAGTGTGTTTGGTTTACAACCCTTCATCCTGGTGGTAGATGTCCTTTAATGTAATGCACCAATTGTAGTGTTCAAATGACCAAAAATGAAAAGTCATGAAAAATATAAAGTGTTTCTGCACATCCTTCCTAATGCTGAGTGATATTCGCTGGCTTGGCCGTTAAACAAGAATGCCTTGTGTTCTGCAGGAGGTCAATGCTCTAGAATGTGAGATCCAGCTGCTGAAGATCCATAGACATGAAAGAATAGTCCAATATTACGGATGCTTGCGGGACCCTACTGAGAAGAAGCTCTCCATATTTGTGGAGTACATGCCAGGGGTGAGTTAGACAATGGGTTTACTAAAATATCACCTATATAAATAGACTGGAAAATTAATCCAAGTGACAACTCTACCATCAAAATATAACATGATAAATACAGGCAATGTTGAAAATCAACATCAAATAGCCAGAAATGTTTGGGGCAGCATTACCAGAGAGCTCTCTGTGCCGTAGCTTCACAGGCTGTTAAACTGTGCAGGAGTACTTCCCCCTTCCCACTGTGAAACTTCCTCTGCAGCAGTGAAATTACATCAGACATAGGAAAGGGAAAGTACAGGGGGGGTCACCTTAACAGCCTATGAAATTGCAGCACAGAGTGGTACTGGTAATGCCCCACATAGTTCTTCTGGCTCATCAGCATACTTTTATAGTTCGTTTTTTGAAGGAAGGAGCCTACAGATAACAGATATAATAATAAATAATAATAATTCCTTTATTGATATAAAGGATTACACAGCGCTGCACAGAACTTGCCAAATCGGCCCATGTCCCCAATGGGACTCACAATCTAATCACCCTACCAGTGTGTTTTGGAGTGTGGGAGAAAACCGAAGGACCCGGAGGAAACCCACACAAACACTGAGAGTACATACAAACTCTTTGCAGATGTTGAACCTGGGACTTGAACCCAGGACCCCAGCGCTGCAAGGCTGTAATACTTACCACTAAGCCACCGTGCTGCCCTATAAGATTACCACATTCACAGTAGCACATTTACTAAGGGCTTGGCGATAGTTGTCTGTCAGACTTTGCATGTTCTTTTCTATTTCTTGTCTACAACTTGGCCCACCTCAATTTCAGGCAGTGCCAGAACCTAGCTGCTAATGGCAATGGCCACCATTGAAGTCCAACTCTACAATTGTGATCTCACCACTATTATTTGTCCTCCTTATACCCTAATATCCAATCACAGCTTACTTCTTGACAAGAAGGGGTGAAAACCAGCCGCTACCACACCATGGGTCACCCTTACCCACAGTTTTAATTTCTCATTTGTGTCCCCCATATTTGTTTGTGTACTTTACATAGCTAATTGGCAATGCAGAATATCTTGTAAAGAGGTATTATTATAGTAAATGCCATAAATATCTGAAAGAAGAAGGTGTTATCTCTTAGACCTTCACCTATCTCCTGAACTGGGGTCCTGACTTCCATTTCTAGTTGGTGCAGTGGTGTAGAAAGGAGAAGATACTTGTATTCTCCATTTTAGAGAGAACTGTGGATCCTAGAGGTGGGACCCGCCTCTACCAGAAACATATCCTTTTAATATCCCTATAAATGTCTGTAATGACAATACCCCTTAAAACAGGATTACAACCCAAGGCACAGATGGTTTCGCAGATACAACCATTAAATCACCGTTCTTCACCATGATTTTGGCAAGACATACGAAGGATTTATTGGATGTTGGGAAATTTTTTCTATACTCATAAGGTTTACGGCATGTGAGAATGGAAACTTGCATGTGTGGCCAGTCACTTGCTGCACTTCAAAGGCGCATATTCCATTAAATTAAACGCTGTCCCTATAAAACTGTAATTTTTGTATTCATTAGTGAGATCCAAAAGAATAAACAGGAAGCTAAACATTGTGCAAGGAAGGTTTGGTCATCGGGAAGCTGTGTCGCTGTCTGTTGATGTCAGTAGATATCTTTTATGGGACTAAACGTTCCAGAACTAAGGCTTCACTATCAAAATTTTTTTTAGAAATTGATGAGGTAATTGCATTTTTTTTACTATGATAGTATGATGATTACATGTACTGTTCATCTATTTACTTTTAGGGTTCTATAAAGGATCAACTTAAAGCATATGGTGCACTTACAGAAAATGTCACCCGGCGATATACCCGACAAATCCTTCAAGGAGTATCATACCTGCATAGCAATATGATTGTACATAGAGATATTAAAGGTAAGTTTTATGTCAACTTGATATTGTCTTCTAGACCTTACACACCCTCTTTCATTTATTGCTCGTTAGTGTATCGGATCTTGGGCCCAATGGAGGAGTCATTGGTTCCCCTTTGGGCCAGTCCATCCTTGTGTCGAGAGACAGAAAATAGATACTTATGTCAAACATCTGAATAGCTTCTAGATCATGTTTATTTGCATCATTCAGAAAATCAACTTTGAAGTGAGATGTAAGTTGAATGTATAAAGTCAGGAAGGCGGAAAATTTAACACTGAAGTCAAGCTTTCCCTACTTCTGAACACCTCATCCTATGTGATTGACATCATGACCCAGACTTCAGGAGATTTGATCCGTAATGTCATTGGATGCAGGACCATAAATACAGTGAAGGGGACATTTTAAGGCAGGGAAAGCTAGACTTCAGTGATAAATTCTCCACCTCCTTGACTTCATAAAACAAATTTGCATCTCACTTGAAAGTTGATTTTCTGGGTGATGCCACCACACCAGGCCTTGAAAGAAACATCATCTTGAAGCTTTTCATCTGCTTGAAAACATACTGTTAGTGGTTTATTAAGTCAATTTCTGATGACAGGTTCCCTTTAAAGATAACTGAGAATTAGAGACAGAACCTGCTGAGGGGGAAACTACTTACTACTAAAGTAGTGGATAAATAGACATATAAAGGCCAGAAATAGCGCATTTCCTCATGAACACACTGTATTTGTTGAAAGGTTAAATATGCTTTAAGACAGATTTGGAGTTAGTAAAAAGCTAATCATTTGTAATGAGATACAAGAAGCCATTGCAGACAAGAAGTGAGAGATACCACAGGAAGGCTGAGTTCATGAGATAAAATTCTGGCTTGCTGAGCTTTGTTGATCTATGGCATCGTGCCTGCTTGTTTCCTGGATTTCCAGCATGTATTCGCGTATAACAATGCAAAAGACTGAATTATCTTCAGAACAATTTCTAATACAGATGTTATATCCATTGTATGCAGGTGCCAACATTTTAAGAGACTCAGCTGGGAATGTAAAACTTGGTGACTTTGGGGCCAGCAAACGCATCCAAACCATCTGTATGTCTGGGACCGGAATTAAATCTGTGACAGGGACCCCATACTGGATGAGTCCAGAGGTGATCAGTGGAGAAGGATATGGAAGGAAGGCGGATGTGTGGTAGGTATTGCAGATAAATCCCTGTTGACAGAATTATTGAAGAAATGTGAGAACTGGGCTCATAAATGGGAACAGCGTGTCCATGTAGCAATAAAAAACACACACTATACAGAAAGACGATACACAAGTAAAGACGAACAAAAAAATGGAGTTTTAGGTAACAAATCCTTTTGTTCCCTTGTCTGCTGCTCATTATGATTTATCCATTAGAATTATTTAAGTTGTGTTTTCATTTTATAGCTGTGGTGTTTTATAGCTTTTCATACATTTGGCTAATTCTAGTCATAAATTATGCTGCATATATATTATCACAATGCCAGATTCAATGAGCTTAGACCATCTCTGATTTCTTAAAGGGACGATGTCACCTATTTTGGAACCACTAAACTATTGGCACCCTCATGTACGGCATGGAATGTCCTTTCTTGCATTCCCTTATTTATGTTAAAACTCACCTGTTTACCTATAAAGTTCACCTCCAATGTCATATACAAATGAGTAAAAGAGAACCAGAGATGTATTACTTATAAAGCCAGAAGGAGGAGATCGCCACTTCAGATGCCCCTATTTTAGGCCATATGGTACATGGAACCATGCTTGTTGGTGCCATTTTTAAGATAAGATCTGATCTTTCAAATCCTATTCTGTGAGGTACAGAACTGGAGATACATGCAGTTACAGACACAGGTGGAAATGTGAGCTGAAGTTAAAAACCATATTCCCATCTTTTTCTTTAAATGCTGCTTCTGTACCACAAGAAACAACAAGCCAAGTACATTGTTCAATTAATCTTTAATATGATACCAAAAGTATGGTTCTATGTACTATAGAGCCTGTGATACGAGCATCTGAAGCTCCCCCTTCAGCCTCTAAAAGTGACTCATCTCAGGCAAACGTTAATTTGTTATGACTTTGGAGGGGATTTTTATAGGTAAACAGGAGAACCTTCAATATTAAAGTGGAGATTCTAGAAAGATATAATAACTTAATAACTTAGTGAAAGGCAAACATCTGCTTAGAGAAGTGTGAATTTCTTTCAGACTATTGCCCCTCGTGGTATTCATCAAGTGGTGGCAGTAAAATCTATGAATGGATTCAGTATCAGTAAAGGATGCAGCACTCATGAGATGAAATTAAAGATTTATACAGTACCAGGCAAACATCACCTCATAGACCAACAGCAGCCATTTTGCATGTCCTGATCAGACCATACAAAATGGCAGCCTGACTGTTTGCAGTGTTTCTATCACAAAAAATAGTTTTTGAGTCGCCAACCATTATGAAATGTGAATTATTTCTATTCATAGTTCTCTTTTCCTCGATCTTCTTTCTACATCACAGGAGTGTAGCTTGTACAGTTGTGGAAATGCTGACAGAGAAACCCCCATGGTCAGAGTATGAAGCAATGGCCGCCATTTTCAAAATTGCCACTCAACCAACAAAACCAAAGCTTCCGGACAGTGTTTCAGACTCTTGTAGAGACTTCATGAAGCAAATATTTGTGGAGGAAAAAAGGAGGCCCACGGCTGAGGAACTTTTAAGGCATCCTTTTGTTAGTCATAGTATTTAATTCTTTTCTGTTATCACTGTAGAAAATGTAAACCAAATGAAGGATTATAAAATGCACAGAGGAGCCTCAAAGACATCCGTGTCTCTACTGCCTGCATTCCTCAAGAGGCCGAGCAGATCAGCTTGGGGAATAGTCATTTTCCGGGCCCCGTCTGTGGCTTCTTAAACACTACTGGAGGAGAATGTATTGGATCATCGACATACTGCAACGATTAAGAAAAGATTTATTGAGCAATACAAACCAGATCTTGAGGAAGGACGGGACTCGCCAGACTTGAGAACTTTTACTTCAAAAACCATTGTATGCTTTGAATTAAAGTGTTCAGATATAGTGATGAAACATATTGGTGTCTGTAAAGCAGTGATGAGCCGCAGATGTCGCCTTGAAGAGTGCACCAGCGGGTGGAAGTGGCATCCACAGGTCCTCAGTATGGTCTCACTATCATCAAGAGTTACTTCTAAGGGTGCTGTTACATTAGTCTTAGCAGCCACCACTAGCTCTCAGTATTTGCCACTTAATACGGGGTTGCACCTGGACTTGCTCTAGTCTCAAGTCCTGGTGCAACCCCTTATGTAATATCACCCTTAAATGTGACCTTTATGTATCTGTATTAATCTATAATCATAAAAGTGTTGGACAACTACCTTTCACCCTAGTTTTTCTTAAACTGGCCATATAATAATGTTAACTGAACCTACTCGGAAATTGTTCAGAGATATAGGTGATGGGTGTTGGGTGCCAGCTTACTTTATTCCTTTGCTTTCAGTGAAATCTGTGATTTTTCCTTTGGTCTAATAAAAACACATGGATGCTCTGCCATATGAACACTGAAGAAAAGGTAAAAATACAACAGGAGGAGAAATTCTGAAAAAAAAATCAAGTGCTGGATTTTCAGTTCCATCCCACAAATTGGTTGCTCATCTCAAGCATCCACCAGGGTGTCACAGATCTTGGGAATAGAAAGTTATCTGAGTGAAGGCTGCCACACAAATCCTTCTTGGTGTTGTAGATAAGTAGTTTATATCCCCAAAATGGAGCCAAAAACATCATAAAAGGGGCAAAGCTTTCAAATATATAACAGTATGTCACTTAAATAACGATAAAATCTCCAAAAACAAAAGTACAAATAGCATATCCAATAATGTTTCAAATGAAGCATTTGTGCTTAAACATTCAAACATTTACTCAAGTGGAGAGTAACACAAAGAATATATAGAGTAATAAGTTATGATGGCACTAAAATGGAAATAAAAAATAAAAAAACTGTAAAAAAAAATGATTGGTTCTAAGGAGATGGAAAAGTAGATATAAAAAATGAAAGATAAACATCTTGTGGACAGTAATGAAAATATTATAGATGACTACAGTATAGATAAAATGTCTAAATAATTACAAAACCAAATAAATTGACTTGAGCAACAGTTCTATCATTTTGTTGTATAAACTCAGGAAATAGGATGGAAAATGTGAAAAAAATATTCATAATATCACAGTATATAAGGCTGGAAAAGTCCATCAATTCCAACCTTTAAGAACTAAATAAATGTTTTATCCCCATAACCCGTGATATTTTTTCTCTCCAGAAAGGCATCCAGGCCTCTCTTGAACATGTACATAGAGTCCGCCATAACAACCTCCTGCGGCAGAGAGTTCCATAGTCTCACTGCTCTTACAGTAAAGAACCTTTGTCTATGTTGATGGTAAAATCGCTGCTCCTCTAAGCGCAGAGGATGCCCCCTTGTCCTGGTCACAGGCCTAGGTATAAAAAGATCTTTGGAGAGATCCTTGTTACTGTCCGTTCAGGTATTTGTACATTGTAATGAGGTCTCCCCTCAGTCGTCTTTTTTCTAAACTGAATAATCCCAAATTTTGTAATCTGTCATTATATTCTAGTTCCCCCATTCCCCTAATAATCTTGGTTGCTCTCCTCTGCACCCGTTCAGTTCTACTATGTCCTTTTTATACACTGTACACAAAATTCCATGTGGGGCCTAACCAGTGATTTGTCTGTATTCCTCTCCTGATAAATCCAATAATTTTATTTGCTTTAAGATAATCCTTAAAATAAGATAATCCTTTATTAGTCCCACAGTGGGGAAGGTTTTGGTCACTAAAATTAAGTTTACCATCCACCAATACCCCCAAGACTTATTCAGCTCCAGTTTTACCAAGTAACTAACTGTTTAGAACATAATTGTACCGTTTTTTTCCATGGTCCAAGTACATAACTTTACATTTATCTACATTAAACCTCATCAACCATTTCTCTGCCCACTCCTCCAGCTTCCACAAATCCCTATGTAATCCTAAAATCGCGACCTCAGTATTTATTAATTCACACAGCTTAGTGTAAAAAATAATAAGAAGAAAGGGGGTCATTGTACGACTTACTAGGATTCTAGAGTTCAGAGCATCTCCTGCTGCTGCATTTTATTTGATATACACCAATAAGGATTCCCGGTTCAGCGCTGTGGCAGCCATTTTTACTCAGGCTGTATGAAGGGACTGGAAGAGTTTGTTGAGTTGTTCAGCTGAGAACTATCTAATGCATATGGCTAGCCTTCTTCTATAACATGAGGAGAGATGAATACTTCAAAACTTCTGGTATCACTTATCCTGAGGGAAAAATTTGCATTGAGGTTTTTTGCAACTTTTATTCCTAAAACGTTGCATAGGTCTATTCCCACCAATTAAGTGGCTTAAATATAGACGCACGTCTGGTGCAACGCTGTTTGAAGACAGTTTTATGACTTGGGACTATTTTAAAAAGTTGCATAGTCACTACAACCCCCTCCTGGTGTATGTGCTGCAATTTTTTTTTATACATTAGGCAACTTTTTATGTGCCTTTATTTTAAGTGTTAAAGGAAATCTTTCAGCAGTTTTGACCATACAAAGCAGCAGTCGGTGTTAGGTAGCAGCCCTGGAAAGCTTTGTAGACCTACCGTTGTGTACCTTGTTAGTTGTGACAGGACTGTGAGCAGTGAAGTGATAATCGAGTTCCCTAGCTCTTGCAAGGGCTCTCCTGGATCTTTCAACCTGAAGAGCTTTTGGCTATCTGTGCTGCCCCACAACTCCTTTCTTAAGCGAAAGCATAAGCTGTATAAGGATTTTGGTTGGATAGTTACAACAGTCAATCAGAGCGGAGAGGCTGTGATACAGTTTGTTGCAAAGAGCAGAAAGCTCTTCAGGGTCAAAGATCCCACCAGGAGCTGGAAAACTGTATTAAAACTTCACTTTCCACAGTCCTGCTGCTACAGCTTGGTACAGAAACAAAGGTATCATTACACAGATCTCCAGGACTTATAACTAGCACGGTCTGCAGTTAATTATGGTCAAAATTGATGACAGATTCCCTTTAAAGGGGTTGTTCAGTTTCTGCAAATAAATGAAATTGTTTATATGATGAAAAGTTATACAATTTTCCAATATACTTTCTGTATAAATTCAAGCAAACAGAAAAGTTTGAGGAATAAACGCACAAAGTAAATTGAAAAATTGTATAACTATTCATTATTCAAAATATAATCTTTAATTGCTGAGACTGGACAACCCCTTTAAGAATTGGAAAACTGTAAAACTGAAAACTGTTTTATTTTCCTGAATCACTTATTTCTTTAATCTGTTTCCTAGTTTGTAGATCCAGATTATGACATGATTTCTTCCATGTAACCTTATTTAATGACAGGGATTCTTCTATGAATTGCCTACTGGCTGCTATGTACATACTACAGACCTTTGTGCTGCTCATCACTGCTTTACTGCATCGGTTACCTATGTATTGAGGACAGTTTATTTTTTCACCATATAGTTCCAGAAAACTGTTTTTTAATTGCATATTAGATCCTGAAACTGTTTATCTTTTGTAATACCAAACTGTTAAATAAGTGGACCAGTATTTTCAGAAAAAAATAAAAAAAATCTTATTTAATAGGACACAACACAATTATTGTGATGTAATGTAGATCAATGCCAGCGGTGTCACTAGGAAAGACTGGGCCCCATAGCAAAATTATAGTTGGGGGGCCCCCTCCATCAAAGGGTTGTCGCCATTTCCGTGTGGTAAATCCACAGTGTAAGGCTACATTCACACACATGTATGGGGGACGTATATACGGGCGACGTATATACGGCCGATATACGTCCCCCATACACTTCTATGGGCTCACAGCCCTGTACGGGAGCAGTACGGTGCTGCACACGTGCGGCACCGTACCGCTCCGTAGCCCGGGAAAAGAAAGGACATGTCCTAACTTCCCCCGTGATACGGCGCCATGCGCTGTATCTTCCTTTGGAGAGGGGCGGGGGTGAGCAGTGCTCATCCCCTGCTCCTCTCCGCAGCGAGGAGAGTACGGTGGGCATACATCGTGTGAATGTAGCCTAATACAGTAGCAGAACAGTTTATGGGATTTATGACAATCCTATACACACAGTGCAGAAAAATGTCTGCTGTAAAAAGCCAATTTATGATCCACAGCAATGAAATGATTTGTCTTTTATTACTGCAGATCAATGTGCAGAAATCATTCTTTCCAATGCAAAGGTTGAGCTCCGCAGCTGTCCTGAGATTCATAAGAGTACAAACATGGAGAACACATGCAGGTCACATACAGCACACACAAGGTACACGTGTACATACAACATACAGCACACACAAGGTACATGTGTACATACAACATTCAGCGCGCACACAAGATTCACGCGTACATACAACATACAGCACACACAAGGTTCACGTGTACATACAACATACAGCACAAACAAGGTTCACATGTACATACAACATACAGCACACACAAGGTTCACGTGTACATACAACATACAGCGCACACAAGGTACACGTGTACATACAACATACAGTGCGCACACAAGGTACACGTGTACATACAACATACAGCACACACAAGGTACATGTGTACATACAACATACAGTGCACACAAGGTACACGTGTACATACAACATAAAGCGCACACAAGGTACACGTGTACATACAACATACAGCGCGCACACAAGGTACACGTGTACATACAACATACAGGACACACAAGGTACACATGTACATATAACATACAGCACACACAAGGTACACATGTACATACAACATACAGCACACACAAGGTACATGTGTACATACAACATACAGTGCACACAAGGTACACGTGTACATACAACATACAGCGCGCACACAAGGTACATGTGTACATACAACATACAGGACACACAAGGTACACATGTACATATAACATACAGCACACACAAGGTACACATGTACATACAACATACAGCACACACAGAAGGTACACGTTTACTTACTCCCTTTGGAGAAAACTGGTCCCTAACATTGCCTCTTTTTTGTTTAAACTCACCCATCTACCTATACAAAAAAAATCACATCCAAAGTCATATAGAAATGAGCAGAGAGGAGTCACTTTTTGTCTGAGATGAGTCAGGTGATTTTTAGAGGCTGAAGTGGGAGCAGCATTTCACTATGCCCCTATCTTAGGCTCTATCGTACATACAATCGTGCAATTTGGGGATTGTGGATGTGTGTGCCATAGAAACGGGCATACAAACAGTTAAACACATAGGTCCACATTTATCAAAAAAATTTTGCCTAGGTAGTGTGCAGGGGGCGCCAGATTCATGAATTGTGGTGCCCGGGCTTTATTAATCTGTCGCCCCCTGCACTACATTTTTTTTGGTGCACTTTGTTCATGTTGTAGAAATGTGGTGCCGGTCGGATAGATTTATGGCGCACGTCATTAATAAATGTGGTGCATTGTCTGACTGAGCAGTAACAGCCCCTTTAGGTGCACATTTTTTACTGTCTTGTCGGACAAAGTACAGCCGCGACACAAAACTGGCGCAGTCGCTTTATAAATACATGTGCCAGTAGTTTGCTCGTTCTTTCTGTTGCAAAGTCAGACAGAAAACTGGCGCAGACACTTTAATATATGTGGGCCATAGTTGGAGATCAGATCTTCATCTGTAGACAACATTTCCAACTATGGGGGTCATTTACTAAGGACCCGATTCGCGTTATCCGAATATTTCCGTTTTGCGCCGATTTTCCCTGTATTGCCCCGGGATTTTGGCGCACGCGATCGTTTTGTGGTGCATTGGCGCTGGCATGCACGAGACGGAAAACGGGGGGCGTGGGCGAACGGTAACCTGATGGATTCGGAAAAACCGCCGCATTTAAAAAAAAAAATTTGGTCGCACGGGCCATACTCACATGCACCACGATGAAGGCGATGAACTCCGGGGCACCTCGGCGGACTTCGGCGCAGCAGCACCACCTGGTGGACATCGGGCGCAGGACCTTCATGAATCGCCGGAAGACCCGAACGCTCGTCAGAGAAACCGCCGCTGGAACGCGAATGGACCGGGTAAGTAAATGTGCCCCTATGTGTTTTTTACTACCCATATTCCAGCATTAACCGAAAAACACACAAACATACCTAGTCCACTGACTGCCAGGACTCCAAGCATCCTAGTTGTAGATGATGCAAGGAGCCACCCCATAACCTCTAGAGAGCTGTTGTTGTTCTGTGGGGTGTAGGGCTTCCATGCGTATTCTATAACTATGATGCTTGGAGTCCAGGCCGGTGTTTAGTCTATGAAATCCAGCCACTATACGATCCGGGTATGTAAGTAACAATCCATGTTAGCCTGAAAGCAAATTAATTTTCCAAGTGGGTAAGAAGCCCCTTACGGACCCCCTACAGCACCGCGGTACCTCCCTGATGGCAGAGCAGAACTATAATAATCTGATTTAACGAATCCAGTGTTACAGTCAAGGGTAAAAAAAGACTATAGAGTTACATTGTACTTGTATATATTGTTTCTAGGTCACGGCTGTTATTGGGGCATAAGATGTAATAAACCACAACATTATAAGAAAACAGGAATAGTTCATTGACAATACAGAACATTCGATTCTCAGAAAAGTGTCTGCTTTATCAACGTTTCCTTTTTTACGCAGAACATCCTGTGAGATTTTTTGCCAAATAGAAATGATGCGGCAGCTTTACACTTGGGTGATAGGGGGCGCTGCACTACAGGAAAATAGGAGAGAACAACATCACTGTTGTGTATGTGATGTCCAAAATAAAAAACAGATGTTTTATGTGCCTTTAATAACTAGAAAAAGCAGAGACATTTCTGATTATAAAAATGAAATCAGATATTCCAATTCCAGACATGAATTGAAGAGAATTGTTTTATAATGGGTTAACGTACAATAATCTCGGATCCATTGGGTCGATCAGTATGTATTATGTCCAAGTCAGGGGTGAACCAAGCCTTTCTGCTGCCCGGGGCGAGCTAAAGAGAGACGCCCCCATATATGTAATATATAAGGGAGAGTCAGGACCAGATCCATCATATTAGTTTGGTGTGAAAATAAAGCATGCAAAATGCATACAGCGTACCACCATGTAGTATAAAATGCATACAGCGTACCACCATGTAGTATAAAATGCATACAGCGTATCGCCATGTAGTATAAAAAGCATACAGTGTACCACCATGTAGTATAAGATGGATACAGCGTACCACCATGTAGTATAAGATGGATACAGCGTACCACCATGTAGTATAAAATGCATACAGCGTACCACCATGTAGTATAAAATGCATACAGCGTACCACCATGTAGTATAAAATGCATACAGCGTACCACCATGTAGTATAAAATGCATACAGCGTACCACCATGTAGTATAAAATGCATACAGCGTACCACCATGTAGTATAAAATGTATACAGTGTACCACCATGTAGTATACCGCCGGGAGCGGAACAAAGGGGGAGGGGGGGTCTGGATGCGGGATGGGGGGGGTATGCGGGGTGGGAGCCCGGAGCAGACATGTGGGGCTGCGCTTAAGTAAGGGGGATGTGCCGGCTGGCGGGAAAAAGGATGTGCCAACCTGCGGCAGCACGGGGGACAGCAGCAGGTAGCGCGCCGCCTGAGGCGAGATTCTCAATTTGCCTCATGGCAGGTGCGCCCCTGGTCCAAGGAGTCAGACAGCTGTCTGTATATAGGTCTTTTTTTCCAAGATTTGTGACAGAACCTGTGATGTTACAGTCGCCTCCATTACAAATGAAATAGAATCCATCAAAGTCAAGCAAGAAAATAAACCAGGGACACTTACTCATAGATCCAGACACCCTGACTGTGGTAATATTCTTATATTTGTTATCCATGGTCTCCAGCCTTCCAAAATCAACTGTTAGAATTATTAAGGGCTCTGGAAGGAGTTACCATAGCCCATCCGTGTTGAAGCTTCACAGACTGTTACACTGTGCGGGAGCATTTCTCCCTTCCAATTTTTGCATCAGGCAGAGGAGGAGACGGTGAAACGACCCGTGAAGCCAGAGCATGGAGGGGCTCTGATAACACACCTAGGAGCCCTTTAGTTTCATTAGCATAATTTTAAGAGTTGATTTTACAAGGAAGGCGGCCATGGATAACAAATATAATATTACCACAGCCACCTGGTTTATCATGATGTATTTTAATATGAGACTTTTCTTTTAAAAAACAGGAGCCAGATCACAGTTTTTACTTCTATTCTTTTCTGTAAGAGACGAGAATAACAGAAATATAACACCTCGGTTCTAAATGGCTTCTGCTTGACATTCTTCTGTCCTGCTTTCGGTAATAAGAATGCGTCAAAAACGCAACACTAAATGCAACGCGTCGTGTGAACGCGGTCAGAAATGAGCCTAGCTGCCCCAGCTCCACTTTAAATAACGGGAGCATATGGGAAAGTATCGTTCTGTGCAGTGTTTTATGGCTTGACGAAGGATCCTTTCCGTTTGTATGAGTTGTAAATATATTATGTTCCTACAACTAAGACAAATGGTAATAAGCGGAACAAACGATTCTACGTTTTACTTTAAAACCAGTGAATTGAATAGCTATTAATCACTACGCATGCGCAGAGAACTTACAGTAGAGCATAGAGGAGCCGGGTTGTTACTGTGACGGGGTGGAGACGCGCAGGCGCTCTATCTCTGGAGGACCGGCGCTCGCTGGTAGATGCTCAAAGGTGACAGCCGGGTGCAGAGATCACGTTACACGATGCATAGAGTGCGGGTTGTGCTGGGGCATCTCCCTGGGACCTCCATGGGGGTTCGGGCTGAGACCACCGCAGTCGTGTCGGACAGATCGCAGGACATTGTGGTTGTACACGGAAGGAGGACTCCAATCTGCAAAGCAAAGAGGGGGGGCTTCAAGGTAACCTACTAGTATACGATCGCCAGATGTGTGTGCGACCAGATCGTACACTAGAAGTCTGCACTGGGATTTTCTGGCTACAATCCAAGTAGTGTGACTGGATTGTACGACTGTGGTCGCTACATGTATAGACCGGTCATTGGTCACATGTGTCAGAGTTGTATCTGATGTAGACGCTAACATCTCTCCTACAGGAACATCGTATGTGCAGCTGGCCTTAGTTTTACTTTGATCTTGGTGTCCTGTGTTATATAGCTAATTATAATTGTTATTCATGCCTTTCTCCCTTCTGAAATCAAGTTTTAAAATTATGCTAATGTTCATGAATATTACCAGAGCTCCTATATGTTGCAGCTTCACAGGCTGTCACATTGTCTAACCCTCTTCTCCCTCAGCACATCCACCTCCCTCTGCCTTATGTAATCTCACAGCAGCAGAGGAAGTTTCAGCACAAGGTGGTAGGGGTGAAGTGCTCCTGCACAGTGTAACAGCATGTGAAGCTACAGCCCAGAATGGCTCTTGTAACTACCAGGAGCCCTTCATACTCATTAGCATAAGTCGATTTTAGAAGGAAGGAGGCCATGGATAACAAATGTAAGATTACCGCAGCCACGGTGCCTGGATCTATGAGTAAGTGTTGGTTTATCATGAAGGATTTTTATGGTAGATGATCACAGTACTGTGGTACAGTTCATTTCAAAGAGCAGAAAGCTCTTGGTACAGAAACAAAGGTATGATTACTCAGATCTTCAGGGCTTATACCTAGCATGGTCTGCAGTTAATTATGGTCTAAACTGATGACAGATTCCCTTTAAAAGGGTTGTGTAGTTTCCAAAAATAAATGTTATTGTTTATATAATGAAAAGTTATACAATTTTACCATATACCGTATATACTTGAGTAGAAGCAGAGTTGTGCAGCACAAAATTTGTGCTGTACAACCCTAACTCGGCTTAAAAATTAACTCTGTACTTCACCCTTCAGACATCCCGCATCTGCGTCCGGTGCCACCTCGGGTCCTTCAGATCCTCTTCGGGTCCCCTCGTGATGCCAGTGGCTCACAAACGAAGACGTCGGCAAGCGGCTGACGTCATTTTGTGTGCCGGCAGAGTGTGAAGACCCAAAGAGGAGCAGAAAAACCCGAAGAGGATCCGTAGGACCCGAGGGGGCACCGGAGCATCGGACACAGAAGAGGACTTACAGGGTATGTCGGAAAGTTGAGTAGTGTTAACATTTTTTTTTTTTTTTTTTTTTTTACTACATGGTCTGGCAGGCTGTACCCTTCACGGGGGGCCGGCAGGCTGTACCCTTCACGGGGGGCCGGCAGGCTGTACCCTCCACGGGGGGCCGGCAGGCTGTACCCTCCACGGGGGGCCGGCAGGCTGTACACCTGTACACTGGAAGGATGTGACCACTGCATTTCCCACCCTCGGCTTATACTGAAGTCAATAGGTTTTCCCAGTTTTTTGTGTTAACATTAGGTACCTCGGCTTATACTCGAGTATATACAGTACTTTCTGTATTATTTCAAGCAAACAGAAAAGCTTGAGGAATAGATGCACAAAGTATATTGGAAAATTGTGTAACTTTTCATTATTCAAAAAATAATCTTTAATTGATGAAACTGGACATCCCCTTCAAGGATAGGAAAACTGTAAGAAGCAATGCATTAAGTTTTATTTTTCCTGAATCACTTATTTCTTTAATCTGTTTCCTAGTTTGTAGATCCAGATTATGACATGATTTCTTCCATGTAACCTTATTTAATGACAGGGATTCTTCTATGAATTGCCTACTGGCTGCTATGTACATACTACAGACCTTTGTGCTGCTCATCACTGCTTTACTGCATCGGTTACCTATGTATTGAGGACAGTTTATTTTTTCACCATATAGTTCCAGAAAACTGTTTTTTAATTGCATATTAGATCCTGAAACTGTTTATCTTTTGTAATACCAAACCAATAATTGGACCAGTATTTTCAGAAAAAATTTCAAAAAAAATCTTATTTAATAGGATACAACACAATTATTGTAATGTAGATCAATGCCTGCGGTGTCACTAGGAAAGACTGGGCCCCATAGCAAAATTATAGTTGGGGGGCCCCCTCCATCAAAGGGTTGTCGCCATTTCCGTGTGGTAAATCCACAGTGTAATTCAGTAGCAGAACAGTTTATGGGATTTATGACAATCCTATACACACAGTGCAGAAAAATGTCTGCTGTAGAAAGCCAATTTATGATCCATAGCAATGAAATGATTTGTCTTTTATTACTGCAGATCAATGTGCAGAAATCATTCTTTCCAATGCAAAGGTTGAGCTTCGCAGCTGTCCTGAGATGCATAAGAGTACAAACATAGAGAATACATACTGCGCGCACACAAGGTACACGTGTACATACAACATACTGCGCGCACACAAGGTACACGTGTACATACAACATACTGCGCGCACACAAGGTACACGAGTACATACAACATACTGCGCGCACACAAGGTACACGAGTACATACAACATACTGCGCGCACACAAGGTACACGTGTACATACAACATACTGCGCGCACACAAGGTACACGTGTACATACAACATACTGCGCGCACACAAGGTACACGAGTATATACAACATACTGCGCGCACACAAGGTACACGTGTACATACAACATACTGCGCGCACACAAGGTACACGTGTACATACAACATACTGCGCGCACACAAGGTACACGTGTACATACAACATACTGCGCGCACACAAGGTACACACTTACTTACTCCCTGTGGTCTGTGAACTCCAGTGACCATACGGTCCGGCCGGGTATGCAAGTGACAATCCATGTTAGCCTGAAAGCAGATTTTTGTTATTGGGGCATAAGATGTAATAAACCACAACATTATAAGAAAACAGGAATGTTTCATTGTCAATACAGAACATTCAATTCTTATAATCCAGGGCCGGATTATACCACCCACTTTGCCCTTTAAGGGGCCCCCACCAAATGTGGGCATTTGGGTCTGGGCTCCCCGGGCTGTATCCACCAGATGTGCCCCCGACTTCTTGGTACACCCCTCTGATATCCACTGTCCACAGGGGGGCTGTATATAGTTATTATAAGGGGGCTGAATATAGTTATTTTATGGGGACTGTATATTGTTAATGCTGGGGGGTGCATATAGTGATTACCGGGGGAGGCTGTATATAGCAATTGCTATTCCCTGTCTGGACTACATTCAATGGGGCCCCCACCAACCTTCATTCAGCCCTGCCTTAATCAATGCTTCCTTTTTACATAGCAGATCCTGTAAGATTTATTGCCAAACAGAAATGATCTAGTAGCGTTACACTTGGGTGATAGGGGGCGCTGCACTACAGGAAAATAGGAAAGAAGAACATCACATATTTTGTATGTGATTACTGAAATATAATATACACAGTTCCCGAGTTACATACAAGATAGGGTCCATCGGTTTGTTCTTAAGTAGAATTTGTATGTAACTCAAAACTGTATATAAAACAAAAATGTTTTTTGTCCCAGTGGCAATTGGAGTTCTTTTTGCTGTAATTGGACCAAGGATTAATAATAAAGCTTCATTACACATTACAACTGATCATTGCAGTCTGGGACTATAGTAACATCCAGAGAGCTTCATCAGAGGTCACAGAGGGGAAAGGGGTCCGTCTTTAACTAGGGGTCATCTGTAAGTCAGGTGTCCTTAAGTAGGGGACCGCCTGTACAGATGTTTCATGTGCATTTACTAACTAGAAAAAGCAGAGACATTTCTGATTATGAGATGAAATCAGATATTCCAATTCCAGACATGAATTTGAAGAGAATTATATTATAATAGGTTAACATGTACCCCAATCTCTGATCCATTGGGTCGACCAGTATGTATTATGGCCCAGGAGTCGGACAGCTGTTTGTATATAGGTCTTGTGACAGAACCTGTAATGTTACAGTCGCCTCCATTACAAATAAAATAGAATCTACCATCAAAGTCAAGCAAGAAAATAAACCAGGGACACTTACTCATAGATCCAGACCCCCTGACTGTGGTAATATCCTTATATTTGTTATCCATGGCCTCCTGCCTTCCAAAATCAGTTATTATGATGATGAGCTTGAAGGGCTCTGGGAGGAATTACCAGAGCCCCTCTGATTCACAGACTGTTACACTGTGCAGGAGCCTTCCCCTGTCCAATGTGAAACTACCTCTGTTGCTGTGAGATTACATCAGGCAGAGGGCGGAGGAGGAGTGAAAAGACCTGTAAAGCCAGAGCATGGAGGGGCTCTGGTAACACTCCTAGGAGCCTTTCAGTTTCATTAGCATACTAGCATACTAGTTTCAGAATCATTAGTTGATGTTAGAAGGAAGGAGGCCTTGGATAACAAATATAATGTTACCACAGTCACAGTTCCTGGATCTATGACTAAGTGCTCCTGGTTTATCATGATGGATTTTAATAGAAGATTTTTCTTCTACATCACGTTTTTTACTTCTGTTCTCTTCTTTAAGAGACGAGAATAACAGAAATGTAACACATCTGTTCTAAACGGCTCCTGCTGGACATTATCCTGTCCTGTTTTGGGTAACAAGAATGCAGGCTGCTGCGCTATTATTCCAGTATAAAGTAACAGAATTCTGCATATGATGCAAGGATCCAGATTGTTTCCTTCATTCCTTCCATTACACTGGCAATTTTCTTGAAATAAATATTATAAGCCATTAATAAGCGATATGAAACTGATGGAATATGTATCACGTCTTGCTTGTTTTCGGCTCGGTTCACACCTGATCTTAGGGGTTTTCGTCACGTTCATTTTAAGAGAAACATAACAGAAGTTTAACAGAAAGGCTTCGATTTACTATTAGTGAGGCAAACTGCACATGGTGCAAAGTGTGCCAAATTACTGAATACTGTGACGGGTGGAGACGCGCATGCGCTCTATCTCTGGAGGACCGGCGTTCAGTGGTAGATGCTCACAGGTGACAGCCCGGTGCGGAAATCACGATGCATAGAGTGCGGGCTGAGCTGGGACATTTCCCGGGGACCCCCAGGGGGGCTCTGGCTGAGTCCACCGCAGTCGTGTCGGACAGATCGCAGGACATTGTGATTGTACACGGAAGGAGGACTCCAATCTGCAAAGCAAAAAGGGGGGGCTTCAAGGTAACCTACTAGTATACGATCGCCAGATGTGTGTGCGACCAGATCGTACACTAGAAGTCTGCACTGGGATTCTCTGGCTACAATCCAAGTAGTGTGACTGGATTGTACGACTGTGGTCGCTACATGTATAGACCGGTCATTGGTCACATGTGTCAGAGTTGTATCTGATGTAGACGCTAACATCTCTCCTGCAGGAACATCGTATGTGCAGCTGGCCTTAGTTTTACTGTGATCAGTGTCCTGTGTTGTATAGCTAATTATAATTGTTATTCATGCCGTCCTCCCTTCTGAAATCAAGTTTTAAAATGATGCCACTGTAGCTGAATGTCTCTCTGGGTGTTACTAGAGCCCTGCACCTTCACAGGCTGTTACACTGTCTAACCCTCTGTTCCCTCAGCACAGAGTGGGAGGGGTAAAGTGCTCCTGCACAGTATAACAGCATGTGAAGCTAGAGCACAGAATGGCTCTTGTAACCCCCAGGAGCCCTTCTTGGCATAATTTTAAAAGTTTCTTTTAGAAGAAAAGAAGCTGTGGATAACAAATATAAGAAGATTATCACAGTCATGATGCCTGGATCTATGAGATAGTGCCCCTGGTTTATCATGATGGATTTTGATGGTAGATATTCATCTTATATAAATTTGTATGTATGTCATAGATAATTTCTTGACATAAACTTTTGTTTCTATTGAAATAAATTTTTACCTTTCACCTTAGGAAACCACCCCTGATGAGCTCCTGGCTTCTGTGATGACGGCTGTTCTCAAAGATGTCAATCTGAGGCCAGAGCTTCTAGGAGATATCTGTGTAGGTGAGTAGACCTTGGATATGCATCACTTTTATTCCTGAGATGAGTCACTTTTAGAAGCGGGCCTCTTGGCCTCTATAGCAGCTGGGACCACAATCACATCTTTCCCATCAATAATTAAACTTTCCCTCCAGCCCCTTTACCATAGTCCCAGTGTAATGTGACCACTGAGGCCAGGTTTACTTCATCATCATCATCATTGACTTTCTCATCATACGGTCAGTGAACATGACACAACTGCAGGACCTGATTGCCAGTGCTGGAACTTGGAACCCTGTGGAGAGTTTATCCAAACCAGAAAGTTTTATTTATCAGAATACCCATTAAATGCCATGGAAAAAATGTGATTACCAAGACTATTGGCAACCCTCTACTATAATATCTGTGTTGTAGTATAATAACAGGACATTTCTCATATTTGTCACACTACGAGATGCTTTTTGTATTTGGGAAAATGTTTTCTTGCATGTTATCTGCAACATATTGATGTCCTTCACAAGGGTCCAACTACACCTAACTCCCGCGGAGCACTTCCATAATCATGGTGGATTGCTTGGTATTCTTCACGTCCTATATACAGTACTAATATTAGTTATTTTTGGCTGTGTGTTTCGCACAGTGAGGTGTAAGGTAGGACTGAGGATCTGGATGGCTGGCAGCGTCTTATAGGGCAAAGTTGAAGGCCAGTTCTGACTCAAGACCACAGCGTCAACCTTTGAACAGATTCTAATCATATTCCGATCCTTGTATCTGGTCTAAAGTTTGTTATGTAAAATGTGTTTAAAAATTTTTCATTCCCAGCTTCGAACATGTTTAGTTTGATTGAACCTCTGCCAGAATAAGCCATAAATGAATGTTCCATTGAGGATGAAAACAGAAGGTTTCCTCAAAATAAATTATAACCGCAATCCCCCCCCTCACCCCTTCCCCCCTTGCTGGCCTCAATAGTCAATGGCAGCAGCCCCATACATCGCCGCGGACCTGAATGACAATGCTGGCAGCAGCAAGGGGAATAAATATACCGTATTTTTTGGACTATAAGGCGCGCAAAAAATCCTTAGATTTTCTCAGAAATCAAAGGTGCGCCTTATTGTCCAGTGTGCCACCTGCTGGTCATTCATCCTTATAATCAGGTGCGCCTTATAATTCCGTGCGCCTTATATATGAACCTAGACGTTTTAGCAGGCATTTATTGATAGTGCGCCTTATAATCCGGTGCGCCTTATAGTCCAAAAATTACGGTAGTTTGTTTTCTCCTCACATTCTCTGGTTTTAGGCACTTTTACAATCATTTCTGATGACTCCTCTAAACTGTGGTTGTTATTTTCTTGCAGGAAATGTACTACAACCTGGAGCAGGCGCTCTTGTCGCAAGGATCGGTCAGCTTCTCAGGTATATGTGGTGATTTCTGTGTGCGGTTTAGAGATATAAGGGGAGATTTATCTTCAAGAGGCTTAGGTATTCCAATGTATCCGGCCGGGTGGTTGGTTCTGCCTGGGCTGGAAAAATAGGCTGTGTCCTGTACACTTTCAGTTGTGAGAGTTCACTGGCTGCAGGAAGTGCACAGAAATGGGGCAGGACCGCCCCGCCCCACTCTTCCACTGGCTGTGCCCCTTTAATGTGGAGTTGGTGTAAAGGGCATAGATTCACTGAAGGTGGAGATATTGTGTCAGAAATGTAAAACATTGCTTTTATTTCTTTTATTTTTGATAAAATACTAGACAGAGCTGTGAGTGCAGACGCACATTGTAAAATAACTTTGTTGCCATTGGCGAGTGTATAGGCAGATTCTTACTATTACACTTCACAAGGGTTCGTATGGGCTAAACAGCACATGAGTCATGGGTTAAATACCACAGAACAACAAATCTGCTCCTCCATTACACAATATAATTTCACAAAGCAGAGTTTACCCTGGGAAACCTGCTCCCTCGATCGACCGGATTTACTGGCCTGAAGCGAACTCTGTTCATAAATCTGTGCATAAATTATCCACAAATTAAGCGCTTAAAGGGAACCTACCACCACGATTTTACCTATAAAGGTAGATCAGGTGGTAGGTGGATGTAAGGGACGTGAGGATTAGCTCATTTTAGAGCTAATCCTCACGTCCCCGCTAATTTTTGGGAAACTTTATGGAACTAATATGTAAATTTCGTTATGCGGCTACTGGGGCGTGGAGTAGGCGGGCACGAGGCTACACAGCGCGGCTACTCCACGCCCCAGTAGCCACATTACTCCTCCTACCCTGTTGCGTGCGGCGCGCAGCTCCTCGTAGCTGCGCGCCCTCGTCCGACAAGCCGGCTACTGCGCATGCTCAGTAGCTCCGGCCCCGGAGCTGGGGCTGCTCAGCCGCCGGCCTGCATGCGCAGAACGCCATCATGACGGACGGGGGCGCGCAGCTACGAGGAGCTGCGCACCGCACGCAACAGGGTAGGAGGAGTAATGTGGCTACTGGGGCGTGGAGTAGCCGCGCTGTGTAGCCTCGTGCTCGGCTACTCCACGCCCCAGTAGCCCCATAACAAAATTTACATATTAGCTCAATAAAGTGTACCAAAAGTTAGCGGGGACGTGAGGATTAGCTCTAAAAAGAGCTATCCTCACATCCCTTACATCCACCTACCACCTGATCTACCTTTATAGGTAGAATCGTGGTGGTAGGTGCCCTTTAAAGACTAAAATACTGAAACCTGTTTAAACAGTTCTGTGGAGACAACATGTACAATACTTGGTTCTTGTGATTCTTCTTCCTTATAGTGGGATCCCGGAGACTGTGCCCTTATCCTGTGTGAACAGGCAGTGCTCCTCTGGCCTGCAAGCCATCATCAACATCGCCGGTGAGAGTCCTAGGTGTCCCTCTATGACAGGGTTTATTCTTTGCAGCCTTTTGTATGGTAACACAAATCCCATATTTCATTAACTTTATATATACCGTATATACTCGAGTATAAGCCGACCCAAGTATAAGCCGAGGCCCCTAATTTTACCACAAAAACCTATATATTTTTTACTCGAGTATAAGCCGAGTTTGGGTTTTCAGCACATTTTTTTGTGCTGAAAAACTAGGCTTATACTCGAGTATATAAGGTAAATAGCATAAATAAATGACACAAGACAATGTTTTTATTGGTGAAAAATGGGCGCAATGTTTTATTATTGGGTAACCAAGAATAAATATTAATAAATAATTTCCAACATTAAAATAATAATAATATTAATGAATATTAAATGATTAAAAACTGTTACTTTAAAACATTCAATCATATAATTAATATATAGCATGACCAAACCCCCACTAACAAACAATCGCCACAAGATTAAGTGAATCAATTAGGGGCGGGCTGGGCCGGCCGCTGTTCTCTGAGGGTGCGGTCACACGTCGCGTTTACTGCATGCGTTTAAAAACGCATTGCTACAACTGAAGGGAGATTTGCCTAATTAAACAGCTGTTAACGCTTGCGTTTACAAAACGCATGCGTTAACCGCGATGTTACCGCATGTGTTAACAATGTGTTAACAACCGCATGTGTTAATCGCAATGTAAACAAATGTGTTAACACTTGCGTTTTGTAAACGCAAGCGTTAACAGCTGTTTAATTAGGCAAATCTCCCTTCAGTTGTAGCAATGCGTTTTTAAACGCATGCAGTAAACGCGACGTGTGACCGCACCCTCAAGGTCTTGAAGAACTGGCCCAGAAACCCAGGTGACAGCTCCTTATATTCGTAAGTAAGGACGACCAGCTGCCAATCAGCTGACCGCCTACTATATTTCGCCTGGAGACAGGAATGCCATTGACCCAGCCTAACCACCAATCAGGTGGCATTATTTTCATGAGGAGAATTGGAATAAACATCACACAAAAAAAGAGCGGCAAAATTCAACTCTGACAGAAGCACATTAACCCTTTCATGAACATATCAAGTAAAAAAAACAATATCTCCAGGGATTGTGTTACCATGTATCCCCTTCAAAATAATTTCAGGGGCCCCTATGCATTATTCCTGAATTCGTGGTTCCGTTTTTGGCTGATATATCTGCCTAAAAATTTGCCAACCCTTAAAAAAAAATCTGGTTGTAGACGTTCTATATTGGGGCTGTCTCAAGGAATATTCCTGACCAATAAATGTATGTACCATTACAGGTGGCATCCGAAATGGCTCCTATGATATTGGATTGGCATGTGGGTAAGTATACTTTACTCTCTAATAAAGTGATTGTAGAAGGTGTTATTCAGGTGGTCATGTGTGATATACAGGAATTCTCCCATCTTTTGACCATACAAAACTGCAGACAGTGCTCGGTATTGGTTTGGAGAGCGTGTGTGTGTGTTAGTAGCAGCAGGACTGTGAAAGTGCATTTATGTACCAGGATTGTATCTTGGCATGGTGTAATCTTTTCACTGAACACAGCACAGCCCCTCCATGCTGCTCTGAGTAAGAGCTATAGCGGGCAAGGCCTAGACCAAGCATTTTGGTGCCCTAGGCAGATGAGCAATGCGGGAGGAGACAATCGCTGGGAGAAGTGGCCCCAGACAGAAACTTCTGTCTTCTTCAGCCATGGGCAGAATCCCACCACCAAAGTTAAGTGGCAGTGTGGAGCCTGGTAGCAGGCTTTGTTAGAAGTTCAGCTACAATCCTGGAATATAAATCCATTGTTCACAATTCTAATTCCACACGCGAAGGTCTAGTAGCACAGAACTCCAGGACCAATACCTTATACTGTCTGCAGCTTTGTATGGTCACACCTGACTCCCTTTTACATTTGGAGAACCAATAGAATAATATCAGTACAGGCCTGCAGATAGGAGTCCTGGAAAATTAGTTTATATGTATCTTCATATATGTTGTAAGTTGAAGCTCTTAATCCTGGGCTGTGGGTCCCGTGAGTGCTTTTTGGGCGGTCTTTTAAACTTAAGTGCTATCTGAGCTGCACACAGAACCTCCCCTTTGCTCTTGGTGACTGCTGTAGCAAACCACTACTTACCGTACTTTTTTTTTTTTTTTTGTGTCTATTTGGGTCTCAAATGAGAAACTTTATTGATGAGTTGTCCACAAACAGAACACAGTAGGAGAGGGATAGTACAGGTCACCTCATGTAATAATGAAAACAGAAGTTTCATCCCCCGACCAGAGATAACTTTACTATCTCGCTCTGTGACTGAGCAAAGGTTGCTTGAAGGTTTCTTGCACAAGAACGTCTCCAATGTTGGCTTTAATATAGTACTTACACAGGAACGGCCAAAGGTTACCGTGTCCTGAGGTCAAGTCGTAGTCCTCAAAACAGAGCAGATAATATGTGACTATTTCACATAAGTTTGTTTTTTTCTTTAGACAGTCAGATATGTAAGGGGCACGTCACAGGTTTTGTTTTCTAACCAAAAAAAGGTGAGTTAGGATCTCGGGTCAGCCATTTAGAGGAAAGGTTGTGCTCTAAATAGTTCTGGAAAAGCCATTTACTCTGTAATGAGTACTCTGCATGTACTGGAATTAGAGCCTCCTGATGAGAGATTATAGGGGCTGGGGACTAGGTTGAATCCAAAAATCAAAGAACACAGCAGTGTGAGGACACTCCTGCAGTGCTTAAAGTCCAGCTACAATCCTGGAATAGAAATGCTGCAGATCATAGATTCACTCAACCGTAGGGGGAAATATGTACGTCCGCAAGCTTGTAGCCTGTACATATGTCCTCCATAGGCCGGCAATGGGTGCATGGAGCGATATTGTGCAGCACCGTACCGCTCCGTACAAGGGAAAAAGATAGGACATGTCCTATCTTTCCCCGTGTTAGTGCGCCGTGCATCGCTATGTAGAGGGGAAAGGTCACCACTGCTCCTCTCCATCGCAGCGAACGTATGTCTACCTGGCTAAGGCCCGGCGGGCATACGTTTGTGTAAATGTAGCCTAAGGGTAATCGAGGAGTCAGTATTGGAGTCAAAAGTTTGGCTTACTTGTACTTGGCCATATATATTGAATGGAGAATCATTTGGTTTAGTCAGAACACCCCATTTTGTGATCATTCAGACTTTTGAAAGGGTATAACTTTGTATTGTGAGACATCGCCTTCTTATATTGTGATGTCTCAGATAAGACGAAGATGCACTGGAATCTTCTTTCGGTCCCTTTAAAGGTTAATTCTATCCATTTCCATGTTTGCAATAATTCATAGAAGCAATACATAAACTTGTGAGGACTAAATACTCTTCATGAATTAACAACTCTGTTACCAGGAGAATTGTTACACCAGATTTACACGTCATTGTTCCTTTTTTAGGGTTGAATCCATGAGCCTCAGAAGTGTGGGAAATCCTGGAGACATCAGCCCTCGAACTGGTGATGACAGTAAAGCCAGGGACTGCTTGATCCCCATGGGGTAAACAAATCTAGAGAGACTGCGTTGGAATTAGACAATATAATATGGGGGAGATTTATCATCAAGTTTCTGAGGTAAAACTGTTCTAGTTACCCATGGAAACCAATCAGAGCTCAGCTTGAGTTTTTTGAACCACTGTGGGGAAATGAAAGCTGAGCTCTGATTGGTTGCTTTGGGAAACTAGAATAGTTCTGCTCTAAGGCTACATTCACACAGACTTTGCCGCACGTGTCCGCGCCGGGGAAAGGAGGAGGGAGTGAGCACTGCTCACCCCCGCCCCTTTCCATAGGGATATATGGCGCACGGCGCTGTATGCCGAGAAAAGATAGGACATGTTCTATCTTTTCACGGCTACGGAGTGGTACGGTGCCGCACGTGTTCTGCACCGGACCGCTCCCGCACGGCGCCGCGTGTCCATTGCTGGCCTATGGGGGACGTATATGCAGTATATATACGTCCCATGAACGGCAGTGTGAATGAGGCCTAAGAGACTTATGATAAATCTCCCCCTATGTATTCACTTTTATGTTCTCTCTTGATGTTTTTTTTTTTTATTGTATTTTGCATTCACTTCAAATGTGACATTCTGAAAAAGACATTGAATATAGTGTAAAAGGGTTTCCCATTTACAAAAGGAATGACATAACATATAAATTAACGATAAATAAAGATCTGCTCTTCTGTGGCCCCCAAAATAAAGTGGTCATAGTGCTTGCTAGTTTAGCGACCTACTGCTGCAAAATTTGGTAGGAGGCCTATAGTGCACTGAAAAACATTGAATAAGGAGCAGCACTAAGACTACAGCTCCTTCATTGTCATGGGAGATGGGTCCCGGAGAAATGCAATGAGGGCTTTGTTGGTGGGACCCCCTGCAATTGGCTATAATCGGCAGAAAAACCAATAATCCTGAACACCAACACTGGGCCGGTGTTTGTGCCTGCTCCAGCATATGGATGAAGATCAGCCATACTCTATGTAAGGGGCATCCTCTGTGTGACAGAGCGTCTCTTTAGTAAGCTCAGGCCTTATTTCTGCTGCTGTGTCTTGTTGTAAGGTTTATCCCATAAACACTGAGCAAATGTCACGTCTGATCTGAGACCGTTTCCTCAGCAGAAATGTTTCATTCCAGGATTACCTCAGAAAATGTGGCTGAACGGTTTGGGGTCACAAGACGAAAACAAGACGAGTTTTCTTTGGCTTCACAACAAAAGTAAGTAATCAGTGAGATGTCTTTTAGTAAGTAGATGACATGTTTTGTGTGTTGTACATACAGCCGGGAAATGATGCACATTGCTTAGTAACAGTGTGAGAAGGAGACAGTGGTAGGAGTAGGGTCACCTATGCGTAACATGAAGTGTCTGACAGAAGGATTGCAATTATGATCCTCAAAATGACCCTGAGTTTATCCGACTACTAGGAGGAGAGCAGACAGTATTACAACATATCCTGGGAACAGTGTCTGCTTTTATATCTTCTTTTGCTTACTTTATATGACTTCTTGTGTAATTTCAGTGCATTTTCCCTACAGTCCTTTGGCACATGTCTGCACTATGACTTGTATGTTTCAGAGCTGCAGCTGCCCAAAGATCTGGAAATTTTAAAGCTGAAATCGTTCCTGTGACCACCGCATTTACAGATGATCAGGGCAACACAACCACCATAACCGTGACCGAGGATGAGGGGATTCGGCCAAACACAACTCTGGAGGGACTTGCAAAACTTAGGCCAGCATTTAAGGATGATGGAAGTACCACTGCTGGTGAGTGAGGGGCATCCTACCTTACAGCTGAAGTAATTTGTGGTGATTTTGTCGAATAAACTTCGGGTACTTTTAGAGGATATTCTATGAGAACATTCTTAGGACGATTTCCTCTTTTCATCCCCTAATTCTTTACATTTTGTATTTTTTCAGGGAACGCCAGTCAGGTCAGTGATGGAGCTGCTGCGGTGTTACTAGCCAAACGTTCCACTGCTGCCCAGTTGGGTCTCCCCATCATGGGAGTGCTAAAATCCTTTGCTGTAGTTGGGGTTCCCCCTGACATTATGGGCATTGGACCTGCATATGCCATACCTGTGGCATTGGAGAAGGCAGGTAAGGTTTTCTCTTATTATAAGAAGATTTAGGGCTATTGGGTAGGCTTAAAGTTTTCATGGAAAATCTAAGATTGAATATAGGTCTAGGGGAAGAGAGAAACAGACTCAGCAGAGGATGGATAACATTCATCCTTGGGCCATGGGGTGTATGAAGATTATGATTTCCCAACAAGCTTAATTTTTTGAATGGCATTTAGCACCTACATAAGGTACCAGAACCAAGCTACTTGGGATAAGAGAGAGGGTCCTTTTGTCCCCTTTCAATTCTGCTGGGAGCAGGGCATATATTGTGCAATATATATAACATTCTGCTCACAGCCGCATCGGATAGAGCCGGCAGCGATTGCACAATATATGCGCTGCTGCAGGCTATTCTTACAGGTCCCCGCTGACAGGGTCGTGGAGGGGGGGTGTCGGCCGGCCCCCTTATAAATACGACTGACTGCTGCTCACAAGATACGAGGATCCGACCTCTTATTTGGTAAGAGGTCGGATCGTTTTAAACAAACTTTCGGAACCTACATTTTTTAATAAATGGCATAAATAGAAAGCTGCTGGGGAGAGGATTATGGGGGCATATTTGGTGGGGGTCTTTTTTTGGGGGGTGACAGGTCCTCTTGTAAAAAGTCATCTTGTACACCAGAAAATTTGGTGCATATTTAGTATTTCTGTCCCTGAGACAATTTTTTTTTTTGTTTTCAAATGCCAGTTTCTCTTCTGCTAGAACATTTTTCTTACGATCTGCCACTTTTCAGTGCCCAAAAAATAGTACGGTCAGATATTAATCGTGTCAGAGTTTCCACACCATGAGAACCATGTCCTTTTTCGAAGCAGAGGGGGGGGGGGGGGTGCGGACCACTTCTAAACAGGTAAATATCCTGCAATTTCTCGGTGTTTACTGTCTCAACAAAACATAACTATAACAGTAGGACCACGTAGCTAAAGGAAAACTAAATAATAGTTTAAGAAATCCATTGCTGGTTTACTGCTCTAAATCTGATCTACTGGTTTAGAGGGACAAATGTAAAATGGAACTGATTTGTGTTTTCTAGGTCTCTCCGTCCATGATATAGATGTGTATGAAATCAATGAAGCTTTTGCCAGCCAGGTATGTATTATCTTCACGGAAGGACTTTAATCTATGATCCTCCCTTGAAGTAGGCGTTACTGTGCCCCCAAATCCTGGTTAGATTGCAAATAATCACACAGTGATGTACACAGTGATAACAATTTCTAGTATAGAGTGACCAGCATTTCCCACAGGAAATTTACATCTCTGGTAGCGTATGAATTCACCAGATGATGCAGATAATTTTTTAGGTTAATAAGCGATTTAACACATAAAAGAGGGAAATACATTAAAAAAAAAAAAAGTAACTTTTTGTCAGAGATAAGACCTGCTGAGAGGCTTGAGGGGGCCGTCTTTCAAACGCCCCTAACTTGGGCTCTATAGCAGCTTGAACAATGCTTCTGGTGTAATTTTAAAGATGAAAAGCTATAGTTGGTTATACAATTCAGATACAAATCCAGTTTCCAGATATGTCTTGAGTTCACCATTCTGTTGCTACACGACTTATAAATTGAAATTTTGGGGTGTTTAAAATTGCACCTGAAACATGGCTACCAAATATCCCAAGATAACATCTAAAGTTACAATTCCGTCACCAGCCTCTAAGCGTGACTTATCTTGGGCACAAAAGTTTTCAGCTCATTTGCATATGACTCTGGAGGAGATATTTCATTTTAAGAAAATAATATTTCAGAACAGATGATCTGTTGTGATGTAGATCTAGGCATATTAGGCTTTTCCTAGATCACTTTCTTGCTTCCCTAAATTCTTTCTGTTGTCTTTATGTAGGCTGTATATTGTGTGGAAAAATTAGGAATCCCATTGGAGAAAGTTAACCCTAATGGAGGAGCCATAGCACTTGGACACCCCCTGGGCTGTACAGGAGCCCGCCAGACGGTCACTTTACTCAACGAGCTCAAGCGGAGGGGTAAACAGTAAGTCTTTTTCTACTTCAATTTTTTGCTAAATTGTCCAGTTTTAATATTCAAAAAATAATATATTCTACTCCTGTACTAACTATATGTACTTTGTGTTGCAGGGGTTATGGCGTTGTATCCATGTGTATTGGAACAGGGATGGGAGCAGCTGCTGTGTTTGAATACCCTGGAAACTAAACTGTGAAATACTGTCTGGATTACCTGTATGACTACAGGCGGTCCCCTACTTAAGAACACCCAAAGTACAGACAACCCCTAGTTAAAGACTGCCCACTGTGACCTCTGGTGAAGCTTTCTGAATGCTTTACTATAGTCTCGGGCTGCAATGATCAGCTGTAATGTATCTGTAATGAAGCTTTATTGATAATGTTTGTTCCAATTACAGCAAAATAAAAATTTGAAACTACAATTGTCACTGGGGCAAAAACATTTTTTGTCTGGAGCAACAATTATAAAATATACAGTTTCGACTTGCATACAAATTTAACTTAAGAACAAACCTATGGAAACTATCTTGTATGTAACCTGGGGACTGCCTGTACTGTTTGGGTGCTCTTACACAAGGGTTAGAAGACCCCGCTAATACTTAACACAATTTAGATTTGATCTCTAGGTGCATTGTTTCAGCTTGAATTGCTTATCGGTGGCTGCTAAAACTCGTGTGATCCCATTACACAGTCAGTTTTAAGGCTAAATTAGGTGATGGGAAACAAAAAAAGAAGAAAAAATTGAAAACAAACATGGTACTTCTCTTTTTTCCAGTCACTCCTGGTTTGGCTTATAAAATGCATCTAAAACCTGATCACGTTATCCCAGCTTAAGGCTACATGCACACTGCCGTTGCCCACCGTACCATAGCACGGTGGGCACACGGCAGCACGCGGGGAGAGGAGGAGGAAAGCGCTGCTCACCCCCGCCCCTCTCCATAGGAACATATGGCGCACGCCATAACACGGGAAAGGATAAGACATGTCCTATTTTTTCCCGTGGTACGGTGCCTCGCGTGTGCTGCACCGTACCGCTCCCGTACCATGCCGTGAGCCCATAGAAGTGTATAGGGGACGTATATATCGGCCGTATATATACGTCACCTGTATATACGTCCCCCATACATGTGTGTGAATGTAGCCTAGTTGTCTGCAGGTTGAAAATCACGGCTGCTTTCTTCCAAAAAACAGCACCACCCCGGACCAAGGCATAGAAAAGAAGGTAGCCGAGTTGTAATATCATGCACTACCCATGTAGCAGGCATGTTTTTCAACCTCTGGACAATCCCTTTAACAATTTACACCTATATCAAAAACTCGATCATCAGTTTTGTTATGTCTCCAGTCATTTTCATTAGTTATTGTGAGCCAAAACCAGGATTGCAGCAACACACAGAGCGGCCTATGTGTGGCTGCCACACTTTCTGGCCATGGTCTTATGGCACTTTTTATTGGGTAACTACTTAATTCCTTTCTTAAATCAAGCGCTTGAACTACATAAAATTTCCCTCTCTTTTGCATTGAATTATTACTAAAGAAAGGGCGAAATCGTCTGTAGAGTCCCTGTAAATTTGCTATTTTAGTAATAGTTCTAATTATTTGTTATAAGATCTCCACCATGTTCAGTAGATCTGAGCAGCGGCCATTTATTTCTTACTGGGTCTTATGATGCGTCATATAGATCTGGTAGTCGAATTCTTCTAAATTCCCAAAGATAAGTTTACCAGGTGTGACCAACTACTGCATAATTTTATTATATATTTTTGTACTAATTGTAATTGATTCTGTTGCAAATAACAAATAAATGGAATTCTTTCTTTCCTGTTTCTCACAGTCATTATTTATTGCAGATGATGGGGGATGTGAATTTGTCAATCCCCTGATGAATTATATTTCTGTAGAAAGTCTGTTGTATGCTATATGTGACACAACAAGCTTCTAACATTTTCAGTGATGAGTTCTGTTGTCCATGTAGTGTCCATATGCAGTTAGATTCTAATTTACTATATGGCACCTATTGAAATGTCATTTAGCTGGTAGTTCAGTTACACAGTATGCACTGGACACACTGGATCTGCAGAAGAAGGACCCACTGCAGAGTACAAAAATTTATTATTTTCCGATATTCCAGCTATTGACAGGTTTCCATATCACTCAATAAATGAAGGGCTTTCTATCACCATAAACAAAACTTTTTGATCTTACTTGGCAGCTTGCCAAACTGAGCAACAGGTCACTGCCAGCTACTGCTCCCCTACTCCATCATCATCATCCTCCTCACCGGCTCCTTCCCTATCTCACCAGAGAGCTGAATCTTTTATGGAAACCTCCTCTATGGACTGAGTTAATCATTAGCCTCCTTATCTATCTGACAGATGAACCTCAGAAGGTGTTCAAATATACTGCTCACTAGAGGAGAAAGAAGCAGAAAAAAGACAGAGAACCTGCTTTACTTAAAGGACACCTGTCATCAGGTCTGTGTCACTTGTCCTGTCACTACTACCTGTTGGAGCAGCTCACAAGGAGCCATCTGAGCCTTTATCTAGTTATTTCATACATTAATCATTATAAAATCATCTTTTCTTTATTATGTAAATGAGGCTGGTCAGAAGCAGTGATGTCACCCCTGTTACCCCTCCTCTCTCCTCCCCCTTCTCATGTCTGTGTGTAATATAGTAAAGCATTGCTAGTGTCTATGCTTTATCTGCTGACATGCTGCATCTTCCTAATACACAGAGACACAGACATCAGCTACACAAGTACCTGACATGTTCTGCTATAACATGGCTACCTGAAGCTGTTGTATCTCTCCTATACACACACAGGCTGCAGGAGGTGTGGCCAGCAGCAAGCACATGTAACATCCATTACACCATTATACATCCCATCATTTTACAGACTGTCAGTCAAGCACTGGGGGTGTGGCTGTACCTCCCACTCATGAAAAAAACAATTAAGCATAAAAAATTATTTTGGAGAAGTCTGATAAAATAGGCGCTTTTAATATTTGCATTGATATGAAAGGATATGTTCATGATTTCCCTGGTTTCTGATTGTACTGTCTGTGGCTATAGATCATTGATGGTACAATAGATTTTTATTCCAGAGTTAACAATATAAATTATATTTTATTTAATATAATTTAATATTAAATTATTACAAAAAAATTATATTAAAAAAATACTGAAATTGAATGCATTTATGTATTAAGTAAAGCCTCATATTTCTCATCATAGGATCCTCTTCCTTTAATGTGCAACTGCAGTGGCTTTTCTCCCAGCATGCCGTGCACCATGATTACCGTCTCATATTCTTTGTTTTTCCTATAGGAATAAATATAACAAAGTAATATCTAAAATACTGTACGGTAATTGTCTATACACTGATCATAAATAATAGGCATCTCGGCTCTCTGAAGAATGAATGAGCTGATGACCCTGGCACTGTGCTGTGAACCAGTCCATGAAAAGTAATGGGGCTGTGAGTTATCTGAAAAAGGTTAGCGCACGGCCACGTTACATGTCTGTGTGCATGAGGCTTAATGGGATAAGGAAAGAACAGATACACTATGTGATGCACAGAGTATACAATAACATTTGGCACAATTTTCACGGAATTTAAAGGTTTTTCTCATTACGGTACTTTCTCTTTTGGCTGGTCATATGTATTTAATTTTGCTAATGATATACTAATATATCATCATCTAATGAGATACTGCTTCCTCTTCTCCCAAGTACCCTTTTAAATAGGTGACACTTGTGGCAGTGGCTTATGTCTCTAAATTGCAAAATAATTTGGCAAGGTATAGATTATCTGCACAATCCAACATCTTCTGTCTAGTCAGAAGTCCCCCATACACATTAGATGGTCACCCAATCGTGACCCTTACTAGATGAACCGCTGATGTTTAAGGAAATTTAACATTAAAATCCATCATGATAAACTGGGGACACTTGGTCATAGACCCAGGCATCGTGACTGTGGTAATCTTCTTATATTTGTTATCCAAATGCCTCCTTCCTTCTAAAATCAACTTTTAAAATTATGCTAATGATGGGGGTGTTACCAGAGCCCCTAAGTGCTGTGCTTGTGGGAAACCTCTGCTGCAGTCAGCGTACATCAAGCAGGGGGACAGGGAAGTGCTGAGGGAGAAGAAGAAAAGGGGAGAAAGTGTAACAGCCAGAGCACAGAGGGGCTCTGGTAAAGCCCCCAGAACCCTTCTGGCTAATTAGCATAATTTTAAAAGTTGATTTTAGAAGGAAGGATGCCATGCATAATAAATATAAGAAGATTACCACAGTGCCAAGATTACAGTGCCTGGATCTATGAGTAAGTGTCCCTGGTTTATCATGGTAGATTTCCTTTAATGTGTTTGGCCAGCTTTACACTGAAGCCAGGAATGGGTTCAGGTTGGGGTTCTATATACATTTCCTAGGGATCTAGGAGTCCTCTTACCTCGCTGTGAAGGTCACCAGTAACATCTCCTTACTGGATGAAGTGTGACTGACATGGGCATCAAGCATCCCACTGGTGGGGGAGATGGAAAATATATCTTGTCCGTTGTGTCTTTCCTTTTTGTCTGAAAAAAATAATATACAGTACACTATTTTTACCATAGTGCTCTACATCAAAACGGATCAGAAGCTTATACACAGCACCTGCTTTAGGTTAGGTTCACACCTGCACACGAACATTGCAAACTTCAGCCGTGAGACTTTCTTCAGTCTCTGCGTGATCCGCGAAAAGCGGTTCTGACTAGGACATACCGTATATACTCGAGTATAAGCCGAGACCCCTAATTTTACCACCAAAAACCGGGAAAACCTATTGACTCGAGTATAAGCCGAGGGTGTAGTATACAGCCTGCCCTGCTCCAAGTAGTATACAGCCTGCACTGCCCCAAGTAGTATACAGCCTGCCCTGCCCCAAGTGGTATACAGCCTGCCCTGCCCCAAGTGGTATACAGCCTGCCCTGCCCCAAGTGGTATACAGCCTGCCCTGCCCCAAGTGGTATACAGCCTGCCCAGCCCCCAGTGGTATACAGCCTGCCCAGCCCCCAGTGGTATACAGCCTGCCCAGCCCCCAGTGGTATACAGCCTGCCCAGCCCCCAGTGGTATACAGCCTGCCCTGCCCCAAGTGGTATACAGCCTGCCTTGCCCCAAGTATGCCAAGCTAATAAAAAAAAATCAACTTAATACTCACCCTCCGACGATACTCACCTTTAATACTCGGCACTGCTCCCGTATCCTCGACTTCCGCTTCTCTCTGCAGTCTTCACTAGCCGGCAGTCGCGTCCATGCGAGCTGCCGGCGGGCCCACACTATGATGCGCGGTGTCGCCGCCGATGACGTCATCAGCGGCGACACTGCCGCATCATAGTGTGGGCCCGCCGGCAGCTCGCATGGACGAGACTGCCGGCTAGTGAAGAACGCAGAGAGAAGCGGAAGCCGACGCTGAGGACCGGGAGCCGCCGCCGAGTATTTTTTTTTTTTTAATTGACTCGTGTATAAGCCGAGGTAAGATTTTTCAGCACATTTTTTGTGCTGAAAAACTCGGCTTATACACGAGTATATACTCTACTTTTTAATGTTACAGCCACGGGCACTGATCCAGGTAATGTATACAGTGTGCCAAATGTTCTAAAAACACATGCGCATAATCATGGTGCATGAGCCTTAGCCTACATTAAACCTCTTCTGAATTGTACAGTGTTTACCTAGTAAAGCCATCCAGTAACTCTTTGATCCACTTCTGTTCATCAGAAAAACCTCTTGTGTCCGTGTTTGTCCCACAAAGCAGGTGCCGAAATCCAGGGTATCACAGGAGAGCTGTAACACTGGCACGGTGAGGTAGGCGCTCAAGGGCACTTGCTATGGAGATACAAATGTGATGTGTCAGGGAACAGCAGGCTTTGCTGTATGGTATGATACATAGGATAGAGATATCATGAAGAACCTGAGAGCTGTTGTTGCTGTACTCGATGACTAGTTGCTGGGTGAAGTGCAGCTTTCTGTCGCCATTTTCAGTCTGAAGGACTTTAACACCGGGCAGCATCTGATCATCCGGCAGGTTCTGGTAGGTCAACAGCTCCAGGGTTGTGCAGAATGAGACTTTCACCTATAGAATGAAAACATTGCTGATAACACATGTGAGTCTATATTCTGGCTGATCTATAAAGATTATCATACATCAAGGAGGACTGTACTTAGGCCCTTTCCACACTAGCGTTTTTCACGCGCGAGTTCTGCGCGTGCTTTTGACGTGCAGAACTTGCATTGCACTCTGTCCCATTGTTTCCAATGGGCCTTTCCTCATTTGCGTTTTTCCCGCCCCATTCAAGTATATGGAGACGCATCAAAAATGCATTGCACTCGCAAGCATTGCAAGTGCAATGCGAGTTCAATGCGTTTTAAATGGATGGGTTGCTAGGTGACATGAATAATTCCCCTGCTCGAGATCGAGCATTTAATTAAAAAAACACAGTGAAGAACAGTGAAGAATAGAATAAAAACAGTGAACACAGTGACCACAGGATCATTTAAGTGAAAAACACAGTGAAGAACACAGTGAAGAATAGATTACAGATGTTCGGCACATCTGCTTACTTGTCGGAAGATACGCGCGGAACGGTGCGAACAAAATAGCATGTGAAGAACAATATATATGTGTGAAGAACACATTGCAGGTGTTTCCATACATCTGCAATGTGTTCTTCACACATATATATTGCTTCTCTTTTATAATGCATTGCTCTAACTGGCCCAGTCCCATTGCCCTACCTCGATCACCACGAAGTGCGGTGCATTATCCTTTCAGCTTCAGGCATGGCCTAATGGAAAGATAACACAAGCATCCCAGGGAACCCTAAGAGATGAGCAGATCCCATGTTCGCAGTTCGACCGTGAAACCCAGACATACTGCCTGGACAGTTGTCCCCCGGGCCATAGCTGTGGCTACTAGCTAAGGGCATCAATTTGCCGGATTGGCTGTTCTGTCGCAAATGCGGCAATATGTCTTGGTTCCACGGACAAACCGTAAACATCAAGTCCGCTCATCTCTTGGTTCATCCATGCAGGGGAAAATTTACCCATACAGCCACCCAGGCAATCACTTAGGGCCCAGGAGCCCACACTGACATCCTTAGGACAGAGTAAAGCACTGGCAGGACAGGCAGCTGCACCCCTGCATCAATGCAATTGTCCCACTTCACTGTCTGCCCTCTCATTAGTACCCGCATAACAGATCGTACCAATGTATTTTGCTGGGGGTGTAGCACCATCTGTGCAGCCCGCTCCTCCCGATCACTCTGAGAAGTTTTGATGCTTTTATTTGGATCAACAGCAACAACTGTGAAGGGTTTGGAGAGCAACAGCCGGAAATACAGCAGAGTCTCTGTACAATTCATCAGCTTTAATTTTCGAGTTGTCGTGAATTCTGTCAAAATCTGAAAAATTACAATCCATTACATGAACAATGTAGAATTCTGCCCCCTGATTCCAATGCAATAATTAACATATTGTGGATTTAAAAGACATAGTGGAACTTTGTTTTTCATTAGTTGTTTTTTATAGCAGCATTTGGATTAGATTATATATTTAGATTAATATAAACTGCTGTGGGTCAATCATGATGCTTCCTTGAAGACTTTACTGGAAAAAAAACTTTTTTCCCAAAATATTCCCTATGTTACTTTATAAAATGTAACTGTAACAGTAACCAAACAGGAGTATATACTGACAGAGGAAGATGTCCGATCAGGTATGAGGTCACTCGCTACAGAATAAAACACCAGCCCTTCTTCATCCTCGTCTTCAAATTCCACACTGAGCCTGAGGGGGACAAATCATTTTATCCAAATTATGGCAATGCAACCTCCTGCAAAACAGACCTAAAAATTTCACTTATAGTAAATTCTGCCTTTAAAAGGAACCTTTCACCAGATATTCACAAATAAACCTAATGACAGGTTCCCATAACACTATGCCAACCATTGCCTACACTGTTTTAGTTAAAAATTGCAAGCCCCTTATCCCCAACATTTTGATTAGTTGGGGTCCCAACAGTAGGATAACAATCTGACTTGGTACAATCCTCCATGTGGTCCAATTGTTGTGACCCCTATTGATCACTAACCATTCTCACTGATTAAATGAAGCATAATACTAAGCATTATAGGAGCATCTAAAATTGCTGAGCACAGAGCTCTGTTATCTCTGGCGCTGTCATTCTGTCTATGTAAGTGCCCTTCATTTTCCACTAATCTTGTGGTATTGAATGGTGCATCAGGACACATTCTCAATCTGCTTCGTCATTTATAGTGATGGTCGGTGAATAGGGGATAACAACCCAACTTGGCACAACCCCTTTAAATAAAACATGCACCCGATTCCACACAGTGGCTGAGACTGGACTATAAAGCAGGTGCCAGACTAAGCGGTCCAGCCAGGTTACTCACAGAGCGGGCTTCACAAATGCCTGGAGCTCCATTCTGATTGGATCCACGCCATATCCATGGGACCGCTTCACCTGTCCATGTACCTGCCTTGTAGGCTAGAGGGAAAAGGGCATACGTTTCAGTTTAGCAACTTCCATGAGTACGGTTCTTTAATATAGTGGGGAATAGTTTGTATACCATGTCATCCAGACTCAGAAATCCCAATGCATATCCAGCGCACTCTATCTTATTGGTGATCTCAGACAGTATGAGTGGAGTGAAGGAGACGTGTATAGTGCTGTATCCTCTGGCAGGAACAATCTAAGGCAAAGAAATATTTAACACAGATACATTTACTATTCACAAAAAAACAGGGGGAAGGAAATTATTATTATTATTATTATTTTTTTTCTTTCTGTCTTCAGAAATAGGATGGGGGGAAAGGGGTTGGGTGGGGGTGTCTATGCAAAAGGTGATTTTGGTAAGTAGTTGCTACAAATTATGTTTTTTTATTTCTCCCTGCATGTCGAACCCCAGGGGAAGGGGTGAACTCAGGTTCTTGAGAGATAAAAATTAAATAAGATATAATGTATACTAGAATATAAATGTTTTGCATGTAGCATCTGGTTAATATTAATGGTATAGTTAATATGGGAATATTGTTTTTGTGTTTATACTCTGTAGTATATGTACCGGTGGAAACATTCTGTATCATTGTTACGTAAAGTTTGAGAAGATTGTAGTTGTGTAAATATTTTGTATTGTTAATTACTAATAAAGACTTGACCCTTAAAAAGAAAAGGGGAACCCCCCCCCCCAAAAAAAAAAAAACAGAAAAGAGGGAAGGGAAAAGGCGACTCAAGGCATTATAAAAGTAATTACTGTAGTCACTGCTCCACTGGTGCTGGGTAGCGGTTCATTCCCCTCTTCTCTTTGACAACCCATTCACATTTGGCTGAACAGGAATAGCCAACGTTTGACTTCAGGTTTGGTTGACAGTGATCAGGGCTGGGACCAGCTCTGGGCATTCCTGGGCAGGTGCCGAGGCCAAGAGCTGGGGGGGCATATAAGGAATCCATGGAGGTAAGGGGGGCTGTATCTAATTAATCCATAAGTTGTGAGGGGGGCTTATAAGAAATAACTATAAGGGGGCTGTTTGGTTTCATAAACTAGGAAACAGGAGACTGTTTTAGTTGAATTTTTAATGTCACCACAAGAGTTCACTGCAAAGGGGCCCACTGAGGCTCTGTCGCCCAGGGGCCTACTGAAACCTGGAGCCGGCCCTGACAGTGATTGATAGGTAGCTATATTTATTTAAGAAAGTATCCTCTGCTTTGACTTACTGTTTGTCTGGGAGTAATGCAGTATGGGTAATCAGAGGCGACCCCCTCGTGAGTTCTGAGAATGACAGAAATTAATTTTTCTTCTGGTGTATTTTCATTCCTTTGTCCATTAAGGTCATCACTCGTGTCATCATCATCAGTGTGTTCAGTCTGGTTCACTCTCTCGTCTTTCTAATAAAACAAAAGGCAGCAGTGAAGCTTGTGTGTATATATATATATATATTTCACATAGAAGCAATGCCTAGGATGCAACTGTAATATATAAAGACTTCTATGGGACCTTACTATATCACCACATATCTCCAATTTTATACGGAATACAATAAAGTACTCCCTACAGCAGTGATGGAGAACCTTTTGGAGACAGAGTGCTCAAGCTACAACCAAAACCCACTTACCGGTATATGTCGCAAAGTGCCAACATGACAATATAAGCAGTAACTTATTGATCCCTGCTGTATCACAGGTTTTAATCGTATTGGCGTCATGAGGTCACCAATACTTTAGAAAGATGATGGAGAAATTTGGATTGTAGCTTCCCTCCAGAGTCCCCTGGAGAGGATGAATCAGGGGACCCAGAGCAGGAGCTCCAACAACAATCCATCTCTATCCACACCTTCTTGCTCCTCCTGTAGGTGGGCTGTATTGGATCACAGGAGAAATCCTTGAGTCCTATCTGGCAAACTATGTGTTCGGGTGAAGGGCTGGGTGCCCACAGAAAGGTCTCTGAGTGCCACCTTTGGCACCAGTGCCATAGGTTCGCCACCACTGCCCTATAGCATAATATGATGGGATTTTCAATGGAGAATTAAACTAAACATAATATGGCATCAGAGTGGAGCTGCACCAAACCCCTTAGTGTGAACATTGCCTTACTATTAGATACTTACACTTACGCTTCGTAATGAGGAGGATGATGTAGTTCCGGAAGTGCTGGGGATTTTATCCCAATTCATAGGTGAGTTGTCACTGTCTCCCATGTCTAGACTGGAGTCGACAATTTCATTTCCATCTATGTCTTTTAAAGGGAAAGGGTCTCCAAAAAGCAGTACCACATCAAGCAACTTAGAGGGGTCCTGATCTCTGTTATAAGTTTCCCAGTCTATACGAATGTCTATATAGCAGCAATAATAGAAATGAATAGAAAGAGTCTTGTTATTGGTTAGATGCAAAGCATTTACACTTTCACTAAGGCCCATAGTTTGCACATATGTAAGGGTAGGCCATCGCCATGACACCTTGTGGGGCCTGTCACTACCCACTTCCTTCCCTTTAATTCTTTGCGATACATTGCTGTATTCCTGGTATACAGATCAGAATTATTCATTTGTTCTGTAGTTATTCAAGTTACTATGAGGTGTAACACAAGGTACAGTCAGTGGGGGCCCTAGTTAAACCCCACCATGATAGTCAAGTTATATGGACTATAAATGTAACAATGCCAAAAACCCTTGTGATGTCTGTGATGTTAATCCATATAACATATATGGTATATGTTTTCCAAAATAATCTAGAATGTTTTATATTTCAGCACCAATCAACCAAGAAATTCCTTCAATCAAAAGAACAAACCTTTATTCCTAAATTACAGTAACATATAAGAAAGTGAATATCAAAAACAAGAGCACCCACACTTACCACAAGGACTGGGGTTGTTAATCCGCAGGCAACGGGAAACTGTGTCTCCACCAGACACGTGGGTTCCAAATCTTTAAATAAGAAAGTTTTATTCATGTTTAACTCTAATTCTAATTTCTTACAATCAGGTTTCCTGAAAGAATACCTTATCACAGGTCCTTCTGTCTGTCGCTCAGGTTTTGGCCCAGTCATCTGGAAGTATAGAGGACAGCCTTCTACAGTCATCTTTATAGGAACCTCCTTGGGGCTAAGATCTCCAACCTAAGTGGACAAATCAATAAGATTAGATACCGAATATCTATCCGATACCCCCAAAAAGTAAAAAACTAACCCAACAGAACTGTTTGCTGCAATTGGTCTATCTACTGTAAATAACAAGGTCTTAGAATTCACATTATAACGTTCACTAACTTTTCAACATATGTTGCAAAATGGTAAGTAAATCTTTAATAGCAGAGAAAAGTGTCTTGTTTTTCTCCACTGCTGAATTTCTTCATGCTAGTAAGACAGATATCTCATTGTGGTGTCAGACTACATAAAAGGGAGGGACAGGAGCTACAGCAGCTACATCCCCAACCACCAGCCCTGAGAGGAACTGAAAACATGAGAGCAGCTTAAAAAATAAAGACTATAAGTCACATAAAGGTAATAAACAGTGTTATTCCTCATGCACACACTCACTGGATTACTGATCTATTTTAAGTTTGTCGAAAGGTTAGGTAGAGTTTAATGTAGTTTCAAATCTCTGTAAGATATTTACAAGCCGCATTAAGTGTAAAGCTGTTCCCTAGAATTCCACTCATTAAGAACAAAAGTACGCTTAGCATAAAAACAATAGATAATTTTCAGACGACACATTTCCTTCAACTCTGCTGCCTTATAGGATCCATGCCAATTCTTATTCAGTGGGAGTCCTTGTCTCAATGTGTAAATAAATAGCGGATGCAACGGTTTTTCACAAATCACAGACAGCTTACGGCTGTGACACATCGTTAGATCCTGTAACACAATATGGATGATGGTACGTGATCCACATTTTAAATGTATGTACACAGTGCCTGCCCATCTCCATCAGTTCCACAGACATAGGACAGGGTGGCAGGGCCCATGGGTGACTGGCGGTCCATTTATGTGCATTGCACAGAACTCCCATTCTTGTGAGTGGTGAGTGGTAGGGCCAAATTGGAGAGGTGATAAGGGTGCAATAAACCACTTAATAAGGCTGCATAAAATCTAATACTATGTTATTATATTATTAGACTACATACCGTACATAAAAGCAGATCTGTATACTCTCCCCACATGTTATTATAAGCAGTCACATTGATGGATAACTGCTGGAAAGGCCCCAGTGTTCCAGTGCTCGGCTGAGGGATAAATGCAGCGCCTTTGCCATCTGACAAAACGGAGGTTCTAAAATCTGAAAACATATAGCAGTACATTTGTTTCAGTTTTTACTCCAATCTCTGGTCCATTTTTTAGCCTGTTTTACTGCATTTATGATCTCTTGGTACCCTTTTCTTATTATCATTATTAATATTATTTATTTATAGAGCAAACATAATTCCATGGTTCTGTACAGTCTAAAATGGGTTCACACACATTGTACAAATAGGTGCAGGGAACACAAAGACCACGGTCACACGTACCGCTAAGCGTCCGTCATAACGTGACGCTAGCGCACAGGGGGAGGTCCTCGGCCCGAACGCACATGCGTTTCCGCATGCGATTGTTAAGCTGATCGCATGCGTTTCTCTGGAAACGCATGTGCGTTCGGGCCGAGGACCTCCCCCTGTGCACTAGCGTCGCGTTATGAACGGACGCTTAGCGGTACGTGTGACCGCGGCCAAACAGTTCTTTATTTTATCTTTTTTTTTGTGAAAGTGAGAACCTGTTAGCACCGACTAAAAAATTGGCTAAAGAAATTGATTAAAAAACTATTCTCTGATGACTTCTTGGGTTTTATCATAGTAAATTGTCAGCTTCACCTACCAGCATCTGCCCTTTTTGTTACTTCTTTGGAAAAGCGAGCAGTTCTCTGTATGAGGGAAGATGTTGAACTAGAAAATAAAAAAAATATTCCAAATCACATTTAACTCTAAAGTGCTGGCCGGCATTATACAGTGTAGGACTAGGAGACCATGGACCCATCTCGCTTTAAAGGAAACCTGTCATCAGGCATAAACTAACTGAGACCTGAGTGAAGTTGGCCCCCCCCAACTTGTTCAAATCAAACAAAATTGGTGTCAAACGTTTGTGCTACGTTTGTGCTGGTTTGTGCAGAAATTTTTTTTGTTTGTGCCGCTATCGTTTTTAAGATTTTAATGAAAGTCTCCAGAGGTCATCAGCGGTCAACCGGCCCCCCATATTGCCCAAACCAAACAACGTTGGTGCCAATCAATTCTGCTATGTTTGTGCTGGTTTGTGCTACTCAAATTTTTGTTTGTGCTGCTTTTGTTTTGAATATATGAACAAAAAAATTAAAGGTCAAAAGTTCAAGCAGCCCCCCCACATTAACCGAATTTAACAAAACTAGTGTCAAACGTTAGTGCTATGTTTGTGCTGGTTTGTACAGAAATTTTTTTCGTTTGTGCCGCTATCATTTTTAATATATTCATACTTTTTTCCAGAGGTCATAAGAGTTCATTTCTTCCAAAGTACAATGTGTTTGCTAGCTCCCCCTGGTGATCAAACCAGGGAAATGTCACTAGGTTTGTTTTTTACCAGTTCATCCTAAACACCTTTAATCTATGTAAACACCTGAACATATCTTAAAAATGATAGCGGCACAAAAGAAAATTTTTGCTGCACAAACGTAGCACTAACGTTTGACACCAGTTTTGTTTGATTCGGTTAATGTGGGGGGGCTAGTTGAACTTTTGACCTTTAATCTTTTGTCCAAAACAAAAGAAGCACAAACAAAAATTTGAGCAGCACAAACCAGCACAAACGTAGTAGAATTGTTTGACACCAATTTTGTTTGATTTGAACAAGGTGGGGGGGCCAACTTCACTCAGGTCTAACTGAGGTAGATGATGAATTTTAGAGGCTGTTGGGGTGTGGAGTAGACTTGCAGAGCGTCGGGGTCTAAGGCTACACTACACCCCTGTAGCTCCTGAAGTCTTACCTCTGTGTGTGGCCCCACAGCACTCTTCGACTATTCATCCTATGCCCACGCATGTGCAGTAAGTTCTTCCTCTTTTCAGCAGTGAACGAATTTACTGCGTATGCGTGGCCACGGCCGTTCCCGGAAGTAAGACTTCAGTAAGACTTAGCCCCAGACGCTTGGCCACTACCCAGTAGCCTCTGTAGTTCAACTGCATAAAGGATAAAGTTTTTAGTTAGTTAGGTATGGTTAAACTTTAGGTAAAATCAGTATGTGGCTTAGTGGATAGAAAGGTATCTACCATTAGGAGTACCTGCGTTAGTGTATTCCTGATGGTAGGTTTAAAAAATTTAAAAAAATGGGACAGTGCACCACAATGTAGGATGTATCAATAATAGCTGATAATATATAATACTTGTATCCTCTAATAAGGAATAACCATTAGTGTCAGGTTACTTCTCCAGTCACCACAAAAAAGCTTTGTCTAGAGAGCCTATTATTATATATGAGAGACTGGGTGCACTGGAGGTATCACTGGACGTCTATTAGAGGTCTATCATTACAAATGTGTCTTATTCATACAACTTACGTAGAGCTTCTTGGTGCTTGTGGTAAATGGCATCCACTGAAATAAGAGACCTGTAGTGAAAACGGTGCGGATATTCCAGAATGATTCGTTATGGTCAATGTCCGCGTTACTGAACTCTGCAAGGTGACCTCTGATCCAAAGTCAAGGAGCAACTCTTCATCATTTACACTGCGTGGAAAATAGGGGTGAAAATAGATACATGGATAGTAATACAGAACAAAAGTGAATATTATACTATATATTACACTATGGACCAGCAATGCTCAGGTACCTCTCTCCTGCAGGCGATGAGGATGAGGAGTAACTGACATGAAGTCCTTTAGCTTTTGCATTCATGTTAATAACCAAAGGCTCCTTCATGTCTTCAATCAGACAGCATAATGTCAGGTCCTTTATTTCATCCTATACATAAACATAAGCAGTTGCTTAGGATAATTTTCCAGTACAGTACATACAAGCTACGTCCAAAGAATAGGGGATAATAATCTGGGACCCCCCACCAATAATGAGAATGGATCTTCATTGATAACAAGAACAAACCTCCTGTTTTCGCTAAACAGTAAGTCAAGAGTGTCCTGCGCTTTCCTATCTCTGGCACTGTCATTCACTTTCTATGACAGTGCCGGAGATAGCCGTTACGCTCAGAGAGACATCACTATTCTCATGAATGGGTCGATTCTTGTAATTGTGGGGGTCCCAACAATCCTGCAGATAGGAGATAAAAATCAAACTTGGAACAACCCGTTTAATTTAGATTATCACCCAGTGTCAGACAGCTGCTGCAAAAGCTGCTGCCCAGTTGGGTAGAATGAAAAAGAAGAATACAACAAAAAAAAGAGAGAACAAACTTATGATTATAAAGGAGATAAAAAATGCTACTTGCCAATGTATAGCTTGTAAGTGTCACACACATTTCAGACTCTTCATTGGGTCCTAACACGCCACTCGCTGGATGTACATTGACTGACCAGGCATCTTGATGGCTCGCTGTAAACTTTATAATATAGGAATTCATAATATTTCTCATAAAATTGTCATATAGACAAGCACTTGAAAAGTTAATACAAAAATGGTTTATGTATATACATCTTGTGCTGTGAGTATTGCTATCTGAAAGCATTAAGGGGTTGCCTGTGACTTTTTAAAAACCTTCTATGTGGCTTGGGAGAAGGCTGTTTAAAAAATAAATCTGTACTTACCTCTGCGGTCCTTCCCTGTCCTCATATCTCAGCGCTGTATTAGACGCTGAAATATGGGGACGGGTGGGCATGGCCGGCCGGAAGCTGAACTAAGCGACAGCGGCGCGGGAGGGAGGGACCAACGAGGTAAGCACAGGTTTATTTTTTTAAGAAGTCCCCTCTCAGCCACATAAAAGTTTTTGAAAATTCTTGAAGAACCCTTGTAACATTTTCATGCTCCTTTCTTCTCCTTTAGTGAACAGTGTTTGAGCCTACTCAAGTGCGTAAACAGCACAGAGATAAGGACAGCAGGAAAATTATTAACTTTTTCTATACCTATAAAATAATAAAACGTAATAATTCAGCTCTGTAAGGAGATAAATCTAGTGACTATCTATAAAGAGTTAAGGTATGAAAAACGTTATCAGCATCTTCTTATCTACCAGCTGTCAGTGGATACAGGACAGAAAGCTGTTCTACACAAACAGTTAAAAGAAGGTAGAAAGGAGGGGAAAAAAAGAACAAAATTATTATTTTTTCTTGATGAAACTGTATAACAAAGATCATTATTTTCATCTGCACCATGATTTTTGTTTTAAAGTTTAGCTCTCTAATACTTCCATACTAATATTAAAGCTTTAACTAAATTTAACTGGAAGAAATGTATGAAAAATAATAGGTTTTGATACCCAATATTTGGTATTGATTTATAGCTTTAAGAACACCCCAACTTTGTTTCTAGCTTTTTTAACCATTTTATTTACCTCTTGCCAGGAAAACTTTGCCGGGAGTCGTCCCTGGTTAAACATTTTGATAGTTAACTGTGCTGGAACTCCTACATAGATCTCACTGAACACCAAGGAACTAGAAAGCAGGCAAACCTGGGGTACCTGGACATCAGCCGTGACAGGGAGATAGCTGGAACAAATGAGAGTAGACTAGAAACTCAAATGGAGATTTAGGATATGTATACAATCGTATATCTTTACTTTTACTATTTAGAATTGGCTATTCAGTGCGCCCATACAGAAGTCAACTAGTAGACCTCCTTGGAAGACAAAAGAGGAAGTGAAGTCCTCTGGAAAACTAAAGTCATTCCCCTGGTCCAAGGTAGACACTTGTTGGATCCTGTGCCCCCACCCTTTAAACTTAATGGTGGACCCAGAACTAAAAAATGGAAGTACAAGAGTGACATGGGGAATGGCAGCCAGAGCTGGGTAAATGTGCATTCTTTTTGTTTCCATGGCCCTGGCCCCCTTGGATTTTTGCATTTTCCTAGAAACCCCCTTGACTCCGACTTAGTAAAAAACTGAAAGTGTATAATGATTTAAAATTGATGATGACTGGTAAAGTCCATAACTTTCAAGAAACTGGTGAACTTTGTTTGCTTTTCACACTTACCTTCCTTCACCATTCTCTACTTGCAGCTCTAGCACTGTCTCCAGCCTTTGGCAGGCCAATGGCTTAAATATCACAGATACTTCTGCTATACTCAAAGGCGGCAATACACCACTCTCAGGAGAAACCCAAAATCTTGATTCCTGCACACAAACAAGATTATTACTGCGTGTAAATTCCTAGGACATGTGAAAGTATATTTCAAAAGGACAGAATATTCATAGAAAAACACTATCCATTGCTTAAGGGAGCCTTTCATCAGAAATTAGCCTAATAAACCACTAGCAGTATGTTGTCAAGCAGCTAAGCTGCTTCCAGGTGATGTTTCTTTCATGCCCTGGTGTGGTGGCATCATCCAGAAAATCAACTCTGAAGTGAGATGTAAATTGGTTTTATGAAGTCAGTAAGGCGGAGAGTTTAACACTGAAGTCAAGCTCTCCCTCTCTTAGAACACCCTGTTCACTGTAATAGATGGTCTTGCATCCATGGACATCATTTATAAGATCTCCTGGTGCATGATGTCCCATGAAAGGAGGTGTTCAGAGGCAAGGAGAGCTTGACTTCAGTGTTAAAGAGGACCTGTCACCCATAAATTGGGCACTAGGAGCTGCTTTCTAAAGTAAGCAGCTCCTAGTGCTTAAACAAACGCCGCAGTGTTAGAAGGATAACGTTACCGGAAACTTCCATACAATAGCTCCTCAGTACAATGTATACATCGGACCGCTCGCCAAGCGGTCCGATGTATTCATGAGGGCGTGGGGTTGGGGCGTGGTTAGGGACGGTCCGGGGAAGAGGCAGCACCGACGTTTGCATTGTACTCCGCCGCAGTGTTAGATAGCATTACCGGAGGTTTCCCTTTAAAGGGGATGTCTGGGTTATTGATATTCATGACTTATACATAGCACAGGCCATCAATATCAAATTGGTTGGGCTCTGGTTGGGCACTGTCCCCCACATATTAGATATATGCAGCTCCCTCTAGTGCCAGAAGCAACATTGAACGTTGTGTGGTGTCATTCCAATATCTCATGTATCTGTATAGATATGATATAATATCTTCTTAATTTCCTGAGTCATATACAAAGATCCTGTAATGTAACACACAATTTCCCTGTGGCCACTATGATGCCTCTGCACCATATTACGGAGATATTCTCTTCTATAATGAATCCTTACCTCCTCTCCTCTTCCAGCCAGACAAGCTCTACTCTCCTCTATCTTCCACTTTGCTGCTAAGGGACTCATATTTTCAATAGTAAATTTGCTGAGTGTATTATTGCTGAGTTTTACAAGCCCGAGGTCAAGAGATGGAATCATGATCGACACCACTGGTCCCTGTGAAAGAATGGATGTAAGAATAAGCAAAAACTTGAACAAAAATTTAAAACATATAAGAAAAAATACAGATAAAGTATTAATTAATAAAATTTTATAACAGCACTACAGATTCCAAAAAGGATCCTCTCTTTAAAAAGACTAAATCAATGGGACCCTATGGATACATTTGATGTATATCCCAGAACGCAATCAATGCAGAACACAGTGCAATGACATAATGTGAACATACTCTGAACTGCTGCATACTAAAAACAACATAAACTTGTAGCGAAATGTTTAGAGAAGATTTATACCTATCATAGGTTTGCAATATGAGATGAAAAGTGCAATGGAAAATAACAAACCTTGAATGAAGCCTCCACGTGCAGAACCACAGGCTCAGCAGAATGTAGTATGTGGCAATTCACATTCTCACTACAAAATCCAGTCTTCAATCCAGTGAATATGGCTTCAAATTCAGCAGATTTACTGGGACCTGAGAAGACAAATGTTAATAATCACTGACCTAATGACATCAAAGACTCAGGGAGGCATCTTCAAATACATCTTCACACAAGGTATGCTCCCCGGGCCATAACCTGGCGGGTCCTGAGGGAATTGGCATCGGGGCTTCAGTTTAGAGATAGGTACGAGTCCCAAAGGTGTGACTCCCAACTATAGGTCATGTCTGGGACATCTTTTAGAATATGCCATAAATGTCCTTCCTGGGAATAACACTTTTTAGAGTTAAAAAAAACAATTATGCTGAATAATATCCGATAATTTTAAGTTTTGTGCAGTTCACTGTAGACTAGTAATAGCATACCGTATATACTCGAGTATAAGCCAAGTTTTTCAGCACAATTTTTGTGCTGAAAATTCCCCACTCGGCTTATACTCGGGTATATAAAAAAAAATAAACTCAATACTCACTATTCCGACGGCCCGGGCAGCTCCGCTTCCATCATCATGTCCGCGGCGGGTCCGCGGCAGCTCCGTCTGCAGCGCCTCTTCTCCTTCAGGCCGGCGCTAGGACCGCGACATCCCCGTACGCACGACCCGGCCGGCACACAACTGTGACATCAGCAACTGTGATGTCACAGTTATGTGCCGACCGGGCCGTGCGTACTGAGACATCGCGATCCTAGCGCTGGCTTAAAGGAGAAGAGGCGCTGCAGACGGAGATGCCACGGACCCGCCGCGGACATGAAGATGGAAGCGGAGCTGCCCGGGCTGTTGGAATGGTGAGTACTGAGTTTATTATTTTTGGGGGCTGGCAGGCTGGCTGTATACAACGGGGGGCTGACAGGCTGGCTGTATACAACGGGGGGCTGACAGGCTGGCTGTATACAACGGGGGGCTGACAGGCTGGCTGTATACAACGGGGGGCTGACAGGCTGGCTGTATACAACGGGGGGCTGACAGGCTGGCTGTATACAACAGGGGGCTGACAGGCTGGCTGTATACAACAGGGGGCTGACAGGCTGGCTGTATACAACAGGGGGCTGACAGGCTGGCTGTATACAACAGGGGGCTGGCTATATACTGGGGAGGCTGTGACCAATGCATTTCCCACCCTCGGCTTATACTCGAGTCAATAGGTTTTTCCATTTTTTTTGTGTTAAAATTAGGGGTCTCGGCTTATACTCGGGTCGGCTTATACTCGAGTATATACGGTATATATTTATTTTATGGCAGAGTACTTTAACTATACCATAACTTATATTTGGTTTTAGTCATGTACAAAATTACATTCAATACACAGTATTATATATCAGAAAAAAAGACAGCACATAAATACCAATTTTTCCAGAGTGAGGCTCAATTTGAATAATGTTTGGCGACGAGATGTTTTCCCATTCATACTGGATTGTGGATTTGCTGTTATTCCACATCTGCAAAATGAAAAGGTATGACAAGGTATAATTAATCAAAAAACAATTATATGAAATCTACCATTTTCTTTTATGTATTATGAATACCAATACCTTGAGAATGTTGTTGCTACACTAATGCAGAAACATATCTTGTTTGGTCTCTGAACTGAGTGGTTTTGCTGAAAGAACAATTATAAAATTACGATAGTGAGGCTATGTCGCTCCTGTGGCTGCCCCAGCACTTCTCCTATTACCCTAATTATGCACTGCTCCAGCCTTGTCCTGCCCAGCATAAGCCAAAAATTAACCCCGCCCCTAACCGGCTCACCATGCGCCCTTTCACCCAATACAAATCTGGTTAAAAGTGGAGTGGTGTGGGGTGATTGACTGGCCTGCACCTCCCTATTATACATGTAATAGGCAGCCGTTCAAGAGCCAGAAGAGCCGGCTCTTCTTAGTGAGGGGAGCCTAATGAGCCAAATCACTAAGAAAGGACCAAATTCCCATCACTACCGAGAATACATCATCACTGTATTGTCCCTGACAGGCAGAAGTAATCAATTGCTGCACCATCTCCCAGCTGCTGTGTATGAGTCATCCAGTTCAGGTTGATTAGTCCTGTCTGGAAAGTTCATGTAGCTCTGTTATGTACAGCAGCCAGCCGTTACCCAGCTTTCCCAAGGTCCTGAATTTTATAGTTGTTTTTTGAGCAAAAACACTCAGTTCAGGGATTAAACAAGATATGTTTCTGCATCAGTGTTGCTACAGCATTCTCAATATGTTTGCTTCACAATGCATAACAAATGGTAGATTTCCTTTAATCACATAGTTTTACCCCATTACAATGAATATATAAATGTATCAACTCTTTGCTTGGTGCAATAAAACAGTGCAGTAAAACATGGCAACGAAAAAGACTTGACAGGCAGAAATTCTCCATCTCTTTTCTAAACCACATGTATCTGGACACGTCATGCTGGAAAGGGACACATCTGTAAATTCTGCCTGTTTTCTGAATTTTCAAACTGATATGTGAATTGTGAACTTTGTTAATTTACTGATTTCTGATGATATTTATATTATTGTGAATACTAACCTTAAACTGTTTTCTCATGGCTGTGCTAATAAAACTTTCACCAGAAAAGATGATGGCATATGGTTCCAGGAGCAGATGAAATGGCTCCGCGCTCCCTTTAAATGCAAGGTCAAAGACTATGACATCCTGTATAGAGGGGTCCAGCTCTGTGAGGCCGGACGGATGCTCTTCTTCACTGCATAGCAAGTGCAAGTAGACAAAGCTATTATTAAGTGACACAACAATTACTTTTCTTGAAAGCTAATCTCACTAATATAATATATAACCGGTAAAACAACTGACCATAGTCAGAATAATATCAGTGACCAAAATGAAGCCGGTCTTACTCAGATCAGCTATTTTAGGACTAATGGTACTGACTACTAGTATTATGCATAATGCATGAAAGGGAATAAAGAAAGCAACCCCAAAACCTGCTGACCAGGGGCGTAAATTGAGGGGGTGCAGAGGTTGCGGTCGCACCCGGGCCCAAGAGGTTTAGGGGGCCCTTATGGTGTCACTTTCCTATATGAGAAGACTATTACTATAAACCATACATTATAGTCGGGGCCTGGCACAGACTTTGCACTGGGGCCCATCAGCTTCTAGTTACGCCACTGGTGTAGACTCCTGACAATTTTTTAAGGAATCTGCCATTAAAATACAGCATGATAAACCAGGGACCCTTACTCATAGATCCAGGCACCGTGATTGTGGCAATATTCTTATATTTGTTATCTAGGGCCTCCTTTTTTCTAAAAAATCAACTGGCCTCCTTCTTTCTAAAATTATGTTAATGAGCCTGAAGGGCTCTACCAGAGCTGTTCTGCCTTCACGTGCTGTTACACTGTGCAGCGAGCACTTCCCCCTCCCACTGTGTGACGTTACCATGAGATTACAGTACGCAGAGGGAGGGTTGTACTGAGTGAGCAGGGGGGAGGGTGAAACAATGTAACAGAATGTGAAACCAGAACTGGAGGGGCTCACAAGAACCCTTCAACCTCATTAAAATAATGTTAAGAGTTAATTTTAGAAGGAAGGAGGCCATGGATAACAAACATAAGAAGATTAACACTGTCACGGTATCTGGATCTATGAGTAGGAGTCCCTTGTTTACCATGCTTGATTTGGATCATATATTTCATTTCAAAAAGGTAATTCTTTACAAAAAAAGTGCTCTAATAGAGCATCGCTATGTAAGATCTGTATTCAGCTTTCCTCTCCCTGTCAGCCACGATTCTCTCCTCGGCTTCAGCATTAGTCATAGACAGTGCAGAGGAGAAAGCTGCAGCTGGCAGGAGGGGGCGCTATTGTCTTCATTCCTCATTTAGACACAAAACTTTTCCTTTGGAAATCTTTTTAGTAAAGCCAAGTACAGTATGTGAACAGAAACTCTCTACTATAAGAACAAAAAGCACAAAAACAAGTCCTCACAGGGTCTGATCTTCAAGTTTAATCCTGCTAACGTTTATAATTTGCAAATACATACAATATATAGATTTATCAGGCAATGCAATGCATATCTAATATCTAGTGTACATTCCTACCTGGGAGGGGCTGGAACATCTCGTAAGACCATCTGAGCAATACTGTCATATTCAGCAAGCTAAAAAGTATTAGACATAACACATGAGTATAAAGACTGGTTCAGAAGCCATAGTATGGTGGAGTTATTGAACTGTTTTCAAGCTAAGAAATGGTTTGGTAACATGTTATTTTCTGTGTTAACAGGTGACTAAAGAGTGCTTTTATATGGACACCAATTGGCATTAATTCAGCAAATACTGAAATAGTACGTATGTACAGAGTAATGGTTTGGGCACATAAAGTTCAATTATTGCTGACTTCCTCCTTAGCAACACTCTAACAGACCAACGCTAAGGAAGATCTGTATTTCATATAAAAATAAGATGTTATCATGTGTCATGCAACTTCGCTTCTTACTATTGTATCAACAGGCAGATTTTGGTGCAGACACTGTGACTATCCCATTCATTGTAATAGATATACTGAAGGGTATTTTGTTGCAGACATTTTTTCACACTGTAGCATGTGATGGTAAACTTAGAAGATAACACATGACTGTACATGGGACTATAATTACAAAATGGATATTTTTCTTATCTACTTTACAATATTGAAGTGGTGACTGCTATACAGAGATTCTTATGGGTATTTAAAAAAAGTTATTTATTACGATTTTACCACATAAAGTTCTGAATGAATATGAAAACAAAATAAAAAAGAAACACTGGAAAAGTTAGAAACTAGCTTTTAGGTGCCATATGAAATAAGCATAAGACTTATCACCAGATCGAGGATTGTAAGCCAAGCACACTGACATACTGGAGTACACCCCCTCTGGCAGAATCTGCTGTGTTTTTAGCTTCTTATGCTCTGGCTTTTAATAAAAAAAGTGCTTTGAAAATTGTGCAAATGAGCCTGAGGGGCTCCAGGCTCCATTAACTCCTATGGAGCCTGGATCCCCTGGGAACCAGGGAATAAGAAGATGAAAGAACAGCAGATCCTGCCAGAGGGGGCGCACACCAGTATGTCAGTGTGCTTGGTTTACAATCCTTGATCTGGTGATAGATGTCCTTTAAGAAATTGTTAGCCAAATTTTTCTGCTATAGTAAACATCCCTAGAGACTTTTGTCTTTCTGTCATTCCCCATACCTCAGTTGGTGTATAAGTCACATTGAAGATATGGTCCTTGTGAGGCTGCAGAATGCCTTGTAATGGACTAACGGTGAATGCTATATATTCATCGACATTGTACTTAAGGTTGTTTAAATCTGTTTGTTCTCCGGGTTGTAAATCTTGTAGATGTGGCTTCACTATCTGCCAGTAGAATGGAAGCTCCACATGCCTGTAAATGTAAAAAGTTAGTAACTAGTTTTCCATGTATAACCAACAACAAAAAAACAGGAGAAGATTTTTTAAATGTTTTGTCCCAGGTCACCTTAGGGTCTATTGGCACACTGAACCCTCATTGCTAGGCTGATTCAACCTTTCATACTAATAATTACTGATTATTGGCTAGATTTTACTCATATATCTCTAGGATAGATCATCTGTATCAGATAAATGGCAGTCTGACATGGTAGCCAATCATCTGTGACCTCCTCAAACAGCTGGGGTGTAGGGTGTAGAACGCCTTTAATCTTACTTTGATGACCTATCTAACAAGGCTACCGTAATCAGGAAATACTTAATCTGACCACAACACAATAATGTATATTAATGTATAACCTTATGATTATATAGCTACAGTATTTATAATTTCTCTGTATACCCATTCAATGTTAAGGTTGAAGTGGACTTAAAAAGAAGACCATGTGGGTGGTTTGAGGGTCTTGTTGGAAGGTGATTGTGCAAATAATGTGACGATCAATTGTGCCAAAAGTCTTGGAAAGAATAAGAAAGAGGAAACTAATAAGGCCTGGTACTCTTATCGGGAAGAGGGGTATTAAGATCTATTCTGTGGGAACCCTGTTTTGTGAAAATATTCCATATGGACAAGGAAAGATTCCCAGCATAAAACCAGATAAATGGACTTACGTTGTGTTTCTGACAACAATGCTCCGCTGCTCTGTAGAGTGTAAGTTTGTACTTGGAAATTCTATTAAATGTTCACTAGAAGAATCGGAAAATTCAATAGGAATAATTTTGTCCTCATTGATAGACGCCAGCTGCAACCCCAAAAGTTGTCCATATCCTTGACCCGAAAAAAGACAAAACAAGGTTTAGAGACTATATAGACAATATATACATAAAACAGCTTATATACAGCCCACCTGTTAATGTGATATCCTTGACCTGGCAGTTATCACACACAATAGTAAAAACCTGGTTGTAGGTCTCTGAAAATAAGGGGAAGAAGATAACCTAGAAAAAAAAGTTTAAATACTGTTAAGGCAACCTAGAAACTTAGGAGAATTTGGTGCTGCACATAAAAGAAGTAATTGCTTGGGGGCTACATAAAAAATTCGAACTGTACTGGGCAACTTACCAGATGCAAAGAGTTGTCTATGAGCAATTGCCCTGCCAAGACCTTAATCTTGTATTCATGAATACCATAATAAGGTCCTGGTGGAGCAATTGCTCACGGACAGATAGAAATCACATGACCCTCCATCTGCGGGCATTTTATGGACAGAAATGTCATCTGGCTGATGAGGTAAAAGACAGGAGGCTTCACTTTACATATCGATAAGAACTTTTAATTGATGTATATTGGTAAATTACCAAATATCCTGCCCCCCACACTTATACACATTACAAAAACATAAGGTAAAGTGGCCAATCCCTTTAAGTTGGCCATATTTGGGACACTAAATAGCAGCCCTTCATGACAGGCTTAGTGGACTGAATTTCACCTTACAGTCCTTGTTATCATAGGCTCATGGGCACCCAAAATAATACTAGATGCCTTCTTCCTAGTGCTTTTTACTGACCTCGATAATGGTTTCTTGCCCAGGATATAATTCAAACATGGCAGGACGGATGCAAAATGGTATCTGCTCCACAAATCCTGCATTTGCCACCGTCTAAACACAGAAAAACATACAGTTTTTAATAAATAAAACATTCTCTCCATGTACTGTCTGTTCTCATATTTTATATGAGAACAAGAATTGGGGTTCATTTTGCCCCTGTTGCCCCCCAAAAGAATGGAGCATACGGTCACTGCAGCTTCATTTCCTATATATGGAATTGATGAGTACAGAACTATCTCTGTCAGCGCCATAATGACTGTCTTCCCTGTTCAGTTTGGGTACAACGGGGTGCTACGGACCACCATTCTCATAATCAGTGGGGGTCTCATCACTGAGACCCTCCACTATTCAGTAAATTAGCCCCTATCCTTTGACTGGACAACCCCTTAAATATTAGAAAGGCTACTTTTATGTGAAATATTTGCACACAGTCTGGAGTTTCATACAATATCATTTGTTCTTTTAGATTTTTACCAGGATCATTTAATATTGTAGCTCAGTAGATAAATGAATGTAACTTTAAACATGAATTATGATCAGTGGTGAAGCTGGACAACAGAGTCTTCTGTCTGCTGAGTCCCAAGCAGAAGAAGATGGAGGAGTCTTTATTTGATATATTTTGAAACTTTTGAAACTGCTCAAACAACAGAATCACAAATATTACCTAAACTTGTTATAAAAGGTTAAAGTTGGTGAAAACGTACTCTAAAATTTGCTGGGGGCCAGACACTTTTTGGCATAATACAGAACCTTCCACGACTCAGACCTTCATTTCTGCAGAGACATTCAATGAGCTTCACTCCACCAACTAAGCAAGGTCCACAATCCAGAGTGCGGGGCACTGTACAAGACACAACCAGAGAAAATAGAGAAAATAAAACTTCCGACAACAAACACGGTCCTGAACCCTAGTTATAGATGGACCTCTCTGACCACTATGACCTCTGGTGAAGCTCTCTGGTTGCTGGTTATTTACTGAAATTTTGTTACATTTATAAAATATACCAGTTCCAACATACATACGAATTAAACTTAAGTACCACCCTACAGAACCTATCCTGTATGTATCCCAGGGGCTGCATGTATAGTTAGTATGCCTACACAACCTTTGTTTTGTTATATCATTTAAAGAACATCTACCAAAAGGATCAAGGAACATAAACCAAGCACACTGACATACTGGTGTGTGCTCCCTCTGGCAGGATCCATTTTTCGTTAAGCTTCTTATTCCCTTGTTTTCGAGAATAAAAGGCTTTAAAAATTATGCAAAGGAGCCTGTGGGGCTCCAGGCTCCATTAAAACCTTTGGAGCCTGGAGCCCTTTTAGGCTCATTTGCATCATTTTGAAATCCTTATTTTGTAAAAACAAAGCAGGGAATAAGAAGCTAAAAGAAGAGCTGATCCAGTCAGAGGGGCACACACCTGCATGTAATTGTGCTTGGTTTATGATCCTTTAGATGTCCTTTAAATTTGCCCTTTAATAAACTGTGTTCTTTTTACAATGAGTTAAAAAAAAAAAATAAAAAAAAAATAATTATATATATATATATATATATATATATATATATATATATATATATATATAAATATAATTCAATTGAACGGAAACAGACATAATCCTGGATGCCACTGGGGTATAATAAAATCTTGTTCCAGCGATAAACAATGTCTTCCTTCCTGACTTTGTCCTGTGTCAAGTTATATCACTGTAATTTTTACAATTTCTCTTTTTTATTTGGAAACGAGAGAAGGAAGCGAGGCACAGAATATTGTTAGTGAATGATATACCTGTGCTGTATATATACCTGTGCTCTCATATCTATTATCTCACAGTAATAGTTTAACATTATCTAAAGCCCATTCCCCACATGTGAGCTTGGTCCAAAAAATTCTGTGCACTTGCAGGATTCACTAGACTAAAACCTTGTTTGCGCCCCGTGTATCATCGGTGGAGGAACAATTCACAAAGGCTGCTGATTCATGAACCGGGCCATGAGCATGAGCCCATAGAAGTGAAAGGTAACGTGTGCTAGCTGTTGAAAAAACAGATGGCACGCATCCCAAATTCACATTCATGTGGATTAAGCTTTGGGTCAAGAACACATGGTCCTGTAAGGTCTATTTGACACTAAGCATATCTAAAAAAAAAAAACTTTGATTGAAACTATAGTGAAACCAATGTAATGTATAAAGGGGGGGAAATGTGACTTTTTAAGGGAAGGGTCTTCTCAAAGGGGTGGTCTTTTGTCGAGGTTTCAGTGTATGTTTATATTATGTTATATTATTAATTCAGTAGTTGATTTGTGTATAAAACATTACATGTCAGTATTGGAGGTGGTCTCCTTGCTTCAATCGGTACCAAAACAGGATACGGAGCTTGGGTCTCAACCAGTATAAAATCCTCAAAATCTGCCAGAGAATCAGGAACAAATCGAACTGTATAATGGCAGCTCATTCCTGGTGCTACTATCCCTCCTTCTCCTGGGAACTTCCCTAAATGAAGACAAATGACACAGTTAAAAAAACATGTTAGGGTATGAGGATAGAGGGGTCTACTGGTCTCCCACATATTTCATGCTGATGATTTCCACAGCCGGGAGAACTGATTGATATGGAGTCGAGATGTCAGACCCCCACAGATCACATACTGACTTAGGCTATATTCACACTGCCGTTGCCCGCCTGTACCATACCGTAGCGGGCAACGGCAGTGCATGGGGAGAGGAGGAGGAGGTGAGCGCAGCTCACCCCCGCCCCTCTCCATAGGAAGTAATGGCGCACGGCGCCGTACTACGGGTAAAGATAGGACAGGTCCTATCTTTTTCCCGGGTACGGAGCGGTACGGTGCCGCACGTGCGCCCATTGCCGTCTATGGGGGACGTATATAGGCCGTTTATACGTCGGCCGTATAGACGTCCCCCATACGTCAGTGTGAATATAGCCTTATTCTGAGGACATCCTTAGGTGACTCTCTTCTAGGACCTTAAGCTTGTATTCATGAATACTATCCTGAGGTCCTGGAAGGTAGATTGGTCATGGACCGTTAGAGATCACATGACCCTCCATCTCCCGCCATTTTATGGAGAGGAATGGCAGCTGATAAAAGACATTTCTGACCCAGGAGGCTTCACCTTTCATTTCAGGAAAGTGGTTCAGAAATTTTAATATATGTATATTCATAATTTACCTAATATCCTGTCCCCATACAAAAAATAAAGAAAGTGGCAACTTAATCTGATTTATCTTCACCACTCGGTGAGGGGTAATATTCCCAGCATCCCAGTCACCAAGGCAAACCATGGGCATGTACTGAGCCAGTAAGGAATGCTGGGTAATAGAACATCTAATGCCAGTAGGAAATATTACAATGGGGCAATTGCATTCTTAGAAACATTTACACTATCTACCCACCAGTTACCTACTCTGCTGCAAATATAGCATAGCCTGGAGTGCTCCTCAAAATCATAGTGACCTCAATGATTACAACATTATTGTTAATATTACGTTTTAGTAGCACAATATAAGCAACGTACATATCAACAAACAGTTCTGCAGACTTACCAAGGCCTAAAGAGAAATATGGAGTCGATGGAGGAATTACCCTGACATGGCGACTTGACGCAGTCATATTTCTCAGCTCTACTGTCATCTGTGAGAGAAAAAGTTTGAATTAGTTATGTTTTTTTAAAAAATGACACCATGCCCTACAGCTAGACGAACCTGCACAAACGGGCTGCAAACTGTGAAGTTTGCGGCTGGGTGAAGAGGAGCGTAAATCCAAGATGGAATAGGACGTGCTCTATAATTTACGGCAAGGCCAACTACATCAGTCACGGACAGTGAGTCACAGTGGGAGTAATTCATTAAAGTTGCACCCTGCCTGTGATCTGGCACCCGTATCTACTAAGAGCCTCTTGACTTTTAGTAAATACGGGTGCAAACTCCACCAATTCAGACCTGTAGACGTGTATAGGACCAGTAGACCTATATAAAAAACTACACAGGTCTACAGATCCGAATTGGTGGAGTTTGCACCCGTATTTACTAAAAGTCCGGAGCCTAGTCTCCATCGGTTTTCCAGTGGCTGTTCTCGTCCCTGCCCACCCTGCTCCGACACGCCCAAAGTGGTGTGCGGTTCTGTGAAGCCCGAAAACTGGCAAAATGTGGGGATGCATGTGCATTTTCTGCCATAAAACTTGTGGAGAAGGCACAATGAATCTCCCCAGTGTGACCATGCACAATGGACCTCAATGGCAGCCGTAAGCTAGTTGGCGTTTTTGTGGCTATCTCACAGGCGCCATTTATGGTAGTGTGCATTTAGACTAAGCTATAGTGAATGACAACATTGCCAGAGGATAATGCTGCCCTGCTCTGTACACTGAACAGATCATCAATAGTGAAATATTGGAGAATCCTTTTTAATTACCAAATATCCCCTTACACTTGTATAATCTGCATAAAGAGAGCATCACACATTGTTTACAGATAACTTACGTCATATATAACTTTACAAATAACTTACTTCATATATCTGTCCCACTTCATACTCAGGAAAGAATATAACAGGAGGATTAGCCAGGAATACCGGTACAGGCTCATTGGAATCACTGGAAAATATTAAGTTACAGAATATTACAACAAATTAGGCTAATAGAGAGAGATCTGTGAGCAAGTGCCTCTAGACCAGTGATTTTCAACCTTTTTTGAGCCGCGGCACACTTTTTATACTTAGAAAATCCTGGGGCACACAACCAACCAAAATAGCACAAACTAATTAAAAGGCCCTAGAGGCCCCCCTTTACTAATAAAAAAAAAAGACCCTAGCTGCCTTCCCTATACAAATAATAACCTTATATACTTACCCTTGATGTCTTCTTCCACGTACCTTCACTCCTAATGGCGATCCGCTCACCTTCTGTAGCTCCTGCACCGCTCGCCTCTCGTCACGTAACTTACGTGACGTCAGGTCGCGTCAGTCACGTGTCATGGGCCGCGCGGTGCCGGAGCTACAGAAGATGGGCGGATCGCCGACGCGGGGCTTGTAGGTAAGTATGGGCTAGAAACACGGGGGCACGGCAGCAGCACTACACAGGGGCACCATAGTTCGGGGAACTTTCCCCGCGGCACACTCAACCATGTGTCGCGGCACACTAGTGTGCCGCGGCACACAGGTTGAAAATCACTGCTCTAGACTATAGGAAGAGCTGAAATTTGAGTTTTATATAATTCCACATAGACCAGGTATACAACTTTAGGGGTGATATACTCACTCCTGAACCAAGGAGTCTAAGAGAGCCCATAAGGTGAGGAGACCAATACTGTACTTAATACGTTATCAGACAGCCTGGTATAGATTGTGCATTGGGGAAAGCAACTTTAAATATCAACTCTGACATTGCAGCAACATAAAGCCCCAAATAAAAGTAAAAAGACCCACCTGACATAATATAAAGATGTTCCCCATAAGGACACAATGGGTGTGAGCATACACAGCTATGAGTGAATTCACTTGTATGTGACTTTTGTTGTGGCAATACCAGTGGTGTGGGCACCCGTCATCAATAGGTGTAGCTACCCGCCGCTCCTTGTGGGAATGATGGTGCTCGAGTAGAATACTCAATATTAAACTATAACTCGTCACTCCAGCGAAAAACCATATTTTCTTTATTTTCAGACATATTAGATCGTAATCCACATTGATAACTTGTCAGAGGGTAAAAGAAGAATGCCTTAGTTAGAGCAGTGGTCCCCAACCTTTTTGTACTTAGGACCAGCTTCACCCAAATTTTTTTTTATAAAGACCGGAACCATGGTGCGTGGAAAAAAAATTGAGTGCCCAGAAAATACCCCATATCTAACTCCAACCCATATAAAGGGTAATTTCCTACAGCCCCCGTGCCCCCATTGTAAGTCCCCCTGCCCAGCCCCCAATAGCAATGTCCCCTGTATAGCCCTACAGTTATGTCCCCAGCGCAGCCCCCATAGTAATGTCCCCTGCCCAACCCCATAGTAATGTCCCCTGCCCAGCCCCATAGTAATGTCCCCTGACCAGCCCCTACAGTAATGTACCCTGCCCAGCCCCTACAGTAATGTCCCTGCCCAGCTCCATAGTAATGTCCCCTGCCCAGCCCCTACAGTAACGTCCCCAGCGCAGCCCCCATAGTAATGTCCCCTGCCCAACCCCATAGTAATGTCCCCTGCCCAGCCCCATAGTAATGTCCCCTGCCCAGCCCCATAGTAATGTCCCTGCCCAGCTCCATAGTAATGTCCCCTGCCCAGCCCCTACAGTAATGTCCCTGCCCAGCTCCATAGTAATGTCCCCTGCCCAGCCCCTACAGTAATGTCCCTGCCCAGCTCCATAGTAATGTCCCCTGCCCAGCCCCTACAGTAATGTCCCCAGCGCAGCCCCCATAGTAATGTCCCCTGCCCAACCCCATAGTAATGTCCCCTGCCCAGCCCCTACAGTAATGTCCCTGCCCAGCTCCATAGTAATGTCCCCTGCCCAGCCCCTACAGTAATGTCCCCAGCCCCATAGTAATGTCCCATGCCCAGCCCCTACAGTAATGTCCCTGCCCAGCTCTATAGTAATGTCCCATGCCCAGCCCCTATAGCAGTGATGGCAAACCTGCCTTAGAGAATTAGCCATCCCATGGCCTATGCAGCGTTAATGGAGTCTGCGGTAACCAGACCCCCTGGGGGTGCAATGCTCCAGCGTCCCCAGGAGGACAAGCCACAGCCCACATTCTTCCCTAACCTCTTACTCTCCAGCTATCCGTATCTGATGAAGGTCTATGAAACTGTAATGTTATCTTATATCTTATGTGTCCGAAAATAAAGAAAATAAGATGTTTCACATACTTAGAGTGGCTTGTTTAATATTAATATGGCATCAGTGGTCAGACCTCTAGGCAACAGACACTTATTCATTATCTCATGGAAAGTGTCATTAGTGGGAAAACCAATTCAATAATAATGAAATGTCTTACTGCTTCTCAATGACTCGGCTCTTCCCAGATATTAACACTTCTCTTTTCTTTGTTTGGAGGATGAGTGATCGGCCTCCATACTGGTCACTGGGTGGTAAAAAGCGAGGATTTTTGAGGAAATTGTGTCTTTTTTCTAGATGATCAAGCTGAGCCCGTTCAGCCTCTCTTTCTTCTGCGCTCATCTCTGACTTTTGTGATATCTTCTTGGAGGATCTAGACATCTGGAAGATATAAAGGTATCCTCTCCTTAACTCATTCAGTCCTGCTGACCAGCCACAGTGGTCACGTGTAGTTAATGTTTGGAATTTTATGACCAAAAACTATAAATTTGTCCTAATCTCAGTTTCAACAAAATACAAACCTAAGGGGTTAATCCATACCTCATGGAGTTGCACTTTTATTGTTCAGAAATAATAATTTTTTGGTGTTTTCTTTAATTTCTTAGTATATCTTTTACCTTACTTGTCTTTTTGTGGCTTGGACTTTCAGTACTAGATAATGATGATAAGGTCAAGCTGGATAATGACTTTTCTACAAGACCCTTTGGAGATGTGTCTGGAGGTAAAGGGTCACTGTACCCATCATCCACTGGGCTTCTGGAAATATGTTGGTGGAAACTGAATGTCTCTTTATAAAGGGAAGGTGCAGATAATCCTAAAATATAAAAGCACAAAAGATATGAATAGAAAACTTAGCAAATAAGTGCAATAAGTACTACTAGGTTTGAAGGGAACTTGTCACCACGGACCTCATTTTCACACCTGCATTGCAAATTTGCCTTTTCGGCTTTCTCTAAGCATTTGCATTACTATTATAATATAATAATATAATTCTGTGTTATAACTTACCTTGCACCCTGACAGATTCCTGGGGTGGTCACAGGACTGGACTTTGGTTTGGATGCATTTAAAAAAACAACACATGACCTGTCTGTGCTGCAATCTGCTCAGCTCTTGGCCCCCACCTTTGTGCTCCTGTACAGCTACTCCCTCCTCTTCATAGAGCTCACAGCCCGGAGAGCTGACATCAGTGGGAGAGGGAGGAGCTGTACAGGAGCACAAAGGTGGAGGCCAAGAGCTGAAGTCAAGCTCTTCTGACTTAAATCATCCCCTGCAATGACAATCTAACTCTGATGAGTGCTGATAGACAGGTTGCTCTGTGCATTAGTTTGTGACACCTTCCATCTCAAGCTTTGCAGCATATGGCCAGCCCAACCAAAAAGCAGTCCAGTAATTTGATAAACACACTAGACCCACACTCTCCCCTGATACACAGACGTTTTGTGTGCACAATAGTAGGGAGAAAGCTATCAATCACAGGCTAGATTTTAGGGGAAGCATGCATATTAGGGCAGGGCTATCTCTCTGCATGTCACCACATTCCAGTATAACGCGCCCTTGATAGATTCTGTATTAGCTTTTACATAGTTGGGGCAGTCTTTCCCACAAGGCACATACCTCTAGGAGCACTAGTAATGACTTGAGTGTCTATGATGTAATCTTCAGGGCAGATGAGCTTGTGCTTCTTCAGTAGATTGTTATCAACACACCATCTAAAATAGGATTCAACTATAAAGAAAGTGTTAGCATGATAGTGCACTTCTAAAGACTGTATCATCTACTGTGTATCTAAAACAGTGTCTCATAAAGACTGTGATTAGCCCATGTAACTATAATAGTGAAAAAAACAGCACTTCATGGATCCTCCAGCTTTTGCCTTAGTGTCTGGGTGCCATTTATGTGCACTTACAGACTAGTGCAATGTGTAGTATGAAATGGAGACAACTCTCAATGACTACTGCATAATCTTTCCATGACCCTGATGACCATATCCGCTTTCCCATAAGGGCATGTATAGGCACAACATGCATTAGACTGCTCTTCTACTCTGTTGTTTTCTGCAGTAGTATCAAATAATCATTTATTTTAATTAACTTTCCCATAGATATGTGTGTCGTACCTGGGGGTAACCCCAGACTCTTGAAAGAGTCCCCAGCTTCATTCTTTAGAGAGTTAAGTATTCTCTCCTCTTCCGCAGTAGCTCGAGCTCGTGCCTGGATGATGTGACGTTCCACCTTGTCACACTCTGCCATTCTGCTGTCATATTCTGTACGGATCTGCAGACCAACAAAAAGTAAATATCCTAAGAAAAGAAGATAACAATTTCTAAAAATAAGGAAGCAGGAGCACATGTTGTGTGCAAATATCCCTCTGATCACCTGCCCCAGGTAGCATGCGGTTATTCTGTGATGTATAAAGCGATGGGGCACATTTACTTACCTGGTCCTGCAGACTTCACGAAAGTCCATTGTCCGATGATAATGCACTGTGCCTCGATTCACTAAGATCGTGCGCCCGATATCCTGCATGTGTCGCTTCCCCGCTCAGGTCCGACGGAGTTCACCTTCTTCTTCCTGGTGCATGTAAGTGCTTGGGCTTGCCACGCAATTTGAATGTTAAATCCCATGCTCAGTCCGAATCAGCGGGATCGTCCGCCAACATGCCCCCCAATTTCTGTCGTATGAAAGCCAGTGTGTGTGACAAAATACCCAGTTAAATACCTGTCCCAGCGGCAAGGGAAAAACCACGGACCCTTAGTAAATAAGCCTCATTGTGTCTACACATGGGCATAGATTTACATAGATAGTATAGTGTAGATAGTATTTATAGGATAAAAATGTACCTGCTGCAGTTCTTCTACAAATTTTTGATGGTGAGGGTTATCTCCTCCCTTTGACCGGATCAGGTTGGCTCCTGTGTCTTTACCAATCACTTCTCCAGTGTATACATTTTTGAAGAGACTTGTTAACAAATGAGAGATATCCTGTAAGAAAATAACAAAAATAAAAAATCATCTTAGCAAGAAAACATAAAAATATCTTAAATATTTCTACATGCCATCTCTTGCCTAAATTGCTGGTAAGATGATTAAAGCCCAAATACAATCTGGTGTTAAATTCAGTAGGGTATCTAGTAAGGCCTACCAAGGAAGAGCATGCTGGGTGCCCAAGGATTGTCCTTAAACTTGGGTCAAACATTTTGGATATCCTTCCCCAAACTTACAATAATTGGTAGGAATTTGGGCCCATTCTTCTTGGCAGAACTGAGTAATGTTTGTAGCCACCTTTCTCGCATCTGCCTAGTCAGCTTTGCCCTTAAACTTTCAATAGGATTTAGATCAGGGATTTGTAATGGCCACTCCAAAACATTGACATGATGTTACTCAAATAAGCAGTATGTTTCAGGTGTGCCTTAAAATACATCCACACATGTTCCTCTGATTAACTCAGATGTTGCCAATAAACCAATAAATCAGAAGCTTCCAAAGACAATATCATATGGGCTGTCTTTTATTACTATCTGACTATGCAGAAACTTATAAAAATGCCTTAGAAAATCATCTCTCTTATTATTCTGTCATTTGGCAAATACTGTATAAGTCATTTTGGTAATCCTAATTGACAAAATGAGAAAGGTTTATTCTGATTTCATGTCAGTTAGTGAGAAAAACATGCATATGTGTCTTTATATATTGTGTATGCAAAAATCTGATTTTAACTGTATTATAGTTTTCAGAATTCAGTCACCACAATGGTTAAAAAAAAGAAAAATCACAAAAAAAAGTCTGATGACAGTCCCATATAACAACCCAAAAAGATCTGTCATTTATGATCATTTGAACATTTTTGATCTTATGAAAATGTAATCCATGATGCTAATGTGTACAAAGCCTAACAAAAGACACATGTATGTGAACATGCAAGAGTCTGCATGAGTCTGCTGCAGAACATACTCCATTCTTTTATAGTTTCCTACCTGAGTCTTCTCCGATGAAGGCTTTGGCCAGTTCATAGCAGGATCCGGGGACCAATTTACCCGAGGGAGAACCTCGTCTGTAGCCATCTTGTCTTTGTCTGCGGTACCTAAAAGACTATAGAAAAACTAACCTGTTTAAATGCGATTATTAATGCTATAATATAATATCATGTATTTAGCTCATAATAATAATAACAATTACAGAACAGACCAAAAGTTTGGACACGCCTTGAAGGTACCTTCACATTGAAGGCATCAAAAATATAAATTAACACATGTGAAATTATAATATACTATAATAAAAGTGTGAAACAACTTAAAATATGTCTTATATTCTAGGTTTTTTAAATTACTTTTTGCTTTTATTACTGTTTTGCATACTCTTGGCATTCTCTTGATGAGCTTCAAGAGGTAGTCACCTGAAATGGTCTTCCAACAGTCTTGAAGGAGTCCACAGAGATGCTTAGTACTTGTTGGCCCTTTTGCCTTCACTCTGTGGCCCAGCTCACCCCAAACCATCTGGATTGGGTCAAGGTCTGGTGACTGTGGAGGCCAGGTCATCTGCTGTAGCACCCCAGCACTCTCCTTCTTGGTCAAATAGCCATTACACAGCCTGGAGGTGTGTTTGGGGTCATTGTCCTGTTGAAAAATAAATGATGGTCCAACTAAACACAAACGGGATGGAATAGCAGCCGCTGCAAGTTGCTGTGGTAACCATGCTGGTTCAGTATACCTTCAATTAAATCCCCAACAGTTTCACCAGCTAAGCACCTCCACACCATCACACCTCCTCCTCCATTCTCCAGGGTGGGAACCAGGAATGTAGATTCCATTCATTCACCTTTTCTGCTTTGCAGAGACACGGTGGTTGGAACCAAAGATCTCAAATTTGGACTCATCAGAGCAAAGCACAGATTTCCACTGGTCTACTATCTATTCCTTGTGTTCTTTAGCCCAAACAAGTCTCTTGTGCTTGTTGCCTGTCCTTAGCAGTGGTCTCCTAGCAGCTATTTTACCATGAAGGCTGCTACACACAGTCTCCTCTTACCAGTAGTTGTAGAGATGTGTCTGCTGCTAGACCTCTGTGTGGCAGTGACCTGGTCTCTGAGCTGAGCTGTTGTTAACCTGTGATTCCTGAGGCTGGTGACTCGGATGAACTTATCCTCCGCAGCAGAGGTCACTCTTGGTCTTCCTTTCCTGGGGCGGTCCTCATGTCAGCCAGTTTCTTTTTAGCGCTTGATGGTTTTTGCAACTGCATTTTTTTCCGGACTAACTGACGTTCATTTCTTATAGTTATGATAGCCATTCATTTTCTTTACTTAGCTGCTTTTCTAGCCATAATACATATCCTAACAGTCTATTCAGTAGGACTTTCAACTGTGTATCCACCTGACTTCTGCACAACACAACTGATGGTCCCAACCCCATTTATAAGGGGAGAAATCCCTGACAGGGCACACCTGTGATGTGAAAACCTTTTCAGGTGACTACCTCTTGAAGCTCATCAAGAGAATGCCAAGAGTGTGCAACGCAGTAATCAAATCATAAGGTCCCTACTTTGAAGAACCAAGAATATGAGAGATATTTTCAGCATATAATATCTTATGTGTTAATTCACAGCTTTCATGCCTTTAGTGTGAATCTACAATTTTTATACATATGAAAATACAGAAAGCACACTTTGTCTCACAACACCGTGAACTGGCTGGGGTGTTCTATCTATTGCACCATTTGCGTCCGCATATCGATACCCAATGACGACTATGACGCTTGGTCACTGCGCAGTGAGCACACGTTAGGATATAGGACATGTCACATATATCTCTGCGTTGTGGCGGCAGCCCTGCTGTGATCTATGGAGAGGGGAGGTGTGAGCAACGCTCCTCCCTCTTCCTCTCCAACGTGCTGACGTGTGAACATCCTCTTAGACGTATCTGACTACGAAATTGCAACAGAAAGGAAGTATGTTGTACAAAGTGCAAGTGTTAGGAATTCATTTATTATCTGTTATATAAGAGTTTTAGGCCTCAAGCCATTGAAGTCAATGAAAATCACTCTGTGCGCTGAAGGGATCTCCTGACCCGAACCTCTGATCACTGGAATGAAGTAACATGATGAAGGGCATTTTTCAATCTTTTTTCATTTATTTTTTTTCTTTTTTACGACTTTTTATCGATTTATGCCTTTTTTGCGACTTTCGTTGTTGTTTTTTTTCAATGGAGCATCTGATTTGTCAAAAGTTTCCAGATATGGACCTCTGAAAAAGTTGAAAATTATGGCTTGAATTACAGCCATTCCAGAGCAAGTGTAAGCAAGAGGTTGTTTAAAAATTTGAAATTTTTGTGCGACTTTTCAGACAAAAATCTCATCAACCACCAAACTCACATGCCTCATTTATCGACAACTAAAATAAATCAGGATAGTCCAAAACTTAACAAAAAATCCTAAAAACTAGACACACATTTCCAGATTTAAGATAAATTTCCCCCGATAAGTTCATCCCAGTGATCAGAGGTTTGGGTCGTGTGATCCCTTCAGCGCACGGAGCAATTTTTTACTGACTGTTCTCGCTTGTGGGCAAGAGGACCAGTAAAAATTCCAAAAAGTAACCATCAATGGACAAACTGGTTTGAAGTACATTTCATTTAGATCCCTAAGCTGCCGCACATTGTAAAGAAAGAGTTGAGCAGATTGTGCATAATTCGCTATCTGCAGACAGAATGTTATAGAACAGGCAAAAGTTTCCTTTTCTGCAGGCAGCATGTTATAGAGCAGGAGGATCTGAGCAGATTGTACATAGTCTCTTATCTACAGGAAGCATGTTATAGAGGAAGAGGAGCTGTGCATACGGTACAAAGTGTCCTATCTGCAGGCACCATGTTGTAGAGCACGAGGAGCTGAGCAGATTGTACATAGTGTCCTATCTGCAGGTTACATGTTATAGAGCAGGAGGAGATGAGAAGATTGTACATAGTGTCCTATCTTCAGGCAGCATGTTATAGAGCAGGAGGAGCTGAGCAGATTGTACATAGTCTCCTATCTACAGGAAGCATGTTATAGAGCAGGAGGAGCTGAGCATACTGTACATAGTTTCCTATCTGCAGGCAGCATGTTATAGAGCAGGAGGAGCTGTGCATACTGTACAAAGTGTCCTATCTGCAGGCAGCATGTTATAGAGCAGGAGGACCTGAGCAGATTGTACATAGTCTCCTATCTACATGAAGCATGTTATAGAGGAGGAGGAGCTGTGCATACTGTACAAAGTGTCCTATCTGCAGGCAACATTTTAGAGAGCAGGAGGAGCTGAGCAGATTGTACATAGTGTCCTATCTGCAGGCAACATGTTATAGAGCAGGAGGAGATGAGAATATTGTACATAGTGTCCTATCTGCAGGCAGCATGTTATAGAGCAGGAGGGGTTGAGCAGATTGTACATAGTCTCCTATCTACAGGAAGCAGGTTATAGAGCAGGAGGAGCTGTGCATACTGTACATAGTGTCCTATCTCCTGGCAGCATGTTATAGAACAGGAGGAGCTGAGCATACTGCACATAGTGTCCTATCTGCAGGCAACATGTTATAGAACAGGAGGAGCTGAGCAGATTGTACATAGTGTCCTATCTGCAGGCAACATGTTATAGAGCAGGAGGAGATGAGAATATTGTACATAGTGTCCTATCTGCAGGCAGCATGTTATAGAGCAGGAGGGGTTGAGCAGATTGTACATAGTCTCCTATCTACAGGAAGCAGGTTATAGAGCAGGAGGAGTAGAGCATACTGTACATAGTCTCCTATCTACAGGAAGCAGGTTATAGAGCAGGAGGAGCTGTGCATACTGTACATAGTGTCCTATCTCCTGGCAGCGTGTTATAGAACAGGAGGAGCTGAGCATACTGTACATAGTGTCCTATCTGCAGGCAGCATGTTATAGAACAGGAGGAGCTGAGCATACTGCACATAGTGTCCTATCTGCAGGCAACATGTTATAGAGCAGGAGGAGCTGAGCAGATTGTACATAGTGTCCTATCTGCAGGCAACATGTTATAGAGCAGGAGGAGCTGAGCAGATTGTACATAGTGTCCTATCTGCAGGCAACATGTTGTGGAGCAGGAGGAGCTGGGCATACTGTACAAAGTGTCCTATCTACAGGAAGCATGGGGAGCAGGGGGAGCTGAGTGGGCTCTTTAATTTGACTGTGCAGGCAGGCAGCTCAGCCACTGCTCTATAATACACTGCTCTATAATACACTGTATAATACACTGCTGAGCTCTGTCATTGTCTGTGAGGACACTACATAACACACACATTTCTTATATAAAGTAATGACGGCAGATGTCTCCCGGTGCACTTATACCGCGCTCTCTACTTACAAGAAGTGATGGACTTGCTGATGCGGAGGGATACATACAGCGCGGCCTAACCTTTGGCGTCCGGGAGTTGTCATGGTGACAGAGGGCGGAGTAATAACGCGACACACTCCAGTATCCGGCATTGCAAACACATGCACGCCACCTAGTGGAGGCTTATTGTAAGCGCTCGTCTATCTGACCACTTGTCAGGGGAAGAGACTTTTTTGTCCTGAGTGGAAAAGATCAGCGCATTAATATTTGTAATGTGAATTACATGCATATTGTCTATGATATGATAAACAAGAAAAATAAAATATATATATCTATAATTTTCACATGGCTTGCAGCACTAGTGATAGGGATTTTGTAGTTTCACTCTCCCCCACTAGCAGAACAGAGGCAGCAACAAATCTAATGTGTATTTACCCTGCAGGCAGTTCCCATGTTGCTTCAGTACTTTAAGACTTTGGCGTTTCCTGGAGAGTTTGGGAATTAAAAAGTTTAAGAGACGAAAAGTAAATGGAGAAATGTCTCAAAATCTATTTAGGATTCATTCACACATAAAAAAAACTGCATCAGAAAAACTGAAGTCAGAAGCATTACTGATTATAATGGGTGAGAACGTATAACTGAGAAGTGACACTCCTATTTCTCACTCCACTCCGAGTGACATCAAAAACTGCATCTGACAAGACAAACTAGGCAACCCATCCGTTTAAAACGCATTGCACTCGCATCGCACTTGCAATGCTCGCGAGTGCAATGCGTTTTTGATGCGTCTCCATAGACTCAAATGGGACGTGAAAAACACGCGTGAAACGCAAAAGTAGAGCATGCTGCGATTTTGACACGCATCAAAACAAAATCATGCACGCGCATGAAAAGAACGCAAATAAGGACAAGCCCATTGGAAACAATGGGACAGAGTGCAATGCAAGTTCTGCTTTTCAAAAGCACGTGTGGAAGGGGCCTAACTTGGCTTATACTCAAGTCAATAAAAACAAACAAACCGCATGTCCGACGCCACCCCTCCTCCCAGCAGGTCCTCTTCAATCGATCGATATTCCGGTATCGTCTCCGTGTCCCCACACAGTCCGTCGCAGGGATCGTGACGCCAGCCGCTCGCTGACGTTCTACTATGTTCGCTGGCATCGGCACACAGTATGTTGTCAGTGAGCGGCTGATGTCACAATGTCTGTGATGGACCGCGTGGGGACACAAAGACGATACCAGAGCATTGATCGATTGAAGAGGATCTGCTGGGGGGTATCGGAAGGTGAGAACACTGTTTTCTTTTTGTTTTGCAGAATACATACTACAGGGGCTGGCAGGCTTTATACTACAGGGGACTGGCAGGCTGGCTGTATACTACAGGGGCTGGCAGGTTATATACTACAGGTGACTGGCAGGTTATATACTACAGGGGCTGGCAGGCTGTATACTACAGGGGCTGGCAGGCATTATACTACAGGGGCTGGCAGGTTATATACTACAGGGGACTGGCAGGCTATATACTACATGGGGCTGGCAGGCTATATACTACAGGGATTGGCAGGCTATATACTACAGGGGGTTGGCAGGCTATATACTACAGGAGCTGGCAGGCTATATACTACAGGGGGCTGGCAGGCTATATAACACAGGGGCTGGCAGGCTATATACTACAGGGGCTGGCAGGCTTTATACTACAGCGGGCTGGCTGGCTATATAGTGCAGGGGGCTGGAAGGCTATATACTACAGAGGCTGGCTGTATATATACTGGGTTATACTCGGGTCAGCTTATACTCGAGTATATACGGTAATAAAAAGGTCGCACAGTCCTCAAAATGGTAGCAATGAAAACATCAGCTCATTACGCAAAAAATTACACCTCACACATCTCCGTACACTAAAGTATGAAAAAGTTATGAAAGCTTCAGACACATTCCTCTAGATTCGTTGAATTTTTGAAAATGTATTAAAAGACAATAAAACCTGCTTACATTTGGTATGACTTGGATTGTACTAAACCAAAGAATAAAGTAGACGTATCATTTGGACTGCACAGGGAAAGTCGTAAAAACTGAGCCCACAATGCGTTTTTTTTTTTACAATTTCACCACATTTGGAATTCTTTTCCAGCTTGGCATGGACATGGCATGGAATAATAAATAACGTCACTGAAAAGTAAAATTTGTTATGCAGAAAAGAAGCCCTCACACAGCTCATCCTGCAAAAAATGACACCTTACACAGTTCCGTTGTCAAGATCAGTGTTAGTGGATCCTCTGTACCACCGCGGACGATGACGTAAGCCAACACCTGTGAGCGGAGTCTAAGTGGCACTCGGTGTTCACCAGAGCCCGCCACAAAGCAGGTTGTACTTGCTGCGGCTTGGTACCACCAGGTCGTCCCACAGGTGTGACTTTGTCCGCGGTGGCGGCCAAGGCGAAGTACAGAGTCGTAAGATAAGATCGTAGTCAGGGACAGGCAGGAGGTCAAGACAGGCAGCACAGGATCAGAGTTGGGGACGCAGCGGAAGGTCAGGACGGGCAGCACAGGAGCGAGGTCAGAGCGAGGACAGGAACGGAATCAAGGTAACTACGGGAAATCAGGATAATCGCTCAGCTCATCAGGACAGCTTTCTCAAAGATCTGGCAGGGAAGACGGGAAGAGGCTGAGACTTTATCACAATTGGCAGCCCGGCCAGTGCCAATTATCGGTGCGGAGGAGAGGTGAGAGCCATGACAGGGTCCGGTGGCACACGGAAGAGCACGGGTGCTCCCATGACCCGAGTTGTGGGTCGCGGGAGCACCCTTGACATCCGTACACCGAAGTATGAAAAAATGCTATTGCAGTCAGAACAGTAAACATAAAACATAGTAATATAAATAGTAAACATAAAATAGTAAAACTCCATTGGCGGACAGGGGTTAAAGGACACCTGTCATCAGGTCTGTGTCACTTGTCCTGTCACTACTACCTGTTGGAGCAGCTCACAAGGATCCATCCCAGCCTTTATCTAGTCAATTTATACATTAATCATTATAAAATCATCTATTCTTTATTATGTAAATGAGGCTGGTCACATGGGCAGAGGCAGTGATGTCACTCCTGTTACCCCTCCCGTCTCCTGCCCCTGCTCATGTCTGTGTGTAATGTATAGTAAAGCATTGCTAGTGTGTGTGCTGCATCTGCTGACATGCTGCATCCAGGGTCGGCGCTATGGGTAGGCAAAGTGGGCAATTGTCCAGGGCTCCCTGAAAGAGGAGAATCTCTTCTTTCAAATGAATCCTGAATTTTGCTTCTAGGTGCTACGGATCCAGAGATATTCAGGTTTAAAGTGAGAACATCAGGAGCCATTTTTATATATAAAAATCACTCCCAATGGCAGTTTAACAGTTAATATCTCAGTTTTCCTGACACTTGGAAACACAGATTTATATTCATATAAAAGAGGAGACTCTCTTCTTTCATAGGAAAAAAAGAAGTGAGGTTCTAGGTGTCACAGAGCCAGAGATACAGCCCCCTGAAGTGCCCCCCCTCCACATTCTTAGCCATCAGGCTACAGGGAGAATTTGCTGCACCTCACAGATAATGGAAATATTCACTTTATATGTTACTACATTTTGAGAAGGGATAATATCAACTAATATTCAGTTTTTAACCCTTCTCTATGCACAACTATCTAAGAACACACTTTCTCTCTTATTGCCTTTTATTTCGTGATAGTTTTTATTTTTGCGAAAATTTACAGATATGATGAACATTCGATCCTCTTTGCCTGATGTCACTACATATTAACACCACAACCCAGAATATATCTGTAAAGTTATATGTAACACCAAAAACACACACATGTTCTGGAATAAAGTTTTTATTTCACACCATCCTCCATTATTACACCTATGTTATGACGTTCTACCTCTCATTCTTATGAATCGCTGAGGGTTCTATTATTGTGTGGATAATACAATGGCGCACATCTAAACGTGACTTTTATTATCTCATTAGCTTGGTTTATGGATATATACCGTATATACTCGTGTATAAGCCGAGTTTTTCAGCACAAAAAATGTGCTGAAAAACGTCCCCTCGGCTTATACACGAGTCTATAACAAAAAAAATTACCCACTTAAAAAAAAATAAACTTAAATACTCACCCTCCGATGTCAGCGTGGCTCCCCGATGTCGGCGCGGCTTACCGATGTCCCCGATGTCAGCGCGTCCCGTCTTCTTTCTTCTCCGCGGCTCCTCTTCTCTCTTCTATCTTCCGCCATGGAGGCGGCCATGGTTTCTTAGTGGCCGCGCATACTATGACGTCAGCAGCGGCCGCGTCATAGTATGCGCATGCTAGAAGAAGAGATGGCCGCATCCATGCCGAAAGAGAGAAGAGGAACCGCGGAGAAGAAAGAAGACGGGACGCGCTGACATCGGGAACATCGGTAAGTCGCACCGACATCGGGGAGCCACGCTGACATCGGAGGATGAGTATATAAGTTTATTTTTTTAAGGGCCGTGTGGGCAGGCTGCTGTATACTACTAGGGGCTGCTGTATACTTCTAGGGGCTGCTGTATACTTCTAGGGGCTGCTGTATACTTCTAGGGGCTGCTGAATACTACTAGGGGCTTGCTGTATACTACTAGGGGCTTGCTGTATACTACTAGGGGATGCTGTATACTACTAGGGGCTTGCTGTATACTACTAGGGGCTTGCTGTATACTACTAGGGGCTGCTGTATACTACTAGGGGCTTGCTGTATACTACTAGGGGCTGCTGTATACTACTAGGGGCTGCTGTATACTACTAGGGGCTGCTGTATACTACTAGGGGGCTGCTGTATACTACTAGGGGCTGCTAAATACTACATGGGGGCTGGCAGGCTGTATACTACTGGGGGCTGGCAGGCTGTATACTACTGGGGGCTGGCAGGCTGTATACTACTGGGGGGGTTTGACCAATGCATTTCCCACCCTCGGCTTATACTTGAGTCAGTAGTTTTTCCCAGTTTTTGGTGGTAAAATTAGGGGTCTCGGCTTATACTCGGGTCGGCTTATACTCGAGTATATACGGTAGTTATTATTTGGGTGACCATTGTGTAAGGAGCGCACAATAATATATCTCTGTGACCCAAAGTGCAATTTTCGGCAGTTTGGTGTCCCCTGTGGATGTAATGTTCCCTTTGCTGCATATTTTGGTGAATAGATTGGTGTGGGGTCTGTATGATCTCCTCACATCTTACTGTTTTAGGAAAGTATATTTTCTTTATATAAGTATTTTGGATTTGTACATATTTTAGAGGAAATTTTGAATGTTCATTGCCAAATGCATCGCCTGGTTGTCTGCTTTCAAAATTATATAGGTTTTATGGCGCCTTTACTTTTTATTTACTCTTTAAATTTGTAGCTGAAAATCAGGTATCTAGTTATTACAGTTTTAGTGATTTTATGATGATTTATTTACGTGAACATATCAAAATGGGACATTTGTGAACTCTACACATGTCCATCTATTACATTTAGGAGATGTGAAGGTAAATATTTTCTATTTGAAGAACATTTTTTTCTATCAAAGTCAAATTGTAAGTATTTTTTATAAAATGTTTCATTTTGAATCAAAATTGCATGCAGGCGCCTATGTCTATAAACTCTTTAATGCAATTTAGAAAATTGGGCAAGTGTCTGTATATGTGATTTGTTGGGTTTACTTTAATTCTTTTTGCTGTAATTTTGATTTTATTTTTAAAAGTCAAAATTGTAAAAATTGCTCTGGCCAAAACGCGACAAAATATCCAGAAATTCCGGTGAAAGGGTTAATACCCCTTGGTTAAATTCCCGGGTGAAGATGCTTATCATCTCTCTCCTGTCTATATATCTATCTGTCTAGTTATCTATCTCCTATAATCTGACCATTTATATATCTTGCTTTTTCTCTATTTATCAATCAATCTTCTATTTCTCTTCTACTGTATTTATCTCTCATATCTATCTCCTGTATATATCATCTATATTATAGTTCTGCATCTAGAAATCTCTATCATCTTTCATATTTATCTTCTATCATAATAATTATAATTAATCATTCTTTATTTATATATCGCACAGGGGCGTAACTAGGAGAGGCTGGGCCCCATAGCAGATTTCTACATGGGGCCCCCCTTTCCCCCTAAAAATATTTACATATTTAGGCTGCATTCACATAAACGTGTGCGCGCCCGGCTATAGCGTGGCAGGCACATGTCAGGCGCGCTGGAGAGGAGGAGAGGTGATCACGGCTCACCCCTCCCCTCTCCATAGAGAATAGAGCCACATGGTCATTCTTACGGCCATAGATAGTTCAGGCTCTATCTCTTTTGCCGCCACGGCTCGAAACAGTGAGTACTCGTTGTGCTCACTGTACCAAGCCCAAGAGCTATAGACGCCTATGAGGGAAGTATATCTGGTAGCAAATTTGCAGCCAGATATACGTCCCTCACACGTTCTTGTGAATGTACCCCTATACGGACATGTTTATACAATTATAAGTATTAAACACACATACAGTATACACTGACCATATATACACATACATGCAGTATAAAAACGCCATATACACACATGCGACATATACATACAGAATATACACACATACAGCGTATACAGACACATACGGGAAATACACACACACATTCATACATTCAGTATATAGAGCATATATACCATATACACAGCATATGCAAAAACACACATACATCATATATGTGCATATATTTAAATGTGCACATATATATGCTTATATAAATATGTTTGTGTAGAAATACAGTAGATGCATATATACACATATACACAGTATATACTCAAGGAAAATACAAACAGCACACACAATATATAATCACGAAAATAGGCAGAACTCCAAGACATCCAGCATTAGGTGAAAAAAATGTTCTTCTTTATTCCATGTTTTGAAAAAGGCTCCAAGCGAGCCGAAGCGTTGCTGTAATTTGTTGAACTTTTTAAACATGGAATAAAGAAGAACATTTTTTTTCACCTTATGCTGGATGTCTTGGAGTGCTGCCTATTTTCGTGATTATACACAGTATATACACATATACACAGTATATGCATATATCCAATAATACACAATATATACACATATACACAGTATATACATATATCCAATAATACACACTACAGTATATGCATATATCCAATAATACACAGTATATACATATATACACAGTATATACACATATACACAGTATATGCATATATCCAATAATACACAATATATACACATATACACAGTATATACATATATCCAATAATACACAGTACAGGCGGTCCCCTACTTAAGGACACCCGACTTACAGACAACCCATGGTTACAGACAGACCCCTGTGACCTCTGGTGACCTCTCTGGATGCTTTACTATAGTCCCAGGCTGCAATGATCAACTGTAAGGTGTCTGTAATGAAGCTTTATTGATAATCCTTGGTCCCATTACAGCAAAAAAAGGTTAAACTCCAATTGTCAATGGGGTCAAATTTTTTTTTGTCTGGATCTACAATTATAAAATATACAGTTTCGACTTACATACAAATTCAACTTAAGAACAAACCTCCGGACCCTATCTTGTACGTAACCCGGGGACTGCCTGTATATGCATATATCCAATAATACACAATATATACATATATACACATATACACAGTATATACATATATACACAGTATATGCATATATCCAATAATACACAGTATATACATATATACACAGTATATACACATGTACACAGTATATGCATATATACAATAATACACAATATATGCACATATACACAGTATATACATATATCCAATAATACACAGTATATGCATATATCCAATAATACACAGTATATACATATATACACAGTATATACACATATACACAGTATATGCATATATACAATAATACACAATATATGCACATATACACAGTATATACATATATACACAGTATATGGATATATACAATAATACACAATATATACACATATACACAGTATATGCATATATATAATAATACACAATATATGCACATATGGCGGCGGTTGCGTGAGCGAAGGTTGGGAGCCGGGCGGCAGCTTGTTTGGCCGCGCGGGGCGGGTGTTTGGTTACTCGGACGGTTGCTTGTGTTGCCGGGGGGGGCGTTGTACACTGGGATGTAGAGTGCGGAGGAGGGGCATCTGTCCACAATGTCAGCGGCCGGCTCCAGCATGCAGGGGGATGGCCGGGAGGTCATTTGTGCCGGGGGGCGGGCGGTCACCTGTGCCGGGGGGCGGGCGGCCGGCTCACAGAGGAAGGGGGCGGGCAGCTCACGGAGGGGGCAGATTTAGGAGTGGACACAGAGGTAAGGGCCCGGGGGCACAATCCGGCAGGCACCGACACTTTAGGGACACACGGAGTCCGTGCATCCTCGGGCCCCTTAACCTCACGGGCCCCGTAGCAACCGCTACGGCTGCTACGGCGATTGTTACGCCACTGATAGCGCACACAGATTACGCAGCACTGTGCTTGCCAGATCAGTCCCTGTCCCCATGGGGCTCACAATCTATTCAACCTACCAGTAATTTTTTGGAGTGTAGGAGGAAACCAGAGGACCCCAAGGAAACCCACGCAAACACAGAGCTGCAGGCTGTAGTGCTAACCACTGAGGCACCGTGCTGCCCATCAATCTCCCTATCATCTATCTCCTGTAAAATTCTCCCATATTACAGATTGTTTTACCAAACTAAAGGAAGCCTCTTACTGACTGTGACTGGTCATAAAATAGTTTTATTTTGTGGCCCCACTTTTAGTTTTGCCCAGGGCCCCACTTTGTCTAGAACCGGCCCTGGCTGCATCCTCCTAATACACAGAGACACAGACATCAGCTACACAACTACCTGACATGTTCTGCTATGACATGGCTGCCTGGAGCTGTTGTATCTCTCCTCTACACACACAGGCTGCAGGGGGTGCCAGCACCAGGAAGCACATCATTATACAGCCTCACATCATTATACAGGTGTGCCTCCCACTCATGAATAAGCCGGACAGCTTGAATATGCTAATGACTCATTGGGCATTTCACAGGTCATTTGCATACAGCTTTAGAACCTCATTGCTTAGGTTTACAGGCATGTAGAGGGACAATGAAGGGATAGAGGCAATGCTCTCTAATGGCAGTTTATGAAAATATATTTAGTTTAGGGGGTTTATTTTGCCTGACGGGTTCTCTTTAAGTATTTTCTGTCTTTGTTGGGCAGCAATGTGGCTGAGTGGGTAGCACTTCTGCCTTGCAGCGCTGGAGTCCTGGGTTCAAGTCCAACCCAGGTCAACATCTGCAAAGAGTTTGTATGTTCTCCCCATGTTTGCATGGGTTTTCTCCAGGTCCTCCAGTTTCCTCCCACACTCCGAAACATACCAGTAGGTTGTTTAGATTGTGAGCCCCATGGGGACAGGGACTGATTTGACAAGTTCTGTGCAGCGCTGTGTAATCTGTGTGTGCTATATAAATAAAGAATTATTATTATTTCTAGGGTAGTACTCCTCCTGCCTACTGCATACTTATACTGCTGGGACTGAATGCTTGTGCGTTGATGTAGAGTCGTGTACACATTCCTCCCTCTCCCCTTGTTTTTTAGTTATTATTCTGTTCTTAATTTACTGATGTCACATACATTCTTGTGAGTACATAGTCTGATTATCCTACCTCACCTTCCTTAGGCATTTTGATTGAATCCTTTGACCATCTCGTCTCCTGCGTGGGAACATTTGTTGTATTGTGCATTGATAAGGGGATTCCAGATACATTGACCCCTTCACATAGCAAACTACCCCTAACCTGGTTCTGCTTTCAGAGCTGTTATCTAATTTTTCACATTCCTTGGGTTTTTGGGTGTATTTTGCAGTATTTTAATTAAAACCATTGTAACCAAAATGAAATGATTTTGCATTTGTTGAAAAAGTTCCTTAAACTGGTTGCAGGATAAGAAGTTAATTTCTTCTCATTAACTAATTGTAATAGTTCAGTATATCGCTTCATCTTGTGGTTTACGCTTCCTAATCATTACTTTACTTTCCCAGAATCATTAGCATCAATTAGTAGAGAAACATAGACATTATACATCCTGCTCCTCCTAGAGATAAGATTCCTTGATAGTGAATAGCAGTGGTTAAAGGAAATCTACCATCAAAATCCATCATGATAAACCAAGGACAATTACTCATAGATCCAGGCACCGGGATTGTGGAATCTTCCTATATTTGTTATCCACGGCCTCCTTCCTTCTAAAACCATTGTTTAAAATTATGCTTTTTAGCCTGAGGGGTGATCCTAGCCCCTCTGTGATCCAGCTCTACAGCCTGTTACACAGTATTAACCTCCCCCTACTCCTTCAGCATTATGCAGTGAATACTTCCCTGCTTTATCATGCCTCATTTTGAGGTTAAATTTCCTTTAAAATGTTTAGTGGTTAAAGAAAACCTATGGAGCTACAGCGCATGCCAGGTAGAGTGAAGAGACACGCGTGCACTCTGTATACCTGTGCAGAGCCTGGTGTCTTTTTACCACTGCAATGCTCCCAAATTTATTCTACTGCCACCAGTGACTTATACAGACATGTGTAGCCAGGCTACTCCACACCCCAGTAGACTCTGCAGGTAATTTACATATTACTCTGATACATTTTTAAAAAGTTAGTTTGGTTCCAAGATTAGTAAAATAAAGATAAGGGGAGAGGAAAGCAGGATGAATCTACCATTAGATCTACTTCTGATGGTGGCTTTCTCATGGTAGGTTTCCTTTAAACACGTTTCTTAAATTTGTCACGTTCTCTCCTACATGTATTGCTACAGTGAATCAATATGTTATTGTTGATTGACAAGACGCAGATACCTCATTCTCAGCATACTGTAATAAATTCTCTTACCCCCCATAAATGATTGTTTTCAGCGTTGAGCACCTGTTTTCACTTCTTTTCACTAACACTGTTTGGAAGCTATGCAACAATACAAAGAAAAAAATCTAAAATATTCTGCCAGCTAAGGGGAGAGTACCGCCACGGGCAGGGGTGTATTTCCTCATAATGCCACCCAAGCCATTGCTTTGGGCCCCTGAGACAATGGGGGGAGGGCACATAGAGGTGGAAAGCGCAATTTCTCTTAGATCCTGTACTATTTTTTTAGTTAAATTGAAGAATTGAGAAAAGGCTGGAGACTGACCAACCTCATCTGCACATTCTTTAGACTGTATCAGCATCCATAGGGCATTGATACAGTTTAAAGCTCTGGTAAGGAGCAATATATTCTATCCCTTTTAGGTCTCTTCTACACTCGTGAGTGTGATGCGATGAACTCACATAACACTCGCAACGCGTGCTGTCTGGATCGCCCGGCCTGAACGCTGCAAACCGGAACTGAACTGAGCTGTTTATTAGGGGCGCAAACAAACAAGATGTCAGAAATGCTAAATCTGCCGCTTGTGTATTCCACAAAGAACCTTTTGTAAATGAGGGATAACTGCTGCTCTGTCTCTAATCCCAATCAGGAGATGTGGTCACTGCTCTTCAAACAGACTACTTCAGACTGAGAGCAAGCAAGAATGAGATGAAGCGCTAAGGCCTCTTTCACACTTGTGTTGCAGATCACGTGCGATGCGTGAAAAACTGAAGTTTTTGACTGCGTTTTTGGAGTCAATAGTGTTTTTGCATTTTTCATGTGCATGTTGTTTGCGTTTTTAATATGTTTTTGTATTGTTTTTCATGCGCATATTTCAAATCACATGAGTCTTTCATTGCTACCCACATGCCACCTCCTGCCTTTTTTTCATATCACCTAGCAACCTAGCCATTTAAAACACTTTGGGGCACATTTACTTACCCGTCCCATCACGATCCCTGAGGTGCATTGTACGACGAGGATTCAGAGCTTCCACGATTCACTAAAATCGTGCGCCTGATTTCCTGCATGTGTCGCTTCCCCACTGAGGTCCACCGGAGTTCACCTTCTTCTTCCCGATGCATGTAAGTGCATTGCTTGCAACACAATTTTGAATGTTAAATCCTGCGCGTTGTCCGAATCCATCACCGATCCACCAAAATCTGATCGCGTGCGACAAAAAGCCCTTCTAAATGCGGCGCACATCGGAAATCGTTGGCGAACCCTTAGTAAATGAGCCCCATTGCACTCACATTGCACTTGCTACAGATCATGAGAATGGACCTCCTAGATTAGAGGTCCTGTGCTCATTAAAGGAAATCTACCACCAGGATGAAGGATTGTAAACCAAGCACACTGACATACTGGTGTGTTCCCCCTCTGGCTGAAGTTGCTCTTCTTGTAGCTTCGTATGGCTTTGTTTTAAACAAAAAGTTATGCACATGAGCCTTCGGAGATCCAAGCTCCATTGACATCTATAGAGTCTGGAGCCCCTGAGGCTCATTTGCATAATTAGCAAAACCTTTTTATTGCAAAGCAAGGTCCTAAGAAGCTAAACCTGCCAGAGGGGGGGGGGGTATGCCAGTGTGCTTGGTTTGCAATCTTTCATCCTGGTGATACATTTCCTTTAATGGGTGGAGCGGTAGGTGGAATATGCATCCTGATGCTCCATTGATTAGCTCAGCTTTTTCTAGCACTCGCTGTGAATGGGAGTGCTGGAAATAGTAGAGCACTGTGTTGGGAATTTTCTTTCACTCCCATACTATTGACTTAATTGTCCAGATCACTGAATGTCCCAATTTCATTAGGATTGGGGGTCTCAGCAGTGGGACCCTCACTGCTCAGCTTGTTATACCTTATCCCTGTGGTACGATCCCTTTAAAGTGAACATTAGCTTTACAGGCCAGCCATTTCCCTAACACATTTTTAGAAAATTAAGCGAGCAATTTAGGGCAAAAGTCCTATTTTGGACTTTTACACTTTAAAAGAAGGCTTTATTGTTAATAATAATATAAAGAAATAATCTCCGGCACCCTGTTCCTGCAATACATTATCCGGTTGTTATTCCCAGCTGGAATGGAAGTGTAAGCTGTGACCACATCTCAATCACATCTACTTTGCGACAAAGGGGTTGTCCGACTTATTTTAAAAAACGCCGGAGGAGGTAAGTACGGGTTTATTTTACAGAGCTCATCTACAGAGTTTATAATTAAGTTGGAGAACCCCTTTAACAATTATTGAAAGGAGTTTACATTTACATTGTAGTGACTAGAAATATAAAATGAACATTTTCTACACTTTCATAATACTAATTATAATAGGAAACCTCTGCCGATTTGGCATTTAGAGAATATTTCCATATCTGAGGTATCCTAATATATAAACATTGGCTTCTTGAATACTAATATGTATGGGGTATTTTCTGTGTACTTGTAGGTTATTATGCCTGACACCAATGACCCCTTTTCATGTTAGTGCCAAGACCTGTCTCTGTTCGGTGCCTTAATAAACAGGATATGAGCATTAAGTACATTGGAAACATTAGACATATCTCTCTCCGGAGGAGGAAGCAGGTTTCCTGTGGGAGCCCTCTAATAACACCAGTACAAAAAATTTCATGGTCTTTTTTTTTGTAGAGGATTAATTGGATCAATGATGCTGCTTATGGTGACAAGGCTTGGTGGAGCTCTGTGTATATGTTGCTGCAATTGATTGAATATTTTTATTTTATGTTTTATTCAACAGGTTGTATACATTTCAATAAATGAGACGAAAGTAAAGCAGTCTGTACAAATAAAATATTTCCTGCTGATTTTGGCAGCGTGTACCGGCAATTCCATACATATGAATGGGGACAGTCAGGATATTCCCTGTGGTGTCTCTTTAGATGATTTTAACATATTTGATTCTTTTCTTTCTTTTCAATAGATAAATAGTTCTAAAAGAATCTAGTAACAACTCCTTAGTTAACCAGCTTTGAGCTTTACCGGCTCTCCATGCCGCGGTAAAGAAGCCCGGCTCGGCCACAGCCGCTGACAGTGCGGTGCGGTGTGCCGATGTTAGTGCGCTGCGGCCGCACCGCGGAGAGCCGGCAGCGATGCGATGCTGCCGGCTTCTCCTACAATGTGACCACTGGCAGGGGCGTTCTCGGGGTGTGTCGGCATGCCCCCTAATGAATAACGCCGACTGCCAGCTCGACGGATACACGATCCGACCTCTTATTTGGTAAGAGGTCGGATCGTTTTAAATCAATTTACTGCACATAAATTGAAAAAAAAAAACGGCTAGGGAGAAAGGGGCTGGGGGGAGGTTTATGGGGGGCACATTTGGTCTGTGGGTTTTCCGCAGTGACAGGTCCTCTTTAAATTCTGTAGGCCTCACCATGTGTCTAGAAACTGTGGCTCATGAAGAGTCTCCCCCAGGGAACATGCACCCTGCGCACATGATCTGGCTGCCACCAGCCTCTTGTTGTACCATTCAAACAAGTAAATGAGACTGAACTGCAGGATTCCAGATCATACACTAATCAAATATTGTAGGAATAGGACAACAATCCTCAAATATGGTGTCAAAATCACATGTTTTCACAGGGTTTTATATTTCAAAACTGCACAAAGTTGTCTCCTATTAGACAATGGGGAGTTATTTATCATACACTGCCTTTGCTCTGGCACAGCCATATACATCAAGATGCTCCGGTCTCTGTATCCGGCGGGGTCCTGTGCAGCGTTTACTTCTACGACAGGCAGGAATAAACACAGCAGGCGAATTTTCACATATGCAGCGAGTATGCGGGGACAGTACCCTGCACTGGTACACTCCCCGCCATCTGCTCCCCCATCACGCCCCCCCTGGCGTGAATGTGGCGGATTGGGGAAAATAATCACAAGTGCTAGCAATAAACTAATATTTGCAATAAATATCCCCCAATGCCTTTGAAGGAAATCTGCCATCCACATCAAGCTTATGAATGATAAGCTAGGGACACCGACTCAACTCATCCAGGCAACTTTTAAAATTATGTTAATAAGCCAGAATGGCTCTGGCTTTACAGGCTATTACACTGTGTAGTGAGCACTTACCCCCACTCACTGTGTGCTACTGCTGTGAGAACACAGCAGACAGAGGGAGGTGGAATTGCTGAGGAAGCAGGGGAGAGAGTAAGAGTGTAACAGTCTGTAAAGCTACAATGTGGAGGGGCTCTGGTAAAGCCACCCAGAGGACTTCTAGCTCATTACCATTATTTCAAAAGTTGATTTTAGAAGGAAGGAGGCCGTGGATAACAAATATTAGAAGATTACCTCAGTCACAGTGCCTGGATCTATGAGTAAGTGTCCCTGGTTTATCATGATGGATTTCGATGGTAGATTTCCTTCAAGAGAATGATACTGCTTTTGGCAGGGTCTATACTGGGTTTTTGTCTGCACTTTCTGTGCCCTGGTTATGGGATGTGCCATAAGGATTTAGAACCACATACCAGTAACCTCGGATGGTGCCAGGATCACATTGATATCCTGCAATAAGCGATGAGGGGATGGAGAAGATGTGAATATAAGGAACAGGAGATGTACATAGTTCCTCAAGAGGGATACACCTTTTAAAGGATTAAATGGGTTGTCCTGGTTCAGCAAATACATTTTATTGTTTGTATAATGAAAAGTGATACAATTTTCAAATATACGTTCTGCATCAAATCCTTATGGTTTTTTTAAGATACAGGAAGCTTAATTGTTAACTTCCAGCAGATAAAAATATTCTTGGTCATGTGATGTCACACAAGTGCACAGGTCATTAGTATCACAGAGAGAAATCAGAGCTGTGTGTTATAACGAGCCGTGCACTTGTGTGACATCACATGACCAGGGATATAAGGAGCCGTGCACCTGTGTGACATCCCATGCCCAGGGATATAACGAGCCATGCACCTGTGTGATATCCCATGCCCAGGGATATAACGAGACAAGCACCTGTGTGACATCCCATGCCCAGGGATATAACGAGACAAGCACCTGTGTGACATCCCATGCCCAGGGATATAACGAGCCGTGCACCTGTGTGACATCCCATGCCCAGGGATATAACGAGCCGTGCACCTGTGTGACATTCCATGCCCAGGGATATAACGAGCCAAGCACCAGTGTGACATCCCATGCCCAGGGATATACTGAGCCGTACACCTGTGTGACTTCAAATGCCCAGGGATATAATGAGCCGTACACCAGTGTGACATTCCATGCCCAGGGATATAAAGAGCCATGCACCTGTGTGACATTCCATGCCCAGGGATATAACGAGCAATGCACCTGTGTGACATCCCTTGCCCAGGGATATAATGAGCCGTGCACCTGTATGACATTCCATGCCCAGGGATATAAAGAGCCATGCACCTGTGTGACATTCCATGCCCAGGGATATAACGAGCAATGCACCTGTGTGACATCCCTTGCCCAGGGATATAAGGAGCCGTTCACCTGTGTGACTTCACATGCCCAGGGATATAATGAGCCGTGCACCTGTGTGACATTCCATGCCCAGGGATGTAAAGAGCCGTGCACCTGTGTGACATTCCATGCCCAGGGATATAACGAGCCATGCACCTGTGTGACATCCCATGGCCAGGGATATAACGAGCCGTGCACCTGTATGACATCACATGCCCAGGGATATAATGAGCCGTGTACCTGTGTGACATCACTTTGCGGGCTCATATTTATTCACTGGGAGCATTCAGTTAATCTTTATATAGTATGACAGCAAGCAGAGCTCTTGAAAACTGTGAGGAATTGATATAGAAAGTATATTAGAAAATGGTATATACAAACAATTACATTTAGTTAAGTGCTTTAATCTCTGGTAGAGGAAGCTCCTGTCTTGATAAATCTCCACCAGTATCTTCATAGTAACAAATATAATCTCAGTCTACCAAGACACCTCTATTGTGCTTGTTTCCTGATCTACAGACATCTGGAATATATGATATTTTAAAGTAGTCGTAGTAGATATGACTGAGGAAATAATGTGATAACATTTTCCAGAGTTCCCTAGTGAAGTTGTTCATTCACCCCACCCAAAAAAACTTACCACTACAGTCCGTGAATTGCTACTAAAAAACTAAAGTGTTAGAATAATGTATATTACACACAAGTTGCTAGTTTATCCCAAAACAGGCTCTGCCTGGCCAACCAGGGAAACAGCTCAAACCACCGGTGGGCCCCCATGGACTTGGTGGGCCTCAAGGCCCTGCATGAGTTGTGCAGAACCCTCATAGTACATCATACACGTCATTTAGCACGCAGCATCTTAAACACCCTATAATAATATAATTATATGAGATGACATATAAAAATAACCAGTAGTCCCTCCCTAGAACTTGCAATCACATTGTAGCATCTTTCTGCTGCCCGAGGCCTGCTATTTCATGGGTTCCTGGGTCAAAGAGATAAGAAACCCTAAATTATAGGTAAAGGCCAGTCAGCGGGTTACTGACAGTGCTCCTATGACCATAACAGTCCAAGGCAAGGGCTAGAAAGTAAACTGTGGCTGTACAGTAGCAGCCCCGTGAAAATATTTTACTAGTGGGCCCTAGACGCTCCTGTCCCATACGGCAGAAAAGTTTTATGGGACATAACTTGTGTGGCTACTAGAGCAAAAAAAGAACAGTTTTGTTTTAAAGGACCACAATAAATTGCGCCATTTGTCTTTGGCCAGTCAATGTATTGCATAGGAAATGTAATCCTGCGGTTCATTACCGCTTCTCCCTTCTCTGCTCCTCACAGTATCGTGCTGAATGAGTGCAATGCACGGAGGAGTAGAGCCGGTGTTGCCGCCGGCTCCATAGACATGGCGGCTCTGATCATAATCCCTAGTCACAGGGGTAATTAAAACTTGTAAAAAAATATATATTTTTTTTAAAAAAAAAGGGAAAATGTCCCCAGGGATCTTTTATGACCTCATGGGGGACATATGAAGTAAAAACACACACACAAAAATATTAATAAATATTCATAAAAATACAATGACATTTCCCCATATAATAAAAAAAAATATCCCCCACTACACTAGAAAAAGCATTCCCATGGTCGCTCTGCTTGACTATATATATTATATATTAAACGACCGAAACAAAATAGGTACTATAAATTACAAAAAAAGCATTTTTTCCACTTTTAACAAAAAATAAAAATGGTAAAAAATTTTTTTTAAACTTTTAGCACTTTTATAATTAGCTCTATATGTCCTGGCCTGGAAAAAAACAGCGCAAAAAATTTTAATGTTGTATGCAACCCTTAAACCGGCTTTCGCGAAAATTTGCTAACAATGCCCGGTCACTAGAGCCTTTTCAGGCCACATTACTAAGGGGTTAATAAATGGAGTTTGCAGAGGGCTCTTGCTTATACAGTAACTTGCCTTCATGTCATTATACATCATGTGATTCCGATCCTCTTTCTGGAAGTGATGATTGGCTGACATTTTGACTATTCTTTGATCCATTGGACAGTATTTCTTTGCTTCCTTCCACATCTTTTAGGCTTTGGTTCCCACTTCAAAGAGATCATTTTAGCCAAGTCTATAATTTGCTGCTCTTCTTTACATAGAAACAGAATTATGTCATTCTGTTCCTCTGAAGTCGTTCTACAGCGATTCCGGGGAGCTGAGCTTAACCTCTGCAGCGCTCCCTGAATCGTCAGCAATGATTGACAAGAATTCGGATTCAAGAATCAGTTTCCACTGGGGGGTTTTATCACATAATGTGGATGAGATTTATTCAAATCCCTAATATTAACTGCGGGTTAGAAACAATTCTACTACGTCATACACACAGTTTAGGTGATTTCTGGAAGTTCTGAAAATGTATTTTTAAATCTGCCACGCAAAGAACTGGTTACATTGCTGTTTTTTGTTCCTTTTTTATTTTAGGATTTGTAGGTTCTACCAGTAAAGTTACTCGAACCCTTAACTTCATAACTTCATCTTTGTAATTAAGCAGTGTAGTTACTCAGCTGTCTATCTCTACCAGTGTGTGGAGCACTTCTGCAGTACTATTCTTGTACTATTTCTGTACTATTTCTGGATAACTTCTTCATCATAATTCTAAAGGCACAGTACTCGGCAAATTCATCTAATCTTCACTGCAGTTGCATTTCTGAAGATAGAAAACATGGATGTTTTTGCTATGAAGTACTGCCCTGCCCGAGTATGAATAAAAGGAGGCTTTGTAGGTTGCCCTTTCTACTAACCTTTTAACATGCAAAGTTATTTATAGGGCAAGTACAGGGCAAAAGATGAACTGACATGTCACTAGTTTATAATAAGTATAATAAACTGAATTAAATTGGAAAAGGAAAATTATGTGAAATAACTTAACTAAACATTTGAAAACGCAGAAGCGCAGCAAACCTGTTGTAGTGCTCGACCAGAGAAATATCCACGCTCACCAGTTAAATGATACCTATACCTACATTTCTCTTAAAAACGTATTTGCTTTATTGCTACATCGGGATAGGTTCCATAAAAACAGCATATAAAATAGGTAGCAAGTCACAACAATGTCTGACCCGTTTCTAAGAATTCAGTGGATCATATTAGTCATATTCTATCTATGACTAATGATCCAGGGAAAGTTTAGAAACGCGTCAGACGTTGTGGCGACTGTTTTCATAGACCTTATCTTGATGTATCAATAAAAGAAATAGGCTTTTAAGAGGAATGTAGGTGCTGATCCTTATGTCTTTGTGCTACGCTTAAACTAATATGTTGTGTTAGCTATACATCAATATGATCATGTGTACTCAACAATAATAATAATACTATAAAATACAATAACATATAAAAAACAAAAAATATGTTGAACCAAGGTGCATGGTTTTGAAAAAAAAGGCCCTCTTTATCTCTCCCCCTGAAAACTGGTAGCAAAATCAGGGAGGATCCTGAGGGGAAAATTTAAATAGCTTCCCCCACTAAAGGTAGCCCAGCACATGCCGCCAGTAAATTGGTAGCCCAGATCAGTACATGTTCCCAGTATATATGTAGATAAGCACATGCCAACAGTATTTCGTTAGCCCCACCCATCACATGTCCCAATATATAGTTAGCCCAGGTCATGCCTGGATATAGGTAGCTCAGCAAATGCCCCCTCAATATAGTTAACCCAGCACATGCCCTTCTGTATATAGGTAGCCCAGTACATGCCCTCTGTATTTAGGTAGCCCAGAATATAGCCCCCTGAATGTATAGGAAGCCCCGGAAATGCCCCCTTGATATAGGTAGCCCAGCACATGCCTCTGGATTTAGATAGCCCAGCACATGCCCTCCTATATATAGGTAGCCCAGAACATGCCCCCTGTATATAGTAAGCCCAGTACATGCCCCCTGGATAAAGGGTAGCCCAGCACATGCCTCTGGATATAGGTGACCCAGAACATTCCTCCCTGGATATAGGTAGCTCAGCACGTGCCCCCTGGATATAGGTAGCCCAACACACATTCCTCCCTGGATATAGGTAGCTCAGCACGTGCCCCCTGGATATAGGAAGCCCAACACATCTCATCTGGATAAAGGTAGCCCAAAAAATGCCCCCTGGATATAGGTAGCCCAGCACATGCACCTTTTATATATGCAACACAGCAAAAAATAAAACAACTACCTACCTGCGTTCCCTGCAGATGCCTCCTCCTCGCTCTTGCATTCTTCACTTCCAGGGTGCCGATGTATACTTGTCTCCTCTTTATGACCCAGGCTTTGCCAAAGCAACAACGCCATCACCTTAGTCACATAGTGTGAAACACAAATATGGTGGATACAGCTAATGTAGGATATAAATTTACATATCCAAGTCAACATTGTTAGTGCATGATATAAGTATTTGACACACTAGAAAAGCAGGAGCTAATATTTGGTAAAGAAACCTACATTTGCAATTATAGAGGTCAAATGTTTCCTTTATCTTTCAGGTTTTGGGGCTGTCACTGGGTAATATTTAGTTTCAGCTTCCTCCATAGATTTTCAAATGGGTCTAGTCTGGAGATTGGCTAGGCCACTCCAGGTCCTTCAAATGCTTCTTATGGAGCTACTCCTTGGTTGTCCTGTCTTTGTGTTTAGTGTCATTGTCATGCTGGAAGACACAGCCATGACCCATCTTCAGTCCTGTCCCCTTTGGAGAAAAAACCCCAAAGTATGGTATTTTAACCCCTTTGCTTCATTGTTGCGATGGTGTTCTCGTGGATATACTCATCCTTCCTCGCCCTCCAAACATGGAAGTGAAGTTGAAACCAAAAAGTTATTCTTTGGTCTCCCAATGGTCCCCCAACGGTCGTCTGAATTCGTCCTAAGAATGATAGGTTTGTAATGTACAGTACATATTTTAGATAAAACAAGTAAAGATTTAACATAGATATAAAGTCTAAAGCCAGGAATATGCTAACAATACAATATTACAGTTTTAGGCTGGGGCTAGCCCTAAACTGTTTTCATCACATAAAGAAAATTACTATGTTCCCCCTCAAAACACCAGTGTGTTATAGTTAGGTCTCCCTTTGCGTTTGTACCAGATTAAAGGGTTTTTTACAAAGATATACTTTGGGATAAAATGTTTAGATTTAGTAATCTCTTTATTCTATAATTACGGCTCCTCCACCCAGATGTGTTACACATCATGTCTGCCATTTATCAGTAAAAGCCGAATAATCTTCTGTTCCACAATTATCTGCTCTACATAGCTTTACCATTCCAGTGGTTATTAGTAGTAGTAGAAGTAAGATGATTTTTTTAAAGAAAAAAAATACAAAAATAAAACACATTACAATACAAAAATTGAAAAAAGATTTTATTTAAATTTACCAGGCAGAGAAGTATATAGGTTTGACATTACAGTCAAAGTGTATATTCACAAAAAATATGCATCAGAAAAATTTGATGATTATGTTTGCATTGAGCCTGTGTTATTTGTGATCATTATCAAGTAGCACAGATGTAGGTGCTGGATACCTTGTATCCAGTGCTGAAACCTTAACAAGATTGAAGAAGATGTTTAAGAAATATCCATCATTGGTATCAGCAGTGATGGAACATGCCCAATAATGAACATGCCCAATGACTTCTCATTATGTACTAAATTGCTTTAATGAACGTAGTGTTTCTCATCCCTCCCCTAAACTATGGTGCCAAGCACCATCAGATCTTAAAATTCTTAATAAATTTTTTCTTACTAAAATTAGTTGTAATTGCTGCAACTCTACTTTGCTGTAAATAATAACCCAAGCTGTTACTTTACTCCCAATGTGGTTATGCAATGATCAATCATTTCATCAATCAAAACCACCAGGGTTAAATTGTGCAGGTCACCTAGCATCACTAAAATTCAAGAAGGTGTCCTGAGATATCAGATGCTTTTAGTTCTAGAGTTATAAAATTGGAATATAGGGATCAGATCATCACATCCTACATATAATTGCTTAGATTGCAATATCAGTATTATAGGGGCCAAGTTTTCACCTTGTACATAACCTTCATGAATAAACTTTGCACTAAAGTAGGGTGAAAGGTACATTATCATGAAGGGGGGTATATAGTTGGTGATAATATTTTTCGAGGTGGTAGATGTAAGAAGAATATGCACATGAAGACCATTATAAAAGGTTTCCCAGCTGAACCGTGCCTGGTTCATCATTCTTCCTTCACCGGTTTGCCTTACTTTTGTTTTTCCTGTCCCAAGAGACATAGAAGAACATCTAGATTGATCCAATAAGCTCACTTTTTTCCTTCACTCAGAAGACCAGTATTATTGTATATCATTGATACTCCTTCAGATTTGGCCAGTAGTCAGCAATGGCACCATGATTGATCTGGAATCCTATTATAGAGGTTTTCCCACCAAACAAGTTAGGCCCTATCCAGAGGATCTCCCCGAGATGAGCAGCAGACGGCTGTTCGATTCATCTCTACGAAGCTGATGAAGATTGCCGATTGCCGTCAAGGGGCTCGAAGGAGCAACAAGGGGTTCTCGTGATCTGTGGGGGTTTAATTGCCCACTGATCAGCAAGATATGGATAGGGCCTAACTTGTGTGGTGGGAAAACCCCTTTAACAAATGACATCTTTGTGATCTATGATGTAATGCATGATCTTTTTTTGCAATTTATAGTAAAGCTGGTCTTCTGTAGAATGGGACCAGTTTTGATTCCCAGGCTTCCATTAGCATGAGATGATCATTGTTTTTTTCTCTACATGTCAGTTTTTTAACTCCTTAACGACACATGATGAATATTTATATGGGTTGAGCCCTCTACACACATAGCGAGAGTTTGGTACATTATGTAGCAAACACCAACCACTAACACCGATCAGTGCTGGCATGATTGCTGGTGTTACCCTCTCAAGTCCGTGACCCCTCTTTGAAGGAGGCAGAGCCTTATTTCGATCCAGTGAATTTTAAATATACTATGATACTATAGTATTGCAGTATATTGTATCAATGACCAGAACACCTTAGGTTCAAGTACCCTAGGGGGCCTAAAAGAATTTTCTAAAACCAAATAGAAAAAATATATAAGGGTTGATTTGAATTGAATTTTTTTTTCAATTTTTCTGTATTGTTTTGTAGAACAGAAAACAAATAAACAAACAGAATCATAATCATGTTAGGTATCCCCATGTCCCAAAATGTCTGGTCTGTCATAAATTAAAAATGACTGTCCTCTCTGTGGTGAAGCACATAAAAAATGTCTGAATCACTAGTTTTCCACCATTTCATTACACAGAAAAAATCAAATAGTTATAGAGCTCTCAAAATGATATGTAAAGGGAATATGTGGGTATAGAAGAGATAGTTGTGAGAATATAAAATATATCTTTTAATAGGTATATTGAAATAATATTATAGTATCTTGGTAAACACCATATGGTCATGTTATTTTATTAAAATGCTGTAAGCAACCACTGTTAAACATTCACCCTGACTACCATTTGTCATAGATATAGAGGCCATACATGAAGTATGTCCCCTTATGTATTACTTCTGTTATGCTACTTTGGTGGTGCACACCAAGGGTGTCCTTCTTCTTTCCTTTAGAGACACTGACAGTATATATTGATTGCAGTTCCCAATGAAAAGGTCAGTTCCCCCAACAAAAAAGACACCTTACTAGAGATGAGCGAGCACTAAAATGCTCGGGTGCTCGTTATTCGAGACGAACTTTTCCAGATGCTCGAGTGCTCGTCTCGAATAACGAGCCCCATTGAAGTCAATGGGAGACTCGAGCATTTTTCAAAGGGACCATGGTTCGGGAATAAAATGTGTTATTTAATTGAAAAAGAATGTCTTCTGATAAGTTAGCAGATGTATGCAAACATCTGCAATCTATTCTTCACTGTTCCGCGCGTATATTATCTCCCGACAAGTTAGCAGATGTGAAGAACAGTGAAGAATAGAATAAAAACAGTGAACATAGGATCATTTAAGTGAAAAACACAGTGAAGAATAGATTGCAGATGTTCGGCACATCTGCTTACTTGTCGGGAGATACGCTGTCCCGGGATCCGCTCCTCTTCTTCCACTGAAGTCTCCCCGATGTCTCCCTGCTGCCCGATGTCTCCCTGCTGCCCGATGTCTCCCTGCTGCCCGATGTCTCCCTGCTGCGCGCGATGTCTCCCTGCTGCGCGCGATGTCTTCCTGCTGCGCCCGATGTCTCCCTGCTGCGCCCGATGTGTCTCTGCTGCGCCAGATGTGTTCCGCATGTATCTTCCGACAAGTAAGCAGATGTGCCGAACATCTGTACTCTATTCTTCACTGTGTTCTTCACTTAAATGATCCTGTGTTCACTGTTTTTATTCTATTCTTCATTGTTCTTCACTGTGTTTTTTTAATTAAATGCTCGATCTCGAGCAGGGGAAATACTCGTCCGAGCAACGAGCCGTTTCGAGTACCTTAATACTCGAACGAGCATCAAGCTCGGACGAGTATACTCGCTCATCTCTACACCTTACCCATCTCTGTAAACAGAAGTTTGAAAATGCAATGTCCTTTGGAAGGTGGAGAGTTAAAAATGGAAACACAAAAATAAAAATAGGCCAGGTCGTTACGGGGTTCATGTAAGGCTTGGTTCACACCTCGTTTTTTGCTATATGTTGACCAAATGGCACAGTTGTATCCCACTGTATTCCTGAACATGGAGGGAGGAGTGTTAAGGGTGTTTCCCCACTGATGTCAGTGTCGGTGACATCACTAGCATCATCCCTCTGAACGGCGTATCCGCTCAGCAGAGGCTGGAGGAGGTTGCATCTGTTGCCCATAGGCTTCTGTTGCCTCCACTGAGCGAATTATGGTGCTTAGCAGGAGGGAGCAGGATGGAAAGATGTAGCTTGCAACGTTTTTTCCATCCTGTTTTTTCTGTCTTCTGCATTGTCCATATTCACTGCACTTATAAGATTGTTTCCCAGAAGCATTCATGGTCCAGTTAGCAGATTTCATAAATTATGGATTGACTTCATAAGTAATTGGGAGCAATAATCTTTGCCAGCTTTCTATATTGTAATGTATTTTAATATAGAGTTTATAGCTTCAAATTACAAGATGTTCTTTGCTCCGTTACAAAATGTAACTTAAAAAATAACTAAAACTTTGAAGAAATTTAAAAAATGGATAGAGAAGGTGATAACAGTAAACTTTATAACAAACTTCCACAGATTTTGTGGGTTTTTTCTTCCTTCGCTCCTGTAGCGAGCAGTGTATCTGAAAACCTTTTGCAGTTCCTTTATCTTTCAGCTGTCAGTGGATACAGGAAAGAAGGATGTTTTACATAAACTGCTTAAATAAGATTTTTTTTGTTAAAAGTAAATTTGATATGCTGATAAAATAGACAAGCACTCATAGAGAAAACTTGGTTTCAGATTTTTTGTTAGTCTTCAGTAACAGGGAAGCTAAAGAGTCAATGCTCTCACCTGGTGCTATGCTGAGCACATTGCAACTTTATATACATTAAAGGGAACTTGTCACCATCTTTTTTCAAAAAAACAGGTATTGGTAGCTTCCCATGGAGCCCTTATAGCACAAGGGCACCCAACTTTTAGCTAAAAAATCCTCTACTCACAAGCCGATTACATTAACGTTGTTTCTCTACCTGGTATCCAGGGGCTGTAGGGAGTTGCGTCTTACTTTCACTGCTTAGCAATGCTGCGCAATGAACCTGTACATGTACAGTGAGCGGGCGAAGGACTTGAACCTGCTCCAACGCTCACTGTACATGATAGGCAACATAGGGGGATGTGCAGGAAATTTGGCCAGTTATCAGGATGAAATAGTTCAAGGATGTGTAGTCTCTCTAAGAGAGGACAAGAGGGATCGTTTGACTTAGCCGTGGAGGCCGCGTCCGTCCGACCAGGTAAAACTTCATTTTATCGGTTTGTGAGTAGAGGAATTTTTTAAGCTTAAAGAAGGGTGCCTTTGTGCTATTAGGGCTTTATGGGAACCTGTCAATACCTGTTTTTATATAAAAGGTGGTGACAGGTTCCCTTTAATTATACACCTAGCTTCCTCCTCACCAGTCTCCACTCCAGTCAAGCTAGTTCAGTGGTCTGAAAAAGTGGGGATATCTGTGCTGCCTTTGTTGAAGATATTAACACGTTACATGTCAATAAAATTTTGGTTTTATTTTTGTGTACCTGTCAGAATTTGAACTGGCGCCCTTAGGCCTTACTAGTCAGTTTTCTACCAATATGCTATGTAGCCTGATTTGTTTATACAGGCAGTCCCCGGGTTACGTACAAGATAGGGTCCGGAGGTTTGTTCTTAAGTTGAATTTGTATGTAAGTCGAAACTGTATATTTTATAATTGTAAATCCAGACAAAAAAAAATTTGGCCCCAGTGACAATTAAAGTTTAAACATTTTTTGCTGTAATGGGACCAAGGATTATCAATAAAGCTTCATTACAGACACCTTACAGCTGATCATTGCAGCCTGGGACTATAGTAAAGCATCCAGAAAGCTTCACCAAAGGTCAAAGGGGTCTGTCTGTAACTATGGGTTGTCTGTAAGTCGGGTGTCCTTAAGTAGGGGACCGCCTGTACCTGTCTTTTTGTTGCTGGTGTTTCTGCATTACCTGCTGTGTTTTTTAGTCTCAGCTCATTATCCTATCAGGAATGGCTGGGCTCCATTTAAAGTGAACCTGTCAGCAGAAATTAACCTAATAAACCAGTACCAGTATGTTGTCAAGCAGCTAAACACCTTCCATGTTTCTTTCAATATGCAGTGTGGTGACATCACCCAAAAAAATCTACATTGAAATAAGATGCAAGTTGGTTGTATAAAGTCAAGGAGGCAGAGATTTTAGCACTGAAATCAAGTTCTCTCTTCCTCATAAAGCCTCCTACTTGTAATTGATGGACCTGCATCCAGAGACATCACTAATCAGATCTCCTAAAGTCCGATGAATGATGTCAATCACAGAGGAGGAGGCAGATCTCCACCTTGACTTCAGTGTTAAACTCTCCTCCTCCTTGACTTCACACAACCAATTTACATCTCACTTCAAGGTTAATGTTCTGGAGGATGCCACCACACTGGTATTACGCTGTTTGACAATATTCTAGTGCTTATTAGGCCAATTACTGATGACAGGTTCCCTTTAAGGCTGGTTTTGTCATTCAGTATTTGCTAGGTATTGTTGTATCTGCAGCTTATCCCTGGCTCTGTTCTGTAGGTACATCTATTCTTTCTAGTAGCTTGTTTCTTTGACTGTGGTGAGAGATTCTGTGAAGTTTGTCTACTCTCTCCTGTCTGTGTTTATTTTATAGTGAGTGTTTTGTGGACCTGCTCTGGTTGTTACCCGTTATTCCTGTCCTTCCTATTGCCCTCCTTCCTGTATTTAGCCTCGATTGTGTGTTGTGTGCATGCTGGGATTGCTAGTTTGCCAAGTTTCTCTTGCAGCAATTGTTTTGTTGGGGGGGCAGGGGGCAAATTTAGTACACCAGCCCCAAGTTGTCTTGCTAAGAAGGTAACAGTTTATCCAACAGGGCACAGTAAAGCCACTGCACACTGAGACCTGCAAGAGCATTATATTACTACAGGTGTGGAAGGTAATAAAGTGTATGGGGCAGATTTATATGAAGTGTGGGAGAGCAGAACTGTTATAGTTGCCCATGGCAACCAATCAGAGCTCATCTTTCGGTTTCCCACAGCTGAATATAAAATGAAATCTGTGTTCTGATTGGTTGCCATGAGAAACTAGAACAGTTCTGCTCTCACACACTTCTGATAAATCCCCCCAATGGATGTATGTTGAGTACTACATGATTGTTACACATACCATACCATATATAATGTTTGTAATAAGAAAAATGATTTATAAAAATATTCAAATTAAGTGTCTCTGTTGAGCCGCTCGGCACTCCCTCTGCACATAATTATGCCTCTTGTGTGAATTATTCCCTCCTCCTGCCTCCCCTTCTACAGGCGGAGAGACAGTGATCCGCTTTGGGCAGCTGGCTTCTCTCAGTGTGGCTTGCTCAGTTCAGAGAAGGGGGGGATTATGCACACAAAAGGCGTGCATAATAATGTGCGGAGGGAGCACCGAGCGGCTAAACAGGGACACCTCGGTGTGAATATTTTTATTGTTTTTCTCAGCAATGGGGATTTTGGGTGGAAAAAGAAAATAACAGCCTGTATCAGAATAAAAATAACAAACCGTAAGGGAGCTCAGCCGAAAACAGTTGAGTAGGATTTTTTTTATATATATTATTTTTATATACAAATTGTGCAACGTGTAGACCTTTATCTCAGATTACAGCTAGGGACATCATTTATAACACAAAATTCGTATCACGAGGACGTAGCTGATGACAGCAGCTTTGAAACCTCCCACATTCCTTACAAGTTACTCATCAGGGTCTTCCCATTTATATGAAAGAATCTGTAAGGAGCAGTGACTTCACACATGTTATGCTTTCTATCCCCAATGTTGCTTTTGAAGTGTTACATTTCCCGGTGCTACAGAAGAAATGTCTGTCACTGCCACTATGACTCCTTTCAAGCAAACCCTCGTGCTGTCAACTCTATAACATCTAGTAACTGAATAGAATTCTATTCAGCTGCACTGATCCCGCACAGTATGAATTATACTTGTCTATTTTTAGGCATGTAAGGAAGAGAACAGTCATGCACTCAGTGGCGGGTGTGGTAGACCAGTCTAACTGGTTTGGGAGTTCCTACTTTCTTTAAAATATCCAGTATCTGCTCAGATTGCTAAGGCAGAAATCACACACAGTGTTTTTGGTGCAGCATTTGTTGCAGTTTTTTGAGCCAGGAGTGAAAATAAAAGGAATTGGAAATACTGTATAAAGGAAGGAATCCGGGTACAAAAACAAGAGGGAAACTAAAATGTTCAGATTGTTTATGCACCTTTTTGGACATCAATTTTTTTGCCAGAAAGAAAAACACTTCATGTCATATTTTCTGAACAGCTATGGGTGCATCTACTGCACTAAAATGTCATAAGCTGGGTCCAGCATAAATACTGCTGCTTAGACACATCTGCTATATGTGAGCCCTTCCTCAAACTTCACTTTCCTGCTGTGTCACCTTGTGGTTTCGGCTTATAAAAATGAACAAATGACATCAACCTAGAGACTTGTTCACAAAAACTTTTTAAAAATGCTGTGATGTTACGTACCCTCTAGGAATTAGTTATTGTTTTTCATAGACAATCTCTAAACGCAGGGGTTCCAGGGGGCACAGGAAGTGAGAAAGAGTTGTCTACACAACCTCCAGTATGGCACAACACTCGCCCACAACCGTAAACTGCTGACAGAGCCCTGCAAGCAAGGTAGTCCAACTCTCATTACATATAAGCCCGGTCCGTATCTGGATTATATCTGGGCATAGGTCAATCCAGGTATTGTATATATAACCGATATATATGGACAAGGGAATTTGTGGATCCAAATAAAAGAACCCAGGTACAATATTTCATTGCGTAAAGGGCATAATGACAATACAATGCACTGAAGAGAATATATGAACAATTGATCGAGTACAAGTTACAAGCTCAGTACAAGCGTAAGCAATCAAATGAAAGTCAAATTACTATGTGCTGCACCTATTGGGAGTGATGGTCAGCACTTTGATGTGATCTTGTGGTTGTAATACTCCCCATGGAAAAGAACAATGGCCATGGCGCCCATTTGCTTTTAAGGGTGTGTACACATGTGAAAAAAGAGGCTTTTCTCATTGATATGTTCTCACCCATTATAATCCACACCTGCCTTTGGCTTAAAAAAACGCATCTGAAAAACTGAAGACGTTGTGTAGACACACACCCCGCACCAAAGCAAGTGCAAGGAATACTTCCAGTTTGGATCAGCTCCAGAACATTAGATGAATTTTAACTTCCCAATGGGAGATCATCAGACCTTTCCGGGTCTTCAGTATTATTTGAGACTGAACATGACCCACTTCCTATGCTCCCACTAAGAGTTCTGCATATTTTCACATCCAAGGCCTCCAGAATAGACTGAGACCCATGTGCGCATTAGCCCCATTGCACCGATCCCAGAAATGTATTTTGTATCTGGCAGGGGTAGCCCATTATTCCATAACTGGCATATAAAGTTATTGGCCATATAACCAAGATTTGAAGGGAACTCTATGAGGATTCTTGGTACCATTAGATCTATACAAGGTGTGAAGTGGTGTGTAACCCCATGGAGATAAATACACTATCTGTCAGTATAGGGGGGCAAGACAACCAGACAGTGAGCCCTAAGGCTGAACCCCCCCCACTGTCCCTACCTACTTGCCTCAAGACAGCTCTAGCAACTGCGGACAACCTCGGTGGCGGTCCCTATACTATGTAAGTGACACACGTAACAGGACAAGACAGACAACACAATAAGGGGTAGTCGACAAGCCAGAATCAAAACCAGAAGAATCGCAGTACAAATTCAGTGGGCAAAAAACGGTAGTCAAAAGTCAGGCAGAGGTTCGGCAACGATAACAGAAGGTACAAAGAGGTCACAGGGAAATATGGGGAGCTGGGATATCCAGGTAAGAACAAGACAATAGCCAGCACGCAATTGAGCCACTAGCTGCCTTATAAGTAAAGCTGGAGAGACAGACAAGAAGCTGATAGGACTAGTGCTGATTGGAGCTGAAATCACCTGCATCAGTCCAGCAAAGACCAGGTAACTCATTAACTGCTGGACCAAAGTCATCGGGTGTGTCCAGACTCCAAAGGCACAATTCACATTGCACATTACTGTCAGAACTTGCTGCACCACCGCAATCGGGCGTGTCAAAACCCCTGAGACACAATTCACACTGAACGGTTCTGACAGTACCCCCCCTCTTATGAGGGGCCTCAGGACCCTTAATCATTGGACCAGGCTTAGAAGGATTATGTAAATGGTACCGCCGGACCAGACGGGGCGCATGCATGTCCTTAGCAGAGACCCACGTGCGCTCCTCCGGTCCGAAACCCTTCCAGTGGACCAGATACTGTAAGGAGTCCTGTACCCAGCGGGAATTCAAAATTTTCTCCACCTCATACTCCAATTCCCCCTGGATGATGAGTGGAGCCGGAGGAGGTGAAGGCAACACCGGTGGCACATATCTTTTAAGAAGAGACTTATGAAACACAGGATGGATACGAAGAGCATTGGGTAGTTTCAACCTAAAGGTTACCGGATTAATGATTTCCACAATGGTATAAGGTCCAATATATTTGGGTGCCAGTTTCCCTGACTGCACCCTAAGTTTCAGATTTTTAGCTGAAAGCCAGACCTTCTCACCTAGTACATATTGCTGGCCAGATATACGTCTTTTATTAGCATGTCTTTGATAAGACTCTTGGGCTTTTACCAAGTTCTGATGAGCTTGGGCCCAAACTGTGCACAGTTTAGAGAAAATGGCCTCGGCTGAGGGATTAATAGATTCTGCAGAATGAACAGACGAGTACCTGGGGTTAAAACCATAATTACAGAAGAATGGTGACATCTTAATAGCACGTTGTTCATGATTGTTTATAGCAAACTCTGCTAGAGAAATGAAGTCTTTCCACTTATTCTGAGTATCAGCCACAAAACATCTTAGAAATTGCTCTAACGATTGATTGGTCCTCTCTGTCTGTCCATTTGTCTGAGGATGGAATGCAGACGAGAAGGACAGAGAGATACCTAATTTGCCACAGAACTCTCTCCAAAACCTAGCCACAAACTGGACACCCCTGTCGGAAACAACATTCTCAGGCACCCCATGAAGACGTAGAATATGATTAATAAAAAGTGTGGCGAGTGTGCGAGCGTTAGGCAGTTTACGTAGTGGAATGAGATGACACATCTTAGAAAATCTATCCACCACTACCCAAATGACTGTCTTACCCTTAGATAGTGGCAAGTCGGTAATAAAATCCATAGAAAGATGCGTCCAAGGTCTCGTAGGGACCGGTAGAGGATGTAACAGACCCTCGGGTGGCCTACGAGGGACCTTGGACCTAGCACAAACCTCACAAGCTTCGACAAAAGCCTTGACATCTCGAGCCCAAGATGGCCACCAGTAATGGCGTGAGAGCAGATACTTAGTACCTGCCACACCTGGATGACCAGACAAAACAGAACTATGAATCTCTTCAAGAACTCGGAGTCGAAGGTTAGGCGGTACATACAACAAAGAGTCTGGAGTGTTATGAGGTGCTTGACCCTGAGATTCTGCAATCAGGGTCACCAAGTCAGGTTGCAAAATAGACACTACTACCCCGGGTCTTAAAACAGTATCAGATTGAGTTCTGGGGGAACTTTCTAAATCAAAGCTACGAGACAAGGCGTCAGCCTTGATATTACGGGAACCAGGTCGGTAAGTGACTTCAAAATCGAATCTGGTAAAAAACAAAGCCCATCGGGCTTGACGTGGCGAGAGACGTTTAGCATTGTCTAGGTAAACCAGATTCTTATGATCAGTGAGTACCACCACCTTATGTTTGGCACCTTCAAGGAAATGCCTCCATTCATCAAATGCCAACTTGATGGCCAATAGTTCCCTATTACCGATATCATAGTTACATTCAGCTTGAGAGAACTTCTTTGAGAAGAACGCAATAGGTCGCAGGTTAGTGAGAGTGTCCGATCCTTGGGACAACACCGCTCCTACCCCTACCTCTGATGCGTCCACCTCCACAATAAATGGACGTTCAAAATTAGGTTGAGTCAGTACTGGGGCCTCTGAAAAACACTTACGGAGCTTGTCAAATGCTCGGATAGCCTCATGAGACCAGTTGACAAGATCTGCCCCCTTCCTGGTGAGATCAGTAAGTGGTTTGGCTATAACAGAAAACCCCTTAATAAATTTCCTATAATAATTAGCGAACCCCAGAAATCTTTGTAAGGCCTTCAAATTATTGGGACGTTCCCACTTTTCGATGGCCACCACCTTAAGGGGATCCATACGGAAGGAATTAGGGGTGACGTAGTAACCCAAAAAAGAGACCTCCTGGATACCAAACTGACATTTAGACAACTTAGCAAACAGACTGTTTTGTCTAAGCAGTTCCATCACTACCCGAACATGTTTTATGTGTGAAGCCCAGTCGGGAGAAAAAATCAAAATGTCATCTAAGTAGACCACAAGAAAACGACCTAGATGCTGACGAAATATATCATTCACAAAATGTTGAAAGACCGCCGGGGCATTGCATAAACCGAAAGGCATCACTAGATATTCAAAATGACCCTCTGGTGTATTGAAAGCGGTCTTCCATTCATCACCCTCTCTGATTCTAATCAAATTGTAAGCCCCTCGCAAGTCTATCTTGGAAAACCATTTGGCCCCCACAATTTGGTTAAATAAGTCAGGAATCAGGGGTAGAGGGTGTTGATTCTTAACAGTGATTCTGTTAAGTTGTCGATAATCTATACAGGGTCGTAATCCCCCATCCTTCTTTCCCACAAAAAAGAACCCTGCTCCCAATGGGGAGGAAGATGGGCGAATGTGACCCTTCTGGAGACTTTCCTTAATGTACTCCCGCATAGCCTCCCTTTCTGGACAAGACAAGTTAAAAATACGACCTCGAGGAAACTTGGCACCGGGAATTAATTCAATGGTACAGTCGTATGGTCTGTGTGGCGGCAATCCGTCCACAGCTTTTTCATCAAATACATCCGCATAATCGGACAAAAAACTCGGAATACCCTCTTCCATGGAAGAGCACTCAGCAAAAGAAACCACCTCACAATGGGAGTCACATTCAGTACCCCATTTTACCAGTTCCCGGTTTGCCCAATCAAAAACAGGATTGTGCTTCTCCAACCAAGGCAAACCTAAGATCACATCAGACGACAGGTTATGCAGACACAAAAACTTCATACGTTCCACATGAACTGCCCCCACCTTAACCTCAAGGCAGGGAGTGATGTAACGTATATCCCCCTGAGCAAAGGGGGCTGAGTCTGCTCCTGTGACATTAACAGGAGATTGGAGCAGAAGGGGACACACCTCTAGACCGGAAAAGAACATAGGGTTAACAAAATTAGCAGAAGACCCCGAGTCAATCTGAGCATAACCAGAGATGTTTCTCCCTCCCAAAGACAATGAAATAGGCAATAATAACTTATTCTTATTGGTGAAGGTTACCTGTTCGCCTGAGTGACCCCCTCGATAGTCACTCAGGCGTAGAAGTTTTCCGGCGGTGGTCCAGGAAGGGATGGACATTGCCGGACTCGATGTCCTGCTTTCCCACAGTAGAAACATAAGTTGTTCAACACACGATATGCACGTCTGGTCTTGGCATCAGTAGAATCCACTTGCATAGGTTCCTCTGATGGGGGTATAGCAGAAGGGGGAGGACTAGGGTTGGTAACACGAATAGGTGAAGGTCTAAAAGCGTCTGATGTACCTCTCTCCTTTAGCCTGTCTCTCAAACGTCTGTCAACTCGGATAGCTAATGTCATGCTATCCTCAAGGGAACTAGGAGTGGGATAAGCTACCAACAGATCCTTCAACCGATCATTCAGTCCGACACGAAACTGAAATCGGAGTGCCGAGTCATTCCAAGTGGAGGGACCACTCCACTGCCTAAACTCCGAGCAATATTCCTCCACAGGACGTCTACCCTGCCTCAGACCTGTCAAGTGACGTTCAGCATTAGCTGCACTATCCGGGTCATCATACAGTAGCCCTAGGGCCTGAAAAAACCCATCCACCGTCTGCAACTCAGGAGAACTAGGAGGTAACGAGAAAGCCCATTCCTGTGGTGACCCCTGGAGTAGAGACATAACTATGCCCACCTTCTGGACCTCATCCCCAGAAGAGCGGGGGCGCAATCTAAAAAACAATTTACACCCCTCCCGAAATGCACAGAATCTCTTTCTATCCCCACTGAACTTATCTGGGAGTTGTACAGGTGGCTCAGGTGGTGCTGGGGAAGCCATGGTAAACTGACGTGGGGCCGTCTCCTGCTCATGAAGCCGAACAGCTAGTTCCTGCACCATGGTGTTGATTTGCTGCATCTGTTCCACAATATTTGTCAACGCAGTTCTGCTGTCCATGACAGCGACAGTATATTGGGCTGGCTATTCTGTCAGTATAGGGGGGCAAGACAACCAGACAGTGAGCCCTAAGGCTGAACCCCCCCCACTGTCCCTACCTACTTGCCTCAAGACAGCTCTAGCAACTGCGGACAACCTCGGTGGCGGTCCCTATACTATGTAAGTGACACACGTAACAGGACAAGACAGACAACACAATAAGGGGTAGTCGACAAGCCAGAATCAAAACCAGAAGAATCGCAGTACAAATTCAGTGGGCAAAAAACGGTAGTCAAAAGTCAGGCAGAGGTTCGGCAACGATAACAGAAGGTACAAAGAGGTCACAGGGAAATATGGGGAGCTGGGATATCCAGGTAAGAACAAGACAATAGCCAGCACGCAATTGAGCCACTAGCTGCCTTATAAGTAAAGCTGGAGAGACAGACAAGAAGCTGATAGGACTAGTGCTGATTGGAGCTGAAATCACCTGCATCAGTCCAGCAAAGACCAGGTAACTCATTAACTGCTGGACCAAAGTCATCGGGTGTGTCCAGACTCCAAAGGCACAATTCACATTGCACATTACTGTCAGAACTTGCTGCACCACCGCAATCGGGCGTGTCAAAACCCCTGAGACACAATTCACACTGAACGGTTCTGACACTATCTAGCTTGTCTTCAATTTAAAGGGGTATTCTCGCCTGGGCATTCACATTCAGTTTCACTAATCTTCCATTTATAAACATTTCTTCAATTGGATGTTATTAAAAAAAAAATTCCCGTGTGAAGATAATTTCTCATAAATGTAGCCATTCTGTCCCTTACAAACCAGATAGCTTCCTCGGTTACGACCACGTCACACTCTGGCAGCGGTGGCCAGACATGAGCTATTGAGTCTTGTCTGACCTCCTGGATTCAGCATTCATTACCACAGGACGCCTGTGGGACATGTAGTAAATCCCGGACATTTCATATACAAAAACAATTTGTTTCTTTGAGCAATCCCTGCAGCAGACGTGGCTGTATCCGAGGAAGCTGATCTTGTTTCTAAGGGACAAAATGACTATGTTTCTGAGAAATTATCTTCATACAGGAACATTTTTTTTAATAACATCTGCAACATCCCCCACCGGGGCCTAGCCTTTTCTTGGGGCCTGGAGTCCGCCGGGGCCCGCAGTACCTGAGTGGCTGGCGGTTGCGGCCTAAGCACACTTGTGTCACGGTGCTTGGTACGGGGTAACCGGAGGGCTGTCCTACAGCCTGGCAGGTCTCCAGCAGGGTGGTGTTGGCAAGAAAAGATGAGGGAGAGGCTGCTATAGCGGATCTCCCTGGGGCAACCCCTTAATGTCCCGAGTGTGAGTCTCTGGGTGATGGACAGGGTGCCGGTGATGAAGGCAGCCGTATTAGCAGGGACCAGACGGAGACAGAAGTTGAAGAAAACAACTTACAGTTCTTTATTTGAACCGCAGGAACCGCAGCAAACGTGCCTTTAACAAGTTGGTGGAGCACTGGAGAGGTATTTGGAGGGAGCCACAGGATGTAGTTCACCAGCCTGGATGTGGAGGGCAGGCTGGGAGGCAGCTGTGTCCTTAGAGGAGGCTTCAGCTTGGTCCTGGATCTCTTCAGGTATCACCCTTGAAGGTAGGATGATACCCCTTTCCTCACTAAACTAACTCTAGTCTTATTCTCCACTTCAGGCAGGGGCTAGGCTCTTCCTGCGCTGCTCCGGTGTGCTAGAGTCTCTGAGCTGCCGCTCAGCTAACTACTCTCTGCATGTGTCCTGCAGACCCAGAGGGCCTGACTAGGACCGGCCTCTTCTCCCTTCTGGGAGAGACTGCTCTCCTAACTCTCCTAAGAGAGACTCCCCTAGAACATTCCTGGCCAGAGGTTTTATTACCTCCCTTTGGTCAGGTGGTGGCTGCTCCTCCAATTACCTCTCAGTTCACAGAGACAGGATGTAACACAGATCATTGGATACTGGACTTTTACATCATATACAGATTTAACTTCTGCCTTGCCAGGCAGGATTAACCACTGCAATTTCCCCTTTGTGATGTGGTGACATGTTATAGGGCTTATTCGCAAACCCTACCTCGCCATTGCATCGGCGAGGGTGTTGCATACCCCGGGGGCAATTGAAAGAGCCGCCCTCGGCTCGACTACAGATGTATTGGGGCACAGAGGGGGCTAAGGGCACTTCTGGGAAGTGCAGGCTATGTGAGGTGTAGGGACAAACCGCCCATGGTCCTGGAGACAGGCACCTGGGTTGGTGTCGGACTAAGACACATATATGTAGATGCGAAGTAAGACAGTTGGTCGCTAACGCCATTAAACCGAACTGTACAGTAGGAAAGGTGTGGTGTCATGTCCTGTAATCCACTCCTTGCACCAAGGCCTGTATATTTGTTTGATCAACGCTTCTTCCCTGGCGGCAATTATATAAGGTGTCTATCTGCATTGCGTTAGCATATGCGACACGAGTACCTCCTGACTGGCATCCTTACCCATGTATGAGTGGCATCCAGGTGCTAACTGTGTAACACCCCCGGTCCCCTAAAGACCCGCAGTTTACGGACTACCCCCATGTGCAAACCTCGGTTTGAGGGATCAGGTAGCGGTCAGTGTTTTACATAGAAAGACGGTCCGACACAGCCACACTACAACCTGAAAAGCCTATGAAAGGGTTAATGCAGACTACTGGCATATATGACAGTGTGCAAACAGGTGGTAAATTCACATTGGCTTAGGAGCCCAATGGGTACACATCTTGAACGTTACAAACGTTACAGAGGTAGGCTACTCAGGGTAGCAAGATAGTAAATATCTCTTTTCCTGCAAAGAAAAAGGCATAAAAGTGCAAACATAATGTCCATACCTAAGAAGGAAAAGGCATTAAGTGCAAAATAGTAATAAATTACATGGCAACTTTTCCTCAGGATTGGCAACAGTCTCTCAGAAGATCTCCAATAGGAAAGTCCATCTTCTGGGCACAGCCCTTGATGTGGGGAAAAGTGCACTGAGAAGCAAAGGGTCTCCTCTTTGTGTAGAGGGACAGAGTCCTTTGAAGAAATTCTCTGCTGTGGCAGAGGAAGGGTGCTATCATAGCACAGGACAATAATCAGTTCAAGGAATGTCTCTTGACTGAGATAAATAGGGATGAGAGTCTCAGGAAAGTCTCTGGCTCTTTGGGGTAAGGACAGAAATATACAATATGTACATAGTGCAGTACCTGAAGTGGGCTACAGCCCTTCAGGGGTTAGTCAGATGCACCTTCGCTGGGTTCAGCAGGGACAGGATCCAGAGTCTGCAGGGAATCCTGTGCATCCTCAGCGGGAGTAGGTGCCGACTGGGGACACCCGGTGGCAGTAGTGGGTACTGCAGGTGCAGCAACATCCTCCGGACCTTCAGGGGGAGGAGCACTGTCGCCCGGGGTGTCGGCTGATCCAGCCGGGGGCTCAACTGAGCTAGGGACCACGGAGGGGTCCAGCAAAACATAAATAGGGACCTGCGGCAGCGCCGCGGCTCCTTCCAGCTCCGGTTCTTCCGGGGCCGGGTCATCACCCCATTGGTAACCAGCAAGGGGAGATGCGGGCCTAGATGGAACCTCCGGGCAAGGTTCGCTAGCCGGGATGTCTTCTCCCACAGAAGAGCCGCGGGACCTGGCAATGCTCCCGGCAGGGGAGACGGTGGGGGTGGCGCCCTGGATCATGCCCGGCCCATGGATGGCAATGGGACCCGTACTCACGATTACCGTGGATGGGGCATTCACGTGGGTCACCGCCCGGGGACTCGCAGCCGAGGAAGAAGAGGTGTTCGGAGATTCCGGCCACTCGTCGTCCTCATACCAGTCATCGTGCGGGTAGTAGCGGTCCTCATCGGAATCGGGGATCCGGATCACACCAGCCGCCCAAGGTCCTCGGGGTCCCTCCTGCAGGGAGAACTCAATGCACTCGCCTGGCTTCAGGTTGTGCTGGCTCTCCGGCAGATCAGGCCTCTTGACGGACCGGCGGGGTATAAATACTTCCCGTCCGGTGTAGTCCTGGGTGGCGAAGCCATAGCCCCGCTGCTTATCAAAGAACCGGACCATGCCGGTGGTGCGGTTCTTCTCCACCCAGGCTCCAGCTGTAGACCGGCCGGCCATATAACGTTGGGCCTCCTTCTCGCGGCGTCGCTGCTCCGAGACAGCGTCCCGGAGCCGCTGGCGGGCGGCTTCACCTCGGCCACGTGGCTGCGGAGGTGTCGGTGCTGGGGCTCGTGGCTCCGGTGCAGGCTCGGATCTCCGTGTTGGTCGGGCAGGTGCCGGAACAGGAGCGGGAGCAGCCGGAGGATCAGGAACCGTCACAGCAGGGCTGGTAGGCCGAACAACCGGGATGGTAGGCCTCGGAGCAGGCGGCACAGTCGCAGTAGGCCCAGGCGTTGGCTCGGCGGGAGTCGGGGCCTCCCCACGTGGCGCCTCCACGTGGGCCTGCGGGACCGGGATGGTAACCGGGATAGGTATCAGGGACCGCCCGGGTGGGACCTGGTACTGCGTCACCGTCTGATAACACGTCCTGGTGACAAAGGCCCGAGTCAGTCCTCGGTGCAGCCGATGTCCAGCGGAGGGTCTCCGGACCGGCTGTGCGGAGACCACCACCATAGTCTCTAGTACGTCATAGAATTCAGGACGCTCCACAGGAGGGAAGGGCGGAGGACCCCACATGGTGTTGTCCTCACCGTCCAAAATCCACTCCAGTTCTGGCGCTTCTCTGAGGCAGGGCAGGAAGTCCGCCACGAGCCAGTGGGAGGAGTCCAAGTCCTTCCCGCCAAGAGCTGTGGCGGGCTCTAATTTTTCCTGCGCCACAGGAGGCGGGGTTCGCGCCATTCGCGCGGGGGTGGAGCTTGATGCGTCATCTGGGTTTCCCGCCAGTGAAGGTTTTGGCGGGCTTGAATTATTTGCTGCGCCACAGTTTCTGAGGTAAAAATCTTCGGGCGCGGCAGCGCCGGATGTAGCAGAGCTGGTACAGTTCTTGCCAGGATTAACCTCTGGAGTGCTGGAGCGGCGCTCTACAGCACGTGGCAGCAGTATAACACAGTTCATTCCAGAAACACACAAGTCCTTGGGCCTAAACCCGGATGGCAGCAGGGTTAGGCAGCACAGTCTTTTTAATAAAGGAAAGTCTTTAATGCCGTAATAAGGCACAGAAGTAACAATCCTGTTCGTGACGCCACTTGCAACATCCCCCACCGGGGCCTAGCCTTTTCTTGGGGCCTGGAGTCCGCCGGGGCCCGCAGTACCTGAGTGGCTGGCGGTTGCGGCCTAAGCACACTTGTGTCACGGTGCTTGGTACGGGGTAACCGGAGGGCTGTCCTACAGCCTGGCAGGTCTCCAGCAGGGTGGTGTTGGCAAGAAAAGATGAGGGAGAGGCTGCTATAGCGGATCTCCCTGGGGCAACCCCTTAATGTCCCGAGTGTGAGTCTCTGGGTGATGGACAGGGTGCCGGTGATGAAGGCAGCCGTATTAGCAGGGACCAGACGGAGACAGAAGTTGAAGAAAACAACTTACAGTTCTTTATTTGAACCGCAGGAACCGCAGCAAACGTGCCTTTAACAAGTTGGTGGAGCACTGGAGAGGTATTTGGAGGGAGCCACAGGATGTAGTTCACCAGCCTGGATGTGGAGGGCAGGCTGGGAGGCAGCTGTGTCCTTAGAGGAGGCTTCAGCTTGGTCCTGGATCTCTTCAGGTATCACCCTTGAAGGTAGGATGATACCCCTTTCCTCACTAAACTAACTCTAGTCTTATTCTCCACTTCAGGCAGGGGCTAGGCTCTTCCTGCGCTGCTCCGGTGTGCTAGAGTCTCTGAGCTGCCGCTCAGCTAACTACTCTCTGCATGTGTCCTGCAGACCCAGAGGGCCTGACTAGGACCGGCCTCTTCTCCCTTCTGGGAGAGACTGCTCTCCTAACTCTCCTAAGAGAGACTCCCCTAGAACATTCCTGGCCAGAGGTTTTATTACCTCCCTTTGGTCAGGTGGTGGCTGCTCCTCCAATTACCTCTCAGTTCACAGAGACAGGATGTAACACAGATCATTGGATACTGGACTTTTACATCATATACAGATTTAACTTCTGCCTTGCCAGGCAGGATTAACCACTGCAATTTCCCCTTTGTGATGTGGTGACATGTTATGGGGCTTATTCGCAAACCCTACCTCGCCATTGCATCGGCGAGGGTGTTGCACATCTAATTGAAGAAATGTTTATATATGGCAGATTTATCAAACTGAATGTGAATGCCCAGGCGAGAATACCCCTTTAAGGCTGGGTGAAAGATGAGAAATTGTTCTGTTCTATGAAATGCATCACAACCTCCATAGCAAAAAATGTTAATTGTTTGTGTTTGTATATTGTATTAACTAATTTCTCTTTTGTAATCTTTTCTGTAATGTATATTTTTTAACTATAAGTTTAAAACAAGAAAATTTACTTTATTTGGCATTTGCTTCCTATTTTTTTTCCCTTGCAAGTCTATGGAGTTACAGAAAATGGACTGCACAGAGCTGACTATTGTACTTTTGTGTTTTGTTTTCTGTCTCTTGCAGGATTATATGGGACACCCAGATCACCAACCACTCGACTTCCCACTCGAGGTCATTTCAAACAAAATGTGTATGCTGAGGAAATGTGGAACAAACACTGCCTTGGGCACCATATAGTGGAGCCTTGTGAAAGCATTTTTCCAGAGACCTCATTGGTTCATGGCATCCAGTTCCCTCAGTTCGGTGCTTAGCACCAGGGACAACACATGAACATATGAAGTAGCTGTGAATCACATGGAACATGTTGCATGTTGGAACATGATGCAACTTTCTGATAACTTTTGACCTACTATAGATATTGTAAATCTGATTGTGGCAATTGGTTTTAGAGACAATTCTTGTCTTCTTTGATTCGTAACATGTCCATCACCCCATTGGAAAACCTTCCCCTTAATTCAAGATGGCGGCCATATTCTGGACACGGCCTAAAAGGTAGGCTTTCTCATCTGTTGCTTGCTCAGTATTCAGGTCAACTCAATTTTCCTTTCAGTTCGGAAATAAAAGGGTGTCTTGAGATTTTTGAATAAAAATGGAAAGTTTTGTACATCTTCTGTGTTTAGGATTCATTCCCAGTTTTGCTTTCCTAATACTGATAGAAAACACTGAAAACATCTGAATTCATCCGCCTGAATAGACTAAGGCCTGGGATTGTAATAATGTGCATTAAAGGCTATCTACCATCAGATATAATGATAGAAGACGCCTATAACTCCAGTGTCTGCCATTTTCCTAGGTTTCTAAAACACGTATTACTGTCAGAGTGTTCTTATCGTAGAAATATAAAGTTATATTCTGGATAGAAGTGCGGCTGAGCAAGGAAAGCCCGGTGACGTTACCAGCAGCATTAAGGATAACAGGGTGGGACCGGCACGATAGGGTGCAAGAATAAATGATGAGCCCACGGAACCAGGAGGCGCTCAAGTAGCGTAATCCTAAGTGCCTCCAGCTTATTAGCATACAGAATATAACTTTATGGGGCACATTTACTAACCCATTCAGAGGAGTTCACAGAAAGTGCATTGTCCGATGATCATGCGCTATTCACTAAAACCGTGCGCTCCATATTCTGCATGTGTCGCTTCCCCTGCTCAGGTCTGCCGGAGTTCACTTTCTTCTTCCTGGTGCATGTAAGTGTTTGATCTTACGACACAATTTGAAAGTGAAATCCTGCTCCCGTCTGAGGGCACACCCTCCGATTTGTGACACAATCCCCTGTTAAACACCTGTCACTGCCCTGCAAAACTCGAAAGCGATGGAAAGTCCGACAAAAGTGCGTCAGCGGACCCTAGTAAATAAGCCCCTTTCTTTCTACCAGAAGAACACTGAAGAAGAAACAGCAGACACGTGAGTTATAGGCGGTATATCTGATGGTAGATGTCCTATATAACCACAACTTTCTTCTATAGACACAATATAATCTTCAATATCGAATCCACACTCTTTGGCTGGAGACATACACCGAGGGGTGTTTAATGACCAACTTGCATCTTTATTAAGAGTTGTTTTCACGGAACTTTTAAGTTTCTAACTAGAGATGAGCGAACATACTCGATACTCGAGCATTAGCGTACTCGAAACTGCTCGTTGCTCGGACGAATACTTCGCCAGCTCGAGAAAATGGCATCTCCCGCCGTTTTGATTTTTGGTGGCCAGAAACAGAGCCAATCACAAGCCAGGAGACTCTGCACTCCACCCAGCATGACGTGGTACCCTTGCACGTCGATAGCAGTGGTTGGCTTGCCTGATCAGGTGACCCTGGAATAGACTATCCCCTGCCCGCGCTGCTCGCATCATTCTCTGTCTGGATGCCGTTAGGGAGAGAGCTGCTGCTGGTCAGGGAAAGCGTTAGGCTGTTATATTAGCTTACTGTTAGGCAGGAGTGATTCTACAAGAACCCAACAGCCCTTGTTAGGGCTAGAATAGCGTTATATTTTATTTATTTTTTGTTTGCTTGTGGCTGGGCTTGCTGGCACTAGTAGTGCAGCTAGTACCATATTGTGACGAATTTGCAGGGAGACTTGCGAACGTTATATTTAGCTCTTAGTGACACACATATCCATCTCAAGCACCTAAGTGGGACAATTTATTAGGGGTTTCATTGAATTAGGCACAGTCTGACGATTTTTTATTTTTTTTTTCAAAACTTAAAGTGACTTAAAATCCAGTTGTGTGCTGTCAGTGTAGGTTAGAAACTAGGCATACAAGAACACAACCGGCTTTCTTAGCGCTACAATAGCGTTATATATATATTTTGTTGATTTGCTTGTGGCTGGCCTTGCTGGCACTAGTAGTGCAGCTAGTACCATATTGTGACGAATTTGCAGGGAGTCTTGCGAATGTTCTGTTTAGCTCTTAGTGACACACATATCCATCTCAAACACCTACGTGGGACAATTTATTAGGGGTTTGATTGAATTAGGCACAGTCTTCTTTTTCTTTATTTTTTTACTTTTCTTTTTTTTTATAACTCAAAGTCATCAGGCACCGCACAAAATACAGTTGTGTGCTGTCAGTGTAGGCTAGAAACTAGCCATAGCAATAGGGTAGCACTGTTTTGTTAAAAAAACAAAAACACAAAAAAACTAAAAAAAAACTAAAAAATTTTTTACAGTTTACACTTTAATTTTGAAAATGTTGAACCCGAGGGCTAGGGGTAGAGGACGAGGGCATGGGCGTTGAACTACTGCAGGGGTCAGAGGCCGTGGTCCTGGGCAGGGTGAGACAACACCTGCTGATGAGGGAGCAGGCGGACGCCACAGAGCTACACTCCCTAGGTTCATGTCTCAAGTTACTGGGTAGAGCACTGTTGAGGCCAGAACAGTGCGAACAGGTGATGTCGTGGATTGCGGACAATGCTTCTAGCCATTTGTCCACAAGTCAGTCTTCCACGCAGTCCACCCATGTCACCGAAATCAGCACACCTCCAGCTCCTCCACCACAGCCTCCTTCCCCCCAGTCTGCCCCCTCCCAGGAAAATTTGGCATTTGAACCGGCATACTCTGAGGAACTGTTTTCTGGACCCTTCCCAGAGTCACAAACCACTTGTCCGGTTGCTGCTGAGCTCTTTTCCGATGCCCAGGTTTTCCACCGGTCGCAGTCTGTGGGTGATGATGACATTGTTGACGTAGTGGAAGAAGTGTGTAAAGAGGTGTCGGACGATGAGGAGACACGGTTGTCAGACAGTGGTGAAGTTGTTGTCAGGGCAGGAAGTCCGAGGGGGGAGCAGACTGAGGGATCGGAGGATGATGAGGTGACAGACCCAAGCTGGGTTGATAGGCCGGGTGAACACAGTGCTTCTGAGACAGAGGCGAGTCCTCGACGAGAACAGGTTGGAAGAGGCAGTGGTGGGGCCAGACAGAGAAGCAGGGCCAGAGCTGGTGCATCAGCGCCAAATGTTTCACGTAGTGAAGCTCCCGTGGCGAGGGCTAGATTTTCGGAAGTCTGGAGGTTCCTTAAAGAAACACTGGATGACTGACGGACTGTGGTGTGCAACCTGTGCCACACCAGGATCAGCAGGGGTTCCACCACTACCAGCTTAACCACCACCAGTATGCGCAGGCATATGAATGATAAACACCCCACTCAAAGGAACCAAGGCCGTTCACCTTCGGCCGGGCACACCACTGCTCCTTCCCCTGTGTCACCTGCTGCCTCTGCTAGTCAGCCCCCTGTCCAAACACCTCCCGTGCGAAAACCACACCTTCGCCTCCACGATCCTCCACAGCATCCACCAATGTCTCCATGCGCAGCGTTCAGCTCTATATACCCCAGACGCTGGAGCGCAAGAGGAAGTACAGTGCAAGATGTAGACTGGAGATGCTGCCCTATAGGCTGGCAGCGACCGAGGCCTTTCGCAACCTCCTGGCGGCGGCCGCCCCTCGGTATTCGGTCCCCAGCCGCCACTACTTTTCCCAATGTGCCGGCCCAGCCCTGCACCAGCACGTGTCAGACAACATCATCCATGCCCTGACCAACGCCGTTTCTGACAAGGTCCACCTGACCACGGACACGAGTGCTGCCGGGCAGGGCCACTATATATCGCTGACGGCACATTGGGTTAACTTGGTGGAGGCTGGGACCGATTCTGACCCTGGGGCTGGTCATATACTGCCGACGCCAAGGTTTGCGGGGCCTACCTCGGTCCAGGTCTCTCAGGCCTACTATGCCTCCTCCTCCCACCCCTCCTCCTCCTCCGAATTACCATCCGTGGCCATGGCGCCATCAGTCGGTAGCTCTAGGCACAGCAGCAGTGCCGTCGCTAAGCGACAGCAGGCGGTGCTCAAACTGCTGAGCCTAGGCGATAAAAGGCACACCGCCCAAGAGCTATTACAGGGCATCACGGCACAGACTGATCTGTGGCTGGCACCGCTGAACCTGAGGCCAGGCATGGTTGTGTGTGACAACGGCCATAACCTAGTGGCGGCTCTGCAACTCGGCAGACTGAAACATATGCCATGCCTGGCCCATGTGTTAAATCTCATAGTTCAGCGTTTCCTCAAGACATACCCCAATCTGTCTGATTTGCTCACGAAGGTGTGCCGCATCTGTGCGCATTTCAGGAAGTCCAGCACAGATGCTACCACTCTCAGGGCAGCGCAGCGCCGCCTCCAACTGCCCGCTCACCGATTGTTGTGCGACGTGCCCACGAGGTGGAATTCAACATTAACCATGTTATCCAGAGTTTACCAGCAGCACAGAGCGATTGTAGACTGCCAGATGTCAACTTCCACCAGAACTGTTAGTCAGGTCAGTCAGCTTCCTCAAGTCTACAATGAGGAGTGGACGTGGATGTCTGATATCTGTCAGGTAACTTTGAGGAGTCAACACAGATGGTCAGTGGCGATGCCGCCATCATCAGCCTCACCATCCCGCTGCTTGGCCTGTTGAAAAACTCTCTGGTCAGCATGAAGTCGGAAGCTTTGCACTCGTCACAAGAGACGGGGGAAGAAGATTCCCTTGTTGATAGCCAAAGCACCCTCAGGTCTGTTTCTCAGCACATATCGGAGGAGGTGGAGGAGGATGAGGAGAAAGAGGAGGAGAATGTTGGCGAGACAGAAGAGGGGACCATTGTTCAGTCCTTCACTGTTCAACGTGTATGGGCAGAAGAAGAGGAGTTGGAGGAGGAGGAAATGGACAGTCAGGCGAGTGAGGGGAGTGAATTATTGCGCGTTGGTACTCTGGCGCATATGGCAGATTTCATGCTAGGCTGCCTATCCCGTGACCCTCGCATTCAAAGAATTTATTCCAGCACCGATTACTGGGTATTCACTCTCCTGGACCCAAGGTACAAGCAAAATCTTTCCACTCTCATCGCTGGAGAGGAAAGGAGTGTGAGAATGCATGAATACCAGCAGGCCCTGGTGCACAAGCTGAAACAGTATTTCCCTTATGACAGCGCTAGCGGCAGAGGGCGTACTTCTGCGGGACAAGTAGCGAGGGAGAGTAGGCGCTGGCGCTGTACGCCTTGGAGGTTCTTGCCTGCCCTGCCGCTAGCGTGTTGTCTGAGCGGGTTTTTAGTGCAGCTGGTGGCATCATCACCGATAAGCGTACACGCCTGACGACTGACAGCGCTGACAGGCTGACGCTTATCAAGATGAATAAAGCCTGGATTTCTCAGGATTTCCATTCTCCACCAGGTGAAAGAAGCTCAACCTGAATAATGTATGCACTCCTCCTCCTCATTTTCCTCCTTCTCCTCCTCTTTGTACACTAAAGCAGAAGAAACTGGCTATTTTTTGCCAGAGCCAACTGGCTCTAGCTATAGTACTCTATGTATTTAAATTTTCCGGTGCCACATACAGGTACTCTATGTATTTAATTTTTCTGGAGGGCCACCCACCCGGTCCTCTGGTTTGAAAACTTTTTTGGACTGCCACATACAGGCACTCAATCTATTTAATTTTTCTGGAGGACCACCTACCTGCTCCTCTGGTTTGAAAACTTTTTTGGACTGCCACATACAGGCACTATCCAAATTTAATTGTCTCCATAGCAGCCTCCACACGTCGTCTTTATAGCTGCCTCCACACGTTGTCTCCATTGCTACTTCCACACATCATCTCCATAGCTGCTTCCCAAAGTCGTCCATATAGCTGCCTCGATACATCGTCCCCTTAGCAAACGAGCTGTGTCAGGCAGAATTTTGGGTTGTTTTCATGGCTTCCACATCAAACTTGTTAACTTTGTCGCCACCCTGCTGTGTTATCCACAAAATATACTGGCAAACTTTTAACTTTACGGATATTATTTCAGCGCTTCTTGCGCATCTGTTTACATTCCCCTCACCCGCCATAACCCAAACTTATAAGAACAGTACTACACTTGATCTTATCCAAAAGGTTCTTAGAAGTGCTGTTTGTAGCCCCCGCCTGCTTTGAAAATGATACTTTTTTCAAAAGAAACGCTTCTGGCCCCCAGGCCCATTTTGGGTGGAGCCGAGAGACAGGGGCTTGGACAGGCAAAAGCTCGCCTGGCAGCGGACCGCCAGCTCCATCCCAAGATTAGGCAGCCTCAGAGGCATCCATGCATGCTGCCCCTGCTGTTTCCTGTCCATTTTGCCTCCACGATCCTCCACAGTGTCCACCAATGTCTCCATGCGCAACTTTCAACTCTCTATACCCCAGACGCTGGAGCACAAGAGGATATGCAGCACATCATCCCCTTATCAACCGAGCTGTGTCAGGCAGAATTTTCAGGTGTTTCACCAGATACATAATGGAACTCGGCGCATCTGTCGCCGCCATGCTGGAGACCTGAAGTTTCAATCATAGCAGCGCAATATGGATGCCCCATACTGTCACTCTTAATCATGGAAGTCGTCTCCATGGCTGCCTTCACATGTCGTCCCCTTATCAAACGAGCTGTGTCAAGCTAATTTTTCGGGTGTTTCACCAGATACGTTATGGAACTTGGTCACTATGTCGCCACCATGCTGTGTTATCGACTAAATATACCGTCAACCTTTTGTTCACATAGGAAATCATTTCAGCGCTTCTTGCTCACCTCCTTTGGTTCCTCTCTGCCACCCATTGGTTTGAAGCCTGAGTCCATTTGGGGTATGTCGCCATGCCACTCTCTAGCCTGCCACTGCTGCCGCTGCCTCTGCATGCCGTCTTCTATAGTGTCAGGGTCAATTATTGGATGTTTTAGATGCTATCTAGCCTCATTCGGTCACTCTGTCATCGCCATGCTGTTGCCCATAATTTTGGCATAATGGTGTGATTAAGCAGCCTCAGAGGCATCCATGCATGCTGCCCCTGCTGTTTCCTGTCCATTTCCATGGTGTTTCCATCATTTTCTGAGGTTTCCAGGTGTTTGGCCAAGCTTCCCTGTGCAGAGCCTTGGTCCCCTTGAAAAATGCTCGAGTCTCCCATTGACTTCAATGGGGTTCCTTATTCGAGACGAGCACTCGAGCATCGGGAAAAGTTTGCCTCAAATAACGAGCACCCAAACATTTTAGTGCTCGCTCAACTCTATTTCTAACTTATCAAGAATAGAGACAGGGCCTAACTCCTAAAGATCATTTATGACTTGCATAAAAAAATTTGCATAAAACCACTGCACTCAAAGGGGGTCATTTACTAAGGGCCCGATTTGCGTTTTTCCGACGTGTTACCCGAATATTTCCGATTTGCGCTGATTTCCCCTGTATTGGCCCGGGATTTTGGCGCATGTGATCGGATTGTGTCGCATCGGCGCCGGCATGCATGCGACGGAAATCGCGGGGCGTGGCTGAGCGAAAACCCGACGGATTCGGAAAAACCGCTGCATTTAAAAAAAGAAATGTGTCGCTTGGGACGCGCTTACCTTCACTTGGTCAGGCCCGGTGAACTCCAGCGCGTTCAGATGCTTTTCAGCGCAGCAGGGTTACCTGGTGGACGGCGGAGGAACTACCTTGATGAATCCCGGCCGGACCCGCATCCAGCACAGAGAACGCGCCGCTGGATCGCGAACGGGCCGGGTAAGTAAATCTGCCCCAAAGAGTCGCACAAAACAAGCCTACAAAAATGTGTGCAAAGGGCGGAGTTTTTTCATTGTTTGCACAAAATTCGGAGAAAATTTGCACAAATGTATCAATAAACGTTTTGCTTTTATCAATACCGCTAGACAACCACCTGCTCCTAAGAATGAGGGAAAGAAGAAAAATGCAAAAAATAAAAAGTCTTGAATGAAGAGACAGGAAGATCTACATTAACAGTGGTTATAAATTCTGTATATTATTTGCAACCCTGGGGAAATAAATAAGAATTGATGCCATATAAATGTCTATGGGAGACACACGAACGTCAGATAGGCCTCACTTGCCTCAAGGGGATGGACATGGGGACCAACACAATGGGGCAGATTTACTTACCCGGTCCTATCGCGATCCAGCAGCGCGTTCTGTGTGGAGGATTCGGGTCTTCCGGCGATTCACTAAGGCAGTTCCTCCGACGTCCACCAGGTGTCGCTGCTGCTCTGAAGTTCATCGGAATGCACTGAACTTCACCAAGCCGGGTGCAGGTAAGCGCGTGTCAAGCGGCCCCTTTTTTTTTTTTAAATGCGGCGGTTTCTCCGAATCCGTCAGGTTTTCGTTCGGCCACGCCCCCTATTTTCGTCGTGTGCACGCCGGCGCCGATGCGCCACAATCCGATCGCGTGCGCCAAAAACCCGGGCCAATTCAGGGAAAATCGGCGCACAACGGAAAAATTTGAGTAACCCGCCGTAAAAACGCGATTCGGGACCTCAATAAATGACCCCCAATGTGACATTCTCACAGAGCAGTGATATCCTATCACTAACCCATCGGCAATCTTTAAGGGCGCGTTCACACATTCCGCTAGCGCCGCGTTCAGAACGAGGCGCTAGCGCACAGGGGGCGGAGTTTGGGGCGATCGCATATGCCTAAAGGGCAGCCGACACTGGCGGACGGAGTACAGAAACCTACTTGTGGACTTGTGAAGCTTACTGGTGAACCTCATTGCTGATGGCCTATCTAGAGCGATCAGTTCCGCCGGGTCCTTTTAGCACTGAATGCCAGATGTGGATGAGTAATGGCCTAATTACAGGTTGTCCGCAAATTTTTATTAATGTATCTTCTCTCTAAACACTATTAACATTCTAGCCCTTGGCTATGATATGGGCCACCCTGATCAACCAAATAAGGTAACCTGGAAGACATTTATCAGGACTTATATGCCAGTTTCCTGGCGTACAAGCCCTAAAATTATCACAATTTGCAAACTGCCACTGCAAGTAGTGTGTGAAGGACGTATTCCCAGGGTTGGACTGAGCCGGTATTGGGTGTTCCTGCCCTGTAAATGATATATCCTGCCATCTTTCAGGCAGGGCCCCATGTAGAATTGTACTCAAGTGTATCCAGACCCTTCTGATTTATCTGATGGGGCTTACATCATACGCTGGCGCATGATAAATGTCCCCCATTGTATTTTGGCATGTATAACTTGTCCTAAAGCTACTACTACGTCTTATACTATTTCCCAGGATTGCTCACAAAGGAACCAAAGGAACTGGTTTAGTGGGTGATAATAATCTGTTGACTGTGCTTTCCAACACCTGGATATCCACATACCTGGAATACATACACAATCTTGGATATGTACATTGTGGTTGTAAAACATATATATTTATATATTCTTACACCACATACAATAACCATGCATCTTGACATAATCCCAAATAACCATTCATAATTACACCTAAATACATACATATACATGTGATACTGCCACTATATTGAGTTTGATGTTACCTGCCCAGATTGGAATTTCCTGAGTAACATTACTTCTAGACAAACTAATTTTACAAGACGGTACTGAGACATGCCAGGTGAGGTGCGACCATGGCCATCCATGTATCCAGTTTGATAAAAAATTTTATATTCACAATTTTTTAATTTAGGGATCATTCAAACGCGGTATGCCCGCTTTTGAATGGAGGGCACGGCCGGCCGGGAGTGGGCCAGTGCGGGGCGTTACTGTCCCCGTGCCTGCACACTCGCTGCTGTTGCTGCTGTATTAATACTTCATACGTGAAAAGTCGCCAGCTGCGTTTTTTTCTATGCCAGGCCCTGCCTGGCGTAGGATAAACGCTGCTGGCAGCCCTGATACAGCCCCGAACTTGCAGCAGCGGGGCACGAGCGCCAGCGTATAATAAATATCCCCCATTGTGTGAATGCGCCACAAATAAGGGTCGTTACCAGGACCCGGTGGATTGCATTATTTTAATCGGGCAGAGGCCTGGGTACATGAGACCACACCCTCAAAGCTACTCCATTGATTACCAAAAGCCAGTCCCTGGTTACCTGATCCACACACACAAGAGCTCTGATTTCTGTGCACCTGTATGACCATGGACTGGCTTTTATCTCCTGGAGGTAAGCAATGAATGACAGCAAGCAGAGATCTAGTAAACGGGGAAGAATTTATATCAAATCTGTATTAATACTCAGACAAAAGAGATACATCAATAATGATGTTGGTAATTGTTGACACATTGTTCAGTATCTGTATCTTATTGATTTGTGACCGATTTTAACGGTTTACATTTTCTACTCTATATACTTAGTAAGTATATTGGAAACATTTCTTTGTGGAGAGGAGTGGATTCAACATAAGAGAAGTCTTTTTGATATTTCTCCTCTTTATGCTCCACTCCCAATGTCTGATGCAAAAACTACATCAAAACAGCACATGTGAAATCGCCCTAATTGATATAGTAATCGCAAAGAGTAGGATTTGATTCATTCTAAATTACCGGCAGTGACACTTGGGTTTTATAGCATTTATAGCACTGGTGACATGAGGATTGCAATGCTGAGAGCAGATCCCTGAACGCATCAATGACATCTATGTCCAAATAGTTTTATTTAAAAAAAGGAATTGTAGTTTATCATTTCTTGTCTAATTAGATCCGTGTTGATGGGTAGGAGTCTCCTGACCTTACATGTTGGAACACCGTGAGTGCAGAGAACAGAGCGCCTGTGTGCTGCAGGGTGCAGGGCTGGGCGTGTTCACATCGCTGGGGAAGAGCTCATTGCTGGACCAAATGTATGTGTCACACACTCAGTCAGGATAGACGCTGTGACCCATGACAAGAACACAACTCTCAGCCTGAACCCTGACTATACCCTGGCACCCCCCATACACTGACTGTATGTCCTGCTGACTGCAGCACTGCACCACAAGAATGGAGACTAATGGCTCATTACCAAGTAAGTCCATCTATAAATAATACCGCTACCAGATGTTCCCTGCATGCTGTGAAGAGAAACGCCAGCAAACAAAAAGAAAAAAGATTTATTTGACTTTTTATTTAGGAATATGTGAATGGCAGCGTCCAGGCGCAGCGATGTCAGGTGTTATTCATAGTTCCGCAGATTTGTGATACAGATGTAGCAGAGGGGAATTTGTTATGTAACCATTGCTTAGTTATGTCAGTATAGTGGATGTATGTGCAGTCTTCTCTGAAACCACAGGAAACACATTTATGCTACGTCTGACAATCTGTTCGGTTTTACCAATGTGGGTGACTCTGCCCTGGGTAGATCTGGGTAGTGATTCAAGTGATGTTTCAATTCTTTTACATTTGCATGCTTGGCATACCTTATAACTAGGTCAGCTCGAATCGCTACACTGCAGCAGAAGACTTTCTAGAGTAACTATCTTACTTTTAGACTTTTGTCTTGTTGTTGAAGGGGCTTCCAGTAATGCACATTAATGATGTGATCGCTTGCAGCTAATGTGCTCTGCAGAGTCTAGTAATGACTTGCACTCTCGGATATACTTGCTCACTTGAGTTCATTTGTATATTTTACCTGACATGACTGTCCTGACATCTTACACGTTTCTATTTAAAGGGCTTATCCGGAATTCCTTTCTTTTTAAAAAAACAAAAACACATCTCCTCTCCTGACCATGCTACCCATTCTTGGTATTGCAACAAAGTTCTATTAATCTTTACAGCTGAGATACAATACCAGCACAATCCATGGTCAGGTTTGGCGCTGTTTTCGAAAAAAGCCATGTTTTCCAACCTACTGAGAGTGCGGTAACTTGTGCCGCCAGCGCAGCGTTTACAAACACATGGGGCCTATCCAATATGCGTTTCCAGTGAGATACATGCGATCACTGACCAATAGCATGCCTTTCACTGGAAACGCATATGCGAACGGGATGAGGCCGGTTCCCATACGCTGCGCATGTGGCACATGTGATCACATCCTGACAACCACTTTGATTCGTATTAATATCGCTACTAAGATAAAATTATGTCTACTTATTAAAGTCTTAAATCAGTTATATAAGAAGGTGATTAGTTGATTCATCCACTGTGGAAATCAGTAAAATAAAGTAGAAAAAACTTAATTTGTAAAAATATTTTGCTACGGGTGTCCGTTAGTCTGTGTGACGTTATGGAGTCTAACAATGGACATCTCTGAGAAGAATGGTAAAAGGAAAACCTACATTTGCCATCCTTCTTATTGACTTGTATGCAAGTTTACCTTCCATTGCTCTTTCATAATTTATCGAAGCAAACATATCACTGCATCCCATTTTATTACTGCTATAATGGGAAACGGGCATTATTAACAGTGGCGTGAACTTACCTGTATTTTATGCATGCTATTATACTTAAGAGTACAATACACTATTTTCTGTGTAATCAGATAACTTAAAGGGGTTGTCCACTTTCAGCAAATAATTGATATTTTGTTGTGGAAGGAAAAGTAATACAATTTTCCAATATACCTTCTGTATGAATTCCTCATGGTTTTCTAGATCTCTGCTTGCTTTGCTTCTGTAGGAAGCTTCTATGTTTATCCCAGTGGATAGAATCTGTCCATGAGACGGACATGCAAGTGCATGAGCTGTTATTATCACACAACTCCTATTACTCTCTGTGATAATAATGGCTCATGCCCCTGCCTGTCCATCACATCACATGGACAGATCTATATCCACTTGAAGTAAATAGAAAAGCTTTCTATAGTAGGACAGCAAGCAAAGATCTAGAAAACCATGAGGAATTGATACAGAAAGTATATTGAAAAATTGTATAACTATTCCTTACACAAATAATATCAGTTATTTACTGAAAGTGGCCAACCCCTTTAACGTGACAATGCTGCTTTTTATTGTCATGCATTCACCTCGAAGCCCAAAGATGGACTTTTCAATTTAGTAAAAAAACCCTGCTATTAATTTATGTTAACATTAAATTCAATTATGTTTTTTTTCTATAATTTCCCAACATACTTACTTTTTTTTTTTTTTGCAATTCATCCTGATTTTTAAGTTTGCTGTCAGTGACTGTAGTGATTATACACCTCGTCCTCTTTCAGATGAAGATACAATTGTGTCTAGATAATGATAATGCACATGTTTTATTTAGGTTGTAGAGCGCTGTCTAGACTTGATACAGTTGTATTTGTCGGATTAATACAGGAGAGATGGAATCACTTTGCAATCTTCAGACTCTTGTGTGCTTTGCCTTCCCCACCTACATACCATACCTTTCCCTCCCATTAAAACTCAGCTGAGATTTCTCTGGAATGAGAACTTGGGAAATTCCTTTCTGTTCACTATTTATGGCAGGCAAGTATGTAACTAGAAAGTGCTGGGCCTCGTGCCAAATATTTAGAAAATTTTGAAAAAAAAAATGTTTGTGTAAAAAAAACATTTCTTACCTCTCCTAGCTCCAGGTTTTGATTGTCTTCAATACCTGACCTCGGTATAAGGGCTGTGCTTGTGCCGTGGCTTGATAGATTGTAATGTTGGCCAGCAATAGGACCTTTTTAGATCCTGCACAGCGCAAGGTCCTGATGACCTGGAGAACCTGATTGGTAGAAGGGGCTGTGGGCCTAAAGCCAGTGTAGTTTTTGCCAAACCACAAGAGATTGTCAGAATACTCTGCCTCACGGGCATAGGGTCAAACTGGCACAGGACCGAGAGCTGAGAAGGGGCAAGGAAACCTGGCAGTATTTATGCTACTTAATTTGAATATCTTACAGTCACTGAGAATTGTTTTGTAAGCATATATTTTCATGCAGCACAGAAACTTTTGAACTTTCCTACTACTCCTCTTGCAATTGCTAGTGACCATTAGTGATGACTATGCAAGAATTGCAAACCACTAGCATGGCCACGTATTTAGTTATATTCAATATCTGTGTCAACGTATGTTCCTTGAAGCAAAGTGTTCTGTATCTGTGATTACTACATCTAATGAAATAGTTTTTTTGTACATCTCCCGATGGGCAAAATAAACAGCTACCCTGAATCTTATTTGCCTTTGTGTTTATGTTGGTTGTTTTGCCCAATTACAGGGAGTCCCCGGGTTACACACAAGATAGGTTCCATAGGTTTGTTCTTAAGTTGAATTTGTATGTAAGTCGAAACTGTATATTTTATAATTGTAGATCCAGAAAAAATTTTTTTTGCCCCAGTGACTATGAAGAGTTTTAAAATCTTTTGCTGAAATGGGACCAAGGATTATCAATAAAACTTCATTACAGACACATTACAGCTGATCATTGCAGTCTGGGACTATAGTAACATCCAGAGAGCTTCACCAGAGGTCACAGTGGGGAGAGGGGTCTGTCTTTTACTAGGGGTTGTCTGTAAGTCAGGTGTTCTTAAGTAGGAGACTGCCTGTATACTTCTCTCTTTATCCTGTAAATTAGATGTAATTATATTCCAAGCTGGTGAACTTTTTGATAGTTACATACTGATATGCAGAGCTTGTGTTACATTACATCAAAGCTGTGATATCAATCCTCGTTATATCACCCTGAAGTTTATGTACAGCCTATGTTTATAGCATTGCAGCCATGGGTACTATAGTCTAGTAGTTTTGTGTGTATGAAACAATGGCAACTATGTGGTAACCGCAGTTCATTATTTGCCTCAAGCCAAGCTGCCTATTGTACTCAATACACATACAGTCAGACTGCATTTTATTCTATTTATATTCCAGCACTTGCAGGTTAGCTATGAATATGTCGATCTATAGAAGTAACAGCCCTTCTAATCGCACTAAGAAATGGAATATATTGGTACCAGGCACCACAAGATCATTACGCTGTAGTATAGGAAACCTCCATTTATGATAAATTAACCCTTATGTATGATATTTTGCGCTGTTTGAAGGTGCTGGAGTAAACGTGGATGCTACTGGTCTCCATATATGTAAATGTAGAGTCTGGTGGCTACCTATCTCTACTCCTAACACAGAAAGTACATGTCTGATTTGAGATACCAGTTACATCATGTAATTGCTGAGTTTGACCACACAAAGCTGCAGAGAGTGATGGATATTGGCCCTGGAGATATTTGTAATGACACATTTGGTGTCTATTGTTAGTAGCAGCAGGGCTGTGGAAAATTTCATTTATATTCCATGATTGTAGCTGGACTTGTGAGGTGAGATCTCACACAAGTCCATCTCGTCCCCTTTGCTCCTGTATCGTAAGAGCAGGCTTCTCATTGGATATTAATGCAGAGAGGAGGGGCTGGGGAGTCTGAATGCAAAAATCTAAGAACGTAGGAGTTTGAGACAGACATTTCTCCAAGTTCAGCCTCAATCATGCAATATAAATGCAAACTTCTCAGATAAAATTGGAAATTTTAAGTCCCACTCAAGACCCACCTTCCTTCATGACCTAATATATTGGGACTGTCTCTGAAAGTGAAGGACTGTGCTTGCAAATTCTAGACTGTTGTCGAGTATTATTCATGATCTAGAACATAAGTTTCACTTGATGCAAACTGTACTGTACTGTAATATTCTATTTGTATATGTCCCCTGTGATTTGTAAAGCGCTACGGAATTTGGTGCTATAAAAATAAAGATTATTATTATTATTGTTAACTGTTCTGCTATATTATGACAATCTTTACTTGTTCAATGAAGGAAATATAATCTTCACTTGATTCAATGGGGCTCATTTACTTACCTGGTCCAGTCGCGATCCCGCGGCATGTTGTCCGACGTGGATTCGGGTCTGCCGGGATTCACTAAGGTCGTGCGCCCGATATCAAGCAGGTGTCGCTGCATGTGAGTGCTTGGTCTTGTGACACATTTAGTTTTTTAAATTCCGCGGTTTTTCTGAATCCGTCTGGTTGTCCGACGGCCACGCACCACGATTTCTGTCGCGTGCATGCCAGCGCCGATGCGCCACAATCCAAACGCGTGCGCCAAAATCCCGGGGCAATTCGGCGCAAAGCGGAAATATTTGGGAAACCCGTCGAAAGTGTGGCGTTCGGACCCTTAGTAAATGAGCTTCTGTATCTTGTCTCAGACACAGACTATAAGTTATTGATCCACAAAAAGTCACAACTAACATGAGCACTTGTCCATCCACGTTACTCATTGCAACTATAAATCACATGACAATGACAACAAGGCCAATCCAATTTTAGAAGTGTGGATCACAGCAAAATACTGCAGAGTCATATCCTTTTTAAGCCCATTGCTATCCAAAACTCAGCAACCGTACTCGTGTTTATGGAAGTTGTCTGAGGCTCTGAATCACAATATTATGTTGCTGCCTCGGAAGAAACTGGGCTGTGAGAACACAGATGCTTTGTGATCAGCCTGTACAGCTACTACTTCTGTTACGACAGAATATCACGCTATACACTAGAATTCAAAGAATGTAAAAATATTTTTAATCTCTTGTTCTGAGAGATTTTCTTTATTCTTTTTGTACTTACAGTTAAATCAACTTTATGATTTTTTTTTTTGTTCACTTAAGGTTCATGCGCTTTGTACAGATTCTCCACAGGTTTACGTTACCACAGCCTTTTCATGTTAATACACGCACACCATCACTAGGGGCGTAACTTGTGGCGATGTGGCGGGTCTAGGACCTTAAAAAAAAAAAACATACCACTTAAAAATGGTAGGTTTCTAACCCTCAAATACATCGTACCAGCTCAGGGTGAGCTGGTGCCGGAGCATATTTTCATTAATTCCAGAGACCACTGATTGCTTTATTAAAATCTTTTATACTTTATATTGCAAGCACGCATCGTCGCACCATGCATGCAACCGTGCGTGCGCCTGATTCGAAACTGCCGGAGAGCCGGTGACCTCACCAAGCTCTCGGGCACACTCACGACTGCGCAACTTCACACGGCCAGCTTCGCATGTGAAGTTGCGCAGGTGCGAGTGTGCCCGAGAGCTTGGTGAGGTCACCAGCTCTCCGAAACTTCTGAATCAGGTGCATGCACGGTCGCATGGTGCGCCGGGCCCTATCATTGTGCGCCAAAGTGTCCTTGCAATATAGGGTATAAAACAGTTTAATAAAGCAATCAGCATTTTCTGGACTTAATGAAAATATGCTCCGGCACCAGCTCACCCTGAGCTGGTGCAATGTATTTGAGGGTTAGAACTACCATTTTTAAGTGGTAGGTTTCCTTTAAGGGGGGTTTAGCTTTAAAGACAAAATTATTATTTGGTGAAAGTTTCATGTTAACACTAGATTATTCATAACAAAATTACTATTTTATCATCACAATTCCATAATTGATCGGGCCGGCTTCACGATGACTATGTCATGGCCACCCATCTCTATTTGTACACTTAGGTTTCTCCTCTGCAGCAGTCCACATGAGAGCGCGGAGCTAGCAATCTAAAAATCTCAGTTCTGCTGTTTCCCAGTGCCTTGCCGGATTTTACACTCCCTGGTCCTGACACTGACATGTGAATGATGTGGCCAAATAGATGACATTTAGTATTTGGCTGTAGCGGCCATATGTGCGTATAAGGATTCCATTGCTAGACCAGAAAGAACTGTGATTGGCAAGTGAATCGAAGCTGTGTATGCAATGATCTGTAAAGTTAAGCCCCTTCCACACTGGCGTTTTTCACGCGCGAGTTCTGCGCGTGCATTTGGCGCGCAGAACTTGCATTGCACTCTGTCCCATTGTGCTTGCGTTCGTTTTCACGCGCGTCAAAATCGCAGCATGCTCTACTTTTGCGTGTCACGCGCGTTTTTCACGCCCCATTCAAGTCTATGGAGATGCATCAAGAGTGCAATGCGTTTTAAACGTAAGGGTTGCTAGGTGACCAGAATAACATTATTTCCCCTGCTCGCGATCGAGCATTTAATTAAAAAAACACAATGAAGAACAGTGAAGAATAGAATAAAAACATTGAACACAGTGACCACAGGATCATTTAAGAGAAAAACACAGTGCAGAACACAGTGCAGAACACAGTGAAGAATAGATTACAGATGTTCGGCACATCTGCTTACTTGTCGGGAGATACGCGCGGAACGGCGCGAACAAAATAGCATGTGAAGAACAATATATATGTGTGAAGAACACATTGCAGATGTGCCGAACATCTGTAATCTATTCTGCACTGTGTTCTGCACTGTGTTTTTCTCTTAAATGATCCTGTGTTCACTGTGTTCAATGTTTTTATTCTATTCTTCACTGTTCTTCACATCTGCTAACTTGTCGGGAGATAATATACGCGCGGAACAGTGAAGAATAGATCGCAGATGTTTGCAACTTATCAGAAGACATTATTTTTCAATTAAATAACACATTTTAATCCCAAACCATGGTCCCTTTCAAAAATGCTCAAGTCTCCCATTGAATCGCGCGTGAAAAATGCGCCGAAAACGCAAAAAAACGCTAACACGCGCATGAAAAACGCAAAAATGCTAATTACTCCAAGGAAAAATGGAACAAAAACGCAGGCAAAAACGTCAGTTTTTCACGCATTGCACCCTGACGTGAAATGCAACGCTAGTGTGGAAGGGGCCTTAGAATATCTTTGGTAATCTGTTTTTCAGTAAAATTATCTTGGCTGCACAACTCCTTTTAATATGTACATTTAGTCAGGGATGAATCTAAACTCTCTGCCGCTTGAAGCAAGCTATAGAACGGCGTCCCCTCCGCCCAATCCAGAAGTAATGTAGCAGATTATTTTTTTCTTTTTACCTAGTGGGTTCTCCATGCAATGTTTAATACCCATGCTGACATTGGATGTGAAGAGACACTGTTTTCAACTTTCAAGTCCTAATTTATTACATGAGACTCAGATATTCCCAGAATCTGAGTGATCCAGTACTTTCAGGGAATTGCTCCCATCCTTCCATCTATCCAATGTATTTTTGCAATCGCCATAATGATATCCTAAAATGTGATATTGGTGGTGTGTTGTGGAAGTTGAGTATTAATCAGATTTTTGGGGGTAGAACATTCCAAAAGCTTGAAATTCTCTGGAATGACTCTGGAAACATATTCTAAATTTCAGCATAGATGATAACCATAGTACAAGAAAAAAAAGTGCATGATAAAATTACCTAGTCTCATAATTTTTCACTATGGTTTGACTGGGATGTTTTTTTAGTATGTGATGGCTGTCCTGCATGTGACATACTCCAGTTGTTTGCACAGCACTACAAACCGCAGCCATAGTCACTATAAATAATACCGCAAGAATCAGAACATGAAATTCAAGCCCTGCATTGTCAAACTAGAGTAGAAAGCCACAATACAAGTCTTGGTAAGATATACCGTATTTGCATTTAGTAAATCAACAGACAGGCTTTAGATGTGGTTTTCTGTTTCCAGTGATAAGTTTACACTCTGCGATCACCATTTTGCCGTCTACTAATAGAATGAATGGAAGGTCTGTAGAAAACAAAGTGGTTTTTCCTAAGTGCACAAATACCTGTGTCTCTTACGGATTCCCACTCATGCCACACAGTGAGGCCGCGTTTACATGTAGCACTTTGATTGCGAGTTGATTGAGTTAACATTATGTTTCCTCCAGGTTTACTAAATGCTCAGGAAACACAATATAACTCAATGTCTGATCAGAGGTGGAGCCTTTCTATTAAAAATGCAATTAAAACGTTTTGTGTGAATGCGGCCTCAAGCCTCTGTCCCCTCTATAACAGAATGCTCTCAATTTCCCCCCCAGCCCTCACATGCAACTTCTTATACCCCCATTCCAAATACCAACGAGGCACCAAACCAGAATTGGACATTGTCGGGCCCATGGGCCACATCCGGCCCTCTATCTCTGACCGACCCATGTGAGACTGTTGAAAAATTTGAGCTCCTCTCCTCCATCATTAAAGATGCAATTATGTTCTCCATATTTTTACCTTTTTTTAATGTAGGGATGGTTATATTTTGTATATTGGTATTGGGTAGAATTGGGTTAAGTATATTAGTCTGATCCTCTAAAATCATTCCAATTTCATATGTGGCCCCATGGGAAAATGAATTGCCCACTGTCAAGATAATGGACCTGGTCTCCCTTTCTGAACCTATCGGGTCGCACTGGACCTCACTCTGACAGTTCTCCGCCCTCCACAACCTGAGTGAATATAACTGACACCAATCATCATATATCAGGCTGAAGAGACCCCTTGCATAAATCATGCCCAAATACCATATAATACTCAAATCAATCACTTCAGGTACCGTCTCTTCTGAGCTATGGAATCGTTACAACACAAGAAGGATCTTTATTAAATTGAAGTTTTAATATAAAAGATGACAGTACAGTACTTGGAAACAAAAAGGGGTTATCATACAAAAAGGGTAACAATTAAAAAGACAAATACATACAATGCAAAAATAACAGTTTGATAAAATAAAAGGGATAAAAACAGAATTTAATACATTACGTGATGTCTGGTGCCTGGGAAAGCAGAAGTAGGTGATCAATCTATCCCATAGGGATCCCCCAAAGAGTGACAACTTCCTATCTCCAAACTTCTACCTAAGTATAATTCTAACATCCCCGCCAGCTTCTAGTAACACAAAGGAGACATGGAATATGTTAATTGCCTTTTTAATGACTCAGAGTTTATGACCCTTTGTATTCCTAAGAATCTTTATATGTGGATATCTTGCCATGCGGGCATCCTACAGACCTGGTCTTACATCTTTTTTCTTTGGATGACCTGCCCGCATACATACTAATCATGAGGATAACCATAGTAATATTTTGGAAGCTATTTAATTGCTTTGTTACTGTGAAGCCATCCCTTGGCCTTTAAAACCGTAACATCAGAGTGGTGAATAAAATTATTATTAGGGAAAGGTACCGTATATACGGTATACAAAAAATGTGCTTACATACTCACCTTCCGGCGCCCCTGATCCTCGGCACGGCTCCCCGATGCTCGGCGCGGCTTCTCTTCTGTCTTCTCCGCGATGCTCCCGTCACTGCGGCTCCTCTTTCTTCTCTCTGCTGGGGGGCTGGCTGGCTATTAAAGGGGGGCTGGCTGTATACTACTGGGGGCTGTGACCAATGCATTTCACACCCTCGGCTTATACTCGAGTCAATAGGTTTTCCCAGTTTTTGGTGGTAAAAGCAGGTACTTTGGCTTATACTCAGGTCGGCTCGAGTATATACTCGAGTATATACGGTATGTGGCCAAATATGAATTATACTACATATTCCTTTGATGTGTGTCTTTCTAGCAGTGACCTTTAAAACCAGAGGCTGACCTCGTTAATGGATGTAGAGAGAATCTTATCCACACGCCATTATTTTTTATGATAGGATCTCTGGTTTTGGGAAAGATGCGTTTATTTCCCACCCAGGTCTGTAAAGGAGGTTTGTCGGAGAGGTGGGCACCTCCCTCTCCTAAATTTTGAGATATTCCTACTTCACCACACCCAACCCTGTACTAAACAATGCATACTCCAGTGCCGGATGTGCGCCAATTATTAGCCATGACGCACATCATGCCTGTCTTGGTGGATTGGCTCCTGTAAAAGAAGAGACATGAATGAGGCTAATGTGTGTGCAGATCTGTGGTAGTGTAAGCTGCATCGCTCTGCATGATCCTCATCTAGACAAACTTGCCAATTTTTCATACTTCTCATTTTCAGGTAAAGGGCTCCTTTTTTGCAATATGCAATGTTGTACATACAAATAAAACTGGATAAAAGACTACAAATATGTTGTGTTCCTCCAATATTCATTTTTAGCAAAGACAATACAGCTTATATTGAAGCTTCCGAAACTACAAGTCTGCAGTTTACATAAAACATGACTGCAGAGCTGCTTTACATTGTGTCCTCGGTCCTTCCCTTTTAGGATTTTCTTAAATAAACCTGTGGGATTCCTGCTTGGAAGGAAATTTTTACAGTGGAAAAACAATGGCACTCAGAGGTTACATGTAGTACGTGACATTTTATCACATGATCATACAAACCTTATAACCCCAAATAAGGAAAGTCATTTAAACACCTATTAAATAAACCCCCACAAACCGACATTAGCGCAACAGCAGCATTTTACTGCATATTTTGCATTTACTTGCAACATGTTTCGCAATGAAAGTCAAAAACTGCCCACTTAACAGCAGTTCTCCTATACACCTGTCCCATCATCGGGCCTTTCATCATTACCAGGGGCATAACAACAGGGATAACCGCCATAGCAGCCACTATGGGACCCACAGTGTACAGGGGCCCTGTCATATGACCTGTCACTAGAAATGGAAGATATGTAGCATTATACAGGTAGTCCCCGGGTTACGTACAAGATAGGGTCTGAAGGTTTGTTCTTAAGTTGAATTTGTATGTAAGTCGAAACTGTATACTTTATAATTGTAGATCCAGACAAAAAAGTTTTTGGGCCCAATTGGAGTTTAAACATTTTTTGCTGTAATGGGACCAAGGATTATCAATAAAGCTTCATTACAGACACCTTACAGCTGATTATTGCAGTCTGGGACTATAGTAAAGCATTCAGAAAGCTTCACCAGAAGTCAGAGGGGTCTGTCTGTAACTATGGGTTGTCTGTAAGTCGGGTGTCCTTAAGTAGGGGACCGCCTGTATTCATATTATGCTGCACATTGTACAGCTTAATATATATGTAAGTTATGTGTGATGTATGTATGCTGTGTTTGTGCCAATGCATAAATGTGTTGGTATGTATGTGTGTGTGTGTGTGTGTGTGTGTGTGTGTGTGTGTGTGTGTGTGTATATATATATCGCATGTGTCAGTATAAAATATGTATACTTTTATGTAGTTAAGGGGCCCCATTCAGAAGTCTGCTATGATGCCCTGCCTCTCCTAGTTACGCCCCTGGCAATTCGTGAAACGGGTTTCCAGGCAATATTTTTAGCCTATCTTCAATATCTGAACAATGGTAAACTGACCGCTGGGTGATGCCTGCATCAACAATCTTACCCGGAAGCAGATGGCTCCCCCTATTCTGTGGCACCAATATGTTGTTACTGAAGGTTCGCAAAGTGAACAAAATGCATTCTACTTTTAACAATAGGTTTTTTTATTGTTAGAAACAGACTCCATGAGTTGGGCGTGAGGGCTTACATCCCAACACTGTACAGGGTGATTGGCTTTTGCTAGAGAGCACCAAGACTGGCAGATTTGATATTGGACCCCTGTGATCTTCACAGATGAGAGCAGGTTCACAATGAGCCGGGATGGGAGTCTGGAAGCGGTTTGGCAGTGGGCCATTAATGGTGTGGAAAGGCTTTCCTTTGGAGGACCGCACATCCCTCCATGTAATAGCCAGTGGTAACCTGACTACCATAAGGTACTGGAATGACATCCTCAGATCCATTGTGAGACAATATGCAGATACAGTGGGACCTGGGTTCCTCCGAATGCAGGACAATTCCAGATCTCATGTGGCTGGAGTGTGCCAGCAGTTCCTGTATGATGAGGGCATTGATGCTATGGACTGGCCTGTCGGTTATCCAGACCTCAATCCAATCAAGCACATCTAGGACATCCTGTCTTGTTCCATCCACCAACACCACTTTGCACCACAGACAGGGGTTGACTGATGCTACAATCCCGTTCCGGCAGAAGATCCCTCCGGAGAACATCCTCTGCCTAATCAGGGTCATGTCCAGACATTGTAGAGAGTTTATGTGGAGGCCATGCACACTACTGAACCTCATTTCCTTGTGTGGAGGCGATTCCCCTGAAATTGGATCAGACTAAAATATGATTTTCCACTTTGATTGAGTCTTACTCCAAATCCAGTCCTCCATGGGAACTTATTTTTGATTTTCATGAATCATTTTTGTTTTATTGCAATACAATTTTGTCACAATGTTATCTCTGAGCTGTACGGTGTGTTTCTAGATTTGACACAATGCTATTTGTTCACTAATGTTCTCTAACAAACCTTTGAGGCCATCACAAAACAACTGAGTGAGGGTGCGGTCACACGTTGCAGTTAAAACTGCATCGCAATTAGTTTTGGGGTGGTTTTAGGTGGTATTACTTATTTTAACAAGTTAAAGGCATCAAATCAACAGGTGAATGAAATTTGTGGAACAGCTTTCTCCTTCAAAATCAAATTCACCCATTCAGTTCATGTCTTTCACCTGTGAAATTGACAAAACTGCACCTAAAACCACCACAAAACTAATTGCGATGCAGTTTTAACTGCAACGTGTGACCGCACCCTTATACTGAGTTACAGAACCACATACAGATGTTCTCTATTTACTAATTATGTTTTTTCTAAAGGCAATTGGGCACACTGGATTTTATTTAGGGGTATCAGGGGCGAAATACATATGCACACCACACATTTAATTTTCTTTAATTTGCAAAGTTTTGAATAAATACGTATCATATTCTCTAAATTTCAATACTTTGTTTTGCTCTATTAATAAAATACATTTAAATTTATGACTGTTAGGTTTAAAAAATAGGATATGTTCAATAAATGTGAATATTTTTGCTACCCACTGCTTATGCAAAGATGCTAGATTACTACTAGATTTAAAGAGCTTAGACTTAAGCCTCTGCTTTAACATTTGCATTTAAAGATTTCAGTAAATAGTAATGCAGTATCAGCAATCATCCTACTTTAGTTTTGTTGTATGTTTACATGTCTTTCTTTATATACAATATTTACGTACATCTGTATATTTGGCATCTGTCCTCGCAGTCTGACTAACCTGATCTGACCTTGTCATTTGTGCTTTAGTCAACACATGTATAGTGACCTATAATAAAGCAGGAAATGAGCGCTGGTGATAATGTACAGGAACGCCAGAACTCTCTCCTCACTGCTGAGTGGACACAGAACCCAGCAGAATAGATCTACCACAATATTTTATATACTAGGGCAAGTTTATTAATACCTTTTTAGGATTTTTTTTTCTCCATCCTCATTTTACAAAAGCCACCTTTACAAAATAACTTACACGTTTTTAATCCTTTTATCTGACATGAGCAAATGAGGGCTTGTTTTTTTGCAACAGAAGTTGCATTTTCCAATTACTTTTATATTTAGTGTAAAAATATCATGTTGATTAAAATGTGTAGATTGATTCTTTGTGGGGGGAGATGTATTTTGCACATGATACAATTGTAAAGTTTATGCAGTTCCCTGTACAGTATAAAATACATGCTAAGGCTACATTCACACTACAGTATGGGGGACGTATATACGGCTGACGTATATGCGGCCGATATACGTCCCCCATACACTTCTATGGGCTCACGGCCCTGTACGGGAGCGGTACGGTGCCGCACACGTGCGGCACCCTACCGCTCCGTAGCCCGGGGAAAGATAGGACATGTCCTATCTTTCCCCGTATTACGGCGCCATGCGCCATTACTTTCTATGGAGAGGGGCAGGGGTGAGCTGCGCTCACCTCCTCCTCCTCTCCCCGCGCTGCCGTGTGCCCGCCGTGCTACGGTGCGGCGGGCTCACGGCAGTGTGAATTTAGCCTAAGGCTACATTCATACGGACGTATGAATAACGGCCGTATACATACCGTTTTTTTACGGGTTACATATGGCCACATTCATTTCAATGGACAATACGTCCAACCATTTATATTGCCGTTTTTGACACTGGAGTGTACGTACCGTATACTGGCCGTATAAAAATATAGAGCATGTCCTATTTTCTCCCGGATTTCAGTTCTGTATGCCCTAGAAGTCTATGGGCATGTATAAAATACGGGTTAAATACGTGCTGCATACGGATGAAAAACGTCACGTATATACGGGCTCGTACGGGCCGTAAATATAGGACTGGAGAAATCATACGGTCGTGTGAATGTAGCCGAAGAGTTCAGTGACTGCACAATATTCGGAACCAGCATGTTCATCCTGTAGCTTTAACTGCCCATTATCTGGGTTAGCCGGCTTACCCTGTGTCATCACATAGTTAAAGTATTATAATCACTGATATTTTCGTGTAATTAAATTTGGAGGTTTAGTTTTGGTCATATGATTCATCTGGTCATGAGGCAGCAAATTGCCCTCGGATGATTCACATTGGTGCATATTGATGAAACTGAGATATACTGAGTGTAATACTGGACAGAATTGATGCAAAATGGGCAGAAGTGAACATATTGGGGTCCATTCGCGATCCAGCGGTGCATTCTCTGCGGTGGATTCGGGTCTTCCGGCGATTCACTAAGGCAGTTCCTCCGACGTCCACCAGGTATCGATGCTGTGCTGAAGTCCGCCGAGGTCCCCCGGAGTTTACGATCCGTTGCTGGGTGCAGGTAAGCGTGTGTCCAGTGACACTTTTTTAAAAAAAAAATTCTGGACATTTTTAAAAATGTTTCTCCGAATCCTTAGGGTTTTTGTTTGGCCACGCCACCGATTTCCGTCGCGTGCACGCCGGCGCCAAAGTCCGATCGCGTGCGCCAAATACCCGGGGCAATTCAGGGAAAAATGGCGCAAATCGAAAATATTCGGGTAACCCGCCGTAAAAACGCGATTTGGGCCCTTAGTAAATTACCCCCATTGATTTCTACTAATTTAGCTGCAGCATGGGGTCAGGTTCAGACCTTTCACACTGATTGTTTTGGGGATGTATATCGACCGCAAAGTTGAGATTGGATAGATGACTATGGCGCCGCGGTAAGGTGATCACAGATGTGGTCTATCTTTTCCCGTGTTTATGGCTGGGCAATATGCCTCGCTATTGAGGGGAGGGGGGACCGTACGCCTGTGTAAAAGAGGCCTAAATTCTCTTATACTTTATCATTTAAATACCCAGTGAGGCAATTCTTATTAACAGAGCCTGAAAGAGCAACTATAAATAGTTTGTCCTGCTCTTAAGGGCCTGACAATGCCATATATTACATGCAGTAGGATATGTTAAAGGGGATGGCTTTAGTTTAACCTCTTTAGGACATAACCAGCTTATAGCTTAAAGGAAACCTACCACTTCTGAAGGTAGGTATGAGATGCAAACACCGGGTTTTGCCGGTGCTTAGTCTCGTTAGTGTTAAAACCGCGGTATCGTGGTTTTAACACTTTTTAAACTTTATAGTAGAAACTGCATCGGCGCTGCGCGCGACCGTGCGCGCGCAACGCCTGCGGCATTTCCAATGTAGGCGCGCGCACGATCGTGCGCACGCAGCGCCGAAGCAGTTTCTGCTAGAAAGTTTAAAAAGTGTTAAAACCGCGATACCGCGGTTTTAACACTAACGAGACTAAGCACCGGCACCAGCTCACCCTGAGCTGGTACCCGGTGTTTGCATCTCATACCTACCTTCAGAAGTGGTAGGTTTCCTTTTAAGGCTGGTGCCACACGCAGCGCTTTGTCTGCGCTTGCAAACGCAAACAAAGCCGCGCCCTCGGACGTGTTAAATTAACGCAAAACACCGGTGGCTCGTTCCCGATCGCAGGCGTTTCCATAGAAACGCTGATGCGATCGGGCCGAGGCCCGCCCTGGCGGCCGCGACTTTGTCTGCGTTTGCAAGCGCAGACAAAGCGCTACGTGTGGCGCCAGCCTTTTTGTGTGTGTGTTTTGAGTTAGAAAAACATCAATTCTGTAATTGATTTTTGACTTTCTTTCTTTGGTGTTCAGCATATACCCTAAGTAATATGTTAGATTTATTCAAGGGGTCAGTACGATGACAACAATACCAAATTTCTATATTTTTGCTTACGTTTTACTTATTTTGTACAATGAAACCTAATGTGGGGGAGAAAAAAAAATCAAAAATTTTTGCATCACCGTTTTACATGTAGCACAACTCTTTTAATTTTTGGTCTATATAGCTGGAAGATGGGTATAATCATAATTTTTTTTATGTTTTTTTTAATTGATTTTTTTACTGTGTTCATCATGTGGGTGTAATAATGATTTTGTATAATATAAGGGTCATTACGGAACGTGGCGCTACTACATATGTGGTAGGACCCAGCACAGAGCAGCACTAAAAGACAAGTGAGGAGTGCCGAATACAACTCAAACGCTCCTCTCCACACTCAGTCTTCCTTCAAACGGGGTCATTCAAAGATTACGCTGAAATGTAGATCTGCTGTGGACATGAGATTTCCATTAATACCAAACATTTCAGGCCTTATATTACCACTCAGTAGTAGGAGATTATTTGGATTTAGAAGAAACCGTAGAATGTGTAGGTGAATAATGTCCAAAATGTGGAGTGGGAGACTGTTCTATATCAAGCTATAATTATATTATATAATGGTCCTTTTTGGCACAATGCCAGGGATGATTTTTACCTTCTGTGTTAACACAGAGTGAAGATTTCACATCTTGGTAGAATTCCATTAGGCTTTGAGATAGAGTTATGTGAAAAATGTTAAGACGAGAGCACAGTACCACATGGCACTGAATAGTGAGCTTTAGTTTTACTAAATTAACAGTAAAAAGGTGACAGTGTCTGGAGAAGTGGTAGGTGGGGTATACATTTGCCCAATATATCTCACTTCTGCCTATTACTAAAAAGCAACCAGGATGTGTTTGTTCTTTTGCAGATGTCTCTGCATTGATTTTTCTGAAACCTACTAGGGACCTGTATTGCTGGAGTGGGGAAGAGAGGGTGGGCCCCACTCCATCCAGACAGTCCGGGTTTTGGGCTGTCCATGTTATCAGCCTAAGCTGAGTAGTACTGACCCATAGGGCTCACCGTGCGCCTGGGAAACACAACCGTGAGTTTGCTGCTATGCGTTGTGTGGGAGGCTGTGCAATAGGCGCAGTCAGTGTTGGACTGGGTTGTCTTAGGCCCACCAGAGAAAATTAACCCCTTAGCGCTCTGCGCCGTAGCTGTACTGCGCTGAGTCCCGCGAATAGCGCTCAGCGCAGTACAGCTACTGCGCAGAGACGATGCCGGTTCAGCGCTGTATAGCAGCCGAACCGGCATCGTTAGCCGCGGGATTTCAACGGTAATCTACCGTTGACATCCCCGGCTATCACCCGCGGTCGGAGTGGGCTCCGATCGCGGGTGTTTAACCCGTTAAATGCCGCGGTCAACGCGACCGCGGCATTTAACATGCCTTCTGGGGGTCTTTACCCCACGATCGGCCCCCCCGCACCGTTTTCGGGGGGGCCGATCGCTGTTTTGGCTCCTCTGGGGTCCGATCGGGACCCCAGAGAAGCCTGGAGGGTTTACCTTTAAGATGGCGTCTGTGACGTCATCTTAAAGGCAAAGTGTCAGCCTATGCATCTGCATAGGCTGGCACTGATATTACCCTGCAATACATTAGTATTGCAGAGTATTATCAAGAACAAGCAATCAGATGATTGCTTGTTCATATCCCATGGTGGATCATGAAAAAAAATGTAAAAAATAATGTTTTTCAATAAAAAATTACTTTATAAATCACTAAAAATGCCCATAAGCCCCAAAACATATAAAGAGACATATAACGCTCAAAAAAGTCTAAATCATAACACAAACCCCACATATATAGTATCACCGCGTCCGTAACAATCCATAGAATAAAACTAAATAACTATTGAACCCATATGATGAACGCCGTAAAAAAAAAACGTCAAAAACCCGCCAAAAATTATGATTTTTACCTATTATATCCCACTAAAAATGCAATAAAAAGTGATCAACAAAACATATGTACTCCAGAATGATATTGTTGCAAAGAACAACATGTCCCGCAAAAAACAAGCCATCAACCAGCTCTGTAGCCAAAAACGTAACAATGTTATGCCACTTGGAAGACGGCGATGCAAAAATGATAGATTTTTCCCCACATTAGGGTTTTATTTGGCAAATTTAGTAAAACATAAGAAAAAATATTCATGTCTGGTATCCCCGTAATCATATCGACCCATAGAATAAAGATAACAGGATTATTAGGATATACGGTGAACACGAAAAAAAAAAAAAAGTAAAAAATCCAGTACAGAATTGATGCTTTTCTACTCATGACCTCAAAAAAAGTTCCAAAATTTTCAACAATAGGTGATACCAACCCCAAAATGGTAACACTGGAAAAAGCATCTCGTCCCGCAAAAAAAATGCCGTCACATGGCCCAAATAACGGAAAAGCGAAAATTTTATAGCCTTCAAAAGGGGGCAACCAGAAAACTAAAATCCTGGCAGCTGCAGGGTGCTCCTTCCCTTCTGCGCCTCGCTGTGCGCCCATAACACAAGTAACGGCCCCGTGTGGGGGGTCGCTACACTCAGGAGAAATTGTAGAACAAATTTTATGGTGAGTTTTCTCTTTTTCTCTTTTGGAAATGTGTAAATTTTAGGGCTAAATGAACGTATAAACGACAAAATTTGATAAATTTGAAATTTCTAAATTTCACCGCCATTTTGATTCAATTACTATGAAGATCTCAAGGGGTTAATAATCTTTGTAAATGCTGTTTCTGATAGTTTGAGGGGTGCAGATTTGAAAATGGGTTGGTTATATAGGGGGTTTTGTTGCTAAATATGTAAAATTTGATTTCAAACAGTATTTATCCCCAAAATAGTCAATTCCGAAAATACGGAAAATCGCTATTCGATTTGTAGGCCGCGTGACGTCAAAATAAATTATCCAAACATTTCAAAAATTATGAAAATGTAAAGTAGACAAATGGGAAATGTTATTCTGCAAGTTATTTAGGTGGTAAATCTATCTGCCTGAAAACGCGGTGATTTTGAATTTCGAAAATGGCAAATTTTTCTAAAAATTCATCATTTTTTCCCTTTTTTTGTAAATAAACGCAAAACTTATCAGCCAAAATTTACCACTAAAATGAAGTACAACATGTGGGGAAAAACAATCTCAGAATCGCTTTGATAAGTAACAGCGTTCAAAAGTTATTACCACAGGAAGAGACACTGGTCAAATTTCAAAAAAAAGTTGCGAGCCTTAACCTGCAAACAGGCTGCGTCCTTAAGGGGTTAATCGGGGGCCCACTCTTTATTATCCGACAAGAAATAGATTCTAGCTGCTTCCAAATTATGTTGCTCTCTGTTGGACCTCTGGGTTTCAGGATTCAGTAGGGTTGAACCAGGGCCCACCGGAGGATCCTCTGGTACTCTGGTGGGCCAGTCCGACACTGGGCGCAGTCTCTGGTAGGTAGGAGAACCTATGTTCAGTTAGTGGCCAGACGGCCTCTGGTTCCTCCTGCATCTGCTTTAGTTTAGTTTTATCCCTGCTGCATAATAGAACCACAATCTGGTCTTCTCAGGACCAGCCTGGCAAGTTGAGGCGATGTTCACACATGACGTTTACATCGCATTTATATAAAAGCTGAGAACAGATTTGCCTAATAGCATTGCTGTTAACCCTTATGTTCACAAATTGCTGTGTTAGGTTACATGCACACTGACATACGCTCCCAAGGCAGCCGTGATGGAGAGACGACCCTTCCCCTCCCCAAAGCGATTCATTGCACACGGCCTGTAACACGCGGAAAGATAGGACTTGTTTACGGAGCTGTACGGTGCCTCACGTGTGCGCTCGCTCTGTCCGACCTTAATGTTGTGTGAATTTGGCCTTAATGTGATGTTAACCCACGATTGCATGCTATGAAACGCGTCAGCTATTATGGATGATTACACGGTCCCTTTTTTTTTCAATATGCACTGAATAAAAGAAGTTTTATCCAAGGTGCTGGAATCTGTTTTCTATTTGAAGGACATCTACCTGACTGTACATGTCCTTTTATTGCTGTTTACAATATAAACAGTTGTAACATAAGACTTTCTGAAAGAAAAAGGAAAAATCAAATCAAAGGGATTTACTTATTGGTTTGTTTTAGAGCTTATAATCGTAGAAATACTTTTAATGGATTTTATACAAAGATCTTGCAAAAAGAAAACATTATCGGCAGCCTCAATGTTTTTCAAAATGCCAACACTAGATGTCGCTATAATAATATCATGTCACTAGCAATTGCTGCTAATTTGGTGAAACCAAATGAGAGGTTACAGGTTCAGGTTTTTGCATATAATTTCAGATGTTGTTTCAGATGGTGTTACTCATTTTGAGGAACAGGACATCTCCTGGAAGTCCATGATAAAAAGAATGGCCGGACCTTTTACACATGATTATACATTATCAGAAAATTAGAGTTCAAGGTTAATAAAATCTGCATTGGATGGAGTGGATAGCACAGGGATACAAAATCTCTGCAAGTATTGCCAAGTACCTACCTTGTGGGTTGGGGGGGGGGGCTCTCAGTAGGTATTATTATGATTACTTGTTTTTTAGATATAGCCTTTTTTATATTGAAGATATAAGAATTATTTATAACAAAGAAAAAATGAAGACCACTGAGCACAGGACCTTAGGGAAGCCGCAGGTCAGCTGGTCATATGGGGTTTTAGTCTTATAAAATTAAAAAAAAAAAAAAAGATCTAAATGACAGAAAATATGGAAGCTCCTGGAATCTAAAACAATTGCAGTTTAAAAGTTCTCATGTTGACTTTAATAAGGCTCTGCTTTCATTCAGGGGTTTATATAGTGGGTTGAAAAGGGAACCACATGTTTGGGTTTTTCCATCTGTGATTTTTAACCGAATCTGCAATGGAAGCTCTAGATCGAGTGCCAGGCAGAGATGTGAGCTTGGCCCTAGGTGGCAAGAAAAATTTCTGTGTTTCTCCAAAAATAAGACGGAGGGGCACATGTATCATAAGTCTGGCTTAGGCATAACCAGTGATAATCAGCCATATACTTCTGCCTTACAGCAGTACACTCTCTGCTGTCATGTCCTCTCTCTTCTTAAAACTTAATCTTTTTAAGAAGGAACTTCTTATCTTTCCACCATCTACTAAGTGACCCAAACCTGACCTCTCCATCTCGGTCTGTGGGATCACTATAGCACCGAGGCAGCAGGCCCGCTGTTTTGAGGTTGTGCTGGACTCTGACCTCTCCTTTGCACTGCAAATTTAAAGGGCACCTACCACCACAAATCTACCTATAAAGGTAGATTGGGTGGTAGGTGGATCAATGGGACGTGAGGATAGCCCTTTTAAGGGCTAATCCTCACGTCCCCACACTTTTTTGATAACTTTTATTACACATATATTCAAATTTACTTATGCGGCTACTGGGGCGTGGAGTAGCCGCATCTGAGGCTACTCCACGCCCCGGTAGCCACTTTACCCCTCCTACTCACCCATCTTCGACGCGCAGCTCGGCGTAGCTGCGCGCCCTCGTCCGACGATCCTGCCGTCTGCGCATGCGCAGAAAAGCAGGCCCGCGCCTGTTTCGGAGCAGTGACCGCGCAGGCGCGGGTCTGCTCTTCTGCGCATGCGCAGACGGCAGGATCGCCAGACGAGGGCACGCAGCTACGCGGAGCTGCGCGCCGAAGATGGGTGAGTAGGAGGGGTAAAGTGGCTACCGGGGCGTGGAGTAGCCGCCTCGTGTAACCTCAGATGCGGCTACTCCACGCCCCAGTAGCCGCATAAGTAAATTTGAATATATGTGTAATAAAAGTTATCAAAAAAGTGTGGGGACGTGAGGATTAGCCCTTAAAAGGGCTATCCTCACGTCCCATTGATCCACCTACCACCCAATCTACCTTTATAGGTAGATTTGTGGTGGTAAGTTTCCTTTAAAGGGAGCCTGTCATCGGAAATTGGCCTAATAAACCACTAGCAGTATGTTGTCAAGCAGCTGAGCAGCTTCTAGATGATGTTTCTTTCATGACCCAGTCTGGTGGCATCATCCAGAAAATCAACTCTGAAGTGAGACATTAATTGGTGAAGTCAAGGAGATGGAGAGTTTAATACTGAAGTCAAGCTCTCCCTGTATTATAACACCCCGTTCACTGTAATTATTGATTCTGCGTCCAGGAATATCATTGATCAGATCTTCTGAAGTCCAGCGCATGATGTCAATTACATGGGAGGAGGTGTTCAGAGGATTTTGGTGTTAAACTTTCCGCCTCCCTGACTTTATACATATCATTTACATTTAACTTCAATGTTGATTTTCTGTATGATGTACCGCGCTGGGTCATGGAGGAAAAATGACCTGGAAGCTGTTCAGCTGTTTGGCAACATACTGGTAGTGCTTTATTAGGCCAATTTCTGATCACAGGTTCCCTATAATCTCTTGCTTAGTCATAGCGCATGCATCTCCGAAACATCTCTAGAATCTGCCCATTTCTGACAATTGAAAATGCTAAAATTGCTAGACTTATTCACTCTCGACTAGACTACTGTAACTCCCTACTAATCGGTCTTCCACTCCCTAAACTCTCTCCTCTCCAATCTTTTCTTAATGCAGCAGCCAGGCTCGTCTTCCAGACCAAACGCTACACGGATGCCTCCAGTCTGAGCCAATCACTGCACTGGCTACCTGTCTTCTTCCGTATTCAGTTTAAAATAATAACCCTCATCCACAAAGCTCTGAATAATGCTGCACCTCCCTATCTCTCATCACGGTCTATCACCCAACCCGTGTTCTTCGATCTGCCAGTTATATTAATCTCTACCCTAATTCGAACCTCTCATGCATGTCTCCAAGACTTCTCCCGAGCTGCACCTATTCTCTGGAATGACCTTCCCCGGACTATCAGACTAATACCCAACTGGCTGCTCTCCCTTTACTAATCCATCCTATGTCCTCCTCCCATCTGTTATCCGGCAAACAGCAGATATATGCCAAGCTCCAGACTTCTCTGCAGTCTTTTTCACCTGCTGATGGCTGGTTCAAGCAGCAGCATTTTTATTTATTACGGTAAATTATGTTATTCCATTCCCTTATAAATAATGTCTGGACCTTTATACAATCTCTTATAGCTCTGGTGCCACCACTCAACCTCATAGACTGTAAGCTCTTGTGCCACCACTCAACCTCATAGACTGTAAGCTCTTGTGTCATCCCCCTCATCCTCATAGACTGTAAAGTCTTCTGTCACCCACGTCATCCTCATAGACTGTAAGCTCTTGTGTCCCCCCCCCCCTCATCCTCATAGACTGTAAGCTCTTGTGTCACCCCTCATCCTCATAGACTGTAAGCTCTTGTATCACCCCCTCATCCTCATAGACTGTAAGCTCTTGTGTCACACCCTCATCCTCATAGACTGTAAGCTCTTGTATCACCCCCTCATCCTCATAGACTGTAAGCTCTTGTATCACCCCCTCATCCTCATAGACTGTAAGCTCTTGTGTCACACCCTCATCCTCATAGTCTGTAAGCTCTTGTGAGCAGGGCCCTCACTCCTATTGTCCCATATGACTGTTTGTACTGTGTAATGTAATATTATATTTGTATATGTCCCCTATGATTTGTAAAGCGCTGCAGAATTTGATGGCGCTATATAAATAAAGCCGTAGGCGCAAAAAAAGTAGCAAACTAGCACATAGTCCAAAAATGTCTTCATTTAAAATTACAAGAAATTTATACAGAAAATCTGCCCCAATGCGCCTGCAGTGGACTGTCCCATGTATAATTGATTGCTTTAGTCTGGTATTTCATGCAGTGTCATAAAAGTATACAAATAGTGTCATGCTGATCTATCATTCCTGGTCATTGTATTGGTATTTTAAGCATTTTGTCACAGTGTTAGCAGTCAAAATATTTGGCATGGGTGTGACCACAGCTCAGGCCTCTCTTGATGTCACTATTCATCCTATAGGAGGGGATAACTTGTCACCAAAATGGATTGAATGAAGTCAATTACCTGACAATTTGTAGATCTGAAGTTCACAAACAAACAAGTTTGACACTTTGCAAAGAGCAACAGAAAAGAAGTCTCTGACCCAAATCTTAGCTCCCTGGGTGGTTCCCCTATAAGTTCCCCTGTAACCAATGCAGAGGTCCTGCTATAAGGTAGAAGTTCCCAACCTATTTTTTGTGCATCACCATCATATATGTAAGATGGTATTTTATGAACTGATCCCTAACTAGAGAGCAAGAAGGTGCCTAATATAGTCATGTATGTGGGCTCTTATACTTCTAAAATGTACCCAAAAATAACTACTGTACTATAGAACTGCACCAGGTAAAATATGGTGTATATCAGTAGACCACTGGGTTTAAGATGTCAGGGGTGTGTTGGTACATGCTTGACTTCCAGGTTCCAGTTGGTTACCGTAAGTTTACTTGTTTAGAAGGCCATGGTCATATTAACTTGGTTTGTTGTCACCCCCTGGAATATCCCTGTGCTCTATGTATCTTCATCTGAACTAAAAGGAACATGGAAATGTTAGGATATGACTAATAAAAGTTGCCCTGTATTGTATTATATATCCATCATACTCTGCCCCCTATGCTTTATACTGTATGCTATGCTCCTATGCTGTCCTGTGCTATAGTCATTCATTGCCCTGTATGCTATGCTCCTCATACATTGCCCTGTCTCCTATGTTGTCCTATACATTATACTGTCTTAGGCTACATGCTCACGGCAGCGTGGGGAGAGGAGGAGGTGAGCGCCGCTCATCCCCGCCCCTCTATACAGGAAGTTATGGCGCATGGCGCCGTAATATGGGAAAAGATAGGACTTGTACTATCTTTTCCCGGGCTACGGAGCAGTACGGTGCCGCACAGGGCCTTGAAGTGTATGGGGGACGTATATAGGCGGTATATACGTCGGCTGTATATATACGTCCCCCATACATGTGTGTGAATGCAGCCTTATACAGTATGCTATGCTCCTCCCTGTACTTTACCCTATGCCCCTCATACACTGCCCTGTATTGTACTCTATGTAATTACAACTAAAACCCACATAATTAAGGACTAGTGCCAACATGGCAATCTAAGCAATCACTTATTGCTTCCTGCTCTGTCCTGCTTTAAATCATATGGACGTCCAATACAGTGGAAAGGAGGAGGAGAAATGTAAGCAATCATTGTAGCTTTCCTCCAGGGTCTCCTGAACAAAAAGAATTGGCGGACCCAGAGCAGCATCTCTATCATCCGGCCCTGTCCACAGCTTCCCACTCCTCCTGTAGTCAAAGACCGCTCAGGATATGTTGCTTAAAGGAAACCTACCACCATGGATCTACCTATTTGCCCTTTTTAGGACTAATTCTTTTGTGGCCCATAACTTTTATAAATTTTAATCTTCCAATAATCAAATTTTCTAAAGAGGCTACTGGGGCGTGGAGTACCTGGAGCTAAGGCTACACGGCGCGGCTACTCCATGCCCCAGTAGCACCTTGCGTTCCACCTACCCTGACATCTTCAGTGCGCAGCTCCTGGTAGCTCATCTGAGAAGCTGGGTTCTGCACATGCGCAGTAGCCCTGCGTTGCGCATGCATAGGACCCAGCTTCACAGATGTGTGATGTTACCAGGAGCTGCACGCTGAAGATATCGGGATAAAAGGAACGCAAGAGGCTACTGGGGCATGGAGTAGCCGCAACGTGTAGCCTCAGCTCCTGGTACTCCACGCCCCAGTAGCCTCTTTAGAAAATTTGAATATTGGGAAAATTAATATCTATAAAAGGCCACAAAAGAATTAGCCCTAAAAGGGGCTATACGACTCTACAAGAGAGGAACCTGCCAATGGATCTACCTTGATAGGTAAATCCGTGGTGGTAGGTTTCCTTTCAAAATAGCATTGAGTGTGGCATGTCCTGGACTACCTGGTGATACCCTGAACTGTACCCTATCCTCATACACTGCTGTGTACTGTACCCTATGATCCTCATACACTGCTGTGTACTGTACCCTATGATCCTCATACACTGCTGTGTACTGTACCCTATGATCCTCATACACTGCTGTGTACTGTACCCTATGATCCTCATACACTGCTGTGTACGGTACCCTATGATCCAAAAAGTAGGTTGAAGCAGCACTCCAATGGGTAGTGAAGAAAGATAAATTTATTCCACCATTGATGCGACGTTTCGCCTTATCATTAAAGGCATTCTCAAGCATCTCAAATAGCATTGAGTGTGGAGTGTGGCATGTCCTGGACTACCTGGTGATACCCCATACTGCCCTGTACTGTACTCTATACAGCCCTGAACTGTACCCTATCCTCATACACTGCTGTGTACGGTACCCTATCCTCATACACTGCTGTGTACGGTACCCTATGATCATACACTGCTGTGTACTGTAGCCTATGCTCATACACTGCTGTGTACGGTACCCTATGATCCTCATACACTGCTGTGTACGGTACCCTATGATCCTCATACACTGCTGTGTACTGTACCCTATGATCCTCATACACTGCTGTGTACTGTACCCTATGATCCTCATACACTGCTGTGTACGGTACCCTATGATCCTCATACACTGCCGTGTACTGTACCCTATGATCCTCATACACTGCTGTGTACTGTACCCTATGATCCTCATACACTGCTGTGTACTGTACCCTATGATCCTCATACACTGCTGTGTACTGTACCCTATGATCCTCATACACTGCTGTGTACTGTACCCTATGATCCTCATACACTGCTGTGTACGGTACCCTATGATCCTCATACACTGCTGTGTACGGTACCCTATGATCATACACTGCCCTGTACTGTACCCTATGATCATACACTGCCCTGTACTGTACCCTATGATCCTCATACACTGCCGTGTACTGTACCCTATGATCATACACTGCCGTGTACTGTACCCTATGCTCATACACTGCCGTGTACTGTACCCCCTGCCTCTCAGCTATCCCCTATAGGTCCCTTATATACTATCCTGTTCTGTATCACTTACCCCTCACACACTGCCATCTACCACCCACACACGTCCGTGTCCCGTGCCTGTACTTGACATTCTCCCAGCACCAGTCTCTCTTGTCGGTTGCCCGCACCGGTTATTTTCCTGTTTCCCTGCACTTTTGTGCTGTTTCCTTCTCCTGCCGCCCCCTCCCCGTCACCTCCTCCCGCCGCACTCCCCACACACCCCTCCCGCCTCCTCCGCTATGGACTCTCCCGTCTCCGCTTAGGCTCCTGCTAGTAGTCAGTCACCGGGGTGAGGGGATCTCCGGGCAGCGGCGGGGGAGCTCATGCAGTGGGGGTCAGTATGCAGTGTCTCGGCAGAAGACCCATCCGGACCAAGTCCCAGGAGCAGATCCTTGAGGAGACCAGCCGGAGAGTGACCCAGATCAACAGCAGCCGGCTGGGTAGGAGCCTCCCGCACTGATAGCTCTCTTACTATCAAGGGTTTGGGTTGTGTTATGGCGGGGTGTCCACCTGAGAGACCCGGGAATTACAGGGCTGCCAATTCTTCCAAGTAGTCTTCACAGTTTCCAGTGTGTGTCTCTCCAGCTGTTTCTAAACTACAACTCCCAGCATGCTTCACCAGCGGCAAGATCGGGGGGCATGCTGGGAATTGTAGTTCTACAAGCACAAAGTGTGTTATCTCTGTGACATCCAGTGACCACACAGGAGGGAGCACCCTGACCCTACACTAGTGTCTGGTAGTGCTGACACCTGACAGGGAGAAAGGTCTAAGAAGCCCCTGGCATAGGTTACCCCTAAATACCGTCCAGGTGGTGGCCCCAGGCACAGTAGTAGATTATGGGAGGAGGTTGTGTGAATGTCCTGCTCCCCATTCACTTCCAAGGAAGTGTCACATCTGTCAGTCTTGGCATAGAAGCAATGAGCCATTAATGGGGGAGATTATGTGTCTGAGGTAAAACTGTTCTAAAACCAATCAGAGCTCAGCTTTCAGTTAATAAACTGCTCTGGGAAAATTAAAGCTGAGCTGTGATTGGCTGCCACGGACATCTAGAAAGGTTCTGTTCTCAGACATTTGTGATAAATCTACCCCAATTAATTTTGTACTGGGTACATGTTAGGTCCTGGATGTACATAGAGGTAACACAGAACTTTGCCAGTGCTCTACCAGTCTATAATGGCCCATACATTGGGCACTGTGCAGCAAGGGTAGCCTTCAGTGCAGCTTTGTTTCTGTACTTAAGATAATCTTTCCCTAATCTTGCAAGAAGTGACTTGTTTTTCGGGTCCCAAATAATGGGGCCTCATCTGCCATGTGCCGTAATATTGGTGTCGTCTTATTTGGCAGAGAAGGCAATGGGCAAATCAGGACAAGGGGGAACTTGCTATGGCCACACCAAAAACTTGAAAACCTTTTCGATCTTGCACTATATGTTTTTGACTTGTAGTCTAGTTACATTGCGTCCATATTGCATGTGTATTTGTCATTATTTTACATAGAAAGTAACCGAGACAATTTCAATAGAGCAGTCAACATGGTCACACTGTGTAAGAAGGCTTGAAAACACCCGAAATGGGTGACATTGCCCTCCCATGGGGCAGTAATCAATCAAATAGTCTCCAATAGTATCTCTCCTATCCCCCAGCCGCCTCCTCATATTGTCTTCTGCATATGGTATATGGGCTAATTCTACTCTGAATGTCACAATATTTGATGTTTAGTAGGAATGTTTTGATGTGGTTTTTACATAATGTTGTCACAGATGAATTATGTATCAGATGAATTAGTCACCGCTATTTGTGTTTCTTGGAAAGTTTTTTTTTTTTTTTTTTTAAAGAGAAATTGCTTTTTTATTATTATTTTAGGATATTTCTGGTAACTTCTACCATGGAAGTCTGAAGTTCTGTGTGATAACAGTATTTTTTGGGATCCCATCTGCTTCAAATAATGTTTTTTCGATGCTATATCTGCCTTTTTGGAAAAGGGGTATTACAACACATGGGGGCATTTATTATCTTTTGCAAAAATTTACTAATGCATATTTTTAGCTGCACTGCTTCTTGATCTTTAGGGGTAGGCGGAGGTTTTTAATTTTTAAATCGAAAACCGTATTGTTAAATGTGGGCAAATCTTTACCATATTTTCTGGGAATTATATAAAAACACACAGTCCTTTAATCCAGCACTATTTTACGTGTCTGTGGGAGTTGTGTTTTTGTGCTAATCTGTACTTTGGTACAGGTCCTTCATATATATTATAAGTGTCCCCAAAAATATAGTCTAGGCCTTTGTCCCCAACCTGCTTGTGAAATCAAAGCTGACCTGGGAATTAACTAGAAGGAGCTGGTATTCTGTGTGGTGGATGTCTTCGAGACCAGTTCCTCCAATTATTTGCTGTAGTCTGGAAACTAGGAAGTATTCAGCTCCTATGTAGGTACCATGGGGGAATGCACTTGTTTAGGGGTCCCGGTCCCGGGTGTCTAGAGCAGTGGACTGATACTTTATTCAGGATTTAGGAAAACTTTTGGTCCCCCATTATACCGGTAACTAGAGGACCGAGCATCGGGATGCGCAGGAATTTGACACTTATTCTGTATCTTGTGTCTGTGAATACACTCTCTAAATGCACAGGGCAAGCAAATAAGGGGACACCTAATGATCTTGGAAATGTAGCTTTACTTCATCACACACCATCATGAGTGCTAAACTGAGAGTGGAAGAGGTTAGTGAATCCACAGTCACCCTGCATATACAGGCGGTCCCCTACTTAAGAACACTCGACTTACATACGACCCCTAGTTACAAACGGACCTCTGGATGTTGGTAATTTACTGTACTTTAGCCTTAGGCTACAATGATCAGCTATAACAGTTATCACAGGTGTCTGTAATTAAGCTTTATTGTTAATATTGATTCTTATGACACACAAATCCAATTGTCACAGAGACCAAAAAAATTCTGACTGGGGTTATAATGATAAAATATACAGTTCCGACTTACATACAAATTCAACTTTAATTCAACTGTAGGTTTGTTCCTATCTTGTATGTAACCCGGGGACTGCCTGTATAATACATGATAGTAACTCCTATTTTTACTGCCGAAACTGAGACATCTGGACTTTACGTTGCATTTCAATGAAAAGGAAATCTACCATCATAATAAACCCTAGATCCAGGCACCAAGGTAATCTTCTTATATTTGTTATCTATAGCCTCTTCCTTCTCAAATAAATTTGTGTGCTTGCAGAGCCTCTCAGTGCTGTAGCTTCACATGCTGTTACAATGAGGAGAGGAGGTCTCTCCTCCCCTTGCACTTCCTACTGCTGCTAGATTACACAGGCAGAGGGAGGAGGGAGAGAGCAGGGGGTCGAGTGAACACTAAGGAACTCTGGTAATGGCCTCAAGGGCGCTTCAGGCTTATTAGAATCATTTTAAAAGTTGACCTTAGAATGAAGGAGGCCATGGATAACAAATATGAGAAGATTACCACAGTCATGGTAAAGGAAATAAAAAAATGGGACTAGCAAAATGTTGGTATGATATAAAGTGTGTGCCCTCCAGATGGTCAATAAAGAAGCATAAAGTTATATCAGACTACAGGCAGTCCCCGGGTTACATACAAGATAGGGTCTGTAGGTTTGTTCTTAAGTTGAGTTTGTATGTAAGTCAGAACTGTATAGTTTATCATTGTAATCCCAGCCAGAACTTTTTTGGTCTCTGTGACAATTGGATTTTAAAAATGTTGTGTTGTCATAAGAACCAGGATTAACACTAAAGCTTCATTCCAGACACTTGTGATAACTGTTACAGCTGATCATTGTAGCCTAGGACTAAAGTACAATAAATTACCAATATCCAGAGGTCCGTTTCTAACTAGGGGTTGTATGTAAGTCGAGTGTTCTTAAGTAGGGGACTGCCTGTATCGGACTTCTCATACTGTCAGATGATGAGTCACAGGACACCATAGCATCTGCACACCCAGGCCCCTGTAAAAGGATCCCTGTCCCCTTGATTCTCGCCCCATAAATAGTGTCAGGTTACTTAACCACTCAGACCAGATTTTTTTTTTTTTTAAAGAATTTTTTATGTAAAGAATTTTGTAGAATGGTATGAATGTATTAATTTTAGCCCCTGACCTAGAATAAGGGACTTGACATTTCCATAAGTTTGTGTGCACAAAATAAGAAGCGGAAAAAAATTATGTGCGTTTAAAAAACTCACTGCCTGATGCACACAACGTAAAAACGTCCACTGCAAGTTTTTTTTTTTTTTTTTTTTTTGGGGCATGTAAAAAATGGCCCCATTGACATAAGAAATATGGCCATGTATATGGTCACTGTATTTTTTGCCACCACATGAACTGGCTGTCAGAGCGTAATGTAAGAGTAGAACATGTCTTATTTTTGCTGTATGGTCTCTCCGGTCTATGGCTACATTCACACGAACACGGTGCAACGGAGAGGAGGGGGTGAGTGCTGCTCACCTCCGCCCCTCTCCACAGAGATACATGGTGCTGTAATACGGGGAAAGATGGGACATGTCCTATCTTTTCCCCACAAACGGAACGCTACAGTATCGCACCATACCGCTCCGTGCACCCATTGCCGGCCTATGGAGGACGTATACAGGCAGTCCCTCGGTTACGTACAAGATAGGTTCTGTAGGTTTGTTCTTAAGTTGAATTTGTATGTAAGTCGGAACTGTATACTTTATAATTGTAACTCCAGCCAATTTTTTTTTGGTCTCTGTGACAATTGGATTTTGGATCTGTTGGATTATCATCAGAACCAGGATTAACTATAAAGCTTCATTACAGACACCTCTGATAACTGTTATAGCTGTTTATTGTAGCCTAGGGCTAAAGTACAGTAAATCCACTGGTCCGTTTGTAACTAGGGGTCTCTGGTAAGTCGGGTGTTCTTAAGTAGGGGACCACCTGTATATGGCTGCAAGGTTGTGGCCGTATATACATCCCCCAACGGTCGTGTGAATGTAGCCTATGGGAGTCTAAAAAAAAAAAAAAACCTAGTACGGTTGTGTGCATGAAGCCTTGGATTCACGTTGACTTGTGTATTGTGTAACTGTTGCGCATGCTTTTGCTTTTTGTCTCTGTTTTGCTTCCATCTTGCCACTGCGACCAAAAGCTAAAACTAAAGGTTTAATGTTTGTTAGAAAACCTAACACCTGGTTTCTCAGCCTCAACGGTGAATTAAAAAAAAACAACCTGTCATCCTTCTTTTTTTTTGCAGATCCTTAGTCTTTTTATTGTCTTTTCCGCATTTGCGGAAAAGTAGGACAGGTTTAAAATTTTATTTCCCCGGACAACAAAGGGGCGGGGGAGGGGGGGTTACCGAATGTAGAAGGTCGTATATAAAAATGGTGATTGGTACCTGGAAAACCCCAGTAATGAAATGGTTTGGTAGCACAAGTCTGGAGGAGATTAGTGAAGGGCTTGTCAGGGATTCTCTACTGTAAGAGCAGTGAGACTATGGCACTCTCTGCCGCAGGAGCTCGTTATGGTCAGGGGCGGACTGGCCATTAGACCCACCGGGAGAAATCCCGGTGGGCCGACTCTTTTGGGGCCGGTCCGGGGCCGGTCTGACACTGGTGGGGCCGGTGAAGGAAAAAAAAAAAACATGAACTTACCCTGAAGACCGTAGGAACTGGAGGCCGGGCGCAGCGCTGCAGGGACTTCCCCCTGCTGTGCTTGTGTTCTATGATGCCTGTGTCATGTGACACACATCGTAACTTCCCCCGCGCGGGCCGGCATCTCTTCCAGCTAAGTTTGAAGGCAACGAGCACTGTTGTGAGCTGCATGCAGACAGCTCACAGAGACCACACAGACCCCCCCCCCACGCGATCGCCCCCCCCCCGCGATCGCCCCCCCCCGCGATCGCCCCCCCGCCCACGATCGCCCCCCCCCCTCGATCGCCCCCCCCCCTCGTGATCAAACCCCCCCCCTCCCCCTGATAGCCCCCCCCTCCCCCTGAAAGCCCCCCCCCCTCTTCCCTGGATCTCAAGAAGAAGCCTTCTCTAAGTGCAGGAAGAAGACCAGCTTTGACAATGAGAAAAGAGCTTACAGGGTAAGTGCCTGTATACATGGGACTGTATGGCTGGTGGGTATGTTACATGGGACTGTATGGCTGGTGGGTATGTTACATGGGACTGTTTGGCTGGTGGGTATGTTACATGGGACTGTATGGCTGGTGGGTATGTTACATGGGACCGTGTGGCTGGTGGGTATGTTGCATGGGACTGTATGGCTGGTGGGTATGTTGCATGGGACTGTATGGCTGGTGGGTATGTTGCATGGGACTGTATGGCTGGTGGGTATGTTGCATGGGACTGTTTGGCTGGTGGGTATGTTACATGGGACTGTATGGCTGGTGGGTATGTTACATGGGACTGTGTGGCTGGTGGGTATGTTACATGGGACTGTGTGGCTGGTGGGTATGTTACATGGGACTGTGTGGCTGGTGGGTATGTTACATGGGACTGTGTGGCTGGTGGGTATGTTGCATGGGACCGTGTGGCTGGTGGGTATGTTGCATGGGACCGTGTGGCTGGTGGGTATGTTGCATGGGACCGTGTGGCTGGTGGGTATGTTGCATGGGACCGTGTGGCTGGTGGGTATGTTGCATGGGACCGTGTGGCTGGTGGGTATGTTGCATGGGACCGTGTGGCTGGTGGGTATGTTGCATGGGACCGCGTGGCTGGTGGGTATGTTGCATGGGACCGCGTGGCTGGTGGGTATGTTGCATGGGACCGCGTGGCTGGTGGGTATGTTGCATGGGACCGCGTGGCTGGTGGGTATGTTGCATGGGACCGCGTGGCTGGTGGGTATGTTGCATGGGACCGCGTGGCTGGTGGGTATGTTGCATGGGACCGCGTGGCTGGTGGGTATGTTGCATGGGACCGCGTGGCTGGTGGGTATGTTGCATGGGACCGCGTGGCTGGTGGGTATGATGCACGGGACCGCGTGTCTGGTGGGTATGTTGCACGGGACCGCGTGTCTGGTGGGTATGTTGCACGGGACCGCGTGGCTGGTGGGTATGTTGCACGGGACCGCGTGGCTGGTGGGTATGTTGCACGGGACCGCGTGGCTGGTGGGTATGTTGCACGGGACCGCGTGGCTGGTGGGTATGTTGCACGGGACCGCGTGGCTGGTGGGTATGTTGCACGGGACCGCGTGGCTGGTGGGTATGTTGCACGGGACCGCGTGGCTGGTGGGTATGTTGCACGGGACCGCGTGGCTGGTGGGTATGTTGCATGGGACCGCGTGGCTGGTGGGTATGTTGCATGGGACCGCGTGGCTGGTGGGTATGTTGCATGGGACCGCGTGGCTGGTGGGTATGTTGCATGGGACCGCGTGGCTGGTGGGTATGTTGCATGGGACCGCGTGGCTGGTGGGTATGTTGCATGGGACCGCGTGGCTGGTGGGTATGTTGCATGGGACCGCGTGGCTGGTGGGTATGTTGCATGGGACCGCGTGGCTGGTGGGTATGTTGCATGGGACCGCGTGGCTGGTGGGTATGTTGCATGGGACCGCGTGGCTGGTGGGTATGTTGCATGGGACCGCGTGGCTGGTGGGTATGTTGCATGGGACCGCGTGGCTGGTGGGTATGTTGCATGGGACCGCGTGGCTGGTGGGTATGTTGCATGGGACCGCGTGGCTGGTGGGTATGTTGCATGGGACCGTGTGGCTGGTGGGTATGTTGCATGGGACCGTGTGGCTGGTGGGTATGTTGCATGGGACCGTGTGGCTGGTGGGTATGTTGCATGGGACCGTGTGGCTGGTGGGTATGTTGCATGGGACCGTGTGGCTGGTGGGTATGTTGCATGGGACCGTGTGGCTGGTGGGTATGTTGCATGGGACCGTGTGGCTGGTGGGTATGTTGCATGGGACCGTGTGGCTGGTGGGTATGTTGCATGGGACCGTGTGGCTGGTGGGTATGTTGCATGGGACCGTGTGGCTGGTGGGTATGTTGCATGGGACCGTGTGGCTGGTGGGTATGTTGCATGGGACCGTGTGGCTGGTGGGTATGTTGCATGGGACCGTGTGGCTGGTGGGTATGTTGCATGGGACCGTGTGGCTGGTGGGTATGTTGCATGGGACCGTGTGGCTGGTGGGTATGTTGCATGGGACCGTGTGGCTGGTGGGTATGTTGCATGGGACCGTGTGGCTGGTGGGTATGTTGCATGGGACCGTGTGGCTGGTGGGTATGTTGCATGGGACCGTGTGGCTGGTGGGTATGTTGCATGGGACCGTGTGGCTGGTGGGTATGTTGCATGGGACCGTGTGGCTGGTGGGTATGTTGCATGGGACCGTGTGGCTGGTGGGTATGTTGCATGGGACCGTGTGGCTGGTGGGTATGTTGCATGGGACCGTGTGGCTGGTGGGTATGTTGCATGGGACCGTGTGGCTGGTGGGTATGTTGCATGGGACCGTGTGGCTGGTGGGTATGTTGCATGGGACCGTGTGGCTGGTGGGTATGTTGCATGGGACCGTGTGGCTGGTGGGTATGTTGCATGGGACCGTGTGGCTGGTGGGTATGTTGCATGGGACCGTGTGGCTGGTGGGTATGTTGCATGGGACCGTGTGGCTGGTGGGTATGTTGCATGGGACCGTGTGGCTGGTGGGTATGTTGCATGGGACCGTGTGGCTGGTGGGTATGTTGCATGGGACCGTGTGGCTGGTGGGTATGTTGCATGGGACCGTGTGGCTGGTGGGTATGTTGCATGGGACCGTGTGGCTGGTGGGTATGTTGCATGGGACCGTGTGGCTGGTGGGTATGTTGCATGGGACCGTGTGGCTGGTGGGTATGTTGCATGGGACCGTGTGGCTGGTGGGTATGTTGCATGGGACCGTGTGGCTGGTGGGTATGTTGCATGGGACCGTGTGGCTGGTGGGTATGTTGCATGGGACCGTGTGGCTGGTGGGTATGTTGCATGGGACCGTGTGGCTGGTGGGTATGTTGCATGGGACCGTGTGGCTGGTGGGTATGTTGCATGGGACCGTGTGGCTGGTGGGTATGTTGCATGGGACCGTGTGGCTGGTGGGTATGTTGCATGGGACCGTGTGGCTGGTGGGTATGTTGCATGGGACCGTGTGGCTGGTGGGTATGTTGCATGGGACCGTGTGGCTGGTGGGTATGTTGCATGGGACCGTGTGGCTGGTGGGTATGTTGCATGGGACCGTGTGGCTGGTGGGTATGTTGCATGGGACCGTGTGGCTGGTGGGTATGTTGCATGGGACCGTGTGGCTGGTGGGTATGTTGCATGGGACCGTGTGGCTGGTGGGTATGTTGCATGGGACCGTGTGGCTGGTGGGTATGTTGCATGGGACCGTGTGGCTGGTGGGTATGTTGCATGGGACCGTGTGGCTGGTGGGTATGTTGCATGGGACCGTGTGGCTGGTGGGTATGTTGCATGGGACCGTGTGGCTGGTGGGTATGTTGCATGGGACCGTGTGGCTGGTGGGTATGTTGCATGGGACCGTGTGGCTGGTGGGTATGTTGCATGGGACCGTGTGGCTGGTGGGTATGTTGCATGGGACCGTGTGGCTGGTGGGTATGTTGCATGGGACCGTGTGGCTGGTGGGTATGTTGCATGGGACCGTGTGGCTGGTGGGTATGTTGCATGGGACCGTGTGGCTGGTGGGTATGTTGCATGGGACCGTGTGGCTGGTGGGTATGTTGCATGGGACCGTGTGGCTGGTGGGTATGTTGCATGGGACCGTGTGGCTGGTGTGGCTGCGGTGGATGTTACATGGGACCGCGTGGCTGGTGCAGCTGCGGTGGATGTTACATGGGACTGCGTGGCTGGTGCAGGCTGAAGTATATGTTACATGGGACTGCGTGGCTGGTGTGGCTGAGGTGTATGTTACATGGGTTACTGGGGGCGAGGGGGCTGTATGTAGCTGTGTTGTATAGTAGTTTATAGTTTAGAATAGTTATATTCCTGTACATAGGAGCAGTATTATAGTGGTTATATTCCTGTACATAGGGGGCAGTATTATAGTGGTTATATTCCTGTACATAGGGGGCAGTATTATAGTAGTTATATTTCTGTACATAGGGGGCAGTATTATAGTAGTTATATTCCTGTACATAGGGGGCAGTATTATAGTAGTTATATTCCTGTACATAGGGGGCAGTATTATAGTAGTTATATTCTTGTACATAGGGGGCAGTATTATAGTAGTTATATTCCCATATATAGGGGCAGTATTATAGTAGTTATATTCTTGTACATAGGGGGCAGTATTATAGTAGTTATATTCTTGTACATAGGGGACGGTAATATAGCAGTTATATTCCTGTACATAGGGGGCAGTATTATAGTAGTTATATTCTTGTACATAGGGGGCAGTATTATAGTAGTTATATTCTTGTACATAGGGGCAGTATTATAGTAGTTATATTCCCATATATAGGGGCAGTATTATAGTAGTTATATTCTTGTACATAGGGGGCAGTATTATAGTAGTTATATTCTTGTACATAGGGGGCAGTATTATAGTAGTTATATTCTTGTACATAGGGGGCAGTATTATAGTAGTTATATTCTTGTACATAGGGGGCAGTATTATAGTAGTTATATTCTTGTACATAGGGGACGGTAATATAGTAGTTATATTCTTGTACATAGGGGGCAGTATTATAGTAGTTATATTCCTGTACATAGGGGGCAGTATTATAGTAGTTATATTCTTGTACATAGGGGGCAGTATTATAGTAGTTATATTCCCATATATAGGGGCAGTATTATAGTAGTTATATTCTTGTACATAGGGGCAGTATTATAGTAGTTATATTCTTGTACATAGGGGGAAGTATTATAGTAGTTATATTCTTGTACATAGGGGGCAGTATTATAGTAGTTATATTCCTGTACATAGGGGGCAGTATTATAGTAGTTATATTCTTGTACATAGGGGGCAGTATTATAGTAGTTATATTCCCATATATAGGGGCAGTATTATAGTAGTTATATTCTTGTACATAGGGGGCAGTAATGTAATGGTTGTATTCTTGTACATAGGGGGCAGTATTATAGTAGTTATATTCCTGTACATAGGGGGCAGTATTATAGTAGTTATATTCTTGTACATAGGGGACGGTAATATAGTAGTTTAGACCTTCTATAAACAGTTTGTATGCAGTTTAGTAACTCCACCCACATCACATGGCCACGCCTACTTGTTTTGACCCCACCCACAGAATGGGGCCACTTTAACAGTTTTTTCCAGGGCCACTTTAAATTCCCAGTCCGCCCCTGGTTATGGTGGATACTTTGTCCATGTTCTAGAGAGGCCTGGATGACTTTCTGGGGAGCTAAAAAATCACAGGTTATGGGAACATATTGTTACTTTGATGTTGATTGGAGAAGTTATTCTGACGGCCTTATTGGTTTGAAAAAATTCTCTTATTTGGGCCATTTGGCATCAGCCTTGTAGCCTCTGGGCCAACACTTTACGTCATTTATCTTGTAGGTGTAATTCCCTGCTAGTAAGGTGTAGTAGTCTCCAGCTGTCATACCAATAGCAGAATCGTCCTACACACTGTGGAATCTCGGTACAAGCCGTGACACATCCCATGGCTGGAGAAAGGGGGTTGTCCGGCACTGTGAGAGGGTTGGGGAAGGTTGAATTTTTTTAGTTATTTTACAGCATTGTGAGCTATTCTTAAGGGTGCGTCCACATGTTCAGTTTTTCAGCTGAAGTTTTTGATGTCCAAACCATGAGTGGAGTTAATAAATAGTAAGAATACTGTCTCTCAATGATAAGTCCTCACCCGGTATGATCCACACCTTATTTTGGCTTCCAAAACTGCATCTGAAAAACTGAATGTGTGAATGCTCCCTAACACAAAAAAACCCCCCAAAAAAAACCTAAACCCGATCACCCTAGTGTCCTGCCATGACAACATTGACTCTGTTTAATCATCATTGAGAAGTTGTCTATGATAAGTACTTGGTGCTAGTATCAGACACAAGTGGCGCTTTTTCCTAAAAACGAAGCCTGCTCTCCTAATCTCCTGCACACGCACATGGTCCTAGCAGACTCTCTACTGGTTATGGATCCACAGGCTTCGCCATATAAGGATCTGTAAATCACAGTTAAATCTGTGAAGCATTTAAATTCCTTAGAGGCTTCAGATAAAAGTCAATTTTTTTTGTTAACATTTTGTTGAAAATAGAAGGTTTTTGATGGGAAAAACCATCTTAAAGGAAATCTACCATCAAAATCGGGCATGTTACACCAGGGACACTGAGGGTGATGTCACACATGGCGTTTTTAGGACGCTTTTGGGCCATTTTTAGTTAGTGAGTTTTCAGATCATAAAAAAACGCATCCGTTTTTTAAAAATGCATGCAGTTTTTGTCCAGTTTTCTGAATTTGTGCAATTAAAAATGTCCCAAAAACAGCCTAAAAACGCCATAGCTCCAGGATCTGAGATTGCAGTAATCTATTTTTTATCCATGCTGTAGTCTTTTTGTTATCTTTGGCCTCCTTCTTTCTAAAAATCAACTATTAACATTCTGCTAATGAGCCTGAAGGGCTCTGGTGGGTGCTTCCAGAGCCCCTCTGCTGTAGCTTCACAGGTTGTAACAATGAGCGGCACAATTATGCTAATGGTCCTAAAGGGCTCAGTAATGAAGCTCCATGCTCTGGTATCATAGGTTGCTTTACTATCTCAGCACTTTCCCCTCCCTCTACCATGTTAACTCTTTATACAGATTTTCACATCAGATTCTACTCCTCGCCATGTAGTGATGTACATGGGAATTTAGCAGTGGGCTCTCAACCCGGTTGGCGATGGATTTATTCATATCCTGTGGGGTCACAAGTAACAATGAGGTGTCTTTATACACAATGAGAAAATTTATAAGGGTCCCTCCGACCTCCTGCACTGAGCTGAGGAGGTGCTATCACTTAATTAATGTGACTGATTTAACTAATAGACAAATCGGGCAAAAGGTAATAATTCAAGGTATGTAGCCGAGGGGCTCCTGTCCATAATTAGGAGGACGGGGACTATCAAATTCCTTCTGTGTTGTGTTTCTTTTTTTTTCTTTTTTGGAAGCGCATGGCTAGACTAAATGCAATTATTTTAAATTAATCAATGCAATTTCCATTTTTTTTAATGGCCCAAGTGTCCATTCCGTAAAAAAAGTAAAATTTCTGTGATAGAGATTTTTTATCTAGGGCTTAAACCACCCTGATCAGTTGTGAAGGTGACTTTCAAATTAACTCTTTCATGGCTGCCCGGTACCGGGACGAGGGCACAAACCCAAGACACACCAGTCTCAGCGGCCTATATCAAATACAGAGTCAACAGGAAAAGGGGGCGTGACGAGGAGATAGAATACTGCAATGCTATTGGCCATAATTAATTTTACCAGGACATTCTCCGAAAAGGTTAACTATTCCTTCTCAGAGGCCTTGTTTATACTAATTGCCCTGAGAGGAAGACTCGGGCAAGCCAAAACATAAGATAAGCAGGTGCTAGAGCAGAAATCTAGGACAAGAGTGAAGGACACACTTGCCTCTCATTAAATGGCAAGGAGAAGCTGGCAGGCGAGCAAACGGGTTACATAAAAATGAAGTTTGAATCATGACATTAGCTGGACAGAGCTTGACCCCCGACATGACCCCCGGCTAATACTAAAATAGCCACTTGATCCAAAATGGCTGCTGTTTGGTTCTCTTGGTCCAAGATGGGCGCTGCAGAGGAATATATATCACTAACATCTGTAACTGATTCCTGTGATTTCGGTGATCAGTAGTCAGTGAAAAAATAAGACGCAACTCAGTGGATGGAGTCCAAATGTTGTTTGTATAAAATGGATACATCAATTTTTATAATGAACATGAAAATAACTGATGGCAGATGGAATTCATTAAAAATTGATGCTGACGTCTGTTTCAATGGCCAAGAATTGTCTGTCTTGGGAATTCAGTCACATCTGAATATCATCAGTACTTTATGGATATTATTGTAGAATTAAAGGGAACCTGTCATCAGAACTTTGCCTAATAAACAACTGGTAGTATGTAGTCAAGAAGCTAAACACCTTCCAGATCATGTTTCTTTCATGGCCTAGTGTGGTGGCATCATCCAGAAAGTCAACTTTGAAGTGAGATGTAAATTGGTTTTATGAAGTCTGGGAGGTGGAGAGTTTAGCACTGAAGTCAAGCTTTCCCTCTCTTAGAACACCCCATTTACTGTAATTGATGGTCCATTGTCCAGAGACGTCATTGATCAGATCTATTGAAGTCCAGTGAATGATGTCAATTACATGGGAAGAGGTGTTGGGAGGCAGGGAGAGCTTGACTTCAGTATTTAACTCTCGGCCTCACTGATTTTATACATCTATCTTACACCTCACTTCAAAGTAGATTTTCCGGATGATGCCACCAAGCTGGGCCATGATAGAAACATGATCTAGAAGCTGTTTGACTGCTTGACAACATACTGGTAGTGGTTTATTGTTTTTTTTTCAAAATTATGTACCTGTGCCTGAGGGGCTCCTGGCTTCATAGCTGTTGATTGAGCCCAGAGCCCCTCTGGCTCTTATGCACAAAATTTAAAACATTTTTCTTTTTTTGTAAAAACCAGGGCATAAGAAGCTAAAAGAAGAGAGGATCCTGCCAGAGGGATCATACACTAGTATGTCAGTGTGCTTGGTTTACAGTCCTTCATCCTGGTGATAGATGTCCTTTAAAGGATATTTATAACAAGATTAGAGTGTAGAGTGTCCTAAATAGGCTGTTCGTTATCTCTAGGGGATGGGGGGGGGATGTGTTTTGCATATATTTTGGCGTTTTTATTGCCAAATTAAAAACTTTGTAATAGTGCCGGAGGCGCTCGGGCAGACCTCGTCCAAACGCTCCTCAGCTTCCCCGGCCTTTAATATATTCCCGCCCCCCGCTGCAAGCCCCCTCCTGCCACTGTCCGGCCTATAACCTCTGAGGGCCGCGTCGTGCAGAGAGCTCTCTCTGTATTCCCCATGATTTTAAGGATACAATGAAAATAACCTGTACTTGAAGGGGGCACTGGACCTGATCTGACATAGTCCAGTGCCCCCTTCAATAATATCAGAAAGGATTGATCTATTACTCTACATGTATAGAGCTGGGTGCACCGTGTCCTGTCTGTTTTGGGTTACTGCAGCTCAGCTCTTATTCATTTAATTTCCTCCATAACTTTTTGCAATAGTACGAGGCGATGCATATGTCCTCTTGTTACCTGATATTGTTATGATAATGAAGTCAACTAATACTATGCTCCAAGTATAAATTCTTTGAAACGGGTAACATACAAATTCATTATCCAGGAGTGAATATATTATGTGAATTTCAGATATCACGAGTCTCTTACATTTCATTTTTGTAATGACACCTATGACCCTTTGCACATGTCCTGGTAGCCACACCTAATACCTTCCTTGTTTTTGTTACTGAACACTATAGAGCTAGAAATAAAAGCTCTGTTATGGTTAGGTTGAGCCCCCTGAATTTTGAGAATTTCAGGATTTTGTACCTAATAATGAAGGTATGGTGAGTGGATCTGCCAGAAGTTAACTATTGGAATAGCTCAATGAGGGGATTTAGCATGGCTATTTTTTTTTTTTACTACAACTTAAAATTGATATCTGGATTGTGTATGGATGCTTAAAGTTGTAGTGAAAAAAAAAATGATTTTAATACACAGCTTTTATTTTCAATTGTAACTTTAATGGAAACCTACCATGAGGAATCTACTATCAGAAGTAGATCTGTTGGTAGGTTTCTCCAGCCTCTGCCCTAATCTGTAATTTACTAATCCTGGAACCTAATCTAACTTGTTAAAAACTTTATTTTTCAAACATGTAAATGAACTGCAGAGGCTACTGGGGCGTGTACTATCTTGGCTGGGCACTGGGAGCTAAGGCTAGTACACGCCCCAGTAGCCTCTGCAGTTAGTTTACATATTACAAAAATAAAGTTTTTAACAAATTAGATTAGGATCCAGGATTATTAAATTACAGATTAGGGCAGAGGCAGGAGGAGGAATCCGCCATCACATCTACTTCTACTAGTAGATTGCTCATGGTAGGTTTCCTTTAAGAGTGGATATCTCCGGTTCTATGAAGCATCCATATACAATCTTACTATCATATTAAACAGTAGAATCTCCCCTTTAATTTGACACCAGGGTTCAGGAGATAAAGGCGTATAAAATGTGCGCCCCCCAGCCAGTCAGCTGAAGGCAAAATGTAGAAGAAGCTGCAGGATAGAATTTGCTTACAGTTTTCAGAATTGCAGAAGTACATGCACCCTCTGCATCTGTAGCTGAACTTAGGGACAGGGTGCTGGAATGATGATGTACAAGTTTATAACAACATATTTTGGTAAAAATGTATTCAGTTTTACTACATATGCTTTTCCAGGTTAAAGTTTTTCTAATCCTTTTTTTTACATTTCTAGTCATATTTTTTTTTCTTTATAAAATTATCCAATAAATATATAATTAATAAAACTAAGTAAAATTGTTTTGATATGTAAAGATTTTCCAGAGCTATCGTCATGTAAAGAAACACATAAACAGAACTGCAAAACAACTGACCTGGACATTCAGGCATCAATGACTACCGATCACGAAGGGGTTAATCGTTAGAATAGGTCCTCGATATCAGATTGTTGGGGATCTAACACACGAAGTCCCCACTGATCAGTCAAATCAGATCACAGGTTTGAGAATGGGTCAGGGAGCTGACATTTGTCTGTGTGGTGGTTTAACTAAGTCACTGCAGCTTGGCTTCCATTCACATCACTGGGAGCCGATGTGCAGTAACTTTGTCTGACCACTGCACATGAAGTGGAGCTGTCTGCTTCCTGTTCTATTCTTTCTTTATTAGCTGCTGAGAACAGGTAAACTATTGGTGGTGATCCACCGGCTAGCACACTCCTCTGATATTGAGGACCTATTGCCATGTTATCAGTATTTTTAGCCTGAAAAATGTCTTTAAATGTCTTAACCATTGCATTTGCCATTCTCATGACTGGTGAGGGTCCCAGGGGCCGGACCCCCACTAATTATCATGGTAATCCTTAGCCACAGGATAGGGGACAACCAGTAATACTTCTATGTCTGTTATGGTCCATCTATATAAAACTACTACAATCCTTCTTATATTGAATCCTTGATCCTATGGCATATTTCTTTTTTTTCAGGATTACAAGATGACGAGGATCTGAAGTTTCTTCTCCAGGGAAGTCCATTGTCTAAGATTAAATCAGCCTCCTGGAAAAAGCCCCGATTTTACAAGTTACAGGAGGACTGCAAGACTGTATGGCATGACTCGAAAAAGATTTTGAGGTCTCCAGAATCACAAATGTGTGAGTAGATCACAACAAATTTAAAGGGATTTTCTGCTGGAATAAAAGTATTACTTGCCTCATTGACCCCCTCCAGTGCTTCCTGCTGGTCTTCCCGGCCCGATCTTGACCTGCTGGTCACACAGTATATTTGTCTTGTCTTTACCCTAAAACATTCTGGCTGAATAAGGGAAACTGGTAAAAAGTCCTAAGCTATACAACTGGTTTCGAGTTTCTGTTCGTGGTTTTATCATATTTGAATACAAGATTAGGGCTGGAAAGGACGCAGAACCCTGATTGACCTCATTGTGAATCGTGGGGGGGGGGGGGGGGGGTTAGGTGCCACAATGTCCATGTGAACAGAGCCTAAGACTAGGACCACCAGGATAATGCCCTTGTTTTTACAAAAAAAGGGATTTAAAAATTATGCAAATAAACCTGAGGGGTCTTAGGCATAACAAGGGCATAAGTAGCTAAAATAAGAACGGTTCCTTACAGAGGTGGCACACACCAGCATGTAAGTGTGCTTGGTTAACCTTTATTTTTGGTGGTATATTTCCTTTAACATCACTGACAGAGAGGTTGTTAGAGATTGATATATATTATTTTTCCTTACTGGTCCCAGGTGGTAAAAAATAAGAACTTATACCTACCGTGGTCCTACTCCTGGCCTCAGTTGGTATACAGAGGGTCAGCGGTGACGTCAGAGGCTCCCCTTACCCATTACAAACCCCAGATAAAGGCTGTAGTTTGTAGACACTATCCATGTGATCTTACAGCTAAGCTTGTGTCTGCCAACAGAATTTGGTGGTGACTTGAGGCATTGCGCTGGATCGGATGTAAAGACCAATGTAAGTGTAAGATCTTTTTTTTTTCCCACCACCTGGCGACAATGATAAAAACATTGTGTTATCCCGTCTGTGGCAGAGTGAAATAATTGACAAAATTGTTGCCCAAAAAGACACTACTGACTAAAACTATGGCATCCGTGTTTTTTTTTTGTTTTTTTTAGTGTAATTTGTGATGGGAGGCTTCTTATTTATAGATACACATGTACTCTTTTTCCCATTGGACAAGTAATAGGGATATTAACCCCTGACTAGTAAACACAATCTCCCCTGACATGGATGATAATGGAAGGTACAGCAGTCCACAAGCCGATTCTCCTATCTCCGACTCTTTGGAGATCTATTCTTCTGATGTTGTGGTTTGAGATCTGTCCAGAATCTACATGAATTCTGAAACTCAAGACCTTCAGGAAACCTACAGACAACCCCTTTTAACTTCACTTTTTTCTTAGCTGTTGATCTACTAATATCACATGACATTTAGAAGATTTGGCGAGGGAAGTAGGCTCACGGGGTTGTCAAGAAATGTAAAAAGATTTTTTGGGGAATCATGTTAGGGCTGCTGTAACGAAACAAATATTTTTAAACTTGCCTCCATCTTCACAACAGGATAGCAGATATCAATCTGATTGGTGGGGTCCGAATGCTCAGACCCACATGATCACGAGATTTCCGTTATCACTATTGATGGAGCGGTAGGTGGAGCATGTGTCCTGCTCTTTCATTCAATTCTACCTGAGTGTCAGAAACCCACCCGGATCTTTCCAGAACTTCTTAGACAAGTGTACAGTATGGGTTAGATACTTATTATTTATTCTGACATCCACCCATGATGCATTTCCATATTTTATTTCATTTTAGGATTGCTGTATATATGACAAAATGATTGTTTCACAATTGTGGGATCAATGTAATGATCTATAATAAAAAAAAAAAAACTTTATGATCCTGGACAACTTCTTATTTTAAAATGAACCCAAAGTCCAAATTATGGAGAAATTAAAACTAGTATGTATTAGTAGTAGTAGTAGTAGTAGTAGTAGTCGTAGTAGGATGTAGGATGTAATCATAAGGCCCTGCGGCCAGATACTGTATGTCGAGTCCAGAAGACATGAAGCTCCTTATGTGCCGCACTGTATGTGGACAGTACAGTACGGTAGTATTTAGGTATGATATACATAGCTGTTGTCACAGCAGAGCTTCTATTTAATGAAGGGTTAGTTTGCAGGATACAGGCTAGGTTGGACGGCTGCCAGGTTACACTCCTTCCCATCTGTTGGGTTAGAAAGTACAGAGTTGTGTATTACCTTTTAACTCCGTAGTGTCAGTGGTGTTTAACAATGGAAAATAAATAACATTGCGTGATTATTATATAATGGAGCTGTTTGGCCGCCTCCGCTACCCTTCACTCCACTTACTGTAATCTCAGGTTATTCACACCTAACAAATACAACTTTTTTTTTTTTTTTTACTGCATTTGGTTTATTAACTTGGGAATAAATGCAGAAGCGCTCAGAGAACCCTGTGACCCTATGTGAGTTACCTTTATACCCCTGGTGACTATCGTATAAAATTTCCACAGTAAGCCTACAGGTGCACCTTGACATGGCTTCAACAAATGTTGTGCTATCAAAGATCGCCCTTTCACACTGGTCACAATAAGACCCGAAAGTGGCCACACCATGAATATGGCGACCACAAGCCCTAACCAGTTTATTAACATTGTGGTTGTGCACATGCGCATATCAGTGTTTTTCATTTGGAACTTGTTTTATTTAATTTTAGTACATGTACAAATTTGTCTTTGATACCACATTTTAAATCTTTACCTTTTGTGCATGTGCTTGTATGCTGATACCCATGCGCATATATCCACGGTCCAGCATATTAAATTGTGGAGTGTATGTACTTGCGCATGCGCTGATGTCAGTGAGTTATGCACATGCTTAAGATGAAGGAATTGCAGGTGTCCCTCTTGGTATTTGTGCAAGTGCATGGAAGGTATAGCAAATGTGCATGTGTGGGATTTGGATAGGGACCCATCTGTAGACAGTGCTGTTTTGTTTTTATTACCAGTATAGGGAACTGGTTTAACAAGATGAGGCCATGGATGTTGGTCAGAAAGGAACTTTTTATTGGCATTCTTTTTATGGAGATTGCCATTCCCCCAATGTCATACTGTTTATACATGGCCTTTAAAGGGTACCTGTAACCCCATTTACGCCACAAATACAACTATGAAATCTCAGCATACATGTATGGACTTCTACTCCTCCCCATTTTCCACGCAGTCATGATGCAATGTCATGTGATCAGATTTATGCATGGTGTACAGTGTCTAATGTTAGGAGGCTAAAGGACCTGAGATGATGTCACCCTGGTCACATGACATTACTGTTGCATGCCCAGAAAGCATGAGGGAGGAGCTGCTGGATTCAGCCCAAGGAGGACACGCCCCCTTGACTAGATCTCCCTGGATAGCAGGTAAAATTATAACGATGATTTATGGGGATCTGAGGGAAACCATTTTTAGCTAATGGAAGGGTGACAGCTAGTTACTAGGGCTCTATGGGAACCTGCCACTAGCTGTATTTGCAGGTCACCACTTAAAAGGAAACCGTTAGCACATTTTTTACAAAGACATTCTGAATAAGAAGGGGGAGTTCCTTCTTGAACCAAATCCATGGCCTCACAACCTGCCGAATGAGTTCTCTGTACTGTACCGATGAGATAATAATCTGTAATAATATCAAAATAGCGCTGTCTACTGTTGGGAGTCTATTCCTTTCGGAGAAGACGTACTGTTGTGGTTATCATCCCATGTCCTGTTACTAGGCTTCTCAAATGTCAGACCCTGACATAGAGGGAGCTGCAGTTTTTTAAAATTCTCTTTTCCCACCCTGCAAAGCTTACCCAGAATCCCCAGAATGTGGACCTGAAAAAGTGTCCTGGAAAGACAATCTCAATAAGGAGAATGAGTTCCTTTCTCATAGGATGAAGATTTCTACGACGACTGGGCGTTTTTTGAGCTGCCCTTGGCTATCAAGATTTGGGAATCCCTGTCAGTATAACAGTATTGTGTCAAAATACTAAAAGTCTATTATGTTTATTATGGAGTATGACCCGACTACTTGTCTCCACATTATCTTGTGTTTTTATAGATGGCTCATGTTATCTGGGGGTGTCTTAAAGGTTTGGGCAGTCTTCTCACACTTTCATGAAAGGTTATGTTTTTTTTATAAAGAGACAGATATCTGCAGATGGTGCACAAACACGAAACCCAGCTGACAGCTTTGTGATAGTGCAGGTTTCCTGTCATTGTTACATATCACAACTTACAAACCTGCCCTTTCGTTTGGAACATCAAATAACTTTACAGACTCATAACACACGTTTACATTCTACAATTACAATCTAACACTGTTCTCATCCTATGATACAACCTTTTCTATTCTCTATGTCCTTCATGTATAGTTGTTGCTGGTTATACAAGTAAAATCCTATACAGGCGGTCACCTACTTAAGAACACCCGTCTTACAGACGACCGCTAGTTACAAATGGATGTCTGGGTGTTGGTAATTTACTGTACTTTAGGATTATGCTACAATAAACAGCTATAGCAGTTATCAAAGGTGTCTGCAATTAAGCTTTATTGTTCTTATGACAATCCAACATTTTTAAAAATCCAGTAGTCATAGAGACCAAAAAAATTTGTCTTGAGTTAGTTATAAAATATACTGTTCCGACTTACATACACATTCAACTTAAGAACAAATCTGCAGAACCTATCTTGTACGTAACCCGTTGACTGCCTGTAGTTGGTTGACAAATCACATTTGTTCCTGATTATCGCCCTTTGTAAACATTCCAGCGATCAGCAAACAAATGAACACGTGTTTGTTGGCTGATGACATTTTTGATGTGATTATAAAAATTATTGTGGTCGGCAGCTCATCTCCCTTTTCTAATTGGGGATTTGTTGGCAGCATTGATGTAATTTTTTAAAAAATTTATATAAATTCCCCCCCCCCTCCCATGCTAATAGATGCAGGCTAAAAATAAAAGCTAAAATAATTGCATTTATTTTTGCTATTATTTCTTTCAACTTCTGGGCAGCTGCTGCAGCCTGTGTGCCTGTGTCTCAGTCTCCTCATGCATTCTTCCATTCTCCCCCCATCCCGCCTGCTCAATGCACATGACAGGAAGAGGGAAGGGGTGGAGTGAGCTGGATGAGTGTGGAGAAGACTAAGACACAGGCACACACAGGCTGCAGCTGCCCACCCCTTCCCCTAGTACTCAACACATGCGCTGACTGGGAGCCAAGTAATGTGAAGTAAAGTTTTATAAAGTAGTGTCAGGATTCAGAATGCTGACAAACGCAGCATAGCAAAGGCTACTGTAACCTGTCACCAGCTAAAAATGATATTCCTGCTGACAGGTTCTCTCTAGTACAAAATGTGTGGATACTGGGAGTGTTCACTACTCAACAATTTGAAAACAAAAAAAAGACTAAACTGATAAATTATAAATAAAAGGGGATTCACACCCATAACATTAACACAATACCGAAGAAAGAAAGATGAGCACCGATGGTATCAATAAAATCACAATTTTATTAGCTATAATTAAAAAAGGGGGGTAACATACAACAAAACAGAGTGATTACGCAGCAAGCATAAGGTGCTGAGCAGCAGAAAAAGTTCAGTGAACTGTTCAATAAGTAGGAGCATAATGTGCAAAGTGCTAAAGTGCATGAAACTGAACATAAGATGAAAAAAGTATTGGTATATCTCAAGTAATTGGTAGTACACAAACCGCCATACAACATAATGGTAAGTACCTTAAATCCAGGGGCACTAAAGTGCACACAAAAGGTACTTACCATTATGTTGTATGGCGGTTTGTGTACTACCAATTACTTGAGATATACCAATACTTTTTTCATCTTATGTTCAGTTTCATGCACTTTAGCACTTTGCACATTATGCTCCTACTTATTGAACAGTTCACTGAACTTTTTCTGCTGCTCAGCACCTTATGCTTGCTGCGTAATCACTCTGTTTTGTTGTATGTTACCCCCCTTTTTTAATTATAGCTAATAAAATTGTGATTTTATTGATACCATCGGTGCTCATCTTTCTTTGTTCGGTATTGTATTCATTAACGAGTGGATGGTTGTACACTATTGTGCCCGTGTGGCACATGTCCACCATTATTTGAGACAGGTCCTTTTTCTGTGATAGGTTTTGTGTACCCATAACATTAAGACAAGAACATGTGCAAGTACAAAAGATATAACGATACTATACTGAACTGGAAAAAGTAGATGGAGGACCCTGCCCCCGAGTGCTCACAGTCCATATGGGTAATAAAGATTGTTTCCACAAAAAAACACCCACCGATTGAAGTAAATTCCTATGGGCTCATACACACGTCTGTAGCTTCCACTGCCCCTTGTAAGAGCCAAGTGACTGAGCCACAAAACTCCGAGCAGCTCTTATTTCTGCCAAGTTTGAGGTTCTGATAATCTCGTGGACCTCACATGCCAATGGCACATGGGCCGCAAACCATGCACAACGGATCGGTTGCTTGCACCGTGATAACAGGCATGTTCCTCTGCGGATGATGTTTCCTCACGGCCCAGATTTTTGTTATCTTATTCTGTATATTGTTCTATTTTATGACCTTGTTCGTGCTGCGTATGGAGCAACATCAATTCAATCATACAATGATAAATGGACCGATTTGGCAAGCTCTGTGCAGCGCTGCGTATATAAATAAAGAATTTATTATTATTTTTTATTATTTATTATAAATACGGTATAATGGCAGCTTAATGAGACTTTCTAATCCTCCGAGCTTTTAATGAAATTGTAGTGGGTTTGGCCATGCTGAGCAAGAAGCTGTGTGCTGGCTATGTTACCCATTGTATAGTAAAAGCCGAGGGATCTTCTCCTGAGCAGATGTCCTCCACAGTCCCATCCACTATAGTCTTTGTACATCTGTGTCTTTTCATGTTGGACAATGCCTGGAGGACAATCGGGCAGGTGTTCTGTACTACACCAGCATGGATAGCCTCATCTATTATTACATAACACAGAAATGATGCTGCCTCGTCCAATACATTTACAGAGATCACCTGCTTTATTGTATAAAAACATTGGGACTGGATTTGGCTCCTTTTTGGAGCTCCAGTTTCCTGTATGAGATAACCGGCTCCTGTGTTATCTGAGTGAAAAGTCATAAGTTATGGCTCCGAATTTCCTCCAGTCTGCTGAAAGTGATTACACAACATTTTGTTTTGGTCTTTTTCCTAATCCATTCTGTTTTAATACATTTTATTTATATTTTTTTTTACAAGCTTTTATCCCACTAAACTACAACACCCCCCCCCCCTCAGGGTAGGGTATGATTTATCCTTTCTAGGATTCCAACTTTTATGTGAAATCTCGCCCAGCTAATATATAATCTGTGTGTGTGTGTTCGCTAAAGGAATCCGTACCATCACGTTTACTCTTGCCAAATTTTGCACAGTAGCTCTCTGTGACTCTGGGTACGTCATAGACTCGGTTTTGAGACAAAGTTTTCACATCCTGCTCTCCAAAATCCACTTATTACCCACCATTTACAGAAGCCATTGTCTGCTGCTGCTGTGGCAGCTGGAAGCTGAGCTGTGATTGGTTGCTGTTCTGCCACAGGTCATTAATATGAGCTTTGAGCTGTGATTGGTTACTATAGGCAATGTGTAGAAGACAACTTTTGTGTGAGGTAAGATGGATAGGGGGATACAGAGATGGGGAAGATTTATCAGAAGTGTCTCATGTATAACTGTTTAAATTGCCCATGGAAACCAATCGGCTGTAATTTTATAAATCGCTGTTAAAAAAAAATGAAATTTGAGCACTGATTGGTTGCCATAGGGACAAGTTTTGCTCTAAGACACTTCTGATAAATCTCCCCATAGACAAAGTGACAGTCAGAGACAGAGAGAGTCACTTAAATGAGCTTGCCAGAGTCGCTGAAAGAGACTTCCAGACTGACGCGGTCAGTGACAGAGATGTCTGAGATGGTCTGAGACAATAGATGCATATAAAATATTTTTTGTTAACCAGGATATGATCTGGCATCAGTGTAGTTAGAGCATTCTCAAGGTATGTTTGCTTCATAATGCATCAAATCAAATGGTAGGTTTCCTTTAAGTATATGTACTGTCCATATTACTTTTTGCATATATATGATGTGTAATATAGTCTCATGCACATCAATATTCGAGCAGATATTAGAAGCTCCTAGAATTGAGGAATATTCTGTCTTTACGCTAGTTTTCTGCATGTAATTTTTACAGCTTTTTGTAGAATCTTCCCTACATCAAAGATGACTGAAAGTTGTTTTTAACCTCTGACCACCACAACGTCGTCTTGTGTAGGGGTTGTGTGGTAAGTGGAGATCTATACTTACCGCTTCTTAAGTAATAACTTAAGAATTGCATTGTGCCAGTGCTCGGCTTACATTACCACTATAAACGCTTGTGACCTTAGAAGTCTTTGTACAGTAATACAAATTCATAACGTAGTAAGCCGCTGTGTCACCCAGCTCCAAAGGTGCAATTATAGGATGGAATTTACGTCATTCAAAACCCAAAGATGTAGATCTGAAGAAGAACTTAAATACAATACATTGAGCTATATTTCATGTTACAAGCCTGAATCCCAAGCCTTCTATGTTAAAGTCGTTGCCCAGGTTGGAAAATGATCACCTATTCAAATGGGGGCTCAAGTTTTTGAGCTTGCCACTTGGCTATCTTCAAAGATGAATGGATTGCTATCCTAAACTATCTTCATCAGTGTCATAGGGGCAGCATTTATTATATGCTGGTAATTGTGTGCCCCCAACAGCCTCCCTCATGCATCAGCCGACCGGCCAGGCTGTGCAGGGTGTGAATCTATGCCAGGCCCCACCAATTCACCTTAGACAGTCGCTAGCTCAACTCCACCCCTTTCATGCCCCTTCACACCCCATTCATGTGGAAGGGGGAAATGACCACAATGACTGGTGGTTTTCTAGGCATTGGGATTGTTCTAGGGCTTGTACGCCAGAAAACTGCCCTGATAAATCTCCCTCATAGTATTTGGGAAACCGTGGGCTTTACTTCCCTTTATTCATACAATAACAAGGACCCTTCTGCTAGAGATGAGGGTTCTACAGTCAGGCAATGACAAAATGGACACTTTAGGGGAGATTTATAAGAAGTGTCTGAGAGCAGAACTTTTCTAGTTGCCCATAGCAACCAATCGGCGCTCAGCATACTTTTTTTTTTTTTTTTTGCTACAGCTGTTTATAAAATGAAAACTGAGTGCTGATTGGTTTCTACCTTGCACAGTTCTGATAAATCTCTCCCCATGTTGTCCACAAAGGGAATTAACAGGTTGATCAGTGAGGGTCTGCTGTCTAGAAATGGGCACGTGCTATGCTCAGCAATTTCTGACACTCCCATACTATTGAATAGAGCCACAGGAGACTTGTTCGACCTTCTGGTCCAACCATTAGTTTGAGTGGAAGTCCCTTTCAATTGATCCTGCTTATCCAGCCCCTCCCATCTAATACTCCCCATGCCTTATCCCTCCTTACTGGTCACAGTACATGTCATGTGACCAGAGTTAAATCATCTTAGGCCCTTTAGCATCTTAACAATAGCAAACTGTACCCCATGTAAGTATCTGACCACATGAAGTCACAGCAGCCTCCATGGACATCTACTCTTCTCCATCCTCCCTGGAGGCTGCTGTGATTTCATGTGATCACATACATGGTGTACAGTGCAATGCAATGATGTCACTGGTCACATGTCATGAATGTAACACAAGGCACCGTGTAAAAAGATTGACACAATATTTTCCATCCGTACATAGGAGGTTTATTTGGCTGTTGAATATTAGAAGACGGTCCCTAAGACCAAGGAGGCAGAGAAGGGATTTGAAGAGAGACAGAACTGTCAGTCAGAATAATGGGGCGTGGTTCACTGCCAGCCTCAGAGAGAGAAGAGTCACAGATATCAGAGATGAGTCAGAAAGGCTAATTTTCACATCAGATAAACATCTGTAATTAAGGTGCAGGGCCCCACTGGCAGCTCATTTTATTTGATATGGGGAGGACTTGTAACCCTTTATCAGCAGGCGTTGTCAAAATCTGGTGACAGGTCCTTATTAAAGTGGTCTTTACTCAAACTCGACAATTTGGTGACGGAATCCTGTACTCCCACATCATGCAGCCACCTCTGTATCACCTGTGGTATCGGGAGACTAGCATGTACACGAGTCACTGTGGAACGGTATTGTATGAATATACAGCTGTCAGTAGTAACAAACCAAGATCCCGCACTCTCTTGGATTGAAGCCATGTAGTAATGTGCTCCATGCAAATGTCCTGAGGGCCTGAAATTGTGAAGGTCAACCACACATTTACATGTTGGCGCACAGCCTGTATCTCCGACACCCCGCAGGGAGTCCTCCTTTTCAAAAGAGTAAACTTTAAAAGTGAGTTGGTCTTCGCAGCAGGATGATGACATTCCCTTCTTCTGACATTCCTCACTGGCGGCTCACGTGGATATATGTCCAGTTAATCCCTTTATAGCAGCCTCCCAGGGTTGTAGCTGAATTTATGTGTCTTGCTTATTAAAAAGTTATCTTGATTGCAGAAAAGTTTTTTTTTATACAGACAGACTTGCCTAGGCCACAGAATATTTACTCAGTATATTTAGGTATACAGGCAGTCCCCGGGTTACGTACAAGATAGGTTCCATAGGTTTGTTCTTCAGTTGAATTTGTGTGCAAGTCGAAACTGTATATTTTATAATGGTAGATCCAGACAAATTAGTTTTTTGCCCCAGTGAAAATTGGAGTTTCAAAATTTTTTTGCTGTAATGGGACCAAGGATTATGGAGAAAGCTTCATTACAGACACCTTACATCTGATCATTGCAGTCTGGGACTATAGTAAAGCATCCAGAGGTCACAGTGGGCAGAGGGGTCAGTTTTTAACTAGGGGGTCGTCTATCCTCGAGTAATGGACCGCCTGTAGTTAGGTAAGTAGATTTGGCTCAGAATCGTAATAGCTCTAAACATAATTGCTGTGATATGAGTATCACCGCTCATTGTACCGTCTCGGTAATGCAGAAGGAGTTGGGTGTGTCTTCCTTTTCACTGGAAACAAATCAAAGGATCCGCTTCCAGCTAATGTTTGCTGTGACTTTCTCCTTTTATGACTGGACTTTGTATTATCTGATACCAGTACTTGTGTTATTATCCCTCTCGGTTGGCTTGCAGATGCATTTCACATGCAGGCCCAGGGCCAGATTGGGTGCATGCTGAGCTTTCTGCTTGATGGGACTTTATAATCAGGATGACCTCTAGGACATTGTGGCTCCCGATCTGTTTATCCACGTGAAACATCTGTATTTACAATGGCACTTCTACTGCCGGAGTTTCATGTGGATGGGAAAGGAGAAATTGGATCACCTTTTGGCATTTGGAAAATATTTTCTATGTTGGCTCAAATATTTAGGCTGTGTAACTGCTAATATGATATACAGAAAGATTTGGATGTGAAAAATTACATTTTCAGTTCTATAATTAGATATACACAAGATCTATCTGAGCATGATATATCACAATAGCACCTCCTTAATTTTCCTGACTTGGACTCCAGCTCCACCAGAATGGTCACCGACTCCAACTGGCCTTTTTTTCTGGTCTTTCTTGCAGTTCTATGATGAGAGCAGTCATTTTGGCCCAGTGCCTTATTACTCTGATCTGTAGCAGAGGAGCTTCACTACTGAGCATGTACATAAAGTGCAGCCACATTCATCTCAACTAAATGCCTAGAAGAGGTTTGCACCACACACGGCTGCCGGGCCACACGCGTTCTGTGAAGCCATGAGTTGCAGTCCGTGTCACGCTGAGTCCAATGAGTGCTTCTATTGCTGATGGAAGCGTTCATTAGTGCAGGAAGCTGGGTAGTGGTGAGTGCAGCTGAGAAGCCCACACTGCTTCCGGGACCTCTCCTGCCCCTCTGCTCTCTGCCCCGATCTCGGACACTAGTTGTAAGCATCAGGGTAAGGACAGAGCGGAGTATCCCAGGGAAGCAGGAGAGAACCATGGAGTGGTAAGTACTTGTCAGCTGTATTGTACTACCCCCGGTTCCCCTCCTGATGCTGGCACATTAAATAGCGCAGAACACGGAGCAGAGCGGCACAAGGAGGAGAGAAGAAGCCGTGGTGTGGAGCAGGAAGCAGAAAAGCAAAGGTGTTTAATGCTAAATATTTAAAATTTCATTCAAATCAGAAATTATCCCCAAAATAGTAAATTCGGAAAATATGGAAAACCAATATTTGATTTGTAGGCCGTGTGACATCAAAATAAATTATCCAGACATTTCAAAAATTATGAAAATGTAAAGAAGACAAATGGGAAATGTTATTCAGCAACTTATTTAGGTGGTAAATCTATCTGCCGGAAAACGCGATGATTTTGAATTTCAAAAATGGCAATTTTTTTTTGTAAATAAACGCAAAACTTATCAGCCAAAATTTACCACTAAAATGAAGTACAACATGTGGGGAAAAAACAATCTCAGAATCGCTTTGATAAGTAACAGTGTTCAAAAGTTATAACCATATAAAGCGACGCAGGTCAGAATACAAAAAATGGGGCTGAGCCTTAAGCTATGAACTGGCTGCGTCATTAAGGGGTTAATGGACTGAACACAACCATATGACTAATCCCTTGCAGTGTAATTTCCCATTGAAATCTGCATCTAAATTGCATGAAAGTAATATGCATATACCCTTAACTTAAAGGAGTTGGCCACATTTTGAAAAGGTTACAGGGTAAGTACAATAACAAAATAGGGTCACCCATATTGTACTTGCCATGGTTAACCTTTGTCCCTTGTCCCTACGGGTATGGCCGTTGAGCTGCAGGATGTCTTTAGGACACAAGACCTCACAGAAAGCGGCTGCCACCTGGTCACATGATCCTTGGGGCAGAAGGGGCAAAGTTTGTCATGGCAAGTACAATATGGTTGATCTTATTAGGGTATTGTTAGTGTATTTACCCTTGTAAACCTACGTGTACGTGACCCCTTTAAGGTTTTGGTATAACTTCTTTATATCCTAGTTGTAAAGAATTGGAAAGAAATGTTATACAGCTTTTCCCATGAAAAAAATGATGGGACCTAACTTGCTTATTGGTGAGGGTCTCAGTGATGGGACCCCCACAGATCACAAGAACGGGAGCCTGATGTACCCCTGTTGGACCCCTCGTTGCTCCTTGAGATGACCGAAGCTGGGGTACATAGGACCCCCATTCTCGTGATCTGTGGGGGTCCCATTACTGAGACCCCCACCGATCAGCAAGTGAGGACCTATCCTGTGGATAGGGTCTAACTTGTTGCGTGGGAAAACCCTTTTAATTTACCCATTTTTTTTCCTATTGCTAAATCTGCTCTAAAAATATAGGCACTAAGTATAATTCTTTTGTAATGATTTTTCATGTTATTTATTGGAAAAATTAACATAATTCTGGGTCAGACAGAGCTCTCGACATTACACTTTCTACTGAGATGATTCTGGCCCACATTTATTAAAGTGTTTGCACCAGTTTTCTGTCTGCCCTTGCAAACTGCTGGCACATGTATTTATAAATTGTCTGCGCCAGTTTTGTGTCGCGACTGCTCTGTGTCCGACAAGGCAGAAAAAATGTGCAACTAAAGGAGCTGTTTCTGCTTAGTTGGAGTTTGCACCATATTTATTATTGACGTACGACACAATTCTGCAGCATGAACAAAGCGCACCCCAAAAAATGGTGCATAGGTACTTCTGGAGCAGTGCAGGGGGCGCCAGATTAATGAAGACCATGCACCACAATTCACGAATCTGGCGCCCCCTGCACACTACACTGGCAAACTGCACATAGTACAGACTGTTTTGATAAATGTGGGCCATAGTGTCTGCAGAAAAAATTAAACTGGAGACCATGTAAAATGGAAGATACTTTGAAAAAGTGAATTATTTGGTTATTCACCCCCTAATTTGTGTCGCATGGAAGCCAGGGCAGCCGCGCCAAAATACGATCGCGTGCAACACAATGCCAGCGCAACCCTTAGTAAACGAGGCCGAATGTGGAGTGACCTGTCTGTATCTAGTCTCGCCCTCTACCTACATTTTTTTTACACCCTCATCAATAATAGTCTGTATGTTTATCCTAATATAAGGAAATTCACTGGAAATTGAGGAATGTCCATTTTTATTGGCAATGGCTCGGTTTGATTATCAAATGGGGAAAAAAAAATTATTTTTACTTTTTAATCCAATATAAAACTGTGGATCATTTCCAATAAATAACAATGGACAACGTGTTTCGCGTTTGCCAGGGAACTTATCAGGTCTCATTTTACATCCTGAAGGTACAAATATAATAATCCCCCCCCCCCTCCCCCTCCACTTCTTTCTTTTTTTTTTTCTCCTTCCTTATCTCTTTTTTTTCTGCTCTCCTTCTTTTTCTCTAATTGAGCTCTAATCTTATCTTTTCTCAGCTCCTTGTCTAGTTCCTATTGTCCCTTCCATCCCTTTATGATCCTCGCCCTAGTTCCCTTGGGATCAGTGGCCTCCCTTCCATTTTGTATTATTGTTTCTTATCACATTGTCATACTGTCAGTGTTGGATGAAGGTTTCTATGGGCCCTGTGCTGTATGTATATAGTAGCCCCTACAAGTCTGGAATCACTACATATGGTACTAGAATCGGGCTCCTTGGGGAATGGAGAATTTGTCCTTCCTGCCTGCTTTCATTATGCCTTTTCAGGACCTATGGTGGAGCTTCAGAGTTCCTGAAATGGCTCTTGTGTACATGTGTATTGTAAGCAGGAACAGATAGAAGCAGCTTCAACCATGAAATCCTTGTATGAGTATAAAATTAGGTGGTTGGTTTGGAAGACCATAGGCCCCGGGCCACTGCCCAAACCGCCTATATTATAATCCACTACTGTATACTGTCTCATGTTCTCTTGCATGTCTAAGCGTTCTCTATAGTAGGTTAAGGTTTACTCTAAATTTTGCTGTTAAAATAACAATAGTGAATAAAAAAAAAAACACTCCATTTTATCTATAAAGCCTATGTCGTGGTTTATTATGCTTTTATTTATTTGCTTTTTTTTCCTCTCCAGTCAGCATTGATGATGTTGAAGATGTACGTCTGGGTCACGAGACGGAAGGGATGAAGAGGTTTGCAAAGGATGTACCGAGCGATCGGTGTTTTTCCATTATCTTCAAGGGTCAGCGGAAGAACCTGGATCTGATCGCTAGCTCTAACGAGGAAGCCGCTCGCTGGACCGGAGGGCTCAATAAGGTTATGAACAACTCTCGGGCCATGAGCCAAAAGCAGAAGCTGCAACAGTATCCTTTATATATTGTCAGCGGAGTTCTCAGAGTTACAGATTGTATGATGAAAATAACAGTTTTATTGTACAGTTATCATAAGGGATACATTCATTTGTCAGTATGTGACCCTTTCTGCATTGGTCTTTTTACAGCGTTCAGTATGTGTATTACTGATGCGATGCCTTTCTACGTTGCATCCTGCTACAGCTCAGGCCCAGCACTAACGCCTGGAACCAGAAAAGCTCTGATCCTGGGTTCTTAGCCCCTTAGCCCCCGCAGTCAAACATGGACCATAGTGCCTAAGCTCACTCCTCTGCATGAAGATGAGTCCTAGGTTGTTCCGGAAGTTGGCGGTGCATTTCCCCGTCATGTTGCGAATAGTTGTCATAACCATTGTCAGGCTTCCGGCAGCCATTACAACCCCTTTGTGTTGCGTGGGGTCTAAGGCCCCTTCCACACTTGCGTTGCAGGTCACGTCAGAGTCTGATCAGGGTGCGATCAGGGTTTGGTCAGTGAAAAACGCACATTTTGCATCAGAGTTCAATCAGTTTTCAGTCAGAGTTTCTTCAGTGTCTCAGTTTTTCAAACGCACTTTCAATGCATTTTCATTGCAATTTAAATGCAATTTCAATGCGTTTTTCACGCGCATTGCTGTCTATCTTTTCTATGGCAATTGATGCGTGAAAATTTTGCAATGCATTTTTGATGCATCTCCATAGACTTGTATGGTGCATTTTTCACGCGTTAAAAAAAATGCAAGTCTGAAAAAGCCCATTGATTACAATGGGTCAGAGTGCAATGCAAGTTCTGCACGTCAAAAGCATGTGCAGAAAACGGGCGTGAAAAACGCAAGTGTGAAAGGGGCCTGAGTGATGCTTTCCATCAGTCTAACTTCTTAGATGCCTTGGTCACTGTAGACCACAGCATCAAAAAGGTTAAGCAACCCTGTTGGGACTTCTCTGCTGTCAGGGCAGTTGCAGCAGGACCTGGGCTTTCTGCCACAGGTACGGTCAGTGTACCCGCATAATAGCCAATAATGGAGTGTGAACTAAACTTTTTTTTTTCTCCTTTCCTTTTGACGTAATTTCAAATTTTTCTATTACATATAAATAATCAAGTAAAATAACATTTCCCATTACATATCTCTGTTCCAAACAAGACCTTGATCAGGACAAAAGTGCGCGTCCTCTTTATATTTGCTTTGAGGGCATTTTCTTTTAAATCTTTTGCACAGTTTATGCCTAAGTCACCTGCTCCGGTGTGGGTGACATATTCTGACTAGTCTAATAATATACATATATACGATGGACCCTGCTTTTTATGGAGTAATGACAACATGTAATTATTTCTAATCCTGACAACAGGTTCCATTTCTGTCTTCGGATAAATACACTTCTATAGTCTGTGGTGTATTTTGTAGACCACCGTCTACCGTGTTTTATAGTACACTTTATGTTCTTAATTGCAGGGAAGAGTAAACACAGGGCGTAGGCCTTTGGATAAAAATATGTACGAAAAACCGTCTCCTTCCAAGGTCTTGTAATTACTGGCATGTTCTGTAGTGGTGCGGCACCAGCACATCATATTTTACCAACCTTTCTTATGGCATTTGCCGCGCTACAATTTACTATATACCTGGAAAATACAGTTGTGTAATTCAGCATAAATAGGATTTATTCACATCCACCGATTCCTGATGTCATCTTACATACCAGATGTGGACAATGTGGCATTAAGTCATGCGGAAATGTCCCATTATGTAAGGCTTGCATATGCTTCTAGTAGCCAAAAAAGGCAAAACTGCAGCCTAAAAAGAGGTCCTAAAAGACTACATTGATACATTTTTTTAATGAGATTGTCGTATTTATGATATGCAAGTGGCCATGAATCTTAAAATTCTTAAAAACATAAGTTTTTTTCCCCCCCAAATGTAAAAAGTAAAAAAAAATGAGAAATATGACCAAATATGCATCATTTTTTTTGTCAATTTCTAGATGTATACATCGCAGCATTCAACGTAGGCTGATGCAAAACACGTAGAATACTTCCTTCTATTACCATATTTTTCGGACTGTAAGGCGCACAAAAATTCCTTTGATTTTCTCAGAAATCAAAGGTGCGCCTTATAGTCCAGTGCGCCTTATATATGAAGCGTACTTACAGACAACAGCTGCCTTGAACTGTGCACAGGTCTGCCACCTGCTGGTCATTCATACTTATAATCAAGTGCGCCTTATAATCTGGTGTGCCTTATATATGAACCTAATCCGGTGCGCCTTGTAGTCCGAAAAATACTGTACCATTGTCCATTTTTAACCCTGTTGTGTCCCTTTGTGATAATATATTTAATAAAGATCTTGACATCCTGTTTGGATAATAATCCTTAATGATATTCATAGCTGGATCCACGCTTGTCTGCGGAAAGCTGATAAAAACAAGGACAACAAAATGAGCTTTAAAGAGCTTAAGAATTTCCTGCAAGATGTGAACATTGAGACCGATGATAGCTATGCAAAACAGATCTTCCAGGTAAGATCTCTGAAGGTAGCCAGGCATTTTAGCCCATATTGTAAAGGTGTTTTCCTAGATAACTGAAAAGAAAACCATACTTGGGCTCCATTCATCATGGCCACAGTAGAAATCTATGGCAGCCACATTGTGGTGATCACAGAGTATCTCAATGCAGCTTTCTATGGAGAGGGCCTTACCTGCTCCTGGTTCCTCTGTTGCACTGACAATTTGACCAGAAAAGTGAGAGATTCAAGGGACCTGCTGTAGCCAATCAGTCGTCTGCTTAAATCATGGGACATGACTTAGGATGTTAAAGGAAGTGACGACTCTTGGTCTGAGGAGGCCACTGATTTGCAGAAGTGGGTCCCATGACCCCTAGTGCTTCAAACCCAGCCATCAAAGATTATTGTTCACACTTTAGTTAACTATTTCTTCCAAAATTACATTTTTTTTCCCCAGTAAAAGAAGGAACAAGTCCCTGACCATATTGGCTCTTTTTACGTGATGGCAAATGGTTTGAAGATGCTCAAGTAGAGTCGTCTTATCCTCTCCTCAATACTTGCCATTTGGAAAAAAGTTGAGACCCCCCCCCCCCCATACATCCATTCATTCCTAACAAAATTGGCACATTGGACAGACATGAATGTTATGAGTACTGCTGGCATTTTATTTTTCTTTATATTTTTACTATGACACTATATCAAGTTTGCATAATTCTGTAGCTTTACGCACTTTGAACAAGTCATAGAATCACACAATTATATGCATCAAGGGCGATTTCTGGACACATTTACCTCTCAATTGTTTTACGCTACAGAAGAACACAGCCCTGTCTATAGGTTATGGCCGGTCTGAATGCTCATTCAGGTGTCTAAGAGGTGGTTCCTATGTTGCACCAACCAGTTAATGTATTTGTTTTCTTAATTTACAGCAATGTGACAAATCAAGGACGGGGTCCCTGGAAGATGATGAAATAGAAGAGTTTTACAAGATGCTGACAACACGAGAAGAGATAGATGTTATATATTCTACGTATAAGGACAGTGAGAATTTCATGTCTGCCGAGGGCTTCCACAAGTTCCTGCAGAAAGAGCAGCAGGAAAATGTCACCTTAGACCATGTGAAGTCATTGATAGCAAAGTATGAACCAAGTGAAGAAGGTAGGCTGCTTGTCCATACCCTATCCACAGGATGGGGGATAAAATGTGATTGTTGGAGGTCATACTGCTGTGATCCCCACGATCACAGGAATGGAGTTTCTCTGGAAACCACCACCAGCACACCTCACGATAATTAGCATAATTTTAAAGATTAATTGGTGATACTGCAGCACTGCGGGGCCCTGGTAACACCTTCCCCTCCAGAGTCCCTCAGACTCATTAGCATTTAAAGGCGATGGATAACAAATATGAGAAGATTACCACAGTCTAGGGGCCTGGATCTATGAGTAAGTGTCCCTGGTAATAATCGCTGAATCCTGGTGGTCGGACACCTCAATAGTGCATGTGGGGTCACTGCTGGAAGAGGGCCTGGTGGTCATATCCAAGTACAGATATTGCTACATTTATGGGAAATTGTCTTGACGCAGGGACATTTTTTTAAAATGACATGCAATTGAAGAAATGTTTTATATATGGCAGATAAATTACATTAAATGTAAATGCCCAGATAGGAACACCCCTTTAAGGCTTCATCCCCACAAACCTTTATAATGGACATGTGGTTCTGTATTTTTTTACAGCTAGTGTATGTCCTGGTTTACTTAATATTTGTCTCCTGCCCAAGGCCGTGGATTCAGCAGCCCCATGCTTTATATGACTGCCAAAAACCTAGGGCAGTTCCTATAGAAGAAATTCTGTAAGTGCCTCTCCAGAGGGTGTCCCGTGTTCCCACGGAGACCATCCACTCACTAGCCACAAATGTTACTGGGATGCTAAGTGTTGGCGTAGGTGTCAGGGTCACCCTCCATCTTGTAAGATATAGAATTTGATTACCTCCCAAAGACTAGAAATGGAAGAATCATTTTGGAATATTTTTCATTATATAAGTTGCATCTTTTGTTGTCTGCGTGAAAGTCCCCTCTTCCTTTAAATATCATTCTTGGACAGGTCCAGTCCCATTTATAAACCTATTCTAAAGCTTGTTTGTTTTTGTTGCAGGTAAAAAACAAGAGTCTTTCACTAAAGATGGCTTCCTGATCTATCTGTTATCTGATGATGGCAGCGTATTCAATCCTGCCCACAGAAAAGTCTACCAGGACATGAAGCAGCCGCTGTGCCACTACTTCATCTCCTCCTCACACAACACGTACCTGATGGAAGACCAGCTGAAGGGTCCCAGCAGCACTGAGGCTTACATACGGTAAGTCCCTTACACAAGGCCTCCCTCCATATATTGATATCCATAACATATATATATACTGTGTATATGTGTATATATATGTGTGTGTGTGTCATGATATGTGGGTGGGCAGGTATATCAATTTAGATCACATTTTTAAATTTTTTGATATGAAGCATTTCTATTAAGATAAGACTGTGATACATGAATTCATCAATCGGTCACATTTTTACATATATATGTATACAGGGCTCTTACTAAAGGCTGTCGTTGTGTGGAGTTGGATTGTTGGGATGGGACTAATGGAGAACCAGTCATTTATCACGGTTATACTCTTACCTCCAAGATCCTCTTTAAAGACGTTATAAAAGCTATAAAGAACTATGCATTTAAGGTAAGTGACAAGTCTCTGAGTCACAATAGGACGTTGTGACGTGTGATGTGGTCAGTTGTGTGTGGACCTTGTAAAATCCAGTGAAATTACTTTTATATTAGCAAAAAGATACAATCAAAAAGTCATTGTTTGGAGTTATTGCTAGACTTTGGCAATCCCATTAGATTCTTTAGTGTATTTGTAGCCGGACAAAAAAAATCTGCTCTGTCCTACCCATGGTATATATACAAATTGCGCAATTGTAGCACTAACATTATAGTAACTATACACTAAGGCCTATTAGACACGATTGGTATTTGTTATATGCTGGATCCGGCTGAGGTTCCAACATCGGCGCAGGTCCTATTCCGGCCCATGCTAGCGCCTCGGACTGTCATTTTTACTATCATCGGCACTTGAGGCAACCTCACCACCGATGACGCACAGACCACAAACAAAGGACCGCAGGTCCCGAGAATGCACAAGTTCTGGTGCTGATGGGCTTTACACATAATTATTATTCTAGTGCATACACACACCTACTAACATTATATTTCCCTTCCTAAGACTTCTCCTTATCCTGTGATCATTTCTCTGGAAAACCACTGCAGCCTGGATCAGCAGAAGACTATGGCCAGGCACATGAAGGACATACTTGGGGATATGCTTCTGATGCTGCCAGTTGAAGGAAAAATAAAGGATTTCCCATCCCCTGAGGTAAGACATTACTTGCTGCACTCATAAGTGGTGAAAAATATTCATCTATAGATGTACAATATAAACTACAATAATGTGTGGGAAGTAGACGATATATTACTGTACCTTATCTGGTTTTGAACTACATTCAGAAAGAGTATAAAAAATGTTAAATTTAAAGTATCTGCCATTTTGCATATTTATTTTAGATGTTTCTGGTCACTGACTTATATTCATTATTTTACGGCAACTTTGGTCTGTGCAGCGTCTGTCTGGGAGTTTGCTGTTGTCTCAGAGCATCTGGGATTAGATTTTGTTGCTGTGACGCACTGCTGCCCTTTCTCTCTTTTTATGTAATCTAAAACCACAGTGATTGAGCTTCTGTCCTTCTTTCAAGCAAGAGAGAATTCACTGAAATTGCAGGGTAAAAAGCAGAAACGCCCTTTCTTCTTTGTTGACCGCAGCATTGAGTCGGGGAACCTGTTGCAGCTGTTTTACCCCTTAGGTGCCTTGGTTGATGGCAATGGGTTGTACAATTGTTCATTTGCCCATCGATATCCCTAATGATGTCATCATTTATTTGTCATCCGGGAGCGTGATGTAAGCCTCAAATGGCGGCATACCTGTTAGAGGCTGCCTTAGACCACCAGTGGAAGGACTGAAAGGGAGTATCTCACCTCCACCCAGCCTCATAATCTGCTGGCAGCATGTTGTAGTGAAATGCAGTATAATTTGCAACTTATCATTATTAGTTCTGTCTATTATGCCATTTGCAAGATATTCCCAGTTTAATCCTTATGCTAATGAAATCGTTGATTCACCCAGGACCTGTCAGCACTTAGAGCACTGCTATTCCTGCCTGTATCATTTCCTTTTTCCAGTGTCACCCCAAATTTCCTAAGTATCTGATGGAGAGGACAGGGATAGTAGTGCTCCGAGTGCTAAGGAGATCACTACCTCATTAGCATACAGATTAAAATGGGTAACAAAATAATGGACAGAAATAATAGATCTCTTTGAAATCCTCTGCAGTATTGTTTCTACATCTGTGCTATTCACCTAAATACAACTTGCAGAATCACTTCTAGTTTTATGGGTAAGATTATATACAACGTAGGGTTATAAGAAAGGATCTTCACTTGTTATTTCATTGGGGATTGCTATTATTTATTAGGAGAGTCCGGAGTGCTGACTCTTCCTTTTTTTTTCAGCAACTAAAAGGGAAAATCCTTGTGAAAGGGAAAAAGCTCAACTCGCTGGAAGCCAGCATAAAGGAAACGGAGAACAACATCTCTGAGGCGTCCGATGTATCTGATGAGGATGAAGCTGCAGAAATGGAGGATGAGGCGGTGAAGTCTACCGTCCATGCCAAGAAAGGAGCGGTAAGCGGCGCAGGCTCAAAGATAAAGGAAAACAAAAGCCACATTTTACTTTTAGCTGTTTGTACTCATGGCAGAAAATGTAATTTTATCCTAGAGCACAAAGCTGAAGCTCGCCAAGGAACTGTCGGACACCGTAATATACTGTAAGAGCGTGCACTTCCGTGGCTTTGAATACGCCGCAGAACATCAGTCATTCTATGAGATGTCCTCCCTCACCGAGAGCAAGGCTCTGAAGCTGGCCAGCGAGTCTGGTAAGACTGGAGAAATACTACTAATAGGCCAGCGTGTTATTAAGATCAGATCTGGGTTGACTGCCATGCGTTAAAGGGGGTCCAACTTATTGATTGAACATAGGTCATCAGTGTCAGACACTTAGGACCCCACTGATTTCTGCTGCTTCCGCGGCCTGAATCAACACAGAGAACAATGACAAAGGAACAGCTCCATTTTCTGGATAGTGGCAGGGCCAGGCTCCTTTTTAACTTCTTAAACCCATGGACCAAATAGAAGGATAACTTCATAAGAATCAGTCTATTTCTGCAGTACAGCTGCATTACAGCAATGTATAAGATACTTCTAGTTCAGTGTAGCACAATTGTTTCCCAACCTGGTGCTTGATGAGATCTTTCCTGTTATGTCATACTTAAAATCGCCCAAACTTACCCCATTAAACTACCAGCCCTGTCAGGTAATGAAATAACCTCTTTCACAGAACCACAAACCTGATTTTATCTGAAAGATGTGATTCTTATTTGATATGATGCTTCATCCTATAGCCTCTAAAAGTGACTCATTTCAGGCAATACACAACTTTACTCAGCTCATTTGCATATTCATTTTGAGACAATTTTTTTTTCCCTTTAAATATTTTCCTTCATGGTATTTGTACATACACACAGCGCCTTCTAGTTATCCCGTTATTTAAAATTATTCTATGTTATCTGTCTGGAATTCTCACCCTCTTCCCTTAGTAGAAACCTCTACGGACCAGTGTGGTATTTACTATGTCTCCCACATTTGCAGTAAATAAGATGATTTCAGATCTTCTAATGTTGTGTATTATGTTTCTCTTTCCAATAAAGGAAATAGTTTTATTCGCCACAACTCCAGGCAGCTGACCAGAATCTATCCTGACGGCATGAGAACAGACTCCTCCAACTACAGCGCTGTAGACATGTGGAATGCCGGCTGTCAGATCGGTGAGTGCAAAAAAATATGCTTTTTTTGTCATTTTTCCCATTCAAATTTTAAAAAATAAGCTGTAATATTGTATTAAACCTTTACCAAAATATGTTACAAAATATGTACATCATCAATCACCATTTTCTAGGTTCAGAGGCAGCGGGTGCGTGTACTTTTGCCAAGTGTCCGCTGTATCTACTCTTAAAGTTATTATTGGGAATTGAGATCTGTATTAAAAAATCACCTTTTTTACTGTTAATTCAAGAGTGGATGTCTCTGGTTCTATTTCCCGTTAGAAACACAATCCTCATATTCTATTAAAGGAGAAATTCTCATCTTTATTAGCACACCAGGATAGTGATTGATTATAGTTTTACATTGTCATTGCACACATATATAATGGGGCACATTTACTTACCCGGCCCATTCGCGATCCAGCGGCGCGTTCTCTGCACAGGATTCGGGTCCGGCTGGGATTTAAGATGGTAGTTCCTCCGCCGTCCACCAGGTGGCGCTGCAGCGCCGAAAATAATCTTAACGCCCCGGAATGCACCATCCCATAGAAGGTGAAGGTGAGCGCTCCCCAAGCGACACATTTTCGGCATTTAAATGCGGCGGTTTTTCCGAATACGTCGGGTTTTCGTTCGGCCACGCCCCCCCCCATTTCTGTCGCGCGCATGCCGGCCCCGATGCGCCACAATCCGATCGCGTGCGCCAAAAACCCGGGGCAATTCATGTACAAGCGGCGCAAATCGGAAATATTCGGGTAACACGTCGGGAAAACGCGAATCGGGCCCTTAGTAAATGACCCCCAATATGTGCCAGGGGCGTAATTGGGAAAGACAGGGCCCCAAAGCAGACTTCTAAATGGGGCAGCCATACACCCCCAGTAAATATACATATATATTTTTGGTGTTGATAGTATAATACAAATAAGTACAACACATATTGGGTATGCAGGCCCATCATTTAAACATATATATATACTCACACATTTATTCACTGATATATACATTTATACACACAGATCTGTCCCCTGGGCCCCCTAACACTGCCGGCCCCATAGCAGCTGCTATGGCTGCTACCGCTGGAGTGACGCCCCTGATATGTGCTATCTGCACGGGGCATATGCAAAAAGGACTTTAAAAAAATTAGAAAACTACTAATGAGGTTTTTTTTTGTCATTTACTTACAGCCTGAGTTGCCATCTACTCCTAAAGAGTGGGGGACCCTAATTCTAATTACACAAGAGGCATGAGGCTGAGGTTACAAATACTTAAAATACTGCAGACTGTGCATTCACCTCTAGTTTTCCAGAGTTACTACAACATTTAGCTAATATAAAGTCACGATAGAAAGAACTGTCTTTGAATTCTATGGTTTTACCGGAATTTTTTTTTTTTTATCAGGTATTAAAAATACCTGATAAAAAAAAAAAATTCCGGTCCTGAACAGGTCTTAAAATTTGAACAACACACAACAAATTGGACCATGTCATTATTTGCCTACCAAAAACTAAACCAAAATGCAGAAGCGATGTGTGGCTCAGTTCACACCTGCGTCAGGGCCTTCCGTTAAACCCTTCGGAAACTAAAAATAGATGGTGAACAGAAGGTCATCCTCTGTCCCCCGTTGACTTCTGGAAGGTTATCTTCTGCTGTGCTTCCATTACCAATAGGGGAAAAAAGATGCATCCAGCTGCACTATAGTATTCCACTATTTAATAATAGAAGGGACCACATAACCTGGTCAACGCAGGTGTGAATTTACCTTTACTACTTCCATATTTAGCAGCCTGGTGCTGGTAATCAAATTCCCTTGATTATTAGGAAGTGTGACCACATTTATAAAAGCAGAACTTATGATAGTTACCTGGTCTGGAGACATTGTAGTGAAGATACTTTCTTTTTTTTCTGTTTAATCTTCTATTCTCAGACATTTTCTCATTTCATTTGTTTAATATTCTAGCGTGTGCTCAGTCCATCTGCTGGCGTGGTTTTAATCCAGTGCCAGCTACAATTATGAAATTTTCAGGCTTTTTGAGGTCACCAGAGGATTGCAGATTGTGTCACCAGATCTGTAATAGACGCAGATAGGAGATTATGTATAATAAGTACAGACAGTCCCCGGGTTACATACAAGATAAGGTCTTAAGTCGAATTTGGATGTAAGTCGAAACTGTATATTTTATAATTGTGGATACAGACAACTTTTTTTTTTGGCCCCATAGTGACAATTGGAGTTTCAACAATTTTTGCAGTAATGGGACCAAGGATTATCAATAAAGCTTCATTACAGACATCTTACAGCTGATTATTGCAGTCTGGGACTATAGTAACATCCAGAGAGCTTCACAGTGGGCAGGGGGGTCCGTCTTTAACTATGAGTCGTCTGTAAGTCAGGTGTCCGTAAGTAGGGGATCGCCTGTATTTCCGAAGAAAAGTTTCTCATCCTCAAACTTCCTTTTTCATCATTGACTTGTCCCTTCACGTAATAGTCGTTTATAATTAGTTTTTTTTTTTGTTTGATGCATAGATGTCAGAATCCAACCCTTATTAACATGATGTTGTATTTTCAGTGGCGCTGAATTTCCAGACACCGTGTGCAGAGATGGACGTCTATCAAGGCCGGTTCAGAGACAATGGCTTCAGCGGCTACGTTCTTAAACCGTCGTTCCTTCGATATCGTCAGTCTAAATTCAATCCAAAGTCCATTCAGGATGGAGAGTGGTGGACTCCGAAGAAGCTAAACATCATGGTAAAATATTTATTTTTTTTTTTTACATAATTTGTATAAACTATAAATTTGTCAATATTGAAAGCCTTTTAGTGTCAAAATTGCTGACATGTGAAGTGTTGACATGTGAAGCATGCCCTAAATGATCATGAAAATATGATTTTTTTTATTAAAAAGAACCTGTCACGGGTCATTTTTACATGATGACAGGTTCCAAAAGCCTCTGGCATGTTGATGGAAAAAAATTCCTGTGTTGTGCATCTGTATAATGCCAGCACAAACAAGCACTGCAGCGGGGAGGGAGCAGGGAGGAGGAGGCTGAGGGAGGGAGATGACTTGTGCTGTCTCCCCCTCTACCTGGGACTTACCACACACTGCTGGCAGGGAGCCAGCTAATGGTAAAGAAACAATTAATAAGCACTGGAATTATTCATATGCACCACAAAGGTATTTTTCAAAAACCGACATGGCAGAGGCTATAGGAACCTATCATCTAAAAATTACCTTCCTGATGACCGGTTCCCTTGAATCCTCTGCTTAAAAATTACCAAAGGTGGTCTTCCTTCTCTTCTAGTTGAATGCTAGAACTGTCAGTGGGGGTGAGTTGTGGAGCATATCTTGGCATAAGAGAGATGGCCAAAAGTATTGTGAAGTATTTTGCTATATTTAGGGTTAGCATGATATAAAGCAGGAGGAAAACAACAGGTTCTACATTGTGTCCCATCTACAGGCAGCATGTTATAGAGCAGGAATAGCTGAGCAGATTGTACACAGTGTCCTATCTGCAGGCAGCATGTTATAGAGCAAGAGGAGTTGAGCAGATTGTACATAGTGTCCTATTTGCAGGCAGCATGTTATAGAGCAAGAGGAGCTGAGCAGATTGTACACAGTGTCCTATCTGCAAGCAGCATGTTATAGATCAAGATGAGTTGAGCAGATTGTACATAGTGTCCTATTTGCAGGCAGCATGTTATATAAGAAGGCACCAAACTGATTGTTTTGTGGGAGTAGATTCTGTATATTTGTAGCTTCTATGACAAGTTTGCTAATAGTTCTTTCAACACTGTACATATAGAGGTAAGATACAAATCTCTGTTATGACTAGATACCTGCCACTGATCTCATAGGGCAGAGATACAATACAAGTTGTACTGAATCTTCTCTCACAGCCCTCCATATTTTTGGCTCCTCCTGCTCTATAACATGCATCCTAAAAACTGGACCATATTTTCATGTTGAATTTTCCATTCCCCTAAAAATGTAATACAAAGTAATGATATATTAATAACGTGGAATCATGATGTGTTTTTAGATCATCTCTGGACAGCAGCTGCCAAAGCTGAACAAGAAGAAGAGCTCGATAGTGGACCCCTTTGTGTCTGTGGAGATACTTGGGGTGGCGCGGGACAAAGAAAAGAAGCTCTCAAAGGTCGTTGAGAACAATGGTAAGAACAGTCAGCTCTTTAGATTTACAGACTAGTCTCTGCTTGGTTGCTTTTTTTTTTTGGTTTTTTAACTTATGTTTTTGACTTGTTTTAGGGTTTAACCCCATGTGGAATGAGCACATGGAGTTTGAAATCGATGTGCCGGCCCTGGCCATGGTGCGATTTCTGGTGGAGGATTACGATGCTTCCTCACGGAATGACTTTGTGGGACAGTACACACTTCCACTGTCCAGTTTACAAACAGGTAAAAACTAAATACCGAGATATTGGTTACTTTTATCTCCAAATTCTTCTCCGATAATATGGACTATAATAGTGATGTAGTTACAATCGTAAAAAGTTTTGTCCTACAACCGCTTCTGGTCACTGTGTGAAGTTTTATTTAAATACTATGGGAGTGTAGATTACGTGTTGCAGCTCTTGAAACCTTCTTTTCACCGCTAATGGAGCGACTGGATACGTGCTGGATCCATCAGTTTGCGAGAATGTGATTGACATCATCCCAGCTGTTGGACCCTCACGGCTCAGATTGTTATCTCCTTGTACTATAACTACTATAGAAATACTAATTTAATTACTATAACAACCCCTATACCTATTGTACCAGATACAGGAGTCTTAAAGAGGACTTGTCACCAGGTTTTACCCCACTAAAGTACTCGCCCCCTCAGTTAGGGTATGAAGGGTCATTTGTTGAGTTCCCTCTTTTATGTGAAATAGTAGCCATTTACCAATTTCGAAAAAATTCCACCCAAAGTCGGGCAAATTTGACTTTTCTCATCTCATTTTCACATGTGATGATTCAAGTTAAGTGATTGCAGGGGGAGGGTCACTTCAGAAGTCCCGAAACATTTTGTGTTATATTAAATGAAATTATATCTCATTTCTTCAAGCTGCATGTGAGATACAGGCAGCTGAAGACATAGTTGGAAATGAAAAATGCAGATATCAGTTCCCACCTATTTTATATCTGCCTGGATGTCCAGTTCTGTAGCTCACAGAACCATAAGCCTTGATATGTTTCTAGGTTCTATAGAACCAAAGATTGGGGCTTTGTAAGCGAGGTTCTTCCTGCAGCCACTAAACTTGACTCGTCTCATGTGAAAATGGGGTGAGAAGAAGAGTCATATTTGCTACAAAATTTAATGGCGCTTTATAAATAAAGATTATTATTATATTTACCTGACCTTGGGAGATTTTTTATAGGTAAATGGGGTGAGATTTCACAAAAAAGAGGGAACTATAGAAAGGAAAAAAATAAATGAGAAAAATATATCATGCCCTATGCTAATTTAGTGGGGTAAAACCTGACAGGTTCCCTTTAAATAGCAATTTGGTTTATAAGAAAAGCCCTTTGACCTGGAAGCCGCAGGTTGGCGCAACCAGTAGCGTGCGTGGTCATCTAACTGTTAGTCGTGGTCAAACTATATTTTGGCTTCTTTAAGAGACTATTTTGTGCTAATCTTGAGATCTACAAATCAGAACACCACAAATATTCTGCTACTATAACTAATTCCCAATTATAATTATTCTTCTTTTTTCCCGGCAGGTTATCGGCACATTCACCTTTTAAATAAGAATGGAGACCCCCTGCCCTCTGCCACGCTGTTTGTGCACATCATGCTCCAAGAAGGCAAAGCCTGACCCAGGACTCTAATGTTTACAGTGTTTTATATTTTTATTCTATTTTAAAAGACTTTTTAGTTATTTTAGGTCAGGACCAGCTTTTTTTGTTAATGATATTAGGAAAAGCTGTCATCAACAGTTTTATGAATATTTTTAATGATTTTTAGTTTTTTTTTAAACAAAATCTGTTCTTTTAGAAAAACTTATTTTAGGTTTGCATGTGAACTTGAAAGGGAACCTGGACTGGAGCTTCTGTACTTTTTTTTTTTTTGTTGTGCTTTTCCCGTTCTCTACATACATGGCATATCAGATGGTTATGATTCAAGGGATCGTTCTACAGTATATAGAATATATGAGTTCTTTCTGCATCTTCAGTTCACTATTATGGAGTGACACTCTATACATGGGCGTCTATCAGGATCATAGCCAGTCAAAAAGCCATTTATGTCTTTAGTGGGAAAACCCATTTATCTGTAGTGAAAATTTATAAAGATATTAACCACTTTAGTGCAGTTAAGATACAGAACTGTAATATCTTTTTGACAATCACATGTTGTCTTAAAGGACATCTAGCACCAGGATGAAGGATTGTAAACCAAGCACACTGACATACTGGTGTGTGTGCCCCCTCTGGCAGGATCTTCTCTTCTTTAAAGGACATCTACCACCAGGAAGAAAGACTAAATGCAAATGATGTTTAGGGGCTCCAGGCTTCATTAACACTTATGGAACCTGGACCCCCTCAGGCTCATTTGCATACAATCCTTCATTCTAGTGGTAGATGCCCTTTAAGCTTCTTATGTCCCGGTTTTTAAGAAAAAAAGGCTTGAAAAATTATGCAGTTGAGCCTGAGGGGCTCCAGGCTTCATTAACCTCTATGGAGCCCCGAGCCCCTTGGGCTCATTTGCCTTTTTTTCTTTAAATCCAGGACATAAAAAATTTAAAGAAGAGTGGATTCTGAGGGATGTTGGTGTGCTCAGTTTACAATCCTTGATCCTGGTGGTAGATGTCTTTAAAGTCCTGTATGACTCCATGTATGACTTCCATTATTGCAGTGATAATGCCAGTAGCTCAGGTTTAGCAAAACACTACTACATGTGCCAGAGTCAGGTAGCTTTACAGCAGGTCTAAAATCCTATAATGTGGGGCTTTAAACACTAATGCTGGTACCTACCTTCAGAGAGCAACTTGAGAGAGACCCTATATACATTAGATGTTCTGCTGGTCCCTCTGAAATCTGGATACATCTCATGTATCTTAAAGGGGTTGTCCACTTTTGGCAAATAATTGAGTACGTTTTACAATCTTCCAATATAAATTCTGTATCAATTCCTAACCCTTTTCTAGATCTCTGCTTGCTGTCCTTCTATAGAAAGCTTCTATGTTTGCTTCCTGTGGATAGAAACTGATCCATGGTTATGTGATGTCACACACAGTTATAGCACCCAGCTCTGATTACTCTCACGAGCCGTTCACCTGTGTGACATCACATGACCACAGACCAATTATTATCAATAGGAGGTAAACAATAAATGCTTCCTATAGAAGGGCAGCAAGCAGAGATCTAGACAACTGTGAATACAGACATTATATTGGGGATTTGTATAACTTTTCATTACTCAAACAATATCAATTATTTGAGTAAAGTGGACAAACCCTTTAAATCTATTTGCTTCCTAATATTCCCCTACTCACATCTGCAAAGAGATATCTCCATAGAAGTTGTATCACTAGATGTCGGAGGAAACGATGGAAGAAGTTGGCCTTTTGCACAACTCCAGGTATCTTCTTTCTCTGCATCCACTTTATGGGAGATCAGTCCTCCCTCCTGTATTATAGACTCTTGAACCTCATTCACACAGATCTGCCTTATCACTATTACTTTGTCTTTTTGTAAGCAATGCCCATATGGTGTCTATGTGTTTCCATAGGGTCTAGAGTTTACCTATATGTTAATAGTACAGTAACTGACAATACAAATTTGGCCTATACAGTCCCCTATGGTCTTGGCTGCTATCTGGCTGTACGACGGCCTGTATAATGCACTACACACTGTGATTTCTTATCCTTCAGTACAGCACCCTGTATACAGCCAGTGAATGTTGTGCCAATGCTTCCTCAGTATAACAGCTATGATTTAGATGGACTCCACCGACTCCATTCTCATGATGCCGTTACAAGTATTACATGGTATGTCTGTACTGAAAACACTTAAATATTGTATTTGATGTATTTCAGCATTAAACCATCTGCAACACGGCCAAAACTGCATTACTGCAAAAATCTGCAGCCTAAATTGACATCCATGGATTTAAAGGGAATCGGTCATCCGTTTTTACCAGCCGGTGTTACATATTGGCCCTGAAGAGATGTGTAACCAGAACTTTTTGTTTGTGTTGTGTGTAGCAGCGGAACTGTGAACAATGCATTTATATTCCAAGATTGTAGCTGGACTTGGTGCTCCTCACACTGCTTGCGTTGACTACTCCACCCCTTTACTCTGAGTGACTGCTGTAGTATCTAACCAGAAGCCTGCAATTGTTTTTACTCATAGCAGAGGAGAGCAGTTTAATGAAAAAGTCCAGGAGCACAGCAGTGCACTTGGGGACTCCACAGTACTAGAATATAAATGCATCTTTCACAGTCCTGCTGCTACTAACCTCGCACACAAAGATATGGTTCTACAGCTCTCCAGGGTCTTTACCTAACACTGCAGCTTTGTATGATTACAGCTGCTGACAGATTCCCTTTAAAATCCACATATAAAAGTTGATAAAATCTCATTCCCGTTGCTGCCACTGGAAGTGTTCATGGATTTTCCATAGGAATCTGTGGTGACTCTATTTGCCTTATATTGCTGCATCCAAGACCGGCCATAGACGCTGTATCTCTCTGTATATGGTGACCACCATTCACGGTTTATGAGCTATGGTCCCAGCACGCAGGGGAGCGCATCCTCTATATAACGTGCCTTTATAAATTATTTTTACAACAGTTTTTTGCTCTGTATAGTTCTTTTTTTTTTTTTTTTTTTGGTGTAGCGTTGACCTGTTTTATATGAAAGACGATGTGCAATCTTTTATGTTTAATATTATGTCTTTTATGGTTAGTTACACTTTATAGTTGATTGTTAGAGCTGGATTTCATTCTATGTCCCATAGTTTTACTTCCTTATAACATGTATTACTATCTATGCAATGTAAAACTGTTTGGCCTTAAACTTATGGGAAGTGTTTCACAAATAAAAGTTATTCAGCCTCTTTCCTAGGTTTGGGTGCATGTTTTTATTTTCCCACCAGAGGGCGATATATTAACACAAACTATCACAATCTCTGCTGAACACTGGTTATCTGTTGCTTTTTGTAATAAAACATACACTGGATATCAAAATTAGAGAACACTTAATGTCAAGGTCACTAAGTCACTATTTAAAAGGCATCTACCACCAGGATGAAGGACTGTATGCAAATGAGCCTGAGGGGCTCCATAGGTGTTAATGGAGCTTGGAGCCCCTCAGGCTCATTTGCATACAGTCTTTCATCCTGGTGGTAGATGTCCTTTAAGCTTATTTTATAAACTTTTTATATTCTAAAACAATTATCTCATTTTGAGAACACTTTCAGGGTACATCCACATGTTCAGTTATTCACATGCAGTTTTTGAAGCCAAAAGCAGGTGAGGATTATAATTGTTGAGAACATTTCATTGAGAGATGCTGTTCCTGCTCCATTTTCACTCCACTCCTGGTTTGGACATCAAAAACTGCACCTGAAAAACTGAACGTATGGACGCACCCTCAGATACCTTCAAGTTATCGGTGTCAATCTGGCATCTGGTGCAAATTCCCTTAAAATATTTGACAAACCCTATTTACCTGGCGCCTAACTTTCCAGTTTTCACATGACTTTGATGTTGTGTTGTTCCAAAGTGACTGAAACCCTTTGGCAGCAAGGGGTGACCCCATCCGCCATAGCAAGAGAAGTTGGTTGTTTCACATCTGTGATTTCTAGAGTATTGTATCATTACAACATCACAAACTCATTCATGTCCACCCAGAAGTCTGGTCACCCTTGAAAGACAAATGCAAAAGATGACAGGATAATGCAGAGGATCTTCATGGGTAATTGTTTCAACACTGCAGCTGGAGTTGCTCTCCATTTAAGGATATGTCTTGTCACACAGTGTCACAACGTTCAAGAGCATTTGACTGAAAGCCCTCTCTGCAGTGACTAAACCTCTCATAGCAGAATCAAAAGGCTAGACTTGCCTTTACTGAGGACAGAGAAGTGGTCCACAGTTCATTTTAGTAATGAAAAACGTTTCCATTTATATGGATTTAAAGGGTAACATTATGTTTGTCAACAAACTGGGTAAAGACTCAACCCAAAGTGTTTAAAGTAGTCAGTGAAAAGTGGTGGAGGAAGTGTCTTGGTGTAGGGAATGTTTTCTGCAGCAGGAGTTGGACCTCTCTTACAGCTTCATGGTAGAGTGAATGGAAGTGTGTATCAGAACCTTCTTCAACAACACGATGGGGCACATTTACTTACCCTGTCCGCGGATTTCACTGAAATTGCATTTTTACAACGATAATGCACTGTGCCGCGATTCACTAAGATCGTGCTCCCCATATCATGCATGTGTCGCTTCCCTGCTCAGGTCCCTGGAGTTCACCTTCTTCTTCCCGGTGCATGTAAGTGCATTGTCTTGTGACACAATTTGAAAGTTAAATCCCGCGCTCAGTCCGAATCAGTTGGATTGTCCGAAGGCCGCCCCCCTCCCAATTTGTGTTGCATGGAAACAAGCGTAGCTGCGACAGAAACCGATTGCACACTATCCCAGCGCAGACACCTGCCAAATACCTGCGGGAGCTGTGCAATCCCCAACAATGGCACACAGTCCGACGAATGTGCGATCTGCGACCCTTAGTAAATAAGCCCCATTGTTCCTTCTTTTTGTTCATCATTAAATCAGCCAGTAATTTTCATGCAGGTCAATGTCCCGTCACACAGCAAAACAGGTAAAGCAGTTCCTGGAAACAGAAAACATTGAAACAATGAAATTACCAGCCCAGAGTCCTGATCTAAACCCAATAGAAAACCTCTTCCTACCTATTGGTGGCTGCTGTAACCTTCAGAAAATATAGTTCTAATATTTCTCTGTGCTAAAGTCATTCCTGTTCTCTAATTATGTTGATGTACTTTGGAAACTTTGTAAAACACTGTTGTAGCCCATACAAAAAATCCTTCAAATGTTGATGGAGATTACAAAATCAAGTGATCATACGTTGTTCTCTAATTTTGATCTGCGTTTATTGTCTGCTGCCCAAGAAATGAAGGTAGGACAAGTAAAAAGGCAGCTAGCTCGCGGCTGCCATAGAGGTACATTAAGCACATTGTACCATCGTTTTTGGCCTGTTTTTGTACTTTCGTGTGCATGGGCTCTTACTGTTATAACAGAACTAGTCGCCCTATAATCCTATAATTCAGTTCCTAGATGTGTTCCCCTGTCTTTCAGTCAAATACAAAGGACAAGTGGGTGAATTTACACTGTTTATTGAATCACACATAATGACTTACATAATGGCACATCATTGTCACTTATGGATCACAGAAAACTGATCTGTAGTGTATCATAGGATGTGATCCTCCATACAGACAATAAACAATATCAGCTTTATTATGGCAAATAAAACGTTTCATGGATGACATGAACATAAATCATAAAAAGTACCTGCAATATGCTCCACAAAAAGATGGAATAATTGTTGTGTCAAATCTGGGGAAGAAGCTATGGACGTACAGTAGGAAAACCATATACATAGAATATAATACATTTATCTTTAGGCATATATATAAGCCCAGTATCTTAACCCCCCCCCCCCCCCCTTCCCCCAATGAAGTAATTCCAGTCATATAGGATTTCCATGTTATCTTTAGAGGAAAGGAACTTGGTAACATAAAGGCACAGGTGAATTTTCTAATATATAATGCTTACATATAGATGGAGTTGCCCCTAAAATGCCCTGATAGGTTCTAAATTGGGGTTAAGTTTGGTGAGGTCTTTTGGTGCCATGGCCCATTTATCTTCATGTCTTTGGATGACTGTAAGCAGCGATGGCTGGTGGTCCTGAAGTTGCTTGTTAATCCAGTTTACCATGACTAATAATCATATTATCATATTGATATCTATCTATAAAGGAGCAGATAAATGGTGTAGTGCAGAACATAGAATCATTGAAATAGGAGCTGAAATTTGTAAGGCCATGTATTTTGGGTCACTGAAGTCCATGAATAGAATAAAACACTGGAAGACCCAGGTTTTCAGGTCTGTATAATGGTCGTATATGTGACTTCTCTCCCTTTGTGACACCAGCGAAGTCACACACAAAAAAAGGTAAAAATTAGAAATTCTATGTAGTGTATTAGAAGAGGCCGAATTGCTTTTTCATGTTTTGTTGCTTCCACTTGGGCAGTGTGTAGAACTGGGCTTTGGGCATCCCAAAAATATTGGCAAATTCGGCATCGGACAAATACATCTGTGAAGGCAAAAATAAATAAAAATGATTATCTGTGTGCGCTATATAAAGGAATTATTATTATTACTGTTCTTGTATAATTTTGTATATTCCATGTGTTAGTAACTAAATACAGTTTGATGTTTTATAATAGGTTACCAAATAATATGAAAAGCTGAGAATCCAAATTTTTGTGTATTTTCCAGAACTTTAATATTGATGATGTATCTACAAGCCCACCCACAGCATCCCTACTGATCAGCTGATTGAAGAGGTTGCAATGCATCAGCAAGCACTGTGGTCTCTCTATTGTCTACCAAGCACAGCGCTGTTCATATTAAAGTGGCTGTGTCTGATATTGCAGCTCTCTATAGCAAGGTTAATTATTTTATTTACCATTATTCTGTAGGAACTAACACTGCTTGCCTGACAAATATGGCAGAGCTAAACTTACCTCTTTTTTACTGGGGTCAACACCATCAGGTAAATCTTCTGCGAGTTTATTAAGGAGCAGACTCTTATCGAAGGTCTCATTTCCATTGCTTTGTGTCACTATTTCTACTTTAGGCAGGTTCTGGGTTGGTACTTGATTGCCATTGGTACTGGTGTGACTACCATTACTCTGTGGCAGGCCACCATTAGTATGTGACTTATATGCTGGGACACTGACATTGTTATTTTCGGTCTTTGCTGGGGCTACAAACTTGTTTGTGCTGTTAATATTTGTGTTTTTCAAGTCCTAAGAAGAAAGAAAACTTATTGAATACAATATATAGGAAAATTAGACACTTCAACGGGTACTGAGAACTTATCGTACTATACTCCATCATCTCTTGGAAGAGTAGCTGCTATTGGACCCATGGGACCGGCTAGGGCTCCTTTATTACTGCAGGAGGTGAGTGTAGAAATTGGACCAGGAATTATAAAAAGTGTGTGAAGGGTTAACTAGAATCTAGGTCCTTCTGTAAATGGGCCACATTTTTTAGGACCGTGAATGAGTATGAACACCGAAACGCGTAGGTAGGTTTGTTCACCATTTTGCTGTTGCTGATTAAAAATATTGGAATTAAATATTTGATGGATTTTATTTGATCCTTTTGTGCTGCATCAATACTTTCTTTAGTAATAATCTTGGGAGCCATGGGCATAACCATAGTGGTAGCAGACATACCAGCTGCTTTGGGGTCCACAGTATCAGGGGGCCCAGCCAGTATAGTACACAGCTGAGCCAGTGGGTCAGACTAGAAATGTCGGGGGATGGGGAGGGGACAGCAGAATGGCAGGACTAGGAATTTCTCATCTCTACTTCCTCCATGTGCTCAACAGCTACTGGACTTCATGAAGTTATATCTTTGCCCTGTAACGCCCGCCCCCCTTCTTCTGGGAAAAGAATAGTGTCTGAGTGAATAAATACATGTGTGTATGAGTGAATAAATGTATGTATGTGTGTAAAAATGGATAAATGTGTGTTTATGTGTCTGTATATAAGTATATAAATGTGTGTATATATGAGTGTATAAATGTGTGGAATTCTGTTAACATGTATGTATATATTTTAAGGGGAAGGGGCCCCATGCAGAAGTCTGCAATGGGGCACAACCTCTCCTAGTTACGCCCATATTGGGAGCCCCTCGCTATGTGTGCTGTTATTTCTTGTACATGTTCGGGTGCGGACCCTGTCACAGTTACAGGTATCTGGTGAGGAAACCCTCGGGAAATATTATATTATTGCTATGGATAAAGAATCTTCCCTTCCTTGGTTGAACTTGATAGACATGTGTCTTTTTTCAACCGTATAAACTATGATATGATACTAAAGCACTATGGAATTTGATGGCGCTATATAAATACAGGCAGTCCCCGGGTTACATACAAGATAGGGTCTGGAGGTTTGTTCTTAAGTTGAATTTGTATGTAAGTCGAAACTGTATATTTTATAATGGAAGTTCTAGACAATTTTTTTTCTTTTGCCCCAGTGACAATTGGAGTTTCAAAATTTTTGGTGTAATTGGACCAAGAATTATCAATAAAGCTTCATTGCAGACATCTTACAGCTGATCATTGCAGTCTGGGACTATATTAAAACATCCAGAGAGCTTTACCAGAGGTCACAGTGGGCAGAGGGGTCCGTCTGTAACTATGGGTTGTCTGTAAGTCGGGTGTCCTTAAGTAGGGGACCGCCTGTAAAGATTATTATTATTACTATGATACTATGAATCTGTTCTAGTTTGCATCAGACCACAGCTATTGTATATGCTAGTAAAGCCCTTACGACTTACCGCACTGATCTGAGAAATGGCCGAGACGTCGCCCAGGTTCTTCTTCATATCTTCATAGGATAAGTCTGACTGTTGGGAAAATAAAGCAAAGATTTCTTCCATATTATCAAGACAACCGATATATTTGTACTTGTTCATGTGATTTATTTCCAATTATGCAATTCTTCATTTGTACTTTTGTCCTCTGTATTTTCAAAAAATTCTTATTTTAAACTTTAGCAGGTTAAACTCTAAATTAGATTTTTCTTCCTTTTCACTTTACACCGAATCCTTACCTCCAGTGATGACTAAGGTCTTAGGGATGTAAATGTATTTTCCTTGGATTTGTTTCTTGCTTATTGGGTGACCTGTACATTATCATGAACCACAGTTCGACATTTGGCCCAACAAATTTGACATTCCTCTAATCCTACATCACATCCTCTAAGCCAGTGATTTTCAACCAGTGTGCCGCGGGGAAAGTTCCCCAAACTATGGTGCCCCCTGTGTTTTGTTTCCCGGCAATGCGCAACGATGCGCAGTCACGGCTTCTTACAATATAGGAGACGTGTACAATAACACATGCGCAAGCTTTGAACCTTGCGCGACAAAATGACGTCACCGAGGCCGCCGCATCATCCTGAGAGCCAAGGTAATGCCCACCAATAATGCTGACTATATGAGCTTTTGCCTGAGTATAAGCACTGTTGGCAGAATACTCAGCATATGAGCTGGTACTTTTAGTACTCCAGCAGTATACTGCATATAACAATGAGAAATGTAAAATGAGAAATAGTCATGAGGCTGGAGTACTACAAGTACCAGCTCATATGCGGAGTATATGAGCTGGCACTTGTACTCTGGCCTCATGGCCATAGTACTTCTCATTGTACCCCTTTATTTTGCAGTATATGGGCCACATAATAATCAGCACCATATACTAAAAACAGGGAGAAACTGAGAACTGTTGAGGAAGAGCTTCGTGTGTGTCTTTCCACCATTCCTGCCAGGATATCCTTTTTGTGTTTATCGAAACAGGCCCAGGTTTCACACTGAGTGAGTAAAATAAATTTAGAATCTATATTATTAACTATATGTATAATATGACTGTTTTAGTGTCATTTTGTGCTATTTTGGTTGGTGGTGTGCCCCAGGATTTTCTAAGTATAAAAAGTGTGCCACGGCTCAAAAAAGGTTGAAAATCACTGCTCTAAGCAGTCATAGGGGGTCATTTATTGTTATTTTTCTTCCTATCTATTCTGTCTTTTTTATTTGACATTTTTTGACTCATTGCAATTTTGCGCCTTTTTGGGGACATTTTGAAATGTTTTTCGTCAGACACATTTATGTGTCACATTTTCTATTCCAGATGTGCTAAATGTTGCAAATGACATTTATTATTTTTTGGCGCGAAATACTCCAGACTAAACCATACTTAAGGAAAACTTAGAAAATGGAAAGAAGTTACTTGTGACATTTGCGTGACATTTTTGTGACATTTCTCACAAATGTCTCAAAAAGAGATCTTTAAAAAATCCCTCATTTAATTCAAGGAAAAGTGATAAATTACCAAGGAAGCAGACAGAAAAACGACAGACAAAAACAACCAAAACAAACAGAGATAAATGACCCCATAGAGTCCTCCTAATCCTATTCTACCTGAGTTAATTATATTAGGATTTTGTCCTGATCACCCGATTATTATCTCATAACTCTTATCTCATGACTTCTTTGAAGATCCCTCAAGAACCCAAATATCTGATATTTTGGGGTTGATGTATTTTGAGCAGACCACAATAAAAGATTCAGATGGTCTACCCTACAGCAACACAGAACATGAGCTATATCTATGTACTGTCCAAATGTTGCTTTAGATTGTACTGGAGCTTTCTTATAACTGCTGCTCGGCTAAAGACCCACCAGCATCTCCCGATATATACTAGACTGCAGCATCGTGGGGCAGATGTACTGATCCCACAATTTAGACTGAAATGTATATGCCAAACCAATCAAAGTGGCTCATACTAGAGGCAAAATGTGATGTTTGATGATAATTTGGTGAATGTGTGAAGCCACACAATGTCACAAAGCCACACCCGACTCTCACAAATTCAGACACATCTTCTGATGTGTGTCTAAAATGCTTAATTTTGCACTGTTTGATCCATAGTATCTTAGTATTGGGAGAAAACATATATCTATTGCTGTAAAAAGATCGCTTGTACTTACACTCCACTTGTGAGAGTCCCAGGCACTAAACCAACCAGTGAAGGTCGGAGGTTCATGGCCTTGTTTTACTGTAATAATTGGAGTTGCCAGGTCTCGGCCTGCGGGATGAGATTTCAGATATTCTTTTGCAGAGTTGAGAGATTCCGTTTTCTCATACTCATTTGCTGACTTGCCAATCCATAGGAATAGCTGAGGTGAAGGAAAATGTTACTATTAAAACATTATTTTAGCCTGGACATATACATGTTTTATTGTTTTAAATAGAGAAATCTTAAAGTCCTTTTTAAACTAAGATATTAGAACCGGCCATGTGTCCTACCCATACCGTATTGGAAGCACAGAGCTACATTTATTACAATGGGTAATATGGTCATTGAGTTAAATGGCCATATTGCCCTCTGTGACGCACCGTGATCAAGATATAAAAATGTTAGAGTCTCCTGTATTTCTGTTCTGTACACACCATAGAAGACCATGGGAACGCTTTAAATATGTGTACCATACGGTTGTGCAATTTATGCTGCTGTATAATTTTGGGGTTGGGCAAGCTAGTAACACTGTATTTTATACACATACGGAACATATACAGTGACATACCTGTACATATGGTTAAAAAACCTCATGTATATATGGCACTGAAATATATGTGGATAAAAGCATACATAAAAAAGCAAAACATTTTTTCAAACAACTTTTCATAACACTCACTCCTGAGCGGCACTCGGCAATCTCCGTCAGCTCCATAGAGATGAATAGAGCAAAGCGGTCATGCCCGGTCGTCTGCTCCATTAATCTCGTGGAGTGACGAGAGAACCCCTACTACTCGTGATCTGTGGGGGTCTCATCACTGAGACCCCTACTGATCAGTAAGTTAGGCCCTATCCTGTGGACTAACTTGCTTGGTGGGAAAACCCCATTAAGAGGACGGAGGATGAAAAATAGCAACCAATGTTTCCTTTTGATATATTCTGTCAGTGTATGAAGGTTGCTATATTTAGAGTAATTATAATAAATTTAAAAGCAGATAACTGAGTGACATCTTGAGTGTGAATGTATGCAGGAATTATCTTATCATTTTCTACTTGGTCAGACATCACATACCTCTTCCCATGTATCCAGCATCATGACATCATCTTCATCAAGGTCACTCTGGGCGAAATCTACCACTTCTGTCATAATGAATCGACCAGTCTGGTTGGAGCACTCAAAGAGTCGGGGTTTGTACTGTACAACCGTCTCCTGGAATCTGTACAAAATATCACAGAAAATAAACTTACTTCAACTGAGTTCCTTTCACCTTATCAAACTACTGCAGGGCCCAGTGATGGAGAAATCCAGCCTTCTCATCCTACCTTAAGCTTAAAAATTTGACGGCCATGGACATCATATGTATTTGGCACAGGTGTAGAAGACTTTAAGGAAATCTACCACATGGAAACTGCTTTTTTACGTAGTTCCAGAGGTAGATTTCCCATGTGTGGCTCATCCTTGCACATCTTGTATCATTTATTAGAATGCTGCCTATCAGATTAAAATGTTATCTAGGTCTAAACATGCAAATTAGCTGCAGAGCCTACATGGGGTGTGGAGTAGCCTCTGTGAACTCCGGGGTTTAACGTTACTCCATGGATCTAATTAGCATTACACATTAAAGTTAAATTATCTTACTGAGTGGATTTCAGTTCAAAGGTATTCTTGGTAAAGGTATTTCTCCTCTACCTAGCATTGGTGGACTGAAATTATTTACCTTAACTTCACCCAAATTACTGTGAATAGTATTTGCATTTACCTCTTATCACTGGAATATGGAGCCTTGCCACCCAGAGCCACCCAAAATTCAGCAGGCTCTTGCCCTTCCAGGATGGTTTGCTTGTCTTGTGTGGAAATAATATTGGCCACAGTTTTGGCCATTTCTCTCTCATCTCCACTGCAGCCCTGGAAGGTAATGTACAACATTTAGATCATTTGTGGACAGTTGTTATAATCATATTATCTGCCTATGGGTAAAATAGTTATATGCCTAGAATTAATCACTGACCTTTCCACACCACAGGTAGCACATGGTATCAGTCTTTAGTACAAAAACATCATTAGAATTGAGGGAAGTGGCTCTGGCTGGGACTTCGGTGGCCTTTGTGTTATATTCATCTGTTCCTCTGACTTGGAAAAGTCTGATTGCAGGTTCCGGCTCTGTATTTCCACTGCGACTGGTTCCCCCCTAATGCAATAGTGAAAAATGTTGATTATTTCTAAACAGTATATTGTACAAAACTTTAATGTAATTTCTAAGTGCAAATCTATCTATCTATCTATCTATCTATCTATCTATCTATCTATCTATCTATCTATCTATCCATCAATCTATATATCTATCTATCCATCAATCTATATATCTATCTATCATCTATCTATCTATCTATCTATCTATCTATCTATCTATCTATCTATCTATCTATCTATCTATCGCTAGACAGGAACAGAAGAGACAGACAATATAAGCTTGGACAGGACAGATACTCCAAAAATATCTCAGTGGGTGATGCCTCAATGATAAATCTGGTAAACTTTCGATTGTCTAGTCTAGTTTATGCTAAAATTTTGGTGCAATTTGTTGTGTTGGTCAAACAATGGTCATATATGTTTCAAATTTGCCAAAACATGCTAGATTTTAGTATATTAACACATAATGTCAAGCTGATATCATAATAGTAAATGGGCGCTAAAGTGTATACAGGTCCTTTCAATAGCTATCCTTAGAGTAACGGTCTTACAAAATCATCCAATAATTCAGTATTTAGTACATGGGACAATATCACTGTACCTCATATATAATCATCTTTCCTTTAAAGATGGCCTGGAAGTGTTTTGGTTCTTTCCCCATGGTCACCCGTATTTGTACTGGCTGATCCTGGTATTTGCGGTCCAGTTCTACAGCGTGAAAGGCGCACGCCGTGATCTCATCTTGTGTGGCATGGCGACCCTGCCAGTGAGAAATAGAATATTAGAAAGGCAGAATTGTCTGTTAATTTTTAGTAATGGACATAGAGCCATCCCAAGGAGCTGGTCGAATGATAAATAACCCCCAATGTGTCCATTATTATATAAGTTCCCTACAAGTAAACAGATAATTGAGAAGAGACGTAAAAAAAACGTCATCCATATGTACAATGGGGGTAATTTATTGACTGGTGTACTAAATTTTAATACCAGTAAACAGCATCCTGGGTCTAATAAGAGGTTTCAAAAGCCATTTCGGACCTGTCGGATCTGGTGGTTTAAAGAGGTATTCCCATTTCAGCAAATTAATGATAACTTTCCAATATACTTTCTGTATCAATTCCTCACGGTTTTCTAGATCTCTGCTTGTTGTTCTTCTATAGGAAGCTTCTATGTTTACTACCAGTGGACAGAAATCTGACCATGGTCACACGGTGTGCATCTCGTTACATCACACATCTCTGATTACTCTCTGTAATGCTAACGAGCTGTATACCTGTGTAATCATGGTCAGTTTTCTGTTCCCTGGAAGAAACTTTCTATGGAATGACAGCAAGCAAAGATCTAGAAAACCATAGGAATCGATACAGATACTATATGTTCACCTCCTGCCTACCCCACTCCTGTCGCGCCAAAAACTGATGTGCGGGGCTGAAAAACTTAAAAACTGACAGGAATGGGGCTTAATACATGCCCCCCAATGCTTTGTTCCTGATACATCACTTACCAGCCACATGTAAAGCAAGTAATTTGGTTTCCCTGATTTGATGTATGTGTATAACACCAAATAACAATCTCCTCCATAGAATCTTCCATAGGTTTTCGGATCAACTTCTTTAAGCTCCAGATTTTCAACTCTCCAGATCTGAAAAGTTTATAAAACCCGGATCAATTTACAGCATTGAAAAATCCTGTGAAAAACTCTTATCACTTTTATAGCCAGATTTTAACATTGTCAATTACAGTTCTGAAATATGCAAAGTTTTTCAGGATGAGATAAGGAAACTCATGCCTCTTTCTACCTTGTAAGGCAGCTCCCTTGACATCAGCCATGACCTACTAGAAGCCTTATGACATGATGCAGGATTAAAACCAAACCAGTATATCTATTCCAGAAGGAACAGATTCCCAAGTAAATAAACTTGGACATTCATGAAAAGGTATCTATTCCACTAACACCTTCTACTGATAAAATTATCATTCCATATGTCTGATAGTGTGAATATATTGTGATGTATAGTTTTAATATTACCGTATATACTCGAGTATAAGCCGAGGCCCCTAATTTTACCACAAAAAACTGGGAAAACCTATTTACTTGAGTATAAGCCGAGGGTGGGAAATGCATTGGTCACAGCCTCTCCAGTATGTAGCCAGCCAGCCCCTGCCCCAATGTATATAGCCAGCCAGCCCCTGCCCCAGTGTTTATAGCCTGCCAGCCCCTGCCCCAGTGTATATAGCATGCCAGCCCTTGCCCCAGTGTATATAGCCTGCCAGCCCCTGCCCCAGTGTATGTAGCCCCCCATTCCCCGTTGTGCAGCACAACAATACCGGATGGATTGCACAGAAGATCCACGGGTGCCGCCAGAAAGGCGAGTTTTGATTTATTTATTTTTTTGACTCGAGTATAAGCCTAGTTTGGGTTTTTCAGCACATTTTTTTGTGCTGAAAAACTAGGCTTATACTCGAGTATATAAGATAGTTGTTTTTGACTTTTTCTATATTATATTTACAAACTGTACATGCCAGGAAACTTTATCTACTCACCTCCACCTTCCCTGATGCATCATCCACCATCCGCTGTTCTGCTGCTAATTCCGGCATAGCATACAGCTGGTTAATGTCAAATTTAGTTTGATCCACCTTGGCTATACAAAACATAGTTTTATTAACACTAGTAATATATTATATTGCAGATGCAATCTATTAAGGCAAATAATTGACTATCCCTCCCCTAAGTGTGTTTCTCAATAAATATAAAGGGATTCAACAGAGACCTGGCTTGAATGATCTGTTTAAGTAATGGCTGAGTTTGGACATATCAGTGCAGGTTTATCAAAAGTGTCTTAAAGGGATTGTATGAGCTATTTAAGTTATCCCTTATCTTGTGCCCCCCACCGACCTTGAGAACAGGGCCCACCCGCATTTTTTATGCTACCTTATCTCCGCCTTTTTACTGCTGCCATTCCCCTTTTTAATACAGAGGACGCACCTTTTTTCATTCCATTGACAAAAGTCTCTAAAAACAGTTTGAAACGGAATCCAGTTGTACACAGATTGATAAATCTGTCCCCATTGTCTACATATGATTTACTACTACTTTTATTAGCCTATGTACTGCTATCATAATCTCCAGTATCAGACAAAAGAAATGGAAATCCGGATTGCCTGCTGGATTTACTAGTCTCTGCTGGAAAACTGACTTTAGCAAAAAATTCCACCAAATCAGATGTGGTCTACAGGTCTGAACTGGCAGAGTTTGTGACCATATCCATAGGCTGGAGGAGCACCGGCATTTAAAATGCCATTCTTAATGAATTCCCCAGTGTCTTACTCAAGCAGCAAGATAAAGTTGTACGACAACTTACCAATCTTCCCCACAGAGAAAGTTTTGCCAAGTCCTTGTGTCTCTCCATAATCTCTCCAGTTCTGGAAGAGCTGTTTGAACATGGTTGACTCCGCTCCATCATTGACCACCTCTATATTTGTGGTAGCAGGATATCCCTTGCCTTGTATAAAACCCTACAAAGAGATCATAATCTAATAATTTATCATCTGCAATTATATATATATCCATTTGACAAAGTGACTGGCAACACCCAGTTGTCAATATATTTATGTACATCCAGAAAGGATAGCAGAGGAGGGACACAACTTTGTGTATAAACACACTACAAGTGCTACACACACTTAACATTCTAGCACACATGTCCCTTTGCAAATGACGAGTTTTTTGTCCCCTTAAAACAACCCAATTCTTAAAGGGGATCTACCACCTCTAGCAAGCGTTAAAGTCTACTGTGAGGATGTGATAGAGAAATGCAATGGGATTTCCATAATACCTTCACTATTTATCTCAATTATGCAGTTTCTAAGTTACTAAAGTAAGCAGCTCCTAGCGCTATCTCCGATGCAGCAGTGTTACACCGCTAGCATTATCAGAACTCTCCGATAACGCTAGCAAACACTGCTGCGTTGTACAATAGAAATGGAGACCATGCTCAATGCGGTCTGGTGTATTTGTGAGGGGGCGGTTTGAGACACTGCCTATTCCCTGGACCGTCCTGTCCACTCCATAGGCATGCGGCAGTCACCGGCCCTAGCCCCACTCCGTCATGAATACACTGGACAGATTTGAGCGCGTTTCCAGCATTTCTATTGTACAGCACTGCACTGTTTGCCAGCGTTATAGGTTTCCGATAACGCTAGCAGTGTAACACTGCTGCATCGGAGATAGTGCTAGTACACTGAAATGGGGTGTTAGATAGTAAGTAGCACCAAGTGCTTTTGTTATGGGTGACAGGTCCTCTTTAAATCTGTTAGGCCCATACCCAGCAGATTATTATCATGACTCTTTTGATATAGTAAAATTTCATCAATCCATGATCATTGCACTTACCACAGCTCGACTGAAAGCGGATTTCTTCTCTTCCGGACTGGAATGTTTCCCCCTCCAAACATAAATCTTCACTCCTCCTTGATCTAGAATGTGACAATCCTGCAACAGGGAAGGATCCGGAGGTTACACCTTCTTATGAGTAGAAGCCTCTCACATCATAATTATGGCAGTGATAACAGAGAACAAAAGCGGAAATACATGTAAAAGCCCAATATTCTTTTACTACCATATTAACAAGTTTAACTGGAAACTACAATTTCTTTATGGTATATTGGAACCCATAGGAAGGAGGGAAGTCCTGTATTCCAGTTCCCTGGCCTCAAAATAAATCCAATTGTACTGTAGATGTTTTACAATTTCATTGTATTGATGTCACCAACGTACCTGGTGCTGCAGAAGATCTTGCGTTAGAGGTTTTGTTGCAATTTCTTCCACAACCAAATCTCCATCTTTTTCAAACACACTGCAAAAGAGAACAAAGAGAAGTTATTCCATGTATTGCAATATAAAGATGACAGCAGAAAAAGTAGTATAATAGAAAGAGTCCAGCAGTCAACGCTGAATATTCCAAATTGATCGGACGATCCGACTGATTCGGACTGAGTGCAGGATTTAACTTTCAAATTGTGTCGCAATCCAATGCACTTACATGCACCAGGAAGAAGAATGTGAACTCCATCAAACCTTAGCGGGGAAGCGACACATGCAGGATATTTGGCGCACAATCTTAGTGTATTCTCGTTGGACAATGCACTTTTGGTGAACACCTCCGGACGAGTAAGTAAATGTGTCCAAATGGCCGAGATTTACTAAAGCCCCTGCGCCAGTTTTCTGACTGACTTTGCACGCTTGCACATGAATTTATAAAGTGTCTGCGCCAGTTTTGTGTCGTGGCTGCACTGCGCCCGACAAGACAGAAAGAAGCGCAGCTAAAGGGGCTTGTTAGTGCTTAGTCGGAGTGTGCACCACATTTATTGCTGGCATGAGCAAGCGCTTTAATAAATGTGGGCTGATGTCCATACTTTATCAAATCAGCCGTGAAATTTGTTTGTGTCACTGTCATTGTATTTTATGGAGCTTTTTTGTCTATTGCTATTATTGCCATACTGGTTAGTTGGTGGTTTAAAATTGCCAGAATTTTAGCTCTTTTTAGAATATAATGGAAAGTCTTCCAAGAAGCAAATTGCTAATTAGCAATAGTCCACAGTGACCTGCATCAGATTCCTGGGATAAGTTAGACAATTGATCGAGTTTCCACCTCTAGCCCTGTTGTAGAATTGCTTGTTATTTATGATTAATGACAAATATTCTCTCCGTGTATGAGCCGCAGTGTTAGAGGGTTTTGCTGTAGTTTTGTGACTTACTGGTAAAGCCTGACATTAGCTTTTTGTTGCTCATCAGCTTTCTCATCCGGCACAGCATTCTTCAGTTCCCCAGCTCTGGGCCCAAGGACGGCTGTCATTATCTGCATCAAGTCAGGGGAGTCTATTTCATTGTCTATTATGCCAATCTGGGCTCTTCCCCCTCGCTCATCATCCCTTATGCCCTGAGCCATGTTACAAGCCTGCGGAAAGAGAGTTAGATATATGTCAAGATAGGCCGCACAGGATAAATGTGGATTAGTTAGGCAAATCTTTCTTTATTACACTTTATCGTGGCTGATGTACATATACATCATTTTTAATGAAGAAAACTAGTCCATATTTCATATCAGTATAACATATTGCCACAACTTTTTTTCCAAAAGAGATTCATTTATTGAGTTCACTTATTTTTTTCTTATGCATATAAGCACCTGGGTTTTATCCTAAGCACCCAAAGATTTTTTTTCCGTACTGGACCTTTCTCAACTTACGTTTTTTCCCAGCTAACAGCATCCTGACCCTTATCCTCCAAATCTCTCCCACTGCTGATGCACCTTTATGGGTTAGGAAATCTACTATCAAATCCATCTTGGTAAACCAGGGGCACTTACATCCATCCTTCCTTCTAAAATCAACTTTAAAATTATGCTAATGAGTCAGAAAGGCTACTGGGTTACTTACCAAAATCCCTCCATGCTTCCCAGTCTGTTACACTGTCTCCCCCCCTATGCCTGATGTAATCTTACTGCAGCCCAGGAAGTTCCAGTACACAGGGGGAAGGTGGAAGTGCTCCTTTAACAGCATGTAAAGCTTCAGCATGGGGGGCTCTGGGAACCAACCCACTAGCCTTTCTGGCTTATTAGCATAATTTTAACTGTTGATTTTAGAAGGAAGGAGGCCACGGATAACAAGATTAAGAACATATAAGAAGATTACCACGGTCACGTGCCTGGATATATGAGTAAGTTTCCCTGGTTTATCCATGCTTGACCTTGATGGTAGATTTCCTTAAAAATGTCATGCATGATATGCTCTGCCCAGCCATTGGCAATATCTATACATGCCCTGGATACACAATATTTCCGCAGGGGAGCAATGAGGACTGGAGGGATGAAGGAGGGTATGATGGTACACTGAAATGGGGTGTTAGAGAGTGGTACCCCAGGACATAAAGCAACATCCTCCTAGCTTACATAAATCTTATTACTTAATTTTTGGAGAAATAGGTCTTCAATATCTAACAATAAGAGAAGGAATATTTTGTTAATATTCAAACCCAGACAATGTATGGTTGCATCAGAGGCAAACTCCATTAGATTATGTTACAGACAATGTAAGTATACTGAAGACTTCCAATCAGTGGCAATACACTGCCTTACTGTAACTAAGAGAAAAATGAATGTGGTCTGGAGAAATTTAGGCTCTTGCGATTGTAGTGATAGGTAAAATACCATTCCTAAACTAATTTAGGCAAAACTGTCAAATATGGCCAACATCACCCACCTCCCAGCAGCCTTTCCAACATGGAAGTCAAAATCCCATCAAGCCACTTGCCAGTCTTTCTAGCTCCAGTCAGTGCTCAATGTTGATAACTTTATCTATACAAAATGTTTAAGGGTCTCTTATCCAAATTCTTGCAATGTGATGGTAAAACACAGATGTCCCAAGTGCCATTACATACATTTCCCTTTCCTCCTTTCCTCCTCTCTTGGCATTTGCTAGTTTGTTTCCCAAGTACAGTAATGAAGTGTGTCAATATTCCAATATGCTGCCTTTGTGCCAAAACCCAACAATATTGTATGGTACAGGTAAGTTCACACATGGAGTATTTGTTTTAGAAAGTTGGTGCTAAAAAAAAACACTGTACAATGTTAATAAATTCCATTATTTGGAAATAATAATAGGTTAGTTGAAAATTTACCAAAGACCTCAAAACCTACACATATTTATAAAGAAATACCACTAAGATACATCTGACCAGCAAAATTCCCCCCAAAATATTCAGGCTCTCAAACCCAGACTTGAAAGGGAACATGTGGCCAAAAATTTTCAGGCTCTCAAACCCAGACTTGAAAGGGAACCTGTCGCCATATTTTAACCAATAAACTAAAATTCATAGCGCTATGCTAGCTATTGCCCACACTGCTAAAAATGTATAGTTCCTATCCTCAGAAAATTAACTTTATAAGCCTACCTGTCACCCTGCCAAAAGAAGAAGCTAGTCACAAGGGGTGTGTGTTATTTATGCGATTCAGCCCATGTCTTTGACATTCCCCTCTTACCCCTTCCCTTTGGTAGAGCAGAGCTGAGCAGAGGATGAAATCAGCCAGAGGAAAAGGGATTTAAGGAGATGCTGAATACTTAAGCCAAGTCACACAGCGCTGATCTCTCTGGCAGGGTGCCAGCTACGCTTACAAAATTTATTTTCTGGGGATAGGAAGTATGAATAGTTTAACTAAAAACAGTGTGCAATAGTTAGCATTGTGCTATGGGAACCTATCATAGGTTTATTAGTAAAATTCTGGTGACAGGTTCCCTTTTACCTAAAACTATAAATGTCCAGCCACACATTACAATATTCTGGTTGCATATATGGTTGTGGGGAGGAGGGGTATATAAAACAATAAACACTTTATACTCACCTTCTCTGTTGCTCCCGCTCTCCCACAGTGAGTATTAAGGTGTTTAATGATTTATAGCCGCCCCATCATATATTAATTTTTAAGATTCCAGACAACCCCTTTAAGGCAGCACAAATATTTAGATTGACATCTTGGAAACTACAGCCGATCCCCTACTTAAGGACAACCAACTTACAGATGACCCTTAGTTACAGACGGACCCCTCTGCCCACAGTGACCTCTGGTGAAGCTCTCTGGATGCTTTACTATAGTCCCAGGCTGCAATGATCAGCTGTAAGGTGTCTGTAATGAAGCTTTATTGATAATCCTTCTTCCAATAACAGTACATAATTTAGAAAATCCCATTGTCACTGGGACAAAAAGAAATTTGGCTGGAGTTACATTGATAAACTATACCTGTTTCGACTTACAGTACATACAAATACTACTTAAGTACAAACCTAAATAACTTACCCCGTACATAACCCCGGAAACTGCCTGTTTATGGCTGTACAAAGGTAATATGCATTTTTTAGCAATAAATTCACTAAATGTCACCTTTAATCACATATGTATATATGGCATAAAATGAACTACTCTCTTACTTACTTACTTCTCATGGATCATTTACTCTACACAGTCACTTTCTACATCTTCCTCAATCACTTACCCTTATCCTCTCAGTTTTGTTGCTTTCTGGCCCGTTCCACTGGATGATGACTTTTCCTAGATCCAGTAGGAAAACATCTCCTTTGTTAAAACTGCTCCAGGCCAACTCAACCTGGAAGAATAAAATACAATATTTTACACAGAAGCAAAATAGCTAAGAAATTACAGCGTTGACTGCATTGTAGTTAATAATATAGCTAGTGTCAGATATAAGAACAATGGCGTAAAGGGTCCTATAAGACACTTTTAGGAACCCTTGTTTCTAGAAGTGAATTATTATATTCTTTATTAAATTTTTATATCTAAAACTGAGCTATATTATTTATTATCATATTTTATTTTTCTGGACAATTATTTTAATTTTGCTACAACGTTGTTATTTATGATTAAGTGTTAAGTAATCCATAGCCATATTACTGAACATCTGCCATTAAAATTGCTATTTTCCACCAATGTATGAACATCTCCCATTTTTTTTTTTCTTAAAGGGGTTTGCCCATAATACTAATAATTCCTTTTTTTATATAGTGCTCACAGATTATGCAGTGCTACACAGAGGTTGCCAAAAAATCTGTCCTGCCCGACCCTAAAGTCACAAGATCCAGGGTCTGGTCCAGGGGAAACCAAAATTGTCTACACCAAGACTGATAGACACAAGTTGGAATTATATCTGAGAAATGTTGTATTTTTATTAATAACAGTAAATAACAGAATGTGTTATTTTGTTATCCTGAGTCTATTTAAGAATCTTGTCTTTGTGGGAATACCCCTTCCCTTAGCGCCGTACTAGTACTGTGCAGGCTCCCGCTATTAGCGCTCAGTGGCATGCTAGTACTGAGTCAATGCTGGTTCAGCTCTACACCAGAGTTGAGCTGGTATCGGGAGTCGTGGGATGTAAGTGGTAATCTACCCCAAGACATCCCCGAGTAACACTTGCGCTCCGAGTGGGTTGATTATGTAGGGTGGTTTTAATGCTAAAATTTCAATTCGGAAAATATGGGAAAGCGATATTTGATTTGTAAGCCGCATGACATCAAAGTAAATTATCCAGACATTTCCAAAATTATGAAAATGTAAAGTAGACATGTGGGAAATGATATTCAGCAATTTATTTAGGTGGTAAATCTATCTGCCTGAAAACACGATGATTTTGAATTTCAATAATAGCAAATTTTTCAAAAAATTCATAATTTTTTCAGTTTTTTGTAAATAAACGCAAAACTTATCAGCCAACATTTACCACTAAAATGAAGTACAACATGTGGGGAAAAAACAATCTCAGAATTGCTTTGATAAGTAACAGTGTTCAAAAGTTATAACCATATAAAGCGACGCAAGTCAGAATCCAAGAAAATCTCCTGAGCCTTAATCTACAAAATGGCTGCGTCCTTAAGGGGTTAAAGAAATATTCTGACTCTCAAAAGCAAATCCACCCAAAACAATTGCTCTGTATAGTAGCTGATTACAGCAGGTGCCTGACTTATTAATCGCATGTTGAGAGCAGTTAAGTGTTCCTCTTTATTAAAATACTCAGACAAGTACAGCCAGTCCCACAGAGGATGCATTGAAACAGATTCAGAATTGTGAAACAAACAAGATATTGTGGACTATCTCCCACTGAGAAGAAAAACAAATTCAAAAGGTTACGACTACAAAGGATTTCAGTTCAGCATTCTGAACAAGACTGAACAATACTTGTAATGGCGCCAAAGTGCCTAAAATCCACAAGTATTGTTAGTTCCTTTTTGAATGTCTTTGGTAACATTTGGCTAGACTGGTCCTCCTGCCAACTATTTGTGTTCATCTTCATATCATAGTATGTAGACTGCATTTATGTCATTGCAATATCTTGGTACTTAGTGAGACAGGGAAACAGGGTCACCATCAGGGGGGTTTAGTGGCCCTAAGTCACAGAAAACCCTCCACTCTTCCCAGGTGGAGGGAACTCACTGTGCACACAGGGCCGGGTTATCATTTTGTGGGCGGCCCAAAAAATTTGGCAGTCAGGGGCCCCAAACTTCCTAGTGGTGGCCATGGGGGTGGGGGGTGTATCTTGAAGATGCTGATCCCACATATAAAGTTGACCTTGAGAATATTAATTGGCTGCTGTAATCATGTGAATGATGTGTTTGCTAGGATTAGTAGTTCACCAACGAGAAGGTACCCATTAAAACTTTATTGGTTTCATCATTGGCAATCATCATGCATAGCAAGTAGCTAGCCACTTCTACTAATGTGAAATAGGAGCTAGCACCCTATGACGCATGATCCTTGCAAACACATTTTTTTGAACCAAGGCAGCCTGAATGGTCCCCTTCAGATCGTCGGAGTAGTGATGCCAGAGCTGCCTGGGTATTAACGAGTATTGAATAGTTTATTTTATATAATTTTATGCAATTTTCTTTAAAGAGGACCTGTCACCCCCCAAAAATACCTCCACCAAATATGTTCCCCCTAATCCTCTCCTTAGCCCATTTATATTTATTACATTTTTATTAAAATGTTTGTGTGCAAAGTTTGTTTTAATCTATCCGACCTCTTACCAAATAAGAGGTCGGATCCTCGTACAGGTGCCCTGGCAGTTGGCCGTATTCATGAGGGGGCCGGCCGACACCCCCGCCTCCACGCCCCAGTCAGTCGGGGACCTGTAAGAATAGCCGGCAGCAGCGCACTTATTGCGCAATTGGTGCTGGCACCCTGCAATGTGGCACGCCGAACTGACAACGGCTGCGCCCGCACTGTGCTGACAGCGGCTGCGCCGCACTGTTCGCACTGCCGGATGAACATTCAACCGGAGCTGTGGATAAGCACACTGCGGTGCAGCCGCTGTCAGCACAGCGCGGGTGCAGCCGCTGTCAGCTTGGCACGGCTGGCGCTGTCAGGGCACTGCATCGCAGAGAGCCGGCACTGATTGCACAATAAATGCGCTGCTGCCGACTATTCTTACAGGTCCCCGACCTGTCCTCCCCGAGGAGGTGTGTAGGCCGGCCCCCTCATGAAGACGTCCAACTGCCAGGGGACCTGTACGAGGATCCAACCTCTTATTTGGTAAGGGGTCGGATAGATTAAAACAAACTTTGCACACAAAAATTTTAATAAAAATTTTATAAATTATAAAGGGGCTGAGGGGAGGATTAGGGGGAACATATTAGGTGGGGGTATTTTTTTTTTGGGGGGGGGGAGCAGGTCCTCTTTAAACCCCTGTTCACACTGGGTTTGTGAATCTTTTGGACAATCTCATTTAGTGATTCCTTATAAAGATCAATATGGAGAAAAGGCCGGCATTTTTTAGTGCCTAGTGGGATTTTATTAGTTACCCATCTTACAGCAGGATACCACATACCTCTGTGGCTGTGACGTGTTTTCTGCCCTTTACATGCAGTAAGCGACGTATATTGTACATATTTGTCTCCACATGTTTAAACCCTGAGGCGACTCCTCCTTTCTTGTATCTGGTGTGAGAGAAGTAAGAGAAATGTTTGGTTCCTGATACTAATAAATGCATGATTTATCAACATGTAGTGCAAATTATTGACCCTACATCAGTACCACATACTAATATAAACCATAACAATAATTATCATAATGAACTTTATTTATATACACGGTGATAAGAACAGCCCCGTCTCCAACAGCCAAATATAGCCGTGCTATGCTGTTTCTGTATCTCTTTTACAGATTAAAAGGAGTTACGGAAACAGTATAGGAGAATGAGCTACACTATTTCCATAATTCCCAAGCTCTGCTATACTGGAACTACTATTCACCGCTATGGGAGCCACAAAACAGTATAGGACAGCTGCATTCGGTTGTTTCTGCAACTCAACATTTTTTAGGGTGCGTTCACACGTGGCAGTAACACAAAACGCATGCGTTAATGCGTACATTAACATAAGGTTAACAAATGCATGTGTTAACACACTTGTCAACATTCAACATTGCGTTAACACATTCTTTTTTTAAACACAGTGTTAACAGCTATGTAATCAGGCAAATCTCCTCTTCTCAGCTGATGTGTTGAAAATGCATATGTTACTGCCATGTGTGAATGCATCCTCATGGCAGCTGCTGTAAAGTAGAAAGGATTAGTCACTAGTGATGTGTGGTCTTAACAAGCCGTCTCAAAGAGCTCACTTAACTCCACCTAACCGCCTCCAACTAAGTCACTCACCAGGCCCCCTTTAAATTACAATTGATTGATTGGTTAAAAGTGGAGTGCCGTGGGGTGATTGACTGGCCTGCGGCTCCCTATTATATTTTTAATAGGGAGCCGATCAGGAGCCAGAAGAGCCGTCTCTTTTTAGTGAGCGGAGCCTAATGAGCCAGATCACTAAGAAGAGCCGTCATTCCCATCAGTATTAGCCACCAGCAAGTTCAATGCAGCTAATAACATGTATGTCCTATAGGCTATATGGACCAAGCCTTATGGAGATGTCTACACAAGACATAGATGTAGGTTTTGCACGTGTATGTAATATGACAAAAATATATAAGCCATTTAATAATATCAAAAGTTGCAGGTATCAGAAAAGAAATCCCACTTACATGATACCATTCTTGAAGTAGCTTTTAAAAGTGGCCGATTCATGCCCCTGCACCTCTCTGTGTTGGATAGGGCTCCCTCCTAGTGCCTCGTCCATCTGGGTTGTGTAAAGTGCGGCAGCTCCTTGTTCATCCTGAGTAGAGTCTGTCCCTATCCAGTAGTGGAGATCACTGGACGTCCCACTGGATGATTGCTTGATCTATGGAAGGGACAAGAGGAAAATAGTTTATTCTGACCTTGTCTACAATTACTGAGCCAACGCCATACGATTATAACTGTTGGCATAAGTTACAGGCGCATAAACAATTAAGGGCAATTGTGGTACCAGCAAATCAAGGTCCCGTCTCCCCATTGCCAAGAGAGTGTAAAGTCACCCCTCCAAATTGCCTCTTTATTCATCCTGAATGTGACTGACAGAGATAGCGGAGTACAGTGCTTGGCTACCACCTGCAGTTACATAGAGAATGAATGGCACAACAACTCACACCCTTAAAGGAAATCTTCCATAAAAATCCATCATGATAAACCAGTGACACTTACTCATAGACCCAGGCACTGTGACTGGTAATCTTTTTATATTTGATTTCCTTCCTTCTAAAATTAATGTTTAAAATGATGTTAATGAAGGGCTATAGGAGCATTACCAGAGCCCATCTGTGCTGTAGTTTCACATGCTGTTACAGTGTGCAAGCATCACTTCCCCTCACACTGTGTGGCAAAACTTCCACTGCCTCTATGGGATCACATCAGACAGAGGGAGGGAGAAGGAGGTCATGCATAACAAATATCAGAAGATCACTACAGTCATGGTTCCTGGATCTATGAGTAAGTGTCTCTGGTTTATTATGATGCATTTTGTTGGTAGATTTCCTTTGACTTGCTTCCCTGTTCACAAGAGGGATATGGGATCCATTCTCAAGATCAGTAAAGGTCCTGGTACTCAGACCTCCAGTTCTGATTGTCTTGTGCTATTGGTGTCACAACCCCTATAATGGGAAGGGGGAGGTCGTTTCAGAAGCAATTTTTTTCTGTTCTATATCACCTAGAAATATTTTAAAGGTAAGGATCTCATCATTTAGATGACATCAGGCTTATGGTTTTTTGACCTATGGAAAGATACAGATGTATTTTTGATGTATGGTGAGATACAGACAGCTAAATACATAGTTGGAAATGGAATCTGGAGATAAAGGACCAGTTACCACCTAATTATTTAACTGTTTGTATGCCCAGTTCTTTAGATCACATAACCACAAGCTTAATGGTACATGAAAGCTGTGATTTTTATCTTTAATATGACACCATGTTTCTAGGTACTATAGAACACAAAAAGGGGCATCTGAAGTGACACTCCCACTGCAACCACTCAACATGACTCATCCCATGTAAAATTAGATGAGAAGAGTCATATTTGTCAGACTTTAGCAGATTTTATCCCCTACCTGACAGAACTAGTAATTTAGTGACAGGTGTACACGGATATAACAAAGGAGAATCACAGTGTTTACTGATCCGGTGCATTTCGCTCTGTGCTGGGTTTGTTTAGGGCATGGCAGGATTCGGCTGAATTCTGAGGGTATCCTTTTTCACCATTAGCAAACACACACATTCCGTCCTTCCCTTCACCCGTAATATCTAATCACAGGGAAGAGATCACTTGCACAAGATATTCCGTAATCATAATTTATCACCTGCATATGTGATAAATGTCTCATCGTTGGGGTTCCATTGATTATTAAAACGTGGCTCCTAGCACTCCCCTTGTCAATGAAGTGATGGTCACTGCACTTTACTATTTCCTACTTTCGTTACTGTAACAGCAATTCCCAATAAACTACCAGAGACCTTAATATTTCCTTTCAGTGGAGCGTAAAGGGGTTGTACCAAGTTAGGCAGTTATCCACAATATAGGTGATAACAAAGTGATTGGTGAGGGTCCGACTTCTGGACCTCCAACCGTTCCTGGTAATGGAAGACCCAGCAATCCAGGGAATGGGGGGTCCTGTTCTCACGAATGGGTGGAGCGACAGGACAAGCATGCGTCCTGCTACTTCATTCAATAGCGGAGCGCTGTGCTTGGCAGTTTCTCTCCCATTAGGTAGAATGGGACCCCCGTTCGCTGGATTGCTGGTGGTCCTGTTCCCATGATTGGTCAGGGTTTCAACAGTCGGACCCTCAACAATCACCTTGTTATCCCCTATCTAGAGCTAGAGATGGATTAACGTTGGAGCTCCTGCTCTGGGCTCCCTGATTCTTCCTCTTCAGGGGACCCTGGAGGGAAGCTACAATCCAAATTTCCCCATCATCTTTCTAATGTATTGGTGAACTCAGGATTCCAATACAATTGAAACCTGTGTTACAGCAGGGATCAATAAGTTACTACTTAAAGTGTCATGTTGGCACTTTGCAATATATAAATCGGTATTGGTTGTAGTTTGGGCACTCTGTCTCCAAAAGGTTCGCCATCAGTGGCCTATATACTCTTTGCTCCATTGGTAAACCTTCTAGTGTCACTTTCCTGCACGCCACTTTAAAGTTATGTTATTTTTATTACATTATTTAACAACTGTATGTATAGTAAACATCTGGAATATCCTGAACAAACTATAATAAATAAGAAAGATTTGAAAGAAATATTAAATACATTTTTGGAAGATAATATTAAGCTGCAATGACAAGAATGACCAGCAGGTGGTAATGTGTTTGCACCATTCAGAAAATGCTATAGGATCAGTGCAGGGCCATTTTGCACATAAGTGGTCCCAGTTCAAAGATTACTAAGGAGAACCTGCAATTTTCTACAAGGGAAAAAAATAATATATACAGGATAATAGTATGCAGTTCCCAAAAATGCAGTAATAGTACTTATACCATGCCCTCCAACATTTGGAAAACCAAAAGCTGGAAATAAGATGAAAGAAGCTGCGTACACTGCTGAAAATCTTCATGTCATAAGCTTATGCCTTCTAATGTGCACCAACCCCAGCCCTAGTATGGCCACACAGTATAATTCTCACACACAGTAGCAGTGCTGTCCTGTGCCTATATATACAGGATAGGAGTAATTATACTGTGCCGTGCCCATATATACATGGTAGGAGTACTAGTACTGTGCTGTGCCCATATATACAGGATAGGAGTAGTAGTACTGTGCTGTGCACATATATCCAGGATAGGAGTAATTATACGGTGCTGTACCCATATATACAGGATAGGAGTAGTAGTACTGTGCTGTGCACATATATCCAGGATAGGAGTAATTATACGGTGCTGTACCCATATATACAGGATAGGAGTAGTACTACTGTGCTGTGCACATATATACAGGATAGGAGTAGTAGTACTGTGCTGTGCACATATATCCAGGATAGGAGTAATTATACGGTGCTGTACCCATATATACAGGATAGGAGTAGTACTACTGTGCTGTGCACATATATACAGGATAGGAGTAGTAGTACTGTGCTGTGCACACATATCCAGGATAGGACTAATTATACGGTGCTGTACCCATATATACAGGATAGGAGTAGTAGTACTGTGCTGTACCCATATACAGGATGGGAGAAGTAGTACTTTGCAGATAGCCATGAATGTGCACACAACTTTTTAGGACTATTTCCTAAAGAATGAAGCTACAGCAGTAGCCTGCATACCAAATTTACTGATACAGTGAGATGGAGAATGGGATCCTCATTTGTGATCAGTGCTGGCCCAACAGCTGGAATTAATTGGAATCAATTGGTATGGGATAGCTTAAAGGGAACCTGTCACCAGGGACCTCATTTTCACTAAAGACAGGTTGCAGGAGCCCATTACACCTGCATTGCAAATCTGACTTTCTGTTTTCTCTAAGCATTTGCATTACAATAGCATTGTGTGTTATAACTACCTTGCACCCATATAGAATCGTCTGTGTAGTCCTAAGGGTTGGCCTATGGTTTGGATGCATTTAAAAAAACAACATGTGACTTGTCTGTGCTGCAGACTGCTTATCTTTCAGCCCCCACCTTTGTGCTCTTGTAAGCTCCTCCCTCCCTCACTGATGTCAGCTCAACAGGCTGTGAACTCAGCTTGAAATGCATCCAAACCAAAGCCCAGTCTCTAGGACTACACATAGTATTTTGTCAGGGTGCAAGGTAAGTTATAACACATAATTATATTGTAATGCAAATGCTTAGAAAAGGTAGAAAGATATATTTGCACTGCTGGTGTAATGGGCTCCTGCATCCTGTTGTTAGTGATAATGAGGTCCTTGGTGACAGGTTCCTGCATAAGGCCTTACTATCTCCATTAGAAAGTTATCATATGAGTCTTATCAGAAAGCATAAAAAAATTGACTTCCTGTCCTCACATTAAACATGTAAAGTGCATAATTTCACTAAAAGAGGACCTGTCACCCTTAAAAACTGCACTAGGAGCTTCTTACTAAAGTAAGCAGTTTTTCCGATAAAACTAACAGACACTACAGGGCCATAGATTCAGAACGCCGGACCGAGCTCACAGCGGTCTGGAGTATTCATGAGGGGGCTGTCCGAGGAGGAGGTGACTGCATATAAGTTTTCTGGAAAACCTCTTTAAGTAAAAAGTCTTTTTAAAGGAAACCTACCACTTGAAGTGGCAGGTTTCCGATGGCAATACCGAGCACCAGCTCAGGGTGAGCTGGTGCCGGAGCTTATTTTAGTTAGTGTTTTAAACCGCGGTATCGCGGTTTGAAACACTTTTTAAACTTTATAGCCGGCGCAGGCAGGTACGCGCTCGGCGCTTACCGTGCGTGTGGCTACATAGGAAGTGAAGGAGAGCCGCGCGCATGGTAAGCGCCAAGCGCGTACCTCCATGCGCCGGCTATAAAGTTTAAAAAGTGTTTTAAACCGCGATACCGCGGTTTAAAACACTAACTAAAATAAGCTCCGGCATTGCCATCGGAAACCTGCCACTTCAAGTGGTAGGTTTCCTTTAAGGTTTTTTTCAGTTTAAATTAAGAGTTAATCTTAGAAAGATGTTATTACTATGGTATTTTTCGGACTATAAGGCCCACAAAAAATGTGCCTTATATATGAACCGGCAGTACCACCAGCACCATAGTGCCGACCACACAGCAATACTCATCAGCCGCCTGAGTAAGCAATTTAACCCCTATACCTGCCAGCCCTGTAACGGGAAAGAGAGGAAGCCCCAGGGAACCCCACAGGACTAACACCCTGCCTGAGGAAAAAGAAGCTTAACCCTGCAGCATTACCCTTTAGGATTAACATTAACCCCTAACAGCCCATACCTCTGAGATCCGAGCACTGGAGCTGCAGTTGTCTTGAACTGTGCACAGGTCTGCCACCTGCTGTTCATTCATCCTTATAATCCGGTGCGCCTTAAATATGAACCTAGACGTTTTATCAGGCATTTATTAATCTGCCTTATAATGTGTGTAGTTGTGAGGGGTTTGGAGTTTCCACAAATAAATCCCACGCTTGATGAAACGCCTGCCTTCTGTACAGAGAGCCTGAAGGTGTCTCTACTTAATGGAAGAGTAAAGCTGTGATGCCAATATGATGTACACATTTACACTCATGTCTGTGGTTATCTGTACTTACATAGAGAATGATGTAGCAGTCACCTTCAAAGAAACTTCCATAGGCTTTTTCAGGAAGTGGAACCATTTGCATTTTCTGAAAAGTAAAAAAAAACATTACATAATTGTAACAAATGTAGGATAGAATACATACAATAACAATGTAACAACATTTACTTGGAGATGATAAGTTTGTTCTGATGACAATTGCTTTTGGTATGCAGATTTATGCAATGGGGGGAGGGAAGATTTTGTTAGACAGATACAGTCTTTTCTATATCCAGTTTGGGAACAAAAGAACTAAAAGCCCCTTAATATTGCAACTTTTGTATGTGGCAGTTACAAAAGTTGTTTGTTCCACCACACAAGGCCACTACCTCTCGGAGTAGTCCTAGTCCTAGGTCAGATTATGTCAGTACAAAGCATCAAGGGTGAGGCAGAAAATAGTCAAACAGTCCAAGCTCAGGCTAGATGGTAAAGAAAAGTTCAAGAAACAAATCATAGGTCAGGGCAGGCACAAAAAACAGAATCCAAGAAACGGACCAGAAGTCAGGGCAGGTGTATATGAATAAGAGTCAGGACAATTTGAGATTGTCCACAGAGCAGAATGCGGAATCAGAATTGTAGTCAAGGAACCAAACCTGGGTGAGACACAGAAAACTTAGAACACAGCAAATAAAAACGCACCTTCTCTGGAAACACTAGAACAGTGGTGGCGGACCTATGGCACGGGTGCCAGAGGTGGCACTCAGATCCCTCTCTCTGGGCACCTAGGCCATCACCAAAGAGGACTCAAGTTATCTACTTGCATTCCCAGGCAGACCAGAACTTGTCATGCTCAATGTTATTATAGAGCAACAGCGCTGCCTGGGACTACAGGAGGGGTGGGAAGGTGTGGACAGATCAGAATTATTATTGTTGCTCCTGCTCCAGGCAAAATATTTCTTCCTGTTCTGGGGAACAGGAATAATTGGTCCTCATTCTATCTACTGTATTGGTGTCCTCAGAACACTGATACAACAGAGCGGGAAGCAATAAGTTAAGGAACAAGTGGGTTGTAGTTTGGGCACTTGGTCTCTAATAGGTTCACCATCACTGCACTAGAACCTCAACACTTTGGCATCATATATTGTGGGAAGATGCTTGAACAGGGACACATTAGGACTGAGCACACTGGTCCCTATAATGCACCTTTGCACTGAGGAGCCAGTAGAAAGCAACACCCAACAAGGTTGTTACAAACTAACGGGAAAGGAAGCAGCAGCACAGCGGCACCCGGTACTGACTTTCCCCATGACACGCCAATTTTATAGAGAATAAATTATGTAAGACTAATTCACAGCTCTTTTAAAAAATCAACTTAGTTTTGTAAATTTGGATTGAAAAAATGGGGTGGGATTCATTTGGGGAATGTGAAAAAGACATGGAGTGAATAACACTGACAGATGCTGTTTACTGACATACGGCTATTGTGTGTGACTAATATGTGATGACTAAATTAGGAATATAGGGAAAGCCCCAGGGGTTAGGTCTCTGTCTGCTGACTGATGTGCAAGAACAATAATCTCCATTGCATCTTTCTGTAGAACTCGTTGTATCTTTACTGTATATATTAAAGGCTACAACTTTCCATGAAGTCTATTTATTTCAATAATTTAACGTACTAGCATAAGCTGCAATTCATAATCCAACCATTAGGTAAATATTGGATAGACATCTAATGACAGAGTATCACTGAATTATGTTGTTTTGTATAGCTGTTCATCTTGTTACACATATTTGGGCAAATCCATCTATAAATAAGGCTGCATTCACACAAATGTGTGATTTCTCCGGTCCTGTATTTCCATGCTTTATAAATCCAAATGAATACGTATATATGTGACATTTTTCATCCGTTTGTGCACGTATGCTATTATATCCATACTGTATCCGTATAAGATACAGTGGGCCGGCAAATGATGGATGGCTGACTATTAGCTGGCTGTCAGAATGCACCTCCCACTGGTTCTGGATACTGAATGTATATACGGCAGCATATGGTGCCCAACTGTATGTAACCCGTATTTTATACATTCCCATAGACTTCTATGAGGCATACAGAATGGAAATACATGAGAAAATAGGACAAGCTCTATATTTTTATACGGCCCTCTTACGGTCCTTATGGGCAATACGGTCATGTAAATGAATGGGCCCATATGCTACCTGTATGTGCAGCCGTATATACATCAGTCTTCATACATTTGTAAGGAAATTCGTAAGGAAATTCGTAAGGAAAATGCAGCCTAAGGGTAAGGAAAGGCACATTTGTATGAAATGTCTATCTATTTACGAACATATCTAGAATAGAAGCAGCCACTTTCTAATTGATTATCATCAAGTGTGACCACCTTTATAAAAGCAGAGATTTGGCACAAAAATGGCCACAAAACTAAATAAATGGAAGCAACCTTATGAATTATTCACCCAGTAAATTATTATTTCAGTTTTTTGCTGCCAAAAGTGGTTCTACAAACTTATGATCCATTTCACAATTGGATGTTCCATTTTTGGAATAATTAAAATAATAATAATAATAAAAATATGGTGGAATCTGTTGTGCCTCGTATTTACGTTATTTTAGGAACTTCTAAGACCCAAATATTTTTTAAATGTCCTCCTACAGAAATCCATACAACTCAAAGAGGTTCCACTTTCTTTTTCTCATCAATTTACACCATGAATTGGCTATTGTCAGGTGAGAATATTTTATCACAGCCCCACACTGCAGGAAACAAATATTTAGGAGCCAGGTGTGTACAAAGCTAATTATGAGACTGACATCTCCTCTATATAAAGGCTGTATAAACAGAGATGTGCAGCCTCACATGTGATAATAGCTTTTCAGCAGCCTGCAACCACACGCTATTGGCACATCAATGCAAATGAAAGATTCCCATTGTGTATACAATAAAACCCTCTTTCATTCCAATTCCAAGTATCACGTAATGCAGGAGTCTTCACTTCATGCCCACTATAAGATTAGGAGGTATTAGCTCTAACATACTAAATATTTTTTTAAAGTTCCCAAAGCAATAGTCTTTATGTTCTATTCAGGATAGTGGCTGCAACATGACAATATTAAAATTAATGGAAAATCCATCTTCTTGTTAAAAAATGGTTGTGCCCTAAAAGTTTTTGCATCAAGATGTATTTATATATTTATACAGTATTATGTAATCTTTAATGTAATGTATCTAATCACAGTGGTAATCTCTGCTGACATTGGAAATAAAGAATAAAGAAAATGTGAAATGGGTTGAACAATGCTGAAAAGTTATATAAGCTAAATTTATGCCACCTTTGTCCAAATAGAGTTTTCCCCAACAATGGAATGGAGTCTTCCAGAAGTTTTGACCATATAAAGTTGTAGATAAGGTTATATAGCAGCCATGGAGATCTATGTAACTATTCCTTTGTGTTTGATGTTACTAGCAGCAGGACTGTGAAAATGCATTTATATCCCAGGATTGTAGCTGGACTTGGCGCACTGGCGCAACTTTGTGAGAGCTATCTTCACCGAACACAAGTCTCTGGTTAATGTTGGGCTGTGAAGTAGTTTAATCTTTTGTGGATCTGTAGGTTGTGGAGCAGGGATCTAAGTATAAAGCAGTGTACAAGTCCTGCTACAATTCTGGAATATAATTACATTTTATAGTCCTCCTGCTAGTACACAGACAAACAAAGGCATGGTTACAAAGATTCAATAACAATGCAGCTTTGTCTGGTCGTCTGATAAAATAAATATAGGTGATTCTTCCACTCACCTCTATATGAGGTCCTATGGTGGCTTAATAGTCCAAGTATTGGTACAAATAAAATGGAGATGTCAATGGCTATTCAACAGACACAGGATTTTTTATACAGGAGTTTTTAGGATCTCTGCATTTGGGGTCCACTTATTTTTTTTGACTATTAAAGAGAACCAACCAGATATGTGAATCAGGGAGGGATATTACCTCTGCAGGACACTTTAGCAGTTCATGGATGTACCACTGTGAATATGAAATGTTTGGTTTCCAAAAAGTTGCTGAACAAATTTGACTTAGAGAATGGATCCCACAGTGGATCATTTGGTGGGCCGTCTGTCACTTAAATTGTCTCAATAATTAGAACATGAAAAGTAAGAAAGATCCTTACCTCGATGGACCATATTTGTAAGCCGGGCTTCCTACTGATGTTTGCTAGCGGCTGTGTGCTCATTGTGACAGATAATCTAGAAGACAAAAATTTAGAAATGTTACAATGATATACATTAATAGTAATATTATCAGTAATAAGTTATATCTTGTCTAGAAGACAAGAATTTAGAAATGTTACAATGCCCACTACACCGCTGGGTATGCCCACTCCACTGCCGGGGATGCCCACTACACCGCCGGGTATGCCCACTCCACTGTCGGGGATGCTCACTCCACTGCCGGGGATGCCCACTACACCGCTGGGGATGCCCACTCCACCGCCGGTTATGCCCACTACACCACCAGGGATACCCACTACACCGCCGGGGATGCCCACTCCACCGCTAGGTAAGCCTCCTCCATACCTGATTTGTGTGAATGAGGCATAAAGGCGGAAATAATCATAATTCCTGGTGGATTGCACGGAATTGTTATTATTTCAGGGCTTGTACACCAAAACATTGGCATAGCAGTCCTACAAACTCAAACTCATGGAGAATTTCACCATAAAAATAGATGGATGACTTGGGAAATGTCTTGCGTTATGTGTGTCTATCCAAGGCTGTGTATTATAGGTATGCAAGGATGAGCAAGCGTCTGCAAGCCAGCTGTTGTGGAACTACTCGTTGGATTGCTGAGAATTTGAGACAATGGAAAGTGCAAGAAAAGGGATACTCTTCCTGGGAACTATATGATAATTTTTTTCATTAAAGGAAATCAACCATTAGAAAACACTAAAAAAGTACTAGAAATACTCACCTCTGCTCCATGACGTCACCTCCCTCCAGCATGGGAGAAGGAGGTGCGGGGGCATGCATAATTAGCAGCCCGGAGCGCCGGACATCTTATCCCCGCACTCCATGCTGCTAATTATAGGTTTCTTTTCTAGGTGATCCTGAGGACAGCGCCGGGATCAAAATCAAGAGGAGCGGAGGTGAGTTTATTTTTTTTCTAATGATTGATTTCCTTTAATGTCTTGCTGTTTCACCGCCCCTGCAGGCTATGTTTGTGATTTTCACTACTCTTTGTGCTGGTTGGTGGAGACCTAGCTGCAGTTACTGAAGGTGGTATTATTCCATCAATCATCCAATATAACCAACCCCCACATATTCCCTCATGATATTCCTGATTTTACTTGTTTTTCCTTTTAAATAATAACTAGATGCTGGACCTGAACTAAAATTTTGTGATATGTATATTTAGTATTATTGTAGTATTCTTGTAAATAAGCTGTAATTGTATATTTGCCATTTAATGATTTTTTGAAGCACTAGATGCACACGTGGGCAAAGGGCAAACTAAAGCAAAACCATAAGTTTACATATCTATTAGAATTTCCATATTTCCATTTTGTTATAGGAACAGAAAAAGGGAAGATGTCTGTCATATGATGAACACAAAAAAAATCCAAATGGACCCTTTGACTACTATAGTATTGGAAGGGGTTTCCATTATATCAAGGAAGAGCATCTTATTGCATCTGTGATTTTTGAAGGCCTCTGCCCTGGAGTCTCCTAACAGAACCCCTGACGCAGGTCAGAACATTGTCTTGGTGGCAATTCAAAGTAAAGGCCAGAAAATATCTACTATTAACAGTCTCGGCCTGGTGAACTGGAAAGTCTAGTTTGCCCTGATTTACTAATGGGACAGGTTAAGCCCTGTTTACATAACTGGGATCCAAGATAATTTGCTAAATATCCTTTAAAGATCATACTTTAGTGATTGCAACTATTAATAAAACATGATGTGAAGGAAAATATTTCCACCTACATATATGTTCTTCCTTAATATTTTGTAGATCTCTGCCTGCTGTCATTGTATGGAAATATTCAGTATTAAAGTAATTTACCATTAAAATCTACCATGATAAACCAGGGGCACTTATAGATCCATACACACTGTGACTGTGGTAATCTTATTATATATGCTATCCATGGCCTCCTTCCTTCTAAAATCAACTTTTAAAATTATGCTAATGAGCCAGAAAGGCTACTGTTCTGCAGATTCACAGGCCATTACATAGTGCAAGGAGCATTTCCCCCTCCCACCTGTGTGCTAAAATTTCCTGTGCTGCAGTGAAATTACATTCTGGAGAGAGAGGGGGAAGTGCTTAGCAGGAGCAGTGGGGGTGGTCTTACAGCCAGGTGCTCCAGGTTTCAGTAGGCCTCAGTGGGCGCCTTTGCTGTGAACTCACGTGGCGGCAATAATAATTCAGAAACTAAAACAGTCTCCTGTTCCCTAAAATATTTCCTAGTTAATTATCCCAAACAGTCTCCTCATGGTTATTTTGTATATAGACTAATAGATGTTTTATATAAAGCCCCCCTCACCTCCTATGGATTCCTTATGTACAGCCTTATGTGCCCCGCCTCCCCCAACAGCAGTGGGCCCCGGCACTTGCCCAGGCATGCTGGCACCGGCCCTGCTTATAGCCTTTGAATCTGCTGCAGGCAGGTCTTTCAGGTTCATTAGCATAATTATAAAACTTGATTTTATAAGGAAGGAGGCCATGGATAACAAACATAAAAAGATTACCACAGTCACGGTGCCTGGATCTATGAGTAAGTGTCCCTGGTTTATCATGCTGGATTTTGATGGTAGGAATTGTACATTGTAGAGTTCTAAGAAATAATGTATAATTGCTGTTTTATGAGAAATAAAAGTTTTTGTCATGTCAGGAACTTCCAATTTTCCATTACAGCAACATATGACCTGTTCATTTAAAAGGCAATTAACCTGCACACATGATAACCTTAACAGATAGGATTCTTTACAAGTTACACCTGTGGTCTGCCTGAGAACCTGATATCCTTCTATGTCTTAGTTTATTCTCTAATTGACCTATTAATGGGGAGTAAAAGGTTAATACTTTAAAATCTCATCTCATTGCTGGATACATTGGCAGGAAGTCAACATTGTACGTGGCTGTATATATTGCAGTGTTTGCCGGCTGGCAGGTGGCCTGTTTTGTCTCACAAAGCCTGGATTCACCATTATTTCAGGTGCTGCGGACGGATACATTAAAGCGAGAGCTGTTTATAGTCTTTCACAATCCAATAATGCTCAATACAAACAGAACCATTCTAGTAAAGAGCAACTGTGTTCACATCAGTCATGGTTAGAGCTCTGCAAATGACTGCAATAAATTACACACTGTCATCCCTTCCATCTGACGTCGCCTGGTATAAACAAATACTACAACATGGAAAAGCTCATGGGATTGAGATTGGATCTTGGGCCACTTACCTATCCTTATTTTATTGTCAGGTACTAGTTAAATATTTCAGATCTTGCTTATTCCGGCGTCCCGAAAAAGTCTGTTCTTCCAAAATCTATAAAAATCATTATCCCCTCCAGTTAATATTGTAATAGAAAAAAATCCAAAAAGCCACTGTAATATCTGTGCAGATAAAAACTGTCCTTACTAGTGTGAACACTGCTCTATTTTTTCCTACCAGTTTTGATTAATTATGCACCACTTCTTTCTGGTTCACAAATAGTTAACCTGTTGTGATGAACTTATCATGTCGGTGTTTAAACCAGGATTCTGACGAAACATAAAAGGTCCTGGGAATCAATCTTGAGTGCTTGTTATAGTTCACATGTGACCAAGCTTGCATATATTCTGTCTGCTTATATCTGGTATCTTTTCACCCCTTGTCTTTAAGGTATTCCCTATTGTCTATTGATTTGGTACTTTGCTGTTGTCTAGGTTTCGGACTCGGCAATGTGCTCTGGCACTTGGATTTACATTGTCTTCTGGAACGCAATACAACAGCTGTGGAGAGGAGATTTGCCTAATTACACTGCGTTATCATTTGCATGTAAAAAACGCTATGTTAAAACAATATTAACACAATGCATTAACATCATGTTGGCATTCAAAAATGCAATACTATACACAATGTTAATGGATTGGGTTTCGTAAATTGCAAACATTAACGTTATTGTAATTTGAGGTAAATCTCCTCCCCACGGATGTGAGTAAATGCACCATGTGAAAGCAGCCTCAGAGTTAAGCAGGGATTGTTGCCCAGTTACAGGCCACCACCTAGGGTGGTTTCGAGTAAGTAGGTAGGGACACACAGTCTGTATCCGTCTCTCTGTTCCCAGTCTGCCCCATTATAGCCCAATGAAATAAGACGCAAAATTGATCATACAGTTATACGGTTCCAAAAAAATGAAAATGTCAGCTCCTACTTCCATACATCAAAGTTTAAACAAGTTACAGTCAGAAAAATTTGGATACAAAATTTTAAGTTGTTAAAGAGGACCTGTCACTCCATTTATCGGCACTAGGAGCTGCTTACTAAAGTAAGCAGCTCCTAGTGCTTGAACAAACGCCGCAGTGTTAAAGTGATAGCGTTACCGGAAACCTCCGCTAACGCTATCTAACACCGCGGCAGGGTATAGTGTAATTGTCGGACAGCTCGTAAAGCTGTCCGCCGTATTCATGAGGGGGCGGGGTTGGGGCGTGACTCGGGGCGGTGACTGCCGCCTAGCGCACTGCAGTCACTGCCGGCCTATGGAGCTAGCGGGGCGGTCTGGGGTAGTGGCAGCGCCTTGGACCGCCCCTTCATGAATACATCGGACAGCTATGCAAGCTGTCCGATGATTACACTGTACCCCGCCGCAGTGTTAGATCAAGCACTCTAACACTGCAGCGTTTGATCAAGCACTAGGAGCTGCTTACTTTAGTAAGCAGCTCCTAGTGCCGATAAGTGGGGTGACAGGTCCTCTTTAAGATATAAGACGGGTATATAAATTCGGTATCTTCATAATTATGTGACTGTAAGAATAACGGGGATGTTTTATTTGTTCCAAACAGAAGAGGCCAAAACAACAAATCGAAACACTTAATAAGTAGAAACTCAACAGGATTTTTTTGGCTTTTAAAAAGTTAAAAGATCCTTACTGTTTTATTTATTTTAATTAATAAATTTTATTTATTTTTAGTCCTTATTTTATTACTAACATCTACTATCTATTATCCTCAAGCTTTATCCTATAATTTGGAACTTGCTCTTACCTGTCCTATGCTTTTTCCCTTCACTAAAACTTCTTTTTTTTGACAACCAATAAAGATTTACATACATTTACATACATATGTTTTTGAGGAAAAGATTCCAAAATATATGACCACCACATTGCTTGTGTCATTCCCCCCTTTTCCTTGTGTTATTTTACTGGTATTTGTGTTTGTATCATATGATGTACAATGCTGAGTGATAGGTCAGCCTATTGATTGATGTATTTGGGCTTTTGTATGTCTTTTTCCAAGATCTTTTCATCTAATACAATTTTTCATATCATATTTTCTCCCTTCTACATCGTCCTGGATAAGGCTTAAATACTATGGTTACACGCCAACCTCCAGTGACGACATCTAAGCCTTTGTAGTCATATGACTGTTTAATGAAATGTGTATAAGATTTACTGCAAAAGAAAACTTGTGTCTACACTCCCTCCCTTCCTCCCCTACAAGATGGAAGAGTTTTGCAGGAGTGCGTGTCAAAGCATTTAAACCTGAATGTGAAAATCCTTTGAATTTGTTTTGCAAAGTTGCATTTTTCATGCCTTCACAGCCGAGTTGACGGCTTAATATGATTTTCGATCTAGAACATCACTGAGTACTTAGAATTCTCTTGTGTTGTTGCACAATTAAAAAAAACCTTTAATTTAAAAGATGCAAAAATTAATAAAAATGGATTCAAAATAAAGTTGCAGATGGTTTTTACTTGGAATGAAGAAACTTCTTGATAATATTCATATTGATGTGGCTTGTTTTGCATTTTATGGAAAACCTATTTTACATTCCATGTGTCCTTACACTGCCCTATTGTCACAAGAACTAGAATATTGTAGGCCTCTCCTTCTACAGATAAGAGATACAGGGGCACACGTATCTTTGTTTTGGCTTTGTGCTCCTGCCTTTTCTTGTTCTGCTTTTCTGCTAGTCAGATGTGTCTTCTGAGTTTTGCCTTTTAAATATATCTCAGTTAAGGTTTTTAGCGAATTTTGCAACTTTTTGACCCAGAGTCACACAAAAGGCCCAAAAAGTTAGACACTGCTTTCCAAAGCCTGATAAGACAGGATTGGATTTGCCACTTTTTTTGAGCCTTTTTGCAAAAGTCTCAATGTTAACATCTGGCTTGAGGTGATAATTCAGAGAACATTGCAGAGAACTAGAAAATGCCAAGTTTTAAAGGGAGGTTATGCACCATAAAAAGGAGTAAAAAAAATTGTCAAAAGTCAAGCCAAAACAAGGGTATATGTGGCCCATATATTTCTAGAAAAACATTAAATTATCTAAGTCGTTTTTAGGAATTGAAAAAAAGCAGTGTTTCACCACTTCAATTTCCCCTTCGGACCATGGGACAGCACTTGTGATGTGAGAGGAAGTCCCTTCTGTGGTCTGAGAAGACCACTCATTGGCCTCAGCGGGTCCTGTAAACACCATCACTTCCACCCAGGTGGATATGCCTAAAACTGGAAATACCAGAGCGATGCAGGGGATGGGAGCCGGATTAGGTTAAGAAGACTTCTTTTGGTTCTCAGCTTCAGATGCGCATTGCATTTTGTCTCCTTGCATTATGACCCATAGACTTCTACTGCCTTCCTTGATCCGCATCAGTGAAAAAAATAGGACACGTTTCAACGGATCAGTGAAAATACAAGCCAATGTGAAAACACCCATAGAAATCAATGGTTTTGTGAATCATCCATGGAAATCACTGAACCACAGTGGTGAAAAGCAACGCCAATGTGAAAGAGCCCTAAATTATACTGGCTTATCATTTGAAGATCACCTGACCTGAAGAAGACATCATTATGATGATGTACATCACCAATCTGCCGAGACATAAAATCGTTGAACCTAACTGGGGAATATGGAAGATTTCTGCAGCAATCAGCACATTCATGAACATCTACTGAAGTTCATTTTTTATTTTGGCCCAATAAAAAGGGTGGTAATGGCACCTGCTGTGCTGCATGAGTCATGTTGATCAGGCCCCCTGGTGATCTGACATTTTTTGGTCTGACAATGGGAAACTGTCAGAAGACTATTCACCACTTAACTACCAATGTCCTCTAGTAGTGTATGATATGTCCTATTTAGCTTTTCATTTTATGTAACCATTAAAAGTGATGGTGTATCTCTGGAACATCCAGAAATACCAATGGGCCGTACTATTCTCCAGTTCTGTTTTGCAGCCATTGGATCTCTTTTCCTCCATTTGCTGGAGTTCCAGAAGTTGGACCCCACTGTACTGGGATATATACCCAATCACTATACAGTATTTTTGGTGATGGTAAGACACTATAAAACCCACATACTTACAGTTGAAATGACTTTGATCTGCAGCATAAATCTGTTTTAGCAATGAATTAGGATACACTACATGTTAACTCACTTTATAGTCTCATTTTTGCAACTGTATCCAAAGAAATGTTGGCAAATATTTGATGTTCAGGTGTGTGATATAATCTTAGTTTCACTCTAGAGTCACCCTTTCCCCTGGCAGAGCGTGGGAATGAGTACAATAAAGTGTTTGGCATGGCAGACCAGGTTGTGATTTCTTTAGCTATTCCATCATGTGTGTATTCCCACCATTGTGTGTGTGGTTGGAGTTAAGGAAACCTATCAGATGAAAAAAGAGGACTAAATGAACAGACTAATGCAAAATTCTTCCCTTTTCTAATGAAATGACTTTCAAACCCTAGCTTTAGTGTAATATAACTAAGTGCTGTGCCACACAGTATCCTTAGCGGTTTGATCAACTAAACTGTCTCCCCTGTGGTCTAGGATATACATGAGGGGCTTGTCCAGTCACTCCCCTCCCTTCTAATTGCTCCTCTGCATTGACACTTCCAATGTCATCAATTCTCAATGCCGACACTAACAAAACCCAGTGCGCAATCACAGCTTTCTGTAGGGAGTGGTGTAGTGCCCGGTAGCCTTCCTGCGCATTCATGTTGCCTTGTAATGCTACTCAACATACTGTTCAGCACGCGTGTGACCAAACACTATGCGACCACCGCCTACAGAAAGCTGCGCATGCGCACTAGGTACGGCCACGCCAGAATCAAGAATTGATGACAGTGGTGAGTGGTGGTGCGGCAGAAGAGAGGGAAGTGCCTGGACACCCCCCTCATGAATACCCTGGTCCGCAGGGAAAACAGTTCTGTCGTTTGGACCCCTTAGGATACTGTGTGGCACGGCATTTAGTTATGTTACACTACAGCTAGAGTTTTAGAAGTTATATCATTAGAAAAGGGCTGGGAAGAGTTTTTCATTAGTCTGTTCATTTAATCCTCTTTTTTACAGGTTTCCTTTAAAATAAAAGACCTGCACATATTGGTCTTCTCTTAAAGGCGCAAATATCATAGTCATGAAAATGAATCCTCTTTCTAAATAAAAATAAAGGGACAGATTTATCAAGCTGTCTGAAAGTCAGAATATTTCTAGTTGCCCATGGCAACCAATCATAACTTCCCCTTAAAATATTCATGAGCACTGGTAAAATAAAAGCTGAGCTGTGATTGGTTACCATGGGCAACTAGAAATATTCTGACTTTCAGACAGCTTGATTAATCTGCCCCAATATGTGTGTGGATTTTTTTTATGCATTCACCTTCACCTAAGCAGTGGTGGATTATAATATGGGCATTTTGCACAACAGCTTAGAGCCCTAGACTTATAACAACACCATGGACACCCTCAGCACCCTCAAAGCTTTCTATTGCTGTATACAGATAAGGAGAGGGTCCTCCAGCCCTTAAATACTTACACAAATGTATATAAAAGCCTTTCCACGACCTTTGACTGAAGGTCCTGAAAAGGTCCGTAAACTGAAGAATTGAAAGCCGGCAGGAGGAGAAGAAACTTAATCTGGTACCCTATATAAGCCAATATATAAATGTCACACCAAAAATTACTTGTGGTGGACCCAAAATTTTCATAGAACCAAAAGGCCCATGGCATTCCTAATCCCACCCCTCTGTCAAAGATTCATCCCTCAATTGTTGCTATTCACGGTCAACCAACTGCAGGGAACCCCTTCCTGGTTCAGCTAAAAGGCCCTTAAGGCAATTAAGATTCTCTGCACATCAAAGCTAATTTTGTGGCTTGCCATTTTAAAACTGAGTGTCCTGGCACATTACTAAATGCTATAAGCATAGAAAAATAGTCGGTGACCTATTAGTGTCATGTAATTGTAGATGGGATTAGTAGCTTGTCCTATATACAATCCCAGGCAGCTCACTGCAAAGTTATCAAATGCTATTCTGAACAACCCAGTTCTCAAAGGTTTCTGACTGCTTTGCAGGATTACAGGACATCAGCTGGTATTAAAGCTCAGGGGAAAACTGCTTTGCATCCCTTCTTTGCTGAATCTTACCAACCCACATCTATAAAAATCCAAAGTAAAATATGTTAACAGCCACATCCTGTGTTAATGCTCAGATACTGCATTTACTAAACCATGGATTTCTTCATCATAGAAATTTTCCAATGTAGATCAGATTCAGACTGTATTGGTTAGAAAAATATTTAAATTGCATTGGAAATTCACTTTAAGGGGTTGACAACAATGTTTCAAAACACTTGACCTAATTGCATTGGGTTTACATTGTATTTACTTAATGTAAACATTATGTTCAAATTGTGTTCAAATATAATTTGTGTGACCATGTAATGCTAATGCAATGCAATCAGTCGTAGCTTCTCCCCAAAGCTTTTGAATTGTGTTTCAAAATGCTATTTAAACGCAACATGTAAATATGGCTTCAAGGATTCCCTGTCACTCCAACTCTGGCCAACTTCCTGTTGCTCTACACTTTTCGATCCAAATGCCATTGCCGGATCGGGAAATGTAATGACAAATGAATGTGTCACTTCTGGAAGTGTAGTGAGAAAGGAAATGTCTCTTCTGCTGCTGATCACTGACTGTAATGTGATTGGTGTCCCTTGATCATTTGCCCAATAAGTACAGAATGGCGAGGAATATAATAAAGTTGGAGACAGAGTGGCAGAGGATCGGTGACGTTTATTCTATTTGTGTTTTTTTGTTTTTATTTAGATTGCTGAGCCGCACTGAATACAATTTATTTAGCTGAAAACCCCCTTTAAATCAATTCCCTAATTTCAACTATGACCTGGATAAACTGAATCTCTTGGAATAGTGATTATAAGATTAACTTTACAAAACAAATTCATTAAAGTGGATTAAAAACAGGAAAGCTAATATTGATTAAGTGACAAACACAGTTCAGGAGAGACAGGGAAAATTTCTTCTGCATAATTCTTGCTCCACCCATCATACTTTGCCTGGTAATAATGACATTTTTAGTTACATTCATTGCCTAGTCACAAGTCTGCTTAAGAAGCAGGGGTACAGGGTTTATAAGCAAACCTGAAAATCCTGTCCCCTATTACTATTGTGAAAGGGGAGATCCTCAAGCATTGTTAGAAAACTAAAATATGTCCTACTGTACCTGAATTGTACTTCTAAACAGTGAACTAACCTTACCTAATGTTGTCATACATTGCTTACTTTATGGTGCCGAAATATTTGTGGAGTCCTCAAAAAGTATCACCATATTGTGTATAAACATACCGGTACCCATATAGTTGAGAATTTGTCCATGATCAATGTAGTCGATAAACCCAATCAAATGGATATTCCAAAACCTTTTATTGATCCACTATCCTTATCCTTACACAGCAGAATGGAGATGTATACGGTGCAAAATCCTTCCAGCAATGGTTGAATAAGCAATTTTTCATGTTAATCAAGCTAGCAAGGCGATTGTGGGGAATGTGGGGAACATATGGTTAATGTGTAACAGCTGGAAGCCTTGTTCAGAATAACCAGATTTACTATTTGGTATTTGGAAGGATAACTTATTAATTATATTAAGTCTCTTTAGGTAAATATCAAGAGAAGTTCTTCATATTGAAGCACAGTGACAGCTGTCGAATTCCGGAAGAACAATAGTCCCTCGTTACATCAAGGCAGGAGGTGGAGGAAAATATTTGTTTAGAAATATTTTCAGCTTTGACTTTGCCAAACACCGTTGGGTGTGTACATGGCCGACATGTTCTCGAAAGTCTGATTGTATCAGGACACGTTTTCTGGTTTTGTTAGCAGCAGTAAAACACATTGTATTATATTACACATTACTATGAGATGTGTGGTTATGGTAAAACTCTGACCTTTGAGATGAATTTAATGTATATATTGTATAACTGCACGAACTGCAAGTCCTTAATATAATGTTATTATTAACAAAAACATTGGAAGATTCTGTGCAGTTACTGGAGAGTTAAAAAAACTTCTGCTCTATATGTCCAGGGTAATGTTTAGGCACATGAAGGAAAATCTACATGTACCCTTTTAGGAGTAGAGAGGTCAACAGTTTATTCCCTTTTGCCAAAGCCCAGTACATACTTAAAGGAAACCTATTATGATGAATCTACCATCAGAAGTAGATCTAATGGTAGATTCCTCCTGCCTCCCTTTGCCCTAATCTGTAATTTAATAATCCTGGAACATAACCTAACTTGTTAAAAATGTTGCTTTAATAATATGTTAATTAACTGCAGAGGCTACTGGGGCGTGTACTAGCCTTAGCTGTCAGTGCCTGGCCAGGCTAGTACATGCCCCCGTAGCCTCTGCAGTTAATTTACATATTACTAAAATAAAGTTTTTAACAAGTTAGGTTATGTTCCAGGATTAATAAATTACAGATTAGGGCGAAGGCAGGCAGGAGGAATCTACCATTAGATCTACTTCTGATAGTAGATTCCTCATGGTTGATTTCCTTTAACATAGTATGTATTGAAGAGTGACTTATTGGTGCCTCCCTTGGCATTCAGCTAACAAAAACATGTCCTGCCAGCACATTCCTAGTTACACCCCTGTAGTACATATTACTAGAATGCAGAATATTTGGGGCAAACATAAGGAATTGTGTACACATATTAAGAGTCACGAGAATGTAGATAAATCATATACACAGATGATAGATAATCATATGCAAGGAATATATAAAATATCTATAATTCCATTACTATGGATAATACCACCTCTTCTACATTCAAAACATGTGTGGGATAAGCTAAATAGCTTAAACTTACTAAATTTGTGGTACAGATGTAGTATAGGAAGCCTTGTATATGTTACAGGTAACACCTACATGTTAGTATCTTGTAAGAGATCTGCCTGTAGGATATACATCTCCTAGGGCAATAGGGTGGTGGTTCCTCTACATGCTTCAGTAACGAGTCACACAAGGAAACACCCTTCATATCTATCTTTCAGTGAAAATGTTAATTGGCCAAATAAGCAGCTAAATTTGTCATGGACGGATTAATTTCCATGGTAATCCGATGTCTTTTTATCCAGCATTCCCATGACAGAATAATTCTTAATCTTATCAAAAGGTCAACTGTACTTCTTACCTATAGAAGATCGATGATAGATAGATAGATAGACAGATAGATAGATAGATAGATAGATAGATAGATAGATAGATAGATAGATACAGTAGATAGATAGTCACAATTACCAAAGTCAAACACAAATCACATTGCAATCAAGAATCACAAAACAGAAAAATTACAACTAAAAATTTAGCAAAACCCCCTATGGAAAGGTTGTCTTTACAGGTAAGGGACAAGTGAAGGAGAAGTCCCGACAAGTTGATGTTTCTTCATATCTACTATTCATAGACATAGAGAAGACTACAGACAACATAAAGAGCAGAGGCAGAGTTCTTACCTTAGTTATATATATAAAATCTTCCCTACAGGTTCTCTCTGTCTCAATATTGTCGCCTCTACCTGTCACAGGAGCACAGCTTCCCAAACCTGTAACCTGAGCTCAGACTCACCTGCAGTGATCCTCCTACACGCCGGGCCGGCCCACCCAGAATTCTCCTGCCCAGCACCCTGCCCACAGTACAGGGGGAGGGAGGCAGGGAAGTGAGTCAATCAGTAATTTGGATTCTTTTAGTTAGAATGTGAGATTCCTTGTACGTAGGTTGCCCTTTTAAAATGCATATGTGTAATAACTGTGATAATAAATGATATTCAAAGAGTTGGGTAAATAAAAGGTTGCAATTAATAGAAAAGAAATAGATTTACTTAACCTGGGTAGTTTTTTTGGAACTATAAAATAGCTGTGGAGGCACTTGTAGACCCGAATTCATGATAGTTGGCATTGGGGTTGGTCCTCAAGCATTCAGTCACTTATGCCGTCTTCTATGGATAGTTTATAGCACCAATAAATTCCGTAGTGCTGTACAGAGATTGTCTTACTTTTTATCACTATTTGTCTCTCCAAAGCGGCTAACAAACGTGAGCTGTCTGTGGAAACACACCTTTATGTTGGTCCAATCCCATGGACTGTACACCTTGCATCGGACAGGGGTCCTTGCATTATACACGAATATGATGCAAGGATCCCCTGTCTGCCGACCGAACTGTAACAGCATCAGCACTGCAGTTTGGCCAGCAGACAAGAGGTCCTTGTATCATATTTAGGTATGATGCAAAGACTGTGCTTGTGCAATGTATGCAGTTCGTGGAATTGGACCAACTACAGGTTCATTTTTATAGACTGCGTATGTTCATCTAAGATCAAATTCAATGAAAACTTTACCATAAAACAGTTGAAATTTTTAAGGATTATAAAATGTTGGAAGTAATTTATTTAAAGTAATTTAAGGTAGATCCTATTATGGGTTTGATAAATGTGAACAATATTATACATTGGGCATTATTGTGCTGTAAGTGGTCATGTGAGTAGACTAGGGTGGTCATGTGAGTAGACTAGGGTGGTCATGTGAGTAGACTAGGGTGGTCATGTGAGTAGACTAGGGTGGTCATGTGAGTAGACTAGGGTGGTCATGTGAGCAGACTAGACCTACGAAACAAAAACCATTATGGAAGGGACAGAGCAGCAAAAGGATTAGGAAGCATTGTTTTAATGTTATTGCCATTTGGTTGATACATTAATTCATATGAATATTAATAACATTTATCACCCACAATAAAGTGCAGCAGACACATCTCAGTGTGTGGCCTGTAATCTAATGGAGGTCCTACTGCTGAAATGATTAATGCTAAAAAAGTCCTTTCACCACCTCACACACGTGCAGATTATCATACTATTCTGTAGCGGCTTCTAAACAGATTCAAACACACTTTGAATTTTCTTTCTTGCCCCCACAGTTGCTGAGATATCAGTCCCGGTATTTGACGATTCTAATCCTCTCCACTGTCAGAGAGGAGGTGCTGGAGCAGAGTAGGGGGTGTGTGTTATGATAATCTTCTCAATGTCTCAGTGTCAGAGATTATCATTAAAGCTACCCCCTGCTACAACTAGATTACAAACATTCCTTATATACCATTTTAGCTTTGATTTGTTCACACCCTACCCTTCCACCATCCTTCCTCCTCACAAGTGTCTCCAGCCAAGTGGTCAGTTCTATTTTCCCTTTACCCCTTGATATAGTCAATTGCACCTCTTCAAGCTTCCTGCTACTCAGAAATTGGTAGCCACTTGGCCCATCGCATGGCTCCTCTCCTGCCCACTCATCCCATTTGATAGCCATAGAGGATTGGATGAAATCAAAGGCAATTTTAACCGGTTCTGTATGGCTGGAGACAAATTCTAATATATTGTGAAAAAAATACAATTGGAAAATAATCAAATTAATGACATGACAATAAAGTGGATAAATATAAATAATGGTCTGTGTGAGGTCACCAATGTACTGTATACCATATTGTTTTCTATATCCTGATGGTGAAACACATGTAAAGCAGAAATAAGCAGCTTAGCAATAATGTCATAGACAAAAATAACCCAATGTATTAGTGATGGCGCACCCCCTTTAACATTGCACCTGTCTCTCCAGCTGCGGCGAGGGAGACATCACATTTACTTATAGAGGATAAATAAGTAAAGAACTAGGTGTAGCCACATATTATGTATGACACATAAGCTGGGATGGAGAGTGAAGCACATAATCTGGCCTCGGGCAATAAGAAAGTGCAGTCACAGGAAAACATTTTACCTAATAGCACTTGTCCGTATGTATTATCATGGCTGCCATCCCCTATATGTATACATGCAGTTGTAAACATTAACATTTATAATGGGTTTTTCTTTGCATCTAAATGTGTTTTTTAATTAAAGAACAACCACTAACGCTGATAAATATATTACTGATGAGTGTAGTTACTGCTTTAATCCCTCTGCAGCGGTGATGGTCTTATTTTAGGTGCACCCTTCACTTTGCTTTCCAGCTTTTGGAGGCGACTTGTTCTGTCGAGAATAAGACAACACAAATCATTCCTGTCCTGTTCAAGCCCCTCCTCTTCCTGTATGACTTTTCCGATGGAGACCTCATCACCTCCTGGCAACATCCTTTGTACAAGAGGTCACACAGAAGTCCCATGTTATGAAGCCACCTCAGTTGACTGCATAAGCCATTTTTTGGGAATTTGTAAATGAGTCTCGGGTAATATTTGCATGTAGCTGCCCAGTGGTAGGTGGGCGACAAGAAGGGATTTTACTGGGGACCCCAGCTCCCAGGTCAGCACTGTGTATATGGATTCCATGGGAACAATTAGGAAGTTTCTATTACTCCATTACAGTATTTTTCCGACTATAAATTGCACCAGATTATAAGGCGCACCATCAATAAATGCCTGCAAAAACGTCAAGGTTCATATATAAGGCGCACCGGATTATAAGGCGCACTTGATTATAAGGATGAATGACCAGCAGGTGGCAGACCTGTGCACAGTTCACGGCAGCTGTTGTCTGTAAGTACTATTCATATATAAGGCGCACTGGACTATAAGGCGCACCTTTGATTTCTGAGAAAATCTAAGGATATTTTGTGCGCCTTATAGTCTTCTTACAGAATCTGCACCTCAACATCCACAACTCCTTTACTGTGAGCGTAGCCTAAGGCAGCAAATCCCTTAAACAAGAATATAGAAGAAACATAATTAAGTGCTGCATTATATTATTTCTCTATTAAAGGGACGGTGCAGTTTAATGAATCCTTTACTATATCAGTTAAATAATCACAGGCTGTCAATCTTTGAAGTATTTTTCTTAAGATGCTTTTTTGTTCGTTGCTGCTCAGCAAACTTGTCCTCCAATATCCTCCATGAATAAATGTTTGCTTTATATATCCATCATCAGATATAAAACATGCAGAAAAGAAAAGCCATATTGATCAGCGCAGCCTCCCAGTACAGCAGGATAATGGACGTCATGACACTGAGTACTTGCAGAGTTGACATAAGAATAACTGGACTGTCATGTATTGACTTATGAAACATGTGCCAATAAATAACAGCTCAGAATAAAGAACAGTTCCTTTGGTAAAATACCTTATATACTCGAGTATAAGCCTAGTTTTTCAGCACAAAAATATGTTCTGAAAACCCAAACTCGGCTTATACTCGAGTAAACAAAATATAGGTTTTACCATGTTTTTGTGGTAAAATTAGGGGCCTCGGCTTATACTTGGGTCGGCTTATACTCGAGTATATACGGTAATACATCCAGTGTTCTGCCACTTTTAGGCCAAAGGATATTGGTAACATTACTAGACTTCTCCTTTTCTCAATGCCAGGGGACCTGAGCAAGTCTTGTCTTGAGCCATGAGAACCTGAATCCCCTTAGGACCCTAAGTCAAACCCAGTCTGTCTGCTGTATAACATGCTGCCTGCCTTTGGGGCACATTTATTAAGGGTCTGAACACTGCATTTTTGTCAGGTTTTGAGATTTTTTTTTCAGTTTTACCCTGAATTGCCCCAGGTTTTTGGCACACGCGATCGGATTGTGTCGAATCGGCGCCGGCTTCCATGCGACACAAATGGGGGGGGGGGGCATGGACAAAACACGGAATTTAAGGAGAAAATTGTGTCGCAAGATCAGCACTCTCATGCACCAGGAAGAAGATGGTGAACTCCGGCAGACCTGAGCGGGGGAAGCGGCACATGCAGGAAATTGGACGCACGATCTTAGTGAATCTCGGCAGCTCCGAATCCTTGTCGGACAATGCACGGGGATCGCGACAGGACGGGTAAATAAATGTGCCCCTTTGTTTCTTATTACAGAGTTTATTACATTACTTTTTGTGGAATAAATTGTAGTTTCTAATCTATTTACCTTGTAGTCACACATATATTACTTGTATTCAGTATGAGTATGGAGATAAAACTTTTCTAACATGTTCATTGTGTTTTAATACTTTAATGTAGAAACAATTTTTTTCCTTATTAAACTTTTTTTGATAGTACAGAGCTGTTTGAGGGGTAACATTTTTCTGCAATATTTGTTGGTTTTATTGAAATCACTTTGTGGATTGCATGATACTTTGATTACAGGTTATTTGATTTCTTTTCTGAAGTGAAATGTTTGTTTTCTTTTTTGTAATAAATGTTCTAGGAAAAGGAGTGATTAAAATTTTTATTTTTTATAAACATACTTTTCATATAAACATTTTTTGGTCCACTAGGTGTTTATAGTGAATCTGTGTTTCAGGAATGTCATTTTTATCTGGTGACAGGTTCAAATAACCTATCCTATGCTGATTTTGAAAATGCCTTTGTCAGCATTCAGCATGTGATTCTGAGCCCCAAAACTGGAGCAGGATGAGGTGGCGTTCAACGCGGAATCAATATCCAAGGAACAGTGTTACTGGTCCAATGCTGGTTTATTTTTAATGCTACACGTTTCGGTCCGGTACCCGGACCTTCGGCAGGCAACCTTTGTCAGCATTCAGAATCATTTCAGTACTTTGTAAAATTTTATTTCACATTATCTGGCTCCCTGCCAGCAGCATGTGGTGAGTCCTGAAGGATGGGAGGAAACAGCTGTAGCAACCTGTATGCCTGTGTCTCAGTCCCCTCTCCTCCACACTTAGCAGGCAGGGGTGGCTGGAGGATTGTGTGTAGTACAGGAACAATGCATGAGGAGACTGTGACGCAGGTATACAGCTGCCCCCTTCCCGTAGACTGACCACATGCTGGAACCTGTCACTAGCAATCACATTCTGGGGGCAAATACCACCCATTTACCCCAACCATTCTAATGTTTGAAGTTAATAACTTCAATCAGGGGTTCTGACAGTTACAGTTGTTAGGTGCTGGTGTCTGCTGTATTATACTTTCATCTCCCTAAACTCTCCATACACTCTTCCCAACACCATCACCTCATAATTATGGGTTTCAAACCCCCACACATCTAATATTGATGAACAGGTAGTCAATACCCCATTTACTAGTATTGCATTTCCGGAAATAGGATGTTTAACAGGATCTTGGTAATTACACAGTTAATTCCTTTCCTCTCTAACCTGTTCTTATAAAACCTAAATCACTCTTACAGCTAAAGCCACGGAACAAAAGGAGGGGGAGGAAAGTAGATGTAAGCGAGTATAAAGGAATAACTATGGTATTCTTATAAAGCTATGGCCACTTCTTTCTAAGAACAGGTCTTTTGTATCGGAGCTTCTCACAAATTCTCATATAAGAAGATTTGAGCAGCTTTGTGACAACTTCTATGTAGCAATGTGTAACACAGTCTAGTTTAGGCTGTAATGTTATATAATTATTACATCCAATATGTATCCAAGTTACATTCACGGTAACCAATCATTAATCTTTATAGCGTGTGCTCATCACGCCATGTTTGAGCCTTCTACCAACCTGACAAATGCCAAAAGGACACTTTGTGACTTCCGTCAGGGGAATAGAGCTCTATGGATACTTTCAATGTGTAGATTGAAGCTTTCTCATGTATACAGCCAACTGAGAGCTCCTATGCGATGACAAAATTACATCCTAAAATGTCCTATCATTGGTCAATTTAAATAAAACCTGTCAGGAGAATTTGGGACTTGGTGTTACAAATATGGATTTATAAAGCCTGTCCAGTGTCGATTACATTCTTAAATGGGTTTTCAAGGAATACATAAATCTGCAAGGATCCAGGGTGGAAAAAAAACAACATATACTAATGCTCCTGATTTTCGGGCTTGCCAATGAACCGATTCCCTGGAACTTCTGTCCAGTAGCAGGCCAAATACCAAAAGTACTGGAGAGAAGCACAAAGTAAAAACTGGAGCAGGCTCAGGATACCTGGATTATCCCTTTAACTTGCCCCTGCTTGGCATCAATTCAAAGATTTTCATTGTAAATATTCTAGAACCACAGAACTCATGGTCTTTTCACAATGATTCAATCATCTACTGTACTAGCGAAAAAATAGAAATGTATTTTATGGTCAGAAAAATAACCAAGAGAAATCGTAATGAACCAATGTGGCCTCCTGGATAAGCTTGCCGCACTCATGCACATCATCATATTTAGACTGATATTATCCATAGTATTAATATACCTTATGCATTATACAGTACACAATTATCTATACGACTATAAAACATTATATACATATAGGGAATGAGACATCATCGCTTCTCAAGGAAAGTATAAATGTAACAGGAAGATCTTGTGTTTAGTAAAGTGGTGAATGAGACTTATGCAATCTAATTGTTACATGGAAATGTAACGGATGAACTTATAAGTATCTGTTATCTGGGGATTAACTATTTATCTAGTGTAGGAAATTTTTCTTTTATTGGATTAAAAGAAATAAGTGATCATCAGCAATGCAGAAATTTACGAAAAAATTTGAAAATGTTTGAAACTTCTCTTTATTAAAAATGGAGAACACTGCTTCATATGAACTGCCTGCTGTATCAAAGACCTGATGTAGCAGTGTACAGGCAGGAGCATTAGCACTACATTCCCCATTCACATTGTGCTCCTTATCTTGATTTGGGGAGATCCCATAAGCCCCCTTTTTACATTGTAATCATGATTAATATTGTGTATAATTTCTTTTGGGGGGGGGGGGGGATAATGGATACACCCATGATTGATCGCCAAACGGAAATACACTATCAATACACTACACACTATATAACACACTATACACTACAATTAGAAGGCAACAAATTTTAGAGGCTACCAGGGTCTATTTCATAAGGTAAGTTAAAGGTAGGGTGCCCAAATAAATTTTTCACTGGAGGACCAAGGATCATAAGTCTGACATTGCCTTCTACCGCCCAACCATCCAATGCATACGGAAGGTTCTCCATTTTTTTTTGCCTAATGCCAGATGTTGGGCAAGAGAAGCATTTGAGGTTTGAGTTTAACACGTGTGATCCTTATATTTTTTAGGAACACCAAAAAAACAAAAATCTGAATATACATAAACTGTGCCAAGGGGGTGTTCATGCTTTAGTGGGGGAAATGAGTTCAATATTTATTTATAATCTTATAAAAATTTCTAAAGCATGGGAAAAACTATTCAAACATCAGTGTTTCTCAAAGTTTGGACTGAATGGGAGGATTTCACCTAGATTTATCATGTACTGGCTGTAGCCCCAGGAGTTGGCTGGGATAGTAAATAACTTTCTATTTATATCTATCTCTATCTCAAGGTCCGGTAGTTTCTCCAGGTATAGGGCCAGTCTGTAGTCTCTCTGTGTCCAGTCACTGTCATATTCCTCCTGGGCCATGTTCATCAGCTGTATAATTTTTGTTTTTTGTTAACTGTTTGTGTCTTGCTGGGTTTGGGTTCTCAGGTTGCCAGGGATCCCCAGCTTTTGCCACGCTTTATGGTGAAAGGAATCGATACTGCTGTTCTGTAGCCAGGAATGATAGTGTCCTTTTCTGGACTGTAATATGTAAAGGGAATCTGCCCAGTTCTCCTCTTCAGCCACTGTTTGAAGTGCTCCAATGAACTTGCAGAAGGTATTTTCAGAACTCCAGGTGAAATATTTTGGTTGGACTGGAGTCCCACCTTGACCGGTATTGGAATGTGTGTGGACCCCAAACTTCACTACCATACAGAAGGATAGGGGAAATGATGCTGGCAAAATTTTTTGTCCAGGGCCGTTTAAAGTTTGTTAGAGAGCATATGGACGCTCCAGAAGAGCATTGGGAGAATGTCATATGGTCAGATGAAATCAAAGTAGAACTGTTTGGTAGAAACACAAGTTGCCGTGCTTGGAGGAGAGTAAATGCTAGGTTGCATTCTGCGGGTTATTCACAAGGCCCCCCCCCTCCCCCCTGAGTGGTTCTAGGATTTTTGCTCACTGTTCTTGTGATCATTTTGACCCCGATTGAGGGAAATTATTAGTGGTCTTGTATATCTTCCATTTTCTGATTATTGCTCCAACAGTTAGTTTCTTCACACCACGCTGCTCGTCTATTGCAGTTTAGTTCTTCCCAGACTGGGGCAGGTCTACAATTTTGTTTCTAGTGTGCTTCCAAAGCTCTTTGGTCTTCACCATAGTGGAGTTTGGAGTGTGACTACTTGAGGTTGTGAAAAGGTGTCTTTTATACTGATAATAAGTTAAAACAACTGCCATTACTACAGGTAATGAGTAAAAGAGTAAGAGTTAAAGGAGTTACAGGCCGATGAGAGCCAGAAATCTTGCTTGATTGTAGGCGACCAAATAATTATTTTCCAGTATAATTTGCAAATAAATTCTTTAAAAATCAGACAATGTGATTTTTTGGATTTGTTTTCACCAATGTGTAATGCTACATATGCTGTATGTAGTTAAGGTCTACCTATTATCTCATCTTGCACAATACTTTTTCCTCACAGTATATATTTTAACCAAGTAAATAATTTATCATTTCATATTATATTATAATTACAATAAATTTACCAAAGTTACTTTAATCTCATTGCAGAGACCATATCACCTTGCCTAATCCATGCGTGCATACCATAAACTAAGAATCCAGGATGCAAGAAATTTGAGATGTTTCCTACATAGTGCAAGTAGAAGTAAGGTGTGGCTACAGAAAGTAATATGAGGGTTTTTATGTGTTTACTGTTGACTCCTACAGAGAAACCGGAATTACAGGTTAAGCTTTGTATTCTCCAGCTATATGCTACCTACAGCATTACCAAATATGGCAGTACAAACGTCTTAACACTTTCCAAACATAAGACTAAAGAATGTCAGAATTTCCAGGTCTTTATTTCTGGTTTCAAAGAAAACGTTTAGGACCCAATTCTGGTTTACAATAAGTAAAGACTTAAGTAAACTTCATCCCATTGAATGCAATGTTATTGAAAAGTGACCTGGATAGGTCAATTCCACTATACCAAAGATATTGGCAGTCAAAAATGAAAAATGTACTTTATTTTGCAGCCCATCTGAACAGATAGTATAGACATGAACAAAGGCCAGGGGCGTAACTACAGTGGTAGTAGCCATAGCAGATGCTATGGGGCCCACTGTGAAGGGGGCCCCAGCTTCTGCAGTATTGAGTACATGGGTGTATGTGTGTGGGGTACATATATTCAGTATATATGAATAAGTAGAAAAAAGAACACAGCTCATCAGAGTATTATAAAGAGTCAATATTGAAGAACATAGTGAGGGTAGATGAACATAGATGATAAATGTGGTATAGGTCAACCGAGACTTAGCTGCGTGGTCCTTTTTCCCGGATCGAGTTGAGTCGGGGATAGGAATATACAGATGTGGGGTAAAAAATCAGGACCAATAGTCGCGCTTCTCAGTGTTGACAAGGCTTTTATTAAGATGCATACAAGGACGACGCGTTTCGGGAGCGTACCGCTCCCTTCTTCAGGTCCGTATAGTTTTTTTTTTTTTTTTTTTTTTAAAAACAGTGCTCTATTATACAAAAATGTAAATAAATATATGTATATATAAATATCAATATAAATGAATGCATAAAGGTTAAAAAATAAATAATAAAACTAAAACTTTTTCCAAATCATGTAAAGAAGTCATATATAAGACATACAAGATAAAAATATACGTATAAAATTAATGGGAGACGCGCCGCACAGCGCTCCCTGCCCAGCAACAGGAGACACCACACGCAGGTCTCCCAGACTACCCGGACCCTGATAAAGTAAGTCTCACTTACACTAATTTGCACATCAACTAGATTGATGACCTATACCCTACATTTCATACCCCACAGGTACGGACTAACACCTTCCCGTCCATAGAACTAATACAGCGACATTAATTATCGCTAACACCACCAGGGTAAGCCCTAACTCTATTTTTCTTTATCCACAACCCAATGCAATATAAGCTACAAGATGTCATTTATCCCCCCCCCCCCACATATACAGAACTAACACCATCCTAGGGAACAATCGGTGTCCCCCACCACCAGCACAGGAGAGACTGAGGCTATACGGGTCAGTTAATATCTTCTTTACCTCAGACTTCTTTTCAGCTTCACCTTTATACTTATACTTAACATCATGCTATTACCAGAACCGCTTTAATAATGCACTACCTACTATCATGTTTCTGTATGTTATATATTTATATGTTATATATTTATATACTCATCTAACTTGACTAAATGGCGTACTACCGTATCCTTGTTTCTCGAAACATTGTATATTTGAATTTTATACGTATATTTTTATCTTGTATGTCTTATATATGACTTCTTTACATGATTTGGAAAAAGTTTTAGTTTTATTATTTATTTTTTAACCTTTATGCATTCATTTATATTGATATTTATATATACATATATTTATTTATATTTTTGTATAATAGAGCACTGTTTTTAAAAAAAATAAAAAAAAAAAAACTATACGGACCTGAAGAAGGGAGCGGTACGCTCCCGAAACGCGTCGTCCTTGTATGCATCTTAATAAAAGCCTTGTCAACACTGAGAAGCGCGACTATTGGTCCTGATTTTTTACCCCACATCTGTATATTCAGTATATATGTCTGTATGCTGTATGTATATATGGTGTGTATTTACTGTATGTATGTTTACGCTGTATTTGTGTATATGGTGTGTATATACAAATATATGTATACAAATATGTATTTGGGCCCAATTCAGAAGATGGGCCCTGTCTCACGTAGTTACATCCTATCAAAAGGCCATTAGTCAGCTTGGTGCACTACTTGTGCATGACCAGCCCATTATTTGTGTGAATAAGGCTGATCGCCCACAAAAAAAGTTTTGTCTGAAAAACTTGCTCCATACGTTCACAGTATATCCCAGACCAAATGATGCATCTGCAACACCCCTGCCAACTTATAGGCAAGGTGGTAGTTGCGAATAGTGCCCTCTCCCTGTCCGTGTCTGTCTGGTGAGCCTGCGCAACTCACCCAGAGGATAATGCTAGGAGAACTTAGGTAAATTGCAGCTGTAAATTCTGCCTGGAAAGGCAACAGTTAGATAGGTGTAAGTAATTGTCCTGTGATGTGGCTGTATTGTGTGATATGAAAGGTGCTACCACCTGACCAGCACATGGTATTGTGCTGTTACAAATACCAACCCCAGGAACTGAGACAGGAGACTCTAACCCAGAGCTGCAGCTTTCACAATTTGGACACAGGTCCACCTAAATTATCCCAGCCTAAATCTACTATCAGGCTGGTGCACCATTCCTGCGGACCACTTTTCATGACACCTCCAGTAACCAGAATCTCATGTTAATCGTGTTTTGCCATTCCCTGCTGTTTGAGGTTCAATAAAGAACTGTAAGTTGATTTGCACAACGTTGCCTCCATCTGATCCCTGGATATGGCTGCTTACCACCATGGGTTTCCCCATCCATCACCCAGGGACTCATTCTACAGACACTCAGCGATTGCCCCAGGGAGAAACCACTACATCAGCCTCACACACCACCTGCTGGAGACCTGCCAGGCTGTAGGTCAGCCCTCCCCCATACCAAGCACTGTGACCACAGCGTGACCAAGGCCGCACTAGCCAGCCACTCCGGTATTCTGGGCCCCGGGTGCTCCAGGCCCACAAGAAAAGGCTAGGCCCCGGTGGGGGGTGTTACACATCACTAGACTGAACTAAAGGTTCTGTTCAAGAAACAGAACCAGAACACAGAGAGACTTTGTTGGAACAAACTTGCTTATAGTCAACTGGCCTTAGTCACTAACACATCTACTCCCTAAAGAATGATAACTATGTGAGTGGGAGTTGAACCTCAAACATATACTACCGACGTGTTTTTAGTTAGTATTTCTAAAGTCATGTATGTATGAATTTCATGGGGTGTAGAACTTATTGGGTCCCATAGCAAACCTATTTCTTATAACTCACACACAGGCTCCCTATTACAATTAATAAAGTGCTTTCCCTCTTACAAATCATATTAAATATATTTAGTGCCCTAGTCCCACTCTTGGGTGCCCACAAAAATATTATTGGAGCATTATACTTTCTTTAGTGGCCCAACACTGTAGTGTTTTTAGTGGACCCAACATAGCATAATGCTCTCTTCCCGTAGCTCTGTCTGGGAGCCCTCTCTTTTATAATGCCCACTTTTCTGGGAGCCCTCCCCTTCTTATTATGTACTTACACATCATGCATTTTTTAAGGTACAGAATGGAGAAGTGCACGATGCAACCAGGTTAAATATGTCCCCAAGATAATAAATGGAAAAAAGGCTAGGAAAGTAGGACCAATCACATTTAATATGTAATAAAAACCTGCATTATATGTGTTTTAATAAAATATCAGAAATGCTGACAATGGTCATCAAATGGCCACATCATATGGAATATTACTATCGTAGCCTATTTGGGGCCTTGATACAAAACAATACAATACAACTTTGTTGAGCCCTTTCGAGAAATTGGTGCAAATGGGATGGCGGGTGAGGGGGGTTATTGGTTGCTGGTGGTAACCCTAGTCATGTGGGTGCTGATGGTTTTGTTGTACCTTTTGACAGCTTACGAGACAAGGACTTGTGAAACCTCTCAGTACGGCAGATTATTTGGAAGCTCCCCAGGATTCAACATGTGGTTATAAATAGGACTCCACTAACTGGTGGATATTGGCACCAGGGGTTCTCGCTTAGCCCCCTTTTCAATGCTCACATCTACCCTCACTACATTTGAGATGCTATGCTTAGCCACGGACCCACCTACTGCTATATGGTTTATTTTTAGCAAAGGAGACAGGGGTTTCAAAGCCATAATATGCCAGGGCCTGAAAAACCGCTCTTGCAAGGGAGCTTTCACCAGAACAATGGTCCACAGTGCTTACTTAGACACATACACTATATTCATCCAGTTGCCTTCAAGAACTTAATTATAAGATTTGATCTCACTCATATTTATTGCATTCCAGCTAGGCTCTGACTATATGGTTTATGGTTGGCAAAAGAGACAGGGGTTTCATAGACACCCTATGCCAGTATCTGGAGAAACCACTCTTCGCAGGGAGCTTTCACCAGAATAATGGTCCACAGTGTTTACTTTGACACATACACCATCTTCATCCAGTCGCCTAAAAAAACCTCATTATGATTTTATCTCACTCATATTGCGTTCCAGCTAAGCTCTGGCAAATTGACCCCATCTCTCAGATCGGTGCTGCCGCTGTGAGGACATAGGTACCATGCTACACATTTGGTGAAGCTGGCATCATATCACTTCTCGTTGGCAGGACTTCAACCAGTTGTTTAATGCTCTTATTAACTTCTCTCTAATCCTCACCCCAGAGCAGGCTTAGCTTTTGGCTCTTCAAGGTCCTATCTCCAAAATAAAAAAAAGAGTCTTCTGAGTCAAAGATAAAGTCACAGTATTTTACAAGACTTGGGGCCCCTGGTTAAATTTTAGAGACCTGCCTACGCCCTCTCCCAGTTCCCATCCCGCCATTCTTCCCTCCCAGGTGTTTTTTCCTTTCCCTTGTTGTTTTTTTCTACATACCTGTATCTTTTAGTATTTCTTTTTTAGGTTGTGCATTTTTGTTTTTATGTGGTTCTTGACAGGTTAATTTCTGCTTAAGCAAACTTTCTTGCTGCACTGATCACTCCGGCCTTTGTGGCACTATTCTTTGCCTTACCTCCGTTACAAATGGACATGCTTACCGATTTCACTATTTTCATATTACTGTTATATTGTATATAATGTGTGTCTCAATAAATGTTTATTGACCTATAAGCGGATGACCCAGTCTTAAAGGTGCTACAAGCTTGAAGGTGGCATGGGACAGATCGTACCCTCTCAGCCAGCCAAAACTATCTGGGTGAGGAATTTAGTAAAAGCCCATCCTGCGGGACATTACACAAGTTAGAGTGGTATCATATGAGCGCTCATATTCCCTTTTTTCCTGCTGTGCCATATTTGCCACAGTGTGTACAAGAAGTGAACAAAAGATCCCACAGACTGTTTTGAAAGAAAATCTGTCCCAGTGTCCGAAATGTAGCATCTGGCACTGATGTTAACCTTGGTAAGGGACTGATAAATACATGAAGAGAGCAATGCAGGATCAGACTTGTTTTTAGTCTGCATCCATGGAGACACAAAGAACAGAATTTTAATTGAAACTATTTTCAAAGTTACTTTACTTCATATCCTTCAGCTTGACAAATGGCTGTATAGAAACAATAAACAATATTATGGAAATAGTGCTGTCTCCATGGTAGACATTTTTGTAACAAAGTCAATAATCACACATGCATGATTTTATAGGACAACGTTTTATAGAATGTAAGTCATGTTTACTGTCATCTTTATTTCAAGGAAGAAAAATCAAGTCAAACTGGCTTTTTTTTAAACAAAAATGGTTTGATTTGCGACACAGATTGTAAGGAAAAGCAATCAAATACAAGAAGATATGTAGTGTTATAGTAAAGCTAGAGTTGCTCTGCCACCGCTGCAGTGTTATAATTCAGGTATTTGCAAGAGAGTAAAAGAGCTTATTGTAGGAGTTAGGGGGTATATTGGTGGGCAGTGTCAGATTAAGAGTGGTGGACCCCCCCACCCCTTACAAAGTTTAGACCCTTAATGTCGCAGCCTGAAAAGCCTTTAAAGGAAACCTACCACTTGAAGTGGTAGGTGTAAGATGGAAATACCGAGCACCAGCTCAGGGTGAGCTGGTCCCGGAGCTTACTTTCATTAGTGTCCCAAAAATGCTACATCACGGTTTAAACACGGTTTTTACGCGCTCAGCGCACCATACACGCTACCATTTACCCAGATCCCCAGCATTTCCTATGTAGTGCACCGGTCGCGTACCACCGTGCGCCGAAGCAGCTCTGACTATAAAGATTAAAAAGTGTTTAAACCGCGATACTGTGGTTTAGGACACTAATGAAAGTAAGCACCGGCACCAGCTCACCCTGGGCTGGTGCTCAGTATATGCTTCTTACACCAACCACGTCAAGTGGTAGGTTTCCTTTAATGACCTGAAAAACTCTAACTCAACTTATACTCGAGTCAATGGAAAAACCCCTCTGTACTTAACTTTTCCGACGCCCCCTGCAGTCTTCAGCTCCCCTTGCTGTCCCATCACACAAACCATGACGTCAACCGCTTGCAGACATCATGGTGTATGCGACGAGATCGCGAGGTGAGTCAAAGATGGAGCCAAAGCTGAAAACAGAAGAGGACCTGCGGGGGGCGTCAGAAAGGTGAGTACAGAGTTTTTTGTTTTTTTGTTTAGGGCACTATTCGCAACTACCCACCCTATGGATTGGCAGGGTTGTTGCCCAACCATTTCTCTTGGTAACATTACAATTGTACATTGTAACAATGCCTCATTGTAATATCATGATGCCCTATTGTGACCATGCCCATTATGACATCATAATGCCCCATTATTACAATGCCACAAGATAACATCATAATGCCCCATTATTACAATGCCACAAGATAACATCACAATGCCCCATCATTGCAAATGCACCATTATGTTATCACAATTTCTTGCGATTACATCACAATCCCGCGTTGTGACAAAGCTTCAGTATGAAATCATAATTCCCTACTGCGATTATGCTCCATTGTGACAGTGAATAAATATTTGCAAGGGAAAATTGCAGGGAAAAAGAAGTATGTCCAAAGCATCAATGCAGTAGAAAAATCTCATTATCCTAACAACGCCTCAGCAGTGAAATATCATTGATCATTGTATAAACATCATTACTCGCTAACCTTTCCCTGTATGAATCATTGACCTAGAGGTGACCGGACTAGATTAAGCCTGGCATATGTAATTAAAATTTCTATGAGATATTGAGTAGACCAAAGGATCATCAATACACTAGGTCATTTATGCAGTCTCTGTGCTAATGTCCATAGAGAGCTGATTCTCAAGTTACCTTAGATAGTAAAACCTGTGTAATTCCCGTAAAATTGCATCACGTAGTCGCGCAGTCACCACACCAGGCATGGAGATGGTCTCTTATGAATTTCCTCTTTCAGCCCCTTACTGAATTGTGATGTATAAGTATGTCACAAGTCTGTTAAGGGAGTATGGAGAGGGCTCACGGGATGAGCCCTTTCAATACAAGGAGGGTATTTGCTGCATATTGCAGCAAACACCCAGCTGTAAGACCTGCGATTGGTGTGAATGGTCAGTCTAAAGCTTTGATTGTCCTTCCTGTGATTGGGAGCGAAAAGTTGCCATTTCTTTATAGGAATCCAGTGGAACACATTTACAGATCTATAGCAAATTCACCACATACTGCAATACAGTAGTAAGGAGGAATATGGTAGGAGCAATCAGATTCCCTAGGTTTAAAATACCATAGGGGGGGGGGGCTAAAAAAATATAGTAAAAAAATGTTTTTAAAAAACCTAAAAGTTCAACCCCCCCCCTTTCCCTAGAACTGATATAAAATGAATAAACAAATAAAATCATAAACATGTTAGGTATAACCGCATCCCAAAAGTACTGATCTATCAAAATATAAAAACGGTTGAACTGGTACACCGAAGCATACCAAAATGAAGAATTTATTTTAGCACAGAAGGTTTTCATTTTTAAAAATGTATTAAACACAATAAAACTTGTATGAATTTAGTATCCCCATGATCATATCAACCAAAGAATAATTGAGGTGGATCATTTTGAGCACACAGTAAAAGCTGTAAAAACTGGGCTGAGAAGAAAATGGCGCAAATGCATTTTTTTTCACCAATTTCACCACATTTGGTATTTTTTTCTCACTTCCCAGTACATGGCAAGCATCATTAATACCGTCACTACAAAGTACAATTTGTTACACAGAAAATAAGCCCTAACACAGATCTGTACACTGAGAGCACAGACAGGGAGTGAAAAATGGAATCGCAAAAACAAAAAAAGGGATAAGTTTTAAGGGGTTAAGGTATAGGTCAGTGGTGGTGAACCTATGGCACTGGTGCCAGAGGTGGCACTCAGAGCCCTTTCTGTGGGCACCCAGGCCTTAACCCCAACAGAGAGTTTGCCAGACAGAACTCAGGGCTTCCTCTTGTGGTCCAAGACAGCCCAGGACGTGCCATGCTCAGCGCCATTTTAAAGCAATATCCTTGGCTGCCAGTCAGGAGGAGTGAGAAGGTGTGGATAGAGATGGATTGTCATTGGAGCTCCTGCTCTGGGTTACCTGATTCTTTCTCTTCAGGGGACCCTGGAAGGAAGCTACAATCCAAATTTCTCCATCATCTTTATAATGTATTGGTGAACTCAGGACACCAATATGATTGAAACCTGTGATACAGCTGGGATCAATAAGTTACTTACTACCTAAATTGTCATGTTGGCACTTCGTGACATGTAAACGGGTATTGGTTGCAGTGTGGGCACTCTGTCTCCAAAAGGTTCACCATCACTGGTATAGGTGATGGTCTGAAAATGGCCTCTATTCTTTAGCACTCACCTTTTAAGGATTTCTTTGCTTTAAATCCATTCTTTTAATGCCCCTTTTGTTTGGCAGCACAATTTATTATACCCCCATTTTGGTAGCCACCATCACTTAATGTCCCCTTTTCATTTAGGCCCCAACCCCCCATCTCCCATTCAACAAAGGGGACAGATGCCAAATTGCTTGTGTTGGGTATCATGATAGCTGAACTGTCGATTATGTAAGGTTGTAGTATATTTGGTATTTCTAAAGCAAATATATTTACTAGCACATTAGCCGTCCTCTGTAATCAGATCTCCCATCAATTTCACAGGAATAGTTTTATAATCTGATTCTAAATACTTGTAAAGTGGAAAAAATGTCCCAATCAATATTTCAGGGGATTGGCAGTTTCCAGAGGTCATCGGCGTTGTAACTTCTACTCGGTGTACTACAAAGAATATTATTACCTATAGTTTACAATAACTCGTACAAAAATCAATGACTTTCAAGCACTTTGTGACACAAAAATTGCAGCCATAAAGTTCTGACATTTATGACTGCAAACATCAAGGGCAGCAGGGCAGACATGAGTTTAAATATGATCAAAACGTATTGAGGGAGATTTCTAAAACAGTCTAAAAGAAAAATTTCCTGTGTTGCCCACAGCAACCAATCGTAGAACATCTTTCTGCTCAGTCATGTTGCAACAACATACAGTAACTGAACAGTATGGAAGTACTTACAGATCAATGTAGACCACTCAAATACAAGGTGTTAACACATTGGGGCTTATTTACTAAGGGTCCGCGGACGCACTTTAGTCGTTTTCTGGTTTTGAACGGCTGTAACAGGTATTTAACATGGGATTGTGTCGCACGTGATCGGAAATTGGGGGGGGGGTGCTGTCGGACTATCAGCTCCCCCACCGATCACTATATACAGCTCCCCCACCAATCACTATATACAGCTCCCCCACCAATCACTATATACAGCTCCCAGCAATCACTATATATATTCCCCAGCAATCACTATATACAGTCCCCAGTAATCACTATACACAGCTCCCCCAGCAATCACTATGCACAGCCTCCCAGCAATCACTGTATACAGCTCCCCCACCAATCACTATATACAGCTCCCAGCAATCACTATATACAGCTCCCCCAGCAATCACTATATACAGTCCCCAGTAAACACTATACACAGCTCCCCCAGCAATCACTATGCACAGCCTCCCAGCAATCACTGTATACAGCTCCCCCACCAATCACTATATACAGCTCCCAGCAATCACTATATACAGCTCCCCCACCAATCACTATATACAGCTCCCCCACCAATCACTATATACAGCTCCCAGCAATCACTATATATATTCCCCAGCAATCACTATATACAGTCCCCAGTAATCACTATACACAGCTCCCCCAGCAATCACTATGCACAGCCTCCCAGCAATCACTGTATACAGCTCCCCCACCAATCACTATATACAGCTCCCAGCAATCACTATATACAGCTCCCCCAGCAATCACTATATACAGTCCCCAGTAATCACTATACACAGCTCCCCCAGCAATCACTATGCACAGCCTCCCAGCAATCACTGTATACAGCTCCCCCACCAATCACTATATACAGCTCCCAGCAATCACTATATACAGCTCCCCCACCAATCACTATATACAGCCCCCCCCAACATTACCTATTTACAATCCCACAGCATCAACTATATACAACCCCCTCATAACGTTTCCCCATAATAACTAAATACAGTTAATAATAAAATTGTACTCACCTTCCATCGTTCCCCCGATGTGCGCCAACCTCCTTCCCTTTCCTTGCTGTGTCAAGATAGTGAATATCGGAGGTGTACCAAGATGGCGGCGCCTTGCCGCAGTTAGTGCCATGACGTTGCGGCAACCCCAAGTTGTTATACAGATTGTCTATGGCAAAGAAGGGAACTTATTGTTCCATCGCTCTGCCATAGACTTTAATTGGGGCAGGTCTGTTGGATATGGCCCAGGGAGCCTCGATAGGATATGTCCCAGGGAACCCGGATAGGGATAGTAGATAGGCTTCCCTGTGGATGAAGGATTGGTGTGCCAGTGATGTTGTGCAGCCGGATCCAGGGATCACTCAGAGGCACATTGGTGAAATAAAACTTATAGTTCTTTATTGGAACAGCAAACAGCAGGCAATGGCCTTAATGGCAGCAAGCATCAGCTGGAAGGAGAAAGCTGGTTGGAGTACAGGTCTGCAGGAAGGTGGTTGCTTACAGCCTGGATAATAGCTTCAGGCTGGGCTAGGAGGGATTGAACATTTGATTTTTGTATAGTATGTCCCATTATTTCTTTACTGGTACTGGGGAAGGGATACCTAGTTTCTTCACTTGCACCAGATGTATCATTAAATACAAATCCACTGTATTCACTAACATTGGGGAGCGCCTGTGATCAATATTTTTCAGGGATTGAACACAGTCCTAATGGTGGACCTCTGTTCTGGTTTGGTGTCAGGGCAGCCTGGATCAGACACTGCTTCTTCTTTGACTCACTTTTCCAGACTTCTGAGTCTCCCCTCTGGAATGTTCGACTTGAGAAAGACCATGTGCTCCCACCGAAAAGGGGTTTTATAACCGCCCCTTGTGAGGTAGCCAGCACTTGTCCAATCAGCTTACTCCTTCCTTACAGCTAGTACAGAGCATATAATTGGATTAGGCATTTAACACTTAGCCTCCCGGACAGATACATACAGCTGCATTTGTTTACCATGCTAGAGACCTCCTAGTGAGATGATCAGTCTCACCAGGCTGCTCCTAACATAGAGAGGGAGAAGTTTGCAACACCTATTAACCCTTTGCATCGGCAGGGGTGTTGCACATGCATAAAGGACACTACATACAATCTGTTCAGCAATTTCTACTACCTGCTCCCTGCAGATAGGATAATATATATAATCAGAACTCCTCCTCCATCTCTCTAGCATGCTGACAATATATAAGGTACTATGTACACTCTGCTCAGTTCCTCCTGCCCATGTTGCCTGCAGTTAGGACAATATGTACAATCTACTTAGCTCCTCCAGCTCTTTAACACGTTACTTGCAAATAGGCTCAAGTCCTCCTGCTCTATAGCATACTGAGTTCTGAAAAAAAAAAAATAAAGCTGTACTTACCTTCCGGTGCCCTCCGGTATCCAGCCGACAAACATGGCCGGAAGCTGAATGCAGCGCTGCTCCGGCGGCCATGTTTGTTTACATGGCGCCTGGACCAGAGCGACAGCAGTGCTGGATACCGGAGGGCACCGGAAGGTAAGTACAGCTTTATTGTTTTAGGCAGCCCGCTCCCGGCCACATATATATATATTTTTTTTAAACTCGGACAACCCCTTTAAAGTAAATCTGCCATCAAAATCAAGCTTGATAAATCAGGGACACTTAAAAAATAGATCCAGGCACTGTGTCTGTGATAATCTTCTTATATTTTTGATCCATGGTCTCCTTTCTTCTAAAATCAATTTTAAATTATTAATTAAACTAGTGGGGGGGGGGGGGCTACCAGAGGCTTCACAGGTTGTTACACTGTGTCCCCTTTGCTCCTTTAGCACATGGTGTGAGGGGGGAGTGTTCCTGCAGAGTGTAACAGCCTGTGAAGTTACAGCACTGAGGACCTATGGCAGTGATGGCAAACCTTTTAGACACCGAGTGCCCAAACTACAACCAAAACCCACCTATTTTTCGCAAAGTGCCAATGGGACAATTGAAGCAGTAACTTATTACTCCTATTACTAAATTGCAAAGGCTCCAGAGGACACCAATACGGTAGAAAGAAGGAGAAGAAGAAGTTTGGATTATCATTGTAGTTTCCTTCAAGGGTTCTGGGCTGCTTGGGACTGCAAGAGGCCTTGAGTCCTGTCTAGCAAACTCTGTGCTCAGGTGATTGTGCGGGTGCCCATAGAGAGGGCTCTGAGTGCTACCTCTGGTACCAGTGCCATAGGTTCGCCACCACTGACGTATGGTAATGCCCTCCAGGGCCCTTCAAGCTCATAAGCATTTTAAACGTTGATTTTAAAAGGAAAATCACAGTCACTGGCGCAGATTTATCAACCTGTCTGAAAGGCACAGTGTGATCAGCTAAGAATATTCTGACTTTCAGATGGCTTGATAAATCTGCCCCACTGTGCCTGGATCTATGAGTAGGTGACCCTGGTTTATCATGCTTGATTTTGTTGGTGGATTTCCTTTAACTTGAAGCTGCTGAGCCACAGTGCAAAACATGGACTAGATGCCCCTACTATAATGTGTAATTTACAGTAATGGTCTCTTCATATGGTAAAAAGACACCTTATGCCCCCCCCCTAAGGATTATGGGATTAGGTGCGATGCCTCTTCTGCTATCTTTGACCCCCCATAGTAAGATTATTGCCATATACATCACTATGAGCCAAAATAATCATTGGGCAAATAGTTGTCTTCTATAATTATTCCATAAACATAGGAAGAGGGTGATAAGCAGCTGCCTGACACCAATGCTGTAGCTTATCTTTATACAGGTATAAGAAATATTAAATACAAAATGAAATCATATATTTTATTCATATACTGTCTTATAGGAAAAAGGAAGTAACTACAGTAAATCCAGTACAGTATGTCTGCTATATACATTATACACAAATAATAAACCTGTATTTGGCAGAATTGAACCAATGTACAACCTCCAGCTTGAGTGATGTTACCAGTTCTCTAATATAAGACGCACCTTCTATAGAATATTATAGGACTTTCCTGGCGTGGATTGTAGCCTACACCTCTGCTTCTACCCTGCCCTCCCATAGCTCCAGGCTCCGAAATAAAGCCTGACACAACACCCTGTAACTATGTGAACAGGACTGAAAGGTGTTTTCCCTCTTACAAAATACAGGTTTTCCGTCCCATGCATCGAAAAAAAAAAGAATCAAAATTGTGCAGGTCTGTGCAAATAACTACATATTATATTGTTGACATTGGGAACAATACCCTCTGACTGTATAAAGCAGAGCTAGACGGTAACAATGGTGAGATGTAGAAAGTACAGCATTGACCAAAAACTGGTATTACTGCATATTCCAGGTAAATACTCTGTAATGTGAGATTTCATGCTCATTGCTGTTAGTATATGTCACATGGCTTCCCATATTAGGATGGTTGTTTTACACAAAGATGCAGAACATCTTGCGGTATTGGAATCTTGACATCATTATAAACACAAACATATTTTACTGTTTTCAGAGTTTCTTACATATTAATGCATACATAATAATTAAGGAACTATACCGAGAGGGGAGTCAATAGGAGAGGCAGGGCCCCATATCCGGCTTCTTAATGAGGCTCCACTTCCCACTTAATAATTATACATATCTGTATACTTACACATGCAAGTTACAATTGCACATTTATACACTCATGCGCAAATATAGAGCATATACACATACATACAGTGCCGTATACAAACCTACAGCACATATACACACATGGGAGGCAGGAGGCACTTATAGCATTGATGAGCTATTTTTTACTTATTTTGATAGTATTTTTACTTACGGTAGTTTTGTACATAGGGTTTTTACTACATAAATCATCATAAATCCCAGCACTGGAAGCTTAAAGGAAACCTACCACAATGGATAGCCCTTACATAGCTGAGATTGCGCAGCCGCCGACCTGCTTTTTGCACATCCAGTTTTGCGGATGAGTGCGCACAGCTCCTCGAAGCTGCGCACTGAAGCTCTCTGGTAGGAGGATCAAAGAGGCTACTAGTAGCCGCACCGTGTAGCCTCAGCTCCAGCTACTCCACGCCCCAGTAGCCTCTTTAGAACATTGCCATATTCCTTGATTAAAGATAATAAAAGATATAGTGGAGTAAAGGATTAGCCCTAAAAAGGGCTATTCTTACATGCACCTACCTCTGGATCTACCTTAATAGGTAGATCCGTAGTGGTAGGTTTCCTTTAAGTACCATACTGACTTTGTGAACCATACAAATCCGACAACAAGTCGGAACTGACATCTCCTGTCATGACTATCACTATGGTTAACTTTTATTAATAAGAAACCAGGAACCCAAGCAGATGGCACACAGTCCCCATATAGTAGTGTTTAGCAGGAATCCTCGACCCACTTTTGCCTAGTACAAATTAATTTATTTATTGCCTAAACTTGCAAAGAAATCTGGCTTAACCAGTTTAATTTCCTAATAAATGACACTGCAACGAAAAAGATCACGTGACATCTGGAATCTGACAGAAGCCCATTGTATAATAAGGAAGGGAAACATTACCAACATTGAGGCTTCTAGTGCTCTCATGTCATGGGGAACAATGACGCGGTTTTCATGTTTTTCTTACTTGGTAAACAATGGGCGACATTTATCATTAGTGAGGCAAACTGCACAGTCTTCAATTATCTGGCACACCCTGCGTGGACCAAATACGCATAAACTGGGGGCTCCAGTTTTTTCTGGTTCACTTAGTTTAATTGGGGTGCGCCACAATTATATAGGAACTTTCAACATAAATGCAGCGGCTTGTGCAAATCCGAAACACCTCTTTAGGTGCACAGTAGTGCAGCTGCGACAAAACTGGCGAAAACGCTTCATAAATATGTGTGCAACACCCTCGCCGATGCAAGGCAGAGGAGTTGTTGCGAATACATCCCACCATGTAGCTTGCAGCCTGTGAAGGGTCTGATCAAACCCACAGCAGGTCACTACATAACAACTACATAACACAGATGAGCACTGCAGCGGTAGAGCCTGCCTGGTAAGGCAGGAGTTAAAGTCTTTATGTGATGTAATTCCAGCAACCAATCACATCTGTTATCCTAAGGAATCTGTAAGCTGAGATGTAATTGGAGGAGTAGCCACCACCTGACCAGTGGGAGTAACAAAACCCCTGGTCAGGAAACTTCTAGTGTTCGGTGCAGTCAGACCCAGGAGTCTGAACAGGTTAGATTAGAGACTCTGAGGAGTCTGTGCAGCCAGCACACCAGACCAGAGCAGGAGAGCTCAGCTCCCTGCCTGAGTGTAGTGAGTTAGTCAGTGAGGAAAGGGGTATCATCCTACCTTCAAGGGTGATGTCTGAAGCAACCCAGGACAAGCTGAAGCATCCTTCCAGGACACAGCTATCTTCCAGCCTGCCATTGCATCCAGGCTGGAGATCTACTCCTGTGGCTCCCTCCAACTGCATCTCCAGCATTCTACCATTCTGTTAAGGCACGTTGCTACTGTTCCTGTCGGTTCCAATAAAGAACTGTAAGTTATTTTTGTTCAATGTCTGCCTCCGTCTGGTCCCTGCTACTACGGCTGTCACCATCACGGACACCCTATTCACCACACAGAGACTCATACTCCAGACACTAAAGGGTTGCCCCAGGGAGAACCGCTATAGCAGCCTCTCCCTCATCATTTCTTGCCAACACCACCCTGCTGGAGACCTACCAGGCTGTAGGACAGCCCTACGGTTCCCCATACCAAGCACCGTGACACTAGCGTGCCTAGGCCGCAACCGCCAGCCACTCAGGTACTGCGAGCCCCGGCTGTCTCCAGGCCCCAAGAAAAGGCTAGGCCCCGGTGGGGGATGTTACATGTGTGCACCTGAGTAAATTGCTTCTGAAAACTGTCTCAGGGCCTATAATAAATCTCAGCCAATCTTTTGTATTAATATGCACTTTTTGACAGAATATGACTAATGTCATAATACAGGTCACAGCTAGTTTTGGTTTGCTGGATTCAACCATTTTTTCCTGTTTTTCAAGTTCTAAATGCTGTAACTTTTTTTTTTTTTTAATTATATGTATGTCGCTGGTTGAGGGCTTACAAATTGTACTTTTTGGTGGTGGTACTTTTTGGTTCTACTTGGGGTTCACTTGGCTATAAGTTATTGACTGAATTGTATTAAATGTTTTTGCAGAGGATGGAGTTCACAGAAAGTGCATTGTCCGATGATAATGCACTGTATCGCGATTCACTAAGATCATGCGCCCGATATCCTGCTTGTGTTGTTCCCCTGCTCAGGTCCGCTGAAGTTCACCTTCTTCTTCCTGATGCATGTAAGTGCATTGTCTTGTGACACAATTTGAATCTTGAAGCCCGCACTCAGTCCGAATCATTCAGATCGTCCGACGGCACGCCCCCGATTTCTGCCGCATGAAAGCCAGCACAACTGCGCTAAAATCTGATCCCATGCGACACAATTCCAGTGCAGACACGTATTAAATATATGTCAAAGCTGCGCAAATCCCGAAACCGGCGAACAGTCAGACGAAAGTGCGTTCCGCAACCCTTACCTTAGTAAATAAGCCCCACAACAAAGTCTGTAATCTTATTTTAACTTAAAATGTTACTGTGAGGCATAAATAAGCTTTCTGTGGGTCAGTACACGTTCGACAATACCTGTATACATTGGTTAGAGTGTTGCTTATATTGAACAATGGTTTTACGTTGCCATGTTTTTTTGCTTGGTAAGCTGTAAGTTACATTGGCACCATTTAGTAGTATGTGATGCTTTTTTGGAGACTAGGTGACAAAAACACAGCATTTTTATACAACTTGTATGGGATCTTTATGGCAATAACTAAGCAGGTTAAATTATATTTAGAGACTGAAATCAGTGATACCACATATGTGCCAGGTGGGTACTACTGTAGAAGGTGCAGTAGTGTTAGTATATTATGTCCTACTGGGAGGACTTGGGACCTAAACTTAGCCCCCCAATTTGGGCGGCACGGGCCATTTGGGGGTGATTGTCACCAAGAATACCACTCTATAGGATTAGACCAAATTAGTAACAATAAACCACTTTAGCAACAATGAGGAAGCATGAAACCAGAATAGAACACAGATCCAGAAAAGATCCAGAACACAGATCCTGAAGGACAAGGGCAATGTCAAGTATGCAAAAAGATACTGTAGATGTATGATTTCTGATGGCAGACCCATTAGGTACAGTGATCCCCAAAATTAGTCAGTGGTAGTCTAATCAACAACCGCTTGTGTCACTCCGGATATAATACACAATATAATTCAAGGGCAAATGTGCCATCTAGTGGTAAACTTTTTATGGAGTTTAGAAAACTTCAGAGATATGTACAATAGTAACACTCAATTCACAGAATTGTTATACTGTATATCAAGTAAAACTAAGGTGCACAATGTGTGATATATTTTCTAGGAACACAATGACGGTATTATTATGATACAAGTACACTTGTGATGTATGAGCTAAAGTTTAAGGGGTATTCTCATCTGGGCACTGACATTTAATTAAATTCATCTGCATTATACATACATTTCTTCAATTGGATGTTATTACAAAAATGTCCCTGTGTGAAGATAATTCCCCATAAATGTAGCCCCATTTTCCCTTAGAGTTTAGATTCTTGTCCTTGGATACCACCACCACTGCTGTAGTGGTTGCATAAAAAAAAACAAATTGTTTTTGCAGTTGAAATGGCCGGGAGTTACTGCATGCCCCACGGATGTCTTGTGGTAATGATTGGTTATTGGTCATGCCTCAATAGTACATCCCTGGCTACTGCTAGAAGAGCACAGTGGTGGTCATATCCAAAGAAAACTATTTTGTCTCCAAGTGACAACATGGATACATTTATGGGACACACAGGAACATTTTATTAATAACATGCAATTGTAGAAATGTATGTATATGGGAGATGAATAAAAACTTATTCTCATCTTGGCATTCACATTTAAAGGACATCTACCACCAGGATGAAGGACTGCAAACCAAGTACTCTTACTGGTGTGTGCCCCCTCTGGCTGGATCTGCTTTCCTTTAGGCTTCTTATGCCCACGTTTTTAAGAAAAAAAGGCTTAAAAATTATGCAAATGAACCTGAGGGGCTCCAGGCTCCATTAACACCTTTGCATATTTGCATAATTTAAAAAGCCTTTTATTGTAAAAACCAGGGCATAAGAATCTTAAAGAAGAGCAGATCCTGCCAGAGGTGGAACACATAAGCATGTAGGTGTGCTTGGTTTACAATCTCTCATCCTGGTGGTAGATGTCCTTTAAATGTGATACTGAGAATACCTCATTAAGTAATCATTATTTATGATTACATTTTTCACAAATCCCCTTTTGTAAGAAAGGTCCTTTCACAATAAAATTAGATATAACTTGTCACCAGCAACCAGCCCCCAAACTACACCTTTAGATGTCTTTATAAGTGATGCCTTTGTCCATGGTATTAGAGCCACCATTCTTCTAAAAAAAGACTTTTAGTGATGTCCTGTTTTCCAGTCATGGGAGTGGGAAACTGCAGTATACAGTCAAGCTAGCCCGTCTCCTCACAGACATTGACACTGCTGGTCCAGCTGAAGAGAATTCCTAACGGAGGGGTGAGAAGTAGGTGAGAGAGACAGTGGTTTGTGTGACTTGGCTCTTCTACATCATTAACCACTCATTCAGGAAGGAGAGGGTGAGAGGGATGCTAGCTATGTAAAGAGTAATCATTCTTGCTCCTTACCCCTCTCTCAGGAATTCTCTGCAGCCTGATTGTATACATCCGCTCCCTACCTCCATGACGGTATATAGGACATCAATAAAAGTTTTTTTTTCAGAAGAATTGTGGCTCTAATCCTATGGAACATGTATAAAAACATCTAAAAAGGTATTGTGTGTGGTTTGTGAGGAGGGTCACTGGTGACTCAATGGACCAGCACAACCCACACCACACACTACAAGCCATGATAAATCCACACCCATGTGTTTAGTAGCTCCAGCAATCAGTAATTTATCTTTAGTCTAGTTTTTTGGGCTTTTGGTCTAGTTCAACATATATTAGTCTGACATATGAATGTGTTAGTTTCTTGTGACAAAAAGTCTCAAATTTTTGCTCAACGCATTCCAATCTTTTTCCTACATCAGCAGGGGAGTAACATTTTTTTGTGCAAAAATTTACAACTTATACAGAGGCAGGTATTATAAATTTGCAGCAGTGATGTAACTAGAAGCTGATGGGCCCCTGTGCAAAGTCTGTCCCTGGCCCCCGACTATAATGTATGGTTTATAGTAATAGTCTTTTCATACAGGAAAGTGACACCATAAGGGCCCCTTAAACCTCTCTGGCCCAGGTACGATCGCAACCTCTGCACCCCCTAAAGTTACGCCCCTGATTTGCAGAAGGATTTTGTGGAATCTGGAGCTTTGAAACCCCAAAACTATAATCTCATTTTATGCTTTCTAAACATCAGTGAATTTTTTGCAAAGCCAGTAAGAAACTGAAACATATCGGGGCACATTTACTTACCCATCCGGAGGAGTTCACAAAGTATGGAGTGTCCTACCATAATGCACTATGGTGCGATTCACTAAGATCGTGTGCCCGATATCCTGCATGTGTCACTTCCCCGCTCAGGTCCCCGGAGTTCACCTTTTTCTTCCTGGTGCATGTAAATGCTTGGTCTTGCAACACAATTTAAATCTTAAATCCAGGGCTCAGTCCGAATCAGTCGGACCTTCTGACGGCCCGCCCCCTGATTTCTGTCGCATGAAAGCCAGGGCAGCCTTAGTAAATAAGCCCCATAATCACCCTGAAAAAAATGTTTTTATTAATGTTGTTCAATAAATGCTTGGCCAAAATCAGTCTTAAAATAATGCAATGATATCACTAGGGCATTCTGCTGTGTGTACACTAGATGGCGATGTATTCTCTAATTATAATCTCTTGTTTTTAGGAAATGAAAGTCATGTAACTACAGAGAAGTCAGCAGCAAGATTTCCTAAAGTAAAACCAGTCTTTCAGATCCGCCATAAACCTGCATGCCGAGACCGTGTTCCCATGTTCTGTTTTTTTATGTAGTTTTTGAGGCCTAACCAGGTGTGGATCATAGTGGGTGAGAACCTAGTGAGGGGCATTCATCAATTGAGTCAATGTTTTTGGTGCACAAATTGTACGGTAAACTATGTTGGGATGTAAGATTGTGGTGCAAGGGGTTAATGAATTAGCACACGATCAAAAAGGGTCAGAACTGTCATGAAGGTGAAATACAACTTGTTTGGTGGGCAAAAATTGCACCTAAAAAAAGTGTTGGGAAGCACAAGAAAAGTGTCTGAATTACTAAGCTGTGCTTAAAAATAAAAGTGTTGGAAAAGGACCATAACGGGGGGATTTACTAATTCTGGCGAAAGCACAACTGCATCGGAGATCAGTCTCTGGAAAGCACAGCCCGATGTTTTAAAGGGAACCTACCACCACAAATCTACCTATAAGGGTACATTCACACGCGGTATGCCGGCCGTGCGGGCATACCGCCGTGTGTTGGAGAGGAGGAGGAGGAGGCCCCTCCTCCCTCCATAGAGAATAGCGGTGCACGGCCGCACACACGCCGAAAGATAGAGCATGCTCTATCTTTTTGCGGTGTGCGGCCCGGATCGGTGCCACACATGTGTGGCACCGTGTCTGCGCTGCGCCGCTATTGCCGTCGATGGGGACGTACATGTGGCCGCAAATTTGCAGCCGCATGTACGTCCCCGCAGACGGCCATGTGAATGTGCCCTAAAGGTAGATCGGGTGGTAGGTGGATCAATGGGACGTGAGGATAGCCCTTTTAAGGGCTAATCCTCACGTCTCTGCACTTTTTTAGTAACTTTTATCAGACTTGTATGCAAATTTTGTTATGCGGCTACTGGGGCGTGGAGTATTCGCATCTGAGGTTACATGGCGCGACTACTCCACGCCCCGGTAGCCTCTTTTCCCCTCCTACTCACCATCTTCGCCTGCACGGTCACTGCTCCGAAGGCGGGCCTGCTGTTCTGCGCATGCGCAGATGGCAGGATCGTCGGACGAGGGGCACGCAGCTGGTGAGTAGGAGGGGAAAAGAGGCTACCGGAGCGTGGAGTAGCCGCATCTGAGGTTACATGGCGCGGCTACTCCACGCCCCAGTAGCCGCATAACAAAATTTGCATACAAGTCTGATAAAAGTTACTAAAAAAGTGGGGGGACGTGAGGATTAGCGCTTAAAAAAACTATCCTCACGTCCCATTGATCCACTTACCACCCGATCTATCTTTATAGGTAGATTTGTGTTGGTAGGTTCCCTTTAAAGTGGCATAAAAATGCAGACATCAATGAGATGTGCGCCAAAATGTTACATGAACTGCACCTTAATTTTGCTCCTGGTCTATTGTGCGCCAAAATTTGAGCCTAAAAATGCAGACAAAATGCACATAAATGTGGCGGATATTGTGGAAATGTTAGGCAACGCCCACCTGTGCCAAAAAAAGATGGAGGAGTCGGGATAGTCGGAAACATCTGTTCTTTCTGGTGCAAACAGAATATAAATGATGCGCAACAATTCTGCGCCAAAAAAACAAAAGATCCCGACATTTTTTAGGTGCAGAGGCGATAATACATCTGCCCCATTGAGTCGCTGACTCTTTATAAATAGGGCGCGCAAGCCGCAGCGAGGGAAAAAAGAAATCTACCGAAAAAGTAGCGAAAAGTCAATAATGAATCCCCACCATTGGGAGGTGCTACTCCTCAGCATTTAAAACCTTGAATATGGGAAGACAGCCTTATCCTGGCCAAGAGTGTACGCTCATTTAAAGAGAGAAGGAATAAGCCAATGAAGATACTCTGCGCCTGGCCCTGAGACAACCAGGGTATAATTGCTGCTAGTTATGGGCTGTGAAATTCGAGGTGGCTAACCTACAGCGACCTTCAATCACAGCATAGTGGTTCGTATAAGGGTAGACTCACATTGGCTTTTTTTCACTGAACCCATTTTGGCTTATGTACACATACAGATTGGTTTTCTCTTCCTGGCTACAGTGATTTTTCACTCATTCCTTACTGACCCATTCCTTTAAATGGGCTTTTTCACACTTTAGTTTTTTGTCCCTGATCAGTGGTCAGTTTAGAACCTGTTATTTTTGTGTTGGAAAAAGAAAAATTTTGTGTACAAAATTCGATCCCAGAAAAAAACTGAAGTGTTAAAAGGCCCATTGAAAAGAATAGTACATCAGTGGAAAATGAAACCAGGAAGAGTAAGGACGCGTTCACATTGGAGTTGGTGCTCAGCTTCTGTTGTGCATCCGTTGCGTTTTGTCTTTGTTGTGTTTCCGTTTTTCCTCAGTTTTGTCTGTGTGTCCATAAAAAAACCTGAATGTTTAACACGTTAACCGTGTAAAAAATAGGACGCATCCTTATTTTTTCAACGGATCAGTGAAAATACAAGCCAATGTGAAAAGACCCATAGAAATCAATGGCTTTGTGAGGCATCACTGAACTACGGACGTGAAAAACAAAGCCAATGTGAAACCACCCTAAATCCTATTCATAGATGTCATGGTTCATCTTGAAAGCCCCAACAAATATGATTTTCGTCTGGGTTTTTAGTGACACAGAACACAGAGGGGCTTATTTACTAAGGGTCCGCAAACGCTCTTTTGTTGGACTTTCCAATGTTTTTGGGTTTTGCGCGGCTGTGACAGGAATTAAACAGGGGATTGTGCCACATGCGATTGGATTGTGCCGGCTATCATGTGACAGAAATCGTCTGACGGATTCTGACTGAGCGCGGGATTTAACTTTCAAATTGTGACGCAACCCAATGCACTTACATGCACCAGGAAGAAGAAGGTGAACTCTGTTGGACCTGAGCGGGGAAGCGACACATGCAGGATATCGGGCGTGCGATCTTAGTGAATCGCGGCACAGTGCATTCACGGCAGACAATGCACTGTGAACTCCTGTGAACTCCTCTGGACGGGTAAGTAAATTTACCCCAGAATATTTAAAGCCATTTGATCACTTTTGATGATGCTCAGTAGGGGACAGCTGGAACCTTATTATTGCCCGATGTGAATGAGTAGATTTTCAAAATTTATTCCAACTTATACAAACATACATCTTTATGCCATCTGAATGAAATGCTGCATCAACTTCCAAATGAAAGCGCATGTCGTGTACAATAACCTTTTATTGAAAGCCGCAGAAGCCTTTATCCTTAAAAGAATGGCAAGCAATGTGATCGGCTTTCTCTCACACAAAGCTGGCAGTGTGCGGGGGACGGCTTACCTTAAACATCCTCCATGTTTTCATCGAAACTCCTCCATATATTCGGGCATCCTGTAGGGCAGTGATGGCGAACCTTTTAGAGACTGAGTGCCCAAACTACAATCGAAAGCCACATATTTTTTACAAAGTGCCAAATGCTAATTATAAGTAACATATTGCTCCCTACTTTGTCACAGATTCGAACATATTGGCGTCCTGAAGACACCAATAGAGTAGAAAGATGGAGAAATTTGCATTATTGTAGTTTCCCTCTAAGGTCCCCTTAACAGGATATATTGCAGGCCCTGAGAAGGGGCTTCAATGATAATCCAGCTCTGCCCACTCCTGCTTGCTCCTCCCTTACTCTTAATGTCACTTTAAAAGAGTGCTGAACATGGCACGTTCTGGGGTGCCTGTGACTGCAGGAGGAGGGGTCCTGAATGATGACCTTTTGTGCTGGGTGATGGCCTGGGTGCCCACAGAGAGGGCTCCGAGTGCCACCTCTGGCACCCGTGCCATAGGTTCGCCACCACTGCTGTAGGGAATATGGTCGGAGCACGAAAGCGGTAACATGTGACAAGGTGAACAAAGCTCTTTTTGCAAGTGAAGTGCATCATCTATTATTAAAGTGTCTCTCAAAAGTAAACAGAACCTCGCACAGGTATTGCCTTTAAGAAACGGGGGGCTGGAAAAGAAATACCAAATGAAAAGCCGAATGCCACAAGGGGGTAAATTATTAATGACGAATGCAGAAAAGACTGGCAGATGCTGGCAGCAATAAAATAGATTTAAGCAATTACATTTATAGTATATCTAGTATAAACACCAGGCAGACAACGCTGCCCTCTTATTCAGATAGAAAATGTATATTATAAGGCAAAATCACATTTATTATTAACATAGGTTTCATCATTAACCCTCAAAAGCTGCAGATTTAAAGACTTTGTACTGCCCTAGACATTACTTTGGATGTATCTGTAACTCAATAGTGAGAATCAATCACTTGTACGACAAAAGGTCCCAGTAATCCAGAACCAAGAGCTTAGTTTCCTTTCCAAAACAATTGGGTCAGCACTTACTGTTCAGATAAAAATGTGGAATTTTCTTTATTGATCCAGGCTAAAAAGCACTAAAAATGTACAGCCATGTGCCATCTGATGCGTTTCAAACCTATTATTATGCAGGTCCTTTGTCATAAATCTATGACTATAGTATATCGATGTCTCCATACTAAGGAGAGGACCCCCAGACGAAGGCTAGCGCTGAAACGTCGGGGCTTCTGTGTCAGACGGCAGGTGAACCAGTAACAATGGGTACGTGCAATATGTTTGTTTTGCTGCTATATTGATAGGCTGTAATGAATCTATGTGCTTCCAGAGTTAGATATACCCATTTAATCAGTGGCGTAACTACCGCCGTAGCAGCCGTAGCAGCTGCTACGGGGCCCATGAGGTTCAGGGGCCCGGGGATGCACGGACCCTGTGGTCAGTGCTTTGCCAAATGGTCCGGCAGTGCACTGCCAGGTGCCTGGCACATCGTGTCCCCGGGCCCCTCCCTCTGTGTTCCGGCTACCGCCCACCTCTCTCCTGGCCCACCCTCCACTCCTGGATCGCCCAGTCCCTTCCCCGTCCGCCGGCACAGGTAACCGCGGCCCGCCTACCCCCTGCATAGCGAGGCACAGTTGATGACCACGCCCCCCGCCCCAGCGAACGCACCCCCCTCTCCCTCCCGCTCCAGCCAACGCATCGCCCTCTCCCTCCCGCCCCAGCGAACGCATCGCCCTCTCCCTCCCGCCCCAGCGAACGCATCCCCCTCTCCCTCCCGCCCCAGCGAACGCATCCCCCTCTCCCTCCCGCCCCAGCGAACGCATCCCCCTCTCCCTCCCGCCCCAGCGAACGCATCCCCCTCTCCCTCCCGCCCCAGCGAACGCATCCCCCTCTCCTTTCCGCCCGGCGAACGCACCCCCCCCCCCCCCCCCGAGCGCACAACCATAACCCCCCCCCCCTCCTGCCCGAACACCCGCCGGAACAACCGCCTGACGCCACGGCCGGGTGGTCACCTACACATCCTAAAAGGTAAGTAAATACATATGTATTTATCGGTCTGTATATGTATATTGTATAAATATATATGTATATACTGTGTATATTGTATATATATATGTATATACTGTGTATATTGTATATATGTATATACTGTGTATATTGTATATAAATATATGTATATACTGTGTATATTGTATTTATGTATATACTGTGTATATTGTATATATGTATATACTGTGTATATATGTATATACTCTGTATATTGTATATATGTATATACTCTGTATATTGTGTATATACTGTGTATATTGTGTGTGTATGTATATATATATATATATATATATATATGTGTATACTGTGTATATTGTATATATGTGTATACTGTGTATATTGTATATATGTACATACTGTGTATATTGTATATATGTACATACTGTGTATATTGTATATATGTACATACTGTGTATATTGTATATATGTATATACTGTGTATATTGTATATATGTACATACTGTGTATATTGTATATATGTACATACTGTGTATATTGTATATATGTACATACTGTGTATATTGTATATATGTATATAGCGTGTATATTGTATATATGTATATAGCGTGTATATATGCATAGATGCAAATGCTGTATTTATTGTGTGTATATATATAAATATATGTATATGTATGTGTGTTTTTGTATATGCTGTGCATATAGTATGTATGTATATGCTGTATATACTGAATGTGTGTGTATTTGTTGTATGTGTGTATATTCTGTATGTATATGCAGTATGTGTGTATTTGGTCTTTTTATACTGCATGTGTATATATGGTCAGTGTATATACTGTGAGTTTGTATACACTCTGTATTAGTGCACAAATGTGTGTGTATACTTGTATGTATATGGGTGCAACTATACACGTGTAGAACTTTATGTGTGTGTATATAAGTATATAAAGGTGTGTATAAATTTGTGTAATTGTAGAAATATGTCTGTGTAGGGGCAATTCACAAGAACGTATGGGGGACGTATATCTGGCTGCAATTTGCTGACGGATATACATCCCTCATAGGCGACTATAGTGCCTGGGCTCGGTACAGTGAGCACAACGAGTACTCACTGTTTCGAGCCGTGGCCGCAACAGAGATCTGTGGCCATAAGAATGACCATGCGGCTCTATACTCTATGGAGAGGGGAGGGGTGAGCCGCGATCACCTCCCCAGCGCGTCTGATGTGTGCCTGCCTGGCGTGTACACGTTTATGTGAATGCAGCCTACATATGTCTATTTTTTTTGGGGGGGAAGGGGGGGCCCCATGCAGAAATCTGCTATGGGGCCCAGCCTCTCCTAGTTACGCCACTGCATTTAATGTATAGGCACCATGCACCTTAAATATTGTACATTGATCTCAGATTACCTCAGAGATATTTTCTTTTTGAACTCATGGCATATCTTTCTGGGCACACCTCTCTTGGGAGAGTAGCATCTATCCCCATATATCACCCTGCAATATTCGTCTGATTTTGTGTAGTGTCCTTGTTTTCCTTTTATGTGACCAGCTTGTTTCCTGTTTTTAAATTGTGTATCATTTGATTAGCTAATAAAGATATATATGTATTTTGCAATTTTTTGGTCGGAATGGTTTTTTTAGATAGGTGTTGTATTTGTTTATGCCAACCGCGTATGTAGGAGCTAACAATAGAAGTGGAGTAGGATAAGGAGACCCCAGTGGAATATACATAGAACCTAGATGTTATTGCACCACTTTTTCTTCCACTATATATGTGTGTAGCTGCACCATTGGTGTTATACTAAGGAGAGTGCAGGGCTTCTCTGGGTGTCGTGCACCTGGGGTAGAACCGATTTGAATTTTTTCTCAAGTGGACTGTGTATTACGGCAGACAGTAATGCCCACAGTGATGTCACAAAACAACGATATTACACGCAGTGATGTCACAGTACAGAGATTATCCACACAATGATGTCACAGAAGATAGATGAAACACACAATGATGTCACATTACAGGGATAAAACATAGAGGGGCACATTTACTAAGGGCTTTGTGCCAGTTTTCTGGCAGAATTTGCACTTTCTTGCACTGCTTGAACAGGTATTTAAGAAGTTTCTGCATGACAAATGTGTTGCACGGGACCATTTGGGGCGCAGCTGCACTAATTAGGGTCGGACCGTACCCCGGATTTAACATGCAAGTCCAACAGAAGTGTGTTGCATGCCCCATGTTGAAGATAGACCAGAAAAAAAGTGGTGCACTCTGTCGGGGCAGTTCAGGGATCGCCAGATTCATGAAGAAGGTGCGCCAGAAATCATGAATCTGGCGCCCCATGCACACTACACAGGCAAACTGCACGTAGTTCATTCTTAGTAAATGTGCCCCACAGTGATGTCACACAGCTTTCTATGCAGAGGTAAGAGGTGAGGAGCACTCACTTCCCCCTCTTCCAGCCCTGGTGAGCATACGGTAGTCTGCATATAGCATTACTGTGATGAGAATGAAAGCTTTGTAGGCCAGGTCCAACATTTAGAAATAACTGCAGTAAAGTCTCATAAAAATAAGTTATAAAGGTTATTTTTAGACAAATTATTGGTCTTAAGTAGTAAAGCTTTATTTTACTAACACACAGAATACTTCTGGATATTATAATAACAACTATACAACATATTATTATTAGAGGTTCAAGTGCCAAGAAAATCCAATAAATGTATAGCATCAGGTCGGTCACCAGCTGTAACAGACACAAGGAGATATTTAATAGGACTAAAGTGACCAAAGCCACCTGATGTATCCGGCTGCGCCACGAGCTCCGGCGCATGATAAATACCACCCATGGTTCTTAACTTTGCCATCTTTATTCTCAAGTATAAATCACTCAATAAGCATTTGATTTCCACTGAGAAAAGGGCAGTGTTGGGTGAAGTCACGTCATGAGCTGCTGATGGGTATGGCTAGAATTTGCATAACTCTGAAAAAGATTAAAAAAGGGTTAAATAAAGAGATTTTGCTTGGTACAGCAAGCCAATTTTTCAAGCCAGGTGATAATGATATGTATTTGTGTCTGATTTTGTGCTGTGCATTTATTATGTTACCAGGTCTGGGCGTGCACTTTGGCGCGTCTAAGAATATTACATAAGATTAATGAGAAAGTTGTGTACTGCGGGGCATTGTGGCACACAATGTTTCTGTAAGTACAACCAGTTGCTGTTAACAATTACAAGCAATGAGTTACTCAACAGCACGCACAATGCTCTGGGACATGCACAGATGGCAAATGCTGAATATTGGCAACAAAGGGAATTACAAAGGGAATAAATACTAAATACTACCTGTAGGAGGATGCCATGATCATTGCAATAAGAACTATGTTAACAAAAAGTCCTTCATTGTTTGTAACTCATCATCATGGGTCGGAGGTCTGCTCTATTTTTATATTTAGGTTTATGTGGGATGTTTTATTCTCATGTTGCTGTTTCCAGGAAATGGAAGAAAATGGTGAAAATTGCATTGGGCCATCTCAAGCCTGTTTATTGTTTATGGACACCTTAGTGACAAATAGTGGTGCATTCACAAACAGGGGGATTATATTTTTACCAAGAAAGAGATATAAAGACAGAGAAAAAAACACCAAATCTGGGATGAAATTAGAAGCTTTGAAGCCGGAGTGGGAGCGTGGTACAGTGATGGCATCACCGGTTCGCTTCCGCACACATAAAGAGAACTGAAGTGACAGTAGGCACAATGATGGACTGAAACACTGGTGAAAGTTACGCTTTTTAATCACCTGGAAAACCCTTTAATGTTTTCATAAAAATGGAGAAACTGAGAAAATCTACCACGCGTGTAGTAGCCATTTAAACTAAATATTTGCACATATCTTCATTAGTCTTGAAACACCAGTAATCCTGAAAAAAAAAGACTCTTAAAAAGATGCTACTCCGTGTATGTCACACAGGTGCTCAAGACTAATAAATTCTGCACACCTCCAGCAGCGATGGTTACATCCCTCTCCCCTGCTGGAGATCCTGGTGACATCATTAACAATCATTACAGAGTTGATATTAGGAGGAAGGAAGCCATGGATAACAAATATAAGTAGATCACCACAGTCAATATACGTAAATCTGTGAGTAAGGGTCCCTGGTTTATCATGCTTGTTTTTGATGGTAGATTTCTTTTGAGATATACTAAGATGTGCCTGATATTGACCTTTTCATTGTTCTTTTGCCACTTTTGTGCAATATCTCTGCAAGACCCCCTTAGTTTGCTGTGCTGCTATTGTAACATTTTCTTGAAGATCCAGGAGGTACATGTATAGATTTCTTGACACAAAAAAATTGAAAGTTGTAATCCTTGCGTCCACTAGAGGGAGTAACTGTCTTGTCCCAGTTTGAACACTAATGCCTCTTGATTATTGTGTAATCTTGCCCAGTTACCTTGTAATAGCATAATATCAAATTTAGACATAGAAGAAATATATGTCGGATGAGTGTTTCCAATTCTTTAAATCTCTTTTTAGTATAATTCTGAAATACAGATGAGTAACTGATTTCCCCTGAATACATCGAGTTGATATTCTTTTGAATATTGGCAGATTTTCTCATTTGCAAGAGATTATAACAATTATTAGAAATGCAAATACATCAACAAGGTTTTGAGCTGCATCTTTAAATGTGAGACTACCATAATTTTGGAGACAATCTTCTTGGCTATCTCATGCATCAATATGACTTGTAACTATTTAGCCTATGCTTAGTTATGCAGATTCCTATCATGTAACTACATTGTTACTCTTTTGCTCCTGATGGTGATACAATCTTTTTCTTCTAGTATAATACAGATTACAACCTGCTCAGTGTGTTATCATTCATACAACTCATTGATAATGTTCTCTCAGCCAAGAAAATTGCCAAACTGCATCATGTGAGTGCCATGTGAGTCTGTCCATCCATCCCGAAGCTGAGAGGTGGACGTCCAGGCAAAATATCGAGTCAACAAATTGGCTCATCACATCAGTCTTCTGGCACAAATAACATGGCAGTAGTTTGTTCCATGCAAACACTGTGCAATGCACATTACTCAAGTCTTCAATGGGGTTCGAGAAAAAAAAGTGACAAATAATCAACTTCAATATATGTCATAACAAGTGATGGTTGAAATTTGCAAAACAGTTCAAAAAGTTAACAGTAGAAGATTGAAAAAGTTTGATTTGGAGCGATGGGGCAATAATAAATAGTCTGGGTGTGAACAATGCAAATGGGTCTGGAAGAGTTGAGGGAAAAGTGGCAAAGTGGGTAATGGATCAAAAATTAAAGGAACTAAGGAATCAGCGTCATTGACGTTGGATACTTGACCTGGATCAATGGTGGTATGAAAACTCAGATTTATGTGAACTTCCTACAAGATGAGCTACTATTCACACTGTGGGTGTGTAGAGGACAACATAGTTTTGTAGGAAGGGAATGACCCAAAGCTGATGTCATGATTGCTGATGAAATGGTTCAATGATAGTAGAGTTCTGTGCAGCGCTGAAGAACCTGTGATAAGAACAAAGGAATTATTATTATTATTATTATTATAGAGTTGCAGGATTGGCTCCCACAGTCTACAGACTATTATCATCTGTGGCATTCACTTTTTATAAATTAACCCTTTCTGTCATCCTCAATTTCTCCTACCCTCATCCTAACTCATTGCTCTACCCCTCCCTCAGCCCTTCTCCTGCCCCCCTCCACGTTTACATCAGCTCTACACCTCAGGCAATTCTCATTTGAACTTTCCCCGCGGCACTCACCGTACTCTCCTGACAGGGTCTGAGGTTATGGTTGGCAAAAAAGGAGGCCATTCATACAATTGATGTTTTTTCCCACTACACTGTTCCAGGCATTTTGTGACACAGAGGAACTACATGGATTACATGTCTGGTTTTGTCCGTCTGTTTTTTGTGACTTTTCTTGACTTTTCAGATGCTCAGATTTATCTTAGTGGTTTCTCTTATTGATACACGTGGAGTTTGGTCTTTAGTGAATATGCAACTTTTTAAAACAAAAGTCACAAAGACTCTCTAAAAGTCGCAACCAGTTCTAAGCTAATTTCTACGCCTGGTCAGGGGCAGCTGTAGATTTGTTCTGAAAATTTTATGGATTCAGGTGATAACTCGGGAACACTGCAGAAAACTAGACAATGTCGAACCTCGAAGGAAGACTGGCTTTGGCGCAAAAAAAAGTCGTGTATGAGCACAAGCACCATGAAGTCTGAAATATAAAAGTAAAAGGCGAGCCAAAAGTTGTATACACGTGTCTCAGAGGTACAGAATGTGGGTATGATTTTGTTTTCTGAATTATCAATGTTTTCTAGAAAAAGATGACTTGAAATTTTTTTTCTATATTTTTTAAGGCCACTTACGGTGGAGTCACAACACCCAACAACCCCACAGCATCTGATAAACAGAAAGCAGACAGCTCCGTTCTCTGTGTTGTGGCAGAAGTAATCGCTGTAGCTTAACTTCTATTTAAAAGACATCTACCACCAGGATCAAGGATTGTAAACCAAGCTCACTGACATACTGGTGTGTGTGCCTCCTCCGGTAGGATCTGCTTTTCTTTTAGTTTCTTACTCCCTTTTTTTAAATGAGCCTAAGGGGCTTTGGGTTCCATAGATGTTAATGGAGCCTGGAGCCCCTCAGGCTCTTTTGCATAATTTTTAAATCCTTTTTTTCTTAAAAACAAGGACATAGAAAGCTTTAAAAAGAGCAGATCCTGCCAAGGGGGCACACACCAGTATGTTAGTGTGCTTGGTTTACAATCATTCGTTCTGGGGGTAGATGTCCTTTAGGACTCATTCACACGTGTGGCACTGTTGCGCACCGCACACCAGGAAAAGATAGAACGTGCTCAATCTTTTGCCTGGTGTGCGGCCGTGCGCCGCTGGTTCCTATGGAGGGAGGAGGGGTCACCTCCTCCTCCTCTCCAGCACACGGCAGTATGCTCGCACGGTGGGCATACCGCGTGTGAATACAGCCTTAAATGAATGGGAGCTGATATGAAGTAACCCCATCTAAACAATGTACAGAGACCGGAGATTGCCCTGTCTGCTTCCTAATTCATCCTCTGATTATCATCTGCTAAGAACAACTAATCTGAGGAGGTGATGAGTATTGGACCCCCACCAATCTATTCTATAGATATGATATCAATGTTTATAGCCTGTTAGACCCCTTTAATATGGTGACATAGATAAACAATATAAAGGGTCAGAATTGCTTCCTGGTTCACTAGAGGTAACCACACAAAGCGGCACAGTCTATAATGTCAAAGAATAAAAGTAAATACATATTCCAATTCTCTAACATCTCACAGTGAGCTCAGGAAAATGGGAAATGACAGCGTGTGAATGTAAAATGTTCCCTGGTTTTTTGGTCTATAATTAGAGGCTGCCAGCGACAAGATGCCATTCATTGTAACTTTAGTTAATACTTTACAAGTGCTGACCTTCTACACAGGGATCTCAGCGTTAAATCGCAGAAAGAATTGAGTTTTGATATTTTAGCTTTTATGTGGTTTTATCATACAATCTATTTTTTTACAACCAAGTAAACTGTATATTATTAAACATCTGCATAAAGCAAAAACGTTAGTATAGGTTTGCTGATCTCTGCTTGCTTCACAGCATTGGCTCTAAATAGAATAATACAGCTGGACGGAAGAGGAAATTCTTGCCGACCTATGTGCTTGACTTCCCAGTTCTTTAACCTTGGACTTGATCTAGTTCTGACCACATCACAGGTCTTAAAAGCAGCGTTGTATTGTCTGCTCTTGGATCCAAGCTGAGAGGGGTCTTGTGAATTTTGTAACAGATCTGCAATTACACTGACCACTGGATAAAAGATGGCTCAGGTCCCTAAAAATCTAAGACATCATGTGCTAGTTCATTACCTTAAAGGACATCTACCTCCAGGATGAAAGACTGTATGTAAATGGGCCTGAGGGGCTCCAGGCTCCAGTTACACTTGTGGAGCCTGGAGCCCTTCAGGCTTATTTGCATACAGTCCTTCATCCTGGTAGTAGATGCCCTTTAAATTTCTTACCAAACTGGACATCTCAGAACCAGGCACCTTGTGAACATGTTATGATTAAGGGAACAAGGGCTTGCAGAAGAAGACAGTTGCCTTAAGGGGGGATTATGTGCCTTTTTTTTAACCCATGAGTGTTACCCTAGAAAGAACGATAGGAATTGATGGAGGGAGATAAAACAGGTGGTTACTTACTGAAACTATCTTGCTGCATTTTAGTAACTGAAATTGATGGGTGCACATTCCAAAATCATTGTCATTTTTCAGTGGTCATTTTGAGGATTGGGTAGGGGGTTTCTACAGTCATGGCTACTGTGAAGGGGATACAAGGAATTTACTCAGTAGAACAATGCTGATGGCCGCAGGAGCCAAAAATAGGTAAGTGATTTTATTACAGGCAGTCCCCAGGTTACGTACAAAAAGGTTCTGTAGGTTTGTTCTCAATTTGAATTTGTATGTAAGTCGGTATTATTTGTAAGTGTAACTCCAGGCAATTTTTTTTCACACACTTTACAATTGATCATAGTAGACCAGGAATAAAGTTCAGTAAATTACTGGCATCCAGAGAGCTTCACCAGAGGTTAGAGAGGGAAGAAAGGTCCGTTTGTAACTAGGAATCATCTTTAGGTCGGGTGTCCTTAAGGGGTTGTACACATTCAACAAATAATTGATATTGTTTTTGTATGTTAAAGATTAAAAAATTCCAATATACTTTCTTTATCAATTCCTTACAGTTTTTCTAACTCTGCTTGCTGTCATTTTATAGAAAGCTTCTATGTGAGCTTCCAGCGGATAGAGACAGGGGCGGATTAAGACTGCCATAGGCCCTGGGCTGTATAAATATTATATCCCATAGAAGTCTGTAATCACTTCCTACATATGTTACTAGAATAAAGCTTCTTGGGGAATGGAGGGTTTGTCCCTTCTGCTGCTTACAATCTGTGGTTTCAGGACCTTTTGAGGATCTTCTAATGGCCCTTGTGTATTGAGACCAGGAAGAGATGTCTGAGGATTTTATGGGTGATGGTCATTCTCAGTATATAATTTGATGGGTGGTTTGGGTGGCCATGGGACCCCTGGAAGGCTTGGGCCCCGGGCCACTGCTCTACCCACCAATATTATAATCCACTACTGGATGGAGATCTGTCCATGGTCTTAAGGTGGACACTGTGTAGGAGTCGTAATTATCACAGAGAGTAATCAGAGCCATGTGATAATAAAGGCTCATGAACCTGCTTGTCCACCATGGACATGTCTCTATCCCCTGGAAGTACACATAGACGTTTTATATAGAAGGACAGCAAGCAGAGATCTAGAAACCTGGGAGGAATTGATACAGAAAGAAAATAGGCAAATTGTCCAGTTTTTCTAAACAGTATTTATTATTTTCTGAAAGTAGACAATCCCTTTAAGTCAAGTCGAGGAATGCCTGTATTGTATAATAAATTGCAATGGTCGGTAAAACATATCAATTTTGATTGAGGGGCCCCGGAATAATTGTTAATGGAGAAGGACACTAAATGAATTTCCATGGAGTGGGGAGGGAGGAAATGGGGGCGGGGGTGACAAAATGAATGTTAATGGAAGAGGGGACAATATGAATTGTAATACGGGGGAAACTACATGAATTTTAATGGAGGAGGCATAGTATTAATTTTAATGTGTTGGGTGTAAGCAGTATATCAATTTTAATATGTTTGGGGGACACTATTTTATAATGAATTTGGGTTGGGACTATATAATAATGAATTCAGACTTAAATGTACTATTCATTTTAAATATTTTTTAGGGAGGCCCTATACCACAACCTAGATTATGGCATAGCATCTATAAGTATTGAGGGGTGCTCTTTAGATACTATAAATAATTACAAGGGGGGGTCCTATATATAATATGAATTTAGGTGGTGCGCTGACAGCTATCCCTCCTCACCTTCATAGACATGCACATTGCCTATTAAGTATATGTACTGAATGGGTAGACCTTAGTCACTCCTGGGGGCCCCCATCACTTTGCCCTCAAAGTTCCCTGCTCTGCCATAGACAATCGGATGTAAACAAAGATGGCGGTGCCCTAGTTATAGGGAGGCTGTATGTAGTTATAGGGGGCTGTATATATTTTTTTTATAGAGGGACTGTATATAGTTTTTATAGGGGGACTGTATATATTTATTATAGCGAGGCTGCATATAGTTATTAAATGGGGACTGTATTTAGTTATAATAGGGGGACTGTATATAATTATTATATGGGGACTGTATATAGTTATTATAGGGGCTGTATATATTTATTATGTGGACTGTATATAGTTATTATATGGGCTGTATATAGTTATTATAGGGAGACTGCACATAGTTATTATGTGGGGACTGTATTGAGTTATAATAGGGGGACTGTATATAGTTATATGGGGACTGTATATAGTTATTATAGGGGCTGTATATAGTTATTATGGGGACTGTATATAGTTATTATAGGGGCTGTATATAGTTATTATAGGGAGGCTGCATATAGTAATTATGCAAGGGACTGTATTTAGTTATAATAGGGGGACTGTATATAGTTATTATACGGGGACTGTATATAGTTATTATAGGGGCTGTATATAGTTTTTATGAGGACTGTATATAGTTATTATAGGGGCTGTATATAGTTATTAAAGGGGGACTATCTATAGTTATTAAAGAGGGTGTATATAGTTATTATAGGGGCTGTATATAGTTATTATGGGGGCTGTATATAGTTATTATAGAGGGACAATATATAGTTATTATAGGGGGTGTATATAGTTATTATATGGGGTCTGTAAATAGTTAATATAGGGGGACTCTATAAAGTTATTATAGGGGCTGTATATAGTTATTATAGGGGCTGTATATAGTTATTATAGCGGGCTGTATATAGTTATTATAGGGGGACTGTATATGGTCATTATAGGGGGGCTCTATATACTTATAGGGGTCTAGGGGTCTGTATATAGCTATTATAGGGGGCTGTATATAGTTATTATAGGGGGCTGTATATAGTTATTATAGGGGGACTTTATATAGTTATTATAGGGGGCTGTATATAGTTATTATAGGGAGGCTGTATATAGTTATATAGGGGAGCTGTATATAGTTATATAGGGGACTGTATATATTTAATGCTGTGGGACTTTATATAGGTAATGTTGGGGGCTGTATATAGTGGTTGCTGGGGGAGTTGTATATAGTGGTTGCTGGGGAAGCTGTATATCGTGGTTTATGGGAACTCTATATAGTGATGTCTGGGGTCTGTATATAGGGAATACTGGGTGCTGTATATAGTGATTACTGGGGAGGCTGTATATAGTTATTGCTGGGGAGTGTTAAATAGTGATTGCTGTTCTCTGTCTCCACTTCATTGAAGGGGGGACCCCACCATATTTTGCGCCCAGCGGCCCCCACCAACCTTAATCCACCCCTGCCCAGGGGAATCTGCTTTTACATAGTTAGTGCTGCCAAAATCAGCAGCAAATACATAGTGTATTTGGCCATCTCTAGTCAGGCTTTAAACAATACTGACCGCAGAGGCACAATAAACTTGATGTCACTATAGAAAGGGTTTTATTAAGTTTTAAACCTCTTTAAGCCTTCAAGGATTACAAAATACTCAATCATCAGACATTTATTACTTCCACAGCAAATCCCATCCCAACATTCAATGATGGCACAAATCAATAGCAGCTGCATTCACCATTCAAGGTGTTGCCACGTGAACTCTCAGTACCAGCCCTCCTTCAGTTCAGCAAGTTTGCTTGTATTTTTAAAGAATTTTAATCACGTTGATAAAAGACAGCATTAAATAAGCTTAGATCCTCTTTATTGCTCTGCCAGTTCACATGTGTGCAAGTTAGGAACGCAAGTCACAGTGATTAAAACGCCCATTGTGACACATCTAGCAGGTAGGAAATGGGATTCCTATGGAAGGGCTGTTTTTTTGGCATTGAAGAATTTGAGGTTGTAAAAAAAAAATGAATGGTGAATGTTTATGTGATATCTTCCAGTTATTTATAAATTTAAAGGAAACCGACCATTTCAAAATACAAAAAAAACTCTATAAATACTATAAATACTCACCTCCGCTCCTTTTGATTTCCCAGGTTCACCTAGAAAACAAACTTATGCTCTAAGTATACGCTAATTATGCACACATGTGCACCACCCTCTGTCATACTGGGAGCATGGCAGGAGCGTGAATCGGCAAGGGAGGTGCAAAGTGCATATTTAGCAGACCGGGAAGCCGGACATCTTGTCCTCATGCTCCGGGCTGCTAATTATAAGTTTCTTTTCTAGTTGATCCCGGTGTGCCAAGACTAGCAGAGGAAAGTGCCGGGATCAACATCAAGAAGATCGAAGGTGAGTATTTGTAGGTTTTTTGTTTCTCATGCTGATTATTTCCTTATGCTATGCGGCTACCTTATCTGTATGCAACTGATGAGAGGGAATTATAATATATATGTGAAAAAGTTTTCCCCCCAGAGCATTACAATACAGGTATTAACTATGATATAAAGGAACATCTGCTCCAATATTAATTATGTCTTTTAACTTGTAAAGTGATATGAGCTCCTCTAGGGAGCCGTGAAAAAGATTTTATTTGTTCCAAATTAATAAAAGATCAGTGTAATGTCCCCGGCAGAGCAGGCAGGTCCGCACCATGGGTAGCTAGAAGTAGGGCTATCCAGTTAGATAAAAAAGAGGTAAAGAAGCAATATTTATGTAACACCTGTGCATAAAATGTAATATTCATACCCGCACTGCAGCGTACAGCAGGGAGATTCTGGAGCAATTTGTTTTACATTTAAAAGGAAGCTTTTCAGCAAACTCATATGCTATATCCTCATCTGATGCAGCTTTACTTTGGAAATTCATAAAAGCAGAAAGTGGAACAAAAATCTCAGGTATAATGTATATATTCCTATTCAAAATCACAGCATGCCGCGCTCCGCCATTGCAGTTCCCAGGAATTGTCCTTTCTTTCCTGTTTCTTGTTTATATTGTGGATGTCATCTCTCATATAATCCCCATGTTATATAGATGCCTCCGCATATCTCTCATTGTACAGGACTGTAACCGGAATAAACTTGGTTCATACAGTTTGAAAAAATGAGAAGCAAGAAATCACTTGTTTCCCCGGTTGAGTTATAGTCCATATAGGTCTAAGAGGATCAGATTTTTTGTGCCTAAAACTGTCTCCTTGGGTGAGAGTTCTGTTCAGGTGCTGTCGCAGGAAGAGCGGGATAGAACTCAACCAAAAAAAATGCTTGTGGGAAAGAGATCTTAAACTACACTGGATTGTTCATTCAATATCATATAATAATAATAATATATCCTTTATTTATATAGTGCCCACAGATTACGCAGCACTGCACAGAGCTTGCCAAATCGGTCCCTATCCCCTATATATATATATATAGATAGATAAATATAGAGACTTTAATAAATCTGGCTGGTGTGGGTGGCTGAGTTGATGAATGTGTTGATGTCAAAAGTTAAATGAAATCTACCATAAAAATTAAGTATGATAAACCAGGGACACTTACTCATAGATCCAGGCACTGTGACTGTGGAATCTTCTTATATTTGTTATCCATGGCCTCCTTCCTTCTAAAATCAAATTTTATAATTATACTTATGGGCCTGAGGGCTTTTGGGGCATTTCAATATACCCTTGATGCTGTAGCTTCACAGGCTCTTACAATGAGCAGAGCAGGTCTCCCCTGGGCAAGACATGTTCTGCTCATTGTAACAGTTTGGAAAGGGCTGAGGTAACGCCCACAGAGCCCTTAAGGTTCCTTAGCATAATTTTAACAGTTGTTTTTAAAAGGATGGAGGCCGTGGATAACACATATAAGAAGATTACCACAGTCGCACTGCCTGGATCTATGAGTAAGTGTCCCTGGTTTATCTTGTGTGATTTTGATGGTAGAGTTAAATGCTGAGGACAGCATAAGACAAAGTTGAATTATAGCCAAAAATGCTAAATTATGGTACTTTAAAATTACCAAAAATTGTATTCATCCTGTATCCACCATGTTTAGCCATGCCTTTATATATGTTTGAACTTTGATATTCTGCATGTGTCTTACCTCATGACCTATGATACAAAATGATGCACTGTTTACCACAATGTAACCCTATTGACAATCATTAGATGTATTGTTGCATGGCCACATTGCAATCTATACAATGTACATCTTTATGTAACCCTAGCCTTGGTACAAAGGATGCATTTTCTAAATAGTTTTAAGGTGTTCTACATGATAATATGATAAAGACCCTTAAGGAAGACTTGTCACCTCACCTGACATGTCTGTGTCAATATCTGTAATCCTTAGAAAATAACATTTCTAGAAATAACAAACCTTTTTTACAACTCTTTGCTTTGCTGTCTCTTTGTATTTCCTTCCATGAAGTAAAAGGAGAGATGACAGCTGGGTGTTTCTATTCTCCTTGACCTAGTTTAATACACTCAGTCTGCACTGATTGGATGGCCATGCCCCTAAATGGTAACACCCACTTGTCAACTTATTCAGAAATTTCCAGGAGGAATCACAGAGTAACATCACACCACATAATAAAGATGTCTTAGCGTTGTTATTTTCTTAGAGGGCACATGTCAGGAGAGGTGAGACGTCCTCTGAAACATTCCACATTAAAGTTTAACCAGTCCTGGGGCTTCGTTACTATATAGGAAAAATTGCCTCCTAGCTAATTCTGGTTGAAAAATTCTGCTGCTAAGAAGATAAATCTAGTAAAAAAAACTGTGAGATCTATTGGAAAAAAAATAAATGTCACCACTAGCTATAAGTCATAGCTGTCAGGTGATTCAGCTGAAAAGACAAGAAAGTACAAGAGGAAAGGAAGCTGAGGAATGGTATATATACACTCACCGGCCACTTTATTAGGTACACCATGCTAGTAACGGGTTGGACCCCCTTTTGCCTTCAGAACTGCCTCAATTCTTCGTGGCATAGATACAACAAGGTGCTGGAAGCATTCCTCAGAGATTTTGGTCCATATTGACATGATGGCATCACACAGTTGCCGCAGATTTGTCGGCTGCACATCCATGATGCGAATCTCCCGTTCCACCACATCCCAAAGATGCTCTATTGGATTGAGATCTGGTGACTGTGGAGGCCATTTGAGTACAGTGACCTCATTGTCATGTTCAAGAAACCAGTCTGAGATGATTCCAGCTTTATGACATGGCGCATTATCCTGCTGAAAGTAGCCATCAGATGTTGGGTACATTGTGGTCATAAAGGGATGGACATGGTCAGCAACAATACTCAGGTAGGCTGTGGCGTTGCAACGATGCTCAATTGGTACCAAGGGGCCCAAAGAGTGCCAAGAAAATATTCCCCACACCATGACACCACCACCACCAGCCTGAACCGTTGATACAAGGCAGGATGGATCCATGCTTTCATGTTGTTGACGCCAAATTCTGACTCTACCATCCGAATGTCGCAGCAGAAATCGAGACTCATCAGACCAGGCAACATTTTTCCAATCTTCTACTGTCCAATTTCGATGAGCTTGTGCAAATTGTAGCCTCAGTTTCCTGTTCTTAGCTGAAAGGATGGCACCCGGTCTGGTCTTCTGCTGCTGTAGCCCATCTGCCTCAAAGTTCGACGTACTGTGCATTCAGAGATGCTCTTCTGCCTACCTTGGTTGTAAAGGGTGGCGATTTGAGTCACTGTTGCCTTTCTATTAGCTCGAACCAGTCTGCCCATTCTCCGCTGACCTCTGGCTTCAACAAGGCATTTCCGCCCACAGAACTGCCGCTCACTGGATGTTTTTTTCTTTTTCGGACCATTCTCTGTAAACCCTAGAGATGGTTGTGCGTGAAAATCCCAGTAGATCAGCAGTTTCTGAAATACTCAGACCAGCCCTTCTGGCACCAACAACCATGCCACGTTCAAAGGCACTCAAATCACCTTTCTTCCCCATACTGATGCTCGGTTTGAACTGCAGGAGATTGTCTTGACCATGTCTACATGCCTAAATGCACTGAGTTGCCGCCATGTGATTGGCTGATTAGAAATTAAGTGTTAACGAGCAGTTGGACAGGTGTACCTAATAAAGTGGCCGGTGAGTGTATATATATATATATATAAGGAACAGAATTCCTGAGTAAATCCTGGCAGTACTCCTAGGGAATTCTGTTTGATCAGTGTGTACACAGAAGGATGGGATACCCAGGACTCTTTTCTCTTGTCTTTTTCATCTAGGAGTCATGTTTGGATTTACTTTCCATTATAGATAAAGTTCCCGACCCAAATCCTATATGCCTACAATATACCGCTTCTCTCACTGCTCTAAAACATGCAACAAAAATCAATTAACTTTTTCACTTTTGGGGCTCATGCTGATTTTTTTTTAGTAAGAAAAGGAGTTTCTGGAAAATTATGCAAAAGTATGGAAAACTCAGTGGGGGCCAGGCATAAAGAAACCCAAAATTGTATTTATCCATGTTTTACTCATGCTCCCAGTTTTGAGCTGATACATCTGGCTGGAAGGACCAGGGGTTCAATCACTGGTATCCCTGGTCACAAGTGATGTCCTGTGGTCCGGGTAGGCAAAAGGTCAAGAAAACCACAGTACTTTGGGCCAGGTGCAGCCAAAAATTGTTAGAACCTATGGGATGCGGGCACGAGCAGGGTAAGTGCACTTTTTTCTGGGACCCACCCCACAGCATCCATGTGGTTTTCTAGAATTCCTGGAAACCCCTTTTTTATTATCTCCAAGATAAACAAAGCCGATATACAAAGACTTCTATGGGAAACGTCAATACTGAATTTCCAGTATCAGTAATTGCATACATACTTTGGACTGGAGGAAGAAGAATTGTAAAAAATTTTCCATTGAATGTCATATTGCAGAGTTTTTCAAGCAATGTTTCTATGGGAGAATATCACCATAAATGGTTCTGTATGGAGCAAACATTTGGTAGGACACACGATGCGGCCGGTAGCCTTCAGATGACACTGTGCAGACTCTTCCCACATGGCTCTAGATATAGATACTGTAGAATTTGGCTATCCAATGGGACACATTTGGTGAATTATCTATACATTTTCTATAGAAATGGGTTTTCTAGGTTAAGTATTCGACAAGCTATCTGTTACAAGAAAGCAGCAGTTTCATTGCTTCAGGTCTATGCAGATAAACTATGCAATTTACAAGCATCTCAAGAATGTACTCGTGCAAATTAATATAAAGTTATGAGTAAAAACATGGATACAAGCATATGGGTTGTATCCCCTAAAGGAGAACCGTACAAGAAAGTATATACAAGACATTCCACGTTCTATGAGCCTGCAGGTTTACTACAGCAACCTCATCTGTGAATTTGTGCAGATGTTAAACATGTATCTGTCTATGAACAGTAAATGACAGAGGTTTCTGGAAATTTTACAGAAAGATACAAATAATCAGTGGTGTAGCTGGGGGTTCAGCCGGGGGGGCAAAAAATGTGTAACTGGGTAACCAAACCATCAAACCCATTATATTTATATTACCACCATACATTGACCATACAATATATATATATATATATATATATATATATATATATATATATATATGTGTGTGTGTATATATATACACACATATGTGCTTATATATTTATAGAACATAACCAACTCCTTGGGTAGTAGGATGAAAATTAAAGGGGTATTCCCATTTCAGCAAATTAATGTTATTTTTTTATGATAAAAAGTACTACAATTTTCCAATATACTTTCTGTATCAATTCCTCACGGTTTTCTAGATCTCTGCTTGCTTTCATTTTATAGAAAGTGGACAGTGGAAAGTGTCCAGTGGACAGAAATCTGACCATGGTCACACAGGTGCACGGCTCGTTATATCATAGAGAAATCAGAGCTGTGTGATGTAATGAGTCATGCTCTTCTGTGACAATGGTCAGATTTCTGTCCACTGGAAGTAAACATAGAAGCTTCCTGCAGAAGGACAGCAAGCAGAGATCTAGAAAACAGTAAGGAATTTATACAGAAAGTATTTTGGAAAATTGTATAACTTTTTATCAGACAAAAAATAACATCAATTTGCTCTAATGGGAATACCCCTTTAAATATAAACCTTTAGGGGGACTTGATGAGGGACACATTATTTTTTAGATTGGGGCCACATGGAGACCTGATACAGGCTTATTTGGGACCCTGAGGACCTGTAGTTGGTTTAGGGTCCCAAATCAACGGGACTGGTTCTCTTTAAGTGCTTATAGTACTAAATGTAGGGAGTTATAAGTATTGTCTATGACTCTACTCATTCCTCTTCTTTCTGAATAGTGATGCCATAGCCGGTAGGAAGAAGACACAAAAAGAACAGAGGTATGAAAAATAGAGCAAGCAAATAATATCTTTATTAATAGAAAAACACACCACAAAACATGCTTAAAAACCTTTAAAAATTGTGAACGATGTCACAAATGAATGACATCCTCGGGAAAGTGCTCGACACATGATAATGTGCACTGTTCCCGGAACTCCAGCTCCTCCTACTGGCCACAATATAGTATACAACAATGTACAGAAATAAATATGATAAATGGTGAGCTAATCAAATCTTTAGACAAGTCCATACAAATGCAGGATAACAACAAAAAGAGGGGTGAAACACAATAATGGATGGACACACAATTCAAGGATCAGCACAAAACCATGTACAAATAAGAAAGTTGTATACCTAAATGCTCAGGCCATGAGAGAGCACCATTTATAATATTTATTTCTGTACACTGTTGTATACTATATTGTGGCCAGTAGGGGGAGCTGGACATTATGTGCACATAATCATGTGTCGAGCACTTTCCCGAGGATGTCATTCATTTGTGACTTCGTTCACAATTTTTAAAGGTTTTTAAGCATGTTTTGTGGTGTATTTTTCTATTAATAAATATATTATTTGCTTGATCTATTTTTCATGCCTCTGTTCTTTTTGTGGCTTTTGATTACATATTTTGGCATGTTTTGATCAGTGGTTACTGTTGGGCAGTGCTGGTCCACCTCTTGTGTATAGCCGGTAAGAAGGGCAATTGAAGTGATACTGTACAGTGCCTATAGACATAGTAAGATAGATGGTACTGTTCTGTGCTACACGCTATGCAAGATTCAGTTCACACCTGCATCTCGCAGGTTCGGTTCCCCCTTCAATTATGAAATAGCGCAAAAAAATAGAACAATAGTCACTGACTTTTATCCCGGTATTATAAATTGTAACGGAAGGAAACTTTGTGCACTTTGAAGTCCAAGTTAAATGATAAGTGATTGGAGACTTTCTGTTCACATTCCTTCTTTGTTTCCATTACTCTCTCTTAAAATCCAGAGTGTAAAAAAAAACCCTTATGCAGGTGTGAACTGAGCCTACAATAGATGGCACTGTGTGTATACAGGGTAATGAGCATAGCAGGAGATGTAATGTTCTCTGTCTATATACGGGTCAGAAGAAAAGGATAGATGTGGACCTCTTGGTCATGTGATGTGTTCTGTACATGTTCTGCAGTCACAATATTACATACACCAGGGACCAGGGGCAAGTGATTTATTACCTTGCTCTGAAAAGTGGAGAAATATTAAACAAAGTGTAAAATAGCTAAGAAACCATAGTTTATGTGTCTTTTCTTTCAGCAGCTTTCCTTTCCTCTCCATCTTTTTACAGGAAATCTACCATAAAAATCCAGCGTGATAAACCAGGGACACTTACTCATAGATCCAGGCACTATGTCTGTGGAACTCTTCTTATATTTATTTTCCTTGGCCTCCTTCATTTTAAAATCAAATTTTATAATTATGCTCATAGGCCTTTGGGGGGTGTTTCCATAGCCTCTCAGTGCTGTAGCTTCACAGGTTGTTACACTGTGCAGGAGCAATTCCTCCCTTTCCACTGTGTGAGATAACAGCAGGCAGGGGGTGAAGGGTGGAGGGGTTGGGGATGCTGAGTGAGCAAGCAGGAGGGTGAGATTTGCTTCTGCAGAGAGGAGTAAGTTGAGTGGTTGCAGGGGTAGTGTCATTTCAGAAGCTCCTATTATCTGTTCTATAGTACCTAGAAACATGCTGCTGGTGTTACAGATAAGGATCTCATCATTCCAATATCAGCCTTGTGAGCTGAAGAACTGGAAATACAGACAGTTAAAGACAAAGTTGGTAATGCAAACTGCAGATAAAGATCCAGTTCCTGCCTATTATTTAACTGCTTTTATGTCCAGTTCTGTAGCTCACAGAACCATAAGCTTGAAGAGATTTTATCTTTAATATGGCACACAAAGCTTGTTTGTAGGTGATATAGAACACATGATAGGAGCTTCTGAAATTACATGACCCCTGCAACCACCAAACTTGACTCATCCTATGGAAATAGGATGAGAAGAGTCATATTTTCCTGCAGGAGATTTTTAATAGATAAACATGTAAAATCTCACATAAAATAGGGAACTCTAGAAAGGATATTACATACCCTATCTCAGTGGTGGCGAACCTATGGGACGGGTGCCAGAGGTGGCACTCAGAGCCCTTTCTGTGGGCACCCAGCCTTCACCCCAACACATAATTTGCAAGCTAAGACTTAAGGCTTTCTTCTAAGATCCAATACAGCCCAGGACGTGCCGAGCTCAGCGCTATTTTAATGCCACATCCTTGGCTGCCATGACTACAGGAGGAGCGAGAAGTTGTGGATAGAGATGGATTGTCATTGGAGCTCCTCTTCTGGGCCCCCGATTCTTCCTCTTCAGGGGACACTGGAGGGAAGCTACAATTCAAATTTCTCCATCTTTCTATTGTATTGTTGAACTCAGGACGCCAATACGATTAAAACCTGTGATACAGCAGGGATCAATAAGTTACTGCTTAAATTGTCATGTTGGCACTTTGCGACATATAAGTGGGTTTCGGTTGTAGCTTGGGCACTCTGTCTCCAAAAGGTTCGCCATCACTGCCCTATCTGGAAGTATAGAAGGGTAAAACCTGGTGACAATTTGCCTTTAACTCCTTATATGTCTAATACTAAGATACATCTGACCAGCAGAAAAGCAGGAATTTTATTTTTTTTTAAAAGAAGGCATTCAATCCCAGACTAACGCTGCATGTGCCCCATTCAGTTCTTCTTATTATTAGGACTATGGGGGATGGATATTCCTTTCCTACCTTATAATTACAGCTTGAACAGAAGATGGAGCCATTATCTAGGAATGAAGAGAGAACTGGTGACAATGGGTACAATCATCAGTCAGACCAATGTGCAGTAAAACAACACATCTTAAGGTTTTCATACAGTATGTCCAAGAGATATTCTCTACTGTTGACCATGAATGTCTGTGAATGATGCTACAATATGTCGCCATTTAAACCTGCAAGAAAATATCTTTTTCATAAAGAAAACAATCAACCATTTCCTGGTTATTTTCATTTCATTCCGTCTTCAGCTTCGGCACGGAATTAAATGAAAGTGTTGAGCAGAATGTGACATTTGCAAAATCATCAGTGAAAATGGATCAATTATTTCCCTCTCCATATTTATACGCTATGTAAAAGGAAACGTGCGTGACACAGCATAGCATGAAATGGCTTAAAAAGCAGAAAACAAAGCATCAGAGTCAGTATCTCTGCAGTTATTGTTTGCTTTTTGCAGAAGGCAAACACACGCTGCTTGTTTACATCCGGCTCTGGAAATGAGGCAGGAAACTTGTACAGTTTTTTTTACCACCATAATTAATTTTTTATGTTGCATCTTCCAAGGAGCTGAGGTTAATCATATTATGAAATCTGGATGTTATCTAGAAGACATTTGGGATTAATTTAATTTATTCTGACACATCTGACATCATGCTGGGGAGGAGGCATATGAGCATAGCTTAGGAACAACATGTCCATGCGCTCACACTATAGAACAAGGTATATTTACAACATTTACACATCTATAAATACAAACCATTCAGTGATTGCATCATTTGACCTTCCACTGCTACTCAGCTATTGTGCTTGGGCTATAGGAGTGAATGAGGCTACGACGTCACGTGATCGTGAGTCCTTATAGAGACAGTGGAAAGCCAGGATCATGGGATTTCCGGCACCTGTTCAAATGACTTCAACTCACTGAATAAACATTACCCCTCCCCTATATTTATACAGTGTTATTGCTTCCGCAATTCACCCTACTACAATTCTTCCTGATCACATTTTCATAACTAGTTTATTATAGACATTTATTGATTTGATACATGAGAATCAGAACAAATCCCATAATACTTAATAAAAGAGTGTGCAGTCAGTATCCAGTAGTTCATTAATGTAGAGCTTTCTGCCCCTATGTTAGACCTAAAAATTAGGAATGAGAGCAAAGATATAGTGATAATGGGAATTTGTGACCAGATTTTACCCCATTATACTACTAGCTCATTTAGGTAGAATATGAAAAGTCCTATTATTTCCTTTTATATGTTAAATCTCACAAATTACATTTTTTAATACCTTTAAAATGAGCAAGAGATGAGTCATTTTTTACCTGAGATGAGTCACTTTTAGAAGCCCTAGTGGGAGAGTCATTGCAAATAGCCATAACTTTAGTTCTATAGTACCCTGAACCATGCATTTGTTGTTATGTTACAGATAAGAACCTCATCCTTCATATTGTATCAGACAGACTGGGTTCACACTTTGTTTTTCTTCTCCATTGTAAGGATACATTGGAGAGGGATTCCCAATGTGTCCTTACAATGGAGGGCTAGGACCTATCCTACTCTATGTTCATACAGTGGGACAACTTGTCCTGTTCTTACCCCCTGAAAGCGTGACAGGGAGTGAACATCCGCAGATGTCAGTCATTGGCTGCCCCAGATGTTCGGGGTGTCCCCTGATTGTGCATATATGGGCAATTACATGACTGGGGATTTCCCTCCTGCTGAGTGAAATACAGGCAGTCCCCGGCTTTCATACAAGATATGTTCTGTAGGTTTGTTCTTAAGTTGAATTTGTATGTAAGTTGGAACTGTATATTTTTTAATTGTAACCCCAGCCAAAATGTTTGCAAAAGATGACTCTTCTTTGCTCATTTTCACATGACTTTGGAGATTTTTATAGGTAAATAGGTGAGATTTCATATTATAGAAATTCTAAATTCTAAAAAGGAAAATTGTTATTGTTGCTAGGATTGACAGAGATGAAAGGGAAATCCCATGCTCTAAATCTCTCACACTGACTCAAACACTTTCATTTTTAAATTGCCCTCTCCCTAGAGATGAATAATGACTGAATTTGTAAGCAAAAGTCATGGCTGATTTGGGACTAAATTTCAGACTAAAGTCAAATTATGGGAAAGGAATGATGAAGCAATAGAAACCTGAGAAGGAGAGGAGGAAGCAATTTCCCTGCCAATATACATTACAAAGATTCATTTGGACTACTGATTCATGAAAAGTTTGCTGAAAAGTTATTGACCATTGAACCCAATGGTAATGTGAAGAAAAGCGAGGCAATCGGAGCTCTCAATTATATAAAGGTCTCTATAGAAAAGAAGCAACATAGAATTTTCAATTATTTTAGCTTACAAATAAATGACAAAATTAAAATTTTAAGGGGGTATATGTTGTATACAGGCAGTCCCCAGGTTACGTACAAGATGGATTCCATAGGTTTGTTCTTAAATTGAATTTGTATGTGCAACACCCTCGCCGATGCAATGGCGAAGGAGTGTTTGCGAATACGTCCCACCTGCATGTAACCACATCACACTACATAGTCCTGATAGGACATAGGGATATTGCAGTGGTGAATCCTGCCTGGCAAGGCAGAAGTTAATCTGTGTATGATGTAAAATCTATCATCCAATGTCTTGTGTTACATCCTGACCTCTGTAAGCTGAGATGTGATTGGAGGAGCAGCCACCACCTGACCAAGGGGAAGTAATAAAAACCCCTGGCCAGGAATGTTCTGGGGAATTCTAGTACAGGCGGTCCCCTACTTAAGGACACCCGACTTACAGACAACCCATAGTTACAGACGGACCCCTCTGCCCACTGTGACCTCTGGTGAAGCTCCCTGGATGCTTTACTATAGTCCCAGACTGCAATGATCAGCTGTAAGATGTCTGTAATGAAGCTTTATTGATAATCCTTGGTCCAATTACACCAAAAATTTTGAAACTCCAATTGTCACTGGGGCAAAAGAAAAAAAATGGTCTAGAACTTCCATTATAAAATATACAGTTTCGACTTACATACAAATTCAACTTAAGAACAAACCTCCAGACCCTATCTTGTATGTAACCCGGGGACTGCCTGTATGTCTTTCTAGGAGCTTAGAAGCCAGGAAGAGCTTAGAATCCTAGAGATCAGTGAGTGAGTGAGCAATCTCTGTCTAGCCCATACCAGAGCAGGAAGAGCCTAGCCCCTGCCTCTGAAGAGTGGAGCAAGAAGACTAGAGTTAGTATAGTGAGGAAAGGGGTATCATCTTACCTTTAAAGGTGATACCTGAAGCCCTACAGGACAAGCTGAAGCTTCATACCAGGACACAGCTGCCTCCCAGCCTGCCCCCCTACATCCAGGCTGGTGAACTATCTCCTGAGGCTCCCTGAGGCTTTTTTTTGAATATTAGTGGTTCTCTGCAGCCTGAAAAGTTGACTTGTTCGAATCTTTTACCTGACATAGATCTGATTTTATGGCATACAGAAAAGCAAGAATGCAACAAATGAAGCAATAAATCTGTTACATCTTATTCTGACTTATTTGGGAAACTTTCAATGATGCATGCAATATTTGGGCAGCTTTGATAGTTTGCATTTATTCACACGCTATCAACTTGTCATCACTTTTTTTGCTTCCAATGTAAAAAATAACAGAAGCACATGCTGGAAGTCAAAACCAAAGGGTGCTATCCTTAAAGGGAACCTGTCACCGGGACCTCTTTATCACTAAAGACAGGTTACAGAAGCCCATTACAGCTGCATTGCACATGTCTTTCTGCTTTCTCTAACATTTGAATTACAATATAATTGTGTGTTGTAAGTTTCCTTGCATCCTGACAGAATTCCCTGTGTAGTCCCAGGGGTTGGGCTTTGGTTTAGAGGCATTTCAAAAAACATGTGACTTGTCTGTGCTTCAGACTCCTCAGCTCTTAGTGAATCGCGGCAGCTCTGAATCCTCGTCGGACATTCTAGATCGGCGTCGTCAAAGGGACGGGTAAGTAAATGTGCCCCATTAAATGGAAATTTTCTCTAAAAGGCTAGATGAAAGAAAGATGACTAAAAAATGTTTTGTCTGGAAAGCCTATAATGTGCCTTAAAGGGGTTATCTGGCATCTAAGCTCCATGCATCTGTATACAGCTGACCTGCAATACAAGCACAAATCTTGGTCATGTGTGGTGCTGTTTTAGGAAAAAAAAAACAGCCATGTTTTTCAACCTTCGGACAACCCCTTTAAACAAAGATGTTTTTACTTGTGAGGAGATGGTTCCTGCTTTTGTGACCACTGTGCCCAGGGGATAGAAAGGTAGAGCAGGGCAAGTACTGTAGAATAGCACTGTTGTGGGCAAACACCCTGCAATGTATCATGCAAGTGGATGAGATTTGGTGGATGATAAACACAGTAAATAACCCCAAGAAATATCCAAAATAATGCTGCTGCTAAAATGACCCCATTTTGCAAGTTTTTTTTTCTTGGAAAATCCAGCTGGGAAATAAGCAGTGGGTATATCTAATGTGCACCAAGCCTCTAGTTTTCCCTTGGTTTGATCCCTAACCAAATAATTTGTTACCATGGACACACTGATAAATTCTGTGACCCGGATTATCAGCAGTCTAGGGCAATGTCATGATTCCTGATAACAAATACAATGAGCAATGGGGGAAGGGGCTCCCATTGGGAAATGGTGAGATGGCTCATTTTCCGCTAGTGCAGAAAGAGGTAGTGGTTAGGGGTCTCGGAGAAGATGGGTCTGTCTTCTAGGATCTTTAGGACTAGTTAACCCCTTCAGCACTCAGCCTATTTTGGCCTCTAGAGTGTGGCCCGATTTTTCAAATCTGCCCTGTGTCACTATAAGTGTTTACAGCTTTGGAACGCTATAAGATATCCAGGAGATTTTGAGATTGTTTTCTCTTGACACATTGTACTTCAAATTAGTTTAAAAATTTGGATGATATGTTTTGTGTTTAGTTATGAAAAAAGCAAAATTTGGCAAAAATTTGGTAAAATTCTTTATTTTCAAAGTTCTAAATTCTCTACTTTTAATGCAGATAGTCATAGCACCCAAACAAATTCATAAATTACATTTCCTAAATGTCTGCTTTACGTTGGCATGGTTTTTTTTAAGATTCCACATATTTGACTAGAATGTTATGAGGCTAGCACCTTTTGCAGGTGTTATCCCGTCCATCGCCTCCGACAAAGATTTTGGCGAAGCTCGTCGCTCCCCGTGACGTTATCGTGGAGCGGTGATCAGTTGTCATGACAGTCTCGGGTCTTCTGAAGACATAAGGCTGTCTCGTTTTAACCTATTCATTACAATTTGCATACAATTATACGTAACAAACAAACAAGTTAGGTATCGCTGCGTCTGAAAATGTCCAATCTATCAAAATATAATAACACAACGTTTAAACCCGTAATGGAAAATAGCGCATAAAGTCGAAAATTGCACTTTTGAAAAATATAAAAAATTCTATAAATAGTGATCAAATCTTTGTACAGTCCTAAAAATAGAAGCAGTAAAAACATCAAAAGTTGCAAAAAATGCTCTGTACACCAAAGTATGAAAAAGTTAGATGATGCCAAAGAAGATGGCAAAATAAAAAAAAATTTTTTGTACAGGAGGTTTTGATTTTTGTAAATGTATGAAAACATTATAAAACATATACAAATTTGTTATCCCCGTGATCGCACTGACCCATAGAATAAAGTAGATCTGTAATTTGTGGCACACAGTGAAAGTCGTAAAATCCAAGCCCACAAGAAAACGTTGCAAATGCGTTTTTTCACGAATTTCACAGCATTTGGATTTTTTTCCCGCTTCCCAGTACACGACATGGAATATCAAATACCATCACTATGAAGTGCAATTTGTTACGCAGAAAACAATCCATCACACAGCTCTTTACATGGAAAAATAAAAAAATTATAGACTTTTGATGATGGGGAGTGAAATATGGAAATGAAAAAACAAAAAAGGGCTTAAAGGGGTATTCTCATCTGGGCATTCACATTTAATTTAATTCATTTTCCATATGTAAACATTTCTTTAATTGGATGTTATTAAAAAAAATGTTCCTGTGCGAAGATAATTTCTCATAAATGTAGCCATATTGTCCCTCAGAAACGAGATAGCTTCCTTGGATACGACCACCTCCCATTTTGGCAGCAGTGGCCAGACATGTACTATTCAGTACTGCCTGCCCAACTAGATTCAGCGTTCATTACCACAGGACGGCTGTGGGACCTGCAGTCACTCCCAGACATTTCATATACAAAAACTTTTGTTTCTTTGCATAATCCCTCCAGCAGAGGTGGCAGTATCCAAAGACACAGTCTTGTTTCTAAGGGACCATATGACTACCATTATGAGAAATTATCTTCACACAGGTAAACATTTTTTTAATAACATCTAATTGAAGAAATGTTTCCATATGGCAGATTAACAAAACTGAATGTGAATGCCCAGATGAGAATACTCCTTTAAGGAGTTAAAGGGTTAAAGAGGGCCTGTCACCCAAAAAACGCTCTAGGAGTACTTACTAAAGTAAGCAGCTAACAAGTCCCACCCCAGTAGTAGCAGTATTAAACCGCTAGCTTTATCGAAACATATCGATAGAGCGAGGAAACACTGCAGTGCATAGCCCGCCAATCACCGGATGCTGTAAGCTTGTGTCCATGAGGGGGCGCTGCAAGGAGGCGCATGAAGCCTGGCAGTCACTGCCGGATATGGTGTAGGAGAGGGGGTCCGGGGCAGAAGCTGAGGGGATCGCTTGGACCGTCCCCTCATGAATACGCGGGACCGCTGTAATCTTGGTCCGGCATTCGGCTATGTAGTGCAGTGTTTCCTAGCTTTATCCATGTAACACGGCTAATACTGGGGTACGGCTAGGGAGCTGCTTACTTTAGTAAGTGCTCCGAGAGCGTTTATGTCGGGTGTCTGGTCCTCTTTAAGGTTTTTCTTATTTGATAGCAGGCACATTAGGAATTTGTAAAGGGCGTTGTAAAGGGACCTGTGGGTGGTTTAGTGTCCCAAATCACCCTTATAGGTCCTCTTTAAATCTATTGGGGAAAAAATGTATCCTTTATTCATCTGTTTTTAAATTTAAACTGCAATACGGTTGCCAGACGCAGATGGGAAGGGACCCTAAGCTATAGGGGTGATGGCACATGTGGCGTTTTAAACGCGTTTTTGGGCTGTTTTTTAAGCAGTCCGTCAAAAACCGCATGCGTTTTTGACCAGTTTGAATTAAGATAATTGGTCAAACCTGTGAAAAACGCATGCGTTTTCTAAAACGTGTTCAAAATGCCACGTGTGCCATCACCCTGAGATGTACCTTTAATATGTGTTGGCTGCTTTGATGCCATTTTTTATGTCAGTTAGTTCTGTTATTATGAAGCTTTTGCACTGATTTTACCTCTGGGCAGCTCAGTACAAATTAATTTATTAATAAGATAAGTTTTCTCTCAAAATGTGTTAATTTCTGAATAATAATGACTTAGACAGTTCGTAGACCTTGGTGTATAAGGAGGCTGCTCGGTGTGCGGTGTAGGCGGGTGCTGGTGCAGCAGTGCTCCCTCCTCCTCTGTAGTGCAGCCTGGCAGGCAGGAGGAGAGGAGCAGCACACAGCACGGAGGAGGCTGCACACACAGGACCATGCTGTCCCTGCAGTGGCCGGCAGCAGTATGACTGTGGGCCAGGTGAGGAGGAGGAAGATGCAGCCCACCTCAGAGAGCGGGAGCGGGGGCTCCGGGCTCAGCCGCAGCAAGAGCGTCCGGGAGCAGCAGGCGCAGCTGAAGCACAAGCTCCGGGAGCTGCCCTCCCTCCTGAGGAGCGGCCTGACCCTGCGGAGACGGAGCTCGGTCTATGGACCCTCACCCTCATTCTCCGACACGGAGGAGACCGCGGCCGCCACTGCCACCAGTGTCCCGGTGAGTGCCACCTCCCCTGCTGTGTCATTGCCCATGACCAGCTCCTTCACACTGCACCCAGGTCATGCACTGACACTGCACCCTATGTGCCCTGTGCTGGTCATATACTGCATACCAGTGTACCCTGCACCCCATATGTGCCCTGGGCTGGTCATATACTGCATACCAGTGTACCCTGCACCCCATGTGCCCTGTGCTGGTCATATACTGCATACCAGTGTACCCTGCACCCCATGTGCCCTGTGCTGGTCATATACTGCATACCAGTGTACCCTGCACCCCATGTGCCCTGTGCTGGTCATATACTGCATACCAGTGTACCCTGCACCCTATGTGCCCTGTGCTGGTCATATACTGCATACCAGTGTACCCTGCACCCCATGTGCCCTGTGCTGGTCATATACTGCATACCAGTGTACCCTGCACCCCATGTGCCCTGTGCTGGTCATATACTGCATACCAGTGTACCCTGCACCCCATGTGCCCTGTGCTGGTCATATACTGCATACCAGTGTACCCTGCACCCCATGTGCCCTGTGCTGGTCATATACTGCATACCAGTGTACCCTGCACCCCATGTGCCCTGTGCTGGTCATATACTGCATACCAGTGTACCCTGCACCCCATGTGCCCTGTGCTGGTCATATACTGCATACCAGTGTACCCTGCACCCTATGTGCCCTGTGCTGGTCATATACTGCATACCAGTGTACCCTGCACCCCATGTGCCCTGTGCTGGTCATATACTGCATACCAGTGTACCCTGCACCCCATGTGCCCTGTGCTGGTCATATACTGCATACCAGTGTACCCTGCACCCCATGTGCCCTGTGCTGGTCATATACTGCATACCAGTGTACCCTGCACCCCATGTGCCCTGTGCTGGTCATATACTGCATACCAGTGTACCCTGCACCCTATGTGCCCTGTGCTGGTCATATACTGCATACCAGTGTACCCTGCACCCCATGTGCCCTGTGCTGGTCATATACTGCATACCAGTGTACCCTGCACCCCATGTGCCCTGTGCTGGTCATATACTGCATACCAGTGTACCCTGCACCCTATGTGCCCTGTGCTGGTCATATACTGCATACCAGTGTACCCTGCACCCTATGTGCCCTGTGCTGGTCATATACTGCATACCAGTGTACCCTGCACCCCATGTGCCCTGTGCTGGTCATATACTGCATACCAGTGTACCCTGCACCCCATGTGCCCTGTGCTGGTCATATACTGCATACCAGTGTACCCTGCACCCCATGTGCCAGGCTGCCTAGTGCATATACTGCAGTATTCACTTTGCCAGGGTACCCATATCATGCAATGTGCACTGACAGCCATATGCCATGGTATAGCAAGTCATATATGAATGATGCCAGGGGTACCCCAATCCAAGTACCCATTTATACCAGGGGCATAACAACAGGGCGTCCAGCCTCTGTTTACTATAAGATTTACTATAAGCCACATGCCAGGGTACCCCAATCCATATATAAATTCAGCCATCTATATGCTTATTTATACAAGGGGCATAAATCATGGCATCCAGCCTCTGTTTACTATCAGGTTTACTATAAGCCACATGCCAGGGTACCCAGTGCATTTACTATTCACTACAATCAATAAACCCGGGCAGACATTTATTGGTTAATTTACGCTTTGGGCGTCATGCCAGTGCAGATAGATCATTTACACTACATGCAATGTACACGAAGAGCGTTTACACTACATGCCATATGCTGGTTTATTTACAGCAGGGGCATCACGCCATTGCACCCATTGCTTTCACACCGGCAGTGATCTCTCACAACAACACTATTAGTCACACACCAGCGCACCCTGTGCACCCAGGTCATTGGATATGCAGGCAATACACACTATATATCCATGTTATTTACTTGCTTTATACTGTGTGCTGTATGCCAGTGTCGCCCGCTCACTAATGATGCCACAGATGTTTATCTCTTATTACCTGGTATCAATGACGGTTGATGAGTAATAATGGGTCCTAAAATTATATTTATTGTGATTATTTTTATGGTTTGTAAATTTTTGATGAAACATGTAGATAAAGTTCTGCACCGTGTGTATGGGCAAATTGTGGGCGACTCTTCTGCAGCGATACTGGATTGGCATCGGTGTATACACCAAGTACTGTGCACCCTTCAGATGTGTGCATGGAGCCTTAGGCTGGGTTCACATGAGACGTTTGAGTTGCGTTTTGAAATGCTATTTAAACGCTGTGCGGAGGAGCTTAGTATTGGTTCTACATAGCGGTAACATAGGGGGGATGTATCCCCGGCGTATGATCTCGGCTATGGCCCCCGTGTCCCACCGGATACATAGAATACTGATACAAAACTGAATACAATGGTTGTTTGCGGACATGTATATGTAGATACAATACGGATTGAAAGCAGATTCGTATTTTGCTTACTTTGAAACAGACACACCTGTCTGAACAAGCTCTTAGTGTAAGAGCGACCTGCCAGTGGTGCCTACTAGAGATGAGCGAACATGCTCGTCCGAGCTTGATGCTCGGTCGAGCATTAGGGTACTCGAAACTGCTCGTTACTCGGACGAATACTTCGCCCGCTCGAGAAAATGGCAGCTCCCGCCGTTTTGCTTTTTGGCGGCCAGAAACAGAGCCAATCACAAGCCAGGAGACTCTGCACTCCACCCAGCATGACGTGGTACCCTTACACGTCAATAGCAGTGGTTGGCTGGCCAGATCAGGTGACCCTGGGATAGACTAGCCGCTGGCCGCGCTGCTCGGATCATTCTGTCTCTGGATGCCGCTAGGGAGAGAGCTGCTGCTGGTCAGGGAAAGCGTTAGGGTGTTCTATTAGCTTACTGTTAGGCAGGAGTGATTCTCAAAGAACCCAACAGCCCTTCTTAGAGCTACAATAACGTTCTACTTTTTTTATTTTAATTTGCATCTTTTACCATTTTGTGAGGAATTAGCAGGGGGACTTGCTACCGTTGTGTTTAGCTCTTAGTGGCACACATATCCATAGCAAAGACCGAAGTGGGAAAATTCAGTAGGGGTTGGATTTCTATTAGGCAATAACTCAGTGTCATCTCATCTGGCATAGTAGTGTGCTTCCTTTGATACTTGGCTAGAAAATAGCCATAGGAGAATACAAACAGCTTCTTGAAGCCTACAGTAGCGTTCTATATATTTGATTTCTGGTTGATCTGCTGGTGGCTGTAGTTTCTGCAGTGCATGTACTTGCCAATTCTGAGCAATTTGTAGTGAGACTTGCGACCGCTGTGTTCTGCGCTTAGTGGCGCACATATCCATAGCAAAGGCCGAAGTGGCAAAATTCAGTAGGGGTTGGATTTCTATTAGGCAATAACTCAGTGTCATCTCATCTGGCATAGTAGTGTGCTTCCTTTGATACTTGGCTAGAAAATAGCCATAGGAGAATACAAACAGCTTCTTGAAGCCTACAGTAGCGTTCTATATATTTGATTTCTGGTTGATCTGCTGGTGGCTGTAGTTTCTGCAGTGCATGTACTTGCCAATTCTGAGCAATTTGTAGTGAGACTTGCGACCGCTGTGTTCTGCGCTTAGTGGCGCACATATCCATAGCAAAGGCCGAAGTGGGAAAATTCAGTAGGGGTTGGATTTCTATTAGGCAATAACTCAGTGTCATCTCATCTGGCATAGTAGTGTGCTTCCTTTGATACTTGGCTAGAAAATAGCCATAGGAGAATACAAACAGCTTCTTGAAGCCTACAGTAGCGTTCTATATATTTGATTTCTGGTTGATCTGCTGGTGGCTGTAGTTTCTGCAGTGCATGTACTTGCCAATTCTGAGCAATTTGTAGTGAGACTTGCGACCGCTGTGTTCTGCGCTTAGTGGCGCACATATCCATAGCAAAGGCCGAAGTGGCAAAATTCAGTAGGGGTTGGATTTCTATTAGGCAATAACTCAGTGTCATCTCATCTGGCATAGTAGTGTGCTTCCTTTGATACTTGGCTAGAAAATAGCCATAGGAGAATACAAACAGCTTCTTGAAGCCTACAGTAGCGTTCTATATATTTGATTTCTGGTTGATCTGCTGGTGGCTGTAGTTTCTGCAGTGCATGTACTTGCCAATTCTGAGCAATTTGTAGTGAGACTTGCGACCGCTGTGTTCTGCGCTTAGTGGCGCACATATCCATAGCAAAGGCCGAAGTGGCAAAATTCAGTAGGGGTTGGATTTCTATTAGGCAATAACTCAGTGTCATCTCATCTGGCATAGTAGTGTGCTTCCTTTGATACTTGGCTAGAAAATAGCCATAGCAATAGGATAGGATTGTTTGGTTTTAAAAACTCAAAAAAAAACAAAAAACACACAAAAAAAAAAAACAAAACAAAAAAACACCAAAAAAAACAAAAAGAAGTAAAAAAAACAAAAAAGTTATAACTCTCATTTTAAAAATGTTTAACCCGAGGGCTAGGGGTAGAGGACGAGGGCGGGGACGAGGGCGTCCAACTACTGCAGGGGTCAGAGGCCGTGGTCCTGGGCGGGGTGAGACACCACCTGCTGATGAGGGAGCAGGGGAACGCCGCAGAGCTACACTCCCTAGGTTCATGTCTGAAGTTACTGGGACTCGTGGTAGAGCACTGTTGAGGCCAGAACAGTGCGAACAGGTGATGTCGTGGATTGCTGACAATGCTTCGAGCAATTTGTCCACCACCAGTCAGTCTTCCACGCAGTCCACCCATGTCACCGAAATCGCCACTCCTCCAGCTCCTGCACCTCAGCCTCCTCCCCCCCAGTCTGCCCCCTCCCAGGAAAATTTGGCATTTGAACCGGCATACTCTGAGGAACTGTTTTCTGGACCCTTCCCACAGTCACAAACCACTTGTCCGGTTGCTGCTGAGCAATTTTCCGATGCCCAGGTTTTCCACCAGTCACAGTCTGTGGGTGATGATGACCTTCTTGACGTAGTGGAAGTGTGTAAAGAGGTGTCCGACGATGAGGAGACACGGTTGTCAGACAGTGGGGAAGTTGTTGTCAGGGCAGGAAGTCCGAGGGGGGAGCAGACTGAGGGATCGGAGGATGATGAGGTGACAGACCCAAGCTGGGTTGAGAGGCCGGGTGAACACAGTGCTTCTGAGACGGAGGAGAGTCCTCGACCTGAACAGGTTGGAAGAGGCAGTGGTGGGGCCAGACGGAGAGGCAGGGCCAGAGCTGGTGCATCAGCGCCACTGTCAACTAGTGAAGCTCCCGTGGTGAGGGCTCTTGCGGCGAGGGCTAGATCTTCAGAAGTGTGGAGGTTCTTTAAGGAAACACCGGATGACCGACGGACTGTGGTGTGCAACATTTGCCAAACCAGGCTCAGCAGGGGTTCCACCACTACTAGCTTAACTACCACCAGTATGCGCAGGCATATGAATGCTAAGCACCCCACTCAGTGGCAACAAGCCCGTTCACCTCCGGCCGTGCACACCACTGCTCCTTCCCCTGTGTCAGCTGCTAGTCAGCCCCCTGCCCAGGACCCTGGCACAAAAACCCCATCGTCGCCTCCACGATCCTCCACAGCATCCACCAGCGTTCAGCTCTCCATACCCCAGACGCTGGAGCGGAAACGCAAATATAGTGCAACCCACCCGCACGCCCAAGCCCTTAATGTGCACATCTCCAGATTGCTTAGCCTGGAGATGCTGCCCTATAGGCTAGTAGAGACTGAGGCCTTTCGCAACCTCATGGCGGCGGCCGCCCCTCGGTATTCGGTCCCCAGCCGCCACTACTTTTCCCGATGTGCCGTCCCAGCCCTGCACCAGCACGTGTCAGACAACATAATCCGTGCCCTGACCAACGCCGTTTCTGACAAGGTCCACCTGACCACGGACACGTGGACGAGTGCTGCCGGGCAGGGCCACTATATATCTCTGACGGCACATTGGGTTAACTTGGTGGAGGCTGGGACCGAGTCTGACCCTGGGGCTGCTCATATACTGCCGACGCCGAGGATTGCGGGGCCTACCTCGGTCCAGGTGTTTCAGGCCTACTATGCCTCCTCCTCCTCCCACCCCTCCTCCACCTCCTCCTCCGAACTACCATCCGTGGGCACGGCGCCATCAGTCGGTAGCTCTAGGCACAGCAGCAGTGCCGTCGCTAAGCGACAGCAGGCGGTGCTCAAACTGCTGAGCCTAGGCGACAAAAGGCACACCGCCCAAGAGCTATTACAGGGCATCACGGCGCAGACTGATCTGTGGCTGGCACCGCTGAACCTCAAGCCGGGAATGGTTGTGTGTGACAACGGCCGTAACCTGGTGGCGGCTCTGCAACTCGGCAGACTGACACATGTGCCATGCCTGGCCCATGTGTTAAATCTGATAGTTCAGCGTTTCCTCAAGACATACCCCAATCTGTCTGATTTGCTCACGAAGGTGCGCCGCATCTGTGCGCATTTCAGGAAGTCCAGCCCAGATGCTGCCACTCTCAGGGCAGCGCAGCGCCGCCTCCAACTGCCCGCTCACCGACTGTTGTGCGACGTGCCCACGAGGTGGAATTCAACACTGACCATGTTATCCAGAGTTTACCAGCAGCGCCGAGCGATTGTAGACTGCCAGATGTCAACTTCCACCAGAACTGGTAGTCAGGTCAGTCAGCTTCCTCAAGTCTACAATGAGGAGTGGACGTGGATGTCTGATATCTGTCAGGTGCTGAGTAACTTTGAGGAGTCAACACAGATGGTCAGTGGCGATGCCGCCATCATCAGCCTCACCATCCCGCTGCTTGGCCTGTTGAAAAACTCTCTGGTCAGCATGAAGTCGGAAGCTTTGCGCTCGTCACAAGAGACAGGGGAAGAATATTCCCTTGTTGATAGCCAAAGCACCCTCAGGTCTGTTTCTCAGCGCATATCGGAGGAGGTGGAGGTGGAGGAGGATGAGGAGGAAGAGGAGGAGAATGTTGGCGAGACACAAGAGGGGACCATTGTTGAGTCCTTTACTGTTCAGCGTGTATGGGCAGAAGAAGAGGAGTTGGAGGAGTTGGAGGAGGAGGAAATGGACAGTCAGGCCAGTGAGGGGAGTGAATTCTTACGCGTTGGTACTCTGGCGCATATGGCAGATTTCATGCTAGGCTGCCTATCCCGTGACCCTCGCGTTCAAAGAATTTATTCCAGCACCGATTACTGGGTGTTCACTCTCCTGGACCCACGGTACAAGCAAAATCTTTCCACTCTCATCCCTGCAGAGGAAAGGAGTGTGAGAATGCATGAATACCAGCAGGCCCTGGTGCACAAGCTGAAACAGTATTTCCCTTCTGACAGCGCTAGCGGCAGAGTGCGTAGTTCTGCGGGACAAGTAGCGAGGGAGAGTAGGCGAGCAGGCAGCTTGTCCAGCACTGGCAAGGGTACGCTTTACAAGGCTTTTGCCAGCTTTATGTCACCCCAGCAAGACACTGTCACCTGTCCCCAGTCTCGGCAGAGTAGGGCTGATCTTTACAGAAAGATGGTGAGGGAGTACGTAGCTGACCATACCATCGTCCTAAATGATCACACAGCTCCCTACAACTACTGGGTTTCAAAGCTGGACATGTGGCACGAACTGGCGCTGTACGCCTTGGAGGTTCTTGCCTGCCCTGCCGCTAGCGTCTTGTCCGAGCGGGTTTTCAGTGCAGCTGGTGGCATCATCACCGATAAGCGTACACGCCTGTCGACTGACAGCGCTGACAGGCTGACGCTTATTAAAATGAATAAAGGCTGGATTTCTCAGAATTTCCAATCTCCACCAGGTGAAGGAAGCTCAACCTGAATAATTGATCCACTCCTCCTCCTCCTCATTTTCCTCCTTCTCCTCCTCTTTGTACAGTAAAGCAGAGGAAAATGGCTATTTTTTTGACAGGGCCCACTGGCTCTTGCTATAGTACTTCATGCATTTAATTTTTCTGGAGGGCCACCTACCCGGTCCTCTGTTTGAAACAATTTTTGTGAGTGCCACATACAGGCACTCAATCTATTCCATTTTACTGCAGGGCCACCTACCTGCTCCTCTGGTTTGAAACATTTTTGGGACTGCCACATACAGGCACTCAATCTATTCCATTTTACTGGAGGGCCACCTACCTGCTCCTCTGGTTTGAAAAATTTTTGGGACTGCCACATACAGGCACTCAATCTATTCCATTTTACTGCAGGGCCACCTACCTGCTCCTCTGGTTTGAAACATTTTTGGGACTGCCACATACAGGCACTCAATCTATTCCATTTTACTGGAGGGCCACCTACCTGCTCCTCTGGTTTGAAAAATTTTTGGGACTGCCACATACAGGCACTCAATCTATTCCATTTTACTGCAGGGCCACCTACCTGCTCCTCTGGTTTGAAACATTTTTGGGACTGCCACATACAGGCACTCAATCTATTCCATTTTACTGCAGGGCCACCTACCTGCTCCTCTGGTTTGAAACATTTTTGGGACTGCCACATACAGGCACTCAATCTATTCCATTTTACTGGAGGGCCACCTACCTGCTCCTCTGGTTTGAAAAATGTTTGGGACTGCCACATACAGGCACTATCCAAATTAAATTGTCTCCATAGCAGCCTCCACACGTTGTCTCCATTGCTACCTCCAAAAGTCGTCCATATAGCTGCCTCCATACATCGTCCCTTTATCAAACGAGGTGTGTCAGGCAGAAATTTGGGTTGTTTTCATGGATTCCACATCAAAGTTGTTAACTTTCTCGCCACCCTGCTGTGTTATCCACAAAATATACTGGCAAACTTTTACCATTTAGGGATATTATTTCAGCGCTTCTTGCGCATCTGTTTACATTCCCCTCACCCGGCATATCCTAAACTTATAAGAACGCTACTACACTTGATCTTATACAAAAGGTTCTTAGAAGTGCTGTTTGGGGAGTAGCCTAGAGACAGGGGCTTGAATTGGCGAAAGCTCGCCTGGCAGCGGAGCGCCAGCTCCATGCGCATCATGCGCTTCTTGCGCATCTGTTTACATTCCCCTCACCCGGCATATCCTAAACTTATAAGAACGCTACTACACTTGATCTTATACAAAAGGTTCTTAGAAGTGCTGTTTGGGGAGTAGCCTAGAGACAGGGGCTTGAATTGGCGAAAGCTCGCCTGGCAGCGGAGCGCCAGCTCCATGCGCATCATGCGCTTCTTGCGCATCTGTTTACATTCCCCTCACCCGGCATATCCTAAACTTATAAGAACGCTACTACACTTGATCTTATACAAAAGGTTCTTAGAAGTGCTGTTTGGGGAGTAGCCTAGAGACAGGGGCTTGAATTGGCGAAAGCTCGCCTGGCAGCGGAGCGCCAGCTCCATGCGCATCATGCGCTTCTTGCGCATCTGTTTACATTCCCCTCACCCGCCATATCCCAAACTTATAAGAACGCTACTACACTTAACTTGGTGCAGGCTGGGACCGAGTCTGACCCTGGGGCTGGTCATATACTGCCGACGCAGAGAATTGCGGGGCCTACCTCGGTCCAGGTCTCAAAGGCCTACTATACCTCCTCCCACCCCTCCTCCACCTCCTCCTCCTCCGAATTACCATCCGTGGGCATGGCGCCATCAGTCGGTAGCTCTAGGCACAGCAGCAGTGCCGTCGCTAAGCGACAGCAGGCGGTGCTGAAACTGCTGAGCCTAGGCGATAAAAGGCACACCGCCCAAGAGCTATTACAGGGCATTCCACATCAAAGTTGTTAACTTTGTCGCCACCCTGCTGTGTAATCCCCAAAATATACTTGCAAACTTTTACCATTTAGGGATATTATTTCAGCGCTTCTTGCGCATCTGTTTACATTCCCCTCACCCGCCATATCCTAAACTTATAAGAACGCTACTACACTTGATCTTATACAAAAGGTTCTTAGAAGTGCTGTTTGGGGAGTAGCCTATAGACAGGGGCTTGGATTGGCGAAAGCTCGCCTGGCAGCGGAGCGCCAGCTCCATGCCAAGATCCAACTAACATAGTTTTAACTGCAGCACCTTTAATCTACTACTAGTTCACTGCCTCCATACATGGTCCCCTTATCAAACGAGCTGTGTCAGGCAGAATTTTGGGTTGTTTTCATGGCTTCCATGTTAACTTTGTCGCCACCCTGCTGTGTAATCCACAAAATATACTGGCAAACTTTTATCATGTACCGATATTATTTGAGCGCTTCTTGCTCACCTCCTTTTGTTCCTCTCTGCCACCCATTGGTTTGAAGCCTGAGTCCATTTAGGGTATGTTGCCATGCCACTCTCTAGCCTGCTGCCGCTGCCTCTGCCTCTGCATGCCGTCCCCTATAGTGTCAGGGTCAATTATTGGATGTTTTACATGCTATCTAGCTTCATTCTGTCACTCTGTCATGGCCATGCTGTTGCCCATAATTTTGGCATAATGGTGCGATTATGCAGCCTCAGAGGCATCCATGCATGCTGCCCCTGCTGTTTCCTGTCCATTTCCGTGGTGTTTCCATCCTTTTCTGAGGTTCCCAGGTGTTTGGCCAAGCTTCCCTGTGCAGAGCCTTGGTCCCCTTGAAAAATGCTCGAGTCTCCCATTGACTTCAATGGGGTTCGTTATTCGAGACGAGCACTCGAGCATCGGGAAAAGTTCGTCTCGAATAACGAGTACCCGAGCATTTTAGTGTTCGCTCATCTCTAGTGCCTACACATACGAGCAGGATGTATAACCTATTGTTGGTTTTCCTTCTATTGGATGTCTATATTGAGTTATGAGTACACACATACTAAGGTTCTGGTTTGCAAAGGTTTATTAATATAATAAATAGGGAACCTCTGGTAATAGTAATAGTATTGATCCATGGTGTTCATACTCTGCCTCTTCCTCTGTAATGGTAACACTTTATCTTAGGAATCTGCCATACATATGCCATAGCTGTTGATGAAAAACTCTGTAGACCGACAGCTATTTCACCTGCATTCATACATCTCCTGATGTAGTGGATCAGCATCACAATGCACAGTGGCTCAGTGGTTAGCATTCCAGTCTTGCAGCGCTGGGGACCTGGTTTCAAGTCCCAGGGCAAACATCTGCAAAGAGTTTGTATGTTCTCACCGTCTTTGTGTGAGTTTCCTCTGGGTCCTCCGTTTTCCTCCCACACTCCAAAACATACTGGTAGGTAGATTAGATTGTGAGCCCCATTGGGGACAGGGACTGATTTGGCAAACTCTGTGCAGCGCTGTGTAATCTGTGTGCACTATATAAATAAAGGAATTATTATTATAATGCAGCATGTCCAATTCTTCTGACATTAGGGGGGGCAGTCATACACGTTAGGGAGTGAACCTTTAGCTGTTTTTTCAGTACTTATGAAAAAATTGCTGCAGATTTCATCTGTGATAGATTTTCTTCTGTAGGTGGGAGAGATCATCTGCCCTGGGGTCATAATTCTTGTCCCGGTTTTGATACTGGGAGAAAATATTGAATTAAATGTGCCCAGTTTTACATAGATTTATGTAATATTATTAGTACTGGGATAGAACTGACAATTTAATGGGCTGTTATCTAGTACATGTATGGCACAGTTTTACTTACTCATACTTCTATGATATGCCATGTATGAATAATAATATAATATATATGAAACTGCATTCGCGTTTATAAACTTCCATATTCATAAGCAATTATTAGTTTTTGTGTTACAATGTTTTATGTTTATTACTTCCTTGGATTTGTATTAAGTCTGGCTGTTGTTTTATATGTATGTATATATACATATACACACATATATATATAACACATATTACCGCACACCATACGTCCAGAATACAAAAAATACTGAGAATGTGTCCTGGAGAAATGCTGGATTTTTTTCTCATTGTGAGCTGTAATTTGAGCTGACGCTTACTAATGTAATCCCAAGGGACCTGTGATATATTACCTTTGTGTGACACAACTAGTTTATGTGGGATGCTACACATGTAACTAGATCAGCATTCTCTTGTAGTATATTAACACAGTAATGGATACATCTGTCAGTATAACCCACTTACTGTCTTGTATACTTTTATATTTATTATTATTTAAAAAGTAAGAGTTTGCAGGTGCAGATTGGTTGGGATTAAAGTGCTCGGCACTGCTGCGCAGGGGTCATGGGTTCATGGGTTCAAATCCAACACGAGCCTGGGCTTTGTATGTTCTAGCCAATCCCATCTATCTCACTGCAGAATATGTTGGTGCTTTAGGGTACGATCACACGTTAGTGTTGCGTTTCCTAAAGCAACGTTAGCACACGGGTGGCGGGACTTGGCCCGATCGTAGATGCATTTCCAATGAAACGCATGCGATTAGTAACCAGTACCTGGTGTCATGCATTTAAACACTTACATGACACTGGGTGTTGGTTACCGATCGCATGCGGTTCACTGGAAAGGCATATATGATCAGGCCGGGGGCCGCTCCCCATGCGCTAGCATTGCGCTGGGAAACGCAACACTAGGGGAACGTGTGACCGCACCCTTAGGCTTTGTTATTATTTTCCATCACTAAAACAATAAAATGTTAATTTTCAATGGACATTTTAAAGACTTTATCCGTGTCCGTTTGAGCCACTCCCGTTCAGCTTCCATTGTTTGAGACGGCAAAAATATTTTTTTCTGCTCATATACAAGAAGCACTAACTGAAGGGATGAAAACGGCCACTAAATGCACATTGTAACAGTTCCATTAGAATTCTGTTGTTATTATTTTAGTGATAAGATAATAACAGCATTTTCTTGTTGTGTTTAAAGGGAATCTGTCATCAGTTTTGACCATACTAAATTGTACAGAGTGTTAGGCAGCCCTGGAGACTTGTGTAACCATACCTGTGTCTTAGTAGTGGCAGGACTGTGAAAAATGCATTTATATTCCAGGATTGTAGCTTGACTTGGAGCACTCTGGTGTGTGAGATCTCTTTACTAAAAACAGAACAAGCCCTTCCCCTCTCTTGTAAGGGCAGTGTTGCAGTACATTGAAGAAATCTCACACACCAGTGCTCCAGGTTGCTCTGAATCCAGCTACAATCCTAAAATATAAATGTATTTTTGTACAGTCCTGTTGCTATTAGCTGATGTTCCCTGTTCCAGTACCTGCTTCTACCTATTACATTAGAAAGAGTATTATAATTCGGTATACTACTTTTTCTGCCAAAATAAAGTAAACCTGTGGCAAGTGGGACAGATTCTAGTGACCTAATGGCATTTGGCATAATAAAAATCCGATTAAAAGCAATGAGGATGTTATTTTTAAAAAAAAAAACTGTAGAACTGGTAGAGACGTCCAGTGATGTGAACAGAGACATAATATGGAAAAAAAAACATTGAAAAAGTTATTTTGTTGTCTGTAGTAACCAGAAGAAATTACATATACTGATTCGTCTGACGTACCAGATAGGTCCTCTTTTTTGGTTGTAAATTTACACATAAAATCATAATAAATCACTTACATATTTGATAAATATGTCTCAATGTCTGTATATATAGATATACAATACATGGTCCTAAATGCCAGAAATTGACTAAACTATAAAATGATGGGCTAGAAGTCAGCGATTCTCATCAATGTCACCAGATTATGTTTCTTACGTGGCTACAAATACTGCACACAATGCATGTTGCAACATGAGGAAGATGTGAACCTATATATAATGGGACAACATATCAACTTGTGAACATTAAGCTACGCTCCCTCCTTCTAAGGGTCTGTCACTCTGAATGAGGTTGTTGCGGCAGCCTGTCTGCCTTGTGAAACAAACCCTTATAATTTTGTAGTCTCTCCAATAATTAGGAAGGGTAGCAGGCAGCTTGCTAAAATAGCATAATATATATTATGTGGCAAACCGTTACAGAATTTTTTTTTCATTTATTTTTTTCACCCATTAAATTCAGTAGAAAAAAAAAAAAGTAAAGATAACAAGGGAGAATGTGAACTTGACCTCAATTCATGTCACATGTCCAATTAAAATGACATCACCTATTTGTAGATCAGATAAACACAACAAGAGATAACAAGGAAGAGAGTTACTTGTTAAAGGAAATCTACCAGCGAATTGAAGCATGATAAACCAGGGGAACTTACTCATAGATCCAGGCACCGTGACCGTCATAATCTTCTTATATTTGTTATCCATGGCCTCCTTCCTTCTCATATCAACTTTTAAAATAATGCTAATGAGCCAGAACTGCAACACCGTGCTGCAGTTTCAGAGGCTGTTACACTGTCTTGCCCTCTTCTCTACTCCCATAGCAATTCCTATCACACTCTGCTTAATGTAATCTCACTGCAGCAGGCAGTTTCAAAACACAGTGCAAGGGGGAAGTGCTCCATGCACACCATAACAGGGTGTGAATTGACAGCTTGGAGGGGCTCTGGGATCATTCCCAGTGCCTTCAGGCTCATTTGCATAATTGTAGAGTTGATTTTAGCAGGAAGTCCTGGTGCCTGGATCTATGAGTAAGTGTACCTGGTTTATCCATATTTGATGTTGGTGGTAAATTTTCTTTAAATACCACAAAAGCATAAATATTGTCTCTTTGCTAAAGAAGATTTTTTCGACTCTACAGAAGGAATGGAGAATTATACATTGCATTTTTCTAAAATATCATATAGTAACTAAACCTATGAAAATAATTTTTATTTCAGAAATAATAATACAGTAATAGTTTGTAACATACTTCATTATGTAAAGCATCTTCTTTTTGCCTTGTTTCTGCTCTTTCTCCTGTAGTGAGCAGTGTATCTGAAAGCCTTTGGGGGTCCACCCACTTGAGACAGATAAGGAGGCTAATGATTAACTCTTTTCATACCTAGGGTATACTCCACATTATTCAGCTCTCTGCAGAGACTGGACAATCCAGGGACTGCCTGTAAAAAGTTACGTCATTAGACACTTTATCAGGTTATCTCTCTGCTGTTAGTGGATACAGGACAGAAAGCTGATACAACCCCTTAAATAAGGAAGAAACACAGAGAAAAAAGAGGGACACATGAACAGATTTCTTTAATAAAGTATATTACAAAGTTTACGATTATCATCTGCACTATTCATCTTTTTTCTATGTTTATTTACATCATGAGGACTGTGTGCTGTGCTTGGCATTACAGTATTTTGTTGGGTGGTCGGTATTGGGCCTTATAATAACATGTAATTGGCATGTAGAGGTAATGTATGACGTGTAAAACATCATTAAAAACTTGGTATAGCAGCATCTGATACATGGGCGGATGAGGCCATTACACTTCACAACTACATATCCTAGCCTATGGGATGTGAGAGAGGTCAGGACTGCATGGCCCCTGAAATGACTTGAATCTTCATAGGAATGGTAATATATGATACCTGACATCTTTATTTTCATGCTCCCAGGTACATTTATGAGAGTGATTGTCCTAGGCAATGGTACTAGGAAACAATCCGAGAAAATCTAAATTCTAATGGACTCATTGGCGGTTTTTTGTACTGTCTATGGGGATATCCAAACTCTCTTTTTCTCTTAACATCTGCCGCCTGAAGAATCTAGCGTGTGGATATTAAGATGCCCAATTATTTTGTCCTCTAAGGAGAAAATCTATGCTTGTATATGTTCAGCTGAGTGTGAATTTTTAGAATGGGTCATGAGGAATATACGGTAGTTGCCTGCGGCCAACAGCTATTTAAAGTGTGTAGCCACCTTACCACAGGAAGATTGTGGGACATTTCATGCCTCCAGATCATCAGTGGGAAAAAAAATCTGAATTGATTAATTCAATCAAATATATAACATTGTGTTTTGTTGTTATATTCTGCAATGTCTGAATGTAGCCGCAAAGGGACAGTAAGTCGTAGCGTTTGTTTTTCTTATGTCCGTGGAGTATGAAGAAGCTTTAGGTACAGAAAAAGCCACCCAGTTCCTCTGAGTAAGATGTTATGGGTGATGCAGCTAATGATGATAAAACCCGGCTTTTATGTTAGTGTTGATTTCTCTGCTGAAATTGTCTGTCATTATATTAAGCCGCTAATATGACAGATGATTTGTACCGTTCTTTTAGGAATCACATTAGTACTGATTGCCGTCGGTGAAAGCCTTGTGTTTCTTTCCCTCAGTACAGAGGAGGGAATGAACCTTTCATTTCCATATCATTAGAGTAAAGCAGGAACATAAGGATCTCTGCAGTACATTGTAGATGGGGAGGAAGGCATCATATGGGGAGTCAGGGTTATATCTAGCTAAAGGCTGTCTATGTGATAAAGGCTGGAAAAGGCATCAGTCCTGTATTGTGTGCTTGGACATATCATCATGACGGTCTGGAAACCGTTTCCACCTGCATCCTGTTTTTCCTACCTTCATGGATCTGATAAATTTTACACTACAGGCAAATAGGTGGCACTGGGGTTGGGTCCTTACTCTGCCTCTCTTAGCTAAAGATTTTAAGTCCTAAATATTTTTTTTCTAAAATCTCCTTGTCCTTGTTCAGTAACGCCTCTCTGCTTTATGTGGCGGCTAATCTTTTATCACATTTTCTGCCGGTACTATCATGTATAATATTTGTAGCCATTCCATTTCATGAAAAAGACATAAAGGGCAAATTTTATTGCCACCAAAGCTTTGCAGACTCCTGGATGGTAGAATCTTATGCATCTCCCAATGGATACCTTAAAGGTATTTTAAAAAGTGAAGCACCCATTGAATGTCCGCATGTTGTAGTCTATGTTACATCAAAGACCCCCTTGCACATTAAGTGCTATGACACAATGGTGTGCCAGCATATGATGTGAAACCTACCCTCCAAGCATCCGCTGGACTATGAGGAGGCTCCAGTCCCCTGATAGATCCAGTGGGGTTTGCACTGATTTGGCAGTTCTACTCAAGGTCTAACTGGCCTAGAATTGCGATATAGCCTGTGCCAGGAGCTGCCCCGTGCCGCCTCATTTCTCTGGCGGCACGCATCCATCCACAGCCATTTGGGAATAAACCCTTATAACACCCCCCCCCCATCTAACATTGATCATCTCTTGTTCTATGTTTTCACACTCCATTGATGCTATCCAAGAAAAACACAGAAAGCAATACTCTTTTTCGAGTCGTACATGAAACTTAGCCATTGCAGTCAATTGGGGGGGGGGGGGGTATCAATTTTTTGCATGGCTCCTTTTTTGGCGCTCAAATTGTTTGGGTTTTTTGGACTGGAAGTTTAGATTGTGGCACAAGCGCTTAATGCATTGTTGCACACCAGAAAAGTGTCTCAATTGACTCCACATCCATGAAGGTACAATAGAACTTGGTGGACCAGCTTTATGTAGGTCTTATTATGCGCCAAAATATTTATCCGAAAGAGTGTCGGGAGCCTAGAAGCACAGCAAATTTGTTCGGATTCAATAGCTGTGCCCCAATTGAGCATGAAAAAGGTGTGCGCGTTGGAAAAGGAGCAATCTTGTGGTGCTGACACATCATAAATATGGTGCACGAGGCACATCAACAAAAAAACCCCCAATAATGCCCCCAATGAGTGTGGGAAAAGTAAGATGCCATCCTAGAGCAGTCACTTTCTGTATTTTAACTAAGTAGCTCAGTCCTTTGAAAATGGAACGTGAAAATCTGATCCAACTCATGTGACACTAGGACTACAAAACCGGACGTTCGGATATGACTATGAGTGATATTTGCTCAAAATCGGAAAATGTATACGATTTGAAACTTGGTTAATTAACGACTGACCTTATGGGCGCACATTTTATCAGCCTGGGGATATATTCTACAAACACAGATGGAGAATAACAGTGAAAAACAATACAAGACAATACAGTAGGTATGTCAGACATTAAGACTGTCCTTGTAGTCCTTATGGGGATCAAAGCGGAAACGAGGAAGGAAGTCGTGTTCTAAAGTCTTGTAGTTTGGTCATTCAGAAGAAATGCGCTTGTTATTGATCTCTCCAGGTGCATGTGGTGTTACAGGACAACCTTGAAAAAGGAAACAAATAAGAAATACCTCTTCTACTTTTAGACCTATTGTTTTCCCATGACTTCCATCCAGAAGAGTCACTGAAGCCTTTTTTTTTTAGAAATGAACCATGTCCTTGGTTTTCGAATCATGAATGTGTTCATGAAGCCTTTCAAGCCTTACCTAATTTGTGAGTTTTGAGTGACATAAATATTCCTCTACAGAAAGCATTTTAGCGCTTCCGCACTCTCAGACACCGCACCTTCTTCCCCACCCCCACAAACCCTTTGTAGAGAAGCTGTCATGGATTATCCCCATGAAAGTCATCGTCTTCTAGCGCAGCAGAGGTCACAGGTTGGTGCCTCTCGTGAGCGGCGGCTGCATTTTTCATTCTGCACACTGCAGCATCTAGTGACAACATGATAAACAAGCCTGCGATGGCTAGTGATATATACAAGGATTAAGTAAAAGCCACAGCAAGATCTATTGCTTCACCATTTAATGCATTACACATACAAGGTTTTACTTTAGGATGCTTCAAGGAATCTGAGTGAAACGATTCACCTCTGTAGGAGCTGAGTCTACAGTAGCCCTGAACCTCCGCTATACTAATGATGGATCTCCAATCCCGTATAACTATGGATAGGTCATTAGAGGGACGTTGTCATTCACCCATTAAGCTACCAGCCTCCTCAGGTAGGGTATAAAATATATTTTCTAGAATTACCTCTTTTTTGTAAAAACTGTGTAAAAAATTTCCTCCAAAGCCGCATGAAAATGAGCTGAAAAAAGTCGTATTTTGGCATAGAAGAGTCCCGTTTAGAGGCTGAAGGGGTTGTGTCACTTAAGAAGTTTCTATCTTTGATTCTACAGAAAGATGAAAGATGCTTTTGATGTCATATTTACAAATAAGAATTTCATCTCGTCAGGCTTGTGGTTCTGTGAGTTACAGAACCGGAGATACGGGCAATAAACTGGATCTTTATCTGCAGCTCACATTTCCAACTATGTCTTTAACTGCCTGTATCTCTGGATCTATAGCTCACAGAACCATAAGTTTTGATCTGAACGATGCAGCACGGTGGCTGATTGAGTAGCACTTCTGCCCTGCAGCGCTGGAGTCCTGGATTCAAGTCCCACCCAGGTCAACATCTGCAAAGAGTTTGTATGTTCTCTCTGTGTTTGCGTGGGTTTCCTCTGGGTCCTCCGGTTTCCTCCCACACTTTAAAAACATACTGGTCGGTTATTTATATTGTGAGCCCCATGGGAACAAGGACCAATTTGGCATTCTTTGTGCAGTGCTGCGGAATCTGTAGGCGCTATATAAATAAAGAATTATTATTAAGATGCGATTCTTATCTTTAATACGGCATGTTGAGGGGAGCTGCTCTCCCCTGCAGGCTCTAAACTTGACTATGCCTCTTCTCTGCTCATTTTCACATGACTTTGGAAAAGATTTTTTTTAAAGGTAAACAGGTGAGATTTCACATAAAAGCGGGAATTCTAGAACAGATATTTCACTAGATGGATTGTTATTGATGTTTTAAAACCAAATTCCGCGTTTCATTAGTCTTTTTATATCTCTGTTGGTGACTAACCTGAGCCGTGCGCTCTCCTCCTACCCTGGCCATATAGAGTCTACGTATTCATGTAGGATAAACATTAGCGTTACTAATGAGCCAGAACTATGAGTCACCAATCCTCCGCTTTATTATGGCCGTCTACTATATATTCATTTATACCTGTCACATATTTTTCTTTTAATAATTACATCAGATAGACTATAATGAAGAGCCTTATAATAAATGTCATTTTTGTAAATGTCCTGTCACTTGTCAGTAATTTTATAGTATTGTAAATGCATTACCTCCTGAAGCTAGGAAGGAAATATGAGCTACGGATTAGCCAAAGTGCTGTATAGTCTTTACTTATCATTAGAGGCACAAATTTAGTGTGAAAAAGGACGTGATCCTGCAAGGGCTTAACATTTTGTTGATTTTAATGAGGGAGTGGGCGCCACATTTTTTACACCAGAGAAAGGTACCAGAGAAAATAATATTGCTGATTGCCTCTCTTTTATTTTTGGTTATTGCCTCTTTTGTTAAACCATGACTTCTTGATAAACACAATGTTTTATCAACACAGGTTTAGAGGCAAACACAATGGGGCAGATTCATCAAGCTGTCTAAAAGTCAGAATATTCCTAGTTGCCGATGGCAACCAATTACAGCTCATCTTTCATTTTACCAGTGCTCATGAATATTTTAAAGCTGAGCTGTGATTGGTTGCCATGGTCAACTAGGAATATTCTGACTTTCAGACAGCTTGATAAATCTGCCTCATTGTGTTTGCCTTACATTACGTTTTTTTTAATACGTTGTAAGGACACGTCAGGGGGAGTCCAACGGTTCCTAACAACGCAGGGTACAGACGTATCCCACTGTATGCTTCTACTGTGGGATATGTCGCCTGATGACCCCCCCCTGGCGGAGGAGTGTACATCGGCAGCAACCAATTGCCGGACAATTAGCTGCTACCGATGTATATGGTACTGTCCTTATATAGACAGTGACATCACCGTCCCCCCTTCCTGCTCTATCCGCTGAGCAGCTGGGGCTCCGGTATGTAATACTCTGCATCCGCTTCCCATAATCTTATACGACACTCAGCAGGAGGCAGCAGGATGGAAAGACGTAACCTGTGAATGCAATGCATACTGGTCAGGCGAAGGCATTAATGTCTTTCCCAATGTATACAGTGAGTGTATGCCAAAAAACGAGATGTGAACCTAGCCTAACATAAGACTGCGACATTGTATTGTAGTGGTGTATGTCACCTATAGCCTCTGGGTGTACCTTACAGTGAATCAGGATACCAGATAAATGTAGCAGAGTGAATATGATTAGTTAACCCCTTCACGCTCTGTGACATATATATCCACCGCAGAGCTATGAAGGGTGTATGAAGAGGGCTCAGAGATAAAAAACGGTTATAACTGGCGGTGACCTCCAAGACAGGAAATGGCGCCCAAATGTCTGAAATGCGACTTTTACACCTTTTTACAAGACATAAAAAATGTAATGAAAAGTGATCAAAATGTTGCACAGTCCTCAAAATGGTAGCAATGAAACCGTTGGCTCATTTCGCAAAAAAATGACACATCACACAGCTCCGTACCAAAGTATGAAAAAGTTATTAGCGTCAGAGTATGGGGAATTTTTTTTCCCTTTTTCGTACACTTTCGTTTAATTTTTGAAAATGTATTAAAACACAATAAAACCTGTATAAATTTGGTATTACCGTGATTGTACCGAACCAAAGAATAAAGTAGAGGTGTTATTTGGAGCGTAAAAACTGAGCCCACAAGAACGTGACGCACATGCGGTTTTTAAAATTTTTCCAAATTTGGAATTTTTTTTCCTGCTTCCCAGTACACAGCATGTTATAATAAGTAACATCAGCTCTGTACACGGAAAAATGAAAAAGTTATGGATTTTTGAAGGTGGAGAGCGAGAAATGAGCGAAAAAACATTGTGTCCTTAAGGGGTTAATAGTCGAGGCACAGTACATACTTTATACTGCAACTGATTGCTAAGTGAACAGAGCAGTTGATAGAAAATTTTGTAATGTACTTAATAATAGAAATCTGTTTCTGTGTCCTTCTTTTTTCCCTGTCTTTCTTCCTTATTTAAGCAGTTTTCTTAAATCAGCCTTCTGTCCTGTATCCACTGACAGTTTAGAGATAGATGAGTACCTACCTACCTAGACACTATCTGTATGCTGTATACAGACTTGAGAAAGCTGCCAGTTGCACTCCTTAATATTGGAGCAAGGAACAGAGAAACATTTTTCGGATTGTACTTAAATGTGGTAACACAAGTTTGTTTGTACTAAATACTGAAGGTCCAGATTTTTAGTTTCAAAGTGATCTATTCAAAGATAAGTTATCAGGATGGACAAATATATTGTCCTCTTGTACAGCAGATTTGGGGAATTGCCCTTCAGTTATGTACTATTTTCCTGCCTTCACTTGGCTATATCACACAACGGCAGTACAATTCAGTGGAACAAGTGTTCTTGGCTTGGAACGAGTAAACTGCTCCATTGCAGACAGACTCGCGTGTCGGTGTAGCATGTCACGTATGTCTCATAAGCTGACCACATATACATGCTAATTGAATATTTTGAGAGCAGTAAAAGTCAGATATCAGTCTCACTGACTGATTTTAGGTGTGACAGCAGCACAAAGTAAATGGCATTTAGACTGGGTTCACAATTCTTTTTAGTTTTTTTTTTTTTATTTTGCTTTTGTTTGCAATTGCTTTTTGTTATGTTACAAACAGTATTTTATATGTTATAGCAGTATTGATCTCAAAGATAGAAAAAATAACACATAAAGTGATTGTAATGGAAGAGATCATATGGCAATGAAATGTTAAGCTTTTGTGTGTTTTGTGCTCTACTTTCTTTGAGTAGTCGATGCAAATGAATGCAAACTCATAAAAACTGCTGCTGCATAAAATACACGGACAGGGTGATCTGAGCTTAAGACGCACCTGTTAAAGCACCTTTTCCAGTGCTATACAAGCTCCATCTGGTGCTATATGTAGAGAGTTCTTCTCCCTGAGAATCATTGATTAACACAACTTGGACTTAAATGGATCTGATATAGGGCTTTATGCTTGGCCCCTGAGGATTATGCCACATATGGCGTTTTGAACCCGTTTTTGGTCCGTTTTTAAGCAGTCCGTTGACAGGTTTTACCAATTATCTTAATTAAAACTTGTCAAAAAAAGATTATTTTTTTTAAAAATGCATGGGTCTTTCAAAAACGCATGCAATTTTGGACGGACTGCTTAAAAACACACCAAAAAGGGGTTCAAAACGCCATGTGTGGTATCACTTTAGTCTGATGTCACATTTTGTAGCTTGAACAGTATGCACTACTATTGATGTAATAGACATACAATTTAGAATTTGAGAGGCTGTAAAATATACATAGCACATAACTGGAGGTACATTGAAGTCCGTGGGGGATTGAAGGTGAGCGGAAGACATTCCAATCGCCTTCCGCTTTTTTGTTTTTGTTACACTCTCCTAAAATGGAAACCCTTGAGGCAGATGTGTACTGAGCTTAAAGGAAACCTGCCACGAGGAATCTACCATAAGAAATAGGTCTGATGGTAGATTCCTCCTGCTGCCTCTGCCCCAATCCAATTTAATAATCCTGGAACCTAACCTGTTAAAAAAACTTTATTTTAGTAATATGTAAATTAACTGCAGAGGCTACTGGCGCGGGTACTAGCCTTTGCTCTCAGTGCCTGACCAGGCTAGTACACGCCCAGTAGCCTCTGCAGTTAATTTACATATTGCTAAAATAACGCTTTTAACAAGTTAGTTTTCAGGATTATTAAATTGCAGATTAGGGCTGAGACAGGAAGGAAGAATCTACAATCAGATCTACTTCTGATAGGTTTCCTTTAAATCTTCGGTTTTTCTGCTTATTTCATAAACAAGTCAGGTCTTTGTTGGAAAATTACTGCAAAATATATAACAGTGAAATGTTAAATTGGGACTGTATCTGTTACATCAGGACACCATATCTACAGATAGATTAGAACATCAGAATCACATGTCACGTCACACAATTAGCTGCTTTTCTGTTTTTTCAGATGCCAGGCCTGGAGTAACGCCAACCCCACACATTACAGGAAGACATAAAGTATTGAGTCTGATTGCCAGCTGTAGAATACATTGCTTCAAGTTCCTGCGTGAGGCACTTATAAGACCGCAATGAACCTTCATCACTTCCATTCTTCGGCACCCTTGTGGTGATACTTCCATTTGTATTGTGATTTAGACATAAAAAATAAATAATTGTGATAGAAATAGCTGTACAGCCAGCTGTACACATGTAAGAAGACTGACTGCAGGCATTTTTATATTACAGTCATATGGCATCAACATGCTCATTTATGTGTGAAACTGTGAAGGCAGGGGTATTAAGTGCAACGCTATCTACTTATGTGGCACTGTACCTGGAGGTATTTGAGTATCTTACTTGTCCCCTGCATGGTATTGAATGATTGGAGAAAAATGTGGACACATGATGGCATCAGGGTGGCACATACTAAAATAGCTGTAGGCCTAAGTTGCGAGACCCCAATTTATCAGAAATATATTTATACAGAATAGAAGGGCAAATTAAGTTTTAATTTTAAAAATTCACACTCCTGGGTGGTTATGATATCCTTTGGCACAGGTCCAGTGGAGTCAAAGTGAAGACCTCTAAATGCTCAAAAAGAACATATGAAATGGTCCCAGTGAAGGCTTTCTTTGGTTCCCAAATTTAAGAAAATGCAATGTTTCAGACTTGCAAGTTCTGCCTCAGGTGGGAAACCAGTAGTAAAGTATCAGTCTTGTAAGTAAAAATGTGGCTGAGGTGACATGCCCACAACTGTGGGCTGCAAAAGATGGCCCCCTAGTGCTTTTTTTGTAGCTTGTGTGTCATCCCTGTCCATAACCAAAATAAAGACTGCTGAGCCGCAAATTTGGGTAGAAATTGGTGCTGCTTTGAGTTTTCCAGTTCATGAAGTCTGCTCATACACAGGGCTGGAGAAACCATGGCTGTGTACATGACCCTATAGCAATACATAGGGATAACAGCAAGTACATGGTCAAGGGACAACTGCTAGAACGCAATTACATAACAATTACATTGTTAAGTCTCAAACCATTAGGATCATAAGTGCTCATGAGGCCGATCATCTTGTCCACTGTTTGAATTGGTCAAGTTGTCCCATAGAATTGAATAGAGCGGTGGTCATGCATGAATTTTACCATATATTTGTAACCGGTGGGATCCCAGCACTCGGACCTAAAGTGATCAGGAGATAAGGATTGTGTGTTGGAAAAGCCATTTCAGGGTATTTTCACACACCGCAATCATAACATAATGAAAAGTGTCATGGATCAATAATTGTATGTTTTCCCCCATGGATTAAAAATCTACTAGCAAGTCACCAAAGTCTGAAGAGGATGCAGGTGTTTTTTTTCCTGTGGCTTTCGTGACTGGTACAGCAGTTTGCGGCCACATGTAGATATATACATCTCCAGTATAAAATGGAAAGTCATCAAGCTGCACCGTGCAAGACAAAAAAGGCTTGTTTTTTTTGCAGTGGGCTTGGGCATGCACAGCTATAACTTAAGAGTTAAACTGAAATAAGCTTCTTTTGACCTCTTACATGAGCCATATAAGGCTTAATGAATGATTTAGATGCAGAGATTATTGCATACAAAATGCAATCCCTTAAAATCAATCTAGAAATAAAACCATGAGATTTTCTAGCTCTGTGTGTTAGTCCATCAAAATAACTTAAATCCGGTGATTAGCAGAAGACCTTGTTATACCAGTGGTCGTATAGATTATGCAATGTCCACTTTAGTATAAGAATTAAGATCAGTTTCTATATCATGTTTGTTATATTAAAAGATTCTAAATTAAAACTATTTGTTCCTCTTTTGATTATTTAAAGTCAACTTCCTATTCCCGTAGTTCTGCATGAGCATCTGGTAATGTATTTGCAAGTGGCCACAGTTGGTAATATAATTACTTTATTATGCATTGGCTTCAATAGAACATTTCGCCTTTTATGCTTTATTTTCTAAATAATTTGAACCAGGATTGTGCCAGGGCAGCCATTGTTCCTGCAGGTATTAGAGTTATACTTGCAGTGCAGCATTTGAAGTTATGCTTTACAGCAGACACATGGACTATGGGATTCTGTAGATTGGAGGAAACTCATTGGGGGACATGTACCTAATTTTTGGCCCGGCTTTTTCTTTCTTTTGTGGGACTTTTTGTGAGGCATGTGCACTTTGACTACTTCTTCTTAGACAAGGTTGTCTTTGCCTAGTTTTCTGCCATGTTTCCTGATTTATCACCTGTATGCAGTTTTGAAAGTCGCAAATTTTGGTGCAAATCCACAGCTGCCCGTACCAGGTGTAGAAAATAGTTTGGAGCAGTTTGCGACTCAAACACTGCATGTAAAAATAAGGATAAAACACAAAAAAAAAACACAAAAAAAACAAACAAACAAAGCAGGCGCACAAAGCAGTTATCTCATTATCACCACAGGCAGGATTATAAATGGCAGGTTACACAAATCAGTGTTGTTGCAGTGCACCTATGGCAAGTCACAGAGCATGCCCACAACACTCTTCCTTCCATAGAAGTCAATGGAGCACTTGAAAAGTGCAATTGTAAAATTTATGAAGTTCTTACTATGTCTGCAATAGCTAAAAACTATTACTTAGGCCCTCAGGGCCTAAAAATTAGGCCCTATTAACCAGGCCAAGTGCTCATCCGGACCGGATTTTGGGTGTAGTACACTGCCGGAAGGAGAAGGGAGGTGTAGTGAGTTCTTCCCACCCCTCCTCTCTCCATTGAAAGCTGAGCGGTTGCACTGCAAATCCTCCCAAATATAGGACCTGCCCTATATATTGCGGTGCTGCTGCCTCCCTGCTTTGTCATAGTGTGGTAAGACACAGTGTACTCCCTGCACCATGGCCGGGTGCCATGAACTTCTATTGGGGCTGCCTTGTGCTCCTTCTAAGCAACCACAATGGAAAGCTGATTGGAGAGGGTTGAGACAAAATAATAGTGGAGGATTAGCAGAGAAACAGCTGCCATAAGGTAATGAATGTTTATCATAGTAAACTTTACAGTTGCCCTTTACAAGTGCTCCATCGACTTCTATGGAAGGAAGAGTGTTGTGGGCATGCTCTGTGACCTGCCCATAGGTGCATTGCAACAACACTCATTGTGATAATGAGATAATTTAATGAGATAACTGCTGACATGTGATCTTTACAGAACAGGAAGTGTCAAACTATTGATAGGCTCAGTGGCCGTAGTCATGGGTGTGTTAAACCGAAACTCAATGCGGCATGTTAATCAATATATTGGTAGCCAACTTATTTGAAATGGTTGTCCATGTGATTTAATCTCTCCATTATGGCTCTTACAGAAGCACCCAGTCTGTGCTCTAAAGACTAAAACAGACGACCATGGTTAGTCCTTGAATCTTCTGGCTGGTTTTTATGGATCAGCCACAGTGCAAAGGATGGGAGTCATCATGATATATGATATATATCCCCCTACCCTGTGCCATACTGTAAACACGATTACTCTGGTGAGTGGTCTGGAGTGAAGCGCTTTAGCTGCCTTGCGAGTGATTATAGGTAATAAATTACAGAGTTTGAGCAATGGTTCCCTTATGGCACATATAACGTGATCCTATGTTATCCTCAATCACACAATTTCCGTAAGGGAGAATGAAGAGATCCCAAAATTCATTTTGCCATTGAATCATTTTTATTTTAAATAAATTTGCAGATAATCTCTTTGTAATGGCATCTTTCGGTCTGGCTGTGACCTGTGAAGCCAGTAAATTGTGCAGTGATAATGTTAGCGCTTTGTCATTACCTTCCATGTGTCACAGGAATGTGGTAATTGCAGTCACGAGGAAGTCTGCTGGTGTCATGAACGCTGCTCACAGCACAGTGGGGATTCACAATAGACAACGGGGTTTCACTCACATTCACAGATATTTTAGCCCTTTGATGTGCTGTTTTTTAATAAATGGTGTTATCGCTGGTACATTATATAGTGTATTGTATGATAAAGAAACCTCTTCTAGATCCAAGAAAATGTACCGTACCACTTGTTCTATAAAGTACATGATGTGGGCATTATGTGAATACATTTGCATGTTGTTTAGTATATAGTGTGCGCCTGTTTTACAGGTTTTGTTACGTGTGAAGTCAGCAGTTGTAGACCTCATTGCTAAATATATACTTTCTAAAGATTGAATATGCCAGAAATAAGGGAGAACTCAGGCAGCATGTTATAGAGCGGGAGGGCAGAGGTCGCACTAACATTTTTCCAGAAGGGTAAAAATACTCCTCTTACCATTTTTGAGGAGTATTTTTACCCGAGGAGGAGTATGAAAATTTCGGTAGCACACTGCGCACACAGCACACACTACACAGAACACAGCACACACTACACAGAACACAGCACACACTACACAGAACACAGCACACACTACACAGAACACAGCACACACTACACAGAACACAGCACACACTACACAGAACACAGCACACACTACACAGAACACAGCACACACTACACAGAACACAGCACACACTACACAGAACACAGCACACACTACACAGAACACAGCACACACTACACAGAACACAGCACACACTTCACTCACTACACTCACACACAGAACACAGAACACAGCGCACACTACACAGAACACAGCACACACTTCACTCACTACACTCACACACAGAACACAGAACACACTACACAGAACACAGCACACACTACACAGAACACAGCACACACTTCACTCACTACACTCACACACAGAACACAGAACACACTACACAGAACACAGCACACACTACACAGAACACAGCACACACTACACAGAACACAGCACACACTTCACTCACTACACTCACACACAGAACACAGCGCACACTACACTCACACACTGCGCACACAGCACACACTACACTCACACACTGCGCACACAGCACACACTACACAGAACACACTACACAGAACACAGCACATACTACACAGAACACAGCACACACAGCACACACTTCACTCACACACAGAACACAGCGCACACTACACTCACACTGCACACACAGCGCACACACTGCGCACACAGCACGCACTACACTCACACACAGAACACAGCACACACTACACTCACAGCACACACTACACTCACACACAGAACACAGCACACACTACACAGCACACACTGCGCACACACACAGAACACAGCACACACTACACAGCACACACTGCGCACACAACACACAGAACACAGCACACACTACACTCACACACTGCGCACACAGCACACACTTCACTCACACACAGAACACAGCGCACACTTCACTCACACACTGCGCACACAGCACACACTTCACTCACACACAGAACACAGCGCACACTACACTCACACACAGAACACAGCGCACACTACACTCACTCACACACACAGAACACAGCGCACACTACACTCACTCACACACACAGAACACAGCGCACACTACACTCACACACACAGAACACAGCGCACACTACACTCACAGAACACAGCACACACTACACAGCACACACTGCGCACACAACACACAGAACACAGCACACACTACACTCACACACTGCGCACACAGCACACACTTCACTCACTACACTCACACACAGAACACAGCGCACACTACACTCACTACACTCACACACAGAACACAGCGCACACTACACTCACAGAACACAGCGCACACTACACTCACAGAACACAGCGCACACTACACTCACAGAACACAGCGCACACTACACTCACACACAGAACACAGCACACACTACACTCACTCACACACACAGAACACAGCGCACACTACACTCACACACACAGAACACAGCGCACACTACACTCACACACACAGAACACAGCGCACACTACACTCACAGAACACAGCACACACTACACAGCACACACTGCGCACACAACACACAGAACACAGCACACACTACACTCACACACTGCGCACACAGCACACACTTCACTCACTACACTCACACACAGAACACAGCGCACACTACACTCACTACACTCACACACAGAACACAGCGCACACTACACTCACAGAACACAGCGCACACTACACTCACAGAACACAGCGCACACTACACTCACACACAGAACACAGCACACACTACACTCACTCACACACACAGAACACAGCGCACACTACACTCACACACACAGAACACAGCGCACACTACACTCACAGAACACAGCACACACTACACAGCACACACTGCGCACACAACACACAGAACACAGCACACACTACACTCACACACTGCGCACACAGCACACACTTCACTCACTACACTCACACACAGAACACAGCACACACTACACTCACTACACTCACACACAGAACACAGCACACACTACACTCACACACAGAACACAGCACACACTACACTCACACACAGAACACAGCACACACTACACTCACACACAGAACACAGCACACACTACACTCACACACAGAACACAGCACACACTACACTCACACACAGAACACAGCACACACTACACTCACACACAGAACACTACACGGCACGCACACACTACACTCACACACAGAACACAGCGCACACTACACTCACTACACTCACACACAGAACACAGCACACACTACACTCACACACAGAACACAGCACACACTACACTCACACACAGAACACAGCACACACTACACTCACACACAGAACACAGCACACACTACACTCACACACAGAACACTACACGGCACGCACACACTACACTCACACACAGAACACAGCACACACTACACTCACTACACTCACACACAGAACACAGCACACACTACACTCACACACAGAACACAGCACACACTACACTCACACACAGAACACAGCACACACTACACTCACACACAGAACACAGCACACACTACACTCACACACAGAACACTACACGGCACGCACACACTACACTCACACACAGAACACAGCACACACTACACGCACACACTGAACACTACACTACACGGCACACACTGAACACTACACTACACTGCACACACTGAACACTACACTACACGGCACACACTGAACACTACACTACACTGCACACACTGAACACTACACTACACTGCACACACTGAACACTACACTACACGGCACACACTGAACACTACACTACACTGCACACACTGAACACTACACTACACTGCACACACTGAACACTACACTACACTGCACACACTGAACACTACACTACACTGCACACACTGAACACTACACTACACGGCACACACTGAACACTACACTACACGGCACACACTGAACACTACACTACACTGCACACACTGAACACTACACTACACTGCACACACTGAACACTACACTACACTGCACACACTGAACACTACACTACACGGCACACACTGAACACTACACTACACGGCACACACTGAACACTACACTACACTGCACACACTGAACACTACACTACACTGCACACACTGAACACTACACTACACTGCACACACTGAACACTACACTACACTGCACACACTGAACACTACACTACACTGCACACACTGAACACTACACTACACTGCACACACTGAACACTACACTACACTGCACACACTCACCCGTCCGGATCTGCGGGCAGGTAGAGATGGAGCAGGACAGGGAGCAGCAGCCCCGCTGTCCACAGGTATCGCGGGGCCTGCGCTCTCGCTCCGGAGCGCTGCTGACACAGATCACTGTGTCAAGTGTCGCGCTGAGCGGCCCGGCGCGCGCTGTGATCGCGCGACATTTACCTCTTTTGCAGCGCTCGCCGGGCCGCTCAGCCTGCGCGCTACAGGGAATAATTGCCAAGCGTAACTTTACGCATGGCAATTATTTTGGGGGGTAATGGCGCCTCATCACGCGTCTATGACGCGCGGTGAGGCGTTAATGCGACCTCTGCGGGAGGGTTTAAACAGATTGTACACAGTGTTCTATCTGCAGACATCATGTTATAGAGCAGGAGGAGCTGAGCAGATTGTACATAGTGTCCTATCTGCAGACAGCATGTTATAGAGCAGAAGGAGCTGAGCAGATTGTACATAGTGTCCTATCTGCAGGCAGCATGTTATAGAGCAGGTTGACCTGAGCAGATTGTACATAGTGTCCTATCTGCATGCAGTATGTTATATAGCAGTAGCAGATGAGCAGATTATACTTAGTGTCCTATCTGCAGGCAGCATGTTATAGAGCAGGAGGAGCTGAGCAGACTGTACATAGTGAATGTTTTGCTGGGACAATTTTTTCTATGAATATTGTAGCTGTATAACGTGGATAAATGCTTTGTATTCACCTGCATGAAATACATACATACATTAGGGGTATATACACTTTTTGTGGCTCTGTTTTAAGGCTCCATTAACTACATAAATAAAGTATGAACATGTTGAATGTCTTATAGCAGCGTGTTTTTCCATAAGACACCATAATTGGATGGTTGTTGCTGTTTCCTGCAGGAATTTCGGCAACTATTTTCATGCGGCAGGTTTAGCCCTATGCAGGTGAGTTCATATAGATCACAATGCGTCAGCTGTAGATTACATCGGGCTAACCACCAGTAAACTTGACACATGTTACGTGTTGTTTTACCCAATGTATTCAATGTATTGTCGATATCAATATTGGTTGTGGCAATTTTAAAAACACAAGAAACGCTGTTTCCTCATGATAACGCATTATGGTTGTACATTGTGCTGTAATTGTGTCCCCATAGATTTTCTATCAATGACCTATGGTCAGGATGGGCCATTAATGCTCAGTCTGGACAATGTCTTTAAGACGCTTCTTCATCTTATGTCCTCTTGTTGTGTAGTCTCTTTCAGAATCCTTTTCTATATGCCCCTGGCTACCTCCTCTGTGACCCTGATTTCTTTCGTCTCCCCTGACATCACCTTTGACACTTTCCCACTCCGCTGACATGTAATGATATTCTAGTACCTTCCTGTATCATCACTGTCTCGTCATTTCAGCCTGACCCCCCCCCTTCCCCACCAGTTTTTGACCATTCAGTGAATGTGTAATTTCCTTGCTACATTTTGAAGTCTGTTTGTGGTTTTGTTCATATTGAGGAAAAATATTCATCATTCACCCCAAGGGGGACCTGGAAAAATTCCCAAGTCCTTGGTGTGACTAGGGCTTTGTGTGCCGCCAATAAACAGATCACCTGAAACAATGTGAAGCACTTAAGGCAACAGGAGGAGCCAAATGTTATGAATATGGAGACGTTTACAATCCACAAAAATGACTGTGCACTAATATGTAATCCTAGGGTGTGACGCTACATGCAGAGACAACCACATTACAACAGACACACGGCTCCTGCTTGGGGGGCTGTCTGCACCGTTTATATCTGATACGTGTCTTTGTGATGTGCCTGCATGGTGTAATAAATCTCAATGGGACAGATTTGTTTTTTTATTAAAAATGCATCAGAAATCTTGCGTCTTAGCTCAATGGGTTTAAACTTTTTTCAATTTCAGTTCCTTGGTCAAAATTTATGGAATAAGCAAAAAAGCGATGCTCTAAATTTTGTCATATTTTTGTGACAAAGGCCAGCTAATAGAGGGTATATTTTTAGACCAGACAATATGAGATTGGGAGCTGCAACACAAGAAACAACTCAAGGGTTGGTTTAGGTCTGTTTGTAGCATAAAGCGGACATGCTTTTATTTTATATGTACAATCGCTTTAAAAGTGATGGAAAAAAAAAACCACGCACTTGCCCCACTCTGGCTCTCTGTTCCAGAATCGCTCCATTATTTCCGGTTTCAGGCCTTGCTCTCAACCAAACATTCCCACTTTGTCCAATGATTGGCCTCACTAGACACAGGAAGTGAAATTCACTGGAAAACGGAAGGGACATCCCCTGTCCAAGAAGGCCAGTCACTGGATGAAGCAGGTTCTGTGGACCTCTGGAATTTCTGGATATGCATTGGGCCCAAAAACAGGAAGTACTGAAGCAACTTGGATTCCAAAGGGGACAAATTGGGGTTAGCATTTCTCATTCTTACCCCAGGGGGAAGTGATGGAAAAAAAAAAACACGTACTTGCCCCACTCTGGCTCTCTGTTCCAGAATCGCTCCATTATTTCCGGTTTCAGGCCTTGCTCTCAACCAAACATTCCCACTTTGTCCAATGATTGGCCTCACTAGACACAGGAAGTGAAATTCACTGGAAAACGGAAGGGACATCCCCTGTCCAAGAAGGCCAGTCACTGGATGAAGCAGGTTCTGTGGACCTCTGGAATTTCTGGATATGCATTGGGCCCAAAAACAGGAAGTACTGAAGCAACTTGGATTCCAAAGGGGACAAATTGGGGTTAGCATTTCTCATTCTTACCCCAGGGGGGTACCCCCTGGCCCGGGGGTTTTGACTTTTAAATAGAACTGGATCGATTTATATACAATTACCTTATTTACTGGATAATATAAAATGGCAAAATATCAACCATTAATTCCAAAAAAACAACACTAGTATTTTCCATAGAAATTAATCACATTGATTCCTTGATTTTCCAACTTGCACTGGAATCTGTTTGGTTAGGTAGAAATTGAATGTAGATAATTTTGTGTATTAAATGTATCTTCTAGAATTATAGTGTCATGTAGTACCTGGTGCTATAAGCACTTTTGCAATAGTATGGTGAGAGTTCTTTAAGAATGTGATGCTTTGTATACAGAATATTATTTCTGTTTTGTCGTCTTCTAAACATTTACAGTAAATGGAACAGTCCGCCCTGGTGATTCATATGTAATTTTGTAAAGGTACGTGATAAGAGGAAAAATGCTGAGGGGGAATCTGGATCTGCAAAGTGATCCGATTTATCCATATGTAAATGTAAGGGGAAAAAAGACACACTCTTGTAATGTGTCTAACTAGACATTTCTAGAGAAATTCTCTATGATTTAAAAAACAACTTTATCATTTCTGTACATTATGCCATTTCTTAGAAACTCCCATTTTAACCTATATTCTAATAAGGCAGCGGGTGCACCGAGATCATGTCCTTGGCACCCATAGCAATGCTATTCCTGCCTGGACCACTACTCTCATCTTCCAGAGAACTTCTTACAAGACAAACCTTTCACTTATCTGATCGAGAGGGTAGTGGTCCAGGCAGAAATAAAAATTGATGTCTGAGGTAAGAACACAATCTCACTGTACCCATTGCCTTATTAGCATATGGATTAAAATGAAGAAACGGCATAGTGGACAGAAATAATAAAGTTATATTTAAAGTTAATTTATATAGAACAGGCTAACAACAGATGATAACACTTGCAGGTGGTAAAGAAAGACTCAGTCCAAGCTGCCTCCCAAATGAATTATTATGTTATATGGGGGCTGTTAATAAGATCAGAAATATAGCTTTGTGGCCACATACCAATAAAGCAGGAGTCATTTTTTAAAGGATATCATATCAGCCTGAAAACCCACCAGGGCTGGGCACAATTTGCTTACATACAGCCATAACGCTGTCACAGCTAGTGGAGCATAGTGGGCACCAAAAATCAACATGCCTGATCCTTTCCTTTCTGCGCTACTTTATTTGTCTTGAATGTACACTTCAATATTGATCTACTTGCTCGAATATTTAGCTACTTGACAAGGTTTGCTACCATATAATGAAGCCCTGCCCCTCCGAAACCTCAGAATAAATTAAGAGGCTACGGCTCTGACTGGCTTATAATTGTGCTATTACAGCAAGCAATTTCACTGCTGGTCCACTGGCCTTACAATTATTTCCAGACTTGTATGGCGTACAAGCCCTGATAACCATTAATACACTCTTACTTACTTACTTAATACAAGTAAGAGAATAAGATTGCTTTCCACACTGTATATAGTTTGTCTAGCTATAGGATAGGATTTTTGTGGTTACTGGGGGTCCTTAGCACTCATGAGAACAGGGGCCTGCTATTGCCTCTTTTGACTGGAGCTCTGGTGCACATGGAGTCCCATAGAAATGAAAGGAGCACTGCTGGAGTGTGTGTGCCAATGCTCCATTTCTTGTGATTGGATTCCCAACAGATAGTTATACCCTATAATGTGAAAGGGAGTTAGTGTACACATTGGAAAAGGCCATTTAAAGTTGTATAACCCTTATCTCTGCATTTGTTTGGATATATATATATATATATATATATATATATATATATATTTAATGACATCCTTATATCCGTTTTCAGCAACAGTAAAATGAAAAAATTTCCCAAGAAAATCATTAAGTGATGGCTTATCAGTTTGTTGGATCACCCAGAGCCTGAGGTAATTTCCCTATATAACAATGTTCTAACCGTCGAGCAATAACCTCATATAAAGTCATTTATTTCCTACAGAAACCTGATGTCTCTGTCAGCGCAGGTTGTGTCATGTCAACAAAGTACTTCCTCCATGAAAGTCTGCAAATAATAACCTGTGAGCCCTGGGGAGGTAGGAGCAGGCGTGTCTCAGGTCTCTTCATCAGCATTCAGGAGCACCAAGGGTTTACTCTGATTTCAATCAATATATGGAGAAATAGCATTTGGTGTTGTGTTCTGTATTCAGCTGAACACACGGCACAGAATACGAATTTCAGAATTCACAATCCACACCTCCTCTCCTACATGGCATGATATACAGTATACGTATTCTATTTCCATTTGTATGTATTTATATGTGAGTTGTAAAACGCTACGGAATTTGATGGCGCTATATAAAGATTATTATTATTATTTCCACTCTATACTACGACACCGCAGTTTATGCATGGAAACAAAAACGCATGTAAATTTACACTAAAAGTTCTATATAGTTCTGTAATCTTTTTGCTTAGCTTTATAAAGTATTTTTATAATAATATCAAAATATCATTATTGTACCTTAACATACCTTATCTAATATCATTATAATACCTTTACACAAACATCTGTGAAACACCAACCATACAGTGGCTGAATTTAAGAGTCCGAACACTGCTCCGGAGATAGGAGTCTATGTATTTTAGTGATGGATGAGGAAAGAAGTGAGACCAACGCAGTGTAATATATTTATATTTTCTTTACGGTGCGGTTCTGCCGTGGGCATACAGAGACTGTATATAATCTATAACTATCCTGATTAGTCTCCCTTCCCTGTTGTAGTGTTCAGTATGTGAAATATGGCCACCAAATGGTCTCGGTTGCAGAAACCGAGGATGTTTGTGAGCCTTTCTCTTAAGATTGATTGTTGGGGTCATGTTTGTGTGGCTTTGCCTGATCTGATGATACCAGCAGCTGAACTGTTGCCAAAAATTCAGTGCACAGAACGTTGTGGCGTTTTTTTTCCGCAGTTCTCTTTCATTGTCTTCTTACAGCTCCTTAGACCTGTTTCACGGGACCATGTATGTGTGCTACTTGTATTTCCTAGATCGAAAACTGTTCTGGGAGAAGGACCGAAAGCTCTTCAGGGAGCAGGATTCAATGTATAAATGTCGTCTTTTGCTGCAACATGTCCCTCTGAAACCAACCCAAACCTACCTAAACACATACCTTTCTCAGACCTAACAGCGGATCCATGGTCTGCTGTCTGCTGCACCGATGACCATAGAAAAGACCTGGGCAGGAATAGGACCTGTTCTATAATTTGTGGTCCGGGTAGGTGGCTCTCACACCACCAGCCATTGAATATAAACAGACATCAAAATTCTTTTCCATTGCTCTGAATATGATAGTTTTCACAGCCCACACGTGGCTTTCTGAAGTCTCATACTAATTTCCATAGCAGCTCTGCCACCTGTGAATATATCAAATTCTGCAATAATTCTGGTTTTTGCACAGATCAGACATTATAGTCGTGATTCACAGAACTCTCCATTTACACTTTCCAGACCTGTTCATTTTATCATCCTACTTGTAAAGGAGCAATAAAAATCCTTTTTAAACCAATCATAGACATAAAATTGGGCCTCCTGCTGTGTGTACTTTGAGTTTTCCGTGGTCTTTTTCCCCAATTGATTTATTTCAGACCTCATATGTAAACTGTCTTCTATATGGTTATCTAGAACCTGCATTATAAATCACTCTGCATTGTAACACCTGCAGAGAAATGCTCATATTGGACTCCATCCTTCAGTGTGTAGATAAATCATTCCATGATCTGTTATTGAATTATGCGGGAGGAGAATGCAAAATGTAATTTATGTATATCAATGAATGTCTCATACTGGTATTAATACCTTGAGCATGCAAATACACCCCATCTTTACACTCCTGAAAATACTGCAATTATCTGATATTCTGCACATATATCACACGTTGGTCAGAATCTTACAAGCATAAAAAGAAACTAGTTATACTGTAAACAAATGCATATTTTTTTATCATATGTCATGAATAAAATAATAGTACAGGCGGTCCCCTACTTAAGAACACCCCTAGTTAAGAACGGACCTCTGGTTGTTGGCAATTTACTATACTTTAGTCCGAGAATACTATAAACAGCTATAACAGTTATCAAAAGTGTCTGTTAATTCTGGTTCTGATGATCCAACATTTTTAAAAATCCAATTATCACAGAGACCAAAAAATTTTTTGCTGGGTTTACAATTATAAAATATACAGTCCCAACTTGCATAAATATTCAACTTAAGAACAAACCTACAGAACCTATCATGTACGTAAACCTGGGACCGCCAATATCCGTATTAGCTTCAGCGATCTGAATGGCATCTTTTTTTTAGAGCTTTAAAGGGTAACTAAACCTTTGATGCTTTTTTTTTATTTTTGAAAAGAATACAGGAGGGGATAATAGTAAACTTTGAAATACTTCATCAAGTAAAGCAGCTTCCTCATGCCTATTTTTTCTCCTCTTTCTCCTGTAGTGAGCAGTGTATCCAAAAGCCTACTGAAGTCTGTCCACTTTAGGCAGATAAGGGGCTACTGATGAATTCTTTCCATACCTAGTGCATATGTCTGTTGATGATTCAGTCCTCTGAGGATATTAGACAATCTAAAATATAAGGAAATCTACAATGTGGAATCTACTTTTGGAAAGATTCACCGTCAGGGGAGCAACTGCATCCTGATTTTCACTAATTCTTGGATGGAGCCGCTGCCGAAATAAAGTTTAATCCTCAAATTAATTTTATAGGCTACTGGAGGCGCTACTGGCCCATTGTTCTGGTGCGGCAGACTAATGGGAGCTACTGGGCAAGAGCTAGATTGCTCCCGGATACGCACAAGAAAAATGGCCAGGGGGGTATAAAGGCGGGTCTGTAGTGGCTACTGGGGGCATGGATTTGTCTTCAAGTAGCAGGGGGAGCTTAACATCTTTTCCGGATGATGCCACCACACTAGGCCATGAAAGAAACATCATCTTGAAGATGCTCAGCTGCTTGACAACATACATCTAGCAGTTTATTAGGTCTATTTCTGATAACAGGTTCCCTTTAAGTCATTAGACATGTTATCAGGTTCCTTTACCTTTCATCTGTCTGTGTAAACAACTGTCTCTTTCCATACACCACACACTGCTTCAATAAGAAAGAAAGTAAAGGGGAAAAGAAAGGAACAGATTTCAAAGGAAAAGTTTTCTATAGATTTAAAAAAATGTTGAAAGTTTAGTTATACTTTATATTCTAATGAAGAGGAAACATTTTGCAAAAGGATCCATAGTAAACACATAGTGCAAATCAGTATTACTGTGTTACAATGCAGTGTTATAAAAATAGATGCTCTAGTATAATTGCAGTATTTTATGATTAATGAAAGTATTTGAAGTATCTGAAGTGTCATTGAAAGAATGTACCGTAGCTTGCCAAGCTCATAGCAAGGATTCTGGGCTCCATTTTAAAGTGTATAGCGCTGCTCTAGTCCTAAGTGGCCCAGCAGCCTATGAGCCCCCACAGTCCCGATGAGGCAGCTACTTCTTCATTTGCTTTGTTGCTGAATGCAAACTGCTATGAATAGCTTCCTGATTTTTGCTGACGGCTTGTTCCTGCATGGCAGTAGCAGATTATTATTGGATATCTGCCAACTGGAATAGGAGCAATTCTAATAATTTTATATAAAGGAATGTTTAATAAGCAGTGTATTCCCTTGTCAGTATTATTATTTTTTTTTTCAAGTGTTGAAATAATTCTCAACTTTTCAGTTACTGTTGAAAAATCTGATGTATACATAAGGTTACTAAGTTACCTCTCTCCAGGGAAAACTGAGTTTGGCTCATGCCCACCATGGGGAAAAACTGGTTGTGTGCCATAGGGATTTGGGCAAGATTTCGGCAAACCCACAACTCATTTCTTCAATCCCACGCTGACCAGTTTCCCAGTTTCTTTATGTCATGTATAGTAACATTTCTATATTAGTATATTATCAGGTACAATAGATTTTTACCATTTTATATCCAATATTATATTTTTTAATATAAGAATTTAAAGGACTAAATATTGTTTTCACAACTGGATTTCAGATATGGGTTTTTAGACATTCCAGCCTTCACACCGCCGCAAACAGTTTTGCTTTCTTTACCATTTTATCAATAAAGTCTTCCCATTAGCATCTACTTAATTTACTATTAGTGGCCTAATTTTCCTTTTTATCTTTATTTTATAAGCTGCTACAACCAATTTCTTAAGTTCAATATCTGCCAGAAAGATGAAGGTTAATTTACATTTCAGTGAGGTAGAAGATCAGTATACAGGCGGTCCTCTACTTAAGAACACTCGACTTACATACGACCCCTAGTTACAAACGGACCTCTGGATATTGGTAATTTCCTGTACTTTAGTCCTAGGTTACAATAAACAGCTGTAACAGTTATCACTGGTGTCTGTAATGAAGTTTTATTGTTAATCTTGATTCTTGTGACAACCCAACATTTTTAAAATCCAGTTGTCACAAAGACCAAAAAAGTTCTGTTTGGGATTACAATGATAAAATATACAGTTCCGACTTACATACAAATTCAACTTAGAACTGCCTGTAGTAGTGAAATCAAATTATTTACTATGAGACTGTAAATTGGACATGACTAACATAAAATGACATCTGAAGCCACTGTATATGACCTTTCCTTGAGTCACTACAATAAATCTGGATATGCTTGTTATATCTTCTTAACCCTTGATTAGTACAGTGGATTCATGGGATCTTACTTAGAGTCTATATATCTGCATGCATATTTTTTTTGTGTTCAGATCCCTTTAAAAAAAATAAAAAGTTTAGGATGAAATTTTCGGGTATGTTGCTTTGTTTTCTATATAGAGGGCCGGTTCACAATTGTGCTTGGATCTTTTGTTATTATCTTCCGCCACTAAAACAGTAATAACTGAAGTCGAATGGATCTTGTCAGGAACACGGAAGGAAGGGCGGCACGGTGGCTGAGTGTGTAGCACTTCTGCCTTGCAGCACTGGGGTCCTGGGTTCGAATCCCACCCAGGTCAACATCTGCAAAGAGTTTGTATGTTCTCTCCGTGTTTGCGTGGGTTTCCTCCGGGTACTCCGGTTTCCTCCCACACTTCAAAACATACTGTTAGGTTGTTTAGATTGTGAGCCCCATGGGGACAGGGACCAATTTGATATGCTTGTGCAGCGCTGCGTAATCTGTGTGCGCTATATAAATAAAGAATTATTAAGACTATTGGGTCACGCTGCACCACCCTCTGACAGCTCTTAGCCCTGCAGAACCTAAGTGATTTTAGCTTTAACCATTTGTCATATATATAGGGCTGAAAAGACACATTTCATAGACTATGCCCAAGTACAATATTACACTTGCTAACAAATCATTTAAGTTCGGTAACGTCTGAGGAATCGATCTGCCTGGGATCCCCAAAGAATGACCAATTCCTTTCTGCAGAGTTCCACCTAAGAATGATTCCAACATCCAAACCAAGCCCCCTACCCAACACACATGCCCCCCCCCCCCCACCGACACACATCCCCCCGCCCCCGACACTTTGGTGTGTATATCAAGAGGGGTTTTTCTAGCTGTGACAGATCTATTACAATGTCAAATGATTTCAGTGGAACTTAAATGGGCTCTGTCGGTGTCCAATCACACCATTTGCGTTAGTTCTTCTGTTATTTTAGCTTAAAATTGTACAAGAGCTGCAATGCCATTCTTTCTATCTCAAATAATGGAAGCCTAACAGCATTGGATTCAATGGATACATCCGTTAGATTTCTATTTTTATCAGTGACAGAGGATAATAATGGAGGTTTGAACGTGAGTGTGAAATGGGTCTAAATATAATCTCCTAATTAATTGTCGATAAGTTTCTTGAGTAGTAATAAAGGGGTGCTTTTTTATTACTTAAAACATCCCTCTATGGGTTGGCCACAGCCTAAGGGATAATCCACATGAACATCCACAATATGTGAAACAGAGGCAGCATGGTGCCCATATTTCAAGGACAAAAGATGCTTAGGGGCCTGGGTCCAAGCTTCATAGGTATACATGAACGAAGGAGACCTTGCATCCCCACGGAACAGCAAACATGATTATAGTGTTTACATACTTGTCCCTTGTGCAATGGCGGTTGTTACAGAGGATTGATAGTCTATAGTTTTTTCAACTACACCCCAGCCTATCACTGCCTCTTATCTGTCTACAAAAGTTGGTTTAAGAATGAGTGTCTTTTGGCAGACCCATAGGACGACTATGGAACTAAAGTGCACATGTTATCTGGGACAGTACTGCACATTTTTTATATTCTATAAAATATTCTATAAATTATTATATAGTGCTCTTTGCTATCCTGGAAAATAGTATACTGTATGTGTTTTTTATTGCATTCCTTAGGACTCTTAGAGGTTTGGTACTGCTTTAAAATTGCAGCCAGTATAAATGGTAATGCAGTGTTACTGTCAGTGCTCCACATTCATTTGTTTGGGTTTCAGGGGAGATGAATAAACCCTTACAATATATTAGTCATCAGTCTCTGTGAAGGGAAGGGAGACGGTGAGTTCATGAGTGAGAAAACAGATTTCATCTAACAAACAAATTCGGCTCTGAATGGGAAGTTTCTGTATTTCATGTCTGACTTTATTGTCACTGTAGAATCTTTGTCTGATACCTGCTCAAAACTCATTAAATGTTCATTTTGCCCAAGTGATCTGCAAGTGAAGACAAAAAAAAGAGGTTAATGAAAATGTGTCCCATGCGAGAAAAAGCAATAAGAAACAAAAGGTAATAAGGATTCCGCTTAAAGCCCAACAGGTCAACTAATATGTGCTGTGTATAGTCTATAAGAGGTTACATTTCCCATCTATCCACCTCATTATACAGTGGAGATAAGACGGTGGACGAATGAAAATGAACTTCTACTGAATGAAAATGGCAGAAAATCACCTGCAGGTTTGTCTTTTGAGTGAAAGCCACAATAAAGACCTGCAACAGAAATTTTCATGCTGTGTGTATTAAATTATCTGCCTCTACAGGGCTAATCTACTGTGAGCATGTCCTATGGGAACCTAGCCCAAGGCCTCATGCACACACAGCTGTGCTTTCCCAGGCCACGAAAAACCGATCTGCAGTCCACTTTTGCACTACGTGTGTCATCAGATCTTCGCATCTGGGCCTTATGCCACAAAAATGGTGCACGTGTCATAATTTTTATCTGCAACAAGAGGAAGGCTTTTCCCAACTCCTTGAAAGGTCTCATGATTGTGTTTGTCTGCTGTACATAATTGTAGATTAGCTGCTGACTGATTGCACTGGCATTTTCTCAATTTGGTGACCATGTTTTTCATTTTCATGGAAGGCCCAGACCACAAATGTGGGAAGGCGTAGTATATGCTCTGAGTTACTTTACAAGTCAGTAAAAAACACATTCATGTGCATAAGTGCATTCAATTTGATGTTTCATCCAGATAGCACACCGATGAAATGAACATTGTGCATTAGGCCTAAAAGGATAGGTGATTTGGTGCAAAAAATTCTGCATCTGGAAATCTGTTCCATACAGAATGAGGTTGTTTCTACAACATGTAAATGGACACAAACAAATATCCCCTCTGCCAAAAAAAATGTTCCAATACATATGTGAGGGTGCATTTAGACGGCACCGATGCTCGCCCGGACCAGATCTCGAGCGAGCATAGGGAATGGGAGGAGGAGGTGGGAGGATGGAGTGATCTTCACCCCTCTGTAGGCAGATAAGGGCGGTATGCCAAAATATAGGACATGTCACATGAACACTGTGTGCTCACTGTCACCGGGAGCTATATAAATCTATGGGGGCCGTGATCTGTTCCCAAACCTGGTCGGAATAACTTGTAGATAAAATCTGTTAGATAAACTTTAAAACACAAAATCTACATAATAACACTTCTATATTTACAATCTGTGATCAGTAAACTCAGGTAAGTTCTTTATCCACCACAGGTGAAAAATGTGTGATTGGACAATTGCCTCTCCACTGCCCCCCTAATGCCATTTTGACCTTCAAGAGAGTGGTTGCTTGGGAGTTTCTGCTTGACAAGCTAATTTATAAATCGTGTGTTGGGCAAATGTATTCCAGTAACAAGTCTGTCTCAAGTGATATATCCAACAACAAATTGGCACACCATATACATGTAAGTTACTCACTGCATCCTCCTGCAGCCCTGAGTAGCCCAGGATGTCCTGCACTCAGAGGAGTTTTAAAGCAACATTTTCTGGAACTGTGGTGGGAAGTCAGGAGGTGTGGACAGGGCTGGATTATCATTGGAGCGTATGTCCCTCAATTCTTTCTGTTTAAAGGGACCCAGGAGGGAAGCTACAATGATAATCCAAATTTCCCCTCTTTTCAACGGTTTTGGTGCCCTCATGATTAAAAAGCTGTGAAAAAGCAGGGAGCAATAAGTTGCTGATTAAATTGCTATGTTGGCACTTTGTGATAAATAAGTGGGTTTTTGGCTGTAGTTTGGTCTTTCTCCCTCTAAAAGGTTCACCATCACCGACCTATGCAATGGTAGTTTTATTGCTAAAATTATTTAGGATCTGGTAAACTCCCATTCAGTATAAAACAACATAACATATGTGGCAAAAATTATAAAGATTTCACAAGTTTGTTTTATATTGTGGTCTCTATATGATTTTGCTGTGCTCTGCCATTAGCTGACTCGCTCCCCTTCTCTGTGATATCATTTCCTAGCTGAGCCTACCAATTTTTAAACAAGTTTACTTGAGGTACCTATTGAATTTGCTGCTTTTTTGAGAGAGTGTGATGTCAGTAGTGCCATATGCGGAGGTGTCTCTGCCTCACAGAAGGAAGTCAAAGCAGTGTCTACAAATAAGCATTAAGAATTCTATTTCTTGTGTTTTTTTAGAAAGTTAAGCTCTTAATACAGGGTCGGCTCCAGGTTTCAGTAGGCCCCTGGGCGATAGAGAAAATATTCTCTAGTTTATCATTCCAAACAGCCCCTCATGGTTATTTTAGTGAAAACCCCCCTCACCCACTATGGATTCATTAAATAAATCCTTATGTGGGCCCCCCCAGCAGCTCTGGGCCGGACACTTGCCCAGGTATGCCCAGTGCTGGCGCTGGCCCTGCTTTAGTATTAAATATTTATCACAAGGTTTTTTTTTAACCTTTTGAGTAGTAGAAACATTTGAATTATAAGTATTTTATGACTTTTTATAAGAGCAGTTATTCTTTTTTGTCAAAACGCGTGAGCTTGGCCAAAATCCCTCAAAACTAGCAAGAAACAGAACAAGAAAGGGGCCAAAGCTTACAACAGTTTGTAAATGTTATGGTGTGTAAGCAAGACATGTCTATTATAGCCTTTTAAAGCCATAAATATCCATTGTATGACTTGTTTGTTGCGATACAATGGCCACAGTGCAGTATAAAGAAAGAAAGCACAAGCGAAAAACGTACAAATAACGTACAATAACAAATCTGGTCCCAGTTGTCTTTAAACTATTATTAAACATCTAGCAGATTGGAAAGCTATAAAAGAGTAAGGGTAGGTAGGGTATGGATGGTATTTTTAACTTTCCCATCCTGCTTCTTGCAGATTTCCCAGGTGACTCACTGAGTAAGAAGCAGATTGCTCTTATGGAAGACTCGGTACAGATTGCGAATTCTTAGCAAACAATAAGCCACATTTTCACATATATCTGCACCATTAGGATATGCAGTTTTCGGGTTGTAAATGAGTTCCATTTACGGCTAATTAGAAAGGAGATGGTAATGCTGATTAACATAATCTTATTCTAACTTCTGGCTCTGCTTGTCTGTAGGATGACAAAATAAACCAACCAAAGTCAGTTGCTAATTCTTTTTTTTATAGTAGAGGAAAAAGTAATCCCAAATAAGGGAACATTTTGTTGGAGAAGAGATTTTATCCATATTTACACTTATCTTTTCCTTTTTTTTTTTAAAAGGTGTTTTCAAAGTATTCTTTTCTGCCCATAAGGGCTAATGCTCAGAGGCACATACCCTGCATGCATGAAGGATGCATGGCTTGTATTGAGTCCTATAGCCATGTCATCCAGCCATGTGACTCTATGGGCAGTAGATGGAACTTGACACATTGGGGCTCATTTACATCCCAAAGATTTCCATTTTGCGCCGCTGGGACAGGGATTTAAAAGAGGTTTTTGGTGCACATGATTGGATTTTGGTGCAATCGCGCCGGCTTTCATGCATCAGAAATTGGGGGTGGGCCGTCAGACGATCCAACGAATTCGGACAAACCGCAGAATTTAACTTCAAAATTGTGTCGCAAGCCAAACACTTACATGCACCAGGAGGAAGATGGTGAACTCTGTCAGACCTCAGTGGGGAAGCGACAGGTGCAGGATATTGGCCACACCATCTAAGTGAATTCCAGACGGACAATGCACTTTCGGGAACTCCGAGGGACCGGGTAAGTAAATGTGCCCCATTATTTTATAAGCCTTGCATGAAATGTGAGGGAAAATACCTCTAAAATCCTATGTATGACATTTTGGGCATGCAAGGGGTAAATATAGGTCCTCTGGCAGACATATTACAACCCTGTGCTTAGGTTCTACACGTGAGATTTATGCATGAGGATCCCATCAGTTCCTGTCTTCCAAATGGGAATAGGGAATACGTTTGAATTTTACCCTGTTTGTGCTTTATTGGGCCGGATCTATTGTTTGCAGCCAGTGTGTCTCAGTGTGTGAGGTCTCCTCATGCGCCCATAACAGTAGAAGAGACTGCCAGAGCCAGAAACTTGCTCTGGGTTATGTGGCTTGGCTTTGACAGTCTGCTCACACACTGGACCGTGGAAACCACAGCTCATAGAAATGAATTTCTCCGTGTGCTATATGTTGAATCAGCGGGTAGCACGCAGGTAACAACATTGCATGTGTAGCCACACTCTGTTGTATCATATTGCTTATTTCAAGGTAGAAGAGGTAGCCTACATTCACCATACAAGACCCTTACCTGGCATATTGTTTTGGAATAATATGGGGGGATTGATATGACTAGATGCATCATGCGCCACATATACTAAAAATGCACCCAGGTGGCTATAACCTGGGCCTGGAGCCTGGAGCATGCTATAGTAAATGCACTGGCTTGTCGTTTGAGCGTGGTGTAGGGGGAAAAGTGTTTCCATTCCTTTGTGTGTGCCATCCAGTGTAGAAGGCATAATAAATAACCCCATGGAGTCTAATGGCATCTTCACTGTTGGCATCTTCTCTGTAGGCATCATCCGTTTCTGCATTATCACAATTGCACCCAAGAGTAGCGATTCAGATAATAGCCCTCCATATGGGAATTGCATTTTGTGTTGTATATTTATAATAAATTGCTCAGGAAATCTCTTTCATTTTAAGGGCTACTTGTCAGCAGGTCCCTCACAATATTGTCTATGCTTTGCATATATTAATAGCTTATAATACCCTGGATGGCGGAGAGTAAGGAACCTGCTGACAGGTCTATTTGAAGAAAAAAAATGGAAAGACTCTTTTTGGCAGCACAACTGCTGAGTTATTTAATCATTGCTCATCTCTGATATGGAGAGTCTGGTTGTAAACAGGATGTGCGCCAATATATTATCACACTAGTGGGAAGCTTGACCAGGGCGCGCCACATCTAAATGTCCTAGAACCATTATTTAGTGAAAGCTTTTGGGAGCAAGTAAAGCGTTGTGTTAATAAACCACAGCAGGACACCCAGGACGTTGGAGTGTTACTAGCCGAAGAAGATCATTATTTATACTAGATACACTGAATGAGGCTGAGGCTCCCTATCTAACCACAAGGAAGCTCCACAAAGGCTCAAGATCATTATTGAAAACTCTTTATGGTTTCCGAACTATTATGATAGAAAACCGCTTCCTAGCGTTATAGGCTTTCTCCTTGACACTGTGTACTAAACTGAATTAACTTGTTTGGGAACACATTTGCCTCTATTATTAGCAAGCAACATAATAAATATTTGCCTGTAATTTATATCCCGCTGACAGCGTAATCTTCCTGATAACTTCGAGCAATTTGGTAGGTGACTGTGCAACTTGGCTGGCAGTGGTTGTATAAGGTCATACGGGATCCAGATAATAAAGCCTGATAAGTACTTGTGTACTTAACTGTTTCTTATTTAATATTTATATTTCATATCTATACACGTGAGATTATAAATATTTTATGTATTTATTCCCTAACATTGAGAATGGATGGAGTGGTGAAGCTATAAGGGTCTGGTTAGTCGTGATTGCAGCATATCTCACTCTCACAATACATTGAAGCTCCTTCTGGTCTTAGTATTTCTCCTGCTCTCTGCACTGTGATTTGTGACACAGACTGCCATATAGAAAGTATCACCCAAATCATACATGAGTTAAAAATCAATATGCAGGCATATAATATTAGGCTTCTATATGAGTATCTCTGCATTCATATACAGGCGGTCCCCTACTTAAGGACACCCGACTTACAGACGACCCATTGTTAAAGACAGACCCCTCTGCCCACTGTGACCTCTGGTGAAGCTCTCTGGAGGCTTTACTTTAGTCCCAGACCACAATGATCAGCTGTAAGGTGTCTGTAATGAAGCTTTATTGATAATCCTTGGTCCCATTACAGCAAAAAAATTTGAACATTTTTTGTCTGGATCTACAATTATAAAATATAGTTTCAACTTACATACAAATTCAACTTAAGAACAAACCTATGGACCCTATCTTGTATGTAACTCGGGGACTGCCTGTCATCTTTGTTATGATCATTGTAGTTGGTTTTTCTACTATTGTCTCTATGGGACTAGTTACATGCACATAGCAGTGTCTGAAAATCCGACTTTTATATCTTTTAAAGATTGTAAATTTGACCCACTTTTTTGGATTACCTTTTATTTCTATTATGGTTATGTATGTCATTTGTTTTTACCTTGTCAAATTCTTTTACATATACTTTGCATGCAATAACATCATCATTTGCATTCTCTGTGTATGAGGACACAGTACACACTAATCTATGATGGCATTGTAGTGATAATTGCCCAGTATGCACAGTATGAAGAATATGATGAGCTATTGTTAATAAACATTTACATTTACACTAGACATTGGGGCTCATTCACTAAGGGTCCGTTTGACGCATTTCTGTCGGGTTTCCCAAATATTTCCGATTTGCCCTGAATTGCCCTGGGTTTTTGGAGCACGCGATCGGATTTTGGCGCATCGGTGGCGGCTTTCACGCGACACAAATCGGGGCGTGGCCATCGGACACCCCGACTGATTCTGACAAACCGCGGTATTTAACAAATCAATTTGAGTTGTAAGACACGCACTCACATACACCAGGAAGCAGATGGTGAACTCCGGCGGAACTGAGCGGTGAAGCAACACATGCAGGAAATTGGAGGCACAATCATAGTGAATCGAGACAGCTCCGATTCCTTTTCGACAACGCACCTCGGGCATCGCAATGAGACTGGTAAGTAAATATGTCCTATTGCTTGCACATCTTCTCCAAAAACTATAATTTCGATGGTCTGGAATACTTTGGAACAATGTTTCGGATGTGATACTTAGTTGGCTCAAAGCAGATGGGAGTTTTGGATACCTTCTTTTTTTGCAGTATGTAAAGTTGTTACACTGTATACAGTGTATAACTTTGAGACAAACAATATCAATTATTTGCTGAATTTGGACAACCCCTTTAAGAGGATAGGAAGAAGAAGCTCCTTGTGCAGGTAGCTGACTGCAGTGCTTTGGCACATCAAGGCTTATGTAATTGCAAATTTTGTCAAGTCAAATTGATACCTATGCAAATCTTTACTTCAGATCAGTACACATTCACACGTCTATCTGGTACGCCTTTTGCTTTGTGTTTTGTTCTATATGATCGAGGTGAAGAGATTTCATCTGAAATATTTGTTCATTCAGGGACATTTGAACCAGACACTTTTTCACGTACATGTCATCTGGTGTGTATGTGGTGCTCTGTCATCCTGCTAAGTCCTGTCTGAACTTATCAAATACTCTTAGATATTTCTTGTAAAACCCTTACATGGCTGTGTGTTCATCTGTGCAGAATAACCTATTCCTCAAATCCTTGCCCCTAAGACTGCGTCTGGCAATAGAGTACATGTCATTGCGAATAAGTATCCATGAGATGATGATGGAAATCGTACGGATGATTTGATTTATCACATTTTTAATCATTTGTGTCACAAACTATACAATTTTCACTAGGTCCCTGTACTCTTGTGGGATGGCTAGGACACTTGCGTATGCAAATGAATCACAGGTGTGATATTCTACTCTGCAAAATAAATGTGTTGTAAAAAGATGCGTCAATGACAATCCATCATTGTATATTACCAGCTATAACACCATAATATTGAGTAGGTCTATAATTAATAGGTATCTGTAAGAGAGATAAAATTATTATGATATTTATACATTTTTTGGTAGAGAAGGGGGATGTAATAAGTAAATTATTTTTAAATTCCAATTTGCTTCCTACATATTTCTCTAAATTCTCAATCAACATTTATGGAGGGTTTAACCATGATTTCCTGAACATCACTATCCTAATGATCTGATATAAGGATGAATACATTGCAAGGAGCCAAGAAGCAGTTGGCTTTTTATTTGGGGAGTTTCTAAGTAATTTAAATCATTACTAAACCTTTGAAGCTATTTTATTTTCAGAAATGAATCGAGCAGATGATAATCAGCGCGTTAAGCCAAATTTACACAAATACACTGAATAAAAACTTTATTTGGGACATCTATTAAGTTATCTGTTGCATCTCCTTTGGCTGAGTGGGTAGCATTCTGCCTTGCAGTGCTGGGGTCCGGGGTTCAAGTCACTCACTTGATAGTTGCCATCCTTACTGTAGATTTACAGTGCCCGGCGGGCCGTAGCCAGGTGGGCATAGATCTGACGTGATGGAGAGGATGGGTGACCACTCCCCTCTCCATAGAGAAGCACGGCGTACAGCCTTCACACGGGGAAAGATGTGACATGTCCTATCCTTTTCCAGTGTACGGAGTGGTACGGTTCCACACGTGTATGTTCCTTAAGGCCATTGCTGTATATACGTCCCCCATACGGTCATGTAAATTTGGCCATACTTGTATTTTATGAGTTCTGAGACATATATCTCATTTATATAATGGAAAAACTCCTTTTAATATGCAAATATGTTCCTTAATTTTATTATAGGGATTTCCTGACATTTCTTTTTGATGGCCTGTCCTCAAGATATCTGATCGATGGGGAGTTGAGATGCAGCCCCCTCAGCTATATGCTGTTGAATCTTGTACTATATAGTGAGGAGAATTGTACTTGTATACAAGCCTTGATAAAGTTTCAATTTCTGGCGCACTGCGCCCCTCATGCAGCCTCCATGTGAAGTAGGCATGGAAGGGCGTGGACGGTTTCCTGGTTGAGCCATTACCGTATTTTAGCTGTGACCTTTGCAGGTTATAGTGCAATTAAATGCCACACAGGGCTTAGAATTGTCCGTCCAGAACCTCTATGTGTAACATCAAGAAATAAATCCCCTCCCAGTGTTTCAAGCTGGGAGCAAATGGCTCCATCCCTTGTGTTGTGGCCATGCAGTATTACTGCAGCTTAACTATGTTGACAATAATAAGAAAGTAGCTGCACCATGGCAAATACTTATCCAACTAGTATCTCATTTCATCCTACTTGTATCACGGATAGAAGTATTGGAGGGTAATTTGAGTTCCTTTTCTATTGTACAATTTTTCCCATATAAACCCATCCTTTTTGCTTTGATTTTGTAATACTTTACATTGATTATAATTCATGCACAACAAGTTTAATTTTCTTCCAAAACCTCCTCATAGGTGCAATTGTATTTCTCGTCTGTGAATGTATACACCTATCATTGCACCATACTGTTTTAAAATGGTAAATTTCATGTGTTGTCAGGTCATGATAGGCCGAATTTTTTTGTTAATTAATTGATTATGTTAAAATTAGATATTTTCAGTTTACTTTCCATTTATTGAGTTAAGCCTCCAGACCTATTCCAAACAGTCCGGTACCTGTCAGTTTTGTCTCTGGCACCAAGGTGACCTTTAATGTGTGACATATGTAATAAGTCTGCTAAGGACCCCAAATAGAATTCCTTATCGCACTGCTCATGCCGTGACACGTCCTGAATTTTGTGTCGATCATCAAAGCCAGACTGACTGGGTGGGGGGTGGAAAGGGGGGAATCTAGTCAACCAGAAAATATTATTGTTTTTCATCCACCTGCGTCCAATGAAAAACGTATATATGTTCTTCTCCAATGTAATATTCCACATTTATCATAAAAATAAAATTGCGGTTGTGCAGAAAATAGGTTAAAAGCCAGTCTGGTATATCTAGTGGTGTCTGTGTGAAGGTCTGGCTCCGTTAGATCTGAAGTGTTGCCTTCGATTATATCCAGGCTCATGCTGTGAATTGGACACGTTCCTTACATAGATTTTTTCGAACTGTTTGACTTTGATGCAATCCTTCAATTAGCCGCGTGTTGATAGTCATCAGATGGATAAATGCCTGAGCCTCACAGTGATGGAGAGGAAAACATGAGGGGTTATCCGACAGTGTTTCATTTGGTGAACAGGCTCTTCTTAATATGTCTTGTATGATAGAGTGCTAAGATTTGGAAATATTTCCAAGGTTCTGTATCTTACTGAATGTACCGTTGTATCCAGAAAAGTCTTTGGCAGGGATTAATTTGTGAAAACTACAGCAAACTAGGAAGTTTAACTTCTTTTATACACACACATTAAAAGCTTAAGTCTGCTAGCGTTTAAAAACATTGGGCATTATGGAGAATCCATTCCAAAAAACATGGTGTGAACATACTACACGCAGGAAACAGCAGACAAAACTGTAGTAGTAATGTAGTAATGGCTAATGGAAATGAAACAACTTTTTTTTTAGGCCATTAATTTCACAAGATGATATTATTTTTCACTAGTAGCAGAATTGCTTTCTAATTACTGATAGATTTCAGCTGGTGTGATGATTTTCCATGGTTTTTTGCATCTCTCCTTTTTTAGGTGTTCAATACTTTTTCCCTAAATCATTTATAATTAATGGGCTGCCTTGACACAACCATACATCCCCATAGATGGCAGTAGGGGCACTGGGCGATATGGTGCCGCACATGTGTAGCACCCTACCATTCGTACACGGGGAAAATAAAAAGCATGTCCTTTCTCCCGTCTATTCAGCCATGTGGCGTATACGCCTATGGAGAGGGAAGGGGTCACCCCTCCTACTCTCCAGCGTGCTGGACATATGTGTAGCCGGGTCCATGTGAATGTACCCTTCCACAAAACTTAATTTATAGATAACTACAGTTTGATTTATTTGCCAGTCTGTATTGGATGGGTTGTTTACTGACATCTGGTATTAATTTCATGTCAAATGGACGTTTAGAGTTGTATTTGCCTAGAAAATTGGTGACTTGTTCAATACCTACAATGCATGTATGCTTGGTTCATCCTAAAGTGATGCTCTTAAATGAGAAAAGGGGAGTAAGATGCTGCTAGGAACTTCTGTCCCCTCTAGACTCTTCTGCCCTTTCTGAGCACCCTTTAGCATTAGCCTATGTCCCCTGAGAACAAAAGCATGGACTTAAAATTGTCTGCTTCATTGAACAGTAATCTAATGAGCCTGGTCAATTTAAGACCTCATTAATATAAGCCAAAGCAATAAACTTGAGATTTTTATCACAAATGGAAGGACATTCTTATGTGTTGACTATATATATTTCTATAGAAGGCAACATTGTATCAGCATGTTCTTGCAATTGTTTTCATCTTTTTCCCACCAATCCATCCCTCTCCATGAGGAAAAACAAAAAGGAATAAAAACATTCAATATCACCTTCCCTGTTTTCAATGAAATTTACAATGATTACATAAGCATTTGCATTACAATATAATTGTGTGTTATAACTTGCCTTGCACCCTGACAGAATCCTATGTGTAGTCCAGGGGGTTGGGCTTTGGTTTGGATCCATTTAAAAAATTAACATGTGACTTGACTGTGCTGCAGACTGCTCAGCTCCCACCTTTGTGCTCCTGTACAGCTCCTCCCTCTCCCACGGATGTCAGCTCACCAGGCTGTGAGCTCTGAAGAAACAGGAGGGAGGAGCTGTACAGGAGCACAAAGCAGGGGGCTGAGAACTGAGCAGTTTGCAGCACAGACAGGTCACATGTTGTTGTTTTTTTTTAAACCAAAGCCCAACCCTGACCCTATACAGATGATTGTGGCAGGGTGCAAGGTAAGTTATAACAGGCAATTATATTGTAATGCCAATTCTTAGAGAAGGCAGAAATACATATTTGCACTGCAGGTGTAATAAGCTTCTGCAACCTGACTTTAGGGAAAATGAGGTCCCTGGTGACAGGTTCCCTTTAAGCGTTTGTAGATGTTGTATAGTCGCAGTTGGTATTTAGAAGACAATAGATTATTGTTTTACTGTAAAGAATAGTCATTATTTTATTCCATATTACTAATCACTGCCTGATCTTAGGAGAAGCTTTCCTTATCCCGTGGATACGGCCTAACTTTCCTTCGTGGGAAAACCCCTTCAAGGCAAATCAAAGATTTGGTAAAAAATAGTGCAACAGGGAGTGGCTTCAAGAACACCATTTAGTCCTACTCCCATAACTTGTTTTTTTGTTGATCATGTGACCTTGATTATCTCGGAATCGGCATATTTCTAAAGTCAACACATTTGTTTCGGAAAATACTGATGTGGAGTAACGCATCATATAAAAACATAGCTTGTCAGGGATGTGCTCCATCCAGTTCCAGGGGACAATTTTTTTCCCCAGGTACAAAGTCTTCCCATTCTTTTATGCCCCCCTCTTGTTTTGATTTATAGGCTGCCAGCTGGTTTGCAAGTGGGACGTTTTTCTTTCTCTTTCCAAAGTCTTTGTTGGAGGAGAGCGGAGTAACCTGAGACTATTTGGCTTTTAATCCCACCTGCACAACTCCTTCTTTGTGTGACCTTGAGCTAATTAATTGGCCTCCTGTTGCTTTTCCTCTGTGTCTCCTTTCTTTTGTGTTTCTCTTCCGCTTTTCTACCTAATAAGCAGAATGATGGCTCAGAAATGATTCTCTTTTCCAGAGAGGTCACCTACTGGTCCCTGATTAATGTCACTTCTTGTTTACAGGCTGCTCACACCTACAGGAATACTCTGTAAAGGCATTAATCCTGTTCTTTGATATTCTTCCCATTTAACTATGTACTTCTTTTAAAGTCTCACTACATTGGATAGTTAAGGTTTATGCTCCCATTTTTTATGCTGTGATTTGTAGATCACTAGATCTAAGCTCATACATGTTCATAATTCTTGCCTACACACTGGCTCTGCCCTCTATATAATGCGTATAGGGCCTCCTGTCTTTCACTGGACTCTCTTCTTCAGATGGCAAGGGGGATAACGATAACACAAATTCAATTCAATTGAATTCAATTGCCAATCCTGTTGTGTCTTAGGGTGCGGTGACACGTTGCATTTTTGTGTTTTGAAATGCATTACAACAGCTGAGGAGAGTTGATTTGATTAATTACATTAATGTTAACATTTGCATTTACAAAACGCAATGTAAGCACGATGTTAACGTTTGGGTTTTTACATGCAAATGTTGACAGTAATTAGGCAAATCACCTCTCCTAAGCTGTTGTACTGCGTTTCAAAGCACTTTTAAGATGCAACCAAAATGCAACCTGTGACCTTACCTTTAGGGTACATTCACACAGCCGTATGTGTACCGCGGTGTGGTGGAGAGGAGGAGGAGGCCCCTCCCCCACCATAGAAAACAGCGGCGCACGGCTGCACATATCGGGAAGGATAGAGCATGCTCTATCTTTTCCCTGTGTACGGAACGGTGCCACACATGTGTGACACCATACGGCCACCAGGCCACCATGAGTAAGGCTTAAGTAATAGCCGAAACGCGTAGGTGTTTGGACCTACTTGTACACCATGTACAATTTTTAATGATGGCAAAATAAAGGAAAGAATCATTATTTTATCTGGATGTGCTACGGAACTCTTCTTTTTATGGATCCTTTTGTAATATGGTGCCATATAAGCTGTATTTATGCTTATCATAGTGTCAATGAGGCTTAATAACTCATTTCACTGATGTTAGGGTCTGTTGTAATGAACCACTACAATAGGTAATAATAATAATAATTCAAGGCTCTTCAAGGCATTCTGTCTGCTTTACTGACTTGACTGCGTTACTTGTACTTTGCATAATATAACGATTCAGGAACACTTATTACTGTCCCCTTATTATTTCTACTACATCATCATAAAAAATAACATTTCCTTTCCTTGTTTACGTTCTCATACTGCGACTGTGTTCACATAGCAGGAGAAACTCACAAAAAGATTAATTTAGCGTTTTACGTTCGGGAACCAGCAATGTGTATTTGCCGATTAACAAAGTAAACACAAGTTGCTAGTTTCCAAACATAAGCGTTACTTCTCCCCATTGAGTTTGAATTGCCTTTCTTCACACAACGTGACCCAAGGGGTGTTTCAATCACTGATCGACTTGATTAGAACTGCCTGCAGGTTTAAAGAAGACCTGTCACCCATAAAAAGGCACTAGGATCTGCTTACTAAAGTTGGCAACTCCAAGCACTACAACAGATGAAGCAGTGTTATCGGAACCCTCTGATAATGCTAACAGACACAGCCGCGCTGTACAATGGAAACGCCGGACCACACTGTAAGCGGTCGGGCATATTCATGAGGGGGCAGGATTAGGGCCGGTGACTGCCTATGAAGCTCGGCAGTCACCGCTGGCCTAGTGAGTTGGAGGACTGCTTACGGCAATGTCTGCTAGGTTTATCATAGGTTTCCATTAATGCTATACATATTTTAACGTGATTGTGTTAATGAGTTGATGGATATTGATGGTCTGTTGTTAGGATAGGTAAGTAATATCAGATCTACCCAGACGCACTCAATGATCAGCTGCCATGTCTTCGTAATATTAGGCTGCGTTCACACGCTGCGATTGAATTATGTTTAGGAACACAATTCAAGTGCTTCAGAGAGGTAGTTTCTCACGATTGCAGATGTGCTTAGACCTAAATGCTTGAGATCGGTAAAAAGCAACACATATTCTTCATAGTCTACTGGCAAAACGTGTGGGATGCATTCCTGAACCTATGTGCGTAGGTCTTCACACAGGCTATTCCCCTCCACGCTGTGTTTGAATTCTGTTTCTAAACGCAATTCAAATGTAGCGTGTGAATGCGGTCTAAATGGCCTACAGCAGACTGCATTCTGTGCAGTGGCCTGATGGGGTACTGTCACTCGCATCCCACTAATTTGTTGCCCTCATTATTGACTCCTCACAAGGACATGTTATCATTAACATATAAAGTACTAAAGCCCAATGAATACATTTTTCCAAAATAGAAAATCCTATCTGAATATCCTCCCCCACACACAGTGAAGCGGATAAAATGAGTTATCCACAGTGCGGGAACATACCACATGTGACCCCCTCATCGCGTGTCTTGTTTTATTTTCTCTATGAACGAGTTTTAGCTACTATATATATACATAATTTAATATGTCGTGTACATCCCTCTATTCCTGATTAAATGACAAGGGAAAAAAAATACCTTTCATTGTTCTCGAGTGCAGTGCATTAAAAATGTCCTCATTTGCTAAGTGCTGTAAAAAATCGCGCTTCTGAGCATTTGCCTAATTTATGGTTTTTAATAAAATGAGAGTCTGCTGGACAAATTATATGCAAGACGCCGTCTAGGTAAAGCAAGTGCATTATATTTCAATGCAGTCACCTCCCGGGGAGGGAGCAATACAATAGGAGCCCAAGGGAGAGAAATGGCATACTAAATAAAAGCCTGTATAGCGTGTATGTTCCATTACTAGCGAGGAGATCTGAATGCTAAGTATTGCCCGCTGGACGGGAGTCGTACATGTGGCACAGCGTTATTAAACGTTTAAGAGCGCATACAGTTTCTATGGTAACATAGGCTTAAGGCAAGTATCAATAGATGCTGTGTAGTTGTCAAGGCCTCAAATGGCTGAAAATAATTGGATGTTGGAATTTTTTCATTTTCAGATTGTTCTTGCCAAGGATTTCTAATATCAGGATAGTCTTAGCAACAAAGCTTCTCTAAAACTGGGTTTAAGAACCTGGTTATTTCTGCATCCGATTGTACCTTACTAGTGATATGATTTATAATCTGCTATTTATACTTAGTTCATCTATCATCTAGCTATCCATAGCTCTCTGACCACAAAAAAAAATGGTTTTACTGATTATGACCTCCTAAAATTTCACCAAAAATCAATATTCTTGTAGTTGGTAATCTTATAGAAAATGTACCATCAAAATCAAGTATAATAAACCGGTGACAATTACTCATAGATACAGTCACTGTGACTGTGCTAATCTTCTTTGTTATCCATGTCCTCCTTCTTTCTAAAGATCAACTTTTAATATTACGCCAATGAGCCATAAGGCCTCTGGCGGTGGTGTTACAAGAGCCCCTTCGTGCTGTAGTTTCACAGGCGGTTATACTGTACACAAGCACTCTCCCCCCCACCCCCTCCGACTGTGTGCTGAAACTTCCTCTACTGCAGTGACATCACATTACACTGAGGGAGGGATGAAGTGATGTGTGAACAGAGGGGGAAGGTGAGTACAGCAGCCTGTGAAGACTGAGCACGAAGGGGCTCTGGTAATACCCACAGTTTTTGTTCTTCATTAGAATAATTTTAAAAATTGATTTTAGGAAAGTGTCTTGCCACAGGTTACCACAGGTGCCTGGATTTATGAGCATGTGTCCCTGGTTTATCATGCAGGATTTTTTTGTTAGATTTCCTTCAAGGGAACCACCAGTGCAATGCAATATTCAGGCAAGAAAAACTGAGATTGAACCTGTAATTTTTTTTTAAATCAAATATATCAACATAACTATTAGAGATAAAGGTTGATCCCGCAGCAGCATTCGGGTACAATGATGTCGAGTTCTGAAGCAAGAAATTCTTTCTTGTGCTTAAGAGACTAGTAGGCGGAGCTAATCAGTGATTGACAGCCATCTCTGTCTGTGTGCAGGTTGCCAATTATTCATTGAGATCACCTTCTGAATTTGTACACCTGAAAATACAATCTTACTCTTGGGCAGCTTTTGTTGTAAAGGATATTTCTTATCATGTAGAGACTTCAAGTGCCTGAAAAGATTATTAAACAAAGAAGGGAATACTTCATACCCCCACCCCCCAGAACTGTGTACCAATGTGCTCAGCTCCTCTTGCTGTATATTTGGTTTTGCCATATACCGAATTTTACATATTGTTCATCTTGTTTAACAAAGGTTTTTTTTTCTCCATCATGATCAAATGGGTGGTGGTCCAACACTTGGCATCCCGGCTACACACTCTAGCCACTGGCACCAGAACAAACATAGAGGGCAGAACCGCAGAGTGGGGTTTCAGGCTGTGCTCTCTGTGTTTGTTCCAAGGGTTTGAATAATCTTTGACCATCACCTTTAAGAAATGTAGTCACCTATGTTATCTATGTATAGGTGATACCTGTGATTGTAATCCTACCTGTGCGGATTATGTGATGCATTCACCTGCAGAACAGGAAATATCAGCCTAGACTGTTGTAAGAAGTCAAAGTAAAAACTGCAGAACTAAGGCACTTTATTTGAAAAGATGGATGGATATGGACATGGAAAATTAAAAAAGAATGAAACAATAAAAATCCCATGTAACAAAAAAAGTAACATATAAAAAATAGACAATTAGGGGGAGATTTATCAAGCTGCCTAAGAGTAAGAATGTTCTTAGTTGCCCATGGCAACCAATTACACCTCAGCTTTCATTTTACCAGTGCTCATGAATATATTAAAGGGGAGCTGTAATTGGTTGCCATGGGCAACTAAGCACAATCTTACTTTTAGGCAGCTTGATAAATCTCTATTTTAGGTTCTGTCCTGAAAATTTGTTGTAAAGGACATCCATACTGGTACATGAGCCTTGTAAAATCTCTATTTTAGGTTCTGTCCGGAAAATTTTGTTGTAAAGGACATCCATACTGGTACATGAGCCTTGTAGTTCTGTATATTACTTACAGGTGCTTTATCTGTCAAATTCCCTATGAAACCAGCAGAAAGTTTTGGCTTGAGCCCCCTTGTAGGTATATTACCCCTCTAGGTTGGATTGCTTGTATATTAGAACATTAAGGTTAATGCTGTTTTGTATGACAGCCATAGATTTACCGCATAAACCTATTTATTTTGCCTCTACAGTAAAGCTACAGTATGAGCACAGTTTCTGCCTAAACAACATGTTGAGACAAGGTCACAGATTTCGACAGTGGTTCCAAAAGTTTGCCTTCTAGCACCTTCTGCTCTTCTGCGCAAAGTTCATAGAAGCGTGAATGGATGTAAGAATCTGCATGACTGGACGCTAATAAGACAGCCTGAGATTCATATGCCGTGCGCTAATATTCTCCTTCACCAAATGTGATAGATTTCCTACTGAGAAATGGATTGCTCAACATCTGACATCTCTGATGAGGATTTGGGATTAAAATGTTTACTGGGTAAAAGCATTAGGTCCCTGCCTTACTATATCTCCTTACAACACACATGTATTTTCTGTATTACACAGTGAAACTTCTCAAATGGACCACCTTTTGTAAAAGCCCCCCCCCCTCCCCATTGTCAAGATATGTTTTATAGTTCCCCTGTATAAGATGTACTTATTGACTTGAAATCATGTCGCTTTTGGGTGGTTTCAATCGCCATAGGTCCCCTTCAGGGGCGTAACTTGAGGGGGTGCAGAGGGTGCGGTCGCAACCGGGCCAAAGAGGCTTAAGGGGCCCATAAGCTGTTACTTTCCCATATGAGGAGACTAGTATTATAAACCATAGATTATCATAGGGGGCCTGGTACAGACTTTGCACTGTCAACTTCAAGTTATGCCACTGGTCCCCCTAGATGCCTTTGGTCTCTCACTGCCACCCAAATCGCTCATGTTATAATCCACTACTGCTGATGATCTATACCGCCAAAACAAGGCTGAAATGTAAGGTACATGGTACCGGAGAAGGGTTGAGTTTGATGGACATTTTTCCTTTTATGCTTTATAGTAAGGGATATAATTTGGACCATAGGTAAGGTTTCCTTAACTGTTTTATTGCTACAATTACTCTTGTAATCTCTGTTTTTAATATTTTATTGAGCAAGTACACATTCACATGGGAAAGGTGTGGCAAGCTTTTCATTATGAGAGGTTCGCCACACCTGTATTATGCCAATTACTCTCTTTTTTAATTGGCTGCCATTTTTACGCCAAGTAAATCTGTGCACGCTGCTGTCAGCCTCTATAATATCTTCTAGTAGGCTGGGCTCCAGTTCTGGAAAATCTGGAGCACAGTATGGGAAGCCCTTTATAGAAATATGTCATCTCTTTACTATTATACAGGGGCACAGGAGTCATACGTCTGGCTTTGTCAATCTGATACAATTTTAAAAAATAATTTTTACTCTTTAATAGTACTGTATTTCTATACTATTTAGAATTTTGTAGGCTATAGAGCATCGTCCATTGGTGCGGCCTCCCGGCCGAAGACATTAGGAGGCTGGAATCCCCTGATATATTTAGTGGCACCAGAAAGGTGGGGGCTTTATCATACGCCGGCTTATGATGACTATCCCTCAATAAGTTACATGTTTAATTGCTGAAAAACTTTGTTCAAAAGAAGCAAATTAAACACCTGTGCTGGAAAATTAATCCACATAAACCCGATTATAAACCAGCTTAAAGGAACAATTATAAACTTATGATAATGAGGCTCTGTCGCTCCTGTGCTGGGGCTTGGCACTTCTCCTCTTACATTGAGTATGTACTGCTTCAGAGAATGATGTAATCATTGTGTTGAGCATGACAGGCAGAAGTTATCAATCGCTGCACCATCCCCCAGCTGCTCTGTATGATCCAGCTCAGGTTTATGCAGCTCAGAAAGCTTTGTGTAATGTGTTTATGAATGGCAGGCTAAATGCAATCCATCTTTCCCAAGGCCCAGAATGTTATAATTGTTTTTTCAGCAAAACCACTCAACTCAGGGATTAAACAAGATATGTTTCTGCATCAGTGTAGCTACAGCATTCTCAGGGCATGTTTGGTTCATAATGCATAAAATCAAATGGTAGATTTCCTTTAATTTCTAAAGGGCGTGTCTCATTGCAGAATATTTTGTATTGTTGTCTATATGATCGATGGGTTGAACCTGCCAGAAACTCAGACAAATCTATATGTCTTATGGACAAGTTGGTTTGAGAGAACCCTTTTTATGAAAAACCAATAGTGTAGGGTAAACCTGCTGGGTGAAAGTGACATAAGCATGATGGAACATATTACACGTTGACGGTGACTTAAGAAAACTTTTCACTTTATTGGTTTATTCACTTTAATTATTCTCTTCCATTACAATGAACTCCAATACTTGGATAACACTGGTGGCATAGGAATGTCATTCCCTAATTATGATGGTAAGACTTGTTAATGAGACGGTTAGTCTTATGACATTTGTGCTAATTATGATGTATCCCTTTATTTAGCGACCATCCGTTCTCATGTCTGATAGAAGGTGTAATGTATCTGTCTTCGCACCACTGCAAAACCTGCTAAAACTGCTTATCCCTTGTATTTTCAGATATTATCGGAAAGGATTTCAAGCCTGTGTATAGATAATTCAACCAACAAGGTAACTATCCTCTATATATACAGATTGTATTGACTCTTATCTATCACTGTAACCAGGGAGGCTCATAATTCCTTTAATCAGGTCTATACTAATGTGACAATTAATCTCCTTCCTGCCCCATGTAAATTTAGCAGCTAATGTAGTGGTCCTCTGTTCATTTATCTTCCTAGTTTGATGGCACTGCCCGCTTACATGCACAGTTACATGTCAGTGTGACCCTGTGCTATGACAGGGAACTGAAACAATCAGTTCCCTGTCATATAAAAGAGAAAGATTGAATGGATTTCTCGTAAAGATCTCTGTATCCGTAATATATGGACACCATTATCCATGGCCATGTCTACTATCAGTCTATGACAAAACTAAAGTCAGCAGCACATAATGTAGGACCCATAGAGATCCATAGACCTGCTATAGGTTGGATCAAACCATAAATATCTGCATGTAGGTCACTTACATGCCATTTACTGTTGTCATTTATATGTACATATGCACATTCACATTTTTTAACCCATATATATATATTTATTCTTATGCACAATATATGCTTTAATGGAACTGCCCTTCAGATTATTCCCTATTAAACCACTTTCCCCCTCAGATGTGTCCTTTCTAGTATTCCTGCTTTTACGTGCTTTTTTTTTAATTGACTACTTAGGCATATGCAGATGAGGTGAAAATAGTCATGTATCTCCTGAGATTAGTCAATTTTGAGTGTCTCTTAAAGGGGTTTTCCCATGAAGCAAGTCCTATGGATAGGGCCTAACTTGCTGATCGTTGGGGGTCACAGTGATGGGACACCACAGATCACGAGAATGGTTGTCCAATGGGGTCTGATGTATCCCCGTCACAGCCCAAGATGATCGGGACAGCTGGTTGCGCATGCTCTTGCAGAGCTCCGTACTTGGCAATCTCCGTCAGCTCCATAGAGGTGAGTGGGTCAGCCTGCCCATGTGCGACCAGCTTCTCCAGTCATCTTGGGCTATGAGGGGGGTACATTAGACTCCATCGGACCCCCGTCACTGAGACCCCCACTGATCAGCAAGTTAGACCCTATGCTGTGTATAGGAACTAACTTGCATTGTGGGAAAACCCATTTAAGTTCTATAGTACCTACAACAATGATATAATTTTATAGTTAAGAATTTCCCCTTTCAGATCATATCAGGCCTGTGGTTCTGTGAATCGAAAAAACATCTGAAAGACTAAATTCTAATGTTTAATAGGACAATAAAAGAGATGCACAGATGAATTCTCGCCCTCCTCCCCTCGAGTCTCTAAAAGTGACTCATATCTGGCAATAAATTACTCTTCTCACCTCATTTACATATGACTTGGAAGTGATTTTTGTTATAGGTAGATGTGTGAAATCTTACATAAATGCTAGAAAGGAAATTTAATAATATGAGGTTGGCAGTAGTTTAGTACAGTAAAATCCGATGACAATCTCACTTTAACTCCTGATAAGAAAATAAATTTTTTGTGCTTATGGGGGGCTTACAGCTTATAATGTGGATCTCTTTGTTCTATATGATGCATTTTATAGTGGTATTTTCTCTATATTTTAGTATTTATCTTGATATGACTCCTGTTGGTGCATCATAAATAATGAATCGTGTGTTTATCTCAGAAAATGAAATGACAGGCTTCCATATTCTGAATGTCTTATCTTACTAAGCTCGCTGGCACAACACAAAGCTAACATTATTGGTGTCTTTGTCTTATAATCTCCTTATCTTCTCCCAAAGCCCCCTGTTAGTCTTATTCATGTGTGAAAATCCCATCACTCTTTGATGGTGCGGCCTTGTAACTGGAGATGAAATCTGATATTAACCATTGTCATGAGCTTTCTGGTTCTGATAGATGACTTGTGTGACATGTTAATAAGTCCCATAGAAAGTGACGTCTGTAGGGGGTTACAGCTGCTGAGACCTACATGGTCGGATCCAGGTAGCTCACAGTAACTGTGCAATATAATGTATTGCTATTTTTAGATAACTTCAATGATCATACTGTCCATAACAATAGCTAAATCTTAGCAATCTAAATTTCTGGGAGTTGGTATTTGCACATTAAAGGGGGTTTCCCCCAAACAACAGTTAGGCCACAGGATAGGGCCTAACTTGCTGATCAATGGGATGAGACCCCCACCAATTACGAAAATGAGGGGTCTGATGGGGTCCCGTACCTCCGTCGGACCCCTTGTCGCTCAGTCAGACTAATGGAGCAGACGGCCACACATGACCGCTTGCTCCATTAATCTCTATGGAGCTGACGGAGATCTTGGAGCGCGGCGCAATTCCGTCAGCTCCATATAGATTAATGGAGCAGAACGGTCATGGGCAGCTGTCAACTCCATTAGTCTGATGGAGCAACGAGGGGTCTGATGGAGGTACGTGGGACCCCATCAGATCCCTATTTTTCATGATCTGTGGGGGTCTCATCATTGATATCCTGTGGATAGGGCCTAACTTTGTTTGTGGGAAAACCCCTTTATGTTTTCCCCTACAGCGTCTATATATATTCTAAAATTCCATAATTGGCTCTACTTTCACATACTAAAACTTCATCCATTCAAGTTTAACCAAGGGACAGAAAAGGTTAGTGGCTGGGCTAAAGGGAAAATATCTGTTCTGCACATAATCCAGTGCTAAGGTTCAAATCCACTCATTCTGGTTGCCCTCCATGATATGTTCAGCATCTTAATGTGGGAACCTGTCGCCATAAAAATGTAGCTATGTACAGTTTATAGAGCAGTTGGATGATTGCTGTGTAGTTTTGTGGAAAAAGGTTAATTTAAACCTCTTATTTCTTCATTGATATCTCTTCTCTTTTCATACTCGGTAACTGTCTAGGGACGGTTCCATCAGTGACATATAGTTATTTCTGTATGTAGTTGTACAAGGTGGACTGTCAATCATGGGCAGATCTGTCCTGATGGCTAGAGGATTGATTCTAAGTATAGAAAGAACAAAGATATAAATAAATAATTAGAAATTATAGGGATGAATCAGTCTTCTCAGCCCCATCTGCTCTATAACATGCTGCCAGCAGATATAACACAATGCTAAGCTCGGCCTGCATTATAACATGCTGCCAGCAGATAGGATGTGCTCAGCTTCTCCTGCTCTATGATATCCTTCCTGAATATTGCATTGCATTAAAGGTTCCCTTAAAGTAAATTACCATTAAAACCCATCAGGATAAACCAAGGATACTTATAGACCAAGACACTGTGACTGTAGTAATATTCTTATATTTGTTATTCATATACTCCTTCCTTCTAAAATCAACTTTAAAATATGCTAATGAGGCAGAAGGGTGTCACCAGGGCACCTTCAAGCTGCATTTTCACAGGCACAATTACAGTCCCCTTCATCCCCTACTTCCTCAGCACTTCCCCCTGCCTCTTTCTGTTGGACTCTCACACAGTGGGAGGGGAAAGTGTTCATGTGCAGTGTAACAGCCTGTGCAGCTGCCACACACAGGGGCTTTGGTAACTCCCCCAATAGCCCTTCAGATTCATTAGCATAATTTTAAAAATTGGCTTAGGAAGGAAGGAGGCCATGGATAACAAATCTAAGAATATTACCACACTCATGCTGCCTGGAACTATGAGTAAGTGTGCATCATGCTTGATTTTCATTGTAGATTTCCTCTTAAAAAATGATAAAATTGTTTTCCCCTGAACTTGCATTTTTCAAGACAGATGTGGGTCATATAGATAGGAGCTACATCTATCACATAATTATGGCTTTTATGGCCTGTGGGTGAACCAATTATGAGATGGGAACATCACTTTAATTCCATTTCATAATATATATGACATATAAATCTATATATGGATTGTAGCTGCACTTCTGTACTCACCTTTCATTGTTTACTAGTATTTCCTAACATTCATTTAATAATGTACTAAGCACAATGTAATGTACTAGAGTAGTACTGATGTGCTGGTGCTTTATGAATTAAAAGTCATGTAAATATCCCTTAATGGGATTAAGAAATGTACAACATTGAAAACAAATAAAACTTGTCAAACACAATTAGAAACCTGCATTCTTGGATCAGACAAGCAACCATATTTAGTTAGATTTGGACAGGGGGATGCAGCTTATCCTCTAGATAAACAAAGGATTAAGCAGGTGAAAAGTGCAGCCATGACAATAAATACACAGGAGCCACGTATACATATAAGGAAAATATTATACAATCAGCTTTTTGTAAAAAATTGTCTAAAAACTACAACTCTAATGCTAAACTAAATATTGTATGTGATGGCACATTTGTTCTAATACAGCATCACATGCAATGGTGTATGTGTAGAAGAGGTGTGTAGCCGATGCACTGATAAGTTTGGGATATTTGGCTCGTGGATGAAATTTCAGGATGAACCTAAAATGCACTCTAACCTTTACAGTTGAACTAAATGTAAACCTTTGAATGCACATGTCTAACTGCTTAATGTTTTATAACCTTTTGTACAACTTGCTGTTCTCCAACAAGCAAAATTCACATCAGGTGTCTGATCCATGAATCACCCAATACATTTCCCAATTCTGTTAGAATTGGTATTTAAACAGTCCTCCTCATCATGCAGTTTACATTTTGACATCAAGAGGCCAATACTTCGCCACTGCCACTGTTGGCTTTTGTTTAAACAAATAGTTTAAGGGGAGGAAACCATTCTGCCTCACCATTACAATCAACTCTGAACGATACAGATAAAGTTGATTTGCTTGACATACCACATGCCACATGGAGCGGTGAGAAGGCATACTGTATGTTACCTCTGGTGGGCCCTTGTGTTACTTATGGCAAATCCTTGTTCATCAGTGATGAATTGAATATGTGTTAAGCATAAGAGAAAAATGGAGCTTACAGAAGATGTTTGGAAGTGTTCAGGACTTTTAGATCTGTTCCCTGTTTTGTAAGTGACTTGTTCACTTTCAAACATATTCAGTTTACAGTTTCTACAATGTGTTTGAATAAGTCACAAGCTGTCAGTGACATCCCTGTACTCGTGCCCTTTATACCGTTTGTCCTGGAGTGATGCTGGGGGTGACAGGAGGTATGACTAACTCTGCGCTCCTGTGTTAAATGTGCATCTTTTTAAAATGGCTCCAGGAGATGTCAAGCAGGAATGTACTTAAAATACATAAAGTTTTTATTCATCTCCAGTGTTTACACTCATTTTCCTCTTTGGCTCCAGATGGAGCACGGAATCCTGCATCTTTGTCATAGAAGTAAAACGTTCTCCAGTGCTAGAAAACTGAAGGACAGTTATCAGGGTAGGCTGTAAAAACTGTTAGGGTTTTTTTCTCAGAACATTGCCTCCAATCAGCAGTCTGTAGCACTTGACTACTCACATTGTCTACCTGAAGCGGCTCTAGAAGTTGTTTTACGGGGGCTGTGATCAGCAGCTGCTAAACAGAGAATGGAGCAGTTTATTAGTTTATTGGTACAAGTTGGATGTTGTAGATTTCCGTCCATCTGTAGAGATTCACCTAGTCAAACTTTCATCAATCTAATATTGAAAACCTAACCACAGGATAGCTTAGGCTGTAAAAAGCCTATAGCAGATTACATGTTGGTTTAATCTGTAGTGTTTGAGGGACATTCCTTCTTCACTGCTGAAAATGCCCATGCAGATAGAGAAGAACACCACATCCATCTTGTACCTGACAGCTGTGGTCTGGCTAAATGGCAGCCTGGTCTACTGGCCACCCTGGGTCCCATAGCAGCCTCTATGGCTTCTATCATGATAGTTACGGTGTCTGGGTAACCCCAAATATGCCAGAAACTCTTAACAACCCTTCAACAATCCGCCAAATCCACTAGAACATAAAAAACCTACATTGGCCCTTCTCAACCCACTCAAGCCTCATTTTGATAAAATTGCAAAGAATAAAAGAAAAGCATTTAAGACATCCATTGTTCACATTGACCTGCATTATTTTTGTGATACTGGTATTTGCTAAAATGTAAAAACATATAACTAAAATTGTTAAATAGAAAAATAAATCCTTAAGTCTTCTTTCTTTCTTTTTAATAGTCATATGGAGAGAGTGTAACTTGTGCTGGGAGAGCTTTGCGGAATGCTGTCAGAATTCAATCTCCTGTTCTTATTCGGGATCGCATGTATCTGACTTGTATTTGTCGGTAAGTTACCTAATCACTGCGATGCCTGTAAATTGCCTGTGTGTTGGTAGGTTACCAATTGCTGAAAACATGATTACACTCTAAGGCCTCATGCAGACAGCCGTGTGAGCACACAACCGGGAAGAGGGGTGAGTGCTCCTCATCTCTCCCCTCTCAATAGAAAACCATGCGGCCGCTGCTGTGTTTTTGCAAAATATAGGACAAGTCACATATTTTGCACACAACCACCTGGGACTGTCACCCAGCGGTAAGACACTGGCCCCAAATTTTGCAGGCAGATCACGGCCCACACAATGATCGTGTGTTCTAGGCCTTAAACGGACAATCCTTAAATTATTTTAAATTTTTTTTTAATAAAGCCACCTTGATGATCAGCTAACCACTGTTTTAACAGTTCTAAAATGCTGACCGATACTTCACTTGTCATATTGACCAGTGCAGCAATAATTGGCATTAAAAACGTTTAGTCAGAGATGAGCAAACCAATTGGGCGCTTTATGTTTGTACATTTAACTGTGTTTTTTTTTTTTAAAAAAGAAGCAAAAACTTGAAGTGGAATCTACACAGGGAAATGGTACAATCAAAAGTTCTGCATATCTTTTGTGTTTTGGACCCACTTGTGGTTTTGGCTTTCAAATACTGATTTAAAATGCTGATCCTATAAGGACCATGTGACCGTTATTCATATATGGGGTTAAATTTGCATTAAGATTCAGTAAGTAAATATACGGTACATTTAATCAAAACCCAACCAATATAAACGTCGATCGGGGGTTATCCTGTTTCGGAAACCCATTTATTACTGCCGTTTTGTAAGCTGATGTAGCTGTAGTGGCTTGTGGAAACTGCCCTTTATATGGAACATTTCATGTGAGATAAAAAAGGCACCATTGCCATCTCTAAAGGGAAGAAATTGTATCACCATAATCCATGGGCATTTCTTGCATTGCAACTTATCCTCAAAACCCTTTTAAGGCCTGATACAAACAGATTGGAGTGGCTGCAGCTGAGTCAACGCCCAATGCTCATTGCTTCTCCAATCACTTCTTCCACATATACTTCCATTATGTTGGCAGCCTATCCCCTGTATACATGGTAAAACTAACAGGAGACTAAAAAACTGTAAGTTTTTCTCTTTTTCGATCAATCATGTACCTCTTAATGTTTGTTATTGTTGTGTTTTTGTTTATCAGGAAGAGTTGTGTGGGCTCGGAGCTGGTGGATTGGCTCATGCAGCACTGCCAATTTGTACAATGTCGATACACGGCTGCCGGGATCTGGCAAATCTTGCTCAAACTGGGAATCCTGCTTTCAGGTTTGTGTAACAAATAAGGTTTGTTTTTATGGAGCTCCTATAATCCTTGTGTGAGATGAGAGACAGTGCGAGCAGTTTTTTGTGTTTTTTTTTCTGAACACGTTCCAGCTGTTCTAAAGAATTATTGAGATGAAAATAATTTTATGGATAACCGTGTTACTTCTGTTCCCGGATTGAAATGTAGCGGTGCATGAAGGGAAAGGAATGTCCTAGCTGACAGCATGTAACATGACTTCAGCTTTACTTCTCTGTAGTGCACGTGCATGCCTCTATATTATACAGCTGCCGCATTATCCAAGGTGTTATTTTTAAAGCTAATCTTTCATTGAACGTGTTTTCACTGGCGCTAGGCTGGAGATGATTTCTTTTCATATGACACACCGGAAAAATATCTATCTGTCTATTGTATGTTTACTTTTTATTGTTCCAAACTGTTTTAGATTACATGATAAGAAAAAGTAGTGTTAGGGTTCAACGAAATTTAATTGGTTTGGGGTTTTAAAGATGAGGCAACATTTTTGTGGTTGTAAAGATTTGCACACGAATATATGCACGCAATTTGCGGCCACATTTATGCCCCCATAGACATCTTTGGGACCCAGTCACGGTGCGGGGAGCACACTCTGTCTCAACACTCTGTGACAGAGCCGGACGGCTGCACCACAAAATATAGGACATGGGAATAGCCACTCGGCTTTATTTGAAGGGGAGGGGTGAGGAGCCCTCTACCCTTTTCTCTCTTGTATGCGGCTGTATGCTCACTCAGGCTAAGGCCAGAGCAACACACAAAACTGGAAATGCTTGATAATGGCTCTATGGATGAGCTGAAATGTTGCACCTTATTTTGCCATGGGTGAATAGAGATCACCTTTATACTTACCAGAGTGCTGCCTTATTGCATTTTTTGGATATGGTACTGGTAATTGGTGTCTCCCTTTTCCAGCCATTGATGCTGCTATTAATAATGAAGCAATAGTTGGTCAGCACATCACCTTTATGGAGTTTTATGATAGGATGTACTGTATAGTCCAAGGTTGGAATAAAAATGGATTTTCAGAGGGAATCATACAAAAGATATCCATCAACTTCCTTAATTCTTCTGCAGAATTGCACTGTAAAACCTTGCTACCGGGTTGTCTCCTGCCATAAGAAAAAAACTAAAACTTTGTATTACTAAATGTCATTACTTTTTGTAGCGTTAAAGCAATTGATATAATCCTTCAGTGATGTGTACAGTGGGTGGAGGTAACCTCAGAATTAGTGTAATTGAACAACTGTTCAACGGCCTTAAAGGGCCCAAGGCGATTACTGTATAACAGGGGCCTCCTCCCATGTGTGACACAAACAGTAACCTGATCTGTTATATGATGCTCAAGGGAGACCCACTTTCCCACCTGGTAGTAGGATTACACTATTGTACTACTGACGGAATATTATATATTTTTACCATATTTATTAACTGTATTTATATTTTTTTTATACTTTTTATTATAAATCTTAATCCCATACACCAGTTTAGCTCTAAAATATTAGTTTTTCCAAAAAGTCCCCCAGGGTACTAAATATCTGTTGTGAAACTAATGACAAACTGATCCCATAGTGTCCTATAGACTCCTCTTTATGTTTAGTGGTATTAGATGTCCTTGGGTGTCTCTGCACCAGACGGCGAATGCTGTGGACACCCGACTGGTGCAGTAAAGAGTGTATCCACCTCAACGGGTGCCCAAATATGAAGTGTGAGCCACCTAGAGTGAGTTTATAGTTACAAAAATTAATTCTCCCATGTACGGCCCCAGGATCTCTATTTTCCAAAATATCCTGAGACGTTTCTATTTAGTTGCTTCATATAGGTCTCTGCAGTACATCACAGCAATGACATTTTACAATATTAATGTAATCTCACTTGTAGGATGCACTAAGCTGACAGACTAGAGCGCCGTGTTTACATTCTCTAAAACTCCCTTTTCCATGAAGTGAGATAAAGGTATTTTTTTTATCTCTGATAAGAATTTTTTTTTCATTTGGATAATCCTTTTTTTTTTTTTTATCTAGACTACATTATTTTGCTTTCAAAATATCCTGCAGTGAATTGTGCCACAAGTGGGGAGAAAATAATATCAATAAGTATTTTGCAAAAATTCTAGCCTACTAAGTTGCCAGTGCTGTATACTTTATCACCGACTAACTATTTTATTGTGGATTGTAAAGGACATAAAAGAATTGCACGAGTGGCTTTAGGAAGCAGAAAGTAATATCAATAACAAAGGGTTAACGGACCCAGATTTTACCCCATTAAACTAATAACCACCTCAGGTAGAGTATGAAATGTCCTTTCTAGAGTTCCCTCTTTTATGTGAAATCTAGCTCATTTATAAAAACTAACCACCAAGTTCATGTGAAATTGAGCAGAGAAGAGTCAATTTTTTTTCCTGACATGAATCAAGTTTACATGCTGCCAGGGGAGTGTTACTTCATATGCCCCTCTCTTCAGTTCAAACCTAGATAATGGTCATATTAAAGATAAAAATCTGTACCTTTCTATGATTGTGTGGTTCTGTGAGCAACAGGACCGGAGATAAGACCTCTAAAGAAGTGGGGACTGGATCTTTATCATATTGCCAATTATCTTTTTTAACTGCCTTTTAGGAATCATTTATTGTTTGAAATGAGTCACTTTTAGTGGCTGGAGTGGAATGACATCACTTCAGAAACCTGGGTCTTTGGTTCTATAGAATATAATCTTTCAGATTGCATCTGGATTGTAGTTTTGGGAGCAATTATGGAGGCAATGGTATATTTGGAGATAAAAATAAATCAGCAGGAACTGGGTCTTTAACTGCCCATATCTCTGGTTCTGCAGCTCACAATTGTGATGTGAGCTGCAAGATGAAAATGTATCTTTAATGTGACAAAAGTTTGGTTCTAAATACTTTAGGACCAACTGTAGGGGTGTATGAAATAGATGATAGTGATAAAATAAATGACTGCCCACCTCTTTTACACATGACTTTGGAGGTGATTTTTTTTTTTTTTTTTTGGGGGGGGGGGGGGGTTACTCAGGTGAGATTTAACATAAAAGAGGAGATTCTAGCAAGGCTTATCTCATACTCTATCTGGAGCGGCTAGTAGTTTAATGAGGTAAAATCTGGTGACAATGAGGGGCTTTTACTAAGTCTTGTCTGACAGTTTTTTTGAGGGACAAGGCTAATTAAAATAAACATTAAATCATATTTTAAGCTGTTTGCGCCCCACACGTCACTATGGGTATGACAGCGCATGGAGCTGAATGGGAGGGGCCAGAATTAGGGGTCTCGGGGGCATAAAGGGCAGAAACTGCTTCAAACCTGGTGGAAATCAGGGAAAAGCGGTGGAGCCTCTTAGTAAATTTAGCATGGGGTACTCGGAAAGGAAGGGGGGCAATGAAGACTGGCATTTAAAATGCTAGGCTTAGTAAATCCCCTATAAAGTATATATTCGGCGTGTTTAATAGCCGATTTTCTTTTTTCATTATTTTAATCACCACTAATAACATTTCATTAAACTTTTTTTTACTGGTAAATAAATTACCAAAGCCATTTTTTATATCTATTCATGCCCTATTCAAATCCATGAAGGGATTGAGTTTTTCAGATATATTTGGAAAGCCTTTTATTTTTCAAAAAACAGCAGATTGCTACAATTCAAGAAAGTTACGGTAACTAAAACCCTTAATTTTTGGCTGCGGCCAGGGATAAACCATCTGTAGATGGACCACCACAAAAGGCAAAAGCAGGATTGTGTTGGTTTTCACTCGTATTATTGTTACCAAGGACATGAGAATCTCGTGATCTCATTTATTTATAGCAGTTTGACATTAAATTCACATATTTTACTATTTGTTCCTTGTTTCCTTACAGTGGACAAGCAGCATTGCTTCCAGGATGGCTTTGTGTTCTACCAGTTTTCCTCTGATGAGTGTGCTGATGCTGTCTGTGAATTTGGAAGAGACAAAGGCTGGCAGATGGGAGTTCGACTCTTAAAACAGCTTGCACCACTTGCTCCACTGACCTCGAATATCTGCGATGTGTAAGTTTTGTGTTCCGTTCCGCAGCTCTGCCAAATGTTTTAGCTGACAAGTTGAAAACTGGATGAAAGTGCAGAGTATTAACACACACAATGAAGAATACAGGTCTTGTGTTTGTTTTTATTCCCCTTCTTTTTTTGTACCAATTTGTTTTATGAAGTAATATATGAGACTATGAGATCTGAAAATCATTGTGAAAAGTGAATGGATAGATAGATGGGCAATGGACTTTTAATGGCTTCCGTTAGTATTCGTTTTCACCACTTCTGTAATGTGGCACTAATCAAAAACTTAAAGCGGAACTCAGGGATGTCGAACAACTTAGGCCATTATTACCTTGATAACCTATATGCAGCAGTTTCTTTGCTATCCTCCTCAGTTCAACCTGGCTGTGTAGTTTCTGTGTCTTCTGGCTATGTTGATTTTCCCCTGTGATTCCATAGAGTTGTTTGGAGATATGGTTTCATGGAGTGGAGGGGCTGCTTCTCCCTGCTCACCATGAAGGGCGATGGGGAGGTCATGTGACAGTGCTCTCTGCGTGTAACTGAGCATGTTAAGGGATTTGGATGCAGAAGTCTCCTACATAAAATAGGGAGGTCAAAGATCTCCCCTGTGCCCTATCAGTTGCTCATCCCAATCTGTGATTCTACAGAACTATTTCTCTGCACTTCATGCTGTGTCACTCACTCTGCTCCATCACCCCTCCCCCACCTTCTGCTCTCCAGGCACTTTCTGCATAGCAGGAAGATGTTAACCCACTTGGTGCTCACACAGCACAGACTATGAACTTCATGTATCTGTTATACTGCTGGTTTCTACTACTTATTACATTCTCTATGTACCTCCATGTGATGGAAACTGTCAGGCTAGTTAAGATAGAGTTTCTGTATGTATACTATACAGTGTTCAGTGGAGTTACTTGTAGTAATCTCGCTAGATTTACTGCTAGATGTTTGTCAAGCAGTTTCAGCAAAGAAAATGTCATAGCTTTGGACAGAAAAGGCATGCAGCACAATATGGGCATCAATCTGTTTAAAAGGGGGACTCACATATGAGAATTTGGTAAAAATCATTATTATATTGGAGTCACACTTTAAACCATGTAATTCACAAAAAGTAGTATAAATCCTGATGTTTGACAAAACAGATTTTTGTTTTTAAAACACCTCTTACTGCTCCTCATGTGGTTATAATTGATGACCTATCCACAGCTGTAGTTTCTGTTCACTTCAATGGAAGCCATGGCTGTAAATTAAAGCTCCTTCCAGTACATGGGACATGAAGCCAACCACTTAATGTCCTGTTTTTATAATGGGCTGAGCAGATGATGGGTGCGTGGATCAGGTATTGGACAGTACCATTTAGCATCTTATAACTTTACACTGTGCCCCTTCTTTTTTTACTTTGGAAATTAATAGTAAAATGGTTGGGTAAGGACCAAAATTCACACAGCCGTGGTTGGTCCGTGAATCAGACGGTGTGGTTTCTGTTTCTCGGACTGGACACACTGCTTAGGACAGACACTGGTGCCTTATAACGTTATAAGATGCAAGGAGTCCTGTCCTCGGCAGTGTGGTTGGTTCGTAAAAAAAATTAAGGCTATCATTGATTGGGTTTTTACCCAATGTTTGCAAACTGAATTGGCAATAAAGACAGAATTTTTAAAGGCTACAAGACCAAGTGCTGGATTCTTCCTTGGTTATCAAACAGGAAACACTACTGTCTGTAGTGGATTATAATAAAGGTAGTTTGGCCTTCTAGGGTGCCCATGGCCCCGGAAACCATCCACCAAATATTATAATAAGAAGGACCTTCCCCCATGAAATCCTCATACATCTGTTCATGCTCTCAATACACAAGAACCTTTAAAGGACCTCCAGAGGTCCTGAAGCAACAGAAGGGAGAAGGGACGTATCCACCATTCCCCAAAAAGCTGATTCTAGTACCATATGAAGGATGTGAATTCCAAACTTGTAGCAGCTATAATATTCATACAGCCCAGGGCCCATGGCAGCCTTAATCCGCCCCTGGGCACAGTCTGTGATTCATGGACCGACTTCAGCATTGTATAACCTTGCCTTCTCAATGACAACGCCAGATTGTTTAGGGACATACCCCTTTGTAATGTTAGATTTTTCAATAAGTATTCAGGAAGAATAATACAAGAGCAGCACTTGCAGCAATGCAAAAAGATGCTCTAGAATTTATGAGAAATATATACCGTATATACTCGTGTATAAACGTCCCCTCGGCTTATACACGAGTCAATAGCGATAGTCATGGACTTAAAAAATAATAAACTTATATACTCACCCTCCGGTGGCCCCGATGCACAGCACTGCTCCCCGATGTCATCGCGGCTCGTCTTCTGGCTTCCCGGCTCCTCTTCTTGCTTCAGCGCCCGTCTTCTGTCTTCTGTAACATCGTGCTGGGCGCCGCCATGAGAGAACAATGGCGGCGCCCAGCACGATGTTAGAGAAGACAGAGGACGGGCACGGAAGCCAGGAGAGGACCCGCACGGACATTGGTTGAGTAAATACGTTTTTTTTTTTTTTTTTAATTCTGGGCTGGCTGTATACTACTGGGGGCAGGCTGGGTTGTGCTGTATACTACTGGGGGCTGGCTGTGCTGTATACTATTGGGGGCAGGCTGTATACTACTGGGGGCAAGTTGGGCAGGGTGTATACTACAGGGGAAGGCTGTATACTACTGGGGGCAGGCTGTATACTGATGGGGGCAAGCTGGGCAGGCTGTATACTACTGGGGGCAAGCTGGGCAGGCTGTATACTACTGGGGACAGACTGGGCTGGCTGTATACTACTGGGGGCAAGTTGGGTGGCTGTATACTACAGGGGGCAGGCTGTATACTACTGGGGGCAGGCTGTATACTGATGGGGGCAAGCTGGGCAGGCTGTATACTACTGGGGGCAAGCTGGGCAGGCTGTATACTACTGGGGGCAGACTGGGCTGGCTGTATACTACTGGGGGCAAGCTGGGTGGCTGTATACTACAGGGGGCAGGCTGTATACTACTGGGGGCAGGCTGGGGTGGCTGTATACTAGGGGGGTCTGTGACCAATGCATTTCCCACCCTCGGCTTGTACTCAAGTCAATAGGTTTTTCCAGTTTTTGGTGGTAAAATTAGGGGTCTCGGCTTATACTCTGGTCGACTTATACTCGAGTATATACAGTACTATGTGACTCTTTAAGGGATGACATACTGATAGTGTAGCACCTCAAATAAAGAGCACTGCATTGAATGTTCCTTCTGTAACTGAAAATTAGTTGATAAAAACAGATGCATTTGGATTGTAAGTTTTTGCACCCTAAGCTACTTGTAACCTGAAGTGTCAATGACAAAAACAGTGATATCTCAGAACGCCATTTGTGCCAGGGATATAATTTGTGGTGAGGTAGGGCGTTGATGAATGTGACAAAGGAAATCTTCTTTTTATTTGCTCTGGTGCAAATGAATTAGAATTAAGTAAAAGGTTTTTCTACACTACACAATCCACTCGCTTTTAGAGCATCACAGTAATAAATTCAGCCGTTCACACAAATGAATGTGAAATCTAAAAGCATGTAAACTGAGCCCGGATGTAGCGGTGGTAAAGTGTCTGCAGTAGATCACATTAACGTCACGTACGTGAGTGCATTAAATCGACTGTCTGGATGTTATTTGGCTCACGTAGAGAAACTAAATGAGATGCCTCCGTAAAGAGCAAGCTGTCTGATGAAAGCTGCTTTACATACACAGAACAATTTGTGTATCGAATGCAGAAGAAGAGAACCTAAATGCGAAGACAGGTCGGCATTCATGATTATATGGGAAGCCCATATTTCCTGCATGGCAAGCCTTCAACCTGTCACCTCTCCACTTCCCTGTAATATACATCTTGTGTTTGTTTTTAAACATAGTGAAGCCATATGGTATGTACACAACTGGCAGGTGCACACAAGATGTATAGATAGCGTAAGCTGCTCAAAATTAGACCATATGGGTTACCAGCATCAATTACCTGATATATTTACTTAGGCTGGTTTACACACACACAGATTTCTGACCCGTCAGACCAATCGTACTGATAGCAGAATTTCTCAGTATTGGCCAAATACACACAGAATGAATTAAAAAACGTTCTCAACCTTAAAACGCCAGATTTGGTTTCCTGAATCTCCCTAGTTATGCTATAGTGGCAGAGCATAGTTAGATAGAAGGGGAGGTAAGAATTGGTCAAATTGAAACTCGGGAGCCCAATTCTGGAGAGAGAATCTGTTGTCAGAAGAATGGTTCCATTTACCAAGCCAGGGGTGTACGTGTTTGAGGGAGAAATGGAGATCCAGGGATCTTTTGTGTAGGGGGGGCATTTTAAAAAAAATCAACGACTTAAAAAAGTAAAAAAAAACTCCTCACCTATACTCCTCTCCATCCCGATCCTAGCACTTGTCTTCATTAATCTTAACGCTGGGATCAACTGAAAAAGAGACTTATAAAGCTGCTTTATTGCTATTCAAAATTTAAAAAAAGTTTATGCCATGACATATGGTAGTATCTGTCGATTATAAAGTTTCTTTTGGGAGTGGTATATACTGTATTTAATATATAATACCGTATTTTGTTTTATACAAACTACTGGTCAGTTGTTTACTATGTCTTTATTGTCTTTAGGGAACATGGCTTTACTGGTCTTGGAAGTAAAAGTCGAGCTTAGGGAAGCCTGTCGCTGGGGTGCCAAGTGCTGCCCTCCTATACCGATTTTCCCTTTAAACATACAAATATTTATTAACTATTATTGTAAAATATGAGAAATTGCTATATTATATTATGAATTTATATTATGTGACGTGTCTGCAGATCTATCCCTGATCAAAGCGGCTGATTAGGTGCATCTCTGCAGATAAAGCAAAAAGACATTGTGTTATTTTTCCCTTTGTTTTTACTACATACAATCGTTGTTTTATATTAAAACAAATAGTTGAAATTCCCTGGTTAGATCAGTCTATAAAAAAAAAACTGTGCATATGTTATATAAGCAAGTTGGAAAGATATTTACAGTAGATGGTATATATTTGGGTGCTATTCACAGTGAGTAGGTTAGAAAATTGCATATTTTTTTTTCAATATAAAGTGAAGTCTTTAGTGGAAAGATCTCTGATGTTACTGCTTTTGTAACAGGATTGTTGTATCAGGTTGACTGATCATAGCAACTTGCTCCCCTAGTTTTCAATAGTTCAAATTATTAAATATCTACATGACTGACCCTTTTTACATTGGAAATGTAATGCTGACAGCAGCTTATTTATTTTGCTTTTTTAACCCCTTAACGAACAGGCCCTTTTTTGTTTTCTTGTTTTAATTTTTCACTCCCCACCTTCAAAAATGTGTAACTTTTTTATTTTTCCATGTAAAGAGCTGTGTGGTGGCTTGTTTTACTCCATATTGACAGTATTTAAATATTCCATGCCTTGCACCAGGAAAAAAATTCCAAACGCATTGAAATTGGTGGAAAAACGCAGTTACACCATTTTCTTGTGTGCTCTATCACTGTGTGCCCCAAATAACATGTCTTCTTAATTCATTGGGTTGGTACGATCATGGGGACACTAAATTTATAAAGGTTTTATTACGCTTTAATAAATTTGAAAAAATGAAAACATTCTGAAGCAAAAAATTCTTCATGTTGGCATCTTCTGACGCCAATAACTTTTTCATACTTTACTGTAAGGAGCTATGTGAGGTTACAATTTTTGTATGTTGCAATATAGCGAAAAAGTAGCGTTTTGGATGGCTATTTTCCGTTACGGAGTTAAACCCTGGGAATATCCGTTATGATATTTTGATAGATCCGACATTTTAGGACGCTGCAATACATAATATGTTTATTATTTTTACTGTTTATCAATTTATCCATTCTCTGATTTGAATTTTTAGTTTTTATTTATTTGTTTTTACATTTTTTAAAATACTGTTCTGTCCCCCCAGAGTACTTTAACCCTAGGTTGTCTGATTGATCCTACTACAATATGGCAGTTTATGGGGACTTTACTGATCACGTAACAAATGATCAGAAACTATGGGGACAATACCTTCCAAAGACCCGGGGCTGTCATAGCAACAGATCATCGTTTCCCAATGATGTCACGGGGAGAGACAATCTAAGCCAAGATGACAGCACCCATGCTCCGACAGCTTTACCGCTGCCTCCAGTGGGTGTTTGCTGCAATATATATATGTCACACGTCGGTAAGGGGTTAAAAAGAAATCTACCATCAAAATCAAGCATTATAAACCAGGGACACTTTCTCATATATCCAGGCACTGTGACTGTGGTAATCTTCTTACATCCATCCTTCTTTGTAAAATAACTTTAAAAAATTATGCTAATAAGCTCCTGGGGGTGTTACCCAAGACCCTCATTGTTATTGCTTCACAGGTTTGTTACACTGTCTCACTCCACCCCTCCTCCTGCTCCCTCAGCATTTCCCCCTCCCTCTACCTAATGTAATCTAACAGCAACAAAAAAAGAGTTTGAGCACACACTGGGAGGGGGGAAGTATTGCTGCACAGTCTAACACAGTGATGGCGAACCTTTTAGAGGCCGATTGCCCAAACTGCAACCCAAAACCCTGCTTATTTATCGCGAGGTGCCAACAAAAATTAATGCAGTAACTTGTTGCTCCCTGTTCAATAACTTTCAATCATATTGGCCTCCTGAGGACACCAACACAGTAGAAAGATGGAACATTTTCACCATTTTAGCTTCTTTCCAGTTTCCCTCTGTACACAGAGAATCGTGGGGCCAGCAGGAGGTCCTCCAAAATAATTCACCCCTGTCTAATTCTCCCTCTTCCTACAGTCCCAAGTAGCAAAGTAAGTATCAAAATATGACTGAAAACAGCATCTTTTAAGTTGCTTATAACTGCAGGAAGATTCTCTGAGTCTTGTCTGGTGTGCTGGGGCGATGGCCCGAGTGCCCACAAAAAGGGCTTTGAGTGCCGCCTCTGGCACCAGTGCCATAGGTTCGCCACCACTGGTCTAACAGGTTGTGAAGCTGCACCAAATTTTAATGTATCATTTTAAAGATTTTAGAGGAAGGAGGCCATGGATAACAAATAAAAAATTACCACAGTCACGGTGCCTGCATTTATGAGCAAGTAAGTGTCCCTGGTTTATCATGAAGGATTTTGATGGTAGTTTTCCTTTTAAAGGAAATCTACCATTTTTTATGCATTATGAACCAAACATACATTGAGAATAATAATAAATAATAATATTCACTTTCAATGGCTTAAACCTATTGCTTAGAGACAGAAGGTGTAGCTAGCTTTTAGTTGAATTAGGTGGTCACATTGTTCAGGAAATAAGTACATCTTTCTGCTGTCTAATTTTGGCTTCAATAGTAATACCTTGAGCTGGAGATTCCTTCTGATAAGGTCCTTGGTCAAATCTGATGAAAATATGTACCTCTTTTGCACCTCTTTTGAGTATCTGTTTATTTGTAAAATTTTTTCCTCTTTCGCATAGGTCCCCTGATAAGTTAGAAAATGGAACTGATCCAAACAACAGAGTTCTGCAAATTCAAGCCCTCGCTCGTCTTACCTCTGCAGTAAGTGTGGCACATAGATGTTATGTGAACTATTTTTAGCAATGTTACTTGTAAATCAAAATTCAGAGAGTTTACTACGAAGAGACAACGGGAGTTATATATCATTGTTTTTTCTGTGCTTTTTGGGTGTTAAGAAGTCAAAAATGAGGATGTTTTTGCAACTTTTTACGGCTGAGAAGTCACACAGGACTATTTTCTACTTCACTATACTGGTGTAAACTACTGCTAGTGCAATGCTGGGAAAAGACAGATTTAAGACTTGCGATTTTTTTTAAAAAGTTGCAAAAAAAAGTGCATAGTCACTGTGCATAATCCCCTGCTGGCGTATGTGACTTTTTTACCTTTACATTTATTAAAGTGTCAAAGCCACTTTAGAGGAAATCTACCATTTGCTTTTATGCATTATGAACCAAACATACCTTGAGAATGCTGTAGCTACACTGATGCAGAAACATATCTTGTTTAATCCCTGAACTAAGTGATTTTGCTGAAAAAGCAATTATAAAATTATGATAATGAGGCTCTGTCACTCCTAAGGCTGCTCAGCGCTTCTCCTCACCCTAATTATGCACTACTGCAGAGAACACTGTATTCTCTGTGTTGTCCCTGACAGGCAGAAGTAAGCAATCGCTGCAACAGCCCCCAGCTGCTGTGTAGTCATCCAGCTCAGGTTGATTAGTACTGTCTGGACAGTTCAGGAAGCTCTGTGTAATGTATTTATGTGCAGCAGCAAGTAGGCACCCAGTTTTTCCAAGGTTCTGAATTTTATAATTGTTTTTTGAGCAAAACCACTCAGAACAGGGATTAAACAAGATATGTGTCTACATCAGTTTAGCGACAGCATTCTCAAGGTATGTTTGGTTCACAATGCATAAAAGCAAATTGTAGATTTCCTTTAATGAATCTGATGGGCAGCGGGGCTTCAAAGACAGAAATAGAATGAAGGATGAATATATAAATAACCCCCATTGTAAGTATTCTCTCTAAATACAGGAAATATAAATTTTTGTTATTGCATGACTTTTACCCCTCCACATTTACAGGTATGTCATCATGTAAATTTGTCATACTTGACATTGAAACTGCATTCTCACTATTACAGAATGTATACTATATACAATATCATATATAGTGTGTGTGTGTATAAATATAGTTAAAATGGTTGTACCTTGGCCCCTCCTTGATATGTGTTGTCAAACGCAAAGTCGTATCCAGTGTTTTTATCTTTATTGTACAAAGATATAAAAACATCAGTCTGTTGGTATAAATTAACTACTAAACAATTATTTATCACCATATAGTAAATATATTAACATTTGAGTGTGGTGATTTAAAGGGAACCTACCACCACAAATCTACCTATAAAGGTAGATTGGGTGGTAGGTGGATCAATGGGACGTGAGGATAGCCCTTTTAAGGGCTAATCCTCACGTCCCTGCACTTTTTTGATAACTTTTATTAGATATATATTCAAATTTACTTATGCGGCTACTGGGGCGTGGAGTAGCCGCATCTGAGGTTACACGAGGCGGCTACTCCACGCCCCGGTAGCCTCTTTTCCCCTCCTACTCACCCATCTTCGGCGCGCAGCTACGCGGAGCTAACCTCAGATGCAGCTACTCCACGCCCCAGTAGCCGCATAAGTAAATTTGCAAAATTGTCTAATAAAAGTTTTAAAAAAAAAGTGTGGGGACGTGAGGATTAGCCCTTAAAAGGGCTATCCTCACGTCCCATTGATCCACCTACCACCCAATCTACCTTTATAGGGAGATTTGTGGTGGTAGGTGCCCTTTAAAGGGGTTATCCGAGCGAAGCAATGAATTAGGGACAAGCTGGGGCATTTAAAAAAAATTAAACATGTACACACCTCCTCCGTCACTCCCGATGTCCCACACCGGAGTCCGTCAGATCCGTACTCCTTTTTGTTTACAGGGGCAAGGAAGCTGCGCTCAGGGGCATCTGGCCAGCAGTCCCTATCTCCCATGATATGGTGACAGATGGGAGAGGCTGGCCGCTTGGAAGCTCCCCGAGTGCAGCATTTGTGCCCTTCTAAACAAACGGGGGCACGGATCAGATGGTCCGCGGCGCGGGTCGTCAACACCAGTGGAGGAGGTGATTACACGTTTATTTTTTTTAAAAAGCCCGCCCGTCACTGATTTTTTGCTACTCTAGGACAAGCCCTCTAAGTAGAATCACCACACTCAAATGTTGATATATTGTTCAAAGATGCATACAGATGAGGAATTAAGGTTTTCATTGGGAAAATCCATTTTCTGCAATATAAAAGACATGCAGATGATTCGGAACAATGCAGTAGAACCTGAAAACTCTACAAATGTGGACAGAGTTTGACATGACCCTATTTAAATGTCTTGTATTGTCATTTGTCACACTGAAAATCTGTGACAAATCCCCTGAGCATGAAGACTGACTGACGGCTTCAGTGCTGGATATGACTAAAGACATAAATAAATGGATGGAGAAACTATAAGACATAAATGTGCAGATTTTTCTTTTAATTTCAGCTCTAAAAATGATAGTTGTACGTTATGTAACTGCATTGCATATACTTTGGCTTGTGAGCAGTCGTCTTTCATGTGGCTCCAGGCTGCCCAAATCCATGCCAAGTTAGTGTCTAGGATTCATTGGGAAAGTCCAGGATTCCAGGCTCTGTCTAGGAACAGACATGATGTTTTGTGCTTGACTCGTCTCCTGCAGTGTCTGACACAGAAATAGGTGGCTACATTAATGTGGCTGATGATTGGCAGCCTATACAAGTTATCACTGTGCTGGCACTGATACATGGCTCACCTCCCCTACATTATAAATATGCACTGTGTAATTATGTGGTCTTGGTGCCAGGTTCAGTCTCATAAGTTTCAATCCTATGTAAGTGGGGAAGAAATACACACAAAAAACTTTTTTTGGGGCCAATGCTTCTATATTTATGGGTCCAGGTATCAGCCCGTCACTGCTCGCAACACCACTGCTTATAGCTAGAAATATAAAGATTTAACACTCAATTACTTGTTATATATATTTACATTTTATAATGCATTATAAAGAACTTTTCCATGAATTTGTGAACAATCTTTTATAAGTCTGCATTATAAGTTGATCGGTGAAGGTCCAACCCAAATGCTCGGACCTCCACCGATCACGAGAATGGACCCCCAGGAATGCATATAATTGGGGTCCCTATCCAATGCAGAAAGATCTGTCTATGGCCAAAGTGTGTCCTCTACTACTATGTAATAATTACATGGCAGAATGTATTTTGGAGAAGAGAAGGTTTAAGGTGACGTGATATGTTATTTTGGTTGTTTCTTAGAGCAGAGGCAGTTCTTCTAGGTCAGAAGTCCATATATTTACATTTCCTTCCCTCCTATATTTACTGCAAAACTTGTTTGACTTTGCCTCGGCCAGATTTGAATAGTCGCACCTTAATTTGTTTCTGGTCCTTCCCCAGTGTGCTGCCAGTGCTGCCATTGTTATTGACACGGCCAGGCTTCTATTTGCCAGTGAAATGAGCATTCATGTGTCATTTGTTGGGAGTTAGTAAATCCAGAGCATGGCCCGAGGAGACAGCAATGACTGCAGCTCATTAGAGTACTCATTTACAGAGATCATTAAAATAATATCCCCACATGGCGGAATCAAGAGACATTTGTAATGCCTTGTAAGGCTTCACTTATATCTGTGATGTGGAAGAAGAAGAACTTGTCAAAACACAGCCAGCCAGCCCAGCAAATCCATCCGCTCACAATAATTGGTCACAAATGAGTAGCTAGCTGACAAAACTGATCATATTAAACCAGAAAACGTACCCTTACCCCGGCCAATAAGGATACGCCTGAACAAATTCATTGACTTTTGCACTCACGAATCTATAGCAACTTTGATGTCAGTCTGAATGTAAACGCCCTTATGGACATGTACATGTATAAAACAGATATTCGTTTCCTACAAACCCGTGGTTATTTTCTAACCATGATAAGTGACTGTCAGCCTCTTGCCTAGAAGAGATGCCTGGATATTTTTTCCTTTTCCCCATGAGTATTAGATGATGGTTAAATTCTTTTTAAAGGCTACATTCCCAGCATGTTTTCTGGATACGCTCAGCATATATGCCAGCAAAGCTCCCAGGGTGTATGATGAGTTTATACAAAGGCATATCCTTTTTGCATCCGTCTGCTCAGTATACATCAGGATATCAGGATGTATACTGTCCAGCAGCGGCCTAATGGGGCTAATGGGATGATCAGTCCCTTAAGCCACATTGGGCTAAGACTATCAACAGTTAATTTCATAATGGCCTCCAAACGATCTGGAACAATTGCCAATATATTGTCAGAAATGCCCTTGTCACCATGTTGATATACTTCTCCTATAATGTCCTTTACCTTTTATAGGTCTATTGAAGTTTCAGAGTGCGTTCACATGTGGGGTTAAGGCATGTGTTTTTAAACGCATCACAACAGCTGAGAAGAGGAGATTTGCCTAATTACATTGTTTACAAAATGCACGTGTAAACACTATGTTAACATCACGTTAACACATTCATTTGTTAACACCAGATGTGAACTCACTCTCATAGGTCTATTGAAAGTTGTTGCAGTCACTTATTAAAACCTTGATCCTCTTCTTCCCGGTCCTAATTAAATGCTTAGTGCACATAAGGGATAAAAATACCAGGACTTGTTAAATCATTCCGTGTGTTGAACCCTGTAATTAATGTCTGCGTTCTCTATTCTGTCTTCATTTTGTCGTGGACTGCTGTTTTATCGATGCATATGCATCAGTGAACTTTATAGATATCCGGTTGTCACGGTAGTCATTGCTAACTAATAAGCTTCTTTAGATTAAGAGGGAAAATGCACCTACTGCTGATGTAAGCAAAGTTTCGGCTTGACTTTTTATTAGCGGGTACATGAGATCCAGTTAATGTTGTTCAGTTAACTGTCATTGCGAGTAAAAACAAATAGACTCCGTGATTACCCGTGCGCCCGTGGAACCACATTATCCAATAATAATTAAGCACTGAGATGGGTTTCTATTAAGCGCCGCTGTCTGCAGCAGATTACTTTTCTTGGCAGATAATCAGACACTGAAAGAGCCATTATATTCAGAAACTTCCCAAAGTGCTATAGAATTCCCTTTAAATAGTCAAAGGGGTTGTCCTGCGATAGAAAAACACAGCTGTTTTTTCTAAAATTATCGCACCTCCTGTCCATGGGTGTTATCTCTTATTACATCTCTTCTTGTTTGATGTGTCTGGAAATGAGCTGCAATACCACACATAGCCAGTTATAAAGTGTGGCGCTATTTATGGAAGAAGCCAGCCATGTTTTTCTTATTCTGAACAACCCCTGTAATTGTATATATATATATTTTTTTTTTTTTTAATTTTTCTTTATTAGTGCTAGGCATTGAATCTTGCAGTACCTTTACCTTTGTCCCCATAATAACACAACTTGTACATTGTTATCATATTTACATTAAGTGGATCACTATCAGTTTATAGGTCTGTGCCTACTGTATGTACCTGTTAAGGTTTAGACAATCCGAAAAGTTTTGTCATGGGAACACAGTTGCAGAGAATAATGCTCATAGGGGGAGATTTATCATTAGGCAGGATTTTGAGCAGTTGTCTATGTGTTAGACTGGCAGGGTTTCGTATGTGCAGTGTTAAATGCCTTCTGATGTGACTGTGTGTGCTCTATGCAAATAGACTGCACCAGATGCATATATGTGTAACATCTGCTCAATTTCTGCCTTTTTGCGATGTTTTTGCACAGGAAATTCTCAGATACCTCAAGAATAAAATTGAGCAAAAACCTCAAAACTTCCCCCTGTAGTAGCAATGGACCCACATACACAATAGTGTCAACAACAAAGACTAATAACTAAGACCATGTCCACACCTGCGCTTAGACTTTTCAGTTGTTCTGCTCGGTCAACGAAGCGGAAGAAAGTAAAATCTGATGTAACAGATATTTAAAATCAGCACCAATGGAACCCAATAGATGCTATTAATTATACTGGGGTCTATTGGACTTTCAGAGATGATTTTGTAATTTTACTGGGCAAAAAAAGTCCTGTATTTAGGGGTTCTTTGATGGGATCTACAGTAAAGACTTTTCCAGGAATGGAATGTAAGCACAGCTTAGCAGAATAATAGTCAATGTAGTTTCCAAGTTGCAATCTTATAAAAATACACTTTTACAATGAACTTCCCTCACTTTTGCCCCATAGGGTTTCAGCAGATAGACCCTGAGGAGGGAGTTTTATATTACTACATATTTTATGTACATGATATGTGATGCTGTATTGTATATATTGCTGCCAGGCTTATTGTGTGTAGACTTGTCATTTTCCTATGTGTTGCTGCCCTCTAGTGTTGTGCAAGCAAAAATAATGACTACATGCAGTTATTGAGGGATTACAAATTTAAATAACTATTAATGACATAAATCAGGAAAATTCTGAATATACGTCAAATTCCACAGCAAACCTGCATTGAATATTTTCCATTGCAAACGACATATTATTGTTTATTTCTAGTGGATAAATATCTGCACTAGTCATGTGGTGGGCACATGGGTGACATCCTAGGTGACAGAGAGATGAAAATGAACGGTCATATTGACACAGGAACTAGTCTGGAGTCTTCATAACTATCTGTGTGTATATGATACACAATGGCTCATTGCAATATGTGTATCTGTATATTGTAACATGTTGTGCTCCTGTGTGGCCCTCACTTGGCTTAAGACAACCTATAAACCACTTAAACAACCTTATAAAATATGTTGGGCTGGCAAATGATGTTACTAGCTTGCTCAACCCCCAAATATCTGGATACTACATTTATATATGGCAGCATATGGTGCACAATCGTATGGAACAAATTTTTCCCGGTTCAGTACTGGTAGCACATGGGCGTTTTAATATACGTTCAAGTGAAAGGGGCTTTAGGCTGAATTCCCATGGTCATAAAAGTCGTTCAAGTTTAAAAAGCACAATTTCTTTGTAAAGGAAATCTATACATCGAAATCAAGCATGATAAACATTTACGGACATCGGTGCACCATGCACAGAACCGTATGTGGGCCTTTCATATGCCTCACAATGGCACCCGGCACGGTGCGGTAAGCACACAGCGTCTCACCGCGCTGTGATCACTCAGATTTCTATAGAGAGGGGAGGTCTCACCACTCAACCCCGTCATGTGCCTTCCCAGGTGACTAAAGCCTTACTCATATTTCCAGGCACCATGACTATGGTGATCTTCTTATATGTGTTATCCAGCTTCACAGACTGTCACACTACAGCCCACTCACCCTGCTCCGTCAGCACTTCCCTGTCCCTCTGCCTCATGTAATCTCACTACAGCAGTGGAAGTTCCAGTACACAGTAAGAGGGGGGAAGTGCTCTTGCACACTGTAATAGCCTGTGAAGCTACAGCACCAAGGGGTTCTGGTACTGCTATTATATATATTATAGGAATGATTCAACTTGCTGTCATACAATAAAAGACGAACAGGAATGGTCACTGAACATATTGACACAAGAGTGATCTATCTATTATATGATCCACTAAACTTAACTAACTTAACTAAATCCACTAAAAATAACTGCATCAGTGGAGGGTGCACGTCTAGGAACTGATTAATACTCAATATACAAATGAAAAAAATGGCGACACTCAAAAGAATTTTAAAAAAGTGGGTTACTTTATTCCACTGATCTGATCTGATGATAAATGAACCATCAAGACATAGGTTGGTTATAAGTCTTCATACTTTTGTGTATAGTATATAGTACATTCAGAACTGTTGAGTGTGATAGTTCATTAGGCTGTACTATTACTGATCAACCAGTAGGTGCCCCCTATTACTAAGGAGCTCCTGACAGTTCTGTGTAGCTTATGGAAAACAATGAGGAATTGATGCAAAAAGTATATTGGAAAATTGTATAAGTTTTCATTGCACAAGCAATATCAACTATTTTCTGAAAGTGGACAACCCCTTAAAGTGCATTGTTTCTAGGTATGAATTTTACCTCCAGTGGGTATTGCTGACAGCAAGTGTTTCTTAATTACATGGTTTTTATGAAACGTATTACTTGAGAGCGACCAGAAGAGACGTATGTAATTAATTCACCATGTTTCAGCCGCATACAATTCTAGATAGATAGGAAAAAAATAATCAGTATCCAGAATGATTAATGCCTTGTTGATAGTGACGTTCCCAGGAGACACACAATAAATTATTTTCTCTTTTATAACACACAGTCTTTTGTAATATTTAAAAATCCTCTAATTTAATTGTGATCTTGGGTTATGCAGTATCGTATTTTATGTTTTATTAGATCAGAAAAAGTTGTACAAGATGTATAATTACCCAGATTGTTCTCATTCAGATGAATTTTTTAAAAAAACTGCTTGCTACACTGTGTTCTATAGGGAAATACTGAAACTAGTAAACAAATCTGTGAAAGTCTGCACTGGTCAGGTACTTTCATGCATTGTAACTTGTATATGTTGTATTATAAAATATTCATGTACAGGAGGCAGTACAATGGCACCTAGAGTCCTACTGGCACCAAACTGCATGGGACCTCCATGTACTGCCATATGGTGCTCACTTTGGCACCGTTTTAAAGGAAATCCACCATCAGAATCCGGCATGATAAACCGGGGCCATTTACTCATAGATCCAGGGACTGTGACTGTGGTAATCCTTCTTATATTTGTTATCCATTGTCTCCTTCCTTCTAAAATCAACTTTTAAAATTATGCTAACAAGCTGTAAGGGATCTAAGGAATGTTGCGAGAACCCCACTGAGTATGTGCCCCGTGTTTATCATGCTAGATTTCCTTTAACATAGCATATCTTGAAGCCTTCTTTTATAAGTTTGGTCTGAGATACTAAGATAAGATAAGATAATCCTCTATTAGTCTCACAGTGGGGAGATTCCCAATGTTACAACTGCAGAGAGAGTACAGAGTGTACAGTACAAACAACGACAGAACAATAATATTAGGGATAAATTAAAAAAACAAACAAAAAAGTTATTAAAGTGCAGTGATCGGCAGTTTGATATTCAGTCTGTGGATGGGACCTGCAGGGACTGGGCTTCACTAGGCAACACTGCCAAAAATCAAGTGCAGCCATTCTTGGGATCACATCCATATATTACACAGAACCTGGCTCAGCATATTACTAATAGTACCAGTCGTGATACTATACCCTCGCATAAGTCAAAACTATCTGTTTCTTAGCCATCATGGTGACCTATGAATTTTCTAGTTTAGAATCGCTCCATCACTTTTGATGCTAGGAATGGCACCTCTTAAAACTTAAGTCCTAATTAAAGGGGTTGTATGAATGGGGATGGGACAAATTTCCAGGCACTGTGCTCAACAATTTCTGAGACTCTCATACAACTGATTGGAGCAGCAGAACACCTCCTCCTGGTGCTATGTCCATAAGTGGCAATTGGACTCCCCCCGCCCGTCTGCGTATCGTTTGGGATCCTGTTCTAATGATCATTGGGGTCCCAGTAGTCGGACCCTAACCAATAGGGGATACTTTAAATGACTGGTACAACCCCTTTAATACATACATATGCATTTTCAATGTCCTTATTGGGCATTTAAAACACACACATTTGCTCACAAACAACAACATGCTGATTTACATTTCATGTATTTGTTTTTGTAGTTTCTGGAAGTCTGTCCAGGTGCAGGAGTCCATAAAGCCAAAACAGAGGGAGATTTGTTGTGATCACTACATCCCTGAGAAAAATCTTCCATGCAAAATGCCATTCTCTTTGCAGCAGGGACAATTAAAAGCTTCCTTTTCTGTCACTCTGCTGTGTCTCTTAATATTGTAAAACATTTTCACAGGAAAGGACTGTCGGTGCTGCTTCCTCCATAAGGTGCACTGGAATCTATTAGTAATACATCTCACTGCAGTAAATATACTTGAATCCTGTGGAGACTAGCACTGCCTACTGGTTGCTGAGAGGAACTGCAGCCTAGATATGTAACGGTATATGCCGTTTGGATATTTAATATTAATACTAATTATTAATAATAATAATAATTGCTTTATTTAGCATTTAGCTTTGGATTTATATATATATATATATATATATATTTTTTAAAAGTCCATAATTTAGATAGAATGGATTAATTTATCATATAAAATTTAGTTCAGCGTCTGTTACTAAGAGTCATTTTTTGGAACATTTTTTTTTACAAATATTTTTATTACAGTTTTTTTTTATGTACAGTAAAGTCAGCTGGGGTATAGAAATAAATCTTATATGATTCTCCCTACAGTTTTACCCAAAAGAGCCTTAAATCCTTTTTTTTCTTTTTCTGTCTGGTTTTATAGGTGCAGAGGGAGCTGGCAGCTGTCATTGCCCTGAAAGCCCGAAAGTCTGGTGAGTAAAAGAAAAGGAGATTTATTTTCACCCTTCAAATTCAATGATCCTATCTGTGGTTTTATTTATACCTTGGTATAGTGTTGTATTTTTCAGCACAGATGGATTCCTTTTGTAATAATGTGCATAGAATTTATATATAAATACTGTAGAAAAGAAGAAGTGTGATGTTGTTTATAGCAGATTTTAATGCACAGTTTATAAGAAATAAGTGATCATAATGAATGGAAGACCGTTGTCTGTTCATGGACCTACAGAGAAACCTATCATGGAGTGTGACCTCCCACTGGACTCCTAAACCCACAACACAGTACACAGCATAGTTGATAAATGGCGACTCAATGATGGGGGCACGAATACTGCGACCCCCTTAAAGGTGTTATACCAATTTAGGAAGTTATCCCTTATCCTTAGAATATGAAATGATAATTGGTAAGGGTCTAACTGCTGGGACCCCCACCTATTATGAGAAGCGGTCCTTCAGCTATCAGGAGAATCGGGATTGATAGGCTGAGAAGCAGGATAAGCAAGTGTCCTGCCGCTCCATTCAATACTATGGAACTGTTGGAAATTACTATGGAAAAGTGGGCTATATACTACATTCCCATTTACTGTCACGTTGAGTGTTGGAGATATCTGGGCGCTTTGCTCTGCAATTTCCTACACCCCCACACTATTGAATGGCGCAGCAGGGCACATGCTCGTCTTGCCACTCCACCCATAAGTGAGAATGGGACCCCTGTTCTCTGGATTTCTGGGGATCTTGTTCTGTGGATAGGGGAAGACATCCTAACTTGGTACAACCTTTTTAATCATTAAAGTACAATCCCCACATTCATCCAAATGTCACAACCACTGTCACAGTATTATATTTCATTGAGTATTTGAGCATACAACTGATTTTATACTTCCTATATACTGTATGTGGTGTAATTTTTGTAATTTACCTCGTTTGTGTAGCCATATTGATTGAAATATGCTTGTACTAGAACTGTTGTAATGCTTTCCGGGTCACAACAAAGAGTTATACAGAGCACAATGAATTATTATACTCTGTTATCTCTCTTGTTCTTTAAGCAAGCCGAAAAAGAAAGCGCTCTCTGTCCTCCTTTCATTTCATTTATATGCAGCCTAGTGACACCATATGAGGATCATCTTAGCACAGCACCAAGCGGAAAAACAACTATGTAGCATAGTGGCCTATTGTCACCTCGTGAGAGATTCTACTCATGTATAATATATGTGCAACATACATTAATCTGGATACATAACTGATCTGGCAGATAGTGGTGTTGGACTCTAGTGTTTTCTAGTGTTTTGTACTCTGCTTATGTTATTAATAATCACATTTCATCATTAGATGGAAACTTCTTTATAACAAGTGAAGAGACCCAGTCTGTAATATGTTTGTAGATGGTAAAAAGGAATTGTACAAATCGAGATTTCAGATTTTCATCAGGTGTATATGATGTTCCAGTTATGATGTTCTTCAAAGAGTCACATACTCTAATCCAAGTTTCTAGGTCTAATAATAATAATAATCTTTATTTATATAGCGCCATCATTTTCTGTAGCGCTTTACAAATAATAGGGGACATATACAAATATAATAAGACAATACAGAGTACAAACATGGTCATATGGAACAATAGGAGTGAAGGCCCTGGTCGCAAGAACTTACAGTCTATGAGGATGAGGGGGAGACACAAGAGCTTACAGTCTATGAGGATGAGGGGGTGACACAAGAGCTTACAGTCTATGAGGATGAGGGGGTGACACAAGAGCTTACAGTCTATGAGGATGAGGGGGTGACACAAGAGGTATAAGAGCTTGTATTATGGTTCAGCCATTCTTTATAAGGGAACAAAGTAAAATAATTTAATAAAAATTCTGCTACATGAACCAGCCATCAGCCGCTATCTATCTATCTATCTATCTATCTATCTATCTATCTATCTATCTATCTATCTATCTATCTATCTATCCTCACAGGAAAGCCTGTAGCTTGGTATCTGGTGTTTGCCAGATAACAGACAGGAGGAGCGCATAGGATGGGTTAGTAAACAGAGAGTTAATGTTTCATGCAGTTAGGGAGTGTGATAGGTCTGCCCGAGGATATGGGTTTTAAGAGCATATTTGAAGATTTTTGGTTTGGGTATTAGTGTGATAGTCCGGGGTAGGGCATTTCAGAGAATAGGTGCAGCTCTGGAGAAGTCCTAGAAATGGGAGTGGAGGTTTGAATTAAAGAAGGGAATAATCTAAGATTAAACGGTTGAGCATAAGGAGGTAGCACTCTAACTCTTTTTTTTCTTTGTATGGGAATCCAGATAATAGACTCCTGTACACATGTATGAAAAGAGGCGTCTGCACAAATGCCTCTGCTTGCTCAGCGGCCAGGAGAGGTGGGTCAGGGACCTCCCTTCTCAAAATAAGTTCCAATCCCATTAGTTCCATGTCCATTGCACAATTTATAGAATATCAGCTGTGAATATACTATACTATAAGTGTGGTAGATAAGAATATCCCTTTAATTCCTGTCTATATAACAAATAATAAGCCTTCAGGTACTGAAGCCTGAGCAAGAGAGGTAACAGCTATAATATATAATATAGCTGTAATTTTCTTCTTTCTTTTCATCTTTGTATCCGGAAGAGCTGGGGTGGAATTGTAATTGTTCCTCGGTGTAGGGTTAGCCTGATATCCTGCTGCGGCGAAATCAATGTCCCTTTACACCGGGCTATTATCTGCCATGTTCTGTGTAGCTGGCACCTGTCTTTAACTTTCTTCATACAAAAGGGAAGTTTCTTTTTTTTCCAACATTAGGTGCAACGATTTGCCAGAAATTATAAAAAGAAAACGACCACCTGACAAATGACTCCCCCCGTCTAGCAGCCGGTGATATATCGGCATCGCTCTGCCATACAATAACATTGTCAATATGGGAAAATCACTTTTGTTCTGTTCCTACAACGTGACCAATCTGGGTGTCTGCTCCGCTAATCTCTGTGTTGTGATTCCTTTGTCAAGGAAAGGAAGTGTTTCTGTGGATCTTTCTATAGCCAAGTTTCCTTTTTTCTCAGTTTACAGAAAATCCCCCACAGAAACTGCGTGTGGAAGATCCCCACATCAGTCTTTGATATATAAAGGCATAAAACATATGATATATATTTTTACATATAGGGGATTGAATTCTTGGCTAATTGGTTTTTAATCTCTTAGCCATTTCCAAATTAAAAAGTCAGGATGATAACGGGGCTGAGGCGGGAGAGACCTCCACTTTGTGTTAATAACGCCCTGTGTTTGTATAACTGGGGGGACATGGTGCCTTTGCACGGAGTTACTGTTATGAAAGAAATCTCCCGTTATCTGTGACGCCGCTGAATATTCATGGCTCTAATTATTTTCCTCTTTGTAATCTAACTGATTTACTTAGTAAAATATGCCTTTTAGCACTTGTTATCTGGGCTGCCCGCTCCCAGGAGCTTCTGTGGATTCCTGAATTAATGAGAGGTTTTATAGCATATTTGGTGAAAAGAAATATCAGCAGTAGATATACAGTAAGTGGAGTAGGGAATGATGGATCGTTGCTTATCACTACATAGAATAGCTGGCGGGTTGTCCGCTGCCTGGCATCATCATAACTATAAACTATGCAGGCAGTGCGCTGGATTCGCCATCCCCCTCCTCTCTCTCTGCACAAAATAAGCTCCATTTTCTTTTATGCTTTAAGATTTTAGTTTAATTTACATAATTTCTATGATTTGTATTCTGTAGCTGATGATTTCTGGTGATAGTATACTGAACGTTCTCATTCTCCGAACAAATGAAGGTAAAACGGACATAGGGAATCCTGTAGCTGTAAGCACAATGTGGTAGATTTATCATTGGTGTCTAAGGTCTCGTGCACATGGCCCCCTTTTTTTGCACCCACATAGACTTCTATTGCGCAGGGTGCATGCACAGTGTGGCACCGCGCAATGACTGTGCTGAGCAACTGTACCACTGAAAGAGCAACTGAAAGAGACAGCAAACAAAACCTGTTTTCTGCCCATTTGGCACACATGTCCATGTAGCTTAAAAGTTAGACTTGACAGTCTAAGGCCAGCTGCACACAAACTTGCTCGTTCCTGGAAATAGATCCGTGTCGTGGTTCTATCTCACAGCCCAAACACAATAAAGTGATGGGAGTTACACTGCCTGGGTTACAGTTCAGCCGACAAACGGGGAATCCTAGCATCATATTTCTGCTTGATGAGAGGAAGCCCATCCAGTGCACTGTGTTCTGTCTGTGGGAGCAGACCAGCACATGTGTCTGTTTCTATGGACCAAACACATTTGTGTGCAGCTGGCCTTATACTGCATCATATTTAGTGCATCTGGTATAGTTAAGAATTGCTTAGTCTAACTTTTCGCATTCTTTTTGTCAGCTTAGTTGACACCAGAAAAATGTGCCAAAATTGTGATGTATAACTTAACCTTTATTGTTCATGCTTAAAGGACTTATACCATGTTATCCCCAATCCTTCAGATAGGTAGCTGCAAGCTATTTGTTGAGAATCCAACTACAGGAACCCCCAGCACTCACGAGAATTGACCCCCAGCAATTTGAAGAATGCCCTGACACATTTATGAAGACCATTGTTTTGGCACTTTTCCAACATGTTTGAGAAAGGGTTGTGGTTTCCATGGAAGGCCTATGTGTGTACAAACGGAAATAATCTGTTAGCCAAAATAATGAGGGTATGCCACATTGTTGCGCACAGTTTAGACCAATGAAAAGCAGGTCCACAAGTAGAACTTGAGAGTCTTAACCTGCAACAGATTCATCATTGTGATTATAGATTATAGTTGTCACATTCTGCAACACATGAATGAATTCTCCCCATTATCTGTTCTCTCCATGGTATTATTTACGGTATTACTTCTTTTTTTTTATAGGGTTAATGTGGTGACTGCCTCCCTATTATATTTTCTCTTTACCTCTAGAAGGCAACATTTCCCAAGTGATCTTTTCTAACAATGACTGACAAAACTCAGATTAGATTGCTTCATGTGAATAGTAATTGGACTTTTTACCTGGGTCCAGGCTGATGTACTAATCACTTGTCTTCTCTTAATATCATACACCCACTGCTGTACTTGGCATCCTCCACCTGTGAGACTATCAGATATGAGCTATTTTTCTGTGTAAAAAATGATGCTAAGATTTTCTTTCTTGGGATTGAGCCATATCTATCTACAGACATCTGGCCACCAAGTTACCCTGCAATGAAGGAACCTGAGATGCATAAAAGGAAAAGGTATTAAAACTGACTAATTATAGTCCTGTGCAGTGAGGCAGATACATCAGAATAGTCTCTGTGGACACACGGGAAGGAGACGCTGGTCTTGATTGGCTTGAAATATTTAGTCAGCTTGACATCCCTTACGTCATGCGATGAGTGATATGAGCCGATCTGTCTGTGGTTTAGATTATCATCTCTACAAAAATTTGGAGAAAATTGTGTAAGCGCTGCATCTTACATGGAAAGAAGAGATCTGAGACGTAAATAAGAGATGTGATTTATGTCCATATGAGGCGGCTTCCGCACAGTATCTGTACATCAAGAAGAGCTAAGTGACGTAAATACGTAGAGATACTAGATTTCTCTCAGGCTAAGAGGCATAAAAACAACAGTATACAGTTTGTGTTGGCATAAACATAAGCACCCTGGAATTGGCCGCTCTCCAAAGACCACAGGTTTTATGTCTGTTTTCTTACAGGGAAATTTCCCAAGAAAACAAGGAGATTGGAAACTTACTGAGGGTTTTCCAAGTCGGAACAAAATGTGGCTAAATACTAGGAATGAGTTAAAAACAACAAATAAAAGCTTGTATTGACTTGATTTCTAGTACAGTGATTATGCTCTTCCCACTGGGATTTGTTCACACGTCTGCATCGGTGACATGTCCGCTTAATCACACAACTGCTGCAGCCAATCACTGGCTTTAATAGTAATCCGCCTAAAACCACTGAACTTAAAGAGACCAATGGATTCAAAGGAGTAAATATAAGTACATTTTGTTGTTTTAACACATTCCCTGCATTGGACACACATCATTATTCATAGGTAGATCCTAATAAAGGAGATTTCCACCCTTTTGGATAAATGTCATTGGAATGGAAACCCCATTAAGTCACGTATGTATAAAATTGCTACATAAAACTTAGTTATTTAGCAGAAGGCACAATAGAATCTAATGCATGGAATGTAAAGCTCAAGCATCTATCATTATTTTCTGCATAACAACATGTGAAGATTAGAAATAGCTGGGAGAACCCTTTACCATCTTTATGCACTCCAACTTTTTATAACCTTTAACAGTTGCCTCTCCAAGGTTTCCAGCGTAGTTGGGATTTCAAGCCCCTACTATTATGAAATAATCAGTGCCACTACTTATTGGTCAGATGGGCGGAGCCAGGCTGTCTGCTCCCTCCAGACAGTATACCTATCCTATTGGATAATGAAACCACTCTAAAATTATACTTATTAGGCTACTTACTGTCAGATGGCTGGTCCTTTGCTCGAGCAGATAGCGTGTTACCTCCCATCTGCCAGTAGAGGGATGAAAATATTCACTTTGGTTGTTTTATTAGGTGCATCATTTCAGTGGCACCTGTTAAAGGATGCAAATAGTTGGTGAATATTTGTGAAAGATCCTCTTTAAACAGAACCTTCATTTTAAATTAACCCATCCAAAATAAATACTTCATTAAAAACTATGGTAAAAAATAATTGCCCCTATGCCCAAATTGTTCCATTCCATGGCTGCAATATTAAAAAATCTGTTTGTAAACTTTTAGCAACTCGCCTGATGTAAGTCCATTCAAACACAAAGTGCATATTAAATTTTACTTTCATTGCCCTGTCTCCTTCTTCCTGATGGAGGAATGCTATGAATACATGTGATCAGATAAATACATGGGGTAGGCTTTGCAAATGTAACTAGATTAAAGTACCTTAGGTGGCACCACCCTGGTCAGATAATTTCTGAATGCTGAAAAGAGGCATGGGAAATGGGACGAGAGTAAATAGGAGAAGCAGGACATGCCCCCTCTGATGCCATATAATGTAAGATAAACTTGATTTATGGTGATGTAAGGGAAACAACTTTTAGCTAAAAGGGTTAGGTTAGTTGTTAGGGCTCTTGTTAAGGCTCTTTGTGAACCTGTCATTAGCTGTATTTGTGAAAATGTGGTAACATATTACCTGGAGAATAAAAATGGTAAATACAAATTCCAAAATCCTACAAATTCCAAAAATTCTTAGCTTTTTAAGGTTTTGTTATTACTTAAACACTGCATTATGTATTGACAGGGTTGCTCTAAATTGTTGTATTTCATTTCAAACCTACAAGGGAATGTCCACATTAATATGTATTTCTTTCTGTAGAATTACTAGTGGAAAACAATAGGGTTTACCGTAACAGCAAAGTGCAAGAGGCTTCACCAGATCCTAACCTTGTGTTACTGGATACATATACGTCATTGAGTCTACAATACATTATGTCACACATCCGGATGCAATTACTGCTGATTTTTTCTCTGCTTTGTTTGATCCGTTCGAGTATCTCTGTTTAATTTACTTTTGATGTATGCTGGCCCTAAAAGTCACATTCCTCGAAAATAATAAGATATTAAATGTTTATATAGCGCCATCATATTCTGCAGCGCTTTACAGATCATGGGCTACATATACCAATGAAATAAGACATTACAGAGCAATAACATAGTCATAATAACAATAGGAATGAGGGACCTACTCACAAGAGCTTGCAATCTATGGATATCACTGGAGGGTTTGCTGACAGTTAGCGGCCCATATGTAACATCACAGGTTGCAATGGGTGAGGTTACACTTGGGCACAGTAGCTGTAGGGACTCATTGTAAGTAAATGGGTTCATGTGTTTGCGTGTTTATATGCATGTAGCCTATAGGATAATGCCACTGGGTGGAGTTGGAGTTATTTACACCACTCTTGTGGCAATGACCTGTTGTAATTAGTTTAATGATTATAGGAATATATGTCTACTTGTTAGAAAATGACAGCATTCCCTGGACAAGTATAGAGATCACTGAGAAGAACCGCCCACTGGACTATTAAGTCTAGAATGTTCATTAATAAAATGAAAGTTATACTGAATCTTTACAACAAAACTATATGCAATGTAATGCTACTTTTTGTATCCTAGGGTAATCATAGCCATATTTACCTGCAGTATCGATAATCCAGAGAAGGTAAAGTTTTTCCAATTAAACTCACAGTTTCTTTTCTTTTACAGTCAGCGATGAAGAAGAGTTTAACTGCCCAGAAGAATCCAGCCCAACTAACTCTGAACATACATCAGACACAGAGGTAATCTTATACTGAATCCTATATATCTGACATTGTTGAAAGCATTATACAAATACAGGCAGTCCCCAGGTTACGTACAAGGCTTGTTCTTAAGCTGAATTTGTTTGTAAGTCACAACTTTTATATTTTGTAAATGTGACTCAAACCAGATGATTTTTTTTTTTCCCTCTGACAATTGTGACAAGGGAATAAGGATGAACCATAAAGCATCAATGCAGACAAATGACATTGCAGCCCGGGACTAAAGTTTATTAAATTCAGCTTTCAGAGAGCTTACAGTGGGCAGGGAGGACCGTTTGTAACTAGGGTTTATCTATAAGCCCTTAAAGGGGTTTGCCAGTGGAAGAAAATTCGCAAAGCTCCTATCACTCCCTAGGCTAGCGTGGGGGCGGGGGGACTCTCTAAATAGACACTTTATGATCTATCTACATCTCCAGATACAGTGTGCTGACAATGTGCTTAGAATACCAGGATACAGGTTTATATACACTTTCATTTAGTTTCTGAACATTGTAGTAGTCTCTGACACATTGAAAGAGAGATTATACAGATCAGGGATGAGAGATACCAGATATACTTGTGTATAAGCTGAGTTTTTCAGTCAATACTTAATACTCACCTTCTGGTGCCTGGATCCACGGCGTGGTTCCCGGCGGCTTCTCTTCTCTCTTCTTACTTCTCTAGCCGGCAGAGTTGCATCCATGCGATCTGCCGGCTGGCGCACACTATGATGTGGCGTTGTCGCCGCTGATGACTTTCCTGGAGATCGCAGATGATAATTTTAGATGCTTTACTGGAATTGCTCACATTGAGGGCTACTTTTTTATAACAAATGTATGGGGTAACTAATATGACGTATTTCGCTGCAGTAGTACAGGAGTAACGGTAGGTTTAGTATCAGTTTTTTTGAAATCCCAACAATATAGTCATCACAACGTGTAACAAGGTTAAAAATACACACATCCATTTAAATACACACATCCAGAATTCCACAGTGTGGACACAGAGGATCAATGGGGAATTGCACTGTCAAAAAATAGATCCCAGTCTCTTTTCTCCGATAAATTCCCATCATATAAAAAATGGAGCCTAATGTTTCTGTTATTTAGATAGGAACAAATCTCCTGTTCATACACCAATTGAAAGAACTGGGGTCCAAGTCCAGGAGCTATAGGTTCCCATGTATTTAGGACTTTCTCTGTTCACTTTACGAAAGTCAGGACTAAAGCTACTAATGCTTATTAGTCTGTTTCCAGAACTCCCACAAAAACAAATGCACCAATTTTACAGTGGCTCCAGGACTCATACCCCAAATCCTATTATCAATATTGGAATCTGCATCTATTCAAAAAAAAAAACAGATTGCTTATTTTAATTCTTTTCACGGCCATCCCCTTTATCTTATACTGCTTTTGTACTAGCCAGCTATTCTACTATTTTTTCACCTGCTTTTGTGCTCTCCTGCAGGAAGGTATTTATATGGCTCTGATTTAGCTTAATTCACATTTATAAATGGCAGGTCCATTCTTCTTCTTCTTCCCGCCTACAAACAAAGATCTGCTGAAAAAAAAGAAATAAATGCAGAGAGGACGCTGTTCCAGGTTATTTGTATTGTGCTGGCCCTGCATCTAATACTAGTACATTTTATAGTATTTCTGAGTGTTTCTGTTGTATGTTATGCTTATATTATAGAGGAGCTGCTGGGTATATGGAAATCTATGAACCACAAATAGGTGCAACTATAACACAAAGTGCAGATTTTTTTTTTTTGTGACAAAGCAAACATAAACTAAATTCTATCATAATGAAGTTTGGATATTAATAGGTAGTGACTTGTTGAGCCTGTAACGCTGGAGCTCAATACAATGTAACACTACAAACCTTTTTTACTGTGGCAGACAACGCTGAAAGAGATCAATAATGTATTACATGATTGTTCCATTTCTGTGGACCAGCCAGGCACATGCTTTTCCAGTCCCATCCATTCCCCATGTAATTCTCGCATTTCCCTCTCCGTCATGAGAGTGCATTAGGTGTTCCCCCTGGGAGTGGGATATTCACAGAACGATCCGTCTTGTTACACAGGACGCGGTTTGGACGGTCTGTGCTCCACGCTTCCCGGCAAAGCCTCATTTGATGTTGTGTTATAGATAATAAACACAATCTCTATAATCCATCATCTGGCGTTGTGCAGCTCATCGCTGGGCTTCACCGCGTCTCCTGGAAATAACACTGGGATGAAAGCCGCACCGTGTTTTATTCAATTACTTTTCTACCTAATACTATTACGGCTATTTATGTGCTCCTCACCAGTGCTTGTAGGTAATAATATCATATATTGAATAAAATGAGCTATTGTTCATATTCTTGTGCTTATAATAGTAGTTACCGCCACTACAGTCTGCAGGTGAATCAATGGCCACTTCATTGTGTGATATATAGGACTTGAGGGAGAAACTAGTGAATCAATAGAGGTGACATTACATGATAAAGTGACATGCTTTGACCTGTAGGCCCTGCAAATGATATTGATGTGTGATGCTTTGGGATCATTTAAAAAAAAAAATCTGTCTTCCTTGTTTTGATAAGACAAAATTACGATTTCAACATTACATCTTGCAACAACTTTATCATAAATATATTTATTTACTAATTTTTGTAGAATCTCTTTAAGAAATATTAATAATAATAATTAGAATAGAGAACATTTTCTGCACCACTGATCATCTAATTAGCACGAGTGACAGGATGTTCACCATGTCTCACAGTCACTTATGATTGCCAGGCAGATGCATATAGAATACAATAACAAAAAGATGATCTAGTTCTTCCTTTGCAAAGAATTATGATTTGCAGTACCAGGCACAGCTCATGGATAGTGAAGATCGGACCCAGAAGGGTCCATGTATGGTAGGTTCGAAGACTCTGCTAACACCTGTGATCGTCTCCATCACTGGTCGCGGTTGTTAGACCTTCAAATTCACCCGGTAAAGCCACCGGTGTTTTTGCCAGCCACAATTTGAGGGTTGATGGGGTCCAAACTCCATCCCTGAACTTCTGACTGAAGTCCAGATTCACATTGCGGTTCAGCCTCTCTCATTCTTGCTTCTGTCGCCGAAAAATAAACCCCTTATTTAATCATTAAATGCCCTGATTTAAAGATTCTTGCCATATATGTATGACAGGGGAATAACTAGAAGTAACAGGGCCCTATAGCAAACTTTTAGTGGAACCTGGTACAATATATAACAGCTAGTTTCAGGGAAAGACCTTAATGTATTGATTTAACCGCTTAGATGCCACAGTCAATAGCAACCATGGAAAATTGCAAACTCTTTAAGGTTAAAGTAGTGGTAGCAAGCATTATACTCATGTAGGATGCTACTGTTATTATTTAATCCTTTCTTTATACACAGGTATTGGAGCACTAAATAATAAAAAAATTAAGCTTTCAACCACCATATAGATATAATAGGGCATATTTACTTACCCGGCCCCCCACGATTCACTAAGATCATGTGCCTGATATCCTGCATGTCTCGCTTCCCACTCAGGTCCGACAGAGTTCACCTTCTTCTTCCTGGTCCATGTAAGTGCATGGCTTGCAACACAATTTGAATCTTAAATCCTGCGCCCAGTCTGAATCAGTTGGATCGTGTGATGTGTCCCCCCTCTCCCCGATTTCTGTCGCAAAGAAGCCAGCGCCGCTGCGCCACAACTCGATGGCGTGTGACACAATCCCAGCGCAAACCCCTGTTAAATACCTGTCAAAGCTGAGCAAATCCCGAAAACCGTGAACAGTCTGATGAAAGTCCCATCCGCGACCTTTAGTAAATAAGCCCCATTATGTTAATTCCATCAACCATAATTTTTGGGGATTTAAATAAAACTTAATCAGAAGATCTGGTAAAATTCATAATGGGTAAGAAAGAAGCAAAAAAAACCCCCTGAAATCCGAATGGATATCTTTTTGTTTGCTACCAAACCCACATTCAGACGAAAGGACTTTTTTTCCATTCCAGATATTATGGTAACACCACGTCCATATGCCGTGTTTCCTATATGATTATTATTACTGCTACTAGCATAGGAAATGCACACTGTAATAAATGAACATAGGAGATGCCCAATTAAGGTTATGAGCAAATCATTAGGGGAAATTATTTTCTTCTGGAATCTATTAACTGCTGTGGTTTACAGTCCAGTTTAATAAACCTTTCCTCTCCAGCGTTAACCTCTCATTATACAGAACTGTACATTTTATTTCTACTCTTACATCTTCAGACAATAGAACGCGGCTGGTTTTTACAGTATTTTCCATTTTGCAGTCGGCATGTTCTTGACCTAATCCTAAAGTCATGACGCTGTACTGCATGACGTGGTATGGGAAAGCATTTCCTGCGCCGTCCTTCACCATAAATAGCGGTTCTTCAATAACTATATCCTGGCTGTCAAAGCTTCCTTTGGTCTGTACAGTCCACATCCTGCTTTACTTGCTGACCTTTTTCACTTTGTCATAGTTTTTAAGGTAGAATAAAAACGTTTCAGAACTTTGCATGAAAGATTATTGATTTAACTTAGCACTTGCTTCCTATGTGCATTAGTCCTTATAGTATATTAGTTCAGGTGTATGATAACTATGACCAGGGCAGACTGCGGCTGTGTTTGATGGTACGCTTTGCATTGTTTTTGAGTGAATACCAAGTCAGAATACATACATCAGCAGAAGGGTAATGTGAATTCTACTCAGCAAACCACAGAATGAAAACTAAGCAAATGCAGAACTCTTGTATAAGCTTCTTTCACATCTTGTAGGCGACTGAAAACTAACTTGCTTTAGCTTAATTTTTCATCACAGTTGGATAAAACACCCTGTGAAATATAATAAATGACACCCATAATCACTCCACGTTTCATCTCTACAGACCCTGTACAAGGTGCATTAGCTGCTGTGGCTTCTATGTTCAAACTAAAGGTAGCCGTAGACCAGTGCTGGTGAACCTATGGCACGGGTGGTAGAGGTGGTACTCAGAGTGCTCTCTGTGGGCACTCAAGCTCAGCACAGAGTTCACCAGACTGGACTGAAAGAATCTAACTGAAGTTCTACACAAGTCAAGATTTACTACTCAGTGCTATTTTAACCCTTTAATCACCAGGGAAGTATCTCATAGGCTCAGTGGCCAAGCATGTATGAGATATGTCCTCGATTATAGGAGTCATAACTTTGGATCCCTGGCACCTAGAATCTCTTGGCAGCTTGGGAATTAAGGAAAAGGGTGAAAAAAAAGTGTGGAGAGGACTGGAATATCTTTTGAAGGTCCTCCTGCTGTCCCCATGACTCTTCCTGTACAGTGTGACCCTGGAGAGAAGCTACAGTGGTAGTCCAGACTGCTTTTAATTGTATCAGTGTCCTCAGGAGGCAGGTATGATCGAAAATTGTGGGAGAACAGTTCCACAAACAAATAAATCAATAAATTACTGCTTATATTGGCACATTGTGATAAATGAGTGGGTTTTGGTACTTGGTCTCTTAAAGGTTCGCTATCACTGCCATAGACCTTAGCCAATTTAACAGCAATTCCTCCAGAGACCAATACACATGCACACTCAGATCCCCAAAATAAAAGATCAAAGGATGAGTGACATTTTGAAGTGCTTCTAAAGCTTCCTTAGGTTCTAGAGAGCTATTATTGGGTCCACATACTGACTAATTAAGCCGAGTGTTTTTAGCTTGTAGTCCTTGGACCAGAAAAGCAAATATTTTTTGTTATTCAGCTGCCTGACCTATTATTATTTTAGTTCCTAATGCTCATTCGACCACTATCTTTCAGACCTCTATACAAATGCAAGCATTTAAAAGTAGAGTATGCCAACAGGTGTGACCATACAAGGCTAAAGACAGTATTGGCCTTGGTGACCTGTATAAGGTGACCTATATTTTCATGTGTGTTGGTTGCAGCATGACAGTGAAAAATTGAATTTTATTCCAAGATTGTTGCTGGACCTGAAGCCCTCACTGGTGCACTCACTCAACACAGCACAACTATTGCCACTCTTCCCTGAGTAAGAGCTGAAGAAGGCTTCTGGTTATATAGGAGGAGGAGGAGGGCCTGGGAAGCAGAGTTAATGTAATGACACACCCAGTTCTCCAAGTCCAGCTACAATTCTGGAATATAAATGCATTATTAACTGTCCTGCTGTTACTAACAACACACACAAAGTTGGGGTAACACAGATCTCCAGGACAACATATAGCACTGCCTGCAGCATTGCATGGAGTTTAGATGAGAAGTGGTTCCCACCTATTCAAACTTGTTCACCATCTTTTTCACAAATGCAAGATTCTTTACATTTTTAGAGTTTATTTGCTAAAAGCTATTTTTACCACTGATCTGAGCGGTTTCTGAACAGAGTAGAGATGCCAGAGAGCGGTCATGTTTGTCCTTAGATGACCGAAGAAATATGCTGGAAAGGTGAAATAATTCTGCTGTGAAGTAGAGATGATTATCTCAGGGAAGCTATTGGTAAACGTGACAGACATGAAAGAAGATGGCTTAGTCTAAAAAATTATATTGATTGCTCCTGAAGCCCCTAATTTTATTAAATAAAATGAAATCTCTTATTGATCTGCATCTTTTTGTTATTGTCTTCATATAATACTAAAGTAAGGCAATAAGAAGAATTTAAAAAAATAAAAGATCTCATAAAAGATTTTGGTTTCTTCCAGTTTGGAATATCCTGTAGTATAGAAACCAGTTCCCAGATCAATAGGAAGGTCTTCTAGATGGAACTGATAACATTTATTCAGATTCTTGGTCTGATATTTGTTCCGTCTGCTTTAACTAGTAAGGCGCTATTGATTTCATAGAGTTGATCAATCGCTGTAATTTTCTTAGGTAAATGTCTCCTATTGCAGTCGCTCCTCATAGATTAAGGTCTCCGCATTGATCATCTCCAGGAGGTCGGGCAATTAATGCCATCCTCTATGCACAACAGATTTAGAACAAAAACAATGCATTTCCGATTGTATGTTTTTGGTAGTAAACTCCACTGTATCTGCATAGATGACTCAAAGACTATGGGGCAGATTTACTTACTCAGTCCTGTCGCGTTCCCGCGGTGCGTTGTCCGACGAGTATTGGGGTCTGCTGCGATTCACTAAGATCGTGCGCCCGAGTTCCTGCATGTGTCGCTTCCGTGCCAAGGTCCGCCGGAGTTCACCTTCTTCTTCCTGGTGCTTGTAAGTGCGTGTCTTGCGACACAATTCTAAATGTTAAATCCCGCGCGTTGTCCGAATCCGTCGGGCTGTATGACGCCCCCCATTTCTGTTGCGTGCACCAAAATCCCGGGGGCAATTCGGCGCAAAACGTAAATCGACGGGAAACCTGTCGAAAATGCGCTCCGCTAGCCCTTAGTAAATCAGCCCCTATGTATACTAAATACGGCTCTGTTGTGTATCTCAGTTTTTTGTCCTATGTAAAAAGTATGTAGTGTCACAAATACCATTGAACTTGAAAAAATACCATACATAGGACACGTAAAGTTATCTGTGATTATATACTATATATATTTTTTATTATGTTCAGGGCCATAAGGAGTATAGAAATAACTCAAAAGTTATACTCATCTTGCTCAGGTGCAGCACGGCAAGCACCCACCACACCCTCTGGCTGCGGCCTGTGATAGGCCGTAGCCGATGGAAACTGTCAATATGACACCCCTGCTGAGCCAATATATACAATCAGAGACCGGCTGTAGCTGTAACAGAGCACCAGAGAGAGGTAAGTATACATTGTTTGTTATTTTTTCTACTCCTTGGGATCTATATTTATATCTAGACAATTACTTTAAATCCTTTATTACCTTTTATTTAAGGTATATGTCAGGAACATTTGTTATTACCTAACCCAAATATGCACAAAAAATGTTACTAGGCAACTAATGCTGTATAATATGTACTGTATATTTTGTACTTTATACACCACCAATATCTGGTCAATGAAGGTCTGTCTTTCCGCATCCAATCAGCTTTGATGGATCAGAAATGTAATATCTAGCACCACCACTATTAAGTGTAGGTAGATGGACCATTCAGGAAGAGTAATTGCCCAGGGATTAGCCATCATTATTGTGATTCTAAAAATCCTCTTTGATTCATGTTATTAACTCAAACAAGACATGAAGATTTTTTTTTTTGTCATGACATCCGTCCTTCCTCCAGTGACCTCCATATTGAAAGCTGTTCCAAACAAATGGGAGACGCAGGCTTGTAATGGGCTTGTAATGGGTAGCGGGCCCTGACACTAAGAATGTAATCCTAGAGGAAGGATCCGGAGACTAAACAAAATCCAATTATTTATAGTGCTATGAATGTTCTGCTCCTCAATCCCAGGTACATAGTGACCTTCCCTGAAGGGAAGTTTAAAAATTAGCAGGAAGGATTTTTTTTCTTTGTAGCCTTTATTTATTTTGTGAGATTATGTATTTTGCAGCTATTATTGCAGTAAATGACATGAACAGTACATGACATTGTGTATACATTGTGTCACCTTGAGATACTGGATGCTATCTTTATCTTTTATTGAATTACCACTTGTCCTGGGATTTCTCTGGAATTTGGTAATTGTCCTGATTGGATTAAAGCTGATCTTCCAGAGACTTATTAGGATGGGTGACCAGATGACTTCCTGATGGGAAAGCAGGGGGACTTTTTAATACTATTAAAAGTTCTCTTTCTGACTTGGGTTCACTTTCATAGCCATTAATGGGCCATTATATACAAATGGTTGTCCTTTCCTTATGGTATTCTCTTCTTTTTTGACTTTGTCTGTTTTTGGGACTTTTCTTGGCTTTTCTGTTGGTCAGATGTATCTTAGCTGTTTTTCCTTTGGTCTTTCTTATCTAATTTCTATGCCTTGTCAGGTCCTGTCATCTTTCACATCTGGATTCTGTTGATAACTCAATGGACACTGCAGAAAACTTGACAATGGTGGACTTTGAAGGAGACTGTCTTAAATACAAAGAAAGTCCCAAATAAGCACACGCATAATGAAAAGTCTCAAAAATGTTGATTCATGTGCCCCATTATATGAAACCTCAGGAACACTGATAAAATCAACAGTTTGCCTTTTGGGCAAGATCTAAGGTTGGGAAAATAAGCAAGTTTAGAATGCAAAAAAGAGCTTATATAGTTCATTGAAGAAAGACACATGTCCAAGGAAGTGAAACCCACCCATATGTATGGGGTCTCATACAGTTCAACGGATAGACTAGGCAGTTGCTGGCCACTTGTGTGTATGGATGCCGTTTGAATATCCCTGTAAAATTGGTAACTATCAATGAATAGCAGCGTTGTCCATAAAGCAGCTACTGGCCGCCATAATAATGACTTATGTGTCTGTTTTGGTTACAATGTATGGACCAAATGTCTCAGCTCTATATGACACAATAACTGTTATTTGGAATGTGGGATGTTGTTCAAGCGTAAAATGAATCAATAGATCAAATGATTAGTAAAATTTTGGTCATCTGTTTTGTGTCCTTCCTTATTTAAGCTTTTAGTGGATACAGGACAGAATGCTCAATTACACAATCAGCAGAGAGATAAAGGCCTTGATAATGTTTGTAATGACTTATCTCATCTCATAAGAGACATGAATGAGCTCTTGGTATGGAAAGAGTCTGAAGAAGGCTTTCAGATATACTAAGAATGAGCACAAAAAACGCACAGAGAAGCTGCTTTACATAATGAAGTTATGTAAACAATGTTGTTATTATGTTTTACAATTATTGTGAGCTTTAAGGTACCATCATTAGGGCTGAATGTAACAACATTATTTTATTTTGTTAAATATTACACATTTTTTAAATTATTATTAATGAAAAATGCACAAAAGACCAAAAAATTTATATCTTTGAAATTTTCTGCAATGTGATCTTTATTGTGACATATGTTTTATCTTATAAAGTATTTTATAGGAAATTTACCATCAAAATCGAGCATGATAAACCAAGGGCACTTACTCATAGATCCAGGCGTTGTGACTGTGGAAATCTCATTTATATTTGTTATCTATGGCCTCCTTCCTTCTAGTTTCAACTATTATAATAATGCTTTTGGGCCTCATGGGATACCCTAGTACCTCTGTGATCTAGCTTTACAGACTGTCTCACCCTCCCCCCTGCTCCCTCAGCACTGAGAATACAGCAGGAAGTGCTCACTGCACACATGTTGAGGGAGCAAAGCGGAATGGGAAACAGTGCAAAAGTCTGTAAAACAAGATCAGGGTAGTCCCTCATTATAATAATTGTAAAAGTTGTTTTTAGAATAGAGGAGGCAATAGATAAGAAACATAAGATTACCACAGTCACAGTACCTGGATCTATGAGTAAGTGCAGAGTCGGCTCCAGGTCTCAGTAGACCACTGGGCGACAGAGCCTCAGTTGGCCCCTTTGCAGTCAACTCACATGGTGACATTAAAAATTCAGAAACTAAAACAGTCTCCTGTTCCCTAAAATATTCCCAAGTTTATAATACCAAACAGCCCGATCTTATATAAAGCCCCCCTCACTCCCTATGGATTCATTAGATACAGCCCCCTTCACCCCCATGGATTCTTTACGTGGCCCCCCCCCCCCCCCCCCAGCAGCACTGGGCCCCAGCACTGGCCCAGGTATGCCCAGTGCTGGCGCTGGCCCTGAGTAAGTGTCCCTGGTTTATTATGCTTGATTCTCATGGTAGATTTCTTTTAATTGTGTTGCCAAACTAGTTAAAAGATCAGAACCTCTTGGGTTGATGAACATATGTTTTCAACCATACTATGAAAACCTCTATAGAAACGTGCGTGTTACTGTTCTTCTGTAAGTAGCAGTGCCGCTCATCGCTGGACTTGAAAACTTTTTTGAGTCAAGGACTCAAGTAGATGAAAAGGAGGTGCTACAATGTTATTTTTAGGAGTGACGAGCCTACATCTCTTCATCCAATGTTACATTTGTTCCTGAGCAGCTTTCCCATGGGTTTTTAACCTCTCGTTACAATTCTTCTATGTAACAGGAAATAGGTGGAGAGGAACAAACAAAAAGTCAGCATATCAGTCACACACATAGCGGATTGTGATTTAGGGTATTTCATACAGCATAGAACTGGCACACTCGTACATATACTTACTCTCTGTTCTACGTGATCGAAGTGTTTCAGAATATATTATGAGTCCTAAGTGAACCTGTCATCACTGCCATGTCTTTCGACTGTGGATTTAAGTATTTATTTGCTCTTTCTCCAACCCTCAAGGCCGGAGTTATGTGCAAACTGCAAGGACGGGAAGAATTCAGACGCATTGATTTTGTACAGAAGCTGACCAGGGATCAGATCTTACCTTCTACAGCTAAGACACCTGACAGGAGGGAACAACAAGTAGGTTTCATATATCATATTTCTATTTAAAAAATTTTGTAAAACGCTACGGAATTTGATGGCGCTATATAAATAAAAATGATTATTATATATTATTATATGGCAAGCTGATTGGTTTATATATGACATATTCGATCCTTGACCTAACATCCACTATTACAACAAAACAATTTCTGGTTCATAAATATAATGTGTGTTCAAGTAAACATATTATTCTGATTGTAAGCTCTTGTGAGCAGAGCCATCATTCCTATTTTTGTATTAATTTACTATTCCATAAAGTCTAATTCTGTCTTCTTATGGAAGCTGCCCCTTATGAGCAGCCCACCCCTTGAGGTTTCACTGTATGATATACAAAACATCAGTAATTTTTGGAAGGGATATTTGTTTATATCTTTAAAATTTGGATAGTTACTGCAGTTACCTGATGGTATATGAGCTTCAATGACTCTGCAGATGCCGACGGCTGGTAATACATTTTTTTTTACAAGGTTAAACAATGTTATCTTCTGGTTTCAAGCAGACCTAGTTGTGTAAAGAGACTTCAATGTTTCCATAGACACTTTTGACAAAAGCTATGTTTTTAAATAAACGGGCATTCCACAAAAATGTCTTTGTATTTTGGTATAGGATGTTTTCTTTAGCTATCAGTATCTTAATGAATGAAGAACAAATACTTCTTATCTATCATATCCCCCGTTACTCCCTGTCTGCTCTTGTTTCCCTTATCGGAGAGATGATGTGCAGTATCGGCAAATGACTCTGATTATGGCGCAGTGGTCACATGCTGCACCTATTGGCATCACTGTTGATGATTGGACTGCAGGGGATATAAAAGGTCACTTAATATTCTCATAGTTTAGCACTAGGTTTAGCACTGAGGTTTACAGCATGTCAATTAAAAGCCCATTCTGTATCATGAGCATGACCAGTGTATGATGGAGGGAGCCATCAGACTCATTTGTGTTTTGCTGGTGCCAGCAGGGAGTCGGCAGTCATCCCAAGGTCTGTCCCTTGTTCTTTGCAGTGTTGAGCATGTGGGCAGAAGGTTCTGTATGATTGTATTCACAGCTTGATACACTGTACATTATACAATTGTTATAATTCATTATTCTATTCTGTTGTTTTTTTTTACTTTCTCCCAATAGCTGCTAGTCATTTTCCACAGATGTTGTGTTTGTAGCAATGTTATGTCAATGTCATCTATTGTATCAACACGTTAATTTATACAACCTTTATACTGACAATTTTGTTGCTTATACACAAGTCATGTTATTAGCTAGAAGCAAGGATATAAATACTATCTTTTTCGTTAAAGATGTGTATATATATATATTACAAAATTTTCCTTATATAAATTGTTAGGAAATTTTATGATCGTTTAACAAGGCAGTTTAGGGTCAAGTAGTAATAGTAGTAATGTAGTAGATGTAGTAGTAATAGTCTGGTCATTTAATCTTTTAGAATTGAATGTTATTTTAAAAAAATATACCTGTGTGAAGATAGGATTTTCCGTAAATGCAGTCACATAGAAATGGAGGACACCTGTCCTTGGATACGACCACTACTTCTGGAGGGATTGCACAAATAAACAAATAGTTTTCTCCTATGAATTGACTGGGAGTTACTGCATCTCCCACAGCTGTCCTGATGTAATGCTAAATCCAGGTAGACGGGCACCTCAATAGCACATGCGTGGCCACCGGCGCCAGAGTGCAAGGGTTGTCGTATCCAAAGACATCACTCTCATTTCTAAGGAACACATGGCTACATTCATGAGAAATTATCTTGACAGAGGTACTTTTTTTTTTTATAAATAACAACCAAGTGAAGAAATGTGAATATATGGCAGATTATTTAAATGAAAGGTAATACCCAGATGAGAAAACTCATTTAAGGAGTTGTTTATTACCTGTCAACAGAATGGAGCATTGGTCATGGATGCGTCCTTAGACTTCATTCATAGTCTACATAGCGGTATACTTTTCCATCTGATCCCAAATTTGTTGAGGAGAAACAGGGTGGGTAGTAGGGTTGAAGGGCTTAGCAAGTATTATGCACATGTCCTTGTTTTCTAATTATTGGGACCCATGCACAAACCTTAATGGGCACTGAATGGTTGCCATGGCATTTGCCCCCCCTCACCTTCAAGAGCACCACTTCACGCCCAGTGTCATATTAGTCTATGTTCATAGGAACCCTTCAAGGGCTGTACCAAATTTCTAACAGCACGCTAGGGTGTTTGGTGTGGATGATTTCTGGGTCTCCAATTCATCATGAGAATCAGCCGAAGAATTAGGAAAATGGGATTCCCGTTTTTACTAATGGGTGCAGTTGCAGGCCGAGCAAGCGCCCTGCCACTTTATTCAATAGTATGGAAATTGCACACAGCTATCTCTGGCACTCACATAGAGATGTGCTCTCTATTTCCAACACTCCCATACATGCTCGACCATCAATTATTGAGATCAGGATCTCTTGTTCTCTGAATGGCTGGGGAGCTACTCTCTTAATCGGATTGTGGCCCCGCAGTCTGAATGATATGCAAACGTGATACTATTCCTTTAAAGATTCACCCTCTGCTTTTAATAATAATTATCATAATTCCTTGCCAAATCAGTCCCTATCCCCATGGGGCTCACAATCTAATGAAGCTACCAGTATGTTTTGGGGTGTGGGAGGAAACCCTCGGAAACACGGAGAGAACATACAAACTCTTTGCAGATGTTGACCTGGATGGGACTTGAACCCAGGACCCCAGCGCTGCAAGGCTGTAGTGCTAACCACTGAGCCACCGTGCTGCCCATGTTTCTCTTCCTTTCAAATATTTTCCTGTAGTTTCCAGGTTTTACCATTTCCAGTAGCATTAGCCATTATCAGAAATATTCAGCGGCTAAAAGACTTAATGTTCCGCTTACGTTATACAACACCTGCCATGGAAATATGTTTTAGATCGATAATGTCTTCTGGTTCTTCCAATGTACTTTTCTTATCCCAGCTCAAGTACATGATTCAGCTGTGTTCTGGTGAGATAACAGCTTTGGCCGTGCTGTGATGGATGCCCAACTCCATGTCTCTCATTCATTATTTGAGGCAGAAATGAAATCCTGGCACATAACCATTTGAGCCCAGACATCATTGACAGAAAAGCCTTATTTGATTTCCTTTGTCTACACAGAGCCATTCAGTATTCTGTCTAAGATGCTTTTTCTGCTGATTGACTTTTTATAGAGACATATTTGAGGCATTAATCATAAATACGTTGATGTAAATGTGTCATTGTGAGCTTGGCAGAGGATTTTTTGGTACGATTTTGTTTTGCAGGGGGCGGGTTGATTTGATATTTTACCAAACAAATCCTGCTTTGTGTTCAGACGTCGTATTTGGTAAAAATGTACCATTCTTTTACTTCTTGCTGTTTGCAAGTCAGTAATACAATGTGACTCCTGAATTTTTGTATGTTTAAGAATGTTGTTATGGAGCACGATATTATCTAATAGCTGTTCTCCCCTAAAGGGATTATAAAATTGATTATAAATGGATTATAAATTGCATTATAAAATGCAAAATATTGTGGGATGAAATTTAAAAAATCATCCCCCCCCCCCCTAACTATCCCCTACCATTCCCATGATGATCTGTATTTGTCGATACTTCTTCAAATGACCTTTCAGCCAATCACTGACTGCAGGGGAGTTACTAATGCAGCCGGTGATTGGTTAGGTTCTTATTTCCTGTGTTTCAAAACCAGGAAGAAGTGATTCTGGAGAAACTGTTAAAATGGGGGATTCTTTATTTCAAATGACATTTTGGACCTTCTCTAAAAAATATAAAAATATATTTGGTTATTGGGTTGTAAAGAAAACAGGCTGAAGAAATGTGCAGTGTTGTGAATGTTGAGCGGAAGTGTATGTTATTATATGATCTATGATATGTGACTTTAGTGATTTAATTGGGTATTATGAGTGTTAAACAAGATCAAGTAGCTACCTATTAGCCTTACTCAGAGAGGTGCATTGCATATCATTAGGTTTGTTTTAAGATGTTTATTCAATGATTTTATCTAGGTTGCCAAGTCATGTTAAGAGACTTCTTATAGTTGTCATATACATGAAGCAAGTAGTTCTTGCAGAGAAACAAGGACTCATAAGTCACTTTAAAAGGTTATAGAATAAGGGAGCCTCAAGTTCAAGTCCATGCAGTTGGTTTTTCCATTCGATTTAAAAGAAAACAGCCAAGTTGACAAAAACATTTTATGAAACTTTCAGACATCCTTCAGTATCAGACTTGTACCATGTTATTTGATTCATATGTTAAATTACCTGATATACTATAGTATAAGCAGACCCGAGTATAAGCCAAGGCGCCTAAACTGGGAAAACCAATTGACTTGAGTATAAGCCGAGGGTGGGAAATGCATTGGCCACAGCCCCCCATCCCAGTATATAGCCAGCAAGCCCCCAGTAGTATATAGCCAGCCAGCTCCCAGGAGTATATAGCCAGCCTGCCCCCTGTAGTATATAGCCAGCCTGCCCCCTGTAGTATACAGCCAGCCTGCCCCCCTTGTATTATACAGCCAGCCAGCCCCCTGTAGTATACAGCCAGCCAGCCCCCTGTAGTATATAGTATGCAGACAGCCGGGTGACATCACTGGCTGTATGCACTGCTTGCCGGAAGGAGAAAATATGAATTTTTGTTACAGGGGGATACATAATTTATAAGCGGCTGGACCCAAGAGGCACTTGGCTGCCATAGGCCAGAGCACCTCCAGCTTATTAGCATTTTTGAATAAAGTGGATTTCTTTGTCTATAGGACCTTCCAAAAAATAAGAAAACCGGCGCCCACTGCCCAGTACCCCCTTAATGAACATGACATGGAGACAGTCTACCACCAGTAAATATGGCTGTAGATGTCCTTTAAATGTGACAAATGTAATATGAAGAGCAAAAATGTAGTCGGTGTCTGCTATGTGCTTAGGACTAACATATGAAATGCCAGTCTTGGAGTGTTATCTGGTTACTAGTAGGTGGTCAATGGGGGTCATTTATCATGCTCCTTTTGGCATAGCATTTGCATAAAAAGTCTTTCAATCACCTCTCCGCAATTACTGAAAAGAGGATATGACAAGGGCAGGTAAAAGGTGGAGCCATTGGGCGCCATCAGATTTACAAACTCTCTCACCACACATGCTTTGGAAGCGTTTTCCAGTTGACTCCTGGGTCCAACATGATGTGGCCTGTGTCACTTAACTTATTAGGTGCATGCTTATCAAGAAGGGTGTCAAAAACATCGGCTTTCATAAATGCCCATTTATAACTTTTTCCATGATTGAAACAGACAACAAGCAATGAAAATTTATTTCAGCCAAAAACCCACAAATATATTGAAAAGTGGTCTTTCACAGGTAATCAGGTGTAAAGAATAGGATGGCATTTGGAGAGAATTTACGCTATATAGCCATACATATCTAAAGATGAAAATAATATTTTTTGGTATGTAGAAGGTCACTAACCTGTTCTCTGCACTTATCTTTTTATGGAGCTGTGTAGTATATGTTAGTTATAATTATTAGTGATAAGAATATTATTACCTTGTTGCTGTGTTCCGGGTCAGTGTCAACAGCCTGTTAGATAAGTGAAATAAATCACATTTCCATCCAGCAGGTCTTATCTACACCACTACAGGAATTGCTCTTTTTGCCGGGATTTGAAACATAAGTTATTAGGTGAAGTGAATTTTTTAAAAAAAATTTAAAAAATGATTTTCTTCCTCAAGGCAGTTCATTCCAGATTTTATTAATTAAACAAGCACTATAGCTTTTTTCAGCTGTCTCTATAATATAAAACGGAACAACCATTTTTATATTCTAAATAAGGAGAAGAGGGTTATATTGAAATGCTATAAATAAAGAATACACTGGAGATCAAAATTACGGAACAACACACCATTTCCTAAATGTCAAGGTCACTGTGTAGTCCCATGTGAATATATCCTAACATGAATAACATAGCGTAAATTGTAAAGCACAGAATAAAAATGTCAATGATATCATTGTAAAAGAACACTGATCAAAATTTAGAGAAACCCTTTCAGATACCTGCAAGCTATTGGTGTTAATCTGGCTGCTGGTGCTAATTATGATCATCACATTTTTGGCAAAATAAAGGTTTTATGCTGATATACCGTACATATTTGAGTATAAGCCGACCCGAGTATAAGCTGGAACCCCTACTTTTACCAGCAAATACTGGGGAAACCTATTGACTCGCGTATAAGCCGATGGTGGTAAATGCTCACAGCCTCCCAGTATAAAGCCAGCCAGCCCCCTGTAGTATATAGCCAGCCCCCAGTAGTATATAGCCAGCCCCCAGTGGCATATAGTCAGCCAGCCCCCAGTAGTATACAGCCAGCCAACCCCAGTAGTATACAGCCAGCCAGCCTCCACTAGTATACAGCCAGCCAACCCCAGTAGTATACAGCCATCCCCCAGTATTATATAGCCAGCCCCATGTAGTATATAGCCAGCCAGCCCCATGTAGTATACAGCCAGCCCTATGTAGTATACAGCCAGCCCCCTGTAGTATACAGCCAGCCCCATGTAGTATACAGCCATCCCCATGTAGTATACAGCCAGTCAGCCCCATGTAGTATACAGCCAGTCAGCCCCATGTAGTATATAGCCAGTCATACCCATGTAGTGTATAGCCAGCCCCATGTAGTATGCAGCCAGCCATCCCCCATGTAGTATACAGCCAGTCAGCCCCATGTAGTATATAGCCAGCCAGCCCCATATAGTATGCAGCCAGCCAGCCCCCATGTAGTGTACAGCCAGCCAGCCCCATGTTGTATGCAGCCAGCCAGCCCCATGTAGTATACAGCCAGCCAGACCCATGTAGTTTACAGCCAGGATGCCCCCTGTAGTATACAGCCAGACCCATGGCTCGGGAAAAACCATCAAATGTCATTTAATAGAGATTACATGATTTCTGAAACAAATCAAGCGATTATACATTGTGCTCCAACTTTGATCTCCAGTTTACGTTTTAGTCTTGTTTGCACCAAAAATTGTGAAATAAAGTGAAAGTGAAATAATAATTTTCATATTAAATCTGCATCTGTGTACAAAGCTAAGAAATATGACAATGCTGTATAAGCAATGGCTACAAATAAGCTACGGTACATAAAATTAATTGGTTTGATTGGTCAGGATGTGGTCAAAGACCTCCGAGTGTGTGATTTTTAGTAGGTGATTTTATTTTTTTTGTCCTTCTATAAAAGCCAGAGCGACAAATGATGCCCTGCACCTCAGTAAAGCATAAAAGTGATTATGTCATGTGTATTTTTTATAGGTACAGTTGAACAGTTTTGATTTGTGGTGTTTGGTGCTGTTTGCTAGGCTTGCTGAACGCGATCATTTGCTGGGATGTGTTTTGGGGACAGTGTCCTGAGTCAGGGCTCATTTATCCTGTAATCTCCGCACCACTTAGAAGCACTCAGGTGAAATAATGTGACCTTGACTTGTCAAGAGCTTTAATTGTGCGAAACATTGCTGCTTTAAGGAAATCTGCAAGCAGCACCCTTATGTGCTATCCAAAGAGATGGCTATCTGCTGGTAAGAGGCCTATCATGTGCACTGCTGACATTGCCCAATTTCCTTCCACTGTAACATAAATATATACAGGCTGAACAAAGCAAGTTTACGTGTCTTGCCCACAAACATTTAGACAGGAAGCACATGTGCTTTTACATGGGAAACTAATATTTTGATAAAAATTCACTGGCGTCAATGCATTTATGAATTGCTTAAACTCATCTCAAATCATGGACATTACCAAGATGGCGAAGGTCTAAGGGATATTATGTAATTAGTGTCAACCAATAGACTATACCGTCTGATACAATTACTTGTAAAGAGCAAAAGGACCATTTCAACCATAACAAGGTGCACTTTACTAATGAACAAAAACTTTCACCTGGTGTTCACATATTGTAGTGTGAGTAAATGTTAGCCATGTTTGAAAGTTTTGTCCAAAAGTGGACTAAAAATGTTGGGGCAGATTTATCATAAAAGACCGTCGCAGACATATCTTGGCGGAGAGAGAGCCATCCTTTATGCCTACATCGGCAACTTTATGTGTTGCATATAGGATGGAAAGACATAGAATGCTATGTCTTTCCATACTGATCCTATGTAATGGGTATACACTGTTGCAGATGTTCACTCCCCCTCTCACTAAGGGGAAGGGGAGGAACTGGAGGACGTATTTTACTCTATCATTCACTGTTAGCATACAGGTGGACACATCCTAGCCCATCATTGTAAGAAAACATCAAAGTAGGAGGAAAATAGCATGATGTAAACCAAGCATTATACTGCACAAGATTAAAGCCTGTTTCTCCTGGGCAAGTTTGGTCCGACAGACTCACTCCATGCGCATGCAGGACTTACATGGTTTAGTGATTCTATGTTTGGTCCGGTTATTCCTGTACACACACGAAGTAATATTTCCGGAACCAACTTGCTTCTGGGCAAGGGGCTAAAAACTGTCTAGTCTAACTGGGCACCTTCTATCAGTCGGCTTAGTTCATGGCACTCATTTGCATGTTTTTTGGCACTTTCTTTCTATTGAAGCCACGTCCCTCTAAAAATAAGGTCTCCTTTCTCATTTTATTTGTAGTTTTAGGTGTATGAAGTTTTTCAATTGTACTAAACCAAGCCAATTTTCCTGAAGTTAACCGTAGGGTATTGCAGAACAAATTAATATGTGATGGGAGCCCAATTCTACAATTTTCCATAGGCTAGTCAGTCATCTTCTGTACTATAAAGATCAATACATTATTTTCTAAGTATTAGATAAGTATTTCTGTGTAAATGCCTTTCATTAATTATCACAGTTTATGACATTCTTGTGTTACCAGAATTGGGCGAGGCATTTGGGCATTGACGAAAATGTCGGAGAAAACTAGTTATTTCATGCTAGAGTACTTATCCTTAATTTTATTTTGTTACCTATGACTTTTTAAGCCTTACCAACGGTGTTATGCAAAAATATAAGTTTAACAAGCACAAAGGTCATAGCGTGTTTTGGCTCGCTAATAAGATTTTACTGTTAAGTTATTGACCAAATCAGATCTGTCATCTCTTTAGGCATGAAGGGGTAATATTGATCTCTTACTCAGAAGGTTTTTAGTTGTGCACGCCAAGAAATCGTGACAGCCACTTTGTAAAATGTACGTTCAGAGGTTTAGGTACTTGACCTACATTCAATTCGATATTTAAGTTGTAGTCAAACTGATGCAAGGTTAAAAATCCTGCAACAACATAGTGTATGCATTGACAGTCATCCAATATTAACTGTATGCCTTTCCTTTTTACTCTTTAACGCTTTTAGCTTTCCATAGTTTTATATAGTCTTGTATATTTTATTTGCAAGTCCATATACATAAGAAGGAGGCAACTTTACACAGAGTGTAAATCCACCTCGATTTTGCTTAGTCAATTAGTTCTTTTGACGTGACCCCTCCAAAGGGCAGAGTACTTGGCAGCTGATGCGGTGTTCTCACCGCTTCCTGAAGGACTCTGCACATTTGTTTCCTCTTCCCGCCCTTTTCCTTCTGCACTTTTGTTAACTTATAATTCTTATCTTTATGTACATCGTAGGGACTTACCATAAAAAAAAAGGGGTGAGATTTTTGTCATTTTACAATATCCAAAAAGTTTTGGCTTGGTCGTTTTTAGTAGGATGGCTCACTTCCAACATGTTTTGTGTATAAAGGTCTGTATTTTGATTTGAATGATTACTGGCTTTATTTTGTAAATGTTCTGTGAGTTAAAAACTGGGTTTATGCTGGGTTAAAGATTTATGACCCCATGGGCTGTATGCAAGTTAGCAGGTTGGAGTCTGCCGGGTGTTCCTAAAAAGGGTGTAAAATTGTGTAAATATACTATCACTCCTCTGCTTTGTTGGTCATTGTCAACAGTGATGTTACAGAAAATATATAATAATAATAATTCCTTTATTTATATAGCGCACACAGATTACGCAGAGCTGCACATACCTTTCCACGTCTGTCCCTGTCCCCAAGGGGGCTCACAATCTAAACAACCTACCAGTATGTTTTGGAGTGTGGGATGAAACTGGTGGACCCGGGGGAAACCCACGCAACATGGAGAGAACATACAAACTCTTTGCACATGTTGACCTGGATGAGACCTAAACCCAGGCCCCCAGCGCTGCAAGGCTGTAATGCTAACCACTGAGCCACCCATATATATGGACATTTAGGACTAAAACATCCAGCCACGGTTAGTCCATGATCATGAAATGGCCAAATTTCATGGGTGAACCACAATGAAGAAGACTGACTCTGAGCATTTTAGTGATATACTGTAAGATGAAAGGAGCCCTTTCTTCCTCACAAAACAAAGCACTGAACTACAATCATGTGTTTTAGTTCTTAAAGAGAACCCGTCATGCAAAATAACCCCCCTAAACTAAATATATTTTCATAGACTGCCATTAGAGAGCATTGCCTCTATCCCTTGATTGTCCCTCTACATGCCTGTAAACCTAAGCAATGAGGTCCTAAAGCTGTATGCAAATGACCTGTGAAATGTCCAATGAAGCATTAGCATATTCAAGCTGTCCACTCTATTCATGAGTGGGAGGTACAGCCACACCCCTCGTGCATGACTGACAGCCTGTATAATGATGTGAAGCTGTATAATGATGTGCTTCCTGGTACTGGTGGCCACACCTCCTGCAGCCTGTGTGTGCATGTGTGTGTATAGGAGAGATACAGCAGCTCCAGGCAGCCATGTTATAGCAGAACATGTCAGATTCATGTGTAGCTGATGTCTGTGTCTCTCACCTGTATATTAGGAGGATGCAGCATGTCAGCAGATGCAGCACACACACTAGCCATGCTTTACTATACATTACACACAGACATGAGCAGGGGGAGGAGAGGGGAGGGGGGACAGGGGTGACATCACTGCCTCTGACCATGTGACCCGCCTCATTTACATGATAAAGAATAGATGATTTTACAATGAATAATGTATGAAATGACTAGATAAAGGCTGGGATTTGATCCTTGTGAGCTGCTCTAACAGGTAGTAGTGACAGGACAAGTGACACAGACCTGATGACAGGTGTCCTTTAAGATTATCGGAAATGCCCAATAGACCCTTAGGTACTTATTTGCATGGAGCATTAAATAGAATTATCAATTTTTTCTTGGAACATGACTTTGCCTAAAGTTGTGTCTGAAACCTATAAGCTTTGTTGTGTTTTATAGCCTGGTTACATTTGATGTGTTTGGTATTCTCTGACACTGGACAAAGATAACCTGCATAGAGTCATCTTATTAGTTTTTGATGAAGCCGATCTGTAATAAGCAGCACATCCAGCTGAAGCTCGGTATTATAGCATTTTATGTTTACACAATTGCAGAATACAAGTCACAGTATGTGTCCAATCAATTATTCATATAGTAAAACTTGCTGATGCACGGATGTGTGTAACATATCATAAAATCTTATGATTAAATGATATTGAACTTCAGGTTCCCTCCGGCATTTTCATCAGTTAATTGGGTAAATAAGGAATTCTGAATAATAAGCAACATTCCAGACAAGACTGTGCACACACTTACCTACATATGGAAATCAGATCAGCTCGGGCTTTACCAGCAATAGGCTTGGAATACCTCTCTATCAAAAGAAATCAGTCTCTAATAACAGAGATTCAATAAAGCCAGTGAGGTGCTATAACTCCCAGTAAGTTTTTGTCCTGCAGGTTATTTTCTCCTTGTGATAAAAAAAATCATACATTAAAGGGAACCCGTCACCACTATTTTCACAAATACAGGTAGTAACAGGTTCCTATAGATCTCTAATAACTATTTGACACCCTGCTTGTAGCTAAAAAATATTCCCCTGAGATTCCCATATATTCAACTTTATAGTTTTATCTGGTAACTATGCATGGCTACAGTGAGTCCAGGTGGGTGTGGCCTCCTTAGGCTGAATCCAGCAGCTTCTCCCCACCCTATCTCTGTATGCTGCTATAATGTCATGTGACCAGGGTGACATCATCACAGGTCCTATAGCTTTTGTTGCATTAGGAACTATACACTCGCTCCAAAGCTGCATAGATACCAGGCAAGATTATAACTCTGATTTTATGGGGATCTGAGGGGAACTACTTTTAGCTACAAGCAGGGTGTCAGATAGTTACTAGAGCTCTATAGGAACCTGCCACTACCTGGATTTGTGAAAATAGTGGTGACGGGTTCCCTTTAACCATTACATACTGAAGATCTGGTACAGGCAGTCCCCGGGTTACGTACAAGATAGGTTCCATAGGTTTGTTCTTAAGTTTAATTTGTATGTAAGTCGAAACTGTATATTTTATAATTGTATACATCCAGACAAATTTTTTTTTGCCCCAATGACAATTGGAGTTTCAACATTTTTTGGTGTAATTGGACCAATTATTATCAATAAAGCTTCATTACAGACACCTCACAGCTGATCTTTGCAGTCTGGGACTATAGTAAAGCACCCAGAGAGCTTCACCAGGGGTCACAGTGGGAAGAGGGGTCCGTCTTTAACTAGAGGTCATCTGTAGTAGGGGACCACCTGTATATATATCCTATACTACAACTCTGAATCATTCTTCATAGCATTATGGTAACCTCCTAGAAATGTAATAACCTGACAACTAGGTAAACTTGCTTTGTGAAACAGCAATTATTTAGAGAGTGAGTAGGACCACCAACTGGTTACATCAAATTATGAATTAGAGGACTAAAAGATTCTACTATAGAATTTTAAAGAAAAAATGGCAGGGGTGTGTGTTTTTTTTTCCATAGGAAGTATTTGCTAGACCAAACTGTTCCTCTATAAGCAAGTATTACATGGATTTGCTTAGGGCTTATCCCTCATGGACCATGCAGAGAATGGGATCAAGATTACGGTTTTGCTGGGAAGGAGGGACTCTGTGTATCAAATATCACTATGATTCATGGAGTCCGCTCCTCCTGCATTGTTGTTTGTATAACTGTCCTTAGGCCCCTTCAACACTGGCGAGTGTGATGCGATGAACTCACATCACACTCGCAACGCATGCTGCCCGGATATCCCAACCTGAATGGTGCAAACCGGAACTGAACTGACATGCTGAGTTCAGTTCCGGTTTTCAGCGTTCGGGACGGTAGATATGTGCAGCACGCGTTGCGAGTGTGATGCCAGTTTATCGCATCACACTCGCCAGTGTAGAAGGGACCTTAGATTTCAAATTTCTGCTGTGACTTATTCATCATTAAGGACCAAATTTTCTACTGCTGAGTTTTTACGGCCAATATTCCAAAGTGGACAATTGCCTGACTTTCAACCTTGGCATTGGAAATAATAGACATCATTTAAGCCTTATGTACTGCACTGGTACTGTTCATTGGAGCAGGTTATCTGCCATCAGTGATTTCGGTTATAGCAAACCTATTAAGATACTAACCTAAGTGTCCCCGACCTTAATGGTAGAATTTGATGCTTGACATAAATGACAACTATATGTTGTCTCTCACTTAATTACACCTGAGTCGCTTACACTAAGATCTGTACTTGGATTCTGCATCATGAGGCATGCAATGTTTTTGAACATTTGGTGTTCCACACCAACGCTAAAATGTGTCACATGTGAAAAAAATTGCAATTGAATGTTCTTTACAAGGACCACTACATACTAACCTTCTTTTGTCCATTGTTTCAACAATAACACATGGTCCTATGTATCTCAATGTGCTCATACAGATGGCTGTGGTTATACCGAGTGCTGGTGCCACAAAACTCCAAGTAGGCCCTGTTCCTGCCCATGTTTGCGGTTTGGTCAGTCTTTTCTACTGCCGTGAGGGCATGAGTGGACCTCACACGCCATTGACTTATGGGCCTAAAACAAGGGGCCACAGGTCTATTGTTTGCAGCCCAAGAATCCATACGTTTGTATGTAGGTATGCTTAGACGGACATGGACAGCATCATCTCTTCTACTGAAAACTGCTATCGTATCATGAGACCCTGATTGTATATGGCACCCTGGCATCTGTGGGCATGTCTTGGTGCTGTGCAGGGTGACTTTTATTTAAAATATTTTGGTGGGTACATATAAGTACACTTCTAATGACATAGATGTAGCTAGAACATGGAAACACTGGCAAATGAACATATCCTTTGTGTACGGAGAATATCCTCCAGGCAAGCATGCAATAGATAATGAAGCCCATAAATTTGTCATGGCTTCCTATGGAGAGTTGCTATGATACGTAAACAGATATACTATATTGCCAATGAAAGCCACACGGTGGCTTTATGTGTATAATACAGGAGCACAATGTGGTAAAAAGATATAATACTAGTACTATAGTAATGTGTGTAGAGTTGTCATGTGAGGGACACATTGCTGAGGTAAGATGGCGTCTCACCGGAGCTCTACTGTGTGGAGAACTCTTACAGGACTATCAAAATATTAATGTGAATATCGTATAACATGTAGACATTAAAGAAAGGTAAAATGAACAGAAGTTGGTTGGAAATCTCTGTTACTTTGGTTTGTATGTATACACAGTGGCTATTGAAGCTCAGTGTGAAAAGCAAAATTATGCTATTTTTCCAGAGATTGGAATCCGAAAATATTTAGTCACAAGCTTTGTTGCAGTGTGGTGTGTGGAGTTTTGCTCCGGTACCAGCTGTGTTTAGATTGTGAGAGCTATCGAGAGTGCAGTAAGGTCCCGCTGTGCCACCTTACAATACAACACGGCTATAGAAAATCGGAGAAATAATAATAAAAATACAATCCCCGAGGAGTCTAGGAACTGTATTACATTTGATTTGATGGGGAATATAACATGTTTATGAACTCATTTGGTCCATTACAGAGAGGAATGTTGGTAAATGATGCCCTGAAGGTAATTCAGTGATAGCCATGACACAGAACAGGAGCGTCACATGGGGCTTCTAATCCCCTCACGTTACAAATGACAAAGCCACAGCACGTGCTATTGAAACGGGCTGATGGCACCCCTGCAGTCTACATAAATATACCTATTGATGCCATAGGTCAGGCAAGTACTCCCAATTACATGCTGCAGCCATCCTCATGCTGATCCCCTTCTCTTTGATTTTTCACATTCTCTATCCCCCAAAGACTTTTCTTTTCCTCTGTTAAAAGGGATTGCTTGAAAATAATGTGTGTGAATGACAAATGGGAGGCGGAGGTGATAGCATTGTCACAAGTAACACATGAAAGGCGCCCCAGTGTGTATGAGCAGCACTCCTAGGGGAATCCCAGCCAGATGCCAATTTTGGTAGAAGCCTGTAGATTACCGCGTGGCCACTTTTGTCTGGCACATGTGTTCTTTATTCCCTTACTGAAACACAACTTCAGGATTTGCTTAGAAAATTGTGTAATAGGATTTTATTTCAGAAAGGTTACAGCCTTAATTCTGTACCTTCTACTATTCTATGTTTAAAATCAGTGCATGTTTTACTATGATGTAACCATGTCATGCTTTAGTTTATCATGAAAGGGGTGTTCCAATTTCGGAAAATTAAATTTAATGATAAATTATACAATTTTCCAATATACTTTGTTTTGCTTACTCACTGTTTCCTAGATCTCTGCTTGCTGTCATTCCATAGGAAGCTCCTGTGTTTACAGAAATCTGACCATGGTCACACAGGTTGGCGGCTCGTTATATCACAGAGGGTAATCAGAGCTGTGTGATGTAACGAACCGTGCACCTGGTCCATGGTGCACTGTGACCATGGTCAGATTTCTGTCCACAAGTGGTAAACACAGTAGCTTCCTATAAAATGACAGCAAGCAGAGATCTAGAAAACAGTGAGGAATTGAAACAGAGCGTATAGTGGAAAATTGTACAGTTTTTCGTCATACAAACAATAGCATGCTGTTCTTGGGTGACAAACAATGGACCCGTGGTCCCGTGGACTGTGTCATCAGTGTGTTATCCCTAACAAAGCTGTATGCTGGCAAAAACAGTCATCTAATGTTTTTGTGGATCTGCAATAAAACAGAAGGCTGGCAAATTATGTCACCAGCTTGTCTGAAACTTTTGAAGATTCACATGATTCTGTTACCTATAAACTGATCTGAAAATATGGAAGGTACATGAATGACACATATACGCCATCCGTGTGCCATCCATTGTTTTAGCATTCTCTTAGACTTCTATGGAAGGCTTGAACCACAATCCACAAACATGGACAGTAAATAGTTTTCTACAGCCTCATGTGCATGAGTCCATTGAATATGAATGTGTCAGTGTCCCATTGGTTAATAAAGTGAATAGCACATGGATGAAAACAACATTGGTGTGCATATAGGGTAAGTGTAAGGCTTCTGGGGTAGTGAACCCCCTGGATCACCGTGGACGAGGGCACAAGCCGACACCTGGGACCGGAATCTAAGTGGCACCCAGTCTTCACCAGAGCCCGCCGCAAAGCAGGTTGGTCTTGCTGCGGCATGGTACCACCTGGTCATTCTACGATGCGTCCACAGTGGCAGCCAAAGTCGAGGTACAAAGTCAGCAGGCAATTTTGGTGTTGGGGATAGGCAGTAGGTCAAATAGCTTTATCTGAGGCATTGAGCGCAAAGATCTGGCGGGGGATGCTGGGAGAAGCTGGCTTTTAAACAATCCTGGGAAGTGGCCAGCGGCAATCAGTGGTGCGATGGCCCCTTAAATTTGCAAGCGCCGGTGCGCATGCTGGGAAGCTGGGATGGGAGCAGGAGCATGGAGAGATAAGCGAGGCCAGTGAGGGACGCCGCCACAAAGAGGGGCATGGGTGCGCCTGCGACCAGAGATGTGGGTTGCAGGAGCACCCGTGACAGTAAGTATGTTATCACAGACCACATGATAGCCACATTTCAGGAACCAAACATAGACAGCTTTCCCCTTGGACAACTGCGCTGTACTGAAAACATAATGGTAAGATGTAATTGTGCTTGTATAATATATAAATATGATCTTTAAGTGCCCTCCTTGTGCCAAAATCCACTTAACATTGATTTCAACGGGCCTCCAATTTATTCTGTGCAATTTATTCCGTCTGACCGGAGCTCACAATTAATCTCTCAATCTTCTGTTTCGATATCCAAGACTTCTTTTGGCTAATAAAGCAAATACATTTTCCATTTTACACCTTGGAAAATGTATTTGCATTATTCCCAGAATTCCCTAGTGGGGCATCTATGGCTTTAAGTCTCCACATGCCTTTAAGGTGGCCTTAATTGGCATTGTCTCCTTAAGGAGAACACCTACTGTCTGATCCTTTGGCTAATAAAGATATTCCAACCAAAGACCTCAGTGGGAATAAGACACCATTCAGACATGAAACCACTGCATTTTCTTTCTCCTCAAATCTCCTCCGTAGCTCAGCTTGCTATACAGAAAATATATATGCGGACATAGCGTAGGCGGGTTCAACTATTTTATTTCCGGTTCTACTCACATAAAATGAAGTAAGAATGCGCATATAATAAATCAATCTACAAGGACGCCAGTAATTGCCTATTATAGGTTTTAATGTTTTGGTTGATCCTTGTATATTTTACTTGACCTAAGCCTCTTAACTGTTCTATATCTTACTCTCCATAACCTAATATATATGAGCTGACAAAAGTTATCAAAACTTGTGGTGGATATACTGACCTAGACAAACCCTGCTCCATATATTATATTGAATTTTTATTTTTTTAGTAGAAATAAACAAGTCACATTCAATATGCATAGTTTGAAGCATATACTGAAAAACACACATGGCTCTGTCTCATCCGCTTTGCTGATTCTCCTCGTGACCCTGATTCTGCCAGTTTATCTCGCTATGCCTCAGGCGAAAGCAGTTGCATTGCAAAATTTTTCGGGAACGGACTCATTGTACTGTTTAAAATCCTCTCATCTGTTCTGTGAATATTTGTCTGTGTGGAGAATGTATGGACAGAATGTGATGGTTTTTATGAGTTTGATGATCACAATGTGATCTGGGCCATTTTACATAACATTTTAGAGTCTGGTTAAAAAATAAACAAATCCTACATAATCCTAACATTCATGTAAAAAATACATTAAGTTTTATTAATTGACATATATATTTAAATATTTATAAAACGGTAGATACATGAAAAAGGGGCCAAGTACCCACATTCTCATAGTGATACAATATAATGGAGGGTGCTGCCAGTCTTGCCCCATGTCGTTTGAGGCCACTGAATTGCTGTGCCAGGAAGTGTCTATTTTGTAGTCGATAAAGAGAAAAATAATTCTCTCTGTCTCTTGCGGTCTTGCTGGTGCCCTATTAATGCCGCCTGTCACAGTCAATGCAGTAACAAGGGTGACAGAAGTGGCAAGGAGATGGAAGGAGCAGCCCGGGGTCAGATTCTCGTCTCCCACTGTGGTGTAGGTGACTTCTCACTGCTAATAACATGCTGGATTATTGTGCACATTTAGAAATTTACATACCAATTCTATACATTTTTGGATTAAAATTTGGGACATTCGTAAAAAATTACAAAACTGAGCTTTTTATGAAAAAATCTATAATTTGTAGAACTAGTGTGTGTGTGGGGGGGGGGGGGGCAATATAACAATTTCCAATAATAATAATTCTTTATTTATATAGCGCACATAGATTACGCAGCGCTGCACAGAACTTGCCAAATCGGTTCCTGTCCCCAATGGGGCTCACAATCTAATCAGCCTACCAGTATGTTTCAGAGTGTCTGAGGAAACCAGAGCACCCGGTGGAAACCCACGCAAACACGGAGAGAACATACAAACTCTTTGCAGGTGTTGACCCTGGGACTTGAACCATGGACCCCAGCGCTGTAAGACAATTGTAGCAACAATTTGGATTGATTAAATTTGAACTTAAACAAAAATCAGCTCTGCTAAAGAGAAGCGAATCTTGGATGATTCACTCATCTCTAACCACCATGTAGATTTTTTGTCATACAGTATATGTCACCACGCACCAGAAGAGAGTATAACTGCACTGTTGACAATGGCTGGGCGAGGCTCATAGACACTGGTTTGTTGTTCAAGACGAGATCTAATAGTTGATGTTACAACACAACTGGATAACAGGAAGGGAGGAAGCCTAACGACACCTTTTTACAAGTTAGCAGAATGTCCTGGCTGAAATGATATTAATAGAATTACCATACTTAAAAATATATAGGGTTGTGGTACTCAAGACAGCAATTTCATGGGTTGAGGTAGTGCGGCATGATAGACTAGCTGGTGCCAAGATGTGGGTAATGTTACCATGCATCATAAGGCACAAATAAGAGAATGAAAAGTATCAAAAGGAGGTACAACATACATGTGCATGATCGGAGCGTTACCTCTGGATCAATGGCTTGTTAGACCAGACATGGATCCGCAGATTCGGGCACTGGTTTATAAGAGACTGCAGAGCTAAAGATGTTGGAGGGGTAGGAAACCAATGTGATAAATTGAATAAGTGATGATCAGAATTGCAAATTCATTTCTATAGTCTCACACATGGTCCTATTCCTGCCCAAATGTCCAGCTTGGAGTGTCTTTATTGCAGTCACTGGCATGTGAGCGGACTTCACACGACGATGACAGGCAAAAAAAACAAGGGCCATGGATCTGTTGTTTGCCTCCTGAGAAATGTACAGGGAGTGTACACTCTGCATTGCCACTGATTACTCAATGGAGATGGACCTTTGTAAACAATGACAAGGTTTCTGAGCTTGCTGAGAGTGGCAACTCCTTCAAGCAGTTTTGGAGGATGCCAAACGAAATTTTATTAAAGGGTTTTCTACCTGACTTTTCACTAGAAGTAACGTACAAACTGCTGGCACATGTATTTATAAAGTGTCTGCATCAGTTTTGTGTCGTGGCTGCACCGTGTCCAACAAGACAGAATAATGTGCTGTTGGTGCTGTCGGAATTTGCGCCAGATTTAGTACTGACGTGTGCCACAATTATTACTGACGTGCGCCACAATTATTATTGACGTGCGCTACAATTCTGCAGAATGAACAAAGTACACCCAAAAACCTCCGGAGCAGCGCAGGGGGCGCCAGATTAATAAAGACCGTGTGCCAATTTTGATGACTCTGGCGCCCCCTGCACACTCCACAGGCAAACTGCAGACGGCACTAGTTTTGATAAATTTGGGCCATTGTATTTCTCTTTTTCTTATATCATTACTGATATTTTTATGTGTATTTTTGACAAAAAAAAATGGATGCCCAGATATTAGCTGTAGGGATTTTTAAAATTGTATAAGACTTTGTTACCGGGGTTGCTACTTTAAAACGCCTTAGTGAAGTAGCATCTTTTTATAGCCTTTGTCATTGTCCTTGTGATGCTGCCTGTTAATCCCGGCTGATTCACAGTCATGTCATATATGTGGACGAGGACATCCCTTATAGGTGTGGTGTACATAACACATGAAGGTGGTTCTGGTAGGTGGAGATGCTGTCACTCCTTGTTTTGTCATTTGCTCGGCTCATCATCTTCTTGTTTAATTACTTACGGAAATGATTCTGATTAATAGTTTTAGCAAATGGAGCAAGATTAATATTAATAGAGAAGTGTTCTGCTGGCTGCAGTTTTCTAGGAAGGCGGCATCTATTACGTCGGTTATGAGCCAGATTTGTTTGTTCATTTCTTGGCATAACGTATGGCACGTTTTGTGTCTAGGCTGTATTGCATATGTATTGTGCATAAACCCATGTGCATGGAGCCAGTACAGCAGCACACGGTGTCCTATTGTACATGCACCTGGGTGTAGCTCCACACACTGCTCCAAGGTAGGAATACTGACATCAATGTTATTATTACACATATTAGCTATTTATACACAAGATTCACCTACCTATAAGTGGCCATGTTTCAGAAGACCCACTGCTGTATATAATAATATATATAGTGCCTAAAATAAGCTGTGTAGTGTTGTATGTTAACCCCTTGCCGTCAATGGCCTTTTTCCATTTAACATTTCTGTTTTTCTAACCCCACCATCAGAAATCCATAACTTTTTTTATTTTTACGGAGCTGTATGAAGGCTTATTTTCTGAATTGTATTTCTTAGTATTTGCGGTTTTTTTATTCCATCCCCTGCACTGGGAAACTGGAAAAAATTCCAAAAGCGGTGAAATCGACAAAAAAAAAAATCATGAGCTGCATTTTTTTGTTTTTTACAGCTGTCACTGACTGTGAACTTTAGAAGACTCCTCTGCTTTAATCTTTGGGTCGGTAGGATCATGAGGATACCAAGTTTAGACAGGTTTTACTGTATTTTACTGTATTTTTAAAAAATATAAACCTTTTGTAGAAAAAATAAAGCATTGGTCGAATCCAAAATGTGGTACCCACGCTGTGCATTCATTTCAGTGCTGCATTCATGTTTAATGGCGGTTAACAAAGGGTTAACACCAATCGCAGGTGTCAGCCATGGGTTTTAGCTGCACCATGCAGCTGATACCCGCTGTGAGCCCCCTTCATTCAACCTTAACTGACATTTATTGTACAAACAGGTCACATGTTGTTAAGGTTTTAAAAAGGATTTAAAGCAGGTTTGACCATCCATGTAACCATACCTTTGTGTGTGCTAGTAGCATCAGGACTGTGAATACATTTATATTCCAGTATTACAGCTGGACTTGGAGCGCTTTGGTACACTTCTGGTACACAGCACAGCCCCTCCCCTGCTATGAGTCACTGCTGTAGCAGGCTTTGTTTGAATACTACAACAGTTACTCAGAGGGTAGGGATTGTGCTGTGTTCAGTGAAGCAATCTCACACACCACTGCACTGCACAGTGTCAAGCTACAATACTGGAATATCAATGCATTTTTCACAATCCTGCTGCCACTAACTTCACACACAAAGATATGGTTACACAGCTTTTAGGTTTGCTACTATATGCTATCATTAAACCTTTTGACAGATTTAATTATTCCTTTGCCCATATCTGCTTTTTATGCATCATTTTTTCCATGATTTTCTGGCCATCGACATCTTATGGTCTTATTTTGAAATGTACTTATTTGTAGCTTAAAAAAACACAAAAACCATGGTATGTGGGGTTTTTTTTTTTATTAAAGATGTTGCCCCATTTTGTCTTTTAGGGCATGTAATAGCAGGTGTAGAACAGGGGCTGAGCATGCACCTGCCTTTTCATTCATTGCCTTGGGCACCGCTGATAAGTGTTCTCTATCTCTTGCCTGACAAGGTTTATATGGGTTTTCGTGCTGTTTGTTCTTCCTTCCATGGCCTTGATTTATTATGTAAACCATTCTACAGGTGATGCACTTACATATGGAAATTTTTTCCTGTAAGTCCTTTCCATTTTTCCGTTCTTTGATTCCCAGGGGAGGAGAATTACGCGTTTCAGCAGATATTCTGAGCATTTTCAACGTAGACTACAATCTGCTGTGTAAGAAGGCTCCTGGCGACAAGAAATCCTTAGAATAAGAGTTTGTCCCAGGTTATTCTGTACGCAGGCACACATCATGTTTATTTTAGTATCCAGCGACATTACTTGCTCCGTCTAACCTTCTGTTCTTGAAATTTGTAGTATATTACTCAATGTTATATAGAAAACCATTGCTGTGCACATAAATCTTGTTAATGTGGATTGGGTTGTTTGGACCGTTTCCTGGCTAATAAGATATACATTCAGTTTGATCATGTGACTATATTTTGCTACGGTTTGTCCAGATGGTTCGCCTTAACACTCCTCCTAACCTTTATAGAGTCTCCTTCTTCTATGTTCTGTGAATGTTCTCACCTCTGAACCCCTCTTCCCATTTATTTGTTTACGAATTGTGGTCCATCTGGCACCACGTATGTTACTTATGTAGCCTTCTCGTATAGGTCCGGGCAGTTCAGCCATATAGCTGATTAGAAGGCCATGATCTGACCATAAGGCTTTTTAAGCCTGGCATTTTAGATCAATATTGTTGTAACAGAACAGAACTCTATAATATGTGCTGCTGCATGTTTCTCCCTATTTACTGTCTGATATTTCAAAGAAATTTGCCATAGTTTGAGTTCAATACTGTACTAGACCCCTGTATTACCCCCCTCTATTACAGGACCCCAAAGCAAAGCTTGGAATGGGGCTCCAAATATGACACTTTCAGCAGCATGTTTCAAAAAGTTTGGAAAAAGCAAAATGATGTCACAAAATATAGGTAATACAATTATTGATGTCACAGCACAGGGGTAATGCACACATTGATTTCACGGGACAGGTATACACACAGTGATGTCACAGTACCAGTATAATACACACAGTGGTGTCAAGGTACAGGGATAATACACACAGTGATGTCACAGGACAGGTATACACAGAGTGATGTCACAGTACCGGTATAATACATACAGTGATGTCACAGTACAGGGATAATAGACACATTAATGTTACGGTACAGGGATAATGCTCACTGTGATTTAACTTCACTTTGGTAATACACAGAGTGATGTCACAGTACAGGGATAATAGACTTAAGTGATGTCACAATACATTAACACTGTGATATCACAGTACAGTCACACAGTTATTTCACAGTATAGGCATAATACACATAGGGATATATCCATTATATAACATAAGCCCCATAGATTTCTGTATTGGTCATGTTTGCTAGTATTATGAGTCCACATAGACATTCTGTCATGTTCTATGTGGGGTTTTATTTTGAATGTGTAGAATCTTTAGCTTTTTTCAGTTTTTTTTTACTGAACTCCTGTTCATCTCTTTTGTATTATTTTCTAATATTGTTATATAGTGGAATATTTCCTCTTTTTTAGTGTTTTCAGACAGTACATCTCCCATGACGTTGTGGCGATGCTTCCAGATAATAGAACTTGCCCACAACTGCACAGTCTTATTAATTTAACGCGGACGATTTACTGTCATTCATTACGTGTAACTGCTGCTTCCTCAGATTGACCCTAAAAATCTCCTTGTGTTTCTCTCCTGTCACCATTTCCATTTATGAGCTTAAGTTAAAGATTTAATAAGAAGTCAATATGTGTTTTCTGAGTCCTTTTCAGTGTCTCATTGCCCAGGATGCCCTGCTGAGCGTTCCCCATTTAAATAATTATAATCCTGGCTCTGCATATGAGATACATAGTATAAATGGATCCTCCCCAGAGATCGCTGCCTCCATGATAAAAAACATTAATTGGCTGCATGAATGTTAGCGCCATGACCTTGCCGGAAAATTATGAATCTGCTCCAGCACCAAAGCATTTTTGTTTAGTGCTTCTATAAATGACTATTGTTTAGTCTAATTATATTTTGGGGGGAATTACAATATATAGAAATAATCCAGCTTCTCTTATTGTTAGCAGGGTAATTCATATTGCGCTATAGCGAGCTGCTTGTTCACAAGAATTTAGCCTTTATAAGGAGAGGTTTTGGAAGTAACCTAAATATTGCAATGAAATGACAGACACTATTTTTTCATGGGAAGTGTGATGTCTCGGCCAAGATCCGCCCGATGTTTTACATTTACTCACATTTGTTAATGGGAATGCTTTTGTTTATGGTAATATATACACAAGAGTGTGAGACAAAACAATGAACCATATGGGAGGCAGCAAGCATTTCACAATGCCAGAAAGCATGGGAACTATTTGTCTGTATTAGCACAGCATAAACAGGGAAAGATTTTAAATAAACCTGGTAAAGGGTCATAAAAATTGCATATTATGTGTCCAGGGTTTTTTGAAATTGTTCAATTTTGCAAATACATGACTAACATCTGGCTGCTGACTCTATATGTAATTGTGGTTGTCACACTGGTCTTATATATGAGGCGGACAATTTCTGTGTTATCTGCTAAAAATATCATCTGTATGGAGACAGTGGGGCATATTTATCAGGACCTCTGCGCACCGCCAGTGGCACAGAGGCCCTGAAATAATCGCAAATGCTAGCTTATTGCTAGCTTTTGCGATTATCTTCCCCAATCCGCCACCTTCACGCCAGTGGGGCGTGAAGGGGGGGCGTGGCTGGCCAAGCGGGGGGCGCAGCCGGACGGGAGTGGGCTGGCGTGGGGCGTTACTGTCCCCGCGCCTGCGCACTCGCTGCTGCCGGCGACTTTGCGCTACTGGCAGCCTGATACATCAAGAGGCAGAAGCCTCCTTATGTATCGTGCTGCGAATTCGCAGCGGCGGGGCGATCATACGCTGGCGCACGAGCGCCAGCGTATGATAAATATCCCCCAGTGTCCTTGATTCTTTAGCAAGGCATATGCATTCAGAAAGTCTCAGCTGACCGATCACTTGATTGATAGCCATTTCTTTGGTGACTTTTATGGCGAGTTCACACGCAGCTTTTGAATTGCGTTTGGAATCACAATTCAAAGACAATGGTGAGGAGCTTCCCCTGATAACCCATTATCGGACCATCCAGCGTTCCCTTTGACACCTTCTATTGTAAAATTAGTGTGAGCCATAGACTCATATGTTACGTGTGTAATGAAAAACCAACCCTTCCGCTACGCCAGATACATCTTGAGGCACCGGCCTCCTGATTTACCAGTCGACGGCTGAGCTGGCATAATAAAATTGTGCTATTACCAGCAACCGTTCAGACTTGAATGATCGCTGCCTATAACAAGTGCGCAGACACAGGGCAAGGAGCAACCTGCTCGACCCACTCCGCCACCAGCCGGGCCCCCCTTCACATCCCTCCATGCCCACTTGGCATTGAGGTGGTGTAAAGAAGAAAAAATCGCATGGTGGTTTGCAAAGAATTGCAATTATTTAAGGGCTTGTTCACCAGACAACTGCCATACAAGTCCTGATAAATCTCCCCCAATGGCTGTTTATTGAAGAACTTCAATAGCTCATTACCATGTACATTGCTCTCTTTATACATTAGGGGAGTTACTATAGTTGTTCACAGATTAAAAGTATTTGTGAATAACCACTTAGATTTTATTATTGTTCATGAGTCTTATGGCATAGTAAACTTAATACAGTCAAATATGTTAAAAATCACATTTACTACCATAAGGTCGATAACATAAAGTGCCATTTGTTGCTGACAGCTCAGATGACAGCAGAGGCAGCAGGTGATCTTGTCACAGAGGTTGGCGACGCCTGCCCCTGCTTCACACTGTTATTTATGTATTGGGCACATGGGTGTCTATTAAAACTATTCATCTGTCTTACCAGTATTTAGCCTTTAGGCCACTGAATCCCGAGCTAATGACGAGGTACAGAACAAAGCTCCTTGAATCTCAGCAATTTATTTTATTCCGGATTGAATTTTTAAGCAGCATTTTGATGTCTCTGATGCCTGCACAGAACCCATGACTATAGCATTACACCAGGTATTGTTTTCCTTGCTACTTTATACCCCATTTACTTTACGAGCAGTGAAGCTTTTGATCTCGAATAATTAAATGGAAAGCCTCTTCACCATTGGTTTTCGCAGCTCTGTACCTTCCCTGAGCACTTACATAAAACGGCTCATAATGATCAGGCTCAAGGATTTCATTGCCTATGGAAACCCACTGGGCTGCGTGTGCAGAAAGCAATGATTATTCAGCTTCTTCTGCTCAAACAGCTGAGATTCAGAGAATGTTGGTGCAGTGACCCATAGAATTTTGCATCCATTCTCATCTCTGCACAAAACCATTGCTACATCCATTAACAATACACAGAGAGCCCTTGGCTTTTTAAAGCTGCATAATTATCTGTTCTTAAAGAGACAGTAATCTTGAAGTGTAGCATGTGTGGACGTCGCTGGGGTTTTATAGGACCTGTCAGGTGAAATCTGCTGCTGAGAACAGAATATGAAAAGGGAGTGAAGCTGAGGTCTCGTCATATTTGAGTAAGATTTTACTAAACCGTAGGCTGAGGTCACATGCACAGGAACATTGTTTTCTTGGGAAAGCCAAATTGATACATTCATTCCAATGTGACCCATGCACATGAATGCATTTTTCGCGGATCCGTGTGGCGACTGCAGAAAAGTGAGAGAAGGATCTATTCCAGCCCATGTTTGTGGCTCAGATCTTCTCCTAGAAGTCGATTGGAAAGTGAAATATGTGGATGCCACATGAGTAAGTGTCTAGGTAACACAGTCATCTGACCTTTCCAGAGGTTAGGACAAGCTAGTCACATCCTTTGCCAGACTTGTTGTTTTACACACGCATACGAAAATGCGTGCATGTTTGCGGCCTCTTTCAGGAATATGGACATCGAGCACCGAGTCCCCCACAGATGTCCGCTCCTTATCAAATGAGTGGCCATTCAGGAATAGGACCTGTTCTATAATTTGCATTGTGGATGGTGCAGTGAGACATGGTGCACCTGCCTCTCCGCACCATGACCTTGCTCATTGGAAGTCTATGGGGGCCATGAGTTGCCCGAAAAAACAGAGACTGACTCATGACCCCATAGAAAATATGGGCAAAAATACAATCATTTCATTGAGGCCTTACACAATGATGAAATACACACTGCAAAAACAAGGACCACAGCATGGTTCAAGAACAGCACACGTTCATGTGCAGGGAGACTAAATTCTGGCAGGACGTCTAGGAGAGACATTGAGAGTTTTGCTTACTACACCCACTGAAGAATATAACAATATGAGTCTGTGGATAGAGAGCTGTCAATCACTGTGTGTGGGCAGGATAATCAGGACTCTCACGGTCTCTCCAAGGAGTCCTCATAGGTTTTCCTCCGAATCTTGTACATTTTTATATCAGAGGACCTACTTATATACTTTTAGCATATGCTATACGATAGAGAAGCAGAAATTGCTTTATATACAAGCTGTTGTGTCACGTAAGAAGCCGATTCCAGATAGTGAGTTCTTATAGGAAAACATTTAAATATTTCAGAAATATGTCTCTGATCCATAATTTGTTATTTCTTAGAATCTGCAGCAGCATAGGGTTTATTATATCTGTAAAGGAGAAAGTGAAAAGGTCTTGTTCGGATGCAAGGTGACTTGAGGCAAATGTCTACATTAAAATAACATTGTTAACATCTCAGACATGAATTAATTGAACATGAGCGCCGGTATCTTTCCATTCACTGGCTGCATACACCCGTCGCTGGAAAATGAATCATGTCATAATAGCTAGTGTGTAAAAATTGTGCAGCGTTGTGTAAGAGCTGCCTACGACTTTGTGTTCTTTATGGACTTTACGTATGGGATTCTGCCCTGTTACATAATGAAAGATAAGTAGACGTTTCAGAAAAGACATGTGCATTTAGAATCATGTACTGACAGATAATGGATTCTCCTTGTTTGTCTGCTAACATTCTTCTGTCCTGTGCCAGAAATATGCATTTTTAAAGGGTTTTTGCAATATAATTCTAGGATATGCTCTATTAATGTTCGAGGTCAGACTTTTGTCTCCCCAACCTGCTTATTCCAAGCGTGACAAGGTGGAGGGACATATGATAAAGGGAATGCAATGGTCTGTCAGTCAACTTTTCCCAGGATGGGTAGGGTCAGATCCCTACTTATTATTAAAGGGAACCTGTCATCAGAACTTGACCTAATGAAGCATTACCAGTAAGGTTGCTTAGCAGCTGAACACATTCCATATCATGTTTCTTTCATACGGTCAGAAAATCAACTTTGAAGTGAGATGTAAATTGGTTGTAGAAAGTCAAGGAGACGGAGATTTTAACACTGAAGTCAAGTTCTCTCTTCCTCAGCCCCCTTCACTGTAATTGATGGTCCTGCATCCAGACACATCACTAAACAGATCTCCTGAAGTCAATGCATGACCTCAGTCACAGAGGAGGAGGGGTCCAGTGTTAAACACTCCGCCTCCTTGACTCTATACAACCAATTTACATCTCCCTTCAGAGTTGATTTTCTGGATAATCACACTGAACCATAAAAGAAACAAAAAATAGAAGGTGTTAGGCCCCTTTCACACTTGCGTTGAAGATCAGGTCAGAGTCTGATCAGGGTGCGATCAGGGTTTGGTCAGTGAAAAACTGACATTTTGCATCAGAGTTCAATCAGTTTTCAGTCAGAGTTTTTTCAGTGTCTCAGTTTTTCACGGACATTTTCAATGCATTTTCACGCGCAGATAATGCGCGTGAAAGGACTCAGGACTGAGCTCTATCTTTTCTATGGCAATTGATGCGTGAAAAACGCATTGCACTTGCATTGTACCTGCAAGTGTCTCAGAGTGCAATGCCTTTTTGATGCATCTCCATAGACTTGTATGGTGCGTTTTTCACGTGCGTGACTTGGCAAAAGTAGAGCATGTCGAGATTTAAACACGCGTTAAAAAAACGTGCGTGTGTGCGTGAAGAAAAAATGCAAGTCTGAAAAGGCCCATTGATTACAATGGGTCAAAGTGCAATGCAAGTTCTGCGCATCAAAAGCACGCGGAGAACACATGCGTGAAAAACGCAAGTGTGGAAGGGGCCTGACACTGTCTGACGATATACTGGTAGTGGTTTATTAGATCAATTGCTGATGACATGTTCCCTTTAAGTGGTATATCACTTCACATATCTTAGCAATATGTCACTGCTTTGTACAATACAAGATGCATACATGACATAGTAGTTTATAAAGAATTTCCAGTCCCTAGTAATTTTTTCTTATTCTATAGAAAATCACACAATATGTATAAAATTGTGTTGCATTAACCAGCACAGATTGGGGTCCGGTGCTGGGGGAATTCCTGTATTTTGGAAAAGAAATACCTACCATATGTTAGGTACCTGCACTCAGACCATGGTCAGATTTTGTAGTGCACTAGGTCCTTGTGTTATCCGTACGTCATCCTTTTGTAGATTCACAAAAAAAAAGAAACCAAGTGCTGGAGAATGATGTCACCAGCTTGTTCCAGTTACTCGAAGGGTCATATGACTGTAAAATGACCTGCACATACGGATGACACGCGTGTGGCGAATTCTTCACGTTTGCATAGATTTCTATGGATGGGAATAGGATGTGCGCAGAGATCTGTGAAAGACACATGCATGTGTATGGGTCAGTTCATCAGTGAGCCATCCACTAAAAAACACATTTCTGGGCATGTAGCCTTAAAGAAAATCAGTCTTCAATTTTCAATAGATCTAAAAGACATTGGACCATGCAGAATAAGAAAAAAATTCAGTGCAGGAGGCTACTGTATGTATACATTGTACAGAAAGTCACGTTACACTATATGATCTAATTCTATAGAAATCATTGGGAGCCCTGTATACAGCTGCATAGAGAATGTGGCTCGCTTTATAATATTCTCCACAGATATTGATTTCTGTTCTTTTATTAATATCGCTCCTATTCTTGCCTCGAACCAGGAGGAAGAAGCAGCTACCGTGCAAGTGAGAGAACAAGACCGAGATGTTCTGGTGCTTAAGAAAGTGTCGTCAGAGAGGCCAGCCTCCACAGCAGGGAGTGGCGAGAGTGATTGGAGGTAAGAGTTTTCCTCTAGGCACACAGATACACACATCCAGACAAGCACAGGCTGACTGCAGAGCTCAGCTGCCAGATGGATTTAGCTAGCAGAGACAGAGCCGGTTTGGGAATATACCGCACATTATAGGGGGGATGCCCTTTGTCAGTCACACGCTACAATGGGAAGTTCCAAGCTGAGAGTGTTTGATGCTCATATGGATGTGAAGCCGGCTGCAGCCTTCACAGTCCGAGAGCTTCCTCTGCCCACATTTGATGTGCCTTATTTTAAATACATCGATGAGGAAGACGAGGAGGATGAATGGAGCAGCCGCTCTCAGTCTTCTACCGAGGATGACTCTGTAGACTCTCTGCTTTCTGATAGGTACATGGTGGTATCTGGGACGCCGGAGAAGATTTTGGAGCACCTCCTGAATGATTTGCACCTGGACGACGTACAAGACAAAGAAACAGGTAAGATAAAGAAAACAGATGCAGGCGCTTTGCTTGTGTACAGATGCCAAGTACCAGAAAGCTTTGTAGGGCACATTGTAGGGATGTAGAATAGAACATTTCCTTATTATTCTTGACAATGGGTCGTGAAGGGTTTCTTTATTTATACAAACCACAGCCAATAAAGAAGAACTTTAGATGCCAACATAACCTTATATTACACTGTAATGAATGGACACACTTAGAGCAGATCACAAGTGTGGGTGGTACAGTTCTGATGTACCACAGAGTCTGCAATTGAGATGCGGTCTGCTGCTTCAGAACATCTTGCCGCAATAGATATAATAATAGATATATAAAAAGTTGTATTATAGGAGGCAATAAATATATATTTGTCCTGTATGTAGAGATGTGACTTTTTATGTGTGCAGACTTGGTCTACAATGTGACAATTAACATTTGCCTTCCTTGACCCCTATGTTCACATATGGTACACATCATGCCGGTGTCTCGCACTTGCTTGTATTTTACAGTTCATTAGCGCGATCAGTAATGCTCAGCAGTTTAATTTTGCCAGGGGGCGATTGAAAAAGTAGAGTCACATCTTTGGTGTCATTTCATTATCTGGTGTAGAACATCTGGATGGACTGGCATCTCTCAGGCTTGAAAATTGAGTTGTTAATATAGCGGTGCTTGTTGTTCCAGCATGGGACTTGAACGTTTTATTAAAAACTGAGATAAGTGTCTTTAAAGTTTTACAAAGTAAGCGGCAAAACTTTCAGCAGTTCCCTAAAAGGAATCCCAATTGTGTATATGTCTCGGCATCCTCTCAACCATACATAAAACACACAAAATTATTCTTTGAATTTTGTATAGTAATTGAGATAGATCCACTATATTTGTTAGTAATCACTTCCATGTATAGTCCTTTGCTATTGTGTGATGATGACAGATGTAGTGTCCAATACCACATCACGGTTACATCCAGGTTTGAAGACACCTTTCATATCGGGGAGTAGAGTTTATTTTGGAAAGCTGTGGTAGGCACTCCATACGATGGCAGGGAACCCCTTGTCTTCTCATTATGTCCATTATCCTTTATGGTCTATTGTTTGACCATCTCTGGAGAAGCTGTCCTCAGATTTGCAGCATCTTGGTCCTTTATTGTTCTTTATTATCAAGAACCAAGCAAACCTGTTATTTCCCTCTAGGAAACAGCAGTATGAAAAAAAAGCCTCACTCATCCCCCAAAAAACTGCAAGGAGATTTTAATTTTCCAGGCCTCATTTGTTACAAGCTCAGTAAACAGACAAGTCTAATCATCTTGCATAATAATGACTATAAATCTCAATAAGTCCTTTTTGGTTTCCAAGAAAACATGAAATCATGCGCCAGCTATTAACTTTCATTTTAATTTTGACTGTTTCTCATTTAGGATGTTAATGACTTCCATGGATGGTATGCTTTCAGCATTGTGGCTATAGAGGACTTGATCCTTGTGTCTGGGTCCAGGATCCTGTGAAGGATTTTATGGGGAAGGTTTAGGATAGAGTTGACCATCTGATGAGATGCAGATGAGATGCACGGACAGCCGGCCCTATGTCCCTGTGGGAAATAAGGGGTCAAGTCACTGCAGAGCACATTCGGCCATCTATCTACATTCCTGATTGAGATTGAGTGGCTGTGAATATTCAAATTGAATTACTCTACTAAATTACCACCTCCAGCCTTCCTGCAAACCCTGAGGATTACTGGTGATCACTCATCCTGCTCTAAGACCTCGCAAAATCTATTAGACTCAAGGCTTGAGAAATAGCATCAGAGAAATCTCCTTTTATATATCTCCTTTTATATAGTACCAATAGATAGTCTCAGGAAGCACTGGGAGTTTTATTCATGTGGACTAGTGGGGAGTGTTATGTATGGGGGACTAGTGGGGAGTGTTATGTATGGGGACTAGTGGGGAGTGTTATGTATGGGGGACCAGTGGGAAGTGTTATGTATTGGGACTAGTGGGGAGTGTTATGTATAGGGGACCAGTGGGGAGTGTTATGTATGGGGGACCAGTGGGAAGTGTTATGTATGTGGACCAGTGGAGAGTTTTGTGGAGTTTACCATTAGGAAGAGTTATGTATGTGAACTAGTGGGGAGTGTTAGTTATGTTAACCAGTATGAAGAATAATATATCTGGACCAGTGGGGGTGTTAAAGATGTGAAATTTTTACCATTGGGGAATGATATGTATGTGGACCGCTAGAGAGTATTATATAGTTGGACCAATGGGGAATGTTATGTATGTAGACCAGTGAAGTGTGTTATTTTTGTTGACAAAGGGAGGATGGTATATATGTGGACTGTTAAGGAGTAATATGTATATGAACCTCCTCTTATGGAGGTGGACTAATGGGGATCGTATGTTATGCTATGTGGACCATTAGGTAGTATTATATATGTGAACTTGTGGCTATGGAAGTGTAGCAATGGGGAATGTTATAAATGTAGACTAGTGAGAGTGGTATTTACATGGATAAGCATGATATTAATGTAAGCATTTACACCCTCAAGGGATGTTACGAGATTTAATGAGGATTTAGCACTGAATACGCATGGAAAGTCTAATCAAATATTAAATGTGTAAAAAAAAAATTACTTGGGTTATAGTGGTCTTTGATTTGGTATTTGGCTTTGCAGTTTTTAGATGCCTGTGTGAACCATATTAAAGACATAAGGAAGCCTTGCACATGTGATTAAATCTGCAGATTTTGGAAGGACTGGTCAGCCATGTCATACAGATGGCCACCTTATGTCCTTAATGAAGTGACTCCATTGGAGTTGTTGAGAAATTAATGGTTGGGCCTGTGGAATTTCAAAACACCTGAAGTGTTGCCTATTCTGCTTTCCCTATCACGAAAATATACACACATTGCTGATTATGCGTGTATATGTTGGGGTCAAAAGAAATAGTTGTTGGCCAAATAAGTATTTGCACAGGCAAAGTTGTAAGTTGCAGAAAACTAAAAGGTGAGAAGTTTCCTATATCATATAACAAAAAGATCTGGCCTCTTAGGATCTGTGGAAAGCAGTGTAATGGCTCAGAGTTGTACACATTGTTACTTTGAAGACTAAGACAAAACTTTCGCAAGTAGAGCTTAAAAATGAAGGGGCTCCTGGAAAAAAAATGACTTAATACCACTGACCAGCAAAACCAGGCCAATGGTTTAGGAAAGTCAGGATGGGGGTCATTTACAAAGGGTCCGAATATTACCGATTTGTGCTGTCTTTCCCTGAATTGCCCCAGGTTTTTGGCGCACACGATCATTGTGGCGCATCGGCGCCGGCATGCACGCAACGGAAATGGGGGGGGGGCGTGGCCGTTGGAAAACCATACAGATTCGGAAAAACTGCCGTATTTTTTTTTTTAAAAAGTGTCGCTTGACACACACTTACCTGCACCCAGGCTAGCTTGGTGAACTCCAGCGGACTTCAGCGCAGCAGCGACACCTAGTGGACATCGGGCGCACTACCTTCGTGAATCCTGGCCGGACCCGAATCAGCGTCGGAGAACCCGCCGCTGGATCGCGATTGGACCGGGTAAGTAAATCTGCCCCGATATCTTTTAATGTCGGAATTGGGTTCCCCATAATAACCAATAACCAATAAGCAAGAGACTCCACATTTTCATGAATACTTCATCTTCTCTGTATTTATTTATGCATATAGCTATAAAATAATAACTTGGATGCATTATATTCCCTACACTCTCATGTTCCATGCTCCAAGTCGCCCACCAATTAATTTCCATTTAACTTTAACTGTATATTTTATAATTGTAGATCCAGACAAAATTTTTCTTTGCCCCAGTGACAATTGTTGTTTCCAAAAATTTTTTTCTGTAAATGGACCAATAAAGCTTCATTACAGACACTTTACAGCTGATTATTGAAGTACTGCACTTTAGATCTTCATTTATGTAACTTTTGAATACCAGATACAAACATATTAAACCCCCGAAAATCTTTTTAGACAATTTTGGATAAATTAACTTTTCCTGGCTATGTAGCTAGAGATATATAGCCCTGAAAGCGATGTTCTTCTCTTTTAGTTAATATTCATGGGTTTTATGTTATAAATGTATGAAGCAGTTTGAAAGGTGTAAGAACTACACAGAGCAGTCACTCTGTCACCAAAGGTCTTGAATTGGAAAAATCTATGCCATTTTATTAAAATACCTTCCCTTTTTCTGAAAGTAGAACAGACAGGGAGATATAGAAAATATAGCTGACATTCATGGTACAATGCATTAGGGCCACCAGTTGGATTTACCTTGTGTTCTGGGTCTTCTCCTTAGAACCTGGCCCTCAAGGGTATTACATTTACCCTTGTAGTCCAGTGAGCCTTATATATGAACCGTACTTACAGACAACAGCTGCCTTGAACTGTGCACAAGTCTGACACCTGTTGGTCATTCATCCTTATAATCAGGTGCGCCTTATACTCCGGTGCGCCTTATATATGAACCTAGACATTTTAGCAGGCATTTATTGATAGTGCGCCTTATACTCCGGTGCGCCTTATAGTCCGAAAAATACTGTAAGTCCTATTTTAACTCTGTTGCTTCTCTAAAATCTTAAAAACTCTTTTGTCCCCTTTTTTTGTATGTATCCTATGTAAAATATATGATCCGCTTTCTATTCTAGTCTTGACAGTGTGAATTACAAGGCGATCTAAAGTTAAAAGTTGACTTTCTATTCATTACACTCTTATATCTCAGTATTTATAATTAAAAGGGTTTGCCCATAAAATAAAGTCCTCAAATCTAAATCGATTAGTGATGCTAACATAAATAAGATAACTTTCAATCCTTTATTTTGCAATGTTACTTCCTTTTTTCTGCTTCCTCCTACCACTGCATTAGCTCTTTAATGTAAAATTCAGCCCTTTGGGCAGGGGAATAGCTGAACAGATACTTCTTGATTCCTGTGTGCTGTGCTCATGCACCAGATGATGTGTGCGGACAATGTGCTTAGATTATCATGGTACAGGGTTAAGCTATACTTTAATTTAGCTTCTGAAGTGTCCACTAATATCTAGCACATAGAAAAAGAGAGATGAGACATGAGATGGATATAAGATCCCTAATAACAAACTTGGCTCTGCTTCCCCACCTTATCCATCACACACACTTGGCACAGCTATGTCTTGGCTGCTGGACCGGAAGTGCCTTTGGCCCTAGTGATCTCTTCTGCCTCCCCTTGCTCCTGCAGTTCACTGTTCATGTGAGAGGAATCTAACCAGGCAGGAAGACTTTCCTGACCATAATCCGGACTGAGATAATGGTTGTATCCCATGCCAACCGAAACACACAATAGCAGAACTGAGACTGGTTAGAATTACACTACTATAAAATGCTGATTTTTTTTTTTTTTTGTTAATAACATTGTGTTAGAGAACATGTTATTTTGCCATCCGGAGTATATTTAAAAAATTTTCCTCGTGGAAATCTAAAGTACCAAACAAAGGAAGTAGTGGGTTGTGCTGTACATAATCACCCCTTTACAAACCTCATCAAGTGTTGAGTTTGGGGCAGCAAACTCTGCCTCTGTCCTGTCCAAATTTAAAGGGAACCTGGCAGCAGAATTTGACCCATTAAAACACTACCTGCATATTGTGAGGAGAATTAACCCCCCACACATATCCTGTTTATGGTGGTCTATCCCAGAAATGAACTTTTAGTTGTATAAATGGTTGTATAAAGTCAAGGACTGAAGTCAAGCTCTCCTGTCTCAGAACGCCCCCTCTTATGTGCTTGGCATCATGGAACAGACTTCGGGAGAGCCGGATACGAATCCTCGAGATTTAGGTCATCAATTACAGGGAAGGGGGCATTCTAAGGTGAGGAGAGCTTGACTTCAGTGCTGAACTCTCTGCATCCCTTTCTTTATACATCCATTTTACATCTCACTTTAAAGTTGATTTTCTGGATGATGCCACTACCCTTGACCTTGAGAGAAACATGATCTGGAGGGTATTAATCTGCTTGATAACATGCTGGTACTAGTTTATTAGGTCTGTTTCTACTGACAGGTTCCCTTTAACATTACCAATCACTCTGACCTTAACTGTATTTAGGCAGATTGATCATGTTCAGGCTGGTAAAATTAGCCTGACACCTAGATCAAGTTTGCTGGTCTGAACTGAACTGGTTCTGTGCAATGCCCTTAGGGGCTTCTCTAGCAAATAATAACAGTTGCTGAAATCGCTAAATGCTAAACAACCTCTACTGCTACATCCACACTTCCTAGGATTAGTCTGCAGGTACCAAATTCGAATGGATTAAATATTAAGGTTCTTAAACAACAAAAGTGCTCTTCCCTGGACAAGCTGTTGTTAGATCGGTTAAGAACATGCTGTTCATAAGAAATAGGGCCAAATTAGCCTGCAGCACCTCCGCAGGGGAAATGAAGCATTACACTTCTGTTAAAAATGTATTGTGCTCCATATTAAACTTATTGGATATTTAACATTGATTCCTAGTTCTTGTAGAATAAGACCATACCAGCGCTTATATTCAAAATTTTTACCTTTTTGTGTTTTTTACACTACAAAGATAAACGTAAATTAGACTATATTCTTAAATATAAATGATAATTACTGAACTTTAATGTGAAAGGTAATGTAATGCAGGACAGATGAGCTATGATTTTGTAGCGTAAATTGATAGATTATTGCATTACCTTTAGGCAAAGTTTCATTCCATTACAAAAATGTGTAAGTCATCCCCTTGAGCTTGTCCCTGTCTAACACCACAAATACCAAGCAATCCAAATCCTCACATTCATGTAGATACAGTTCAGCTGCTCAGCACCACCAGGGAGAATTGAGAAGGAAAGTCATTTCAAATACCAACACATTGTAACACTTCTTATTCCCTTGTACAAACTGTATCCCTTCACTGTTTATTTTCTGAATCATATTAGCCTGTAGCTAAGGTAAAAGTATAAAAAGTTGGCACGTACAATGACAGATGGTCAATCCCTAGTTTGCTTCAAGCTTGCTTCAGGCAAGAATTGTAACTTTTTTTTTCCCCCTAAGCCACCTCCACATCAAGGTGTGGATGACCCGGCCCAGAATATTAACTATTGCCTGCGCCAGGCTCAGGTTTGGGGGCAGTTCTACTCCATGCAGGACCTGCGCCGGAGCTTCTCAGTATATCCGATGCTATGAAGGGGAAGCTATCATCTCTTCATAGGCTTCTAGTTCTCGCTTTCTTATACTTCCTAGAAATCTATGAACACATCAAACTAGATGGCACTATTTTCTTTGCCAATGGGTCACCTGCTCACTCTCCATATTGTTGAGAGGGTCAAACAACCACCTGGCAATGCATATGGAAAAACCCAACCCTGCCTTTATTTATAAGTTTGGAAGGGGAATAATGAATGCATTACATCATAAAGCTACAGCATTCTTATTTCCCGAACAATATAAGAATTTACTAAAATAACCATGGGGAAAAGCTTACTCCTTTGCGATATGGGGAATTCCTCAAAAAATTTTTTTACTGCCTGCTTTATTTTGTAAAGTGGTGTTAGGAGAGTGTCCTCTCAATGTCCAATAGGCTTACACACCAACTGAAAATTACTAGAGATGTGGTCTTCTCAAATAACTCTTCTATAGAATTATACAGTATGTTATGTATTTGGGATTTTAGTATTTTCCCTAATATGTAAATAGAGGATAAACTAGTAGTCCTCTAGATGGAGCGGGATGCCTCATCTGTATCATAAATACAACCCTAATTTATTTTTTATTGCCTGTTGACTATTGAGCTTCTTTATGCGTAATTTGTTTCTACTTTCATGTTTCCGTTGCTCGCTCCTGGATTAGTCAGACATTACTCCCAAGCCACTAATTGTTTTTTTTTCCTATTGCTATCATCAAAATAATGGACCCGTAGCTGGCTGACATGAACGGTACAGTGGGCTTACACATAACTGGGTAATGATAGGAAATTGGTGATCATTACAGTAATTCACCAATTAAACCAGGTCAATGTAAGATGTTGCTTCATCGATTTTATTAAAACACTATAAAGTTTTTACCAACTACGAAGTGATAAAACAATAGTTTGTATAGCGATATTGCTTCAAACATCACATAGCTTTCTCTTTATGAAGAAATAAAATAAATTGGGCAATACCTTATAAAGAAGGAAGGAGGTAAGTATTTGCCTTGGATTAGTGACCGAAGAGGTTGTATTCCACTACTTCTAGAAGACCACTGGTAGCAGCTATTATAATGGATATTTACATGCATGGCCATCTATGTGACCTATAGTTAGCTACCAGAGATAAAACAGCTTTATAGTTGATCTCCTTTACAGCTTCTAGGGCGTTTGGTCAAGCGAGGGATGTTCATATGACCACCAAGAATAATAGACAAGCAATGGAATTGTATAGTCTAGGATGTGTAATGTCTTCATCCCGAGGCATAAAGTTCATTTTCTACAGAGAAACATTTACTAAAGGAGCAGTTTTTTTCTCAAAAGCCTATAGCCAACCATATTTTTGACAAAGCACTGCTTCAGGTCCTTGCATCTTTTAGCATAGTAGTCTTAAACAGACCTTACAATTGCTTCATCTTATCATTTCCCTTTGGCTTTTTTGGGGTCATGCGAGCAAGCAAATATCAATAGACAACTTAGAAATATTGATTTCTAAGTTTTAGTGTTGGTCTAATTCTCTCATTCTCTTCTTGTGTATGACTTTAGCCAAGAGAAAGCCAGCCCTTGCTAAATTTGATTTCCTTGGCCCATTCTGTTAAGGTGGCATCTGCCCTTTTAATAACAGATTTTTGCCTAACTGCTCCATCTATAGCCAACTCTCCCCTGCATAGAATAGTATTCTTTTATATTTACCCGATTCCTAATTGTAAAACAAAAAAGACCTTTGTCTTTTAGCCAAGTTGTCTACTTTTACATCTAAACATTTCCTTTCTATTATTACTGTATTTTTCTACTATAGTAATTTAATGATTTTACTCTAGCTTTCAGGATATATTTATTGACAGGTCGTCAATGAGGAAGTTATTGCCTGTAGGGGTTCTGTAACCTGAATACTAATGTTTCATTGAAGAGCCATGTGCTTTAATTTGGTGCCAAGAACTTCTTACATAAGACAATTGTTTTTCCTCCACACCTTCAAAGCTGAAAAGCGCGGGCAGAGACCCAGTGAGAACTTGTCTCTTGTTGCACGGCCGCAAGCTGTTCTCACTTCAGGACATACTTTTTTTTTGTTGTTGGTATAGTTATAATAATATTCCTTACAAAATAAAGACAATGGCCGTGTTCTCAATCAAGCAACATTTTTTTTATTTCTGTTCTGTGATAAATGAGAAGAATAAGTATCATTAGTGTATTTGTATATATATTAAACACCACAAACATAGCCTGCAAAGAGGACCCCATAAGGAAAATGAATTCCTTCCTCTCCCACGTCTATGGCCTCTCCCCTATCTAAACCAGGATAAGGAGATGCAATGACGTTGAAACAGTGCCGTATCAACCTAAACAGTAATCCCTATATGCCGGATCTCCAGAACTGGGGTCCAAAGTACTTGCTTCAGACTGAAAGAACTTTTGGATTTGAGAAGTCCTTTAGTGAGTGGAGGCCAAGATGCAGTTGGAAACTAAAGTTAAATGTTATATATATATATATATCTCCTAACATAGGCAGCACTCTAAGGTAATTTAAAGATCAAAGGTGAAGTTTATTGCAATGCAACGTTTCGGTGGTGGCATCCACCTTTCTCAATGCTTGAGAAAGGTGGAGGCCACCACCGAAATGTCGCATTGGAATAAACTTCACCTTTGAACTTTGAATTACCTTGAAGTGCTGACTATTTTTGGATTTTTATATAACGGTCCACACCACGGAACTGTGCACACTGTGCACTCATTGCTCATTTGCTGTGCTGCTTTGGATTTTCCTTTAATATATAATATACAATAATATACATAGTCCCCAAAAGTTTTTATCATCATGCAGAACAATTAAGTGTGAACATGTAGTTGGACAAATGACATTTTGAAGTGTTACACTGACTTTTAAACATATGAAAGAAATTCTAATGATGTGATTATTCCAATTATTAGCAATGTGCATTACATCCTTAGATCTGTGCAGAGCCTGAGACTGACAAGGAAAATAAAAGGGATTCTCGGGAGTTCTGATAGTGTTGGAGCAGTAGGGGGTCAGTTGTAGCTCACACACGGTGATGTGCTTGTCTTCTGGGTGCCACAAAGGCAGGAGGCAGATATGGGTCAGTAAAAGAAATGCACTTTGTCCTCTCACAAAGCCACTGTATACCACTATACAGACTGCAGATTCCAGATGTATAATTTTGGTGCAATAGCAAATTCAGAAACAACTATTTAAGGGGTTCCTTTTTTTTTAATTTTATACCACCTACTAGCAGACAAGGAGTCAGAAAAAGTTTGGTAGTGGTGGTGTGCATCCGCTGCATTGTATTAATGGTCGCACCAACGGCATGCATCCGCTGCTCGTATCAATGGTCACAGCAGTGTTCGGCTGAGGCCGGTGTTCATTGTGCGCTTGCTGGAACGTCCAGCCCGCACACTCACAAACCGAACTTAACGGACATTCTGAGTTCAGTTCCGGTTTATGAGCGTTTATGTGCCACACGTTCCAGAAAGCACACAAGGCGAGTCTGATGCAAGTTACATGCAGCAAACTCGCTTGTGGACAGTAAGCGTTAGACTGCTGCAGTCATTTGCCATTGATATGGCAGAAACACCATAGCCTGGAATGGAGAGCCAAGTATAAGATCTCGATCCTTTGTTCTTTTACAACAAACTGCTTTGGGCCTCAAATTTGACTGGGTTTGATTCTGACCAAGTGCCTGTACGTATTGTATTGAGAGGAAAAATTTGCTATAAAAGAGCCATATTGAGGATTGGAATGAGCATCAATCACCACCAGCTACATAGTTCCATGTCTACTATATGGTATGTACAGCTATAAGTTTCAGCTTGTTTCTCATGTGCATTGGGGTTTACCACAGGCTACATACTTCCATGTCTACTATATGGCATATACAGTTATACGTTTTGGCTGCATTGGGGTTTCTGTTAAGTTTTCTAATATTTTTAAAATAATCTACTGTACCACACTGCAACTCAATTAAAGCTGAATTACTAAACCATGACAGTGTAATGTAATTGTTGAGTTGTATCCATTTTAATTATCAAAGTAGCAAGCATTTTCCATATTTAATTTGTATCTATTATAGGTTTTTTGTTATCTTCTATTCTTCACAACTTTTGTGATCTTGTTGTTGTAGTAGTGTAATAAAATAGGTCTCGGCGCTAATTGATGGTTTCATTGCACCAAGCTGATGCTTAGCACTGCCAAAATCTGAAGATACATTGCTGCTGAATAATGCAATGTATTTCTCATTATTAATCTCTGGGCATTATAGGATGCTCCCTGTGGGCATGTTCATGAATACAATGCCACTCCTCAGAGACTCGCTGGCTTACCTTGTGGTTTTGTTTTTGTGTTTTTCTACAGATACCCTCCTGGATGACTTCCTTCTCACGTACACCGTCTTCATGACAACAGACGACTTGTGCCAAGCGCTCCTCAGACAATATCCTTAATTAACTGGAACAGTCATGCCCCTGATTCCAAAGAATGAAAAGCAGATGCCTAACATTACGGGCAAATGGCATCTGGTAAATTGCTGTGAAAGGATACTACTGACACATTAGTCTGTTTTGTGGTGGCTCCAGATTAGAATAGGATGAAGCTCTATTGATGAATAGGAATGGATATCTATAATCCAAGATACAAAGCAGCACAGTGTCACTTCCCTCAAGGTTACTGCCTAGCTTTATCATGTTTAACACACAATATGGCATAGCATTTTATGCCAAAAAGCATCCAAATCACTGCTATCCCATCATCTGCCATGCTTCAATACCTGGCCCAAAACTACTCATGTGCTGGCAATAAATCCTACAGATGGAGAATCTTCTTGACCTGTGGCCTGAGGGAACATGGAATCTTTACCACAATATTCATGTCCTGTCCAATATTATTGTATTATCACATGGAGTTATCGTGACGGGCTTTAATTTTAAACAGGAAATATTATGAGACACCCCCCTCTAAAGTAATGCCTCATCATGTTATGTTGTATACTTGTTAAAAAATTACAAAATGCTTTTTTTGTAAATGAAGTCTTTTTCTCCACAAAGTTAAAAATGGAAATTGTAGTGGAAGCGTCACTAAGAAGAGGTTAAAAATTAGCTTTTTAAAAAAAAAAAAAACCCTAAGTAATTAAAAGTATTCCATTCACTATAATGTTTGGTTAGTTTTACACTTTAGGTTGTTACCCACAAGTGAGTTCAGTCTCAGATTCTCGCTCGGTGCTCTTGCATTTCCCGGACTGACCCTGGAATCGCTGAACTGAACGGACATGCTGAGTTTAGGTCAGTAATTTGACGTTCGATACAGGAAATATTGTAATAAGAGCAAAATGTTTTTGGACTGAACTTGTGAGCAACAAGCTTAAATCTTCGTGTCTGGCTTATGGGCTCATGTTGCATCCTAACCCATAGAGATTCACGTTTTAAAGAACAAAAACAAACCACTCTGTTGTCAAACAAGTAAACACCTTCCTTTCGTGACCCAGTGTGATGTCATCTTCTGGAAAATCCACTCTGAAGTACATTATACAACCAATTTACATCTCACTTCAAAGTTAATTTTCTAGATGACACCACCACACTGGACAATGGAAGAAACTTAATCTGAAAGGTGTCAAGTTGCTTGACAACATACTGGTAGTTGTTTATTGGGTCAATTCGTCTGACCCTTTTAAAAGTTGCTGTTTTGGTATTTTTGACAGAGAGAAGAACAGATAGCATGATGGCCATCACCATCTAGAGGTGTGAATTCTGCTTTCTAATGGGCGTTCACTAGAACTATTTGTGAATATTTTTAACCAATCATTTTTATGGGCATATTGACAAGTTGTTAAAGTTCTGTGGACCGTATATATAGGAAATTGGCAGGTGTAAAGCAAAGACTCCTCCGAACTCATAAGACTAGCAGTCATTGTACTTAGTGATTAAGAGGCAAGTATTCAGCCGCATCATAAGCACATAGTATACAAAAAGCTTAAGGTACGTGTATTTTTCCAATCTCCTAGCACACTTTAAATACCTTAAAGAGATAGCACATGCCTAAGGCACATGCCATACACTTGCTATCAAGTGTAGAGGTCTGGTATTCCATGTGTATGATTTAGCATACCTTGATCATAAGTAAAGAGATGAGGGGATGTCACGCAAAAGAAAGTAGCTCCACGTTTCTCCATTTATGACAGGTCCCTGATTAATTGTTTAGTTTTTTCTGCTCCAGGGGATTTAATGCATTCCAGCTCTTCACCCACGTGCCATGTTCATGTACTGACTTCTGAAAGGTGGAGAGCTCCAGGGTAGAATAGACGGCTAATCCACGCTATAGTCACATTACTGGATCAAATATAAAGTGCCGAAACAATCCAAAGAAAACATGTTACCCGAAGATATGTTTTTTTTAGGTGCTGCGTGAATGCTGGCAATTAAAACTTGTCCGCTCTAGTATTGTCACGTTTTAGAGAAACCACGTAAAACACCTTGACACGCTATCAATCAGGTCCTTGGAAGTGAAGGATCCTGGGTTCCTATACAATTAAATAGAAATATCGCCCCTTTTATAATGGTAAAATGTATACACAACATATTTTATAGCAACCAAAAGGAAAAGTGAGATGACTTGAGTCCGTTTCAATAGCAGATATAGAGAAATCGTCAGCAGAGGACTCTATCAATGTGAGATCACAGACTACACAAACCTGTCAGTGTCCCTTTAAATTTACGGACACAAATATCAAGAAGCCAGAGTAGTATCGGTTTTACAGTTCGTCCATAAAATTTTGACCACATAAATATAAAAATATATGTAATCTTGGCGTTACAAAGGTGACATGAGCTGGCGTCCCTTGTATAAAATCCTGTTTACTTTCTTCCTGCGATGCAAATATTTAAGGGTCTGCTTTCCAAAAACCACACGTATCATATTAGGAGGCTACAGCTTTGTAGGTGAAATTGGCTGCCATTCCTTATTGCGTTTAGATGCACTGCTGTGTTCCTTTATTACATAGCGGTGCATGGGAGTTCGCCTTTGGGGTCACAAATGACTGACAAAGACAAATGTCTTAAATATTAACGTAAATAGAAATGGTGAGAAAGGAATGCTGACTTTCATATGTTTTATTGGCATTTGATAATTTAGCCTGGATGCGCTGAAGAACTAGTAATTTGCAGGACAGTGATGCCCGGTATCTGGTGACAAGCCTCTCTCCGGTAACGGGAGAGATTGATGCATAGCGGCAGAGGAGAGCCACTTAATTAGCTCTGTATTTTCGGTATGGCTTTCTCCTCGTCTCCGTAATTGGTTGCTCTCTTACAGCTCAGAATGTTTTCTTGTTGTTCCTTGACCTGAAATTACCTATTGTGCCAAGAAATACGACGGCAAGGCAGACAGCCCAGTGGCCTTGTGTACAAAGCGGAAGGTCCTGCTTCTCGCATCCCAGTGGACCGCTCTATACAAAGACTGGTTACATGATGATGAGCACTCCAAGTTATTCCTGAAGGTGAGAAAAGAAGACTGAATAAATCTATACTTTTACTTAAATCTATCAGAATGTTGTCTTTGTGACTGTGATAGCTTTGTTTGATCACTAGGTATGCATGTATACAGGAAAATAGGTGAGAACAGACATGGCTTAGTCACTGTCATCATGCAGTGAATTTTTGCACCCCAAGACAAAGTCATATATTGGCTTAGTGTATTTGTCTATAAGTGTTCACTATAAGGTCTGAGTCTGACACTCAGATTTCTGTGGATGTGGAGTTCAATTAGCGGCAGAGCTGAGGATTGTCCCAGTTCAGTGTGTCTATTTCACCTACGTTTCCCAACTATGTAAACAAAATTACAAAAACCTCAATTACATTTTGGAGGCTTAAAGGGGATTGTACCAAGTTTGCAAGTTATCCCGTATCCACAGGATAGAGCTCAACTAGCTGATCGGTGAACACCGAACATGAGAATGGGACCCTTAGAAATTTCAGCTTACTCAAATCAATGACTGATAGTGCCAGAGATTAGGTAGAGCGCTCTTCTCTACAATTTTAAACACTCCCATACTATTGAATGGAGCGGTGGGATACATGTTCAACATCCCACTCCACCTATTACTTAGAACATGCATTTGTGCTAGGTCCCAGCATTCAGTCCCTTACCAGTCTGCTTTGGATAGGGGATAACTTGAAAACCTTTTACAGACCCTTTAACCATGGATGGGTCATATTGTTATACAGACTTATCCAGATTTAAAATCTCAAATACACAGAACTTCATCAATTATTATCTAGTTCGTTATTATAAATGTCACATGGTAGGTGGGGGACATATTAAAGATTTTAATTAAAGCCTCAAGTTACATCTCCGCTTACCATCTTACAAGCTCTTTTCTTTTTGATTTTTTTTAAGTGAAACTAGAAAATTTGTGTTTTGTTATGTGTATTATTTCATTATATGTATATACTGTATATAAGAGTGAGGCTACAAAATACTAATTTAGAAAGATCTGATATAAACAGAAATCAGTGAGTCTTTCCAGCTGTAATAGAAAGTAGCTTCATGCAAGGTGATGATGTAAAACAAAGCATGTCCTGTAAAATGATTGCCCTAATCCGTGTTGTAAAATTACCATTTATGGCTTCAACTGTCTGCGGTATATGTAATATATTTCTCCCATATACTATCCATTACCAGGCCTTGTCTTCTGAAGGACATACTTCTTCATGGTATTACATGTTGTCACATCTGCTGGGAACAGGCGAACAATCTTTTGTCTGCAGGAGCCAAGAATGTAGATCTGGAGCATTTCATTGAATGCGAAGCTCAGATATTATAGAGCATAATTTATTATATTGCTGTCATCGGACATGTGAGCAGGGTTAACCTTACGCTCCCACTTTATATCACTGGATAGCGATATATAACCAAGTGTTTGAAGAAGGGTGATGTGACTTATATAGTCACTTTATGCAAAATGGCAATAAAAACATCGTAAATCAGTAGTAACGTAGACCAGTTAAGCGTTTATAGTGTTACAAAGCAAAATGTAACAAGCAAAGTAGTGGGGGGCATCATATGGGAGCGTGTCTCTTCTGTCGGGATCCCAGACGCTTGTTGTTTCAGCACTGCATTCTGTTCTCTGATATTACCCGGTGGCCACTGATGAGGAATGCAGACCATAATAAATGAGGCATGATGATTTCACGTATGTTTTCCAGACTCTCTATCGCTACGTGCTTGATGATGTTTATGAATATCCCATCTTGGAGAAAGAATTAAAAGAATTCCAGAAGGTGCTGAGGATCCATCGTCGTCAGTAAGTACTAGGGTAGAAAATTCCCTGGAATATTCAGTTGGGGGGTTGCAGCGACGTGTAAGGATTATGTGTCATTTCAAGGTGAAGAGTTCAGTGGATATAGGATTGGGAAAAGAGATCAGTGCAGGAATATATTATCCACATGCTCATTTGGGGAATAGAATACATTATCCATATCTGTACAATGAGACATTCTGCTGTAGCAAACAGTGTTATGGACAGCAACACAGACTTAAGAATGTCTATTTATTTTACTGTTAGCCTTAAACTCTGTATCTATATTTTTAATTTCTAATAATTACATTAGAATTTCAGAATTTATGGGTCATTATGTTGTGATTGCGTTGCAGCATAGCCTCTGAATATTCTCATTTTTCTTTGCAGTACCGTTGATGAATACTCACCACATAGAAAGGTATGGTCTATTTTATATACTTCTATATTAATGTTATGGGGATTTCTATTGGTTACATTTATGAAAGGTTCACAATCAGTTGAAAAAAAAAAAAAAAATTAAATACTGACCTTAGTGATTGCCTGTCACTTCCGATTTGATCTGTCTTTATCCCGTTTCCTGTTGACACACAGGAAATAACTTGCGAGCCAATCACTGACTGCTTCAGTGACACAGCTACCAGTGATTGGCTAAGCAGCACTTCCTGGGTGTCGCGGGTCACCTGTGAAGCAGGGAAATAAGGAGGATTACATAGGTAGATATGGCTTCTTTTATGTATTTATGATACTAAATATCCTCTTACAATTAAGTTATAGAAATGTGCAGCTCTATAATTTGTGTTAATTAATAACATACAATAATTAGCAAAAGATCCTTAGTTCATTCAAAGGACCAAGAGAATACACATAATAAAAAGGCAGATGTATATAGTTTATACGTGTATGCAGCTGTGCGCTTGACCGGGCCATAAAACGTATGTTAGGAAATATGCTGGAGCCTACTTCCTCTGAGATTAGCAGAACAATCTGGCAAGGAAACTACTAATGAGCAGTATTGGTGCAGGGTGGATACTGCGTTTGAGGGTGGATAGTCCATCACTGAATGTGGTCAGAGGTTTTTTAGGAAGTAGTAACAATAGCAGGAGAATGAATCAAAAGCCTTGCGCACGTCCTGACTGCCCTTGTCCACATTAAAGTCTGGCCATTGTTCATTTTCCATGATGATCAGCTCAATTTTCAAAGGGTTTTCAAGGATCAACTTATTGATGAGCGATCCTCACCATAGATCATGGAAGGTTTTGTCCACAATGTATTTATTTATTTTTATTTAATAAATATATAATAGTATATATAAATAAGAAATGTGCTTTCGTCACTTCTCTCTAGTCCAGTCTAGTGCCTCCCATCACTGCCCTTATATTTGTTAGGCTCCACATTGCACTCCTGCAACTGCTTTATAAGGGTCACCACTAGAGGCTGTGGTGGGCATGATGGGACATCACTGTAGGCGCTGTGCTGCAACGGAGCACTGGAGATAGGACAGTATACTTTGTTTGTCCATAGGATCCCAAGTTAAAAGAAAACTTTTATTAGTCAACCCCTTTAAAATCAGATGTATGGGACCCTGAAACCTTCACTACTCAACTGTTTGGCACAGCAGGGGTGCTCCGGTAATCACCGCTTTGGGTTGCCAGGCCTGTGACTTTGTGTCCAGTTGTCTCTTAGCCTGTACGTGGATTTTGGAGAATGTTGCAGTTGCTTATGATTATGGGAATGACCCTCCATGATTGTATTCTGATCTCCTATTGGGAGGATAGCTCATGCCTTTACTATGATCTGTGATTGATTCTTGTGAAAGCTTTTAAAGATTAATACACTGATCTCAACGACGTGGCCATGACCTTACCTGCTGCAAGCACTAGACAGGGGAGCCTTGCAGAGATCATCTATGTGATATGAAATACAGTATACTTTATTATTGAAAGATAATCAATTATATTAAATATGAAGAACAATTTCTCGTAAATCCTTCAACGCCTCTAGGAAATGTATCTCCTCTACAGTAAATCTGTACCTGGAAGACTGCACTTATCTGCTATGAAGTGGGGGAGGGTTTGATGAAGTGTGAAATAATCATATTTCACACTCTCTTATTCATGTTTCCCATGTTTGGAGGATGTATAAAGTGTTGGATATTTAATAGGATGTGTTAGTTGGATGGGAGGGTTCCAAGTGGGAATGTTACACAATGACATAGTTCATGGGTATATTGTTCTCAATCTTGTGCCCACAGAATAGAGCCCTCTTCCACCAATTCAGTCTAAAGGAGAACTGGCTGCAGCACAGAGGAAACGTGAATGAAATAGAGGAAAGTGAGTACAAGCCGCTGGCGGGGGGATGATTTACTCCATACATATTCTAACTATGATGTAACACTGCACAAGAACGCTGTGTCTCTGCATGTACATGTATATGCAAAGTAAGGAGAAGATTTTTTTCTCATCTTTTTTGTGATAAATGATTTCATTTTGATATTTTAATTAAGAGTTTCATCTCTAGAATACAAAAAGAAAATCACAAAAAGAATCCATGCTCCATACAACGATTATATCAGATTGGTCACTTACCGTATATATTCTTTGTCAGCAGTTATTTATGTATCACTGAGAAGTACAAGTTTTATTGTTAATGGTAGTTCCCCCCCCCCCCCCCAGTATAATGTATAAACTTTTAGGTTGGTTCACACATACTCAGAATATTCCAGCAAAATGTGATCAGTACGACTGAATAATTTAGAGGCTTAAATGAGTTTTCTCATTGAACATCAGATAAATTATAACTCATGAAATGATATTAACTTAGAATTTATAAACAGCAAGGGATTTCTGATTTAATATATTTATAAGGCTTTTTTAATCAGACACAACAGGTTTTGTGCCCTGTACCAATTCTTGGTGGAAAAGTGGGCACAGCAGTACAAACCAGTGCTATGGCAAAGGGGGCTACCACCAGGGCCGGCACCAGCACTGGGAATACCTGGGCAAGTCCTGGGGTCCAGAGCTGCTAAGGGGGCCCACATAAGGCTGTACGTAAGGAATCCATTGGGGTGAGGGGGCTGTATGTAATAAATCCATAGGGTGTGAGGGGGACTACATATATATTATCTTTTAGCTTTTTATTCCCTGATTTTTGTTTTTTTACAAAAAAAGGCTTTAAAAATTATGCAAACGAACCGAGTCGCTCCAGGCTTCATTAACACCTCTCAGGTTTATTTGCATAATTTTGAAAGCCTACTTTTTTTAATACAAGCATAAAAAGCTTAAAGAGGAGCATAACCTGCCAGAGAGACCACGCACCAGTATGTATATGTACATGCACATGTGTAAATAAAAATGTACAATCCTTTATCCTGGTGGTAGATTTCCTTTAAAGGGCACCTGTACGGTTACTGTTCTTGTTGCTCTTGGTAACCAATCAGCGCTTAGCTTTTAGTCTATAAACCTCTTTTGGATAATGTAAGTTGATCTCTGACTGGTTGCCATGAGAAACTAGAACAGTTTAGCTCTCATACACCTCTGATAAATCTCCCCTTTGTCTTTATCTGTATTTGCTGGCCTGTGTTTATGTTGTCCTACAGTTCCAGCAATTTTGTTAGCGTAAACGCCATAATCATGGGAGCAAACCACTTCCCTGTGCGATGCCACATCATTTCACACTCCGCTGAATACTGTGATAAAATAAGGGGAGCACCGCTAGGAACATAAACGTACAATAGTAATTGTGGCACAGCAATACGCTCCAAGCAAAATCACTTTAAGAATGGGCACAGTGGGGGGAAATGTGGAAAGTAAATAAAAATTCTGATTTATTTATTGCTTAAGGGTTTCCAAGCTCTCTAGTGCTGAGTGCTATAATCAATAGTCAAGGTAGACGTCCTTGAGGATGTTCGGCCTGATGGGATTGTGCATTTTACTGGCTTTCTGTATGGAGCCAGAGTCATTGAGTTGCAAGAATATATATAAAGCTTCTGTGTCGGAATCTTCGCATTGAGGAAAAACAGATTCTTGAATTTAAGGTCTGCATTTAGTTATCCAGTACAGTATAATGTTTTCAGCTGTAATATAGAGAAGTAGACTGTGGTTGCTGCCGTTTCTTCCATTTACCATACATAGCAGGAAAGCACAAGCTGACAGCAGCAGAGTTTTATTGAGTTCTCCCTGGAATGCTTACCATCACTCCCTGCCTTTTTTGTGCAGTTTTCTGCCGAGTTTACATAACGGATCACTCCTACGTCAGCATCAGGATGAAGGTTTCCAGTTCTGTACAAGATATCTTGAAGATAGTGGCAGAGCGGATACAGCATCCAGAAGAGGACCTGACTTTGGTCACCGTCACATTTTCAGGGGGTAATTCACCTTCCATGTTTTTTTGCACAATTGCCAATGTCTTTGAAGAATAATGGTTGACAGTCTGTAGCGCAGGTATTCATCCTCCCCTGGGGGGCGAGAAGCTCAGCTGTGTGACCGCGCTTAATGCGGAGCGTTGCTAGTAGAGTCCTGTTTCCATGGCAAATGATAATTCTCCACTTAAGTGAACACGTTGACTCCTGCACGGGGGGCTCCACTGTGATTGTAAATATTTTTACTAGTTTTACACATTTTATTAACAGTATAAATTCCTGTGTATCTGCAGACATATCATGGCTCACATAACGCTGTGCCATAGGGCCCCCTAAAAAGAAGCCTTAGAAATACTTATAATACCACAGTTAATAATGTATGATATAATAGGCAATGTATACCTTAGTTTTCTTGGATATATGTTCCATATGGATGATGGGAATGTGTCACTACATAACCAACCATAATTGACCTTCAGCAGGTTTTACAGGCTCGGTGATGGTAGGTCGAAGAGCTGTAATAGAAGATGTCTCTGAGCTGTCTACGAACAGTTAGAACTAAGTAATTGCTGAATAGAGTTTAGCAGCTTGACCGAAGAGGTCAATATAAAATAGACTTGGGGGCAGATTAAGACTGCCAAAAGCTGTATGAAAATTTTAGGCCCCCCAGAAGTCTAATTTGATTTGATAATTACTATCTACATATAGTACCAGAACCAAGCTTCTTGGGAAAGAAGTTGGGTAAAGTCTTATGGGGTTAGAGGTCCCACTCTGTATTATCTCTAAAGGGAAGTGACAGACTTCCCATATAATAACAAGCTACTGGAGTAGCTTTTACCACCAGTGTCATAGATAAAACTAGAATTTGTGAAAGTATCATGGCTGCCAGGACCACAAATTTATACCACACCGATTGTAATGACCCTGACATCTGAAGACACAGGGGGCAAATGGGAAAGTACAATGCCAAAGGTTTCATATGGTATTATGTAAGCAGGAAAATCATATCAGGAAGATAAATGGTGGGCTACAGGATTATATCCTTGGCTCCCTGTTTAGACAGTCTCCATCAATTTGCATATTCCTGATATACACCAAAAAGATCTATCCATATATTGACCCACACAATATATAAATATAAGGTATGGAGTCACCACTGTGACCTTTAGTAAAAAAAAGATCAATATGTCATCTCCTCATGGCAATTCTCACCATGGCCACCAAATGATTCTCTTAAAATATGTCATGACCATTTAATACCTTATGGCCGATGCATCAGCAGTATACGGCCCTAAATGTGGTACAACAGACCTAAAAACTGAATCTTACTTTATATGTTTACATGCTAGAGATGCTTAATACAGATTCCTAGAAAGCACACAAGGAGACGGTAGATTGTTCATTAGACCCTCACAATGCACTGTCATTGATTATGTCACTTACTATTAAGCTCAGAGATGGCGCTGATACACAGATTCAGCATTGATACCTATCCATTGCTGTCTCCGTGCTTGTTTCCTTCTGGACATTACATTCTGATGAGATATCCTAGTGGTCCCAAAGAGTAAACAAATAAACTATTCTTTTAGAATGTTCATTTATTCCTTCCAATAAGTTTTTATTGCTTTCATATTCCTAAAATATTGTCCTCAAAGTTGGTCTTCATACAAATAAGTTAATAAGAAACTGAGGCTTCTATTAGCAGTTAAGTTAATTACACTTTAGAGACTAATTTGTCACCCCCTGCCCAGGGTTCTGCATTTTCTCCAGTTAATTTCCAGATTTGCTGGACTATCTAACATCAGAAGTCAGGGATTCTATTCCACTATATACGGTTTTTGCATCTGGCACATCTGTCCTTTGTAAAACTAGACAGTATTCTCTCTTTTAGATAGATTATCATTTCACAAACGCTGACTGCTTATCTAAAGATACATTGTCCTTTATTCTTCAGAAAAACATGAACTGTTGCCAACAGAAATTGCCCTTTCCAAGACCCTGGAATCATCCAGTCGTATTTACACCTACCGGAAGAGTGATACTTTGGTAAGTGATACATAGATAGGGAAAAAACTGTATTTTATAGCTTAAAAAACATCAGGCTCATTTGGATACAGTCTTTCATCCTGGTGGTAGATGTCCATTTAGCGTAGTTCTGAAGTTTCCTGGCCAAACATAGTTTTAGCACAGCTAGAACAACAATTCAAACGATACCTATTTGCTGCTGGCTTCCACCTAGCCTGAGATCCTCATATAACTATGAGCCCTACTTATGAAATTATCTTCAGTTTATCTTGATGTGGACGGCACTTCCTGGGTGTGGCATCAGCTAATACAAGGCCCCGGTGTCTTGTATTGTTTAAATGTTAGACACCGGGACCTGGTTACCAATCCCATGCGTTTTTTGGAAATGCATATGCGATCGGAAAAATGTTAGTTTTCAGCTTTAGTAAAAAAAAATTTATAAACATTACACTTATAGTGTACCTACCTTTTCAACAAGTGAGCTATTGCTTTAAACTCAATAAGAGCTGAACATGTGTGTGATTCCACTTAAAAACATGTTGTCTACATACACTTTTGTTTCAGTAGAACCATATATGCAATCAAGACCACCCCCCAATTGGGTTTCTAAACGTAGTTCAAACACACTGGGGTACATTTACTTACCCGATACCGGCACGATCCCGCGGTGCGTTGTCCGACAAGGATTCGGGTCTGCCGGGATTCGCTAAGATCATGCGCCCGAGTTCCCGCAGGTGTCACTGCTGCGCCGAGGTCCGCCGGAGTTCACCTTCTTCTTCCTGGTGCATGTGAGTGCTTGATCTTGCGACACACTTTGTTTTCTAAATTCCGCGAGCACAAAACTCGACGGCCACGCCCCCCCCCCCCCCCCCCCCCGATTTCTGTCGCATGCAAGCCGACGCCGATGCACCACAATCCGATCACATGCGCCAAAAACCCGGGGCATTTCGGCGCAAAATGGAAAGGGAAATATTCGGGAAACCTGACGAAATTGCGGCGTTCTGACCCTTAGTAAATGAGCCCAACTGTATCAATTTTTCTATGCAAAAGTGTATAGACATAGCGGACCCTAGTGACACAGCTTGTCCATTTACCTGGTCATCCCTTGCGTTTACATAGATACGCATATGCATGCGCGCCAAGGCGCGCCCCTGTGTGCTTTCATTGTGCTTCTCAGGGTGCTTTCACGCGATGCGTCGCGTTTTTGATGCGTTTTTGGCGCATTCCAAAGGCTTCAACCGTGATCACATGCTGAGGTTACATTGCGTTTTAGCAGATGCAGTGGAAACGCAATGTAACCTTAGCATGTGATCCAGGCTGAAGCCTTTGGAATGCGTCAAAAACGCATCGGAGAAAGGCGATGCAACACATCGATGATAACGGCTGAGTACCCACCACGTCCTCTTTTTTTCACTCCACTTCTGGTTTGGACATCGAAAAATGCATCTGAAAAATTGAACGTTTGAACGTATCCTTAACAGAACTACATTGGCATGTGTGACCAAACCCATATAAAAGATTAGACATAAAGTATTCTATAAAGAGATCATGATTAGATACCTCCCATGTATAAGTGATGACATTGGCACGTGGTACTCGGAGCCACACTGCTGTAGTAGTCGTGTATTTCCCTGTGAAATGATACACTTCAATGAGAACATTTCCAGTAGATCTCTGTGCCAGAGGCTACCGTACTAGTGCTCAGCGCTGAACGGGTTAATAACCACACGCGCCGTATTTATTTTCATTACCCTATCTGCCTGGTCAGTTTCTTTATAATTGAATTTCCGCCCAGAGTGCTTTGTTCAATGAGTGTCAATTCATCACACTCCTGCGCTTTCAAGGCCTTTCCCTAAATTGACTGAATAATCTTGTAGAAGGTGAACAAGCATGAAAAAATAGAGTGCACTCAGCCCGGATTGCTTTGCTAACAAACTCCAATTTTAATCATCCTCTTAGAGCGAAATGTTTACACAAGGTTTTTATGGACTGTATTGCAGAACCCGTTTGCTGAAAATGAAGAGACGCAGCAGAGATCAGTAAGGATCCTGGGAATGAACACCTGGGATATCGCCTTGGAACTCACTAGTTTTGACTGGAGTCTCTTCAATTCAATACATGAGGTAAGAACTTATTAAAGACATAATGGGAACAACTATCCCCAAAGCAGATAACAAGGTTTTTACACTTGGAAAAAAGGAAAATGCATTGAGCATGTTATAAAGCATAATTATATCCAGTTTTGTAAAATGCTCTTTTACTTATCTATATCTCTGTTCATTTTGGGCTTTACCAGCAGATATTTCTCTATATGCAATCTCCTCAGCTCCTCCTGCTCTATAACATGTTACCAACAGATAGGTCTCTATATACAATCTGCTCAGATACACCTAATCTATAACCTGTTACCTGCAGGTAGGACATTATATACAATGGGGCTTATTTTTGTGCGGCTGTGACAGATATTTAACAGGGGATTGTGTCGCACACGATCGGATTTTGGGCCAGCTGCGCTGGCTTCCATGCGACAGAAATCGGGGGGGGCGGGGTGCCGTCAGACGATTCGACTGATTCGGACTGAGCGTGGGATTTAACTTTCAAATTGTGTCGTAAGATCAAACACTTACATGCACCAGGAAGAAGAAGGTGAACTCCGTCGGACCTGAGCGAGGAAGCGACACATGCAGGATATCGGGTGCACGATTTTAGTGAATCGCGGCAGAGCGTATGATCTTTCTGGTCATCCTCTGAAATATATGTGGTGACTTGAAGGATATACATGACTTTTGGGCAGGTAATTTGATGTAATGGATCTACTAGACACTGGAGGTGGGGTAGCCCACTGGGATTTGCACCATGATTACAATGGAAGAGGCAAAAGGTTTGCTATCCTATTTTGTTGAAATAACATTGTAGCACATGCACTTCCTTACCTCCTCAATAATCAGTGTGGACTATTATGTTTGTATAACTGCACTCGCACTGGATATAGGGGGTTTGGATGTATCATCCTTTACACTGTTAATCAGTAAGTAGTTGTACAAAATGTAATTCTATATCACTCACAATAAATTGTCTATTATTTTACAGCAAGAACTGATTTACTTCACCTTCAGCAGACAGGGTAAAGGCGAGAATACCCTAAATCTGAGTCTTCTACTTCAGAGATGTAATGAGGTTCAGCTTTGGGTGGCCACAGAGATTCTCCTTTGCAGTCAGCTTGGGAAACGGGTGCAGCTCGTGAAAAAGTTCATCAAGATTGCCGCACAGTAAGTTGGAAATGCTGGAGCACCATTTGCCGAATGCATCATTTTTCAATTTTAATTGCATTTTTAGCCCTCTACTGTAAGGGTACGTGGGGCAGATTTCCAACACATCTTTAAAGCGGAGGGCTAAGACACATCCCATTGTATGCACATATAGTGGGATACGTCGTCCTGTTCCATTCCTTCCCCTCTGAAAGTGTAAGGTGAAGTGAATGTTCAGGGCATTTCCTGAGTGATGCAATTGTCATCATATGGGGACTTGCCTGAGCGTACGCTCAGTGTATGACGGGGATGGATGCAACAACCGTCCGCCATAGGCTATTATGGCCTCCACTGAGTGTATGCAGGAGGGAGCAGAATGGAAAGATATAGTTTGCTACATCTTCCCAACCTGTGTTTCCAACATTTTGCAACATATATACATATACACATATTCCTCTGACTTCCAGCGTATGTCTATTTATACCTTCAACATGTAGGCCAGGAGTTTCCTCATGTATATGCTAAGTGCTTCATAAATACAATGTCATATGATGACAAAATTACTAGTCCATGCCCTCATCAGCTCCCGCGGAGACTACTGCAACATTCTTCTCTGTGGTATCCCAAGCAACGCTCTGGCTAATCCATCTGCCTCCTCGATTCTCCGCTGCCTCTCCTCTCTGCAGTGTCTCCACTAGTTACCCAATAGATAGCGAATTCAATTTAAGATCCTATCACATACAAAGCCATCCACAACCTTACCCCTCCATATATTTTTTTGAACTAATCAGCCAATACCGTCCCACGCGTAATCTCCGTTCCTCACAGGACCTTCAGCTTCACTCTATTACCATCCGCTCTTCTCACAGCCGTACCCAGGACTTCTCTCGTGCATCCCCCATACTCTGGAACCCTCTACCAAAATGTGTCCCCTCCTGAAAACCTGGACCTACAACACACAATAACTGCTCTGTCCCCTCTACTTTTGTTTCCACCTACCTTCCCATATAGATTGTGAGCCCTCATGTGCAGGGTCCTCCCCATGTCTCCTGATCACTGTAGTTTTTTATTTTGTTCTTTAGTAAGAATCATAGTAACGGGATATGAATTTTGGAGGGTCTACGTTTTACAAGAAACACTACAACTTCTTTCCATAGTCTGTTTTTGGTCTACATAGCAGTTTGATCCCATTCCCTTGAATAGTACTGAGCAGTAATACCATGGACAAAAAGTGTGACTATTTCTGGAAAAACAAAAAGCCAGTGCAAAATTTGTTTTAAGTCATCTGAAGGTTCAACTCTCCCGAGCACCAGACATTTGGGTGTATTAATGTATTCTGTAGGCAGACTTATATGTCGTTTATGACTCAGCAAGTGTTGGCAGGATTGCCTCCCTCTATTTATAAGTCTAAGGTTTAACCAGGTTCAACCAGGATCCCTGATGATTTACTGAACTAAGGCTCCTTCCCACAACCTCCAGTTCCATCCGTCAGTAATAATTTATCATCTTTCCCATTAAAGTCGGCACAGAAAAGCATTGCATTATTCTGGTTAAGGGTTTCAGCCTCTCACGCAATCTAACAGAAGATTGCATTAGAGGGACTGTAAATCACGCAATACATTCAATAAACGACCAGACAATCACATGCGAGACAAAGACCCTGCCGTACCGCTAGTGATGTGTCATTCTGGCTGCAGGATGTATGATGGGTAAACTGCGACCGTATCCTTATGTACTAAAATACCATAAAATATATTCTCATTTGTTTCGTAGTTGCAAAGCTCAGAGGAATCTGAATTCTTTCTTTGCCATTATAATGGGGCTGAATACGGCATCCGTTTGTCGGCTCTCTCAGACCTGGGAGGTAGGTTCCTGTGTATATTACCATATTAGGCAATGAGTTTATGAATATATCGATAATACGTGCAAGATATAGCTATTATATATTATTATATTATTATCATTATACAGAGTGATCCATCTGAGGTTATTTTTCGCTGTGACCTGGTACATTAGTACATTATGTTTGGGATTGTAATAATTAGGCATATACCATTAGGTGTATAGTGATCAATACTTGCAGATAAGCACATTTTCATGGTCGGTATTAGACTGAATGGAGTCATGTCATTGATCCTACCGTTATTACAGTGCTGCCATTAACTTATTATTGCACCATATAGGGTGATGGATAATTGGTCCTGATTTTAGGTCTAATCTCAACTCCCTATGGATACAGAACAGTAAAAAAAAAGGGCAAAAGTATGTGGACAGGATGGAGGGGTAAGGGGACCAGCATAGTGATGACTTTTAGTACACTATGGATGGGGGTCAGACCTGCAGGGTAAGATGTTCCAGTCTTTCCACTCACTTGCTTTTAGATTAAGGCCTCATGCACACAAACCTGGACATCTCAAGCAAGGGACCTATGGTGTGTGGTCCTCTCACATGCCGATGCCAGTGGACTGTGGAAACTATGGCCATGCCTATGCACCCATGTAAAAGAATAGCAATTAGTGAATAGCAGGCAAACAAAACAGGGGGTCTTACTTTTGCTTGTATGGCGGGGGGTGTACAGTAGTTGACTGCAATCTTCTCAGGGATTTGTTGACATCCTTGGAATTTGCCGGTGTACATTCACCAGATCTGCACTGTTCTCTATTGTCATGCCTTCCAAATTTACTTCTAAGTGAACTGTTCTAAACTGGAAGAGGAGATACTTGACATTCATAGCACAAAATCTATTCAGAGTCTTCAAAGACAAACTTTTTTGTGTGTGTTTCTGTGCTTTGGGGTAATATTATGCATTCTCTTTCTTTTCATTCCAAGAAAATCCCAGGAAAGTTCAAAAAACTCTTCTCTGAACTTGAAAGCCTGACGGTGAGTTTCTTGCCATTTATATGCTACTCTTGTAGTAGAGCAGATATCTAATATTAATTTATCGTAGTGGAAGCAGAAAGTTTATGCTATTAAAACATGACTAATCATAGGGGACAATACAGAGACAAGAGGGGTCCGAATGGAGATCTGTCAGTGCAGAGTATTGTTAACCCTTTTTCATTTCCAAGATCAGGAACTAGCAATGACACACTGTACTGCACCCTGACCTCTCTACCCCTAACATTAAGGGCACAATCTGACACGGTAGTAATATTGCAGAGGAGGGTTGTACTAGGGCAAATCAGATCTTCCTGGCAGTGCCCTCCCTAGTGATTTCAGAAGGGAGTATTCCCTGTTAGGATGTAATATTAAACAACTCTCCCATTATTACATATTCTCATATACATTTTCGATAGTAAAATCTGCACTTCTCTTGGAATACCTTAACTCATTGGATACGCAGGCTGAATTTACCAGGAAGATTTCTGAATATTCAGGACAGTCCCAAAAATTAGGTCTATTGGCAAGCATGGTAATGGTACAATTACGGTGCATGATTTTCAAACATACAATGGAATTTATAGAGTTTATAGAATTTGAATACTGAAACATCTGGGAAGATTTACAGCTCTTTTTTTAATGTCCAGTCCGGACAAACTAAAGGTTTGCCATTTTTATCAAAGTAGCTGGTGCTGAGTGATAAATTGATGACATGCTCACGTTGAGCAAGATGTTCGAACTGTCTAAAACACATAAAATGTGGGGAAATTTGGCGTCCCTGTAACGGAAAGTGTACTTATCCGCTTTATACTTCTGGTTCCAGTGGTATGGTGGTCACCCTTAGGCTAAATTCACACGAACGTATGGGGGGCATATATACGGCCGATGTATATACTACCGTACGGCGGGCACACATCGTGTGAGTGCAGCCTTACTCTGACCTCCTTGGGGTTTTTCAGGAAACCTTCATGTATAACCATATGAATGGTGCATTCAACTTAGTAATACCTGGTTTAATACAATTTTTCAGGATCCCTCTCTAAATCACAAAGCTTACAGAGATGCTTTCAAGAAAATGAAGCCCCCCAAAATCCCATTCATGCCCTTACTTTTAAAAGGTAAGTAAATAGCTTTTACTACAGAGAACACACTTGTGTGTTATATGTATCTACATCATAACAGACCTGACGAGGAGTTCATCTGAGCTCATATACCATGTGATCCTGCAGTACTTAAGTGACCACGCTCCCGCGGGAATACAAGCGCCATATTAAATCAGACATCATCCCCTGATCGATAAATGCTTTGACTTCCTCAGATGATGACTTAGTATTATTCTCATTCCGTGCTCACACATAGTTTATGTTCACGTCTAATATTTTACAGAACTGTGTCAGCCTTGTAGATCATTTGTGGTTCAATTATTTTACCATCTCTCCAGCTATAAAGACAGCTGTACCCACGCTGGTTTAAATGCAAATTGCATTCTGGTTTCAGCAGCTTTGAAGCTTTACTGGAGCTCGTAAGGATCCCTTGTAATTAAAATTTAAAGCAAAATTTTGCTCTTGTGAATGTTCCTCTATTTCTGAATGTTAAATATCTTATTTCCCACGGACTCATCTGACTGTCTTGAGTGAAGCATGCTAAATAGTTTAGTAGCTATTAATATAGATTGTATGCGTGTTTAATATTCAGCTGTAGTTATATACACACTACACTGGCAGCCAGATTTCCTACTGGATCTATGATGCTGAATATCGGTGCCATAAACATTACAAGGGAATCTACATAGTAAGCATTTCCTCGACAATTAACATGCATATACTCCCACTGGGGGAAAGAAAACAATTTAGAAGCCAGAACTGGGTATAAATAGCTTTACAGGAAAAAAATATATCTGCTAAAAGCAACCTGCAACCATAAAATAAGACTGTAGTTTGCAGAGGAGGAGGAGTTGATTAAAGGGTGCCTGTCAGGTCTGCAGGAGAATCCTGGCTGTACCTATGGCACCTGCGCAGTGAAGCCGGCGTGTAATGCGCCACAAGTAGGCACCAAGTTTACGAGGGATAGGTGAATATAGGTCAACATCTGCAAAGAGTTTATATGTTTGCGTGGGTTTCCTCCGGGTCCTCCGGTTTCTTCCAAAACTCCAAAACATACTGATAGGTTGATTAGATTGTGAGCCCCATTTGGCGAGTTCTGTGTGCCCTATATAAATAAAGGAATTATTATTATTTTAAACCTCTACTCGGTCTAAGCTTGGGGTCCAGTGGACGGATTTCTCCTCATTGATTAACAGCATGCCCTCTTCCTAGACATAGTTTTCCACTGTGTAGGACCATCCATTGGACCCAAATTGAGCAGAGGTTCAAATAAATACATGATAAAGTGTGACGTGGAGTGTCGATCTCCTCCAATTTTTTACCTATTCTGAGGATAAGATTAATTGTCTTGATGCCATGACTGTAAATTGGTCAAATAAAACATAAAGTATCTTTAATTTCTTTTAGATGTTACATTTATTCATGAAGGAAACAAAACCTTCCTGGACAACCTTGTCAACTTTGAAAAGCTGGTAAGTTCTCTTTTATGGAAATAGTACAGGTACTGAAACATTGTCATAAATGCAGAAATTTGGGGTTAAGTTTAGGGAGTTACAGGAGACGAGCCTTGTAGAGTATGTGCACCTTCATTACCCCAAACCTTTAAAAAAAAGAATAACTTTTGAAGTGGGCTTTATTAAAAAAAAAACAAATAAATGAAATCTTTGTATACAACTCATATTGATATATATTTGTCACCTTGTTAACAAACTAACTCTTCTGTAGTCTGATCCTGTAACTATTTTCCCTTACATGTGAACCCTTTATTTTGCTAAAATACACTACATCCAGTAAGTCGAGACCGATGTAAGACTGGATGAGGGTTTGTATTATGTTGACAAGTCTGCAAAACCGTTGACAGTAAACAAACATTTGCACATTTCTTGCAGATACTTTTATTTTTTATGCATTGGAGCATTTTTTTCCAGAAAACGTATGTTGTTTTAATTAAATGTAACATAATTCACTTTTCTGAAGAGGTAGATCAGTCTGCAGTAGAATTCTTGTATGGTTTACCGGATAGATTGCCAAGTCATCCATTTAATACCAGAATTGCACAACCTATTCCTGTGTGTTTGAAGGGCAGGGTGTCTTTGTGATGTTTCTGCGTGTATACATCTACTGGCTTTTATGTGTTTGCACCTACTAGGGAATGTGGTGTTGCATCAAATGATTGGCCATCCAAGTAATGCATAGACAGCTCGGTCCCCCTTGAGTTGATACTATCATGGACTAGCGGACTTCCCCCTCCTTCCAGAAAAGTATAAGGAAGGGGGTTCTTAAATAGAATAATAAATAGTAAATAGAATAAATTCCACACAGTCTTTACATGTCTTTTTTAATGACAAAACCTCATTTTCCATATGTTAATTGTATGGTTCTTCAGGCTTTTGTTAAATGGAAGATGGCTACTTTTCAAATACGTAATTTTTTATGATCTTTATTAAGTGTCTGGAGACTAAACGATCCGTCATAGAAGATTTTATAGATCTAGCGTCAGCCATTCTTAATGTTCTGTCACAGCCTGTTCTGTCTTTCATCTCCTCCATTATCTCGCAGCGACCGCCTCAAGTTTAATTTCAGAAAATAGAAAGCTTTCTCTTATTGTGGTGTTTATGGGTAGAGCACATTAGTGTATTTTTAGCGTTGATTGTAGATCTATTTGTTGAAATGTCGCAGTGTTGTTGAAGCAGCACGTTGCTGTGATTTGGCTCATTAGTTTGTCTGACCCCCCCCTGTGTTTTTCATGCAAAAATCCACCTTGTGTTGTTCTCCTTCTGGGCTCAATCGAAGCGGCTGGAAGATTGATAATCAGGAAATCATTTCCTGCTTGTGGTGCTCTCTATTGTTTGGATTTTCAAAAGCCGTAAACACTCCACGTGCAAGTCATGTCTCCCGCTCATCTGAGGAGATGAAATACGCTGTCAACATGTTCCACACGGCACCAAACCTCCAGCTTTCATTGTTTTCTGTTTTTCTACATTGTTTGGTTTCTGCAGTAGTAGCGGCTTTGTTCCAAAGCAGGAAGAAAATTGACATTTGAGTAGTGTATACATATGACCTCAAGTCCAGATGTGGGCAAAACAAAGAGGTTCAACCTCTAAATGACTTGTGGAGAAATGTTTCTTGGCAGTGGCCACGTTGTATTGTGTCTAATAAATTATGATTCACTCCTGCCCCTTCATCTCTTAAATAACAAGTAGCCTTAGATTTACAAGTAGGGCTCCAACTTTGATTTCTGTCCCTTATTTTCAGATTTTTGCCTCTCATGTGACATCACCTCGTTTGGAGGGAGGTGCGGGGTTGTGCATAATAGGCAGCCCGGAGCAACGGACATCTTGTTCCCACGCTTTGTGCTGCTAATTATAACTTTTTTTTCTAAGTAATCCCAGCATGTCACGTTTATTAACAGACAGTGCCGGGTCCAAAGTGCAGAGGAGCGGGAATGAGGTTTTTTTTTAGGTTTTTCTTGTTATTTTTACTGGTTGATTTCCTTTAAAGCGTAATTGTAAAGTTACTCACAAAAAATAGTTTTAGCTGGGGAGAGCCTCTGATAACTATTCCAACGATACATGTATCTTGCTGCTGGCTTCTTCCTGGAATATTTAATATTAGATTCAGATTTGGCTATTCCTGATGTGGGTGGGCAATTCCAGCTTGTAACGTCAACTCAGCCAGACCAAGTCAGCACGTTTGTTTTTTTTTTTCGATCAAAACATTTTTATTGTGGTGTTTTACAATTTTTTTTTGGTCAGCACGTTTGTAATTGGCCAGTGTGAATCCTGTGATCAGTAATATGCTTGTGATATCACTAGATGTCCTACAGCCACTCTCAGCAAGCCTCCTGTCATCTATATGATTTCCCATGGGAACCAAAAAACATGGCAAAGTAAGATTAGCCTAGGGGGCAAGGTAAAACCTCTGCTAGATGCTAAACAGCTGCAGATAGATAATTATAGTAAATTAATGAAGCGCTTATTTTTGCTTAGTGCAGAGTTTGGCAACATTTTTTGAACTTTCCCTTTTGACCTGGTGTATAGAAAGAGCTATTCTTATCTTGGATATTTTTAGATTGTCAACATGATATGGTGGTATGATCATTGTGAATACCGATGTGGCCTTTTTCATTCATGTGTAATGGCAATTGAGCTCTGCTGATGTTTGAGCACTTTCTTATGACATGGAAGTACTCATGTTGGTGTCCATCTTTACTATGTATTTGCGTATTGTGTAGAGCTTGTGGTCATAGTCTTTGTGTGAAATAACAAACGTATCAATACATTATCAAGCAAAAAACTGTAGCATTTCTGAATTATTTACACAATAGGGTTTTCAAAGACATACACCCATTCTAAGGGTAGGGTAGATAAAGACCTGGTTAGAGAACTTCCCCTTCACATTGACCTCAACTAGAATCCACCTATATTTGAGAGACTACATGAAATGTCCTCACCAAATGTAATCCACAGACACGGGGAGAAATGTAACAAATATTCTAAAGTGAATGATGAAAGTTGAACATTTTTGTATATTGACACCACACACTGCATTTTCCTGAATAGTGTTTGTACCAAAGCAGGAGGAGGCAGGATCCAACAAACTTTCTATTTTGTACCAAAAACTGGGATAAATTTTAGCTGCTTAAGTTTCCGGTGGAGCAGATATGCCTACAGTGCAGGGGGGATCTGGTGGAGGAAAGCAATAGTCTTAATTATCAATTCTCCCATAGACTACATGGTGAAGATGTATCTACAAAGCCATAAATCTGGAATGGGCAGATCACATTTCTGTTCATCCTAATAGGAAGTAAAGGTGACTGTCCCCTAGATGAAGGTCATTTGCTACTCAGTGGCGCCAATGTTTTGCCTGTCCATCATGAATGTGGACAATAACACAGGAGGGGCAAAGGGGATGCCACTTAGAGCAGCAGTCATAGCTGTATGTTGGCATGGAATTATCTGTTTCCAGCACATGGTGACTTAACCAGTGTAATCCCCATAGTTTCCCAAGAAACAGCCATTTCTGAGTGTTACAATTATATTATTCTCCTAGAGCACATCACAGGTTACTCCAAGCATTGTTCCATGTGGACAGCTGTGTGACCCAGATAAATGCAGGAGCGAGAGGAGAGAAGTGCTGGGTAGTAACAAGTCATTCTCACATGGACTGCTTAGATGGATGCACTGTAGGGCAGCTCCGTCACCTCAGGAATGGAAAGAGGTTCCCGCTAATCCGAAAAAAATAAATCACACATTTCTTCTTCAGAGTTTGAGGGAAAGAAAAAAGTTAATTTCTAGGAAGATTGTAATAATTATGGTAATGTGTAAGCCAAGTATTTTCTTCTTAAGTGACAGCGCTGTGCTAATCCCTTAAAAACAGAAAATCACATTTACTTGAAGAACTTTGGAATAGCCTGCAGGCGAGGGATTTATATTAAGTGTAAATCTGCGGAGTAATGGCCTGACAGATTTTTGTATATTCTGTACTGACATACTGACAGCGCTTTCTTCTTTCTTTTTTTTTTACAGCACATGATAGCCGACACGGTGAGATCACTGAGACATTGTCGGAATAACCAGTTTGGTAAGTGAGGACCAGTACAGAACATTACAGGATGCATTGAGAATGTTGGTGCTATTATTTTATTATATCAGAATTGTGATTTCCAGACATGAAAATGTGCAGGGAGTTCTTTAAAGGAAACCTACCAGTTAGAATGGCAGGGGTAAGCTGTAAGTACCGAGCACCAGCTCAGGGTAAGCTCGGTACTTACAGCTTACCCCTGCCATTCTAAATGGTAGGTTTCCTTTAAAGGGGTTTTCCCATGAAGAAAAATTAGGCCCTATCCACGGGATAGGACCTAACTTGCTGATCTGGGGGTGCTGAGACCCCCACAGATCGCGAAAACGATTGGTCCGATGGGGTCCCACGTTTCTCCATTGGACCCCTCGTCGCTCCGTCAGACTAATGGAGCAGACGGCCGTGCATGACCATTCTGCTCCATTAATCTCTATGGAGCTGACAGAAATTGCTGAGCGCCGCACTCCAAGATCTTAGTCAGCACCATAGAGACTACTGGAGCAAGCGGTCATGCGCGGCTGTCTGCTCCATTAATCTGATGGAGCAACAGACTATAAACAGATCCGATGGAACCCTCGTTTTTGAAATCTTGGGGGTCTCAGCACTGAGACCCCGACTGATCAGCTAACATTTCTTCCTGGGAAAACCCCTTTAATAAACAAGTCTTGGTGGTTTTTCCATTCTTGGACCTCGCCAAACCGAAAGTGGTCTGGTCAACCTCATTCAGTTGTTTTAAGTATTCTAGAGGGAAGATGAAAAGTGAGAAAGATCTGGCAGTGGCTTATTATCCCATGGGATTGAAGGAACAGGCATGTTTAAAACATTTTGCACTGCCCTTCTTCCCCCAAATTAAGATTTGGGAAAAGTCAGGAAACATATATGATTGTCAACCAGCATCACCAGGGTTAGCCTATAGAAATATAATTTGCATTTATTCCTTTACTCAAATGTAAATTATTACTTACAGTATGTGGAGATTCACAATTCCATGGTAACATATTTAACCTATGATAAGTTGATAAAATAAATAGAGCAAGTGATATTAGTTGACTTTGTATATACTTCATTTAGTAAAACCTTCATTTTCTCCACTCCTTCATATGTCACAGATGTCTGCTTATCAGGGGTCCCCATCAATCACTAGATAAGTGGCATTACCACCAGGCCACTGGTAACATAGAGGTAGTGTAAGATGAGAAATTATTTACATCTATGATTAAACAGTAAGAAGTCTTCTAGAAGGAATGCAGTGGTATACAGCGTGGCACTTACCCCCAATTTTGGAAATTATCTCCGCAATCAGTGATTGCATTGAGTGATTTTATGTTATACATTGAGACATAATACAGAAGTAGGACATTACACATCTGTGGCTTTGGGGACTTAGTGACCAGAGAGATGTGTGGTAAAGGACAGCGAGTGTGAAGAGGAGCCCTGAAGGCATAATAGCACAAATGTGAATTTCATGAAGACATTAGACTAATTTGCCAGCTCCGTCTAAGACCTTGTTGACTATTTTGGCTCCCATGGGAGTCTCACAATCTCTTTACCCACTGTGGCTATCTGGAAAAATGTGTTAACAACACTCATGCAGAAGGCAATGCTCACAAAGAAAGCAGATGACCTCCAGGCCTGATGTATATTATGTGCACAACACTAGACGGGAGGCAGCGAGATGGAAACATTGTGGGCTGGATATAGACTCCAGCAGAAGAGAAATGTTTTATTCCTGACTAAACCCCAAAAAGCCAGTAATCGCCCTTTAGAAATCCTCTTGCACATATTTTTTTATAGTTGATCCGCTTTCTAAAACAAAAGTAATTAAAGAGCTGAATACATTTTAGCAGGGTTCCAGTCATGCTGTAAATTGCTAAATTCCTAAAACCACCTTCCCCCAAAGACTGTGAAGGTATCCGAGCTGCTCCAAGAAATCGTATTCCCGTTCAGTGATTCAGACTCATCATTGTTCATGGAGACAAGAAACCTTCTAAGTGTTGTAAAAGAGCAACGCTTACTTAAAGGGACTTAAAGGCCTTTTCCCCATTACCCTACCTGAGAAGGCTAGTAGTTTATGAAATGTTTGTTCTAGAATTCTCTCTTTAAGTGAATTCTCGCCGTTTACTTATTAAAAAAAAAAGTCATTTTGAAAATTAGGGTCATATTTTGCCTTACAAGAGGAGTTTAACATCTGATGCTCCAGAAATGTACTGTTTGTGTTCTATAAAAATAAGAATCTCATCTTTTAGATCCCATCAAGCTTATGGTTCTTTGACCGGAAGTGGATCTTTATCTCCAGCTTACAATTCCAACTATGTCTTTAGCTGCCTCTATCTAAGGTTCTGTAGCTCACATGCAGCCTGATGCCATCTAAATGATGAGAATCTTATCTTTAATATGACACCAAAAGCATGTGTCTGGGTGCTGTAGAAGATGACTCTGCTCATTTCATTTGCATATGCCTTTTAAAGGAGATTTATAGGTAGTGAAAATTTTAGAAAGGACATTTCATACCCTACCTGAAGGGGCTGGTAGTTTAGAGGGGTAAAACGTAGTGGCAAGTTTCTTTTTAAAGGGTCCATCTCATGAGTCTTTTAAGGCTGGTTGGGAAAACTCACCAAAATGTGATTATGGGATTTCCTAGAACTTTGTGTCACTGAACTAAACTGACATACTGAGATCAGTCCAGTAATTGGCGGTTCGGTCCAGGGAAATCCCTCCAGTACAAGAGGCTTGGACAAGAGCTCGGACTGAACTTGCTAAAGGGAATGTACAATGTTTCAGTCTTTGAATGTACTTTAGAATATAGTGAACAGACTTCCTTGAAGTGTAATCTTTGTCCCGTAGCCTTTTCACTATAAACAGATTCTTTTTCTTGCTATTATTATAATATTTATCTGTTTTTCTCTTCCTTCTCTCCTCATAAAGCCAACGACCTTCCCCAGAAAGAGCACCAGGAGGCAAAGTTTTATACCAATCACTTGCTCGTGATTGACAACCAGCAGACTCTCTTTGAGCTATCGCACAGGATAGAGCCGCGGGTGTAGACACACGCCCCGTCTGGACTGAATGACCGCTGATGCCAAGCATGTAGCTTTACAAGGAAAATATTTTTACTGAGTTTTATCAGTAGCAGACGGAAACCCATACACAGAGCAGCCCTGGTCTCCCCCAAGAAGACATGGATTTGTTTCTGCGTTACCATGAACATACAACATGACTGTGTTATACCCCTGTATTACTACTGGTGTAGTGTCTGCTCCTCGTGGGTAGAAAGAACTGGTGCCAGCAGGCATCATTCCCCTAGCTACCTGTCCTACAAAATATACACAGAATGTAAAGTGTCCCTTATAAGAACTCATCACCGGCAACCCCAGTGAAAGTGTGCAGAAGAATACATTGTAAGATGCCAGAGGAGGGGGGATGGCACAGCGGGCAGAGGGGTCACATTAGCAGGCAACAGCTCATCAAGCCACATTTATTAATATTCCTCCGAGCGGGAGCAGAGGTGAAATGGAGGGCAGTGACGCATCACAACAACATTTGGGAAAGTGTTTTTCATGGCTGGTTGCTAATAGCATCTTGGATGGATGGAACGGGACCTGGATTTGCCCTTTTACATTCTGTATATTATGATATGCCCTGTATTTAGCATCCTGCATTCTCGCTGCCTTGTAACAATAGCCGTGGGTAGTTTGAGGTTCTGTCTTATTTACCTACACAGTTCCTCTGGTCAGGAAGGGTATTATACCCGAAAGAAACAAACAATCAACCATATTCATATGTCGTTCATTATGGTCTTGGGGCGCAGGGAATGGGATTGATATGTCACTGCGTCGCCCATGGCTGCTCCACTTGGCAGACAAAAAGATATGGCGAGAGTAGCCTATTTCATGACTTACCGAGCATGAAATAAAACAAGCTGAAATGTGCTTGTAAAGAGAACGGCGTTCCCCTACTAAGTTATTCTGCCTGCAGGTATTTATCAAGCTCTATTTTTATGTAGTTGTATAATTTGTACATAGAAGAACAGATGACTCTACATTGGGGAGGGGGGTCCGCGAGGATGACACAGAACAATGTTTAGTTGCGTCTCATGAAATCCTTCCATAAAGTATAATTCGCCTTTAGTGCATATATTTTGTTACTATGGCATGTTTGGTACCAGTGTAACCCTTCTGTGGTAGAATAGGCTGCAGTCATTGTGCTATACCTGATAGAGAGACCCTATAAACCCCAGCTTATATACACAAAATGGCTCCGAAAAGGAGATTCATTCATTTTAAATATGGCCCAGTATAAAAATCACATTTCACAACGCTTGTTGCTTTAATCGTTCTTAGTTTCTTCATGTTTACAGCCAAGTCAATGAGGGGTAACGTAACAACTGGATATCCGTTGACTTTTATGAAAAATTGCACACTTTCTCCTTCATTGAACTTCTTTTATGTCACTATATAGAGATAATGGCGCATCCTGCCATCTTATTTAGCGCAACAGTGACCTAAAAGGCTTCTTTGAACTTGTGAGTCAATGGACAATTTATGGACGATATACGTCGGTGCGTGTTTCTACATTCTACGTCAACTGTATATGGCAAAAACGTGATGAATTCCAATTAATCTTGTTCCATTATCCTGCCGTGGAACTCGCTCCGTGTGCTTGAGACGAACCTCGAATCACTGAACTGATCTCGGCATGTCTGCTTAGTTCAGAGGTTTTAGGTTCAGTCTGGAAAATCCGGAAGTGCACGGAACCAGTTTATCGGACCAAACTTGCTCATAGGCTTATTGGTCAGTGTTATCTATTTTTTAGGCTACCCATATAGAGACTGGTAGGGTAATATGTGTTCATAGTGCAGGCTGCAGACAAGGCCACGCGACCAACCACTGCATACCTAAAATTTGGTAAGACACTATGATCCCTCCCCCTTATGAACTCCGGCTCCCTGCACATGAATGTGGGCTGCTATCTGGCCAAAAACAACAGATTCCTGGTCAATCATCATCAATATGTAATGCGTTGCCGAGCCGAATGTCTGTAAAAATATGTCATCCGTATGTCATCCCTCTTTGTAGATCCGCCAAAAAAAAAAAACAAGGCTGGCAAATGATGTCACTAACCTGTCCCAACCTCAAGAAGGATGACATGATGACACTAATCATGTCATCCTCATGCAGTCTGTACTTGCAGATCCCTTACTAGGTAACACAGTGTTTCATCCGTGGGGGGCTTTACTTTTCATGTTCCCATAGACTTATATGGGAAGGCAATCACAGGACTAGGACCTGTTTTAAGTTTTCAACAGCCTCCACACGGATCTGTGATAAACACGTCCCTTTGCACGGGCATATCGAAATGAATGCGTTGGCGGTACACCGCAAAAAAAATGGATAGCATAAAAACCAAAACAACATTGAGATGTGCTTGTAGCCTAAGGGCAGGTAAAATAATTTACCAGAGAAGACAAAATGACAAGATCATCTTACTTCTAGATCCATAGACTTCCCGAGCTGACACACAGACACTACTGGTGAGATGAATGCATTAACAATTCCTTACATGGGTGGAGAATATAGCTGTTACATGTACATAGACTAATAATTCCTCATTATCCTCCTCAAGTTTTGTTTTTGCAAGTTAACCAGATCTTTGTAAATTAGTCTGGCATTTCTGAGAAATGTTGGCATTCATGTCTGTGATCCTGCAGATAATAACCAGAACACTCCCTCCTGGCCTCGCCCTGCAGGTTATCGGTATAGGTAGCCATCAGTACCTGCGCAGTCTGTACATGCATAGTTATAGAGCTGACAGCACCACCTTGTGGCTCCTCATCAATATGACAGCTTTGACGCTTTACAAACTATGATGCAAATGAACAGTATTAAATTGTTGTTTCAGAGGTTTATGTTTACGCATTCTGGTCTGTAGATCAGCTTGTTTTAGGATGATGCTTTTCCTATGCATGCTCTATATTCCATAGAAACTTTCAATGATAATCCTTCATGACCTTGTGCCTGTGCCCCCACTAAATGCCTTCTAACCCCTGTGCCCCTGTGATAACACTGACCTACTGAGTACAGGGGCAAGAGGATATAGGGTCACAGAGGAGCTGCACATCTTGCCTGAATATTGCACTTCTAGTCTTTAGAGCCACCTAGTTTTTAGAGAAATTGTACCATAATATAATGAATATATTGGTGCACAATCTCAATTTTCACTATTAGTGATTAGAAGCACAACCTCCTTATACCGGGGAGCACTGCCAGGATTAATGGGGTGTCACTATTAGAAATGATACATGTTTCCACCAGCACCGCCATCTATTTCTGTGTCTATTCTGACCTGTTACAGCTCCATATTATTCATCTCAAACTTTGTTACTTTACGTAAGCTGCCAAATCCAATGTGTGTAGATTGATATGGGAGGTTAATCATTACACTGGCCCATAGCACTTTGTACAGATTATTACATGTGGAATGATATATGATACAGAGATCCTTTATGGATGTGGAGGAAGTTGGAGAGAAGCGTTGGATATGTTGGATTTAAAGGTATTGTCCCAAGTTTGATTGTTATCCCATTTACAGACTATAGGGAATATAAGAGACGCCCACTGATTAGGACAAAAGGGCGCTGGGAGCTTTGGAAATTTCCAAACACATCATCCTCATACACTGTCTATGAGAGTTCCTCTGGATAGGAGAGAACATTCAGACTTGGGACAAACCCTTTAATCATGTCTAAAGACCAAACGGTGCAGGGAGTAGTATCACGAGAAGGCAGTGACTCTGGTGATATAAGTCCTGCTCCCTACTTGATCGGAGACATTGGGGCAGATTAATCAAAAGCAATACAGAGTCCAGTTAGACTGGATAGCCTTGTACTGCTCCAGATTTATCACCGGGTCTGATTCTGGAGGATAAATAGTAGACCGTCTAGTTGTACTTTGCACCTCCTATTACCTGGATTAGTTTATGCCAATAAAATGTGGTCAATTTTCTTGTGAAACTTTGGATGCATGCGCCATTTTCACACAAATCCAAAAACCCTTCTACCGAACTAGTGGTAAAACTGTCCTAAAACTCTTGTTAAATGTGGTGCAGCAATGATAAATGAGGCTGACACAGCCCGGCCAACTTTGATAAGAGAAAGTTTTGGGCCTACTCCATAAAATGACCATACAACTCCCCCAGCAATCTGGGGAATCAAAGGGAAGAGTGCCATGATTGTCCCTGCCCACCTACTGTACATATTGTAGTAAAATGACCCCCATCCGATTCCATTAGGGCACCTGGGAATGAGAAGGGATAAACTGAGTTCTCAGAGACCTTCTGATTTACAGTAATCATCCCGGAGAGCATGAAGCAGAGTGACTGCGGATCTCCCGGGTGAGCGTTTCCAGGTGCTTTATGGCCTCTGTACAGGATCTTGTATGTGTATTTATTAGAGCTTGTAAGCAATAACTTAAATGTATAATTGCAGAGCAATATGCGGATATAACTCGTGGAAGCCAATGGCATTTTCTGTTGCATTTCAAATGTTGGAATTTTTTTATCTCCCTTTCAAGAATAAACTAAAAAAATCTGTTTACTGAATCATCGTGTCTTGTGCTTCCTTGATGTTCCTGAGTTGTTTCTGCAGCATGTGATTGGGTAGAGAATTATTAGAGCTGTTCATAGAAACGGAAACGTGTGAACTTAAAGGGGTTGGTTACATTTTTACAAGCATGACATCACCGCAGGTCCTGTAGAAAGAGAGCAATACGGAGGCACTTCTCTGGGAGATCGGGTGCAGCTCTGTATCTGGGCATCACCCGATCTCCCTTACAGAGGTCAGGAGGGTATGGCAATGCTGGATCCTCCTGACCTCCGGACTATAAGACGCAGGGACTTTTTAGCAGGATTTTTTCTTGCTAAAAAGTGTGTCTTATAGTCCAGAAAATACGGTAGATGTTTTTAAAGCCCTACAGAGAAGACATTGGAATAACCAGAACACAAGGGTTTACCTAGAAAAGACCATGTTTGAAAACATAAAGTAGCCACTAGTCTTAAAAAGTTATCAAAAACATAAAATAATTGTTAATTTTGCACCAATCTTGAGTACAATTCAGCATTTTAAATTGTCTGTGTGCCACAGGTTTCAAGAAAATCTACCATTTGTTTTTATGCATTATGAACCAAACACACTGAGAATGCTGTAGAGACACTGATGCACAAAAATATCTTGGTCAATCCCGAAACACTGTATTCAATCAGAGAACACTGTATTCACTGTGTTGTCCCTGACAGGCAGAAGTAATCAATCGCTACACCATCCCCCAGCTGCTGTGTATGAGTCATCCAGCTCGCTGATTAGTCCTGTCTGGACAGTTCAGGAAGCGCCGTGTAATGTGACTATGTACGGCATCCAAGCTACACCCAACTTTCCCATGGTCTTGAATTTTTTCATTTTTTTTTAAGCAAAACCACTCGGTTCAGAGATTAAACAACATATTTATCAGTGTGGTTACAGCATTCTAAAGGTATGTTTGGTTCAAAATGCATAAAAAAACGTTAGATTTTCCTTAAGAGAATCAGTAAAAATTTTGACCATACAGCACTGCAGACATTGTTTGTTACTGTCCCAGGAGATCTGTATAAATCTACCTCTGTGTGTGGTATCAGTAGCAGCAGAACATTGTAAAGGAACCTTAAAGAGGTATTCCCACTTCGGCAAATTAATGTTATTGTTTGTTTGATGAAAAATAATACACATTTCAAATATACTTTCTGTATCAATTCCTCACAGTTTTCTAGATCTCTGCTTGCTGTCATGTATAGAAAGCTTCTATGTTCCTTCCAGTGGACAGAAATCTGACCATGGTCACTCAGGTGCATGGCTCGTTAGTATCACAGAGAGTAATCAGAGCTGTGTGATATAACGAGCTGTGCACCTGTGTGACCATGGTCAGATTTCTGTCCACTGGAAGTAAACATAGAATCTTTCTATACATGACAGGAAGCAGAGATCTAGAAAACTGTGAGGAATTTATACAGAAAGTATATTGGGAATGTGTATAACTTTTCTTTATACCAACAATATCAATTACTTGTTGAAATGGGAAAAGCCCTTTAATTCAAGGCTGAAGCTTCTGCACGGTCTATATGGATAGTTGTTTTAGCCTGCTCTATAAGTAAACACGCTTTGTGACTGGTGATATGGTACATGTCAGGGAGTAACTCAAACCTTGGTGAAGAGAATTAGCTCCTGCTACTTCTGAATTGGAATCACACATTAGAATTGCTGATTGTACACTAATTATGTTCTGTACTGGAGCCGCAGCTTGATCCCCAGATTTGGTCCTGCACCTCCTAAATGTTTCTTTGATCACTTAGCATACAGGGAGCCGGGCTGCTGCTTTCTATGTCTGATTATCCGGCTCCAGAGGCAAACAGACTTTCCATCTTGTAGGATAAGAGATATTCCACCTATGGAGCAGCTGACATTACGATATTAATAACTTATCCACAGGACTGATCATCAACATAAGATTAGCATAATTCAGACCTGCCATTTGTCTCCATAATGCTGCTATGCAATGCCCTCGCTGCATTTATCATACGACATATTGACAAACATTTCTATGTCTTTAACGGAATTGAGAGATGTAAAGGAGATACAAGGATGGGTTAAAAAGCAGAGAGAAATCTGTGGAGGATGAAGAGATTCACCATACCTTCCAGAAAGGTTGTACAAATGGAATATCGCAAAACAATATGTAAAAAAAGTGACTACTCTGCTCAATTACATCTCAACCTGAACGGTAAAACCCCTGGGAACATAAGATGCATCATTATAGGCAAACGGTAGCATCTACGGTAGTTTACACTGTATATTGCTTCCTGGATAGGGCTTGATATGAAGGAGCTCGGTACTAAGTGATATATCTTGCCAATCGGTAAATCAGATTCCAATTTATCCTGTAAATGTTCTTTATTCTTGATGGAGGGCATCGACATGACATATATTACCTAGAGAGAGTAAGCTGTATACCCTTCACCCATACATAAGAACTTTATCATATAGTGCTAATGATAAAGATGCAAAAATCCCAATGAGTAAGGGTCCCGCTGATGGTCTTCAGTTTAAAGCTAGGTGTGCCGATGTGCAATGTCAGACTGAGGCGCTTAGTGCCCGCCAGTGAAATTGGTTCCACCGTATATACTATGTATAAAGCGGTAGTTCTGAGAATTTTGCAAAGAAACTTTAACATGAATGTATTACATGGGGACAATACAAAACTTACATAACTACATAGAAAAAGCACCAGAACCAAGATTACTACATGAATACTACACCAGTACCAAGCCTTGGGCATAAAAACAGTGCAGGAACCAAGATTACTATATAGATATGTTAACAGACCCAAGATTACTTCCAGGTTATAGCACCAGAACCAAGCTTGCTACATAGATACAGGACCAGAACCAATATTACTACATACATATGGTACCAGAACCATACATACAGGACTGGAATGAAAAGTACCACATAGAACCAAGAACCAAGCTTACTACATAGACAAAGAATCATAACCAAACCTACAACATGTAATGCTAGTATATATCGATGTGTGTAGTACATGTAATGCTGGTATATATTGATGTGTGTGGTAAATTAATTTTTGGTTTATATTTGTAAGTGCAGGATATTATTATGTACCTTTTATTCATTGATGGTATATATTTATGTGTGCGACCCAGTCATTGTAATCTATGTGGGTATATTCATTCCTGTACTATATTTATGTGTATTCTACATTGTTTTTGGTATAAGCATCGCAGGTATTTTCAATGGAGGGACATTTTTTTTCTATTTTACACTATATTCATGTCTGGAAGGCCTTATTGTAGATGTTTCCATACCAGTTGGCCTTTATTATTATTTTTGGGGGGCATTTCATTTTTACCGTTAGGATCGGTCCTAATGCGGCCGCGTTGGGGGAGGGGGCACAATTTTGCATGTCTGCCTAGGACACCAAAGTGCCTCATCCCGGTTATGTATCAGATGGTCAACGTGTAGATATCCTCACAGAAGCAGATAACAGAGATTTACATCACAGGGAAAATGAAGTAGAATTGTGAGCTCATAGGTCATACTAGCACTAACTATAAATCTGGTGACAGGCAGATAACATCAGGGTATCTCAATTTAATTTTCTACTTCTACCTGTCTGCCATAAGAGCTTCTTCCAGCCACAGCTTATCTCTGCTGATTTAGCAGAAAAACTTTAGGCTCCTCATCTCCTCCACTTTCTTATCACAAGCTTAATACTGTTCTCTTGCTCCCCTGGATATCACTATTGTGCTCCCACATTAGCCAATATAGTAACAGTGCTCTCACAGTAGCCAATACAGTAGTGGTGTCCCCGAAGTATAGTCACAGCGCTTCCATAGCATCCAATATAGTAACAGTGCCCCCACAGTATCCAAAATGCTCACAGTGACCCCATGGTAGTCAATATAGATATAGGGCCCCATAGTAGCCTATCAGTGCACCCAAAGTAGCCACTATATTAATAGCCCCATAGTATCCAAAATAGATAGTGCCCCCAAAGTAGCCACTTTAGTAACTGTGCTCCCACAGTAGCCAATATAGTCAAAGGGGCACCAACACTAGCCAATATAGTCACAGAGCCCCTACAGTAGCCACTATAGTAGCAATGCTCCCACAGTAGCCAATATAGTCATAGGGGCCCCAACACTAGCCAATATAGTCACAGAGACCCTACAGTAGCCACTATAGTAGCAATGCTCCCACAGTAGCCAATATAGTCATAGGGGCCCCAACACTAGCCAATATAGTCACAGAGCCCTTACAGTAGCCAATATAATAACAATGCTCCCACAGTAGCCAATAAAATAACGGTGCCCAAACAATAGTCAATATAGTTACAGGGCTTCCACAGTAGCCACTAGCCATAGTGACCCCCAGCAGCCAATAGTTACAGAGCTCCCACTGTAGCCAGGTTACAGGGTCCTCTGTAGCCAAGTCACAAGGCCACTTCTCATCCAAATGATTAATTTAAACCTATATTTGCCTCTCCTGAACTGTATTTCCAAATAATAAATGAACTCCCCTCTGCTGGTGAAGTCCTCCATCCTTACTTGTTGCTGTAGTGCGAGTCAGGATGGACATGAAGGAAGCATGAAGGTTTAATGTCATCATGGGTCAGAGTTAGAGATGAGCGAGACCCCCAGACGAAGGCTCGTTCCGAGCCGAAACGTACGTCGGGGACACGGCCTCTCCCTGACAGTGGTTCTACATTTGACTGGGTAAGATCCTGCCTTTATGCACTTTAGCCAACCTTTTGGCCACACAGCTTACAAGATAGCGTTATTACTTGCTCACAAGCAATATACAGTCCATAAATACCCAGTCTACCCGTTTAAACCGTAACGGGTTTCTATTTACTATTCCACCATCTGTCTCGGAGTTTGGCCGCTCCTTCTGTTCTGTGCCACATCACTCATGTTTTTAATACAATTTTATTGCATTCAATTGTCATTTTGTGAATTTTGTATATGTGTTATTAATAAAGAATCATCTTTGTATGCACATCTCTAGTTTGTCCCCCCTCTTTTTCTCTCCAGTCGGAGGGTAAATGTTTTTTCTGTCTGTCTCCAGGGACCTTTAAAACTAGGTGCGGTCACATATAAGGGGCATTACTATTGGACCGAATACTTGGCCATTGTCTATATTAGTTCAAGACTGTTGTCTTACTAAACACAACCCCCTACCTGTATCCAACCCTTCATTTAGAGATGAGCGAACATACTCGTCCGAGCTTGAGCATTAGCGTACTCGAAACTGCTCGTTGCTCGGACGAATACTTTGCCCGCTCGAGAAAATGGCATCTCCCGCCGTTTTGCTTTTTGGCGGCCAGAAACAGAGCCAATCACAAGCCAGGAGACTCTGCACTCCACCCAGCATGACGTGGTACCCTTACACGTCGATAGCAGTGGTTGGCTGGCCAGATCATGTGACCCTGGAATAGACTAGCCCCTGCCTGCGCTGCTCGGATCATTCTGTGTCTGGATGCCGCTAGGGAGAGAGCTGCTGCTGGTCAGGGAAAGCGTTAGGGTATTCTATTAGCTTACTGTTAGGCAGGAGTGATTCTACAAGAACCCAACAGCCCTTCTTAGGGCTAGAATAGCGTTATACATTTTTTTTTTTTATTTGCAGCTAGTACCATATTGTGAGGAATTTGCAGGGGGACTTGCTACCGTTGTGTTTAGCTCTTAGTGACACACATATCCACCTCAAACACCAAAGTGGGACAATTTATTAGGGGTTTGATTTCAATTAGGCACAGTCTGCCAGTTTCTTTTTATTTTACGTTTATTTTTTCATAACTCAGCGTCATCTCATCTGGCATAGCAATGTGCTTTCATACTTGGCTAGAAAATAGCCATAGGAGAATCCAAACGGCTTACTTACGCCTACAATAGCGTTATATATTTTATTTCTGGTTGATCTGCTAGTGGCTGGCCTTGCTGTAGTGCATCTACTACCATATTGTGAGGAATTTGTAGGGAGACTTGCGACCGTTGTGTTTAGCGCATAGTGACGCACATATCCATCGCAAAGACCGAAGTGGGACAATTTATTAGGGGTTGGATTGAAATTAGGCACAGTCTGCCATTTACTTTTTATTTTACGTTTATTTTTTCATAACTCAGCGTCATCTCATCTGGCATAGCAGTGTGCTTTCATAGTTGGCTAGAAAATAGCCATAGCAATAGGATAGCATCGTTTGGTTTTAAAAACTAAAAAACACAAAAAAAAAAAAAAAACACAAAAAAAAGTAAAAAAAAAATAAAAGTTATAACTTTCATTTTCAAAATGTTTAACCCGAGGGCTAGGGGTAGAGGACGAGGGCGGGGACGTGGGCATCCAACTACTGCAGGGGTCGGAGGCCGTGGTCCTGGGCGGGGTGAGACACCACCTGCTGATGAGGGAGCAGGGGAACGCCGCAGAGCTACACTCCCTAGGTTCATGTCTGAAGTTACTGGGACTCGTGGTAGAGCACTGTTGAGGCCAGAACAGTGCGAACAGGTGATGTCGTGGATTGCCGACAATGCTTCGAGCAATTTGTCCACCAGTCAGTCTTCCACGCAGTCCACCCATGTCACCGAAATCGGCACTCCTCCGGCTCCTGCACCTCAGCCTCCTCCCCCCCAGTCTGCCCCCTCCCAGGAAAATTTGGCATTTGAACCGGCATACTCTGAGGAACTGTTTTCTGGACCCTTCCCACAGTCACAAACCACTTGTCCGGTTGCTGCTGATCAATTTTCCGATGCCCAGGTTTTCCACCAGTCGCAGTCTGTGGGTGATGATGACCTTCTTGACGTAGTGGAAGAAGTGTGTAAAGAGGTGTCGGACGATGAGGAGACACAGTTGTCAGACAGTGGTGAAGTTGTTGTCAGGGCAGGAAGTCCGAGGGGGGAGCAGACTGAGGGATCGGAGGATGATGAGGTGACAGACCCAAGCTGGGTTGAGAGGCCAAGTGAACACAGTGCTTCTGAGACGGAGGAGAGTCCTCGACCAGAACAGGTTGGAAGAGGCAGTGGTGGGGCCAGACGGAGAGGCAGGGCCAGAGCTGGTGCATCAGCGCCAAATGTGTCACGTAGTGAAGCTCCCGTGGCGAGGGCTCCCGCGGCGAGGGATAGATTTTCAGAAGTCTGGAGGTTCTTTAAGGAAACACCGGATGACCGACGGACTGTGGTGTGCAATCTTTGCCAAACCAGGATCAGCAGGGGTTCCACCACTACTAGCTTAACTACCACCAGTATGCGCAGGCATATGAATGCTAAACACCCCACTCAGTGGCACCAAGCCCGTTCACCTCCGGCCGTGCACACCACTGCTCCTTCCCCTGTGTCAGCTGATAGTCAGCCCCCTGCCCAGGACCCTGGCACAAAAACCCCATCGTCGCCTCCACGATCCTCCACAGCATCCACCAGCGTTCAGCTCTCCATACCCCAGACGCTGGAGCGGAAAAGGAAATATAGTGCAACCCACCCGCACGCCCAAGCCCTTAATGTCCACATCTCCAGATTGCTTAGCCTGGAGATGCTGCCCTATAGGCAACCTCATGGCGGCGGCCGCCCCTCGGTATTCGGTCCCCAGCCGCCACTACTTTTCCCGATGTGCCGTCCCAGCCCTGCACCAGCACGTGTCAGACAACATCATCCGTGCCCTGACCAACGCCGTTTCTGACGGGCAGGGCCACTATATATCGCTGACGGCACATTGGGTTAACTTGGTGGAGGCTGGGACCGAGTCTGAACCTGCGGCTGGTCATATACTGCCGACGCCGAGGATTGCGGGGCCTACCTCGGTCCAGGTCTTTCAGGCCTATTATGCCTCCTCCTCCTCCCACCCCTCCTCCACCTCCGAACTACCATCCGTGGGCATGGCGCCATCAGTCGCTAGCTCTAGGCACAGCAGCAGTGCCGTCGCTAAGCGACAGCAGGCGGTGCTCAAACTGCTGAGCCTAGGCGATAAAAGGCACACCGCCCAAGAACTATTACAGGGCATCACGGCACAGACTGATCTGTGGCATCACGGCACAGATGCTGCCACTCTCAGGGCAGCGCAGCGCCGCCTCCAACTGCCCGCTCACCGACTGTTGTGCGACGTGCCCACGAGGTGGAATTCAACATTAACCATGTTATCCAGAGTTTACCAGCAGCGCAGAGCGATTGTAGACTGCCAGATGTCAACTTCCACCAGAACTGGTAGTCAGGTCAGTCAGCTTCCTCAAGTCTACAATGAGGAGTGGACGTGGATGTCTGATATCTGTCAGGTGCTGAGTAACTTTGAGGAGTCAACACAGATGGTCAGTGGTGATGCCGCCATCATCAGCCTCACCATCCCGCTGCTTGGCCTGTTGAAAAACTCTCTGATCAGCATGAAGTCGGAAGCTTTGTGCTCGTCACAAGAGACGGGGGAAGAAGATTCCCAAAGCACCCTCAGGTCTGTTTCTCAGCGCATATCGGAGGAGGTGGAGGAGGAAGAGGAGGAGAATGTTGGCGAGACACAAGAGGGGTCCATTGTTCAGTCCTTCACTGTTCAGCGTGTATGGGCAGAAGAAGAGGAGTTGGAGGAGTTGGAGGAGGAGGAAATGGGCAGTCAGGCCAGTGAGGGGAGTGAATTCTTACGCGTTGGGACTCTGGCGCATATGGCAGATTTCATGCTAGGCTGCCTATCCCGTGACCCTCGCGTTCAAAGAATTTATTCCAGCACCGATTACTGGGTATTCACTCTCCTGGACCCACGGTACAAGCAAAATCTTTCCACTCTCATCCCTGGAGAGGAAAGGAGTGTGAGAATGCATGAATACCAGCAGGCCCTGGTGCACAAGCTGAAACAGTATTTCCCTTCTGACAGCGCTAGCGGCAGAGGGCGTACTTCTGCGGGACAAGTAGCGAGGGAGAGTAGGCGAGCAGGCAGCTTGTCCAGCACTGGCAAGGGTACGCTTTACAAGGCTTTTGCCAGCTTTATGTCACCCCAGCAAGACACTGTCACCTGTCCCCAGTCTCGGCACAGTAGGGCTGATCTTTACAGAAAGATGGTGAGGGAGTACGTAGCTGACCATACCATCGTCCTAAATGATCACACAGCTCCCTACAACTACTGGGTTTCAAAGCTGGACATGTGGCACGAACTGGCGCTGTACACCTTAGAGGTTCTTGCCTGCCCTGCCGCTAGCGTGTTGTCCGAGCGGGTTTTCAGTGCAGCTGGTGGCATCATCACCGATAAGCGTACACGCCTGCGCTGACAGGCTGACGCTTATTAAGATGAATAAAGCCTGGATTTCTCATAATTTCCAATCTCCACCAGGTGAAGGAAGCTCAACCTGAATAATTTATGCACTCCTCCTCCTCATTTTCCTCCTTCTCCTCCTCTTTGTACACTAAAGCAGAGGAAACTGGCTATTTTTTGACAGGGCCCACTGGCTCTAGCTATAGTACTTTATGCATTTAATTTTTCTGGAGGGCCACCTACCCGGTCCTCTGTTTTAAACAATTTTTGGGACTGCCACATACAGGCACTCAATCTATTCAATTTTTCTGGAGGGCCACCTACCTGCTCCTCTGGTTTGAAAACTTTTTTGGACTGCCACATACAGGCACTCAATCTATTTCATTTTTCTGGAGGGCCACCTACCTGCTCCTCTGGTTTGAAAACTTTTTTGGACTGCCACATACAGGCACTCAATCTATTTCATTTTTCTGGAGGGCCACCTACCTGCTCCTCTGGTTTGAAAACTTTTTTGGACTGCCACATACAGGCACTATCCAAATTAAATTGTCTCCATAGAAGCCTCCACACGTTGTCTCCATTGCTACCTCCAAAAGTCGTCCATATAGCTGCCTCCATACATCGTCCCCTTATCAAACGAGGTGTGTCAGGCAGAAATTTGGGTTGTTTTCATGGATTCCACATCAAAGTTGTTAACTTTGTCGCCACCCTGCTGTGTTATCCACAAAATATACTGCCAAACTTTAATGATTAACCGATATTATTTCAGCGCTTCTTGCGCATCTGTTGATTACACTGCTGTGTAATCCACAAAATATACTGCCAAACTTTTACCATTTACGGATATTATTTCAGTGCTTCTTGCGCATCTGTTTACATTCCCCTCACCCGCCATATCCCAAACTTATAAGAACGCTACTACACTTGATCTTATACAAAAGGTTCTTAGAAGTGCTGTTTGGGGAGTAGCCTAGAGACAGGGGCTTGGATTGGCGAAAGCTCGTCTGGCAGCGGAGCGCCAGTTCCATCTCAAGATCCGACTAACATAGTTTTAACTGCAGCACCTTTAATCTACTACTAGTTCACTGCCTCCATACATCGTCCACTTATCAAACGAGCTGTGTCGGGCAGAATTTTGGGTTGTTTTCATGGCTTCCACATCAAACTTGTTAACTTTGTCGCCACCCTGCTGTGTAATCCACAAAATATACTGGCAAACTTTTATCAAACGAGCTGTGTCAGGCAGAATTTTCAGGTGTTTCACCAGATACATAGTGGAACGCGGCCCATCTGTCGCCGCCATGCTGGAGACCTGAAGTTGCAATCATAGCAGCGCAATATGGATGCCCCATACTGTCACTCTTAATCATGGAACCATTTCCGTAAAACAATTTAAAATAGAACCACTATGCTATTCCATTATTCCTAGGTGAAATATTCAAACGACCCGGCCTGCTTTAAAAATTATAATTTTTTCAAAGTAAACGCTTCTGGCCCCTAGGCCCATTTTGGGTGGGGAGGAGCCGAGAGACAGGGGCTTGGACAGGCGAAATCTCGCCTGGCAGTGGACCGCCAGCTCCATCCCAAGATTAGGCAGCCTCAGAGGCATCCATGCATGCTGCCCCTGCTGTTTTCTGTCCATTTTGCCTCCACGATCCTCCACAGCGTCCACCAATGTCTCATTTCAACTCTCTATACCCCAGACGCTGGAGCACGAGAGGATATGCAGCACATCATCCCCTTATCAAACGAGCTGTGTCAGGCAGAATTTTCAGGTGTTTCACCAGATACATAGTGGAACTCGGCCCATCTGTCGCCGCCATGCTGGAGACCTGAAGTTGCAATCATAGCAGCGCAATATGAATGCCCCATACTGTCGCTCTTAATCATGGAAGTCGTCTCCATGGCTGCCTCCACATGTTGTCCCCTTATCAAAAGAGCTGTGTCAGGCTCATTTTTCGGGTGTTTCACCAGATACGTTATGGAACTTGGTCACTATGTCGCCACCATGCTGTGTTATCGACTAAATATACCTTCAACCTTTTGTTCACATAGGAAATCATTTCACCTCCTTTGGTGAAACCTGAGTCCATTTAGGGTATGTCGCCATGAGACTCTCTAGCCTGCCACTGCTGCCGCTGCCTCTGCATGCCGTCCCCTATAGTGTCAGGGTCAATTATTGGATGTTTTAGATGCTATCTAGCCTCATTCGGTCACTCTGTCATGGCCATGCTGTTGCCCATAATTTTGGCATAATGGTGCGATTAAGCAGCCTCAGAGGCATCCATGCATGCTGCCCCTGCTGTTTCCTGTCCATTTCCGTGGTGTTTCCATCCTTTTCTGAGGTTCCCAGGTGTTTGGCCAAGCTTCCCTGTGCAGAGCCTTGGTCCCCTTGAAAAATGCTCGAGTCTCCCATTGACTTCAATGGGGCTCGTTATTCGAGACGAGCACTCGAGCATCGGGAAAAGTTCGTCTCGAATAACGAGTACCCGAGCATTTTAGTGCTCGCTCATCTCTAGTCAGAGTGCAACACATGCAAGGAAGACTTCCAGCCCTGTGACACTCTGGGGGGGATTTACTAATTCTGGCGCAAGCAAGACTGTCGGCATCAGAGATCAGTCTCTAAAACAGCCCGGTGTTTTAAAGTGGCGCATGGCTGTAAGTAAATAATGGGTAGACGGTAATAATTAGTCTTGAGCCATAAAAATGCCGACATCAATGAGATGTGCGCCAAAATCTTACATGGACTGCGCCTTAATTTTGCTCTCTGACCATTTTTTTTTCCTGGTCTATTGTGCGCAAAAAATCGTGCGTAAAAATGCCGACAAAATACACATAAATGTGACGGACAATGTGGAAAAGTTAGGCCACGCCCACTTGCGCAAAAAAGACGGAGGAGTCGGGATAGTCGCAAACATCTGTTCTTTCTGGCTAAAACTCATTATAAATGATCCGTAACAATTCTGCGCCAAAAAAAAACTGTGTCAATGGTGTCTGAGATGCAGATGACATTGACAGCTTCAGGAATAGTGTTCAAGCTGCCAGTTCTGACTGTATTGAGTACTATTCATGTGACAGGCAGGGACCTTCTATGCTGACGGAAACCCCTCCCATTGCGGCAATTGACAGACATGGCCATCTGTGGATTCAAGGTCATGTTGCAAACACAACAGAAAATCTACCTCTCATATATATGGACAACAGAATTGAAACAATTTTCTTTTTTTTTTATTCAAGTTCCATTGACACTGGTGTATATAGACCTGCGTATGAGTAAGGGACTTAGTTTATAACATCTTTGCGTTGGCTTCATTTGAGAAGATTGGGAGACTCTGCCAAGAGCTTTCGTTTCAGGTTCAGCGACATCTTTTCATGTCCCCCTGGTCCAAGGCCAGGACTGAGACTGCGAAAATATTGTCCCACACTGACATCTAGTGGTTGATTTGAATATACATATGAGAGTGTACAGGGGCACTTTTGATGGTCCTTATGCAAGGAATAAAATTCAATAAGTACGTTTACTTCCCGGAGAAGTGACGAGATGTATCTTATTAGCCTTTACGGTGGTTCTCAAACTTATTAGAAAAGTCCATACACAGTTATCTTCAATCAATTAGAGAAATCGGAGAAAAGAAAAAGTTGGCCACTTCTTTACAAACTTCCTTCTCTATGTGTTCATATTTAATATGGCATACACAACAGGAGAGAGAGGAGCTGAAAAGGATGGATTTTTTTTAGGGACGAATCATTTTGCGCTAGTCCTAGCGCTTCATTTTGCCCCACTAGGCAGAAAACTGGCGCAGCCACAATAATAGAAAATAGATGCAGCAAACACAGAGGACAGGCTCTGAGCATTACACTGATTGGAATTGGAAAGGTAAATTCCCCACCAGAATCCACAGCAAACAATAGACATGCGGCAGATTCTAAATCTATTCCAATGCCCTATGGATTAGTTATGCAGCATGCGGATGTGATTGATATAAATCACTGCACTGCTATTGTATGATGCTGAGGATTTTCTGCCCCACAATCTGGAAGATATGTAGCCCTCTTGCTTGTAACATCTTTCATAATTGCTTAATCTTATTTTATTTTGGTGTCCAGTTTCACGGCAGCAAACACTGTCATCCTTTGAAAAGGCATGAGATTTGTTTAGGACAAAGAAGAAAATGAACTATAATGAAAGACATCACCTGAGCCAGTAGAATATTACCACTGTACAAGGCATTGGTTTGACCTCACCTGGAATATGCTGTCCAGTTCTGGGCACCGGTCCATAAAAATGATGCCCTGGAACTGGAGAGGGTTCAACGTGGAGCCACAAAAATGATAAGGGGTATGGAGGTTCTTAGTTATGAGGAAAGATTAAAACAACTAGATTTATTTAGTCTGGAAAAGAGACGACTATGAGGGGACATGATTAATTTATATAAATACATGAACGGTCCATACAAAAAATATGGTAAGTTGTTTCAGATTAAATCAAATCAGTAGACATGGGAGCACTGTCTCCGGCTGGAGAAATCAAGGTTTAATCACCAGAGACTACAGGGCTTTTTTACTATGAGAACTGTCAATCTGTGGAATAGCCTGCCTCAGGCGCTGGTCACAGCAGGGACAGCAGAGAGCTTCAAGAAGGGTCTAAATAACATTGATGGTTATGTTATATAGAATTGTTTCCCCTAAATCCCTTCCTCATCCAATCCCTTCCCTTCCTTAGTGGAACTTGTTGGACAAGTGTCTTTTTTCAACCGTATAAACTATGATACTATGATACCTGTGCAGGAAAAACCTTGGGTGTGGTTTAAGAATTTAAAATAATATGTTTACCCCTGTTGTGGCTCCTCATCTATGTGTTGTGGCTTTTTGGGCATGCTGGAAATCAGATGGGTCCTGAGGTCACTATTTAGTGGCAGTGCCTGCTGATACTTCTGGCCTAGCTGTGGGGGTCAGTGAACTAAAGGTTGCTACAGTGCTGGATCATACATGCACATACAGAACATATTCACATATATACAGTATATAGACATCATACACAAATATATATAGTATACACACATACAGCATATACACAGCATACACACACACGTACATATAAACAGTATATATATACTTACCAGACTGGTAGTCTTTGTCTGTACCATGCTCCACTCGTTCTCGTAGATGTAGCCCTGCGGGTCGGGTCATGTGAATAGAAGGCGGGCAAACTAGGTGGGCAAAGGGCCGGGCAGGAACGGGGGCCTGGGCAGGGACGGAGTATGCTCCCTTCTCCCTGCAAGGGGGGGAGGGGTTGTGGGTGCGTGGGAGTGCCTCCTCTGCAAGTGCCTCCTCTCCGGGACTAATTGGCTGTGATGCTAGCATGGTGTTCATGACCATTAGGTGAGAGGCGATTGGTCTATGTGCCGCCTCTTAAAGGGCTCAGCAATCTGCCGTCTGAGGCGGGATTTTCATCCCGCCTTGTGGCAGATGCGGCCCTGGCAGTGTCTGCAGAGTGATGATACTTTGTTGATTTCCTCTGTGAAACTGGTAACTAATCATCATGTGGTCATTGTATTTTTGATCATAATAGTATATTGGTCCACCATATCATTTATTTTCATTTGTTTTGGCCAATAAATGAAAATAAATAATAGGGTGGACCCCACATAATTAAAAAAAAAACAATTCTGACCAAAAAAATGATGTAGGGTTCCCCCTATTAATAGAGTATCGCAAAGAAATAAAAAACACTTTTAATTACAAAAAGAAAGTTTTATTGAAAGAAATGCAGACACACCCTCGTTTACCAATTTATTTGGTCCTACGAATCCGAAGTAGTCCACAGCATGCACGGTCCTGGAAGACAAAAAATACAAACACACACACAAAAAAGGGCTTGTTGCCAAGGGGGAGGCGGGCATGCTCGATGTCTAGGGGTGACATGCTCGTTGTCTAGGGGGGGACCATGCTCGTTGCCAAGGGGGGACATGCTCGTTGTCTAGGGGGGACATGCTCGTTGTCTAGGGGGACATGCTCGTTGTCTAGGGGGGGACCATGCTCGTTGCCAAGGGGGGACCATGCTCGTTGCCAAGGGGGGACATGCTTGTTATCTAGGGGGGACATGCTCATTGCCTAGGGGGGGACCCTGCTCGTTGCCAAGGGGGGACATGCTCGTTGTCTAGGGGGGACATGCTCGTTGTCTAAGGGAGACATGCTCGTTGTCTAGAGGGGGACCATGCTCGTTGCCAAGGGGAGACATGCTCATTGTCTTGGGGGGACATGCTCGTTGTCTAGGGGGGACATGCTCGTTGCCTAGGGGGGGCATGCTCGTTGCCAAGGGGAGTGGGGACCATGCTCGTTGCCAAGGGGGGGACATGCTCGTTGCCAAGGGGGGACATGCTCGTTGTCTAGGGGGGACATGCTTGTTGCCAAGGGGAGTGGGGACCATGCTTGTTGCCAAGGGGGGACATGTTCGTTGCCAAGGGGGGACATGCTCGTTGCCTAGGGGGGACATGGTCGTTGTCTAGGGGGGAATGGGGACATGCCCGTTGCCAAGTGGGAGGGGGACACAGTACTACTACTCCTATCCTGTATATATGGGGACACAGTACTACCACTCCAATCCTGTATATATGGGGACACAGTACTACTACTTCTATGCTGTATACCTGCAAATATGCATGTATAGATGATACAAGCATGTACATCTATATTTCCAGTTATATATTCCACAATGGAATCTAACCTCACTCTCAGTAAAGAAAAAATGTAGTCTGGGCTTGTCAGCTGATCAAATTTGGGCTTGGCCAAGTAAGTGACATCATTTGCAAGCCACTGTATTTTTTACAGAATACTGTGAAAATACGGGTTACATACAGACTACATACAGATGTCATACAGCCTGTATTTGCGACCAGAATACAGCTGTAAATACAGGATAGAAAATGCATACGGCCGTGTGAATGTACCCTTAGGGTACATTCACACAGCGGTATGCCCGCCGTGCGGGCATACCGCCGTGTGCTGGAGAGGAGGAGGAGGTGACCCCTCCTCCCTCCATAGAGAATAGCGGCGCACGGCCGCACACACGCCAAAAGATAGAGCATGCTCTATCTTTTTGCGGTGTGCGGGCCGGATCGGTGCCACACATGTGTGGCACCGCATCTGCGCCGCGCCGCTATTGCCGTCTATGGGGACGTACATGCGGCCGCAAATTTGCGGCCGCATGTACGTCCCCGCAGACGGCCATGTGAATGTGCCCTTAGTCTTCATGATGCAGAACCCTGAGACTATCACAGAGCAGGTGGATTTATACAGAGACCTGATTACACACAGGGGGATTATATTCATCATCATCAATGACTGATTAGGACGACACTGGATCATTCAGAAATCTGAACTTCTGGAGGGAGTTTGCTGCACTGAAAGTAAAGGGGCCGAGTAATATTGCACATTTCACTTTTCAGTTTCTTTTTTACAAAAGTTTAAAATATGGAATAAATTTCGTTTCACTTCACAATTGTGTCCCACTTGTTGTTGATTCTTCAACAAAAAATTATAATTTTATATCTTTATGTTTGAAGCCTGAAATGTGGAAAAAAGTAGAAAAGTTCAAGGGGCGGAACACATTCACAAGGCTCTATACATTATATATATATATCTATATATATTTCCTAAATATTTAGGTCATTATCTAGGTCCTCTGTGGATAACACTACCGGATTTGACGCTTATTTCATAAATTGTATGTATTCTAAAGCACAGTATAAACATGTAAATGGAGATCATTGTAAAAGAAAACTGATCAAAATTTGAGAATATTTTCACATACCTGCAAGTTATTATTGTTAAACTGGCACCTGGTACTAATTTCCTTAAAGAGGTTTTCCCATAGGATAAGGCCTAACTTGCTGATCGGTGGAGGTGTCAGTGATGAGACCCACACAGATCATGAAAATGAGGGGTCCGATGGGGTCACAGTTACTTCAGCTGTACCTCTTGTCACTCCTGGAGAGTAATGGAGCAGACGGCCGCACATGAGCGTTCTGCTTCATTCATCTCAATGGAGTGACGGAAATTGCTGAGAGAGGCGCCTGGCGATCTCCGTCAGCTCCATAGAGATAATTGTAGGGGTTGATTCATTGGAAAACCCCTTTAATTATCTGACAAACCCTATTAAACCGGCGCCTAATTTTCTACTTTTAACTGACTTTGCAAAAATGTTGTTCCTTTCCAAACCCTCTTTCTAAAGAAAGTAAAGAATTTTAGTTTTTTTTCTTGAAAGAAAAATACAAAGATGACGGAATCTCTTGAAGGTGATTTGAAGGTTTAATTTTAAAAACAGCTCTTCCTGAAAGCAGCCAATCAAATGTGGGATACCATAGCCCCGCCCACTGTGAAACCAACCAATCAGTGGTAAGATCTCAATCTCCACCCACTTGACTTGGAATATTCTGTGATGTCACAATGAGGGAGGTTCTGTGTCTTGCTTGGAGAAGCACATTTTGTAGACAGATTTAGAGATGTATCCAGGCAACATGCTGCTACGATTTTTGCTGATCATCAACATCCTCCTACCATCTGTGACCTGCGCCCCTATTCCCAGCCAGAAGAAGCCCAAAGCTGCGCACGATGGAGGTAAATATTATACCAGATATATACTGAATGTGGGGTTATTGCTAAAAACTACACAATGTTAGTTAGGTTTCACTCCAGAATTGTTATTTTATGGATAATGCAAAAATTTACTAAAACAGACCAGTTATCCGTTATTGTCCGTTATCCGCTATCCAGGGATCCGTAATTGTTGTGTCAGAGCGTCTATATGGACTTTATCATTGGTGCTATTATTGGATTTATTATTTTTGATATAATGGTAGTTGATACCTGTATAAGTTAACAACCCGTTAAAGTAAAAATGAAGCCGCCCCATATATTTTTATAGTGGTATATTTTCTTATATCACTACATAAGTAGCCCTGGCACTTACCCCACCAGCTCATACATAATATTTCCCACCAATCCCCCAGGGCAGCAAGCATTGGGGGATTGGGAAATATTGTATATGAGCTGATGGGGTTAGTGCCAGGACAACTTATTCATCCCAGGATCAGTAACTACTCCTCCCCCATGACTCTTATATTGGATCCTTCATCCTGGATAATGTCATATTAAAATTTATTTAAAATTTATATTAAAATTTATTTTAGAGATAAGACTTGTGATAGAAGGAAATATCCTGAGATATATGACCCTACTTCATGCTTAGTGACAGTTCCGGGGACTACATTGTGACATCACTACATGCGGAACTCTGTTTCCCCGGGTGATGATGTCACAATGGTGATAGAATCCAGTTGTGATGTCACTAAATCTGTAGGAACATTGTGGGTTGTGTATCTTTATTTCTGCTAGTTTAATTGTCTCATTTTTGCAACTTTTACAATTTTTTGCGACTTTTCACTGCGACTTTTGCTGTTGTTTTTCAAGTGCACCTTGTGCAGTGTCTTATGTATCTTTATTTTCGAGATGTCCTATTTTTCACTTAATTATCACTTTTTTTGCGACATTTTAGCCGCAAATCTGCACCTGGTCCAGGGCGGGTGTAAAGGAAGAGGTCACACGGGGCTTTAAAGGGGTTGTCCCATTTCAGCAAATTAATGCTATTGTTTGTATTCTAAAAATGTATACAACTTTCCAATATACTTTCTGTATCAATTCCTCATGGTTTTCTGGATCTCTGCTTGCTGTCACTCTATAGAAAGCTTCTGCGTCTACTTCCAGTGGACAGAAATCTGACCATGGTCACACAGGTGCACGGCTCGTTATATCACCCACATCTGATTACTCTCTGTGATATAACGAGCTGTGCCACTGTGTGACCATAGTCAGATTTCTGTCCACTGGAAGTAGACGCAGAAGCTTTCTATAGAATGACAGCAAGCAGAGATCTAGAAATGTGTGAGGAATTGATACAGAAAGTATATTGGAAAGCTGTATAACGTTTTATAATACAAACAATAACATTACTTTGCTGAAATGGGAAGACCCCTTTTAATGCATTACAACACTTGAGAAGAGCAGATTTGCCTAATTACATTGCAGTTAACATGTTGTTTACAAAACGCGTATGCTTTAACGCAATGTTTTTTAAAAAAAATATGTTTAACGCTATGTTAGTGCATGTGTTAACATCTTGTTAACAAATGTATTTTGTCAATGTAACGTTAACAGCAATGTAATTAGAAAAATTATTTTCTTTGCTGTTATGATGCAACAAAATGTATAATAAAGAAGCCAAAAGTTGCACCTGCCAGAATAGGAACAGCTAAACATGTATCACAGGAGACATGATCCATGTGCCCACTGAGTGATGTTACACTGAGAGGTTTCCTTTGGATAAGATCAATGTAATTACAATAAGCGACAAATCTCCAGGAGAAAATGCTGTTGAGAATTTCTTCTAATTCTGAATCTCAGCATCTGTGGATGGTTCTCGTATCCGTACCCGCAGATATGATCTGGGATCGGTGTACAATGCAGGTTAGGGCATTACCAGATACACTGAATATAGGGTTAGTGCTAACAATACAAACAGGACAATGCTCACAGGACATATAGGGAAGACATGGAGATACTTATTTGGTCAGAGCGGTTGTTCTTTAACATCTCTTTTTATTTTCTAGGCATCAAATCGGATATACTTATGAGCCCCTGCTCTGCCACCTGTGGTAAGTCACTCAGTACAGAACTATCACATCCAGTATAAGGAACTAATAGGACCCTAGTAATTATATGACACTCTGTTTTATTAGGGAAACACACATAAAGTCCTATAAAATAAAATGGATGTTTCTTCATGTTTTACTGGTAACGTCCTATGTGGCCTCCCATTATGTCATCACCAAACTCAATTCTCCGGTCTGTGCCCCATGTAAACGTGGGTACGGAAGCCGCACTGCTCTCAGCTTCCGGCTGGCTGAGGTGGCTGCCCACGCCAACCAGTCCCTATTGCCAGCGCTGTATATACAAGACGGGTAGGCGTTACTTTAATACCTTAAGATTTTCTTTGATTCTCTGAAACTGTGGCCCTAGAGTTACCTCTAGAAATGCTCCTAGTCCTGGATTAGATCATTGAACCAAATACAGGATGGATCATTTATATGGATACACCTAAATAAAATGAGAATGTTTTTGCATGGGAATGGCCATTTTGAAGTCAGCCATTTTGGATCCTTTATTTTTTTCCAATGGGAAGAGGGTCATGTAACACATCAAACTTATTGAGAGTTTCACAATAAAAACAATGATGTGTTTAGTTTTAACATAACTTTATTCTTTCATGACTTATTTACCGGTTTATGACAACTTACAAAAAGTGCTGCCCATTGTGTTGGGTTGTCAATGCAACCATCCTCTTTAACTTTTGAGACACTGATAGCAACACCACAGAAGAAATGCTTCCTCAGGCTTGCAGTAGTTGTTGTTTCAGATGCTGCACATCTCGAATCTTCACAGCATAGACAATTGCCTTCAGATGACCGCAAAGATAAAAGTCTTAGGGGGTCAGATAAGGAGACCTTGGTGGCCCTCTTCCCATTTAAAAAAAAAGGTGGAATTCAAAATGGCCGCCATGGTTAACACCCATCTTGAAAAGTTTGCCCCCTCCCATATACTAATGTGCCATAAACAGGAAGTTGATACCATAAACCAAGCCTTATTTTATTTCGGTGTCTCCATATAAATGGCCCACCCGGTACATCATGTATATATTAGTAGTTTCAACAAATAACATTTGTTCTTCCTGATCTTTTCTACTTGAATTCAATGTGAATTGATAGATTACAAAAACTTCTCACAAATCACTGGTCAATTATTTTTCAGGAATTGGAACAAGAGAAATTTATAAGACAAGAGGATGCCCAAAGGAAAAGGAGATATGCTTGATAAGAACAGAGCCCTGTAAGAGAGTGGATTGTGGATGTAAGTCACCTACTAGAATTGCATCGTCAATACATTTCAGACAGACACAAAGTTTATTGATAGTTTATTAATAATTTATGTTTTTTTATCTGTTCTAGCGGAGAAGAACATCAGCCCAGAGAAGAATTTTAAGATCATATTAACATCATTCCTATTCTATGCCATCAGTACCTTAACATCAATTCTTTTTAACATCAAATTAATAATCTGCACAGTTTCCATCATACTCGTCGCCATCATTATAATATGCAGCATTATCTATTACATCAGGAAAAAGTAAGTATTGTGAATAATGATTTTATTGCCAATTCCGCACATAGCTATAAATAGTGGATATCCGACTGAGGTACCGGGGACCCCATCGGACCCTCCGTCCTGGTTATATTGTGAGACCCCACTGATCAGCCAGTTAGGCTCTATCCTGTGGATAGGACCTAACTTGGTTTGTGGGACAACCCCTTTAAGATATATCATGATATAACTACTAGTTGTCACAGACACGAAATATAAATGTAACAATGTTTAATAGATATAAATAGATAACATGAATAAAGAAATATGTGAGGCTTTATTACATTTTCCAGTTTTACTTATTAAGTGTTTAACTTCTATTTTTACAATTTTAAAGAAAAGAGAAGCAAAAGAAAGATGATATAGAATTAGGAAAAGATGAAAAGAAAAAAGCTGAGATCATTGGTAAGTACAACCTCATGAAAACCTCCTTTCCCCATTCCTGAAGAAAATAGTCACCTCCTCCGACGTTGGGTCTGGTAATGGGGATTCTTAATGATGTGGCTTTTGTAGGGGTTTTCCTTTCCCAATTATGGGATCTTCACCTGTCTCTAGGATAGATACAGCCCCCCCCAGGCTCCATACTGAGGCAGATACTGATTGATGTAACTGTTATAAGAATGAATTGAGAGAAGGTCATTCAACTTTATGGTCTCCATTAACTTCTGTGTGAGTCACTGACCAAAAGTACCACCAGGATGAAGATAATTCAACACCAAACTCACTTACATGCTGGTGTGTACCACTTCTAGCAGGATCTTTTCTTTTAGCTTCTCATGCCCTGATTTTTAAGGAAATTGTCTATTAATTATTATGCAAATGAGCCTGAGGGGCTCCAGGCTACATAGGTGTTAATGGAACCTGGGGCCCTCAGGCTCATTTGCATAATTAAACACTTTATTTTGTAAAAAGAAGGGCATAAGAACCTAAAAGAAGAGAAGATCTTACCAGGGGGGTGCACACCAGTATGTCAGTGTTCTGCTATTCTTCATCCTGGTGGTACATGTCCTTTAAGCCACAGCCCTTTGGACCAGCTGTAAAACTGTATAAAGCTCTAGATAAATGCTCTATGAAACATTTAGACTTTTCAGTGCAAATTATGAAACAATTCTGCCCTAAAGTCTCACTGTCCATAGATATGTTTTCATAAATGTTTACAAGAAGAAAAAGTTGCTGGTAAACAAAAACCTTCTGCTGGTAAGTCCTTAGAGCATTTATTCTGAAAATGTTATCCAGAATTACTTTCTATGAAATTCCATAATCTTATGTTTCTTAAACCAGTAGGCTAAATAGAATCAACAGAGTTTTTTTCTTTTACAGTTCAAATAGAAAGACATTCCACTCCACCTCCTCCTGCCCCTCCTCTGCCTCTTCCACCCCCACCTCCTCCACGCCCACCTCCGCCTCCTCCACCCCCACCTCTGCCTCCTCCGACTCCTCCCCAACCACCACTTCCACCTCTTCTTCCTCCTGCACCTACTCCCACTCCCCTTCTTCCTAAACCTCCTACTCCACCTCCTTCCCCTCTAGCTCCACCTCCTCCTACTTCTCCCCAATCTCCACCTATTCCTCCTTCTGTACCTACTCCCACTTCTCCTCCTACTAAACCTCCTACTCCACCTCCTTCCCCCCCTCCCTCTCTAGCTCCACCACTTCCCACTGCTACTTTTCCCAAAATACCTCTTCCACCTCTTTCTCCTCCTGAACCTCCTACTCCACCTCCAGATTCGCCTCCTCCCACTCCTCCTCCCCAACCACTATCTCCACCTCTTTCTCCTTCTGCTCCTACTTCCGCTCTCCCTCCTCCTGACCCTCCCACTCCACCTCCTATTCCTATTCCTTTAGATTCGCCTCCTCCCATTCCACCCCAAACACTATCTCCACCATTTCCTCCTTCTGCTCCTACTCCCACTCCCCCTCCTCCGCAACCTTCTCTTCCTCCCCCTTCTGCTCCTCCCCCTTCTCCTCCACCTCCTACTCCTCCTAGTCCTCCCCAATCACCACCTCTACCTTTTAATACTCCTGTTTCTACTCCCACTTCCCCTCCTCCTGACCCTCCTTCTCCTCCTCCACCTCCTCCCACTCCTACCCCTTCCCAACCACCACCTCCACCTCTTCCATTTCCTACATCTACTCCCACTCCTCGTCCTCCCATTCCACCTTATGTTGCCCAGAGAGCCAGCCGAGCTAAAGCCAACTTGTTAAAAGAATTAAAGAGCCGCTATAAAAACATCACTGATGCCCCACAGTAAGTTCTCCTAACTTTGTTAGATGCCTTATATGTTTTGTCGAAAATTAGGACATTGACTAAATAATTAAAGATTTGACATGAAATCCTATTTTGTGTATTATTCCTATGTAACATCTTTATTTCTCTAACCTTACTTAGAAACGAAAATCTTGAAGAACAGAAGAACCCGAACGCTTGTAAGTATAAAGATGTGAAATACTTCTTTTATCCCATAATCTTGTGTAGGGATTAATAAAGGACTGATCGCCACAATAAGCAGGACAATTCTACTGGTTATATGCATTGTATAAAGGAAACATCTGACATTGATCACATAGTATTGGGTATCTACTGTACTGGGTCTCCAGCTCTAGGCTGACATTGGAATAATGAAGAATTAATGTCCATGTCCATGAAATGAGCAGCTATTCTTATAGAGATTGTCTCTTTTTCAGACCTAAAACCATCTGCACCTCCAAGTCCAAAAGAGCAAGAACAAAGTCCATCCAATTCCCGAGCCTCCTTCTCCGAAGGATCGGGGAGGCTCTTTTAGGAGCCCCCCGATCCCATTCAGTAAGTTTTTATGATTTTTTAAATAAATTTATGTTATTTATAAACTCTTTGCATATGAAAGAAATGAGCTATAAAGGTAAAACAGTCCAGAAATGAAACATCTTATGACGTCTATGGTTATGTGTTCTCCAGTCTTCTGTGAAGTCCTTACTATTAGGGATGTAGTTACCTAAAGTGTATTTTATGTGTTCTGTTCAACAGCCATCAATATGTCACCCCAGCACCGAGCCTCCACAACTGTTACCATCTGTCATCCGTCTCCTCCATAACAAATAATCTGCCGCCAACTATTATAAGCCGCCGCCAACCGTCCCAGCCAAGCCCCACAAGCCGCAACCAAAAATGTATTCCTGCCGTCCGTCCTGCCGCCATGACTGTGTATATATGTAAATAGTGTGTGTGTATATATGTGTGTAAATATGTAGATAGGATGTAAATATGTAGATAGGGTGTAAATATGTAAATTTGTAAATTTGTAGATAGTGTGTAAATACGTAAATATGTAGATAGGGTGTAAATATGTAAATTTGTAAATATGTAGATAGGGTGTAAATATGTAGATAGTGTGTAAATATGTAGATAGGGTGTAAATATGTAAATTTGTAGATAGTGTGTAAATATGTAAATATGTAGATAGGGTGTAAATATGTAAATTTGTAAATATGTAGATAGCGTGTAAATATGTAAATTTGTAAATATGTAGATAGCGTGTAAATATGTAAATAGGGTGTATATATGTAAATTTGTAAATATGTAAATAGTGTGTAAATATGTAAATTTGTTAATATGTATAAATGTAAAAATGTAGATAGTGTGTAAATATGTGGATAGTGTGTAAATATGTAAATTTGTAAATATGTAAATTTTAAATATGTAAATATGTAGATAGTGTGTAAATATGTACATTTGTATATATGTAAATTTGTAAATATGTAAATTTGTAAATATGTAGATAGTGTGTAAATATGTAAATATGTATATATGTAAAAATGTATAGATGCAAATATGTAGATAGCGTGTAAATTTGTACATTTGTATATATGTAAATTTGTAAATATGTAAATATGTAGATAGTGTGTAAATATGTAGATAGTGTGTAAATATGTAAATTTGTAAATATGTATATATGTAAATATGTAAATACCAAACATTGCCTTGTGTGTTCTTTTATTTCTATTCTATTATAAAGCTTTTATGATCTATGACACTGTGATCCAGTAACATTATATACATCTGGTATATGATGTGTTATAAAATGTTTTGTACTACAGGATATACATAGATTTATACATCAGAATAGAGTAGAATGTGGATCCTGGGGAAAGAATATTTACCCCAAAGTAAAAGATAATGATTGGGGAAGATAAGGGGAAAATTCCTGGCTGCATATGTGGGAGGAGCCTCTTAGTATACATATCCACCTTGATAAATAATAATTATTATTATTTATATAGCGCACACAGATTACACAGCGCTGCACAAAGCACAGTCCCTGTCCCCATGGGGCTCACAATCTAATCAACCTAACAGTGGGCACATGTATCATAGTTTGGTCTCTCTGAGGTGCATTTTAGAGACATTTGGCGGATAGTTTTTGCACCTTATGTATGATCCTGTCTTTTTACTTGTGATACATGTTCAGTCTTTCCTATCCGGGCAGGCGCATATTTTGGCTTCTTTTTGAGACTTTTTGTTGCAAATGTCTCAAATCCACATGGACAAAACCCACGTGAGGTGGTTATATGCAGGAGAGGACACAAGCCATGTGAGGGGGTATATACAGGAGAGGATACAAGCCATGTGAGGGGGTTATATACAGGAGAGGATACAAGCCATGTGAGGGGTTATATACAGGAGTGGACACAAGCCACGTGAGGGGTTATATACAGGAGAGGATACAAGCCACGTGAGGGGTTATATACAGGAGAGGATTTTATGACTGGCTTGATCTACAGAATTTACAACATTTTAGAATTTAGGGCCTCACTTGTGATTTTGCCCAGAGCCCCAATTTTTCTAAAACGGCCCTGTTCGTAATGGTCTAGCTCTGGGACATTACATACACCATCTGGAGAAATGTAAGGTTCTCTTTTCCTTTCTATTTGTCCGCACAAGTGAAACTTTTTAAGGAGTGAATGTAATAGATCTATAAATTTAAACTAAGTAAGTTACATCGAGACCAAAATGTTACAAGAAACAATAGAATATAATGATGGCAAAGAATAAAGGCTGCAGGAATTTGTGAACTGAAGAACCCAACAGGTTCCATTAACCTATGCAGCCCTGGAAATAATAATGACTTAGACACATAATTCTTGTGAAATGTGGGTAGGCCACAGCTTTTATTATTGATTTTCAACATGGATAACTTCTTAAAGTCTTGTTAGAACAATTTAACAGGTTGAATATGAGATACAAGAAAACAAAAGTGTTATTTGCCCCATGCACTATCCTCGATCTTCTTGTAAATGCTTTCACCCGGATGACAGCTGCAGGGAGCCGGCAGACATGTGGGCAACCTAGGACATCCTTGAGCATAACTCCACTGCCACAGGAGCAGACATATCACCTCGAACTACTGATGGCAGCGCCTCAACCCCCCCCCCACACACACACTGCCCAAAGCTATAGCCTTTTCCACTGGAGGCCTACTAAGAAAATGTCCAAGCCAATTAAATTCCCTCCTAATTCAGTATGGAGTATCACTAAATTCTCCCACAGAGGAGACGTGCTTGGAGATTTCTGTGAGCCCTCTTAATTGCCATTGGATTCCTGACCCCTCTAAATTCCCCCAGCTCGACTCTCCCCAAGTCATTCCCCCTCACATGTATAATAACCACACCATAGTGGAAAGACCTGCTAATTTGTGGAATCTCCCAGGGCATGTGAGTCCAGTGCTCCTGAACATCCTTTATTTTATTAATCATATATTAGTAGGCTGAGGTGTGGGGAATGTAATTTCTAAAACAATCAGATTTCCACTGGCCTAAGGCTTTATACTTAGTCACCTGCAGAATGGGTATGGATCCCTGCCCATAGGGAGGATGGTGCGCCATATACCCCTGCCTTAGGGGTCAGTTTTGGATCTCCTAATGCATCTTACATGCTGCATATTACAGCAGCGAGGTCAGGTAAGGTATCCTGCTGTTGAAGCCCAACTGGCTTATTTCTGCTGCTGAAAACTAGCTCACCAATGAGCAACGCTCCAAAAAAATTTGATGAAAGAAGCTTCTTTGAAGAGTTTCATTTCATAGGGATCTTTGCAAATGACTGTCAGGACATTAATTAACTACTCTTGGACCACCCACTGACTTTAGACATCAGTGGGCGCGGGTCCAGAGTCTGCAGCGCCGTCTTCAGAAGTTGCTGCGGTTTTCTTCTGCTCCTGCGCTAGTTGCAGAAGCAGGACCAGGTCTCTGGCACCAGGAGACCTTAGGGAGAAGGCAGGAGCGGTTAATTACCGTTTCTGTTTTCTCTGTCCCTCACAGCATAGCAGTGAAGTAGTGCAATACAGACTGGAGCAGAGGCAGTGCTGTCATGTGACCACTGGATCGAAAGAGGTTAATCAGAGCTGCTGGCTCTAATCAGATCCAGTACAGCGCTGATCAACATCAGCCCTCTTACAGATACCCCAGTTACAGGCAAAACTGTAAAAGATAGGGTAAAAGAAAAAAAATGTAAAAATTAAAAAAACAGGGGTCTTTTATGCATTACTTTTATTTTATATATTTTCATGTATCCATGCCCCCCCCCCCCCCACTTGCTCTCACCAAACTCCGGCCCTCTGATGTCCTTCTGGAGCAGAAGGTACTGTTACAGTGGGGGGAGGTGGGGAGCATACATTAAAACCCGGTGATGGCGAGAGGTGCTCAAGCAACGTCAGTCTGAGTGCCTCTGGCTCATTTACATATTTTTTACTGTGAAACCTTCTTCAAGAAGCTTTGCTTCCTGCCTCTTGGGATGGAGGTCTAGCTTAGGCTTTAGTCTGAATACAGTCAATGGTGTTCTCCTGTTGTGTAGCAACTGATTCTGTTTTTGATATTGCGGTGGAAACCATGCAATGCAGAGTGGTTGCTTGTGCAGATGGAGCACTTGTGGCGAAACTTGCATCTACAATGACCTTCATTAAAGAGCCAACAAGCTTCTGTTGGTTTGTGGACCATTGTGGCTGTTTGTTGTCCTGTCCCTGTACTTGATCTAAAAAAGATCTCTGTGGATGTTGGGCTAGATTCATCTGGATCCATACTTTGATGCCCAACCTATTGATGGGTTGAGTGGAGGTCAACAATGAAATTCCACATCTTGCTTCTAAGATCCTGCAGCTGCCTAGGCTGAGAGCTAAAATACCCTGCAATATGGAATGATTGCTTGTACATGTCCCATAGTGGGACATAGTAGTCCCATAATGTTTAATATAAAAATAAATCAATACATATATTAAAATACTTGTAAAAATATGCAAAGTTTTCCAGGATGGGATAAGGAAAACCACACCTCTTTTAGCTACCTTGTAAGGCAGCTCCCTTGACTTCAAGCATGACCTACAAGAGGACTTATAATATGATGCGGGATTAAAACCAAACCAGTATATCTATTCCAGAAGGACTCCCAACATTTCATCCATTTGCACATTATTCAAAGGGAATAATGGGGGCTAGAATCATCTGGATCCATACTTTGATGCCCAACCTATTGATGGGTTGAGTGGAGGTCGACAATGAAATTCCACATCTTGCCTCTAAGATCCTGCAGCTGCCTAGGCTGAGAGCTAAAATACCCTGCAATATGGAATGATTGCTTGTTCATGTCCAATTGTGGGACATAGTAGTCCCATAATGCTCCGCCGTGCAGATTGTATGTACCGTACATGGTGTATAAATATACAAATGCAACATCCCCCACCGGGGCCTAGCTTTTTCTCGGGGCCTGGAGTCAGCCGGGGCCCGCAGTACCTGAGTGGCTGGCGATTGCGGCCTAGGCACGCTAGTGTCACGGTGCTTGGTATGGGGAACCGGAGGGCTGTCCTACAGCCTGGCAGGTCTCCAGCAGAGTGGTGTTGGCAAGAAATGATGAGGGAGAGGCTGCTATAGCGGATCTCCCTGGGGCAACCCTTTGGTGTCTAGAGTATGAGTCTCTGTGTAGTGGACAGGGTGCCTGTGATGATGGCAGCTGTAGTAGCAGGGACCAGACGGAGGCAGAGGTTGAACAAAAACAACTTACAGTTCTTTATTGGAACTGACAGGAACCGCAGCAACGTGCCTTTAACAGAGTAGTGGATTGCTGAGATGTAGTTGGAGGGAGTCACAGGATGTAGAGCACCAGCCTGGATGCAGAGGGCAGGCTGGGAGGTAGCTGTGTCCTAATAGGATGCTTCAGTTTGTCCTGGGTTGCTTCAGGTAGGATGATACCCCTTTCCTCACTAACCCTTAGCTATTAGCTCCACTCTTCAGGCAGGGGCTAGGCTCTTCCTGCTCTGGTCTGGTATGCTAGCTGTATAGAGTTTAGACTGTAGTTATTCCAGTTTGCTTCTGCAGACTCCTAGGTCTGACTGCTTTCTACAAGTGTCCTGCAGACCCTCTGGTCTGACTGGAACTGGTCTCTACTCTCTGCAGGGAGAGACTGCTCTCTTCAGCAAGTTTCCTGACAGGGTCTTGTAACTCCCCTGGTCAGGTGGTGGCTACTCCTCCAATTACATCTCAGCTTACAGAGAATAGAGTGCAATACATGTGATTGGATGACACATCTTATACCACATAAAACAGTTAACTCCTGCCTTGCCAGGCAGGATCTACCACTGCAATGTTCCCTTGTGTCCTATAAGGACTATGTAGTGTGATGTAGTGACATGCTGTGGGACGTATTCGCAACCACCCCTCCGCCTTGCATCGGCGAGGGTGTTGCACAAACAGATCAGGGGCTGCAGAAGAGGATTGTTGGGAAATATTTGCCGCTAATATAGAAAAGTCTTGTATCCAATTTTTGTATCCGGTCTGTACTAAGGAGGGTGCAAATGTCCGCGTATTTTCCTTTTTTAATTTTATGAGGTGATAATGTTGATGTTATGTTAGTCTCGTGATGAGGTAAGGGCTACCCACAAAGGGATGCCTTTGTACTTACCGTTCCCAACTGTGGAAGCAGCTGGCTCCTAGAGGAGGTGACTGTGATTCAGAAGAGAAGGAGAGGGAACTGCTTTCACTGCAGGATCTCCTGAAATGATTGTTTGGAGTTATGGGTGTGGTGGCTTGAGTTGCTCCTTCCATCATGGTGGTAGTGTGCCGGATTACGGCCACTAAAACCAGATGAGAGTGAACAGTGCTGATGACCCCGATTTTTGTAATGCTGAGGAGGGATAGTGGCAATGATGTTGACTCTTGTGGTGCTCAGCTGGGTGATGTTTTTGACGGCATAATGGTGGTTGTGACCTGCAGAGGAAGACTCAAGCCTATATTGATTTCCCTGCTTTTTTGTGTGGTGGGCAAGTGGGGGGCTTGTAATATGGCCTTTGGCCGTTCTGCAGAATGCCGCTCAATCCTTGCAGGGATATAGGAACAGGCCACATCTACTGGGTGCCAGCTACTGTCAAGGAGGTGATTGCCATGAGCGGGAGTGGCTGCCCTGTATGCAGCCTGAGTTCCCTCATGCATGGTTTGGGACACAGCATGGCTGGGCCACTTACAATTGTCATTCTCCATAAGGAGAGTTCTTTATTTCCGACCCTAGTCACAGGCCTCTTACTCAGCCAAACTAGATCCCTTCGTTGTACTAATGAGACCCAATCTGGTCAAAACATTACACAGTGCTGTCTACAGTTGGTCTTTGCTGTAATTGGAATGCTATGTGTGTTTAGTAAGATGCATTGAACGAGCAGTGTGCTAGTGTAGAATGCTCATGGCACGGTTGAGCTATATACACCTTAAGTCTAAGTGTGAATCTTAATTTATTGTATATTGTGCTGTGGTCTGTGCTGTGACACAGTATACACTGTTTGCATGTACCCTTTGAATAATATGCAAATGGTTGAAATGTTGGGAGTCCTTCTGGAATAGATATACTGGTTTGGTTTTAATCTTGCATCATATTATAAGTCCTCTTGTAGGTCATGCTTGATGTCAAGAGAGCTGCCTTACAAGGTAGCTAAATGAGGCGTGGTTTTCCTTATCCCATCCACTCCAGCCACAGTAATGAGATGTCCTTCCTCTGGGTTGACAAGCACAAGGGTCATCTATGCACCAGTATCACTCAACCCCATGGTGACAGTGATGACCTGTAGACAACTTCTTATTCTCACCCACAAAAAACACATACGTTTTGATAGTTTTGGCTAAAGTGGCAGTTCTTATCTAGGAAAGTAATGCCAATATGTCCAACCTGATTACACACAAAACACTTGCGGCGATCCCCAACAGGTTTGGGGTATACGGCAAGTGTCACCCCCGGATCTTTGTAGGCAGAAGTGCTGACAGGAGGTCCCCCCCCCCCCATTCCATCTTGGAGATGCAGGTTTCTGTGTCACTGGCAACATAAACCTCTGGTGTGAGGTTAAAATACAGTATCAAGTCCTTTTTGATAACCTCATATATCATGTTCCATTGATGCAGGCAAGGCCACAAATGGCTCCAATGCTTTGCCTTTTAGACCAGGAGTGAGATATCTAGCCCATTCTGCAGGGGGCAGTTGGAATTGCAGACCCTTTCAAAGCCTTGAAGAAGAACATCCTATTCACCATTGTTCTCCAGAACAGGAAAATGATCCAGATGGGGCCTTAGGGGAGTAGTGTACATGGACTCACCCTGGGCTGGGGTAATGGTGAAGAACATTGCTGTTGCAGTTGTAGCTGGGCCATCTGCAGCTTGAAATCCCACTCTTCTTGGGCAGGAGAAGAAGAGAAAGAGAAGAGTCCATACATTGATATGGTTCCCGAAAATACTGTTCCTGAGTGATAGGATAACTAATAACCCTTACTACTAAGTTTTATAGTTAAATAGTTAAGATTTATCCCTCCCCCCCAAAGATGGACTTTAAACATTTGCATTGGCCGATAATTTATGCTTGATGGATTGTTCCCCCGCCCCCTGACTTGTGACGTCACTGAGAGGAGAATGTACACATGCTAATGTGGCCTGTCCCATCCCTCAATGAGTAACATTTTGTAAGTGGATTGCTATTAGATAAGATAATTCTAATGCAACTGCAACTGCCTCCAATCAACTGGTTATCCCATTCTCTATCACCCCATACCAAACTTTGGGGTGTTACACATAAATCAGGGACGTTACTACATTGGTAGCAGCCATAGCAGCTGCAGTATCAGGGGGCCCCGGCATTTTGGATATTGAGTGTGTATTGGTGTATATATGCTGTATGTCTGTATTTGGTGTTGTATGTATATGTACAGTATATTTGCTATATGTGTGCATATTTGTGATACCTATATGCTGCATGGGACTATATGGTGCTGTATGTGTTTGTATATGCTGTATGTATATGTGGTGTGTGTATACTGTATGTATGTTTATGCTGTATGTGTGCATATTGTCAGGCACCGGGGTAGTGGACCCACTGGACCACCGTGGACGATGATGTAAGCCGACACCTAGGAGCAGAGTCTAAGTGGCACCCGGTTTTCACCGGAGCCTGTCACAAAGCAGGTCGGGGTGGGATACCACCAGGTCCATCAATAGGCGCGACTTTGTCCACGGTGGAGGCCAAGGCGAAGTACAAAGTAGTAAGGCAAGATCGTGGTTGGGGACAGGCAGGAGGTCAGGACAGGCAGCACGGGATCAGAGCCGGGAACGTAGAGGAAGGGCAGCGGACGGGCAGCATGGGATTGAAGTGAATAACAGAAACGGGGTCACAACAAGATATCACAATACAAGCACAGGGTATCAGACAAAGCTTTCTCTTAGGCTATGAGTCACAAAGATCCAACAGGGGACACAGGAAGGGACTGGATATTTAACAGAATTGACAGCCGGTTAGCGGCAATTAGCGGTACACTTGCCCTTTAAGTTTCACAGAGCCAGAGCGCCCATTCCCTAGGAGGTGGGGACGCGCGTGCGGAGCCGCGGAAGAGATGCCGCTGGAACCCGGAGAGGTAAGTGTGGCAGAGGGTCACACGGAGGCACACAGGTGCACCTGCAACCCGAGACATGGGTCGCAGGGGCACCCGTGACATATATGCTGTATGTATATGAGTGTATAAATGTGGGGGTTGTAACTCATGTGTGAATATATTTTTTTTTTTGAAGGGGGGCTCCATTCAGATGTCTGCTATGGGGCCCTGCCTCTCCTAGTTACGCCCCTGGTTGTTATGTAATCTAGAGGGGGTTCATGGAGGCATACAATCCCAGAATTCAAAAGGGATGAGGGGCAGTTGCCCCTGTGGTAACCAGGACCTATGAAGAGGTTAAAGAGAGGTCTATTCATCTCTGCATTGGCCCAAAAGTGTAATTTGGATTTGTAAATTGGGATAAGAATTTGGAGAGACTAACTACAAACTATTAAATATGGGCGTATTTTACCACCCACATGCATATATTCGTTTACCTTTCTATTCATTATTTCTCATCATTGTTATCAAAGTTTAGTCACTTTCTGTTGTTGGTTTTTCCATATGCCACCACCATGTTTTTTGAGCCACACATAGCGACGGCATTGTGGCCCCCTTAACTTTACACATTGTGGCCTCCTCCACCGTATAGAATTTCCCCCTCCTTTTCCTTGTTTCTCTATGATAAAAAAACACAGTTACTCACCTACCCCACTGCAGTCTCTGCTTCCTCCACTGCTGCCGCTTCGTGGAGCCCTGAAGCCAGCAGGCGCTATTCTACCTCTGTCACACAAAGCTGCAATAGAGGGTCAGTGATGATGCTGGGAGCTAGCGCTCTTCTACTGTGTCCATTGCAGCCTGGGACAAACCTTCCCCACCCGGGACAGAGGGACAAAGCCCAAAATCTGGGACCATCCCACCAGAGTTGGGATGTTGGGATATGTGCTTGACTGTTAGGTTGTGTAAACTGAAAATGTTTTGTCGGGAATAGATCCATTTTAAGCACATTATATGACTATATGGTGCACAGATTACACTTCAACACTAGTGGGAGCTGCAGTTCCATATCTGATTCTTATATGTGCTGAAACAATGTAAAGACCACAATCTCATTTTACCTGAACTAATGTTGTGCCCACTTTATTGTATGATTGGATCATTACTGATTTCGATAGAATATGCTCATAAATAGCTACAAATATGTAATGATCAAATTTTCAAAAAATTATCAAAAAATAGGATTATGATCCGTTGCGGGTGCAAGCTAGTGAGGTCCGACTCAAGGCCTCCGGGTTATCCAAATATCCAAGCAGAGAAGCAGCACTCCATCAGTTTCAAATTTTTATTCACATGTAGGCAAACATCAACGTTTCAGCTAACTCAATGTAGCCATTTGTAGCTTGGAAATGGCTACATTGAGTTAGCTGAAACATTGCTGCTTCTCTGCTTGGATATTTGGCTACAAATATGTAAATATACTAATTAATAATATTGGTAAAATAAGAAGGAGGAGACCAACCACTATATAACAGATACCTCATGAGGGTGTCAAAAAGTGATCCTGGGAGTAAACCACTTTGGGCCTGTACTTTCATCCTCTATTGTGGGTACATTTTCTGAGATATGTAAGGAGATGCAATTTTTGAGTGCCTTCATGAAAATAAAGTATAACTATGCATCAGCATGGGTTTATGAGGTTTTTGTCCAGTAAAAATAACTAGATTCTGCAAAGCTGTAAATTCTATACCAAGGTAAATTGAATGTCATAATTCTCGATCCTGCACGCTCTAGCAGACAACAATGTGGATACCAGAGCACACAGTTTTCCCTCTCTGCAGGTCAGCCCTCCGGTCCCCATACCAAGTACCGTGACAACCGTGACCACCGTGTGCATAAGGCCGCATAAGCCAGCCACTCCAGTATTCTGGGCCTAGGCTGCCTCCAGGCCATAAAAAAAGGCTAGTTCCCGGTGGGGGATGTTGCAAATATATTATTAAAGAGCCAGCGATTAAAGCTCTCTGTGGCCGTAGCTGCACATCCCAGGAGAAAAGTGATCCGGCTCCAAGACAAAAATTCCACTGTTGTTCTCTTTAAAAATTCCAGAAGTTTATTGTCATCTCAGCATAAAAGCATACACATACGGTCAACACAGCAGGTCTGAATTGCCTACGCGTTTCGGGTAAAACCGCTACCCTTATTCATGGCCATATATCTGCTTCTTTTTAGCCCTGCCCAGTTCCCTGAGTCACCATCAGAGCCCCGGAAGAGGGGAGCGAGAAGAAGTGGGACTGCTGCAGGTGAAGGTAAGTAACAGTTTCTTTTTGTTTAATACCAGCAAGAGGAGGAGAAGAGGAAGGAGTAAGTAAGAGGAGGAGGGAGGACATGAGGACACAGTTAGAGGAAAAAGGAGGACATAGGGGCACAGTAAGAGGAGGATGAAAGACAGGGGGTGCACAATTTGAGGAGGATGGAGGACAGGGGGCCACAGTAAGAGGAGGATGGAGGGTACAATTTGAGGAGGATGCGGGACAGAGTACCACAGTACGAGGAGGATGGGGGACAGGGGTCACAGTGTGAGGAGGATGGCGGACAAGGTGCCAGAGTATGAGGCGGATGGAGGACAGGAGGCCACAGTCTGAGAAGAATGGAGTACAAAGGCCACAATTTGAGGGAGATGGAGGACAGAAAGCCACAATATGAGGAGGATGGAGGACAGGTGCCACAATATGAGGTGTATGAAGGACATGAGGCCACAATATGAGGGGATGGAGGACAGGAGGCCCCAATATGAGGAGGGTAGAGGACAGGAGGCCACAAGGGGAAGAAGAGGAGCGACATTGTTGGAGAGAGGGGTCACAATGTGATGAGTAGAGGGGAGGGGGGGGATAGAAGTACAGAAAGCTTGGCATTATATGTTGCTGAGTTGCTTTAAGGGGTATTATATGGGTCCATAGTTTGTTGTCAAGCAGTTGAACAGCTTCTAGATCATGTTTCTTTCATGGTCCAGCTTGGTGGCATCATACTGAAAATTAACTTTGAAGTATCATGTAAGCTAGATGTATTAAGTCAGGTAGGAGGAGAGTTTAAATTCTTTTTTTTTCTCTGAACACCTCCTCCCATGTGATCAGGAGATTTGATCAGTGATGTCCCTGGACACAGGAACATCAATTACAGTGAAGGTGGTGTTCCAAGGCAGGGAGAGCTTGACTTCAGTGTTAAAATCCCCTCCTCCTTGATGTCATAAAACCAAATTACATCTCACTTTGAAGTTGATTTTCTGGATGATGCCACCACACCAGGGCATGAAAGAAACATCATCTAGAAGCTGCTCAGCTGCTTGATAACATACGGTAAGTGGTTTATCAGGCCAATTTCTTATGACAGGTTCCCTTTAAGTTCCAGATTATACTATGTTTGCAGTGGGGAAATGGGCGTGGTTTAGGAAATAGGGGGGAAGGAATTTATGTCCCTCTTTATCTCAACCAAAAGTTGGGTGGTCTGTCTATAAGGATTAACATTGATCTTTTTCTTGAGTTGATGACTGGTGAATTAAGGGCTTTGATTATTTTAAGTCCACTAATCTATCTCCCCTAGGAGATAGATATTGTTGTTCTGAATCGCAATGATGATGTGACAAAGTGTGAGCATATCTTGCATGATACACAATGTTACCACCCTTTACGTTTTAATCCGACCTCCAAGTTTAGTAGGGAACTTGAGATTATTCTATCAGATGCCCTGCCTAAAAAAATTAATTAATAAGTGTGAAGAAAACTGTGATGTTTCGGACCTCTGAAGGGTAAGCAAGGTCACTTTATTATCCTTTTATAGACAATCCCAGAATGCACAGGTTCTGAGAGGTGCAGGAAGTGATTTAAAGTTGGACACACAACTTCCGGATATGGCACAACAATAAATCACAGCCCTGAATGGCTATAAGATCTCTCTCACTAGCCACAGCGAGACAGAATCTTATCAACCCTGAGCTGCCACCATTTTTCCTTTAATATAAGCCTGGTCCGTAACGGGATGCATATATGTGAGACTCGGAGGCGGGGATTCGTGGATCGGGATAGAAGAGCAACACAGATTAGATTTTATATTTAATTGCCTTTAATTGCCTTAAGGGCACACTAGACAAAACAATATATACCGTAGAGATATATACAGATACATAGAGTACAAAAATACAAGGTAGCACTACAAGTAACAGCAGTTTGTCACCTTGTGTGTGGCCTAATGAAATCTGATAGTCCACACCTTAAGATTAGAGATGAGCAAACATACTCGTCCGAGCTTGATGCTCGTTCGAGCATTAGCGTACTCGAAACTGCTCGTTGCTCGGACGAATACTTCGCCCGCTCGAGAAAATGGCAGCTCCCGCCGTTTTGCTTTTTGGCGGCCAGAAACAGAGCCAATCACAAGCCAGGAGACTCTGCACTCCACCCAGCATGACGTGGTACCCTTACACGTCGATAGCAGTGGTTGGCTGGCCAGATCAGGTGACCCTGGGATAGACTAGCCGCTGCCCGCGCTGCTCGGATCATTCTGTGTCTGGATGCCGCTAGGGAGAGAGCTGCTGCTGGTCAGGGAAAGCGTTAGGGTGTTCTATTAGAATAGTGTTAGGCAGGAGTGATTCAACAAGAACCCAACAGCCCTTCTTAGGGCTACAATAACGTTATACTTTTTTTTTTTTGTTTGCTTGTGGCTGGGCTTGCTGGCACTAGTAGTGCAGCTAGTACCATATTGTGAGGAATTTGCAGGGGGACTTGCTACCGCTGTGTTTTGCGCTTAGTGACACACATATCCACCTCAAACACCAAAGTGGGAAAATTTATTAGGGGTTTGATCAATTAGGCACAGTCTGCCATTAACTTTTTATTTTACGTTTATTTTTTTAATAACTCAGTGTCATCTCATCTTGCATAGCAGTGTGCTTTCATACTTGGCTAGAAAATAGCCATAGGAGAATCCAAACGGCTTACTTACGCCTACAGTAGCGTTATATATATTTGATTTCTGGTTGATCTGCTGGTGGCTGTCCTTGCTGCAGTGCATCTACTAGCAAATTGTGAGCAATTTGTAGTGAGAGTTGCGACCGCTGTGTTTTGCGCTTAGTGACGCACATATGCATCGCAAAGACCGAAGTGGGAAAATTTATTAGGGGTTGGATTTCAATTAGGCACAGTCTGCCATTAACTTTTTATTTTACGTTTATTTTTTTAATAACTCAGTGTCATCTCATCTTGCATAGCAGTGTGCTTTCATACTTGGCTAGAAAATAGCCATAGGAGAATCCAAACGGCTTACTTACGCCTACAGTAGCGTTATATATATTTGATTTCTGGTTGATCTGCTGGTGGCTGTCCTTGCTGCAGTGCATCTACTAGCAAATTGTGAGCAATTTGTAGTGAGAGTTGCGACCGCTGTGTTTTGCGCTTAGTGACGCACATATGCATCGCAAAGACCGAAGTGGGAAAATTTATTAGGGGTTGGATTTCAATTAGGCACAGTCTGCCATTTCCTTTTTTATTTTACGTTTATTTTTTTAATAACTCAGCGTCATCTCATCTGGCATAGCAGTGTGCTTTCATACTTGACTAGAAAATAGCCATAGGAGAATCCAAACGGCTTACTTACGCCTACAGTAGCGTTATATATATTTGATTTCTGGTTGATCTGCTGGTGGCTGTCCTTGCTGCAGTGCATCTACTAGCAAATTGTGAGCAATTTGTAGTGAGACTTGCGACCGCTGTGTTTTGCGCTTAGTGACGCACATATCCATCGCAAAGACCGAAGTGGGAAAATTTATTAGGGGTTGGATTTCAATTAGGCACAGTCTGGCAGTTTCTTTTTATTTTACGTTTATTTTTTCATAACTCAGCGTCATCTCATCAGTGTGCTTTCATACTTGGCTAGAAAATAGCCATAGGAGAATCCAAACGGCTTACTTACGCCTACAGTAGCGTTATATATATTTGATTTCTGGTTGATCTGCTGGTGGCTGTCCTTGCTGCAGTGCATCTACTAGCAAATTGTGAGCAATTTGTAGTGAGAGTTGCGACCGCTGTGTTTTGCGCTTAGTGACGCACATATCCATCGCAAAGACCGAAGTGGGAAAATTTATTAGGGGTTGGATTTCAATTAGGCACAGTCTGCCATTTCCTTTTTTATTTTACGTTTATTTTTTTAATAACTCAGCGTCATCTCATCTGGCATAGCAGTGTGCTTTCATACTTGGCTAGAAAATAGCCATAGGAGAATCCAAATGGCTGACTTACGCCTACAGTAGCTTTATATATATTTGATTTCTGGTTGATCTGCTGGTGGCTGTCCTTGCTGCAGTGCATCTACTAGCAAATTGTGAGCAATTTGTAGTGAGACTTGCGACCGCTGTGTTTTGCGCTTAGTGACGCACATATCCATCGCAAAGACCGAAGTGGGAAAATTTATTAGGGGTTGGATTTCAATTAGGCACAGTCTGGCAGTTTCTTTTTATTTTACGTTTATTTTTTCATAACTCAGCGTCATCTCATCAGTGTGCTTTCATACTTGGCTAGAAAATAGCCATAGGAGAATCCAAACGGCTTACTTACGCCTACAGTAGCGTTATATATATTTGATTTCTGGTTGATCTGCTGGTGGCTGTCCTTGCTGCAGTGCATCTACTAGCAAATTGTGAGCAATTTGTAGTGAGACTTGCGACCGCTGTGTTTTGCGCTTAGTGACGCACATATCCATCGCAAAGACTGAAGTGGGAAAATTTATTAGGGGTTGGATTTCAATTAGGCACAGTCTGGCAGTTTCTTTTTATTTTACGTTTATTTTTTCATAACTCAGCGTCATCTCATCAGTGTGCTTTCATACTTGGCTAGAAAATAGCCATAGGAGAATCCAAACGGCTTACTTACGCCTACAGTAGCGTTATATATATTTGATTTCTGGTTGATCTGCTGGTGGCTGTCCTTGCTGCAGTGCATCTACTAGCAAATTGTGAGCAATTTGTAGTGAGAGTTGCGACCGCTGTGTTTTGCGCTTAGTGACGCACATATCCATCGCAAAGACCGAAGTGGGAAAATTTATTAGGGGTTGGATTTCAATTAGGCACAGTCTGCCATTTCCTTTTTTATTTTACGTTTATTTTTTTAATAACTCAGCGTCATCTCATCTGGCATAGCAGTGTGCTTTCATACTTGGCTAGAAAATAGCCATAGGAGAATCCAAACGGCTTACTTACGCCTACAGTAGCGTTATATATATTTGATTTCTGGTTGATCTGCTGGTGGCTGTCCTTGCTGCAGTGCATCTACTAGCAAATTGTGAGCAATTTGTAGTGAGAGTTGCGACCGCTGTGTTTTGCGCTTAGTGACGCACATATCCATCGCAAAGACCGAAGTGGGAAAATTTATTAGGGGTTGGATTTCAATTAGGCACAGTCTGCCATTTCCTTTTTTATTTTAGGTATATTTTTTTAATAACTCAGCGTCATCTCATCTGGCATAGCAGTGTGCTTTCATACTTGGCTAGAAAATAGCCATAGGAGAATCCAAATGGCTTACTTACGCCTACAGTAGCGTTATATATATTTGATTTCTGGTTGATCTGCTGGTGGCTGTCCTTGCTGCAGTGCATCTACTAGCAAATTGTGAGCAATTTGTAGTGAGACTTGCGACCGCTGTGTTTTGCGCTTAGTGACGCACATATCCATCGCAAAGACCGAAGTGGGAAAATTTATTAGGGGTTGGATTTCAATTAGGCACAGTCTGGCAGTTTCTTTTTATTTTACGTTTATTTTTTCATAACTCAGCGTCATCTCATCAGTGTGCTTTCATACTTGGCTAGAAAATAGCCATAGGAGAATCCAAACGGCTTACTTACGCCTACAGTAGCGTTATATATATTTGATTTCTGGTTGATCTGCTGGTGGCTGTCCTTGCTGCAGTGCATCTACTAGCAAATTGTGAGCAATTTGTAGTGAGAGTTGCGACCGCTGTGTTTTGCGCTTAGTGACGCACATATCCATCGCAAAGACCGAAGTGGGAAAATTTATTAGGGGTTGGATTTCAATTAGGCACAGTCTGGCAGTTTCTTTTTATTTTACGTTTATTTTTTCATAACTCAGCGTCATCTCATCAGTGTGCTTTCATACTTGGCTAGAAAATAGCCATAGGAGAATCCAAACGGCTTACTTACGCCTACAGTAGCGTTATATATATTTGATTTCTGGTTGATCTGCTGGTGGCTGTCCTTGCTGCAGTGCATCTACTAGCAAATTGTGAGCAATTTGTAGTGAGAGTTGCGACCGCTGTGTTTTGCGCTTAGTGACGCACATATCCATCGCAAAGACCGAAGTGGGAAAATTTATTAGGGGTTGGATTTCAATTAGGCACAGTCTGCCATTTCCTTTTTTATTTTACGTTTATTTTTTTAATAACTCAGCGTCATCTCATCTGGCATTGCAGTGTGCTTTCATACTTGGCTAGAAAATAGCCATAGCAATAGGATAGCATTGTTTGGTTTTAAAAACTAAAAAACACAAAAAAAAACTAAAAAACACAAAAAAAAGTAAAAAAAAAATGAAAGTTATAACTTTCATTTTCAAAATGTTTAACCCGAGGGCTAGGGGTAGAGGACGAGGGCGGGGACGTGGGCGTCCAACTACTGCATGAATCAGAGGCCATGGTCCTGGGCGGGGTGAGACACCACCTGCTGATGAGGGAGCAGGGGAACGCCGCAGAGCTACACTCCCTAGGTTCATGTCTGAAGTTACTGGGACTCGTGGTAGAGCACTGTTGAGGCCAGAACAGTGCGAACAGCTGATGTCGTGGATTGCCGACAATGCTTCGAGCAATTTGTCCACCAGTCAGTCTTCCACGCAGTCCACCCATGTCACCGAAATCGGCACTCCTCCAGCTCCTGCACCTCAGCCTCCTCCCCCCCAGTCTGCCCCCTCCCAGGAAAATTTGAACCGGCATACTCTGAGGAACTGTTTTCTGGACCCTTCTCACAGTCACAAACCACTTGTCCGGTTGCTGCTGAGCAATTTTCCGATGCCCAGGTTTTCCACCAGTCGCAGTCTGTGGGTGATGATGACCTTCTTGACGTAGTGGAAGAAGTGTGTAAAGAGGTGTCCGACGATGAGGAGACACGGTTGTCAGACAGTGGGGAAGTTGTTGTCAGGGCAGGAAGTCCGAGGGGAGAGCAGACTGAGGGATCGGAGGATGATGAGGTGACAGACCCAAGCTGGGTTGATAGGCCGGGTGAACACAGTGCTTCTGAGATGGAGGAGAGTCCTCGACCAGAACAGGTTGGAAGAGGCAGTGGTGGGGCCAGACGGAGAGGCAGGGCCAGACCTGGTGCATCAGCGCCAAATGTGTCAACTAGTGAAGCTCCCGTGGCGAGGGCTCCTGCGGCGAGGGCTAGATTTTCAGAAGTCTGGAGGCTCTTTAAGGAAACACCGGATGACCGACGGACTGTGGTGTGCAACATTTGCCAAACCAGGATCAGCAGGGGTTCCACCACTAATAGCTTAACTACCACCAGTATGCGCAGGCATATGAATGCTAAACACCCCACTCAGTGGCAACAAGCCCGTTCACCTCCGGCCGTGCACACCACTGCTCCTTCCCCTGTGTCAGCTGATAGTCAGCCCCCTGCCCAGGACCCTGCCACAAAAACCCCATCGTCGCCTCCACGATCCTCCACAGCATCCACCAGCGTTCAGCTCTCCATACCCCAGACGCTGGAGCGGAAACTCAAATATAGCGCAACCCACCCGCACGCCCAAGCCCTTAATGTCCACATCTCCAGATTGCTCAGCCTGGAGATGCTGCCCTATAGGCTAGTAGAGACCGAGGCCTTTCGCAACCTCATGGCGGCGGCCGCCCCTCGGTATTCGGTCCCCAGCCGCCACTACTTTTCCCGATGTGCCGTCCCAGCCCTGCACCAGCACGTGTCAGACAACATCATCCGTGCCCTGACCAACGCCGTTTCTGACAAGGTCCACCTGACCACGGACACGTGGACGAGTGCTGCCGGGCAGGGCCACTATATATCGCTGACGGCACATTGGGTTAACTTGGTGGAGGCTGGGACCGAGTCTGACCCTGCGGCTGGTCATATACTGCCGACGCCAAGGATTGCGGGGCCTACCTCGGTCCAGGTGTTTCAGGCCTACTATGCCTCCTCCTCCTCCCACCCCTCCTCCTCCGAACTACCATCCGTGGGCATGGCGCCATCAGTCGGTAGCTCTAGGCACAGCAGCAGTGCCGTTGCTAAGCGACAGCAGGCGGTGCTCAAACTGCTGAGCCTAGGCGATAAAAGGCACACCGCCCAAGAACTATTACAGGGCATCACGGCGCAGACTGATCTGTGGCTGGCACCGCTGAACCTGAAGCCAGGCATGGTTGTGTGTGACAACGGCCGTAACCTGGTGGCGGCTCTGCAACTCGGCAGACTGACACATGTGCCATGCCTGGCCCATGTGTTAAATCTGATAGTTCAGCGTTTCCTCAAGACATACCCCAATCTGTCTGATTTGCTCACGAAGGTGCGCCGCATCTGTGCGCATTTCAGGAAGTCCAGCACAGATGCTGCCACTCTCAGGGCAGCGCAGCGCCGCCTCCAACTGCCCGCTCACCGACTGTTGTGCGACGTGCCCACGAGGTGGAATTCAACACTGACCATGTTATCCAGAGTTTACCAGCAGCGCAGAGCGATTGTAGACTGCCAGATGTCAACTTCCACCAGAACTGGTAGTCAGGTCAGTCAGCTTCCTCAAGTCTACAATGAGGAGTGGACGTGGATGTCTGATATCTGTCAGGTGCTGAGTAACTTTGAGGAGTCAACACAGATGGTCAGTGGCGATGCCGCCATCATCAGCCTCACCATCCCGCTGCTTGGCCTGTTGAAAAAATCTCTGATCAGCATGAAGTCGGAAGCTTTGCGCTCGTCACAAGAGACGGGGGAAGAAGATTCCCTTGTTGATAGCCAAAGCACCCTTAGGTCTGTTTCTCAGCGCATATTGGAGGAGGTGGAGGTGGAGGAGGATGAGGAGGAAGAGGAGGAGAATGTTGGCGAGACACAAGAGGGGACCATTGTTGAGTCCTTCACTGTTCAGCGTGTATGGGCAGAAGAAGAGGAGTTGGAGGAGTTGGAGGAGGAGGAAATGGACAGTCAGGCCAGTGAGGGGAGTGAATTCTTACGCGTTGGTACTCTGGCGCATATGGCAGATTTCATGCTAGGCTGCCTATCCAGTGACCCTCGCGTTCAAAGAATTTATTCCAGCACCGATTACTGGGTGTTCACTCTCCTGGACCCACGGTACAAGCAAAATCTTTCCACTCTCATCCCTGGAGAGGAAAGGAGTGTGAGAATGCATGAATACCAGCAGGCCCTGGTGCACAAGCTGAAACAGTATTTCCCTTCTGACAGCGCTAGCGGCAGAGTGCGTAGTTCTGCGGGACAAGTAGCGAGGGAGAGTAGGCGAGCAGGCAGCTTGTCCAGCACTGGCAAGGGTACGCTTTACAAGGCTTTTGCCAGCTTTATGTCACCCCAGCAAGACACTGTCACCTGTCCCCAGTCTCGGCAGAGTAGGGCTGATCTTTACAGAAAGATGGTGAGGGAGTACGTAGCTGACCATACCATCGTCCTAAATGATCACACAGCTCCCTACAACTACTGGGTTTCAAAGCTGGACATGTGGCACGAACTGGCGCTGTACGCCTTGGAGGTTCTTGCCTGCCCTGCCGCTAGCGTCTTGTCCGAGCGGGTTTTCAGTGCAGCTGGTGGCATCATCACCGATAAGCGTACACGCCTGTCGACTGACAGCGCTGACAGGCTGACGCTTATTAAGATGAATAAAGCCTGGATTTCTCATAATTTCCAATCTCCACCAGGTGAAGGAAGCTCAACCTGAATAATTTATCCACTCCTCCTCCTCCTCATTTTCCTCCTTCTCCTCCTCTTTGTACAGTAAAGCAGAGGAAACTGGCTATTTTTTGACAGGGCCCACTGGCTCTAGCTATAGTACTTTATGCATTTAATTTTTCTGGAGGGCCACCGACCCGGTCCTCTGTTTTAAACAATTTTTGGGAGTGCCACATACAGGCACTCAATCTATTCCATTTTTCTGGAGGGCCACCTACCTGCTCCTCTGGTTTGAAAACTTTTTTGGACTGCCACATACAGGCACTCAATCTATTCCATTTTTCTGGAGGGCCACCTACCTGCTCCTCTGGTTTGAAAACTTTTTTGGACTGCCACATACAGACACTCAATCTATTCCATTTTTCTGGAGGGCCACCTACCTGCTCCTCTGGTTTGAAAACTTTTTTGGACTGCCACATACAGGCACTCAATCTATTCCATTTTTCTGGAGGGCCACCTACCTGCTCCTCTGGTTTGAAAACTTTTTTGGACTGCCACATACAGGCACTCAATCTATTCCATTTTTCTGGAGGGCCACCTACCTGCTCCTCTGGTTTGAAAACTTTTTTGGACTGCCACATACAGGCACTCAATCTATTCCATTTTTCTGGAGGGCCACCTACCTGCTCCTCTGGTTTGAAAACTTTTTTGGACTGCCACATACAGGCACTCAATCTATTCCATTTTTCTGGAGGGCCACCTACCTGCTCCTCCGGTTTGAAAACTTTTTTGGACTGCCACATACAGGCACTATCCAAATTAAATTGTCTCCATAGCAGCCTCCACACGTTGTCTCCATTGCTACCTCCAAAAGTCGTCCATATAGCTGCCTCCATACATCGTCCCTTTATCAAACGAGGTGTGTCCGGCAAAAATTTGGGTTGTTTTCATGGATTCCACATCAAAGTTGTTAACTTTGTCGCCACCCAGCTGTGTTATCCACAAAATATACTGGCAAACTTTTATCATTTACCAATATTATTTCAGCGCTTCTTGCGCTTCTGTTTACATTCCCCTCACCCGCCATATCCTAAACTTATAAGAACGCTACTACATTTGATCTTATACAAAAGGTTCTTAGAAGTGCTGTTTGGGGAGTAGCCTAGAGACAGGGGCTTGGATTGGCGAAAGCTCGCCTGGAAGCGGAGCGCCAGCTCCATCCCAAGATACAACTAACATAGTTTTAAGTGCAGCACCTTTAATCTACTACTAGTTCACTGCCTCCATAATAATAATAATAATAATAATCTTTATTTATATAGCGCCATCATATTCCGTAGCGCTTTACAAATCATAGGAAACAAATACAAATGTAATGTAACAGAGCACAACATTTGTATGGAACAACAGGAGTGAGGTCCCTGCTCGCCAGAGCTTACGGTTTATGAAGATGATGGGGTAACACGAGGTAAAAGAATTTTTAATGGTCAAGCCATTCTTCTTAGGGAATAGAACAAAATATAATAAATGGAATTGCTGTCGCTTGAACCACTCAGCCGTCACCAGGTCCAGGGTGAATGGGACTGCATAGAAGTCTGGTGCCTGTTGGTTGCTGGATAACAGATGGGAGGACGACACAGGACGGGTTAGTAGAAGAGTTAAAACTTCATGCAGTTAATGAGTGTTATAGGCTTGCCTAAAGAAATGGGTTTTAAGAGCACGTTTGAAACTTTGGAGGTTAGGTATTAGTCTGATAGTCCGGGGCAGAGCATTCCATAGAATTGGTGCAGCTCTAGAGAAGTCTTGGAGACGCGAGTGGGAGGTCCGCACTAGGGTAGAGGTTGATCTAAGACTGGCGGATCTAAGAGCACGGGTTGGGCGATAGACTGAGATAAGAGAGGAGAGGTAGGGGGGTGCAGCATTATACAGAGCTTTATGGATGAGGGTTATTATTTTAAACTGTATTCGAAAGGAGACTGGAAGCCAGAGCAGCGACTGGCATGAACTGTAGGCATACATGGTCCCCTTATCAAAACGAGCTGTGTCAGGCATAATTTTGGGTTGTTTTCATGGCTTCCACAACAAACTTGTTAACTTTGTCGCCACCCTGCTGTGTAATCCACAAAATATACTGGCAAACTTTTATCATTTACCAATATTATTTCAGCGCTTCTTGCGCAACTGTTTCCATTCCCCTCACCCGCCATATCCTAAACTTATAAGAACGCTATTACACTTGATCTTATACAAAAGGTTCTTAGAAGTGCTGTTTGGGGAGTAGCCTAGAGACAGGGGCTTGGATTGGCGAAAGCTCGCCTGGCAGCGGCGCGCCAGCTCCATGCCAAGATCCAACTAACATAGTTTTAACTGCAGCACCTTTAATCTACTACTAGTTCACTGCCTCCATACATGGTCCCCATATCAAACGAGCTGTGTCAGGCAGAATTTTGGGTTGTTTTCATGGCTTCCATGTTAACTTTGTCGCCACCCTGCTGTGTAATCCACAAAATATACTGGCAAACTTTTATCATGTACCGATATTATTTGAGCGCTTCTTGCTCACCTCCTTTGGTTCCTCTCTGCCACCCATTGGTTTGAAGCCTGAGTCCATTTAGGGTATGTCGCCATGCCACTCTCTAGCCTGCCGCTGCTGCCGCTGCCTCTGCATGAAGTCCCCTATAGTGTCAGGGTCAATTATTGGATGTTTTAGATGCTATCTAGCTTCATTCTGTCACTCTGTCATGGCCATGCTGTTGCCCATAATTTTGGCATAATGGTGCGATTAAGCAGCCTCAGAGGCATCCATGCATGCTGCCCCTGCTGTTTCCTGTCCATTTCCGTGGTGTTTCCATCCTTTTCTGAGGTTCCCAGGTGTTTGGCCAAGCTTCCCTGTGCAGAGCCTTGGTCCCCTTGAAAAATGCTCGAGTCTCCCATTGACTTCAATGGGGCTCGTTATTCGAGACGAGCACTCGAGCATCGGGAAAAGTTTGTCTCGAATAACGAGTACCCGAGCATTTTAGTGCTCGCTCATCTCTACTTAAGATCCTTCTCTGCTCTTGATGTTATTATGATTCCAGGACAAAAGACAATGCGGCCTTAGAGGTGCCTGATTATATCTGGTGTAGAGATGAGCGAGCACTAAAATGCTCGGGTACTCGAATGCTCGCCTCGAATAACGAGCCCCATTGAAGTCAATGAGAGACTGGGGCATTTTTCAAGGGGACCAAGGATCTGCACAGGGAAGCTTGGCCAAGCACCTGGGAACCTCAGAAAAGGATGGAAACACCACGGAAATGGACAGGAAACAGCAGGGGCAGCATGCATGGATGCCTCTGAGGCTGCTTAATCGCACCATTATGCCAAAAGTATGGGCAACAGCATGGCAATGACAGAGTGACCGAATGAGGCTAGATAGCATCTAAAACATCCAATAATTGACCCTGACACTATAGGGGACTATGCAGAGGCAGCGGCAGCAGCGGCAGGCTAGAGAGTGTCTTGGCAACATACCCCAAATGGACTCAGGCTTAAAACCAATGGGTCGCAGAGAGGAACCAAAGGAGGTGAGCAAGAAGCGCTCAAATAATATCGGTAGATGATAAAAGTTTGCCAGTATATTTTGTGGATTACACAGCAGGGTGGCGACAAAGTTAACAAGTTTGATGTGGAAGCCATGAAAACAACCCAAAATTCTGCCTGACACAGCTCGTTTGATAAGGGGACCATGTATGGAGGCAGTGAACTGGTAGTAGATTAAAGGTGCTGCAGTTAAAACTATGTTAGTTGGATCTTGAGATGGAGCTGGCGCTCCGCTGCCAGGCGAGCTTTCGCCAATCCAAGCCCCTGTCTCTAGGCTACTCCCCAAACAGCACTTCTAAGAACCTTTTGTATAAGATCAAGTGTAGTAGCGTTCTTATAAGTTTAGGATATGGCGGGTGAGGGGAATGTAAACAGATGCGCAAGAAGCGCTGAAATAATATTGGTAAATGATAAAAGTTTGCCAGTATATTTTGTGGATTACACAGCAGTGTGGCGACAAAGTTAACAAGTTTGATGTGGAAGCCAAGAAAACAACCCAAAATTCTGCCTGACACAGCTCGTTTGATATGGGGACCATGTATGGAGGCAGTGAACTAGTAGTAGATTAAAGGTGCTGCAGTTAAAACTATGTTAGTTGGATCTTGGGATGGAGCTGGCGCTCCGCTGCCAGGCGAGCTTTCGCCAATCCAAGCCCCTGTCTCTAGGCTACTCCCCAAACAGCACTTCTAAGAACCTTTTGTATAAGATCAAGTGTAGTAGCGTTCTTATAAGTTTGGGTTCTGGCGGGTGAGGGGAATGTAAACAGATGCGCAAGAAGCGCTGAAATAATATTGGTAAATGATAAAAGTTTGCCAGTATATTTTGTGGATTACACAGCAGGGTGGCGACAAAGTTAACATGGAAGCCATGAAAACAATCCAAAATTCTGCCTGACACAGCTCGTTTGATAAGGGGACCATGTATGGAGGCAGCTATATGCACTACTTTTGCAGGCAGCTATGGCGATGACGTGTGGAGGTAGCAATGGAGACAACGTGTGAAGGCAGCTAAAAAGACGACGTGTGGAGGCTGCTATGGAGACAATTTAATTTGGATAGTGCCTGTATGTGGCAGTCCAAAAAAGTTTTCAAAGCAGAGGAGCAGGTAGCTGGTACTCCAAAAAGATTAAATAAATTGAGTGCCTGTATGTGGCAGTCCAAAAAAGTTTTCAAACCAGAGGAGCAGGTAGCTGGTCCTCCAGAAAAATTACATAGATTGAGTGCCTGTATGTGGCACTCCCAAAAATTGTTTAAAACAGAGGACAGGGTAGTTGGCCCTCCAGAAAAATTAAATACATAGAGTACTATAGCCTGAGCCAGTTGGCCCTGGCAAAAAAAATAGCCAGTTTCCTCTGCTTTAGTGGAGGAGAAGGAGGACAATGAGGAGGAGGAGTGCATACATTATTCAGGTTCAGCTTCTTTCACCTGGTGGAGAATGGAAATGCGGAGAAATCCAGGCTTTATTCATCTTAATAAGCGTCAGCCTGTCAGTGCTGTCAGTCGACAGGCGTGTACGCTTATCGGTGATGATGCCACCAGCTGCACTGAAAACCCGCTCGGACAAGACGCTAGCGGCAGGGCAGGCAAGAACCTCCAAGGCGTACAGCGTCAGTTCGTGCCACATGTCCAGCTTTGAAACCCAGTAGTTGTAGGGAGCTGTGTGATCATTTAGGACGATGGTATGGTCAGCTACGTACTCCCTCACCATCTTTCTGTAAAGATCAGCCCTACTCTGCCGAGACTGGGGACAGGTGACAGTGTCTTGCTGGGGTGACATAAAACTGGCAAAGGCCTTGTAAAGCGTACCCCTGCCAGTGCTGGACAAGCTGCCTGGTCGCCTACTCTCCCTCGCTACTTGTCCCGCAGAAGTACGCCCTCTGCCGCTAGCGCTGTCAGAAGGGAAATACTGTTTCAGCTTGTGCACCAGGGCCTGCTGGTATTCATGCATTCTCACACTCCTTTCCTCTCCAGGGATGAGAGTGGAAAGATTTTGCTTGTACCGTGGGTCCAGGAGAGTGAATACCCAGTAATCGGTGCTGGAATAAATTCTTTGAACGCGAGGGTCACGGGATAGGCAGCTTAGCATGAAATCTGCCATATGAGTCCCAACGCGCAAGAATTCACTCCCCTCACTGGCCTGACTGTCCATTTCCTCCTCCTCCAACTCCTCCAACTCCTCTTCTTCTGCCCATACACGCTGAACAGTGAAGGACTGAACAATGGTTCCCCCCTTTTGTCTCGCCAACATTCTCCTCCTCTTCCTCCTCATCCTCCTCCACCTCCTCCGATATGCGCTGAGAAACAGACCTAAGGGTGCTTTGGCTATCAACAAGGGAATCTTCTTCCCCCGTCTCTTGTGACGAGCGCAAAGCTTCCGACTTCATGCTGACCAGAGAGTTTTTCAACAGGCCAAGCAGCGGGATGGTGAGGCTGATGATGGCGGCATCACCACTGACCATCTGTGTTGACTCCTCAAAGTTACTCAGCACCTGACAGATATCAGACATCCACGTCCACTCCTCATTGTAGACTTGAGGAAGCTGACTGACCTGACTACCAGTTCTGGTGGAAGTTGACATCTGGCAGTCTACAATCGCTCTGCGCTGCTGGTAAACTCTGGATAACATGGTTAGTGTTGAATTCATCCTCGTGGGCACGTCGCACAACAGTCGGTGAGCGGGCAGTTGGAGGCGGCGCTGCGCTGCCCTGAGAGTGGCAGCATCTGTGCTGGACTTCCTGAAATGCACACAGATGCGGCGCACCTTCGTGAGCAAATCAGACAGATTGGGGTATGTCTTGAGGAAACGCTGAACTATCAGATTTAACACATGGGCCAAGCATGGCACATGTGTCAGTCTGCCGAGTTGCAGAGCTGCCACCAGGTTACGGCCGTTGTCACACACAACCATGCCTGGCTTCAGGTTCAGCGGTGCCAGCCACAGATCAGTCTGCGCCGTGATGCCCTGTAATAACTCTTGGGCGGTGTGCCTTTTATCGCCTAGGCTCAGCAGTTTGAGCACCGCCTGCTGTCGCTTAGCGATGGCACTGCTGCTGTGCCTAGAGCTACCGACTGATGGCGCCATGCCCACGGATGGTAATTCAGAGGAGGAGGTGGAGGAGGGGTGGGAGGAGGAGGAGGCATAGTAGGCCTTTGAGACCTGGACCGAGGTAGGCCCCGCAATCCTCGGCGTCGGCAGTATATGAGCTGCCCCAGGGTCAGACTCGGTCCCAGCCTCCACCAAGTTAACCCAATGTGCCGTCAGCGATATATAGTGGCCCTGCCCGGCAGCACTCGTCCACGTGTCCATGGTCAGGTGGACCTTGTCAGAAACGGCGTTGGTCAGGGCACGGAGGATGTTCTCTGACACGTGCTTGTGCAGGGCTGGGACGGCACATTGGGAAAAGTAGTGGCGGCTGGGGACCGCATACCGAGGGGCGGCCGCCGCCATGAGGTTTCGAAAGGCCTCGGTCTCTACCAGCCTATAGGGCAGCATCTCCAGGCTAAGCAACTTGGAGATGTGGACGTTGAGGGCTTGGGCGTGTGGGTGGGTTGCGCTATACCTCCTTTTGCGCTCCAGCGTCTGGGGTATGGAGAGCTGAACGCTGGTGGATGCTGTGGAGGATCGTGGAGGCGAAGATGGGGTTTTCGCACGGGAGGTGTTTGGGCCGGGGTCCTGGGCAGGGGGCTGATTAGCAGATGACACAGGGGAAGGAGCAGTGGTGTGCCCGGCCGGAGGTGAACGGGCTTGGTGCCATTGAGTGGGGTGTTTAGCATTCAGATGCCTGCGCATACTGGTGGTAGTTAAGCTAGTAGTGGTGGAACCCCTGCTGATCCTGGTTTGGCAAAGGTTGCACACCACAGTCCGTTGGTCATCCGGTGTTTCTTTAAAGAACCTCCAGACTTCTGAAAATCTAGCCCTCGCCACGGGAGCTTGACTACGGGCAACATTTGGCGCTGATGCACCAGCTCTGGCCCTGCCTCTCCGTCTGGCCCCACCACTGCCTCTTCCAACCTGTTCTGCTATAGGACTCGCCTCCATCTCAGAAGCACTGTGTTCACCCGGCCTATCAACCCAGCTTGGGTCTGTCACCTCATCATCCTCCGATCCCTCAGTCTGCTCCCCCCTCGGACTTCCTGCCCTGACAACAACTTTACCACTGTCTGACAACTGTGTCTCCTAATCGTCCGACACCTCTTTACACACTTCTTCCACTACGTGAATAATGTCATCATCACCCACAGACTGCGACTGGTGGAAAACCTGGGCATCGGAAAATAGCTCAGCAGCAGCAGGACAAGTGGTTTGTGACTGTGGGAAGGGTCCAGAAAACAGTTCCTCAGAGTATGCCGGTTCAAATGCCAAATTTTGGTGGGAGGGGGCAGACTGGGGGGAAGGAGGCTGAGGTGGAGGAGCTGGAGGAGTGCCGATTTCGGTGACATGGGTGGACTGCGTGGAAGACTGACTGGTGGACAAATGGCTAGAAGCATTGTCCGCAATCCACGACATCACCTCTTCGCACTGTTCTGGCCTCAACAGTGCTCTACCACGAGTCCCAGTAACTTGAGACATGATGAACCTAGGGAGTGTACCTCTGCGGCGTTCCCCTGCTCCCCCATCAGCAGGTGGTGTCTCAACCCGCCCAGGACCACGGCCTCTGACCCCTGCAGTAGTTGTACGCCCACGTCCACGCCCTTGTCCTCTACCCCTAGCCCTCGGGTTAAACATTTTCCAAATTAAAGTGTAAACTTGAAAAAAAAAAATTTTTGTGTTTATTTTTTTTTATTTATTTATTTTTTTTAACAAAACGATGCTATCCTATTGCTATGGCTAGTTTCTAACCTACACTGACAGCACACAACTGGATTTTGTGCTTTGCAAGATGAGTTTGAGCTATAAAATGAAATAAAGGTAAAAAAAATAAATAAATCAGCAGACTCTGCCTAATTCTAATCAAACCCCTAATAAATTTTCCCACTTCGGTGTTTTAGGTGGATATGCGTGTCACTAAGAGCTAAACACAACGGTCGCAGGTCTCCCAGCAAATTCCTCACAGTATGGTACTAGCTGCACTACTAGTGCCAGCAAGCCCAGCCACAAGCAAACCAAAAAAAGGAAAATATAACGCTATTGTAGGCCTAAGTAAGCCGTTGGGGTTCTCCTATGGCTATTTTGTAGCCTACAATGAGAGCACACTGCTTTGCAAGATGAGTTTGAGCTATAAAATGAAATACAGCTAAAACAAAAAAAAATCAGCAGACTCTGCCTAATTCTACTCAAACCCCTAATAAATTGTCCCACTTCGGTGTTTGAGGTGGATATGCGTGTCACTAAGAGCTAAACACAACGGTCGCAGGTCTCCCAGCAAATTCCTCACAGTATGGTACTAGCTGCACTACTAGTGCCAGCAAGCCCAGCCACAAGCAAACAAAAAAAAGGAAAATATAACGCTATTGTAGGCCTAAGTAAGCCGTTGGGGTTCTCCTATGGCTAGTGCCAGCAAGCCCAGCCACAAGCAAATAAAAAAAAAAAAAGTATAACGTTATTGTAGCCCTAAGAAGGGCTGTTGGGTTCTTGTTGAATCACTCCTGCCTAACACTATTCTAATAGAACACCCTAACGCTTTCCCTGACCAGCAGCAGCTCTCTCCCTAGCGGCATCCAGACAGAGAATGATCCGAGCAGCGCAGGCAGGGGCTAGTCTATTCCAGGGTCACCTGATCTGGCCAGCCAACCACTGCTATCGACGTGTAAGGGTACCACGTCATGCTGGGTGGAGTGCAGAGTCTCTTGGCTTGTGATTGGCTCTGTTTCTGGCCGCCAAAAAGCAAAACGACGGGAGATGCCATTTTCTCGAGCGGGCGAAGTATTCGTCCGAGCAACGAGCAGTTTCGAGTATGCTAATGCTCGAACGAGCATCAAGCTCGGACGAGTATGTTCGCTCATCTCTAATCTGGTGCAGTCATGCCCAGAACATGAGTGTGTATTTTGATAAAGACCATTTGTGACTAGTTTCCCATCCTATACATGGGACACAATGAACGTCTTGAAAGTCTGGAGGGTATCTCTTTGGAGCATGGTGCACTGATCAGAAGCCTGGATATTGAGGCATTATATTCCTCCATTCCACTCGAACTTGGCTTGCTGTAAGTGGTCTTCTATCTGGAATCCTGAGGTCCATTTCAGAGGCCATAATGACCTAATTTTGAGACATCAGAGATTTGTCTTGGAGAAAAATTTCTTCTCCTTTGAAGGCCACATCTTCCACCAGAAACGAGGTACAGCTATAGGGATCCCTGTGCTCCCACTCATGCATGCCAATCTGTACCTCAGCTGGTGGAAGGAAACTGTGGACTTCTCTGATGATTTTTCCAGATGGTCATCATCCGTGGTACTTGAAGTACATCGACGATGTCCTGATAGTCTAGACATCGAGTGTTCAGGATTTTCATGATTTTGTGTCAGCCCTAAATATCAACAATTTGGAACTTTTTTTCAACCGTTGAATCAGTCATTCTTCCCTGAATTGTCCAGGATGCTTTGTCATTGGGGGTTTTCCTAAACCAATAATCAGGAAGGCGGAATCAGGCTAGGGCTGCCAAAAGGGATCATTTTCTGAACTCTAAACACAAGTCTAAGGAGATCAGGATTACAAGGATGATTGGTACTTTTGACGCACAAAATGTAGCAATCAAACAGGCCTTGGACAAGTACTGGAGAATACTTATGTCGGATGTAGCCACAGTGACATATAGAAGAGGCAAAAATCTAAGAGACTGTTTGGTCCATAGTTACCTGGAGCCTATTGAATGACCAAAAACCTGGCTAGGTAGATGATGGCCAAGTACCTTTAGATCTAAGGCTTGTCCTAATATTACCACATGATCTACATTTAGAAGTGCCAGTACTAAAGTGGAATATACTATCATGGATCATGTTACATGTCTCACTGTGGACATGATCTATATTTTGATGTGCGGCTGTCCTTTATGTGAGAAATATAAAGAGAATGCCACCCCTATTGCCAAACATTTCTGGGCAAAACGTGATGGGAACCACAAATTGGTACATTTTCAGTCCATTGAATGGGTAAGACCTTTTACTAGAGGAGGTGATGGTGATTGTGACAACCTTATCCTACGCAAGGAGACCAAATTGATTTTTATGATAGAATTTATCTCTCTAAAGGGCCTCAATGACACACTCTTTTTCTATTTTCATTGGAAAATAGAGTGGATTACTGTTAAGGGACATTTGTTTTCTGATCTCAGAGAAAGTCAATACAATTTGCACCAATACCCTCCATGCTAACATATAGATATCCATGATAACTGATTTGCATCATTTGGACCAGTGCTTCCACTTTGCTGTCCTAGTTTATCTGTCTCTGCCCAAGCACTGGTTCTTTTTGCTTGATTGAGCCCCCCTCTCACAACCCAGCTACTGTGCATCCCCATCTATCCAAATTTAAACATGGTACATCTGCATAGAGGCTCATTTGGGGCGCATAATATGCCTCATGTGGCATTGTAATGGGGTCCTGACACCTGAACTGGGCCCTGCGGAGAGCAATCTGTTCGTCAAACTAGCAGGGCCCAGAGCTCCATTCTGGGATGATCTGTGGAGCAGCCTGGGATTGGTTTGAACGGAGGGTGAGCACACCCATTGCAGAAGAAATTTATGATTTAAATACCCGGCGTCTTCCAGACCCTGGTGCCGCTGAAATCGCCCTTGCTTGTTTGCTGAATATACATTGAATGTTATCTATTGCTGGAGTTAACGTATTAATGACCCCTGATTATGGTTGTTACCACTAGAAACGTGTTGGGTCACAGATTTTATCTTATCGTGTATTAGTGTGAGAAGGGGCCGTAGGTCTAGCCTGTCCTGACTAGACGAGCACAGGGTCTTGTGCAGTTAGCTTAGGGATTCAGGGCGACCACAGGCTGTCCAGGATTCTCCTGTTATACACCTACTAGCTATCTTCTTTAGGACCACACAGTATACTAACAGAATTGTATTGGCCCTAATTAATTAAAGCTGCTTTTATGTGGTGATGGCAAGACACATTACACATTGGGTGTTTTTGGAATTTTTTAATGCAGCTGTGAATGAAGGTTATTTTTTAATATCACTCACAAATATACAGTGATTTTTTTGGGGGGGTTAACAAAGAGGTTAAAATACATTACTTTAAAGCATAAGTTATATTTACATACTTGCATTTATTCATAAAGTACTTATTTAATGATAAATGAATACGCTGGATGTTATTATCCCATGCAGTAGATGCTAGGTTATATATTTCTCATTGAACTGTAACTGCACAGATTATACTTTAACACTAGTGGGAGCTCTGGTTCCACATTTGATTCCTATATGTGCCAAAACAATTCAAATCCAAATGTATCCTCAATACCAAACATTATTTCTTCATAATTTCATGATTCTATTTTATAAAGAAATGAAATTTAAAAACCATCTAAAATTGTAGTGACCATAATGGTATTAGGTTTCTTGATATTGCAAAATATTAATATTATTATTAAAGTGTGACTCTGACAGTTACAGTTCTTTACTCTTCCATTTTGTTCTCATACTTTTTATTCATTTTTTCTATTGTATGTTATACAATCAGTCATCATGAAAAATATATATTACCCAATGTTGTCCTTGAGACAATATAGAGAGTCCTGTATATTATATTAATAAAAACATTACGTAACAAGAACAATCCGTAACAAACGGTGTCCATCAGGCAATATTATGGTTATCTAAAAAAAAAAGGGCTCCTAATCCGTGTACACCACACAGTATCATTCCTATATGTGTTGAGGTTGCGGGTTATTACGTCCGGTCCCTTTAAATTATAATGGAAGCTATTCACGAGACCATTACTCAGTAAGGTAGTACAGTATTATATACGCTAGAGATCCATGAGTCCCATCTGTTTTCAAAGTTTTGATAATTGTTAACTGAGAGGGCCAACCTGGATTCATACCAAGTTATTATTCAGGCTGCCGAAAATCCTAAAACAATGCACTGCGTCGCTGGGGCTGAGCGGCTGGAGACTATAGGCACTGCCCTCTCCCTGCCCAAACGGTAAACTGGCAATTCCCGGTACTGGCTGTGATAAATGTGGCCCCATGAGTAAGGACATGAAGCAATGTACAAAACATGTCGGCTCTTTATAGGAGACACAACAACATGTATTTTTTAACTGTTGTGAATAAAGAATAATGTTTTAATGTTGGTGTTCCAAGATTCTGAGTGCTGGAGCCACCTATTCTATAGTTCCTGTATCTAATTGCCTCTGCCAGCAAAGCATTTACATCTGTGAACCATATATGCCTCCAGGAGATGATTTGGATAGCTTCACAACAGGGAAGCTATTAACCCTTAGTGCTCACACATAACTTAGTGCTTATACTTCTTGTAACTGTATCACTGCTGGTTTCTACTATTTATTCCATGCTTCATCTTCCTCCATGTGATGAAAGCTGCCAGTGACTAGTCACTGAATAGATTATGCATGTATACACTATGCAGAGCTCAATGGATACTGCTAAGACAACGCAAAGCATCATGGGAACTGTAGGCAGCTTAGAATTGACTCAGCTTGAATCAGCCCACTTCACTGCTGGTGAGGAAGATTTCTGACAAATAACTTAGAAAAGAAAAATGCCATAAATCTGGAAATTAAAAGGTGAGCAGCACAATATGGGTATTGTTTTGAAAAGGGGAATAACAGATGACAATAAACCTTAAAGAAGTCCTGTTACCAGAATTTTACTCCTCACACCAGTAATACCTACTGGTTAAGGGTTAATAGTCTTCCCCATATCACCTAAAATGATCTGCCACTGAGGCACTGTACCTTAATTATAGATGTTTTTCTGATATGCAAATACATGAGTGAATTTCTGAAGAGAATATCATGTTTTCTCCAGGCTGCCAGTGAACCACGAAAAAAACATACCACGAACCAGCATTAGTATAGAAACCTGTGCCTTGCTTTATTAATTAAGGTGCATGTTCAGCAGAAACATCCATACATCTGGTCTACGCATTTAAGGTGGTATGACCACCCTTAATCATGACTGATTTCACTTGGTGTGACTCAATCCTTATGTGCAACAATAGGGCAGAGAAACTCCATGTGAAAGAGTAATTAATCAAGTAAGTACAAAATTACATAAAAGTTTAAAATTTACATGAAGTACAAATAGATCTTCAATGAAATACAAGAAAATTTACAATGAATATACACATTCGTCTTTTCTGGACATCAGGATGATAATATAGAATCTAATGCGTGTTAGCGGTACAAGAGGTGGAGGCAGAGCAAGGAAAAACCTTAGACAAGTCAGCGGATCTTGGATTGACAGATGTGTGATCATGTGATACTGAAGAGGAAGTGTCAGTGCCAGTGAACCACGCCTCCTTATTTTGATTGACAGCTCAGTGTCTCTTTGAATCTTGGCCAGAACAAACAGAAGGTCCCCTTTCTGTTCACTTCCTGTCCTTATCAGAATACAATCCCTCTCAATGCATGGTGAATTTAACAGTGATCATTGTGTGGGAAACTGCAGATCTTGTCCCCATTTCACACACCACACGGTGGGTAGGGTCAACACCCCAGTGGGCAGAGCCAAAATAGACAAAGGCAGAAAAAGTCTGAGGAATGAGTTTACTGGTTGGAGGAGGCAGATTTAAAGGGAACCTGTCACCACATTTGCACTTATACAGCCAGTGACAAGTTCCTTTAGAGCTCTTTTAACTGGCTGACCCCCTTCTTTTAGCTTAAAATTGTTTCACTTACATCTGTCCTGCTTGATCGGCCCATCCCATCTAATCCTCCCCATGACTTATACTTCCTTAGGGTTCATTCACACTGCCGTCCGCAGGGACATGCATATACGTCCCCATAGACGGAAATGGCGGCACGGTGGCGGTATGGTGCAGCCGTGCGCCACTGTTTCCTATGGATGGAGGAGGGTCCACCACCTCCTCCTCTCCAGCATACGGCAGTATGCCCACATGGCGGACATACCACGTGTGAATGCAGCCTTACTGGTCAGAGTTCATTTCATGTGACCAGAGTGACATCATCTCACGTCCTCTTAATAATAGCAAACTGTACCCCACGCATGTATCTGACCACATGAAGTCACAGCTGCCTTCATGGATTTCTACCCCTCCCCCTCCTCCACGGGGGCTGCAGTGATTTCATGTAATCACAAACATGGTGTACAATTTGCTATTCTTAGAAGGCTGAAGGACCTGTGATGATGTCAATGGTCACATTTCATGAATGTAACACAAGGCACCATGTAAAAAAATTAACACAATACCTGCACATAGAACTATATGGGGGTCATTTTCCCGACGTGTTACCCGAATATTTCCGATTTTGCGCCGATTATACCTGAATTGCCCCGGGATTTTGGCGCACGCGATCGGATTGTGGCGCATCGGCGCCGGCATGCACGCAACGGAAATCGGGGGCGTGGCCGAATGAAAACCTGACGGATTCGGAAAAACCACCGCATTTAAAAAAAGAAATGTGTCGCTTGGGACGCGCTTACCTTCACTTGGTCCGGCCCGGTGTACTCCAGCGCGTTCAGATGCTTTTCAGTGCAGCAGCGCCACCTGGTGGACGTCGGAGGAACTACCTTGATGAATCCCGGACGGACGGACCGCGAACGGACCGGGTAAGTAAATCTGCCCCTATATGTCTGTAGTTGAATATTAGCAGACGGTCGCTAAGTACAAGGAGTCAGGGCAGTGATTAGAAGACACAGAGATGTCAGTCAGAATAAGGGGTGTGGTTCACTGCCAACCTGAGAGAGAGTTGAGTCACAGATACCAGAGATGAGTCAGAAAACCTAATTTGCATATCAGATAAACATCTGTAATTAAGGTACAGGGGCCCACTGGCAGCTCATTTTAGGTGATATGGTGAGGACTTGTAACCCTTTATCAGCAGGCATTGTTAGTCAGGGGGAAAAAGTCTGGTGCAGTCTCCAGAAAGACTGACTTTAAAAAGTTTTATGATAAAAAATTAAATAGATAAAATATATGTTAGACTATTAGATAAGGCATGAATGATTAGAGAAAGCTCTAGTTCCAGGAGATGAGTGAACCATTTTTAGATAACCATGTTAGTATTGGGTACGGACTCCTTTAAATCACTCTTTGTATTATTGCAGTCAATTAGTAAAATCAAAAAAAGTTCTTTTTTGCTCATTAATGTACACTGTACCTCATCATGGCAGAAAAAACTGAAATTTTGATATTTTTGCTAACTAATTAAACAAGAAATACTGAAATATCGCATGGTCATAAGAATTCAGATCCTTTACTGTGACACTCATATTAAACTCACATGCTGTCAATTTCCTTCTGATCCTCATTAAGATGGTTCTACTCCTAGTCCTGCTGTTTTTAATTAAATTGATTCGACTGAATTAGGAAAGGCACACACCTTTCTATATAAGAAACTCACAGTGCATGTCAGTGCAGATGAGAATCATGAGGTCTAAGGAACTGGTCAAGGAGCTCAGAGACCGATTCATTCATGATGATAACAGCATCTTATTTGCTGCACATCATTATCTATGTGGCCTTCTGAGCCTTTCCCCTTCGTATGAGCTCTCCTGGGTTGAGAGGACTTTCAGTGAGAGGATGCTGGACACTGCTTCCAGGGAGTATACATGTGTGTAGACATGTACATGTATATGAGTGCATACGTGTAAACACATGTCTGTATTGGAGTGTACACAAGTGTATATATATGTATATGTATACATGTGTGTATACTGTGTGCATATGAATGTAAATGTAAAAGTGCATACTTGTATGTATAGGAGTTTATGCATATGTCTGTGTGTGTATATATGTGTTGGCATATGTGTATAAATAACTATTAAGTCTATAAATGTATCTGGAGGAGAGTATAAATGTAAGTATGTGTTTAAGTGTGCATATAAACAAATAAATTACACATTTAGAACATGTTGCTACAAAACCAATATGTTTGGAGTCAGTTTAAAGGGGTTTTCCAGCTACAGTATATGAGTAGCCTTTCTGTAGAATAGATTATTATTATGTGATGGGGAGGATGCAACACCCAGTACCACTGCCAATCAGATGAGAGCAACAATGCCCAGAGGACAGAGGCAGAAGCATATAGCACCGCCAACTTCTGAAAAGGTGGTCTGGAGCCACTATTGCTTTAAGTCCCTTACACTTTAATAAGAGCCCATGCTGCAGTGGCCCTAAACTACCACCACCCAAAAGGAAGATCTTCCAGCATCACTGCTCTCTCCTGATCGGTGGCGATGCTAATCGCCACACCCCCATCTACCTCATACTAATAACATCAAAAGGCTATTAATATTTTGTGCCTACAGAACCCTTCCGAACTTTACTCCAGGTGTATTTCAAGGTTTTTCAGCAACATGTCAATAAGGAGGGCTAAAGGACTAGCAACTTAGAAGGTACCCTTTAAAAAAGGTACCATGGCATCTATACTGTTTACAAAGAAGAGGGCCCCATTCAGAAGTCTGCTATGGGGCCCAGTCGCTTCTAGTGCTGCCTATTTGTCCTGCTCTATGTACAACTATGTTCAAAGCAGCACAAACTACATGATTTCATGAGAATTTGGAGTCTTTAAAAGGATTTGTACCCACCCCCATGCAATTAACATACTGATGAGCTATCATAATTCTTTAGTACGTGATTGGTGGGGTTGGATATCCAAACTCCATTTGGCAGGCTTCATCCACTGTATAACAGCGTTGTCAGGAAACTTTAGCTCAATTCTTATTCAAATGAATAGGACATGTTGTAATTCAGTCATCGGACACCCACATGTAATTTACTGACAGTGTATACAGAGGTCAGGAAGTAAGATCCCTAAGTACGGAGACTCTGCCAGTTAAGGTTGCCTTACAGCCATTGCTTCTCCAGTGGAGGATTCTGGGAAATATGTAAATACTTTTTCTAGGAAGAGAGAAAACATTGCTTCTTAGTTTCCTTGTAAGGTAGTTCCTTAAGTATGTTAGAAAGTCAAACTAGTATGTCTATGCCAAAAGGGAAAGATTCCCAATTGTAGACAGCGCTGTTGCATCTCTTCAGTACAGTGTAAGCAGGGCCGGTTTAAGACAAAGTGGGGCCCTGGGCAAAACTAAAAGTTGGGCCCCAAAATAAAACTATGATAGATAAATAGACAGGAGATAGATCATAAGTATCTTCGTCCGGACATTCAACCAAGGGGTCTTAACCCTTTCACTGCCAGGCATTTTTGGAAATTTTGTAGCAATTTTTACAATTTTGTCATTTACAAATAAAACAGAAATTAAAGCAAAAAGAATTATACTAAACCCCAACAAACCATATTTTTTCTGAAAGCAGACACTTGCCTCATTTTCAAAATTGCATTAAAGAGATAGGCACCATCATGAAATTTTGATTCAAACTGTAACATTTTATTAAAAATACATAAAATTTGACGCCAAAAAATGTGCTCAAAACAAAAAATAGTTACCTTCACATCTCCTAAATGTAAAAGACGGACATGAGTTCACAGATACCCCATAGTTGTAAGCTCATGTGAATAAATCATAATATGACTAAAACCAAAATAACTAAATATCTGCTTTTTAGCTAGAAATGTTAAGACAGTCAAAACCTGCAAAATATAGCAATTAAACAGATTAAAAACCAAAGGTAACCTATATATTTACCTTGAATAACAGTTGACAACTTGTCCCACCCACATGTAACTTTGTGACAAACACAAATTAATAAACAAAAAGTGCATTGCAAATGCCATGAAAACATACGTTTTTGCATAAAAATCACATCAAAGTGGAGGTTTACGCACAAATAGGGATTTAAAAATAACACAGAGTGAGCTGATTTATATATACACCACAATACACAACATCAAGAATTTACAATCCCAAAAATGCTAAAACAAAAACCATGCCATAGTTGGTTGATTTCCACAAAATATTTAACACACAAAATAAAAAGCTCCAATTATGTCAAAATCGATTTTTTCCGAAATCAGCATGTAAATGAGAATAACTTTTTAATTCATACACACTACCACCTTCATGCAACCTTGCAGCAAACAGTTATAAAATCTAAAATATGTACAAATCCAGAATACTTATATAAAACACTAATATGTGAAGAGTTCATACATACCACAAATGTGTTTATTCAGCAAAATATGCAGCAAAGGGAACATTAAATCCACAGGGGGCGCCAAACAGTTTTTCCAGAAAAATGCACTGAGCTTCACCCAGGTATATTATTGTATGCCTCCTTACACAATGGTAACCCAAATAAATAACTATATATCCATAAACCAAGCTAATAGGATAATAAATATGTGCGCCAATGTATTAGCTGCACAATAACAGAACTCTCTGCGGTTCATAAGAATCTGAGTAAGAACGTCATAACATAGGTGTAAATAATGGAGGATGGTGTGAAATAAAAAATGTATTCCTTTCTGGACACGTTCTGGGTTGCGCTGTTAACATGTAGCCACATCAGAGAGCAAGTGTGTTCTTAGATTGTTCTGGAAAGGAGAGGGTTTAAAAACATGAACATTAGCATCCTCCTAATTTTTGCTGGAGGAGGGGTGGGTACATTTCAGAGGGCTAAATCTTTGCCTTTGTGAAAACTAGAATATCACTTCTTTATTTTCTATAAAATAGGAGAGTCTCCTCTTTAATATAAATCTAAATTTGTGTGTCTAGATGTCAGGGAAACAGAGATATTAACCGTTAAAGTGTGACACCTAGAAACACAATTTTAGATTCATTTGAAAGAAGAGATTCTCCTCTTTCTTTCAAGTGGCCTTGGGAAAATGCCCAATTTGCCATCCCCCTAACAGCCCTGAGTGTATGGAACTGTTTTTGATGAGTAAGAGGCTTTTGACTAGGATCGTGAAGTAAGAGCTCTCCTTACGGAGACTTTGCCTGTTAAGGCCGCCTTGCAGGGATGTGGAGACCTACAGTCATGGATGCTCCACTGGGGATACTGAGAAATATGTAAATACATTTCCGAGGATGGCATAAGAAAAACATGTTCATTTAGCTACCGTGTAAGACAGTGTAAGACAAGTATCAGGGAGCCTAATGACATGATACGGGATAAAAGCCAAACCAGTATATCTATTCCAAAAGGAACAGATTCCCAATTGTGTTTCGATGTGTTTGCATCTCTTCGGTACAGCTTAGAGAACTAAGCTGAGTGACTTTCAGAAAGCCTCTATTCCTGGAATTGATATACCGGTTTGCCTTTTACCCTGCACTTACATATTCCCCAATATATACAGAGGATAAGTCATTAGTTTTGGTGGCACAGACCCTTTAAACTAAATTTGAATGAAAGTTGGGATAGACACATCTGTGATGGAAATAACAGTGATCTCTAACTTTGACTAATACCAAAGGAGACTGGGTGGAGGGTTGACCTCCTGATGATGATCACCACTACAAACTCTTTTGTCCACCACTAAGGTCACTTTATGCCATGGGTCTTTAAAGTACTGTATAAGGATCCATGACTGGTAGCAAGGATGTGATCATCTCTCTAACATGTAAATATTAAAGCTCAATCTTCTTGGAATGTGCTGGAACATACTTCCCGTTCAGCGCAAATATTCGGATTGGGATCACAAAGGCGAGCTGAATAAATTCCGTTCTATTTTTGTGTTAATAATATTGGCGTTATCCACACACTGTATGTACATCTTCTTTTGTGGATGAGAAACAGGTATTAATACACAGAATACCGTGTCCCAGAGATTAATGAATAGAAATTAAATCAGTTCTGGCTCTGTTCCATTTGCCCGCCACACTTTTGCAACCTATTTATCAAACACTATTAATGTAATGAGCCTGTAAGCCACCCAACTCATTACAATAATAATACAGCTGTGTGAACTCTTTGCTGGTATTCTGAGGATTAAGATGGATAAATGACTTTACAGTTACCAAGCAATACTAAAATTCTCATACTGTACATTTTTTCATTCAAATTCTGCATTTATTATACAGTGGTAAAGAACCATACACTAATTATTGTTATATAGTCTAGCATTGCATCCTAAAGGCAAGACCTACCAATGTCATTGAAAAGGTATCATTGGGGAGTCCACTTTCATATGAGCGATCATAAAGCAGATTTTAGGCAAAATTAGTCTATACAAATCTTCTTTTAGGAATTATTTTGCAGTGCATATAATATAGCAATTCACTTATGATTTTTTGTTTGAGTCCTGTCTCTTAGCACTTTCTATTACATCCTGCCAGAGGCAGACAGTCAAATAAAAAGCAGTAAATTCAGAATGCGCTGCAATACACTTGAATTACCGTATATTGTAAACTCCCTAGAAAAGAAAAATAATATTTAAAAATAGGAAAAAATTTCAATTTTAATCAACCCCACTTTTCCCAGAACATATATATTATAAATAAAAATAAAATTATAAAAATGTAAAAATGTAAATCCTTCTGTTCCAAATTTCTGATCCATGGCACCCCATAACAGAATTTCCAATTTTCCCCTTAAAGATTGGAATAAAAGGTGCTTAAAAGTCTGTACAGTTTTCAAAATTATATTAATGATAGCGTCAGCTGTTCCCGCAAAAATTGCAGGCATTATGACTTAACAAAACTATGTAAATTTGGTATATTGGAGATTGTACTGATCCAAAGAGTAAAGGGGGTGTGTCATTTAACCAAGTTGTAAAGTCAAACCCATAAAATTAATAATCATTGGTGAATTCACTGCATTTCTTTTCAGCTTAATTGAATTGAATGGAAAATTTAATGGAGAGCCATTTGTTCCATGGAGAACAAACCTTCATACAGAGCTCTGTAAATGGAAAAATAGAATAGAGTCAGCCTTTGGAATGCAGGAATGTCACGGGTGGTCCCGTGACCAACGTCTCGGGTCGCGGCTCACCCGTGCGGTCATCCGGGTCCTCGGCCATGCACGTGGTACCCAAGTCTCCTAGGGCGTGCGACCGCTTCAGAAAATTTAAAGGGCCAGCGTGCCATTAATTGGTGTTGGCCTTACCCAGAATTCTATTTTATCCTGCCTCTCCCTGCATACCCTGCCGGATCTGCATATGTGCCTTAGAGAAAGCTTTGTCTGATGCCCTGCCCTGTCCTCTTGCTTCATCTCTGACCTTGAACCTCTGCCACCTGCATCGACCTATTGCCTGTCTCCGACCAGGAGATTGCCTGATGACTTTGTGCCTCGACCTTTGCTGCCACGGTGGACAAGTCACGCCTGGAAACGACCTGGTGGTACCACGCCGCAGCAAGACCAACCTGCTTTGCGGCAGGCTCTGGTGAACACCGGGTGCCACTTAGATTTAGGTCCCAGGTGTCCACTTGTGTCATCGTCCGCTGTGGTCCAGGGGCTTTACTGACCCTAAGCCCTTAGGAAGTTCAAAAATGAAAAGGATTGTTTGACTTGAAGGGTAAAAACCCCTTATGGCAGAACCCTGATACCTCTACTACCCTCCACCCTCTTTGTTTCTTTGAATGTCCATCAATGCACAAAGTGATGCTGAAGATATCACTTCTGTCCTACAAGGGGAGTAGTAAGAATCTACTTAGCAAAGAAGATATTAAAATACTCTTACTCTGTCTGTAATATATGTGTGTTACATGCAAATTATACCTCTGCGTCCAATAAAATCGACTAGCTCATGCTTGTAAGAGCTGCCAGGGAGAGAACGGGAAAAATCTATTTTCATCAGTGTTCCTTGGTCTACCATGAATGGTTCAGCTGATATGCTTCCTTTGACCACATTTGGAAGGTACTTACCACTGTATCCTGAAAGATCCCTGAAAAACCTGCTGTTTTAAGATATCCCATGACCATTGACCTGAATTTTTGATGCGTATTTAAATAACCTACTAAACAGAATCAATTCATTGAAGTGGTAAAATACTCTTTCCTTTCCAAAAATCCAGACTGAGAGCTCTTACTTCCATCACATTGATTCACGTTTTGTTACAACTTGTAACTGTGAGAAGGTTGTGAAAGCTTGTTGGACAAAAACAGAGGGACCAATTCACTATTGTTTGGTCACCAGAATTCTGGCCTGAGGTATCCTACAATAACAGAATTTTTGTTGCCAAAAAGAACAGATGATGGCATCTTGGTAAACATGGTTTTAAAGTGTTATAAGTTGGACACAAATGTGATGTGTTGAAAAACATAGCAGATTTATAACTAATACATTATATCACTTACCAAAATAACTACGAAACAATAGGAAAGGAAAACAAAATTAATATGTGTCAAAGATGCGCCAACATGATCACACAACTTTTACCAGTTCGATAGATTTGGTATATCTTATAACTTTACGTCTTTTAACTGTCTATTCACGTTAAACAATATCTTAATATAGCTTTTTTATTTTTTATAGTTTTTTTTCCTACAGTTTTTCAAATGTTTTATTCTCCCTATATGAGCTTTAATCTGCTGTACCATGACTTCTGTATGTTTTAAAGGAAATTGAAATATTGGATATGTTTTACTTTAAAGACAATGGTCTCACACGAAAATACATTTTTTCCAAAAACAATTTGAAAGGCGAAAGAAAGGCGGAAGATACCACTTAGATAAAGCGATCAATGGAAAATGATTCGATAGAGATATTCCATTCAACTAGATAGATTCTTTATACAGTAAATTGTAACACAAAATAATATTCTATGGATAGTCCTTTCATTTTATTTTGTACAGTGTGCATTTAATAACATAACGACGGAGACCTTTCCTTTGAACAGTAGGGGTAATCTGTGATTAAACTAATAGATTCTGGGAAGTGGTAACTCTAGGAATGTGCTAAACACAGAGGTTCTCTGTAAGTATCCCTTTGGTGTCCCAATAAAAATAATTAGCAAGGATCACCAAGGCCCCCTAATAGAATGCTTGTTCCAAACTGTTCCACCCATTGGTTTCATTATTAGGGATGATTATGCATGTTTTGCTAATCCAATAGTCATCCACAAGATCTATAAAGATGAAAAACATACCAATACGACACTAAACCCTTCATTATTCTAATATATGTATAGGAGATTGCTCTCTCTTGCTCCCTCCCATTCCAAAGGCTTTTTTTCCCATTCTTTTGGGCTCCGTGCACTAGTCGAGGCATCAAATCCATGGCAGCGCACTTAAACAGCTGCAGGAAATTTGTTTTACAAGGCTGGTTTTAACTGAACTACCTGCTGTGCACCACATTGCTATTGTTTGTGAATTGAATGATGGGAAAGGCAAGTCTGTGATTTCATTTGTTCAGACCGATTAGTCACACGTTGCATACAGTATCATTTGCTTGTCACTTAATGACTGTCCAGCCTGCCTGAATCATTAGCGCTGCCGAGTAATGAAAGCAAGACAGAGGCATAATGATGAGATGAAGGAAGCGGGGTGCTGTTTTACCTAAAAGAAATGGTGTGTGGAGATACAGCGCAGCTGCAGGTGTTCCGATGACAATGTGGGAAGCAGTTAGCTTCCAATTTAGCAGAAAATTAAGAACAAAAAAACTGTTATTTGTGAGAGAAGATACTCATCGCAGGCAATCATCCGTTCCCTGTACGCACAAGATGAGCATTCAGCTGTCTTTGTCGTGACTTAAAACAATTGGTATTTTGGGCTGCATTCAACACCAGATTGGTGCTTATTATCTGCAGTTTATTCTTTCTTGTGATATTTTGTTTCTGCCCCCCCCCCCCCTCCATAGAGGCCCCTCCCTTCCTTTATTTTTATGGTTAATTTACTTGCTTGAATGTAAAGTCATTTATGCTGAAATATTTGGATGGTATCTCATGTATTATGAGATCTGTTGTGTGCATTTTAGCTGGAGATTGTATTGTGTTTGCCGCTTTTAGAACAAAGAAGATTGGCTAAATCTAAATACCTCTGGAGGGGGTGAGAAATAATTAGTGCTTTAACTCTCTTTAGAAACCGTGGGCATTTTATGCAGAATTTTGGTTAAAGAAACAAAATATATTTACTTCTTATACTGTGCAGAAGTAGCATGAAAGAAGGCTGTGGAAAATGTAATGCAGTAAATATACTGGCAGAGAAAGTTTGTTGGGTCTATGATAACTTTTTCTGATGCTTATCATCACAGTTGACTCATTATACTTTTTTAGGTCTCATGCACACGTACGTATGTTTCTGTTGTCTGGTTCTGTATTTCTGGATCAAAAATATGGATTGTTAGACAATTGTATGCATATGTATGAATATAATATCGGCCAAAAAAACTGACAGCCCATGTCCTTCCACCTGCAGGTTTCCTGGACAACCCTGAAAATATGGGTCTTATATGGGTCCAAACTTGTGAACTACACATGCCATCTGTATTTTTTACATTACCATAGACTTCTATTGGACTATACAGGGCCAGATCTGGAAAAGTATAGGACATACTAATCTATTTTTGAGAACCATGCGCACCTTCGGTGGAGGGACATCCGGATTGTATATGGAACTCATTTTTAAAGTTGTACCTCCCATAAAAGTCCATGTGACTTGTGCATGAGGCCTTTAAAAAAAATTGGGCCCAAAAGAAAATTATGAACAAGCAATTTTTATTACTTAAAATAAGATTCTCAACTGTAGAGCATTAATTTGCACAATGCTAACATGGACACAAATTTTGTTTAGTGAACATCCATTGTTAATTGTTGGTGTAAGTATTCTTCAATTACTAGTGGGTAACCTGAAATGCTGATATTAACCCCTTAACGCATTGCAACGTGAGCCCTCTTCACACATGGTGGGCGATGGCTACATTATGTAGCCAAAACCCACCACTGACAACTCTTATTGGTGCAGTTCACTGTTTGTGAACATCTCTGTTTCCATCGATGTTCCGTGTTGCGTCATCCTGGAGCGACAATCTGTTCCCATGGCAGCCTGGAGTCTGTATGTGATTCCAGGACCTGTCTTTGGGAAGGATCTGTGTTATAGATCCATAGCAAATTCTCCATATTTTGCAATACTGTAGGAACGATAAGACCCCCAAGGGTTTAAGTAACCTTAGAGGTCCAAAAAGTAGTAAAAAAATATTTTAAATTAAAAAAATAAAATAAAATCACCCCCTTTCCCCAGAACTGATATACAAATTAACAAATAAAATCATAAACATGTTAGATATAGCTATGTCCCAAAAGTCCTGATCTATCAATATATAAAAATGGTTATTCCCTGCTATGAACACCGTAACGGAAAATAGCGCCAAAATGTCCAAAATACCACTTTTTTGCCATTTTGCAACACATAAAAAAATTTATAAACAAGTGATCAAAAAGTCGTACAATGCACAGAATGGTAGCAATGTAAACATCATCATGTCCCGCAAAAAATAACATCTTATAAAAGTCCATATGCGTGAAGTGTGAAAAGCTATTAGCGTCAAAATAGGGCAAAATGAAGAAAAAAATTGTATACAAAAGGTTTTAAATCTATTTAAACATAATAACAACTAAGAAAATCTATTTAAACATAACTTAAACCCATATAAATTTGATCTTACCGACCCAAGGAACAAAGGGAGGTGACAATTTCAGCACACAATAAAAGCTGTAAAAACTCTGTCTACAAGAATATGGCGCAAATGTGTTTTTTTCTACAAAGTCATTGCATTGGAATTTTTTTTCAGTTTACTAGTAACTGACATGGAATATAAAAAGCTGTTACCAGGAAGGACAATTTGTTACACAGAAAACAAGCACTGACACTGCTCTGTAAAGGGAAAAAAAGAAGTTCTTGATTTTTAAAGAAAGGGGAACGCAAGAAATGTAATATAATAGTAATCAGGTGAAGTTGTTACTTGCTTCTATGCTCACAAACGTTTTGCTATGATTTTCAAAGTTACTTCTCTATGAATGTGCTATAAAATATTTGTAATCTACAAACTCTCCCTCTTTGAGGAATTGTGTAATATCGTAAATAGGAAAAAAATATTAAAGATGGAACGGAACAGTAACTTAAGAGAAAACCAAAATAAAAGATACATTTTTTACAACCCCACCAATTGATAGTGAGGAGTGATGTCAGTGTGGTGTATTAAAACATGGGGTATCAGCACTGTAATAGGAGCGATGAGTGTATTTTTTTGCCAAAAAAAGTTGCCTATCTGTAATTGCGCCATTTTTGCACCAGAAAATGGGGCAAAAACGGTGCAATTAAGGACATGCTTCTTTTTTTGGTGCATAAACATGCACATGAGATCTGTCAGACTTCTGATAAATCCCCCTCGATATGCTTTATTAATATGCTTTATTTATTGATATGCTTTATTATCTCGCTCAGTCCTGTCCCCAGAGGAGCCACAAATTTAGTCGCCCATTCATAATGCAAGAAATGTGTAACCTGGAATCCAGTTTATGCATTTCCCTGACTTGGTTTGGGAAACAGATTAAGCAGAATAAGGGCAAAATAATCCATAAAGTAACAGTTGCTTTCAACAAGTTCATTAGGAGTGTCTCTTTGACCCTCATGATTCAATGTGAGAACATACTCAACAGGGAAACTGAGGTGCCCTCACCTCCAGACACATAAGAAGAATGAACTTTCTTTAGTTTGGTTTTTAGCTTATTTTTAACTGTTCTTTTGAACAGCTATATAAATTTTGTGTTTGATCTTTTAATAGAGTAAACCACATATCCAGAGGCATAGTTGGGTGGAGCACTCATCAAAGCCTGTGAGATATACAAGTATGTTAGCAAAAGAAAGTGGCAACCCCAATGGTGCAAACGTCTCCATTATTTTCTATTCAAAGGCTGCCAATACAAATAGGCAATATTTTTGTTTTTGCTTTGGTGTGTAGTGAACTGGTCTTCTTAAACCCCTTAACAACCAGGCCCTTTTATGAGATTTCTTTTTTGAATCCCCACCTTCAAAAATTTACACCTTTTTAATTTTGTTTTCTGCATAACAAATTGCACTTCGGAGTGACGGCATTTAATATTCCATGCCGTGTACTGGGAAGTGTGAAAAAAATTCCAAATGCAGTGAAAATGGTGAAAAAATGCATTTGCCATCTTCTTGTGGCCGTGGCGCTGTGCGCCCCAAATGACATGTCTCCTTTATTCTTTAAAGACATACCAAATTTATATAGGTAATATATTTGGTATTCATACATTTACAAAAATTAAAACCTCCTGTACCCAAAAAATTCTTCATTTTGTCTGATGCTAATAACTTTTTCATACTTGTTGATGGAGCTGTTTGTGACGTCATTTTTTGTGAGATCACATTTTCAATGCTACCATTTTGACTTTTTATATGCAAAACAGGGAAAAAGTTGCATATTTGACTTTTGGAGCTATTTTCCATCACAGGGTTAAACGCCAGGAATAACCGTTATTATATTTTGATAGATCGGACATTTTGGGATGTGGCAATACCTAATATGTTTATGATTTTTAATGTTTATTTATATCAGTTCAAGGGAAAGGGGGTGATTAAAATTTCTTTCAATTTTTGTTCAGAATTTTTTTTATCTATTTTTTTTTAGCTTTTTACATTTCTTTTTAGACCCCCCCTAGGGTAATTTAACCCTAGGATGTCTGATTAATCCTACCATATACTGCCAAACTACGGTATGGCAGTACATGGGAATTTTTCTGATAATTCATTACAATGTGCCACTGGCTGAAGGCTGTCATAGCAACAGATTGTCACTTCTTGATAACATCATGGGGAGTGACTTTCGAAGCCGGCTCTTTGCCGGCGGCAATCGCAGAGTGTTACGGTGGGTGTTTGCTGCAATTCTGGGTGTTTGCTGCATTCTCTGTCAGTGGTTTACAGGACAGAAAGCTGATTTACATAAACTGCTTAAATAAGGTAGAAAGGAAGGTGAGAAGATGGACACGTTAACAGATTTCTTCAATAAAGTGTTTTACAAAGTTTATTATTATTATTTGTACTGTTAATTTATAAAATCTTGTTGAAAGTTTAGTGACGCTTTAAATATGCTGCACTTTGTGGGTAAGTTTACTACAGAGGTATATCCTACTTCCTATTGTAGGAAACCGACACCTACATAGTACTTTTATTCAGTTAATTTACTACACAAATGACAGCTGTACATTGACTTACTGGACACAGTTTTATATTAAAAACCAAATAGCATCTTGTGTTCATGTCACTTACCCAGCCAGCCAAGGCCTTGTCTTTCACTCACCAGCTGCTCTGTGCAAGCACTGAGCTACAATTCGTAATGCATTTCCTTTAATAGTCGCTATCTTTTGTTCTGCCAATTCTGTGCATAATATCTTTATTTTTTCCTATTTGTTTGTTATCCTCTAGATGGCCATCAGTATTTGCTTCATTAAACCTCTCTTCTGGTTGATCGGTAAAGGATGATTCGCTAGGAAGTTGGCATTAGACTCATCCTGTTTCATAAAGCACAAGTCATTGGTATTTAAGTTATGAGCACATTTATGACCCCCGTTTAATTGGTTTAGATGCATGCATTCTGTAATTCTTTTATATTTTGCTATACAGTACAACAAAACGCTCATTAGCAAAGTTCATATGCAGGCTTCCAAATGTGCATCAATTTGCACTGTTACTAACAAGCATGCATATCAGTTCAGAAGTCCTGGCTAAATGTTTTTCTCATTAGCCAGAACTAAATAACTGTCGGCAAACTCTGTGCAGAGGCAATAATCTATATTTAATTACACAACCTGCACACAGTTCACAGCTTTGTAACCACAAATACAGATATAGATCATTACGTTGCACAGACAAGTCTATTACTGAGCCAATAAACTATAACTTCATTAAGACAGGAAACGTTGTGTACACACACATGTATGTATGTAATACTAATGGCCATTAATTTGTATATACTGTAAAACTTAACTTATATACTGGAATCTTCATTTTTACACAATCTACAGCCAAACAAAGGCACAAATGTTTGGACATCTCTCTGTTACACATTAAAATATTATTTTTGTATGTTTCCACTGCGTAACTATTACACAACTCTAGAGTTAAGCAATAATTGTTTAGAGACTAAGTGCCCAAACTGCACCTGCACTTATTTGTTGCAAAGTGCCAATAAACCAATTTTTTGCTCCTTGTCCTGCCACAGCTTTTGAAGGAAACCTACCACCATGGATCTACCTATTAAGTGGTTCCTCTAATGTATAGTAGTATAACCCTTTTAAGGTCTAATTCTTTCGTGGCCCATAACTTTTATAAAATGTAATTCCCCCAATATTCAAATTTCCTAAAGATGCTACTGGGGCGTAGAGTAGCCGGAGCTGAGGCTACACTGTGCGGCTACTCCGCGTCCCAGTAGCCTTTTATGTTCCGCCTACCAATAGATCTTCAGCGCGCAGCTCCTAGTAGCTGCGCACACTCGTCTGTAAAGCTGGATTCTGTGCATGCGCAGTAGCTCCGGCTTCAGAGCTGAGACAGTGCAGCCGGCGCTCTGCGTTCTGTGCACGCAGAACCCAGCTTTGCAAACAAGTGCGAGCAGCTCCTGGTAGCTCAAGATGCATTGGTAGGCAGAACACAAGAGGCTACTGGGGCGTAGAATAGGCGCGCCATGTATCCTCAGCTCTGGGTACTCCACGCCCCAGTAGCCTCTTTAGGAAATTTGAATATTGGGGGAATTACAATTTATAAAAGTTATCGGCCACAAAACGGGCTATACTACTATATATTAGAACCTGCCACTGGATCTACTTTAATAGGTAGTTCACCACCACTGAGATAGGTCATCAATATGAGATCAGTGAGGGTCCAACAATTGGCACCCCAACCAATCAGCTAATTATGCCAGCCCTGGTGGTGGAATTAGCACAGAGAACAGAGCTGGAAGAATAGCACCATTCTTTGTGTAGTGTCATGTCTGGTAACTGTATCCCAGCTCCCATTCAAGTGAAAGGTTGTTAAGCTGCAGTAACACAGCTTGAAATAAAACCTGCAAGAAAAAATGGCTGTGCTAACATACATTGCATTACAAAAATTGCTTTTTTGAATACATAAAGGACAAATTTACTCAGAGTACTCAAGGATAGCATATAAAGATGGCCAAGTTACAAAAAGACAATGGTATAATATGAAGGGGCTCCTTAATTGGATTTTGTAAAGCAATGCTTGTTATATGTATAAAATTTCAATAAAAAGAAAAAAAAACAGTGAGACCCCATTAGGCGGTAACAGATAAGACACAGGGCTGTAAATCATAAACCATGTATTGCATTAACTACCAATATGTTTTTTAGTCATATGTAATTCATATGTTCATAAATCATATGTAGTATGTAATCAAATCAGTAGTTAGAGATAGCATGGATTGGATATGTGTTACCTACCCATCACAGTGCAGTTTGCATTTACTGGGAATACCTACACCTCATTGCGCCTCTCCACACACTGCCTGTATCAAGGAGTGATGTAATTCTGGTAGAGAGTAGTTTATTAAGTCCCCACATCCAATCAGGTTGGTTGATGTAGGACCGTCTGCCTACATCATGTAGCACATGCCAACGACATGCAAGGGACACAAAATGGGAAAGGGACATTGGCAGGCAAAACTGTGCATGTGCACAACAGAGACCTCCTGTCTGTATCACTATGTAAGAAGCGGTGACACCAGTCTTAAAATTCCCCTCGCTGGTGGTCCTGTGCCTTTATTTGCTAAGAGGCTCTTGCCTTTTAGTAAATGTGGGCGCAAACTCCACCAGTTTTGACCTGTAAACCAGATCTGAGTTTTTTGCTATAGTCTCTATAGTAATGTGGCGGGCTTGCGTTCACACTCCGGCCCTCCCTCCACCTCCCTGCTCCCCACCTTGACACTCCCATAGTGGCGTGTGGGTCAGAGAAAGCCAAAAACTGGTGGGGAGAGGGAGATCCATGTGCCTTCTCTATCAGAAAACTGCCAGAGAAGGCATACTGAATCTTTCCTAATGTGTTATAGAGGTTTAGATTCCCAATAAGAAAGCACCTTTCTTGTCTTGTCCAATATAGTACCTAACTCCGTTGTTGTTTTTGTGAGGACTGCACAGTAAAAGATTCAAGCCAATTACAGCAACCTACCTAGACATGCAAAACGTCTAAATAACATTAGATTACATGATGTTGTCACCAGACACGGAGGCAATTTGAAACTGCACGTGCTTTATCCTGCATACTGTTAGGGTCCAATTTTTCAATTGTGATTTTTTTTTTTAACTATCTATGATAACTTCAAGAAAGCAAAGACACCCCAGCGTTTCCCCCATTTTACTGTGACAAATTTCCGACAATGTCGGAAATTATTCTGTCATAAACATGATCTCCAAAGTAATGGTTCTACCCTTTCATCTGCCTACATTTCATTAGTGAGAGGGAAAGAATACTCTAATGCTATTGAAATGCAAAATACCAGATAAATGTGTTGTTACCATACATCTCTTCCAGCAATCTAATGGAAGCATTGAAAAAAGCATTTGGCATTCACCTCCACTAAACATGCAGGCTGAAAGTACCATCGAAACCATACAAGGCTGAGAAATGGAAGTCACATCAATCTGCTAGTTACAATAAGTACTAAAATATCTTTATTTAGGTTAGAGTAGCTAGTTTTCATTGAAGTTTGGTGCCCGTAACCACAGGGTAATCAATCAATATGTTTTAGAACATGCCAGCTAAAAGTACCCGTGACTCACAATTCAACATTTCTTCAACTTGAAGTGTCTAAATTAATTGAGCAATTAGCCTCTCCACCAGCATTCTGAACTCTGCTCCCAAGACTCAGGATCAATATATGTCATTTTTCCTTTGAGAATGCAACTCAAGGAACGTAATTTTAGCAGCAATCTAAAGGAAAGTGGTGAGTGACTTTTCTGTGTTACACAATAACACAGACATTCAATAAGAACTCTACTAAGAGCGGCGGCTAACAGCTTCAATGGTAGGAGAAAAAAAAAATTTTTTACCAGATTGTACACAGATGGAGAGGAGTGGAAAATCAGGATAGGAGAAAATGTTACAGATGACACCTATACAATAGCACTATATAATGTTAATTGTCGTAGTGCTTTTAGATAATCACAAGATGAGGTATAGTATCAAGTGTTTTCTTCCCATTATTGCTTTAGCTTTAGGAGAAAAAGAGTTTATGTTGTATGTATTAAGAATGCTGGTTTACAAGAAAGTAAAGAGAAAGTTGTAGTCTAAATCTATTAGACTGGGAAGAAGCCACTTAATAAATGTAAAAATATGCACATTGCACAACACATTGCTGCACGAGTTTGGCTTTTTCTTCTATTTTTTGAGACTTTTTATGGCACATGTGCACTTTTGCACCTTTTTTTGGGCCTAAGACAGTCTCCCTTTAAAGTTTCCATTGTCTAGTTTTCTGCAGTGTTCCCTGAGTTATCACCTGAAGCCAGATGTTTGTAAACCATCGCAAAAAGTCACAAAGTAGCCTCAAAAAATCGCAAATGCATACCTGCTCTTGGCAGGTTTAGGAATGCTATTTGCGACTTTTGGGGCCACTTTTGAGACTTTTGGGCAAAAATTAGAAAAATACACTAAAGAGCTTAACTGAGATGTATTGAAAAAGGCAAAACTTATAAGACACATCTGGCTAGGAGAACAAGAAAGAAAAGGCAGGAGCACAAAGCCAAAAAAAAGATACATGTGCCCCAGTCACATTGCCTGGATCTATGAGTAAGTGCCCCTAATTTATCAGGCTTGAATTTGATGGTAGATTTCCATTAAAGGAAAACCTACCATCACGGATCTACCAAGCCTCTTCCTCTAATTTACATAATAATAGGATAAGACTTTTCATCAAATTATACCTATTTGATTGTTTAGCAAAAAATAGTATGGGGAAGAGGGTTTAAGCATGAACCTACCAGCGGATCTACTTTATTAGGTAGATTTTATCTCCTCATCAAGAGTTAATATTGCTTTATAAAGGAATACAAATAAAAGTTATATCTTAATGTTAAATTCTCCTAAGGTATAAGTAGTCATATTTAGGTGTTTCCTCTAAGAACCATTTTTTGTGTATATAATGAAGAGTCTATCACTTTGGAAATAGTCCCATATTTTGTTTTCTTTGGTAAAATTGGAAAGGCCATCTAGCCCAGATTTGGCCAAATTTGTAAGGACAACGCCTATTAATATACACCGTCCTGTAGTGAGAAACAAAGTTATTAACCAGATGGATCCAGCACTTCAAGGCAGGAGGGCCAGGGTCCATGTATAATTGCCATGTATCAGCAGGATTCAAGGAAAATCTAAGTTGCGATTGAGGGGCTCTAACACTTCCAACCAAAACACCTGTAGCATTGGATATGACCAGACACAATGTAAAACGGGACCCCTTGAAGCAAGCATCATAAGGCATGGCCCCCTAAGTGTAGCTTTTCAGGGATATAATAAATGCAGTGCAGAATTTTTGTCTGAATCAGGAAATTCCTAGTACTCACCATAGAGTGAAAGAAGGAGAGTAGAACCTCTTTCCAGTCTTCATCAGATCCAGAGTACCCAATAAGACTTTCAGTGATGTAAACTCTGCTGTCAGACAGAGAGAACCAAACTGTGCATGGAACGAATGTCATAAATAAACATAATGGAAAGATGCAGTCATAGGCAAGGCGAGAGTCAAGTGAAGCGAGAGAATTCACCTGTACATATGTATGTTCACCTGGACATACCCTAGTTGAAATGCAAGGTAATTTAAGTACATGTGGAGCCACCTCTAGTTTTAAGGGCCTGTAGAAGGGAAAGACTAAATCGGGTAAAATTAATATCATTAGCATATAAGGGTACTTATTCAATAAGCATGCCACCAGCAATGGAATGTGGGACAAGATTAGTCCTCACCCTGGCCTTAGTGTCATGTTTAAGAAGATGGGGTGTATCCTCTCCAGGCTTCAGTAGGCCTTCAGTATAGAGAAATTAGGGATTTACAATTATCCTTATACAACTCACCCCGTAAACCACCTACACTTAGTGGTTTGTCCAAAGAGAGCAAAAAAATGTCTAGTTCCACTTCATCTGCTAAGATGGGAGTGTCAGGCTCTGAGGATTGTGCTGTTGAGTGGCGCCAAAGTGAAATGTTGAATATAAATTCACCTCTTGGGGTTAAAAATCAATATAGCATATTTATGCTCACATAAAAAAACTTTTTCTCCCCCGTTCAATACATCAATGGATAATTCTTATCAAAACCAAAAACTGCCCAATAACTAGCAATTCCTCTGTAAATCCAACTGAGTACTGTGGAAACAGAGTTCTTCAAAATGAAAAGGCAGTACTCCTATGACCAAAGGAAACAGAAAGGTGAGGACAAGATCCTACAGTGATCACTTACTTTCTTCCACCTTGAGTAGAGCGTACTCCACTCTGACTGTGCAATACTCGCTGACTTCCCTTGGGGAACTGATCTCGCTTCTCAGGGGTTCCGCTTTCTTAGGTTGTGGTCTTCAGGTGGATTGTGTGCACAAAATGAAAATTGCAAACACTAGTGCACTACCATTTGTAAACAGGCAAAAGTATACTCACAAAGCATATAGCTTGAGTTAAATTATTAAAAACAATTAAAAGTATTGCAAAGGACGTTTCCTGACTCAAATTTTGCCAATTACGGCTTCTTCTGGGGCATAGCGAAACTCGAGTCCTCTGGAATACTGAACAGAAAAAAGATATTTTGTATAAATATCTTTTAATTGTATTTTGGTTTTAGGTCAGTGATTTAGGGTCCTCATTGCTCCGGCATATGCTGGGCTATAATTTAACTTATTAAACTTCACGCAAAGGGATTGAAGGTTTTCTATTTCCAATTTAGCATGGGAACAGATGCATTTCTCAGCTCGGGATAGATAAGCAAGTGTTTAATTTTTTTGTCACCAAACTCATACACAGATGCCTGAGTGGCAAGGAGCCTTTTTCTGGTTTGTTCTTTAGCAAGAGCCTGTTGTGGCTCTGCTGTGCATGAGCCCAATGCTGCTTGTTATCCTTACAAGAGTCCTCCAAGTACCCTACCCTACCCTACCAATGTGGTAGTAAGACTGGCCTCTGAAGTCTTGTCTGACCTCATCAAAGTTTGTTACAAGCAAGGAATTGACAGGAATTGACAATGGCAAGAACTTCAACAAACTTTAAATCCAGTACAGAAGAGGGATCAGAAGAATTAGCAGAGACAGCAGGAGAGCCTGGCTGAAGGAGACTTTCTGAGCGGTCAGACATAGAAGGAAAAGAGCCAAATGACCCCACAGGAGAGCATGGTTGAGTTCAGAACATCTCTATTTTCTGAGCAGCATTAGTTTAAATCTGAGCGAATAGAGCTTGGAAGATAGATGGAACCTGACTGCCAAAGGTTCAAGATAGTGGAGGCAATGGACTCATCATCTGAAGTGGGTGCAGCTGCCATCTTATGTTTAGCAGTTTTACAGATGCTGTATATGACAGAAGAAGTGACCAGCAGAACAAAGCAGTACATTAAGAGAACACAGCAGGACCCAGAATTAGCAGCAAGGTCCATTAGGCTGCAGGGAGGCAGATTCTCAGACCTAATAAGGCAATGGTATCAACCATCTCATGATGCCAGCCCAGATCATAAGTAAGTAAGAAAATGCTTCCGATGAACTTCTATTGTCAATTTCTAAGATGCTGTAGTGAAAAAGGTGCAGAGGTTGTATTGAGTTATGAGAGGTATGCTGCTGGACATACAAGGGAATTGCAGGCCTGCACTGACAGGCTAGTATAAGAAAAACTCATCACACAGTCCTGGGGATGATCTGTAATTTGCTGTATCCCTTCCTTTCTGTTGCAGGCTTCCATAGGGGTGTAGTGGTGCAAAACCAACAGGCAGCAGGACAAAAGGCAGGAAGGGAGGCCCAGGTAGAAGGCCAAATGTCACAGCCGGAAGTAGCTGCGGCCCATGCCACAGCAATAGAAGGGAGTCCATTGACACCACGAGCCTGGTGAGGGCTGTATCGGTATACAAACGGAAGCAGAGGAGGACAGAAAGGGGCTGTGAGACGCAGGAGTCCCTGAGATTCAAGGCTCCAAGCCCTGGAGCCAGTGACTACTGCAGGCGGAAAAATTCACAGACTGAGGAGGTTGGGTAACTGGAGGACCATGGGGACCAGGGATGGTAGGTAGTGATCAGGATAGCTGTCGTTATATGAAGTTGGAGAGTCAGAGTCCAGGGAGCTTGCAGACATGCATCCTTAGCCCTACATCCCTCTTTTGACCTTGTCATTCTCGTCCTTTTTTATGTTCCTTTGTACACTTAGTCTTCCATCCAAAGCTTTTGTGTATTAGCTGATATAAAACTGAAAGAAGCAGATCGTCACTTATGACAATGTTTTGCATTTTATTATATTTTCACAAAATATTCCAGTGTTAAGAGATTTTTCAATGTTTTCCCGAAGCGCATATATGGTACTTAATAATGACACAGAGTTGAGGACTTCTACTGCAGATATAATAGTGATAACATCAATTTCCTCCCCTGCTGTGTAAAAAGGGTCGAATAGATCAGGTTCAGTAAGAAGAACACCACTCTTGAGTTAGGGATTTTCCCACAGAGCAAATTGTTTGGGCAAGTCACATGGTCACACGTAATTGTCTCTAAATCTGATCCCCCCCATTGTGGGTTTATTCTGAATCAAGCTGACTGAGCAAGCGATTGAACTGTGCAGGAAATGATTAGTTAAACAACTATTATGCTCGCTTGTTGTTTGTTAACCAGCGCTCTTACCATTTAAATCACTCATCAAAGCCATTCCATCCTCTAGCTTTCCGAAGCTTTATGAAGTGTACAGTCAAAGACCCTCACTCGTTATTTTGCATAAAACAGTTGTGCCTCATGAATGATAAGCATTACATTGGTCTGAAAATTACATTACATTGAAACTCAGAAAAAGGCCAACCAGCAGCATGCCCTTCCCAGCTGATAAAATTATTTGTGGCTTTTATTGAAATGGCACAGGCACAAGTTGTACTGTTCTCTTTGTGAATGTCGCATTATTGGTTTGGAACCTTTTCAGTGTTAAAAGAGTTTTGACTTTAAGACAGTGAACAATATCATCTCTGCTGGGTCAGCCAAAGAGCCAGTGCTACATGTATATTATACTTTAAACAACAATAATAAACAACCCAAAATTCTGTAAGTCAGAAAAGGGGTATCAATATGTTACAAAAAAGGACTAAACGAGCTGTGAAACCAATCCAATTATATCCCACATTTGTACTTAGCAGACTTTTTTGAGAAACTGCTGCCCATATCACTTGATTTCTGTTATGCTCCTGATAAATTTGGTGTTTGTTTCTTTTTAAATCTGTTTATCTGTTAAAAATAGGGCCCTAGATTCTGAATTTACTCCTACAACCCTTTGGCTGGTAGCAGTTCATTCAAATAACTTCAAATAAACTTTTGAGGATCATTTTATAAAAAGGCAGAGCGAATTTTTAAAAAACAAACACGCAAAAAATCAGGGACGATCTGACTGATTCGGACTGAGCGCGGGATTTAACATTCAAATTGTGTCACAATTCAATGCACTTACAAGCACCATGAAGAAGAAAGTGAACTCTGGCGGACCTGAGCGGTGAAGCGACACATGCAGGATATCCAGCGCACTGCTGAATGGTGCTGGCCACTTCTGGGTTTCCTACTTAAACCGGTTGCTCCCATCAACCCCTGCCGGATCTTTCCGCTCATATGCCTCAGAGAAAGCTCCCCCTGCGAGTCCACAGTGTTCCTGCTCTGACCTCCCATTGTGACCCTGGACCTGACCCTGACTCTGCACCTCTGCCACCTGCCTTGAACATCTGCCTGCTTCTGACCACGAGATTGCCAAACGTTACTGTACCTCGACCTTAGCTGCCACTGCAGGCTATTCGCACCTCTGGAACGACATGGTGGCACCACGTTGCAGCAAGACCCTCCTGCTTTGCGGTGGGCTCTGGTGAAGACCAGGTGCCACTTAGATTCCGGTCCCAGGTGTCAGCAAGTGTCATCGTCCAGGGGGTTCACTGCCCCCGAGCCCTGACTTAGGGCATTATACCTGGACCTACAGCGTATTTATCCTTTGATCCCCATACAGAAATCTGTAGGCCCCTTACTCTTGTGGTGCTTCCGGTATGGGTAGCAGATGGCCCTGGTGGGTCTGGAGACATCAGTAAAAATAACCAGGGGTCAAGCAAATGTAGGCTCAAATAGTTCAATAGTCAGGGAAGGCAGTAGTCATAGTAGAATCCAGGTTACAAGCCAAAGGTCAGAGGTAGTCAGCAAACAGGAAGCAGCTTTAGGCAGGTAACACAGATAAAGCTGAATATTTAAAAGTTGTAGGCCCCTATGGCTTGAGCTGGTCATGGAAATTAGTCTAGGTTTTATTGTCTTTAGGCACACTTCAGGTGTTTTCTGCATTATTAGTTGCTTACACCTGCGATCAGTGCATCCTCACAGCCACCTTGAGACAGATTTGGGCACATTTACTTACCCGGTCCTGATTCGGGTCTTCCGGCGATTCACTTAGGTCGTGTGCCTGATGTCCACCAGGTGTCGCTGCTGCGCCGAGGTCCGCCGGAGTTCACCATCCTATTCCGGGTGCATGTAAGTGTATGTCAAGCAACACTTTTTTAAAAATATCGCGATTTTTCCGAATCCGTCGGGTTTTCCGACCGGCACACCCCCTGTTTTTCGTTGCATGCAAGCCGGCGCCGATGCGACACAATACGATTGTGTGCGCCAAAAACCTGGGACAATTCGGCGCAAAATGTTAAAATTCTGAAAACCAGCGGAAAAACACGATTCGGACCCTTAGTAAATGTGCCCCATTGTTTTCACCCATGATGTTATTGAGGGTGGCGATCCATTGTTGTGACTTTCCTATTCCTTATTTCTTATTCTAAAAATAAAATACGTTTTTAATTATACAAAAAAATAGATACATAAATGAAAAACTAAACATGTTAGCTATTGTTGTGTCCCAAAATCCTCAATATATCAAAATATACGGTAAAATCCATTATTCCTGGCTGTGAACCCAGTAATAGAAAATAGCTTACGAATGTCTGAATCACCACTTTTTTACCATCTCAAAACACTTAAAAGTTTTCATAAAAAGTGATCACAAGGTCGTACAGTCCCAACATGGTAAAAAAAAACAGAAATATAGAAAAGTCATGGATCCTAAAGACAGGAAAAATTAAATTGGCCTGGTCCTTAAATGGTTTAGGAATAGCAGCAAGAGGTGTTTTCGTGGGAAAGGTAAGGAGCCAAGGTTGTATGTGTAGGAAACTGTGGTGGTGAATCAAGTATGGATGAAGATCAGCTTAGTATCAATCGCCTGTTTTGGGATCAAAATAACAGATGCAAAAAACTGCTGAACTAAGAGAAATATAAACCGGACCAAACTAAGTTTTCTATTACTTTGAAACACCACAGAATTACCAAAACTCTTCACAAATTGTGCATTTCTCCTTTAGGAGCTTTCATTCTAATATAAGCAGATGGTTATACAGTCTCACTGGAGAAGCCTACATTCCCCAGCAAACTGTTCCTAAGGAAACATTTGATAGTTTTGACAGTAAAATGCTGTTTATAGTGAATGTATAAGACCATTTCATTGAGTTTAATAAGGGAGAGGAATCGAATCCTTAATTACAAGATAATTGTGACTTGTCGGAGAAACTGAAGCAACTATTACAGCTGTTTAAAGGATTGTATCTTCCCAAGACATGAGAAGGGCTTTTTATGTTTCTAGAATTGTAGTTTGTTGATTGTGTTTCTTATTTTACAGTGAAAATAATTCCAAACAAAATAATGTTGTGTCTTTAGAGTTTTACAATATAAATATAGCAGGTGAGGACTCGCATTCTGCACACAAATAAGCCATCATGCTTTTATAATTTTACTTGGTAATTACCTATAAAGACATTTGTAACCTGGCCTTCTAGAACAAGGCTGTGGCACATGTGACTTATCCCCTTTAAGACTAAGCTAGGAACATGAAGAATTTTACTTGTCTTCTATTATAGAAATGTTAAAAATGTCAGGATAATTTGTTACCGTATATACAATATATATTTAAAAAAGTTCTCGTGCCATTGTTTCCGGTATATCTGGTGTATTGTGGATAATATACGCAAAAAATATATATATAATGTTTTTGATATATTAGGTAACTTAAAGGAAATCAACCACATAGTGGTTTTAACCCAAACATACATACACCCCTGAAACAGGGTCCATTCTTCAATTGAGGAAAAACAAATTTGATGGTCCAGCCGACAGCGGTGATCTTTTAGACTTTTATTTCGTCAAATTTTAAATATCCACAGTGTTAGTCCATAATTCCTACGCGTTTCAAGCGAACGAGTCGCTCTTTTCCATGACTAAGAGCGACTCGTTCGCTTGAAACGCGTAGGAATTATGGACTAACACTGTGGATATTTAAAATTTGACGAAATAAAAGTCTAAAAGATCACCGCTGTCGGCTGGACCATCAAATTTGTTTTTCCTCAGTACATTGCCTGTGCAAGCCAGGCGGGTTTCGTGCCGACTCCAACGTGACCAGGGAGGTGAGCTGGGAAACCGCTTTTTTTCTTCCGAATCCATTCTTCAATTACCTGTTAATGGCTGTTATTTATGAAAAATTGTTTTTGAATATATGCAAATGAGCCTCAGGGGCTCCTATGTACATCACAGAAGCGCCTACTGGCTCTGTTGATTGTCACTATCTACCTGGCAGGGGAATGGAGGGAAGAGGCAAAAAAAAAAATCCATTAACATCTAAATGAAGAATGGATGCTTGTTCAGGGGGCATAGTGTTAGTGTGCTTGGTGTTAGTGGGTTGAAACCATTAAATCCATGTGGTTGACTTTCTTGAATACTTGTACTTGTATCAAAGTAAATGCCTGTAGAGGTGCCAAGCAATGGATGATGTCAAAACAGTAATTGTCCTAATTTACAAAGTGACTGGGGGGAAAGTAGCATGCTACTCATTTATATGCCTACGAAGGAGGGATTCTGTCACTTATAAAAATCAAGAACTGGGTTATATAAAAATGTAACAGTCCCAGGAAGGACCTACAGCCAAGGTGCAAGTCCGAAGAAATCACTAAACATAACAGAATGAAAAAGTGCCGAGTTGTTATCTCCAAGACAAGAAATCCAGAGTCCAGTGTTGTAAATCTCTTACTGCATATTTCAGTGTTGGAAATAGTTCATATGAGAGCTACAAGATCGTTGCCCCTCGCCTTCACACAAAACACTAGGGCTCCATGCACACAGACATGAAATCACTCTTAAGTTTTCTCACTCAATGTCCTCGGTTCCCTTTAACAGTTGAATAAAGTGGAGCAGATCCATTGTCAGTCAGTTAAACATAAAGAATTTTGTATAAAATTAAGTCAGCAACTTTCTCACCCCACCCTAGGTTTTGCCCTGTGGCACAGCTTGTTTTTTTTTTTTTTTCATTTTGTCACCATATAGATTCTATGGGGTCTGTAAGACGAGTGTGGCCACAAGCCCATTTACAGCACTTTGTACACCTCCTATGCAAACAATAATTTGGAAGTATCTACCATACATAGAGTTGTATCTAAATTGCTATTGCGTGGCATCCACCTTACATAGAGCTAAATTACTGAATCAAAGCTACCTTGATATAATTGATATTCTGTATCCATAATACAAAAGATTTTGAGTGGGGAGAGGGGGGATCTGTGCACCTAATTTTTTATGATTTTGACTCTTCACAATGAACCTGACTGATAGCGATGCATGCATGTGTCGTGTGAGCTGCTGAAAGGTACTGATGTGCATAAGGATAACTGCCCCCTGTGACGTGACTAATGGCTATGGGGGGAGGGGGGGCACAATTTGAAACTGGGGGCCCTATAACTATTGGCAACACAAGGGAACATGACTATAATTGTTTTCCCTAGATCCTTTCCTCATGCAATCCCTTTCCTTCCTTGGTTGAACTTGATGGACAAGTGTCTTTTTTCAACCTTATAAACTATGACTATGGGCTACATAGGGCCCTTGTGACTATGAGATTCTGTGACTATTTGCTGCTGTGGGGGCACTGTGACTATATTGGCCACTGTGAAGCACTGTGACTTGTTACTCTACTGTTTTTGGCACAAAGCATCAGGTCATTTAAACATATTAGACTGTTATGGGAGGGCACAATTTTTTGGCTGCGCCTATGGGAGGGGGGCACTGCTGTCCTCATGTATCACTGCACTTAGCATCAGGATGTGAGTTCAATGAAAGGGGCCCATTGAGGGGCCTACCCAAACATGCTGCAGGCCCTGATTGTACACACTGTACTGCAAGATGATAAGTTCACATATATAATGTGTAATGTATAACATAGTCAATACAGTCAAGATGAACATTTTTATGTTATCTTTTCTTTTTCTTAAATTTTTTTTTTACTTTTATACTAAAATGGCTCTTATTGTAGCCCTGCTGAGCGTTCCTTCTGTAAGATCAAGAGTTCCTTGTTCTATAATCCTCTCGCTCCTTGTGCATAATCCTTTGCTAGATTCTAATGTTTTCTGGCTGCATAGGATGTTATTACTGCATGGAGAGTGGAAAGTGAGTTTGTTGTATGTGGGTGGTGTTAATCCTTTAGTAATGAACACCTTTCTCAAATCAGGCCATGTTTTCATCATCTTTGTGATTTCACAAATTTGCTGGTTTTGTTTTCATGCATTGTTATATATTTCTCAATGACGGGGTTCACTCAGTCTTCACTTTCAATGTCTCTTTTGTGGCTTTTACTCTTTTTCTCAGATCACTTTGAAACCAGAATATGAACTGCAAAGTGATTTTGAGCTTTCTGACAGAGTTGATCCATATATTTTTCTGTAATTTACACCGTTTTGCATTTTCATCATGAATCCAGACATTCATATCCTAAGGTGAGCCTTCCATTGTTCACATGGTCCCACCTACCTCACTCTTATACCTTCAGAATTCGACTAATTTAGATAAATGCACATTGTCCTAATGCAAATGGCTGGTTGCCAGACTTCTCAATTTTTCCTCTCATGAGGTCTATGTTCCTTCCACATATATTAAGAAAAGAAACTGTAAATGGCTCGAATCAATGACTGGCAAAAAAATCACCTTTTTTGTAACCAAAAGTTTTGGTGATTTTATAAATATTTGCTATATATGATCAAAACTGTTACCTGTATTGAGCTTCAAAATTATACAATTGTCTTTAGCCCAGATTTACAAAAGCCCCTGCGCAAGTTTTCTGTCGGACTTTGCATGTTCTTTCATGTGCAAAATACATAAAAGGTGTCCGAGACTATTCTTCACGCGACACAAATAAAAAAAAGAAATGGCCTTTCCGATGCGCAGTCGGACAATGCACCACATTTATTACACAGAAAAAACATGCCAGACTTGCAAAATTTGTTTAGAAAAATTAATAAGTACATTTTTTTTCACGTTTACCAAAAAACGGACAGACATTTAAAAAATATATACACTATACTGGAGGGACACATGCACATCTGAGGGAAATGGGACATCATATATCACATTTGGCTATAAAACATACCTTGGTTCACAGTGCAAAAAATGAGGGGTTCGAGGGGTAATAAGCGTAAGGCAATCAAGATGGAAGATCTCTTGCATACCACTTATATCTGGACAATACATAGACTATAAAAGTTTCAAGTGCATATTACCTGTGCTACTCAATACCCACATCCACACAGATTGCTGAAACCCCGACACGCATTTCGGTAGCTGCCCTCGTCACATTTATCATGTAAAGTCTGACACAGGACTCTTTTGTCACTTTGTTATTGAAAGGAGCGTGCCAGTGCTCATTCGGATCGTCACATTTATTATGCAAAGTCTGACAGAATTGCGTTGCACAACCCATGTTAAAGGTGCACTTAAAAGAAATGGTGCACTCTGTAGGGGCAGTGCAGGGGGCGCCAGATTCATGAAGAACGCTGGGGGCGCCAGAACGGACACCACAAATCCTGAATCTGGCGCCCCCTGCACACTAGACAGGCAATACACATAGCACCGAATGCACTGTTTTCAGTAAATGTGGGCCATTGTTTTTTGTATGCTTCATATGGAAAAAATACTCAATAAAAATGATCTGACTTTAAAAAATAAATAAGCTTTAGTATTTATAGAGTATTGGGTGTTACTAGGGTCTTAAAAAAAATCTTTGCCCAACATAGGCTGGTGGCTAAGTAGTTATTTTGAAACTTATGTATCTAAGTAATTGTAGTCACCTAAAATATCAGCCCCTTGGTCTAAATACAGTGAAGTTGAACACCTAAATAGAGGCCATATGTGCTTGTGTGAATTTCCTACCTGTATTTTATTTCCTATATGCCTACAAAAGTATATTTTTCACATTGGTAGGAAATCTGCAGAAATCTGCAGAAAATAATGTTTTATTTATACTAATGGTTTCTTTACATGGGTAAGAGACAGCTAATGTGTCTAAGATGGATGATGAAGAGTTAAGCCTCTCTGGATACAGGGAATTATGGGTTAGGGTATCCGAACAGATTTTAAAAAATTTGGGTTTGGCCAAATTGGATCCCAATTCTATTATGATGTGAATAGGCAATGCTCAAGGACCTCTCCTACCCGGCTCTTTATCAACTACTAATACTTTTCTAGCAGCATGCAATTGGCAATTAACTCTATAAATGCTCAAAAAAGGTACGAAAATTGTATCAGTAAATATTTGTCCATCAAAAAACAAGCAGGTCCGGAGATGTGAAAACCTTTTTTTTAAAGTGTTTTATCATGCAAAAGTCAAAATATTAAACTATCCAAATTTGGCATCTCCAGAATTGTACCAAAACTGGAAAATAAAGTTATCATGTTATGTATGGTGAATGCTGCATTTTTTCAGACTTGCAATTTTCACCCGTTTCTCCTTGAAAATGGATAAGTAAAAGTTCATTAATTATTTATAAACTCTATGTCCTCCAAAGTGGTGCCAATAAATATTGAACTTAACCCGCAAAAAAAATTTCAAAAACGTTCTTGAAATGTGTGGTTGAAAAAAAAATTACTAAATCTTTGCCCAATATAGGCTGGTGGATAAGGGGTTATTTTGATGGTTAGGTATCTAAGTACTTGTGGTCATCTAAAATCAGTCCATTGGTCTAAATACGATGAAGTTCAGCTCATATGTTCTTCCTGTGCTTATGTCAGTTTCCTACTGGTATTTTGTTTTCTGTAACCCTACAAAAGTATATTTATAGATTAACTATAGATTACATTTCCTATTGGAAATAGATTACACCGTCCCTCCCCTATTTCTACCTATGTTATGGTGTTCTAACTCAAGTTCCTATGAACTATAGGAGGTTTAGTAATCATACTGCTAATATAAAGCACACATATTACACCCATCTATAAGTTACATAAGTTGTCTCATTAGTTATTAGAATATATAGTTATTTATTTTTGGTTAGGATTTCTTATGAAGGTGAAGGTGTTAGTGGGGGCGGCATTTTAATTTTCGCCTCAGGCACCATCAGTGGCATAACTAGAAGATGATGGGCCCAGTGCAAAGTCTGTGCCAGGCCCCCGATTATAATTTATGGTTAATAGTAATAGTCTTCTCATATGGAAAAGCGAGACCTTATGGGCCCCCTAAGCCTCAAGCAACCTCTGCACCCCCTCAAGTTTTTGCTGTACTCCCCATGAAATTGATAGAGTGATTTGTATCTGAGATAGAGGATGAAGGGTTAAGCCTCTCTGGGTACAGGGAATTATGTCTGTGTTGCAGGATATATTGGCTCTATATTACCAAAAAAGGAAAAAGTTCTCCTTTATCTGCAATCATTATTTTTTTTTATGATTCCAGTAGATGGCAGCAATGCTTCACTACACAGAATAACTGCAAACATCCGGCTTCTGTCTCTTTGCTTCTTGCTACATAAAGAAACTCATCAATACAATCAACTGAGGTGTTCAAAAGTCAGGGAAAATTGCAAGACAACAGACGATTCCTGGACACGGAAAATTGTGAAGTGCATCTGAAATGTCATTTCTGTCGTTACAATGTCCGAGGTAAACACGGCCCATCCAACACAGCCCAATAGTGAGGAAAATCTTCATAATTTAATATTGGAATTGTGGGCGAATCAGGGATATGTTTAGTTTGCTTCAGTTGGTTCTTAAGTGGGATGCCTTATTGTTTCTGATTATTGAAAACCAAATGAAATGGGGTTGGTCAGCCTCCCAGATGTCTAGTTGTAGTGTGGGGTTAGTTTTATAGGGTACCCGTCATCAGGACATGTTAACCTGATGACAGATTCCAATAGCTGTGTAATAAAGTTTGGAAAAATATACCATTCCAGTAAGTTATAAAAGTATATCTAAGTTGCCCCTCAAGAGACTCAGCTTCAGTGGACTTCCTCCCTGTCTCTTGCGAATTCAGTTCCTTCGATCTATAATGCCCATGGAGCAGAGAAGACAGTCTCCACTCTCACTACGCATGCGTCGCTTCACTTTGGCCAGTTGAGAACTGTTTTCACTGCTCCATGCGCATGACAGATTAATGGAGATGACTGTGTAAGCATGAGATTTGCTTGCCGTGGTCAATTCATGTACAGTAGGTATGGGGGAGGGAGGGGGATGAAGGAGGAAGGTGAGGGGAAGACTCAAGGAGACAGATACTTGGTCTGTTGCAGCTGATGCCTCCAAGACTCACTGGAGGTTGATGTAAACTTTGATCTACTTTTAAAGTTTGCAGAGACAGTGAAGATGGGCCTACGGGAACCCATCATGAGGTTAAAATGACGTATCATGATGACAGGTTTCCCATCACAGGGTTGCCAGATCAAACAAAATCCTTATTGGTAACACAGGCATTTTGTGGATGGAAAGGGGAGCACAAAGTTAGTGATAGATAGTTCATGTGTGCCACTGTGAATCGAGGGTTAAGTTGTATTAGGTATTATTTCTTCTTTTTCATGGCGTTACATTTACAGGAGTAGCGAGTTGTGGCACCACATGGCTGCTTGACTTGATGTGATAAAATGTAGATTTGTACAAGGATTTGGTGTAATTCTGGAGAGCTCCACTATAGATGAGTTTGATAAGGGCTTCAGATTCAATTGGCATTCATGTAGGATGGAAGGTTGCTAGGTTGTGTTTGGGAGAAGATGTTAGAAAATCCACCACTGGGAAACAGTCATGCTCTAGGATTACTGTATTTTTCGGACTATAAGGCACACACAAAATCCTTTGATTTTTTCAAATCAAAGGTGCGCCTTATGTATGAACCGTACTTACAGACAACAGCTGCCTTGAACTGTGCAAAGGTCTGCCACCTGCTGGTCATTCATCCTTATAATCAGGTGCGCCTTATAATCCGGTGCGCCTTGTAGTCCAAAAAATACGGTATGTCAGACTGTGATGGCTTAGCTAGAATATGGTGCAGCTGTGAAGTTGGTGGCAGGGTTGCAATGGTTTCATTTTATCTTTCAGGTCACAAGCACGGTTAGATTTGTATCATGACTTATTTGTATTTCTTTTGGATGGGATTTGTGGGTTTCAACAACTGGAATTACCATTGTGGGCAAACAAAGGAATATATATATATTCAAATATTCTTTATTTAGCAGCCAGGGAGACCAAACATTAAGCCTACTATTATGGCTTGTGAGGAGAAGCATGGAATACACTTTTATAAGTATGTTGAGCTGGATAGACCGCCTGATGTTTTATTGCATATTAGGTGTGCAGATTTTTGTGTACATTACTTTTGGGAACTGAATTGCAGCCTAGATCAGAATATCTGAACCAGGCACTGAACAATGTAAACTGGACCAATGGGAATGGTGAGGCATTCTTTTGAACAACATGGGGATTGAAATATGGTATTTGGGTTTACAGTGAGGTATTAAAGCAAACCTGTCTCCACGAATGTGCTTTTTGGCTGGTGACAGGTTCCAATTGCCTATGCTATGCTGATTTTAAAAATGCCTTTGTGAGCATTTTGAATATTTCAGTAGTTTATAATAGTTTGATTTACATTACCTGGCTGCCTGGCAGCAGAATACGGTAGGTTCTGCGGGAGGTGCAGCTGCAGCCTGTGTGTGCCTGTGTCTCCTCATGCATTCTTCCTCCTCTTCACACCAACCCTGCCCTCCATCACCTGCCTGCTCAATGCACATGACAGGAAGTGGGGAGAGGGAAGGGAGCTCCAAGAGTGTGAAGAAGAGGAGACTGACACAGGCACACACAGGCTGCAGATGCCCCCACCCCAGTACTCACCACACAATGCTGGAAGGAAGCCAGGTTATCTGAATTAAACTTATATAAACTACTGAAAGTATTCCGAATGCTGACAAAGGCATTATTAAAATCAGCATTGCATAGGTTATTGGAACCTGTCACTAGGTAAAAATCATATTCATATTGACAGTTTCCCATTAAGAGACAGTATTCAAGGTTCGGAGGTGTTTGCAGAATAAGCAGTCATTTCTGTGCATCAGAGGCTGGGCATGGATCATCAAAGTTAGTGCAGTGTTAAATTGGATTAGATTAATAAGGTCCCAAAAGTGTAGGTGCTGCCCCCACCAGATTTTGGAAATTGTGGTAAGGTCTTGAGTTTCTGGACTTGGGGATTTCAGTTAAATAGGGCCCATTTATAAATATGAGCCGTTTTAGATAGTGGGTCAGGGCCGGTTCGTAATGGCTTGGTATAAAAAGAATGCGTGGTAATGTTTCTTGCAGGTAAGGGTTAGGTATTTGGATATGTATTATGCATTTGTGGTTTTGTTTGCTTTACACATATAATATAATGGCCCCTGTGGCCAATTAAATCCATACCACTGTTATGTCTTTCTTAATTGGGGAAGAGAGTCTGTGCAAGTTTGAGGTGGAGAGAATTAATGATTCAGTTGTCATATCATAGGTAGGAAGGCAAAGTCTATGGTGAAAGAAATATTTCGGCCCTACATGTTCTAGGAAGCCAAAACCTGGCCTGGAACACCTGGCTACTGCAGTTTGGAGAGGTGGGATTGGTCCCTACTCCGCTCAGCCACTCCAGGTGATTGGGGCTAATCACCAGCAGCTCTGAGGTTTTGCTTTAAAAAGTCAGAAAGTGCACAAGAAGAGTCTCCCTCTGCGCCTCGGAAACCTTATGGAGTGGACTGTGATGTGCCAAAAAGCGCCAGTCTATCCCAGGAGACGGCGATCCCAGAACTACTCTCACTACACACCCTTTCCCCAGAACCGAGAAAAAAAATACAAAAATAACCAAACAAATATGGGGTGTTGTATGAAAGGAGATAAGGCACTTAGATTCTATTGGCCATTATGTTTTTTTACCAGCACATTCTGGGGAAAAATGACTAGGCCTTGTTTACAGCCATGCTTATCTACACAATGGCTCCTAGAAGCTTCTTCATAACCAAAATAAATAACAAGAATACAGAGGCCTGAAGGACGGTAAGACATGCCAAGGATATTGTGAAAGGCAAACAACAGTTGAAATAAGAAAAATAGCTGAATTAAAACATTTAAGGCTACATTCACACTAACGTATGGAGGACGTATATACGGCCGACGTATATACGTCCGATATACGTCCTCCATAGACGGCAATGGGCGCACGGCGCCCTACGGGAGCTGTACGGTGCAGCACACATGCGGCACCGTACCGCTCCGTACCCGGGAAAAAGATAGGACATGTCCTATCTGTACCCATAATACGGCGCCTTGCGCCATGTATCACTATGGAGAGGGGCGGGGGTGAGCTGCGCTCAACTCCTCCTCTCCCCGTGCCCGTACCGTAGCGGGCAACGGCAGTGTGAATATAGCCTAACTCTATAGCTTCTGAGTGGGCAACATACCCCCCCAAGATGGCCGCTGTAGAGGAATATATCACCAACATCCTCAGTTTCCAAAATCATAAAGATGTTAGGTATCCCTGGCTCCCAATATGCCCAATGTAACATCTGTGCGGACTTTAGTGTCATCCTCTGTCATATAGTATAGAAATAGATTCTCAGCTGTCTGTATTTTGTAATTAGTTTGCATTTTGTCTTTCCCTAGTGTGAACTCTACCTTTTTCCACTCCTGGCAGTCTTAATTGATTTCCACCACATCTGTCTGTCTGCTGTTAACTTTGTTCTGGAGTGCAAACAGATAAGCCAGCTCTGACGTCAACGTATGATAGCCCCGCCGCTGCATATTCGCAGCGGGATACATCAAGAGGCTTCTGCCTCTTGATGTATCGGGGCGGGAGGCCTGGTGTAGAGAAAACCGCTGCCGGCGACTATTCACATATGAAAAGTCGCCGGCAGCAGCAAGTGCGCAGGCGCGGGGACAGTAACGCCCTGCGCTGGCCCACTTCCAGCCGGCCGCGCCCTACGCTCGGCCGGCCGCGCCCCCCTTCACGCCCCACTGGCGTGAAGGTGGCGGATTCGGGCAAATAATCGCCCCAATAAGCGGAGTGGCGCAGAGGTCCTGATAAATATGCCCCATAGTCTCTATTTTATAGGTTGTTGGTTGTAAACTTTATATAAATAGTAGTATTAGTAGTTATATAGTTCATATAACTTTATATAGTTAGTCTTAGTCTTTGGGATAACAAGACCATAAATCTTGGATGCTCTTCTATGGGATCGCAAATGAAAAATAAAAACAACAATAAAATAAAATAAGAGCAAGGTGCGTTTCGGAACACCTGTTCCTTCCTCTCTTGCTATTCAATTCTGTGCCCTGCCGCCATCTTGAATTTTACCTGGTTCTTTCTGAACATGCTTGTCTGTCTATTATCTGTTTGTCTTGTCATCTTTGCTGTACATACATTCAGTGTAGGGTTTGTCAAACAGAAGTTCCTCACTAGGGTTTGAAAGGCTTGTTAGGAGGTTACAGGGGTTTTGGGCCTGCACTCCACAAAAATAATAAAACTATATAAATTTGATATCACCATGATCACACTGACACACAGAATAAAGGGGATGTATCCTTTGTTCTGTACAGTAAACATAGAGCCTATAAAATATGCTGCAAATGCAGGAATTCAATGCCCTCTTATATCTTTGGAAACAAAAAAAAATGTAAAAAAAGTTCTGGCTATTGGGAGGAGGGAAGAACAGAAACAGAAATGCAAAAACACAGGACAAGGGGTTATTTTCTCTTTAAAACCTGCATATTTAGCACTGTGGCACTTTAATTCTATTCTTCTGGACGTAATTGGACCCTCCCGTCAGTTTTAAGAGTTTAGGAGTTTTAAGTTTAAGTTTTAAGTAATGGCATGTTTTACATTAATCAAAGCTTTAAAATATTCTGTTAAAAACTAAAATTATTCCTTTATGTAATTACTTGTTTTGCGATGATTTCACATTAAAAATAGGCAGTATTTGAATATACGGGTTATGATCAAATGCCAGCATTAATCACAAAGCTCACTTCAGCATAAATAACCTTTAAAATGCAATCTAAAGGTTAAAATAAGAAATACACCAAAGAAATTGAAGTTAGATCAGAATTGTACAGTCTCCATTACTCAGACTGAAAGGTTTACTTTTGTTTAATGAAAAAGAAACTTCTTTGGGTTTTTACACAAGTAAAGATTCACTTAAAGAAAACGTGCCATTTTAGTTAACCCACCCAAAATAATTACTTAATTAAAAACTATTATTAAAAAGCATTACCCTTATCCCTAAAAAGGACCTGTCACCAGATTTTGACCACCCTGAGTAACAATACCTGCTGATAAAGGGTTATAAGTCATCCCCATATCACCTAAAAGTAGATGGTAGTGGGGCCCTGTACCTTAATTACAGATGTTTTTCTGATTAGCAAATTAGCTTTTGTGACTCATGTCTGGTGTTTGTGACTCTTCTCTCTCTCAGGCTGGCCTTGAACCCCTCCCTATAATTCTGACTGAGAGCTCTGTGTCTCTTCAAATCCCTGCTCTGCTTCCTTGTACTTAGGTACTGTCTGCTAGGGTCAGCTCAGGGTGAGCTGGTGCTGGCGCTTATTTTCGTTATGTTTTTAAACCGATATAAAGCGTTTAAAAGCTTTAGTAATCTTTATATACAAGTAGCTTCACCGCACCGTGGTCCGCGCTCGGCGCACCATGCGTGCGTCCACTTCCTATTCAGGCGCAAGAAGTGGTCGCGGGCACGGTGTGCCGAGTGCGGACCACGGTGCGATGAAGCTACTTGTATATAAAGCTGACTAAAGCGTTTAAACGCTTTACATTGGTTTAAAAATAAGCTCCGGCACCAGCTCACCCTGAGCTGGTGCACGGCATTTGCAGCTTATAACCACCATCGGAAGTGGTAGGTTTCCTTTAGGAGTCTAAAGGACCTGAGATAATGTCACTCTGGTCACATGACATGAACTGTGACCAGTAAGGAGGCATAAGGCATGGGGAGGATTAGATGGGTGGGGCTGGATGAGAAAGAAACACCCCCTCTGATGCCAGGTAATATAAGATAAAAGATGATTTGTGTGGATGTAATTTTTAGCTAAAAGAAGGGGGTCAGTCAGATAATAGAGCTCTATAGGAACCTGTCACCTGTCACTGTATATGTGCAAATGTGGTGATAGGTTTCCTATAAAAAATCAGTTTGTAAACTTATATGCAACTAACGTGATGTGAGTCCAATGATAGCCTGATTGACCGGTCTCACTGCTAGGACATGCTGCTGTATGAAACATTGAGGGAGCTCTGTTACATCATTGGCCACTTCATGTCATGTGACCATGGTGATGTCCTCTAAGGTCCTTTTATATTTGAAATGTCTTCTCCATGTATGTATCTGATCACATGAAATTGTAGCATGCCTACATGGAGGTCCATGGAGGCATTCTGTGATTTCATATGATCATATACATACATGGGGTAGATGCTTCCAATGTAACTGGGTTAAGGACCTTAGATGACATCACTTTGGTCACATAACATCCTGAGAAGAGGCATGGGACATAGAGAGGAGTAGATGGGAGAGTCCGCCAGAGCAGGACATGCTCCCTCTGATGCAGTCTGGTTGGTATGCTTTATGAATATGGACATGTACTTATACCTTTGATATTATGTCATTTTGAGTGACCAGGCGTGAGGTTGATGTTTTATGTGGTTACAGTAGATATTTTATCACTGTATGTAGGACCATAATGTGCACTACTTTGTGCAGGGCTGGCGCCAGCACCCGCCGACCCCGAGTAAGTGCTGGGGCCCACTCGTGGCCACATCCCAGTCCCCAGCATCCTGGCCATGCCTGGTGCTGCCGCTGTAAAGTGGTATGTGTAGTGCTGTGCGGCTGCCTGAAGAAGAACAAAGATGGTGAAGGAGCAAGCTCCGAACCTGAGCAGAAGACTGATGTCAGAACTACTGTATTCTTTTATTTTGAATGGTCACATTTACTAGTCCATGGGGGATGAGGAGGGGGCTGTATCTAATATATGGGGGATGAGGAGGGGGCTGTATCTAATGAATGGGAGTGGTGAGGAAGTGGCTGTATATAATGAAAGGGGGATGAGAAGGGGGCTGTATATAATGAATAAGGGATGAGAAGGGGGTGTATATAATGAATGGGGGATGAGGAGGGGGCTGTATATAATGGATGTGAGATGAGGGGGGCTGTATATAATGAATAGGGGGAGGGGGTTTTATATAATGAATGGGGGATGAGGATGGGGCTGTATATAATGAATGGGAGATGAGGCGGGGCTGTATATAATGAATGGGGATGAGGAGGGGACTGTATATAATGAATGGGAGAGAAGGAGGGGGCTGTATATAAGGAATGGGGGTTGAGGAGGGGGCTGTATATAATGAATGGGGGATAAGAAGGGGGCTGTATATAATGAATGGGGAGTGAGAAGGGGGCTGCATATAATGGGCGGTGTGGGGGATGCATATAATTAAACTATGGGTGGTGAGGGGGGCCTGAGCTGTCCATGGGGGTGAGGAGGCTGTATTTATTGAATCCATGCATGGTGTCTTTAAGTCATAGTGATGATACAATTGTCTTAGTGGACATAATTGTCATGGGTGGTCCCGCGACCCATATCGCGGGTCGGTGGCTCATCCGTGCTTCTCTGCCTCCGCCAGCGTGCCGCCAGCGCTGCTTACCTTCCCCAGCTCCTGGCTCGCTCCCTTCCGCCGTGCGTGCGCGGCCCCGAATGCTAGGGCGCGCGCGCGGTCACTTCTCAAAATTTAAAGGGCCAGCGCGCCATTAATTGGCGCTGGCCATTTTGCAGAATCTATTTAAGTCTGCCTCTTCCTGCAAGCCCCTGCCGGATCTTCGTGCCTAGCGCCCTAGAGAAAGCTTTTCTGATGCCTTGTGCTCTTCTTGTGAATTCCCGTTGTGACCCTGGTTCCGTTTCTGACATCGCTCCTTTGCCGCCTGCCCTGACCTGTTGCTACGTCTCTGACTCCGATCCTGTGCTGCCTGTCCTGACCTCCTGCCTGTCTCCGACTATGAGATTGTCTGCCGTTTCTGTACCTCGACCTTGGCTGCCACTGCGGATAAATCACGCCTGTGGAACGACCTGGTGGTACCACGCCGCAGCTTGTCTAACCCGCTTTGCGGCGGGCTCTGGTGAAAACCGGGTACCACTTAGACTCCGGTCCCAGGTAGTGGCTTGTGCCATCGTCCGCAGTGGTTCAGAGGATCCACAACCTCACGGACCCTGACAGTAAGATCCGGCCATGGATCCCGCCGAGGTTCCGCTTCCTACCCGTCCGGCTTCCATCGTGGTCCAACAATCCCGAGAGATTGGCGCTCAACGCGAACAGCTGGAACAGGTGACCACCATGCTGCAGCAGCTGCTAGCCACCCAGCAACAGCAACAGGTTCCTGAGCCTGTCCCCGTGGCTCCCGCAATCCCGGCTTGTCTTCCTGACGTTGAACCCAGGCTTCGGCTGTCTATGCCCGGCAAGTATGATGGCGATCCCAAGATGTGCAGGGGCTTTATAACCCAATGCTCTCTACACATAGAATTCATGCCGTCTCAGTTCGTCACGGAGCGATCCAAGGTGGCCTTCATCCTCAGCCTCCTATCTGGGAAAGCCCTGGCCTGCGCTACTCCTCTTTGGGATAGAGACGACCCGGTCACGGCTAATCTCTCAGCTTTTCTGGCAGAGTTCCGGTCAGTCGTTGAAGAACCTGCAAGGGCCTCCTCTGCTGAGACTGCGCTCTTGAATCTACGCCAGGGGAATTCATCCGTGGGAGAATACGCTGTCCAGTTCCGTACCCTGGCTTCGGAACTCGCCTGGAACGACGCGGCCCTGTCCGCAGCTTTCAAGAAGGGACTTTCTACTCAAGATAGGGACGCCCTGGCCGCTCGGGATCTGCCGTCTTCCCTGAGTGGTCTTATCACCTTAGCCACCAGGATTGACGTGCGATTCAGGAAGCGTGCCGAAGAATCACGCCTTGAACAACCCCAAGTCCGCCCACGACGTCTCCCTCGCCTGGCTCCTGCTTTCCAAAGACCGCTCCAGTCTCCTGTTGTACCATCGGCAGAGGAGCCTATGGAAGTGGACAGGGCCAGACTCTCTCCTCAGGAACGTATCAGAAGGCGTCAGGGAAACCTTTGTCTCTATTGTGCCAGTCCTGAGCATTTCTTGGGGTCTTGTCCTATCCGTCCTCAGCATCCGGGAAACGCCAGCACCTAGGGTTCTTGGGAGAAGCGTCCCTAGGTGTAAGCAAAGCTTCTCCACGCTTGATGATACCGGTGTGTCTCAGCTTTGGCACCTGCACCCAGATCCAGGTCTCTGCTTTCTTGGACTCCAGCTCCGCAGGGAACTTCGTGGATGCCACTCTGGTCTCCCGACACCACATTCCCATGGTTCATCTAGAAAAGCCATTGGTCATTTCTTCGGTTAGTGTCCAAATCCTTTCCAACCCGGTCCGGTACTGCACCAAGCCTCTGTCCGTGCAAGTCGGAGCTCTACACAAGGAAAGACTGTCCTTTTATGTACTTCCATGGTCCACGTCCTCCGTCCTGCTGGGCCTACCTTGGTTGCAGCTCCACGCCCCCGTCCTTGACTGGAGGACAGGGGAGATCCTCCGGTGGGGACCTGACTGACAGTCTCGCTGTGTGAAAATGCCTCATCCAGTGCCTGTCCTGGCTTCATCTGTGGCTCCCAAGGTCCTGGAGGGCCTTCCCGCCTGCTATAAGGACTATTATGACGTCTTCTCGAAGAAGCAAGCCGAGACGCTGCCACCTCACCGTCCTTACGACTGTCCTGTGGACCTGTTGCCGGGTATGTCCCCTCCGCGGGGTCGTGTGTACCCGCTCTCTGTACGAGAAACCGCAGCCATGTCGGAATATATCCAGGAGAATCTGCAGAGAGGGTTCATACGTGAGTCCTCTTCCCCGGCTGGTGCGGGTTTTTTCTTCGTGAGCATGAAGGACGAGTCACTCCGTCCATGCATAGACTACCGCGGTCTTAACAAGGTCACAGTTAAGAGCCGTTACCCGTTGCCGCTGATTACGGAATTGTTTGACCGTCTTCATGGAGCCAAGGTCTTCTCCAAATTGGACCTTCGAGGGGCCTATAATCTTATCCGTATCCGTCAGGGAGACGAGTGGAAGACCGCTTTTAATACCCGTGATGGACACTTTGAGTACCTGGTAATGCCGTTTGGACTCTGTAACGCCCCTGCCGTTTTCCAGGAAATTGTAAATGACATTTTTAGAGACTTGCTTTATGTCTGCGTTGTGGTCTATCTGGACGATATCCTGGTATTCTCTCCGGACCTAGAGACACACAAAGTCCATGTATGGCAGGTTCTCAATCGTCTAAGGGCCAATCGTCTCTACGCCAAACTCGAAAAATGTCAATTTCATCAGCTGAGTATTCCATTTCTCGGCTACATCATCTCCGACAGAGGTCTACAGATGGATCCTGCAAAGCTGTCAGCGGTTCTTCAGTGGCCCCGTCCAGTAGGACTGCGTGCTATACAGCGGTTCCTGGAATTTGCAAATTACTACCGGCAGTTCATCCCACACTTCTCCTCGCTGGTGTCTCCTATTGTGGCGCTCACCAAGAAGGGTGCCAACCCCCGTCTCTGGCCTTCGTCTGCTGAAGAGGCCTTTACAAAATTAAAGTCTATGTTTGCTTCTGCTCCAGTCCTGGTGCGTCCCAACACTGAGAAGCCTTTCCATCTGGAAGTAGATGACTCCTCAGTAGGGGGCGGTGCAGTGCTGAAACAGAAAAGTTCCAAGGGCCGAACCGTCACTTGTGGATTTTTTTTAAAGATGTTCTCCCCTGCTGAGAGGACCTATTCTATAGGGGACCGAGAACTGTTGGCGATTAAGCTCGCCTTAGAAGAATGGCACTATCTTCTGGAGGGAGCTCGGTTTCCAGTCAGCATCTATACGGACCATGAGAACCTTCTCTATCTCCAGACTGCTCAGCGACTCAATCCTCGTCAAGCTCACTGGTCTCTCTTTTTTGCCCGGTTCGACTTCCTTATTCATTTCCGCCCGGCCGAGAAGAACATCAAGGCAGACGCCCTCTCTCGTGCCTCGGATGTCATTGGAGAGGAACCGGCTCCTCGGCATGTCATTCCTCCTGATCGACTGGTACTGGCCGCACCTGTGGATCTTCGTCAGCTTCCCCCTGGCAAGACATATGAAAAACCTGCTCTACGGAGGAAGATTCTGTCTTGGGGACATTGCTCCCGTGTGGCTGGGCATCCTGGGGTGCAGCGCTCTCTCTCCCTCATTTCCCGATTCTACTGGTGGCCAGAGCTGGCCAAGGATGTTCGGGACTTTGTGGGTTCCTGTGCTTCCTGTGCCCGGAATAAGCCATCACGTTTCAAGCCTGCTGGTCTTCTTCTACCATTGCCGATACCCAGCTGCCCGTGGACTCACGTGGCGATGGACTTTGTCACAGACTTACCGCCTTCATCAGGCAACACCGTCATCTGCGTGGTAACCGACCATTTTTCTAAAATGTCGCATTTTGTCCCTCTGCCAGGCCTGTCGTCTGCTCCACACCTTGCCAGCCAGTTCTTCACCCATATCTTCCGCTTGCATGGACTTCCGTTGCACATTGTCTCAGACCGTGGGGTCCAATTTGTCTCCCGCTTCTGGAGATCCCTATGCAATCAGTTAGAAGTTCTGCGTACCATCAGCAGTCAAATGGACAAGTGGAGAGAGTTAACCAAACTTTGGGCTGTTACCTGTGTCACTTTGTCTCTGCCCGTCAGGACGATTGGTCCGCTCTTCTACCATGGGCAGAGTTCTCATATAACTCCCTGGACTCGGAGTCTGCCGGTGCTTCACCTTTCTTTATTGTGTATGGAAGACATCCACGTCCACCTCTACCCCTCTCCGTGTCTGCTGATGTTCCTGCTGTGGAGGAGTTGGTAGCAGATATTAAGACTATTTGGGAACAGACTCATCAGTCCCTGCTTCAGGCATCTGCCCGCACCAAGGCTCAGGCCGATAAGAAACGCAGGCCTCCTCCCATCTTCTCTCCAGGGGATAAAGTGTGGCTGTCTTCAAAATATGTTCGCTTGAAGATTCCCAGCTACAAACTTGGTCCTCGCTATCTGGGTCCATTTGAGGTGCTGAAGCGCATTAACCCCGTGGCCTATAAGCTACGCCTTCCTCCCACCATGCGCATCCCGAACTCCTTCCATGTCTCCCTGCTCAAGCCCGTTGTTCTGAACCGCTTCTCCCGGCAAGCTCCTCCCCCCACTCCAGTGGCGGACTCCACCGACACCTATGAGGTAAAGGAGATCCTGGACATGAAAACGGTAAGGGGGAGGCGGTTCTTCTTGGTTGACTGGAAGGGGTTTGGGCCAGAGGAGAGATCTTGGGAGCCAGAGGACAATATATTGGACCGTGACCTCCTGCAAGGATTTCTCCAGCCCAGGAGGAGGGGGAGGCCGAAGGGGGCGGGTACTGTCACGGGCTCACCCGTGCTTCTCTGCCTCCACCAGCGCGCCTCCAGTGCTGCTTACCTTCCCCGGCTCCCGGCTCGCTCCTTTCCGCAATGCGCGCGCGGCCCCGAATGCTAGGGCGCACGCGTGGTCACTTCTCAAAATTTAAAGGGCCAGCGCGCCATTAATTGTCGCTGGCCATTTTGCAGAATCTATTTAAGCCTGCCTCTTCCTGCAAGCCCCTGCCGGATCTTCGTGCCTAGCGCCCTAGAGAAAGCTTTTCTGATGCCTTGTGCTCTTCTTGTGAATTCCTGTTGTGACCCTGGTTCCGTTTCTGAGATTGCCTGCCGTTTCTGTACCTCGACCTTGGCTGCCACTGCGGACAAGTCACGCCTGTGGAACGACCTGGTGGTACCACGCCGCAGCTTGTCTAACCCGCTTTGCGGCGGGCTCTGGTGAAAACCGGGTACAACTTAGACTCCGGTCCCAGGTAGTGGCTTGTGCCATCGTCCGCAGTGGTTCAGAGGATCCACAACCTCACGGACCCTGACAATAATAAAATTTACAATTTTAGATTGAATCTAAGTTTGGATCCTCTTTATTTATGTCATGTGAATTTCATGGACTAGTTGTAGGTATATTTTTCACGCTCCCTCTGGGCGTCTGGTGATATAAGATAAATTTGGCTTGGGATGGTAGGGAAAAAAAAATCAGTTAGTTAATAGTGTGTCAGTAAGTTAATAAGGCTCTATGGAAACCTGTCACTAACATTTTTTGTGAAAATGTTTTGACAGGTTCACTTTAAGTATTTGAAAGGTCTGTTTCTCCTTTCAATTTTTACTTTTACTTAAATGGTAAAAGATCCCAGGTGAACTAAAGAAAATCATTAAAGGGGTTGGACACCAAGACAAAAGTTTTGCCTGCATTGTGATTCTGTACCTCGACCTTGGCTGCCACTGTGGAACCAACCTGCTTTGCGCCCGGCTCTGGTGAAGATCGGGTGCCACTTAGATTCCAGTGACAGGTGTCGGCTTGTGTCATCACCCGCAGTGGTCCAGGGGGTTCACTGACCCCGAGCCCTGACACTCTAATATGGTCATCCATATTGTACTTACCCTGGTAAACTTTCCCCTTAAACCCCTTAAAACTCACTGACGGATATATATGTATGAAGAGCCCTCTTCATATAGACATGGGGTTTGCTGTATATTGCGTGGTAAAATTAGGGGCCTCGGCTTATACTCGGGTCGGTTTATACTCGAGTATATACGGTAACAAACTTCATGAAATTTGTTTTACATAGGTTTACGTTAAGGGGTGTAGTTTCCATAATGGGGTAATTTATGGGGTTTTGCTTTTATTTAGGCATCTTCAAGTGACTTGGTTAGTGAAGTTTTTTTGCCTTCATGACTATGCATGAATTTCAAAAATAAAATTTGCACCAAATATCCATTTAAAAAAAAAAATAAATAAACACAAAACATACCGCCAAAATTTTGCAACTAATACGAAGTACAAAGTTTAACGAGAAAACAATTTAAAAATCACTTTGAAGCATTATAACCACGTATAATGACACAGGGCAGATTTGAAAAAATGGGCTGTACATCTCAGAGATCACTGGGATCAAAGCATGAGAGGGGGGAGCTGGAACTGAGGGCTCATGGGAGTAGTAATATACTCTCGGCCATCTTGGGGATAGCTCTGCCTATTTTGGAAAGCGCATAAAATTTAGTAAAACCTAATAATAACATACTATTCAAGATCCATTTTTATTAATGTGATTGTATTTTATTTTATTCATTTAGTAGCCATCTCCATCGCTGCCAATGTAGTCACAGCACCGATATAGTAACACTGCCCCCAAAGTAGCAAGTATAATAACAATATATTCAATGTAGCTAATATAGTAACAGTGCCCCACCCCTTTGTCACAGTCGCCCAAAGTCACAGTGCCCCCAGTAGCCCAATTGTCACAGGACTTCTCTGTAGCCAATAGACACAGGGCCCCTCTATAGCCATAAAAAGAAAATTTGTCACCATATCCATTGATTTGTTTTTTTTGTTGATCTATGAAGGTTTGTCTTCTGTGCGGTGATCTACAGTTTACATGTAAAGGCCTCACACGAACGTATGAAAATGGCCGTATATTTAAGTGTAGCACACGATTTGCACTGGGCCCATCAGCGTCAAGTTACACCACTGTGGGGCCCCAGTGCAAAGTCTGTGCCAGCCCCCCCCTAGTCTTCTCATATGGGAAAGTGAGACATTATGGCCCCCCAAAGTCTCTTGGGCCCGGTTGCGTCTGCATCCTCTGCAACCCCTCAAGCTACGCCCCTGGGTTCCATTCATTACAATGGGCAATGTGGCCATACATTTTAGGGCTCATTCACACGGCTGTAATGGGGACCGATATCTGGCTGTACCATTTTCATTTAGCACAGATTCGTCTGCATGTGCCCTTAAGTACATTCACACAACGTATGTTCGCCCGGGCCATAGCGCGTTAGAGAAGCAAGCGGTCACCTCCATAATACGGCTAAATACATGGCATGTCCTATATTTCTCTGTGTACGGTCATGGTGCGTTGAGACAACATGTGCTCACCGCACAGTAACCAGGCGCCATAGACATCAATGGAGACTGATTTACTGCCGTATATCGGTCCCCATTACGTTCCTGTGAAGGAGCCCTTAATGTCCTATTTCCTCATGTATTTCCGTTCTGTATACCCCATAGAAGTCTATGGAAATGTATAACATGGGGGTTGTATATGTGCTGATGCAGTTGTGCACCATATAAAGCCAGCAGTCAGCCATCATATTTTATACAGATATGGTACGGATACGGTGCCATAGGGTTACAAACATCCTGTATTTACGACCAAAATACAGCTGTATATACAGTACAGGAAAAAACATACAGTCGTGTACATGAGGCTGATGACTTTATGCCCTGTACATAGGATATTTTATTAGTCCATCTGTGAGGTGTTACATTGTGCTGGCATTATAATGGGGGGCAGAATAGTGTGAGGGTCATTATACAGGGATCACTATGGCCATTTTACAGTGTGGGGGCAGAGCAGACTATGGGGTATTCTGCAGTAAGTTACATCAGGGGACATCTGTGTACCGCTATTTGGGGACATTATAATAAAACGCCACTTCTTTTTTTTTTTGGGGGGGGGGGGGGGAGGGTGAATCTACTCCTCGTTTCCTCAGTGTTGTTATGTATGAGGTAGATGCCATGTCTGTGGTATCAGCCCTCCTATATAGTGTGTGGCGCCTCTCACTGTGGGGGCGTGGCTGCTCCTCCCCTGGCTCTGAGCTCTGCACCACGCGGCTGGCGGGGAAAGTTTACAAGACTTACACATCTGTACATAGTGTACCACACCTGGACTCCCCCCAGCTGCCGCCATGGACTCGGCCACTCCTGCAGGACAGGTGAGGAAAGCCGGGCCCGTACTGATAGCGGCTGAGCCCCGGGCCGCTCCACGTGTATGAGCAAGGGGGATGGGGAGGCTGCTGCGGGTTTGGCGCCACGAGAGAGGAAGCGCTCAGACTATTGTAACGTTATGTGCACGATCCACGCATAGTAATACTCAGCCATGATCGTGCAGGATATATGTGCTGCTGCAGCTGACATCTTGTATATTTGTTGCTTATGAGTGACCTCTACATTATCTACTAGACCTGGCTGCTTATGAGGAGTTTCATATAAAGTTCACACATCCTCTTACTAAGGATCAGTAATAAAAAAGATGTTTTCTTGCAGGCGAAGATTCGTTCCAAAACGCACCAGATTTGGGTTGTGTTCACACATTCAGCTTTTCAGATGCAGTTTTTGAAAGCAAATACAGGGTTGGATCATAATGGGTGATAACATACCATTGAGAGGATCTGTTTCTCCTCCTTTTTTTTTTTTTTTTTTTTTTTTTTGACATCAAAAACCGCATCTGAAAAACTGAATGTGTGAACACGCTCTCCAGGTGTGATCACAAGTGGTAATAAAGTTGCATTTACATACGTAAGTACGTAATTTACATACGCAGTACTGGTGCCCGGGGCCCAATTGCATGCGTCTTGAGGCCTGCACAAGAGTTGCATTTGTAAACGCAACGCTAGCGGCACGTATGACTGCACCCTCGAGGTTACCCTACACCAGGGGTCCCCAAGCTTTTTACATAGGGGGCAATTCACTGTCCCTCTCAGACCGTTGGAGGGCCGGACTGAAGTTTAAAAATAAAAAATATATAAGAAATTCCTTGAAAACACAGAGCTAGCGGTACATGCGACCGCATCTGTAATACACTGGGCCCCCCCCCCTCAATTAATTATTTAATATACTGCACCCCTTTGTGAACTTTTCTTTTTATTGGCCCAGTTAATGAATTAATTGGGTCAATGAATTATTAAATATGCTGCCCCCCCATTAATTACTAGACTGCCCAACATAATTAATTATTTCCTATGCTGCCCCACATAATTAATTATTTCCTATGCTGCCCCTCATAATTAATTATTTCCTATGCTGCCCCTCATAATTAATTATTTCCTATGCTGCCCCTCATAACTATTAATTATGAGGGGCAGTATAGGAAATAGTTAGTTATGAGGGGCAAGCATAGGAAATAGTTAGTTATGAGGGGCAAGCATAGGAAATAGTTAGTTATGAGGGGCAGCACAGGAAATAGTTAGTTATGAGGGGCAAGCATAGGAAATAATTAATGGTGGGGGTATATGAAATAATTAAGAGGGGCAAGCATAGGAAATTAACTATTTCCTATGCTGCCCCTCATAACTAATTATTTCCTATGCTGCCCCTCATAACTAATTATTTCCTATGCTTGCCCCTCATAACTAATTATTTCCTATGCTGCCCCTCATAATTATTTCCTATGCTGCCCCTCATAATTATTTCCTATGCTGCCCCTCATAATTATTTCCTGTGCTGCCCCTCATAATTATTTCCTATGCTTGCCCCTCATAACTAATTATTTCCTATGCTGCCCCTCATAACTAATTATTTCCTATGCTGCCCCTCATAATTAATTATTTCCTATGCTGCCCCTCATAATTAATTATTTCCTATGCTGCCCCTCATAACTATTAATTATGAGGGGCAGTATAGGAAATAGTTAGTTATGAGGGGCAAGCATAGGAAATAATTAATGGTGGGGGTATATGAAATAATTAAGAGGGGCAAGCATAGGAAATTAACTATTTCCTATGCTGCCCCTCATAACTAATTATTTCCTATGCTTGCCCCTCATAACTAATTATTTCCTATGCTTGCCCCTCATAACTAATTATTTCCTATGCTTGCCCCTCATAACTAATTATTTCCTATGCTTGCCCCTCATAACTAATTATTTCCTATGCTTGCCCCTCATAACTAATTATTTCCTATGCTTGCCCCTCATAATTATTTCCTGTGCTGCCCCTCATAATTATTTCCTATGCTTGCCCCTCATAACTAATTATTTCCTATGCTTGCCCCTCATAACTAATTATTTCCTATGCTTACCCCTCATAACTAATTATTTCCTATGCTTGCCCCTCATAATTATTTCCTATGCTGCCCCTCATAATTATTTCCTATGCTGCCCCCCACCATTAATTATTCCCTATGCTGCCCCTCCATTATTTCATATATTAGGACAGCCACAATGTTTCTACTGCTGTTTAAGAAAAAAAAAAAAAACAAAACCCTGTACTTACCTCTGGCTCCCGTGTCTTCTTTCTTCTGGCTGCTGCCGGACAGGAAGGGGTGCGCGGCCGCGTGATGACGTAATCACGCGGCCGCGCATCCAGGTTCAAGGAGCGATGTGCGCTGGGGTTGTATTCCGGCCACATCGCTCCACCTGCAATAATAGTGCTCGAGTGGCCGTTTCCGGCCGCATCGAGCACTATTCAGTGACGGGCAGGAGCTTCCTGTCCGGACGGACGGAGGCCCCTGCCCGACTGCTGAAGACCGTGGCCTAATCATTGACTCTACTGGAGCGCCAGCCCAGGCGCCCCAAATAACAAATCCGGATCTGGGGGCTCGGCGCTGAATGGGATGGGGGCCGGATAGAAACGGTCCGCGGGTCGTAAGTGGCCCGCGGGCCGTAGTTTGGGGACCACTGCCCTACACAGTCTGAGGCTGGATGAATTTGGCTGGTCTCCGATTCTCACATGATAGCTGCAGGATTGTTGTAAATCCCGCAGCCAATACTCTTCACGTGTAGTTACCGGAAGCCTGTGTTCAGACGTCGCTCTTGAATTGCATTTACAGACGCTGCTGCAAGGGGTTCACAGTTTGATTTTCATATCATGTCCACAGGCGTGAGGATTGCAATCTGACCGCCCGGGACCCCACTGATAACCACATTGCACATCCCAATCCCACAATCAACTTTGGAGCGGAAAGTTGGGCTTGGGTTGTGCCGCTCCTTACATTGTGGACACTTATCACCCCCTTTTTGGCGTACAAAGAGATGTAAAGCAATAATTTGCATGTTTTTCTACCATTTCTGCAAAAAGTTTTGTGCAAATGGAGTTAATCGTCAATTGATGAAAAGGGGTTGGACGGTCCCCTACTTAAGGACAATCGAGTTACAGGCCCCTAGTTACAAAAGGACCTCTGGATATTGTTAAATGTCTGTACTTTATCCTTAGGCTACAGTAAACAGAGGACCTGTCACCCATAAAAAGTAAGCAGCCCTTAGTGCTAAAACAGGCGCACTAGAAACGCTGGACCGCTATCCACCGCGAAGCAGTCTGACGTATTCATGAGGGGGCGGTGTTAGAGACTGTTGCATGGCACGTGGCAGTCACCCCCAGCCTATGGAGTGAGAGTGGTGGTCTGGGGAAGAAGCAGTGCCTCAGACCGCCCCCCCTCATGAATACACCGGTCCACTTTGAGAGCTTTTCGTCGTTTCCAGTGTACAGCGTGGCAGTGTTATAACCAAAATGAATGCAATCGGTACTTAGTATCACACTTTTTCATGTAAACATGCAGATTTGGGGTACATTCAGAAGGCCAGAATTGTGACCATGATCGGGCCATACCTATTGCAGCCAGATCACACTCACCATAGAAGTGTATGGCTCCCTGGTGTATTACCGCACCGTTACCATGAAGCTTGTCTGCCTATGGGGAGAGGAGTCCTGTGCTCACCCAGGGTCCCTCCGGGCACGCGAAAGGCCATCTGAATGAAGCCTTCACTTTATTGTGGATCAGATCTACAGCACAAATTGCATATTATATTGTAATAGTTACCACTACAAGACATAGGACGAGTATGCGTATCCTGATTAGCAGGTAGGTAATAAAAGTTTATTGTGCCAGCTAAGAATCTAAACATTAGAAAGACCTTTCCCTATATCCTTCTTCCCCCCATATTAATTGAAGAGGTATTAGCAATGTTTGGAAATCTCTTTTAACCCCATAGCGCAATAAGACGTACCCTTACGTCTTACTGCGCATGGGGGAGTATGAAGAGGGCTCACAGGCTGAGCCCTCTTCATACTCACCGGGCATTTGCTTCATAATGAAGCAAACGCCCGTCGCTAACACCCGCGATCGGTGCTTGCACCGATCGCGGGTGTTAACCCTTTGATTGCCGCCGGCAAAGCTGCCGGCGGCATTAAAGAGCCGGCGGCGCGTGGGCGCCGCCATCTTGGCTCCGATCGTCACTCCCCGTGACGTCACCGGGGAGCGGCGATCCGTTGCCATGACAGCCTGGGATCACACAAAGATAGTAGATAGTATGCAAAATCCCCATATACTGCCATACTGTAGTATGGCAGTATATGGTAGGATCAATCAGACAACCTAGGGTTAAAGTACCCTAGGGAGTCTGTAAAATAGTAAAAAAAATAAATAAAAAACAGTAAAAAAAAAAAAATTATATTAAAAAAACATAAAAATTCAAATCACCCCCCTTTCCCTAGAACTGATATAAATATAAATAAACAGTAAAAATCATAAACACAATAGGTATCGCCGTGTCCGAAAATGCCCGATCTATCAAAATATAATAACCGTTCTTCACTGTGTTAAACCCCGTAGCGGAAAATAGCGCCCGAAGTCGCAAATGGCATTTTTTTGCCATTTTGAAAAATAGAAAAAATTCTATAAAAAGTGATCAAAATGTCGAACAGTCCTAAAAATAGAAGCATTGAAAACGTCATCAGAAGTCGCAAAAAATGACACCACCCACAGCTCCATACACCAAAGTATGAAAAAGTTATTAGCCCAAGAACACGGCAAAATGAAGAATTTTTTTTCTGTACAGGAGGTTTTAATTTTTGTAAATGTATGAAAACATTATAAAACCTATACAAATTTGGTATCCCCGTGATCGTATTGACCCAATGAATGAAATAAACATGTCATTTGGGGTGCACAGTGAAAGCTGTAAAAACCAAGCCCACAAGAAATGGCGCAAATGTGTTTTTTCATCATTTTCACTGCATTTAGAATTTTTTTCCCGCTTCCCAGTGCACGGCATGGAATATTTAATACCATCACTACGAAGTGCAATTTGTTACGCAGAAAATAAGCCATCACACAGCTCTGTACATGGAAAAATAAAAAAGTTATAGATTTTTGAAGGTGGGGAGTGAAAAATAAAAACGCAAAAACGAAAAAGGGCCTGGTCCTTAAGGGGTTAAGAATGAATGCTATAACAAAAATTATAATGCTCATATTTTTTGTTCTTTTTGCATCTCCCCACACAATGGAGCAATAACTTATTAGAATTTGCATCATGAATGTAATTCAGAATAGTACCAGTAAAAACTGCAACTCTCCATGAAAAAAAACAAGCCCCCATACTTCATGATGCACACGATGTGAATTACGTGTAGATTTGTTATTAAAATGTCCCTTTATTTTTTTTCATTTTTTTTGTCTCCCATTAGTGCTTCTGTTATTATATCGGTATATAATACGGAAGCTGAAGTGCTGTTTTTTTTTTTGTTGTTTTTTTTTTACAAATAATGGAAGCCTAGTGGAATTGGTGCAGTCGGACACTAACAGAAGCCATTAAAAAAAAAATAACGCAACGGAACCCTTAAAATATACATGATTGTTTTGGTGATAGAAGATGATACTGGAGGTCCAAACTTTGTTATCCACGGGGTATGAGATAATTGTGCTGGTCCGGTTCTTGGTAATGGGTGAAGCTGCTGGCCGAGCATGCTTCCTGCCGCTTCATGCTATAATTTGAGTGTGTTGGAAATTGTCACGACATTCTTATAGACCGGGAATGGAGATGTAGGACATGCGCTCAATCTACTGCTCCATTCACTGGTTAGGACTTGACCTGTGTGCTCGTGATTGGTGGGAGACTCTGCAGTCGGACCACCTCCGATCACACTGGTACCCTATGAATATGGGAGAACAATATAACGTGGTACAATCTCATGTAGAGCACTGTGACCGTACACCGTGGCAAATAGTGGTGCGCTTTCCCTTTAAAACTTGCCTTAGACTTTGGGCTTAGACTACTTGCTTTTTTTGTACTAATAAATATAGACCTCTATTTATGAAGCCTAAAGTAAGAATTTCAGAGTGAGACATTTTAGTTTTGACGGGACTTATGAACAGTTTAATGAGACTCTTGAAAATCATCGAGGGGAGTCCTGAAACGATTTTAATAGTGCTGATGGGGGAGGGAGCCGCCTATTGAAATTCAGCAGTACGTTTTCTTAATTAAAGCCCATCAGTTCCCAGCGATACATAGGGTGAAGTGCGTTTCTCCATTGTTCCTAATCAGTAATTGTGATCCCCTGAAGCTGGCTCCTTGGGAGCAGAGGTGGAAGTAATAGAGGAAACTGGGGGGGGAAATTATTTAGCACATAGTATTCTCAGCGGGGTCACGGCACAGCAGCACAAAGGCTAAAGAGCTAATGCAGTTTCTCTTGAAAGTAATTTTTCATTCTTTGTAAAAATGGCTCGCAGCTCCTCACAAATATTCCTCCATTAAGTCATTAAAATGTTACATTTTCTAGTGCTTCAATTTAACCTTCGAGTGGTGGAAGTAAAATTTCTTTGCAGGTAACCTTAGCCGATCTCCAGTATAACTAGAGGCTTGGATCTGAACCCTGCCGCGGGACCTCTCCAGGTTAGGCAACGAGTATTGAGCACAGAGCTGAATACATAGGGGTAGAATGCCAGCTATGGAAATGGTTTGTAGTAGGAGGAAAATTGATGGGGGGGTTTGTTGTTCGGTTTGAAATATGCATCGGCAGTTCTGGCCCAAAGAATAGAAAGGTCTATATGGTTATGATAGACCAAAATATATAAATATATATGCTATACTAATTTGGTCCTCAAAGTTAGGATGGTTTCACACTTTCCATTCACAGACCGTGCAGAGTCCTGTGTCCTGGGCTGTCCGGACCTGCTGTGGATTACAGTATCGGTGCTGCTGTTTATCAGTAGAGAAGGGAATCCTTGCATCATAGATTGTATCCCACTCTGGACACTCCATGGTCACAAATAGCGTGTGTGGGTCCAATAACTTGATGGACATGTGTCTTTTTTCTCAACCTGATAAACTATGTAACTAGCACCCCCACTGATCAGTAGTTCTCCGCAGCCAATATATAGAAAATAAAACGGGAAGCAGACGGCTCCATTCTCTATGTGGTGGCTGGACGGTGTCCCTGCAGCTCCCGGGACAGCTGATGTGATGTCCTCTTCCTTTCCACTAAAGAGAGGTCCTTTTGTTTTACTATGAAAAACAGGAATTTTACCTCCCTTTCAGACGGGAAGCAAAGACCTACAGTAATGCAGTCCTCTGCTCCTACAATAAATTGTCGCTCAACTAGATGTATACTGGAAGGAAAAGATCCAGATGATGACATTGACATTTGTTAATAAACGCCGGTGTATGAGGAAAGTCCCTCCGCGCTCCTGATGTATCCTGTGACCGGCTGCAATGGTGTATAATAGTCACAGGCTGTAGCGAGTGAGCAGGTCCTGTACCTTTTTTAGTTAACAGTGGGTGGGGTCCCACATTTAACCTGCTCTGGATAGAGCAGTCAATTAATACCATAGGAGGTTCAACATTACAGTAGAATGAACAGATTTATCTTCCAACATTACATGTTGATATATAATACAATATTGTCTAGTCTAGCTTTACACTGTGTAAGGCTTCATGTACATGTCCGTGGCCAGATCACAGGACCCATAGGGGTCTATGGCACCATCACAGTTTGGTGAGACACAACGTAGTCCAGCTGGGTGACAGCGAAATATGGGATGCACCCTATATCTGGCTGAGGCCGTTCAGCTTTCCATGCAGAGGGTAGGCCGAGTAGTGCTCATCCCCTCAATCTTCTCCACCCATTCATGTCCTACGCCAGGATAATGGCCCCGGTGAAAACACAGTTGTGCGTACATATCCTTAGGCTGTATACAAACAGAGGCCAGGGTTGCGCCACAGGACACTGGGGTTAGGTGAGATATATATTTGTTATTTTCATACCCTCAGGGCAAATTACGTAATCTCAGGCACCCCATTAAATTTTAGCCATTTTCTTTGTGTTATCTATTGAACTTTCTATAACAATGTTTTATGCTATTTTGATCTGCAGAAACTAATCTTTGATCCTAAATCCATAACTGAAGAACTACGGGGAATATTTACTGAAGATGGGGATTCGGAAAATGATGTTTTTGAAGGGTTTCCACATCAAGACTTTGAGGATCAGGTAGGACGGACATGGATTCCATTGTACTCTAAATTTATCAGGACTTGTACACCCGTTTTCTGGCATGCAAGCACTGAATTAATCGCTATTACTACGGAAATGCCAGTTAATTGTTTAACCCTTTACGTCACTTCCACGGCAAGTGGGCATGGAGGAGGAGGAGGAGTGGGGCTTACGTACTTGCTATAATCTGCGAACCTCAGAACCTCATTCCGTGTCTGTATTATGTCTGATATCCTGATATTTTATGAATTCTCTCTCAACATTTTGTAATTTTAACCTTAGGATATGAGTGAAAATGAAGAAATTCTGTCAGAAAGTGAAGAAATATCCCTCCCACTCAAAAAGAGAAAGTTCGGGCTGCGCATTGCCCTTCAGTTTCCCAACAAAAAGCTTGCAAATAAAGATAAGAAGCCTCCAACTACTGCTACAGTAATGCCAGCGCGGAACAACCGAAAGAAAGCGCCTGTCAAAGGAGAGACTGCAATACCTGAGAGTAAAAGGAAAACCGCCCCAAAATCAGAGGCAGAAAACGCTGTATCCAACCAGGAAAACTCAAATGCCCTGGCCAAAAGAGCAAAGAATATCAAGGAAAATCAAGCTGTGGTAAGTAGCGACCTGAACCGTTCATCTGCAAATAAATCCTGCATCGGATGTAGTCTCATTCTTGTGGCAGGATTTAATAGGTTTTCACCAGAATTGTGTGTTTGTGATAAACTTATATTTTTGGTTTAAAAATACCAGGAAAAAGCATGCTCCAAATACTTGAGCAAAAAAATTCTGCTCAGTAACAAAATTCCTACAGATCGGCCTCTATGTGAAAGGGCACCTACCACCGGGTGGTAGGTGAATGAATGGGACGTAAGGATAGCCCTTTTTGGGCTAATCCTTACGTCCCGGCTATCTTTTTGTAAATTTAATGAGTAGCTGCGCGCCCTCGTCTGAGTCCCCCGGCTACTGCGCATGCGCAGTAGCGCCAGCCTCGGAGCTACGGCCGCGCACCCGTAGGCCTGCGTTCTGGATATTCGCACGAGGGCGCGCAGCTACGAGGAGCTGCACATCGAAGATTACCTGGTAGGCGGAGGAACGAGGCTACTGGGGCGTGGAGTAGCCGCGACTAGTAGCCTCATGTCCGTCTACTCAACGCCCTAGTACCCACTTAAATAAATTAGCATATAAACTCATTAAGGTTTACAAAAGGATAGCCGGGACGTAAGGATTAGCCCAAAAAGGGCTATCCTTACTTCCCATTCATCCATCTACCACCCGTTCTACCTTTATAGGTAGAATCGTGGTGGTAGGTCCCCTTTAAAGGACATCTACCACCACATTTAAGGGAAGTAGACTCACCAAATGCATACTCGTTACCTTAGGGGTGATGGGGGAGTCCTCCTGCCATGTTCCAGCACGGCTGCTAATCCAAAATATAGACTTGTAACTTTATGCAAATGAGCCGGAGGCACTCTCCTCTCAGCTAGCAATGCACCTCCTGGGACGGAGCCAGGAGGCGCTTGGCTAGGGGAGAGGTTAGAACCTCTAGCTCGTTTGCATAAAGTCATAAGTCTATATTTCGGATTAGCAGCTGTGCTGGAACGTGGCAGGATCACTCCCCCCATCACCCCTTAGGTAACGAGCATGTGTTTGGTGACAGTCTACCCCCCCCCCTTAATTAATGTAGTGGTAGATGTCCTTTAAAGGATATCTACTACACGAATGCAGGACTGTAAACCAAGCACACTGACATACTGGTGTGACTGACATACTCTGGCAGAATGTGCGTTTATTTTAGCTTTATATGCCCTGTGTGTTGTGTGTGGTGTTTTTTTTTTTTTTAACATTTTTAATTGCAAATAAATATTCACTGTTTAAATCTTTCCATCCAAATGACTGGAAATGACTGAGGGTTTTATGTCCCTTAATCATGACCTCTAATAGTTTTTTAAGCTTTTGATCCACAAGTTAACCACCGATTCCTTTTTTGCTGCTTTCCAGCTTGCCCAGCTTCTTGCCGAGCTGAACTCCATGCCCGAACTGTTTCCAGTAAAATCCACTACGCCTACTGTAAGTTGCAAAACATCTGGATGTTATGGCTGTATTAATGTGAAATATGAAATAACTTTTTACTATTTTGTTTAGAAGCAGAAAAAAAACAGCCGTCGATCATTTTCTGAAGGTCCTGTTGAAAGGCGAACAAACCCGACACGCAGCGCGCGGCCTAAAGAGAACTTTGCACTGGAGAACTTTACTGCGTCTGCTTTGCAGTTTGCAGAACATCTACAGAAATATGGTAAAAGAGCTTTCAGGCGCACCTTAAGTGATGTAAGTATCACACAATACAAATACTTCTTCTTCTATAAGGATATTTTTACCCAGGGCAAAACATGCCAATAACTGGCTATAGACAAATATCAGGATAGTCTCCGACACTGTACACACAGACTGTTCAGATCCTCCACACACATTCTGAGGGAGATTTATCATTTCTCCGCCAGTTTTCTTGATGTATGGGTTGGCCACTATCGTTCATCAGCGAACGATAAATCTCTAACCATATGAAAATATGTATAAGGCCTCCCAATCCTCCTTTAATGTAAAATATTTGGGGATATAAGGATCGTGAAAATCTGAATTCCTGGAATTTTGTTCTCTCCTTTCATTTAAGAAGCACTTTATGCCAAACCAGTTGTGTATGGAAGAGTCGAGAAAGATCTAAACATTGCTCAGAAAACCACTACTGTCTAGTGTCTTTACGTTATGTTTGTTGATTTGAATCAAGAAAGTCTACTATTATGGCCCCTTCCACAGTTGCGTTTTTCACGCGCGTGTTCTGCGCATGCTTTTGACGTGCAGAACTTGCACTGCACTCTGACCCATTGTAATCAATGGGCTTTTTCAGACTTTCAGCATTTTTTTTTTTTTTTCACGCAGACACACTGAAAACTGATTGAACTCTGATGCAAAATGTCAGTTTTTCACTGACCAAACCCTGATCGCACCCTGACATGTTCTACAAGTGTGGAAGGGGCCTAACTCTCCTTTAAGACCAACCATACCATAGAGCAGTGGTGGCGAACCTATGGCACGGGTGCCGGAGGTGGCACTCAGAGCCCTTTCTGTGGGCACTCAGGCCATCACCCCAGGACAGAGTTCACCAAACAGGACCAAACCCATCAAAACATCCTGCTGTCCCAGGCAACTTGGAGAGAATCTATAATGAAAGTCTGAATTTGCCCTTCTTCTTTCAACTGTATTGGTGGCCTCAGGCGGTCGATACAATTGAAAGAAGTGGAAGAACAGGTAGCAATAAGTTACTGCTTAAAGTGCACTTAACGGTAAATAAATGGATTTTGGTTGTAGTTCGGGCACTCTGTCTCTAAAAGGTTCGCCATCACTGCCATAGACTGGTGTTTGTATTCAGATGTGTTTTTTTTTTTTTTTTTTTTTTTCCCTTTTTATTTGTATAGTATAAGAACCTTAAATTTTGAAAAAATTTCTTCTGGGGTTTATTAGGAAGCTCGTGAAGAAATTAGAAAACGAAGAAGAGCATCAAAAAACAACTCTCGTGCTGTGGAGGACATTACAGAAGAAGAGTTGGAAAATGTTGCAATAACAGTTAAAGACAAAATTTATGACCAAATCGCGGTAATTCAGAATGCTTTATTTTTTATGTTCTTCCTAATTCCTGGGTCCTTCTTCTTTTGGATATTTGACTTGTGATATGGTTGGAGTCTAGTACATCTAATTCTCTTCTCCCTCCTGGAAGTTTGTGACATCAGAGTTCTTGGAGAAACTTCATGGGCCTAGTTCACATCTCAATCTGGTCCTTGGTCTTTCCAGTAACTATACAGAGATTAGGTATAATGGCAAGACTAACTGAAGTCCTGATGGAGCTGTGAACTGGGCCTTGCAGAAAACAGCCTCTTCTAAATGGGGGAGATGTCTTTTATTTTTTTGAATTTGTTGTATGCAGAACTTGAGTTTTCTGCTCCCTTAGGTGAGCTATAGAACGTTATCCCCTCTACCATCCATTAGTAATATCTCATTATTATAATATATATAATATTTTTTTTTTTTTTTCACAGCCATGCTGATATCTGGTGTGGAAATCTCTATTTTTAAGTTTCAAGTTCTTTGTAGCAGGATTTTCTGCAGCCTGAAGCAAGAGGCTCAATTTGCCTCATGGCTGGTGCCCCCCTTACTTTATGTTAATTAACCCGTTTACCCTCTTTCAGGGAAGCACATGTCACCAATGTCGGCAGAAAACACTGGACACAAAAACTTACTGCCGTAATCCTGGTTGTGGTGGTGTCAGAGGACAGTTTTGTGGACCATGTTTAAGAAATCGCTATGGAGAAGATGTGCGGGAGGCACTTTTGGACCCTGTAAGTAGCAAAGTCAATAGAAACAGGAAAAAAAAAAAAGTTTCATATTCAATATCTAGAGCTTTTACTATTTAGGTTTTATTTCTTAAAACCCCTTTAAGTTATTTTGAGCCAAACCCAGTAGTGTTATAACACACAGAGCAAGTGCAAGTCTTTCCAGCAACTGTACAGAGATGAGGTATAATGGAAAGGCTGCCACCACTCCTAATAACCGAAGCCCTATCAGAGATGTGAACTGGTGCACAGATTTATCAATCCATTACCACCAAATTCTTTCCGAATTTTTGGCAGAAAAAAAACCCCTATAATTTCCTCGCATTAGACTTATCTATGGTTTTTAGACACTTTTGCAAGTCGTACGAATGGGCCTGTACAAAAACTATGCACATGTGCATAGACTTAATATCGAGGATTATACAACTGATTTCCCTTGTAATATCCTCATTTATATGTTAGAAATGTAATACATTCTCTAATTCACTGTTATTAACAAAAATGCAGCATTTCACAGATACAAGTCCAACCTGTGTCTATCAGTCCTGCTGTACATAATTTTAGTTGCCCCTAGACACAACCCTTTAATTTCTGACTTGGGCGCCATCTTGGATGAGATTGTGTGCAGATGAGATTTTGGTCTCGGTCTCTGAGCCTGTAGCCCCGCCCCCTGCAGTCCTATTATCGGAGCTCAGAGACTCTCACTGATCACTTCCTGGCAGGAGATTGTGAGGAGAGACAAGCTACAAGGAGATAAGTGCCTGGCTCCACCTTCCCCCGGATCACTTATCTGTGAGACTGAGAACACAGATGTAGCAGCTGTGTGCGTGTTGGGCATCTAATGGATATCATGTATCTCTGATCTGTCTGATCTCTCTTTCTATGTGTCAGGATGTTAGTACAATGTCAGAAGCGAGATGAAAGTCTATATACACCTTTACCCTGATAATGTAACCACATTGTCACCCGAAAAAACTAGATGGGTCATAATGGGGCAGATTTACTTACCCGGTCCATTCGCGATCCAACGGCGCGTCCTGTGTGGAGGATTCGGGTCTTCCGGCGATTCACTAAGGCAGTTCCTCCGACGTCCACCAGGTGTCGCTGCTGCGCTGAAGTTCATCGGAATGCACTGAAGTACACCAAGCCAGGCTGGGTGCAGGTAAGCGCGTGTCCAGCGACACTTTTTTTTTTTTTTCTTTTAAATGCGGCGGTTTCTCTGAATCCGTCGGATTTTTTTCTCTGCCATGCTCCCCCCGATTTCCGTCGCGTGCACGCCGGCTCCGATGCGCAACAATCCGATCGTGTGCGCCAAAACCCTGAGGCAATTCAGGGGAAATCGCCACAAAACGGAAAAATTCAGGTAACCCGCCGTAAAAACGCGATTCGGGCCCTTAGTAAATGACCCCCAATGTGTCTGCTTAGAGAGGCCCCGCCCACACCCTGGGATTTTGCAGTGATCACTGAGTGATAGGAGCAATAGAACTGAGTAAAATGATCTTTATTGTGTTAAGGGGATTGAAATGTGAGAATTTTCTTTCATGGGAAAACCCCTTTAAGGCTTCCTTTGACAGAATAAATTCAGGATTCATGTTTGGCATATGTGTAGATAAGACAAACCTGGATGTAACCCATCGACCCTTGCATTCATGTGTCAGTCCCCTTGTGTCGAGAGGACAGGTGTTTCTTCGTGGACTGTAGCATGTCGTGTAGGATATCGGGTAATTTACCAATATACATTTATAAATAGTTCTCGACTTTCTTGATATGTGAAGCAAAGTCTCCTGTCTTTTACCTCATCAGACAATCATTCCTGCCAATAAAATGGCGGCAGATTGAGGGTCATGTGATCTCTAACTGGCGATTGTCCATGGAGAGATCACATGACCCTCCATCTGCAGCCATTTTATGGACAGAAATGTTTGGCTTATAAGGTAAAAGACGAGGGACTTCTTCACTTCACATATCAAGAAAACAGAGAACTGTTAATAGATGTATATTGGTAAACTACCTAATATCCGGCCCTACCCATGCTTACACGCATTACAAAAAAAACACGAGGTAAAGTGGCTAACCCCTTTAAACAATGCCGATCCCTGCCTATAGAGCATGAGCCCAGCCATTATCCGAATGCTGTGTACTTCTCTACATGACTTGGGATGTTTGCACTGCTGTCAAAAAGCGGGTTTCCAATGATTTGGTGACTAGCCTTAAATGATACCGTCACCTTTGTAATTATAATTACATATTCATATCCTGTTTAACTCCTTCTCCATAGGACTGGATTTGTCCTCCGTGTCGAGACATCTGTAACTGCAGCTACTGTCGTAAGAGAGATGGACGCTGTGCCACGGGCATGCTTATTCACTTGGCAAAGTTTTCTGGTTATGACAACGTCAAAGAGTATCTTGAAAGGTGAGCAGGAACCCCAGATGTACAGGAATGATGAAAATATATCACCAATGCAGTTCTTTCCAATATGATAAAGTTGTAAGAGTCTCGTTCTACAGTGATTAGCCTTTATTTACAGCAAACATTCAACACAATAACAAAAAGTTACTAACCCCTTCCACAAGCTAATGCCGCGTACGGAGCAAGCCCTCTCCATACTCTTGTGAGCTGAGTTCTGATCTGAGAATCATCCGGTCTCTACCATTTCTATTATTTAGTCACTTATCATATTAATTATAATACAGTAATAAATATTTGAAAATGTGTTACATAAGTCTAGATAATGTTATCTAATTACATTTTTACACACGCGTATAAAATGACATGAGGTTTTTTTTTCTTTTTAGTTTACAAAAACAACTTGCGGAAGACGACTGATCTGTACCTTTAAGGAAAGGCGTGAACCAAAGAAGGCAGAGTATACGGATGCACTGGGAAGCAATGTGCGGGTCCACCAGACTAGCTTGTATACTGTGGCCTTCTGTTATGTGTTCACCAAGCTTTTCTATCATCACAGCGGTTGAATGAGGTGATATTTGCACCTTATTTATCAGTTTCTCATGTTCAAAGTTCCTGATACATTTCTGCAGTTAGATCTTCTCTCCTACAGAGTTATTGATGTTGTTGTGTAATCCATATATTGTTCAATAGTGAGAATCTACAGCAACAAGCTCCCGAGGCCCTGACTGTATTGTATACGCCTAGACTGCTATATTCTACTGTAATTTAGAGGATTTTAACAATTTGTAGTTTGATTTTAATCCCATGCAAGTTCTGTGCTGCTTGATGTAATAACTGCAACATTTTGATTCCTGTAGGATTTTTGTATCTGCAAATTTTTGTATTTTCCTCTTTATCCTTATGGATATGACCTTCTGTATAACCTTTATGTTTACTGTAAATGCTTTAATACTTAGAGTTTTACTATATTTGTATAATTTTATATGTAATAGAGATGATTGACCGTTTATCTGTATCCTGGACCAGTTTAATTCTTCTTTGGTCATTTTTTTTTTAAAGGGATTTTAATAAAACCAGTATATTCCGCCTGTACTAAGCTCTTGGGCAGGTTCACATATTCCAGTTCTGGACTCAATTTATCTGTTAGTTTTTAATACAAAACAGTTATAATTTTCTATCTTTCTTTGAAAAGTATAGTCTTAAAGGAGTAACCGTAATAGTGCAAAAATCATTTTGTGTGAATGCGGTCCAAAATTGCAAGTGTCTAAACCGCCAGCAACAAGGCGACGCCTGCCAGGACCCATCGCGCTGGCTTCTCTTTGGTTCTAAGGTTAAATGTCCAAACATATGTGGGGCCTCTGATTTTTGTTTTGTACAGAGGACACTCGTACATGTTCTTCAGATCCTGTTTGTCAACTGGAATCGCTTTCACGTAGATGACCGGCATGGGAGGGGTAAGTTCCTTGAGCCGTGCTTCAGAGATGACTCCCGTCTGCATGTCCCAGCGAGCACCTACACAGAAACAAACAGTGTAATGTGGTCTCTGTATAGACGCGTCAATTTCAAATAAACATTGTTCAAAAAGGCTTTTCTCTTGACTATGATGACATTTTACTCAAACTGCACATTTACACCGGTATGGCCATCGGTTAGTCAACAATGGGATCCAAAGCATGTGGTGTAATTTACTGTCAGGGCATTGTAGACGTGATTTATACAAAATTTTATCAAAATTATCTACACGCCCAGAAACTGTTCATCATTGCTGTGGATCATTAAAGTGGAAATTAAGCCTAAGAGCCATTTAGCAGGTATATGCTCAGCAATTCCAACCAGCGTCTCTGCCTTGTACAACCCTAATAGGGCATGTTGTATTCTACAGACTGTATGTTTAATGCCGATACATTAATCTGAAGAGCTTACAGTTTCAGGGACTTGGCATGCAGTTTTATAGAAGCAGCTCCAAACAATTTATTTTTTTTTTTTTGTCCCGGTGTCAATAAAATTTTTTGGGCTGTTATTGGTAGATTGATTATCAATAAAACTCCTTTACAGACACCTTGCAGCCTGGGACTAAAGTAAATCAACCAGAGAGCTGCACCAGCGGTCATAGTGGGCAAAGGGGTCCGTCTGCAACTAGGGGTTGTCTGTAAGTCAGCTGTCCTTAAGTAGGGGACCGCCTGTATAAACCTAAATTGAAGGGGTTTTCCAGAAAGTAATGAAAAGGTCTTTGTCTTTTTGCCACCCCTGCCCCAAAGTTTACCTACCCTGTACTGACAAAATACTTGCCCTGCTCAGTCTCCCCAGAACATGAGATGTGATATACAGTAAGGGGAAATTACAAGTGACATCCTGCGGTCAGGCCACAAGGATTGACCAAAGCAGGTCTGGTGACCAGTGGCACTTCTGGCCATGCCATTGCTGCAGAAGGCTGATGCAATGCAGGTACCTACCTGGGTTCAAAACTTGGTGAATATTTTTGATCCTCTGCTACAGCCCCAACTAGGTTTTTTAGGATTACGACTGGCACCACAACTTTAATTAATCTGTGCTACTTGTGGCACTTACCTTCCATAAAGAGCCCATGAATGTAAGCTCCTTCTCGTGGAGGGTGTCCAAAGTCATCTTTTCCTTTCTTGGTAACATCAACAGTCAGACACATTTTATCTAGAGGCCATTCGTTCTTGCGGGCCATGCTCTGCATAATTGCTGAAAAGAGAAACAAGCACATATTACATTCTCCACACATCCATTATATATGTCACATGAGTCCAATGAGTAATTGTGCAGTGGTGCCTGTGCCAGAAATCCAAAGCTAAGGACAGATTCACATTGGTGTATTTTTTTTTATCTTTTTTTTTCCACTGAAGCCATTTTGGCTGATGGACACATACAGATTACTTTTGTCAGGAAGACAAAAACAATCACTGGGCTGTGGAACACCCGGGCCACAGCCAAAGGCTTCTTTTTCTCTTTTTGTCAAAGCAGAAAAAACCATGTCTGTGCGCCGCACCTGTGAGCACACCCTGACACCCGTGTGACATCATAGTGTGTATGGGCATTTTTTTTAAAAAGGGGTTTGAGTTTAGATATTTCATTAACTGGGGCAGGGGGGTTGTTCTGTGGATATTTCATTATAGGGAGGGCTCTGCTGTCAGCATCTCATCAATGGGATATGTTGTAGATTTTTCATTTGCGGGGAAGATGCTGCTGGACCTTTCATTGATGAGGTTAGTGGGTGCTGGATACTGGCTGCATTTCCAACCCTAGGCTTATACTATAGTCAATAAGTTGTAACAGCTTTTTCTTTTGTAATAACATTAGGTGCCTTGGCTAATACTCACATGTTCACCTCATAGTGAAAAGGCCAAAGACAAGGGAACATTTTTTTTTTTGGGGGGGGGGGGGGGGCTATAGAATATCCCCTTTTCAGTAAACCCTTTTCATAAAGACAGACAACAGAAGAGGAGAGCAACTGCAGTAGAGGGGGTATTTTAGAACTGGGGTTGCTGAAAATGGTACATTAGATGGGTTGGGGTTAGTTATGGGGCCATGGACATGGGGTTACCTGACCTGGTGTAGCGAAAATTAATTATGGGTGCAGCCAGTCCCCGGATTTAAAAAAAATTGGTTGGGGGAACTACTGAACCATTCTTTTCAATATCCTTTTTCATACTTAAGTTTTTCTCCACTGATCAGTGAAAAAAAGTATAGATCCTTCCCTTTTTGTGTTCACTGACACTGGATCAGTGGAATTCTATATATGATTTGTAAAGCGCTAAGGAATATGATAGCCTTATAATAAAAATAAAGATTATAACTAGAGATGAGCGAGCACTAAAATGCTCGGGTACTCGTTATTCGAGATGAACCTTTCCCGATGCTCGAGTGCTCGTTTCGAGTAACGAGCCCCATTGAAGTCAATGGGAGACTCGAGCATTTTTCAAGGGGACCAAGGCTCTGCACAGGGAAGCTTGGCCAAACACCTGGGAACCTCAGAAAAGGATGGAAACACCACGGAAATGGACAGGAAACAGCAGGGGCAGCATGCATGGATGCCTCTGAGGCTGCTTAATCGCACCATTATGCCAAAATTATGGGCAACAGCATGGCCATGACAGAGTGACCGAATGAGGCTAGATAGCATCTAAAACATCCAATAATTGACCCTGACACTATAGGGGACGGCATGCAGAGGCAGCGGCAGCAGCGGCAGGCTAGAGAGTGGCATGGCAACATACCCTAAATGGACTCAGGCTTCAAACCAATGGGTGGCAGAGAGGAACCAAAGGAGGTGAGCAAGAAGCGCTCAAATAATATCGGTACATGATAAAAGTTTGCCAGTATATTTTGTGGATTACACAGCAGGGTGGCGACAAAGTTAACATGGAAGCCATGAAAACAATCCAAAATTCTGCCTGACACAGCTCGTTTGATAAGGGGACCATGTATGGAGGCAGTGAACTAGTAGTAGATTAAAGGTGCTGCAGTTAAAACTATGTTAGTTGGATCTTGGGATGGAGCTGGCGCTCCGCTGCCAGGCGAGCTTTCGCCAATCCAAGCCCCTGTCTCTAGGCTACTCCCCAAACAGCACTTCTAAGAACCTTTTGTATAAGATCAAGTGTAGTAGCGTTCTTATAAGTTTAGGATATGGCGGGTGAGGGGAATGTAAACAGATGCGCAAGAAGCGCTGAAATAATATCCGTAAATGGTAAAAGTTTGCCAGTATATTTTGAGGATTACACAGCAGGGTGGCGACAAAGTTAACAAGTTTGTTGTGGAAGCCATGAAAACAACCCAAAATTCTGCCTGACACAGCACGTTTGATAAGGCGGCCATGTATGGAGGCAGTGAACTAGTAGTAGATTAAAGGTGCTGCAGTTAAAACTATGTTAGTTGGTTCTTGGCATGGAGCTGGCGCTCCGCTGCCAGGCGAGCTTTCGCCAATCCAAGCCCCTGTCTCTAGGCTACTCCCCAAACAGCACTTCTAAGAACCTTTTGTATAAGATCAAGTGTAGTAGCGTTCTTATAAGTTTAGGATATGGCGGGTGAGGGGAATGTAAACAGATGCGCAAGAAGCGCTGAAATAATATCCGTAAATGGTAAAAGTTTGCCAGTATATTTTGAGGATTACACAGCAGGGTGGCGACAAAGTTAACAAGTTTGTTGTGGAAGCCATGAAAACAACCCAAAATTCTGCCTGACACAGCACGTTTGATAAGGCGGCCATGTATGGAGGCAGTGAACTAGTAGTAGATTAAAGGTGCTGCAGTTAAAACTATGTTAGTTGGTTCTTGGCATGGAGCTGGCGCTCCGCTGCCAGGCGAGCTTTCGCCAATCCAAGCCCGTCTCTAGGCTACTCCCCAAACAGCACTTCTAAGAACCTTTTGTATAAGATCAAGTATAGTAGCGTTCTTATAAGTTTAGGATATGGCGGGTGAGGGGAATGTAAACAGATGCGCAAGAAGCGCTGAAATAATATCCGTAAATGGTAAAAGTTTGCCAGTGTATTTTGTGGATAACACAGCAGGGTGGCGACAAAGTTAACAACTTTGATGTGGAATCCATGAAAACAACCCAAATTTCGGCCTGACACACCTCGTTTGATAAAGGGACGATGTATGGAGGCAGCTATATGGACGACTTTTGGAGGTAGCAATGGAGACAACGTGTGGAGGCTGCTATGGAGACAATTCAATTTGGATAGTGCCTGTATGTGGCAGTCCAAAAAAGTTTTCAAACCAGAGGAGCAGGTAGGTGGCCCTCCATAAAAATGGAATAGATTGAGTGCCTGTATGTGGCACTCCCAAAAATTGTTTAAAACAGAGGACCGGGTCGGTGGCCCTCCAGAAAAATTAAATGCATAAAGTACTATAGCTAGAGCCAGTGGGCCCTGTCAAAAAATAGCCAGTTTCCTCTGCTTTACTGTACAAAGAGGAGGAGAAGGAGGAAAATGAGGAGGAGGAGGAGTGGATAAATTATTCAGGTTGAGCTTCCTTCACCTGGTGGAGATTGGAAATTAGGAGAAATCCAGGCTCTATTCATCTTGATAAGCGTCAGCCTGTCAGCGCTGTCAGTCGACAGGCGTGTACGCTTATCGGTGATGATGCCACCAGCTGCACTGAAAACCCGCTCGGACAAGACGCTAGCGGCAGGGCAGGCAAGAACCTCCAAGGCGTACAGCGCCAGTTCGTGCCACATGTCCAGCTTTGAAACCCAGTAGTTGTAGGGAGCTGTGTGATCATTTAGGACGATGGTATGGTCAGCTACGTACTCCCTCACCATCTTTCTGTAAAGATCAGCCCTACTCTGCCGAGACTGGGGACAGGTGACAGTGTCTTGCTGGGGTGACATAAAGCTGGCAAAAGCCTTGTAAAGCGTACCCTTGCCAGTGCTGGACAAGCTGCCTGCTCGCCTACTCTCCCTCGTTACTTGTCCCGCAGAACTACGCACTCTGCCGCTAGCGCTGTCAGAAGGGAAATACTGTTTCAGCTTGTGCACCAGGGCCTGCTGGTATTCATGCATTCTCACACTCCTTTCCTCTCCAGGGATGAGAGTGGAAAGATTTTGCTTGTACCGTGGGTCCAGGAGAGTGAACACCCAGTAATCGGTGCTGGAATAAATTCTTTGAACGCGAGGGTCACGGGATAGGCAGCCTAGCATGAAATCTGCCATATGCCCCAGAGTACCAACGCGTAAGAATTCACTCCCCTCACTGGCCTGACTGTCCATTTCCTCCTCCTCCAACTCCTCTTCTTCTGCCCATACACGCTCAACAGTGAAGGACTCAACAATGGTCCCCTCTTGTGTCTCGCCAACATTCTCCTCCTCTTCCTCCTCATCCTCCTCCACCTCCTCCGATATGCGCTGAGAAACTGACCTAAGGGTGCTTTGGCTATCAACAAGGGAATCTTCTTCCCCCGTCTCTTGTGAGGAGCGCAAAGCTTCCGACTTCATGCTGACCAGAGAGTTTTTCAACAGGCCAAGCAGCGGGATGGTGAGGCTGATGATGGCGGCATCGCCACTGACCATCTGTGTTGACTCCTCAAAGTTACTCAGCACCTGACAGATATCAGACATCCACGTCCACTCCTCATTGTAGACTTGAGGAAGCTGACTGACCTGACTACCAGTTCTGGTGGAAGTTGACATCTGGCAGTCTACAATCGCTCGGCGCTGCTGGTAAACTCTGGATAACATGGTCAGTGTTGAATTCCACCTCGTGGGCACGTCGCACAACAGTCGGTGAGCGGGCAGTTGGAGGCGGCGCTGCGCTGCCCTGAGAGTGGCAGCATCTGTGCTGGACTTCCTGAAATGCGCACAGATGCGGTGCACCTTCGTGAGCAAATCAGACAGATTGGGGTATGTCTTGAGGAAACGCTGAACTATCAGATTTAACACATGGGCCAGGCATGGCACATGTGTCAGTCTGCCGAGTTGCAGAGCCGCCACCAGGTTACGGCCGTTGTCACACACAACCATGCCTGGCTTCAGGTTCAGCGGTGCCAGCCACAGATCAGTCTGCGCCGTGATGCCCTGTAATAGTTCTTGGGCGGTGTGCCTTTTATCGCCTAGGCTCAGCAGTTTCAGCACCGCCTGCTGTCGCTTAGCGACGGCACTGCTGCTGTGCCTAGAGCTAGCGACTGATGGCGCCATGCCCACGGATGGTCGTTCGGAGGAGGAGGTGGAGGAGGGGTGGGAGGAGGAGGAGGAATAGTAGGCCTGAAACACCTGGACCGAGGTAGGCCCCGCAATCCTCGGCGTCGGCAGTATATGACCAGCCGCAGGGTCAGACTCGGTCCCAGCCTCCACCAAGTTAACCCAATGTGCCGTCAGCGATATATAGTGGCCCTGCCCGGCAGCACTCGTCCACGTGTCTGTGGTCAGGTGGACCTTGTCAGAAACGGCGTTGGTCAGGGCACGGATTATGTTGTCTGATACGTGCTGGTGCAGGGCTGGGACGGCACATCGGGAAAAGTAGTGGCGGCTGGGGACCGAATACCGAGGGGCGGCCGCCACCATGAGGCTGCGAAAGGCCTCGGTCTCTACTAGCCTATAGGGCAGCATCTCCAGGCTTAGCAATCTGGAGATGTGCACATTAAGGGCTTGGGCGTGCGGGTGGGTTGCACTATATTTGCGTTTCCGCTCCAGCGTCTGGGGTATGGAGAGCTGAACGCTGGTGGATGCTGTGGAGGATCGTGGAGGCGACGATGGGGTTTTTGTGGCAGGGTCCTGGGCAGGGGGCTGACTATCAGCTGACACAGGGGAAGGAGCAGTGGTGTGCACGGCCGGAGGTGAACGCGCTTGTTGCCACTGAGTGGGGTGTTTAGCATTCATATGCCTGCGCATACTGGTGGTAGTTAAGCTAGTAGTGGTGGAACCCCTGCTGATCCTGGTTTGGCAAATGTGGCACACCACAGTCCGTCGGTCATCCGGTGTTTCCTTAAAGAACCTCCAGACTTCTGAAAATCTAGCCCTCGCCGCAGGAGCCCTCGCCACGGGAGCTTCACTAGTTGACACATTTGGCGCTGATGCACCAGCTCTGGCCCTGCCTCTCCGTCTGGCCCCACCACTGCCTCTTCCAACCTGTTCTGGTCGAGGACTCTCCTCCGTCTCAGAAGCACTGTGTTCACCCGGCCTCTCAACCCAGCTTGGGTCTGTCACCTCATCATCCTCCGATCCCTCAGTCTGCTCCCCCCTTGGACTTCCTGCCCTGGCAACAACTTCCCCACTGTCTGACAACCGTGTCTCCTCATCGTCGGACACCTCTTTACACACTTCTTCCACTACGTCAACAAGGTCATCATCACCCACAGACTGCGACTGGTGGAAAACCTGGGCATCGGAAAATTGCTCATCAGCAACCGGACAAGTGGTTTGTGACTGTGGGAAGGGTCCAGAAAACAGTTCCTCAGAGTATGCCGGTTCAAATGGCAAATTTTGCTGGGAGGGGGCAGACTGGGGGGGAGGAGGCTGAGGTGCAGGAGCTGGAGGAGTGCCAATTTCGGTGACATGGGTGGACTGCGTGGAAGACTGACTGGTGGACAAATTGCTCGAAGCATTGTCGGCAATCCACAACATCACCTGTTCGCACTGTTCTGGCCTCAACAGTGCTCTACCACGAGTCCCAGTAACTTGAGACATGAACCTAGGGAGTGTAGCTCTGCGGCGTTCCCCTGCTCCCTCATCAGCAGGTGGTGTCTCACCCCGCCCAGGACCACGGCCTCTGACCCCTGCAGTAGTTGGACGCCCACGTCCCCGCCCTCGTCCTCTACCCCTAGCCCTCGGGTTAAACATTTTGAAAATGAGAGTTATAACTTTCATTTTTTTTTTACCTTTTTTTGTGTTTTTTTTTTTTTTTGTGTGTTTTTTAGTTTTTAAAACCAAACGATGCTATCCTATTGCTATGGCTATTTTCTAGCCAAGTATGAAAGCACACTGCTATGCCAGATGAGATGACACTGAGTTATTAAAAAAATAAATGTAAAATAAAAAAGGAAATGGCAGACTGTGCCTAATTGAAATCCAACCCCGGGCCCTAATAAATTTTCCCACTTCGGTCTTTCCGATGGATATGTGCGTCACTAAGCGCAAAACACAGTGGTCGCAAGTCTCACTCCAAATTGCTCACAATTTGCTAGTAGATGCACTGCAGCAAGGACAGCCACCAGCAGATCAACCAGAAATCAAATATATATAACGCTACTGTAGGCGTAAGTAAGCCGTTTGGATTCTCCTATGGCTATTTTCTAGCCAAGTATTAAAGCACACTACTATGCCAGATGAGATGACGCTGAGTTATGAAAAAAATAAACGTAAAATAAAAAAGGAAATGGCAGACTGTGCCTAATTGAAATACAACCCCGGGCCCTAATAAATTTTCCCACTTCGGTCTTTGCGATGGATATGTGCGTCACTAAGCGCAAAACACAGTGGTCGCAAGTCTCACTCCAAATTGTGAGCAATTTGCTAGTAGATGCACTGCAGCAACTACAGCCACCAGCAGATCAACCAGAAATCAAATATATATAACGCTACTGTAGGCGTAAGTAAGCCGTTTGGATTCTCCTTTGGCTATTTTCTAGCCAAGTATGAAAGCACACACTGATGAGATGACGCTGAGTTATGAAAAAATAAACGTAAAATAAAAAGAAACTGGCAGACTGTGCCTAATTGAAATCAAACCCCTAATAAATTTTCCCACTTTGGTGTTTGAGGTGGATATGTGTGTCACTAAGAGCTAAACACAACGGTAGCAAGTCCCCCTGCTAATTCCTCACAATATGGTACTAGCTGCACTTCTAGTGCCAGCAAGCCCAGCCACAAGCAAATAAAAAAAAAAAGGATAACGTTATTGTAGCCCTAAGAAGGGCTGTTGGGTTGTTGTAGAATCACTCCTGCCTAACAGTAAGCTAATAGAACACCCTAACGCTTTCCCTGACCAGCAGCAGCTCTCTCCCTAGCGGCATCCAGACAGAGAATGATCCGAGCAGCGTGGGCAGCGGCTAGTCTATCCCAGGGTCACCTGATCTGGCCAGCCAACCACTGCTATCGACGTGTAAGGGTACCACGTCATGCTGGGTGGAGTGCAGAGTCTCCTGGCTTGTGATTGGCTCTGTTTCTGGCCGCCAAAAAGCAAAACGGCGGGAGCTGCCATTTTCTCGAGCGGGCGAAATACTCGTCCGAGCAACGAGCAGTTACGAGTACGCTAATGCTCGATCGAGCATCAAGCTCGGACGAGTATGTTCGCTCATCTCTAATTATAACGTGTCCATAAGCCGAAATGGCTTCAGTGAAACATCAGAGAAAAAAAGTGCCAATGCCCATTAAAGCTAAATGCCCATGACTGAAATAGCTATATACTATTGGTTTCTTCAATGAACGGTGCACAGCACACTTGTAACACTTTTCAATGGATCTATGCAAAGGTCTGTTCTTTTAAAGGACCATGAGACAGATTCATTCAATATTAGAGCATGTCCTTGTCAGAATAGTTTTTGAATCCAAGAAAAGCAGATACCGAATGGATGCAAATTGGCCTCAATAAATAGAAGAAAATGTCAAATTTTTCTGTCTAAAATTGCCATATTTGTGTGTAGGTCGCCTCAGTCCTGTTTCTGCTATAGTTGGCAGTTTTGAACTGGTACAGATTAGCCATGTAATCTAATCATGGTACTAAAAACACAGCAAGGTTGGTGAATAAATAGGAGGCAGTATTAACAATGTCTCAAATAATAATTCTGATGCATTTTCCGAGTCTTCAAAGTCAGAAACTTTTCTTGGGTGTAATAATCTCAATACAGAAAAACAGCTTTTTCCATATGATCTATATATATATACATTGATATATATACACATATATATGTATATAAAATATATATTGCCATTTTTAAGTTCAACATGGCATGATTAGTGAATTAAAGGGATATAGCAACAAAATATGAAGCTGAAAATTTCATTCTTACCTGTCAAAAATGACTGTGGATTAAAAAACCCAGAGAGCCAGACTACTGCTGGTAATACCAGATCTTGTGTCCACATATCGAGTTCTCGACATCTCAGTAGAAGATCATTAACCCTAATGAATGAGTGATCATTAGTAACATGCATTTAGTTATGTAAGTGTTACAAATCAAGGTAAAACATTGAGGTTGGTCATCCTACAATACAATGAATACCAATCAGATAACCCTATTCTTGTATAGATCCTAACACCGAAACCACAACAGCAATACCAAAAAAGGCATATAGGACAACAATCTATCCCAACACAAACAAAGGACTATTTGTTGGGAATCAAATAACAATAATCTTTATTGTAAATTATTTACAGCAATCAAGACACATAATATTAAAAACATATAAAATATTCCACAAGACACAAAAGAGCGTGGTGGTGGTCCAAAAGGTCAATCAATGTAAATGCATCTCCACTATAATGGCCCAAATGTATATGCCAAAGTATCAATAAATTCAAATTACCCACCCGGGCGTGACATGATGAAAAGCTACAGGAGAGAGGCTTGACCACCACCACAGCACCCCGACGCACGTTTCGCCGTCGCTTCTTCCTGGAAGAAGCGACGGCGAGGTTTTTGAGACCGAGTGCCCTAACTACAACCGTAATCCACTTATTTACAGTGAAGTGCCAAAAAGGAATTTTAAGCAGTAACTTATTGCTACCTGTTCTTCCACATCTTTCAATTGTATTGGCCACCTGAGGCCACCAGTTGAAAGAAGGAGGGCAAATTCAGAGTATCATAGTAGCTTCTCTCCAGGGTCTCTCTGTACAGGAAGAATGGCGGGTCCAGCAGGAGGACCTCCAAAGATAATGTAGTTCTGTCAAAACCTTCTTACTTTTCCTGCAGTTCCGAACTGAATGAAGTGTCGAATAGGAGCATCTCTTAAGTTGCCTGGGACTGCAGGAAGATTTAATGTTTGGTGAACTCTGTTCTGGGGCGATGGCCTGAGTGCCCACAGAAACGGCTCTGAGTGCCATAGGTTCGCCACCACTGCCCTAGGGAGAAGGAAGAAGCGGTTTAATACCACTTCTGCCTTCTCCTTTCTTCACTCAATAGCACTGAAGTAGCACTTCGCAGCGAATCAAGGAGTCGGCACTGCTGTCATCTCTATTCAAGCGAGCCCCCAGTCAAGGTCTGCCTTTTTAATTGCCTCACAGTACAGTGGTAACAATTCTCAACATTGAGTGTCATTTCTGTGGAATAACACCTTCTATGTGACCCCTTGATGTCATCCCGAGTGTGGAGTCAGGTATCAATGAATCTAAGACTGTTATCATGATAGGAAATCATCTTTGGCAATGCAAAAATATAAATTACATTAATGGAAGAAAATATTTACCAATGGCCTAATCCAAACGTTGACGGGTATGCCAGTTTTGTCCATGAGTCAGGAACACTATCATAGTACAAGGCAAATTGTAGAGCTTCCATATCTGAGGAAATGGTCAACTCTCCCTAGAGTGTCAAGAAAATATGTTAACGTCATGTGATCTCAGGCTATAAAACGTGTTACCTTTACACCTATTTACCTTTAACCCAAGGTCCAGTTCTTTGAGAGACCTCCGGATCTCTCTCATTAAGATGTTCATTCTCTCACATTCCTGAAAGCAGACAAGGATGTATGGACTTCTCTCTGTTGTCTTCTGCATGATCTCTTGTAAATTATATTCCTCTGGAACCTTCTCCAAAATCTCGTCAATTATGTTCTTTACCTATATAAAAAAAGCGTCAGATTGACTGGTAATCCTACACAAACCTTCCTTTGTGGTTGTGAAGGAATATTTATCACAGAAAAAAAACAAACTACAATTGCAAAGAGAGATGAGAAATATATCAAGAAATGTGCTCTATGGGGCACATTTACTTACCCGGTCCAGTCAAGATCCAGCGGCGGGTTCTCCGATGCCGATTCGGGTCCGGCTGGGATTCACTAAGGTCCGTGCGCCGATATCCACTAGGTGTCGCTGCTGAACCGAGGTCCGCTGGAGTTCACCAGAGTTCACCTTCTATTTCTTGGTGCAGGTAAGTGCGTGTCAAGCGACACTTTTTTTTTAAAAATACCACGTTTTTTCCGAATCTTGGGTTTTCCGACGGCCACGCCCCCGGATTACCGTTGCATGCATGCCGGCGCCAAAGCGCCACAATCTGATCGCGTGCGCCAAAACCCAGGGCAATTTGGCACAAATCGGAAAAATTTGGGAAACCCAAAAGCGATTCGGGCCCTTAGTAAATGACCCCCTATGTGTCTTGCACTGGGCCTACCTGGGTAAGTGCCGGGGCACAGAGATGCTGAGGGGGCCCACATAAGGCTGCACATAAGGAATCCAGGGGGGTTAGGGGGCTGTATGTAATGAATCCATATGGTGTTGCTTTTATAAAATAACCATGAAGGGGCTGTTTGGTATGCTAAATTAGGCAACAGGAGACTTTTAGTTTCACTGCAAAGGGGCCTACTGAGGCTCTGTCACCCAGGGGCATATTGAAATCTCGAGCCAACCCTTAATGTGTCACAGAAGCTAATACACTTATTCTTCTTTCATACAATCCTATCTATGGCTGTAAGACAACTGGCAACAGTAAGGTACAAAGGCCGTCCCTTGAATTAAACCCACCAACTTAATATTTACCAACCAAATATGGGACAGAACAGCTGAAGTTAATGTAATTGTGTTTTCTAGAATATGATTTTAACATGTGACTAGGTAAAAAAATCTGAGAACTCTGGGATGTCGTACAGACTAATCAATAGTAGCACGCACTGATCACTTACCTTTTCTTCTATAGACATTCCTGAGCCTTCACCAATCATTGTATCTTTCGGCTGCATTTCTAATATGGTCTTGAACAGATTATCAGAGGTTACTGTCAGGAATTCAATCTCAGCGTTGGGGTGCAGTCCATACAAAACAGGATTTTCTGCAGGCAGCATTTCATCTATATAGGTGTGGTATCCAATATAATCCAAATTTGGTGGAGCCAAGAATCCAGGAGCCAACGACAACTCGCCATCAAGCTAAACATGAGAATAGATACAAAGCAAAATAAAAGAAGCTATTCAGTTGCATATTTTAGCATATTGATGATGTTGACCAGAAACCTTTTTAATTCCCTTCATGTAATGTTTGAACATATAGCACACACCTTTGTTTTGATGTATAGTAATGCTACATGTATCCCTAAAATAAACATTCATGTGAACTTTAATCCTCATACTGTGAGACTGGGGGAACTCTTTCTGTACACTAATCAAAACAATACAGACAGTCCCCGGGTTACGTACAAGATCAGTTCTTTAGGTTTGTTCTTAAGTTGAATTCTTATACAAGTCGGAACTGTATTTTTAAAATTGGAGCTCCAGACATTTTTTTTTTGTCCCAGCGACAATTGGATTTTATAATCTCTTTTTTGCAATGGAAACAAAGATTATCAATAAAACTTCATTACAGACACCTTAAAGCTGATCATTGTTGCCTGGGACTATAGTAAAGCATTAAGAGAGCTTCACCAGATATAGTCATAGTGGGCACAGGGGTCCCTCGGGGTCAGAGGTAACTAGGGGTCATATGTAAGATGAGTCCTTAAGTAGGGGACCACCAGTATAATGGTTCATTTGAAGTCAGAAAAGAATTTGGAACTGTGAATTTAGTTGTAGATCATAATAACAAACAAATGTCTGAAGCATACACTGGGTGAAACTTCTGAAAATCGGAATCTCAACATGGTGACAATGAGGTCCGGCACAAAAAGGATGGCTGTTGATTATTCATATCATAATAATATGTAAAATCATTTCTAAAGTTCCCCCTGACCCAATATTTATTGAGAACTTACATAAGCCAGTTTACAATGGAGGACAATTATAATGCCTTGTCGCAACTCCTGCACGCCACATGCGTGGACTGACGTATTTACCGTAGTCTCTTCCATATAACCAGCTACAGACTATAGCTGAAATGAGATTTCATTCTGCCAGCCTAGCACTCCTCCAGATTTACTACGCCTCTTCCCAAATCCGGCATGTAGTATTCACTTCAAAAGATTATTGGTGTCCACTAAAGCCACATCTTTCCACCACTCATGTTTTGTAAAACCCGAAGTAGAACTAATTTGCTAGTAATCCCATGTAATAACATGCCTCTTACCAGGGCTGGACTCATAAACTCTTCCAGGTATGTCTGACATAACCTTCTGTCCCAATCATCAGTTATATGGCCGCCATACATAATTTCTCCAAACAGGTAGCGCAGGTCTTCCCATGGCACCTGCATTGCAGAACACAAACTATAAGGACATCTAAACAGAATTGAATACATTTGGTACATTTGATAAGATCTTGTAGCTACAGTACAGCGGGGGATTTCATTTTGTTGCTTTTCTACTTAATATCTGTAATGTCAGTCTATGAGAAATACACTCGGGTCAGTGTGATCTTACTGAAAATGCTGCATACTTTATGAAAATTCAGCTATCTAACTAATGTGATAGATTATGAAATATTTAATATCAGTATTGCATATATTAGTGGTAGTATGTGGTCTGTACAGAATATAATCTCATATGTGAGTACAAAGTGACAGGTAATGATTGAATGGAAGAACATTGTGGGTGGGACTTTTTGGTATGGGATGACATGGCTGACCCTAACTGGCCAGCACATGACCCTGAACACTTTCTGTACTAGATTCAAGACTGAGTAGCTAACAATGGTGTAATTACATTTTAGTAAAATTTAGAAATGCCTCTTTTAGTAGTTTTTGAGATTTCCTGTAATTTCTCTGTAGACATAGGTCCACAAGATGGCCAAAATAATGTTATACTGAAGCAGTCACTTGAAAAACATAAAACATTAAAAGAAAAGAATGCATACATACCTCAATGCTGCCCTTTACTTCCTGGTTTTACTCGACTAATAGAATGTGACTGTTGAGCCAATCACAGGCTCTAGTGGTGACCTGCCTCCAATGATTGGCTGAACAGCCATTTCCTATGTTTTCCTGTGTTTCCTGTTATTTAGATTTTTTATGTTATTACCAACCATAGATGTAAACTGTAACCAGACGGTCCAGCTTCATTTTAATTCATCTCTTTTTAAACAGATGAAATATCAGAAGTGGTGATTCTCGACAAACGGGAACAGCAGTCAGGACACAGGTTTTATTCTAGTACATAACATGGGCCTGTGTGTCAGCAGTTTACAGCACTCTGTACGCACGGAGGCTCGGCCCACCTAACTATTATTTTTCAAAGTCACCTTGTTAATTTAATAAGCACGGCATAAACTTGTTTTACTTTTCAAATAAAATCACTCATCTCACCTTAATTTCATCTCAAGTAGAGTATCAGTGGGAATGTCACAACAAGGTGGCATCCCTAATACATAAAAATGACACACACACAAACCTCTGCGTTATTTATGTGTGTGACGCGTTGCAAATTGCTTCCATCATCAAAACTAATTGTAGTGATTATTAATGCAATGTTAAGATCTGTCAGATTTGCTGTATGTAATTACAATTTTGCGAATGCTTCATTACCTGCCTAATGACTAAGGGACACACATACATGTACAGCGCGGCTTCTGCTAACAGAATAAAAGGGCATTTTTTTTTGTTCTAGATGATTTTGACTTTTCATGATAACATTTTTTCAGTCGAGGAACTATATCATTATGAATTTGGTGTATAGTTATGATATACATAACTCCTTTAGATTCCCCAATATACTGTACTTTCAATGGGGCCTCACAAGGAATAGACTACCCAAGCTGTGATTTATCACTCTTGGTGTAGTTGTCCTTGGACCGATGTCACTTAAAGGATATATTGGTTGTCAAGGATATATAAAGTAACGTAATGTAACAAAACAAAAGTAGCTCTCTGCTCGCCTTAATTTAAGTAGCTGATGTACAAGGCCCATAGGTGACATCACATTGACAGCTCACCCTACAGTGAGCTTTAAGGCTGTAGTTGGGGCCAGCATGCGGCAGTGCCCTGGAGAGGAGAAGGTCACCCCTCCCTCTCCATAGAAAATAATGCTGCACGGCTGTATAAGTGAGTGTGAAAGTGACCCAATATCCACCACTATATACTAACAAAAGGTTGCCATGACAGGACGCATCATCCTGCACTAGCGGTGAGGAAAAGAGTCATTTTTCTTTCTTACAGCAGCCCCCACTAATGCATACATTTATCCCCGACAACTCCTTTAATCTGAGTATGTACAGTATACTAAAAATCTCTGCTACATCCATCTTATCACACACACAGCTCTGTAACATCCATCCTTCCAATAACACACACAGCACTGCTACTTCCATTCATACACACAACTCTGCTACATCGATCCAGTCACACACACATCTCATATACTTACCTAGTCCCAAGTTAAGTATTAAGAAAATGTTTCCTCTCTTCCCTTCCTGTTCGGCAGAATGAAATGGTTCAAGGACTTTACAGTGATGAAGCATGTGATTGGTCACATTCTTATGACATCACTCCAATGTTCAGACAAGTCGGGACAGGTAGGTAGAGGGAGGGAGCAATGCAGAGGCACTTTGTCAGCACTGCGCACAATCTCCAGTAGTGATGGGAATTACGGCTCTTCTTAGTGAGCTGGCTCATTAGGCTTAGCTCACTAAGAAGAGCCGGCTCTTCTGGCTCCTGAACGGCTCCCTATTAAACATATAATAGGTAGCCGCAGGCCAGTCAGTCACCCCAGACCACTTTTAACCCGATTTTAGCCGTTTAGGGACAGAATTAAGTGAGCCATCACTGAGGTGAGTCGGCTCACGTCGTTGTCGCGAACGAACCATCACTAATCTCCAGTCTAGCAGTGCTGGATCTTCCTAAAGGATGTAAGCACTTTTTAGAGAGACTTTTGATTAAAAATGTGTCTAATAGTCCAAAAATACACACTGCTTACCTTTGTATTAGCTTCTAAATAGTTGTATAACACATTAACACAGATGGTGAGGTCTCCAGCATTGAATGGATAGCTACGATTCCAACCTTGGGGACCAAATTTTAGTCTTCCGGCAACAGAAGCGTGAAAGTAGCAGAGAGAGAAAAGGATGCTCTTGAATTCATGTTCTCTCGCACACATTTCTAGTGTGTCCTGCAACATATACAGCACAGAATTACTGAATACAGCATATACATTTATTTTACATTATCACACAGTATAGACTAATGAACATAAAATAAATACTCTATGAAAAGAATACTGAAAATCTACTCTACTTTATATAAAGTATCCTCTGGTTAGCTGTTAATACTACACAGATTGGCCATATCGTTAAAACCGTATTGTATACGTCCACAATGCAGCTCATCTTGTCAAGTTTATAAAATAAAAGCTGAGCTCTGATTGGTTACTATGAACAACTAGAAAAGTTTTGCACTCAGATACTTCTGATAAATCTCTTCTATAGACTATTGAAGATACCTTGTGGTATCCTGCACCAAGGCAATAGGCCAGGTTATTAAGGTCCTACATACTGGTCTCACAGCACATCCTAGGGATGCTTGACTGGATTTACATCTGATGAATGTTGGGGCAATGTTATGATTTAGAAGTCTTTATTGTGTTCCCCAAACCTCCAATATCCTTGTGAAAGAAGCTAAAGCCATTAGACAACCATGTCACATGAAGGGGTATAGGGCCACATCATGTAAAAGAATGACACCAGGCCACCATCTTTCACTGTTCCACATTCCATTTTAGATGCTCGTATGCTCATATGTGATTTGGGTAGTGGACAATAATGGCGGTCTTACGTGTCAAGAGTGTGATGCACAGTTTTTCTATAATCAGACAGAATTGGTGTTTTCTGCAATTTGTGCTACAGTGGATTTTCTGTAGAAACAAACCATACTTGGTCACTTGTAATTCATCTTCTGCCCAATGGTTGTCCTACTTTGGACATCTTATAGTAAATAGTAAACACTGCATACCGGATTCAGAAGACCTGTTAATCTATAGCTACTCTGACTAACCAACACAATATGCCACATTATTGCCTAATTTTCCTGCTTCAAAGAATCCAGCAAGTCTGAACCCTTGACATTTGCCATAGTCATGAGATAATGACTGTATTCAGTCTATGGTATTGTCTCTATATTTTACCTGATCAAAGTTGTAGAGGGCAGCATGTAGGTTTGCCAACATGCCAGTGGGTGGCTCATTAGTGATTTTAATGGAATTTTCCAGTATTCCCTGTGGAATAATATGTTCTTCTGCAGTAGATGCTGGCTCAGCACTGATGAAGATCCGATAGTCTTCATGGCTCCCTATGCTGTACTTGTCGAGGAGTTTTTCCAAGGTCACCAACCATTTGGCCACTAAATGAACATTCTGTACACAGACACTTTTATTAAAAAGTATTCAAGCAAAAACATGACTTTAATAGAACTCTAATTTAAGCAAAATTTTGGCCAGGAGAACTCTCATCTACTTACCTGCAGGATAACCCAGTGCCCAAGCTCTGCAGCTTTCTCCATTGTCTCCTCTGCTACTTTTTCTTGCCCTTGACCTAGTGAAATGTTGTGAAATTTTCCAGAGTCGATAGTGAAGCCCAGTTTATTACCTATAAAATGTATAAATGTAAAAGGTCAGACATCACAAAGTTACAGTTAGTGCTTCAAGTTCATAGAATAATAGAACCTACCAAGGGATTCCACATCTTTGAGGGGGTTCACTCCAGGGGACAGAATAAAGAATATGGGTGTTGCTGGGCTGGTCTCCTCATAGGATTTGGCTATATCTGGACGAGTTCCTTCCACATATTTTGACCCCAGTTTTTCCTCCACAAAGTTTCTACAAATGATAAATTACACGGAGTTAGACGTGTTGTGGTAACAATGGCTGAAAACTCTCTATGAAAGTAACAAACCTGATAGCGTAGGTCATTCTATCTGGACGTAATGCTCGTAATATGATCAATTTTTGTAAAGAAGTTTTGTTTTTCCATTCCTGGGGGAGTCTTTCTTTCTCTGGGCATTCTGATTCCACCAACTTTTTCCATCGTTTTGCCGATCCCTCAATATCTCTGTCTAACCCTCTGAAGTCATCAAGCAAGGAGATCATCTAAAACAAACCAAAATAATGGGGGGGCATTCATATGTTGTACAAAGCATCTGAAGGAATCGGCATCACCCATCACCATAACATTATGTACTTTAGTAAACTTAATCTAGATGGTAGGCAATGATACAAACTCTGGGGATTACCTTGATGGCGCTCCATGACTGCACTGACAGGAAGTCAATGGGACTCTGGTAAACATGATCAACAGGAAAACGTAGCAAAAGATCCAATTCCAAAGAATCAATTTCCTTTGATTTGATAAGAATCTTCAAGTGAGAAAAAAGAAGAGGTTTCCTACATTACATGCACATATTACTCACATCAGTTTACACAACAAAATCTGAAATAGATTGTAACATGTTCAGTGATTTGACAAATGTGAGAGAAAGGATTCAGACTTGTGATGTGAACCCTACGAATACAGAACTTGTATTTGGTAGGATAATGACTAAGAAGTTGTAATTCCCATAGTTCAAAACAGATAGGTCTCTTTTTTTACTGTAGTTTGTGTCTCCACAAATGTGAATTTCACAAAATAATAACATTAATAATAACAATTTATTTATAGAGCACCATTAGTTGTATGGTGCTGTACTACCAGTAAGGGGTTCACATAGATTACATTAAAGGAAAACTATCAGTTACTTTCCAAAAAAAACAAACCAGATTTATTTTAATTATATTTAGGCAATAGATTTTTTCTTGAATTTTTTCCACAATTTTAGACCCGCAAATGTGTTTGAACCCTTTGGGATTTAATCACTCATACAATAAACTGGAATCCTGGGAAACAGTTTTGGCTTAACATTTGCCGGAAAAATTTGACGAACAAATAAGCTGGTTTAAATTTGATTGTGAAGTGTAACTCTGCACTGGTCTATTCACCAACATTTTGTTAAATCTCCCCCTTTGTGTAGAACAACTTACCTGAAATGCAATCTGGGATAGGAAAGTCAGTTTATCCTTTTCAAAGAGCCCCTGGCTCGTGTAAAGATATGCTGAGTAGGTAATGCATTCCGTCAGGCTGGAAACCCTCTCTTTTACATCTTCTGATGGTTCTGCCCGTGCAATGGCCTTGTGAAAAACTACATTAAATGCCTATAAATATAATACACGGCTTGGTTTAGTTGCAGCACAACCATGATGATAAGAAAAAACTTCTTAGGTTACATTGAAGTGCGCCCTTTGTACTGTAGCACGGTGGGCACACCCGGTGGGTGCCGGGGAAAAGAGGAGCACTGCTCACCCACGCCACTCTCCATAGAGAAACAGCGCCTTATTCCGGGAAAATATAGGACAGGTCCTTTTTTTTCACAGGTTTTTTTCACAGGGTGCTGAACGGTGGAGTGCCTCATTTGTGCTGCACCGTACCGATCCCGTAGGGAGCCGTGCACCCATTGCCATATATGGGGGGTATATATCCGACGTATATACGTCCCCCATACGGCTGTGTGAATGCAGCCTTAAGGATGAATCATTACTGTCATGTGTTTTTTAAAAAAAAAAATCAAATATTATATGTAAAGTTACACATTTTATCTGTACTAAAACATTTGATATAGACATCACCATAAATGGGTTCTAGTGGCAAGAAACTTTCACCCCTAAGAGTGCAGTCAGCGTAAATCTGGGAAGCTATTAAAGTGAGCTGAGAAGGCATACTTACTTTTAGGGAAAACTGGTACATGGAGTTTATTTTACTGAGATCGCTCATAACAAAATAAAGCAGAGAAGCCCTGGCTGCCGCAGGCCTGTAGTGTTCTCTGGCTTCATTAATTTTTATCTCATTCTCTTTTGCTTCAACCACCTGTCAAATAATAAAGACCCTCGTGAAACCAGAAAGACATTACATTGGTATTTCTGCATAATGCCTATAAAGAGACCGGGACATCTTGCAAATAAATGTTTCAACTTCTGTGATTTTCAAAACAGGTTATACAAAGTGGTACTGGAGTGAAACAACTTTAAATGTGCACTGTGGGCATGGTCATTCCAGCCGGTGCACTCGTTTTTTAGTTTCTTCACTTTGTTTCCATGTGGGATGGCAATGATTGTGTGAAGGGATGGTGGAGGATAGTGAAGGAGAGCATTAAAAGAAAAAGATGAATGTAATGGCAAACATGGCTACAAGCCCAGTGCCCTTATCTGCATAAATATAAAAAAGATGTACATGTCTATAAAATTGTAAGTTTTCCAGACATACAGGGGGTGATTAATCAAGCCTTGAAAAAGTCACAATTCCTGGCACTCAGCCAGGAATTGTGATTATTTTCCACCTTATGACACCTCCATGCCAGGGAGGAATGTGGAGTGGGGCATGCCACTATAGCTCGCAGCAGTTTCTAGCAGGGCCTGTCGTATAATTATCCAGCCAAAAAGTTGTGTACTGAATACATTAGGAGGCAGAAATCTTTTAGTATATCCCCCTGAACCTACAGGGAGGGGTTAAAATCTAACAATGGCGCACAATCCACCAGTGCTTGCTAACCCTTCCCCCCAGTTCTTGTTTTCCTGTGATTTACAAAGTGTTGTAGACATTTCTGTTTTTCCCGGTGAGGTAATTCTGCAGCTTGAATTTGTTTTACAAAAATCGCACATGTTAATTTTTATGTACACGAACAATTATTTTTCTGTATTTTCAGCAAGGAATATAAGAGTTGTAATGAACAACAGACAACCCCATTAAAAAAAAGTGTAGACAGTCCACCTTGATCTGGATTTCGGCAGCCGTGGTTTTGGTCGACTCTAGTTTTTCCACGAGCTCCATGTCACCCAAGAAGTTTCCTTCTGCAGCTGACAAGCGTATCAACAGCTCATCCTCCAGCCGCTTCAGTTCTATCTTGAATTCATTTTGCTGCTTAGTTAACATGGACTGAAAGGATATGAGAAAATATGTTTAAGACATAAACATTTAAAAATAATTAGAAAAATGTGTTTATCAGTTGCTGAGATCAGCTGATCAGGTGTGTTGGACCTTCGCCAATCTTTACCTTCAGGTTCTCCAGATCCGGCCTTTCAATGCTGACCACATCAGCCAGTAGCTGATCCTCCAGCCCATCTGTAGTGACGGTGAAGTTAATAAGGGTGGTCTGAGCTTGAAGCTCTGGCTTATAATGTGGATTTGCCAGTTTTGTATGGAGGATTAATCGGAAGCTCTTGCTGTATTCACATTCTTTGTCTCCAATCTTTATATATCTGTTGAGTGAAAAGAAAAAAACTGTTCATACTACATAGATACTAAAACTAGTTATTATACCCTAATCCAAACTCCTAAAAAACATTATGCTGATTTGTAGGATTTTTAGAAAGCGTTACAAAGCAATTTCTTCAGATACTCCCAGAATGCCAACATAATCTTAAAGCATAACTAAACCTTTGAAGCATTTATTTTCTCTAAGCAGACATTTCATGATCCATCTAGTTCTGTGAGCTGAAAATGTGGTTAGATTACAGGTGTATATAGACTTTCATTTACCTTGTGAACATTCACTAATATCTGACACATAGAAAGAGAGATGAGACAGATCAGAGATGATGAGATCCTTGAGATGCATATTACACACAATGACATTCTCCAGCTCTAGCTACATGTCAGCTACACACACACACACACATTATCAGATATGCTGTGCCCCCCACTCCCCAGATAAAGAACTTATCTGCCTGTAGCTTATAGTTCTCCTCATGCTGTGTACAAGCTGCCAGGAAGTCTGAGTTTGAATCTGTGAGCTCCGTCCTGGAATGCAGGGGGGCGGGGCTAGAGTGCAGGGAGCAGAAAGAGAGACGAACTCCGTGAAGCCTCAGACAAGATGGAAGCCGACCCTAAAGTCAGAAGTTACAGGGTTGTGTCCAGGGGCAACTGAAATTGTGTACACAGGACTGATAGAGAAAGGTTGGAATTCTGTTTGTGGAATGCTGCATTTTTGTTAATGACAGTGAATCAGAAAATGTGTTATTTTGTTATCCTGAGTACATTTAAGAAACGTATCTTCATGGGAATACTCTATTAAATTTGAAGTCTCCAAAAATATTTGCAGCACATCAATTTGCCTTTTTTATTTGGGCTCAGAAATGTCAATGTTAGGGACCCTCTCTGGCCAATCCGTGGCATCAGAAGGTCCTGTGAACGCCAACACCTATGGCCCCTATGAGGGGCTTTGAGCATGGGCATACAATCTCTGTACTGTGACATAACCGTTTAATCCTGGTACTCTGGCATCACTGTCTCTATAATCCATGTTCTGTGAAATCACTGTGGGATAAGGAAAACTTTGCCTCTTGGCTATCTTTTAAGGCAGCCCTCTTCACCATCAAGCTTGAGTTTTTCAGAAAGTGATAATAGCCAAACCAGTACATCTATTCCACAAGGAACAGAATCCCAACTGTATAAGGTGCTATCTACAGTTGGGGGTCTGTTCCTTAAAGAATAGGTGCCAAATGAAAAGTAGGTACAGGGACGCACACATGCACCACACAGATCAATAACCTCAGTGTTTTGAATCACTCAGTTGCATAAAGGATAAGACAACAACAAAATGCCAGAACACAAAATAAAGTGAGATAACAGGTCACAACATTCAGCCAGTAATTGCTACTTCCTGTGTGTCCAGGAAGTGATTGATACTTCCTTTATGTCCAGGAAGTAAATACGAGCAGGGATTCAAGAAAACATTGGGGCAGCAGTGGGGCATCAGCAAGATGTCTATAGCCATTTTTATTTTTTTTCCAACCTGCTGTGAGCCACGTAAGAAATAATCAAACAACCCCTTAAACTACATCCATGAGGAATATGAAAATTATACTTAATAATCAACATATAGCCTTTATCTTTATCCCTTACAGATCCGTCACGTAATATGCAAGTCAGAACATTTGCTTTGGAATGGATACAATTCAATAAATATTTCCTGCTACGCTTTCCACTGTCAATTGATATCATAAGACATATTTTATTTTAAATTAGTAGTGTCTGAAGCGCAGTAGATTTAATTATTTGTAATTGCCTAGTTGTTGTCAGTATGTGGCCATTTTATGACACCGGAGTCTACAGTGTGGGTCAGGTTCAACTGTATATCTTTTCAACACAGAATTAATGTACTATTGATAGAACCATTACTGGAACCAAATTAAAGTCTGAGCTGATGGATTGGTCCGCAGGGTGCTGTCAGACATGAAAGGAGTAATTAGTATTCATTACTTCATACTCCACAACATTCCAATTATTAATGAACTTCAACTGTTGGACTGCACCAAATATATCACAACCATCTATTTAGCCATTATTTCAAAGGAGGAATTTATATCCTGGCAAGCCATTAAGAAATTTCCAAAACTGTGATATTCTATATTAGATATTACTAGGAGTTGTGTAGGATGTGCATAGGGAAATAAATATCTCATATTGTAACAAATAAAAGCATTAAAAAAATCAAACAAATAATAAAAAAAGCATAACTGACAAGTTGTATTTCTATAAATGTAAATATAACTTTATAAATTTATTCGGTAAAACCATAAAAAAATGTCATCATAAATAAGTATCGACTTAAAAATACGCAAATATTACACATAACATTTTACCAGGTTTAGGTACATCAGTCATCAGGACCAGACACAGTTTGTCCATTTTTGCATGTTTTAATTTTAATTCTATATGAAATGCAATATTCTTTACTGGTCATGTTTATTATAATAAATGTAACTTTCCAAAGAATTTTTAGGTTTTTACTTGGTATATGCTTTTGTACAGCATTTTTATAGCATTACCGTAAAATAGACATTTTAATTGCATTTGTCTTTAATTATTATTACTGTCCTTTAGCTAGATGATATCCAGTTACACTAAAGTACAGTCGATAATACAAAGGGAACCTGTCACCAGCTGCAGGGCTGTTAAACCCACAAACATGCCCTATAGGGGCTATTACATGTCATTATAATGCTTCAAAGCTGGCTCTATGCTGAAATCTAAACTTATATTCACAGACAGGTACCAGTCAGGGGGTGGGATCAAGAGCTTACCCACCCTCCAGGCCGCAGAGTCATCAAAACCCCGCCTCCTTGCCTCTATTGAGCCAATACCTGACCTACCTCCTGTATCACCCCATCCTCCGGTGCGCTCATTTGAAATCTTGCACATCCCTTGATATTTTTCCGCTGGATTTGTGCACATAATCAGTATTAGTGTGTCATTATACCACCAGATGGTGAAGGTATAAGACTAGATGAAAGTCTCTTCCAATTTTCTCTTGCCCCATTGCTTTTTAGCAAAAAATATAAAAACTGCCTTGTGCTTTCATTTTTTTTTTAAACTTAATGGATTACAACACTGCACTCCTAGTCAGTTAGCTTTCCTGGAAGAGCCAGCAAAATAGTACAGTATTCACACTTTTATTTGTGCACAGATATCCAGCTACTGAATGACTAATCACAGGTTTTTAGTCAAAGCTAAAAAAATGTATTTTTCCCTGCAAAAACCATAAAGTATCACATAATGCCCCAACCAAAACTATTTCTAGTATTTCTAGAGTCATCCTATTTCTAAATTCGACCCCATGAATCAATCTCAATGCCTGCAGGCAACACTGTATACACACACATTATATATATATATATATATATATATATATATATATATATATATATATATATACACATACATATATATATACATACACATATATATATATATACATACATACATACGAGAGCAAATCCTGTTCGGGCACTTGGTATAATTTATTAATAGTATTTGAATATATAGCCGTCTCATATTCACTGATCCTGTCCAAAACAAAGATAGCTCTTAGTTTGACGAGACATATGGAAGATCTACCACAGTATCCCGTTCTATTTTCACTAATGAATTTCCAACACTGGATTGCAGGTGATCTGTTCTAGTCCTCATTGGGAGTCACTGATTTATCCCCTATCCAAAATAAAGTTTGTGTGATAGATTTATTAAATGTTGCTAGAAGTTAATAATGTTTTTCTTTCTTATGTGTAGCAAGAAGGAGCTCCAGCCTGACCTTTTTAAGTACACTATTATTGTGATGCATCTCATTAAGAGATATCACATTTTATAAATTCATTTATCCATGTCTCATATTAGTTAGACGACAAAAGTGTGTTAAAACCATTAAAAGTAGTTTTACTAATTTTGCATGTTACCCCCTAACCGGATCATCAGTGATCGGGAGAACAGGGTTCCGTTCTGAAAGGAGCGACAGGAAGCATTCTCGACCTGCTGCTCCACCCAATAGTATGGGAGGGTCGGAAAAAAGCCAAGCACAACACCAAGCTATCTACGGCCCTCTCGTGGACTGACAGAGTGCTGTAGATAGCTGTCTGCAATTTCCAACACTCCCATACTATTGAAGCTGCAAGACACATAGTTGACCCGACTACCAATTAGTGAAAAAGGGAACCCCGTTCGTCCCACTGATCAGATTGGATCCACAGGATAGGGGATAATTTGCAAACTTGGTACAACCCGTTTAATAAACGACCAAGATTCTGTCGCATTGTGATTTTTAAATATTTCCCATTATTTGTAAATAAATTATACGACTGTATGACTTAAAGAGCAGTTTAGTAACATCAGGAGATCTCTGGTGTTTTATACAGTATCAAGTAAAATCTCCTGAAACTTTAAAGGATTTGAAGCACCAGAACAAGCCCAAAAAGCCCTTGGTAAAAAGACTTACATTTCCGCCGGTTACAATTCAACAACATTATCAGTAAACAATGCAGTAGCTTATTTTTCATGGAAATGAAACTTACCGTCCGCGTTTAATTGTGTTTCTCCCCAAAAGAGGGTCAAGCACAGGATCAATGGTTTCGTCCAGGTTTTCAATTAACACAATATCACCCGATGCCAATGCATTTTCAATTGTGTTCAAATAGCTAGAACAATTTGTAAAAATGGAAGCAGAAAGTGAAAAAATAAAACATAAACCCATAGTTAAACTTATTTTATGACACATACACAAACAACATAGCAAAGAAACACTTAACATTTACGGCAAACACTGTGGTCTAAAGCTGAGGAAACAACTCATTTAATTCAACCAATTTAATTCCTCTTTTTTGATAAAATATGAAAAGTGTTTTACAGACCCTGTCACCGTGTTCTTATACGATGGTGCGAATGTTAGTGGTCACCTCCAAAATAAACCTGAGGTACCTATGGTAAAACAGTCTGCCCCTGATAGAAATGACTAATACTAATCACTCTCCTGGTCTGGCCTGGCGCCCCCTCCATCACCGTAAGCCGATCCAGTTATTTGCTTGCAGTGGACATCTGATACTGTCGTAAATGTTTTTTTTGATACTGATCTAGCAATCGCACAGATCACACAGATCATTATCACCAATTTAGTGGCGTTCCAATGCTCAGACCCTTCTCCGATAAGTTTTAGGACAATCCGGTGGTGCCTAAAAGCTAAACAGGGGATTGAAACAAAAGCCAGTAGTGTTCTGGGTACGAGGTACTGCAGCTATACTCCTATTCACTAGAACAGTGGTGGGCAACCTTTTAGAGTCCGAGTGCCCAAACTTCAACCACGACCCACTTATTTATCGTAATGTGCCAACACAGAAATTTAATTTGTGATTTATACTCCCTTCTCTGTCACAGCTTTCAATCATATCAGCACCTGAGGACATAACTAATGCAGAAAATAGAAGACATTTGGATGATCATTGTAGATTCCCTCCAGGGTCCCATAAACAGGAAGAATTATCAGGGCCAGAGAAGGAGCTACATAATGATAATCCAGATCTGTCCACACCTTCCCACTCCTCCAGTAGTCCCAGGCAGCGCCCTCACTTTAAAATAGCTCTGTGCACAGCAAGTCCTGGGCTATCTGGGACTGCAGAAAGATACCGGGAGTCCTCTCTGGTGATGGCCTGAGTGCCCACAGAAAGGGCTCTGAGTGCCACCTCTGGAACCCGTGCTATAGGTTTGCCACCACTGCACTAGAATAAGAGCAAAGATGAAAATCCCAGGCAGATGATGGATAGAGTCATTAGTAATATGTAGAGGCCTCTATCACCTCTACATATTATGGCACCAGGTAGGCTCATCAATGCATGGTCATGGTCCCACTGATCTGAACCTGAAGATCGATCTTGACCAGAGAGCTCAAAAAAGATTGATCCTGAGAATGATAAAAAATGAACCCAATCTCTAAAATCTGTACTTTATGCCTTTTTATATTAACCTCAAGTCTTTTTTAGTATATTTTGAATTGCAAAACGGTGTCTCACATGTAAGGAATTAAGTAAAAATTATCAGCCTTCCATCATAAGCATCCATTATAAGTGAAAAATAAAACCTGAAACCTTATGCACACCAATTGATTAAGAGCAATGAAAAGAGAAGTGTTTATAAAATCTAATGTTGTGTGAACTATGCATAAATGTTCCATTAAAATCTCCCTAAAATCTATAATCTAAAAAGGCACCTCATTTTCTATATACACACTGAAGAAGGATCCAATGAACAGAAAATCATTGTCTTTGTGCTCCATGTGTGTAACTCATCAATAAGGTTATGATTCACAACATTTTTTTTAACCCCTTCCCGCCGCAGCCCTTTTTCGTTTTTGCATTTTCATTTTTCACTCCCCACATTCAAAAATCTGTAACTTTTTTATTTTTCCATGTACAGAGCTGTGTGACAGCTTATTTTCTGCATAACAAATTACACTTCAAAACTGTGGTATTTAATACTCCATGCCATGTACTGGGAAGCGGGAAAAAAAATCCAAATGCAGTGAAATTGGTAAAAAAAAGCATTTGTGCAGTATTCTTGTGGGCTTGGATTTTACGGATTTCACTGTACGCCCCAAATGACATGTCTACTTTATTCTTTGGGTCGGTACGATTACGGGGATAACAAATTTATATAGGTTTTATAATGTTTTCATACATTTAAAAAAATTAAAACCTCCTGTACAAAAATATTTTTTGGGATTTTGCCATCTTCTGGCGCTAATAACTTTTTTATACATTGGTGTATGGAGCTGTGGGTGGTGCCGTTTTTTGCGGATTTTGATGACGTTTACAATGTTATCATTTTTAGGACTGTACGATCTTTTGATCACTTTTTATAGAATTTTTAATTTTTTTAAAAATGGCAAAAAAGGCTTGGGCGCGATTTTCCATTACGGGGTTAAACGCAGTGAAAAACCGTTATCATATTTTGATAGATCGGTTTATGTGTTTATGATTTTTACTGTTTATTTATATCAGTTCTAGGGAAAGGGGGGTGATTAGAATTTTTACGTTTTTTTATTATAATTTTTTTTTTTAACTTTTTTTTTATTTTTACTATTTTTCAGACCCCCTAGGGTACTTTAACCCTAGGGTGTCTGTACGATCCTATCATATACTGCCATACTACAGTATGGCAGTATATGGGGATTTTACTCCTCATACATTACAATGTGCTGATAGCACATTGTAATGAATGGGTTAACCCGAAGTAGCTTCAATTATTTTCGGGATACAGTTGTTACTATTTAGAATCACTCAAGTCAAAAGTAAGAAAAAAAAGTCCTGCGCATGAAGCCTCAAGAACTTACATGAGCCCTTGCCCTTAGGAATAGTAACTTGGGCAGGGAACAGTGTGGGGAAAGATTATGAGTGCATTAAAACTTAACCTTTATTCAAGAATTTTAATATACCAATTAGGTCAGAATACCACCATTTACTGTAAGTATTTTTTCCACTCAAGATGTACACCACCACCTACGGCCAATCTTAAAAAAAAATATTCGGCCCTGGATAACCCCTTTAAAAAGATGACTAACATAAATATGTTGTAACTCATGACCAAAATGGTGACCCTTGAACAAACCTTGCTCATGCAGTGCTGCAGGGTTTCTCATTTTCAGGAAATTTTTATTAGAGGACATCTTCCATTTGAAGCAATATCCCTTAAGGAAAGGATGTATGCAATCTAAAGTTCTGTATCCTGTATGCATTGGCTGCCCAAAAATGTGTATATCAGAATATGGGGGGTTTTGCAATAAATATCTAGGATCTAGGAAAATCTTCTTTGATGGCTTGTTTAACTAGAAAAACTTCTTTCAAGGAAAAGCGTTGAAGGACATCTACCATCAGATTTAGCGGTGGTATGTCACCAAAGCAATGCTCTTTACCTTAAGGGTTAAGGGCCAGTGTTTCTTCCATCTCTATGCAGGTCCACTATACTGAATGAGACCTAAGCGCCTCATGCTAATTAGAATATTTTTTATAAATTACTTTATTTGGTTTAGCAGACCTGCATGAAGATGGGAGCAACACAGACCCTTAACACCTAAGGTTACGAGCATTGCTTTGGTGACAGTTTACCACCGCTAAATCTGGTGGTAGATGTCCTTTAATGGGTCTGCACCAAGCTAATGTATGTAACAGTATGTAACACATGGATAGCCTGGGTCAACTGCTTGGAGTAAACTTTCCAAAACTTATAAGATAATTCTCCTTAACCAATGTAGCACATTTACATAGTGGTAGTATAGTGAGATCCAGACAGTCATTGAGAATTGGAAGTCTCCTTTAGGATTCACTTAGGGAGTAACAGGAAGCTCAGCCCATTGTGTAATTTAATGATATAGCAAGTTCTTAGAACACTAGAAAATTCCTTTGCATTCCAACTGCAGAAACATTCAATAAAACACCTTCAATAAATCTTCAAAATAAATGAATTTCTGTACAAATAACTGCTATATTTTGTATTACACACATACCCTTTCTGTCCTAAATGTATAACTTTTAAGTCAGCTCCGTATTTATTCTTAATCCATTTGATGCCCTGCTGCTGTGGATCTATCATAAGAGGCCATCGCTCGCAGTTTATTAAAGTGGTGGCATTTTCCGTTGACATTCTGTCTCCAGGCAAACCTTCATTATTCCAGGCTGCTACTGTAGCATCATCAGTCAGCATGGCAATTGGATCTAGACCTTCAGATATTGGAATTGCAACCTGAATGGAGAAAATGTTGTTTAGTCCAACTCAGAATCTCTACTGCGAACGTCTGAAACAACGAAATATGAAATATCTATGAAGAACAATCTTAAAAGAAATCAAACTGAATTATTCTCGGCAATATGCTGCTCGGCTTATAGTTTATGTAAAAAAGCTTCACTCTATGATTAGAGTTTGCCTAAAGTGCGCTACAAATAAGGTAGAATTCCTGTAATTGCTGAAAGACAATTTACCAGGATTTCTAGTGGACAGTAGGAGTTTAAGTGCTTAAAAAAATATTCTTTTTTAGTTTCCAAAATATTTAGAATTGCAAAACGTTGAGTTTAATTTTTGTAGTTTCCAACATCATAGGAAAAAGTCCCCTTGGTAAAAGGCCTAAGGTCAGTTGCACACGAACATGTTTGGTCTGTGCAAACAGACCCGTGTTCTGGTCCACTCCTAAGGACCGAGCATATTGCAGAGGATGGCAGTCCTTGCATCAAATAGAAATATGCTACAAGGAGTCCCTGTCTCCTGATCGAGCCGCAGCGTTGACGTTTGTCGTTGTGTGAGTGCGGAGCTATTGTTGGGACAGTAGACAAATATTTTTGTAAAATGCAAGGTCTCCCGTCGACTGCACAGTTTTGGTCTGTGGGATCTGACCAGCACATGGCTCTTTTTCCATGGGCTGAACAAGTATGTATGCAGCTGGCCTTACTGTGAGTGATTTAGGCATCCTGCACCAGCATTACTGGCTTTAGGAAAAGGAGGGATTAGCTGTAGGGTAAATACCATGTTATTTAAGAAAAGGGCATCAAGAATGAGACCATATTTTATATGTCCTTAAATAATTAAACTTGTGCTTGCTCATGGTTGGAAGGAGTGTTTCCAGTAATGCTGCTAACAGAAAGTCTTCATCAGGGGCGTAAATAGGAGAGGCAGGGCCTAGTTCTTTTGTTCTGCTCTCCCTTTGTCTTCCAATGTCTTATTTGAACTGCCGATTCATGCTGTGTACTGTGGAAGATGTGACCCGTTATATAAATATTATGCTGTAAGATGTGCAGCATAGTGGGCTTATTTACTAAGGGTTCGCGGACCGCACCCCATCGTCGTATCTCCCGGCGATTTTCATTTAGCAGGGGTTTTTGGTGCTCACGATCGGATTTTGGCGCATCGGCTTTCATGCGACACAAATCAGGGGGGGGCTTCGTCGATCCGACTGATTTGGACTAAGTGTGGAATTTAACATTTATATTGTGTCGCAAGCCATGCACTTACATACACCAGGAAGAAGAAGGAGAATTCTGGCGGACCTGAGCGGGGAGAGACGCATGCAGGATATCCTGCGCATGCTCGTAGTGACTCGGACGGGTAAGTAAATGTGCCCCAATATGTATATAATGGTGCATATCATTAGTGTGTCAGGTCAGATGCTAAGGCCCCCTAACACTGGGAGCCCCATAGCTGCCATGACTGCTACTGCTATAGTTACACCCCTGATCTTCATGAAGGGAGGCAACTTCCTAGCAAGATTAGTAATATTCTGTTGTTGGGCGATTACTAAATTCAACTCTGGAATTCTTGTCCCAGGGATCTAGTGGGACAGGTCACCCCATTAGCATTAATTTCTTTCTAAATGATTTCACACAATTTGGTTAAAATCGTCAATTTTTTATATGCGCTGGTCTAATGTGTGTGGGTACCTCAAGACACGAACAAAAAAATAAATAAATGCAGGGATACAAGGTTCTCTTGTTATTTTACCTTCTGAGACTTGAGAAAAGGAAGCCACAGTTGTTCCATAAGCTCCTGGCGATAGCGCTTTGTGAATGATCCCACGTATGATATAAATGCAGCAGTCAACAGAACATCACCACACAATGTCTTCTCCTGAGCCTCAAAATTTTTGATGGACTCACTCCAACGAACATTTTCAGACTGTGTGAGAAAAAAGGGTTAAAATTAGGTACTTCTTGTTCTCCTGGTATTGAAGGAATAGTATGTAACCGTGTTCCATAGTGATACATGGAACTGCAGCATGTTCATGGTCTGTGCTGCCAAAGATACATCCAGTGGGCTTCTTAGTGGTTGTACCCAATCCACCAGATAGATGGGTGTCCATTGTCCCAATCCACCAGTATAATTAAAACATCCTACATTTAAACATTGAAGCAGGATTCCATTAAATCCATCATGATAAACCAGGGACCGTGACTGTGGTAATCTTCTGATATTTCTTATCCATGGCCTTCTTTCTTTAAAAATCATCTTTTATAATTATGCTAATGAACAAGAACAGCTCTAGGGGCGTTACCAGAGCCGTTCTGTGCTGTAGCTTGAAAGGCTGGTACACGGTCTCCCCCTTCTGCTCCCTCAGCACCCCCTCCCCCCTCTGGCTGTTATATACTCATTACAGAAGAGGACATTTCAGCATACAGTGGGAGGGGGGAAGTGCTCCTTGCACAGTGTAAAATTCTGTAAAGCTGCAGAACAAAGGGGCTTTGGTAAAGAACTCTTTAGCATAAATTTAAAAGTTGATTTTAAAAGAAGACAGGCCATGGATAACAAATATTAGAAGATTACCACAGTCACGGTGTCTGGAGTAAGCTTTATCATGCTTGATTTTAATGGGAGTTTCCTTACAGCACCTCCACCCAATTCTTCTACATAGTAGTCTTTAAAAGAAGATACTTTATGCATGATAAACCATGAAATCTGGTCTGGATAAGGGGTGGTCTATTGGAAACGGTTGACTGTATCAGTTTCATTTAAAACCTTTTTCATTTTTTAATTCTTTCAGACAAACATGATTTTTTACGCTACTGCAAATTAAAAAACTACGTTTATTTAATACCAGTGGAGAATGGTCCAACAGCAATTGAATCATCTGAACTGAGGGATGCCTGAGAAATAAAATATCCATAGCTTCAGTACCATCTACTACTAAAGTAATGAGGATGTTTAGAAGTAATACGCACGTCTGCCACCTTAACTTATCACCCACCATGCAGAAAACTCAGTTCATTTAGAAGAGGCAGAAAAAAAAAAACTCTTGTTACATCCACTTTGAGAATTTAGCTTGTGAGTAAGTTATAAACAAGAATGAAAATCCTTTCTTTCATCTCCAGGAGAACTTGAAGATTCTCTAAACATGGAATGATCATCTATTTGAATCTCCAATAATTTCAGCATACCGTACGTGCATCATAAATCAAAAGCGACATTGGCTAACAAGAGTTTAAGTGTAGGAACATGCAGCGTAATACATTTCCAGACAGTTAAAAATCACTATAATCTCATCCTAATGTATTATAGATTGCTTGTAATGTCATCGTGGCTAAGATGACCCATTTCTAATTTTTAACAGCTGCTCGGCTTAGGACTTAGTTAATGATTAAATATAAACTGCCTGAATTATTCTACTGATTTATCAGCTTCCAGGTCTACACGTTTAGGAGGAAATAACTTCTAGATATCGTTCTTCATGTGCTCTAATTAAAGCTTGTTTATTCTGTTACTAAGTGGATTGCACTTCTTATCTCATTTATATATTACACCCTAACCAGGTAGAAAAGTTCTATGGGGCAGATTCAGACCAGCTGAAACAATTGTGCCATTCCTAGGGGTTTTTTTGCAGGGGGCATAATTAAAGGGGGTGCAGTCCAACTGGTCCAAGAGGCTTTAGGGGCCCATAAGGTGTTACTTTTCCATATGAGAAGAGTAATACTATAAACCATACATTATAGTCGGGGGCCTGGCATAGACTTTGCATTGGAGCCCATCAGCTTCAACGTTACGCCACTGGGATTATGGGTTATTAATATAAGAGAGGCTTGAATGGAAGCTAAATGGGAGAAAAAAGACATCTGCTTCTGGCTCTGTGCTAGTTGATGTGTTGTAGGTATCCACCAGCAGCTGATCAGTATTGGTAATGGACCCCACTAATCTGATATTGGTAACATACCTAAGGGATAATAAGGAGATCACACATCATCCTTCTGACTGTATACCGTATTTTTCGGACTAAAAGGTGCACAAAAAATTTCTCAGAATTTCTCAGAAAGTAAAGGTGCGCCTTATAGCTCAGTGCGCCTTATATATGAATAGTACTTACAGACAACAGCTGCCTTGAACTGTGCACAGGTCTGCCACCTGCTGGTCATTCATCTTATAAATCAGGTGCGCCTTATAATCCGGTACGACTTATAGTCCGAAAAATAAGGTACTTATTGGTAAGGAGAATATATATGGAAAGGAATTGAGATGAGTGGATGTGAAACCACAATTTTCAGGTCCTTGTCGGACATTGTGAGTTTGAGTCCGGAGTTTGAACTCAACCAGCCACGGTAATCAGTGTTAACTGCTGGCAAAGCATTTAAATGCCTGCAGCGTGTGTGTGCCGAAAATTCTCCTGGCGTCGTCACTCCCTGATGCCAGCACAAATGTTGGGTGTTACGTGTGGGGGTGGCCTGAACCAAACATTCTGCTCTAGGAAGGAGTAATCACAGTTGCAAATATCTGTCTCTTAATTACATTAATAATAAGAAAAACCTTTCCAAGCACTACAAGTAATATATTTTTTTACTCACTCAATGTATCTAAATAAAAATCTTTTGAAAAATTACATTTAAAAACCAAAACTGGAAATCCAGTGATCTGGTAATCCAGTGTCACATCACATGAAAATGCTTTCACAAGAATGTGACATAATTGGGTTGCAGTCATAGCCAGGGTCGGCTCTAGGTTTCAGTAGGCCCCTGGATGACAGACTCTCTGTGGGTCCCTTTGCAGTGAACTCACATGGGGGCATTAAAAACAGTCTCCTGTTCCCTATCATATCCCCTATTTTATCATACCATACAGCCCCCTTATGGTTACTTTATATATAGCTCCTGTCAACTCCCCCCATGGATTCCTTATGTACCTTATGTGGCCCCCCAGCAGCTTTGGACCCCAGCACTAGCCCAGTGCTGGCGCCAGCCCTGGTCGTAGCCTACAATGGCTGGTGCAATTGCAATGTACATGAGATTAATTATGACAATGGGGCATGCGGTGCATCCATCTATGATGCCCGGCAGCACAACTGTGTCTCACATCCCTCACTAGAAGTAGAGGAAAAGAGAAAGTCGTGTGATTGTCGCCACTCAAGACGTAAGTTATAAATTAATTATTTTTTACTATGGCCACGATCCTAGGGCTGAAAATGAAGAGTTTGCAGTGTAAGATCTGCATAAAGGACCATAAGATGCTATCATAATATTTACACAAAATGTGATTACACATACAAATCCTGTTGTAATAAGATCAAAACTTTATTTGATATACAAGAAAACAAATCACTCACCTCCAGTCCCTTGACAAGTCTGTTGGCCAATTCAATGGTGGTGTTAGTACGATTAACCTCTTCTTGGCACCTGACTTTTTCCCCTGTCGCTTTCTCAAAAGACTGAGTCAGTCTCCTCAAATTGTTGTCCAAGTCCTTTAAGCATACATATCAATACATGTTACCAAGAGGTCCTGTCTCATATTAATGTTCAACAAAAATTTACTGATTCTAATTTAAAAAAAAGGGTAAATCTAAATAAGGATTTTTTTCACTGCCTTTATCTGCCATCTATGTTGTTTTCAGCATATAATCAAAAATGCTTTGTTTTATCATCCAATTCTCTTCCCAGTCAAACAAAGAAAATGCAGAGATCTCATTGGTATATCTTAAAATGTAAAAGTCTAAGTATCAAAAGTCATTGTATTAAAAGTCCAAAATGCATCTACCAGCAGAATGAAGGATTGTACACCAAGCACATTTCCATGCAGGTGTGTGGCCCCTCTGGTAGGATCCACTCTTCTTTTAGCTTTTCATGCCCTGTTTTTTTTTTTAATGGCTTTTAAAATTATGCAAATGAGCCTCATTTGCATAGTTGTAAAGCCCCTTTTCTTTTAAAAACAACAGCATAGGAAGCTAAAAGAAGAGTCGATCCTACCAAAGGAGCCACACACCAGTATGTCAGTGTATTAACAATCCTTGATTCTGGTGGTAGATGTCCTTTAACATGTGGTCGCAGATCATAGTTTAGGCAGCCATCCAGCAAGATATAAGAGATAAGCCGTGGGTAATGACTTGCCTAATATTTTTTAACTCACAGCTGTAGGTTCACTTAAAGGAGTCGAGCAGTCACAACAAGTTAGAAGGGTATTCCCATGAAGACAAGTTTCTTATATGTACTCAGGATAACAAAGAAACACATTCTGTAATTCACTGTTATTAACAAAAATACATTTCACAGATATAAGTCCAACCTGTCTCTATCAGTCCTGGTGTACACAATTTCAGTTTCCCCTAGACACGAACCAGCAACTTCTGACTTAGGGTTGGGCGCCATCTTGGATTTTTGTGTGAGATCATGGAGCTGAGATTTCTTTCTGTAGCCACACCCACTGCGCAGAGTCAGGAGATGACTTGCTGATTGGTGGATCATGAGAACAGTGACATGCACCTTCTTTCTATAGTTATTGCTAAGGCGCTGATGGAGATAGCCAATCATGGTACTCGGCTATCTCCATCAGTTCCACAGACAGTGATTGGCATCTCAATTCTTTTTGGGCGCAATGGGTCTACAGCAGACCCCTGTTCTCATAATTCATCACTCATACTGATCAGAAAGTTAGCCCCTAATCTGTGAATAAGGGCTATCTTGTTGTGCCTAGACAATTCTTTATAAATTTAAATATCACATTTTATAACATAAAAATACTATAGCCATACTTGTAGTTTTTTACGAATTGCATCAAGTTTTTCAGTGGCTCCTTTTAGATCATCATTGGCTTGAGAGAGTGCTCTGCGTTTGGGTTCAACATCACAATATACCTAAAAAAATAATTAAAAAAAAATTTACATTTAACGGTTTTACATTAGCTTTAATATTTTACATTGTCTGCGATGTCATGTATTATTGTCCTATTGATATAATCTGTTCACAAACCTTTTTTTTTTTTTTAAAAGACTTTTTCTAAAATGATTTCTAATTACATAACGGTCCTTTACTACCATATTTTATAATATGCTATTTTAGAATAACAAATAAAAATTATTACTCTTAATATTTTTTCTATATGGATATAATAAATTTATGTATAAATACAACATTTAAAAATAATCTTTATATAGCGCCATCAAATTCCGCAGTTTTACAACAATCTATGAAAAAGAATTACCTCATAGTATTTTACTATATTGATGACCCAGGCACAGAGACCAGCTGCTGCAAATGACTTTGAGCGGACCAGGTCTGGGTTAAAATCTGGGTCCTTGAGGTACTGATCCTTTACAGTTTTCAAACAGTTGTCATGAATATGCTCCTTGTCGTAATGGACTAATGCTTGCAAAAAGTCATCAACCTAAAGATAAAAAGAACCATATCAAGTTCTGCAGGTTTGGGATATGAGACACACAATACATAGGTCATTACAGAATGAGCAAAGTACATATTATTTGTTGCATTTGATATTAAAATACAGGTGTTTCCAGGTTCCCTGCTGTCAGCATATAGTATATTCTAGGTATGATTGGTGCTGGAGATAGTGTAACAGCCTGTGAATCTGCAGAAGAGAGGGACTCCGGTAACACCCCCAGCAACCGTTCAGGCACAGTAGCAGAATAAAAAGTTGATTTGAGTAGGAAGGAGATCATGGATAACAAAGATTACCACATTCATGCTGCCTGGATCTATGAGTAGGTGCCCCTGGTTAATCATGCTTGATTTTGATGGTAGATTTCCTTAAAGCACTTGGATACTGTATACTGTATAATTCTGATTTTAAGTCTAGGGTTGCTACCTGTGCATGGAAGGGGGGTGAAAAGTGGAACTTTAGTCGGTGGCCCAACCAGTATAGAGGGTCTAAGCATTTCCTCCCTGATTGATTTTATTGGTGTCAAAGGTACAATTGATTGCTATAGCAGAGCGTACAGGGCTTTCTCCTGTATGACCTGCCATTCACTAATGAAAACAATGCGAAGGCATCATTCCTGTGCTCTGCCTGCACCATCTCACATGCAGAAGTATTGCTGCTGTCTCTGAGATGGAGAGGATGCAAGCAGCCGGGATGCAAGTTATTAGTATTCTTTTTGTCTACTGTGGGGCGCTGTGGTCTATGGCTACCGCGGACACCATTATTAGGGTATTGGGGGCCCTGTTACTAATGAACACAAGGAGTCAATGTTATAAATGACTACTACGGGGCACTGTTACTAATGACTACTTGGATAATATAGCTAATGACTACTGGGGGCACTGTTACTGAAGGCTACTAGGGTACTGTTAGCAACGGTTACTGTGTGGGCACTGTTACTATGGGCAACCTTGGATAACTGTGACTATTGACTACTATGGGGGCACTATGATTATTGACTACTTCTAAGGGCATGATGACTTCATTGCCTACTATGAGGGAATTGTGATAATGGGCGGTTGTGTGAATATAGGATTATGGGCTGCAATTGGGCACTGTGACTATGGGTTACTAAGTGGGCACTGTGATTATTGGCTACAGACGGGCACTGTGACTATGAGCTACTGTGGGGACACTTGAACGATTGGTTCCTGTGGGGCATTGTTATTATATTTACTACTGTGGGGACACTGTGACTATAGGCTACTGTCTTACTTAACAATCTTGTTTCTGGTCCTGTATATGTATTAAACTTGGATCCAGTGCGGTCTCTATGTAGAAGGCTTGGCCATGAAACTTCTAGTTGCAACCCTGTTTAAGCCCAATCATTTGGAATTTTCCAAGTATTTTTTTTCTAAAAAGTAATTTTACCTTTCCCATGGAAATCTTGCAAGCTTTCCAACTCCGATCTTTAGGTATCCTGCCTCTGGGAGCCAGCAACACCATTACAGCAGCTGTAACATTTATGACTGCAGATGGAGGGTTAGGGAAGGTTTTAAGTTCTGTAAGGTTTACCTATGAGACAATAACATATTAAAATATTTTTAAATATTTTTTAACTTTTCTTGTTAAGTGATGATCTATGATACAGTTAATGCTCAGATTAGTATGTACTGCAGATTTAAAAACATAAAATCACCTTTGTGCAAACATTAGACCTAATCTGGATACTGAACCCTTGTCACCTGTTTGAATGTAAAATTGAAATTTTTAATAAAAACACTTTTTTCAAAAAGAAAAATGTTCTGTAAGTAATATTACCATGTTGCTGAAATCTAATTGTAAAAATCAAGGAGAATTAAAACTCATAAATATATTTCATCTCCTTACTGAGATTGCCTTTGTTGGCCCCTTTTTGAGGAACAAGCCTTAAAAGCCATACACACTCCACTGAGGATTCTGGAAAAGTTTTCTAGGGTGGAAAAGGGAAAATAAAGCTTCCCGTAAGGAAGGAAGCTTCCTCTACAACCAATGTCTGACTTTCAAGAAGCCCAGTGACATGACATGCCATAATAGGTAAACCTTTAACACTTTGTGGGGGGATTTATCAACTTATTGCCTGGTTTCTTGAACTAGTTTTTGAGACTTATCTTAGTGGAGACAAAAATAGTGTCAACATAGACAAAAAAAGTAGCAAAAAGAAGTATAAGAAACTAATGTTAAAGGTGGCCTACAATGGCAATGCCCTTATGGAAAATGAATTCCTTCCTGGCCTATAATTATGGCCAAACTGGTCCCCTAAACTGCTGATAAGGTGTGATAACATGAAAACAGTTGAGTGTCTTTTCCTTTTGGAAAGAAAACTTACTGGTTTGGCTATGAACACTTTACATAGGTCCGTACACAAAAGAGTGAAAAAGTTATTGGCCTTAAAAAATATAATAGTACAAAAGATTGAAATCTATTAAAACCTAATAAAACCTATATAAATTTGGTATCCCTGTGATTGTAGCAACCCAAAGAATAAAGAGAAAATGTAATTTGGAGTGCAGAAAAAAATCTGTAAAAACAGAGCCCACAAGAAAATGGCCAAAATGCGGTTTTTTGTTAATTTTACTGCACTTGGAATTTTTTTACGGCACCACTAAAAAGTACAATTTGTCCCGCAGATAACAAGCCCTAACACATCTCTTTAAACGTAAAAATAAAAAAGTTATTGCTTTTAGAATGAGAGGATTGAAAAACAGAAACGCAAAGACTAAAAAGGGGCCTGTAAGGGTTAAGGGAAAAGCCCTTTTAGAAAACATTACCTGCAGTATTAAAAGCAATGGGGCACATTTACTTACCGTTCCGTTGGAGCTTACCAAAAGTGCAGTGCCGACGATAACACACTGTGCCACGATTCACTAAGATCGTGCGGGCGATATCCTGCATGTGTCACTGCCCCGCTCTGGTCCGATGGAGTTCACCTTCTTTTCATGGTGCATGTAAGTGCTTGGTCTTGCGACACAATTTTAAAGTCAAATCCAGCGCTCAGTCCAGTCGGATCGTCCGACAGCCCGCCCCACAATTTATGTCACATGGAAGCCAGCAAAAACATTGGAAAGTCCGACAAAAGTGTGCCATTGGTAAATGAGCCCCAATATGTATTTGATATAAGAATTCCCTCCATATACAGTGGGGCACATTTACTTACCCGGTCTAGTCGCGATCCTGCGGTGCGTTGTCCTACGCAGATTTGGGTCTGCCAGGATTCACTAAGGTTGTGCGCCCGATATCCAGCAGGTGTATGTAAGTTAACCTGCTTCTTCCTGGTGTATGTAAGTGCGTGATCTTGCGACACAAATTCTTTTTTAAATTGTGCGTTTTTTCCGAATCCGTTGGGTTGGAAATATTCAGGAAACCCGACGAAAGTGCAGCATTCGGACCCTTTGTAAATGAGCCCCAGTATGTCTGTAACTGTTCTACTATAACACACTAATAAAAAGAATTGTAAGATTGAAATAACTGTAAAAAAAATCACATATTATCTGTTTAACCTAATGAACATTGTTGTCCGTCAAGCTCAGTCAGATAATTGAAGTTTTTGTAGCTAAGATTTTTTTTCCCATTTTATCTATGCAAAATATATCATTATTTTGTTCCCATAAGAGGAAATCATCAGTTCCAGCTTCGATCACTGTTCGAAAGCATAAACGTGACATCTTAAAATATATAGAGTTAAAATCTAAAAATGTAATTTGCATTTTTGGCAACAAAATTTACCATCACTGTTTTTTTTTTTGGCCAAGTATGTGGTACAGGAAATGCTCTATGAATGATGACTCCCTGATGAGCGAAAGAAAAGACATCTCTTTGCATGGGAAGATACAATTGAATACTTGTAAAACATCAGCTAGACGTCTTTAAACCCTACACATTATCTTGTCAGACGTTGTTAAATCACAGCTCCTACTGAGATGCAAACCATGTTGTTTACTCCTAAAGCACAAGTTATACCAACCATCACATAACAAATTAGCTGCTGTAATGGGCCAGTGTATAGAGTATATTTTACACATATATCTTACAAACCTAATAATCTCACATAAAAACAAGCTCTGTTAAAACATTATACAAATTGGTGTAAAAAAAAAGCAATGTTGATATACACCCTAACATGAATATATTAATGTAGAGACCCGCTTATTAACAGTGACCACTCCACCACCATCATAGTCAATAGTGCAGGTGGTAATAGTCAATTTTAAAGATATCTTGATAAAAAATTGTTACTTTATTACTGTAGTTTGTAATTACTAAACCTCCACAAAGATAATTAGAAGTTAGTAGAGTTTCTGAGGACTTCCCTCCTTACAGACCTGGATTGGATCTCATTTTACAGAGATAGATCATCCCAAGCCTGGACCCAGGGACATAACTAGTTAAATTGGTGTCTAATAGCAATAGAATAGCCCCCCACACACATAACTAACACTTAAACAAAACGCTGTGATGTCACATTACATAGACAATAAACAGAACAATGTCATAGTAAAGAGTGATTTCACATTAGAGAGATAACAACTATGATAATGTTCAGAGTTATTGGGCAGATTTATCATGCCTTGTGTGCCAGTTTTCTGGTGTACATGATTTGAAAAATGTCACAATTTCTAGTCCATGGCCAAAAATTTAGACTTTTTGAAGGTTTTCTGACCCTCATGTCACTTCTCGAAACGTGGATGGCAAGTAGGGCACGACGACTAATATATGATATAGCCGGCATTGTTTTCCCATCACAGTCTGACCTGGCGTAGCTTTAATTCTGGAGCACATTGCGGCAATCTCAATATTGTCACATAGTCCAGTAATAATTGTCACATAGATCACACCAGATGTAGATAATGTCCACATATGAAAGTGGACACAAGTACCAGCAGTGGCCCTGGACACAGCAGTAGTAATATTTGCATGTACCGGTAATGTCAGATTGCTGAGGTCAATGATGGAGTCTAATGTAAAATGTGTAAATGTTTGTGAGGTCATCAATGCACTTCGTACATATAGACTAAGTAAAAAAAATAACAAACTTACCAGTTACCATAATTCTACTTAGTGCACTGCTAAGTACCATATATACCGGCGTATAAGATAACTTTTGAAGACTGAAAAATCTGCAGTCTGGTCTGGGGTCGTCTTATACACCGGTAATGTTTCTTCTCACCTTTCCCGCGATCCACCGAAGCTCCGCTGCTACGCTCCGGCCGCCGGTGACAGCTACGTGGGTGCCGACGTCGCAGAGAATATGACGTCGGCACACGGCTGACGTCATATTCTGTGAGCCGCCAGCGCTCAATGAGCTGTCACCGCCGGCCGGAGTGTAGCAGTGGAGCTTCGGTGGATCGTGGGAAAGGTGAGAAGCTGTTATTATTAGTGTGCCAAGCAGGCTGGCTATATAGAGGGGGAGGCGGCAGGATCCAAACTGGGGGGGCCGGCATTCTGCACAATTGGGGGCCGCCAGGCTGTATAATAGCTGGCTGTATACTGGGGGTACAGGCTGGCAGTATACTAGGGGGGGGGGGGCAGTTTGGCTATATACAGGGGGGCTGGCTGTATACTGGGGGTACAGGCTGGCAATATACAGGGGGAGCTGGCTGTTGGAAAAGGGGTAGTCTTATACGGCGAATATATCTTAAACTCTATATTTTTAACAGGAAAGTAGGGGGGTCGTCTTATACACCAGGTCGTCTTATACGCCGGAATATACGGTATATATAGAATATCAGGGTCCATCAAAGCATTCGCATTCCGATGACAGTGACTGAATTACGGTAACTGGTAAGTTTATGTTATTTTTTTTTTACTTCTTTCTACTTCCCTTTTTTAAACTCCCTAAACAAAACCTAAATTACCTTGTTAAGGGTATTTAAAGCATCAGTAGCCGCAACCAAAGCAGGTTCTGCTTTCATCAGATCGTCTTCACAATCCTTCTGTTTCACAGACACTTCGGTTTGTATTGATGCCACCTTTAAAGTCAATAACATCAAATCTGTCACGTTTCCTAACACATGGCACAGGTACCAGAAAATCAGTCATAAGAAAACACACACACACATACATACATATTAAATATGTTATCTATGTATGTAACGTATTTAAACCAACAGACCTTCTATTTGGCGACTGTGCAGCATCTTTGAAAAAAAAAGTATTTTTTGCTGCAAAGTTACAGTATATGCGTTCAGGAATCCAAACGGATATGAACATACACTGTTTGACATACTATCACACAGTTGTGTTTCTGCATAAACAATAGGAGAAAATTTAGAGTTTTACTTTGTCTTACTCTGTGGCTATTGCAATTTCTTTTTGCAAAAACAACATGATAAAAAAATTATACTGCAAATTAATGTCCCTGCTTCTGGTGACAGCACCGTGATGGCTCCCTCATGACTATATGGCTCTTAAATTGCAATTGCATTCTTGAATAACTATGGCAAAATCCTTCAGATAAGGTGAAGTGAATACAATTATTATATTTCCTAGATCCTTAATAGAAGGCACGCATTAAAATGAGCTCTCTATTGTCCCATCAAATCAGTTTGAGCGCTGAAAGGTGAGAAAATATAGAGCGAGGTGAAGTGGTAATCGTGTTGGAAAAATACTGCTACATCCCCTACGATCACAAGTCTTCACACATCTTGTTCCCTGGAGAGGGTCTCGTTGAAAATGGTTTGTCTACAAAAGGTGTACTTTGTGCTGAGTGTTCCTTGGCAACTCTAAGTGACTGCATTACACTGACCTTTTGCTCTTCTGCATCAGCAATGGTCTTTTCCTGGCTCACTTTCTCTGTCTGCAGCCCTATTTTAGCGATTAAAGCTTCAGCATCTTGGTTTCTCTGAGTCAATTCCGCCTCTTGTGAGGCAAGTTTTGCTTTTAGGTCTTCTACCTGCGGAAAAAATAAAATATGTTTTATTAAAATCATCAACTATTATATATTATATTTTTAGAATTAATTTGTAACTTGTACAGATATATCAACATTGAATAATTATAGAACCATTTACTAATACTGGCATAAGCCTTCATTGCCCCTCCCACCAGCATAGCACACACCGGATTTACTAAGAAGCTCTAGATACTTAGTAAATCAAGAAAAGGCGTTCCGTCCCTCGCTCCAAATGTCTAAAAATCACGAGCAGACTCCGGAAACCTTAGTAACTTTGGCAAGCCTTCCTCTATCATAGGGCAGCAATGACAGACGGCACAGATGAACGGGAGCACCAGAGGGGAGGAGTATGAGTTTACTTTGTTTGTATTTTGTTAAAGTCTAATACCAAATTTTTAAAAATTCTAGAGAACCCGTTTAATATAAAAAAGAAAGTTGGCTCTTAAAGGGGTGGCCCAGTTTGATCATATAAAAGTTATTGGGGCACATTTACTAAGACTCATGCAAACTGCACTAAATGCAGTTTGACTATCTATAGTTTAGGGTTTGCCAGATTCAGGATTTCTGGTGCACGTTCTTCAAGACTGTGGAGCCCCCTGAACTGCCCCGATAGAGTGCACCCACTTTTTTTTTGGTGCACCTTTAACATGGGGCGTGCGTCACACTTCTGTCGGACTTTGCATGATAAATACGGTGCACGGTCTGACGGAGCATCAGAACGCCCCCTAATTTGTGTTACATGGTGGCTATTGCAGCTGTGCCACAAAAGAGTCGCGTGTGACACAATTGTTGTGCAGACACTTCTTAAATACTTGTGCAAGCAGTTTGCACCTAAAAGAATGTGCAAAGTCCAACAGAAAACTGGCGCAAAGGCCTTAGTAAATGTTCCTCATTGCTTGTTAAGCAGTCCAATTTTCCATTATACTTTCTGTATCAACTCCTCATGGTTTTATAGATTTGTGCTTGCTGTTATTCTTTGTGAAGATCAGTGCTAACTTTCAGTGGATAGAAACCAGTTCCTGGTCATGTGATGTCACACAGGTGCACAGCTCGTTATATCTCAGAGTAATCAGAGCTGTGTGGTATAACGAGCCGTGACACAGACAGATTCTTATCCACAGGAAATAAACAATGAATCTTCTTACAGAATGCCAGAAACCATAGATCTGGAAAGCAAGAGCACCTGATACAGCAAAAATATTGAAAAACTGTATAACTTTTCACTTTTCCTTACGCACAAAATAACATTTGCTTCCTGAGAACTCGACAACCTCTTTAAAAGAAACCAATCACCTAAAAAACATAAAAAAAACTATTAATACTTACCCCAGCTCCTCTTCACCTTGATCCCAGCGCTGTCCGTTGCTAATCTTGACAAACCGGGATCACCTAGAAAACAAAGTTATAATTAGCAGCATGGAGCATGGGGACAAGATGTCCGGTGCTCCGGGCTGCTAATTATGCACGTCCTCGCCACCCTTCCTCTCCCATGCTGGAAGTTGCAAATGACAGATACCATAAATTATATATTAGCTTCCATTGGTTATACATAGACAGCATAAAAAGTTAAACTTAGCTTTCTCTCATTTATCATGATGCCGGTGTTTTGGGCTTTGGGTTTTGCTGTATATGTGAACCATGGTAAATCTGATCACACTGGACAGCATTTTTAGTAATTCTAAAATTTCATACAAAACATTTGATAAAAGGACAATAGTATTGTTATTAGCACATATGAGAAGTAAGTGGTTGGTTACACACAGCAGTATTCATGGCAACATATTACTTATAATAATGAAGAAGGGAGATTTCTACATTAATTGTGGCTGACTGGCCTCTGTGTGTGTTATATTCATTCTGCTATTAGTAAATCTAACAATTGTAGGTTACCTCTCCTATAATCACATATTTTACCCAGTAGTACAACCTTATACTATGATGTACTTGCACACCGCACCATGTGAATTGTAGATTTGTAACATTTACATAAAATGGTTATGCCCTGCTAATGCTATGACGTTACCTGCGATGCTGTGGTTTTAAGCTTTTGCAAACCGTTCTCCAAATGTTCCATTTTCTGAGATAACTCTTTCCCTTTTCTGTCCAGGAGATTTTTGTATAGATTTATTTGCTCCAAGAAACTTTTTGGAGTAGTATAATTGTATCGTTTTTCATTTTGATAGTATTTGGCACTGATTTCATTGACACTTGTGTGTACAAATGCCATAAATTGACTGATTGACTCCTTAACATTTTCCTGTAAGAAAAGCACAATGCCACGTAGCATGAGAACAATCATAATAACTTTTTAGAGTATAATAATGCAATATGGAGTGCATCAAAAAAATGTAATCTAAAATCTTACAAAACGGTTTTCTTCGTTAGTCTGGTGGGAAAATTGTAGTAATCGTCTTACCAAAATTTTGGGATGCTGAGAAAAGAAAATTAAAAGTAAGGATTCTTTCACACAGCCGTGTACCCACCCCGGCTGTAACCGAGGCGTAGCACATGACCGGGTGGATGAGGGAGGAGGATGAGAACTCCTTGCCCCTCCCCTCTCCATAGAATGAGGAGCAGTTGCTGCTATAGTTGAGCAAAATATAGGATAGTGGTGGGGAACCTATGGCCCAAGTGCCAGAGGTGGCACACAGGCCGTCACCCCAGCACAGAGTTTGCTGGACAGGTTGAGTGACTCAAGACATACTTCTGCAGTCCTGGGTAGCCCAGGATGTGTTGTGTTTAGCTTTATTCTAAAGCAACACGTCCTGGGTTCCCTGGGACTCTAGGAGGAGCAAGGTGGTGTGGACAGGGCTGAATTATCACTGGAGTTCCTTTCCATGCTTTCCCCTCCTTCTTGATGCCTTCAAGACGCCAATACTATTAAAACCTGTGGCAGGCCTCTTAGCAACAGATCGCCAGTGGGGGAAACATTAAGACTGGTGTTCAATCTGGATAGGCCATGATCCCCATTACGGTCGTGTGTATGAGGCCTGAGAAATATACAAGTTATTGCATTTGTACTATCACAGAATATCATCTACAGCAATCTACAAAGTTATGGCTTTCGAATTTCGACACCCAAAAATAACTTTTTTCCGTTCCACAATACACTATTTAAATAATTAAAATGGCACCATTTAAAATATCACATCCTGAAAAAAGGAAGCCATTTGGCAACGATTGAAGAAAATTAAAATTTTATGGTTCTTGGAAAGAAAAAAAGATAAAGCAAAACAAAAAAATAGCTTGGTGTCTAAAGGGTTGAAGTTACACATTTCCTAAAAAACTGAAAAAAGAGAAAATATAGAAAAAGACATTAAAACCTATATTTTACTAGTTAGACTATAAACTATGTGCTCAAGGAAAGGAGGAAGCCATAACGCATTTCAGATAGAGAATTCTTAGGCTACATTCACACGAACGTGTGCCCGCCGTACTGTAGCACGGCAGGCATACGTCGGCACCCGGGAGAGCGCCGCTCACCCCTACACCTCTCCATAGCGATGTTTGGCACACATGTGCTGCACCTTACCGCTCATGTATGGCGCCATGAGCCCATTGCCGTCTATGGGGGACGTATATATGGCGTATATACATCGACCGTATATATGTCCCCCATATGGCCGTGTGAATGTAGCCTTAGTCCGTAAATGACATTCAGTTGAACTGACAAAGTGCATGTAGTGGAGTACTACTATTTCAACATCTCTACGGAACCTATAGAGAATTTACAAAGCAGCAGTAAGACATTTATCATTATGAATAATTTATTTTTGGACAACTCCATTAAGCCTCATGCACACAGTCTTATGATAGCTGCACCTCAGCTCCATGTATGTGCTGGAGGTCTTTTCTATTGTGTGAGTGTATCTAAAGAGCCAGTGACAGATGGGGCACAGAGAACAGACCACAAGTCCTTTTTGTGTGCAGGGAGCCTAAAGCTTGCATTTTAGTTTGATACTCACAGCACCCACCTGCGTGCATGGGGTCTTGTTTCTGCAGTATCCACTTTACCTTTGCTTAAATATAAATGACTCTACTCCTCTGAGCCTACAACCTCATCAATGTTACAATAATTTATGGGTTTATTTACAAGATGAACCCTCTACAATTAATCAGGAAACGCCTGAAAATCAATTAACAAGAATTAAATAAGGTAAACCCTGTGCAGTCAAAGTTACACATAATTTACCAAAATACTGTCAATAATTGCTCCAACTTTAGACGTATTAGTGAAAGGTATTGGAGGGTTTAATGATATCGTTGAATGATTAAATATTTTGGAATGATTAAGCTGGGGAAGCATTTTAATTGCCTGGTTTCCAATTTAATATTTCCTATTAGAAAAACTAGGATTTTATTGATATTTAATCCATATATATATTCTACCTGTCGGCCTCTAAATAGACTCTAATTATTCATCTAGAAAGGGAAATAACAGCTAGGAATTTATATCTTATAGGTGTAGATTTTGTAAGCGGAACTTAACCTTTCAACAAACTTTGCTGCCATCAGTAGTTCAGTGTGTGAATATGAGAAGTGAATATTTCTGGTTATTACATGACGTGTAATCCTCATTTTCCAGCAGCTATAATCTCTGTGAGATGTGAGTTTGTAGTGCACTTTCAGTTGCTGGGAGGAGACCTAGCTGCTCCCTCACTGCATAAAGTATTGGTCCAGTTTCTGTCCATACTGCTAGCAAGAAGGAAATTAGTAGTAGAGATATGAGACGGAATATCAGATTAGGAAAGAAGGAGAATGATGAAAGTCAAAGTAAGGATAAGGACACAGTTTACTCTGATAACATATATTACACCGTTTCTTTTAAAATCCTGTATTATGGATTTACTCAAAGTTTGTTTAAAAGTTAGAGATCATTTTAAGTGTTGGCATTTAAACAATGTAAAATCAAGCATCATTATTATGCTCATTAGCATAATTTTTAAAGTTGATTTTAAATGGAAGGCGGCCATGGATAACAAATATAAGAAGATTACCTTAGTCACAGTGCCTGGATCTATGGGTAAATGTCTCTGGTTTATCAGGCTATATTTTAACGGTAGATTTCCTTTAACAATAGATTACAAAAATAAGCAAAACTAGGTGTTGCATTATTTGAGACTTTTTTTTTTAAAAGAACATGGTATAAAAATAAAATGATGTATGAGTGCAGTGTGCCCCTGACTAATTATAATAAATTATGGTGAAAACAAGGATCGGATTGTGGGGGTCCGAGTCTTGGCATTGCCAGTTCTCAACTGATGGAAGGGACTGCAGTGATCTGGCAAAGCAAATATTTTTAAATGTAAAGGGGAAGGTTATCAATACAAAACTGTACTAATGTGTCATGGTTACCTTGGTAAATTTTCTCTGTAGTCAGCAGTACAAGGACATCCAACCACCCCTTTAACCATTGATATGGGAGTGGTTGTCACAGAGGGGGCATGCATAGAGTAATAAGTGCACACTCCCCTCCATTCCACCAAAAACTAGCAGAACACAGGACATGACAGGAAGTGCAAATGTCTTTGCCCCAAGTCCTGCTGCTGGCAGATCATGTGACCAAGCAAATACAGAGGTACTTTATCTGATTTAAGTATAATATGGGTGAGCCTATTAGGGTTTTAAACTTCCATGGTAAACTTTTGTATTAGTGACCAAACCCTTTAAGAACTCTAAGAAATATCATGTACTTAAAGGAAACCTACCACCACAGGTACATCCGATGGTAGTAAGATGTATGTAAGGATAGTCCTTTTCAGGGCTAATCCTTTAGTCCCCTTTATCTGATTTACTCTTTAATTGTGATAATATGCTAATTTACCAAAGAGGCTACTGGGGCCGGAGCTGGAGCTGAGGCTAGTCTCCTTGATCCTCCTACCCAAATATCTTCAACGCGCAGCTACAAGGAGCTACGCGCACTTGTCCGCGAGGCCGGCATTGTGCGCATGTGCAGAACACAGGCCGCCGGGTCCGAAGCCAGATCTACTGCGCATGGGCAGAACGCCGGCTTCGCGGATGAGGGGTGTGCAGCTCCTCGTAGCTTAGCACTGAAGATATCTGGGTAGGAGGATCAAGGAGGCTACTGGGGCGGGGAGTAGCCACACCCCAGTAGCCTCTTTGGTAAATTAGCATATTCTCACAATTAAAAGATTAAAATAGATAAAGGGGACTAAAGGATTAGCCCTAAAAACGGCTATACTTACATACATTAGAGGTAACTACCACCAGATCTACCTTAATAGGTAGCAGGAAGTAGGTGGTGGTAGGTTTCCTTTAAAAATTTGATTCCTTCAATGTCTAAAAGGTGAACAATAGAGACCCCTTGAAAAACTAATACAATGATCTTATTTATAATTTTAGCGCAATGAAACAGATATATATCTGGAGATTATACAAGTAGGAAAAGGTCTTGTAGAAAAGATAGCAATGGCCCCAGATAAGTTGTCATGAAGCGGCAAATTAACTATTGTTGTAACGTAAAGCTTAACAAAGTGGCACAGCATGGGAGCCATGTCAAGCCACGGAGCAGCTGGTTGTAATTCATGCTGCTTTTGCAGAAAACACTAATCGTTGTAGAACAGGATTCTTTGATGATTGGCCTCCTTTGCATTTGCAATTTGTCACTTTCTCTTATGATAAGGTCAGCAGTGACAGCACTTCCTGACTTTAACAGCTGTGTCTTCTGAAACGGTCATTGTGCAAATACTAATTGCAGTAATTTTATTAACATAAATTATTCTGCCAATGTGGTTTTTATACTATTTTTTTCTGTTATTTCTATTTTTTCTGCTTTCTTATATACTGTAATACGCAAGAAAATATTTATAAGTTTAAAATTTGAGGATTTGTAATTTGACTCCCAAATTCTAGAAAGTAACATAATAAAGTGCACTTTCCTACTTCCCCAACCCCGCCATGTATATGGCATCTGACTGCTTAGCCGGTAGCTGACCGCTGCATTCATGTGCGAGATGCAGTATTGTATAAGCCGACCCAAGTATAAACCCAGGTACTCAATTTTACCACAAAAAAACTGGGAAAACATTCATCCAAGTGTAAGCATAGTCAATGGTGTGGTGAAAGATGGAAGGAAAAATAGCGCTCATAGGGAAGTATCGTTTTAAAAGTGACATTTAAAAAAAAAATAGCAGTAATTCTTGCTCATTTTTTTAGTTTGTGCTTAAACAGGCACAACACTAAATGAAGCGTTTTTCAATTATCGGGGTGCAGCCTGCCTCCTCATGTATAGGAATGCAGTAGCCTCACTGTTTCTGATCAGTGGAATTATAGGGGAGAAATGTAGGAGGAAATGAGGGCGCACACCTAAAATGGTCGTCTTAAAAGGGGATGATTTTATTTAGTTGCCTTCAGATACAGCACGTTTTGGGACTCAGGGGTCCCTTTCTCAAGTAACATTAGAGACCTATTGTGACATCCTGCCGGTGTAGCTAAGAATCACAAGAATCTGAAGTATAGGGTGAGAAATTCTTTGGACACTGTTTTCCCTGACTAATGAAATGCCCAGCAGCCTCCCCTCAGTAATAACATTTCCAAGAGCAGCCCCATACTAATGAAATGCCCAGCAGCCTCCGCAGTAATGAAATGTCCAGCAGCCTCCCCCAGTAATGAGATATCCAGCAGCAGCCCCCCATAATGAAATATCTAGCAGCAGCCCCCCATATTGAAGTGTCCAACAGCAGCCCCCCATATTGAAGTGTCCAGCAGCAGCCCCCCATAACGAAATGTCCAGCAGCAGCCCCCCATAACGAAATGTCCAGCAGCAGCCCCTCCTCAAATAAAAAAAAAGGAAACTCAGGAATCACTCGCGGCACTCCCTTCAGCTCCTCTTCTTTCTCAGCTTCTGTGTAGCAGCGTGGAGTAGAGATCTTTTTTTTTTTTTTGTAAATATTAAATATTTAATTATTTTTTATATTCTTAAATATAAGCCATGTGGAAACTGTTTCTGCTATTGTGTAAATGCTCATTAGCCTCTACATGATTTATTTCCCTTGCTATTTGTGTCTACTAAAGAGATTTCAATACACACACTCTGTATATATACTTTATATATGAACACATCTCCAACTATGATAGTCACAACAATCAATACCCTGAAAGCCTTCTATAGACACAATTTGGAACATCAAATTGCACATACTGCCAGACACTTGGAAATGTGTTTTTACACTTTTCAGAGCTAAACTAAACTGTGCCTGATAACACTTCACTGTGGATTTAATTATCATATAGAACGTACTGAAAAACCATACATACAATGAATTATAGTAATCTTGGTAACAATGGAAAATAGCAGCTATTTCACACAATATTCATCTTACCTGTGTTTTAAGTTGCAGGTGCTCGGCAAATAAATTCTGTGTCAGGCTACATAAAACCTGAAACCATTACATCTTACAAATGGGTTTTAAAAACTGATTAAAACAAAAGTTTAAAACTTTTTACTGTGTGTCTGTAATCTTTTAGTTTTCCTCTTCCTTTATATGGAAATGCATTGGAACAAAAGGCTATGAGGTGATATAGCCGCACACAAATTTCAAGTTACATTATTCCTATTTATGAATATAAAAAATAATCAAAATTTGTATTAATCTTTTTTCCCTTAATGGTTCATATCATTTAAAATGTGGCCGGAATACAGACAGAAAACATAAAGCAGATATCTATCGTTAGTGTCTGAGTCTACCAGCAGATGGCAGTGTACTATACCTAAAAGTTACTTCAGCTGTGCAGTTATGTAGTGTACAGTGTGATGTCCAAATTCACAACTAGCTTCCAGGTTCCATCAAAAAATATGGATGATGATGTCTTGCATGTAAGACTTTATTGTTGTAAAAGACGAATCTGCGAGTTAAAAAAACCTTGCACGTAAAAGAACAAAAATGGTGACACCTCACTTCCATGAAGAAAAGTCGAATCGGAGCCAGAAGTACTGGTACAATTATTTTCCGTGAAAGGGATGGTTCCAGCACACGGCAACAAATTAAGGTTAAAAAACTATGTTTATTCTACATCTTCAAAAACATGGTTTAGCCTCAAAAATTACAAAGTGTATATATTTTCAGCATGTATGGTTTTTAGTCATCATTATAACCATTTATTGTTCAAAATGCAAAGGATTTGTAATTTTTATTTGGGGGATTCCATGTCTTTTAAAAAAAAATTTAAAGACACCGGCAGAGATCACCAACAAACCCCATTATAGGTAATGAGATCTTTGGGGGTTTGTTTGTGAACATTGGTAAAGGGGTTTCCAAGTTTTAGTGGAAAAGTACATGGGATTAACAACTTAATTACACGTGACAGATATACACTCACCGGCCACTTTATTAGGTACACCTGTCCAACTGCTCGTTAACACTTAATTTCTAATCAGCCAATCACATGGCGGGAACTCAGTGCATTTAGGCATGTAGACATGGTCAAGACAATCTCCTGCAGTTCAAACCGAGCATCAGTATGGGGAAGAAAGGTGATTTGAGTGCCTTTGAACGTGGCATGGTTGTTGGTGCCAGAAGGGCTGTTCTGAGTATTTCAGAAACTGCTGATCTACTGGGATTTTCACGCACAACCATCTCTAGGGTTTACAGAGAATGGTCCGAAAAAGAAAAAACATCCAGTGAGCGGCAGTTCTGTGGGCAGAAATGCCTTGTTGATGCCAGAGGAGAATGGGCAGACTGGTTCGAGCTGATAGAAGGGCAACAGTGACTCAAATCGCCACCCGTTACCACCAAGGTAAGCAGAAGAGCATCTCTGAACGCACAGTACGTCAAACTTTGAGGCAGATGGGCTACAGCAGCAGAAGACCACACCGGGTGCCACTCCTTTCAGCTAAGAACAGGAAACTGAGGCTACAATTTGCACAAGCTCATTGAAATTGGACAGTAGAAGATTGGAAAAACGTTGCCTGGTCTGATGAGTCTCGATTTCTGCTGCGACATTCGGATGGTAGGGTCAGAATTTGGCGTCAACAACATGAAAGCATGGATCCATCCTGCCTTGTATCAACAGTTCAGGCTGGTGGTGGTGGTGTCATGGTGTGGGGAATATTTTCTTGGCACTCTTTGGGCCCCTTGGTACCAATTGAGCATCGTTGCAACGCCACAGCCTACCTGAGTATTGTTGCTGACCATGTCCATCCCTTTATGACCACAATGTACCCAACATCTGATGGCTGCTTTCAGCAGAATAATACGCCATGTCATAAAGCTGGAATCATCTCAGACTGGATTCTTGAACCTGACGATGAGTTCACTGTACTCAAATGGCCTCCACAGTCACCAGATCTCAATCCAATAGAGCAGTGGTGGCGAACCTATGGCACTGGTGCCAGAGGCGGCACTCCAAGCCCTTTCTGTGGGCACCCAGGCCATCACCCCAGAATGAAGTTCACCAGACAATACTCAAAGAATCTGCCTGCAGAATCTTCCTACAATGATAGGGGAATTTGCCCTCCTCCTTTCAACTGCATTGGTGTCCTTGGGAGGCTGAAGGATTGAAAGTTGTCAATGAACAAGGAGAAATAATACTGCTTAAATTGCTGTGCTGGCACTTTGCAATAAATAAGTGGCTTTTGGTTGAAGTTTGGGCACAGAGGCTCTAAAAGGTTCGCCACCACTGCAATAGAGCATCTTTGGGATGTGGTGAAACGGGAGATTCGCATCATGGATGTGCAGCCGACAAATCTGCGGCAACTGTGTCATGCCATCATGTCAATATGGACCAAAATCTCTGAGGAATGCTTCCAGCACCTTGTTGAATCTATGCCACGAAGAATTAAGGCAGTTCTGAAGGCAAAAGGAGGTCCAACCCGTTACTAGCATGGTGTACCTAATAAAGTGGCCGGTGAGTGTATGTCTGTAGTTGAATATTGGCAGACGGTCCCCAAGTAATAGTTCCATAGAAAAACATGTCCCTGCAGTGAGACCTGTCAATCAGAAACAAGGAGGCAGGGCAATGCAAGTAAAATTTTAATTTTAATAACTTACCTGATTTTTTAACATTGCAGACATGGAAAAGAACAATTTAGATAAGGGCGGTGCATTTTAATCATAGTTTTATTGAAGTATTTTTTTTGGGTGGGTTAATTTTAAATGGCCTTCAAGGATGTATGAAGAGGGCTCACGGGCCGAGCACTTCTCATATATGGTGGTGCACTTATACCCGCAATTGGCGCTGGCACCGATTGCAGTTATGAAATGCTGCGGACAGCTCCCTTTTGGTGAAATCTGTCAAAATCTCATCAACATTAATTTGCAGCAATTCAGTAAAGTCTGCATTTTACTTTTTTTCAGACGTATTTTTATATAAAAGTAGCTTAATAGTGGAAGCAGCTGCGGTGTTTATACATAGATTATTGTTATGGTAAGAGGCAGCAAGTAGTCTTTTACAGGTCCCTAATGGCTTCCAGATAAAATCCCTGGGAGTCACGGCATGTATTGTCAACAGGTGACAAAGCATGTACAAGAAAGAAAGCAAAGTAAAGCTCAACTTTTCAGATAAAATGTGATTACACATATTGTGGCAGCATTTCATGAGGACTCTGCATGTCCCTTGTATAATTTATGACCCGTATAACCAGTGGCATAACTAGAAGCTGATGGGCCGCAGTGCAAAGTCTGTGCCAGGCCCCCGACTATAATGTATGGTTTATAGTAATAGTCTTCTCATATGGGAAAGTGACACCATAAGGGCCCCCTAAATCTCTTGGGTCCGGGTGCGACAACAACCTCTGCACCCCCTCAAGTTACGCCCTTGCGTATAACACTGTAAGAAAAGATATTGGAAAATTGTCAGTGTATTAATTTACATGTGTCTTTTAAAGGGGTGTTGCCCTTAGGGGGGCAGCTTTCATGGAGTATAATGGGGTAAGAAATTGGGAGGGGGTCTTCTAAAGGGGTTCACTTCTGGAGAGTTTTCCCTCCCAAGTTAATAGGATCAGCACTATAGTAGCATTATCACTACACAGTATAGTACAATTTTCTTCCATCTCTTTTTTCTTCATTGCTTTTTTCATTATTAACCCCTTCTCTGTTTTCATGGTCACACCCCAAAAGCCACAATGTTTTAATTGTTTTTCTAACTGTATGAAGCATTAGCTGTAATTTTTAAGTGGTACCATTTTGGGGTATGTATACATTATTATATACAGGCAGTCCCCAGGTTACACACAAGATAGGGTCTGTAGGTTTGTTCTTAAGTTGAGTTTGTACGTAAGTCGGAACTGTATATTTTATCATTGTAATCCCAGCCAGAACTTTTTTGGTCTCTGTGACAATTAGTTTTTAAAAATGTTGGTTGTCATAAGAATCAGGATTGACACTAAAGCTTCATTACAGACACCTGTGATAACTGTTACAGCTGATTATTGTAGCCTAGGACTAAAGTACAATAAATTACCAATATCCAGAGGCCCGTTTGTAACTAGGGGTCGTATGTAAGTCAAGTGTTCTTAAGTAGGGGACCACCTGTACTACAATTTTACAGTCTGCACTTTGCAGAGGACATAACCTGTAATATTTATTCTGCGTGTCAGACTAATCATGGCATTACAAAATTTATAGGGAGGGAATATAATGGCATCCTGAGACAGTTTTTACCTGTGCTGGTACAGGACATGTTGAAAATACTAAAAAGGTTCGGATTGAATTTAACATACACCCGATCCGGTCCAGCACAGATTGCAGGTATAACCTGCTCCAGTATCGTGTGTCGACTCGTGACCATAGCAAGAGGAGAGAAGACTCACAATTTCCCTGGCGTATAAAGCATGATAAATTTCCCCCTTTAGTTTTTTTCTACCTTTTCACATTACAATCTTTTTATATTGGTAATATATTTTATTCTAAAAATATATTCTTAACAATGATCTAAAATGATCAAAACTATTTCATTTTAATGATCAATTGGTAGTATTATTATTTTTTAACCCTCTTTACCAAGGCTGGTGTTGTGGGGGAAGGTGGGAACTGGACAAAAGCAAGGGCTCCCATCCCAAAAGGGGCCCCTGGCTACTGACACATTACATCAATGTGAGGAGGCCTCAAAATGGCAGCCTTCAGCAGAAAGTGTGTGTAGACATACCTGCTGCTTGAGCCATCTTCTGACTTGAATTGTGTGCGGTCTTAAATCCCCTCTCCTTTCCTCACACTGGAAGTCACACTGCAGTGGGGCGGAGTTCAGGGAATGAGGTCTTAAAAATGATATTAACATCACATCTTTTTCAAGTTGCTGTATGCTAGGTGAATAAAGAAATCCTCTTCTTTCACAAAGAATTGGTGTGTTGCTACACTTTATCTTTAGTAAAATTGGGCATAATGTCATCTCCTGCATGAAGACGTTTTTTCCTAAAAAATGGGGCACATTAACTTACCCATCCTGTCGCGATCCTCGAGGTGCATTGTCCGACAAGGATTCGGAGTTGCCGTGATTGTGCGTCCAATTTCCTGCATGTGTCGCTTCCCTGCTGAGGTCCGCTGGAGTTCACCTTATTCTTCCTGATGCATGCAAGTGCATGGCTTGCAACACAATTTTGAATTTTAAATCCCGCGCTCAGTCCGAATCAGTCGGGTTGTCCTACGGCCACGCCCCCCAATTTGTGTCACATGAAAGTCGGCGGGATTGCGGCAAAATCCGATTGCGTGCGGCAAAAACCCCAGTTAAATGCGGCGCAAAACGGAAAAAGTTGGGAAACCTGACGAAAATGCGGTCTGTGGACCCTTAGTAAATGTGCCCCAATGTCTTTGTATCACTAATCGGTAAAGAGTCGAGCAACATCACTGGAAATGCAGTATATCTGCATTTGGGGCCACACTTTTAATTTTGCCGAGGGCCGCTCTTGGTCCAAAACCACCTTGTCTCCAAGACGATTGTGTGGACTCATCTGAAGAACACCAAATAGGCACGGGGAAGATTTACTAGAGAGGCAAAACTGTTATAGTTAACCATGTAAACCAATCAGAGCTCAGCTTTAATTTTAGAAACAGCTTTGGGAAAATTAAAGCTGAGCTCTCATTGGTTGTCATGAGCAACTAGAACAGTTCTGGTCTCAGTGCATTCTATGTAATGATTGAGATGCCAGGCCACAATGAGAGCTGCAGGGTGGCTTTTCATGATGGGACATAGATGAGGTCACTTATCAGGAGCCCTCTGTGATTTCAATGTGCTCTGAAAGAGACAACATAGTTGATTCTTCTCTCAGGTAAAAGCTGACACAGAACACTAAAATTCTCGGTGGGAATCAATTACTTGCAGTTATTGAAGATGAGAGTGAATATAGACATTACCGTCACTGTTTTTGAAGAAATAAAGTTAAACTTTGATTCGGCTTTCCTAAAAATAGTGATCTTGATGAAGTCTAAGTGCTCTGACTAACTGGGCAGGCCTAGCTATTACACAGCATGGATCCTACAATACTAGAAATGTACACATATTTTAAGAAGAGGAATTCGGTACAAAAAAATGGAAAAACGTGCTGTGGGAGATAATATAAGTATATAGTAATATATATGTACAGCATTCTGCTTGGAGAACATCTCCAACATTTCCAAAGCATAGGCATCAATATATAGTCGGTGCACCATTTGCTTTTATATATAACAAATACAAGCGGGCCTATACTTAAGGACACCGAGTAACAGACAACCCCTAGTTAAAGACGGACCCCTCTGCCCACTGTGACCTCTGGTGAAGCTCTCTGGATGCTTTACTATAGTCCTAGGCTGCAATGATCAGCTGTAAGGTGTCTGTAATGAAGAATTACATCAAAAAATTTTGAAACTCCAGTTGTCACTGGGGCAAAAAATTTTTTTGGCTGGATCTACAATTATAAAATATACAGTTTCGACTTGCATACAAATTCAACTTAAGAACAAACCTATGGAACCTACGTAACTCGGGGACTGCCTGTAGTGCCAACAGTCTATACATCCATACAGGACAAATTGAAATCTGGGATTAAGAATAATCTGTATTCTACATATCATAGTCTTAAAAATAACAACCGCTAGTTTTATGTTCTATAAACTGTATTTTATTGATTGCGACTAAAAACTCTCACATACCGTATATAGCCGACCTGAGTATAAGCCTACCCAATATATAGCCATCCAGCCCCATGTAGTATACAGCCAACCAGCCCCCTTAAGTATACAGCCCTCACCCCTGTAACAGCCGGCAGAGATGTGTCCATGCGCTTTTCCGGCCAGCACACAACATGACATCATCAGTGGCGACATCGCCGCATCATAGTATGCATCATAGTATGTAGAGCATGCATACTGTCAGGGTTGGTGATAGTGGACCCAGTGAACCACCGTGAGCGATGACTTAAGCCGACACCTGAGAGCAGAGTCTAAGTGACACCCAGTATGTGGTTCAGACTTGCTGCAGCGGGGATACCACCAGGTTGCTCCACAGGCGCGACTTTGCTTGTGGTGGCCAAGGCGAAGTACAGGATCGGCAAGCAGAATCAGAGTTGTGGTCAGGCAGATGGCACAGGATCGGAGTCGGGGACGTAGCACAAGGTCAAGGCAGGCAGCAAAGAATGAAGGCCAGGAACGTAGCAGAAGGTCACAACAGAGAATGCACAGAAATCACAATAGAATGCTTTCTCTAAGGCTATGAGGCTCAAAGATCCGGCAGTGGTCACAGAAAGAGGCCGGCTTTTTAACAGGTCAGCGGCTGGCCAGAGCCAATTAGCGGCATGCTTGCCCTTTAAATCCTACAGAGCCAGCCCCCTAGAAGGTGGGGACGCGTGTGCTGGAGCACAGGAGAAGCCGTTGGAGTGCAGAGAGGTAAGTCTCATGGGGTTACGCTACACGGGGCCACACGGGTGCGCCTGCAACCCGAGACATGGGCCGCAGGAGCACCCGTGACTCGGTTTCAGAACCTTTGTAGAGCCTTCAAAGGTAGTAAAATAGGTCTTGTGTACATGTGTACAGAGGGCAAGAACAGATGTGTGAGGATAGGTGAGGATCCTCCTCAGAATAAAATTTGGTGGGTGGTTTGGGTTGCTTGGGCTCCCTAGAAGACTTGGGCCCTGGGATATGGCCCTTTATTTTATAATCCACTACTGATTATGATTCTGAAAGTGATTTGACTGTGATCCTGTAAATGATAAAGTAATGCAGCTCATTCCCCCACTATCCTAGAAGGGTTATCCTCCACTGTGAAAATAGAGAAGACCATAAGAGATCCTTTTTGGTGCTTGGATCCTTGAGAATACTGCTCTTGGCAGTGAAACATGTCAGGTTATAGTCTTCAGTTTTATGTTTAAGCACCATCAGTGCTATATCAAGTTCAACCCCATCTAAATGAAATAAAGGATTATTAGAGAATACGGGAGCATTACATTGTGGAAAAACTGGAAGCATAGGAGCAGAATGTCCTTCCAGATATTATAAGTTCTTAGCTTTCAGTAGGCAAAGACATTCATGCCATGAGTGTTTGGGTATCCACTTGCCAAATGAGGTTCAAAGTGGATAAATGTACCTAATACACTAATAATCCACTAGCAACATATGTCCTTGGTGGAGTATATCTGGAGAGTCCCTTGTTGAGAAGTGGACAGAATGCCATGTCCATCAGCTGCCTCTAAAGCCAGCTGAATCTTGTCATATATCAAAAAAGGGCTGGACTCGAGGGTGTGCGTTGACACATGGTTTTAATGCATTTAAATACGCATGCGTTAATGCCACGTGTGAGGACACGCTCAGGAGAATGAAATAGTACAAAAGAGAATGACCAAAAATTATAAGAGATATGGAGGATCTCCTTGTAGAGGAAAGATTAAAATAATTACATTTATTGAATATTGAGAAGAGACGACTAAGGCTGGACAAGATATGTATGTAAATGATCTGTACATAAAATATGATGGAATGTTTTTCCATGTAATATCATACCAAAGCTTTTTTAATGTAAGAACTTTTAGTCTGTGTAATAGCCAAGCTCAGGAGCCATTCACAGCAGGGACAGCAGAGAGCTTCATAAAAGATGTGGATGACTTCTTAAAGCAAAATTACAACATATTTTATAATATACAATTGTGTTCCCTTCCAGTCCTTCCCCTAAGCTCATATTTTCTTCCTTGTCTGAACTTGATGAACATACATCTTTTTTTAACTGTAACTCTCTTAAATCTATGGGATAATGATTGCGGGTGGTCCAACAGCTCTATCCTGTTCTCCTCCAGATCAATTTACAAATCTCTGAAGTAATAATGAAAAGTGTAAAAGATCAAGTCAATATCATAAGGTGTCAAGTTCTAAGTTATTAACCCTAGTATCCAATAGGTTCCAAAACAAGAGTCATAAAAATATTTGCACTCAAGAAGTATCCTGTTTAATTAGAAGTAATTTTAATTTGCAAAAAAAGCATACACAATAAAAAATGAAATCAGTGTACACTGTATATATTGTACCATAGAAACTGGATCATAAAATCAATATATTGGTTGGTACAAGCCGAACAGAGTCCCCAACACTATTGTTAGTATAAACTTAAATGTAACCATGTAATCAGGTTCTCAACTTAAAAAATTTTTTTCAGTTAAAGAAAATAAACTGAATCCCATCCAAGAAATTCTATAAAACTGTAATGTAACATTGCACAAACAAATAAGACATAGTACTGAGGTATAATTTGCAATGTCTGAATTACAGTCTCGCCCCAATACAGTACCTCAGTGGTGTAAAAATAAAGAAAACACAGAAATAGATTTTTACACTTGACAGGCATACTATAGCTTATTTAATTGACATATAGGTTATCAAACAACATTATATCAAATACTTTACTTCACATTCCTTACCTCAATACCTTCCGTATCTTGAATAAACCTCCTACTGACAGACTGTAAGGCCTCCTGTGGCCACTCGTGGAACCAGTCAATAGCTGTGCAGTTAACTATAGCTGGGAACTTCCGCGCTCGAACACGCAGGGTGGAACCAACGGGAGAGAAGCATAGAATGACCTGGAGAACAAAGACACAAGAATTGTAAGTAACGACGACATTTTAAACTTTGCAAAGCAAAGTAATAGGATGCATTTTCACCATGATCCTCACAATCTCCTTTGTCTGACAACTAAAACAGAAAAATAATATGTAAATTTCTTCTCTGTGTGTTCTCTTCCTTTCCTACTTACTGCACTGCCTGTGATTGTAAAACAACTGGCTGGAGCAGTAGTCGCCCTGCAGACTCCAGTGGGACTAACACGGGACTCTGGAGAGCGACTGCTACTCCAGCCAGTTGTTTTACAATCAAATTCTATCATTACTTCCAACCAATAGTCAAAGATACATGCGATCAGATGGAGAGTAACCTATGATCTTTCCAGAATTTCTACAAAACCATTTTATCTGCAAAAGACAATGCAAAAGTTTGGAATAATTTGGACACTTGTGGCTATTTCTCCAAACGTAGGAGTTGCTGCAGGAGACTCCTGTAGTAATGTGTCATTTTCTTTGCATTATGTGGACAGTTTGTAATCCCGTCTTTTCTTTCATCTCTGCTGTACTTTCCCTCTTGGTCACCAATCTATAAATGTCTTTCCTTGTGCTACATTGTAGGGCAAATAGCCTTATTTACCAGCTTCATTGGTCTGCCAATAATTGTGATCTACATCCATTAACGCTTTTAAAATTATTTGAAGCCAAGAAAGGTCTTGTGTGGTGTATCCATTATATTTACTGCTATTAAGTGACATTAATGACAAGTAGAAACACAACCTCAGCTGCCTCCGCTCTTGATAAATTGAACACTTAATCCTGTGTTACTCTAAGACACTGAATCATCAGGCTGATTCTTTACGTAAGACGTTTTGATAAATCAACCACACAGGATTAAGAGACACTTCCTGACTTGAGATAAAATTACACGCCTTCATAAATCAAGGTATGACAGCCCTTACAATGTCAGATTGCCAACTGCACACAACACAAGGTATGATACTAAGACAACATGATTGATGAACTAAATGAATAGGCGAAAATATTTTTTTTGCTATTTCTGTATTAATGGGGTTGTACTAACTATTTAATTTATCCCATATCCACAGGTGGGGGTCTCAGGAGACCAGGTACAGTTCTCACGAATCGTTATCAGGTAGAGAATACGTCCTGCCATTCCATTCAATAGTATGCCTGTGTCCCATACCAAAGTTTCATAGCACAATGCTCGTCTACTTCTAGCTCTCCCATTCACGGTCTCTCATAATGCCAGAGATACCCTATCATTGTACTCACCAATTTCCGACACTCCCCTACAACAGAAGAACAAATGCTCATCCTGCTGCTCCACCCATTAATTAGAAGAAGACCACAATCTCCAAATTTCCCAGCACGTGGACTCTCACCATTTAGCAAGTGGATAGGAGATACTTTAGAAGGGTTGTACCAACTGTTATCTATGAGTTTTAAAGGAGACCCCTCACCAAAATGTGTCTGTTTTAGTAAATACAAGTGTTCCCCAAAAATATAATTCATTATACCACTGTTTTATCAACTATTTGAAAACTGCATGTTACCATTCCCCTTTCAAAGGGTGTGTCCATACAAGATACTGTACATAACCATACCGTACATTAGATACTGTCTGTTCTTATTGGACAATGTCAGACTGTGTTCAGACACCCCAACAACTGGTTACACCCACTTGTCAATTCAGTGAGCACAGCACAGAGTATTAAGAAAAGACCCATCCTTTTTCGGAGTGCACCCTTAACCATGTCTTAAAATTTCTACTAAAAGTTACTGTCACAGATACAATTACTTCACAAACAGATAATCTACTGCCAAAATAAATAATGGTAATTATGTCTACTATTTATTACATAATAAAACTGCTGACACGAATCTCAGTCTTACTTTAAGCTGAAGTCTAACTCTCTCCAGGAAGAACTTCCAACAATTTTCTTTTGAGTCTTCCAACCCGAGTCCGCGCACCTCATTTCGAATACCAGATACAATGGTGTCTACTTCTTCATCATTGAACAAGTCAGGGACTTCTCCTGAAAGAAATTACATTTTTTATTAACCAAAGCCTTGGTAAATAAATCTATCCCATCTCCATGAGATGTGGCATACTGCTGTGGGTAGTAAAAAGTGGATTTTTTTTAAATAATACAACCTAAAGGAGTCTCACTTCAGGTATGTCAACACTGCTTTCCCTGTTGAATATTCTGTAGGGCCACCAATGTATCGGGGTCAGGATTGCTCATAAACATTCTTTAACAGTTTTGTTAAGTCCGTTATTAGTCATTGTAGTTGAAGCTTGGGATGCTGCAACATGATGGTAACACAGGACCCCATATACTCACCATGTATTGTAATGAAGGATGTTGCAAGCTTGAGCCTGCCATAAAATTATATTAGGAAATAGCTAATGTAGTGCAAGGTGAAGTTTCTTAGGAGTTTGTTTTAGTGGTCTCCTGCTCTAAAAGTTCATTGTAACCAGAGATCATTTATCAATGGAAAAAATCTTTCAAGAAATGTTGATGTAATCACCTGACGCCAACAAGTCATTAATCAGAACGAGAAAGCGTTCATCTGGAACATGGGCATCTGTCAGCAGAAACACAGTGGGCATGTTCTTGGCTCCAGTCCTGATGTACAAATTGGCAAGATCCACCTGTAAAGGAAGGCAAGCAGTGATTTATACATTGTGGATATATTGATGTTAGTATTAAAAAAAAAAAAAAAAACCCTATGACTTTAAGGCTTATGTTAGAGCGGCCACCAGCTCTGTGGCTGTATTTATCTTCCATGTAACTTGTATCCTAAAATGGTGAAGTAAGTATCAGAGCCAGGTCTCCCACTAATGAATGAAGAATGACTTTCTGGATTTTCAACTGCAGGAGAACATGACCTACAGCCGACTACATGTTCCTAGTTTTTAATTGGATTAGACATATACAACTGAAAGTCTCTGTATGATTCAGTCCTACAATGATTGTGATTAAACTACTGGATTACAAATAGGATTCACTCAATAACCAGAAAAACCTAGTCAAACAATTTAGAAAAAAGAAAAATAATTATTACCGTATATACTCGTGTATAAGCCGAGTTTTTCAGCACAAAAAATGTGCCGAAAAACGTCCCCTCGGCTTATACACGAGTCTATTATACAAAAAAAATACCCAGTTAAAAAAAAATAAACTTAAATACTCACCCTCCGACGTCAGCGCGGCTCCCCGATGTCGGCGCGGCTTACCGATGTCCCCGATGTCAGCGCGCCCCGTCTCCTTTCTTCTCTGCGGCTCCTCTTCTCTCTTCTTTCTTCCGGCATGGACGCGGCCATGTTTTCTTCATGGCCGCGCATACTATGACATCAGCAGCGGCCGCGTCATAGTATGCGCCTGCTAGAAGAAAAGATGGCCGCATCCATGCCGGAAGAAAGAAGAGGAGCCGCGGAGAAGAAAGAAGCCAGGACGCGCTGACATCGGGGACATCGGTAAGCCGCGCCGACATCGGAGGGTGAGTATTTAAGTTTATTTTTTTAAGGTCCGTGGGGGCAGGCTGGCTGTATACTACTAGGGGATGCTGTATACCACTAGGGGCTTGCTGTATACCACTAGGGGCTTGCTGTATACCACTAGGGGCTTGCTGTATACTACTAGGGGCTCGCTGTATACTACTAGGGGCTTGCTGTATACTACATGGGGACTGGCTGTATACTACATGGGGACTGGCTGTATACTACATGGGGACTGGCTGTATACTACATGGGGACTGGCTGTATACTACATGGGGACTGGCTGTATACTACTAGGGGCTTGCTGTATACTACTAGGGGCTTGCTGTATACTACTAGGGGCTGCTGTATACTACTAGGGGCTGCTAAATACTACATGGCGGCTGGCAGGCTGTATACTACTGGGGGCTGGCAGGCTGTATACTACTGGGGGCTGGCAGGCTGTATACTACTGGGCGCTGGCAGGCTGTACACTACTGGGCGCTGGCAGGCTGTACACTACTGGGGGCTGGCAGGCTGTACACTACTGGGGGCTGGCAGGCTGTACACTACTGGGGGCTGGCAGGCTGTACACTACTGGGGGCTGGCAGGCTGTATACTACTGGGGGCTGGCAGGCTGTATACTACTGGGGGCTGGCAGGCTGTATACTACTGGGGGCTGGCAGGCTGTATACTACTTGGGGCTGGCAGGCTGTATACTACTGGGGGCTGGCAGGCTGTATACTATTGGGGGGGGTTGACCAATCCATTTCCCACCCTCGGCTTATACTCGAGTCAATAGTTTTTCCCAGTTTTTGTTGGTAAAATTAGGGGTCTCGGCTTATACTCGGGTCGACTTATACTCGAGTATATACGGTACTTGTGTCATTGCCAAACATCTTTGTTACTCAATATAGTTCCCGTCACTCTGCAAAACATTTGGAGGATTTGAGACCGCCATTCTTGTCAGCTATACAAGTTTCATCGATGGTAAAGACTTCTGTAAGCTAGGGTTTTCACCAATGCATGCCCCAGCCACTCCCTAGCTCAGACACCCCACAAATATATTGCACCTTGTGTGTTCCATACTTGGACCTGTGCAACTTGAAGTGATGTAAAAAGTACTCAGCCAGAGGTTGAGAAGTCTAGAAACTAGTTCCCACAAATGGAGCTACTGACATCCACCTTATGGGGTTATCCCTATTCCTCTGGATCAATGCTGTTGGAATATTATTTGATCTTGGACGTGTATTTCTATTCAATCTTATCTACCATTGTGCGCATGTACTGGCCATATATCAACACAGAAAAAAATTAACTTATAAAGTAACAAAACATGTGCCATTAACACGGTCAAGTAAAAAGTTTTGTGCACATAGATTTTTATATTAATAAAAGTTGCCAGGTCTTTAAAGGGACACTGCCCCCAGCATTTACCCCACTATACTACAGGTGGGGTTTGAAATATCCTTTCTAGAATTCCCTCTTTTATGTGAAATCTTGGCTATTTGCGAATTAATAAGTAAAATAAAGTGTGAAGTTAGCTTTTGTCTAAGAAGAGTTACTTTTAGAGAATGAAGTGTCACATCAGATGCCTCTATCTTTGGTTCTATAGTACATAGAGCACTTCATACCCGATCTGAGGTAAAATCTGGTGCCAGAGTGCACCAGAAAAGGGGGAGAAGGGAGGAGATATACTTTGTCTTCTTGGCCAGCAGTTGGCCAGCGCTTTTCCCAGCTGGGCAGGTAGACTGGGGCATGAATTCCCTGGTCTGCTGCATTTACTACAGTCTCAGTTGGAAAACCAGTTGTGACTATAGCTAAAATCTCCGGAGATTGCATCCGGATCTTGGGGGCAGAGCACCAGTGGGGTACTAAGAAAAAAAATTCCCCCAAAATCTTTAGTGGAGTTTTTGTTCTTAATATTTTCCATAAAATACTAACTGTAGTGGTCGCTGCAAGTATATACAGTATTTTTTGGACTATAAGGCGCACCATCAATAAATGCCTGCTAAAATGTCTAGGTTCATATATAAGGCGCACTGGACTATAAGGCGCACCTGATTATAAGGATGAATGACCAGCAGGTGGCAGACCTGTGCACAGTTCAAGGCAGCTGTTGTCTGTCAGTACGCTTCATATATAAGGCGCACTGGACTATAAGGCGCACCTGATTATAAGGATGAATGACCAGCAGGTGGCAGACCTGTGCACAGTTCAAGGCAGCTGTTGTCTGTAAGTAATATTCATATATAAGGCGCACTGGACTATATACGGTAAAAATACGGTAATCCATTTATTGAAAGCTTAAAATTTTTTTATAAATAATTAGAGCGTATAGTAGTAATAACTGCTTGTCTTACTCTCAGATCTTGGATGGCATATCCATTTTTCAAAGTGATCTGAAACACTTCTAGAGAGCTGATGTACGCCGCTAATTTGGACAGACTTTGCTTGCCACTTCCACCAACTCCAATCAGTAAAGCGTAACCACGAGGCTCCTCCAATATGCGACTAATACGACATCTAAAACAAAAAAAAGTGTTATTGCCCTTGGAATGAAGATGCAAACTTCTCCCATGTCTAAGTAATAACTTTATTATTTCATAGGAACTCCAATAACCACTGACACTGGTGCTAGGCCAGTCAAACTGTTAGACCCTCCATTGACATCCCAAGTATATTTACTGGACATTGACTCAATATTATGGAAATGCTTAGAAGTTTGGTTACTTACACGTGTTGCATTGCATCTTCAAATAAGACAAGATTCATGGCTGCATTAAGCTCATTGTAGCTGTCAAGGGCCTCAACAAGTGTCTTCCTGAGAGCATCCCATCCTTGGACTGGCAAATAAGAAGGAGCCCCAATACCGTTTGCAAAATGGCAAAATATGAGCGGCTCCCTGAAGAGCACATGGTCTTCTAAACCCTAGTATATATAGAACGGTAATATTTTAATGATTGCTGTAATTAACTTACTTAACTTGCATCCTAATTCAATAAATTTGAATCAGGACAAAAAGCTGAACATTTTAAGCATGCATTCTTTACTATCCCTGATTCCTAGGAATCTGCCATAATAGATGAGACCTCCACAGTCTTCTTCTGCAAAGCCTTCCACGGTTCTGACTAGAGACACTTTCTCCATATCCACTGAATGTGGACTGTGTCTGATCCAAGTTGGTTTGACCATTTAGACCCCAGTAATCACAAGAACAGGGCCCTGCAAAAAGCTGAATGGAGATGCTTTCTAAAGTTTCCTAGATGACCATTGTAACTTATTGTAACCTATAACTATAAAATACAAAATTGCTTCAGTAGTAAACATAATATCTATCTGGATTAACCCCTTAAGGACGCAGCCTGTTTGTACGTTAAGGCTCGGTCCTTTTTTTTTTAGAAATTTGACCAGCGTCTCTTTCTGTGGTAATAACTTTTCAACGCTTTAAGATATCCCTGTGATTTTGAGATTGTAGTTTATGTTAGTAGTATCAATTCAGTGATCCGTTCCTTTTTGGGGTGGGTAAAAATTCACAAATTTAGGAAAAATTTGAAAAAAATTACAATTTTCAAAGTTTCAAATGTTATACTTTTTAGACAAAAAGTCATACCACAAATTTTTTTGGGGGAAAAAACCTTTTGCCATTGGGCTTCTTTTTATTTCCATTATTTGTTTTAGGTTTCCATTTTTTTACGGATGTGAGAAGGTTTGAAGTTTTAGTAGCAACGTCTCAGATTTTCTTGAAATTGGAAAAATGCGAAACTTTTGGTGATGAATTCAGTTTGGAAGTGCTCTATAAAGGCTTTTGTACTATATACCCCCACAAGTAACCATTTTATGAACTTAACATCTCAACCTATTCAAATCAGCATTTAGGAGGTCTGTTTACACTTTTATTATTTTTCCGGAAGCAAACAAAAAATGGATTTGAAATTCTGAAATTTCAATTTTCCATTACGATTTTTCTCATTTAGCCCTAAAATGGACACATTAAGAAGAAATTTGAGGTAAATATACATCCCAAAATTTTTGCCCTGCTTCTTCCCGAGTACAGCAATACCAGACATGTGGATGTCAACTGCTGCTTTGTCGCACAGCGATGTAGAGAACACTGGAAGGCCAATTTGGCTGCAAATGTTTTGTGGTGCCACAGTGTAATTGAAGAGCCCCTGAAGTAACAGTACAATAGAAAACCCCCAAAAAAGAAGTGGGGTTTTGGGCAATGTATTGTGCAGCGTAGAGATTGGTCTGAGAAATCATCAGACCAATTAGGTACTCCCTAAAAAAAGAACTTAAAAAAGTCCACTGGTCCAAGCCCTGCCATGTCTCTTTGTATCCCAGGACTGGCCGTAAAATCAGGGACCTGAGGGGCATAGTTACTGGGGGTCTCCCATGTGGGGTCAGCAGAAGTCCCGGGCACCCCAGCAGAAGTCCCGGGCACCCCAGCAGAAGTCCCGGGCACTCCAGCAGAAGTCCCGGGCACTCCAGCAGAAGTCCCGGGCACTCCAGCAGAAGTCCCGGGCACTCCAGCAGAAGTCCCGGGCACTCCAGCAGAAGTCCCGGGCACTCCAGCAGAAGTCCCGGGCACCCCAGCAGAAGTCCCGGGCACCCCAGCAGAAGTCCCGGGCACCCCAGCAGAAGTCCCGGGCACCCCAGCAGAAGTCCCGGGCACTCCAGCAGAACTCCACAAAATGCCTTCTCCTCCTCACAACGCCTGCTCCTCCACACACACCTGCTCCTCCGCTAAACGCCTACTCCACACGATTCACACTTAAAAGTGAGGTTTGGGGGAAAGCGAATACAGACGATGGGGGGGATAGTACAGGGAATGACGGGATTACCTAATGTTTGCATGTCGTGCCGCTGGCAGATATATCCTCCACTGAGCGCTAACTCACTGTGCTCGGTGGCGGATATATCCGCCACAGAGCGGCAAGTGGTTAAACAGCCAAAACAAAACTATACATCCAAAAGCCCAATTAACATCTAACCCCTATTTCTAGTACATAAGACACTAGGCTGGGTAAAGTTTTTAACTATGCCTTTTAAAGTATGGGCTTTTACTGGGACACTCTGGTGAACAAGTATGTGGATGCTGTATCATGCAGCTGCTTACATCAAAGTATTTTCTTGCTGTGTCATGAAGAAGTTTCCTGAATAACTCTGAGTCTTTGGCTTCCACCAGCTTGTCCCCATACACCCGAGAAGACTCATGTAGCCAAAGCTGCACCAGATCATTTGACTGCTTTAAGCAATCTGGAGTAGCAAATAAAATTCCCTAAAACAGAAAGAAAGAATTACACTTTATAACTAGAACATACTTATTAAGGAGGATGGTGTTGATGTGTAAAGAAATTTCTTAAGGTGTCACATTTTATCAGCCATGTGATGAATGTAAGAGTTTTGTAGATTTGCAATGATTTTTTGCAAATTCAATGCATACCATGCAGGAGATATAGCAAATAGGCTGTAATACATGTATGAAATCTTCTGTAAATTTGAATATTCCAGATTCAATATTCAATATTTTAAACACATCCATGATACTGTATTTTACTTTAATGGTATTGTATGGTGCACTTTTTAATAAGAAGACATTTTTCTACATATCCCTAATGTATGGGTGACATCTTCCATGAAAGTCTAATACATTTTGCACATTAAGGGCTTGGACCAAGTAAGCATGTTGTCAGCTGTTGGATATGAGGAACCGACTGCCGACACCCCTCGCAGTTCATGGCAATGGACTCTCAGCGATCCGGAGAATGGGGTCCCATTCTCAGCAATTGATAGGGTATCAGTCCGAGCATGCCCCATGCTGCATGTGCTCTGCAATTTCTAACACTGCTATACTATTGAAAAGAACTGCAGGACTTCTGCTCAACCTGACACTCCACCCAGCAGTGAGAACGGCACACCAAGTCTCCGCATCTCTGGTGGTTTCAAAAGTCAGTCCTTCAACAATCAGATCCTGGCAGTGGTCTTCGCTAATCTTCACCTAGAAAAAAAGACTTCTAAAAAGCAGACTGGAATGTGTGGTCGAGATGTCAGGCAATCCGAGCTGCTAATTATTCCCACCCCCTGTTTAATGTCACCTCCCTTTCCAACATGGGAGAGGGAGGCATCCATCACACAAGAGGCGTGAATTCAGGTTTTTCACGTTATGTCACCTCCCTATTATTCAGGCGAGGGCCTGAATAATTACCCGTCTCCACCATTTCCTGGTTAATCTTGACACGCCGGGATCACCTAGAAAAAAGACTTCTAGAGAGCGGGGAAGAGATGTCTGGTGCTCCAGGCTGCTAATTATTCACACCCACTGATTGATGTCACCTCCCTTTCTAATGTAGAAGGAGGCATATATCACACAAGAGGTGTGAATTCACATTTCTCATGTGATGTCCATGCTGGGAGAGGGAGGTGGCGAGGGCTTGAATAATTTGAAGCCTGGAGTGCCGGACACCTTGTCACTGTGCTCTGGTCTGCTTTTTATAAGTCTTTTTTTGTAGGTGAACCCGGCAAGTCAAGATTAACAAAGACAAGTGCCAGGATCCGGATGAAGAGGAGGACAGGTGAGTATCTGTAGATTTTTCCTCTTTTTGTTAGTGGCAGATTTCCTTTAAGCTGCTGCCTAGTTCGGCATTTCAACTCCACCATGCACTTACTTTTATAGTTCAACTAAGCCCCACATTTTTACACATAAAACTAAATAAAAAAAAAAAAAGAGGTTTAATATAGTCTCAACTTGAACAGATTTGGGGAGCTAAGTGTACCTGAAAAATATTGGCGATATCCCTCAGGTTAAAAATATAATGAAATTTGATAGCGGTTGGAAGGAAATTCTGCACCATTTTCTGGCTAAGCCACATTGCTGCCTGAATCACAGTTGGTCCAGTTCGCAGAATTGAGGGATGGAATGAGTATTGCTGGAAGTGGAAACTAAGAATCTTGGCAAAGATGGCTTCCAGGGCGTCATTTGAAGGGAAGCTTACAGCAAAAACGGTAAAGTGTCTCTAAATGGAAAGATATAGATAAGACATATTAATTACTTTATTGGTGACATTGTGAAAAAAAATTGCATTAAAAAAATTTCTTTGTACAAATATTTAAAACAAAAGTTGATTTGACAGATTTTGCACTGTTCTTGTAGATCATCCAGATAGACATAAAAGAGTTGAGCAAAGTTAGACTTGATCATGCATCTTCAACATTACCTGCAATCGTGGATTAATCGTAAAGCTTCCTGCGGTGGGATTCATACAAGCAACATACTGGCAATTGTGAACTTCTTTAAGTGTCATTTTTTGACGTTCATACCTGCAGTAAAAGGTTAAATATTAGATTAAATATTATCATGTGCAACACCCTTGCCAATGCGCATGGCAGAGGAGTGGTCGCGAATAAGCCCCTTGTACCATTCAGTACACCAAGAGGTAACATGCAATGTTAGATATTGCCTGGATAGGCAAGGCTTAATTGTATTTGCTATTGTTATCCAATGATGTTCCAATCTGTAAACTGGAGTGTGATTGGAGAGTGAGACCACCTGACCAGGGAGTAAAAAAACCCCTGGACAGGAAATGACCGAAGGTCTTTCCAGCAAGCTCTCTTACCAGAGAGGGAGTTAGTGCTGAGCTCTCACCTCATGAGCAGCTCTTAGGCCCCAGCTCCTGACAGAGGAGCATATCAACCCTACACTGAGTGACCAGAGACAGCGTGTGCCTCACACCTCTAGTGAGCTCACACAGAACAACCAGGACTAGAGCTGCAGCTTCCAGCATTGGACACAGCTACATCCTAGCCTGCATCTGCAACCAGGCTGGTGACCTAACTCCTGAGGTTCATTCTCCAAGATCACTCCCAGTAACCCGACCATTTGTACAGAATCGTTTAGCCCGTTGCTGCTGTTGGTTCGAATAAAGAACTGTAAGTTAGTTCTGCACAACGTTGCCTCCGTCTGGGCCCTGCTACGGCTGTATCACCAAAAAGGGCACCCCCATCTATCATCCAGGGATTCATACTATGGACACTAAAGGATTGCCCCGGGGAGAACCAGTACATCAGCCTCTCCCTCATCTAATTTCTTGCACACACCACCCGCTGGAGACCTGCCAGGCTGTGTGACAGCCCTCGGTCCCCATACCAAGCACTGTGACACTAGTGTGCCTAGGCCGCAACCGCCAGCCACTCCGGTATTCTGGGCCCCAGCTGCCTCCAGGCCCCAAGAAAAGCCTAGGCCCGGATGGGGGATGTTGCACATGTAATTGTAGTTTGTGTGAATAATGGATTGAAAGGGGTCTCCAGAGACATCACTAATCCTCTATCCATAAGCTAGGGAATAGTAATTGATCAAAAGGTATCTGACCTTTCAGAACAGAAGCATTCTGTTTAAATGGAGAGGAAAACAGCACACATAATCACAGCTCCATTTACTCCTTTAAGGTTCAACAAGTCTTAAGCTACAATATCACTCCCCAAGGAGTAAAAAGAATGGAGTGCAGCAGACTATCATTCCATTCACAAAAGGGACTTAAAGGGAATCAATCACCACCACTGACCTACCCAAAACTAACTGCTATGTTATACAGGGCTATACCCACACATGCCATCCATACCCGATTTTACGGATTTTACCTGATCGGGTTTTTACGTTCAGCTGCTCCTTCCATGGCAAAAATGCACTTTAGCTTATTTATAATGTGGCTCAAGTGCTTTAGGGAGGCTTTAACCGGGCTCAAAAGGACACCGGGGCTTAATGAACCCAGGAGTATAGCCAAAGGAGGAAGGATGAGAGAAGGCGCTGGTTGTGGCATTGTCACTGCTGTGGAGCCGGAGCCCTGAGATACTCTACTCTACTTCATTTGCATATTTCTTAAATGATGATTTGGTCTATAAGGAGCAGGTGGAAAAAAAAACAAAGCTATGGGTGGCATGTGCTTGCATAGATCTATGGAATGAAGCAGTTATTATTGGGTAGTTAAATCATGGATTGATGGATGCTCTCCGTCTAGGGATCAATGGGGGTCCCTGTAAGCAGATATATAGCAATCAGATAAATCTACTAGAAATTCGACAAGAACCAGGTTAACATTTAGTCAGTGATTGATCGGAAAACCCCATAAAAGAAGTTTTACCATTTTAGCCAAAAAGTTACACGGTTTGTTAAATTTGTTTCCCTATTAATTCTTCAGAACTTTCAAAAAAGTCTTTATTCACGAATAACCTTAATATACTGAAACATGTACAAAGTGAACACTTTACCAATGTCCGTAATCGAAATGCTGTCTTATCAGGGCATGCGGCTGGACAGTTCCATACTTGTCTACCTCAGGCATGTTCAAGTCATCAATAAAATAGACCAACTTTTTGTTTCCAATAGGGCCATAGTTACGCCCCGCTTTCTTTTCCAAAGACTTTTCAAGGATCCCTGTAAAATAAAGAGATCTCTCTTACACAGTGTACATCTATGTTCAATGAGAAAGATTCATCTGTTTTGGCTCAACGATTTGACACACTTGTTAATGGTCAACTAATATTGAAGTTTGTATTTAACAATATGAAAAAGATATTTTCAATTAGACATAGGTTTTATACATGCAAAACAGATTGTAATTCATAGTCATTCAGTACAAATGTAAAGTGAATCGTAAAGTAAAGCCTAAACTTCCCATTTTTTACAATTATTTGGCTCATTAGGTTTCCATCAGAATGGGAATGTGCTAAGTCACTGTGTTTTATCTTTAGTAACTTGTAATATATGTAGGCATCTTTTTTTAATTCTAGTTCTAAATGATACATTCCTTGTATTTCCACAAATTTCAGTAGAAAAAACTGTGCTACGTAGTGTCAGTGCATTGTAGTCAAATACTGATAATGGTTATTTATTGTAATGAATTTGAACAGAAAAAAGGAAACTTACTCAATATTGGATTTAGTTCAAATGAAAAAAATAGTACAATAAAAGTCATCACCCTATTATACTAATCTTACTTTGCAGAGCAGCCGATGTAGTGTAATAGTTAAATGGTACTTTGGATATCATATACTGATCAGATAAGCAAACCAGTCTATCATTCAGAAACACAGTCTTGCCCACTCCTGCACTGCCCACCAGCATCACCGGCTTAGACCTTTTTATTAGTAAATCTGTGAAGTATCCAAGGCATGTGGTTTCAGATGTATGGACAAAAACCGCCTACAAATCAAAGAGAAAAAAAATGTATAAAACAACAGCATGTAATATATGAGCTACAGGAATATTATATAACACATAATAGTACTAGTATTAGCTTTTTCAGCTCAGAGTTATGCTACTACTTGTTTATCGTTGCTTTTTCACAGCACCAATAGTGTAACCTGCAGGACCATTAAAAGTAGAAAGTATGGGAAACTTGATCAATTCTATATAAATATAATCCACTAGGGTTTGTTTAGAAGTGAATTATTAGTTTCCAAGGTTTTGGCCAATAGGGTAATATGTAACAGGTATGGTGGACTGATTGGTCTGGTTCTGGTCCAGGGTGTACAATATCACCTATTTTCTGTTCAGTATCACTTGAGAGGCCCATTTGCCATTTTAATGCTACCCAGCTTTTTTTTCCTGTCCAGTAAATATACCACAAAATATTTGAGTGTCCTTTTCAGGCAATGAGGAGCTTTTCAGCATTCTGAAATTCATGAAAATGTGGTTTTCCTATACTGACGACAATCAACTACATTTCTACAGAGAACACATGTTACTCCCTTCCCGACACTCACTTTGGCTCCCCTTACTATACTTTCCCTCCCTGTTTTTGTTGTTATTCTTTATCATGTGTCTTAGTCTATCTAGGAGGTAGGACTGTGATAGCACCCAGGCTATGCATATATCTCTGCACAACTACTGTATAAAAGTTTTGTGTCCCAATGCCTCTATTGTTGCTTTTGCATTGTGGTCCATTGACTTGTGGAAAAAATATACTCTTAACAAAAAGTGAATTAGTCAAAGCTATCATTGCCATGAAAATAATAAAAGTATAGTTTTTTGCATGATAAGATTTTGTAACCTCAAAAATCATATCCAAAACGAAACCAAAATAACATACCTGTAAAGGGGTTTCAGGGTCCATTTCAAATTTAGGAACTTTTTCGCTCCAAGGAATGAACTTCCTGGCTTTGTTATCCAAATAATAATCAAAAACTGTTCCTTGGCCCGGAAATTTCACTGCTTTTAATTCTTTGATCCACCACTGACTGAATTCAGCCCTGTAGTCTATCAACTGAAACAAAATCGGCACAATAATAAATAAAATTTGTGATAAAATATGTAGATATATTATCACTAGTGCCCTTATAAGTCTGAAAATATATGGTATTGTTGGGTAAAAACTATGGTGTTTTAGATGTGTTGGAGGGGTGGTTGGGACTGTATGTTTTTTAATGAGCGTGTATGAATGGAAATGTTTACATACCCTTAAGAATAAATGTTATTAGATTACTCTGTTTCATATCCATGGCACTTTAACCCCTTAAGGACCAGGCCCTTTTTCATTTTTGCGTTTTTATTTTTCACTCCCCACCTTCAAAAATCTATAACTTTTTTATTTTTCCATGTACAGAGCTGTGTGATGTCTTATTTTCTGCGTAACAAATTGCACTTCGTATTGATGGTATTAAATATTCCATGCCGTGTACTGGGAAGCGGGAAAAAAATTCTAAATGCAGTGAAAAGGATGAAAAAACACATTGTGCCATTTCTTGTGGGCTTGGTTTTTACAGCTTTCACTGTGCGCCCCAAATGACATGTCTACTTTATTCATTGGCCCAATACGATCACAGGGATACCAAATTTGTATAGGTTTTATAATGTTTTCATACATTTACAAAAATTAAAACCTCCTGTACAGAAGAAAAATTCTTCATTTTACAGTGTTCTTGCGCTAATAACTTTTTCATACTTTAGTGTACAGAGCTGTGGGTGGTGTCATTTTTTGCAACTTCTGATGACGTTTTCAACGCTTTTATTTTTAGGACTGTGCGACCTTTTGATCACTTTTTACAGAATTTTTTCTATTTTTCAAAATGGCTAAAAAATGCAATTTGCGACTTCGGGCGCTATTTTCCGCTACGGGGTAAAACGCAGTGAAAAACGGTTATTATATTTTGATAGATCGGGCATTTACGGACGCGCGATACCTAATGTGTTTAGGATTTTTGCTGTTTATTTATATTTATATCAGTTCTAGGGAAAGGGGGGTGATTTGAATTTTTATGATTTTTTATATAATTTTTTTTTTTTTTTACTTTTTTTTATTTATTTTTTTTACTATTTTTTAGACTCCCTAGGGTACTTTAACCCTAGGTTGTCTGATTGATCCTACCATACACTGCCATACTACAGTATGGCAGTATATGGGGATTTTGCATACCATCTATTACCATGTGCAGATCGCACATTGTAATACATAGCCTCAATCATGACAGCCTCGGATCTTTGTGTGATCCGAGGCTATCATGACAACGGAACGCTGCTCCCCGATCACGGGTGTTAGCAATGGGCGTTTGCTTCATTATGAGCTCTCTTCATACTCCCCCATGCGCAGCAAGACGTAAGGATATGTCTTATTGCGCTATGGGGTTAAGGACTTTGGGGCAGATTTACTTACCCGGTCCTGTCGCGATCCCCACTGTGCGTTGTCCGAAGAGGATTGGGGTCTGCCACGATTCACTAAGGTGGTGCGTCCAATTTCCTTTATGTGTTGCTTCCCCGCTGAGGTCCGTCGGAGTACACCTTCTTCTTCCCAGTGCATGTAAGTGCTTGATCTGGCGACACAATCTCGTTTTTAAATTCCGCGGTTTGTCCAAATCAGTTGGGTTGTCCAACGGCACGCCCCCCCATTTTTGTTGCATGCAAGCCGGCGCCGATGTGCAACAATCCGATCCTGTGCACCAAGAACCCGGGGCAATTTGGGCAAAAAGGGAATTTTCGGGAAACCTGACAGAATCGCGGTTCGCGGACCCTTAGTAAATGTGCCCCTTTGTGTTTAATACTACCATGATTATGTGTGGCAGCTTTTTCAGGCATGGTGGAGATGGTCACCATGACTATTCCACTAGCCCCCAATACCAAAACCAGGCTACTCCTGGGCTATTACTTCCCAATGATTGCAATAATCATTTAATTAACCCCATACATTGAAATTGGCAAAAAAACATTTACCCAATATATCTCCTAAGTAAAGCATGAATTACAGCTTTTACAGTCTCCACTCAACTCAATTTATGAGTAAAAAGTTTTGCAACTATAAACTGATTTAGCACCAAAATGAGTAAAATCAGACACTTTTGATTACTAGAAAGGTAATCCTGTACACACATAATTCCTACATTTCAGCTTCGATACCCTAAAGATGAACAAAGATGGGAATATCAAGAAAGAAAATATACAAAAGGACTAAGTAATTATGTGAGTGTAAAAGAAAAGAAAGATAATACAAGAAAATTACAGGGTGACAGGCAGAAATAAAGATCTTTCAGTGTATTATGTCATGTGCATGAATATTTCACCCTTACAACCTTCTTAATATGCTAAGCTTTGCAATTCACTGTTAAATGTATGACAAGGCAATTTTCTATCATTAAAATGCAAACACATAAATAAATCAGCAATAAAAGTGTCACAACAAACCTGGTCTTTGTGTAGAGCCCCACCAAAAGCCCAGATACAGGCAAAGACGAAATATAACTCATACAGTTCTCTCGATGAGTCATGAGGGACATTCTCCGGGGTTAGTAGACAGTCCAGAAGAGAACACAGGGTCTGTGGTAAATTAATAGTCCAGAAAATGGATATACAAATTGTTAATTGTTTAAAGATATATTTTTTATGAATAGTATCGTTATTTACTGTGTAATACTATACATGTAATTTCCCTGCAGCTTCCCTATACAAAGGAGGGAAAACTGCTGTCGAATTAGTATATATCCTACTACTGCTGAAGCTCTGTGTTATAGTCAGTATTTTATAATACTAAATGCATTTATAATTAAAATGAACTATTTATTAACATTTTAGATGAACATGTACCATGAAGGTTTACAAAGCAAATTACCTGAACCATGCTGTTCTCCGAAATTGGCGTTACGGTTTTAAGAAAACCACTTCTGAACTGCTCCAGGCATGGAGGGACATATTTGTCAAACAGTATGGTGAGATTAGCCTTTTCAGTTTGGCTATTTCTGGTATCTATCCAGCTGGTCACGTAGCTGACAGGAGGCAAATAAATTAATTTAGAAAGGTTTTTGAGCTTAATGTAAAACCTCTCATTGTCAGGATCAAACAGAAAATCGCAGTATGGACCAGAATGAATCTCCCCATGGCAGCGAGAGTGGTTACTTTTAAAATGATAGTACTGCCGCAGATTTTATTTATATTTCAGAATAGTCCAATAATAATCCATAGGAATTTTTTTGCTGTTCTTGACTCCCTCCTAAGGCAACTTTTGTGGAATGGGGGGAAGGCCCGTATTAGTCTTCGGAAATTGTATGCCCCAATAGATAGTGGTGGATTAGCTATACCGGATTTTTACAATTATTTTCTTGCAGCTCAATGGCAAAATATTATAGATAGTGATAAGGTAATGGTAGAATATATCTTAAAAGAAATATGTGTGTTTACTTGGTTATGATATATGGAGCTTATTAGAAACTGGGGTTTTTTCGAAATTTGATCACAAGGTTGGTTATTCAATTTTTGAGTTAATGCAGTGGGTTTGGGATAGGATAAAAAATGTAAAAGGGGTTAAGGAGTATTCAAATAAAACGCCACTGTGGGGATTTTCAAAATGGACCCTGCTATGTACGGAGTCCTCAAAATTCTGGAAAGGGAAAGGGGTTTTCTTTCTGCACCAGGTGTTAGATCAAGGGGGTCTAAAAACCTTTGAAAGAATGGTTATAGATTTTGGTTTAGGGATTGTTGATTGGCTTTTTTATGCACAACTCAGCCACGTCTTCAGTGCTAGATTCCCAGATAAGGAGTTGATACAAGAAGAGCGTCCCCTAAAAGACATGTTTGCTCCCCAAAATAGTAGAGGTCTAATGTCTAGAGTTTATAAAAATATGACTAAAAACGAAAATCAACTCCCTGCAATTGAATGTTATAAAAAGTGGCAGAAAGATAAGGAGTGGGTGGATTCACTGCATATGACCAGGAATACGATTAAGAACATGTCCCATTTTATCTCCCAGATCTTTGTTGTACATCGGGTACATATGACGCCAAAACGATTAAATTATTTTTGGAAAACGGATGAAGGAAAGTGCCCAAGGTGCAGCCTGATAGACGCTGATCTTGTACATATGCTGTGGAGATGCCCAAAGCTACACCGCTATTGGACAAGTGTACTTGATAGTTTGCAAGTAGTATTCAACTGTAGCATTCATTCGAATCTACAGGTCTGTATCTTGGGATCAAAGATTGGTATTCGTGGCGCATCAAGTTGCATTCCATCTATATTAAAAGGCCTCTTTTTGGCAAGATTGGGAATCCTGCATCATTGGAAAGATACAGAGGCACCCAGGGTGAAGGCCTGGGCAGATAGAGTGGACACTCTCTTCTATGCAGAGAAACAGGAGGATTGTGAAAGTGGTGCAAAAAGAGATAGTATGAGGGATTTGTGGCTTAATCGACTCAGAGAATAATAATGTTTATAGCACCTATTGTTTGATTAACGGTTTAAATAACTCCAACTTATAAATTCCATCCTGAACGAGGCTATACGTCTCTTTTGGGGTCTTGGTTAGTTGTCAGCCGCCAGGGGTGGGTGGGATGGCGGTTAAATTGGTACAATGATAAATGTTTGGATGCATTTGAAATGCTAATGTAATGATACTGTTCATGAAGGTATATGTACCTATTTTGTATTGAATTATTTTTTTAAATTAAAAAAAAAAAAAAATTAATTTAGAAAGGTTGATGGTGGTCATACTAAAGCCTCATGTATACGGCCATGTGCTTTGGCCGTGATCTAATCGCACAAATTATGTCCAACTCATGTTACCTTGTTGCCTTCTATTGGGCACGTTCACAATGAGGTGCATGCACTGTAAGGAACCATCAGGGCCGTAACTTTAGGGGGTGTAGAGTTTGCGATTGCACCTGGGCCCAAGAGGTTTAGCTTTCCCATATTACTATAAACCATTCATTATAGTCGGGGGCCTGGCACAGACTTTGCACTGGGGCCCAACAGATTCTAGTTACACCACTGGGAACCATCTATCACCACACCATGAAAATGCTGATTTCCCGCACCACAAATGATAGGACAGGTCCTATAACTTCTATCGGGCCTGGGCAGTCACTTCCTATGGATACCGGCGGCGTGAGCAACACTCACATGCTGATGTCAGACAGGCCGCAACCAACCGCAATTAGCCCATTGCCTGCAGCCTGTAAATTGCACACCAGTTTGTGTGCATGAGGCCCAAGGCTAAGTTGACCTAGCTTCAGTCATGCACTTCCTTTATTGATAGCGGAAAAATATTGCAGCAGTGGAAACATAATGGAAACTATGAAGAATGGAAGGCGGATGGAAGATCAACCACTCACATTCCACATTTGGTTCGCTTTATATAATAGCGTAAGGAAACCCTCACTTAAGATATGAACTGGGTCAACGCATACATACATTAAAAAATGAATATCTACTATTTAAAATACTTTGTGGTTTTCTACATAAATTCTACTGAAATATCTGCTGTATTACATCGCATTGGTTTTCCCATGGAATTCAGCCTAATCATGTGTGAGGGTAAGTTTTTGTTAAATCCCCTTCACATTTTTGTATATAATATTTCTAGTATGTGTTGATGTCGCTAAAAAAGAACACTTTATATTACAGTCTTGAAGTTTATGGTACAATTAATCAGAATTTGTGCCAATACAATACATCCATATTCAAATAAAAGGAACCAAGTAGCGTTAAGAAGGAAAATAAAATCGGAAATAAAAGTCAACTGGTGAAACTTATTACGTTGGTGGATGTCAGGCACAATTCCGGAAAGCTTATGAAAGCTTTCATAAGAACTTAATCTATGGGATTTTTAATGTTGACTATTTTATAAATTACTTACGGATTCCAACCGAGATCTTGAGGGTTCACATAAAGAATTCCTGCTCTAGAAACAGTGGCTGGAGTTGCAGTCTTTAGATGATGAATTTCGAATACTAGACGCATGGTAGGAGTCAAAGGGATTCTCTCATTGCTTGCAAGAGTCAAGACCTTTATTTGAAAGCAAAACAAAAAACATACACAGTATAAATGACATTATTGAGAATACTGTCATAGCTGATGTGAATAATATGTGAGAAAGAAACTTCCTATATATCTCCTGCGACCACTGTCTTTGCTTAGGTCTCTCCTCAGGCATTGCTTACTCCTGCCCTCTCCAGAGACGATGGGGCTCATTTACTAAGGGTCCGCGGAGCGCATTTTCGTCAGGTTTCCTCCGGCGGACCTCAGCAGGGGAAGTGACAGATGCAGGAACTCGGACGCACGATGTTAGTGAATTGCGCTGGACTTCATCTTCGTCGGACTGTCCGGATCAGGGATTGCTACAGGACCGGGTAAGTAAATGTGCCCCATTGACTTATTCTAATACCTGCAGTAGTCAAGACCATCTTCCTGTAGCAAAACAGATTCTACAGACTTCATAGTGAATATCACTTATAAGGGGAACAGGGGCAAATAAGGCGTTATTCTCCAATAAGATAAGAGGAGTTATTCTCCAATAAGATATAATATTAATAATAATATTATTATTATTATGGTTATGAGATTCGCTTACACTATTGGTTTATGCAACGTTAGTTTAAAAACTACTGACCACGTAAAGGGAACCTGTCACCAGAGGGCCATTTTTAGTAGTCCCCCTAAGAAAAAAATGGTCCTCCACCAGTTTAAAAGCCTCCTTCTTCTCTTTCAAATCCACCTATTCTCACTGACCACAGGAAGCAAATCTCCCAATCTGAATTACAATAGCACAAATGTCAGAGAAATGTATGCATTTAACGTCATTAAGCTTTTTTTTACCTTATTGTCATCCATAACTGTGTTCAGTGATTCAATCCACATGGGATCAATGTCTCCATCAAGCACAATCCACTTAGGACCCTCGTGTGTTATGTTTGCCTGTTCCCTCATAAGATTTGAGAAGAGGCCTAAAATGGAATTAAACGTGGAAGTTTTCTTTTTTTGTTGTAAATGTAAGGTGATTATAAACAATATTCACGCATAAAAGTGTAAGGTAACTCTAGTCAAAAAGTAAAATCTACATGGTTAAGTCTGGTATGAGTTTTATTGGCTGAATATTTCAAATGTAAAATGTAAATTGCTCAAATGTAGTTGGGAAAGATATCAGCATCATGGCATCCACTACTGACAACAGGTGAAGTCAAAGCTTATGTACTCCACTACATTGGATATATGGAAGAAGGACAACCAGCTAACTCACGCTATGCATCCTGTTCATTAAGCAACATGGAAACAAACCCCGGCGTGAGGGCAATCAGTAGAGCAACAAAATAAATGGTCCAGACGTGATAAGATCACGTGTATTTCCAGCTTTATTCCATGTTCGTGTGAAACATCCACAGATTGCTTAAAAACATGTCAACCTAAGCAACCTCTGGAAATGCACCTGATCTTATCGTAGCTGGACCATTGATCTTATGTACTCCACTACCCGGCACAGAGACAGATAACTCTCCCTTTGATCCAAAGGGGTTTTACCTATTTTTGTTAACCCCTATTCACAGAAAATAGGATAATAATTTGATCAGTTGAGGTCAGACTGCTGGGACCCTCACCGATAAGGAGAATGGGGCTCACATTCTGTGAGTAGCAATGTAGTAGCAGGTCGAGCTTATATCCTGACACTCCATTGAATACTCTTGAGAGATAGCGTCGTAGATACCCGAACACTACAATGTACAACACTTACATAGCATTGGATGGAGCGTCAGGGAGCATGATATATCTGCCACTTCATTAATTTACTGAGAACTGTGGGTTAACCATTCTAAAGATCGGTCCTAGCAGTCAGACCTATCACATGATACTTGGTACAAATCCTTTAATCAGTCACATTCAGTGTTTTGCTGCTTATATCCAAGAGGTTGTTGTAAAGCAAATCACTAAACATAGTTAGGGTAAGATGGCAGCCACCATAATCTTATACCAAAAAAAATCTACAACAGTACAATAAAAAAGCGCAACCTAGTTTTAGTGACTTCAAAGAAAATTGTTTGTCCATTTCTTTAAAATAAACAACATATCACTCTTTGCCTTGACTGGTAAGTTGTGCTACATGGGCACAAGTCCACCAAATGTATATGTGTAGTTAACATTAGTTATCAGCTGTGCATGCTTACTGTTAGGATAGTATTCTACACTGACAGGCCTAGAGTCAGTGTAAAATAACACTGGCTGCAATTGAAAGTGACTACAATACTGGGGATGACAAGGACAGGGCAAAGTGAGTCTTATCTGTCTGCATCATAATCAGAATTGATTGCAGAGCTACAACTAAGGCTCCATGTACACGTTCGTGTAAGCGGATGTGTGCCGTGAGCCATAAGCCGGATGCAGAGGGGCATGCTCAGACATGCACAATGCACCTCTATGGTGACCGTGAACTAGCTGCCATTTTAGGCACGATTTGTAGCCGTGTGCACGGAGCCCAAGAACTGTATTGATTAAGCTTGTAGCGCATCAGCCAAACCTGTATTGTATGAATAAGGACCTTTTAATGGATTAAAGAATAAGTGTTTGAACTTTTAACATTGTGCCGGATGAACTTTTTCTTTTTTGGCCTTTTGGACTTCTATTCTATCCAGGAAGATTCATTCTGATGCACAGTATCAGGATCCGGTCTATAATAGCGTGGAAGGGTTAGCTGCATCTGAAGCCTTATTGTTTTTATCGTATTAGAGCTTACAGACAGCCAAGATCTACGTTCAGAAACAAAAGTTTGGGAATGTGGCACTCGTCATGAAATGTATGGTGTCTAGAGATGGACGAATTTTTCGAAAAAATTTGATTCGACCCATATCGAATCATGACGAGGGTCCTTTCTCCCACATCCCCGTACTGCCTACTACTAGGTAATATTCTATTTACTGTATTTTGATTCCCTTTGGCTTTGGTATTAAGCCTCTACATGCTTAAACATCGTGATTTTTTTGCTGAGATTATTTTATTGGCTTTGGATGTTTTTACCATTGCAGTGTTATCTTTATATATTCCTAATTATTTGATTATTGTGACCGGGGTTTATGTATGGGATGTTTTGTAATTTTCAGTGGTCTGCCACTGTTTTTAACGCTGATTACATTTAATAAAGTTTATACCATTTGTATATACGCTTTGTTCTTTTTGAGCAGCTTATCATTTTGGTAATAAAGGAGATAAAAAAAACTTTGTTCCCACGAATCACCGTAAACTTCGGATTCGTGACGAATCAGATTTTCCCTGAAAAACGGACCAAATTCAACTTCGTTAGAATCGATTCACCAATCTCTAATGTTGTCATTTGGAAATGAACTCTTTCTAATAATGTACATGAAGATCATAATTTTTTGAGCTATTTTAGTGATTATTACCATCTTTCCACTCTCGTGTGCTGGGGTGGATAAAGCCAAAAAGTTCATCAGTAGTGACTGCTTTTGGATTCAGGTCATTCCACACAGGTTTTTGCTTGCGATTTATATACGTACGGTTTAGTGTCTTCAACACCTGAAAAGTAAAAATAAAAACCTTACCAAAAGTTCATATTCGTGGTTTATTTTCCGATGGATTCAATTAATTTCCGAGTAGTTTCCTGATATAAATCATCAGTAATTACGAAGACATTCTGAGTAGAATGGAAGCAATTAAGTTATACAGACTGTAGTGTAATTAGTTGTGATGAAAGAGAATAAGTGCAGAAGTATTGTGTGTGTGCAAGAAAAGAAATTATACAAATAACTGTCACAAAGCCAGATCCCGAATGAAGTCACAAATTGCAGGTTAGGTTTTTTTTCCACTTTTTTCAAGGTCAATTTATTTGAAATTAAAATAGCTTAAGGTATAAATTGTAATTGTTCGCTTATGTGGAAAACCTATGCAATTTTAATAACATTTACTTTATCAACCATCAAAATGACAATTGTTTAACTACTTATATCCTGACTTCTTAAAGTATATAAGTATGGTAAATTATATGTCGTATTGTAGGAGAAGAGATGTAAAGTAGGTATATTCTCTAGCACAAAATAGGTAACATCTTTTTAGTTTTTGGAATCAGAAATAAGAAATTCTATTTAAAATCCATTCTAGATTGCACAATATCCCACATTTCTACAATGTATCATGATTACTCGGATTTATGCTGAAGAGGGTGTAAACAGAAAGCAAATCTATATCATATACTCTGGTCCAAAACTGAGACATTTTTGGGGTGGTATTTAGAAAATTATTGAAATTGTCATTAAGCCTCCCTATCGATTGATACCAGAAAAAATGCTCTTGAACACTGGGGCTCATTTACTAAGGGTCCGTGGAGCGCATTTTTGTCGGGTTTCCCGCCGATTTCCATTTTGCGCCAAATTGCCCTGGGTTTTTGGCACTTGTGATCGGATTTTGGCGCATCGACGCCGGCTTGCACGCAACAGAAATCGGGGACGTGCCGTCAGACAATCCAACGTATTCGAACAATGCGCAAGATTTAACATTTAGAATTGTGTGGCAAGACACACACTTACAAGCACCGGGAAGAAGAAGGTGAACTCCCGGGGACCTCGGCGGGGAAGCGACGGATGCAGGAACCTGGGCGCATGATCTTCATGAACGAAAACCCGACGTATTCGGAAAAACCGCAGCATTTAATAACCGAAAATGTGTCGCTTGGGAAGCGCTTACCTTCACCTGGTCCAGCTCGGTGTATTCCGGTGCGTTCCGATGCTTTTCAGCGCAGCAGCGCTACCTGGTGGACGGCGGAGGAACTACCTTCATAAATCCCGTCCGCACCCGAATCCTGTTCATAGAAAGCGCCGCTGGATCACGAATGGGGCAGGTAAGTAAATCTGCCCCAATGTCTTTGGGAGCATGGTTTAATGGACCATAAAAAAGTAGAAGATAGATGAATAATGACCTGGACAAGATTTTTTCTGTTAATATTTTTGATGTTTTCTTCTTCCTTTTACCTCCCTCCCTTGCTTTGTTTATTATAATTTGGAAATGATTGTGTTCTTGTTTTATTGATTCATTTTTTAATTTTTTTTGAAAATTATTGTAGTGATTTAAATAAAAACACAGGAATCAGAAATGAGTGAGAAATCAGATTGGCTTAGCTGAAGCCGCACCAACTCTTTCATAAGATTCATAAGAGTCTGGATCCTGGAAATTTATTTAACTCTTTTTAACTCTAATTTCTATAACCCCCTCTAGTCCAGTAAAATTCCTTCCTTTAAAAAAAAAAAAAAACTTGTCACAAACTTTTTACAAATTTTTAAAGGTTTAAATTTTTTTGGTTTCACTTTATTAACACCTTAAAAGACATCTACCACCAGGATCAAGGATTGTAAACCAAGTTCACTGACATACTGGTGTGAGCCCCCTCTGCCAGGATCTGCTCTTCTTTTAGTGTTTAGGTATTAATGGAATCTGTAGCCCCTAAGGCTCATTTGCAAAATGTTATCTTTTATCTTAAAAACCACGGCATAAGAGAAGCTTAGAGAAGAGCAGATCCTGCCAGAGGGGTTACACACTAGTATGTAACCATGATGTGTTACAATCCTTGATCCTGGTGGCAGATGTTATTTAACAACATGTGATGTACTTGAACGGTTTTATTCAATAGGCTTTGTGCTTGCCTTGACCGGATACCGAGCTTAGGTGGAGAAGGGAGGGGTAGTGGGCGCACCTCGCCCCTCCCCATTGCAATCCAAGCGGCTGCTTAGCTCGGTTATGTTGTGGTGAGACACCGCTTGCTCGCTGCACTATAGCCTGGTGGCATAGATATGTTGTGGGCTTGAAATGGCCGCAATTTGTACACAATAACGGATGTGTGAATAAAGCTGAGCCCGCTCCATAAACAGCCTGCGTTAGCTTCATTATGCAGCTAACAGATACCTGCGATCAGTGATTGCACCATTTGCGTTTGTTAAGCCCTTTAGTGACGGCGTTGCATAGATGCCACCATCTTTGATGCTTTTAGTCAGGTCATCAGAGGGCGCCAGTCAGTTATGACATGTCATGACCCTAACCAAGGGTTCTATGGCTTTAGTATCGCAGTATATTGTATAAGTGATCTAGAATAAAGTCTAGAATAAAGTCTAAAAAAAACCCTAAAAGTTTAAATCACACAAGACATTTTTTTCTGTAAAAAAGATTTACATTTTTAAAAATCTATTAAAACCTTATAAACCCTATGCAACTTTGCTATATGCAGGATCGTATAGACCAGTGATGGCGAACCTATGGCACGGGTGCCAGAGGTGGCACTCAGAGCCCTTTCTGTGGGCACCCGGGCCATCACCCAAGCACACTAGACAGGACTCAAAGAATCTTCCTGCAGTTCCAAGCAACTTAAAAATTGCTGCTGTCATTCATATATTTAACTGATACTTACTTCGCTACTTGGGTATGTAGGAAGAGGGAGAATGAGTAGAGAATGGAAGACCTTCTGCTGGCCCCACAAATCTGTGTACAGAGGGACACTAGAAAGAAGCTAAAATGATGCAATTTTTCCAACTTGTGCTCAGAAGGCCAATATGATTGAACGTTGTTGAAGAACAGAGAGCAATAAGTTACTATAAGGGGGGTTTTGGGTTGCAGTTTGGGCACTCGGCCGCTAAAAGGTTCGCCATCACTGGTATAGACCCGAAGACTAAAGTACAGCCCGTAAAAATGAAGCCCAAAAGGAAAAGCATTTTTTTGTCAATTTCACTGCCTGTGGAATTTTTTTCCAGCTTCCCAGTGCAAGACATTACCATATATACAAGAACCGTCAGAAACTAGTCACACATTATTGAGTTTTTATTCGGTGCCTGCAAAATTGCCAAATTCGACCAAAGCTATGAATAGATACAGCAATAAAAGTTTGTTTTTCTCCAAGCAATTGTGCTTATTCTCCTACCTTGCTCTTTCCTGTCCCTGCATTTCCGACCACAAAAACGGAGTGGCGCACAGCTAGCAATTCCTCCAGCTGAACAACCTGTATGAAGACAGATTCCACAATAAAAAATGTTTACATACACTAAATATGAGAACTAAACTCAATTTCTAAAACATTATTTGTTTTTTTGGATACAAGTACAATATAGTAAATAATACAATGTAGGAGAAATCGAGTGTACAATATATTTACATAGCTTAGTGCCTTAAAGTTCTTGTTGCACATTGGTGTTAGTTTGCTGTGAGTAGACGAGAACATACTTTTCACATCCTAATCCTCCTCCCAACGAAGGAAATGACACAATTCTATTCAGTCTATATTGTATATTAAGTCACAGCAGCACAAATCTCAATTAGACCTCTTTCAAACCGCCATAACGACTACTTCCATCTATGCCCGAGCAAACCCGGCTCATTAGACCTGCGTTTGGAAGAGAATATGAGGATGTAATATGACCGGATTATGACTGTATAAAGGAGGCCTATATGGATTAGGCCAATAAACTACAGTTTATATTATAGGTATAAAACATGATAAGTGGTTTTTAGGGCACACATTTGAAGGGCTTATTTGGCCAACTAAAGATCTTCAAATTTAGCAATATGTATGTATGTATGTATTGTGTTCAGATTATAGCTGCAATTGGTGTTCTTTAATCTGTACACATTAACTAACAACCAACTAATAAAACAACCAACCATAAGATTACCTGATGGTAGACAAGCGTTAACATTTGCGCATTGTAATTGCAAGTGTTAACAGCTGTTTAATTAGGCAAATCTCTCTCCCGCTAGTGCAATACTTTTTGAAACGCATGGGTTAGACATGACGTGTGACGGCACCATTATTAGTCATTTAACTGGTTTGCGACCGTCCGCCGTGTATTCACGGGCTGAGCCCTCTCCATAGCCGGTAAGTCTTTGCTATAAGTAAGTTACTTACTTTGCCAGTAAGTCTTTGCTATATTGCAGCAAAGATTTACCGGTAACACCTGCGATCAGTGCTAGCACCGGTCGCGGGTGTTATAACAGCGATCGCAACTTTGCCGGCAGCCTCAAAAAGGCGGCGGCGCATGGGCGCCGCCATCTTGCATGGGATCGTCTCTCCCCGTGACGTCATCGGGGAGCGGCGATCCATCTCCATGGTAGCCTCGGGTCTTCAGAAGACCCAAGGCTATTTCGTTTTAACCCCTTCATTACAATGTGCTGATAGCACAATATCAGTTTGGTTGTTCCTTTGGCTAGGGATTAATTTACTTAAAGAGGTATTCTCACGAATCAAAAGTTAGGGCCGGGGGAGTAATGGAGTAGACAGACGCAAGACCGTTCTGCTCCATACATCTCAATGGAGCCGACGGAAATTGCCGTTCGCCACGCTGCTCCATTACTCTCCCGGGCTGACGAGGGGTCCGACTGATGTAACTGGGACCCCATCGGACACCTAGTTTTAGTGATATGTGGGGGTCTCATCAGTGAGACCTCTACCAACCAGCAACTTAGGCCCTATCCTGTGGATAGGGCCTAACTTGATTTGTGGGAAAAGTTTAAGTTTAAGGGATTTTATAGAACACCTGCAGTTTTCTTGTAACATATAAAAACAAATAATAGAAAAGAAAATAATTGATAAATACTGTAAAGGTCAAGTTCTGGACACATTATGGCTAAAATGGTTTTGCAACTTTAATTATTAACTTTAACTAAAGAGACACACAATAAAAGTTAACCTTCATGTTCATGGCAGGTTTTCTGCATTTATTTTAATTAAAGCAATTAAGGATAAATTGATCTTTGTTTTTACTTTGAGAATAAAGCTCTCTTCGGGCTGCAAGTGAAGCTCGAGCATAGACTGCTTAACCATCTGTTCAAAGTGAAGGTCCCTCTTCCTGGGAACATCCAGCGCAGGAAACAGGTCACTGATCAGGCCCATGAAAATTGGGACATCATCTGTTACTATCTTAGGTAAATTGAAGTCTCGTAAAGCTCGCATGAGTACCTAGAAGTGAGAATTAGGGGACACACATTAATCTGAATATATGCAAAATCACTATCTTCAGGAAAAATGATTGTTAAGGACTTTGAAATATAAACTTTAATGTTGTATCTGTTCTGTTTAATGGCAGAATTCATCAGCGCAAAATATACACGTTCAGCAAGTGCAGATCTGCATCAGTTGACACTGTCACAGCTGCCAAATATTTCTTGTATCATTTTACATTCTTTTTATATATACCTTCATTTTTGGTTTGTTTTTTCCTGGTGCTCCTAGATCAAAAATATGTTTCTGATGAATTAGCTAATGGCTAATTTGGGCAATGTGTTTGGTAGAATGTAATATTTTCTTAACATAGGGGTGTAACAGGAGTAGCAGCCATAGCAGCCGCTATGGGGCCGACAGGGTCGTGGGGCCCTGACATCTGGGGTATTGGGTGTGTATTTGGAGTGTATATACTGCATATCTGTATATGCTATTGTTTGTATGTGTGTATATAGTCTATGTGTGTGTGCATATGTGAATTATATTGTGTATGAATATGTAGTGTGTATTTGGTGTATGTATATGCTGTATATGTATATACACAAGTATACTGCTCAAGAAAATAAAGGGAACACTCAAATAATACATCCTATATCTGAATAAATTAAATATTCTCAGTGAATACATTGTTCTGTACAGAGGCGAATGTTCTGACAAAACAGAATCACCAAAAAAATCAATGGAAATCAAATGTATTATCCCACGGAGGCCTGGATTTGAAGTCACCCACAAAATGAAAGTGGAAAGACACACTGCAGGCTGATCCAACTTTAATGTAATGTCCGTAAAATAAGACAAAATGAGGCTCAGTATTGTGTGTGGCCTCCACATGCCTGCATGACCTCCCTGCAATGCCTCAGCAAACCACACAATTGGCTCAGGTAGTGCAGCTCATCCAGGATGGCACATCAATATGGGCTGTGACAAGAACATTTGCAGTCTGTCAGTGTAGTGTCCAGAGACTGGAGGTGCTAAAAGGAGACAGGCCAGTACACCAAGAGACATGGAGGGGGCAATAGGAGGGCAACAACCCAGCAGCAATATTACTCCCTCAACCTTTGTGCAAGGAGGAACAATAGGAGCACTGCCAGAGTCCTGCAAAATGGCCTCCAGCAGGTCACAAATGTGCATGTGTCTGCACAAATGGTTAGAAACCGACTCCATAAAGGATGGAATGAGGGTCCGATGTCACAGCCCAACCTGGTGCGTAACGGAAAATAGCGGCCAAAGTCGAAAATGGCACTTTTTTGCCATTTAAAAAAAAATTAAAATTCTATAAAAAGTGATCAAAAGGTCGTACAGTCCTAAAAATGAGAACATTGTAAACATCATCAAAAGCCGCAAAAAACGACACCTCCCAAAGCTCTGTATACCAAAGTATAAAAAAGCTAATTACGCCAGAAGATGGCAAAATCTCCAACAAATTTTTTGTACAGGAGGTTGTAATTTTTATAAATGTATGAAAACATTATAAATCCTATACAAATTTGGTCTCCCCATAATCATACCGACCCAAAGAATAAAGTAGACATGTCATTTGGGGCGCACAGTGAAATCCGTAAAATCCAAGCCCACAAGAATATGACACAAATGCGTTTCACTGCATTTGGAATTTTTTCCCCGCTTCCCAGTACACGGATTGGGATATTAAATACCACCATTTTGAAGTGTAATTTGTTACGTATAAAATAACATGGAAAAATAAAAAAGTTATATATTTGAAGGTGGGGAGTGAAAAATGAAAACGCAAAAATGAAAAAGGGCTGCGGCGGGAAGGGGTTAAAAGAACTACAGGTCATGAATTCAGCTTCTACCAGGTAATATGCTTTATTCATCCTATTTAACAATTACAGAGATAAACTACTAATCTATACAGACATTAATTCTGCCTTTGCAGAGTTAAAGCTTGTTCAGTGTTGAAGGAAAACTTCAGTCAAAGCTGGTTCATTGAATTATACCTTTTGCAGGGCCTGAAGGAAGGAGCAGGACTCTAGGCTCTAGCAAAATTCTAAGAATACAATGTAAATGAGTCCTGCTCCTCCCTTCAGGCCATGCACCATACATTATTCAACGCATTAGCTTTGACTGGAGTGTTCCTTTAAGACAAAGGTAAAAAACAAGCTAACCTTCCTACAAGCTGATAAAAGCACCTTCATAATAAAAAAGCTCAGACTGAAATAACGTGTACAATATTATTTAAAGCATAAATGAGCATATTTTAATTAGAATGATTCAACCGTAATGTACCTGATCTTCTGGCCGGTTACTATCACCTCGTTTTAAGGAGCCTGCTACAACAAGGACAGACTTAACAGCTCTCAGCCCCCAGTCATAGTGATCCTGCAAATGGGTTAATCAAATGAAAGAAAATGGATTAACATATTTATATAGAACTGCAGCCCCTGAATACCTACTAAATATGTCAACACAATAAAAACATATCCATGTACCAGGAGATGTGTGTCTGTAAAGCCTATAACACAATGCTGTTTCTACTTGTGGGGCGAGTCGGTAGACTTCCTTTATCTCAGTGGTTCTCAACCTGTGGGTCGGGACCCCAGCGGGGGTCGAACGACCAAAAACGGGGGTCGCCTTAAGCCATCGGAGCCGCAATTTTAATGTGTTTTTACTGCGAGTTGCATGGTTTGGGGTCACCATAGCATGAGGAACTGTATTGTGGGGTCACAGGATTAGAAAGGTTGAGAACCACTGCTTTATCTATTTCAGTTCTCTGTGTCATTAAAGCAAATTCGAGGGATATTATTATAGCAAGAAATAGAACTAAAAGGTTATACAAATTATACTTCCATATAGCAGAATCAGAATGACCTTAATCTGCATGCATGGAAAGGTTACATCCTTAGTTATTGCTAGGTATAAGCAGTCTGATACTGAATTTACATCATTACAACAACTACAGTAGGAATTTCAATTGATGCAAAGCTTTTATCAGTAGCTTCAAAGCCGATATATATGCAAACCAGACAAATACAGGCTTTCCATCTTAGCCAATATGGGGGATAGATCAAGTTTAAAAATAACAGGTTTTCAAGTTATTATATATTATTTGTGGGGAGATGTGGGTTGAGCTGCAGTTACCCTGTCCAGCCATTACATAAAGTAGGGAGCTGTTCGCTCCAATCTCTGTTTTGCTTCGAAAGACAGACAGATAATTAGTGTTAGATCCCCTGCAATCTGATTTGATAAACTATCCTATGGTTAAGTTATCAGTATCAATAAATACTGGCAAATGGAATAGATCATAGAATTAAAGGTTCTTAGTGGTGACACCTTTTTTAAGACCATTCTGACTGATTGAGAATAATATTTTAGAACCAGTAAAACGTAGGTAATCTGATAAAACGGGTGACGGAACTCTAAAGACAGACATAGAACAGTCGTAAGGAGCCAGTCAAATGATAAATTTCCCCCATAGTGTTTCTGTCAACTGGAAACTTAGAAGCTTTCTATAGAATTATTATTTATTTATCGAGCACCATTAATCCCATGGTGCTGTACAATCAGTAGGGGGTTCACATACATTACATTAAGACAAGAACCAATGCATGTAAAATATACAAATCTACAGTGATCAGTAGACAAATGGAAGGAGGACCCTAGAAAACTAAGAAATTGTTACAGAATGCATATTGGGAACTTTTCATTAAACAAACAATATTTACTTGCTCAAATGGGATATGGGAAGTCCATCTATTGCTGAGCATAATACAATATGAAATGAAGTTGTTCTGCATCTAATGTAAGGCATTTTTTAATGCACTTTGTTGCTACAAATGAACACTCTTTTATATAGACTTGTACAACCAGCAAGCGCCGTACCCTTCCATAAGTCTTAAGGTTATTTCTCTGAACACAGTAGGTAAGCAATGACCCACGTAATCACCTTTAAACTTCCAGGTTATTCCAAGGCTCAAAGACAATTAAAAATAAAAAATTAAAAATTCAGAAATTATCTGGCCCACTTGCACCATAAATGGTTTATGACAATTTATGGAGCGAGAATTAAGTGAAGCAACAATATGTCCGATTTTATTGACCAATTAAGGGCCTAATAAATTAATCCTCTGTGGAGAAACCAAGACACAGTCATTACCCTGGAACTAATCCGATAACGGTGCTAAATTATTAAGGGGTTTCATTTTACTGTATGAAAAAAATAACCTCAACCTATAAAAGCCACTTGGGTGGTATGTAAGAAGACTAACATTAAACAATCTCCCAATAATTATTTTATGATCTAGTAATTCTAAGGTTTTCTATACACTAGTCGAATTTTACAATATATTATGTTCTTTCTAATTAACACTGACTTAAAGGAACAGTATCCCTTGAAACCAATAATAAAAGTGAACAAGAAATGTATTTGCCCCCAGTGTTTGCTGGTCAGCTTTTATTATCGTGTACTAAACAAAGTTGTAGAAACCCCTCAGAAGAGAGTAAAAGGGTCGTCCAGTGACAAACTACCCCCTATCCGCACAATAGGGCAGTGATGGCGAACATTTTAGAGACTGAGTGCCCAAACTACATCCAAGACCCACTTGCAGAACCATTGTAGCTTCCTTCCAGGGTCTCATAAACAGGAAGAACTGTCAGGACCGATGCAGGAGCTAAAATGATAATCCAGATCTGTCCACACCTTTCCACTCGTCCCAGGTAGTGGCTGTCACTTTAAAATAGCTCTGCGCACAACGAGTCCTGGGCTGTCTGGGACTGCAGGAAGATACCTGGAGTCCTCTCTGGTGATGGCCTGGGTGCCCACCTAAAGGATCTGAGTGCCACCTCTATCACCCGTGCCATAGGCTCGCCACCACTGCAATAGGGGATAACTTGCTGATCTGTGGGAATCACCGTGATGGGACACTACAGAACAGGGGTCCATTGCACCCCAAAAGAATGGATCATTGGTCGTACGTGCACACTGCCGCTCCGCTCTCTTCCCGCCGAATTTACGCAGATAGCTATCTCTATAGGCGCTATACAGATGACTAGAGCAGAAGGGCGCATGCATGACTGGCTTCTCTATACATCTGAGGTACAACAGACGACTGTTCTCGTGATCTGTGGGGAGGTCCCATCAATGTGACCCCCACCACTATTCTGTGGAAAAGGGCTAACTTGCTGTCACTGGAATACCCCTTTAATAAGCCGCTAATCAACTCCACCTCTTGGCTGGCAACCAAAGAAAGGGACGGTGCTGGGCAATTATTTTGTTCTACTACAAAGATGATATAGTTCCTGCTCCAGCCAGTTGTCTTATAGACAGTGAGAAGGAAGAGAGGGGAGGCATGGCTTATTTGTTAGTTTTAATTGTAATATAAAACAAAATATGATAAATTGAAGCACTGCAGAGATGGTTTTCTGTGCATTTTCTGTATTTAGTGTCCTTCTAGACAGTAAAGGATAAATGTAAAAAATGGAAGCAGTGCAAAGATATTTTTCTGCATATATTCTGTAATTAGTATTCTTCTAGGCAAAATAGGTTCAAAGTAAATAGGAAATACATGAAGGCAATGCTGGGATATATCTGTTTTTGTGCATTTTCTGTATTTTATTTTCTTCTAGGCAATATAGGATCAAAAGAGATGAATGCAACCAGCGCTGGAATTTTTTTTTTGGTGCTTTTTAGCATTCTTCTAGGCAAAATAGGATCAAAGAAAGAAGGAAATAAATGGGGAAGTTCTGGGATATTTTTTGTGTATGTTTTGTACTTAGCTTTCTTCTAAGCTATATAGGTTCAAGAAAGAAAGGGGATGAATGGAAGCAATGCTGAAATTATTTTTTTTTTTTGTGTGCGCATTTTCTGTATTTAGTTTTCTGTATGTAGTTTTCTTCTCCATAACACTTGAATATGTTCAACAATGTGAAACAAATACATATTTAGCAATTATAGATATGGTCCTTATGCGAGTCATTCTTTGCGAGACTGTGATGGAACAACTAATTGTTCTGTAATTGTAGGAGATTGTAGGAGATTTTTTAAACGGATAATACACCACCTTGACAAAGCAAATGACGTCTCTGCCATCTATACCCATTGTGGTTCAGTGCTGTATAGTTTATTAGAAATTACCCGTCCTTAGTCAAGACTGTTACATTATCCTGTACTAAGGGGTACTTATTTCCAATGGCAGAGTTACAAAGGACTAACTAATTCTCACAAGAACATGTTCTGACTGGTGGCTAATGACACCGTTTTCCAAAAGTACAATTATCTTCTCTAAAATTGACTTGAAGCAAAATGTGTGAATCACAGGATTGTAGAAAAATTAATTGCCGATACGCGAAAAAGCTATACACGCACAATAGTTAAATAATAATTCATATGTTAGCCCTAAGGAGGTTATGCATATATGAAATAATTTGACAGGTCTCATAAAGCTTCAACAAAGAGATATTATTTTTTGTCATGATGGTTTTTACATTTCCGGGAACATATCTTGTATTCTTCATTGAGGTACCCCGAGTCCTTTTATTACTGACTGTTACATAGATTACCATTGTTGGGTTACAGAATAAAATCTATTAGCAGCAGTAATCGTGAAACAGCATAGAAGAGACTATAGAAACCTATATGGTTATGAGGTTTCACATGGAGTTTTAGGTTGCAAAATGAAAACTTGGTGGATGACACTTCTCAAACATGATATTACTCAGCAAAAAGAAAAATTAATATAGAATTAGGTCAAAGTTACTTTTCTCTAAAAATCAGCCATTTGGGAAATTCATGTCATTACTTGAAATTAAGAGAAGTCAAACACCTCCTTTAACCACTCCATATCCAACTGTTTGTGCTTATGACAAAGCCATGTTTTGTTGGGGTTTTTCTGCCAATCTAGTTTAAAGGGGTTATGCCAATTTAGGAAAATATTCCCTATCCACTGGATAGGGAATAACAAACTGTTCAGTAAAGGTCCAACTGCTAGAATCACCAGCGGTCATGAGAACGGGACCCCAGTGATTCAAGGAAAAAGGGGTCTCTGACTAATGGGTGTAGCAGCAAAACAAGCATTTGTCCTGCCATTCCATTCACTTCTATTGCAGTGGTCGGATATTGCCAAGCGGAGCTCGGATATCTTCGGTACTCCCATGAGTGTGCCAGATAGAGTCAAGTGATGTGCTTGGCTTTTTTTTTTTTTTAAGAAATATTTTATTGGAAATAAAAAAAAGAAGTATACATGCAATTGTATATAATAAACATTTTACATGTCTATCCCGATACATCAGTAGTTATGCTAGTTAGAAATTATGCTGGTTAGTTAGGTTAGAACATGTGTAGTAGTGCTTCTTCATTTAACCAAAACTTGGACTTTACTTAGGCCGGTCAGTACCACTGGAGTCCGGTTCCTTAAGTTGTCCATCAACTTCAATTGGGAAAGAAAACAAACATTCTTTATAATTTCTTGTGGTGGTGGTCTTGCCTCATGGTGCTGTGGTGGCGAATGGCTAAGTCACTCAGTGTAGCATTGGGAATTGGTCCAAGTCTCCCATTGGGCTTCAAAGATAGTAGTGCTTGGCTATTTCTAAGGCTCTCATTTTAATGGGATCCCAATTCTCCTCATTGTTGGGGGTCCCGTTCTCATGATCAGTGGGGCTCCCAGCAGTTAGACCCTCACCAATAACTTTCCAAGATGGTACAACCACTATGATGATGTCAAGTCTGGTGAGAGGGTCTCTTTAAAATGTTGTCTATATTGTATATTAGTAATTGTATGCTAACTCTGTCTATACAGATGTATGATCAATTACAGTTATGTGGCTGGATAGACAATTTTACAATTACAGAACGGAATGAACATATGAATAAATAAATAAATATATGCAGCTGGCATTTTTTTTGTGGAAATTATGGAAATTATCGAGAAAAAGACTCCAGTTTGCAGAAAATAAATCTGTATTCAACAACAGTAACATTACCTGCTTGGAAAGCAGCTCCTTGCAGAGTGTGTAAAGGGTAATAAATTTCCTGGCTAAGGGCCTGGCATCAAGGAACCCCTCGGCTATCAGCATTATTTCACAGATCAGCTCAGTGTCTGGAACCACCATAGCACACGGCCTGAAAGAAGAGCCAAAGTGCAATCATTAACTGCGGACCAGGCAAGCCATTAAAGGTCTAACTACATAAAAAGTCAGAATATAAAATTTGCCACACTGAACTGAAACATTAAGAATAGAGGTTTATACATAAAAAATATGTTTTTGTAATAAAAATAATTAATTTTTTTTTCCTAATGTCATTCCTTTGATTGTAAAATATAATATAATATAATATTATGATAATAATAATAATAATAATATAATACACGCTGAAACAGGTTTTGAAGAACTAACTACAATTCTATTCCCACCATTTTTTTTAATTGATGAAAATTTCTGTTTAGATTTTAAGATTTTTGGGAGCATTCCTGTATAAAATTATAAATTAAGTTTTAAGGTTTCCCATTTTTGCCACCAGAGGGAGCTTCCGCAGCATAGTGTGTCAATGTGCACAGAACACAGCCCTAGACAAGACCATTAATTACACCATGAGGGGGAGGAGCCTGAGACCAGTCTCTAGCTGATACAAGGTCTGTGTGCCACTTCATACAAAGGACTTTTTTTCTCATTGGGAATTCTGGTTCTGCAATCATTGTCCCATTGTGTTTACTAGGAAGAGAAAAGAAACATGCCCAACGCTTTGTGCAGAATCTTGGTGGATGACAGTTGAAATATAGGGGAGTTACAACAATATCTGGGTCAGAAAACCTGAAGTAAATGGTATTTGAGGCACGATTTACAGCTGATGAGTTGTGTCAAACTGGCCCTTAGATATCTGTACTGAACTGAGGAAACCAGATCAGCACGGTACCAAGTACATTCTGCTCTGTTTTCAAAACTTGTTGTCTTGATTTCAGGAGAACAATAATGACCTCATCAATGGTCCTATAATGACATCATCAAAGGCCCTTTAATTAGTAAATAATATGTGTGCAGTAGATCAGCACAGTGCACAGTTTATGCTCCCACTAATAGCCAACAATGGTTAATGTTAAAAAATGTTTTTTTTTTTACAACAATGGTCTTCTCATAAAGGGGCAGCTTTCGTAGAGTGTAATGTGGGGGGGGGGGGATTGGTCACTTGTGATGAGCAAACGTGTAAGAAATCAGGTTTGGACGAAACTGCAATTAAAAACTCTGTCCGACCTCAAGTGGTATCAGATCCTGTGGGTGCCAACTCTTTATATGCCACTGGCAAAATCACTAGCGGCATTTAAATGGCTGTGGCCATGTGTGCCAGCATTTTGGGGAGGATCATCGATCCCGATGAGGTCGTTGTGGAGTAACAATCCTTCCAAAAATGCTGGTGTGCATTGCCGCAGCCATTTAAATGCTGCTGGCGAATATTTAAAAGGCTCCTTAAGTTAAGGGTGGCATCTACATGACCCGAACCTGCAAAGTTCTTTACAAACCCGATTTTGCGGTTCAGAACCGCTCAACACTATTGGTTACTGAAAATAAAAAATAAAAAAGCCTTTTAGGGATAGGGGGTAGTATACAGGAGAGGTTTCAATGAATATATTCTCCCATTTTTTTTTATATTTCAGAAATGCCTTCAAAAATCATCAAATTAAGGGACATTCAGTATACCATGAAGAATTGAAGGAAAAATCTGTAATAAATAATATATAAAATATCAGATGTCTGGAATTTTTTTGCATTATATATGTTATATTTCATCATTATATATATATATATATATAGATAGGTTCTGTAGGTTTGTTCTAAAGTTGAGTCAGAACTGTATATTTTATAATTGTAGCCCCAGCTAATTTTTTGGGGGATTTTAAAAATCTTGGATTGTCATAAGAACCAGGATTAATAATAAAACATAATTGCAGGCACCTTTGATAACTGATCACTGTTTATTACAGGCGGTCCCCTACTTAAGGACACCCGACTTACAGACAACCCATAGTTACAGACAGACCCCTCTGACCTCTGGTGAAGCTTTCTGAATGCTTTACTATAGTCCCAGGCTGCAATGATCAGCTGTAAGGTGTCTGTAATGAAGCTTTATTGATAATCCTTGGTCCCATTACAGCAAAAAATGTTTAAACTCCAATTGCCACTGGGGCCAAAAGTTTTTTTGTCTGGATCTACAATTATTAAATATACAGTTTCGACTTAAGAACAAACCTCCGGACCCTATCTTGTACGTAACCCGGGGACTGTCTGTATTTGTTTAGCCTAAGGCTAAAGTACAGTAAATTACCAATATCCACAGGTTTCTGCAATTAACATTTATTGTTAATCCTGGTTCTTATGACAATCCAACATTTTTAAAATCCGATTGTCACAGAGACCAAAAAAAAAATCTGCCTGGCTTACAATTATAAAATATATGGTTCCGACTTACATACAAATTCAACTTAAGAACAAACCACCTACAGAATCTTGTACGTAACCCGGAGACTGCCTGTATATAGGCACACACACCGGGTACATCAAATACATTTTAGAAAAAGAAATGATTGATGTAAATAAAAATTCCTTTATGCCCTTTCCCTTTATGCTTCTTAAGGCATCCATTTTTATTCTTTTATCCATTAGAAATTTTAAACCTAATGTAACACAACTCCAAATAAAATCTACAATGTGCTAATAAAGAAAGTAACGATAGATGGCGATAGCGCTCCAGTAGCTTGCCTGAAAAGGGCCTTGAGATTCTCCGGCAGTTCTGTGCGGCCGGCATAACCAGGGTTCATAGTGATAAATATTCCCACTGATGGCTTCAATGTGATGTTTTCTCCAAGGAAAAAGAATCTGTCAGGAGGAGAGGGACAAGCTGTGAAATGCGCTCTTTGCAAAAGATTACATTTTGATTTGATGTAAGTTATCATTTCTGGATAGATTCTCCACTTGCCTCTTTTTCTTGTTGCGGATGGCATCTTGAATACTTTTCACTTGTACTGCAACCACTGACAGAACTTCTACTGCAATCCTGTTAAATTCATCAAAACATCCCCAGGCTCCGGTCTGCGCTAGCCCTTTATATATGTTTCCTACAGACTGCAAGACAAATTGCAATGAAACCTCACTGTGGGAAGAAATGTTTTAGGAAGAACAGATTGTGAATTTAACATTTAACTTACTTTATAATCCATCTGTTCCGAACAGTTGAAAACATACACCATCACCCCGAGAGCCCGTCCTAAATCTTTGGTGGTTTCAGTTTTTCCTGTTCCAGCAGGGCCGGCCGGGGCTCCACTCATGGTCAGGTGGAGAGACTGGGTCAAGGTGATGTAGCACCTGAGCAAAAAGCGCAAATTCAGAATTTATGAAATTACAATTTTTAGCTCTTTTCATCAAACTTTCTGTTTCTGTGTTATTCCTGTGAGTGAATCTCAAATGAACACTGGGGCCAGTTGGGTCTTAGGAAGGAACCAGGGACACTTACCCATAGATCCAGACACAGTGTGGCTTATTTACTAAGGGTCCCGCAGCAGCATTTCCATCGGGTTTTCCTGACTTTTCGAGGATCGCGCCGGGGATTGTGTCGCTCGCGATCGTATTGTGTCGCATTCGCACCTGCTTTCACGCGACCCAAATCGGGGGACGGGCTGTCGGACAATCCGACGGATTCAGACTACGCCCAGAATTTAACATTTACATTTGTGTCGCAAGCCATGCACTTATATAAACCAGGAAGAAGAAGGTGAACTCCGGCGGACCTGAGCGGGGAAGTGACACATGCAGGATATCGGGCGCACGATCTTCATGAATCGCGGCAGAGTTCATCCTCGTCGGACAGTCCAGATCAACGATCGTGCAGGGACAATATGCCCCATTGACTGTGGTTTTCTTTTTAGAATTGCTATCTATGGCCTCCTTCCTTCTAAAATCAACTTTTAAAATTATGGTAATGAGCCTAAAGGGCTTTTTTTTTTTTTTTTTTTTTTTATTATTATTTTTTTTTTTTTTCCATATAATCTTACAAGACTTTTGCGAAATAGGATCAGGCATACATTAAGACATTACATGTCATGTTGTACAAAACATCTTATACACAGGCTCCCTTCTACAGAGGGCTACCATCCTATCGCACAAAAAGAAATGTCTAAACATCAAAACATAATCCCCCCCGACAAACCCCCCTCCCTCCCCACCCTCTACCGATGCTGGAGATGCTGCAGGGGCACCATCGAAACACAGTGGGTTACAGAGAACCCTCTATAAACTCCACTGCTTCCAAATATCACCAAGTCTGTTGCCTTTCCTATAGCGTTTCTCAAACGCACATTCGTATGATTTTATACGCTTAACTAAATTACACCATTCATTCACAGCTGGAGGCTTCTCATCTAGCCAATGTTTGACTAAAACTAATCTAGCAAGAAGCATGGTCTTCAGGGCCAAATTACTTTTTAATCTGTCGTCTAGAGCAATCGGGAGCAAACCGAGGACCCCAAAGGTGGCAACTCGCGGGAAGGAGCATTGGAGCTGATTCTCTAATCTCGTAAAAATCTCCTCCCAATAAGAATTGATCATTGGACAGTCCCATATAACATGTAGAATATCAGCTTGGGGACAGTTACACCTCCTACAATTCGCATTTTCCCTTAAACCAATTTTAAACATTAAATCTGGTGAAAAATAAATTCTATATAAAATGTATAATTGTGTGCATCTGTGATTTAAATTAATCGTTGATCTTACCACATTCTTATAAATATCACGCCACTGTGCCTGGGTGATAAAACCGACCTGGTTTGCCCATTTCGATTGAGATATGTGACTAAACTTCTGGTCTATAGTATACCTAAGACGACCATAAATACTTGATAGGTTAATTCGTGATACATCTAAATCTAATAAGTCCGTGAATTTACCCCCTATGTGTGTCCTAAACCTATCGTGCTGTACCTCTTTCCTATAAGCGTGCTCAATTTGACGATACCTAAAAAAGTCCCTTTCCTCCAACAAATCCCTAAGACACCAATCCTGAAAGGAGGGCAATGACCCATCTTCTTCCAACTGCTCCAAGGAAATAATTCCCTTTCTTTCCCAGAACCCAACGTCATCCATTTTAGCTAGCTCCGAAAAGTTAAGATTACCCCACAGCGGAGTAAATTTAAAGCCTCCATTAACACCAAATAACTTCCTAAGATCCCTCCAGGTGTACTCCAATAACCGAGCCAAAGGGAATCTCTTAACGTTCAGACGCTTCAATTGGCCTGACTCTAATAGCGCCAAAATTGAATCAAATCTACACTCCACCAGCGAAGTAATCGCATAGAATATAATAGACTGTCTGTTTTCCAGGATAAACTGGGTCTGAGCTGCCAAGAAATAATGATAGAAGGAGGGGAGCGACAACCCGCCCCCTTCCTTATTAAGCATTAGAGTTTCTTGTTTAATGCGAACCCTTTTTCTCCCCCAAAGAAGTTTGTTTATAATCGCCCGAATAAACCCAAACCATCTCTTGCCTATCCAACAGGGAGCATTAGATATTACATATAAAATTTGTGGAAGCAAAACGCTCTTTATAAGTATAACTCTCTCCGCACGATTTAATGGTAGCGTATTCCATGTATTCAACTTATTTTTTATTTTTATTACTAAGGGCACAAGATTCAAAGTGATATAATCATCGACCTTGGCCGTAATCTTTAAGCCAAGATACTCACATGAAGAGGAGACCCTAAGACCGAACTGCGAATAATTAGGGTGAGGGTCATCATCCAGAGGGACCATAATTGACTTATGGGTGTTTATCTCAAATCCCGAAAACCTGCCATACTCCTGAATAACCTTTAAGGCTTTTGGGGCCGATATATCAGAGTCTTTGAGGAAAAGAAGAACATCATCAGCATATAACATTATCTTATCCTCAACACCAGCTATTCCTCCCCCCTCTATTGCCCTGTCTGCCCTCAATTTTATTGCCAGGGGCTCTATAAAGAACGCAAATAAGAGCGGAGACAGGGGGCAACCCTGCCTAGTACCTCTAGACAGTGAAAAGAAGGGGGAGAAATCACTATTAACCCTGATACAGACCCTCGGGGCTTTATAAAAAAGTTTAACCCAATCCACAAACGGGGCGCCCAGCCCAAATCTAGACAAGACCTCCCAGAGGAAGTCCCACTCCACCCTGTCAAAGGCCTTAGAAGCGTCCAAAGACAGGATGGAGCGGGACCCCCCCCGGCCCATCTGGAGACCCGCAAATAGCCTTCTTATATTAGTCTTACTCTGACGACCAGACAGAAAGCCGCATTGATCTTCATGTATGAGTACCGGAGCAAACTCTTTCAGTCTATTTGAAATTAACTTAGCCATCAGCTTGGCATCTGCATTGATGAGCGAAATCGGCCTATAAGATTCCGCTTCCAATGGATCTTTATTTTTTTTCTGGATCAAAACAATACTGGCATCATACCACGAGTCCGGCAGCCTGCCCTCCCCTTGTGATGATTCCCAGGTCTCCACCATAACGGGTAGAAGAATAGAGCCAAATCTACTGTAAATTTCTAAAGGGAGCCCGTCCAGACCCGGGGCGGATTTACGTCTAGAGGAAGCAAGAGCCTCCTCAAGCTCTGCAATCGTTATCGGGCGCGATAGGGCCTCTACCTTTTCCCTCGAGATGGAAGGTATTAGGATATTATCTAAAAAAGATCTTATATCATCTATTGATACCTCCAAATCTGAGGTATATATACTTTGAAAGAATTTTAAAAAGGTATCTCTAATCTCCACGGCATTGGTAGTTATCTCCCCAGAGTTGTTTTTAATGGCTGTTATTCTATTATCCTCTTGTTGTTTTTTAACTTTCTGCAGGAGCCCCTTTGAGGGCATACCACTCTCACAGTGTGCCCTCTGGTCCAAAAAGAATAATTTCTGAGTCGCCTTGTCTGCCATTAGTCTATTGTATTCCTCTTGTGCCCTGACAAGACTATTGCGCCGCTCTCTTGAGCCACTCTCCAGACAAGCCTTCTCTTTTTCTTTTAGCTCTTTATTTAAGAGCCTCTCCTTTCTAACCCATTGCTTACGCAAATATATAATTTCTGAATTTAATATCCCTCTGAGAAAGGATTTCAGAGCGTCCCACATTAGCCCAAGATGGACCCCGGATCTATTTGACAGAATGAATCTATGTAACTCTTCCTTAATTTTATCCTCGTCTGGCAATAGCACTAACCAATGTGCATTGAGCTTCCAAAACTTAACGACCGCGTTCCTCGATCCGGACAGCTCAAGAACCATCGGTGAATGGTCGGAGATGGAACGATTATCATACCGTATTTTCCCCACCCAATCGATAGCCAGATCATTAGCCAACGCTAGGTCAATCCGGGAAAAAGTATTATGGGAACGATTGTAACATGAGAAAATCTGCTGTTCACCCTTTAAAAATCTCCACACATCTCTCCAGCCCACTTTCTGGCAAAACCTAGCAAAGGGGGTGTCTTCCTTCTCTATACTACCCGGGTTTTTTTTCCCACCTATGCGATCTTTCTTATCCGACATTACAGCATTAAAATCACCCAGGATCAGAACCGGACAGTCACCCACTTTTTCAATGAACCGCAGTAGATTTATCAGGACGTCATATCTAAAGGGGGGAGGTATATAGACTCCTGCAAGGACACATTTATTGCCATCCAGTATACCTGACAAGAATACATATCTTCCATCTGGATCACAGCTTGCGTCTAATACTTGAAAGGCGACCGATCTATGAACCAGAATAGAGACTCCTCTAGAGAATGTTGAAAAAACAGAGTTGTATACCTGAGTGGCCCACCTCCTTTCTACAAGAGCCAAAGATTCCTTATCAAGATGTGTCTCCAATAAAATAACAATCGCGGGAAGTTGTTTAACTATGTAATCAAAGATAATGCAGCGTTTCAAGCGGTCTTTAAACCCTCTTATATTCCATACTATAAACCTAGTACCCATCTATTGTATCTAGAAGGGGGATAAAAGAAAAAGGCGCAGCACCTTACTGAAACCAAACAGCATCCCCAGCATCGGATCATCCCTCCCCCCCCCAAATCCCCCCACCTGTTCTACCATAGTACAACTCTACCTACTTCAGCCACTTTCCCGCCCCCCCTATCCCCCGTCCCCCCCAATGCCGACCCGATATCACATATAATGGCCTGGAAATTCATATTCAAAGGCCCTTAAGATCTAGCCAATCTGAGACTTGTTCTGGCGTGCTAAAGAAATGAGACTGACCTTGAAAAATAATTTTTAATTTGGCCGGGAACATTAAAGAGTAAATAATTCCCTTGTCTCTCAACCTTTTTTTCACCTCCAGAAAACTCTTCCTCCTCTGGAGAGTGTCCTTAGAAAAGTCCGGGTAAATTGCAACTTTAACCCCTTGAATTGTTAGTTCTTTTAAATCTCGAGCTCGTTTCAATATCATGTCACGATCTCTTGAGAGTAACATTTTACAAATCAGAGTACGGGGGGTATTCCCCGGAATATGGTGGCCTACCGGAATTCTGTGGGCCCGCTCAATATCGAAATGCGGGGAGAGATACTCCTTCCCTATTTCCTTCAAAAACCATTCTTTGATAAAGCTTACAGGGTCTTCCCCCTCAGCTTTTTCTGGGACCCCTATTATTCTTAGGTTCGCTCTTCTTGAGCGGTCCTCCATGTCTGCTATTTTCCCTTTAAGGGCCTTATTCTCTACCTCCAGACGGGAGGTGATTTTTTTAAGCGTACCCACCTCCTTCTCAATGTTAGTAATTTTATCTTCTGCCATTTTTTGCTTATCTCTTACCCTATTCAGTTCTTCTCTTAACAGGGAGACGTCTCCTCTCAAGGCCCCCACCTGGTCTGTCAACCCCAGTATTGCTGAATTACAAGTTTTTATAGAATCAAGGATCTCTTTTAACATTTCATTTTCTGCTCCCATGTTTGCCTCACCCCCATCCTGTTCCTCCCCCTCTACCATAGTCGAACGGAGACCTTGTGATTTATTTTTGGGATCTACAACTTCAGATTCATAATTCTTCTGTATAGACGATCCTGTTCGTGTTTTAACTGGGGGGGACTTCCATAATTTATCTAACTTTACAGAATTCTCCTCTTTAGCCCCTCCTTTCTCTTTCTCCTTAGGGGAGGTTACCCCCGAGGATTTCCTTGAAACATTTTTAGGAGGCATGCCCGAAGACCTGACAACCCAAAAAAAAAAAAAAAAAAAAAAAAAAACACCCTAGCAATAGGCCCACATATAGTGCACAGTTGACAATAATAGGAATTAGATTATCACGGTTAACGGGATACAAAATACTGAAAAACACTGAAAAATAGAGAGCGCAATAAACAACTGACACTACACCATACGATGTTCTGCAATCTGCAGGAGCAGAAACTAAAAAAAGACAAACGTAGCCAAAAACGCCATGTCCAGTCCAGTCCAGATTTTGAGGACAGAGTTAGTATAACCCAAGCCACAGGTTAACTTCTCGTCAAAATCCTTGGCCAGCGAATCATGGAGAAAAAAAAAACAAAAAAAAAAACAGCATAGCACAAATGTCTCGTTTTTTGAAACTTGGCTTCTGCAATCTTAGCCACTTATTGTCCAAATGGGTAACGGCCGTAGTCAAGCAAATGTTGATGTTAATATGTTAGTATGATTAGTGACAAGTCAGCGTTAGTACCCAGTAGAGACAACTTAGAGCATAGGAAAAGAAGGTTAAGGTTAAAGTCAGGTGCATCTCACCCATCCAGTCGAACCGCAACAGGCCGCAGGCGAGTCAGGCCAGGTACCGATACAGGACCATCTCACCCTTCTATGCAAACGGCTCCAAAACCAATTCTTCACCGGGATGAAGCCCAGGGACCAAACACGATGAACTTCTTACAGCTTTTATCTCCGGTCGCGCCGACATCCAGGATAGCTCTCCAACCCCGCCGCCTCGGCAGCGATCTCAGAATGCACTCCTCCGGGTCTGCGCGCCTCCGGCACCAGGCAACGTCATCATCGTATCGTCTGATCCCCCGCTCGTCTTCATCGTCCTGTCAGCTCACCTCACGGACCGTACAATATTCAGCGCCTAAGCGCCCGAGCGCCACAGATGCGCCACAACTGCGCCAGAAACGGCCGGCCTCCTTCCACGGTGAACGGCATTCATGGGGAGAAAAACATATCCGGTAGCTCCACTGCCGCCACCGGGTGGGATACCCGAGCCCACGCCCGAGACCTCCGTTCTCCTACTCCTCGGGCCGGGACCGGGTCCCGTGACTCAGATCAGGTCAGCGTGGGGAGCGGAGGCAGGGAGGGCGGTTGTGCAGCGCGACGTGCACGTGCTGCGTGCTACGTCATGCCGTTACGCTCCGCAAATCCGAGCCTAAAGGGCTTTGAGTGGTGTTACCCAAGCTGCTTCATGCTGCAGCTTCACAAGCTGTTAGACTGTAAATGAGCAATTCTCCCCTCCATCTGCCTGCTGTTAACTCACATAGGGGGAAGTGCTCCTGCAAAGTGTAACAGTCCGTGAAGTCTGTGTGCTCTGATAACAATCCCAAAACCCTGCTGACCTGTTAGCATAGTTTTAAATCATACTTGAATTTGATAGTAGGCTTCCTTTAACACTACCACGTGCCACTTTTTATCATAAATCTTGGAAAGTACATGTATTCCCTATTCTGACAACTCTTATCTTCAGATAAGATAAATGTATGATAGTGGGGGTGCCTAACACCAGAGACACCCCAAGTCCTCCATACCAGTAGGACCTCCAGGTATTCGGAGGCCCAAACAAATCAAAAGATAAAATGGCTTAGGAGGATGACAAAACTCCGTTAATACGGAGCAGAGCTGGGGGGATATGAATAAATGCAGTTAATGATATAACCCCTTTTATTATGTGAAGGACAGTATAGGGTTTAGTACTGCAAATATAATATGCATAAAGTTATCAAAGTTTAAAAAATGAACGCAAAGTATATTATATTAAAAAAAATTACAGATATCACATCCCTTTGTGTTACAAATATGCCTACCAATGTGCACGACCCAAGGGGAACTCACAAGGGGAATGGACACTTTTTAAGCTTTGCTGAAAACATAATGTAAAGTATCTGCGGCTCTGTGCTGCACAGTACTGCCGCCTTATGAGTGGTCATGTAATTAGATGCATACATCAGAAGATTTAATAGCATAGTGCTGGTATTTTATTAGAAGTCACGGGTCACATGACTATCCATAAATGGTAGTGCTGTGGCTTATTTAATAATAAAGTAGCATGTAGTAAAAAGCAGAAGACAAGGGAAAGTCTCATGCATATTCTTACGCATGAGACTTTTTTAAAGAGTAAAATTGCCTGTACAAGCATCTGTGACACATATATCGGTGTTAATATGACCTCTGGTTGTGTCTAGATATAGCATGGTACAGCCAGCCTCCAAAAACCCTTTTGTGATAAAAAGGGTTTCATTATTATTTCAAAAAGAATGTACATATTTACTAAACAATAATGACAGGAGTGTTAAAAGATTAAAATAATAAAAGAAAATAATAGCAATAATTGATTAGATAAACATAGTAAAGGGCAATAATGAAGCAAACATTTTTAGCATACCAAAGGACTACTATGAAATGTATATGTGTACCTTTAATAGGGGTTTTCCTACTAACTATCCACGGGATAGGGCCTAACTTGCTGATCAGTGAGGGTCTCAGTGCTGAGACGTGCTCGGCAATTTTTCATCAGCTCCATATAGATTTATGGAGCAGAACGGTCATGTGCGGTCGTCTACTCCATTAGTCTGATAGAGCGACAAGGGGTCCGAAGGATGTACGTCAGAGCCCATCGGACCCCTTGTTTTAGTGATCTGTGGGGGTCTCAGTACGGATAGGGTCTAACTTTAGTTTAAGTCTGAAAACTCATTGACTTTTTAAGCTGGCTTCAGGTGGACACCATGAAGTACTGACCATAAACCACCACACTGTGCCTACAGATGACTATGATTCTAGGAGTCACTCCCGCACTAGTGTCCTGCAATGACGCATGATCACAGTATGGGACAGTAGCTCTCAATTGTAGTCAGCGACTTACAGGATCGTAGATCCACGTCCCATACATTGTTCAGACTGTCAAATACAGGCAAAATATAACTTGCCTGAAAGCAGCCTGCAATTGCTTACATTTTACTTGAGGATCATTTCAGGGTGTCCAATCCTATTACTGCGAATTAAATTCACTGCCAAAAGTCAGTTTCCTAATATAGATTTGCACTGCAGCTCATTGTGATGCTGAGGACAGATGCCCCGCAGCTGCTTGCACAGCCAGTGCAGCCCCTGATGTCAATGCTCCAGCCCTCGGCGGATGACGGACATCCAGCTGCAGCACAAACTATACAAACATTATTCACTATAGTAAAATGTTAAAAAATTATTTTCTTCCTAGATCTTCCAAAATTAGACTCACTGTAGATTTTAGACCTGGCGCACATCTATTTGTGTATGTAGTTATTATTATATCACTGAGACTTTTTTCTTAAATACAAGAGGCCCATGAAGGCTAGAATGATGAGGTATTTCCTCAATGAATTAAGCGGTTTCCCCAACTTCCATCCACCTTAGGGAGTTTCATCTCTGCTATAAATTGTCTCTCCTGATAAGTTTTATGTATTACATTTTCAACCATTTTCGTACTGGGTTATTGTACCCTTTCAATTTTACCTACTACAGATTGTTAGAAAGGTCTCCAGAACTAGTCATATTATACTAGATAGACCTATATACCACAGAATCCCAATTTATTGGTTTCTATATAGCCAAGCATCTGGCTTGTGTTTACTGCTGCGTCGCCTCAAATCCCACTGAAGGGTTCAGAATCAGAATCCCAAACCCTTCTCTGATACCTGCACACATAAGTGCCAGGACAAATGTGGATATTTTAGTGCAGAATTTGCAATGTATGGAAAGACTTGCATTTTCTCTGTGTGTTTAACCACACCTGGTTTTGGATCAGAAAAGCTTAAAGGGAACCTGTCATCAGAAATTGGCCTAATAACCCACTACCAGTATGTTATCAAGCAGCTGAGCAGCTTCTAGATGAAGTTTCTTCCATGCCCTGGTGTGGTGGCATCATCCAGAAAATCAACTTTTAAGTGAGATGTACATTAATTTTATGTGAAAAGAGGCAGAGAGTGTAACTCTCTCTTAGCAGACACATTACTGTATTATACAATGTGGTTAGATTATCAGGGTACAAGATGTATATATACTTTCATCTGGCTTCCGACATTGCACTAACACACTGACACATAGAAGGAGAGATCAGACAGATCAGAGATGCATGAGATGATTACACAGAGGCTGATAGACCATTACACTATTACACTCTGGGCTCTGCTACATCTCACAGATATGTGCCTGCATTCCCCTTCCCCCCGGATCACTTATCTCCTTGTAGCTTGTAGTTTGCAGCCTCTCTCTCTCTCTCTCTGTTCACCATGTGCTGACAGGATGTGAATCAGTGAGCGTCTCTGAGCTCCGTGCAGGAGGCGTGGCTACAGCCAGACAGCAGAGACAGACAGAAACTCAGCTCCACGATCTCATCCAAGATTGCGGCCACCCAACCCTAAGAGAAGTTACAGGGTCGTGTCTAGGGGCAACTGAAATTGTGTACAACAGGACTGATAGAGGCAGTTTGGACTTAGATCTGTGAAATGCTGCATTTTTGTTAATAACAGTGAATTAGGGAATGCGTTATTTTGTTATCCTGTGTGCATATAAGAAACTTGTCTTCGTGGGAATACCCCTTTAAACTCTCCGCCTTACTGACTTCATAAAACCAATTCACATGTCACTTCAAAGTTGATTTTCTGGATGATGCCACCAAGCTGGGCCATAAAAGAAACATCATCTAGAAGCTGTTCAGCTGCTTGACAACATACTGATATTGTCTTTTTACGCCAATTCCTGATGACAGGTTCCCTTTAAGGAAATAACTGAAGTTATAATGGAAATGAAAACTGGGCCTTAGAGCCTTAATTTTTGCACCTGTGTCTTTCTTGGTTATTTATTTAGGAGAACTTCTATTTTCATCCTGTTAAATTCTCAGGGTGGAAAGATTTGATTTTACTCACAGATAATTAATTCCTTCTTGCATTATCTTTCAACTACATCAGGGGCAGATTAAAACTGCAACGAGCCCTGGGCCATATGAATATTATAGCTCCTACAATCCTGGAATCCCTTCCTACATATGGTATGGGGATTCGTGGGTGAAAGTCCTTCGGAGTATAAAATTTAGTGGGCGCTTTGGGTGACCATGGGCCCCCTAGAAGGTTTAGGCCCCGGGTTACTGCACAAACCATCTATATTATAATCCACCAATCCATCATATGCTAGAAATGTCAGTCATGGTTTTAAACTTGACAAAATAAACCCAGATTCTTAAAAGGGATCATCTGGACTACTTTGTTGCATCAAAGTTCTTAGCTGGTCCCAGCAGTAGCCACTGATGAGGCCAGTGATTTGCTGCAGTCGTGACCCGCCCTGGAAAGGCAGGTCATAGGACAACAGGAGATGACAGGCAACAAAGGAATGGAGTGTGACATGCATGATTGCAATTTAAAATGCATCTGGTCTTTAGTAAGACAAATAATCCTGTGCCAATGGTAACACTTTTTGTTTCTAGGTTTACTCACAATGTTATATATAGTAGAAAAGTGAGTGAATATGATTTTTTTCAGTTCAAAATTTTAGTTTTCAATTTGAAATTTTATTTTTAAATGTAATATGAATCACATGAACCCACCACTAGAGGGAGCTTACTGCTTTCTGGCCGATTACAGAGAGACATGTGTAATATGTAACATGCTAAATTTAAAAGGACACAAAGTGGGACAAAAATAGTTTACCTGTCAGTCAAAGGTGTAATAACCAACCGTGGTGTATTTCCTAAGTATTCATAGGAATATTGGAATTGGGCATCACAAATATTGGCAAAGCATTGCTTCTGCTTATCATCCCAACGATGTCGTAGTTGAGACAACCAAGCAAAATCCTGGGCGCTAGTCACCTTTAAGAGTAACAAACAAATGTATTAATGAAGACAAAAAAAATATCTTACTGTATTTTTGCATCTTGATTATTAATTCATCAGATGTAAATTACGGCTCATATAGGCATCATAAGTAATTTTAGACAACAATTGACCCTATACAGAAAACTACAGTAGTGGATTATAATATTATAATATAACCAAAGTTTAATTATGAAATCCTTGTACATCTGTTCCTGCCCTCAATACACATCTACACAAAAGCCATTTAAGGACTTTTGAGGGACCTCCAAAAGGTCCTGAAACCTTAGAAAGAAAGCAGACAAAAAGTACTCATCCTCCATTCCCCAAGAAACTTTATTCTAGTACCATATGAAGAAGTAAATTCCAGACTTGTCTGGAAACTTACACATGAAATTACCATGTACCGGCTCCAAAATTACCTCCACAGATAAAACCTGCACTGTAAAGGGCTTTCTATAAGGTTTCTATACATACCTTATCAGTCTCCAAAAGTCTGCCATTTTAAAAGAACTTTTGTTATGTTTACACGAAAAAGAAAAAAAAAATGCATCAGGTTTTACAACTAAGAAGTGAATCAGTCTGAATAATCTCACACAATCCGTTGAGTTTTCTGAATAAATCGACCCATCTTTAAATATATTTGATGGAATCTTAATTTCCTTAATTTTTTTCCAAATGATTGAAACCAGGGTACAGACAATAGGGCAGATTTACTTACACGGTCCATTCCCGATCCAGTGGCGCGTGGATTCAGGTCCGGCCGGGACTCACTAAGGTAGTTCCTCCGACGTCCACCAGGTGTCGCTGCTGTGCTGAAGACCATCGGAATGCACTGAAGTTCACCGTCCTATCGCGGGTGAAGGTAAGCTTGTGTCGAGCGACCCTTTTTTTTTTAAAAATGCAACGGTTTTTCAGAATCCGTCTGGGTTTTTTTACGGCCACGCCCCCCCCCCCCAATTTCCGTCGCGTGCATGCCGACGCCGATGCGCCACAATCCGACCGCGTGCGCCAAAATCCCGGGGCAATTCAGTGAAAATCGGCGCAAATTGGAAATATTCGGGTAACACGTCGGGAATCGGGCCCTTAGTAAATGACCCCCATTATATGTTAAAAATACTATTGATGTGATGACAATCAATAGAAGTTGAATGGGTTTCTGTCACTTACTTTCACCCCAACGAACTGCTAGCCCCCCCCCCCCCCCCTTCTCCGGAAGGATATGAAATGTCCTTTCACAAATTCCCTTTTTTATGGGAAATATCGCACTTTACCTAGAAAAAAAACCTGACTCAACTTTGCCTAAGTTTGTCAGTTTGAGAGGCTGGGGAGGTGTCACTTTAAATGGCCATATACTGGTCTTGTCAGATTAAACATGAAAATGGCATTCTGTAAACTACACAATCTGAAATACAGACGGTTAAAGTATGGAATTGTACTTTTATCTGCAGCTTGCATTCCTAAATATCAATTCACCTGCCCATATTTCTGATTCTATAGCTCACATAACCACAAGTCTGATGCAGATTGGAAGATAGCATCTGAAACATCACCAGATATCGACATTTAAAGTGACACTCACTGGAGCCTCGGAGCCGAATTCATCTCTGGCAAAAGATGACCGTTTTCTGCTCATTTTCACATCATACCCTACCAGAGGGAGCAGGTAGTTCAGTGGGTTACCTTTAATACTTATTAGGCTTTAACATTTTCCCACATTACAGTGATGTTCCCATCATGCAGTCATGGATTGCAGTTTTCGTAAAGGCCCCCTAGCTCTGCTAAATGCCTTATTCAGCCACAACAATTACAGTCACTGACAAAGTTCTAGGTGTTATGAAGTGTTAATTTGAAACTGGTCCCGTTTTACAGCACTTTGATCTATGTTGATGTCCAGCAATTGAAATTCTTACTCCTAATCCACATCAGATGGGTTTGAGTATTGACTCCTGATGGAAGGGACCAGTGCTGAGATGGAAATAGCACAACTCCACTTATTCTGCAGTGGCCCCAAGTGGTACTGCAGCTACAATGCAGTTGTGGGGCACAGAGCCATGTAACTTCTAGTGCTGTTATGAGCCCTTCAATAAAGTGTTTATGGCAGCAGCTACCCTAAAGTAAGAAACAAATCTAAAATTCTTAGAAAACTTATTTGAGATGATTTTCTCTAGAATAACCATTTTAACACAAAATATATGACCTTAATGATTATTACCTTATGCAAAACAAGCTTGGCAACCACGTCCCTGGCATGGACATCTATGGTGCATATTGTCATGATCTTCTGCCTGTCTCCAGGGGAGAGGTCACCCAATAACATGGTAATTAGAGAATTTAACTGATTAATCTAAAAAGAAAAGAGAATATTTATTTTTTGGACTGTCCCGTCAGACGACCAGTGCAGTGTAATAATGACAACCCCATATGTGGATCTGTTTCTTGTGAGACAACTCTATGAGAAATCCCTAGCTTTTTGATAATATAGCAATTTTCCCTTGTGTCATGTTAGTTTTGATATCTACAAGAAGATCCCTGCTCCAATAGACTCTACATATACATTCGTAGACTACGGATGTAATGAAATCTCCCTGCCAAAATGTAATGATTCCTATATGTTGTGAATTAATTTTCTGCTCTTTATTCTCTTGATATTTACCGTCACTGTCAGCCGAGAGCATTAAGAGCTCATGAATATCACAGTAAGGACTTCATCCTTATGAATGCAGCAACAAATAAAGTGTAAATTTCTATAATTTGACAGGACAGAAGGATGGAAACGGTGTATATGTCACTGCATCATTTTGCTCCCTTTAAATACAGCATAAAGATGGTAATAGATTCCCTTTAATCCCGGGATATGTACAGTACTTTAGGGATTAAGAACAATGTTAAATGTATGAATTTTTAGGTGTTAAAATGAAATACATCTCCATGCGCCTATCTGTAATGGTTGAGAGGCACACAAGCAGCTGCTTCTAGTAAGTGCTCTAGACCACCCAAATGCTGCACTTATAGTTAAACTGTTAATCATTGCAGTGTAATGTCCTGTGTGTGTACAGAGAGAAAAAGGAGCAGGATCTCCTCTCTTCTAGGTCTGCTCTACATGCTCATTCTCCTCACTTATCACTTCTGAGGATAGCCATTGTAATACACAACCACCGATGCTTCAAACATTCTCTTAAAAGTCATTTATTAAACCAGACCTATCATATTCGCTAACTGCATGCAACGAACTCTTTTTTAACCAATTCTGGGTACTCTACTTTACTCGGACTACGGGCTTTGTATATAAGATGGTGGCTGAAGGACGGTTCAAGCAGCAGAATTTGTATTTATTGAATTATTTTTATTCCATTCCCTTACAAAAATGGCTGGACCATTATACAACCTGTTATACCTCTTGTGTCCCCCCTCATCCTCATAGACTGTAAGCTCTTGTGTCACCCCCTCATCCTCATAGACTGTAAGCTCTTGTGTCACCCCCTCATCCTCATAGACTGTAAGCTCTTGTGTCACCCCCTCATCCTCATAGACTGTAAGCTCTTGTGTCACTTCCTCATCCTCATAGACTGTAAGCTCTTGTGTCACCCCCTCATCCTCATAGACTGTAAGCTCTTGTGTCACCCCCTCATCCTCATAGACTGTAAGCTCTTGTGTCACCCCCTCATCCTCATAGACTGTAAGCTCTTGTGTCACCCGTTCATCCACAGACTGTAAGCTCTTGTGAGCAGGGCCCTCACTCCTATTGTTTCATAATACTGTTTGTACTCTGTAATGTATTTTATTGTATTTGTATATGTTCCCCAGAACCTGTAGAGCGCTCTGGAATTTGATGGTGCTTTATAAATAAAGAATAAGTAATAATTATTATTATTGTAACCTAATCCTTCAGTGAAGCTGAAAATCCATTTTTATTCTGTCTCATGGTTCTTTATTTAACCAATGGATTTAGAATTTCTAATTTGTTCAGGAAGATGATAATTACTTATTTTTATTTTGCAAAGTTCTTTAGACTCTACCTAACTCTATTTCGATTTGATGTAAAGCTGAGACTTTACATCTCTGAAAGTAAAGCTCCAACCAATGAAATGAAAAAAAGCTTTCAGAATTTTAGAACATACCTGCTTTTTATTATAATCTTTAAGGGCCGTTTCAAACCCTTCTTCCAACCTGTCAAAGGAAATTCCAACATCAATGGTCCACCAGATCTGGGAGCTGGTCAATGCCACTTGAGCAGGATAGTCAAAAATCCACTGCTCCCTGGGCTTATCCTCATAGGCAGCCACGGCCTCGGTTATATGATAGCGCACAGTTTCACACATTGTGTCTTCCACATTCTTCAGCCAGTGTTCTACCTTTAGAATATATTGAAAAACAGAATAACCTTTGAAAAAAGAACCATCACGATTCCGTAAATACTGGCATTCCCCATAATAATAACAATTCTATGGCAGGTTTCTTACAAGTCTGGGATGTGCTTCTCCTCTGATAGGCTTCCTAGGTGTTTGGGAATAAATTGGCAACTGAAAGTGCATGACCAATCCTGACAGTGCCAGGATCTATAGAAACTCTATTGGTTTGTTATCTATTTATACATGTCTATAAGGAAAAAGAGAGGATCAGGACATATAGGGGCAGATTTACTTTCCCGGGTCCATTCGTGATCCAGCGGCGCGTTCTCTGTGGTGGATTCGGGTCTTCCGGCGATTCACTAAGGTAGTTCCTCCGACGTCCACTAGGTGTCGCTGCTGCACTGAAGTCCGCCGAGGCCCGCCAGAGTTCACGATCATATTCCTGGTGAAGGTAAGCTCGTGTCCAGCGTCACTTTTTTTTTTTTTTTTTAAATGCGGTGGTTTCTCCGAATCCGTCAGGTTTTTGTTCGACCACGCCCCCTGATTTCCGCCGCGTGCATGCCGATGCGCCACAATCCGATCACGTGCGGCAAAACCTGGGGCAATTCCGGAAAAATCGGCGCAATATTCGGGTAACACGTCGGGAAAACGCGAATCGGGCCCTTAGTAAATGACCCCCATAATATTATGCATGTTATCAGGATTTACCATATAAGTATCGGCTTATACTTGAGTGAAAAAAAAGAAAGCCAAAACTCGCCTTTCCTACGCAATCGCCCGCCCCCTTCCCCCCACGTTGATCTTCTCCATGATCTGTCCAGCAGGTGTGTGTCACGGTCTGGCGCACAAGCTGTGACGTCATCTGGCGCTGACATCACAGTGTGTGCCATCACACGCTGTGGTGTCAGCGACGGCTGACGTCACAGCTTGTGCGCCAAACCGTGAAACCATTACACAGACCTGTCACTGTCGGAAGGATTGCGGAAAAGACCTGCGGGGTCGGAAAGGTGAGTTTTGACTTTCTTTTTTTTCACTCGAGTATAAGCCGATACTTATACGGTAAATCCTGATAACATGCTTAATATTATATGTCCTGATCCTTATATAATGGGGCAGAAGGCTGGCTTTATAATGGGGCAGGGGGCTGGCTATATAATGGGGCAGGGGTTTGGCTATATAAGGGGGCTGGCTATAGGATGGGGCAGGGGTCTGGCTATATAATGGGCAGGGGTCTGGCTATATAATGGGGCAGGGGTCTGGCTATATAATGGGGCAGGGGGCTGGCTATATAATGGGGCAGGGGGCTGGCTATATAATGGGGCAGGGGGCTGGCTATATAATGGGGCAGGGGGCTGGCTATATAATGGGGCAGGGGGCTGGCTATATAATGGGGCAGGGGGCTGGCTATATAATGGGGCCGGGGGCTGGCTATATAATGGGGAAATGCTGGCGGGCTACAGGAGCATGGGGCTGGCTACTAGGAGAATGCTGGCTAGCTATATACTGGGGCAGGGAGCTGGCTATATACAGGTGCTGGCTATATGCAGGGGCAGAGGACTCACTATATAATGTGGCTGGCTAGATACTGGGGGAATTCTGGCTGGTTATATACTGGGGCAAGGGACTGAAAAGCTATATGCTGAGGGAGGCTCTGAACAATGCATTTCCAACCCTAGGCTTATATGTGAGTCAATAAGTTTCCTCTGCTTATATTTGAGTATATACGGTATACATCTAAATACTTAAATGAAATCTACCACTTGCTTTTATGCATTATGAAGCAAACATACCCTGAGAATACTGTAGCTACACTGATGCAGGATTATATCTTGTTTAATCCCTGTGCTGAGTGGTTTTGCTGAGAAAACAATTATAAAATTATGATAATAAGTCTCCGCCGCTCCTGCTGCTGGTCCGGTGATACTCCTCGACCTAATTAGCACTGCTTCAGAGAACTCCACTGTATCCACTGTGTCGTTCCTGAAAGGTAGAAGTAATCAATCGCTGCACTATCCCCCAGCTGCTGTGTATGAGTCATCCAGCTAAGGTTGATTAGTCCTGTCTGGACAGTTTAGGAAGCTCTGTGTAATGTGTTTATGTACAGCAGCCAGTCTGCACCCAGCTTCCCAAGATCCTGAATTTTATAATTGTTTTATTTAAGCAAAACCACTCATTTCAGGGATTCTCAAGGTATGTTTGGTTCACAATGCATAAAAACAAATGGTAGATTTTGTTTAACATTATTGGGAGAAAGCTATTATTAGATCACTGAAGTATGACTAGACCAGTCTTCTGCTGCACCAGATTTATTACTATGTTCAATGCTGGATGATAAATCCAATAGTTTAAGAGGATTGAGTCATACTTTGCACCATCTCATAGTTGGTTTAGGTCAATGCACCGAAATAATACATTTATTATGCACAGACTTTTCCCTGTGAAGCCACGCCCGTTTTTTCAAGAGATCATGCCACTTTCTTGTAGAAGCTGGGAAAAGTGCATAAAAATGGTCTAAAACCCTTAATTAATAAAGCGCAAGACAGTTTTTTCACTCCAGACTTCTGGTGCAGACAGATTTAAACATCTTTTATTCCTGTGTCATGAACTCAGAAGTCTTCGAAGTTGCTTTTGCTGTCCCGAACTAAATTCAATCGTGGGGAAATGTTTCATTCATGGGATACTGCGATGTCAAATATCCCATAAATCCATAATGCTGTACAGCCATAACTTTAAGCAGTAGAATTAAATCACAGGTGACTGCAAGGCTTCTTTCAGCAATACACCAGTGCAACTGTAGAGAGAGCTGTAGGATGCTGGACATACATGTCATCGGCCAAGAACTTTTTTGTTGTTTTTTTTTACCCTCACATGGTTTTAAATTTCTTTACTCTTTTTTTTTGCAGGTACAGTTATGTTTTTTTTTAATGGTACCATTGTGGAGTACATAGAACACATTGATGGACTTTCATTAACCTCTAAGGAAAAAATAGTCAAAAAATATGCAATTTTGGACACTGAGATCTGTTATAAAAATGTAAATGTTATCATCACCTGTCCTCTACACTGGCAGGAGACACTGAACGGGACAAACTCCTTCTCTTTGCTGAACATCCCAGTTGCCTCATTTTCAATGTTCTCTTGGAACTTGAGATCCGCAATGTTGTCAAAAAGTTTTGCCAAATGTCGCGTCACCTGAAATATATGAAAATGTCACACATTACTACTAGAACATTTTTCATCAATAAAGTAAATTACTAAGTTTATTACAATATGGAGCATTTTTGGAGCATTTTTGGAACTTGGTACATTTTTTTATACCTTATGGTTATATGTACGTTTTCTAGATTAGTGTTGTAGCTCATTCTACCAAGTCATATAGAGTAAAAATATCCTTGAAGGTTCAACTTTGTTAGTAGGAAGGATAACTAGTTTAAAAGGACTACAGCAGATGACATCACAAAGAGTTAGGGCCTGTCACACAGATCGGGTAACCCCCCCCCCCCTCCATTATAAAGGGAACCTGCCATTCAAATCAACCATACCAAAATAAATACTCCTTTAAAAACAATAATTAAAAAGCATTGCCCTTATCCCTAAATTATTACTTTTCATGGCTGCAATGTTAAAAAAAATTATGTAAACTTATATGCAACTCACCTGTGGTGAGTCCAAGCACAGTAAGAAAGAGTCCTGTACATTAATTTTTCCTTGCACTACCTCTCTGTTCATGATTTACAAGTCTCACTTCTATCACCAGGTATCCCTATTACTTACAGCTTCCTTTACTTTCACACTGCCTGTTATCAGGGGTAGAAAATTATACATAGTTGGTGGAATGTTGAGATAGCCAGTGGTTGTGTTTGACAATGCTCTGCCACATCATGAACCATTCCCTTAGGAAGGAGGGAGTGCGAGTGACACCACTGGCTATGTGAAGATAAATCAATCTCATACTGAGATAGTCACATGTCTCTCTGGTTCCTGAGGGGAAGTCAAGTTAGCAGTGTCAGTAGTGAGGAGGGTAGGGTATCCTGACTGTATACTGCAGCTCTCCTGCTACCATGACTGGGACAGAGGACATCAATAAAATTCTTTTTTTTTAAAGAATGCCGGCTCTAATCCCATGGTTAGAGGCAACAGTGGAACTTTTATAAAGACATCTAATAGGTACTGTGTGTGGTTTGTGGGGTGGGGGGTGATCGCTGGTGACAGGTTCTCTTTAATAGCATATCATTGTGTCCCTTTGCAGTAAAACATATGCAGAATTATGAGCCAACAAATTTCTCACTATAGTATATTGGCTTGAGCTCCTATATTGATCCAGAGTTCAAATCCCATGTAGAACAGTAGTTCTGAGTTAAAAATACATTCTGTGCATTATAAGGTTAAATTACAACTGCACGTTTTTTTTTTTTTTTCTTAAATTTTACATATTTACAGTACAGTATATTTTAAGCACAAAGATGAGAGAATCTTATTGACCGACTATCATGGCCCAGTTCACATATGGGCTATAGGTTTCCATCATTTAGAATTGGTAGAACTGATATTAGCCTAACATTGCATTTATTTAGTCTTCTATTAACAAGAGTAAGGAAATATACACATTCAGTAGGTTCAGTAGGGTTAAGAAATGTGTTTTAGGGTTAGGCAGATATTGGGACACATTTACTTACCCGGTCCCTGCGCGATCCCTGATCCGGAATGTCCGATGAGGATGAAGTCTTCCACGATTCATTATGAGCGTGCGCCCGATATCCTGCATGTGTTGCTTCCCCAGTCAGGTTTGCCAGAGTTCACCTTCTTCTTCCTGGTGCATGTAAGTGCTTGGCTTGCGACACAATTTAAAATGTTAAATCCCGCACGTTGTCCGAATCCGTCGGATCGTCCGGCGGCCCGCCCCCCGATTTGTGTCACATGAAAGCCGGCGCAATCGCGACACATTACGATCGCGTGCGACACAATTGCCTGCACGATCCCTGAAAAGCCGGGAAACGCGACGTAAATGTGGCCACGGGACCCTTAGTAAATAAGCCCCAATATGGTTATCCTTTGTGTACAGATAAATCTTTTAGGGCCAAGTGTGTACAGATTACATTACGCTTCAGCCCCAGAGTGAAATCAAAGCGTAAAATGATACAATGAGAAGGTTCGGTTAAAAAAAAAAAAAAAAAACCTTCTTAGCTAGAGTTAAAGCCTATGAGAAAGTAAAGCCTTGTACAAATGGGAGACATTCTGGGGGCTCTATAGTATAAAGTCTGCAGAATAGTTTAGTTTTTTTAGTTTTGGGGTTTTTTTTCTCGCTCTCTCTATATCTCTCTTTGTCCTGGGGTGGGGTGTATTTCAATTCAGTTTGTTGCAATTTGATTAGATATAATGGAATTGAACATGGAATATTGATAAATGCATTAATTGTCATGGCTGAACTTTTTCACTTGCATATGTACAAATTTACTTACATACTGCATTTTCAAGCATCTTTGATATATTTTTTTATAACTTGTTTTGCCACTCTGAAATGCTTTTACATACTGAGAGTGACAAACCTCAAACTAGTAACATCCAGTTGTCGATTTTTAAAATAAGTAATGTAGGAACAACACAATGCAGACGTCTATAAAAATATCCTACCATTCTTCCATGGTATTGTCTGATCATGTAATATGTATGGTTCATCATTCCCAAGGCCAATTGTATATCACAAAAATATTTCTTGCCGTAAAGTTAATATTTTTAGTTGCATATACGACAATCACCATCCATGTTTAGCAATCTCAAAACAAAAGAAAAAATATATTCGACACCAATTAAAAATTGTTTGTCGCACACATAGCTTTGCTACATCCATTCACTCATCTACGGCTCTGTGTCATCCATTTACACACAGCTCTGCTACAACCTTACACACACAGACAGCTCCGCTACAACCAGCTCCCAGCCACAACTTTTCCTCTGGCCCCATCCCCATGCAGCTTGAAAGGACCTTGCAGTGAGTCAGGAAGCGTTGGATCAGTCACATGCTCCTGACATTACTCTAGGTCAGTGGTGGCGAACCTATGGCACGGGTGCCAGAGGTGGCACTCAGAGCCCTTTCTGTGGGCACTCAGGCCATTGTCCCAATTTAACCATACAGGACCAAATCCACCAAATCTTCCTGAAGTCCCAAGCAACTTAAAAGATACTGCTCTGAGCTATTTTAGTGACATTTCATTGGCTGTTTGAACTGCAGGAAAAGTGAGAAGGTCAGTGGACAGAACTGGATTGTCTTTGGAGGTCATCCTGCTGGACCCACCATTCTTCCTGGAGAGAAGCTACAATGATGGTCTGAATTTGCCCAGCTTCTTTCAACTGCATTGGTGGCCTTAGGACAGTACAATTGAATGTTGTTGAAGAACAGGTAGCAATAAGATACTGCTTGAAAGGCCATGTTGGCACTTCATGGAAAATAAGTGGATTTTGGTTATAGTTTGGGCACTCGGTCTCTAAAAGGTTCGCCATCACTGCTCTAGGTCCTGCACAAATGCTCATGGCAGGACGAGCAAGGAGAGGGAGAGAGCAGTGTAGAGGCACTGTAGAGATTTTTTTTTAAACGCTTTGTCACTACGTCACCCGATCTCCACACAGTGAATTGGAGGGTCTGGCAGTGCTGGATTCTCCGGACTTTCAGACTATAAGACCCAGGCACCCAGAAAAATGTAGTCTTGCTAAAAGTGCATCTTAAATTTTGAAAAAAATGGTAATATACAGACACCAAAAAGGGTGGAGCTTGCAAAAGAATAAAATTGTTGTCATTCATTTTAAGTGCTTATGTTATTTTAATTCTGCAACATGGATGTGATAAAACAAAAATACAGTCCAATATAAACTCTGGATTCACACAGTTTTACCCTTCATCTGTGAACAGCTGAAGTATGATTTTTTTTTTTTTTTGAAGCTGCAAATTTGGTCTGGACAGAAAGCTATTGTCTGCAAGCGGAACAATGTAAATCTTTTGCATAATTATCTAAGATAAAGAGCAGAAAAATAAATGGGTCTTCAGCTGTCAGGTAGTACAGAAGGGAGGATATCAGAAAGACAGTGAAGGAAGCTCATTACTATTATCCACAGCCGGGTCACTGACACTGTAGAAAGAAACAATGCTCTTCACATAAGATTCCCTATCATTGCTAGATAAAACATCAGACATCTATGATCCTGCTAAAAGATGATGTCAGTCTGTCTCTAAATGATCAGGGATACGCATGTTTTTGCAGTCAGATGTATGTTGTACTTTATGAACCTAAGGGTAACTGACCTTTCAGATGAATTTTCAGGATAAGCTTCCGAGTAAATCAGATTATATGACTTGTATCTTATTATTTGGGCATTTTTACAGTCTCTCTTTCTAATTATGAGTTTTTGATTAGCTACATCTCTCTGATATACAGTGAGTATACTTAGGGATGCACCACTTATGCATGGGAGCCCACCAATGGATTCACCAATGGGTCAGTCTAAGCCTGGTTTCTTTCACTGAAAAATAGTTGTTTGAACAGCAACTGCATGGATTTCTGCAGCAATCAGGCAACTGCAGACATTTGGCCACATGTATATACCTGTTCTAAACCAAATGGGCAACTGGTAGAACATGGTAGAACAGTTTAAGAGGGCTATCAAGGTCATCTACACTGGATGAATAAAGTTGATTAGAATACGCCATAATTGGTGGGAGCGGTCTGACAATTGTGAAACCCTAGTTTTTTTTGCAGGATGTGGCCATGCCCAACAACTTTGGTGTAAAAAATTTATTTTTGTGGAACACTTGTAGGAGTGAATGATAGGGGCATCACTAGGCTGTTAAAGTGGTTGTCTGGGATTAACAAAAAAAATACATGTGATAGATATACACTCACCGGCCACTTTATTAGGTACACCTGTCCAACTGCTCGTTAACACTTAATTTCTAATCAGCCAATCACATGGCGGCAACTCAATACATTTAGGCATGTAGACATGGTCAAGACAATCTCCTGCAGTTCAAACCGAGCATCAGTATGGGGAAGAAAGGTGATTTGAGTGCCTTTGAACGTTGCATGGTTGTTGGTGCCAGAAGGACTGGTCTGAGTATTTCAGAAACTGCTGATCTACTGGGATTTTCACGCACAACCATCTCTAGGGTTTACAGAGAATGGTCCGAAAAAGAAAAAACATCCAGTGAGCGGCAGTTCTGTGGGCGGAAATGCCTTGTTGATGCCAGAGGTCAGAGGAGAATGGGCAGACTGGTTCGAGCTTATAGAAAGGCAACAGTGACTCAAATCGCCACCCGTTACAACCAAGGTAGGCAGAAGAGCATCTCTGAACGCACAGTACGTCGAACTTGGGGCAGATGGGCTACAGCAGCAGAAGACCACACCGGGTGCCACTCCTTTCAGCTAAGGACAGGAAACTGAGGCTACAATTTGCACAAGCTCATCGAAATTGGACAGTAGAAGATTGGAAAAACGTTGCCTGGTCTGATGAGTCTCGATTTCTGCTGCGACATTCGGATGGTAGGGTCAGAATTTGGCGTCAACAACATGAAAGCATGGATCCATCCTGCCTTGTATAAACGGTTCAGGCTGGTGGTGGTGGTGTCATGGTGTGGGGAATATTTTCTTCGCACTCTTTGGGCCCCTTGGTACCAATTGAGCATCGTTGCAACGCCACAGCCTACCTGAGTATTGTTGCTGACCATGTCCATCCCTTTATGACCACAATGTGCCCAACATCTGATGGCTACTTTCAGCAGGATAATACGCCATGTCATAAAGCTGGAATCATCTCAGACTGGTTTCTTGAACATGACAATGAGTTCACTTTACTCAAATGGCCTCCACAGTCACCAGATCTCAATCCAATAGAGCATCTTTGGGATGTGGTGGAACGGGAGATTCGCATCATGGATGTGCAGCCGACAAATCTGCGGCAACTGTGTGATGCCATCATGTCAATATGGACCAAAATCTCTGAGGAATGCTTCCAGCACCTTGTTGAATCTATGCCACGAAGAATTGAGGCAGTTCTGAAGGCAGAAGGGGGTCCAACCCGTTACTAGCAAGGTGTACCTAATAAAGTGGCCGGTGAGTGTATATATCTATATCTTCAGGGGGTAAGAAAATAATGAGAGAGCTTATACTCACCTTCTCCAGTTCTCCTGTTAAACTCTGCCGGTGTCCATGAACGTGGTCTCTGTATACAATGGCTGGCAATAATGTCACATTAACAGCTGTGCAACTGCTACAGCTTATAACTGCTGCTGTAGCAGACGAGCGGCTACCATTACCACATCTCTGCTGGCCTCTGCATACAAACAGAAATCGCTGGTGACTGCAGGCACCACAGCTGAACAGAAACACCAGAGTAGGCGAGTATAATCTCTTTATGATCTTGTAATTCCCCAGAGCATACATAAAAAGTTTGTTAATGCTGGACAACGCCTTTAACCATATGGATCTGTGTAACTGGTATTTTAAAAGTACTTCCATGCATCCATCTTTCTCCTGGTCTATAGATGTGCGAGTCAATGTTTCAGCAGTGTTTTGCTGCCTCGATTAGGTACAATTCTCGCCTAGCTGCATCTTGCAGTAAATTAGTTCTTTACCATGTAACAGGAGAGGCCATCAATGGTAATTCCTGGAAATTTTACCCTTTAATACTGTAAAAACATCAGACTGCTAACCAAACCATACATGAGAAGAGCACAATGTACCTGCTTTGGCTGACTTCCTTTAGAAAGAATGTCCAGCAAATCTGCAGAAGACACAAAGTAGAAGCGAGGAAAAGCCAGACGTTTCGTTTCCAAATACTGCGACAACGCTTTCTCACACAGAGACAATCTAAAAAAAGGAAAAAATATTATTACACAAGTCAGAGTGCACCAAAAACTGCAACTTATAATAAGACTAAGGCTAAATGCACATGAACGTATGGGGAATGTAAATACGGCCGACATACATACGGCGTATATACATCGCCCATACACGGCTATGGGCTCACGGCGCCCTACGGGAGCACACGTTCGGCACCATACCGTTCCGTAGCCGGGAGAAAGATAGGACATTTTTTTGTTATACTAGTCATAAAAGTGGCGGAAAACAGCCCCTTGATAAATGTGGTGCAGAATTAAACAGATTAATAAATTGGCTCCTATATGAGTGATGATCTACATTATGAATAAAAGCCTTGTGAAACAAGCAAACACAGTGTGAACAGAACCCTCTATCTTGTCAACCTCTACTCAACAATTTGACAATATCTGACATTACCTCATCTGCAATTCATCAAGGGTTTCATACAATTTGGGGCGATTTGTTGCGTCCAGAACATTTCTTATTTTCTCTGTCTCAAACATTAATTCCTACATGGAAAAATACAGAATCCATTATGTTAGGTCTTTAGAAACACAAACAATTTTCCATACATTCAAAGTTTTGGTGCAGTACAGAATCTGCAATGACAGTAGCAACCTAATTTCTAAACAAAGATCACATTATATTACAATGTTATTTACCTGAGAAGACCAACCTGAAAATAGTGGGGTTTAAGATACATTTATGTTTACACAATGTTTTTATCATTTGGACACCACAGGACATGCTATAAACATCCGATACATCAAGGGCCCAAGATACCATTTAAGATATTTCCAAAGCATTGGCTGGTGGAACCGCCGGTTCTTACAGAGGTGAAGCAGATGCTAAATAACACGATTAAGCTTGAAACGAATGTGTATCGGAAGAGGGGGGCTTCTACAAAATTTGAAAAACAATGGAGTAGGTGGATTGAGTGTCCAGGACTGGCCTCGCCGCAGTTGCTGCAGAGTTGGGAACGTTGGCAATCTGTAGGGCTGCCAGGAATATGAGTAAGATAACATGGGTGCTAGGTACCTCTGGAGAATAATTTGTTATGCCAATAAAGTGAGAAGCTCAGACCTATGGGGGAGGGTGGGGGATTTTCATGTTGGGGATTTGTTATGTGCGTATAATGCATATTTGACAATGTTATGGTATATCACAATGTGGCATATGTCAATGTAATTGTTTCGCTCTGTGATTCAAAGCATAAATAAAATGTTTTCTGCTTTAAAAAAAAAAAAAAGATATTTCCATTGAACTAGAGAGCTGGTAAACTCTCACATTTTCTATCTGCATTCTTTGATTAGCAACCAAACAAGTACAGTCAAGGAGTCCCCTTCTGAAGGTACTAGGCCCTGTTGTGCAGCCTGCTTCCATCAGACCTTTATTGCATATTCTGTGGATATGCTACAAACGGTCTAATTGGGAATGTTACCTTACAGAAAACTTTAGCAGAGTAATTATAAGCTCCTAATACGGTCACTCATATTATACACGTTCTTCACCAGGACATGTGAGTCATGTGACCCCCATGCAGCAAGACTAGGGACTTCCTGTGACATCCATACAGTAATTTCTGCATGGCCTGCTGCAGGGAAGGGGGGAGGGGTCACGAGAATGGAAAACTTTATCAGGGTAAGTATATATATACTTAGCCTGTTAACATTTTTAATTTGTGGCCAACCACTTTAAGTTTTGCCTTAAAGGTATGTAATCTGACACTTCGGTGAGCCGGGCTTCTGTCTATCTTGCCAGTAAGACGAAATTCAGAAGATGAAGAAAGCATAATAAGAGCCAAACTGAGTAAAAAAGAGGCCTTATATATTCATACGATACATTACAAAGTTCCTTATTCTCTAGTGTTCTTTAAGGGAAGTTTGTGTGATAAGTCCCAAAGATAAATTACTTTAAAGTCTGTATCCACTCCATCAAATCGTTTTGCGTCTTCTGGTAGCTGGTTTCTGATGTCTTCAGAACCGATGAAAATGCTTTCCAGGTGAGACCAAGTACGCTGCACCTCCATCCAGATGTAGATCACAGAATCGGCCAGGTTCAGCCTTTTCTGCCAGCTGGATACTTGTTCAATAAAATATTCAACATACTTGCTTTGCATAATTGCTTGTAATTGGACCTGAAAAGTGGACAGAACAAATGATCAAAGCTATAACACATGAAAGGATATGAAAGTCATACCATATTTTATTTGCATTTTTTGGTTAAGCAAGAATTTTACTAGCTGTAGGTTGAGTGCTGTCATCTATGGCTGCAGTTTCAAAACTAACCTGGTTGCTGTCCAAAGTCTCAAAAAGCTGCTCATCGGTTTTTATCAGGGGGGTTCCTGTGCGATGATGCTTTTCATATAAAAACTCCAGAGTAGTCCAGGTCTGGCTAATCTCTGTAAGTATCTAATACATCAGAAAAACGTTTATCTCCGTTCATCATGGCAGAGAATTTTATGGAGTATAGTGTGTTGGAATTTCTACTTACTTTTTCGGTTCCCATTTCCTTCACAGCTTTGTCTACAATGTTCCGGACTTCATCTTCTACTTTATGCAGCTGTAATGCAAGTAAGTCTGATAGTGTGGTTTTCTCGGTCATTGTAAACTGGACCTAACAGGACAAACATAACCTTCTGAAATAATCAATAAGCAAAAGTAATACACAAGAAACAAGCAAGCATTCGAGGAATAAATGGCATTTCTAGATATGGGGTGAAGTGTCCAATAACTAGGGGTCGCACTGCTGGCCTTCCTGTGTCCTTCTGTCTTTTGGGACTGCTGAATATAGGCAAAGACCAGACAAGGGCATTGTACAGACCATGGGCCACATCCAACCTTTCTGACTGGCCCACGCTCTTTTCCCCATCATTAAATAAAGATGCAAATAGGTCCTCCATGTTTTCATTGAATCATTGTAATGTTTTATTTAATGCTATTTTATGTAGGGATGGGTTACATTGTATACATGTAGGTATTGGGTAGAACTGAGTATATTATTGTGGCCATCTAAAACCATTCCAATTCTCATGGGGCCCCATTGGAAAATAAATTGTCCACCCCTGCCAAAGACCCTTGTTCTCATGATCAGTGGTGTGCTTAGCATTTGGACCACCACCAATCAGACACTTTGCCACTTTCTTCAAAATAGAGGATAATTGTTCATTATGGGAAAATGCTATAAACAAGCAAATGTATATCCTTACATCTCTGTTACAGCCTGAACATGATATTTTATCCTACCTTCCACTATAGGGTAATCCACTAATGCCATTTATGCCACCCTTGGGAAACTGCTCCTCCATGTGTCCTTTTCAAATATATGAAAACACCCATCACTTGGATTAGCAACGCACCCTGCTCCTCTACAGCCAATCCCAAGTGATGGGTGTTATTCATTTATTTGAAAAGGACACATGGAGTATCAATTTCTCAAGAGTGGGGGGTTCCCAGATGCCTAGTTCCTAGTAACACAGCACATGGTATTGAAAGGTACAACATCTCTTTTTCTGTAAAACCTATTTTTTTATACAAAAACACTTTTGCAGTGTATGTACTATGCTCTGTGGGGACTGGGGGGTGCTAAAAATCGGTCTCCTGGAAAGGTGATAACTAAATGGCTCAGGGAACAAAAACAGAGAGATTTTGGGTCCATGGCCTTGAAATCCCCCAAATCTTAATTCCATTGAGAACTTGTGGTCAATGATCAAGAGTTGGGTGGACAAACAAAAAACAACAAATTGTGACAAAATGAAAGCATTGATTGTGCAAGAATGGACGGCTATCAGTCAGGAATTGGTCCAGAAGTTGATTGAGAGCTGCCAGGGAGAATTGCAGAGGTCCTGAAGAAAAAGTCAACACAAATACTGACTTGCTGCATTAACTCATTATCACTGTCAATAAAATCTTTTGCTACTCATAATATGATTGCACTTGTATTTCTGTGTGTGATAAAAACATCTGACAAACAAACATAAAATCCAGAGGGCAACAGATTATGTGAAAATATAATATTTGTATAATTCTCAAAACTTGTGGCCATGACTGTATTATATCTTATTAGAGCAAAGTGTTTTCTAGTCTGTTCCTATCAACCTTTATTCTTACTGATCTGCTTTCTCACTTTGAAATAACTACCTGGGAAGAGAGATAGTAGCTAAGCCTTAGCTGCTAAGGTGTCAGATTAGATTAAAGCTCTATGTAGAGAGGAGGAGGCAGAGTCACAGCCAGAGCCAGCATTAGGGGGTGATAAACTGGGCATTTTCCCAGGGCCCTCTGTATGTGGACTTTTGTGGATAGAGAATGTATTGCTCTTTTAATAACCCCTGGTTGAATGCCCGGGTGAAGATGCTTATCGTCTATCTCCTGTCTATATCTTTCTATCTAGTTATCAATCTCCAATTAATTGTGTTTTTCATATCTATCTATTTAGGTTTTTGTCTATCTATATATCTTTTATCTATTAGTTTCAAAAAGCCACAGCAGCACAGTCTTAAAAATCCCAAAATAAAAGGGGTGCAACGTCTCACACTCCAGAAAAGGAGAAATGCTTAAAAAAAAAATTATCATGGCAGAAATATCTGACCTTAGTAGCAATCATGAGCTGGTGCCAATGTCTTTCCCTTATTGCTGGGTTTTGCAGGTCAGTCACGGCTCTTAAAGAAGTGATAAGGTTCTTCACTGCCATATCCAAGCCCACATAGGCATCCCATGAACGTACTTGTTTATCTAGTGACAAAAGCTCCTGCAAAAAATACATCAAATACATGTAATGGACAAATGTAGACAAATGACATAGATGTGTTACCTGTAACAAGTAATATGATCCTAAATAAAGGTTTGACTATTCAATATAAGGAGGATAGAAGTTATACTAGTCTACAAGGAAGAAGGATATATGATATAATAGGTAGTACAAGATGTTGTCTGGCTTATTTCAAAAGGCTTTAGAATGTTGAAACTATTAAAAAAAACATAATCCCACAATCCTCTCCTGCTCCTTCCCTGAGGCTTACTGGGTCTTCAATCAATCTTTACTTTTTTGTCTCTACCATCACACAAGAAATAACATACAGACAGCTGACGTGGGCACTACTGAGGATGTTTTGTCGAATGTGGAGTTGGATTAGGGAGGGGAGATCAGCAGGGCACCAAAGATGCATTGGATTGGGAATGGCAGGGGGATCAGTGGGGAAAGTATGTTTTTTTTTTTTTTTAAATTAACCCGATATTTAAATAAACAAATAATCTATTATCTGACATACATGTTACCTCCTATACCAATTATGTAATGCATAAACAACCTGTTTAGTATGGGTATATCATGTATATCAACCAAAATATGTATCTTTATTGTATGCAAACGAATATCTTAAATTCAGCAAAATATATATATTATTTCATAAGTTTACATCACAAGGCTATTGTAAAGGCTACAGACACAAAACAGAAATCAATAAACAGATATAGTGGTATGGTGGCAGTAAAATAAGAATGAGTTTTTATTTTCCTGGATTTATAATCACCATTTCTATATCGCGGCTTCTTCAACATTCAGGCTTTTTGATGGGGGGGGGGGGGGGCATTCCCTAGCATCGGTCACATGTTTACTGCGGTCTTTATGAATCTCATTGCACCCTCTCATTTGTGCATTCACACTGCATAGTTACTATGTCAATAGATTATAACTATATATCATAGGATTATGATTTTGGCCTCTGCATGGTGTTTGTCATGAACCCGACTCACCGGAGTTCACACACTGGGATAACTACTCTATGGAGTCCCAGAATTTAGCCCTTAAGCTCCGCCCACTTCCACAAAATGGCGTCCTTACGCTAAATTTACTCCACAGGATCCGCACTGCCACCACCCACGAGTTACTTATGCAAAGAAGGCCGTAGGCACCTCAACCACACAGACAATGCACCCTGATGATAACTCAGCACATGCACTCACTACTTACACTATATTACAATTATAAACTCACACAGAACATGCAATCGCTTACTACATGGACTATGCTAATAATGACCTCTGGTAACGTGATTCCCTTCAGAGACTCAGATTCTTTAAGGCTACAAGCAGAGGCTTATTAAAAAGTTTTAATTTACATAAAAATGCAGTACACTCAAAGAATTAAATTGTCAGATAAAATGAAAAAAAAAGATTAAAACAATACACATACAATACTTACAAACAGTTATGGAAGAAGAAACAAAAAATTCTTGCTAGTGGAATAGGAAGAAATTCTTTGGCCCGAGGACAGGGCATAAACATCGATCCAGCCTTCTATTGTCATAGAGTCACTCAGTCTGAACACTACTATGTGGCTGCTTCATTAATTTAAGCCCAGGTGATTTTTTGACCCCCACCCCTGGCTGTGATGTCACTGTGAGGGGGATTTTTCTATCCCCCTCCCATCAGTGAGCTACTTTTTGGGTCTGGGTTTTTATCAGAACCCCATAACTTTTGATTGGGAGATGGCACAATTGTGCCATGGCTTCCAACCAAACAGGTATGTTATTCCCATTAACCCCCATTAGCCTAATATCAGGGGTGTTCGGCTATTGGCTGCCTTCCATTGCAGCTAATGTTCTGATTTTCGGTCCAGAAGTGTGTCTAGACCCCACAACTGTCCTGTGTAACTTGGGACCTATAATTATGAATTATGTCCCAGTTATGGACAGCTATGATATTCCCCTTTGTCTGAATTTGGAGGGAAAAACATGCAGTCTGTGGCTTCTTTTCATCCCCCACTAGCTAGACTACTCTGGCCGAAAGGTGTTAATTTTACCACTTAGGAAGACCATGCTTCTCTGATCAAGCATAGACTCCCTGGGGTTTTATAACCACCCTGCCAGGCTCATCTTCTGGCTGGTCTTAAACAAATGGAGCCTAATGATTTATAACAGGCAGAATGAAACACAAAGAAAGAAAAAAATATATATATAACAAACTGTGGAGGAGTAATATTATTATCACAGTGTCTATATAAGTAAAAGAAATTTTATTGGATCGATTTACCCATCCAAAAAGGAAGAAGGACTGAGTAGTGAGTGAGTGCTTCAGATGGAGGAGGAGGGTACATGGCTGAAGGAAGAAGACAGCAGGATTGAGCAGTATCAGACTGAGCTGTCGACTGTGAGATGGGAGGAGGAGTTGCTGAAGGAGGAGATAGAGTAGACCATTTTATGCATGAACATATGCAAAAATAGCCCGAAAACCAGGCTGGTCCAGGTAGAGACGGGGGGATGAGCTGGAAGAAAGCTAAATGGCCATGCTGCAAAAATGGGGAGAATAGGACTTGCTCTATATTTTGTTGCTTGGTCACAGTCCGGTGAGACACAGTGGGGCACATTTACTTACCCAGTCACAAAAAGTGCATTGTCCAACTCCAATGCACTGTGCCGCGATTCACTAAGATCGTGCGCCCGATATCATGAATGTGTCACTCTCCGCACTGGTCCAACCATCTTTTTAGTGGTGCATGTAAGTGCTTGGGCTTGCGACACAATTTGAAAGTAAAATTCCGCCCTCAGTCCGAATCAGTCGATCACCTCTAAATTGTGTTGCATGGAAGCCAGCACAGCTGTGCCACAATGCGACACAATTGCAACGCACCCGCTACTTAAATACCTGTGAAAATAGGGCACAGTCCGAAAAAAAGTGCGTCGCAAAGCCTAAGTAAATGTGCCTCAGTGTGTCATAGATCTTGATTGTATCTCCAGATTTCCGATAGATCAATTTTCAAAATGACCCTTTGTTGTTCTGATCAAGGCGAGAGGATCAGACTTTCCTACCAATTACAAACTGGTTGCATTTCCCAAGTAAATCCTTTTTATTAAGTAAAGTAATAGAAAACTACTGTCAAACTATAGATAAAACGTAAATGGAACTGTTAAATCTGGGGAAGAAGAAAAAGTTTTCAACTCACCACTAAACAATTCATTATGTGGCTTAATGCTTTTTGAATTGTATATTACAGAACAATATTTTTAAGCAAAGCATTTCATAAAGCAACAGCTGTGGAACTTGCCTTTGAAAACCTTCTTAGCTCAACGTCCATCTGTTCCACATTAATCTGCCTCCACTGCGTTTTAACCCAATCGGCAATACTGCTCTATTAAACATATAGAAGATATGGTAAATTCAAGTGACAATCACACACATACAGTATAAATCCTAACCTTAGGCTCTCATAAATGTCTTTAAAAAATACACTTGAATTTCCCATGAAACGGTCATATTTTGATCAATATAATCCATTACTGACTTTACCCAATTCGGCATATTTGTATAGATTGGTAAAAGTAGGTATAAAACAATAGCAAATCCTTTTCCTACCAGCCATGGATTTAGCAGCTGTCAAAAGGGAGATTTTAGTGTTCAATGTGGATATAAACTTTATACATCACAGTGCTCACCACGGACTGCAAATTAGCTTCACCACTTGCCTGTGGCTATGTGCAGTGCTACGGCTAAATCGCTGGCTCAAGCGGAAACACCACAGAAGGTCAATCCAGTATCTTTATTAAAATTCTGGATTCATTAGCATCATGTTGAAATATGTAGCATATCCATAGATACCTGGAAACCTACGTGTTTAGGACCGCAAATTAGTCCTTAATCATGGACTTTCATCTATGAATCCAATGCATGTTTTAACAGGTTGATAATTAATATGGTTAACAATTGACTCTCCTTATTATGTATATGGTAAGATTCAGTAGGTATAAACTATTCTATAGGATTGTGAAAGGCGCTGTGCATGAAGAGGCTGGAGTACTTACAATGTAGCAACTTAGAGTGTCCAAAATCACTAAATGAAGGCTGTTTTTATGGAAATTCCTATAAAGGGAGGGTATTTGCTAGTATTTGGTAGGGCATTTATAAATGTCCACAAGTATCCTTCATATCCTTGGATCCCTAACTTAAAGGAGTTGTCCTACTATTATAAAAATTTAGCAGCCGGGCTGGGAGTGCTTTTTAAAAGATTAAAGCTTTATACACCTGCTCCGGTGCTCCATAACGGGTGGGCGTGTAAGACCATCCAGAAGTTGTCAGATCGGAGCATCCGTGTCCCTGTAAACAAACAGGAGCACAGCTTCCAAGAACACCGGGAGTGCTGGAGCAGGTGAGTAAAGCTTTATTATTTTAAAAATCCTTCCCCAGCCACTACATTTTTTTAATAGTGGGACAACCCTTTAATTGTTTAACTATTTATTTCTCAAGTGACTGATTTTATCAAGTGGCTACCAAAGGAGTATATCTAATGGAGCATATAGAATACCCATTATGACATCTATGCTTCTACCATACCCAGTTATAAAACTGTAACATCTACAAAATGTAAGGCTCAGGCATAGAAATAAGAAAATCAGTACCTGTACATTATATATTATGTCCCATAATTCCTTAAGCAGTTTTATCTCTTCACGACATTTTTTCATTTGCTTATAATCGGGAACTGCAACATCAAACAGATCAGCAGATTCTTGTATCTCTTTTACTTCTATCTCTAAGGCGTGTAGATCCTGGTTGGCCTGAGGGAGAAAGGCATTGGGGGAGATTTATTAATCTGTCTATGAGAGAATTATGTTGTAGTTTACACTACAAAAACTGCCTGCACCACATTTATAAAACGGTTTTAGCCAGGTTTTTTCTGGCTCTCCTACGACTAGCCTGACAAAAGTGGTGTGGCCTACGATAAAGGGGCGTGGCCTATGATAAAGGGGCATGGCCTTACACCAAAAAGGTCAGTGGGTTGAAAATACTGTTGACACAACAGAATTTTTCCCTAATTTTCTGGCGTAAAGTAAGCCAACTAATAGGAGGTGCAGAGTTCAACTAGACAGTCTTATACTGCACCAGATTTATCACCCAGCACCAGACACTTATATGAATCTGGTGCAGATTAAGACGGTCTAGTCCAGTGGTGGCGAACCCATGGCACGGGTGCCAGAGGCGGCACTCAGAGCCCTTTCTGTGGGCACTCGGGCCATCGCCCCAGCACATCAGACAGGACTCAAAGAATCTTTCTGCAGTTCCAAGCAACTTAAAAGATGCTGCTTTCAGTCATATTTTGATACTTACTTCGCTACTTGGGACTGTAGGAAGAGGGAGAATGAATAGACAGGACCGAATTATCTTTGGAGGACCTTCTACTGGATTCTCTGAGTACAGAGGGAAACTGGAAAGAAGCTAAAATGATGCAAATTTTCAGTCTTTCTACTGTGTTGGTGTCCTCAAGAGGCCAATATGATTGAAAGTTATTGCTCCCTGTTATTCAACAAGTTACTGCTTTCATTTTTGGTTGGCACCGTGCAATAAATAAGGGGGGTTTTGGGTTGTTTTTTGGGCACTCGGCCACTAAAAGGTTTGCCATCACTGGTCTAGTCTAACTCTGCGCCGTCTAACCATAGCACACTTTTTATAAATCTGCCCCATTGTTTTTAATCTGATAAATAAATGGCTGTAATCTAATGTCTATGAGGGGGAAGATTCATTTTACTATTTTTTTCCATTCCAGGGTCACCCCTTCGACAATTGTCTACATGTAAACAAATGAGGAGCGACCAGTCAATCAAAAAAAGCTTGGAAGATAGGATTTGTGAATTTGTTGTCAGGATCCTTTAAATATCTAGAAAACAGTTGTCTGTTATTTTGACGCACCTTATCCAGAAGATTGTATGGATGTTGGGAGCTGTATGAGAATGGAGCTCCCAGGCAAAATATCTCCCTAAAATAGTTCTGTTTCATCTGTTACAAAACAAAAACATACATTAAAGAGAGCGTCCATGATTTTGTTTCATAGTTTCCTGTACATTAAAATACATAGTGTGATATAGAACCGCACTTACATCAAAGGCAACACATCTTTTCCTAACAACCGAAACCTCTGCGATCTGCAGGGGAGCCAAGTCATGTTTTACAGTAATTGCAGTTTTTTTGGTGTTGTTCCATTTCTCTGGCAGCTCCTAAAGGAGAAAATGTTTTTTTAAAAAACTAAAAACACTTATTAAATAATAAAACTGCATGGCCAGGTACTGATAAGACCCATCACGCAATTTGCAAAGAAGCAATGTTTATTTTATAGACTAACTCTGTTTCGTACAGTATGTGAATTTTTATTTGAATGTTATTACAAAGACTACTGAGTTTTCTAATCTCGGCTCCGCCTCCTGCTAATAGCTGACATCACGAACAGTGGGCGGGCCAGATGCCGTGAACACGGAGGTTGATGTAGCCTGGAGCTCCTCCGGTTCATTTGGATACCTTAATAAAGTCTTTTTTAGAACAATGCCGATGTCCCAGGACTTCATAAAAGCGAGATCATCCCCGGACAGATGGGATGAGCAAGTAAGTTTGGGACATCTACCATCAGTAAATCTGGTGGTAGATGTCCTTTAAGTGTTTTGTAGGAATACTCACGAGTTGCAAATGAGAACTCAGAGAAGAGTTACCTCCAGTTGTGTGTAAATCTGATCCGGAAGTTTTTGTCCATAACTTTCTAACAAGGCAATGGTTTGTTTTATAGGTTCAAACATCTCATCAGTTGTTGTCTGTCTGTCCCTCACAGCCAGAATGTGCTCCATAACTCCCACTAGTGCATTATAATCTCCTTCAGGAACGTTCTTTTGAAGACCGGCATCTGTCACCTTAATAAATTCCTCTAGGTCAGACAAACTAGGAGTAAAAAAAATAAATTCATACATCAATAAAGGAAAAATAAAAGTTTAATACTTTTTTCACATTACTGTTTTGTCTTACGTCGTGAAGGTTGTTTTATTTTTGCATAAAGTTAATAATATTGTTCTATTCTTACCATAAAAAAAAAAAAAAAAAAAAAAAAAAGACGGCCTTTAAATGATGTCAAAACTAAAATTTCATCTGAAATCCTTTTTTTTATAAATAAATCTGACATTTCAGTCTTGGCTCTGGTAAAGAGGTCCCTGGTTCCCTTTCGGGCAGTATAGGTCAATATCAGATTAGTGTAGGTCTGGAACTGGACTTTGCATCAATCAGGATTTGGGAGCCAGAACACATACAGTGGAGGAATAGGTAAGGACACCAGAACTGCTAACCGATAAGGGGTACAGGTGGGAAACGCCACTGATTTTCTACCGATGTCCTATCCTGAGCATTGGTGCTTCATATTATTATTATTGGCCCTTAGTATCAACAATGGCCTATGGAGCAGTCAACCCCTTTAAGAACAGACCCCATTTTACTTGTCGCTGTGTTTATTCTAGGCCAATACTAGAAATGGATTATAAAAAAGACGTTGAAATATTTTTTTTAAATAGCTTCACTCCCTTATTCATTCAGTCTTGAGCAGCTTTAAAAACTGTATCAAAATGGAATGTGTGAATGCACACTAATAGAAACAGCCTAATTTACCAATACTAATAGTAAATTAACAATGTTTCCACTGTTTTAGGGAAATCCATTGTTTTAGGGGAATTAGTAGACTCAACGCAAATAATACATCAACCACCAATCATGATTATTACAAAAATTACAGGTCAAATGTGCTTGACCTTGTTCTCATCATTTTACCATAGGGACACCAATATGTAACTGAAAACATATCAACCAGAAGTGCAAAGCAATGCAGGAGCTGCTCACCTGTCTACAACAAATCTGAGGAGATGCTCTTTTAACATCCAGCTCCACTTTCGTATGATCAGAAGTAAGCTCATCTTAAAGGGTTTCAAGTCCAGCCGAAACCAACTTTCAAAGACCTTGGTATCCTCAGATGAAAACATCTGAGTATAAAGGTTTTCATAGATATCAATCTAGAACAAAAAGGCATGTTTTTAATATTCATAAATTTTCATTGGATATGGAATATGGTGCAATAAGTCCATGTCTCGCTCCTTACCTGTTCTTTAAACTGTTCTATGGTGGGTGGATTTTCTGGAACCCCGTCATCAACATGAGACTCAATTTCTTCTGAGGTCAACACATGACCATATAAAAGAAACTGTCTCATGAACTCTGACCTATCGTCCGTCCACAGGTAAGAATAGGAATCATAAGTGCTCCTGAAATCTATGACTTTGCTGATAACGATTGAAATCTTGTCCATAATTCCTTGTCGAATGGATGAAAGGTCACTCATTTCATCTAGGTCATTCTGAGAAATGATAATATAGCAGAGCCTTAACATGTTTAGCACAGATACAAGGCGCTCATATCAATGCTGAGATGTGTATCATCTAGACATATAGATGTGAGATATAGTTATTGTACCTTCCGAAAGGAATTAACTGAATACATATAAACAGCACAGCAAATGTACTCATGGTAGACTTGGTTTTATATCTGCAAGAAGTACAGTTTACCGACGGCCCCCTACTTAAGAACACCTGACTTACAGATGACCCCTAGTTACAAACGGACCTCTGGTAATTTACTGTACTTTAGCCTTCGTTATTAAAGGCATCTGTAATTGAGCCTTATTGCTAATCCTGGTTCTGATGACAATCCAAAATTTTTAAAATCCAATAGTCAGAGACCAAAAAAATTTGTCTGGAGTTACAATTAGAAAATGTACAGTTCTGACTTGCATACAAATTCAACTTAAGAACAAACCTACAGAACCTATCTTGTATGTAACCCAGGGACCGCCTGTATACCCAAGTTAAAGGGGTTGGCCACTTACGGTAAATAATAATATCATTTTTCAATATTCTTACTGTATCAATTCCTCATAGTATTACAGAGAGTAATCATAGTCCAAGTGATGATACTAACGGCTCGTGCACCTGCCTGTCCATCACATGATCATAGACAGATTCTATTCACTGGAAGTAAACTAAAGCTTTCTATAGAAGGACTCGGTGAAATATACATATATGTTTTGTATCTACCTGGTAACTGTCTTCGCCAAAATGTTTTGCAATTCTTTTAACTTGTCCTGATATTTTGAAAATGTCACCTAAAAGCTCTTCCATGAGATCATAGAGGCCGTCCCCATCTTCTTTCTGTAAGGAGGGCTTAAATACAATTTCATTGCCACTGAGACACATTTGCGCCTCAAATAATGGGGCCGGATTTAATCTATCATTTGTGTTGTCTACAAAGAACACCAGCGAATGATGAATCGTGTTATACAGTCCGTCGGTAACAATGTCGTCCATATACTCCATATAGATTTTCCATGCATCAACATCTGGTACAGCCTTTAAGAGTTTCATGTTTTCCTGTAGGAAAATAAAAATACACATAGAAGAAGCAATTATGGATGACTACTCTTATATTTTATTAATGTAAAAAGAGAATACAAGCAAATGGATATCTATATACCAACATAACAGACATTACCACTATGTCTACACAAGATCACCCCCAAAGGATATTACAGAAGTCTGTAAAAGCTTATGTGAATGTGCAACTTTTATGCTACATAATGTGAATATATGGTATTGATTAAGGCACAGTGCACACCACAATGAGTGCAGTCCTTCCCTCATATCGGCAGGCTGTGGCAATACATTTTCTATTGTTAATAACAGAGGCCTAACAGAAGGTGGAGCTGTAGAGCTGAAGAGGGAACCTGTCAGGGGGATCTGGGACACTAATCCACCCACAGGTTCTTATGGACTGGTGGTTTAGTGTCCCAAATTACCCTGTATGAGTTCCCTCTGCCCGTCAAAGGAAATTAACATTAAAGAACAAGCATGATAAATCAAGGGCACTCTACTCATAGATCCAGGTACTGTGACTGTGTTAATATTCCTATATTTGTTATCCATGGCCACCTTCCTTCTAAAATCAACTGATATTTGCTATTGAGATGAAGGGCTATAGGTTATTACCAGAGCCCCTTTATGCTGCAGATTCCCAGACTTTTACACTGTGCAAGGAGCCCCCCCCCCCCCTTGCACAGCAGGACGATGCAGTGAAACAGTCTTTGAAACATGGAGGGGTTACCCTTTGGGCTCATTAGCATAATTATAAAAATGTATTTTAGAAGGAAGGAGGCCATACATTTCCTTTAAAAAAACATTTATACTCACTGTGGTCTGGAGCTCTCGGCATCTGAGCTTTGCAGTAAATGAAGCTGGTGTAATACACAAGGCTCTAAATTGACATTTTCTATGTTTATCGTTCATATAACTATGGTAGCACATTATACTGGCCATAAGATCTTACAATAAACAATTATTTGCACCTTAAGTAGATACTATGCAAAAGAAGGACTTAAAGTAGATATAAAAGGAAAGCAAGTACCTCAGCTAAGGTGCGCAGTTTATAGCCGTCTTCTTGGATTGATTTATACTTTTTACTTAATCTTTCATTTTTATCTTCCAGATTGATTAGGGATTCTTTCTTATTGTCTTTCCGTGAAAACAATGCCTGTTCAGCCCATGAATTCATAATTTGCTGCATTGTTGTTAAATTGTCTTTAGATTTCTGTAATCTCCTCTCCAAATCGTAGACTACAGACTTTACTTGCACAATGTAATCCCAGCAGTCGCCACTGTTCCATGTATATCGTTCCTCCGCATCTCTCAGCTGTTTATCGATAGCCGCAATGTCATCCTTGATCAAGGGGTATTCTACTTCCAGCACGGACTTCTTCACTGTATTGTACCAATGGACTAAAAGCTCCAAACTGCCAATATACTTGAGAAAAGAGAAAGAACTTTTAGATATTATATTGGGTTTTCTGTAACAGGCCACCATTAATTTATAGTTTATCAATGTAAACCTCTTTCTTTGTATACACAAATGCAATTATATCTTCTGGTCACTGATTCAGCCTGGCACAATACAAGTTATTGGGGCACATTTACTTACCCGTCCCATTGACGCCGCCAATCCGGAATGTCCGGCGAGGATTCGGGGCTGCCACGATTCACCAAGATCGTGCTTCCAATTTCCTGCATGTGTTGTTTCCCGGTAAGGTTTGCTGGAATTCACCTTCTTCCCGGTGTATGTGAGTGCTGATCTTGCGCCACAATTAGATTGTTAAATTCCGCAGTTTGTCCGATGGCCACGCCCCCATTTGTGTCGCATGAAAGCCGGCGCCCATGCGCCACAATCTGATCGCGTGCGCCAGTATACTACTGAACCTCACACATCACAGAAGCAGGAAACAGGGAGGGAGCAGGACAGAGGGAAAGCAGTCCGACTCTCCATTTGTGAAAATAGATAAATTCTGCAGATAGAAAAAATAGTAGCATAGTGGAAAAACCTGTGTCCTTCCAAAAACGTCTCCCACTTTTACTAACTGCTGCTGGAGCCAAGGTCAGTCTCTTGAATACTGATTGCAGCAATTAAAATTTGCTGCCCCCTTACTGACCGGAGGAAGTTGTTGAGTCTTCGCCCTGCCTCATAGACCGTGGGCGATAGAGAGCGTACCAAAACATTGAACAAACTTCTCCTCTGCACCTTCTCTGGTGGGAGGAGATCAGCCCTAATTTCACATTCATCAAACACAAGGCTTCTGGGACAAATCTTGCCGAGGGCCTTGTGTTATCTGCTCCCTCGAAAGAAGCAGCAGTCTTCCGTGGCTGTTTGGCTGGCACTCAAGCCAACATATGTGATGAGGTCTTGACATTACGTCTGCTGGCTTCAGAGCCCGTGCATACAGCCGGCAAACACAGAGTAAAGAAGATGAAGACTGTGGTTCCTTCAGGGGGGCGTGGAAAATTGAGTAAATGTGAGGGGCACTCTGGCGGGACACTCTGGCTGACATGGGAACACTCTGGCTGCTGTGTGTGGGGAGGGACACAATGAGTGGACTCTGTCTGGCATGGCTGCACTCTGGCTTTCTTCAGGAGAGCAGGGAAAGGTGAGTAAATGTGGGGGGCACTCTGGCTGGTGAAGAAGCACTCTGCCGGGACACTCTGGCTGACATGGGAACACTGTGGCTGCTGTGGGGGGGGGGGGGGGCACTGAGTGGATTCTGGCTGGCATGGGGGAACTGTGGCTTTCTACATGGCAGCGGGGAAAGGCAAGTAAATGGGGGGCATTCTGGCTGGTGAGGAAGCACTATCAGGACACTGGCTGACATGGGAGTACTATAACTGATGTGGGGGGGGGGACACTGTGAGGGGACTGTGGCTGGCATGGGGGCACTCTGGCTGCTGTGAGGTGGGGGGGGGGGCATTCAGACTATTGACTACTGAGTGGGGCACACTTGCCATGGCGATGTCTGGGTTTTTTTTAACAGTATTTATCAGCTTTGTGGTTGCCCTCTATTTGTAGTATTGGTATTAAACTACGAATCCGAATAGTTTATGATTCACTCATCTTAGTACTTGGGTTGTGATACAAACTTCCTATTAGCTCTTACAGTCTGAGTTTTTCCGTTTCTTCCATTCACTCCACTTTCTACAAAGTTCTACACAAATTTAGTAGTTCACTGAGCTGCAGCCTACAAATAAATTTTTTTCTTTGATAAAATATGTTTCAAAGTCCCCTATATTTACTTTTATACAACGTTTTTTGGAAAGTTATTGGCTGTTTATATGTCAGTTAAAGATTTGAGATGACCTCCATTCCCTCTCCACCCACCATATTAAATTATTCGGAAGCATTTTCTACTAAAGAGAACGGAGATTTCCAGGCTCTCTGTTATTTATCCTAGAAATAAATTAATGAAATGTTACTAGTTCGTGGTTTGCCCCTACACCCATTTGACAAAGGCAATGCTGATTTGCAGTCTTCTAGGTGCAGCTAAATTCTGGCATAAAAGCCGAACACTGATACCAACATGTTAGCAGTTCCAGTTCTTCTTTTCTTGGTGCACTTTATGAAAGCTTGAAACATAACCGGAGGATTTCTGTGTTATGCCTCATGCTGAACTATATATTTTTTTCTTATTTAGCAGAAAAACTGTTAAACACAGCATTAAAGAAATAAAATCTCTAATTGTTATTTTTTGGTAAATACTAGAATATACTAAAAGAGAAATGTCAGAAGCTGTGACAGGACCTCTTCAAACAAACTTCTAGGGGAATTTTTACGAGGAATCTTATTTTTGAGGATTTCCTACTTTTTAGTGACTGGGTGAACTTGCAAATATCAGTTAGGCCCTTCTGAAGAGTTCTCAGAGTAAATGTAGTTTCACTATATTTTGAAAATAACAGTATAAACTGGAATTTAGAAAACATTTACATTTTCTTTTTGTTTTGAGAATTTTATATTTATATTTTACTTAGGGAACTCATTATCAGCACCAAAATGTCTGGGTTGTGCTCCGACGTCACCCAGTCTGGACAGCTTAGCAGATAGAAAGTACAAATTTTTTGCAAATGTGGGAAAGGCTCCTTTTCCTTCTCTCAATATAGTTCTTAGGCTCCTTGTAGCTCAAACTCTAGTGGTGTTGCAAATAGTGTCCTATAATAATGGTGGATGTTTAAATGAACCTGCCACCAGATTTTGACTGATGAGCCTAATAACAAGTTCCCAACGCAATAAACTAACTTGTGCCCACACTGTTTTTAGATTTAAAAAATGCATAGGTCCTATCCCCAGAAAATGAACGTTGTAAGCCTAGCTGGCATCCCGCCTAAAGAAGCAGCGTGTTATTCATGTGAGGCACTGTATCTTTCTCCTCATGTCTGCTCTCCCCCCTTCAGCAGTGCATAGCAGAAGATTACTCATCAGTCGAAGGGAGGGGAAGAGGTGAGTTGTAAAGCACTATGAAATTTGATGTTGCTATATAAATAAAGATCATTATTATTATTCCTGGCAGACATGAGGTAAGAGATACAGCGAGTGGCATCAATAGCCATGCCTCTTGGGGCTCGCTGCTCCTTATGGCAGGGTGCCAGGTAGGCTTACAAAGTTCATTTTCTGGGGATAGGAAGTATGCATTTTTTTTAGCCAAAACTGTGTGAGCACAAGTCAGCATAGTGCTATGGGAACGTGTTATTAGGCCTATTAGTGAAATCTGGTGACAGGTTCCATTTAAGGTTGATCCTAAGGTTAAGTCATACAAACCCTGAACCATAAAATAAATAGCAATATGAATTGTCACAATGGGAATAAAATTTGTAATGAATAACACTTTTACCAAAATGTTACTAAATTTGAGTGTGCTAAGGTCAGCTAGAAAATAGTAATAGCAAAAAATCTTAAGCATTGTCATGAAATAGAAATACCTTGTGTAGGATCTCCTTCTTTTCAAAAATATTTAATGCAGCCTTGGGTAGGTCTGTATGATTCAGTACTTGAAGATATTTCACTTCTCGTAACACTGCTACCAACTGCAGATAGAATTTGACAGAAACATATTTTAAAAAATATATATATTTGTAAAGAAGATTTCAAATTCCAATGAAGACCAAAGATAATAAATAAGTATTTATTTATAAATAAGAGAGAAAGAAAATCTGTGGACAGATAGAAAATAGAATTAAAAAGTTAACTTTGATATGCACTTGATTTATCTTATTTTTTAATAAAAAGGTTATGTACCTTGGGGTCAAAGTTCACACAGAGTAGACCATCATCATGGTTACGTCTTATTAGTGTTTGGTCTAGATTGAAATGGCAAATGTCATCTACTTTAGATATCCACTGCTCATATGCTTTGTCCTCGTGCTGGTCAAGCAAAGTCATCATTTCCATGTATTTCTGATAAATGGATGAAGCTTCTGGACTTTCCATGCTTCTAAAAGACATCACATTAACAAAATCATAAAAAAATAATTTTATACATTTAATACATTCAATTATTATGTTCCATATGATTGCAGCTTACTCATGCTGGATGAATCTGAAATTTGACCACATTGTCTGTATTCTGTCTTTGAGTTCCTTTGTCCATTTCAATACTCCAGAAAGGACCGGTAGATTTTTGTGTACAACAAAATCTTCCATCTCAAAACAAAAAGAACACAAGCATGAAATTACCATAAATTATATTTCACGTCATTTAACAAGGATTCAATACTCACCTGTTTAAGTTGCTCATCATACAATAATTTGCATTTATCAAGTTCCTCACTATACATCTGGAGAAGTATGAAATAATTTGGGCTGAATATATCCAATATGGTCTGTCTTTCAAGAAAATAACCGGAGATGGCTAGTAACTAGAAGAAATAATGATCAAACACAGGTTTAAAAAAACACATATGTCACTTGAGAATATTTACTGTATGACAATACAATTATGGGACTGAAGTTTCATGCCGCCAGTTTGTTGCCTAAGTAAGAAAAGTACAACAAAATTGAGGAGTTGTTAATGCTAAGTGTGTGAATGTTGGAGTTTAACTGGAGCAGTGGGTATGCATGTTCACCATCAATCTGACCTAAGAATATCAGTCAGCTTAGTTTTTAACAGAAAAATGCATAAAAGTTCTGCTACATTTGCAATACAAATATTTAGGAGAGGCCACACCCTTTGTGTCAGGTGGTCCCTACTTAAGGACAGACCTCTCTGCCCACTGTGACCTCTGGTGAAGCTCTCTGGATGCTTTTGTTTAGTCCCAGACTACAATGCTCAGTTGTACGATGTCTGTACGTTTTATTGATAATAATTGTTGCCATGAAAGCACAAAATTATGGAAATCCAATTGTATAAGATATACCTGTTCCGAATTACATACAAATTCAACTTAAGAACAAACCTAAAAGATCCTATCCTGTACGTAACACAACATTTTTGGTGCAAACTCACTTACCTTAAAAGCAGACTCTAAACCCGAACAGTCTTTAAAGGCAAGACACATCATTGTTGCAATTTGAGTTTCAAGGTCTAAAACTTTAGCTTTAAATTCTGTGTAATAAATTTCAAACTCCTGTTTAAAAAAAAAGTATATATTATATCATACAACACATCTTTACACATATCACTATAGCATTTTTTACAGCTTCAGTGTTGCCTATATAATAATAAATAATAATAATTCCTTTATTTATATAGCACACACAGATTATGCAGCGCTACACAGAGCTTGCCAAATCGGTCCCAGTCCCAAATTGGTCCTTTCCCCATATGGCTCACAATCTAATCAACCTACCATGTTGTATGTATTTTTTGGAGTATATATAATTACTATTGTTGTTATATACTCTTTTTATTAAACATAAAAATAGCAGATAGTCTTGATTGAAATTGTCTATATTTTTGTGTATGAAATCCCTATGTAGGCTACAAGGAAATAAATATGACAATGTTTTCCAGGGTGGGATATGGGAAATTTTGCCTCAAAGCAGCCCCCTTAACATCATCATAACTTTTTCAAGAAACCTAGTGAAATGATTTGGAATAATAACCAAACCAGTTTGGCGATTATCTGGTTTACTGGTTTGGCTCAAATTTGTGTTCGAGCTATACTATAACCTCCATCTACCAGAAGGAACTTTCATCACCAGCTGTTAGGTGCTCAATTCTTTATGTAGCGCACATTATACTTTATTATTCTAGTCTGTGAGTGTGTCTGGTCTCAGGTTGGTAATAAAATTATTTTCCACATAAGGGTAAGAGCTTTCATAAAGCAGTAATGAGTAAGGAAGAGCAATACCATGTTTGTATAATCTGTTGGATCTTGCGCATATTCTTTAAAAACTTTACAGTTCTCATCAAAATCTTCCTGGAGATGCATGGCCTGTTCAGTCAATGTGTTCCCTTTACTTCCTCCAAACTCTAGTTTTTCAAGCTTTTGAAATTCTATAGATGTTTTCAGGATATGCTATAAAAACAAAGCAGAAGAGTGTTTTTTTTAGGTTTTTTTCCCCCAAGATAGCAGTACGCTGATTATCATTTTCAATGATAAAATTCAACATTCCTTTTCCTCGATTCCCGTAACAATATTGATTCCCCAAACCAGGAGGTCACTGTACACCTAATGGCTATATGTACATGAACACTGTTTTTGGCCATGAAATAGTCGTTGTTTCAATGGCCAACACACGGCCCCGTGTATTTCAATTGACTCACACATACAGAACGCCCGTGGTTTCTATGACCCCGTGTATAAGCTGACTGCCTGGGCTTAACAAACCGATAACACACAGGTGGAAAAAAACAGCCTGATAACGAGGACTTTCATGTGCAGATTACCTAAGACAGTAGGTCCGCTACTACAGCCGATACCACCAAAACAATGTTTATCCAACTTTTCCCCTGTATAGAAGTCTTTTTCATGTTTTTAAAATTGTTTGAATGGTTACATTTTGAGGTCTTCACACCAAGATACCACACACAGGAGATTTATACGTTTCTCTCAGCCCTTGAATAGAATTTGTCCACAATTCCAAAAACAATATGGCAAATGGCATGACATCCCATGACAATAATACCTGTGCCATAGACTGGTAAAATTTAATAGGAAGGCCTACTAATGCGAGGAATGGGAAATGCACTGGATCCTTAGATTACGAGCATAATTTGTTCCGGGAACACGATTGTAATCTAAATCATTTGTTTATCAAAGCAGTTTTTTTCTGCAGTTTTTTTTTTTTGGTTTTACAATGACCGAATACCTTGGTTTACAAACAGAATTTTTGATCGTAATCCAATTTGCTCGTGTATCAAAGCAATTGTAATTCAGACACTTCGTTCCAGACCCCCAAAAAAATTTGCTATGTTTAGTATAACTTTAACCCATTTCTAGCCAGTCTAACCCCTTTATTTCTTCTACTTTTTCAGAATTACGTTATACAAGTTTGTGAGAGAGCAAGGTACAGTACAGTAGAGGGAGGGCTCACATAATGCTTGTATTATGAAATTTTGCTTGTAAACCAAGTTACAATTTTTGTAAAATTTATGCTGGTCTTACAAAATGCTTGCAGACAGGGCTGGCACCGGCACAGGGCATACCTGGGCAAGTGTTGGGGCCCAGAGCTGCTGGGGGCCCACATAATGCTATGCATAAGAAATCCATGGAGGTGAGGCGGCTTTATATAAAAATAAGCACGAGGGGGCTGTTTGGTATAATAAACTAGGGAATATTTTAAGGAACAGGAGACTGTTTTAGTTTCTGAATTTTTAATGCAGCCATGTAAATTCACTGCTAAGGGGCCTACCGAGGCTCTTTCACCCAGTGGCCTACTTAAACCTGGAGCTGACCCTGCTTGCAGACCATGTTACTTTTAATCTGAGGTTTCACTGTACTGATCTTCGTGTAGTGTTGTGAAACATGAAGGTACTATAGAAAAATAGGAAATATTGTTATATATTTTACTTTTAATAAAAATTTAAAGTAGAAAATTCTAAAGGTGAATCTTGTAAAGGCATTATCAATTTATTTTCCTTATACAGCAGGTATAAAATTAGACTTGCCAGATTCAAGCCTTATTAATGTGAGGAATATGTGCAACTCCTCAGCACAATACAAATTGTGCACAGGGGCACTTAATATTATTTTAAGGTTCAAAGCCTTAAAACATAATAACATCTACCTATATACCCAATTAAACATAATTGTTGTGGTCAATGACTGTGTCCAATGAAACTAATTACGCTAATAATTATAATTATAACTAGTAGAAGAGTGTATTATTTAAAGTAGAATGTAAGTCTTACGCAAGCAGGGAACGTAGTGTTTCTCATTAAAAAAAAAAAAAACGATGTGTAGGTCGGCTCATTTGCAATTCATATCATATAAATATAAGTATTTTTAGTGCCTCTATCTGAATAGGATACAATTAAAAGAATTAAATACCTCAATCTTCATTAAACGCTCAAGGAATCTGTCATATCTCGCGAACACCAGTTGAGAGCGAAAATCCCAAGGTTTAAATTCATTACTGTCTCGGTAAAATGACCCAAGATTGTTTCTGTGACTTTGAAATGAATGCTTGAAGGTCCTGAGGACATTCACGGCAATTTGTACACGCTCTAGTGCTTCCTCCGTTTCCTCTTTGAAAAGATCTTCCGGTGAAAGATACAATTTTGCCTGCAATTTAATAAGGGACAATAAGACTTCTGCTAGAAACTGAACAAAATAATGAAGAGTAACAGTGAAATAATAAATCACGTTCTAAATATAATAACATTAAAAGATCAGCTGCATGGAAACTGAGCAAAACAACTTTTCTTCAGATTACGATATTAATCTTTTGTGATCATTTATACTTCTGTGCAAAGGTGAGTACAGGCGTTCCCCAACTTCAGGTCATTCGACTTATAGACAACCCCCTACATAGAGAAGGGCCCCTCTGCCCACTGTGACCTCTGGTGAAGCTCTCTGGATGTAACTTTCGTGTCAGGCAGCAATGATCAGCTGTAAGGTGTCTGTAATAAAGCTGATAATTCTTGTTCCCATGACATCATCAAAAAAATTAATTTTGTAAAATTAAAAATTTTACAGTTACAACTAACATTCAGCTTAAGAACCTATCTTGTAGGTAACCCGGGGACTGCCTGTAGATCATGATGACAAAAAAGAAAAAAAAGGATTTTCAGCTCACCAACAATGAAGCCGTTGCCGTATCTAGCCGGTCGCACGGAGTAAAGGAGTCAGGCCGCTCCGAGTGAAACTGGAAGGAATAGAGTAGACACTCCAGCGAGGGCAAAATGAAAAATATCAAAAAATATTGGGAAAAAACATGTTAAAACCTAACGTTTAATCGTATGGTTAAAAAGCCATGTGCACATGGAAGAGAGAAGGCCATTGACGCGTTTCAGAAGTTACTCCTTAATCATAGTGGCGCCACTATGATATTGTTCATTTTGCCCTCGCTGGAGTGTCTACTCTATTCCTTCCACTGCCTGTAGATCCCTGGACAGAGCTTTTGGTGTTTTTTAACTTTGCAAAACCATTTGACACTGTCCTTCATAGATGCCTAATGGAAAGGTCTATTGGTTTGGCAGGAAGGGTCATATCCAGAGAGTCTTGGTCAACGATTCCTACACGTTGAATGAATCAATGGTCACCAGCTATAAGTGGTGTAAGTCCCAAGGTTAGGTGTTCGGCCCACTATTTCACTTGTCTATTAATGATATAGAAAACAGGATTAACAGCACAGGAAGATATTTATTATACAGCACACCGTCCGCCAACCTATCGTATAAGCCCTGCTCCTCCTCCGCCTTGCCAGATATATATTTTATATATGATATGCTTACTAGGATAGCTAATATGGACATAAAAAAAAAAAACATAAACACAGTTTTTGCACAAAAATTGTTTGTTTCTTTGCTCAATCACTCCAGCAGCGGCGGTTGTATCCAAGTACAGCTGTTCTTCATTTCTAACGACCCATATGGCTACATCTATGGGAAATTTAATCACATCCAATTCAAGAAATGTGGCAGATTAAATGTGAATGTCCAGATCAGGATACCCCTATTAAGCTGAATTGTGTATGTAAGTCATCCCAAGTATATTTTGTAACTCCAGGCTAATTTTTTTTTTATCCTGTAACATTTGCATTTTAAAATGTTAGGATATAATGGAAACAATATTTAAATAGAGCTTATTATTTTTATTAGTAATAATTATAATATTATTATATTATAATATTATTTAACTTTAACAAATAAAGCGTCATTGCAGATATCTTTGCTAACTCTTACAGTTCATGTTTGCAGCTTGGGGCTAAAATTCTGTAAATTACCAGCATCCACTGTGCTTTAATTAGGATTAATCTGTAAGTCAGGGACTGGCTGAATACATAGTATTTGCAATGTACAATGTCAATTTCTTGTATGCAGTGTCACATAAGGTACTTGGATCCATAGGCTACTACTATATGGCAAAAAGCCAGAACATAGATTTTTGTCCCCCTTACTTTCCCAGCATAAAATACAGTAATAAATTTACACCGAAAAGCTAGTGAAAAAATCCAATTTCCGCTGTTGATTATCGGGGGTAGGCTCGTGCTTGATAGACTGCTAAACATTTGTGGATGGATGTTTAAAGGGAACCTGTCACCAGGAGCCTCCTATTTAGCAACCGCCCTGTCCCCATGGAGCATTGCACATACACTGACCATCATTATATTTCTACTCACTGCCATCCCCCGCAATGGAGTTAATGAGAAGTTTGTAGAATTTTCAAATCTTGGATATTGTAACAAATCATTTGTCCAGGAGAAGCTTTATTTGTTAATTCTGTCATTTATTTGTTTTAACATTTGGAGGATATTAATATGTATTCTTGTATAACTTTACAGCAGCTTGGTTGCTTTTCTCTTCTCAGGGTTTTTCTGTTCAATAAACTTTTATTGAAATTGGTAAATAACAAGGTTCAAAGTAACAACGGTGAATCGGGTACTCATCATATCAGCATGTATATCTTAGTGTACATAAGACAAATGTCATATAACCGATGGTACAACTAACATAATATGGATAGCCGCTTCATGGAAAGCAAAGACATTGTATGAGTGCCACCAAAGAGGCCATCCCTCTATGAAGATCTATATTTAAGGGTATTGTAAAAGACCAATTTTGATTAACAAAACTAACAACATTAACAAGCAACAAAAAAACATAAAACGAACATATACCGGGAAAACACATTAGGAACAATGGGAAGGGAGATAGGAAAGGGTCAGGGGTGGGAATACAATAGGGAAGAGGGGGTGTAAGGGGTACGAGGATTCGTCCACTTGATCCTAAATTTTACCTGTTCAGTCTATACTCCCTCTATCCAAGAAGCAAATTCCATTGAGCTGCGGAACTCTATCCAAGGAGACCAAACCTTGGTATACCTATCAAATTGTGAGTCCACCAATTCCTCTATGGCTCTCATTTCCTCCATCCTCATTATATTGTTCAGGGCTTCTGCCCACTGGGCTCTTGATGGGCACACACTCGACTTCCAGAGTTCTCAGGGTTTTTATTAGTGCAGCAGTTATAATATTTTTTTTCATTTACAAAATATTTATAGTTGCAAACACTGGTGAGATGAAGGATTGGGCTTTTTTCGATATGAACCTGCCAATGCTCTGTTCCCACAGGAGCTAAAGGTTTTCGTCCATCAATTATCTAATTTAGATTGACAGTTTTATGTTAATTGCACAGATGTAGCTATGTGCTATACGCTGCAGCCTCCATATACAAACGCTTGTTTGCACTACTACTTGCTTGTCATATGCAGTTGCCATCTGTTTGCTTTTGAACCAGATATTAATAGGCATAAGCCTTAGTAAACAGAGAAAAGTAGAAAAATATTGTGTATGAATTAACACTCCAGTGATTTTCTTTCTCCGTATTATAAATATAATATAAGTGTACAGCATAATATGCCAGGAGGGAAGTACTGGAAAACCTTATACCCTGAACCACATTCTATATTCTGACCATCCCCAATTAACTATATACTGTGGTATATGGTGTTAACCCACTTCTACTAGTGTGATGACTTTAAACCCAATGCCAAAAGTACCATATATACTTGAGTATAAGCCGAGGCACCTAATTTTACCACAAAAAAAAAAAAAAGGGGAAAACAAATTGACTCAAGTATGAGCCAAGGTGGGGAAATGCAGCCACTACTTTCTAATAAAATGTCCAGTAGTCTCCCTTCATGAATGAAATAAAATGTCCAGCAGAGTGCCCCCATTAAGCAAATATCCAGCAGAATTCCCCCATTAATCAAATATCCAGCAGAGTACCCCCATTAACAACAAAATGTCCAGCAGAGTGCCCCCATTAACAACAAAATGTCCAGCAGAGTGCCCCCATTAACAAAATGTCCAGCAGAGTGCCCCCATTAACAACAAAATGTCCAGCAGAGTGCCCCCATTAACAACAAAATGTCCAGCAGAGTGCCCCCATTATTATAACACCCAGCAGAGTGTCCCCATTAATATAACACCCAGCAGAGTGCCCCCTTAAAAAAAATAAAGTTAGTACTCACCCTCTGGCGCTGCCTCCCTGCGCCCTCTTCTCCCCGCAGCACCTCTTCGGGTTACAAGTCGGGCCGGCAAATGCTTGTCTATGCGATCTGCCGGCAAAGAAACTATGACGTTAGCAGCCAGCAACACTGCCGCATCATAGTTTCTGTGCCGGCCGATCACTTAGATGTGCATCTGCCGGCTCCTTCCCATTGATCAGTTTCTCGGCTAAAACACTTGCAGCAGCTAACACATACAAGATTCAATGAGTGATCTCAATAACTGGTCATTATCTAGATATTCAAGTGCAACTAAATATTCATAATTTTACATCAGAAATGAGATTAATTATGGTCACCATAAAACAAAATCTCCTTAATATACCGTATATACTCGTGTATAAGCCAAGTTTTTCAGCACAAAAAATGTGCTGAAAAATGTCCCCTCGGCTTATACACCAGTCAGTCAGTTAAAATTACTTAAAAAAAAAACTAAACTTTTATACTCACCCTCCGATGGCCCCGATGCGCAGCGCTGCTCCCCCAATGTCCGCGCCGCTTGTCTTCAGGCTTCTGCGACCGTCTTCCTTCTTCTGCAGGGCGCTGCCATTGTTTTTCCCCTGGGCGGCGCCTAGCATGACGTCAGCAGCGGCGCGTCATACTAGGCGCCAGCCCGGGAGAGAGCAATGGTGGCGCCCAGCAGAAAAAGAAAGACGGGCGCAGAAGCCTGAAGACAAGCGGCGCGGACATCGGGGGAGCAGCGCTGCGCATCGGGGCCATCGGAGGGTGAGTATATAAGTTTATTTATTTTTTTTATGCTGGGGTGGCTGTATACTACTGGGGGCAGGCTGGGCTGGGCTGTATACTACACGGGGCAGGCTGGGGTGCTGTATACTACTGGGGGCAGGCTGTATACTACTGGGGGCAAGCTGTATACTACTGGGGGCAGGCTGAGGTACCTGTATACTACCGGGGGGATGCATTATACTACTGGGGGCTAGCTGTAAACTACTGGGGGCAAGCTGTATACTACCGGGGGCAAGCTGGATACTACCGGGGGCAAGCTGTATACTACCGGGGGCAAGCTGGATACTACCGGGGGCAAGCTGGATACTACCGGGGGCAGGCTGTATACTACCGGGGGCAGGCTGTATACTACCGGGGGCAAGCTGTATACTACCGGGGGCAAGCTGTATACTACCGGGGGCAAGCTGTATACTACGGGGGGCTAGCTGTATACTACATGGGGCTAGCTGTATACTACATGGGGCTAGCTGTATACTACATGGGGCTAGCTGTATACTACATGGGGCTAGCTGTATACTACATGGGGCTAGCTGTATACTACATGGGGCTAGCTGTATACTACATGGGGCTAGCTGTATACTACATGGGGCTAGCTGTATACTACTCGGGGCAGGCTGTATACTACTCGGGGCAGGCTGTATACTACTCGGGGCAGGCTGTATACTACTCGGGGCAGGCTGTATACTATAGGGGGCTGGTTGGCTGTATACTGGGGGGGGGGTGTCTGTGACCAATGCATTTTCCACCCTTGGCTTATTCTCGAGTCAATAGGTTTTCCCAGTTTTTCCCAGTCAATAAGTTTTCCCAGTTATACTCGAGTATATACGGTACATTCCAAATATAATAAATAAGGTTACAATACCTGATCAATGAGCATGTTGCAGAACTCTTGCAGTAGAACAATGATCCGCGCAGGAGTGTTGTAAAATATTGAGTGACTCCAGATCAGGCATATGGTGTGGAACAGGGGAGGAATTAAGACACTGATCTGGGGAAAATCTGTCTCTTCCAATAATCTGATATGTGGATCTAATGTTCTCAAATGCAAATCGATATCTTCTGCTTCAACCAAAGCTGAAAAGAAAAACAACTGATATTATGTGTGGTAAAACTTTATTACTAGATTATTTCATAAAACATAGTAAATATGTCCTGGTTTGTTCCAACAAATTACAAATAATGGTATCCAATGATCCATTACACCAGGTTTTCTTCAATAAAGTATTGTAATTGTATGTTGCCTGGAAATCGATGAATGGTCATGGTCGAGAAGTGGTCATTAATTTTGTGCAGACCTACCAGTACTGACAAAACATATACTGACTTACCTTATTGCCAAACTAAATATTTACATACAAAGGAAGAAAAAGCAAGTCTGAAAAGAAATATTCTAAATTCATAAAAATTTCACTTCTAAATGTACCTCGGAAATGTTGCTGGTTTTCTACTGCTCTCCCAAACAGACCAACCAACTAATATGTGAGGGGGTCTCCCATCTCTGCATCCACAACATATGCCAGGGAAGAAGGATCATGAAGTAATATTTCAACGTGCACAATTCTTCTATTATAAGAGAGTTGTCTGGCAGTGGCTTACATGTAGTATGAAGGGGAAATGTGAGTATGTGTCACGGGTGCCCCTGCGATCCACACCTCGGATCGCAGACACACCCTTGCCACTCTCCACGTTCCTGCTCCCGTCTCGGCTGGCCATTCTGGGTTCCTTCATAAGCCAGCTTCTCCCGGCAACCCCCGCCGGATCTTTTAGCTTCATGCCACTGAGAAAGCTTCCTTCTGCGTTTGTTTCCTGCCTTCTGACCTCCCATTGTGACCCTGGACCTGACCCTGACTTTGCTCCTATGCTGCCAGCCTTGACCTCCTGCTCCGCTCCCAACCCTGCATCATTGCTGCCTGCCTTGACAATCTGCCTGTTCCTGACCACGAGACTGCTTAGTGATTCTGTACCTCGACCTTGGCTGCCAACGCGGACAATTCGCACCTGTGGAACGACCTGGTGGCACCACACTGCAGCAACACTATCCTGCTTTGTGGAAGGCTCTGGTGAAGACCGGTTTCCACTTAGATTCTGGTCCCAGGTGTCGGCTTGTGTAATACTTGTCCAACAGGCATTGAATAAAGTCAGAGGTCAAGGACTGCCTGGACGCTGCCCAACAGCTGTCATCCATCACAACCCCAGGTCAGAGAAGCAGCAAGATGTCAATCACTCAGACACCTGGGTGCCATTCTCAGCCAGGGGAACTCAAACTGCAGAACTATAATGCGCAGGAGTTATCACACATATAGAGATTTCTTTTTCTGGACAAGTAACCTAATGTTAGATAGATTCCGGTCTGAGCCACACTCAAAATACAGTTAAATCAAGAGCTTGTAAAAGTGTTGATTGGCCTTGGGGTTTAGACATGGTAGCCAATCCCAGAATTAATCCAACAAAAATAAAGGAGATAAATTTTGATTTTGGAGTTCAACTTCCCTTTAGATATGTCTTAATGTCTACATCATTGGGAAATGGACAATGCCAAAATAAAATGACTGAACAAATCCCAAATGGGGTACACAATCTGAACTAAAAATTAACTATTTAATATGTTTTTGTAAGTTTTAATTAAAATATGTAAACCCAGTGCATTGCCGCCATGTTACTTGCTAAAGCCGCCCTCCAGTCACTATTTCTGCTGCACACCTTGCTCTTCGGCATGCTCTGCATTTCCTAATATTTAAAGGCACAGTGCACACCTTAAGTGATTAAAGGCACGCTCCCTCACTGGAAAGTGACTGATAATTGTGGAACTTTGGTCCTAGCAGAGGCGCGCTGAACTGCTGTGTAATGAATGTTCTTTTCTGGCTCTATTCCTGCTCCATTTAAAAACCTGACTTTACCTGATCCCAATCTTTATGTGCCTGTCCTCACCTGGATTTGTGCGATTGTTGCCTGTCCCTGTCATTTGGATTGTCACTTGGATTCTGCTGGACCATTTCCTATTATTTTTGCTTTGGCTGGTCATTTGGCTCCTTCTGGCCCTGAAACCCAGACTCTGTGACTATACCTGTCCCCTGGTGCCTCGCAATGGTGTCCCCTGACCAGGTATCCACACTTGGACCATTACAATAGGCAGTGCCTTACAATGCCTCTGCAGCCGATTCATGTATAGAGGTGAAAAGGTGAATACCGGAGCGGTTCAGTGATCAGGGGATTACTAGGAGAGCATGAATCCAAAAAGGAAAAGTCCAGCATCCAGGCAAAAAGCTTTTTGCCTGGATGCTGGACTTTTCCTTTTTGGATTCATGGATTCCTGACTGGTCCCCACACAGCATGTCCGCGCACCGGCAGCCTGAATTAGTCAGCATTTGAACCTACTAACACATGGTGAGCTGAAATGTACTTTTTCTTCTTATTACTAGGAGAGACTGGGTCCCATAGCAGATTGCCCCCCTTCCCCTTAAAAAATATTACTGTGTAAGTGATAACACCCTTAGTAGTGGCCCAAAATTGATAGCACAACCCAAGAGAAATGTTTAGAGGAAATCAAGAATATTGCTAGAATATGCTAGGATATTCTTTGTTAATTATTTTTTTGCCATTTTCTAAGTTTATTGTTTCAGTAACATTTAAGTATAGCGGGGAACTAGTGGAGCTGCACAAGAAGCTGAAAATACAAGTCATGAGCCCTCTAGGAGATTAATGTTGTGTTGTCTATAAACAGGACATCTGAAAGTAGCTGAAAGATAAGAAGTAGAACTCTGATGTAAATTTTTGTTGAACCAAGTTTAAAAAAAAAAAAAAAAAAAATCAATGGTCTTTGAAGTCTTTTTTTCCCCATGAGAAAATGAATTCTTATAATTAGAAAAATGACGAGAAGAAATATAAAGACATATTATAAACCGTGCCATGCACAATATGTTTGTCATACAAGGCATGCATGTCCTCAGGCTCCATTTGTGGACTCCATAGGAATGATAACTCAGGCTCTTGGGACCTTACACAATTCAAGGCCATTTTTTCTACATAGCAAGTGGACAAAAAGATCTGACAGAAACCAAACTCCCCACAGCGCAGAAGTGGACACCTCATGTGTTATGAAGCAAATAATGGCGCGATGCCTGGGTCAATCCATAAAAACATTTCTCTTCAAACAAAGTGCTTAGTCCAAATGGAAGCTTATTAGCCAAGATCAGCATCACTGAGTGCCCCCCAGCGCAAGCATGTCTGCAGAAAAGATTGTCACTTCTATTGTAATGCAAATATACTGTATATTTATATTTTTCAGAAAGACTTTAATTGGGTAATGACATTTGTATAATTGTCTCCACAGTAAGGCTCTCTTCATGTAATTTAGAATAATTTTGAAATCAATTTAATAATTATTGTACCTTAAGGAGGTAGAAAACATACTTGGACTGGAATCTAACGAAAAATACTTAGAAAAGTATTGCAAACCTACAGTTTATTAGGGTCAGATCACATCAAAGTCTAGCTCTCCAACTAATACATTACGAAATCTAATATTCCCATTTTTCTCCAAACTTACCTTATACTGGCTGTGAATTATTGGCTATATAAAATAAAAAGTTAATTCTTTAAAAAAAATGATACAAAAATGCAATGGTTCACCTCATGGTCTGAAATCACACAGTGTTTTTAAAGGGGTTGGCCACTTTACCTCATGTTTTTGTCATGTGTGTGTAAGTGTGAGGTGCAGGATATTAGGTAATTTACCAATATACATCTATTAGAAGTTCTGCTGCACTTTCTTGATGTAAAGTGAAGTCTCCCGTTTTTTTACCTCATCAGCCAGAGATTCCTGTCCATAAAATGGCTGCAGATGGAGGGTCATGTGATCCATAGCTGTCCATAAACAATCGCCTTGCCAGGACCTATCATAAAGGTCCTGGCAGGGCATTCTAGGTCTACAATACCAAAGATCTATACGTAAGATAGGCCATTAATTAAAAACCACAAGGGTGAATGCAATAAAGAGGTATTACAATCTCTGGCCAATCAAGGCCAATTTTGGAATACACAGCGGCTTCTCCCAAACACTAGGTCTGGAGTTTTGGAAACTGTTTTCGAACTGTAGAGCTGAACTGCAGGTAAAAAAAATAGAAGAGATAGCTACTCTGTTTACATAACTATTTTTCCTCTATGCTACAGTTACTTAAACTATGTAAACCGTCTGCCAACCTTATATAGAGTCGGAGATAGGGTTATTTTCATTTCAGCAATGGACGGGGAATATGGGAATAGTCCTTTAACTTTTCAGGCCACCTTACAGCGTATGGCTATGCTTCAGTCAGACCCATTTTGTTTCATTCTATAGTTTAACATTGTAGAAAAATTACCCCTAATTTTCAATATTAATGGTCAATACACAAAAACAGCCACAAAACAAAAGGTGCAACAGTATCATTTCATTTTATATGAAACTGGTGACTGGTGAACCTACCATTTTTAACCTCTGTAATGATGTTCTGTAGTGTCGGATAGTAACTGCTCTCTTTTTCTTTCAAGATGGCAGACATTTTCTGAACAATGGGTGCTCGGAGCTACAGACAAAAACAAAAGAGATTTATAAAAGGCCAATACAGTTTTGTGAGGATACAACTTGAGAAGGGTGAATAACTGAGTGAGGAATTATTTTCTTGGTGGTCACTAGCCTTATACAGTCACCGGCCACTTTATTAGGTACACCATGCTAGTAACGGGTTGGACCCCCTTTTGCCTTCAGAACTGCCTCAATTCTTCGTGGCATACATTCAACAAGGTGCTGGAAGAATTCCTCAGAGATTTTGGTCCATATTGACATGATGGCATCACACAGTTGCCGCAGATTTGTCGGCTGCACATCCATGATGCGAATCTCGCGTTCCACCAAAGATGCTCTATTGGATTGAGATCTGGTGATTGTGGAGGCCATTTGAGTACAGTGAACTCATTGTCATGTTCAAGAAACCAGTCTGAGATTATTCCAGCTTTATGACATGGCGCATTATCCTGCTGAAAGTAGCCATCAGATGTTGGGTACATTGTGGTCATAAAGGGATGCACATGGTCAACAACAATACTCAGGTAGGCTGTGGCATTGCAACGATGCTCAATTGGTACCAAGGGGCCCAAAGAGTGCCAAGAAAATATTCCCCACACCATGACACCACCACCACCAGCCTGAACCGTTGATACAAGGCAGGATGGATCCATGCTTTCATATTGTTGACGCCAAATTCTGACCCTACCATCTGAATGTCGCAGCAGAAATTGAGACTCATCAGACCAGGCAACGTTTTTCCAATCTTCTACTGTCCAATTTCGATGAGCTTGTGCAAATTGTAGCCTCAGTTTCCTGTTCCTAGCTGAAAGGAGTGGCACCCGGTGTGGTCTTCTGCTGCTGTAGCCCATCTGCCTCAAAGTCCGACATACTGTGCATTCAAAGATGCTCTTCTGCCTACCTTGGTTGTAACGGGTGGCGATTTGAGTCACTGCTGCCTTTCTATCAGCTCGAACCAGTCTGCCCATTCTCCTCTGACCTCTGGCATCAACAAGGCATTTCCACCCACAGAACCCTAGAGATGTAAACCCTAGAGATGGTTGTGCGTGAAAATCCCAGTAGATCAGCAGTTTGTATAATACTCAGACCAGCCCTTCTGGCACCAACAACCATGCCACATTCAAAGGCACTCAAATCACCTTTCTTCCCCATACTGATGCTCGGTTTGAACTGCAGGAGATTGTCTTGGCCATGTCTACATGCCTAAATGCACTGAGTTGCCGCCATGTGATTGGCTGATTAGAAATTAAGTGTTAATGAGCAGTTGGACAGGTTTACCTAATAAAGTGGCCGGTGAGTATAGAAAATAGAGTTATATGTATAGTTTAGACAACCAAAGCTGAGAAAGTCTTGTGCATGGGTCTATTAATCTAAATGTAACATCTGCACATTAACCACACAGTACATTGAAGGATTGTAAGGTCAATGTCAATTTCTCCATCCAAGTGTATGAAATACATGATGCGTGCACAAGAGACTCTTCTCACAAGAGACTGAAACAGCCATATACCCAGTTTATTTAGGTGCTCACTTTCTATATCATAGGGCCCATGATTTAGCAAAATAATCAGCTTTTAAAGACATTGTGGCACATTTACTTACCTGGTCCAGTCGGGATCCCTCGGCACGTTGTCCAACGAGGATTCACTAAGATCATGCGCCCGATATCCAGCAGGTGTCGCTGCTGCGCCAAAGTCCGCCAGAGTGCACCTTCTTCTTCCTGGTGCATGTAAGTGTGTGATCTTGCGACACAAATCATTTTTTAAATTTCGTGGTTTTTCCGAATCCGTCGGGTTGTCCGACGGCCACGCCACCCATTTCTGTCGCGTGAAAGCCGGCGCTGATGCACCACAATCCGTTCACGTGCGCCAAAATCCTGGGGCAATTCGGCACAAAACGGAAAGATTCGGGAAACCCGACCAAAGTGCGGCGTTCGGACCCTTAGTAAATGAGCCCCTTTGTGTTACAAAGTGATATACAAAATGTATCTTTGTTTGACCATGTATGTATTTAATTCCTAATCAAAGGTTATAAAATAAAACCAATGAAAAACTCCACCAACTGAAGGGGGTATGTAGTTAGATGCTATCAGTCTCTGGTATTTTAAGGAAATCATCCAGCAAATTAAAAAAAAGGCTACAAATACTCACCTGTGCTCCTCCTCACCTTGATTCCGGCGCTTTGTCCATCACTAGTCTTGACACGCCGAGATCAAGTTATAATTAGCAGACTAATGACTGACAAAGCCGGGGTCAAGGTAATGAGGAGCAGGGGTGAGTAGCCTTTTGTTTATTTTTAGTGGTCGATTTTCTTTAAAAAAAATTCCATTCAAAAAGGAGATAAAATGTAAGAAGGTGTCTATACCTGCTCATAAATTCCAGCAAGATTCTCCCGTCTTGCTTTCCAGAAATTAAGCTCTGATGATGGTCCTGGATTGAGACCTTTTAAAAGAGGCTGTGCAGAATCAGTTTCAATGACATCGCGCACTTGATAAGACCACTTTATCAGCATGGATTCAAATGCATGGAGCGCTCCTCTGTCTATCCTAGTCTCTCTGAAAAAAAATAACAATATCATCAGGTTACAAGTTAAAAACTTCATTTAGAAGATGTCTGATCAAGAGCAATGCTTTTATAATCTCTTCATATGGGGCACAAATTCTGAACGCATTTGACTTTCTCTTTGTATAAAGCTGAAACCCTGACAACTTAATTGCTGAATGAGGTTCAAAACTGAGGTTTTACTTGAAAAATCATACATCCTCAAAATAAAAAGAAATTTCTGTTCTAGTGACTGGTGAAAACCCAAGTGGAAGGACCTCCAGCAATTACAAATGCATTAACCATCTTGGTGATAAACATTTACTGTGGGACAACCTAAGTTAGGCATATTCATAATTAGATTATTAAGAAGTTGTTAGATAGGTATATAAATACTGGTCTCTTAATGAGGTTTTGCCAAGAATATGCTGATGAGTGGGGGTCTCATTGATGATCACGAAAATGAGGGGTCCGATGGGGTCCCACGTGCCTCCGTCAGACCCCTCGTCCCTCCATGAGAGTAATGGAGCAGACGGCTGCGGGGCGCTCGGCGATGTCTGTCAGCTCCATAGAGATAAATGGAGCAGAATGTTCATGCGCGACCGTCGTGATTTGTGGGGGTCTCATTCGATCAGCAAGTTAAGTCCTATCCACAGGATAGAACCTAACTTCAATTCGTGGGAAGACCTGTTTAAAGAGGTTTCTGCAGTCAAATATTTATTCGTATTTCTAATAATAAAGTGTTATCCTCAGATGATGCACAAGTAATTCTGCAACTAAACATTATAGATTGACATATAAATTACAGTATGATGTTATGTTTATGTCAAAATCAATAGAAATTCATGTAAATGGGCTAAACCCCATCTACACCGAACCTGATAATGTATAAAATAGATAAAAATGTAGCATTTTGCCATAAGGTTCATCAAAATTTACTTTTCACTTGAATTGTGAATTATAAATTTCCCCCTCTTTGCTAGAAAAAAAAATGGCAGGGATTCTCAGAGGTACCAGATTAAACTGAAGTATATAGAGAGGGGAGGGAAATAGGCACAGAGGATCAGAGAGACAATACCTGAGCAAACAGTAAGTCCCTATCTTATGCAAAGTGTTTTATTCATACCAATGCAGGTCACTACTTACACTCACCGGCCACTTTATTAGGTACACCTGTCCAACTGCTCGTTAACACTTAATTTCTAATCAGCCAATCACATGGCGGCAACTCAGTGCATTTAGGCATGTAGACATGGTCAAGACAATCTCCTGCAGTTCAAACCGAGCATCAGTATGGGGAAGAAAGGTGATTTGAGTGCCTTTGAATGTGGCATGGTTGTTGGTGCCAGAAGGGCTGGTCTGAGTATTTCAGAAACTGCTACTGGGATTTTCACACACAACCATCTCTAGGGTTTACAGAGAATGGTCCGAAAAAGAAAAAACATCCAGTGAGCGGCAGTTCTGTGGGCGGAAATGCCTTGTTGATGCCAGAGGTCAGAGGAGAATGGGCAGACTGGTTCGAGCTGATAGAAAGGCAACAGTGACTCAAATCGCCACCCGTTACAACCAAGGTAGGCAGAAGAGCATCTCTGAACGCACAGTACGTCGAACTGTGAGGCAGATGGGCTACAGCAGCAGAAGACCACACCGGGTGCCACTCCTTTCAGCCAAGAACAGGAAACTGAGGCTACAATTTGCACAAGCTCATCGAAATTGGACAGTAGAAGATTGGAAAAAACGTTGCCTGGTCTGATGAGTCTTGATTTCTGCTGCGACATTCGGATGGTAGGGTCAGAATTTGGCGTCAACAACATGAAAGCATGGATCCATCCTGCCTTGTATCAACGGTTCAGGCTGGTGGTGGTGGTGTCATGGTGTGGGGAATATTTTCATGGCACTCTTTGGGCCCCTTGGTACCAATTGAGCATCGTTGCAACGCTACCTGAATATTGTTGCTGACCATTTCCATCCCTTTATGACCACAATGTACCCAACATCTGATGGCTACTTTCAGCAGGATAATGCGCCATGTCATAAAGCTGGAATCATCTCAGACTGGTTTCTTGAACATGACAATGAGTTCACTGTACTCAAATGGCCTCCACAGTCACCAGATCTCAATCCAATAGAGCATCTTTGGGATGTGGTGGAACGGGAGATTCGCATCATGGATGCGCAGCCGACAAATCTGCGGCAACTGTGTGATGCCATCATGTCAATATGGACCAAAATCTCTGAGGAGCTTCCAGCACCTTGTTGAATCTATGCCACGAAGAATTGAGGCAGTTCTGAAGGCAAAAGGGGGTCCAACCCGTTACTACATGGTGTACCTAATAAAGTGGCCGGTGAGTGTATATAGATGTACTTTATGCCTCTGTTGATGCTTATGAGTTAGTGGGAGTTAGATGGGTGCTGTGTATGGGTGACACTGTAAGAGTTAGTCTCCACCAGCCAAAGAAAGAGAACATGCAAGGTAAGGTGTATCAGTCTGTGTATGATGGAAATCTAACATTATTTGCTTCCCATAGGATAGTTCTTTGTTTACTTCCAGTATATAGAAATATTCATGGTCAAGTGATGTCACACAGGTGCATGGCTCCTTATATCACAGAGAGTAATTAGAGCTGGGTGATATAACGAGTCTGCACCATCACAGGACCAGGGACAGATTTCTAATCGCTGGAATTTAACTTCCTACTGAATGACAGCAAGCAGAGATCTATGAAACCATGATGAATTGATGCAGGAAATATATTGGAAAATTATATATATTTTCATTATACAATAATATCAATTATTTGTGGAAATTAATTTAACAAATCTGGGACAAAGAGTGAAAAACTGCAAAAAAATGTCTAAATGAATGTCATAGTGTATATCACAAAAGGCGCCCTTAGGTCAGAGGTCAGTAGGCATGAGTGGTAGGTCTTATTATTTTATTTAAGGTAAAGTCTAGAACAGGCTGCTGCATCTTCGTGTAACCATCAGAGGGCGGTACTAAATGGAAATGGAAGTGCAAATGCAAAATGCAGGTTTAGGTTTTGCAGATGCGCTGCCCCATAGACAGAGGAGGGTATGCTCAAGATGAATGGTTTTTGAACATACCCTCCTCTGTTCTCTATGGGGCAGCGCGTCTGCAAAACCTTAACCTGCATTTTCCATTTGCAGTTCCTTTTACATTTAAATGAATGTCATATCATGGCCAACTCATGGACTGTATTTCCTTACTTTTTTATTGTACCAACTTGGTCTGATCCACTCGTTCCTAATTTGGTAGGAAGAGGTAAGATGGTTCTACCAGACAGCAATCCTTTCACTATCAGGATTTTATTCTTCAGAGACTCGACATGAAGTTCCATATCTTGTGAAATGACACTCGGTAAAGACTGGGAACTCTTCTTGTTAGAAAGGACAGGCATCAAAACCTGAGATAAAGATGAAATAATTAAGTAGAGAAAGTGCCATTTTTTACAGAAAGTTCCTACAGTTCACAAAAGGAGACATTCACATTTTGCCGTGAAGTCCGGAATTATCCAGTGCAGGATAATTAGTGCGAAGTCGTGTGGAAGTACCAGGTGCCTACGAAGCTTTTCTGACTTCCATCTGAAGTGTTCATTAAAATACTTCACAGATTAAGCTGAATATGTCAAACACATTGGGGCAGATTCATTTCCATTCAAATTTTCTGGTTGTAGTAGAATTAAAGAGGACCTGTCACCTATAAAAGAGGCACTAGGATCTGCTTACTAGCACATTTTTAGCAGTGATAAACTGCTAGCTCTATCGGAACTCTCCGATGAAGCTACCAGACACTGCCGCGTAGTACAATAGAAACGCTGGCCAAGCTCAAAGCGGTTCGGTATTCATGAGGGGGCGGAACTAGAGGGGCGGTGACTGCCGCACGAAGCTTGGTAGTCACCGCTGACCTATGGAGTGGGATGGGCGGTCCGGGTAAGAAGCAGCACCCCTTTCTATTGTACTATGAGGCAGTGTCTGCTAGCTTTATCATAGAGTTCCAATAAAGCTAGCAGTTTATCACTGCTAAAAATGGGATAATGCTAGGAGCTGCTTACTTTAGTAAGCAGCTCCTACTGCCTCTTTTAAAGGTGACAGGCCCTTTTTAAATCCACATCAAGTTTCTTCCGAAAAGGACACTTTTACAAATTAATGAACACAGACTGTGCAATTTTTTATTTTTTAGCATTTAGAATTCAGCTTCTGTTTAAACTGACTGATAAATATGAAGTATTGGCTTTTTAATGTCTGGCCGTGTCCCGTATGGAGATTTAACGTAAGGTAAGTTCCCAATATATACAATGGTATCTGTCATGATTGTTCTCTATCTTTTTTAAACGCAGACTGTCTGTCCTGCCTGTTCAAAATTGGAAATTTTAATCTATTTTTCACCAGAGCAAAGATTGCAGGATAAACCTTAAAAAAATAATCATACACGGAAAATAAGCCCAAGCATGATTTTGAGGACTTTCAGACACAGATCTGGAGTAAATTTAAATCTCCCCTTTCATTTCCGCAGATTGATTGTGTTTCTAGGAGATGTATATTGTGAAAGTTTGGTATTCAAAATACATCCAAAAGGAACTGTGTGAATGTAGTCTTAACCAATTTTTGTCAGTTTTATCATGGGCAAATGTTTTACAATTGTCTCAATTGTGACACTTGCGCCTATTTTTGCGACATTTGAAGAACTGTGGTAATCTTCTTATATTTGTTATCCATAGTCTCCTTCCTTCTAAAATCAACTTATGCTAATGAGCACTCTAACAGAGCTCTGGCTTCACAGGCTGTGCCGCTCCTCCAGCACTTCCTCTGCTCAGTGTTACAGCTTGTGAATACAGAGCACAGAGGGTCCTGGCAACACCCCCCAGAGCCCTTCTGGCTCATTAGCATAGACGTTGATTTTAAGAAGGAAGGAGGCCATCGATAACAAATATAGGAAGATTACCCCAGTGCCACATGGTGCCTGAATCTATGAGTAAGTGTCGCTGGTTTATCATGATGGATGTTGACATTAGATTTCCTTAAAAGGAAACCTAACATCATGGGTTCTTCCAAACTAGGTAGATCCCATGGTAGGTTCCTACTCTCGGTCTCATCCCCATACTGTATCCGGCTTGTCTAAAAGTTTAGTAGAATATAAGCAAAACGTATCTTTTATTTATGCAAATCAACTTGGGCTGCAGCTACTTCACCATGGAGTAGTCACACTGGGGAGCGGGAGCGATGGTAACTCCACACTCCTGTTGATAAGTTTTGCTTAGATTCTACTAAACTTTTAGATAAGCCGGATACAGTATGGGGATGAGACAGATAATAGGAACCTATCATCCAATCTACCTTGTTAGGTAGATCCCTGATGGTAGGTTTCCTCTCTAAAGCAAGAACAAGTTGCATTACTTTGTAGTTGGCGACCATCCAGGTATTTTTACAAATTAGACAGTAGCCGTCACCATGGATCAGGGAAATAGTGATTTTGTTATAATTGGTACATGAACATGGCTGATGTAGAAAACTGCACCTTAGAGGTCACCAACATACCACTCAGGCTTTGTTAGTTTTAGGTGTATAAAACCAAAGTACTAGGTAACTCAGTAATAACCCTGTGTGGGTGATACAGACTATGGAGAAAGCTTTAGCACTCCCTAAATGCTGTGACTAAAGTTGCGGAGTTCGTTTCATTCTTTCTATGGCTGAGGAATTTATTACAAAACATGTAGCGTAAAATTGTCCACAGTAATTGTTCCTTTATCTTGAATATATATGCATGTATGAAACAATCAGGGGGACAAATATTTGCTGAGCTCTCTACGGCTATTGTGAAATTTTGAGTAATGAACATGAAGAGATATGTTGCTGGAGAGGACGGCGTTATCCCGGCAGCCCGGGAAACAGACAGAACTGTTGCACATGCCCTCCGCTTGTTAGGATTGCTACACACTTGTTTATTGGACCTTCTTAGCAACAGATGGAAGCCAAAGCTACAACACTCAGGCTTTACTCATGCAGTTCATAGAGGTGGAAGGCGTAGATTTTATGCTAATCCCTTAATGAATGGTGGAAATTTAGGGCTTCCAATTAAGTATAATTAAGCAAGGCTGCAATGCTAAACAGTCAACACAACTTATACCCATGGCAATAAGCAAACCATTTCATTTATACCAACTGCATTGTATATCTATTTATATGACCTACCGTAATAACCATGGATGGGAACTGACTTTACCCCAGATAAAAAAAACTAATTAACAACCCCTTGATTAGTTATCACTTATCTTTAGGAGAGGTTATCAATATCAAAGTGTTGAGGTCTTGTACGTCTCCAGTGAGTTTGGTTTCCACTTCACAGGCCTGTGATATCTCATACCATACATCTGTCACAGATGTAAGTCCAAGTAAAGTGAATGGGGCTGGTCTGCAATACCAAGAGCAGCCACTATACAACGTATGGTGCTTTATGGGCTCGGGAAAAGCCTCAACAATTATACAAACAGTACAATCTGATTGTGGGGGTGCTAATTATCAGACACTCACCAGTCTGGTATTAATCACCTATTGTAACGATAAGCCAACATGGGGAATTTAGGTGAATTTGACATTTATTTTAACAGGGTACCACTATATCAAATATGCTGCCAACATGACAATCATGTACGTAGTTATTTCTGTAGAGTACGAAGTAGTCAGAAACTTATTTTTAATTTATTTTACAGGCAAAAGGCATACAACTGGGATATCCACCAGTACCAGCAGTGACGTAACTAGAAGCTGATGGGCCCCAGTGCAAAGTCTATGCCAGGCCCCCGACTATAATGTATGGTTTATAGTAATAGTCTTCTCATATAGGAAAGTGACACCATAAGGGCCCCCTAAACCTCTTGGGCCCTGGTGCGACCGCAACCTCTGCACCCCCTCAAGTTACGCCCCTGAGTACTAGATAACTACTGTATATACACATCACAGGAAGTGACAATAAAAACAAACAATACAAGGTACATAAGTGTCCCAGTGCAGTTCAACTCTTTTCCCATTATTGAGATTTATAAGTGTCAGACCGCTAAGAACCCCCCTATCAGGAAAATAATAGTCTCTTACCCTCATGCACACGAAAATGTGTCGTTCACGAGTCACAAACAGTTTGTAGGGCATCCATCAGTGTGAGCTTCACAAACTCTGATTACCAGGGGCGTAACTTGAGGGGGAGCACAGGGAGTGGTCGCAACCGGGCTCAAGAAGTTTAGGGGCCCATAAGGTGTCACTTTCCCATAGGACTGCAAATACCAAACACACACAGGCAGGAATAGGACATGCTCCATAATTTATGGCCTGGGATGTTGGCCCATGGACATGGAAAGCATGACAGTGTGCACATGCCCATAGGAAGGTATGAGCCCTGTGCTAGCCCCTAAAACAGCAGCCACACCCAGTCACAAACTACAGTCTTGTACATGAGGGCTTAGGGACACATGATAATGAATTGATAAAGTATATGCTCAGCAACCTCTACATTCATTTCTAAAGCCTCTTGCCCAGGAGAGAGTTTGTTCTGACCAAGTTGCTCTGTACATGTCCAAGACTTATCAGACCAAACCTAGAATCACTGAACTGAACTCATATAGTGGGTTTAGTGATGCTAGGTCTGGTAAATCCTGCATGCACACGGAGCACGTTTGCTGGAACACACTTGCTCATGGGCATCAGTATAAAGGGTCTTGTGATATGGCAATCTCTATCCATCCCATCCAAGCCAAAGAAGATGTAACCACATGTGCTTTATTCACAGAGGACCTTCGGTAACTCTGTCCCGGTGGTCCACTCCGGAGATCAAACACTGTGGATACAACATTAGTGTAATTTTTGGGAAAACCTCTTGAAATCTTACATTAGTTATCTGTACCATTACAAGTACTCAATTTTCGCTTCCAAAGCAGTATAAGAGAAAACATAGTAGTAAAAAACAAAAACCATGTATGACCAGCACCTCCACCTTTCAAAGCCATAAAATAGTAAAACATTTACATTTATTTTAGGCATTCATGTACCGTGTGACGTAGAGTGAACTGCAAAACCTAGGTTACAGTTTTACAATGCAATATTTTCTCACCTCTTCTACAAGCATGGAAGTCTGGCTGAAAGAGACACCAGATAATTCCCCAAGTATTAGGACTTCCTTGTAATTTTCAATCTCAATAGTAGCTGGTGTCTTCTTCATGGCGTAAACAGTCTTGCTCCTTACATTTAAGTTAAGCTGTAAAAAAGCAAAACAATATAACATGTAACGACTTTACTCCATGAAGTTGTGATAATAAAAAGGTTTTTCCAATGAAACCGACCCTCATGAAAATGTCAATTTGAGCCCCACTGGGGGCAGGGATTTAGGATAATAATCTGCTGCTTATATAAACTATGGGAGATAAATAAATATTATGACACATATTTATAGCGTATGATCAGAAGATACACAAAGAAGACGTTCAGTATTGTGTAAAAAGTGGACACAAGCCAAGTTCTATGGCTACAACTAGTCAGCCATCTCTCGCTTTGTCCTTCCTTGCATTTAAAGGGAACCTGGCAACTCATAGACCTCTCCAATCCCACAAATGAAACCCTGTCCTGCCGTATGCAAGTCCACCCGAGGTCTTTTTATAGCTTTTCTATGTTGCAGCACAATTTTTTAAAAAATCTACTTCTATTCCTATCAAACATACAGTCAAGAAGGTGGGAAAGCTCAACCAAGAAGTCAAGCTACCACGCCTCCTAACCGCTGTATGCTCTATCCACTCCACCTCTTCCGGGAATCTTGCACTTCCCACCCCTGCCTCCTATCACCCATGTCAGTATGCGGCTATCCAGAGATATCACGCATGCATCTCTTCCGGCTTCAAAAGCCAACAGTGCGGGCATGCTGTGCAGTGCACCAGCGCATCTCTCATCTAGCTGCCGGTGCTCCCTTGTGCACGTTGCGGCAGGGCATTGGACTGTATAGAATTACCTGAGCACCTTCCCTGCTATTTCAACGGTGCAAGCAAGTAAAATAGTGGTGCGGTCACTTTGTAATACATAGAAACCTATGGCACCACTATTTTACCTGCACACCGAAGATTTTTTAAACATGTTGCAACATAGTAAAGCTATTTAAAACACCTCCACTGGGCTTGCATACGGCAGGACAAGGTACTGCTTGTGGGGTTAGGGAGATTACTGAGGTGACAGGTTCCCTTTAAAGGACTTCGTTTCTAGAGAAAGCACTAGAGAGCTGCCACCTAACAACACTAAGTATCAGTATCTATTAGCCTCTGTTATTTGTAAGCTGCAAGGTCCACTCAAACACCAATGACAGTACAGTAATAGGAATAGGACCTGCTTTGAGTTTTGCAGCTCAGGCATAGGGCTTACACTGAGGCCACAGATACCCTACTGAGAAAGAGGTGAAGTGGCCTTAGATCTAAATTAATCCAAATAATCATCAAGTAGCATTGTTTTATGTATATCCTTCTTTCTTACCTCTTGAGTCACTAACACTCCTCCTTTAGGGGCAGCTGATAACATCAGCAGGATCTGACCTCTTTGATCAAAAAAGTCTCTGAGTATCTTCTCGTTCTGCTCATCTTCTACAAACTTTATCCAACGATCTTCTTTGACTTTCAAGGTGCGTTGAAGCCATCTTCCCATATAGGATACTCTCTCGTCTTCCCAAAAGGGAGGCACTGGAGGTTCTTCGTCGTCGATGTCCATTTTTGGATAAACAAAACTCACAAGGGGTTACCTATGGAAATATAAAACTTGAACATGAATAAAATATAGACAAGGAATAATTGGTTACACTTGGGTCTATCACCTGCTCTTAAAGGAAATCTACCACCAGGATGAAGGATTGTAAACCAAGAACACTGACATACTGGTGTGTGCCCTCTCTGACAGGACCCGCTCTTATTGTAGCCTCTTATTCCCTGGTGTTTAAGAAAAAAAGGCTTTAAAAATCTTGCAAATGAGTCCGAGGGGCTCCAATGACACTTATGGAACCTGGAGCCCCTCAGGTTCATTTGCAGAATTTTAAAAAGCCTTTTTTGTAAAAAAAAATAAATAAATAAATAAAAACAGAGAATAAGAAGCTAAAAGAAGAGCAGACTCTGCCAGTGGGGTCACACACCAATGTGTCAGTGTGCTTGGTTTACAATCCGTCATCCTGGTAGTAGATGCCCTCTAAAGGGGTTGTCCGAGTTTAAAAAAAAAAAATATGTGGCTGGGAGCGGGCTGCCTAAAACAATAAAGCTGTACTTACCTTCCGGTGCCCTCCGGTATCCAGCGCTGCTGTCGCTCCGGTCCGGGCGCCATGTAAACAAACATGGCCGCCAGAGCAGCGCTGCATTCAGCTACCATCCGGCCTCCACACACAATGCTGTGTATAGAGACGGATAGGCGTACCCGGCCATGGCCGGCCGGAAGCTGAGTGCAGCGCTGCTCCGGCGGCCATGTTTGTTTACATGGCGCCCGGACCGGAGCGACAGCAGCGCTGGATACCGGAGGGCATCGGAAGGTAAGTACAGCTTTATTGTTTTAGGCAGCCTGCTCCCGGCCACATATATATATATATATATTTTTTAAACTCGGACAACCCCTTTAAATAGCAATTGATCAGTGAAAAAAGCATTGCACTTGCATGCGTCGCAGAGTGCGCAATGCATTTTTGATGCGTCTCCATAGACTTGCATGGTGCGTTTTTCACACGTGACTTGCAAAAGAAGAGCATGCCGAGATTTTAAGGCATGTTAAAATAAAACGTGTGTGAGTGCGTGAAAAAAGAAAAAGTGCGACAAAACTGAATACAATGGGTCAGAGAGCAATGCGAGTTCTGCACGTCAAATGCACGCACAGAACGCGCACATGAAAAACCGCGTGTATTAAAGTGGCCTAAGCCCTCCTGCACAAAAACATATTTGTCTTTTAACCGTAAACTATGGGTCTCAACTACATCTGTCAACAGATTAACCAGATTCTGAGCCATATGACCACAAAAATGGGGTGCATGTCCCCCATTTTTGCAGATAGAAAAGGAGAGCCGGCAAATGCCATCACATACTTGTGCCCACCTTTTGGAGAGTCACATGATTGTGTTACCCTGCAACCTATCCACAAAAAACAAGCCACAATTATTGCATCCCCATTGACTGACCCCCCCCCCCACTATCTGTAGGTTTGCCAAAAATTATCTAATGTGTATAGTGATATTTGGTTTTTCTAAAGTGAAACAGAGGGTACAAGGACCCCATCTATGTTGCTATGGTGCTCAGGACCCATCCAATCTTACAATGGTGAGACTACTTCTAACCGGTCATGTTGTTTGGCACTGAAGAAAAGTATGGGTTACTTAAAATAAAGCTAGATTAGATATATATACAGGCAGTCCCCAGGTTACATACAAGATAGGTTCCATAGGTTTGTTCTTAAGTTGAATCGGTATATTTTATTGTAGGCACATCCAGACAAGAAAATTTTTTCGCCCCAGTGATAATTGGAGTTCAATTTTTTTTGTTGTTATTAAACCAAGGATTATCAATAAAGCTTCATAACAGACACTTTACCGAAGAGGGGGCTGTCTTTAACTATGGGCTTTAATTATGGGCTTGTGGCAGCAAACACAAGCAGTCGATATGTTTTTGGAAGCGATGGACCAGGAGACAGGTTTATTATGTATTTCTCACATTTTGATTTTGTGTGTTTTTTTTTTAGTTGATAAAATCTTTAAAAACACTACTGTTTTCCTTGGAACCTCACATTAGTTAATACAAAAATATCATTAACTTTTTGCCACGGTTACAACAAAAACAGCATAGAAAGTATGGTAAGGGGGGGGGGGCATCTGCATCCATCTGCAGGTTACTTCTGCAGCTCACACACAGGGGCTTTTATCAAGACCCTTGACATAGGAAGTGGCTTTAGGGTGACGGTGGGACCTTACCTAGGGAGTCCCTATGCAGCTGTAGATTGTACTAGTACGTTCACACTCATTTTAATGAATGGAACGGCCAGGTAAATTCTTCAGACAAAATCTGGCATATATGAACACAGCCTAAGGGCGCGTTTACATGCCTTCTTCTGCACAAAACGCTTTGTATGGTCATTTGATCCGATCCTATCCGAGAAAATTGGAGAATGAACTATTATAATCTGAGCTGTGCATTAAACTTGCCTATTTATGTAAAGGGGTGCGTGAAAAAGGAATGATCATCCGAGTGCGGACAGTTTTTTGTCTGCTATGAGATGCTGAAAGAAAAGATTTAGGGTGATGTCACACATGGCGATTTTAGGCCGTTTTTAGTTAGTGTGTTTTCAGATGGTAAAAAACGCATGCGTTTTTGTCCGTTTTTAATTGCGCAAATTCGGAAAACCATTTCCAAAAAACGTCCCAAATACGGCCTAAACACGCCATGTGTTGCAAAAATGCAATGAAAGAAACACACCAGAAACACCCCGTTTTTGTGCTGTTTTTAAGCAGTCTGTTAAAAAAACGCATGCGTTTGAGACCCCTTTTTAATTAGGATAATTGGTAAAACCGGTCAAAAACGCATGCGTTTTTTAACGGACTGGTTAAAAAAGGGCCAAAAATGTGCTCAAAACGCCACGTGTGCCATCACCCTTGGGTCGCTGACACACATGCCGTTTTTGGTGTGTTTCCTTTCAGGGTGCGGTCACACGTCGCGTTTAATGCATGCGTTTAAAAACGCATTGCAATAGCTGGAGAGTGATTTGCCTAATTAAACAGCTGCTAACACCTGTGTTTACAAAACGCAACCGTTAACGCATTGTTAACGCACGTGTTAACATCGCGGTTAACGCATGCGGTTGTTAACGCATTGTTAACGCATGCGTTTTGTAAACACAAGTGTTAAGAGGTGTTTAATTAGGCAAATCACTCTTCAGCTATTCCAATGCGTTTTTAAACGCATGCGTTAAACGCGACGTGTGACCGCACCCTCATTGCTTTTTTGCATCCTTGCAAAACGAATAATATTTGCATATAAGGTTAAAGTGTCTTAACTTAGCGTTTTCTCCCCAGCTGATTTTTTTTTGTCTGCGTTTTTGAGTTGCGTTTTCATTGCGCTTTTCAAAGAGCTCGCATTTTTGAAAACGCATGCAAATACTTGCACAAACATCAGGGAGAAGGGTGATGCCACACATGGCGCTTTGAACCCGTTTTTGGTCCGTTTTTAAGCAGACTGCTTAAAAACTGACCAAAAACGGGTTCAAAACGCCACGTGTGGCATCACCCTCAGATGGCTGCGTTTTTACATATTCCAAGAGACACAGCTGCCTGCAATTACCACACATTAAAAACGTGAACGCAAGCAAACATTTGAAAAACACATGGGCAAAAACGCATCCGTTTTCAATGCGTTTGAAACCACAACAGAAATGCAACGCCACGTGTGTCACCGGACTTAATTCAAACATGTGAAAATCTGACAACATGACCAACGTTAGCGCTACAGCAACAAAATAGTCAGATAGATCTAGGATAGAACTAGGGCGGAAATCTAACCAAAATTGTGTGATTTTCACTGACCCAAAATTGCTCTCTTCTACATTAGTAGAAAAGATCTCAGCATATATATAATAAAACATTACATTTTCAACTTGTGGTTGTGTGTTGTGGTTTTAATTACATAAAACTCCAGAAATGCAATACAAGTAGGAGATGAATTTTAAATTTTAAAAAAAATTACTTTTTCTTCTGATAGCATGAATCACAAGACTGAAATAAAATTCATAAACATAAAACACATTGGGGGGGGGATTTACTAATTTTTTTCCTGATCTATTGTGCGCCAAACTATGCGCCTTAAAATGCCGACAAAATACACATAAAAGTGACGGATAATGTGGAAAAGTTAGCCCACGCCCACTTGCGCCAAAAAAAGATGGATGAGTTGGGATAGTCGGAAACATCTGTTCTTTCTGGCGCAAACTCATTATAAATGATCCGCAACAATTCTGCGCCAAAAAAAAAAACTAAAGATCCCGGCATTTTTTAGGTGCAGATACGATAATACATCTGCCCCATTGAGTTAAAATGTTTGAACTATTACATCTGTAACACTCTAGACTTCTAGACAGGACGGGTCGGCTGCTGAGCATCAACAACATTTTATCCGACTTCCACCCTAATAAAAACTTGAAGAATACATTGCTCTACATGCACAAATCTGCGCTGGCCATCAGTTATCAATGCAGGGTTTTTATTTTAAACCTAATTTTTTGAGTGTAGAGGAGATTTTTAAAAGCCTCATGCAAATTGCTGTTACTATAAAACGCTGCAGATTTCTCAGCCAGCAGTCCACCCCGTGTGAATATACTCTAATAATCCCCAGCACAGGCAGGATACTCACCTCCAGGTTATGTGTTACCTCTCTGTCAGTCACACAATACAATGACCTGAGGGTGCAGGTTTTGGATGCACACACCCACCTCGCCCTAATCCCTGTCTATGTGTGAGGTGCACCTGTGAGAAAGCCCCTCATAGTGACAGCTTTACCTCTGCTCTCCTCTACTCGGCTGCTGTGTACATGACTCCTCGGCAGCTTCTTATCTCTCTACATCCCCTCCAGTGTTTACTCACTATCTCACTAGCGTTCCCTCACAGTGAGGCGTGAGTGTGAGCGGGCGTGCCCGGAGGTGACTCCTTATTCCTGGGCGTCCTGTCTCCATGGGACACACTATGCTGTGACTCACATTGCTGTAAACATTGTCCTCCCTCAGATGCTCCTCTGTCACCTTCCCTCCAAGACTACCACAAAATATCTCACAGGAGGGAATATATATATATATATATATACTAACACTATATGTGCTGCTTTGTAAGCAAAATTCTCAGTCTATCAGTCAACCATGTTTTCTCCCTCTTATAAAGACCCCATAGTATGTATCTACACAGTCCCTAATCATTGAGCTATAAGTTGTTATCCCTAATATTATTGCATTTTAGTTTCTCTACTAGGCTCAATACACATGAACTGCTCGCCATTGATTCAACAGCGTCTCTCTATAGTCTCAGGGCGCATTCACACGATGCGTTGTGCGTTGCGTTTTTGACGCATTCCACTGGCTGCAGCCTGGAACACATGCTAAGGTTACATTGCGTTTCCAGTGCATCTGCTAAAACGCAATGTAACCTTAGCATGTGATCAAGGCTGAAGCCAGAGGAATGCGTAAAAAAACGCACAACGCGACGCAGCGCATCGTGTGATTGCGCCCTCACACTTGGCTGTAGTATCTATAGGTCCTTGTGTGTACTGACAGCCATGGCACAGATCCTACTTGTGATCAGGCAGAATTTTTCTATTCACACGCTAATAAAACACTACCGCAATCAGTGGTACATCAGATTGTTGTTTGTGGCCCAGGAAAATAGTAGCGGTTTATAATATAGGTGGTTTGGCGCCAAAGGTGATGCCACATGTTGTGTTTTTGGACCATTTTAAAGCATGCGTTTTCAGTCCGTTTAAAAAATGGATGCGTTTGTAAACAGTCTGAAGATTACCCTTTTTTGTTTTTTCATTTAGATTTTTCTGTCCCCATAATCAAATATCTATAACTTTTTTATTTTTACACGGACAAAGCTGTGTGACGGCTTGTTTTTTCTGCGTAAAAAAATTGCACTTCATAGTGACAGTATTTATTATTCTATGCCGTGTACTGGGAAGCTGGAAAAAAAATTCAAAATGCTGTGAAAATGGTGAAAACCGCATTTACGCCATTTTCTAGCAGGCTTGGATTTTATGGCTTTCACTGTGCGCCACAAATGACATGTCTACTTTATTCTTTGGGTCGGTGCGATCATAGGGATACCAAACTTGTATAGGTTTTATAATGATTTCATACATTTACAAAAATTAAAAACTTGTGTAAAATTTTTTTTTTATTTTCCCATCTTCTGTCGCTAATAACTTTTTCATACTTTGGTGTACGGAGCTGTGGGGTTGTCATTTTTTGCGACTTCTGTTGAAGTTTTTAAATGCTACCATTTTTAGGACTGTACGACCTTTTGATCACTTTTTATTGATTTTTTTATATTTTTCAAAATGGCAAAAAAGTGCCAATTTCCGCTACAGGGTTAAATGCAGTGAAAAATGGTTATTATATTTTGATCATTTTTTTTTGGTCATTTTCGGATGCGGCGATACCTAATGTGTTTGTGATTTTCACTGTTAATTTATATTTATCTCAGTTCTAGGGAAAGGGGGGGTTTGAATTTTTAGGTTTTTTTATTATAAATTTTTTTTTTAAACTTTTTAAAATTTTTACTTTTACTATTTTTCAGACTCCCTAGGGTTCTTTAACCCTAGGTTGTCCAATTGATCCTATCATATACTGCCATACTACTGTATGCACATTGTAATAAAAGGGTTAAAACGAGACAGCTTCGGGTCTTCGGAAGACCCGGGGCTGTCATGGTGACGGATCGCGGCTCCCCGATGACGTCACGGGGAGCGACGATCCGCGGCAATGTGCAGGCTAACACCCATGATCAGTGCTAGCGGGTGTTACCGGTAAGTCTTTGATGCAATATGCAGCAAAGACTTACCGGCTATGGAGAGGACTCAGCCCGTGGGCCCTTTCCATGCACCTGCGGCCGACCCGTGATGTGCATTTTCGTCATAGGTCGTGATAGGGTTAAAACGGTCCAAAAACGTGTCGTGTGGCATCACCCCAGGGCTTCTGAACCAATCGCCAAGTTGATCCTGTAGAGATAATAAAGAGAAGGACCTCCAGCTATGAAATCCTCAAGCTCTCAGCGCATACTTATATATGAAGGTCCTTCAAAAGTCCTCAAACTGCAGACAGTTAAACTGGACAGAAGGACCCCTCTCCTCTCCCAAGTAGCTTGATTCTAAGGGTGCTACACACATCACATTTTTGGACCATTTTTAAACAGACTGAAAATGCATGCGTTTTTAAACAGATGCTTTTTTGTAAGCGTACCATGAGTTTGGCTTGTTTTAATCTGTGTCACAGCTTCCTAAACTTCTGAAAATGAAGATAAACAGGTTCAAAGCAGCCAAACGGTAAACATTAAAAAATGCATGCGTTTTCAAACAGCATGAGAACGCATTCTTTAAAACAGTCCAAGAACACAATGGGGCAGATGTATTATCGTATCTGCACCCAAAAATTGTCGGGAACTCACGTTTTTTTAGGCGGAAAGTGGATGCGGATCATTTGCGCCAGAAAGAACAGATGTTTCCGACTATCTCGACTCCTCCGTCTTTTTTTGGCGCAAGTGGGCGTGGCCTAACTTTTCCACATTATCCTTCACATTTATGTGCATTTTGTCTGCATTTTTAGACTCAAATGGTCAGATAGCAAAATTAAGGCGCAGTCCATGTAAGCTTTTGGCGCACAGCTCATTTATGTCGGCATTTTAATGGCGCACGACTGATTAGTTCCGTCTACCCAATAATTACTTACAGCCGTGCGCCATTTTAATACATCGGGCTGTGCTTTCAGGAGACTGATCGCCGATGCCGACAGTCGTGCTTGCGCCAGAATTAGTAAATCCCCCCCAATGTGTGGCAGCACCCTCAGGGCGTGTTCACACGATGCATTGTGTTTTTTCATGCATTTTTTACGCACCCCCAGGGCGCGTTCACGTGTTCACACGTTTCGCTAGTGTCGCGTTAATAACGCGCCGATAGCGCACAGGCGGCGGGGTTCAGGCCGATCACATATGCATTTCCCGGGAAACGCATGCAATTGATAACCCGATCGTATGCGTTTCTCTGGAAATGCATATGTGATCACCCTGAGCCCCGCCCCCTGTGCGCTAGCATTGCGTTACGAATGCGATGCTAGCGGAACGTGTGAACGTGCCCTCAGGGTGCAGTTACTCGAACGGAATCAAAGTGCATGGAGTGTGCCGCGCTCCGACTGCATATGCATTGCTATGGAAACTTATGCAATCGGTAACCAGTACCCTGCGTCTTGTATTGTTTAAATGCAAGACACCAGGTGCTGGTAACGCGTGACCACACCCTAATACCTTTTGAAGGAAATAAATTCCATTAAAAAATTAGACTTGTAATGTCCCACAATTTTTCATACAGCCTAGGGTCTATGGCCGTCGTAATCGGCCCTGCAGGAAATGCACACAGTCATGTGCATGTAGTCTTAGGCTTGGTTGATACCTGCAATCAGCAGGTTCTGTTCCCCCTTTCATTACTGAATAGCAGGAAAAAAATAGTGCAGCTGGCCATGTCTTTTTTTATGCTATAAATTATGGAAGCATAATGGAAGGTACTGTATATAAAAGTCACTTGGGAAAGTTGAGAGTGTAACGGAAAGCTTCAATGCAGAATTGAACTGTACCTGAGGCTGCATTAACCAGGGCAGGATTATAGGGGGGCACACAGGACGTTCCCTTTGGGCCCCCACCACTTTGCCTTTAAAGGGGCCCCCACCAAATGTGGGTGATTCTGGCAGTTGCATGACCGCCCGAATCGCCCACAGTGTATTTGGCTCCGGGCTCCCTGACCGGATCCTGCAGATGCGCCCCGACTTCAGTCTATGGTAGAGTGAGGGAACTACCGGTATAAGAAAATTGTTTACACTTTAGAAATTCTGCCATAGATTATTATGGGGACTTAATGTAAGTCTATGGGAAAACATTTTGCCATTGTGTTTGTGTCATAGAAAGGACATGATAATTATAGTGCTCCCTTACTATGGCCTGCAATTTATAATGCCAACCATCCTGTATGTATCCTTAAACTGTACTGTGCACTCCTTTTGAAATCCTATATAATACCCTCTAATGTGACCCTTCAACTAATAATTCCCTACTATATATATGTAGAAAAGTGGAAGTCAGCTCACCTGGAGGCACAGCAGTATATGACCAGGAGTCCAAGCACGGATTCTCTTTGTTCCAAGTCCAAGAAATATATAAAATACAAATAATCCAGCTCCACGGACACTCCGGTTGTAGATAAAAACGTGATATTTTCTTTATTGAAGTACAAAAAGGAGATATGCAGCCAAGCAGAGGGAAACACACACAGCGCCACGGCTATGGTCTACGCGTTTCGGAAAACTCCTTAATCATGGCTGCATATCTCCTTTTTGTACTTCAATAAAGAAAATATCACGTTTTTATCTACAACCGGAGTGTTCGTGGAGCTGGATTATTTGTATTTCAAATAATTCCCTACTCCCTTTAGCCCCCTTAAATATGACAACCCTCCCTTAAATGGCCCCCCTTTCTGCAGCCCTCTCTTATAACCCCCTTTACTTTTCACATTGCGACCAAATAGAGATTCCTGATTTACCATTACCTCCAACTCTATCAGCGTCCTATCCACTAATGTAAAATAATGGATGAATATTTATGATTTATATGGTATAAAAAGTATAGCATGCCATCAAGGTAAAGAAAGATCAGACATATTGGATTTTACATGGACTATCCTTTGAATAAGACACATTTCATGATCAAGATGTTTATAGATTTATTTCCAGTTTGGTGTTTTTAGCATAAAAATAAATAAAATACTAATATTTTTGGATGTAGCTCAAAGCCCCGGTCCTGTAGCTTTGGGTTGGAGAAATGTTGAGCTGCTTGGGCAGCAACTTTTGGCAAGCTTCTGTAGAGGAAACATACAGAGCTGCAAGTCTGATGGAGGGGATGGACCTCTGAGGGGAGACAGTAGCTGAAGGCTGACAGTTTCTGCAGACCTTTTGATGTAGACTGGCTGAAGACTGGACTGGGGGTCATTATAAACTTCCACTCTAAGGTAATTCCAGGCTTCTAACCAATGGCAGTTTTAGTTCGTAATGCCCCGTCCATTACATATCTACTGTTAAATTTACAGTTGGAAATAGGAAGCTATATATAAAAATCAATTTTTTTTTAGTAAATTTAACAGATGATATCTCCAATTCTTGAAACTTCCACAATAAATTAAAGGGGGAATCCTTCTGTTTAATATGACACCTAAATTGTGTTTCTAGGTGCCAGGGTTCAGGAGATACAGCCATTTGGGAGGCGTAATGTTAATGTGTCTGCAGACCTTCTATATGACTTGTGTCACATTGTGGACACAGCCTTAGGGTATGTTTCTACTTCTTGTGACAGTATCCTGTAGATGCCAAAAATTGCTGTGTAATTAAGAGAAAGTATAATGGAAAGATTTGTACATCTTATGATGTGAATTTCTCAGCAGAACACTGCTGTGGTAACATAACCTCAGGCAGTAATGTTTTAGATAGTACACAAGGTTACTTTAGTTTTAAATGAAGCAGAGATGGACTTACTTTATTTTTTAATCCACTAACTTTATTATAGGGACTAAAGATGATCTAAACCAGCTGAGCATCTGAACCTTATGGAATAGTCTGTCAGTAAATGCCATTTGCAGGCTTCCACGTAAACATCCCATAAACTCAATGTAGTGTAGAGGGGTTACACTATGATATATGGGGCTCAATCTACAGGCAAAATGAAGATTTTTTTTTTTGGCTCAAAATATTTACATTTTTTAAAATCTACTAAAACATAATAAAATCTATTAAAATTTGGTATCTCCGTCATCGCATTGACCCAAAAAATAAAGGAGAGGTGTCATTTTGGTGTGCAAAAAACTGAAAGTGTAAAAAAGGCCAATTGAAAAGACTGGGTCAGTAAGGCATCAGTGAAAAATCACTCAACCCAGGAAGAGAAAACCAATCTGTATGTGTCCATAAGCCAAAATGGGTTCAGTTAAAAATCACTGATGTGAAAAAAAACTCCAATGTTAAACTACACTAAGGCTGGATTCACACTTCCATTGCCCGCCGTACTGTAGCACGGCGGGCATGCGGCAGCGCGCAGGAAGAGGAGGTGAGCTCTGCTCACCCCCACCCCTCTTCATAGGGATATATGGCGCACAGCCATAATAATTGTTATTATTTATATGTATATGTACGTTGTATCTTACTGTTTTGTATATATGTGTAATTGTGATCATGAATGGAGGTGTTGCTGTTGTCGTTGTGACAAAGTCAGTTTCCCCTATGGGGACAATAAAGCATTCTATTCTATTCTATAGGATATGTCAAGTCTTTTCACGGGGTACGGAGTGGTATAGTGCCGCACGTGTGCTGCACCGTACAACTCCCGTAGGGCGGCGTGCACCCATTGCCGTCTATGGGGGACGTATATCGGCCGTATAGACATCCCGCATGCGGCAGTGTGAATGTAGCCTAAGACTGGCTTTTTATATTAGATGTCAGCTAAATATTCATTTGGCATATGCATCCTTTGCATGGTCAAGCCCATACAAATACAAAATAGGAAGATAGGAGATAACAGAAACACTAGACAGGGTGATATACTGCAGCCCGACTCTTATCCCCTGAATCAAGAGGCTGTCCTAATCAATCAGTGCCAATGAAAGTAGTGATATCGAGCGTCATTTGAGTATATGGCCATATATATTTTGTTATGGTTCTTACACCTGCGATACAACAGGATTGGTGCACTGGATGTAGCTACTGAAGCTGCTCCCTGTGATAATATGAAGATGTGACCTCGCACAGACAGTAGGCAGCTGCATTTTTATGTTTTTTACCTGCTTCTAATGAGTTCTATGTCTTGAAAATTACATTTTAATGTCACCATAAAGCCAAGAGTCAGATCATTAGCAGCAAAGTAATACTTACATTCTTGGCTCCAAAAGCCCCCGACTGGCAGCCATCATATGTTTCTAGAACTGAGAAAGTTCTACCTATAGCCCAAACTTATTATACAAAAACTTATATCATTTATGTAATTTGATTATTTGTCTGTATGTATCTATTAATGGTTGCTCAATGTCAAGAATTGAACAGCATTTCATGCTATCGTATTTTTGGTTTCTACAATAGTTCTCCTACATGCTCTGCAATCAAACACATGCAAAGCTTGGGCCCAAACAGAGATGGGAAGGGGTCTTAGGACATGGGACAGATGACAAAACAGGCAACTTTTTTTTTAAGGCTTTGGGAGATAAATTATATGTAGACATTTATTATAAGGGTAACATGCAATATACGGTTGTAACTGATTAAGCAGGGATTGATTTTGGAGTGTCTGCCTCAAAAAATTAAGACATAACCCATTAAAAAGCCCTAGCCCAAATTTTTAGTCTTTTTGGAGTAGGGTTTCAACCCTAGTTACAGGCGGGCACATTTCAAATGGCTATATTTCTAAACAAATTTCATGTAGAAAACACAGTTCTGTAATTAAAGAGGATAATCCCCGATCAAATATTGCACATGGATGGCGTTTCTACTTTTAAAATTACAATCGGAAGTGTGATTTTCATAAACGGCCCCCACTCCCAACTGTAACTTTAACTGTGGATATCTCTGCCTATGGCACCAAGAAAAAATATCCTTGTGCAATATAAAAGGTAGGATCTCCTCTTTAAAATGACACTAGAACTGTCTCATTTTTTTTAATATGTGAAGGAGGGAGATAACAGATGCAATGTGCTACAAGCAGCTACATGGACCAGAGGTAAGGAAGGTGTCATTGCTAGACATTAGAATCATTGGCCCCAATTGCTCAAGGCACTAGTCGAAAGAAATTCCCATTGGATTTTAGGATTTGGAGACGATACAGAAGATGAGGACATGATTTTATTTGAAACACTGTTGATATTTTGTTCAAAACTAAAATGTGGACGTTTGTTCATGGAAAACAATAATAAGACGTGAAAATAGGCCTAATACATTTTTCGAAGCAAAAGAAAATAAAATGACGGTCTTATTTTTTGAGAAACACTTGACATGGAGATTGGGTCTTCACTGACAGAAGGTGGTAGTGTACCAATCACCCACCTCATTTACAGGGTTGATCTGTCACTGCAGTTGTAAGACACTGTGGTCTTTGAACAAAATGTATAGCTGGATGATCGGTGCCACCCCCCCTATAGGGAGTCCCAGAGGTTCCACATCGTAGTGTGACACTACTGAAAGGAGGTCTCAAGAGACATTCATTTTGGGGAAATTTAGTGGGAAGTACATCTGTGTTAATAGTCCATAGCGATGGTGCATTTGGTGCTGTTCACATGGTGATGTTTATGTAATGGCAGAGTTAAAATAATCAATGACACATTTCCAAGTCAAGAATTGTTGGACAACAAATTTCACATAATTTTATTTCCAAATCCACAATAAAGAACAAAAGTTTATACAAATCAGCACTGTAAAAATGACAAGTCAGAGGCTATGCTGGCAAAATATAAAGGGAAACCATTGTTTCCACTTCCGCTTAATTATTTTCCCCCTCAAAAATGTATAATAGGCTCTAAAAAAACCACCTCTTGCAAAACATTTACTCTAAATTTTCAAAACTGGTGTCCAATTGAATATCTGGTGCATATCAATATATTAACATTTATAGAGAGAGCGATCAGTATGTCAATGTAAGTGCTCACCCTTTGACATGCACAGAAGGCATTGAAATGAAATACAAATATTGTTGCAATAAAAGTGTCCTAAAATTGAAAAGTTGGACCAAACATGCTTCCCCACATGTGACAAAATTAACTTTCATCCTACAGCAGAAAAAAAGTGATAAATAAATTAAAGTTTCTAAAGAAAAATTCAGCATCATCACATTCACATGACAACTACTCAAACAAATACTCAAAAAAATTATAACACTGATATTCTAAAGCTGATAAATACATGAACAAATAGAAGGTGCGTTTTTATAATAAGTGAAAAAGGGGACAGTGAAATTACATTAAATAAGACTAACACAAGACTTGAGAATTAGGATTGCCATTAAAACTAATGTAAGGATTTTTTTCCTATAATCCCTAATTTGGTGGATTAAGTTTAGAAAACTGGATTTTCAGTTAACGTTAATAAAACCGATGGGGGAGAATTATCAGAAGTGTCTGAGGAGCAGAATTGTTCTAGTTGCCGAAAACAACCAATCAAAACTCAGCTTCCATTTCCCCCAGCGGTTTATAAAATTAAAGCTGAGCACTGATAGTTCTAGTTGCCCATGCAAACCAATCAGAGCTTAGCTTTCATTTTATAAATAGATGTGGGAAAATGGAAGCTGAGCTTTGATTTTTTACAATGAGCAACTAGAACAGTTTTACCTCAGACATGTAATATCTTATGAAAAGTATACAGAATAATATGCAAGATGTTGATCTAGACACTTCTGGCATTCACGCACCGCTTTAGAACTTAATGGGGTTGTACACATACAAGCCTTATCTCCTACTTACAGGAAAGGGAATGAATGTCTGATCAATGGGGCTCTGAGCGTTTAGAACCTCACCCATCACAATAATGGCCGTCCCCATGTTTAGATGTAGGAGACACTTCCAATGCAGGGCCGGCACCAGGACTGGGCATACCAGGGCAAGTGCCGGGGCCCATAGCTGCTGGGGGGCCCCACATAAGAAATTCATGGGGTTGTACGTAAGGAATTAATGGGGGTGAGGGGGGCTGTATCTAATGAATCCATAGGGTGTGAGGGGTCTGTATATAAAATAACCTTGAGTAGGCTGGTATGATAAACTAGGGAATATTTTGGATTTCTGAATTTTTAATACCATCACGTGAGTTTGCGGCAAAGGGGCCCACTGAGGCTTTGTCTCCCAGTGGCCTACTAAACCTGGAGCTGACCCTGTGCCAATGCATTTAATTTTTGAGCGCTTTGCCTCTCCTAAACAGCCAGATAGAGATAAATGACACTGCAGCATACATGTGGGACTGCTTCTCTGTTCAAACTAAGGAGGACTTAGCACCCCCATTCTCATAGTTGTTGGGGTCCCAGTTGGGGAGCCTGTGTGCGTCTGTGTGTCCTTTTTTTTTTTTAAACGGATGGCACGCAGATGTACTAGCTGCAAAACTTTTTAATGGATCAGCACTCTTATTATACAACCAATCAATTAAGAAGTATAGCATGTGCAAGTCAGAACCAAGGATCTCAGACCATAGATTACGAGGATCCATGATGCCAAGAAGCAGAGCATGTCCTAGTTAGAACCAAGGATCTCAGACTATAGATTATGAGGATCCATGATGCCAAGAAGTAGAGCATGTCTTCGCCAGAAGCAAGGATCTCAGACCATAGATTACGAGGATCCATGATGCCAAGAAGCAGAGCATGTCCTAGTTAGAACCAAGGATCTCAGACTATAGATTATAAGGATCCATGATGCCAAGAAGTAGAGCATGTCTTCGCCAGAAGCAAGGATCTCAGACTATAGATTATGAGGATCCATGATGCCAAGACTGATGCCGATATTGGCCACATTTGTGTGCCGGTAGCCCATTTCCTTATTCTGTGTATTGTGGGTAAGTCTTGTTCATGGAATATCCCCTTTAAAGCAACTTACCTTCAGTTAGTGGTGCAATATTACCAGGACTACAGCAATGATATGTTCTATGGGCCACTTTGATAACATTTAGCCTTCCGGCACTGCTTTGTCGCTGCTGGTGCAGAGGAACAAATTGCTCTCCATTAGGTACAAGAAGATGATGCATTTGGGTCCTAGTAAATTAAGTGACTACAACATTACCATAGGCTTTACTTTACAAATATGCTGCTTTAAATTTATGAAAACTTCAGCCTTGAAGTATTATACACTGATGATACATTGTAATGCAGGGATTCTAATTAATAAAAGCTGGCAATGTATATATTATGACAGATCAATGACCATGGATACAAGCGTTTAGGTTTAATGCAATGAACAGAACAGCTAATGCTAAATGCAATAACACAACATTGAAGTGTACATCATGGTCTCAGCACACAGACCCCCTGGGATATTTTGATGGCATTCACCAAGAATTAAGTTGGGGTGTAATATGCATACACACTAGTGCCCCATTGAGATCCACATAGTGCCCTCACCACTTACCTCCAAAGTGCTAGGATCTGACTATAGAGGCCTATGAGCGGGCAAGTCACACATTTAATAAACCAAGGTACACTCTAAGTGCTCACAAAGAGAAGGAAAAAATAATATTTAACATGCAAACTAAACATATGCACTTTGGTGCCTATCTGTACGTAGAAATCCAGAACTACAACTTCAGCTAATACAAACCTTATAGAACAGATCCATTATACAATGCACCAGAATATATACAAAAGTTGAAATTTTATTACCCTAGTCGAGTTATTGAGATTGGATTTCAGGTCTATGAAAATAAATATTGTATTTGTGTGGAGCTATGTCTAATAATGTCGTCTATTTCACAAATGATACTTATATTTGCTGAACATTGCAATAATTAAAATAACAATATGCATGTATATATATTGTATATACATAAATACGCGCACACACACACTCAGTCACGCTCATTTGCTCTGTGTCAGGATCATCATCAACAGTCCCAAATTTCTGACACTAGTTTATAAATTTACTTGCTTACAAAACCTATTGAAACCAACATGCAAACCTTAATCTCGTAATTTGTATTATTTGACAAAGTAGTGAGATCCACATTTCAAAAGAACTGCCCAGTGTTGTATAATTTTTGGAAAAAAGGCTCAGAAAAATGATACCTCCCTCCTTGAAACCCCTCACCTTTTCTGTTCTCACCAGTCTCTACTTCCTGTTCCCGTTCCACTCACAGGAAATAGCTGCTCAGCCAATTACTGGCTAAAGCAGGTCAACTCCGAAGTCACTGATTGGATGAGCAGGCATTTACTCTGTGTGGAAACGAGACTAGACCCAGTGAGTGTGTGAAAATAGGAATAGGGGGAGGATTCATAGATGGGAATGGGAGAAAAAAAAGTATGGGAGCCATAGAGGGATCGTAGAGACTAGTTATTAATTATTCATTTTTAATGCACGTTCTACCCTTTGTCAAAAAATAATCTTACTGGACAACCCCATTTACTCAGTCAGAGCCAAAAAATGTTTAAAAAACCTTTTTTTTTGCTCTTAGTTATGTGTTGGCTTCAAAAAGAACTTTGCCGCCACAACACCCCCCCCAAAAAAAAAAACTTGTATAATGAGTCAAAGTTGTTCTTGCCAGATCTATCTGCAGAACAAGGATGTTTTTTTCTGCATTTTTTTACATATGGCTCTCTACAACCCATATAAAAAAAAGAAAAGAAAGGAAATGACCTTTTAACATAACACAGTAACCAAATTTACTTACACAGGGTAAATACTGTATGTTGTAAAGGAAATGATTTAATTTACATGAATTGTGCTTGTAGACATCATTTTTGGGGAGTGGTTTAACAAAATTTGACAATGCTGCACTATGAAGTTATCCTTACCTTATGTAACAGACACATATGATTGAACCCATACTTCCAATGAAGCCTGCAGCCTTTCCGCCTTATAGGAATCTCACAATTACCCCAAAATAATAATAATTTAAAAAAAAAAAAAAAACACACAAAAAAAACAAAACAAGAAAAATAAATGGAATGTGGAAAGAACTGACCACAGCAGATCTCTCCTTGTGATCATTGGATATGCATAAAAGGTTACATAAGAAACAGCATATTTATCGTCAGGTAGCATCAAACTATATGCATCTTGCATAATTATCATTACACCTATATAAATAAGATTTTTTTTCTGAAAATTTAGTTTAAATATCAGATCTCCATACAAAATTACTTCTTTGTAAAGGTAACTGCAGACTAATTTTTGCTACCATAGATACAAACTGATTGTATGGCCCATTTACAAACAAGAGTTTGTAACATATTTGTGGCCCTGAGTCTATCGCCATTCATTTACTTAGAAGGTTCGTCACGAAACCAAAAGTTTCTCGAGAGGAAGATGAATGAAAACGCGTTAGAACGTGAAGGCTTTTTACAAAATGTAGAATACACGATGCAGATCAAATATCTTAGCTTTCTATTGCCTAATAATAGAAAATGGATATTTATTCACAGCTTCATCCCACTATCTTCGGAATATTTAAAAGGAATAAATTTATGATAACTTCTGATGGGTATTCTACCGAAAAGATCACAATTCTGTAAATCCACATACTTAAGTGCAGGAAAAATAATAATAATAATTTAAAAAAAAAGTCCTCAAAATTCATCTATGTTTGTGGAAACATTTGGGGTGGCTGGATTTGAATCTTGAGAAATGGCTGCAACTGTGACGATTCTTGGGGAACCAAGGACCCCAGTGACAGATGCCTCCAGGTCCCCTGAGGTGACAATAGCCAGGGCTGTCCCACCTCCCTTTTTGTTTTGGTGGGTTTTCACATGTTTGGAGAGATGATCGCTCCTCATAAATCTCTTTGAACATTCCGGACACTCAAAACGCTTTTCACCTAAAAATTAGAAACACTTTTTAAAAAAAAGACTTCTGTATATTAAAAAATATCTTGGAAAGTGCAGCTGTCACAAGAAACATGGGAACATGTCAATGCTCACTAGTGAGCGCCAGCATTTCTATCTTTTTAAGCAAGGGTGTCAAACTCATTTTCACCGGGGGCCACATCAGACAGTTGGCTTTAATCGAACAGCTCATCAGAAATGGGCCTAATAGACAACTACCAGTACGTTGTCAAGTAGTTTAACACCTTCCAGGTCATGTTTCTTTAATGGCCCATCATGCAGAAAATCAACTTTGAAGTGATTAAACTGGTTGTATAAAGTCAAGTAGGCGGAGAGTTTAACATTAAAGTTAAGCTCTCCCCACCTCCTTCCCTATGACTGACATCATTCACCGGACATCTGGAGATCTGGTTAGCAATGTTTCTGGATGCAAGACCATCAATTACAGTGCAGGGGGCTTTCTGAGGGAGGTAGAGCTTGACTTCAGTTCTAAACTCTCCGCCTCCTTGACTTTATAAAACCAATTTACATCTCCCTTCAACTCTGATTTTCTGGACGATGTCACCACACTGGGCCATGAAAGAAACGTGATTTGGAAGGTGTTTACTTGCTACAAAACTTACTACTAGTGGTTTATTATTCCTTAACAGTTAACAGGCATCTACCCCCAGGATAAAGGGCAGTATGTAAATGAGCCTGAGGGAACCTGGAGCCCCTCAGGCTCATTTGCATACAGTCTTATCCTGGTGGTAGATGTCCTTTAAGCAAGCTGTTTAGTAGTTACATCTATGCAGTGTTACCATAACTATCAGCCCTTTGAGGGCACCTACAAAGCTGCACATATTATTAAATAACCTGAGACAACACCATTGGGGGGGAGGGGACATGTGACTCACTGTCTAAACCAGTCCATAAGTACAAAATCTGAGTCCAGCAGGTATACACAAAAATTGGGATTGTTCAGCTTGTAAAATGCACTTCTCAAGCTGTGCTCCAATCTGCGCTGAAGCCTCTGACAAAATACTAAAGCAAACTGGGCCTGCCCAGCTTGTAACATGCAGCTTACACATAACACCCATAATGACCTTGTAAGGGACAGGGCTTTAAAGGGTATATTCACACAAAATTCTGCTGTTGAAAATTGATTTTGCTGGCAAACACAGGGAATTTTTCAAGCTGTATTTAGAGGAACAGAGTTAGGCCTCTTCTACACTTGCGAGTTTGATGAGATAAACTCTCAACACGTGCTGCCTGGATCTCCCGGCCCGAACGCTGCAAACCGGGACTGAACTCAGCATGTCATTTCACTCTCGGTCTGCAGCGTTCGGCCCAGGAGATCCCGGCAGCAGGCGTTGAGAGTGTGATGCGAGTTCTACGCATCACACTCGCAAGTGTGGAACGGGCCGAATAGAACCATTTGTAACAAATCTGCTGTGCGTGCATTTCCACTTTATGCTGCACACAAAAGTGCTAGGTCTGTGGAAATGGGGCCTCGAGATGGTCAGACAATTTACTTTGTCAGCAAGGATGTTGGCTCCTTGCATCATATTTCTCTATAATGCAAGGAACTGAACTGTGCTCAGCCCGTGGAATCTGACCAGCGCAAATGTCCATTTCCACAGACCGATCATGTAGGCCAGGGAACCGGCGTAACATCCTACCTGTATGAGTTCTTCTATGCCTCTGTAGCTCATCACTCCTTGTGAATCTTTTACCGCAAAATATCCAGTTGCATACAAAAGGTCTTTCTCCAGTATGCCAGCGAAGATGTGCCCGCAGATGGGAGGTCTTCCCATACACCTTTCCACAACCTTCAATGTGACAGATGTGCTGCTTCTTTTTCCCAGGCTCACTGCTGCCTCTAATACAATAAACACATAAATAGTCAGCAATATACCATCATGTACTTGTGCCACCTGTATGATATGGGTCAGTGTCATTGTTGTAGATAGGAAAATCCAATGCAAAATCATGCGCCGAAATCAAGCTTGAAAAACGCTCAAATGAAACGGGCTTAAATCCCAATACAACTGCCTCCATATATTTAGCATATAATTAGAATATCTGTTTATATATAAATTCTTTATATACATTTTTTATTGAGATGTTCTTTTTTTTACCCACTAAATTCTGCAACAGGAGCCACACATATCAATGCTCAATAGTATGAGGATGATTTCCAATGGGAATTTCAGGCACATTTTTAGCGATATTAGATATTATGGTTGATGGCCATCTCATCCCTTATTACGATTTATTAACCGACTGTTCCATTTATGGTTACTATTAGGCATTTAAGAGGAGATTCACAATGCGTTTGTCAGCTATCTTCTCATATTCATCTAGCCTCACCCGCTGTCAGGATTGTGGCAAGGTTGTGAGGTTTTCGTTACCGTATATAAGTATACAGTATAAGCAGCAAAAATGTGCTGAAAAACCTCACCTCAGCTTACACACGAGTCAAAAAAAAACAAACAGTGTCCTCACCTTTCAACCCCCCCCCCTCCTTCCCTGGCAGGTCCTCTTCTATACAGTGATGCTCCGGCATTGGCTCCGTGTCCCCGTGCCGTCCATTGCAGGGATCGCGATGTCAGCCACACGCTGACATTCTACTATGTGCCCTGGCATCGGCACACAGCATGATTTCAGCAAGTGGCTGACGTCATGGTGACCGGGACGGACAGCACGGGGACACGGAGCCAATGACGGAGAATCGCTGCAAGAGGAGGACCAGCCGGGGGGTGTCGGAAGGTGAGGAAACAGTTTGTTTTTTTTCCTACAGGCATTATATTGGGGGCAGGGGCTTGCAGGCTATCTACTACAGTTGGCCGGCAGGCTATCTACTACAGTTGGCCGGCAGGCTATATACTACAGTTGGCCGGCAGGCTATATACTACCGGTGGCTCTCAGGCTATATACTACAGGGGGCTGGCAGGCTATATACTACAGGGGGCTGGCAGGCTATATAATACAGTTGGGCGGCAGGCTATATACTACAGTTGGCTGGCATGCTATATACTGGACTGGGATGGCAGGCTATATACGACAGTGGGCCGAAAGGCTATATACTACAGGGGCTGAAAGGCTATATACTGGGGACGCAGTGACCAATGCATTTCCCACCTTCAGCTTATACCTGAGTCAATAGGTTTTTCAATTTTTTGTGTTAAAATTAGGGGTCTCGGCTTATATTTGGGTCAATTTATACTTGAGTATATATGGTAGATTGCATTAAGATCCAACGTGATTCTTTTCAAATGCAAAATTTTATAACCAATGTCACCCCCCCCTCCTTTAGGATGGTTCAAATACTTGGAGTCTTAAAGCTTCCCGATTACCACCATGATGCGCTTTATTCTGATAACAACCATCTGGTTGAATATAAATCCTTCTCTGTTCTGGCAGGTTCCACACTACATAGAACCCCCCCACCTACCCACCAAATAAAAAAAAAAAAAAAGAAAAATTTGGAATTCTAAAAAAATGTCAGGGCAGATATCTGTCAGACAGCAAAGAGGTTTATCTCTTGCTGATTTGCTCCGGGTCAATTTTCATATCAAATAACTTAGGATCAAAGAAACGGTGTATTTTCTAGTATTTCTTTGAAGTTTTTTGCTTTAACTTATTTATTTTGATAGCCTTTCCATAGTAAAGGTCATCAATATCAGATCAGTTGACCTCGGAAATTTGGAATCACCCACGGATTCCAAATTTTGCACAATAAACATTTTTTTTTTGTGTTGCCATATTCTGAGTCTAAGCTTTTTTTCTTCTTACAAGCTGTGCGGGTTTATGGGTGGGAGAGTTGCTGTTTTCATTGGAAGCATTTTAGAAGACAGATGTTTTTTTATTCCAGTTCTTCGATGTATAAAACAAAACAATTCTGACATAGTTCTTTTATAAATGGCATTCACCATATGGGTTAAAGGGGAAAATCAGCTACAAAATCAGTCCAAAAGTTATGCATAACTTTTCCATTTCCTAGTGATGTAATTTTAGAGAAAATTTTGGTGATATTTATATGCAGATTAGCTCCTCAGTGCACCGGGGCCTGAGCTGTTCTTGCTAGCGCACCTGTTTTTTTTAATAAATCAACATCTTTTACAATATTATAGACATTCTCCATAAAGAGGGCATAAAAAAGTAGAAAAATGAGTGCACCAGCAGTTTGTGGCCACGTCTCCGGTGCATCCAAATTATTTTTTGCCTAAAAATAAAAACAACGTTTATAAAAAGGCTTAAACAATTTTGTTTTTGCTTGTTGGGTAAATTTGGGGTCTGATGGAACAACCCCATTAACCCCATTATCCCCTGTCCATAGAGATACAAGGTGAGCAGTGACTGTCTGACTGTTGGTACCCCTTTATTCAGAGAAAGCGAGCATAGAGTTTGGCCATCTTTGGCTCTTCCATAGAATAAAATGGAGCAGCAGGGGTACACACTTGGCTTCCAACTATTACTGAAACTCGGATATCATTTTTTTCTGGTTCTGGGGGAGCCCCATTCTCATTATCAGTGGGGGACCCAGCAGTTGGACAATCTTATGATCGATGGAGGACCCAGCAGTTGGGATCCAGTTGGCAGCCTTGTGGATAGAGGGTGACTTCTAACTTGGGACGACAAAGGCATTGCCGATTAGGTAAAAATCCTTTTTAACACACATGCAGACATGCAGTATATTGTTCTGCCATAGGATATGAACATGTTATATATGATATATAAAATAAGCCTTTAAAAGTGAGTCATTAGTGAGTCAGGAAAAAGTGACTCTTCTCAGTTCGTTTGCTTGCAAAGTAGGTTCATCATTATACAAGTAATGTTATTGGTACATACCTTCCTTCTCCTTCCCTGCAATTGGGACATGAACATGCCACTCTCCGCAGTCTCTTTCCTGTTTGCACCTCTTGATCAGATGACGGCTGGGACTGCTGAAGCTGCACTTGTGTAATCTGGTCGGGGCTGACGGCGCCAATGGTTGCGTTAGTGAGGCCGCCTACGGCGACGGTCACAGGTGCTATGGTGGCTTGCTGTACTTTCACTCCATCTGCTCCTTGCTGTTGACCTAAAAAGTCAGAACACAATTTAATATTCTGAAACAACTCCATGTATGAGACACAAAGTAAATTTCACAGACAACAATTTATATCTATTTTCCTAGAGTTTTCCAAAAATAAAAGTTTCATTTCCATGTCCTCCTATGCCCAACAATAAGGCTGGCCAAGAATATGCTACACAGCAGGATAGATGTAGGCTTACTGACAACGAGTATATGAAGGAAATCAAATCATGCATGATAAACTAGGGTCACCGTGACATTGGTAATCTCCTCATATTTCTTATTCCTTTATATATTTTTATTTTAAAAAATGATGGCACACAACGGATCCTGGTGTTGTTACCAGAGCCCCTCCATGCTATACAGGCTGTTACACAGTACAGGCAGTCCCCGGGTTACGTATAAGATAGGGTCCGGAGGTTTGTTCTTAAGTTGAATTTGTATGTAAGTCGAAACTGTATATTTTATAATTTTAGAACCAGACCAAAAAAATTTTGTCCCCAGTGACAATTGGAGTTCAAACATTTTTTTGCGGTAATTGGACCAAGGATTATCAATAAAACTTCATTACAGACGCCTTACAGCTGATTATTGCAATCTGGGACTATAGTAAAACATTCAGAAAGCTTCACCAGAGGTCAGAGGGGTCTGTCTGTAACTATGGGTTGTCTGTAAGTCGGGTGTCCTTAAGTAGGGGACCGCCTGTATCCCCCTCCCTGCTGCTCGCTCAGCACTTGCAATGCTGTTATCTCACTGCAGCAGAGGAAACTTCAGCACATAGTGGGAAGGGGGGTGCGGGTGCGACTGCACAGTGTAACAGCTTGTGAAACGAGAGCACAGATTGTCTCATTAGCATAATTATAAAAGTTGTTTTTAGAAGGAAGGAGGCCATGGATAACATATATAAAGAGGATTTCCACAGTCACAGTGCATGAATCTAGGAATAAGTGTCCCCGGTTTATCATGATGGATTTCGATGGTAGATTTCTGTAACCCCTTATTGTCCAGAGATCTATTTTAGGGTCCGATTTCTGTCAATATCAATGCAGGCTATTAGACCCCTTTAGTTTTGTCTTTAAGGGCATCCACCAGTGTGTGCTACCACTGGCAGGATCTGTCTTCTTTTGGTTTCTTATGCCCTTGTTTATGTAAAAAAAGTTTTGGGTTCATTTATGAAAAAAGGGATTTGGTGAAAAAAAAAATGTCGGTAAGGAGTAGAAGCATTTTTTTCTTAAAAACAAGGGCATAAGAATCTCCTAGATTTCCTTTAACCCATCGACAGCTTATCAATCTCTGAACCATGGAAACCATTGACCATTTTATAATTTTTATTTGGTTGGCTCTAAAAAAAAAATCTGAATTTATTTATTACAATTTACTTTTTTCTTTTAATTGGGATAAATGTGCCAAAGAGCGAGAAAAATATTTATTTCCGTTCAAAGCAATATTGCTTTTTATTTTTTAAATTTGCTAACGAAAACCAGAATGATGTCAAAATGGGTTCCCCGTTGGTTGTTTTTTTTTTTTTGTTTTAATGTGTCTTTTAAAATGTTCTTCTTTTCAACTTGTGTCTGTATTTGTGTATGTTTTATTTATATATAACCGGTCCCCTGGATGGTCATGAAAGTGCTGTGGCCTCAGTGATTCAGATCTTCTCCCCAGGACATCCAGCTGTTACCGCTAGACCGCAGGAGAGTTACTGCTGCAACACCTACTACCATTATCGCCCACTTACTGACCGGCAGTAAGACCCCCCCCTATCAATATGCTGCTGCGGGGGGATAAACTGATCAATATGGGCTCCAGTAGCACCAGCACACAGCAGCACCAGCACACCGTTCTCTACATACAGCTCACCACGCATAAAATATTTCTGCTTCACCATTACTGTGTTATAAAGTTGTAACATTTGCTGTGATTGCAATTCATTACTGTAACGTGATGTAGCTGTAACTCCAGTCACCAACAAGTGAGCCCAGTCCAAGAAACTAGCTCCGTGTGCTTTTGGGATTTCCCAGACAGAGCCTTAGGGTGCAGTCCCACGTAGCACTTGCCACAGCCCAATTGCATATGCGTTTCTATGGTGACCATCACCCGGTGTCTTGTATTGTATAAAATAGAGATGCAGTGGCATAAACAAACAAAAAAAAAAGCGCTACGTGTGACTGCACCCTTATAGACGGCAATGGCTGCCCACACGAAGCAATGCGACATGTCCTATCTTTTCCTATGTTATGGCGCCGTGCGGCAGGCATCGTTATGGAGAGGGGAGGGGGTCACCTCTCCTCCTTTCCATTGCGGTGAAGGTTGGGCTATGGGCAGCCTAAGGCCACACCCACACGACAGTTGTGGGAACGTATATACAGCCGCAAGTTTGAGGCTGGATATACGACCCCATAGGCACCTATGGTGCCCGACCGCGATATGGTGAGCACAACCTTACTGTACCGTGCTGTCACCTCAAGAAAGATAAAGCATGCTAGATCTTTGGCCGTAAGAACCATGCGGCATAGTTTTGTGTGGGGAGGGGTGAGTGCCGCTTATCTCTCCTGCTCTCCAGCGTGCTGCCGAGTGCTATGGCCGGGCAAGCACACATTCGTGTGAATCTACCCTAAAACTAAGGGACATTTACTCGTAGATCCAGGCACCATGACTGTGGTGATCCTCTTATATTTGTTATCCATTGTCTCTGTCCTTCTAAATTGTTGTAATGAGCAAGAAGTGCTCTGTAGGCATTACTAGAGCTCCTCAATGCTGCAGCTTCACAGACTGTTACACTGTGCAGTAGCACTTCCACCATCCCATTGTGTGCTGCCACTCCCGCTGCTGCATCGAGATTGGGGCAGAGGGTGGGGGAAGAGCTGAAAAAGCAGAGGGAGAGGGGGAGGCAGTGTAAAAGCCTCTGAAGCTACAACACAGAGGGGCTTTAGCATAATTTTTTAGGTCGATTATACAAGAAAGGAGGCCATGGATAACAACTATAAGTATATTACCACAGTCAAATTGTCTGGATCTATGAGTAAGTGTCCCTGGTTTATCATGATGGATTTTGATGGTAGATTTAATTAAAGAGTAGTGTAATATGTAAAAGACTGGAAGTGCATGAGCAGTACATGATGCACTGAGAGCGGGCATAATGTCAGGTGGGCTGCTATGATAGGCTGCATACTGATATAGACAGCTTAACACGAGAAACGGCAAAAGAAAAGTGCGACCCAATTCAAAAGGGAAATATAGTGATCCTAAATGTCCTCAGTAGACTCTGTTCTGCCGTGCCTGCCAGATCATGAAATTGCAGAAACAGGTCACCCCATACAATACCGATTTGTTGTAGCAATTTTCTGCAGTATTGCATGCTTCTTTTAGAATGGCAAACCCATATTATTCCGATACAATGAAAAACTCCATTCCATATGCTACGTGTGACATTCTGGCAATACTGTTAAAGGGAACCGGTTACCAAATTTTTCCTCACTAATCTACCAGTCCTCTCAGGTAGCGTATGAAATGTCCTTTCTCGAATTCCCCTTCACCCATTTACCTACAAAAGTTCTCCTCCAAAATCACGTAAAAATGAGTAGAGCCAGATTTGCCTGAGATGAATGAAGTTTAGAGGCAGCAAGACCTAGATCTTTGGTTCTATAGTATACGTAGAAACATGGTTTTAAACCATTTTAAATGTAAGACTCATTCAGATTATATCAGGCTTGAAGTTCTGTGATCTATAGAACTACTTTTTTGTAGGGGGCCCACAGATCTACATTTCTGGCCCAGATAATCTCTTCTAGCCAGAATTCCAGAATGTCCATTAGCCATATCCTCCTCTTCCCGTTTTTTAAAACTCAAGATGGACAACATGGAACTCATAGGGGGACATGTATCACTCCTATTGCTCTTTTTTTTTTGGTGTGCAACTTTTCGTGAGACTTTTCGCAGTTTGAGACTTTTAAGATGAAGAATCAAGCAGCATACGAAAGTTGTTTTTTTTTTGCAGCAGGTAGGGAGAATAGGGGTAGGGAAGGAGGGGGATAGGGAGGAAAAAGGTAAAATAAAGAGTAGATGAGCAGAGTATTTATATGTAAGCATATTTGAATGAATAAGATGTATTTTTGTAATTTTTTATTGTACCTGTTTAACGATATGATCAATAAAAACTTAAAAAAAAAAAAAAAGTAGCATACGAAAGTTAGCTGCCTCAAGGATTTCATCCAGTGTGCCGGATTCATTTTTGTAGCCCAGATATTTGTTCAACTTGTGAGGCTTTTGGGCTCTGAAATGGTCCCATTCTTGACCAAAACAGAGCATGGTAGACCCAGACCTACTTTTGAGAGCTACTATTTGCGACTAAAAAGTCACACACCACAAAAAGTCACAAAAGTGTGACTAAACAGGCAACTCATCACATGTATCACGAAGGGAAAAAAATGAAGATACATTGCAATGATTAAGTAGGCCAACTTCAAGAAACTTGAAAAAGTGGCAGCCGAAAAAATACACGTGCCCCATAATCTTTCCTCCGCCTGACACATCCATCCCACCTGTCACAATGGCTCCACCCTCTGCCCAGTCCCTAGAGTCCGTTGTCTCGGAGTCATCTTTGACTCTGCCTTATCCATTGAAGAGTAACTGTAAAGGTTTTTTTTCCCACAAATCAATAGCTCTTGGGTTGCTTTGCCTATTATCTTTACTATATGCATTGAGAAGTAAGAGTTCTCCTTACGGAGACTGCCAATTAAGGCCACCATGTAGTCGTGTGGAGTCTTATAGCCATGGATGCTCCATTAGGGGGATTCTGGGAAAATATGCAAATGGAATAAGGAAAACCACGCCTCGTTTAGCTACCTTGTAAGGCAGCTCCCTTGACATCAACCATGACCTACAAGAGGCTTTATGACATGATGCGGGATTAAAACCAAAACAGTATATCTATTCCAGAAGGAACAGACTCCCAACTGTAGACAGCACTGTGTAATGTTTTGACCTGATTTGGTATCTTCAGTACAGCGTAGGGAACGGATTTGGCTATGTGAGAGGCTTGTAACTAGGGTCGGGAAGCTAAAAGCGTGCTTTTCCTTATCCCATCCTGGAAACCTTTGCAGATTTTCCCAGAATCGCCTAGTGGAGCATCCATGGCTATAAGTCTCCACACACCTACACGACGGCCTTAATTGGCAATCTCTGTAAGGAAAACTCTTACTTTCCAACCAAACCAGTTCCATACGCTGTACTGAGGAGACCCAATTAGGTTGAAACAGCGATGTCTACAGCGATGTCTACAGCTGGAAGTCTACAGAACTTTCTGTCTTTCTCCTTGTCGTCATCAGTATCAGCTCTGTGCAGATAAGCTATTAACCCTTAGCGCTCACACAGCACAGGCTATAGACTTCATATAACTGGTTTACTTATGATTTCTACTTTTACTGGATTTACTTGTGGGAAACTACATGGATTTAAATTACTTAGAGAGAGAACACAAGGCATCATGGGATCTGTGGGCAAGCTAACTGGCCTCAGCCTAAGGGCATAGACTGACAGACATTAGTCTCCGCCCACTTCACTTCTGGTGAGAAAGATTTTTGTCAAACACTTTCAGAACAGAAAATGCCATAACTTTGGAAAGTATAGGGTGAGCTGCACAAAGTAGGCATCATTCTGTTTGTCTTCAAAGGGGGAATCACATATAATAATTTGGTAAAATCACTATAATTTTACAGTTACGCTTTAAGCTTCTGTGATCTCCGAGATAACTCTCTAACACCCCACCAGTCCACCCTGAACTCTGCTGCCCGGCTAATCCATCTGTCTCCTCGCTTCTGCTCTACCAGTCTCTCCACTGGAGGTCCATTACACAACAAATTCAGTTTAAAATATTAACCATGATTTACAAAGCCTTCCACAACCTCAATAGATCTTGGAACTCATCCGTTTTGCCTAAGGTTTTTGGCGCACGCAATCGGATGGTGTCAAATTGGCCCCGGCTTGCATGAGACACAATTTGGGGGGAGTGGACGTTGGACAACCCCACTGATTCGGACAAACCACGGAATTTAAAAAGCAAATTGTGTCGCAAGATCAGCACTCACATGCACCGGGAAGAAGAAGGGGAACTCCGGCGGACCTCAGCGGGGGAAGTGACAGATGCAGGAAATTGGACGCACAATCTTAGTGAACCGTGGCAGACCCACGACTGGATGGGTAAGTAAATGTGCCCCATTGTATTTTGTACTTGTCTTAATGTAATGTATGGTACTCTATAAATAAATAATAGAGATACTGACATAGGTGAAAATTTGAGTTAGTTAAAAAATCCAATTCACACTTTTTTTCCAACTGTCTGTAGCTCACCGAACCACGAGCCTGATGTGATCTGAAAGATGAAATTCTTATCTTTAATATGAACCAAATGCATGCATATAGTTAGATAAGTACTTGACTCATCTCATGCAAAATAGGACTCTACTCTGCTCATTTTCACATGACTTTGGAAGCAATCTTTTATAAGTAAAACGGGCGAGACTTTACATAGAAGGGGGAATTCTAGAAAAGGCAGTTCATATCCTACCTAATAGCTTAATGGGGTAAAATCTGGTGACATGCTTTCTTAACAAAATCAAGATCAGTAAGACTCACTGTATGTGCCTACTGGAACGATCGTCCGGAACACAGAGCAGCAGAAATGACACAACATGCCGATTTTAGTTCCGTGGCTCCGTGGTTAGGCCATTCATTTTAGCAAGCACATGCAATAAGTTCAAGTGAAAAAAACCTTTGTGTGAAGTCGGCAAATTTCCAAAGCAGAATAATGTTCAGGCAATTCCCAACTTAAGAACGACGACTTACAGTCGATCCCTAGTTACAGACGGACCTCTCTGCCGACTCTGACCTCTGGTGAAACTCTCTGAATGTTACTGCAATGATCAGCTGGAAGGTGTCTGTAATGCAGTTTCATTGATAATCCTTGTTCCCATGACAGCCCAAAATTCTCAAAACCCAATTGTCACTGAAAAAAATTGTTTTTAGCTACAGTTAAATGAACTTAAAAGATCGGACCACAAAGTTTGTAATCTCTGTGAACCTCATCAAAACTAACCCGATGAGATGTACAGAGCTGAAGTGGACAAACAGTGAAATTCACACGTTGTGTTTTCATTGCGTTTAGAAACCGGTAACAAGCACCCGGTGTTTTATATGTACACAATGCAAAACACCTGGCGCTATTTACTGATCGCATAGATTTCAACGGAAACTCATATGAAATTGGGGCGAGCCCGGCCATGTGCCGTTTAAAAATGTACCTGAAACGCCATGTGTCAACACGACCTGAAGCAGCAGATGTCAGAGTAAGGGTGCAGTCACGCGTGGCGCTTGGGCTAGGTTTGTAAATGCAACACAAGTGCCACGTGTGACTGCACCCTAAGGCGGCATTCAAAGGTGGCATTTGAACTGCGCCTTGAGATGCAATGCAAGCATCTCTAAGTCACACATGGTGCTTACAACGCATTTACAACCGCAATCATGGCCGGCACCAACACTTGGCATACCTAGGCAAGTGCGGGGGCCCACAAACGCTGTGGAGCTTATCACAGCCGCTCTGCACATCTTCACTTTCTAAGGTCACAAGGAAGACTGCGGAAGTGCTGTGTCCTGCACTGTTCCTACCCCACTTGTCTTAAATGAACAAGGCGCAGGACAAACACAGGCCTGTGTGATGCAGTACATTATATTTCAATACCTCACCCCATCATCCCTTCACTTGGAGCTGCAGAGAAAGCTGAATCTGTAACAGCTCAAGAAGTGGAGGAGGAGAACAGAGTGGAGGCTGCTCTGTGTGATACCAGGGTCTAAACCTGAAGACACCACAGGGTTTGTGATGACATGTATGGATGTGCATTACATGAGTGTTTTGTATATGTGATGATGTGCCCGCCTACCTGCGTTTGTCTTCATGCATCCGTGTCTGTCTGTCTGCCTGTATGCATCCGTGTCCATCGGCCTGCATGTATGTGTGTCTGCCTAAATTCATGTATCTGTATATCTTCCTGCATGTATGCGTCTTTCTGTATATGTGTGCTGGTTTATAGAATAAAAATATTAATCACCTCAAATGTACCTGAGAAGGAGAGAGTATTACCCCATATAAAAGGAACACAACAGGGTCACATCTACAACATCTGTCTGCATGTATGTGTTTGCACATGTGATATGTAGTTGTTTATATAAATAGTTGTATGTTTCTGCATACATTTGATCCTTTTTTTGTATTGAGTAGGTGATTTATTTACATACAAGTATGTTATGAATATTATTTATTAGAGAAGTACATAACTGTTTTATTTATATGCTTAGGGCTACATTTCAGTCATGCACTATAGGTGTCATTTCGCTCCGTCCCCACAAACTCTAAGTAGTTCTTTATTCTGCTCTTTAATGTATCCAGTTTGGGATGCTTTACATTTCAGTCCCAGAACCTCTTTCTCCTGCTCTCAGTGGGCATGCGCTACTTGAGATGTGTATTAAGACGTTCTGCAGCAGCTGAGGTGTGCATTATGGTTTTCTGCATCAGCTGAGATGTGTATTATTTTGTCCTGCAGCAGATGAGATGCGTATTATGATGTCCCGCAGCAGATGAGATGCGTATTATGATTTCCCGCAGCAGATGAGATGCGTATTATGATGTCCCACAGCAGCTGCAGTGCGCATTATGATCTTCGGCAGCTGAGATGTGTATTATGGTGTTCTGCAGCAGCTGAAGTGTGTATTATGGTGTTCTGCAGAAGCTGCGCTTGAATTTCAAACACTAATAAAGCACAACGTATGAATACAGCCTAACAATGTTTTTTCTGTCTAGCCATTTAAAGGAGTTGTCCAAAGGTTGGAAGATATGGCTGCTTTCTTCCAAAAACAGTTCCACCCCTTACCATTGGTAGTATATAATATTGCAGTTTGGCTCCATTCATCTCTATAGAGCTGAGCTGCTATACCAGCACAAACCATGGTCAGGTGTGGAAGAAAGCAGGAAAGTTTTTCAACCTCTAAACAACTTTAAATGTTAAGACCAGTTTCCCACAAGAGTATTTGGTGTCAGTATTCCCAAAATCCCAAACCAGGAGTGTAGCAAAAAAAATCCAGTAAAATCCTGCATGATTCTCACCGTACTAAAGTCACACCAAGAGACTAAGCAGAACATGTCTCCAAATGTATACAAAGTTGCTAAAAACATATGAATCATTTATTTGATTTCCCTTCATTTTTTAACCCCTTCACCTACCTCCAACACTTGTAATTGTGACTGGTACTCCCTGTACCTGCACTCCTGCTGCGCCGAGATTTGCAACGCTTACTGTCTGCAGATTAGGCACAGATGTAAAGTGGGCAGCGTTCAGCGTGATGGGAGTGCCAGCTACCGTAACCGGTGCAATCTGTGCAATGGTTGTCCCGCTGCTTGTGGACACAGGGGTTAAAGTTAATTGTTGTGGTAAGCCCGCATTCTGAACCTGTAAGTTCTGGAGACTTTGGATATTCTGAACCTGAACAGTTTGCCAGCTGATCTGACCCGAAGGGGTTAATGTCGGGGCCCTTATGAGAACTTGGGTTGGGCTTAACGCTTGAAGCTGAACGTTTTGCAGCTGTTGCTGCTGCAGAGTTTGTATGGTCTGGCCTGACTGAAGCTGAAAGGACTGTTGTGGTATGGCTTGTATTATCTGCTGCTGGGGCTGTTGGATCTGGATCTGCTGTAAGACTGGCTGCCCTACAATCTGGACCTGCTGCAAAGAATTGGATTGTTCTGACACGTTCTGGAGTCCATTTGCCTGCAGCTGACTGCTGCTCTGGCTCTCGGCCTCTGTGACGGAGGCCGGGGATTCTTCTGTGGCACGCTCACCACTGGTTGCTGTGCTGGTGAATTGGCCGGCCTCAGCCGAGCTGACAAGCGTATCACTACTAGTCAGCGTGGTAGACACGGTGGTCGTGCAGGTTGAGGATGTGGAGGAGGAGGGAGATTCGGGCATGGTACTGACAGAGGAAGTTGTGATGGGTGTGGATACCAGCTGATTTCCATTGGTAACTCCGCCATCTGTGGGCTGAACGATCTGTGCCGAGCTTCCCCCGGCAGACACACTATTTATCACCGGCAAGGCTAAAGTCACTCCTCCTATGTTTATGGGCAAGGTTGTCACTACTTGTTGTGCCCCAGGAATTGTCTGCAGCTGTAATGGTATAGACACTCCAGGACGGATCTGCACTGGAACAGTCTGATTTGCTAAGTTTTGAGCAATAATATTTCCGGATGTCGTCCTGTTTCCAGCTGTGATAATGGCTTGGTTATTTCCAGCAGGAATAAATTGAATCTGTCCTTGTAAATCTTGCAGAGCAGTGGCATTTCCAGGGCTGATCTGAATGTGCTGGCCTTCGAGTGTCTGGATCTGTGGGATGACCTGGTACTGTACATTTCCTCCAGGAGTCTGGACTTGGATGACCTGGAACTGTCCTGGGGCGGCAGCAGAACTGCTGGGTTTGGATTTTGTAGGCGATACATTTTCGCTGGTATTATTTGTTGAGGCTGCTGTACTGGATGCAATTGATATACCTTGTTGTGCTATGCCGCTCTCCTTCGAGACCGGGGGTGCGGCAGCAACAATCTGCCAAGCGCTACCCGCCAGTTGAGTGGTCACCAATTCTAGTTGCTGCGGTTGGTTCTGTAGCTGAACTAAACCTTGACTGGGATCTATGATAATCTGCTGCTGTCCGGCACCTTGGTTTTCCCCTGTGGTTCCTATTTTACTGCATGTCGCAGCTAGCAAAGCCAAAGGAGAGGGCTGGGAGTCCTAGTCAAAAAGAAAGTGGAAGGAATTAGACAGGGTGTGTTACCATCTGACAGCTTGATCATCTGATCTCTCACAGGAAGTGGTTGCCTTCTCAGAAATCGCTTCTGGCCCTTATATCGGCTTCTGCAAACTCGTAAATTCAGGAAGCCAGCGGCGAACAAATATTTGTTTCAAAAGTAAACTTCTAGGAGGGAGAATTTTACTAAATTACTATGCGAACTGTCACAGCAATGTATTGAAGTGCATCTGCACCATCTAGAGAATGCACAAGATATCCTACATATGTGGACAGAGGTCCCTGCAACTAAACTGTCCTGGAGATTTCTGCCCACGCCAAGAATGGCCACTGCGCTTATTGCATGTTTTACATTGCTTAGAGTTAAAAAGGATTGTCCCTTAATAAATATAGGTGATAAGTGTCTAGTTGATACCCCCTATAGAGGTTCTGTCTCTAAGCAGTGCTGCTCCATTCATATTCTAAAATACAGAATGCCAAATACTAGATCCCTCCTGCGTCCTCTCTTTGATTGTTGGTAATGTTGCACTTGCATTGTGCTTACTGCTCCATTCAAGGTCTATAACTTGTGATTGGTGGAGGTCCCAGAAATCAGACCCACAAAGATTAGGGCAGCTCCATTACCAATAATGACATGTCTTTTCCTCCAGTGCTGACTCACTTCTGCCCCCTATACTGCATTCTACCACCATTAGTGAGGGGGGCAGCACACAACCACGGTCAGTCTATGAAGCGAGGACTGTGCGCTAGCCAATTTATGACAGTACAGAGGACGAGACTCCGTGCATTGTAGCGATATATAATCACACTGCTCTGCTGGGAAGCAGGGACTCCTTGCATCACATAACTATGATGCTTGGAGTACCATTCTCTGCACTGTGGTCAGTCCATGAAATCCAGCCTGGGCACAGTCAGTTTTTCACACCACCGTTGTCTGCTGTTGGTCTATGACTCCATTCACACGGTAATGCACAGTATGAGAACAGTTTCATAATGTGGCACAAAACATTTTCTATTTAACCTCATCTGGAAATAAATTGTATGTATGTAAAGGTACAGTTTTATGGGATCTATATGACAATGGTGGTACCAGTCCACCATCACCCATCTGTCACTTTCTGGGTCACCTCCCAATCTCCGGTGATGATGTTTCTGTATGTGACTGCACCAATGTATATACAGCTGCATATGTCAAGAACTGCAGCCATAGACACTAATAAAAAGAGGTAATGCAATTTATATATAATAGGTGTCTGTGGAACTTAAAGGGGTTGTCCAGCCAGTGGATATGGGACAAAGTGCTGATCGGTGGGGGTCCCATTGTTCCACAATTGAACACAGCGTGTGGTCACAAATGTGACCCACTACTCCATTTATCTCTATGGTGCTGACAGATAGATGAGCACAGTACTGAGAATAGAGCGGAAGTCACATGTCTAATCTTTGGGGTACAATGGACCCTTGTTCTCCAGGTCCCTGGGGATCCCACCACTAGACCGACCACCGATCAGCAAGTAGATAGGACATAACCTCTTTAAGGACAGTTTTCTAACTTGTTCTCCATTGAAGGGATATTCCAGTTCTTGTAACTCCACAGTGCACCGGTACTAGGGCAGCTCTATAGTCAGGTTAGTGGCCAGGAAAGGTACTGCAGGCTCTGTTGCACCTGTACCATCCGCGATTGGTCATGACTCGAGCCAATTTAATATTAATAACCTATCATATAGAAAGGTGACCTTCTATATAATATTCACCTGTGAACCCGAGCCTTTGCCTTTTTTCTTGCCCTCGGTTTCGTTGGCTTTGCCGCCCTCGCTGGCCATGTCTTCCTCCGTCTGATCTGTAAGATAACATACGCTGACATATGTCACCCACTTGGCGACAAAACAAAAAGACAAAAAAGTTGCAATGATGACAATGGAAATGTGAGGAGCATGGCCCTGTGATGTGATGTATTACTAGCATGAGCATGGTGGAGGTGGGGGGCCACCTGTGTGTAACCTGCAGGCAGACACATGGAGGAGGAGGCTGGGGGTCGGGGGACAGGGGGAGGGGGCCCTGGTCCTGGGTGACAGGGGGTGTTACGTACCGCTCATGCTGTATTATAATGCTAGGGCTGATAATCAGGAGGAAGGGAAGAGGCGAGGGGATGGCACGGGGGTGGATAGAAAGGCCGGTCGCTGGTGCTGGGGGAGGAGGGATGGGGGGCCTGGCTCTCTCCCTGTACGAATGGCGCCGGTGGCTGGAGAAGGGGGCTGTGGCGTACACACTCCGTCTCTCCCCGCAGCCGGGGCCCCTGAGTGACAGCCCCGGAGAGGGGCCGGCCAGAGAGCCGGGGCGGACACCCCCTTTACCTCCCCCTTCCATCCCGCTACGGGATCCATCGCCTCCATCCAACCCCTAAACCTCTCCCGTCTTGTGCGGCCTCCTCCCCGGGACCCTCCTCTCTCCCCTCCTCGCCATTGCTTACCGCGCTGGTGGCCCCGGTGCTGTCCCGTCCTCTGCGCCCCTGTAGTCGGAGGGTGATGTCGGATTTTTCGGGGTGTATTCCGGGCGCCCGAGCAGCTATAATATTATTTTATTATTTTCCAGCAGCTGCTGGCAGAGTCCCCTCCCCCGCTCCTCCTCCTCCCCGCACATCCACAGGGCCCGCCCCCTCTCTCCACAGCCGAGGGGAAGGGGGGGCTTAACCATCTCCTCCCCGCCGCCGCCTGTGCACTGGGAGGAGAGGCGTCACTCATAGCAACACATCGGCCTGCAGAGATACATAGTACTACATTCAGGAGAAAGGCATCAGCCTGCAGAGATACATAGTACTACATACAGGAGAAACACATCAGCCTGCAGGGTCACAGTGTACTACATACAGGAGGAATCATCACCCATAGCAACACATCAGCCTGCAGGGTCACAGTGTACCACATACAGGAGGAGCACATCAGCCTGCAGGGACACAGTGTACTACATACAGGAGGAATCATCACTCATAGCAACACATCAGCCTGCAGAGATAAATGGTACTACATACAGGAGGAGCACATCAGCCTGCAGGGACACAGTGTACTACATACAGGAGGAATCATCACTCATAGCAACACATCAGCCTGCAGAGATAGATGGTACTACATACAGGAGGAACACATCAGCCTGCAGGGACAAAGTGTACTACATACAGGAGGAGTCGTCACTCATAGCAACACATCAGCCTGAAATATTCGGAAAACCCGACGAAAGTGCCGTGTTCCAACCCTTAGTAAATGAGCCCCATGATCTATGACCCTATAGTGTGGGGTAATTAGATGTGCTCTGATGATCTATTGGAGATGATTGGTTTCACATTCTGTTCACAGGAGTCCTATGATATCTGTGTCATCTCCTGGGCCCAGGTCCTCGGATCCCCATCATTAGACATGAGACAAAATTTTAAGGGGGAGATTTATCAGAAGTAGCTGAGATCAGAACCGCTCTAGTTGCCCATGGAAACCAATCAGAGCTCAGCTTTCATTTTCCTATTGCTGTCCTGTCTTAGGCGTCGTTCACACGTGGCATTTGCTCCCAGTTCCTAAAGTGACTAAAAGTGCTAGATAGGAGCATGCGCTGATGTTCTTTAGACCACACATAGATTTATCCAGTACAATAGTATAAGTTTAATATCCAGGAGTAGGACTACAAGTCTCAGCAGTGAGTGGCTCTAGCATCACTGAGTATGGGGCATGGCGGGTAACAGTATGATGTGTGATATGTTATATACAGAGAACTACTGTCCCCGGGCTGTGCCTCCCGCAGCTCTAGTGGAGCAGTAACCATCAAGTGACAGAAGTGACTTGTGCTGAAGGCTGACGTCACACGGGTTCTCGCTGGGTATTGGCTGGGACGGAGGCTCCGCACTGTATGCCGGGAGCTGTAGTTCAATAGACTGACGCAGGTCTCTCCTCCATATGCCTGTAGTCAGGGTTTGGCAGGCGGGACTGAGGTGTGGATTGTCCTCTCTAGGAGGGATGGCCGAGGCGGGCCAGCTGTCAGCGGTGGGAGTAGGGCTACTCCAGGGGGTGGTAGAAGAGGGAGTTGATCTTCTCAATGTCCTCCCTTTCCTCGTGTAACCTCGGACACTGATAAACATCCCCCATGTGTCAGCTGCAGCCTGAAAACACCCGGGCTCCTGCCTCCAATACACAGCATAATATGGCGTCATGTGTAATAAGACGGAGACAGGGAGGGAATTTAGTAGGACATGTTACAGTATTTTATTTATATTAGTGCCCATGTAAGAGTGAATTATTGTAGTTAAAAATTCTATAGCTTTAGTAAAAGGTGAAAAATGTATACGGTGCTGTATGTAAAATACCTCATAGATTGTAAGCTCTTGTGAGCAGGGCCCCTATTCCTATTGTGTCATGTGACCATGTTATATATTCTGTAATGTCTTATTTTGTCTGTATATTTACCCCATGATCTGTACAGCGCTGGGGAATAGGATGGTGCTATAGAAATAAAGATTTATTTATTATTCTTATTCCTCCTGTCCTATTTATAAAGACACAGCACTGGACTACTACTCCTATCCTGTATACATGGGTCCTGCACAGCACTACTACTCCTATTCTGTATATATGGGAACAGCACAGCACTACTACTCCTATTCTGTAAATATGGGCACAGCACTACTACTCCTATTCTGTATATATGGGCACAGTACTATTACTCCTGTCCTGTATATATGGCACAGCATAGTGCTGCTACTCCTATCCTGTATATATGGTAAAGCACAGCACTACTACTTGTATCCTGTATATAGGGTAAAGCACAGCACTACTACTTGTATCCTGTATATATGGACACAGCACAGTACTATTACGGTACTCTTGTCCTGTGTATATGGCACAGCATAGTACTACTACTCCTATGCTGTATGTATGGTAAAGCACAGCACTACTACTTGTATCCTGTATATATGGTAAAGCACAGCACTACTACTTGTATCCTGTATATATGGACACAGCACAGTACTATTACGGTACTCTTGTCCTGTGTATATGGCACAGCATAGTACTACTACTCCTATGCTGTATGTATGGTAAAGCACAGCACTACTACTTGTGTCCTGTATATATGGTAAAGCACAGCACTACTACTTGTATCCTGTATATATGTGCACAATAACAGTTCTACTATTTGTACCGTATTATGTTTATATGGCATAGTATTACTACTCTTATCCTATCTATATAGCACAGTACTACTACTCCTGTTATATATGGATATAGCACAGTACTACTACTATCCTGTACATATTGTAAAGCACAGCACTACTACTTGTATCCTGCATATATTGTATAGCACAGCACTACTACTTGTTTCCTGTATATATGGACACAGCACAGTACTATTACGGTACTCTTGTCCTGTGTATATGGCACAGCATAGTACTACTACTCCTATGCTGTATATATGGTAAAGCACAGCACTACTACTTGTATCCTGTATATATGGACACAGCACAGTACTATTACTTCTGTCCTCTATATATGGCACAGTATAGTACTACAACTCCTATCCTGTATACATGGTAAAGCACAGCACTACTACTTGTATCCTCTATATATGGGCACAATAACAGTTCTACTATTTGTACCGTATAATGTTTATATGGCATAGTACTATTACTTCTATCCTATCTATATAGCACAGTACTACTACTCCTATCCTGTATATTTTGGCACAGTACTAGTAATAAAAATGCCATGTTGATGAATATAAATTGAAGATTTACCTTTCATATATGTCATCATGGACAGCACTGTAACATGAAAATGTAGAGACTCTGGGGGATATGTATTTTTTATTTTGACTTGTTTGTTTCTCTATTTTTTTATTTGTTGGGACTTTCTAGATGCATTTCTGTGACTTTGCCAGCGTCTTAAAGGAAACAGCTAGGGCAGGTTCCTATACAGTAGACCCCTATTAATTGGCTAACACCCTTCTTTTAGCTAAAATTGTTTCCATCACATCCCCATAAATCAATTTTATCTTACATTACCTGGCATGAGTGGAGGCGTGTCCTGCTCAGCCAGCTCCTCCTAGCTACTTCTGCCCATACATTTTGCTTCCTTACTATTCAGCAGTTCTTGTCATGTGACCAGGGTGATGTCATTAAAGGTCTTGTACCCTTTACACTTACAAACGGTACCCCATGTATGTATCTGATGACATGAAATCACAGCAGCTTTCATGGGCTTCTACTTCTCTCCATCCTCCATGGAGGCTGCTGTTATTTCATGCCATCAGATCACATACAGTACAGTGCTAATGTGAGGAGGCTAAAGGATCTGGAATGATGTCACTATGGTCACATGACATTAATGTAATACAAAGCAGAGTTGTCAGTCAAAATAAAGGGGCATTTTTCACTGGCAGCCCTGGAGAGAGAAGAGTCAAGGCCTGCAGGCATGAGTCGGAAAATCTAAATTGGATATCAGAAAAACAACTGTAATTTAGATACAGAGCCCCACTGGCAGCTAATTTTAGTTGATATGGGGAGGACATGTATCCCTTTATCAGCAGGTATTGTTACTCAGGGTGGTAAAATGCTGGTGACAGGTTTTCTTTAAGAAGTTAACCGGTGTATGTGTCTGTTGCAGTGTTCCTAATTGTATCTTTAGGTTTTCTTTTTTTTTTTTGCAAAGCAAAGTACAATGTACCCAATGCTTAGTTCCATAAATGCACCTGAGAAGTCCCAACCCCCCCCCCCCCCACACACAAAACAGAGACAAAGCAAAAAAAGACATGTATCATCATGACAATTTAGAAAGATACACAGCACTGCTAAAGAATCCTGACTTCAGCCAACTTTAAAAAGTGGCAAAAAATGATACATGTAGCCCTCTGGCTTCTTTCTGACTTTTGGCATGGATACAAAAATATCTCCAAAATAACTTTACAAATCCAAGATATCTAGAAGGTAGAAGTCAGAGCAGTTCAGGTCAGATGGAAGAGACAGGATATGTGTGTGAATACATAGCTATCTCCTGACCAATTAGATTTGCTGAGTAGAACCTGTCTAACTATATGGTCACTGTATGGTGGTAATATTAGAATAGCTTGATTGAGCCTGCCCCTACACTAAACCCCTAGCTACACCCCTGATGAGTATTATTCCACAGAATTAAATGATTAACCACAAGGACTCCATCCTCTAAACAAACCATTGTCAGATCCCTCATATAACTCGGATTCATCACTTACAAAAATACAGTTATATTCCAGTGCAGTCCAGATTTCTTGTTAACGAAGTATACATCAAATTAAAAATGGACTGGCCTGAGGCAGGGGGTTGATGGATGGTGAACAATGAAACTGTAGGAGATGCTGGTGATTTTCCATGGATTAAGCAATTGTCTACTGTTGATTTGTCCGGCTGGAACCTGTTGTACCTGTTGTACCAGGAGCCTAAATGTACCTACTGCTCAAGGCACATCTAGAGGTGGGAAAATGAATGAATAAAATAATGACATAAAAATATTCCCAAGTACCATCTTTACACATAAAAATCCAATCCAATGCTAAAAAGGCATAACCTTCCCCTCCCTACCCTACTGGACATGCCCTGTGAGCAATGTTTTTCATTAGATCGCCTCACAAAATCACATTGGCCCACATTTATTTAGGTGTTTGCACCAGTTCTCTCTGAATTTGCACTAGAAAGAATGTGCAAACTACATGTGATTTTTTTCCAGCTTTCCAGTATGGAATATTAAATGGTGCCACTAAAAAGTACAATTTGTCCTCCAGATAACAAATCCATATTCATCTGAAAATGAAAAAGGGATGAGTCCTGTAAGGATTATGTAATGGTATACAGAACTAGAGTCTCTGTGGGAAGAGTCTGGAAGGAAGAGTCTGTGGACCAGTGGACCCTTTGGAGCGGGATGGTCTTGCTGCGGCTGGGTGCCACCAGGTCGTTCCACAGGTGCGACTAGGCCCGCGGTGGCAGCCAGGGAAACAGGGGGTATAGGACACAATCCGAGCCTGGGATGACAGCAGGAGTACGGCTTGGAAGGATGAGCTGGAACTCACAGCAGGCAGGCAGCTGGCACAGACAACACAGGCGGACAGGAACGGATAGGTCCACGGAGGAGAGTGGCTTGAAGGTGTCTGGGAACGCTGAAACACAGGAGCCACCAGGAGTGTCTGGGAACACTGGAGACATACAGGACATGGTAGTGTCTGGGAATTCTGAGACACGCAGGAAACACAGAGGCGTCTGTAAACACTGGAAACAGTAAAGCGTCTGGGAACGCTAATGGGCTTTCTCTTCCTTAGGAGCAGCTTTAGGAAGCTAGGTCTGGAAACCCTGGAAGAGCCGGCAAGGCAGAAAGGGAGGTGCCGGATTATAAGGGCGAGACAGATTAGCCAGCGCCAATCAGGAGGAAGCTGGCCCTTGTGTCCTGTACATATGGATAGAAGAGCCGGCGCGCGCCCTAGAGAGTGGGCTCACGCGCGGCCTAGTATGCGAGGACGTGGCTTAGGGTGCGGCCGTGACAGTACCCCCCCCCTTTAGGGCCCCTCTTCCTTTCTTCTTCAGCCTCTTCTTCCTTTTCTTTCACCTCCTCCACTTCTTCTTGGTGACGTGACACCTCTGGAGGAGGACAGGAACCAGCAGATGTGGAGATACCATATACATACCGAGGAAGGTCTCTCCCAGGACCCCAAGGTGACGATGTCTCCTAGACCTGGAACTGACAACGTACAGGCAGAGGCTGTGCTGAAGACATGTGGAACATCCCTTGGCTTTGAGTAGGACTCTGTCAACTTGAATTGCACCTCTGCGGACTGTGCAGCCGAAGGCAGGAATGGCTTCTGGAAAGCCGGAGACTGGAGTGGCCTCTGGAAAGCCGGAGACTGGAGTGGCCTCTGGAAAGCCGGAGACTGGAGTGGCCTCTGGAAAGCCGGAGACTGGAGTGGCTTCTGGAAAGCCGGAGACTGGAGTGGCTCTGGAAAGCTGGATACTGGAGTGGGTTCTGGAAAAGCTGGAGGCTGGAGCAGCTCTGGAAAGCTGGAGGCTGGAGCAGCTCTGGAAAAGCCGGAGGCTGGAGTGGCTTCTGGAAAAGCCGGAGGCTGGAGTGGCTTCTGGAAAAGCCGGAGGCTGGAGTGGCTTCTGGAAAAGCCGGAGGCTGGAGTGGCTTCTGAAAAAGCCGAAGGCTGGAGTGGCTTCTGGAAAAGCCGGAGGCTGTAGTGGCTTCTGGAAAAGCCGGAGGCTGTAGTGGCTTCTGGAAAAGCCGGAGGCTGTAGTGGCTTCTGGAAAAGCCGGAGGCTGTAGTGGCTTCTGGAAAAGCCGGAGGCTGTAGTGGCTTCTGGAAAGCCGGAGCCAAGCGAGGCCGACATGGGAGCCAACCTCGAAGTTGCTGGGGTTTTAGCAGACGTTGAAGCACAGAGGCAACTCTGCCTAGATGTTCTTCCCAATAAGTGAGCAGGCGGGACTGCTGGGTGACCACTCCGGAAAAAACAGCCAGCAACTGATGAGAATCCTCGGAAGAGTCCCTGATCCTGGTGGCTATCTCCTGACCAATTAGATTTGCTGAGTAGAACCTGTCTAACTATATGGTCACTGTATGGTGGTAATATTAGAATAGCTTGATTGAGCCCGCCCCTACACTAAACCCCTAGCTACACCCCTGATGAGTATTATTCCACAGAATTAAATGATTAACCACAAGGACTCCATCCTCTAAACAAACCATTGTCAGATCCCTCATATAACTCGGATTCATCACTTACAAAAATACAGTTATATTCCAGTGCAGTCCAGATTTCTTGTTAACGAAGTATACATCAAATTAAAAATGGACTGGCCTGAGGCAGGGGGTTGATGGATGGTGAACAATGAAACTGTAGGAGATGCTGGTGATTTTCCATGGATTAAGCAATTGTCTACTGTTGATTTGTCCGGCTGGAACCTGTTGTACCTGTTGTACCAGGAGCCTAAATGTACCTACTGCTCAAGGCACATCTAGAGGTGGGAAAATGAATGAATAAAATAATGACATAAAAATATTCCCAAGTACCATCTTTACACATAAAAATCCAATCCAATGCTAAAAAGGCATAACCTTCCCCTCCCTACCCATAACAGTCTGTGCAATAAAGTTGCATTGTTACTGGACATGCCCTGTGAGCAATGTTTTTCATTAGATCGCCTCACAAAATCACATTGGCCCACATTTATTTAGGTGTTTGCACCAGTTCTCTCTGAATTTGCACTAGAAAGAATGTGCAAACTACATGTGATTTTTTTCCAGCTTTCCAGTATGGAATATTAAATGGTGCCACTAAAAAGTACAATTTGTCCTCCAGATAACAAATCCATATTCATCTGAAAATGAAAAAGGGATGAGTCCTGTAAGGATTATGTAAGGGTATACAGAACTAGAGTCTCTGTGGGAAGAGTCTGGAAGGAAGAGTCTGTGGACCAGTGGACCCTTTGGAGCGGGATGGTCTTGCTGCGGCTGGGTGCCACCAGGTCGTTCCACAGGTGCGACTAGGCCCGCGGTGGCAGCCAGGGAAACAGGGGGTATAGGACACAATCCGAGCCTGGGATGACAGCAGGAGTACGGCTTGGAAGGATGAGTTGGAACTCACAGCAGGCAGGCAGCTGGCACAGACAACACAGGCGGACAGGAACGGATAGGTCCACGGAGGAGAGTGGCTTGAAGGTGTCTGGGAACGCTGAAACACAGGAGCCACCAGGAGTGTCTGGGAACACTGGAGACATACAGGACATGGTAGTGTCTGGGAATTCTGAGACACGCAGGAAACACAGAGGCGTCTGTAAACACTGGAAACAGTAAAGCGTCTGGGAATGCTAATGGGCTTTCTCTTCCTTAGGAGCAGCTTTAGGAAGCTAGGTCTGGAAACCCTGGAAGAGCCGGCGAGGCAGAAAGGGAGGTGCCGGATTATAAGGGCGAGACAGATTAGCCAGCGCCAATCAGGAGGAAGCTGGCCCTTGTGTCCTGTACATATGGATAGAAGAGCCGGCGCGCGCCCTAGAGAGTGGGCTCACGCGCGGCCTAGTATACGAGGACGTGGCTTAGGGTGCGGCCGTGACAATACCCCCCCCCTTTAGGGCCCCTCTTCCTTTCTTCTTCAGCCTCTTCTTCCTTTTCTTCCACCTCCTCCACTTCTTCTTGGTGACGTGACACCTCTGGAGGAGGACAGGAACCAGCAGATGTGGAGATACCATATACATACCGAGGAAGGTCTCTCCCAGGACCCCAAGGTGACGATGTCTCCTAGACCTGGAACTGACAACGTACAGGCAGAGGCTGTGCTGAAGACATGTGGAACATCCCTTGGCTTTGAGTAGGACTCTGTCAACTTGAATTGCACCTCTGCGGACTGTGCAGCCGAAGGCAGGAATGGCTTCTGGAAAGCCGGAGACTGGAGTGGCCTCTGGAAAGCCGGAGACTGGAGTGGCCTCTGGAAAGCCGGAGACTGGAGTGGCCTCTGGAAAGCCGGAGACTGGAGTGGCTTCTGGAAAAGCCGGAGGCTGGAGTGGCTTCTGGAAAAGCCGGAGGCTGGAGTGGCTTCTGGAAAAGCCGGAGGCTGGAGTGGCTTCTGGAAAAGCCTGAGGCTGGAGTGGCTTCTGGAAAAGCCTGAGGCTGTAGTGGCTTCTGGAAAAGCCTGAGGCTGTAGTGGCTTCTGGAAAAGCCTGAGGCTGTAGTGGCTTCTGGAAAAGCCTGAGGCTGTAGTGGCTTCTGGAAAAGCCGGAGGCTGTAGTGGCTTCTGGAAAAGCCGGAGGCTGTAGTGGCTTCTGGAAAAGCCGGAGGCTGTAGTGGCTTCTGGAAAGCCGGAGCCAAGCGAGGCCGACATGGGAGCCAACCTCGAAGTTGCTGGGGTTTTAGCAGACGTTGAAGCACAGAGGCAACTCTGCCTAGATGTTCTTCCCAATAAGTGAGCAGGCAGGACTGCTGGGTGACCACTCCGGAAAAAACAGCCAGCAACTGATGAGAATCCTCGGAAGAGTCCCTGATCCTGGTGGTGTCCAGGGCCGTATTTTACTGTAACGGTACACAGATAACAGAACTAGAGTCTCTGTGGGAAGAGTCCGGAAGGAGGAGTCTGTGGACCAGTGGACCCTCTGGACCACCGCGGGAGGTGATCCAGGACCGGAGTCTAAGTGGCACCTGGTCTTCACCAGAATCCGCCGCAAAGCGGGATGGTCTTGCTGTGGCAGGGTACCACCAGGTTGTTCCACAGGTATGACAGCAGGAGTATGGCTTGGAAGGATAAGGAACTCACAGCAGGCAAGCAGGCAGCTGGCACATGACCCAAGCGGAAAGGACAGGTCGACGGAAGTGCGTCTGGGAGCGCTGGAGACATACAGGACGCAGGAGTGTCTGGTAACGCTGGAGACACACAGAAAACGTGGAGGCGTCTTGAAACAGTAAAGGGTCTGGGAACGCTAATGGGCTTTCTCTTCCTTAGGTGCAGCTTTAGGAAGCTTGGTCTGGAAACCCTGGAAGATCCTAGGAGAAGATCTGGCGAGGCAGGAAGGCAGATTATAAGGGCGAGCCAGATTAGCCAGCGCCAATCAGGAGGACGCTGGCCCTTTAAGGCTAGGATAGCTGGCGCGCGTGCCCTAGAGAGCGGGGACGCGGCCTAGTCGGGAAGCAGGAGCGTTGGAGAGGTGAGTCCAGGCCGGGGGTTTGCCGCACCACATGGAAGGGCACGAGTGTACCCGCGATCCATACAGAGGATCGTGGGTGCAGCTGTGATAGATTAAAGTGATTTTGAACCTTGATAAATATTCTGGCAGTGTTTTCTGCTACGTGGGGTACTTGTAAGAGTCCCAGAAAAAGTAGAGAAAAAAAATAACAAAAGTGGCCATCAATTTGTGCCAAAATTGTGCCTAAATGCAAAGTTGCAATTCATGAATTCAATGCTATTGTGAAAAATTCTCTATGCAAATAATGTCCTACACAATGTGGTGGATAAGGAGTTTAATAATCTGGCAATAGTCCTTGAGGCGGCTCTTTTGGGCTCCTATGATGCCCTGTCCAACTTTGTCTATAGGCAAAGGAAGACTCGTGGGGTACACTATATATCTAATTTGGTGGTGACTGTGACAATATGGAACAGAGTAGTGGATGACGCTGGGGCTTGGTCCCCTGTTAACCCCCTGTGGTGCAACCCTTATCTTCCTGAGTTGTATTCCCGACCAGACTTCTACACACACAAAGAGGTTAAATACCTTATTTAAATTGTATCAAAATGTAATCTCCAGTCATTTGCATCCCTTAGCCTGGAGTTTAATCTAGCACCCTATACCTTTTATATCTTATCTTCAGTTGCCCCATGCATTGGGGGTGCAGTTTGGGAGGGAGACGCTGAAAATTGAGCACTGTCCCTTGAAGGCTATAGCTAGAATTAAAGATCTTGCAAAACCCGCATCCACCTTTTATTAGCAATAGATGGACTCCCAGCCTTTGCTTTCTGAGAGAAGCTGTAAAATATGGCAGAGATATCCCTGGACTACAGGATTGTCACCTCAAGGAAGTCACTTACAACTGATACTCTACGGTCATTAGTTCTGAATGCGTATCTGACCCCTTTTCATCTTTGTAAGATGCGCAGGCTCCCCTCAGATTTGTATGCTAGTTGTGGGAGGGTACCTTTTTCCACATGGTCTGGGAATGCTCATCCTTTCAGGATTATTGGATAGACATTCATTCCTACATTATTGAGTGCTTGCTCTCCTCAGGTGTGTCTTATGGGTCTGGTGAGGGATATTTTACAGTCTAAATTTGGGGGTGCTCTCTTTAGTTTACTAATGTTCTATGGTGATCTTTTCGAATTAGAAACCTCCAAAGCCTTCTTCTCTTGGTAGATCAATGCAGATCTTCAGGTTGGTAAGCTCGCCTATGCTGTCAGGGGCACTCCAGCTGGATTCTCCTTGATCTTGGAAGTATGGCTGCCTGCCCAGACTGCTTTGAACGCAAATGAGGAGTGGCTTCTGTAAGCATGTGGTGTGAGTGATTGGGTGAATGTGCTTCCACTGCTCCTTTACTACATCTGGACTGTTCTCATTCTGGATTTGCATTACGGTCTGATGAAAGCTATCCTGTACTGCTCCCTTTATTCTTATGCTTGATATTTATGATTGTACTTCTCTGGGGCAGTATGATGAGGGTTTTGTATGTTTTATATTGAAAATAAAGTCTTAAAAAAAAATTAATTTGGTGCAAGCAGGGTCTATGCCAAAATGTCTAATTTTCATTTGAGTCAATGGAAAGTCACAAAGCATCATTTGTATCATAACAACGCCAAACATAGACAAAAAAACCCCCCAAACAATAATACCTCAGCTCCAGTGAGCGCATGTATAAAACTGACCTGAGGTCATGGTCACATTGGGGCACATTTACTCCGACTGGAATGCACTGTGCCGCAAATCACTAACATTGTACACCTGATATCCTGCATGTGTCACTTCCCCGCTCAGGTCCACCGGAGTTCACCTTCTTCTTCCCGGTGTATGTAAGTGCTTGATCTTGCGACACAATTTAGAAGTTTAACCCGGCGCTCAGTCCGTCTGATCGTCCGTCAACCCTCCTGGTTTCTGTGGCATGAAAGCCAGCGCAGATGCTCCACAATACGATCGCATGCAACACAATACCCAGTTAAATACCTGTCACAGCGGCGCAAATACCGAAACCACTGGAAAATCAAACGCAATTGCGATCTGTGAACCCTTAGTAAATAAGCCACATTGGGGTTCATTTACTAAGGGCCCGATTCGCAGTTTCCCGACGTGTTACCTGGATATTTCCGATTTGCGCCGATTTTCCCTGAATTGCCCCGGGGTTTTCGGTGCACTCGATCGGATTGTGGCGCATCGACGCCGGCGTGCACACGACGGAAATCGGGGGGCGTGGCCGAAAAAAAGTGTCGCTGGACACGCGCTTAACCTTCACCAGGAATAGGATCCTGCACTCCGGCGGACCTCGGCGGACTTCAGCGCAGCAGCGACACCTGGTGGACGTTGGAGGAACTGCCTTAGTGAATCGCTGGAAGACCCGAATCCACCGCGAGAACGCGCCGCTGGATCACGAATGGACCGGGTAAGTAAATCTGCCCCATTATGTTTGTATTTGTCTAAAATGAATAATCAGGCGTCTCCCTGACACTAGCTCTTTAGGCCTCTCCCTCCCACTAGCTCTTCAGGCCTCTCATTGGCGCTGGGTCTTCATGCCTTTCTCTGGCTCTTTAGGCCTTTGCATTCTGCTGTCTTTTTAGGCCACTCCATCCTGCTGGCTCTTCAAGCCTTTCCTTGGCACAGGGTTTCCTCTCCTTGCTGCTAACTTTTAAGGCCTCTCACTTACTTTGGCTTTTCAGGTCACTCCCTCACCCTGGCTCCCCATGCTGCTGGCTCTTCAGGCTTATGCTCCAACTAGTTATTTAAGACTTCCTATGCCTTTTGCTCTCAAAGCCATTCCATGCCGCTGGCTCTTCATGCCACTTCTGCCACAAGCTCTTCAGGCCTCTCTATGCTTTTTCAACTTCTTCAGACCTCCCCTGCCTCAAGGCTGTTCCTGCTGGCCCTGGGTTTTATGGAACAGCCAATGGGCATAGTTATGATGTCACTAATGATATAACAATACAGGATTTATCTCATAATGAATTATCCATTTGAATAAGAATTCAAACGCATTTGTGACCTATTTTCCCAAAGGATCTTCCCAAAGTGCTGATTCGCCATGAGTTCTGCTTCTATTGTGAACTCAAGACCAGTTACCAAGCTACCAAACATAGCTACCAAACTAAAGCCTTTCTAAAACCCCATACACACAATGTAGAGCTATTTTACCAGATAATTTGAGCCATGGAGCAACCCTTTAAGGAGCCCGTTTCTTTTTAGACTTGCATATGGTAGAAATTGCAGATTTTAGGATTGTTTTTTTCATGCAGAAAATCTGCAAAGTTTTTTATTTGCACTTTCCCTTTATAAAACACAAACACTTAACATTGTGTTACATTTCCACATACCACAAAATGGCAAAGGGCAAACAACCATATTCAGTTTCAGTCATAATATTATTAAGGAACAGGCCCAACAATAACTCGGCAACAGTTCAAGTACAGTTCATGGGAAATGTCGACAGTCAACTTCAGGTTTCAAATAAACCTTATAGCCTGCTACTAGAACTTACTATTATCCACTAACAAGTCTGTATTTTATATATGTAGGAGCTGCCCTCTGCCAATGCAAAACTTGGCCACCAAGAAAAATTGGGGACTGATTTTAGGAAAATGAAACTACCTTTTTTCAATATAGTTCCCCTTCCCGTCCTCAGAGGGAGGAAAAGGAGCTATGTCTACATTAAACTGTTGATAATTTAACCTGAACCCAGTTTTCACCATTTTGATAGAATCTAACATGGGAAAAGGGAACCTGTCACCACAAAACCCTAAAATAAACCATCAGTATGGTAAGATAGAAGAAAAATAGCGTTCATAGAGTAGTAATGTTTTGTAAGTGGAAAATTCATAAATACTTGCTCACCTTCTTAGGTTGTGCATAATCAGTCGTTCTGCCTGATTGTGAACCTTTTTTCAATAGTCGGGGTGCAGCCTTCTTCCTCTTGTATCAGAATGCAGTAGCCTCACAGCTTCTGATTACTGGAATTATAGGATAAAATTATGGAAGGATATGAGGGCTCACACCTCTAGTAGTTATACAGAATTAATTTTATTCAGTTGTCTCTGGATACAACGCGTTTTGGGACTCTAGGGTCCCTCTCTCAAGTAAAAATAGAAACTCTTTCTAGCGTCCTTTGTAGCTTAGGTGCACATGATAAAAAATAAACCATGACCATTACCATTGGTGACTCTAATTGTGTTGTAATGTTGTCTGTGGATGTCCTCTGTGTACATTCTTCGGTACAAAACACTTTTTATAATCTTTTTAGATGTCAAGGAGACAGGAGAGAGTCGGACTTCCCCACCTCCTCACAGCTGCAGTGGCTTGTAAAATCCATCCCTCCACCCTCCCCGGGTCCCAGCCCCCAGCTTCACTTCATTACAAGCTATTTGAAAACTCTAGTGCATGCGCAGTGCACCTGACTTGTTGGTGCATGGTGGCTTGTCCCGAGAGAGAGCTAACCAATCCGATGCTCTGACATGCTCGCACAGGTCATTGCTGGCCATTGGATCGGCTGGCTCTCTCAGTCCTTCCATCCTGCCTTTCTTTAGTGTGACACAGTGCCTCATGTGCTGAGTCACCACTTATAATATTCAGTGACTGCAAGTTATTCTAATAGGATAATGATGCTTCATAGAATGTACCACTTACTTGGCTTGCTGGGTAGTCCAATGTGTTGCAAATCAAGGATTTATAGGAGGGTTTTTCTTGAGATCAGGGATATATACACTCACCGGCCACTTTATTAGGTACACCATGCTAGTAACGGGTTGGACCCCCTTTTGCCTTCAGAACTGCCTCAATTCTTCGTGGCATAGATTCAACAAGGTGCTGGAAGCATTCCTCAGAGATTTTGGTCCATATTGACATGATGGCATCACACAGTTGCCGCAGATTTGTCGGCTGCACATCCATGATGTTAATCTCCCGTTCCACCACATCCCAAAGATGCTCTATTGGATTGAGATCTAGTGACTGTGGAGGCCATTTGAGTACAGTGAACTCATTGTCATGTTCAAGAAACCAGTCTGAGATGATTCCAGCTTTATGGCATGGCACATTATCCTGCTGAAAGTAGCCATCAGATGTTACAGGGTACATTGTGGTCATAAAGGGATGGACATGGTCAGCAACAATACTCAGGTAGGCTGTGGCGTTGCAACGATGCTCAATTGGTACCAAGGGGCCCAAAGAGTGCCAAGAAAATATTCCCCACACCATGACACCACCACCACCAGCCTGAACCGTTGATACAAGGCAGGATGGATCCATGCTTTCATGTTGTTGACGCCAAATTCTGACCCTACCATCCGAATGTCGCAACAGAAATCGAGACTCAGCGTTTTTCCAATCTTCTACTGTCCAATTTCGATGAGCTTGTGCAAATTGTAGCCTCAGTTTCCTGTTCTTAGCTGAAAGGAGTGGCACCCGGTGTGGTCTTCTGCTGCTGTAGCCCATCTGCCTCAAAGTTCGACGTACTGTGCGTTCAGAGATGCTCTTCTGCCTACCTTGGTTGTAACAGGTGGCGATTTGAGTCACTGTTGCCTTTCTATCAGCTCAAACCAGTCTACCCATTCTCCTCTGACCTCTGGCATCAACAAGGCATTTCCGCCCTCAGAACTGCCGCTCACTGGATGTTTTTTCTTTTTCGGACCATTCTCTCTAAACCCTAGAGATGGTTGTGCGTGAAAACCCAATAGATCAGCAGTTTCTGAAATACTCAGACCAGCCCTTCTGGCACCAACAACCATGCCACGTACAAAGGCACTCAAATCACCTTTCTTCCCCATACTGATGCTCGGTTTGAACTGCAGGAGATTGTCTTGACCATGTCTACATGCCTAAATGCACTGAGTTGCCGCCATGTGATTGGCTGATTAGAAATTAAGTGTTAACGAGCAGTTGGACAGGTGTACCTAATAAAGTGGCCACACAATAAATTTTTTGCATCCCCTTTAGTTCAATGTGACAATATTTTTTTCTCATTTGATGGTAAATTCCACCAGCTCAGGGGTAATGCTAAGGGAAGCCCATGTGTGCAGTCATACGCAAATTTACTTCTGGGCTGGTGGGTGGCCAACATAGTCTTTTTGGAGAAACTGGATATTTGCCATGAACATATCCAGCTATGGTACCAATTCATAGATAATATTTTCATACTATGGATGGGTACCTTCACTGAATTTGAGGATTTTATGCAGATCTTGAACATCAATAATCATGGCTTTTTTTGCACCTCTGAATGTGATCGAACACCCTCACATTTCTGGATGTAACTAACCATAAGGAAGACAATGGATATTTAACCACTGAGGTTTTTTGAAAAAAGATTCTACAAATAGTCTCCTGATATAGAAGTCTGCACCCGCACTCTCTCAATAGAGGGAATCCAAGAGGTCAATACCTCAGGATTCATACATAGAAAATGTTCCAAATTTTCCAAATTTAAGGAGACATAAGGAACAAGCTCCCGCTCTTAAAAGACTTACAAGAGCCATTTAGTGGAGCTGCTACAAAAAACAGATGGTCACTTTCGATCCCTAAGGTGTACGAACAAAATTAAACAAGTCAACCCAGGATTATTGATACCTTTAATTTAGCTCATACAGAGGTACGAGATATCCTCAACAAACATTGGGACATACGTCTATATGATGGGAACCTGGATGCACTATTGGGACAAGACCACTCATAACTTACAGGAAGGGTAAAAGTTTATATGACCGACTAGTGAATAACTGTTATACGAGATCGCTACTTAAAGACAACTGGCTCATGAGAAGACCAAGAGGAACATTCAGGTGCAGACCTTGGGATTAGATAAGAGCCGCAAAAGAGTTTGTGGCCTCATCAACTGGTAAAACATGTAAGAACCTTGATTTCACCAGTTGTAAAGCAGAAGGGGTTGAAAACCTTACAAAATGCAGCTGCCCCTTAGACTACATTATAGGGAACTCTGCAAATAGGGAACTCTGTTACTGTAGAGCAGTGGTCCCCAACCTTTTTGTATCCAGCACTGGCTGTACCCAAAATGTTTTTTTCCAGGGGCTGGGTCGGGTAACCCCCTTACATACCTCAAATCTAACTCCAACCCATATAATGTGTCATTTACAGCAGCCATTGGTCTAAAATGCTCTCTTTCCTGAAGCTGCTCCCCTTTCTGTAGCCACCTACTGATAGTGCTCCCTTTCCAGTTGTCTGTCTATATAAGAAGGGGGGTACAGAAAAGGGGACATTATAATACCTCTTTTTCTATAGCCCCCCACACCTACAATGTCCCCTTGTCATTTTCACTGTGAGGAAAAAAAAAATTTATGCTGTACATATTGGAGTATAAGTCGAGGCACCTCATTTTATCACAAAAACAACTGGTGAAAAGTTATCGAATCAAGAATAGGTCTAGGGTGGGAAATGCAGCCGCTACTCTTTGATAAAATATCCAGCAACAGCCTCCTCTCACTAAAGAAATGTCCAGCAGCCCCCTCACTAATAAAATGTCCAGCAGCCCCCTCACTAATGAAATGTCCAGCAGCAGCTTCTCCTCACTAATAAAATGTCCAGCAGTAAGAGGCTCCTTTAGCCCTGCACAATAATAACACTTTGTAGTTACACACAGTAGTACAGTAAGACAATCTGTAATATGGGACTATATGAGACTTTTACAGGAGATAGACAGATGATAGATAGATTGATGATAGAAGATAAATATGGTAGATGATATAGATTTATAGATAGATCATAGATAGATTTATAGATACATAAATAAAAAGTAGATAAAGTAGATTATATAGGCAGCTAGTAAGATGATAGAAGATAGATAGACAGATATGAGAGATAGATACAGTAGAAGAGAAGATCGATTGATAAATAGCTAGATAGGAGATATATATGATAGATAATAGATAGGAGATAGATAGATAACTACACAGACACATGATAGATAGATATATAGACAGGACATAGATCCGGGCATTCAACCAAGTGGTATTAAAGGAGCAATACATCCTCTGCCTATAAAGGTCCACATGCAGAGGGCCCCGTTAGGACAGGGAGCCCTAGGCAAATGCCTAGTTTGCTGCCCCTAACGCCGCCCCTGCATGTTGGTGTGTAATCAATGAGGGAGGAGTAAATATGTTTATAAGGATGCTCAATTTGAGAATAGGCTGCCATTGCCATTACTGCTCATATACTGATATGGTGCCAGTCTGAATCCTTGATGAGCCAGTGAATATATGTATATATATATATATATATATATATATATATATATATATATATATATATATATACTGGCAAAACACTGTAGACTGTAGGGCTAGAATCATGTAGGTAGTGTTGTTAAAGGATAGATTCAGTAGGAGGTCTGTGTGACACTACTAAGTCACCAATACCTTTGAAGGGTAATCAGCAGGAGCACAAATGCACCTTAGCCTCTGCACCCTTTCCAACTCCCTCAGCACTTGCACTTTATGGGGGATGTTTATCAGGGTTTATTGCTAGCACTTGCAATTTTTTTTCCCAATCTGCCAGGGGGGCATGGAGGGGTGTGAAGGGAGGGCGCAGCCAGCGGGGAGTGCGCCAGCACGGGGCGTCCCAGGGCCTGGAATAGAAGTAAATGCCTGCAAGACCCTACCGAATACCTCTTGATGTATTTGGCTGCACCAGAGCAGAAGCGGGGCTATCATACGAGCACCAGCGTATTATAACTAACCCTGAATTGGTACAGCATGGAACCACCTAGAAACTTACAGGGGTCACATAAAATAATATCGCTGGCACCATCTCATATTTCAGGATTGTATATGGACCGAAAGCCGGTCCTGACGTGGGGATTTACATCAATATCCTGTAAGACGCCCAGCACAGATTAAAGGGTTTTTCCCATGAAAGAAAATTGAAATCTCAATCCCCTAGTGATGTTTCCACAATAAAGATCATTTTAACCCCTTACTTTAAAATTTTACTGAGTTTTATTGCTGTTTTAGCTCATATCCCTCCCTAGGCTGCTTAGTGTAAAATCCCAGGGGGCGGACGGGGACTATTTAAGCAGACGGATTTGGAAAAACCGCCGCATTTAAAACAAAAAAGTGTCGCTTGGGACGCGCTTACCTTCACTTGGTCCGGCCCGGTGAATTCTAGTGCGGAACGATGCTTTTCAGTGCAGCAGCACCACCTGGTGGGCGGCGGAGGAACTACCTTAGTGAATCCCGGCCTGACTCGAATCCACCGCAGAGAACGCGCAGCGGATCGCGAACGGACCAGGTAAGTAAATCTGCCCCATTATGTTCCATCTAGTTCTTTGTGGTGACAATGTGGTTACTGTCACGTCTGCGCCTGCTGTCTCCTCTCTCCGTGCTGGTAGGATTAGGAGACACTGGGGCTCATTTACTAAGGGTCCGAATAGCACATTTACGTCGGGTTTCCCGAACATTTCCAATTTGCGCCAAATTGCCCCGGGATTTTGATGCACGCGATCGGATTGTGGCGCATCGGCGCTGGCTTTCACGCAACAGAAATGGGGGGGCGTGGCCGTCGGAAAGCCCGACAGATTCAGAAAAACTGCGGAATTTAAAAAAGAATTTGTGTTGCAAGAATAGCACTCACATACACCGGGACAATGAAGGTGAACTCCGGCGGACTTCCGCGACACCTAGTGGATATCGGGCGCACGACCTTAGTGAATCCCGGCAAGCTCCGAATCAATGTCGGAGAACGCACCGCGGGATCGCGAATGAACTGGGTAAGTAAATGAGCCCCATTGAGTTTGTCATCATCCTGCAGTCTGAATTAGGTTCTATGGCTGTCTGACCTGATGTCTGCCCCACCCTTTTCTAATTCTGTCTTGCAAGGGTTAACACTGTGGACCTGTAATTGCTTACTCCTTCCACCTGTGGCAGGGCCTAGGTTCCCAATAAGTGTCCAGTTTAGCCTTAATTCCTTTCTGGTCAAACTGCTATCTTGATGTGTTTACTAGCTTCTCTTGTATTCTGGTTTCTGATATCTTGCCTGTGTCTCGACTTCTCTATTTGGATTGTGATTTGGTTATTGTTATTTCCTGCTGCTGCCGACTCGGATTGTATACCTTGGCTTATTGTATTTGTTTGTCTGTATTGTTACGTGTTCTCACCTTACCCAGGGAGGGAACGTCGCCCAGTTATTGGCCTCCGTTTAGCGGGGACTCAGTGTCAGGGCTCACTGTCCTTGTTTGTGTCCTGACATTACAGTTACATTATCAGGGTACAGGTGTATATACACTTCCATCTGGCTTCTGACAGATGTATCTGACCTGATACAATCAGGTTAAAAGTGGAGGGGTTTGGGTTGATTGACTGGCCTGCGGCTCCCTATTATATATTTAATACGGAGGCGTTCAGAAGCCAAAAGAGCCTGCTCTTCTTAATGAGCAGAGCCAAATGAGCCAGCTCACTAAAAAGAGCCGTAATTCCTATCACTAGCCTGGAATTTGTAGCTTGCAGGTTCTCTTTCCTCACGATGTGAGGGGGTGTCTGTGAACTCCATGCTAGGACTGCAGGGGGTGTGGCTACAGGCTCAGAGAGAGACAGAAACTCAGCAGCACGGATTCACACAGGAATCCAAGATGGTCGACCACCTGACCCTTAGTCAGAAGTTACAGGGTTGTGTCTAGGGGCAACTGAAATTGTGTACTGCAGGACTGATCGAGACAGGTTGGACTTATATGTGTGAAATGCTGCATTTTTATTAATAATGGTGAATTAGAGAATGTGTTATTTTGATAACCTGAGGACATATAAGAAATTTGTTGTTACGGGTGCTCCCGCGTTCCCTGTCTCGGATTGTGGGCGCACCCATGCTCCTCCTACGGATTCACCTGTCGCGAATCCGTGCCGGCTGTCAGAAATTTATAGGGTCAGCGAACCGCTGTGGGTTAGTCGCACCTGTATAACGACCTGGTGGTACCCTGTCGCAGCAACACCATCTCGCTGTGCGCGCGGGCTCTGGTGAAGACCAGGTGGCACTTAGATTCCGGTCCCAGGTGTTGGCTAGTTCCACCTCCCGCGGTGGTCCAGAGGATCCACTGATCCTGACAGTAAGATCTGGCCATGGATCCCGCTGAGGCTCCACTTCCCGGACGGCCCGATCTTGCCACCATCATGGTCCAGCAATCCCGGAAGATTTCCACACAACGGGAACAGCTGCTAGTTACCCAGCAACAGGTTCCTGAGACTGCTCCCCTGACTTCTGCTGCCCCAATCCGTCTTTGAAGAACTTGCACAAGCCTCCTCTGCTGAGACTGCACTGTTGAATCTTCACCAGGGGAACTGTTCCGTGGGAGAAATGTTGTCTAGTTCCATACCCTGGCCTCGAAACTCTCCTTGAACAATGCAGCCCTGTCTTTTTATTTATTGACACGATCCACGTCCTCCATCCTGTTAGGTCTGCCATGGTTGCAGATCCATGCACCCATTCTTAACTGGAAGATGGGGGAAATTCTTCAATGGGGACCTGATTGCCAGTCTCACTGTGTAGAGATGCCTAATCCAGTGCCAGTCCTGGTTTCTTCTGTGGCTCCCAAGGCCCTGGAGGGTCTTCCCACTTGCTATAAGGACTTTTTTTTACGTTTTCTCGAAGAAGCATGCCGAGACATTGCCGCCTCACATGTGGATCTGCTGTCAGGTACATCCCCTCCGCGGGGTCGTGTGTACCCATTCTGATTAGCAGAAACCGCAGCCATGTCGGACTATATTAAAGAAAACCTGCAGAGGGGATTCATACATAAGTCCTCTTCTCCGGCTGGTGCAGGCTTTTTCTTTGTGACCAAAAAGGATGGGTCACTCCGTCCATGCATTGACTACTGCGGTCTTAACAAGGTCACAGTTAAGAACCGCTATCTATTGCCGTTGATCACAGAGATGTTTGACAGTCTTCGTGGAGCCAAGTTGGATCTTCGAGGGGCCTAGAACCACATTCATAGGGAGATAAGTGGAAGACCGCTTTCAATACACATGATGGACACTTCGAGTACCTGGTGATGCCGTTTGGTCTCTGTAACACACCAGCTGTCTTCCAGGAATTAGTTAATGACATCTTTAGAGACTTGCTTTAGGTCTGTGTTGTGGTCTATTTGGACGATATTCTGGTATTCTCTCTGGACCTTGAGACTCACCAAGTCCACATACGGCAAGTCCTCAGTCGTTTAAAGGCCAAACGCCTTTACGCCAAACTTGAGAAGTGCCAATACCATCAATGGAGTCCTCCATTTCTGGGCTATATAATCTACGACAGAGGCCTCCGGATGGATCCTGCTAAACTGTCTGTGGTTCTTCAGTGGCCCCATCCTATAGCACTATGCGCTGTACAGCGGTTTCTGGGCTTCGCGAATTACTACCGGCAGTTCATCCCACACTTCTCCTCTCTGGTGTCTACTATTGTGGTGCTCACCAAGAAGGGCGCCAACCCCCGACTCTGGCCTTCGGCAGCTGAGGACGCCTTCAAGTCTATTTTTGATTCAGCTCCAGTTCTTGTACTTCCCGTCACAGAGAAGCCTTTCCATCTGGAAGTGGATGCCTCCTCAGTAGGGGCCAGTGCGGTGCCCACGCAAAAGGGTGCCAAAGGCCGAACCCTCACCTGTGGTTTTTTCCAAGACCTTCTCCTCCGCAGAGAGGAATTATTCTATAGAAGATCGAGAACTGCTGGCTATTAAGCTTGCCTTAGAAGAGGGGCTTTACCTCCTGGAAAGAGCCCGGTTTCCAGTCAGCATTTACACGGACCTCAAGAACCTGCTCTATCTGCAGACTACTCAGCGACTCAATCCACATCGTTGCTCACTGTTCTTCTCCCGGTTCGATTTCCTCATTCATTTCCACCTGGCTGAGAAGAACATCAAGGCTGACGCCCTCTCTCGTGCCTCAGATGTCATTTGGGAGGAACCGGCTCTTCAGCATGTCATGCCGCCTGAAGGACTGGTACTGACTGCGCCTGTGGATCTTCGACAACTACCTGGCAAGACCTACGTACGACCTGCGCTACGGAGGAAGATTTCTGACATTGCTCACGAGTGGCTGGGCATTGTGGGGTGCAGCTCTCTGTCGCCCTCATTTCCCGATTCTACTGGTGGCCAGATCTGGCCAAGGATGTTCAGGACTTTGTGGCTTCCTGTGCCCAAAATAAGCCATCACGTCTCAAGCCTGGTAGTTACACTACCACATAGTCTTGTGAAGTGACTTCAGCGCAGCAGTGACACCTGGTGGACATCGGGCGCCCTACCGCCGCTGGATCGCGAATGGACCGGGTAAGTAAATGTGCCCCATAATCTATTGCACATTTTAGGGTACAGACTTGCAAGAGAGGGGATAAGAGTGTTGGTCACAATTCCCTTCTCACATAATCTTCACCTGCTTTAATATTGACTATGGAGACATTACTTGTTGGGTTTTTTTTTTATAGTAGGTTGCTACTGGAAACAGGTACAGTCCAATCCTATATTACACTCCCATGGATGGGTCTACACAGTTTGGCTCCCTGTGGGAAATAATTTTAGGACATTTGTTCTCACAGAGGTTACTGGCATGGTTCCCTATTGCAGGGCGTACAGTGATAGATGTAAGTTTCCTTAGGCGTATGGCCCTCACGCTGGCAGAACCATTACAGGCGCTAAGTGGAGCAGAGGAGCCCTGTACAGCGCTCTCTCTTCTGGCTATATGAGGTTATAGATGAGGACGCCCTTCTGGTATGGGCTGCCGGCAGCTTGCTGCGTTCTGAGGTAAATCTTTCATGGTGCCATGATCACCGTTGTGCCCCAATGCTGGGAATGGATGTTGTTTAGCCCGTTAACACTGCAGCCCTTTTTTGTTTTGCGTTTTAATTTTTTACTCCCCATTTTTCCATGTTTTCATTTTTCCATGTACAGAGCTGTGTGATGGCTTATTTTCTATGTAACAAATTACACTTCAAAATGGTGGTATTTAATATTCCATGCTGTGTACTGGGAAACAGGAAAAAAATTCCAAATGCAGTGAAATTGGTAAAAAAACGCATTTGTGCCGTATTCTAGTGGGCTTGGATTTTACAGATTTAAGTGAATGCCCCAAATGACATGTCTACTTTATTCTTTGGATCGGTACGATTACAGGGATAATATATAATTTGTATAGGTTTTATAAAGTTTTCATACATTTAAAAAATTAAAACCTCCTGTACAAAAAAGTGGATTTTGATGACGTTTACAATGTTATCATTTTTAGGACTGTACGACCTTTTGATCACTTTTTAGAGAATCTTTTATTTTTTTTAAAATGCCAAAAAAGTTCCATTTTCGACTTTGGGCGTGATTTTCCGTTACGGCGTTAAATGCTGTGAAAAACCGTTATCATATTTTGATAGATCGGGCATTTTCAGATGCGTCGATACCTAATGTGTTTATGATTTTTACTGTTTATTTATATTTGTATCAGTTTTAGGGAAGACCCAAGGCTACCATGGCGACGGATCGCCGCTCCCTGATGACATCACTGCGATCACTACGATCCATAGAAAGATGGCGGCGCCATACATTTGGCAAATCCTCAAACACCCGACAATGATATTATCCAGTAACTGGGATGATGTACTGGTACACAATACAATATACATACAATCACATACACATACAATCTGAATGTCATAACCAATAATAGACTATCACTTCAAAATCTGTCTACCATTTTTAATAGTGGCATTATAAAGTGTGGTTTGTGTATAATCCTTGGACTAAAACAGTCTAAATTTCTTCTTCCTAACATCATCCCGCCAAAAGGTCATGAGATAGTACACATTACAAAGTACAGGGGTTCTCAATGTGTACAATGATGTCAATAATACCTGATACCTTGCACTAAAAGTTTTCCCTATTTTGCAAGTTACTGTACTTTTACTGTACTGTGAACGTAACAACATTATGGAACAATTTTGTTGATTCCGGATTTATTTAATCAGGTAGTGGGTGCCCATTGGTTCACTAAAATTGATCTCTACGGGGCCTACAATGAAATGAGTATAATACTACGTATAATAATAACCCATCTCTGCAAATTGCACTTTGGTGCAGAGATAGAACATCTCCTGGTTATCCCTTGCCGTGTAGGGTATTGAGGCAAGTAGGTAGGAACAGTTGGGAAAGAGGATTAATCTCAGGGCCCACTATATCTGTGTCTTTTAGTTACCAGTTACTTTAATTAAACTGGTGTGAACCAACCCTTAAGGCAGTGTTTAAATGGGGACTTTCTGAATCTTTCTGATCATCGGTGACTCATACCTATCCCAGTTCATTAGATTAAGCAATGGCCCTGGCACTCCATATTGATCTCAGGCTCAAGAAGTCAGGAGTGTATTTTTGAATCTTTTACTTTCCAGGGTTACATCATCACTCCTGATCTTTTTGTATGGTACCACTCAAAGTGAATATTGAGAACTAGGAATGCCCTACCAATCTTAAAGCCCTTTAATGTTTCTTGGGCTTCTCAAACTACCACCACAAGTTTATTAAAAACTTTTTTGTTGTAGTCAAGCCATTGATTAATCTAAAAAGGGTGCTGATGTGACCAACCAGAATCTAAAGCAGAATTTCTAATTTTAATTGCAGCATTACTGGCATAACAAATATGATTAAATCTGATACCCTCTCCCACAGCTTTTGTACCAGCAATACTCCAGAGGTGACTTCTGAAAATTTTTTGTCTTACAGTGTCATGGTTGCTGTCATTGATCATGACCAGAGCTGGCTATAGGCAAAGTGGAGTCCTTGGCAAAACTAAAAGTGAGACCCCAAAATAAAACAACTTTATGAACCCTCACATTCAGTAAGAGATTCCCTTTAGCCCTGCTCAATAATAGCACTTTGCAGTTTCCAAACAGTTATATGGTGAGGTACTCTGTATTATGACAACATGGGGAGAAAGAAAAGAACTGGACCGCACATCCACACATAATACAATGGTGAGGTACTCTGTATTATGAGATTTAACTCGATCCCGAGCGCCCACTCGATCCCAAGTGACATCAGCTGGCAGGGGTCTTGAGTCTGCAGAGAAATCTTTTGACATCTCTCCAGTTTTCTCCTGCTCTGACCAGGTCTATGTCTGTCAGGGACAGCCAGAAACCCTAGGGAGAAGGATGATGCAGTTTATTACTGCTTCTTCCATAGCTGATTCTCACAGCACAGGGCTGAAGCAATGCGGAGAAGTGGGGAGCAGAGTCGGCTCGTGACTGCTAGGTCTGTAGGGGTTAATCAGAGCTGTTGGGTCTGCTTAGACCCAGTCCAACGCCGATCAAACATCTGCCCCCACAGGGGGTCATTTCCCCCTTTAACTGGGGCTCTACTATATGCCCCTGTTACAGGTGAAAACACGAAAGTTGAAAAAAAAGATTTTTGTAAAATTTCCCCCAGGAGTCTTTTATGACCCATGGGGAAAATATAAATATAAACACACACATTACTTATTAATAAATATTTAAAAACAAACATTGATATTCCTCAATAAAATAAAAATAAAATTTCCCACTACACTATACAAAACATTGCCATAGTTGCCATGTTTGCGCCAGACTATACATATTGGGGCACATGTACTTACAGGGTTACCGGAGTTCACAGAAAGTGCATTGTCCGGCCATAGTGCACCATGCTATTCACTAAGATTATGCGCCCGATATCCTGCATGTGTTGCTCCTCCGCTCAGGTCCGAGTTTTCCATCTTTTTAGTGGTTGGGCTTGCGACACAATTAGAAAGTTAAATATTGCGCTCAGTCCGAATAAGTCAGATTGTTCGATGGCACGCCCCCTAATTTGTGTTGCATGGAAGCCAGTGCAGCTGCGCCACAATCCCACCGCACACACTTCTAAAATACCTGTGCAAGCCGTTTTAGCCCCGAAAACAGTGCACAGTCCGAGAAAAGTGCAGTGCACGGCCCTTAGTAAATGAGCCCCATTATATATCAAAATGACCGTCACATACTAGAGAATTAATTTACAATGGTCATTTTGAGCTAATTTGAAAACTGAAAAAATATATAGTAAACATTACAAAGAAAACATATTTTTCTCCAGTTTTTAAAATTTAACCCCCCAAAAAAATAAAAATGGAAAAAGGTCCCTTAACTTTTTATGCTAAGTTATTCCTATAGCTTAAAATTTCATGCAAAAAAAAAAGATTTGTTAAAAATGCTCCGGTCAGCACGAAGGAGAACTTAATAGGTGATGGATAATAGGTAGATAGTTAGATGTTTTTCAACTACACTGTGGGTAAGCAAGAAAAAGCCCACCAGAAATATATGTAGGAAAAATATCAGCGCTCCAGTCCAGGTATCAGGTGAAATAAACTCCTACGTTTCAAGCATGAAAAAGGCTGAAATGATAGAACTTGGAATAAACTTGATAGCTCATTCACTGTCACCTACAGTATAATGTCACTTGAATAAGAGTGCATTCACACGATGCATTTAACGCATGCATTTAAAAACGCATTGCAACAGCTGAAGAGAGATTTGCCTAATTAAACAGCTGTTAACAGTTGTATTTACAAAACGCAAATGTTAACACGTGAGTTAACATTGCATTAACAAATGCATGCGTTAACACAATGTTAACACACGTGTTATCAACGCATTAACGGATGCATTTTGTAAACGCAAGTGTTAATAGCTGTTTAACCGGTTAAGGACTGGTCCCTTTCCTGTTTTTTCATTTCCATTTTTCATGTGACGGCTTGTTTTCTGCATAACAAATTGCACTTCATAGTGATGGTATTGAATATTTCATGCCGTGTACTGAGAAGCGGGTAAAAAATTCCAAATGCAGTGAAAATGGTGAAAAAACGCATTTGCGCCATTTTCTTGTGGGCTTGGATATTACGGCTTTCACTGAGCGCCCCAAATGACATGTCTACTTTATTCTTTGGGTTGGTACGATTACGGGGATATCAAATTTGTATAGGTTTTATAATGTTTTCATACATTTACAAAAATTAAAACCTTTTTTTTTTTATTTTGCCATCTTCTGGCACTAATAACTTTTTTATACTTTGTTGTACGGAGCTGTGGGTGGTGTCATTTTTTGTGACATTTGATAATATTTTCAATGATATCATTTTTAGGACTGTACGACCTTTTGATCACTTTTTATAGATTTTTTTTATATTTTTCAAAATGGCAAAAATTTGGGCGCTATTTTCCGTTACGGGGTTAAACGCATTGAAAAAACGTTAAAATATTTTGATAGATCGGGCATTTTCGGATGCGTCAATACCTAATGTGTTTATGATTTTTACTGTTTATTTATATTTATGTCAGTTCTAGGGAAAGGGGGGTGATTAGAATTTTTAGGTTATTTTATTATAATTTTTTAAACTTTTTTTTATTTTTATTTTTACTATTTTTCAGACTCCCTAGGGTACTTTAACCCTAGGTTGTCTGATAGATCCTATCATATACTGCCATAATACAGTATGGCAGTATATGGGGATTTTCCTCCTCATTCATTACAATATGCTGTTAGCACATTGTAATGAAGGGGTTAAAACGAAATACCATGGAGATGGGTCGCCGCTCCCCGATGACGTCACGGGGAGCAGCGATCCTAGGCAAGGGCGCCGCCGTCTTTTTGAGGCTGCCAGCAGCGATAGCTGTTATAACACCCGCTATCGGTGCGGTAAGTCTTACCGGCTATGGAGAGGGCTGAGCCCGAGAGCCCTCTCCATGCAGCGGGACCCGACCGCCGCCGTGAATACACAGCGGGCGGTCGCTAACCAGTTAATTAGATGAATCTCTCTTCAGCTGTTGCAATGCATTTTTAAACGCATGCGTTAAACGTGATGTGTGATTGCACCTTAACAGTGCTTTCATACAATAACCCCTAATTAATTTCATTATTAATATGTATGCATTGGGCCACATTTATTCAACTGGATGCTTCAGTTTCCTGTCTGACTTTGCACTGAAAAAGAATGGGATAAAGCTCAGCTGCAGAGAATTGTGCACCCAAAAGGGCATTCCGTTGCCAATTCGGACGCACACATTTATTACAGTGACTCAAAAGAATTATGTCACAATTGTTAAAGGTGCATGAAAAAAAAGAAGGTGCACACTTTCTGAGCAGTGCAGGGGGCGCCAGATTATTGAAGACCATGCGCCAGCATTCAATAATCTGGCACACTCTGCACATTGGTAAGGCAAACTGCACATAGGGCAGTTTGCACAACTTTTGATAAATCTGGCCCATTGTGTTTTGAAACCTAGTGTGAACCAAATGCATATTACCAAACGCATATGTAACAACAAGCAACAACATGGGTTGTCTTTTAACATTAATAATAATAAGGATTAACAATATAAAACATATGTTCCTACTAAAACACATATGCATTTGAGGCAGCCGGCCCAGAATACCGGAGTGGCTGCTAGTGTGGCCTTGAGCATGCTGTGGTCACAGTGCTTAGTAAGGGGACCAGAGGGCTGTCCTACAGCCTGGCAGGTCTCCAGCAGGTGGTGTGTGCAAGAAATATGGAGGGAGAGGCTGATGCAATGGTTTCTCCCTGGGGCAACCTCTGAGGTGTCTGTAGGATGAGTCCCTGGGTGATGGATGGGGAAGCCCGTGGTGGTAAGCAGCCGTATCCAGGGATCAGACAGAGGCAACGTTGTGCAAATCAATTTACAGTTCTTTATTGAACGGTAGGCAATGGCCAAAACGGGTAACAGCTGGAAAGGTCATGGAGAGTTGGTCCGCAGGAAAGGTTCACGCAGCCTGATAGTAGATGCTGGTTGGGCTGGTTCAGATGGAACTGAGTCCAAGAGTTAGAAGCTGCAATTATGGGCTTACGTCTCCGGACTGGCCCTGTGTGCTAGGCAGAAGGCCTAAGGCACTTGAAGTTCCTGGGATTAAAAAGGCTGTGGCAGTACTGGTATGTGCTGCCCAATCTGACTTGACTGACTGCTGAGACAGACTTGACCCTCAGACTGAACAGACTATGTGCTCTCACCCAGCAGGGGTTTTTATACTCCACCTTGTCAGGTGACAGCACCTCTCCAATCACCTTCGAGCTTGTATAACAGACACATCATTGGATAATTACATACACCAGTTAACTGTTGCCTTGCCAAGCAGATTCTACAGCGGCAATTACACTAAGTTCTCGTAGCATTATCTTCTGGATGAGTTGCGCAGGCTCACCTGATAGATCCTGACATGGAGAGGGCTCTATTCGCAACTACCACCTTGCCTATGCGTTGGCAGGGGTGTTGCACATGTCTCCCAATGTGTTTCAAAAAGTAATAGAAATGCATCATGTGAATGCAGCCTTAATAGTCTCAATACAGCCACCCACAGTCTATATGCACCCTCCAGCTACGTGTGATGCACCCTCCAGCTCCAGTGATATCTACATACATCATCCCATCTACAGACAGTGTATGTACTGTACATTCCCCCAATTATTTAACTATATACAGATACAGAAAAATGTATGTGACTGAGGTGGCAATTAATAAAATATTAAAACAAATACTTACCTCCCTGTTCTCATTCCGCTGCCATCTCCTCTTATCCCAGCTCTCCTGCCGGGTCGTGGCTCTGAGCAGGGATGCAGGCAGTGTGTGAAGAACTCCTCCAGATTGTACAGAGTGGTTCAGAAAATGGGTCTTGGCTGCACATTCTGCATTTTCTGTCTTATAGGTGCTATTGATATGTGTCAGATAGCACAGCGGAAGGTCCATACTCCTGGTGGGTGATACAGGCCGTCGCCCCAGATTCACCCACACAAGTGACCATTCTGCCACCCCTCTCATGTAGCTCAGGCTGGGGTCTATTTTAGGATGGTTGCCCTGCCCTTATGATAGCCCTCATCTTGACCTAGCCACTTCGATTGCTAATTTCCAAAATATAGCACCTAGTAATACTACTCTGGATAAACTGTTTGTTCTCGATAATCTCTGCTTTCAGGGGCCTAGCCTTTTCTCTTGGGGCATGGAGTGGCTGGCGGTTGCGGCCTAGGCACTCTAGTGTCACGGTGCTTGGTATGGGGACCGGAGGGCTGTCCTACAGCCTGGCAGTCTTCAGCGGGTAGTGTGTGCAAGAAATTAGATGAGGGAGAGGCTAATGTACTGGTTCTCCCTGGGGCAACCCCTTAGTGTCTGTAGTATGAGTCCCTTAATGATAGATAGGGGAGCCCTTGATGGTGACAGCCGCAGTAGGGACCAGACAGAGGCAACGTTGTGCAAAAATAACTTACAGTTCTTTATTCGAACCAACAGCAGGCAATGTGCCAAACGATTCCTTACAAATGGTCGGGTTACTGGGAGTGATCTTGGAGAGTGAACCTCAGGAGTTAGGTCACCAGCCTGGTTGCAGATGCAGGCTGGGATGTAGCTGTGTCCAATGCTGGAAGCTGTAGCTTTGTTCTGGTTGTTCTGTGTGAGCTCACTAGAGGTGTGAGACACATGCTGTCTCTAATCACTCAGTGTATATGCTCCTCTGTCAGGAGCTGGGGCCTAAGAGCTGCTCATGAGGTGAGAGCTCAGCACTACCTATTCTGTTAGCCTTCACTAACTGTCACTTCTCATCAGCCCCTTGTCAGGTGGTCTCACTCACCAGTTACAAAGGTGGAACATCATTGGATAACATTAGTAAAACATGTTAACCCTTGCCTATCCAGGTAGTATCTACTGCTGCATATTACCTCTTGGTGCACTGAATGGTACAAGGGGCTTATTCGCAACCACTCCTCTGCCATGCACAAGATTTTTTTAAATGTGTCACTTAGTACCTTTAAAAGAAGCTCCCTTGTGGCAAACTATTAGCATGCTTGTTTATACACCCCATCCTTCACCTTTATGGCATACTTGAAAATATTGGGGCTTATTTACTAAGGGTCCCGCGGCCACATTTTCGACTGGTTTTCCGACTTTTCGGGGATCGCGCCAGGGATTGTGTTGCATGTGATTGGATTTTGGCACATCGTCGCCGGCTTTCATGCGACAGAAATCGGGGGGAAGGCCGTCGGATGATCCGATGGATTCGGACAAACTCGCAGGATTTAACTTTGAATTTGTATCGCAAGATCAAGCACTTACATGCTCTGGGACGAAGAAGGTGAATTCCGGCGGACTTGATCGGGGAAGCAACAGATACAGGATATCTGGCGCACGATCTTAGTGAATTGCGGTAGCTGTCCATTGGAGCCGGGGAATGCAAAGGTACGGGTAAGTAAATCTGCCCCATTGTCTCTGACCAGTGCAGTTTATCACTAAATTCTGGAGAGAATTCTGTGGTTGGTTGGATATCTCTTTGTCCTTCTCATCTGCATTCCATCCGGAAACCAATGAACAGACAGAGAGACTATCATACAGAGTATCATAGTATATAAGGTTAGATGCAGGTCCATCAAGTCCAACCCATAAGAATGTTTTTTTCTCTCCATAACTCATGATTTTTTTGCTCTCTAGGGAGGCATCCAGGCCTCTCTTGAACATGTATAAAGAATCAGCCATAACAACCTCCTGTGGCAGAAAGTTCCAAAGTCTCACTCCAAAAGTCCCCTTTTCCTGGTCACAGGCCTAGGTATAAAAAGATGTTTGGAGAGATCCTGATACTGCGTCATCAGGTATTTGTACATTGTAATGAGGTCTCCCTTCAGCCATATTTTTCTAAGCGGAATAACCCGTTTCTAAGCAAAATAACCCCATAACCCAAATTAGAGCAATTCTTACGGTGTTTTGTCTCTGATGCTTAAAGGGTTTTTTGGTCATAGCAAGTTGGGCCCTATCCACAGGACAGGATCTAACATTGATCAGTGGGGTGTCAGTGTTAAGACCCCCAAGGAGCACGAGAACAGGGTGCAGAGAAGACAAGTACGGTGCTTGGCTATCTTCGTCAGTGCCATAGAGATGAGTGGAGCAATCGGCTCATGCACAACTGGCTGCTCCGGTCATCTGGGTGCAAATTAGGTAAAACAGGCTCCTGTTCTCATGATCCATGGGGATCCCATCACTGAGACCCCCACAATCAGCAAGTTAGGCCCTTTCCTATGTATAGGGACTAACCTGCAATTACCGGAGAACCCCTTTAAGAGGAATGGAAATTCTTTTTCCCATTTGCAGTATTTGCTTTAAATAACTGTGTAAATTCTTTAAACTTTTCTTCGTTCTTCTGTAGCAATTCTCATTGTGTAGGGGAGTTTGTTAACCCCTTTAAAAAAAAAAAAGTTATCAACAATTGGACACAGTCTGGGCCCAGTCTCTTTCGAACCTGGCTAAAGCCCTAGACAGACAAAGATTCATGTAAATAAAAAAAGTTCTCCTGGTCCTGAGTATGTTGTGGTGGAGCGGATATGGTTGTCTACCAAAAATCTATGTCTCAAGGTTCCATTTAGGAAGTTTGCTCCACATTATGTTGGTCCATATTCTATCACTGAAATCATTAATACAGTGTCCTACAGATTGCAGTAGATTGCACATTCTGTATTCAAAATAAAAACACATTCCTCCTGTGTTTCCAGTGTCCAATCCACCATCTCCTGTTTTGTTTGAGGGTCAATTGGAGTTTGATGTGGATGTGGAGTTTGAGTACCTAATCCACTGAAAGGAGTATGGCCCCGGCCCTCTTAGGCATTATGCCCTTCCTGCCTAGCTCCTTCTCCTTCCTGCTAAGGCTTCATCAGGAGGAGGAGGCTGTTAAGGACCACTTTTTTTCTCTCTTGCTTGTTACAGCTTTACTATGTCTTAAGGCAGTGATGGCGAACCTTTTAGAGACTGAGTGCCCAAACTATAACCAAAATCCACTTATTTACCGTAAAGTGCCAACATTGCATTTTAACCCCATAGCGCAATAAGACGTACCCTTACGTCTTGCTGCGCATGGGGGAGTATGAAGAGGGCTCACAGGCTGCCGGCGGCATTAAAGAGCCGGCGGCATGTGGGCGCCGCCATCTTGGCTCCGATCGTCACTCCCCGTGACGTCACCGGGGAGCGGCGATCCGTTGTTATGACAGCCTCGGATCACACAAAGATCCGAGGCTGTCATGATCGAGGCTATCTATTACAATGTGCGATCTGCACATCGTAATAGATGGTATGCAAAATCCCCATATACTGCCATACTGTAGTATGGCAGTGTATGGTAGGATCAATCAGACAACCTAGGGTTAAAGTACCCTAGGGAGTCTGAAAAATAGTAAAAAAAATAAATAAAAAAAAGTAAAAAAAAAAAAATTATATTAAAAAAACATAAAAATTCAAATCACCCCCCTTTCCCTAGAACTGATATAAATATAAATAAACAGTAAAAATCCTAAACACATTAGGTATTGCCGCGTCTGAAAATGCCCGATCTATCAAAATATAATAACCGTTTTTCACTGCGTTTTACCCCGTAGCGGAAAATAGCGCCCGAAGTCGCAAATTGCATTTTTTAGCCATTTTGAAAAGTAGAAAAAATTCTATAAAAAGTGATCAAAAGGTCGCACAGTCCTAAAAATAACAGCGTTTAAAACGTCATCAGAAGTCGCAAAAAATGACACCACCTACAGCTCTGTACACTAAAGTATGAAAAAGTTATTAGCGCAAGAACACTGTAAAATGAAGATTTTTTTTCTGTACAGGATGTTTTAATTTTTGTAAATGTATGAAAACATTATAAAACCTATACAAATTTGGTATCCCTGTGATTGTATTGACCCAATGAATGAAGTAGACTTGTCATTTGGGGCGCACAGTGAAAGCTGTGAAAACCAAGCCCACAAGAAATGGCACAAATGTGTTTTTTCATCATTTTCACTGCATTTAGAATTTTTTTCCCGCTTCCCAGTACATGGCATGGAATATTTAATACCATCACGAAGTGCAACTTGTTACGCAGAAAATAAGACATCACACAGCTCTGTACATGGAAAAATAAAAAAAGTTATAGATTTTTGAAGGTGGGGAGTGAAAAATAAAAACGCAAAAACGAAAAAGGGCCTGGTCCTTAAGGGGTTAAGCAGTAACTTATTGCTACCTACACTTCAACATCTATCAATCGTATCAGCCCATTGAGGCCACTAATACAGTTGAAAGAAGGAGGGCACATTGTAGCTTCTCACCAGGGTCTCTCTGTACAGTAAGAATGAAGGGTCCAGTAGGATAACCTACAAAGGTAATGTAGTTATATCAACATTTTCTCACTTTTACCGCAGTTCCAAACAGCTTTACCGTGTCGTTTTAAAATAGCTCAGATTGCGGCAATAGCTCAAATTTGATGAATTTGGTCCTGTTTGGTGAGCTGTGTCTTGGGATCAATGGCCTGAGTGCCCACAGAAAGAGCTCTGAGTGCCACCACTGGCACCCGTGCCATAGGTTCGCCTCCTCTGTCTTAAGGTATGCATACTGTTTTTTATCTTTCTATATTTTGGTTTGATATTTGCTTTCTTCTTGATTGTTTTTGAATATATTCTTATATGACTTCATCTTTTACTTTGTGTCCTCCTTAGTTTAATTTATTTGGAGGTAAAACTATAACATCTCTGTGGCTTTAGAACTCCTATCTAGTCTGAATGATTTCAATAATTAATTAATAATATTACCTTAATGTCTTAAGATCCTGTCCTTCTGCTGACAGGATGTGTATCAAGCTCCTTCTCAATGGGAATCTGTCACCTGCTTGAAGTCAGAGATGTGATTGTATTTTCCTGGTAGATTTAATATGGAACATGCCTTAATAAGACTACCGTATATACTCAAGTATAAGCCGACCCAAGTATAAGCCGAGGCCCCTAGTTTTACCACAAAAACCTGGTAAAACCTATATTGTTTTTACTCAAGTATAAGCCGAGTTTGGGTTTTCTGCACATTTTTTTGTGCTGAAAAACTAGGCTTATACTCGAGTATATACGGTAATTCGAATTTGCAAAGTTCAGACTACACTATAAATAATGCAAACCCCCTTCTGGACAATAAATAGAAATACAGGTCATAGACATGACGATAAATTATAATACAGGCCAAAAAATAGTCAATAAATAATTATACCGACTACTGTATAGGTGAGACAATAAATAATAAAAAAAAACCAGGACATGGCGATAAATAGTTATCTAGATCACAGACTACACAATAAATAGTAGTAGAAGCCCCAGACAAATCATAAAACAGGCCCCAATAACAATAACTATTTATAGCAGCTGTAGGCCAGACAATAAATAATAAGACAAAAGACAAGAAAATAAATAGTAAAACAGATCCCAGATTATACAATAAATAGTAATATAGACCTCTTACCAGTCGGTAAATAATAATCTTGACCCCAGAAAGTAATGCAAAAGCTCAGATCAGACAATAAATAATAATCGAGAATCCTTCCCAACCACTCATTCAATACCACAGTCCCAAGACCAAAGAATAAATGATGATAGAATCTACAGAACAGACAATAAATAGTATTACAAATCCTTAGCTAGACAATAAATAAAACAAAACACAGAGTTCATGAAATAAAAAATAATACAGACCACATACCAGATGATAAATGATAATAAATAACTCAAACTAGAAAATAAATAGTAAAAGAAGACCAAGACCCGACAATAAATAATAATACTACAGATAACAGATCAGACAATATATACGATATGATGAGCATAAGGATATTGTCACGGGGGCCTCTGCGACCCACATTCCAGGTTGCAGGCACACCTGTGCCCCTCGCCGGTTGGGTGCTCCCATGACCCATGTCCTGGGTCGCGGGCACACCGGGGCCTCTCTGCGGCCCCGGCTCCCCTCCTTGCCTTACCTGCCTGCGTTCCTGCTCCGGCAGTCCAGCGTGCGCATCTTTGCCTCCTAGGGCGCGCTTTGGCACTCGAAGATTTAAAGGGCCAGTGTACCGCTAATTGGCTCAGGCTCTATATTTCACCATTCAGTACAGGAAGCTACAATAATTTTATACTCCACTATCTTAGCTATCTTTGCTAAGTTATGCAGATTCTTCTCATGTAAGTGCACTGTACTGTTTTTCTCCTAGTGGTGGAACAATCCTTTTATTCTTATATACTACATATTTCAACTTGTTCTAACATTCCCTAATAGCTCATTGGGAATGGGAAGTATATTTTAAGTTTGGTGAAGAAATGGTTCAATGACAATGAGGTAGAGTTGCTGGATTGGCCCACAAAGTCCCAAGACCTCAACTTAATTGAAAACTTGAGGGTAGAGTTGAAGACAAATAACATTAGTACCACAAGTAACCACAGATTTACTTACCCGGTCCATTCGCGATCCAGCAGCTCATTCTCTTTGTGGATTCGGGTCCGGCCGGGATTCACTAAGGTAGTTCCTCCGCCGTCCACCAGGTGGCGCTGCTGCGCTGAAGTTCCCCCGAGGCCCGCTGGAATGCCCTGAAATTCACCGGCCTATACCTGGTGAAGGTAAGTGCAATTTTCGCTACACATTTTTTTTTAAAAATGTGGCGGTTTTTCCGAATCCGTAGGGTTTTTGTTCGGCCACGCACCCCGATTTCCGTCGCGTGCATGCCGGCGCCGATGCGCCAAAATCCCGGGGGAATACAGGGAAAATCATCGCAAATCGGAAATATTCGGGTAACACGTCGGGAAAACCGAATCGGGCCCTTAGTAAATGACCCCCATACTGTAGAGAGATATGAAAACAGCTGCAATTGGCTTTTTTAAAGTTGGACATTTCCTTCACTCTTCTCTCTTTCTTTTCTTCACTTACTTTTTCATTTATCATTCTGCACACTATTCTAGTCTTTTTATCCTGGTTGTCAATTTCTACTCACAGTCGACAATTCTGCTCCATTGAATACTGAAATTTATGATAACTTGCTGCTCGCTCTTGCTGCATGCATCTCAGAAACATCTCCACAATCTGACCATTTCTGCCAATTGAAACTTCTAAAATGCTAATTGTTGCGCTGATTCACTCTCGACTAGACTTCTGTAACTCCCTAATAATTGGTCTTCCACTCACTAAACTCTCTCCTCTCCAATCTATTCTAAATGCAGCAGCTTTTCAGACCAAATGCTACACGGATGCTTCCAGTTTGTGCCAATCACTGCACTGGCTGCCTATCTCCTTTCGTATTCACTTTAAAATAATAACCCTCATCCACAAAGCTCTGAATAATGCTGCACCTCCCTATCTCTCTTCTCTCATCTCAGTCTGTTGCCCAACCCATGCTCTTCGATATGTCAGTGATATTAGATTAATCTCTACCTCTCATGCATGTCTCCAGGACTTCTCCCGAGCTGCACCTATTCTCTAGAATGACCTTCCCCGGACTATCAGACTAATACCCTCCCTCCAAAGCTTCAAACGTGCTCTTAAAACCCATCTCTTTAGACAAGACTATCACATTTACTAACTGCATGAAATGTCGATTCTTCCTTTACTAATCCATCCTATGTCCTCCTCCCATCTTTTATCTCACAAACACCACGTATATACCAAGCTCCAGGCTTCTCTGCAGTCACTTTCACCATGGACCTTGTCAATATTATGGCAGCTGATGACTGGCTCAAGAAGCAGAATTATTATTTATTAAATTAAATTTTATATTGTTCCCTTATAAAGAATGGCTGGACCATTATACAACCTCTTATACCTCTTATGTCCCCACTTCATCCTCATAGACTGTAAGCTCTTGTGTCACCCCCTCATCCTCATAGACTGTAAGCTCTTGTGTCACCCCCTCATCCTCATAGACTGTAAGCTCTTGTGTCACCCCCTCATCCTCATAGACTGTAAGCTCTTGTGTCACCCCCTCATCCTCATAGACTGTAAGCTCTTGTGTCTCCCCCAAATCCTCATAGATTGTAAGCTCTTGTGTCACCTCCTCATCCTCATAGACTGTAAGCTCTTGTGAGCAGGTTCCTCAATCCTATTTTTCCATATGACTGTTTGTACTCTTTAATGTAATATTATATTTGCATATGTCCCCTATAATTTGATTTATGATGGCACTATATAAATAAAGATTATTATTATTTATATCTTTACAGAATTTACCCTAGATATCATTGGCTTATGCTGCAAATTTTTACACCGCAGTCACTTATATTATAGTGTCTCTATGCCCCTGAATACATAGAATTTCTTTCTAGCTCTCTGTAGCCCAGAATGAATAATAATACAATATATACAGTGGGTACTGAAAGTATTCAAACCACTTTCAATTTTTCATTCTTTGTTTCATTGCAGCCAATTGGTAAGATCAAAAAAGTTTATTTTTTTTTTGCTCTTGAAAATATACTCTGCGCCCAAACTTGATGGGAAAAACAGAAATGTAGATATTTTTGCTCATTATTTAAACAAGAAAAACTAAAATATCACATGGTCATAAGTATTCGGCCCCTTTGCTGTTACACTCATATTTAACTCACATGCTGTTCATTTCCTTCTGATCCTCATTTAGATGGTTCTACTCCATCTTTGGAATCTAGCTGTGTTTAATTAAACTGATTGGACAAGATTAGGAAAGGTAAACACCAGTCTTTATAAGACCTCATAGCTCACAGTGCATGTCAGAGTGCATGAGAATCATGAGGTCTAAGGATCTGCAAGGCACAGATCTGGCCAAGGTTACAAAAGAATTTCTACAGCACTCAAGCTTCCTAAGAGCACAGTAGCCTCCACAAATTTAAATGAAAGAAATTTGGGATGACCGCAACCAGGGGTGTACCTAGCCTGTCTGCTGCCTGAGGCAAGCCATAGAGAGACGCAACTCCCCCCCCCCCCCCGCCCATATAAGTAATATATCAGGGAGCATCAGGACCAGATCCATCATATTGGTTTGGTGTAAAAATAAATCAATGCAAAATGCATACAGCGTGCCACCATATAGTATAAAATGGATACAGCGTACCGCCATGTAGTATAAGATGGATACAGCGTGCCGCCATGTAGTATAAAATGCATACAGCGTACCACCATGTAGTATAAAATGCGTACAGCATACCACCATGTAGTATAAAATGGATGCAGCGTACCGCCATGTAGTATAAAATGGATGCAGCATATCGCCATGTAGTATAAAATGCATACAGCATATCGCCATGTAGTATAAAATGCATACAGCATATTGCCATGTAGTATAAAATGCATACAGCATATCGCCATGTAGAATAAAATGCATACAGCGTACCACCATATAGTATAAAATGGATACAGCGTACCATCATGTAGTATAAAATGCATACAGCATATCGCCATTAAGTATAAAATGCATACAGCATACCACCATGTAGTATAAAATAGATACAGCTTACCATCAAGTAGTATACAATGCATACAGAGTACTGCCATGTAGTACAAAATAGAAGCCCTGATAAATATCACAAATGCTGCATATACAAACAGTAGATACAGCATACACACACAAATATACACATACACACACACACACACACACACACACACACATATATATATATATATATATATATATATATATATATATATATATACACACACACACATATATATATATACACACACACACACAGATACACAAACACACATATACACATACACAAACACACATATATATACAAACACACATATATACACAGATGCACACATATATACATAGATACACACATATATACACATATATATACACACATATATATACACATATACACACAGATACACATATATATATATATATGTATATACAGACAGATACATATATACACAGAGACGAAAAGCGGAGCGGGGTTGACACGGGAGCGGAGGGGGAGCCGGGAGCGGAGGTATGCGAGGAGTGGGGGGGCGGTAGAACATTGTCGGCCGGCGGCCAGGAGCACGGTGCCCAGCTGGAAAGTGGTGCTGGCCTGCATCAAACTCCCGCATGTCGGCCGGAAGCTCAGTGCCTGCGGCGGCGGGGGGTGGGCACAAGGTGCCGACAGCAAGGTGCCGGACGGAGCGCTGCAACGTGGTCCCGTCCCGCGTGCAGAAGCTCAGTGCTGGCCGGTGGGAGCACGATGCCGCCCCCTCGTTGAGCAGGAGGCGCGCCGCCTGAGGCAAGATGCTCAACTCGCCTCATGGCAGGTGCGCCCCTGACCGCAACTCTTCCTCAACCTGGCCGTCCAGCCAAACTAAGCAATCGTTGGGGAAGTGTCTTGGTGAGAGACAGGGCTGGCCCAGGGCTACCGGAGGGGGGGGGGGCTACATAAGGCTGTACATAAGGAATCCATGGGATGAGGAGGGCTGCATCTAATAAATCCATAGGGGGAATTTATATAAAATAACCATAAGGGCGCTGTATATAAAATAACCATTAGGGGGTAAACTAGGATATATTTTAGGGGATAAGAGACTGTTTTAGTTTCAAAATTTTTAATACCGCCTACTGCGGCTCTATCGCACAGGGTCCTACTGAACCCTGGAGTTGACCCTGGTGAGAGAGGTAAAGAAGAACCCCAAGATCACTGTGGCTGATCTCCAGGGATGCAGTAGGGAGAAAGTTTCACAACGTCAACTGCAGCCTTCACCTGTCTATGCTTTATGGCAGAGTGTCCCGATGAAAGCCTCTCCTCAAAAAGGACTCCCAGATGCATGTACAGGACAATTGGTAATTAAAGGAAAGATTAATGTGGCCAAGTACAGAGATATCCTGGACCTCTTCCATAGTGATCTGGACCTCAAACTGGGCCGAAGGTTCACTTTCCAACAAGACAATGAGCCTAACACACAGCTAAAATAACAAAGCAGAGGCTTCAGAACATCTTTGTGACTATTCTTTACTGGCCCAGCCAGAGCTCTGACCTAAACCCAATTGATCATCTCTGAAGAGACTTGAAAATGGCTTCCACCAGCATTCACCATCCAAACTGAGGGAAATGGAGAGGATCTGCAGGGAAGAGTAAATTATTTGTTTCAAAGTGTAGCATCCAGCATAGCAACAGGATGAGCATTTTTGGATTGCACACAGTTTGGCCAATGCTTTATTAAAATGGATATAAGCAAGAATGTTACATTCAATAATATAAACTGAATAATCTGTGTGCGCTATATAAATAAAGAAGTATTATTAATTTTATTAAAATATTGGAAAATCCACTTGCCATACACAATGTAGTTCACTCTACAAGCACATTCATCTTCTGCAAATGCTGCCATCTTGTGGTAAATTTGATGTATCATAGGGTACAAATAATGTTCATCACTCATTTGATACTAAAATGTTTGCCTTTATAGATGTTTTATGTTATTACAAAGTAAAAGATTCCAAATCTATAACTATGCTTTTAATTCATTAAAATAATAATTGTAATTAATTAATGAAGTCATTTTGGGTAAAGAGTAAACTGTATGAAATAATCATTTCAAAATAGCCAAGTACTATAATAACCAGTGGCAGTAATGAAGAGTTAATCCTGCTTTATGTTCTGACCTTGGAGATCCATAAAGCTATTAGATTTTTAGTTGAACCTTTGTCCTGGAATTAGCCTTTACCATTTGTAAGACTAATGGGATCTTGGTGGTTCAGGAACACTGTATGAAGTGCCGGGCGTTCACTGTACATATACTATTAGAGAGGATTGATTGTAATTTTAAACCTTTTATCTTAGATATATATTTTATGAATTTTTTTTTGTAATAGCCTTAGTGTAGTGAGCAGTAACCTTAAATATACTCTATGTATTATTTATCCATTGAATGGTATTTCTCAAAGTTACATATATGATTCTCTGTTCTAACCTAATATAGTGTGTGTTGGTTAATATATTGCTTGCATTTTCTATAAGTATAGATATTAAAGGGGACCTGTGAGCATGTGTGGTAGTATACCATAGCAGTATATTGCTCTCCACATGACATATAGACACTTCCAATGCAAGGGAATGAATTATAGATGCCATACATTTTCAGCTTCCTACTAAGGATGCGTTCAGTTAAATTCTTTATAGGATTTGTTGACATTGGGCACATGTATTTCTGATCTGTATGCTTAGGTCCACTCTCTGCCTGTGAATTAGCCTGTTTCTGCACCATACATGCACATTCTGCTAGATGTGAACATACCCTTATAGTTACATTGTATCATAGTCAGTATGTCTATGCATTGAAGACGCATTACCACATAGGTGAGATCAGTATGTGAAGTAGTGTCATCTGCCATGGATGAATGCACTGAATATATATATATTTTAGTCATATATATATATATATATATAATTTTTTGTTTGTTTGTTTCTTATATACAGTACACTACATAATATGAATAAAAATACTTAATAAAATAATATTCATAAAGACACATAATGCATACTAATAATACCTAATAATAATAATACAGTACAAATAAAAATAATAATATTGATGTTTTACACGGCTTATGTATACTGTAATTACAATTTATGTCACTGTTGCCTTTTATAGCTTAACTATTTTTTTTTTTATTTTGACTTATGTTCAATTTCTTGGTATCACTGTAGTTAATATTTGTGTAATTTCACCTGCTGCTTCTCCAGACTTTGGACCTCTTGGATTATTCTTTAAAAAAAATTTAAATCCTTATAATATTTTTTTAAAAATTATTTTTATTATAGCAGGCCTGTAGCGGACTAGGTTGAGATCGATTTGGAAGCAACACATTTAGAATAATTCTTAAGAAAGAAATAATTGCATGGATTTACTGAGTTATTTGTATTGTTTAATATATCATTTAATTATTTCATGTCCTATTGAGGATGTTGTATAAATTGTTACCCTGTTTTTTTTGCCTTTAATTGTTTTTCTTCTACTTAACAATTGACACTTCTGCAGTGTCTACCTGTACTGTGGGATTGAGTATTCATGTGGATACTGGGAATACGGCGATAATAAAGCAACAATAATAAAATAGCTACCTTGAGAATTTCCTATGATATTCTATAACTTGTGTTCCTTTAACACTTTATACAAGCCCATATGTTATAGTCCCAATCGTATTATAAATAAGTAGTTGACAAATAACTTATGGGACTGAAGACGTTTCAGTATCGCTGGCCCAGGGGATAATGGCATAAGTGCTTTAAAAGCCATCCCTCAAGTCCAACATCTAGAGAAAATGTCATTTCACATAGAAAAATAAATATGTTTACAGCGTTACTGATGTGCGATAGATTTACAATACAGAGAAGTGGTTAAAAGAGAAAGAGGGAAAAAAATGTAACATTTTAAATCAGATTTTTTTTTCTTCCCATAGCAAACAATGCTATTTTTGGAGATCAAAATTATAGAGTGCGGTAAAGGTATAAGCCCAGTGGTCCCAAATTGCTATGTAAATTAGTGTAAAAATCACAGCTGCACCCCACATCAGGAATAGCTCTTTTTTTAACCTCTTCACTGCTGTTTCTGAAACAACGAAAGGCCTGACCTTACATTTATTGTGTAGTCAGTGACCTGAGGGTCGATTTGTATAAATGTGACAAATATATATATATATAGATAGTACATTGTATATAACCAGATGTATATATAGTGTATGATTAATTTTATCTCTTTACATTGTAAGACATTTGCCACGCTGGTACTTGGAGCCCATCATAAGTTTTCCTTAGTTAATTTACATCACCTTTTGCTTGTCTTAATATGTTCAAACATAGGAAGACATTTTATTATTAAAGAACAGGTGGCTACCACGTATAATCCTGATCCAAAAAGCGCACACTATAATTTACAGTAAACTGCCTGCTTCTAACATGCTGATTACTTATGTGTACAATTATAACTTGTTACTATTGTAATACTTGTTACACTAACGCTGGCTTCTGTGTTTGCTCAGATTAGCAGAGCCCCTTTTGAGTTTCTATGACCTAGTAATGCACATAGGGGACAGATTGTCTATTTTACAGTATGACTACTTTTTACACCATTTCAAGATTTGGCACATTATCACTTTTGTTTTTACTTACAATGATGAGAGCGCCAGCGAAAGGGAACCTATCACCAGCATTTTCTCCACTTGACAACACCATCCGTAAGGGTATGACATATTCTCATTAGTATTCCCTATTTTAAGGTAAAACTCACCAATTTACATTCTATAACAGTTCCTTAAATTATATATAGTTGAATATATATACATTGAATATAGTTGATTTTTGCAAGGTGAGGCACAATGAGAAGCTGGAAGGAGAGCATCATTTTTGGTTCAAGAACTCTTACAACCAACATTATTGTTTCTTTTCGGATATCAGCTTGGCGCTTTAGAGCTCCAAATACCAGTGTCATAAGTAACATTCTCCCTCCACCCTTGCGGCGTCACTCTTTTCATGATCTCTTTATGATTTTAGAGAGAATAGTCTTGTTGGTAAAATTGCTGATTTTTAATACAATAACTAATATTTATACCCTACCTGATGGGGCTATTAGTTTAGTGGTGAAAATACTGCTTGTAGGTTTCTAGTTCTGCGCACATCTGGATATGTCATGTTATCAGTGCAAACGCTTCTACAATAAGATGTTCTGCAAACATTTTTCTTAAATGGTTGCTTCATCTTATTGTATGGTCTTTTTTTTCGCCATAAATTATTGTAGGAGTTACATTAAAACTACAATGTACACTTTGGCCGTGGGTCCTACTGAATCTATGGTTCTGGTTGGCCCTCTCAAATCACCCAAATCTGGCACATTCACAGATATGATTTTGTTAGTCAACGCAATAATGTAGAAAGAGATATGAAAATTCAAGATTGCCTAAGAGGGGTATGACTCACATAACGTTATCGGTGCTAGTTATTTAGATTAGAATTAAAAAACAATTTGTCTGTTTGTTGTTTAAATGTCTGTTTTAAATGTGTGTATCACTCTCCATATACACAAAAATGATTGTGTCACTTTTGTTAGTTTATTCTGTCAGTTTTCCTTTATAACAAATGTGACATAAGAAATCAATGGGAAAGGGCTTTATTGGAATTTCTTAAGAAAAAGTTGAATCCAAAAAAATTCAAACACACTCTTACTTATTTTATGCCAACGGAGGTTGTGAACTAAAGCTCCACATACTTACCGTAACTAGTAAACACTTTCTAAACTAAGTGTATTCAACAATTTGAATACAGTGAGTAAATAAAGGCTCTTTGGACTGTTCCAACTTATATATAATGTAAACTTAAAAGCAGTAAAACATATGCTGTTTGTATATAGATTATGTATATTTCACTAATCACAATAAAGAATCACAATTTTATAAAATATTGTTTTTTTAAGCATGGTTTAAAATGTAAATTACCAATTCATTTTAGCTAAAGTCCATGTACAAGTAAGTAAATTAAATTCACAACTACAGGTGGTGCCCTACTTAAGGACAACCGACTTACAGACAACCCATAGTTAAAGACGGACCCCTTTTCGCACTGTGACCTCTGGTAAGGGTCTCTGGAAGCTTTACTATAGTCCTAGACTGCAATGATCAGCTGTAAGGTATCTGTAATAAAGCTTTATTGATAATCCTTGGTCTAATTACAGCAAAAAAATTTGAAACTCCAATTGTCACTGGGGCAATAAAATTATTTTGTCTGGAGCTGCAATGATAAAATATACAGTTTCGACTTACATAAAAATTCAACTTAAACAAACCTATGGAACCTATCTTGTACGTAACCTGGGGACTGCCTGTGTTAGTATTTGGGTAGAATTGTTATCTTTTGACTACCATTTTAAGATATAAAGCACTGGGGCAGATTAACCAATCCTGTTTCATTTTTATACAGTGCAAGATTTGACTAGACAGTATTATAACGTGCCGAATTTATATGATGGAATCTCACTGACTGTCAGTGAACCCACTGAAACACTGCGAGTGACGACGTAAGCCGACACCTGGGAGCAGAGTCTAACTGGCACCTGGTATTCACCAGAGCCTGCCGCAAAGTGGGTTGGACTTGCTGCAGCGTGGTACCATCAGGTCGCTCCACAAGCGCAACTTTGCTTGTGCTGGTGGTCAAGGCAAGGTACAAAATCGGCAGGCAGAGACGGAGTTGTGGTCAGGCAGAAGCTTAGGACAGGCGGCACAGGATCGGAGTTGGGGACCAGGCAATAGGTCAGGACAGGCGGAAGAGAATCGAAGTTAGGAACAGGAATCGAGGTCACAACGGGAATTCACTATAAACACACAGGGTATAGCTTTCTCAACGGCACGAAACACAAAGATCCACCAGGGGATGCAGGAAGATGCCGCCTATTTATTAGGGCAGCCTAATGGCATATGGCTTTATGTGATACAATGATGATGTGTATCTGTATTCACATTGAGAAGTTTTAAATATTTTGATTGCATCCTATTGTGTTATGTGGATTCTTATAGAGTATATGAAAATCTCTGTTTGTCTGCCTGTATAAGGAGTCATTCATGGATCAATAGCCGGGTAGTCCTTTATACCAACTATTTATGCCCACTTTTCTGTAAGGCCTCAAGCACACCACTGTGATTGCATTCGGGCCTCAAACAATGGGCCGTTGTTTGCAGCCCAGCTTACACTGGCGAGGTGAGGCGAGCACCGCTGAATCTCACTGATGCCAAACTGACAGAGATCGGCTGCTCTATAATTTGTGGTGTGGCTGGTGCTGACCATGCACTGCACCATGGACTTGCACAATATGAGGCTAAAGGCCGGTGAGCTAGCTGCAGTTTGTGCGGCTAGCTCACAACCTCTGTACACAGTTATGCTCTCGAGGCCTTAGTCTGTTTCTTGACTACAAATTTTTTCTTATCCATGGTGTTTTGCCAAGCATCTCTTGACATGCTTTACCTACAACAGGACTAATCAGAGAGAAAGCAACCTGGTGAACCTGTTGGAGAAATGCGCAGATCCTTGTACAAAGGTTGAATGTAGAAAACAGATGAGGTCATAATGCAGTTGAACATGGTCCAAAGCGAAACCATTTAAATAATACAGTAGGTCTACAACCTTCTATCCTATACACTATGCTCAGGCTGACAATCCAAAGTCTACAATATGCCTTCAAGTACCTGAAATGTTGACATAAAGATTTTGCTTGTCTGGACACTATAATTACTCCAGCTTCACCCTACGCCCCAGTTCCTCAGTCTCCAGTTCTATCACAAGCTGCAGCACCACAGCCTTCACAGTTCTCTCTAAGTGCCAATTCAGAATTACACTGCGCTTTGTCAAATGCTGGAGATCAAAAATGTTGCTGTGGATTAAAAAAATGTTTTACCAAAATTACTTTTTACCAAAATTGACTTGTAAAGTGTATTTAGAAAAGTGGAAAATGCAAGACTGTCCTCAAACTTAGAAATGCTTATTACTGTATATACTTGAGTATAAACCAACCCAAGTATAAGCAGAGACCCCTAACACAAAAAAACTGGAAAACCTATTGACTCAAGTATAAGCCGAGGATGGGAAATGCATTGGTCACAGCCCCCCAGTATATAGCCTGCCTGCCCCCCCAATATATAGCCTGCCAGCCCCCCTAGTATGTAGCCTGCTAGCCCCCGCAGTATGTAGCCTGCCAGCCCCCTGAAGTATATAGCAAGCCAGCCCCTGTAGTATATAGCCTGCCAGCCCCTGTAGTATATAGCCTACCAGCCCCCCCCCCCACTCTATAGCCTGCCAGCCCCCCCACTCTATAGCCTGCCAGCCCCCCCACTATATAGCCTGCCAGCCCCCCAGTTTGTAGCATGCCAGCCCCCTGTAGTATATAGCCTGCCAGCCCCCCCAGTATGTAGCCTACCAGCCCTCTGTAGTATATAGCCTGCCAGCCCCTGTAGTATATAGCCAGCCAGCCCCTGTAGTATATAGCCTGCCAGCCCCTGTAGTACATAACGTGCCAGCCTCTGTAGTATATAGCCAGCCCCTCTGGTATATAGCTTTCCAGCTCCTGTAGTACACAGCCTGCCAGCCCCTGTAGTACATAGCCTGCCAGCCCCTGTAGTACATAGCCTGCCAGCCCCTGTAGTACATAGCCTGCCAGCCCATGTAATATATAGCCTGCCAGCCCCTGTCCCCCATATTTAATACCTGTAGGAAAAAAAAAGTGTACTCACCTTCTGACGCCCAAAAGGTCCTCTTATATACATTGCGGCTCCGGCATCAGCTCCATTTCCCCGCGGTCCTTCGCAGGCATCATAGTGTGTGCCGATGCCGGCGCACACATTAGGACGTTAGCATGCGGCTGACGTCAGGATGCCTGCGATGGACCGTGGGGACATGGAGCTGATGTCGGAGCTGTGATGGATAGAAGAGGACCTGCCGGGGGGTCGGAAGGTGAGTAGACATTTTGTTTTTTTTTCTTGACTCGAGTATAAGCCGAGATAGGGTTTTTTGGCACATTTTTTTGGCTGAAAAACTCAGCTTCTACTCGAGTATATATGGTAAGAATATCTGGTTGTGTTCTTTAGCTGCTGCAGTATTCCAGTGGTCTTTCAGGAATTTTTAATTGAGTTTCTCACATGAGTTGGTAATGCATTGAAAGAAAGTTTCTTTGGTCCTGTATTGGCTATGAAAGAACAATCTTTATGCTACGTAGGGAATGCTCCCCTTGCATACAAATTTGTGTCTGCAACGACCAACGCTTGATCTGCACTACTCTAGACTTGTACAATTAGTGCTTGTCCATGCCTCTCTAACCTCCTTCACTGTGTGAGTATTATGTTCATATAATGTTAGTCATTTACTAAGGGCCCGATTCGCGTTTTCCCGATGTGTTACTCGAATATTTCCGATGTGCGACGATTTTCCCTGAATTGCCCCGGGTTTTTGGCGCGCGCGATCTGATTGTGGCGCATCGGCGCTGGCATGCACGCGATGGAAATCGGGGGCGTGGCCGAACGAAAAACCCGACGGATTTGGAGAAACCGCTGCATTTAAAAAAAAAAAGGGTCGCGGGACATGCACTTACCTTCACCAAGTATAGGATCGTGAACTCCGGCAGGCCTCAGTGGACTTCAGCGCAGCAGCGACACCTGGTGGACGTCGGAGGAACAGCCTTAGTGAATCGCCAGAAGACACAAATCCACCACAGAGAACGCACCGCTGGATCGCAAATGGACCAGGTTAGTAAATCTGCCCCATTGTTTCTATTTTTGGGACCTTCTATTTCCCTTAGCTTTGTACTAGCTAATTTATTATAGGCCCGTTTTCTTATGTCATTATTATTAACTTTCCTTTAATGCATAAATTCGAATTAGGCTTCGTCATTGGCTTTTAACCATTTCTTGTACCTTGCACTTGCTTTATATATATGTTATTGAGTCTCAACTAGTGTTTGTATGTGGCACCCACTCGTAGACATACTGCCTGGACTGTCTATAGTCCAAGTAAAAAGGCAAGAAAAAGCAGGTCACTCACCAAAAATACACAGTCTTTAATGCAGCCAGCGGGATACACGAGAGAGGAACCAGGCACGCCACAAAGGACGGACCGTTTCGCGCGTTACGCAAAGGTCTGGACCGTCTATAGTGTCTAACCAGGTATATTTTATCATATGTATTTTTTATTTATTATTATTGTCAAATTAAGATTATATATTTTTTAATTGGTTTATTTGTTGCAATTGTTGGTTTTTCTCTCAATCTACTTTTGTGGGTTGTTTGTCTGAGAAGCTTCCATTGGGTATTCTGGTTTATTAAGAGTGTATAGAATGACTATTAATTTTGTTATTTTTGATTATCTTCATTTATTTGATTTATTTATCCCAGAGGTATCAGAGGCTAAGTTCTTTCTATAGGAATAAAAATGTAAAAACCAATTGTGTCCTTTTGCTGTTTTTTCACATTTTCTAATTCTAGTCATGCATAAATGGATAAAATTTATAAACATTGCTAATATGACTCAGGGTGAAATGATCAATTATGTGACGCTGAAAGTTGCTGTAATGTCTAACCTCCATGCTGAGCTGTGTAAACTAAATTAATTCTGTTACAAAGTTTCTGTATTAGACTTTATTAACACATAAGTGTTTCAGTTATTGATATGTATTAGTATTGCAAAATCAGCAGTGGATTTAAAAAACCAAACAATTTCCATTAAAACTTATTTATGACCAATCTCCATCTGTGTCAGCATCTTCCTCAGTTCATACTGTGTGGATGAGGAGACGCAGAATTTTTTATTACAACTGAACAGTCCTCTAGTGGCTGGGCTGCTTATTAAATCTGTCACACTGGGCAAGCTTTATTCTGGACCGGTAATGGTTAACATGCTCTCTTTATCAGAGCTCTTCCCCTTTCACCTGGACCAGAGTTCCTAATCCCATAAACGTTCTGTGTGTGCTATACTCATGGTTAAAGTCTTTTTTGAAGCTATATTGTTCGAGCTTCTGTTTGCTATTTCTGTACTTCCGCTTTTCGATTTTTGGCTCTCAATCCTCAACTATTTCTTGTATTTGAAGATTTGTGCCTTTCAAGCTAGCTATGATGTGGTTTGGTCTACTGACCTTTCTTTGTGTTATTTGTTTGTCTTATTTTGTGTCCACACTTTGGCATAGGCAGGAACCGTCTTTATGGTTGACCTGTATCGCATAGGATAAACTGAGGCAAGCAGGCAGGGCTGTTGGGCTGGGCTGGAGCTTTAGGATTCACTGTCTTGTATGTCGTCCCTTAGTCCAGTGTCCACATTACACTCCACACTTGGTTTTGACTTGCAGTGACCAAAACCCAAAATAATAATAATAATTCTTTAGTTATGTAGCGCACAGAGATTACACAGCGCTGCACAGAGTTTGCCAAATCGTTCCCTGTCCCCAATGGTCTCACAATCTAATCAACCTACCAGTGTGTTTTGGAGAGTGGGAGGAACCCGGAGGAAACTGGAGGACCCAGAGCAAACCCACTCAAACATGCAGAGAACATACAAATGTTGACCCTGGGACTTGAACCCAGGACGCCAGCGCAAAATGCAATAATTATTCTACCAAAGCCATAGTCAATAAATTTCTGACAGCAATATTTTGCATGAAGTCATGGATAGCAAATTATAACTAGAGACATTATTGCATAGCTGTTTCAACTTTTTTGGTATAGCATGCACTAAGGTGGGTTATAGAAATCAGTATTTTATTGATAGATCCTGATGACTTAGAAGGGACCAAAGATGTAGTACGTTCTTGACTTTATGCTATCACTAGAGAAGACATATCTAAAGATATGTCCAAAGTCTGGTTATATCCCTTTGTTTTATTGCTAACATATTCTTTGATATGATTGATACATGTTCGTCGGGTGTAGTTCCTCAACATTTAATTATAAATATTGATGTTCGGAGTTTACATTGGATGTTTGATTTTTCTATCCAATAAGCAGTCTGTAAGAGACCCCTCCACCTCCACCTCCTGAACATCAGAGAAAAGGGCTGAAAACACTCAATGAAGAATCTTGACCAAAGCTATTGAAGCACAACTTATAAGGAGCGGACACAGACAGTCCTGAAACTGAGTACATCAGACTTTCCCTACCAACTTACTCCAAATTGTTTTCGGCAGTGGTCAGAAACTGGGTGACAGTCCCTGCTTAATTTTAAGTTATAACAACAGATCAGGACAAGACAAACAAATGTATAAGAAAAGTTGCTAGAGCCAAGTCATAATCCTCCAGCCAGAAGATATCAGATATAAGCAAACAAAATGAAGATTTTTCAATTATAAACTATAACAAGCACTGAAGATAGATTGCCAGAACCTTCTATGTGATGCTAGAATTCTGGTTCCATTGCTGAGGATGCATTGATAAGGATTCTGTCAATCACAGAAAGTTACCTGTTATTGACCTAGAAAGGAGACTACTGGGTGTGATGTATAATGCTGTTAAGAAGATTTTGAACATTTATAACAGATTTAGAAAGAATTTTTAATTGTTGACTGAGGATGATGCTTGCACAAATATTACACAACTCTTAACCCCTTAACGACTTGGCCTTTTTTAGTTTTTTCACTTCCATTTTTCACACCCCACCTTCAAAAATCTATAACTTTTTTATTTTTCCACATAAAGAGCTGTGTTATGGCTTATTTTCTGCGTAACAAATTGCACTTCGTAGTGACGGTATTCAATATTCCATGGCGCGTACTGGGAAGCGGGAAAAAAATTCCAAATGCAGTGAAAATGGTGAAAAATTCCAAATGCAGTGAAAATGGTGAAAAAACACATTTGCGACGTTTTCTTGTGGGCTTGGATTTTACAGCTTTCACTGTGTGCCCCAAATGACATGTCTACTTTATTCTTTGGGTTGCTACGATCACAGGGATACCACATTTGTACAGGTTTTATAATGTTTTCATACATTTAAAAAAATTAAAACCTCCTGTACAAAATTTTTTTTTTTGATTTTGCCATCTTCTGGTGCTAATAACTTTTTCATACTTTGGTGTACGGAGCTGTGGGTGGTGTCATTTTTTGCGACTTTTGATGGCGTTTTCATTGCTATCATTGTTAGGACTGTGCTACCTTTTGATCACTTTTTATAAATTTTTTTATATTTTCCAAAATGGCAAAAAAATGTCATTTTTGACTTTGGACGCTATTTTCCGTTACGGGGTTAAACGCAGTGAAAAACCGTTATTATATTTTGATAGATCGTACATTTTCGGACGCGGTGATACCTAATGTGTTTATGATTTTTACTGTTTATTAATATTAATATCAGTTCTAGGGAAAGGGGGGTGATTTGAATTTTTAGGTTTTTTTAATATAATTTTTTTTTTCAAACTTTTTTTTACTTTTACTTTAACTATTTTTCAGACTCCCCAGGGTACTTTAACCCTAGGTTGTCTGATCGATCCTACCATATACTGCCATACTGCAATATGGCAGTATATGGGGATTTTACTCCTCATTCATTACAATGTGCTGATAGCACATTGTAATGAATGGGTTAAAACGAGACAGCTTCGGGCCTTCGTGAGGCCCGATGCTGTCATGGCAACGGATCACCGCTCCCCGTGACGTCATCGGGGAGCGAAGATCCGCGCCAAGATGGCGGCGCCATCTTTTTGAAGCCTCCGGCAGCATTGCGGCAGCGATTGCGGTGAAAGCACCCACGATCGGTGCTAGCACAGATCGCGGGTGTTACCGGTAAGCCTTTGCTGCAATATGCAACAAAGACTTACCGGCTATGGAGAGGGCTCGGCCCGCGAGCCCTCTCCATGCACCGGGACCCGCGTCGGGGTTAAAGAGAATTTGCCATTTAAATTAACCCACCCAAAAGAAATGCTTAATTAAAAACAATGATTAAAAAGCAATTCCTTTATCCCTAAATGGTTCCTTTCCAATGTTAAAATAATCAGTTGTGAGTCCATCACACTAAGTGAGTCATGCATTTTAAATTTTACTACCATTTTCCTGATTGACAAGTCTCACTGCTAGAACATTGAGAGAGAGCTTTGTTACATCATTGACCAGTTCATGTCATGTCACCAGGGTGAGGTCATCTTAGTTCATCCTAACCCAGTAAGATTTGCAATGTTTACCCGATGTATGTATCTGATCACATGAAATCACAATGGCTTAGACTCTGCCTATATATCCTGTCAAAAGAAGGGTGTCAGTTAAGTTCCCATAGAGTTCACATAAAGTTTTCAGGATCGGTGGATATCAGGTGGTATTTCTATTGATGATGGGCGGACCCTTCAATCAGGGTTCAGTAAAGGAATAATAACAGCGATTGGTGCCAGCACCGATCTCAGGTGTTACCAGTGGGTGAGTGGACTCATTTAGAGGGTTTACACCCACGATAAGTGCAAGCACTAATCACAGGTGTTCAGATTAAGGTCCTGTTTCGGCGAGACCCAAAGACCCTAATACTGATAGGTGTGCTCATCTCTAATTCCTACCCATATCTAATTCTGACCTTTTACCTTGTTTCAATGCCATAAATTATATTTTCAAAATGAATACACAAATTTGAATTACAATACTTTCTCTTCAAACTTTTGACCAGGACTCAGTAATACTTTTCATACTATGGCCCATCCTTAAACCAAAGGTTCTCCTAAGGACCTAATAGAATTTGGTGCTTTGAGATAAATTGACTAGGTAAATACCTGTTTTTACCATTTGAATATGCCAACAGCAAACTTAAAATCGACTAGTTAGTTTTTGAAAAAAATGTTTCTTTATTGCTATAAAAGTAACAAAAATAAAGAAGAAACACTAGAATATTGATTGACTATATAATTTATTTTATTACTTAAGCTGGAGAGGACACTTATTTTAAAAAGTTCTATCTTTTTATTTATTTTTCTAATTACTGTGAAAGCTGAAGTTTTTACAATTAGATCTATTGTTTTAGGACTGTAGAAATATTTTTTAGAAACCACTTAATAAAGTTTTGATGGTTAAAGAGTAAAGTCTCAGACATCAGCAAATAACAGTAGATGACATTTGTAAAACATATTTATAGACATAATTAAAAAGCTCAAACAGAAAATAACATATGATGTACACAAAAGTCTTAGTCAGAAACATATGGCAGGAACCACAAATTGCCCCACCTTCGTGTCACATTCAACACTTGACACTTTCATTATAATACATCTGAGACCTCATAGGTAATTTGAGACTAGACATCAGCTCGAAGGACTAGCGCTCTATTGTGGGGGGGCTTAAAATCTTACTCTATCACAAAGATCATACAGTGCATGTTTGTATTGATTATTATGTAATAATAATTAAAGAAGAGATTAATGAGCATTATTTCATCACATTCACAAAAACATTTTACAATCCTGTTCTGGTAAGTAAAGATCACTGTAAGTAATGGTTAAAATTACATTTTTTTCCAAAATAGTGAATTCCTAAATAGAATATTCTAGGTTTTGAAAGTGTCCAGCCCATAACAATACTTTAGAAACGCCTCAACATGTTTAAAAATAATTTAAAAAGATATAATATCTCTTCTGTTCCCTTGCTACTCTTGTTCTGACTATTCTCAGGCCCTCATCAACAGAGAATTAGTAAAGTGGGTACCCCTCCACTTTACCTCTCCATTTTAGAGATTTGGGTTTTTTGGGGCAGAACAACTTGATGTTTTTCGATTTTGGGTTCACCATCTGGTATAAGAGATTTTTCATATTTTGATACCTCATAAAGTTTGAGACATGGCAATACCGAACATATTTATAATTATATTTTTTATTTGTGTTCTGGGGAAAAGGGAAGTGATTTGAACTTTTAGTTTTTTACATATTTTTAGTGTCTCAAAACTTTTACATTTTTTTACTGTATTTTTAGGCCCTGCAATACAGTAGTGATCAGACCTCCTAGGGTTGAAACACTTTTTTATAAAAAAATATTTTATAGATCTTTCTATGAGAGCCACCGAGAGTCACGGCTGTCATACCAATAGGTTATCGTTCTCTGATGATGTCACAGGAGAGAACCATCCAGATACAAGATAGCGGTGTCTGTGGGGTGCTGTCATCTAAGTGTCCCCATTGCTTTTGATGGTTCTAGAGGAAAGGCAAGTGGAAAACGGCAAGCTTTAAGTGTAAATTGAATTTTATTAATATCTGTACACCAGTAGATAAAACGGCTAAAAACATGTAAAAGGGTATTGTACACACAAACATAATACCAATCCAGACACAATACGTGTCCTAGAGCAGTGTACTAGTGCAGTGTAAAAAATTAGTAGCCAATTACACAATATAGCATTAATGAACTAAGCTCAAAGAACACAATAACATACATTGCATCAGTCAAATAGCAAAGTATCAATACATATATCAATAGTATAAGCATAAGAGGGCTGGGTAGGAATAAACGTCACATGTATCGCCACTTACAAGTGGTTCCTAAAGGTGCATTATTGTAATGATGTGACAAATTTTTATACCTATAAGGCTGCATTCAGATGAACGTATGGGGGACGTACTTATGTCCCCCATAGACGGCAATGGCCGCACGGAGCAATGCGTGTAGCACCATACCGCTCCATACATGTGGAAAATATAGGACATGTCCGTATGCCATGCATTTCTATGGAGAGGGGAGCGGTCACCCCTTCTCCTTTCCAGCGGGTCGGAACGGGCATATCTTCATCTAAATGCAGCCTAAGAGGGACAGAAAATCCCTATTCCAACACCTGCCCCCTTCCCCACGAGTGTATGAGATCCTACAGCACATGCGGCCTTGCAGGCATGTAAGCGCCATCACGGATTAAGAGTGTAGCCAATATTTTTTTTTTTTGTTTAGACTTTTAAAAGTTTTATAGACATTAAGAAGAGTTTCATCAACTATTTTGGCTATTTTTCAAGATAAGGGGATACTAATTGCAATTATTAAGTGATACTTTAGTTGTGACCTTGTAAATAGTCCTCACTATTATTATATTATTATATGTATAATTGGTGGATGAGTAACATTGTAATATAGCACTGTCACACTGTCAAATGGTACGGATGGAAATGGAGCGGAGGACCATGTGGACATATCTGACCTTGCTTCTAAATAACTGTTTTTAGTTTTATTTTCCACCCTGAGAGTATGTGTGAGGTTTATTCCCCTCTTAAGCACATTCTGCTAAACTGGCTAATAATGATATATATATTATTACCGTATATACTCGAGTTGAAGCTGACCCGAGTATAAGCCGAGGCCCCTAATTTTACCACCAGAAACTGGGAAAACCCATTGACTTGAGTATAAGCCGAGGGTGGGAAATGAATTGGTCACAGCCCCCCCCCAGTATATAGCCAGCAAGCCCCCAGTAGTATATAGCCAGCCAGCTCCCAGTAGTATACAGCCAGCCTGCCTCTTGTAGTATACAGCCAGACTGCCCCCTGTAGTATACAGCCAGCTCCCTATAGTATACAGCCTTCCCCCTATAGTATACAGCCAGCTCCCTATGGTATACAGCCCACCCAGCACCCTGTAGTATATAACCAGCCAGCACTTAGAAAAATAAACTTACATACTCACCCTCCGGCGGCCCCGATGCTCAGCATGGCTCCCCGATGTCGGCGCGGCTCCTCTTCTGTCTTCCTCATGGCTCCTCTTCTTTCTTCGATCTTCAGTAACAGCCGGCAGGGCTCGGCCATGCTATTTCCCCCCCGGCGCATACTATGACGTCATCAGTGGCCGCATCATGGTATGCGCCGGCCGGGAGATAACATGGCCCCGCCCTGCCAGCTGTTAAAGAAGACCAAAGAAAGAAGAGGAGCCGCGGGGAAGACAGAAGAGGAGCCAAGCCGACATTGGGGAGCTGCGCTGATCATAGGGGCTGCCGGAGGGTGAGTATATAAGTTTATTCTTTTATTGACTCGTGTGAGGTTTTTCAGCACATTTTTTGTGCTGAAAAACTCGGCTTATACACGAGTATATACGGTACATTTCTATTTGCTATTGATTGATACAATACAGGCGATCCCCAACTTAAGAACACCTGACTTACATACGACCCCTAGTTACAAACGGACCTAGGCTACAATAAACAGCTTTAACAGTTATAAATTGTGCCTGTAATTAAGATTTATTGTTAATCCTGGTTCTTATGACAATCCAACATTTTTAAAATCCAATTGTCAAGGAGACCAAAAAAATTTTGACTGGGGTTTTAAATGGTTTGAACCTTGGTAAAGGTCAAAGCTGGCATAGAAATCATTAAACACCCTCTGAAGTTGTCAAGGGGAGAGCAGACTGGACCCAAATAGCGGCACCCATGCGGCGGCATCATATAAGTGCTGCCATTGAGCACAATACTCTGCGTGACTCTTTTTAAATGTTTTTAATTGTTTTGCCCAATGGTGTACGCTTAGTAATACAATTTAAAGCAAATCTACCATCAAAAAGGGGGAGGGTGAGACATGTTGTGCTCATTGTAACAGCACTTCAATCTGCAGCACTGAGGGGCTCTAATTTTAAAAGTTGATTTTAGAAGGAAGAAGGCCTTGGATAACAAAAATAAGAAGATTGCCACAGTCGTGTTGCCTGGAACTGAGAGTAAGTTTCCCTGGTTTATCCATGTTTGATGGTAGATTTCCTTTCATTTACACTTATAGCTCACCTTCCTTGTGTTCCTCACTTGCCTTCTCTCTAGTCCTTAAATGATCTATTAAAATGGAGATTTGCTAGTAGCTAATAATAAATTTTTTTTCTGGTACCAGCCTGTAGTTAAATCTTTCAATTGTTTTTTATAGCGGTACACCCTAGATTGGTGGCAGCACTGATGGTGGGTATTAGCTGCAGGTGTTGGCTGCACAGTGCAGCTAACTCCTCCTATGTATGGAGAGAGCTCAGGCCGTGAGAGAGAATTTTTCACCAGGTTTTATCCTAGTAACCTACTATCCTCTTCATGTAAGAAATTAAATTCATTTTCTAGAATTCCACCTTTTATGTGAAATCTCTACCATGTACCTATAAAATATCTCCACCAAAGTCTTGCAAATATGACTCTTCTCATCTCATTTTCATATGAAATGAGTCAAGTTTATTGGTTGCAGGGCAAGTATCACTTCAGAAGCCCATGTCTTCTGTTCTATAGTATCTAGAAACATGCTTTTGTGTCAAATTAAAGATAAGGATCTAACTATCATAACAGGCTTATGGATTTGTGATCTACAGAACCAGAGATACAGACAGCTAAATGCATAGTTGGAAATGCAAACTGCAGATAAAGATCTAGTTCTCGCCTATTTACTAATTGTCCAGTTCTGTAGCTCACAGAACCATAAACTAGATTGGATCTGAAAGATGATATTCCTTATTATGACTCACAAAGCATGTTTATAGGGATTTCTGAAGTGACACTTCCCCTGCAACCACTGATTTTACTTATCTTAAGTAAAAAAAAGGGATGACAAGTCATACTTGCCTGACATTGGGCAAGATTTTTTATAGGTAAACAGATGAAATTTCACACAAAAGAGGGATTTAGAAAAGACAATTCATATTGTACCTGAGGGGACTTGTAGTTTAGTGCAGTAAAACCTGGTGACACTTTTCCTTTAACTGACATCCGATGTATATGTATGTCACATGTCGTTAGAGATAATGGCCATTTTTCAATAAATCTCTTCCATTAGACATGTCTCTGCATGTAAATGTAGGTGTACCTTTGTTTTCTTTGAGAGCTTCAGCCCTGTTGTCACCATGCTGCCCTCTGTGTATATGCACAACTTCCTGTTTCTCACTCCTTCATTCCGTCCTAATAATGTGCCTATTTCTCTCACAGTCCATCTCACTGACACAAGTAGAACAGAGCAGAGTGAGTCATAATCTCCTGCTTCAGCCCATCCTATTCACCAATGCATAGACATGTAAACAAAGATCTGCAGGGAATTTGCAAACAGGACAAAAATAAGTAGTAGGAATGCTGAATGAGTTGATAAATATCCAGGGATTATTATTAAGGCAGTAAAAATACATGGGCAAGTTAATTAAAAAAGTGGCCAACTCCTGCTTTTAATCATGTGTTTTACCTAAAATAATGAAAAGTTTGATAAATAAAAAAAATGAATTTATTGGAAAGATTATATTTTTGCACCCCCTTTATATAATTCTACCTGATAAACATTGTCCTGTTGCGATACATAACAATAGAATGACAATAGCCAACCGCTGATAATTTATCTAGTGTCAGGATTTGGGACGTGTGGATCTTCTGGACCACCGTGTGAGATGGTACTAGCTGACACCTGAGATCGGAGTATAAGTGGCGCCTGGTCTTCACCAGAGCCCGCCGCAAAGCGGGATGCACTTGTTGCGGCAGGGTACCACCAGGTCGTTCCACAGGTGCGACTAGCCCAAGGTGGCAGCCGAGGCCGAGGTACCTTAGCAGGAGACAGTCTCGTGGTCAGGTCCAGGCACAAGGTCAGGGCAGGCGGCAGAGATGCAAGCAAGGTCAAGTACAATCCGGGGTCAGCAACAGGAGGTTCAGTTCAGGCAGATGGGAAAGGGAACGCAGGCACACGGGACACAGTAAACGCAGGAGCACAGGAACACACTGGAGTGAAAACACAGGACTCAGGAGCAGGAACACACAGGAACAAGAACACGGTACTCAGGAACAGGAACCTGTTACAGATGCCGGATTGTTGGAGATTCCGGATTACTGGAGTGCTCATAGAGAGTGATCCTCAGGAGTTCACCAGCCTGGAAGTAAATGCAGACAGGGATGAAGCTGCGTCCAGATGTGGATGCTGAAGCTTGTCCTGGGATTAGCTGTGTGTGCACTGCCTCTGGCCTCTAGTGTGTTCTGGAAGATGTGCTCTCTAGGAAAGCTGTGGTCAGAGCATGTGCTCTAAGATCTCTCGGATAAGAGAGCTGGGTAACAAAAGGGCTTGCCCCTTCCTGTCCAGGAGTTTTGTTAAACCCTGGTCAGGTTGTAGCTCACTCTCCAATCACACTCCAGTTCACATGAAGGAATACAATTGGACAATAACTTTAGAGAAACTTAACCCTGTCTGCACAGGCAGTATCTACAGCTGCTAATTACCTTAATTGACTGCATTACCCTAAAGGTGAGTTGATCAGACTCCTCTATAGGGGTCCTACAGATAGGGGGCCTTATTTGCAAGCACTCCCTTGCCTATACGTCGGCAGGGGTGTTGCAGATACATTAATGGAGTAGATGTTTTAAATATAACTGGATAAAGGACCTTAGATGACATCACATGACATGCTGAGAAGAGACATTGGACATAGGAAGGAATAGATGGGAGTTTCCAGCCAATCAGGACATGCCTGTTTTGATGCCAGGGAGTATAAGATAAAGTTGATTTATGAGGTTGTAAGGGAAACTATTTTTAGCTTAAAGAAGGGTGTCAGTTAATAGGTCTCGATGGGAACCTGTCACTAGCTGTATTTGTGAAAATGTGGTGATATGTTCCCTTTAACTTTTAATAGTTTCATTAGAAATCATAAAACTCACATGAAAAAAAAAAGAAATACATGTATGGAAGAAAGTCTGCATGTGATTTGTGACCCAAGTCCAAAAGGGAGTTTTCCAAGCAAAAAAGAAAACTACTGATACTAAGACTAAACATATGGAATGGTCTTACAGTGCAGGTGCAGCCTGGCATGAGTCTTGTAGAATCGTAGGGCCTTTTCCTAGTTGGCATTAAATGAATTATTAAGAATAGAAATACACATGTATGTACAAGTACGATGTAAACACCATACACATCTGTAAATGTATATTTATATATATAAATGGCATAGTATATATTTTATGTCAAAATTAGGCCTAAAGATTTCCCAGATGATCAGTCATTGTGATAGCTCTGGTTGATTTTCAGATACCTATTAGTGAATGAAGGCCTAAATCCTGTTTAGTACAGTAGCTGTAATGTCTACAATCCTGTGCTGTGTGTATTAGCCTACACAATAAATACATTCTTTGGTGTTTTTTATTACTTTTCCTCACTTTTCAAAACTTTATCTTTTATGTCTCCCATCAGCATGACTTTGTCAAACTACACTTAGAGATTTGTTTAGAACAAAGAACTCTACGCCATCTACCTTTAAGTTAATTTCAAAGCTAAGAGCAACTTTGTACAAGGTAATATTTTACACAAAGGCATTTTTTCATCTTGGCCTTTAAATGTTAATGTTAATGGATGCAAACTACAACCTGACAAAATGACAGCACCTCTGCGGCTGGAAATGTCAAAGCATTATCGGTCCATTTTGAGAATTTTTTATTTTTTTAAGATTTTTTTATTTTTTTTATTTTTCATGTTTGAATTTCCAGGGTTACAGATCGGGGTAATTCAGATTCTCCGGTTGGAAGCAAATTAAATTTCAAAGAGGCACAGCCGGCCATTTCTTTTCTAACAAACATTCTCACCCATGATGCAGAAAAATAAAACAACATGAAGCACATTTGTCTGGAGACTGAATGATTTCACCCCCTTTTCCTTTTCTTAATACAAATTGTTTCTCGGAACAAAACGCAGCTATTTACTCTGTAAAACATACAAATACCTACCTAATCAGTTAAAGTTGATGACATATAAAGTAAAAAAAGGGCTGTTTTCAGCTAATCACAAAAATTAACAAACACAATGTAGAACTCAATGTAATAAACAGCATGGGTAAGTGTTTTGGATGGAAATTTTTAGCACTCAAATACCAACAATATTATTATAGATGCTTAGCATTATTCACACAGTGCAGATTGAATAATTGTTTCTTTCTTTATTGAGAGTTGAGTTATCTTGGACAGTTGTAGAGTGGTACATAATTTTTTTATATTGTATTTTTTCAACTCTTTGCAGTTTTTGACCTAGCATTGTAAATTTTTGAATCACAGTGTATTTAAAATTTACAACAATAATTTTATTTGAAATACTTTATTACAGGGGTTTTCACAGAACATAAAATAAAATAAAATAACACAGTCCGGTGGTCACAAACCCACTTCATCTAATAACTGGTCTCCTCTTACTATCGGAAAACACAGGAAGTGAAGTCACCAAGAAACGGAAGTGACATTTTGTGTCTGAAGCCACATTGGATAAAACTGGTGCCGTGACCACTCAGAATTTCTGGTGGAGCGCATGGCCCAAAACAGAACGACACAGGAAACACAAAGCAGCCAATAGATTTTTCACTATTTCTTTTAACCGCTGTGTAGAGAACTATTATTACTATGCTTAACATGGCACATGGGTGCAGCCATCTTGGGTGCACTCCCATCGGGGAGTGGCGACCCGTTGTTATAACAGCCTCGGGACTCACAAAGACCCGAGGCTGTCTCTTTTTACTCAATGTATTACAATGTGCGATTAAACACTTCTTAAAAGTATTACAAGACATTGGGGGTCATTTACTAAGGGCCCGATTCGCGTTTTCCCGACGTGTTACCCGAATATTTCCGATTTGCGCCGATTGTACCTGAATTGCCCCGGGATTGTGGCGCACGCGATGGGAAAACCCGACGTATTCGGAAAAACCGCCGCATTTAAAAACCGAAAAAGTGTCGCTTGGGGAGCGCTTACCTTCACCTGGTCCGAGGTGGTGCATTCCGGCGCGTTGAGATGATTTTCAGCGCAGCAGCGCCACCTGGTGGACGGCGGAGGAACTGCCTTCTTAAATCCCGGCCGGACCCGAATCCAGAGCAGAGAACGCGCCGCTGGATCGCGAATGGGCCGGGTAAGTAAATTTGCCCCATTGTAGTACATGATGTGTAAAATCCCCATATACTGCCATACTGTAGTATGGCAGTATATAGTAGGATCAATCAGACAACCTAGGGTTAAAGTACCCTATGTGGTCTGAAAAAATGGTAAAAAAAAATAAAATAGAAAAAACCTAAAAATTTAAATCACCCCCCTTTTCCTAGAATTGATATAAATACACAGTAAAAATCATAAACATTTCAGGTATGACCGCATCCCAAATTGTCTGATCTTTCAAAATCTAATACTGGTTAGTCCCAGTGTTTAACCCTGTAATGCAAATTAGCACCTAAAATAATAAATGGCATTTTCCAAAATATAAAATTTTTTAAAAAAGTGATTAAAAGGCTGCACAGTCCTCAAAATGGTAGTATTGAAAACGTCATCAGTAGTCGCATAAAATGACACCACCCGCAGCTAAAGTATGAAAAAGTTATCAGCATCGGAAGATGGCAAAATGAATTTTCATTTTTGTACAGGAGGTTTTAATTTTTGTAAATGTATGAAAACATTATAAAACCTATATTAATTTGTTATCCCTGTGATCATACTGACCCAAAGAATAAAGAAGACATGTAATTTTTTTCTTGCTTCCCAGTACAGGGCATGAAATATTAAATACCGTCACTACGAAGTGCGATTTGTTACATAGAAAACAAGCCCACATACAGCTCCTTACATGGAAAAAAAAGTTATGGATTTTTGAAGGTGGGGAGTGAAAAATTAACCAAAAAGGCCAAGTCGTTAAGGGGTTTATACATCTCCAGGAGGAATAACTGAGTGGAGTAAGAGAATTAAGAAGTTCTAAAATCGTTATCTTCTGGCTAGTACAAGTATTTATTATAACTGACATGTCAGTAGAACGACAGTTCCCTTATTCATTTTTTGACCCACTTGTTTGATTTTAGTTGTTCTCTTTCCTTATCTTCTCAGACTGCCATAATAACTTCTTATCTTTGGCCATCCCAGGGCTATGTATAAACAAAGTTAAATTCAGAGCGTAAGCTTCTAACCTGTTCTAGAGCGTGGTGGCGTTGTGGGGGGTGAGCTTGAGCTCTCTCCATACGCAGTGGGGGGGGGGGAGTTGATCCAAGATGGCGGCACCGACCAGCAGCACTGACCACGTCAGAGGCAGGTGTCAGCTGTGTTATAGTAAAAAAAACAGGGAGCAGGCTTCCCGAAGCACCAGATTAATGAAGACCGTGCACCAGTTTTGATTAATCCGCCACACCCTGAACACTATACAGGCAAACTTTAATAACATTTGATAAATGTGGGTCATAGTCGTTAAAAAAAACCCAAGGGCTTAGTGCCCCCCCCCCAAAACCATCTATTTAGAAACATGTGTTGTCTTTCTTTCTAAGCTTTGACCTCCCTGACCCCCCTATTCTTCTTCCTAGTGTCTTCCTTTTGTATATTCACCTATCTAACCCCCTGCCCTGCCTTTACACTTTGTACCTTCCCTTACGTATCTGTTCATTGCTTGTCCCTTATGTCTATTTGTCTGCCCCTTCATGATTATCCATACTGGACCTCAACATACATTGTTACAGTTTACCGGATAGTTCATGGGGGAGATTTATCAAGCTGCCTAAGAGTAAGATTGTGCTTAGTTGCCCAGGGCAACCAATTACAGCTCCCCTTTAAAATATACATGAGCACTGGTAAAATGAAAGCTGAGCTGTAATTGGCTACCATGGGCAACTAAGCACATTCTTACTCTTAGGCAGCTCGGTAAATTTTCCCCATGTGTTTTTCCGTTTCAAATGTTCTCAACTTTAATTTTCACTGTACAAAATTTTATTAAAGATTTATTTTGCTTTCCCAGAAAACAGAAACAATAAAATTTGCATTTACGTACATGCTGTTTTTTAGATTCTCATGCAACAGTTGTGATTTCTCTTAAAGGGGTTTTCTGATCCCTGGGCTCATTTTGACATTTGATTGATCAGGACCAGAAATCCCCTTTAACTGCACAACCTACAAATTTGATTGGTAAATATACTGCATTTATTTGACTTTTTTCCTTAAACAATGCTCTTGTTATACAATATTACAGGCACAAAGGGGTTACTGAAAGTTTTCAACTAAGGTTATGATTAGCGTTGAGGAATATTTTTTTCTCATATCTTCCATGACTTATAATGACATCAAACATTGGAACAGTGCACTGAAAAGCTATAATTAAATACATTATTGTCTTAGCAGAGTAATTTAGCAGCGAGCGGAACAATGGTGCTTTATGTACAAGTCTCACAGATAGTTTCCAGTAGTAGCTGTGACTGCCCTCTGCTGGACAATTCTTGTACCATGACCAGGATGTTAGTACCGTATATACTCGAGTATAAGCCGACCCAAGTATAAGCTGAGGTCCCTAATTTTACCACAAAAACCTGGTAAAACCTATATATTTTTTACTCGAGTATAAGCCGAGTTTGGGTTTTCAGCACATTTTTTTGTGCTGAAAAACTAGGCTTATACTCGAGTATATAAGGTACTTTGTTTTATAATGATGGTGACTATTATCATTATGATGATAATAATGCAAATAATAGTAATCTACTGAGTTGTACATGAGCAAACGCTTTCCAAGATTTTGGATTGACATCATTTAGTAAAATATTATATAAACATGCTAAAACCTTTCGCCATATGTTGCACACTGGCAGATTAGGGCGCTAGTTTTGTGTGGCAGATACAGTAAGGAGTGCATTCAAGAAACATTTATTTTTTTCCCTTCTCAAAAATAAGTAGAGTTGTAATTTGTTCTCATTTGTTTTATTGTCATGTGCTACTTCTCTGGTATGAGATTATGGTCTACAATCTGACAATTTCATGCAGGATGTAACTAATCTTTTACAAAAGGTGTGCCGCTTTCATAAATATGTTAATCTGGGGACTAACTGATCTTAGCAAATTTGTCCTTTGCATAAGAAAAAGTTTTACAAAATATTTTCTGTAGAATTTAAGCAGGAGACGCAGTATAGATTGTGTATGGTGCAATGCCCTAAATACAAGCAGCGTGTTACAGAATGTTCTACAGCAGGAGAAACTGAGCAGATAACATAATGTCCTATCTGCAGGCAGCATGTGCAACACCCTCGCTGATGCAAGGCGAAGGAGTGCTTGCGAATACGTCCCACAGCATGTCACTACATCACACTACATAGTCCTTATAGGACACAGGGGACATTGCAGTGGTAGATCCTGCCTGGCAAGGCAGGAGTTAAGTGTTTTGTATGATGTAAGATCTATCATCCAATCACCTGTATTACATTCTGTCCAATGTAAGCTGAGATGTAATTGGAGGAGCAGCCACCACCTGACCAGGGGAGTTACAAAACCCCTGGCCAGGAATGTTCTAGAGTTCAGTTCCAGTCAGACCTGAGGGTCTGCAGGACACTAGAAGAGACTAGTTGTAGCCTAGCTCAGATCAGAAGAAGCAGACTGGGTTATCCCAGTCCAGACTCTATCCAGCCAGCATACCATACCAGAGCAGGAAGAGCCTAGCCCCTGCCTGAAGAGTGGAGCTAATAGATAAGAGTTAGTGAGGAAAGGGGTATCATCCTACCTTCAAGGGTGATACCTGAAGCACTCCAGGACGAGCTGAAGCTTCCTATTAGGACACAGCTAACTCCCAGCTTGCCCTCTGCATCCAGGCTGGCGATCTACCTCCTGTGGCTCCCTCCAACTGCATCTCAGCAATCCACCATTCTGTTAAAGGCACGTTGCTGTGGTTCCTGTCGGTTCCAATAAAGAACTGTAAGTTGTTTTTGTTCAACCTCTGCCTCTGTCTGGTCCCTGCTACTACGGCTGTCACCCTCACGGCACCCTGTCCACCACGCAGAGACTCATACTCTAGATACCAAAGGGTTGCCCCAGGGAGATCCGCTATAGCAGCCTCTCCCTCATCATTTCTTGCCAACACCACCCTGCTGGAGACCTGCCAGGCTGTAGGACAGCTCTCCGGTTCCCCATACCAAGCCCCGGCTGACTCCAGGCCCCGAGAAAAGGCTAGGCCCCGGTGGGGGATGTTGCACATGTTATACAGCGGATGGAGCTCAAAAGATTGTATACAGTGCACAGTCCTATCTGCAGGTAGCATGTTATAGAGCAGGATAAACTGAGTAGATTGTACATAGTGTTCTCTCTGCAGACAGCAGGTTATGGAGCTGGTGGAGCTGAACAGAGTGGGGCACATTTACTAAGGGTCCAAACAGCGCATTTTCGGCAGGTTGCCCCGTTTTGCGCTGAATTGCCCCGGCTATTTGGCGCACATGATCGGATTGTGGCGCATTAGCGCCAGCTTGCATGCGACACAAATCGGGGGTGTGGACGTCAGACAACCCGTCTGATTCGGACAAACCGTGGAATTTAAAAAGCAAATTGTGTTGTAAGATCAGCACTCACATTCACCGGGAAGAAGGTGAACTCCGGCGGATCTCAGCGGGGAAACGACACATGCAGGAAATTGGACGCTCGATCTTAGTGAATCACGGCAGACCCCAATCCTCCTCGGGGATCACGACAGGACGGGTAAGTAAATGTGCCCCATTGTATACAGTATATTGAGCTATCTGCAGGTAGCATGTTATAGAGCAGGAGAAGCTGAGTAGATTGTACATATTTTTCTATCTGCAGACAGCATGTTATACAGCAAGGGGAGCAGAACAGATTGTATATGTTGTCCTATCTGCAGGTAGCATGTTATAGGGTAAGGGAGCTGAGCATATTTTATATGTTGTCCTATCTGGAGATAGCATGTTATTGAGCAGAAGGAGCTGAGCAGAATGTATATAGTGTCCTATCTGCAGGCAGCATGTTATAGAGCAGGAAGAGCGGAGCAGATTTATCAGTGCTTGTCCTTGTGTCAAGCTCTGTGTTAGGATCAGTGGATCCTCTGGACCACCGCGGGAGATGTAACTAGCCAACACCCGGAACCGGAGCCTAGCGGCACCTGGTATTCACCAGAGCCCGCCGCAAAGCGGGTTGGACTTGCTGTGGCAGGATACCACTAGGTCGTTCCCAGGTGTGACTAGCCCACGGTGGCAGCCGAGGTCGAGGTACCTTAGCGGATGACAATCTCGTAGACAGGTCCAGGCACAGGGTCAGGGCAGGCGGCAGAGATGCAACGTCAGGTCCAAGTCCGGGGTCAGCAACAGGAGGTCCAGGCAGGTGGGAAAGGGAACACAGGCACACGGAACACAGCAACACGGAGGAACTCAGGTAACACGGCAACACAGGACTCAGGAGCGGGAACACACAGGAACGCAGGAATACAGGAATACACAGGAACGCAGGAATACACAGGAATAATCGCTTGTAAGCTTTCTCTAAGGCTATGAGGCACAAAGATCCGGCAAGGGTAATAGGAAGAGGCAGGCTTATGAAGAATTGGGCAATATGGCCAGCGCCAATTAATGGCGCGCTGGCCCTTTAAATTTGGAGAAGGTGCCGCGCGCGCGCCCTAGCAGTCGGGGCCGCGCGTGCACAGCGGAGGGGAGCGAGCCAGGACGGGTGAGTTGCGCTGGCGGTGCGCTGGCGGGGGCAGGGCGGCACGGGTGAGCCCGCGACCCGCGATGTGGGTCGCGGGACCACCCGTGTCAGTACCCCCCCCCTTCGGCCTCCCCCTCCTCCTAGGCTGGAGGAACCTCTGCAGAAGACTACGATCCAATATGTTGTCCTCTGGCTCCCACGACCTTTCCTCAGGCCCGAACCCCCTCCAGTCAACCAAGAAGAACCGCTTCCCCCTCACCGTCTTCATGTCCAAGATCTCTTTTACCTCATAGGTGTTGGTAGAGTCCGCCACTGGAGTAGGAGGAGGATCTTGCTGGGAGAAGCGATTCAAGATGACAGGCTTGAGCAGGGAGACATGAAAGGAGTTCGGGATGCGCATGGTGGGAGGAATGCGCAGCTTATAGGCCACAGGGTTAATACGCTTCAGCACCTCAAATGGACTCAGATAGCGAGGGCCAAGCTTGTAGCTGGGAATCTTCAACCGGACATATTTTGAAGACAGCCACACTTTATCCCCTGGAGAGAGGATGGGAGGAGGCCTGAGTCTTGGAGCGGGCAGAGGCCTGAAGCAGGGACTGACGAGTCTGTTCCCAAATAGCTTTAAGGTCCGTTACCAACTCTTCCACAGCAGGAACATCAGCAGACACGGAGAGAGGTAGGGGTGGACGTGGATGTCTTCCATATAGAACAAAGAAGGGTGATGCAGCAGCAGACTCCGAATCCAGGGAGTTATATGAGAACTCTGCCCAAGGTAGCAAAGTGGACCAGTTATCCTGACGGGCAGAGACAAAGTGATGCAGATAACAGCCCAAAGTCTGGTTAACTCTTTCAACCTGTCCATTAGATGGATGGTACGCAGAAGAGAAGTCCAGTTTTATCTGCAGTTGATTACACAGGGCTCGCCAGAAGCGGGAGACAAACTGGACCCCTCGGTCCGAGACGATGTGCAACGGAAGTCCATGTAGGCGAAAGATGTGGGTGAAGAACTGGCTGGCAAGGTGTGGAGCAGACGGCAGGCCTGGCAGAGGAACAAAATGAGACATTTTGGAAAAGCGGTCGGTTACCACCCAGATAACGGTATTGCCAGATGATGGTGGCAGATCTGTAATAAAGTCCATAGCCACGTGAGACCACGGGCAGGTAGGCACGGGTAACGGCAACAGAAGACCAGCTGGTTTTTGTCGTGAGGGCTTATTACGAGCACAAGAGGTACAGGACCGCACAAAATCCCGAACGTCCTTGACCAAATCAGGCCACCAATAGAATCGGGAAATTAGGGCCACAGAGCGCTGCACCCCAGGGTGCCCAGCCACACGAGAGGAATGTCCCCAGGTCAGAATCCTCTTTCGAAGTCCAGGTCGCACATAAGTCTTGCCGGGAGGTAATTGCCGGAGGTCCACCGGCGCTGCCAGCACAAGTCTCTCAGGAGGAACGATGTATCTCGGGGCACAGTCCTCCCCCATAACATCCGAAGCACAGGACAAGGCGTCAGCCTTGATGTTTTTCTCGGCAGGGCGAAAATGGATTTGGAAGTCAAAACGGGAAAAGAAGAGAGACCACCGGGCTTGACGCGGGTTCAACCGCTGAGCCGACTGTAGGTATTGGAGGTTCTTGTGGTCAGTGTAGATGCTGACTGGAAATCTGGCTCCCTCCAACAGATGACGCCACTCCTCCAAGGCAAGCTAGATGGCCAGAAGCTCACGATCTCCAATAGAATAATTCCTCTCTGCAGGGGAGAAAATTTTGGAGAAGAAGCCGCAAGATAGAGTACGGCCCCTTCTGAGTAAGGACCGCTCCAGCTCCTACGGAGGAGGCATCAACCTCCACAAAAAATGGTTTCTCGGTATCTGGTCTGGTAAGGACTGATGCAGAAGAAAAAGCAGACTTTAGTCTCGTGAAGGCCTGGTCAGCCGCTGGGGGCCAGGCACGAGAATTGACACCTTTCTTCGTTAGCGCCACCATAGGAGCTACCAGAGTCGAGAAGTGAGGAATGAATTGTCTATAATAATTTGCGAAGCCCAGGAATCTTTGAATAGCCCGTAGTCCCACTGGGCGTGGCCACTGAAGAACCGCAGATAACTTGTCAGGATCCATTTGCAAGCCTTTATCGGAAATAATGTAGCCGAGGAATGGAAGGCTTTTCTGATGAAACAGGCACTTCTCCAGTTTGGCGTAGAGATGGTTGGCCCTGAGGCGGCTAAGCACTTGCCGTACATGGGAATGGTGGGACTCGAGGTCAGCAGAATACACAAGGATGTCATCCAGGTAAACCACAACACAGCGGTACAATAAGTCCCTGAAGATATCGTTGACAAACTCTTGGAAAACGGCTGGCGCATTACAGAGTCCGAAAGGCATAACTAAATATTCAAAATGCCCATCACGGGTGTTAAAGGCGGTCTTCCACTCGTCGCCCCTCCTGATGCGGATAAGATTGTAGGCCCCACGAAGATCCAGCTTGGTAAAGACTCTCGCACCCCGTAGGCGATCAAACAGCTCCGTGATCAGCGGAAGAGGATAGCGATTCTTAACGGTGACTTTGTTAAGACCGCGATAGTCAATACAGGGGCGGAGAGAGCCATCTTTCTTGGTGACAAAAAAGAAGCCGGCGCCTGCCGGAGAGGTGGATTTGCGAATGAAGCTTCTTTGCAGATTCTCCTGGACATACTCGGAAATGGCGGCTGTTTCAGGTACCGAGAGCGGGTACACCCGACCCCGAGGAGGAGAAGATCCAGGCAGCAGGTCGATGGGGCAATCGTAGGGACGATGTGGAGGAAGGGTCTCAGCTTGTTTCCTGGAGAACACATCCCCGAAGTCCTGGTATGGAGCGGGAAGCCCCCCCAAAGGCTTAGGAGACAAGGTAGAAGTCCCGACAGGGAGCGGATGTAGAACCTTCATACAGTGTGATGAACAATCCGGACCCCAGCGGAGAATCTCCCCAGAAGACCAGTCCAAAACAGGGGCATGATGTTGCAACCAGGGGAGGCCCAGCAGGAGAGTGGAAGTGCACTGGGGCAGCACAAAAAAGGACAGTCTTTCTCTATGTAATGCTCCAACTTGCAGGAGCAGGGGTTCTGTGCGAAACCGGATGGGCATGGAGAGAATTTGGCCACTGACCGAGGCAATAGACAATGGCTTCCTGAGACGAACCACCGGGAAGTGATGCTGGGAGACCAGGGCAGCATCCATAAAGTTCGCTGTAGAGCCTGAATCCAGGAAGGCGGAAACTTGGATCTGGGTGCCAGTGCCAACGCTGAGGAGTACGGGGAGAGTCAAGCGTGGAGAAGCTTTATTCTCACCTAGGGACGCTTCTCCTGAGAAGCCTAGGTGCTGGCGTTTCCCGGACGTTGGGGGCGGACAGGACAAGCCCCGACGAAGTGCCCTGGGCTGGCACAATACATGCACAGGTTCTCCTGACGTCGCCTGGAACGCTCTTGTAGAGAAAGCCGGACTCGGTCCACCTGCATAGGTTCATCAGCAGAAGATTCAGCCGGGGGCTGAAGCGGCTTTTGGAATACAGGTGCCAGGCGAGGAAGACGTCTAACACGGCCTTGGGGGTACTCGGAGCGTAGTTCCTCAGCGCGCTCCTTAAACCGCACATCAATTCGAGTGGCCAGGGTGATTAGACCACTCAGAGTTGACGGCAGGTCCCGTGCTGCCAGCGCGTCCTTGACCTGCGCAGAAAGTCCTTTCTTGAAGGTAGCAATGAGGGCCGCATCGTTCCAGGCAAGTTCAGAAGCCAGGGTGCGGAACTGAACTGCGTACTCTCCCACAGATGAGTTACCCTGGCGCAGGTTCAATAATGCAGACTCCGCAGAGGAAGCTCGGGCCGGTTCCTCGAAGACTGACCGGAACTCTGCCAGAAATTCCGAGAGGGTAGCGACAACCGGGTCATCCCTGTCCCAAAGAGGAGTAGCCCAGGCCAGGGCCTTCCCGGAAAGGAGGCTGAGGACAAATACCGCTCTGTGGAAAATTGCGACGGCATAAGTTCTATGTGCAGGGAGCACTGGGTGATGAAGCCCCTGCACATCTTGGGATCCCCGTCATACTTGCCGGGCAAAGAGAGACGTAGCCTGGGTTCAGCAGCAGGAAGATAAGCCGGGGTAGCAGGAGTCGCAGCGGCCACCTCAGGAGACTGTTGCTGATGCTGGGTAGCTAGCAGCTGTTGCAGCATGGCGGTGACTTGCTCCAGTTGATTCCGTTGTGCAGCAATCTGCCGGGACTGGTGGATCACGATGGTGGCGAGATCAGGCTGACTGGGAGAAGGAGCCTCGGCGGGATCCATGGCCGGATCTTACTGTTAGGATCAGTGGATCCTCTGGACCACCGCGGGAGATGTAACTAGCCAACACCCGGAACCGGAGCCTAGCAGCACCTGGTATTCACCAGAGCCCGCCGCAAAGCGGGTTGGACTTGCTGCGGCAGGATACCACTAGGTCGTTCCCAGGTGTGACTAGCCCACGGTGGCAGCCGAGGTCGAGGTACCTTAGCGGATGACAATCTCGTAGACAGGTCCAGGCACAGGGTCAGGGCAGGCGGCAGAGATGCAACGTCAGGTCCAAGTCCGGGGTCAGCAACAGGAGGTCCAGGCAGGTGGGAACGGGAACACAGGCACACGGAACACAGCAACACGGAGGAACTCAGGTAACACGGCAACACAGGACTCAGGAGCGGGAACACACAGGAACGCAGGAATACAGGAATACACAGGAACGCAGGAATACACAGGAACGCAGGAATAATCGCTTGTAAGCTTTCTCTAAGGCTATGAGGCACAAAGATCCGGCAAGGGTAACAGGAAGAGGCAGGCTTATGAAGAATTGGGCAATATGGCCAGCGCCAATTAATGGCGCGCTGGCCCTTTAAATTTGGAGAAGGTGGGGCCGCGCGCGCACAGCGGAGGGGAGCGAGCCAGGAGCCAGGACGGGTGAGTTGCGCTGGCGGCGCGCTGGCGGGGGCAGGGCGGCACGGGTGAGCCCGCGACCCGCGATGTGGGTCGCGGGACCACCCGTGACAGTCTGATACATTTCCCCATAGTGTCCTTCCTGTAGGCAGCATGTTCCTGAGCAGAAGGGGCTAAGCAGATTGATGTATAGTTTTACATAGAAATAGAGATAGAAATCTCTATGCACATGTATCCATGGAATTCTGTCAGTCACTGTACAGGACCTGAATGGGCAGAAATATGAATGAAAAATAAAAAATTGTACTAAATTTTATCAATCTTCTCTTGTCAGTCTTCTCAGGTTCTCCTGTTCTATCACATATGTGTTGATTGGACTACGTGATCAATCTAAGAAGTTTTATTTAAAGTAGTTTCTAATTTTTTCTTGAAACATTTAGATAATTTATTTTAGTATTAATATTTGGTCCTACTCTATAGCACTAATAAAACGCCTATACTGAGGCACTCTTATAGTCCTTGTTGGTGATGATGATGGTATGATATTCATGTGATCCTTGCAGTTAACTACTGAGCAGTCATATACATGACAAATGTGACACCAGAACCAGTATAGACCAGAACAGCAGGGATTACAGGTTGGTTCTGGAGCAGTGAGACATTTAAAAGGTGAATATGGGCTATTTCTTTACACATAAAACAAACCCAATGTAAATTTTAAAAAAATCTGTGACAACTGTTCGAAAAGCCTAAAGAAAATGGAAGAGAAAATATACTTTAAAATAGTTACAAAGAATAACTATATATTTACTGAAACCGGAAACTGAGCCAATAATATCGTGCATGTAGGTTTTTTTCTAGTGATATAGTATAACAATACATAAGCTGCGTACTTACAGTATACTGTGACAGGCAAACACGGAACCGCAGGCCAACTTTTTCTAGTTAGAAAAGTGCCCTTAGATTGCCTCATCGCTGTATCGCAGCTTAATCCCCGGGTGTTTTGATGTGACATTAAACGCTGCCAGTCCGTGGCATATGATATCATATCTGAATTTACTGTTGCCCAGTTCAATGCCTCTGGCGGCTTTATCATTGTGTTAGATTGCAGTATCTCAAAACCCGATCTGAAGTAGTGATTGTTTTAAATAGGTTATGGAAGCAGATTGTATTCTCCTTTCACCTAATGATAAAGAAATTGGCAGTGCAAATAAAGTGCGTTATGGGTCTCTGGTGGCAGATTTGACAATGTGGACATTGTTGATTGAAAGGATAAGACAATATCCTTGTCACTACTATTACGCAGGTCCATGTGTTCATATGCAGCTCAGTCATTTGAAGAAAACATTAGGAACAATTTGAAATTGAGAGGAAACAATTGGTTCATTTATCCTGCCCAGTATGTGCTGGTGGGAGAGTCAGATATATCCTCTTTGTCTGCTAATTATTATGCACGTTCTGAAATCCATGTGCAGGACTATTCAAGAGAAATTGATTCCCACATCTATGTGTTCAGAACCCCATGGAGATCATTGAAATCAGGATCTGCATTGGGAGGAACAGAGCCGCACCACAAACCCTTAAATTGCTTGTTTCATTCTGTTTATCTATAAGGACTTGTTCTATAGAACATACACAGACAATTCCTGACCTGTAATTGTTATGTATTATTCACTTTAGAAAATATTGCACTTTTTACACAATCCCTCTTACTGGGGGAAGTAAGACTTGTAGACTTATAAATCACACAGACTGGACGGATACAACTAGAAATATTCTCATCGCTGGCTGGTGACATATTTGTAGATTTTAAGCTGAGTGACTTTTCTATCGCATGATAATAAATAATGCAGACAGTCCCCGAGTTACGTACAAGATAGATTCTGCAGGTTTGTATGAATTTGTATCTAAGTTGGAACTGTAACCCCAGACAAAAATGTTTTGTTCTCTGTGACAATTGGATTTTTACATTTTTGTGTTGTCATAAGAACCAGGATTAACAATAAAGATTATTTACAGACACCTTTAATAACTTTTACAGCAGATCATTGTAGCCAGGGACTAAAATACAGTAAATTACCAACATCCAGACATCCAGAGGTCCGTTTGTAACTAGGGGTCGTCTATAAGTCGGGTGTTCTTAAGTAGGGGACCGCCTGTAATAATAATTCCTTTATTTCTATAGCACCAACAGATTCCGCAATGCTGCACAGAACTTGCCAGATCCATCATGATGTGTATTTAGCTCAGTCACAACTGAAAATGTAGCCCATGCAAGTTGTAGTTGTCTGTTGGGAATTTTGTCTAACTGTATTCTGTATTTTTTGGGGCTTAATTAATTAATCATAGGTTGGACTTATAATTCTCCATTCACACATACGTCTTTCATGTCAGTATGATTTCCATTGATATATCCATACATCATACTGACCCTTTGGGAGAGATTTATCACTGCTTATATCCCAGTTTTCTGGTGTAGGAGCAGTGAACGAATCGCCAATCTTTGCGTTGTCCAAGAATCTTTGATTCTTACAGCAACAATGGAGGAAGGGGGGGGGCGTAGATGGGCACAGCGGGCGATGGAGGGGGCGAGCACGGGGCTTTCTTGCTCGCCCCTTTTTCCTTGAAAAAGCTGCAAACATTTGGTCGGACCTGGTGTAGCTCTGCCTGGTGCCCACCCCAACCGCTGTCTACCTAAAGAGGCCTAAGCCTCTTGATGTATCCGGCGGGACGAGGGGAGCATGGCCATAATCATACGTCACATATGATGAATCTACCCTAGAGATGAGCGAGCACTAAAATGCTCGGGTGCTCGTTATTCGAGACGAACTTTTCCAGATGCTCGAGTGCTCGTCTCGAATAACGAGCCCCATTGAAGTCAATGGGAGACCCGAGCATTTTTTTAATAAAACTGAACAGTAAAAGAACAGCGCAAAAAAAAATTCCAGATGTTTGCAGATGTTTTACTTGTAAGAACACATTGAAATAACACTATTCTTCACTTTGCAGGTGTTCGCGCGTGTCTCCCGCTAAGTTAGGAGATGTGCACGAACATCTGGAATGTGAAGAATAGTGTTATTTCAATGTGTTCTGCACTTAAATGGTCCTGTGTTCACTGTTTTTAATGTTTTAATTCTATTCTTCACTTTGCAGGTGTGCGCGCGTGTCTCCCGATAGGTTCAGAGATACACGCGCACAGCTGCAAAGTGAAGAATAGAATTAAAACATTAAAAACAGTGAATAAAGGACCATTTAAATGCAGAACACATTGAAAGAACAATATTCTTCACATTCCAGATGTTCCGAACATCTCCGAACCTAGCGGGAGACACGCGCGAACACCTGGAAAGTGAAGAATAGTGTTATTTCAATGTGTTCTAACAAGCAAAACATCTGCAAACATGTGTAATATTTTTTTTTTACAATAAAAATACTTTTATTCAATTTATTTTATTCATTTACTGCTCGATCTCGAACCGGCGAGATACTCGTCCGAGTAACGAGCCGGTCCGAGTATGCTAATACTCGACCGAGCAGTATACTCGGACGAGTATACTCGCTCATCTCTAATCTACCCCATTGTGGTTATACACATGTTCTATTTTTATCGCTGGTCTCCAAAAAATTGGATCGTGAACTATTTGTTTTTCACTTTTGCGGACCATGGACTTCCATAGAAGTCAATGGGTCGACACACACACAAAAAAAAGACACACAGAGGACATTTATAGGCCGTACATTTTCTTTTCTGATTCTATTATTCCTCTGTTTTTTCTGTTAGAAATGAATTCATCAATTGACAACTGGGTATTACCATTTGTCAGCCCTGAATAGACTATGTCAGTATTAAGAGACACAACCCTTAATCGGAAACACCTACTTGTCATTTTATTCACAACTTTCTAGTTGGGATAATGGAGGAGTGCTGGATAAAGTCATAAAAACTATGCGTGAATCAGGTAGAATTTGGCCCGGGATATTCTGCTGTAATTTCTTTTTTGGTGGTGTTTTTATGAAATCAAAGAGATTAAATAAAATGTTGTAAATTGAATTTTGAATGGCTAGTGATTAGTTTTGTGCTTGAAGTCTGGGAAGGTTCTCTATAATAAAAATAAATATCTAAACTCTACTTAAAAATCTCTGTCACTTCAGTAATGGCGGCCCATGTATCAACTTATGATAACTCCTGAGTGGGAGAACTTCAGAGTTCTATACAACCCTTATGTTTTTAAACACTATGACACTCAAAAGTTTACTGCTATTTTTAAGCCAGGTAGGATGCAGATGAGTATGCATGACTCCAGGACTTCTCCCGAGCTGCACCAATTCTCCGGAATGCCCTACCATGGACTATCAGACTAATACTCAACCTCCAAAGCTTCAAACATCCTCTTAAAATCCACCATTTTTGGCAAACCTCTCACACTCCCTAACTGCATAACTTTAACTCCTTCTTCACTAATCCACTCTGTATACTCCTCCCATCTGTTATCCTGCAATCACTAGATACCAATATACAGGCTTCTCAGCAGTACCCTCACTTCTATTGTTTCAAAAGTGCTGCAAAATATGATACATAAAAGATTTATAATTTATTATTATAACCACTCACTGGCCTCGTCACAGAATATTTATTAAGAGTATCACAAATAGATACCGACACCTTGATCCTTTAACTTTTGTCACTCCTGTGCAATACTCATCACAGGAAATGTTATATTAAACACTGTATCTAGCATCTGCTGTTTTATTGCAACAAGTACTTTCATTTGCTTATCTTTGCGACATCAACTCAGTGACAGTGAAAGAGTCATTGTAACACGTGCCATAGGTTAATATTTTTAGATGCAATCTCAGAGAATCCTGCTATATAATTTAAATCTAAACAGAGATGTAGAGTAAGCAATAAGATTAGAGCTAATATTCAATAGAGCTCTTCAGTGCAGTTATCCTTATACTGACTAGTAATCCAGTTCAGACGTAACAGAAAAAAAAGGCGGCATTCACACGGCCTTTCTTGGGCAGTGGTCTCATCACATGATTTCTGACCAGATCATGGCCCCCATAGACCTCAATGGCCCTGGAAACTGCGCGGTGAGCATGCAGGTCATCATTGCAACGTGACTGAGTCTGGCAGCCGTGCCGCAAAGTATAGGACATGTCCTATACTTTGGCAAATTTGTGGTACAGCGGCTCTTCTGCTTATGGAGGGAGGAGGGATGAAGAGTGCTCAATCCTCCTCCTCCCGACCCTGTGCTCACCCCGGCATCTGGTCTGGGCGAACACACAGCCTAAGGGTTAATTCACACTAGGTATGGTCGCAGTGAGCATATGGTGGCGGGCTGGACAAATAGCCTGGCTCATCTGCATGTATAGGGAAACATAGAGCATGCTCCATCTTTCCCCCGGTCCGTACCGCTACTGCTTGCAATAGTCGTCTGTAGAGATGTTAAAGGACATCTACCATCAGTTTTATACTTCTTTTAATACAACTCTATATCCCGCGATTACAGAAATATAGAGTTATTAAAGTAATGCAAATTAACCTGGGGCACCCAGGCTATGTCGCCCAAGCACCTCAGGGAACACCCTCCAAGCTCATAGGTAGGTGACAGGTGGGGCCGCTAGCGCTACAGGTGGTGTGCCCGGTGCTAATTTGTATAACTCTATATTTACATAATCGCAAGATACAGTTATAATAAAAGAAGTCCCGAGCAGCATTGTTCTTACTAGGACACATCTTCCATCACTAAACTGATGGTAGATAGTCAGCTTTTCGTGTGATATGTGTCCAGTTTTATGGAGGCTGGTTGAAAATTATTATAAGATATTTTAATAAGAAAAAACAAATTATCTGGTTTATATAACTATGTACTCTATGGAGTTTGTGTCGAAGGGGTTTTCCAGGATTTTATGTGGGAGCTAGGGTGGGAAAAAGGCAAAAAATGAAAGTGTGCTCCTTACCTAGGTACCTGCATCACTCTGATACTTGTGGTCTTCCTTGCCTGCACCCCTTACTGTAATGGGCTGCCCATTTGACTGTGAAGAATTGCCCATTGCACGGTGAAGGACTGCCCATTGGACTGTAAAGGGCTTCCCATTGGACTATAAAGGACTTCCCATTGGACTGTGAAGGACTTTCCATTGGACTGTAAAGGACCGCCCATTGGATGGTAAAGGACTGCACATTGGATGGTAAAAGACTGCCCATTAGACTGTGAAGGACTTCCCATTCGATGGTGAACAACTATCCATTGGAATGTAAAGGAATACCCATGGAACTGGAAAAGACTGCCCATTGGAATGTGAAGAACTGCCCATTGGACTGTGAAGGACTGCCCATTGGATTGTCAAAGACTGCCCACTGGATGGTAAAGGACTGCCCATTAGACTGTAAAGGACTGCACATTGGATGGTGAAGGACTGCCCACTGACTCCAAAGTCCGGAATGATTAAGTTTGGCAATAATTGAATAAATATCAAGTTCTTCCAGACACAGCTTACTACCTGTTGAACTACTTTTTCAAGGCACCCACACATGTTTTGTATTTTCTGCTGATTCAAAGAGGTACGGTATATTTCTGTGAGGTAAATCGCTAACATGATACAGTAACAGTGTAGTGTAAGGGATCTCCGAAAATTCCATACACACATTGCGGGCAATAAAGCTTTGTGCCTTGTCCACCTACCCAAAGCTCTACCCGATGGCAAAATTGCAGCATGACACGCAATACAAACTAGCTAATTCCGGCTGCTTTCTGACGCTTGCGGAATGACTGCAGGATTATCGCTTGAGACAAATATACTACATGTTCAGATAGACGCCCTAGTCTAGTTGGTGGTCTGTGCAATTAGAATCAATAATCCAAGGCCCATATTTGTGACTGATTTCCTTCATCTTGTTGTAAAGGATTGCGATAAGAGTTGAGGTTTAAAGGGCAGTTATCCTCCAATAGGTGGCACTAGACAGCTTTCTTTTTCCTGCTGTAATCGGTACAGAGTTATAACCACACCATAGTGTACCCCACCAAGCAGTCAAAGTTACCCGGTTTCCAGCTATAAATTTCAAAAATCAATAGTGCCACTGATGACAGTAAACTTTGTAATAAAGAGTATTATAGAAAAATTCTTCTCTGTCTTATTTTTTCTCCGCTCCTTCCCTGCAGTAACCTGCAAGCTGTTCTGAAGCTGATACACAGCAGAAAAGGAGAGGAGGCTACAAGGTTAACTCCTTCAGGGGAGTTACTACAGGGGTAGCAGCCATAGCAGCTGCTATGGGGCCTGAAGTGTCAGCTGGCCCTGGCATCTGAGGTATTGGGTGTGTATATGCATTATGTCTATGTATGGTATTGTATGTGTGTGCATATGTGGTGTGTATAAGCTGTATGTCTTTGTATATGATGCATGGGTGTAAATGGTACTGTATGTATTTGTGTATGTGCTTTATGTATGTATATATGGTGTGTGATTGTATGTGTGAGTAAACAAATATGTATATTTTTTAAGGGGGGAGGGGGGCCCCATTCAGAAGTGTGCTATAGGGACCAACTTACAGATCTGTATAAAACTTTACTATTACTGTATTTTTTTCGGACTATAAGACGCACCGGATTATAAGGCGCACCATCAATAAATACCTGCTTAAATGTCTAGGTTCATAATAAGGCACTCCTGATTATAAGGATGAATGACCAGCAGGTGGCAGACCTGTGCACAGTTCAAGGCAGCTGTTGTCTATAAGTACGGTTCATATAAAAGGCGCACTGGACTATAAGGCGCACCTTTGATTTCTGAGAAAATCAAAGGATTTTTGTGCACCTTATAGTCTGAAAAATACGGTAATTCAGCCTTGTCAGCCAATCCAGTGACTGACTCTAAGCAGACTTGGACATGACTGGCCCATCTTCCTACGAGAAGTAAAATATATAGTTTAGATCAGTAAAGTGTTTACACTGTGAGTTCCATTTGCAGTGTGTCTGAAATAATGAGCTGTGCTCAGTAACTTCATATGTATCCGTCTTCTGATTTTTTTGACCTTATTTACATATGTAACTGGGTTGGATGAGGCAGTTTCTCCATGTGACATCTAGGCTTTCCACGTGACATCCTCACATATTAACATTTTGTCACCTGTTTCCAGCCACCCAGCCATGAGATATATGGATTGAGCTGTGTTGAACATGACCGAAAAGAAGTTTACATATTTTTTGCCTTATATTTCTATACAGTTGTGCTAGATGTTGAAGAGTTGGAAAGGGAGATTATATGGGACCTAATTTCTGCTACAATCTCCAAAGCCTGTGTGAACTGAGCCTAAGAAGAATGATACTAAAGAAATGAATGCATAAAACAGTAGAAGTGAGGGAAAGCTATCAATGTTATAACACCAGAAACTGGCACAAAAGTAGCTTGTTCTTATGCACTAACATAAAATAAAATGTTCCCCATTTTGGGGAAAAAAGGTGGATCAACTTTATTATGACGTGCCTGGAAAACTGGCGGATCGGAATAGGAAATTCTATGGCAGCCTCTGGTACATTGCACCTTGTACAATGCTGAAAAATAGGCAGGGCTGGCGCCAGTACTGGGCATACCTGGGCAAGTTGCGGGGTCCAAAGCTGCTGGGGAAGGGGGAGGGGGGGCACTATTGAAACCTGGAGCCGACCCTGAGAAGAGGTCAACAGCGGAGCAAAAGAAATGCCTGGTGTAAAATGCTCCAGTCTTAATAAATCCACCCTTTACATTTATTTAAAAAACAAACATTTTTGGTGGATTGATTTTTGAATGTTTTCTTGTTACATTTCATAATGATATTGTTTATAGTGTATATATTGTTGAAGATATAGTTTTTTCAAATGATGGTGGTTATAGGCATGAAACTACTATCTCCACCCACTGATTTTGGTGAGCTGAACAGCCATCTAATGTATATTAGACATTATGGGGCTAATTTACTAACGGTCCGGGGACCGCATTTTTGTCGGTTTTCCCGACGATTTCCGAGTTGCCCGCATTTAACAGGGGTTTTTAGCACACACGATCGGGTTTTGGCGCATCGGCGCCGGCTTTCATGCGACACAAATCGGGGGCTGGGCCATTCGACGGATTCGTACAACGAGCAGGATTTAACAACGCAAATTGTGTCGCAAGACATACACTCAAATACACCGCGAAGAGGAAGGTGAACTCCGGCGGACCTGAGCGGGAAGTGACACATGCAGGATATTGGGCGCACAATGTTGGTGAATTGCGCCGGACTTCATCTTCGTCGGACAACGCACGGCAGGGATCGCGACGGGACCGGTTAAGTAAATTTGCCGCTATGTGTCATGTATTTTGCTAGACCTCAGGGAAAAGAAGCAGCATAAGCAACGGTCAAAGCCGAAGTAAAATCATTTATATGATGCAACCTGCTGGAAAAACCGAGAGACTAAGAAGAGTTCTAGAACTGAAAAAAACATTGTGTTGTTTCCATGCCAACTATTATTTAAGGGTATATATTATGCATTGACAGATGATGAATATCCACCTAATCTACGTATACTTGCATATATGTTTGTGTATTTATTGGAATAGATTAATGCCCAGGATTTTGCATTGCTCTGACATAAATGTTTACATATATAAATCCCTCGCGTCATCCGTTTTATTCATGCAAATAAATAAATAAAAATAATAATAGTTATATTTTATGCTACTGATGCGCAGAAGGGAGTAAATGTTGTATAAATTATGGTGTAAAGTTGTGATAGGATTTACCAGATTGACAAGCCACTGGTAAGTAAAGAAATTATACTGTAGCATTGAACAAAGCTATCAATTTCCCAGTGTCATGGGCAGATAACATAGGAAGCGGGGCTGATGTGCAGAATGGGTGTCTACAGACGGCGGGATTGTTCTCCATGTTTTGCAGAATTTCCCATTGATTCTCTCGTTGGCTGATTATATTTTAGAGCTTTACATTGAACAAAGCCTCAAGTTTTTGGGAATGGGTCAAAAACCTGCAAAGGATTCACTGGCAGCGGTGAGTATTCACTTACATCTATTTTACCGTGTGCATAAGGACATTGATTTAAAGCTTTCTGTGCACTAGATCAATATTTCCATTCTGTTTCTTTAGAAGGCAGTAAAATATCACAGAACAATGTCTAAGGTGAGCTAAGATGTTCACCACTCTGGAGGAAATACTCTGTATGACCAATAGAGGGCGCTCAGAGTGTTTCCTAAAGAGCTGAGCGCACAAGTGAAGTTTGACTCTTCTAGAAAGATAACTCAGTGATCAAAAAGGAGAGCGGATTTCAGGACTGACCAGACTATGATTCATTCTCCGCGCCGCTAATTTTTGGATCTCTGCACCTCTATAAAAAGGAAACCCTGTGATTTGGGTGAAATAAGAAGTGGAGGTCTTTTTTTTTTTCATATGACACGATGACAACTCACTAAATATTTATCGTCTTAGATGAAAGTTTGCGCAGTACGACTGAACCGGAGTGAATGTTTTGGGTGGTTCCAGTAATTATTGCATTATGTCAAGTGTCATGATTAAACTGGCTGCTTAATGGTGTTTCTGACACTAGATGCATTGATATTGCAGATTTGGTTACAAACAGTTAAACAGTCTGCCAGCTCCACACTGAGCACTCCCTATGCCAGCACCGAAGCCTCTGAGCTCAATTCTCCATTCTCTGGGACTTTTTTTCTACGATTTTAGGAACCATTACAAATGCAGTGAATAGGAATAATCCCAACGATGACACAGGACCCCAGTGATAACTGGATTATGAAATATATCTATTGGTGCTTGATGTTACTATGAAACATCCCAGCAACATAGTTACCACAGTCTTAGAAAAAATAATCCTCAATTTTAAAGGAAGTATAATTTCCTTTACATTTTTTGTGTTCTTGAATCATTAGCTGAATCAACAAGTAATGGATATACTATAACCTTTACTAGCCGGGGCCTTTAATACAAAGTTGTACCATTAATCTGTAAGCGCTATATAATAATATTACCATTGATATAATGTATATTTAGTGGCATCTCTGCATTGCTCTCCAATATTCAACAGATTAACAGATTGTATTTGTCAATGGTCCTGATTTTCCTTACATGATATAACATGAAACCTTAACAAGCAGTATGATGCGTAAAAGAGAATCTATTGCAACTTTATTGTTTCAAGAGACAAAGATGAGAAAATTCTGAAAAATTCAGTGCCGTGGTATATTTCAATTATGAATTAGTTTAAAAAAAAACTACTGTAAATTTAGAATTCTATCTAACAATCTATCTAACATCTATCTACCTATCTATCTATCTATCTATCTATCTATCTATCTATCTATCTATCATTATATGTACCTATTATCTATCTATCTATCTATCTATCTATCTATCTATCTATCTATCTATCTATCTATCTATCTATCTATCTATCATTATATGTACCTATCTATCTATCACACAATGTCTACCTACCTTACAATATATATCTAACTATCTTCCAAAAAATATCTATATATCTACATTCTCATCAAGTTGACGTCAACTCCTTTTGACCCTAACAACTATGTTTTTTTTAGAACATTCTGTCCTCTGTCTGGGTCTGAAAATGTTCAGTGTTGTGTTCAATGCTTGTGCCTATCTGTCTTGTTGCTTTTTAACCTCTTCCGTACCAAAAGCCTAGATTTGCACATCTATCTATCTAATCAGCAAAGACTAGTTACAATCTAAAAATAAAAAAATAACTGAATTTGTAAAACTTAATTTTTGTTTGTTAAGCCGAGTTCTTTATACCTTCCTGAAAACCCTTTTTATGGTCCTGTGAATACATTTGCAAGCAGATGTTGCAAAATGTTTAAATACTATTTCCACTGATTGCCAACTAACCATAAATTCGTCTCTGCATATTTTCAGTTGTAGGCATAAAAATAATTACATGTCTGATTAAATCCACTTATGCCTTCATGTCTTGATAAATCCATAATAAATACAAAATGCTGTGATGTGTTACTTCTAAGTGCATAAATGCTGTAATGAGGTTGAGTGCAGTCCAGATTATCTTGAGAAGGCTGGAAAGCAATATTACACAAATTGCTGTTTTGGCATTTTTATGATGGCTGGTTAAAAAAAATAAAAAAATAAAAACAGGAAAAAAAAATTAAATTAAAAAAGTAGACATATTTGTAAACATGAAGTTTTTGTGTGTTTTCAAATTTGTATATTTTTAGTTTTTAGTTTGCAGAGATGGATTTGTTTTAAAAATGTTTAAATGACGTTGCAGCAGTATTTAAATTTCACAACGACTTTTTTTTTTTTTGCCCACAGATCATATTTGTTTTATGATTATTTTATTGCAAGGTTAGGAAGTAGTGAGACTGCATTAGAGGGTGTTGTTTCCAGCTCTCTGTAACACTTCTTACTAAGTGTGCCATTATTAATCATTAATTTGGCACCCCTTGCCATACCATGAATTACGCTAGGCTCATTTGCTATTCAAATTATAAGTATAATTTCCATGTGATTTCCCATTAATTAGTGTATTACTCCATTTTCTTAGTTAAACAGAAAGGTGTCGAAAATAATTTTACCTTCGAAATTCTGTATATTGTCTCAATATTATGTAACATTCCCTAACTTACCTGTGACATTTGCTGATAAGTAAATGTTTTTTTATGTCCCAAAGCAGTGTCTGAATTACTACATGTCACAATAATTTAGATTGATAAGTGCTAATCTACATGGACAACACATATCCAGTAATCCTAGTGTGTAGGTTTTTCTAAGACCCCCGAGTCTAGTGACACAATATCATCATTTAGTTCTATCTGATAACAAAGCTGTTTCAATTCATGTAACATAAAGGGTTAATTGAGTAATTCATGCTGCCCAGAATAGTAGGTGGACTTCCTATCTTCTCATTTGCAGCTGCTGTGTTTTTAGTAGAAAACAAAAAAAATAAAAAATTTCAGGTCCTTTTTTTTTCAGTTTCAGAAAAACATCATTAATATTATTATTTTTGTCCTAAGTAACAATTTGGTGTCTTTGAGTCTTCTCGTATGTCTTTCAGTTCTCCCCTATCACATGGTAAATTTGCTGTCAGTGGGTTTGTAATGGCTTTCAGGTCATAGGGGTCTTCCAATTTAGCAATCTGCATAATATAATTAGTGTGATAGTAAGAACACTGCTCTTTAGCTATGCTTCCAGGCATACACTGTACATGATGCAATTTATATAAAAAACATAGTTTAGAACGTTCTTGTTTAAGATGTACAAGTTGTCATCTCCGGGTGTTTAATCAGTGCCATATCTACCGTTAATCATGAGCTAATTATTTCATGTTCCATTCTGCCAAGTTTAGGCAGGGAAATAAGGGACAAAGGATGACACTACTGAACCTGATACTTTATATGTAAACTATATATCTGTAACTAAAACTCAGGAACCACATATATCACAGAAGATGATGATGACAATTGGCCACCTTAAGTAGCAACAACAATATCACACAGAGAGACTTATTTAGATGTGTTACTACTTGGTGCCTTCTCAGTCTGCATCTGTCTCTCAGTTTTCACCTTTCCTCTTTCTCCTCTCTGTATCTGTTACTCTCTCCTATTATTTTCTATTTATCCATGTCATGTTCACACTTTTCACCCTTATCCTAACCCTTGGTCATCTCCCTCTCTTCCCTATCTACATAAATTTGCACTCTGATATCTATATAAGATGTACAGTTTCGACTTACATACAAATTCAACTCAAGAACAAACCTATGGACCCTATCTTGTACGTAACCCGGGGGCTGCCTGTATATATATATATATATATATATATATATATATATATATATACAGGCAGTCCCCGGGTTACGTACAAGATAGGGCCCATAGGTTTGTTCTTAAGTTGAAATTGTATGCAAGTCAAAACTGTATATTTTATAATTGTAGTTCTAGACAAATTTTTTTTTGCTCCAGTCACGATAGGAGTTTCAAAATTTTTTGCTGTAATGGGACCAAGGATTATCAATAAAGCTTTGTTACAGACACTTTACAGCTGATCATTGCAGCCTAGGACTATAGTAAAGCATTCAGACAGATTCAGCAGAGATCACAGGGGGCAGAGGGGTCTGTCTTTAACTAGGGGTCGTCTGTAAGTCAGGTGTCCATAAGTAGAGGATCGCCTACATATATATATTGTATTACTACATTTTTTTATAGTCATAGTCATTCATTGACATTGTATTTATTAATATACCAACATTATAGGTGACTGAATTTATTTGTTGGTTTATACATCAAATATATTTCAGGCATTGAATTAAATCTTTTCTGATTCACTCCAGACAATTCTTCCATAATGGTGGCTAGCTAACCATTATAGCGCTCAGACAATGGGGATAGTCGAGGGGAAATTAAAACAAAAAACAAACAATAATAAAAAATTGATGGAACAAGGCAGGGGCTTTTTTTTAGATCAAGAATCTATGTTTTATAGAACCAGGTGGGATTATATAATAATTTCCATGACAATTGGAGCAAAATAGATTCAGTAGATTCAGACTTGTTCCCAATATTTTGAAATATTAAAAAAAAATTAAAACCTTGGAATAAAACCTTCTTCACTAGCCAATTCAAGTTTATGATTTCTTTAATAAATGGCAGTAAATTTCACTCTACCTGGCATACATTGGATTAATACTATAATTGGTATCAAATTTCCAAACCATATGTAATGTCTGTGTGTGTATAAAACAATTAACACAAAAAGAAATATATGAAAAATAATACAACACACATTTTACCCGGTAGACACATTTATAGTGTTCATGGTATTTACCTAAACTTTACAAAGTTGTTCTTGAGTTTTTATAAACCAAAGTTTTAATTTTAAATACTTATTGTGAAATATATACATGCAGCTGAATGATCAGGAGATACACATAAACCCTATGGATATAGCCTATGGATGCACACCATGCTCATGAGATGTTGGTCTCACACTGATCCCACCCCAGCTGAAGTCTCTGTCAGTGACTGGATTCTTACAGACAAAACGTTACTGCATAAAGACTCTAGTAATGTTTCCTCAGAGAACATAAAACAAATATTGCTACCAATAAAGTCTGTGAGTTTCCCTCTTACTTTCAGACTGGGCCAATATGTAGTTCATAAGAATTGGTAAGGCTGGTAGACAACCCCTGGAGGAGCTATAATGGTAGGTATATAAGTTGTCATAAAGCGAAACAACTATAATTAACAAACATCTGATAAGAAGAAAAAAAACACGAGGATTAGTTCAGACTTAGCATCTGTTGCAAATTTGCTGCAATAATATCAATGGAAAAAGATAGTTTTAAAAATTGCTTATAAATAACCCTTAGTTTTATATGGGATAATACAAAAATAATGCATTTAATTAACGTTGAATGTGGTTTTGCATATTTTACATACCTAATTTTTTACTTGGTGGTTTGGGGCAAAAATCATAAACATGATACTCAACTTACCCCTTAGGAAAAAAAACACCACATGGGTCAAAAAGAAAGCCCCTGCACCATTTTTTGTCTGACTTTGCATCTACTTTTCAGTGCAAACTGCTATGCCCAATGCAACACCAAATTCTGCACATAAACAGGCGCTCCGGTGCATAGTCGGACCATGCGCCACATTTATCATGCAGTGTCCGACAGAATTGTTTCACACGCCCTGTGCAGCAAAAAAAAGTTGGTGCACTCTGTCGGAGCAGTGCACAGGGCGCCAGGTTCATGGAGAACGTGCGCCACAATTCATAAATATAGCGCACCCTGCACTAATTTTGATAATTTTTTGATAAATGATAAACATTGGGCCAGATTTAACACTTGCTTTTTCTATTGTTTTTGTGCCTTTTCATATTGTCCCACTGTTTTGCCCCATTTTTGCGATTAAAAAACACCAAACTAGCCACACAGCAAAAATAATCAACGTCTCCTCATTTATCCTACCAATCCAGATGTTTTCCTGCGCCTAATAATCATTCATCATTAGCATCTTGTTCATTTCGGCGCAATTTAGTTGCAAAAACACTCCCGTCTGAAGATGGCGTAAACTGAGAAGTAAACTGGAGCCCGCCACCCCTGTCCACCTGTGCCTCTCCTGACTGCTCTTAGGCTTACCGGTGACATCTTTGCATGGGTGCCGTTACTCTCCTTCTCCTCGTTACCCCTTTGTCAACATGCTTACCCTGTAGCAATATCACTTGACTTTTTCAAAGGGTTGGTAGTACTTTTTCGGCATATATACACCTACCCGGTGATACTGTTTTTCTTGGGCATCTAGCAATATAGCCTTTATATCATTATTGAACAGTCAGGCAGGCTTTGCATCACTCATTTTGTGTTGGTCAGGAGGTTGTCTACAGTTCACCAAACTGGGTGACTGTATGTATTCTTGTACATAGTGATTTTTAATTGATTTTAAATGTTTGTTTTTTGATTGTCTGTCTTGTTAAAAACTTTTTGGAATAAACTTATACTTTTGTACCATACATGAGCCTTTGAATGCATTCTTTTTCTTGTTGTGTTTTCGATTAATTAATTGTGCATTGGCTCTACTATTACTTGGTTGTGCTACACCCCCCCTGCTGTGATTACATGTAAACTGAGAAGTAAGCACTGAGCTCTTGTGCAAAGCAGCTTATCCCTAGCAGCAGAGCTCAGCAGACACTACAGTGCAGCCTCAGTTTACAGTTCACAACCTTCTATTCACAAACAATCTGCAAAAGCAGCAGCTCAGAGCAGGATTGTTGGAAGAGAAGTTTGTAGGATTTTGCAGATACTACAGAAAAGTGTCCCCCATGTAGCAGGACGGCCACACTGGTGTCTGAGGAGGATACTGGCTAGAATTACAGGGGGCAGCAGAAGATCAGCACTGGAGGAGACTTGACAATGAGACTTGAGGGCAGCACAGTGATACATCTGGCCCATTGAGCATGAATCCAGAATTAGTTACCTTAGCCCTAAACACGTTTTTGGGTAACTTCTATTCCACCTGAGCTCCCTGCATACATGCAACTATGCACAAGGAGGAAAGGGAAATAAGCTGGTGTCAGATATCTTTAGTTTATCTTCCCTGAGAACAAAACTATTGGTCAGGATCAAACAGTACGTTCTTTCCCCTTCCCAAATTTAGTAACCATGGATAGTTGGAAGGCGCCATATATATATTTCATGGTTATCCAGGTAGCTGAAAACTGGCATAAAAGCAGTGATAAATCTACCCCAAAGTCTGTATCCCAGAGCATTTTGTATTCATTGTGTAGATGGGTGGGGATCTATTTGCCCCTCCCCAGATGTAAACACACTGCAATTCTTAAAGCGACTATGCCACCTCCACGCCCTGTGGTCAAGGATGGGTGTAGAGGTGCGCAGTGGCCTGCACAATTTTGAAAAGACCTGGCGTAGTTTTGCCACTATCATACGCTGGCACAGGAACATCGTCGTATGATAAATCTCCCCCTATTGCTAGATAATTAAGATCACTTGTCACATAATGACTACTCCAGTACACACTTGACTACTAAGTTAGTTGAAAAGTTCCCAGATAGAAGTAATTCTACTAATCTTCAATGTTTTTGTAGAAATGTTTCTTAAGATATAAGTAACAACATTGTCTCTGTTTTCCCTCATAAGTAACTATTCCATCCTTTGCAAAGGAACTGAACCTCTATTCTTTCACTTTTCATAAAGTTCAATATCCGTAAATTATTTTAAGTACAGTTGGACAGAGGTAATTCCACTCTGATTCCTCAGCAATCTACATGGCTCAGTCTTTTATAAGAGACTATTAGAACAGAGGGTTCTTTGAACTGTACCTAATGAAACCTAGACAGCAGTCTCAGTTGTTTCTCAGGTTTAGCAATAGACTATTCTCCTAGGTATGAATGTGTAGGTCGTTTCTTCTCAGCTTTTTTTTTTCTTAAGGAAATTACAAGGTTTCTTCAAGATCTTGAAGTGTCTCTACTGCTGTTTCCTGGGTTAAAAAGAGCTTTGGATGCGTTAGGACAGGTCAGCGTTCATCAATACTAAAGAGGACATAACCTCAAAAGTTGACTATGGGGAAACAGAATTTGAAGGATCACCAGTAAATAGTTACAAATAGATCACTGAGAGAGATGCCACAAAGGAATGTAATGTAAGGTCTAAACTTATGATTGGCTTAAAAAAATATAAAGGCATTGAGATGTCCTCTGCTTTTGAGAAGTTAAATATTTAAATGGGTTGTCCAGAGGTTTGAAAACATGGCTGCTTTCTTCTTAAAACAGGACCATACCTCACCTGCATGGTGTTGCAACTAAACTCCATTCATTTCTATACAGACGAGCTGCCGAACCATTATAGAGCAAGGTGTGGCGCTGTAAGGAAGGAAGGAAGCAGCCTCCGGACCACCCCCTTTAACTTCTCCAAACCATTATGGCTACCTTAGAGTTTATGTCATAGATTGTCATTCAACTTTACCACACACCTGAATGCCAAATATACTTATTTATAGGGGTTGTTTATTTTGGACAATCTACACTTTATCCTCAACAATAATCTCATCACAAAGTTCCTCCTTGCTGATGTGTATGGAGCCATTGTCCTACATGTCTGAAAGGACAGGTTCCTTCAAAACAATCCTTCTCCTTATTATGGCCAAATGATATTCATCCTGAATTGACATCCGTATTATCATGTATAATGGTGGCAACTTTTAAAGCATGGATTGCCTATTTCATTTTCATATTTCACTATGTAATATAATACACTATAGGTATACTGTGGAGCATCACACCTTTGTTAAGCAATTGTTAAGCAATTGTATACTATATGGAATAGTGCAGTCTACAAGAAACACATATTGGCTAGGTAGAGACTAATAGTGTAATGACTTGTCACACACAGGAGATATATAACCTCATGGATTTATTAGGCATGTGCACCTTTAGCTTCCATGGTGTGTAAACTTTACATAAGTTCTCAAGGGAGAGGTCAACACACCTTAAAGGAAATTGGCTCTCAGGAGGGAAACTGCGAGGGCGGGAACCACTGTCTGATGCAGCCTGTGGGCGTGCATAATCATGGTAATAGCGGATCGCTGAGCACCCTGTGTATCAAACATAGGAGCGCCGAAGACTCATTAGCATAATTTAAACACTGTTTTTTCCACCAAAACTGTTCACTTCCTGACTTATACAAACCCTAAACCTGCATCAGCTTTACAACACCTGTCTAAAGGTATGTTTGTCTAATTATGCCTCTTTCCAAGTGGTAGATTTCCTTTAAGAGAGTACTTTATAAAAAAAAAATTCAATAATGAAAACGATCATTTTCAATTCCCCTTTTGATAATGATAATCTAATAGTATTATCTACACCAGTCATTGAAAGAAAAGATGTACTTGATCTGAATTTGACTTGACCATAAATCACATATTTCCCTGGGAAACTGTTGGAGAAATGAAGATTACTATTTCAGTAAAAGCCAGGTCTTATGAATATAGGCTCTAATGGTTCTCTTCTTACCATAGTAGTGGTCATTAGAGAATTTACTGGGTTTCCTATCTTAAATAGCCCAATAGTTTACATTTGATGAAAAATGTTATTTCTATGCTATAAGTGGACACAATTTATAGAAACTCCTAAATTCAGCATGTAAAACAATGTCTTGAAATTGTTATAGCATCAATACTGCCCCAAATAACAGCTACACATTTTGAGTATGTCAACTCTTTATGTATCTTTAGATTTCAATGGAGACTTATCTGTGAAAAGAGCGTAATTTTCAAAAATGTCAATTGCATTTATGTCTGGTAATACAGATGATTTGAAAGAGAACCTGTTGTGAGGATTTAGGCCCACAAATGTTCACTATCCTGTTATGTAGGACAATGACAGAATCATAATGATGTTTCAGCTATATTCTTCAGGATTTAGCATTTCACTGAAATAGATTTGACTGCATTCAAATTAAATTTAATTTCCATGAAGACAAGATTCTTAAATATACTCAGGATAACAAAATAACACATTCTCTAATTCACAAGTCCAACCTGTCTCTATAAGTTCTGGTCTATACAATTTTGGTTGGGGATAAGAGCGTAAATCTTGCAACTATCGTCGGGCAGGGCAGATTCTCCTAATGAATACCTTCTCTTATCAGCACAGTGTCGTGCTCTCTGCCTCCAGCCCCTTCACCCTGGATTACAAGATGAGCTCAGACACAGGCACTTCCTGCTGGCAAGCAGTGTGCAAAGACTTACTCTACTAGCTACTTACAGATAAGGTCTTTATAGCAGAACTGACTATGTATTTTATTGATTAGGTTAGGGAGCAGAGCTGAGAGTGTCATTGTGTTTAATATCCATCTCATCATCTCTCATCTCTGATCTGTTTCATCTCTCTTTTTCTATTTGTTAGATACTAGTGCATGTTCAGAAGCTAAATGAAAGTGTAGATAAACATGTACCCTGATAATCTAAGCACATTGTCAGCACATTGTATCTCACAGCACTCAATGGAACATAAAGTGTCTGCTTAAAGAGTCCCCGTCCACACTCGAGAATTTTACACTGAACATCACTGTGTTATCGGCGCTAAACGGCAATTAAACTGAGTAAATTTGTAAACTAACGGGGTTAAATGATCTTTATTGTGTAAACATCACTATGGGATTAAAATTTAAGAACTTTCTTACATGGACAAACACCTTTAAAAGAGGGGTGACAAAGACTCTAGTCTGGCCTGGACCATGTCTCATAAGACATCTGCATTCTATTTTCAGCAGCTCACAATCAGATTTGTGATTATATACCTGGACTATGGGACATCAATAAGGCAAGAAGGAGACATCCCATCAAGACTCCTTTCCACCCATTAGACACCTCCAAGGATATTAGAATACAGTATTTTCAATATATAGAATATATAGAAAGATATAATTGTGACAATGTCACTGCTCTGAATAAAAGGTTAGTAGGAGTTTGTAGACTTGTATCCTCATGGGAGTTTGCCTTTAAATGGTCCCAACTCCCCCCCAAAAGTGTTTTTTACTTTGCATATGCCCCTCCCATTAAGAGTCCTCAGCATTAACACTGGCCTCAGCAGTAACATGCAGTTTATGTACATCTGATCACTGATCAGTGATTGGCTGAGCAGTCCCTTAAAAATACACATCATAGGTGCTTGGTCTGGGAATAATGTTTGTAGACCCTTTCACTTCTTGATCAATTTGGAACATTCTTAAAATACCCCTTCATTTCCATTATCAACAACCTTGGTTATGAAGAAATGCTGCTTGTCTATTTTCAGAAGCTTAGAATCGATTAGATTGGAGGTGGGGGAGGGGAATTGTAGAAAATAAATAAAATTGCTAGAGGTTACACCAACTAAATTCATTCAAAGTTAAATATTTAGCTTGGGTGGAATTTTTCTCCAAATCCCCGCACGCTACATCTGCTTTTGGCTATTTAAATCCCAAGCACATTTCTGGAAAGTAATCTAAACTGAGTATGTTGTTTACATAATATCAATTTGCATGTAGAACACTAATGAATTCTGCAAGCTGGCATCTCAATCAGCTGTGAGCCAGAGGAGCGAGATTTATAGTGTCAACACTACTGGATCTTTATTATAATTTCCAATTTTCTGTTTCCTTATTCTTGGTGTCAGTGTTTGCTACCTTTTACAATATATTAATGCATATTCTCATATTTCCATGGATTGCACTTACATCTGGAAGCTTAAAAATAAACCAGGCAAACAAAATAACGAAAACCTAATTAGTTTGTTTCTCTACAAAGTAGGCATTATTCAGTGACCATCCACAGAGCTCAGAAGCCCTAATGGATCATTTTAAAGTCCCTAGTTGGTTGCCCGGTTGAAACCATGATGCTATTACGCCAGGTTCCATGTTCAAACCCTTTGGGGACCTCCCGTTGAGTTAGATATCTTGATTCTTAGCAAATGAAATCACTTCTTTTAGTTGTGTTGCTAACTGCTTCAGCATGGTTTTAGTACATTTTTGTTATTAGAAATTGAGATATGTGAACCTCTTAACAAAACCAGATTGGTGAGGACCTATCTGATGGTATCCCCATTGACAATGAAAATTGTACTCCCTATGTAAATTTATTTCTATAGGACTGCCAAAGTATGGCCGGTTACACACGAGCGAGTTTGATGCTTACAACTCGCAGTGTGTGCTGGCTGGAACATCTGGTGTAAACGCAGAGCAACAGGAAGTGAAAGGACATGCTGAATTCCATTCCGGTTGCTCAGTGTTTGGGCCGGACATTCCAGCCAGCACATTATATGAGTTTGACATATGAAACTCACTTGTGTCCAACCGGCCTTACTGAGTATAGTACTTGGCAATTTCCAGAAGTCTCATATGGAATTAAAGGAACTACACATGCTTGACCTATATGAAATTGTGAAGGTCCCACTAGTAGGACTTCTAGAAAATGGAACGGACCCGGATCCAGTAAATGTAGAAAAACTATGCCTTACTTTATTTTCAAATGTGCATTTTCAGTAAAATCATCCAGAGGTCAATGTGTTTGAAGTGGTATTACCACTCTTAATCATGATTCCGTATTGGAGAGTTTCGGCTTTTGATTTTGACAGCTTTTTTGCCGTCTCTGATCACATGATCATATTTGTTTTCTAGATCAACTGACTTGTAACCCCAGTCTATCTCCTCCTCTTGATCTGTTTATAGGCTATATCATTGTATGATTTAAAATTATATATTATTGGCTTTGTCATGAAACAAAAACATGTACACAACGATTCCGCGTTTGTCTTTGTGTACAGGATCGGAATTTGTTGTAGCCTTTTTATTATGTCTTTTCTATGTACGTTAAAAATGGAGATTAAAACACCTGTTCTGGTGGGTGTTTCCTTTGCTTCGCTAGCGTTCAAAAAGAATCAGGTCACAACTCACGGAATCAGTCATGATTAAGAGTGGTAATACCACTTGAAACGCGTTGGAGGATTTTACTGAAAATGCACATTTGAAAATAAGGTAAGGCACAGTTTTTCTACATTTACTGGATTGTGGTCTAATTCTTTTTATGGAAGTTTTATACCTCAAGCGGAGAGGAGATCCATGCAAAGACAAAAACTGTTTAACTGTTTTTATGGGTGAGCTGGTCTACCTCTGTATATATCCCACCAGTAGCACCCGTTAACAATAACACTTCATTAAGTGGATAGGACATAACATACAATTTCTGGGTTAACCACTAACGTAAGATCACTTGCCCACAAACTGTGTTGAAACCCGTACAACTTTGCTTATTAAAAATTGTGCAAGTTTGATAAGAGTTTGGTCAGAGTGTGCTCAGAGTTTTTCAAAGTTCATTCAGAGTTCTGTCCAAGTGCGATGCAACAATGCATTTTTTTTTAGCACAAATCATCTTTCACCTGTGTCAAATTCTCTATCCTCTCTCCTTCTTCCTTGAAAGTTGTGCAGGAAAAACTGACCACATTAGGAGACATCAGGTTATTTTTCACACACCCGTAGACTTCAATGGGCGTTTTATTCCTGAGACTCACATCAAGGACATTCTCTATTTTCAACGTATTGCATTGCAAAGTGGATGCAGAGATCGGCCAACTATGCAAACACATTGGTTAGAAGTCCAAAAAACATGAGAGTCAATGTTATTTGCATGATCATTGCCATATCATTCAAATAGGGACAACTACTTTGGTGTCCTTAATCTTACGTGTCTGGCCAGATTTAGGTACTGTTAGTAAATAAACCTCCTTGTAGCTTTCACCCTCCATAACATACATGATGTGCAATTCTTTGGAGAGTCATTAGTGGAATTACAAGATGTCCTTATATGAGTTAAACTCAATAGAGGCTTTTTTAGGGAGTTAAGCCTGATAAATAGTTAACTCTTTGTCACATAAACAGTATAGGATTGTCAAATCAGAACGTAAGGCTTTAGCTTTGTCACTGTGAGTCTCACGCTATACTTATCAGCTTTCGGGAGTATTTGTATGACAAATTACTTCAAAAAAGGGAAGTTTTTACAGTCACCTTTCAAGGTGAGGAGGATGCATTCCACATACTGGACAAGAACAAAGAAGACTATCAGCCTGGGGAGGAGGAGGATTAACCCCTGGTGTGATATTAACTAGACCCAGGGGGGAAAGGTCTAATTCCTCTGTTTTTAAATTAAAATACTTAAGAAACCTCACTCACCTACACAAGGATTACTGCTATAAACAAACAAATACAGGGTGACGCTGCACTTTCTGCTTTGCCGTTTTTGAACTATATTAATCTAATGTAATTTTGACTAATTTCCTGTGTTCCAGAACTGAAAATAATATCATGCGGGTTATTATTGTCAGCAGTGTATTACTGTGTATGGCTCCAGTTCTTTTTCTCCGATTGAATAAAATTGATCACCTGTATGTATTTTGCCACACCTACTGATCATGTAGAAGCAGTTTTGCCCTCCTTTGAGAGCCGCTTCTGCATCAAAGGCCAGTAGCATCATGTCTATTTGTCATAAAGGCAATGTGCAAAGGGCTGCGCTTGTAGGGCGAGAAGGGACTGGAGTGTTCATCCCGTCTTTTCACTGTACTGATCCAGGAATAACCCTTTAGTGTGAAGCTTGTCAAAATGTCCCCCAAACATACTGAAATTTAGTGTTGAAGAAGTTGCGTCCAACTATTTTTTTTTTTTTTTTTAGAAATTCAGTTAAAAATAGAAACATTTAACACACTGACATTTCATTCCAGTTGGTCTTTGGAGAGATATTTATTACATTTCACTCAAGAACTCATGTATATTCTTGCACTTAAAGGTAACCTACCATCTCGGATCTACCTATCAAGGTAGATCGGGTGGCAGGTTCAACTAATGAATGACATAGGAGCCCTTTTTAGGGTTAATCCTTGAGTGGCCTGTAACTTTATAAATCTTTTATGACCTAATATGCAAATATGTGAAAGAGGCTACTGGGGCGTGGAGTAGCCGGAGATGAAGCTACATGGCGCGGCTACTCCACGCCCTAGTATCCTCTTTGTATCCTTCTACTATGAGATCTTTAGCGCGCAGCTCCTGGTAGCTGCGTTCACTTGTCCGCGCTCTGCATAGACTCTCTATGCAGAGCCGGTGGCTGCGCATACTCTCCTGCAGAGCCCGAGCTACTACGTATGCTTAATAGCTCTGGCTTCGGAGCCAAGTATGCGCTGCCACCAGCTCTGCATAGATAGTCTATGCAGAGTGCGGACAAGTGCTCCTGGTAGCTGCGTTCACTTGTCCGCGCTCTGCATAGACTCTCTATGCAGAGCCGGTGGCTGCGCATACTCTCCTGCAGAGCCCGAGCTACTACGCATGCTTAATAGCTCTGGCTTCGGAGCCAAGTATGCGCTGCCACCAGCTCTGCATAGATAGTCTATGCAGAGTGCGGACAAGTGCTCCTGGTAGCTGCGCGCTGAAGATCTCATTGTAGGGGGATTCAATAGGAGGATCTTAATAGGTAGATCCGAGATCGTAGGTTTAAAAATATGGGTGGTATTTATCAAGACTAGAACTTGCATACAAGCCTTGATTAAGTTGAAATTCTTGGCCTACAGCTATAAATTGTGTTTATTTACCCTCTTATGCCATCTTCACACTTAGTGGCTTGGAGGGACGTTGAGTGGTCCATGCCAGGCCACGGAATGCCTGCACCAGGGCACTACCTATACACTGCACCAGTTCCTTGCATAGCTTGTAACGCAATTTTACAACCTATGACCCCGGGTAAACATCAAGTGTTGATGCATTTTTTTCACATTCATTTATCTTTGCTGCTCTTTGCTTTGTGGATTTTTCTTGGCATAGCTTTATGAGGGCTTTTTACAGAATGAGTTGTATTTGCTAATGATACAATAATGCATTGTGAAATGGTAGAACTATTTTTTTTGTGGAATAGTTAAAAAAACTTTGTTTGAGCATTTTCATTTTTATGGCTTTCTCTGTGCAGTATGTGTAGTGACTGCCAGTTAAGGCCACCATGTAGGCTTGTGAAGCCATGGATGTTCCACTAGGGGGATTCTGGAAAAATATGCAAAATTTTTGAGGATTGAATAAGTAAAATCATGCCTCTTTTAGCTTCCTTGTAAGGCAACTCTTTTCAAGCATGACCTATAAAAGTCCTTATGACATGATGTGGGATTAAAACCACCCAGCCAAACCAGTTCCCTACGCTGTACTGAAGACACCTAATCAGGTCAAAACAGCAATGTCTACAGCTGGAAATCTGTTCCTTCTCGAATAGATATACTGGTTTGGTTTTAATCCCGTATTATATCATAAGGCCTCCTGTAGGTCATGCTTGATATCAATGGAGCTGTCTTACAAGTTGGTTAAAATAGGTGTAGTTTTCCTTATCCCTTCCTAGAAAACTTAGCATCTTTTCCCAGTATGTGCAGCAAAAGTCTAATTTCTTCAGGCTAGTACATATACCAAATTTCCTCTTTATGTCGTATGCTTTAAAAACGCAAAACTGCAACCAAATCTCATACTAGTTATTGATAACTTTTTAGTCTATTTTTGGGTTTAGAGAGTTTCTTTAATTGTTTCACCTCATGGGATGAATAACATATTTTTTTCAAAGGGACTTGAAGCAGAGACAGCCTTTTGTATAGATTCGGGTGTAGAGTATATAGATGGTTTGGTAGTACATACATGTGTTACCTATATAACCTTATGGCCCTTTGTGTGCTGGAATACACTAGCAATTAACATATATTTTCTATAAAGCGCGATACATGAATGAGAATGAATAGAGGACTTGCACCATCTTGAAGACTTGTCTTGTGAACCAAGACAAGAAAAATGTTAAAAGATTTTCTTGCACCGTTAGTAACTTGAATACTTAATGTTCACAGATTAGACAAAGTAGAGGGTACCTTAAGTAAAATAACATGGTATCATTGTATCAAAGGAAGCAGTCTTTCCTTGTCCTTCTTATATGAAGACATGAAAGAACTGTGTGCTAGGAGTACAGGAGCAATTTAACTAGCAGTTGCTAAACTGGTTCTATTGTTATTGCTACAAGAACTCTAACTATATACAATCCATTATTTTCTTTGTACTTTTCATCTATACAACACGTTATATATAAAACTCATTAATACAATACAATATAATGAAATATATATGAGGATCGGAAGATTTTTTCATTGATGTCACCTTTAGAGACAAAGAACTGTATAAAACTTCATTAAAATCAGTTCTGCTTTAAAGTCGCCAGAAAATGCTGTTCTAAATGCTGTATTTTATAATAGCAATATTTATTGTCTGGCTAATAATTAATGACATGGATGAGGTGGACTCATAGGCATGAGTCCACTGTATTCATGAGTTTAAGACTTTCTGACCTTCTCCCAGCTCCTCCCACCTCTTTATCAGTGATTGCTGGTTGCAATGTATGTGTCGGAGTACATCAAAGCTATAAAATGGAAATGCATTGCCTGAGTTATATATTACAAAAGTGAAACAGTTGTGGTGAGATATACACATTTAAAGAGGACCTGTCACCCATAAAAAAATGCACTAGTACTACAACAGATGTAGCAGTGTTACACTGCTAGCGTTATCGGAAACCTCCGATAACGCTGGCAGACACTGCCGTGCTGTACAACAGAAAAGCCGGACTACGCGGAAAGCCATCGAGTGTATTCATGAGAGGGCGGTCCAAGGCGCTGCTTCTCCCCCGGACCGCCCCTTCCACTCCATAGGCTGACAGTGATTGCCGGGCTTCCTGCGACAGTCACTGCCCCTAATCTCACCCCCTCATGAATACTCCCGACTGCTTACAGCGTGGTCCGGCGTTTCTATTGTATAGCGTGGTAGTGTCTGTTAGCATTATCTGAGGTTTCTGATAATGCTAGTGGTGTAACACTGCTACATCTGTTGTAGGACTAGGAGTGCCTTTTTTTGGGTGACAGGTCCTCTTTAATGAGCTACATCTGTTGTAGTACTAGGAGTGCCTTTTTATGGGTGACAGGTCCTCTTTAATGAGCATAAAACTTTGTAAAAACTTTACACTAAACTTACACTAAAACGTAACTTTTATCTTTGTAAAATATATTAATTTAAAAGATAGCACACGGACAAATTTATTTCTATGGGATCAAGCACACGGCCGAAGTCTACTCACAGATGATTTATTAAACGGAATGCACCCAAAATGCACCCAAATGCAGGCTTAATTTGTACCAAAAAAAAGAAGCCTACATTACGTATTGTACATTTTTTCTGACAAGTGCTGTGGCTTAATGTGGAAATGGGTGTGGCTTGTAATAATGGGATGTGGTTAAGAAGCAATAAGTTGTGCTAAAATACAGATAAATATTTTACCACTTAGTAAAGCCAACACTTAAGTAAAGGCTTGACTGTAAAACTAAGTATGAACCAAGTGCAAATGCCTCAAACTTACGGTTGTATATATGTCACTATAGATGTCAATAGGTCCACGGTGGTGGTACCGTACCATACACGGAAAAACATAGACCATGTTCTATCTTTTTCCATCTGCACTGCTTCTATGGAGAAAGGAGGGGTCACCCCTCCTCCTCTGCAGCGCACCGGCGTGTACTCAACTCGGTTACAGCCAGGCGAGCACATGTCGAGCTACGTTCCTGTGAATGCAGCCTTAGATAATATTAGTAAATCTTCCCCAAAGTTTTGCAGATCTAGAGCTGCAGTTACATTTCTAATACAGATACAGATTTCTGATACATTCTGATTGAGAGATGCGTGTGACCTATTAACAACTTCCCCTCCTGTTTTAGAAATCATGCACATGGATTCTTGTTAAACCTTTTCTGTAGGGTTGGAGACACGTGTACTGCCACATGGTACCAAATTACTAAATTATTTTCACTGGAAGTAATATGGCATGCAACATGTCACAATATATACAGTATATTATATATTCCTCCATCATAGACATAACATAAAGCTGCTTGGCCTCAGTGCAAAGTCTATACCAGGTCCCCTATCATTTTACTAGTCTCTCTCCATATAGGACTGATGGCCCTCCTATTATTCAAGCAATATCCCTGTTTTCTCATAATGTTGTGTAAAATGAGTTGTACAGTAGATTCTCATAGAAGTAAATGCAGGTAATTTATTTTAGTTTTTTTCCTCTGATTTTTGCTCCTTTTTGGGTGCATTTGAATATTTGCACAAAAATATATACCGTATATACTTGTGTATAAGCCGAGTTTTTCAGCACAAAAAATGTGCTGAAAAACGTCCCCTCGGCTTATACACGAGTCAATATACTTAAGTATAAAGAGTAAAAAATACTTAAAAATGTTTTATAAAAATAATAAACTTATATACTCACCCTCCGGTGGCCCCGATGTGCAGCGCTGCACATCGGGGCCACCGGAGGGTGAGTATATAAGTTTTTTGTTTTTTTAATGCTGGGCTGGGCTGTATTCTACTGGGGGCAAGCTGTATACTACTGTGGGCAGGCTTTATACTACTGGGGGCAGGCTGTATACTACTGGGGGCAGGCTGTATACTACTGGGGGCAAGCTGGGCTGGCTGTATACTGCTGGGGGCAAGCTGGGCTGGCTGTATACTACAGGGGGCAGCTGTATACTATAGGGGGCTGGTTGGCTATATAGTGGGGGGGTCTGTGACCAATGCCTTTCCCACTATCGGCTTATACTTGAGTCAATGGGTTTTCCCGGTTTTTGGTGGTAAAATTAGGGGTCTCGGCTTATAATCGGGTCTGCTTATACTCGAGTATATACGGTAACTTTTCCACCCGTCCAGCAAACTTCACTGCAACCTTTTTTTTCAGTGTTGGGCCTAATATATCTTCAAAATCCAGATGCGACATGTGAAAACGTTGTAAATTTTTGCACGATCACAATAAAAAGGCATTTTTTGAACAAATAGAGTTCCTTTATCTTAAGTCAGAATATATGTGCCTGTCCTTTTTTTAAACTTTTTCTGGGATTTGACCTTGTTTGAGTTATCTTAGCGATATGTTAGGCAGCTAAGTCTGTGGATTTTTTGCAGATTTTTTTCTTAAAGTTGCCCAAAAGTCATAAACTCTTCTGTAACCCCATTCTAAGCTTTTTTCTATGCCTGCTTGGCACTGGATTTAATTTGTGCCAAAGTTGTGTTTTTTAACTGCAATTGGGGCCATTGTGAATTTTTAACGCATCCACATCCGGATTTAAAACATATATCAGGCGCAACACTGAAAAATTCTGCCGCAGCAACTTTGCTAGCCGATTGTAAAGGTTGCACATTTTCGAGCATTTGCATAGTTGCAATTATGAGAGAAAAACAATGCTTAAGATAAATGACCCCCATAAACTCCAGTCCCGAGCAGACGTAGAATGGTATGGGATAGCTTTTTTTTTTTCTTTCTTAAAGTTGCTAAAACCATCAATCTCAAATGGCAAATATATCACCCTCTTAAACCCAAAACCAAAAAGAAAAAAAATTAGACAGACGCAAAGTCCCAGGATAAAGATAAATGACCCCCAGTGTGTGTAATATTCTATATTTTTAGTGCATATTTCTATGGACCCATTATTTATGTGTAAATGTATTTATACTACATTTTCATAAAAATGGCATGAATATTGCATACAGATCATTAGTTTTATAGAACTGCATGTGCTGCATAATATTAGAAATAACAGCAAATGTGGTCTGTGTGTAACTCCACTCTGAATAGATAGTTTTATCCTACACAGTATTCCGGCCCTTTATTATTCCCCATATGTGATAAAGTGAAAATCCCAAGTTCAGACCTCTGGGCTCTGCACACAGTCGTGCGGATGCCCTTGACTTTCGTGCACTGACCTGTGATCCAGATATTTGAAGATGAAACAATTCTATGCGTGAGTCAGCTAAATAAATTAAATAGATGGAGACAAGTCAACTTATCCAAGTCTATAAATACACGTCCTGTCTGCAGGGGAACCACAGACATTCCCTATGAAATCACATCATGAATGGAGCTTTTATTTCTCAGAAATATTGTTTTGCCCATTATTCCTTGAGAAAACCTTCTATTCATAGCTGAGGATCCTAAAAACATCAAGTAACAAATGTGAACATGTATAAAACGTGTGTATGATGGGGGAAGTCCTTCTTGTAACACTGGAATAAATTATTATAAAGAAGATTAATATCTGGTGGTTGGAAAACCACATCACACTGCAACTCACTCCCATTTTGTTAAATTTGTTGTACTAAATTTCCAGTCTTTCTGACAAAGTGGCAGGAAACTTGCAACCAGCAACCTAACATCCATCAGGTTTGGATTTTTTTGGCAACTTTTGTGCTATGTTTCTGTTAATGAGGACCTGTCACCAGATTTTGACCACCCTAACTAACAATGCCAGCTGTTAGTCCTCCACATATCACATAAAATTAGCTGCCAGTGGGGCCCTGTACCTTTATTACAGACTTTTTCTGATATGCAAATAAGCTTTTCTGACTCATGTCTGGTGTTTGTGACTCTTCTCTCTCTCAGACTGGCAGTGAACCCCTCCCCATAATTATGACAGCTCTGTGTCTCTTCAAATCACTGACCAGCCTCCTTGTACTTAGGGACTATCTGCTAATATTCAACTACAGACATATAAAGCTCTATGTACAGATGGGATATATTGACATGAACTGTGACCAGTAAGGAGGCATAAGGCATGGGAAGTATTAGATGGGAGGGGGTGAATGAGCAGGACACGCCCTCTTTAATGCCAGGTAAAATAAGATAAAATGTGATTTATGTGGATGTAAGCTAAACAATTTTTAGCTATCACTGGCTGTATATGTGCAAATGTGGTGAACCTGTAAAGGGAACCTGTCACTGCATTTTTTACATATACAGCTGCCAACAAGTTCCCATAGAGCCCTATCAGGGATGGATTAAAGGTGATGGAGGCCCCTGGGCGCAATTCTTGTAAATGTTGCTAATAATATATACAGCCCCCCAGTAATTAATATAGATAGGTCCCCGCAGTAATGAATATATACAGCTCCCGACCAGTATGGAATAGATACAGCTCCTCCAGTAATGAATATATACAGCTTCCCAGTAACACATATATATACAGCGCCGCCCGCAGTAGCACATAAATATATACCCTCCCCTCAGTATCCAGTAACAAAGAGATATACAACCTCCCCCAGTAAAACATAGATACAGTATACAGCCAGCCTTCAGTATCCAGTAACACATAGATATACGACCTCCCCCAGTAAATTATAGATATACACAGCCTCCCCCCAGTAACACATTGATAAATACACAGCCCCCCAATAACATATAGATGTTAAAACAGCCCCCCAATAATATATAGATGTATACATAGCCCTCCCAAAAATACAAAAATATATGCACAGACCCCCCCAATAATACATGGATATATAAACAGCCCCCAATAATACATAGATGTATACAGAGCCCCCCCAATAACACATAGATATATACACAGACCCCACCCCCAGGAATACATAGATATATACACAGACCTATCTCCTCACCCTCCTCCTCTCCGTCTCTGTCTAGGGCTGCCCTATCAGGAAGTAGCATCAGTAATGCTGCCACCTACCGGACAAAATAATCACTCCTCCAAAATAGAGGGGAGATAATTATTGTTTCTTCCTCAGAGCCTACATCTAGCAAAACAGAGCCAACTTGAATCACCCACTCTGTTCTGCTGTGTTAGGGACAATATCCACTGCAGGTCCCTGCTTGCTGCAGATTTGCAGGATTATTCCAAACCTGCAGTTCTGGTGGAGGCTCCCACTGTCTCCAAAGTGGTGGTCGCCCCAGGACCAGTGCCCTGGGAGCCCTCCCTTTGATCCGGCCCTGAGCCCTATTAACTAAATGCCACTCTTCCTTTAGTTAAAAATAGTTTCACTCATATTCCCACAGAATCAACTTTATGTTATACTACCTGGCATCAGAGGAGCAATGTCCTGCTCAGCCGGCCCCTCCCAACAACTCCTCCCCATGCCCTATGCCTCCTTTCTATTCAGCACTTCATGTCATGTGGCCAGAATGATGTCATCTAATGTCCTTTGCCAAATAACATTAACAACTAATCTAAGGATGTATCTGATCACATGAGATCGCAGCATGCCTCCATGGACTTCTACTCCTCCCCTTCCACCATAGAGGCATGCTGGGATTTCATGTGATCATGTATATATATATATATATATATATATATATATATATATATATATATATGTATATATTAGATGCTAATGTGACTGTGTAAAGGATTTTACATGACATCACACTCGTCACATGACATGAAGTGCTCATGATGTAACAGAGCTCTCTCTCAACTTTCCAGCAAGGCATCGTCTACAACATTTAACACAGTATTTTCTACCACTAATAATAAGTAAACAGGGCTGAATATGTCTGTAGTTGAATAATGGCAGACAGTCCCTTAGAACTAGTTCCATATAGTAGCATGTCTGAGCAGTGAGACCTGTCAATCAGGAACAAGGAGGCAGGGCAATGCAAGTAAAATTTAATATGCAGAACTCCATTAATATCATTGGACTCACATCAGGTGAGTTGCAAACAAGTTTACAAGCTGCTGATTCCTGGAATACCCCTTATCGTTGTACGAATGGCTCACATCTTGAATGCATCTGTTGCTAGCAGTTTCATAGAAATAGACATCTAGCTATCTACCCATTGATTTTCTATATTGTTACAATACCGCATTGTCTGCCCTGATCACATAAGATATTTTAATATATAAAACTTTTTTCTGAATGCAATCCCTATGAAAATCATTGATAATGTATATGAAACCAATATGGATGTGTATCTAGTAGCTGCACATGCTGTTGGCGAATGATTAATGTGTACTTGTAAACCATGAACACGTAATTATGTTTTTTAATTAACGTACAAGATGTGGTATTCATTGTCGCCAACCTACATCTGTTTTACTGATCCCTTAGGGGTACTTAATTACAAGGGTGGGGGATATGTTCCTGTTTTTTTTTTTACCCTTTACTTTAATCACTTCATTGTAAGTATTTCAGAGCACTGGACCTACAGCTTAACTGAAGAGATACATATCCCGTCCAAGATTTTTAGAAATTGGTCTAACATAAAAGAAAAAAATCCTTACTTGTCTGATAAATTGTCAGCATCTCCAACATCGCTGCTCCATAGGTCAAAGCCTGGGTCATTTCTATAGGGTCATGGCAATCATTGGCCTTCACAGTCACGTATGCAGGGGTAGCAGCCATAGCTGCTGCAATGGGATCAACAGTGTAAGGGCACCCCGATGTCTGGGGTAAGGGGTGTGTATTGCGTGTATATGCAGTAAGTGTGTTCTGGGTATATACTGTACGTGTATATATGCTGCATGTCTGAAAATGGTATTGTATGTTTGCATGTTTTTACTGTATGTGTGTGTATATGTGATGTGTATTTGCTGTATGTCAGTGTATATGAGGTATGTATGTGTATATATGCTGTATGTATGTATATATGGTGTGTATATAGTGTGTCATTGTACCTTACATGCGTGAGTGTACAAATATGTATATTTTTTTTAAGGAAAGGGGAGCCCCATGCAGAAGTCTGCTATGGGGTCCAGCCTTTCCTAGTTACACCCCTCCATATATATGTCACTGGTGACTGTGATTGGCTACAAGGGTCATGTGAATTATGTGTATGACATTATCATTGGAAGACCCATGGAGACCAGCTGCATGTTATTCCAATGTTGTTTAAAAAAACATAACTTTTCTTTATTTTTCTGTGGAAATGTTTTAATGATGTGTGTTATAAGTCTCAGTTATACAGTATGTATGTTTTTAAAAAAATGTGTCTTTCAGTTTTCCATTTAATGTGTTGACAAAAAGTTAAAAAAAATATTTGTTGGGTGAAATGGGTAAAATATGCAATTTTGCCACTATGCAGTATCCTGTAAAATATCAAGTGGGATCACATAAACAGGAAAAGTAAACAGGATGGTCATTAAAAAGAGAATTAAAGTTACATGAGCTTATGTAATAGCTTTGCCTGAAGAGATAGGCTTTTAAGGCACATTTAAAAACTTTGGTAGTTGTAAATTAGTTTGATAGTCTGGGTTAGGCCATTCCAGAGAACTGGTGCAGCTCATGAGAAGTCCTGGAGATATGAGTGAGAGGTTTGAATTGAAGCAATTGAGTGTAGGTAGGACTGGTAGCGCTGTGGAGTGCTTTTGGGATTAAAATGGTCAGCGTAAATTGGTTTCAGCCTCTGTGTAGCTTCTGGATCTTTTTGCTGTTTTAATATAAGATTGTAGAGGAGAGAGTCCATTAAAGGGCACCTACCACCACAAATCTACCTATAAAGGTAGATTGGTTGGTAGGTGGATCAATGGGACGTGAGGATAGCCCTTTTAAGGGCTAATCCTCACGTCCCTGCACTTTTTTGATAACTTTTATTAGATATATATTCAAATTTACTTATGCGGCTACCGGGGCGTGGAGTAGCCGCCTCGTGTAACCTCAGATGCGGCTACTTCACGCCCCAGTAGCCGCATAAGTAAATTTGAATATATATCTAATGGTGGTCCCATTGATCCACCTACCACCCAATCTACCTTTATAGGTAGATTTGTGGTGGTAGGTTCCCTTTAAATGGAACTAAATTCCTTCCACTTATTAAAACCATTATAGAATGTATACTTTTCAAAATTATGTACAAGTAATAACTTATCTGGAACTGAAGCCAACTGAAAGTCTGCCAAGGAACCAAGGGGTGGGGGGTCCTCCTGAGAGTAGGGTATTGGGGAACATTTACTTACCCGGTCCGAGGAGTTCACAGAAAATGTGTGTGTGTATAATGGATTGTGCAGCGATTCACTAAGATTGTGCGCCCGATATCCTGCATGTGTCGCTTCCCCGCTCAGGTGCGCCGGAGTTCACCTTCTTCTTCGTGGTGTATGTAAGTTCATTGTCTTTGAAAGTTAAACACCGCGCTGAATCTAAATTAGTCGCCCCCCCCAAAATCTGTTGCATGAAAGCCAGCACAGCTGCTCGACAATCCGATCGCGTGCGACACAATCCCAGCGCAAACCTCTGTTAAATACCTGTCAAAACTGTGCAAATCCCGAAAACAGCGAACAGACCGACAAAAGTGCGATCCGCAACCCTTAGTAAATAAGCCCCATTATGTCTTTTTTTCTTAATTCTCACTAATCCAATTTTTGGGGTCCTATATTCTACTGGCAGCAGCCTGGTTCCAGCTGTTACTGATTTATGATGACACCTCATGATCAACCCCAGTTCTGACTTGTACGCAAACAACATATGACAATTGACATTTGTGATGTGTCCCATGTAGAGTGCCAGGACATAGAGGAATGTAATGCTGAATACCAAGAACAAGGGAGACTATGGAGACTAAGAAGGGACTAGCAACTGTGAAGTGTGGACTGGTGAGGCAGCCAAGTTCATTAGTCCTAACCTGGGCCTGGTTCTGTGCAGTCCTTAAAGATAATAATATAATACATTTATTTATATAGCGCCATCAAATTCCGTAGCGATTTACTAATTATAGGGGACATATACACTCACCGGCCCCTTTATTAGGTACACCTGTCCAACTGCTCGTTAACACTTAATTTCTAATCAGCCAATCACATGGCGGCAACTCAGTGCATTTAGGCATGTAGACATGGTCAAGACAATCTCCTGCAGTTCAAACCGAGCATCAGTATGGGGAAGAAAGGGGATTTGAGTGCCTTTGAACGTGGCATGGTTGTTGGTGCCAGAAGGGCTGGTCTGAGTATTTCAGAAACTGAGGCAGATGGGCTACAGCAGCAGAAGACCACACCGGGTGCCACTCCTTTCAGCTAAGAACAGGAAACTGAGGCTACAATTTGCACAAGCTCATCGAAATTGGACAGTAGAAGATTGGAAAAATGTTGCCTGGTCTGATGAGTCTCGATTTCTGCTGCGACATTCGGATGGTAGGGTCAGAATTTGGCGTCAACAACATGAAAGCATGGATCCATCCTGCCTTGTATCAATGGTTCAGGCTGGTGGTGGTGGTGTCATGGTGTGGGGAATATTTTCTTGGCACTCTTTGGGCCCCTTGGTACCAATTGAGCATCGTTGCAACGCCACAGCCTACCTGAGTATTGTTGCTGACCATGTCCATCCCTTTATGACCACAATGTACCCAACATCTGATGGCTACTTTCAGCAGGATAATGCGCCATGTCATAAAGCTGGAATCATCTCAGACTGGTTTCTTGAACATGACAATGAGTTCACTGTACTCAAATGGCCTCCACAGTCACCAGATCTCAATCCAATAGAGCATCTTTGAGATGTGGTGGAACGGGAGATTCGCATCATGGATGTGCAGCCGACAAATCTGCGGCAACTGTGTGATGCCATCATGTAAATATGGACCAAAATCTCTGAGGAATGCTTCCAGGCAAAAGGGGGTCCAACCCGTTACTAGCATGGTGTACCTAATAAAGTGGCCGGTGAGTGTACAAATATAATAAGACATTACAAAGAACAAACAATCGTATGGAACAATAGGAGTGAGGGCCCTGCTCACAAGAGCTTATAGACTATGAGGATGAGGGGGTGACACAAGAGGTTGTATAATGGTCCAGCCATTCTTTATAAGGGAACAATATAAAATAATTTAATAAATAAAAATTCTACTGCTTGAACCAGCCATCAGCCACCATCTTATTTACAGGGTCCAAGGTGGAAAAGACTGCAGAGAAGCCTGGAACTTGGTATATATCTGGTGTTTGCCGAATAACAGATGAGAGATAGGACTTAGGATGGATTAGTAAAGGGAGAATTAACGTTTCATGGAGTTAGCGAGTGTGATAGGCTTGCATAAAGAGATGGGTTTTAAGAGCACGTTTGAAGCTGAGAGTCCGGGGAAGGTCAATCCAGAGAATTGGTGCAGCTCGGGAGAAGTCCTGAAGACGTGCATAGGAGGTTCGAATTAAGATAGAAATTAATCTAATTTCACTGGCAGATCGAAGAGCACGGGTTGGGCGATAGACTGAGAGAAGAGAGTTAGGGAGGTGCAGCATTATTCAGAGCTTTGTTGATAAGGGTTATTATTTTAAAGTGAATATAGAAGGAGACAGGCAGCCAGAGCAGTCATTGGCACAAACTGGAGGCATCCATGTAGCGTTTGGTCTGAAAAACCATAGACACTTTAATCTAGATTAATTTTGTCTTTGTTAGGACCAATTCCAATTTTTTGTATAAATTATCTATCTATCTATCTATCTATCTATCTATCTATCTATCTATCTATCTATCTATCTATCTATCTATCTGTCTGTATGTCTAAAATAAGTATTGTTACCACAGCACAGTGTCTGCCCTCCAATAAGGTCATGATGAAGCCTGAGATAATGGGATGGATTTTACTCCTAGGCTTGAGTGCTATTTTCTGTAAGTAGCATGAGCTCTTAGCCACACTTTTCATGACTGTGAATAGAAAGGGCCTTTGTCAAGTTTGAATGGCTTGCCCAAAGTCCGGCTGACCAAGGCTACAACATTTAGCAACTCTGCAAACAGCTGGCTCTTCTGTGCTTTTGTTAGAGGATGGTGATGTGTCTTTGTGGTCAGGAGAAGCTTTCTACAGACAAAGACAAGGGCAGGTCAGCCGGTCATCTCTGCTTAAAAACACTTCACTGCTAAAATGTAGAGAAGAAGTGTGCTGCGTGGTCTGCGCCCCTATAAAAACCACCAGATGCTAAGAAATGACTTTAATATTTACCGAGGTCTCTGATCCCATTTCTTCCAAAGTCAAAACCTAGAAATGTTCATTGGACTTTACTTCTGTACGTCTGTTGTTGGAAAACCTTACAAAAAACTATTTATCTTACAGGCCTGCTATATTTTAGTGACATGAACTACCACTAAGTGCCAAGAGACATAGGTGTTCAGGGACTACCCGTAAGGCATCATTCCCCATGAGAACACACAATGTGCTGTTGTGATGTATAATGTGTTTATGGCAGTATGTTACATGTATATGTATTATGCAACTCTTTTTACTGCTATGGGATTTATACTTTTGAAAAAAAAATTAAAAAAATATTGTTGCACTATTTCCATTCATTTGGTGATACATTGTTACTGTCTATTTCATAAAGTTTTGCATATTTTTAATGAGTGAAAATGGTTATTGAATAGACAAAATGTAAATTCAATAGTCTGTACCTGTCATTTATCTACATGCATTTATTGGGGCAGATTTACTTACCCGGTCCTGTCGCGATCTCGTGGTGCGTTGTCTGATGAGGATTCGGGTCACTAAGATCATGCGCCCGAGTTCCTGCATCCGTCGCTTCTGCGCCGAGGTCCGCCGGAGTTCACCTTCTTCTTCCTGGTGCTTGTAAGTGCGTGTCTTGCGACACATTTCTAAATGTTAAATCCCGCGCATTGTCCAAATCTGTCGGGTTGTTTGAAGGCCCGGCCCCCGATTTCGGTCGCGTGCAAGCAGGTTCCGATGTGCCAAAATCCGATTGCATGTGCCAAAATTCCAGGGCAATTCGGCACAAAGCAGAAATCGCTGGAAAACCCGACGAAAATGCGCTCTGCGGACCCTTAGTAAATGAGCCCCAATGTATCTTTATAAAACCAATAAATCTTTATCAAAGTAATAAATTAATGGTATATTATTTGTCTTGAAAGAAAAAAGGAGCCATAGTATGTATTGTTATAGGTTATGTAACACTTCTATGGATAACTGTTGCCCCTGTTGTGCTGTCACTATCACCCATGCTGTATAATCATAATCATCAGATGAATGCAGCATGAAACATGCTACCGCTTTCACACTACCATATTGGGGGCTGTAATCTACCTGTACAAATCGCAGCCAGATCACGGCACCTATAATGGTTTTGACACCCAGTCATGGTGCGGTAAGCACACAGTGTCTGACAGCACTGTGACAGACCCAGGTCACCATACCCCAAATCATAGAACAGGTCTTATCTCTGGATCAATTTCCAGCATAGCCGCTCGGCTTCCTATGGAGTGGGGAGTGGTAAGGAGCACTTACTCCCCCTCCCTACTCCACCCTGCTATGTGCTTTGTTCGGGGCAAAGGGCCTAAAGGAAGCTCTGTTACCATGGGACGGTTGTCCAATGACTTTGGGCTTGCCAGTAGCCCTCATGCCCATTTGGGTCTTTGTGAATAATGGCTGCTGTACAGCTGACTCCTTGGTCTTTCAGCTGCCTTCCATTATGTTTCAGTGGGGAGAACACTTATAGACCATAAAATCCTGATTAGGTTTGACCTTCTGACAAGCATACTTACATACTTTTGACGTGGGCCCAAATGAGGCATTTTGTTGCTCTTAGATGATAAGCAAAATTGCCAACCCTCTTTCCCAGACTCACCACATGCTGCTGGCAGGGAGCCAGGTAATGTGAAATAAAGTTTTATACAGCAGTGGCAGTATCCGGAATGCTCACAAAAGCATTTTAAAAAAATCAGAATAGCATAGACCAGAGTCCTCTCAGTGGGCGCTCAGGCTGTTGCCCTGGGGAAGAGTTTGTCAGACAGGACTTAAGGAATCCTCTTGAAGCCCCAGGTAGCTCAGGTTATGCCAAGCTTAGTATTATTGTAAAGTGAAGCATTCTGGTCTTCATGAGACTGCAGAAAGAAATTGGAGATGTGGGCTTGGTTAGACTATCACTGGAGCCATCAGATATCCTTATCTGGACCCCCGAATCTTTCTGTTCAGGTGGCTGTCAAGGAAAGCTTCAATGGCAATCCACATTTCCCCTCCTCCTGACAAATATACTGGTGTCCTTGAGACAATTGAAACTGTGGTACAGCACAGAGCAAGAAGATTGCAATAAGTTACTGCTTCAATTGCTGTGTTGGCCCTTTGCAATAAATAAATGGGCTTTGGGTTGTAGTTTGGGGAATCGGCCTCTGTAAGGTTTACCATCACTAGGCTATTGGAACCTGTCTTAAGCTAAAAATGAAATTCCTGTTGACAGCTTCCCTTTAAACTCTGCTGCTGTTACAAGATTAAAACTACTTTTAACCAAATTTCAATCAAAAGATTCATTGTTCTCTGGGACCATGGCACCGTTTTTCACCTGGGCCTCTTTTTGTTCATGTTAATGTTTGTGATTTTACTTTCACTCTCATATTTTTACCCTCATGGGTTGCAAAGTGCTAATTTATGTGACTGTACACTATGTTATACAACTTAATAAACTGAATAAAAAATATTGGTATTAAAAAAGTCATGGCTGGGAAACGTCTAAATGAAGTTCTGCACCATAAGTTTGCACTATTGTCACATCACCCCATAAGATCTACCTACACCATTATAGAAAAGCATTCATAGGGAAGGAGATAATGGGGCACATTTACTTACCCGGTCCAGTCGCGATCCAGCGGCGCGTTCTCTGCTCTGCATTCGGGTCCGGCCGGGATTTATGAATGTAGTTCTTCCGCCGTCCACCAGGTGGCGCTGCTGCGCTGAAAGTCATCTCATCGCGCCGGAATTCACCACCTCGGACCAAGTGAAGGTAAGCGGTCCCCAAGCGACACTTTTTCGGTTTTTAAATGCGGCGGTTTTTCCGAATACGTCGGGTTTTCGTTCGGCCACGCCCCCCGATTTCCGTCGCGCGCATTCCGGCGCCGATGCGCCACAATCCGATCGCGTGCGCCACAATCCCGGGGCAATTCAGGTACGATCGGCGCAAATCGGAAATATTCGCGTAACACGTCGGGAAAACGCGAATCGGGCCTTTAGTAAATGACCCCCATTATGTAGTATATGCATTTTCCCAATTAAAAATGTTTCATTATGCCAAAATATTTAATAAATAACAAAACAAACATTGCAATCAATACAAACCATCAAAATATAAAACCATGCCAACTATAAAATATCAAATTATTCAATATACATAGTGAACAGCTTAAAGGGCACCTACCACCACGAATCTACTTATAAAGGTGGTAGGTGGATGTATGGGACGTGAGGATAGCCCTTTTTAGAGCTAATCCTCACGTCCCCGCTAGCGTAGCATAAACTTTATTGCCCTAATATGTAAATTTAATTAAGCGGCTACCGGGGCGTGGAGTAGCCGGACACGAGGCTACACGGCGCGGCTACTCCACGCCCCAGTAGCTGCTTTCCCCCGCCTACCCTATGATCTTCGGCGCGCAGCTCCTGGCAGCTGCGCGCCCTCGTCCGAGAAGCCGGAGTTCTGCGCATGCGCAGTAACTCCGGCCTCGTTCCCGAGATCGCGCCCGAGGATTCGTGGTGGTAGATTCGTGGTGGTAGGTTCCCTTTAAAGGAAATCTCCCATCAAAATCCATCATAATAAATAGGAAACACTTACTCATAGATACAGGCACTGTGACTTTGGGCATTGTCTTATATTTGTAATCCCTGGCCTCCTTTTTTATAAAATGATTTTTATAGTTATGCAAAAGAGCCAGAAGGTGGTGGTGTTATTAGGGCCCCCTGTTATGTAGCTTCACAAGCTGTTCCACTGTCTCCCCCACCTCCTACTCCCTCAGAACTTCAATCCTCACTCTGCCTGATGGAATCTCACACAGTGGGAGGGGGAAGTGCTCCTGCACCGTGTGCCAGCTTGTGAAGCTACACCACGGAGGGGCTTAATAATGTATCCATGAGCCCTTCTGGCTCATTAGTATAAAAAAGATTAACATGGGCACAGTGCCTGAATATTATCACTGGTTTGTCATAATGAATTTTGATAGTAGATATCCTTTAGGTAAAAAAAAAGTCAATATAATATTAAAAATAAAAATGAATTAGTTTTCTTCTGAATCTTTCAAAAAATTGAGTTTAATTGTTATGGAGGTAAGTCACTGTTTCCTCCGCTCTGGTTGTGTCCTTGATTCTTTTTTATGTGGTCTCCTCCTCTTCAGTAATGGCCAATTCTTTACTTTCCCTCTTTTGCAGGGTGGTTTCTGGTGTACATTCTAAGTGTTTTTTGTGAGTGATTTTGCGGTAAGTTCATCTTTCCTATAAATGATCCTATCTCTGATAACACTGAGGGGCTTTTTATACCCGGCAACGCTCTATCACCAACAATCATTGTCTCCATATGGAGTTGTCTACAGATAGGGTCCAGGAGATGAGATGAAGCTGGAAGTGATGGCCCTTCTATAGCTGTTGAAGAGATCGGTGTCTTAATGCTTAGGCATAGGTCAAGTACAGGAACCATTTAAAAGGGACTGAGGATATGAGAACGGGTCGTGAGGTTTAGATAAGATGTGAATAACAATAGAGGTTTGTTGATTGAATTATCTCTTAAACTGAGTTGCAGGGACAACTTGGGGAATGGTCTGGTAGGTGAAACTTTAGCAATTATTCTTTGTACATTAATATTTGATTTTCGGCAGTACATCTCAATAACTCATAGAATTTTGAATTTACTTATTTTGACTTTACTTTGATTTACTTTGATTTATTTCAAGGAGATTTTGGAGGAGAAGATGTAGGGGAAGTATAAGATTAGAGAAGATGGTGGAGGTGAAGGTGGTGGCTAGTGACATCATGGCTGCGGAGCTGAAGATGTAGGAGGAGAGCAGAGACATTGATCAGGAGAAGGGATTAAACAGCCAGGATGAGGTGTCGAAGAGGATTGACATCAAGGAGGAAAGTGAGGTAGAGCAAGAGGAGAACAACATCATGGAAGAAGGGGGCGGGGAGATGAGGCAGATGATGACATCGAAAAATATGAGGAGTCTATGGGGCACATTTACTTACCCGGTCCATTTGCGTTCCAGCGGTGGCTTCTCGGACGAGCGTTCGGGTCTTCCGGCGATTCATGAAGGTCCTGCGCCTGATGTCCACCAGGTGTCGCTGCTGTGCCGAGGTCCGCCGAGTTGCGTCGGAGTTAACTGATCTCTTCCTGGTGCATGTGAGTATGGCCCGTGCGACCAATTTTTTGTTTTAAATGCGGCGGTTTTTCTGAATCCGTCGGGTTTTCGTTCGGCCACGCCCCCCGATTTCCGTCGCGTGCATGCCGGCGCCGATGCGCCACAATCCGATCGCATGCGCCAAAAACCCGGTGCAATTCAGGGAAAATCGGCGCAAATCGGAAATATTCGGGTAACACGTCGGGAAAATGCGAATCGGGCCCTTAGTAAATGACCCCCTATGTGTGTATATTATTGTAAAGTGATAAGTCATTGATTTTATTGATTAACAAAAAAAGGGCAAATAAAAACTGCTCTCAAACATTAATTTAGGTCACTTTTTACATTTTCCAATGAAATTTTGATGAGAGACGTCACTACGGAAAACTGCTCCACCTTCACATACATCCATAGCAGAAAGATATCAGCTTTCCTCATTCAGAGAGACTAAACCATGAACCCCAGTGGGAAATAGCCGCAACATCTGATTGGCTATTACTATAGAATATATAGTGATCTTACATTGTATCATGAGATGAGGGAGAATATCTGGACCTGTATATATCATGTATCTTATTGTATCCCCCAACAGATGGAAACTGAGAGTGAATTGGAAATGTCCTACAACACGATAATTATACTTTACCACTTTGTTGTAAATTACTTCTCATACAGTGGTTAATCATACATCTGCATCTTAGATATACACATACATTGGTCCAGGGGAATTGCTTATGTGGGCCAGTATGAAAAGTCTATGGGGACATGTTTTGGTCAGTACCAATAACCAGAATTATGTTTTCTATTCTAGAATACAAACAATCATGAGATTTTGACTCTGGAGACTATGTAAGTATATGACCCTACACTGCTGGAGTCTACGGGGTCACCGTTATACCTATTCCTATTCATCATATACAACTAATTCCCACTCAATTCCCATAAATTCATTGCACCCAATGTCCATAATAAAAAGTTATTAGCAATATTGTTTATTCATGTCATATAGTGAGAAGGAAGAGTAGGAAAAGGAGGAAGGAGAACATCTGGAAGAGAAGGAAAGGGAAGTATCTGAAGATAAAGCAGACAGAAGAGGTGCAAAGCATTGTGGAAGAGAAGGAGGAGGAATTTGAGGAGGAAGAAGACAAAGAGGAGGAGGAGAACAGAGAATGTCAGGAAGTGGAGGAGGAATTAGTAGAGCAGCCAAAGAAGAAGAAAAGATTGTAGAGAAGGGGAGAAGGTGGATACAAAATATAATGATCCATTACTGATAATAACAAATCCTTTAGACCTCAGGAGGGTCACTTATATGTAAAGCGCTAGGGAATATGATGGTGCTCTATAAATAAAGATTTTATTCTTATTTTCCATTTTGCACTCTTTCCCATTTTGTGTCCACAGAACATAACACTAGACAATATCAGTGTATGGAGTCCTAGAGTTTAGTCCTGGGAAGTGTCCTCTGATCATCACATGGAGACGATTTTATTTGTATCTTTCCTTTAGAATAAGACGGTGGAGGTGGATCCCCTGATGCCTTTGGAGTAGTAAGGAGAGGAACATGTAAGTGATAATCTACCTTCTGAAGTGGTCACTAGGAGGCACTGTATAGGAATTTATAACACTCTTAGGCTAAGTTCACACTACCGTTCAAATCTTCGTTCCGTTCGAAAAGAACGGAGGTTAAACATATCAATTAAAAATTCCATTGATATCAATGTAAATCTATTATGGTCATTGAGGCAGTCATAATTTATGAGAAAAACTGAGAAAAAGTTCAGCAGCCATCGTAATTTTTGTGTCAAAAAATTCTTGCAGAATAGATGTCTGCCTAGCTGACAATAACGGGTCAATTTACATTAATGTCAATGGGACTTTTAAATTATACATTAAACCTCCATAATACCTCCGTTCTTTAGTTTTTTTTTTTTAATGGAGGTAAGGAACGGAGGTTTGAACAGTAGTGTGAACTTAGGCTTACTGAAAAATATAATCAGTCTGCAGAGAGCTCCCCCTAGTGGTGACAGACACTTAACAAACTGCTTCAGTTGTGGGGGGTGCTGGGCATTAGGACATCTGTATTATTTGTTACCAATGCAGCAAATCTATGAATAATCTGTTCTTAACTCTCCAAAGCAGAGATGACAGAACACCATCAAGGTAAATACAAGACTGTAGATGACCCCCTTAACTCATGCCCTATCAGGCCATAAAGAGGTAATGTTAGAGGGTTACAGGACCCAGTCTACTTCCTAGTACAGATAGATATTGGTAGCAGCTATTCTCACATTAGAGACCACTACAAATTTTCCTCCCATTATTCCAAATGATTGTGAGGAACCCAGCAGTGAACAAGTCCCACAGTGATGGCCTCAGAAAATAGGCCCACCTCCATTAATGTAACCCCTCCTCACCAGTCACCAAAATTCCCACCTTATCTATACTGGGGTCTTCTTTCCTGTAGGTTATTCAGATTTCTCCTCCACTGCATGGTCATTGATACAATAGAGTTAAAAGATGGCTCCATCATTCCAACAAACTGTAGAAGTGAGAGAGGGGTGAGTAGCTTGGTAATGGTATGGCCTTGGTACCGTAGAACTCTCAGGACCTTTTAGTAAGCTTCCAGCGGAGCACTTCCACCATGAACTGAAGACCTCTACTGAAGACACTCCCCCTCTACCGCTAACAACAGGCTCATCTATCCTCTTCCACTGACAACACACACTCTAATCTCTCCCACAGACTGCAAACAAGTAATTTCTTCATATTTCCTGTTCTTCTACTCCATGCCCTTTTCCAGGGTAAACAGCAGATGCTGGGTAGCTGGAGGAGGGTTTGTCAGCTCTCCAGCTCTTGGAGCTTGATGCAGCCACGTAAAGAGAGTGGTGGGGCTGGCAGAACAGGACTGAGCTGAGGGGAATCTCCAACTCTCAGCCCTCTAGATCCATCTTGTTTTTCCCTAGGCCATCGCCTACCTCTTCCTACCCCTAGTCCGGCCCTGCTTTTGACATCTACATAGTGCAATGTTAGTATACTTTTGTACTAATTTACTAAGTTACTTGTCGTGTATGTGAATCATACAGCACCATCATACATTTTATAAATGTAAATAATTAATAATAGTAAAATAATAAAAATTATAATTTCTGGGTGAAAAAATGCCAGAAATTCTTTCATTTATAACGCAAACTAGTATTCAAAAATAAAATTAACAACCAAAATAGACATAAAGATGACGAATGAAGGTGTGAAAAGTGTGCTTACATCTGTAAGAGCTTGCACATCTGTAAGAGCATGTACTGTTCAAGTTTGATAATAACTTCATTATCTATAGAAGGGGATGGGCTGTTAATAATGCATTATTAGACAGAACATATCATCTGTGGTTTGTAATGATGCAGTAAAAACATGATTAAAATATCTTCTATGATAGGAAGTCTATGAAGATTGTGCAGGTAAAGGGATAACACAATAGGCTGTCTCTTTACTTTCGTAAAGATTTAATGGGTGGAGAGAGGTGGGACTGGGCACATTTCCCATAGCTTGTTCCAAGATCCTGCCACAGACAGGACCTTCTTAGTATAATGGTCACTAGCGAGAGGAATATCCTGACTGGCCTTCAATACACCCAGTTGCGATACAGTGAGTCCGCGATTTGTGTGACACCAGAACATTCTCCAATAACATCACTAATAGAGATGAGCAAGCACTAAAATGCTCGGGTACTCGTTATTCGAGACGAACTTTTCCCGATGCTCGAGTGCTCGTCTCGAATAACGAGCCCCATTGAAGTCAATGGGAGACTCGAGCATTTTTCAAGGGGACCAAGGCTCTGCACAGGGAAGCTTGGCCAAACACCTGGGAACCTCAGAAAAGGATGGAAACACCACGGAAATGGACAGGAAACAGCAGGGGCAGCATGCATGGATGCCTCTGAGGCTGCTTAATCGCACCATTATGCAAAAATTATGGGCAACAGCATGGCCATGACAGAGTGACCGAATGAGGCTAGATAGCATCTAAAACATGCAATAATTGACCCTGACAATATAGGGGACGGCATGCAGAGGCAGCGGCAGCAGTGGCAGGCTAGAGAGTCTCATGGCGACATACCCTAAATGGACTCAGGTTTCACCAAAGGAGGTGAAATGATTTCCTATGTGAACAAAAGGTTGACGGTATATTTAGTCGATAACACAGCATGGTGGCGACATAGTGACCAAGTTCCATAACGTATCTGGTGAAACACCCGAAAAATGAGCCTGACACAGCTCTTTTGATAAGGGGACGACATGTGGAGGCAGCCATGGAGACGACTTCCATGATTAAGAGCGACAGTATGGGGCATTCATATTGCGCTGCTAAGATTGCAACTTCAGGTCTCCAGCATGGCGGCGACAGATGGGCCGAGTTCCACTATGTATCTGGTGAAACACCTGAAAATTCTGCCTGACACAGCTTGTTTGATAAGGGCATGATGTGCTGCATATCCTCTCGTGCTCCAGCGTCTGGGGTATAGAGAGTTGAAATGAGACATTGGTGGACGCTGTGGAGGATCGTGGAGGCAAAATGGACAGGAAACAGCAGGGGCAGCATGCATGGATGCCTCTGAGGCTGCCTAATCTTGGGATGGAGCTGGCGGTCCACTGCCAGGCGAGATTTTGCCTGTCCAAGCCCCTGTCTCTCGGCTCCTCCCCACCCAAAATGGGCCTGGGGGCCAGAAGCGTTTACTTGGAAAAAATTATAATTTTCAAAGCAGGCAGGGTCGTTTGAATATTCCACCTAGGAATAATGGAATAGCATAGTGGTTCTATTTTTAATTGTTTTTACGGAAATGGTTCCATGATTAAGAGCGACAGTATGGGGCATCCATATTGCGCTGCTATGATTGCAACTCCAGGTCTCCAGCATGGCGGCGACAGATGGGCCGAGTTCCACTATGTATCTGGTGAAACACCTGAAAATTCTGCCTGACACAGCTCGTTTGATAAGGGGACGATGTATGGAGGCAGTGAACTAGTAGTAGATTAAAGGTGCTGCAGTTAAAACTATGTTAGTTGGATCTTGAGATGGAGCTGGCGCTCCACTGCCAGGCGAGCTTTCGCCAATCCAAGCCCCTGTCTCTAGGCTACTCCCCAAACAGCACTTCTAAGAACCTTTTGTATAAGATCAAGTGTAGTAGCGTTCTTATAAGTTTAGGATATGGTGGGTGAGGGGAATGTAAACAGATGCGCAAGAAGCGCTGAAATAATATCGGTAAATGATAAAAGTTTGCCAGTATATTTTGTGGATTACACAGCAGGGTGGCAACAAAGTTAACAAGTTTGATGTGGAAGCCATGAAAACAACCCAAAATTCTGCCTGACACAGCTCGTTTGATAAGGGGACCATGTATGGAGGCAGTGAACTAGTAGTAGATTAAAGGTGCTGCAGTTAAAACTATGTTAGTTGGATCTTGAGATGGAGCTGGCGCTCTGCTGCCAGGCGAGCTTTCGCCAATCCAAGCCCCTGTCTCTAGGCTACTCCCCAAACAGCACTTCTAAGAACCTTTTGTATAAGATCAAGTGTAGTAGCGTTCTTATAAGTTTAGGATATGGCGGGTGAGGGGAATGTAAACAGATGCGCAAGAAGCGCTGAAATAATATCGGTAAATGATAAAAGTTTGCCAGTATATTTTGTGGATTACACAGCAGGTTGGCAACAAAGTTAACAAGTTTGATGTGGAAGCCATGAAAACAACCCAAAATTCTGCCTGACACAGCTCGTTTGATAAGGGGACCATGTATGGAGGCAGTGAACTAGTAGTAGATTAAAGGTGCTGCAGTTAAAACTATGTTAGTTGGATCTTGAGATGGAGCTGGCGCTCTGCTGCCAGGCGAGCTTTCGCCAATCCAAGCCCCTGTCTCTAGGCTACTCCCCAAACAGCACTTCTAAGAACCTTTTGTATAAGATCAAGTGTAGTAGCGTTCTTATAAGTTTAGGATATGGTGGGTGAGGGGAATGTAAACAGATGCGCAAGAAGCGCTGAAATAATATCGGTAAATGATAAAAGTTTGCCAGTATATTTTGTGGATTACACAGCAGGTTGGCAACAAAGTTAACAAGTTTGATGTGGAAGCCATGAAAATAACCCAAAATTCTGCCTGACACAGTTCGTTTGATAAGGAGACCATGTATGGAGGCAGCTATATGGACGACTTTTGGAGGCAGCTATGGCGATGACGTGTGGAGGTAGCAATGGAGACAATTTAATTTGAATAGTGCCTGTATGTGGCAGTCCAAAAAAGTTTTCAAACCAGAGGACCGGGTAGGTGGCCCTCCAGAAAAATTAAATACATAGAGTACTATAGATAGAGCCAGTTGGCCCTGGCAAAAAATAGCCAGTTTCCTATGCTGTAGTGTACAAAGAGGAGGAGAAGGAGGACAATGAGGAGGAGGAGTGCATACATTATTCAGGTTCAGCTTCTTTCACCTGGTGGAGAATGAAAATCCGGAGAAATCCAGGCTTTATTCATCTTGATAAGCGTCAGCCTGTCAGCGCTGTCAGTCGACAGGCGTGTACGCTTATCGGTGATGATGCCACCAGCTGCACTGAAAACCCACTCGGACAACACGCTAGCGGCAGGGCAGGCAAGAACCTCCAAGGCGTACAGCGCCAGTTCGTGCCACATGTCCAGCTTTGAAACCCAGTAGTTGTAGGGAGCTGTGTGATCATTTAGGACGATGGTATGGTCAGCTACATACTCCCTCACCATCTTTCTGTAAAGATCAGCCCTACTCTGCCGAGACTGGGGACAGGTGACAGTGTCTTGCTGGGGTGACATAAAACTGGCAAAGGCCTTGTAAAGCGTACCCCTGCCAGTGCTGGAAAAGCTGCCTGCTCGCCTTCTCTCCCTCGCTACTTGTCCCGCAGAAGTACGCCCTCTGCCGCTAGCGCTGTCAGAAGGGAAATACTGTTTCAGCTTGTGCACCAGGGCCTGCTGGTATTCATGCATTCTCACACTTCTTTCCTCTCCAGGGATGAGAGTGGAAAGATTTTGCTTGTACCGTGGGTCCAGGAGAGTGACTACCCAGTAATCGGTGCTGGAATAAATTCTTTGAACGCGAGGGTCACGGGATAGGCAGCCTAGCATGAAATCTGCCATATGCGCCAGAGTCCCAACGCGCAAGAATTCACTCCCCTCACTGGCCTGACTGCCCATTTCCTCCTCCTCCAACTCCTCTTCTTCTGCTCATACACGCTGAACAGTGAAGGACTGAACAATGGTCCCCTCTTCTGTCTCGCCAACATTCTCCTCCTCTTCCTCCTCATCCTCCTCCACTTCCTCTGATATGCGCTGAGAAACAGACCTAAGGGTGCTTTGGCTATCAACACGGGAATCTTCTTCCCCCGTCTCTTGTGACGAGCGCAAAGCTTCGGATTCATGCTGACCAGAGAGTTTTTACACAGGCCAAGCAGCGGGATGGTGAGGCTGATGATGGCGGCATCGCCACTGACCATCTAGAGCTACCAACTGATGGCGCCATGCCCACGGATGGTAATTCGGAGGAGGAGGTGGAGGAGGGGTGGGAGGAGGAGGAGGCATAGTAGGCCTTTGAGACCTGGACCGAGGTAGGCCCCGCAATCCTCGGCGTCAGCAGTATATGAGCAGCCCCAGGGTCAGACTCGGTCCCAGCCTCCACCAAGTTAACCCAATGTGCCGTCAGCGATATATAGTGGCCCTGCCCGGCAGCACTCGTCCACGTGTCCATGGTCAGGTGGACCTTGTCAGAAACGGCGTTGGTCAGGGCACGGATGATGTTCTCTGACACGTGCTTGTGCAGGGCTGGGACGGCACATCGGGAAAAGTAGTGGCGGCTGGGGACCAAATACCGAGGGGCGGCCGCCGCCATGAGGTTTCGAAAGGCCTCGGTCTCTACCAGCCTATAGGGCAGCATCTCCAGGCTAAGCAACTTGGAGATGTGGACGTTGAGGGCTTGGGCGTGTGAGTGGGTTGCTCTATACTTCCTTTTGCGCTCCAGCGTCTGTGGTATGGAGAGCTGAACGCTGGCGGATGCTGTGGAGGATCGTGGAGGCGAAGATGGGGTTTTCGCACGGGAGGTGTTTGGGCCGTGGTCCTGGGCAGGGGGCTGACTAGCAGATGACACAGGGGAAGGAGCAGTGGCGTGCCCGGCCGGAGGTGAACGGGCTTGGTGCCATTGAGTGGGGTGTTTAGCATTCATATGCCTGCGCATACTGGTGGTAGTTAAGCTAGTAGTGGTGGAACCCCTGCTGATCCTGGTTTGGCAAAGGTTGCACACCACAGTCCGTCGGTCATCCGGTGTTTCTTTAAAGAACCTCCAGACTTCTGAAAATCTAGCCCTCGCCACGTGAACTTGACTATGGGCAACATTTGGCGCTGATGCACCAGCTCTGGCCCTGCCTCTCCGTCTGGCCCCACCACTGCCTCTTCCAACCTGTTCTGCTATAGGACTCGCCTCCGTCTCAGAAGCACTGTGTTCACCCGGCCTATCAACCCAGCTTGGGTCTGTCACCTCATCATCCTCCGATCCCTCAGTCTGCTCCCCTCTCGGACTTCCTGGCCTGACAACAACTTCACCACTGTCTGACAACCGTGTCTCCTCATCGTCCGACACCTCTTTACACACTTCTTCCACTACGTCAATAATGTCATCATCACCCACAGACTGCGACCGGTGGAAAACCTGGGCATCGGAAAATTGCTCAGCAGCAACCGCACAAGTGGTTTGTGACTGTGGGAAGGGTCCAGAAAACAGTTCCTCAGAGTATGCCGGTTTAAATGCCAAATTTTGCTGGGAGGGGGCAGACTGGGGGGAAGGAGGCTGAGGTGGAGGAGCTGGAGGAGTGCTGATTTCGGTGACATGGGTGTACTGCGTGGAAGACTGATTGGTGGACAAATGGCTAGAAGCATTGTCCGCAATCCACGACATCACCTCTTCGCACTGTTCTGGCCTCAACAGTGCTCTACCACGAGTCCCAGTAACTTGAGACATGATGAACCTAGGGAGTGTAGCTCTGCGGCGTTCCCCTGCTCCCTCATCAGCAGGTGGTGTCTCACCCCGCCCAGGACCACGGCCTCTGACCCCTGCAGTAGTTGGACGCCCACGTCCACGCCCTCGTCCTCTACCCCTAGCCCTCGGGTTAAACATTTTCAAAATTAAAGTGTAAACTTCAAATTTTTTTTTTTTTGTGTTTTTTTTTTTAAACAAAACGATGCTATCCTATTGCTATGGCTAGTTTCTAACCTACACTGACAGCACACAATTGGATTTTGTGCTGTGCCAGATGACTTTGAGTTATAAGATAAATAAACGTAAAAAATAAATAAATCAGCAGACTGTTCCTAATTCAAATCAAACCCCTAATAAATTGTCCCACTTCGGTGTTTGAGGTGGATATGTGTGTCACTAAGAGCTAAACACAACGGTCGCAAGTCTCCCAGCAAATTCCTCACAATATGGTACTAGCTGCACTACTAATGCCAGCAAGCCCAGCCGCAAGCAAACAAAAAAAAGGAAAATATAACGCTATTGTAGGCCTAAGTAAGCCGTTGGGGTTCTCCTATGGCTATTTTCTAGCCTACACTCAAAGCACACTGCTTTGCCAGATAACTTTAAGTTATAATAAGAAATAAATGTAAAATAAAATAAATCAGAAGACTGTGCCTAATTCAACTCAAACCCCTAATAAATTGTCCCACTTCGGTGTTTGAGGTGGATATGTGTGTCACTAAGAGCTAAACACAACGGTAGCAAGTCCCCCTGCAAATTACTCACAATATGGAACTAGCTGCACTACTAATGCCAGCAAGCCAAGCCACAAGGAAACCAAAAAAAAAGGAAAATATAACGCTATTGTAGGCCTAAATAAGGGGTTCTCCTATGGCTATTTTCTAGCATACACTGAAAGCACACTGCTTTGGCAGATTACTGTGAGTTCTAAAAAGAAATAAACGTAAAAAAAAAAAAATCAGCAGACTCGGCGTAATTCAAATCAAACCCCTAATAAATTGTCCCACTTCAGTGTTTGAGGTGGATATGTGTGTCACTAAGAGCTAAACACAAGTCTCCCTGCAAATTACTCACAATATGGTACTAGCTGCACTACTAATAGCAGCAAGCCCAGCCACAAGCAAATAAAAAAAGGAAAATAAAACGTTATTGTAGCCCTAAGAAGGACTGTTGGGTTCTTGTAGAATCACTCCTGCCTAACACTATTCTAATAGAACACCCTAACGCTTTCCCTGAAAAGCAGCAGCTCTCTCCCTAGCGGCATCCAGACACAGAATGATCCGAGCAGCGCAGGCAGGGGCTAGTCTATTCCAGGGTCACCTGATCTGGCCAGCCAACCACTGCTATCGACGTGTAAGGGTACCACGTCATGCTGGGTGGAGTGCAGAGTCTCCTGGCTTGTGATTGGCTCTGTTTCTGGCCGCCAAAAAGCAAAACGGCAGGAGATGCCATTTTCTCGAGCTGGCGAAATACTTGTCCGAGCAACGAGCAGTTTCGAATACGCTAATGCTCGAACGAGCATCAAGCTTGGACGAGTATGTTTGCTCATCTCTAATCACTAATGATATCATCCCGGGATCCGTTCCAGGATGAGGAGGGAGCCGAGGGGAGGAGGGGGGAGTTCTCTTCACCCCTCCTTCCTCCACTGGCAGACAAGTGTTCCCCCACAAATCTGCTAAAGTATAAGGCAAGCTCTACGCTTTATGGCACAGCCGACCGACTTGGTCAGGGTGTGGTGAAACAACGTGTGCTCACCGCACCATGACCGAGAGCGATAGAGGTCTAAGCAAATCAGGCAACCAGATCATGGCCTCCAGTACGACCATGTGAATAAGCCCTACAGTTTTGAATATTGTATTTGCAAACCATGGTGTTTTGATGTCTCTTCGCTTGGACATGAGGTTGTGTAGTGTGCATGTCATAATCAATTACCTACAGTGTATATCAGATAAGTCATACAATGAAATTTACATGAAGCAATGCTGAATTTGTGAGAATGACTTATAGCATTCAACATTAAATCAGTAGCAAGAATGCTGGGAAAGCAATGTAAATACAATTGTAGGGTTTAAGCCAACACACCTGGGAGAGCATACCCCGTTATTACAAGTGCACTCTATCCTGACATAACCCTGTCGCTATTAAGTAGGTTTCAGTCGTTTTGATACTCTTTTCACAAAAATACCAGGTTTCAATTGTGGGGCTGGGGATTTGGGCCTCTGGGAACAACAAGTAAAATTGAATCTTCTTGCAAAACATTGCTTGTCTGTTCTTTTGCAATCATATTATTTTCAAGATGGCATCGGTGTCATGTTCATGTTGACATGTGTAAGAGTAACTGATCCATTCCCCTTAGAAACCACTAGGCTTAAATGATAGCAGCAATTTTCTATATCAAAGCAGAGAGGGCAATTTAATAAAGTTCTTTGGCACCAAAAGACTTATAAGGCATTGATAACACTTTGTGGAGTTGGAGGCACATGGGAGAATTTTACACTCCGAGGGGTAAAAAAATACTCTCTTGTATCTGACAATTGCTATTATATATATATCACTTGAATACTAGCCTCTACCACGTCTCCAGCTCAAGTTTTATCCACATAGGACAAGTATCAGATTCACATTGTGATCCCAGGCTATCATTCCAGAAGGTTCTCCTGATCTACAAATCTACCTTATTGTGAGAAACATGAAGACCAATTAAATACAGATAGTAACTTTGAATTAAAATTGTTGGGTTATATGATCTACCAGTACTTTATATTCATAGTTAAACAATATTTTCTATTCATACTAAGAAATTAAATGATGGAGACATTCAAGAAAACAACGTCTGCAGGGCAGGAAAATTTTTGTGCTAAACATTAGATCTAAACCCAAGGGATATCTAATGTCATACATATAACTCTCCCTTTTACAATTTAGTTTAAATGATTTAAAAAGTTGAATATTTTTGCTTATATTTATTTTTGTACAAAAGATTGAGATGTACTTCCACACCCCACAAAACAATTACACCTGGAAGGGTGTGGGTAGGGCCCAAGTTTGCTTATGATTTATTTTATATATTTTAATATTTTTTATATATTTAATATGTAATATACAATAGTTTGCCTTGTGAAGTGAGGGTCATAATATTGATAATTTAGGATGGCATGAACCCTTGGTTTCATGTCTCAAAATTTGGCATCGTTGGCCATAGCTGCTACATATACAGTGTAGAGCAGTTTTTACTTGATTAAAAAGCTACCGTACTTAGTTACTTTCAATAAAAACAAACCAGACATACTCACCTGCATTTCTCTTTATCCCGATCCTGCTGCTGGTCTTCTTCAATCTTAACAACCCAGGATTGCTTAAAAAAAAGACATATAATTAGCAGGTCGGAGCGCAGGGACAAGATGTCCGATGTTTCGGGCTGCTAATTATGCACATTGGCATTGGAGAGAGGAACATCTATCAGGCAGGTGGGGAAGGCGTGCATAACTAGCAGCCGGGAGAACCAGATATCTTGACCCCACACTCTGGCCTGCTAATTATAAGTTTTTTTTCTAGGTGATCCCATGGTGTCAAGCTTAAAGAAGACCAGTGCCGGGATCAGAATGAAGAGGAGCGGAGGTAAGTATGCCTGGTTTGTTTTTTGGTAAGGTAACGGGTAGTTTTCCTTTAAATAAGGATTCTTTAATCTGGGGTTTTTATCAAGGCTTGTAAATACCTTGAAATAGTTGCAATTCTTGGCCATGCATGTGGGGCACATTAGCTACAGCCTATGCCACTTCCTAATGTAGGTTAAGTTTAAGTTGAATTTGTATGTAAGTTGGAACTGTATATTTTATAAATGTAGTTCCAGACAATTTTTTTTGCCCAAGTTTAGAGTTTCTAAACTTTTTTATGTAATGGGACCAATGATTATCAATAAAGCTTCATTACAGACACCTTACAGCTGATCATTGCACTATGGAACTAAAGTAAAGCATTCAGAGAGATTCACCAGAGGTCACAGTGGGCAGAGTGGTTTATCCTTAACTAGGGGTCATCTGTAAGTTGGGTGTCCTTAAGTAGGGGACTACCTTTACTTAAAAACCTATAATTTTATTTGGAAAATAAATTTAAAACAGCCATTTGCACACTTCCAAAAAAACATCAGGCTATGTATGTGTATAGGACATTCGTAGCCATAGATAGCAGCAATGTTCTTAACCCCACTCATTGAGGTCTATAGAGAGTTTACTAGTATACTCTGAGCATATAGGAGGGTGTAAATTATCAATTGTCAGTATTGGTGGCAATGATGGAGTTTTCTCAAGAGGTGTTATCTTCTATCTCATTATTCTGTCTGAGATGTAAATTGGTGTATTTAAAACCACTACAGAATTAGCAAGTGTCAGTCCTATTTTTTAACCCAGTGGCCAAAGAGAAGATTGCAGAAATAACTGCTTTTTATTAAACATCTAAGGTGAAATTTAAAAAACCCATCAAGTACCCTATAAATAAAATATAAAAAGACTTGGTAAAAACAGGTAATTCTCTGTTAATATCTTCCCTTCAACTTAAGTGTCTATACTCATAGCACCAATTTCTTAAAACCACTAAATTTGTCCATATGAGTACTGTGGGCACATTTTGGAGATCATTTAAATCAACATAAACTACTTATGTTGATTTACATTCATTAATTCAGTCGGCAATTGTATTTGTGAGGCCAAAACCTATAACTTTAAGGAAGAGTTAGGCTCAGTTTGCATCTGCGTCAGGGGTTTCCTAAAATGGAGTGTAAAATGGAGACTAAGAATGGTAGGTGAGTGGAAAGTTAGGAAAGTTAACTTCTTTTAGGCCCCTTAATCAATAGCCATTGTGATGTGTCCAGTTCACATCACACTCACAACGTGTGTGGGCTGGAACGTCTGGCCTGAACACTGAGCAACCGGAAATGAACTCCTCAGGGCACATTTACAAAGATCTGTGAGCCAGTTTTTTTGTCGGATTTTGCACATTCTTTCATGGGCAAACTGCTTGCACAGATATTTAAGAAGTGTCTGTGCCACAAATGTGTCGCACGTGACCCTTTTGTGGCGTGGCTGCACTATTCTTCACACTAAGCAAATTTTTGTCTCTGAATGGGGCATTCCGGGGCATACGGTGTAAAAAGAAAATTTATTTCAGCTCACTCTCCTAGGTCTTCAGCATGTGCCATGGATATTTCCTTGATCCCAGAGCTCACCAATATAGCAAAAACAAGTTATCCAGCACCATCTTTGGCAGTTGATTAAAACATGACTTGTAGCCTTCTTAATTGTTAAAATGTTAAAACATGAAAAATCATCAGTTCAAGAGTATACACCAATGTGCTCAAATGATGTAAGAAAAAAACCTACGCATTTCAAGTGCTGTCCTACGTCCTTACTCATGGTCCATTCACCAGATTTAACAAGCAAAGTCCGACAGAAATGTGTTGCATGCCCTAGGTTAAGAGTTTACCAAAAAAGTTGGTGCACTCTGTCAGAGCAGTGCAGTGGGTGCCAGATTCATGAAGAACGTGTGCCACAAATCATCAATCTGGCACCCCCTGCACACTACACAAGCAAACTGCACATAGTACAGACTGCACCGTTCTTAGAAAATGTGCCCCATCATATCAGTTCGGTGGCTTAGACTTAAACTCCCATGGTAGTCAGCTCCAAACTTCTCCCACCTGACAGTGAACCGGACAGCCGTGCTCGGAGTGCCCAAGGCATATACTTGCAAAGAAGAAAATGGAAGAAAACTCCAGCGCAGGCTCCTTGGTCTTTATAAAATCAACTTTTCTTTATTCAGCATACAGCATAGACGTACATCGGGTAAAACACAATAGGTTCTGATCTACGCGTTTCGGCTTAAAAGCCTTAGTCTTGATCTTAGTCAGAAACGCATAGCTCAGAACCTATTGTGTTTTACCCAATGTACGGTACGTCTATGCTGTATGCTGAATAAAGAAAAGTTGATTTTATAAAGACCAAGGAGCCTGCACTGGAGTTTTCTTCCATTTTCTTCTTTGCAAGTCGGTCGCTTAGAGGTTAGCATTAAAGCCTGCCAGCGCTGGGGATCTGGATTCAAGTCCCAGGGTCAACATCTGCAAAGAGTTTCCTCCGGGTCCTCCAGTTTCCTCCCACACTCCAAAACATACTGGTAGGTTGATTAGATTGTGAGCCTGATTGGGGACATGGACCAATTTGGCAAGCTCTGTGCTGCGCTGCGTAATCTTTGTGCACTATATAAATAAATAAATTATTATAATTATTAATGGATAAGGAAATGTAACCTGCCAAATGCAGGTGTGAACTGAGCCTTTGTTACGTCTTACATTTTACCTCTTTTACAGATATACAAAGTATGAAAATGAATAATTGGTATTTTTAAATGGGATATGATGACAAAACAATTTCTGTATTTTTATTAATGTATTTGAAATGCACAACATATAAACAGTAAGGGGAACACAAGTGTGAATGAACACTTTCTTAAAGAATAAGTACAGTAATTGGGGTTAGTTAGAGTTAGAGTTCAAAATGAGTCACCCGATTTCTTGCAGATTTCTCCGGGGCTCGGCATTTCTCCTATTACTTGTAAACACTTGACAAGCTCCATAATGCTAATGCTGTTTTGATAGTGAAAACCACAAGTAATGAAAATAGCAGCCAGTCCTCTCCAGTACAGGTGTGTAATAGGCACATATAATTAAAGCAAAGATACATAATTGTTTGTTGTTGCCTCTTCCCCATTGACAGCAGCTGACTATGGTCTTAATGTCTAGCTCATGACTTTGATAATTTTCTCATGTCGCTGCATTTAGATGTGTTAATTCCTTAAGGACTCTTATTCAAAAACACTTTATACCTTTTGTAAGAAACATTCCCAGCGCTGCCTACAATTTCTTTGCAAGAGTAAGTCGCCTTGAATTGAAAAAAAAAAACCTCATGATGAAAAGCTATCCAATGAATGGTTAAAATCGCACAGGCTGTAATTAATTATTAATAAATAATTATAGTAATAGTTTTAATCACAAGGTTCCTTGAACGGACAATGGCTTTGTGGCGTGTTCTTTATAATTTGTGATATTACACCTATGTGTTACTAACAATGGCCGTGATATATGATCTATCTGCGGAGGCATACTGCTGTTGTTTATATATTCCCTTCTATAGATTGTGCTCTGTAATTATCGGTTGATTTTCTAATAGACTGTGAAATTGAAAAGTTAATAAGTTGCTGTTATTTTTTTTTTATTTTTTTTTACCAGTGAATTCTACAAACAGATGTGAAGCTTTCAATCTCCAGGAGTATTTCCCATAAATGATTGTGTATGTACGTAGACTTAATCAGCATCTACAGGTGGTGTGCCACCTGCTTAAATCATTTATGGTCTGATTTACGCAGCGTGGAGCCAAATACAAACAATACACCAAATTATCTAAACTGTACTGAGAATTGTCAGAATTTCCATCTCTGTTCATCTTTGTCCACCATGTTATAGTCAAAGTATAAAAGTAATCAACTCAAAAAGTTAGTTAACTGGTAAATACAGTCAATCAAAATAAATGACAACCTCTTGTCATTGAATTCTATGCTTATATTTTATTGTAATGGTTTTATTCATAACAAAACAAAACAACATCTGGTCCTTGAAAATTATAAAATTTTTAATTTACAAGAATAATATTAAAAGTATAATAAACAAGAATATAGACATCCTCTGCCCATAAAGTACAGCAAAAGATGTGCTATCAACTATTATTTTGTATTTAGTTTCTATTCTGTCCTGCAGTAGTCTGAACACTGCCTTATTTCGTCCCTAGCTGTCTTAATTGATTTCCAGCACGTCCCTCTGTTGACTTTGTTCTGTATCCCAGATGGGTAAACTAGCTGTGATGATGCTTTCTATACTCATATTCCTCTCCTGCTAGTCTGGTTTGTCAGCAGGCTGGTACAATTACTCTCTGGCAGGGTCTCTGACATCTCATAAGAAGTTTGTCCGCCCCACTCCCAAAGCTTGCAATAAGTCTTTTTAAGAGCTTGCTAGCATTTTCTGGACCTCCATATTTTAGGTTTTTTTTACCCTTGCCTGTCTTCTGACCATGCATTTGTCTCTAGATTCTGTACTGCATTGTCTTCTTGCTTTTGACACTTTTTTTTACAACTATCCTATTTTTTTTAACAATTATTTTGGGATCATACTCTTTCTGAGGTATAAAGCTGAGGATGCACTGATTGTACCTTTGTTCCTAGCTGAACAACTGCAGTGTGAACACAGGTTTTAGCTGGCTTTGCTGTTTGGATTGATTAGCACAACACTCCTCTTCTCCCTGCAGCATTAACCTTGTTGCATCATTAGTTAACTCGCTGTGATTAGCAGCATCTCACATTACTTATCTGCTCCCTTTGTTCTGGCCCAATGATTATTGAGGTTAGGGCTCTGAGATTGTATAAGAGTCCTTCCTACTGTTCCCAGATTGTTGGTTCTTTTTAGTTGGCTCCATGCTCCTTGGTTGCTTCTGTTTTCCTTGTGTCCTAACCTTTGGGCCTTGTTCTGACTAATGGAATATTTGGTAATTTTGGATTTTGTTTGCTCTCTTTGTTGGGACCTGGCTCTGGAAACTATTCTGATCTGTTTGTATTGTTTTGTCATTGTCTTCATGTTTTACACCTTGACAAAGAGATGTATGGTTCGATTAAGTAGGTAAAGTGAGATTGGTGGGTCCAGTATTAGGATGCAGTGGTGTGTACGTTTTCCTGTTTTTAGTCCCTGCATCATTTTGTGTGTCCTGTTTTTTCTACATTTTTTCATTTTGGTGCAAGAAAGAAACATTTAACAGTTGTCACCTACCATTTAGGGTAGGATGGGCAATCAGGTGAGGGGTCTAACTCACTGTCTTTGTCTGTACTACCTTTCAATCTTATTGTCTGTTACCTAAAAGCAGCGTTACACAAATGCAGTTGAACAATGCACAACATATTCTACCATGTCACTATTTATTAAAAAAAAGGCCAAAAATGGGAACAGCACATGTATCAATATCTTGTAGAACCACTACAAGATACAACACTATCACTAGTTTTACACCACTAAACTAGACCCTTAAGAAAGGTATGAAATATACCGCAGTTAAATATATACTTAGGAATGCAAACTGCAGGTATAGATCCAATTCATTTTAATTCATCTGAGCTTGTATTTACCTAATTCCAAGACTTTTCTCTTGCTTTCTTTCTAGCTTGGGATTCAAGTTCAGCTATCCACATCAATATCAGAATAATAACAGAGGACAAAGACGGAGGTCCGACTGCTTTCCCTGTATAATGGCCAGTGCTGGGAATGGCAGCTGATCTCCTTTTGCATTGTGTGAAAATAATTGTGCCTTCTAACAACAAGAGCCACAGTCGTGCCTTGCAGTGCCAGGTATAATGGTAAATTAGAGAGCATACAACTACCTAACAGTGGCTTAGTATTACATGTGCACAGCTATAGCTAGGCTTTATTTCTAATTACTTTACTTCATTTACTTTACCTGGGGCAAATACCCCTGTGGCCCTCCTGTGATTACATGTACATTTATGAGTGTTACCTATGCCGCCTACCAAAGACTAAACATACAGTGTAACATTGGAATAATGGGAAAAAATAAATCCTACTCATAAACACGTTGTACATTTCCTTCCAAATGTATAAACTGTTGTTCAGTAAATGGACATTGTCTGCCGCCACCTGCCATCTTTCTCCCGGAGCCAGACTTTTCCTGACAACTCTACATTCTGCCAGTGGCATCAGCTTCAATTATGGCTTCACGGACATAAAATGTCACTCACAAAGTACCAAAAAGATTCATTTAGAAAGCTGCCTAAAAAATGACCTGATGTTACGTGCATTTTTCCTCTTGTAGAAAATGGATCTGTTTTCCAGTAACTGTGTGAACAATATCTCAAGCATGTATCAATGTGAGCCACAAATGTTCCCTATATTTTGCATTTTGATCTCTTTTCTTAGCAAAATATTTCACAATCTTGGAGTGAACACAAGTTTATGTTCACCTCTTAATGACAAGCCTACTTTTGGCCTCTAGACCAAAGTTTTTAATTTTATTTAATATTTTTTTTATTGTTGCCATAAGCCCATCATTTTTTTTTAATGTTTTTATATGATAATACCAAGTATGTATAGTTTTTATATATTTTATAACCTTTTGACAATAAAATTTGTCTGAATTATTTCTCATGAGCTTTAATATATAGAGGGGTGCAAGGGAAAAAAAATCTATTTTTATAATGTAATTTGGTGGCGGTGGTGAGGGGTTTACAGCATTCACGGTATGACATTTTACTTAATATTTTGCAAAGGTTTCTGTTTATGTGTGCTTTTATATGGGATCATATAACGCTTTTATAATGGCCATCATTTACATTGAAGGTGGCATTCTTGGATTAGGAGAACTTGACTTTAGTATTTAACTCTCTGCCTCCATGAGTTCAATTAATTTAAATTTCATTTCAAATTGATTTTCTGGATGATACCACCAGACAGTGTCATGAAAGAAACATACCTAAAAGGTTTTTACCTGCTTGAAAACATATTTGTAGTGGTTTATTAGGTCAATTTCCTCTGACAGGTTCCCTTCAAACTCTCCTGTCCTGAAATATCTCCAATGAGGGAATTACAGGAAGACTCCAACAACTGGCTGCCTGTTGTATTCACACAATTTTCATCCTGCAGTTCTAACAATCCTTCTCTCAAAATGCATGTAACGGATTGTCATGGCTTTACAGGGGTTGTAACAAATATGCATATTACCCCTATCCACAGGAAAGGGCTAACAAGCTGATCGGTGATGGTCTGACTGCTGGGAGGAATATGGACCCTAAACAATCCAGAGAATGGGGATCCCATTCTCGCTTATTGTTGTTACAGTAGGTCAAGCATGTGTCCTTCTGCTCCATTTATTAGTATGGGAGTGTCGGAAATTCCTAAGAACAGCGTTTATCTATCTCCGATACTCCTATGCAATTGAATGGAACAGCAGGTTCCATGCTGCCCTGATTTTCACTCAATTTCTGAGACTGGGACCCCCGTTCTGTGGATCACTTGGGGTCCATTCTGGTGTTTGGTGGGGTTCCTAGCAGTCAGATTGTTATCCTCTATCTTGTGGGAACAACCACTGTAAAGGGGTGTGCAACATCCCACACCGGGGCCTAGCCTTTTCTTGGGGCCTGGAGTCAGCCGGGGCCCGCAGTACCTGAGTGGCTGGCGGTTGCAGCCTAAGCACGCTTGTGTCACGGTGCTTGGTATGGGGGAACCGGAGGGCTGTCCTACAGCCTGGCAGGTCTCCAGCAGGGTGGTGTTGGCAAGAAATGATGAGGGAGAGGCTGCTATAGCGGATCTCCCTGGGGCAACCCTTTGGTGTCTAGAGTATGAGTCTCTGTGTGGTGGACAGGGTGCCTGTGATGGTGATAGCCATAGTAGCAGGGACCAGACGGAGGCAGAGGTTGAACAAAAACAACTTACAGTTCTTTATTGGAACCGACAGGAACTTCAGCAATGTGCCTTTAACAGAATGGTGGAGTACTGAGATGCAGTTGGAGGAAGCCACAGGAGGTAGATCGCCAGCCTGGATGCAGAGGGCAGGCTGGGAGATAGCTGTGTCCTAATAGGAAGCTTCAGCTTGTCCTGGAGTGCTTCAGGTATCACCCTTGAAGGTAGGATGATACCCCTTTCCTCACTAACTCTTATCTATTAGCTCCACTCTTCAGAGGCAGGGGCTAGGCTCTTCCTGCTCTGGTATGGTATGCTGGCTGAATAGAGTCTGGACTGGGGTAACCCAGTCTGCTTCTTCTCATCTGAGCTAGGCTAAAACTAGTCTCTAGCTGTTCTGATCTGAGCTGAGCTCAGACTAAACTGTTCTCCTGTCTCCTGAGAGAGACTGCTCTCTAGAACATTCCTGGCCAGGGGTTTTGTAACTCCCCTGGTCAGGTGGTGGCTGCTCCTCCAATTACATCTCAGCTTACATTGGACAGAATGTAATACAGGTGATTGGATGATAGATCTTACATCATACAAAACACTTAACTCCTGCCTTGCCAGGCAGGAGCTACCACTGCAATGTCCCCTGTGTGATGTGATGACATGCTGTGGGACGTATTCGCAAGCACTCCTTCGCCATTGCATCGGCGAGGGTGTTGCAGGTGTTTCCAGCTTATTTAAATTGATGACCTATCCATCCACTCCAATCTTTGTGTAGTGGTTGGGCCTGGTAACTTTAGTTTAGTGCCCATTCTGAAAATGAGTGCTAAGCTGAAGTAACACACATTATTCACTATTATGTATGCATTTTTATAACTTGTATTATTACTCTGTTCTGCATAAATTCTGGTTGTGAAAAGACATCTGGAATCAGCCATCCCTAGACTACTCCTAATATTACTTACATACGTCAAGAGGAAAGTTAAAGGTTATTAAGGGGACAACTGGCATCATCCGTCTACTACTAAGGGGCAAATCAAAACAAACTTGTATAATAGTAATACAAGCAGCATAAATAGTTATTCTCATTATAATGCATATATATTTACTTATTTAATTTGTTGGTTGGTGTTACATTATTTTTTTTATCTATGTAACTTATCATATTTGAGGTGTTGGTGAATGTTAGAACTAATATGTGAGTAGACCCCAGGGGAAGTTGTTTTACATAGGCAGCTTGCCAGGAGCCAGTATAATCACATATCCTTCAAGAATGTACAGATGTCAATACAATAAAGACACAGATGTGCTTTCTTGATACTGGTCACTGTGGTTAGGACATCTTAATTGAAATCTTCAATGTAACTATGCCCTTAGTTTGATGTGATCTGACAAAAATGATCATGGGATAAAATTGCTTCTTGCTGATCCCCACCTATCTAAAATCTTAACTTGTGGGAAGATTGAGGCAAACTGCACCAATTTTCTGCTCCCAACTGCTGGATAATGGACACTTTGCCTTGCTCTTTCCCTTTATTACAGCACAGGTCAGGGCTGTTAACAGGGACTCTTGCCACTTTTGACAGATAGTCAGTCACTTCTAAGATGAATGGCACTAGCCACATGACCACTTAGTAATATGTTTTTTCTTGCACTCTATGGACTGTAAAAGCTCTTATCACTAAAAAGTCATTTTAATGTTTAACTCTTTCAGCATCAAACTTGGACATCTTCGTGAAATCCCATATAACAGATCAAGGAGTAAGTAATGTAAATAATGCACTTTTTAAGAAAAAAATTTGTGTGACGTCAGTAATTCATGGTTTAGCATGTACTATGTTACCGTATTGTGCATGTAAGAAATGGCACACAGTCAATATATCACCGAAAATAACACATTACAAAAGGAAAGCTCAGTAAGGTAAAAAAAAATGTAAAAAAAGTAATAATAATACCAATTACACACACACACACATCTCTCTCTCTCTCTCTCTGTATATATATATATATATACATACATATTACCATAGTATTCAGTAAGCAATTATGGCAATTTGGCATCATTTCTTATATTAAAATATTATTTTTATTGATAAATAACATTCTATACCATAATAACATAATGTTCAGAAACCAATAATCTCATCCCTTTGTATAGATTGTGTAGGATGAAAGAATTTAGTTTTTGATATCCTTATTCATACAGGATATACCTGAAATATTACTAGAATATTTTTAAAGGGCTGCATAATCTGTGTGTGCTATATAAATAAAGGAGTTATTATTATTATTACAAATAAAGGAATTATTATTATTATTATAAATAAAGGAATTATTATTATTATTATTATTATAAATAAAGGAATTATTAAAGGCTTCCTTAGAGGATTACATTTCCCCCCCGTTCCTGTTTAGAATGCCAAAGGAAAGGATTATGATCCTCTTACACAAGGGCCACTAGGTACCTGACTCTGACAAATGTCATTCTAGGGAACTAAATATTTTCACCCATTAAAAATATTCAGTTTTATTTTGTTAGCCTTATATTTAAAAAGTGGCAATTGAGGGTAGACTTAAAGGGAGCCTGTTAATGCGATTTGGTACATTAAACCACACACAAGTCCTTATGGACTGGTGATTTAGTGTCCCAAATCTCCCTATATGATGTTTTTGTTTGGGGGCGCATAAAAAACATTTACATCACTCCTTATTCCATCTGCCGCATCCACGTCGTGGCAAGTGAAGAGGGTGTAGTACACCTACGTACGCACATGTGTAGTAAAACAACAGTATTATTCCAGCCCCAGGATCTTTGGATGTGAGTCCCATGAAGCACAAGTATCAATTTTTTGTTTTTTAAATTGAGAACAGGGAAAGCTTTCATATAGGTCAATTTGGAACCCTAAACTACTGATCCATCTGGACATGTAGTTGTTTTAGGGTCCTCTTTAAAGATATGGGTGTGTATTGAAAAATATAGATGAAGAAACCAAGAAATAGAAAGCTCTGATCTCTGTGTAGTGTTCTGGCTAGGTAACCTCAGAATTGAGTTCCAGTTGCCCATTCTGCCCACTACAGAAAACAGCATTGTTTGCACCCTGTTTCATTCTTTGTTTATCAGTTGCTGAGAACTGCGGATTTGTGGGGATAATGGATAATCATCTGGTTCTAAAGACCAATAGTAAAGATTGGTCATCAGTAAGTTTAGTCTAGAAACAAACGCACTCGCTAACTACAGGCATGATCCAACAATCAAAATGCAATCTTCATGGATAACATATCTTGCTCAGACACATAAGGGCCCTTTTACTTACCCGTCCCGTTGATGCTGCCGATCCGGAATGTCTGACGAGGATTCGGAGCTGCCGCGATTCACTAAGATCGTGCGTCCAATTTCCTGCATGTGTCGCTTTCCCCGCCGAGGTCTGCCGGAGTTCACCTTCTTCTTCCTGGTGTATGTGAGTTCTGATCTTGCGACACAATTTCATTTTAAATTTCCGCGGTTTGTCTGAAACAGTTGGGTTGTCTGACGCCCACGCCCCCAATTTGTGTCCGATGTGTCACAATCCCATCACGTGCGCCAAAACCCGGGGTGATTCAGCGCAAAACGGAAACATTCGGGAAACCCGATGGAAAGGCGACCGACGGACCCTTAGTAAATGTGCCCCATAGATACATATCTACATGGGCAACTTTTCATGTGTGCAAGTATGTGATGTCTCCACAAGAGGCTTAGTCTTGATCATAAATGATGTTAGATGATTACATGCTACAGGAGTAGGTTTGTGATGATTTTGCAGTAATATCCTATTCTTAATAGAAGTTATAAATTTTTTTTATACATAGCTAAAAATGTGCCAAATTGAATAAGAAGTATGTCACTCCAAATCCCTACTTTACTTTATAGGTCCATAGGGTTCAAAAACTATGAAAGTATGAAATATAGTAAGAAGATTAAAGTCTAAATACTACATTCACCCCTAGATGTACCAAAATGTGGAGTTAGGTTGACTTCAAGTACAAGTTATCTACAAAGTTAGGATTTCATATTAGTTCTGTGGGAAGGTTAGCTGGTGCTGAGAAATTTGCTGGGTGCTCTATGTATTGATAAAGAATAATGCCTGTTATTATTATATCCGTTACCATAATTTAATAATCTGAACATTTTAAATGTTCAGTGTCTTAGACAGTCTTGATTAGAAAAACTGGACTACTCTCTTTCAAAAACAGCAACAGACCGGTCCACATGTGGTATTGCAGTTCAGCATCTTTTTATAATTTGAGTCCAGTTGTGTTGCAGTGTCGGATACAACCCATATTTGTGGCATTGTTTTACTCATATTAGTTTTTGTAAATTCATATTTTATTTTCCTAATTCTCAAAAGTTAAATGTTTTTGTCAACGACCCAGTAAAGTATTCTGTACGCATTGACATATACAATCAAAGAAATAGACCCTGACATATTGATGGATGACCATCGTAAAACTGTCACTCAGTAAGCAGAGTTAAACACCATTTCAGGTCAAAAAAGTGAGTACCCTAATTTTCCTGAGTTTCTAAGTTTCGTTCTAAACTGAGACTGAGTTTCTTTCTAAACAACAGTAATCAACACTCAATGTGGAAGTGTTGTACTTTCATAGACAACCTATAGATCTAATCCTTGTCAAAGTAGCCTACTACAGTATAACTCCCTAAATCACATACTGGAAAAAGACACTATTATGTGTGATTATCTAATGAACCGGGTTCTGTTTAAATTCTTATCTTGGTGAGACAAAATTATTTTGTTGAATTAAAAGAAAACAAACAAAAATCTGATCATGATGGGACTAATGAAGTTCAGGTAATTATCGGTTCTAAGCTATTTTGTAGACCTGGACCCAGCTACAGGAATGTAGACATCAATGCTTGAAAGTTAAAAACTCCATGTTTTTATTGACGGACCTTGGTCACGGATACAAAAACTTTTTCAGCGTAACAGTTTAAAAAAATATATACATCAGCAACGTGTTTCAAACGCACTATGCGTCCTTCCTCATGGCTGTATGATGTACAAAAGACAAACTCACAGACTTAAAAAGAGGGAAGTGGGTTGCGATTGGATTGTCATCACCTGTTGCATCGTTGCACCCTTTCCTCCCCATATGCTATCAACATGCTTAAGATTGAAACATAAACAAGTATAAATGTATTAAAAACAAGCGTGGACATATACTATATCATCAACTCGGTTAACTTACTAAAATTATGGTGTTCTAATCTGTACATACATGGACTAATTTCTCCACCAATGGAAAATACATTTTATACCGTATTTGAATGTACGAAATAATAAACCGCCTACTATTTATATAACAAGTATGGTCGTAGTTCTTATACATTTGTATGGCATAATTATATAACAAAACCTCTCGTTATAATCGCGGCATCTTTCATGTGTGTGTACAAGGTTCTAATGGATCTAGCGCATCCGCGCTACGCGCCGCAGACATCCAGCAATTATCCTCTGTTGTCAGCTAGAAGAAAAGCAGCCGCGCATGCGCGGCAATCCCCCACCACGGGAACCAGCAACACATACGGACAAGCGAATCGCATCCCGTTAGAAAACCAAAAGCAAAAACCAAACAGAAATGTGTTTCAATCTTAAGCATGTTGATAGCATATGGGGAGGAAAGGGTGCAACGATGCAACAGGTGATGACAATCCAATCGCAACCCACTTCCCTCTTTTTAAGTCTGTGAGTTTGTCTTTTGTACATCATACAGCCATGAGGAAGGACGCATAGTGCGTTTGAAACGCGTCGCTGATGTATATATTTTTTTAAACTGTTACGCTGAAAAAGTTTTTGTATCCGTGACTAAGGTCCATCAATAAAAACATGGAGTTTTTAACTTTCAAGCATTGATGTCTACATTCCTGTAGCTGGGTCCAGGTCTACAAAATAGCATACAGCAAGATCTCCCCGTCCAGGAGTGGATCTACAGCACGGAAGAGACATCCACATGCAACATTCGGTGAGCAGACTGAGCGCTTTCTTTTATTTATCATTATCGGTTCTAACCCTGCACCAAAAGCAATTAGGTGGAGCAGCACATCGGTATGGGGGTTTATAACCCAAATATGGGTGCAAGCCTCAGTAGACCCGGCTCACAGGAAAGCAGATGGAAAATCCAGATAAAATGTGAATGAGGCAGCGCTCCTGAAGTAAAAGAGATGTGACGTTTCAGCCCCTCAATGGAGTTATTTTCAAGCATGCTCCATTTTATCTGCAATATAACCCTATAAGTAACACAGATATGCCCCTTTTAGTTTCAACAAAACTTTATTGATCAATAAGCGAAAAGACGCCTTACAATAGGACAGATATGCTCCTTTTAGACTCTTTTAGGAGAAACAGGATAAACATGTATGATTCATATATAACTTCACACATATTCATGGGTTATATCCATATATATGATGTTATTGGCTAGCAAAATGTTATCGGCTTCCCCAAAATAGTTGCACGGGGTTGGGCCGCACAAAGGGGGGTTTCTAATAGAGTCCCCTCAACACTATTAGTGACTCATATAAGTCTGTCTAAACCAGAAATTCTGTTTGGATCCTGGTTCAAGAACCAAACCGTGATCAAACCGTGCATGCACCACACAATTTAACTAACGCAAATGCCAGCTGCATTTAAACAGATAGCCCTCAACCACAGGCACTAGAGCCCGTGATTGGGTGCAACCAGCGATAAATTGAGCCACATCCGAAACCAAACTTGAACTTGTAATGAAGTTTGGCACAGACCAGAACCGTGAAGTTCAATACTAATCATAATTAGAATATGTGGAAATAGATTTGACAAAAAATTTAGGGAACCTCAATTCATTAATGGGGAGCCAACTAATATTGCACTTAGCTACTACCCATTAATGTTTAAGCAATGTATGGGATTGCTTAATTTAATGATGCCTGTATTCATTGCTGATGCCACTGTTGAGGAATATACCTACCTCACACAAATGATGATGTCACTGGTGATGTCATCAAAATCATATAAACAGAAGACCACATGTGCTGTTAAACTGGGTTGTGGGAAAGGTGAGTGCACTATATTATTCTTCCTCTTCGCTGCTGTGAAAAATATACAATGCATACATTATATATGAAGAATGCCATTGTTCTCATGCTATATAACAGCAACATTTACAATCTATCGCAAAGAGACACTTAATAAAACAATCTTAACATTTTTCTCCAGGGTAAAAATCTCACTGGCACCAACCTTCTGTCAGGATTTAGATTTATGACTTTTTACAATGTCTCTAAAGTTAGCTAAAATTACCTTAAAGAAATGGTATATTTGCACACACGGTGGGAAAGGATTACCTCATCTTTTAAGAAACGTTGCTTTGACTATTAGCAATTTTGCTCATGGTTTACATGCTGTAGGTAATAAAATCCCATGTAAGATAAAAGGTGGTTATTGGTGATGTTGATAAAAAGGGGAAAATTGTATTTGATCCTATCTCAGGTGTAACTGTAGAACACCATGGTTACTACTTACATGGGTCTAATATCTTCTCCGTTGCATTACTGTTTGTGTTATTACTTTTCTGTGACTTTTCTGTGTACTTTTGTCCATTTGTGTATTATACATCTATTGGGCAGTATGGTGGCTTAATGGTTAGCATTACAGCCTTGGGGACCTGGGTTCAAGTCCCAGGGTCAACATCTGCAAAGAGTTTGTATGTTCTATCCATGTTTGCGTGGGGTCTGGGTTCTTCGGTTTCCTCCCACACTCCAAAACATACTGGTAGGTTGATTAGATTGGGGACTGGTTTGGCAAATTCTGTGCAGTGCTGTGGAACCTGTGTGCGCTCCAAAAATAAAGGAATTATTACTGTGACATAACATCTCCACTGCACTTTATTCATATCCTTTGACATCCCTATATAAATTATCCCACTACTGTGACATCACTGTGTTTATTATTTTTGTTGTGACATCATATTATATGTGTACTATGATAGCACTGATTTTACTCTTATTTTTAATCCTGAACCATCATTTTGTTAATTTTCTAATTACTGTGACATCAGTGGGGCAGATATACTTACCCGGTCCATTCGCGATCCAGGGGCGGGTTCTCCGACGCTGATTCGGGTCTTCCGACGATTCACTAAGGTAGGGCACCCGATGTCTACCAGGTGTCGCTGCTGCGCTGAAGTCCTTCGGAGTTCACTGGAGTTCACCAAGTGAACACATTTTTTAAAAAAAATACGGCGGTTTTTCCGAATCCGTCGGGTTTTCCGATGGCCACGCCCCCGATTTCCGTTGTGTGTATGCCAGCGCCGATGTACCCAATCCGATTGCGTGCACCAAAAACCCATGGCAAAATCGGTAATTTTCGGGAAACCCAACGTAAAAAACACGAACCGTCCAATATGTTGAAATCACTTTGTTTATTTTCCCTACAGTGTTAGATCATGGTGCATAATATTTCTCTACTACTATGCATGCTACATACATGTACTGTGATATCACTGAACGTTACCGCTGTGTTGTATTTCTAATGTGAAATCATTTTGAGAATTATATTTAATCTACCACTTTACTTATGCATCTGTAAATAAAAAACAGGTAGAGCAATCCTTAGTGTAACCCCGACACAGGTTTGTACAAAATGGTGTTTAGGGTGTATGTGAAGGAAAGACTTCGCATCAGAGGTTGCAAAACTTTCATTGGGTGTAGGCTTTAACTTTGTTTTGGTGTCAGGCAGGGGGTATCTGGGATGAGTTTTTCTAGCCTTTTTCATTTAAGTACTACGTTCCTGTTTGTGTGTTATGTTTATTTGTGTATATGCTCCCTCGCTCTCCTCCCTTTGTGTTAGGGCATATGGCGCCATTTAATGTTCTTAGAATGTCATGGGGTCTTATTTCTAAGCGTAAGAGAGCATTGGAACATGTTGATTTAAATAAATCAGCCCCCAAATTATTTACTCCCAGGAGTGTGTTGCTTTTTTTCTGGTTCCCAGTTACACCCCTTACAGCTGCTATAACTTTTGTTATGGCATTATATATTGCTACATGGCTCTGTCTTTATAATTGTCTCCATCTATCCTCCTCTTCCTGTTGTCCCCGATTTTGGGGTTTTGGTGGATAGATTGGTTGGCATGCCAAAGGGAACCAATTTTGTATATAGATGATTTTTAATGTGCTACCGAACCCTGCTACTAATTGTACTGGTTCTGAGGCTAGTGGTCCTGACCAATGACAATATGGAGGTGGCTGTATGTTCCCTTCTGCTAGGTTGTTTCTATGCAGCTGAACAGCTTGTCCCATTTTCACCCTGATCAGACCAGCTTTATCCCAGGTAAGGGTAAAGATATTATTCAAATATTAATCCTTAATACTGAGGCAGTTGGTGGGGACCATAAACATGGGTTTTTCATGTCTCTAGACACCTGTAAGGCCTTTGACACTCCATAGAGGGGAACTACCTGTGGCTTTACCTATCTTAACTTAATTTTATGCCTCACTTTAGGCCCCTTAGTTGCTATACCATAAACCAAAGACCAGGGTAAGAATAAAGCTGGATGCTTCCTAGTCGTTTCTTACAGTGCAATAGTCTAGAAAGGGTTGTCGGTGATCCCATTGCTTTTTGGTGACACTTATCTGTCAATCATCAATTGCATGGTCAGGGGTTGACAGAGAAGATTTCCCTCTATGCTGACATATCTTCTCACTGCGCTCCTTCTTGGGATTTTCTGAAAACAAATCTGGGTCCTTCTCCAGCTATCTGGAAAACTGGTCAGAGTCTCTATTTCCCTGTCCCAGGATTCTGTTATGGGTGGAATGCTTCTGGTGCCCCTTTTGGTAGTAACTAGATTAAAATATCTGTGTAACCGTGTATCTTGTGACACTCTGGTATACCCAAAGCTGAATGTGGAACCTTTGGTGGGTAACATCTACTAAGACACATCTCAGTGCATGTCTTGTCTAACACTGTCACTTTTTGGGAGAATTAATGTATTCAAAATGCTTAATTTCTGTATAGTCCTGCTACTATTGTTTTGATGGTGTTCTTTCCTTCTTTTACTGGTCTTGGGTGAACTTGGGGGGAGGGGGATGTGGAGTTAGCTGTGCTTCTGATGGGTTAAAAAGGGACTTACCAATTTTCTACATAGACACAAACCTCTTTCTACATCTCCAAATCATTTTCATGTTGTTGCTTGGATTTCTAGGGTGGCTCATTAAGTGGGTTCTGGGGTGACTCCATTCCCTAGGATTCCCCTATTGTTAAACACTTGATTGCCCATTATGAATCCTTGCCAGGGGCAGTAATATGGGGAGCTGTGGGATTCTGTGGAAACTTCTGTTTGAAAACTCTGAACTACATAACTTGAAGATAAGCATCTGCTGCCTGGTGTTACTTTCTTTAGATTCAAACTAAATATCAAACCAAATTCATGCATAGAGTATACTATATGTCTAAAAGATTATGTTGTTAGGGCACCTCACAATCTGAGGTGTTTCGGCTGCAAGGATGAGGTGGGTATTTGCCTACATTATGTCTGGTAGGGTGCCCCTGCCTCTAGGGTGTCTGAGTTTGATCCTGAATAGAAGGACCAGGACAGGCCAGTTTTGAAACTTTGAATTCTTCATACCAATAAATATGTCCCCCAATATCAAATATGCTAATAGAAAGTTTCCCCATAAGTCCGATAAGATCTGGACAAAGTGGATTGAGGATCCGATGAGTGATGGTTAGAAGAACTTGTAGATGTTGGAGGCAGCAAGGGTGTGTGTTTGTTTTCTGAGTGTAGTGTGTTTGGTGGTGAGTCCTAAAGTTTTCTAGTGACAAGCCTTGGCTCTCATATGATGCATCACCTTTCATTTTCTTTTATATGACCATTCTGTATAATCTATAACATATAAGATCATACAACATATACAATCTCTTTCTGTGGGCGTTGGCGCTATTTTAGAGTGACAGCGCTGTCTGGGACTACGGGAGGAATGGGAAGGTGTGGACAGATCTGGATGATCATTGTAGCTCCTGCTCATGGCCCAACAATTCTTCCTGTTCAAGGGACCTTGAATTTGTCCTTCTTTCTACTGTACAGGTGTCCTGATGCTGATACGATTGAAAGATAAGACAGAGCAGGGAGCAATACATTACTGCTTAAATTCCCATGTTGGTATTTTGCAATAAATAAGTACATTTTGGTTGTAGTTTGGGAACTTGGTCCCTAAAAGGTTTGGTATCAAAGCTATGGTGGGATATGCTCTCCAGTATTACATAAAGCATTGGCTATGATGCCATAGCTAAATAAAATATTCGGAGGGGCTGTAAACCAAAGCTTCACTTTGAAATTCTTAAGCCAATATCAGCATTCAAGCAACATGTTCCTTTCTGTTGAGAATTTGTGAAATGTTTCTCTTCCAGACTACGATCCATTATTAAGCTATAAAATAATGCCCCTAGTTATAAAATGAGAAGATGTATGTGGTGTGATTATAGATGGCAGATTTATAATGCTGTATCTCTCACACAGGATGTGACACTACATTCCTCGAAGAATAAGCTGCAGCATTACTTACAATTTACTTTATAAATCATCTTTGCTATCCAGCAGATTTCTCAGTTCATAATGTTAAATCTTGCTCTAATTATTCACGTGTGATCTGTTCCTGCCAGAAAGGTTTTCTTTGAGCAATATATTTCTTTAAATTTAGATTTAATTTGCTTGTCAGATCTAAACAAAGAACACTTGGAAGAAATGTTTTAGGTATTAGCAGTTTTATATGTTTTTTACATGACATTTAACTTATTAGACATGTTAAAGGGCTACAGAGTATTTTACATTATACATATTACTATTAAATATTAAGAAACATTATAAATATTAATACAAGGAGGGAATTTTAACCAACTGTCTGCTTGTAAATGTTGACATATACCATACTGGCCATACTGTATATATATGGTAGGATGATCGAATTTTTTGAGAGCCAATTCATACCAAACTTGGAAACGCAACAACAATGCAACAACATCTTTACTTGCATCTAAATAAACCAATATATTACAACATTTAATTCACAGGCATAAACCCCCTTCCCAACATGCACATCGGGAGTGGTTGGATGGAGAGAGCTCACGTACCTGGTGGGTGTTTGCTGCATATTGCTGGCACCTATCGCGGATTGAAACCATGTAAATGCCTCCGGAAAATCTATGCGCTACCATATTAGACTCGATTGCTGCCCCCTGTAGGGTCAAAGGGGGTCAGTGATTGGTTACTATGAAAGCAGGGAGTCTATGCCCTGGCATGTTATTCAGCCTGATGTCTAAAAACTCTGTGGCAAAGCTGCCATATACAGGCGGTCCCCGGTTATGTACAAAATAGGTTCCTGGGGTTTGTACTTAAGTTGAATTTGTATGTTGGCGCATCGGCGCTGGCATGCACGCGACGGAAATCGGGGGGCGTGGACGAACGAAAACCCGACGGATTCGGAAAAACCGCCGCATTTAAAACAAAAAATTGGTCGCATGGGCCATACTCACATGCACCAGGAAGAGATTAGTGAACTCCGAAGCAACTCGGCGGACCTCGGCGCAGCAGTGACACCTGGTGGACATCGGGCGCAGGACCTTCATGAATCTGGAACGCGAATGGACCGGGTAAGTAAATGTGCCTCTATATTTTATAATTGTAGATCCAGGCAATTTTTTTTTGTGTCCCAGTGACTATTGGATTTTCCAAATTTTTTGCTTTAATGGGGACAAGGATTATCCATAAAATATCATTACATACACCTCACAACTGATCACTGGAGCCTAGGAGTAAAGTAAAGCATCCAGAGATCTTCACCAGAGATCACAGTGGGCAGAGCGGTCCGTCTGTAACTAGGGTCATCTATAAGTCGGGTGTCCTTAAGTAGGTGACCGCCTGTACTCCAATACTGCAGTATTGCAGTATATGGTAGAAGCAATCAGACACCCAAGGGTTAAAGTACCATTATAAGCCTAAAAAACAGTTTAAAACCTAAAAGTTTAAATCACCCCCCCTTTCCCTAGAACTGATATAAAAATGAATAAACAGTAAAAATCATAAACATGTAAGGTATTGCTGCATTTCAAAATGTCCGATCTATCAAAATAACGTATAATATTAACAAAGTAATAATGTATATTCCCAGCATTTAACCCTGTAACGGAAAATAGCACTCAAATGTCCAAAATACTACTTTTTTGCCATTTTGTAAATATAAAAAATGTAATAAAAAGTGATCAAAAGTTCGCACAGTCCTCAAAATGGTAGGAATAAAAACGTTACCTCATCTCACAAAAAATGACACCACCCACAGCTCCGTACACCGAAGTATGAAAAACATATTAGCGCCAGAAAATGGCAAAATGAGAATGTTTTCATTTTTCTAAATTTATTAAAACTCAATAAAACCTATATAAATTTGGTATACCCATGATCATATTGACCCAAAGAATAAAGACAATGGGGCACATTTACTAGGTCCGAATTGTGTCTTTCCGCCAGGTTTCCCAAATTTTTCTGATTTGCGCCAAATTGCCCCGGGATTTTGGCGCACCTGATCGGATTGTGGCACATTGGCGCTGGCTTTCACGTGACAGAAATGGGGGGCGTGGCCATCGGAAAACTTGACGGATTCGGAAAAAACGCAGAATTAAAAAAAAAAAATTGTGTAGCAAAAATAGCACTCACATACACCTGAACGAAGGAGGTGAATTTCGGCGGACTACAGAGGAGCAACGACAACTAGTGGACATCGGGCGGACGACCTTAGTGAATCCCGGCAGTACCCGAATCAGTGTTGGAGAACGCGCCACTGGATCGCGACTGGACCAGGTAAGTAAATGTGCCCCAATATGTCATTTGGGGCGCACAGTAAAACCCTTAAAACCCAAGTCCACAAAAAACTGTTGCATATGCGGTTTTCCACCAATTTCACTGCATATGGAATTTTTTTCCCGCTTCCCAGTACATGACATGGAATATTAAATACCGTCACTATGATGAAAAACAAGCCTTCACACAGCTCTCTACATGAAAAAACGTACAGATTTTTGAAGGTGAGGAGTGCAAAATGGAAACGCAAAAACGAAAAAAGGGCCTGGGGTTAAAGGAGATCTACCAACAGATTTCCTGATAGTAGATGATTATTACTCCCCTCCCTGTCTCGTCACCTACATGCTCTGCCATATTGCAATTTATTCACACCCCCAGCCTAGGGGCGCCACATACGGAGCGTTCCAGGAGAGACGGTGACGTCACAGCGATCTGGAGAATGGGTTTCCCATTCTCTGTAATGGGTGTAGCGGTAAGTTGAGCATCCATCTGATACTCAAGTAATTAGTATTAAAGTGTTGAAAATTGCCAAGCACAGTGCTCGGATACCTCTGGTTCTCACAAAAAGAGTAACTAAAAGTGGTGAGGATAGGTAAGCTCTGTTTTTGGCAATTTTGAACATTCCCATTCTATTAAATGTAGCATCATGATGTATTCTCAATCTGCTGCTACAACAATTAGTGAGAACAGGACCCCAATCTCTGGATTGCAGGGGGAGGTTCTTGTGATTGTTGAGCGTCAGATTGTTATGCTCCATTCTTTGGATAGGGGATATAATGCCAACCTGGTACAACCGCTTTAACATTGGAGGCATGAAGAGACCTCTATGCCATTTATAATCACCATGTGGATTTTATTTTGCTTGTTTTAGTTATTGGTGATTATGATTTTACCAGCATAAAATAGATAGCTCCGACCTTAAATGCTTCAGTCAATAGCAACCTTCACATCTATAAGGTTACCAAATGTTAACTTGAGATGAGATGTTTTGTACGAATCTGTCACCAGAATTTTTTTTTTATTTTTTAAGTTAGATTTTTTTGGGGGAATTTATTGAGATTCTTTAAAAAACATTTTTTCTGTGTTTTAAAAAATGCTATATCTTGCCATTTTTACTCTGGCCTAATAATAGACTGACACTTTATAGAGATTTTCTTTGCAGCAGTCACTCATTTACATCACAGACAAGATAGACAGGATGACTTTACAGCATTTAAGACCTCTAAACACCATCATTACATCCATTACTAACAATAAATAAGGTCAGAGCTTATCTACATCTCCCTGCATAGAGTATATCTTAAAAAACTCTCTATAGACCTCCATTATTGTCTCCTTTCTATTTTTCTCTATGGTCATGAGGCTGCAGTAAAGCAAATCACTTACTGCTGTAAGAAGAAAATCTACAAATGGAAAATTAAAAAAGATGAGAAAAAATATATATCTTTCTCTACTTTAATAAGTTAAAAAATAACTCCCCTTGCAAATATTATTTTGGTATTTTAGTGGCTTTTGCTGTGTTTACGATCATTTAAAGTTAGTTGCAAGAGTTTTTAATGCAGTTGTTGTCAAGTTTAAGGGATGACAATGGATGAACATAAGAGCTGTGGACTAGCAATGATCCCCAGGCCAACTACCACTCAGGCCAATATGTTGATACACCATCAAAAAGAGGAGAGCAAAGATAATTCATCATATTTAAAATAATTATACTATTAAACGCAACAACAAGCAAAAAAATACAAGAACATTTTTAAAAACTTGCTAGATGATAAATCTGCCCCATCATATCTAGTTATGTAGGTTGATCCATTGGATATAGAAGACAAATATTGGATGGATAATAGATACACGATGAATAGATGTGTAGGTAGATACAGGCAGTATATTTTATAATTGTAACCCCAGCCATATTTTTTTTTGTCTCTGTAACTATTGGATTTTAAAAATGTTGCCATCAGAACCAGGATTAACAATAAAGCTTAATTGCAGAGACCTTTAGTAACTGTTATAGCTGTTTAAAGTTGAGTAAATTACCAATTCCCATAGGTCCATTGTAACTAGGGGTCGTCTGTAAGTCAGGTGTTCCTAAGTAGTGTACTTAGAAAGATAACAGATAACAAGATAGATAGACAGAACCAGGGGCACTTACTCATAGATCTAGGCGTGGTGACTTTGGTAAGCTTATTTTGTTTTCCGTGACCTCTTTCATTCTAAAATAAATGTTTAAAATTATGCTAATGAGCAAGAAAATTTCTGTGGGTATTACCAGAGCCTATCCATGCTACAACTTCACAGACTGTTACACTGTCTCCCCCTCAGGACTTGCCCCGCTCTCTGCCACCTGTCATCTCACATAGTGGAAGGGCCTTGGTAACATTCCCAGGAGCCCTTCAGGTCAATTAGCATAATTTTAAAAGTTGATTTTAGAAGGAAGGATGTCATGGATAGCAAAAATTAGAAAAATATCACAGTCACAGTGCCTGGATCTAATAAAGTGTCCCTGGTTTATCATGTTTGATTTTTCTGTGTTTTTTTTGCCCTGTTTTTTGTCTCTCTGTTTTCTTTTTGGTAAATGAAGGGAACATCAACCAGTTGTCATTTACCATTTAGAGTAGGCTAGACAAGTAGGTAGTGATTGCTGGAAGGGTCTAGCTTTAGCTGTCTGTGTCTGTCCTTTTCTATCTTATTGTCCCTTCCAAAAGCAACATTGCAGATAGATGATAGATTGATAAATGTAGATGGATAAATAGACTAAATTATTTTCCATTTATTGTAATCCACAGCACATTCATTTCAAGTGATGCTGTTTTATAAATGAATTAAACCTTTCTGTTTTCCCGTCTTCCCCTGTTGTCATTTACAAGCAGACCTCTTTAATTTGTTCTCATTTGTTGATCTGTTTAAAATTTTCCTTCTTAATTACGATGAATTGTTCTTGCATTTTTCTGTGTATTGACCAATTTTGCGCTGCTGTTGCAATTGTTTTCGAAGTGACATACTTTCCTCCAACAGTCCTCCTGCCATGCAAGGTCAATTGTAAGTCTTTCTTCTCTAAGCAGCTCCATTGCCTCATGCATCACAATGCAAAATAAAAAAAAAGAAGAAAAAAAAGATCACTTTTAATACTATGAATGCAATTCTTATCCCAACCAGTGGCAGTGGAATTAAGCAGCAGTCTCTAGAGTATAGAATATTCACAATAGCTTCCTACGGTTCAGCGAAAACCATTAATTTCACCTTTCAATAGGGATAAAGAACTTGCAAATTTGATGCAACCCAACAGTGCTTCAGCATTTTGAAGTCCCTATGATTTAGACTGAGCACATTTTTTTTATATGTCTGGTTTTTATTTTATACATATGATTACTATTTACTAGCACCGGCTAAAAAATATTTATTGTTACATTTTAATCATTTTCAATTACGGCACATTATTATTATTTTAATTTAGCCTTTTTAGTCTATGCACAATCTAAGTTTCCATTTTACCTAATTATATAAATTGTTTAAAAAAAAATGGCCCAATCGTTGAGTCATCATAACTAAATCGCTTCTGTTGTTGAGCCTGCAAGATATGTTAAGTCGATATAACAATAAAATCATAATGAAAATACCACCTTAATAAAGTCACACATGGTGCAGCTTCATCTCAATTCTTTTCTATTACAGTTACAGTATTTTTTCCCTTTTTGTTCTCTGTACCTTATCAGTGCATTTTTATTACATACGAAAAAATTCCTAAATGTTATCTGATTTTGTAGGGAAATTATAAGCAATTTATGATGTTTATGACTTTTCATTATGTATTGTGAAGATATTGAGTACAAAGTTGATTCCCCATTACATTCACATCCTTTTTGGTATAGTGGTGGTTAGAGGGGTTTCAGGCTATCAAAAATGGTGAGCACAACAGGAAACACCTCTCAGCTAATCACTGCTACCTGTTGGGTCTCTACTGTGGTCAGTGATTGGTTGCATAGGCTTTACTTCCACCATTTACTGTGTGACATGATAGGACCATGATAGGACCAGAAAGTAGATTTCATTTGGGATCCCAAGAGTGTTACAATGGGGATATGAATTACTGACCTTGTCCATTTTTTCTTAAAATTTTGAAACTATTGTAAAATAATAAGTTACATCTTTAACTGTTATGAAAATATCTCAGACAGACTTTAATGCAGTAAGAAAATGGTTTGGATGGACTGAAAGAACAGTCAAAGACACTGAGCCCTAAGGCCAAATCCGCTTCCCAGCTGCCCCTACCTAATTGATAAGCCTACACTTTAGGCTGGGCAATTAGTAGTGGTAGGTGACAACTTATTATCTTTCCATTCTTGCACCAAAGTGCAAACATGGAGACAAAGACTGGACAATACAAACATAAAAGATAAGTAAAAAATTATGGGTCAAAGCCAAAAGAAACATGCAGTATAGAATCAATAGGCAAAATGGATGGTCGGAAAACAGGCAAAGGGTCAAGGAATCTAAAATACAGAAGTCAAGATAAACCGCAGCTAGCTCTATATTATCATATTAGCATATTGGAAGACAAACCTTTTATGAGATGTCAGAGTCCTGATCCAGAATGTGATTGGACCCAGCTGGGGGGAAAAGGGTGAGGAAAGGAGTATTCTTCCCACAACTTAACTCTGTGCAACCCAGAGAAAATCCCCAGGAGACAGACTGGTGTGGTGGAATTCTTGTCAGGAAAGAATCAAAGTAGTGTTCGGACTAGCAAGGACAGAATGTATCCTAACAAAATCACATTCATCAGCGTATCCTGACCCATACTTTACGGACACAGCATGGTGCTGAAGCACCAGAGATGTTACACAGACATATAAAAATATACTCAAAGAATTCCTCAAAAAATGTATTGAATTTTAATATAATACAATTTCAAACCCCTCTAATAGTATATAGATGGCCTATCCATTGGAACGGTCCTGTCTAGAAAATTCTTTTATGGGAAATCCTTGTGTACAGACATACCTGGTTTGTATGTGCACACATTTTGTAAATTGGAAACCTCTAATCGTAACTTATCACCAATGAGGACAAAATGATTAGCTGTAAAATTGAACATACCGATCAGGGGAACCACATAAACCAGTCATACTTTCGGTACAGTACACAGAGATTAGACTAGTTTGATGGATTTATTTAATGTCAAATTTGATGAATCAGTGTGATGTCTTTATCTGTCCTAAAAATCAACTGATCAAATCTACATTCTGATTTCCAGGCATACCTGCACCGAAAAGATATTTACAAAAATGAGTATTGAATAAGGCAGAGTTTTCATGTTCTAATCCTGCTAAATAAAACATTTCTAATTCTTAAGGAATCTGGGCTCGCAAGCTGAACCGGTCCCGCTGACATTTCATCCTCCTTATCATCTGTGATGAATGCTAAAAAACTAATAGGTGTAGATGGAAATATAGCTATAACTAACACATGTTCTTACATTATGAAGTGATGGGTTTCTTGTTAGAGAAACTCTTTACAGTGTCATGTGCCGGCACTTGACTACTGGAACTAAAAACAATCAGTATCGGGGTCAGTACACACTTCATCATAGCAATATTTTTGCTATATTTATCTTCACTTTTCACCAGAGTAGTCAAAATTTTTTTTTTGTCAAAGGCCACATTATCCTTGTGGTTGCTATCAAGGGGACAATTGCATTCCCGTCATGGGGCCAGCATGTTGTGGGGAGCTCACTGCTGTATACAGATGACATGTAAACTTTATGTGTTTAGGCTATTACATGGCTAGGAGAACCACTAAAGAACTGGCTCTGCATTTAAACAACTGACTAGTAGTGTAGATTTGTACCGTGTTAGCCATGGAGAGCAGAAGAAGAGTGAAGAAATCAGGCGATACCTTTTTGAGGCTAACTGAGTATATTTGATGTTGAGCTTTTGAGATTACTAGTTCTCTTCGTCAGACATGATGTTTTGCATAACATCATGTCTGACGAAGAGAATTAGTATTTTCGAAAGCTCACCATCAAATATAGTCAGTTAGCATCAAAAAGGTATCGCCTGATTTCTTCACTCTTCTTTTAAACAACTGAATCAGTTTTGTTTTATTAGTAGACCATGGGGGCCACATAGAAGGAACAGGCAGGCCCATTTTGGTCCACGGCCATGCGTTTGATGCATGTGTCTTACACTCTTTAATGTTTGCCGATCTGAGCACCACTGAAACTAAAGGAGATATGTGGGTTCATCTTCCTCACTGTTTGTTCAATGTTCAGGACACCTTTACACTACATATAAAAAGTACACCCAGTTGTAGAAAAAATTAGAAAACTTCCAGTGTCCTTTAAAATCCATTTTCTTTATTCCAAAACATCTTTTTATGGACCGTAGGATGTTGAGAGACGGTGACAGTAAATCAAAATATAAGCATATCTGCAATGCATTTCGGACCTCCGTCAAGCACACAGTTATGTTGGAACTACTAGTAGTGTCCCTCAAGCAGCATTTTCCCATCAGCAATGTAATTTTTATCTTGTACATTTGCAGCTCAGTGGCTCCTGCTGCTTCTTGTCAACAAATATCATTCCAATGTCTACTTACCAGCACTTTCTGGGAAGATATGCCGTAAGATGATTGTACAAGTTCAGTCACAGGCCAAAACAAGACTGCTTACTCTACGCCTAGAGGAGATGCGGTTCTACCCTCACCATAGAACTGTAACACTGTGGAAATCTATACTGCAGGAAATTGTTCAGGAGGGGCCAGGATGCCTTTCAAGAGAGTAAACACATCACGTTATGGAAATAAATTATTTGTAATTAGTTGATGTTGATCCAAGAGTGATTCTCACTGCCATATTGGATTTGCCTATCCCTGGATCAGTACTCTAGGATTTATAGTTTGATTGACCAATATCTATTTTCAACCTTTTTCTACTGTGATAGTGTGATGCAGACCGTGGGAATAAACCGGTGACACAGACAGTGGGCCCTAATGCTAAACCCACATCCTAGCTGTTCTTTCCAATTGCTCGACCCTCCCTAAGTAGGAGGTAGAGAACTAGAAGACAATCCCTCCCTACGCCAAAGGGCAAGATGAAACAACACAATACAAGCACAGAAAAATTGTCAACAAACCGGGTCACAGAAGACTAAAAACGGCACTGGACTAAGTGTGAACAAAACACTAATAGAAGACAGTTCCATTGCATAGAGCTTTGTCAGTCACAACAGTTAACCCTTGCTGGACCCGAGCATACTCCAGGAGGATATGGGTGTGGTGCAATCAGCCCAAATTTTACCACTTAGCTAAATGCGTGTTCACATATTCGAAGAACATGGAGACAAAATTAGTGTCTTTTCAGATGTAAATCACAGACAGAGGATGACACTGATATAGATGTTACAGAAACTATCATAATCAATATACAATGTACCTACTTTTTTAAGTTTTGGGTTAAAAATTTGCTATCATAACTTGGTTAGTCAAATTAATTTTCCAATTTACTCCTATTGTTTTATACATTGGTTCTTGCACAAAATTACTATAGAAAATACTTGGGCCAAAAAAATAAGATGTAACATTATCACATTCGTGCATAGAAGCTTTTGGTGTCCTTCACATTACAAGCTTTTATTGTAAAGCTGGTATTTCATAAAAAGTAGTGTAAAATAGCTTAATGTACAAGAAAATACCATTGTATATAGCCTGAAGACAAAGATGTTATCAGTATCCCACTTTACCTCAATATGATGAAGTTATTATATGGTTTCTCATGCAAATAAAATAGTGTATTTGTGTTGAACTTGTTTAGTCATGTTTTATATACCGTTGGTACGGATAGTATTCAGACCCATTTAAAATTTTCGCTCTTTGTTTCATTGCAGGCAGTTGGTAATATCAAAAAAGTTCTTTTTTTGCTCAATAATATACACTCAGCACCCCACCTTGACAGAAAAGAGACCCTTTGCTGTGACACTCATATTTAGCTCACATGCTGTCCATTTTCATGTCCATGTCCAGCTGTGTTTAATTAAACTTATTGCACTTAATTAAAGGGAGACGCCAGTCTATTTAAGACCTCTCAGCTCACAGAGCAGATGAGAATTATGAGGTCTAAGGAATTGCCCAAGGACCCCAGAGACAGCATTGTGGCAAGACCAAAGTTGCAAAAGAATTTTTCTAACACTCAAGGTTCCTAAGAGCATAGTGGCCTCCATAATCCTTAAATGGAAGACGTTTGGACGACCATAACTCCTTCTTGACCTGGCCATCCAGCCAAACTAAGCAATCGTGGGAGAAGAGCCTTGGTGAGAGAAGCAAAGAAGAACCCCAAAATCACTGTGGTTGAGCTCCAGATATTTAGGGAGATGGGAAAAAGTTCCACAAAGGCAACTATCATCGCAGCCTCCACCAGTCAGGGCTTTATGGCAGAGTGAGCTGATGTAAGCCTCTCCTCAGTGAAAGACATATTAAAACCCACATACAGTTTGGAAAAAAACACATGAAGGACTCCCAGACTATGAAAATAGGATTCTCTGGTCTGATGAGATGAAGATTCTAACCGGTATGTGTGGAGAAAACCAGGCACTTCTCATCACCTGCCAAATACAATCCCAGCAGTGACACATGGTGGTGGCAGCATCATGCTATGGGGGAGGGACAGGGCCACTGTTTACAACTGAAGGAAAGATGAATGCGGCCAAGTACAGAGATATCCTGGATGAAAACCTCTTGCAGAGTGCTCTGGACCTCAAACTGTGCCGGCGGGTTTGTCTTTCAACAAGACAATGGGCCACATTTATTAAAACCCCTGCAGAAGTTTTCTGTCAGACTTTGCTCATTCTTTTTTGTGCAAACTGCTTGCACATGTATGTGTTTGCGACACATATGTGTTGCATGCCTCCTTCAGTAACCCACTGAAGGGGGTAATCTGGTTCACACTTGGCCCGTGGGCTACATTTATCATGCAAAGTCACGCCCTAAGTTAAAGGTGCACAAAGAAAAGTTGGTGCACTATGTTCTAGCAGTGCGCACGGCACCAGATTCATGAAGAACAGACGCCACAAATCTTGAATCTGGCGCCCTCTGCTCACTACACAGGCAAACTGCACCTAGTACACTTTGCTCTGTTTTTAGTAAATATGCCTAAGCGCACAGCTAAAGTAACAAAGCAGAGGCTGAAGAACAACTCTGTGACCATTCCTGACTGGCCCAGCCACAACCCTGACCTAAACCCATTTGAACATCTCTGGAGAGACTTGAAAATGGCTTCTACCAACGTTCACCTTCCAACCTGAGGGACCTGGAGAGGATCTGCAAGGAAGAATGGCCAAGGATCTCCAAATCCAGTTGTGAAAAGCTGCATCTTCGCAAAAAGACTCATGGCTGCACTAGCACTAAAGATGCTTCTACTCAATACTGAGCAAAGGGCCTGAATACTTATGACCATGTGGTATTTTTCAGTTTTTCCTGTTTAATAAATTAGCAAGAATATTTACATTTCAGTTTTTTTCTGCTAAGATGGGGGGCAGTGTGTACCGTATATACTCGAGTATAAGCCGGCCCGAGTATAAGCCAAGGTACCCAGTTTTACCACCAAAAACTGGAAAAACCTATTGCCTCGAGTATAAGCCGAGGGTGGGAAATGCATTGGTCAAAGCCCCCTTTATGTATATAGCCTGCCAGCCCCTTTATGTATATAGCATGCCAGCCCCTTTATGTATATAGCCTTCCAGGCCCTTTAGCTATATAGCCTGCCAGCCCCTTTGTCTATATAGCCTGCCAGCCCCTTTAGCTATATTACCTGCCAGCCCCCTGTTACCGGTAAAAACAGCTCATCGTCATGCCTCAGGTCCGCGGCAGCTCCGTGGCCGTTCCTCTTCTGTCTTCATGCCGGCTCACGGCCGCGACAGCCCCGTGCGCACGGAGCTATCACGACCATGAGCTGGCATGAAGAGAGAAGAGGCGCAGCCATGGAGCTGCCACGGACCTGTGGCATGAAGATGAAGAGGAGCTGTCCGGGCCGTCGGAATGGTGAGTAGTAAGTTTATTATTTTTGTATACCCAAGTATAAGCCGAGTGTTGAATTTTTAGCAGAAAACTCGGCTTATACTCGAGCATATATGGTACATTAATGAACAAAAATAGAACTTTTTTGATCTTACCAATTGGCTGCAATGAAACAAAGAGTGAAAATTTAAAGAGGTCGGAATACTGTATGTAACTGTGTGTAATTACCACAAGCTCTTATTAGTGTAAAATGCTTGGATGTTATCTAAAATATTTAATGCAGATTACTGCTAATATTGAATTTGATCCTGTTCAGTGCAGTATAGTTAAGTATAGTGTAATGAACTGTATTGTATACGTGTCAGATCAAATTAAATAGCCTTTAGCACACCTGTTGTCTTTGTCTATAGAGTTGGTGTTATCCACTTTGGACAATGGCATATATAAAAATAAAAAAGAGCACATTCTCACCTCTCTGCGGTGCTGTGGTTCAGCATTGTGCCACCCGTCGCCGGTGACCACTGTTTGTATACAGAGAATCCGTGGCGAAGTGACATTGAAAAATGTGCACCCATTACAGCAGTAGTTTCATGCCGTAGGTGCACACACTGTCAACATGAGGTCACTGCAGAGCCTCTGTATACACACATAGTGACAGGTGGTGCTGCAGCAATAAAGAGCATCGGAGACAAGCCAGCATATAGCGGGAGATTTATCAGGAGTGTCTGAGAGCAGAACTGTTCTAGTTGCCCATGGAAACCAATCAGAGCTCAGCTTTGTTTAATAAACAGCAGTGGGAAAATGAAAGCTGAGCTCCAATTGGTTTCCATAGGCAACTAGAACAGTTCTGCTATAAGATGCTTCTGAAAAATCTCCTCCATACTCTTTGTTATTTTCCTATTAAAATATAAAAACAGTAACATAATGCAGATATTTAATATAGAGGTATCTTTAAAGGGGCAATAAATTAGGGCTGGGGCTGGCTTTTAAAAAAAAATAAACATGTACTCACCTTCTTCGTTGCTCCTGATGTTCCGCACCACGGTCCGTCTGAACCTTGCCCCTGTTTGTTTACAGGGGCTCAGAAGCTACGCTCGGGTAGCTTCAGGCCGACAGATGTGGCCGGCCACTCTCATCCGTCCCTATCTCTCAGCTTTGAGATATGGTGACAGATGGAAGCGGCCCCTGTAAACAAACACGGGTACCGATCAGACGGAGCGCGCTGCGGAATATCAGGAGCGATGGAGGAGGTGAGTGCACGTTTATTTTTTTAAAAGCACTCCCTAGCCGGTCCCTAATTTATTGCTACTCTCGGATAACCCCTTTAATTGTCCAGAGGAACTGTTCTTTTCTTGTAAAATCATCCCACAGAATAGGTCAATACAAACATAACAATTGACTCCCCCTATAATTCATGGAAAATATCAGTAAATATACAGCTGCAAATAAAGAACATAATACCAATAATAATGCCACAGATTTCTATGGCATCCTGCAAAACACAATGGTCTTAATAATGAATATTTTACTCATTACAAATTCCATTTTGCATTTTCATGTTTACTTCTTTAGAATTATTAGAAAATAATACAATTATATTTACTTATTTTCTATTGTGTAGATGAAACAAAACAATGAAAACTACTGTCCACCTATGTACCTTAGATGCAGTTGTCCAGAATCCCATGGATATATTATGAGCGTTTTGTGAAACCCATGGACACATTATGAGGAAGTTGGTGCTAATTTCTGATTAATTGATATCACACTGATTTGCTTATATTATTGTGTCAAAGAAAAAAGTGGACGTCCATCTATGAAGACATAATTATTACTACTCAGTGCTGAACATGACTCCTGACCCCTGTGGATACATTGTGCAGAAGGTGGTACTCATTTCCCATAATTGACTTCACGCTGATTTGCTGATATAGTTCATTCTCATGAGGTCGCATGAAGGAGGTTCAAAAACATGCTGTATTTTCCATAGAAACTGAAGCACACAAAGTACACACATTTCTAATTTCACACTGTAATTACCTCATGCATAATATTTGCCTGGCAGCATTCTGGAAAGAAAAACAGGAACCAAAAATGGAACTTATTTGTACTATTAAGTGATGTTCTTGATACGTCAGATGTTATTTTGTACAAACCAGCAGTAGTATGTGTCACAATCATATCACACATGTAAAAGATATAACCGATACAGTTAGAAAAATAAAATGTAAAAATTCTATTAAATGGCCATATTAAAGGGGTATTCCCATCTGGGCATTCACTTTCAATTTCATTAATCTGCCATGTATATACATTTCTTCAGTTGCATGTTATGTGTGAAGATAATTTCCATAAATATAACCATGGTGTCCCTTAGTAATGAAATAGTTGGTCTTGGATACAACCACCCTCTCTTTTGGCAGCAGTGGCCAAGCATGCGCTATTAAAGGTGTCAGACCACATGGATTACCATAGGATGGCTGTGGTACATGCAGGGGCGTAACTACAGTGGTAGCAACTGCTATGGGGCCCTGGCATCTAACCTGACACACTAAAAAATGAAGAATTGTGCACCATTATATACATATTATGCTGCATATAGAATAAAATGCACATCTTATACAGTACACAACATGCATTGGCGTCATAGATATGAAATGTCGGGGGAGTGGAGGGGACAGCAGATTCACAGGACTTGAGATCTCTCATTTCTAATTTCTGCCGTGTACTCCCCCCCCCCCCTAGTGGGGGGAGACAGAGCTAGTGGGACAGATCTGTGCAAGTGTATAAATGTATATAACAGTACATAAATGTGTGAGTATACAGATACAGGCGGTCCCCTACTTGAGAACACTCCACTTACAGAAGACCCCTAGTTGCAAACGGACCTCTGGATGTTGGTAATTTACTGTAATTTAGTCCAGGCCTACAATCATCAGCTGTAACAGTTATCACAGGCGTCTGTAATGAAGCTTTATTGTTAATTCTGCTACTTATGACAACCCAACATTTTTAAAATCCAATTGACACAGAGACCAAAAAAATTCTGGCTGGAGCTACAATTATAAAATATACAGTTCCGACTTACATACAAATTCAACTTGTTGTACATAACCCGAGGACCGCCTTGTACTCTTATTCCGGCCACGGCTCTATAATTTCTTCATAGCAAAGAAAGAGTAAGCCGATGCCTCATACCTACAGAAAAAACAAAAACATTAAATATTAATATTCATTGACAGATGTCTCCTCACCCCGGCATGATGTTTCAGGAGAGTTGTGAGGCCTCTGTGTACATTTGTAGTGTCTGAACCATGTGATTATGGCTTTTCCTTAATATGTAATGGTGCCATTAGTTGTCACACACTCCTGCCAGGATTGTCAACTTCCCTTTCTGATAATTTGTATAAAAATGTTATAGACATAAATAGACATAATTTAAAAACAAAGAATAAATTATGAAGATTATGAGTCGTATATATCTCCAGCATAGCGATCCAGCACTTACTGTCAATCACTCTAATAACCTGTGTCTATTTTTCATTTAATGGTCGATAATAGTTGCCTATTCTTAGTGACTGAATGTATATTTATGGAAAAACCTAACTTGTTTCTTACTCTGTTTATTCTTATTAACTTATGGTTCACTTTAAAGGGGTTGTTCACTTTCAGCGAATATTTATATTGTTTATATAAAGCAAATGTATACAATTTTCCAATATACTTCCTGTATCAATTCATCGCAGTTTTCTATATCTCTGCTTGCTGTCATACTATAGGAAGCTTTATTGTTTACTTCCTGTGGACATAAACCAGTCCCTGAAATGGGTCATTTTTCTTAGACTGTGTGCAAAAGACAGGTTAGAGATTCAGGAGAAATGGAAAAGTGACTCTTTATACCAGATAGAGAACATAATCCAGGGGATGAATAAATTAAGAGACTGTGAAGTATGTATGCCTGATGGGGGGTGATAAATATAAAAAAATTATTAAGCTTGGGTTAGGATCTGTGGCCTTGAACACGCAATACGTATACAGGCAGTCCCCAGGTTACGTACAAGATAGGGTCCGTAGGTTTGTTCTTAAGTTGTATTTGTATGTAAGTCGAAACTGTATATTTTATAATTGTAGTTCCAGACATTTTTTTAATTTTTTGCCCCAGTGACAATTGGAGTTGACATTTTTTTTGCTGGAATGGGACCAAAGATTATCAATAAAACTTCATTACAGACACCTTACAGCTCATCATTGCAGCCTGGGGCTATAGTAACATCCAGAGAGCTTCACCAAAGGTTCACCAAAGGTCACAGTGGGCAGAGTGGTCCGTCTGTAACTATGGGTTGTCTGTAAGTCGGGTGTCCTTAAGTAGGGGACCGCCTGTACTCATGAGATTAAAAAAGAAAGGAGGAGAAAAAAGGAAAAAAAAATCATTATATTATTAGGCGGATGAAATAATGGGGGGGGGGGGAACCTGAGGAAATGGTTTGATAGAGGAAGGTAAGATAAGAGGAAGAAAGAAAAGAGGGGATTCTTTTTTGGTTAGATAATTTTTTTCCTTTTGTCTTTTTTTTTTTTTGCTTTTCCTTCCTGTAATTGATTGCACAACTTGTACAACTTTTATGATTCATTGTTTGCAATTTAATGTATGTTGTGTTGAACAATAATAAAAAAAAATTTAAAACAAAAGACAAAAACCAGTCCCTGAAATGGGTCTCATGATGACCCCCTAACACTAACGGTCAAGCTAAAAGTGCGAGAGACCAGAAAACCGCTGCAGTGCTGCAACTTGGACTCAAAAAAGTGCGCTGAGTACAGTCTCTTTTTTCACCACACCTGTTTCAGCCTCCAGAGTTTTTTCCAAGAATGATAGAAACCCCTTTAACTGATGTGATTATAACATTTATACTTAGGTAATTCACAGAATAATTTCACAGTGGAAAAATGCAGTACAGGTTACACTCAATACTGTGATTTCACGACATTGAAATATTAAAAAAAAATATACTTATTGTAGAGATAATAAAATATTGATTGACAGTACTAATATAATCCAAACAGTGATGTCAAAAGAAATTCTTAAAACAATAATGTGACAGCACATAGGTAATACAGAGTGACATAAAGGTATGGGGACACTGCTCACAGTGATGCCACAGGAAATTTGATCACTATAGAGAATTTTTAATAACAATACTCTCTATAAAACATTGATAAAATCAGACAAAAATAATCGAATGTGGATAATTTAAACAATAGGAATTGATTGCTGATCAAGAGTTTACAACCAATAAGGAAGAAGGAGTATTACATAAAGTACTGTAACATTGTACTATGGTCTGACCAGGGATTTGTTTCCTTATCATGATTACCTTTGTCTCATCATACATCCCATATTTTAATTTTCCTAATCAGCAGATGCCTGGCTGTGTTTTACTATTTAATACATAATAATATTTTCATTTTCCTCTTCCCAACTTTATTAGCCATTTCTCCAATTCCTTTGTAATATTATACTATCCTCCTCTGTGTACATTTCTTTACAGAGCTTAGTATCATCTGGACATGAAAATTCGACAGTGTTCACACAATAATGAAATAATTTGCCTGGTGTTGTCACAGATTAGGAATAATGTCAAAGAAACCCATATGAATAGATGAAAGTATAGTAATAAACACAGTGATGTCACAGTAGAGAGATGAGCAGTTCTTGTGGCAACATGTCCAATTGACTTGGAAAGCCTTTAGGGCCCAGGTGTAGCAAGCAGGGGTCTATCAGCCATGAGGCGAGTTGAGCCTCTCTCCTCAGGCAGGACCATCTGCATCAAAAGAGGGGGCATCATCAGTGGCGAAGACGCCTACTACAAAGCAGGACTTGACTATTAAAAATAGGTGGAGGGGGCATACCTCAGGCAGCAGATGGTTTAGGTCACCCCTGGTAGCAGGAGTATCTGCAGCCAAGATTTCTTGCCTCATTCACAGTATTTGAAACAAGTAGTTTCTCATTTACAGTTTACTATTAATAATATTCATGACTATAAAGTTATTGTTTAGACTGTAAATGCATTTTAATGTGTTTAAGTCAAATCACAGTATGCACTCATAATTTTGGATATCTTCCAGTTTACAGCAGATATTATAATATTGGAGAATATAGGAAAGGTATAATGGCAGGATTACCGCTAGATTCTGGCACTTGCTGAATGTTCTTCTCACAGTCGAGACGTTTATAAGGAAGGAAGCTGTGCTATACCACTGTTCCCATCAAGGGGCACCTCTCCTCCCTCTTCATACATCCACAGACTTAGAGTTTAGACTTTTGATAATATTTTTACAGACATAGATGAAAAATCTTTTGAAGTCTCTTCAGAGCTTTGTCTTTTGTCAGATAATCTTCGCAGGTCTTCATCGCCAACACTCTGCAGGACTCTTTTATGGCTGCCATTATTACATCATTTCAGATACACAACAAACCATGTATAATGTGGCTATTTCATGCCATCCATTTAAGTCTGATTTCTTACTTCATCTCCAAACTGATGAAGAAAATGAGGAGATTCAGCAAAGACAATGTAAGTAGTATTGCATAGGCTACAGCACATTTTAGTGTGATTGCACCTATTGTACGAAGAAATGTATTGTTAAAAAAGTGAATGGAAAGAAATGTAGAATTACTTATGTGTCGCTTAACGTAATTATAATTATCACTGTATACTTCCCAGTCACAATGAATGAGCTGAGTTTCTAGAATAAGAGTGGAGGTAAATCAAATCTCCCGGTCATGTTAATATAGAAACTGTGTGGCTCACTGATGCCATTTATATACATTTGAGTGCAAGATTGAGTGTTTTAGGTAGTTATTCAGGCCATATACATTGCATTTATTTTGGGCAAACTCACTAATTTCATCAGGACTGGCCAGCCATCTCCTTTATGTATGCTGTCCTCCCATTCTTCCAGATAGCAGATGTCGTGGGGATGTGTAAGATACGATATGAAAGTACTTTATTGATCCCCAGGGGAAAAATTGTTTTGTACATAGTGTTCCGGCAGTTGATACGCACAGAGACAGGCTTTACATTACAGTTACATACATACTCTACAAGAGGCACATATTTATGCATGCTCCTTATGGTATGGGGACCGGAGGGCTGTTCTACAGCCTGGCAGGTCTCCAGCAGGTGGTGTGTGCAAGAAATATAGAGGGAGAGGCTGATGTACTAGTTCTCCCTGGGGTAGCCCCTGAGTGTCTGTAAGATAGGTCCCTGGGTAATAGAGGGGAAGTCCGTGGTGGTAGACAGCCATATCCAGGCATTAGACGGAGGCAACATTGTGCAAAATAACTCATGTTTTTTAAATTGAACAAGTAGCAGGTAACGGGCCTAAATGGTAAACAGCAGATTCTGGTACTGGAGTGGTCATGGAGAGGGTCCTCAGGAATAGTGCACCAGCATGGTAGTAGATGCAGGCTGGGATGGAGCTGTGTCCAAACTGTGGAAGCTGCAGCTCTGGGTTTGAGTCTCCTCACTCTGGTCCTGGGATTAGGTTAAGAGTCAGTACTGAAAGTGTACTGAAAAATTTTCTTTCTGTGTTCACTGAGTCTTGTGCTCCTCCCTACCCAGGGGATTTTATGTTCATTGTCAGGCGGTAGCACCTCTCCAATCAGACTCCAGCTTACAATACAGCCAACTCATTGGTCAATAACTTACACCCACTTAACTATTGCCTATAGGATCTACAGCTGCTATTACATAATGATCAGGTTCTGGAACATTCACCTGGAGAGGGCACTTTTGGCAACTACCAGCCTGCCTATGTATTGGCAGGGGTGTTGCACTTAGTTGCAAACAAACACTTATAGGACAGTACAGGTTAACAATTGAGATCTAATATGCTTTAATATGCTCTATAGTTTTTTTTGGAGAGAAGATAAACAGAAATGTCAGAAATGTTTATCGTTGTCTTTTTCTCCTCTAGACTTTGAGACAATATACACACCTTGAGGAGTCAGAAAAGATTCTAAAAAATGATGTTTCCATTGGAGCCAAATGCTACAGACACTGCTTCTCTCCATTCCAGTGGTCAGCAGCTATTCCCAGATAGATAGCAACAAATTTTCAGTATTGTGGTTATTTTATTACTGGATGAGGTTATTTATTAAGAGCAACTCTCTGTTCTTGCATATGTACCCTAATAGCACAGAAAATTTAAAGCACCACTATTGTTGATTTTTGTATTTTTGTTGAAAGTAAAAATAATAAATGGAAGGATATGAAACCAAACTGTGTCAACTGTGTAGATGGAAGCCCTGCCCCACTTCCACGGCAGATGCATCAGGAGGCTTAGACCTATTGAGGTATCCTGCTGGTTGGCTGGGCCACCCTACAATTCTACAGCAGACCCTTCCTGGTGTAGATTTGTGCAAAAACTAGCAAACATCCCTTCAGGTCCCCTCTGCGCCCTCTTGATTTGAAATTACTGGTACCGTAATACACCGTCTATCGCACTGCAGTTCCATCTCCGTCAGTCCCATTGAGATAAATAGAGCAATAGAAATAACTAACTGCCCTGTTCCTTTTATGGTACGACTTATCTCCATTCTTGGGATTCATGAGAATCTCTCTTCTAGGACCCTAACTGATCAGCAAGTTGTCCCTTATACTGTGGATAGGGGAAACTTGATGGAGGAGGACAACCCCTTTATAGTTAAACGTGAAAGCTGTAGAATAGAGACATGTTAATTGAATAGTGTTTTTTGGCAGATAAGGCTCATAAATCTTCCTCTCCCACCAGTTTTCTGGCTTCCTCAACCTGCATGCCACTTTGGACATGGGAGAGGGGTGGGCAGAAGGTGTGCAGGGCAGTGAACGCCGGGCCAACCAAAAAAACTTGTGGAGACTATAGCAAAATTCTCCGGCAGTTCAGACCTGGTCCCTGGTCCAAACTGGCAGAGTTTGTGCCCATATTTACTAAAAAGCCAGAGACACCTTATGGATATGGGTAATGGACTTCCAGCAGGGGGAATTTTAGACTGACATTTAAAACGCTCATTGGGTTAAGAAGTACCTAACTAAATGTCACCTTTTTCCCTACCTATGCAAAGCTTTTTCCGCTCATGTACCTGCTTCACTACTGTGTACCATAGCAATGTGACTAATTATGCACTAGTTAACTTGTTATGTTATGAAAATTTTTATAAAAAATGTATACATAAAAAACACCAGTCTTATAGCATAACTATAACGTTATAATGTTTTTATCAATTATCATATATGATTCCCCCTTGATAAACAATTAGAACGATGCCTACTTTGTGCTCCTCACTCTTTTCTTTCCAAAGTTATGGCATTTTCTGTTCTGAAAGTGTATTACAAAAATCTTTCTCACTAGAGTTAAAGTGGGTGGAGACTAATGTCTGTCAGTCTATGCCCTCAGGCTGAGGCCAGTTAGCTTGTCCACAGATACCATGATGCCTTGTGTTCTTTCTCAAAGTAATTTAGCATTAAATCTATTTGTGGTAGTTTTCCACAAGTAAATCCACTAAACAAAGAACAGTGCACATACAGAAGCCTGGCAGCTTCCATCACATGGAGGAGCAGGGAACATGTAGTAAGTGAAAGAAATCATCAAAATAAACCAGTTACATGAAGTCTATAGCCTGTGCTGTGTGAACACTAAGGGTTAATAGGTTATCTGCAAAGAGCTCATAGTGTGGAGCATGGGGAGGGAAGCAGCATGAAGTGCAGAGAGAGACAGAGAATGTTCTGTAGAATCACAGACTGAGATGGAGGGGCTGATAGGGAACATGGTGGGGGGAGGATCTTGTACCTCACTATTCTGTACAGAAAACATCAGTATCCCTAGTCTCGAACACATCCAGTTCTGCTCCATACAAGGCCAAAGCTCTGTCGCATGACCTCCTTTTCTGTTAGCAGGGAGCAGCAGCCCCTCCCCTCCCAGGAGTCCGTAGAGTTTGTAGAGTTGTTTATAGGATGGCCTACAGGGCTTATCAGCACAGGCGGAGAAAGTAGCCATTGCAGCAATGAGGTAATTTGAGGGGTATAGCAAAGAAACTGCTGGATATCGGTAACAATGATTAAAAAAAACTGTTACAGTTACTCTTTAATGAATTTAATGTAAGTCGGGTGTCCTTACGTAGGGGACCGCCTGTATAGTATTTGGCAAATTGGCATTATAATTCATTAGTCTATGTTCTTGCTGCTGTATTCTAATCCAGTATTTTTCTTTGACAGATGAATGGATTGGGAATCTATGGCATATTCTCATAATTCTCATCATCGATCTCTATAGGGTAATAGATCTCATATGCAATATAAGATAGTGTTAGTGTTTAATCATTTGGTTGTATGTTAAATTCTTGTTATTTCTAGGTGTTTTAGCTAAGTGTGAATAGGGCTTGACCAGCAGGTGAGTTATTGTAAACATTTTATATTTATTGTATATTATATTTAGTTTATGTTATATATTGTTATGTTTTTTTAAATATTTTAATAAAAGATCTACAAGATATATTCTGTTTCAAGGGTATATGATCTCTCTGGAGCACTCTATCTATAGGGGGTTATGTTTCTCTAGTCTTGTGCCATAATCACATTTTATTTAGATCACAAAGTTGAAAGGATGTCTACTCGCTCACCAATCACCCTACAAATAAAAAGAGAATTACATAGGGCACTTTATGAGCTTTACAAACACCACTTTAATGTTTCCCAGATATCTGTTATTTTAAAGAAAATTCTTTTATGCAAATGAGCTTCTTGGAGCCCCAGGGTTACTGTGTTTTCTTCCTTCTACGCATTTTTTCCCTCGAGGAAATTTGAAACAATATGAAAGGGGTGGAAATAATAGAAAGAGGAAAATATAGACATAAGAAGGCGTAGCCGTACCCCTGGTGAAGCGGGAGGTTATTTTGCATAGTTTGTCTCAAAGATACCTGTAACATAGAGGGTTACACAGTGCCGTTTTTACTTGTGGGGTGATTTGATAGTTTGCAGACCCCTCTGAATATGTGCCAGCAGTCATAATGGCTCCCTAAGGGAAAATATGACAATATTTAATGTCATTTTCATCACCTTTTTAAGTTCTTGGCCCGAGAATACACAAAAATCCCATCCCTGCAAATACCTTACTTGGAGCAGTTTTAACTTTTCCCATGTCCATTAGACCTTACAACCTAATCTTGCTCGGCCAATTGCTCCCATGGTGAGATCATTAAGTAAATTATTTTAGGATCAAACAGCCTGCAGGGACAATAGCGTCCCATGTAAGGTAAATGCTTCAAAGATCCCCCCTTTCAAATTATAGTTCTACAGGCTATTCATCACCTCTCGATGGGGCTTGCCCACTATTACTTGGCTTTTGCTCCAGGCTAAGGTAGCACCACTAATTGGGCTTTGTAACAAAACTGACCTGTGGACAGGATAAAACTTGTTTAGAGATTAAAGAATAAAAAAAATTATTCAAGGTTAAAAACACATGAATACCGCGGGTACGTCACCATAAAAAGAGAGGGAATGAATGTCTTCCTCTGGGGTTGTTAATTCAAAAGAATGTGCTCATATACAGCTTGGCCGAATACAAAGGCTCCTTCAGGTATAAGAACTGGTCCACTTTCCACTGATGGACGCTTTGCTCTGTCATTTTCTACATTTCTTTCCAGTTCTTCTCACTGAAGGTCTTTGATCTCTGAGAATAATAGCTTGGCAATAGTTGATCCGATCCCTACAGGTGCAGGGACTTTCTGACAGGTTACCAGGGATCTGCATACAAATGGATTTTGACAGATTTGTGCAGGTACCAATGCTCCAATAAAAGCTGGATCACACTTGCATGAATGGAAGGACTTGTAGTATTTGCATACATTAAAGACAGGTAACTGCAATAGACTTCCAGCTGGGAATTAGGAGAGATTGTCTAGGGGGAAAAGGGAACATAGAAGAGTAAATGGGAGCATCAGCTGCTTTATTTGCAGATGAAAAGGTGCACAGTCTGAGTTATTTTAAGCTAAATGATTCTTGACAAACTGCATTCTAGCTGTGTTACAATGGGGCATTAAGAGGACAAAACATTTCCCAGTATGGAAACAGGACTCACCTGGTGGATTTTCAGACTATATTTAGTCAAGAGCCATGGGCTCCATTATATTCCAGTGTTATAAGTGTCCACTACAGATGTATTATTACCTTACCGAAAACTGAATTGTTTCATTAAACAATTTTAATAAAATATGAGGGTAAAAAACCACTCACAACATATACTAAGACATATGGCATAGACATCTTATGACAGAGTATCACAAAATCATGTTGTTTGGAAAAGATCATCTTATCCTCACACACAACCAAGAGGGAAATCTGGAAAAGGATATAAACACAAGCTGGATGGCGATGCGTCATTCAGTGCAACAACTTCATATTTTTGTCAGACTCACGCGGCTTGTGCATAGGGGGCCGCCATCTTCCCAGAGTCATTTCTCTATCTCATAAACCATTTATTGAAAGAATACACTTGAGTCTATTGCTCTTTTTTTGTTTTTTCCCCCCGACCGTCCCTCCCTGTACAATTGTGGATTCCTCCAATCAACCGTACCCGACTGCAGTTTTTATAGAAGGAAAGTATATGTTTACCTCTGATTTGGAGGAACTTTACATAATACATGAAGGGATTACATAAATTACATGTTTTATTCTAGTAAGATGTCCCCTTTTAGCCTATATGATCATCTAAACATGGAGCAGGTCACTGGGAATATCAAATGATGGTTGCCACTTATAGACTACTAAATAAATTAGTCTTCTATGTGCAAATGAGATAAAGACTATGATAACAGTTTTTATAACTTTAATGATAAATACTTAAGACTAGAATGTGATACATTTTTAATTTTGGATCCTTTCTGTTACACTGTGCAGGTAGGGTGAAGTGCAGTTGGAGGAAGGGGGAGACATGCTCCTTGCACATTGTAACTTCCCATGAAGCTACACAGAAAGGCTCTGGTAATGACTCCCAGGGCCCTTCTGAATCATTAGCATTATTGTCAAAGTTGATTTTAGAAGGGAGGAGGCCATGGATGACAAATATAAGAAGATCACCATAGTAAATCTCCTTGGATCTATGAGTAAGTGTTCCTGGTTTAGCATGCTTGATTTTGAAGGTAGATTTCCTTTAAATAATGCCCCTATTATAAATACATATATTCACACACATGCATATACTGTATACAGACACATGCATGCACATACAGTATACACACATACAGCATATAGACATACACATACAGTATATAGATACACACATGCATCTAATGTATACAGACACATGCATGCACATACAGTATACACACATACAGCATATAGACATACACATACAGTATATAGATACACACATGCATCTAATGTATACAGACACATGCATGCACATACAGTATACACACACATGCACATACAGTATACATACACATACAGTATATAGATACACACATGCATCTAATGTATACAGACACATGCATGCACATACAGTATACACACACATGCACATACAGCATACAGACATACACATACAGTATATAGATACACACATGCACATACAGTATACAGACACAATCATGTACTTATACATACACACTCAATTACATACAGTTGCCTTGTTATCTATGCTGCAGGTTAGCATAGGGAGCAGAGGGGGCAGACAGTGGAGGCAATTACAAGGACCAGCACTTTCCTCACTAGTCACTGCAGCTCCCAGCACTTCCCCACCCCCATTCCCTCCGACCACAACAATAGCCACAGTAAGCTCCAGTAGGGGCAGGAGGGAAGACAAGAGCCCCAGTGTATGGCCTGGTTCTTTCAGTAGCAGGGACTGGGAAACTGGTGGAGGGGAAGATGGATGGTGCTAAATACAGGGATTTTGTTTAGCAAAAAGCTGTTCCTTCAGAAAAAACATAGAGACTTATCAAAAGCCACTTGATGTTACAAACTACTGACTAAGGAAATGAATAATTTTGCACAAAAAGATTCTTGTTTGTTTGTTTTATTTGTTTTTTGCTTCACAATATAATGAAAAATAAGTGTTTAAATTTGTCACAAAAAAGTCACATGTAGGATGGGGGAGGGGTAATACTTTTCTCCTTGCATTGTATAATTGGCATTTTTAACATGGTTTTTATTACTTTTAACAAAGAAATAACAATGCCAGTAAAAGTTCCAAAGTCTATCTTGTGTGTAGGTAGGGGTAGATTGGGGTAAATTTGGTCTATTAGTAATGTATTATAGATATGTCCTAAGAGTCCATTACAATTTATAATTGACAATGGGATTGTGTTAAAGGGAACCTGTTACCAGCGACCTCATTTTCACTAAAGATCTGAAGCCCCTTACAGCTACATTGAAAATATGGTTTCCTGCCTTCTCTAAGCATTTGCATTACAATATAATTGTGTTTTAACTTACCTTGCCTCCTTACAAAATCCTCTGTTTAGTCCCAGGGGGTTTGCTCACTCAACACCTCCAACTTTGTGCTCCTGTACAGCCCCTTCCCCCACCGATGCAGAAACACAAAGGTGGGGGCTGAGAACTGAGTGAACAGCACAGACAAGTCACATGTTGTTTTGTGAAATGCATCCAAACCAAAGACAAACCCCTGGGACTAGAAAGTGGATTCTTTCAGGGTGCAAGGTAAGTAAAAAAACACAATTATATTTTAATGCAAATTGCTATGCAATTGATTGGCTTCTGCAACCTGTCTTTAGTGAAAATGAGGTCCCTGTTGACAGGTTCCTTTTAAACTCCTGATGTATGGACACTCCCCACACCATTGAGAATTTATCCATTTTATTTGTAAGTTTACTACTAAAATCTTGCCTCATGTATAAAACTGTTGGAGAACGATCATCCTTCTTACTTGACATTTTGCACTGGTGACCAGAATGTTCCTCTCTTAATCCAAATGCTCAAAGATTTTTTTTTCAAACTCAGAAATTGTGAAAAGGCTTTGTTCAATGGCTTTAAATGTTAAGTTAACAGCATCATGTTACACGGAAAGTATGGTAAGCCATTTTCATGCGTATCATATTTATGTAAGCTTACAGTAAATCCAAAAGCACTTCAGAATAGTCATACAATCATGGGCTTCATGGTGTACTTGTAATCTGAACACAAAGAAAATGCTCTACAAGTAGGACACAAGGGGGCAGATTTATCTTAGGCTGTTCTATTTTGCGTATTTTTTTTTAGCCTAAAATGTCTCTATTTTGCACCATATTTGTCTAATGTCAAAATTTGCTTAGATAGATGTGATCATTCTCTGTGGTTTGTTTTTGAGACGTTTTCATATTTTTGCAACTTTTTATAAAAAGTCTCAATGAGAAAAAGTTCTATAAATCAGCTTCAGCTGATGACATTCTGCTTGCAACATACAGTCATTTAACATTTAGGAATATTCTACAGACTGATAGTATTTTTTGGGGGGATTTAATATCAAAATCAAAAAAGGATATCATTTTATGTTTTGATTGTAATATTACTGTTTCAGCTTTGTATATACAGATGTCCTGTCCCTGTGTGTCCTGTACCTGGTGCAGCCACAGTCACCTCTCCTCTATCATGTACATTATAAGGAGAACTTGTGGGGCTCAGCAATGTGTCCTTACACTATATATCACTGACATATCACTGTGTGCTTATAGGGGGCTGTACACTGCCTGATCCTTCCCCCTAAATACAGGGGGAGGAGTCAACCTCAGCAGAAAATAGTGATTGGCTGCTGCCATTGTATTTGGTGGTTTCCCAATGAGGTTATTGCCCTTATATGGAGACTGAAATCACTGGAGTCCTCCCTCCTGCTGATTGACATATGTACTCATTCAGGGAGGAGGGGCATGGGAGGGGCTTAATGTGAACCGCCCCATATTATATTGTTAAGCTATCATCATTGTTTTCTGATTTAAAAAAATCAATTAAAAAAATATTAAAAAACACAAAGAACAGCTGCTTCTCCTGATGCTCCTGATGCTTTTGACAAAAGGTTTATTTGAAAAAGGTTTGTTTCTAAAAAGAGGTTTTTGAAATTTTAATAATGAATCAATGCATCAATCCAGCATAGTAACATTAAAGTGAATGTGATTTTGAAAAAATCCTGTATACGGTACATTTTTTTCTTCAGGGAAATCGCTCAGTGTGGAAAATAAAATACTGACCGTGTGACTTTTCTTGTGCTTCCTCGCAGATTTTTGCATGTATATTGAAGTCTATGGGAGATTGAAAATCTGCAGTTTCTATGCAGAATTCTCAGTCAAAACGGATGGGAAAAAAGAGGAAAAAAAACGCATGCGGAAAATCTGCACTAAAATCGCATATAAAAAATGCAGGTATTAGATGCAAATTTTGCGCATGACAATCTACAACATGTGCAGAGCCGAACAAACGGGCAAATTTTTTAGCCTATATTTTAAAACCAAAAAAAGATGAAAGTTGATTTATCAAATGTGTCTTTTTTGGTCATATGCATGCACCTGCCCTGTAGAGGAGCTTTTTTGAGACATTTTTTAAAAGTTGCATATCATAAATTAGGAAAAACATCTGGATTACTAAGTTAAATAAGGCAAACATGGCTAAAATCCATGCCCCACTAGCGTTTGGAAAGTCTCAAAAAAGTCTAAAAAAAAGACGCAAATACAAATTAGAGACAAAAAAGTTGCAAAAAACACAACAAAAAGTCGGAAAAAAAGGTGATAAGTCTGCCCCTTACCTTTTACTATCTATCTATCTATCTATCTATCTATCTATCTATCTTGTATCTTATATTCAATAGCATTAGATATAAAACTATATGGTTGCATAACTCAGGGCTCAAAGCAAAGGACTAATGTCTATCTATCATTAAAATGTTATTTTTAATTTTAATATTACTGCCACCTAGGTAAGTAGCAGGGTACATCCAGGGTGCAAAGTGCCAGTCGTAGAACCACATCTATAATATATAAGTCTAGTGCTCGCCAACCTAATTGAATTGCACCCCAGACTAAGGGTTTTACATCAACTGAAGGAACACGCAGAAGTACATAGTGACCATATTTACATAGTGTGTGGATGTGCCTTTGCTTGATCTTGAACTCTAAAATACTTAACTTGAATCTAACACATCCCTCCAACCTCCCTCTTTTCTGCTGCTCTATTTGTGGGATGTCCCCATTGTCATTGTGACGCTGGAGGAACATAAGAGGAGGGTGGATGAAGCACTGCTTGTTTGGAAACAGTAAGGCAAATGTAAAGAGGGGATGACCTCGCACCGCCCTTCCCTAAGCAGAGGCAGCAATAATGGAGCAAAGAATGGGTGGGCCACTATGTGACCTGCACTGTGCTATCTGTTCATTATTTGCTCTGCTGCATCTGATTTGTAGCCAGGAGGTGATATAATGAAGTAGGGTTTCAAGCAAACTCTTTTATCCCTCTTCGGAGTTAGCGATAAAATGTTATCACAATTGGAAGGAGGATTCCTTGCTCAACTCCGTAGCACCTCCGTACCTTATACCATATGTGTGAAGTCACTGTGCCCACCTGTGATAACAATATACTTCTACCCTCAAGGATATTTAATGGGAACGGAAACCACTTTACTAACACAACAAAATAACAACTATTATTTCTACTGGGACTAGCAAGTGATTTTTTATCAAAGAATAAAGAAAGAAATCTTGTAAGGAGTTAAAAGAAGCAAAATATTGCAAGAGCCCAAAACCTTCCCAGGCCGTGCCAATAGCTTATTCAAAACTTTTTACTTCGTCTTACTTGATGGGACTAGGTGTCGCAACAGAGTCTCTATAAGGTGGGCAAAATGTGTTTTTTTATATGAAAAATGGATGGCATCTATCAATGAACTCCTTAGTCCTAAGGGAGGAGGGCGAGCTGTGAGGAGATAATGATGATGACAAAGGGACTCAGCAGCCCCCATTATTTAATGCAAATTGCTGACAGGCGTATATATTTTTATATACTTTTAAAAGTGAGCAGGAACTGCAGTGGATTGGGCCTTGGGCAGTAGCCCAAGGTTTAAACCTTCTAGGGGCCACTGGTTGCCCAAACCAACCACCAAATCTTAAACTGAAAAGGAACTTCACCCATGAAATCCTTGCACATTGGTACCTGCTTACAATACAAGAGCTATTTCAGGACCTTTGATGGTCCTCCAACTGTCCTTAAACCACAGACTTAAAGCAGACAGAAGGGACACATCCTCCATTTCCTAAGAAACCTGATTCCAGTACCAGGTGTAGGAAGTGAATTCTTGACTTGTAGAGGCTATTATATTCACACAGCCTAGTGCCCATGGCAGCCTTAATCTGCCCCTGATTGGGAATTGAGTATTAAAAAGGCTATGGGAACCTGTGATTAGGTGAAAATTTGAAATCCTGTTGACAGGTTCTCTTTAATGTCAGCTGAATGAGGCTATTTTAGATTGACTAGCCATCCTAAACTATATCTAATATGTATAGGGGCTTCTTAAATTTTAGGCTCAGACTACTCACGATCCTTTTGGTACCAGGATGATTAAAAAAATTTCTAGAAGTAGATTTCTTCCTACTCACCCTTGAAAACACATGTCCGCCCAACTGCAATGAGTGTCCATGTGTAAGGGGGGAATTGTTAAAAATAAATTTGTAGCCAATTACTAGATAAAATACAAGAGTTATACAGGAATGATATGTTTAGTCACTATTTGAATGTATTAAAATGTCTGTAAAAATCACTTTTCCAAATAATTTAATACTAAAAGACACCTATTTTTAATAAGGTTGATGACGGGTCCTTTGTGCTGGGAAAGTTTGAAAATGTGATATATGTGGATAAACATTAAAAACTATTTACAATAAAATGTATTTTTTTCTGGCAAACACGATGTCTCTCTTGCATGGTAATTGCACAGCAAAAATCATATTATAATCTAGGTTTGACTTTTTTCCCTATTTTCTTTACAGTTTTCCAATAAAAATGATTCACAACAAAGACAGAAATCTCTGCAAATCCAACATTGAGTATTTGCATTACAAAACCATGAGGACATTGTTGTGCATCCAGCATCACAGAGTTCTGATGGTTCACTCCTCCATCTATTGATCATTGCTTATAGGATGTTTGATGTCTCTCTGTAAGGGACCTCTGTTGTGCTTATTGAACACATGCATGCATCTGTATGTTCAGGAACGAACGCTCTGTCATTACCATCTGCTATGGTTTCCCTAAGGACAATTTTGAGAACCTCTGATCTGTCTTTTTTATTTTTGTTTCCTGTAAAGATATCAATTTCCTCGGGGAACATTAACAGTCCAGATATGTGACATGTATTTGATGATGGAGCCATCAATTATCTTGTTTTCTATCTTTATAACTATAATGTTGATTGTTCTGAAAATCTTATCTTGTCTTTCAACCCTAAGGGAAATAGGGGTTTCTCTTCCTTGTAAACATTAATAACATATCTTTTTGGGATAACGGGAATAGAAGGGGTATTCCAGGAATAATCTTAATTTATTTTCAAATGGGTGATTAAAATAAATACATTTTTGCTCCCCTTATCAGAAAAATGTTGTGGATATACACTACAATGAAGAATTAAAGTGTTACTGGCCCTTTAATCAGGCCATTGATTTTGTCCCTGTGGAGGAGACACAGGACAGAAGATGGCCACTGGTCACATGTCCACATCATGTGCCCTGCACCTGCCTGAGCAGGTCATGTTAGCATCATGTTAGCATGTTAGCATTTGGTTGTAGTTGGTTGGTTGCAGTACATCCAGTATAGCTGTTGTTGTGTTGAGACCCATCTCAGTGAGGTAATGTTCAGTGCTGAACATTACACATCATTACTTTAGTAAGAGAGCAGTACAGTCTGTTGCATCATCACTGGGAGCAGAGAGCATGAGAGGGAAGAGCTATTACTGAGAGCTGAGGGATCGTGGGACTTATAGTTGTAGATGGCTGCTGTCTTAGAGATAACTCCACCCATAAAATTTTGTGAATCATAAAACTGCACTTTGTTGAAGGAGGTGCCATGTTTTGGTTCCTCCCCATGATCACACATTAATTCTATGGATAGATTATTAAATATTATAGCTTGGAAAAACACTTTTATACTGGATTTATTATTGTATTCCCAAATAATCCTTACTTGTTGTTGTGAAGCCAGTGCTTTGTTATTTTAGTTGTGTGCTTAGGGTCATTTTCTTATTGAAAGGTGAACATTTGGGCAGCTTATACCGGGTGAGAGGTGAGCATATAAAAATGTAACTCTTGAATAACCCCCTTTAATAGATTAGACCACAAATGTAACTTTTTCTATATCACAGGAAATAAGTGTGGGGGTTCCTCTGCTTTCACCTCAACGATATCTTGAAGAGAGCTTCAGACTATCCACTCTATTCTAGCCCAGCCCTACACTTGGCATCTGCCATTGAGCTGAATTGATTGTCAGCATGTGTGACTACTGCTTCTAGGGACTTATTGTAATTGGAGGACATCTTCCTATCATATACTTTTTCCCGTTTCACTTTAATTATACCACCTCTTTATCCCTTTAAATGTGCTTCTTAAAGGAGTACTAAGGCCATTGCTATTTAGTTTATCATTTGTTATAATTTTTTAGACAGAGAAAATGCTCTGAATAAGCTTCTTCATGGTAATAACTTTATATCCCAGACCTGTGGATATGAGAACCATCATTTTCATACCTAAAGTATCTAAGGATGATATTAACATTTTTCTTCATAAAAATAAATGTTTCTAGTGCTGTTCTTGAAATGTATTGGTCATTCATACTATGTCAAAGGTGATTAATAATCCTGCAGAGCAATTAAATGATTTCCGACTAAACCTTTCATCATCAGGAATATAAAAGTATTGTTCTGACTTTACAGGAAATAGATAACCTGGCTGTGATCTCCAGGAGAGATTACTACCTGACCGTAACTTCACTTCTCCACTGTCAAACATGATATGACTAATTCACTTGCACAGTATGGAACTTGCTCACAGGATGTTGAATACATAACTATCCAAATATTTCACATGGTTATTTATCCATCCATGTTACGGAATAGACCTGGCTCATGGGCTGATGGTAGAGATTTCAGAGAAACAAATCATTGTGACTTCTTAAAGTTCCTTTCAAAGTTCATGATCACAAAAGGCCAAGTATATGAGAAAATGCACAATATTGTGTACTACAAAGTAATACAAACACCCAGGGGTGTCCCTGCGAGGGGTGCACAGATTGTACGATTTACGATATATATTGAATATATGGAGTCTCAGGATGGAAGTGTATAGTGGTTCATGGAGTGTGGTCTGAATTACAGAACACTAGTGTTGAATTTATTGTGGATTTCAATGGGCCAGAGCCCTAATTCTTGTCGCAGTAAGAAAATTAATAGTGACCTTCATGTTTTCTATTGATAGCCAAGTATACATTGCGACTCAAAAGTCCCATGAAACACTCTGATTTAACGGAAATCAACCACTGAAAAAAAACACATAAAAGCTAAAAATACTCACCTGCTACTTTATATCTTGATCCCAGGGCTGTCCGTCGCAAGTCTTGACACACCAGGATCGCCTAGAAAAGAAATTTATAATTAGCAGTACAGAGCGCGGGGACAACATGTCCGGCGCTACGGGCTGCTAATTCTGCAAGCCCTCGCACCTCCCTCTCGCGTGATGTCACCTCACTCTCTCATGCTCCCAGCATGGGTGAGGGAGGTGGAGAGGTTAATCTCCTTTAAGAAACAAAAAAGAGATTTATATATCTGAATACTCCAGAAAATTATAGATGAGGGGGTCTATCTTTTTGGCTATATCAGAAAAATCTTGAAAGCCAGCATATGGGAGCCTCCATTCCAATGGAAATGAGGCCATATAGCATATCAAAGATTATTTTATGATATCTTTAGTTGTTTAAAAGTTATCAACAAAAAATTGCATCAACACCAGGAAACATTCTCTGTGATGGGCAGCTCTTTGACGTGTTGTCCATGGTGCTGAGCACTGCACCTAATGGCTATGAACCCGTATAAGAATCTATTGTTGATATCATTTGAGCAACAAGAGATATTAAAAATATTTTATATGCTATATGACCACCTTCCTTTTATAAAAACTTGCTCTCGATCCACTAAGGAAGTTTTCAATATGCCGGCCATGTTCTGGAAATAGCCTAATAGATGAGGCCTCCTTACTTAAAGTGGTTGTCTACTTTCAGCAAATAATTCATATGGTTTGTGTAAGGAAAAGTTATCCAATTTTCCAATATACTTTATATATCAGTTTCCTGTGGGTTTTCTAGATCCCTGCTTGCTGTTTTGCTCTAGAAAACTTTCAAGTTCACAAGGCTCTGATTTCTGTCTGTGAAATAACGGCTCATGTATTTGCGGGTCCATTATATAAACATGTAGAGATTTCTATCCACTGTAAGTAAACACAGAAGCTCTTCTATAAAAGGACAGCAAGCAGAGGACTAGAAAACTATGAGGAATTGATACAGAAAGTATATTGGAAAATTGTGTAATTTTTCCTTATACATACCGTCAATTAGTTGCTGAAAGTGGACAAACCCTTTAATGGAGAACTCATGAATGGCTTTTTGCCAGCAGGGCCTGTAGTTAGAAATTCATGTAACCATAGGATTTGACATCCTTGGTGGTGAGTGGTTAGTATTACAGCCTTGCAGAACTGGGGTCCTGGGTTCAAGTCCCAGGGTCAGGCCCGGCGCCAGCAACCGGCTTACCCAGGCAAGTGCCGGGGCTCCGGGGTGCTTGAGGGGCCCACTCGGGCCCCCGGATCAATTGTGCCAGTGTCGCTTTAAGACACTGGTACAAATGATCACCTTCCGGCTTGTGTACTTTTCTGCCTGTCCTCGTTCCCCCGAAGCGTCTCTCAGCACTGTATGCGACGGTTCTGAAGCCAGCGCACATGATGACATCATCAGATCACTTGTGCCGGCTTCAGAGCCGGCGTGCACAGCGGGCACATGCCAAAGAAAGATGGCGTCTGTTCCTGCTCTGCTTTGTGAGGAATGAGGACAGGTGAGTTTTTTTCTTTCCTGGAGGGGGGGGGGGAGTTTAGCTTGAGGAGGGGATACATTGTGTGTACAGGGGGGGGGGGGGCTACTGTGTATCTGAAAGGTCGGGGAGCAGTGTAGCTGGAGGGGGGGGGCAGTATAGCTGAAGGTGGGGATACAGTGTGTGTACAGGGGGTAAGACGCAGTGTAGTTGGAGTGGGGGTGCAGTGTAGCTGGAGTGGGGGGCAGTGTAGCTGGAGTGGGGGGATACAGTGTGTGTACAGGGGGAGGGGGGCAGTGTAGCTGGAGGGGGAATACAGTGTGTCTACAGGGGGGGGCAGTGTGGCTACACGGGGTAGGGGTTGAAGGGGCCCACTGAGGCTCTATAGCCCAGATGCCCACTAAAACCTGATGCCGCCCCTGCCCATGGTCAACATCTTCAAAGAGTTTGTATGTTCTCTCTGTGTTTGCTTGGGTTTCCTCCGGGTCCTCCAATTTCCTCCCACACTCCAAAACATACTGGTAGGTTGATTAGATTGTGAGCCCCATTGGGGACAGGGACTGATTTGGCAAGCTTTGTGCAGCGCTGTGTAATCTGTGTGCACTACATATATAGTAAAGGAATTATTATTATTATCCTTCTTCTTTCACCAAGTAGTAAATGGAGGGATTAAGACCCATTCTTGAGTTGGCCAAAAGTAAATAACGTGTTTAGATGAGGACACAATATTAAACCCATAAATAAAATTTAATATACAGAAACAAGCTGTGGTGATTCACCAAAGAATAAAGATTTGAGCTAATGCCGAAGCACCCAAAAAATCTGCTACAAATCAGATTTTGTCTGAACACTGTCTGAACAGATTCTTACTGAGATCAACAATTATATTTTGTAATGGAATATGTCTCATGTGTCATGCCGTTCATCAATGTGTATTTGTAATAAAAGTAGCAATAAAGCAGAGAGGTAGGTATACAATATACTGTATGGATAAGACAATTTCTTTACTGGTCTGATTTGTGGTGCACAGACAATACAGACTGTCATCTCAAACATACCTTTAATTTACCAGACTACTTTTATGATAAATTTAGATAAACGTGTCAATAGCTGACATAGTCGTTACTCATTGTTCACTGTAGATCATATCTGTTACTAGGAACATGCTGAACAAAATTAGCTCCCAGTACTAGCATCTTGTCAGCAAAACCTGAGAGACGCGGTGTTATTGGATTGTGAACAGACAGACTCTCTTAATTAATATAAGGGCAATTCGGCAGGAATTATGGATTTTGTCCTTCTCAATTTAATGAGCACTAAAGTGTATTAGTACATATATTACTCTGCCCTCACTACAATCACAATGATTCCTTGTTGCGCCATCCCATTTTGAATAGGGTCCAAATTGTCATATTTTTTGTTCGGTTAATGACAAACTATTGATGTTCCTGAGTTCACAGCAATGATACAACCTTGGATGAAGCCAAGTCAATAGCTTCTGATGTTCACATTAGGGACTTTAAAAATCAATACAGTTTTCCTGTTATTCTTTTATGATTAAATCAATCCATGTTATTTACTCATTGCATAAAGAATAGATCATTGCCAAATGCCGAGTCTTCCTCAACTACTGCACCGCGGCGCACACTGTAGTGATCTGAGCTGTATTTAATCCAGACATACAGGAACAATGTAATAAGCATGAAACATCTGGACGAAAAAAATAGAGAACAAACTAGTAAAGACAAAGGGAAGCAGATCCCTACATAAAGTAATTCATTGGAGAGATGTACCGTATATACTCGAGTATAAGCCTACCCAAGTATAAGCCGAGACCCCTAATTTTACCACCAAAAACTGGGAAAACCTGTTGACTTGAGTATAAGCCGAGGGTGGGAAATGCATTGGTCACAGCCTCCCAGTATATAGCCAGCCTGCCCTCAGTAGTATATAGCCAGACAGCTCCAAGTAGTATATAGCCAGACAGCCCCTAGTAGTATACAGCCAGCCTGCCCCATGTAGTATACAGCCAGACAGCCCCATGTAGTATACAGCCAGACAGCCCCATGAGGTATACAGCCAGACAGCCCCATGTAGTATACAGCCAGCCCCCTCTAGTATACAGCCAGCCCAGCCTGCCCCCAGTAGTATACAGTCATCCCAGCCTGCCCCAGTAGTATACAGCACTGCCCAGCCTTCCCCCAGTAGTATACAGCCAGCCCAGCCTGCCCCCTGTGGCATACAGCCAGCCCAGCCTGCCCCCAGTAGTATACAGCCAGCCCAGCCTGCCCCCAGTAGTATATAGCCAGCCCAGCCTGCCCCCAGTAGTATATAGCCAGCCCAGCCTGCCCCAGTAGTATACAACCAGCCCAGCCTACCCCCTGTAGTATACAGCCCGCCCAGGCTGCCCCCTGTAGTATATAGCCCACCCAGCCTCCCCCCTGTAGTATACAGCCAGCCCACCCTTATAATAAAAAAAAACTTATATACTCACACTTCGGTGGCCCCAGTGTTTGCCCCCCCCCCCCCGATGTCCGTGTGGCTCCCCCATGGCCGCGCCCTGCAGGCTTTTAAAGAAGACGGAAGACAGAAGAGGAGCTGCAAGGAAGAAAGAAGCAGAGCCGTGTGGACACTGGGGGAGCGCAATGACATCGGGGCCGCCGGAGGGTGAGTATATAATTTTATTTTTTTTATTGACTCATGTATAAGCCGAGGTGAGGTTTTTCAGCAAAATTTTTTGTGCTGAAAAACTCGGCTGATACACGAGTATATATGGTAATAAAAAGGATAAATGAGAATACTATAGAGTAAGTAGTCACCTATAATTATATCTACATATTGAATACTAGAACTCTACTCTTCTGTATTCGTAAATTGGGATATTGTACTGTCTAATTTTCCTTTTTCCAGTGGATCATGTGATTTATTAGGTGCATTTACGTCTATGAGTTACAAGATTGTAGTACTGCCTTTATCAGGACAGAACATCATTAAAAATTCATGTAAACAGGACTTGTTTGCTTTAACTTTAATGGTGTGTCATACTAGACCCTGAGACTGATATGTTCTTGTAAAGTGTAAATGTATCTGCATACAATAAATCTAGCAGATTGAAGAAACTATATACATGCAGATGATGTGATGCCCCCAGTATGATCCTACAATGGCACTAGTACGGTCAGAAAGTTGCCCTATCAAACTAAATTTCTTTCTATTTATCTGCAAAGATTTGTCTACTCATCTCATGCCAATTGCCATTATAGTAAGCACGAAAAGGTCAAATATAACCTTTTAAAGAGTTGCATTTTGAAAACCTTTTAGTAGATGCGTGTTTTCATTGGTCCTCATGGTCAGGTGCTTGACAATGCTTGTCAAGGGAAAATGAAAATGTGCCTAATTACATCTTGAGCCACCATCCTCAGATATATTCACTTTATAAAGTATATTAGGATGTTTTGTTTGATTTATTGGATATATCAGTTATTCATTAATCTGTGGCATCCATTTATTACTACCTTTTAACTTCTATAAATGTTGTCAAACAACTTCTGAGGGAAACTATAAAAACGGCTACATTGGATGTCACCTACCTCTCCCAGGATTGGATACAACCAAAACATGGATATTTAGAATTAGTAACAGTTTGATAAAAGAGAATCACTTGGGAGAGTATGTTTTATGCGATTTGGTTATGTTAAATAGATAAGTTTTCTTCATAAAAGCTAGGTAAAACAAGCAACTGAATATAACAACCAGGGGCGTAACTTGAGGGGGTGCAGAGGGTGCGATCGCAGGCCCAGGAGGCTTAGGGGCCCATAAGGTGTCACTTTCCCATATTAGAAGACTAGTACTATAAACCATACATTATAGTCAGGGGGCCTGGCACAGACTTTGCACTGGGACCCTGCAGATTCAAATTACGCCACTGATAATAACAAATGATTGCCCATGATAGCACAATCCAGTAATCTCTACCTTGTAAAGTCAGATGTAAGTATAACAGGGGGGAGGATTTATCAATGTTATTCTCCATTATGATTTTGAATTTCTTTTACTGACCTAGAATGTAAGCTCTTCTCTAATGTATCCCTCCGCTCCCTCATTCCCCCTCCCTTAGGTATAAGGGGGGGCAAATAAGAGACTTGAGGGAGAGAATGGCCAAGTCACACAGTGACTCTGCCCAACAGGACACGCCCCTTGTGACTCTTTGAGTCAACTGGAAAGGTGCAGCCTACTTATTAAAACTTGATTTAATAAAGATACAGAAGCGACAAAATTGCATTTTATATTGAACATCAGTCTTAATTTCCCCCTGCCAACCCTTGCCCCCCAGATATACCAAGAGTCTTCAGCCTCTTACTTCATCAAACATGCAGTACGCTGCCTGAATCAATTCTCCTCCAGGGTAGACCTGAGGGAGATTTCAGCAGTATTCTCTTCCGTTCTTTCTGTGTGAGCAGAAAACGGACAAAAATGGCAGTAATGGAACTTTACTTTCCCTCAGAATGTTACTCCCATTAATATTTTTGGGACTTAGTGGAAAAAAATTCTCCCTATCCATAGACATTTATTGGATTCTCCTATTTAAAACAGTTTCAGAAGTCAATACCCCCTTCCCATGATTAGCTTATTACCTGGTTTATCTATGATGGTGCAAGCTATTCAAGTTGAAAGTCCTATTGTACATCTCTTTATGGGGGAAAGTTATCATACATATGGTGCATCATCCTGTGATCTGTAACCTTCCCTGCAACTGCATGCGCTGCACCACTACACCGCCTAGCACATCCCTTTAATGCGGTACGTAAGGTGGGTAATGGTTGCAATATCTGGCCTTATGCTTGGAACGTTGCCTATTTCATGGATTATACTGACCCACCAGTCCTGATTAATCCCCCTCCCTATGTTTGCTACATTTTAAGTGAAATGATTGATACTTTTGTTTTACTATTATAAAAATTTTCATTTTTACCTACCAGCATAATGATTCATTATACATTTTCTTTTGAGAAATCTCTTATAATTACCAAAGGATTTTTTTTTTTGGTTAAAATCCCTGGCAGAGGCTTTGTCACTCACATGTATTTGCTCTACTACATAGTGAAAATTACTAATAATGCACATATAATTATCGGGAAACTTGTTATTAAAGTGTTCTTTGCAATCCTAAAATATAATCAACAGTTATTCACACTCATTTCTTACATGTGATAAAATTATCATTTTCATTTGTTGTACTTTGCATAAAATAAAAGCTTCATTTAAATGGATGAAATTAACACCTGATAGTTAACAATGGATCATAAATTAAATTTAGATATAATTTCAAGTTTATTTTAGGTAGTAAGTGGTGCAGCAAAGAACAAGCACAGCTGGTTGTTTTCATAGTTCTCTGCATACTCATCGCACAGCGCCCCATACACATCACATTACCCTCGGCTGAACCCATTTCATTTTACTGGGAATAGAGTGCTATCTGATGTGTATGGAGCTGTCCAACTCACCTAATGCAGTACATAATTTTAGGGGAAAGAGAGACTGGGCATGTTAAATTATACAAATTTATCACCAAGATTTACCTACCCGGACTTACTGCTATGCTACATAGGGCTGATAGTTCTGAAAGATAGCCATAGAATTAGTTAATGTGACATAATATCCATAATCGATTAGCTATAAAGTAATGTGCGATAAGCAGGGTCAGCTCCAGGTTTCAGTAGGCCCCTGGGCGATAAAGCCTCAGTGGGCCCCTTTGTAGTAAACTCACATGGCGGCATAAAAAATTCTAAACAGTCTCTTGTTCCCTAATATATTCTTTAGGTTATCATACCAAACACCCCCCTTATGGTTATTTTACATACAGCCCCCTCATGGGTATTTTATATAAAGCCCTCCTTACACCCTATGGATTCAATAGTTTCAGCCCCGACGCTTGCCCGGGTGTGCCCAGTGCTGACGCCTGCCCTGGCAATAAGTATGCACTGTGCAGACATTCACGGCGCCTCCCCGTAAAGAAAAGCCAATTTGGTGATACTAAAAGGTAGTGAGGTCATCAAACTGAATATTCATTAGAAGCTGTCCACTCGAAATCTGATTGGATAGCAAAAGGTTCTCTTTCAAGTCCGATATGTGTATCCCTAGTAAGTCTCCGTTCAGGTTTGTCACAAGTCCGTTTCAGTCCCGCCAACCCCAAACAGGATTTGACGAATTTAGTAATAAGTTCCCTCTCATGTCTTACTTGAATCATAGGGAGGAACATATATTTGCCCACTCTAAACAGTGTTCTTAACCCAATGAATTGATTTTAATTTATAGGTGTGTTCATTGTGACGCAGCACTATCACACGGAGCCTTATTTAAAAGCAGGTGAAGACGCCAAATTATATAGGCAAGATAAAGCACGAAGGATTGCGCAAAACGACTCGACCCTAACAAATGCTCCTGCTGCATACCCTGATGATCGCCTGTCTTTTAACACGATGAAATAAAGAAATTAACGTTTTAAAAAATATTGTGACGAGTGCCAACTTTATTCTTTCATTACTTCCGGGTGATCACGAAAATGATACATCTGCTATGCCATTTAGGGCAGTGACCACACATTCCACACATAACTTTGTTATTGTCCAGCTACTCCTGTCATACCAAAACTTCATTTTAGAAATAAGGCAGATGTGCTTTGGCAGAGAACCTCGGGGCTCAGGTTCCTCTTCTCACTGGACCCAGGAGTAATGTTGCTGAAAGGGGAGGGATGAGAGAAGTAGCTGGGTGGTGCAAGTGTAGCAGGGGGCGCTGTATAAGGCTGGATTCACACGACCGGTGCCCGCCGTACCGTAGCACGGCGAACACACGGCAGCGCGGGGGGACAGGAGGAGGGGGAGAGCGCTGCTCACCCCCGCCCCTCTCCATAGGGATATATGGCGCACGGCGCCGTATGCCCTGGAAAAATAGGACATGTCCTATTTTTTCATGGGGCACAGAGCAGTACGGTGCCGCACGTGTGCTGCACCGTACCGCTCCCGTAGGGTGCCGTGCGCCCATTGCCGTCTATGGGGGACGTATATCGGCCGTATATCGGTAGTGTGAATGCAGCCTAAGTTCATGCACTCTAGGGGAGTAAAATCTTCTTCACACAACTATAATGAAACTCATGAGTTATGTATTTCCTATATAAAAATATTTATTTGCCTATCACATTGCATTGGATCTAATCATCATCTATCTATCTATCTATCTACCTAACTATCTACCAATCAACTATTTATCTATCTATTTACATCTATCTATCTGTCCATCCACCCATGGCTTGCCATAGCAAAAGTCAAAAATAGTAAAACAATGGAAGCTTTCAGATTTAAGAAGCTATTCAAATGCAAAAACCTACGCAGTCTGGTTAACTTGTATAATTGATCACTTAACTGTCTTTCATTGTTACTACCTGAATGCTAAAGTATCCCACTGTTCTCTTGCTCGTGGGTTAGGAGGTGTAATTTAAAATGGCTCTTGGTACATGTTATACAATAGTTGGGGCAAAACACAATAAAATTGTAAATGGTTTCTTTCTTTACTTTTTTTTTAATATTTTCTTTGAGTATCTCTCCAAATATTCATGGCTATTAGAAATTTAAAAAAATTGAGCGTTATATTTGATAAATTAAGCAGTCAGAAACTTGGTTTTAGGCAGTAGCATTACTTTTCTTTTTCAAAACAATGAAACTGAATTTTAGTTTGGATTTATTACATAAAGATGCCGGGAAGTCATTACTATTCCCTCTCATCCAGAATTATATCTAAACCAGTTTTTTTAGTTTAAATGGAATGGCTTTAGGGGATAAGGGAGGGGTGCGCCCTCTGGCCACTTTGTCAATACTCACTGCTGGAAGTTGGAAAAATATTAGTGCTCCCAAGGGTTATTTTTCATTGTAAAGGGGGATGGATAACCTACAACACGAGTGGTATCCTACAGTACAATACTGTACTGGTATTTAACGGGGTTGTGTCACTAACAATAATGGATCTCTGTCATTGGAGAATAGCATTTGAACATGTTTGTAATATTACAAATTCTGCCTCGTTCTTAATATATTGACATGTCAGTGTCCCCAGTATATTGTCAGGCTCATTTTACAGTTATCAATGGCTTAATCCTGCTAAGCAGCCAAGTAATCAGGTAAGGCATATACAAATATATACACGTGTCAGTAGCTGGGAATGCAGTGTATGAATACAAGCTACAATATATGCTTTTCTGAATCAACCGGGATCCATAGTTCTGGTGAGTGTGAGCCCGTCCCTGTTACATCTAACTGTTGTACAGATGACTTCTAAGTAGGTCGCAGCCATTGGCAGCTGGAAAATGAATCTAACAAGATACCAAGGACACGGGCAAGTCAATATATTGATTTACATTTATTGATATACATTTATACACTTAAACATATCTGTCCCCATACCTGCTCACCACGTGAGGGAAGTAGACGGCAGGAAATAGAGATGAGAGATACCTGGTTTTGTCGAACTGCTGCCCTGTTCCCTTAAAAATTCTTATCTGAGCTGTTGGCTCAAGTCTTTACTGTGGAAGATGTATATGGTTATATACATATAATGCTCTACAATGTGCAGCATAATGGGGCTCATTTACTAAGGGTCCGAACGCCGCACTGCATCGGGTTTCCTGAATATTTCCAATTTGCGCCAAATTTCCCCAGGATTTTGGCCCACACGATCGGATTGTGTTGCAACAGCGCCGGCTTTCAAGCAACAGAAGTGGGGGGAGGAGAGGTCTGAAAAACTGCGGAATTTAAAAAAGAATTTGTGTTGCAAGATCAGCACTTACATGCACCGGGACAGAAGATGAACTCCGGCGGACCTCGGTGCAGCAGTGACACCTGCTGGATATCGGGTGCACGACCTTAGTGAATCCCAGCAGATAACGCGCCTCGTGACTGGACCGGGTAGGTAAATGTGCCCCAATATGTATATAATGGTGCACATGCTCCATATTAGTGTGGCAGGTCAGATTCTGGGGCCCTCTAACACTGCGGGCCCCATAACAGTTGCTATGGCTGCTACTGCTTTAGTTACCCCCCTGGCTCCATGGACTAAAAAAGGTGTTTGTATTTTTACCACTTGATGGAGCAAATTATTAAGACTTAAACACATACAGACACCTTTGAAATAAATGCCTGGATCCCTAAACAATTTTCATCATATGAGTGCAGTAGACACAACCAAAGCAATGCAGAAGAATAGGAAATGTACAGCATGACCTTGGGTGACCCACATACAATGATTTCAGATTAAAGTCAAGGCTTTCTGCTGTTGTAAGGCATGTAGCTCTATAAAACACCACACCTTAACATAAGTCTAACTGCTGCCAACATGGAGCTCAAGAAACATGATTGATGTTCTGATTTTCTAATGTTTTCAACTTCCGTCAGTTCTCCGAAATTTTTAGTAACATTGTAATAGGTGGTGACAAAAATACTGTAATACTATAGAAAACATGTGAGTCCCAGCCCCAGTCTGGTGCCTTACATAAATTCTCTTCTGAGCTCCACCCGTCTACGTTGTTGATTTGCATGTCCAGAGAATCTGTTGCCAGTCAACCTAAATTTTTAGAGCACTATTATAGTAATGAAAGGAGGATGACCTCATATGTAAGGCATTGACTACATACTGTACATGAAATACTCAAAACTCGGATTCCAAATGAGAGATTCCTCCCTCTGCCAAGAATAATGTAGTAAGTTATTTCTAGAAATTATTCAATAGGGAGGATTTATCAGAACTCAGACAGGTCTGATGTGTGTTTTTGTGCCAAAAAAGTAGCATTTTCACAACTGAGAAATTTTTATTAGAGATGCAACTTTTTGGCACAAAAACATGCATATCAGATCTATCACAGTTCTGATAAATCCTCCTCAATAACTTTTTTTTAAGTAAACAGTCCAGAAATATTTCTTAACAGTATAGCTTTGTGTTTTAATACCTAAAATGATTACCTAATATTTAGTATTTTACCTATTAATGTACAAGTTACTTATCAAAGATAGTGGAGCTTATTTATTAAGGGTCCGCACTCGCACTTTTGTTGGACTTTCTGGCGGTTTCGGCAATTGCACAGCTTTGACAGATATTTAACAGGTGTCTGCGCTGGGATTGTGTCGCACACGATTGGTTTTTGGCGCAGAGTCCTCAACTGGAGGATAGGTGAGATCCTGCGTTGGGGTCCAGATTGCCACTCACGCTGCATGGCTACTTGGTCACCTCCATCTGTCCTGACGCCTTCGGATGTTGTGGGAGAAGGGCCAGTTCCTCAGAAGATCATCTCTTCTGTACAACCTGCTCTCCGGATATGGTTTCTTGGGACCAAGAAGAAGAGGAGGAGGACGAAGGGGGGGTACTGTCATGGGTACCCTCGCGATCCATGTCTCGGATCACGGCCCCAGCACCAAACTCACATCTCCACCCTCCTGCTCCCATCCGGCCTAGTCCGCGCAAGTTCCCGCTCCCTAGGGTGCGTTCGTGCCAGCACTCGAGGATATAAAGGGCCAGTGCACCGCTGATTGGCGCTGGCATTCCCGGGTTTCCTTAAAGGCTGGCTGTTCCCAGGATTCCCTGCTGGATCTTTACTCTCTTTTGCCATAGAGAAAGCTTCCAGTGTGTTCCTGTGTTCCCTGTGCTGTTCCTGTTCCCTGCTCTGCTGTATCCCTGTTGTTACCTCTGACCTCCGCTTCTCTGCCTTCTGCCTTGACTTTCTGCCCGTGCCTGACCTCGAGCTTGTACTCCGATTCTGTACCTTTACCTTGGCTGCCACCGCGGGCTAGTCGCAACTGTGGAATGGCCTGGTGGCACCCCGCCGCAGCAACACCATCTCCCTTTGCGGCGGGCTCTGGTGAAAACCCGGTGACACAGACTCCCAGGTGTCAACTAGTACCATCTCCCGCAGTGGTCCATTATGGACTTACATAATGTAGCAAGAAACAAGTAGGTGAAGGAAGTCTACCACCTACGAATACCTCTCAACTTCTAGGACAGCAAAGGAAGGACAAAAGTGCAACAGTGTAAAATTTTCTGATCTTAAGCCACTCCCTTTAACCTACCCCTAAGTCAATTCCCTAGTTTGTCCACCTAGTAAAATTCCCTCTTCCCTCAGTCAAATTTGATAAAGTATTCACTGTTCCTCCACAGCACTGCCTGCATCTAACACAATAGTGGTAAAGGTAGCTGATGGCTCCCTGCTTCACTATAACACTCAACAGTATCTCGCTGTATCTAGGACAGTTTGGAGGTATGCCTTCATCTTCTAGTGGCATGAATATTTTTCTCATTTTATCTCTGGTTCTAACATATGTAGAGTATATCCCACGATAATGCTTCACTTTCATCAGCTGTGTATTCTTTATTATTATTCTCTATTTTACTTACATTTACTTTATTTTGGTGATGTCATTTTAAAATGCTTTGGGCAAAAAATGCCAAATGACACATGTCATTTACAGCTCATCAATAAAAACTAGTCATGTCATGACATAACAGGTGGACATGTACTGTAAATGGGTCAAAACAATCATTTTATAAACACAAGGAATGTCTATATAGGACAAAGTATGAGCAAAATAAAAAAATCCAACCAAATCAATATTTGGTGTGGCTGCCCAAAAACTCTTGAAGTGATAATATGACCCCCATAGACACCTAATCACATAATCATTGAGTTTTTTCTTGGATTATGTGAACAGACAGACAGATTGGATCAAGCTTACATCCACAGAAGATCTGTGGTTAGAAGATCCACAGAAGATGCTTGGAACAACCTCCCTCCCGAGTCCTATACCAAAGCATATAACAGTGTAACTGAAGAACTGATGCTGTTTTGATGGAAACAGGTGCTTACTAGAGATGAGCAGACCTGAACTGCAATGTTTGGTGTGACAAAATCTGTTTTGATGGAAATGGGACCCGCAGCACAAAGAGTCTGCATCAAACATTCTGGATTCAGGCCCCGGTGCATGAATCCGGACTACAGACAGAAGTTTGTGTTCAGAGTTCGGGCTCACCTGGAAACCTGGATGATGTCCATCAACCCACTTTTCATACCTACTGCTAACACTGGCACCGATCAGGGGTGTTACCCGGCAAAGCACCTGACGCCATCTTCCCTGGGATCATTGCTCCCGAAGACTTCACACAGAATGAAAATCCTAGGGGAAAATGGAGGCATATAAAAATTAACTTTATAACTAAAATTTAACTATTAATGCTTCTATTTTTGAATTCTTGCATTCAGTGGCGTAACTACAGTGGTAGCAGCCATAGCAGCTGTATTAGGGCCCAAAGTGTCACGGGGCCCCATCATCTAGGGTATTTTATGTGAATATGCTGTATATGTGTATTTGGGATGTGTATATGTTGTATGTCTGTGTATATGGTGTGTATACAATGCATGCATATTTTTTAAGGGGTAAGTGGGATCCCGTTCAGAAGTTCACTATTGGGCCCTGCCTCCCCTAGTCATGACATTGCTTGCATTGCAGTATATTTGTCTGCAACTGCCTAAAACTTTTGCACAGTGCAGTGTTAGGACAGGGAACCTAGGAATACATGAGTGCGCTGGTACTTATTAGTATTGGAACATTTTATAAGTGGAGCTCCCCCGCCTTTATTACAACAAAAGCGAGATTGGACTGTTCCTCCTGCCTTCTTGCACTCCCATAAACACACGCTGACCTGTTTTATAGTACTCCCATCAAAAGTGTTATAGTGCTGTGAATGAAGAGCTGTTATCTGATTTCAATGCACATTGCTGGCAAATACTCCTATTTGTAAGGGAAAATTGCAGAGATAACGGCAAGTATTCCGGCACTATTGAAGACCATTTATCTATGTAGCGCATTCATAAATAACGTGAGCTTGATTCATTGTTGTATTGAAATTCTGAAATCCTGGTATTAAAAACTAGTTACATACTTTGATGGAACAATAAATTTTAATGGCACTATATCAACATTTCCCCTGACTGCTGTTTTGGATGAAGTAGAAAGTGTTAGCACTATGAAGGAACAAACTGCTCTTTCTAATGCAGGAGATAACTCCCGCTGAAGGCTCTTTCCTCTCGCAGACCCCGGAGCACTGAGAATGTATCACACCAAACTGTCACTTAGAAGTGAAGCCAGAAAATTGTTGTTTCTTGTGGTGTTACTACAGGAAAATCACCTCTCTGGGTTTGCTGGATGCTGCCAAATAAATGACAGCTTAATTTATGCCATTCTAACGCTACATTACTGAGCCATTCAGACACACAGTTAAGTGCACTCCATGTTAGTGCACCGCGCTGCAATCAGAGCAACAGGTTACTGCACAGGGCTCGTTAAAGTGTCTGAAATCCTGATAATGTCTCAGTCACCGGGGTCATAAATGTGCGTTTGCAAAAACATTCAATGTAAAATTGAAATATGAAGTGGCAAAAGGCAATGAAGTTGAAAGATTGTCGAATTCTGGTGATGTAAAATATAGCACACATGTCAATTGTCCCCTTTCCTTTCTGAATTCTCGATAAAAGGTAATTTAAAACAAGATTTTGAAAAATATTTGTTTCTCCGATGCATATATGCAGGGGGAAGGGGGGGGGTGTAATTTTCTGGGCACGTGCTAAAGGGTCCCTCACTAATACAAGTGTGTTAAAGGGTTTTTTTTCACTAACTAAAGATAGGCCCTATCACCAGGATAGGGTCTAACTTGCTGATCAGTCAGGGACCCCCACAGATCACGAAAACGAGGTGTCCGTCAGACCCCTCGTCGCCCAGTCAGACTAATGGAGCAGACGGCCACACTTGGTATCTCCATCAGCTCCATAGAGATTAATGGAGCAGAACTGTCATGCACGGCCGTCTGCTCCATTAGTCTGATGGAGCGACGAGGGGCCTAACGGACCCCTCATTTTCTCAATCTGTGGGGGTCTCAGCACTGAGACTGCCACTGATCAGCAAGTTAACTTTAGTTTGTGGGAAAACCCCTTTAACTGGGATGTTAAGAGGCTTTTCCCACACTTGGCATTTATCACTTTGGCTCAGTTCACACATGCGTTCAGCAGGTTCTGTTCTCCCTTCCATTATAAAAGAGCGGAAAAAAAATGGCGCAGCAGCCAGCATATTTTTACTGCTATTATAACGGAATTGTGATATAAGGAATCTCCCGTAAATGGAAATCAATGGGAAACAGAAAGGGAACAGAGTGTTTCCGTTCTCCTGCCAGTCTTAGTTACCATTGCACACTTGCATAAAAGAAGAGTGTAACTGAAACCCCTGTTTCAGCCTGAGCTTTATCCATTATGGGAGTACAATGAATGACTAACATGTGCACCCCAAGCCCCCCATTTACTCCCACTTCTTAACTGCAGAAGTTTGCATGGACCATAGGTCAAGCAGACAAAGTGCAAGATTGGATTGATGGAGTCAACAGAACCCAATGTTCAGCAGTTTCTGTTTGCCCCTTAAACAATGGATGGAGCAGTAGGTTGGTATATAAACTTTAAGTTGTCTTTTTAAGGTATGTTTACAAAAAACCTTAGTAGTGTACAGTACATGTGGTTCTATCACATTTCGGGCATGAGTCCTCCATCAGATACAGAATGAATCCTTTCCATGTTGTATCTGATGAAGGATCACCGTAAAGGGTGGACTCGGAACAGAAAGACAGCCAAACAATGTGAGACCTAGAAATGGACACATCAGACTTTCCCTACCTACTAACTCAAAACCACCCTAGGTGGTGTCCAGTAACTTGGTGACAGTCCCTTTTTAGTTCTAAGTGATGACAACAGATAAGGGCAATTCAATCAAATGCAAAAGAAAGGTCGCTAGAGCTGTGTCTAAAGTCTAGAGGACAACAAATACAGGAAGACGGCCCAAGGGGTCGGAAGATATAAGTAGACAGAATGCACACACGCTTGGTCAAGTGTGAACCCTTTCATTTTGGGCAGATTTGAAAATATTGACTTTTGCTGCAAATACTAGACTTTTAATAATATTGGCCGAGCAGTATGCCATGAAACACTATTGAAAGTCTGCTCTGTGTGTGTAGCTTTTCTACTACTAAGAATTCTTAGATGCTTGTAGGCAGATATCTTTTTATAGGATTCAAGTTGTAACTTGCATTGCTAACCTACATGTGGCCTTCCTCTCTCCGTTTGCATTAATGCCAACAGAGGGAGTGAAAAGCAAGCAAATAATAATATCCCTCTCTGCATTTAATGTAACAAAATGTTGTCATTATAAATTGGTACTTGTGTGACTGAATGAGGAAATGTTACTATATGATTACATGATTATATTTTACTGTACGTGAACTTCATAAAGCTCAAACTGTGGATCCCAGGAAAACATGAGACTTTTGGCATGTTATGTCTTTCCAGCTAATGACTGCAGAAACCCTTGCCAGCATGTACCGTACATAGAAGTGGTGATACTCAAACCCTGAAGCTTCCACCTCACTCCCATAAAGTTCTGTTCCGAGAAGACATTTTCTTTATGACTTACTAATTGCTGGTTGTCTTTGTTGAATTGTCATGACTCATCAATACATAAAGGTGTTTCCCTTATAACTTCCTTGTAATGTCCCATTGTTTAAGATTAATTCAGCATAAAACAATGCATATACATATATATATGAACTGTGTATATATATAATATATACAATGGAGATCAAAATTAGAGAACAATATATGATCACTTGCTTTTTTCAGAATTGATCAATATTTGAAGGGGTTCAACATGCAACTAGGACAATTAGAGAACAGCAACGAGAAAGATTATAACTTCATTTTCTTGAAGGGAATCTGTCGCCACATTTGCACATATACAGCCAGTGACAGGTTCCTATAGAGCCCTATTCATTGACTATCCCACTTCTTTTAGCTAAAAATTGGTTCGCTTACATCCACAGAAATCATCTTTTATCTTATATTACCTGGCATCAGAGGGGGCGTGTCCTGCTCAGCTGGCCCCTCCCATCTAATCCTCCCCATGCCTAAAGCTTCCTTACTGGTCACAGTTAATGTCATGTGACCAGAGTGACATCATCTCAGGACCCTTTAGACTCTTAATAATAGCAAACTGTACCCCATGCATGTATGTGACCACATGAAGTCACAGCAGCCTCCAGGCTGCTGTGATCTCATGTAATCACATACATGGTGTACAGTTTGCTATTCTTAGAAGTCTGAAGGACCTGTACAATATTTCCCATCTGTACATAGAGTTTTATATGTCTGTAGTTGAATATTGGCAGACAGGCCCTTAGTACAAAGAGGCAGAGCAGTGCTTTGAAGAGGCACAGAACTGTCAATAAGACTAATGGGGCGTGGCTTTCTGGTATCTCTGACTCTTCTCCTCTCTCAGGCTGCAAGAGATGAGTCAGAAAAGCTAATTTGCATATCAGAAAATGTCTGTTGTTAAGGTACAGTGGCTCATTGGCAGCTTATTTTAGGTGATATAGGGAGAACTTGTAACCCTTTATCAGCAAACATTGTTAGTCAGGGGGGGGGGGGTCAAAATCTGGTGATAGGTCCTCTTTAAGGTTACAAAAGTCAGAAGAAGTCAGTAATTAGTAAGAAGTGCTTAGGCCTTTGATTTTAATGACTTAAGCACATCTGTGGCCACAGGACATCACTAGTCTCACACACTGCTCTGGTGGGATTGTGGTTCATTAACTTTGTCTCCAAGGATTTTCCAGAGGTTTTCTATTGGGTTTAGTTCAGAACTCTGGGATGGCCATTTCACTGTCTTATTAAACTGCTTTACCCATTTTACTGTGTGGCAGATGATATTGTTCTGGATGAAAATCGCAGGCTAAGTGAAGCATGCAAAGAAGGTTCAGGATACACACTTTTATTGATTCTGCCATGTAGCTCTATAAGAGGTCCAGCTCCTATTGCAGAAATCATTTCCCAAACCATTACACTTACTTTACCCCCTTTCAATGATTTCTTTATACACTTTGGGTTCAGTCTTTCCCCAGTTTGTTGACATACATTGGACATTTACTAAGGGCTTAGTGCTGCACTTTTGTCAGACTGTGCATATTCTTCTAGGCTAAAACGACTTTTACAGGTATTTAAGTAGTGTCCGTGCCACTATTGTGTCGTACGCGACCCTTTTGTGGCGCAACTGTGCTAGCCTACATTTCAACAAATTAGGGGGGGTGTCATCGGTCAGTCAGAGCGGTGGATTCGGGTCCGGCCGGGATTCACTATGGTAGTTCCTCCGCTGTCCACCAGGTGGTGCTGCTGCGCTGAAAAGCATCCGAATGACCTGAAATTCACCGACCCGGACCAAGTGAAGGTAAGCACGTCCCAAGCGACACATTTTCGGTTTTTAAATGCGCCGGTTTTTCCGAATCCGTCGGGTTTTCGTTCGGCCACGCCCCCCGATTTCCAAAATCCCGGGGCAATACAGGGGAAATCGGCGCAAATCGAAAATATTCGGGTAACACGTCGGGAAAACGCGAATCGGGCCCTTAGTAAATGACTCCCAATGTGTTTGCTTAGAGAGTCTCCGCTCATACTCTCTAAGCAAGGGGTTAAAAATTTCATACAACTGTAATTGTGTTGTACATGTCCTACTTTTCTTAATACAGGCAATATAAATTTATTCATTCTTATATAAGCCACTTGTACTATTTCTGGGATGATTCCAATTGATTTAAAAGAGTTGAAATTTATTCTCCGGGACAAGCAAGTTTGGTGTTGTGGAAGTCTATTTACTAATACACATACAAAGATCATTTTTGGATGCTCCAGAAATATGTAATTCTGTCCAATAGAGTTAAAAAAATAAAAGCCAAACCTATATTATGAAACACTTACCACTCTATTCCCAAAGCTGCCTTGTCTCCTGCTGCTCTGCATTGCTAGTACAGTATGTCCTACAATAAGACAATGTCAGCTAAAACCTGAGATCTGTGGTAATCTTGTTATATTTGTTATCCATAACCTCTTTTCTTATCAAATTAATTTCTAAAAGTATACTTATAAGCCAGAAGAGCTCTGGAGGGTGTAACCAGAGCCCCTCTGTGCTGCAGCTAGACAGACTGTTACACTGTGCAGGAGAACATCCCCCTCTCATTATGTGCTAAAACTTCATCTGCTGCAGAGATATAACATCAGGCAGAGGGGGAGCGGAAGTGCTGAAGGAGCAGGAAGGAGGTTGGGACATTCTAATTCAGATTCAGCCTGTGAATCTGAAGCACGAAGGGGCTCTGGTAACACCCCCGGGAGCCGTTTAGGTTCATTAGCATAATTTGTCATGGTTTGTCATGCTTGATTGTGATGGTAGATTTCCTTTACATGTTGCTGACAAACGTGCAACTCCATCTAAATAATTACAGTGTGCATGCCACCGCCTCTTACTCGTTGATTATTTCTCCCTGATGAAAGCCTGCAGCTTTTCTGGCGCCATTTAAAGCATCATTTGTGGGAGTTACAGGTGGGGGTGAGTATTGAAGAAAACCCAACTTTCAGGTTTATGCTTTACAAAATGTCTTGTAGTCTGGTAAGTATGACACTTAAAGTTTTGAAGGGACACTAAGCTGTCTATCAAAAGATGGAGGCGTGGTTCACTGGCAGCCTGGAGAAAACATGACTCTTCTATGCAGAATATGACTCATCTATACTCATTTCCATATCAGGGACATGTCTGTCATTAAGGTAAAGCACCTCAGTGGCAGATGTTATTAAGTGATATGTGGAAGACTTTTAACCATGGGTGAGGGGTAAAATTCTTTAGTATCAGAAGTTGACATTAGATGCATGAGCATGAACAAACAGATTGTACGGTATTTTATATCTATACAGATTTTTCACCAAGCCCTAGCAACAAACCTCTGTCTCTGATTATACACTTCACATTATAGAGTCTTACTCTGCTTCCAACATCCACAGTTTGTTACCTTTAATTGTTACTGTGTAGTTTATGTGTCATTAGGACATAGTGAAACAGTGTCCAAACACACACAGTATTTGCTGCTCTGTGGTCACAGGAACAATATCTCCCTCGGCAGGCTTCTCCACTTGCTGTTTGCTGGAAGATGGGATTTCCAACCTGGCCTTAATCATAACATTATACTGTAGTGTAACAAGCTCCAAATACAGGGATCGTTCCTATAATTATCACCCAATGACCCGCACTACAAACAAAAAGCACAAAGTCTGCACTGAAAAACAAGAAGAAACAAAACTTAAAAAAAGAAAACTTTTGAATATTAAAAAAAATATACTTTTTCAAAAATATAAATGTATTTATATATTCTCAGCAGAATGTAAATTGTGGATTGTAAGTATATCCTAATGTTTACTTTTCTGGCACTTAAAGGGGTTGGCCACTTTACCTCATGGTTTTGCAATGTGTGTGTGGAAGATTGTTAGGTAATTAACCAATTTAACATATATACTCAAGTATAAGTCAACCCAAGTATAAGCCGAGACCCCTAGTTTTAACACAAAAAAACTGGAAAAACCTATTTACTCAACTGTGGGAAATGCATTGGTCACAGCCTCCCAGTATATAGTCAGCCCCAGGCCCCTAGTATAAAGCCAGTAGCTCCTTTTTATATAGCCAGTGCCTGCCCCCTTTTATATAGCCAGCAGCGCCCTGCCCCCTTGCATATAGCCAGCCAGTGCCCCCTAGTATATAGCCAGTGCCTGCCCTCAGTATATAGCCAGTGCCTGAACCCAGTATATAGCCAGTCCCCCCCCCCTGTATATAGCCAGTGCCTGCCCCCAGTATATAGCCAGTGCCTGAACCCAGGATATAGCCAGTCCCCCTGTATATAGCCAGTGTCTGCCCATGTTTTGTGTTTGCATTTTTTGCTCTCTACCTTCAAAAATCTCTAAATTCTTTATTTTTCCATGTAGAGAGCTGTGTAAGGGCTTGTTTTTGTACAACAAATTGCACTTCATAGTGACTGTGTTTAATATTCCATGCTGTGTTTTGGGAAATGGGAAAAAAATCCACATGCAGTGAAACTGCTACAAATACAAATACATGGTATTCTCGGCTGGGTATTTATATTCAATTTCATTAATCTGCCATGTATGCATTCTTCAATTAGATGTTTTTTTTATTTAGAGTTTTATTTTATTTGCATATAAATGAGCAGACGAACAAACAATTGACTGGCACGCAGGCCATTTAACATAAAAACATATGTGTGCATACATGAGTTATTAGACAGTACACTCCTAGCTGCTCTGCTTAAGTAAAATTCCACATTGTTATCATAGGTGACAGCATATTTAGATACCGTATATACTCGTGTATAAGCCGAGTTTTTCAGCACAAAAAATGTGCTGAAAAACGTCCCCTCGGCTTATACACGAGTCTATTACAAAAAACTTAAATACTCACCCTCCGATGTCAGCGCTGCTCCCTGATGTCCCCGATGTCAGCGTGTTCCACGGCTCTTCTTCTTTCTTCCGGCATGGACGCGGCCATGTTTTCTTCATGGCCACGCATACTATGACGTCAGCAGCGGCCGCGTCATAGTATGCGCATGCTAGAAGTAAACATGGCCGCGTCCATGCCGGAAGAAAGAAGAGGAGCAGTGGAGAAGAAAGAAATCGGGACACGCTGACATCGGGGACATCGGTATGCCACGCCGACATCGGAGGGTGAGTATTTAAGTTTATTTTTTTATGGGCCGTGGGGGCAGGCTGCTGTATACTACTAGTGGCTGCTGTATACTACTAGGGGCTTGCTGTATACTACTAGGGGCTGCTGTATACTACTAGTGGCTGCTGTATACTACTAGGGGCTTGCTGTATACTACTAGGGGCTTGCTGTATACTACTTGGGGCTGCTGTATACTACTAGGGGCTGCTGTATACTACTAGGGGCTGCTGTATACTACTAGGGGCTTGCTGTATACTACTAGGGGATTGCTGTATACTACTAGGAGCTTGCTGTATACTACTAGGGGCTGCTGTATACTACTTGGGGCTTGCTGTATACTACTAGGGGCTTGCTGTATACTACTAGGGGCTGCTGAATACTACTAGGGGCTGCTGTATACTACTTGGGGCTTGCTGTATACTACTAGGGGCTTGCTGTATACTACTAGGGGCTGCTGAATACTACTAGGGGCTGCTGTATACTACTAGGGGCTTGCTGTATACTACTAGGGGATTGCTGTATACTACTAGGGGCTTGCTGTATACTACTAGGGGCTGCTGTATACTACTTGGGGCTTGCTGTATACTACTAGGGGCTTGCTGTATACTACTAGGGGCTGCTGAATACTACTAGGGGCTGCTGTATACTACTAGGGGCTTGCTGAATACTACTAGGGGCTGCTGTATACTACTAGGGGCTTGCTGTATACTACTAGGGGCTTGCTGTATTCCCACCGTCGGCTTATACTCGAGTCAGCAGTTTTTCCCAGTTTTTGGTGGTAAAATTAGGGGTCTCGGCTTAAACTCGGGTCGGCTTATACTCGAGTATATACAGTAATTATGGCTTCAGAAAATTAAGGACTCTGAAAGTAAAGCCGATTTGAAAAAGAAAGGGGTAAAGAATATCGTACTTTCTTCCCTTAAATTCAAGTTATCCCCCATCTGGCAAGAGTACCCTTGAGCTGCTCTGTAAGATACCATTGGGTCAGTGTGAAAGGTTTCATTAAATCAACCCTTTCCTGTACAGTGAAGTATTTTCAATTAGATGTTTTAAAAAAAAAAATTACCTGTGTGAAGACAATTTCTCATAAATGTCGTCATATAGTCTCTTAGAAACAAGACTGTGTCCTTGGATACGGCCACCTCTGCTAGAGTGATTTCACAAGAAAACCAAAAAGTTTTTGTATTTGAAATGTCTGGGAGTTACTGCATATCCTACAGCCGTCCTGTTGTCGTATCCGAGGAAGCTATCTTGTTTCTAAGGGACAACATGGCTACATGTTATGAGAAATTATCTTCAAACAGAAACTTATTTTTGAATAACATCCAATTGAAGAAATGTTTACATATGGCAAATGAATTAAATTAAATGTGATTGCCCAGATGGGAACACCCCTTTAACTGCAGAGGCTATGGGGCTGTGTACTAACCTGTCCGGGCACTGGGAGCTAAGGCTAGTACACGCCCCAGTAGCCTCTGCAGTTAATTTACATATTATTAAAATAATGTTTTTTAACAAGTAAGGTTAGGTTCCAGGATTATTACATTACAGATTAGGGCAGAGGCAGGAGGAATATAAAATCAGATCTACTTCTGATGGTAGATACCTCTTGGTAGGTTTCCTATGTGTCAAAAGAAAATTGCACAAAATCAGGCACAGAAAATATGCAAACACAAAAATCTAAACTACACAGGTAACAGCAGTCCTGTCCAAAACAATTGACTGCTGAACAATGTTGGTATGTGGGAATTTGTATGAGAAGTGACATACAACACATCTGCTCAATTTCACATACGGAGTAAACTATTGCAGAAGTGTTATTTGCATCGAGTCATTATATGTGTTTTTGATATATTTTTATACTTTACTTCAAAGCAGCAATATATAAACCGGTTCTATAGATTGGTATAGACAGAGAAAGAAATAAATATGTTATGACAATAGCTCTGCTTGTATATGACCCCCATATAGTAAGAGGAATGCGGAGATCAAGCGATTTAGCTGTTAGTGGTTGTGTAGTGAGTAAGTTGCGATGATAGTCTCTTTGATCCGTCTCAAAGACATTATGGCTGGAGGCCAGTAATAACTGCAAAACAACATCCTTCTACAGACGCTAAATATTTCAGCCATTTACATTTACTGCTAACGGGGATCATAAATTCAGAAATCTTTCAATGTGGCCACATATCGTCTTCGGAAAAGTCTGTGTATACAAGTTACTCACAATGACATCACAGACTCGTCCCTCCTGGCGTTGCAGATTTTTACTTACTGGTTTGACTTTTATTATTTTCTTATAGTTTTTCTAAACAGTTAACCATGTCAGGACCAGTCTAAATAAAAATGTATACTTACTGGGGTGCTATCTACAGCACGTCTAAAGAAATATCTAAATATAAAGAAATTATTAATAATTATTGTTTTTTCTTTAAATCATTTTTTTATTACGGTAAATCACAGAGAAATAGAACATTAGAGATGATGAAAAATGAAACATAACAATTCTGTTCTATAGGATCGAACACAAATAACAAAATTAAGGGAAACAATATCCTGCAGGGAAGGTGTAACTTCTTTCAGGAGCAGTATGCGGAAATTAATTTTGTTAATTTTGTAAAAATGTAAGTTTAACCTGATTTTAATCCTTAGTGCCTTTGATGTGAAAAATCAAAGGGGGAGATTGCTCATTACTTTTCTTATAAATTTTAGTGCAAGAAAGGCACAAATTTTTGCACAGTGCAAAAATGTGAGTTTTCCACATTTGCACCACAACTAATGGTGCACTTTTATTTAATGGATTTGCTGTATGTATCTAAGGAATTAAGCTATTCAGACTAAAGTTAGAGATGTATTGGCCATATAAGACATTTTAAAAAGTCACCGAAAATTGGGCAAAAACTCACCTGGTCTCGGGTGACGAGGAAGAAGAAAGACAGCCAACTTTGTGACTTTTTTTTTGCTCCAAAATGCACTTTTTTTTTAAAGTCACATACTTCACACTAGGCAGAAATGTTGGACTAACAGGCACAGGTGAAATTTAATACAAGAAAAATCAATCTAAGACAAATTAGACTAAGAAACAAGATAACAGGAAAACTAGAAAGAGAAATCATAAATCTCCCTCAATATCTACTGCTCCAGTGGTTCTAGATCATTGACTTCCCGGTATTACATAGGAACTGTATACGAGCACCTGCAAATCTTGTTTTCCTGAACACTTATAATGTATCTTCTAATCACTGATATCCTCATTACAATGTATTGTAGGTTTAATTAGCCTTAACCAGTTTTACTTTTTAAAAGAATTTAAAGTATAAAGTATCACAATTGAGTCCATAGCAGCTAATGCAAATTAAAAAACATTTTTTTCAAATCAGTTATCTTATTGACTTCCATGAGCAAGCACGCTTTTCCTCCATTGTCTCATTTTTATAACATCTTGTAATACTGCTGTAAGGGAACGTACTAAGATGGAAGTGTAGACACGGACAGTGTGCCCTAAAGCTAGAACTCCTCCTAGCTGTTCCTACCTAACTGCCCATCCTACCATAAATGGTAGGTGATACCTAGTCAACATTCCCTTCCTGCACCAAAGTGAAGACACAGAGACAAAAACAGAACAATACAAGCAGAAGAATAATAGGACAAATACAGAACAAAACCAAGAGGACATAAGACAGAATCAGAGAAAGAATCCAAAATATAAAAGTCCAGAAAACACTAGCAGGCTTTTAAAAAGACCTATAACAAGCATGAGGAAGAAGACAGACAAAGCTCGTATGAGATTTTAGAGACCTGGTCCAGAAAGTGCTTGCAGAAGGCATCACAGCTACCTTTACTGTCTGCAGTATAAAGTCAAGAAGAGACAGTCAGGAGTGTTGGAAATAAATTAAAACAGCCAGGAATAGAATAATGCAGTGTTCAGACCAGTGCAAGACAGAACGCAAACTGGCAAAATATGGGGCATATTTACTACATGCTTCACATGCTTTTAGGTGCAAACTGCTTGCACAGGTATTTTCGCACGCAACCCGTTTGTGTCACAGCTGCATTATTCCTCATGCATCACAAATTTCTGCACTGAAAGCTCTGCACTGGGTTCGGTGCTCAGTTGGATTGTGCACCAGATTTATCATGCAAAGTCTGACATAAATGTGTCGCACAACCTGGAGCTCATTTACTTAACCGGTCCAGTCGTGATCCCGCGGTACATTGCCAGGATTCACTAAGTTCGTGCGCCCGATATCCACCAGGTGTCGCTGCTACGCCGAGGTCCTACGGAGTTCACTTGCCTCGTACCGGTGCATGTAAGTGCTTGCTTGATCTTGCGACACTTTTCATTTTTTAAATTCTGCGGTTTTTCCGAATCCATCGGGTTTTCTGACAGACACGCCCCCTGATTTCTGTCACGGGAAATCCAATCGCGTCCGCCAAAATCCCGGCGGAATTCGGCGCAAAACAAAAAAATTTGGGAAACCCAGCGAAAGTGTTGCCGCGGAGCCCTCCTCTGTTAAAAATTGGTGCGCTCTGTTGGGACAGTGCAGGGGGCTCCAGATTCATGAGCAACATGTACCAGAAATCCTGAATCTGGTGCCCCCTGCACACTGCACAAGCAAACTGCACATAGTACAGCCTGCAATGTTTTTAGTAAATGTCGGTCATTGACTCTGAACCCAAATGGGCTTTGCTGAGATCTCTGATATTACTAGGTATGTTCTGACATCCCCACACATTCAAAGTTGTAAAAATTATGTTTTGATTGTTTGGGATAGTAGGAATGGATTAGCTTTACCCACTGAATTAAAGTGGTCACTATTTGGTCACACCAGACCCCATAAGGTAGTGTACTCCATGGTCACACGGCCATAGTAATAATAATAATCACTAATAATTAGTAATGATTATAGTAAATATCAGCATAAATGCATTGTTACCATTATATATATTATATTATATTATATTAGTACTAGTAGTGTGATATCATCAATATTACCAGTATCTTCTTGCTGGTGGATGTATGTATGCAGTGCAGGTCTCATACTGTGACGATATATTAATTCAGCGCTGTTTACAAGAAGCTCCAGAGAAGTGGCTGGTAAATTGTATTTCTGCTATTTCTTTACACTTCTCTATCTGCTATCACGAGACAAGATGGACAGTTGTACTGAAATGATTTCTTATCTGAAAAAAGTTTTCGGTCCAGCTTGACAAGTGGAGCTCTCCGCAAATTAGATTGTCTGATGAACAATTTCGAATTGATGGCCTTTATGTATCCTTTTTTTTCCACTGATGTTTTGTTATCACAAATGTCTTCAGAATTTCTTGAGATGAATACTGATAGTGTATTTGGGACAATACTTGAGCCTATACTTTCCCAGTGAAGTCTCATTATCATAACAACAATGCCTGCCTTCTTTACCGGTGACATGTAGAAGTAGCATGTTTTTATATTGCAGCAGGTTATCCACGTGTAAAATGTACAAAATTACTTATATCAGTGCTCCCACCTGATGATACTTCATAACAATATTCATATCTAAAGATTTAGGGTACAAAGGAAGCTGGGTTGGGGGGCTGTAGGACAGAGGTGTGAAAGCTGCCAGGCTGCCAATTCAGCATGTTTATTGGGACTTCCTACTATAATGTGCTGGTTACAGGATTGGTCTCAAGCTGAAATTTACTCCCCAATATTGTAGATCTTCAGTGATGCAGATCAATTCAAGCCTAAAGGGGTTGACCACTTTTTTTTTTGTAAAAAGTGGGGTTAATTTACCATTATAAAGCTATTAAAGGTTTTGCACTGCTCTTTTGATATGTAATGTAAAACCCCCGGCTTCAGAAATGTCTTTTATCTCATCAGCTGCCACTTCTATCCATAAAATGGCCACAGATGGAGGGTCATGTCATCATTACTGCCCATGATCAATCTAACTTACAGGACCTATAAATAAATTCTTAGGGTCCTGGAATGGAGATTTTTCTGGTATGGACATTACATTGCAGACCTCCTTACTGATTTTGGGTCATCATTTTGTAATACAAGTAGATTACTGTGACCCTATCAATACAACTTAAAGAAGTAAGCTGGAATTTCTTCCATTGATCACCAATTGTTTAGGATAGGTTATTATCATCAGATTGCTAAGGTTTTGATATCTAGCACCCCCAGCAATCATGTCGTTGAAGATAAAAGTGTTTTGGGGCTTCTTCACAGTCTCCGAAATTTAGCTCTGTTATACTTTGGTTGGTATAACATACAAATTTGAGCATTTTTTTAATTTATTTTTTTTTCATGCTGACCACCATGTTGGATAAATAATTGGGTACATTTACTAAAGGCTTTGCACCAGTTTTCTGGCAGACTTTCTACATTCTTTTCAGTGCAAACTGCTCACACAGGTATTTAAGAAGTGCCTGCACCACAATTGTGTTGCACACAACGCTCTTTGCACGCAGCTGCCCTAGTCTTCATGCAACACAAATTAGGGGCGTTCTGGTGCTCAGTCAGACCATGCGCCAGATTTAACATGCAAAGTCCGACAGAATTGTGTTGCACGCCCCATGTTAAAAAAAAAGTGGTGCACTCTGTCAGGGCAGTGCAGGGAGCGCCTGATTAATGAAGAACATGCACCAGAAATCCTGAATCTGGTGCATGTAAATAAGCTAGCATTTGCGATTATTTCAGGGCCTCTGCGCCACTGGCGGTGCGCAGAGGTTCTGATAAATATCCCCCATAGTGATAACAATTTTTTTTTAACAGTAGCAAGCTTTATGAATTTCTTATGTACTTCTTTATCCATTTCTATATATACTTTTCAGTCCCACAAGGGGACATTAACATGTAATTATTTGATTGCTTGCATCATCATAACGAAGTAGCCATTTTTATTTTTTAAGACATTTTTGGGATAATTATATTTCTTAAAACGTTGATTAAAATTTTTTTTAGCAATACATTTTTCATTCCCACAAATTCATGATGAAAAATTGTTATTTTTTATTTTATAATTGTATTTATTATTTACTTAAAATTATTTACCGTAATTTATATTTAGTAAATTATGCATACAGCGCCATCATTTTCCTTAGCACTTTACAGATCATCAGAGACAGATACAAACAAAATAAGAAGTTACAGCGTCACAACATGGTCAGAGGAAACTATAGGAAAAAGGAGGGGGGAATGAGTTTTTTAATCTGTTCTTTAATACATTATTTACACAATTGTTTCCCACATGGTGAATGTTACATGTGATTGATTGCTTCCATAATACATTGAATCACTTATATACTGTTAAAATTAAAGCCAATTTATGTTTCCTCACTTGCATGTTTGCGCGGGTTTCCTCCGGGTCCTCCGTTTTTCCTCCCACACTCCAAAACATACTGGTAGGTTGATTAGATTATGAGCCCCATTGGGGACAGTGACCAATTTGGCAAATTCTGTGCAGCGCTGCATAATCTGTGTGCGCTATATAAATAAAGTTATTATTATTATTATTATTATTATAAAGGAATTAATTGATAAGATGCTGATGGAAACACTTCCTCAGAAACCACTTAGATTATTGGTCACTATTGACGATGGCATCTATAGGGTTAACACCTACGATTTAGTCACCAGTTAAAAGCCAGAGACCCCATTCAATGAGAAATATGTTCCATAAGATCTTCCTTAGAATATATATTTTAATAAACACAAATGCTATATATATTTTTTTCTATCTATATATAATAGGCACTGAGTTTTTCCATTCTTATAGTCACCATGGGAGTGTGCGTTCATGATTATATTTGCTAACTATATATCCTATACTACATTTACCAATAGACAGTAATTGTTGTTGTTTTCTGTAAACATCAAATTTTACTGATTTATAGCGAATTTGACCAGATTTAATAAAAGAAGGTGTAATTCTGGATTGTTTATTCTTATTTCAAATATTTGTAACTTTTTGCGTCAGGTGATTTTTTTTAGTGGCCTGGGTTTAGAAACTGTACATAAAATCCTTTATAGAAACGTTAGATATTGACAAATATCAAAGGATTATTTGACTGGTTACTGAAGACGTTTCAAAGGCCCTTGTTTTATTGCACTGTCATTTTGCTTTGCAGATGTCCAGCACTCACCTGAGTGTTCCTTTATGTCTTATCCTCCTGATCTAAATGCCATGTCCCTTTGATCTTTTAAAACTGACGCTTTGTTCATATCTAGAAAATAACCTCCCAGCGAGGGTTTAGTGCAGAGCCAGACACATAACCTCTTTTGTTAAGCTACACCGTGGTAACAAGGATCACATGACTCCTTGTCTCCTTGATCAACCAGATTCCTGTGGCCACTTTTCTAGTAAGTTTCCCATTGTAAATTACTCCATACAGGTGTTGCTTGTAACCAACTACCGGAATTCACATATATTTGCATATTCATAAACACCAGCATTACATCCTGTGAACCTTTAAAAATAATTTGAAGACATTTATGACACAGGGAACATCATTATAGCCACATTAGCAGAATGGATGACAAATGGGACTAATGATAACCAGAAGAGATAAATACTGGTAAAAGCTTTCAAAGCAATATGACCGAACACAACTCTATAGGTTGTAAGGTAATATGACCGAACACTCCATAGGTTGTAAGGTAAAATGACTGAACACAACTCCATAGGTTGTAAGGTAAAATGACCGAACACTCCATAGGTTGTAAGGTAAAATAACCGAACACTCCACAGGTAAATAAAAAGATAGAAGACACTTCCAAGGGTAGAAGGATTTGGCGGAAAGAAAAGCAAGTTACCTTCCCTCAAAGTTGGCGCATTATCTTGTATTACAATTTAAATGTCTCCTTCTGTTGTCTCTGATCTGTTAGATATGGGTGTAGAGAATTTCCTATTCAGGACCATTAAAATTCAGTTTTTAAAAAAAAAAATTTGTTTAGTTGAAAATAAAACATAAAAAACTCAAATAATAAACATAATAAATGTAAAAAAAAGGCAAAGAAGTGTCTTTATATAACACTTTAATCAAAAGGTTTGAAAATATTAATAAAATAGCTTTCAAATACTACCCCAAGTATCGCAGAAAATTAGATAAAAAGTAATCTTAGGAACTGAATGAGTAAAATGACAGTGTTCAAAAAGTTTTGGCAGGAGAAAATACAGTACAAAATACGGTACATGTTGTGCTCACCATAATGAGCCCGGGCGCCATAGACAATTACTGGGGATGTATATAAGGCTGTAAATTTCCGGCTGTATATACGTTCCCCATACATTTTTGTGCGTCGTCCCTTAAGGTAAATGATTCTCTATGTGTTTATTTAGATTACCATTTTATTTTTCAACAAAAAAAATATTGCTCAATGAGGCACATTTACTTATCTGGTCCTGTCGCGATCCCCGCTGTGCGTTCATGGACTCCAGCGCGATTCACTAAGATTGTGCACCCGATATCCTGCATGTGTCGCTTCCCCGCTCAGGTCCGCCGGAGTTCACCTTCTTCTTCCTGGTGCATGTAAGTGCATTGTCTTGTGACACAATTTAAATGTTAAATCCTGCGCTCAGTCCGAATCCATTGGATCGTCCGACAGCACACCCCCGATTTCTGTTGCATGAAAGCCGGCGCCGATGCGCCAAAATCCGATCACGTGCCATACAATGCCCTTCTAAATCCCTGTCCTGGCGGTGCGATCCCCAAAAATTCGGAAAACCTGACAGAAATGCGGCCATGGGACCCTTAGTAAATAAGCCCCATTATGTCTATTTTATTCACATATGCTTGAAAACTTGAAAAGAAGTCAATGGGGCCCATACAGTATATTATAAATCTGGAATTGTGTATCTACTTTTTCTTTGTTAGCCTTTTCTTCTGCTCAGATCGCTGTCTTTTTTACCTTAATGATACATTTGACGTTTGAGGTTTTTAGGGAATCTGCAAATAATGGACTCTACAAGTGTCCGAAAGCCGCAAACAGCTCTAAGCAATTTACAAATCCTTGTAGGTGTGGATTTGTGCCAAAATTTTAAACTTTTTGGAAATAATTTTTTATAAAAGGTGGCAACTTTCACATCTAGAACTGGTGATAACTCAGGGAACACTGCAGAAAACTAGACAGCGGCAAAAAAAGTTGCAAAAGTCTACATGTTCTGCAAAAAGTCATAATAATGAGAGCTAAAACAAAGCCAAAATTTAGATACCTGTGCTCCAATGGGTTCACAAAAAGATTTGATGACATTTGTGTGCACAAATCAGATCCTTTTATACCGGATGTGTGGTGGGCTCGCCTGTGTGAATAAGCCTTTACTCTGGAGCACTGACAACAGTTATTATACACAATTCCAAATATCTACATATCTGTAGGGCAAATTCTACTTGCCAAAAAATGTAGCAGACGAATCACAGCGCTGTGTGTAGTTCTCCGCTAAATAACTGCTTTCTAATTAACATGTTAATTATTGGAACAAACTGTAAATGTCTGTTTTACTAAAGTGGATTGAAAGGTACTTGAAGCAGTTTGTTTGCTGTCACTCTTAAGTGGGCTGAGCATTCCCACTAGCAACCTGTTTACACTACTAATTTGCTTAGCAAACATTTTCTCTGTAGACAGGGCAGACACAAGCGGTCGGGGCTCGGGTTGGAGAGCACTTGTATAGAGAGCCTCTTCCATGAGCTCAGGCAGATGAGGAGGCTAGAACATCAGTTTCTTTCATACACATAATGGACCCTTTACTTATCTAATCGTCTTATGTGATTGAAGCAAAATCAAAGGTAACATTTCCGAGGACGTGGAATTAAAAGACAAATGAGATGTCATAATTATCAAAGTGGCTAATTAAGCTGTTCAAGTAGGTGACATAATTACTTGTCACACACATTCTTCTTTTATTCCTTCCTCATTAGTACTGTCTCCCTATACCGCATAACTACTGTGAAACATCACCAAATTTATCGTCTTGTTTTAGATCCTTCGTGCTTGTTGCAAATATGTTAAAATTCTAAGCTTAAATAAACTTGGATTAATTTGGGGAAATAATACAACTCAATAGTTGTCCATTTTGAATTATTGTTATTTGGAATGATAAATATTAGTGTTATATTTTCATATCATGCCCTTTCAGATCTTGGTTACTCTTGCTAGATTTGGCACAGAGGTTAACACGAAGAAGGGTAAGTAATAGAAGGTAAGAAAATGAAGATAGTTATGCACTGAAGACTTAATACATGACATTGCAAATGTACAAGGTTACAGAATGTGGATTAAAAGATGTCTCCGAGATTGATTGGGGGTCGTAGAGACTTGTAAAGTCGACAGAAAAAAATTGACACAAGTTATCATTTTGACACTTACCCAGGTGTCATTCATCGGAGTAGAGATTTTGTTGTGGGTTTATCCAGATCAGGCAGTGTTTTACATGAATATAGATGCATGTTATGATAGCGCTTGACTTAAGTGACTCAATGAGGGATCCAGGGAACGAGAGAGCTGGTGTTATACGTGGGACTTTTATAATCAATATTTTTAATATATTTAATTTTAAAACATATGAAATTTTCATAATAATATGAAAATTCTTTTAAATGGATTTTGTAATATGTATTGAACACTTTTTTTAATAAATTGTGTCCAAATTTTTTAGTGCTGTTGGCTAATTTGATTACCATTATTTTTATTTAATGCACTCAGTCAGCCATGCAAATTAGTTGAAATTTATATCTTCACATTTATGAATAGAAATACCAAGTTGACATTGGTGTCAGTCATCGGAGTAGAGATTTTGGTGTGGGTATATCCAGATCAAGCAGAGTTTTACATGAATATAGATGTATATTTGGGATACATACATACATACGTATATGGAACTAGCGAGCTGGTGTTCATGTACATGGGATTTTTATCATCAATATTATGTACATATTTAATTTTTTTTATTTTTTTTATTGATTTTGTGATTTTTTATTTTTTTTTCTTAATGAATTGCATCCAATGCTGTCAATTAATTTAATGATTATATTTTTATTTATTGCGTTCAGTCAGCTATGCAAATTAGTTAAAATATATGTGGGGCATTTATTAATAGAAATATATGATAATTAATATGTTGAAATGAATCCAAGCCTCGCAGTATGTTACTCTTGCAAATTAGGAGGTTTATTTAGTGCATAGATTGCATCTTTCAAAATTGTCATTTGTGAGAAGTTGCAGTCCAGGGCATTAATTGTATTAGATGTTTTACCCCTTCTAGGTATTACCTCTCCGCATATGTGAGTGACAGGAGTCACCATCACTCAAGTCACAGAGCAATTGCGGATGGTCTGGGGCTGAACGTGCAAACATTTAATGTTATGGACTGCAATTTGCAACAATTAATTATTGTTTTGAAAGATACTATTATAATTACCTCCTAATTTCTGAGATCAGCAACAAACCGCCATGAATTTTTCATAATGTAAACAATGGGTCATCCACTGAGCTCCACTACAAATCCATAGAAGAGCTCTACTGATGAATATGGATCTATATTTTAACATCAATTTGCAGTCATAATGGGATCCTATATGTAAAGGGAGAAAGGGGCAGCCTCAAAATAATAATTTGAACTTAGCTATTTATAAATATTATTAACAATTAGTTTCCATGTGATAACAAAATGTAAGTGTAGATTTCTTTTTCCAATTGGTACATGCAATGGTGTTGACCAAAGAAAAAAACATTTTGATATTTTTTATGTTTATATTATTTTGTTTACTAGATTGTACCATGGCTGTGATTGGCCAAGAGGCCCCTGGTCAATCAAAGACGTGGCTAGTACCTAGGGGCGTTAACACTGTTCGGCAGCCAATCTGACAATATGAAACCCGAACCTGACTAGGTTCTGATGAAATTTGGTTTGGATCATCTGTAATTACTATACTACAGCTTGTTTTTTGTAGGGTAAGTCCAAAAAACATTAGCAGGTCCCTGGCACCAGATTTTACACCCTCCGATTGGGTATGAAATATCCCTTCTAGCATTCCCTGGTTTATGTTACAGCTCCCCAGTTTACACCTCCAACATCATATCGAAATGAGCCAAGAAGAGTCACATTTTGCGGCTGTGAGGCTGAATGGGAAGTCTCACTTCAGATGCCCCTATATTTGGATCTATAATATCTAGTGCCATTTTTTGTTCATATTAAATATAAGGATCTCATCTTTTAAATCACATCAGGATTGCGGTTCTGTGTTGTACAAAACATAAGATAGGTGCAGTTTAATAAATAGTATGGAATATGAGATGGAGATAAAAATTAGAGATGAGCGGATGTCAACTTTAAAAGACACCTGTCATCAGGTCTGTGTCACTTGTCCTGTCACCACTACCTGTTGGAGCAGCTCACAAGGATCCCAACCTAGCCTTTATCTAGTTATTTCATACATTATTCATTGTAAAATCATCTATTTTTTATTATGTAAATGAGGCTGGTCACATGGTCAGAGGCAGTGATGTCACTCCTGTTACCCCTCCCCTCTCCTCCCCCTGCTCATGTCTGTGTGTAATGTATAGTAAAGCATGGCTAGTGTGTGCTGCATCTGCTGACATGCTGCATCCTCCTAATATACAGGTGAGAGACACAGACATCAGCTACACATGAATCTGACATGTTCTGCTGTAACATGGCTGCCTGGAGCTGCTGTATCTCTCCTAAACACACACACATGCACACACAGGCTGCAGGGGGCGTGGCCACCAGCACCAGGAAGCACATCATTATACAGCCTCACATCATTATACAGGCTGTCAGTCATGCGCTGGGGGTGTGGCTGTGCCTCCCACTCATGAATAGAGTGGACAGCTTGAATATGCTAATGCTTCATTGGACATTTCACAGGTCATTTGCATACAGCTTTAGGACCTCATTGCTTAGGTTTACAGGCATGTAGAGGGACAATGAAGGGATAGAGGCAATGCTCTCTAATGGCAGTTTATGAAAATATATTTAGTTTAGGGGGGTTATTTTGCATGACGGGTTCTCTTTAAGTTAGGTCCGGGGTTTTTGTGCATCTCGTGTGACATATTGCCGGTTTGGGAGCCAAGCAGCCAATCCGGCAAATTGATACCCCTAGCCACTAGACATAGCTGTGATTGATCAGGGGGACCAATGGCTGATGTATTATGAAAGATTCTTCTTTCATACCACGGTACTAGGCATTTTGTCAGATTGGATATCTATTGATATAATAAATAATACCCATTCAACTTTTAAGTGGAACGTAGTTCTAAAGTTTACTATAAAAATAGTTTAATAGTTTAAATATGTTTCTCCAAAATTGTGTGATTATTTCACATCCATATCTTGAATAAAACATTGTTCTAAACTATCTCTTCGCTATGGTGCAGCGTGGCATGACCGGTCACAGCCAGTTTCTTTTTGTACGAAAAAACCCAGTAGTGTGTTACCCAAATATGGGAAAATTAGAACCCAGGGACAAATATACAGCAATATATGTATGGATAAGTATAAATGTACCGTGGTATTTTTTTCCCTGGGTTCTAATCTTCCCATATTTGGATACAATAGGTAACACATTGCATTAAGTGATCTTAGGGGTTTGTGCTAGTTGGGGTATTGGAGGAGTTGGCTCAGGTCGCCATATTATGTCCAAACACTAGGACATGAAGCATGATATAATCTCTTGTTCATTCCTAATTCTGTTCATAAATGTTGGTATTAAAAGCCCTGTAGTGTTGTCACATTAAAAGAATGTATGGAAATCACAATACTCTGGATGTAGGGGTGCTTGAAGCAGGTTGCTAAATTATCTGAAAGGGAAATTTTAGCACTCTTATATGCAAAGTAAGTATTCAATAATAAGGGTAGATGAGGTCGGGGACTAAACTAGGCTCACATGTATCTAAACTAAGAACTGCAAGTATCAAAAGTTGAGAAGTGATATAGGTCACAATGATTGAGACTAGCTTAAAAAACCGCACTTATAGAGTAACTCCAACACCAGTGTCACCAGGTCAGAGGTCACAAATAAGTCCAGGGTATTGCGTGGGGTATAGATTGGGCCCATTGGGACTGATATTGACTAAATTCAATTTGATTGCTATCTATCTGTCTATATTCATTGTACCTGAGTAGATAAACTAGTGCATAATAACCAGTGTGGATGGGTCTTCTGCAGGTTAAAAATTAGACAGTATAGCCCCCCCCCCCCCCCCCATGCACAATTATAGGGACCCTTTGACTGCTCACAGAAGCCCTTGGCAAAATTGTTTCACATACTCTACCGTGACATTGGTCCATCTTTTTTTGTTTTGTGACAGAGGGAAGAAAAGACTTACTTCTGGCTCTCAACTCTCCAAGATGCCAAAAGAACAAGGATGTGTACCTGAAAATTATTCAAGAAAAGTTGCTTATTTAGAACTACTATAGTAAGAATCAAGCATCCAGTAATGTAGAAAAAAATATAAAAATATTTGAAAAAAAAATCATTTAATAGCCCAGTGGTTTGTTAGCTAAACACATCCATTTGGTTGACAGCATCTTTGACTCAACATTAGAAGGATGGTGTAATAATTAGCAAAATCACCGAGGAAAACAGTATAGAAGGTGTTTCCACACATTTCCTTTGTAATAATCACATCTGATGTTACATATGATAGATAGAGATATACTGTAATTCAGAGCTTGCTGATTTTCTCAATGCATAATCAAGAAAGAAACATCTGACAGAAAGTAAAATACAAGGATTATAATAAGGCATTTAGATTTCTGTTATATGTCACTGTTCTCTGTCTATAGACTGAGGGGGGAAGAATGTCCAGTTCTACCTCCTGAAATGCTGAATATGTTGGGAAATAATTATCCCAATATTATATTGATTTCAGTATTTCCGCCTAGTGGCTATCATGCCAAAACTTTAGAGTTTATAGGGGGGGGGGGGGGGGTTGAAATTTGCTTCCCTACATGATATGTGGCTGAATCACATGCAAAAAAATGTTTTCAGGTGCCCTTAAAAAATGGAATCCAATTTCATAAGGCCTCATTCCCAATCTAGTGCATTTTCATGAAAAAGGAAACTGTTGCTATGAAAATGCAGATTATAGAGCTGGAAAACTGAAGCAGATTGTACTCAGTGTCATCTCTGCAGGTAGCATGTTATAAACCAGGAGGAGCAGAGGAGATTGTATGTAGTGTCCTATCTGTATACAGCATATTACAGAGCAGGAGGAGCAGAGGAGATTGTTTGCAGTGTCCTATCTATATGCAGCATATTACAGAGCAGGAGGAGCAGAGGAGATTGTATGCAGTGTCCTATCTGTATACAGCATATTACAGAGCAGGAGGAGCAGAGGAGATTGTATGTAGTGTCCTTTCTGTATACAGTATGTTATAGAGCAGGAGGAGCAGAGATTGTATGTAGTGTCCTTTCTGTATACAGCGTGTTATACAGCAAGAGAAGCTGAGGAGATTGTATGTAGTGTCCTTTCTGTATACAGTATGTTATAGAGCAGGAGGAGCAGAGGAGATTGTATGTAATGTCCTATCTGTATACAACATATTACAGAGCAGGAGGAGCAGAGGAGATTGTATGTAGTGTCCTATCTGTATGCAGCATATTATAGAGCAGGAGGAGCAGAGGAGATTGTATGTAGTGTCCTTTATGTATGCAGCATATTACAGAGCGGGAGGAGCAGAGGAGATTGTATGTAGTGTGTTACCTGTATACCGCATATTACAGAGCAGGAGGAGCAGAGGAGATTGTATGTGGTGTCCTATCTGTATACAGCACATTACAGAGCAGGAGGAGCAGAGGAGGTTGTATGTAGTGTCCTATCTGTGTACAGCATATTACAGAGCAGGAGGAGCAGAGGAGGTTGTATGTAGTGTCCTATCTGTATGCAGCATATTATAGAGCAGGCGGAGCAGAGTAGATTGTATGTACTGTCTTTTCTGTATGCAGCATGTTATAAATCAGGAGGAGATTGTTTGTAGTGTTGTATCTGTATACAGCATATTACAGAGCAGAAGGAACAAAGGAGAGTGTATGTAGTCCTATCTGTATACAGCATATTACAGAGAAGGAGGAGCAGAGGAGATTGTATATAGTGTTCTATCTGTATACAGCATATTGTTACTTTTGTTACTTTTTATTGGTTATACAATCTTTATTTTTTTGGCAATTTGGACATATAAGGGCTTATTTTTTTTTTGTGACATGAGATGCACTTTACAAATATTTCATTTTAGTGGGTCATTAGCTTATTGATGAGATTTTATTAACTCTTGAATGTATGGTGGAAAAGAAAATTGTCGATTTTGGTTTCCTTTCTTTTTGTATTTTTTGGGGGTCGTACACCGTACACTAAAAATACTATATTATCTTTATTCTACAGATCACTATGATTACAGTGATACCTCATTTATATAGTTTTTCATTTATTTTTACAATTTTACTGGAAAAAAACTAATATAGAGGAAATCTCATTTGTTTTTGCATCGCCATCTTTTCGGAGACGTAACTTTAGCTAGTTTAGGACTTATTTTTACGCGTTGAGTTGTCAAGTGGTACCATTTTGGCACACTTAACTTTTTTTGATCACTTTTTAGAACAGTTTTGTGAAGAGATGAATTTATACAAATGTATTTATGAAAAATGTACATTTTTGGCGAGTTTTTTGTGTTTCTTTTTACGGCGTTCACCGAGCTGCGCATGCTCAGTATGTTACAGCCAGAAGGCAGGGACCCGGCACCCAGAAGAGGATCGAACAGCCCCGGGCACTGGCAGTCCCGGTGTTGCGATCAGAGAAGCGGACCCCCCTGGTAAGCGCCGCGCGGGGGGGTGTCAGATTCTTGTCCCTTGCCCCTTGCACACCGTGTTAGGGGTTAACACCTGCGATCGGAGAAATCTCCAAACGCGGGTATTAGAGGCGGGTGTCGGCTATAATAAATAACCAACACCTGCAGCTTCTGGTGTCGGCTCCTGAACGGAGTTCAGACGTAATAGTACTGAAAATTGTGGGAACGCACCTCCCGCGATGCAGTACTATTACGTCAAATTCGGTAAGGGGTTAATTATATGCAGCCCCCTCACCCCCTATAGATTAATTATATACAGCCCCTTTCCTCCCCACCCAGGGATTCATTATATTCAGCCTCCTTCACCTCTATGGATTCATTATATACAGAACCTCTCACCCCATATGGAATAATTATATACAGCTCTCCTGTCTTCAACCAGGTCTTCTGCCAACATCTGCAGCGGCACATGGCAGCCGGCATCCTGCAGCTCACAGAAACCAGGCACCACCAAGGAGTAATGAGATGTGGCTGCATGTAAGGCCACCAAGCAGCTTTGGACCCCGACACTCACCTTGGCATGCTGGATGCTGGCGCCATCCCTGATAGGGTCTATTAGCCAGTATAATGGTAAAAAACCTTTGTTGCTTCATCACTCCTTTTTACCAGTAAGTGGACACATAAACCAGATGCAAATAACCTTGATCTGAAGAGGGGTTTAGACCCCTGCATGCATTATCAATTGGACTGAAATACAGGGTAAGATTTTTCAGGGCTTGTTTTCTACATACGCCCTTATACCAACTCCACAGCAAATCGGTGTAGAGGGGTTTGCAGGGGACCATGCTTAGCAGTGGAGGAGGCCTGTGTGGGGCATTCCTGCTCTCCGCACTACCAGGAACTAGAGCACAATTCTGGCGCAGATTTGTTGATGCCTCCTGACTGATCCGCTGCGGTTGTATGGGTAATTTTTCATATGCTTATGCAAAATGCGCCAAAGTATGATAAATCTTCACCAAAAACTTTCAGCAAAGCAAGTCCAGTCTGTTCTCAGTCATCCAGTTTGTTCAGAAGTTGCTTCCATTTATTTTCAATTAATCTAATTTGTATTATTGCAAACCCATTTACACACCCCGGGTCAGGGGGTATTCCTTCTCACCAGAACCTCTTCATTATTGCTCGATTATAGGTGAAGTGACTATGCTACTAATAAACATTTCATCTTCTTCTGCGCACATCGACTCGGTAATCATTGGTTCTATGAGAATTACCAAGCTTTCCTGTGTGTCACAGTGGAACCCTATCCATAGATTCCTCCAGCTAATTAGAAAGATTACTCTGGGGTTAGATAACTTGACTTACTAGACTTGGAATCTTATCGAGGGATAAATCAGATTTATATATTCAGCAGCAAGATAAATGTTTGACCAGACAGGATTTATTACCGGTCATATCGTCTCCATATCCATCCCAACAGGACAGATAACTGTTTAATCTGTGCAGCAAATGATGACACACCAGAACTCCAGCTGCTGCTCTTGGTAATGCCCATATTCCGCTGCTTTATTCTTTTCCATGTCTCCACATCTCCTACAGCAAAAATTAACAGCAGCTGCGGCAACCAATGTCTGATTGATGGCTTACACATCCAGATGGCAGAAGCTAAAAATGTTTTTGCCTTGAACCTGCAACTGTCTCAGACGCTATAATTCATATCCAGTTATACACAGCTCCCTCCACTACTTCACTGGCTTCGAGGTTCTAATCATGGCTACGTTAATGGCAAATGATGTACTGGGATAATCTGCAGGTGAGCAGATGGCTGCAGACTTCTCAGCCAGGGACATGTCCATGATATCATTACCAAATCACAAGTTTTAGCAGAACGAAAGTCAGCAATAGCAAAAAAAAGATTAACCTCTATGTCTAGACAAAAAAATGAAACAACAGAACATTGAAAACCAGCAAGAATAAGGTGTTCATAATAATAAGATCCAACATTATTTGGCTTAGCGTCATCCAATGATCATCATCAGCCATTGGCTCAACATCACCAAGTGATCAGCATCAGCCATTGGCTCAACATCTCCAAGTCATTAGCCTCAGCCATTGGCTCAACATCTCTAAATTATCAGCATCAGCCATTGGCTCAACATCTCTAAATTATCAGCATCAGCCATTGGCTCATCAGCACCAAGTTTCCAGCATCAGCAATTGGCTCAACAGCACCAAGTGATCAGCATCAGCCATTGGCTTAATAGCACCAAGTGATCAGCATCAGCCATTGGCTCAACATCATCAAGTGATCAGCATCAGCCTTTAGCTCAACATCACAAAGTTATCAGCATCAGCCATTGGCTCAACATCACCAAGTTATCAGCCATTGGCTCAACATCACCAAGTGATCAGCATCCGCCATTAGCTCAACATCACCAAGTCATCAGTCTCAGTGGTTGGCTAAGCGTCATCCAATGATTGTCTAAGAGGAATTTCTTGTGAGTCAGTACCAGACCACTGAAAGGGATTGTCCGGGTTAATGCATTGTTTTACTATGGGCTCTGATGGTGCAAAAATTAAAGAACTTATACCTAAATCGATCCTTACCTCTGGTCCAGTGTACCTGGTCCAAACCACCTCTCATCATTGCCAGCCTCTGTTGGCATGCAGATACTCAGCAGTGACATTGTGCGAACAGCCTCTTCTTGTGATGTATATGTTTGGATTAACTGAGGGCTTTCTGTAGAGATGATGTCTCCTTTGAACCACTATAAGAATACAGTGGTTCAAAGGAGACATCATCTCTACAGAACAGGAGGTGAGTAGAAGTTCCCAGAAAACCCCTTTAAGATATAAATTGTGTGGAAATGCTAAGTTGCCTACTTGTATCAACACAGGTCTTTGTAACATATACCTGGCCCACAGCCATGTGTATGTGTGTTATTGTATACAGCAGATAACTTTAAAGATTTCGATGCTCAGGTATTTGGAAAATTAAGTTGAACACAAAAAAGAACAGGACCCAGTTTTTATTGTTATCTTGTTATCTATTCAAGCACAATAATTCACTGAAAAGAATGTGCAGCATCAGTAAACTGTTGCTAAGGTGCATAGATTTGACAAAAATTTACATGTCTTTTGTCAAATTCCAATAAAGAGAAAGTCTTTCATTGTAAATGCATCTTATCTTGTAGAGTAAGTTTTGTGACAAGTACACATTACATGTGGGGAGTCCCCGGGGAGGGAGCAGATGCAGCCTTTGTGCCTGTGTCAGTCTCCCCTCCTTCACACTCATGCAGCTCCCTCCCCCCTTCCTGTTATATGCATTGAGCAAGCAGGAGAGGGAGGGGGATGGTGTGGAGTAGAGGAAGAATGTATGAGCAGACACAGGCACACACAGGCTGCAGCTGCCCCTCCCCAGGTGTCAGGGAACCAGTTAATATAAAGTAAATTTATAAAAATTACTAAAATTATTCATAATGCTGACAAAGGCATTTAAAAGAAGAATAGCATAGGTTATAGGAACCTATGATATTCCTGATGACAGGTTTGCTTTAAGCTAGGCTTACATAACATTATCCCACCAGCTTAGTTATCTTCTTATATGCTCTCAGAACACAAATTACTGCAATTTAGACAAAGAGTAAAGGAAATCTAACTTTTTTAATGCATTGTGAAGCAAACATACCTTGAGAATGCTGTAGAGACACTGATACAGAAACATATCTTGTTTAATCCCTGAACAATCATAAAAATTCAGGGCCTTTGGAAAGCTGAGTCCTGCTGGCTGCCATACATAAACACGTTACACAGAGTTTCTCAACCTGAGCTGGATGACTCATACACAGCAGCTGGGGGATGGTGGAGTGATTGATTACTTCTGCCTGTCAGGGACAACACAGTGAATACAGCGATTTCTGAAGCAGTGCATAATTAGGGGAAGAGGAAAAGCGCTGGGGAAGCCACAGGAGCCTCATTATCATAATTTTATAATAGTTTTTTCAGTAAAACCACTCAGTTCAGGATTTAACAAGAAATGTTGCTGCATCAGTGTAGCTGTGGTTGGAAAGTAATAGTTCTCCTTACAGAGACTGCCAATTAAGGCCACCATGTAGAGATGTGTAGTCTTATAGCCATGGATGCTCCATAAGAAGCCTTATAAGAAGCCTTATGATATGATGCGATATTAACACCAAACCAGTATATCTATTCCAGAAGGAACAAATTCCAAAATGTACAGATATACTAGTTTGGTTTTAATCCCGCATCATGTCATAAGGCCTCTTGTAGGACATGCTTGATGTCAAGGGAGCGACCTTACAAGGTGGCTAAAAGAGGTGTGGTTTTCCTTATCCCACTTAGCATATTTTCTCAGTGTAGCTGCAGCATTCTCACTGTATGTTTGGTTCACAATGCATAAAAGCTAATGGTAGATTTCCTTTATGGTTTTCAAAGTAAGGGTCTAGAAAAGAAGAAAACGGGTGCTCCAATAGATAAAACCAAAATTTCCTTGAAATGACAGATACAGGGAAGTTTGTTAAAAGCTCATAAAATACACACAAAAGTACATAAAAGCTGTTGAACTCCTTGTAAAAATTGGAAAAGTGAGATCTCCTGGTTACTAATGGCTATATTTTCCTAATAGCACTCTGTAGGGTAAAATCAGAGAAATCCTTGATCGGAATTGTTTTTGTTTCCTTGCAATGTATGTGCTATCAATAGTATATATGGATATATATATAGTAATCAAATTGTTACCATTGATGACCAATTATAAATAGTGCCCTAGAGTTCAGTGCACTGTAGGAAATAACCTTATCACAGGATCTGACCCTGAATTTCTGATTCATGCTGGAGCTATGGAGTTTAAAAAACTTCTGTCAGCCTTTTTTAAGCAGTAAATCAGAGTGATGTGAAATACGTTTTTTGTGTGTGCCCTACAGAAGAAGACTGTCAGACACAAATATGTACTTAGAAGAGACAACAACAATACAACCACATTGTGCAGGAATACTCTGAATTGTTCACAGGTCTGCAATATGAATAATTGTTTTCGGTAGAATGAGTTGGATAGTGCGTTAGTCACTGTCAGTGTCGAGACAATCAAATGGTGAAAGAGCCCATTTCCTTAGTTATGATACGGCTGTCATACGGATGCACTTTACTCATACTTCTTGTGTATCTCACTGGCATAAATTTCATGAGACTATAAAGAATGGGCATTAAATTTCAACATGTATGATCTCTGGGCATGGCTTGAGAAGAATGTGTTACCATACTCCTGGGACCCTTTGGACCCAGATTCCCTGGTAAGGGAAGCCCTAGAACTCCACCTGTAGCATCTCCTTCATGGAGGTCCAGTGCTTGTGAGTGTGGCTCTGTGACTAGTATTTTTAAAGGACATCTACCACCTGGATGAAGGACTGTATGCAAATGAGCCTAAAGGGCTGCAGGCTCCATTAACACCTACGGAGCCTGGAGCCCCTCAGGCTCATTTGCATACAGTCCTTCATCGTGGTGGTAGATGCCCTTTAATAGCAATATCCACTAACTGGCAAGTCAAAAAGGTCTTTGGTAAAATGCTATGAACCCCTTATCTGTACATACTGGCCTATCTCACCTTCTAGGAAATGAAGGCGGAAACACTTGGATGCTTTACACCTTCATGAGTCTGCACTTGGTCTGACTGCAGAAGAAGTATAGAAAAGAAGTCTTATTTTACCATGTTGTTACCATGTTCCTTTAACCATTTCCTACAGTCGAGGACGCATCCTACTATAGGTGTAGATATGCTGGTGATTTAGAGAGAATCCATAGATAGGATTTTCTATATACTCGATATTCCAGAACTCCCTGATAATTCCTTCTGCTCTAACCCACTTTAGTAACTGCAGTTGTGCCATTGATGCTCAATATTTCTCCACCTAAAATGTTTTGCTGCCCCAATGCTGTTTGATCCTCATGGTGAAAGTTGACCAAACCATCAAAGACCAAAATAATAAGAGCTCCATGGAACTACAGTTTTTTGCCTACCTTCTAATAATCAACCTGATGATATATCTTTAGTCTTAGGCTCCCTACATCAAATAATCCCTGAATTGGAAGGCTACAAAAAAATAAAAATGTGGACAGATTTGATGGTATAGAGAGTTGCATTTTGTGGATGTGCTGGGGTAGTCATGGAATTGGATGGATAGGGTTTGGGATTGTTGGGGGTGACTGAGCACTTGGGTGCTTATGATTTGTAACATGTTAGTGGGTTGAAAGCTGCTTTGATACCCTGTGCCATGATGAGTTATTATTTTGTTTTTTTGCTCCTCCATGTTTTACTGTTGGTTATGTTTTGTGTAGTTTCTGATCATTCTATTTATTTAATGTCCTGTAGATCCTCAGCTAAATATAAAGGAATCGGAAGCAAATTTAAACATAATTTACAAGGTTTGAAGCTTCCACTTTCCAAGGTCTTCTAGACCAAAATTCACTGTTAGTAGTTATGTATTCATATTGCATGAACCTCTCCAAAAAGTGAATACATGTTTCAAACCATGTTGGGGGAAATTTCTTAGGGGAGGTGCATTGTGTCCAGTCGTGATAACCTCCGCATGATGCGCCGGATTTACTAAGAGGTCCCAACCACTTAGTAACTCCAATGCAGCCCTCTGCAACTCCAATGTGCAAGAATTGGATCTACGCCAGGTCCGATCTGGTGTAGATTTCTGCTGTAAGCTGCGCCAGTATTTTGGCAGAGGTTATTGTAAATTTGGCAGGCCCGGGCATCCCCTCCCTGTACACCATCACACCCACTTTTACAAGTGCTTTATGGCTTTTACAAGCCTCAATAAGTCACAAAATCTTTGGTGTGAACCCAGAAAACATGATAATTTCACCCCACTAAGTACTTAATAGTTTACCCAGATGTGAACTGTTCTCTCTTTAATTTCATTAAATGAAATGGAAATTTTGACTTATGAATACTCCTAACTTTAAACACTTCCTACAAATAATGGAAACTGAAAGACGGATCACTCACGAGTCATGACTTGGCTGTTGGCCATTAAATAATTGCATTCCCCATGAAATACCCATTTTGCTAGAACTTTTCTCATAACTTTAGGTAACACCCACTTGGCTAACTACTTCAAAGTATCTAGAAGGAATAACAGAGGAACAGCACAATATAAAGTAATAACATTTCAGAATTATTTTATACCCAATGCAATTACTTAGTCCAGAAATCGACCCAGGATCGTAAACTTTTGAAGACAGAAGTGTCTAGGTTTTTGTGATTTTTATGATAGCAAATAATATCCTCGAAAAATGAATCCTACTCAATGAATATTTAATGTTTTTTGTAATTTTTTTTTTATATTTTCAGGTAAATATTGCTCCGGTGGATCTTTTGACAAAAGTTAGTGGACCATCTAATGTTAAAGAACACTTCAGCTTTCGATCTTCAACTTTCTATGACTTTCTGAATCCGTAAGAAAAATATTTTAAGGAAGTCCAAACTTTACTACTATTGTAGAGACATATACCTTGATATAGTTATACACTAACTACAAGGGCAGTGACGGGTGTTTGTCATAAAGTATATGACTGAGCACCCCAGACAGTAGCTGGATATAGCACAAGAATTGGCTTGCATCAAGAAATGCCTCGAAGGGATGAAGACAGCACACCTCTGACGCCAGTTACTACTGTTCATGTCTGTGTTTATCAAGCCAAATGGCAGGACTCTGAAAATAGCTGCTTTATTAGCCAAGGGCTCTTCCGCCTTCCTGCATCACAGGTAGTTTATATGACTGAGATTCACTGCTGTTCTTATCATACAATCTTAGTGTGCATAAGCAGAAAACCTATGTTATTTATGTTCTCAAGTGACAGAGCTATATTGCTTTATCTTTTTAACCATTTTTCACTCTTATCTGGTTTTATGGTAGATTTCTCAAGGCTTTTAACATTCAGCTGTAATGGATCTTAAAGGAAATTTACTATCAAAATTAGGCATGGATAAACCCGTGACACTTACTCATAGATCCAGGCACCGTGACTGTGGTGATCTTCTTATGTTGTTTATGTTGTTTATTCATGGCCTCCTTCCAAATTATGCCAATGAGCCTAAAAGGCTACTGGGGTGGTTCCCAGAGTCCTTCCATGCACCAGATTCACAGGCCGGTTACACTGTACAGGAGCACTTCCTCCTCGAAGTGTGTAATGAAGCTACTTGTGCTGCATTGAGATCACATCAGACAGAGGGTGGGGGAAGTGTGGAGGGAGCAGAGGGGAGGGTGAGGCAGTGTAATAGCCTGTGAATCTACAGCATGGAGGGACGGAGGAACCTCCCAAGTAGCCTTTTAGGCACAATAGCATCTTTTTAATAGTTGATTTTTGAAGGAAGGAGGCATACCCTAATTGCAACATGGTAAAGGCAGCTTTGGGCTTTCTCAGATTTGATATCATTGGCATGCCACGATTGTACGATTGGGGTACGATTGGTGATAGCGGAAGCCACATAGACACTGTAGTCCAGGTTTGACCAGTGTCTGAGAGGCTAAACAACTAGGAATGGAGCTTTTCCAATAATTGGTTTTAGTGGCAGGAACAGGCAGTAATAAAACAGCCGAGCACCAGCTGTATCAGTACATGATGTCCTGCAAACTGCATCTGATGCACTGCCGTGGAAACCTGGCACATTGGAAGAACCACCCTCAATGGCTGCCATAAATAAACGAGAAGGTGGTTGTTAAGGGGATGCCTCCTGCACCTTCAGTTCATGTTCTCTTTCTGTTAGTCAATGTACATTTTAGCCAGCACATTGTTAGGTGTATGCTTAAATAAACTATTCTAATGTTGTCATATGTAGGATTAAAGTACATGCATGCATTCCCACTTCAATAGTAAGCCTTTACCTGGTTTTATAACTTTATAAAGCCCATTATGTTCATTTAGTATTTACACAAGGTTTCATGCTGTAAAGTACTTGTAGTCAACTAACACTGACCACACTGTATAACAAAAGAGAGATGCCATCCTCAGTTTAGGCTTATAGGGGACTGTTTGACTGTTATACCCAATCCATAGGATAGCAATCTGATCAGTGGGGGTTCTGACTTCTGGGACCCCATCAACCACTAGAATAGGTCACCTCCCCCCCCCCCCATCGATCAGACTGCTATCCTGGGGATTGGAGATAACCATCAAACTGTGGATGATGCCATCTAAACTTTAGGTTTATAGGGGATGTGCCAAATTTGATTGTTATCTCCAGTTTTCTCTGCAATTTCCGATACTACCATAGTATTGAATTGAGTTTCAAGTTGCATGCTCAACCTGCTGCTACTACAATGAGTAATATTGGGACCCCCATTTTGCAATCAGTGGTGGTCCATTCTCATTATCATGTGGTTCCCATCAATCAGATGGTTAACCAACAATCACGTAGAGGTGGGAGCTAAAGGCTTTAAACTATACAGGAGTAGCCCCATGTTAATCAGTTATGTTGAACAGTAGATCTACAAGTGCTGCGTTACCATCCTTATTAACTAGGTGTCATAACATAACTTAGGTGACAACATGAAAAAGAGCTTTGAGCCCTAGTTCTTGCTTTTTCAAGTAGTCTGTGATGTCTACGATTATCATTCTTAAAAAACAAAGCTGCATAGACGTCTGACATACCCAACACCTTTAACTCTGCAATGGTAGCAGCACATACCGTACTGTGCAAATTAATCAGAGATCACTTCCTACTTGTCATAAAAATGCTTCTTTTTTTCAAAGCAGTAATTTATAAGACATGATCACAGGACTCACACAACATTTGACTCTGCTCCACGACTTCAAACACAAGACTCATTGTAAATCAGCAAATATTCAGGTGAAAGGAGACACAGGAACTACTCATTCTGTACACTTCCCTGTCTGAAGTTCTAAGAACTTCACCAAACGTGAAGATATGACCTACCAAACGCTTTACTGAAATTTTCCTGACTTCTAACAGTAAAACACAGTATGGGGCTTTCAGCGAATGAGAATAATTCTTCATAGGGTTATCGAGCACTAATGAGACAAGTTGTCTGTAGATGGCTCCTCCGCTTGGGAAGATATGTCAGTATGGCTTCTACAAATAACCTCACTGCTTTTTATGTCAAAGTTATGGCTAAGATAAAAGATCAAGACTCTTCAGGGAGTATATTGCTGATACAGGAGTAATGCATAGCTGGAACAGCATCATAACTTTATATGTGCATTTAGTAGGGTTATAGTAAAACTTGTTTACTACAGGTATTAAACATAAGTGACTAGGATATGCATCAATGGCTTATTGGTGTAATTATTTCCAAAAACTAGATGGCTTTAACTCTCCTGCAATTCTTTTACGAACAGGTAATTTTTCCGTGCTATATGCAAACTTGTTAGCCAGTTACCTTGAGTTCTCAAGGGGCTTTGTAAGTGGTGGTGGTCATTGCTATTGCTCATTGCTCATGGTTATTGCTATTGCTCATGGCTATTGCTTGAGTAAGAATGGGCAAATTAACAATGCAGGGAGGAAGTAAATGGTTGCTTGGAACCTAATACTGATAGACCCATGGTGGAGATGGAATAGCAGCCCCCAGCAGAATCTTGTAAAACGTTCTACCCAGAGGGAAAGTTTTAAGCACCTCAACCTTCAGCTACCATACACCAGAACCAGCACCCATGGTCATCTCCAACTGAAATTGTGTTCCTGCTCAAGGCAGGATCTATAATTCTGTCCTGTGTGCATAACAAGCACTTTAGAACGTAATTCATTCTGCTTATGTGTTAATGTCTATTAATTTGTCTTTGTTTTGACCACCCCAAGATTGTAGCTATGGACAACTTTTTTCCCAACTTTCCTGACAATTCTGGCTCATCTCTCCTCATTACTGTTATTAATATTATAGCATTAATTTGTTGTTTGCCAAGTTGGCAAAGAGGGCAAAACCAGTTGATGGTCTGATACTGTCCAATCAGTGCTGACAGAGTCGGATTGTGCAGTAACACACAACAGCTAGTAACACCCACTTGTTTAACTACTCATAGGCAGTCATTTATCTTGGGTTTTTTTCTCAATTGCAACCTTTTTTTGGCACATTTGTATATTTGTGCCTCAATTTACAACTGTTCTGCTTAGCAAAGTTAGCTCCACAATAATTTTTCAGTGTCGCTCTTGATATATCTTTAATGATGTGGACATACGAAAAAGTTAGCCATTTTGGCACAAATTGTGGTCAAAAAGTTGCAAATAAACTCCAGACAGCACCACACTGAACCAGAGCCCAAAGAGTTGTGAACAAAGTCAGGCACATTTACGTAGGACCTAGTGCCAGTTTTCTGTCCGACATTGCATATTCTTTCATTTGCCAAATGTTCGCACATGTACTGTAGAAGTGTCCGAGCCACATATGTGGCGCACATGACCCTTTTGTGTTGCAGCTGCACTATTCTTCACGCGACACAAATTTTGTCATTGAAATGGGCGTTCTGGTGCACAGTTCGACAGTTTAACATGCAAAGTCTGACAGAAGTGTGTTGCAGGCCCCATGTTAAAGGTACACAAAAAAAAGTTGGTGTACTCTGTCGGGGCAGTTCACGGAAACCAGATTCATGAAGAACAGGCACTACAATTTATGAATGTGTTGCCCGCTTTGCTCTACACACAGAGGTACACATAGTGCAGTTTGTACTGATTTTAGTAAATGCGCCCCAATGTGTTTGTTTTAAAACAGAAAGATTTTAAAAAACACTCACCCTGGACAACTCTTTAAAATAGTAACAGCTATTTTACCCTATTGATGCTCACCGAAAAGGGGAGAGAACATACAGGTTAGTATTTAACCATATATTAGGAATTTCTTAACAAAAAGCATAATCAGTATTTTGTGTGAGTTGTAATCAACATACTGTAAAGAAAACCTCCATTAATTCCTCCAGCGTTGCTTTGAGCTTGCGATTCCGCTCTGACATCCCTGCAGAAGGCTGCTGCTGAACTTTATAGCAGAGCATAACACAATATAGCACTAAACACATAAGGGGGATAAAACAGAGAATAAGGCAAACAACTGAGCCCAATAACCTGCCACAGAAAGAGGTTTTCCAGCACTTTGTTGATAGCGATTCTTTGTTCTCGCTGCCGAGCACTTTCCCAGATTGCACTTTAATTATCCTGCACTTTCTTCAAAGAAGATATGTGTTGGCTCAATGCCAGCATTAGCTAAGATTCCTCTTGTCACTACAGTGTCTAACAGCATGTACAGAACAATATCCCAATTAGATCTTTAAGTGCTGGAAACATGATATAGCGCAGCATTCTCCTCTTGACACTGTGGAAGTTTGGAAATGGAGAGCTAAGGTGAAAGCCGCTGCCTTAAGCATCCTTCACATGTGCTGGTAAACAGGTAACTTGCCTTGTGAAGTGTGTCTACAAAGAAACCGTGCCCTTGTTAGTGCCAGTAAATATTAGCAACGGGGATATATACTATCACTGGAAGAATGGTACACGTTTAACATCGACCGCTCACTATAATTGTCTCAGGGGTGAGGTTATTGTCACATAAAACGTTTATATTTCATCTATATTTTCACATTGAGTTAAAGTCACTCAACAGTTTGAAGTAAAAATGTAACCTGTTTGTATACTGTACAGTTTATTTGCTGCTGCTAAGGTCTTTGTGTTTTGCTATTCATTGTTGTTGTATTTAACATGGAGCCACAGCCTTGGATTAAAATCGAAAGATTTATGTGTGCCAGGATTTCTGTTCTTAGGTGAAACTATCATCTTTTGCCGACTCTTAAGCACTACTGGGAAGTGAGCAATCCCACTTTGTGTGCTACTGATTTGGATTTGGATTAAAAGTTGACCCCCTTTGCCTCAAAGCCCCACTCTCGGATTGGTAACCACTGCAATCTGTCAGGCTAGCGAGTGTGGATCCTCTGGACCACTGCAGACGATGACACAAGCCACTGCACCAATTAGCGGTGCGCTGGCCCTTTACATTTCCTGAAGGTGCCCTAGGAGACGGAGACGTGCGCGGACGGAACTCGGCTGAGATACAGAAACGGGGAGAGGTGAGCTGCGCTGGGGCCGTGCCTGCAAACCCCAGGGAGCACGGGTGAGCCCGCGACCCGCGATATGGGTCGCGGGGTCACCCGTGACACAATCCAAAGCAGAACAACGTAGTCCATATTAGAGAAGAGCGATTCAGTCAAGATTTGCTTACCTGAAGCGTCGCCAAAACTTTTGGATCTATTTAGTCCATACCAATGTTGCTTTAATTGTGCGGTAAATTGGTATATAACTCTCTTTTGACCTCTAAAACAATTTATTTTATTAAAAAGGTCCTTTCTTGCTTTGTAAATTCTTTGCAAATTTTTACTTTTTCAGTTTCCACTTAACCAATAATAACGGAAGCCTTATGAACATGGTCTAAATGCACAACAATGGAAACTTTTCAACAAATTTTTTGTAAGATTGGATTCCACTCTGTATCTATTTGGCTCAAACCAATGTTGCTTTATTTATCCTGTAAATTTGTCAATAACCCCTGTAGCCCCCTAAAATGCAGTCCTATCTTGCTTTGTCGGTTTTTAAGGATTTTTTACATTACCAGTTTTCCTTAAAACAATAATCCAAAGTCTAGTGGACATGGTGCAAATAGACAATAACAGAAATGATCAAAAGTTGTGCCAATTTGTGTCAGATTTCCACTTAATTTTTCAATATATTTCCTCAACCTCTAGTCAATATGTACATATACAGGCGGTCCCCTACTTAAGATCACTCGACTTACAGACGACCCCTACAAACGAACCTCTGGATGTTTAATCTCAGGCCACAATAGACAATTATAACAGGTATCAAAGGTGTCTAGAATTAAGCTTTATTATTAATCCTGGTTCTTATGACAACCCAACATTTTTGAAATCCAATTATCACAGAGACCCAAGAAATTTTTGGCTTGGGTTAAAATGATAAAATTCCGACATGCATACAAATTCAACTTAAGAACAAACCTACTGAACCTATCCTGTATGTAACCCTGTGCCTGTAAATATATATAAATATATATATATATATAAATATATATAAAAACTCAGATTTTCCAACTTTTATACCTGCCGGTCTCAGGTATGTTACTGTCTTGGTCTCAACTCTCTGCCTCTCTTATCTATTGGAAGTTATACAATTAGGGGGATTACTGTACACTAAAGTTATTGGTACACATTGGATAAAAGTTGTCTGAAGGCCGGACATGTGAATTTCTGTTAGGCCCCTTTCACACTTGGTCTTTCACCAACATGTTCTGTGCGTGCTTTTGATGCAATAAACATGCTTTTTGTAATCATTGGTTTTTTTTCACACACACACTCGTGTTTTTTTTAATGCACGTTTAAATCTCAGCATGCTAGGGCTTCCGGTTCCGGCCCCGGCATGTAGGGAGACACGCAGCGGAGCTCCGCCACCCGACCGCACGAAAAGCGCAACAAGCGCGCATAACACCGCCGCACCGGACATATAGAGCAGTGTTCCCCGGCTACCGGAATCGGGAGACCTCACCTGGGGAAATCGCCAGGCGCTGAACGGAGCGGGAGCACAGAACCGCCACAGACTCCCCCGGACCACGTGCTGGCAACATGGCGCCGCCTGCTCCACGCAGCGGGAAGGGAGAAGCATCAGAGGATGAATCAGATGCTGGATCACAGCAGGGGGTAAGGCAGCCCATTAATTACAAAAAGCTGGCTAAAGAGGTGGCAAAAAAGATTACCCCAGGCATACAGGAAGCAGTCTCCAATGCCATAGAGGAGACACTGCAGAGTATACAAGCTGAGGTGGACCAGCATACGTCCCAACTATCTGAAGCAGAGCATAGGATATCTACTCTAGAAGATGACCTGACAGTAGCTCTGAATAAGTTAACGGCAGTCACAAACGAATCTGCACGTATCGCAGAGAAACTTGACGATCTAGAAAATAGGTCTCGTAGAAGCAACCTACGACTGGTAGGGCTTCCAGAGTCAGTTCCAGTATCCCAGCTCTCACACGTCTTCTCAGATATTCTGCCGCAACAGCTTGGCCTGACAGGACCATACAAAGTAGAACGGGCACACAGAATAGGCCCTCAAAAAGCACCAAGGTCCCCCTCTACGCAACCATCAGGGAGGGAGGATCGACCGCGCCAGGTTATAGCAAAATATCTGGACTATGCAGAAAAAGAGGCCATTCTGCGGGCCTACAGAAAAAGACGAGAGCCACTGAAAATTGATAATGCATCAGTGCTACTTTTTGCGGACTATTCCGCAGAGTTAACAAAGAGAAGACGTGCTTTCAGCTCCCTGTGCACCGAACTTTTTCAGAGACACTGGAAATTCCAACTGCTATACCCAGCGACGCTTAAGGTCATTCACCCAGATGGCACTTCCTGCAGCTTTACGGATCCTTTGGTCGCAGAAAACACAATCCAAGCACTACAAGCCTGGCGCGAACATCCACGGCAGCGACAAAGCTCACCATCGTCATATTCCTCCCCAAGACGACCACCAATGTCCCCGGAACAGAGGCCATCGGGATCACAACGTCCACCCAAGACCCCACGACGTGTCTGATCAACGGCAGAAGAGACGGAGGACCGGGAAACAAAGACAAGAGTCTATGGAACAGTCATCATTTGTCCGATGTAGGCGGGAAGACGCATCTTCAAACGAACTGGGTGGGGAGGTCTCCTTCCATGCCGGAAAATGTGGAGGTCACTGAGAGACTATACGTCAAGCCCAATACCATGGGCACGGGTGACTATACACCTTTTTTTTGTATGTTTTCGAGTTATCGTATTGTTGATGATTGTTTTAATGTTATTTGTTGTGTTTAGTGGGAGACATAGGCCATACAACAAAAGTGTAGGAAAGGACATAGCTATGCAGATCGATCCAAATGGACACTCATGTCTACTAAAATAATATCATGGAACGTTAAGGGACTGAGGTCCCCGCAGAAAAGATCCCTAGTGCTGCGGCATCTACATAAAATGAAGGTGGATGTAGCAGTGCTTCAGGAATCCCACCTGCTTAGTACTGAATCTTCTTTAATGAAAAAGTTCTGGGTCTCAACTGCAGTAGGGGGATCAACTTCTAGAAGGAGAGGGGGGGTCCTCCTATTAGTGAACAAACGCTCATCTATTACGGTACACTCTCATGTTATGCTAGAAGACAATAGGGTTCTGCATGCCATTCTAGACACCCCTGCAGGTAGACTCAGCGTATACAACATATATGCACCCAACCATGACCAACACACATTTTATGCATCTCTGACAGGAATAGTAGCCCAAGATATATCTTCTCACATACTTTTGACTGGAGACTTTAATCAGGTCATGAACAATGCAGAAGACCGGAAAAGCCAAACACTGACACCGCAGACGACATCACAAACAGACTCAGATGTGAAAACCCTGACAGACGATATAGGACTGACGGACGTGTGGCGATATTACCATCCTGATGACAGGGAATACACCTTTTACTCAGAGGTACATCACAACTGGTCCAGACTGGACTACATGTTTATGAAAGGGGCACTATTGAGCCGCACAACAGACACGACTATAGAACAAATATTGATATCAGATCATGCTCCTATTTCATTGTCTTTAGCGCATACCCACAAACCGGGGACTGACTTTTGTTGGAGATTCCCAGCCCACTTAGCGAAGGATGACTCATTTAACCAGCTCTTGAGAGGATGGTGGACAGAATATGCAACATCGCAAGCAGGACGGCAAATAGAACCTGCCTTGTACTGGGAGGCAGCAAAGATGGAAATCAGGGGGAAAATCATGAACCATGTAGGCGCACTCAAGAGGCGCAATAAGGAACGTTTTGCTACCAGCAGCGCCTCACTTAGAGAGGCTTATACAAAATATCTTTTGCACCCTAACACAGAGAACCTAGGGCATTGGAAAACAGCGAGGGCACACCACGAGTCGCTAATAGAGTTGCAAGAAGCACAAAACCGCAGCCGATTTGAGGCGACTTTATTCAGATTTGGGAACAAGTCGGGAAAAATATTGGCCAACTTGGCAAAGGGACAAAGACCGCGCACTAACATCACCAGACTTAGGGACGCAGAAGGAACAATTCATGAAAACCCCAGAGAAATACTGTCAATCTTTCACAACTTTTATACCAAACTATATGAAGACAATACTCCATTTGACAGCGCCAGGGCGGGGACATATTTGTCTCAGATATCACTACCCAAGGTATCTGACGCGGATATGTCTCTACTAAATAAAGAAATAACTCCAGAGGAGGTAAAGGGGGCGATTAAGGATTTGGGAAATGGGAAAGCACCGGGGCCAGACGGATTCCCGGCGGAATTTTACAAAGAGATTAAGGACCAAGCTGCACCCATACTAGCAAGCTACTTTACCAAAATTATGGAGGGAGCCCCAATCCCCTCATCGGCAAATACGGCTTATATTAAAGTATTACCCAAAGAAGGTAGGGACCTACTATTACCCAGTTCGTATCGGGCCATATCGCTAATCAATCAGGACTTAAAACTAGCGGCCAAAATAATAGCTAACTGACTAGCAGAACTACTTCCCAAACTAATAAACCCTTCCCAAGTTGGATTTGTGAAGGGGAGAGCGGCCGTCACGAACATCCGGCGGGTACTGGCAGTGCTGGACAGCGTGCCACACCAGCCACCGTCGGCGGGGAAAAGAGCATTATTGGCTCTAGACGCAGAAAAAGCGTTTGATAGGATCCGCTGGCGGTGGCTGGACTTGACATTGGACAAGTACGGCTTTACAGGCCACTTCCGAACTTTTGTCTCAGGTTTATACACCAACCCTAGAGCTGAGATACTAATGGCAGGCTGTAAATCCAGAGTAATAAACCTGAGTAGAGGGACAAGACAGGGATGTCCCCTGTCACCCCTACTTTTTGACCTGGCGCTTGAGCCGCTAGCAAAGGCCCTTCGCTCACCGATCATTAACGAGGGAATCAAAGTGGGCAATACTTGTGTAAAATCCGCTTTATTCGCGGATGACATACTGATATTCTTAACAGACCCGGTGCATACGGTGCCACGGATACTGGCGCACATCGAAGACATTGGAGAAATAGCAGGGTTTAAGATAAATCTGGCTAAAAGTGACCTTCTACCGCTAGACCCACTTTTATTTACGGAACAACACGCCATAAAAGCGCTAGGAATAGGCCTTGCCACAAAGAGCATAAAATATTTAGGAATCCATATAGGAAAAACGTCCTCCTCCCTATATACCCTGAATTACCCACCACTTTTCCAGAAAATAAAAGCAGAGCTTTTGCGCTGGGAATCTCTTCCACTAAACATTTCAGGAAGGGTACAACTCATAAAAATGATTAGTTTTGCACGTCTACTTTATCCCCTACAAACCTTGCCTCTGCTGCTAAAAACAACAGATATAAGAGATCTGAACAAAGCGTTCACACGATTTGTATGGCAGGGCAAGAAGCAAAGGATATCATTAAAACGCCTGACCTATACCAAACCATCGGGAGGGTTGAACTTCCCAGATATACGACGCTATAATCATGCCTCTATACTACGACACCTAATTGACTGGGTGCATGGCACCAACAAAGTTTCAAACATACAACTGGAACAGGGACTTCTTCAGGGGTGTGGACTGGTAGCAGCCTTGCACCTACCTTACGCTAAACTCCCAAAAATGGCAAAACAGTCGACATTATTAAGGGACACCATAGCGACATGGAAGGTGTTGCGGAAACAATTTGGGATGCCGTATCAGATGTCCAAACATCTAACGTTATGGGACAACCCGGAGTTCCCGGCGGGAGGGACTAGTAGACTATATGGACCGTGGAAAGCAAACGGAATAAATCGGATGCGACAGTTGATACATGACACAGAACCAAGACTTAAGACACTGACGGAACTGACAACAGAATATACCTTGCCAGACAGACAAGACTTTCCCTACATTCAGATGGTGACGTTTTGCAACTCAAAAACACAAAATTTGGCAGGTGAAATGACCACAAACAAATTTGACAAATTGCTGGGGGAAGTGGGATGGAGAAGGTCCATATCGATATTATATTCTATACTAGGACGGAAAGGAGAACCAGTGGAACAACCGCTTAACTTCCCATACTGGGAAAAAAGGTTACGGGCCAACCATGTCTCCACACGTATCTTGCAGGGGTGGGCTGGGGTGCGTAGGCACATTCTAAGTGAGCGTTGGCGTGAAACCTATTACAAACTTATGCATGCCGCCATCTATGCATTCAACATACCAGCAATGGAATTGCGACCGGATAGGATAACTAAATGCCCTAAATGCGAGGAGCCACTAGTAGGTCTTTATCACACTATGTGGGCGTGCCCCCACTTGCAACCCTACTGGACCGAAATCCGAGACCAAATTGCTAGAGCCTACTCAGTGACACTCCCCATCACAGCTCTAGGATTACTATTCCACTCCACAATACCTGAAGGGGCAGAGGAGGAGGCAGGAGATCCCTTACCGCCAATCATACACATCACCCTGTTGGTAGCCAAGAGATGTCTACTAAACCATTGGTTGGAACACACATTACCCTCATGGGCAGAAGTGCTAGCACAGATAAAGACATACCTCGAAGTAGACAGGCTAGAGACAGAGAGACTGGGGAATAAACGTACGAAGTCGTTCTTCCGCAAATGGAGGAAATTTATCACCACCTACCTCACAACAGAGGAGATCAGGCGTCTTATGGCAAAGCTATGTCATACAACTTGGTACCACACCGAGAACTTGAAAGGGACTCTAGGCCGATTACAGATGGACACAACTAACTTCTAGTGTCAGTAAGGTTCCCTACGTGAAAACACCTATCCTGCCCTTAGAAAAACGAGGTTATTTCATGCCACACACTGGATCACTATGTCTCCCACGGTATAAATAGTTATACTACTTATGTATTTCCTACTATGTCTGATTTTAACTGTTTAAGGGAAACGATGTTGTGCAATGAACAAGACAGACGTATAGCCGTAAGGGCGCTAGTTGCGCCTTGTTTATGTTATAAAGTTGAGATCTAACTGTGAATAAGAACAATGGTCAAAAACATAAGAATTCCATGTTTTGTATTAATACTGATACTACTGTAACCGCGATTATATGTATGCATGTATATTCTTTACGGTTGACCCAATAAAACTTTAAAAAAATAAATAAATAAAAAATAAATGTAAAAAAAAAATCTCAGCATGCTCTACTTCTGCAAGTGAAAAACGCACCATACAAGTCTATGGAGATGCATAAAAAACGCATTGCACTTGGAGACACATACAAGTCCTATGCAAGTGCAATGTGTTTTTCACTGATCAATTGCCATAGAAAAGATAGAGCTCAGTCCTGAGTCCTTTTCACACGCAGACACTGAACAAACTCTGAAAAATGTCAGTTTTTCACTGACCAAACCCTGATCGCACCCTGTTCAGACTCTGACATGATCTGCAACGCAAATGTGAAAGGGGCCTTAGCCACTGCAGGCTCTATCTCTTATTCTGATGGTCGGAGACTGGCTACAATGATGTCTCCTATATACTGAAAACAGAAAGAAGAGGGAAACTATCACATCTAACCCTCTCTTGTAGAAGCATCAGCATTGCCATAACATCAAAGCACTCAGCCAAATGACTCTGCATAAAACACATGGTATTCTTATGTTTTAGCTTACTATGCATAATGTGAGCATGCCGGAGCTAAATATTAAGTTTCCCAAGTGCTTTATGCAGATTTATTTTGGTTAGTAAGAGCAGCACGGTGACTCAGTGGTCAGCTCTACAGCCTTGCACCGCTGGGGTACTGGATTCACGTCCCATTCATGTCAACATTTGCAAAGAGTTTGTATATTTCTCTCTGTGTTTGCGTGGGTTTCCTCCAGGTCCTACGATTTCCTCCCACACTCCGGTAGATTGTGAGCCCCATGGGGACGGCTGATTCGCTGGCACTATATAAATAAAAGAATTATTCTCATTAATGTAAGGTCCTTTATGACACTGCTGATGTTTCTATGAAATTTTCTCAAATAACACAGAATCAGGAGAGATTAAGATGTAAATGTCTATAGGGAGAGGAAAAGGGAGAGGAAAAGACCAGACGACTCTAATAAACCTGTTAAGGTGAAGTTTGAGGTTACTGGAAACCTAGGTTTTAACTACAGTGTTTCCCTCTTTCGTACCTCCCCCAAATAAGTCAGTAGGATCAAGTGCCCCCAATCACTTATCTCCCGATTACTCTTCCCTTGAACTAACCTTTTAACATAGAGGATTTACCAAAACAAAATATGGGATTTTTCATGAAAATATTCAATGACTGAGAGTTCTTATTCCGTAATGTTAGTCATGCACATATGCCTGAAAAAAGGTGAAATGCTTTTATGTCTGACTTGAGGTTGAATGGAAAATGTGTCATTGTATTTAACAATAAAATTTTTTAAAAAAAAACATATTAAAACACACGCATTTAGATGTGCAGGCATCAAATATATAAATATCCATTCAACTGTTGAAAGGCCAGCAAGCAATTGTGTAATGAATTCCCTACAACGCTTTCTATTATATGAGACCAAATCCATTCGGTTATCAATAGCTAAATGCTAGCAACATTTGTTGTCCAGTTGTTAGACAAGCATCATTTCATTTACACAATGGCAGGGAATATTTAAATGTAACCAAGAAGAGATAAGTAGTCTGAGAACGCCGCCGCGGCGAGGTGCTGCGGAGACCAACCACTAAAAGAGATTAATATGGACCATTTAATATATGTAAATGTTGGTATATTTTTTTTCAGCATGTGAAGGGTAAGTGAAATAATGGCTATGTACATAATGCACAGTACCGTTTATTGTGTTCTGCTATTATTTAGGAGCTAATTATGTGAGGAAATTGAACAAATTGAAACAGAACAAAGCCTCGAAAAGCCTTGTGACATAAAAGCTGTCAATTTGTTTATACTACATCAAATGAAATTAATAAAAATGTGTAAAATGAATAATAGAATAAGAGTAATTCTACGAGATGTATTTCTGTGTATTTGTGATAACAAAAAATAAACGTTATACAATATATCTTTTTCGCTGTAGTGTTAAACGGATAGCACACCATTGTACAATGTGGTCCAGTGGCCAATAACCAATTCATAGAAAAGGTTAGGGATCATTATTGTAAATGATGGTATCTGTGGCTGATGACCTTAGATGACCTTTTGATCTGTAATGGCCTGTGTAGGTGTCTTGATAACACAAGAACATAATTTAGGCTTTGTGTCATACAATGGGGCAGATTTACTTACCCGGTCCATTCGCGATCCAGCGGCGCGTTCTCTGCGCTGGATTCGGGTCCGGCCGGGATTTATTAAGGTAGTTCCTCTGCCGTCCACCAGGTGGCGCTGCTGCGCTGAAAAGCATCGGAACACACTGGAGTTCACCGAGCCGGGCTGAGTGAATTTAAGTGCAAGCTCCGCGACAGATTTTTTGTTTTAAATGCGGTGTTTTTTTACGAATCCGTCGGGTTTTCGTTCGGCCACGCCCCCCGATTTCCATTGTGTGCATGCCGGCGCCGATGCGCCACAATCCGATCGCGTGCGCCAAAATCCCGGGGCAATTCAGGGGAAATCGGAAATATTCGGCTAACACGTCGGGAAAATGCGAATCGGGCCCTTAGTAAATGACCCCCAATATGTCTTACAATTATTATTTTTATTCCTTTATAGAGAACCATTAGTTCCATGGTGCAGTACATCTGAAAAAAACTAGAACTGAAAAAAGTAGAAGAACGACCAAGCCCATGAGGACCCACAATCTATGCATTTTGGGGCCACATGTCATACACTATGTCATACAATTATTATGTTTATTACTTTACAAAGTACCATTAATTACATTTGTACATTTGAAAGAGGGCTAAAAAAAAAGACAGAACTGGTAAAAGTGGAAGAAGAACCAAGCCCGTGAGAGCCCACAATCTACGCCTTGCATTCTGCTGCTACCAACATGCTCACATGCCAATGACAGTAGAAAAAACTGATCAAGTCACAAATATGGGCAGGAATAGGACCTGTTCTGAGTTTTGCGGCTCAAGCAGTTGGCTCACGCATGTTCCCACGTGTGTGAGCCCATTGTAATGCATTTCTTTAATTGCAACTGAATTATCGGTTTGGTAAAAAAAACAATGTTCACGTGCATGGAACATGGAAACAGTCTGACATATTTGGGTTGGGTGTTCCTGAATAAGAGAGACACACAGGAGATACCATGGAGACAGTTGTGACAGGAGCAGATAGTAGAAGTGTAAATCAGAAGGTCTTGTGAGGATGTGAGGCTATGCGGGGATAGACTTTGGTGATTAGGCAATGGATGTAAAGTCGGAACAGGTTTAATTATTATCAATTGAATTTATTGAGCATTGGGCAACAAGTGGGGAGGTGAGGCAGAGGTGAAACATGGAGAAATATGGTTTAGGTGGAATCAAAGATGGATTGGAGAGGCGTTATTGAGGAGACCAAGCAGGAGATGATGAAGGTACCGTATATTCCGGCGTATAAGACGACTTTTGAAGGCAGAAAAATCTTCTGTCTTCTCTGGGGTCGTCTTATACGCCGGTAATCCCGACCGCCCGCCGTGTATTCACGGCGGCGGTCGGGTCCCGGTGCATGGAGAGGGCTCACGGGCTGAGCCCTCTCCATAGCCGGTAAGTCTTTGCTGCATATTGCAGCAAAGACTTACCGGTAACACCCCCGATCAGGTGTTTTCACAGCGATGGCTGCCGGCAGCCTCAAAAAGCTGCTGGCAGCCTCAAAAAGACATCGGGGCGCATATTCACCCTCCGTTGGCTCCGATGTACGCACGGCTCGTCTTCAGTCTTCCGCGCCGTCTTCTTTCTTCTGCTGGGCGCCGCCATGTTTTTCCCACCAGCGGCGCGTCATACTAGGCGCCTGCCGGGGAAGATCAATGGCGACGCCCAGCAGAAGAAAGAAGACGGCGCGAAACACTGAAGACGAGCCACGCGGACATCGGGGGAGCAGCGCAGCACATCGGGGCCACCGGAGGGTGAGTATATAAGTTTATTTTTTTTTTAATGCTGGGCTGGGCTGGGCTGTATACTACTGGGGGCTGTGCTGTGTACTACTGGGGGCTGTGCTGTATACTACTGGGGGCAGTGCTGTATACTACTGGGGGCTGTGCTGTATACTACTGGGGGCTGTGCTGTATACTACTGGGGGCTGTGCTGTATACTACTGGGGGCAGTGCTGTATACTACTGGGGGCTGTGCTGTATACTACTGGGCGCTGTGCTGTATACTACTGGGGGCTGTGCTGTATACTACTGGGGGCAGTGCTGTATACTACTGGGGGCTGTGCTGTAATGGTAATGTTGTTGTTGTATGCCTTATGTTTATGAGCGACAGTTTTCCTGCTATATACCTGCATGTCATAAGAATTTAAATTAAAAAAAGGACCATGTTAAATTCAAATCTGTTTTTTTTTTTAATTTTTACCGGTGTTTTGTATGCGTTGAAAAAGGGGTAGTCTTATACAGCGAATATATCTTAAACTCTATATTTTAAACAGGAAAATAGGGGGGTCGTCTTATACACCAGGTCGTCTTATACGCCGGAATATACGGTATTTACAATTTTCCATGTTAGCAGGAGGTAAAGCTAATCTGGTGTGGGACTCATGCATTAATACATTTTCAAATGTTGAAAAATTATTGCAGTGCCCCATAAAATAGCATACAATTGGGAACATGTTTCTAGACAAATTTAAAGATAAAACCTATTTATTAACATTGATCAATAGTTTAAAAAATTTTACTGGACGTAATGGCAAAACTGACTTCTTCCTGAACTTGTTATTTACCTTATAACTATAACCCCCTTCCTATCACTTGCATTAGAAAGTAGCTGCCCAAACCTTCATTTGGCCAAAAGCTATGTCTCCTAACTCCCATATGCACATGCAAAATCGGCTTAGCCAAAAGTTCCTGTGTAATGTATGGTAAAGGCATAGCCAGAAATATTGTTCCAGACCTGTCCATTATTCTACTCCATAGGAAAATGAAAACTATCTAGTGTCCTATTAAATATGTTACTGTGCAGAAAGCTCATGAGTAGAGATGAGCGAGCACTAAAATGCTCGGGTGCTCGTTATTCGATATGAACTTGTCCCGATGCTCGAGTGCTCGTATCGAATAACGAACCCCATTAAAGTCAATGGGAGACTCGAGCATTTTTTCACTGAAAGAACAGTGCAGAATAACACATCACACATGTTTACAGATGTTTTATTTGTAAGAACACATTGTAATAACACTATTCCTCACTTTGCAAGTGTTCACGCGTGTCTTCTGATAAGTTAGGAGATGTGCGCGCACATCTGCAAAGTGAACAATAGAATAAAAACAGTGAAAACAGTGAACACAGGACCATTTAAGTGCAGAACACATTGAAAGAACACTATTCTTCACATTCCAGATGTCCGTGCACATCTCCTAACTTAGCGGAAGACACGCGCGAACACCTGCAATGTAAAGAATAGTGTTCTTTCATTGTGTTCTTACAAGGAAAACATCTGTAAACATGTGTGATGTGTTATTCTTCACTGTAAACACTGTTCTTCACTGTCTTTTATTAATTTAATGCTCGATCTCGAGCCGGCGAGATACTCGTCCGAGCAACGAGCCGGTCCGAGTATGCTAATACTCGACCGAGCAGTATACTTGGACGAGTATACTCGCTCATCTCTACTCATGAGCAAAGCTGGTAACATACTTTTGACAGAAACACCAGCAGCCCATACAGAATAAGTGGACAAAATATAACAAGTGTGGAAATTTCAGCAGTCCATCTAATAACTTTACATTAATAAATGATCAAAATTCATTTACTCAGCACATATGTTAAACTGTAAGAAAACTGTAATATCAATTTCTTATTTCAGGATAGTGCAGTTGATAATAGTAATCCACTTCATTAAGTAACGCTTCACTGTACCATTCTTTTCCTTCTTTCTCTTGTAGTGAGCCCTGTATCTGAAGTCCCATACACAGCATAGAGATAAGGCAAGTGGGCTAAGGTTAACCCCTTACAGGGTTATTTTTCTCATTACTGTACCTGGTAAGCACTATTGCTTTATATATTAGAGGTTGGAGCCATTGGAAGATTCTCTTGTAAACGGGTGGGCCAGTCTAACCCTAAGCGCCGGGGGCTGTATAAGCACTGTAGTAAGAATAATAATGGTCTTATAACTTTTCCAGAAATAAAAATAAAACATAACTTAAAACCTAAAACTACTTTATAACACAGCCAAAGGATTTATATCTACTAAAAAATATAATTATTGCCAGAGTGGTCCTCAACTCTACAAACCACCTATAGCTTTAAAGAAATAAATGAAATTAGAAATAGTTATAAGAATGTATGTAATACTATTATGGAGAGAAACCAGTAAAATATTTTATGCTCTTGTTTCAAGGGTTTTGATTAAGATAACCTTACCCATAGTGGCTGTAATATTGTATTTGCTTTGTTCTGTCCAGGTGGTGTTTTTTGCACATTCCAGTGAAGAAATATGTATAAAATGTTACTGGGCTCTTGCTGGTGACAGGTCGTAAGACAGAAAATCTGTGATGACCCTTCTCCCTACTATTCATTTATCTGCGAGGTGGTATCTCCTGATAGATTTCTCCCGTGTGATTTATTGCAGTAAAACACTACATAGAAATGGGCTTTTGATAAAATTGTTCAAGGATTCTTGGACAATATATCCTAATCTTCAGATGTACACTACAGGATGTTTTGCTTTTTTCCACTATAAATAACCACTGGTAAATGTTATAATAAATCTGCACACTTAAGGCACAACTTGGGGAACAAGAACATAAAGTGTGTATCTGCAGTGTTAACAGTGCCGGTAGCTTGTCCGGAGTGATATCTTTTCAATATTAAACAGATCTGGTCTATGTAGGATTTTATTTTGAAAAATCTTGTATATTTTTTGAATTTCTTATTACCGTAATTTATTTTTTTCTTTACTCAATCTTACATTTATCTGCTCAGAAAGATAGAATTATATTTTTAGAAGTTTCTACTATGTTGTATCATTATTTTTGGGTCGCTGTATTTAATTATTTTCTATAAATTGAATAACAATAGTTTTACTTTATATATACTGATTGCCTATGTGTCTAAGTAGTGTAGATTTTTTCTTTTGCTTATTTCTAGCCTAGTCCTTGATTTTGATTCATGAGATTCTTGTCTATGGTAAAGGTAAATATCTAGGTAAAGATTTTGGGAGAATTAATAAATTGTGCATCATTCACCATACTGTCCATTACCTGACTTTTACCACAAACGACCGTCATTGATTTTGGATATCGTCAATTTTTTTATCACCGCTTGATACGTGTCGCTGCTTGATAGTGAATTACCATTATTGCATGCATCATATTGCAAATTTCCAGCTGTTTCAACTTTCAGCCCTCAAGTATATACTTCAGTACCACAAAACACCCTTATGAATAAAGGAACTGAGGATTCAATATCAACAGCCAAGTTCTTATTCTTTCTTACACAATGGGGCACATTTACTTACCCGGTCCAGTCACGATCCAGCGGTGGGTACACCGACGCTGATTCGGGTCCGGCCGGGATTCACTAAGGTAGTGCGCCCGATGTCAGGTGTCGCTGGTGCGATGAAGTCCGCTGGAGTGCATCGGAGTTCACTATCCTATCCTGGGTGCAGGTAAGCGGGTGTCAAGCTGCACATTTTTTTTAAATTTCCGTGGTTTTTCCGAATCCATCGGGTTTTCCGACAGCCACGCCCCCCCCGATTTCCATCATATGCATGCCGGTGCCAATGCGCCACAATCCGATCGCATGCGCCAAAAACCCGGGGCAATTTACGGAAAAACGGCGCAAATCGGTAATATTCGGGAAACCCGACAAAAAATAGCGTTTCGGGCCCTTAGTAAATGACCCCCATTATGACAAAGGGTGATGGGTAGATCTCTATAGGGTGGTGGCATTGTCACTCACCTTTTGTATTATGTGTATGTGGCCCTCTCGTCCATCAATCTATGAAGTGCCTTTAAAGATATCAGCCATATGTTATAAAAGTAAAGAAACTCTTTCTTGTCCATAAGTTGGACTTTTCCTGGCCACAATCAGGTGTATGCTCTGCTGCGGGCTGATTGATACTTGTCTGTACCCCTGTCAGCAGGGAACATTTGTGTACCCGGTCCTATGTTAGTGCTGGAACATTGCACCAAGTAGCTCCTTGGGCGGTGCTCAGTCAATCCACATATTCTTACTATCTCCCTTGTGCACGTGCCTATTAGAATAGTCACCTGGATCTTGGTATCCTGTATACTCTACCATTATTTTGCTGTGATTCTAACCTTTTCTTTTACCTTTTCACGATTACATTGTTTATGATTTTGTACCTCGCGGCCGTATGAGTTTGCCTAAACTTGATATTTGTCTGTCTCTCTTTTTTTTGTGTCTTACTGTTCTGTGAATGGAAACAAGGAAGGGACTACTTCCCAGTTGTCAGCTGCAATTTAGTGCAGGGCTGACAAATAGGTTGTGGGAAGTGCAGGGCACACATATCTTTCCTGTCTCGACAGCTCGCTTACCTTCTCCAAATGCTTCACAGACATAGCAAATGCATGAGGTCACTATTTTGATGAGGTACTACTTTGATGAAAACTATACACTGCAATATTATACAATATTCACAATATTATTGACTGCGTGACTTTGAACCAACCAGATAGAGAACACTTACGGATCAATATTGGATTATACAAGAGAATACAAAATGCTTTTCTGCAATATCATATGTCGAACAGTTATTTTCTTTTCATTTGTTCCATTATATTTACCAAACTAGGTTTCAGTCTTTGAACCACTGGGTGTGTATTTTTATATTTAGGCATTCTCAATAAAAAAAAACCCTGAAAAAAGGCTTAATTTTGTATTATATGAATCTAGGGCTCATATATTATTCTCTGCTTGAAGACTAAAGTATTAGAACTGGATTCAAGATTTTTAACATAATACTATTCATTTAACACCAAAGTCAAAGCAATTTAACATCTGGCTTGTAATGTATCTACTCGGTAGGTGCAAGGCTAATGGCAGAAAAACATGGCGCGCGATCTGCCACATAAGCTGTTGCTTATTCATATGCAAATATTCCTTACAATGTTCTCGCAATTAAGGAAAAGAAGAAAATGTTTTTAGATCAAATGCAGAAATTTGACATCTTACAAAAAGTTAAAGATTCAAGGTGGCTAATGGTGGTTGGCAGAAGTAACTATACATTATGTCAATGTTCCCTCTACCTAATTAAGGTAATTACAGAGGTAGTTATATTAAAAGAACATTAGAATGGCATATACTAAAAACTTCAAGATATTTGTTAGATAATTATCTGAGACTCGTAGTAGGGAATGGCTTCGATTATACGGGGCTAACATACCAGTAACTGTACTACCCCCATTTCTAATGGTTATTGTAACAGTTGTATTACTGGGAAAACAAATCTTATTTTTCTAAGGAGAAAGGTGCATTTTGTTGTTTCCCTATTGAATTCTCACATGAAAAGTGTTGTATTTTTTAAATAGTTTATATAAAAAATATACAGTACCTTACTACATACCGTATATGTCTAGGTAGAAGAAGACACTAATATCGTAGTAGCAGTAGCAGATTACTGAATATATCTTATACAGGCGGTCCCCTACTTAAGGACACCCGACTTACAGACAACCCATAGTTACAGACGGACCCCTCTTCCCACTGTGACCTCTGGTGAAGCTCTCTGGATGCTTTAAAATAGTCCCAGATTGCAATAATCAGCTTAAAATTGTCTGCAATGAAGCTTTATTGATAATTCTTGGTCCTATTACAGCAAAAAAATTTGAAACTCCAATTGTCACTGGGGCAAAAAAAAAAATTGTCGGGAACTACAATGATAAAATATACAGTTTCGACTTACATACAAATTCAACTTAAGAACAAACCTACAGTCCCTATCTTGTATGTAACCCGGGGACTGCCTGTATCTTACCTATATCTTAGGAGGCTACTTTTTTTTATATTCAAAATATTTTTATTAGATTTTTTCTTTTGATTATAACAACACAGAAAAAATAGACAGTTATACAGATGAAAGTACTCAGCATGTAAAAAAAGAGAACACACAACCCTGAGGCAGGGGTCACGCAGGACCACACAGTATATAGACAATGGAGATATATCCTGTTTCGGGCCCGAAGGTCCGTTCTGAGATGTTTGTGGATAGTATAATCGTACATAGGAGGTCAAGCATGACTTCCGCCCCACAAATTATGCGGAAAATGTAACATTGTTCATTGCTGAAGCCATAATAGGGAAGTAACATTGTTGTCGAAGGTGTGGATAGCAGCGAAGGAGGCCCACGTATAAGGTTCCATTCATTATGCTGCTCTCTGATGACATCATCCCATATGGCTTTGATAATCCAACAAATATATAGGAACTACTATAACACAATAAGAACAGTTTTGAGAAAAAGAGAAAAGAGAGAAAAAAGAGAAAGAGAGAAGAAAAAAAAAAAAAAAAGGGGGGGGGGAGGGGGGGAGAAAAGAAGGATAAAGGAAAGGTTCAGAAAAAGGGGAAAAGGAGTGGATAGGAGGGGGGGGGGGCAGGGACACACATCCAGGGCTAAGGATTGACACAGACAAATACCCAGAGGACATGGACTACAAATCGACCCGGTCCTTAAACAAATAAGCTGTTATACTCCGGGGTCTCTTTGAAGAGGATCCACGGCTGCCATAATTCCCCGAACTTCCCCGTTGTCTGATTGACTTCTGCGGTAAGTTCCTCCATACGGCATATGTGACTCATCTCCCGCACCCAATCAACGAATGGCGGGGTAAGGGGAGACCTCCAATAGCGTGGAATAACTGAGCGGGCCGCGGTTAGGAAAAAGCGCAGAAGCCCCTTTTTTTGGGAACGGAAAGTTCCCGGAAGAACGGACAATAGGCCGATCTTAGGAGTGAATGTGACCTTACGTCTGCTGACCGCAGTGTAGGTGCTAGATACTTTCTCCCAAAAAGGCTTAATTTTATCACATTCCCACCACACATGAAGCATGGATCCACCATCACTCCCACAGCGCCAGCATACATCTGGAACACCAGGATAGTACCTATGCAGCATCTCGGGTACACGGTACCATCGGGTGAGAATTTTTTAGTTTTTTTCTTGTGCAGCGCAGGCAGTGGACAGTTTATGTGTGAAGGTATACATTTTTACCAAATCTTGGGGAGTAAATTCCGTATTCAGCTCCTGTTCCCCCCTGCCGATGTATCCCGGGTCGCCTGTGAGTCTCTCCGACTGTAATAGGGAATAGATTTGTGAGATGACATGGGGTTGGGGAGACCGTGAACTGAGAAGATCCTCAAAGGGCGTCCTGCTCGAATTGAATGCAGCCCGTTCGCTGTCGACAAATGATCGCAGTTGAGTATACTCGAACCAGGATAACCGAACATCCGGACATTGGAGCTGCAGAGCCTCAAATGTGGGAAGGCTACTTTTTTTTAAACACCAATGTATATGCCAAGAGTATCCATAAATATATACTGGATGACTAAGGTATTCTTTTTTTTCTCCATCTGCACAGTATATGTTACATGCAATATGAAACACAGGATGGAAAGACATAGTAAGCTGCATCTTTCCATCCTGCTCCCTTGTGCTGAGCAATGTATATGCTCAGCAGAGGCCAAAATAGCTTAAGGAGGACGGATGCAAATAATTGCACCCCCCAGCCTCCGCTGAGCATACACTTAGAAAGCTCCCCAGTGATGTCACTGTCCATGTAAGGACAAATACATCACTTGGAAAACACCCTGAATGTTGGCATAAGAATGTTGGGATACATCCTTTCTCTCTGTTGTAATATTAAAATAGATTTATTATGAAACATCATCTTCATGAATCATAGTATCATAGTATGTAAGGCCGGAAAAAGACACAAGTTTATCAAGTCCAACCTTTAAGAATTAAATAAATGTTTTATCCCCATAACCCGTGATATTTTTTCTCTCCAGAAAGTCATCCAGGCCTCTCTTGAACATGTACATAGAGTCCGCCATAACAACCTCCTGCGGCAGAGAGTTCCACAGTCTCACTGCTCGTACAGTAAAGAACCTTTGTCTATGTTAATGGTAAAATCGCCTCTCCTCTAGGCGTAGAGGATGTCCCCTTGTCCTGGTCACAGGCCTAGGTATGAAAAGATCTTTGGAGAGATCCTTGTACTGCCCGTTCAGGTATTTGTACATTGTAATGAGGTCTCCCCTCAGTCGTCTTTTTTCTAAACTGAATAATCCCAAATTTTGTAATCTGTCATTGTATTCTAGTCCCCCCATTCCCCTAATAATCCTGGTTGCTCTCCTCTGCATCCGTTCCAGTTCGACTATATCCTTTTTATACACTGGTGCCCAAAACTGTACACGATATTCCATGTGTGGTCTGACCAGGGATTTGTATAAGGGCAAAACTATGTCTTTATCATGAGAATCTATTCCTCTCTTGATACATCCCATAATTTTATTTGCTTTAGCAGCAGCGCCTGGCTCTGGTCACTAAAATGTCTCCTACAATTTATTGGTAGTTTAGAGCTAAGACATATGCTCTAAAATACAGTGGGTATTGTCTTTAGGGTGATATTGAACCCCCATAACTGTTTTGCCTGCAGCTCTACTACTACAAAGGAAGTTTTGCCTCTTTACATAATATACATCCACAATCGGCTTGGCCAAAAGGTGCACGTGTAATTAAAGGGTCTCTAGCTGTTTCAAGAAACTTTACATAAATCAATAGTAAAGGTAAATGTTTAATATAGCTTGTCAGAGAAAAATCACACATTGTGCTCTCACTTTGGCAGTTACCATAGTCTCTCCTTTTCTGATAAATTGACTTTAACTGTGAAATCGGTGATAAATTTCATCTTGCTACCAAGCTAGACAAAAGGTCACTGAGATTTCAGATTACATAGAAGGTTTATGAAGAAGAGATGGGGAGCATAATTGAAAATTTTGATTTTAAGGTACATATTGGGAAGAATCAGTATTTTTTCACATGTAGAGACCAGGCTAATGATTGTTTAAAGGTGATGTTTACTTTAAAGGACAAAGACCATGTCATGAGGTTTGCTTTCTAATGGGGGTTCCAAGTGTTGAGCACATGTAGTGCAAGATGGGTTGATGATTCTTTTATACCATTGGTTAGACATACAGTAAATAGAAATACATTTTTCTAACTTTTTCATTGTTTTTGTAAAAGGATTGGTCTCCATCCAGCCTATTCATTATCGAAATGTTGAAGTCGAAATGTGTATTCAATTAAATCATTCGATTAAATCATTTGGCCAATACACGCGTTCCCCTACTTAAGAACACTCGACTTACATATGAACCCTAGTTACAAACGGACCACTGGATATTGGTAATTTATTGTACTTTAGTCCTAGGCTACAATGATCAGCTGTAACAGTTATCACAGGTGTCTGTAATGAAGCTTTAGTGTTAATATTGATTCTTATGACAACCCAACATTTTTAAAATCCAATTGTCTCAGAGACCAAAAAAGTTCTGGCTCGGATTACAATGATAAAATATACAGTTTCGACTTACCTACAAATTCAACTTAAGGACAAACCTACAGACCCTATCTTGTATGTAACCCGGGGACTGCCTGTATAAAGAAGACATTCAACAGCAAACTATGATTTGGGTTTTCATATGGACTTTCAGTCAAAATGGCAGTGGCATGGGTTCTAGGTCTAAGGTCTTTTTTCATAATACATTTTTCAGTGAAATAGTAAAATATTGAAAGCATATGCAGTATTAGTGGAAGACGTCGTTATTTTGTATACCTCAGTGATGTTTCTGCCTTTCTTACTTGTGAATCTGCAAGTTCAGTGCTCTGAGGCTATTTCCTATACAGAATGTTCTCTCTTTTCATTTTTATTTTCTCAGAACTACATATTACATGTATAATGTACTCCTGATAAACATATGGGGAATGGATGTGTTTAAAAAACTCAGTTCAGAAACTTCTGCAGGATTAAACTTCATGCTTAATGTGAAGAACACCAAACTATTATAATACCCACGAGACAAGAGCAAGATGTGTGTGGGTAGAGGAATAGATAGCAACAAATTCAGCACCCAGGCTCTTTTTTTAGGCCTTATGTAGACGAATGCATGGGGACCTGTGATCCGGCCACATAATTTGCGGCAAGTTCACAGCCCCCATAGAGTTCTATGTTACCTACCGTAGCTATGTTTTGGTGAGTACACGCTGTCTCACCGCACCGTGACTGAGCCGGTTGCCCGCTGTGCATACTATAGGACATATCCTATATTTTCCTGTATTACAGCTTCAGCCACTCGGCTTTCAATGGAGAGGGAGTGGTAAAGAGCGCTCACCCCTCCTCCTTCCTGCAACCAGCTGTCTGCTCGTTGGGGCTACACCTCAGGCGAGCATGAGGCCTCAGCCAACCAATGCCAGTCTAATAAAGCTTTTACTATTTACTTTATATTTAGTTATTGAATTATTGTGAAAAACGGAACAAAAGATTACATTTGTGTTTGGGCTTTATCCATATTTGTTCTTTATATTGAGATTATGAATCTTTAATGATGTTTTAATAGCGTTTCTTCATTGTAACATTAAGAATTGTAAGTGGATAAATGAGCAGACCCATAAACATGGGAAAAAACACCTTTATTTGTGTAGAATGACTAAAGCAGTAATATTCTACAGAATGGATTTAATTTGCTCACGAAAGGAATCAAAGTCTACTGCCTTATTTCAAGAATTTCTGCCTCCATAATATAATTTCTGGTTTTGGCACTGAAATCTAATCTACCGGTGCTAAACTCTATTGTGTGATAACCCACAGTGAATTTCACAGTTGAATATGGCTAATTCTATGTACATGCTGTGACCTGCACTATAGGGGTACCTCAAAGACAAAGATGCTTTTATCACCTTATTCAGTAATAATGAGGAGCAGTCATGCTATTTTCCAGCTCCTTAGCATGCTAACGGGAAAACATATTATGTTTGGGTCGGTTTGAAAAGTCAACCTGGGTTTCTTTCAGTATAGTTGGCTCAATGTTCTTTTTTCATGATTTGGTTTAAACTGTGACACCTTTCTGCTATAATATTAAAATTATTACAATATATGACTGATAGCTTAATACATTGCATTAGTGATTTTACAAAGAATGTCTTCTGTATTTATTATAATTTGATTATTAAGATGCAGTCCTATTAAAATCAAATATTTTAATATTTTTCAGGTTTTGTTTTCTTTAAAGGGGTATTCCAGGAATATGAACGCCTGATACAAAAACACATGATGCTATAAATAGATGGATATAACAAAACTCAATGTCATTAGTCACAAAATGGAGCTTAAATAGTTTGATTTTATGATTCACTAAATTTTATGGCCTTTCGAAAGTATGCAGAGTTATGACCAAGATGGCCGCCACTGGAAACTACAAGTTCCATGATCCTTTAGTTCTCAGTAGCTCCTCCTCCCTCTTATGCTACTCCCAGTGATAATGTAACAGACTGTGCTGCCCTGTTACCACAGTAATGATGTGTAACGGCATCACTGCACATTACTTCACTGAGGTGACGTCTCACCACAACACCGGCCATATTGGATGCACTGCAACTAACCAACTACAGCCAAGCATAGTGATGATCACATGAACTGCCCAGGCAGGTGCAGGACATGTGATGTGGACATGTGACTAGTGGTCATCTTCTGTCCTGTGTCTGCTCCGCATGGAGGAAATCAGTGGACTAATAAATGGCCAGTAGCATTTTAATTTTTCATTACAGTGTATGTCCACAAGAGGAGAGGCGATTCTACTATCAACATAGACAAAGGTTCTTTACTGTAAGAGCAGTGAGACTGTGGAACTCTCTGCCGCAGGAGGTTGTTATGGCGGACTCTATGTACATGTTGAAGAGAGGCCTGGATGACTTTCTGGAGAGAAAAAAATATCACGGGTTATGGGGATAAAACATTTATTTAATTCTTAAAGGTTGGACTTGATGGACTTGCGTCTTTTTCCCGGCCTTATATACTATGACATTATAAAAATTTTAAATACCGCATATACTCGAGTATAAGCTGACCCGAGTATAAGCCGAGACCCCTAATTTTACCACCAAAAACTGGGAAAAACTATTGACTCGAGTATAAGCCGAGGGTGGGAAATGCATTGGTCACAGACCCCCTCAGTATATAGCCAACCAGCCCCCTGTAGTATACAGCCAGCCCAGCCTGCCCCAGTAGTATACAGCTTGCCCCCAGTAGTATACAGCCTGCCCCCAGTGGTATACAGCCTGCCCCCAGTAGTATACAGCCTGCCCCCAGTAGTATACAATCTGCCCCCAGTAGTATACAGTCTGCCCCCAGTAGTATACAGCTTGTCCCCAGTAGGGGCGCGGACGCCTGAAGACAAGCGGCGCCGACATCGGGGGAGCAGCGCTGCACATCGGAGCCACCGGAGGGTGAGTATATAAGTTTTTTTTTTTTTAAGTATTTTTACTCGTATATTTAAGTATATTGACTCGTGTATAAGCCGAGGGGACGTTTTTTCAGCACATTTTTTGTGCTGAAAAACTCGGCTTATACACGAGTATATACGGTAACAATTTATTACATATTAGCTTATATTTTAAGGACACATTTGTATATGAATTATGCTGATTCCTGGAATACCCCTTAAAACATTAAAAAGTTACCTGTATTTTATTGGCCTACAGCATTATTGATATCCCCTATCCATAGGATAAGGGATTACAGTCTGGTTAGTGAGAGTTTGACTGCTAGGACCTCCACCGATTGTTAGAACGGACCCCCTGTGCTCAGCAATTTCTGACACTCTCATAATATTGAATGGAGCAGCAGGACACTTGCTTGCCATGTTGATTCATTTAATTAGTGAGGATGAAACTCCCGTTTTCGTGATCATGAAGATCTCTGCAGTCAGACCCTGTTGTTATAATGTTTGGTACATCCCTTTAACTAAAGTCTCTAGGAGGTCAACGGCTCCTCCCCAAGAGACCAGGAATTGTTTAAAGTGTTATTCTATCTAGTTTTTCAAAAGAAAAATGAATCTGTCATTAAAAAAACACTAGCAGTCCTGCACCACTGGCGGTCCTTCTCCAGCCTCTTAGTAAATGTGGGCGCAAACTATGCCAGACCTGTAGCCCAGATCTGGACAGAGTTTTTTGCTATAGTCTCAGCCATTATTTTTGTATGTAATCGCATAAATCCAGCTGACATCCACATTATACATTATTTTTGTATGTCTGGGCTGTTGGAATGCTGGAAACCCAACCAATTACATTTTTGGGCGGCTTGTGTCTCCAGTTGAACGCTGAGATCTAATTAATATTTTTGCAGAAGAAGGTCAAGTATGAGTAGACTGGCAACATGCGTGCATGACCATTGTTCCTTTGAGAAGGGTCCACAAGATTTCCATTCTTGTAATTATAGGTATTTCCAGGGGTCACATATTTCCCCCTACTGTGTGAACAGGAGGGAATATTTGAATATGTCATATATGTCAGCCTTAGAACAATGACCCAAACTTACTAAAAACAGTGCAAACTGCACTGTCTAGTGTGCAGACGGCGACAGATTGTGTCTCGAGCACTTCTTAAATACTAAAGCACAGGGGCTTTAATATATATGGGCCAATAACTTTATTTTTTAGACATATTGGGGCACATTTACTTACCCGGTCCAGTCGTGATCCCATGGTGCGTTGTCTGATGAGGATTTGGGTCTGCCGGGATTCACTAAGGTCATGCGCACTAATTCCTGCAGGTGTCGCTGCTGCTGCACCGAGGTCCGCCGGATTTCACCTTCTTCTTCCCGGTGCATCTAAGGGCTGATCTTGCGACACAATTCTTATTTTAAATTCTGCGGTTTTTCCAAATCTGTCGGGTTGTCCGACGGCCACGTCCCCCGATTCCTGTTGTGGCGCCAATGCGCCTCAATCCGATCACGTGCGCCAAAACCCAGGGCAATTCAGCGCAAAACAGTGCAAATCGGAGATATTCGGGAAAACCCGACGGAATCGCGTCCGCAGGACCCTTAGTAAATGTGCCCCATTTTAATTAGTGTTGAGCTGATCCAAACCACAAACTTCATCAGGACCAGGGCTCCATTTGGCTACACTACTTCTGCCCTGTAATTAAGGCTCATGATCGGCATCAACTTTCTGAATGCCACTGGAAAAGTCACTGGTGGCATTCATATTGCAGTGGCTGTGTGCACCAGCACTAAGCTGCCGGGTGTCTTGTTGCGGCGGGGTATCACCAGGACGTTCCACAGGTGCGATGAGCCCGGTGTGGCTGCCAAGATAATAATACAGGAGACAGTCTGTACCCGGGTCGACAGCGGGAGAACAGCACAGGAAGGCACACTAGGACTCACATCAGGAATCGCAGGAGTTGGGACACGGATATCGGTGCGCTGGCCCTTTAAATGTTTGTGAGCCAACGCGTGCACGTCCTAGGAGAGGTGAGTTCCGCTGTGCACCAGGGGCACATGGAGGGACACGGGTGCGCACTGCGATCCGAGACAGGGATCACGGGAGCACCCATGACAATAGTACTGATTGCTTGGATATGACTAGAGAAAAAAATTCCAAGTGTGCCATGATCAGAAAAGCAACAGCTAGAGAGTGAGAAGTTAGAGTTAGTACAGATGGTGACAAATCCTCTGTAACAGCTAGATAAGTAATCTCTGCACCTACCTATAGATATGTTCTCCGCTGATTATGTCCCCACTGAACAACTCTGATTCATAAGTGACCAATGGAACCATGTAATAGGGCAGAATTAGGATTATGTTTGATCTGAGCCTAAGCCTACATGGTGGAAAAAAGATGGTGCCATACAAATAAAATGTATTATTATAGTTGTTATTATTATTATTAAGCATTACTTTACAGCTAGTACATTTTCAGCCCTTTCAGAAATATTTACCCATCTTTTTAGATTTATTAACAATGAAGTACACAGTACACAACCCGACCACCTGGGACTTCTTTGTCACCTAGAGCCACCAAATAAATGACTCAGTATAAGTGAAGCTGACATATAGAACAGATTTATAAGCGCCAGATTATTTAAATATTGTAATGTAATTAAACTGTGTTTCTTTCAATTAAGTTGTGAAAAGTGTAAACGTCACATTATATAAAGATAATGGGAGAAGTCATAAAATCCCATAGCGGAAATACTATATTGATGTCCGTATGTTTCTACCTATGGATTTGATAAAAATAAATTATATACATTTAATACAAAGCAAAAAAATGAAAAATAAAATACATGATATTAACCCCTTAAAATTCTGAAAGCAGAATAGGAATTAAGATGTTATTGGCAGGTAGAAAACTGTAGCTTTCCGTCATATGATTTGACATTAGATGTCACTGCTCCCCAGAAGAGAAGAACCGTATCCTGCATTGTAAATGATAATAATAGAAAATAATAGACAATTCATGTACTGGTCATGATTTCACTGCTCACGTTAAACGTTCAATAGAATTGTCATTTTTTTTCCTGTGTTAAGAAATTTCCAACAGTTTATGTTTTCAATATTGGAAATCTTGTGAAAGTAATGTATAGATGGGTTCTACTGCAAAAAATAGGGGGCAGCTATGAAAAATGCCATCTGTTGCCCATTTCATGCCAGTAACTTAAAATCTTCTTATTTTCAATTTTTATTTTTGAATTTATTTTGCTACTTTCTCTGGGAAATAAGATAATCTTGAAGGAGCTATTCAGAATAATGATATTGATTATATATTCATAGTATAAGGTGTTCAATATCAGATTGGTAAGGGTGAATCTATCAGTCTCTGGGCACCATAATGATAAGAGAATGGATCCTACTCTGTTCTCTGTCTAGTGGCTGGTAACAGGAACTGCTGCTAAATTTCTATAAACATAGTCAACCCCTAATCATCTATAAAAGTTGCTCTAAGTTGCCCCTTTAAGTTTGCTCTACAGTAATGGTTAATATTTTTGGTGATATATCCCTTCAAAAATGGTTGGCCCCTTTAAGCACATTATAGAACATTATTAATATTGTTTATGCCATAAAAAGGTCCTACATTTTCTAATATACTTGCTGTATCAATTCCTCACAATTTTCTAGATCTCTGCTTGCTGTCTCTCTATAGGAAGCTTCTATCTTTACTTCCTTTAGATTGCACTGATTACACTGTGATTACACTGTGTCTTATAACAAGCCATGGACCTGTGGGACATCACATGACCTTGGACCGGTACTTATCTAGAGGAAGTAAACAATGAAGCTTCTTGTCGCATGGCACCAACAGTAGAGGTCTTAAAAACTGTGAGGAATTAATAGAGAAGGTAAATTTGAAAATATTCTGACTTTCATTAAACAAACAATATCAGTTATTTGCTGAAATATTCTTAAAGTGGACAACCCCTGTGTTATGCGTCCACACTATACTTTTATTCAAAACAATTAATTAAATATATAACAAGAACGGTAATATCAGGACTAGAGATGAGCGAGCACTAAAATGCTCGGGTACTCGTTATTCGAGACGAACTTTTCCCGATGCTCGAGTGCTCGTCTCGAATAACGAACCCCATTGAAGTCAATGGGAGACTCGAGCATTTTTCAAGGGGACCAAGGCTCTGCACAGGGAAGCTTGGCCAAACACCTGGGAACCTCAGAAAAGGATGGAAACACCACGGAAATGGACAGGAAACAGCAGGGGCAGCATGCATGGATGCCTCTGAGGCTGCCTAATCGCACCATTATGCCAAAATTATGGGCAACAGCATGGCCATGACAGAGTGACAGAATGAAGCTAGATAGCATCTAAAACATCCAATAATTGACCCTGACACTATAGGGGACGGCATGCAGAGGCAGCGGCAGCAGCGGAAGGCTAGAGAGTGGCATGGCGACATACCCTAAATGGACTCAGGCTTCAAACCAATGGGTGGCAGAGAGGAACCAAAGGAGGTGAGCAAGAAGCGCTCAAATAATATCGGTACATGATAAAAGTTTGCCAGTATATTTTGTGGATTACACAGCAGGGTGGCGACAAAGTTAACATGGAAGCCATGAAAACAACCCAAAATTCTGCCTGACACAGCTCGTTTGATAAGGGGACCATGTATGGAGGCAGTGAACTAGTAGTAGATTAAAGGTGCTGCAGTTAAAACTATGTTAGTTGGATCTTGGCATGGAGCTGGCGCTCCGCTGCCAGGCGAGCTTTCGCCAATCCAAGCCCCTGTCTCTAGGCTTCTCCCCAAACAGCACTTCTAAGAACCTTTTGTATAAGATCAAGTGTAGTAGCGTTCTTATAAGTTTAGGATATGGCGGGTGAGGGGAATGTAAACAGATGCGCAAGAAGCGCTGAAATAATATCGGTAAATGATAAAAGTTTGCAAGTATATTTTGTGGATTACACAGCAGGGTGGCGACAAAGTTAACAAGTTTGATGTGGAATGCCCTGTAATAGCTCTTGGGCGGTGTGCCTTTTATCGCCTAGGCTCAGCATTTTGAGCACCGCCTGCTGTCGCTTAGCGACGGCACTGCTGCTGTGCCTAGAGCTACCGACTGATGGCGCCATGCCCACGGATGGTAATTCGGAGGAGGAGGAGGTAGAGGAGGGTTGGGAGGAGGTATAGTAGGCCTTTGAGACCTGGACCGAGGTAGGCCCCGCAATTCTCTGCGTCGGCAGTATATGACCAGCCCCAGGGTCAGACTCGGTCCCAGCCTGCACCAAGTTAAGTGTAGTAGCGTTCTTATAAGTTTGGGATATGGCGGGTGAGGGGAATGTAAACAGATGCGCAAGAAGCGGCTGATGCGCATGGAGCTGGCGCTCCGCTGCCAGGCGAGCTTTCGCCAATCCAAGCCCCTGTCTCTAGGCTACTCCCCAAACAGCACTTCTAAGAACCTTTTGTATAAGATCAAGTGTAGTAGCGTTCTTATAAGTTTAGGATATGCCGGGTGAGGGGAATGTAAACAGATGCGCAAGAAGCGCTGAAATAATATTGGTAAATGATAAAAGTTTGCCAGTATATTTTGTGGATAACACAGCAGGGTGGCGACAAAGTTAACAACTTTGATGTGGAATCCATGAAAACAACCCAAATTTCTGCCTGACACACCTCGTTTGATAAAGGGACGATGTATGGAGGCAGCTATATGGACGACTTTTGGAGGTAGCAATGGAGACAACGTGTGGAGGCTGCTATGGAGACAATTTAATTTGGATAGTGCCTGTATGTGGCAGTCCCAAAAATTTTTCAAACCAGAGGAGCAGGTAGGTGGCCCTCCAGTAAAATGGAATAGATTGAGTGCCTGTATGTGGCAGTCCAAAAAAATTTTCAAACCAGAGGAGCAGGTAGGTGGCCCTCCAGAAAAATTGAATAGATTGAGTGCCTGTATGTGGCACTCCCAAAAATTGTTTAACCCCTTAACGCTCTGCGCCGTAGCTCTACGGCGCAGAGGTATAAGGGAAGTATGAAGAGGGCTCACGGGCTGAGTCCTCTTCATACAGAGGTGGGGGTTTTTGCATTTTGCACAAAACCCCCACCGCTAATAACCGCGGTCGGTGCTTGCACCGATCGCGGCTATTAACCCTCTAAACGCCGCCCGCAAAGTCGCGGGCGGCGTTTAAAAGACGGCGGCGCGCGGGCGCCGCCATCTTTTTTTCGATCGCCACGCCCCCGAACGTCATCGGGGGGCGGCGATCGGTTACCATGGTAGCCTCGGGTCTTCTCTTGACACGAGGCTACATGGTTTATGCAGCTTCGTTACAATGAGCCAGTGGCTCATTGTAATGTAAGACCTGCAAAAACGCCATATATTGCAATACTGTAGTATTGCAGTATATGGTAGGAGCGATCTGATCATCTAGGGTTATTGTACCCTAGATGGTCTAAAAGATAGTGAAAAAAAAAAGAAAAAAAAAAGTTTAAAAAATAAAAAAAATTAATAAAATATTAAAAGTTCAAATCACCCCCCTTTCCCTAGAACGGATATAAAACATAACAAACAGTAAAAATCACAGACATATTAGGTATCGCCGCGTCCCAAAATGCCCGATCTATCAAAATATAAAAACGGTTACGGCCGGCGGTGACCTCCGAGGCGGGAAATGGCGCCCAAATGTCCGAAATGCGACTTTTACACCTTTTTACATAACATAAAAAATGAAATAAAAAATGATCAAAATGTCGCACAGACCTCAAAATGGTAGCAATGAAAACGTCGCCTCATTTCGCAAAAAATGACCCCTCACACATATCCGTGCGCCAAAGTATGAAAAAGTTATTAGCGTCAGAAGATGGCAAAAAAATTTTTTTCTTTTTTGTACACATTCGTTTAATTTTTGAAAATGTATTAAAACACAATAAAACCTGTATAAATTTGGTATCACCGCGATCGCACCGAACCAAAGAATAAAGTAGGCGTGTTATTTGGAGCGAAGAGTTAAAGTCGTAAAAACTGAGCCCACAAGAACGTGACGCACGTGCGGTTTTTTTTCAATTTTTCCACATTTGGAATTTTTTTTCAGCTTCGCAGTACACGGCATGTTAAAATAAATAACATTACGGGAAAGTAAAATTTGTTACGCACAAAATAAGCCCTCACACAGGTCTGTACACGGAAAAATGAAAAAGTTATGGATTTTTGAAGTTGGAGAGCGAGAAATGAGCCGGAAAACCCTCCGTCCTTAAGGGGTTAAAACAGAGGACCGGGTAGGTGGCCCTCCAGAAAAATTGAATAGATTGAGTGCCTGTATGTGGCACTCCCAAAAATTGTTTAAAACAGAGGACCGGGTAGGTGGCCCTCCAGAAAAATTAAATGCATAAAGTACTATAGCTAGAGCCAGTGGGCCCTGTCAAAAAATAGCCAGTTTCCTCTGCTTTACTGTACAAAGAGGAGGAGAAGGAGGAAAATGAGGAGGAGGAGGAGGAGTGGATCAATTATTCAGGTTGAGCTTCCTTCACCTGGTGGAGATTGGAAATTATGAGAAATCCAGGCTTTATTCATCTTAATAAGCGTCAGCCTGTCAGCGCTGTCAGTCGACAGGCGTGTACGCTTATCGGTGATGATGCCACCAGCTGCACTGAAAACCCGCTCGGACAAGACGCTAGCGGCAGGGCAGGCAAGAACCTCCAAGGCGTACAGCGCCAGTTCGTGCCACATGTCCAGCTTTGAAACCCAGTAGTTGTAGGGAGCTGTGTGATCATTTAGGACGATGGTATGGTCAGCTACGTACTCCCTCACCATCTTTCTGTAAAGATCAGCCCTACTCTGCCGAGACTGGGGACAGGTGACAGTGTCTTGCTGGGGTGACATAAAGCTGGCAAAAGCCTTGCAAAGCGTACCCTTGCCAGTGCTGGACAAGCTGCCTGCTCGCCTACTCTCCCTCGCTACTTGTCCCGCAGAACTACGCACTCTGCCGCTAGCGCTGTCAGAAGGGAAATACTGTTTCAGCTTGTGCACCAGGGCCTGCTGGTATTCATGCATTCTCACACTCCTTTCCTCTGCAGGGATGAGAGTGGAAAGATTTTGCTTGTACCGTGGGTCCAGGAGAGTGAACACCCAGTAATCGGTGCTGGAATAAATTCTTTGAACGCGAGGGTCACGGGATAGGCAGCCTAGCATGAAATCTGCCATATGCGCCAGAGTACCAACGCGTAAGAATTCACTCCCCTCACTGGCCTGACTGTCCATTTCCTCCTCCTCCAACTCCTCCAACTCCTCTTCTTCTGCCCATACACGCTGAACAGTGAAGGACTCAACAATGGTCCCCTCTTGTGTCTCGCCAACATTCTCCTCCTCTTCCTCCTCATCCTCCTCCACCTCCACCTCCTCCGATATGCGCTGAGAAACAGACCTGAGGGTGCTTTGGCTATCAACAAGGGAATCTTTTTCCCCCGTCTCTTGTGACGAGCGCAAAGCTTCCGACTTCATGCTGATCAGAGAGTTTTTCAACAGGCCAAGCAGCGGGATGGTGAGGCTGATGATGGCGGCATCGCCACTGACCATCTGTGTTGACTCCTCAAAGTTACTCAGCACCTGACAGATATCAGACATCCACGTCCACTCCTCATTGTAGACTTGAGGAAGCTGACTGACCTGACTACCAGTTCTGGTGGAAGTTGACATCTGGCAGTCTACAATCGCTCGGCGCTGCTGGTAAACTCTGGATAACATGGTCAGTGTTGAATTCCACCTCGTGGGCACGTCGCATAACAGTCGGTGAGCGGGCAGTTGGAGGCGGCGCTGCGCTGCCCTGAGAGTGGCAGCATCTGTGCTGGACTTCCTGAAATGCGCACAGATGTGGCGCACCTTCGTGAGCAAATCTGACAGATTGGGGTATGTCTTGAGGAAACGCTGAACTATCAGATTTAACACATGGGCCAGGCATGGCACATGTGTCAGTCTGCCGAGTTGCAGAGCCGCCACCAGGTTACGGCCGTTGTCACACACAACCATGCCTGGCTTCAGGTTCAGCGGTGCCAGCCACAGATCAGTCTGCGCCGTGATGCCCTGTAATAGCTCTTGGGCGGTGTGCCTTTTATCGCCTAGGCTCAGCAGTTTGAGCACCGCCTGCTGTCGCTTAGCGACGGCACTGCTGCTGTGCCTAGAGCTACCGACTGATGGCGCCGTGCCCACGGATGGTAGTTCGGAGGAGGAGGTGGAGGAGGGGTGGGAGGAGGAGGAGGCATAGTAGGCCTGAAACACCTGGACCGAGGTAGGCCCCGCAATCCTCGGCGTCGGCAGTATATGACCAGCCGCAGGGTCAGACTCGCTCCCAGCCTCCACCAAGTTAACCCAATGTGCCGTCAGCGATATATAGTTGCCCTGCCCAGCAGCACTCGTCCACGTGTCCGTGGTCAGGTGGACCTTGTCAGAAACGGCGTTGGTCAGGGCACGGATGATGTTGTCTGACACGTGCTGGTGCAGGGCTGGGACGGCACATCGGGAAAAGTAGTGGCGGCTGGGGACCGAATACCGAGGGGCGGCCGCCGCCATGAGGTTGCGAAAGGCCTCGGTCTCTACTAGCCTATAGGGCAGCATCTCCAGGCTAAGCAATCTGGAGATGTGCACATTAAGGGCTTGGGCGTGCGGGTGGGTTGCACTATATTTGCGTTTCCGCTCCAGCGTCTGGGGTATGGAGAGCTGAACGCTGGTGGATGCTGTGGAGGATCGTGGAGGCGACGATGGGGTTTTTGTGGCAGGGTCCTGGGCAGGGGGCTGACTATCAGCTGACACAGGGGAAGGAGCAGTGGTGTGCACGGCCGGAGGTGAACGGGCTTGTTGCCACTGAGTGGGGTGTTTAGCATTCATATGCCTGCGCATACTGGTGGTAGTTAAGCTAGTAGTGGTGGAACCCCTGCTGAGCCTGGTTTGGCAAATGTTGCACACCACAGTCCGTCGGTCATCCGGTGTTTCCTTAAAGAACCTCCAGACTTCTGAAGATCTAGCCCTCGCCGCAAGAGCCCTCGCCACGGGAGCTTCACTAGTTGACACATTTGGCGCTGATGCACCAGCTCTGGCCCTGCCTCTCCGTCTGGCCCCACCACTGCCTCTTCCAACCTGTTCTGGTCGAGGACTCTCCTCCGTCTCAGAAGCACTGTGTTCACCCGGCCTCTCAACCCAGCTTGGGTCTGTCACCTCATCATCCTCCGATCCCTCAGTCTGCTCCCCCCTCGGACTTCCTGCCCTGACAACAACTTCCCCACTGTCTGACAACCGTGTCTCCTCATCGTCGGACACCTCTTTACACACTTCCACTACGTCAAGAAGGTCATCATCACCCACAGACTGTGACTGGTGGAAAACCTGGGCATCGGAAAATTGCTCAGCAGCAACCGGACAAGTGGTTTGTGACTGTGGGAAGGGTCCAGAAAACAGTTCCTCAGAGTATGCCGGTTCAAATGCCAAATTTTCCTGGGAGGGGGCAGACTGGGGGGGAGGAGGCTGAGGTGCAGGAGCTGGAGGAGTGGCGATTTCGGTGACATGGGTGGACTGCGTGGAAGACTGACTGGTGGACAAATTGCTCTAAGCATTGTCAGCAATCCACGACATCACCTGTTCGCACTGTTCTGGCCTCAACAGTGCTCTACCACGAGTCCCAGTAACTTCAGACATGAACCTAGGGAGTGTAGCTCTGCGGCGTTCCCCTGCTCCCTCATAAGCAGGTGGTGTCTCACCCCGGCCAGGACCACGGCCTCTGACCCCTGCAGTAGTTGGACGCCCACGTCCCCGCCCTCGTCCTCTACCCCTAGCCCTCGGGTTAAACATTTTTAAAATGAGAGTTATAGCTTTAATTTTTTTTTAACTTTTTTTTTTTTTTTTTTTTTTTTTTGTGTTTTTGAGTTTTTAAAACCAAACGATGCTATCCTATTGCTATGGCTATTTTCTAGCCAAGTATGAAAGCACACTACTATGCCAGATGAGATGACACTGAGTTATTAAACAAAATAAACGTAAAATAAAAAAGGACAAATGGCAGACTGTGCCTAATTGAAATCCAACCCCTACTAAATTTTCCCACTTCGGTCTTTGCAATGGATATGTGCGTCACTAAGCGCAAAACACAGCGGTCGCAAGTCTCACTACAAATTGCTCACAATTGGCTAGTAGATGCACTGCAGCAAGTACAGCCACCAGCAGATCAACCAGAAATCAAATATATAACGCTACTGTAGGCGTAAGCCGTTTGGATTCTCCTATGGCTATTTTCTAGCCAAGTATGAAAGCACACTACTATGCCAGATGAGATGACACTGAGTTATTAAACAAAATAAACGTAAAATAAAAAAGGAAAAATGGCAGACTGTGCCTAATTGAAATCCAACCCCTACTAAATTTTCCCACTTCGGTCTTTGCAATGGATATGTGCGTCACTAAGCGCAAAACACAGCGGTCGCAAGTCTCACTACAAATTGCTCACAATTGGCTAGTAGATGCACTGCAGCAAGTACAGCCACCAGCAGATCAACCAGAAATCAAATATATAACGCTACTGTAGGCGTAAGTAAGCCGTTTGGATTCTCCTATGGCTATTTTCTAGCCAAGTATGAAAGCACACTACTATGCCAGATGAGATGACGCTGAGTTATTAAACAAAATAAACGTAAAATAAAAAAGGACAAATGGCAGACTGTGCCTAATTGAAATCCAACCCCTACTAAATTTTCCCACTTCGGTCTTTGCAATGGATATGTGCGTCACTAAGCGCAAAACACAGCGGTCGCAAGTCTCACTACAAATTGCTCACAATTGGCTAGTAGATGCACTGCAGCAAGTACAGCCACCAGCAGATCAACCAGAAATCAAATATATAACGCTACTGTAGGCGTAAGCCGTTTGGATTCTCCTATGGCTATTTTCTAGCCAAGTATGAAAGCACACTACTATGCCAGATGAGATGACACTGAGTTATTAAACAAAATAAACGTAAAATAAAAAAGAAAAAATGGCAGACTGTGCCTAATTGAAATCCAACCCCTACTAAATTTTCCCACTTCGGTCTTTGCAATGGATATGTGCGTCACTAAGCGCAAAACACAGCGGTCGCAAGTCTCACTACAAATTGCTCACAATTGGCTAGTAGATGCACTGCAGCAAGTACAGCCACCAGCAGATCAACCAGAAATCAAATATATAACGCTACTGTAGGCGTAAGCCGTTTGGATTCTCCTATGGCTATTTTCTAGCCAAGTATGAAAGCACACTACTATGCCAGATGAGATGACACTGAGTTATTAAACAAAATAAACGTAAAATAAAAAAGGAAAAATGGCAGACTGTGCCTAATTGAAATCCAACCCCTACTAAATTTTCCCACTTCGGTCTTTGCAATGGATATGTGCGTCACTAAGCGCAAAACACAGCGGTCGCAAGTCTCACTACAAATTGCTCACAATTGGCTAGTAGATGCACTGCAGCAAGTACAGCCACCAGCAGATCAACCAGAAATCAAATATATAACGCTACTGTAGGCGTAAGTAAGCCGTTTGGATTCTCCTATGGCTATTTTCTAGCGAAGTATGAAAGCACACTACTATGCCAGATGAGATGACGCTGAGTTATTAAACAAAATAAACGTAAAATAAAAAAGGACAAATGGCAGACTGTGCCTAATTGAAATCCAACCCCTACTAAATTTTCCCACTTCGGTCTTTGCAATGGATATGTGCGTCACTAAGCGCAAAACACAGCGGTCGCAAGTCTCACTACAAATTGCTCACAATTGGCTAGTAGATGCACTGCAGCAAGTACAGCCACCAGCAGATCAACCAGAAATCAAATATATAACGCTACTGTAGGCGTAAGCCGTTTGGATTCTCCTATGGCTATTTTCTAGCCAAGTATGAAAGCACACTACTATGCCAGATGAGATGACACTGAGTTATTAAACAAAATAAACGTAAAATAAAAAAGGAAAAATGGCAGACTGTGCCTAATTGAAATCCAACCCCTACTAAATTTTCCCACTTCGGTCTTTGCAATGGATATGTGCGTCACTAAGCGCAAAACACAGCGGTCGCAAGTCTCACTACAAATTGCTCACAATTGGCTAGTAGATGCACTGCAGCAAGTACAGCCACCAGCAGATCAACCAGAAATCAAATATATAACGCTACTGTAGGCGTAAGTAAGCCGTTTGGATTCTCCTATGGCTATTTTCTAGCCAAGTATGAAAGCACACTACTATGCCAGATGAGATGACGCTGAGTTATTAAACAAAATAAACGTAAAATAAAAAAGGACAAATGGCAGACTGTGCCTAATTGAAATCCAACCCCTACTAAATTTTCCCACTTCGGTCTTTGCAATGGATATGTGCGTCACTAAGCGCAAAACACAGCGGTCGCAAGTCTCACTACAAATTGCTCACAATTGGCTAGTAGATGCACTGCAGCAAGTACAGCCACCAGCAGATCAACCAGAAATCAAATATATAACGCTACTGTAGGCGTAAGCCGTTTGGATTCTCCTATGGCTATTTTCTAGCCAAGTATGAAAGCACACTACTATGCCAGATGAGATGACACTGAGTTATTAAACAAAATAAACGTAAAATAAAAAAGGAAAAATGGCAGACTGTGCCTAATTGAAATCCAACCCCTACTAAATTTTCCCACTTTGGTGTTTGAGGTGGATATGTGTGCCACTAAGAGCTAAACACAACGGTAGCAAGTCCCCCTGCTAATTCCTCACAAAATGGTACTAGATGCAAATAAAAAAAAAAAAAAGTAGAACGTTATTGTAGCCCTAAGAAGGGCTGTTGGGTTCTTGTAGAATCACTCCTGCCTAACAGTAAGCTAATAGAACACCCTAACGCTTTCCCTGACCAGCAGCAGCTCTCTCACTAGCGGCATCCAGACACAGAATGATCCGAGCAGCGCGGGCAGCGGCTAGTCTATCCCAGGGTCACCTGATCTGGCCAGCCAACCACTGCTATCGACGTGTAAGGGTACCACGTCATGCTGGGTGGAGTGCAGAGTCTCCTGGCTTGTGATTGGCTCTGTTTCTGGCCGCCAAAAAGCAAAACGGCGGGAGCTGCCATTTTCTCGAGCGGGCGAAGTATTCGTCCGAGCAACGAGCAGTTTCGAGTACGCTAATGCTCGAACGAGCATCAAGCTCGGACGAGCATGTTCGCTCATCTCTAATCAGGACTTAAAAGTTAAAATGCACAAAAAGTGGTGGTGGTCTTGGTCCGATGTTGGGACGGGTCTTCTGAACACAAACACAAAAAGAATATCTTGTTTTTAGAAGACTTGTTTTTTATTGTCCTCCTTTGTTAGCTTCACCTGCCATCTCGATTTGACCTGTGATCTAGCAATGGAGACGGATGAACCTAAGACTACCGGTGAGCTTTGGTTCCAGAGGGAGATGGGGTGGTGGCTTTCCCTTCTCCATTCCTCCATACTTTCCTTACTTTGTTCCCCCCTGCAATAATCTCTCCTTTCTCGATATACTTTCCACTTATATCAATATTGTGATTTTTTTACTACTTTATCTGCTAGGGAGCTACAAGTAGCACTCAAGGTTTTCTGTTATTATTTGTTTATATTTGCTTTTGTACTTTACTTTGCTAAAATCTATTAACAAAATTTAATGTCATAATAAAGTAGAAACATAGTTCAAGCACGGTGGCTTAACAGTATTGCACCAAGTTAGGTTAAAACTAGAGATGAGCGAGTATACTGGTCCGAGCTTGATGCTCGTTCGAGTATTAAGGTACTCGAAACGGCTCGTTGCTCGGATGAGTATTTCCCCTGCTCGAGATCGAGCATTTAATTAAAAAAACACAGTGAAGAACAATGAAGAATAGAAGAAAAACAGTGAACACAGGATCATTTAAGTGAAAAACATAGTGAAAAACACAGTGAAGAATAGATTACAGATGTTCGGCACATCTGCTTACTTGTCGGAAGATACGCACGAAATGGTGCGAACTAAATAGTATGTGAAGAACAATATATATGTGTGAAGAACACATTGAAGAACACGGTGAGCAGCACAGAGACACCGGGGAGCCAGAACGGAGACATCGGGGAGCCAGAACAGAGACACCGGGGAGCCAGAACGGAGACATCGGGAGCCAGAACGGAAACATCGGGGAGCCAGAACGGAGACACCGGGGATCCAGAACGGAGACACCAGGGAGCCAGAACGGAGACACCAGGGAGCCAGGACATAGACATTGTGGAGCCAGGACAGAGACATCGGGGAGCCAGAATGGAGACATCGGGGAGCCAGAACGGAGACACCGGGGAGCCAGGACATAGACATCGGGGAGCCAGGACAGAGACATTGGGGAGCCAGAATGGAGACATCAGGGAGCCAGAATGGAGACATCAGGGAGCCAGAACGGAGACACCGGGGAGCCAGGACATAGACATCGGGGAGCCAGGACAGAGACATCGAGGAGCCAGAACGGAGACATCGGGGAGCCAGGACATAGACATCGGGGAGCCAGGACACAGACATCGGGGAGCCAGGACATAGACATCGGGGAGCCAGGACATAGACATCGGGGAGCCAGAACATAGACACCGGGGAGCCAGAACGGAGACACCGGGGAGCCAGAACGGAGACACCGGGGAGCCAGAACGGAGACACCGGGGAGCCAGAACGGAGACACCGGGGAGCCAGAGTGGAGACACCGGGGAGCCAGAGCGGAGACACCGGGGAGCCAGAACGGAGACATCGGGGAGCCAGGACATAGACATCGGGGAGCCAGGAAATAGACATTGGGGAGCCAGGACGGAGACATTGGGGAGCCAGAATGGAGACATCAGGGAGCCAGAATGGAGACATCAGGGAGCCAGAACGGAGACACCGGGGAGCCAGGACATAGACATCGGGGAGCCAGGACAGAGACATCGAGGAGCCAGAACGGAGACATCGGGGAGCCAGGACATAGACATCGGGGAGCCAGGACACAGACATCGGGGAGCCAGGACATAGACATCGGGGAGCCAGGACATAGACATCGGGGAGCCAGAACATAGACACCGGGGAGCCAGAACGGAGACACCGGGGAGCCAGAACGGAGACACCGGGGAGCCAGAACGGAGACACCGGGGAGCCAGAACGGAGACACCGGGGAGCCAGAGTGGAGACACCGGGGAGCCAGAGCGGAGACACCGGGGAGCCAGAACTGAGACATCGGGGAGCCAGGACATAGACATCGGGGAGCCAGGAAATAGACATTGGGGAGCCAGGACGGAGACATGGGGGAGCCAGAACGGAGACATCGGGGAGCCAGAACGGAGACATTGGGGTGCCAGGACATAGACATGTGTTTTTCACTGCGTTTTTCACTTAAATGATCCTATGTCCACTGTGTTCACTGTTTTTATTCTATTCTTCACTGTTCTTCACATCTGCTAACTTGTCGGGAGATAATATACGCGCGGAACAGTGAAGAATAGATTGCAGATGTTTGCATACATCTGCTAACTTATAAGAAGACATTTTTTTCAATTAAATAACACATTTTATTCCTGAACCATGGTCCCTTTGAAAAATGCTCGAGTCTCCCATTGACTTCAATGGGGCTCGTTATTCGTTATACTAAGCAGCAGTCCTAAAAAAGGTAGCTGGTGATGAGAGGAACTGAAAGCACAACATCCCTAGGCCCTAGTTGGCTTGGTAATGAAGAGGATAGTAGTAACATTTTATGTGATTCACTGCAGAAAGATAGAATCTCTGGTGGTCAAGGACAGTGTAGTGACAGTGGAGTTAGATTGACTATAATGATGTAATGTTTTCAAAATGTATGACAAACTTTATTTAGAAAGTAAACAAGAAAGAATACTTATGACCCCCTAATCTTATCATGTAAGCTAATACTATACAATGCAGTGGGCTGGGTGCCAGTAGATCTAATAACAACAAAAAAATTATCATACTAGTGGCTAAAAGAATCAATTGTAACTGCGTCTTTAAGGCATGGTTACAATTGATTTGGAGAGCAATGGGATAAGGCTTTCTGATGCAGGCCAATGAATTAATCATAAATATCATTCCTCCATCTGTGTCATTCCACAGCATGTGTGTGTTTATGTCTTATATGTGTATATGATGTATGGTGTGTTTATGTATATACTGTATGTATTTGTATAGGATTTATAGTATGTATGTACTGTATGTATGTGTGTATACTCTATAAGTATCTATACGCAGTAAGTGTGTTTATACTGTGTGTATGTGTACATAGGGCTTGTATACAGAATGTATGTATAAATTTATGGATTTGTGCATGTGGGCCATATTCATTAATAGTGAGGCAAACTGCAGAGGCCGCCAGATTATTGAAGACTGGCACATGGTCTTTAACCCCTTAAGGACGCAGCCATTTTGTAGCTTAAGGTTCAGCCCGATTTTTTGGATTCTGACTTACTTCGCTTTATACGGTTATAACTTTTGAACACTGTTACTTATCAAAACGATTCTGAGATTGTTTTTTCCCCACATGTTGTACTTCATTTTAGTGGTAAATTTTGGCTGATAAGTTTTGCGTTTATTTACAAAAAAAAAGAAAATATGATAAATTTTTTGAAAAATTTGCCATTTTCGAAATTCTAAATCATTGCGTTTTCAGGCAGATCGATTTACCACCTAAATAAGTTGCTGAATAACATTTCCCATTTGTCTACTTTACATTTTCATAATTTTTGAAATGTCTGGATAATTTATTTTGACGTCACGCGGCTTACAAATAGAATATCGCTTTTCCGGATTTTCAGAATTGACTATTTTGGGGATAAATACAGTTTTGAATGAAATTTTACATATTTAGCATCAAAACCCCCTATATAATCTACCCATTTTCAAATCTGCACCCCTCAAGCTATCAGAAACAGCTTTTACGAAGATTGTTAACCCCTTGAGATCTTCATAGTAATTGAATCAAAATGGAGGTGAAATTTAGAATGGTCATATTGTTCCCTTATACGTTCATTTAGCACTAAAATTTACACATTTCCAAAATATAAAAAGAGAAAACCCACCATACAATTTGTTCTGCAATTTCTCCTGAGTACCAAGACCCCCCACATGTGGCTGTGACTTGTTTTATGGGGGCACAGCGAGGTGCAGAAGGGAAGGAGGGCGCTGCAGCTGCCAGGATTTTAGTTTCCTCATTGGCCCCTTTTGAAGGCTATAAAATTTTCGCTTTTTCGTTATTTGGGCCATGTGATGGCATTTTTTTTGCAGGACGAGATGCTTTTTCCATTGTTACCATTTTGGGGTTGGTATCACCTATTGTTGAAAATTTAGGAACTTTTTTTGAGGGCAGGAGTAGAAAAGCATCAATTCTGTACTGGATTTTTTACTTTTTTTTTTTTGGTGTTCACCGTATAGACTAATAATCATGTTATCTTTATTCTATGGGTCGATACGATTACGGGGATACCAGACATGAATATATTTTCTTACGTTTTACTAAATTTGTCAAACAAAACCCTAATGTGGGGAAAAATCTATCATTTATGTATTGCCTTCTTCCAAGTGGCATAACATTGTTACATTTTTGGCTACGGAGCTGGTTGATGGCTTGTTTTTTGCGGGACATGTTGTACTTTGCACCAGTATCATGACTGAGTATATATGGTTTTTTGATCGCAATTTATAGCATTTTTTGTGGGATTGAAAAGGTAAAAATCATAATTTTTGGAGGGTTTATAACAGTTTTTTTTTACGGCGTTTATCGTGGGGGTTCAATAATGATTTACTTTTATTCTACGGGTTGTTACGGACGCGGTGATACTATATATGTGGGGTTTGTGTTATGATTTAGACTTTTTTTTGAGTTATATGTCTCTTTATATGTTTTGGGGGTTTGGGGCATTTTTAGTGATTTATGACTTTATTTTTTTATTGAATAACTTTTTTTTTTTTAACTTTTTCACTTTTATACCATGGGACATGAAGAAGCAATCATCTGATTGCTTCTTCATGATAATATTCTGCAATACTGATGTATTGCAGAGTATTATCAGTGTTAGCCTATACACTTGCATAGGCTGGCACTGTGCCAGTAAGATGACGTCACAGACGTCATCTTACCGGCAATTCTTGCAGGTAACTCTGGGGTCCAGATCGGACCCCAGAGTTACTATAGCAACGATCGGCGCCCCCCGAAAACGGTTCGGGGGGGGGGCGATCGTGGGGGAAAGATCCACCAGATGCATGTTAGATGCCGCGGTCGCGCTGACCGCGGCATTTAACGGGTTAAGCACCCGCGATCGGAGACAACTCCGATCGCGGGTGTTACACTGGGGTGCCGGCTATTAGTTACAGCCGGCACCCCGTGTCTCCCGATGCCGGTTCGGCTCTGATCCATAGCCGAGCCGGCATAAGCGCCGTGGCGGATATATCCGCCACTGAGCGCTAAGTCACTGCGCTCCGTGGCGGATATATCCGCCACGGAGCGTGAAGGGGTTAATAATCTGTGGCACCCTGATTGTGCAAATAATAAACAATCATGCCTGATAATGCCTTGATTGAATTGGGGAAACATCGCACTACTATGGTGGAATAAAAACTTTCTTCATTTGAATTGCCAGGGTGCTGCTTCGTGATTGTTTATTATTGAACATTGGGGTCTGTGTTGGACCCCTTGAGAAGAACTGCACCCGAACCTTTTTCTATACTCGGTGCCGCTCTGCACATTTTTTGTATTGCTGATTGTGCCAATAGTGCTTAAACTGAATGCACCAATTTTTTCTGGTGCTCTCAGTTTAATGGGAATGCACCACAATTATGTCAGACTTTTGACATAAACATAGCACCCGTTGCAAATCGGCACCGGAACACCCTTTAGGTGCAGAGTTCTGTGTCGTGCAGCTGTGACACAAAACTTGATAAATACATTTGTAAGTAGTTTGCACTTGTATTTATGTGTAAACTATGCCTGGAAACCTCTCACAGCCAGTTTTATAAATGTGGCCTACTGTGTTTGTAAATACTTTGTGAGTATATAATGTATGTATGAGTGTATAAATATATATGAGTACAAAAATGTGTGTTTGTGAGTTTATACATGTATGTATGTATGTGTAAGAGTGTATTAAATGTGTGTATTAATGTGTGTATGAGTGTATTAAATGTGTGTGATTTTACAAATATGTAAATTTTAAAGGGAAAGGGGGGCACCATGCAGTAATTTGCTATGGGGTCCATCCTCTCCTAGTTACGCCCCTGCCCCAAACAAAATATTTTTCCGTTCCTGTGACAACCGGATTTTTAAAAATGTGGGCTGTCACGGGAACAAGGATTATCAAGCTTCATTGCAGACGCCTTTGATAACTCTTTGATCATTGCAGCCTGGGACTAAAGTACAGTAAATTACCGGCATCCAGAGAGTTTCACCAGATATCACTGTGTGAAGCGTCCAATTGTATCTAGGGCTTGTCTGTAAGTCAGGTGTTCTTAAGTTGGGACTGCATGTATATTATTTCATTTTAAGCCATTGAATTTGTTCAAATAAAGTCAGATGGCGGGAGGGACCTGTATAATCATATCAAATAATCAATTAGGAGGCGACTGCATGTAACTCGTCAGGGGGGAATTGTGTATCATATATTGGGAGGGCCCACCACCACATGGGGGCTTATAATACAATTTATATTTGTATTTAATAGCATCCACTTGAATTAATTAAAGGCAGGTTAGGTTATAATTAATTACAGAAATAAATTCCAATTACAAAACTATTTTATCATCTATTTTCATTTTAATTTTCCTTAATATTTTCACTTTTTCCATTTTTTTCCCATGTTCATTTATCAATTTAATTTAATGGTAGCTGAGACTTGCAGTGATATGTTGTATCACGTACAAGGGTCCTATGTTTAGCGGCTGAATGACAGGGAGCAGATTAGTTCAGTTCCGTGTCATATTGCTACAACGACACTGTCACGGTGATGGCAGAATGCATGAGAACATCATCCGCCATCAGGACAAGGAATGAGTTTGACGTTCTCCTGGCAGAGAGTGTTTGTGAGGAATACTTTAAATTACAGAGGACAAATGCAATTCTATAAGAATTGTGATCAAAGTTAAGAAAGGAGATTCTTCATTTCAGGTTTTGTCCATTTTACAACTACCAGATGGATGGACTGAATTTTTGGTTAAATACTTCATAACAGAAATACTTATGATAACACTTTAACAAATGAGTGGTCAGTGTGTTAATAGCATATCAATAAGAAAGAGTTGATAGAGTTAGCGATCTATTATCTAGATTTTCTTGTAAGTGGTCATTATTGCATCAAAAGATTTTGTATAGACTAAACTTAATATATGTGAACATTGCAAAATGTAACTTATGAATTAGAATTCTTCTTTTTATACTGTTATATTGTAGTATAAGCCAACCCAAGTATAAGCTGAGGTACCTAATTTTATCATAAAAATTGGGAAAACGTATTGACTCGAGTATAAGCCTTGAGTACAAGGGTGGGAAATGCAGCTGCTACTCTTTAATCAAATGTCCAGTAGCCTCCTCTCATGAATGAATGTCCACAGCAGCCCCTCCAATTAATAAAATGTCCATTCGAGTCCCCCCTTAATAAAATGTCCAGCAGAGTTCCCCCCCGTAATACAATGTCCATTCGAGTCCCCCCCTGAATAAAATGTCCAGCAGAGTGTCCCCTTTAATAAAATGTCCAGCAGAGTGCCCCCATTGAAAAAATAAAGTTAGTACTCACCCTCTGGCACAGACCCCCGTCTTTTTCTTCTCCCCATAGCACCTCTTCAGGTTCCTGGCCGTGTTGGCAGATACACGTCTGTGCAATTTGCTGGCAAACAATCTATGATGTCAGCAGTGCTGTGTCATAGTCTCTGCACTAGCGGATCATATAGAATAAGTGCCCCAGGGAAAACAGAACGGGTGTCAGTGCCATTGGGTGAGTACTATCTTTATTTTCTTTGTATACCCGAGTATAAGCCGATTGGGGCTTACTCAGCACAAAAATGTGCTGAAAAACTCAGCTTATACTGAACTTTATACGGTAGTTGCTTTTCTAAATTGTCCTCTTTACTTAACTAGTAATTTTCTGCTAAATTTGTATTAGATCAGACAGACTGTCAGCTCACATAGGGAACAGATTACAGCTGCTCATAGAAGTCTATGGAAAGACTGCATGCACTTTTGTCAGACTGTGCACATTCTTCCATGCTAAAACGGCTTGCACAGGAGTTTAAGAAGTATCTGGTCCGCTATTGTGTTGCACGTGACACTTTTGTGGCACAGCTGCGCTGGCTTCCATGCATCACAAATTAAGGGGTTAGCGATCGGTCGGCCTGACTGATTCGGACCGAGCATCGTATTTAACTTGCAAATTGTGTTGCACGCTATATGTTAAAGGTGCACCACAAAAAAGTTGGTGAACTCTGTCGGGCCAGTGCAGGGAAGCGCCAGATTCATGATTTCTGGAGCACAATCTTAGTGAATCGGTGCACGCAGCATTATACACGGAAATAGCACTTTTAGTGTAGTTTCCGACTGTCTAGGTAAATGTGCCCCACTAAGTAAGTGAATGTGAGAGGCTTTTAAGTAAAAGAAAATCTTTGTTTCTCTATATGTAATCAATCTAATTAGGGGAACCTTATCTCCCTCTCTCTATATTGCCTTATCCTAAAACGATTGTAGTAAGAAGTGGAGACTGAACAAAATGTACATAGTTTTTGTAATTGATTGGTCACATAACTTTTTGTTATAATTTCCATTATAACAAAATTGCAGGTTTTGTTTTTATGGTTATATCTTATTCTGTATTGTTCATGTTTTTACCCATAAAATGGCTTGATGTTTAATATACTGTTGTGATGTTAAGAATTGCCGCTTTATGGCTGTTGGGTTAACCATATAGAAGAGACATATTTGTAGACGTGTATGCAGCCCATGTGTGTAAATAGGGGCAGCAGATCTACACAACTGTAGCCCTTAAATCCTATTTTTATCTTTCACAAAGTTTGATCATCCTCTATCACCGTAGGATCTTGAAATTATATGAATCAGAAGCTAAAGTGCAGGAGGTAAAATCTGACTAATGAAGAAAATGCTTGAGTATTCAGTAAATCCTTAGGAAACTCCTTATAGGTGATGTGTGTTATACGTGTTATATGTTTTTGAGGGTAGCCATTAATTTTATTTACAAAAAGTTCTGCTTAATATATTTTTCCGGAAGACGGAATTTTTAACAAGTGCCATTGACCAGTGCAGAGATGATGGCAATGTACATGTATGATAAATTCCAAACAAAAGTCCAGAGGTGAACCGGTTAATACCGTTTCCTTAAATGTTAGCGGCAGTGTAAAAATAAATGTTAGCGGCAGTGTAAAAATAGATGATCTCATCCTTGTAATCAGTTGCATGGTGCACAAGGGCAGCAGTCTCTGGTGCCTCATCTGTGAACTAATCTTTCATTTCATAGCAGATCTTTCCATATCAAACAACACAAATGACTTAATTTGCATGACAGGATTTGTAACGGGGCAAATCTAGTGTCAAAGTCGATTAAAGATTACATCGGAGAACTATTATAATCAGTAGTCTAATGAGCCTAAAGAGTACATGTAAAAGTCTCCCCTCTTTGCCATTCCAGTCATGTATAAAAGGAAATGTGTTTCTTTTCATCGATGAGCCAGTCTTTTGGTTTGCACATTACGCCCTATGTTGAGCTAGAGTCATGTCAGGCTGGTTTCAGAGGGAGAGTACGGGAAATAATAAAGCAAACATCACTTCACAAATGACATTGCTTGGTATAAGCCAACATTTGAAGCCCTTAATTCTTCTAATCTGCAAAACAGTCAATGCTAATGGGTTTTTGCCTTTGTGAAAGGCAATGCATAGGAATAAAAACTTTAATGAGCTGCCTGGGTTGTATGCTTACAGATACCTGTCAAATGTCTGTCATTTTAGCTATCGTTGAAGCATTATAAAGAAAGCAAGAAGGAAGGAACGACAGTATTTGTACAAGCATTTTCATGCTAAAATGGAACAATTTTCTTTCTGTCATAATTTCACTGTAACCAGAAAGTCAGAAAGCTTAACCCGTTCTCTAGGATGCCTCCAACAATGTGCAACTTGCATCACGGCGGCTGCTCTTGGCTTTGTTACTTTAAAAATACACAAAAAATAACAGACCACTTTTATCATCATATATTATAACCCAACCGAGGTGACCTAACCTGGCAAGTGTTCAGAGCAGCCAGGGAGATAATCTAATATTCACGCAGGGGAACGGTTCACAGGTCTTGAAAAGGATTTTGATCCTCAGTCTTACCCTGGGAGGTGACTACGCTACAGCACACACAAACTCACACTCTCATTGAACCACCTTATTGATTTTTTTTTTTTTTTGGGAGGGGGCTTGATTTTTTTTTTTTAAGTTTAAGAAAAACTAATTTTCCCCTTGTATTAAAGACAAAGTTGGTATACAGCATGTGCTGGGCTGACTTAGGGACCTCCGTCGCTTGAATTGCCCCCATTTTACAGGGTGTGAATAATTCATTTAACACCACAGGGCCAATTGTTCTTGCAAAGCCGTAACATGAATTAAAATCCTATTGGCCAAGGTAGTGAATACTGTAGTGCTTTCTTCCGACTGACAAAAGGGACTGTATAAACAGGTACAATTTCCATCCATAAATAAAGTGAGCGTTTTCTTTTCTTAGGCTGTCCTTAGGTAGCCATATCCTTGAGCAGAGCTTCTGTGACCTGTTACTATTCCCCTTATCCCCTGCACCCCAGAGGCTGTCACAAGTCTTCTTCCTTCCCAGGAGTGGAACACACAATAGAGAAAAGACCCTGGCTGTGAGGTTCAGCGGCTATTAACCCCTACCAGCTGTTCCTACAGGGAGCCTTCTGTGGCTGAATGTCTTTTCTCTGCGGAGGCCCTCATTTTCACTAATCTAACTATTGTTGGTTAGGAATGCTGACAGGAGAAAAGAATTTTTTTCTTGTGTTCATGCAAGTCTGTGTATCCATGTGTAAGTGAAGGAAGAGTGAAGGCTAATTTCTATAGTTGGCATGAATGGAAGGATTGGGAAAAAACTAGTTAAAATGTGTTTACTTGATTAAAAGGCACTGTCAGTTTAAATTATTTCAGCTGTATTTTTCGGGGAGAAAAGTAGGTAGTTTCTTTTAAGATTCTGCACTGTACTTGGGTAGATTGCTTTAGTTCCTGCAAGAAGAAAGGCTTGCCATTGAACAATGACTAAGACATTCAGTTTTGCTGACCCATGATATAAACCGAGAAGCTAGCAAATGGTTCAGCTAAGTGCCCAGACACACCTCATGTTATAAGTTTACTCTTTATTACCCAACACTTTTCTATCCATGTGACACGTCCAATAAAGAGTTGGCACAATAAGAAACCCAAGCTGGAAAACTTTTACTAAATACTTAAAAATAGGCAAGGTTGCGGAAAAAAATGATAATCGTTGTAATTCTAAAATATTCCACAAAAATGAAGCATTGAAGTAAATGTCTTTTTTTATACTTATTTAAAGGGCAATTGGCATAAATATACAACAGTTGGTCCATTTCAAGCCAAATTACAAATAATTCATGGAGAAATATATTTTCTGGGCAATTAGACGGTATGGTACTAGGGCAAATGTCCGGTATAATAACGCTCTACTTTGCATCTGTCTCTGTGTCTAGACTACCGCAATTACTGCTCATTGCCACAACTGAGAGAAGGAGAAAAAAAAACCCAGTCAATATAGAGACAAGGGGAAAATAGATGAAACCGTTTTGCCCCTGATCTAATTATGGAAATAACATGGAAGAAAACATATTTAGAACGTTAATATTTGCAGTGGAAGGTAAAAACATGAAAATATTTTCATCCAATGTGAAACATCTGAATTTTGTTTGTGAAGAGATAAATCACCTTTGCATAAGACACTAAATTTTGTGTGATGATAGAAAAGCTGGAGAGATTAGAATTAGATAAATGTGTTTTTCGGGCTGTCGTGTTTCAGAGGATAACTTATAGTAATTAACAGTTATAATTATTTTATGTTCATACATCATAAGTGGCAGGAGACTGGTGTACATGTTCATTTACAGAAAATGCAAACACAATCCTCTTGGATCTGAATGTTTCATTGTTTTAGGGCATAGTTTTTATTATAGAACAGTGGGCACTCGAGCAAAGTGGGATATTCATGTTCTGTCCATGTTGCGTCGACTTCCGTCGACTTCTGAATGTCATCTTTTTCTTTCACGATTGCAAAAAAAAATTGGATCGTTGACTAAGATTATAAAAAAACAGCAGGTCGCCAGTCGTCTTCAACATATCTTTATTCCATAAATAAAAATCCGCATACAGGCATGAGAGGTGGACAAGCAGCGATCTATGTGTTTTGGCTTAGCTATGCTAGCTGTGCCTTATATAAGAAACATGTGGTTATCTAGCTTCGTCTGAGAAAAAAATTAGCCACACACGGGTGACATAATTGTGCTATCTGCAATTTTTTTGGATCCATTTATGTCTATGGAAGTCTGTGGTCCACATGTTGGAAAAAATAGCACATGTGGTGATATTTCAAGCACAGACCATGGATCAGTTAAAAATGCAAATGAGAAAAACACAGAAGAAACAATGGGGGAATGGATTTATCATTTATTAGGGATTTATAACTACGACAAGTCCGATGATCATGTTTTTGCGCTCAAATGGTTGCATTTTCGTAATTGGATATTTTTCCCCACCAAAATTGCACTCAGCAACTTCTTTTATGGCCTATGATTTTTTACAGTGCAGCAGCCATGTTGTTTTTCCTACCCTTACATATATCAAGCTCTTTGGGGAACAGAAGTAGATTGGAAGAGCTTCCATTCACCTTCTGTATTTGCTTTCTGTTACGCTACTCCAAAATGGAGAGTGTAAACTGGGCTTCAGTGAGCATCAATATGAATGATATGTAGAGTATACACTGAATGTAGGAAATAACATGTGTAGTTTGTGGTTCTACATGTAAGAGCTGTTACACACTAGCCGTGATCACATTAGATTACCGATTCCCTGGGCCACAAATTAAGAAGGGCCTAGTCCTTCCTCGATTTTACCACTCAGGCGCCCTTTTTCTATTGTCATCAGCACGTGACTGGTGCTCACCCTCCAATGACATATGGACTCCAGAAAAGCACATGTTTCTGTACATGTAATCTTAGCATATGGAATAAGTAACCACTCCCTGAAAACCGGTCCCAGAGCTGTGAAAACTTCATTCATGTGCATCAGTGACTTTCCATCCAAAATCCAAAACCAGGAAACCCAGGAATTTTCTACACCCAACTACTTCTTAGGAGCAGCCGAAAACTACCAATGGCAACATTCAAGTGAAGCGATGAAGCTGTAGACCATGTAAGGCACGCTAGTTGGATAAAGCAGCTTTGCATGAGTTGGGAATTGCATTTGGACCAGAAGATTGAGATAATCTAGGAAAATAATTGAGATTTTCCAGATGCTTAAAAAGTAGGAAGTTACCCTGTTAGTCTTGAATTGGAGCAGATAATGAATTACTTGGGACTGAGCCGATGCCTCTGGGCAGGAACTCAGCAGGTATTAAGGGGTAATTTGTAAGTATAAAAGGAGGCTGGGAACTATTCTCACAACAACAGCTCAAAGATTTATTAGGAAGGAGAAACAAATCTGATCTCTCCTGACACCAATAAAGAGCTTCCACCATTCAGGATATACACTGCACAGGATATATACCTCATCAGATTTATAGTGAATCCCTGCAGTGTCAACCTTTTGCACTGCTACTTCCTGCTTGGGGCTATTTGTGGGTCGTATATCTTATCTCTTATTCCATTCCCTTTTGGAATTTAGGTGTACACCTTTCGAATGACTTGTATATGAAGAATAAAACTATTTTTGGCCTTTAAAGGGGTTGTCCACTTTCAGCAAATAATTCATATTGTATATAGGTTATAAAATTTTCCAACACACTTTCTGTATCAATTTCTCATGGTTTTCTAGATCTCTGTTTGCTGTAATTCTATAGAAAGCTTCTATGTTTACTTCCAGTGGATAGAGATCTGTCCATGGTCACACAGGTGCACAGCTCGCTAGTATCATAGAGAGTAATCAGAGCTGTGTGATATAACGAGTCGTGCACCTATATGTCCATCAAAAACCATGGACAGATTTCTTTCCACTGGAAGTAAACATAGAAGCTTCCTATAGAATGATAGCAAGCAGAGATCTAGAAAACCCTAAGAAATTTATACAGAAAGTATATTGTTTGAATACGTATATACATGACGATTCTCATCCGTATGTGCACATATGTCACCGTATTTGTATCGTATCCTTATATACTATGGTGGGCTGGCAGATGATGGGTGACTGACTATTGGTTGAAGTGCGGTACGAGGGACAATGTGGCAATGTAAATGGATGGCTGTAGTGCCCATTGAAATGAATGTTGCTACCTGTATATACAACCGTTTTCATACGTTCGTGTGAATGCAGCCTAACTCTCAGTTGTCCTTGAGACTTGATGACTTCTTTTGATGACGTCTTTTATACAAAATATACATAGAAATCAGGAATCTGCTACCTAATTCTCACTAACATACATCAGAAGCAGCTTGGATAACATTACAGAGGACCAGGTATCATTCATGTGAATAAAGATTTGGGGGCATAAAAGGTTTTATCCTTTTCTTTGGGTCTCTGAGTTTCTGTCTGCTCTTCGACCCAATCTTCTTTCATACTGCTCCATAGACTTCAAAGGGAATCTGTGATTTTATACTTCTATAACCTCACAGTCCATCTTCGGAGAGGTAGATGGATTCAGCAGAAATTTATGAGGGAACCCCTAACACGTCTGCTCGAGACAGAGTATATATAAAGAAACAGGGTTGACCCCTAAAAAAGAGGATAAGTATATATTTTTTTATGTACATCTCTCTCCAACCTGACCAGGGTTTTAGGAGCAAAAAACCATTACAATTTCTTCAGGAGCACCTCACCCTTAGACTACAAACTTCTAACCATTGGGCCCCATAAGCGTCTTCTCATATGCATACCTCTCTCATGATGTAATTTCTGCATGTAATTGCTTAGACAATGTACATCATACTCTTATTTCATATATATAATCATTTAAAGATGAACATCTCCTTATAACTTTCTTTACAAATGGAAAGTGATTTTAATTTTTATATTCTTATGATGTACTTTGAGCAGGCTGGATTAAAGGGTGGGCACTTGGGGCGCATGCTCCGGGTTCCCCATCAATTTGCCCTTAAAGTTTTTATATAAATGTGTTACTGGCGATTGCGCTGTATATCTATGTATTACTGGCGGTGGCACTGTTTACTGGGAGGTGTATATATTCATTACTGGAGGGGGGGCTGTATATATACTTTAGTGAATATGGGGAGGGCCCTCACCAGTTTGCACTCAGGGGCCCCCACCACCCTTAATCCAGCCTCCTAAATTCCAAGTAAACTGATTGCTACTGTTATGTCCCAATTCATGTTTACCCGGCACAGCTTCATATATTTTGTAGTGGCTGAACCCGTTACTGCAGCTAAATCCCATCCAAGTGAACAGGAAGGATAAGTGCAACTATTTTTAAATGTATGGTGCATACTACAGTGAGCACAGCAGCACCTGCTATCAGCTTATAGATGGGCTGTCAAAACTCAGAACCACTTGGATCTGATATTTAGGGTTACAGAAGCCAAATCATAGATCCAGGCACAGTGACTGTGGTAATCTTCTATTTGTTATCTAGCACTTCCTTCATTCTAAAATCAGCTTATAAAATTATGCTAATGAGCCAAAGGGGCTCTGGGGTGTGTTACCAAACCCCCTCTGTGTTGCAGTTTCACAGGCTGTTACACTGCTCCCTCGGAACTTCCCTTCTGCCTGTAACTGCTATATTCTCACACAGTAGAAGGGAGGAGACAACCTGTGTAACAACATGTGAAGTTGCAGCTCAGAGGGACTTTGTTATCGCCCCTCCTGATCCCTTCTGGCTCATTAGCATAATTTTAAATGTCAATTTTAGAAGAAAGGAGGCCATGGATAACAAATATAAGAAGATTACTACAGTCACAGTGCTTGTTGTAAATGTCTCTGATTAACAAAACCAAGATCAACCAATGCTGTGTTGCCATTTACAGAAATATATGGGTCATTTTGTTTGGTAAAACCGAAATGATGGAATATATATATATATATATGCATGTTTATAATACAATATACAAGATTACACATATCAGAACATACTACAATAAGCTGCATAGAATAAACACAGCTGCAGAGAGATGTAGGTTAGTCATATTTATTACCTATAAAGACATTGTAATTTGTGCCTGATAGCTTATGCTTCTATCTATTCATTGTTTATGGAACCATTAAGAGATTTCTATCATATCCCTTGAAATGTTAAACCTCCCTTGTTTTATGATTAACAAATAAGAAGGAAACAAGCGGCTGATGGGGTGATGTGCACATAGGGGAGTGGAGGATGATCTGACACATTATGGCGAGCCTTTAAATCTAGTATCTTTTGGACAAAACACAACGGTGCACATGGTCTTTTGGCACTGTTGTGACAGCCAGAGGTATCGGCGTCAGTCAATTATCTTCATAAATGCCTCTTGTGCTAATGAGCACTTACAAAAAAAATCACCGGACTTTTCTGGCAAGGAGAAAAGATCAGTTTCATTGCTTGCAGAACTAATTCAGTGTACAAAAGTGAAGGCTCCACCATTGCTGCCTCTTTTACTGCCCCTTTTGTCAAGGCTTTTGATGTGCACTGAAGAGATTGGTCTGTGTTTGTGGCTCTTCATCCTCAGTTCATTGCTTGCCATTAACATACATATCCATATGAAAAGTTGGGTAAGTCACTAACAGCTGTCCAGAATGGCGTTTCAGAAGGAAATAAAAAAAAAAGAAGAAGAATCTAGCCCTTCTTAAAATGCTGACAGAACTATTTAGCTCTTTTTGGCAATGATATACCTAGGTTTTAAAAAGCCCCATTCACGCTAAGCATAATGCTACAGTCTTGCATCGACTGCCCTCTAGTCTGAAACAGTCAGTTGTTTCATTTACAAAAGACCCAAAGTTGTATAGCGCCTCACACATTGCATGTTTCCACAAAGCCTCCTGGCGCTGACATATTCTCTTAATAGGAATCCAACATTTTGGGTAACAATTCTACAACATGAATGTTTTGGCCATAAACCCATGAAGCCATGTGAGAAGTATATGGTATATTTTGAATACATCCACCAAAAAGTATTTCTCATTCTACAAGGAGAACCTCTTTTGATATAGTATTTAACTTTTTTTTGTGTGATACCATCATTAAGATCTGAAAAGATAAGTTCTCCCCATAAAACAGATACCAAGTGATCTAAATTGATATTTAGAAGTCAATCTCACTGATATTAAAATTGGCCAGAAACTTAAAAAATAAAAATGGGTTGTGAATTATGATTGAAACTTAGAAATATAAATTACAAAAGAAGAAAGATTTTCCTGGAGAATAAACCAACCTGTTAGCGTCTCGTAGACAGTCAGTGAGGCAAACCAAGCTGCATCGTAAATTGCTAAAAAAATATATCAGTGGGACACTGGAAAAAAGTTGTATTTTGGGCATAAGAGCCGGAATTGTTGGGAGTTATATTAATGTGGTGTTCGCTATAAGGGTTTAATGATTGCTCGAAGAATAATTATGTATGCTTGGAAGGCAGCACTGCCCCCCATGGTGGTAGTATGGGAAAATAAAAAGAATATATTGATGTTGGCAGAATGTTATGAGGCAATTGGGCATGGACGGGGTAATAAGTTAGACACTATATGGACCATGTGGAGGGAGAGGTAGTGGGTCTGGGGGGAGGAGAGGAAATTTGTGTTTTTCTTCCTTTTTGGGTGGGGGGAATAGTAAGGAGATTGCTCCTGGTTTAACTGAAAAAGATGACATGTATTCTGCAAATGCTGTAAAAGGAGTAAGAGATAATGGAGTGGATTATTGTAGGGGTGGATTATTGTAGGGGGGGGGGATTTGTACCGTTCTTGTAAGGGAAAGTGTATTCCTTTTTTCTATAAATGTCTACTTGAATAAATGTATTAAATGTGGAGAAAATCAGTAAAGATTCATTTCATTCTCCCTACCCCTCATACACATGCACACCCAGCTTTGTCAAGTGTGCATATTGTCATAATATTTAGATTTATGTAAAGTACTCACCTTACCAAATTATTATGAGAACAATATGATAGAAAAAATTTAAATCCAATGGGGGGTGTGGTATTAATCCACTTGCTCTATATAACTGCAGCTAGTTCGACAGGATGTTCACTACCTCCTGGGAGGGGCGTGGCCTCTGTAAAAGGAAGCACAGCCAGGCGCGCCAAAAAAAAAAAAAGGTGTATCACACTGTGGCTCACTTTTGACCCAATAAGAGAAGGTCTGAAGTAGAACTCGACAGTCTTACACTGCACCAGAATTAATCATCACCTTGATAAATCAGGCGCAGCTACAGACTAGCTTTGGCTAGCTCTACACTGGCATACACTGTGACACATTGATAAATGTCATCCCACGTTTCCCTCAACACTGGCATCAGGGGAGTGACTATAGGCACCTGCACATAGCAAATGACCATCCGATCAAAGATTCAGGTTCACTGGAGATTTAACTCAATGATTTGTATAAAAAGCATTCGGGTTCAATACAGAAAGTTTTGCAATGCATTGGGGGACACCATTTTTGCAAGGAGGAAAGAATTCTCTAGAAGGGTCCAAACAAGGGTGCGGTTTCTGAAGCCTTAAGCAGGTTAAGATCATAACGGGGGAGAATATATCATTGAGAGGTTCTACTCCTCCTCTTTTTACTCCCATTCTGAAAACCTGAACGTGTGGAGATACCCTAGGAATGCATAAATTTTGGAATGCCCTTCGAAGAGTTAGTGATGGCAGAACTAACAATAGACAATGTAAATAAATTGGGGGAAATTATTAAGACTGGTGTTTTAAATACCAATCTTAAAATTCTTCCTAGTTCGCGCTCTCTATGCAGGATATACTGAGAAGCACTGGTAGATTCAGATGCAATCTCTGCCAGATAGGACCTAATAACAGCTCTAACCTGGCGGAGATTTCTGCTATAGTCTGCTTAATCAGGTGTAGATTTTAGTAAATGCGGCGGACCAGGACATTTACTCCCCTACCCACCCACCGCCCTTCCTGCGCCCCTCCCACTCCCCATCTCAACAACACCCAAAGTAGCATGCAGGTCGGAAATCAGACCCAAATGGTGTAAAAAGGGAGATTTATGCCAAAAACTGGCAAAGAAGGCATAGTAAATCCCTGTGTCTGATGGTATAGTTAGAAAGAAGAATTACTCTACCCCTTTTGATGTACCCTCCTTCTCCGATCTTGTTTTATCTTGAAAAAAGTAATTGTGAAAATTGTTGGAATTTTGAAAATCTTCTTCATAAATTTTAATATTATTCAAAGGTTGTCTTTGCTTTATAAGACATCCTGTCTCCCTACTTTTGTAATTTAATTAGCTATATGTGGAATAATGTTTGCACGTCCCTTCTTTCTACATCTACATTCTCTTATCAAAGAAAAGAAGGGAGGGAAAAAGTATATAAGTTGAAAAAAGTGAATAGCAGACCCCTTCCCACTCACTTGTTTTGTGGTCGAGTTTTGTCAAACTTAGAAAACAACTCATTTGATTGATAAATGCTTCTCCACCCCCTCCCTTCATTGAGTTCATGACCTTTAAGCCATAATTTACAATACATTGTAGGCAAAGGATCTTCAGAGTTTTAGGGATCATTGTTGGTGCTCAAGGGTCTGGCACAAGTGTATAAGTGGGAGTACCTGCCATCTGCAGTGGATTGCTTCATTGCATCATTTTATTTATTATTTTATAATATTACAATTTTCAGCCAGTTTTTGTAAACAGTTCTATATTGAAAGCAAATAATAATTGAATAAAATAAAGAATAAAACCAACACAAACAGTAAAAACAACTTTTTATAAGTTTTGTTTTTGTTCTTTCTTAAATGAATTATTTTAAGTAGATCAAGGAATATAAATCTAAATTTTCATGGCAACATAACATTTTTTGTATTGACATTTTCAAAAATGTAACTATTTTTGAGATACGACAATAACTAAATAACTTCTCTTAAACTCAATTTAGAAAATAAGCACAGCAATTGAAAAAAAGTCTACTTTGTCCTATATTTCTAGGGACTTTTTAGAACCGCATTGTTGTCAGCTCCCAATTATAGGATACAAATTTCAGTATACAACAAGATATAGTATAATTACTACCAGACCAAGCGAAATTGCATTAATGAAATCTGTTACTTGAAGACCGTTGTCGTACGTTCGGTGTGTGCATCACTCCTCTTAAACATATTTCTCCCATGCTGCAATTAAACAAAGTGGAACTGTGATTAGTCCCCGGCAGGGGGCAAAGAAAAAGACACCCTTGATTTAAAAAGGGGAGACCTGACTGTGCATTATTGTGGCACAATACAGCAGTTTATAGCTGAAACCTGCTTACCATCCTGCACTGCTAACCATGGGAACTGCAGTCGGGTGGAAAGTTATTCCAGTTTCTTTGGCTGAAGTAGCTTTAAGTATCATAAGGACATCTAAAGCTACTAAAGCTAGTCCTAGTAACTGAGACATTTTGGATAATCTTTATGAGACTTTTTTGCATTAGCTACTTCTTCTTTTTGTCGCCTTAAGAAGTAAGTTAATGATGAGCTCCCTCTTTTTTTTTTTTGCTTGTAAGCCAAAAGCGCCTGTTTAAGTTGAGTACCACCTCCCTTTAGCTCTTGGGAAAGCACTCAAGAGGGATTTACTTGGCTCTGTGTGCATGACACATAATGAAAACAATTTTACGCTGTGGAGGGAAGTATTGGGCAATTACTGATGTGACGGCCACCTGCAGAAGCGAGTCCATAGCGGCAGCATTGGCTGTTCATGAATATTTTATGGTGTGATGTTATTTTGAATGGCTGGGGCAGGTGAAGAGGGCCAGGGTGTAATAAGTAACTCTGCTGGAGATTGTGTAGCAGGACTGTTTCTCTGCAGCAGTCCTTAGTGTAACACTAAGTAGAAAGCTGACCCTGCCTTGGTGTGTGCAAGGCCAGCTGAATCTTAGGAGAGATGATGTGACAAGTCATGGTGGCCACTTTTTAAAATCTCTTGTCTCCAGATTTCACACACAATGTCCATCTTGAAAAGGCTCCGCATCAATCTTGTCTGCTTTAATTTGATAAACTGAGTGTGAATAAGGATTAAATGAGAACTTTGCAATAGGCCAAACTTGTTCCAACTCCTTAATCCAGTTAAGATATTAATTCTAAAGAAGAAGGAAAATTGTCCTAAAATGTACTTTAAAAAAAAAAAAGAAATCCAACACTTTCTAATTTCTAAACCTATTATATCAATCATAAGCCAGACACCCAAATTTTTTATAACTTTGTTTCCTCAAAACAGGGTCCTCACCAGGGACACTCGTGTTGTTTCACAGCAGGAAGTCGTATGGCTCTCGTACGCCTCGTGCCAAATAATTATTTCACAGCCGCCATGCTTCCAGGACATGATAATACTTTGGTGTTAAATCAGATATTTAATTGTTCTATACATAAACACTTAGTGGATCATTTATCTTGAGTCTGGAAATTTGCGCCAGTCTTTATTTTTTGGGTTTTTGGGTTTGTTTGATTTAGCTTAAAGAATGATAAATCTGGTAAGTTTTTTGCAACTATTTAAAAATTACGCAACCAATATTGCTATTATTTTCACAATCTTTTGATTCCAAACTTTTTCTTTTTAAACAGTTTTTTGCTCCAAAAGTTGTGACTTTTTGAAACTATTGCGCATAAATTTGCAACTTTTAAACGTCGTCACTTAGATTTCAAAGGTAAATAAGGGGCAACACAGGAAAACTCCGTCACAGATCAATTGCAAGGCAAGTAAAAAGGGTACCAATTTGCCAAAAAAGTCACAAAAATTAGTGCAAAAAAAGACTTTGATAAATTCAAGCCATAAGCTTCAAAAGGATAATAGATAATTGATAATTGAATCTTATTTGTGAGTAGAGGTGAGGGTGGAGAATATGAAGATTGTTTGATACATATCTATGTTCAGTATTGAAATGAGTGGTAAGTGTATAATCTTTTAGGCTTTCTATGATTTTATTGTTATTAAATCTTACCGATTATCCATTAAATAGCATTAATACTCATAATACCATTTAGGCTGTAAAGGTGCAATAGCTAAAAAGGCAAAATTATTCATTATGTATGCAAATTATTTGCACATTTCACTAAAGTACTTAGTTTTTACAGCAAGATTATTATGTTTTTATGACACACATTACAAGCCATAGAATTAGCAAAAGTTTCAATGGAATCACAAACGCGAATAAATATGACCACTTTTCATTGTATATTTTTGACCCTCCAAATTTTAATAGATGACGAACCAAAAAAACAAGGTTCAAAATACCAAAAAAAAATAAAGATTCATGTGAATACTTTTATATTGTCTCAAAATAATAATGTAATGTACAATAACATGTAACCATTTGCTTAATTAAAAAGGCGCAATAATATATTAACAGATTTTGGCAGTCTATCTTGTTGGAAATAAAGGCAAACAAACAAAAAAAATCACCCAAAGGAATTTCTTAAAGGAAACTGGTTTAAGGCTAATGCATAGTTCTTATTAATCACACCCAGTGTTGCATGGCTAAGCCTATTATTCTCTTCCCCATCTCTAAATCCTTTGAAAACCATCCACACATTCCGAATGTGTCTGTCTCAGGAATTCAGGGCTATTGCTTTTTTTTATTACTTTAACTTTTTCTTAGTTTTACCTATAAGAGACAATTAAAGAATTGAGCTAAATTGGTCACAGTAGACCTTTTGAAACTTTAACCCTCTAGGGCAAAGTTAATATAGAGTAAACCCTATGCTAAGGATCCTCTTATGCTGTTGTGTCAAATACACTGAGATACAAATATCTTAGATATAGGAAGTGTAATAGAAATTATACCTTAACATTTAAAATAAAGCTAAACAAAGACCATATACTGTTTCTGTAGTGTGTAGGAAGAACACAGAAAACAAATTCATGTAATATTAAGCTAAACCCCATGGTATCAGATCATTGCTTTATGACCATCCGATTAATTTGCTGCTTAAGTAGTTTAGGATAATAAATTCATAGCTTCAGATTATAATGCAATGATAGAAAACTTGTATCCACATTGAAGTGGGGACATAAGAGGTATAAGAGCATGTATAATGGTCCAGACATTCTTTATAAGGGAGTAGAATAAAATAATTTAATAAATAAAGATGCTGCTGCTTGAACCAGCCATCAGCTGCCATATTATATAGATAGTCCAAAGTCAATAGGACTGCAGATAAGCCAGGAGCTTGGTATCTGGTGTTTGCCAAACAATGGAGGGGAGGAAGACACAGGATGGGTTAATAAAGAGAAAGTTGACATTTCATGCAGTTAACGAGTGTGATGTCCTGCCTAAAGTTATGGGTTTTAAGAGCATGTTTGAAACTTTGGTGGTTGGGTATTAGTCTGATAGTCCAGAGAAGGACAATACAGAGAATTGGTGCAGGTCGGGAAAAGTTCTGGAGACTTGAGTGAGAGGTTCGAATTAAGAAAGAAAATAATCTAACTTCATTGGCAGATCGAAGAGCACAGGTCAGGCGATAGATTGAGATGAGAGAGGAGAGATAGGCAGGTGCCACACTGTGCAGATTTTTATTAATGAGGGTGATTATATTAATCTGTATTCGGAAAGAAACGGGCAACCAGTGCAGTAACTGGCACAGACTGGAGGCATCCGTGCAGCATTTGGCCTGAAAGACAAACCTTGCTGCTGCATTGAGAATAGATTGGAAAGGAGAGAGTTTAATGAGTGGAAGACCGATTTAAAAGAACAGACTTTAAAGAAATGTATTATTATTTCAAAGTAGTTTAAGATTCCATTCCATTGAGTGGGTACATTTCACAATTTCAGATAATAAGGCCCTGGAAATTCCCTCTTACATAGCAATGGAAATTCAGTTTTCAAACTGCTTGATAAGATGCCCTCACTAGCAAGAAAATATCAGCATTAGCTTTCACTTTTCCAATGGTTGCTCCTCAACTCATTTGCCTTTTCCGTCCTTAAATCCAGTAATCTCTTAGGATCTGACTTCTGCAGTCTACCACCACTAGTGATTTACCCCTTAACCATATAAAGTCTACAATTCCCACTCTCATTTCTATGCATATAATATTTTGTAACACTTCTGCTGTGGTGTCAGCTCTTGACTTTTCCCCTTTATTCTTGAAGGTTGTCCACAAAATATCAGACTTTGGAAAGGAAACAGGATTGTGATAAGGAGACATGCACAAATACTTGGAGAAAAAAGCACATTAGTGTTCATTAAAAGCTGTAGAATTAAATTAGTATGGACAAATAGTTGTGCTAATTTATAGGAGCAAGAAAAAAGCATCTTGATTAACATAACTTACATCCTACATTTATTCCTAGAAGGGATACTCCGACAGAATCCAGGTTTAAAACCAGTATTAGATTGTAAACTGGGTGTTAGCATGTCCTTACACAGTCTTGCAGTCAGCAATGGTTGAGATGTAAATTGGTTGTATAAAGTCACAGAGGCTTTTAGTTTAGTACTGAGCTCTCCCTACATCAGAATGCCCCATTCTCTGTAATTGACTTCCCTGCATTCAGGGACATCACTCTCCTGAAGTCTGGTGAATGGTGTCAATTACAGCAGTGTGGAGGTTCTGAAGTGGGGAGAGCTTGACTTCAGTCTTAAACTCTATGGGGGATATTTATCAGGGCCTCTGCACCACGTTGCATGTGATCCATGGTGTTAGGAGGCTGTTGAACCCCTAAACATGGGATGGAGGTGTAGTAAGTTGTTGGGTGGCTTGATATAAATGCCTTTATTGATCACATGTATGTCAGTACTCCTGAAGGTCCTAGTCCAGCAGTTTCAGTTCTCCTAGCTGAGGACCACAACCAGGGCTGAGTGATTGACATTTTGCTGCCTCTATAAGCTGCGGGTCACACGTTCCAGTTGGAGTGATGGACGGCCAAACCAATCAGGTTCTGGGCAGCATCCAGGTACTCCATTTAAACTCACATGTGACTTCATTCAGTGCCTGGCCAGTCATATAGCGCTTTGTTATACAAAATACTCTTCTTGCTCTGATACTGACCTTTGCTTGTACTTTTTGACTATTCTACTTTCTCACAACTTTGTACCTCTCCACCATCTTGTTATTTGAGCCTTTTTGCCTGATTTTGCAGTTGCGTTTGTCTTGCCTCTCTTGTTTGCATTTACACAGAGTAGCAAGAACCACCCAGTTGTCGTCTGCCATTATAACACAAGGCCAGCAAGTAGACAGAGACAGAGGTTGTGGGAAGCAAAGGGTTTACACTTCTTTCCTGTCTTCACAATATAAATGGATAAGTCAATAAAATTTTGGGGTTGGAAAGCCCCTTTAATCCTCTTTGATAAGCATCTGGATGCATTCCATATTTGTCCTATATTGTAAATAAAAAAGCTTACATTTCCAGGTAATGAATAACATAATGCAAATGTATTAAATATTTCTATCTTATATTAAGGTTTACAGAATTTCATTTACTGGGTATTACATAAAGTGAAACCCAAGTAAATAAATAACCTTATGGTATTAATACTTGATTTACATATGTATTACAGAAACATACATATTCCAATAAGTGCCTTGCAACCACACTGATCAACACTGTAAAGAATTTTAAGAGCTATCAAAATATTAATATTTTCACAAAAAAGACTCCTTTACTCTTTCTTTATACACCGAGTACACATGGCATTAGCATTTTGTGTATAGTGAGGAAACGATAAAAAGCAAACATACTGTAAATTTTATCTACCTATAATTAGATTTGGAGCATTAAAGACATTCAACTGTGCATACAAACTGCATTATTCAAAAGCTTGCCCTCTTCCAGAAAATTACAGTTTGGCCATTTTTATACAATATTCAGGAACTGTGATTACATTATTCTGGTTGTACAAAATGTGGGCTCTGAATCACATTATGGTTTTAAATTCTTTCCAGAATTAAGGTTTGGGAACAAAATAATTTAACTGATCATGGGGCAGATATTTTGATTCATAGGGCATAGACATGGACTAGACTACTATGGACGCATGCTGTAGGTACCTTCCATATCATAAAGTGGGTTTTTTTGTTTCTTCCCTGGTCACGTGTAAACAAAAACATCTGGCCTTGTAGTGCCCTGCATCATATGAACTAGGTATTTCAGAATATCTGTGTCGCAAAAACAATCTTTTTTATGAACACATTTCAGTGCACAATGGGTGTGACTGGGAAATCTAGTACACTTTCTCGTATCCAGTATCACATGGCATGGTAGGGCACTGTCAGTCAAAACTGAGTGTGAGAGAGAACACTGGACCATATGCCCATGATCACAGCTGTAGTTGTGGCTGTGATCTGACAGCACAAATTGTGGCCAGATTACAGCCACAATAGAAGTCTATGGCACGTGTGCTCGCTTGGCTGTGTGAATGAGGCCTTCTACTTAGTCTAGTTTCTGATACTAGGTAATAAATCTGGTGTATCTGATGAGTCTGTGGTGAAACTTTATCAGAAAAGTCTGATAGCAGAACTGATCTAGTTGCTTACGGCAGCCAATCAGGGCTCAGATTTCATTTTCCCACAGCAGTTTATAAATTGAAAGCTGAGTTCCAATTGCATCCCATGAGAATCTAGAACAGTTTTGTTGTCAGACACATTCTTTACACCATCTATTAATTGCTTTAGGTTACCCAAAACACTATGCCAAATTTTGGTACAGACTTTTTTCTACAAAACCATAACCTCTTTGCCATACTAGTCAGAAAAGTTGCTCAAAACAGTCTCAAACCCATAAAGCACATTTCACTACTTCATTCATGTGGAGATGAATATACCATTCTGGGGGGGGGCTGCTTTCAAATAATGGTAGCAATATCTCAGCAACTGCGGAGGCTTGAAAGAAAATGTGTGTAGCAGCCCCTACAAAATGTGCATGTTCATCTGCACATGTGTGAGGTGGTGAAAGGTCCTCTTTACAGGACAACTACCATCAGATTTACTGATAGTAGACTGCCCTCTCTTAATTGCACGTTCTTGTTCCTAGTCGATGGAACTGTATTTCTTATATTCTAGAGCCACAAAATTCTTCTTCATAAGACTTTATAACAATAAGCAAATGAGCTGGAGGCACTCAGGCCTACATCACCAGGGCTACTCTTGGGTCCCAGGCTGTTAATATATGGCTCCACTCTATCCAGGGTCCTCCTGCTGATCCACAGACAGCCGGTGACATAACCCATCTGCAAGTTTTGCTTATGTGTGATCATACTTTCCTTGTACATGTACGTGACTCTGAAGTCCTCCTTCTTCTCCGATGAAGCCATGACTTGCAAAACTTGCAGACGGCCAGGTGCTGTCACCGGCTGTTTGCCGATCGGCAGGAGGGCCCAGGAAAGAGTGGGCCATGAATTAACTGCTCTGATGTAGGTTCTTGCCAACAATCTCATAATATACCCCCTAAATGTTTAGGTCAAACATGAATGTAGAGCCGATCCGCTTCAATGAAACTTAATAACCAATAGAAGTTCCAACTCTTGCAGGTTTAAAATATCGCAACACCACTCATTGAAGCTCATTTACTAAGGGTTGCGCTGTGCACTTTAGTCGGACTGTTCACGTTCTGCTAGGCTAAAACAGCTTGCACAGGTATTTAAGAAGTGTGTGCACTGCAATTGTGGCACATGCAATACTTTTGTGGCGCAGCTGCACTGGCTTCCATGCGACACAAATTAGAGGACGGGTTGTCGGACTTATTTGGACTGAGCGCCGTAATTAACATTCAAATTGTGTCGCACGCCCCTCGGTTTTAAATTCTTCCATCCATTAAAAAGATACAGTCCCCAGGAGTTTTAATCTGTATTATCTCTTAGTAGCCACGGGGGGCGTAAGTTTTTATTCATATTTCAACAAAAAGTTACCTCCCCCTTGGCTAATATGAGCTAAATCACAAATAAACTTCCAGGGGCCATAAGTTTTGAATGGGTAGGTGGATTTATAAAAATTGCCAATCAAACCAATATTATCATGGAGGATTTTGTTTCTGGCTACAAAGCCCCTAAACTTCAGTCAATTGAATCCTGAAAGGTTTTTGATGTGCCTTGTCTTACTTTGACCTAAAATTCTCTGAAATATATAAAATTGTATTTAAAATGAATGAATTATTAACAATACAAGTAAATATCCAGTCATCGCTGATGCCAAACTTTCTATATTAAGGCGATTTGTTAAACTGAACTTTTAATTTCTCATTATAAAATATATCTGGAATAATTATAAGTAGCAGTAAAGTGCCAGCCTGTGCGCAAATGGTACTTAGGAAGAAAAAGTAAAATTCATGAATTTCAGGTAAAAAAAAATTGAATTTCTTCCCTGTCTGCCGTCCTTTTAGTGCTGAGGATGTTATTGCCAAATATGTTGAAAAGCTGGTTCTCATCCAGACCTGCTGCATAATTGCGTAGCATCTCTTGCATTCAGAAAACACTATGCAGATGGTTATAGAAGGGAAAAGTCTACAGTGTACGATCAAGAGAATGACCAGATGATTACACATCCTGATGCACATATAATTGTCGGCCTGTACACGCCGAGCTAAGTAATGTCTCCACTTCATGCAGATTCTTACAAATGAACTTCAGAAACATTCTCATAAATATCTGTAAATCCAAATCTAATTTGCCTTTCAAAATACATGGGTTTAGGAGCACAGCTGTATAGAAATGTGCAATGCAGCGATCAAAGCTGAAATATTCTCAGCTGTGCTGGATTTTCCCATTTTACAAACTTTCAGACCAATATTATGTACTCCACTCCTTTGTTCTTTGCCTAATGTCATGTTCTAAGTGGTTACTATATGTTTCAATGAAGTGGATGATATTGGGATAAAATTGCTATTACGTAATGAGGTTAGAAAAATATGGGAACCCAAATTGAAGCTAAACTAATTATCCTAAGAACTACAAGCACAATTTTGCAGTGATACATATAGGAATGGTGTTTAATCCTTAAAAACACAATGGGGTGGCTTGATATAAATGCCTCCTGGCCCTTCCCTTAGCCCCTGCATCCTCTGTATATATCTGGTGTGTGTCTGGCCATGACATGGAATAGCGCTATTACCTGCACTACTTCCTGGTATAGACTATAGCTAGTATGCTGACACCTGGACCAGCATATTCTACAGGCGGGGACAACCTACTTCACTCACTTTACTTCACTTGGAGTGGAGAAGGCATAAGTGGGAAATAGAGGTAATTCATGTCCATGCGCAACCTATTGCTTTGACCTCTCCAGCCCTGCACCCTATGCCATTGTGAAGGCCTTGTACCAGGTTTACATGTTATCCCCTATCCGGAGGGGAGGGATATAAAATGTGTATAATATTATTAATTTGATGGGTGAACACTTTGTGTAGTTAATTCTTGGGTGCTGAATGTATTCAGTTTTTGGGGGACTATGTATAATTAAATAAGCCAGCATTCTATATATTAATAATTCATTGGGTGGAATAAATGAATTTATTATGTACTATATAATAATTTATTTAGGAAATATAGTCACAGTGTATTATTAGATGTTTGTTAAGCCCCCCATGGGTAGTTGTAAGGCTTATATACTCTTTAGAAGCACAGTGTGCACATTGTTGTTATCCAGGGGGCACTTTAATGAAATGACTGTGGAATTTTTGGGGACTCAGTGTGGAGATATGCTGAAATTGGCCAAAAATACATCTGGGTGCCAACATCTGAGAACTCATGGCCGGGAGAAGTCGATATGGCATTCTGTATCTAATGGAGGAGCATTGTCACCAGTGAGGAGTCCATCAGGATTAAAAGCAGGAGATGCCAGGCTACAATGGATGGAGAAGAAATCTTCTACAACTAATGTTAGTAGGTGATGATTGAATTATTCCCATTGATTTTTCTGTTTTGTTGTGGGGGAGGCTTGAATTTACCTCGGGTGATAAGATGCTTATTATTGGACACTCTAAAATCATTCCAAGGAACAGTGTATATCAGAGACACTGACATGGTGGGACTATATGGGGACCACCACCTTTCAGACATTAATGGCGTCCTATTCGTGTACATGGTCAAAATGAGTAAGGGTGCTACTCACGCACCTTCAACTTTCCCTTGATGGAATTATGTTTTGCCAGACAAGGTCACATGTAAGATAATGAGAAGCAGAGGCAGATTACTATACGTATGAATGTGTATATACATACTGTCCATCATCTGATTTGAGTGTGGAAATTAAAGCAGTGAATAAGAATGAATATTAAAAAAATTGCATCCTCTGCAAAAAGTCACCGAAAGAAGAAACCAAGTAAATGAATCATCATCTACAACATTAAATAAAAATGTGCGATAATCTTTATTTGTGGTAACAATTCTTGACAAATGAGGCCGTCTGGCTTGTTCACCCTGATGAAGGGCATGCAGAAAAGACAATAGGTTTGCATTTTTAAGTTAATCAGTAGCCCAGTGATGTATTTCTCAAAAATAACTGGATTTATCAAGTGCGGCGACAAGGAAGAGGCGAAATGCTTTATTTCCTCCACGTGCGGATGAAATATACATAACATAACAAAAGCCGGCTATCTGTATCCACTAGAAAAGCACCTGGAAGATTAAAGTTGTGGACATAGCATTAACAAAGTAGAGACCACACTGAATTAATGAGCGCCGGAGATAGACATTCATTCAAGTCTTAATTTATTTTTCTTTTCTAGCTCATCCTTTAAGAAAATGACAGTGTCTTCTTATCGATTTTACACTCAGAGATCAATCAGCAATGCCCTGACTCAGACAAAATTTACAGCGTTCTCTGACACAGCCTCCAGCGTTTGGACCTGGGCAGACATTACAAGGAAGCAATAGATCATGTTTGTATGTAGAGCCTGACATGCTTAAAAATAAGCTAATCTGTAGTGGAATTTCCTTCTTTTTGACAGGCTGCTGTGCCCAGCAGATCGCTCTTGTTATAAATTTCTCTTCCAGCTCCGCTATTAATTATAACATTTGCGCAGGAAACATGAATTCAAGCCCGCAGGGAGGTCATCTGCTCTGACGTTGTGGTAAAAATATCAAGCGATCACTCCCGCTAAAACAATGTGAGATGACTGAAATACAACACAGGAAAAATTCTGACTGCTATGATGGCTTGTCATAATTCAGCTTCATTGCTACCAGGTGCAGGGCCGGCGCCAGCACTGGGCATACCTGGGCAAGTGCCGGGGCCCGGAGCTGCTGGGGGGGGCCCACAAAAGGTTCTCCATGGGAGTGAGGGGGGCTGTATAAAGTGAATTCATAGGGTGTGAGTGGGGCTTATACAAACATAACCACGAGGGGGCTGTATATAAATTAACCATGAGGGGGGATGTTTGGTATGATAAACTAGGGAATATTTTATGGAACAGGAGGCTGTTTATGTTTCTGAATTTTTACTGCTGCCACGTGAGTTCACTGCAAAGGAGCCTACTGAGGCTCTGCTACCCAGGGGCCTACTGAAAACTGGAGCCCATCCTGACCAGGTGATAGAGCCACATATTGTTATATACAGCCCCCAGTGCAAGTTTAGATTATGGCCGAATGCACATGACTGGCTGCAAACTAGTAGACATTTGAGGCCTGTTTCAGGTAGGGGATCCATAGGAGCCAAGCGGACGCTCCACAAATGCGTTGCGGCAGCCCAGCTTGGTCACATTGCGGTAAGACACAGTGGACCACATTAAGACATTTTCTGTCTGTCTTTGCACTAAAGAGAACATGCAAACTGCTTGCACATGTATTTATGATGTGTCTGCGCCAGTTTTGTGTTGCGGCTGCGCCGTGTCCGACAAGACAGAATAATGGTGCACCTAAAGATGCATGTTACTGCTTAGTCCTTGTTTGCGCCACAAATCTGGAGAATGAACAAAGTGCACCAAAAAAAACGAGTGCACATTTCCCCAGCAGTGCAGGGCGGCCAGATTAATGAAGACTGTGCGCCAGTTTTGACAGGTGTGTATCTACAGGACGTAAACATAGAAGCTTCCTATGGCAAGCAGAGATGTCGAAAATGGTGAGGAACTGATACAGAAAGTATTTTGGAAAATGTAATAACTTTTCTTTACACAAACAATATTAAATATTTGCTGTATTGTGCTTAAAGTGGACAACCCCTTTAAATATTGATAGACAATAATGTCAAAATAAAGAGATAATCATCATGGAGCTGTTATAGTGCGAAGATTAGAAAGATGGTGATAGCACAATACAGAAATAATAACGATGGTGATGCAAAAGGATAATAGACACTTTTGGGGCATATTTATCAGGGCAAGTGGCGTAGAAGCCCTGAAATAATTGCAAATAGTAGCTTATTGGTAGCACTTGCAATTATATAGCCCAATCCGCCACCTTCACGACAGTGGCACGTGAAGGGGGGGGGGGAGGGCAAGTCATTTCACTTGTTTAGGAAGTGATGTTTTAAGGAAACTTGTCACCAGATTCCCATAGATTCCTATTTGCTAAATGACACAGCCAGATCAATCAACAATCTGGAGAGGGCAGGTCTTGCTCTTCCAAGTCCAGTGGCTCCTCCCCATGCTTCCTTCTCACCATTTAGCACTTCATATCAGGGTGATGTTATCTAAGGTCTTTTTTTCTCACTAACTATTGCAAACTGTATCCCATGTATGAATCTGATAAAATAAAATCACAGCAGCCTCCACAGACTTCTACTTCTCCCCATCCTCCATGGTAGTATGCAGTGATTTCATGTGGTCAGATACGTACATGAAGTGGATTTTGCATTGGACCATGATTCTTACCCTCTGGAAGTTAAAAAGTTGGGTTGCCATCCAGTGATTAACCACAGAGACCTTGAGCCACAATGAAATCATACAGAAAATACATTACTTATCAAATAAATAGAGTGTAGGAAGTATTGAATGTGCATAGAAAGTGTTTGTCTACAGTAGAAGGTTTCCGAAGATCAAATACATAATTCATGCCCTATGTGCTAGACATAAAACATCCTGTACGTGTTTCTAACATACTTGAACAGCAGCATTCCTCGGCCTTGGCATGTAGCTTCTTGCATTCCAGGTATAATACTGTTTGTCACCAATTATTATCAGCCTTCTCAGTAATACAATCTAATAGGACATCAGAACTATTACGGTATACACTACTCCACCACACAACGGAAATATGTGGTGTATTCTCACTGTCACCATTATGTTTATGAATGTAGATCCCATCCAATAATATTCAAATCTTTTTTTATTATATATATAACTTACAATAAACTTCAATTATTATATAATAATAGATTAATAGATGCATATCATAAATATAATTAATATAAATACTGGCAGATATCAATATTGGCTTGAAGAGTCTTTGGGGGTCACTTATCTTTGGCTTTTCTTTTATTTTCTCTTATATTTGCTATTTTTATAGGTGCATTTGCATATTTGAGTCAAAATTCGTGACTTTTCCACTGACCTAGCACAGTTAGCTAATTTTTCAGTGTTGCATTTGATATGTATTTCAAATCTACACGTGAAAATAAAAAAGTTGCAACTTGGGCGCAAATTGCAGTAAAAGTCACAACTTGGGCAAAAATTGCAGTAAAAGTCACAACTTTGGCGCAAATTAACTCCAGTCCTGAGCAGATTTGGCTACAGTTTAGAAAGAAGAATTTGTGATTTTTGTGCAGCTTTTTTTTTTTTTTAATGGTTGCAAAAAAAACACTTGGACTTGGCTGCCTAATATGTCACATTCTGAGATAAATGAAACAAGTTCAAAACCTGAACAAAACAAAAAAAAGACACGCACAAATATCCTGGCTAAAGATAAAAGACCTTCTTTGATTATACTCACCCTCGGGTGACCGGATGCTCAGAGTGGCTCCCCAATGTCAGCGCGGCTCCTCTTCTGTCCTCCCCATGGTTCCTCTTCTTTCCTCGTTCTTCTTTAACAGTCGGCATAGACGCGGCCATGTTAAATTCTGGCCGGCGCATACTATGACGTCACCAGCGGCCGCAACATAGTGTACGCTGGCTGGCAGATAACATGGCCACGTCTATGCTGGCTGTTTAGAAGAAGAGGAGCTGCGGGGAAGACAGAAAAGGAGCAGCGCAGACATCGGGGGAGCCACGCTGAGCATCTGGGTTGCCGGAGGGTGAATGCTGGCTGTACACTACTGGGGGGAGGCTGGCTGTATACTACAGGGGGCTGGCTGGCTGTATACTATAGGTGGCTGGCTGTATACTACTGGGGCAGGCTGGCTGTATACTACAGGGGGCAGGCTGGCTATATACAAAAACATGGGGGAGGCTGGCTGTAAACTACAGGGCGAATGCTGGCTGTGTACTACATGGGGGCTGGCTGGCTGTATACTACTGGGGCTGGCTGGCTATATACTACTGGGGGCATGCTGACTGTATATTACAGGGGGCAGGCTGGCTGTATACTACAGGGGGCATGCTGGCTGTATACTACATGGGGGCAGGCTTGCTATATACTACTGGGGCTTGCTGGCTATATACTACAGGGGGCAGGCTGGCTGTATACTGCAGGGGGCAGGCTGGCTGTATACTACAGGGGGCAGGCTGGTTGTATACTACAGGGGGTACGCTGGCTGTATACTACAGGGCGAATGCTGGCTGTGTACTACTGGGGCTGGCTGGGTGTTTATTACATGGGGCTGGCTGTATACTTCTGGGGGCAGGCTGGCTATTTACTACAGGGGGCAGGCTGGCTATATACCACTGGGAGCTGGCTGGCTGTTTACTACTGGGGGCTTGCTGGCTATATACTGGAGGGGCTGTGACCAATGCATTTCTCACCCTCAGCTTATACTCGAGTCAATAGTTTTTCCCAGTTTTTGGTGGTAAAATTAAGGGTCTTGGCTTATACTCGGGTCCACTTATGCTCGAGTATATACGGTAATCTTTTTGCAAATAATGGTAAAAATGTATTTTGGTGGTTTTGAGAGGAAGCTTAACAGTAGAGACAGGTTCCCTTTAAATACAGGATAGGTCATGAAAGTAAATCTTTATCTACCTTTGCCTTTGAATTCTTTTTTGCCCTGATGGTGTCCTTCCCACAGCACAGCAGGCTATCGTAAAGCAATCTGTACTTGCAGATGACTACAATCCCATGTTGTTCCTCTCCATTATATGCTCAATCCACCACCACTACATAAGGGCCTATTCACATATATGTTTTGTTTCTCAATGTGCTATCCATGATTTTTTACTGGTCCTTTATAGCCTATGTGCTTTATAACAATTGAGGTTTTTTTTCATTTGGGAATCTACCCTATTTTTTTCATGCTTGTGGACCACAGACAACAGTAGAAGACTACAGGTCTGCAAAAAAAAAGAAAACCCTGATGGCATTTGTGTTCATATAGGTGTTCACTGATGGTGCTGGGGAACCAGGTGAAAATACCTATGCACAGCTCACCTGAAACAGGATTAAGTAGAAATTACCCTTCAGTTTGATTATTGTAAGGAGAGGGGGAGAGGAAGCCACGTTGACAGCAGCTAGTGATTCCAATGAAGTCAGAAGAAAAATCAATGGCCCAGATTTACTTTTCTGTCAGACTTTGCACATTCTTTCTTTTAAGTGCAAAGAAGTGTCTGCGCCGCTATTGTGTCGCATGGGGCCCTTTTGTGGCGCAGCTGCACTATTCTTCATGCAACAGAAATATCTGTGCTGAAGGGAGAATTTTGGTGCTCAGTGAGACCATGCCCCATATATTTCATTCTGAACCCAACAGAAGTGTGCTGCACGCCCTGTGTTTAAAGTGCACCAAAAAAAGTTCTTATACTCCTTTGCACAATAAAATACTTTTGGGGGGGGGGGAACTACTTTTTACATCACCACCAAAACTTTTGAAATTTTTATCAATTTGGCTGTGTGAGGGCTTATAAAAAGACCTGTAATTGTATATACACTTGAGGTTCATTTCTTTTAGATCTTATTGTTTTTTTATATAAAACTTTTTTCACATATGTTATATTTCTTTGTCCCACAAGGGATCTCACTGATATGAGATCATTCAATCTCTTATAAAATGACTACTACTACCAATTACCATTACAACTAATAACTACTTGTAGTGTAGTGCAGGGCATCTAATAGGAGACCTGGCCTAATAAATAGCTATCCCAGGCAGTGGACCCCGGGCTGCAGTGCAACACCATTGACACCCTGGGATCGTTGCTGCAGGGTGCTAATAGATACGAGGAAACTCTCTCCAAAGGGGTTAAATACCAAGAATAGGAGCTTTTCTGAACCCAGATGTTAGTGCCGTTGTTGGGATGTGAAAGTACAGCCCAGCCCGGCACCAGATGAATACTAGGTTCTGCAAACTTCTTCTGTGCTTTGCCACAGAAAGGTGTCACATCAGAAGACGTAACCTTGATGACTGCTGTAAAAAGTTGATGTGGCCACCATTAAGGGATTACCCATGGTTTCGCCATGGTTACACCATTTTTTATTCTGACCTTATTGGAACCAGGTTTTTTGCCTTCTAATTAATGTTATCATTCATTTTTGTGGACATGAAGAAAAATTGATGAATGAATGCTAAAGGTGCATTGTGGGTACAATATAAAACTAAACTGACTATGCTCGATAATTTAGTTTGTTTATTCAGGTACATGCTAGAATGGAATCACCTGAAACAACTTGGCAGGGATTGGGAATTGCAAGATTTCAAAGCCCAAGATTTCAAACTGACTATGCTTGAAATCAGGGCCGATTCTAGCCTTTTTATCTGCCTTGGGCGAAAACTACATATTCAGCCCCCTAAATTTACAGATGCATCTTAAAAAGGAGTCTAAAACATGATTAATTACTAACAATATCCTCACGTGACTGACACTTAACATGCTGGCACTGTCTCACACACTAGAAGTCAGTAACACAGATATGAGTGGTTTCTTGCACCTGTTCCATCAGAAAGAAGACTTAATTATGATTTCTCCCTTCCATCACAATCACTGTTGAATTTACCAAAAGATGTCTTCAGCTCACCACTGCGCCCGTAAAAATGCAACAGTCACTTACAGTATAATGTTATGTAGATAACAACACTGTGCTCCTAAGTAGTATATATCCCAAAGTACACAATTTAATATACAGCCCCCTAATATTTTAATAAATAGTGCCACCCTAATAAATGAATATATAAAAAAACACCCTAATGAACATACGGCATATACATCCCACAATTTATTTATATACAGTATCCCTTATTGCCTTTTTTTAAGATCTGGGATGAGGGACACATGGCTTAACAGACTTAGTGACCAATAGCCCAAGCAGACTTGGGTGCTGGGTTATGCAATTTCTTCCCTCGTTGAAAGGTCTATTTTGTATTGACCAAATGTCTTCTCGGGTATAGGCCGGTCATCAGCCGCTTGCCGCCAGAGGGGTAGGGAAGGGGAGATCTTGGGGGGAGAGGGAGAAAATATTCTGTATATGGGTAATCAATTATTTAATGTTTATAAAGTTGTTGTATGGAGTGTGTTATATATATATATATACACTCATCAAGCCACCTTATTAGGTACACCATGCTAGTAACGGGATGGACCCCCTTTTGCCTTCATAACTGCCTCAATTCTTCGTGGCATAGATTCAACAAGGTGCTGGAAGCATTCCTCATAGATTTTGGTCCATATTGACATGATGGCATCACACAGTTGCCGCAGATTTGTCGGCTGCACATCCATGATGCGAATCTCCCGTTCCACCACATCCCAAAGATGCTCTATTGGATTGAGATCTGGTGACTGTGGAGGCCATTTGAGTACAGTGAACTCATTGTCATGTTCAAGAAACCAGTCTGAGATGATTCCAGCTTTATGACATGGTGCATTATCCTGCTGAAAGTAGCCATCAGATGTTGAGTACATTGTGGTCATAAAGGGATGAGAATGGTCAGCAACAATACTCAGGTAGGCTGTGGCGTTGCAACGATGCTCAATTGGTACCAAGGGGCCCAAAGAGTGCCAAGAAAATATTCCCCACACCATGACACCACCACCACCAGCCTGAACCGTTGATACAAGGCAGGATGGATCCATGCTTTCATGTTGTTGACGCCAAATTCTGACCCTACCATCCGAATGTCGCAGCAGAAATCGAGACTCATCAGACCAGGTAACGTTTTTCCAATCTTCTACTGTCCAATTTCAATGAGCTTGTGCAAATTGTAGCCTCAGTTTCCTGTTCTTAGCTGAAAGGAGTGGCACCCGGTGTGGTCTTCTGCTGCTGTAGCCCATCTGCCTCAAAGTTCGACGTACTGTGCGTTCAGAGATGCTCTTCGGCCTACCTTGGTTGTAACGGGTGGCGATTTGAGTCACTGCTGCCTTTCTATCAGCTCAAACCAGTCTGCCCATTCTCCTCTGACCTCTGGCATCAACAAGGCATTTCCGCCCACAGAACTGCCGCTCACTGGATGTTTTTTCTTTTTCGGACCATTCTCTGTAAACCCTAGAGATGGTTGTGCATGAAAATCCCAGAAGATCAGCAGTTTCTGAAATACTCAGACCAGCCCTTCTGGCACCAACAACCATGCCACGTTCAAAGGCACTCAAATCACCTTTCTTCCCCATACTGATGCTCAGTTTGAGTTCATTACCACCCCCCTAGTTCAATTAATATCCATCCCCCATAAAAAAGACACCTCCGCCCCAGTTTAGTTATATAGAATACTTATATATAGAGCCCCCACCCCCATTTTAATCACAGACACCATAGCGAGTCATGCTCCCCTTCCCCCAGTTTGTGTCATACATAGAGCCCCATAACATCCCCCTCCCACCCCCCATCTAGTTACGATCCAGCCCAATATTTAAGTCTCTATTGGGGTTTGCTGTATAGGTGATTTTCTAATAAACAAGTCTAGATTCTCTGAAAGTAAACCAACACTTTAAATATAGAGCTGCGTCCCACAATAGTCAGTAACAGCTGGACATTTATAGGTTAGCCATTGTGGTTCTATATTGGTAGCTGTGACAGACTTACAACATTGCTGGGAGCCAGATAGCTGAACTGCTTAAACATGCATTTTAATGACGTGCGGCTTTATTTCACTGCACAATAGTTTTGTTCTTCATTTCAGGCTGCATATTAAATTTTGTAAATTGTTTCTAAAACTAGCATTTGGAAGGGAACGATATCTGACAAAAGTGAAGAATTGAATAAATATCCAATCCGCAAATCCAGCTTTTGTGTGGTGTTTGAGGGACCCATACAAAGTTAATATGCTCCGAGTGATATCTGTTGTGAAAAACACGTTTTAGAAAATACAGCTAGCGACAAAAACACATTTCTTGGCTTCCAAGAATTGGACCTGCCGGGTGGCTATACTTTAAATGAATCATTACATTGCATCAAAAGAGCGAAAATCAACAACTAGCATTTTTCTCTCACTTGATCATCAACAGAGAGCTTGGCTTTAGCTCAATCTCTTTTATTAGTGGGAAAAAAGAGGAAAACAATAAAAAAAAAATCTTTTCAAAACTCATATGGCACAATGTAAGTCAAAACTGCGGGAAGCAAAATGGTGCATCTATTTCCACTTACTGTATTAAGGAATGGCTAAATTGCTCGTAGATCTTTTTTGATGTACCACTTGTGAGTAATGATATAATTTCCCAAATCACAGACATAAATACATAAAGCTGCCTCTCGGTGGTTATGCATTATCTCATATTATTATGTATTATAAAGGAAAGTCGGCACAGTTATGCGCAGAAAGAAAGTAAATTTTTTTGGAGAAAAGCCTTGTTTTCCTCTTGAGCGTTTGAAAATGCATAAATGTCGCAGTTGCTGTGCAGCACTTATAGAATATTCCTTTCAGTTCTTTTTATTTTCCTACTTAATGCCAATTTCTGTTCCTGCTCTTAAAATAGCGGAACAATAATCCGGAGAAAATACAGAATGAATAATATGGAAACATGTCACTTCCACTTTTCATCTATAGATATATTTTAATATTTATCCTTCTTCTTATGAATAGATAGGTAGATAGATAGATAGATAGATAGATAGATAGATAGATAGATAGAGTCATAAAATGGTCAGCACACCAAAATCCTTCTAAGAAAAACAAGTTTGTACTAAATTCACCCAAGTGCTACATCTTGAATACTCTTCAGAAGGCTTGAGAAGTGATTATGAAGAGGATCCGAAAGAAGCACTCAAGTATTTTGGTGTTCTGCCTATTTTTTGGAATTTGTTTATAAAGTGGAGTGTCGATCCACCAGGCTTGGATTAAGACTGCCATGGGCCTTGGGTTGTATGAATATTATAGCCCCTAAAGTCTTGGGGAATGAAGGAGGCGTCCTTTCTGCCTGCTTTCAATCTGCCTTTTCAGGACCTTCAAAGGACCAAAAATGGCTCTTGTGTACACATGGAGAGCAGGAACAGATGTACAAGGATTCCAAGGGGGGTGGTTTGGGTGGCCATGGCCCCTCAGAAAGCTTGGGCCCCAGGTTACTGCCCAGATCTGAGTCCCTAAAGAGCATATTGTTTAATTAGTTGCAAAATTCATACAGAAAACCAAGGAATGAGATGCGAGAATTGACACTGTTCAGCTGAAAATAATGACTAAATGCATATGTATAATGCCATACATTAGAGTCCGAGGTCTCTAAAAAATTTGTCAAAAAGTGCATTCTGCATCAGGACGATGAGACCAAATATACAGGAATACATGCAAAAAGAAGAATTTGATCTGTGGTCTGTGGTTACTTCTCACTTTGTATGTTTATTGATAAAATATGTATACTTTTTTTCTCTTTCTTTGGGTTTTTTTTTAAGCACATGGGTGGATTTCCAAATTACTGCAACTTTTTAAGGTGAACTCAGGTGAGCAGTTTGCGGTGCTCTGGCTAGCATGATCCGCGCCTTAATCATCTCAGGGGGCTTTCACAAGGATATGTTCTCACCCATTTTGATCCACATTATGATCCATACCGACTTCAAAAACTGCATCTGAAAAACTTAGTGTGTAAATGTACCCTTAGAGTTTCTCCAGATACCAGATGTTGGGAACCATAGACTTCTATTGCCTTCCGTGATTCGCATCAGTGTCCATTTTCATAGACAACAGATCAGTAAAAATGTAAGCCAATGTGAAAACACCCATAAAAATCAATGGCTTTGTGAGGCATCCCTGGAAAAGGATGTGTAAAACAACACCAATGTAAAAGAGCCCTTAGGGCAAAAATTTGAACAACCAAAAAAGGCACCAAAGATACCAACCCCCCATAGTTATAGCTATATCTTCACCATTTGTAATTTATATGTGTGTAAATTATTATTCTTTTGCTCAAAATATCTAGTACTAGCGTAACGTAAATGTCAAAAAAAAAAAAAAAACATCAGAAACATTTCCCGTGCACTTGACAAGGTGACAAAATATTTCTCCTATCTTTTTCTAATTGAGCTTCAGTACAAAAGCAGATGTTATAATAATATTAATAATAGTAACATGGATATTTGTAGATACTATGTAACCCTTCAGTCCATTTTCCCCAGACAATGGCACCTAAAAAAAAAAAAAAAAAAGCAAAAAAAAAAAGGGAGAGATTTCAAAATAGAACATAACACGCGCTATGAATGCCACTTCTTTCTATCTTACATTTTAAAAACATCATTGAAATCAGAAAGTTCATTTACAAAGGACTGGCAGTTGCAATCAAAGCGATAATGCAGTGCTGAGAAAAAAGGGTAATTGGTTTGGTAAAGATCGCTTTCCATTACACCATAAAGCACTACACAATAGGAAAGGTCGCCAATTAAGCAATCATGAATACCAAGTACTGAAGCTGATGAAAATAGGGCAGTGGTTTAAATAGATTTGCAAGCAATTTACCTTTTCACAATGTTGGCAATCTGATGCAATTTGCTTGCAATTTTGTGTGCTTTCAGTACACTTGAAGCTGACACTACAACGACCAAATGGCAAAGAGGCCTGCATAGAAAATGTAAAACTATCTTGGCTGCATCGGGCTACCAGAATAGTGGTTCATCAGGAAAATTACAACAATTAACATAAGTGCTGCAAAAATCAACACTTTAAATGTCACACTCACTAGTCTGTCCAAGGACTTTAAAAGTGCCATCTCCATTGCTGGACTAACAGTAAATATGAAGCAATCACCAATGCGCTTCGAGGCTGATGGCTTTACAATTGATGTGACATTCTCTGAGTGAACAAATAGCGGCTTATTTCAAAAAAAGTAACTATATATTTTTCTAAAAAAAAATGTTAAATTTGCCAAAATTAACATATGTATCTACTGTATATATGTATATAATTCTCTCTCTGCCTCTCTCTCTCTATATATATATTAGAAGGCAATATAATCTACTGTTTCCTATCAGGAGAGCTGATTCTATGGAAGAATTGCTGAGAGAGACACAGATAGACAGTAGCCACGGGTGGCAAATTTTACAAGTTCACCTCTCTGCTGGATGCTAACTTGAGTTATCTTAAAGGAAGACAGAATTACGCTGTAGTGCTGCTTATTACATGGTGGTAAATTTCTTACCAACTACTATCTCATTGTAGAGATAATGAGTACAAGTGTCGTATCATTGAAATTATAATATGTCACATGACTGACCTCACTATTATCAGTGGGCAATCCCAGCTGAACAGCTACGCTCAACCCATTAGATGCTTCGCAATATGTGGAATCGCCCTTCGGGATGGCGGTAGACACAACAAATGCGTGTGTATTTTTATGCCGTGCTGTCATTCTTCGTCATTGCGTTGGATAGGCTACTGTGTAATGCTGCTTTTTAGTGATGTTAAGGATATGTTATAATTGGCTGCACAAGGAAATAACAGCTTATGTATAGTGATGTGTCAAAGGGAAAGGAGCCTGATTAATACTCATTAGTTGATCATTTGCATCAGATGACAACGAGTATTAGATATCACAAATTTTTAATTATGTAAGTAATCAGTCACGGGCTTCTGTATTTTAATCAATGTGCATTTTCATTCTTCACCTCTTTCCTTTTGACGTTTTCGTTAAAAGTTAGATAAAATTTAAAGCTGTATCCCAGGAATAAGCATACTTCATAAACAAATGAGTTCTCATAATATATAGTTAATATGTAATAAGTTGTATTAAAAATTTTGCTCCCCTTAGCAGAAAAATGCTGTGAAGAATTAAATTGTTACTGGCCCTTTATTCAGTCCGTTGATTTTCTCTGGGTGGAGCAGACACTGGATAGAAGATGGCCGCTGGTCACATGTCCAAATCTCATGTCCTGAACCTGCCTGGGGAGGTCATGTGATCACTAGTAATTTTGGCTCTAGTTAAATCATTGCACATTATTACCATGGTAACAGAGCAAGAAAGTCTGTTAGATCATCACAGGGAGCAGAGCATAAGAGGGAGGAGGGGTTGCTGAGAACTAAAGGATCATGAGACTTGTAGTTTCCAGTGGCGGCCATCTTTGAGATAACTCCGCCTACTTTAGAAAGCCCATTAAATTTTATAAATCATGAAATCAAACTATTTAAGCTCCATTTTGTGACTAATGACATTGAGTTTTGTTATATTCATTTATTAATAGCATTATGGGTTTTTGGGTCAGAAGTTCATATTCCCTGAATTCTCCAGCCAAAAGTCCATTATGTTCACTATTGTACTTTGCGGCAATCCATAGAGAAAGAATGTAGGTTACCTACAGACACATAACCAAAGTAGAACGCTGCCCTTTGTGTAATCTACTTTTGGTGTTCCCGAGTTGTCATAACAAAAACAGGATATGTACCCCTTAATAACAAGTTCAAGCTTTATTTTTTCAGTAATGTTTTAGAGGGCTTTTTTTGTTGTTGGATGAGTTGTGTTTATCAATGACATAATTTCTGTGTACATATAACTCGTGGAGTTAAATTAGATTTTATATACAGGCAGTCCCCGGGTTACATACAAGATAGATTCCTTAGGTTTGTACTCAAGTTGAATTTGTATGTTAGTCGAAATTGTATATTTTAATTCTAGCTCCAGACAAAAAAAATTTTATCCCAGTGACAACTGGATTTTTTACATTTTTTGCTGTAATGAGACCAAGGATTATCAATAAAGCTTCACTACAGACACTTTACAGCTGATCATTGAGGTCTAGGACTATCATAAAGCATTCAGAAAGCTTCACAATAGGTCACAGTGGGCAGAGAGGTCTGTCTGTAACTAGGGGGCGTCTGTAAGTCGGGTGTCCTTAAGTAGGGGACCGCCTGTATATATAAAACATGCTCCCACTCTGATCCTAATATAAAAAAATACACATACCACAGAAAGGCCAAATACATTCATGTCCGTTGTGAGTCCACAAAAAATGAGGGTGTGTGATATCCGTATGCAGTCCATTTTATATCTGCATCCGATTTTCTCATGTGTCATCTGTAGGCCCTTTGTTTTTGCTGATCGATTGACTTCTTTGGAGGTCCATTGCCAACATGAGAGAAAAAAATAGAGCAGGCCGCAATTTTTTCTCACAGTCTGCACATCTGTAGAAAAAAAATGCCATGTGAAGAGACCCATAGAAATAAATGGGTCATCATGCTTTCCCCAAAAAATCAGATTGCATACTGATGTCAATTTGTGTCTTGAGGACATTGGTACATATGAATTCAAGGACATAGGAGAAACTTGGAAGTTATGGATACAGAGGTAATAATTTATTAATGCATTGAGCCAGAAATACAAATATAGGGGCAATGTAGGAGGAGAGACACTTTTGCCAGGCATGCGCCACATTTATAAGGGCTTTTCAACCTTTTTTTGATACATTTCCGATTTGTCAGACTTAAGCCGAAGTTGCACCACATTGGACAGTTTAGATCAACTAAAATTAGGTCTAAAGTGGAACTCAACAGTCTTACACTGCACCAGAATTTATCATGACAGTTATAAATCTACGCAGCAACAGACTAGTGTTGTCTAATTCTGCCACTTAGGGCCATGCGACACATTGATAAATTCCCCACATTATGGGGCACACTTATTAAGGGACAAAAAACGGGGGGCGTGGCCATCGGAAAACTCGACAGATTCGAAAAAATTGCGCAATTTTTTTTAAAAAAGTGTCTATTGAGACACACTTACATACACCAGGAATAGGATGGTAAACTCCAGCGGACCTCGGCCTCAGCAGCGACACCTAATGGACATGGGGCGCACCACCTTAGTGAATCACCGGAAGACCCGAATACTCATCGGAGAACTCGCCGCAAGATCGCGACAGGACCCGGTAAGTAAATGAGCCCCTATGTGTTTTAATCGTCAAAATCATTATTAAAGGAAATCCTACATTTGCTTTTAAGCATTAGGAACCAAACATACCTTGACAATGCTGTAACGACACTAATGCAGAATCATATCTTGTTTAATCCCTGAACTGAGTGGTTTTGCTGAAAAAGCAATTATAAAATTATGATAATGAGGCTCTGGCGCTCCTGTGGCTTCTCTGGCGCTCTCCTCTTATCATAATTATGTACAGCCCCAACCTTGTCAACGTCATCACTGTGTTGTCCCTGGCAGGCAGAAGTAATCAATCGCTGCACAATCCCCCAGTTGCTGTGTATGAGTCATCAAGCTGAGGTTGATTAGTCCTGTCTGGACAGTTCAGGCAGCTCTATTGTGTATGGCAGCCATCCTGCCTCCAACTTTCCCAAGGTCCTGAATTTTATAATTGTTTTGAGCAAAACCACTGGGTTCAGGGATTAAACAAGATATGTTTCTAGATCAGTCTAGCTACAGCATTCTCAAGATATGGTTGGTTCACAATGCATTAAAACAAATGGTAGATTTTCTTTAAGTCTTTTAAAGAACCTGGCATATGCCTTACACCAAACAGAAATAGATTTACCATTTATGGTTCCACAAGCAAAGATTTGCCTGGAGGAAGCACTAATGCACATTTCAGTTCTGCAGGATAATTCACTTCCTGTATCCCCCAACTATGTGGGCCCCCTTTTCTTTTGGGCTGCAAGCAATTGTTTGGGTTGGTAGATTCTACCTGATGGATCTGATGGATTCTAAGTATGAAAGAGAAGCTGAGTATATAGTTTTATAATACTTTCTCCACGAAACCTTTGACAGAACCGGCTAAAGTATGCAAAGTTGCATATAGCATCAATGGTTAATGATGTATTAACAATGCATTAACTCTATGTATGAGCAATAATAGACAATTAAGCGATTATTTATTATTGATCTAAGTGAATTTGTACATATCTAAAATTGCATTGCTTTTCTATTGCGCATTTCAGTGGTAATGAAACTGCCACAGTATTTAGAGGACTGACTTCTATTCACATACCTACTCTGGCTATAAAATAATATTACAGGGAGTCCCCGGGTTACGTGCAAGATAGGTTCTGTAGGTTTGTTCTTAAGTTGAATTTGCATGTAAGGCGGAACGGTATATTTTATCATTGTAACCCCATTTTTTTGGTCTCTGTGACAATTTCAAAAATGTTGGGTTGTCATAAGAACCAGGATTAACAATAAAGCTTAATTGCAGACGCCTTTGATAACTGTTATAGCTAGCCTAAGGATGTAAGTTGGGTGTTCTTAAGTAGGGGACCGTCTGTATTATGATTTTTAAAGAACATGAAAAAGAGCTGCAGTTATAGGGGTATAAACAATAGACACAGAACTTCATACCCTCAAACCATAGTAAATAGCCAACAGACCAAACCTCTTCTACACATCTGCACTCTTTCTTCACAGTCTTCAGTAGAGTAGAAGGGGTGAAAAACTAAGTGGAGCTCTCTCTTCTAGTGTTGATTCATGCAATCCTTTTTACCCATCCTTGAAGTAACAATTTCTGTATTCATTTCTTGTTTCAGAGGAGAGTCAGCAAAGGAAAGGATAAAAACTACCCTCAGCTTGTAACCAACGTGTCTAATCTTACTCCGTTCACGTTTGTTTCACGTGGCACCTACAGATAAAGATGAGTGAATCTTGCAAGATTTGCTTCATTGAAGTTTTGATTCATTTTTCGAAAATTGGATCTGTCCAAACCAATGTTGCTCCAATTATCCTGGAATTGTCCATTGAAGCGAATCAAAAGATATAGATTTGGTTCAGTGCCTGAAAAAGGCAAGATTTGTACTAAATTGTTATATCCACATACAGATATAGCAGCCTGGAGCGCGGGGACTCGTTGTCTGGTACTCGGGCTGTTAATTATTCACGAATATCGCATGACATCAACTCCCTCTCCCATGATGGAGAGGAAGGTGACTTCACATAAGAAGCATGAATAATTAACACCCCGGAGCACTGGACATTGTTTCCTTGTGGTCCAGGCTGCTTTTATAACTCTTGTTTTTCAGGCAATCTCAGCATCTCAAGCTTAAAGAAGACCAGCCACAAACAATGTGGTGATAACCACACCCCCCCCCATGACTCATAGACATGAGTGAGACGCCCATATGACTTGACAGTTCGATTAGGTTTAAATGTCAGAATCTGATTACAGATTCCCTTTAACTGCTGTACAACATCCTGATTCAATAGTTTAAAATGAACACTTTGCTTCTGGCATTTAAGATCGGTAAAATAAGTTGGTATAAGCCCCCTTCCACAGAACCAATTGCATTGTTTCAAGCATTGCTTACCTCATTGATCAGTGGTGACATCTCTGTCAATATGAAATAACAATGTGATTGGAGGTGACTAAAGCTTGATGCCTCCTGTCATATTTAGCAATGTTCTGCCCTTCCTAAAACAAGACAGCATATTTAGCCGCGGATAGATTTCCTTTCAATCACTAAGTGCCAATTGAGAATTACGGAAGTCTGTAAATGTGAGAGCACGGATTAAAGGATTATCAAACAGATCTGTTATCAAGACTGTTACTGGGACCGTTCTAAATATGATGGCAATATACAAAAATGCACAGATGGGACCGAAAAACTGACCATAACTTGCCCTATTGTATTTCCAGCAATCTCTAATTACAGCAACTCACAAGAATAAGAGATTTAAGGGCAGGTGATGGGATAGGAGAGAAACCTGTTTGACTTAAACAGCACAGGATCCCTCACCATCAAGGCTGATGTACATCAGCCTGACAGCTAATTAGGGTAGACATGAATTTTTCCAATGTAACAGATGTTCGCTAATCAGGCCAGATTTGGAGCCCTTGCGCCAGCAACATTTCATGCACAATTTAACTATCTAAAAGGAATAAACTACTTAATGCATTGTACTGGAGGCACAGCTGTTTCACAATCAGAAAATTTGCTGTCAAAGATGTTCCCTTTAAAACTGACATGTTTTTATATAACTCTGATGGGGTGTTTATAATGTATTAATAGTTGTCAGTGAGTGCTTCTGTCATCATGAAGAAATAAAATATTTCTAAAGGTATATTAAAAGAAGCAGACTCATCTCTATTCTGAAAAATAATCCATTCAGATCATTTAACTCTATGGCATAAAGGATGATTTCAAAGGCGTAATACTTTTTTTTTTCTCTCTCCCTAAGATAAATTCTTCCTGAATGTGAAAAGCTAAACAATTGCATAAATAATAATAAGCTTTTAGGCAACACAAATAGAACTGCGTTTTTCAACGACGTTGCTAGAAATAACAATACGATAAAAAAACGGGATATATTTGTTCTATTCTCAACGTTAGCTTAGATTTTTCTTTTGCAATCACATATATTTAGAATGTGGAATTTTTTTTTTATTTTTTTTTTCAGCCTGGTTAGCACTTTGAAATTATTTCTTCCACTTCAAGAAATTATTTGTTAAAAGAAAAAAGAGTATTAGGAGCATAGAGAATAAAATTCCTAATGGCTCCTATTTGAAAACTACATAGTATAAGACTTAAAGGAAAAAGAATTGGTAATTTGAATGGAGAATCTTGTATTTTTTAGATGGATTGTAAAAAGTATGGAATTCTTTAAATCTATAAATCTATAAATCATCTCCTATAATTTCTTTAATTGTGGCTTTTAGCTATTAACTATTAATGCTTTGATGTGTAACATGTAATGTTTTCTGATATGTAATTATTCATATTTCTTAACAATAAATAAAATTTCATGAATAATATTAAAATAACATTAGTAAAATATTATAGTAGCTAAATACAAAATGCAATTATGGAGCATCGTTGGGTGCTCTTAAGATACAATAAGAATTAATGGCAAATCTTGTGCCGCTCTTAATTGTCGGCACACCCGAGACATGCCGGAATTAACAAGTTCTGACCTCTTGGTAAATTATACACACCGCTCGGGTGCTGGATTGAAATCTACACCCTATGCAACCTTGAGCAAATTGCAGCTATAACCTGTGCCACGTTATTGTAAATTTGTGCCTCACCTTTTTTTTAAATGGAGCAAAAAGTAGCAAATTCGATGCCATTCGCCAGGAATTGTGACTTTTTGATGCCTTTCGTGCCAGAAAACTGGAGCACAAGGCATGATATATTGGCCCTATTGAGATGTATAAATCTTTAAAGCTCAGGGATGGCAGCAGTACCAAAAAATTGTAATACGTTCAACATAAATATGAAATGACTAAGTAGTACCATTTTGAATATATTATACTTTTATATTATCATATGATACTATTTACAGAAATCTACAAAGACTTTTTTTCTAATTCCATTTTTATTTAGAAGGTTAATTCCATTTGTGTGAATAAGTCTGAGGCTTGTTTAACACAAACTTGTTGGTGTTAAACAGATTTCATGGACCAAACACTACCCCAGGGACAGAACTCCAAGCATCATAGTTCTGCACCCCAGATAATCTACAATGTTGTACTGTAATTTTTTTCTTCAGTAGTGCAATCTTGCAGTAATGAGGCACATCTATCAAAATTTTGGCTTGCCTTTCTTATATTTTTGAGACTTTTCATGGTGCTTGTGCTCATTTGTGACCTTTTTTGCACCTAAAACAGTCTTCTTTCAAAGTTCTTCATAGTTTTCTGCAGTGCTTCCTGAGTTATCACCTGAATCCAGATGTGAAAGTTGCGACTATTTTAAAAAGTCGCAAAAAGTTGCATATTTTTGCACAAATTTACTGCTGCCCCTGACCAGGTGCAGAAAGTAGCTTGGAATTGATTGCGATTTTTTAGGAGACTTATGTTTTAAAATGTTGAAAATTCACCAAATACCAAACGACACATGTTTTAATAAGGAAAAAATGCTAAGGTACATCTGACCAGCACAAAATTAGACACACAATGACAGACTTATGAGGCATGTGTCCCTGTGTATAATATATAACCACAATGCTTGGAATTACCACTCCTGAAGGAGTGTTTTGTCCATGAAATGTGTTCAGCACATGGTCCCTGTTTCATGGACCGTACATGATTCTATGATGCAATCTATAAACAGGACATACACTTTTGTATCCCAAATGAATGGATTGGCAGGTCGAGCATAGTGTATCAGTCTATAGCACCAACAGAAATAGCCTTGTACTGTACTTGGTTGTCTTCATCAGTGCCACAGGGATGAATACAGTAGCAGGACACGTATGCGACCAGTTACACTGTTCTTTCGGGTACAAAGGGTCCTTATGCTCTCGATCCATGAATGACCCACCGCTGAAACCCCCACTAATCAACAAGTCATTCCCAATCCAGCGGACTGGAATATTCCTTTAACTTGAATCTGATAACACACTGTGCCATGATATCACACAAAATATCAATTGATATAATCAGAAATTAGGTTATGGCTGGCTGAAGCTGATTACTGGTGACTCTTTTTCTTGTCTTCCTGAATTTTAAAATCAATTATCTAATATTTTCCTGGCTGTTTCATATCAACAGCTATTGTACACAGCAGGTGATAACAAAAACAGATCACCATCAAAAACCTACTAACCAGAGACAATGATTTCTTACCTCAATTACTAGAAGTACTATTCACTCTACTTGAACTACAGGCTCTGCATCAATCTAAAGTGAAGGTAGAGGTCTGCCATACTTCTTCTTTTAACATGTGCTACCCATTTATTCAATAATTACAATAACATTTTGCACAATTTATAAACCTCTGTAGCATGTGGCACGTCATGCTATGTTACACTAATTTGTGTCTATCAACCTATTAGTATTCATCAAATAGCTAATGACCTTCAATTTCCGGTTATATCTTATCGGACTTATCGGTTATATGGGAACTTCTCCTTTGCTGCAGCCATTCAGTGGAATTTATTGCCCCAGACCATCAAACTTAATCAAAACAATTGAAGTTTGAAAAGGAAACTACAATTTTCCAAATCATTACAAAGCTAAACTTAGCATTAGATAGGGCATTTTATAGGATTTCGAGACTTGCCTTTCCTGTTTCTGAATGACCTGTGTTTTTAGAAAGAAAATCTGTTTATCTGCAGGTAACACCATTTTCCCAAGCAATATCGATCATTGTGTAAGGTGCTGTGTTGGAATGCACTAGACAGTGTATAAAGAAAAGAACAGGTGCACTGGCAGCTTAAGGCGAACCTGTCATCAGCAATTGGCCTAATAAACCACTAGCAGTATATTATCAAACAGCGTAACATCTTCTAGTTTTTGTTTCTTTCATGGTCCAGTGTGGTGGCACTGTCTAGAAAATCAATTTTGAAGTGAGATGTAAATTGGTTGTAAAAACTCAAGGGGGTGGAGAGATTAACACTGAACTCAAGGTGGGGATCTGCCTCCTCCTCTGGGATTGACATTGTGCATCGGACTTCAGGAGGTCTGGTTAGTGATGTTTCTGGATGCAGGGCCATCAATAACAGTGATAGGGGCTTTCTGAGGAAGAGAGAGCATGACTTCAGTGTTCAAATCTCCGCCTCTGTGACTTTACACTGCCAGTTTACATCTCACTTCAAGGTTGATTTTCTGGATAAGCCTAATACACTGGGTAGTGAAAGAAACATGATCTGTAAGGTGTTCAGTGCTTTAAATTTGTTATTTAACATTACCTGGCTCTCTGCCAGCAGCATGCGGTGACACTGACGTAAGCGAGGGAAGGAAGCAGGGTACATGATGAGGGAGGGGGAGAGGAATGAATAAAGATGAGGGGAGGAGAAATTGAGATGACTTGTGCCATATGAACTGCCTTCTCCGTCCCGGGTCTCACCACAAGTTGCTGGCAGGGAGTCTGGTAGTGTTAAAGAAACAATTAAAAAGGAACTGGAATTATTCAGAAGCGCCACAAAGAGATTTTTATGAAAAAAAACATGCCAGAGGTTATTCAAACCAGTCATTATATAAAAATGACCTTCTTGATGACAGGTTCCCTTTAGGCCCCGCCCCTGGTGCACTGAAAAGCTAATTTACATACAGATACATATATAAGTGTCTCTAAAATAACAGAAGTCCTAAAAACAGGAATTGTATATCTAGATAGCTCTTTAAATGGCGTTTACAGTACTTGCTGTACTTGATAGGAGATTTAGGACCTAGTTGATCCCCTTTAAAAGAGGCTTTAAAATTAATTCTGTAATGATTGTTGTTTCCAATGAATTATAGTCCATACAATCTATCTTGGGTACAGACTTCTTCACTCAACTCTGCCCAAAGTTTTTAAACCTTGTGATTTCATCCTGGACTTTATCTCCATTTCTGCCCATATATTGTGCTCTTTGTATTGTGTGTGTCTGTTTCTTTAATAAATCTGATCTGAATAATTATCAATAAGTTATCAGGATTTATTTACAGAACTTTACTTAAATTTTCTTAAGATTCACAGACCCGGAAATCGAATCAGTTTATAGGAGCGTCTCTTTATTTGCCAGAATTGAGTTACTTCAGATCTTTTTACACAATCTGCAGGTGTCTTTTAACAAACATAATGTACTGAGACATTTATAGGTTTATCGGGTTGCACTGAAACTAAGGAAGGGTTTGACAACAATGAGCCACGACATGAAAAAAATATTTCACTTTGACAAGAATTCAGGGGTATTCAAGTATAAAAAGTATAAAAAAAAAATTCTAACCCTGATTCCATATCATGTGCTTATACGTAACTCAAAAAATAGTCAAAGAATGGCCCATTTTTATCTAGAATTTCGTAATTTCATCAGCCTTTAGAACTCTTTCATTACCTATGGTGGTAGACAATAGTAAACATATAACAATTGGTAACATTTATAGGGGTAAAACACACAGTCTGTGATTAGTTGTTTTAAATAAAAGTCTATATTATTAAAGGGAACCTGTCACCAGGAATTTCATTTTTAGATGGTGACAGGTTCCAATAGCCTATGCTATGCTGATTTTAAAAATGCCTTTGTCAGTATTCTGGACCACTTCATTACTTTATAAAACTTTGTTTCACATTACCTGGCTCTCTACCTGCAGCATGTGCTGAGTCCCAGAAGGAGACTCAGATATAATTTGTCACACTATTACTCCGCTGTCTTCTCAGTGCACATGAGGGGAGGGTGGATGGGGGGAGTGAGCTGGATGAGTGTGGAATAGAGTAGACCCCCCACGCTGGCAGGGAGCCAGATTAGTTTCATAAAGTACTGAAATGACATTTTTTAAAATCAGCATGGTAGACTATGGGAATCTGTCAATTCCTTTTAAGGTAAAAATTAATTAAAATCTTCATGACCCTCTGTGCAAAAGTAATTGCTCCTCTAAAGAAATTTAGAGGGTCACTTTACCTCATGTTTTTTGTAATGTATAAGGCCTCATGCATACAAACGTATGAAAACGGGCCTACATACGGGTGTATATACTTGTAGCATACAGCCCCATTAATTTCAATGGGTAATATGGCCATCCGTGTCAATGGCTGTATTGCATTGCTTTCTTAAAATGAAATGTACAGTTCAAAAATATATATTTTTTGTCATCAGCTGCCATTCCAGTCCATAACTGCAGATGGAGGGTCATGTAGTTTCTAACTGATTAGTTAGACAGTAGAGATCACATGACCCTCCATCTGCAGGACATCTACCATTAGATTACCTGATGATAGATGCTTACAGCTCACCTCCCCATCCTGTCCCCATTGCCATTAACTTATGTTTTGTATCCTTTAGAATTGACGGATTTTGTGCAAATGAACCTGGGGTGCTCTACTGTGCACCTCCTGGCTCCGTCAATATGCATGATCATAGCATTCCCCTGCTATATTCTGCTATGATCGCACATAGCAGAGGGAGAGGTGGTGACGCCACCAGCAATCTTAAAGGATAGGATAGGGCCTAACTTACTTATCGGTGGGGGGCTCAGTGGTGACTCCCTCACAGATCACAAAAACGAGGGGTCAGAAGTGAATTATCCTCGGAAGCTTTAAGCAACTAAGGGAATACCTTAAAGGCATAGACTGGGATAATGTTCTCAAAGACAAAAGCCCCCCCCAAAAATGGGACGACTTCTCATATATTCTGAAAAAGTCCTGTGAGAAACACATACCTTATGGGTAACAGCATAAGAGGAACAAGAAAAAGCCTATGTGGCTAACTAGTCTTGTAAGGAAAGCAATAAGCGAGAAAGATAAGGCGTTTAAGGTGCTAAAACGTGAAGGTAGCGATGAGGCATTACAGGATTATAGAGAGAAAAATAAATCCTGTAAAAAGCAGATAAAGGCCGCAAAAATAGAGACTGAGAGAAATATTGCCAGGGAGAGTATATAAATGATAAGAAACTAAAAACAGAGAGTGTGGGTCCCCTTAGAAAAAACATGGGGGTCATGGTCATGGTCCCCAGATGGCATACACCCCCGGGTTCTGCATGAACTATGTACGGTGATAGACAGACCGTTATTTTTAATATTTGAAGATTCACTGAGGACTGGTTATGTTCCACAGGACTGGCGCATAGCAAATGTGGTACCAATATACAAAAAAGGATCAAATAGCGATCCTGGAAACTACAGACCCGTGAGTCTAACTGCTGTGGTGGGGAAAATATTTGAGGGGTTTGTTAGAGATGCTATCCTGGAGTATCTCACTGTGCACAACCTTATAACCCAGCGTCAGCATGGGTTTATGAGAGATCGGTCCTGTCAGACTAATCTGATTGGTTTCTACGAGGAGGTAAGTTCCAGACTGGATCTGGGGGATGCTGTGGATGTTGTATATCTGGACTTTTCAAAGGCATTTGACACCGTGCCACATAAAAGGTTGGTATATAAAATGAGACTGCTGGGAATAGGAGAAAATCTGTGTATTTCGGTAAGTAATTGGCTTAGTGATAGAAAACAGAGGGTGGTCATTAATGGCACATTCTCAGATTGGGTTGACGTTACCAGTGGAGTGCCACAGGGGTCAGTATTGGGGCCACTTCTTTTTAATATTTTTATTAATGACCTTGTAGTGGGTTTACACAGTCAAGTTTCAATATTTGCAGATGATACTAAGCTGTGTAAAGTAATAAATACTGAGGTTGATAGTTTAGCATTACAGAGGGATTTGGGGAAGTTTGAGGAGTGGGCAGAGAAATGGTTGATGAGGTTTAATGTAGATAAATGTAAAGTTATGCACTTGGGCCATGGAAACAAAAAGTATAATTATGTTCTAAACGGTCAATTACTTAGTAAAACTGAAGCTGAAAAGGACTTGGGGGTATTGGTGGATGGTAAACTTAATTTTAGTGACCAGAGCCAGGCGGCTGCTGCTAAAGCAAATAAAATTATGGGATGTATCAAGAGAGGAATAGATTCTCATGATAAAGACATAGTTTTGCCCTTATACAAATCCCTGGTCAGACCACACATGGAATATTGTGTACAGTTTTGGGCACCAGTGTATAAAAAGGATATAGTAGAGCTGGAACGGGTGCAGAGGAGAGCAACCAGGATTATTAGGGGAATGGGGGGATTAGAATACACTGACAGATTACAAAATTTAGGATTATTCAGTTTAGAAAAAAGACGACTGAGGGGAGACCTCATTACAGTGTACAAATACCTGAACGGACAGTACAAGGATCTCTCCAAAGATCTTTTTATACCTAGGCCTGTGACCAGGACAAGGGGGCATCCTCTGCGCCTAGAGGAGAGGCGATTTTACCATCACCATAGACAAAGGTTCTTTACTGTAAGAGCAGTGAGACTGTGGAACTCTCTGCCGCAGGAGGTTGTTATGGCGGACTCTATGTACATGTTCAAGAGAGGCCTGGATGCCTTTCTGGAGAGAAAAAATATCACGGGTTATGGGGATAAAACATTTATTTAATTCTTAAAGGTTGGACTTGATGGACTTGCGTCTTTTTCCAGCCTTATATACTATGATACTATGATAATGGGGTGCTCAATAGAATTCAGGAATTCAGGAAGAGGACAAATACTTTTTCACACTATAGTTAAAGGACATCTACCACCAGGATGAAGGATTGTAAACCAAGCACACTGACATACCGGTGCGTCCCCCCCTCTGGCATAATCTTCTCTTCTTTTATCATCTTATTCCCTGGTTTTTACAAAAACGGATTTTAAAATTATACAAATGAGCCTAAGGGGCTCCAAGCTACGTTGTTTTTAATGGAGCCTGGAACCCCTGTGGCTTATTTGCATAATAAAGCATTTTACTCCTAAAAACAAGGACATAAGAAGCTTAAAGAAGAGCAGAACCTGCCAGAGGGGCACACAACAGTATGTCAGTGTGCTTGGTTTACAACCCTTCATCCTGGTGGTAGATGTCCTTTATTAATGAGAAAAGAAAAATATAGTCTACATTATGGGTGTTTTTATTTACATTTTTCACATCAGTTCGCTACTGATTTATGTAGTAAAATGAATTTGAATCCTCGTGTTTTAACAACCCCTTAAAATATGTTTGTATTATACAAATAATCTACAAATCTCATCAGTCAATAATATTTTCTTGTCCATACATCTAAAATATGTATATGTAACACTTCTTTTACTAAATGACCGTCCATCTGACCCCAGTGGCGGCAGTCTCTGATTAAAATATAATTGTGGTGCAGGTACTCCGCCGGTTACCTCACCTGCTCTTTTTATTTCCTACGAGGCATGCAGTGGCAAAACTGCATCTTTCAACTCTGCCTCTTTTATCTGATGTAGTGGATGACAGGTAATCTAGCTGAAAGTTCCTACAATTGCACCACGAGAAAAACAGTGCCTGATGAAATCTGAGCAGTTATCACACTAACCATCACCTGTCAAGCCTCCTGCTTCAATTTAAGGGTGCATCAATTTTCTGAAGAGGAAATCAAGGGCAGAGAATAAAAGCGTTACAGATAAACACTGACAAAGGCCCTTTCTGCCTTTTTTTTTTTATTTATGATGAGATGTACTATCATAGGCTTCTCTCGGAGGTTTTATCAACTGTCCTGATACATCCCAGATAGCTCGGAATCCTTTGGCCATTGATGAAGTGCTAAAACTTGCACTTACTGAAAAGGGCACAAGATTTCTAACTGAAAATTACTTTCACTAAATACCACCAAGATATTGAAGGCAGAGAGCAGGGAGATGGAACAAATGACAGCTGCATATAACAATGAACCTCCCTGTTCTCCGAGATGGCAGACAAGACTGATTAGGCTAAGAACATGAAATAATGTTTTCTCAAAGCCACGGAGCATATTGTGCAAAGTGTCAGGTTAAGGATGAAAAAAATGACTTTGTGTGTTCTCGGTAATAAAATGCAGGCAGACATTGTTTATTTATCGGTAAGTTGGTTTGTTATTTTTGCCCCCTTTTACCTTCTCCAGGTTATACAGAATATATTTAGTAAAAACGAATATATATTTATACAATTGCTTCACGTTTGTAGGGTTCTCTAATAATCATGGTATAACTAACCATTGTGTGTTTGGACTCCTCCCTCCTTCTAGACTCTGCAAGGTTCACTTCTACAGTGGAAAACCATTGCTAGAAGGTTTATATCTAAATGGAAACCTCTGCTTTTGGGAGATATCATAAAGAGACTTGTTATATATCACATGTATAAACAGTCACTATACCAATAAGGATGTGTTACATATAAAACATTTTTAAGACAATTGGGCGTGTCTTCAGGAGATACAGGGCCTAGTGAAAGTATTCAGCCCCTTGAACGTTTCTACCTTTTGCCACATTTCAGGCTTCAAACATAAAGATATAAAATTGACATTTTTTTGGTGAAGAATCAACAACAAGTGGGACACAATTGTGAAGTGAAACAAAATTTATTGTACATGCACTAATCTGGCCTTTATGGAAGAGTGGCAAGAAGAAAGCCATTTCTCAAAGATATCCATAAAAAGTCTTGTTTAAAGGTTGCCACAAGCCACCTGGGAGACACCAAACATATGGAAGAAGGTGCTCCTGTCAGATGAAACCAAAATTTAACTTTTTGGCCACAGTGCCAAATGATATGTTTATTGCAAAAGCAACACAGCTCATCACCCTGAACACACCATCCCCACTGTCACACAATGTGGTGGCACCATCCCCACTGTCACACATGGTGGGGGCAGCATCATGGTTTGGGCTTTGCTTCAGCGGTGACAGGGAAGATGGTAAATATTGTATGGATGATGGATGGAGCCAAATGCAGGACCATTCTGGAAGAAAACCTATTGGAGTCTGCAAAAGACCTGAGACTGGGACAGAGATTTATCTTCCAACAATGATGCCAAACATAAAGCAAAATCTACAATGGAAGGTTCACAAATAAACGTATCCAGGTGTTAGAATGTCCAAGACACAGTCCAGACCCCAATCCAATCGAGAATCTGTGGAAAGAGCTGAAAACTGCTGCTCACAAACGCTCCATCCAACCTCCCTGAGCTCCAGGTGTTTCCCATGAAGAATGGTCGAGAATTTCTCTTTCTCAGTGTGCAGAGAGATAGAGATTGATAGAGACCTGATACCCCAAGCAACTTGCAGTTGTAATAGCAGCAAAAGATGGTGCTACAAAGTATTAACTTTTCAGTTTAGTATTTTTTTTTACAAAAGTTTAAAATATCCCAAAAATTTCATTCCACTTCACAATTGTGTCCCACTTGATTCTTCACCAGAAAAATTACATTTTTATAGCTTTATGTTTGAAGCCTGAAATGTGGCAAATGGTAGAAAAGTTCAAGGGGGGCAAATGTTTTTGCAAGGCATTGTAAACTAGACTGCCCCGTGCTAGAGAATCCACAATGTAAGACATATAGCATAAACCTTATATAGGAAAATAACATAGCAAATATGGGACAGAAAAAGATCTAGATGAAGGAATAAAAAGGCCAAAATTTAGAACCTTTATTACCCTGGTGATCCACAGGAGGAAAGATCAAAAAAATATATATGCATAAACCAATCTGCTGTAACCGGGAAGACATTTTCTTCCTGGCCCCAAGTGTCCATCAAGCTGAATACTCACAATATCCAAACAAAAAATTCCATACATTTATATTAGTAATAATGTTACTTCTGAGTAGTCATTGAAGCCGCTTTTGTAGCCCCTCGAGTGACTATAGAACAGAATGACATATTTTCATTTGTTTTCTCCAGCTGTTACATGGAACAACATTTTAACATATGTTTGTGTATATATGTACATTTCTCGGTAAGTCTAAGACCACATGTACATGAATGTGTGCACTTTGAGGACCTCAAACAGGGAAACCTGATCCCTCGTGTGTGCACCACTTACACTGCAGGGGTAGTGTCAATGACACTATATATGACCCGCTCTATATTTTGTGAAAGGGGCAGTCAAAGTGCATGCGCCAGCCATGGACATGAGCCCCAAGGGTCTTGTGCAAAAAAAATCATATGCACACATTCCCATTACCCGTTCATGTACATGAAGCCTAAATGTGGGATTTACAGCTAAATTCCTTCAATAACAGTTGCGTAGCCTACAAAGGGAACACCAATTTTTATTTTAATCAATCCACATAAACTATATTCTAGCTCCCCTCCAAGAAGATCATGGGGTGCTGGGTGGTTTGTCATTGCAGCCTTGTGAAAGCTTCCAGACTTGCTATGATAATTTTCCTATTAAGCCCCGCCTCTAAAAAGGAAAAGATAGGTAGATGTGGTAAGCCAAGGAAATGTGTTTTATTCCTTTCACATTATTGTGCCTACAGGATAAATCTAGAGGTTATGACTAAGACGCTTAGCATCGAAACACGTTAACCGGACTATCTCTGCGTGTTGTATTATGCATTTATCCAAAAAAGGACATATGTTTGGCAAAGACTCTACATGGGACTCCTATTTGTAGTGCTGGTCCGTACAATTTTTTGGATATTGCTACCAGATGGCTGTGGATCGTTTTCCGTGCACCGGAAGGCGCCCAGGAGTTGGAGTGCCAAATTAAGGTCCTGTGGTGGGGTGAGCTGGCGTTTTTCTACATATGTAGTGCAAATATGCATGTGTACCTACAGGATAAACAGTTTTCTACTTTATAAGATCAAGCATTTTTGGATGTCAAGATATCTAATCTATATTTATTTGTTAATTTATTTACATGTGCGTCTGGGAAGCAGGTGGGTGAGTAAAATTTATATGTGTTCTAGATCACTTTGTTAGTAACAGGTTAGACATGTTCAACTAAGAAATTCAGGACTTCTTTATTATAACTCAATAAACAACAATTGCGGCAATGTAGAGTTGTAACAATTATGCTAATTAGTCACGGGTGCTCCAGCTACATCACCGGAGTGCCTCAGAGCGCCTCGTCTTTTTATTTATTTACTCCACACCTTCTGATAAAAATTGAGGCCGGTCCTGCTCGTCCTTAGTGCAAACAGCAGGTGATGGGCGGGAGAGGACTGGACTTGTATCGGAACGGGGGAGCGAATAAATTGAAAGACAAGACGCTCCGTGGACGTTTCCAGATCATCCCAGACTAATGAGTATAATTTTTATGACTCCATATTGCCACAATAAATAAATGAAGTATAGAGGAACGTCTTAAGCCCCTTCTACACTGGCGTTTTCCACGCGCGAGTTCTGCGCGTGCATTTGACGCGCAGAACTCGCATTGCACTCTGTCCCATTGTATTCAATGGGTCTTTCTCCATTAGCGTTGTTTTTAACGCGCGTGCTTGCGTTCGTTTACACGCGCGTCAAAATCGCAGCATGCTCTATTTTTGCGGGTCACGCGCGTTTTTCACGCCCCATTCAAGTCTATAGAGATGCATCAAGAACGCATTGCACTCGCAATCATTGCAAGTGCAATGCGAGTGCAATGCGTTTTAAACGTAAGGGTTGCTAGGTGACCAGAATAACAGTATTTCCCCTGCTCGCGATCGAGCATTTAATTAAAAAAACACAATGAAGAACAGTGAAGAATAGAATAAAAACATTGTACACAGTGAACACAGTGAACACAGGATCATTTAAGATAAAAACACAGTGCAGAACACAGTGCAGAATAGATTACAGATGTTCGGCACATCTGCTTACTAGTCGGGAGATGCGCACGGAACAGTGCGCCCAAAATAGCATGTGAAGAACAATATATATGTGTGAAGAACACATTGCAGATGTATTTAAACATCTGCAATGTGTTCTTCACACACATATATATTGTTCTTCACATGCTATTTTGTTCGCGCCGTTCCGCGAGTATCTCCTGACAAGTAAGCAGATGTGCCGAACATCTGTAATCTATTCTGCACTGTGTTCTGCACTGTGTTTTTATCTTAAATGATCCTGTGTTCACTGTGTTCACTGTGTACAATGATTTTATTCTATTCTTCACTGTTCTTCACATCTGCTAAATTGTCGGGAGATAATATACGCGCGGAACAGTGAAGAATAGATCGCAGATGTTTGCAATTTATCAGAAGACATTATTTTTCAATTAAATAACACATTTTAATCCCAAACCATGGTCCCTTTGAAAAATGCTCGAGTCCCCCATTGAATCGCGTGTGAAAAATGCGGCGAAAACGCGAAAAAACGCTAACAACACGCGCGTGAAAAACGCAAAAACGCTAATTACTCCAAGTAAAAATGGAACAAAAATGCAGCCAAAAACGTCAGTTTTTCACGCATTGCACCCTGACGTGAAACGCAACGCTAGTGTGGAAGAGGCCTTAGTAGGACATTTCTACTATCACTAAAGCTGATGGTAGATGTCCTTTACCTAAACTTTTTATAACATTTCCCTCCTTAATTCCTCTTTCAGAGAAGTTTTGTTTCCAGGAAAATGTCTAAACTCCATTCGCAGACTGTGATTAGCATCTTTTAGTATGTGTTGAATTAAGTACAAATTATCTTCATTACAATGCAAAATAATAATTTTCCTTTTTTTAACACCAAGCAACAATAATTGGCACCATTCATCACCAAGAATCAATGTGCTAATCAAGTAGGAAATCATAATGTTGTTTGATTCCATGCGCTTTCCATCTTGTAATATCAGCTTTTTCTAAAATACATACAGTAAGTATTATCTTAGTAATCAGCATAACAAGCGCGGCTTTATGACTGTTAGAAAATAGTAGTAAATGCCTTTTATTCAACACATTGTTATTTATCAGATAAAATTAAATTATTAGCATATGCTGATCAAGGAAAAAGAAAATCAGACCTGACAGATCACTGCGTGAAAGCTTCCAGGGGCAGAGTTGTAGGTAAATAATATGTAACGAAGGATGAAAAGAGGTTCTCCTTTCAAACATATTTCGTTAGTTTGTTGATATTATAGATAATTGCATAAATGTCACTCCTTGCTAAATCAAAAAGTCTGCCTGACAAGGTGTCGCAACTGAAGGGCACAAGTTGCCAAGTTCACACATCACACATTAAAGGGAATCTGTCAGCAGCAATTGACCTAATAAACCACTACCAGTAAGTTGTCATGTTACTGTATACCTACAAGACCATGTCTCTTTCATTGTCCAGTGTGGTGGCATCATCCAGAAAATTAAAGAAAATCTACCATCAGGGTGAAGGATTGTACATCAAACACACTGACATACTGGTGTGTGCCCTGCTCTTCTTTTAGCGTCTTATGCCCTGTTTTTTTTTTTTTACAAAAAAGGCTTTTAACATTATGAAAATTACCCTGAGGGGCTCCAGGCACCATAGGTGTTAATGGAACCTGGAGACCCTCAGGCCCATTTGCATAGTGTTAAAAGCCTTTTTTTCTTACAAATAAGGGCATAGGAAGCTTGAAGAAAAGCTGATCATGCCAGAGGGTGCACACACCTGTATGTCAGTGTGCTTGATCCTGGTGGTAGATGTCCTTTAACTTTGAAGTGAAATCAAGTAGGAGAAAGTTTAACACTGAAGTCAAGCTCTCCCTGCCTCGGAATGCCCCTTTCAGTGTAATTGGTGGTTCTGTATCCAGAGATATCATATATATCATTAACCAGATCTTCTGAAGTCTGGTGAATGATGTCAGTCACAGAGGAGGAGGCGGTCAGAGTTTAGGAGAGCTTGACTTCAGTGCTAAACTCTCCGCTTCTTTGGCTTTATACAACCAATTTACACCTCCTTTAAGTGTTGATTTTGTGGATGATGTCATCACAATGGGCCATAAAAGAAACATCATCTAGACGGTGTTAAGCTGCATGACAACATACTGTCATAGAAGTTTATCAGACCTATTTCTAATGGCTGGTTCCTTTAAAAAAAAACTGCAGTACTTTATGTATGTTTTAGGTTTTTAATGTGTGCCTAACCTTTTCTGAGACTTTGTAAAAATCAGTAATCTACTGCCTGTAGAGTATCAATGTATTCAGTCCTCTGTGGTGGTGGGTGGAAATTTAGCTGCATGACTTCTATGTAATGATATCTCTCCGATCTTCTGTCAGTCTGGCTAGCAAGAGAGATTTCTGCAGAGATTTCAGAGCAAAAACAGATTACGAGGGAGGATGTTATTTTGACCCTTAGCGCCTTCCTTCCTTCCTAACCAGCATTTCACTATAACATTTCAACAAGGGAGATAAGAGGTTCCAGTTACATGAAAAAAAAAGGAGAGGTGGAGCTTAGTCCCAGCAGGTAGGTCTTTACCCACCAGCTCTCAGGTAAAAGAATATCAGTCATAGAGCTTGCAGATGATGAGAAAAAGAACTACACATAGTGTAAAACTGCATAGTGATCAGAAACAGTGTTGTTCCTCATGTTTAGAGACTGGACTACTGATTAAGTCAAAGTATTTTAAAGGGGTTGGCCACTATAACCCAACATTACTACGTTAAGTACAATATATAGTACTATATATAGTACTAAATGTGAGAAAGTAGTCAGAAGGTCATGCCAAGGGCACCTGCTATGCTGGTGGTTATGATGGAGGTGGCATAGAAACAGTAAGGCATGAATGCTCCCGCCAGAAGCCAGCAGGATACAGCACAGCACAGGAAGTAGCGGCACAGGAAGTACCATTAGGGTCTTTTACATACCCTGGTAAAGTTTTGTGGTATGGACAACCAGTTTCTAAAGTGAGGCATGTTTTAATCTTTGAGATCACAGGATTTACTGATTGGTTCTCCCAGAATTTATATTGAAACCATCAAAAAATGTAATGAACTACTAATAAACATACAGTATCAGCCCTCGAGGGGATAAGTGTGACTAATAATCCACCTGAAACTCAACTTTTAGTTTAGAGAGTCATCATCCTTTTATGTTGATCTCCTTGTTTTCTAATCCATTTACCATGACTTCATGTACGAGTGACGTCTACTCTGACAGCTCTAGTAGTTTTATTCCTGGAAACCCTACACTTATTTGCGTCTTACGCTGCTAAAACGCTTCACTAAATTATCAATAATTTGCACATCTTAGACCTGAATATAACCATGACAAAATATGTTGCAGGATTACCTTTTGTGAAATACAAGAAGGACGAATACATTTGTCTGGAGGCACCAGACCATATGATTTATAACTGAGTTGTTCAGATGAAGTTTGAAGGTTCCCAGGCTTCATTTTATACAAGCACCAGTCAGTATTACTGAAATAATGCACCTAGTGCATTCCATTCCTTCTTACAGTAGAACTGGAATAGGACTAACCAGTGGAAGCAACACAAAAGAAGATCCAAATATTAAAGAATTAACATATATATTTCATATTCATGCTATGTATGCCCTGAAACATGTTACTATTTGTAGCTTCTAGGGAATCTGGGTTGAATTTGAATTAATATTTTTTCTTATTACTGTTGTTGTAATTAATCTTGTGTTGATTATTACCACTCCTTAGTTGAGTTTACAAGTTGTGACTATTTTACTACAATGAATTATATGCATTATAGGCAGATAAGCTCTTATGAAGGTCTATCTACTTTCCAATGGGGTGAAGCTCTACATCTGTTGCATCAGTGTACGTCAGGACCATGAAGAGATCTTTTCCCTGAGGTATGTATATGATAATTCATTGCTGGGCCAAATCTGTTTTGCCTTAATCAAACACCCAAACACCCATGTTACCAAGAGTTAGAATAAGAGCTGGAATTATAAGATTATGCTCCATGCAGTACAATATCTTGCTCTCTTACCCTATGTCTGTGAACGAGATGGCATGGGTGCCATTGGGGGAACTCGGATCCTTGCCTGTAGGCACCCAGGTTGTCACCCCAGCACAGAGTTTGCCAGACAGGACTCACAGGAAAACCATTCCTCTTTTAGCTACCTTGTAAGGCAGCTCCCTTGACATCAAGCATGACCTCCAGGAAGCCTTAAGACATGATGCATTCATGGCTATTAGTCTCCACAAGGGGGCTTTAATTGGCAGTCTCCGTAAGGAGAACTCTTACTTCTGACCCTAGTCCCAATCCTCTCACTCAGCCAAACCATTTCCCTGCGATATACTGAAGAGACCCAACCAAGTCGAAGCAGTGCTGTCAACAGTTGGTGGCCTGTTTTTCTGGAACAGATATTCTGATTTGGTTTTAATCCTGCATCGTGTCATAAGGCTTCCTGAAGGTCATGCTCGAAGTCCAGGGAGCTGCCTTACAAGGTAGCTAAAAGAGACGTGGTTGTCCTTATCCCATCCTGGAAAACTTAGCATATTTTCCCAGGAACCCCTAGTGGAGTATCCATGGCTATAAGACTCCACAGGCCTACATGGTGGCCTTAATTGTCCCATCCCTGGCGCAATCCCCAATCCGGAATTTCCGTCGATAATGAACTCTGCCGCGATTCACTTAGATCGTGTGCCAGATTTCCTGCATGTGTCACTACCCCGCTCAGGTCCACCGGAGTTCACCTTCCTTTTCCTGCTGCATGGAAGTGCATTGTCTTGTGACACAATTTTAAAGGCAAATCCCACGCTCAGTCTGAATCCGTCTGTTCGTCTGACAGCCCGCCCCCCCATTTCTGTTGCATGAAAGCCGGCGTGATTGCGCCAAAATACGATGCGTGTGACACAATCCCCTTTTAAATACCTGTCACAGCCGTGCAATCCCCGAAAATGTTGGAATATCCCATGAAAGTGCGGTCCGCGGACCCTTAGTAAATAAGCCCCATTATGTCCAGACAGCAGATTACCTAACACAGTCTTCATTTCTAGATTAGACCGTAACCGTTCTGTGATATATTGATGCAATAGACATTAAAGGGTTGAAACCATATACATGGTTTATTCATCCAGTTAATTATTGCATATTCCATGAAATAATAGTGCGTGGGAAGAGACATGCTAACATGTCCTCTATGAGCTCAATTGATGTCCCCTGGACACGATAAATAATCACAAATCTGTTTGGCTGCTGCTGAAAGTATCTTATGTACTTGTTTTATGTAGCATTTATCAAGCTAAGAGAAGTCAGGCCAGTGCGACTCTTTTCCATCCCCTTAAAACCTTACAGATCCTATGAATACAGCGTTCAAAACACATTGGGGCTTATTTACTGGATCCTTGGGGCTTAATAGTCCGTGCATGCACTTTCGTCGGATTTTAGACATTTTGGGGATTTGCGTCGCTGTGACAGGTATTTAATTGGGGATTGTGTCGCACGCGATCGGATTGTGGCGCCAATGCGCTGGCTTTCATGCGACAGGAATCAGGGGGCAGGATGATCCGACTGATTCGGACTGAGTTCTGGATTTAATATTCAAATTGTGTTGCAACCAAAGAAGAAGGTGAACTCTGGCGGACCTGAGTGGGGAAGTGACAGATGCAGGATATCGGGCGCACAATCTTTGTGAAGTGCGGCACAGTGCTTTGGAGTTAAACAATGCACATCGGGGAACGCGCCAGGGACAGGTAAGTAAATGTCCCCTATTGTATGAATAAAACTGGGTTCACAGCTCGTTCTTTTCCTATATGTTGTAAGTACATGTCGTGTGGATTCCTGATGTGTCCTTGCTTATATGGAGGGACTTGTCACCATCCTGATTGCAGGTGAGTGATTGGCTGCTGCAGATGTTTGGGGTGTTTGCCCAGTGATCTCACTGTCCTTATATGGACAGTGATCAGACTGGCGTCTTTCCTCCTGCTACGCAACTTTACTCAGCAGAGGCTGGAGGACGTTGTTTCTACTCCCCATAGGCTTTTGTTGCCTCCACTGAGTGTATTATATTGCTCAGCAAGAAGGAGGTGGATGGAAAGATGTAGCTTGTTGTGTCTTTCCATCCTTTTTGTTTCACAGGATACGTTGTATATTGAGCAGACGTTGGACAACTATTATGCCTCAGTCTGCCAGTATATGTCAATGGGTATGCTGAGAATATATGATACGCTAAGCATATAGTAAAAACAGTGTGAACCCAGTCTTATGCAGAGTCTACCAGAATATTGAAGAACATCATTGTGATCCAGTCACTGTCCTCAATAATAGGTCAGAGATGATTTCTGGGACTAAATTCTCATGACAGGTTCCCTTGAAGGATTTTCTCTCTTGGATGCTGTTGTCATCACTTACTCTCATGTTTTCAACATAGGTTTTTTCCTGTACTATCTCCCCTTTCTCGACTCATGAGACCTTATGTTGACAATCTCTAATCTATTCATTCAACTGAATGTTAGCCCTTTAGTGTTCTGTATTCTTCTAACACATTTACATTGTTTGTGTGATTTATAATCCATTGTCCCTCATAATATCTTGTGTTTACTTTGCTCCTGTGTAAATGTGGATATTTTATCCTTAACTGATTTTTGATATGTAATGTACAATGTTCCCCCCTTTCCTGTTTATTACAATGAGATAAAGAAGATGGGAAGCAGCAGGAGTTGAAACATCCAGGACCAGGGTGCTCATCCAGGAGCAACAGGACAACCAGCTTGGTGAAGGAGTAATGCAGACTCTTCAAGAGCAAAATGTTAGAAATTTTTTAATTAATACTGTTTAGAAAGTTGCTTTATTTTGTATTTAAAAAGCGAATGAACAGTAAATATTGAGTGCAATGGAAATTACACATTTGAAGACTGTGTTGATAAAAAAAAATCCATAGCTGTATCTAAAATAAATTAGACAGAAACCTGTGCATGCCCAAGACTGGATCAATATGAAGAGAGTAGGGCTAATTAAATCTCCTTGCGCTGACCTATAAATGTTAATTTGTAGCATGCAGACAGCTTTTTATACTGTTTACAGCTTTATGGGAACATAGTTACATTGGATGGTTGAAAAAAGACATATGTCCATCAAGTGCAACCAAAGAAAGAAAGGAATAAGGAAGTGATGTAAGGAGAACACAATTCTATATTGAAATAAAACCAACAATGTTATTTTGGTGTAAAAAGGCATCTAGACCCTTCATGAAGCTCTCTGCTGTCCCTACTGTGAGCAGCTCCTGAGCTCAGCTATTCCACGGATTCACAGATCTTACAATAAAGAATCTTTATCTCATCTGGAGATTCAACCTTGTTTCCTCCAGATGAAGACAGTGCCCCCTTCACAATTTAAAGGACACCTGTCATCAGGTCTGTGTCACTAGTCCTGTCACTACTACCTGTTGGAGCAGCTCACAAGGATCCCATATCTAGTTATTTCATACATTAATCATTGTAAAATCATCTATTTTTTTATCATGTAAATGAGGCTGGTCACATGGTCAGAGGCAGTGATGTCACCCCTGTTCCCCCTCCCCTCTCCTCCCCCTGCTCATGTCTGTGTGTAATGTATAGTAAAGCATTGCTAGTGTGTGTGCTGCATCTGCCAACATGCTGCATCCTCCTAATATACAGATGAGAGACACAGACATCAGCTACACATGAATCTGACATGTTCTGCTGTAACATGGCTGCCTGGAGCTGCTGTATCTCTCCTATACACACACACATGCATACACAGGCTGCAGGGGGCGCCACCACAATCATATAGAGATAGTGGGGAACATTTACTAAGGGTCCGCGGACCGCATTTTCATCGGGTTTCCCTACTTTTTCCGTTTTTTGGGGCACGCAAATGGATTTTGGTGCAATCTTTTTGGCACCGACTTTCATGTTGCACAAATCGGGGGCATGGCCGTCGGACAACCCGACTGATTCGGACAAAGGGCGGGATTCAGCATTCAAAATTGTGTCGCAAGCCATGCACTTACATGCACCGAGAAGAAGCTGGTGAACTCCGGCGACACATGCAGGAAATTGGACGCACGATCTTGGTGAATCGCAGCGGCTCCGAATCCTCGTCGGACAATGCACCTCGAGGATCGCGACAGGACGGGTAAATAAATGTGCCCCATTTTCTTTTAAGACTTGATTGTGGGATGTGATGTGTGGGAACCAAAGGGAGAGAGCCTATCCCTGACACGAGGGATCACAGAGACAACTGCACATATACAACCACCAATTATAAGAGCAACCTGCTGGACATTATTAATGGGATTTTTCAGTATTCAGATGTTACCATTAGAAATCCCCTTTAATGAATGACAGTTTCATTTTTACATTATGTATAACCTCCATTAGATCTCTTTCAAACATCTGTATATGTATTTTTATAGGACTATTAACTAATGTATTCCTCAGTAAGTATTACACTGACAAGTAAAAATCGTATTTTATATTCCATTACGCCATTCCGTACAATCACACTAAAAGAAAACTGCAAAAATCTCAGAGAATGTTCTCGCTGCGGTGAGCAATGCTTCTTGCCACCTCTCTTGGCTTCAGTCGGGGTAAAACCTAAGTTGACAGCTAAATGTTACTTATGAAAGGTTACATACTAACCTACTCATCAATCAAACCATCCTACGAACATCAAGGTCAGCAAATCTGCTGTGTGGAAGAATTAAACATGCATGAAAAAGGAAGTAAGAAATAGATAAATGTCCAAGTGATCATTCTCATGTTGCATCATACGCTTTATTGGTTTTAACTGAATCCAAAACAAGGCGAGCTTAATTAAATGGAAAGGCAGACATGGACACATTGATAATTCTGATGATCTGACCAATAGTGAGTGCCTGGGGCAATATTTAATAGCATTTAACAAATCATCCACATTAATCGCTGTGCATTTTGGGGTCAGATGTATATGTTGTTTTTCCAAAACATTTTATTCATAGCTAGTGATGAGCAGACCCAGTGATGACTAGTTTGAGTCCGTGATGAACATTGCGGGTCAGGTCTCCAAACCCTGACTTCAGCTCAAAATCCAAGTACAGGGTTCAGCTCACTCACCGATGGTAATACCTGTGATCAGCACTGATTGCGGTTGCTAATTCTTTAAATTCTTTAAAGCTGCTAATAAGTTTTAAATACGGGGGACGAGTGGGCATCACCATTGAAATGCAAGCGGCACATGTGTGTCAAAGGATGACCGCTCCCTAATGGCTTAACAGGAAGTGATGATCCTCGGGAACAAGTGCTGCCAGTGGCATTTAAAGAGTTAATTACCTCGATTATGGGGGTTGCCAGCAGGTGTGAGCGTTCCAATTAAGCACTGAACTCAAACAGCACTTTCAGGTTCAGGTTTGGTCAAACATGGACTGAAAATGGTCCACTGGCCAATACCACCTTGTTCACATTCAAGTGTCTATGTTAAATCTGTCCACATTTAATATAATAGGGGATTTACCATTAATATTTGTAGATTCTATGAAATATTTTTGCAATATTCACCAGTACTTCATTATCACTACAGATAACAAAACCACAAGGGACCATGCTTGTCACTAAATTTAGCAGAGATAGAGGGTGATTTATCACAGCTTGTACCCCAATTTTCTGTTGTAAAAGCCCTGAAATAGTAGTTATTCCTGGTGCATGGAATTGCAACTATTTTTCCTCTTACATTCCCTCTATGTTAAGTGGGCATGAAGGGAGGTGAAGCAGGTCATCCTTGGAACTGGTGCAGGTTATATAGCGCAATAAAACAGGAACTAGCACAGCTTATAGCACATTTCTATGCCACCCAGGACTTGGTGTAGAATTGTCCAGGCACACACCAGCCATCGGCTCTATCAGAAAGCTGGAGCCTAAATCAGGCACAGCTGGAGGGATGGGATTTGCATCACATATTGCAACAGCATGTATTAAATCCCCCCATAGTGTGGATTCCTAAAGATTTGATATGGGGGTACACCGGGAGCAGAGCATTTGTCAGTTCTTCACCCCAAGGCAGTTTAGAATCTTCCAAAGGGAGTCAATTGCCAGAGTTATGGCTGACATATTAAGAAACTGTAGGCACTGATACATGGCATGCCGTCAGCAGGTGACAAACATGGCTGGGTAGGTAGAGATTAGAGATCAAAAATGCTCTAAAGTAAGCAGTGACTGCCCTAGTTACTACAAACAATGTGAATTCAAAGGGTTAATATAAAACATTACAATATCCTCAACATTAAAAAAAATTCTAATACTTCAATACTGGACGAAGCCACAGCAGCACAAACACAAGATCTTGCCAAAATCACCATTTTCTAACATAGGCTGTTCTAGGGATCTTTTCTAATAGCTAAACCATGAAAAACATCTATTTAAAGGAAATCTACCATTTGTTTTCATGCATTGCGAACCAAACATACCTTGAGAATGCTGTAGCTACACTGATGCAGAAACATATCTTGTTTTATCCCTGAACTGAGTGGTTTTGCTGAAAAATGTTTCTAGGTGTCACAGAGATACCCACAGTTTATTTTACAGTTGGAAATGGGGAGCTGTATAAAAAAATGTTTTAATTATGGGGAGATCCTCCTCTTTAATATGACAACAGAACTGTGTTTCCAGAAGAAATAGCTGTGAAGTTTGCCACTGTCATGACATCTTAACATGTGCCAACTAGAGATGAGCGAGTATACTCGTCCGAGTATACTGCTCGGTCGAGTATTAGCATACTCGGACCGGCTCGTTACTCGGACGAGTATCTCGCCGGCTCGAGATCGAGCAGTAAATTAATAAAATAAATTTAATAAAAGTATTTTTATTGTAAAAAAAAAAATATTACAGATGTTTGCAGATGTTTTACTTGTAAGAACACATTGAAATAACAATATTCTTCACTGTTCGCGCGTGTCTCCCGCTAAGTTAGGAGATGTTCGGAACATCTGGAATGTGAAGAATATTGTTCTTTCAATGTGTTCTGCACTTAAATGCTCCTGTATTTACTGTTTTTAATGTTTTAATTCTATTCTTCACTTTGCAGCTGTGCGCGCGTATCTCCGAACCTATCGGGAGACACGCGCGCACACCTGCAATGTGAAGAATAGAATTAAAACATTAAAAACAGTGAAAACATGAACATTTAAGGGCACAACACATTGATATAACACTATTCTTCACTTTGCAGATGTGCGGGCGTATCTCCGAACCTATCGGGAGACACGCGCGCACACCTGCAATGTGAAGAATAGAATTAAAACATTAAAAACAGTGAACACAGGACCATTTAAGGGCAGAACACATTGAAATAACACTATTCTTCACATTCCAGATGTTCGTGCACATCTCCTAACTTAGCGGGAGACACGCGCGAACACCTGCAAAGTGAAGAATAGTGTTATTTCAATGTGTTCTTACAAGTAAAACATCTGCAAACATCTGGAATTTTTTTTTTTTGCACTGTTCTTTTACTGTTCAGTTTTATTAAAAAAAAATGCTCGGGTCTCCCATTGACTTCAATGGGGCTCGTTATTCGAGACGAGCACTCGAGCATCTGGAAAAGTTCGTCTCGAATAACGAGCACCCGAGCATTTTAGTGCTCGCTCATCTCTAGTGCCAACCTATCTAAATATAAAAATGTGAACAGCTAATAGAGTGCGATACTTTTCAGCCTTCCGACATATGTATATGTTATATGTATACTTATAATAAAAGTAAAAAATAAATATCTGAATGTAGTTTTACTTTGGGTCTGTCACCTGACCTACCTAATTATTTACAGATACATAATTTCCTATGTAATAGAAGTGGCAACACAATAGTTCGATGCAGATTAATGTAAGGACCTGATACATTGTGAATGGCACAAAAATTGTGTAAACGCTCTGTTGAAACTATTTACTAGTAACAGTAAGCAAAACATCAAATGTGCGCAATGAAAGTAAGATTGACACGGACTTTAATAGTAAATGTATGTTTAAAAAGACAATAATATCTGCAATTCATTCCTTTATGTCTGCTTAAGACACCTGCTGGGGAAAGTGTTTTAACATATAGTGCAAAATGCTGAAATTGTAGTGGTGACAGCTGAAACAGTGTGTAGGAGTAAAAGAGTCAAGCTGGCTCCATTGTTGGCGAGGCACGTAGAGGAATGGCGACTAAAGTTATCTCAACAAAAATATCCGGATTGAACAAAATGTCAGAAGAGATTTCCGGTGTTATTTATCTTATTTATTAATTTTGTTAAGATTTTTGCAGTTGATATAAATTATTTTACACTAAAGATGGCCTTGCATGAAGTTCAAAGCGTTAAAGTAGTGGATGTAGATTGTTATTTATTGGGTTTGGTTTAAACCTACACGAGCTATAATATTTATTTTTAACTTTATTACATTTTTTGTAGGACATAGTATGTTTTAAAGGACATCTATCACCAGATCAAGGATTGTAAACCAAGCATACAGTGAGTGGTTTTGCTCAAAAAACGGACCTTGGGAAAGCTGGGTGCCTACAAGCTGCTGTGTTTCATGACGCTTCCTGAACTGTCCATACAGGACAAATCAACTTGAGCTGGATGACTCCTACACAGCAGCTGGGAGAGCCACAGGAGCCACAAAGCCTCATTATCATAATTTTATAATTGTTTTGTCAGCAGAACCACTGGGATCAGGGATTAAACAAGATATATTTCTGCATCCGAGTAATCACAGCATTCTCAAGGTATGTTTGGTTCATAATGCATGAAAGTGGTAGATTTCCTTTAAATTGATACATTTCTTGGAGTGCAGGCCCCAGGATAGACTCCCCTTAAGCTCATGTAGGGGGCATATATAGCCTTATGACGGGAGAAGGGGAATCCCTGTAGTTTCCCTCTCACCTTTCAGAACACGCTCCACTGTACCCCTCCTCCCTGTGTATCCTATCCTTATTGTATCTGTCTAAATGTCTGTCTTGTCGTGTATTGTGTTCTAGCCTTATTAACATGCTCATTCCAGGCGTGCAGCGCACTGCAATTTTTGGAACTAAACCCCATACTATCCTGAAAGGAATAGGGTGACATGTTGTCAGGGGTAGGGATGCGGCGGTCAAATGGTAGGCACTCTTCAGAGTTCAAATCTGGAGTCTGCTCCCTCTCCACCCGGAAGGCCATTATACTCTTTCAGGGCCTCACTGGAGGCATAATGTGTGACCTGGATATATGTTTATCATACATTGTATGTTATGTACTGATTATTGTAGGCTCTGCCTAATGTTTTGTGAGTTTTTGTTCTACAATGTTTAATAAAATTGATTCAACATTAAATTGATACATTTCATTTGAGAAGTTTCTGACATATTTTTAATCTCATACTTTACATTATCCTCTACTACAGGAGGTTTTAGATTCCTTTTTTCCCCAAAAAATATCTTTTTTTAATCCATCAGACACTTAACAGAATCAACAGCTTAATACACAGATAAAGTGCTTATCTAAGTGGAGGGAAGTTAAGAGTATTGAACCAGACAATTTGCTCTTAATTTCCCAGAGCAGATAAAAAACTACAGTATCTTGTGGAGCCACCTGGGAAATTAACTCCTCCGCTATCAAATCTGCTAAACAATCTACATCCCGTGAAAGGTGGCATGGACCATTATTCTCTTTATGTTAACCCTCGGTGGAGTAGTCAAGATAACTTTTCATTAACATAGCTTTAGAAATGTAAGTAAAGATTGGAAACATATATTTTCCTGTAACTTTCAGTTGCCCTTTGATAAATGAACAAAGGACCCAGCGAGAAGTGAGTGGTGACATAATTACTGCTGGGTAAGTAAAGGTGACTCATTTCTAAATGTTATAATTGATATGTATTTTCTTAATTAGGCTGTTTAGCATTATTTATTAAAATATCCGTATACTATGCACAGATTTATGTATCTTCTACCAGATAATATAAAACTGGCTATATGCAACTCTTAAAGGGGTTGTCCTGTGAAGACTTACCCTATCATGTGTCCTTCTCCGGAACTCCCTTAATAGAAAACTGGTGTGTAAAAGAGTCCTTTGAATTCAAGACAAACATTTATGCGCTCTCCTGGAAATATCATATGTTTGACGGAATGCAAACATCCCAGGGAAACCAGCTGATCATCCCAGTGCTATTGGTGTTAGAGGCACAGATAGTGATATATTAAAGGAATTGGTCACGCAACCTTATGATTTTGTAAAGTGTAGGGTTATGATATTAGGTAATTTACTATCATACATCTATTAAATGTTCAGCAGGGCAAATCCTGGCCATAAAATGGCCGAAGACGAAGGGTCATGTGATCTTAATAGTAATAATAATCTTTATTTACATAGCTCCATCATATTCCATAGCACTTTAGAACTCATAGGGGACATATACAAATATAATATTACATTACAGAATACAAACAGTCATATGGAATGATAGGAGTGAGGACCCTGCTCACAAGAGCCTACAGTCTAAGGGGCACATTTACTTACCCGGTCCTGACGTGATCCCCATCCGGACGGTCCGATGAAGAGGTAGTCCGGCGCGATTCACCAAGATCGTGCGCCCGAGATCCTGCATGTGTCGCTTCCCTGCTGAGGTCCGCCGGAGTTCACCTTCTTCTTCCTGGTGTATGTGAGTGCGTGTCTTGTGACACAATTTGAGATGTTAAATCCCGCGCGTTGTTCGAATCCGTCAGATCATCCGACGCCACGCCCCCGATTTCTGCCGAGTAAAAGACGGCGGCAATGCACCAAAATCCGATCGCGTGCGCCAAAAACCCCAGTTAAATGCAGCGCAAAACGGAAAAATTCAGGAAACGCTTGGAAATGCGTTTTGCTGACCCTTAGCAAATGTGCCCCTATGAGTTTTAACTGCCCATGACCAATCTACCTTTCAGAACCTTAGGCACTGACCCCTCAGCACAGATATCTGAAGCTATTCTGCCTGTTGATGACAGCTCTGCTCCCTAATTGTGATAGGCCCCGCCCCCTCAGTGACATCAAATGCACTGCAAGCAACCGACTACATGTGCATCACATGACCTGCCCAGGCAGCTGCAGGACATGTGATGTGGACATGTGACCAGCGGCCATCTTTAGTTCTGTGTGTACTCCACAGGGACAAAATCAATTAACTGATTACAGGGCCAGTAACATTTTAATCCTTTGTTACAGTGTATGTCACACAGAATTTTTCTGCTAAGGGGAGCAAAATTTTAAATAACAACTAAATATTAGCTTATGTTTTATTGACCCATTTAAATACTAATTATGCTTATTCCCCTTTAAGAACACATCACTTACTGGTTACACCCAGTTGTCAATTTTGATTACAACGCGAAGGAAAAGCTGTGACATCAATGCTATTCTATGGCCAAACCTTTCCAAAATGTAAAAACCCAATGTAAAAAGGAGCTGGAGAGATTTGCTGACGTAGATTAAGTCACACTTATGCCTTGGCACAATTAAAGGGTTTATTTCAGTAAAGCTTTTGGTTGACTTAATCAATGAGCTCATTCCTTCGGCTGCATCCAATTATCAGTTTACTGTACTGGGATTTCTGGTAATAAATCAACATATATTACTTTACATTTCACAGGAAGCCAATGGCAGAGCATGAGAACAGTTATGTTATTAAATGTACAGTTGGACCTCAGCTTTATGAGGATATTGATGAATAGACTAGTTCCAATTTATAAAATAAGTCTGTATCTTCTGATCTCATGAATCAGTCTTCAGCTTGTATACATTTTCTGCCAGTGAAGTGAGTAACAGACTTTGTCTGTAATTAGAAGGACTATGGAAATATCAACTAATAAATAAATCGGAATAGACGCTTTCAGTCGATCTTTCTGTACAATGAAGTTTTTATTTAATAGGGTTACTTTTTAACAACACAACGGGGCTCATTTACTTAGGGTCCGCGGAGCACATTTTCGTCAGGCTTCCCAGCGATTTCCGTTTTACGGCGTATCGCACGCGATCAGATTTTGCCGCTTGGAGGTGGCTTGTGCGCGACAGAAATGGGGGGGGGGGCCTCGGACAACCCGACGGATTCGGACAACGCGCAAGATGTAACATTTAGAATCGTGTCGCAAGACATGCACCGGGAAGAAGAAGGTGAACTCCGGCGGACCATGGCTGGGTAGCGACGGATGCAGTGACTTGGGTCATACAGTCTTCATGAATCGCGCCGGACTTCATCCTTGTCGGACCGTCCAAATCGGGGATCACACCTGGACCGGGTAAGTAAATTTGCCCCTATATTGTATTTTAGGAGAAATAATTCTGCATTACAAAAAAAAGACTAATAGTCATATGTACAATGGGATACAAATAAGACAAGGGAGGGGGGGCAAAACTGGATTTCATTATTGGTTACACTTGATGGTTACACTTTTACTGGATTACTGGAAACACATTGGAGACTGATATATGTTTAAATAGACCATCAGGCCGAATATAATCGGCAGAAGCGGCACAACAATGTCACATCACTGGATGAGAAAGATAATAAAAAGACACATGTACATATAAAAAAACATAGTGTACCCATTTTTAAAAAAGAATCTACAGGCAGTCCCCAGGTTATATACAAGATAGGTTCCATAGGTTTGTTCCAAACTTGAATTTGTATGTAAGTCGAAACTGTATATTTTATAATTGTAGATTCAGACAAAAAAAAAATTATTGGCCCAGTGACAATTGTAGTTTCAATATTTTTTGCTGTATTTGGACTAAGGATTATCAATAAAGCTTCATTACAGACACTTTACAGCTGATCATTACAGTCTGGGACTATAGTAAAGCATCCAGAGCCTCACCGGCTGTTACACTGTGCAGGAGTATTCCTCTCCCTGTTACTGGGGCAGATTTATCAAGTGTCTGAAAGTCAGAATATTTCTAGTTGCCCATGGCAATCAATCACAGCTCAGCTTTTATTTTACCAGTGCTCAAAAATATTTTAAAGGGGAGCTGTGATTGGTTGCCATGGGCAATTAGAAATATTCTGACTTTCAGAAATTTGATAAATCTGCCCCACTGCGTGAGATTACATCAGGCATAGCCCCACATACATACCCCATAGTACTACATGCTCATTAGCATAATTTCTAAGGGGCAGCACGGTTGCTCAGTGGTTAGCACTACAGCCGTACAGCGCTGGGGTCCTAAGGTTCAAGTCACATCCAGGTCAACATTCTGCAAAGAGTTTTTATGTTCTCTCTCGTGTTTGTGTGGGTTTCCTCCGGTTTCCTCCCACACTCCAAAGCATACTGGTAGGGTGATTAGATTGTGAGCACCATGGGGACAGGGACTGATTTGGTAAGCTCTGTGGAGCGCTGCTTAATCTGTGTGCGCTATGTAAATAAAGGAATTATTATTATTAAGTTGATTTTTGAAGGAAGGAGGCTTTTCATAAAAAATATAAAAAGATTTCTAGGTCAGAGTGCCTAGATCTATGAGTAAGTGCCCCTGATTTTTTTTCCCACAGGCACACTGTTACAGATCTTTAGCAATGACAGGTCCTGGAGTCTTATAAAGTGACGAGCAAAGCCAATATGAAGGAACCCACTCACTCGCTTTTGGCTCACACTGGTGGCTTTTCCGTCAGCAGTCAAAGGGTTAAAACCTGCTAGTACATGCTCTATATTTTTATACAACTAGTATATGGTACGGTATTAACAACGGCAATATAAATGGTTGGACGTATTATCCATTGAAATTAATGTGGCCAGATGTAACCAGTAAAAAAACAAAATGAGTAGCCTACGATCATTTTCATACGGCCATGTGAACGCAGTCTAAGGCTACATTCACACGAACGTATAGGAGACGTACATACGGCCGACATATATACGGCATATATACGTCCCACATACATTGCAATGGGCGCCCAATGGGAGCAGCACGGTGCTGCACTACTCCGTGCCCCTTAGAAAGATCTTTCTCCGGAATACAGCGCCATGCACCATATATTCCTATGGGGAGGGGCAGAGCTCTCCCCCTCCTCCTCTCCCCCAGCACTGCCGTGTGCCCCCCATGCTACGGTACAACGGCCAACGGCAGTGTGGATGTAGCCTAATGGTGGGAAAAATACCTTTATCTAGTATAACCATAGTATAAATAAAAGCAGATCTTACCTAATGAGAGGTCAACTCTTACATATGGAAACCTTTCACTCCTATGTCTGTCGTATCTACCTTATTCAATCCGATTAATTTACACTTATGCTTATTATTCCACCAACTACCATATCATTTCTTAAATTTAATATTTAAATCCAAAAGTGAAGAGGAAATACTATCTTATAGCAAAAACTATAAGCATTTTATTCTATGGACATTCAGTCGTGTAGATGTCAGTATAAGGAGACAATCCGCATGTCACTGTCATAAACTGGATGTCAGTGATCACAAGAGATGGAAGGGCGGCTACAAATGAGAGGTCACTTAGCACAGAGGGACATACAAGGGAGCGTCGGTGGAGTCAGCAGTGTTTGCACAAAGTAAGGAAACGATGGCCGAATCGCTAGGAAGAAGAAAATCAGATTAAATAATTAGTGTCAATTAGCTCCAGCAAAATCATTCTCCAAACAATTGGTCTCAAGTGCCCCGCTTAATTATGTGAGACTTTCATTGCTTCTTATCAAGTCTGCTTTGATTCATGTTTGACTCTTGAAGCTCCCAATGGTGCAATTAATTATTGTCTACTAAATAAACCCCTTGCAATTAATTGCTACAGAAAACAGTATAGCACTTTAATAAAAAAAAAAAATCCTTATCGTGGTACTGCAAATACTTATGCAATTTCATTCCATTTTAAGACTTATACGGCTAATGCTCTGCAACGGGGAGCTGCGATGTGGACATTATGATGGTCTTGATGGCTGTACCTGCTGCTGAATTAAGACACCAAATGAGATGTCCAATCAGGTTAATAGAGATCCGTAATGACTTATCGGTGGTTGGTCATAAACCCATAGGCAGCCTAATGCACCGCAGCAGTTAAAAGGAAATAGAGGTGTCTGCCTAATAGAATGAAGTCGTTAATTATGGAAATAGTTGTAAATAAGCATTGTTTTCTAAGTGGAAATAATGTCCCTAAATTGACTGATGCACACAAATTTGCCATTTACATTCACTAACTACCTTTTAAACATAAAATATAAGCATCCCATTAAGGCAGGACATACATATTACAATAATATTGGATCAACGTAACAATTTTCATCAAATGTTTATATGGAAGGGGGGTGTCATCTCTAATTTCTGAAACCCCAGGAATGAAGCATCCGGCATAGTACATTATAATTTGCCCAATTCTCTGTTCTTTGGGAGGTGTCTACTGTTGACTTTCATCTGAACAACAGGCAGGTTTCATTGGCAGAAGGGAAGTATTTTAAAACTGTCTATCAGATGGTCCCGATGGACAGTTAACACATAGTGGGGGGAATTTATTAAGACTGACCTAATGAATGTCAGTCTTAATATTTCCGCCGTCAGTGTATTGGATGTCAGATATTCTCAGAGACTCCCACCTTTTAGTATGTCCAGAGGGAAGTGTCCTCACACCCTCGGCTGCCACGCTCCCCAACGGTTAGTTTTGGGGCTTTTTACATGTCTTGTCCTCCAGAAAACTATGGACAAGGTATGATAAAGTCCACTCACTGGGGGAAAACAGAAGCAGACTGCTCCACTTTCAGTGTAATTGTAAAGTCAAGTAATTGCAGCTCACATACAAGTGGATAGGAGCAGTATCCAAGTCTGACCACTAAACTGAGAATGGAGCTGTTAGTTTTGACGGCTGAGAACATAACTCATAACTTTTGGCATTTGGACTCCACTTATGTGATATTGATGCGCTATTGTGGAGCCTGAAACCTTGAAGCTGTTAACAACAAATATAAAAATCTGTATTATATGCAATATGTTTAATGTGGCATCCATTTGAATAAATCAAATTTTCGGAGACTGATGAACAAGGATTAGTTGACACAAGGTATTATCAGTCCTCGTGTTAGCCTTTAACTGACGTCAGCATTTACCAGGGGATCCTTGCACTCTGATAACATGGTTTCCGGATGGCATTTAAATAGTTAACACCCTCGATCAATGCTGGATGTTAATGGCGAAGGGGGTGGTGAGCTGCATGCCAAATGCAAACTTCTGGCTGATGTCTGGGTTCGGGTTCAGGGATCCAAATCCACACTATTCGTCAAAGACTCTCTTTTTTAGAGGGTTTTCTTTTTATTCCTAGGTGATGTTGATTTCTTTATCTGGGTATTTCTGATATTACAGATCACTAAACAAAAGTCTGTAATATTGGTCCATCAGGTTGGTGCATCGAGCCCCTATCATTCTTCAATACATACATGACAATTAGTATGACTACTTTCTTCTTCATATGGGTTGTCTGATGGGGACCTCAAAATACGCTCCAATAAAACTTCACTTACACCCTCGACATACTATTGATAACTTCTGTCAAAGCATCATGACGGACCCTGGGGTCCTATGCCTGATGTATTCCCACTACTGGCAAATGTCAATCAAACATGTTGAACACAGTAGACATTTTATGCAGGTAATGGTGATCTGAGCTAAAACAATCAGGTAAACTTATGTGGTCAATTTGATTTAAGATTACCATATATAATCGATAGAAGTATATCGATAGCAGGCCACACATATTTCTGAACATAGAGGTTATCACATTGTTCATTCTGGTTACATGTTTCTACTGACATCAAGCAAAGAAAATTTTATTAAGAAAAGATGAATTACCGTATATACTCGAGTATAAGCCGACCTGAGTATAAGCCGAAACCCCTAATTTCAACACAAAAAACTGGGAAAACCTATTGATTCGAGTATAAGCCGAGGGTGGGAAATGCATTGGTTACAGCCTCCCAGTATATAGTCTGCCAGCCCCTGTAGCATACAGCCTGCTCAGCCCCTGTAGCATACAGCCTGCCCAGCCCCTGTTGTAGGAAAAAAAATCTACACTGTACTCATTTTTCCGACGTCCCCCATAGGTCCTCTTCTGTCTCAGACTGTCTCAGACAGAAGAGGACCTATGGGTGACGTCAGAAAGGTGAGTTTTGACTTTATTTTTTAGTTGACTCGAGTATAAGCCGAATTAGGGTTTTTGAGCACAAATTTTGTGTTGAAAAACTAGGCTTATACTCGAGTATATAAGGTATATCAGAACGATCTCAGTCAACTTTTTCTAATCAATAATAAAGTGTTGGTTTCTCAAAATAAATTTTGCAAATGAATAAGTTTAGTATTGAAATTATCCATTTTCATAAGCTTTAATCTAAGGTGTATGCCCACCTTAATGGGGGGCCAAGGCATGGGTGTCACAAAGAACAAAGTGCGCTTACCCTGCTTGGGTTCTTGGTTGTAGCATCATGCTGGTACTTCCAGTCTTTGTGGTGCCAGAGTTTCATGGTACTTGCGTTGACCAATCCATGGCCTACTTGGAACATGGGGTGTCACTTGTGTTGGAGAGTAAGTGCAAAGTGTCAGAGGCTAAATACACACCAGCCACTAGGGTTTACAAGAATTTCTGGAAAAACCCTTTAAGGTGTAATTCAGACAATAGTATATAATATCGCAACACTTTGATTCTATGTCAAAATCACCAAAATACAGAACAATCTGTAGGTAGCCGTTGCTTATTTGGACTTAAATCTCACATCAACACAAGGCAACGCATAAGCATCTAAAGCGGCAGTTATTGTTCTATATCTAGTCATTCTGATTTCTAGTCACCTAGAACCTACAGAAAATGAAGTATTAGGAGAAATTCATGTGAGGAATAGGAGTGATTGTCCTGCTCAAAAATCTCAAAACAGAAGATTAAGCTGGACGAGATTGATTAACCCCAAAGTTGGTTGACAGTAAAGGATTAGATATAGGGGAGGGTTGGGGTAAAGAGAATTAATGAATATCTTTCACAGTACAGCAATACTCAGTAATATATGCATCATAACTAATCAAATAGTGTCACAAGGAATGTCTATAACACGTTGACCTATGGAAGAGATACCAAGAAGCAGAATGTTATATTTTTGTTTGAGCCTTTAATACTAAGAGGCATTGTACGATAATGTTTACATTTTCTGTCAAAATGACCGTACCGTGTAGTCTTTGGTGGTTTTTGATTTATGGGTTTATCATCTGCCTTGAAGCTTTGGGATATTAGACACATGTCACTGGGCCTATAAATCTCAGGCCGCGTTCACATTGGGAAAGTGTTGTGTTACTTTTCAGATGCATTCAGAAAATCCTCCCTCAAATTACAACTTGTAGACTAGAAGATCATTCATAGAATTTACTAAGTTTCTACAGCAGGTCTTGACCAGATTGGTAACTTAGGAAGTATTTTCACTAACAATTTAACCATTTCCAGACTCTCATAGCCAAGACAAGGTCAAGACTATTAATTAAATATGAGGGATGTTCCTTCCGTTTTTGGAGGATTAAAGAAGATAGGAATAAATTATATTAGCATAAGATAATAAAATACTATTTCAGATGGAATATATGTGGGCTTGTACGCAATTCAATCCTTTCATCTTATTAACTTGCTTTAAATTTACATTTGTTGGCTCGGCTCTAATGTGATCTATTGTTCAATGTTAAAGGAAATCTTCCAATCAGATATTGTAAACTAAGCACACTGATATACTGGTGTGCGCCCCCTCTGGCTGGATCTGCTCTTCTTTTAGCTTCTTATGCCTTTGTTTTTACAAAGAATGTAAATGAGCCTGAGGGGCTTCTGTCTCAATATCTGTCTTTATTTGCATAAATTTGAAAGCCTTTTCTGTAAAAAAAAAAAAAAGAGGAAATAACAAGCTGAAAAAAAAGAACCTGTCAGAGGGGGCACACACCAGTATGTACGTGTGCTAGGTTTATAATCCTTCATCCTGGTGGTACATGTCTTCAGGCAGCGTATTCTAGATTTCCACACTGGCAGTTGCTCCTTTATGATGATCATAAGTATGAAGAGTGGAGTCTTTAAGAATGTTCTGGTTCCCCATTCAATTGACCTGACCTGTGGATAGGTAACCAGAAAGGGATCAATAGGGATCTCAAACCCTGCATCTATTACCTGTTATAGGCTTTGGAGCCTACAGTGATGTCCACTTTATTATGAAGGCATGAAAATTTAGTTGGGAACCAGAAAACCCTGCATAAGCTTCTTATGTTACAACTACTCACTTTGCATTCAAATACTGGACCTCCACTGTGCCCATAATGATGACCTATCCAAGGGATAAGGTATACCAGATCCTAAAAAATAAAAGCCCTTTGAAAAAAACATCTTGATAAATCCAAACAGGGCCCTTCTACGCCAGTCATGAATGGCTGCAGGCTATAGGCAGTGCACAGACATGGGACTACCCTACCGTACAACCGTACAAGTGGGTGGAGAAATTGCAATTCCGGCGTCTATGCCAGGAACTGCGACTGTTTTCAGATGTACAAGTCGTGATAAATCCACCCCAATATGTAGATATCAAAAGATAAAATATGTTTATAGATAGATAGGATTCAATGAAGAGGCAGCACTGATAGATAGATAGATAGATAGATAGATAGATAGATAGATAGATAGATAGATAGATAGATAGATAGATAGATAGATAGGATTCAATGAAGAGGCAGCACTCTGATGTATGTGAGCAAAGGGTGAATCTTTTATTCTATAGCGATGTTTCGGCGTAGTGATGCACCTTTTTCAAGCACATGTTTATTCATAAAAAGATAGAGACATAATTGATAATATGATACATAATAGATAGATAGATAGATAGATAGATAGATAGATAGATAGATAGATAGATAGATAGATAGATAGATAGATAGATAGATACATACATACATACATACCTACATACATACATACATACATGGATTATACTGAAGATGATAGAGATAGACAATAGATGTATAGATAAAAAGACTGATTAACAGATTTGATATAGATAGATGAAAGGTACTGGAGATGGTAGATCAAAAGATAATAGATTTATAGATTGACAGATATGATATAGATAGATAAATATATAGATTTTAGATGGATAAATATTAGATACTGGAGATGATAGAGAAAGATAATAGATGTTTAGATAAAGAGACTGATATACAGATTTGATATAAATAAATAGATACATCTGAGATGGATAGGTAATGGATACTGGAGATGATAGAGAAGGATAATATATGTGTAGATAGACAGATATGATATAGATAGATAATATTTACATCTTTGCGGTGGTAACAGGCGGTACATATGTTCTAGACGTGGAACACATCGGCGCAGATAATTACTGTTTATGTCAATAATCAAAATCCTCTTACAGGAAATTAAGTCTCATGAAGTAGATGTTCTGATTAAACGCTTTATTTCTCTTTAAGGTGATGCAAATCACTGTATGTTTAATGAAGGCATTAATGTGCTGCCGGGAGGACAGGGCTGGTACAACTTGCCTGTACATTGTTATGGAGAGAGTTAAAGGAGACAGAAGGCACAATGACATGTTAAATTACCTGCATGATGTATGACTTAATGAACCCCCTTGTGTTGATCACGCTCGGCATTAATCAAGAGCCATGAACAGATTCCCTTATTTTCTCAATGCTTCTCTGATAAACTGCAATTTCATTTAACCTTGGACAGCCACTTTAATAGCTTCCACGGGACAACTGTCAATACTTCCCTGAGTGAATATACAGTGATTAAACTGCAACACAAGATGCATGCCATGAATTTTCTTCATTTGAAATTAGAAATTTTATTTTTGGTTATTTGCATAAAATATGCTAAAAACATTAGGACATAAAGATTTATATTTACGGTGGAATATCATCTGGAAGAAGCTTTCGGGATTCCTTAAAGGAAGTTACTGGGATTAAATGTAAAAGATGCCGAAGAACAAATTAGAAAGAGATTTCTGATAGCTTCCAAAAGGTTTTATTTTGTTCGGATTTAGATAATGTTGACCGATACCAACAGGAGTCCAAGACCAGCCCTTCCACCAATCAGCTTATAACCTATGTATTGCTGGTTCTGTGTAATTGGTGCTGGTGCCTCATTTTCACTAAAGACAGATCGTAAAACCCCATGACACCTGCAGTGCAAAAATGCCTCTCTGCCTTTTCTAAGCATTTGCATTACAATATAATTGTGTGTTATAACTTACTCTTCCATCCTGACAAAATCCTGGAGTAGTCACAGGGGCGGGGCTTTGGTTTGGATGCATTTCAAAAAAACAACATGTGATTTGTCTGAGCCGCAGGATGCCTCCATCTTTGTGCTCCTGTACAGCTTGTCCCTCCCCCACTGATGTCAGGCTGACCAGGCTGTGACCTCTGAGAAGGAGCAGGAGGAGGAGCTGTACAGGAGCATAAAGGTGGGGGCCCAGCTGTGAGGAGTAACACAGACAAGTCACATGTTGTTTTTTGAAATGCATCTATACCAAAGCCCAGGCCCTGTGATTACACCAGGATTTTTGCAGGGTGCAAGGGTAAGTTATAACACACAATTATATTGTAATGCAAATGCTTAGAAAAGGCAGATAGGCATATGTGCACTGCAGGTGTAATAAGCTTCTGCAACCTGTCTTTAGTGAAAATGAGGCCCCTGGTGACAGGTTCCCTTTAAAGTGATGAAATAAAGAAAATCCATTTTTTATGCATCTTCCGTGACTGTGCTGGATTTCTCTTGGATGTTGGTTTGCCATTTCTTTGAAGACTTACACGCTATATCCGTGCAGGGGGAGGATTGTAAAGAGAACCATAAGGGTGAGCTGGCTACCTCGCTGTATTTGCTTGTCTCGTTTTGGCTCATTGTTTTCTCCAAATATTACACTTGTATTACAGTTATACCTAGATAGTCAGGTACTGTATAGGACCACCCTCCAGACTCCTGTGACCAGAATAAGTAAATACAAAATGATAGCTTATATAGAGTCTTTTTCCAACAAAACTTTATATGTCTCTGCTCTGTCAGTCCTCCTGCTCTATAACATGCTGATTGTAAATAAGAAACTATGTACAATCTTCTCATCTCCTCCTGCTCTATAACATCCTGCCTCCAGATTGGACACTATGTACAATCTTCTCACCTCCTCCTGTTCTTTAACATTCTTCATGCACATAGGACTCTAAGTACAATCTGCTCAGCTAATCCTATTCTATAAAATGATGCTTGCAAAATATTCTGCTTGTAGATACCATCTACAATCTGATAAGCTCCACCTGCAGACAGAACACTTTGTACAATTTTTGCAACTTTTTTGCAAATTTTTAGGTGCAAACTTGTGATAGATGCTGTGCAAACATCTGCAGAACAGCCACTCAATATGTCAGATAAGGTGCAAACACTCAAAACCACTAAGTGCTGGACTTTTGCTTGCAACCAAAAAAGTTAGAGACAAATGTAATAACGGCACCAAAAAAACTGTGCAAAGAAAATTGCAAAAACAGTCTAAAAATGATTATCAATGTCCCCCCACAGTGTATGAGCACTGGGAGGGCTGCGGGCAATAATATTGTGTGTGCTGGGGGATCACTTGGTGTAATCTAGAGAAGGAGAAGGAGGTGCTGCATAATGTGAAGGGAGGGGATCATTTGCTCTAGGCAGTGCTGATGAGTCCTTCAATCACAGTTGAATTGTTAGACAACAAGGTTTAGAGAGTAATATCCGTACTTACAGCAGATTTTTTTTTTGCACTTTTGCGTTTTCTTTTCTTATTCACTTTTGCTTTGATGTAAATGTAATAATTTCATGCTATTGCCATTCTCAAAAGTACAGGCAGTCCTCGGGTTACATACAAGATAAGGTCCATAGGTTTTTTTCTTAAGTTGAATTTGTATGTAAGTCAAAATTGTATATTTTATAATTGTAGATCCAGACAAAAAAATTTTTTGCCCCTGTGACAATTGGAGTTTCAAAATTTTTTGCTGTAATGGGACCAAGGATTATCAATAAAACTTCATTACAGACACCTTACAGCTGATCATTGCAGCCTGGGACTATATTAAAGCACCCAGAGAATTTTACCAGAAGTCACAGGGGGCAGAGGGGTCTGTCTTTAACTAGGGGTCGTCTGTAAGTCAGGTGTCTTTAAGTAGGGGACTGCCTGTACGTTTTGTGTACTTTAGTACAATGTATATAGATCTGATCATGTAAGTTATGAAAGGTCAGAGGTCAAATTTTGATAAGCATGTGCAGCATAACATATCATCTAAAAATACTTTTACAAAATATAAAATGTTTCGATGTCATGTTTTTGTGGCTTCTATTGTATTCTAGTTACAGTGGTGGATTCTACATCATTTGGGGAAATCGGAGTCTATAGACCCATGTGTGCTTAAAAAAATTATTCTCATAAATGCAAAAATTTGAATGCCCAAAAATCTTAATTTTAATCTTGACTTTATATATGTAAAAAAAACATTGTCATTGGTGGTATCAGATGTACACATTACTCTGGAGGTGGCATTTCCCACCATAGGAGCAGTACTGCTCTACCATGACTGAAAAGTATACATCATTGGTGAATTTCAAAATTCACTATATTTGTCAGTGTGTGCTGTCAATGTTCTAACACTTTATGCATTTGCTTTGTATATAGTATATGTGTATGGATACATACTAAATGTATAAAAGCATGGCATCACTTTCTATAAAGTCTTACATTTCTGCACTGGGTCACACTTTCATCATGGAGCCATGAACTGTGAAATAAGTGGTTAGATACGGTTGGGTGGGAGGTCCCTCATAGGGTCTGGAGAAGGTCCCACCCAGGGTCTGGAGAAGATCCCTCATAGGATCTGGAGAGCTGAAGGGCAACTAGTGACCTTTGATGTGGAAGAAGTAAATTATTGAGACTTAAAGTTTTTGTGGCAGAGACAATTAAGAAATAGTACGGCTGACAGTAAGTCTCTTCTTGAGTAAAAAATGAAAGGCAAGACTGGTCTGTCCATAGTTCCCTTAAAAATTGACATGTAAATTTTTGGGTATATTTTTAAGAGAGGACAAATTTCCAATAATCAAACCCTAATAGATTTCATTGTGCTCCTGATTATTTGAATCTGTCCACCCTTTTACAAGATATGGCCACGAGAAGTTGTGAATAAGCTAATACTGACCAAGGGGACGGTGACCTTTATTTCTGTCTATGAAAATAAAAGAGAACCATTCCCTTGGTAAGCAAAGGCTGATTCACATGACAAGTCCCAGGGTGCAAATCTTAGGAATTAGTAGATGAATTTAAAAATATAAATAAAAGCCAAAAGGATCAGGAGCTGAGGTCAATGTAGGTTTGTTATTATGTTTTTGATGCTTAGTCTTTTCTACTTATACTTTATACAAGTCCTTTACACAATTACATTGTTTTTTTTCTGTACAATCAAAGAATTTGTTCTGTGGTTTTATCTTTTGAAAAATTTATTTTTGATCATGATCATGTAAATTTTGGATTTATGAGTTATCTTAGAATCCAGAGACTTTCTGTTCTAACTGCAGAAGCAAGAGGGCTAAAACTTAGTTTTCTAGTCACCTTAGACATACTTAAGTTTATAAAGAATGATTTCTTTGAAGCAGCTATCCTCTGACCCTTGTTGTGTGATATTGAGCTCTTCTCTTCCTCTGTGTGGCCCTATTCTTGACCTAATTGACATATTGTCCTGGAATGAATGCCTTAGGAACAATTGAGTTTTCAATTGTTGCTGTTCACACTGGTGCATCACAGTATACGACTCTGTTCACATCACATATATGACCTCTGTTTATCATATATGGCAGGACATATGTGTAAAATAGATGCCTGCGATGGATACAAAAAAAGTGGATCATTGCATCCTGCGGTAAAAAAATAAAACATATACAGGCGGTCCCCTACTTAAGAACACTCGACTTACATACGACCTGTACTCTACTATTTACCGAGTACTTTTATATAGTCCTTCTACAATTACACATTCCTTTCCTTGTGCAGTACACTGACATAAGAGAGGAGAGATTATTAAATAATCGATTCAAAAAAATGTTACCGAATTTGTCTAAGTATTTGATTTGGGTCTGAATGAACTTGGTCCAAATTGATGTGTCTCCAATTCCCTCTGGAGGTCTATTGGTCTAGAAACCGCTTTAGGATTGTAAAACACAGATTATTCATGAAAGGTCCTATCTCAAATTTAAAAAAAATGTTTAAATTTTCCATCGTCCTTATCTGTTTAATGACAGAAGTACTTATCTGGCATTTTAAAAGGTTGGTCCAGAGTAAGGAAGAAAATGTCCTGATTCACTTTGGTGTTTGAAAATTGCCACATTGGTACAGAATCTATGAACCAACAAATATATTTACTTATTTCTACTGGGAGTTGATGTCTGAAATTACTTTTCTTTTGCCTCTTTATAGCTAACGGAACCCTGTAAATATCTTATCACCTGTATAATATATCAGGGCACATTTACTTACCAGGTCACTTGAGTTCACTGAAAGTGTATTGTCTGTGTATAATGCTGCGTTATTCACTAAGATCGTGCGCCAGAAATCAAGAATGTGTCGCTTCCCTGCTCAGGTCCGACAGAGTTCACCATCTTTTTTGTGGTGCACCTTTAACATTGGGGCGTGCAACACAATTTCAAATTTAAATACGGTGCCCGGTCCTAATCAGCTGGATGGCACAACCCCTAATTTGTGTCGCACGGAAGCCAGCGCAGCTGCGCCACAAAAGGGTCGCGTGCAACACAATCGCAGCGCACAGACTTCTTAAATACCTGTGCGAGCCGTTTTAGCCACGAAGAATGGGAACAGTCTGACTAAAGTGCATCGCAAAGCCCTTAGTAAATGTGGCCCAGTATCTTTTCCAGCTTTGACCCTAAATCTACACAACCCAACAATAAATACATATTATGAAGTCATATTGATGAGCAAATTACCCACAAATATTGTTTTCCAAACTAAATATTTACAGTTTACAAGTTCCTAGCGTAACAATAGGGATTGCATATTATTGAATCAGCCTCTTTTGCTTTATATATTATATAATTTATGTAATAAATTTAGTAGTTAAGTTTCACTTTTAATCTCCCAAAGCAAAGTTACCAAACACAATATATAACCAAAGCGATAACCAGAAGCTGCAGGAAGTGACTCAGTATTAGAGCCTGTTATATAAAACTGTGGCACCGGCTCCACAGAAAAGGACAGTGTTTAAGAGAAGATTTCAATAAGAACACAATAATTAAAACTTGAGAGGTGTTTTCTGTGTGTGAGGGAGACAGACAGAGAAAGCCGGCACTTGATCCTTCTTGTCTCACTACCCAGAGGAGGCAGCTGTATTCTCCTTGATATTGGGCCACACATATAAAAGGGATGACAGATGTAGAGCCACCCCTTTCGAGCAGTCATGAACTCCCCCTACTAAACAATGCTTCCTGACAGTTGAGGAGATTCATTTGTTTCTATAAAACAGCCAGCTGCCTCTCTTGTAGTTTCTGTAACAGAGCACACAACGCTCTTCCACAATTCTTCAGATGCGATCACATGGAAATACGGAAAGTCAACGGCCACCTTCCTGGAAAATTTATGGTTAGGTTATGTGTTTATGGACCACTATAAATAACTGCATTAAACTAAGACTCATATAGGATTGCATATTCTGAAGACTTGGGATAAATATTTACTTCTTTTTCCATGTTAATGAATTTTCAAGGTCAGGGAAAATATTGGAAAATACAGGAATCATTCCAAGTTACAAATTTTGGTTGTAATTTGTTTAAAATTCAGGGACTTGCAGCTCAAAGTCAAAGAATTTGGCAACGATATAGTACACAATGCTGGGCTTTATGTCCTATTGTTCAATATCTTTTAGCTTTTAGACCTAGAAGTCTTGAAGCCATGGATGAAGGGAGCAATAGAAAGCCAACAACATCCAATGTGACCACAACATTTGCTTACAGGGATAAGATGTATCTTCCTAGTTGCTCTAATGTTATAGGACATCATATATTATTACACTAAGCTACATCTGATGCTACCTCTTAAATAATATTATCTTTCTCATATCAAAATGTCTTTATACAGTATCTGCTTAAAAGAAGGTTTCCAGCTTTGACCATTAACACAAGATCGGTAGGTTTTTGTCAAATAAACCCCCCCTTCCCCCCGTAAGCTCATACTTGCTGCCTATTGCGGCAGTATCAACATATAGAGTGGAAGCTCTGTTCTCTGTGAAGTGGCTGGTAACTGAAATGCTGTCTGGACATAGGAGCTATTCCTCTGCCTTCATTCATTTTGTTGACTCTAGTTTCATTAGTTTGTAAACCGCTTCAACACCATAAAGGGGTTCTCCAGTGAAATACAAGTTAGCACCTATCCAGAGATCATCAGAATGGGGATCCGTTCTACCTCCGTCATAGCCAAAGATGAAGAGTGTGGCCGGTTGCTGTCTTCATCTATATGTTGCTGACGGAGATTGCAGAGTACAATGCTTGCCTATCTCTGTCAGCACTATGGAGATGAATGGAACAGGCACTTTTCATTTTAGGCTATGAAGGGGGCACAAATGAGGGATGCACAATGCAACCCAATTCTGATCATCTGTGGAGGTCCCATCATTGAGACCTCCACCAATCAGCAAATTAGCTCCTATCCAGTAACTTGTATGTGACTGGAGAACCCCTTTTACAACGAATAACATACACTGCATTGTTCAGGATGTATTTCGATGGCACATGGGCTCTATATTGGCGGAGATGACATCTCTAGAAAGGGGGAAGAGGGCATTTGTTGCTAATCCAAGAAATCCTCCTAGAGATCCAAAAGATTCTCCTAGGCTCCAATGACTGTCATATAATTATTTTAAAATTATGTTACATTTCCTTTATTTGTGTAAAAGCTTGGTCACACTCTTCTGTCCACACCACTGCCTCTCTATTGTTCTTTTTTGTCAAGTCCGTTAAGGGAGCAACTATGGAAATAAATTCAGGAATGAACCGCCTATAATAACCGGAAAGACCTATAAAGGATCGGACTTCATTTTTAGTGGTTGGTACACTAGCTGATTGAACGGCTTGGACTTTTGGGATTTCGGCCTGTACTTTCCCATTACCCACAATAAATGCAAAGGTAATTTGTTTCCTGAAATCCCAAAGAACATTTAGGTGGATTAATTGTGAAACCTGCATTCTTAATTTCAGCTATGACCTTTTCCAAGTGATATAAATGGTCTTTCCATGATCTACTGAATATGACAACATTGTCCAAATATGCCGCATTATATTCCACATGATCCATCAAAAGAATGTCCATAGCTCTCTAAAATGTGGCAGGAGCACAATGGAGACCAAATGGCATGGTTTTGAATTGGTACAAACCCCTAGGCATCGCAAAAGCAGTTTTTTCTTTGGATTTTTCATCAAGTGGAATTTGCCAATAACCCATGCAGAAATCCAAGCAGATCATCAACGCGAGGCATTGGGTAGCTGTCAAAAGTAGACATAGCATTAATTTTGCGAACACCTTATTGTCCCATCTTTTTTCCCAACCATCACTACAGGTGAAGAACTTTTGGATGGTTCAACAACTCCTAGTTTTAGCATATCCTCCACTTTACTTTCTGCCTTGCACTTTAATTTTTCTGGTAGCCGGTAAGGCTTCTGTCTGACTGGAGCATGATCACCAGTATTTATTTCATGATGAACAAAGGAAACACAGCCAGGCCTACTTCCAAATGCATGTGAACTTGACCTAATAAGGTTTCTGAAGCCACATTGTTGCTCCTTAGATAACTCTGGATCCAAAGTTACCTCTGACCAATCTGCACAGTTTATAAACAAATCATAGACCTCTTCAGACATATTCTGTGAAGACTCTGTGACAATGTTACAAGCAGTTTTAGCTTCTGGATCATTCTCTGGTTCCAGCCACTGTTTCAGTAAGTTGACATGGTAAACCTTACTGCTTAGTTTTTTATCTGGGGGTTCAATTTCAAAATCAACTGGACTTTTCTGTCTGATAACTCTGTAAGGCCCTTTCCATCGTGCCAACAACTTATTTTCAGTTCACTTTTTCACAAAAGAAGAACCTTGTCACCAGGGGCGCACCTGCCATGAGGCGAGCCGAGAATCTCGCCTCAGGCGGTGCGCCTCCTACTGGCCAAGGGGGCAGCGTCATGCTCCCACCAGATGGCACATGCTCCCTCCCGCCAGCCAGGCGACACTTCCACCCGCCTGCCTGGCCGGCACATACATACGCCCGCACATACACACGGCCGGCACTTCATCCCTCCATCTGGCCGTCCTCCCACCAGCACTTCCTCCCGCCAGCACTTCCACCCACCGACACTTCCACCCGCCCGCTGGCTGGCACGACGACGATCCGCCAGTCGGCACATTTACCTTCCCACCTGCCGGCACATGCACCCTCCAGCCAGCCGGCACATGCACCCTCCATCCACCTGTCCTCCCGCCGGCACTTCCACCCACCGATCGGCACATTCTCCCTCGCACTGGCACTTCTACCCACCGACACATCCCCCTGCCCACCGCACCTGTACGCTCTGGGTTCCCCCACTCCCTGCATACCCCCCTCTGCTCCCGACTCCCCACCTCCCCACAGGAGGACACGGCCGAAGCTGCCATATATATATATATATATGGCATATATATATGTGTGTGTGTATGTATGTATATATGTTTGCATATTTGTATATTCTGTATATGGTGTGTATATTTGCTGTATGTATGGGCAGTGTGTATATGCTGTATATACTGTTTGTATATGTGTATTTGCTATATGTATATTCAGTATGTGTGTAGATGTTGTATATTCTGTATGTGTGTATATATATTGTATGCATATGCAGTATTGGTCAGTGGCATAGAAGCCCTGGAATAATTGCAAATTTTAGCTTTATACTAGATGGCGGCATGCTGTATGCATTTTATACTACATGGTGACACGCATTATCAATTACATATATGATGGGGGAGGGGCTCTCTATATGGCTCGCCTCAGGCAGCAGAAAGGCTTTGTTCACCCCTGCTTGTCACCAACCCTAATTGCCTTATTTCTGGAATGTTGATCATACCATTTCTTTTGATAGCCCATGATAATGTACACAAAGCCAAAAGCTATCTCCATCAATTGTTGCAGTCTCTCTCTAATTTGTAAAACATATTCTATAACATTTTTCTGATAACCAGGGTTACCTTCCCAAACCTCTTTGATAACATCCAAGAGTCCCCTTGGTCGTCTCCCATATAACAAATCAAACGGGTTAAACCCAGTGAACTCTTGTGGGACTTCACTATAGGCAAATAACAGAAAAGGTAACCATCTATCTCATTGTTTTGGGTCATTGTGTACACATTTTCTAAGCATTTTCTTCAAGGTTTGGTCATACCGCTCAGTCAGCCCATCTGTTTGTGGATGGTAATCAGTAGTTCTGAGAGACTGAATACCAAGAAGTTGATATACTTCAGATAGCAAAGAGGAGGTAAAATTACTACCCTGACCAGTCAGAATACACTTCTGTAAAGCAACCCTGCTAAAGACATTCAGAATTTCTTCAGCAACCCTCTTAGTTACTGTACGCATAGGAATGGCTTCAGGGTAGTTGGTACTGTAATCTACAATGGTAAGAATAAAGAGGGGAACTCTTCTCTAATGGACCAATAATATCTATACCAACTGTATGAAATGGTTCATCAACTACTGGCAAGGGTATAAGCTGTGCTTTAGGAGGGACAGAAGCAGTGTATTGGCATACAGGGCACTTACAAAAATAGTTGGTTATTGCATCATAAACGCCAGGCCAATAAAATCAATAAAGTACCCTGGCCAATGTCTTCTTATAACCCATGTGACCAGCAATAGGAACGTTATGTTTCAGGTTCAACCAACTGTTTGACTGGTTCTCCTGTCTTTGGGTGACTACACACTCTATACAGAATATTATTTTCACTTAGAAAAAAGGGGTAGCAGGCCATTTACCACTTTTTTCAACATCTTTACAGTTATTTTGCTCATATAACGGCTTAATGCCAGTGTCCTGTTTCTGCCGCAATGCAATATCAGTGTCCCAGAGTTCAACATTTTTATACTTGTCATCCTGGGAAAGTCTTTTCCTGAAGACCTGCTGTTCTGGAGCATGCTGACGCTTTAATGATGGTGGCTCCATGATGTCCTCATGAAACGGGAAGATGTCCTCCAAACTCTCTGCTCTAGTAGTCACAGCAGACAAATAATGCTCCCTCAATAGCAAGTCATCAAATCTAAGTGTAATTCTACCAAGCATCACCGGAACTTGTAGTCTAGGAACAACAACTGCTGGCATAGAGAAACATTTTCCATTCACCAGTAGTTCAACATTCGATGTTGAGTAATTTTTTGTATCTCCATGAACACAGGTAATCGGTACTTTGGGAAAGTCTATCTTACTGGTTATCAAATCCTCCTTTAGCAGGCTTAATTTACTTCTAGAATCCAGCAAGGTATCCACAGTCTGTCCGTTAATTTGAACTGGTGGGATAAAGTCACTGAAAGCGGAAAAGAATGCAGATGCTCAGATTTCAATGCTCTTGTTGGGCAAAATTTGGCTACATGACCCTTACCCTGACAGACATAGCACACTCTGTCACTGGAAGCAGTTTTCATTGGTGTGCTAGCCTCTTGTCCTCTACCTCCAGAGATCATTTGGGACTTTCTGGATTGTCCAATTGCAGATTTCTGTATGTCTCTTTTTACAAGTAGAAAGTCATCTGCCAATGAAATAGCTTTTTTAGCATTTTTGGGTCTGTTTTTGAACCCAGGCATCAGCTGGAAGAATGTTTAGAAACTGTTCAAGTACAATAACTTCACTGATCTGTTGAATAGTTCTGGTTTCTGGCTTCATCCATTCCGAGTATAGGTCTTGCAGGCGGGTGACTTTTCTTGGACTATCAGTGAGACAATACTTGAGCTCTCTGAACCTCTGTCTGTAGGTTTCCTCACTGATGTCATATCACCTCAAAATAGTCTCTTTAACCGGGTCATAGTTATTAGCATCACGTATGTCCCTGTGACTATACACCAGCTGGGCTTGTCCAGTAAGATATGGGGCTAATCTTACCACCCACTGTTCCTTAGGCCACTGACATGTGCTTGCAATCCTTTCGAATGTCATCAAATATGCCTCAATATCATCTTGTGGAGTAAGTTTTGTCATGTGAGGGTCTTTCCAAGTAGACACAGGTGCAGGATGAGGAGGTGAAACAGCTTGCTGTTCCATGTTAAAGGAAACCTACCACTTCCGATGGTGGTTATAAGCTGCAAAGGCTGTGCACCAGCTCAGGGTTAGCTGGTGCCGGCGCTTATTTTCGTTATATTTTTAAATAGATGTAAAGTGTTTAAACGCTTTATTAATCTTTATATAGGAAGTGGCTTCACCGCACCGTGGTCCACGCACGGTGAGAACGATCCGCATTAAATTAACGCAAAACACCGGCGGCTCATTCCCGTTCGTTAGCGTTTCCATAGAAACGCCGATGCGATCGGGCCACGGCCCACCCTGGTGGGTGCAGCTTTGTCTGCGTTTTCAAACGCAGACAAAGTGGTGCATGTGGCACCAGCCTTATACCCACCATCGGAAGTGGTAGGTTTCCTTTGTCAGCAACAGTTCCCTCCAGCGTTCATCCTGACGTTACAATTCTTCACAGTTTCTCCTGATCTCCTCCATTTGCCTTTTTTCGGCTTCAATCTGCTGCACAGTTAACCATTTCATCAGGTCAGCAATATTCTCAGGTAAAGTCTTTTCGGGAGGTTTGGTCACACCTGGAGTTAATGAAGCAGCAGCAGCAGCTCCCTGGACCTCTGATTCATCCTCTTTTTCGGCCTGATTTTAGGTCTGGCACCTGGATTTTCCATCTTGCTGGACTTACTTGTAGAAACTCGCTTAGCAGGCACAGTTTCGTTTGGTTTAACCTTTCAGGACCTCGCTCTTTTTTGTTTTTTCATTTTTATTTTTTACTTCCCACAATCAAAAATCTATAACTTTTTTATTTTTACACGTAAAGAGCTCTATGATGGCTTGTTTTCTGCATAACAAATTGCACTTCATAGTGATGGTAGTTGTTATTCCATGCCATGTACTGGGAAGTGGGTAAAAAATTCCAAATGCTGTGAAATAGGTGAAAAAACGTATTTGCAGCGTTTTCTTGTGGGCTTGGAATTGACGGCTTTCACTGTGCGCCACAAAGGACATGTCTATTTTATTCTTTGGGTCGGTGCGATCACGGGGATAACAAGTTTGTATAGGTTTCACAATGTTTTCATACATTTACAGAAATTAAAAACTCGTGTAGAATTTTTTTTTTTTTATTTCGGTGTACAGAGGTGTGTGGTATCAATGCTATGATTTTTAGGAATGTACAACCTTTTGATCACTTTTATTGATTTTTTAATATTTTTCAAAAATGGCAAAAAAAGTGCCATTTTCGACTTTAGGCGCTATTTTCCGCTACGGAGTAAAATGTAAAAAAACTGTTAACTTTTACTATTTTTCAGACTCCCTAGGGTACTTTAACCCTTGGTTGTCTGATTGATCCTACCATACTACAGTATGGCAGTATATGCGGATTTTCCTCCTCATTCATTACAATTAGCAAATCGCACATTATAATGAATGGATTGAAACAAGACATCCTTGGGTCTTCTGTGAGCTCCCACAGCCGACCCATGCTATTACATCACAGGTTGTGAAAGAGTTAATGCACCAGGATCGAGTCTTGTAGATACATAAGAGTACTTAGAGCAATACTCCGCAGACCAGCAGAAGGCAACCCACAAATCTCTGCAATCAAAAATCCCCCCAATTGCTGGTCAGTGCAACCTTTTATACAAGGGAAAATTCCCACAATTCTCTGCAGCTTTCCCTATAAAACACCAGAGCTGCTGCTGGCGCCTCTTATAAGGTCAGAGCAGACCCACCATGCTGCAGGTAAGTAGAGCAGAACATATATTACATTGTAACAGCACATTCCCTGGTTTTGGTACACAGCTCCCAGGTGGTAATACTAGACAGAAGAGAGTAGAGCATTAGGTGGCCGCCTAATGACAGAAGTAGAATAAGTCATTCACACAGAAGTTACCAACCAGGAAACTAATGTACCACAACCAGTTTTATAAAAAAAAACCAGTTATCAATACTACAAAAAACATGCGCCTTCTTCACAGGCGGTAAGTGGGCTGAGCATCAAACGCTTTGAATGATTTTATTACTTAACTAAAAGATTTTAGTTTTTGCAAACATGTTTTACAGTGTTAATGTTTGTTCCTTGACCTAATGTGATGATGGAGCCACAGGTTTCCATTAATGGCGGATGCTGGGAAAAATAGCTCATCTGGTGGATTTTGCCGCACCTATTCACTGCTTTCAATAATGGTGTCTGTCAGAAGTTTATTCTAAGAAGTTGGAGAAATGGCTGCATAGCCAGTTTCCCCAGCATTACCTAAACTTTACTGAATGGGTAAGAACTTAAGGCAAGAATCAGTGCGTATTCACATGTTGTGCTTTGGTTGCGTTTTCATTGCATTTGAAAAACGCATTACAACACCTGATGAGGTGATTTGCATATTACATTGATGATAACATTTACGTTTACAAAACTCCTTAAAAGCGATGTTAACGCATGTGTTAACGTATGTGTTTACAAAACGCATGTTAACATAGTGTTAACACATGTAAATAGTAATCACCAAATTACCTCTACACAGCTGTTGTAATTCCTTTAAACGCAATGAAAATGCAACCAAAACGCAACTTGTGAACGCGCCCTCAGGGTAAGTGGGTTCTCCACGTAGTGTCTTATACTTATCAGCTGTGAAGAGAAACTCATTTCAAGTGGCAGGTTCTGCTTTGTAGTAGATAACTGCACACCTGATTCTGCCCCCCATATTGCTGCAAGTGGTGCAGTCTGAGGCAAGAAGCTCAACTATTAGTATTTAAACCACACTTTGTATGAATGAAACGGATAATAAAATACTCTTTTGCCACATTCTAATATAGTTTTTTCCTATTTTTTTGACTTATTTCCTATTATTTATTCTATTTTATTTTATGACCTGGCCTTTTTTTTGTTTTTTTCATTTCTATTTTTCACTCCCCACCTTCAAAAATCTAACTTTTTTTATTTTTACATGTTACAAGAGCTGTGTGGTGGCTTATTTTCTGCGTAACAAATTGCACTTCATAGTGAGGGTATTTAATATTCCATGCCATGTACTGGGAAGTGGGAAAAAAATCCAAATGCAGTGAAAAAGGTGAAAAAAACATTTGCGCCGTTTTCTTGTGGGCTTGGTTTTACAGCTTTCACTGTTCGCCCCAGAACACACCAAAACTTCGTTATTCTTTGGGTTGGTACGATTACAGGGATACCAAATTTGTATAGGTGTTATGGTTTCATACATTTACAAAAATTAAAACCGCTTGTACAAAATTTTTTTTTAATATTGCCATGTTCTGGCGCTAATAACTTTTTCATACTTCAGTGTACAGAGCTGTGTGTGGTGTCATTTTTTGCGACTTTTGATTAGGTTTTTATTGCTAACATTTTTAGGACTGTATGATCACTTTGTATTGATTTTATTATTTTTCAAAATGGCAAAAAAAAATTTGACTTTTTGACTTTGGGCGCTATTTTACGTTACGGGGTTAAACGCAGTGAACGTTATCATATTTTGATAGGGCATTTTCGGACGCGGCGATACCTAATATGTTTATGATTTTTACTGTTTATTGATATTTGTATCAGTTCTAGGGAAAGGGGGGTGATTAGAATTTTTAGGTTTTTATTTTTTTCTTTTTTCTTTTTACTATTTTTCAGACTCCCTAGGATACTTTAATCCTAGGTTGTCTGATCGATCCTACCATATACTGCCATACTACAGGGGATTTTCCTCCTCACTCACTACAATGGGATGATAGCACATTGTAACGATAGAGCTGACACGAGTCAGCCTCGTGTCTCCGGAAGACCCGAGGCTGTCATGGCGAAGGATCGCCACTCCCCGATGACGTCATGGGGAGCGACGATCCTTGGCAAGATGGGGGCGCATGGGGCACCTTTTTGAAGCCGCTAGCAGTATTGCCGCTGCCGATCGGTGCGAAAACACCCCCGCAATCGGTGCTAGCACTGAACGTGGGTGTTGCCGGTAAATTTTCGCTGCAATATGCAGCAAAGACTTACCGGCTATGGAGTGGTCTCGGCCTGTGAGCCCTCTCCATGCAGCGGGAATCGACGCACGCCGTACTATTACTAGGTTGAGTTATTAAATCCATTCTTTCCATGGCTCTACCTTCACTGCTTTCTGGCAAGATCAGTACAAGGAATAATGTTGCATTTTATACCCAGCACTGAGTTGCCTTTTGCTGCACATGAAATAATATGGGCAAAATTTCCAATTTTAGTCTTTCATGCATCATGCCAATGAACAATCTGAAAGCATTCTGTAATTATGCTGAATAGAAATTAATTTAAAATTGCACTGGATGTGACTAAAAGTATAGTTAACCCTTTCGGGACCTAGGTTTTTCCAAGTTTTTTTTTTGTTTTCAATCCTCTCCTCCCACAAGTCGTATCACTTTGATTTTCCTGTGTACGGAGCCATATGAGGGCTTTCTATATGGTGAACAAATTTTACTTCCTAATAGCACCAATATTCTGTGCCCAGTGGCGTAGCTAGGAGAGCCAGTACCCCATAGCAAACTTTTGATTGGGGTCCCACTTACCCCCTAAAATATATACATACAGCATATACACATATACATGCAGTACCATATACACACTCATGCATCATATATACATACATACTGTATGCATACTCATTTGGAGCATTTACACATCACAAATAGACACATACATCCAAACCCCGGATGCCAGGGCCCCAGACATTGTGAGCCCCCTAGCAGCTGCTATGGCTGATACCCCTGTAGTTACACCCCAGCCTGTGCCATGTACTGGGAGGCTGGAAAAACATTCCAAATGTCGTGAAATTGGCAAAAAAAAATGCAGTTGCACCATTTTCTTTCTGTTTTTACAGCTTTCACCATACCTTTACTCAGAATACTGAATGACAGACTTCCAGCTGACATAACAATGGATTGGTACCCTCCGACGTCACAGGGGCATCCAACCAAACCACCAGGTCCAGCTGCACTTGTCTGCTGTAAAGTACAACTACCGTACGTACGCCTTGAGCCCTCTCCATACATCCCTTGACAACCTGTCAATATACATTGACTAGTTGCATAGAGGTTAAAGGAAAACACTTCTACATAAGGTTGATGGCAGGACTCTTAGAACCAAATTAAACTAAAATATCACTACATTAACCAAAGTGCTAAAGAAGTGCGTAACTTGGAGAGGCAGACATCTGAATGGGACCCCCCTACCTCCTCGGAAAATATACATATCTGTTTAGTCACTCATTTAGTCACTCATTTATACACTCACAAATACACACATTTATACACTCATCTGCTCACATTTATGCACTGATATATACATTTATACACTTACCCAGATTCAGAAACTAAAACTCTCCTGTTCCCTAAAATATTCCCTAGTTTATCATACCAAACGGCCCCCTCATGGGTATTTTAATTAAGCCCCACTCACCCCCTATGGATTTATTAGATACAGCCCCCTCAACCCCATGGATTCCTTTTGTAAAGCCTAAAGTGGGCCCCAGAGCAGCTCTGGGCCCTGGCACTTTCCCGGGTATGCCCAGTACTGGTGCCGGCCATTGGTTATACTGGTAACAGTAAAATACTAATAATAGCAATAATAATACTGGTGGTCCCCAGCTTAAGGTTTATCTACAAGTCGGCTGTCCTTAGTTACAAACAAACCCCTCTCTGGATCTCTAATTTAGTCCCAGGCTGAAACTATGAGGTGTCTGCAATGAAGTTTCACTGTTAAACTACTGTTCCCTGGCTTTGTCAATCCCAATTTTTTTTTAAATCCAAAAAATAATTTGGCAGTAGTTAAACTTACACAATTTACATACAAATTTTACTTAAACGGGCTGTCAGAGACCTGAAAAATGTGGCCAGGATTGGGCTGCTTAAAATAATAAACATTTACTCACCTCCATGGTCCCTATCAACATCTGACAGGTCTCAGACAACCCCTTTAAGAACAAACCTTTAGAACATATCTTGTACATAACCTGGGGCCAACCTGTAATATTCATAATATAATAACAATAATAAGCATGTTATTATTTTAAACCTGTGTATAATAATCCATAGCCAGGATGAAAGCTATTGGTGTAAACTTCATTTCACATAACTAAGACACCTTGGGCCGTGTAACCCTGTGTAAAATAAGTTAATACAATAGGTGCAATAATGCAAAAATATTTGAAGTTACTGTCTCTTTAAATCTACCTAGTGCCACTGTACAATGACTTTTCCCACTGACCATGGGGTATTACTATTACCAAAGTGTACCAGATGTGTTCATCTCTGATCTATTCACATTCACAATGGCACCTCTGATGGGCTGTGACTATGTGAAGCTAAAATACCAGTTGATTTGTTTTCCCCTGATGGACAGAATATCCACCTAATAATCAACATAAATACTTGTTGTGACAAGTGACAGAGGTGACAGACTTGGTGTATCAATTGCAGCTGTTGAATCAATCAAAGTATTGTATGCTAGCCTAGAAGCCGCCTAGCATTAGAGCCTCATCCATGAGGTTCTCCTATGGACAAGGGAGTCAACACCCTGATTAGTAATAACAGTATTACTGCGCCTCTACTTCAAGTGATAGTCTGCAGAATGACATCCCATGTCGCAGCGCTCTGCAGATCTCTCTATTCCACACAGCTTTAAGGGGATTTGCATTTCTACATTGATAATATACAATTACTATAACTAAATACTGCATTTATATAGGTTTGATACAATAAAATATATATATCACACCGGTATATACAGTACTTAAAGGGGCTACCTAACATATAAAAAAATATCATAATCATAGAGTAAAAATTCTGTATTCAGCAGTGGTCTAGCGCTGGTTTTCTGAGTGCCTTTGAGGTCTCTTTTATAAGGTTACAACATGTGACTGCTGCAGCCAATCAGTGGTGAGAGCAGTTACGCGGCATACTTCCGGTATTTTTGAGAGGGTTCATGATGTTAGTAGGGCGGCATTGACTGACCAGGAGTACCATGGAAAGAGTACTGGATCATAGAGATGGTTTTATCTGTTAGCTGGCTCCCTTTTTTTTTTTTCTAGTTAGTAACAGGACAGCCACAAGCTTTTTTACTACTTCAGATATTGAAGGACTCCTTTGGTCAATATTTATAATAATAATATTTTATTTAGTTACAAAGCGCACACAGATTACGCAGCGCTGCACAGAGTTTGCCAAATCAGTCCCTGTCCCCATGGGGCTCACAATCTAATCAACCTACCAGTATGTTTTGGAGTGTGGGAGGAAACCGGAGGACTTGGAGAGAACATACAAACTGCAGATGTTTCTCAAAGTGAAGATCGCTAGAGACATTGAGGGTCATTTATCTTATTTCCTCCTTCTCTGCGCTCTTTCTGCGCTTTTGTGAGTATTTTTTGCACCTCATTTGTCTTCGCAGTTTTGGCTCTTTGTCAAATGCAAAGGGTTTTTTTAGCCTTATTAGGTTTTGTGCAATTATCTGCGCCCATATAGGCCGAATCAATGTTAAATAAGGTGCAAACATCTGTAGAAAGATGCAATGGAATTACAAATATGGCACAACAACATACAATGGTTACGCAGCGAATTGAGGCGCAACATTCCAAAAACCTCAAAATATGTGCAAAATACCACCGGAAGGGGGAAAACAAAGATAAATGACCCCCATTATGCTTCTACATGCTCGTATCTACTTGGTAGATGTTGACTGTAATATGACTTCATAGTGTGTATTATAATTGTTCTATGACAGGGCTAGTGTCCATGTAGTGTAACACCGCTGGGTACTTTTGTCAGATTTGTCACTGTGTGCCTGTTCTCCCTATGTTCCCCATAATTGTTCTCTGACATCAATGTGTATCCTATATCTGATCTATGGTATCACTATGCTTGCACTCCGGCATCACTGTGTGCCCTGTATCTGTACTCCGGCATCACTGTGTGCCCTGTATCTGTACTCCGGCATCACTGTGTGCCCTGTATCTGTACTCCGGCATCACTGTGTGCCCTGTATCTGTACTCCGGCATCACTGTGTGCCCTGTATCTGTACTCCGGCATCACTGTGTGCCCTGTATCTGTACTCCGGCATCACTGTGTGCCCTGTATCTGTACTCCGGCATCACTGTGTGCCCTGTATCTGTACTCCGGCATCACTGTGTGCCCTGTATCTGTACTCCGGCATCACTGTGTGCCCTGTATCTGTACTCCGGCATCACTGTGTGCCCTGTATCTGTACTCCGGCATCACTGTGTGCCCTGTATCTGTACTCCGGCATCACTGTGTGCCCTGTATCTGTACTCCGGCATCACTGTGTGCCCTGTATCTGTACTCCGGCATCACTGTGTGCCCTGTATCTGTACTCCGGCATCACTGTGTGCCCTGTATCTGTACTCCGGCATCACTGTGTGCCCTGTATCTGTACTCCGGCATCACTGTGTGCCCTGTATCTGTACTCCCTCATCACTGTGTGCCCTGTATCTGTACTCCGGCATCACTGTGTGCCCTGTATCTGTACTCCGGCATCACTGTGTGCCCTGTATCTGTACTCCGGCATCACTGTGTGCCCTGTATCTGTACTCCGGCATCACTGTGTGCCCTGTATCTGTACTCCGGCATCTCTGTGTGCCCTGTATCTGTACTCCGGCATCTCTGTGGGCCCTGTATCTGCCCCTATACCGGTGCTCTGACCTCACTGTGTGCCCCTATACCGGTGCTCTGACCTCACTGTGTGCCCCTATACCGGTGCTCTGACCTCACTGTGTGCCCCTATACCGGTGCTCTGACCTCACTGTGTGCCCGTGTACAATGTGTGCAAAATCTGCATGTTGATGCAGGGTCGGAGTAGTCTACCAGAATAACAGAGAATAGACAGGTGACCCTGAAGTCCAGAGGTTTGGCTGAAAACCATTCAATTTAGGTTATAAAATAATTATATCCACATTTTAAAATATTGAAATTTCCTGAAATCCTAAGACCCAATGTTTACTTGAGTAAACTTTAAATGTACAACCTCCAGACTGATTTTTAAAGAAGAACCCATATCCGATAACCAGTTGCAGAAATTTTTTTTTACTTCATTTTTCAAACATTTTTGTTTTCGGTCTTTAATATTTACAGTATATCTAAGTTTGATCAAATTTAAAATATCCTCCAAAGCCCAAGTGACAATGATTGGAAAACAGAGGTTGAAGAAACAACCCTGGTAGTCTGAACTGTGGTGTCTTCAGCATCTAAATATTATATACCGTACTAAGAACTAAATTACAAGTTAGAAAAGTGTCAACCTGGAGGATGTAATATAACAGCATGTAATATACCAGATTATATTTCAATTTTTGTAATCTAGACAGAGCCAATGGCGTTCCAAAGTCAAATTGAGAATGTGAACCGGACCATCAATTTAAATGAATTTCGGGGTCAGGTTTGGGGGACTGAAAATTTGTGGTTCGGTTGGGCTCAACACTACTACCTAGCACTGTATTGCCATTGAGAGAGGTGTTGACGGTGTTGTCACATCGGGCCCAGAAGCCTCAGGGGGCTACTATGACATCTCTTTTCCATATTAGAAGAATAGTCCAATAACCAATAAATTAAGCTGAGTGTCTTGTAAAGAATTTGCCCTGGGCTCCAGTAGTTTTAAATTACCTTGTTGGCCATTGCCAATGTTCTCACTGGTGTTATGCCTATTTTATGCCTCCTTAATGTCTCATTATTAAGGGGATTCTTGTATAGTACAGGTACTTAAGAACACCCGACTTAGACGCCCCCCCAGTCACAAACGGACCTCTGGATATTGGTAATTTGCTGCACTTTAGCTTTAGGCTACAATGAACAATTATAAAATTTATTAAAGGTGTCTGTAATTAAGCTTTATTGTTAATCCTGGTTCTCATGACAATCCAAAGTTTTTACAATCCAATAGTCAGAGACCAAAAAAAAATTCCGGCTTTTTTTTCTTGGCTGCTATACAGTGGACTTAGCCTATCAGTTCCCAAATATAAACCAGATCATTCATTTGGATAAATATGCTCTTTTAATAAATATTCTCCAGCTTGTATTTGTTTGTCGATCATCTGGATCCCTGGGGATTACATTGTTGATTTGAAGCCCTGGGTTCAAATCTTAGCAAGTACAACCTCTGCTGGGAGCATGTACTGTGTGTTATATGCTTGGTCCTTTGACTTCTCGTGATGGCGACCTCACGTCGGAGACGGGGAAAGTAGATAGTGATTCCCTCTAGGGACAGGCACATTGAGTGATTATACCCTATGTTCAGAGCTGCAGCGCATCATCTGCTTGAGGTAATTTATCAATATGTCATTAGTAGAAAACATAGGTTTTGACAATGATAACCTTGGAACATTAACATTTGTTATGCATTTCGTGCAGGTTTCTGCACATAGCGTTGTAGTTTTATTGTCTTTGAGTACACTGTCATTCATACATATTCAAACTATTATGACTGCTTATCATATAGACTGTGGAAGTCCCAAAATAACTTTTTATGGTATGTTCCCCCTTTCTTCTATTCATGCGATTGCCTTGAAATATGTAGATTCTGCCAAAGATGGCAGAGAAGTATAGTTATTGCTAACCAGTGAAGACATGGCACTGGAAATAACTTCTATACTTGATGTCCTGATAGGTCATAGATGCCTAGATAGATAGCATAGACATGTGAAGATAGGATTGGAGAAGTGAAATATATGAGCATTACTGAAAAGGAATGAGTGCTCTATAAAATATTGCTGTGACCTGATTCGTCGGGACTCACCTGTTTGTCTATATATATTGAATGTAATGGTTATGTCTGGTTAGTTTTTAGATATATCTTAATTCAATATTGATTCAAAATATTTACATTAGTATTTTTACGAATTTATTACGTTGGGTTTTTAGAAGTTTATCAGATTTGCACTGTTTTGCAATGAAATTTACTGTTTGACGGAAATGTTGTAGTATGTCTTTATAACTCCTCCTTGCTGGAGTGTAGGACTTCAGGGCTCAGTATTGACTTAGGATTGATAGCCCCTGACAGTGGTATGTGTTAGGCTTTAGTGTATTCTGTCGATATGACATCACCCATCACCTAAGCCATCTATGGGCTCATGGCCACCCAAACCACTCACCAAATTTTAGACTGAGAAGAACCTTCACCCATGATATCCTCATATGTCTGTTCTTGCTCTCAATGCACATGTACACAAGAGCCATCTCAGGACCTTTGAAGACCCTGGAACCACAAATGGACACATCTTCCTTTCCCCAAGAAGCTTCTAGCACCATATGTATGAAGCGACTTCAGACTTGTAGGAGATATAATATTCATACAGCCCAGGGCCCATGGTGGTCTTAATCTGCCCCTGGCCCCTTTGATGTCCTGAAAGTCCTGTGTAAAACAAGTCTTGGAGAAATCCATTGTTGAAAGTGCCAGGACAGCCAAAGAGATTATTTGAGCCTCGGATGAATTAGACCATTACAGATATTTACTGGGGGAGGCGCCAGTGTTCTAGGGCATCTGGACAAAGGTGTGGAGTGATACTCTATCACATATGTGACTTGTACATCTGTCTTTGCTTTTCTAAGTGTCACCATCAAGGTTACAAGTAAAGTGTGCTATTATGTAATTAAAGGGGTTGTCCCAATAGACAATAACCATTCTGACTTGCAGCTATGTTCAGAGACTGGCCAAAGACCACAGAGTACAGCGCTCAGCTATTTTTGGCCAATCCCATAGAACTGAATTGATCAGGAGTATACACACTTGGCCCGCCACTCCACCTATTAATGAACATGAGATCCACATTCTCCTACTTGCTGGGGGTCCTGTTCTCATGATTGTTGGGGGTCCCAGCTGTTGAACTCTCTCAGATAAGCAACTTATTCCCTAAGTTTAAAAAAACCTTTAAACAAGGGCACCCCAATTTACCACCACTCTACACCCTTGGGCACAGTACTTTATTTCATGTCCTCATAGTTTGCCCACTGTTTGCTGAGACCAATGAATAGTACAAGCTAAGGAACAGACCCTTGTCCTATGGCCATTTCATGCCTGAAGCTTGGATTGCCACCCATAAAAAGATTTTGGGTAAATCCGCTACAGATCCAGAGAGATAACATAGCATGAAGATTGTACCAAATCCTTAGCACAGATTATATCCCAAATAAAAGGTCTGAAAACGAAAGGAATTCCAGCGTCCTCTTTTTAAATAGGAAATACTTTTTATTCAAAAATCCGGAGGGGAGGCTAAGGAAAGAAGTACCTTATATACTCGAGTATAAGCCTAGTTTTTCATCACAAAATTTGTGCTCAAAAACCCTAACTCGGCTTATACTCGAGTCAACTAAAAACATAAAGACAAAACTCACCTTTCTGACGTCACACATAGGTCCTCTTCTGTCTGAGACAGTCTGAGACAGAAGAGGACCTATGGGGGACGTCGGAAAGATGAGTACAGTGTTATTTTTTTTCCTACTACAGGGGCTGGGCAGGCTGTATGCTACAGGGGTTGGGCAGGCTGTATGCTACAGGGGCTGGCAGACTATATACTAGGAGGCTGTAACCAATGCATTTCCCACCCTCGGCTTATACTCGAGTCAATAGGTTTTCCCAGTTTTTTGTTGAAATTAGGGGGTCTCGGCTTATACTTGGGTCGGCTTATACTCGAGTATATACGGTAGCACCTTCAGCAAGCTGTAAGCTCATAGCTTTACTACAGCATAAATTTAAGATCAAACTCAAAATAATTTTGACCCTCAAAGACCAGAAAAATGGCTCAAAAAAGTGGATATTTGGAAGTCAATTAAACAGATTAGTATGAATAGATTTATTTCAGATTAGCCTTTAACCTAAAACAATTGAACTGATCTAAAACCACCAAACAATATGATCAAATGTCAATATGTATTTTATTTAAGTGACATAAAATGCGTAAAAATGAAATTTGGACACTTTGTCCAAATATGGCTACCTGCTAAATTATTTACTCCAGTGGGGTCTATTAGATATGAATAGACCAGCAGTTTTTCTCTGCAATCTGCTTAATGGTAAGGCAGAAGCAAATTTGGGAATTATACCTGGGGCCGTCTATTCAGATCATTCCTCTGTAAAAGGATATTTCGGTTTTAAGCTATACATTGAAAAATATAAACCAGCCTTAAGAGATTACCAAACAACCATCTGCATCTTTTCAGTCTCACGATTTGCTCAGTAATTTGGCATTATATTCTATGGGAGCATTATAGTCCATGTTTCCTACGTGTTTAGCTTAATAGTGATGCCGGTGGGAGCCGGAGGCTTTCAGGACTAACTATATGAAATGGTAAAGTCATGGATATTTCTTTATAACCGGGGTATAATTTTCATATTTCTCTTATAATATAAGTAGATTTTATTGCCCATAGCATAACTATTAACCTCTGTTCACACTAATGTTATTGACTTTTATGGATTCCATCTGAGTTCCATTTAGAATCCATTAAAAATGTTCAAGGCAATGTAGACAGCTCAGCGAGTCACTGGTGTCTAAGGATTTGGCAGTCTCCTTAAGAAATGGTTTCTTCTACCATTTTGTGGATACCGTTGTGGAGAGAATCCAAGGAAACAAAGAAAGTGACTGTGGTACCTTCATGATTACATGAAAACTTCAAGTTAAAACTAAAAATTCAAGTTAAAACACAGGTACATTATGTGCGGTAGGTGTAAAGACAAACATGTTTTGGCTTGTATTTAAGCTTTATCTGAGTTTAGATACAACCTGAAACATGTAGGTATCATCCTTACACCTACCACTCATGATGTTCATGTGTTTTTAAAACTGTTTTCAGATCAATAATCTTAACACAGTACCTCTTTGTTTCCTTGAATTAACCCTGGGCCCGACAATGATATGCACTCCACAAACTGTGAAAAGGTGAAAATATTGTATAAAGGGGGGTTCCAGGACTAAAATATTGATTTTAATACAACAATAGATCAATATCATATTATTGGTTGTCTGACACCCAGCACCCCTGCAAATTAGCTGATCGGTCCAGTAGTACCATTTCCGCTACCCAAGCTTGTGAAATCTATTTCTTTGGTTATGTGGCCTGGTTGCAGTTTAGTACAATTCAAGTGAAAGGTGCTGAGCTGTAATACCAAGCACAGCTGTAGTCTCCATGAGAGGTTGAGATGCCCTTCCCCTACCGATCTTGTATTGATGACCTATTCGAAGGATAACATTAAGCAATAGAATCCGTGGTACTCAATGTAAGATTCTCGGTCCAGTTAGGTCTGTTAGTAGACATGGCACACACAATGATGAAGATACTTTTCTTTCTGTTTTATTTTAGTTTTACACAAAGGATAGCCTTCACCGTAATACATGAATCATAAGAAAATATATGTAGGACAGATCCATAAATTACGATGTTTCGGTCATCTCTACCTTTGTCAAGTTCGATCTGCTTCTAACTTGTCGAAGGTCAAGATGACCATAAAGTTGTAAAATCACTAAAATAAAGCAGAAAGAAAAATATTTTCATCTTTGTGTGTGCCATGTCTACCAACCTATGCTAAGGATAAGTCATCATTATCTATGCACCCAAAAACCCTTCAAAATGTCTTGCCCTACTATTGAATCCAATAACACTTTTGAATGTGCCAGAGAGTTCAAATGATGTCAATTTTCAACCAGTGCCAAAAAGGAGCCAAACAAAGCCCCAACGCCCCTTTGTTCTAGAACTGTGTGGGGGTCCTAACTCACAATCCCCCTTCGATGTTACCTTCCAAATGTCCCAATGAATTCTCCTTAACTAAAAATAGATAAAACACTGATCACAATTATTGTTCATGCACGGATATCTGCCCCATAAGATGTCCTATAATGCTTCTATTCAACCCAGGAGAATTATTGATGAGCACATTGATGAATGCAGCCTAAAGATAAATGTTGTAGGTCAGTATATTCATTTTTCAACTGCACTAATAGGTTTCTCGGACATGGGACATAAGCCACATGTGTGGCCTGTGTTAGCTATTGATTCTGGGTCTTTGTGTTGTGGGTGACTGAGAACATTGCGGACCACTGCTGAGAAGATGCCTCTGAATGTATTGGGAACAGGAATGAGGAAATATTATCTCATTACGTGGATTAGTTCTCAAAATATGGATCTGTCACTCTAAATGAGCAAAATAGATAAAAAGAAATTGGTTTCATTCTGAAGCAATTGAATGATCATGAATGGAAACCTTAATATTATTCCATACATATAGACTGGCAGTGGACTTCCAATACTAAGAGGCTTTTGGCTAAAATAAAGTATATAAAATATACCTTTCTCTTACCTCCCCAGTATCCGATGGAGGATACAGATTTGTGCCCAAAAAAGACATTTAGTGACTTAGTGTCCAATACAAAAACATACTCTAGGTTTCCTATATCTGGGGCAGCAAGTATTATGTATATTATATGTACTGTATATGTAGAGTCAAATGAAGAAGTTGATCGTAAATCTAAGGCTATATTCACACGAACGTATGGGGGACGTATATACGGCCGATATACGTCCCCCATACACTTCTATGGGCGCACGGCACCCTACGGGAGCGGTACGGTGCAGCACCGTACCATTCCGTACCCGGGAAAAGGATAGGACCTGTCCTATCTTTTCCCGTAATACGGCGCCGTGTGCCATAGGTTGCTATGGAGAGGGGCGGGGGTGAGCTACGCTCACCTCCTCCTCCTCTCCCCGTGCACTGCCGTTGCTACGGTACGGTACGGGCGGGCAACGGCAGTGTGAATATAGCCTTAATGTTGGTCAAACCTACCAATTTTGATAGGAACAATGGCATCTGATGTGCATATGGGAAGGCTTTGTGGGGGAGAAGGATCAGGCATCTGGATTTCAACTTGTCCATTCCCTTTTGAACTTTAGCTGTGTGACGTATTCCTCTTTCAGAATGCATTGAAGTGTAAGAGGAAAGTTATCCAAACAAGTATCCAGCCAAGTGAGAACTAAAATGGGCAGCTCTGCTGAGGTTGGTACATGGTAACCAATGAAAAGTGAAGGTAGCAACTTGTCTAGTACATACCTACAGTAGTAGGTATTAGGTAGAAAGATAATAAAGCTACTGGATGAATCCACAATAGATATTGCAAATCTAATATATTTCTGAGATATTCTGGTCTTCTTTGTTATGCCACATGACCACCTTCTTATTGGAAAAACTTACCCTTGATCCAGAAGATGGCAACATTGTTTTGTACATAGCCTTAAATAGGATCGGTCAGGGCAAATTGGGGACACTAAATCACCAAGAGGTCCTTGTGGACCAGTGTTTCAGTGTCCCAAAGGTCTCTATCCCAAGTCCTTATGTGCCCGCTATCAATAAAAAGTTTATACTTGCCTCGGTCCAATGCTCCCTGCGGCTCTACAGCGCATGCGCCGTAGTTGTGGCGCTTGTGCAGTGAAGCTGGGGTGCACAGATTTGGCTTGACTACGCAACTGCACAGGTGATGGGAGCACAAGGGATGGGTCCGATGCGTCTCATCTGACCCATTTCTAAGTATAAATGTTTTATTTCAAAAGCAGGCTCATAAGGACTTGGTAAAGGGCGAGTTGAGAGACTAAACCACCGGTATATAAGGACCTGTGGGTGGTTTAGTGTCCCAAATGACCCTGAGATGCTCCACCACGACCCCCTGCCCCTTCACCCATTAATTACTTTCTGGAGTGTTCAATAATGTTAACTTTTGTTTCTGAAATACAAGGGTGTCCTGTAGAGGTCTAGTTGAGGGGATAGCAGGTCATTGGGGTATTATAGTGTTGGGTAGTAGATCAGTTTGGAAGGTAGGTAATTGATTGAAATATGAGTCATTTTGTGGGTAATCTGATCTAAACTCTATATAATAGAAGTGCCAGCTTCAGCACATTAGAGGATCCTCTGGTACTGGGGGTGCAGCCCGACCCGTCTACATTTCAGCTTATATTCAAGCCATATCAGAACATCCCATTCAAATGCTGTGTTAAAAAATTAATTATACTGCTGGTTTATAATCCATAGCTTGTCGTTTAGTATTACCGATTCTAAGACCAGGAACAGACAGACCACAATCGCATCTAAAAAGTATATATAGCAAGCTCTGTGGAATATGTTGGTGCTATATAAAGAGGAATTATTATCATAACTAGCTGTAACTCCCGCCGTTGCCCCGAGATAGTAAATAATTGCCCTTGGCTACAACAAAATAGAATGGGTTAAAAAAATATATATTTTATATGTATCTACACTCTCAGATGGTCTCTTGCAGTGACTGTCTGCCTGTCAGCGGCAGCCTTTCAGTCACTGTCTGCCTGTCGGCGGCAGCAATTGTCTGGCTATAGGCGGCAGTTTCTTGCAGTGACTGTCTGCCTTTTGCCGGCAGTCTCTTTTAGTGACTTTCTGCCTGTCACCAGCAGTCTCTTGCAGTGACTGTCTGCCTGTCGCCGGAAGTCTCTTGCAGTGACTGCCTGTCGCCAGCAGTCTTTTAGTGACTGTCTGAGAGCTCAAGTTTCATTTTTGCACAGCTGTTTATAAAATTACAGCTGATCTCTGATTGGTTTCCATGGGCAACTGGAACAGTTTTACCTCAAACATTTCTGATAAATCTCCCCCACCTGTATCCCTATCCATCTTACCCTCACACAAGCATCTTATACTCATTGCCTATAGTAACCAATCAGAGCTCATATTAATGACCTGTGGCAGAGCAGCAGCCAATCATGGCTCGGTTTTAAACTGCCACAGCAGCAGCAGACAATGGCTCCTGTATATTCTGGTTAATAAGTGGATTTTGGAAAGTGTGAGGTGTAAATTTCTGCTCAAAGCCAAGTCTGACATTCCCTAAGTCACAGGCAACAACTGTGCAAAATATGGTGATTGTAAACGTGACATACATGCATACACACATACATACACATACATGGATACACATAAACACACACACATACACCAGCTTTATATATTAGATATCCGCAATCTGCTGCCCCCTATAACCACCGCACATAGGAATATCCTACAGAATATGCTCAACAGATGATAGGAATACTGCAGCCAGAACATTACTCCATTACTCCTGATCCTGCCAAATGTGACATAAAGCTGCATTGTACAATCCCAGGCCATTGCAGTGTCTGTGTGGTAATTACTGGATGTCTGCCTCTCTGTGCACATATGTAAATGGTGCAGGGGCTGACTGGCAGCCAGAGCTGCTCCTCTCCCCCTATACAGGCAGACAGCATTGTGTAACATCAGCCTGGCCCAGTCCTTACCAAATTATTCACATTATTTCTGCTACATTGAGCGATCTAATTTCTTCCTGATAGTCAGCTAATTGCTCTGGCAGGTAATTACTACTGGTTTATAAAGCAAAGGAGGGTTTTTTTTTTCTATTACAACCCCCCCCCCCCCCCTGTATTATTATTATTAAAGTCCTCTGTCACATAGTCTCTATAAGTGAAATGTCATGGAAGGAAGTTCCCATCCTGCTCTGCACAATCACATTGAATGTGTGGGAAAAAGTGCTGAATATATATATATATATACATACCACATGTGTGTATAGCGTAATAGAAGAGGGAGAGTTTATAGTTTTCAGCTTTCTCAAAAATGTGGAAGGTACAAATATTAATCTAGGGTATTCAACATACCTGTAGCTATAGATGGATAGATATATCATTTATCATCAGCAATGAAAGAGAGGGAAGGAATAAGGAAGAAAAGAAAGGAAGGAAGAGTAAATGGAAAAAAGAAAATAAGAAAGAAAAAAATGTAAATGATGGGGTAAATTAATAAATAGACAATTGACTATTTTCATTTGATCATCAGCAATGGAAGGCAGGAAGGAAATAGGATGCATTATTAAACAAATAGATAGTTCGATAGGTAGACAATTGACTATTTTCATTTGGTCGTGGATTGAAGACTAGGAAGGAAATAGGGAAAGAAATTATAGGATACATTAATAAACAGACAATTAAAAAATATTCATTTGATCCTCAACAATGGATGAGAAGAAAGCAAGAAAAAGAAAAGAAAGAATGACTGAATAATCTAACCGATTATTTAACGATTCAGTGAAATGTATATGATATAGATAACATATGACAATAGAAGATAAAGATACATCATTATGTATAGAATATAAAGCTATACTTTAGGTGATGGATGTTTTGTACTATATATATATATTTCTCTCATTTTTGTTTTACATTCTCAAACTTACTATATTCAGTCTGTCAGGACACGTTCTCATGACAGTTGTGGTTATAGGATAACAGAATATAGAAGATGGGATGGGATTATTCTTCATCTCTTATCCTGGAGGTAGCACCATTACTTGCTGCTATTCTCTGTCATCACATAGAACGATATACATGAGCAGAATATATCTTATGGTTATTGTAGTCCAGGATCAACCCCTTATATGAGGAGTTTTTACAGAACAGGGTGTAAGTGGTACCCAGTATAATATATATATAGATACAGCCGGGCTACAGACATGTCCAGTAAGTAGCAGACATGGAGCAGACTGCAGACTATTCATCTCTATTGGCTGCAGTGATTTGTGGGCTTATAAGTGAATAGCGGGGGCTTTAATCTCACTAAATGTACATGCTTCATCTACTGAGTGCACACACATAGATTATGTATATGTGTGATAATAAGACACATGGCTCCACATCCCTCATCTAGTAAATGATCTGGCACCAGGAACCTACAGCTACCGATCTCATAAATTCATAAGTCTATCTATGTATCTCTATATCTATCTATCTATCTATCTATCTATCTATCTATCTATCTATCTATCTATCTATCTATCTATCTATCTATCTATATACCTATCTATCCATCCGTCTATCTTTCTAGTACAATTCTTATTAATTATGAGAATAACAGGGCAATGGTAGGTAAAATATTGGTTTAAAGTACAGCCCAACAGTTTACATTTTAGCATGTATTAATGATAGTATGTAAAACCTGGTATAAAAGTATACAAAGATATTTATTAACTAGACAGAGAAATACAAATGTTTCTCAGTCTCATAAATGGGTAGATAGATACATATTGTTTCCTTTTATAGTAAATAGAAGTCTAGATATGATAACCAGATGCATTTCCAGATGTATAAGATGATAGATAGATAGATAGATAGATAGGGTTTTGTTAATAAGTCTGATCACTCATGAATAAATAAGAGGAAGATATATAGAAGTGAAATAAAAATACGTGGGTAGATTATAGATATGAATAGAGGAAATGAGAAAGGAAAATATGATGATGACTATACATATATAATAGTATAATATCCATCTACAGATTAAAAGAAGATAATAGATTAGACATAATGTAGATAGATAAACATACCGATAGATAATGTAGATAGATAGATATGAAATAGATGGACAGACAGTGTAGAAACATACAGATATTTACTGTAGATAGATATGCGATAGGTGGATAGATGTTAGTAGTTTTCTGGGTGTTGTGAGGTGACTGGGGGTGTTATGTAGGACACTGCCCCCCTCTATAATCAGGGCATGTGACAAGTGTCTTCATGGGAAGGTTGTTTGTAGGATGTAAATCAGCCCCAAAAAGCTGTTTGTCCAAATCGAAGAAACAGAGAGATTAATGAGCGGCGCGATCCATCACCCGGCAGTGGTACAGGGGCAGACACCTGATATGATGAAGGGGCCGCGGTGGTTTTAATTAACTTTGTGCTGTGCGGTAATGATGACAGTGGTCAATAAGCGGCTCCTATCACACACATACACGGCCGCCCTGATTAAAAACCTCCTGCCTTATTACATCTGAAATTCTAATGACAGAGCGGCGGCTACTGCGGGACTAGTCATCAGCAGCAGGAGGCTGCGGTACCGCACCGGCGGGGGAAGGGGGGCGATATCCCATCCAGGTACCAACTCTACCCTCCTCCTCCCTATGAGATAGATATATATATACACAACTAAAGGTCCATTGTCTTCAGAGAGACAGTTTAAATACTTTGCGCAAAGGGTTAACCATGATTTCAGCAGTATATAGGAATGATTATAAATATGACTGCAAGAATAACATACAATGAAAAAATTAAACAGATGATAGATTTAACCTCTATATAATTTTTCTTTCTATTATTTACATATCAATCATATATCTATTATATATTTTCTATCTACGTTATATCTATTATCATATATATGTATTATCTGTCTATCATATACATCTCTGATCTACCTAATATCTATTTGTTGCTTATATCAGTTCATCTTTATCATATCCCTCTATATAGCTATTTGTCTATGAAACCTGTATGTATGTATCTATCGATCTTTCTATCTGTGTGTAGATATATATTAGACATATTTAAAAGCTTCCCCTATCTATCTATCTAGACATATTTTTGATATGTATATAATCCCCTAACTTCCCCCATCTATACTTTCTAGGTTAACCTGTTGCCTGCCATGATGTCCCAGTACACACATACCGCCCCCAGGGCAGTGTAAGGGTTAAGCCCCCCATTAAACAAGTGTGTATTAGCTCCTGGAAATGAATATCATTACAGGACCAGGGGAAAGCAATGAAGTTAATTCTTTTTTATTTGTTAAACGCCGTCCCCTCCTCGGCCCGCCCGATCCTCCCTCTGGGCCGGGCTGTGCCGCCTCCTCTCCAGGCTGAGATCAGTCACAGGAGCCTCGGGGAGAGAGAGGGAGAGAAGTACCGGGATCATCAGATAATAGTGCAGGGGGGGCATCATCCATACCTGTCACCTGTACCCCCACACCAGCAGATAATAGTGCAGGGGGGGGGGGGCATCATCCATACCTGTCACCTGTACCCCCCACACCAGCAGATAATAGTGCAGGGGGGGGGGGCATCATCCATACCTGTCACCTGTACCCCCCACACCAGCAGATAATGGTGCAGGGAGGCATCATCCATACATGTCACCTGTACCCCCCACACCAGCAGATAATAGTGCAGGGTGGCATCATACATACCTGTCACCTGTACCCCCCACACCAGCAGATAATAGTGCAGGGAGGCATCATCCATACATGTCACCTGTACCCCCCACACCAGCAGATAATAGTGCAGGGGGGCATCATCCATACCTGTCACCTGTACCCCCCACACCAGCAGATAATAGTGCAGGGGGCATCATCCATACCTGTCACCTGTACCCCCACACCAGCAGATAATAGTGCAGGGGGGCATCATCCATACCTGTCACCTGTACCCCCCACACCAGCAGATAATAGTGCAGGGGGCATCATCCATACCTGTCACCTGTACCCCCACACCAGCAGATAATAGTGCAGGGGGGCATCATCTATACCTGTCACCTGTACCCCCCACACCAGCAGATAATAGTGCAGGGGGGCATCATCCATACCTGTCACCTGTGCCCCCCACACCAGCAGATAATAGTGCAGGGGGGCATCATCCATACCTGTCACCTGTACCCCCCACACCAGCAGATAATAGTGCAGGGAGGCATCATCCATACCTGTCACCTGTACCCCCACACCAGCAGATAATAGTGCAGGGAGGCATCATCCATACCTGTCACCTGTACCCCCACACCAGCAGATAATAGTGCAGGGGGGCATCATCCATACCTGTCACCTGTACCCCCACACCAGCAGATAATAGTGCAGGGGGACATACATACCTGTCACCTGAACCCCCACACCAGCAGATAATAGTGCAGGGGGGCATCATCCATACCTGTCACCTGTACCCCCACACCAGCAGATAATAGTGCAGGGGGGGCATACATACCTGTCACCTGTACCCCCACACCAGCAGATAATAGTGCAGGGGGGGCATACATACCTGTCACCTGTACCCCCACACCAGCAGATAATAGTGCAGGGGGGGCATACATACCTGTCACCTGTACCCCCACACCAGCAGATAAGTGCAGGGGGGCATCATCCATACCTGTCACCTGTACCCCCACACCAGCAGATAATAGTGCCAGGTGGCATCATCCATACCTGTCACCTGTACCCCCACACCAGCAGATAATAGTGCAGGGGGACATACATACCTGTCACCTGAACCCCCACACCAGCAGATAATAGTGCAGGGGGGGGCATCATCCATACCTGTCACCTGTACCATGACATCAGCAGGGCACAGGTTAATGTCACTAGGCAAAGTGATACAAGGGGTGAGACGACCCATGATCAATGCAAGGGACATAAGACTCATGACATGGATATTTTATACACATAATCTATACCTGTCACCTGTCCCCCGACACCACCAGATAATAGTACACGGGGGTCTCCTATCTACATGGCACCTCCCCCCCCCCCCCCCTCCAGATAATAGTACAAAGGGGTCTCATATCTACATGTCACCTCCCCCCCCACCCACCACCATATAATAGTACAGAGGGGTCTCATATCTACATGTCACCTGCCCCCCCCCCCCAGATAATAGAGGTAAAGAGAATAAAGTTTATATAGATAACTATAGATATATATATATATACAGCTAATGGGTAAAAGAAATGATAGTGATCACATGGATTCACAGATTATTAGATATCAACGAAGATATCTAGAAAGATATGTAGGTAGATAGGTAACATATACATAGATTGATGATATATAGATATGTAGGTATAATGATAATATATATAGAAATCTAGGTTATATTGATAGATGGATAATAATAGATAGTAATAATAGATAGAATATACAAGGGCTTTTCCTTTCCAGGCTGTGTAGTCTCTGCAGGGACTTGTAGTCCCCCTGTATGTGGTGGTCTGTATCCCCCTTATTGTATGGTGTTTTGGATACTGTACATCCACATGTATCGTACAGGTAAGGGGATCTGCAGCCTCTGCTCATTTCTCCCCAGCAGCTCAGAAGAAAAAAAAAAGAAAGGAACAAACTGCAAGAAGAAGATAAAGAAGCAAAAGTGAGGAGGAGAAGCTTCCAGTGAACTTGTCCACAATTCACACAGTGAGAGCAGCGCCGGGGGTCCGGGCGGTGATTGCGTGAGCCGGGGCGCCCCCTGGCTGCAGAGGGAGGGCCGGCAGGGGCCGGTGTGTGTGTGACCTGAGGCCGGCTGCGGCGCCTGTGATTGGCTGTCCGGGGCTGAGCGCTACTTCAAAGCTGGAGAGGAGCTACAATAGTGCGGCGGGAGGGGCGGATCGCAGGATCGCACACCTCTAAAAAAAGCAGCTCTGATATGTACGTATAAAACGGATCCTCTGAGGAGGGCGCTGCTGGGATGGCCACGTCTCTGCTGGGGGTGAGTGCTGCCATGACTGCTTGTCTCTATTACCGCCTCAGTGCAGGGTTATAACCGCCACGTCCGGGCTCGTCCATAGTGTACGGAGGGAGAGACCAGAGAAGGGACACACAGGGGCAGAAACCGCAGCGGCACCGGAGCCTCTCCTCAGGTACGTGCTGAGCACCGGGACCGCGGCTCCCAGCACCTCCGGCCCCGCGCCGCAAACTTGGGGAAAAGCCGACAACTGTTGCGTGGAGCTACCGCACCTCACAGCCCGAAACCGCGGGGGGGCCGGGTGTGAATGGACTGCAAGGACCGGACTCCGGTCACACTTCCTCATACAAGATCATTTACCATCGATATCCTTAGGGTTTTTTCATTTTCTTTTTTTAGAAATATTGCATGTGTTTTAGAAAGTGTAAGGGAAATTCAAAAGCCGAAAATTCTACAGAACCAAAAAGTTTAGCGTTTGCTTTTTCCAGTGGAGTATTTTTTTCTTTCGTTTTCCATCATATACGAGGATAGATAATAGAATATAGATAGATGGATAGATAGATTTATAGATAGAATTTAGGTAATAGCTAGATATAGATAGATAATGGATAGATGGCTATATTATAGACATAGATAAACAGATGGATAGAGGATATAGATGGTCATAAATGTAGACATATAGATAGAATATAGAGAATATATAAATAATTGACATAGTTATATTATAGATATATAAAGATGATGGATACAGATAGATGTATTATATATGATAAAGAAAGAAAAGATAGGAAGGTAAACCCGATTTTTATGAAGTAAGAGATGATCGAAGTTATAAATTCTATAAAATCATGTAAAGCTAAATCGGAATATTTTAACATATTTTAAATATTTAAGATTACTTGAATTTTAGTTGCATACAGACAATATAGTAAAGGCAAAAAGAGATTTATGCATAAAGTTATAAATAAATGTAAATTTGTGTTCAAAGGGATTAATACAACTCTTAAAACATATATATATATACTTAATACTGTTACTACTATTCAGTGAGGAATAGGAACTAGTCGAGAGGCAAAAACGCCCTATATACGGGGAACATCAACCCTTTTAATATATCTATATATCTGTATCCACTTTCCATTTATCTACAGTATCTTTCTACAGGATCTATCTGGTCGATATTTCCGCTTATCTTTCCTATCATATAGATACAGTAAGCAACATAATTTACGAAAATATAGTTACAGCTCTATGTAGATCTAATAGATATATATCTATCTCAGATGCATGAAAGATGGTAACATATTAGATCTATCTACAAGTGATCACGGGATGTAATCTGTAGGGCGCTATACAAATTCGGCAAAGATGGGACTTAGATAAAACTTTGTGCAGTGTTTCTGTGTATTGTGTAGGAGCTGGCAGTGATTTTATATTGTGCATTATACAGGATCTAGAAAGTCACTGCATAGAACTTCTATTAGCGTGTATATGGACCTATATTCAACATAGTACATGTATCTATGAAGTTACAACTTTCCATGTGGTGTCTATACGGGTTCAGTATTATACAGCGCTATAGGATGAATAGAGAACTTTCCATGTGTCCAATATTAGGGAGCTGCATGTATTATACAGGGGTTTACTTAACTATATAACACTCCTTGTATATCATGTGTAACCCATTAATGCAATAGGACATCAGGCTTTGTACTTTGTATATGGTGCTTTGTGCTGTGTATATGGTTCTGTGTAGTATGTACAGAGATACAACTTAGTATTGTTTGTGTTTGCGTACTGAGTACTTTGTACACTTATGTACAATATGTGATTATGCTAAAATAATATCTCTCAATTGTAGCAATGCCACAATATAGATAAAATATATCAGTAAGGTAGAAGTGCTTTTAAATAGGTTTATACTTGTATACACTTGTAGCAATGATACAACAGTGAATGAACTAGCAGTAAGATTATACAACCTTGTATGCATTCATTTTAATGATACAACTTTGTGTACAGGGTATATGAGTTAGTAGTCTTATTATACAGTGTTGTGTACATCTATTGTAAAAATACAAGTTGATAGATATAGATAGTGTATGAGTCACATATATTATTATACAATATGGTAGACATCTGCAGTAAACATACAAGTTTGTGTATAGGGTGTATTGGCTGGAAGTGTAATTTGTTTAATATATATCAATAGTAAAGCTTGAGCTGTTTGTATGGTGTTTTAACTATCTGAGATTTAACATAGTGTGGTGTTCACCTGTTGTAAGGATCTAACTTTATGTATGTGCTGTATTAGCTGGAAATACTATTATCAAGTGATACATCTGCAGCAATTATACAGCTTAAAGGTGAAAGAGACGGCAGTGTTACCATAAAGGGTTATATGTGATATTATATATGTAATATTGCAACTATGAATTTGTTGTGTATTAAAGTAGTGTTCATACCGGTAACAACATCACAACTTATATGTAATACATACATGATCATATTGTGTTTTATGTAACACACCGCAAGTAATAATACAATTTGGTGATATTATATATTATATACAATGAGCAGGTAAAATTTGGCGCACATGTTTATTTCCCGGTCTTTTTCTTCTCTCTACAGGAAGAGCCGCGTTTGGGATCTACACCCCTGGCCATGCTTGCAGCCACCTGTAACAAGATTGGCAGCCCCAGCCCATCCCCGTCCTCCCTGTCGGACAGCTCGGGCTCGTTCGGGAAAGGATTCCATCCATGGAAACGTTCTTCATCCTTATCATCCTCTGGTAGCTGCACCCTAGGCTCCGGTTCACTCTCTGGCTTTGGTGTCAGCAGCTCCTCCAGAGGAGGCTCTTCATCCTCCAGTGCTGCTGCAGCGGCGGCTGCTGCAGCGGCGGCTGCTGCTGCAGCTGCCCTAGTCTCAGACTCTTTCAGTTGTGGGGGTTCTCCGGGCTCTAGCGCATTTTCCTTAACCTCCTCTGGCGGTGGGGGAGGCGGTAACTGCCCCGTGTCAGCCGCTTCACCTTTTGCTAACGAGTACTCTGTATTCCCAGTCAGTGGAGGATCCCAGGAGGCAGCAGCAGCGGCCGCAGCAGCGGCCGCTGCATCCCACCACCACCAACCGGTCTTCCTGTCCAAAGTACACGCTTCTGTGGACGGTCTCCAGAGCATCTACCCCAGAGTAGGGATGGCGCACCCCTATGAGTCCTGGTTCAAGCCCTCGCATACAGGGGATGTGAGTGCTGCAGCTGCCGGGAGTGCCTCCAGCTGGTGGGAAGTAGGAGCTGGATGGATAGACGTTCAAAGCCCTGGAGCTGGAGCGGCGCTGCACCCAGGGTCCCTGCAAAGCTCGCTGCACTCCCCACTAGGCGGGTACGGCTCAGACTACACCGCCGCTGGCTTTGGACACTTTACCACAGGGGGAGGCGGTGGAGCCGGGACTGGGGGAGGTGGAGGAGCTGGAGGTGGAAGCGGGGGAACTGGTGGAACCCCAGGAGGTCATCTTCTTAGTCCAGCTGGACAGCACCTGATGGACGGATTTAAGCCAGTGCTTGGCCCTGGGACTTACCCTGACCCATCATCCTCCCCACTTTCTGCAAGCTCAATGCTAGCTCCTGCCGGACCACTGGGAGGCTCCCCACGTTCCTCAGCCCGCCGCTACTCTGGGAGAGCTACCTGTGATTGCCCCAACTGCCAGGAAGCAGAGCGTCTGGGCCCTGCAGGGGCAAGTCTGCGGAGGAAAGGACTGCACAGCTGTCATATTCCAGGATGCGGCAAAGTCTACGGAAAAACATCCCATCTAAAGGCACATCTGCGCTGGCACACTGGTGAGCGCCCCTTTGTCTGCAACTGGCTCTTCTGTGGAAAGAGGTTCACCCGTTCAGATGAGCTGCAGCGCCACCTGCGCACCCACACTGGAGAGAAGCGTTTTGCCTGTCCCGTGTGCAACAAGCGCTTCATGCGCAGTGACCACCTGAGCAAACACGTGAAGACCCACAGCGCAGGGGCAGGCGGAGGATCAGGCACCGGCGGAACAGGCAGTGGGGGCAAAAAGGGCAGTGACACAGATAGTGAGCATAGTCCCTCTGCCAGTCCGCCCTGTCATTCACCAGAGCTGCTGCACAGCACAGAAAGGAATGGCTTGGAGTGAGTTATGGACAAAATCCTGCCATCTTATACCCCTATACACCCCTACAATCCTTACTCAGTGCTGTGACTTAGGGACATACAAGTGACCTCAGCTGGAGCTCTCTCTAGTCCTGATGATGCCAACACAGCTGGTTTATCTAAGGAACCTGGAACGCATCCCCTTACACTTAGGACTCAGAACCTGGAGCTGAGAGGGGTATAAGTAGGGCCCTAAAACTCCTACAACCTTCAATAATTTAATAGCAGAACTGGACTGTATGTCAATCTTACAATACAGCCTGGAAATTCTATCAAGATCACTGAACAGCACTGGCCTGACTATATGCAGTCCTGTATAATGCACTGTATCCTATGGAAAAAGTAATCCCAACACCCAGAGACTGGCACAAGCTGCTGTCTATAGTAGGGTTCTCAGTTATCAGCCAACAGGTAATCATAATGATACTATATTCACTGGACTATGGTAGTTTATGGCTTTATACTTCTAGACAGATACCTGTTTGCAGTGGACAATAAAAAAACGAACATCTTGTAATATAATGTTAAGGGTCAACATGTCTAATGATAGGGCAAAGCCATGAGAAGATAATTCTATGGATTATTAGGAATGTTCTCATTTCCTTTAATATCATTTTAAGTCTATATAAATTTATATGACCACTCAGACCCCCTATAGGCAATAAACTGCCCAATTATTCTCTTGGCCAAAGCCCGAAAGCCTAAATATATTAGCACTGGATCCACTGACACGGGTTTAGCTGGCTATAGACGGAACAATTTGTTTGCTAGTAATAATGGGGCTACAATAAATTTATCGAAACCGGACGATTGATCCTAATTGCTTATTTGATGTTTGTTTTTGTTTTTTCAATCAAATTTACGTTGAAACAATTAAAAATAGAATAATTGGATGACAATTGTCCCGTGTAGAGCCAGCACCATTGACATATAGGTGGCTATCAGGCAGTTTGTATAGTATTTTTCTTGTATATTCATTACAGTAAATATATATAGGAGTACAGATGAGTTTCTTTGTCTTTTTATTAATATAATTCTAATTATTTTGCTCCTTGAGGTTGCACTTTTAGGGGCTAGTTTTGCTTGACTATGACTTTAGATAGGTATAACATGTATCTCACCCATGGTGAATGAGCTGTCAGTGAGGACTGTCTTGGGTTTTATTCACCAGTGGGTGAGACACACACTCATGTATTAAATAAATGTGTCAGAGTGACCCTGAGCTGTCTTTGGCCTGTGTATTCCCTGCTTCAATCACCATCACCCCAGACCTTTGTCCATACAAGTGCTGACTGACACTACAGCTAGAGTTTGCAGACACTGCAGACTGTACTCCTTGTTGTAATGTTCAAAGAATTTGAATATTTCACATTGAAATGGAAAAAAAAAACCTTTCACTGAGACGTTTTAGATTGCATTATAAATGCATGAGATGTAATTGGTTTTATTTGTAATATTTTAAATAATGGTATTAATAAACTCTGGAAAAGTATCAACATTTGTGTTTATTGCCTTTCTGTTTCTTGTATTGCTTTTGTCTATTTGCTAACAAAAAAAAGATACAACTACTGGTAGAGGACTTTGGTAGAGGCCATGTATCGCTTCGATTTTTATTTTACTGTTTTAGTAGTTGAAATGATAACAATATTATTAATTATAATAATACTTTTTAAAATTATTAGATTTCCCTAATTTGAATTGCCCTAATAGCATGCAGGTCAACTGCTACAATGTTTTTGTGTTTAGTAATAATATCATTAAGATAAGTTTAATATAATATAATATAATATTAATATTATAATTATATTTACATTTCATATATAATTTCATATATAATTATTGTTACACATCTTATTATAAATATTATACACAAATAAACATTAGTTGCTCCCTATCATTGGCTTAGATTTTTAAAATGTATTCTGCTAGTAGAACTACTATGCTGAGATTTATTATTATTTATATTCTTCATTATTATTACTGATATTATTTTCAATTAAGATTTTGATTGGTTATCCACTAATATTGGCTAGTACTACTAGTAAAACAATTTTTATTATGATAACCTGAAGCATGGGGCACTTATTAACGTTTACTAGTTGTATAATTTCAATCTAGTTATTAGTCTAGTAATAATCATCAAAATCTTTAATATCTTTAAGGAAACATTCTTTTAAAAATAGGTAATGCAAGTCCTTGGTTCAATAATTTATTGATGTATTATTTTTCTTATTTACTGTTTTATTTTTTTTTTATTATGAGTTAATTATTATTCGCTTTCAGCTCAGCACCTGGCAGAGGTTCCGTAGTGGTGATAACTATCTGCACTCTAATAGGTGCCTAATGGACTAATGGTCATTGAATCCCGACAATATAAAAGCCTGGAAGCTTGTAATGAGGAGCATCTAGACAGAGGAAAGGAGATGTTATCTTATCTTTACATCATATTCTTTACTAAAAGCTAAAGGAATGGAGATGAACTCCTGCTGTAATGTCCAGAAGTCTTGGTTACTTCCAGTAGTCGCACTGTCATTTAGGGGCAATTACACGCAGCCCAGGGCAATTTGTGTGGAGGGCAGGAAGCGAAGATGAAACACTTGTCTTACATTCTTGAAGGGTAATAAATGGAGCTTGTGCTCAACAACCTCTGTCTGTGCGGCCGCCGCGTCATAGTATCGGGGAAGTTTTACACTTAACCCTACTACTTACTACTTACATACAAGTCATGGTCACCATGCCATCGCTGTCTCCTACTAGGTATTTCAGTACCCCAGAGTTGTAATATTACTAATCCTTTGTGTAACTTTCCGCTCTTTCTCTCACTCTGCATATCGATATTTTATCTATCTATCCATCTATCAATCTGTTTCTTATCTATCAATTGTAGATCTATTATCTATGTATCTCCTATATATCTGTTTATCCATATATCAATTATTCCATTTTCTATCTATATGTTCTATCTACTATTTGTAAGTGTCAGACAGTAATCCAAAACGTGAAAATAGTGAGTCTGTAATCCTCCATCTACCCATCATCTTTCTACCTAATATCTATCTTAAACCTATCTTTTATCTATATCGTATAAATATTTATTATCTATCTACTATCTATCTATATCATATAAATATTTTCTATTTATCTATCATATAAATATTTATTATCTATCTACTATTTGTAACATACATATCTATTTTATATCTATATCATACATATATCTATCTATTATCTATTTTATATCTATATCATACATATATCTATCTATTATCTATTTTAGATCTATATCGTACATATATCTATCTATTATCTATTTTAGATCTATATCATACATATATCTATCTATTATCTATTTTATATCTATATCATACATATATCTATCTATCTATTTTATATCTATATATCCATCTATCCATCTTGTATCTATAATCTATTATACAGTCATATCTATCTAATATATAACTTCTATTTATCGATTTATCCATCTGTCTATCCATCTCTCACTCTATCTTCTATAATCTATATTATACAGTACATATCTATCTATTATATATCTTCTATCTATCTATTATCTATACCGTAAATATATCTATCTTACTCTCTTCGATAATCTATATTACACAGTACATATTTATTATATATCTTCCTTCTATCTAGCTTTTATCTATCCTATACCTATCTATTTTAACCATCTCTTATCTATCTATTCTATATATCAATATATTTATCTTATACCTATTATCTATCTACTCTATCAATATATCTATCGATTTAACTATTTCTCTCCTTTTTTTTCCTCTCCCTATCTACATAAATGAGGATGTGTAAAGTTCTGCAGTAATGGGAGGTTTGCAGGTAGGTGCCTTGTATATAACTTAGAGCTCTGAGATTAGTTCTAGTAAGTGGCGCTCGGTATTGCGCCCTAGTACTTGCACTCCGGATGGAAATCTTTCCCCCCGGCTTCTATTCACTTAAATTTTTTTTTTTTTTTTTTCGGAGTGTGAAAACCTTCTTGTGTGTAGCGCGGTCCTCCCCCTCCTCACCCGCTGAAAAGTTTTATTGCCCCTTGTAAATAGGGGATGACTGACAGACCCCCGAAGCCGGGCCCCTCCAGCACACATCACATCCCACTTATTAATAATTCTTCTAATTGTTATTTTTCTGTGATAGAAGTCAACTTCCCGGGTGTCTGAGTCAGTGACTCGTCTCATACGACAGATCAGGACCTGTCATCCGCTGTCACCCTCGGGTCACCTAGCTGTCCATCACCGCTGCATTATATTACTCCCTACAATAATGTGCGACCGCATCAGAAGCTGGCGCAAAAGGGGCGCAAAGCCAGACACAGGTCACAGGTATAAAGTAATAACAAGTGATGATCAGTACAATGGAAACCGATGTGATCACATTTATTATAGATGTATAAAAGATTAAAAAATAACCATATACACTAAATAATAAAATTATTCGTTTTAATTTTTTTTTTTTTTAGCGGTGTATTCTTGTTACTTGAAGTAAGGATAAGCACAACATTTATACCTAAAAGTAAAAAAAAAAAAATAAAAAAAAAAAAACAGAACAACAAAAACAACAGGATTGGCAGCTTGGGAATTGTGAGGGACTTCTCCCCCAGGATTCGCCATGTCCTGCACTTGTCTCCTCTCAGCAGGGGAGATCACTGCTCCCCGGGGAACAATGGATGGCAGTCCCCGGGGCTCTTGTCCCTGGCCTGCAGGAGGAAATCACTATTCTTCTCCGGGGAGGATTAAAGGGCCCTGAATATAACCTCTTCTATTCACAAGTGGTCACACTGAGCCCCCAACTTCCTCCAGGGCCACTCAAGCAAGTGCTTACTATACAATACATAATATATATATATATTTATATATGTGCTTTACTACATAATACATGGGACCCTACATACAAGTAGAGAGGACATAGCGTATAGTAGCATACAAGTAAACAATAAGTAAGCACTGTTTATAATATAATATACAAGTATATGTGACTTACTATATGATAACTATATATTAATGTATAGGTAACAGGGAACACAATCCACACTGAATATATGAGTATATATTTGTAATCAAAACACATACTATGCACTACGTTGTTTACAGGTAGACAGAGAATTTCATGTACTACAGGAGTAAATGTAATATACAGTAAGTCACATACCATGTAACTATACCGATATACTATGTAATATAGGTGTGCATATAATATAGAGGCAGGCAGAAAATACATACTATGTATTATAGATGTAGATGTAATATACAGGTCGTTACGGGAGATATACAATACAACAGAATACAACATTATTGACCACTTTCGGGAAATAGCTTTGTATACATACCGTCCGAGCCAGGACACCTATATATATATTATCTACAGGTATACATAGAATATATACTATTTAATATTAATCTGCATATAATATACAGGTAGATGCGAATACATCCTATGTAATATAGGTGTGCGTACAATAAACAGGTATTATACGTATACAGAGAAAGTATAACATGTATATCTAGTATTTACAGGAGGCAAGGGCATATCTATCTATCTATCTATCTATCTATCTATCTATCTATCTATCTATCTATCTATCTATCTATCTATCTATCTATCTATCTATCTTTGAGCAATCTCATCAATATCTAGGACTCAGTTCACTCTACCGTTCAAACCTCCCTTGCTTACCCCCAGTTAAAAATCCCATTGATATCAATGTAAATTTTCAGTATCCGTTATGTTCCATTTAAGCAGGGATCCTTTATCCATGCGTTTTTGGGAGGGAAAGGTGATGGAGTCTGCAGTACTTTTGCTCCGTTTGAAAAAAAAAAACACCTAAATAATGGTTGATTTAATTTTTACATTGAAGTCAAATGGAGACCAATAGTAAGAAAAATTGTCCGTTTTTTCAATAAGTTCAGTTTTTTTTTAGATAGATGGAGAGATCGGTTAAGGCTAAGTGCAGACTACCGTTCCTCCGTTAAAAAAAGTAAAATATTGAGGTTTGATGGAGGTTTAATGTATCAATTAAAAATCCCATTGTTATCAATGTAAATTTTCTGTCATTCATTTTGTTCCGTTTAGGCAGGGATCTGTTATCCATGTGTTTTGATGGATAAAATGGTGGGGGGTACAGTACTTTTCCTTCTTTTAAAAACGCATGGATTAGGGATACCTGTTAAACTGACCATAATAGATGACAGAAAATTTGATAGGAATGGTAGTGTGAATTTAGCCGAACTTGCACACACTTACTGTACCCTGTGTATACAGAGAAGGTTTCAGCACAGTATTAAGTATGTGTTACTTCCAATAAGACACGTGTAGTCAGATATTCTTACTGCTTTGTGAATTTACAACATATAGCAAGTTTTATAGATGTTAAACAGTTAATTCACAGACAAAAGCTATACAGAGATGCTACACATAACAGATCTATCTATCTATCTATCTATCTATCTATCTATCTATCTATCTATCTATCTATCTATCTATCTATCTATCTATCTATCTATCCTTAAACTACATAGGCTTTAACCTTTTTTTTTTAATTGCTTGATGTATTTAGAAGGCTCAGTTCACACTACGGTTTTGCATTACGTTTCTAGTATAGGACATAGTACGGTAGGGTAGAACATGGTTGGCATACATTAGTTTGTGGCTACATTCAGGGCACCCTGCAGATACAAGTATGTAAGACATTCCTACACCTGTAGTTCTACAAGAGCTGGAGAGACTCTGCTTATCTCTTGTGTACAAGAGCAATAGTGACCCCTGGCGAAGAAACCTTGAAGTGCAGCCTCCACCAAAAAATTATAGTTTAATTTTTGTGCAAATAATTTTACCAGGTTGGGTATAGAAGGAAGAATGTTTGACTTCAGTGTCTTATAGGAAGGAACATAAACTATATACTGCAAAAGAAACTTGTGTGATGTGTGTTTCCTGTATATTGACACCACGGAAGATCTTTGTATAAAATGTAAACTGAAAAAGAACACGGGTTATGCAAAATTGTGTTCAAGAATTCTATAACAAGCTTAGATATATACATATACAGGCAGTCCCCGGGTTACGTAAAAGATAGGTTCTTTAGGTTTGTTCTTAAGTTGAATTTTTATGTAAGTCAGAACTGTATATTTTATGATTGTAGCTCCAGGCACATCTTTTTTTGTCCCAGTGACATATGGATTTTCAAAATGTTTTTGCTGTAATGGGACTAAGTATTATCAATGAAATGTAATTACAGACACCTTACAGCTGACAATTGCAGCCTGGAACTAAAATAAAGCATCCAGAGATTTTCATCAGATATCACATTGGGCAGAGAGGTCCATCTGTAACTAGGGGTCGTCTGTAAGTCGGATTGTCCTTAAGTACGGGGCCGCCTATATATGTACATTACACATATGAGGTCATTTATCTTTTTTTTTTTCCCCTTGCCGTTGGTGTTTTTACAACTTTTTGCTGCATAATGGCTCTTTTGCGGCCATTTTGCGCTTTTTTTTGAATGTTAAACCTCAATTCAATGTGCGTTATTGCACCCTATTTGTCATTACATTGCGCCTCTTTACAGATTTTTGTGCCCGATTTATTATACTATCACGCCTATATGGGCGCAAATAATTGCGCAATAACAAGCCAGTCCTGACCGTGCTTGGGAAAGGCAATGGTATGATTGCACAACAAATTGCACCTTTTTAAAAAAGTTGCACCTAATAAGGCAGAAAAAACCCCCCTGCATTTGACAAAGCCAAAACGACAAAGACAAATGAGGGGCAAAAATAGACTCACAACAAATTTTATTTGTCATCCGTTTTTTTAAAAGAAGAGATAAAGAACGCATATGCCGGTAGTATAAACTTGACCTAATACACTTTTTAAAAAAACAACTTTGCGGTAGTTAAAGGCATGTACGTAATAATATCTAAATGCTTAAGGGGTAAATTCTCGCAGGATAGTGTGCACAAAGAGTTCAGTGAAAAATTGTCAGATTAATAAAGTATCATTAAAGCCGGTGACATTTTCTAATTCTCGTGTGAAGGCTTCATGCACTTTGGGAGTGTGCATTTTGCCTGCCCAAAGCAACGAGACGTATGCCATAGCTTGTGGCCCGTCTGATATCGACTTGTGAGCTATGCTCACACACCAATGTCCATAGATAATGATTGTCGTAACATAGGAAGGAATAAGACCACGGCTAGTTGGCATGGTGAATCACGGTGCATGTACTGTGCCATGAATGTGCCCAATGGAAACAAAACCATGGGGGCACTTTTTGTGCGTTAAACTCATGGCAAAGGACATATGGGGCACATTTATTATGCGCTGGTGTTCGATGCGGCAGCCTGTGATGTTGTCTACACCTCCTGGCACTGGAGGTGACCCAAGAAAGGTTGAAATAGGACATTAAAGTGACCTTCAAGGTGATATTTCAGGGGTATAACTTAGAGATACATAAGGGTGCGGTCCAACACAGGTCTCCAATTTTAGAGCAGACACAAATTACCAAGTTTGAATGAATGGCACACAATGGCACTAAATGCAACACATAGTAATTTGAATAATCTTAACATAGCATGCAACTCATCTGTTAAAAATTAGAGAATGTCCCGGCCAGATCTGTTTTTCATGTATCCCTCATAGACTATAGTTGATGAGGACCCGACAAAACAGATGCCAGACTAATGCAAACTGACAATATTTTTGAAGCTTTAGCTGTCCCTTCCCTATACAGAGACCAGTACTATAAACCATACAGTATAGTTGGGGAATAGACTGTTACAGATTTTAGTATTGGGGCACAATAGCTTTTAAAACTTTTGCCACTAAATAATTTCTATAGGCCAGACACTCCTTTTAAAGGGAACCCGACACCACATTTTACACAAATACACCTAATGACAGGTTCCCATAGTGCCCTGTCCACTAAATGCCACCCTTCTTTTAGCTAAAAATTATTTCCCTCACATTCACATTAAACCAACTTTAAGTTAACCTACTTTGTATCAAAGGAGGCACATCCTGCTCCACAGACCCCTCCGATATACTCCTCATATGCCTCATCACCATTCAGCACTTCATGACATGTGACCAGGGTGATGTCATCTAAAGTCCTTTTCCCTATAACATTTGCAAAGTCTACCCCATGTATGTATCTGATCACATGGAATCACAGCAGCCTCCGTGGACTTCTACTCCTCCCCACCCATACTGGAGGCTTGCTGTGATTTAATTTGATCAGATACATACATGAGGTAGATGTTAATGTTACTGAGTAACTAACGGATTTGCTAACTGAGTAAAGCAAATGTTACTGGGTAAAGGATCTTAGATGACATCACCCTGGTCACATGATATGAAGTACTGAATGATGTAACAGAACTGTCTCTCTGTGTACAACATTTGACATAGCAAATCTACCTACCTACCTCTTAATAATAAGTAAACTGTATATAAGTACTAGTTCCATACAGCAGCATGTCCTAGCAGTGAGACCTGTCAACGATGCAGGGCAATTCAAGTAAACATCACAGCTATGGAGAGGAGCCTTTAGGCATAAGGGCAATGCTTTTTACCATCACTTTTTATTAAGTATTTATTTTGGGTGTGTTAATTTAAATGGCAGGTTCCCTTTAAATCATAAAGCTTTATCCCGTTCCATTGCAGTCCATGTTAGAGAGTTAACAGCTCTAGTCCAAGTTTTTCCTGCTCAGAATACTGGTGTGACATTGATTCTGCCTCGCCGATCGATAGCTTCTACGTTAAAAGCAACAGGAATTGACTTTTCTATCTGCGTATAATTCACACACTTCTAACTGGTTTGTCAATAGGTGAATATTTCTATTCGGAGGCCCAGCTGGTTTCTCAGGAAGGAAGAAAGATGTTTCAATAAATACAAACACCCAGGTGCAAGTGTCTGTAATAGAAAATCAAGCGGGGTATTTTACATGACATCACCATCTCTCGTTTTCCCAGCTGATTCCACCTTAAATGCTTAAGCTCTTCTCGCTGATCGCTAATTAAATTTTCTTTCTTTGCGGATCACTTCTAATGGGCCCTGGGTAAAAGAATAATTATGCAGTAACATTTCATGGCTTGTTGGCCAAGGAATTCCCAGCGAGCTGCAGTCAGCATTTTATACCCCAGACTGAATTCCCTTGTGCTCCTCTGTGAAATGAGGCACCAGCAGAGAGCGAGAAGAGATTAGCAGCAATGATCTCCTCTCCCAGGCCGCGCCAAACTAATATGCCCAGTCCAGGTGATCGTCAGTCTGTTTCTTGGTTATCTAGATATTCTGACTTATAGATATTTCTATATATTAAGATACAAGAACAAATTCTATCACGCCTTACACAATGGATACGTGGCCTATAAAGAGCCATAAGGTCCTTTTTGAAATTCTGAAAATATGTCTACATGGGACGCCATAGTTTTACTATTTTTACAACTCTCTGTTCTGAGCTTAGAGATTTATCATACATCGGTGCTCGTGTCCTGCGGGATATATCAAGCCTCTTGATGTATTGCCTCCTGCTGGGCCAAAACTTTATCAAAGTTTCGCAGGCACGGGACTGGAATGTCAATACACGCCCATTCCACCGGCCACCACGCCCCTCTACGCCCCATGCCCACATGGTGTGGAGCTGGCAAACCCGCTGTTAAAATGAATTTGAAGAATCTGCAATTATTTCACTGCTTCCATGCCCGAAAACTGTTGTAGCAGTGATAAATCTCCCCCATAAATTTCTGATGTAAAATAGGAGACGTAACTAAGCAGATCCATGGACATTTTTTTCATCAAGTTTTACTGATTTTTAAAATATATTTATGTGCAACTATTCTAAATTAATTAAAAAAAACAACTATTGGGTCTCCCATTTCAATGGTCAGTATTTTGTATTAGTATTTGTGAGCCAAAAAAAGGAGTGGAGTCTACAGAGAAAAAGTGTAATGGAAAGATTTGTACAACCTAAAGGTTTAGGTTTTCATGTGGTTTGTGAGTTACAAACCAGGACTATAAAATTAAATAATATTAAATTAAATAAAAAAAAACTAAGAAATAATAGAAAACGTTCCATCTGTGCTTTATAACTTCTTGCCCTTTATTTTATCTCCATTACACAGGTATGGTAAGATGTGCCCAAAATGCATACATTATTATAGATTCGAAAGGTGTATGCATTATAAAGAAAGAACATATACAGACTCTGGATATTGTACAAGAAAGGTCCTGTAGATTTGTTCTTAAGTTCAGAGAGATACGTCTGTAAGTTGGGTGTCCTTATAGGGGTTGCCCACTCTTTACCATAAATTACCTATGTGCCTTTATTGCTTTAATAATAATCCCTGAATGCTCACCAATTGATTCATCATCCCCGATGCTTTCTTTAGTGCTGTGTGCAGACTGTCTGTGCACTCTGCATAGACATGAAAACAAAGATCCTACACTGATAAATAGGGGGAACCCGTAGCGGGAGATGATGACTCATCCTGTTGCTCCCCCTCCCAACTCCCTGTGTCTGTCAGTAAGATGGATGGAGAAAAAAAGACACACTGAAGGCTGCCATTAAGACAGACTGAATAATTAAGAAACAGGAAGTTGTGTAGAGATGCAGAGGGCAGCATGGGGAGAAGTGGGAAAGGCTGATGCTCTCACAGGAGGCAAAGACACAGGTACATAGGCATGCAGAGACCTATCTAATGGAAGAGATTTGTTGAACAGTGTCCAACCCCTTTAAGCCCTGAACTGTCTTTACTTCTCCATTCTGCAGAATTTGTGCCTCCTTTGGCTAAAAAAGTGGAGGATTGGTGATTGTGGCTTAAATTTCTTAAAATAATTTACACAAGTGGGTTGTGAATCAGTGTCAATGATCATTGTAGACAGCGTCGGACTGGCCCACCGGAGCACCGGAGAATCCTCCGGTAGGCCCCGAAGCCTGCTGGGCACCCCGGTGTTTGCTGCTTGCGGCGCCCGATGCTTGCAGCGCGCCCGATTCCTGTGGATCCCGGCGCCTGCTGTTCCAGAAGTCCTGTGCTCCAGCGCGAGAGAAAAAAAGCGTCCTCCGGCGTCAGTGCACAAAACACCTCTCCCCGGTGCCCGACGGTGACGTCACCGGGTCTTCGCCGCGTCTCAGCCCTGTGCTTCAATGAGACGGCGTGTCACGCGGCTGCTGTGCATCATGCATGGTAAGTGTATATCTGTATACAATGTCTGTATGTCTGTGTATACAAGGGGAGGCCAGGGGCATTGTCTCTATACTGGGGGTGAAGGGAGGCCGGGGGCCCTGTCTCTGTACTGGGGGTGAGGGGAGGACGGGGGCCCTGTCTCTATACTGGGGGTGACGGGAGGCCGGAGGCCCTGTCTCTATTCTGGGGGTGACGGGAGGACAGGGGCCCTGTCTCTATACTGGGGGTGAGGGGAGGCTGGGGGCCCTGTCTCTATACTGGGGGTGAGGGGAGGCCGGGGGCCCTGTCTCTGTACTGGGGGTGAGGGGAGGCATACATGGAGCTACAGCGGCAGTACACAGCCATACATGTAGCTACAGTTGCAGTACAAAGCCATATATGGAGCTACAGCGGCAGTACACAGCCATACATGGAGCTACAGCAGCAGTACACAGCCATACATGGAGCTACAGCAGCAGTACACAGCCATACATGGAGCTACAGCAGCAGTACACAGCCATACATGGAGCTACAGCTGCAGTACACAGCCATACATGGAGCTACAGCTGCAGTACACAGCCATACATGGAGCTACAGCTGCAGTACACAGCCATACATGGGGCTACAGCTGCAGTACACAGCCATACATGGAGCTACAGCAGCAGTACACAGTCATACATGGAATTATAGCAGCAGTACACAGCCATACATGGAGCTACAACCGCAGTACACAGCCATACATGGAGCTACAGCAGCAGTACACAGTCATACATGGAATTATAGCAGCAGTATACAGCCATACATGGAGCTACAGCCGCAGTACACAGCCATACATGGAGCTACAGCAGCAGTACACAGTCATACATGGAATTATAGCAGCAGTACACAGCCATACATGGAGCTAAAGCCGCAGTAAACAGCCATACATGGAGCTACAGCTGCAGTACACAGTCATACATGGAATTATAGCAGCAGTACACAGCTATACATGGAGCTACAGCAGCAGTACACAGCCATACATGGAGCTACAGCCGCAGTACACAGCCATACATGGAGCTACAGCTGCAGTACACAGCCATACATGGAGCTACAGCTGCAGTACACAGCCATACATGGAGCTACAGCTGCAGTACACAGTCATAGATGGAGCTACAGCCGCAGTACACAGTCATAGATGGAGCTACAGCCGCAGTACACAGCCATACATGGAGCTACAGCAGCAGTACACAGTCATACATGGAATTATAGCAGCAATACACAGCCATACATGGAGCTACAGCCGCAGTACACAGCCATACATGGAGCTACAGCAGCAGTACACAGCCATACATGGAATTATAGCAGCAGTACACAGCCATACATGGAGCTACAGCCACAGTACACAGCCATTCATGGAGCTACAGCCGCAGTACACAGCCATACATGGAGCTACAGCAGCAGTACACAGTCATACATGGAGCTACAGCCGCAGTTCACAGCCATACATGGAATTATAGCAGCAGTACACAGCCATACATGGAGCTACAGCCGTAGTACACAGCCATACGTGGAGCTACAGCTGCAGTACACAGCCATACATGGAGCTACAGCCACAGTACACAGCCATACATGGAGCTACAGTAGCAGTACACAGCCATACATGGAGCTACAGTCGCAGTACACTGTAATATAATAAGATGTTTTCCCAGCGATGATTGGACACAGTTGGTGTGCATTCACACTGCCATTGTGGGGACGCATATATGGCTGCAACCTTGGCTGAATGCTGCAGTTATGTATGGACCTTGGTTCTGGCTCTGTATCTAATGTTTGATAGAACGTGTTTTACACTTCAATTAGGAGTAGTCTGGTTGTCTTTCTTGTCCCAAAAATTTTCTGTGGTGGGCCCAAGGTACTCCAGTCCGACACTGATTGTATATTCTCTTTCCAAATTTTAACCGTTGTAATACAAAGGCTAAACTCCGCTAGCAGCCACAGAGAAATCATAACTGAAAGCCGCATAAGAGAAAGCATAACTGGACTTTAATGATTGTTGATTCAGCTCAGTTAAAGGGGTTTTCCCACCAAACAATTTCCTACCAACCTGTGGATAGGGCCCCCACTCATGAGACCCCCACAGATCACAAGAACGTGTGGCGCAAAAAGCAATCTCCATTAGCTCTATATGCAGATATGCAGGAAAATTAGAAGCGCAAACAGTGTGGGATTCCAAATTGTGCACTCAAAAAAACCTTGCAAGTGTTGGAAAAGCACCAACATTGTGGCGCTATTGTGGCCGAAACTTCATAAATAAGGCGCATAAGGAGTGGCAAGGAAAAAAATGACAGCTTTCTATTGGAAACTCAATAATGAATGCTCCCTTCAATTTTTTTGTTGTGCCCCCTTCAATAGAAAACCAAAATACAGTTAGTAAAGGCTTATTTAAAGAGGACCTGTCACCCCATTTATCGGCACTAGGAGCTGCTTACTAAAGTAAGTAGCTCCTAGTGCTTGGACAAACGCCGCAGTGTTAGAGTGATAGCGTTACCGTAAATCTCCGGTAACGCTATCAAACACTGCGGTGGGGTACAATGTAATTGTCGGACAGCTTGCAAAGCTGTCCGACGTATTCATGAGGGGGCGGGGTTGGGGCGTTACTAGGGCCGGTGACTGCCACCTAGCGCACTGCAGTCACTGCCGGCCTATGGAGCGAGCGGGGCGGTCCGGGGTAGACGCAGCGCCTCGGACCGCCCCCTCATGAATACATCGGACAGCTTTGCAAGCTGTCCGATGATTACACTATACCCCGCCCCCTCGGCGTTTGATCAAGCACTAAGAGGTGCTTACTTTAGTAAGCAGCTCCTAGTGCCGTTAAATGGGGTGACAGGTCCTCTTTAAACAGCCGTCTATTTGCTTGCAGCATGCACTACTGATTGTATATTGATTTCATTGTATTACCTTGTATTCCAGTGAATTGACAGTGGAGAATTTTAAAGGTCCAGACACAAGTGACATTTACTCGTTTAACCATTTAATGACTTCTGATGTATCAGTGTTTGCTGTGGTAGTTAAAATCCGCCGGTACTTGAGCGCCACCATAATGGCTTTGATCGTCTCTCCCTATGGTCAGTTGCCATGGAAGCCTGGAGTCCACTTACTGCCATAGTATTGTAGTAGTATTGCAGTATAGAGTAGGAGCAAACTCCCTAGGGTTAAAATACTCCTACTCAGTACACATCATGCAATAATAAATACCAACACAAAGAAATACAATTTGTTATGCAGAAAACAAGCCCTCACATAGCTTTGTACATAGAAAAAGAAAAAAAACTATAGATTTTTGCAGGTCACATTGCTGAGTTTGTATTAGTAACAATGACAACAGCGTAAACAAATACATATAACTATAGTATCATACACACATGCAATATCCACATACATCATACTATATATGTATATCTATCTATCTATATACAGGCAGTCCCCGGGTTACATACAAGATAGGGTCTGGAGGTTTGTTCTTAAGTTGAATTTGTATGTAAGTCGAAACTGTATATTTTATAATTGAAGTTCTAGACAATTTTTTTTCTTTTGTCCCAGTGACAATTGGAGTTTCAAAATTTTTGCAATAATTGGACCAAGAATTATCAATAAAGCTTCATTACAGACACCTTACTGCTGATTATTGCAGCTTGGGACTATAGTAAAGCATCCAGAGCGCTTCACCAGAGGTCACAGTGGGAAGAGGGGTCCGTCTGTAACTATGGGTTGTCTGTAAGTCGGGTGTCCTTAAGTAGGGGACCGCCTGTATATATGTATGTATAAATATATATATATATATCTCCTCAGACACTGAAGTATAAAGCATGTGCATATGCTACCACATTTATACATGCACATACTAACATGCTCAAAACACATATCATGCACTTACATACAAATATACTACCTCATACATGCACATATAATACACATATCAACATACTAACACACTCATACACACATGCCCTCTCTGCCACCTTCACGCCAGTGGGGGTGTGAGGGGGGGGGGCCTGGCTGTAACGGGTACTGTCCCTGCGCCGGCACACTTGCTGCTGCCGGCGACTTTTCTTATGTGAAGCGGAAGCTTCTTCATGTATGCTGCTGCAAAAATGCAACGGGCGGGGCAATCATACGATCATGTGCCGGCGTATGATAAATATTCCCCATCATGCGCATGAGCTTACAGTTTACACACATGCATACTTTTTGAACATGATGTCAAGTTTGCTTTATAACTCACAGAAATATCTATCCAGCAGCCTATTTCCATTTGAGGAAGTATATCTGAAAGTGGACAAATGGTAGATAACGGAACAGATTCAAAAATCCATTGCAGTCAATACAAATTTCATGGTCCTTTAACATTTTCTATTGTCATCTTTTTTGAATGAAAAAGCATTACAGAAATAAAAATGGGATGCAAACTGGGGCTAAAACACTTGACAGAAATGATGACAGATTTTTGTTGTTGATTATTATGTCCCAATCTTCTCAATAATAATAAGGACATCATCTTATATACGAACCTGGCACATATAAGTCATTGCAGCCTTCTGTGACCTGATTTGGTACATCCCTCTCTATTTGCCATTAGACAATGAGGATCACCTCATTGCGCTCATGAGCGGTGGAACAAAAGATGCGTGCCGGGTCAATGATACATCAATAAAGCCAACGATATGTGAGGATTGTATTTCACATTAGGAAGAAGTAGAACAAAGCCAAGTCCTGTACTCTCTAGTTGTAGAACAAAGTGCTCTTGCTTCTGTAGTTAAAAGTTATATTAAAATATAAGATACATTTCCTACAGTACTAACCTAAGAAGGTCTACCCCAGGCTACTCCGCTGCGGGTGTGACTTTCAAACTCTGGAGCAGACATACTATGACAGCGATTGCAAACCTTGTAGAGATCGCGTTCCCAAACTACAAAAAAATTTGTACCAACAATTTAAGAAGTAACTTAAAGATCTCTCTCACAGCTTCAGAATCCTGAGGACACCAATATAAGATGGGGTAGAAATTCAGAATATTATTGTAGGATCCTCCAGGGTCCACTGAACAATAGGAAGTGGATGGTCCAGAGCAGGAGCTCCAATGTTAAACCAGCTCTGTCAACACCTTCCTACTCCTCCTGTGGTCCCAGGGTGTCCAGGATGTGTTGCTTTAAAATAGCTTTGATTGTGTCAGGTCCTGGACTCCCAAGGACTGCAGAAGAAGGCCTCAGGTCCTGTCTGGTGATCTCTGTGTTGAGGTGGTGGCCTGGGTGCCCACAGAAAGGGCTTTTAGTGACACCACTGGCACCCAGACCATAGGTTACCCACCATTGGTGGCTTAACTTGAAGTTGACGGGCCTCAGTGCAAAGTCTGTACCAGGCCCCCTAAGATAATCCATGGTTTATAATATTAGTTTCCTCATATGGGAAAGTAACAGCTTATGGGCCCCCTAAGCCTCTTGGGCCCGGTTGCGACCGCACCTTCTGCACCCCCTAAAGTTACGCCCCTGCCCACCACTGTATTATGACACTTAAATTATGGTGCGAATTATGGCAGAAATCTCTCACAAACACTTTCATAAATGTCTGTCATTGTCATTTTTGAGTGCGATTCATCCTGGTTAACCCTTGACCTATAATTAGGGCTTGTCAGCATCTTATGGACAACTTTTCTACTTTGACGTACACTGTATTCGTGCACACCATCTGGAGGTTCCGGCTTCTTTGTAAATTATGCTCCTGCGTAGATTCCATCTGTAACCTGTGCCAGTTTTCTTGGGCTTTAGTAAATTTGGCGGGTCAGGGCTGCTCCCACCTTATTCCCTAGCAACTTTTAAAAAAGTAGTAAGAGTCGCAATTTCCTAGCCGTGCCTTAGAAATAGAGACTTTTTCATGCCTTGTATATGAGATAACTGGTGTGAAAGACATAATAATCCCTCGCTCCCTCCACTCTCTTTTAAATCTTTGAAATATGTGATCCAAAAATAATAAATTATTTCTATAGCGCCATCTTATTTCACAGCACTTTGCTGATCATGGGGATACATACAGACAAAATAGGACATGAAGCAAGATAACATTAGGGACAAAATAACATGGTCGGGTGGCGCAATAGTGAGTGAGGACCCTTCTCGAAAGAGCTCTCAATCCATGGGGACCAAGTAACGAAGTAAAATATTGTGATGTAGGAAATGAATTGCAGTCGGTGTACCTCTCCATCTCTTGTTTGCTTTGTGCAGTACTGTACATCATGATTGCATTACAACCGCTCCCATAATCCTTCTGTTTTGATGGACCATGTTCACCATGTGCTATCAGTCGTAAGTAATTAGAAGGTATTTTTCACACTGCATATTTTTAAAGTGGACATGAATCATAAAATAATGGTCTGCAGAAAATGAAGAATGTGCATAAGCCCTCACAGGGAATGACTCACTTACCTACAAAACTATTGAAGAACCTTGTGAACTTGACACTTCGCTAGGAAGTGCTTTAATAGGATTATTCGGATCACTCTTGAAAGTTTCTGTACATAACTGACAGGTTCCTGCATTGCTAGAGGGTTCTTCAAAGATGGAGCAGAAGATTGGAGCCGCGCTTTCACTTCCAGGGAAGACGATTAGCAGAGCTGATGTGTTCCACAGCTTTTGTGTTTCCTCCATTGGAAATAGAATGAAATTCATTTAAAAGTAAAATAAAACCATTGAAGTATTCAACTGTAATGAAATGCAGCAGACTCCCCAACTTTTTGCTGTTGTATTTATGCTCCCAGGGGAACCAATGGTTCTGCATTTTGGTTTGCTGTATTCAGGGGTGAACCTAGCCGCCTGGCTCTATAGAAAGGGGCATGTGAGGTGCAGCTGGTAGAAGCCGCTCCTAAACTTTTTATCAGGTCAAAACAAACAAAGCAAATGTTGTTGTGAGAGTTGAGACACAACTGGTTAATTAGTGATTTACATTGATTCATTGCATCCTTCCGGGGATCCATAATTGTGTGGGATCAATCAATTGTAGAATGTCTGGGAAAGCGGACGTGTGCCCATGTGTGGGATAACTGTGACACATCATGGTGCATTATCTGACCATTGCATCTTAGGGTTTGTGATCAGAATTGTCTCCAATAACAGACACTTCTAATAATATTAATCTTTATTTATATAGTGCCATCATATTCCATGTCTGGACTAATACAAATAAAATAGGACATTACAGTGGAAAAATCTAGTCATATAAAACCATAGAAGTGGGGGCCCTGCTTGCAAGAGCTTACAGTCTATGAGGATTAGGGGGTGACACAAGAGCTTACAGTCTATCTTACTCAGAAACCCTTACTCAACTGCATATTTCTTCAGAGAGGACCACATCATGGAAGATTTGCAGATTACTATTTTAATGGGACATTTCAAGACACAGAGGGAAAGGAAAGAATGGGAGTATAAATTAATGCAGATATTCAACACCTTTCAAGGTGGTCTTAACATTCATGCCAGATTCATGACCTCCTATATCTGACCTGGAGGTCACAAGCAGATAAGAGCCAGGGCTCTCTTGTCTTGCCTCACAGGTTTTTAGTCCGTTTATTGCTGTCCTGTCGTAAATAATGTAACATATTTATCAATCTGTTGCGTTAAAGCGTAATTGTAAAGTTATAGTGACTTTCCCAAATTATTATATGTGATTCCCCCTTTGAAAAAAAACACCAGAACAATGCCCATATTGTGCAGCTCATCCTTTTCTTACCAAAGTTAGGGCATTTTCTGTTCGGAAAGTGTTTGACAAAAGTCTTTCTCACTAGAGGTAAAGTGGGTGGAGACTAATGTCTGTCAGTCAGGCCAGTTAGCTTGCCCACAGATCCCATGATGCCTTGTGTTCTCTCTCAAAGTAATTTAGCATTAAATCCATTTAGTTTCCCACATGTAAATCCACTAAACACTGCACAGTATATTGTGACCAGCCTGGCAGCTTCCATCACATGGAGGAGCAGGGAACATGACATAAGTGGAAGAAATCATTGGTAACCCAGTTACAGGCAGTACTTAACCGGCGGACACTGCCGATGGCAAGGTGGGGGAAGGGAGCAGCAGTAGATGCAAAGAGAGACAGATAAAGTTCTGTAGACTGGAATAGAGGGATTGATAGGGAAGAGGGGGATTTTGTACCTCGCTATTCTGTGCAAGAGACATCTGCATTCACTGTTCTGTACACATCCAGCTCTGCTACATACACTGTCACATGGCCTCCTCCTCTGTGAGCAGGGAGTAGCAGCTCCTCTCCTTCAAAGAAACCATCTGAGAAACAAAGTGTAAACAAGCTACTGACTCATAGGGTTTATCAGCAAATGCAGAGGAGGCAGCCATTGAAGCACTGAGGTAATCTTAGTAGGGTAGCAAAGAAACTACTAAATATAGTTAACAAAAAAAAACAGTTGTTTTACATCCCAAGAGCTATTGATTTGTGAAAAAACCACCATCCACAATGCTGGGGTCGGGACTCTAAGCATCATAGTGATATATGGAACAGCATGATTACAAATCAGTGTTGTTTTTTTTGCATGGAAGAAAGTCTCCTTGTATTATACATCATGATGATAAATGGAGTCCTATCACACAGCACAGTGTTCCATGAATTCCGGCCAAGACGCGGTCCGTGATTCACAGACCAGCCACTGTCATCTAATGCTCTATCCAGATCACAAAAAAACTTGGAAAAATACTTTAAATTTACATCACACACACAACCAGATCACTACATAAATCTTAAGGTCTCATGAGATGTTACAATTTTCTCAGCTTCAGGTATGATCTGTTAACCCACCCACTGGTATGATCTCTACAAAATACAACCAACAACACATCTCAGATGATCTGATTAATAAGCTCATGATGCCCTACCCACAAAGGCGCGACTCACAGCATCAAGTATCTTGTGTATGTGCCAACATTCATTTTCAGATGAACATAACCCTATTTTTCTTGGAAAAAGCACAGTTTTTTTCTGCAACCTTTTAAATTTTTCTGGATTTCCAATAATCTGCACATTTTGTAGCTCTCTTACCATGTAAAAAGGGAACATTTTTTTTTATACTACACTAACTTTACCTATTTGGGTTTGTTTAGCTGTCTATAAGTCATCAACATTTTTTTTAGGTAAATCGCAATCCGCGCAGTTAACGTCAGGCATACATACGATAACTACAGGTCCTGAAGCTGAAAGGATGAGTCTATTCTTAGAATACAGAATGGTTTCTGGAGAGAAGCGTCTTCTACGCTCCACATGTGAAAGAAAGGAAGTCGGCAATTTAATGAATTTCTAAAGTTCAACCATTGAGGTCTTCACTGACAAAGCTTTAATGTGAAGAGAGTTGTACATGTCACAATGCAGACACAAAAGCTTTGAAAGGTGCCACAGTTTACCTTTGACCTTGTGAGTGCTTTGTACTTCTCCAGTGCATCTGTCATGCCAGGAGGTGAGTAGCTTGCAGATTTTACAACAATTAGCCTGAAATGCTTTGGTCAGGAACCTGATCCTTATCCCTTGTAATTTGTGCAGAGTTCACCAGGTTGTCATATTTAGTAAATTACCTGTGTCAAGCCTGGAGTCAATGGCGGTGTAATATACTTATTATGCACGTTTGGTGGAAAGTGTTTTTTTCTGTCTAATATTTTTGTGTACCTGCTGCAATAGTAATATTTATTTTACTGAAAAAGGACAAATAAACAGACTGCAGGCACAGGGCTACATACACATAGGGGCAGCTTTACTTACCCGGTCCATTCGCGATCCAGCGGTGCGTTCTCTGCGCAGGATTCGGGTCTTCCGGCGATTCACTAAAGTAGTTCCCCCGATGTCCACCAGGTGTCGCTGCTGCGCTGAAGTTCGTCGGAGTGCACTGAAGTTCACCGTCCTACGCTGGGTGCAGGTAAGTGCGTGTCAAGCGACACTTTTTTAAAAAAATTGCGGCGTTTTTTCCGAATCCGTCTGTTTTTTTTACGGTCACGTCCCCCGATTTCCGTTGCGTGCATGCCAACGCCGATGTGCCACAATTCAATCGCGTGTGCCAAAATCCCGGGGCAATTCAGAAATATTCGGAAATATTCGGATAACCCGTCGGAAAAACGCGATTCGGGCCCTTAGTAAATTTTTAGCTTTTTATGGAGGTGGGTGCACAATTCATGGCAAAAATTGCTCAGTTTTTTTAGATCTTTATTCACACTGTTTTCTTCAAATGATGCAAGATTGATTCGCTCCGTTTGTTATGGACGCAGCGATGCCTAGTATGTGCACATTAAATACATTTTTTATAGGGAATCTGTTTTTAATTTAACTTGGGGATTTTTTGTTTTTACATTTTTATTACTACATTTTTAAGTTCCGCAGGCCATCATTTTATCGCTTGCATCTATATTGCAGTGTTTTAATACAATAGCAATACAACAGCTGAGGAGAAAATTTGGGTAGTTACATTGCTGTTGGGGGCGGTCACACATGCCGCTAGCGCTGTGTTTAGAAACGCAGCACTAGGGCACGGAGGCGACCTCGGGTCGATCGCCTATCTGTTTGCAATTAAATGCATGCAATCGGTAGCCAGCACCCTGTGATTTGTATTGTTTAACCCCTTAAGGACACAGCCATTTTGTAGCTTAAGGCTCAGCCCGATTTTTTGGATTCTGACCTGCGTCGCTTTATATGGTTATAACTTTTGAACACTGTTACTTATCAAAACGATTCTGAGATTGTTTTTTCCACACATGTTGTACTTCATTTTAGTGGTAAATTTTGGCTGATAAGTTTTGCGTTTACTTACAAAAAAAAAGCAAATATGATAAATTTTTTGAAAAATTTGCCATTTTCGAAATTCAAAATCATTGCGTTTTCAGGCAGATCGATTTACCACCTAAATAAGTTGCTGAATAACATTTCCCATTTGTCTACTTTACATTTTCATAATTTCTGAAATGTCTGGATAATTTATTTTGATGTCACGCGGCTTACAAAAAGAATATCGCTTTTCCGGATTTTCAGAATTGACTATTTTGGGGATAAATACAGTTTTGAATGAAATTTTACATATTTAGCATCAAAACCCCCTATATAACCAACCCATTTTCAAATCTGCACCCCTCAAGCTATCAGAAACCGCTTTTACGAAGATTGTTAACCCCTTGAGATCTTCATAGTAATTGAATCAAAATGGAGGTGAAATTTAGAATGGTCAAATTGTTCCCTTATACGTTCATTTAGCACTAAAATTTACACATTTCCAAAATATAAAAAGAGAAAACCCACCATACAATTTGTTCTACAATTTCTCCTGAGTACAAAGACCCCCCACATGTGGCCATTACTTGTGTTATGGGGGCACAGCGAGGCGCAGAAGGGAAGGAGCACCCTGCAGCTGCCAGGATTTTAGTTTCCTCATTGGCCCCTTTTGAAGGCTATAAAATTTTCGCTTTTTCGTTATTTGGGCCATGTGATGCCATTTTTTTTGCGCGATGAGATGCTTTTTCCATTGTTACTATTTTGGGGTTAGTATCACCTATTGTTGAAAATTTAGGAACTTTTTTTGAGGGCAGGAGTAGAAAAGCATCAATTCTGTACTGGATTTTTTACTTTTTTTTTTTTTGGTGTTCACCGTATAGACTAATAATCATATTATCTTCATTCTATGGGTCGATACGATTACGGGGATACCAGACATGAATATATTTTCTTACGTTTTACTAAATTTGTCAAACAAAACCCTAATGTGGGGAAAAATCTATCATTTATGTATTGCCGTCTTCCAAGTGGCATAACATTGTTACTTTTTTGGCTACGGAGCTGGTTGATGGCTTATTTTTTGCGGGACATGTTGTACTTTGCACCAGTATCATGTCGGAGTACACATGGTTTTTTGATCACATTTTATAGCATTTTTTGTGGGATTGAATAGCTAAAAATCATAATTTTTGGAAGGTTTATAGCAGTTTTTTTTTACGGCGTTTATCGTGGGGGTTCAATAATGATTTACTTGTATTCTACGGGTTGTTGCGGACGCGGTGATACTATATATGTGGGGTTTTTGTTATGATTTAGACTTTTTTGGGGTTATATGTCTCTTTATATGTTATGGGGCTTATGGGCATTTTTATTGATTTATTACTTTATTTTTTATTGAATAACATTTTTTTTTTTAACTTTTTCACTTTTTCCACCATGGGAAATGACCAAGCAATCATCTGATTGCTTGTTCATGATAATACTCTGCAATAATCATGTATTGCAGAGTAATATCAGTGTCAGCCTATGCACTTGCATAGGCTGGCACTATGCCAGTAAGATGACGTCACAGACGCCATCTTACTGGCAGTGCCTGCAGGTAACTCTGGGGTCCAGATCGGACCCCAGAGTTACTATAGCAACGATCGGCGCCCCCCGAAAACGGTTCGGGGGGGCCGATCGTGGGGGAAAGACACCCCAGAGACATGTTAGATGCCGCGGTCGTGCTGACCGCGGCATTTAACGGGTTACACACCCGCGATCGGAGCCGACTCCGATCACGGGTTTTACACTGGGGTGCCGGCTATTAGTTACAGCCGGCACCCCGTGTTTCCCCATGCCGGTTCGGCTCTGATCCAGAGCCGAGCCGGCATAAGCGCCGTGGCGGATATATCCGCCACTGAGCGCTAAGTCACTGCGCTCCATGGCGGATATATCCGCCACGGAGCGTGAAGGGGTTAAATGGTTACCGATTGCATACGTTTTCATGGGAACACATATGTAATTGGGTCCAGACATGTAAATGCAGCGCTAACGGCACATGTGACCGCACCCTTAACAAACGCAGTGTTAATACATGCATGATCGCAAGAGTAGAATGACAAATCACAAAGCATCTATATTCTAGAAGGTCCCTGGGCAACAGAACTCTTTGCAGTGAACTCATGTGGCGGCGTTAAAAATTCATAAACTACTGTTCCCTAGTTTATCATTTCAAACGGCTGCTTCATGATTATTTTATAAAAGCCCCCTTGGTTTCCTTATGTACAGCCGTATGTGGGACTCCCAGCAGCTCTGGGCCCCGTCATTTGCCCAGGTAAGCCCAGGGCTGGCACTGGCCCTAATTGTAATGGTTTGATCAGTCTAAATCAGATCTTCCTCTGATCCAAACTGTTAGAGTATGTTTCTGACTTTTAGTTTTTTTTTTCCATTTTTCAAGAATACAAACAGTGCACCAAGGCAAACATCTGCCTGAGGGAAGTACAAGGTACAATGATGAAAAATAGGATATCAGCATGAAAATATCAACATAGGTGCCAGTGATGTAGCAACGGAAAGATATTCGCCCCACAATAGGCGTTCCCTCCCCAAGGTGGAGAACACACATTCACTCACTCATTCACACCTCACACATACAGAGCTATTCCTCCTCCTTTCCCCAAGCAGTCTGGGCTGTTACCCACACATCCCAGATCGAAGAGAAACGATCTGGAGTACCTCTAGCCGCCTAAGTGATTTTATACATCAGAAAGGGAACCTACCACCACGATTCTACCTATAAAGGTAGAACAAGTGGTAGGTGGATGAATGGGACGTGAGGATAGCCCTTTTTTGGGCTAATCCTCACGTCCCGGCTATCCTTTAGTAAACTTTAATAAGTGGGTATGTAAATTTTTTTAAGCGGCTACTGGGGCGTGGAGTAGCCGGACATGAGGCTACACGTCGCGCCTACTCCACGCCCCAGTAGCCTCTTTTCTCCACCTACCATGTCATCTTCGGCGCACAGCTCCTTGTAGCTGCACGCCCTCATCCGTGTACCTGGCGTTCTGCGCATGCTTAGAACGCAGGCCTGTGGTTGCGCGGCCATAGCTCCGAGGCCGCCGCTACTGCGCATGCACAGAATGCTGGGTTCTGGGACGAGGACGTGCAGCTACGAGGAGCTGCGCGCGGAAGATGAAATGGTAGGAGGAGAAAAGAGGTTACGGGGGCGTGGAGTAGACGCGACGTGTAGCCTCATGCCCGGCTTCTCCACGCCCCAGTAGCCGCTCAAAAAAATTTACATACCCACTTATTAAAGTTTACTAAAGGATAGCCGGGACGTGAGGATTAGCCCAAAAAAGGGCTATCCTCACGTCCCATTCATCCACCTACCACCCATTCTACCTTTATAGGTAGAATCATGGTTGTAGGTGCCCTTTAAGATAAGCTAAAACTCACCAGTTTAGCCTAAGGCACTTTAGTGAACACCATTATGGGGCTAAATTGCTTTGCTTTATTTCCACATGTTCCCCTTCAACTATAAATACAGTCTTGGACGAGGAACAGTACACGAGTTGGGCATCTGACCCAGCAGTCCTGAAGAGAGTTGTTACCAGAACTACAGGAATACTAATAAATACTACTGTTAGATTGTGGTGCAAGGGGTTAATGTTTTGGCACTGGACCAAAAAGGTTGATAACTCTCTCCACATTGCTGAAGGTGACATAGAACTCCGTAGACCAGCTTTTTCAGCTGTAAGTGTGCGCTAAAAATTGGGCCAAAAAACGTGTGGGGAAAACTAGATGCGCAAAGTGTCAGATACACAAACTGCGCTCAAAAAGAAATATTCGTGTCGAAAAAAACAGATATTGAGGCGCTGACACTTCATAAACTGGCGCAACGAGGGAAAAAAAATTGAATGCCAGTTTTCTATCAATAATGAATGCCACCCCTCTAGAGAGCTGAGCTGTTTGGGAGCAGGAAAAGCTGGAAAGGTTGTATAGTAGGATGGAGATAAAGAATGTCACTTGAGCAATGAGGGAGTCATGCAGTGGGTTGACATTGGTTCCATTATTGAAGCTGCAAAGAGGTTGACAGCTAGAGACATTGGGAGACAGAGAAAAGTTTATTGGCAACAAAGCAATAGCTACTGGGGCCGATGTATTAAATCTGGTGCATTGTGCGCCAAAATTCTTAAGACATTCTGACCACTTAGTAATAACATATAAACACTCATGCAAGAGAATGGAAACACCCTGGCACCCAACTACAGGCACCCAAACAACAATTGGGGGAGGGGATTAGATCACATTGAGCATATTGATATATTTTTTATGCAGGGGATATTGTTTATATGAAAATATACCTAGCAATCACAGTATATTTTATAACATACATGGGGGTCAAAGCACGTCTCGGGTCGCAGGCACACCTGTGCTCCCCCTCAGCGTTCCAGCAGTCAAACCTACCCGTCCTCGCACCTGCTCTGGTTCCGTCGGTCGTTGCTGGTTTGGTGCTGGCCATTCCCGGTATCTGCAATAAGCCAGCCTCTTCCTGCACACCCTGCCGGATCTTTGTGCTTCCATGCCTCAGAGAAGGCTGTATTATCCTGATTTCCCCTTGTGACCACGGTTCTGTTCCTGACCTCGCTTCTCCGCTGCCTGCTCTGACCTTATGCTCCGCTACTTACTACTATCCTGTGCTGCCTGTCCTGACCTCCTGCCTGTCCCCGACTACGATTCTGCTCTACAATGCCTGTGGAGCAACTTGGTGGTGCCACGCTGCAGCAAGTCCAACCAGCTTTGTGGCGGGCTCTGGTGAAAACCGGGTGCCACTTAGACTCCGCTCCTGGGTGCCACTTAGACTCTGTGTCGGCTTATGTCACCGTCCGTGGTGGTACAGTGGGTCCACTACCCCTGATCCTGACAATGTTCAGTTTTTTAGTAAGAAGTATTTTTGATAAATGTGTGTGGGGGGGGTACACTGTGGACATTTGTGTTGCGAAACAACCCCTTTAAAAAAAAATTGTGTCCTCCAAATGTCTTTTATGAGTGGCTCTTTTTAAAGATGTTTTTTAAAAAAAAACCTTGATTCTTCTTACTAGACCATGTACTGTAGTAAAACAAAGAATAGTGAAAACAAAACCTTAATATCCATTTTAAAGCATTTAAGATATAAAAAAAAAAATTGGGATTAAACCGCAATTTTACACCAGAAAGCCCTGAATTGTATGGTGGGTGGAGCCACCTGATATCTCTGAAGCAACAGAGGAGTCGGAGGAACATGTATTATAAATAACCCTTAGGCTACATAAACACTACCGTTGCCCGCCACACCGTAGCATGGCGGGCACACGGCAGCGCGAGGGGAGAGGAGGAGGTGAGCACTGCTCATCCCCCACTATCCATAGGGACATATGGGGCACGGCGCCATAACACGGGAACAGATTGGACATGTCCTATCTGTTCCTGGGCTACGGAGCGGTACCGCTCCCATAGGTCGCCGTGAGCCCATAGAAGTGTATGGGGGACGTTTACCGGCCATGTGTGTGAATGTAGCCTAACTGTATAAAATTAGAGAGAGTCATAAACGCAACCTTACATTGATACTAGTGTTTTAATATGTAAGAATACTGTATCTAAGATTTGAATAATAAGAATTGTTTGTTAAAAGGGTCAAATTAATTCTTTTATATAAATACAGGCAGACAGTTCTGCAGATGTGTTCTTCAGCTGAATTTGTATGAAAGTCGGAACTGTATACATTATTATTGTAACCCCAGGCAAAAATTATTTTGCTCTGTATGGCCATTGGGTTTTAAAAATGTTGAGTTGTCATAAGGATCAGGATGAACAATAAAGCTTAATTACAGAGATGTTTTATGACTGTTATAGCTGTTTATTTTAGCCTAGGACTAAAGTACAGTAAATTACCAAAATCCAGAGGTCAGTTTGTAACTAGGGATTGTCTGTAAGTCAGGTTTACTTAAGTAGGGGACCGCCTGTATTAGATTTCATGAAAATAAAAAAGTTGGACATGACATGACATGTTCTTTGGTAGTTTTATCATCTTCCCAGCAGATGGCAGTATAAGACAACAGAACCTCTCACATGTCCTGTGTTCTCTGAAGTAGCTGGGCTGTCACATAAGGTTTAATAATGTCACGGTAAACCTCTAGTTACTATAAGTAATGATTTCATATATTTTGGCTTTGCTTCATAGGAGCAGTTTATTATTAGGCAGACATCATTAGGCAGTTTTTTTTACAGAGTCTTTGGCCCCTTCCACACTCGCGTTGCATTTCACGTCAGAGTCTGATCAGGGTGCGATCAGGGTTTGGTCAGTGAAAAACGCACATTTTGCATCAGAGTGCAATCAGTTTTCAGTCAGAGTTTGTTCAGTGTCTCAGTTTTTCACGCGCGTTTTTGATGCAATTGCAATGCAATTTCAATGCGTTTTTCACGCGCAGAAAATGCAGGTGAAAAGTCAGGTGCACACTTCAGCCAAGGTTTGAGCTCAAAATCCAGTATCAATCCACAAATATAAGTCACCATGGAAGCAGCTCTCCAAATTGCAAGAAGGTAATTTATTCACCCATAGACAGATGTACAATACAACGTTTCACCTACTCCTTGGAGTCATTATCAAGTTGGTCCATCTGCAACATCCCTGCCAATGCATAGGCAGGCTGGTAGTTGCAAATAGCACCCTCTGCAGGTCCGGAGCTTTAAGGGGGAGTCACAAATCCTCTAGGAAGGTTCTAGAACCTGGGTATTGTGTAATTGCAGCTGTAGATACTGCTTGGAAAGACAACAGTTAACTGGTGGATGCAATTATCCAATGATCTGTCTGTTATGTGATTGGAGAGGTGCTACCACCTGACCAGGGGGAGAATAAAAACCCCTGCAGGGTGAGAGAACATGGTTCAGTCTCAGGCTCAGTTTTAGCAGGCTGTTTGTCTGCCACAGATATGAAAGGCTAGGCCTCAGTGGGGGATGTTGCACATCTATTAGGGGGTTGCCATGATAGACAGACCAAGTTGCTGTACTTTATATTGGGTGTAATCTAAAGACATGGAAGATAAATACCCATTTGCATCCATAGGTGTTCTCTTATGGTTTGCTATGCCTATGCTATGTTAAAAGTCTGTCCAGTCTTTCCTGTTATAAATAACCTGTCCCTTTATACATCATTCTGTTTAAAATCAATTAATAGTTATTTTGATTTAGCATCATATATACTCACTGGGGGAGATTTATCAGAAGTGTCTGAAAGCAGCACTGTATAGTTGCCCATGTAAACCAATCAGGGATCAGATTTTCATTATTCCACAGCAGTTCATAAAATGAAAGCTGAGGTCTGATTGGTTTCCATGGGCAACTTGAACAGTTTTACCTCAGATTCTTCTGATAAATCTCCCCCACTGGCTAAATATAATTCACTAGATTTCTTCACTCTGCTTATGTTCTTCTTTGCCTCTTGACCACCTTGGACAAAATGAGACCTTATGTTGCATCATAATACCTTTCCTTTCAATTCAATTTACTGTAGGTTTATATAAATGATAGACACATTTTTTGCTTGTTTTATTAGTTATTAGTCAGCTTTGCTTCTTACATATATTAATGAACCCTAACTACAGTACAACCGCAATTTCTAAACAGACATATTAACAAAATATAATAGTTATATTAACATGTCGTGATTATTAGGCACATGTATAGAACTGTCAACCAATCACAGCACAGCTTTCTTTACTATACTATTGCTATACTATAATGAAAAAGGTGTTTGCTAATAGTTATCAGAAGTATCTGAGAGCAGAACTGTTCTATTTGCCCATGACAACCAATCGGAGCTCAGCTTTCATTTTCCCACAGCTGTTTATAAAATTTAAGCTAAGCTCTGATTGGTGGGAAACTAGAACAGTTTTACCCAGTGGCGTAACTAGAAGCTGAGGAGCCCCAGTGCAAAGTCTGTGCCAGGCCCCCAACTATAATGTATGGTTTATAGTAATAGTCTTCTCATATGGGAAAGTGACACCATAAGGGCCCCCTAAACCTCTTGGGCCCTGGTGTGACCGCAACCTCTGCACCCCCTGGTTTTACGCCCCTGGTTTTACCACAGACACTTCTGATAAATCCCCTCAAAAGAGTTTTTGAAATGAACAGTTACAAAAATATTATCCCTATGTTAATAAAACACGATGGAAACCTTTATAAATACTACTGATACAGCGTTTTATTTTTCATTTAAGCAGAATATAAAAGACATATTGCTTGATTCGTATTACCAGAAGCACTGCATCATGGGAGTGTCAGCATTATTAAAACTCAGCTGCTTTAAGTCACATGAATGACTGTAGAGAACGGCAAACCACACTACCGTCCATAAGAGAACCAGGAAAGTTGTGGTTTCAATTCAGCAAATGTGAAAGGTGAATTCAAATTAGTTATACAGTGCAATTTTGTAATTTAAAGTATATAATATATTAAAATTCTTGTTTCTCAGATAATTTCCCTCCAAGTGGCGCTAATAAAATCTGTACACAGATGTGCAATAGTGGTCTATAGATAGTAGCCGGGCGGACACATGAATGTGTGAATTCGGCCTTAGGCCTTAATCATACGTCACTGTTATTGGGAGCCGACACCATCTGTGGAGTCTACAGATAGAAACGTATTATAGAAATATTTGTACCTCTTCTAGGTATTTGCCATGCTCTTGGTTTTGACTTCCAATGGCTGATGCAAATCACTAACCAAAACTCTGACTTGTGAACTAAACAGTATGTAACAAGGAATAAGGCATAGGTCTCCATAGGCAGCCAAATGTAGTCACCTCTACCACCTTTCATCCTTAGGTGTTTTTTTTAAAAACGAACCTATCATCATGAAGGGTATTTTTCTGTGATGACAGGTTCCAAAAGGAAATTTAAAGCTCAAAATAATTAATGCTTTGGTTAATCCTTCCTTCTTTACAATCCTTTAGTTTATCTCACCTGGCTCCCTGCCAAATTCCTGTGTTGAGTCCTGGAGGAAGCAGGACAGGCGCCGGGGTGGTCATCTCAAATCCAAATGGCAAATGGTTGTCAACAGGGGGAGGGAGGAGAAGTGACAGGATGTGGAAGGGGCTGGTTTGAAGAGGAGTGGGGAGGAACACTGAAGGGAGGAGGTGACGTCCGTTTACATTTGAAGTGCCCCCCTCCCCGGCCTCAGCACAAGATTCGGGCAGGGAGCAAAGTAAGATAAACTATAGGATTGTAAAGAAGTAACACAATTTAAGGACTAACCAAAAACATGATTTATATTGAGCAGTACTTAACCTTTTGGAACCTGTCATCACTGGAAAATGCCCTTCATGATGACAGGTCACCTGTCACCAACACCATTCTCAAGCAATCCTTGCTGTTGCTCATAATGTACACTACTGTCATATAAAATCATTAAGGAGACACTTATAAAAGGATACAAAGAGGCAGCGGAATTTGGTGCTACTTTTAAAAAAATGGAACTTCAACCATAAGAAAAGTTATTTTAAAATTGGATATTAATGATTAGTGGATATCAATATTACGAATCTGTATTTTGATTTGATTTGTATATAGTAAGAAGATCTTTCTATCAATCTATAAAAGAGTTGCATTTAAATGGCAAAGCTTATCTCAGCCTAATAATAAATTAAGGTACAGCAACTGTCTGCCTTATTTATCATGAATTCCATGTGTATAGCCACACGTTATCCATCTTTTCTATCAAGTAGAGGCATTAAACCATTGAGACTCTGCTGAGACATCACTCATAGTAGAGTTGATAAACCCCAAGCAAACTCGTAAACCTCAACAACTTTTCCTCTTTATACTGATGTTTGCTCTTCGTTACACCATTGCATTTAGCAGCAGTCTTCTTTTCATGACTGCTAGAGTTGACTTTCCACACCGCAGGGGTATTCAGCTGCTCTGATATCCAGACATTACCTTCCGGGTAAAGTCTTCCCCTTAAGTTATAGTTTGTGCATTGACAAGTTCATAGTACTCCCCTTGGTTTGCCAGGAGTTGTTGATGAGTTCCCTTTTCTATTACCCTCCCGTTCTTCATTACCACAATAAGGTCTGCATTCTGGACTGTGGACAGTCTATGGGCAATCAGTATACAAGTCCTTCCCTTCCGTGCTTGATCCAGTGCTTGTTGTACAACCTGACCATGAAAGAAAAGAAAGTTCAGAAATTACCAGAATAAGGCTACATTCACACTGGCGGTACTGGGGAGAGGAGATTGCGATGTATGGGGGACGTGTATACGCCGTATATACAACGGCTGTATATACGTCCCCCATACATTCGTGTAAATGTACCCTAAGTGGACAAGAAGTGATAACGCCCCTCGTTTACCCAACCCCTTGAGGTAAATATTGGTCCAGGAGGAGGGGTATAGTTTCTAATTACAGAGTATCTTATAGGATATGCTCTCTGGGAAGAGGTATGCAGATTAGCTCTCCTCCAAAAGGAAGAAAACACCGCCCCTAAGGCCCCCTGTCAGTAGCTATCCTTTAAGTTAATGTATGACCCACTAGCGGGCCTTGAAACATAAATAGATACCTATCCAAACCAGGGTCTAAAAAGGAAAGGTTTTTTTTAACAGAAAACTCAGATCTTAAGGCTCTTGAATGGGTGACATAGACTACAGATACAGTGGGTACTAAGACTTCCACAAAATTGTATTAAAAAATATGTCTTATCCTCACCTTTTCACTCTCATTGTCCAGGGCTGAGGTGGCTTCATCAAGCAAAAGAACTTTTGGAGATCGGATCAGTGCTCGGGCAATAGCGATTCTCTGCTTCTGACCTCCAGACAGTTGAGTGCCTTTTCCTCCCACTGGAGTATTATATTTCTGAAGGGTTATTTGTAGATATAAGAAAAATATTATAACATTATTACAGTACAATAAGGCTTCATACACATAAAGTCATGCACTTCTAGTCATGTAGGGCCATGCAGACATTTTTTGGAGATAAATTTGAGGTTACTTGACATTGACCCCAGGACGGAATATGACACCTCATGATGCCCATGATTGCAGTTGACAAAGTTCAGGCCACAAGATGGAAGAGACCAGCCATTATTTGCTGTTTTGGGAAATGTTTAACCTGGGGTAGAATTAAGACTGCCATGGATCTTTGGCCGGGAAGTAAGCATCATGTCATAAGGCCTCTTGTAGGTCATGCTTAATGTCAAGGAAACTGCCTAACGAGATAGCTAAAAGAGGTGTGGTTTTCCTTATCCCATCCTGGAAAACTTTTCCCAGAATCCCCTTAGTAGAGCATCCATGGCTATAAGACTCCACACTCCTAAAGGGTGGCCTTAATTGGCAGTCTCTGTAAGAAGAACTTATACTTTCCGACCCTAGTCACAAGCCTCTCACTTAGCCAAACCAGTTCCCTACGCTGTACTGAAGAGACCCAATGAGGTCGAAACATTACACAGTGCTGTCTACAGTTGGGAGTCTGTGCCTTCTGGAATAGATATACTGGTTTGGTTTTAATCCCGCATCATGTCATAAGGCCTCTTGTAGGTCATGGCTGATGTCAAGGGAGCTGCCTTACAAGGTAGCTAAAAGAGGGATGGTTTTCCTTATCCCATGTATATTTTCCCATGGATCTTTGGCTGCATGATAAAATATTTGTTTATATGGCTTGAAATTCACTGCAGTTTACAGAATATAAATAGTTGGCAAATTTTGTTTATTAGAAAGTATCTGTAGTATCAAACTTGGTGAGTGGTCACAGGCCATCTCCAGAAGCCCAAACCACCCATTATATAATCTTCCCCTGGTTTAGTCATGTGTCGCCCCCTTGCCTCCCATCTTTATAGGACTGGGAAACCCTTTGAGTATATGCATTTTGAAAATGAGTGGTGAATGCCTGTGTGCATTTACGTCAGTATGCATTTCGTGTAGCACGTGCAGCACCCAAAGATTATAAAGAATTTTGGAGGAATACCTCTGGCTTTGTGCATTGTAGAATATGGGACTGTCTAATGTCTAGGAACACCATTATTACTCTTCACTTTTTCTTTTTACTGTGTATAAAATATGCACAAGTTTTATACTGTATTCCTAGTCAAACAATACTTACCTCTGGCAGTTCATCTATGAAGGAGTGAATGTTTGCAGCTTTTGCAGCTTGTACTATCTCCTCCATAGGAACTTCTCGAGAGTTGTCCCCATAGGCGATGTTCTCAGCAATACTGCGGTCAAACAGCACTGGCTCCTGGGATACTATCCCTATCTGATTTCTTAGCCATTGCACATTCAAATTTTTGGCTTCTTTTTTGTCAAACAGCTGAAAAGAGAAAGTTCACTTTTTAAGAATTTGTTTGGTAGAAAGTTGTGGCCTTTCTGTTCTTATTCATAGATTCTACCATGTACTGGATCTATTACAGATGTTTATAGACTTGATTTCCCCCTTAAATTGATTCAAAATGATTTGGAACAATTTTAATGAAATGCCCTACCACTGCTCCTTGGAGTGGATCATAGAACCTCTGGAGAAGCTGGATGGAGGTGCTCTTCCCGCATCCACTGCTCCCGACAAATGCCACGGTTTGTCCTTTGGATATTGCCACAGATAATGCTTTCAGGACAGGAACGTCTGGACGAGTTGGATAATTGAAAGAAACTTTCGATAAATCTAAATTTCCTTCACATGTTTCCTATTGTAGAAAATAAACATAATTAATATATTATTTAATATAATAAATATATAATAAATATTAGAATGAAAACCAGTATCATAAGGGTTAATAAAAAGTACAAAGTGCTGTGTCATGTCCTTACCGGTTGTTGTCCTTCCTCGCTGTAGCTGTCGATAGAAGGTTCAGTGTTGAACAAATGAAACAAATGTGAAGCCGCAGATTTGGCTTTTGCATAATCAGGAGCAAAGGATAATGTTTGTCCTACAGTAATAGCTCCGTACGTCAGGCAGGAAAACACACTGTGAAATATAACAATTATTTACATGAGTCATTTCTTTCATATCTAACAACAAAACCCAGTATATATACATATTACATATATAAAAAAAACACATAGGGCCATCTTTTTTAAGGACACATAATGCAGTTTGCCTGTGTACTGTAGTGTGCAGGGTGTGCCAGATTCAGGAATAGTGGTGCACGTTCTTCATGAATGGGTCACGTGCGACACATATGAGACGGGGACACTTTTTAAATACATATGCACGCAGTTTGCACAGAAAAAACATGCAAAGTCTGACGGAAAATCAGTGCGGGGGCTTTATTAAATCTAGGCCATAGTATTTTAAAAATTAATCAATAAGATCAAACCAACTCAATTTTTGATATATTCTGTATTATACTACCAAACTATTATATTCATGAGATGTAGGAAAGATACAGAAAGCTGTTGATGGAATTCAGTGAAAATTATGTATTTGTTGTCCACAGTGACACCGAAAAATGTTTATTTAGGTGAACAATTTTCCTTGAGTGTAGAGACTCCAGGAAAAGGTTAAGTAAAAGGGGTATTCCAGTTACACTATGATGTAGAATTGAGATAAAGTCACTCCACGTCCCTCCAGGACGACCTGGCCTGAAGCAGGCCTAACAGGTATAATAATAATCACAATACCTGTGCGGTTCAGGCATTGTGATTATTTCAGTGCTTGTAATCCAGAAAACTGCCATACAAACCCTGATAAATCTCCCCCAATGAATTTATTCCTACACATATGTAAAATACCTGTTTATGTTCCAACTGCCCTCAATACTATAGAAGTAATACTACTTACAGAAACACATCCTCGGGGATCATCCTTCCAGTTTCAATCATATAAGCCCCGAAACGGTAGCTTGCTGCATAGGTGAAGTGTATGAAGGACTGGCTGAATGCAAAGCAAATGCCATAAATCTGAGCTTTGCGCTGGGAATTCCTAAAATATATCAGGTTAAAGTCAGTTTTACCATACTGAGAGTGTAACAATGGGTGACATTACAAATCACATTGAATGTGATGACATTGAATACAGATACATTATTTATACATGACCTTATCTTAGCTACAGGTACAGTGACTGCTGGTGTCTGCTAAACATGACATTATTAATATGTAAAATAAATAATGTAGCTTGGATTGTGTGTAAGTTAGGCTGCCCATATAAAGAAACACTGCACATAACAGCATTTGGAGGTGTCAGACAGTACTTTATTCCCCATGAGAAAGAATTGAATGTCTTAATCTAACACGCTGATCCTTATGAACTTGAGGACAAGACATGTTTCAAAGACATGATAATAATAAGAAAAACGTTGATGACATCTGACCTGAACGGCTTCTGTAAGCTTTCACTGTACATTTCTTCAAATGTCATCTCTCTTGTCAGTGATACCACAGTTCGGATATTGTCCACAGCTTCTGTTGCAATCTACAAAAGAAAAAATAAATAATCCGGTTTGGGTTTTCCAAGTTCAGTCTAACTTTGAAAAAAACTTCAGTTCGGGTATCAGAGCACCCTGTCATGGGCGCCCCCGCGATCCATGTCACAGATCGTGGTCACACAAGTGCCCCTCCCCACGCTCCTGCTCCCATCCTGGCAAGGCCGTGCGCGTCCCCGTCGCCTAGGGTGCGCACGCGCAGGCACTCAAAGATTTAAAGGACTAGTGCACCGCTGATTGGCGCTGGCACTTCCGGGTTTCCCATAAAGACCGCCGCCTTCCATCACTCCCCGCCAGATCTTTGAGCTACCTAGCCATAGAAAAAGATTCCCTGCATTGTTCCTGTGACCTTCCTGTTCCCTTCTGAGTTGGTCTCCTGTTGTGACCTTGGACCTGACCTTTGACCTCTGCATATCTGCCACCTGCCCTGACTATGTGCCTGTTCTCGAGCCTGAATGCTGATTCCTCGACCTTGGCTGCCACCGTGGGCTAGTCGTACCTTTGGAACGACCTGGTAGCACCCTGCCACAGCAAGACCATCTCGCTTTGAGGCGGGCTCTGGTGAAGACCAGGTGCCATTTAGATTTTGGTCTTGAGTGTTGGCTAGTAACATGGTCCAGAGGGTCCACTGACCCTAAACCCTGACACACCCACTGGTTAAACCTGTGACCTGTGCTGGCACCGACCTCAGGAACTTAAACCTGCAATTTTTAGCATTGACCCAAACATTGGGGTTGGGATCAACTCAACACTAATCCTAACCTTAAGCCATTCACTGTCTTAGGAATTGTAGACGATAATATCAGAATCCCTTGTGGCCTAAGACGCTGAAAACAACCTCTTAACTAGAGATGATCGGACTTGATGTTGGGGTTTGGTTTTGGCTGCCTGAAACATATTGTTGGATTGCCAATCTGGCAAATGAATGACGCTAGCAGTTAGCCATGGCTATGATTGGTCAGGCGGAGTTCCCCTTGCAAATCATAGCCATGTGTAGTAGCCCAGGGTTGTTCATCTCTACTCTTAACTACTCTAGACTTCCAGGATTTTTAATATCAAAGACAGCGTACGTTCAGCTTTTCGATTTTTGGGATAAATAACAATGCTCCAAAGAAATCAATTGCTTAGAAATCAATTGCTTAGAAATAAGCAATTTTATGCAACTAGAAACACAAATGCAATTAGCTAGTAAATGAGCATTTGTCTGTCCAGTGGACTAAGAGTCCCTTAACATAGATCTGCAAGATCGGAGGACTACATGCCATCAGCTGTCAATAATACAATCATGGCTTCTCCTGAATAAGTGGGAAGTTATTCTTTCAATAATACTTTTGGCCTAAATAGGGGGCATTGTTAAGCAGTGCTAAAGGTTTAGGCTTAACCAAATTAATAATTCTAAAGCTTTGTTTCTTTAGCGCTTTTCAAATCATGGGGTACATAAGGAAACAAAAAAGGCATTACACCTAATAACATATACATTAACATATCACCTCAATGGTTTGTAAACTATAGTAACCTAAGTCCAGCCAGGAGTCATTACCTTGCCAGCATACTGAAGCTGTTTTTTATCACGATTAGCAAAGCCAACCAGTGCATTGGTCTCCAGAAATCCAGTGACTACAAGAACAGGAGTGAGGACTAGAATCAGCAATGTCATTTCCCACCCAAAAATGAATGAGAGAATGACCCCTGCTCCCATTGTGGAAAAGTTTGCAGCGATCAGTCCAAGTCTGGAGCCGGTTGCCTGAAAAATATTGAATTGTCATTGAAAAATAGCAAAGAAATCGTAAATCCGATTTGAGTAAACAATAGCACAGTAAAATGATAATCTTTTCATAATCCACGGATATCACAAATTGAAATCTATTGTCATCACCATGCAGAAGTTGAGAAGAGAATATGTAATACATATTTGTATGTAACTGGGTATGGCTGTGATTGGTCAGTTAGACACCTTATAGACACACGTGGCCAATCACAGCTATATATAGTTGCTAGGGGCATAAAGCCATCTGATTGGCTGCTCTGAAGCCCATCAAGCAACATGTATGGGTTTGAGAATAGAGGATATTGAACCTAAAGTTTGGGTCCACTCATCTCTAAGTCTTACCTTAGATTGATTATAGGTTAATGATATTTTAAACTCCTACAGGTTTTTTTTTGCAACTCTATATTGAAACTTCAATAATTAGTAAAAAACCCCTCAAATTAGGATGATGTGTACTCACAGCCTGTATCTGTGAAGCGTCTGTGGCAAGTCTAGTAGTTAAAGCTCCTGTACTGTTTTTCTTGTCATCAAACCATGACATTTCCTTAAGACACAGAAAATATCAAATTTACATAACAATACACAAAAGCAGATACAACTGCAGCTCAAAACATCTGATCTGAAACTTACCTGACGCAGCATTGATTTAAATGCCATTTGTCTTAGCCGCATGGTGAGGACCTCTCCCGACCTGCCAAACATAAAACCCTAAAAAACAAACAAAAAAGGGCCTGATATGTTACATACTGATGCCTATTCAGAAAATGACAAACTATGCTTTTATCAACAATTACATAGTTACAATAAGTTCAATTAAGCGACTCTATAAACTCCTAAATCAGCATACTTTTTAACATTTCCCAACATACCTTTTTAAAAAAAATTCTCTGAAATAATTTAAGAGAAAATAATGTTCGTATTTGTATGCAAATGTGTGTGGAGGGGATATGAGGTTATTTACCAATATACATTTACTAAAAGTTTTTCTCTGCTTTTTGATATGTAAAGTGAGGCCTCCTGTCTTTTATCTCATCAGCTAAACATCCCTGTCCATAAAATGGGCGCAGATGGAGGGTCATGTGATCTCTATCTGTCCATGAGCAATCACCCTGCCAGGACCTTAATCTTATATCCATGAATACTGTCATAAGGTCCCATAAGGGTCACATGATCCTTTATCTGGGGCCATTTTATGGATAGGAATCTCTGGCTGATGAGGTAAAAGACAGGAGGCTTCACTTTACATAGCAAAAAAGCAGAGCAGAACTTCTAATAGATGTATATTGGTAAAATACCTCATTTTTTGCTCCTCACACTAACATGCACATGAGGTAAAGTGGCCAACCCCTTTAATTAATGTCAATTAATCCATGATTATGAAGATATTTTCCCCAAATTGCAGTCTGTGCAGAAAAAAAAAGATGCCAACCTTTCCTTTATGTACGGACCTACAAAAACGGATGATATGGGGACCGTTTACATACAGGTCAGAAACTCGTTACACATGGATGACACATGTAACGCATAGGGATAATGGATCCGTTGTTTGAAGCCCGACAATAACAGCTCACGCAAATGTTTTATTTGACTGAATATTACTTCTTATATGACCCCATACACGTTCCTAAAGATTAAACTATACATAAAATCCATATGTAGATAAATTGCTTACCTGCAGAAAAAATGTAAAGAAGGAAGCCACACCAATAACAGTAACTATAATGGAGTAAAGATTTATTTCAGTTCGTATGAACTCTGGGTCATTGGTTCCAAATATCTATGGAAAGGAAATAGTTTAGAGATTAAAATCATATGGCCATAAAAGAATTAACGAAGATGCTGGAATAAGATATATATATATATCAGTCAGAAGTTGAGTAGATGAACTGAACCAAAATAAATGTTGACTTAGAAAATGTTCAGACACGTTCTGTGGTCTATTTACTTTGTACTAAATACAGCCCCGTACTTTTTCCAGATGCTATGCTCTGTATTACAGTTTCATCAGAATTGTTAAAGGGAAATTGTCATCAGGAGCCCTTTTTCTGGCTCCCCCATGTCCCCATAGAGAATAGTGTACCCATTGCCAGAGAGTTTTTATAGTAAAACTGGCTTTTTCCAAAAAAAAAATAAGTTTAGATGAAAGTTTACCTTTCTGTATGCAGAACTGTGTCCATAGTCCCCTGGGAGTGGCCAATGAGGATTGGGGTAGATCTGTATGATGTCCTGAGGGTGGAAGCTAAAGGGGGAGGAGATATGGGGGACATGGGAGGTTTATATTATTTGAAAAAGATGCCTGAGGGAGCAGATTCCCAAGGGTGGGAGGGGAAACCACTTCTCATTGGCCACTCCCATAGGACAAAGGACACAGCTCTGCATACAGAAAGGGAAACTTTGATCAAACTTATCTTTTTTTCAGAAAAACTCTTTGGCCATGCAAAGACTATTTTCTATTGGGACATCGGGAAGCCAGAAAAAGGGTTCCTGTTGACAGGTTCCCTTTAAGAAATCAGTCATAAGGCTGTGTACACTGCAAGAATACTGTGTTCTTCCATTCTCAATAGATAAGGTCGTCACCAACGCCTATAAAAATACTTACAGCTATAACTTTAGCAAACAGTACGCTGAAAGCCGGATGAGCTCCTCCATTGATAATTGCAGCGATGGTTCCCAACATTATATACGGCCACTCAGATTTATTCAGTTTTAATATTCTAAAAAAAGAAATTTTGGGAAGTTTTTCCTGGAAAAAGAAGAAAATATAATTAGTGGCCATGATAATAGCTGTTGTTGACCGATTTGTCAACTTTATAGATGATAGTTGCTTACAGTACATCCATAATTCATCCTGGGGAATGGTACTGTTCTGTTTGGAATGATTGGCTTCAAAAGTTACAAAATAATAGTTTTTATGAGTGATCATGATAAAACAATCTTATACCATTTTGTAAACTAATGTGTGTCCATGTTTACAAACTACAAAGAAACTCAGACTACATTAGTTTTGTTTGTAGTCTATCACTATGGAAACATATAGGTCATTTTTTTTACTGCTGCACGACTATATACTGCTCATTGAAAGAGTGTTAACCATGACAGTCAGTATATATTTGGCGGCTTAGTCCAGTGTACTGGCCAGAAGGAGCAGTACTGCAGTAATGGCTCTGTTTTTAGACAGCTTGGATCACACTGCACACTCCGAGGACCATCAAAGTGGTCTCTGCACATTAACCATGTGATAGCCAGCCAATAGAAAAAAAAAGGCCTCCAAAATCCATCATCTGCCTGAGCCCATCTGCCTGTGCTGAGCCCAACTAGCAAATAAATTATACAAATAGTATTGATTTATACAGTGTAAGTTTAAAGGTATAGTTCCCCAAACCCCCTTGACTCAAAATGTCTTTTTACCCCTTAGAAATAACCAAAACTAAAAATATAAAAATGTGTTTATTTCCAAATTTTTTGCCTTTTTTCCTTTGATATGAAAAAAAATCTATTGTATGCATCATCCTATTGCATAACACCATAGTCTAATGTCTCTTAAAGAAAACAATATACTGTAGACCAAATGTTTATTGAATTAGAATTGTAATAGTTATTTGCAGTTAACAAGGCCCATTACTTAAACTAAAAAATTATCTGGTCAGAAAGGGGGGGTAAACACACCGGTAATGAAGAATTCAATTAATATTAACTATGTATTCATTTTCGAATGCGGTAGGGTGAACTTTGCCTCCATTTTGGGCCCCGTTATAAAAATCTGCTGTATTATTAACAAATTCTTTAGCTGTATCGTTGATTTTACCTCGTCCGTTTCCTCCTCTATGTCTTCTTCCTCTCCTTTTTCCGATAGAGAAAATTTCCCATTGGACATGTTAGAATATAATCTCTGCACCTGCGGAGGCTTCCCCTGTTTTTCATGCTCGTTTTCTCCACTTTCTGTGTCTTCTGCTGCCTGTATAGTCTGAAAGAAAAACATGTTGCAGTAGTCAAGATTATTTGTTTTTGCAGCATGACCTGGGCCATAAGAAACCAGAAGAATTCAACCATTTCCATTTAGTTTCTTCAGTTGTCAATAGAATATGTACAGTAGGATTCTGACTAACATTACTTTTATCATTACTTCTCTAAAAAATACTAATTCTAACTACCCAGATATCATAAAACAAAAAAATGTAGTGGTTTCGAATAATGTTATTTAAAGGACATCTACCACCAGGATGAAAGACTGTATGCAAATGAGCTGGAGCGGCTCCAGGCACCATTAACACCTATGAAGATTGGAGCCCCATAGGCTGATTAGCATATAGTCTTTCGACCTGGTTGTAAATGCCCTTTAATCACTAAATTTCTTATACTGTTCTGCAAAGGCAAATGTGGCGTATCCCCTTACCCTTTTTGGGGGTATATTCACGGTGCCTAGGTGCCTATGACTATTTCTAAGGTGTTTAAGATATTTACCATTTTACAGGGTTTACTATCCTTAGCCATACAGTAAGAGTTCTTTTAGTAGACCATTAGAGATGAGCGAGCACTAAAATGCTCGGGTACTCGTTATTCGAGACGAACTTTTCCCGATGCTCGAGTGCTCGTCTCGAATAACGAACCCCATTGAAGTCAATGGGAGACTCGAGCATTTTTCAAGGGGACCAAGGCTCTGCACAGGGAAGCTTGGCCAAACACCTGGGAACCTCAGAAAAGGATGGAAACACCACGGAAATGGACAGGAAACAGCAGGGGCAGCATGCATGGATGCCTCTGAGGCTGCATAATCGCACCATTATGCCAAAATTATGGGCAACAGCATGGCCATGACAGAGTGACAGAATGAAGCTAGATAGCATCTAAAACATGCAATAATTGACCCTGACACTATAGGGGACGGCATGCAGAGGCAGCAGGCTAGAGAGTGGCATGGCGACATACCCTAAATGGACTCAGGCTTCAAACCAATGGGTGGCAGAGAGGAACCAAAGGAGGTGAGCAAGAAGCGCTCAAATAATATTGGTACATGATAAAAGTTTGCCAGTATATTTTGTGGATTACACAGCAGGGTGGCGACAAAGTTAACATGGAAGCCATGAAAACAACCCAAAATTCTGCCTGACACAGCTCGTTTGATAAGGGGACCATGTATGGAGGCAGTGAACTAGTAGTAGATTAAAGGTGCTGCAGTTAAAACTATGTTAGTTGGATCTTGGCATGGAGCTGGCGCTCCGCTGCCAGGCGAGCTTTCGCCAATCCAAGCCCCTGTCTCTAGGCTACTCCCCAAACAGCACTTCTAAGAACCTTTTGTATAAGATCAAGTGTAGTAGCGTTCTTATAAGTTTAGGATATGCCGGGTGAGGGGAATGTAAACAGATGCGCAAGAAGCGCTGAAATAATATCGGTAAATGATAAAAGTTTGCAAGTATATTTTGTGGATTACACAGCAGGGTGGCGACAAAGTTAACAAGTTTGATGTGGAATGCCCTGTAATAGCTCTTGGGCGGTGTGCCTTTTATCGCCTAGGCTCAGCAGTTTGAGCACCGCCTGCTGTCGCTTAGCGACGGCACTGCTGCTGTGCCTAGAGCTACCGACTGATGGCGCCATGCCCACGGATGGTAATTCGGAGGAGGAGGAGGTGGAGGAGGGTTGGGAGGAGGTATAGTAGGCCTTTGAGACCTGGACCGAGGTAGGCCCCGCAATTCTCTGCGTCGGCAGTATATGACCAGCCCCAGGGTCAGACTCTGTCCCAGCCTGCACCAAGTTAAGTGTAGTAGCGTTCTTATAAGTTTGGGATATGGCGGGTGAGGGGAATGTAAACAGATGCGCAAGAAGCGGCTGATGCGCATGGAGCTGGCGCTTCGCTGCCAGGCGAGCTTTCGCCAATCCAAGCCCCTGTCTCTAGGCTACTCCCCAAACAGCACTTCTAAGAACCTTTTGTATAAGATCAAGTGTAGTAGCGTTCTTATAAGTTTAGGATATGCCGGGTGAGGGGAATGTAAACAGATGCGCAAGAAGCGCTGAAATAATATCGGTAAATGATAAAAGTTTGCAAGTATATTTTGTGGATTACACAGCAGGGTGGCGACAAAGTTAACAAGTTTGATGTGGAATGCCCTGTAAAAGCTCTTGGGCGGTGTGCCTTTTATCGCCTAGGCTCAGCAGTTTGAGCACCGCCTGCTGTCGCTTAGCGACGGCACTGCTGCTGTGCCTAGAGCTACCGACTGATGGCGCCATGCCCACGGATGGTAATTCGGAGGAGGAGGAGGTGGAGGAGGGTTGGGAGGAGGTATAGTAGGCCTTTGAGACCTGGACCGAGGTAGGCCCCGCAATTCTCTGCGTCGGCAGTATATGACCAGCCCCAGGGTCAGACTCTGTCCCAGCCTGCACCAAGTTAAGTGTAGTAGCGTTCTTATAAGTTTGGGATATGGCGGGTGAGGGGAATGTAAACAGATGCGCAAGATGCGGCTGATGCGCATGGAGCTGGCGCTCCGCTGCCAGGCGAGCTTTCGCCAATCCAAGCCCCTGTCTCTAGGCTACTCCCCAAACAGCACTTCTAAGAACCTTTTGTATAAGATCAAGTGTAGTAGCGTTCTTATAAGTTTAGGATATGCCGGGTGAGGGGAATGTAAACAGATGCGCAAGAAGCGCTGAAATAATATTGGTAAATGATAAAAGTTTGCCAGTATATTTTGTGGATAACACAGCAGGGTGGCGACAAAGTTAACAACTTTGATGTGGAATCCATGAAAACAACCCAAATTTCTGCCTGACACACCTCGTTTGATAAAGGGACGATGTATGGAGGCAGCTATATGGACGAGTTTTGGAGGTAGCAATGGAGACAACGTGTGGAGGCTGCTATGGAGACAATTTAATTTGGATAGTGCCTGTATGTGGCAGTCCCAAAAATTTTTCAAACCAGAGGAGCAGGTAGGTGGCCCTCCAGTAAAATGGAATAGATTGAGTGCCTGTATGTGGCAGTCCAAAAAAATTTTCAAACCAGAGGAGCAGGTAGGTGGCCCTCCAGAAAAATTGAATAGATTGAGTGCCTGTATGTGGCACTCCCAAAAATTGTTTAAAACAGAGGACCGGGTAGGTGGCCCTCCAGAAAAAGTGAATATATTGAGTGCCTGTATGTGGCACTCCCAAAAATTGTTTAAAACAGAGGACCGGGTAGGTGGCCCTCCAGAAAAATTAAATGCATAAAGTACTATAGCTAGAGCCAGTGGGCCCTGTCAAAAAATAGCCAGTTTCCTCTGCTTTACTGTACAAAGAGGAGGAGAAGGAGGAAAATTAGGAGGAGGAGGAGTGGATCAATTATTCAGGTTGAGCTTCCTTCACCTGGTGGAGATTGGAAATTATGAGAAATCCAGGCTTTATTCATCTTAATAAGCGTCAGCCTGTCAGCGCTGTCAGTCGACAGGCGTGTACGCTTATCAGTGATGATGCCACCAGCTGCACTGAAAACCCGCTCGGACAAGACGCTAGCGGCAGGGCAGGCAAGAACCTCCAAGGCGTACAGCGCCAGTTCGTGCCACATGTCCAGCTTTGAAACCCAGTAGTTGTAGGGAGCTGTGTGATCATTTAGGACGATGGTATGGTCAGCTACGTACTCCCTCACCATCTTTCTGTAAAGATCAGCCCTACTCTGCCGAGACTGGGGACAGGTGACAGTGTCTTGCTGGGGTGACATAAAGCTGGCAAAAGCCTTGTAAAGCGTACCCTTGCCAGTGCTGGACAAGCTGCCTGCTCGCCTACTCTCCCTCGCTACTTGTCCCGCAGAACTACGCACTCTGCCGCTAGCGCTGTCAGAAGGGAAATACTGTTTCAGCTTGTGCACCAGGGCCTGCTGGTATTCATGCATTCTCACACTCCTTTCCTCTGCAGGGATGAGAGTGGAAAGATTTTGCTTGTACCGTGGGTCCAGGAGAGTGAACACCCAGTAATCGGTGCTGGAATAAATTCTTTGAACGCGAGGGTCACGGGATAGGCAGCCTAGCATGAAATCTGCCATATGCGCCAGAGTACCAACGCGTAAGAATTCACTCCCCTCACTGGCCTGACTGTCCATTTCCTCCTCCTCCAACTCCTCCAACTCCTCTTCTTCTGCCCATACACGCTGAACAGTGAAGGACTCAACAATGGTTCCCTCTTGTGTCTCGCCAACATTCTCCTCCTCTTCCTCCTCATCCTCCTCCACCTCCACCTCCTCCGATATGCGCTGAGAAACAGACCTGAGGGTGCTTTGGCTATCAACAAGGGAATCTTCTTCCCCCGTCTCTTGTGACGAGCGCAAAGCTTCCGACTTCATGCTGATGAGAGAGTTTTTCAACAGGCCAAGCAGCGGGATGGTGAGGCTGATGATGGCGGCATCGCCACTGACCATCTGTGTTGACTCCTCAAAGTTACTCAGCACCTGACAGATATCAGACATCCACGTCCACTCCTCATTGTAGACTTGAGGAAGCTGACTGACCTGACTACCAGTTCTGGTGGAAGTTGACATCTGGCAGTCTACAATCTCTCGGCGCTGCTGGTAAACTCTGTATAACATGGTCAGTGTTGAATTCCACCTCGTGGGCACGTCGCACAACAGTCGGTGATCGGGCAGTTGGAGGCGGCGCTGCGCTGCCCTGAGAGTGGCAGCATCTGTGCTGGACTTCCTGAAATGTTTACAATTGTTGCTTAGGAAGCAACACAAAAGGTCCTTGTGACCAGTTAAAATTTAACTTTTACTTCAGGATTCCTTAAAACAAGGGGGATCGCAATGTAAACATATATATATGAGCCTTGACATAAGAAGACGCATTAAAAGAATATGGCGAATGTGGGGAAATTTCTCAATTCCTGTTGTTTGCTGGTACAATAGGTTGGTGGGACGGTATGATTCGCTAAAGGGGTGCTACTGTACCGATATAATATCGGGATAGACAATTGTGGGGTATTTTGCTTATAGCGGCTGTATATCTCACTGCGGTGGTGTGTACCGGATTGTCTCTATAGGATATACCTATTCACCTCTGGGCCCGATACCCCCTGAGGACGCCATGCCAATGGCGAAACATGTCGGGGGGGCTGCCTGAGCCTATTTTTTAATTGATGACGAATTATGTGGAGACTCTTTTAGGACTGAGGGTCGTACTGCAGAGACCAATAGTCCAGGAATACTTGCCAACGACTATCAATGTATGAATGTGTTGTGTGGATGGTGTGATCTAGTTTAAAATCAAGTATGCTATTGCTTGTGGTGTGAAAATATACCAATCTCCAGAGGTGAATAGGTATATCCTATAGAGACAATCCGGTACACACCACCGCAGTGAGATATACAGCCGCTATAAGCAAAATACCCCACAATTGTCTATCCCGATATTATATCGGTACAGTAGCACCCCTTTAGCGAATCATACCGTCCCACCAACCTATTGTACCAGCAAACAACAGGAATTGAGAAATTTCCCCACATTCGCCATATTCTTTTAATGCGTCTTCTTATGTCAAGGCTCATATATATATGTTTACATTGCGATCCCCCTTGTTTTAAGGAATCCTGAAGTAAAAGTTAAATTTTAACTGGTCACAAGGACCTTTTGTGTTGCTTCCTAAGCAACAATTGTAAATATTTAAGTTTAATCTATAGGTCCGACCAATAAGTGGTCCTAGGACTATCTAGAAAACTATAATTTTGGACTTCCTGAAATGCGCACAGATGCGGCGCACCTTTGTGAGCAAATCAGACAGATTGGGGTATGTCTTGAGGAAACGCTGAACTATCAGATTTAACACATGGGCCAGGCATGGCACATGTGTCAGTCTGCCGAGTTGCAGAGCCGCCACCAGGTTACGGCCGTTGTCACACACAACCATGCCTGGCTTCAGGTTCAGCGGTGCCAGCCACAGATCAGTCTGCGCCGTGATGCCCTGTAATAGCTCTTGGGCGGTGTGCCTTTTATCGCCTAGGCTCAGCAGTTTGAGCACCGCCTGCTGTCGCTTAGCGACGGCACTGCTGCTGTGCCTAGAGCTACCGACTGATGGCGCCGTGCCCACGGATGGTAGTTCGGAGGAGGAGGTGGAGGAGGGGTGGGAGGAGGAGGAGGCATAGTAGGCCTGAAACACCTGGACCGAGGTAGGCCCCGCAATCCTCGGCGTCGGCAGTATATGACCAGCCGCAGGGTCAGACTCGCTCCCAGCCTCCACCAAGTTAACCCAATGTGCCTTCAGCGATAAATAGTGGCCCTGCCCGGCAGCACTCGTCCACGTGTCCGTGGTCAGGTGGACCTTGTCAGAAACGGCGTTGGTCAGGGCACGGATGATGTTGTCTGACACGTGCTGGTGCAGGGCTGGGACGGCACATCGGGAAAAGTAGTGGCGGCTGGGGACCGAATACCGAGGGGCGGCCGACGCCATGAGGTTGCGAAAGGCCTCGGTCTCTACTAGCCTATAGGGCAGCATCTCCAGGCTAAGCAGTCTGGAGATGTGCACATTAAGGGCTTGATCGTGCGGGTGGGTTGCACTATATTTGCGTTTCCGCTCCAGCGTCTGGGGTATGGAGAGCTGAACGCTGGTGGATGCTGTGGAGGATCGTGGAGGCGACGATGGGGTTTTTGTGGCAGGGTCCTGGGCAGGGGGCTGACTATCAGCTGACACAGGGGAAGGAGCAGTGGTGTGCACGGCCGGAGGTGAACGGGCTTGTTGCCACTGAGTGGGGTGTTTAGCATTCATATGCCTGCGCATACTGGTGGTAGTTAAGCTAGTAGTGGTGGAACCCCTGCTGAGCCTGGTTTGGCAAATGTTGCACACCACAGTCCGTCGGTCATCCGGTGTTTCCTTAAAGAACCTCCAGACTTCTGAAGATCTAGCCCTCGCCGCAAGAGCCCTCGCCAGGGGAGCTTCACTAGTTGACACATTTGGCGCTGATGCACCAGCTCTGGCCCTGCCTCTCCGTCTGGCCCCACCACTGCCTCTTCCAACCTGTTCTGGTCGAGGACTCTCCTCTGTCTCAGAAGCACTGTGTTCACCCGGCCTCTCAACCCAGCTTGGGTCTGTCACCTCATCATCCTCCGATCCCTCAGTCTGCTCCCCCCTCGGACTTCCTGCCCTGACAACAACTTCCCCACTGTCTGACAACCGTGTCTCCTCATCGTCGGACACCTCTTTACACACTTCCACTACGTCAAGAAGGTCATCATCACCCACAGACTGTGACTGGTGGAAAACCTGGGCATCGGAAAATTGCTCAGCAGCAACCGGACAAGTGGTTTGTGACTGTGGGAAGGGTCCAGAAAACAGTTCCTCAGAGTATGCCGGTTCAAATGCCAAATTTTCCTGGGAGGGGGCAGACTGGGGGGGAGGAGGCTGAGGTGCAGGAGCTGGAGGAGTGGCGATTTCGGTGACATGGGTGGACTGCGTGGAAGACTGACTGGTGGACAAATTGCTCGAAGCATTGTCAGCAATCCACGACATCACCTGTTCGCACTGTTCTGGCCTCAACAGTGCTCTACCACGAGTCCCAGTAACTTCAGACATGAACCTAGGGAGTGTAGCTCTGCGGCGTTCCCCTGCTCCCTCATAAGCAGGTGGTGTCTCACCCCGGCCAGGACCACGGCCTCTGACCCCTGCAGTAGTTGGACGCCCACGTCCCCGCCCTCGTCCTCTACCCCTAGCCCTCGGGTTAAACATTTTTAAAATGAGAGTTATAGCTTTAATTTTTTTTTAACTTTTTTTGTGTTTTTTTTTTTTTTTTGTGTTTTTGAGTTTTTAAAACCAAACGATGCTATCCTATTGCTATGGCTATTTTCTAGCCAAGTATGAAAGCACACTACTATGCCAGATGAGATGACACTGAGTTATTAAACAAAATAAACGTAAAATAAAAAAGGACAAATGGCAGACTGTGCCTAATTGAAATCCAACCCCTACTAAATTTTCCCACTTCGGTCTTTGCAATGGATATGTGCGTCACTAAGCGCAAAACACAGCGGTCGCAAGTCTCACTACAAATTGCTCACAATTGGCTAGTAGATGCACTGCAGCAAGTACAGCCACCAGCAGATCAACCAGAAATCAAATATATAACGCTACTGTAGGCGTAAGTAAGCCGTTTGGATTCTCCTATGGCTATTTTCTAGCCAAGTATGAAAGCACACTACTATGCCAGATGAGATGACGCTGAGTTATTAAACAAAATAAACGTAAAATAAAAAAGGACAAATGGCAGACTGTGCCTAATTGAAATCCAACCCCTACTAAATTTTCCCACTTCGGTCTTTGCAATGGATATGTGCGTCACTAAGCGCAAAACACAGCGGTCGCAAGTCTCACTACAAATTGCTCACAATTGGCTAGTAGATGCACTGCAGCAAGTACAGCCACCAGCAGATCAACCAGAAATCAAATATATAACGCTACTGTAGGCGTAAGTAAGCCGTTTGGATTCTCCTATGGCTATTTTCTAGCCAAGTATGAAAGCACACTACTATGCCAGATGAGATGACGCTGAGTTATTAAACAAAATAAACGTAAAATAAAAAAGGACAAATGGCAGACTGTGCCTAATTTAAATCCAACCCCTACTAAATTTTCCCACTTCGGTCTTTGCAATGGATATGTGCGTCACTAAGCGCAAAACACAGCGGTCGCAAGTCTCACTACAAATTGCTCACAATTGGCTAGTAGATGCACTGCAGCAAGTACAGCCACCAGCAGATCAACCAGAAATCAAATATATAACGCTACTGTAGGCGTAAGTAAGCCGTTTGGATTCTCCTATGGCTATTTTCTAGCCAAGTATGAAAGCACACTACTATGCCAGATGAGATGACGCTGAGTTATTAAACAAAATAAACGTAAAATAAAAAAGGACAAATGGCAGACTGTGCCTAATTGAAATCCAACCCCTACTAAATTTTCCCACTTCGGTCTTTGCAATGGATATGTGCGTCACTAAGCGCAAAACACAGCGGTCGCAAGTCTCACTACAAATAGCTCACAATTGGCTAGTAGATGCACTGCAGCAAGTACAGCCACCAGCAGATCAACCAGAAATCAAATATATAACGCTACTGTAGGCGTAAGTAAGCCGTTTGGATTCTCCTATGGCTATTTTCTAGCCAAGTATGAAAGCACACTACTATGCCAGATGAGATGACACTGAGTTATTAAACAAAATAAACGTAAAATAAAAAAGGAAAAATGGCAGACTGTGCCTAATTGAAATCCAACCCCTACTAAATTTTCCCACTTTGGTGTTTGAGGTGGATATGTGTGCCACTAAGAGCTAAACACAACGGTAGCAAGTCCCCCTGCTAATTCCTCACAAAATGGTACTAGATGCAAATAAAAAAAAAAAAAAGTAGAACGTTATTGTAGCCCTAAGAAGGGCTGTTGGGTTCTTGGAGATTCACTCCTGCCTAACACTATTCTAATAGAACAGCCTAACGCTTTCCCTGACCAGCAGCAGCTCTCTCCCTAGCAGCATCCAGACACAGAATGATCCGAGCAGCGCGGGCAGCGGCTAGTCTATCCCAGGGTCACCTGATCTGGCCAGCCAACCACTGCTATCGACGTGTAAGGGTACCACGTCATGCTGGGTGGAGTGCAGAGTCTCCTGGCTTGTGATTGGCTCTGTTTCTGGCCGCCAAAAAGCAAAACGGCGGGAGCTGCCATTTTCTCGAGCGGGCGAAGTATTCGTCCGAGCAACGAGCAGTTTCGAGTACGCTAATGCTCGAACGAGCATCAAGCTCGGACGAGCATGTTCGCTCATCTCTATAGACCATCATATAGTCCTGACTAGTTTTTGATCCTTGACCCTAAGCGTTTCTACTAGCTTTCTCATCAGAGGTTTTATTAGCTTCTATTGTGTACAAATCATAAAACCATCAGGATGCATTTCTGAATGGCATAGGGCACAGATACCAGCTGCCATATATTAATAGTCATACATTCCCTGGGGGAGCCACACTTGCTAAATAAGACTGTGTTGGAATAAGGACAGATTGATAGAATTAGGGTTTTTGGTCTCTTTTTAAATACATCATAGTTTACATAGTTTTTTTTTTTTTTTTAGTTTTCAAAAAGCTTTATTTGGGAAATATAACAGAATTAGAGATGAGCGAGTATACTCGCGTGTCTCGGACACGCGCGCACAGCTGCAAAGTGAAGAATAGAATTAAAACATTAAAAACAGTGAACACAGGAGCATTTAAGTGCAGAACACATTGAAAGAACACTATTCTTCACATTCCAGATGTTCGTGCACATCTCCTAACTTAGCGGGAGACACGCGCGAACACCTGGAAAGTGAAGAATAGTGTTTTTTTAATGTATTCTTACAATTAAAACATCTGGAAACATGTGGAATGTGTTATTATTTATTGTTCTTTTAATGTGTTGTGTTAGTGAAAAAATGCTCGGGTCTCCCATTGACTTCAATGGGGCTCGTTATTCGAGACGAGCACTCGAGCATCTGGAAAAGTTTGTCTCGAATAACGAGCACCCGAGCATTTTAGTGCTCGCTCATCTCTAAACAGAATATATTGTACGATGCAATGTAGAGAGTGATTTACATAGAAAATTGCGACATTGTATTACTTATTATTGTTTTACAAGAATGTTACAGTTGAGACATGGGAGGTACTGAGGTCTTGATTCTTTAAAGTGTACAGTGAGTTGTAAGGATTTGGGGGGGGGGGTGGAGATAGGGTATGGGGAATTGGATAAAACGAGAAGGGGAAGAGGGAAAGGGGGAGGGGGGAAACAACAGTAAGGGTAAAGACCCCTTTTAACTTTTTAAGTTTGTTAGGAACAATCAATTAGAAAATAATAGTTTACATTTTTTTAAATTAAAAAACTATATACAAAAAGAAATGTGTAAATGAAAATTCTTTACTAATTATAGGGAATTCCATTTATTTTAGAATTATAATAACAATATAGTAGGAAATCACTTTCTCTTTATGGAGTTGATAGGGACATGTATATTTAATCAAAGGTGAGTGAACCTATCATGTAAAGTATATATATAGTCTTGGGGTTAAAATCTTTATCTAATACTTTAGTATAAAAGAAAATTGTAAGTTGTAATCTGTCCCAAGGTCAGACAAATTTATATGAGGCTGCTGCCATATACAACATAGTATAACATTACTCCATGGTGTGAAAAATTAATAAGTAACATCATATTAATTAATTTTGTAATTTAGTGAACATACCTGCGCTGTTGCAAGAGAATAATAAATGCCCTTTTTCTCCATCAGTTCAGAGTGTGTCCCTTGTTCAGCTACAGCGCCATTCTCCACCACAACAATCAGATCGGCGGTCCACACGGTGCTCAGGCGGTGAGCGATGACAATGGTGGTACGTCCTTCGATGGCCTGAAAACAAGTTTCCATTTTTATAATCACTAGATAAATATTGAACCGAAATTGTATAATGACTGTACAAAAAGTTCAAGAGAACCTTTGACCTTTGACTTTCTTTTCAGATAACACATGAACTGACTTACCTTGTCTAGAGCGGCTTGCACAATGGACTCACTGGCAGTGTCCAGGGCAGAGGTGGCCTCATCCAGTAGAAGTATTCTAGGATTTCGTACCAATGCTCTGGCTATGGCTATTCTTTGTTTTTGGCCCCCACTCAACTGGGCTCCTCTTTCCCCAACCAGAGTTTCGAATTTCTAAAACGCAGAAAAAAAATTATTGAAGACTTAGGATAACTTTTTAAATATGCTTAGCATTTTACAGAAGGTTTCAAGTTGGACTTATTGGGAGCTTACACATTCGAATATATCCCTCAGACCTGCTTTTGCTGAGCATTAGCGATTCAGAGCAGCATGAATTTACCTTTTTATCCAAGAATAGTACAAGGCCCCCTATTTACTACAATGGGAGCCTGAACACAAGATCTGATACTGAATGGCAGATCTGATCTTGATGATCCTTCCTAAGGGTGGGTCATTAGTTAAAGTAAACCCCTTAAATACAGGATCTTTGAAAGATTGAAATCTATATTTCAGTAAACATACAGTAGTTTTGAACAAGATTTGAAAAAAACATGGATTCGTTGTTCCAAAAATAGTGGAATGAAGGTACAATGCTACACACAACCTATTGATAGCTGTGGCTCTTTTATATGGAAGAAAACAGCCTTCCTTTTAAGACGCCTTTATTTAAAATGTGCCAAATACAGTACTCAGACCCCTTTGACAATGTCCCATAGATTTGTGTTACAGAAATCTCTCACCAGCGCCATACGATCTGCAGATACTCACATCAGGCAGCGCCATGATGAAGTCGTAGGCATTGGCTTCTTTAGCTGCTCTCAGTATCTCGTCATCAGTCACATCTAATCTTCCATATTTTATATTGTTCTTAATGGTTGTAGCAAACAGGACAGGCTCTTGGCTGACCACCCCGATCATCTCTCGGTAGTGTCTAATGTTTAGAGATCTTATATCATGACCATCAACGGTTATCTAAAAATAAATCAACAACAAAAAACCTTTCAGAACTTTAGACTTTCAGAATTTTTATTAATGTCTTTGAATGTTATTTTCATTATTCTGATTCTCTGACAAGAATTAAAAAATGTGACATATTTACCATTCCCTCTTGTGGATCATACATTCTCTGTAGGAGCTGCACTGTGGTACTTTTACCACATCCACTTTGTCCGACCAATGCCACTGTCTGTCCTGGTTTAACTTTTACATTAAGTCCTCTCAAAACCTTCAGGTAAAGACAAAAAAAATTCTCTAATGTAAAACCTTACAGAATAAAACAATGGGTAGAAGACAATATAAATGTAAACACTTACAGGAACCTTTGCTCTTGAAGGATAACAAAAATGTACATTTTTAAACTCAATATCTCCTTTTATATTATCAGGCTTGTATCCCTCAGTTGAATAACTGTTTATCGTAGATGTCTGTGGTTGCAATAAAAAAAATACAGGCAAAAATTAGCAGTCGTAAGGAATAAAAAATCAATTGTGATCGTTTACATAAAAGCAAGTTAGTGAACGGTGAGCAATCATGGAAACTATGGTTTTCATGGTACTTATAGAAAAAAATAGAAGTAATACTTATAGCCATGATAGCAGTAGTTGTCAGCTATCTAACTGCAAACCTTGTAGCCTAATGGTGAATCTCCTGGCACTATGCAAGTACAAACCTTCATCAATCCATTACATATATCACTTGCCGTCTGCTACAAAGAAATAGCTACAGAGGATACTTTCTTGGGAAATAATGAACACTATAATAGGCCATTGGTCAAGTCCAGCTCTGGTGTAAGAAGTTGACAGGCTCATGTTAAAAGTATATTACTTCATCGAAACAGGAAGTGAAAACTAGGACAATATGACTACACGTAAGTCTGATATATGGAGTTTGAAAGCGGTTGTCTGGTGATAGCAAGTTAGGCCCTATCCACAGGTAAGGTTCTAAGTGAGGGGACCCCCATGAGCCTCGATGTCCGTTGTACCCCTGTTGCACCCGAGATGACTGGTGCAGCCAGTCACTCACGCACCAGCTACCCTGTACATCTCTATGGTGCTGATGGAGATAGCCAAGCTCCGCACTCATCTATCTACATCAGCTCCATAGAGGTGAAGGAAGCCACTAAAAGGCTTTAAAAATTATGCAATGAGTCTGAGGAGCTACGGGCTTCATAGATGTTAATTGAGCCTGGAGCCACTCAGGCTCATTTGCATAGATTTAAAATCCTTTTTTTTTGTAAAAACCAGAAAATTAGAAGATTAAGTGTGTCAGTGTGTCAGTGTTCTTGGTTTTCAATCCTTCATCCTGGTGGTAGATGTCCTTTAAAATACAGCAACTATATACTCCCAGTATCTGTAAAAACTTTTTATTCTTAAAAACGAATAATTTTTTTATATGTCGTAAGTTGTTTAATAAAAGCGTCTAAAATAGGGAACACTTGTCTAACCCACAGAGTGAATTATGTAAGCATGAGCGAGGGAATGTGTTTGTGTGTGTGACTCCTCCTCGTTGTGTAAACATTTGTAAAGCAAACATTTATACACAATGATTAGTCATTCAGTAACATTTTCACATAAATCCATTAGGATGCTGTCACTTTTACATAATTCAATCTTATACTCTTATTCATCAGTATGTATGTAACACTACTGTATATAGTGACCCTTGTGTAACTGCGGTGGATTTAAGTGAAATAAAAACATATTTAAAAAAAACTACACAAGGAAAAATACAATCTGTTCCCTGAAGCTTCTTATACACTCTCAACAGCTGATCTCAACCGGAATACGGATGTAAAGCCAGACACTTATGGTGGTCACTTATCTCTCTAGAAAAGGGGTTAAAGGTGTTGTACACAGTTTGATTCTAATCCTTTATCCATAAGATAGGGATAACAATCTGACTTGGGGGATGCGGACTCCCATTGATCACAGGAATGTTGGCCCCGTTCTTACTAATCAATGATGCTCCATTCAATACTAAGCTATAATAGTGACAAAAATACAGATACAACTTTGCTAGGGTAGTATTTATGTTAAAATCATAACCAGGCCAAGGAATACAGGAACTCACACCCAAATAGGTGTGGGTATTTTCTCTGTCTAGGATTGTTAATAGTGGTCAAAAGAATCCCTGTTCAGGAATAATCAAGGCATCTAGATAAGTCAAAATGTCCACAAAGAGTAATACAGTGGGGCACATTTACTAAGGCCGTTGCACCAGTTTTCTGTCTAATGTATCACATTCTTTTCTGTGCAAACTGCTTGCGCGCCCTTGAGGCGTGTTATCCTGTTTTATACCCTAATAAAACATCCAATGAACTTCACTTCTGCCTTCCTGCCTGCTACTGACTGGCACCTTCCAGTCCAAACTTTTGTCACATCCTTAATTCATTCAAAACTGACGTAATGTCAAAATTGATAAGCATAGCATCCCAATTCACTGTCTGTGAGTGCCAGAGATAACCAACGTGCTCAATTCATAAGAAAGAGACCCACATTCTCGTGATCAGTTGGGTCCCCTGCAGTCAGACCCCAACAATCAAGATTGTTATTCCTTTAATCTGTAGAAATGTTGATTTAACAGTAAAGTTCCAAAGTTTCCAATGATATTTCTTAACACTTTACCTGGTCAATGGTATGGAATATGCTATAAGCAGCTCCTCTTGCCACTGAGAAGGCATCAAGATGAGAAGCAGCCTGACCCACACAATAACTGCTAAGGACAATACTGAATAGGACCTGCAGAGAGGAGATTAAAAACACACTATGTAAATCATTTCATTGCAGAATTCTGTCTGAGATTTTTTTAAGGAATAATTTTGTTATTGACCCAGACATCTTGGTTGTACAAAACAATATGAAATCATATTTGAAATCTGGAAACTCACCACAAGAACATCTCCGATGGTATATCCATTTCCTCCTAAGATTAATACTGATCCATACCAAAATCCAAGTGCATAAGAAGCATAAATAATAAAGTACATAAAACCAACAGCCAACTGAGACGTAATGGCCTTTTTTATTCCAATATTTCTGGCTTCACCTAAATTATTTGTGTATCTGGAAAATATGAGAAGACACTATTAAAATAACTCAGTACGTTTATCCAAAAAGTTATTGTATGTGGGCATTTATAAAAAATGTACCTTTGTATTTCTTTCTCCTGTCCTCCAAAGGCCACCACAGTCCGTACTGATGAAAGGACCTCCTCGGCTACAGATCCAGCTTTTGCATAAGCAGTCAGTTCCTTACTAGTCAGTGATACCATCATCTAAAGAGTGGGATATATGTAGAATAGGACATGATCAGTCATCTGTCCCTGTGACCATCTGGCCTCTTTTAATAGATAATAACAAGATAAATGGTGCTGTGTGGGGCTTCATTGTAATTTCCCCCAGAAACTAATGTAAAACATGATTGAAATCTACACCATTCATTTCATCAAGAAAGTTTCTGAAATTTCCCAGCATTGTACAGCATACACTTGCCAATATCTGGGAGCCTCTCCAGCAGGGTGTTAAAATATATTGACTATTTAAGGCAATATGGTTGTATTGTAGTTTATTGTATGAGCAATCAGACCCCCTATGGTTCCAACAACCAAATATTTGCAAAAATTAAAATAATACAATTTTTCTTTTTAAAAAGGAAACATTTAAATCACCCTCCATTCCTAGAATGAACATGTAAGTAGACAAAAATAAATTAATAAACGTATTAGGTAAGTCCGCCACCTAAATGGCCGATTATATTAAAATAGAACATTATTCATATACCATGAATACCAAAGCAGGAAAAAAATTCCTTATCAAACTTTTTTGCTATTTTGCCACCCAAAATATATGAATTTAAAAGAATGCGATGCAAAGACATGTTTCATTTTATACTTTACAGAATATTTAACATTGCCACTAGGGAGTACAATTTGTCCCACAGATAACAAGTCCCCATAACGTTTTTTAATAGAAATATATAAAAGTTATGGCTTTTGGAATAGGAAACTGAAAACCAATGTCCTATTCTGTATTTAACAGGTAATTATAAATTGGCTTTAGGTTTTAAATTCAAACAGAAGGCTTTACCTTGGAACAAAGCGCAGTTGAAAGTGCCACCAGAGGACTTGTGGCCAATATGACCAGGGCAAGTTGCCAACCTTTGACTAATCCAATCACTAGTCCTCCTATAGTAGAGGTAGCATTCTGTACAAGATGGCCGACTTTATCTCCTATTCCATCATTGATTTTGTTGACGTCTCTACAAAAACAATTCTTGATGTAAATAATATTCAGCTTTTCACAAATGGCTAAAGAGATATAGGAAATACTGAGGTCTCTTACTCTGTAAGACGAGTGTTCAGTTCTCCAGATTTGGTGACATCAAACCAACTAATATCTTGGGACAACACTGAATGGAAAAACATCTTCCTCATCCTCCTTGTCTGTTTTGCTGCAGCTAAAACCCACAGAGATACTTGGAGATAACCGCAGAGCAAGACAGCCGCTCCTATCCCAATGTAGTACAGGGCATAGCTGGTGATACAAGTGACACCATTATACATACAGTTATTCCCTCATAGTTGTTAGAAAAAGTCCAACACTGGGCAGACTCCAAATAGAAAAATTTACAAAAATGCTTCTTTTATTGTATCTTAGTTAAAAACATGTAAAATACAGATCTGACACATTTCAAACCAGTAAGAATCAATATATTTGTAGTCTGTATTCCCTCAAAGCAAATATCACTGAGAATAGTATAGATCAAAATACTTACATGGTCATCTGTTCAGGGAGGGATCTGAAATTTTGACACTCAGCTGTGGAAAAATAAGAAGATCCTTAGTATTGTACTGCAATTTATTACAGGTAAAAGAGTTTTCCAGCTACAGATATGTGATAAATGTGAAAAGTTGTGTGTGGTTGTAAAGATGGGCAAGAAAAGGACCTTAAAGGCAGTTGCGATGTACTCGGTGTGGAGGCACTGTGCCTCACCGCCACGGGAATGTACCCAGTAGAAGGCTATAGAGATGTGAGTTAGCCATAGTAGGTGTGGTCATGTCTAAGAGGCTTTGCTCTGCTGTTTCCATACCTCTCACAGATTTGAAGGAAGCGTCAACGCTTGATATACCTCTACAGAACCTCTTACACTTGACAATCTTCACTATTTTCATACGTCAAGGTTTCCTCCATAATCCTAGTAGTTGATTATATTATAGACCATTTAGGCGGTATTCCGGGCCTAAACATTATAGGGGGCTATGGGGACCCAAACCACCCGCCAAACCACCCACCACTCAGAAGGACCTTAACCCATGAAAACTGCTTCCATCTTTTCCTGCTTTCGAACCACATGTGCAGAAGAGACTTTTCAGGAATTTTGAAGGTGAAAGTGATGTTAACACATATGTTAACATCACGTTTACTATGTTTTTGTAAATGCAAATGTTAACAGTAATGCAATTGGGCAAATCACCTCTCCTCAGCTGTTGTAATGTTTCAAAACGCAATTAAAATGCAATCAAAACGCAGCGTGTGATCTCACTCTTAACACCACGTGTGACAGCAGCCTCATATGTTGTCATCTCCCTGGGGTGTGACTAGAGTGCTTAAAAATGCAGGACACAGCCTCAAATTAAAAATTTACAGTAGTGTCCTCTCCTGCATATAACCCCCTTACATGGCTTGTGTCCTCTCCTGTATATAACCCCCTTAAATAACTTGTGTCCTCTCCTGCACATAACCCCCTTAAATGGCTTGTATCCTCTCCTGTATATAACCCCTCACGTGGCTTGTATCCTCTCCTGTATATAACCCCCTCACATGGCTTGTATTCTCTCCTGTATATAACCCCTCACATGACTTGTATCCTCTCCTGTATATAACCCCCTCACGTGGCTTGTATCCTCTCCTGTATATAACCCCCTCACATGGGTTGTATCCTCTCCTGTATATAACCCCCTCATGTGACTTGTGTCCTCTCCTATATATATAACCCCCTCACATGGCTTGTATCCTCTCCTGTATATAACCCCCTCACATGACTTGTGTCCTCTCCTGTATATAACCCCCTTACATGACTTGTGTCCACTCCTGTATATAACCCCCTCACATGGCTTGTGTCCTCTCCTGTATATAACCCCCTTACATGACTTGTGTCCACTCCTGTATATAACCCCTTACATGGCTTGTGTCCACTCCTGTATATAACCCCCTCACATGACTTGTATCCTCCCCTGTATATAACCCCCTACATGACTTGTATCCTCTCCTGTATATAACCCCCTCACATGACTTGTTTCCTCCCCTGTATATAACCCCCTTACATGACTTGTGTCCACTCCTGTATATAACCCCCTCATGTGACTTGTGTCCTCTCCTATATATATAACCCCCTCACATGGCTTGTGTCCTCTCCTGTATATAACCCCCTCACATGACTTGTGTCCACTCCTGTATATAACCCCCTTACATGGCTTGTGTCCTCTCCTGTATATAACCCTCATGTGACTTGTGTCCTCTCCTATATATATAACCCCCTCACATGGCTTGTGTCCTCTCCTGTATATAACCCCCTCACATGACTTGTGTCCTCTCCTGTATATAACCCCCTTACATGACTTGTGTCCACTCCTGTATATAACCCCCTTACATGGCTTGTGTCCACTCCTGTATATAACCCCCTCACGTGGCTTGTATCCTCTCCTGTATATAACACCTCACATGGCTTGTATCCTCTACTGTATATAACCTCTCACATGGCTTGTATCCTCTCCTGTATATAACCCCCCTCACGTGACTTGTGTCCTCTCCTATATATAACCCCCTCATGTGACTTGTGTCCTCTCCTATATATATAACCCCCTCACATGGCTTGTATCCTCTCCTGTATATAACCCCCTCATATAACTTGTGTCCTCTCCTGTATATAACCCCCTTACATGACTTGTGTCCACTCCTGTATATAACCCCCTCACATGGCTTGTGTCCTCTCCTGTATATAACCCCCTTACATGACTTGTGTCCACTCCTGTATATAACCCCTTACATGGCTTGTGTCCACTCCTGTATATAACCCCCTCACATGACTTGTATCCTCCCCTGTATATAACCCCCTTACATGACTTGTATCCTCTCCTGTATATAACCCCCTCACATGACTTGTTTCCTCCCCTGTATATAACCCCCTTACATGACTTGTGTCCACTCCTGTATATAACCCCCTCATGTGACTTGTGTCCTCTCCTATATATATAACCCCCTCACATGGCTTGTGTCCTCTCCTGTATATAACCCCCTCACATGACTTGTGTCCACTCCTGTATATAACCCCCTTACATGGCTTGTGTCCTCTCCTGTATGTAACCCTCATGTGACTTGTGTCCTCTCCTATATATATAACCCCCTCACATGGCTTGTGTCCTCTCCTGTATATAACCCCCTCACATGACTTGTGTCCTCTCCTGTATATAACCCCCTTACAAGACTTGTGTCCACTCCTGTATATAACCCCCTTACATGGCTTGTGTCCACTCCTGTATATAACCCCCTCACCTGGCTTGTATCCTCTCCTGTATATAACCCCCTCACGTGGCTTGTATCCTCTCCTGTATATAACACCTCACATGGCTTGTATCCTCTCCTGTATATAACCTCTCACATGGCTTGTATCCTCTCCTGTATATAACCCCCCTCACGTGACTTGTGTCCTCTCCTATATGTATAACCCCCTCACATGGCTTGTATCCTCTCCTATATATATAACCCCCTTACATGGCTTGTATCCTCTCCTGTATATAACCCCCTTACATGACTTGTGTCCACTCCTGTATATAACCCCCTTACATGGCTTGTGTCCACTCCTGTATATAACCCCCTCACGTGGCTTGTATCCTCTCCTGTATATAACACCTCACATGGCTTGTATCCTCTACTGTATATAACCTCTCACATGGCTTGTATCCTCTCCTGTATATAACCCCCCTCACGTGACTTGTGTCCTCTCCTATATATAACCCCCTCATGTGACTTGTGTCCTCTCCTATATATATAACCCCCTCACATGGCTTGTATCCTCTCCTGTATATAACCCCCTCATATAACTTGTGTCCTCTCCTGTATATAACCCCCTTACATGACTTGTGTCCACTCCTGTATATAACCCCCTCACATGGCTTGTGTCCTCTCCTGTATATAACCCCCTTACATGACTTGTGTCCACTCCTGTATATAACCCCTTACATGGCTTGTGTCCACTCCTGTATATAACCCCCTCACATGACTTGTATCCTCCCCTGTATATAACCCCCTTACATGACTTGTATCCTCTCCTGTATATAACCCCCTCACATGACTTGTTTCCTCCCCTGTATATAACCCCCTTACATGACTTGTGTCCACTCCTGTATATAACCCCCTCATGTGACTTGTGTCCTCTCCTATATATATAACCCCCTCACATGGCTTGTGTCCTCTCCTGTATATAACCCCCTCACATGACTTGTGTCCACTCCTGTATATAACCCCCTTACATGGCTTGTGTCCTCTCCTGTATGTAACCCTCATGTGACTTGTGTCCTCTCCTATATATATAACCCCCTCACATGGCTTGTGTCCTCTCCTGTATATAACCCCCTCACATGACTTGTGTCCTCTCCTGTATATAACCCCCTTACAAGACTTGTGTCCACTCCTGTATATAACCCCCTTACATGGCTTGTGTCCACTCCTGTATATAACCCCCTCACCTGGCTTGTATCCTCTCCTGTATATAACCCCCTCACGTGGCTTGTATCCTCTCCTGTATATAACACCTCACATGGCTTGTATCCTCTCCTGTATATAACCTCTCACATGGCTTGTATCCTCTCCTGTATATAACCCCCCTCACGTGACTTGTGTCCTCTCCTATATGTATAACCCCCTCACATGGCTTGTATCCTCTCCTATATATATAACCCCCTTACATGGCTTGTATCCTCTCCTGTATATAACCCCCTCACATGGCTTGTATCCTTTCCTGTATATAACCCCCTCTCCAGGCTTGTGTCCTCTCCTGTATATAACCCCCTCACATGGCTTGTATCCTCTCCTGTATATAACCCCCTCACATGGCTTGTATCCTCTCCTGTATATAACCCCCTCACCAGGCTTGTGTCCTCTCCTGTATATAACCCCATCACATGGCTTGTGTCCTCTCCTGTATATAACCCCCTCACATGACTTGTGTCCTCTCTTTTATATACCCCCATACATGGCTTGTATCATCTCCTGTATATAACCCCTCACATGGCTTGTATCCTTTCCTGTATATAACCCCTCACATGGCTTGTATCCTCTCCTGTATATAACCTCCTCACATGGCTTGTGTCCTCTCCTGTATATAACCCCATCACATGGCTTGTGTCCTCTCCTGTATATAACCCCCTCACATGACTTGTGTCCTCTCTTTTATATAGCCCCCATACATGGCTTGTATCATCTCCTGTATATAACCCCTCACATGGCTTGTATCCTCTCCTGTATATAACCCCTCACGTGGCTTGTATCCTCTCCTGTTTATAACCCCTCACATGGCTTGTATACTCTCCTGTATATAACCCCCTCACATGGCTTGTGTCCATTTGGATTTAAGACATTTGAAAAAAAAGTCTCAAAAAGAAGCCAAAAATTGCGCCTGCCTGGATGGGCAAAACTGAACATGTATCACAAGAAAAAAGGCATGATCTTCCAAATGTCTCAATAATACATCATACTATGATGCATGATACATGTCCCCAATTTCCCATATATACCCTGTTTCCCCGAAAATAAGACAGTGGGGGTCATTTACTAAGGGCACGATTCGCGTTTTCCCGACGTGTTACCCGAATATTTCCGATTTGCGCCGATTGTACCTGAATTGCCCTGGGTTTTTGGCGCACGCGATCGGATTGTGGCGCATCGGCGCCGGCATGCGCGCGACGGAAATCGGGGGGCGTGGCCGAACGAAAACCCGACGTATTCGGAAAAACCGCCGCATTTAAAAACCCGAAAAGTGTCGCTTGCGAAGCGCTTACCTTCACCTGGTCCGAGGTGGTGCATTTCGGCGCGTTCAGAAGATTTTCAGCGCAGCAGCGCCACCTGGTGGACGGCGGAGGAACTGCCTTCATAGATCCGAATCCACCGCAGAGAACGCGCCGCTGGATCGCGAATGGGCCGGGTAAGTAAATGTGCCCCAGTGTCTTATATTAATTTTTGCTCCTAAAGAGGCACTAGGTCTTATTTTCAGGGGATGTCTTCTTTTTCCATGAACAAGAATTTACATTTATCATTGAACAACAAATCAACTTCTCAAACATCCTTATAACTCTCCAAACTCTGAATTTCATGCTGTATTTCTTGTGACCCCAATCTCTCATGTTTAGTAAAGCACTTCCCATTAATGACCCTTCTTATCCTTGTGGCTGCTGGGGTCACATTTGCAGCACAACATCCAGTGATTTAATTCCTTGAATTCTTCCCCATAGCACAACCTTCTGCATCATCTAAAAGATTTACTAATACTAATGTATGGCGTGGGGGAAGCTGCTACAATGACTGCCGCTAGGTCTTATTTTCAGGGGAGGCCTTATATTTCTAAGCCTGAACATTATTGCACTAGGTCTTATTTTCGGGGGATGTCTTATTTTAGGGGAAACAGGGTAGTATATATGCCTGGGAAATGTTTTATTCATGTTTCTGTTCAGAAATGTTATTAGAACATTCCAATGTTTTGGTAAGAATGACGCATCAGACTTACTCGTATTTTGGATCGATGAGTTGTAACACACAATAATGTCCGTCATTTCACCAAACACAACAAGCATCAGAGGCTGGCATATACCATTCCCTACAGCTCCAAGAAATCCAACAATCATGTAGAAAATATCCAGGCGACTCGCATATCGAAACTAAGAAAAGAAAGGGATAGACATTCAAGACACTGTACTGATACAATATAGCAAACTATTTTAATGGCTGATATCTTTGCTATCTTAGTAATAATGATGAGCCCAAAGCCATCAGAGAGAACAATCACAGAATTTAGTGTTTACCATTTTCTTCAACACTTTCAATTACTTACAATTTCAACTGGTCCGACTGCCTTTAGTTTTTCTTTTTTCTTATTTTTTTCATTATCACTAAGAAGAAATCATAGAAACATTGTGGTTAGTATATTATATATATGAAACTCTCCAGTAGAAGTGTTTAATCCCCCACTATACACTATGGAAGATGCCCCCTGCTCACTGTATATAATTTGCATGAGCTTTCTGTCACATGCATATATTTTCACATCTTTTTTGTGAAAACTTTAATATTTCTATTGGCTGAAATATATAGCATGTTCTGTGGTTCTGTGGCCCACATATGCTAAAAACAGTGCAGTCTGTACTATGTGCAGTTGCCTGTGTAGTGTGCAGGGGGTGCCAGATTCAGGATTTCTGGCAACCGTTCTTCATTGATCTGCTGCCCCCTGCACTGCTCCGACAGAGTGCACCTTTTTTTTGGTGCACCTTTAACATGGGGGGGGGGGGGGGTTTCACCACAATTCTGTTGGACTTTGCATGTTAAATGTGGCGCACGGTCCGACTGAGCACCAGAACATCCCCTTGAGTGTAGAATTTTGTGTTGTGTTGGTTATAGTGCAGTCTGCGCCACAAAGTTTACAGTTTACACTGAAAAGAATGTGCAGAATACTGGCGGGCCTATATGTACAGTATGGGGCACATTTACTTACCCAGCCGACGGAGTTCTGATGATCATGCACTCCAGCACGAGTCAATAAGATCGCGTGCCCAATTTCCTGCACGTGTCACTTCCCTGATCAGGTCCGCTGGAGTACACCTTCGCCCCCCGATTTCTGTCGCATGAAAGCCGACGCAGATGCGCCAAAATCCGATTGCGTCTGACACAATCCCCTTCTAAATGCCTGTCCCAGTGGCGCAATCCCCGAAAACGTCCGAAAACCTGATGTTAATGCGGCCACGGGACCCTTAGTAAATAAGCCCCTGTGTGTGTGTGTAGAGACAGTTAGAAAGACAGATATAGTAAAGCCTTACATTATACACCAGAGTGGATCATAAATTAAATATTCTAATGTAAATTTTATCTTTCAATAGGGGTGGTAACAAAATTGGTGTATACTGAACTACCGTACCCGCTGGTTTCTTCTGTTTCCTCCTGTGAAGTTTCTTGTTTGTTGGGGAAACTATTATTTACTTTTGCGTGAGGATCGCTTACTTCGCCCATGGTTTCTGTAAGTTGGATAACCGAGATAACCACTAAGAAAGATAACAATCTAGAGAAAAAAAATTATATCATGTAAATAATTTGAATATGCTATGCTAATATACACTCACCGGCCACTTTAATAGGTACACCTGTCCAACTGCTCGTTAACACTTAATTTCGAATCAGCCAATCACATGGCGGCAACTCAGTGCATTTAGGCATGTAGACATGGTCAAGACAATCTCCTGCAGTTCAAACCGAGCATCAGTATGGGGAAGAAAGGTGATTTGAGTGCCTTTGAACGTGGCATGGTTGTTGGTGCCAGAAGGGCTGGTCTGAGTATTTCAGAAACTGCTGATCTACTGGGATTTTCACGCACAACCATCTCTAGGGTTTACAGAGAATGGTCCGAAAAAGAGAAAACATCCATTCAGCGGCAGTTCTGTGGGCGGAAATGCCTTGTTGATGCCAGAGGTCAGAGGAGAATGGGCAGACTGGTTCAAGCTGATAGAAAGGCAACAGTGACTCAAATTGCCACCCGTTACAACCAGGGTAGGCAGAAGAGCATCTCTGAACGCACAGTACGTCGAACTTTGAGGCAGATGGGCTACAGCAGCAGAAGAACACACCGGGTGCCACTCCTTTCAGCTAAGAACAGGAAACTGAGGCTACAATTTGCACAAGCTCATCGAAATTGGACAGTAGAAGATTGGAAAAACGTTGCCTGGTCTGATGAGTCTCGATTTCTGCTGCGACATTCGGATGGTAGGGTCAGAATTTGGCGTCAACAACATGAAAGCATGGATCCATCCTGCCTTGTATCAACGGTTCAGGCTGGTGGTGGTGGTGTCATGGTGTGGGGAATATTTTCTTGGGACTCTTTGGGCCCCTTGGTACCAATTGAGCATCGTTGCAACGCCACAGCCTACCTGAGTATTGTTGCTGACCATGTCCATCCCTTTATGACCACAATGTACCCAACATCTGATGGCTACTTTCAGCAGGATAATGCGCCATGTCATAAAGCTGGAATCATCTCAGACTGCTTTCTTGAACATGACAATGAGTTCACTATACTCCAATGGCCTCCACAGTCACCAGATCTCAATCCAATAGAGCATCTTTGGGATGTGGTGGAACGGGAGATTCGCATCATGGATGTGCAGCCGACAAATCTGCGGCAACTGTGTGATGCCATCATGTTAATATGGGCCAAAATCTCTGAGGAATGCTTCAAGCACCTTGTTGAATCTATGCCACGAAGAATTGAGGCAGTTCTGAAGGCAAAAGGGGGTTCAACCCGTTACTAGCATGGTGTACCTAATAAAGTGGCCAGTGAGTGTATATGCATGTTATGGCCATGTGAACAGGTCTTAAATATTATACAAATTACACAGATTGGTCACACAGGATCCAATGAAGGTAAAAGAACACAGATGTACATGGATAAGCTGGGTCCAACTGAAGAGATGATACCATCTTCTCATAGCCATGAGGTAGCCAGGGAAATGAAAAGAGCACACAATACACCCCCACCAAATCAAATGGATTGTTTGCAAAATCAAATAACACCACAAAAAAAGAAACAAAAACCAAAATTGCATAAGATGACACTTTATAAGATCAATTAAAATAAATCCTTTTAAAAAGACAACATGCACAAAAAAGGTCCACCAATGGTCAAAATAACTAAATATACATAGCAAATAAATCACAATAAGCCTGTATAGATGTATAGAAGGTCTAGTCACCTGAACTAGTCAAGGTATTTGCTTAAAAACAAGTATTGCACATTATCCAGAGGAATAACAGAGGGCAAGGGACACATATACAGGTATATACAGACCAAGGGTGGACACCAACCAACACGTGTTTCGGCTTGCTTCATTGGGAGCATATTATATCAGTGGTATATATACCCCTGTGGAAACAAATCCCTGTATACAGCCCTATCAGCTCTATCTGCAATGCATTTTGTGTTCTGATACCTTTCTGTCTTAGCCGGCATTAACTCTATTATTTTATATTTATAATCCGACATCCCATGGTGCTTTACATTGGGAAATGGGTTTACCTTCAATGCATAAAACAAGTAGAACAAGTTACAATAGACACAAAACTTTAATGTACTTATGATAAAAGTTATGTTATGTGTTATGTTATGGGTTGTAAGTTGATTTTTTTAGGTTAATTTGAAGGTTTGAAGTGTAGTTAATAGTGTGATGGTGAAGAGCAGACCCCTTAAAAATTTGAGCAGTGACACTTGCAATCGATGCCAACACTACCATTTTGGGGAGGATCATTGTTCCCAAGCAACATTTCCCCCAAAATGGTGGTGCTCTGGCATTAATGGTGGGTGGGGAGGGAGGGGGGTTTTTCAGCTGATCATGCACCTGGTTCGGAACTTCTAATAATTGGGGTTTGGGTCCGCTCATCACTAATAGGAGACATTCTGATGTGTTTGGGTAAGAAGTTACAGAATAACACAGAAGAAATCTTTGAGATGGTTGATAGAGGAGCAGATAATATAATAATTTAAAATGAGGTCTCAATTAATAGATTAACTGCGTAAGGGTATTGGTTGATAAGGTCCAAGCTTTTAGAAAGATACAGGTTGTAGATGGCTTTATATGTTTTTTCGTTAGCACTTTATTCATCACATATCCTTACTATACCTTGAGTAAGCTACTTCATGTATGGATACTAGTGGGTTTCTCTCTCCACTGACACACTTACCATTGGCTGTCTTCTCTAGGTGGTCTCCTGTCTTCTCTACATGGTCAAATGCTCGGTCTGCATGATCTAACTGTGCATGTTTCTAACTGTCTGCATGTCTAACTGTTACTATTACTTTCTTATTTACTATTCCATTGTGCAGGAATGGACAGGATTTTTTGCCATGGTGATTATCTGTGTTATTGGCACGTTCAAATAAATATATTTACTGTACCATGTACACTTATCCCAGGTTTTTGGTGTATGTCTAGTCTTATTTGCCTTTGTGTTCACACCTTTGAGGGGGTACATGATCCATGGGTTCCCTCTTCTCATCTTTGATTTCACAACTTGTTGCTGTAGTTGTTTTTAGACGGTTGGTCAGGTTTAGTAGCTCTTCCTTTAGAATTGCTCTTTGTAGGGTGGGGGTTGGTCAAAGATATTGTGGCATAGACTATGGACAGAGGTAAGTGTATAAATGAATACATCTATAAATTTATATATATATATATATATATATATATATATATATATATATATATGTGATTATATGTGTGTGCATGATTGTATATATGGATGTATGTGTGTATAAATGTGTGATCATATAAATATGTGTATTTTCTGAGGGGTTGGGAGCCCTATTCAGAAGTCTGCTATGGGGCCCTGCCTCTCCTAGTTACGCCATGGCATGAGATGATCCAGGAAAGAGCTTGGTTGGCTATGTCAAAGGATGATAGAACGTCGAACCAAAGTCCATGGTCAACAGTGTCAAAGGCAGAGGACAAACTGAGAAGGTGAGGTGCATAGTAGTGACATTTGGACTTGGTTGAGAGAATGTCATTAGAAACTTAGGTTAGTGCACCTTTAGTGGAGTGAAGGGGTCAGGAATTCATTTGTAGTTTGTCACAGCCGAGCAAAGGCTTCTGATAAATACCCCCTGTGTGTCAATCCTTCATCATCCCTTTGAAATAGACCCAAGTCACATTCATATTGAGATCACAAAGTCCTCTGGGTTCCAGTACTGTTAAAGAGCCTGGGCTCAGCAGAGGATCTTCTGGTACTCGAATTGTCTAATCCAACCATTGTTCTCTCTACACAGCCATAACCACCCATGTTGGTGGCGATGTTACCGCATTGGTTGTCCTAATTTTTGGACTTATTTTTGTTGGTACCCCTAACTGGAATAGTGAGTACACCACACTTCTGGTCAAATGGACTTACATGACAACTGTCATGCCTAAACTCCCAAATTCAACAAATTTAGATGGAACTGACAGTTCACTCATTGACTGTTCATTCATGGACTTACATGACAACTGTCATGCCTAAACTCCCAAATTCAACAAATTTAGATGGAACTGACAGTTCACTCATTGACTGTTCATTCATATCCCACCTCTTCATAGTTGCCAATTTAGTACAGAATTTATTTTTCCAGCCAGAATAGCACATAACCCCCTCCTGTAATAAAACATGTAATTGTGTTTATTTTCTACAAAAATAGTGACAAAAGTTTGTAAAATGTTAAACTTGGTATAAACTTGATAAGCATAAGATTAGAAATTGCCACCGATTAGATGAATAAATCCCAATAAAACATATAATAAATCAAATTCATATTTACAGACTTAGAAGACTGACCTTTTGATAGTTAGAAAGCGATCTACCCACGTTAAAAAAAGATTTGTCTTACTGACCTGATTCTAGGAAAGAGGAATGTACAAGTTCACAGCCGGCAGCTCTTATATACAGGCAGGACATGTAATGATTAAACCGGCTGAGTGTAAAGGCTGATATTGTGCAATCGGCATGAACTTATCTCCATACTCAGGAATGAGTGAGGTCACTTCCTATTCCTTGACAGTATAACTCTGTGGTCTCAGCTTAGTTATGAAATAATTATAGTTTATTATAAATACACAACGGTGTCCTGTCTTACTGATCTTATAAGTTGGAGATTTACCGCTGCTCATTCTAAGATGAACATTACTAAATATATTTATATATATTTATATTTCTACATTACAAGCCTGGGTCGGCACGTGTGTAATGTAAATGACAAAGAAAAAAGCTTGTAACATTGTTCTCTTCTTATCTACAGGCAAGGTCACAGTCTGGGCTGATTAAGCACAAATTCTCACGTTAAATCCGGGAGAAAGTACAAAGTTGTGAGGACTAAGAAAAAAATGCTTAAAACTCTCTCTTAAAAAAAAACAAAAAAAAAACATTTTACTTAAATAGACAGTAACGTCCATCATTTAATTTTTTTCACAATGAGGTCACTTCATTTAAAACCCTTAGTGAATCATAGTTGTAGCAAGGACATGATTCACATTCTTAAGTACAGTAGATTAACTCTTTCATATCAGTCATGATCTCATCTCAAAGCTTTTTTACTTTTCTGGCTATCTTGTTTACTGTACCTCATGTATTACGTCCAATGGCGTAAGTAGGAATAGCAGGGCCCCATAGCAGACTTCTGAATGAGGTCCCTTACAGAAAATATACATAGCTGTACACTCACATATGTTTATACAATCACGTATATTTATAAGCTTATATACACACGTACAGTTCTATATTAATACACACATTTATACACCCAAACATACATTTATGTACTCATATATGAATGTATATATTTATACACTTACATACATTATATACACATACACTCACCGGCTACTTTCTTAGTTACACCTGTCCAACTGCTCGTTAACACTTAATTTCTAATCAGCCAATCACATGGCGGCAACTCAGTGCATTTAGGCATGTAGACATGGTCAAGACAATCTCCTGCAGTTCAAACCAAGCATCAGTATGGGGAAGAAAGGTGATTTGAGTGCCTTTGAACGTGGCATGGTTGTTGGTGCCAGAAGGGCTGGTCCGAGTATTTCAGAAACTGCTGATCTACTGGGATTTTCGCGCACAACCATCTCTAGGGTTTACAGAGAATGGTCCGAAAAAGAAAAAACATCCAGTGAGCTGCAGTTCTGTGGGCAGAAATGCCTTGTTGATGCCATAGGTCAGAGGAGAATGGGCAGACTGGTTCGAGCTGATAGTAAGGCAACAGTGACTCAAATCGCCACCCGTTACAACCAAGGTAGGCAGAAAAGCATCTCTGAACGCACAGTACGTCGAGCTTTGAGGCATGATGAAGCATGGATCCATCCTGCCTTGTATCAACGGTTCAGGCTGGTGGTGGTGGTGTCATGGTGTGGGGAATATTTTCTTGGCACTCTTTGGGCCCCTTGGTACCAATTGAGCATCGTTGCAACGCCACAGCCTACCTGAGTATTGTTGCTGACCGTGTCCATCCCTTTATGACCACAATGTACCCAACATCTGATGGCTACTTTCAGCAGGATAATGCGCCATGTCCTAAAGCTGGAATCATCTCAGACTGCTTTCTTGAACATGACAATGAGTTCACTGCAGTCAAATGGCCTCCACAGTCACCAGATCTCAATCCAATAGAGCATCTTTGGAATGTGGTGGAACGGGAGATTCGCATCATGGATGTGCAGCCGACAAATCTGCGGCAACTGTGTGATGCCATCATGTCAATATGGACCAAAATCTCTGAGGAATGCTTCCAGCACCTTGTTGAATCTATGCCACGAAGAATTGAGGCAGTTCTGAAGGCAAAAGGGGGTCCAACCCGTTACTAGCATGGTGTACCTAATAAAGTGGCCAGTGAGTGTATATCTTATATGTATCTTATACATACATATCGTATATACTCATAAAATACACACACATATAGTATATGTACATCATATTATTCCACATACAGTATATACACACATATAAAGTATTAACAAACACTAAATTAACACAAACACCTAATGGTGTAACTAGGAGATGCTGGGCCCCATTGCAGACATCTGAATGGGGCTCCTCTTCCCCTTAAAAAAACCCAAAATATATATATTTGTATACTCACATGTGTGAGTAACAATCGAACACATAATTGTATAGTATGTAGTTTATAAAAATAAGGTCAGTAGGGGTCCCACATCCACCATCACTCACTGATAAGCTGATTGAAGGGGTTAATGTAGAATGGGAAGAAATGTGTGGCTGGAAAAATGCAACACCACAGACTGTGCAGTGGTCATGCCAGGTAACTGCAGCTCAGTTACCATTGAAGATACGTAACTGAATACAGCGTATATTTCTGACAAGCATTGCTCTGTATATAACAGGTCTACCTTATGTCTGCTCAATACCAGTATTCAGGTAGAGCCTGGGGCATCTAGAAGATCCCTTGGTACTGGAGTAGCTCAGTGTGACACTGGCTACCATCAAAGAGTTTGTCACATGAAAGAGACTCATCCCCTGTCCACAGGTGGTCTGATCATTAGAAAACCTGTTGCTCACAAGAAAAGGACCTCAAATGGTCTATATCAATATGAATGCTTGTACCATATTGATAGGGCGTAAGTGTTTATAGTTGGAAACTTCTACAAGATAGGTGATGAGTCGTATTACATTTGGTCTGCTCAACGGGATCTCCACCAATACCAATAAAAGCATCTCATGTTTAGACGGAAAGATGGCTGCATATGTCCAGTTCTATGGAATTCAAGACAGGCAAAAGCTTCCCTCCACTATCTCCATCAGCCCTCTAGACTTTGAAAGTGGCAGCCACCACACTCTATTCAACAGAAGGACACCCCCATTAGACACATACTATGGATAGGTTTATAGGTGCTACATGACCTAAAATTATGTAGACTAGACCACTATTGCTTCCTGGAGTCCATTCTTCATACATACTTGTTGTTGGTCCTTTGCTATTTAGTCATTGGCATTTTGTACTTTGTCACTATGGTGGCTGATATAGATCATTTCATGTATAAGGGAGTGTCACGATTACCTAGCAGGTCACCTTAGTGTGTCAGACATCTCTGAAGAATAAAGTGAACAGAATGTCATCGGTATAGATTCTACATTGTATTGTATGAGGATTTCACTTGTCTGTTTCCCCACCATGTAAGTCACCACTGTGGTCACTGCCTCCATCAATTGGATATCGAAAGCACAAAAATTAAAGAATTATGAGATAACAGAAGGGAAGCACACAATTATATAATTCTCTACAATTTCCCTAAGAATATTTATGTCTGAGCAGTGGAGGGCCAACAGCCGTCCCAAACACAGATCTTCTGTTCATTCCGGTATAAACACATAGCATGGATCTGATCGATGAGATTAATGGTGGCATTATGAGTTGGTGGGTTACAATAGGGGGCCTCAAAAATAGGGTCTACAAGTTGGCATAATACAGTGAGGGGGAAGAAGGAGGCATTTGTTTCTCTTTTGATATTCCAAAATTTGGAAGGCCCAACATAAAGATATGACATAAGGTAATTTTAACATAATCTAAATCTCGTCATCATTGGGGTACTGTTACTATTGTACTGGGGTTATTCCATTGTAATGTGAAGCTGTTTGGGTGTATTTCCTGTAAGCACTGACAGGGGGTTCAGCACAGCTATGATCTGTTGTTATGGCAGCACAGGCTTCAGCTGAGGCCTAGCGGAAGACAGTAGGAGATCTCTGTACCTGATCCATTTAGGCAAACAAAGCCAAAGAAAGTATGGATCCATGACATTGCCCCATGGTTCAATTTTTAGTTTTTGCCTCCCGTGGCCCCTTAAAGCATACCTGTTGTTTTAAGTGACATTTCAGAAAGAGCTGTTATGTGCCTTTCATAGCAACAAATGACAATGGGGATACAGACATCAGGACCAATGGTTGAGAAATATATATGTATGACATAACTCCCGCAGCCATCGGGTTTCCTGGCGTTTTCGGGAACGCGCCGGGGATTGTGTCACACGCGATTGTATTGTGTCGCAATCGTGCTGGCTTTCACGCAATACAAATTGTGGGGCAGGCCTACGGACGATAAGACGGATTCGGACAATGCGCTGGATTTAACATTTAAAATTGTGTCGCAAGCCAAGCACTTACATACACCGGGAAGAAGAAGGTGAAATCCAGCGGACCTGAGCGGGGAAGTGACAGATGCAGGATATCGGATGCATGCTGGTAGTGAATCCCGACAGACTTCATCCTCGTCGGACATTCCAGATCGGGGATCGCGCAGGGATCGGGTAAGTAAATGTGCCCCTGTATGTATAATGATAGGTCATAAGTTGAGACTTGGCACAGAGAGAACATATACCTATGGAGCCATTGTAACTTCCCCAAGCCCCTACACATGTTTTGCCTTGGCCTCTTCAGAAGGCCTGCCTATATTCATTTGCTATAGCTAACATAATATCTATCAACTGAGACAAGTTGGTGGATAAATGCCTAAGAGAAGAACTAGCTGTGATCTAATCCCCTGTGGTAGGAGCCCGATTGTGAATTGCATGGGGGGGGGGGTAGGCTCTGCTTCTGAGCTTGTGCTATGTAAATATTGTAACTGTTTGGCAGCTCCTGTTAAAGACAGACCTAGCTCTGCCTTAAATATACTTTTGACTATATCTTTGTGATGCAGGACATTTGGTAACAGTGTTTCTGCTCTGGGTGTGATACATTAAAGTGTAACTAATCCTTTAAAGATTAATGAAACCATTGAAACAAAGAGTTTTTTTATGATGTTAACCCCTTATCACCGACACTAGTTTTCAGCTCAATGACCAGACTCGATTTTTCAAATCTGACATGTCTCACTATAATTGGTTATAACTTCGGAACGCTTTAACATATCCTGGTGATTTTTTTTTTTTTTTACTTTTCTTTTTATTTAGAAAATTTCTTTACATACAATAGTAAGTCCAAATAAATTTACCACTTAGTATCTTACAGAGGTGTTCTAGGCAAGTTTTCAGAGTGTCACAGCTATATACAGTAATCGTCTATTACAGACGCATATACTAAAAAATACAATTCTATTAAGATTAGCTTATCAATTGGACTTAATAAGACCCATCATTACTCCCCCCTTCCCCCAATCCCCCCCCCTCCACTGCTGGAAGTGTTCAGGATTCTAAACATAAAAAAAAAAAAAAAAAAAAAAAAAAAAAAAAAAAAAAAAAAAAACCATCTATGCTTTCCATTGGTCCCATATATCATTCAGTCTTCTTCCTCCTCTATATCGTTTTTCAAATGCGCATTCGTATGCGCTAATACGATCAACTATATTTTCCCATTCCTTTATTGCAGGAGATTTAGCTTCTTTCCAATGTTTAACCAACACCACCCTTGCTAACAATAAAGCCTTCAACACTAGATCTCGTTTAGATTTTGTGTCTATCTTATCTGGGATTAAACCCAATAGACCTAAGGTAACTGAATGCGGAAGGGAGCAGCTAGTCCGGGCCTCAAGTACCTCAAAAATCTTTCCCCAAAATTCCCTGATCACTGGACATTCCCATAGGACATGGAGGGTATCTGCATTAATATTATTACACCTGAAGCACTTAGAATTCTCCCTAATCCCTATCTTATACATTAACTGAGGTGAAAAATACGTTCTATATAGAATATTCAATTGTATACATCTATGATTTACATTAATCGTGCTCCTAACCACATTTTTATATATTTCTTCCCATTGTTCATTAGTGATCACACCGACCTGCCTTATCCATTTACTTTGACTAATGTGTTCCTTCTCCTTATCAATGTGATTTCGAAAAAAATGGTATAATCTCGCTAAATTTTTTGGACGAACCCCCCATTCTAACATAATTGTGAAGGTGTTACCCCCCTCTACCTTCAACACTGCAGTATTTTTTTCCCTACTAAACGCATGTGAGAATTTCCAATACCTAAATCGATCTTTTTCCCTCAAAATACCGGCTTCTACCCAAAATGTAAATGTGGGGAGATCCCCATGTTTACCCAGGTGCTCCAGAGAGCTAATACCTCTCTTTTCCCAGAATAGGTAATCCTCTATCTTGCACAGCTCTGGGAGATTAATATTCCCCCATAAGGGAGTAAACGTTAGTCCCCCTTCAATTCCGAACAACTTCCTTACCTCACCCCATGTGTTCACCCAGAGTTTAGCCAATGGGAATTTCCCTGTCTCCTGACCTTTTAATTGCCCCGACTCCAAGAGTGCAAAAAGTGAAGTGTACCGTCGTTTAATTTTCGTGGAAAAAATTTGAAACAGCAAACTTCCTTTGTTTTCTATTATGAATTGCAACTGTGCTGCTAAAAAATAGTGAAAAAAAGACGGAAGGGATAACCCTCCCTTACCTTTGTCTCTCATTAGTACTTCTTGTTTAATGCGTACCTTTTTTCTCCCCCACAACAATTTGTTTATAATTGCCCGTATGAGGCCAAACCATTTCTTGTCCATCCAGCAAGGGCAATTACTTAATACATACAGAATTTGGGGTAATACGATACTTTTAATTAACATCACCCTTTCAGCACGGTTTAATGGGAGAGAGCTCCATGTATTTACTTTTGTCTTCACTTTTGACAAAAGGGGGACCAGATTCAATGACATATAATCACTCACCCTAGGGCTAATATTCAGACCCAGATATTCCAGAGATTCCGCTACCTTCAAATCTACCTGTTCTAATTGGCTCAAAGAATCCTCATCTAGAGGCATCAGGATAGATTTCTGTACATTTATCTCAAAACCTGAGTATCTTCCAAACTCGTTGATCATTTTTAACGCTTTTGGTACAGACCTCACTGAATCTTTTAAACAAAGCAGGATGTCATCCGCATATAGCATGATCTTATCGCTCGGACCTCCATATCCTGCCCCCAGGATCTCCTCACTCGATCTCACCCTTATAGCCAGAGGCTCAATAAAAAGAGCAAATAATAAAGGGGACAGGGGGCAACCCTGTCTCGTACCCCTTGTTAAGGAGAAAAACGGCGAATAATCTCCATTTATTCTAATGCAAGCCCTCGGGGCAACATAAAATAGTTTAATCCAATATAAAAACTTACTGCCAAAACTGAATCTATGAAGCACCTCCCAGAGGAAGTCCCACTCCACCCTGTCGAACGCTTTAGAGGCGTCTAACGACAGAATGGAGCGGGCACCCCCCTGACCTAATTGCAGACTCTCAAAAAGTCGTCTAATATTTGTACTAATGTGGCGCCCTGCCACGAAACCACATTGATCTTTATATACAATTTCAGGGACCACCGTTTTTAATCTGTTCGCCAGTACTTTCGCTAATAGTTTGGCATCCGCATTTAAGAGTGATATCGGACGATACGATTCCCTTTCTAGTTGGTCTTTGTTCTTTTTATGAATCAGCACTATTCCTGCCTCGTACCACGACTCCGGTAGCTTGCCCCTCGCCTGTGCATCCCCCCAAACTTCGACCAGAAGAGGCATTAGGATAGACCCGAATCTCGCAAAAATTTCCAGAGGTAACCCGTCCACACCCGGTGCAGAATTACGTCTGGAAGACATTAACGTATCCTCAAGTTCTTTAACAGATATAGGTTGAGATAATAAATTGCTCTTTTCTTCTTCTAATTTCGGAAAGGTAATCCCATCTAAATACTGTTTGATGTTTTCTGACGTGGCCTCTAGATCGGATGTATAGACCGAAAGAAAAAACCTCATAAATTCATCCTTAATCTCGCTTTGACTATACACTATCTCCCCCGAACTATTCCTAATCGCCTTTATTCTATTAATCTCCTGATTTTGTTTTACTTTCTGGACAAGCCTTCTCGAGGCAAGTCCACTCTCACAGTGGGCCGATTGATTTAAAAAAAATTGTTTTTGTATGGCTTTATTAGTAGCAAATTTATTATACCTCTCTTGCGCCAATACCATATTATCCAAGCTGTTTTGTGCTTTATTCTCCTGGAAAGCCCTCTCCCACTTTTGCACTTCTCCCTTTAACTGCTTTTCCTGTTTTGAAAACTGCCTTCGTAGGTATATTACTTCCGAATCTAAGATACCTCTCACGAAGGCTTTCGTCGAGTCCCACAGTAAACCATACTTATTAATCCCTCTGTTTACTGTGATAAAATGGCACAATTCTCTCTTTAGCTTATCTTCATCCGAGATAAGTGTCAACCAGTGGGGATTGATCTTCCAAACTCTACAAGAGGTTACACCCAACCCCAGTATCTCCAACACTACCGGGGAATGATCAGAAATCGAGCGATTATCATATCTCATCTTTTTAATTCGCCCCAGGACCAAATCATTGCCCAACACTAAGTCAATCCTGGATAAGGAATTGTGCGAGCGATTGAAGCATGAGTATACCAATTGATCACCCGCTATATATCTCCAGACATCTGTCCAGCCTATTTCCTGGCAAAATCTTGCAAACGGGGTGAACCCCGTTGCCTGGGTAACAGGTTGATTCTTCCTCACCCGGTCTATTCCATCTGAAAATACGGCGTTCATTCTGTTCATTCCGGTATAAACACATAGCATGGATCTTATCGATGAGATTAATGGTGGCATTATGAGTTGGTGGGTCACAATAGGGGGCCTCAAAAATAGGGTCTACAAGTTGGCATTATACAGTGTGGGGGAAGAAGGAGGCATTAAAAAATCTTTGTTTCTCTTTTGATATTCCAAAATTTGGGAGGCCTAATATAAAGATATGACATAAGGTCATTTGGACATAATCTAAACCTTGCCTCATTGGGGTACTGTTAATATTGTTTTGGGGTTATTAATGTGAAGCTGTTTGGGTGTATTTCCTGTAAGGACTGACAGGAAGCTCAGCACAGCTCTGATCTGTTGTTATGGCAGCACAGGCTTCAGCTGAGGCCTAGCAGAGGACAGTAGGAGATCTCTGTACCAGCTCCATTTAGGCAAACAAAGCCAAAGAAAGTATGGATCCATGCCATTGTCCCATGGTTCAATTTTTATTTTTTGCCTCCAGTGGCCCCTTAAAGCATACCTGTTGTTTTAAGTGACATTTCAGAAAGAGCTGTTATGTGCCTTTCATAGCAACAAATGACAATGGGGATACAGACATCAGGACCAATGGTTGAAAAATATATATGTATGACATAACTGTATAGGGCAGCCTTATCTGTATTTATAATTGCATTGGCAGGATACCACCATGGAAAAATAGAAGGAGACTGAAAGCAGAGATTTAGAGAATGTGGGGCTTATTTACTAAGGTCACGCAGCCATCGGGTTTCCTGACGTTTTCGGGAACGCGCCGGCGATTGTGTCACACGCGATTGTATTGTGTCGCAATCGCGCTGGCTTTCACGCAATACAAATTGTGGGGCAGGCCCACAGACGATACGACGGATTCGGACAATGTGCTGGATTTAACATTTAAAATTGTGTCGCAAGCCAAGCACTTACATACACCGGGAAGAAGAAGGTGAAATCCGGCGGACCTGAGCGGGGAAGTGACAGATGCAGGATATCGGATGCATGCTGGTAGTGAATCCCGACAGACTTCATCCTCGTCGGACATTCCAGATCGGGGATCGCGCAGGGATCGGGTAAGTAAATGAGCCCCTGTATGTATAATGATAGGTCATAAGTTGAGACTTGGCACAAAGAGAACATATACCTATGGAGCCATTGTAACTTCCCCAAGCCCCTACACATGTTTTGCTTTGGCCTCTTCAGAAGGCCTGCCTATATTCATTTGCTATAGCTAACATAATATCTATCAACTGAGACAAGTTGGTGGATAAATGCCTAAGAGAAGAACTAGCTGTGATCTAATCCCCTGTGGGGGATTGTGGTGCCCGATTGTGAATTGGGGGTAGGCTCTGCTTCTGAGCTTGTGCTATGTAAATATTGTAACTGTATGGATGCTCCTGTTAAAGACAGACCTCCCTCTGCCTTAAATATACTTTTGACTATATCTTTGTGATGCAGGACATTTGGTAACAGTGTTTCTGCTCTGGGTGTGATACATTAAAGTGTAACTAATCCTTTAAAGATTAATGAAACCATTGAAACAAAGATGTTAACCCCTTATCACCGACACTAGTTTTCAGCTCAATGACCAGACTCGATTTTTCAAATCTGACATGTCTCACGATAATTGGTTATAACTTCGGAACGCTTTAACATATCCTGGTGATTTTGAGAATGCTTTCTCGTGATACATTGTACTTCATGTTAGTTATAAAATTTAAGTGATAAGTTTTGCGATTCGTTCTGAAAAAAAGTGAAAATTTTGTAAAAATTCTTCATTTTCCAAGTTTGAAATGTTCTGCTATCCAGACAGGAAGTAAAACTATCCAAAAAGTTTGATCATTAACATTTACGGAATGTCTGCTTTATGTTGGGATGATATTTTATGCATCCTCTCATTTTTCTAGGATGTTATGAGGCGCAGAACTTTAGGTGCGATTTTTCTTATTTTCATGAAAATTGCCAAAACTCACAGTTTGAGGGACAACTCAGCTTCCAAGTGACTTTGAAAAGGCCTAAATGATAATAAAACCCCATAAATTACCCCACTATAGAAACTTCACCCCTCAACGTATGTAAAACAACTTCTATTAAGTCCATTAACCCTTTAAGTGTTTCACATGGGTTAAAACAATATGGACCTGCGATTTAGAAACTATGGAATTTTTTGGGAAAATACATTCATTTAGGCAAAACTGACAGTTTCAGAATAAATTAAATGATGAAACGCACTGCAACGTTTGATGCCCAATTCCTCCCGAGTGTACTGATACCCCATATGTGGTGGTAAACAGCTGTATGGGTGCATGGCCGGGCAAATAATGAATGGAGGCGCCATTCAGAGCAGATTTGTATTGTCACATAAGCATATGACAGCTTATTTTTTACGGGATGAGATAATTCATTTTGGGGGTCTATAGCTTATTCATGAGATTTTATTAACTATTTCAAGGGGGACACAAGCAAAATCATCAATTTTTTGGGGGGGATTTTTAGCATTTTTTCCCTCCGCTCACCGTAACATAAAAATAATATTTTATCTTTATTCTCTGGTTCACTACGATTGCGGTGATGCCTCATTTATATAGTTTTTCTTATCTTTGCTCAATTTTCCTGAGCAAAACCAATATTGGAGAATACCACATTGTTTTTACTATTGACAAATTTTTAGGGCCATAACTTCTGTATTTTTCTGTTGTCAGACCTGGTTGAGGGCTTATTTTTTGCAAAAAGAGTTGTTCTTTTCAGTTGTATCATATTAAGGAACGTAGTTTTTTTTGATCACTATTTAGAACATTTTTTGTGATGGTGTTTGATGAAAAATTGTATATTACAGGAAGTTTTTCATAGTTTTTTTTTTCGTCGTTCACCGAGCGGGTTCAATATTGATTTAGATTTATTATAAAGATTATTCCGGACGTGGTGATACCAAATATGTACATTTTTCGTGTGTTTTTGTGTTTTATATACTGTATTTGCATTATGTGTGTAACTGGGGAGATTATGGGACTTTATTTTATTTATTTATTTAATTATTATTATAAAATGATTTAATCTTTTTTTTTTTTACTTTCACATATTTTCCACCTTTTGGCTTGAACAAGCGATCATCCGATCACTTATTCAAGCCTCTACACTGCAATACACTTGTATTGCAGTGTATAGTGTAAGTAACTGAGCATGCCGCGCATGCTCAGTTACATACAGCCGGGTCCTGCCTGGATGGCAGAACCCGGCGAGAAGAGGACCCGGGGGCAGCGGCAGGAGGGATCGGATCCCCCGGTATGCTCACCGGGGGGGTCCAATCCACGTGGGACACTCTTGACCGCGGCGTGTAAGGGGTTAAACACCCGGAATCAGAGTTTTTCCGATCCCGCGTGTTAGTGCCGGGTCTGTGATATCACAGCCCGACACCGGCACTATATTGACCCGATGTCCCGAAATCTTCTTCAGACGCGGCGCCGTAGAAAGGCGTCGCGTCAGAAGAAGTACCCTTAATGATCGACGTAGATTCCCGATAGGGCGGTCATTAAGGGGTTAATAGTAAACTTTGTAATGTTCTTCAACATCTCTGTTCATTTACTGTGCTACTTTTTTCTCCTGCAGTGAGAGTCTATTGTAAATCGATCAGAGTCCCTCTACAGGCCCCTGAGATAAATTATACATATTATACACAATATATGCATAGAACAGAACTAATTTGGTTAGGCCTTCATTTTTAATGTCAGATCGGTCCGAGTTTATGCGCTGATGGAGTCTCTGGCCTGTTTCCCCAACATAAAGGCCTGTGGTTGGACAATACATAATACACATAATAAGGTAGAACACATTAGAGGACCTGCAGGAAAACACCCCATGTGTCACAGTTCGTGAGCAGGGAACCGTCTGAGGGTCTCTTTGGTATGCGACCTGCGGTGGCAGCCAAGGTAACAAATGCAGGAAACAGTCACAACCTGAGAAAACAGCAGGAACGCAGAGGAACACTGGTAACGCTGGTACGGAGTGAAGACACCGCTGGGCTGGAACCCTGGAAGGCACAGGAGAAAAACAGGATGGCAGCAGGTCACCACTGGGTTGGAACCCTGGACGGTACAGCAGGAGCACAGTTGTAAGGGAACGGACCACAGGATATGGACCACAACTTATGGACCACAGGATATGGACCACCGGACACGGACCACAGGATAAGGACCACAAGATATGGACCACAGGATACGGACCACAGGACATGGGCCACAGGATACGGAACAACGGACATGGACCACAGGATACGGGCCACCGGACATGAACCACAGAATACGGACCACCAGACATGGACCACAGGATATGGACCACCGGATAGGGCCTCCGGATACGGACCACCAGACACAAACCACAGGATACGGACCACAGGATGCGTCTGGAAACGCACAGGAACACGGTGGCGTCTGGGAATGCACAGGAAACAGGACCTCTGAAAACAAACGGGAACGGGACCTCGGGAACACACGGGAGACTTTCACTTCAATGGGAAGACTTGAAGATCCGGCAGGGAGTGAAGGGAGCCGCCGGGTTATGTAGGAAACCTGGAAGTGACCAGTGCCAACGGGAAGGATGCTGGCCATTTAAGTTCAGAGAAATCAGCGCGCATGCGCCCTAGGAGAGTTAAGTCTGGGCAGGGGGACGGGCACACAGCCAAGCACGGGTGAACCTGTGATCCGCGACATGGATCGCGAGGAGCACCCGTGACACCATGTACCTGCTGTGATTGAGGTACAGGTACCTGGTCACCCGTGGTAATGTGCTGGCACGTTTTAAACCTGCTTTGCAGGCAGGGTGAGGTACCATTTTCTGATGGGGTTCTCAAGGCACTCCGGACTTCAAGTTGTTTCAGTTTTGGTGGTTGCCGGAAGGACAGGAAAGGAGGGACTGGGAATATTTATTTTAGTGTTTTATCTTTAAGCAGAATCAGTTAGAGTTTCTTGGCAATATTTACTATAATGAATGGGGCTGGATGACTGTCTGTTTGCTTCCTTGATGTAGTCAGAAGTATTCATTAGAAATATTGCACCCCTTTGTCAGCAGATTTTATGATGATATCTGGGTAGGGGCATATTTACCGTATTTTTTGGACTATAAGACGCACTTTTTTTCCCCCAGAAAATGGGGAAAAAACAGTGGTGCGTCTTATAGTCCGGATGTAGCTGCAGGAGGGAAGGAGGGCTGGCAGAGCGCAGCCCTTCAGAGTAAAGCGCAGGGGCTGTAGCAAGTGCCGCTGCACTCCTCTCCTCCTCTCTTGTATGTGTGCAGCCCGTGGCTCCCATGTAGTGGGGCCGTGTACAGTGCGCCCTGAGAATGGGACAGTCGCTGGCGGTGAGATGGCTGGCTGCACAGCGCTGCCCTGAGTCTTGTACAGTCAGCTGTGAGGTGAGTGTCTCTGGCTGGAGATGCTCAGCTCACAGCATAAACACAAGAGACACAGACCTCTCACAGATCCTCCGGTGTGTGGAGATCACCTGACCCAGTGATGTCACGGAAAGGGGCGTGGCCTCCCGAAAAAGCAGGAAGTAAGTGAGCTGCCAAGTGGAGAACAGAAACCTCCCAGGAGCAGCGTTATACATGTGTATGTAGGTGAGAGCCTGACAGGACAGAAGAACATAATGATTGTTTAGTATCAGAGGAGCTCAACTGGAACAAGATATGTATGTTTTGTGCGTCTGCATGGCTGGTGTGGCTGAGGTGTATGCTACATGGGACTGCACGGCTGGTGGGAGACTGAAGTGTATATAGATGTATTACTGGGGGGTTGGCGGCTGTATGCGGATGTATTACTGGGGGGTTGGCGGCTGTATGCGGATGTATTACTGGGGGGTTGGCGGCTGTATGCGGATGTATTACTGGGGGGTTGGCGGCTGTATGCGGATGTATTACTGGGGGGTTGGCGGCTGTATGCGGATGTATTACTGGGGGGTTGGCGGCTGTATGCGGATGTATTACTGGGGGGTTGGCGGCTGTATGCGGATGTATTACTGGGGGGTTGGCGGCTGTGTGCGGATGTATTACTGGGGGGTTGGCGGCTGTGTGCGGATGTATTACGGGGGGGTTGGCGGCTGTATGCGGATGTATTACTGGGGGGTTGGCGGCTGTATGCGGATGTATTACTGGGGGGTTGGCGGCTGTATGCGGATGTATTACTGGGGGGTTGGCGGCTGTATGCGGATGTATTACTGGGGGGTTGGCGGCTGTATGCGGATGTATTACTGGGGGGTTGGCGGCTGTATGCGGATGTATTACTGGGGGGTTGGCGGCTGTATGCGGATGTATTACTGGGGGGTTGGCGGCTGTATGCGGATGTATTACTGGGGGGTTGGCGGCTGTATGCGGATGTATTACTGGAGGGTTGGCGGCTGTATGCGGATGTATTACTGGGGGGTTGGCGGCTGTATGCGGATGTATTACTGGGGGGGTTGGCGGCTGTATGCGGATGTATTACTGGTCAGAAAGTAGATGGAGGATGTGTATGTATGCTACATTCAGTGGGGGCCTCCACGAGATTTTGTGCCCAGGGGCCCCCAACAACCTTAATCTGGCCCTGGCCCTGCCAGTGAAAGCTATTGGTAGTAAGCGCCGCCCGTGAAAACTTAAGGCAGCGGCAGCATGCAGTGCGTGCTGACTGGACTATTCTGCCCCCAACACTGGTTGGCTGAGTTTGCTGCTAGCCAAGCCCTAGCCAATCAGTGTTGGGTCAAAAACACAACACTCCCCTGACCACCAAGTGTTTTGTATAGGGCTGTATCTGACAGAACACTTGTAGTGTCGGTACGGGAGTCATCCTTCAGCTCCAGGTAACAGTGTCCCATAAAATGTCCCCTAATAAAGTCTCCCCATTAATTCTCCCTGAACACAGTACACTATTAAAACTTCACCAAATGTCACACAATGACCCCTAATAAAAGTATCCCATACACAGCCCCCTTAGGCTACATTCACAGTGGGCACACGTCAGTGCCCAGGAGAGGAAGTGGTGAGCGCTTGGCTGCATAGCACGACTCCGTATGGTGCCGTTACTTTACTGTTACTTTATTAAATATTTTAGCACACTATTTGGGGAAAAAAATTATTTTTTCTTATTTTTCCTCCTTTAAAACCTAAGTGCGTCTTATGGTCCAGTGCGTCTTATAGTCCGAAAAATACGGTATATACCTGGCTGCTGGAGTTCACCGAAAGTGCACTGTGCCGCGATTTACTAAGATTGTGCACCCGATATCCTGCTTGTGTCACTTCCCCACTTAGGTCCGACAGAGTTCACCATCTTTTTAGTGGTGGATCTAAGTGCTAGGGATTGCAACACAATTCGAATGTAATCCCTGAAAAAGGCACACAGTTCCACGAAAGTGACCCTTAGAAAATGAACCCCATGCAAGTTAAATTAAAAGCAAAGTGACCTGCACTGCACATTTTTAGTGTTCATTATGTCAATTTATTGCTGCAAGTATATCATGCTGTAAATTCAGCTTGTTCGCTGTCTGCCAAATTTTTGGTGGCAGGTTTTACAAATTGTAATCATGTTGTAACGAACCTGTCCAGGAACAGCAAAACCACAACCCGTCTTTGCGATGGCTGTCAGACTCCCTAAGTGGTCGCAACCTCACCCTGCGGACTATGGCCCTGCATGCCGCAGATTAGAACGCCCTGACAAGGGCGAACCCACTGTCAGGACTAACTAACCCTCCCTGAGTGACCCTAAAGGTGACAGGGAGACTTACTTCTTCTGGCAGATGCTGGATGGTGGAGGAAATGTAACAGGAATACTGAGATAGACCAGTGATCACACAAGTGTCAACCCAGAACCAAACAAACCTGTGACAGGGGAAGTGGGGTAACACCAGGAGATACACAACACTGATGGACAAATGACAGATACAGACAGACAAGTGGAGTCAGACAAAACTGGGTCAAAACCAAGATGGTGGCAAAGGTTCAGAATTGTATAGCAATAGAATGGTCGGTAAGCGGAGAAGCAGTCAAATACACAGAATAGCAAAGAACAGAATAGCAAAAGCACAACAGCAGAGATAAGACTGAATAACTAGCACCCTCTGAAGGCACTGGGCAAAATATAAAGAGAGCATCACCTGCAGCAACGGACTGGTTTAGCCATCCATCACTCAAACCACAGATGCAGACAGAACAAACTCATGAGGTCCTGTGGTAGTGGTCTGTTCTTTGGTGTCTATACAATAGGTCTATAGGTTGTTTTTGAGGATTTGTGATTATTATTATATTATTATTATTAGATTACTATTAGAGATTATTTTACCACTGGTCCTCTATGTATGTTCTAGATACCATTACTTTTACTGTTATTTTGTTCTGTGTGAATATACTGTAATGCATAGGTATACTGTTATTACTCAGGATTGATTATACACCATAATGTGTTATTTGTAAAGGATTATAATCACTACCCCATTTTTTTTAATGCAGGCATTGGCTGTTCTAGCTTGGGATTCAGAAAAGATATTTTAAAGTAATATTCAGTCCATTTAAAAACTTCATGTGCACATGAAAAAAAGAAAACAATGCGTGTCTGTTGACGCGTTTCGGAAGATTATTCCTTAATCATAAAAGCGTGTGCATAGAAACAGAGTCACTCGAATAAGTAAGCGAGAGAACTGGGCATTCTGGGTAAGGGGAGGGGGGAGAGCAAGAGAGAAGGAGGCGAGTTAGAGCGAGAGGAGTACATGTTATCTGTGCCCTAATATTTAAGTTGTTTAACCTTGTACAGTGGCTGTAAAATTTTATGTATAGTGAAGTCAGTAATAATATAATATATCTTATCGTAAATTAAGTCCATTGGGATGGCTAGAGTTAAGTAAAAGAATCCAATACGCCTCCCGCATCAGGACCAGTCTCCTCCAAACTCCTCCCCTTTTTGGAGACACTATTACTTCCAGTACACATACGGGCATGTAGTTTAGAGACATGTTGTGCTTGTCTCTAAATTGTTTGGATACATTAAACAAATTGTGTTCCAAGGTCAGTGTAGTAGGCTTATTTCTTGAAGTCACACCCCTAATATGTTTGTATATTCTATTTTTCAGTTTTTACACTGTACATCCCACATATTGTACACGACAGTGATTACAATTGATTAGATACACTACACAATGGCTATTGCAATTGGCACACTTCCTGATTATATATGTTTTTCCTGTGTGAAAGCTCATGAATGTTGTAGTTCTTTGTATATAGTTACATACACTCACCGGCGACTTTATTAGGTACACTTGTCCAACTGCTCGTTAACACTTAATTTCTAATCAGCCAATCACATGGCGGCAACTCAGTGCATTTAGGCATGTAGACATGGTCAAGACAATCTCCTGCAGTTCAAAGCGAGCATCAGTATGGGGAAGAAAGGTGATTTGAGTGCCTTTGAACGTGGCATGGTTGTTGGTGCCAGAAGGGCTGGTCTGAGTATTTCAGAAACTGCTGATCTACTGGGATTTTCAAGCACAACCATCTCTAGGGTTTACAGAGAATGGTTCGAAAAAGAAAAAACATCCAGTGAGCGGCAGTTCTGTGGGCGGAAATGCCTTGTTGATGCCAGAGGTCAGAGGAGAATGGGAAGACTGGTTCGAGCTGATAGAAAGGCAACAGTGACTCAAATCGCCACCCGTTACAACCAAGGTAGGCAGAAGAGCATCTCTGAACGCACAGTACGTCGAACTTTGAGGCACATGGGCTACAGCAGCAGAAGACCACACCGGGTGTCACTCCTTTCAGTTAAGAACAGGAAACTGAGGCTACAATTTGCACAAGCTCATCGAAATTGGACAGTAGAAGATTGGAAAAACGTTGCCTGGTCTGATGAGTCTCGATTTCTGCTGCGACTTTCGGATGGTAGGGTCAGAATTTGGCGTCAACAACATGAAAGCATGGATCCATCCTGCCTTGTATCAACGGTTCAGGCTGGTGGTGGTGGTGTCATGGTGTGGGGAATATTTTCTTGGAACTCTTTGGGCCCCTTGGTACCAATTGAGCATCGTTGCAACGCCACAGCCTACCTGAGTATTGTTGCTGACCATGTCCATCCCTTTATGAGCACAATGTACCCAACATCTGATGGCTACTTTCAGCAGGATAATGCGCCATGTCATAAAGCTGGAATCATCTCAGACTGGTTTCTTGAACATGACAATGAGGTCACTGTACTCAAATGGCCTCCACAGTCACCAGATCTCAATCCAATAGAGCATCTTTGGGATGTGGTGGAACAGGAGATTCGCATCATGGATGTGCAGCCGACAAATCTGCGGCAACTGTGTGATGCCATCATGTCAATATGGACCAAAATCTCTGAGGAATGCTTCCAGCACCTTGTTGAATCTATGCCATGAAGAATTGAGGCAGTTCTGAAGGCAAAAGGGGGTCTAACCCGTTACTAGCATGGTGTACCTAATAAAGTGGCCGGTGAGTGTATAACACATCTGTGGTGCCCACATTTGTAACTGCCAAAATGTTTTAACCAGGTAGGGTTTACTATTAACCCCTTAAGGACACAGGGTATTTTCGCTCATTTCTCGCTCTCCTTCCTTTTTCATTTTTCCGTGTACAGAGCTGTGTGAGGGCTTATTTTGTGCGGAACAAATCTTACTTTCCCGTGATGTTATTTATTATTCCATGCCATGTAGTGGAAAGCCATATAAAAAAAATTCCATATGTGAAAAAATTGAAAAAAAAGTGCATGTGCGTCACGTTCTTGTGGGCTCAGTTTTTACGACTTTCACTTGAACTTTTAATATTTTATTATTTTTTTTAGATTTTTTAAACTTTTTTTTTACTATTTCTTAGACCATCCAGGGTACATTAACCCTAGATGGTCTGATCGTTCCTACCATATACTGCAATACAACTGTATTGAAGTATATAGCATTTCTGCACAGTATACAGTATACAATGAGCCACAGGCTCATTGTAATGGATATGCAGAAGCCATGTAGCCTCGGGTCAAACGAAGATCCGAGGCTACCATGGCAACCAATTGCCGTCCCCCGATGACGTTCATTCCCATGTGCCGCCATGCTTCCAGTGCTGCCGGCGATCGGTGCAAGCATGCAGATATGCAGCAAAGCCCATCTCTGTATGAAGAGGGCTCAGCTCGTGAGCCCTCTTCATACACCCTTCAAAGCTCCATGGCGGATATATCCGCCACGGAGCGTGAAGAGGTTAACTTTGCAGTTGATGTACAGGTTGGGAGCACAGTAAGTGTACAAGTTAGCATATTACCTAGAGTAGAGGCTTCTGAAGCCACAAAATGAGCCCAATTTATTAGAATCTCTATTTTGACACTGTCCTGGGTCAGAACAACCGACTTACATATGATCCCTAGTTACAAACAGACCTCTGGATGTTGTTAATTTACTGTTCTTTAGCCTTAAATCAAAGGCTATCAAAGGTGTCTGCAAATAAGCTTTATTATTAATCCTGGTTCTTATGCCAACCCAAAAGTTTTAAAATCCAACTGTCACAGAGACCAGAAAAATTTTGGCTGGGGTTACAATTATAAAATATACAGTTCCAACTTACATACAAATTCAACTTAAGAACAAACCTAAAGAACCTATCCTGTACGTAACCCGGGGACCATCTGTATAGGCAAATAGTCCTTCACGATATTCACTATTTTCTGTTGCTGAAGGTGGTTACAAAAGTAACTTGTTGTTTCATGTGCTAGATCTTTTAGATTTGTCTCTTACTTTATATAGATGTTCAGTGCAACTTTGACCTATACGTTTTTTCTATCAGGGGGAGGGGGTAACCTCAAGCTGATAAACGTTTGTAAGTGATATTAGTCTCTGCTAAATAAGATGACTCTTGTGTACATGAGCGATATACTCTGATATATTCCCCAACTAGAAGGTTATGTGTTACATGTTTTGGATGACAGCTACGGGCATGTAATGTAGTGTTCCCCAATGTGGGTTTATGAAAAAGGAAAGTGGTTATATTTCCACTATTCTGTTTGGCAGACAGGGTAATGTCCAAAAAGTTGATCACCTCAGGATCAATGTGGTAGGTGAAGCATAAGTTGTGGTCACGATTGTTAAGGTTCTGAATGAATTCCAATACTTCTTCTTGTGAACCCGACCATATTAAGATACAGTCATCTATATATCTTGTGTACCACCTATTACATTCTACAAAGGGATTGCATTGATTATGTATGTACTGTTCTTCGCACCAGGACATAAACAGGCTAGCCAAGGATGGAGCGAACTTAGCCCCTATGAGGTATCTTTATAGTTGCAGAAAAAGCTGACCATTGAAGGAAAAGAAATTATAGGTGAGTAAAAAATGTAATGTATGTATTCTTAAATTCAGGAGAGAAGTTACTGTATTTAGAAAGGTGAAGATCTAGAAGATTTTTTCTCAAAGATATTAAGTTGTACACCTTCCTTTAAAATATTTTCTAGGCTTGTTTTGAAAGATGGTGTTGGGTCTGCGGTCAGTTGCCTAAAAGTATCTGCATCAGTTTTAGTGTCTCTCTTTCATAAAGCGCCTCATCCAGGATAACTACTGAAGCCCCTTGGTCCACATTCCTGATAACCACATTACGATTCTTCCTAAGTGTGTTTAAGGCTTGTATTTCTTGAGAAGTGAGGTTAGACTGTTGAGGACTGAGGTGTGGTTGTTGAGAGTGCTCTTAAAGGAAACCTACCACTTGGGGTAGGGCTTATAAGCTGGACATGCCGTGCAGCAGCTCAGGGTGAGCTGGTGCCGGCGCTTATCTCCGTTATGTTTTCAAACAGTTTGAAAGTGTTTTAACAGTTTATTAATGTTTATATCCTTACTATCTTCTCCGCACCGGGGTCCGCGCTCCACTTCCTATTCAGATGCACGCACGGGTAGATAGTAAGGTGCGCTGGTGCATGGCATGTCCAGCTTATAAGCCCTATCCGAAGTGGTAGGTTTCCTTTAAATCTTGTTCAATATTATTTTGGAAAGTATCCATCGCTGGAATGCGGGCATTTACAAGAAAAAAAAGAGGATTTGTTTTTGTGATCTTCTGGACAGTGTTGTTAATGCCATTCATGGTGTGTGATAGAGGTGTAAAGTGCCATTACTGTAAAAAGTCACTTTTTTGCAACAGAGAAGGAGGAACCTGTTCACACCCCACCAGAACAAGATCTCAGACACAATCCAATTGCATTTTTTTTGTCTGAACAAATACTTATATCTAATATAACTTCTTTACAAACAGATGCCGAAAATGACATGCATTGCATGAAAATGACAATGAATTGCTATGGATACTTTCCAAAATAACATTGAACAAGATTTCATAGCACTTGTAACAACCACAACTCAAAATCAGTCTAACCTCACTTCTCAAGAAATACAAGCCTTAAACACACTCAGGAAGAATGGTAATGTGGTTATCAGGAATGTGGACCAAGGGGCTTCAGTAGTTATCCTGGAAGCTGCGCTGTATGAAAGAGAGACACTAAAAGTGTTTCAAAATGCTGATAGGCAACTTACCACAGACCTAACACCATCTTTCAAAATAAGCCTAGAAAATATTTTAAAGGAAGGTGTACAACTAAAAATCATTGATGAAAAATCATCCAGCTATATGCTGCCAGAATTCCCGAAGCATCATATTTTTTATGCATTACCTAAAAATGCATAAGGAAACTATTCCACCTCCACTATGTCCAATTTCTTCTTAAATAGGATCATTCATGGGTGTGAAGGAAACCGCGACGTTCCGGACCCCTGGAGGGTGCGTAAGGTCACTCAGTTATCCTTTTACAGACACTCCCAGAACGCACGGGTTCTGAGAGGCGCAGGAAGTGATTTAAAGTTGTCCACACAACTTCCGGATATGGCACAACCCTAAATCAAATCCCTGAATGGCTATAAGATCCCTCTCACTAGCCGCAGTGAGACAGAATATTATCAGCCTTATGCTGCCACCAGTTCTCCTTTAATATAAGCCCGGTCCGTAACGGGATTATATAGGGTGAGGAACCAACCCGGTAGCATGTATATAAGCGAGAAACCCGGACGTAAGATTCGTGATCGAGATAAAAGAGCAACACAGATTAGATTTTATATTTAATTGCCTTAAGGGCACACTAGAAAATACAGTACACACAATAGATATATACAGTAAACAGAGTACAAATTACACGGGTAGCACCACAAGTCTAAGCAGTTTGCTAGACTTTGGTTAGTAAGTTACCTTTGTGTGTGGCCTAATGGGGCCTAATGGGGATAGTCCACACTTTTAGATCCTCCCTGCGCTTGATTGATGTTTCCCCCAGGACAAAGACACCTGCCACTTCAATGGTGCCCGATTATATCATACATACCCTAAGGTGGGGTCAATGGTCACGCCTACCTGATATTACATCCAGAGCACTGGAGAAGCCACAGCTACCCCAGGGGAAATCCTGGGGTCATGGTTCTGGTATCATTGGATCCGGGTGAATCCCAGGATCGCATTGATACCAAACCCGACCCATTTGCTATGGTCCTATCCAGAGATATTGATATCTCGGGATCTGAGTATCCTAGAGCAATGAACAATGGGTTGTTATGATTTACGGAGAATAACCAATCCAAAAATGTATTTGGTGTTCTGGTGAGATGGACCATAACTTCATAACTGTCTCTATTCAACCTGGTGATGTGAAAGTTTTAATGGCTCTTTGTTTGAAACTCGGAAGGTGAGGGGGGGGTGATGCCTGGAGTAGGTTTGTCTGTCTTTGAAGTGGTAGGTCTTTGAAGCCCGGCCACATGCTGGTTTTGTCAGCAAGTTGGCTCAATTAGGTTAATTTATGGTGGTAAATTACCAGCAGGCCTCCCCTCCCCCTGGTCACCCTGGTCACATCATCACAATGGGGAATTAGGCAACTGGTTAGATAACATGTTACAGCACCTAGTGCCCTGCATACCTGGTTACATTAGACACAGTAATGGACAGTAGAGAAGTGCTCAAGATAGCAGACAAAATCAAATGGTAACCGCATTTCAGCTACATGACATGTGATGTAACGGCGCTTTACACCTGTATCCCACACCACCTAGCCAACCAGGCAGTCTCTTTTCACCTGTCTAAATACAGTAACTTCTCTCTTGAATTTAAGGAAACATACTTGAGGTATTACATTTTTTACTCACCCATAATTTCTTTTCCTTCAATGGTCAGTTTTTTCTGCAATTACAGGGTGTCCCATAGGGTCTAAGTTCTCTCCCTCCTTGGCCAACCTGTTTATGTCCTGGTGGGAGGAACAGTACATTCAAAATCAATGCAATCCCTTTATAGAATGTAATAGGTGGCACACAAGATATATAGATGACTGTATCTTAATATGGTCGGGTTCACATTCAGTACCTTAACAATCATGACTACAACTTAAGCTTCACCTACCACATTGATCCAGTGGTGATCAACTTTTTGGACATTACCCTGTCTGCCAAACAGAATAGAGGAAATATAACCACTTTCCTTTTTTGTAAACCCACGTTGGGGAACACTACATTACATGCCCGTAGCTGTCATCCAAAACATGTAACACATATCCTGGGGAATATATCAGAGCATATCGCTCATGTACAGAAGAGTCATCTTATTTAGCTTTCAAAGTGAGGGACAAATCTAAAACATCCAGAACACGAAACACGTTACTTCTATAACTACTTTCAGCAACAACTATCAGGAAATAGTGATTATTCCGAAGAACTATTTGCCTATACTAACCAAGGAGAGTGTCCCAAAAGAGATTTTAAAAAATTGGGGTTAATATTGTGGCCACAAAAGCCTCTAAGATAGGAATTATGCTATCTCCCAACATCAGCTGCACACTTAAAGGGGTATTCCCATCTGGGCATTTACATTTAATTAAATTAATTTGCCTTATGTAAACATTTCTTCAATTGGATGTTAATAAAAAAAATGTTCCTGAGTGGAGATAATTTCTCATAAATGTAGTGATGTTGTCCCATAGAAACCAGATAGCTTCCTCAGATACGACCATGTCACACTCTGGCAGTGGTGGCCAGACATGCGCTATTGAGCCCTGCTGGACCACCAGGATTCAGCAATCATTACCACAGGACGGCTGTGGGACATGCAGTAATTCCCGGACATTTCATATACAAAAACCTTTTGTTTCTTTGTGCAATCCGTCCAGCAGAGGTGGCCGTATCCGAGGAAGCTATCTCGTTTCTAAGGGACAACATGACTACATTCATGAGAAATTATCTTCACACAAGAACATTTTTTTAATAACATCTAATTGAAGAAATGTTTATATATGGCAGATTTATCAAACTGAATGTGAGTGCCCAGACGAGAATATCCCTTTAATAATAACCCCACCTGGTTACAACATTTTGGCAATTACAAATGTGGGCACCACAGATGTGTTATATGTAAATATATACAAAGAACTACAACATTCATGAGCTTCCACACCGGATAAACATATGCAATCAGGAAGTGGGCCAATTGCAATAGCCATCATGTAATGTATCTACCGTATTTTCCGGGCCATTAGGCGCACCGGAATATAAGGTGCATCAGTCTGATGTGCCTTATATATGGAATTTATCCATATATAAGGCGCATCGGACTATAAGGCGCAGGGTGGCCGGGGGCGTGGCGGAGTTCCGGGGGCGTGGCAGAGCGGAGACGGAGCGACCGGAGAGGTGAGCGGGGAAGGGGGTCCTTTCAGGGGGGGGAGGATGGCAGCGGACCATACTTACATGGGTCCCCGCTACCGGAGACAGCAGATCTCCTGCGGGAACTGCAGACCGACGCGGCAGAAGTTGTTCGTGCCGCGTGGTCTGCAGTTCCCGCTGGAGATCTGCTGTCTCCGGTCTCCGGTAGCGGGGACCTATGTAAGTAGGGTCCGCTGCCCTGCGCCATACATAGGGCGCACCGGACTATAAGGCGCACTTTGGATTTCTAAGGAAATCCTAGGCTTTTATGTGCGCCTTATAGTCCGGAAAATACGGTAATCAATTATAATCACTGTGGTGTACAATATGTGGGACGTACAGTGCGAATACTAAAAAATAGAATATACAAACGTATTAGAGATGTAAATCCAAGAAATAAGCCTACTGCACTCACCTTGGAACTTAATTTACGATCAGATATATTACATTATTACTGACTTTACCATCCATAATATTGTACAGCCATTGTTAAATATAACCTTAAATATTAGGGCACAGATAACATGTACTCCTCTCGCTCTAACCCGCCTCTTTAAATATTTTTTTCTGAATCTCACGCTGGAGCAACCCATGCCAGCATTTTTCTATGCTATCTCCAAACAACCCGACTTACCTCTATCTCCCTACACCTGGGGAGCTGGCTGAAGCCACTTTTTTTGTCATATTTTTCAATGTGATACCATGTTTTCAATTATTGTTTTTAGGTCCATATGACTGCCTTATGTTGCTTAAATAAAGTTTATTAACTCTTTTTGTTAAGCTTGGCATATTATTGCATTGTATTGCAATACATAGGTATTGTATATACTGTCATCCTTATACACTAATGTAGGGAATTCTCCCCATATTTAAACTGGCCCTGAATAAAGCTTATATTTGATAGAACTGGTTTTGGACTGCCCACTGTATATTTTTGGTGAGCGGTCCAATCCCTAGGTAGCTGCAGGTCCATCATAGAACTCTAAAGCTTTCGCCTTCTCTTTTTCTCAAGCACCGTGCAGAGATACATGTGATCACTGGGACGTCAATAGTGAGAGGTTGTTGCCAGGTCTATTTGAATAAAAATAAAACAAAAGAATAAATAAATACATTTCTAAAAATGTTTTTGCCCCTCCAGTCACTAAATTTACTCTATACAGCCAGTTGCCCTAAAAAATACATGTGATATATATAAATTTGGTGAATGAAGTGTGAAACACTAGTAAAATGTTTGTTTTGGAGTAACACTTTGTTAGTCTGAAAACAATAGTTAAATTGTTTTAAAAAATCTATATTTTTGAATATTTTATCAGTTTTTAAGCCTAAATTTAGTTTAAAAGTAAAAATCCAGACTAAAAAATAATAAAATAGGAATCTCGTTTGCTAGTCCCATAAATGAAAAAGTTAGAGCCATTAAAAGAACACGTGCAAAAAAAACTGAACATTGGGGCACATTTACTTAGATTGTCGGAAACTTTACTAAAAGTGCTCTGCCCGTGTACAATTCTGGGAGTTCACCAACTTTTTTTGTGGTGCACCTTTAACAAACAGACTTTGCATGTTAAATACGCCTCTTGGTCCGACTGAGCACTGAAACCCCCGCTAATTTGCGTGGAGGCCGCAAAAGGGTCACGTGCAACACTTCTTAAATACCCGTGCAAGCAGTTTTCGCCTAAAAGAATGTGCAAAGTCTGTCAGAAATGTGGCGCAAAGCCCTTAGTATATGTGGCCAATTGTGTTTGGTCTTAAAGTGGCTAATGTTTTTTTCAGCTGGAAGGGGCAGGGGTTCCCTATAAATTGATATATGTTTTGGTCTCACTAATCTGGCTATCCAGTTCCCTAGTACCTGGGCGCTATGATTTATAATGCATTTGGTACAAAATAACAATTTGTTCAATTCATTAAAGTGCATAAACGTAGGTATAAAATTGAAAGTATCCATAGGAGGCTTAACCCACTATAGTCCTGACTTGTACTTCCAACAGTTACTGTATGGAAAAAGATACAGACACAAGAACACAAATATCCCATCTCTCTTATTGGAGCAAACATGTTTTAAATAGTATCTGTTGATCCAGTGAGTTGTTCTGCCTGCCATATTAGGGATCAGGAAGGAACGTTTCACTACTTTGGGTCTTGATGGACTGATGTCTTTTTTTCAACCTCATCTACTATGACACTGTAAGGCACCATGGCCTTACAGTTTCTTTTGAGCAATTTTTATGAGATCCTTGGTATACCTTTTATAGTAATTGTTTACCAATATTATGATTTTTTGGGGTAACATCAGATGTACCCCTACACCATATGTTACTACGCTCAAAAGGACAAACTGTAGCCAATATGCCCCCACCCCCCACAGTGGGTTGTGAGTTGATTCCTCTAAGATTTTTATTTAGTTTGAAGGTAAGGTTTTAACATTGTCATTTTGTTTTACTCCATGCCATATGGTCTAAACACTGGTTTATAACTCGTCGCAGCTTTGATTGAATTGCACCACATGCATCTGTCTCCTTTATACTCTGCTCTGGTTCACTAACAGTTAACCTGCTTTGATTGACAGAATCTCTCAACTCCCATTGCTATCTTGTTTGCAATCAAGGTTAGAGTACTGATTCAATCAACTTCTGGATTGGGGTCCAGGCTTCTTATAGATGGTTATCTGGACTTGTACTATTTGTCTACTATATAATGTACTTAGTTAGCTTGCTGTGAACATTGGCCTGTTTTGTTGACTATCCAATTGCCTGATGATTTTGTACTGCATTGTCATCTTAGTTTTGACCTGTATTTGCAGATTATTCCTCTCTTTTTTGTCTTGCCCTCATCTTTGTGTTTTCACTTTGGCGCAGAAAGAGAATGTCAACCATTAGTCCATTAATCTACCACATAGGATAGGCCAGGCAATTAGGCAGGGACAGCTTGGAAAATGATTTAGTCTGCGGGCCCACTGTCCCTCCCAGTGTCACCAGTCCATTCCCTGCCACTACATAACATCTTTATTTTGTTCTATCATTCCAATCTACTCAGGGATTTTTTTTGATAACATATTATAACTGAGTTCACAGAGTTCAGCATAGTTTATTCACACTATATATTAACAAAAGTTCTAAGTGTTATCAAAGAAATGGTCAATTATTAACTATAATAAGAGTGTGTAACCTCATGTGCCTCCTGTTACTGAGGATACTGTATGAGGGAGCACTATAACACATTGCTTTCCATTAGCCTAGGAGGCTGAGCATCTAATTAGCAGTTTACTAGTTCACATCAGAGATTGAGTTTCTCAATAGTTTGAAATGAATTGAAGAATAAAAAAATAATCATGTATTTTAAAACAGGGCATCGATCCAGATCCGTGTTAATCTTCTTATATTTGTTATCCATGTCCTCCTTCCTCCTAAAATAATCTTTTAAAATTATGCTAATGATTTAGAAATGCTCTGGGGTGGCATTTTAGAGTCCCTCTTTGATACAAATACTTGTTGTCAATAGTGTTTGTTTTTTACAATTGTTTTTGCCGGCACACACAATACGATCGCGGCGGCGGCTGAATTCAGAGGGATCGCATAGAAGACTCGTGGGGTGCTGGAAAGGTGAGTTTAGATTTTTCTTTAGTCTTTTTTTTTAGCTTTTTGACTCGAGTATAAGCCGAGTTAGTGTTTTTCAGCACATTTTTTGTGCTGAAAAACTCGGCTTATACTCGAGTATATACGGTAAATTTTATAGAGAAGCCCATTTGAACAACATTCCCCAAAAATTCCATACCTAGAGTATACTTTACAAACATGACTGATCCAAATTACATGAAAATCAAGAAAAACATAAAAAAAAATCAAAACTTTTAATCATGTAATATGAGTTCCGAAGTTAGAAAAATTGGTCTTCTTAATTCTAAGTAAATATGAGCCAATATTACCACCAAAACTCTACAAAGGGTACTACAATAGCCATTTAATGAATGCAAATATTTGGCTTGTTCAATTTTGGAAACTTTGCTACATAAAGCTTTGTCCATTCCACGTACTTTCTATTTTGGAAGACTAAAAACTTTTATATCCTTCTATGCAATATTAAGAACTCACTTGCTTTTTCCTTCCTTTGTTTCATTTTTACTATGAAGAAGTAACTTACATATTAACACAATGGGCAGAATTAGGAGAGATCCTGGGCCCTATACCTTAACATATCCTTAACATTTCCATCATCGTACCTATATTTGCTGTAAGGCTATCTGCTAAGTTTACCTATTCATCTAAAGTTCAATACATATGATCTGAGCCCTTTTTAGGGCTAATCCTTCAGTGCTCACTAAGTTTAGAAATCTTTTATTACCCTAATATGCAAATATGTGAAAGAGGCTACTGGGGGGGTGGAGTAGCCGGAGCTGCAACCATGCCCCAGTAGCCTCTTTTTTACTTCTGACATCTTAAGTGTGCCGCTCCTGGAAGCTGTGCACTCTCATCCCCGCTCTGCTTAGACTATGTACGCACAGCCGCAAGATCAAGCGCTGACGAGTGCGCGCAGCTACCAGAAGCTGAAAGATGAATATACTGGGGCGTGGAGTAGCTGCCCAGTGTAGCTTCAGCTCCGGCTACTCCACACCCCTGTAGCGTCTTTCACATATTTGCATATTAGGGTAATAAAAGATTTAGCAGGTGCTGAAGGATTAGCCCCAAATAGGAGGATAGATAGATCTGAGATGGCAGGTTTCCTTTAAAACTGACATAGTGCTGCAAAACTTTAAAATACTAAATATTAGCAGCCTTTCTGTCGGAAACATAATTACAGGCAGTTTTTTCTTAAGTTGAATTTGTATGCAAGTCGAAACTGTATATTTTATAATTGTAACCCCAATTGTCTCTGGGACAATTGGATTTTAAAATGTTGGATTGTCATAAGAACCAGGATTAATAATAAAGCTTCATTGCAGACACCTGTGATAACTGTTACAGCTGATCATTGTATCCCAAGGCTAAAGTACAGTAAATTACCAACATCCAGAGGTCCGTTTGTAACTTGGGTTCGTTTGTAAGTCAGGTGTTCTTAAGTAGGGAACCACCTGTACTATGAGATGTTGGGGAGGTGACAACTGGCCCCATTACTGATAAGCTGAGACAAATAATACACACAGGACGAAGCCAGGAGCAGACAGTGCTGCCAATGGTGTAGCGGAGAGTCAGGATTACTAATGGCATGGATTCAAATGAATAGAAGCTGAGGCTGTAGTAAACCTGACTCTCCACTACACAATAGGGAGTGATGTCTGCTCCCAACTCTGTCCTGTGTGTATTACTTCTCTCTGCTGATTGGCAGTGGTGGAACATCCCCACTTCTCATAGTAATAGAGTTCTAATATTTTGTGTAATGGCCTGCTAAATATGGTCATTACGTAATATTTTTTTTTAATATATTTTTATTTTTTCCAAAATTTGTTTCCAAAATGTAACAATACAATACACAAAGTGACTAACAATACAACATGTAATGTACAAAATTTAGACATAAAGATGTCCTAGGTCCTTCATATAAAAAAAAAAATTATAGTATAAATAATATTATCACATTTGTCAACTTTTAAAAGAAAAAAATAACAAAAGACAAAGGAATATATTAACCTGTAAGAATTTGAAATATGGGGGCAGATTTACTTACCTGGTCCATTCGCGATCCAGATTCTCTGCGGTGGATTCAGGTCTGGCCGGGATTCACTAAGGCAGTTCCTCCGACGTCCACCAGGTGTCGCTGCTGCGCTGAAGAGCATCGGAACGCACTGAAGTTCACCGAGCCATCCTGGATGAAGGTAAGCGCGTGTCGAGCGACACTTTTTTATTTTTAAATGTGGCGGTTTTTCTGAATCCATCAGGTTTTTTTTCTAATCAGCCAATCACATAGCGGCAACTCAGTGCATTTAGGCATGTAGACATGGTCAAGACAATCTCCTGCAGTTCAAACCGAGCATCAGTATGGGGAAGAAAGGTGATTTGAGTGCCTTTGAACGTGGCTTGGTTGTTGGTGCCAGAAGGGCTGGTCTGAGTATTTCAGAAACTGCTGATCTACTGGGATTTTCATCTCTAGGGTTTACAGAGAATGGTCCGAAAAAGGAAAAACATCCAGTGAGCGGCAGTTCTGTGGGCGGAAATGCCTTGTTGATGCCAGAGGTCAGAGGAGAATGGGCAGACTAGTTCGAGCTGATAGAAAGGCAACAGTGACTCAAATCGCCACCCCTTACAACCAAGGTAGGCAGAAGAGCCTCTCTGAACGCACAGTACGTCGGACTTTGAGGCAGATGGGCTACAGCAGCAGAAGACCACACCGGGTGCCACACCTTTCAGCTAAGAACAGGAAACTGAGGCTACAATTTGCACAAGCTCATTGAAATTGGACAGTAGAAGAATGGAAAAACGTTGCCTGGTCTGATGAGTCTCGATTTATGCTGCGACATTCGGATGGTAGGGTCAGAATTTGGCATCAACAACATGAAAGCATGGATCCATCCTGCCTTGTATCAACGGTTCAGGCTGGTGGTGGTGGTGTCATGGTGTGGGGAATATTTTCTTGGCACTCTTTGGGCCCCTTGGTACCAATTGAGCATCGTTGCAACGCCACAGCCTACCTGAGTATTGTTTCTGACCATGTCCATCCCTTTATGACCACAATGTACCCAACATCTGATAGCTACTTTCAGCAGGATAATGCACCATGTCATAAAGCTGGAATCATCTCAGACTGGTTTCTTGAACATGACAATGAGTTCACTGTACTCACATGGCCTCCACAGTCACCAGATCTCAATCCAATAGAGCATCTTTGGGATGTGGTGGAACGGGAGATTCGCATCATGGATGTGCAGCCGACAAATCTGCGGCAACTGTGTGATGCCATCATGTCAATATGGACCAAAATCTCTGAGGAATGCTTCCAGCACCTTGTTGAATCTATGCCACGAAGAATTGAGGCAGTTCTGAAGGCAAAAGGGGGTCCAACCCGTTACTAGCATGGTGTACCTAATAAACTGGCCGGTGAGTGTATGTCCGTACAGCCTGATCACTTCTGTGTGCAATCTACTGTCTTTATCTGCTAATGTGGCTGAATTATAGCTGCCTGGGAAGGGATGATTTAACCAATCATAAGTCATGATTCACCGTTGTAAATCCTGTTCTGCTCCGAGGTTCCTAATTGGTAGATGCCTGAAACTCTGACCACTGTGAAAGTGTATGTATGCTACATTCAGTGGGGGCCTGCACCCAGGGGCCCCCACCAGCCTTAATCTGGCCCTGAACATGCTGTAATACACATACTGTATAAAGAAATATACAGGTAGGTTGATTAGATTGTGAGCTCCATTGGGGGCAGGGACTGATTTGATAAGTTCTGAGCAGCACTGTGTAATCTGTGTGCGCTATATAGATAAAGGAATTATTATTACAGGCAGTCCCCGGGTTACGTACAAGATAGGGTCCGGAGGTTTGTTCTTAAGTTGAATTTGTATGAAAGTCGAAACCGTATATTTTATAATTGTAGTTCCAGACAAAAAAAAATTTGGCCCCAGTGACAATTGGAGTTTAAACATTTTTTGCTGTAATAGAACCAAGGATTATCAATAAAGCTTCATTACAGACACCTTACAGCTGATCATTGCAGTCTGAGACTATAGTAAAGCATCCAGGGAGCTTCACCAGAGGTCAGAGGGGTCCGTCTGTAACTATGGGTTGTCTGTAAGTCGGGTGTCCTTAAGTAGGGGACCGCCTGTATTATGTGCAACAAGTCTTTGGTCTGATGGGATTTCAGCTGCGCTGGCTTCCGTGCAGCACAATTTGGGGGTGTGCTGTCGGCGATTTGACTTTCGGACTGAGCGCTGGATTTAACTTTCAAATTGTGTCGCAAGACAATGTGAATCGCGACAATGTAAGTGTAGATGCAACATCCCCCACCGGGGCCTAGCCCTTGAGTAGAGGCCTGGAGACAGTCGGGGCCCGCGGTACCGGAGTGGCTGGCGGTTGCGGCCTAAGCACGCTATTGTCACGGTGCTTGGTATGGGGGAACCGGAGGGCTGTCCTACAGCCTGGCAGGTCTCCAGCAGGGTGGTGTTGGCAAGAAATGATGAGAGAGAGGCTGCTATAGCGGATCTCCCTGGGGCAACCCCTTAATGTCCCGAGTGTGAGTCTCTGTGTGATGGACAGGGTGCCGGTGATGAAGGCAGCCGTATTAGCAGGGACCAGACGGAGACAGAAGTTGAAGAAAACAACTTACAGTTCTTTATTTGAACCGGCAGGAACTGCAGCAACATGCCTTTAACAGGTAGATGGAGTGCTGAGATGCTTTTGGAGGGAGCCTCAGGAGATAGTTCACCAGCCTGGATGTAGAGGGCAGGCTGGGAGGCAGCTGTGTCCTGGTAGGAAGCTTCAGCTTGTCCTGTAGGGCTTCAGGTATCACCTTTAAAGGTAAGATGATACCCCTTTCCTCACTATACTAACTCTAGTCTTCTTGCTCCACTCTTCAGAGGCAGGGGCTAGGCTCTTCCTGCTCTGGTATGGGCTAGACAGAGATTCCTCACTCACTCCCTAGATAGACATACTAGAATTCTCCCCAGATCTGAGCTGAGCTCAGACTAAACTGATCTGATCCCTCTCTTGAGAGAGACTGCTCTGAGATCTGAGCCCCAGAACATTCCTGGCCAGGGGGTTTTATTACTTCCCCTTGGTCAGGTGGTGGCTGCTCCTCCAATCACATCTCAGCTTACAAAAGACAGGATGTAACACAAGACATTGGATGATAGATTTTACATCATACACAGATTAACTTCTGCCTTGCCAGGCAGGATTCACCACTGCAATATCCCCTATGTCCTATAAGGACCATGTCGTGTGATGTGGTTACATGCAGGTGGGACGTATTCGCAAACACTCCTTCGCCATTGCATCGGCGAGGGTGCTGCATAGACAATGTCACACAATGCACTTTCGGTGAACTCCGCAGACCAGGTCAGTAAATGTGCCCCATCATTTTATTTTAGGACATGGGTTGCATCCTGAGTCTAGGGGGCCAGTCAGAAGATTACTGACTGACTCTTAGGCCTAGAGCACTTTTAGATCTTTGAACCATGCACAAATACTCATACACAGAAGCAGTTAATCGGCAATGTAGTCAGGGTAGAATCAGAAGATCCTGATGTGTGTATATATTCATTAACTGGACAGATGAAATAATATTACATGTAGATGTTTAGGCTGGTTTAGATGATTTGTGTTGGCTTCCTTAAAGTAGTACAGCGAGTATAATGTGGCAGTGGGTTCAACAATGGAGGATTTACCTGCTTCTTAGTGGTCCAGTATGACCGTATGATTCATTATGGAGTGAACAATACATATTATAAATTATTATGGAGACTCACTTTACATTAATTTGGAAAGGAGGCACTATACGTCGAAAAATTCATTGTGGGGCAATACTGATAACGTACCTCATTATTGCAGGCTCTATATACACAGTGTTGTAATTGAGGGTTCACTATACTGTAACGACCTGAAGTATTTTAGGGGTAAAGTGTGGAGATTTGTTACAAGGAACATGTCATCTGGGAAAAATTCAGCAGCAATAAATCTTGAGAGAAGACATCATAGTTTTGCACCTTTATTAACTTCTGCCTTTGTCAGATCAATACTGTAGTCACTAACTAAGCTTTTAGTGAGATAACTCTCAGGATGCTAGTGTCAATCAGTGTCAGTGGGCCAATGTTGCCTGCCAAATATTGTCTGGTAGGGTGGAGAGTGTCATTAGTTATTATTAATGTTATCTGCATTTTTTGCAATGGGTTCTTTGTCCTCTTTATTCAGGTTTGCCTGGTAAATTTATATTCCTGTGGATATAAATGTGATGTCATGTGATGTCACACAAGTGCACGGCTTGTTATATCCGTGGTCATGTGATGTCACACAGGTGCACGGCTCGTTATATCCGTGGTCATGTGATGTCACACAGGTGCACGGCTCGTTATATCTGTGGTCATGTGATGTCACACAGGTGCACGGCTCGTTATATGTGTGGTCATGTGATGTCACACAGGTGCACGGCTCGTTATATCTGTGGTCATGTGATGTCACACAGGTGCACGGCTCGTTATATCCGTGGTCATGTGATGTCACACAGGTGCACGGCTCGTTATATCTGTGGTCATGTGATGTCACACAGGTGCACGGCTCATTATATCACAGAGAGAAATCAGAGCTGTGTGATGTAACGAGCCGAGCACCTGTGTGGAGAGATTTTTTAGCCACTGAAAATAAGCATAGAAGCTTTTAATAGAATTACAGCAAGTAGAGATCTAGAAAACCGCGAGGATACAGACAATATATTTGAAAATTGTATATCTTTTCATTATACAAACAATTATATTTATTTGCTGAAATGGAAACACCCTTTTAACAAATTGCAACCTCCAGGATTTGGGGTCTTTGACCCCAACTGTTTCACAAATCCTAAAATAATACTTCTCACTAGACCATGTGATTTATTAAAACAAATAGGGTGCAGTAATAACCATAAATGTAATAGTCATTTTAAAATATACAGCATGTGATTAAATAAAACAATTTTGTATTTAAATATTTTCTTTTTCATAGCAAAATTAATGAAATCAACTAAGGCCTCATGCAGATAAATATAAGGACTGTGATCCATGTGCACAATTTGCAGGCCAGTTCACGGTCCCCATAGACGTCTTTGGTACCTGGTCATGGTGCAGTGAGCATTTGCTGTCTCACTGCGCAGTGACTGAGCATGGAGAAATATAGGACATGTCCTATATTTCCTGTATTACCACCCCAGACACTAAGCTTTCAATGGAAGCCCTCACCCTTCAAAGGGAGCTCTCACCCTTCTTCTCTCCTGTACCCGGCTGGATGTTTGTGTGGATCCATTTATGTGCATGAGGCCTCACAGAGATTCATCTGCATCTTAAAAGGGTTCTCCTGAAATTGAAAAACATAGTTGTTTTCTTTAAAAAACAGCTCCACACCTGACCATAGGTGGTATGTGGTATTGCACCTAAGCTCTATTCATTTCTATACAGCTGAGCTACAGTACCTGCACAAACCATGGTCAGGTGGCACTGTTTTTGGAAGAAAGCATACATATTTTTTAGCCCCTTTAAATGTGGCACTAGGGATTGTAATAATATTCTGTATAAATATCTTCAATAACAAGAACTGTTCAATAATATGTCGTGAAAAGGGTGAAACATATAAATGTCCATTGTACCTGAAAGAAAAACCTAAACTCTTTTACAAGAATTCAGGAAGATAGGACATGACTAGAGATGAGCGAACATACTCGTCCGAGCTTGATGCTCGTTCGAGCATTAGCGTACTCGAAACTGCCAGAAACAGAGCCAATCACAAGCCAGGAGACTCTGCACTCCACCCAGCATGACGTGGTACCCTTACACATCGATAGCAGTGGTTGGCTGGCCAGATCAGGTGACCCTGGGATAGACTAGCCGCTGCCCGCGCTGCTCGGATCATTCTGTGTCTGGATGCTGCTAGGGAGAGAGCTGCTGCTGGTCAGGGAAAGCGTTAGGGTGTTCTATTAGCTTACTGTTAGGCAGGAGTGATTCTCCAAGAACCCAACAGCCCTTCTTAGGGCTACAATAACGTTATACTTTTTTTTTTTTTGTTTGCTTGTGGCTGGGCTGGCTGGCACTAGTAATGCAGCTAGTACCATATTGTGAGGAATTTGCAGGGGGACTTGCGACCATTGTGTTTAGCTCTTAGTGACACACATATCCACCTCAAACACCGAAGTGGGACAATTTATTAGGGGTTTGAGTAGAATTAGGCAGAGTCTGCTGATTTTTTTTTTTTTTTTATCTGTATTTCATTTTATAGCTCAAACTCATCTTGCAAAGCAGTGTGCTCTCATTGTAGGCTACAAAATAGCCATAGGAGAACCCCAACGGCTTACTTAGGCCTACAATAGCGTTATATTTTCCTTTTTTTGTTTGCTTGTGGCTGGGCTTGCTGGCACTAGTAGTGCAGCTAGTACCATACTGTGAGGAATTTGCTGGGAGACCTGCGACCGTTGTGTTTAGCTCTTAGTGACACGCATATCCACCTCAAACACCGAAGTGGGACAATTTATTAGGGGTTTGAGTAGAATTAGGCAGAGTCTGCTGATTTTTTTTTTTTTTTTACCTTTATTTCATTTTATAGCTCAAACTCATCTTGCAAAGCACAAAATCCAGTTGTGTGCTGTCAGTGTAGGTTAGAAACTAGCCACAGCAATAGGATAGCATCGTTTTGTTAAAAAAAATAAAAAACTAAAAAAAAATAAACACAAATTTTTTTTTTTTTCAAGTTTACACTTTAATTTGGAAAATGTTTAACCCGAGGGCTAGGGGTAGAGGACGAGGGCGTGGACGTGGGCGTCCAACTACTGCAGGGGTCAGAGGCCGTGGTCCTGGGCGGGGTGAGACACCACCTGCTGATGGGGGAGCAGGGGAACGCCGCAGAGGTACACTCCCTAGGTTCATCATGTCTCAAGTTACTGGGACTCGTGGTAGAGCACTGTTGAGGCCAGAACAGTGCGAAGAGGTGATGTCGTGGATTGCGGACAATGCTTCTAGCCATTTGTCCACCAGTCAGTCTTCCACGCAGTCCACCCATGTCACCGAAATCGGCACTCCTCCAGCTCCTCCACCTCAGCCTCCTTCCCCCCAGTCTGCCCCCTCCCACCAAAATTTGGCATTTGAACCGGCATACTCTGAGGAACTGTTTTCTGGACCCTTCCCACAGTCACAAACCACTTGTCCTGCTGCTGCTGAGCTATTTTCCGATGCCCAGGTTTTCCACCAGTCGCAGTCTGTGGGTGATGATGACATTATTCACGTAGTGGAAGAAGTGTGTAAAGAGGTGTCGGACGATGAGGAGACACGGTTGTCAGACAGTGGTGAAGTTGTTGTCAGGGCAGGAAGTCCGAGGGGGGAGCAGACTGAGGGATCGGAGGATGATGAGGTGACAGACCCAAGCTGGGTTGATAGGCCGGGTGAACACAGTGCTTCTGAGACGGAGGCGAGTCCTATAGCAGAACAGGTTGGAAGAGGCAGTGGTGGGGCCAGAGGGAGAGGCAGGGCCAGAGCTGGTGCATCAGCGCCAAATGTTGCCCGTAGTCAAGCTCCCGTGGCGAGGGCTAGATTTTCAGAAGTCTGGAGGTTCTTTAAAGAAACACCGGATGACCGACGGACTGTGGTGTGCAACCTTTGCCAAACCAGGATCAGCAGGGGTTCCACCACTACTAGCTTAACTACCACCAGTATGTGCAGGCATCTGAATGCTAAACACCCCACTCAATGGCACCAAGCCCGTTCACCTCCGTCCGGGCACACCACTGCTCCTTCCCCTGTGTCATCTGCTAGTCAGCCCCCTGCCCAGGACCCCGGCCCAAACACCTCCCGTGCGAAAACCCCATCTTCGCCTCCACGATCCTCCACAGCATCCACCAGCGTTCAGCTCTCCATACCCCAGACGCTGGAGCGCAAAAGGAGGTATAGCGCAACCCACCCACACGCCCAAGCCCTCAACGTCCACATCTCCAAGTTGCTTAGCCTGGAGATGCTGCCCTATAGGCTGGTAGAGACCGAGGCCTTTCGAAATCTCATGGCGGCGGCCGCCCCTCGGTATTCGGTCCCCAGCCGCCACTACTTTTCCCGATGTGCCGTCCCAGCCCTGCACAAGCACGTGTCAGAGAACATCCTCCGTGCCCTGACCAACGCCGTTTCTGACAAGGTCCACCTGACCACGGACATGTGGACGAGTGCTGGGCCACTATATATCGCTGACGGCACATTGGGTTAACTTGGTGGAGGCTGGGACCGAGTCTGACCCTGGGGCTGGTCATATACTGCCGACGCCGAGGATTGCGGGGCCTACCTCGGTCCAGGTCTCAAAGGCCTACTATGCCTCCTCCTCCTCCCACCCCTCCTCCACCTCCTCCTCTGAATTACCATCCGTGGGCATGGCGCCATCAGTTGGTAGCTCTAGGCACAGCAGCAGTGCCATCGCTAAGCGACAGCAGGCGGTGCTCAAACTGCTGAGCCTAGGTGATAAAAGGCACACCGCCCAAGAGTTATTACAGGGCATCACGGCGCAGACTGATCTGTGGCTGGCACCGCTGAACCTGAAGCCAGGCATGGTTGTGTGTGACAACGGCCGTAACCTGGTGGCAGCTCTGCAACTCAGCAGACTGACACATGTGCCATGCCTGGCCCATGTGTTAAATCTCATAGTTCAGCGTTTCCTCAAGACATACCCCAATCTGTCTGATTTGCTCACGAAGGTGCGCCGCATCTGTGCGCATTTCAGGAAGTCCAGCACAGATGCTGCCACTCTCAGGGCAGCGCAGCGCCGCCTCCAACTGCCCGCTCACCGACTGTTGTGCGACGTGCCCACGAGGTGGAATTCAACACTAACCATGTTATCCAGAGTTTACCAGCAGCGCAGAGCGATTGTAGACTGCCAGATGTCAACTTCCACCAGAACTGGTAGTCAGGTCAGTCAGCTTCCTCAAGTCTACAATGAGGAGTGGACGTGGATGTCTGATATCTGTCAGGTGCTGAGTAACTTTGAGGAGTCAACACAGATGGTCAGTGGTGATGCCGCCATCATCAGCCTCACCATCCCGCTGCTTGGCCTGTTGAAAAACTCTCTGGTCAGCATGAAGTCGGAAGCTTTGCGCTCGTCACAAGAGACGGGGGAAGAAGATTCCCTTGTTGATAGCCAAAGCACCCTTAGGTCTGTTTCTCAGCGCATATCGGAGGAGGTGGAGGAGGATGAGGAGGAAGAGGAGGAGAATGTTGGCGAGACAGAAGAGGGGACCATTGTTCAGTCCGTCACTGTTCAGCGTGTAGGGGCAGAAGAAGAGGAGTTGGAGGAGTTGGAGGAGGAGGAAATGGACAGTCAGGCCAGTGAGGGGAGTGAATTCTTGCGCGTTGGGACTCTGGCGCATATGGCAGATTTCATGCTAAGCTGCCTATCCCGTGACCCTCGCGTTCAAAGAATTTATTCCAGCACCGATTACTGGGTATTCACTCTCCTGGACCCACGGTACAAGCAAAATCTTTACACTCTCATCCCTGGAGAGGAAAGGAGTGTGAGAATGCATGAATACCAGCAGGCCCTGGTGCACAAGCTGAAACAGTATTTCCCTTCTGACAGCGCTAGCGGCAGAGGGCGTACTTCTGCGGGACAAGTAGCGAGGGAGAGTAGGCGACCAGGCAGCTTGTCCAGCACTGGCAGGGGTACGCTTTACAAGGCCTTTGCCAGTTTTATGTCACCCCAGCAAGACACTGTCACCTGTCCCCAGTCTCGGCAGAGTAGGGCTGATCTTTACAGAAAGATGGTGAGGGAGTACGTAGCTGACCATACCATCGTCCTAAATGATCACACAGCTCCCTACAACTACTGGGTTTCAAAGCTGGACATGTGGCACGAACTGGCGCTGTACGCCTTGGAGGTTCTTGCCCGTGTTGTCCGAGCGGGTTTTCAGTGCAGCTGGTGGCATCATCACCGATAAGCATACACGCCTGTCGACTGACAGCGCTGACAGGCTGACGCTTATCAAGATGAATAAAGCCTGGATTTCTCCGCATTTCCATTCTCCACCAGGTGAAAGAAGCTGAACCTGAATAATGTATGCACTCCTCCTCCTCATTGTCCTCCTTCTCCTCTTTGTACACTAAAGCAGAGGAAACTGGCTATTTTTTTGCCAGGGCCAACTGGCTCTGGCTATAGTACTCTATGTATTTAATTTTTCTGGAGGGCCAACTACCCTGTCCTCTGTTTTAAACAATTTTTGGGAGTGCCACATACAGGCACTCAATCTATGTAATTTTTCTGGAGGACCAGCTACCTGCTCCTCTGGTTTGAAAACTTTTTTGGACTGCCACGTACAGGCACTCAATTTATTTAATCTTTTTGGAGGACCAGCTACCTGCTCCTCTGGTTTGAAAACTTTTTTGGACTGCCACATGCAGGCACTATCCAAATTAAATTGTCTCCATAGCAGCCTCCACACGTCGTCTTTTTAGCTGCCTTCACACCTTGTCTACATTGCTTCCTCCACACGTCATCGCCATAGCTGCCTCCAAAAGTAGTCCATATAGCTGCCTCCATACATGGTCCCTTTATCAAACGAGCTGTGTCAGGCAGAATTTTGGATTGTCTTCATGGCTTCCATGTTAACTTTGTCGCCACCCTGCTGTGTAATCCACAAAATATACTGGCAAACTTTTATCATTTACCAATATTATTTCAGCGCTTCTTGCGCATCTGTTTACATTCCCCTCACCCGCCAGAACCCAAACTTATAAGAACGCTACTACACTTGATCTTATACAAAAGGTTCTTAGAAGTGCTGTTTGGGGAGTAGCCTAGAGACAGGGGCTTGGATTGGCGAAAGCTCGCCTGGCAGCGAAGCGCCAGCTCCATCCCAAGATCCAACTAACATAGTTTTAACTGCAGCACCTTTAATCTACTACTAGTTCACTGCCTCCATACATGGTCCCCTTATCAAACGAGCTGTGTCAGGCAGAATTTTGGGTTGTTTTCATGGCTTCCACATCAAACTTGTTAACTTTGTCGCCACCCTGCTGTGTAATCCACAAAATATACTGGCAAACTTTTATCATTTACCAATATTATTTCAGCGCTTCTTGCGCATCTGTTTACATTCCCCTCACCCGCCAGAACCCAAACTTATAAGAACGCTACTACACTTGATCTTATACAAAAGGTTCTTAGAAGTGCTGTTTGGGGAGTAGCCTAGAGACAGGGGCTTGGATTGGCGAAAGCTCGCCTGGCAGCGGAGCGCCAGCTCCATCCCAAGATCCAACTAACATAGTTTTAACTGCAGCACCTTTAATCTACTACTAGTTCACTGCCTCCATACATGGTCCCCTTATCAAACGAGCTGTGTCAGGCAGAATTTTGGGTTGTTTTCATGGCTTCCTCATCAAACTTGTTAACTTTGTCGCCACCCTGCTGTGTAATCCACAAAATATACTGGCAAACTTTTATCATTTACCGATATTATTTGAGCGCTTCTTGCTCACCTCCTTTGGTTCCTCTCTGCCACCCATTGGTTTTAAGCCTGAGTCCATTTGGGGTATGTTGCCAAGACACTCTCTAGCCTGCCGCTGCTGCCGCTGCCTCTGCATAGTCCCCTATAGTGTCAGGGTCAATTATTGGATGTTTTAGATGCTATCTAGCCTCATTCGGTCACTCTGTCATTGCCATGCTGTTGCCCATACTTTTGGCATAATGGTGCGATTAAGCAGCCTCAGAGGCATCCATGCATGCTGCCTCTGCTGTTTCCTGTCCATTTCCGTGGTGTTTCCATCCTTTTCTGAGGTTCCCAGGTGCTTGGCCAAGCTTCCCTGTGCAGATCCTTGGTCCCCTTGAAAAATGCTCGAGTCTCCCATTGACTTCAATGGGGCTCGTTATTCGAGACGAGCACTCGAGCATCGGGAAAAGTTCGTCTCGAATAATGAGTACCCGAGCATTTTAGTGCTCGCTCATCTCTAGACATGACCAGTTTTGCGGTGGTTTATTATCTTCCCAGCAGATGGCAGTATAAGCTTATAACAGGCTCTTCTTTCTAGCTCCAAATGTTCTGTGCTATAATGATTAGTGATGTCACAGTAAACCTCTAGTTACTACTAGTTATGTAGAAGTGGTTGTTATATGCTTAGGATAAGTCATAGTTCACTCCCATGTTTGGATGTCAGTTGTTATCTAAAACAACAACAATAACGGAAGTCCAAATGATGATTGATATATATCCATATATATCAATGGATTTTAATGAGGGCAGGGGCTGGGAGGCTATATACTGGGGGGGCAGGGGCTGCAGACTATATACTGGGGGGCAGGGTCTGACAGGATATATACTGTGGGGTAGGGGCTAGCTGTATACTGGGGGGGCAGGGGCTGGTTGTATACTCAGGGGCAGGGGCTGGCTGTATACTGGCGTATATTTGAGGCAGGCTATATACTGGGGGGCAGGGGGCTGGCTATATACTGGGGGGCAGGGGCTGCCGGTATACTGGGGGGAAGAGGGCTGGCCAGCTATATACTGGGTGGCATGTGCTTGCCGGATTACTCGACTTATACCCAGGTATATACGGTAACTAAAGTTAGTCTACTTATGGGGCCAGAAATGTATTGAACTGGGGGGGGGGGGGTTATATGTGGGTAGATATTTATTAAACAGGGCCAGGGGATTCTACATATGGGGCCAGAAATATTTTAAACTGGAGGGGGGATATTTACATATGGGGCCAGATATTTTATTAAACTAGGGGGATTTATATATGGGGCCAGATATTTATTCAATTTGAGGGAAGGGGTTTTATATTTATTATACTAGGGCAGTGGTGGCGAACCTATGGCACGGGTGCCAGAGGTGGCACTCAGAGCCCTTTTTGTGGGCACCCGGGCCATCTCCCCAGCACACCAGTCAGGACTCAAAGAATCTTCCTGCAGTTCCAAGCAACTTAAAAGATGCTGCTTTGTCATATATTTAAGTGATACTTACTTCACTACTTGGGAATTTAGGAAGAGGGAGAATGAGTAGACAGAACTGGATTACCTTTAGAGGACCTTCTGCTAGCCCCACGTTTCTCTGTGTGCAGAGGGACATTGGAAAGAAGCTGAAATGGTGCAAATTTTCCATCTTGTCCTCAGGAGGCCAATATGATCGAACGTTGTTGAAGAGCAGTGAGCAATAAGTTACTGTTCTAATTTTTGGTTGGCACCTCTCTATAAATAAGGGGGGTTTTGGGTTGCAGTTTGGGCACTCGGACGCTAAAAGGTTTGCCATCACTGTACTAGGGTGTCAGGGATCTATATATGGGACCAGATATTTATTAAACTGAAGTCGTAATCTATATGTTAGGAAAAATATTTATTAAACTGGGCTGTAGATTGAGGCATTTTAATAAATTAGAGAAGGGCTCTGTATATAAATGAGTGATTCAGAGGGAGACTGTATAGAAATAAATTATGGGAGGTGGTGCTTTATATATTCATAAGTCAGGGTGGCGCTCTCTATAAAATCATTAGAGGTTGTACACAAATTAGGAGGGGGCTGTGTGTAGTCGGACGTAGTAGGCCCTGACACTGACCTTATTCATGCCCAGACTCCCGTCCTTACAAGGACCTTGTAAGGACGGGAGTCTGGGCATGAATAAGGTCAGTGTCAGGGCCTACTACGTCCGATCTCCCTCAATTAAAGCAGAAATGGGTCTTCAGGAATTGGTAAGAACATTCCATTTTTTTGCCTGAATACCTTGTTGGTCCTACGATATGTTGCATTGTTTGGATATATAAACATATTCGAGTGTTCTGGCATCGTGAGCACTATTATTTATGGGCACTGATCACTTATCTTGTGGCCCGTAACTACAGTTGTCGATAATATTTTGATACCTAATTGATTGTGTGCTTTGAGCAACATCCTTGTGATTTGAAGCCAGATATCCCCCTGGTTGAGAACCATTTGATTACTTGTTGTTATGACACCCTCAAGTGTCAATATCGTCTACGATTATACACCAGTGGGTGTGAAACGATATTCAAACTTCTATTTGTGAGTGAATTTTATGCTTAATAACATTGAGAAAGTGTAATTAAAAGTTATATTTTAATCATTTTTCACCTTGCTTAGTTCTATTTTTGCTTTTTGGTGATTGATACAGCCCTTGTATACATTGGCGATTGTTGCGGGCCTCTGGATCTGACATTTTATTAAAGAGCAGTAGCTGCATTTTCTACCTTAAGCTTATACTATAAGTCAATATGTTTTCCCAGGTTTTTTGTGGTAAAATTAGGTGCCTTGGCTTATACTTGAATATATACGGTTCTTCCATCATGTCCACTGTATATCAGGTAATATTTCTGAGCACCATCTATAATGTGTGCGGTAATTATGTTCCCATATACATCACTGATGTCTACACTGTGAGGCCTAATAAGCTCACACACAGACACAAAAGTGGTCATTTACTAAGGGCCCGATTCGCGTTTTCCCGTAGTGTTACCCGAATATTTCCGATTTGCGGCGATTTTCCCTGTATTGCCCGGGATTTTGGCACATGCGATCATATTATGGCGCATCGGCGCTGGCATGCACGTGACGGAAATTAGGGGGTGTGGCTGAACAAAAACCCGACGGATTCGGAAAAACCGCTGCATTTAAAAAACAAAAAGTGTTGTGGAGCTTGCACTTACCTTCACCAGGAATAGGCCGGTGTACATGAGTGCATTTCAGCGGACTTCAGCGCAGCAGTGACACCTGGTGGACGGCGGAGGAACTACCTTAGTGAATCCAGGCCGGACCCGAATCCACCGCAGAGACCGGGTAAGTAAATCTGCCCCAAAGTGTACACAGATGTGCAGATGTATGAGGAGACATGGTGTCTCCTTGCCTTTCTGAGATAATACCTCAGACATGTTCACAGTGTGTAAGGCAATAATGCTCCTATGTAACATGAAGCAGTCCTACCTACAATGTGTGAGGTTATAAGCTTCCAGCCATTCCTGCTATTTGTAGGACAACTAGGAACAAATACATGAGGAAGCTGAAGCAAGTGTGGACAATGCTTTACTGATAATTTGGGATAAAATTAGAGATGAGCGAACATGCTCGTCCGAGCTTGATGCTCGTTCGAGCATTAGCATACTCGAAACTGCTCGTTGCTCGGACGAATACTTCGCCCGCTCGAGAAAATGGCAGCTCCCGCCGTTTTGCTTTTTGGCGGCCAGAAACAGAGCCAATCACAAGCCAGGAGACTCTGCACTCCACCCAGCATGACGTGGTACCCTTACACGTCGATAGCAGTGGTTGGCTGGCCAGATCAGGTGACCCTGGGATAGACTAGCCGCTGCCCGCGCTGCTCGGATCATTCTGTGTCTGGATGCCGCTAGGGAGAGAGCTGCTGCTGGTCAGGGAAAGCGTTAGGGTGTTCTATTAGCTTACTGTTAGGCAGGAGTGATTCTCCAAGAACCCAACAGCCCTTCTTAGGGCTACAATAACGTTCTACTTTTTTTTTTTTTTTATTTGCATCTAGTACCATTTTGTGAGGAATTAGCAGGGGGACTTGCTACCGTTGTGTTTAGCTCTTAGTGGCACACATATCCACCTCAAACACCAAAGTGGGAAAATTTAGTAGGGGTTGGATTTCAATTAGGCACAGTCTGCCATTTTTCCTTATTTATTTTACGTTTATTTTGTTTAATAACTCAGTGTCATCTCATCTGGCATAGTAGTGTGCTTTCATACTTGGCTAGAAAATAGCCATAGGAGAATCCAAACGGCTTACGCCTACAGTAGCGTTATATATTTGATTTCTGGTTGATCTGCTGGTGGCTGTACTTGCTGCAGTGCATCTACTAGCCAATTGTGAGCAATTTGTAGTGAGACTTGCGACCGCTGTGTTTTGCGCTTAGTGACGCACATATCCATTGCAAAGACCGAAGTGGGAAAATTTAGTAGGGGTTGGATTTCAATTAGGCACAGTCTGCCATTTGTCCTTTTTTATTTTACGTTTATTTTGTTTAATAACTCAGCGTCATCTCATCTGGCATAGTAGTGTGCTTTCATACTTGGCTAGAAAATAGCCATAGCAATAGGATAGCATCGTTTGGTTTTAAAAACTCAAAAACACAAAAAAAAAAAAAAAAACACAAAAAAAAGTTTAAAAAAAATTAAAGCTATAACTCTCATTTTAAAAATGTTTAACCCGAGGGCTAGGGGTAGAGGACGAGGGCGGGGACGTGGGCGTCCAACTACTGCAGGGGTCAGAGGCCGTGGTCCTGGCCGGGGTGAGACACTACCTGCTTATGAGGGAGCAGGGGAACGCCGCAGAGCTACACTCCCTAGGTTCATGTCTGAAGTTACTGGGACTCGTGGTAGAGCACTGTTGAGGCCAGAACAGTGCGAACAGGTGATGTCGTGGATTGCCGACAATGCTTCGAGCAATTTGTCCACCAGTCAGTCTTCCACGCAGTCCACCCATGTCACCGAAATCGCCACTCCTCCAGCTCCTGCACCTCAGCCTCCTCCCCCCCAGTCTGCCCCCTCCCAGGAAAATTTGGCATTTGAACCGGCATACTCTGAGGAACTGTTTTCTGGACCCTTCCCACAGTCACAAACCACTTGTCCGGTTGCTGCTGAGCAATTTTCCGATGCCCAGGTTTTCCACCAGTCACAGTCTGTGGGTGATGATGACCTTCTTGACGTAGTGGAAGTGTGTAAAGAGGTGTCCGACGATGAGGAGACACGGTTGTCAGACAGTGGGGAAGTTGTTGTCAGGGCAGGAAGTCCGAGGGGGGAGCAGACTGAGGGATCGGAGGATGATGAGGTGACAGACCCAAGCTGGGTTGAGAGGCCGGGTGAACACAGTGCTTCTGAGACGGAGGAGAGTCCTCGACCAGAACAGGTTGGAAGAGGCAGTGGTGGGGCCAGACGGAGAGGCAGGGCCAGAGCTGGTGCATCAGCGCCAAATGTGTCAACTAGTGAAGCTCCCGTGGCGAGGGCTCTTGCGGCGAGGGCTAGATCTTCAGAAGTCTGGAGGTTCTTTAAGGAAACACCGGATGACCGACGGACTGTGGTGTGCAACATTTGCCAAACCAGGCTCAGCAGGGGTTCCACCACTACTAGCTTAACTACCACCAGTATGCGCAGGCATATGAATGCTAAACACCCCACTCAGTGGCAACAAGCCCGTTCACCTCCGGCCGTGCACACCACTGCTCCTTCCCCTGTGTCAGCTGATAGTCAGCCCCCTGCCCAGGACCCTGCCACAAAAACCCCATCGTCGCCTCCACGATCCTCCACAGCATCCACCAGCGTTCAGCTCTCCATACCCCAGACGCTGGAGCGGAAACGCAAATATAGTGCAACTCACACGCACGCCCAAGCCCTTAATGTGCAAATCTCCAGATTGCTTAGCCTGGAGATGCTGCCCTATAGGCTAGTAGAGACCGAGGCCTTTCGCAACCTCATGGTGGCGGCCGCCCCTCGGTATTCGGTCCCCAGCCGCCACTACTTTTCCCGATGTGCCGTCCCAGCCCTGCACCAGCACGTGTCAGACAACATCATCCGTGCCCTGACCAACGCCGTTTCTGACAAGGTCCACCTGACCACGGACACGTGGACGAGTGCTGCCGGGCAGGGCCACTATATATCGCTGACGGCACATTGGGTTAACTTGGTGGAGGCTGGGAGCGAGTCTGACCCTGCGGCTGGTCATATACTGCCGACGCCGAGGATTGCGGGGCCTACCTCGGTCCAGGTGTTTCAGGCCTACTATGCTCCTCCTCCTCCCACCCCTCCTCCACCTCCTCCTCCGAACTACCATCCGTGGGCACGGCGCCATCAGTCGGTAGCTCTAGGCACAGCAGCAGTGCCGTCGCTAAGCGACAGCAGGCGGTGCTCAAACTGCTGAGCCTAGGCGATAAAAGGCACACCGCCCAAGAGCTATTACAGGGCATCACGGCGCAGACTGATCTGTGGCTGGCACCGCTGAACCTGAAGCCAGGCATGGTTGTGTGTGACAACGTCCGTAACCTGGTGGCGGCTCTGCAACTCGGCAGACTGACACATGTGCCATGCCTGGCCCATGTGTTAAATCTGATAGTTCAGCGTTTCCTCAAGACATACCCCAATCTGTCAGATTTGCTCACGAAGGTGCGCCGCATCTGTGCGCATTTCAGGAAGTCCAGCACAGATGCTGCCACTCTCAGGGCAGCGCAGCGCCGCCTCCAACTGCCCGCTCACCGACTGTTGTGCGACGTGCCCACGAGGTGGAATTCAACACTGACCATGTTATCCAGAGTTTACCAGCAGCGCCGAGCGATTGTAGACTGCCAGATGTCAACTTCCACCAGAACTGGTAGTCAGGTCAGTCAGCTTCCTCAAGTCTACAATGAGGAGTGGACGTGGATGTCTGATATCTGTCAGGTGCTGAGTAACTTTGAGGAGTCAACACAGATGGTCAGTGGCGATGCCGCCATCATCAGCCTCACCATCCCGCTGCTTGGCCTGTTGAAAAACTCTCTGATCAGCATGAAGTCGGAAGCTTTGCGCTCGTCACAAGAGATGGGGGAAGAAGATTCCCTTGTTGATAGCCAAAGCACCCTCAGGTCTGTTTCTCAGCGAATATCGGAGGAGGTGGAGGTGGAGGAGGATGAGGAGGAAGAGGAGGAGAATGTCGGCGAGACACAAGAGGGGACCATTGTTGAGTCCTTCACTGTTCAGCGTGTATGGGTAGAAGAAGAGGAGTTGGAGGAGTTGGAGGAGGAGGAAATGGACAGTCAGGCCAGTGAGGGGAGTGAATTCTTACGCGTTGGTACTCTGGCGCATATGGCAGATTTCATGCTAGGCTGCCTATCCCGTGACCCTCGCGTTCAAAGAATTTATTCCAGCACCGATTACTGGGTGTTCACTCTCCTGGACCCACGGTACAAGCAAAATCTTTCCACTCTCATCCCTGCAGAGGAAAGGAGTGTGAGAATGCATGAATACCAGCAGGCCCTGGTGCACAAGCTGAAACAGTATTTCCCTTCTGACAGCGCTAGCGGCAGAGTGCGTAGTTCTGCGGGACAAGTAGCGAGGGAGAGTAGGCGAGCAGGCAGCTTGTCCAGCACTGGCAAGGGTACGCTTTACAAGGCTTTTGCCAGCTTTATGTCACCCCAACAAGACACTGTCACCTGTCCCCAGTCTCGGCAGAGTAGGGCTGATCTTTACAGAAAGATGGTGAGGGAGTACGTAGCTGACCATACCATCGTCCTAAATGATCACACAGCTCCCTACAACTACTGGGTTTCAAAGCTGGACATGTGGCACGAACTGGCGCTGTACGCCTTGGAGGTTCTTGCCTGCCCTGCCGCTAGCGTATTGTCCGAGCGGGTTTTCAGTGCAGCTGGTGGCATCATCACCGATAAGCGTACACGCCTGTCGACTGACAGCGCTGACAGGCTGACGCTTATTAAGATGAATAAAGCCTGGATTTCTCATAATTTCCAATCTCCACCAGGTGAAGGAAGCTCAACCTGAATAATTGATCCACTCCTCCTCCTCCTCATTTTCCTCCTTCTCCTCCTCTTTGTACAGTAAAGCAGAGGAAACTGGCTATTTTTTGACAGGGCCCACTGGCTCTAGCTATAGTACTTTATGCATTTAATTTTTCTGGAGGGCCACCTACCCGGTCCTCTGTTTTAAACAATTTTTGGGAGTGCCACATACAGGCACTCAATCTATTCAATTTTTCTGGAGGGCCACCTACCCGGTCCTCTGTTTTAAACAATTTTTGGGAGTGCCACATACAGGCACTCAATCTATTCAATTTTTCTGGAGGGCCACCTACCTGCTCCTCTGGTTTGAAAATTTTTTTGGACTGCCACATACAGGCACTCAATCTATTCCATTTTACTGGAGGGCCACCTACCTGCTCCTCTGGTTTGAAAAATTTTTGGGACTGCCACATACAGGCACTATCCAAATTAAATTGTCTCCATAGCAGCCTCCACACGTTGTCTCCATTGCTACCTCCAAAAGTCGTCCATATAGCTGCCTCCATACATCGTCCCTTTATCAAACGAGGTGTGTCAGGCAGAAATTTGGGTTGTTTTCATGGATTCCACATCAAAGTTGTTAACTTTGTCGCCACCCTGCTGTGTTATCCACAAAATATACTGGCAAACTTTTATCATTTACCAATATTATTTCAGCGCTTCTTGCGCATCTGTTTACATTCCCCTCACCCGGCATATCCTAAACTTATAAGAACGCTACTACACTTGATCTTATACAAAAGGTTCTTAGAAGTGCTGTTTGGGGAGTAGCCTAGAGACAGGGGCTTGGATTGGCGAAAGCTCGCCTGGCAGCGGAGCACCAGCTCCATGCGCATCAGCCGCTTCTTGCGCATCTGTTTACATTCCCCTCACCCGCCATATCCCAAACTTATAAGAACGCTACTACACTTAACTTGGTGCAGGCTGGGACCGAGTCTGACCCTGGGGCTGGTCATATACTGCCGACGCAGAGAATTGCGGGGCCTACCTCGGTCCAGGTCTCAAAGGCCTACTATACCTCCTCCCAACCCTCCTCCACCTCCTCCTCCTCCGAATTACCATCCGTGGGCATGGCACCATCAGTCGGTAGCTCTAGGCACAGCAGCAGTGCCGTCGCTAAGCGACAGCAGGCGGTGCTCAAACTGCTGAGCCTAGGCGATAAAAGGCACACCGCCCAAGAGCTATTACAGGGCATTCCACATCAAACTTGTTAACTTTGTCGCCACCCTGCTGTGTAATCCACAAAATATACTTGCAAACTTTTATCATTTACCGATATTATTTCAGCGCTTCTTGCGCATCTGTTTACATTCCCCTCACCCGGCATATCCTAAACTTATAAGAACGCTACTACACTTGATCTTATACAAAAGGTTCTTAGAAGTGCTGTTTGGGGAGTAGCCTAGAGACAGGGGCTTGGATTGGCGAAAGCTCGCCTGGCAGCGGAGCGCCAGCTCCATGCCAAGATCCAACTAACATAGTTTTAACTGCAGCACCCTTAATCTACTACTAGTTCACTGCCTCCATACATGGTCCCCTTATCAAACGAGCTGTGTCAGGCAGAATTTTGGGTTGTTTTCATGGCTTCCATGTTAACTTTGTCGCCACCCTGCTGTGTAATCCACAAAATATACTGGCAAACTTTTATCATGTACCGATATTATTTGAGCGCTTCTTGCTCACCTCCTTTGGTTCCTCTCTGCCACCCATCGGTTTGAAGCCTGAGTCCATTTAGGGTATGTCGCCATGCCACTCTCTAGCCTGCTGCCGCTGCCTCTGCATGCCGTCCCCTATAGTGTCAGGGTCAATTATTGCATGTTTTAGATGCTATCTAGCTTCATTCTGTCACTCTGTCATGGCCATGCTGTTGCCCATAATTTTGGCATAATGGTGCGATTAGGCAGCCTCAGAGGCATCCATGCATGCTGCCCCTGCTGTTTCCTGTCCATTTCCGTGGTGTTTCCATCCTTTTCTGAGGTTCCCAGGTGTTTGGCCAAGCTTCCCTGTGCAGAGCCTTGGTCCCCTTGAAAAATGCTCGAGTCTCCCATTGACTTCAATGGGGTTCGTTATTCGAGACGAGCACTCGAGCATCGGGAAAAGTTCGTCTCGAATAACGAGTACCCGAGCATTTTAGTGCTCGCTCATCTCTAGATAAAATCCATTCCATTATATGTGTGTATAAGTGATAGACATCCATTCTTTACTAGTATTTTATTAGTCATTATCAGCTTCTTACATAGATATTAACAAACTCAATTAACAGACTCTAAAAACAGCACAACTTCAGTTACTCAATAAACATAGGGAAAAACTCCACTGTATTTTAACACCACTCCACAGTCATTGGGGAGATGTATAGAACTGTCTGAGGGAGCCACCAATCACAGCACAGGTTTCTTTTCCTAGGAGTGCTATGATAAAATATATCTTGTTAATGATTGGTTACTAGAGATGAGCGAACACTAAAATGCTCGGGTACTCGTTATTCGAGACGAACTTTTCCCGATGCTCGAGTGCTCGTCTCGAATAACGAACCCCATTGAAGTCAATGGGAGACTCGAGCATTTTTCAAGGGGACCAAGGCTCTGCACAGGGAAGCTTGGCCAAACACCTGGGAACCTCAGAAAAGGATGGAAACACCACGGAAATGGACAGGAAACAGCAGGGGCAGCATGCATGGATGCCTCTGAGGCTGCTTAAACGCACCATTATGCCAAAATTATGGGCAACAGCATGGCCATGACAGAGTGACAGAATGAAGCTAGATAGCATCTAAAACATGCAATAATTGACCCTGACACTATAGGGGACGGCATGCAGAGGCAGCGGCAGCAGGCTAGAGAGTGTCATGGCGACATACCCTAAATGGACTCAGGCTTCAAACCAATGGGTGGCAGAGAGGAACCAAAGGAGGTGAGCAAGAAGTGCTCAAATAATATCGGTACATGATAAAAGTTTGCCAGTATATTTTGTGGATTACACAGCAGGGTGGCGACAAAGTTAACATGGAAGCCATGAAAACAACCCAAAATTCTGCCTGACACAGCTCGTTTGATAAGGGGACCATGTATGGAGGCAGTGAACTAGTAGTAGATTAAAGGTGCTGCAGTTAAAACTATGTTAGTTGGATCTTGGCATGGAGCTGGCGCTCCGCTGCCAGGCGAGCTTTCGCCAATCCAAGCCCCTGTCTCTAGGCTACTCCCCAAACAGCACTTTTGTATAAGATCAAGTGTAGTAGCGTTCTTATAAGTTTAGGATATGCCGGGTGAGGGGAATGTAAACAGATACGCAAGAAGCGCATGATGCGCATGGAGCTGGCGCTCCGCTGCAAGGCGAGCTTTCGCCAATCCAAGCCCCTGTCTCTAGGCTACTCCCCAAACAGCACTTTTGTATAAGATCAAGTGTAGTAGCGTTCTTATAAGTTTAGGATATGCCGGGTGAGGGGAATGTAAACAGATGCGCAAGAAGCGCATGATGCGCATGGAGCTGGCGCTCCGCTGCCAGGCGAGCTTTCGCAAATCCAAGCCCCTGTCTCTAGGCTACTCCCCAAACAGCACTTTTGTATAAGATCAAGTGTAGTAGCGTTCTTATAAGTTTAGGATATGCCGGGTGAGGGGAATGTAAACAGATGCGCAAGAAGCGCATGATGCGCATGGAGCTGGCGCTCCGCTGCCAGGCGAGCTTTCGCAAATCCAAGCCCCTGTCTCTAGGCTACTCCCCAAACAGCACTTTTGTATAAGATCAAGTGTAGTAGCGTTCTTATAAGTTTAGGATATGGCGGGTGAGGGGAATGTAAACAGATGCGCAAGAAGCGCTGAAATAATATCCCTAAATGGTAAAAGTTTGCAAGTATATTTTGTGGATTACACAGCAGGGTGGCGACAAAGTTAACAACTTTGATGTGGAATCCATGAAAACAACCCAAATTTCTGCCTGACACACCTCGTTTGATAAAGGGACGATGTATGGAGGCAGCTATATGGACGACTTTTGGAGGTAGCAATGGAGACAACGTGTGGAGGCTGCTATGGAGACAATTTAATTTGGATAGTGCCTGTATGTGGCAGTCCCAAACATTTTTCAAACCAGAGGAGCAGGTAGGTGGCCCTCCAGTAAAATGGGATAGATTGAGTGCCTGTATGTGGCAGTCCCAAAAATTGTTCAAACCAGAGGAGCAGGTAGGTGGCCCTCCAGTAAAATGGAATAGATTGAGTGCCTGTATGTGGCAGTCCCAAAAATTGTTCAAACCAGAGGAGCAGGTAGGTGGCCCTGCAGTAAAATGGAATAGATTGAGTGCCTGTATGTGGCAGTCCCAAAAATGTTTCAAACCAGAGGAGCAGGTAGGTGGCCCTCCAGTAAAATGGGATAGATTGAGTGCCTGTATGTGGCAGTCCCAAAAATGTTTCAAACCAGAGGAGCAGGTAGGTGGCCCTCCAGTAAAATGGAATAGATTGAGTGCCTGTATGTGGCAGTCCCAAAAATTCTTCAAACCAGAGGAGCAGGTAGGTGGCCCTCCAGTAAAATGGAATAGATTGAGTGCCTGTATGTGGCAGTCCCAAAAATTGTTCAAACCAGAGGACCGGGTAGGTGGCCCTCCAGAAAAATGGAATAGATTGAGTGCCTGTATGTGGCACTCACAAAAATTGTTTCAAACAGAGGACCGGGTAGGTGGCCCTCCAGAAAAATTAAATGCATGAAGTATAGCAAGAGCCAGTGGGCCCTGTCAAAAAATAGCCATTTTCCTCTGCTTTACTGTACAAAGAGGAGGAGAAGGAGGAAAATGAGGAGGAGGAGGAGGAGTGGATCAATTATTCAGGTTGAGCTTCCTTCACCTGGTGGAGATTGGAAATTCTGAGAAATCCAGCCTTTATTCATTTTAATAAGCGTCAGCCTGTCAGCGCTGTCAGTCGACAGGCGTGTACGCTTATCGGTGATGATGCCACCAGCTGCACTGAAAACCCGCTCGGACAAGACGCTAGCGGCAGGGCAGGCAAGAACCTCCAAGGCGTACAGCGCCAGTTCGTGCCACATGTCCAGCTTTGAAACCCAGTAGTTGTAGGGAGCTGTGTGATCATTTAGGACGATGGTATGGTCAGCTACGTACTCCCTCACCATCTTTCTGTAAAGATCAGCCCTACTCTGCCGAGACTGGGGACAGGTGACAGTGTCTTGCTGGGGTGACATAAAGCTGGCAAAAGCCTTGTAAAGCGTACCCTTGCCAGTGCTGGACAAGCTGCCTGCTCGCCTACTCTCCCTCGCTACTTGTCCCGCAGAACTACGCACTCTGCCGCTAGCGCTGTCAGAAGGGAAATACTGTTTCAGCTTGTGCACCAGGGCCTGCTGGTATTCATGCATTCTCACACTCCTTTCCTCTGCAGGGATGAGAGTGGCAAGATTTTGCTTGTACCGTGGGTCCAGGAGAGTGAACACCCAGTAATCGGTGCTGGAATAAATTCTTTGAACGCGAGGGTCACGGGATAGGCAGCCTAGCATGAAATCTGCCATATGCGCCAGAGTACCAACGCGTAAGAATTCACTCCCCTCACTGGCCTGACTGTCCATTTCCTCCTCCTCCAACTCCTCCAACTCCTCTTCTTCTGCCCATACACGCTGAACAGTGAAGGACTCAACAATGGTCCCCTCTTGTGTCTCGCCAACATTCTCCTCCTCTTCCTCCTCATCCTCCTCCACCTCCACCTCCTCCGATATGCGCTGAGAAACAGACCTCAGGGTGCTTTGGCTATCAACAAGGGAATATTCTTCCCCCGTCTCTTGTGACGAGCGCAAAGCTTCCGACTTCATGCTGACCAGAGAGTTTTTCAACAGGCCAAGCAGCGGGATGGTGAGGCTGATGATGGCGGCATCGCCACTGACCATCTGTGTTGACTCCTCAAAGTTACTCAGCACCTGACAGATATCAGACATCCACGTCCACTCCTCATTGTAGACTTGAGGAAGCTGACTGACCTGACTACCAGTTCTGGTGGAAGTTGACATCTGGCAGTCTACAATCGCTCTGCGCTGCTGGTAAACTCTGGATAACATGGTCAGTGTTGAATTCCACCTCGTGGGCACGTCGCACAACAGTCGGTGAGCGGGCAGTTGGAGGCGGCGCTGCGCTGCCCTGAGAGTGGCAGCATCTGGGCTGGACTTCCTGAAATGCGCACAGATGCGGCGCACCTTCGTGAGCAAATCAGACAGATTGGGGTATGTCTTGAGGAAACGCTGCACTATCAGATTTAACACATGGGCCAGGCATGGCACATGTGTCAGTCTGCCGAGTTGCAGAGCCGCCACCAGGTTACGGCCGTTGTCACACACAACCATTCCCGGCTTGAGGTTCAGCGGTGCCAGCCACAGATCAGTCTGCGCCGTGATGCCCTGTAATAGCTCTTGGGCGGTGTGCCTTTTGTCGCCTAGGCTCAGCAGTTTGAGCACCGCCTGCTGTCGCTTAGCGACGGCACTGCTGCTGTGCCTAGAGCTACCGACTGATGGCGCCGTGCCCACGGATGGTAGTTCGGAGGAGGAGGTGGAGGAGGGGTGGGAGGAGGAGGAGGCATAGTAGGCCTGAAACACCTGGACCGAGGTAGGCCCCGCAATCCTCGGCGTCGGCAGTATATGAGCAGCCCCAGGGTCAGTCTCGGTCCCAGCCTCCACCAAGTTAACCCAATGTGCCGTCAGCGATATATAGTGGCCCTGCCCGGCAGCACTCGTCCACGTGTCCGTGGTCAGGTGGACCTTGTCAGAAACGGCGTTGGTCAGGGCACGGATGATGTTGTCTGACACGTGCTGGTGCAGGGCTGGGACGGCACATCGGGAAAAGTAGTGGCGGCTGGGGACCGAATACCGAGGGGCGGCCGCCGCCATGAGGTTGCGAAAGGCCTCGGTCTCTACTAGCCTATAGGGCAGCATCTCCAGGCTAAGCAATCTGGAGATGTGCACATTAAGGGCTTGGGCGTGCGGGTGGGTTGCACTATATTTGCGTTTCCGCTCCAGCGTCTGGGGTATGGAGAGCTGAACGCTGGTGGATGCTGTGGAGGATCGTGGAGGCGACGATGGGGTTTTTGGGCCAGGGTCCTGGGCAGGGGGCTGACTAGCAGCTGACACAGGGGAAGGAGCAGTGGTGTGCACGGCCGGAGGTGAACGGGCTTGTTGCCACTGAGTGGGGTGCTTAGCATTCATATGCCTGCGCATACTGGTGGTAGTTAAGCTAGTAGTGGTGGAACCCCTGCTGAGCCTGGTTTGGCAAATGTTGCACACCACAGTCCGTCGGTCATCCGGTGTTTCCTTAAAGAACCTCCACACTTCTGAAGATCTAGCCCTCGCCGCAAGAGCCCTCACCACGGGAGCTTCACTAGTTGACAGTGGCGCTGATGCACCAGCTCTGGCCCTGCCTCTCCGTCTGGCCCCACCACTGCCTCTTCCAACCTGTTCAGGTCGAGGACTCTCCTCCGTCTCAGAAGCACTGTGTTCACCCGGCCTCTCAACCCAGCTTGGGTCTGTCACCTCATCATCCTCCGATCCCTCAGTCTGCTCCCCCCTCGGACTTCCTGCCCTGACAACAACTTCCCCACTGTCTGACAACCGTGTCTCCTCATCGTCGGACACCTCTTTACACACTTCCACTACGTCAAGAAGGTCATCATCACCCACAGACTGTGACTGGTGGAAAACCTGGGCATCGGAAAATTGCTCAGCAGCAACCGGACAAGTGGTTTGTGACTGTGGGAAGGGTCCAGAAAACAGTTCCTCAGAGTATGCCGGTTCAAATGGCAAATTTTCCTGGGAGGGGGCAGACTGGGGGGGAGGAGGCTGAGGTGCAGGAGCTGGAGGAGTGGGGATTTCGGTGACATGGGTGGACTGCGTGGAAGACTGACTGGTGGTGGACAAATTGCTCGAAGCATTGTCAGCAATCCACGACATCACCTGTTCGCACTGTTCTGGCCTCAACAGTGCTCTACCACGAGTCCCAGTAACTTCAGACATGAACCTAGGGAGTGTAGCTCTGCGGCGTTCCCCTGCTCCCTCATCAGCAGGTGGTGTCTCACCCCGCCCAGGACCACGGCCTCTGACCCCTGCAGTAGTTGGACGCCCACGTCCCCGCCCTCGTCCTCTACCCCTAGCCCTGGGGTTAAACATTTTTAAAATGAGAGTTATAACTTTTTTTTTTTTTTTACTTTTTTTTTTTTTTTTTGTGTGTTTTTTTGTGTTTTTTGTTTTTTTTTGTGTTTTTTGTTTTTTTTTGTGTTTTTTGTTTTTTTTTGAGTTTTTAGAACCAAACAATCCTATCCTATTGCTATGGCTATTTTCTAGCCAAGTATCAAAGGAAGCACACTACTATGCCAGATGAGATGACACTGAGTTATTGCCTAATAGAAATCCAACCCCTACTGAATTTTCCCACTTCAGCCTTTGCTATGGATATGTGCGCCACTAAGCGCAGAACACAGCGGTCGCAAGTCTCACTACAAATTGCTCAGAATTGGCAAGTACATGCACTGCAGAAACTACAGCCACCAGCAGATCAACCAGAAATCAAATATATAGAACGCTACTGTAGGCTTCAAGAAGCTATTTGTATTCTCCTATGGCTATTTTCTAGCCAAGTATCAAAGGAAGCACACTACTATGCCAGATGAGATGACACTGAGTTATTGCCTAATAGAAATCCAACCCCTACTGAATTTTCCCACTTCAGCCTTTGCTATGGATATGTGCGCCACTAAGCGCAGAACACAGCGGTCGCAAGTCTCACTACAAATTGCTCAGAATTGGCAAGTACATGCACTGCAGAAACTAAAGCCACCAGCAGATCAACCAGAAATCAAATATATAGAACGCTACTGTAGGCTTCAAGAAGCTGTTTGTATTCTCCTATGGCTATTTTCTAGCCAAGTATCAAAGGAAGCACACTACTATGCCAGATGAGATGACACTGAGTTATTGCCTAATAGAAATCCAACCCCTACTGAATTTTCCCACTTCAGCCTTTGCTATGGATATGTGCGCCACTAAGCGCAGAACACAGCGGTCGCAAGTCTCACTACAAATTGCTCAGAATTGGCAAGTACATGCACTGCAGAAACTAAAGCCACCAGCAGATCAACCAGAAATCAAATATATAGAACGCTACTGTAGGCTTCAAGAAGCTGTTTGTATTCTCCTATGGCTATTTTCTAGCCAAGTATCAAAGGAAGCACACTACTATGCCAGATGAGATGACACTGAGTTATTGCCTAATAGAAATCCAACCCCTACTGAATTTTCCCACTTCAGCCTTTGCTATGGATATGTGCGCCACTAAGCGCAGAACACAGCGGTCGCAAGTCTCACTACAAATTGCTCAGAATTGGCAAGTACATGCACTGCAGAAACTAAAGCCACCAGCAGATCAACCAGAAATCAAATATATAGAACGCTACTGTAGGCTTCAAGAAGCTGTTTGTATTCTCCTATGGCTATTTTCTAGCCAAGTATCAAAGGAAGCACACTACTATGCCAGATGAGATGACACTGAGTTATTGCCTAATAGAAATCCAACCCCTACTGAATTTTCCCACTTCGGTCTTTGCTATGGATATGTGTGCCACTAAGAGCTAAACACAACGGTAGCAAGTCCCCCTGCTAATTCCTCACAAAATGGTAAAAGATGCAAATTAAAATAAAAAAAGTAGAACGTTATTGTAGCCCTAAGAAGGGCTGTTGGGTTCTTTGAGAATCACTCCTGCCTAACAGTAAGCTAATAGAACACCCTAACGCTTTCCCTGACCAGCAGCAGCTCTCTCCCTAGCGGCATCCAGAGACAGAATGATCCGAGCAGCGCGGCCAGCGGCTAGTCTATCCCAGGGTCACCTGATCTGGCCAGCCAACCACTGCTATCGACGTGTAAGGGTACCACGTCATGCTGGGTGGAGTGCAGAGTCTCCTGGCTTGTGATTGGCTCTGTTTCTGGCCGCCAAAAAGCAAAACGGCGGGAGCTGCCATTTTCTCGAGCGGGCAAAGTATTCGTCCGAGCAACGAGCAGTTTCGAGTACCCTAATGCTCGACCGAGCATCAAGCTCGGACGAGCATGTTCGCTCATCTCTATTGGTTACTATGCGCAACAATGGGCTTTTCTTTTGTACACTTTAAAAAAATCTCCCTCCTGTTAAAACTTGTTGGATATGTTTATAAACTATTCACTTCTATTTCACTACGTATATGTTATTTTATACTTCTTTCAGGCAGAATAGTGAAGAAATTAAGGAGGGTCTAATAACTTTGTTGGAAACTTTTGCATGATTAAAGCTCAGCTGCTTTAAGTCACATGAATGTCTATGGAGAACTGCAAACCACGCTGAGTGTCCATAAGGGAACCACTAGTTGTGCTTTCAGTTCAGGAAAAGTTAAAGGAGGGCATGATATCAAGCTTAAAGCAGTGGAATATAAGTAAAGCCCCATCATCACAAAATGCACAACTTTCTAGGCGATGGAGTCTCAGAATTGAAGAGGGGACCGCTATGAGCTCGCTTCAAGACAGGATTGTTATGGGCCGTGTCGATTATTGTATATTATCCAAAATTCACTTTGGTTAAAGAGTTACCGAACCTTTATCCATATTTCAGAAATCAGGACAGATGAAGATAACAAACTTTGTAATATGCGGTGTACAATTCAAGAAAATACTTTATTCTTTGCTTATTTCCCTCTGCCTGTGTCTGATCTCTGTTAATTGTTAATTTGTAAGCAATAGTAATCAATGGAGAAGGAAGGAGTTAGAGAAGGATGGGCTACTGAAGTTAAAAGAGTGACCAAGGCAAGGCTGCACTATCCACTACACTACAGCACTATCCAAAATATACAAACACCAGGTACTATCCATATATAACTACAGGCAGGGGACAAACCCTAAAACTTATATAAATAATGTACACATATGCGTTTACTGAAGTGTTTTGCCTGATGCGCTTATACTGGGCTTCAAAACAAAATACAAATGCTCTATATTATGGGGGATCTATATTAATTAGTGGGTGCTGTATGTAATTAGCAGTAATCATTCAGTATATAATAATTACTCACATTTTCTGTAGTAGACAGATTGACAAATCCCCTTCTCTTTCCAATAATTGTGAGCTGAGCGATACCATTCTCCCTACAATCCCTGACAACTACAGGCAGTCCAGGTTTTTAGACACTTTTGCAACCAGTATGACAAAAGGGCTTTGCCTCAGTCCTTGTGTCAAAAGTGCCACAAATTTTGGCATATTTTCATATATACATCATATTTATAATCGAGCCTTAAATGATAATTCTGGTGCAGTGTTAAAGTCTAATGTTAAATGAGTCTTATAAATCTGCCCCAACATGCAAGTTCATTGCAATGTCTGCAAAAAGTGGACACAAGGGGGCATATTTATCAGGACCTCTGCACACCGCCAGTGGCGCAGAGGCCCTGAAATAATCGCAAATGCTAGCTTATTGCTAGCTTTTGCGATTATTTCCCCCAATCCTCCACCTTCACGCCAGTGGGGCGTGAAGGGGCGTGAAGGGGGGGGGGGCGCGGCCGGACGGGAGTGGGCCGCTGCGGGGCGTTACTGTCCCTGCGCCTGCGCACTCGCTGCTGCCTGGCGTAGGATAAACGCTGCGCTGCTGACAGCCCGATACATCAAGAGGCAGAAGCCTCTTGATGTATCGGGTTGCAAATTTGCAGCGGCGGGGCGATCATACGCTGGTGCACGAGCGCCAGCGTATGATAAATATCCCCCAAGAGCAGTATCAAGAGTGTAAAAGGTAACTGGAAGACAAAAAATGAGGGGACATGGTGGCTACATGAATTCAATACTGTATAAACTGAGTTTTTCAGCACAATTTTTGTGCTGAAAAAGTCCCACTCGGCTTATACGAGTATATAAAAAAATAAACTTAGTACTTGCCCTCCGGTGCTCACCTTCCGCTTCCTTTTCTTCCCAGCAGCTCTTCTTGGGGTTTCCTGCAGTGCGGTCAGATGCATGCCTATGAATTTTGCCCATGCACACAGTATAACGTGGCAGTGTCACCTTCTGGTGACGTCATAGTGTGTGCGGTCATAGCATATAGACGTGCATCTGCCAGTGCTGCCGGATACCCAAACACCGGAAGAGGAGAGATCATATAAGTAATGAGGGGGCTGCCCTGGACATATGATTAATGAGGGATGCTCTGTGTTGGACATATCATTAATGAGGGGGGCTCTGTGCTGGACATATGATTAATAAGGGGAGCTCTGTGCTGGACATATCATTAATAATGGAGGGGCTCTCTGCTGGATATTTCATTGATAAAGCAGGCTCTGTTCTAGACATATCATTAATAAGGTGGGCTCTGTGCTGGACATATCATTAATGAGTGGGGCACTGTGCTGGACATATCATTAATGATGGGGGCTCTGTGCAGGATATATCATTAATGAGAGGGGCTCTGTGCTGGACATATCATTAATGATGGGGGCTCTGTGTGGGATATATCATTAATGAGGGGGGCTCTGTGTTGGACATATCATTAATGACGGGGGCTCTGTGCGGGATATATCATTATTGAGAGGGGCTCTGTGCTGGACATATCATTAATAAGGTGGGTCTTTATTTCCCAAATATCATTAATAATGTGCGGCTCTGTGTTGGACATATCATTATTAAGGGGGGCTCTGTGCTGGACATTTCAGTGATGAGGGAGAACTGCTGGACATTTTATTAAAGAGCAGTAGCTGCATTTTCTACCTTAGGCTTATACTATCAGTCAATATGTTTTCCCAGGTTTTTTGTGGTAAAATTAGGTCCCTCGGCTTATACTTGAATATATACGGTTTTTGCATCATGTCCACTGTATATCAGGTAATATTTCTGAGCACCATCTATAATGTGTGCGGTAATTATGTTCCCATATACATCACTAATGTCTACACTGTGGGGACACAAAGTGTACACAGATGTGCAGATGTATGAGGAGACATGGTTTCTCCTTGCCTTTCTGAGATAATACCTCAGACATGTTCACAGTGTGTAAGACAATAATGCTCCTATGTAACATGAAGCAGTCCTACCTACAATGTGTGACGTTATAAGCTTCCAGCCATTCCTGCTATTTGTAGGACAACTAGGAACAAATACATGAGGAAGCTGAAGCAAGTGTGGACAATGCTTTACTGATAATTTGGGATAAAATCCATTCCATTATATGTGTGTATAAGTGATAGACATCCATTCTTTACTAGTATTTTATTAGTCATTATCAGCTTCTTACATAGATATTAACAAACTCAATTAACAGACTCTAAAAACAGCACAACTTCAGTTACTCAATAAACATAGGGAAAAACTCCACTGTATTTTAACAACACTCCACAGTCATTGGGAAGATGTATAGAACTGTCTGAGGGAGCCACCAATCACAGCACAGGTTTCTTTTCCTAGGAGTGCTATGATAAAATATATCTTGTTAATGATTGGTTACTATGCGCAACAATGGGCTTTTCTTTTGTACACTTTAAAAAAATCTCCCTCCTGTTAAAACTTGTTGGATATGTTTATAAACTATTCACTTCTATTTCACTACGTATATGTTATTTTATACTTCTTTCAGGCAGAATAGTGAAGAAATTAAGGAGGGTCTAATAACTTTGTTGGAAACTTTTGCATGATTAAAGCTCAGCTGCTTTAAGTCACATGAATGTCTATGGAGAACTGCAAACCACGCTGAGTGTCCATAAGGGAACCACTAGTTGTGCTTTCAGTTCAGGAAAAGTTAAAGGAGGGCATGATATCAAGCTTAAAGCAGTGGAATATAAGTAAAGCCCCATCATCACAAAATGCACAACTTTCTAGGCGATGGAGTCTCAGAATTGAAGAGGGGACCGCTATGAGCTCGCTTGAAGACAGGATTGTTATGGGCCGTGTCGATTATTGTATATTATCCAAAATTCACTTTGGTTAAAGAGTTACCGAACCTTTATTTATATTTCAGAAATCAGGACAGATGAAGATAACAAACTTTGTAATATGCGGTGTACAATTTAAGAAAATACTTTATTCTTTGCTTATTTCCCTCTGCCCGTGTCTGATCTCTGTTAATTGTTAATTTGTAAGCAATAGTAATCAATGGAGACGGAAGGAGTTAGAGAAGGATGGGCTACTGAAGTTAAAAGAGTGACCAAGGCAAGGCTGCACTATCCACTACACTACAGCACTATCCAAAATATACAAACACCAGGTACTATCCATATATAACTACAGGCAGGGGACAAACCCTAAACCCTAAAGAACCTATATTGTACATAAGCCTGGAACGGGTTATGTACAACATAGGTGCTGTAGGTTTGTTCTTAAAGGAAACCTATCACTTCGGATAGGGCTTATAAGCAGGACATGCTGGGTGAGCTGGTGCCGGCGCTTATCTTCGTTATGTTTTTAAACTGTTTTAAAGCATTTAATCACTTTATTAATGTTTATTTCGGAACTAGCTTCCCCGCACCGTGGTCCACGTTCGGCGCACCATGCACACTACCACTTCCTATTCAGATGCACACATAATGAAGATAAGCGCCGGCACCAGCTCACCCTGAGCTGGCGCATGGCATGTCCTGCTTATAAGCCCTATCCGAAGTGGTAGGTTTCCTTTAAGTTGAATTTGTATGTAAATCAGAAGAGGGATATTTTATAATTGTAGCTCCAGACAATTTTTTTTGTCCCAGTGACAATTGGATTTTCAAAAATGTTGTGCTGTCATGGGATCAAGGATTATCAATAAAGCTTCATTACAGACACTTTACAGCTGATCATTGCAGTCTGGGACTATAGTAAAGAATCCAGAGAGCTTCACTAGAGGTCACAGTGGACTGGGAGGTAAGTTGGGTGTCCTTAAGTCAGGGACCGCCTGTACATATTAGCTTGTAAAAAAAAATACCAAAGGATATAAATCTATGTCACTATCTATCTATTCTTCATACTTTTTTTTAACACCACCTCTCCATAGACTGCATTGTAAACCAAACAGTTTTTTATACAGAACTTTGGTAAACAGATAAGATCAGAGAAAATCATCAGATCTGGGCCATGGGGAAGGAAATAAGTGAAGGAACAAGTAGTTTTATTTTGATAAAGCACATAACAAAGCTTGTTACTTTTACCTGTGCTACTAATTCATTACAGAACACGTTTAGTTAATGTTTAAAAGAAAAATTAACACCAGGAAAAGTCCAACAAGAGGGACTCTAGGGGTAAAAAATGTGACTATTTGTTTAATCCTTGACTGTGGAATGTGGTTTTCTTTTTACAATATACGGTACTTAGATTAAAGTACATTTTTGAAAAATCACCAGGAACTACATGTTTTAATTTCTATAATCAGCCGAATTTGAAACAAAATTTGCAATAATTTCTTTAGACCTCATACAGATTGAAGAATAAAAGGATCTTGAAAACAAGTGATAAGAAAATATTGAAACTTCAAACAATAAAGCACGTTATAAGCTGAGGTATAATCACTTATATCATCCTTCTGTAGAACACCATACATAGATACAGAGAAGCCTAGTGATGTTCAACTTTTGTATTGTCATCAAAGTGACTGTCTATGTTTGACTGTGTTTTATATCTAGCAGGTCTAAAATTAAGGAGGACATTTTTCTGATATATAAGCAGTGAAATTCCTAGTGAACCAGGCATCATGATTATTTTCCCCCTTAGGCCAAATGAAGGAGGGTTGCGGCCGGTGGCACAGCGGGGGGGGGGGGGGGGGGGAGTGTTCCTGCTCACTTTTTACATATAGCGACCATTTCAAGCCAGAATGGTCGCTGCCAGATACATCAGGAGGCCAGAGCCTCCTAATGTGTCTGCTGGTGCCTCTATTGTCCCTCTATGTGTTAATTCATTTCTTTTTATTTATTCTTTTACCATAAATCATTTATTGATGGAAATCGCCTAGTCAAGGTATATATCAACAAATTTGAACATTCAATCATTTCTATTCTATTTCATTGCCACTTATTAAACAAATAATTATTTGGATATATTATGAAGCTATCTATCTATCTATCTATCTATCTATCTATCTATCTATCTATCTATCTATCTATTAATTTATCTACTATCCTTCCTCCATACTAGTATAGAAAATATTGTTGTATGTTTCAGTGTATGTTTCAAGCTTGAGACATTTACATCCTACTTATAAACGACAGTAGAATGATGGTGTTCCTTATTTATCCTCATGCAGGTATTGCCACAATTTATCCATCATTTGTGTCAAGTAGAGGTGCTAAACCATAGAGTTTTCACATGGTCACATCACCTATCCTCTTTTCACCGATCTTTGCTCTTCTTTATACCATTGCATTTCGCAGTTGTCATCTAGTCATGACTTCTGGAGTTGACTTTCCACACGCAGTGGTATGTAGCTGATTTTTTATCCATTCTTTAGCATGTAGGTATATCACCTTAAGTTATAGTTTGTGCATGGACAAGTTCATAGTACTCCCCTTGGTTTGCCAAGAGTTGTTGATGAGTGCCCCTTTCTTTTACTCTCCCGTTCTTCATTACCACAATAAGGTCTGCATTCTGGACTGTGGACAGTCTATGGGCAATCAGTATACAAGTCCTTCCCTTCCGTGCTTGATCCAGTGCTTGTTGTACAACCTGACCATGACAGAAAAGAAAGTTCAGATTTCACCAAAATAAAAGGACAGGAAGTGATAACGCCCCTCTTTTACCCAACCTCATCATGGTAAATATTGGGCTCAGAGGAGGATTACGGTTTCTCATCTAGTCTTACATGATATGCTTCCTTGGAAGGGTCATGCAAATTAGCTCTCCTCCACAAGGAAGAAAATACTATAAATAATGTCCCCTGCCAGTAGCTAATCTGGAAGTTGTTGTATGACTCTTCAAAGAGTCTTGAAACATAACTAGAGATTTATCCAAAACAGAGTCAACAGCAGGGAATGTTTTTGCATTTAAATCAGTTTTGCCAATAGTAATAATTTATTGATGTTTAATTAGAATTATGTCTTATCCTCACCTTTTCACTTTCATTGTCCAGGGCTGAGGTGGCTTCATCAAGCAGGAGAACTTTTGGAGAACGGACCAGTGCTCGGGCAATAGCGATTCTCTGCTTCTGACCTCCGGACAGCTGAGTGCCTTTTCCTCCCACTGGAGTATTATATTTCTGAAGGATCAATTGTAAATGTAAGAAAAAGTGTGTTCACAGCACAATAAGGATTCATGCACAATATTGTTTTATTTATATACTGTATATACTCTAGTAGAGAAAATGACACTTGTCAATGTCAATGTTTCCCAGGCTTCAATTCATTGGCTGAGTAGGTTCATACAACCGTTTCTTTCCGTCTATGTAGCATATATGTATCTATATGTATGTTGAATTTGTGTCAAGAATGACCACATGTATTTGTATTGTTTGTGTGAAGGTATAGATCATGCAGGAGCATTTAATGACATTGCACGTCACCTGAGCCCCTAACGGAGCCTTGTATTTTAATTTATGCTATCACCTGTGGCACTAGTGGTCCTGCCCCCTATCTATGCGCGGTTGGGTGGCAGGACCAGGTGGGACCACTAGCACTACTAAGGGAGTGCATAAATTAATATACGAGGCTCCCTGAGGCGCTTGGGTGATGTAGCCTAAGTGCCCCAGGGTAAATTTCATAACTTTCTTAACTCTATATTCCTGCAATTGGCGCATATAGAATTATGATAAAAGAAGTCCTGAGGAACGATGATCTTCAGGAACTTATTAGGACACATCTACCATCAGTAAACTTACGTACCTCTGGCAGTTCATCTATGAAGGAGTGAATGTTTGCAGCTTTTGCAGCTTGTACTATCTCCTCCATAGGAACTTCTCGAGAGTTGTCCCCATAGGCGATGTTCTCAGCAATACTGCGGTCAAACAGCACTGGCTCCTGGGATACTATCCCTATCTGATTTCTTAGCCATTGCACATTCAAATTTTTAGCTTCGTTTTTGTCAAACAGCTGAAAAGACAAAGTAAATTTTTTAAGAATTGGTTTGGTATAAAGTTAGATTCTACCATGTACATGGATCCATGAAAGATTTTTATTGACTTCATTTCCCCTAAATTGATTCACAATGATTTGGAACAATTCTAATGAAATGCCCTACCACTGCTCCTTGGAGTGGATCATAGAACCTCTGGAGAAGCTGGATGGAGGTGCTCTTCCCGCATCCACTGCTCCCGACAAATGCCACCGTTTGTCCTTTGGATATTGCCACAGATAATGCTTTCAGCACAGGAACGTCTGGACGAGTTGGATAATTGAAAGAAACTTTTGAGAAGTCCAAATTTCCTTCACATTTTTCCTTTTTGAAGAAATTAATATAAAATAAATATTTGAATGAAAACCAGTATCATAAGGGTTAATAAAAAGTACAAAGTGCTGTGTCATGTCCTTACCGGTTGTTGTCCTTCCTCGCTGTAGCAGTCGATAGAAGGTTCAGTGTTGAACAAATGAAACAAATGTGAAGCCGCAGATTTGGCTTTTGCATAATCAGGAGCAAAGGATAATGTTTGTCCTACAGTAATAGCTCCGTACGTCAGGCAGGAAAACACACTGTGAAATATAACAATTATTTACATGAGTCATTTCTTTCATATCCAACACCAGTATGTACACAAAACAATGTAAAAATACACATATTGAATAATGGATCGATTGATAATATGAAGCTATTTTTTTATATTATGGTCCTGTTAATAAATGTTTATTTAGGCGATTTAGGTTTTTATTATCAACATCCTCATCAGTGATTTCTGACGGCTTTGACAGCTGAGGTTGCAAAAACAGGACCCCCCAAAAATTGAATGGATGGTAGCTCATTCATAAAGAATCAATGAAGAGTGCATGCATGTATTACTATCCACCACTTTCATTTCATGAAGGGGACCATTGTTTTCATGATCCAAATGGTTGGACTCCCACAATCAGCAAGTTATCCCTTTTCCTGTCAATCAGGAGTAATATGACAAAAGTGTCTGAGAACAAATCTGTTCTAGTAGCTCATTGACACCAATCAGAATTGAGCTTTCATTTTCAACAGCAGCTTATAAAATTCAAGCTGATCTCTGATTGGTTGCCCATTGTGTTGTTGCAATCAGAGTTGATGTTCTTAACCAATAAAGAAATAGAGGAATGAGACAACTTCAGTGAGTGCCTCCTCCTCTCCGCTGGAAAAATAAAAATATTGGGGGAGATTTGTAAGGGCTTGTATGTCAGCTTACTATAAATGGGTGTGGAGGGTTGTGATTGGGGCATGCTAAGTGGTGGAGAGGGCCCCCACACGGTGTTCCTGCCCCATGACCGTAGCCTGAGCTCTTTCAGGCCTGAAGGGGAGCAGGTTATGGTACAATTCTGCTCCCTTCTGGATATACCAGGAGGCTAAATCCTCCTGATATATCTTGTGCGGCAGAGCGGCGGGGGTTTCATCAGACACTATGAAAAATGTCCCCATTGAATGGAAATACTCTTTTTTATTTATTTGCTTATATGTGTACAATTTATTAGCTGTAGAAAAGACATTGATCCTTTCACAACATACAAATAATCAACATTTGTCTTTTATATATTTTTTTCATCATCCTTTTCAGATGAGCTATTAGTGCACCTGGTAATCTTCTAAATTAGACACCCTCCAACAGTAAAACATGCCTGATATTCCCTGGCAGCTTGTCCTCTATGTTTTCCAATGCAATACCCCTACAAATAATTAATACTTACAGAAACACATCCTCGGGGATCATCCTTCCAGTTTCAATCATATAAGCCCCGAAACGGTAGCTTGCTGCATAGGTGAAGTGTATGAAGGACTGGCTGAATGCAAAGCAAATGCCATAAATCTGAGCTTTGCGCTGGGAATTCCTAAAATATATCAGGTTAAAGCAAATGTGAAATACTGAGAGTGGAAGAAGGGTTGGAATCACAAATCATATGGTATTAAATACAAATATTTGTACCAGGCTTTATACAGGTGCAATGGCTGTTGATAAAAAATGATATAATTGATATGTTAAGTATATAATATAATGAATCTTGGTCAGGGTTGGCTTCAGATTTCAGCAGGCCCCTGGACAAAGCTTTAGTAGGCCCCTTTGCAGTGAACGCATGTGGCAGCATTAACAATTTGGAAAGTGAAACAGTCTACTGTTCCCTAAAATATTCACTAGTTTAGCAACCCAAACAGCCCCCTCATGGTTATTTTATATAAGCCCCCCTAACACCCTAGGGATTCATTAGCTACAGCCCCCCTCACCCCCATGGATTCAGTATGTACAGCCTTCTGTTCGCCCCCCAGCAGCCCTGGGCCCCAGCACTTGCCCATATATGTCCAGTGCTGGCGTCGGCCTGGATCTCGGTATATGAGAAAGTTAGGCTTAATTAACTGAACTAATAGTCCAGCACTGCACATGCTATATGATATGGGTGGAAGTGTCTGGAAAAAGCTTATCTCGCAGAGGGTCAAACAATCACAAATGTTGAAATCTTACATGTCTGATTCTTATTTCATTTTAAACTCCAGGACAAGACATATTTCAATGTGATAATTAAATAAAAGTTAATGACATCGGACCTGTACGGCTTCTGTAAGCTTTCACTGTACATTTCTTCAAATGTCATCTCTCTTGTCAGCGATACCACAGTTCGGATATTGTCCACAGCTTCTGTTGCAATCTATAAAAGAACAAAATCTTTTACAAAATGTACTATTACAGAATAGTAAATTCTTAATGGTATCGTTGTATTTGTATTATTCATATTTTCTATTATTCTTATTTTAAATTGAATAGGCACCTGCTTTCTCATAGTTTGAGAAATATATTTAGAATTTTATGCTCCAAGATTTTATATACAACTATATAAACAAAGAACAATATAGCATGACAGTATAATTTCCATCTTAATTGGAGATGAGCGGACCTGAGCTGTTTCTGTTTAAAGATTCAGGGTCTGGGTTTGAACACCACTGGCCAAGAATAGCCATGGCTTGTTGCTAGAGATGTCATTTTACTGGATTGGCCACCAATCTGGCAATATGTCCGGGTCATGGTCTCTAGACCACAAGTGATTCTAGTATTAACCTCCACAGTTTCCAGGATGTAAGTGTCTCTTTAAACAGCCAGATGTTTGGGACTTAAACTTAGATGCAAAGGGGTAACAGTGTCTTGAACTTTTTACTTTCAGATTATAAATCATATTCATATCTTATTATCCACTACAGCTCTGAATATTAAACTAGCAATATTTTATCCACAATCTATCTCTATCTCACTATCTCATACATCAATTTGACTTGAAATTATTTAGCATACGCTTAGTATTACAGATTCTTGTAACTGCATTGTTACCTATTTGTTCCTGGTAGTGGAACAATCTTTTGATACAATACAACACAATACAACTTTATTAATCCCAGGTGGTAAATTGCTTTGTACAGGCAGTTCTGCAAATCTTTTTTGTGTACCATAAGAGCTTAGTGTTTTATTAGGTGGAATCCCAAATGAAAGTAGCCATTCCCTTGCATTCATGTGATTTTCCTGACCCAGAAGTATTCATGCAGTCATGTGTTCTGCCTGACCCGGAAGTAGTGGAGCGATCAACCATGTGTTTAAGTGATTAACCATGTTGTAGCCTTATCAGCGGCCATTGCACCGGGTCAGGAAGTAATCCCCATATGGTTTAATTATCATAATTGCCCTGTTAGGTTTGTGATTGAGTAAGCTGTTTCATTTACACATGTGTGTTGGTTTTATGATGTAATCATAGCTGTATTTATTGTTTGTATGCTATAACGTGGATTAGCCATGATGAAAGACATCGGAGGGTGTCTGCTACACGTTGCTTAATTATAACTCACGTGAGGTTCTTGATGCTATATAAATAAAGACCAATAACTTTTGAAGCAAGAGAGATGGATTTTTTGTTCATTTGGGATCAGAAACAATTGTCCCTTATTGCACGCTGTACCTTACATACAGCTTCTATAAATCTAGCCAGGAGTCATTACCTTGCCAGCAAACTGAAGTTGTTTTTTGTCTCGATTAGCAAAGCCAACCAACGCTCTGGTCTCCAGAAATCCAGTGACCACAAGAACAGGAGTGAGGGCTAGAACCAGCAATGTCATTTCCCAGCCATAGATGAAGGAAAGTATGATGCCTGCTCCCATTGTGCAAAAATTTTCTGCGATCAGTCCAAGTCTGGAGCCGGTGGCCTAATTTAATCGACAAATAAATTAAAATTGTGAATCAATCAATGCATTGGGAATATATTTTACAGTTAAGTGCCCTGACACAACCCTTTGGGCCCAGCTGCTTTGAGTTACATTTTTTGGCTAAAGGCATGGGATTTTGCAGCAAGAGAACTTGCAGTTATCTGTCATTTAACTTGACAAATCAGCACTGACCCTATAGAACTTGAAGACTAATTTGCATATCTATAAAAGATTATTATCTCTGCACTAATTCATCCATTTTTGGATACAAAGGCATGTTTAGGCTTTTGTTTATAGCAAAGACCCTACATGGTCCTCCCTTTAATGGAGCCAAAAAGTGACATCTGACAAAAAGTTTTGAGCTCCAGTCCTGTGTGCTGGAGAATCACTTTATGTTACCCTTCTGACAAAGGCCTATAACCCTTTAAGTCTTATCTAAATGTTATTATTGAGTTTTATTCTGAATTCATGACATTTACAGCTTAAATAGGTTTTTATGAATGATGTAAAGAAAATAATTTATAAAAAAAAAAATCATACATTTTAGATGATGTGTACTCACGGCCTGTATTTGTGAAGCATCGGTGGCAAGCCTAGTAGTTAAAGCTCCTGTACTGTTTTTCTTGTCATCAAACCATGACATATCCTTTAGATGCAGAAAATACAAAATTGACATATTATTAACTGATACTGTACAACTTGACTTCAGGGGCATAATTTGAGGGGGTGCAGTTGCTACCCTGCCCAAGAGGCTTAGGGGCTTATAAGGTGTCACTTTCCCATATGGGAAGGCTAGTAATATAAATGATGGGGCCTGACACAGACTTTGCAGTGGGGCCCATCAGCTTCATGTTACCCCACTGATTGACTTTCAACAGTAGGTAACATTAGATGTGAAACTTACCTGACGCAACATTGATTTAAAAGCCATTTGTCTTAGCCGCATGGTGAGGACCTCTCCTGATCTTCCAAACATAAAACCCTAGCAGATAAAACAAAAAAGATCAGGGTCTAATATGTTAAAATTATTACTGCATGAAAAGAAGAAGAGAAAAACAGCACAACTAATTAAACTGACAATTATATAGTAACACTACATTCATCAAAGGGACTCCAGAAGTTCATACATTTCCCCCCACCCCTTTGAAATCAAATAATATAAAGGAGATAAGAAGAAGCACAGTATATGGACATTGGCATAACTATAACTATATTGATATTGGGCCTAGCAGTGTATTGAACATTTCATCAAATTTCCAGAATATATTTTCTTAGCCATTGGTCATGTAATAGAAAATGTAACCCCCCGGGCACCAAAGAGCTAAATAGCAAAAATATAAAAATGTAATTTCCTTTTACATCACAAATCACTGGGAAACATTAAAAGGTATGTGTTCAAGGTTTATACCCTGCAAACTTGCTATACTTGTGTGGGTGATTCCTGTTCTAGTCTTGTGCTAACCTGAACAGCAGCACCGATCGCAAAATTCGGACTGAACCCAAACCGAATTTTAACAGGTCCGCTCATCACTACTTTTATAAGATACAAGACACCTTTACATATATGAAAAATGTGGTATTAGATTCCAGCCGAAGTCACATGACTGAAGGAATGTTGGCACAATCTATTGCTCTATGCTCTATTTGACTGAACGTTTAATTCTTATAGAGCCCCATACTTGATCCTAAATATTAAACTATACATAAAATCCATATGTAGTAGACATTAGGAGTTCACTTACCTGCATAAAAAATGTAAAGAAAGAAACAACACCAATAACAAGAACAATAATGGAGTAAACATTTATTTCACTTCGTATGAACTCTGGGTTATTGGTTCCAAAAATCTATGGAAAGGAAATAGTTTAGAGATTCAATTTATATATGATCATAATAAATTTATGAAAGGTTCTGGAATAATAGTTGTTAGTTGATAGTCAATTAGTTGATATTGAAGTTGAACCTATGATCTGTACCCCCAAAAATGTTCATAGAACAAATTTTTAGACATAAGCTGCTGTCAATCTACTTCCTACCAAGCACAGCATCATACATTGTATAGAGGCAGTGCTGAGTATTGCAGTTAAACACATTTATGTCAATGGAAGGAATCCCTAAAAATAATAAACACAATTTCATAAGGAAACATTCTCAATGAAAATATATAAGGTTGTCATCAATGCATATACTTACAGCTATAACTTTAGCAAACAGTACGCTGAAAGCTGGGTGAGCTGCTCCGTTGATAATTGCAGCGATTGTTCCCAACATTATATACGGCCACTCAGATTTATTCAGTTTTAATATTCTAAAAAATGAAATATTTGGGAGTTTTTCCTAGAAAGAAGAAAGTACAGTAAAGTAAGTGTTCCTGCTAATACCTGTTGTCCACCAGCTTTGGCACCTTACAGATTAAAGGACATCTACCACCAGGATGAAGGATTGTAAACCAAGCACTCTGGCAGGATATACAAACGAACCTAAGGAGCTCCAAGCTCCATATGTGTTAATGGAGCCTGGAGCTCCTAAGGCTCATTTGCATAATTTGTAAATCCTTTTTTTTTTCTTAAAAACCATGGCATAAGAAGATAAAAGAAGAGCAGATCCTGCCAGAGGGGGCACGCACCAGTGTGTCATTGTGCTTGGTTTACAATCCTTCATCCTGGTGGTAGATGTCCTTCAAAGTTGCTTTCAATGCATCCAAAATTCAAACTGGGAATTTGTACATTGATGTTTGAATGTTTTGGCTTTTATGTGCGGATGTTCCATCCAGCATTTTATTTCTCCAATTTATGTAAAGCCCAAACTAAAGCATATTCATGAAGAGTGATCATGGCAAAACAAACTTATACCATTTTGTGTTTACAGCTCCTATGTAAACCTATGTTTCTCTATGTTTAGAAGCTACAAAGAATCTCTGTACAATCTGATCCCGTTTCATAGATAACGCAAATTCATCTTCTGTCTACTTGGAATCTCAATAAGATGAACAAGAAGAGGACGTTGTGGAATAGTCCAAAACACTAAGGTCAGACTACACAAGGATTGTTTGTTGTCTGTTACCATAGATACATACATCAGAAAAATATCACTATTAAAAATAAATTAATTTTAGATGAGTTGGTGTTTTTGAATTTGGAAGGGGAGCTTTTCTCCTGCCAGGCACCATTATATTAATCTGTAAATTATTTTGCTATAACTTATCTTCACTCTTTACCTCTTCAGTTTCCTCCTCTGTGTCTTCTTCCTCTCCTTTGTCAGAAAGAGAAAATTTCCCATTGGACGTATTAGAATATAGTCTCTGCAAAAGTGGTGGCTTCCCCTGTGTTTCTTGCTCATTTTCTCCAGCTTCTGAGTCTTTTGCTGCTTGTATAGTCTGAGACAAAATATTTTGCAAGGTCAAGATTATTTCTTTCTACAGCATGACCTCCATCAGAAACCAGAAAATATATCATATAGTGGTAATGCATGTCCTTAAAGAGCTACAATTGCTATCTAAGACTGCATTGGTTTTCCATGGTCTGGAAGTAAGAGTTCTCCTTACGGAGACTGCCAATTAAGGCCGCCGTGTAGGTGTGTAGAGTCTTGTAGGCATTGACGCTCCACTAGGGGGATTCTGAGAAAATATACAAAACTTATCAGGGTGGGATAAGGAAAACCACACCTCTTTAGCCACCTTTTAAGGCAGCTCCCTTGACATCAAGCATGACCATCAGGAAGCCTAATGATATGATGTGGGAGTAAAACCAAACCAGTATATCTGCTCCAGAAGGAACAGATGTTTTTCAGGACAGATTGATAGAATTGTGCTATATTATTTAATTTTTGAGTTTTCCTCAAATACCATAGTCTACAATATTTTTGGTATCTATTTGTTTTGATGAAATATATAAATCAATGACCATACTACACCATGTTTGTCATTAGTACATCATGTTTAGGCTAATGACCAGACCCCTGATGAAGCCAGTTTACCTGGCGAAACATGTCGGGGAGCTAATTCAGTATTTTAATTAGCAGTGTATCGCTCTCTGGTCAGCCAGCGCTCCTACTAATTCTAGTGATCTAAATTCATGTGTGAATGTGTGCAATAGAGGGAGTGAAATCCAACAATGTGAGCTGCGATAGGGTCTGCAAAGTGAGCTATACCCTATACACGGGATCAGATAGTGCTACTCTGACCTACCTACCCCAGGACCACAGTGTGAATGCTGTGATCTCTGTGGACAGCCTGCAGTTGCAACACTAACTACGCTAGTAGTATAGCACTATGAGTAGCCTAGAATGAGTATACAGCTTATGTCATCTGAGATAGCTATCTGAGCCAGTAAAGTGGCCACCCGAGTCAGCAGACTTGTAGCTATTGACAATAATCGGAAGAGACATTCTGTGATCACCCACTCAGCATAGTCACAAGTACAACCAGCACACGATTTACTCATACAATACTCCTGTTTGCACTTCAACAGACACAACACTAGTAAATCTAGCCTGGCTACATATCACTAGGGGAGCGCATGACACTGTGTTTTTAATCACAATACCAGTTTGAGCACCTAGTAATGCGAATCGCTATAAGAACTGTCCATATTATCAGATATTAATTAAAAGTTACATTTTAATTACACTTTCCTGTGTCTGGATACGGGTAATCTAGTTTGCCAGTGGCAAATCTGTAAAAAATATTCTTCCTCTACTCCACACCATCCCCCGCTGCTCTGCCTGCTAAATGCACATGACAGGAAGTGGGAAGAGGGGAGGAGACTGACACAGGGACATACAGGCTGCAGCTGTCCCTATCCGAGTGCCCACCACACGCTGCTGGAAGGTAGCCAGATAATGTGAATTAAACTTATATAAACTACTGAAATGATTCGGAATGCTGACAAACGCATTTCTATTGTTTTAAAAATTAAACCCTGTAATGCCTAAGTGTTTCTCAATTGGTTGATATCAGATTTTTTTTCTCCCTGATTTGTTTTTAAACTATACTTTGAAAAAACTATTTTTTGAAATGCCATAGCATTTTGGAGTAAAATATAACAAGTTCATTGATTTTTTTTTTTTTATTGCAAGGAAGTGAACATACCTGCGCTGTTGCAAGAGAATAATAAATGCCCTTTTTCTCCATCAGTTCAGAGTGTGTCCCTTGTTCAGCTACAGCGCCATTCTCCACCACAACAATCAGATCGGCGGTCCACACGGTGCTCAGGCGGTGAGCGATGACAATGGTGGTACGTCCTTCAATGGCCTGAAAACAAGTTTTATTCATTTAGATGTTTCAGGAGATAAACGTTTAGCCCTGTAGACATGAACTGACTTACCTTGTCTAGAGCAGCTTGTACAATGGACTCACTGGCGGTGTCCAGGGCAGAGGTGGCCTCATCCAGTAGAAGTATTTTAGGATTTCGTACCAATGCTCTGGCTATGGCGATTCTTTGTTTCTGGCCCCCACTCAACTGTGCCCCTCTTTCCCCAACCAGAGTTTCAAATGTCTGAGGAAATCAGTGCAACTTTAAGATAACTTTTTCATACATGCTAAGCATTTTACACAAGCTTTCAAATTGGACTTATTGGGAGGTTACATGTTGTAGTTTCCTTATCTGCTTATTTCTTACAATTGAAACCTCTAAAATGCTAACTGTCACTCTGATTCACTCTAACCTAGGCTACTGTAACTCCCTACTAATCAGTCCTCCACCCACTAAGCTTTCTCCATTTTCTTAAAGCGGCAGCCAGGCTTGTCTTCAGATCAAACACGACAAGGATGCCTCCAGTCTGTCAGTCACTGCACTGGTTGCCCGTCTTCTTCCAAATACAGTTTGAAATAATCACCCTCATCCACAAAGCTCTGCATGATGCTGCTCCCAACCCGTGCTCTTCTATCTGCCATTGATCTAAGATTAATCTCTAGCTTAATTCAAATCTTTCACTGACTTCTCCAGTACTTCTTCTAAGCTGCACCAATTCTCCGGAATACCCTACCATAGACCAGCAGACTAATAATACCCAATCTCCAAAGCTTCAAACACGCTCTTAAAACCCACCTCTTTAGGCAGGTCTATCACACTTACTAACTGCATAACATTTCAACTCAGTCTAACCCATCCTTTGTCCTCCTCCCATCTTTTATCAGACAAACACCAGATACCAATCTCCAGGCTTCTCTGCAGTCCCATTGACCTTGGACTTTGTATATAAGATGGTGGCTGATGGCTGGTTCAAGCAGCAGCATCTCTTTATATTTATCTATTGTTCAATATGATTGTTTGTACTCTGTAATGTATTTTATTTGTATATGCTCTGTATGATTTGTATGAAATGCATAAAGTGTATAACGTGCTACGGAATATGATGGCACTTGTTATTATTATAAAGATTATTATCATTTTCTGCTCCCAATAACTAATAGATCTCCTACGCAGTAGAACATATTTCATTAGTCTGCTATCCAGGGATTAATGATTTCTATCATTTGTGTAACACTTGAATTTTATGTTTAATGACACTAGTAAGTTGTGTCCATTGTCAAAATAGATGCCCCTGACCGGCGTCTTACGATCTGCAGATACTCACATCAGGCAGCGCCATGATGAAGTCGTAGGCATTGGCTTCCTTAGCTGCTCTCACTATCTCTTCATCAGTCACATCCAATCTTCCATATTTTATATTGTTCTTAATAGTTGTAGCAAACAGGACAGGCTCTTGGCTGACCACCCCGATCATCTCTCGGTAGTGTCTAATATTCAGAGATCTTATATCATGACCATCAACCGTTATCTGAAAAAAAATTACAAAAATGTAAATAAAATGCAAAATTAAGATTTAGAATTTGCTTTCATTTTTTATAATGCAATTAAAATGATTCTGATTTAATGACAATGAGGAAAATGAAATCTAATTACCATTCCCTCTTGTGGATCATACATTCTCTGTAAAAGCTGCACTGTTGTACTTTTTCCACAACCACTTTGTCCAACCAATGCCACTGTCTGTCCTGGTTTAACTTTTAGATGAAGTCCTCTCAAAACCTTCAGGTAAACACAAAGGAATCTGTATTATAATATGTATCTGCAGATAAAAGATCCCATAATCACCAAACAAAATGTAAAAGATAACATATAACAAATGAAGACTTACAGGAACCTTTGCTCTTGAAGGATAAGAAAAATGTACATTTTTAAACTCAATATCTCCTTTTATATTATCAGGCTTGTATCCCTCCGTTGAATAACTGTTTATCGTAGATGTCTGTGGTTGCAATAAAAAAATATAGGCAAAAAATTAGCAGTCGTGAAGGATAAAAAATAAAATTTCATTGTTGACACAATTATGAGTTGTCCCCTCAAACAATAGTTTTCCATGTTACATATGGAAATTAGAGGGACTCATCATTTGTCAGGTCCAAAATGCTTTCCAAAACCATAAAAGTGCAGTTTCTCATAATATTACTTATTGCCATGATAGATGTAGTTGTTAGTTATCTATCCACCAAGCCTAGAAGTCCCATGGTGAATCTTCTGGGACCAAGCAAAGTACAGATTTTCTAAGGGCCCTTTAATGGTCCATAAAGGGAGGATATCATCTACTGTCTCCATGAAGGAGAGAATTTATCTGCCACAAAGGAACATCTGAAGCAGTGTTTTTCTCAAAACTTTTCAAAGGAGCATTCCAGCCAGAACAATTTATCACCTATTAAGGTTTTAAAATGAAGATGACGTCTGACTGCAGGGATATATATTACTCATTTTGTCACTCCTTTCAAAGTCTATGGTACTACTGGAAAGAGTAATTATGGCCATTTCTTTTTGTGCCATAAACTTTCAATTCAAGAGAAGGTGTAAATAATTTTTAAAGAGGACCTTTCACGACATCTCACATGTGGATATGAACAAACTATGCTGTAGGGACTTTGGTAGCACTTTGAATTTTGTTTTTAGCTTCCCCGATTGCTGAGATATCAGTCCCAGTATCTGACCATCATAATCCTCTCCACTGTCAGAGAGGAAGTGCTGGAGCAGAAGAGCATGATTGGAAAGGATTATAATGGTCAGATACAGGGACTGATATCTCAGCAACTGTGGGGGCTAGAAAGAAAATTCTAATTTCCCCTGAATTTGTGTAGCAGAATGTCCATCTTCACATATGTGAGGTGTTGAAAGGTCCTTTTTAAGTAAATGCGTAACAAAGTCCATGTGAGATGAATCTTGATACAACAAAAATGTTACGGTTCCAAGAAAAATGCCCAATACTTCACCTGGTCTATGGTATGGAATATGCTATAAGCAGCTCCTCTTGCCACTGAGAAGGCATCAAAATGAGAAGCAGCCTGACCCACACAATAACTGCTAAGGACAATACTGAATAGGACCTGCAGAGAGGAGATTAAAAACACACTATGTAAATCATTTCATCATAGATCATTTTTAATGGAATGACTTTGTTATTGACTTGGTTGACAACTCACCACAAGAACATCTCCGATGGTATATCCATTTCCTCCCAATATTAATATGGATCCATACCAAAATCCAAGTGCATAAGAAGCATAAATAATAAAGTACATAAAACCCACTGACAACTGAGACGTAATCGCCTTTTTTATTCCAATATTTTTTGCCTCTCCCAAATTATTTGTGTATCTGAAAATATGAGAAGACAATATTTAAATAACACATTATTTTTGTCCAAAAAGTTATTACCAATATATGTGTCCTGGTCATTTATAACAACTGTACCTTTGTATTTCTTTCTCCTGTCCTCCAAAGGCCACCACAGTCCGTACTGATGAAAGGACCTCCTCGGCTACAGATCCAGCTTTTGCATAAGCAGACAGCTCCTTACTAGTCAGTGATACTGTCATCTAAATGTAGAATAGGACATGATCAGTCATATTACATACGGTATCAGTATTCATGAGCAGCAATAGAATAGTATAAATTATTAAAATTCTTAGAATTTATCCAAGAAAACTGAGGTAAATCATAACTGAAAACTGAAACATCCCTCCTCTCCCAGTAACTGTCAATGATGTTGAATAAAATAATGGGGGTCATTTACTAAGGGCCCGATTCGCGTTTTCCCGACGTGTTACCCGAATATTTCCGATTTGCTCCGATTTTCCATGAATTGATTTATCAAGCTGTCTGAAAGTCAGAATATTTCTAGTTGCCCATGGCAACCAATCACAGCTCCCCTTTGAAATATTCATGAGCATTGGTAAAATGAAAGCTGAGCTGTGATTGGTTGCCATGGGCAACTAGAAATATTCTGACTTTCAGACAGCTTGATAAATCTGCCCCAGTGTCCTATCTGTAAGCAGCATGTTATAGAGCAGGTGGAGCTGGGAAGATTGTACATAATCTTCTACCTCCAGGCACGATTTATTAGAGCAGGAGGAGCTGGTCAGATTGTAATTAGTGTCCTGTCTGCAGGCAGCATGTTATTGAGCAGGCAGAGCTGAGCAGATTGCACATAGTGTCCTATCTGCAACCAGCATGCTATAAAACAGGAGGAGCTGAGCAGATTGCACAGTGTCCCATCTTCAGGCAGCATGTTATAGAGCTGTAAAACGAAGTAAAATACGATGTTGCACCTTCTTACACCTGAGCTACAAAGACGGTCCCAGATGGATCCAGCAATCATCCGACATATGGTAATCCAGAAAATTCAATCTGACCTGAGCTCATAGACGATTTATCAACCTTCTGTCTAGCAATGTTCAGTTCCTCTTTATTCACACACTACTCCAACCAGAGATCACTCTTGGAAATAAGTCACCGTTCTCACACGAAACCCCTGCGTTTTCTCCTTTGTCCCAATCTCCTCCATTAGCTATATATAAGAGACATATCCATAGTGTAGACGGTTTCAAAAATTAAAACTTTTTATTTCCAATTCTACTCACACTCTACTCTACTCTGCTGCCCTGCAGAGATTGGTGTCTTATTTCCAAGAGTGATCTCTGGTTGGAGTCGTGTGCGAATAAAGAGGAACTGTACATTGCTAGGCAGAAGGTTGATGAATCATCTATGAGCTCAGGTCAGATTGAATTTTCAGCATGTTATAGAGCAGGAGAAGCTGAGCAGATTGTACATAGTGTCTTATCTGCAGGCAGCATGTTGTGGAGCAGGATGAGCTGAACATACTGTACACAGTGTCCTATCTGCAGACAGCATGTTATAGAGCAGTAGGAGCTGTGCAGATTGTACACAGTGTCCTATCTACAGGCAGCATGTTATAGAGCAGTAGGAGCTGAGCAGATTGTACATAGTGTCCTATCTGCAGGCAGCATGTTGTGGAGCAGGATGAGCTGAACAGATTGTACATAGTGTACTATCTACAAACAGCATGTTATAGAGCAGGATGAGCTGAGCAGATTGCACATAGTGTACTATCTGCAGGCAGCATGTTATAGAGCAGGAGGAGATGAGAAGATTTTACATTGTGTCCTATCTGCAGGCAGCATGTTATAGAGCAGGAGGAGATGAGAAGATTTTACATTGTGTCCTATCTGCAGGCAGCATGTATTAGAGCAGGAGGAGGTGAGCATATTATACAAAGTGTTCTGTCTCCAGGTAATATGTTATGGAGCAAGAGGAGCTGAACAGATTATTTATAGTGTCTTTTATGCAGGCAGCATGTTATAGAGCAGAATGATAAAGATGTGTGTCAGTAAAACTTGTACATTTTCATTGAAATCTCAAATTTTCTGGGTTTAGAAGTCACACTTCATGGATGACGAATATCATGTAAACACTCACATAGGGAATACTGTCAAATACTAAGTAGGGTTCCCCACTGAATTCCATTGCATATCATGAGCAGATATTTCAAGAAGTAGATTCTAAATTACCGTATATACTCGTGCATAAGCCGAGTTTTTCAGCACAAAAAATGTGCTGAAAAACGTCCCCTCGGCTTATACACGAGTCATATAGGAAGTTAAAAATACTTTAAAAATAATAAACGTATATACTCACCCTCCGGTGGCCCCGATGTGCAGCGCTGCTACCCCGATGTCCGCGCGGCTCGTCTTCAGGCTTCCGCGCCTGTCTTCTTTCTTCTGCAGGGTGCCGCCATTGTTCTTCTCCCGGCGCCTAATATGACGTCAGCAGTGGCGCGTCATAGTAGGCGCCGGCCGAGAGAGAGAGCAATGGCGGCGCCCGGCAGATGAAAGAAGACGGGCGCAGAAGCCTGAAGACGAGCCGCGCGGACATCAGGGGAGCAGCGCTGCACATCGGGGCCACCGGAGGGTGAGTATATACGTTTATTATTTTTTTTTAATGCTGGGGCCAGCTGTATACTACTGGGGGCAGGCGTATACTATCGGGGGAAGGCGTATACTACCGGGGGAAGGCTGGGCTGGGCTGTATACTACTGGGGGCAGGCTGTATACCACACGGGGCAGGCTAGGGTGCTGTATACTACTGGGGGCAAGCTGTATACTACTGGGGGCAGTGCTGTATACTACTGGGGGCAGTGCTGTATACTACTGGGGGCAGTGTTGTATACTACTGGGGGCAGTGCTGTATTCTACTGGGGCAGGCTGTATACTACTGGGGGCAGGCTGTATACTACTGGGGGCAGGCTGTATACTACTGGGGGCAGTGCTGCATACTACTAGGGGCAGTGCTGTATACTACTGGGGGCAGGCTGGGCTGGCTGTATACTACTGGGGGCAGGCTGGACTGGCTGTATACTACTGGGGGCAGGCTGGACTGGCTGTATACTATATACAGCCAGTCCAGCCGGTTGGCTATATACTGGTTGGCTATATACTGGGGGGGTCTGTGACCAATGCAATATGTTTTCCCAGTTTTCGGTGGTAAAATTAGGGGTCTCGGCTTATACTCGGGTCAGCTTATACTCGAGTATATACGGTATACAGAAAATGTTCCCTGTAGGAATCTTAATAACAGGTTCCCTTAAATATACAAAATTTTTGTACAAATCAATGTCTTTTCCTGTATTTAAAGTGTAACTGTTAAGTTATAGCGATTCTACCAAATTATTATATGTGATTCCCCATTTGAAAACAAACAGAACAATGCCTACTTTGTGCAGCTCACCCTTTTCTTTCCAAAGTTATGGCATTTTCTGTTCTGAAAGTGTTTGACAAAAATCCTTCTTACCAGAGGTGAAGTGGGTTTAGTTTCCCCCAAGTAAATCCACTGAACACTGCACAGTGCACATACAGAATGTATATGGTGACAGCCTGGCAGCTTCCATCACATGGAGGAAACATGTAATAAGTGGAAGAAAGCATAAGTACATGAAGTATATGCCTGTGCTGTGTGAGCACTAAGGGTTAATGGCTTATCTGCACAGAGATGATACTCCCAATGAGAAGCTGAGGGAAGGGTGCAGCATGAGGTGCGGAGAGAGACAGAGAAAGTTGTGTAGAATCACAGATTGGGATGGGGGGTCTGATAGGGAACAGGGAAGATCTTGTACCTCACTACTCACTACTACTACACATCCAGCACTACTACATTCATTGTCACATGACCTCCTACTCTGTGAGCAGGAAGCAGCAGCTCTCCCATGAAACCGACTGAGAAACAAAGTGTAAACAAAGTTCGGACTCATGGGGCTTATCAGCACATGGAGAGGAAGCAGCTCCTGCAGCACTGAGGTAATCTGAGGTAATCAGAGAGCAAAGAAACTGCTACATATAGGTAATAAAGATGATAGACAAAGTTTTTTTTTACATACAAGAGATATTGATTTGTAGAAAACAAAAAACCTTTACAATTACTCTTTAACATGTAATCATAAATTGGCTTTAGGTTATTAACTTAAACAAAAGACTTTACCTTGGAACAAATCGCTGTTGCAATTGCCACCAGAGGACTTGTGGCCAATATGACCAGGGCAAGTTGCCAACCTTTGGCTAGTCCAATTATTAGTCCACCTACAGTAGAGGTAACATTCTGCACAAGATGGCCGACTTTATCTCCTATTCCATCATTGATTTTGTTGACATCTCTACAAAAACAATTCTTTTTGTAAATAATATTCGGCCTTTTACAAATGGCTAAAGAAGACTGATATAGGAAATACTGAGGTCTCTTACTCTGTAAGACGAGTGTTCAGTTCTCCAGATTTGGTGACATCAAACCAACTTATATCTTGGGACAACACTGAATGGAAAAACATCTTCCTCATCCTCCTTGTCTGTTTTGCTGCAGCTAAAACCCACAGAGATACTTGGAGATAACCGCAGAACAAGACAGCCGCTCCTATCCCAATGTAGTACAGGGCATAGCTGGTGATACAAGTGACACCATTATACATACAGTTATTCCCTCAATAAAGTACAACTAAAAATCATGTATATCAAGATACTTACATGGTCATCTGTTCAGATAGTGATTTGACGTTTTCACAATCGGCTGTGGAAACATAACAAAGTCTTGTATTGTATTGTAAATTGGGGAAATGTATTCTCCAGCTAAAGATATGTGATAAATGTTATATTTCTGAGCATGTAATATTTGAAGATTTAAGGGGTATTCTTAGCTTAGGTATTTACATTTATAGGATATGTCATAAATATATGATAGGTGCAGGTCACTCCTGCTCGAGAAGGGCATCCGCATTTGACAAATGCTTGTACTGTTCCATGTTGTAGCAGACTTAGCTTAAGGAGGAATTCTGGAGAACACTGGTCTGGGGCCGAGAAACACAAACCAAAGATTTGCAGTTTAGATTCACAGGGATAAAATATAAGGGAGAACCATGATCTTGGGTTCCCATGAAGATAAGATTCTTAAATATCAGACCTGGTGTATACAAAACTTCTGACTAAGACTACATTCGCACACACAGTGCCGTGAGTGGTCTAGTGTCCCACATGTGCGGCACCGTACCGCTCCTTAGGCGGGAGAAAGATAGAACATGTCCTATCTTTTGCCAGAATAGTAATATATTACTATAGAGAGGGGCTTCCTCTCCCCAGCACCGATGTGTGCCTACAGTGCTACGGTACAGTGGGCACACGTCTGTGTGGATGTAGCCTAAAGTTCGGATTCCTCTCATAAATAGCTTCTCTTGTTTGCACACTGCAGTGCTCCCTGCCTCCTGCCCCTCCTTCCTGCATTACAAGACCTGCTCAGACATGGGCACTTCACTGTGTTTTATTACTAAAACAGTAATACAAATTGTAAAGTAATGGGGTTGAAAAAAAAATTAAAATTAGAGAACCTGTAAAATGTTTAGTTTGTTTTCTCTTCAGAAATAACATGTTAGAAGAACATTTCACTATTTCTTCCAAAATATATTGTAGCGACATACTTACTTGTGTTTTGGATTGATGAGTTGTAACATACAATGGTGTCTGTCATATCACCAAACACAATAAGCGCTATTGGTTCGCACATGCCATTCCCTACAGCTCCAAGAAAACCAACAATCATGTAGAAAATATCCATTCGACTCGCATATCGGAACTAAGAAAAGAAATGGATAGACATTCAAGACACTGTACTGTTACAATATAGTGAACTATTTTAATAGCTGATTTTTTTTTCTGCGATATAAGAGAAAAAAACTAAACTCCTTTTCGAGAGGACTCTTGGAAGGAAATATCCAAATATGTTTTCCAATTCGAAATAAAGAAAATGTTGCCTCGGTGGTATCTTGAAAAGCAGCTCCCTCTACATCAATGTATGACTTTCAAGAAACTAAGTGACATGATATTCAATAATAGCCAATGTACACTGCTAAAAAAAAATAAAGGGAACACTCAAAAAAAACATCCTAGATCTGAATGAATGAAATATTCTCATTGAATACTTTGTTCTGTACAAAGTTGAATGTGCTGACAACAAAATCGCATTGCTTGTCAATCAGTGTTGCTTCCTAAGTTGACAGTTTGATTTCACAGCAGTATGATTTACTTGGAGTTCTATTGTTTTGTTTAAGTGTTCCCTTATTCCCCTTTTTTTGAGCAGTGAATATATTTTATATATTTTTATTGTGAGTATATATTTTCTTAAAGGACAAACTAACAACTGTAGACAGTACATGCACCTATATACACACACCATTTAGGACACGAGAAACTAAATCACGCCCAAATGTGCCTACATACACCAGAGCAAATGGTCACAACTCTCAATGTTAAATGCAATAAACCAAAAAGAAAAATAAGAGAGAGAATATCTACTAAAAGCTTATTGAAAGATGCAGAACAGCTACATTGTAGTCCCTACTGCAAGATATTTATATATATATATAACTTATATAACTCAATGTATAAAAGTAACATCCAATGTACCAATGACACCAGTCAAATAACAATGGCGCAATTTCGCTGAATTATAGCTGCACACAAAGGAATGTAATAGTGTGGACACCCCTTGACAAAAACCAGTGTGGTTGAAACGCCTACCTTGGGGAACAGTGTGTCCACGACATTTCATTCCTTTGTGTGCAAGTTATAAGTCAGTGAAATTGTAATAGTTTAAGACTATATTCACAAGGCATCATTGTTATGCTCCATTTGACTGGTGCCATTGGTCCATTAGGTGTTACTTTTATACATTGAGTTATGTAATATATATATATATTTATATATATATATATATATATATATAGAGAGAGAGAGAGAGAGAAGACTTTTTATTTTCTGCATATTTATCTTTGATTCCCTTTTTTTTCTTTTTGGTTTATTTCAGCTTGTATTTTATTCAATTGCTTCTACAAAGAACATTCACATGGACTGTGTACAGATCACTTAGAACTCTCCTGATTCCACATAGGCTGACACCTCCTCCTCTACAAAGACTTCTCTTATCACATACCCAGAGATATCTTTTGGCTTTCGGAAGCCAAATGTGGATAGTTCTGTTTCCCATTTCCTCCATGGACTGGTCATAGAGATGGGAGCATGCAGGGAAGGAGAGAACTGTGCTGCTTCTATAAGTTTGCACAGATCTCTTTATGATCAAGCAAGCAATTAATGATCATTAGGGAAAATCTCAGGGAACAGACTTCATCAAAGCCTATTGAGTTTTTACAATCTGCACTGCCACATTTCTATGTAGCTTAGACGGAACCGTTCTTACATGTCCAATTGCTGGTCTTATTCAGTCCTTATTCAAATATTATTTCATTAGTTTGCTATGTGAATCGACTTACAATCTCAATTGGCCCAACTGTCTTTAGCTTTTCTTTTTTTTTACTTTCTTCATGATCACTAAGAAGAAAATATATATACATTCTTTTCAATATAAAATATAATTTAATGATAATAATAATATATCATTTTTTAAATAAATAAACAGGTAGATAGAAAAATAGATAAATATATTTTAAAAATTCTTATATAGTCCTTAGGTTATGTATATGCAATGTTTTCACTTTGCATTTTTAAGTAAAAAGAGTGTACAAAAATTGCGGAGTAGTCATTACTTCATAGTCATAACATAATGCGGACTAATGCTGACTGTACATCAGATGGTCACTTTCTGGACAACTGGCTGTTCATGGTTGGTCTGGGGAAGATGTCCTTGCAGATGATAACATCATTAACATTTGAGTCAGTTTTTGACCACCCAACACCACAAATAGAGCTTCAAAATTGATTTGAATATATCTCCTGAATTACTCCGCAAGAAATCTAAAGATTACACCTGCCAATAACCAAACCTCCAACCCAATGGGATGACGTCACCTGCTTTCGGCCTTCTTATCTGAACACTGTTATACTGTAATCTAAATTGGACTTTACGTCCATCTGATATCTTTAAATATGATTGAATATACAGCACCTGCTGGTTTCTTCTGTTTCCTCCAGTAAAGCTTCTGTGTTGGGGAAACTATTATCCATTTTTGTGCCAGGATCTTGTACTTCGGCCATGTTATGACGTAAGTTGCACAACCAAGATAACCACTATGTAGAAAGAAAACATAAATTTGTAGTAGATCTGTAGTAGTATAAAGAACTATGTTAACTGTATGAAATATACAAATATAAAGTAAAGAGCTAAAATCTTCTGTTATTTCATATGAAATTGGTCTTCAAAATTTTAGAATTTGTATAGTTTCATTGATGAAGACCTTTAATAATCAATTAAAGGGAAATGTTCAGAGACAAAGGGATAGATTACCAAAATAACACGTTTTGATGCTTTTGGACAGCCTCTATTTATCATATGCAGGAGTCATGTGCCCATAAACCACAAAAAAATTGTCTTACTGACCTGATTCTGGAAAAGGGAATGAATGTGTTCACAGCCCGCTGCTCTTATATAGAGGTAGAACAAGTAATGATTAAACCCCCTGAGTATAAAGGCTGATATTGCGCAATCGGCATGGACTTCTCGCTCCATATTAGGGAATGAGTGAGGTCACTTCCTATTCCTTGACTGTATAACTCTCAGATCTTGGCTTTGTTATAAAATTATTCTGATTACGGTAATTATAAATGCACTTTGTGCCCTGTCTCAATGATCATACTTTTCTAAGGTGGGTTTTTTCAATGATCGATCTCAGAAAATACATTTTCTAAAAACATTCCCATACATATCCATATTTTCTCATTCTAAAACCCAAATCATCCCAAAGTAATAGCACTGTGTATAAGCCAGGACTTCATCAAGGGAGTCCCCTTAATTATATCACAAAACAGAACCAACTCATACATAAACTACTAACCCCAAGGAAACATGAGCACACTTGATTCAAAATTATGTAAAATGCCAATACATAACTTTATTGAGACTATACAACAACAATAAAGCACACACATTTTTGTTTGTTCTAAATACAGGGTTCTGGAAAATTTCATATATATGGTCCACCTGGGAATACCACAACACATGTCCATATTTTCTACCTATGTAATGATGTTTGCAGTTCTTTGACTGTGTTTTCTCAGACCTTTCTCCTAAATTGTTGTAAATTGTTCCCATTGTGCTTTGTTTTTACCATGTCTTTGTGCAAAGTATTTTAAATATTGTCATTTACCATTGATTAGATGTGCCTGTAGGTGTATCCCTTTATGACGTCGCTAACCCGGTGGTTTAAATTGTTTCAGTAGCACTGATATTATCAGGTCATGACTAAGACGCCTCGTGTAGAAACGCGTTGATGATCTGCATATGTGTTACTTTATTGTTTCTGAGACTTAAATAAATAAGATTTTCTTTACATCCCCCAGCTGTTCCTGTGAGTGCCGAGATTTTTACCAGTTTTCGTATTAGAGCCCTACGGTTGTGGATTATATGTGGGAGAACGCTAACTTGGACTCGGTGAGCTGACGTTCCACCTGCTGGTGGTTATTTTTTATAAAACATTACAAGACTGATTCAGGATTTATATAAAAAAGGAAAAAAAATGTCATATGTATATTTAAATTTGTAAAAAAATGTCTTTCCCACATCATTGTAGTCGCCGGTTTAATCGAGGCTATATATATTATATATCAAAATGTTCATTTTGAATTAATTTGAAAAATAAAAAAGGTCTATAACAACCTTAAAATAATCCTTTAACAGTTGTTAAATTTTAACAAGGTGTATATGTCACAAAAAAACCTTTAAAAATTAAAGTTATGACCCTTAAATTTGCAAATTCGATAAAAATTGCCCAGTCATAATAATAATAATTCTTTGTTTATATAGCACACTCAGATTAAGCAGCGCTGTACAGAGCTTGCCAAATCGGTCCCTGTTCCCAAGGGGGCTCAATCTAATCAACCTACCAGTATGTTTTTGGAGTGTGGGAGGAAATCGTAGGACCCGCAGAAAACCCACGCTATCAAAGCTCGGGGTCAGTGAACCCCCTAGACCCCCGCGGACAATGACACAAGCCGACACCTGGGACTGGAATCTAAGTGGCACCAGGTCTTCACCGGAGCCCGTCGCAAAGCAGGTTGGTTTTGCTGCTGCGTTGTGCCACCAGGTCGTTCCCCAAGGGCGAATTGTCTGCATTGGGAGCCAAGGTCGAGCTACAAAGTCGGCGGCAATCTCATGGTCGGGACAGGCAGGTGGTCAAGACAGGCGGCAAAGGTTCAGGGTCAGAGAGCAGGAGGTCAAGACTGGCAGCTGAGGAGCGTAAACAGGAACAGGTCCAGAGTCACAACCGGAGGTCAATACACGGGAATAACTCATAGGAAACAGCTTTCTCTTGCATGAGCACATGGATCCGACAGGGTGTGCAGGGAGAGGCAGGTTTAAGTAAATTTCTGGGAAATGGTCAGGGAAATTTCCTGAAGCCCCCGCACACGCACCCTAGGAGACAGGGATACGCGCACTGGCGGCGGACCGGAATCAGGAGCAGGGAGAGATGAGCAGCGCAGCCATCGCGCCAGCGAACACGGAAGTGCACGGGTAAACCCTGACCAACGATATGGCTCGCAGGAGCACCCGTGACAAATGCAAACACAGAGAGAACATACAAACTCTTTGCAGATGTTGACCCTGGGACTTAAACCCAGGTCCCCAGTGCTGCAAGACTGTAATGCTAACCACTAAGCCACCGTGCCGCCCCATTAAAGTCTTTTCAGGCTTTGTATAAAAAAAAAATTAACTCACCTACCGACGCCACCCAGGAGGTCCTCTTCGGTCCAGCGGTCCTCTTCTGTTCCGGCTACCTCTCACCGTGAACCGCTGTTGCTCGAGCTGTGACGTCAGCGGTCCGCTGACATCACAGTGTGTGCCGAAGGCAGCGAGCATACTATAACGTCAGAGAGCTGCTGACGTCACAGCTCGAGCGACGGCACCGCACAGAGAGAGGGAGCCGGAACATCGTTGGACAGAAGAGGACCTCCCGGGTTGGCGACGGAAGGTGAGTATGCTTTTTTTTTCTTAAAGGCTGGGCAGGGGCTGTATACTGGGGTACAGGGGCTGGCAAGCTGTATACTGGGGGACAGGAGCTGGCAGGCTGTATACTGGGTTCAGGAACTGGCAGGCTGTATACTGAGGGACATGGTCTGGCAGGCTGTATACTGGGGGACAGGGGCTGGCAGGCTGTATACTGGGGGGCAGGAGCTGGCAGGCTGTATACTGGGGGGCAACGGCTGGCAGGCTGTCTACTGGGGGGCAGGGGCTGGCAGGCTGTATACTGTGGGACAGGGGCTGGCAGGCCGTATACTGGGGGACAGGGGCTGGCAGGCCGTATACTGTGGGACAGGGGCTGGCAGGCCGTATACTGTGGGACAGGGGCTGGCAGGCCGTATACTGGGGGGCAGGGGCTGGCAGGCTGTATACTGGAGGGCAGGGGCTGGCAGGCTGTATACTGGGGGCTCAGGGGCTGGCAGGCTGTATACTGGAGGGTAGGGGCTGGCAGTCTGTATACTGGGGGACAGCAGCTGGCAGTCTGTATACTGGGGTACAGGGGCTGGCAGGCTGTATACTGGGGGTAGGCAAGGACCAATGCATTTCCTACCCTCGGCTTATACTCGAGTCAATAGTTATTTCCAGTTTTTGTTTTAAAATTAGGTACCTCGGCTTATACTTGGGTCAGCTTATACTCGAGTATATACGGTAACTAGGACCCCGTCAGACCCCTTTGTGATCTGTGGGGGTCTCATCATTGAGACCCCCACCATTCAGCAAGTTAGGCCCTATCCTTTGGATAGGGCATAACTTGATTCATGCGAAAACCCCTTTAAGTTCTTTATTTTATTGCCTATTCTCTTGGTCTGGACAGAATTAAAATAAAACAACAATTTCCAAATTCATTTTTGTGACCTGCTCAGTGTAAAGTATGAGTAACATATTATTATTTTTAGTGGGTCACTATGATTATGACAATTTACCATATAATTTTTATATGGTATATTTTTTTTTATCTAGAACACAGGATAAACATGAACGTTGTCTTTCAATTAAATTTTTAATGGTGTTCACCATATAGGGTAAATAAAGTAACTATTCTATTTAGGTTGCAATCAATGCACCATACACCATAAATATGTGTTTAATGTGTGGCGTACAAAAAATACCCTTACAAAATGGCATCTTATTCTATGGCTGTGTCATGTGTTGTCCATGTTGCTGAACACAGAGCTGTAGGACCTGGATCCCAATGTTGTGAACCCCCAGTGGAATCTCTGGGGGGCAATCATTATTGGCTTTCCACCAGTTTTTTGGCAGACTTTTTCCCCCTTGCTCCACCTTGTGACTATATTTATGAAGTGTTGGTGCCACAGTATTGCTCATTTTCTGACACTCCTTTGGTCCAGCCTTAGTAATCCTGATACAGACGGTCCCCTACTTAAGGACACCCGACTTACAGACAACCCATAGTTACAGACAGACCCCTCTGACATCTGGTGAAGCTTTCTGGATGCTTTACTATAGTCCACACTGCAATGATCAGCTGTAAGTTGGCTGTAATGAAGCTTTATTGATAATCCTTGGTCCCATTACAGCAAAAAAATTTTAAACTCCAATTGTCACTGGGACAAAAATTTTTTTGTCTGGATCTACAATTATAAAATATATAGTTTCGACTTACATACAAATTCAACTTAAGAACAAACCTCCGGACCCTATCTTGTACGTAACCCGGGGACTGCCTGTACTTTTCATGCACTTCTGGGTTACTGACACTTTTTTGGCACAATTTTTGGTGCACAAATAGACGAGCTAAAAGCTGGCCTCCAAAGTTCTATTTCACCTTCATGAATGGGGAGTCAGTTCACAACCTTTTCGGTCTTCCACCAATTAATTAACCCCTTGCGTCACAATCTAACATCCCAATGTAAAATACTGCACAATTTGTGCGCCAAGAACACGGAACCCGCACCATAATTGATTAATGCCTCCGCCTCGGTTGATAACTTTTGAACCACACAATATATTGGAAATTTGATTGAGGCAATCGGTTTCTGAGACAATTGTGGTCTTTTTAATATGTTACAGACCACCTTCAATTGGAAAAACATGTCTTTGATCCAATATGGTGGCTTTGAATATGGAAGGCATGGACCTAGCCTAGAGAATGGACCCCTTCACCCATTACTTGCTGGGCTACTCAGAAATGTAATTTCCCATTAATTCTTTTTACACACTCTGTAAATGAACAGAAGTCCTGAGTGTTGTCAGACATATGGTCAATTATTAACTGCAATAAGAGCTGTGACCTCATGTGCCTCCTGTTACTGAGGATACTATAAGGTGGCACAATATAAAACATTGCTTTCCATTATTCTACAAGGCTTAGCTTCTCATTTACAGCTTAACTCGTTCTCATGGGAGATTGACATTCCTGATTTACTTAAATCTGCCAAAAATGTAGCAACTGAAGTCTATTACAGGCAGTCCCCGGGTTACGTACAAGATAGGTTCTGTAGGTTTGTTCTTAAGTTGAATTTGTATGTAAGTCGGAACTGTATATTTTATCATTGTAATCCCAGCCAAATTTTTTTGGTCTCTGTGACAATTGGATTTTAAAAATGTTGGATCGTCATCAGAACCAGGATTAACACTAAAGCTTCATTACAGACACCTGTGATACCTGTTACAGCTGTTTATTGTAGCCTAGGACTAAAGTACAGTAAATCACCAACATCCAGTGGTCTGTTTGTAACTAGAGGTCATCTGTAAGTCAGGTGTTCTTAAGTAGGGGAATGTCAGTAGTTGGATCCAACCTATTAGTTGTATCTGCATGTAAATCGTTTTTATGAATCTATAAATATCTCTTTGACTTACAGCGATACTGCTTTATATACTAGTTTATGTTTCATTACTGTTATTTTATGTTAACAGACACCCTTCATCCTGAGTTACCTATATGCATGGGGGGTAATGGAATTTCTGTGGCCTCAAGAAAACTCATGTCTAGTGTTCCACTAATGCCAGGGGTGAATTAGGACTACCATGGGTCCGGGGCTATATGAATGTTATAGTCCCTACAAGTCTGGAATTTACTTCCTATATATGGTGCTAGATAAAAGATTCTTGGGGAATGGAGGATGCGTCCCTTTTGCCTGCTTTCAATCTGAAGTTTTAGAACCTTTGGATGAACTTTAAAGGTCCATAAACGGTTCTTGTGTACATGTGTATCGAGAGCATGAACAGATGCATGAGGAGGTCATGGGTGAAGGACCTTCAAATTTGTTGGGCGGTTTGTTTGGCCACGGGTCACCTAGAAGGCTACCGCCCAAACCGCCAATATTATGATCCACTATTGGGTGTGTACATATAAAAGCACTTATTTTATGATATATCATATAAAAGCTTTGCAATTTTAGGAGGTTATAATATAGCATACTGCATCCAATCAGGGGTTTATTAAGACTACTACGTGCCCTGGACTGTATGAATATTATTGCCCCTAAAAGTCTGGAATCACTTCCTACATATGGTACTAGAATCAGCTTCTTGGGGAATGGAGGATGTGTCCCTAAGGTCCTAAAATGGCTCTTACATACATGTGTATTGAGATAATGAACATATGTACAAGGTTTTCATGGGTGAAGGTCCTTCTCAGTCTAAATTTTAGTGTGTAGTTTGGGTGGCCATGGGTCCCCTAAAAAGCTTGGGCCCTGGGCTAACACCAGAACTGCCTATATTATAATCCATTACTGTCTAATGCACAACCTCACTCCAAATGACGGAGCACGGATTCTATTACTCCCTCTTCCCGTCATATCTTTAAACTTTATTGGCATTCGGAGATTGTCACTATGGCTCCCCTATTATCGCTTGGGCTCCAAACAATTACTTTCATAGGTAAATCTGCCCCTGAAGTACAAGGCTGCCTCACCTAAGGATAACTTACCTTTGATAACAAGTGGTTTTAAGAATGGAAAGAATTAAGGGAAAGTGTCTTTGGAATATTCTTGCCATGGATATGGAGAAGACTCCTTAAAATGTGTATACGTTTCTTAGCATTTCTTTACATAATTATATCATTGTTAGTGCTTATTTATACAGTTTTAGTTCAAGATCCCTTTAATATCTACATAGTCGTGTCTATATTGGCTTAGAGAAATTGAAAACATTTGAATATATATTCGCAATAATAATAGAAAGTACTAAGATGCCACCTTGTGGCCAAGAGATGGGCGAGTACGTTATCTAGGATGAGCTTGGAACGCTGCTGGGAAAATACTAAGCCAAAGGGCATGATGTTAAATTCATGGTGACTGTCACGAGTATAAAACGCTGTCCAACACTCGCACAGTGAAGCCAAAGTAGCAATAAAAGAAAGCCTACAGTACATAGATGCTACAGTGATCTTAACTCATTCAGCACCAGGTTTTTTAAAATTTTTTTACGTTTCTGTTTTTCACTCCCAACCTTCTACAAGGCATATCTTTTTGATTTTTCAGTTAAAGGCTTTTATCTATGGAACAAATTGTACTTCCTGGTTGACCCATATAATATTTTGTTCCATGTACTGGAAAGTTGAAAAAAAATCCAAATGTGGTAGCAATAGCAAAAAATGCAAATGTGCCCTTCCCTTATTTTTACAACCTTCACAGTGCTGTCCAAATAACTCATCCCCTTTATTTTTTTGGTCAGTTTGATCACAGCGATACCAAATTTGTATAGTTTGGCTTTAAAAAAAAATGAATAACTTTGCATATAATAGTGTTACATCATCATATTCTGATACATGAAACTTTCTCCTGCTTTTGTGTACAGAGATAAGCCAGTTGTTTGAGGGATGACATGATGTTTTATTGATTCAACAACTGTACAATCTTTTGATCAGAGCTCATTAAATTAAAATCAATTAAAATTTTTATTGGTGGCAAAATAAAATAAAGTGTCAGTCTATACATTTGGGCTTTTTTGGGAACTGTTTGGGGGACATTACTGGGGTTAACTGTGTTGGGCACATTACTAGGGGTAACTGTGTGGGGCACATTACTGCGGGTAACCGTGTGGGGCACTTTCCTGGGGATAACTGTATGGGGCACATTACTGGGAATAAGTGTTTGGGGTACATTACTGGGGGTAGCTGTGTGGGGCACATTACTTGAGTGTAACTGTGTGGGACACATTACTGAGGGGCTGTGTGGGTCACATTACTGGATTTAACTGTGTGGGGCACATCATCGATGTAACTGTGCAGGGCACATTACTGGGGGTAACTGTTTGGGATACATTACTGGTGGTTACTGTGTGGGGAACATTTCTTAGGGAGCGTTCACATGTGACACTAGGACGGGCCTCAGTCTGATCGCGTATGTGTTTCCAGTGTGATCGGTAACGATTGGGGTAGCAGCAGGATAACACTGTCAGGAAACCAAAATGTAGGGACAATGAGCAACATAACATGTGGTGATGCCAGGCCAAATGGAGAAGATGGAGGACACGTTACCTGTATCTACTCGATGTAACAGGTAGGGATTTCTCCTGTGGTTTTTGTTGCTATATACACCGTTGTTAAAGTTGTTATAGGCACAACCACTTGGGGGGTTATTTACAGGAGCGGGCATTACTGAAAGTGTGATACAGATGCATTGTGGCCCATGCCCGGATCTTTTACCACCCTAGCAACATCCCTGCTTTATGGAACAACAAGGCCCAATTAGAAGACAAAATTATAGATGATTTAGCAGACCATAAACTTCCAGCGACTTCAGATGACTGTCTTGGTTAGAAACCTGAATCAGTCAACACTTCAGAGAGTAATTAACTTGTGATCTCAGAGTTCCTCACTTTGTAAAACCCATTAAAAAACATATGCACCTCCATTCTAATCTTTGTATGACTGAGAGACTTATGTTCCCCCAAAATCAGTTTCAAAACCGGTGTAGCCAAGAACAATGTTGTACGAGGAACACTATAGGTGACTGTGACAACCCTCCAAAACTGACCCATCCGTTTCATCTCTCTCGTGGTAATATCTGTTCCACAGAACAAACCTTTGCAGACTAAGGTGAAGTAGATTTAGGTCGTTTATAATTGCATAGCAACATATATCCTCATTAGGACATTACTCTCTGTAGCTTCAGTTAATCAAGTCTATCAGTCCCTTCCTTCTACGAATACTGCCTCACACTGCCTCACACTGCCTCTCACTGCATCTCACTGCCTCTCACTGCCTCACACTGCCTCACACTGCCTCTCACTGCCTCACACTGCCTCTCACTGCCTCACACTGCCTCACACTGCCTCTCACTGCCTCTCACTGCCTCTCACTACCTCACACTGCCTCTCACTGCCTCACACTGCCTCTCACTGCCTCACACTGCCTCATACTGCCTCACACTGCCTCTCACTGCCTCACACTGCCTCACACTGCCTCTCACTGCCTCTCACTACCTCACACTGCCTCTCACTGCCTCACACTGCCTCACACTGCCTCTCACTGCCTCTCACTACCTCACACTGCCTCACACTGCCTCTCACTGCCTCACACTACCTCACACTGCCTCACACTACCTCACACTACCTCACACTGCCTCACACTGCCTCACACAACCTGACACTACCTCACACTACCTCACACTACCTCACACTACCTGACACTGCCTCACACTGCCTCACACTGCCTCTCACTGCCTCTCACTGCCTCACACTACCTCACACTGCCTCACACTACCTCACACTACCTCATACTACCTCACACTGCCTCACACTACCTGACACTACCGGACACTACCTCACACTGCCTCACACTACCTCACACTGCCTCACACTACTTCTCACTGTCTCACACTACCTGACACTACCTGACACTGCCTCACACTGCCTCACACTGCCTCTCACTGCCTCTCACTGCCTCACACTGCCTCACACTACCTCACGCTACCTCACACTGCCTCACACTACCTCACACTACCCCACACTACCTCACACTGCCTCACACTACCTGACACTACCTGACACTGCCTCATACTACCTCACACTGCCTCACACTACCTGACACTGCCTCACACTACCTCACACTGCCTCACACTACCTCTCACAGTCTCACACTAACTCTCACTGCCTCACATTACCTCTCACTACCCCACACTGCCTCACATTACCTCACACTACCTCACACTGCCTCTCACTGTCTCACACTACCTCTCACCGCCTCACACTGCCTCACACTACCTCACACTGCCTCACATTAACTCACACTGCTTCACACTGCCTCTCACTGTCTCACACTACCTCACACTGCCTCACATTAACTCACACTGCTTCACACTGCCTCTCACTGCCTCTCACTGCCTCTCACTGCCTCACACTACCTCACACTGCCTCACACTACCTCACACTACCTCATACTACCTCACACTGCCTCACACTACCTGACACTGCCTCACACTACCTCACACTGCCTCACACTACCTCTCACAGTCTCACACTAACTCTCACTGCCTCACATTACCTCACACTACCTCACACTGCCTCTCACTGTCTCACACTACCTCTCACCGCCTCACACTGCCTCACACTACCTCACACTGCCTCACATTAACTCACACTGCTTCACACTGCCTCTCACTGTCTCACACTACCTCTCACTGCCTCACACTGCCTCACACTACCTCACACTGCCTCACACTACCTCTCACTGCCTCACACTACCTCACACTGCCTCACACTGCCTCACACTACCTCTCACTGTCTCACACTACCTCTCACTGCCTCACACTGCCTCACACTACCTCTCACTGCCTCACACTGCCTCACACTACCTCACACTGCCTCACACTACCTCTCACTGCCTCACACTACCTCACACTGCCTCACACTGCCTCACACTACCTCATACTACCTCACACTGCCTCATATTACCTCACACTACCTCACACTACCTCTCACTGCCTCACACTGCCTCACACTACCTCATACTGCCTCACACTACCTCTCACTGCCTCACACTACCTCACACTACCTCTCACTGTCTCACACTACCTCATACTACCTCACACTGCCTCATATTACCTCACACTACCTCACACTACCTCACACTGCCTCACACTGCCTCACACTGCCTCTCACTGTCTCACACTACCTCACACTACCTCTCACTGCCTCACACTGCCTCTCACTGTCTCACACTACCTCTCACTGCCTCACACTACTTCACACTATCTCACACTAACTCACACTGCCTCACATTACCTCACGCTGCCTCATATTACCTCACACTACCTCACACTACCTCACACTGCCTCACACTACGTCACACTGCCTCACACTGCGTCACACTGTCTCACACTACCTCACACTACCTCTCACTGCCTCACACTGCCTCACACTACCTCACACTGCCTCACACTGCCTCACACTGCCTCACACTGCCTCACACTGCCTTACACTACCTCACACTGCCTCACACTACCTGACACTGCCTCACGTCACACTGCCTCACACTACTTCACACTACCTCACACTACCTAACACTACTACACACTACTTCACATTGCATCACACTATGTCACACTGCCTCACACTACCTCACACTACTTCACACTGCCTCACACTACCTCATACTGCCTCACATTACCTCACACTACCTCACACTTCCTTACACTGCTTCACACTGCCTCACCTTAACTCACACTTCCTCACACTACCTCACACTGTGTCACATTACCTCACACTGCCTCTTACTGCCTCACACTGCCTCACACTACCTCACACTGCCTCACACTGCCTCACACTACCTCACACTGCCTCACACTGCTTCACACTGCCTCACATTAACTCACACTTCCTCAAACTGCCTCTCACTGTCTCACACTACCTCACACTACCTCTCACTGCCTCATACTACCTCACACTAACTCACACTGCCTCACACTGCCTTACACTACCTCACACTACCTGACACTGCCTCACACTACCTGACACTGCCTCACGTCACACTGCCTCACAATACGTCACACTACTTCACACTGTCTCACACTACGTCACACTGCCTCACACTACCTCACACTACTTCACAATGCCTCACACTACATCACACTGCCTCACACTACCTCACACTACATCACACTGCCTCACACTACCTCACACTACCTCACACTGCCTCACACTACCTCACACTACCTCACACTACCTCACACTGCCTCACATTACCTCACACTACCTCACACTGCCTCACACTGCCTCACATTACCTCACACTACCTCACACTGCCTCACATTACCTCACATTACCTGACACTGCCTCACACTACGTCACACTACGTCACACTGCCTCACACTACCTCACACTGCCTCACATTACCTCACACTACCTCACACAGCCTCACATTACCTCACACTACCTCACACTGCCTCACACTACCTCACACAGCCTCACACTGCCTCACACAACCTCACACTGCCTCACACTGTCTCACATTACCTCACACTGCCTCACACTACCGCACACTGCCTCACCCTACCTCACACTACCTCACACTGCCTCACATTACCTCACACTATCTCACACTGCCTCACATTGCGTCACATTACTTCACACTGCCTCACACTGCCTCACATTACCTCACACTGCCTCAAACTACCTCACACTGCCTCACACTACCTCACACTTCCTTACACTACTTCACACTGCCTCACACTACCTCACACTTCTGCACACTACCTCACACTTCCTCACACTACGTCACATTACCTCTTACTGCCTCACACTACCTCTCTCTGCCTCACACTACCTCACACTGCCTCACACTACCTCTCACTGTCTCACACTACCTCACACTGCCTCACACTGCCTCACACTACCTCTCACTGCCTCAGACTGCCTCACACTGCCTCACACTACTTCACACTACTTCACACTGCCTCATATTACCTCACACTACCTCACACTACCTCACACTGCCTCACACTGCCTCACACTGCCTCTCACTGTCTCACACTACCTCACACTACCTCTCACTGCCTCACACTGCCTCTCACTGTCTCACACTACCTCTCACTGCCTCAGACTGCCTCACACTACTTCACACTACCTCATACTACCTCACACTGCCTCACATTACCTCACACTGCCTCATATTACCTCACACTACCTCACACTGCCTCACACTACGTCACACTGCCTCACACTGCCTTACACTACCTCACACTACCTGACACTGCCTCACACTACCTGACACTGCCTCACGTCACACTGCCTCACACTACGTCACACTACTTCACACTACCTCAAACTACCTAACACTACTACACACTGCCTCACACTACCTCACACTATGTCACACTGCCTCACACTACCTCACACTACTTCACACTGCCTCACACTACCTCACACTACCTCATACTGCCTCACATTACCTCACTGCCTCACACTACCTCACACTTCCTCACACTACCTCACACTGTGTCACATTACCTCACACTGCCTCTTATTGCCTCACACTGCCTCACACTACCTCACACTGCCTCACACTGCCTCACACTACCTCACACTGCCTCACACTACCTCACACTGCCTCACATTAACTCACACTTCCTCACACTGCCTCTCACTGTCTCACACTACCTCACACTACCTCACACTGCCTCACACTGCCTCACACTGCCTTACACTACCTCACACTACCTGACACTGCCTCACACTACCTGACACTGCCTCACGTCACACTGCCTCACACTACGTCACACTACTTCACACTGTCTCACACTACGTCACACTGCCTCACACTACCTAACACTACTTCACACTGCCTCACACTATGTCACACTGCCTCACACTACCTCACACTACTTCACACTGCCTCACACTACCTCTCACTGCCTCACATTACCTCACACTACCTCACACTGCCTCACATTACCTCACACTACCTCACACTGCCTCACATTACCTGACAGTGCCTCACACTACGTCACACTACGTCACACTGCCTCACACTGCCTCACACTACCTCATACTACCTCACACTGCCTCACATTACCTCATATTACCTCACACAGCCTCACATTACCTCACACTACCTCACACTGCCTCACACAGCCTCACACTGCCTTACACTACCTCACACTGCCTCACACTGCCTCACATTACCTCATACTGCCTCACACTACCTCACACTACCGCACACTGCCTCACCCTACCTCACACTACCTCACACTGCCTCACATTACCTCACACTATCTCACACTGCCTCACACTGCGTCACATTACTTCACACTGCCTCACACTGCGTCACATTACCTCACACTGCCTCACACTACCTCACACTTCCTTACACTACTTCACACTGCCTCACACTACCTCACACTTCTGCACACTACCTCACACTTCCTCACACTGCCTCACACTACGTCACATTACCTCACACTGCCTCACGTCACACTGCCTCAAATTACGTCACACTACTTCACACTACCTCACACTACCTAACACTACTACACACTGCCTCACACTACCTCACACTATGTCACACTGCCTCACACTACCTCACACTACTTCACACTGCCTCATACTATGTCACACTGCCTCACACTACCTCACACTACTTCACACTGCCTCACACTACCTCACACTACCTCATACTGCCTCACATTACCTCACTGCCTCACACTACCTCACACTTCCTCACACTACCTCACACTGTGTCACATTACCTCACACTGCCTCTTATTGCCTCACACTGCCTCACACTACCTCACACTGCCTCACACTGCCTCACACTACCTCACACTGCCTCACACTGCTTCACACTGCCTCACATTAACTCACACTTCCTCACACTGCCTCTCACTACCTCACACTACCTCACACTACCTCACACTGCCTCACACTGCCTCACACTGCCTTACACTACCTCACACTACCTGACACTGCCTCACACTACCTGACACTGCCTCACGTCACACTGCCTCACACTACGTCACACTACTTCACACTGTCTCACACTACGTCACACTGCCTCACACTACCTAACACTACTTCACACTGCCTCACACTACCTCACACTACTTCACACTGCCTCACACTACCTCACACTACCTCTCACTGCCTCACATTACCTCACACTACCTCACATTACCTCACACTACCTCACACTGCCTCACATTACCTGACAGTGCCTCACACTACGTCACACTACGTCACACTGCCTCACACTGCCTCACACTACCTCATACTACCTCACACTGCCTCACATTACCTCATATTACCTCACACAGCCTCACATTACCTCACACTACCTCACACTGCCTCACACAGCCTCACACTGCCTTACACTACCTCACACTGCCTCACACTGCCTCACATTACCTCACACTGCCTCACACTACCTCACACTACCGCACACTGCCTCACCCTACCTCACACTACCTCACACTGCCTCACATTACCTCACACTATCTCACACTGCCTCACACTGCGTCCCATTACTTCACACTGCCTCACACTGCGTCACATTACCTCACACTGCCTCACACTACCTCACACTACCTCACACTTCCTTACACTACTTCACACTGCCTCACACTACCTCACACTTCTGCACACTACCTCACACTTCCTCACACTGCCTCACACTACGTCACATTACCTCACACTGCCTCACACTGCCTCACACTACCTCACACTACATCACACTGCCTCACACTACCTCACACTACATCACACAGCCTCGCACTACGTCACATTACCTCACACTGCCTCACACTCCATCACACTACCTCACACTGCCTCACACTACATCACACTGCCTCACACTATGTCACATTACCTCACACTGCCTCACCCTACCTCACACTGCCTCACACTACGTCACATTACCTCACACTGCCTCACACTACCTCACACTACATCACACTGCCTCACACTACCTCACACTACATCCCACTGCCTCACACTATGTCACATTACCTCACACTGCCTCACCCTACCTCACACTGCCTCACACTACATCACATTACCTCATACTGCCTCACACTACATCACACTGCCTCACACTACCCCACACTACATCACACTGCCTCGCACTACGTCACATTACCTCACACTGCCTCACACTCCATCACACTGCCTCACACTGCGTCACATTACCTCACACTGCCTCACACTGCGTCACATTACCTCACACTGCCTCACACTGCTTTACACTGCCTCACACTTCCGTACACTGCCTCACACTACGTCACATTACCTCACACTGCCTCACACTGCCTCACACTGCCTCACACTACATCACACTACCTCGCACTACCTCACACTACCTCACAATGCCTCACACTACTTCTAACTACCTCACACTGCCTCACACTCCATCACACTACCTCACACTGCCTCACACTACATCACACTGCCTCACACTATGTCACATTACCTCACACTGCCTCACACTACGTCACATTACTTCACACTGCCTCACAATACCTCACACTACCACCTGCTTCTTTATTTTTTTCACACCTGCTGCTGTTGATCCCTATATCGCTGCTACTAGCACTGTGATTTACATACAAATCAAGCAATGTTTGCCACAAATCTCAAAGTTGCTTGACAAGAATAAAAGAGTTCTATAAACTGGATCTCAGAGGAACTTAAATTGTTTTCCTTCATAAAAAAACTCCTCGGCTGCCATCCTCTTCCCTCTGAGTAAATGGTGTTTACTACTTTCCTTTTTTTGTTAGCAGTCATGATGAATCTTATGTCACTAGGATATTGTACGGGAAATTCCCAAATGATTTCATCAGGTTTCTCCATGATGTTTGACATTTAGCACCTTTTTCGATATTGCGTTTGCTGGACATAAGTCATAGTTTAGCTCCGGCGCTGTCATCCTCTTACCCCTGAATGAAAGGTTCTTCCTCTTCTCCTCTTCCTCATACTCGCTTTCCTCTTGTTAGCAGCCATCGTGATGTCTGGATGATGTCTGTACTTTGCTGGCTGTATTTGAGAGCAGTCAGAGCAGGGAAGAAAGGAGGAGCTGTGCCCTGGAGTCCAATTTCATCTAACAAAACTCTGCCCATAGCACATGGTGCTGATTCATCTCCTACATCCAGGATATCCAGTGCCCAGAATGATGTAAATCCTGCACGGCTGCTCAGCAACGCATACTGTATATCATATTACAGCACATTTACAGGCAGACACGGAAGTAAAGACTCAACCAAAATCACATGATTTTACTGGATATAATAGAACAATCACTGTATAAGTAAGACCACATTCATAGAATCAGATAGTTTACCGTAAATATTGTTTACAAAGAATTAGATTGAAATGTTGTATTTGGGTGATTTGATTCCCCTTTTTTATATTTTAACTATACTTTTAGCTGATATGTTTTTTTCATTTTTAGTCATTTTTCATTTAGAGATAATATAATGATAATAATATATAAAGATGAGTGTATATGTGTGTGTGTATATATGTCCGCTGAAGGAATTTGTAGCGTCGCATTTACAATCCTCATATTTTTTACAGTTGTTGCCTGTGACTCAGTGAACATCATAGACCATGTTTTGAGCCAAATATTTCACCCTAAGCTTTACAAAATCCACTTATTAACCCCCATATACAGGAGGCATTGTCTGCTACTGCTGCTGCTGTGGCAGTTGGAAGCTGAGCCGTGATTGGCTGCTGCTCTGCCACAGGTCACTAATATGAGCTCTGAGCTTTGATAAGGTAAGGTAAGATGGATAAGGATAGAGATAGGGGGAGATTTATCAGAAATGTTAACCCCTTGAGATCTTCATAGTAATTGAATCAAAAGGGAGGTGAAATTTAGAATGGTCAAATTGTGCCCGTTATACGTTCATTTAGCCCTAAAATTTACACATTTCCAAAAGATAAAAAGAGAAAACCCACCATATAATTTGTTCTATAATTTCTCCTGAGTACAGAGAGCCCCCACATGTGGTTGTTACAAGTTTTATGGCGCACAGCAGGGCGCAGATGGCAAGGAGTGCCCGGCAGCTGCCAGGATTTTAGTTTCCTCATTTGCCCCTTTTAAAGGCTTTACAATTTTCGCTTCTTCGTTATTGGGGCCATGTGGTGGCATTTTTTTTTGTGGGATGAAATGCTTTTTCCAATTTTAGGGTTGGTATTGCCTATTTTTGAAAATTTAGGAACTTTTTTTTTGAGGGCAGGAGTAGAAAAGCATCAATTCTGTACTGGATTTTTTACTTTTTTTTTTTTTGTGTTCACCGTTTAGCCTAATAATCATGTTATCTTTATTTTACGGGTCAATACAATTATGGGTATGGCATACATGAATATTTTTTCTTACGTTTTACTAAATTTGCCAAATAAAACCCTAATGTGGGGAAAAATCTATCATATTTGTATTGACGTCTTCCAAGTGGCATAACATTGTTACTTTTTTGGCTACGGAGCTGGTTGATGGCTTGTTTTTAGCGAGACATCATTCCGGAGTACATATGTTTTGATCACTTTTTATAGCATTTTTTGTGGGATTGAATGGGTAGAAATCATAATTTTTGGAGGGTTTATAACAGCTTATTTTTATGGCGTTTATCATGCAGGTTCAATAATCATTTACTTTTATTCTACAGGTTGTTACAGATGCGGTGATACTATATGTGGGGTTTATATTATGATTTAGACTTTTTTTTTAGTTATATTTTTAGTTATATGTCTCTTTATATGTTTTTGGGCTTTTGGGCATTTTTATTGATTTCTTTCTTTATTTTTTATTGAATAACTTTTTTTTTTTACTTTTTCACTTTTTCCACCATGATAATACTCTGCAATACTGATGTATTGCAGGGTATTAGAGGTGTCAGCCTATGTACATGCATAGGCTGACACTGTGCCTTTAAGATGATGTCATAGGCGCCATCTTACCGCCAGTTCTTGCAGGCAACATTGGGGTGAAGATCGGTTTCTCCGGTCCCCCCCCCCCCCCAAATTCTTTAAATAAAGAATTATTAAAAAACAGAAGACACATGTAATTGTACTACAAAACATCCCCATTCTCTCACACTTCCCAAAAGCATTGCTTGGGGCCTGCCCTGTACTCTGTCCTAATAACATTGTGACCAAATTGTACAGGCTGCTAGCGACTGGAATGGATCATCACAGACGACTTCTCATTTTTTTTTGGAAAAAAAGGTTGTCACACAGGATCCTCTAGTATTTGTATTCTACGGGATATACTCTTGGCCCATTCTGAGCTGATTAATGGTGCCATTATATTTTATACTATCACAATTTACCACCACGCTGAATATCCGATGTAATGATGAGCACAGTAACTCTATTGTGGGAGATTTTGACATAATGCCATATCCTGTTATGCCTGAACCTGTTATATTACAGTGAGTGTTACATATGATGACATCAGATTCTGAAACCAGTTTGAACTGGGAACACATAATATAATATGTAAGGTTAAAAAAAATTAAGGTCATCTTATTACCCTACAGCTTTCATCTTGTGGTCTTTCATGTACCAGATAGAGTAATCAATGGTTAAGATTTCAGGATCAGTTTTCTGGTATCAGTTTTACATCAGTTTTCTGGCATCAGTTATCAATTCAACAACACTTTTCTGTTCTGATTACTTTTTTCCCTCCACCTATAACTGATACTGTTTGTAATAAATAAGACTATGACTGAACCCCTCAACATAAAAAGAGACAAATATTTTATGGTAGACTAAGAAGCAAAAAGAGTACCGTATATACTCGAGTATAAGCCGACCCGAGTATAAGCCGAGACCCCTAATTTTACCACAAAAAAATGGGAAAACCTATTGACTCGAGTATAAGCCGAGGGTGTAGTATACAGCCAGCTAGCCCCCTGTAGTATACAACCAGCCAGACCCTGTAGTATACAGCCTGTCCCAAGTAGTATACAATCAGCCTCCCCCCATGAAGTATACAGCCTGCCCCCATGTAGCCACACCGCCACGTCATATTGTGCGCCTGCCGGCAAGTCGCATAGACGTGACTGCAGGTACGTGAGGATAGAAGAGAGAAGCCGCCGCCGAGGATCGGGAGCTGCCGCCGAGGACCAGGAGCCGCCGCCGAGGACCGGGAGCCGGAGGGTGAGTATTAATTTTTTTTTTTATTAACTCGTGTATAAGCCAAGATGAGGTTTTTCAGCACATTTTTTGTGCTGAAAAACTCGGCTTATACACGAGTATATACGGTAGTTTAAAACCTTAAACAATTTAATAATGTAAAGGAGTGAGAACTATAGGTGGTATGAAGGCCTCTAGACAGGAGGGGAAAGGGTGAGGGTGGGCAGAGAAGGGGAATAGGCAAAGGAAGGAATGGAGGGAGGGAGTAGTCCTCCATTTAGGAAGCACAAGCAAGGATCCAAGGTGAAGGCAGCAAGAAGCTCTCACTTATTGTCCATCGCTGTCATTGCCAAACAACATTGGATACTGAACCATGACTATTAAATGAAAATGAGGTACCATAACTTGAACCTTGGCCCAATGCCTGTGATGGGGCTCTTACCCATTTTGCAGCATTTTGTAATACTTATGAGACAGAACAGCCATCGGTGTATTTACATGGTGTATTTTCATTTCAGCAAATAAATGTTATTGTTTGTATGATGAAAAATTATACAATTTTCCAATATACTTTCTCTAACAATTCCTTATGACTTTCTAGATCTCAGATTTCTGTCATTCTATAGGAAGCTTTTATGTTTCCATGCTTCTATGCATGGCTCCAGAGCCGCCATCAGAGGGGATTTAGTGTGACTGTGTTCAGGGGGCCCCAAGGAGGAGAACGGGCCCCAAATCACAGAAAACCTTCCTCCCTTCCAGGGTGCACGGACCTCACTGTGCACACAGGGCTGGATTACTATTCTTTGAGGAGTGGGGGCCCACAAAATTTGCCAGTCTGTGGCCCAAACTTCCTAGTGGCGGCCCTTCATGGCTCATCAGTAATCAGAGCTGTGTGTAATAAGGACCCTTGCACCTGTTTGACATCACATGACCAGGGACAGGAATCTGTCCACTAGAAGTAAGCCTAAAAAGGAGTAATTAGATAAAATGGAATTCTTTATTTTTCTTTTACAGGATTTTCCACAACACATTTTCTCAAGTGGAATTAATTGTTTGTTGGAGATGTCCGAGGACCAGACACTAATGCACATTTCTGCTAAATATGGCCTTCTCTGTCCCTACCTGTTAAAATCCTTAGGCCCATTTCACAGGAACATATGATTTCTCCAGTCCTGTATTTCTATGCTATATGAATCTGTATATGTGTGACATTTATCATCCGTATGTCACTATACCCACACCGTATCCATATCAAATATGGTAGACTGGCAAATGATGGCTGGCTGATGGATGACTGACTATTGGCTGGCTGACAGAATGAGCCTCCCACTGGTTCTGCAGCATATAGTGAACAACCGTATACAGTATACAACACATATTAGACTTACAGAATGGAAATACTGGAGAAAATAGGACATGCTCTAAATTTTTTTCAGTCTCTCTCATGCTACGGTGCAGTACAGGGGATAATACGACCATGTTAATGGATGACCCTATTCCCCATTTTAGTGAATGTGGCCATTTGCTACCCGTATAATAGTCTACATTTGGTGTGCGCCCATCTTAAACCCTTCACTATGGTTACCTGTACTAAAGGATAATAAAGTTCTTTATGTGTGGATTTTAATGAAGTCCTTGCGATCTGACAGTGTGGACCTCAAATTAGAAAAGGTTGTGCGTCTCTAAAATAGACCAATAAATTGTTTTACCCAGTGCGTAGAAGTCAAACTATTTCAAAGTATTTCCAGATCTATCATGGAACATGCCACGATTTCGATTGTACAGGATTTAATGATCCAATAAAACAACTAACCAACCAACATCTTCATCAAACATAACACGTAGATGAGTCATGGAATCAGTGATGTAGCCATTGACGTTCTTGCCCAATTTCCTGTTTGTATTTTCAGATTAAGAAAAGTGAATGATACATATTTGCTTACTGGGTATTGCCCAGGTTATGTCAGGACAAGTTTAACCAAACTTGCTGAAACTCATCAAACTCTGTCTGCGGCGACAGCTCAAAGAATATGTATATATTACAGACTTCATCTTCATTACCAGATTATGCTGTTACGCAAGAAATCTATTTTACGTAACTCATTGTAATATGTTATTACCTGTAGCATATTATAAAGCTGGTGACCTACTTAACCATCTCAACCCATTGTATTACATTGCTGGCCAAAAGAAACCATTAGATGACTAACGCTGCTCTTCCATGCTTAGTGATTAGTGGAAAGTAGGTCAAATGTTCTTGGCCCAAATCTGACTATAGCACATCCTCCTACCTGTGTATAAAAAGACCCATCATCATAATTATAGTTTAGTAAATGACTGTATATGTATCACATATGTGTTAGCATCAACACATGTGCCTAGTGTGTCTAGGTGTTTGTCTAATATGCATTTCCATTCAACATATGACATACATACTCATCCCTTACAACAGGGGTCCCCAAACTTTTTACATAGGGTTCCGTTCACTTTCCCTCTCAGACTATTGTTAATTATTAAATATAATGGGATCCCTCTCCATTAATTATTGAATATGCTGCCCCCCATTGTTACTAGACTGCCCCTCATAAATAATTATTTCCTATGCCCCCACCATTAATTATTTCCTATGCTGTGCCTCCACCATTAATTATTTCCTATGCTGCCCCTCCACCATTAATTATTTCCTATGCTGCCCCCCACCATTAATTATTTCCTATGCTGCCCCTCCACCATTATTTCCTATGATGCCCCTCCATTAATTATTTTCTATGCTGCCCCCCTCCATTAATTATTTCCTATGCTGCTCCTCCACCATTAATTATTTCCTATGCTGCCCACCACCATTTATTATTTCCTATGCTGCACCCCACCATTAATTATTTCCTATGCTGCCCACCACCATTTATTATTTCCTATGCTGCCCCCCACCATTAATTATTTCATATGCTGCCCTTTCACCATTAAACTCCCCTTACCTTATGGTATTTGAGTCAATGATCATCTTGTGTTTCAAATTAATTCCCTGATGATAACCATATAGTATATGGAAAGAAGTACAAGATCATTCCGTAACTCAACAAAGTCTACATACTATTAATGGTTTCTAGATTCTGTACAAATCTGCCACTTTTCAGATCCATTTGGATGCTAAGTCAACATACTTTTTTGCCCCTGCTGATACTATAATATATTAAATCTCGTTAATAATAATCTTGAATAATCAACCAGACAAAAACAAAAAACTTTAAATACTCACCCCCTCTCCTCTCCATCTGGATCCTAGAATTGGCCATCGCCAGTCTAGGAAAAGAAAGTTATAATTAGATGTCGGGCACTCAGGGCTGCTAATTATGCACACCCCCGCACCACCTTCTACCATATTGGGAGAGGAAGGTGACGTCATGCGAGAGGGGTTAATTCACGCCTCTTGCGTGATGACATATCACTTTCCCATACTCCCTGTATAGGAGAGGTAGGTGTGGGGGCTTGAATAATTAGAAGCCTGAAGCGTCGGATATCTTGTCCCTGCACTCTGTGCTGCTAATTATAACTTTCTTTTCAAGCTGATCCTTGTCTGGTACTTTTCTCCGTATTAAAATGGATTAGATAAGTTTCACAGGACAGATCCATCATAACCCCATCTTGAGGTATACCAGGATAGAATCATTAAAATAGAATACACTTTAAAGTGTTACCAGATTTCTACCAAACTTTAGAGCAGCCAGTAGTCCACTGTGTGTACATGTGGAGTAACACAGTTTCTGGTCATTATGTGGCTTACATTTTCCGGCAGATCTTAGCTCTGCGGTGTCTGTGGGTGAGTTTTCTGTTTTCTCAAAGTTGCTGGAAGGAGACTTTGCTCCTATGGATTCACTGCTACCCCCCTTAGAGTGATCTTCAATCCATCTTTCTAAGCAACACATCATTTAGCATACATTTAAGAGTTAAAAGCAGATTAGGAAGCCAAAGTGAGTGGCGGAATAAGCACTTTTTCTGATATATTACAAAGTTTCTTGGATTCACTTTGCAAAGCTTGTTAAAAAGTTAATGACTAATAAAGTATTGTTTGCATATTTAAAAATATAATAACCTTCACATACAAGTGCATTTTTGCTCATTTTTATTTCTAAAATATTTATTTCAATATTTTAAAGAAAGAACTGGAATAATTTAAAATAATCTACTACAGACGCATCTCAATTAATCAGAATATCAGCAAAAAGTAAATTTTTTTAGCAATACAATTCAAAAAGTGAAACTCATATTATACAGAGTAATTACAAACACAGCAAATATTTCAAGTGGTTTTTTTTATATTATTGATGATGATTATGGCTTACAACTAATGAAAACTTGATAAACATGCCTGACCTTAACCCCATAGAAAATCTAAGGGATATTGTCAAGAGGAGGATGAGACAACAGACCCAACAATGTAGATGAGCTGCTATCACACAACCTGGGCCTCCATAACAACTCTGCAGAGCCATAAGCTGATCCCTTCCATGCATTGATGCAGTCATTCATGTATTTAGAGTATTTTTTTTCTACAGTTGGTCTTGATTGGTCTAATTTACACTTTTTTCACTCTGTTTAAAGTTGTTTCACTTTTTGATTTGAATTACTGAAAAAAATTACTTTTTGGTGATGGTCTAATTTATTGAGATGCATCTGTATAATGTACATCTGTATAAACATAACATGTAACGATACTTTCTGCTTTCTGTGCGTTTGATTAAGAATAACCCTGAATAATAAATATCCCTTGCTGACTAGTATTTTTATAACTTCACTACCTACAAGTGTGCCACATTGCCAGTGTAAGTCTACCTGCAGTCCACTTATTTTCTATAGAGAAAAGGGATAAAGCTGAAAAATACAAGTTTTCTGGAATGCTTATTTCTGCTCCACTAGTAGCACCGGTGCTATTAGGTTTCGTTCCTTCAGAGTCTTTGAGCTTTTTAAAGCATTTATATTAAGTTATAGTTTGTGCATTTACTAGATGGAAATATGCCCCTCGGTTATTGAGAAGCTGTGAGTGAGAGCCCATCTCTATAACTCTTCCGTTCTTCATGACCACTATAAGATCCGCATTCTGGACTGTAGATAGTCTGTGTGCGATCATGATGCAAGTCCTTCCTTTCCTCGCTTCATCAAGTGCCTGTTGTACAACCTGAATATAACATCAAATTTGTGTTTTAGTGAAAAATATGACTGCAAGAAGAATGTAAAAATGTAGGGGGTAATATCTATAAAACAAGTACCCATACATGATAATATGTTGTCTGTTTCACTTAAGATAACCCATAGGAAGTATTCTCAATGCTTATCTTAGACATACTGGAGGGAATGTATTAAGGCTGGCACATTTTACATAATCCTCCCCCCTTCTCCGATGCATGACATGCCTGAATAAGTAAGGAAGTAAAGGAATTTCATGCCCGAATCAATGCCAGGTCTTGCCCGGTGTAGATTTCCACTATAATCTGCATTGTCCCGGCCTGCCAGGTAAGGTATAAGGCATGATACATACCCCTCACTGAATGTGGCAGCCTACTCTATTGGTAGACGTTATCAACATTATCAGATTTACAAGTAAAAACCTGAATCATAATGCAGTACAGCCAGGGCTGGACCATAGGCAAGAAAGAAGGACCTTGTTGCTTATGGGGCTCCACCACCTCAGGCTTCCACTTTTCAGTCTTCTTTGGAAGCATTGCATAAACTATTAAGAACATGCAGCATCAAATTGAAAAAAATATCAGAAAAAAATGCATTGGAATATATGTAAATGTCACCTTTTCACTCTCATTGTCCAGGGCTGAGGTGGCTTCATCAAGCAGGAGAACCTTTGGAGAACGGATCAGTGCTCGGGCAATAGCGATTCGCTGCTTCTGACCCCCGGACAGCTGAGTGCCCTTCCCTCCAACAGATGTGTTATATTTCTATAGGTAGTAAATACATACTGTATTACTAGAAAACATGTGATAGATGTGATGTATTAGAGATAGCAGACATTGCACTCAGGTCGGGCCCTGACCAAAAATATATAGCTGAAATGTCTTTTGCTTTACTGATAAATGATACTTTTTTACCTCTGGCAGCTCTTCTATGAATGAATGGATATTTGCAGCTTTGGCAGCGCGTTGTATCTCCTCCATGGATACTTTGCGGGAGTTGTCCCCATAGGCGATGTTCTCAGCAATGCTGCAGTCAAATAGCACTGGTTCTTGAGACACAATTCCAATTTGTGATCGAAGCCATTGAACATTCAAGTTTTTTATGTCAGTGTCATCAAATAACTGCAAATCCACAAGAGACATATAAACTTCAGATAAAAGTCTTGTAGAGCTACCACTCGAAAAACACTAAGAAAATAAAAATACTCACCTCTGCTCCTCTTCATCTTGATCCTGGCGCTGTCCATAGCTAGTCTTGAAACGCCGGGATCTCCTAGAAAAGAAATTTACAATTAGCACCATGGAGTGCAGGGACAAGATGTCCGGAACTCAGTGCTGCTAATTATGTACGCCCCTCACCTCCCTCTCTCATGCTGGGAGCATGGGAGAGGGAGGTGATGTTACGCGAGAGGGAGGTGCGGGGGCGTTCATAATTAGCATGCTGCTAATTATAACTTTCTTTTCTAGGTGTTCACGGCATGTCAAGGCTAGCGACGGACAGTCGCAGGATCAAGATGAAGAGGAGCAGAATTGAGTATTTCCAGGATTTTTGTGTTTTTCAAGTGGTTGATTTTATCTAAGAAATCTCAAAATATTAACATATTCAAACTTTTATAACTCATCTGCAATCTGATCTTACCACAGCTCCTTGATAAGGGTCATAGAACCTCTGCAGGAGTTGGACAGAAGTGCTTTTCCCACATCCACTGCTGCCCACAAATGCTACTGTTTGCCCACTACTTATAGTAATGGATAGATTTTGCAGCACGGACACATCTGGACGAGATGGATAGTTGAACCATATCTGACGCAGCTCTAAATTTCCTTCAAAGTTCTCCTAAAGTTGAAAAAGAAAAAAATAAATACCTTAAAATTCTACAATCATCAAGTACTGTGATACAAAATGCATAATGCAATAATAGCTGTGGGTCTACGGTCCCCTGGGTGCCTCTTTGGTAGCACACTGACACGGCAAGTGCAGGAAACACATAACACATTGTCATTTTTAAATGCCATTATTGCAATGATCTGGCCGGTCAGGTGCTCACTGATAACTGCTTTTGGTCCCCTAAAACCACTCTTTACAATACATCCAGCGATTGCTGCCCTTACCTACAGCTCTCTAGCCAGCAATGAACCTGCTTGGGCCTCGTTTGCCCCAAAACTAGCTGCACTATTTATCAGGCTCTGTTTTTCCACCACTACTGGCTACAGGCCCTATTGCCTGGCTCTGCACACAGGGATCATCTCTCACTCCAGAAATACATATAAATGAAATGTGCACTTTCTTGGTCATGGGTCCACACCAGAACCATAAACCAAAGGCAACAACACACAATCACTGTCAGGTCAACCTGGAGTGAGAATCACGTAGACCCTCCCATATGTATTTATTTGTACATACAATGGGTGTCAGTCCAGTTTTGGCCAGTTTCCAAAACCCCCTCTTAAGCAGTGGATGCTATTTTCAACATTTGTCTGTATGTAGGCATATTTATTAAATCAAGGCCTACCCCATTGGCCTTGCAAGCTTATGTACATGTCCAGAAATACAGGCTTATTTCCGCATTGATTTATTCGTTTTTTATCTCAAAGAATTTTTCTGCTCCTGTTGACGGTTTTTACATGCCACTATCATCGATTATTGAGACATTTAGGAACAGAAAGCAGGGTCGGACTGATTCTCTACACCATCCTGTTATTCAACTCTATCTGTGACCTCTCCGGATAGAGTTGGAGTTCCGTCACGGCAAGTGAGGGGTTGAGCAAGCGATGGCAGGGGGGGGGGGGATTAGCACACGAAGGGGCGGAGCTAATAGGAGTTGGGGCCCACCGGTGTTTTCATCGGCACACATGTTGGGCCAGTCTGACCCTGCCAGGCAGACACCCATAACACTCTCAATGTGTGCTAAACCATAGAGGAAATGTCCTAGATCTATCAAATGAAATGTAATATTCTAAAGAGAAAACCCAAGATGAAATACTTACTGGTTTTCGTCCTTGTACACTGTAGCTGTCAATATGTGGTTCTCTATTAAACAAGGCAAAAAGATGGGCCGCTGCAGATTTGGCTTTAGCATAGTCAGGGGCAAAGGATAACGTCTGGCCGACTGAGATGGCTCCATAAGTTAAGATGACAAATACACTGTTGAGGAAAAAGCATGCTCTAGTTTGTCTGCTTTGTAAGAATAGTATTTGCCATGCTACCAATACTGTATTGTGTAGAGCCTTGTCTCATTTCAATAAAGCATTCCTGCTATTGAAGCTTAATGTAACTTTTTACATTATTTTTGGTTTTATGAGTTTTTTAAAAGATAGGCACATTTTAAAAACTGTATATGGCTGGCTTTACTGTAAGCTGTCGTGGTCTTCTGACTTCATATAGAAATATGAAGGTTTTATGCTTTATGTTTTTTTTGCAGCAGTCCAGGGATAGTAGAGAGGCGCGTTCTATGCTGACTGGACTATGGTTATTGGTTCTGATACCAGTTAGTAACGGTAGGATGGTCTATTTTGAAGTGAGATATAAATTGGTTGTATAAAGTCAAGGAGGCTGAGATTTTAACACTGAAGTCAAGCTCTCTCTTCCTCATAAAGCCCATTCACTGTAATTGATGGACCTGCATCCAGAGACATCACTAACCAGATCTCCTGAAGTCCAATGCATGATGTCAATCACAGAGGAGGAGGCATTCAGAGCACCCCATCCAGACTTCAGTGCTAAACTCTCCACCTCCTTGACTTTATACAACCAATTTCCATCTCACTTCAAAGTTGTTTTTCTAGAAGATGCCACCACATAGGACCATGAAAGAAACAATGACTAGGTGTTACGCAGCTTGACATTAGTCTGGCAGTGGTTTATTAGGCCAATTGCTGATCACAGGTTCTCTTTAAGGATTTTAGATAGTTTTAAGACACTTTGGCATTTTGTACAACAGAAGGGTTGTGGCTATTTGAAAGGGGCATGGGATCTATGTGGTGCAATAATCATGTATATGAACACAAGTCTTATTCTAGGCAGATTTATCATTCAGTATTAGACACTACTATAGATCTGGCACAATGTAACACTGTGTAATATTGTACTTAACTTTTATACACTTTAGGAAAAAAAGCTCCTATGTATGTATTGCCTTACATGCTAATACTTACAGCATCAACTCCTCTACATTCATCCTTCCCACTTTGATAAGATAAGCTCCAAAGCGGTAACTAGCTGCATAGGTAAAAAATATGAAAGACTGACTGAACGCAAAGCAAATACCATATATTTGGGCCTTTCGTTGTGAATTCCTAGACAATGAGATAAAAAGAAAAGAGTTGTTATACAGAGATGGTGCAGGATGGATGGAGGGATGATAAGTTGTGGGACTGTTCTAAATAATTCGGATATTTGATGGAACAGTTTTAATTGATTTCAACAGAGGCTATTTTTTTGGCATAGTATAATTATCTCTTTTACATCACAGCACAATAAACATAATGGTAGTTTTAGTGAAAGGACTTGCTAAAATTAAGGCGGTGCCTTTATTTATATAAAAACTTTACTGGTGGGTTGTGAAAAAAATAAACCTATACTTATCTCTCTTCTGGCTCCCGGGGGCCAGCGCTGCCATGCCCCTGTTTGTTTTACAGCAACTCCTCTCCAACAACTTCTGGTGGCCTGGAACGCCCACCCATCTCCTGTCACAGTGCCTGCTACAGCGCTGGGACATAGGAACAGGGGGGTGTGCCAGGCAGATGGATTTGTCTTGAGTGTGTGTATATGGTTGTATAACGTTCTCTATGCATGTATGAGTGTATAATGTACTTTATGTGTGTTTATGGATGTATAACGAAGTGTATAGGAGTATAGTGATCTACAATGTACTGGGGCATTTGCACAAATGTGCATACAAATATATATATTTTTTTGTTTCACTAATGGACAATGTGTACACTCTAGAATGTTTGTAATAGACAGTTGCCTCTGTATAATGGCATACAGTGGTATCTGATATCCATAAGGTCCCAAAGTAAAAGGGCCCATTCATAAGGACATGGTCGATCAGTGAATTCTGGAATGTACAGTAACAGAAGTTGTGATAAATGATGCACAAAGTCTTGCCTGCTTCCCCTATTGATCATAGTTTGGAGCTACTGTTCTACGAGGACTATTGGGATCACATATTACTATAAGTCCAATTTTCTACGGTACTGTGGTCTGTGAAATCCAGTCTCTTCACATTCCACATTCACAGACCAGCCAACTGTGTGAATGAGCTCTAAGATACATATATACCTGACACATACCTGCCAACCTCTGGGTAGAATAAAGAGGGACAAAAATAGTGGCGTGCAAATTTGTTGTAATAAAACCCCGCCCTTGCCCGCCCCTTACCCCAGCCCCCTAGTATACCCACAAAGTATAATACCTAGAAAAATGGCTCTTACACCAAATATTCTCACCTTGTACAATGCCCAATTCCCCCTTTCCTCCGATTGTGGTTCCTTTCTCTGCTCCCCCTTTTATTATGAACCAGTCTCTGCTCCCCTTTCATTGGTCCCCCTTTGTGCTACCCTTAATTATTGTGCTCCCATCTCTGCTCCCCTTTTTATTACACTCCCATTTCTGCTCCCCTTCTTATTGTGCTCCCCTTCTTATTGTACTCCCCTCTCAGCTCCCCTTTTATATTGTGCTCCCCATTTCTTCTCCCCTTCCTTATTATCCCCTCTCTGATCCCCCTCTTATGGCCCCTCTTTTGTTGAATAAAAATAAATAATCTGACCTCACCTTTCCTCATTCCCTCACTGCTGTCCTGCCTCCTCCGTGTCTGTACTACAGCAGCATCCGGCAGGCGCAGTATTATGAAGTCACTGCGCCTGCCAGGTTCTGCAGTGTACATACATGATAGAGACCCGGCGGTGATACCGACAGCTGACAACTGTCAGCTGATCACCATAGAAATGCATTTATCTCTAACAGCAATTGGAGGATGCCAATAGAGTAGATGTCCAGGGCTATACTGGGATAGATCCTGAAATCCGGGATGTCCCACTGGATCCAGGATGGTCTGGAGGTATGCTAACATGTTCCTGCAAATGTCTGAAATACAGTTGGAGTAAAGATTTGAGGGATTTTCCAGCAACAAAATGTTCCCAGTCTTTCTGTAGAATACAGTAGGTTAACATCTTGAGATGGAGGAATATAACAACTGGCAACAGTTTTACTACACACAGGACAGATTTGGAAGCATAGTGTGGTCTATTCTGTAGTAGGGATCACTACAGGTTTATTTTATAAAATGTATGTACAACCTGTGTAGGGGGGAAAGGGAGCCCAATTAGGAAGTTTGCTATAGGGCCCAGACGCTCCTAGTTACTCCCCTGGGTATTATTTATACAATTCAGATATGGACTTTGCATAAATAGTTAAAAGCAAAAATGAAAATTGGAAACTGTGAAATGTAATAAAAAGATTTATAATTTGTGATGATGTTCACTACCGATTTGGGCTTTAAAAAACTGATCAAATCTGTAATCTGAAAATAAGAGCTTAGTTGTATGCCCTGGCCCTCACGCAAGATGAAATGTCTTTATGTTTATTCAGGTTTAATCCAGTGCAACAAAACAACAAACAAAATTGAATATTTTTAATTTGAGGATATGGCCCATTCCACACTTGCGAGTGTGATGTGATGAACTCGCATCACACTCGCAACGCAAGCTGCCGGGAACGCACGGCCCGAACGCTGCACCGCGGGATTGAACTGACATGCTGAGTTCGCTCCCGCGGTGCAGCGTTCGGGCCGTGCGTTCCCGGCAGCTTGCGTTGCGAGTGTGATGCGAGTTCATTGCATCACACTCGCAAGTGTGGAACGGGCCTATGTCAATTCTGTTCAGATACATAGGGGTGTTTTGTCCTTCAAAATTAGTTTTTATAGCTGGAATAAATGTGGTTATTATTTGAAATATCTGACCTATATGGCTTTTGTAGACTTTGCGTATAATTGTTCTCGAAAGTTTCTTCTCTGGTTAAGGAGACGACTGTTCGAATATTGTCCACAACTTCGGTTGCAATCTATTAGTTCAAGAGGAGAAAAGATAGTTATAACTAGAGATGAGCGAACATACTCGTCCGAATTTTTCACCAGCTCGAGAAAATGGCATCTCCAATCACAAGCCAGGAGACTCTGCAGTACACCCAGCATCACGTGGTACACTTAAATGTCGATAGCAGTGGTTGGCTGGCCTGATCAGGTGACCCTGGAATAGACTAGCCCCTGCCCGCGCTGCTCGGATCATTCTGTGTCTGGATGCCGCTAGGGAGAGAGCTGCTGCTGGTCAGGGAAAGCGTTAGGGTGTTCTATTAGAATAGTGTTAGGCAGGAGTGATTCTACAAGAACCCAACAGGCCTTCTTAGGGCTACAATAGTGTTATATATTTTATTTTTTTTTGTTTGCTTGTGGCTGGGCTTGCTGGCACTAGTAGTGCAGCTAGTACCATATTGTGAGGAATTTGCTGGGAGACTTGCGAACGTTATATTTAGCTCTTAGTGACACACATATCCATCTCAAACACCTAAGTGGGACAATTTATTAGGGGTTTGATTGAATTAGGCACAGTCTGACTTTTTTTTTTTTTTTTTTTTTCAAAACTTAAAGTGACTTAAAATCCAGTTGTTGTGTGCTGTCAGTGTAGGTTAGAAACTAGCCATACAAGAATCCAACAGGCCTTCTTAGGGCTACAATAACGTTATATATTTAATTTTTTTTGTTTGCTTGTGGCTGGGCTTGCTGGCACTAGTAGTGCAGCTAGTACCATATTGTGACGAATTTGCAGGGAGACTTGCGAACGTTATATTTAGCTCTTAGTGACACACATATCCATCTCAAACACCTAAGTGGGACAATTTATTAGGGGTTTGATTGAATTAGGTACAGTCTGCTTTTTCTTTTTTTTTTACTTTTCTTTTTTTTTATAACTCAAAGTCATCAGGCACAGCACAAAATCCAGTTGTGTGCTGTCAGTGTAGGCTACAAACTAGCCATAGCAATAGGATAGCATTGTTTTGTTAAAAAAACAAAAACACAAAAAAAACACCAAAAAAAACACCAAAAAAATTTACAATTTACACTTTAATTTTGAAAATGTTGAACCCGAGGGCTAGGGGTAGAGGACGAGGGCGTGGGCGTCCAACTACTGCAGGGGTCAGAGGCCGTGGTCCTGGGCCGGCTGAGACACCTGCTGATGAGGGAGCAGGGGGACGCCGCAGAGCTACACTCCCTAGGTTCATGTCTCAAGTTACTGGGACTCGTGGTAGAGCACTGTTGAGGCCAGAACAGTGCGAAGAGGTGATGTCGTGGATTGCGGACAATGCTTCTAGCCATTTGTCCACCAGTCAGTCTTCCACGCAGTCCACCCATGTCACCGAAATCAGCACTCCTCCAGCTCCTCCACCTCAGTCTCCTTCCCCCCAGTCTGCCCCCTCCCAGGAAAATTTGGCATTTGAACCGGCATACTCTGAGGAACTGTTTTCTGGACCCTTCCCAGAGTCACAAACCACTTGTCCGGTTGCTGCTGAGCTCTTTTCCGATGCCCAGGTTTTACACCGGTCGCAATCTGTGGGTGATGATGACATTGTTGACGTAGTGGAAGAAGTGTGTAAAGAGGTGTCGGACGATGAGGAGACACAGTTGTCAGACAGTGGTGAAGTTGTTGTCAGGGCAGGAAGTCCGAGGGGGGAGCAGACTGAGGGATCGGAGGATGATGAGGTGGCAGACCCAAGCTGGGTTGATAGGCCGAGTGAACACAGTGCTTCTGAGACGGAGGCGAGTCCTCGACGAGAACAGGTTGGAAGAGGCAGTGGTGGGGCCAGACGGAGAGGCAGGGCCAGAGTTGGTGCATCAGCGCCAAATGTTTCACGTAGTGAAGCTCCCGTGGCGAGGGCTAGATTTTCGGAAGTCTGGAGGTTCTTTAAAGAAACACCAGATGACCAACGGACTGTGGTGTGCAACCTGTGCCACACCAGGATCAGCAGGGGTTCCACCACTACTAGCTTAACTACCACCAGTATGCGCAGGCATATGAATGCTAAACACCCCACTCAATGGCACCAAGGCCGTTCACCTCCGGCCGGGCACACCACTGCTCCTTCCCCTGTGTAACCTGCTGCCTCTGCTAGTCAGCCCCCTGCCCAGGACCCCGGCCCAAACACCTCCCGTTCGAAAACCACACCTTCGCCTCCATGATCCATCACAGCATCCACCAATGTCTCCATGCGCAGCGTTCAGCTCTCCATACCCCAGACACTGGAGCGCAAGAGAAAGTACAGTGCAACCCACCCACACGCCCAAACCCTCAACGTCCACATCTCCAAACTGCTTGGCCTGGAGATGCTGCCCTATAGGCTGGTAGAGACCAAGGCCTTTCGCAACCTCATGGCGGCAGCCGCCCCTCAGTATTCGGTCCCCAGCCGCCACTACTTTTCCCGATGTGCCGTCTCAGCCCTGCACCAGCACGTGTCAGACAACATCAGCCCTGACCAATGCCGTTTCTGACAAGATCCACCTGACCACGGACACGTGGACGAGTGCTGCCGGGCAGGGTCACTATATATCGCTGACGGCACATTGGGTTAACTTGGTGGAGGCTGGGACCGAGTATGACCCTGGGACTGGTCATATACTGCCGACGCCGAGGATTGCGGGGCCCACCTCGGTCCAGGTCTCTAAGGCCTACTATGCCTCCTCCTCCGAATAATATCCGTGGGCATGGCGCCATCAGTCGGTAGCTCTAGGCACAGCAGCAGTGCCGTCGCTAAGTGACAGCAGGCGGTGCTCAAACTGCTGAGCCTAGGCGATAAAAGGCACACCGCCCAAGAGCTATTACAGGGCATCATGGCGAAGACTGATCTGTGGCTGGCACCGCTGAACCTGAAGCCAGGCATGGTTGTGTGTGACAACGGCCATAACCTGGTGGCGGCTCTGCAACTCGGAAGACTGACACATGTACCATGCCTGGCCCATGTGTTAAATCTCATAGTTCAGCAGTTCCTCAAGACATACCCCAATCTGTCTGATTTGCTCACGAAGGTGCGCTGCATCTGTGCGCATTTCAGGAATTCCAGCACAGATGCTGCCACTCTCAGGGCAGCGCAGTGCCGCCTCCAACTGCAAGCTCACCGACTGTTGTGCAACGTGCTTACGAGGTGGAATTCAACATTAACCATGTTATCCAGAGTTTACCAACAGCGCAGAGCGATTGTAGACTGCCACATGTCAACTTCCACCAGAACTGGTAGTCAGGTCAGTCAGCTTCCTCAAGTCTACAATGAGGAGTGGACTTGGATGTCTGATATCTGTCAGGTGCTGAGTAACTTTGAGGAGTCAACCCAGATGGTTACTTTTTTCAAAGTAAACGTTTCTGGCCCCCAGGCCAATTTTGAGTGGGGAAGAGCCGAGAGACAGGGGCTTGGACAGGCGAAAGCTCGCCTGGCAGCGGACCGCCAGCTCCATCCCAAGATTAGGCAGCCTCAGAGGCATCCATGCATACTGCCCCTGCTGTTTCCTGTCCATTTCGCCTCCACGATCCTCCACAGCGCCCACCAATGTCTCCATGCGCAACTTTCAACTCTCTATACCCCAGACGCTGGAGCGCGAGAGGATATAGAGCACATCATCCTCTAAGCAAACGAGCTGTGTCAGGCAGAATTTTCAGGTGTTTCACCAGATACATAATGGAACTCGGCGCATCTGTCTCCGCCATGCTGGAGACCTGAAGTTTCAATCATAGCAGCGCAATATGGATGTCCCATACTGTCACTCTTAATCATGGAAGTCATCTTCATGGCTGCCTCCACATGTCATCCCTTTATCAAACGAGCTGTGTCAGACTCATTTTTCGGGTGTTTCACCAAATACGTTATGGAACTTGGTCACTATGTCGCCACCATGCTGTGTTATCGACTAAATATACCGTCAACCTTTTGTTCACATAGGAAATCATTTCAGCGCTTCTTGCTCACCTCCTTTGGTTCCTCTCTTCCACCCATTGGTTTGAAGCCTGAGTCCATTTGGGGTATGTCGCCATGACACTCTCTAGCCTGCCGCTGCTGCCGCTGCCTCTGCATGCAGTCTTCTATAGTGTCAGGGTCAATTATTGGATGTTTTAGATGCTATCTAGCCTCATTCGGTCACTCTGTCATCGCCATGCTGTTGCCCATAATTTTGGCATAATGGTGCGATTAAGCAGCCTCAGAGGCATCCTTGCATGCTGCCCCCGCTGTTTCCTGTCCATTTCCGTGGTGTTTCCATCATTTTCTGAGGTTTCCAGGTGATTGGCCAAGCTTCCCTGTGCAGACCCTTGGTCCCCTTAAAAAATGCTCGAGTCTCCCATTGACTTCAATGGGGTTCGTTATCCGAGACGAGCACTCGAGCATCGGGAAAAGTTTGTCTCGAATAACGAGCACCCAAGCATTTTAGTGCTCGCTCATCTCTAGTGCTCGCTCATCTCTAGTTATAACCAATTACTTTATACTTTGCCCAGAATATACATTTAAAGGGCTGTCCCCTGTATCAAGATCTTGGTCCCAATTATGATTTCAGCAACACTATTGAAGCTTATGGAGCACTGGCATGTCATTCATATAGAATTACAAAGCCATCCATAACCTGCCCCTTCCATATATTTCTGAACGAATCAGCCTATACTATTCCACATGTAATCTCTGTTCCTTACAGGACCTTCAACTTTACTCTATTACCATCCGCTCTTCTCAAAACCGCAGCTAGAACTTCTCCCGTGTATCCCCCATACTGTGGAACTCTCTACCAAAATGTGTCAGACTGTCCCCCACTTTCCCAACCTTCAAATGTAACCTGAAAACCCACCGGTTCAGGATTCCCTACAACACACAATAACTTCTCTGCCCCCTCATCTCACGTCTCTATCCACCCTCCATTTAGATTGTGAGCCCTCAAGGACAGGGTCATCCTTCCCCTTGTCTCCTGATCACTGTAGTTTTGTATTTTGTACTTGCATTGGATCTTTGAATGTAATGTATGTGAATCGCTTATCGCTTGTACAGCACTATGGAATTTATGGTGATCTAAAAATGAACAATAAAAGAGCACTGCATTAAATCTCCCAAATAACATAAATCATGGGGGTGGGGGGTTGTTATTAATTGACTTGCGCCAAACTTCAGGCATATTTGAATCATAAAATGATCTTACAAATTTGGTTCTGTTATATATTTGTATACAGATGATTGGTATACTTAACTTTTTTAAACTTGAAAGTAAAAGTAATGTTTAAATACTCCTTACCTATGCTATATAATATATATTGCTATAACCATATCCAAAAAAATGATCTCATATACCTTGCATCACATTTATTAAATATTTTTAGACTTTTTCGTCAATTTTCTAACTTGCCGGGCCAAAGGGGATTGGTCTCTGAAAATGGGCTTGGTCTCTGGAAAAGAGGTGTGGTCAGGGTAAATTAGTTCAGGCAGCAGCAAATATAACTCTAAAATATAGTGTGCCACTCCTCAAAGGAAGTCTTAAGACGACCTTGACAGATTAACGCTGCACCAGAATTTAACATCTGAGTGATAAATCTGGAGCAGCAAAAGACTAATGTTATCTAGAACCTGAGACACATTCATAAATGGTGTTTTTGGCTTCACCAACTGTAGATCTCCACAACAACACTGTATAAATCAGATTATGAGGGACGGTATTTACAATGTTGAGCTATGAATTTAGCACAGAAAGTTGGCTAAAAGTAAAGTAATAATCAAAGTCTGGAATAGATTAAGACTGCCATGGGCCTTGAGCAGTATGAATATTATGGCCCCTACACATCTAGAATTTACTTCCTACATATGGTACTAGAATTAGCTTCTTGGGGAACCTTCAACGGTTCTGAATTGGCTCTTGTCTACATGTGTATTAAGGGCAGGAACAGATGTACAAGGATTTCATGGGTGAAGGTCCTTCTGAGTATAAAACTTGGTGGGTGGTTTGGATGACCATGGGGCCCCCTGGAAGGCTTTGTCCCCGGATTACTGCCCAAACCACCTATATTATAATCCAATATTGATCATAGTTACCTTTCCAGCTTCTTGAAGATCCTTCTTGTCACGATTAGCAAAGCCAGTGAGAGCCCGGGTTTCTAGTAGACCAGTAACCACAAGAACAGGCGTCATTGCGAGAATCAGCAAAGACAACTCCCAGCCAAAAATGAAAGCAATTACAATGGACAATCCCATACAGGCAAAGTTCTGTGAAAGTAAACCGAGCCTGGAGCCTGTTGCCTAATTGAATAATAAGAAAAAAATCTTACTCTTCTGGAGATAAAGTGGCAATAAATGAATGGTATTATATGCAATAAATTAGATATGTATGTAGCACAGAAGAAAAACTATGATCTTTATAGCCCAAATAGATGAAGATTATGTATTTTTATGCCCTGTCTTTAAAGAACAATCATTGCTTCTAGTTCATTTGTGATGCAAAACAAGCCCAAAGTTGACTAATACTGAGCCGAACGTACAGTTTGGATCTGAGATGCTTCAGTTGCGAGTCTTGTGGTTAAAGCTCCTGTGTTATTCTTCTTGTCATCGAACCAGGATATTTCCTAAATAAATGAAAATAAAATACTAGTGTTGCAAATCCTACAGATCAAGTCTACTCAAGTCTATTATGTTGAAACTTACCTGACGTAACATGGCTTGGAATGCCAGATGCCTTAAACGCATAGTGAGAACTTCTCCAGATCTTCCAAACATGAAACCCTGGTGAGTAGAAGGAAAGGCACTTATAACAGACAGTGATAACAAGAATTGTTAGCTCTTGTGACCAGGGAACTCTTTCCCATTGTTCAAATGATGTTTCTTTATTATTTTGAGATGTCTTGTTTTGTTTGTATATTTACCCAATAATCTGTGGAATGTGATGCCACTATATAAAGATTCATTATTATTCCTCAGTGTGTAAAATTTACCTGGAACACCAATATTTTACATCCATCCAAATTGGAGAAGTATAAAGCACTACAATTTTTCCCATATACTTTCTGTATCAATTTCTCTGCTTGCTGTACTTCTATAAAAAGCCTCATTGGTTACTTCCATCCGCCCATCAGAAAGTCATGTCACACAGATGCATCTCTGTGTGACCACTCTTGTTTCCTCCTCTTAGGCCCCTTTCACAATTGCGTTTCTCACTTGCGCGTTCTGCGCGTGCTTTTGACGTGCAGAACTTGCATTGCACTCTGACCCATTGTAACCAAAGGGTTTTTTCAGACTTGCATTTTTTTTTACGCACTCACGCACGTTTTATTAATGTGCGTTTAAATCTCAGCATGCTCTATTTGTGCAAGTCACACATGTGAAAAACGCACCATACAAGTCTTTGGAGTTGCATCAAAAATGCAGCGCACTCTGAGACGCATGCAAATCCAATGCAGATCAAATGCGTTTTTCCCCTGATCAATTACCATAGAAAAGATGGCCCATGGCAACCAATCAAAGCTCCCCTTTAAAATATTCATGATCACTGGTAAAATGAAAGCTGAGCTGTGATTGGTTTCCATTAGCAATTAGAAATATTCTGACTTTCAGACAGCTTGATAAATCTGCCCCATTATCTGCGCGTGAGAAACGCATTGAAAGTGCATTGAAAACACAAAAAAACTGAGACACTGAACAAACTCTGAGTGAAAACTGATTGAACTCTGAAGAAAGTTTTTCAGTTTTTCACTGACCAAACCCTAATCGCACTTTGATCAGATTCTGACACGATCTGCAATGCAAGTGTGAATGATCCTAACCCAACTTACTTTACACAAAACTCAGAGTTTTAAAGACAAGACAGTAAAAATGGGGTCATATTAAAATATTAGGGTTGTTGTCAAAATGTAACTATAAGAACTTACCTGTAAGAAGTAGGTAACAAAAGACACCATGCCAATCACTACAAACATTATACAATATAAATCAGATTCACTTTTTATTTTATCCGGGTCATCATCTCCAAAGATCTGTTAAAAGAAGACAAAGTATTTTAGGTAAATAGAAAAACAAGGAAAAAGATGACTTGAGCGTTGATAACACAATATAAGCTGACACCCTCCTGAATACAACTAGACTGGTTGTCCTATAGTTGAGAAGTAAGAGTTCTCCTTACAGAGACTTTGCCAATTAAGGCCGCCTTGTAGGTGTGTGGAGCCATCCATACTCCACTAGGGAATTCTGGGGAAATATGCAAATAAGTTTTCCAGGATGGGATAAGGAAAACCATGCCTCTATTGGTTGTTTAGCTGTCCAATAGTGATACAACAATTTTGTCATAACTTGATGTTGGCGCTGAATATTACATTTTAAAATACGGCTTTTAAGACATTATGTGCCCAATATTTAATGATTCCCTAAGTCATTTTAGATCAAAAGTAGGATATAACATTTGCCCCAGGAGGGGGGTGTAAAGACTGACTCTCCTGTATGTACTTTGTGTGATAGGAAGTCTTTCCTTTTCATGTGTCTTATGTAATAGTGTGTACAGATCTGAATCAAAATGATCTGATGGGCCTAACAGATGTGCTCAACCTTTCATTTGGTCTGATTATAAATGGATTCTTTACCCTTGTACTTGGTTAAGAACTCCAACTAGAAAAATCCTAGATCTGTTTGCCGCTTACAGGTTGTGGTTGTTCCCATTAGTTTAGGTTCTATAGCATATTGGACAGATAGCTTAAAGTGTAACAAAGCGTTCACCAAAATTGCATAAATGAATGGTGCAGATGATAATAGTAAACTTTGCAATATACTTTATGTGTCTCTCTTTTTCTCTGCCTTTCTTCCTTATTTAAGCAATTTGCATTAATCAGCTTTTTCTGTCCTGTATCCACTGACAGCTGAGAGATAAAGGAGTCTGACAAAGTGTATAAATGATTTAACTCTTTATAGACAGTCCCCGGACAGCCTTGTCTGCTTAGAGAACTGACTCGAATCTAGGTGTGGAAAAAGTTAATCATTAGCCTCCTTATCTGTCTGAAGTGGTTGGACCTCTGAAGGCTTACAGATACACTGCTGTTTGCAGCTGGAGCAAAACCAGAAATATGGCACAGTGAATCTGTTTTACATAATACAGTATATTACAAATTCTACTTTTATCACCTGCTCTATTTCCAAAATTAAAATAAAATGTGATTTAAATGTTTAGCTATGGTTTAATCTAAACCTCTTAGGACACTTTTGTATTAGAGAAGATACTTTCTGACATTTGGCATAGACAGTGAGTGTGGGTGACAAAATATGGGTGTGGTGCACCCAATTGCAGCATCATTGTTTCAGCATGTTCTAATATACTTACAGCTATAATTTTTGCAAAAATTATACAAAATGCCGGGTGACTTCCTCCATTAATTAGTGATGCGAGAGTCCCAACCATAATATATGGCCATTCAGATTTGTTAAGTTGCATTAGTTTTAAGAAGGAAACATTAGGAAGACTGTTCTGGAAAACAAAAAAATAATGGGGCATATTAATATACAGCGGTCTGTCACAAGAAATAGCAATGGCAACCGATATAATAAATGAAGACAAGCCATTGTTAATACAATTTGGTTTTGTTAGGACCGGTGTATGAGGAGATGTGTTGCTAACAACAAAATTATTAATTTTGAGTGAAAATTAACCATTGTCATGTGTAAGGACCATCATTAGCTAAAATTCTTAGCTAAAAAGAACCAGGTGAAATTGGAGGTGAAGTAGTCTTGAGCCCCCAGACGAAGGCTCAGTGTGATCCGAAACGTACGTCGGGGACGCGGCCCTCTCTGGACAGCGGAACTCTAAACACCCACACTGCCTGGTAAGAGCAAACCCGATTTTGTATGCTAATCACCACAGGGTATATTACAAATACCATCTATCAGTAGCCACTTCATATGTACTTGGCTTATCTCCTACCCAGGTTTTCTTCCATTCCAATACATACTACTCCATTCTGTCCAGATTGGATCGCTCCGTACTTTTCTGTATTCCACCACTCTATGTTTTTTATTGTAATTTTAAATGTATAATGTCACTAATAAAGATTCCTTGTTTTACATGCATCCTCTTAGTTGGTCCTTTTTCTCCCTTTTTTGAGGGGTAAAAGTTTTTTTGATATTGGTTATTTAGGACCAGTGTGTTATTAGTCAGGGGTGACCGTACAGAGTGTCTACATGTGGCCCCGGTATACACATTTCGGGGATGATCTTTTTCTCCCCAAAACCTCACTACCTGTATCCAATTTTTTATCTAGATAGGACACTATGTCCAATCTTCTCAGCTCCTCCTGCTCCATAACATGCTGTCTGCAGGTAGGGCTCTATGTACAACCTGCTCTATAATAGCAGGTCGAAAATAGCATGATTGCAGTCATTAATCGGATCTGTTGATGAATCCTTCATTAGTTTTTGGGCAGTTTAACTCAGCTGCATATTTTTGTCTAACATTGTGGCCACCAGCAAGTAGCTAAACTGGTCACACCACTTTAAAGATGACTGAATAAATAAATAATTTTTTTGCTTTCAGTGCTTACATTCACGGTGCATGTGTCAACAAATGTAGTATGTGCTAATAAACTTGCATGTTATCTGCTGACTCACAAACTTGCCATTGATAAACCTATAGATGGGATATGCGTTAAAGAAACAAATTGGAGGTTATATATCATATGATAGCCCTGCACGGCTTCTTGATGTATCTTGCGGGGGCCTGTGCAGTATGTTCCCATATTCCTGGGTGGTTGAGCAGGCCCCCAGTCTTCTGTCCCAGTGATGGTACAGGGGTCAGGTAGGCATGCCCGGCCATCAGGATCTTCTGTAACCCTCTAAACAAACACTGAGGGACTGTGGTGAGGGACACCGTGAGCGCTGGATGAGGTAAATACAAGTTTATTTTTTTATGCAACAGATCATTGGGAAACAGAAGAGGTATGCCTGGAAAGCTCATAAAGGGCCACACACAATTCTGATTTTACTTGTATTTGGGAGATTGCAGACTCCTTTTATGGAATTACCTCTTCCTCAATCTCAGCTTCATTGACTTCCTTGCCCTCTTTTACACCGTTTCTTAGGGGAGAGTTGGGACACTTTACTGATGGTGCTTTACTGGGTGTCCCATTGACCAACTCTTTTCCCTTGTTGTTGTCTTCTGTTCCTTGTATAGCCTGTAATACATTAGCATTCAGCATCAAGCCCATGACAAACCTTATGTACCACAGCATGAACATTTCTATTACAAAGCAACTTTGTCTCATCCGACCAGAGAATCTTAATTCTCATAGTCCCGGAGTCCTTCATGTGTTTTTTTGGAAACTGTATGCAGCAGAATCGCCCGAAGGTGAGTATGGAAGTTTTTTTTTTTTTAATGTGCTTGGCAAATGGGGCTGGCTGTATACTGAACGGGGAGGGCTGTATACTGCACAGGGCTTGCTGGCTACTGAAGGGGGCTGGCCGGCTGTATAATTAAGGGGGCTGACCGGCTGTATACTTATGGGGGCTGGCTGTATACTTAAAGGGGCTGGCTGTATACTTAAGGGGGCTGACCGGCTGTATACTAAGGGGGCTGGCTGTATACTTAAGGGGGATGGCTGTATACTTAAGGGGGCTGGCTGTCTGTATACTAAGGAGGCTGGCTGTATACTAAGGGGGCTAGCTGGCTATAAAATACATGGGCTGGCTGACTATATACTACTGGGGGCTGGCTGGCTATATACTACTGGGGGCTGGCTATGTACAACTGGGGACTGGCTATATACTACTGGGGGCTTGCTGGCTATATACTGGGAGGCTGAGACCAATGCATTTTCCACCCTCGGCTTATACTCGAGTCAATAGGTTTTCCCAGTTTTTTGGTGGTAAAATTAGGGGCCTCGGCTTATCCTCGGGTTGGCTTATACTCGAGTATATACGGTAAGTCTATATTCTCTGTTGCTGCTAATCTGTCATTATATACTGTTCGGTTCTATCATCTGCCTGAGACTACTTCTATTCTGTTAATGGATTTTTGTTGCATATTTTGAAGGACTAGCAAAATAGATGGAGTACCTGTGCTGTTGCAAGTGCATAGTATGTTCCATTTTTCTCCATCAATTCCGAATGAGAGCCTTCCTCAGCCACAATACCATTTTGTAGCACCACAATTAGATCTGCCGTCCAAACTGTGCTAAGACGATGAGCGATGACAATTGTTGTCCGTCCCTTACTGGCCTGAAAAAAAATTTAATAATTGTGAATTTACAGTAGGCACATGGATAAGAAAAACTACTGAATTTCACAAGCCTGTAATGTTTAGATGTTAATGGCTCATTATTTAAAACATCACTTATACTGGACGTATGTGTGAACATTCGCTATGCAGGTCGTCCTGAAAAATGTTGGTATTCTATACAATGGTAACATTTGTAATAAAAAGTCACATTAAATCCTACAAAATCAGTTGAAGCAAAAAGAACTCCATTGGTATCACAATTAAAAGCAACAGAAAACAGCAAAAAGGTTATTTAGCCAATGTCAATTAATGTAATTTCTATTATATTGGGATATAGAACAACTTTGCATATTATCTTTTTTACCTATATCCAGCAGTTTCTTTGCTATACCCTTCAGATTATATCAGTGATGAAGTAGCTCCTTTCGCTGACAAGAACTGGTGTCCATAGTAAAAACAACTCTATGGACTGCTGTTCGCTGCTCACATAGGAGGAGGTCATGTGACAGAACTCTCTTGGTGTATGTAGCAGAGCTGGAAGTGTTCAGCAATACAGAAGTCTCCTACACAGAATAGTGAGGTACAAGATCTCCCCTTCCTCCATCTCAGTCTGATTCTAGAGAATCTTTCTGTCTCTCTCTCTCTTCACACCTCTCCCCAACCTTTCTACTCAAAGTTCTGTACAGAAAAGCAATTACCCTTAGTGTTCACCTAGCATATACTATACACTGCATGTAGTTGTTTTATTTATAATTTCTTCCACTTATTACATGTCCCATGCTCCTCCATGTGATGGAAGCTGCCAGACTAGTCACCATATACATCCTGCATGTACACTGTGCAGTGTTCAGTGGATTTACTTGTGGTAATCTAAATTAATTTAATGCTAAAGTACTATGAAAGAGAGAACACAGGGCATTGTGGGATCAGGGGGCAAAGTAAATTGGACTCAATTTCAGGGCTGGTACAGAAAAATATTAGTCTTCGCCCACTTCACCTCTGGTGAGAAAGATTTTTGTCAAACACTTTCAGAACAGAAAGAAAAAGGCGAGTAGCACAATATGGGCATCATTCTGTTTGTTTGTAAAGGGGGAATCATATATGAGAATTTGGTAAATTCATTTTAATTCATTTTCACTGTAAATAAATAATCAGGCAACTAAATATAAATAATAAATATAATTAGAAATAAAAAACAGAAGTCATTCAACATAAAAAATAGGCATCGCCTCAACTCTTTCATATGTTGAACTTAGTTGCACTTATAGTGCTAATGAGACAACATAAAAGAAAATAATAATTAACAAAAAAGCTAAAATTTATTTAGAGTTTTTTTTTTAAAGTGTTAATTTATGATCTAGATGTATTTGATTTATTAACAGTGCCTCATACTTACCTTATCCAGAGCTGCTTGAACAATTGATTCACTTTCTGTGTCCAGGGCAGAGGTAGCCTCATCTAGTAGAAGGATCTTTGGATTTCTTACTAATGCTCTGGCAATTGCTATTCTTTGCTTTTGTCCACCACTTAACTGTGCCCCTCGTTCTCCTACAAGTGTTTCAAATTTCTGGAAGAAAAAAACATAAAAATACAAAAATAAAATCCAAAACAAAATCATAATGTAGAAGCTTCTTCTCATGCTACTTTTTATCTTCTGCAGAAAAATATTTCTGACAGCAGCAAAATCTGTATTTAACTTAATGGTTAGAAACACCAATTTAAATAGTCCACCTGACAAGAATGAGTGTTAAACCAATTATGAAAACAGCGATTTGAAGAACAGTCCACTCCAAGCTGACAGGCTGCTTCTCTGATGGATTTCTCTGTACGTGGTAGTAAGTCAGCATGAGCCAGAGCCACTCTAAAAGATAGATCAAGCTAAACGTTGCCTAATGTGTTAAAGCCTTACTTTTACCATCCTAAAAGCTGCCATTGATTGCTTACCTCGGGTAGAGCCATGATGAAGTCGTAGGCATTGGCTTCTTTAGCTGCCAATACAATTTCGTCATCAGTCACATTTTCTCTTCCATACTTGATATTGTTCTTAATGGATGTTGCAAACAGGACAGGTTCTTGGCTGACCACCCCGATCATCTCTCGGTAGTGTCTAATATTCAGAGACCTTATATCATGACCGTCAACCATTATCTATAACAAAACAATGTTTTAATAAGAGAAAATAATTCCTGAAAACATTTTTATGGGGAAGTAAAACTAAAAAATGAATTACCAATCCCTCTTGTGGATCATACATTCTCTGTAGTAGCTGAACTGTGGTGCTTTTGCCACATCCACTCTGTCCTACCAAAGCCACAGTCTGTCCAGATTTCACCTTTAAATGTAGTCCATTTAATACCTTAAAAATAAATAATGATAAGATCGGATTATGATTACAACATAAAAGAGGGTTAAAGGGGTTTTCCCACATTCTCTAATTCACTGTTATTAACAAAAATGCAGCATATCACAGATATAAGTCCAACCTGTCTCTATCAGTCCTGCTGTACACAATTTCAGTTGCCCCTAGACACAACCCTGTAACTTCTGTGAGAGATCGTGCTGATGAGATTTCAGTGTCTTTCTGCTCGGAGCCTTTAGCCACGCCCCCTGCACGGAGCTCAGAGACACGGCCTGATCACATCCTTCCAGGTCATCGTGAGCAGAGAGAGAGGCTGCACACTACAAGCTACAAGGAGATAAGTGATCCGAGGGAAGGGAAGGGGGGCAGGCACATAGCTGTGAGATGTAACAGAGCTCACAGTGTAACAGTGTAAAAGTCAGCAGCCTCTGTCTGTCAGCCTCTGTGATACTCATGCATCTATGAACTGTCTCATCCCTTTCTATGTGCCAGTATGTTATTACAATGTCAGAAGCCAGGTGAAAGAGCATATACACCTAAACCCTGATAAAGTAATCACATTGTCACCCCACAGAACTAGATGGAGAATAAAGTGTCTGCTTAGAGAGTCCCCGCTCACACCCTGGGATTTTGCACGGATCACTGAGTGATAGGAGCTAAAACAGCAAAACAACTGAGTAAAATTGTTTCCATACATCTGCTAACTTATCAGAAGTATATTTGCATGGACTGCCATCAATAGTAAATATGTGTTGTACTGTGATGGTGTATTGACTATAAATGATCCTTAAGTGAAAGCTCGTTCTCAAGCAGGTGAATTACTCGTCCGAGCAACGAGCCGTTTCAAGTACGCTAATGCTTGAACGAGCATCAAGCTCGGACGAGTATGCTCGCTCATCTCTAGTTGTCATCTTTCAGCAAATAATTGATATAGTTTGTGTAAGGAAAAGTTATACAATTTTCAATATACTTTCTGTATCAATTTCTCATGGTTTTCTAGATTTCTGCTTGCTGTCATTCTATGGAAAGCTTTTATGTTTCCTTCCATATGACAATATAAAATGCACATATACATGAACCTTAGAAGTCTGTTTGTATATTCCCTTAAAAACACTTACCACAAGGGCATCTCCAACTGTATATCCCTGATCTCCCAAAATAAGAATTGTTCCATACCAAAATCCTAGCCCATATGAGGCATAAACAATTAGATACACAAAGCCAAGGGCAAGCTGGGATGCAATAGCTTTCTTGATACCAAGTTTTTTGGCTTCTCCCAAATTATTCGTATATCTAAAAATGAAAACAATGAAATTTGAAGTTTGAACTAAGTTTGAGTGTTTTATGTAGAACTAAAGGAAACACCTTTTTATTTCTTTCTCTTGTCCTCCAAATGCCACCACAGTTCTTATTGAGGAGAGGACCTCTTCAGCCACTGCTCCTGCTTTGGCATAAGCTGAAAGTTCTTTGCTTGTCAGAGACACCATCATCTGGTTGAAGAATTAAAAAAAATTCTATTAAAAATGTGTACCTTCAGGGGCCATTTTTTGTATTGAATCTTTAATACAAACTTGTTTGCAATACCATAACTTAAAACAAGCCTCTAAAGGTGTACATAGCCTTTAAGATGCTGTCAAACTAATGGATATAGGAAGGCAGATTTACCAACTCCATTGGTTACATTAAGACCATGTAGTCTTAAAATGTGCCAACACAGAGGCTTCTACAGGATTACAAATCTGGAGTATGCGCATAAAGCTGGTCCAGAACATTCTTATGCATTGTTATATAGGACAGAGTTAAGGTTTGTACTTAAAAATGTTTTTCCTCCCTTTCTGCTTTTAGCAGTGTGTATAAATCAGATTCCCTTCCTGCGCTTACAGAAGCTGCAAAAGTTTCTAATACCTTCACAGTCATTAGACAGTCTTATCACCTTACAGAACATTTTTAGTGCAAGTGAAATATTATCCAGGCATGAGAACAGTTAGTTTTTAGCTTCCCGACCATCACAATTTGGTGTTTATGGATTTGAGATGACTTTCACAAACACTGCTCACTATTGGAGAAGAAAGGAGCAAATTATGCCTTTTGTTCCCTTATGAAATATATGAACCAGGGGTGCACAAACCATGAGGTGAGTTGAGTTTCTGCAGCACCACCTGTGGCAAGATGGGGGGCAGCATCAGGGGCACGGTCACCTGCTACAAAGCAGGACCTGCCACAACTAGGCTCTCTTCATGGTTGTGAGACACTGCACCCACTTATTAAAAATAAGCTGATATATAAATACTGGATGGGGCAGAGGAGGCGCCGTTAGATAGCTCGCCCCAGGCAGCAGAGATTTAGTCCCCCCCCCCCTTTGACTAAGTTAATTATTTTCATCTGCGCTATTCAGTTCTGAATTAAGTTTTTTTGTTCTATAGGTTTAGTTACCTTTTCAAGGTATTATCTTTTGGAGACTTTTATGGCATATTCACAAGGCATGAAATAAATGCCTGATAGGATGGAGGTCCTTTATTCCCACCATCACCTGATAATATAACTTCATGAAGGCACTACTAGGGGGAGTATGAGTGGGAAGATGACAGCACACTACTTTTGCTCTCTGTTACAGTAACACCTTGTGCAGCTTTCCATTGGCAAGTAGTTTTTAGTGTTATAGATAACAATTACAACCTACTGTATTAGGAAACACTTCAGTGAAACTGTAGTAGTTACCTTAGAACAAAATGCTGATGATATTGACATTAGTGGACTTGTGGACATGTAAACTAAGGCAAGCTGCCACCCTTTTGCCAATCCTATTACCAATCCAGCTATACAAGTTGCAGAATTTTGCAAAAAATGGCCAACTTTGTCTCCAATCCCTTCATTAATTTTATTGATGTCTCTGGAAATAAAAAGTAAAGATATTACATTATTATAATATCTATATAACATCAATAATTGTATGCAATGCACTTGGAAAGTCTTTGACTTCACATTGTATGATGTTCAGGACTTGTGATAAAATTAGAAACATTCAGGTCCTTCCCCCATCATTCTGCAGTACCACATAATGACAAAGTGAAAACAGGATGTCACTTATTTATGTCTCCAGAGATGTTTTATTTGTTTCAAGCCACAGCGCTGGTCAGGTCCCTCAAGGACTTTCAAAGCATTGTCCTTAAGTTACTCTTGTCCTTAAGTTACATCCTTTCAGACAATACTCAGAACATAGGATACGTCACTCAAGATCCAGGTCAGGAAGTCTGACAGCAGATTTTCCAATACTGAAATTCAGGTGTATGCAGGGGGCAGGCTTAATTAGGTCATCAAATAAATTGTGGTTGCTGTATATACTATAATTTATTCATGTGACTATATAGAAGATGTTTTTTTTATGTGGGAATAGTATGTTCAGTTATGTTTTGAGGATAATATATATTAGGAATATGCTCAATTAATACCACTGTGACTGTGGTATTTTTAGAGGCACAGTGTGGAGAAATCGTAAAAAATCCTCTTCCTGATAGAGTAGATAATCACCTGTAAGGTACTAGATACTAGAAGTGACTAATGTCTGTGTCTTATGGCTGACTACTAGTGTGTATGGTAGCATCATTGGGCACGGGGGAGGCTAATTTTCAAGTTTCACCTCAGGCAGCAAAAAGGCTAGAATCTGCCCTGCTCCTGTTGAAATAAGACCCGAGATTCTCACAGTATGATAGTCTAGATGCTTTTTTTGTAAACTCTATAAAGGCTTTCAGGTGGCCTATATGCTATAGTCATGGCTGACCTTCTAGAAGGTCATATGTACACAAGGTCTTTAGAGCTCAGCCAGAATGACAGTTCTTGGTCACTTTTCTTACAAAGAGTCTTTTACCCAATTACTTAAAAGCATAAAAAGAAGAATCACTTACTCTGTGAGGCGACTGTTAAGTTCTCCAGATTTGGTGACATCAAACCAACCCATGTCTTTGGTTAATATTGAATGGAAGAAGGTTTTGCGTATCCTTCTTGTTTGTCTTGCAGCAGCTAAAACCCAAAATGAAACTTGTACATATCCACAAACTAAGACAGCAGCTCCAATAGCAGCATAGTATAAGGAAAACCTATGGCAAAAAAGTAATTTTAGATAAATATTACTCTGTCGCTACTTTACACAACATAAAATTAGGGAGGCCACAAAAAGGTGAAAAACAAATTTCCTTTGAACAATCTGCAAGACAAGAAAAACTAGGGATACATAAGTGACTGTAGATTAGTTTAATAACAGTAAACCTTTAAAACAGTTGTGTTCAGTTGCATTACAGGGACAAGGACTGTATATAGTAGGAACTGTATGTTTTTATTGTGACAGCCAATTCTAATTCTCGGTGGTGATCTCAGTGGTGGTACTGGCCCCTCTAATGTATGTAATATGCACCAATTCTTACCTCGTCTAATTGTTTGACCTCATTGGAAATAATTTGCCACCAGGTGAGTTGAGAACACATGTGTGATAACTAGATCCAGTCTGTCTGTGTATCGGGTGTGCAAAAGTAATAATTGTTGCCCAAAACAATGTTCAACCAATAACTATTAAAGGCGTAAAATACTTGAGACTGCACAAAAAACTTAAACTGCTCCTTTTTCATAATGACAAGCTAAACACTACAACCATGTGTCATCCGGTACAATACTACGTATAGTACCTTTTACCTATATATGAACTATTAAAGGTGTATGATGAATTTTACTTATTGGTTACCAGGGCTGCCATCAGGGACGTTTTAGTTTGACTGTGTTCAAGGGCCCAAAGGAGGAGAAGGGGCCCCAAGCCACAGAAAACCCTCCTCCCTTCCAGCGTGCAGGGAAATTACTGTGTACACAGGGCTGGATTATCATTCTGTGGGGACCCACAAAATTTGCCAGTCAGGCGCCCCAAACTTCCTAGTGACGGTCCTGTTGGTTACACATTTCAAAGTATTTACTAACGAACCTTATTTGTACTGATCATAAATATGGCACATAAAGCAGCAACAACCACATAATTGTCCCTTAAAAAGGGCTGACCACAAACTGGTGATTACGTTAGGGATCTAAATACAATTGCATGTGTTTGAGGATAGCACTACATGGCCCTACTGTCAGAAGAAAGAAGTTTTGAATACTTTGGATTTCTACATATCCAATTGTTTATCCCTTTGGCAAAAAAGTGCAAATCCAGAATGCATTTTTAAGGGAAATCAGTAAAATGGATGGCAATAATTGATACATATGTACAACTTATAGAACTTACAATGTCATCTGCTCTTCTATTGGTTTGTACCGTGCACATTCAGCTGTAAATTAAAAACATGAATACACATATTATAATTCATAATACATAGTTACGGTATAATTGACACACATGGCACACATGGCCAATATTAAAGGACATCTACCACCAGGATGAAGAATTGTAAACCATGCACACTGACATACTTGTGTGTGCCCCCTCCCCTCTTTTTTAAGCTTCCTCTGCCCTTGTGTTTAAGAAAAAAACGGCTTTTAAAATTATGCAAATGAGTCATTAACATCTATGAATCCTGGAGCCCCTTAGACTCATTTGCATAATTGTAAAACCTTTTTTGTACATACCAGGACATAAGAAGCTAAAATAAGAGCACATCTTGACACATGGGGCACACACCAGTATGTCATTGTGCATGGTTTACAATTTTTCATCCTGGTGGTAGATTTCCTTTAAAGGACACCTGTTATCAGGTCTCTGCCACTAGTCCTGTCACCTCTACCTGTTGGAGCAGCTCACAAGGATCCCATCCCAGCCTTTATCTAGTCAATTCATACATTAATCATTGTAAAATCATCTATTCTTTATTATGTAAATGAGACTGGTCACATGGTCAGAGGCAGTGGTGTCACCCCTGTTACCCCTCCCCTCTCCTCCCCTTGCTCATGTCTGGTGTCTGTGCTGCATCTGCTGACATGCTGCATCCTCCTAATACACATGTGTGAGACACAGACATCAGCTACACATGTACCTGACATGTTCTGCTATGACATGGCTGCCTGGAGCTGTTGTATCTCTCCTCTACACACACAGGCTGCAGGGGGTGCCAGCACCAGGAAGCACATCATTATACAGCCTCACATCATTATACAGGCTGTCAGTCAAGCACTGGGGGTGTGGCTGTGCCTCCCACTCATGAATAAGCTGGACAGCTTGAATATGCTAATGACTCATTGGACATTTCACAGGTCATTTGCATACAGCTTTAGGACCTCATTGCTTAGGTTTACAGGCATGTAGAGGGACAATGAAGGGATAGGGGCAATGCTCTCTAATGGCAGTTTATGAAAATATATTTAGTTTAGGGGGATATTTTGCCTGACGGGTTCTCTTTAAGACTAAAATAGGTAAAATGAGCTCTGTATTATAGAAGCCATGTTAGAAAACTTGTCACACAATAAGTTTCCAGATTACTTTAAAGGAGAAGTCCAGGATTTATTTTTATTGATTAGTATTAGCTCTTTGCAGAGTTTGGATGAGCATGTAGCTGTTTTATAGTCTTCCAAGGGCAGCACCGTATATAGTATAGCAGTGCCCATTTGCCTGAATGATTCTAGAATGTGACGAATAAACAAGATGTTTGTGCAGTAGATTTGGTAACCACTAGAGATGAGCGAGTATACTCGTCCGAGCTTGATGCTCGTTCGAGTATTAAGGTACTCGAAACGGCTCGTTGCTCGGACAAGTATTTCCCCTGCTCGAGATCGAGCATTTAATTAAAAAAACACAGTGAAGAACAATGAAGAATAGAATAAAAACAGTGAACACAGTGAACACAGGATCATTTAAGTGAAAAACACAGTGAAAAACACAGTGAAGAATAGATTACAGATGTTCGGCACATCTGCTTACTTGTCGGAAGATACGCGCGAAACAAAATAGTATGTGAAGAACAATATATATGTATGAAGAACACATTGAAGAACATAGTGAGCAGGACAGAGACACCGGGGAGCAGCACAGAGACATTGGGGCATTAGCAGCACCAAGACATTGGGGCAGCACGGAGACATCAGGGCAGCGGCAGAGAGATTGGGGAGACTTCAGTGGAAGAAGAGGAGCGGATCCCGGGACAGCGTATCTCCCGACAAGTAAGCAGATGTGCCGAACATCTGCAATCTATTCTTCACTGTGTTTTTCACTGCGTTTTTCACTTAAATGATCCTGTGTTCACTGTGTTCACTGTTTTAATTCTATTCTTCACTGTTCTTCACATCTGCTAACTTGTCGGGAGATAATATACGTGCGGAACAGTTTGCATACATCTGCTCACTTATGAAAAGACATTCTTTTTCAATTAAATAACACATTTTATTCCCGAACCATGGTCCCTTTGAAAAATGCTTGAGTCTCCCATTGACTTCAATGGGGTTCGTTATTCGAGACGAGCACTCGAGCATCTGGAAAAGTTTGTCTCGAATAACGAGCACCCGAGCATTTTAGTGCTTGCTCATCTCTAGTAACCACCCAGCTGTCTTGACTAATCAACAAGTAGATCAGAAGAGTGCCAGGTGTTGGACCTTCACCCATCTAACTAACTACCCACATTATAAATAAACTTTTTCCAAAATACCAGTCTTAGATCCATTCTCCCTAATCTGGCAACATGAAAATAGCCTAGTTATGGACACTTTCTTATGTTCTAGTCAATCATGTTTTTAGTATTCTTACATGAGTTTTGTATTGTTGAGTTGTGACACAAGATACTGTCGGTCATTTCACCAAACACAATGTGCATAATCGGTAGGCAGATCCCATTGCCGAGAGCACCAATAGATCCAATGATCATGTAGAGAATGTCCAACCCATCTGCATAGCGAAACTAAATAAAATCAGATTCAAAGGAAAATAAGATATAAGAACATACAATGTAGCTCTGTCTTAGTAGAAAACTTTAGAGTTTATTTTGGTGATAAATGAGGACATATCTCTAGAACCTGATCAAGGAAAAAATCTTCAAATATAAAACTTCATGCTTTATTTCAGGACCGTAGTCATGTCACAATTTTCCAATTTTCCATACAGGTATTCTGTGATATAAGTTTTCTTTACAACTAAAAAAGGCAGAGTATTTACAAAAAACGGTTTGGGAATGTGCCTACAAGTGCCGATGAGGACATGGGGGGAGGATAAAAAGGGGTACTGGTGACAGGTTCCCTTTAAGCGTTGGACACTTTATCCGGTTCCTTATCTATCAGCTGTCAGTGTAAGTACTGGAGGTAGACCTGATGTATATACACTGCACAAAGCAGAAAGGAAAAAAAACTGGAAAAATACATTTTTAAAAAAATATTATTTTGCATATAACTGTTTAAGCAATTTGTCTTTGTTGTAAAAGAAAAGCTGTCGTAAAAAATTGGTTGTAAAAGAAAAGCTGTCTCTTTATGAGTCTCTGCCACTAACCACATCTCATAACCTAATTAATCTGGGAACACTGACACGCCTATGGCTGCTGAAAAATACAAATACACAGACAGAACATCTGAAGTAGGACATTGTTTCCTAATTAGCTGCTTTATAATTGGTCACTTTTAGGATGATTCATGATATATGGTTTGTTGCACCATCATAAAATCATACAGGTAGTATTATTCTTGCTGCTATATAAGTATTTGTGAGCCATTTTAATGTCTAACACTACCTGGGTCCAGCACCTAAGAGTATGAGAAGCAACATAGTGTAAGTCCTCATTGTAAGAAAATATTACTCCACATTATCTAATGTGTACTTTTTGTTTATTTTACACCTCTGTACAGGGCCGATTCTAGCATTTTTGCTGCCTGAGGCGAATATTAAAATGCTGCCCCCCCCCCCCCCCACTCCCTGTTAAGTAAATGCGGAAAACTTTACTAACAATTAACAACCCTACAGACAGCTCCCTGACACTGTGTGACTGACTACATGATCTGAGAGGCATTAGTGACATCTAGTACCTTATAGATGACAATCTCTTCCATCAGGAGGACTTTATTCCGGGTTCTCCAATCCATGACGTATCAAAGGTGAATTCACGGCCGGATATCTTCAGCTCCATGCAGCATCTCCACCCGGCGTCCCTAAAAATACCACAGTCACTTACAGTATGAAGTCTCCTGGAAAACAACACTGTGCTCCTAAATAATATATACCCCTCACAACACAACTGACCGCACTCTCCCCACATATAACACATCCCTTCATTATCCCTGCTCTCATATATTTAAAGGCCTCGTTATTCACCACCCAATTAAATTATATACAGCTCCCATATACAGATCCCCTACAGCTTAAATAAAATTTTGCCCCACATATACAGCCCCCCAGCTTAGTAATATACTGTATCCCATATACATCCCCCCAGCTTAGTAATAGACTGTATCCCATATACATCCCCCCCAGCTTAGTAATATACTGTATCCCATATACAGCCCCCCAGCTTAGTAATATACTGTATCCCATATACTTCCCCCCAGCTTAGTAATATACTGTATCCCATATACAGCCTCCCAGCTTAGTAATATACTGTATCCCATATACAGCCCCCAGCTTAGTAATATACTGTACCCCATATACATCCCCCCAGCTTAGTAATATACTGTACCCCATATACATCCCCCCCAGCTTAGTAATATACTGTATCCCATATACATCCCCCCCCAGCTTAGTAATATACTGTATCCCATATACAGCCCCCCAGCTTAGTAATATACTGTATCCCATATACAGCCCCCCAGCTTAGTAATATACTGTATCCCATATACAGCCCCCCAGCTTAGTAATATACTGTATCCCATATACTTCCCCCCAGCTTAGTAATATACTGTATCCCATATACAGCCCCCCAGCTTAGTAATATACTGTATCCCATATACAGCCCCCCAGCTTAGTAATATACTGTATCCCATATACATCCCCCCAGCTTAGTAATATACTGTACCCCATATACAGCCCCCCAGCTTAGTAATATACTGTATCCCATATACAGCCCCCAGCTTAGTAATATACTGTATCCCATATACATCCCCCCAGCTTAGTAATATACTGTATCCCATATACATCCCCCCAGCTTAGTAATATACTGTATCCCATATACCCATATATCCCATATACAGCCCCCAGCTTAGTGATATATAATATATAGCATCCCCCCCCAGTATAAAATAATTATGGCCCCATATAATACATATAGCATCCCCCCAGTATAAAATAATTATAACCCCAAATCCCCAAATAAAATATAGCATCCCCTCCCCCTAGTATAAAATAATTATGGCCCCAAATAATACATATAGCACCCCCCCCCTAGTATAAAATAATTATGGCCCCATATGATATCTATAGCGTCCCCCCCTCCCCCAGTATTAAACGTTTTCTAGCCTTATATAGCGCCCCCCCTCCCCCCCCAGTATTAATTATTAGCTACATTTAATTAAAGTACTTGAAAAATAATAAAATCATACTCACCTGCAGGCAGCTGCTCCCTCGGCGCGGCTCCGGTCTTCACGCGGCCTTCACTCCGGTCTTCCTGTGAGCCGCGGCTCCGCAGTGACACAGGCGCATGACGTCATGACGCCTGTGTCACTGCTTAGGACGGAGCGCGCAGCTGCCGGAAAGGCGCTGCGTCGCTCCGCATATAAATCGCGCCTGTGTCTTAAAGAGACAGGCGCGATTTATTTAGCTGGTGGGCGATTCGGGCGTTAATGGACGCCCGAATCGCCCACTTTAGAGCGGCAAATTTCGCCGCCCTTTACAGGGACCCGAATTCTGCCGCCTGAGGCGAGATTTTCATCTCGCCTCATGGCAGATGCGGCCCTGCCTCTGTATCCTCAGTACAGAAGCAATTTGGTCACTTTGTGGGTGGTCTATTCAATTATATATCAAAAATGTATATTTAATTATGAATTCATATATTTTCTTACTTTTATTATTAAATTGTTTCTTTCCACAGAACTCTTCTTTTTATTTTGAAAAAATGAAAAGTAGACATGCACAAGTTCTATGTATTGGTTGGTCCTCCTTGTGGTAGGTTCAACTCCAGCTCATCCCTGCATCTGTCTTTGTACAAACTGCCTGTTTTCAACCCTCCGAATATTTTTAAATAGGTATAAGCAGTTCCATTCAAATTCAAGTTTGGCCAAACCTGAGCGCTGCCCCCACCGGTAACACCTGCAATCAGTTCCATCACTGCAGGCGCAATTACACTGCCACCATTGACTATGGGTTTTACCAGTAGGTGACAATGAGCTGAACACTGAAACCAAACTTCTGGCTGAAGTTTGGGATCAAGTTCGCAGACCCTATGTTTCCGCACATTGTGGTTCCTGTCCACTTATCACAAAATTTTTTGAAAATATGGAAAACTATTTAAAAAAAGAGTTGTCTTATATATTTAACCAAATTAAAACAGTAGTAAAGAACATGTACATGATAAATAACCATTATGTGACTTTTGTTTCTCATTTTCATGCAGTTTTTTCCTCTACAGGCTCGTATGTGTAATATGTCTCTCAGCTGATTGGTGGGAGGGAGACCGAGCTGTTGTAATTCACACCATTTACTACACAATTCACAATCACCTAAAAATGCAGAAAACAATGGTTTACTTACAATTTTGATTGGACTAACAGCCTTTACTTTCACTTTGTTCCCTTTTTGTACATTTTCTTGCCTTTAAACAAAAAGAGCGCAAATGAGAGAGGTAACAGTGAGTAAGTAAGTAAAAAGGGTTGGCTTTTTTAAATAAAAAACACATTGGTCCACATTTCTTAAAGTGTTTGCGCCAGTTTTCTGTCTGACTTTGCACAGAAAAGAACATGCAAACTGCGCCAGTTTTGTGTCACAGCTGCACTCTGTCCGACAAGGCGTGTTAGTGCTTAGTCGGAGTTTGCGCCACATTTATTTCTGACATGCGCCACAATTCTGCTGCATGAACAAAGTGCACCAAAAAAATTGGTGCATTCTGCCGGTGTCAGATTCATGAAGACCCTGCACCAGTTTTCAATATTCAATAAATTGGGCTACATTTACTAAGAGTAATGCAAACTCCACTAAATGCAGTTTGTCTGTGAGGTGTGTAGGGTGCTCCAGATTCCTGATTTCTGGCTCCAGTTCTTCATGAATCTGGCGCTCCCTGCACTGCCCCGACAGAGTTCATAAAGTTTTTTTGATGCCCCTTTAACATAGGGCATGCAGCAGACTATGCATGTTAAACCTGCGCACCTCACAACTGAGCATCGGAAAAAGAAAGTTCATCTCATTGAATATTATTGGCTTCTTTTGCAGTTTCCTTATTTAAAAAAAAAAGGTATTTAGGGTTTCAGAAATTGATCACTAATCATACAATTAACCGACAGGTGATATTCGACTTCATAAGCCAGTGACGTAATATTCATCCATCACATTCAAGTTAATGGAGCTGAGCTGCAATACTATGTACTATGTGTGACGCGCTGCTTGATAGGAAGCAAGAAGTCTGCAAAATTCACTCTACAGATCCTAGTACACCCCTTTTATTCTGGGATTGCACTTGTCTACCAGAGGATCTAGATTTGGACTTATATAAGAAGGATATACTGCAGACAAAATCATACGGTGAATGAAAGTTGTGTTTGATCACATCAGCTGCAGAATGTATGAATTCGTAGCATATCCATATCATATAACATACCCATTTTCTTTTTGACTTTCATCCAGTAAAGATTCGGTTGTAGGGTGGACATTGTTGATCTCTGTATCAGTATCTTTGGTGTCATTTCTTTTCTTGCTTCTGCTCCATGAAAACCACTGTGGAAAATAATGGATATTTGTACACAATAAAGTCATCATGAGAAGTCACTTTAATCCAATGTTCCTTTAACAAATAACCAACTTGTCAGTGGGTTTTCCTGACACTGATACCTGTGTTGTTTGGTCTTTGGTGAATTTGCAATATTTTAAAACAAAAGTTGCAAAAAGTCTCCAAAAGGATGGCAAACTGTCTTAGGCGCACAAAAAGTTGCATAGGAGAACAAACACCACAAAAAGTCACAAAAATAAAGAAAAAGGCGAGCAAAAAGTTTGATACATGTGCCCCATAGAAACCATTTGAGATACACATTCATGAGAGGAGTTATGAAGGACTGGGGTCTGACCCAGTATAAGGCTAACATCGACATCTTGAAGTGTAGGAAAATACACGCCAGCAACAAAAGGAAAAAAACTGCAGGATTGTTTCAAAGAAATTAATTACTGATGCGTCATCTCATACAATTCATCATCTCCATTTTTATCACCTCCCATTAAAGGGAATCAGATTTTTTGTATGATATGTAGTGAAGGTGATGCCATTTGGTTCCATATGAAGAGGAGGTGTCCAAACTTCTATAATATTGGCCACATGAATACTCACTCAAACAATAGTATTACATTACGTACATTATTCAGATGATATATCACATCATTTTGCTACCTGGCTATCTTTATCATTCACCTAACTATTAAACCTTTCATATTTGGCACATGTATAAAGATGAAATAGTACATTATAGTACAGTAACGCATAGAGATGTATAGGTCACCCTCACACTCCAATATTTGGGCACTGTACTACTTTCTATTATTTCAGTTACTTGCCCTGGATCACTCCAGCTTTGTTGTGTATCTTGTTCCAGAGCCATTCACAATGTTCTATGAATAATCCTAATATTGATTTCTATTGATAAGGAGCATTGTCCTATGTTGTTACACAAGATTGTATTTGCCTTGGCAGCAGCTGCCTGGCACAGGTTACAGGAGCCCCGTCTGTTTACTGCTGTGCAGTGATGTGCCTAAGTCTTTTTCCATGCCGGTTTTATCTGCTCTGTTCCCGGACTGCTGCTGCTGTTATGTAATGGTGACATTTTCCCTTTCCACACTCATCGGCCCCTATTTATCAAAACTAATGCAGTCTGTACTATGCGCACTTATTCTGTGGAGTGTGCAGAGTGCGGAAGATTCATCAAAACTTACGCCCGGTCAGCCTGTGAGCCATAATCTTAGCTTTTTCATGTTAAACCTCATTTGGTACCTCTCTATTTTAGGCCACCAAATACCAGTGTAATGTAATACTGGCAGCATCTGTGTTAACTACTTTTATCATTAAGGAACTTCTGCCAAACATGTTACCCTAAATGCCCTCTACAAGGTCACTTATACAAGAAATACTGACATCCTAATAAGCCGTCTAGGATGATGGCATTATGATGAGGATAGGGTAATATTGTTTTGTTGCAGTCTCCCCAGGACATTTCCTTTATTCTTTTTTTTAATAAATAAATCCCCTCCCCTTTAGACATACAGTATAAAAAACAAAAAGGAACTCAATAAGCTGAGTCAAACAAAGAAAAAGAAAGAAAAGGAAGATGATTAAAAAAATACTTCCCCTTGACCCCGGAAACAAATGTATCAAAAATCAGACAAACTTTCCATTTGCAACAGAGGATGATAAACTCTCGGAGAGTTGGTCTTCCTCCCTATTTCCATCCTCCCCATAGGGATTGTATTTATATTTTTGCTTTGGAAACCTTAGGAACCTCCTTAGATTTTAAGAGGAAAGAGTTCACCTCCTAACATATTTATTGTCGTAAATACAATGTTTGTTTACTGTTTTTTTTTGTTTTAGATCAGTTTGAGGGGAAGGCGGCGATTTTACATTTTTTATTATTTTTTTAACTTTATTTTAAATTTTTTTTTACTGTTTTTAAGAACCTCCAGGGTACTTTAACCCTAGATGGGCTGATCATTCCTACCATATACTGAAATACTACTGTATATGGTATTTTTACTTAGGATTCATTACAACAAATCATTGCAAAACATCTGCAGAAAACATAGGGGCTCAGGTCTAATGAAGTCTTTGCCAACAGCAATATGCAGCACACCCCATGTCTGTATAAAGAGTCATACATCCTTAACAGCTCGTTGATGGATATATCCGTCAGTGAGCGTTAAGGAGTTAAATGTGGTGGGCTAGGTTGTTCATGCCCCTAGCAGCCCTGCTTCCCAACATACCCAAAGTGGCGTGAAGGTTGGAAAAGCCTAAACACAATAAATAGCCCCCATTTGGGAGAATAATTTTATCATTCTTTTGTTGACAACTGGGTGTTATCGGTTGCTAACCATATAGTCTGTTTAAGGCTGTTATACACCAATTTGTCAATGATTCAAACATTTTTGGAGCAATAACCCAATGCAGAGTTATAAGAAAAGATGTGCCAGAAATGTTGTTGCACGATCAACATTTGCCTGTGCCTGTGCATCTTCCTCTTGTATCTCCTTATGCCATTTATAATTGCTACATTAACAGCAACACTTATCCAACCGATCATAGGCCTGGTATAAAAAGATCTATGGAGAGATCTCTGTACTGTCCATCCAGGTAATTGAACATTGTAACGAGGTCTCCCCTCATTCAGTAAATGGAGTAAAATAATTGCTTAATCATAGACGTTTTATCCGTTAATGCCCCTTGTGCTTCAGGATGCAGGAGTAGATGCGTAGATGAGGTTCTCGTACCCAGTGACATTGGGTGACGGTATCAAATTCAGAAATTTATTAAAAACTTCCTAGCATTTTTATTTTTCTGCAGCATGCTACAGTCCTGGACAGGGGCTTTCATCCAGGGCTGAGACGCATTGCAAAACAATAAAATTCCAGTAAGTTTTACATAAACTTCTGATTTTGGTGCATATTGTCTCTGAGCACCAGGTCTCTAGCTGCTGATGCCATGTTTACAGTTCCTAACCTCAAAATTCAGGGAAACACTGATAAGTGGTTCCTGGCACTGACCTCTGATCATGTATGTATATGTTGCATTTGTTACATTCGTATCTGCATCTTCCTGAGTTCGCACTAATGACCTATGGAAATGTTGTCTGTTCCTGTCATTTCCTCCGGTCTGGCAGTGTGGATTATGTTCTGGTGGCTGGTGGTGAATTGTGCTTTGTTTATTGATTTCCCATTGTATTTGTGACTATTCCTGATTTGCTCTCAGAAAGTAAGAGTTCTCCTTATGAGCCAATTAAGACTGCTTTGAAGGTGCGGTTTTCCTTATTCCAGCCTGGAAAACCTATTTGCATATTTTCCTTATATGCTCTTTCAGTTGTGACTCAGACTGCTTACAACCCCTTATTGTGTTTTTCTGTATGTTTGTCTTAGCCTAGGGAGGGAATATCTTTCTGGTTGTCCCTTATTAATAGGATACGCAGAGGCAAGCAGACAGGGCTGTTGGGGGACCGGAGTTTACAGCTCAATGTCTTGAGTCCCAATACAATACAGCCTTATCATAACATAAATAATTACACAATAGCTTCATCCAAACATGCAACTTGTTTTGCCAAAAACTATTCACATATGTGCCTAAGGCTGCATTCATACAACCATTGGGTGACGTATATATGCCCCCCTTAGACCAACAATGGGCACACGGAGCGTTACGGTGCTGCACATGTGTGGCACCGTAACGCTACGTACATGGGGAAAAGATAGGACATGTCCTATGTTCCCCCAGGTTACGGCACCATGCGTGTGTGACATGTATCTCTATGAAGAGGGGAGGGCTCAACCCTCCTCCTCTCCAGGGCGCTGCGGCCCGGCGCTATGGCCCGGCAGTCACACGTTCATGTAAATGCAGCCTAAGGGTCTATACACACGACATTGGTTTATACACAAAACTAGTCAGGTGGCTCATGAACTGTATACTCTGATGACATAAGGATCTCTGGACAAGTATCATATGGTTTATTGTGTACATTATATTCTCAGGTTTTTAAACTCTTTTTTTAAGGTCCCATAAAACATTGATCCGTAAAGTGCTTTAGTTGGAAGCTACTTGGCTACTTTACAGCAGTGAATGAACATTCACAAGATGATTTTTCACTCAAGCTTAAAACACCTTCAGGGTACGTAGATATTACAGAAGAAGGCACTGTTTGTGGGCTTTGCAGGGATGGGGGGGGGGGGGGTTTAGTAAGTTGAAAAGTTTTCTCTAACTTCCCGTGAGCTGATCCATGGTCCATGTGACGTCACACAGTTGCACCACTTGTTATATCACAGAGAGTAATCATAGCTGTGTGTTATAATGAGCCGAGCACCTATGTGACATGACTGGTTTTTAGCCACAGGAAGTATCCAATGAAAGAGTCATGTAGAATGACAGCAAGCACACATCTAGTAAACAGAAATTTTTACAGAAAGTATATTGGAAAATTATATACCTTTTTATTATATAAAAATAACATTTATTTGGTGAAACTGAAAACCCCCTTTAAATGAAACCCTCCACTTAGAAATGGTAGTTCTAACCCTCCAATACATTGCACCATCTCAGGGTGAGCTGGTGCTGGAGCATATTTTCATTAATTCCAGAAACCGCCGATTGCTTTATTAAACTCTTTTATACTTTAGATTGCAAGCATGCTTCGGCGCACCATGCATGCAACCGTGCGTGCGCCTGATTCGGAAGTGCCAGAGTTCTTGATGACATCACCAGCTCTCCGGCACTTCCGAATCAAGCGCACGCACGGTCCCGCGCATGGTGCGCCGAGCCCTATCATGGTGCGCCGAAGCGTCCTTGCAATATAAGGTATTAAACAGTTAAATAAAGCAATCGGTGGTTTCTGGAATTAATGAAAATATGCTCCGGCCCCAGCTCACCCTGAGCTGGTGCGATGTATTTGATAGTTAGAACTTCCATTTCTAAGTGGTGGGTTTCCTTTAAGGATTTTATGAGTATAGATTTATACCCCTTTAAATTTATTATTAAAACCAAAACACAACACAAACAAATGTAACTGATAAAATAAAATGCAGCTGTCTCTTAAAGGCCAAAATAACCATAGTGATTGCACAGTTTTTTTTGTGTAGTATATAAACTCACTACATTAATTTTAGCTGGCTAAAGGAGATAAAGGAAAGCTACTGTATACCTTCTGTGCTACCTAACACAAGGCAGCTGTGTACACAGCTCAAACTAAACCACTTCTGTCAGTGATGATATAATAACAAAGAATAAAGCATAAAAGATCATCAAACTAAACATGTAAATAACAGGAAACCTAAAGCTAAAGTACAGGTCGGCTGCTACATCATCTCCATGGTAATGCTGTCATCTCCATAGTAATACTGTTTCCACCTATCTTTAGATCGTGATGTGCATTTTCCAGTCTCTATAATATGAAGCAGCAATACTCTTGTTCTTACCCCAGTACTCAAGTCTCTTCTTCTCCTTCTCTTTCCAGGCATCCTGCCGCCTGCACTTTCCTCAGTGTTTCAGCTCCAAGGAGTCACAGACCGGGATAGTAGGAGGAGTCACACCGGTTTCTACGTCTGAGATTTCATTGCTGTCTCATCTGACAAAGCTTTATTTCCGGCAAAGCACATGGGGAACCTCCCAGTACAACATCAGAACCCAAACCACAGCTGCTTCATTTCTATATATTATAGTACTGTGATCTAAATCCTGAATGTGTCAGTTTTTCACTTTTGACTATACAGGCAGTCCTCGGGATACGTACAAGATAGGGTCCATAGGTTTGTTCTTAAGTTAAATTTGTATGTAAGTTGAAACTGTATACTTTATAATTGTAGATCCAGACAAAATTGGATTTTGCCCCAGTGACAATTGGAGTTTTTTGCTGTAATGGGACCAACGATTATCAATAAAGCTTCATTACAGACACCTTACAGCTGATCATTGAAGCCTGGGACTATAGTAACATCCAGAGAGCTTCACTAGAGGTCACAGGGGGCAGAGGGGTCTGTCTTTAACTATGGGTTGTCTGTAAGTCGGGTGTCCTTAAGTAGGGGACCGCCTGTATTCTATATAGTGTATTGTAATACACAGTGGATTAAGTTATTACTTTGGGTAGAGAAATATTTATCAGAAGTGTCTGAGGTTAAACTGTTCTAGTTACACACAGAAACCAATCAGAGAGCAGCTGTAATTTTATAAACACCTGTGGGAAAAAGAAAGCTGAGCTCTGATTGGCTGTCATGTGCAACTAGAACCGTTCTGCTCTCAGACACTTCTGACAGATCTCCCCCTACGCCTTTCAAACTGTTCTTTTGGGCATCCCGCTTTTCCTGCTTTGTCAACAAAAATTGTAAAATTGTAATTTCTGGAAAATAAACATATACTATATACCCCAATAAAGAATCAATACTAGATATATATCCAGTTCACTAAACTACATTAACCCATTTGTGACTGCGAGTCTCTAGTGCCTGAATGTCCAGGTCAATTTTTGCAGTTCTGTTCTTCTCTTATTTAAAGGGTGTTCCCATTTCAGCAAATTAATGTTATTGTTTATATTATAAAAACGTTTACAAGTTTCAAAAATACTTTCTGTATCAATTCCTCCTGGTTTTCTAGATCTCTGCTTGCTGTCATTCTATAGAAAACTTCTGCGTCTAGTTCCAGTGGACAGAAATCTGAAATCTGACCATGGTCACACAGCTGCACGGCTCGTTATATCACACAGCTCTGATTACTCTCTGTGACCATGGTCAAAATTATGTCCATGTATGTGTTTGGGTGCAGAAGAAGAGTAGGATGATTATACACAGGGGGTGAGGAGGCTCTGCAGGAGAAGTGGAGGCTGATTACAATCAGGGGTGTGGAGGCTGTGCAGGAGGAGTGGAGGCTGATTATACACAGGGGTGAGGAGGCTGTGCAGGAGGAGTGGAGGCTGATTATACACAAGGGTGAGGAGGCTGTGCAGGAGAGGTGGAGGCTGATTATACACGGGGGGGGGTGAGGAGGCTGTGCAGGAGAAGAGGAGGCTGATTATACACAGGGGTGAGGAGGCTGTGCAGGAGAAGAGGAGGCTGATTATACACAAGGGTGAGGAGGCTGTGCAGGAGAAGAGGAGGATGATTATACACAGGGGGTGAGGAGGCTGTGCAGGAGAGGTGGAGGCTGATTATACACAGGGGTGAGGCGGCTGTGCAGGAGAAGTGGAGGCTGATTATACACAGGGGTGAGGAGGCTGTGCAGGAGAGGTGGAGACTGATTATACACAAGGGTGAGGAGGCTGTGCAGGAGAGGTGGAGGCTGATTATACACAGGGGTGAGGAGGCTGTGCAGGAGAGGTGGAGGCTGATTATACACAGGGGTGAGGAGGCTGTACAGAAGAAGTGGAGGCTGATTATACACAGGGGTGAGGAGGCTGTGCAGGAGAAGTGGAGGCTGATTATACACAGGGGTGAGGCGGCTGTGCAGGAGAAGTGGAGGCTGATTATACACAGGGGTGAGGAGGCTGTGCAGGAGAGGTGGAGACTGATTATACACAAGGGTGAGGAGGCTGTGCAGGAGAGGTGGAGGCTGATTATACACAGGGGTGAGGAGGCTGTGCAGGAGAGGTGGAGGCTGATTATACACAGGGGTGAGGAGGCTGTACAGAAGAAGTGGAGGCTGATTTTACACAGGGGTGAGGAGGCTGTGCAGGAGAGGTGGAGGCTGATTATACACAGGGGTGAGGAGGCTGTACAGAAGAAGTGGAGGCTGATTATACACAGGGGTGAGGAGGCTGTGCAGGAGAAGTGGAGGCTGATTATACACAGGAGGTGAGAAGGCTGTGCAGGAAAGGTGGAGGCTAGTTATACACAGGGGTGAGGAGGCTGTGCAGGAGAAGTGGAGGCTGATTATACACAAGGGTGAGGAGGCTGTGCAGGAGAGGTGGAGGTTGATTATACACAAGGGTGAGGAGGCTGTGCGGAAGAGTTGGAGGCTGATTATACACAGGGGTGAGGAGGCTGTGCAGGAGAGGTGGAGGCTGATTATACACAGGGGTAAAGAGGCTGTGCAGGAGAGGTGGAGGTTGATTATACACAAGGGTGAGGAGGCTGTGCAGAAGAGTTGGAGGCTGATTATACACAGGGGTGAGGAGGCTGTGCAGGAGAGGTGGAGGCTGATTATACACAAGGGTGAGGAGGCTGTGCAGGAGAGGTGGAGGCTGATTATACACAGGGGTGAGGAGGCTGTGCAGGAGAAGTGGAGGCTGATTACACACAGGGGTGAGGAGGTTGTGCAGAAGAGTTGGAGGTTGATTATACACAGGAGTGAGGAGGCTGTGCAGGAGAGGTGGAGGCTGATTATACACAGGGGTGAGGAGGCTGTGCAGGAGAGGTGGAGGCTGATTATACACAGGGGTGAGGAGGCTGTGCAGGAGAAGTGGAGGCTAATTATACACAGGGGTGAGGCGGCTGTGCAGGAGAGGTGGAGGCTGATTATACACAGGGGTGAGGAGACTGTGCAGAAGAAGTGGAGGCTGATTATACACAGGGGTGAGGAGGCTGTGCAGGAGAAGTGGAGGCTGATTATACACAGGAGGTGAGGCGGCTGTGCAGGAGAAATGGAGGCTGATTATACACAGGGGTGAGGAGGCTGTGCAGGAAAGGTGGAGGCTGATTACACACAAGGGTGAGGAGGCTGTGCAGAAGAGTTGGAGGCTGATGATACACAGGGGGTGAGGCGGCTGTGCAGGAGAGGTGGAGGCTGATTATACACAAGGGTGAGGAGGCTGTGCAGGAGAGATGGAGGCTGATTATACACAGGGGTGAGGAGGCTGTGCAGGAGAGGTGGAGGCTGATTATACACAAGGGTGAGGAGGCTGTGCAGGAGAGGTGGAGGCTGATTATACACAGGGGTGAGGAGGCTGTGCGGGAGAGGTGGAGGCTGATTATACACAAGGGTGAGGAGGCTGTGCAGGAGAGGTGGAAGCTGATTATACACAGGGGTGAGGAGGCTGTACAGGAGAGGTGGAGGCTGATTATACACAGGGGTGAGGAGGCTGTGCAGAAGAAGTGGAGGCTGATTATACACAGGGGTGAGGAGGCTGTGCAGGAGAAGTGGAGGCTGATTATACACAGGGGTGAGGAGGCTGTGCAGGAGAGGTGGAGGCTGATTATAAACAGGGGTGAGGAGGCTGTACAGGAGAGGTGGAGGCTGATTATACACAGGGGTGAGGAGGCTGTGCAGAAGAAGTGGAGGCTGATTATACACAGGGGTGAGGAGGCTGTGCAGGAGAAGTGGAGGCTGATTATACACAGGAGGTGAGGCGGCTGTGCAGGAGAAGTGGAGGCTGATTATACACAGGGGTGAGGAGGCTGTGCAGGAGAAGTGGAGGCTGATTATACACAGGGGTGAGGATGCAATGCAGAAGAGATGGAGGCTGATTATACACAGGGGTGAGGAGGCTGTGCAGGAGAAGTGGAGGATGATTATACACAGGGGTGAGGAGGCTGTGCAGGAGAGGTGGAGGCTGATTATACACAGGGGTGAGGAGGCTGTGCAGGAGAAGTGGAGGATGATTATACACAGGGGTGAGGAGGCTGTGCAGGAGAAGTGGAGGATGATTATACACAGGGGTGAGGAGGCTGTGCAGGAGAAGTGGAGGCTGATTATACACAGGGGTGAGGAGGCTGTGCAGGAGAGGTGGAGGCTGATTATACACAGGGGTGAGGAGGCTGTGCAGGAGAGGTGCAGGCTGATTATACACAGGGGTGAGGAGGCTGTGCAGGAGAAGTGGAGGATGATTATACACAGGGGTGAGGAGGCTGTGCAGGAGAAGTGGAGGCTGATTATACACAGGGGTGAGGAGGCTGTGCAGGAGAAGTGGAGGCTGATTATACACAGGGGTGAGGAGGCTGTACAGGAGAGGTGGAGGCTGATTATACACAGGGGTGAGGATGCAATGCAGGACAGGTGGAGGCTGATTATACACAGGGGTGAGGAGGCTGTGCAGGAGAAGTGGAGGCTGATTATACACAGGGGGTGAGGAGGCTGTGCAGGAGAAGTGGAGGATGATTATACACAGGGGTGAGGAGGCTGTGCAGGAGAAGTGGAGGCTGGTAATACAGGGGATGAGGAGGCTGTGCAGGAGAAGTGGAGGCTGATTATACACAGGGGGTGAGGAGGCTGTGCAGGAGAAGAGGAGGATGATTATACACAGGGGGTGAGGAGGCTGTGCGGGAGAAATGGAGGCTGATTATACACAGGGGGTGAGGAGGCTGTGCAGGAGAAGAGGAGGATGATTATACACAGGGGGTGAGGAGGCTGTGCGGGAGAAGAGGAGGATGATTATACACAGGGGGTGAGGAGGCTGTGCGGGAGAAGTGGAGGCTGGTAATACAGGGGATGAGGAGGCTGTGCAGGAGAAGTGGAGGCTGATTATACACAGGGGGTGAGGAGGCTGTGCAGGAGAAGTGGAGGCTGGTAATACAGGGGTGAGGAGGCTGTGCAGGAGAAGTGGAGGCTGACTATACACAGGGGGTGAGGAGGCTGTGCAGGAGAAGAGGAGGATGATTATACACAGGGGGTGAGGAGGCTGTGCGGGAGAAATGGAGGCTGATTATACACAGGGGGTGAGGAGGCTGTGCAGGAGAAGAGGAGGATGATTATACACAGGGGGTGAGGAGGCTGTGCGGGAGAAGTGGAGGATGATTATACACAGGGGGTGAGGAGGCTGTGCAGCAGAAGTGGAGGCTGATTATACACAGGGGTGAGGAGGCTGTGCAGGAGAAGTAGAGGCTGATTATACACAGGGGTGAGGAGGCTGTGCGGGAGAAGTGGAGGCTGATTATACACAGGGGGTGAGGAGGCTGTGCAGGAGAAGAGGAGGATGATTATACACAAGGGGTGAGGTGGCTGTGCGGGAGAAGTGGAGGCTGATTATACACAGGGGTGAGGAGGCTGTGCAGGAGAAGTGGAGGCTGATTATACATAGGGGGTGAGGAGGCTGTGCAGGAGAGGTGGAGGCTGATTATACACAGGGGTGAGGAGGCTGTGCAGGAGAAGTGGAGGATGATTATACACAGGGGTGAGGAGGCTGTGCAGGAGAAGTGGAGGCTGATTATACACAGGGGTGAGGAGGCTGTGCAGGAGAAGTGGAGGCTGATTATACACAGGGGGTGAGGAGGCTGTGCAGGAGAAGTGGAGGCTGGTAATACACAGGGATGAGGAGCTGTCGGAGCCTGTTTTGGAGAACAGAGTTATATGTGTGCATGTAGCAGAGAGTACATTACAGAGATGTATGTGTGACCACAAGTATGTTTTTAATATCAAATATATTTTAACTTTTTTGTTTATGTCCAAATTCGTGGTGTGTCTTATTGTAAATTAATGTAATTAGAATACCTTATCACTGCTGCCATCTTCAAAAATAACTTTAATTCCTCTGTGCTACCCCATCCTCGTAGCTGTGATTGACATCCACAACCAATGAACGGGGTTGGGACACGTGGAGAGCTTTACTTCTTTTGCTGGCTCTGCATTCTGTTAACTTGAAGTGAAATGGCCGGTCCAATACAGTTTTGTAATGAAGTATTACTCATATTAAATTACAGGGGTCCTATAGAGCCTGATCACCAACCAGTCACCAAGGAACGGAGCAGACTTTCCTTGGCCAGTTCCCTTTGTTGAAGTTTGCATTCTGGAATAAAAGCAACTATGAGTAGATGTTCTTCGTGTGATCCCTGTATGCTGTTAACTAATATCAAGGGCCTCCCCGCTACCACCTACCTGGGGAGTGTTACACACACATTCACCAGGAGTGCTCCAGTGAGAACTACCATCCATTCTCCATCCATCTCCCTCTTACTTGCGACCCACGGACACCTGCCCAGCATGGACTAGGTCTGTTCCACCTGGACCAAGCGACCATGACCAAGTAAAGCGCTAGGCCACGCTCAAGCCATCCACTCAGGTACCAGTGGAATCTAACTGTCCTCAGGATGAAAACACGCTCGGGCATTATAAATACACTAATGGTACTGAAGGTGGATTTGGAGCTGACAGGTTCCCTTTAAAAGGTTCCACTTATCCAGCTAACATGTTTTCCAGCCTAACAACCAGCTGTATTCCAGCACCTTTTGATCCTCCACTCTGCAGAAGAACCCTCTTTAGTGCATATGAAACCATAGCCCCCATACTCATATAATTTTTATTAGTAAATACCTTATAATTATATTATATTTGTGGATTTATTTATTTTTGTATCTATTCATATGGATGCAAGTTTTTTTCCGGTCTACTAACATCCATTTAATTATTTATGGAATTTTGCAATTTAACATATCCCGCATAAAAATTACCCATGCTCCTTTGTTTGTCTTGATGAATTTCTATGTATGAATTTTTAACATATAAGAAGATAGCACTGGCTCCACCTCCGCGCCCTTTTTATTTTAAAAAGCATCTGTTTCTTATGAATAAATTCCTGTTGCTTTTATTAAAGCAAATAATTGATTTTGTGATACCTTTTAATGGCTAAATGAAAGATGTTACACGAAAGCTTTCAGGACATCTAGGGTCCCTTCATCAGGCAAGGTATAAAAGGCTTTCTGAAGTAACACAGATTTTATCGGCAAAAAAACGTAAACAAAATTAAAACGTAATGAGATAACTTGGACAGTGTGAATGTTTTATTGCCTGTCAATTTAAAGGGAACCTGTCAACAGCCAAAGAACTTTTAAAGCACGAAAAGTACCTTATATGGGAATCTGAAGACAGAAGAAGCAGAGGCCACGGGATGAAGAGGAGCGCCAGCGGTAAGTTCTGATTTCTTTTTTTTCCCAAGTTTCACATACCAGCAGTATTCAATCACACCAGTGTTCCACGCCTGGCCTTGGGCCGCGGCCGGACGGTTGAAAACCACTGTCCTAGAGGGTTTATTTCCGGGTGACAGGTTCTCTTTAAATTAACAAATGACTTCTAGCACATGATATATAAGCACATTTGCTGTGCATCAGAAACAGCCACATAGAGGGGGTCATTTATTATAGCCTCGCAAACACAAAACTAGCCGCTTTTTTTTTGTCCTTTCCCCTTGCTCCTTAATTTATCAGGTTTCAGTGCCACAATATTGGTGTTTACCGACACTCTCGACTTGTTCTATTTTTGGGTGCAAATTTTTGGCGTCGCTTGTGAATTCACTTCTGGCACTTCTATTTTTCAGACTCATTTTTCCTGGCGCAAAAAGAGAGCAGCTAAAAGCAAGTCTAGGGCATTCAAAACCATTTAGTCTGTGCGCCAATTCATTAATCCCTTGCGCCACAAACTTACATCCCACTGAAAAATATAGCACAGTTCCAGCGTCAACCTCTCCCAAATTAATAAATGCCCCTCACTGGGTTAGAACCAGGAAAGTACAAGAGAACAATGTTAAAAATTACTATAAAGTAATGCGGCTGAAAGTGACCCGATACAGTCATCATAGCGTTAATGTAACCTGACTAATCCCCTTCATACCAAAGAGGATAACAAGAATTCACATACCACAGTTAGTGGTGGATTATCTTTCCTATATTCATTCCTGGCACCATCACCCGTTTCAGAGGTTTGGAATTATAATTGTATTTCTTAAGGAGACTTGTTACTCAGAACATAAGTAGCTCTAAACCAAATGCTCACATACATGTATGGACAATAGTATAGAAGGGTAGGAACATGCATATGGTCTATGGGTACTGACTTATAGCATCTCACTCACTTTATCCCACTCCTTGACATATCTGTATGTTGCAGTGTAGGGCACCTCAATGTAAAGTTATATCCTGGTGATCCCAGGCGCACAGCATCCATGCCATCTCAGCAGGAGCCAAGCCGATCTATTCGCTGCCAATAATCACTGCAGTATCTACTCAGGTTTCAACAAGGATTGGTGTCGTTGATCATGGCCGCTTCTGCCATGAGGTGGGGCAGTTTGCCGCCGGTAGCACGGACTCGCCAATGGCTGATAAGTCTGTACTACCTGAAAAAAAATCAATTATATTGGTGCCATAGCCACGGTAAGGCAGCTCCTTTGACATCAATCATGACCATCAGGATGCCTTATGACATGATATAGGATTAAAACCAAACCAGTATATCTATTCCAGAAGGAACAGATACCAATCTGTAGACAACACTGTTTCAACCTGGTAGGGATATTCAGCACAGTGTAGGAAACTGGTTTTGCTGAGTCAGAAGCTTTTGACTAAAGTTGGGAAGTAGCAGTTCTCCTTAAAGGAAACCTAGCACTTGACGTGGCAGGTCTCTGATGGAAATACCGGGCACCAGCTCAGGGTGAGCTGGTGCCGGAGCTTTTTAAACTTTATAGCCGGCACAGGGAGGTATGCGCTCAGCGCTTACCGTGCGCGCGGCTACATAGGAAGTGAAGGAGAGCCGCGTGCATGGTAAGCGCCGAGCGCGTACCTCCCTGTGCCGGCTATAAAGTTTAAAAAGTGTTTTAAACCACGATACCGCGGTTTAAAACACTAACAAAAATAAGCTCCGGCACCAGCTCACCCTGAGCTGGTGCTCGGTATTTTCATCTGAAACCTGCCACTTCAAGTGGTAGGTTTCCTTTAAGGAGAGTTTGCCAATTAAGGCCGTCTTGTAGGCGTGTGGCGACATGTGTTCATTGCGCTCCACTAGGGTATTTTAATCCCCCACCATGTCTTTAGGCTTCCTGAAGGTTATGCTTGATGTCAAGGGAAGCACTTTCCATATCTCATCCTGAAAAACTTATTTAAATATTTTCCCAGAATCCCCTAGTGGAGCGTCAATGGCTATAAGCCTCCACACGCCTACAATGCGGCCTCAATTGGCAAACCCTCCGTAAGGGAATCTGATTTCCTGACCCTAGTCAAAAGCCTCTCACTCAGCCAAACCAATTCCCTTTGCTTTACTAAAGACACCCAACCAGGTCATAGCAGTGCTGTCTACAGCTGGGAGTCTGGTACTTCTGGAATGGATATACTGGTTTGGTTTTAATCCAGCATCATGTTATTAGGCTTCCAGAAGGTCATGCTTGATTTTAAGGGAGCTGTCTTACAAGGTAGCTAAAAGAGGTGTGGTTTTCCTTATCGCATCCTGGAAAACTTATTTGCATATTTTCCCAGAATCCCTTAGTGGAGCGCCAATGGCTATAAGTCTCCACATGCCCATAAGGTGGCTTTAATAAGCAAACTCTCTGTAAGGAGAACTCTTACTTCCCGACCCTAGAGTTGTGTGGCATTCAATACCAGGGCACTGTTCACAATAATGAGGTCATCAATGTGGGATGTGGCCAGCGGATGTGACCTTGCCTTTTTGTGACTCTTTCGTTCTCTCTGTTCCTCTAATGCTGATGACACTCTACACTAATTTTTGATAGCATTATTACTAGTGAGTTGTTCTACACTGCATTTTATATTTTTGTTTATACCATCTATCTCCCTCGTTACATTTGTTAAGTTTGTATGACCAGATCACAGGTGCTAATCTTGTATACAATATTACTTTAATATACCATGTGGTGCATTGACTTGTGTTCCCTATCTTGTTTGTTGTTTTTAATTATGTGGTTTTTAATTAAACCATCATGTTGAGGTTTGTCTTGTATTTTCTATGAATTTTTAAATTAGTATTTTCAGATTATTAATCATTGACGTTCTCTGGTACTTTCTGTATTTGGCGTTGGTGGGATTTTTTTTGTAGTTGGTTGATTACTTTAACTGTTTTGTCTTAGTTCTGCAAAACATGTATGTGTTCACATAGGGAGAGAGGAGTAAGCTGCTGCCAGATATCTCTGGTGGCGACTTTCAAGGTAGCTAAAGATAAAAACTCAAGGATACTGTTATTACTAAACTATATAGAGCACCAAAGTATTTGGGCTACAATAGAAATGTCTGCTACTTATAAGCACTGGGTCACACATATCAATTGTATAAACAGTGATACACTTTGTCAGATTACAGTGGGTGTAGAAAGTATTCAGATCCCTTTACATTTTTCACTCTTTGTTTTATTGCAGCCAAGATCCAAAAAGTTCTGTTTCTTGCTCATTAATGTACACTCTGCATTTCATCTTGACAGAAAAACTGAAATTTATTAAACAAGAAAAACTGAAATATCACGTGGCCATAAGTTTTCAGATATTTTAGTCAAATGCTGTTCATTTCCTTCTGATCCTCCTTGAGATGGTTCTACTCCTTCACTGTTCAGACTTAGGAAAGGCATGCACCATTAGGATTAGGAAAGGCATGCACCAGTCTATATAAGACGTCACAGCTCACAGTGCATGTCAGGGCACATGAGAATCATGAGGTCTAAGGAACTACCCAAGGAACTCAGAAACTTAATTGTGGCAGTGCACAAATCTGGCCATGGTTACAAAAGAATTTCTGCAGCACTCAAGATTCCTAAGAGCACAGTGGCCTTCATAGTCCTTAAATGGAAGAAGTTTGGGATGACCACAATTCTTCCTCGACCTGGCCATTGAGACAAACTAAGCAATTGTGGCAGAAGAGCCTTGGTAAGAGTGGTAAAGAAGAACCCCAAGATCACTGTGGCTGAACTTCAGAGATGCAGTAGGGAGATGGGATAAAGTTCCACAAAGTTAACACTGCAGCCTCCACCAGTCAGGACTTTATGGCAGAGTGTGCCGACGTAAGCCTCTCCTCAGTGCAAGACACATGAAAACCTGCATACAATTTGCAAAAAAAACACATAAAAGACCTATCTAATGATCTAATGAGACGAAGATTGAATTTTTGGCTATTAATTCTAAGTCATATGTGTGGAGAAAACCAGGTACTGCTAACCACCTGCCAAATACAATCCCAACAGTGACGCACGATGGTGGCAGCATCATACTAAGGGGGAGGGAGGGTTAGCCTTGCAGGACGATTGGTTACAATTGAAGGAAAGATTAATGCGACCAAGAACAAAGATATCCTGGATGAAAACCTCTTCCAGAGTGATCTGGACCTCATACTGGGCCAAGGTTCACCTTCCAACAAGACAATGAGCCTAAGCACACGGCTACAGTAACAAAGCAGTGGCTTTAGAACAGCTCGGTGACAATACCTGACTGGCTCGGTCAGAGTCCTGACCTAAACCCAATTGAGCATCTCAAGAGACTTGAAAATGGCTTCCACCAGCATTCACCATGCAACCTGAGGGAACTGAAGAGGATCTGCAAGGAGAAGGCAGAGGATCCCAACATCCAGGTGTGATAAACCTTTTGTATCATTCCCAAGAAGACTTGTGGCTGTACTACCTCAACAGCAGCTTCTACTCAAGCAAAGGCTCCGAATACTTATGGCCATGTGTGATATTTCAGTTTTTCTTGTTTAATAAATCAGCAAAAACATCTACATATCCGTTTTTTTTTTTGTCAAGATGGGGGCAGAGTGCACATTAATTAGCAAGAAAGAAACTTTTTTGATCTTACCAAATGGCTGAAATGAAACAGAGTGAAAAATTTAAAGGGGTCCGAATCCTTTCCGTACCCACTGTTAGAAGCAACATGCTAGTGGTAGAAATGACAAATAAAATTTCATCTTGAATAATGTGCACTTGATTTAAACATTGTGAAAAACTAGTGAAAAAATACTTGAGGGCAATAGGAGAAAGTAAACTAAGCTTTAGTGATCGGAACCTAGCCAGAAGTTTAGGTTTGAAGTTTGAGCTTACTTCAGCTGGTAACTTCAGTGATTGGTGCTGGCATTGGAGGTGTAAAGCGCAGATGGGATTTAGCGTTAAAACCGATAATCGGTGCAAGGAACCAATCACGGGTGTTAGCGATTGGTTCGGATCCAAGGTTCTGCCAAACTCGCTGCAACTGATTGTGTCAGCTCATCCCTATCTGTGACGTTTATACCTACCATATCTAAATTGTGAGTTTTTCTCAAACTTAGTCAAAAACTAGTAATTAGAGTACAGGCAGTCCCCTACTTAAGAACACCTGATTTAAAGACGACCCACTAGTCACAAACTTGATTTTGGTAATTTACTGTACTTTAGTCCCGGCCTACAGGGTCGGACTGGGGTGCCTGGGGCCCACCAGAGAAATTGATTCTAGGGGCCCACCACACCGCTACCGCTGCAATGTACTTAGCACTACCTTACCAATAAGAATAACGAACTATAACCCTTCACCTCCTCTGTATGTTTTCTGCACCACATAAGACATTATAGAAATAGTCTAGATAGTTAGCAATTACAGTTACCAGACTCAGTACTGGGATTCAGTACCTCGCATGTCACACGTCTTCTCCTTTGGGTACTGAACGGCAGGACGATTTCTCCCTTTTTTTCTGAACAATGAAGAATTTTCCACCAGATACCTTCATCTCTGTGAGGCACATCTCCACACTGTGCAACTAAAAATATCACCGTCACTACAGCATATTGTCACTTGTATAACAATGTCCTACTCTGTGCTCCTAAATAATATTTACCACTCACAACACAACTGACCCCACTGTGCTCCACACAAATATCAAATATACCCCCATATTAAAAACCCTACTGCCCCCTCTCCATAAATCAAATATTGCATTGCAACTCCTCAGTATATTACAATACACACCCCTGAGTAAATAATATGATACACCTAATAAATTAAATTTGACATAATTCCCTTTAATTACATAATATATCATTTCCAATTAATCATTTCATCTATACAGTCTTACAGTGCTCCTACTTATTTATTATGTTTTATTTAATGCTCTCCTTAGTTATTCTTCTACTGTTTAGTGCTCCTCTTATCAAATATTTTATATAAAAGTCCTAACAAATACTCCTATCCTGTATATATATAGGCACAGCACAGTACTGCTACTCCTATCCTGTATATGTGGGCACAGCACAGTACTACTACTCCTATCCTGTATATATATATAGGCACAGCACAGTACTACTACTCCTATCCTGTATATGTGGGCACAGCACAATACTACTACTCCTATCCTGTATATATGGGTACAGCACAGTACTACTACTCCTATCCTGTATATATGGGTACAGCACAGTACTACTACTCCTATTCTGTATATGTGGGCACAGCACAGTACTACTACTCCTATCCTGTATATATGGGCACAGCACAGTACTACTACTCCTATCCTGAATATATGGACACAGCACAATACTACTACCCCTATTCTGTATATATTGACACAGCACAATACTACTACTCCTATCCTGTATATATGGACACAGCACAGTACTACTACTCCTATCCTGTATATATGGACACAGCACTGTACTACTACTCTTATCCTGCATATATGGACACAGCACAGTACTACTACTACTCCTATCCTGTATATCTGCACACAGCACAGTACTACTACTCCTATCCTGTATATATGGACACAGCACAGTACTACTACTCCTATCCTGTATATATGGACACAGCACAGTACTACTACTCCTATCCTGTATATATGGACACAGCACAGTACTACTACTCCTATCCTGTATATATGGACACAGCACAGTACTACTACTCCTATCCTGTATATATGGACACAGTACAGTACTACTACTCCTATCCTGTATATATGGGCACAGTACTACTACTCCTATCCTGTATATATGGGTACAGCACAGTACTACTACTCCTATCCTGTATATGTGGGCACAGCACAGTACTACTACTCCTATCCTGTATATATGGGCACAGCACAGTACTACTACTCCTATCCTGAATATATGGACACAGCACAATACTACTACCCCTATTCTGTATATATTGACACAGCACAATACTACTACTCCTATCCTGTATATATGGACACAGCACAGTACTACTACTCCTATCCTGTATATATGGACACAGCACTGTACTACTACTCTTATCCTGCATATATGGACACAGCACAGTACTACTACTACTCCTATCCTGTATATCTGCACACAGCACAGTACTACTACTCCTATCCTGTATATATGGACACAGCACAATACTACTACCCCTATTCTGTATATATTGACACAGCACAATACTACTACTCCTATCCTGTATATATGGACACAGCACAGTACTACTACTCCTATCCTGTATATATGGACACAGCACTGTACTACTACTCTTATCCTGCATATATGGACACAGCACAGTACTACTACTACTCCTATCCTGTATATCTGCACACAGCACAGTACTACTACTCCTATCCTGTATATATGGACACAGCACAGTACTACTACTCCTATCCTGTATATATGGACACAGCACAGTACTACTACTCCTATCCTGTATATATGGACACAGCACAGTACTACTACTCCTATCCTGTATATATGGACACAGCACAGTACTACTACTCCTATCCTGTATATATGGACACAGTACAGTACTACTACTCCTATCCTGTATATATGGGCACAGTACTACTACTCCTATCCTGTATATATGGGTACAGCACAGTACTACTACTCCTATCCTGTATATGTGGGCACAGCACAGTACTACTACTCCTATCCTGTATATATGGGCACAGCACAGTACTACTACTCCTATCCTGAATATATGGACACAGCACAATACTACTACCCCTATTCTGTATATATTGACACAGCACAATACTACTACTCCTATCCTGTATATATGGACACAGCACAGTACTACTACTCCTATCCTGTATATATGGACACAGCACTGTACTACTACTCTTATCCTGCATATATGGACACAGCACAGTACTACTACTACTCCTATCCTGTATATCTGCACACAGCACAGTACTACTACTCCTATCCTGTATATATGGACACAGCACAGTACTACTACTCCTAACCTGTATATATGGACACAGCACAGTACTACTACTCCTATCCTGTATATATGGACACAGCACAGTACTACTACTCCTATCCTGTATATATGGACACAGCACAGTACTACTACTCCTATCCTGTATATATGGACACAGTACAGTACTACTACTCCTATCCTGTATATATGGGCACAGTACTACTACTCCTATCCTGTATATATGGGTACAGCACAGTACTACTACTCCTATCCTGTATATATGAGCACAGCACAGTACTGCTACTCCTATCCTGTATATATGGGTACAGCACAGTACTACTACTCCTATCCTGTATATATGGGCACAGTACTACTACTCCTATCCTGTATATATGGGTACAGCACAGTACTACTACTCCTATCCTGTATATATGGGTACAGCACAGTACTACTACTCCTATCCTGTAAATATGGGCACAGCACAGTACTACTACTCCTATCCTGTATATATGGGCACAGCAGAGTACTACTACTCCTATCCTGTATATAAGGACACAGCACAGTACTACTACTCCTATCCTGTATATATGGGCACAGCACAGTACTACTACTCCTATCCTGTATGTATGGACACAGCACAGTACTACTACTCCTATCCTGTATATGTATATGTGCAATACCCCACCCCCCACCCTCTATTACATATTGTGCCCCCTTACTATACTATATATTTCCCCTATATATTGGCCTTTTATATTCCTGTAACCAGTCCCATTATTGTATATAGTTTTTTAGTGCCCCCTTGGAGTCCCTTATTATGTGTTTTCCCTTACCACTGTGACCCACTATGATATATTTAGTTTAGAAGAAAAAAATAATAAATTTCACTTACCTGTCGCAGCGCTCCCGCGTCCTCAGCGTCTCTTCTCCTGTCGACCGGGAACAAGGCGCAGAGCAGCGAGGCAGCGTGAGTACATCATCACGCTGCCGCGCATCAGGGGTCACAGTGCGACGCGTGCCGGCAAAAAAAATGGCCGCGTCGCACATTCACAGCAACGGCCGTATATTACTGGTACTCGAGTGGCCGCGTACGGCCGCATGGAGTGCCAGAGCTATCACTCAGTGGCAGGGGCCTCCATCCCGGGGTCCACTGTGGGGACGGAGGCCCCTGCCGTAGTGAAGGTATCGGGGGCCCACCGGAGGATTCTCCGGTCCTCCGGTGGGCCAGTCCGACTCTGCCGGCCTACAATCATTACCTGTAACAGTTATCAGAGGTGTCTGTAATTAAGATATATTTTTACTCCTGGTTCTTATGACAACCCAACATTTTTTAAATCCAATTGTCATAGAGAAATTTTGTCTGGGGTTACAAAGATAAAATATACAGTTCTGAGTTACATACAAATTCAACTTAAGAACAAACCTACAGAACCAATCTTGTAAGTAACCCTGCCTGTACTTAGATTTGGCTGAATTATATTTCTTTTGGTGTATTCAAGGACAAATTTACATATATATATATATATATATATATATATATATATATATATATATATATATATATTATCATCTGCATTTATTTGAACTACACAAATATTAAAATGATATACTGCCACCCGGTGGACACATTAGTGAACCATTCACATTAGTCTTACTACTCATGCTTGAAGAAAACACTTAAGACGGACAAGTCAATCTTAATCTTTTACAAAAAAGCTCAGATTAAAATATTTTGGTTTACATTACATTAACCTTAGCTCCCTGTTATTGATCTAGTTTCATTTTCCCATTCAGCCCCAAACCACAGCATAACTTCAGTGGACGTCATAAGGATGAACTTTCATTTTTGTTCACAAAGTGATCGCTCCAGCGGGAGTCATAATTTTATTTCTGTAGAAACTGAAATGTCAAAGTAAAATCAAATCCAACAAAAATGTTCATAATGTAAAAGTAGTGCAGGCGCACGTTTTCTTGACCTATAAAATAGGTTTATTGGGGCAGATTTATCAAGCTGTCTAAAAGTCAGAATATTCTTAGTTGCCCATGGCAACCAATCACAGCTCCCCTTTAAAATATTCATTACACAGCGCTACACAGAGTTTTCCAATTCGGTCATGTTCTGATATCATGAGAATAATATATTGCTAGGCCGGCTCCTTCGGACAGTTCTATATTTAGAGCTCCACAGCCTGTCAGATTCATTATACAGGCAGTCCCCGTGTTACGTACAGTATAGGTTCTGTAGGTTTGTTCTTAAGTTGAATTTGTATGTAAGTCGGAACTGTATATTTTATCATTGTAACCCCGCCAAAAATTTTTGGGTCTCTGTGACAATTGGATTTTAAAAATGTTGGATTGTCATAAGAATCAGGATTAACAATTAAAGGGGTATTCCCGTCTGGGCATTCACATTCAGTTTCACTAATCTTCCATATATAAACATTTCTTCAATTGGATGTTATTAAAAAAATTGTTCCTGTGTGAAGATAATTTCTCATAAATGTAGCCATGTTGTCCCTTAGAAACGAGATGGCTTCCTCGGTTACGACCACGTCACACTCTGGCAGCGGTGGCCAGACATGCGCTATTGAGCCCTGCCTGACCTCCTGGATTCAGGGATCATTACCACAGGACGGCTGTGAGACATACAGTAACTCCCGGACATTTCATATACAAAAACTTTTTGTTTATTTGTGAAATCCATCCAGCAGAGGTGGTCGTATCCGAGGAAGCCATCTCGTTTCTAAGGTACAACATGACTACATTCATGAGAAATTATCTTCACACAGGAACATTTTTTTTAATAACATCTAATTGATGAAATGTTTATATATGGCAGATTTATCAAACTGAATGTGAGTGCCCAGACGAGAATACCCCTTTAAGCTTAAAGAGGACCTTTCACCACCTCACACATGTAGATATTATACTACTATTACTATTATCCTGTAGGGGCGGCTACACAGATTCAGGCGCACTTGGAATTTCTCTTCTAGCCCCTGCGGTTGCGGAGATATCATTCCCAGTGTTTGACCATTGTAATCAGTGTTTGGTCAGAGAGGAGGAGCTGGGGGTGGGGCTGGAGGTGTTATGCTAATCTTCTCTCATACTCTCTAATCACATTGCGTCACATTTACGCTTACATGCCGCATGCATCACGTTTGCGCTTATACGGCATATGCGTCACACTTGCGCTTATGTGGCGTTTGCATCATGGAAACGCTTACGTGGCGTTTGCGTCACAGTTATGCTTACGCGGCTTTTGCGTCATGGTTATGCTTACACAGCGCTTGCAGCACGGTTACACTTACACAGCCGTTACGTGCCGTTTGTATCATGTTTACACTTATCACATTTACTCTTATGTGGCGATTGAATTACATTTACTTTTACACGTTTCTGTCATGTTTACGCTTACGCAGTGTTTGCATCACGTTTATGACGCCTTTAGATACACATAGAGAAATTACATCTCACCACTGACAGTATGAGAGAAGATTAGCATAACACACGCCCCCAGCTCCTTCTACAGTACAGTTACACATGGCTTCATTGACGACCCTGATTGGCTGCTATGTTTCTCCACTTTGTTCTCAACCATTGCTTCTCAAAAATAATTTTATGTTTGATAATGCATAAGCTGCAATACCAGGCATAACCTCTGGAAAAGAGCGGTGTTGTTTCTGGAAAAAGCATATTTTTTGGGTGTAAACCTTTTTTATGGCTAGTAAATTGGTGAGGAAGTGGTGAAAAGCAGAGAATACTAGGCCCAGTACAGTACATAAATGATATGACAAGTCTCAGGTTGTCTTAACCCAACAGAAAGGGGGGGATTTCTAAACGCACTTGTGCAACAATTCTGGTGGTTTTGCGGCAAAAACACTGTCTAAAATTACCTTTTTTTGGCACTTTTCCGACTTGTCCGATTAAGGGGCGTGGCCTTTGGGAAAATAAACTCGCAAGAAAGGTGGATGGCTTGCAGGAAATCGTCTGTGCGCTCAAAATTCTGGCGCACAGTTTAGACCAACTAAAAGCACAGTGATAAATCTGGCGCAGCACAAGACAAGTGTTTTCCAGCTAGAAACTGGCAGAACCTGAGATATGGACACAGCACAGTACTACTACTCCTATCCTGTATATATGGACACAGCACAGTACTACTACTCCTATCCTGTATATATGGGTACAGCACAGTACTACTACTCCTATCCTGTATATGTGGGCACAGCACAGTACTACTACTCCTATCCTGTATATATGGGCACAGCACAGTACTACTACTCCTATCCTGAATATATGGACACAGCACAATACTACTACCCCTATTCTGTATATATTGACACAGCACAATACTACTACTCCTATCCTGTATATATGGACACAGCACAGTACTACTACTCCTATCCTGTATATATGGACACAGCACTGTACTACTACTCTTATCCTGCATATATGGACACAGCACAGTACTACTACTACTCCTATCCTGTATATCTGCACACAGCACAGTACTACTACTCCTATCCTGTATATATGGACACAGCACAGTACTACTACTCCTATCCTGTATATATGGACACAGCACAGTACTACTACTCCTATCCTGTATATATGGACACAGCACAGTACTACTACTCCTATCCTGTATATATGGACACAGCACAGTACTACTACTCCTATCCTGTATATATGGACACAGTACAGTACTACTACTCCTATCCTGTATATATGGGCACAGTACTACTACTCCTATCCTGTATATATGGGTACAGCACAGTACTACTACTCCTATCCTGTATATGTGGGCACAGCACAGTACTACTACTCCTATCCTGTATATATGGGCACAGCACAGTACTACTACTCCTATCCTGAATATATGGACACAGCACAATACTACTACCCCTATTCTGTATATATTGACACAGCACAATACTACTACTCCTATCCTGTATATATGGACACAGCACAGTACTACTACTCCTATCCTGTATATATGGACACAGCACTGTACTACTACTCTTATCCTGCATATATGGACACAGCACAGTACTACTACTACTCCTATCCTGTATATCTGCACACAGCACAGTACTACTACTCCTATCCTGTATATATGGACACAGCACAATACTACTACCCCTATTCTGTATATATTGACACAGCACAATACTACTACTCCTATCCTGTATATATGGACACAGCACAGTACTACTACTCCTATCCTGTATATATGGACACAGCACTGTACTACTACTCTTATCCTGCATATATGGACACAGCACAGTACTACTACTACTCCTATCCTGTATATCTGCACACAGCACAGTACTACTACTCCTATCCTGTATATATGGACACAGCACAGTACTACTACTCCTATCCTGTATATATGGACACAGCACAGTACTACTACTCCTATCCTGTATATATGGACACAGCACAGTACTACTACTCCTATCCTGTATATATGGGCACAGTACTACTACTCCTATCCTGTATATATGGGCACAGTACTACTACTCCTATCCTGTATATATGGGTACAGCACAGTACTACTACTCCTATCCTGTATATGTGGGCACAGCACAGTACTACTACTCCTATCCTGTATATATGGGCACAGCACAGTACTACCACTCCTATCCTGAATATATGGACACAGCACAATACTACTACCCCTATTCTGTATATATTGACACAGCACAATACTACTACTCCTATCCTGTATATATGGACACAGCACAGTACTACTACTCCTATCCTGTATATATGGACACAGCACTGTACTACTACTCTTATCCTGCATATATGGACACAGCACAGTACTACTACTACTCCTATCCTGTATATATGGACACAGCACTGTACTACTACTCTTATCCTGTATATATGGACACAGCACAGTACTACTACTCCTAACCTGTATATATGGACACAGCACAGTACTACTACTCCTATCCTGTATATATGGACACAGCACAGTACTACTACTCCTATCCTGTATATATGGACACAGCACAGTACTACTACTCCTATCCTGTATATATGGACACAGTACAGTACTACTACTCCTATCCTGTATATATGGGCACAGTACTACTACTCCTATCCTGTATATATGGGTACAGCACAGTACTACTACTCCTATCCTGTATATATGAGCACAGCACAGTACTGCTACTCCTATCCTGTATATATGGGTACAGCACAGTACTACTACTCCTATCCTGTATATATGGGCACAGTACTACTACTCCTATCCTGTATATATGGGTACAGCACAGTACTACTACTCCTATCCTGAATATATGGACACAGCACAATACTACTACTCCTATCCTGTAAATATGGGCACAGCACAGTACTACTACTGCTATCCTGTATATATGGGCACAACAGAGTACTACTACTCCTATCCTGTATATAAGGACACAGCACAGTACTACTACTCCTATCCTGTATATATGGGCACAGCACAGTACTACTACTCCTATCCTGTATGTATGGACACAGCACAGTACTACTACTCCTATCCTGTATATGTATATGTGCAATACCCCACCCCCCACCCTCTATTACATATTGTGCCCCCTTACTATACTATATATTTCCCCTATATATTGGCCTTTTATATTCCTGTAACCAGTCCCATTATTGTATATAGTTTTCTAGTGCCCCCTTGGAGTCCCTTATTATGTGTTTTCCCTTACCACTGTGACCCACTATGATATATTTAGTTTAGAAGAAAAAAATAATAAATTTCACTTACCTGTCGCAGCGCTCCCGCGTCCTCAGCGTCTCTTCTCCTGTCGACCGGGAACAAGGCGCAGAGCAGCGAGGCAGCGTGAGTGCATCATCACGCTGCCGCGCATCAGGGGTCACAGTGCGACGCGTGCCGGCAAAAAAAATGGCCGCGTCGCACATTCACAGCAACGGCCGTATATTACTGGTACTCGAGTGGCCGCGTACGGCCGCATGGAGTGCCAGAGCTATCACTCAGTGGCAGGGGCCTCCATCCCGGGGTCCACTGTGGGGACGGAGGCCCCTGCCGTAGTGAAGGTATCGGGGGCCCACCGGAGGATTCTCCGGTCCTCCGGTGGGCCAGTCCGACTCTGCCGGCCTACAATCATTACCTGTAACAGTTATCAGAGGTGTCTGTAATTAAGATATATTTTTACTCCTGGTTCTTATGACAACCCAACATTTTTTAAATCCAATTGTCATAGAGAAATTTTGTCTGGGGTTACAAAGATAAAATATACAGTTCTGAGTTACATACAAATTCAACTTAAGAACAAACCTACAGAACCAATCTTGTAAGTAACCCTGCCTGTACTTAGATTTGGCTGAATTATATTTCTTTTGGTGTATTCAAGGACAAATTTACATATATATATATATATATATATATATATATATATATATATATATATTATCATCTGCATTTATTTGAACTACACAAATATTAAAATGATATACTGCCACCCGGTGGACACATTAGTGAACCATTCACATTAGTCTTACTACTCATGCTTGAAGAAAACACTTAAGACGGACAAGTCAATCTTAATCTTTTACAAAAAAGCTCAGATTAAAATATTTTGGTTTACATTACATTAACCTTAGCTCCCTGTTATTGATCTAGTTTCATTTTCCCATTCAGCCCCAAACCACAGCATAACTTCAGTGGACGTCATAAGGATGAACTTTCATTTTTGTTCACAAAGTGATCGCTCCAGCGGGAGTCATAATTTTATTTCTGTAGAAACTGAAATGTCAAAGTAAAATCAAATCCAACAAAAATGTTCATAATGTAAAAGTAGTGCAGGCGCACGTTTTCTTGACCTATAAAATAGGTTTATTGGGGCAGATTTATCAAGCTGTCTAAAAGTCAGAATATTCTTAGTTGCCCATGGCAACCAATCACAGCTCCCCTTTAAAATATTCATTACACAGCGCTACACAGAGTTTTCCAATTCGGTCATGTTCTGATATCATGAGAATAATATATTGCTAGGCCGGCTCCTTCGGACAGTTCTATATTTAGAGCTCCACAGCCTGTCAGATTCATTATACAGGCAGTCCCCGTGTTACGTACAGTATAGGTTCTGTAGGTTTGTTCTTAAGTTGAATTTGTATGTAAGTCGGAACTGTATATTTTATCATTGTAACCCCGCCAAAAATTTTTGGGTCTCTGTGACAATTGGATTTTAAAAATGTTGGATTGTCATAAGAATCAGGATTAACAATTAAAGGGGTATTCCCGTCTGGGCATTCACATTCAGTTTCACTAATCTTCCATATATAAACATTTCTTCAATTGGATGTTATTAAAAAAATTGTTCCTGTGTGAAGATAATTTCTCATAAATGTAGCCATGTTGTCCCTTAGAAACGAGATGGCTTCCTCGGTTACGACCACGTCACACTCTGGCAGCGGTGGCCAGACATGCGCTATTGAGCCCTGCCTGACCTCCTGGATTCAGGGATCATTACCACAGGACGGCTGTGAGACATACAGTAACTCCCGGACATTTCATATACAAAAACTTTTTGTTTATTTGTGAAATCCATCCAGCAGAGGTGGTCGTATCCGAGGAAGCCATCTCGTTTCTAAGGTACAACATGACTACATTCATGAGAAATTATCTTCACACAGGAACATTTTTTTTAATAACATCTAATTGATGAAATGTTTATATATGGCAGATTTATCAAACTGAATGTGAGTGCCCAGACGAGAATACCCCTTTAAGCTTAAAGAGGACCTTTCACCACCTCACACATGTAGATATTATACTACTATTACTATTATCCTGTAGGGGCGGCTACACAGATTCAGGCGCACTTGGAATTTCTCTTCTAGCCCCTGCGGTTGCGGAGATATCATTCCCAGTGTTTGACCATTGTAATCAGTGTTTGGTCAGAGAGGAGGAGCTGGGGGTGGGGCTGGAGGTGTTATGCTAATCTTCTCTCATACTCTCTAATCACATTGCGTCACATTTACGCTTACATGCCGCATGCATCACGTTTGCGCTTATACGGCATATGCGTCACACTTGCGCTTATGTGGCGTTTGCATCATGGAAACGCTTACGTGGCGTTTGCGTCACAGTTATGCTTACGCGGCTTTTGCGTCATGGTTATGCTTACACAGCGCTTGCAGCACGGTTACACTTACACAGCCGTTACGTGCCGTTTGTATCATGTTTACACTTATCACATTTACTCTTATGTGGCGATTGAATTACATTTACTTTTACACGTTTCTGTCATGTTTACGCTTACGCAGTGTTTGCATCACGTTTATGACGCCTTTAGATACACATAGAGAAATTACATCTCACCACTGACAGTATGAGAGAAGATTAGCATAACACACGCCCCCAGCTCCTTCTACAGTACAGTTACACATGGCTTCATTGACGACCCTGATTGGCTGCTATGTTTCTCCACTTTGTTCTCAACCATTGCTTCTCAAAAATAATTTTATGTTTGATAATGCATAAGCTGCAATACCAGGCATAACCTCTGGAAAAGAGCGGTGTTGTTTCTGGAAAAAGCATATTTTTTGGGTGTAAACCTTTTTTATGGCTAGTAAATTGGTGAGGAAGTGGTGAAAAGCAGAGAATACTAGGCCCAGTACAGTACATAAATGATATGACAAGTCTCAGGTTGTCTTAACCCAACAGAAAGGGGGGGATTTCTAAACGCACTTGTGCAACAATTCTGGTGGTTTTGCGGCAAAAACACTGTCTAAAATTACCTTTTTTTGGCACTTTTCCGACTTGTCCGATTAAGGGGCGTGGCCTTTGGGAAAATAAACTCGCAAGAAAGGTGGATGGCTTGCAGGAAATCGTCTGTGCGCTCAAAATTCTGGCGCACAGTTTAGACCAACTAAAAGCACAGTGATAAATCTGGCGCAGCACAAGACAAGTGTTTTCCAGCTAGAAACTGGCAGAACCTGAGATATGGACACAGCACAGTACTACTACTCCTATCCTGTATATATGGACACAGCACAGTACTACTACTCCTATCCTGTATATATGGGTACAGCACAGTACTACTACTCCTATCCTGTATATGTGGGCACAGCACAGTACTACTACTCCTATCCTGTATATATGGGCACAGCACAGTACTACTACTCCTATCCTGAATATATGGACACAGCACAATACTACTACCCCTATTCTGTATATATTGACACAGCACAATACTACTACTCCTATCCTGTATATATGGACACAGCACAGTACTACTACTCCTATCCTGTATATATGGACACAGCACTGTACTACTACTCTTATCCTGCATATATGGACACAGCACAGTACTACTACTACTCCTATCCTGTATATCTGCACACAGCACAGTACTACTACTCCTATCCTGTATATATGGACACAGCACAGTACTACTACTCCTATCCTGTATATATGGACACAGCACAGTACTACTACTCCTATCCTGTATATATGGACACAGCACAGTACTACTACTCCTATCCTGTATATATGGACACAGCACAGTACTACTACTCCTATCCTGTATATATGGACACAGTACAGTACTACTACTCCTATCCTGTATATATGGGCACAGTACTACTACTCCTATCCTGTATATATGGGTACAGCACAGTACTACTACTCCTATCCTGTATATGTGGGCACAGCACAGTACTACTACTCCTATCCTGTATATATGGGCACAGCACAGTACTACTACTCCTATCCTGAATATATGGACACAGCACAATACTACTACCCCTATTCTGTATATATTGACACAGCACAATACTACTACTCCTATCCTGTATATATGGACACAGCACAGTACTACTACTCCTATCCTGTATATATGGACACAGCACTGTACTACTACTCTTATCCTGCATATATGGACACAGCACAGTACTACTACTACTCCTATCCTGTATATCTGCACACAGCACAGTACTACTACTCCTATCCTGTATATATGGACACAGCACAATACTACTACCCCTATTCTGTATATATTGACACAGCACAATACTACTACTCCTATCCTGTATATATGGACACAGCACAGTACTACTACTCCTATCCTGTATATATGGACACAGCACTGTACTACTACTCTTATCCTGCATATATGGACACAGCACAGTACTACTACTACTCCTATCCTGTATATCTGCACACAGCACAGTACTACTACTCCTATCCTGTATATATGGACACAGCACAGTACTACTACTCCTATCCTGTATATATGGACACAGCACAGTACTACTACTCCTATCCTGTATATATGGACACAGCACAGTACTACTACTCCTATCCTGTATATATGGGCACAGTACTACTACTCCTATCCTGTATATATGGGCACAGTACTACTACTCCTATCCTGTATATATGGGTACAGCACAGTACTACTACTCCTATCCTGTATATGTGGGCACAGCACAGTACTACTACTCCTATCCTGTATATATGGGCACAGCACAGTACTACCACTCCTATCCTGAATATATGGACACAGCACAATACTACTACCCCTATTCTGTATATATTGACACAGCACAATACTACTACTCCTATCCTGTATATATGGACACAGCACAGTACTACTACTCCTATCCTGTATATATGGACACAGCACTGTACTACTACTCTTATCCTGCATATATGGACACAGCACAGTACTACTACTACTCCTATCCTGTATATATGGACACAGCACTGTACTACTACTCTTATCCTGTATATATGGACACAGCACAGTACTACTACTCCTAACCTGTATATATGGACACAGCACAGTACTACTACTCCTATCCTGTATATATGGACACAGCACAGTACTACTACTCCTATCCTGTATATATGGACACAGCACAGTACTACTACTCCTATCCTGTATATATGGACACAGTACAGTACTACTACTCCTATCCTGTATATATGGGCACAGTACTACTACTCCTATCCTGTATATATGGGTACAGCACAGTACTACTACTCCTATCCTGTATATATGAGCACAGCACAGTACTGCTACTCCTATCCTGTATATATGGGTACAGCACAGTACTACTACTCCTATCCTGTATATATGGGCACAGTACTACTACTCCTATCCTGTATATATGGGTACAGCACAGTACTACTACTCCTATCCTGAATATATGGACACAGCACAATACTACTACTCCTATCCTGTAAATATGGGCACAGCACAGTACTACTACTGCTATCCTGTATATATGGGCACAACAGAGTACTACTACTCCTATCCTGTATATAAGGACACAGCACAGTACTACTACTCCTATCCTGTATATATGGGCACAGCACAGTACTACTACTCCTATCCTGTATGTATGGACACAGCACAGTACTACTACTCCTATCCTGTATATGTATATGTGCAATACCCCACCCCCCACCCTCTATTACATATTGTGCCCCCTTACTATACTATATATTTCCCCTATATATTGGCCTTTTATATTCCTGTAACCAGTCCCATTATTGTATATAGTTTTCTAGTGCCCCCTTGGAGTCCCTTATTATGTGTTTTCCCTTACCACTGTGACCCACTATGATATATTTAGTTTAGAAGAAAAAAATAATAAATTTCACTTACCTGTCGCAGCGCTCCCGCGTCCTCAGCGTCTCTTCTCCTGTCGACCGGGAACAAGGCGCAGAGCAGCGAGGCAGCGTGAGTGCATCATCACGCTGCCGCGCATCAGGGGTCACAGTGCGACGCGTGCCGGCAAAAAAAATGGCCGCGTCGCACATTCACAGCAACGGCCGTATATTACTGGTACTCGAGTGGCCGCGTACGGCCGCATGGAGTGCCAGAGCTATCACTCAGTGGCAGGGGCCTCCATCCCGGGGTCCACTGTGGGGACGGAGGCCCCTGCCGTAGTGAAGGTATCGGGGGCCCACCGGAGGATTCTCCGGTCCTCCGGTGGGCCAGTCCGACTCTGCCGGCCTACAATCATTACCTGTAACAGTTATCAGAGGTGTCTGTAATTAAGATATATTTTTACTCCTGGTTCTTATGACAACCCAACATTTTTTAAATCCAATTGTCATAGAGAAATTTTGTCTGGGGTTACAAAGATAAAATATACAGTTCTGAGTTACATACAAATTCAACTTAAGAACAAACCTACAGAACCAATCTTGTAAGTAACCCTGCCTGTACTTAGATTTGGCTGAATTATATTTCTTTTGGTGTATTCAAGGACAAATTTACATATATATATATATATATATATATATATATATATATATATATATATTATCATCTGCATTTATTTGAACTACACAAATATTAAAATGATATACTGCCACCCGGTGGACACATTAGTGAACCATTCACATTAGTCTTACTACTCATGCTTGAAGAAAACACTTAAGACGGACAAGTCAATCTTAATCTTTTACAAAAAAGCTCAGATTAAAATATTTTGGTTTACATTACATTAACCTTAGCTCCCTGTTATTGATCTAGTTTCATTTTCCCATTCAGCCCCAAACCACAGCATAACTTCAGTGGACGTCATAAGGATGAACTTTCATTTTTGTTCACAAAGTGATCGCTCCAGCGGGAGTCATAATTTTATTTCTGTAGAAACTGAAATGTCAAAGTAAAATCAAATCCAACAAAAATGTTCATAATGTAAAAGTAGTGCAGGCGCACGTTTTCTTGACCTATAAAATAGGTTTATTGGGGCAGATTTATCAAGCTGTCTAAAAGTCAGAATATTCTTAGTTGCCCATGGCAACCAATCACAGCTCCCCTTTAAAATATTCATTACACAGCGCTACACAGAGTTTTCCAATTCGGTCATGTTCTGATATCATGAGAATAATATATTGCTAGGCCGGCTCCTTCGGACAGTTCTATATTTAGAGCTCCACAGCCTGTCAGATTCATTATACAGGCAGTCCCCGTGTTACGTACAGTATAGGTTCTGTAGGTTTGTTCTTAAGTTGAATTTGTATGTAAGTCGGAACTGTATATTTTATCATTGTAACCCCGCCAAAAATTTTTGGGTCTCTGTGACAATTGGATTTTAAAAATGTTGGATTGTCATAAGAATCAGGATTAACAATTAAAGGGGTATTCCCGTCTAGGCATTCACATTCAGTTTCACTAATCTTCCATATATAAACATTTCTTCAATTGGATGTTATTAAAAAAATTGTTCCTGTGTGAAGATAATTTCTCATAAATGTAGCCATGTTGTCCCTTAGAAACGAGATGGCTTCCTCGGTTACGACCACGTCACACTCTGGCAGCGGTGGCCAGACATGCGCTATTGAGCCCTGCCTGACCTCCTGGATTCAGGGATCATTACCACAGGACGGCTGTGAGACATACAGTAACTCCCGGACATTTCATATACAAAAACTTTTTGTTTATTTGTGAAATCCATCCAGCAGAGGTGGTCGTATCCGAGGAAGCCATCTCGTTTCTAAGGTACAACATGACTACATTCATGAGAAATTATCTTCACACAGGAACATTTTTTTTAATAACATCTAATTGATGAAATGTTTATATATGGCAGATTTATCAAACTGAATGTGAGTGCCCAGACGAGAATACCCCTTTAAGCTTAAAGAGGACCTTTCACCACCTCACACATGTAGATATTATACTACTATTACTATTATCCTGTAGGGGCGGCTACACAGATTCAGGCGCACTTGGAATTTCTCTTCTAGCCCCTGCGGTTGCGGAGATATCATTCCCAGTGTTTGACCATTGTAATCAGTGTTTGGTCAGAGAGGAGGAGCTGGGGGTGGGGCTGGAGGTGTTATGCTAATCTTCTCTCATACTCTCTAATCACATTGCGTCACATTTACGCTTACATGCCGCATGCATCACGTTTGCGCTTATACGGCATATGCGTCACACTTGCGCTTATGTGGCGTTTGCGTCATGGAAACGCTTACGTGGCGTTTGCGTCACAGTTATGCTTACGCGGCTTTTGCGTCATGGTTATGCTTACACAGCGCTTGCAGCACGGTTACACTTACACAGCCGTTACGTGCCGTTTGTATCATGTTTACACTTATCACATTTACTCTTATGTGGCGATTGAATTACATTTACTTTTACACGTTTCTGTCATGTTTACGCTTACGCAGCGTTTGCATCACGTTTATGACGCCTTTAGATACACATAGAGAAATTACATCTCACCACTGACAGTATGAGAGAAGATTAGCATAACACACGCCCCCAGCTCCTTCTACAGTACAGTTACACATGGCTTCATTGACGACCCTGATTGGCTGCTATGTTTCTCCACTTTGTTCTCAACCATTGCTTCTCAAAAATAATTTTATGTTTGATAATGCATAAGCTGCAATACCAGGCATAACCTCTGGAAAAGAGCGGTGTTGTTTCTGGAAAAAGCATATTTTTTGGGTGTAAACCTTTTTTATGGCTAGTAAATTGGTGAGGAAGTGGTGAAAAGCAGAGAATACTAGGCCCAGTACAGTACATAAATGATATGACAAGTCTCAGGTTGTCTTAACCCAACAGAAAGGGGGGGATTTCTAAACGCACTTGTGCAACAATTCTGGTGGTTTTGCGGCAAAAACACTGTCTAAAATTACCTTTTTTTGGCACTTTTCCGACTTGTCCGATTAAGGGGCGTGGCCTTTGGGAAAATAAACTCGCAAGAAAGGTGGATGGCTTGCAGGAAATCGTCTGTGCGACCAACTAAAAGCACAGTGATAAATCTGGCGCAGCACAAGACAAGTGTTTTCCAGCTAGAAACTGGCAGAACCTGAGACGCATTGTTAAATCCCCCCAAAAATGAATTTTTCAGATTGTGCTCAATCTAGTAAATCCTCTAGGGGTGTAACTACATGACCTTTTAGATGAAAAGCCATGAGAATAAATGTTTTTTTGGAGATTAAAATGTAGCTTCCTCGCTGAGCTGAAATAAAGCCACAACCAACACCACAGGACATGGGGAGGATCTGGTTTCGCATTTCCATTTCTGCTCATCTATATTATTTACTATTTCTTGTCATGAACAATCACTATCACATCTTCATTTAATGACAACACTTCCCTTAGAGGGGGCGTTGGTGGATTTGGGGGTCAGATTTTCTCAAGAGCATCTGTAGCAAGAACTTGAGGCTGTAATTTTGAGTATTCCAACTAATAAGAGAATAGAATAGTGTAGAAATTATATTATTTAGTTGCAAAGTTGCAAATGTTTTACACAGCCATATCTGCACAAAAAAAGGCTTCTTTTTACCATTTTGTGCCTGTTGGGCTTATTTACTATTTTACCATTTAGTGGGGCTTATTTACTAAAGGTCCACTTCCAGCCGCACTTTCGGTGGATTTTCCGATGTTTTCAGGATTTGCGCGCTGTGACAGGTATGTAACTGGACATGTGGCGCGCGATCAGATTGTGGCACGGCTGCACTGGCTTTCTTGCGACAGAAATCGGAGGGTGGGCCGTCGGACAATCCGACTGATTCGGACTGAGAGCAGGATTTAACTTTCAAATTGTGTCGCAAGATCAAGCACTTACATGCACCAGGAAGAAGAAAGTGAACTCCGGCGGACCTGAGCGGGGAAGCGACACATGCAGGATATCGGGCGCACGATCTTAGTGAATCACGGCAGAGTGCATTCCGGTCGGACTATGCACTTTTGGGGAACGCATCAGGATGGGTGAGTAAATGTGCCCCAATATCTAACACCGTCTAACTTTTAGGAAATGTTTCTCTTTGTCTCACAAAATGCAAAAAAAAAGTGTGAATGATAAATCTTTTGACTCTCTACTGTAAGTAAACTCTTTAATGCCAAAATTTAACACTATGGCCCACATTTACTAAAAACAGTCCAGTCTGTAGTATGTGCAGTTTGCTTGTGTAGTGTACAGGGGGTTACAGATTCAGAATTTGTGGCATTCGTTCTTCGTGACTCTGGCAACCCCAGCACTGCCCCGACAGAGTGCAACATTTCTTTTTGGTGCACCTTTAACATAGGGAGTGGGACACACTTCTGTCGAACTTTGCATGTTAAATTTGGCGCATGGTCTGAATGAGCACCGGAACTCCCCCTTCAATGCAGAAATTTGTGTCACATAAGGTATATTTCAGCCGTGCCACTAATGTTTCTCGGACACTTCTTAAATATATGTGCAAGCAGTTTGCACATGAAAGAAGGTGTCCGACAGAGAAATGGCACGAGGGCTTTAGTAAATGGTCTTTGACTTGCGATACATTTGAACCTGCACAGGATTACGCGATTATGTCATTTTTAGAACACAGTTTAAAGGCTTCTATTGCAGATAGTTGAGTATTGTTTTCTTTTTGTTTTGGAGCACTGTAACCATATTGGCTTTTGCGAGGGCACTATGACTATATTGGTGACTGTGGGGACTGTGACTAAATCGGTTGCTGTTAAAGCATTGTGTCTATATTGGCTACTGTGGGATACCATTGAAATACTGGCTAATATGGGGGTAATATGACTATACTGGCTACTGTGGGGTACTGTTACTTTATTGTCTAACAAGAGGGTAATTTGACTGTATTGGCTATACATAATTTATATATTATTCACTTTGAGGCCACTATGGCTAATTTGGGACAGTCTGACTAAATTGGCAATTGTGAGGGCACTACAACTAAATTAACTACTGTGGGAGCACTGGGACTTAATGGGGGTCATTTACTAAGGGCCCGATTCGCGTTTTCCCGACGTGTTACCCGAATATTTCCGATTTGCGGCGATTGTACCTGAATTGCCCCGGGATTTTGGCGCACGGGATCGGATTGTGGCGCATCGGCACCGGGGGGCGTGGCCGAATGAAAACCCGAAGGATTCGGAAAAACCGCCGCATTTAAAAAAGGAAATTGTGTCGCGGAGCTTGCACGCACCTTCATCCAGGATAGGATTGTGAACTTCAGTGCAGTCGGAGGAACTGCCTTGATGAATCCCGGCCGGACCCGAATCCAGCGGAGAGAACGCGCCGCTGGATCGCGAACGGACCAGGTAAGTAAATCTGCCCCAATATATTGGTTACTGTGGGGGCATTGTTACTGTGATGGCTACTGGGGAGCACTCTTAGTATATTGTCTTTTGTGAAGGCATATAAATAATTTCCAGAGAAGCAAGAGAACAGTATTATTGTGTTAAGAAGGTCAAGCAGATAATGCGGAAGTGAGAACTCCTGTGATCAAAGATGGCATCTGAGAATAACCAGAATAAAGGACTTGTATTACCCATGAGCTCACAATTCTGCTACATCTTCTCCATAGTGAGGTGCATTAGTTATTCACATTTGAGGGAGAGCTACATAGAGACATTTTGTAAATTATTTAACCAACAGAACTGCAACAGCAGTACAAAGCCATACATGGAGCTACAGCGGAAGTACACAGTCATACATGGAGCTACAGCAGAAGTACAAAGCCATACATGAAGCTACAGCGTAAGTACAAAGCCATACATGGACCTACAGAGGCAGTACACAGCCATACATGGAGCTACAGCGGAAGTACACAGCCATACATGGAGCTACAGCGGAAGTACACAGTCATGCATGGAGCTACAGCGGAAGTACACAGCCATACATGGAGCTACAGCGGAAGTACACAGCAATACATGGAACTACAGCGGAAGTACACAGTCATGCATGGAGCTACAGCGGAAGTACACAGTCATGCATAGAGCTACAGCGGAAGTACACAGCCATACATGGAGCTACAGCGGAAGTACACAGCCCTGCATGGAGCTACAGCGGAAGTACACAGTAATGCATGGAGCTACAGCGGAAGTACACAGTCATGCATAGAGCTACAGCGGAAGTACACAGCCATACATGGAGCTACAGCGGAAGTACACAGCCATGCATGGAGCTACAGCGGCAGTACACAGCCATACATGGAGCTACAGCAGAAGTACACAGCCATGCGTGAAGCTACAGTGGAAGTACACAGCCATACATGAAGCTACAGCGGAAGTACACAGCCATACATGGAGCTACAGCGGAAGTACAGAGCCATACATGGAGCTACAGCAGAAGTACACAGTTATGCATGGAGCTACAGCGGAAGTACACAGCCATACATGGAGCTACAGCGGAAGTACACAGCCATACATGGAGCTACAGTGGAAGTACACAGCCATACATTGAGCTACAGCGGAAGTACACAGCCATACATGGAGCTACAGCAGAAGTACACAGCAATACATGGAGCTACAGCGGAAGTACACAGTCATGCATGGAGCTACAGCGGAAGTACACAGTCATGCATAGAGCTACAGCGGAAGTACACAGCCATACATGGAGCTACAGCGGAAGTACACAGCCATGCATTGAGCTACAGCGGAAGTACACAGTCATACATGGAGCTACAGCAGAAGTACAGTACACAGTCATACATGGAGCTACAGCGGCAGTACACATCCATACATGGAGCTACAGCAGAAATACAGAGCCATACATGGAGCTACAGCAGTAGTACACAGTCATGCATGGAGCTACAGCGGAAGTACACAGTCATACATGTGCAACTTCCCCCACCAGGGCCTAGCCTTTTCTTGGGGCCTGGAGGCAGCCAGGGCCCAGAATACCGGAGTGGCTGGTGGCTGGTTGCGGCCTAGGCACGCTAGTGTCATGGTGCTTGGTATGGGGACCGGAGGGCTGTCCCACAGCCTGGCAGTCTCCAGCGGGTGGTGTGTGCAAGAAATTAGAGGAGGGAGAGGCTGTGGTACTGGTTCTCCCTGGGACAACCCTTAGAGTCTGTGGTATGTGTCCCTGGAGGATAGATGGGGCGCCCTTGAGACAATGTTTTGCTTAAATTTAACTTACAGTTCTTTGTTCGAACCAACAGCAGCAACAGGCCAAACGATTCTGTACAAGTGCAGATTACTGGAGTGATCTTGGAGAGGGAACCTCAGGAGTTGGGTCACCAGCCTGGATGCAGGGGCAGGCTGGGATGTAGCTGTGTCCAATGCTGGAAGCTTGAGCTTTGTCCTGGTAGTTCTGTGTCACTCAGTGGAAGTACACAGCCATACATGGAGCTACAGCGGAAGTACACAGTCATGCATGGAGCTACAGCGGAAGTACACAGTCATACATGGAGCTACAGCGGAAGTACAGAGCCATACATGGAGCTACAGCGGAAGTACACAGTCATACATGGAGCTACAGCGGAAGTACAGAGCCATACATGGAGCTACAGCGGAAGTACACAGTCATACATGGAGCTACAGCGGAAGTACACAGCCATAGATGGAGCTGCAGCTGTAGTACACAGTCTTACATGCAGCTACAGAGGAAGTACATAGTCATACATGGAGCTCCAGCAGAAGTACACAGTCATACATGGAGCTACAGCGGAAGTACACAGTCATACATGGAGCTACAGCGGCAGTACACATCCATACATGGAGCTGCAGCTGCAGTACACAGCTCGTGTGTTATCTTTAAGATACCATCTATTGCGGGTGTTAGCGGTGGGTGAGAAGAGCCATTTAAAGGGTTAATACCCGAGATCGGTGCAAGCACCGTTCGCAGATGTTTGGATTTGGCTCCAGGTTGGGCCAAACCTACTTGACCTGAATACTGATGGGTCCGCTCAGCACTAAGGCCCCTTCCACACTTGCGTTGCAGGTCACGTCAGAGTCTGATCAGGGTGCGATCAGGGTTTGGTCAGTGAAAAATGCACATTTTGCATCAGAGTTCAATCAGTTTTCAGTCACAGTTTGTTCAGTGTCTCAATTTTTCATGCGCGTTTTCAATGCAATTTCAATGCGTTTTTCACACGCAGGTAATGCGCAGGTACTGCGCAGGAAAGGACTCAGGACTGAAGTCTATCTTTTCTATGGCAATTGCTGCGTGAAAAACGCATTGAACTTGCAAGTGTCTGAGAGTGCAATGCGTTTTTGATGCATCTCCATAGTCTTGTATGGTGCGTTTTTCACGCGCGTGTCTTGCAAAAGTAGAGCATGTCGAGATTTAAACGTGCGTTAAAAAAACCGCGCGTGTGCGCGTGAAAAAAAATGCAAGTCTGAAAAGACCCATTGATTACAATGGGTCAGAGTGCAATGTGAGTTCTGCACGTCAAAAGCACGCGCAGAAAACGTGCGTGAAAAACGCAAGTGTGAAAGGGGCCTAAGGGTTGCTCGCTGCACATTTGTCGGACTGTGCACGTTCTTCTAGGCTAAAACAGCCTGCGCAGGTATTTAAGAAGTGTCTGTGCTATGATTGTGTCACACGTGACCCTTTTGTGGCGCAGCTGCGCTGGCCTCTATGCGACACAAATTAGGGGGCGTGCCGACTGATTCGGGGTATATTTAACTTTCAAATTGTGCCAGATGTTGTATGTTAGAGGTGCACCACAAAAAAGATGGTGAACTCTGTCAGACCATGTCGGGGGAAGTGACACGTTCATGATTTCTAGGGCACTTTTAGTGAACTCGAGTGACCTTGTCAGTAAGTGTGCCCCTATGTGTGACTACAGTATAGCCACAGCGCCTTACCTGTCATACTGTAGCCAGAAACTTATCACAGATTACAGACTTGTCCCACTACATGTGAGTTGATAAACAGCCAAGGAGTTCCCTGTTATACATATTTAAAGGGATTCTCCAATTTCATGAAATAATAGAGACTTCTGGCTGAAGTCCCAGAGTACAACCTTCACTTCATGAAGTCTTACTCCTTACTCCCTTAGCTTGTGGCTAAGAAGTCCAGCAGACCCCTTGTGACCACCATTCCTACTTTTATTAGTTATATGTGTTATATGCATTAAAGGGGTTTTTCCATTTCAGTAAGTAATGGATATTATTTGAAAAATTAAAAGTTAGACAATTTTCTAATATACTTTCTGTATCAATTCTTCTTCTCTGCTTGCTGTCATTCTATAGGAAGCTTCTATATTTCCTTCCAGTGGACAGAAATCTGACCATGGTCGCACAGGTGCACAGCTCGTTATAACACAGAAAGTAATCAGAGCTGTGTGATATAACGAGCTGTGCACCTGTGTGACCATGGTCAGATATCTGTCTAGTGGAAGTAAAAATAGAAGCTTTTTATAGAAGGACAGCAAGCAGAGATCTAGAAAACAGTGAAGAATTGATACAGAAAGTATATTGGAAAATCTTATAGTTTTTCAGCGTACAAACAAGATGAGTTTGTTGAAGTGGGAATACCCCTTTAATGTCCTTACATACATACAGCCAATTTAAAACATCCTGCCATATTTTCAGAACTGTAAAGAGCCCTTTCCTTTCTGCATTTTACGCCGTCCGCAATGTGAGCCCCCAGTACAAAAAATAACTCATGTGCATGTAAATTAGGTCATCTCTAAATTGTCCTTTGTCCAATCTCAACAACTCAATTTCCCATCGCACTTAGTAATAAGATTGCCCATCTTCTATATAATGTTTGGAATGTTGAGCCCCTATATACAAGGTATTAGTCTTCATTTTATAATTTTTAAGAAAAGTAGTTATTTAAATTATAAAGAAATCCTATGCAATGCCTTATGATGAGAACCTATGTAACTGCAGACAATTTAGTTAGTTACCACTAGATGGCAATATTTACAATGTGGTTTCATAACCTACCTCATACCATGAAGTATTGTACACAGAATTACAATTTCATCCACCACAAGGACGAGACAATAGTGCTGGTTACATTCGGTATATAAGATATGAGCTATTTTAAATCTTGTTCTACAACATATGTGGTAAATGTGAAAAAAGATAATAATGCTACATTACATTGATTATTTATTTATAGGAAATCCTCCATCAATGTTCAGTATGATAAACCAAGGACACTTACTCCTAGATCCAGACACGCAGACTGTGGTTATGCTCTTACATTTGTTATCTAAGACCTCATTACTGCTAAAATCAACTTTTATAATTATTCCAATGAGCATACAGTGCTTCACAGGTTGTTACACTGTCTAATATCATCTAGTGATCCATTTTCTAATAATTGTACAAACAGTTGTTGTTTGCTCACTAAGCTGCTGCCTATTGTCCTGTAGCATTTTCAAACGCATCAGAACAGCTGAGACAAGGAGATTTGCCTGATTACACAGCTGTTTACATTGTGTTTACAAAACGCATGGCTAAATGCATGTGTTAAGAAGCATGTGTTAAAAGTGTGTTATCACATGTGCTAACATTAGGGGGGGGTTACTAATTCTGGCACAAGCACGACTGTCGGCATCGGAGATCAGTCTCCGGAAAGCACAGCCCGATGTTTTAAAGTGGCGCCATAAAAATGCCGACATCAATGAGATGTGTGCCAAAATCTTACGTGGACTGCGCCTTAATTTTGACCATTTTTTCCTGGTCTATTGTGCAGCGCGCCCACCATGCCCACTTGCGCCAAAAAAAGACAGAGGAGTCGGGATAGTCGGAAACATCTGTTCTTTCTGGCGCAAACTCATTATAATCCGCAACAATTCTGTGTCCAAAAATACGAGAGATCCCGGCATTTTTTAAGCGCAGATACGATAATACATATACCCCAATGTGTTAACATATGCGTTTTGTAAACACAATTTTTTTTTCTGGAGCACAATACTGATATACATGACATATATGTGGGAGGTTGGTAATTCGGCAAGATTTGTACAGATGTAAAATTGACAGTTTTGGTAAACTTGGAGCAACTGTTTTATAAAGTAATAAATATGCCTAATGAGTATTTTTTTACATTTTTATTCTAATTTATCTGTAATTCTAACATTTTACTCACTGTTTTTTTTTATATCTGACAGCTCCTTTTTACTTTCTTGACATTCATCTCATCCAGTCCTTTAAGGATCCTCCATTTATCATACAGTAGGTGACAAAATCCTTTCAATATCTTGCAATGTTGGCCGGATGTCTTCTGTATCACATTTTTCATCCGTGTCACACACTGCTCCAAGATTTCCATTATCTAATGAAATGTCAGCTCATATATTTTCTAAAATTCTTTTCTTTGCTTTGGTTCTAGAAGAAAACAAGACTGTGTAACCTGAAGCTGCTTTACATCAATGCCGGTCTATACATGGCCCCTGGCTATAAGAAATTGTTTAGAATATGGATCTCGATATAGTGTCGAGAAATACTTTAAAGGAAATCTACCATCAAAATCAAGCATGGATAAAGCAGTGACACTTACTCATAGATCCAGGCACTGTGACTGTGGTAATCCTCTTATATTTGGTATTCATGGCCTGCTTCCTTCTAAAATAAACTTTTAAAATTATGCTGAAGAGATGCAAGAGGGGCTTTGGTGGGTGTATCCAGAGCCCTTCAGTGCTGCAAATTCACAGGATGTCATAATAAGCAGAACATGTCTCCCCAACCCTCTTCTCTCTCCCACCTGCTCATTGGGGCTCATTTACTAAGGGTCCGAACGCCGAATATTTCCGTTTTGCGGCAAATAGCCCTGGGATTTTGGCGCACGCGATCAGATTGTGGCACATCGACACCGGCTTTCATGCAACACAAATCGGGGGGTGTGGCTGTCAGGATTCGGAAAACCCGCGGAATTTAAAAAACGATTTGTGTCGCAAGATCAATCACTTACATGCACTGGGAAGAAGAAGCTGAACTCCGGCGGACCTCGGCACAGTAGCGACACCTGCTGGATACCTTATAGAATCCCGGCAGACCCGAATCCTCGTCGGGCAACACACTGCGGGATTGCGACAGGACCGGGTAAGTAAATGTGCCCCATTGTATCAGCCTGTGAAAAGACATCAATGCTTGGCTCTTGGATAATTTCACTTCACTCCTCTGTGTAAGGGCAGATTCACATTGGTATGGGTCCGTTGTGTGTCCATTGCTCGTCTTCATTTAGCTTCCGTTTTGACTTTGTCTCCGCAAAAAACAAAAACAAATGATGAACATTAGTTTAAAAGCCTAACATCTGGTTTCCCAGCCTCATCAGTGAATAGAAAGAGACCTGTCATCAGTTTTCTTTACTGACCCATAGACTGTTATTGCCGTTATCCGTATCAGTGAAAAACGGGCCAGGTTTCAAAACTTCACGAACAACGGATCCTTCCAATCCAAAACAATGGATCAGTAAGGATTCAGTGAAAATCACTGAACCACGGACCTGAAAAACAACGCCAGTGCGAAAGAGCCCAAAGGGGAGATTCCTACTAGCGTGTCCGGTGCTTTTTGTTTTAGTTTAGATTCCGTTATTTTTTCCCCAAATAAAACCTGAAGGTTTAACATTGGTTAAAAAACATGACACCTGGACCCCAATCCTCATCAGTGAAAAAAGTGTCCTGTCAACACCATTTTTTTAATCCGGATGCAGACCCATAGACTTCTTTTGCCTTCCGTGATCCGTGGAAAAAAAATTAGTCAGGTTCTAAGATTTTTTTTACAGACAACGCATCAGTGGAAAAAACCTGAAATGTGAAAACAACCATAGAAATAAATGGTTCAGTAAAGTTTCTATGAAAACCACTAAATCTTGGATGTAAAAATCAACGTCAGCGTGAAGGAGCCCTGCATCTTGCAGGGAGCACTGGGTCGTGGCTGGTATGAGACATTAGACATCTAATCTTCAGGCAACCAAATTTTTTGAAAGGGTTGGTGAACTACAAGCAAAAGCAGACACAAAATTGATGAGCAATGAAATAAGGCCATTAACCCCTTAAAAACATAATATCAGGGTGCAAATCTATTTTTAGACTTATTTGTAGATTAGGACATTCCAAGAGATGAACATTTAATTACCACGATTTTTAATTATCTCCCAGCTAGTACTAAATAAGTCCTGGTATATTTAGCAGATCTTCACACTTTAGGCACAGCTGTACTTCGGAAGATGAAGTGGTCAATATTCCCATCCAAATAAAATACATGACATCCACTTAAAGAGTAACCATTCCAGATTCAATGGATTACAATGTTACATCATGCCCCATTACATTTTAATTACAGGTCCAAGAGGACTCAAAACATTATTTTCCAAATTAAAATCCATCTGTGTTAATTACGTGTTTTTAGATTATGTGCTACCAGGATGCTGCCAAGATGTTCTTTTTGGTTTCAAAATTGTACAGAAGTTGAAACAGAAGTCGTGGTTTTAGGTATTCTAGTTTTAAAGCGAAAGACTAGTGTGTTATTGCACACCGTTAAAAAAGTAACACAATGGGGCTCATTTACTTACCCGGTAAAGTGGCGATCCAGTGGTGAGTTCTCCGACGAGGATTCGGGTTCTGTCGGGATTCACTAAGGTCCATGCGCCCGATGTCCACCAGGTGTCGCTGCTGCGCTGAGTGCATGTAAGAACACAAATTCTTAATTAAATTTTAAATACCGCGTTTTTTCCGAATCCGTCTGGTTTTCCGATGGCCACGCCCCCCATTTCCATCACGTACAAACCAGCGCGGATGCGACACAATCCGATCGCGTGCGCCAAAAACCCTGGGCAATTCAGGAAAAAACGTCGCAAACCAGTAATATTCGAGAAAAAGTTAAAAAAAAATTAAAGTTTTAACTTTCATTTTCAAAATGTTTAACCCGAGGGCTAGGGGTAGAGGATGAGGGCGGGGACGTGGGCGTCCAACTACTGCAGGGGTCAGAGGCCGTGGTCCTGGGCGGGGTGAGACACCACCTGCTGATGAGGGAGCAGGGGAACGCCGCAGAGCTACACTCCCTAGGTTCATGTCTGAAGTTACTCGTGGTAGAGCACTGTTGAGGCCAGAACAGTGCGAACAGGTGATGTCGTGGATTGCCGACAATGCTTCGAGCAATTTGTCCACCAGTCAATCGGCACTCCTCCAGCTCCTGCACCTCAGCCTCCTCCCCCCCAGTCTGCCCCCTCCCAGGAAAATTTGGCATTTGAACCGGCATACTCTGAGGAACTGTTTTCTGGACCCTTCCCACAGTCACAAACCACTTGTCCGGTTGCTGCTGAGCAATTTTCCGATGCCCAGGTTTTCCACCAGTCGCAGTCTGTGGGTGATGATGACCTTCTTGACGTAGTGGAAGAAGTGTGTAAAGAGGTGTCCGACGATGAGGAGACACGGTTGTCAGACAGTGGTGAAGTTGTTGTCAGGGCAGGAAGTCCGAGGGGGGAGCAGACTGAGGGATCGGAGGATGATGAGGTGACAGACCCAAGCTGGGTTGAGAGGCCGGGTGAACACAGTGCTTCTGAGACGGAGGAGAGTCCTCGACCAGAACAGGTTGGAAGAGGCAGTGGTGGGGCCAGACGGAGAGGCAGGGCCAGAGCTGGTGCATCAGCGCCAAATGTGTCACGTAGTGAAGCTCCCGTGGCGAGGGCTCCCGCGGCGAGGGCTAGATTTTCAGAAGTCTGGAGGTTCTTTAAGGAAACACCGGATGACCGACGGACTGTGGTGTGCAACCTTTGCCAAACCAGGATCAGCAGGGGTTCCACCACTACTAGCTTAACTACCACCAGTATGCGCAGGCATATGAATGCTAAACACCCCACTCAGTGGCACCAAGCCCGTTCACCTCCGGCTGTGCACACCACTGCTCCTTCCCCTGTGTCAGCTGATAGTCAGCCCCCTGCCCAGGACCCTGGCACAAAAACCCCATCGTCGCCTCCACGATCCTCCACAGCATCCACCAGCGTTCAGCTCTCCATACCCCAGACGCTGGAGCGGAAAAGGAAATATAGTGCAACCCACCCGCATGCCCAAGCCCTTAATGTCCACATCTCCAGATTGCTTAGCCTGGAGATGCTGCCCTATAGGCTAGTAGAGACCGAGGCCTTTCGCAATCTCATGGCGGCGGCCGCCCCTCGGTATTCGGTCCCCAGCCGCCACTACTTTTCCCGATGTGACGTCCCAGCCCTGCACCAGCACGTGTCAGACAACATCATCCGTGCCCTGACCAACGCCGTTTCTGACAAGGTCCACCTGACCACGGACACGTGGACGAGTGCTGCCGGGCAGGGCCACTATATATCGCTGACGGCACATTGGGTTAACTTGGTGGAGGCTGGGACCGAGTCTGACCCTGCGGCTGGTCATATACTGCCGACGCTGAGGATTGCGGGGCCTACCTCGGTCCAGGTGTTTCAGGCCTACTATGCCTCCTCCTCCTCCCACCCCTCCTCCACCTCCTCCTCCGGACTACCATCCGTGGGCATGGCGCCATCAGTCGGTAGCTCTAGGCACAGCAGCAGTGCCGTCGCTAAGCGACAGGAGGCAGTGCTCAAACTCCTGAGCCTAGGCGATAATAGGCACACCGCCCAAGAACTATTACAGGGCATCACGGCGCAGACTGATCTGTGGCTGGCACCACTGAACCTGAAGCCAGGCATGGTTGTGTGTGACAACGGCCGTAACCTGGTGGCGGCTCTGCAACTCGGCAGACTGACACATGTGCCATGCCTGGCCCATGTGTTAAATCTGATAGTTCAGCGTTTCCTCAAGACATACCCCAATCTGTCTGATTTGCTCACGAAGGTGCGCCGCATCTGTGCGCATTTCAGGAAGTCCAGCACAGATGCTGCCACTCTCAGGGCAGCGCAGCGCCGCCTCCAACTGCCCGCTCACCGACTGTTGTGCGACGTGCCCACAAGGTGGAATTCAACATTAACCATGTTATCCAGAGTTTACCAGCAGCGCAGAGCGATTGTAGACTGCCAGATGTCAACTTCCACCAGAACTGGTAGTCAGGTCAGTCAGCTTCCTCAAGTCTACAATGAGGAGTGGACGTGGATGTCTGATATCTGTCAGGTGCTGAGTAACTTCGAGGAGTCAACACAGATGGTCAGTGGCGATGCCGCCATCATCAGCCTCACCATCCCGCTGCTTGGCCTGTTGAAAAACTCTCTGATCAGCATGAAGTCGGAAGCTTTGCGCTCGTCACAAGAGACGGGGGAAGAAGATTCCCTTGTTGATAGCCAAAGCACCCTCAGGTCTGTTTCTCAGCGCATATCGGAGGAGGTGGAGGAGGATGAGGAGGAAGAGGAGGAGAATGTTGGCGAGACACAAGAGGGGACCATTGTTCAGTCCTTCACTGTTCAGCGTGTATGGGCAGAAGAAGAGGAGTTGGAGGAGTTGGAGGAGGAGGAAATGGGCAGGCAGGCCAGTGAGGGGAGTGAATTCTTGCGCGTTGGTACTCTGGCGCATATGGCAGATTTCATGCTAGGCTGCCTATCCTGTGACCCTCGCGTTCAAAGAATTTATTCCAGCACCGATTACTGGGTATTCACTCTCCTGGACCCACGGTACAAGCAAAATCTTTCCACTCTCATCCCTGGAAAGGAAAGGAGTGTGAGAATGCATGAATACCAGCAGGCCCTGGTGCACAAGCTGAAACAGTATTTCCCTTCTGACAGCGCTAGCGGCAGAGTGCGTAGTTCTGCGGGACAAGTAGCGAGGGAGAGTAGGCGAGCAGGCAGCTTGTCCAGCACTGGCAAGGGTACGCTTTACAAGGCTTTTGCCAGCTTTATGTCACCCCAGCAAGACACTGTCACCTGTCCCCAGTCTCGGCAGAGTAGGGCTGATCTTTACAGAAAGATGGTGAGGGAGTACGTAGCTGACCATACCATCGTCCTAAATGATCACACAGCTCCCTACAACTACTGGGTTTCAAAGCTGGACATGTGGCACGAACTGGCGCTGTACGCCTTGGAGGTTCTTGCCTGCCCTGCCGCTAGCGTGTTGTCCGAGCGGGTTTTCAGTGCAGCTGGTGGCATCATCACCGATAAGCGTACACGCCTGTCGACTGACAGCGCTGACAGGCTGACGCTTATTAAGATGAATAAAGCCTGGATTTCTCATAATTTCCAATCTCCACCAGGTGAAGGAAGCTCAACCTGAATAATTTATGCACTCCTCCTCCTCATTTTCCTCCTTCTCTTCCTCTTTGTACACTAAAGCAGAGGAAACTGGCTATTTTTTGACAGGGCACACTGGCTCTAGCTATAGTACTTTATGCATTTAATTTTTCTGGAGGGCCACCTACCCGGTCCTCTGTTTTAAACAATTTTTGGGACTGCCACATACAGGCACTCAATCTATTAAATTTTTCTGGAGGGCCACCTACCTGCTCCTCTGGTTTGAAAACTTTTTTGGACTGCCACATACAGGCACTCAATCTATTTCATTTTTCTGGAGGGCCACCTACCTGCTCCTCTGGTTTGAAAACTTTTTTGGACTGCCACATACAGGCACTCAATCTATTTCATTTTTCTGGAGGGCCACCTACCTGCTCCTCTGGTTTGAAAACTTTTTTGGACTGCCACATACAGGCACTCAATCTATTTCATTTTTCTGGAGGGCCACCTACCTGCTCCTCTGGTTTGAAAACTTTTTTGGACTGCCACATACAGGCACTCAATCTATTTCATTTTTCTGGAGGGCCACCTACCTGCTCCTCTGGTTTGAAAACTTTTTTGGACTGCCACATACAGGCACTATCCAAATTAAATTGTCTCCATAGCACCCTCCACACGTTGTCTCCATTGCTACCTCCAAAAGTCGTCCATATAGCTGCCTCCATACATCGTCCCCTTATCAAACGAGGTGTGTCAGGCAGAAATTTGGGTTGTTTTCATGGATTCCACATCAAAGTTGTTAACTTTGTTGCCACCCTGCTGTGTTATCCACAAAATATACTGGCAAACTTTTATGATTAACCGATATTATTTCAGCGCTTCTTGCTCATCTGTTGATTACACTGCTGTGTAATCCACAAAATATACTGCCAAACTTTTACCATTTACGGATATTATTTCAGCGCATCTGTTTACATTCCCCTCACCCGCCATATCCCAAACTTATAAGAACGCTACTACACTTAACTTGGTGGAGGCTGGGACCGAGTCTGACCCTGGGGCTGGTCATATACTGCCGACGCCGAGGATTGCGGGGCCTACCTCGGTCTAGGTCTCAAAGGCCTACTATACCTCCTCCTCCTCCCACCCCTCCTCCACCTCCTCCTCCTCCGAATTACCATCCGTGGGCATGGCGCCATCAGTCGGTAGCTCTAGGCACAGCAGCAGTGCCGTCGCTAAGCGACAGCAGGCGGTGCTCAAACTGCTGAGCCTAGGCGATAAAAGGCACACCGCCCAAGAGCTATTACAGGGCATTCCACATCAAACTTGTTAACTTTGTCGCCACCCTGCTGTGTAATCCACAAAATATACTGGCAAACTTTTATCATTTACCGATATTATTTCAGCGCTTCTTGCGCATCTGTTTACATTCCCCTCACCCGCCATATCCTAAACTTATAAGAACGCTACTACACTTGATCTTATACAAAAGGTTCTTAGAAGTGCTGTTTGGGGAGTAGCCTAGAGACAGGGGCTTGGATTGGCGAAAGCTCGCCTGGCTGCGGAGCGCCAGCTCCATCTCAAGATCCAACTAACATAGTTTTAACTGCAGCACCTTTAATCTACTACTAGTTCCCTGCCTCCATACATCATCCCCTTATCAAACGAGCTGTGTCAGGCAGAATTTTCAGGTGTTTCACCAGATACATAGTGGAACGCGGCCCATCTGTCGCCGCCATGCTGGAAACCTGAAGTTGCAATCATAGCAGCACAATATGGATGCCCCATACTGTCGCTCTTAATCATGGAACCATTTCCGTAAAAACAATTAAAAATAGAACCACTATGCTATTCCATTATTCCTAGGTGAAATATTCAAACGACCCGGCCTGCTTTGAAAATTATAATTTTTTCAAAGTAAACGCTTCTGGCCCCCAGGCCCATTTTGGGTGGGGAGGAGCCGAGAGACAGGGGCTTGGATAGGCGAAAGCTCGCCTGGCAGTGGACCGCCAGCTCCATCCCAAGATTAGGCAGCCTCAGAGGCATCCATGCATGCTGCCCCTGCTGTTTCCTGTCCATTTTGCCTCCACGATCCTCCACAGCGTCCACCAATGTCTCATTTCAACTCTCTATACCCCAGACGCTGGAGCACGAGAGCATATGCAGCACATCATCCCCTTATCAAACGAGCTGTGTCAGGCAGAATTTTCAGGTGTTTCACCAGATACATAGTGGAACTCGGCCCATCTGTCGCCGCCATGCTGGAGACCTGAAGTTGCAATCATAGCAGCGCAATATGAATGCCCCATACTGTCACTCTTAATCATGGAAGTCGTCACCATGGCTGCCTCCACATGTCGTCCCCTTATCAAAAGACCTGTGTCAGGCTCATTTTTCGGGTGTTTCACCAGATACGTTATGGAACTTGGTCACTATGTCGCCACCATGCTGTGTTATCGACTAAATATACCGTCAACCTTTTGTTCACATAGGAAATCATTCCAGCGCTTCTTGCTCACCTCCTTTGGGGAAGCCTGAGTCCTTTTAGGGTATGTTGCCATGACACTCTCTAGCCTGCCGCTGCTGCCGCTGCCTCTGCATGCCGTCCCCTATAGTGTCAGGGTCAATTATTGGATGTTTTACATGCTATCTAGCTTCATTCTGTCACTCTGTCATGGCCATGCTGTTGCCCATAATTTTGGCATAATGGTGCGATTAAGCAGCCTCAGAGGCATCCATGCATGCTGCCCCTGCTGTTTCCTGTCCATTTCCGTGGTGTTTCCATCCTTTTCTGAGGTTCCCAGGTGTTTGGCCAAGCTTCCCTGTGCAGAGCCTTGGTCCCCTTGAAAAATGCTCGAGTCTCCCATTGACTTCAATGGGGCTCGTTATTCGAGACGAGCACGCGAGCATCGGGAAAAGTACCTCTCGAATAACGAGTACCCGAGCATTTTAGTGCTCGCTCATCTCTATTTGTCTCCAATGGAAAACCACAAAACGAATTGTCAAAAAGCCAAATTGGATATAATTCCACACCAAACATAAAAAAGGGGGTGGACAAAAGTATTGGCACTGTTTGAAAAATCACGTGATGCTTCTCTAATTTGTATAATTAACAGCCCCTGTAACTTACCTGGGGCACCTAACAGGGGGAGGCAATAACTAAATCACACTGGCAGCCAGTTGAAATGGAATAAAGTTGACTCATCCTCTGTCCTGTTTCCTTGTGTGTAACAAATTGAGCATGGAGAAAAGAAAGAAGACCAAAGAACTGTCTGAGGACTGGAGAATCAAAATTGTGAGGAAGCCTGAGCAAGGCCACAAGTCCATCTCCAAAGACCTGAATGTTCCTGTGTCTACCGTGCGCAGTGCCATCAAGAAGTGGCTAACCTCCCTAGATGTGAACGGAAAAGAAAAATTGCAGAGAGATTTCAACGCAAGATTGTGCGGATGGTGGATAAAGAACCTTGACTAATATCCAAACAAGCTCAAGCTGCAGTCCGAGGGTGTCAACACGTACTATCCATCGGCATCTGAATGAAAAGGGACTGTATGGTAGGAAACCCAGGAAGACCCCACTTCTTACACAGAGACATAAAAAAGCCAGGCTGGAGTTTGCCAAAACCTGAGAAAGCCGAGAACATTGAGAGAATGTTCTCTGGTCAGATGAGACTAAAGTAGAGCTTTTTGGGAAAAGGCGTCAACATACAGGAGATTACAGGAAAAAAAAGAGGCCTTCAAAGAAAAGAACACCGTCCCCACAGTAAAACATGACGGAGGTTCCCTAAATGATTTTGGGGTTGCTGTGCTGCCTCTGGCACTGGACTGCTAGACCGTTTGCAGGGCATTATAAAGTCTGAAGACTACCAACAAATTTTGCAGCATAATGTAGGGCCCAGTGTGAGAAAGCTCGGTCTCCCTCAGAGGTCATGGGTCTTTCAGCAGGACAATGACCAAAAAGCACAAGAAAATGGTTTGAGAGAAAGCACTGGAGACTTCTTAAGTGGCAGCAATGAGTCCAGACCTGAATCCCATAGAACAGTGGAGAGATCTCACAATGGCAGTTTGGAGAAGGCGCCTTCACATCTCAGGGACCTGAGCAGTTTTCCAAAGAAGAATGGTCTAAAATTCCAGCAGAGCATTGTAAGAAACTCATTGATGGTTACTGGAAGCGGTTGTTCACAGTTATTTTGTCTAAAGGTTGTGCTACCAAGTATTAGGGTACCGATACTTTTGTTTGGCCCATTTTTGGAGTTTGGAGTAAAATGATCAATGATTTGACCTTTTTTTTTCATTCTCTTTTGTCCATATTCATTGCAAGCAAAATAAATGAAGATATTAATACCAAATTGCACCCCTGCAATTCAGTATTATCTGAATTGCAGGGGTGCCAATACTTTTGGCCACCACTCTACATAAGTTTCCCATGTGCCTTTAATGCCTTATGGATAATGACTGATTATGATCAAGTAATTTGGCAGTCCTGCTACTTACTTTTATTTACTTTCAGCTCCACTGAATAGCAGGAGCTGTAGCAGAAGAGTTACTCATCCTGCTCCCTCCCCCTCTCCTATTCCTCTCCCTATCAGTGAGGACAGACTGTAAAAAGGAAGATACAAACGGTGATGCCATAAGAACGTCTTAGAGCAGTGAGAGAGATGGCAGCTGTGTATGTGCAGAGGGCAGTGTAGTGAGAACAGGGAAAGGCCAAAGCTTTCAAAGGAGGCAAAGGCACAGGTACATATTGTACATGCAGAGACATGTCTAATAGCAGGGATTTATGAAAAGTGGCCAACACTTTTAACTTATCCTGTGTCTTCAATTCTAAATTGGTTCACAGTAGTGTTCAGTACTTTAGTCTTTGTGACTTTGCCCTAAAACAACTTCTAGTAATAAAGACAGGAAGGGTGAATACAGTAAAAGAAAACCTCAAGCAAACTATTTCTGAATATCTATAGTTCTCTATGCACTGTGGATCGGCGGGACTTGTATCATAATGGGGGAGTGAATAAAAGACAATGGGCCACATTTATCACTCGTTTTTTCTGTTGTTTTTGCGCCTTTTCATTTAGGCGCACCGTTTTTGCGCCATTTTTGCGATTAAACGCCAAACTAGGCGCGCAGCAAAAATAAGCAGCTTTCCCTCATCTATCTTACCAATCCAGATGTTTTGCTGCGCCTAATGATATTCATCACTTGCAACGTTTTCATTTAGGCGCAAAAACACTCCAGCCCGAAGGTGGCGTTATCTGAGAAGAAAGCACTAAGCCTCTTTGCAGAAGAGCTCATTTCTAGCAGCAGAGCTCAACCAGACACTAGAACAGATAATAGATACATTAGATACTCTGCAGACAGAGGCTGCAGACTCTATTTACAGTTCATCACCTTCTATTTACAAAACATTCTGCAAAACGCTGAGCTCACAGCAAGAGAGAAGAGAACTTTGCACAAGTTTGCAGATACTACAAACAAGTGTCCCCCATGTAATTCTGCACAGTGTCTAAGGGGGATACTGTGCAGAATTACAGGGGTGCAGCAGGAGACCAGCACTGGGGGATCTCCTCCAGGAGAAGCCACTGCTGAGGAGGTCACTGGGTGCAGGGTGTCACACACCTGGGTGCTGCTGTGAGTGTTATCTTCATTCTGGGCTGTGGGAGAAGCAGAGTGGAGCTTGTAGCAGAATGACATGTAAGTGCCCGAATCTAACATTGCGCCTAAACTGCGCCTAAACTGTGTTAAAGTAAAGTGATTAATAAGAGGCAGAAAATATACTTATCACAGATGGTTGTAGCTTGTGATAATTCTGGCAAAACAGTGCGCCAGAATTTGGGCGCAACTACTACACTTAGGCGCACAAAAGTGATAAATGTGGCCCAATGCACTCAGACTGATTAGCATAAGCTTCGTGTTTTTAAAGCCTATAGAGTCATATAGAGTTATGATAAAAAAAAGTCCTGTGAAGAGCAGTTCCTCAGAAACAAGATACATATATGTATTAGCACATGGATCGATATGGATGCAGACTTACTGCTGGGGTGAATCCAGCAACCATTACACTGTGTGTGCAGAAACCTAAGTTGGCATAAGGGGGCACATTTGTCGGCACAATGGCGCAGTTAGCTTAGCTATGATGGTTCCCCTTCCCCCGGCAACCTGATCAAAAGGCTCCTGCCTCCTGCTAAATCCTGGTGGGCAGCAGCGATGCGTTGGCAGGGCACCTCTTCGCCAGGTCTGGCATAGGGGCTTTGGTAACACATCCCTTTGGTAACGCATAGGGGCTTTGGTAACGCAAAACCTTCTGGCTCATTAGCTTAGTACAAAGTTGGCACACATATAATCATTACGAACAGTGACAGTCATGTTACATCTCGTACCAATAATCTTTATGTATAGGGTGCCATCATTCTACTACACAGATTATGCGGTACATATACAAACATAAGACATTACCACATACACAGTCATCAGAACAGGAGTAAGGGCCTGCTCACAAGAGCTTACCATCTGAGTTTAAACAGTTACATTGGGTATGGAAAGTACAGACCCCTTTTCACTCTGTTTTATTGCAGCCAGTTAGCAAGATCAAAAACTCTGCACCCCATCTTGACAAAAATGTAGTTTTTTTTGCTAATTTATTAAACAAGAAAAGCTAAAATATCACATGGTCATAAGTATTCAGACCCTTTGCTGTAACACTCATATTTAACTCACATGCTGTCCATTTCCTTCCTCCTTGAGATGGTTCTACTATTTATTAGAGTCCAGCTGTGTTTAATTAAACTGATTGGACTTGATTAGAAAAGGCACACACCTGTCTATATAAGAGCTCATAGTGAATATTAACCGGTTAAGGACCGGGCCCTTTCCCGTTTTTTCATTTCCATTTTTCACTCCCCACCTTCAAAAATCTATAACTTTTTTATTTTTACACGTAAAAAGCTATGTGACGGCTCGTTTTTTGCGTAACAAATTGCACTTCATAGTGACCGCATTGAATATTCCATGCCATGTACTGGGAAGTGGGAAAAAAATTCCAAATGCAGTGAAATGGTGAAAAAACGCATTTGTGTAGTATTCTTGTGGGCTTGGATATTACGGCTTTCACTTCACGCCACAAATGACGCATCTAATTTATTCTTTGGGTCAGTACGATTACAGGGATACCAAATTTGTATAGGTTTTATAATGTTTTCATACATTTACAAAAATTAAAACCTCATGAACAAAATTTTTTTTTTTTTTTTGCCATTTTCTTGTGCTTATAACTTTTCCATACTTCATTGTATGGAGTTGAGGGTGGTGTCATCTTTTGCGACTTTTGATGATGTTTTCAATGATATTATTTTTAGGACTGTACGACCTTTTGATCACTTTTTATAGAATTTTAAATTTTTTTTAAATGGCAAAAAAGTGCCAGTTTTGACTTTGGACTCGATTTTCCGTTACGGGTTTAAACGCAGTAAAAAAACGTTATTATATTTTGATAGATCGGGCATTTTTGGACGCGGCCATACCTAATGTGTTTATGATTTTTACTGTTTATTTATATTTATATCAGTTCTAGGGAAAGGGGGGTGATTTGAATTTTTAGGTTTTTTCATTATAATTTTTTTTTTTAACTTTTTTTTAATTTTAATTTTTACTATTTTTCAGTCTCCCTAGGGTACTTTAACCCTAGGTTGTCTGATCGATCCTGATGTGGATTTTACTCCTCATACATTACAATGTGCTGATAGCACATTGTAATGAATGGGTTAACCCGAAGTAGCTTCGGGTCTTCGTGAGACCCGAAGCTACCATGGCAACTGATCGCCGCTCCCCGATGACGTCACGGGGAGCGGCGTTCCTCGGAAAGATGGCAGCGCCCATGCGCCGTCATCTGTTTGAAGCCGCCGACAGCTTTGCCGTCGGTGATCAGCAAGAAAACACCCGCGATCGGTGCTGGCACCGATCGCGGGTGTTACCGGTAAGCCTTTGCTGCAATATGCAGCAGAGACTTAACGGCTATGGAGAGGGCTCGGCCCGCGAGCCCTCTCCATGCATCGGAACACGACCGCCGCAGTGAATACACGGCGGGCGGTCGCGAACCGGTTAAAGCACATGACAATCATGGGGGTTAAGGAACTGCCCAATGAGCTCAGAGACATAATTGTGGCAAGGCACAGATCCGGCCAAGGTTCAATAATCCTTAAATGGCCGAAGTTTGGGACACCTACAACTCTTCCTCGACCTGGCCATTCAACCAAGCTAAGCAATCATGGGAGAAACGCCTTGGTGAGAGGTGTAAAGAAGAATCCCAAGATCACAGTGGTTGAGTTCCAGATATGCAGGGAGATGGGAGAAAGTTGCACAAAGTCACCTATCACTGCAGCCTCCACCAGTCAGGGCTTTATGGCAGAGTGTGCCGACATAAGCCTTTTGCAAAAAAATACATGAAGGACTCCAAGACTATGAGAAATAAGATCTGGTCTGATGAGACAAATATTGAACTTTTTGGTGTTTATTCTAAGCGGTATGTGTGGAGAAAACCTGGCACTGCTCATCACCTGCCAAATACAATCCTAACATGGTGGTGGCAGCATCAGGGCAGGGACAGATGGGAAGATGGGAAGATGAATGTGGCCAAGTACAGAGATATCCTGGAAAAAAAGCCTCTTCCATAGTGATCTGGACCTCAGACTGGGCCAAAGGTTCACCTTCCAACAAGACAATGACCCTAAGAACACAGCTAAAATAACAAAGCAGAAGCTTCAGAACATCTCTGTGACCATTCCAGACTGGTCCGGCCTGAGCCCTGACCTACATCTAATTGAGCATCTATGGTGAGACTTAAAAATGGCTTCCACCAACTTCCACCATCCAACCTGAAGGACCTGGTGACGATCTGCAAGCAAGAAAGGCAGAGGATCCCCCAATCCATGTGCGAAAAACTTGTTGCATCATTCCCAAGACAACTCATGGCTGTACTAACTCTAAAGGTGCTTCTACTCACTACTGAGCAAAGAGGCTGAATACTAATGACCATGGGATGTATTCAGTTTTTCTTGTTTAATACATTAGCATAAATATCTACATTTCTGTTTTTCTGTCAAGATGGAGTACAGACTGTACATTACTGAGAAAAAAAACAGTTTTGATCTAATTTACCAATTGGCTACAATGAAACAAAGAGTGAAAAATATAAAGGGGTCTGAGTACTTTCCTTGCCCTCTGTACTATACTCCAACAAATCCATACATCCATTATTGATAAATCTGTCCCAATGCCCAAACATACATAATGTTTGTGGTCATGTTGTGGTGAGCTAAGAGTTAGGAAAGTGACTAGAATGATAATCTATACGGAGAGTTCACACCCATAGAATTCAGGGTCAATTCTAGGGGTTCTCTTTTTTATCTACAGGATATTTCCTTAGATAAGCACATTTCTAGTATTTTGCTATCTTTTTCATTTATTTCCTGTTATTTATGTAATGATACTCGCAATGAACTCATACAAATCTTAAAATTCAAAGCACTTCGGCTGAATGTATTTGGGTTGGCAAACACAAGCGAGGCATTTGTGGAGGCTAAACATAATGATGAGGCTCCCAGGAGTCTTTGAGAAAAGTAGGCAAGCAGATAGTGTATGGCACATGTGACCATATACACACGTTGACAAAATTGTTGGTCCTCCTCGTTTAATGTAAGAAAAACTCACAATGGTCACAGAAACAAGTTGAGAAGTAGAAATAAATAAAATTTCTATAAAAATGAACAAATGAAAGGCAGCCATTGATTTTTAAGCATGCTTCAACAGAATTAAAAAAAAAAAAAATAAAACTCATACAGAAATTATGGTTGCCCTGAAAAAATGTGAGCAATTGAACAATTGAACTGGTAATCATATCGCGGGTCACAAGCTCATCCGTGCCTCTCCCTCTCTGCTGGCGCATCGCCCCCGCTTCTTACCTGTCCCAGCTCCTGTCATAACTCCCACGGCCGGGCGTGCACGTTTCCGACTCCTAGGCTTCAGTAGATTTCAAGGGCCAGCACGCCGCTAATTGGCACTGGCCATTTTCAGAAAACTATTTAAGCCTGCCTCTTCCTGCACATCCTGCCGGATCTTTGTGCTAATGCCATTGAGAAAGCTGTTTCCTGTGAGTAATTATGTGTATTGACCTCCCATTGTGTCCTCGGACTTGACCTCGCTCCTCTACTGCCAGCCTTGACCTTCTGCTCCGTCCCCAACTTTGCATCTCTGCCGCCTGCCTTGACCATCTGCCTGTCCTTGACTACCAGATTGCCTGCCGTTCCTGTACCTCAGCCTTGGCTGCCACCGCGGACAAGTCACACCTGCAGAACGACCTGGTGGCACCTCACCCCAGCAAGACCATCCTGCTTTGCGGCAGGCTCCGGTGAAGACCGGGTGCCACTTAGATTCCAGTCCCAGGCATCGACTTGTGTCATTGTCCGCGGTAGTCCAGGGGGTTCACTAACCCTGAGCTCAGACAAGATCCAGCCATGGACCCGCCAAGGTGCCGCCTTCAAGATCGCATACGATCAAGTCAATTCCAGTGGGAGTAATGACAAGGGCGAGATGTAATTGCAGTAGGGACCAAGAATATGAGAATGAGGTGAGGAAAATAACAGGCAGATTAAAATCTAGGGGCTATAAAGATTGGACGCTGAAAAGAGCTAAAATCAACACAGATGTTTCCATTGGGAATGAACTACAAAAACCAAGTAATGTACCATTATTGACCAGCAATGGTATCTATACAGTATATTGTAATGTAATGCTATGCTGTAGGATGCCGTAAGATGCTCGTGTTTAACGAATAATAACTTCTTTTGCGTGTGTTTCTTTGTATATGTATGCCGTCACAACCATTGTCCTCAAATGGGCATATATACATATATGTATATTTTTTCATTCCTATCTTATTCATGTATTTATAATCTTGTTTTTAATACATCTTTTACTTTCAATATCTTTATATGCAGTTGTCGGGCAAATCGGTATCTAGCGATTGACCAACCGGAGGTGCCTCTCTACAGGATATTATTTAAGAAAATAAAATACTTACAGATAACATGAGGAATGTCAGGCTGGTTGGTCCGCGATGGACCTGTATTTGCTGTCCACCAGGAAACGCTCCAAACAATGTAAATAAATATGTCCCCCGTTGTTTACTGATCATAGAATGTCACATGACCATGATAAGTCACATGACCAAGGATCCGAGAATAGCGTCGGGTTTCTCTGGCAACGGTTTACAAGTGCCGTGCAGTATATTAAAACAAAACTACGGACTGTTATTCAAGCGATTTTTGTGCAAACTGGTGGATATTGAATATCTAGCAAACTAGATATTATGTAAATAAATGAAGTCATTACTATTAACAATGTATTTTATTATGGTTATATTGTATTGGCTAAAAATGATGGGAAGTGAGTGGTTGATTGCCATAGTGGAGGTATTTAACACACGGGCCGACCACACTCCCCAGTCATGATTAAGAGCACTTGTTTGTGCTAGAAACGCGTTGACGATTTGACCATGCCACCTGTATTTTACCTGTTGGATGCCCTGAAAATGAAATAAAGGCGGTTATATTCTGCATAAAGCTGGATCCGAAACTCTTTCTCTTTTCAGAGCCCCACTCTCCCTCCAGGAGCGTTCCACACGACGTCAGGAGAACCTCTGCCTTTATTGTGCCAGTCCGAAGTACTTCATTGGGGCTTGTCCAGTCCGCCCCCAACGTCCGGGAAATGCCAGCACCTAGTGTTCTTGGGAAAAGCATCCCTAGGTGTGAGCAAAGCTTCTCCATGCCTGACTATTCCGGTGCTCCTCAGTTTCGGCACCCGCACTTTGATTCAGGTCTCAGCTTTCTTGGACTCCGGTTCTGCAGGGAACTTTGTGGATGCCGCACTGATCTCGTGGCATCACATTCCGGTGGTTCACTCAAGCAGCCCCTCATCACTTCCCCGGTCAGTGGCCAAGTCCTCTCTGATCTGGTTTGGTATCGCACTGAGCCAATTTCCCTGCAAGTCGGTAGCGCTGCATAAGGAGAGACTGTCCTTCTATGTGCTTTCACGCTCTACCTCGCCCCTCCTGTTGGGTCTTCCGTGGTTGCAGCTCCATGAACCTGTCCTTAACTGGATGATGGGGGAGATTCTTCGTTGGGGTCCAGAGTGTCAGTCCAACCATATGGTGGCGTCTCAGCCTGTACCCGTCTTGGCCTCCTCCGTGACTCCTAAGCCTTTGGAGGGCCTACCAACCTGCTACCAGGACTTTGCCAATTTGTTCTCTAAGAAGCAGGCAGAGACATTGCCACCACACTGTCCCTACAACTTCCCTATAGATTTGTTGCTGGGTACCTCTCCTACCCGGGGTCAGGTGTACCCTTTCTCCGTTCCAGAGACTACTGCCATTACGGAGTATATTAAAGAGAACCTGCAGAGAGGGTTCATACACAAGTCCTCCTCTCCAGCTGGTGCAGCATTTTTTTCGTGACCAAAAGGATGGCTCCCTCCACCCTTGCATTGATTATCGCGGACTTATCAAGATCACAGTTAAGAACCACTACCTCTGTCCTTAGACCTGACCCTGACCTCGCTCCTCCGCTGTCTTGACCTTCTGCTCCGTCCCCAACTTTGCATGTTTGCCGCCTGCCTTGACCATCTTCCTGTCCCTGACTACGAGATTGCTTGCCGTTCCTGTACTGCGCCTGTGGAACGACCTTGTGGCACCTCTCCACAGCAAGACCATCCTGCTGTGCGGAGGGCTCTGGTGAAGACGTTGGGGGCGTGGATGTTGGACAATCCGTACCAGACTCACCATAGACAGTTACATAAGTCGTATGATTGCAGCGATTGCCTTAAAATGTTGTGCAACAAAATATTAAGTAAAGGAAACCATCATTTCTGTCCCGGCCTGTTTCATTCGTTTTTTAAAAAATTCTGTTGAAGCCTGGCTGAAAAGCAACATCTGCCTTTCATTTGTTTATTTTTATCGAAATGTAATTAAAATTTACTTTTGTCAGATTCAGGTTATTTCCATGAAAAATTTTTTTTCATTAAACAAGGGGCACCTGTTTAAATATAATAATATTATATATCTGTAGGGACTAATAATGGGGATTTTTAGGGCACCAATTATTTTATTGGTTTTCTATAAGGCCCCTTCCACACTTGCGAGTGTGATTAACTGAACTCGCATCACACTCGCAGCGAGTGCTGCCTGGATCTCCCAGCCCGAACGCTGCAAACCGAACCTGAACTCAGCATCTTAGTTCAGTTCTGGTTTGCAGCGTTCGGGCCGGGTGGTCCAGGTAGTTCAGCGCATCACACTCGCAAGTGTGGAAGGGGCCTAATAATTGTGAAGAACAAAAAAGAAAAGTTCACAGCACAGAGATAATACAAACAGTGATGTCACAGTACAGGGATAATACACACACAGTGATGTCACAGTACAGTAATAATGCAGTGATGTCACAGTACAGGGATAATACACACAGTGATGTCACAGTACAGGGATAATACACACAGTGATGTCAAAGTACAGTGATAATGCAGTGATGTCACATAACAGCGATAATACACATAGTCACAGTACATATTATACAATGTAGCACAGGGTTTATGTACACCATGAAATTGTAGATCAGGAATAATACAAGACAATTACTGCTGAGTGAGTGGATAACTGATGCATAGAGCTCCATAATAAAAGTTAACATAGTTTAGTAAAATTCTTCATGTTGTCATAATTACAGGAACAGATCCCATCCATGTATGTACAGTATGTGCAATATCTGATGATAATTATACGTGACATGCAGTTACTGGTATTAAGTTAAAAAAAAACATTTTAAGGATAATTGTGCAATTTTCCATCCAAACAGCTTCACTTACTTTGCAAAACATCCTAATTAGTGATTGCAAATTAATAGTCTATAGGACAAGTGTGAAAAAATTATGTATGAAACGATAGATGTCAAGTTAAAGATTTTTGGGCAAATAGTAGAATAGGCAAATTCTTGAGCAGGTCTTATTTGTCACGGGTGTCCCTGCGTTCCACATCTCGGATCGTAGGCACACCTGTGCCCCTCTCTGTGGCTCCCCGTCCAATAGTTCGCACTCACCTCTCCATGCTCATGTTCCCGTTCCAGCTAGGCAGTGTCTTGAAGATTTAAAGGGCCAGCGCACCTTTGATTGGCGCTGGCACTTACGGGTTTCCTATTTTAGGCGGCTTCTCCCAACATTCCCGCCAGATCTTCTCATGCCATACAGAAAGGTTCCATTGCGTTCCCTTGCTGTTCGTTACCGTTTCCATTCCTGTTCCTGTTTCTGCATGGATCTCCTGTTGTGACCCTGAATTTGGCCTCTGACCTTGCATCTTTTCAACCTTCCCTGACTGTCTGCCTGTGCCTGACTCCGAAACTGCCTGCTGTATTTGTACTTCGACCTTGGCTGCCACCGCGGGCTAGTCACACCTGTGGAACGACCTTGTGGAACCTCTGGTGAAGACCATGTGCCACTTACAGTAGATTCCGGTCCCGAGTCCGGACACTATTCCTGCCCACTTTGAGGTTAGGGCAGTCATTGTCTATTGTCTATTAAACAACGATGACGGACTGGGCTGCAAACAACACGCATTTGTGGGCATGAGGCCGTATCGTGAAACTGGAGATCTTCCCATTTTTAATTATCCCAATTGCTTAATGTCAAGACTAAGTTAAAGGAAATCTACCATCAAAATAAAGCATGACAAACCATGGACACTCACTCATAGATCTAGCCACCACAATTATGCTAATGATTTAGAAGGGCTCTGGGGGGGCCCAACCAGTCCCTCTTTGTTGTAGCTTCACCGGCTGCAACACTGTCTTACCCTCTCCCCTGCTACCTCAGCACTTCTCCCCTCCCTCTGCTTGCTGTAATGTCACAGAGTGGGTGGGGTAAGCGCTCTTTGGACAATATAACGACCCCCATAGCCCTTCTGGTACATAAGCATTATTTTAATAGTTCATTTTAGAAGGAAGGAGGCCGTGGATAACACATATAAGGATATTACCACAGTCATGGTACCTGGATCTATGAGTAAGTGTCCCTGGTTTATATTTTGATGGTAGATTTACATTATTTAGATGTTTAACCACAAAAGCCCGAATAAATGTGAATGCAAACAGTTCTCCAATGAAGCTTTGATGACTAACATTGTACATGTCATACATAGAGCTTTGCTCCTGAGCCTCAAAGGTTGTTTTTTTTACATGTTTAGTCTTGGTCTGTTCCTGGCTCCACAATTATTTATTATTTCCTCTATGACACCAATATATCCCCCATCATTTTAGAGAATGCTTTACTTTCCAATTTCATAGGAAGTCAATTCAAGATGATTTCTTGAATTCACGGATTGGAGAACTGCTATCACTGCCATGTGCTGGCATACAAGACTTCGCTTAGCCTTGAAGAAAAAGCTTTTACCCCAGGTGTGAATCCCCGCCCTTAGCTTCTGCAAGCTACAACCGTGTTCAACAGAGGAGAAATATGGAGGCCTAAGGCCTAAGCTGCGGAGAGGTTTATCTGTGTCTAATGCCAATGGCAGTGTTGAATCAACTTTAGAAAATCTTCACCCTACTTTATCACCATGTAATAGATCTCAATAGCCTCCAAAATGAGTTGTCTTCTGCTGGACCTCTGGAGCATTGGGTTAGGGTCACACTGCCAAAGTATTCTCCAATGGGCCCAGACACGCATTATGAAGGCTACTGAAGTTTCATTAATAGAAATGTTGGAGTTTGAAATCTAAAAAAAATTTCAGCCTGACAGAATTCCAGCCTGACAGAAAAAGGCACAATGTTCCCATGCTAAGGTCTCTTGCCCTGAAATAGGTGCAATGCCTGACGTACGACTAGGAACTCCATGTTTTGGCTAAAGAGTCTTATTCATGGTTTTTGAATGAATAAGGATCTTTAGCAGAAACGTGTAGGTTGTTTTCTGTTTTTTACGTAGATATTTGTATTTTTATACTCGCCAATAAAGAAAATTGCACCTTCTATGACTGTTGATCTGTGTTGGGAACATTTTTCCTACCGTTTATGATAAATTTCCCACCCCCGATTTCATAGACATCATGGGGGAGATTTATCAACAAGTTTCTGAGGTAAAACTGGTCTAGTTGCCCATGAAAACCAATCGGATCTCAACTTTAATTTTATAAATGGCTGTGGGAGAATGAAAGCTGAGCTCTGATTGGTTGCCATAGGCTCTAAGAGACTTATGATCAATCATAAATCTTTTTTTTATCAATTATTGATCACATATTGATGAACTGTATCCATGATAATCCTGGATGTATATGCTCTTTTACAAATCCTTTATACTTGAACCCACCAAGGCCTTCAAAATCAAAAAGATCTCATTTATTTTTGATGTTCTTGCAATATAAAATAAAGCCACCTAGAAAGTAGAATAATGAACACCGAGGAACCAAAGTGTCCCAAACCAAACAGTCTCCCCCGAATATTCACTCAAGCCTTTCTAGCTGAAAGTTTTCACGTATATTGGATACATTCCGATTTAAGACAGTTTTATGTAAACAAAATTACACGGCGTCATCCATAAATCCCTGTTCATGGCATATTAATACATCAATCTGCTCTTTTTTAAACATCAATACATTCCTCACCACCCACACATCTAACATCCCACAACTGACAAGAAACCAGAGAACTCTGCTGCTTCCCTCCTCCACAGTCAACTGAGGCAAGCGAGATGAATACGAAGACAGAAACCAATTACCAATCTCATTACCTCAAGAAGGAAAAAGCCCAATTTCCTATATATTTATATATTATACAGGCAACGTGTCTGTTGTTACTCAACAGTAATATCACACAAGATGATGAGTACATAACTACAAGGTGGAGACCTCCTCCAGGTGTGGTCTGGACAGTTGCTTTTTGTTCTATTACTATGTTATTTTATTTATTTTATGTTGTTCTATTACTTCTAATCTTATCTTAAACCATGTTGAATCCATTGACTTGTTTGTGATGAAGGCATTTTAGCTCCAGTATTTAACTTATTTTGAAGTCACTTGATTTTATTCCAGGGTATTGGCCCACATTTACTAAAGGCTGTGCACCCGTTTTCTGTCTGACTTTGCACATTACTTCTAGTGGAAACTGCTTGCACAGGTATAAGAAGTGATTGGGCGACATTTGTGTCACACACGACCATTTTTGTGGCGCACTAGTCATCATGTGACACAAATTAGGGGGCGTTCCAGCGCTCAGTGTGACTGTTCCAGATTTAACATTCAAAGTCCGACAGAGTTGTTTCGCATGCCCCATTTTAAAGGTGCACAAAAAAAAAAAGTGGCACACTCTGTCCGGGCAGTGCAGGGGGCGGCAGATTCATTAAGAACGGGCACCAGAAATCATGAATCTGGCGCCCCCTGCACACTACACAGGACACTGCACATAGTACAGACTGCACTGTTCTTAGTAAATGAGCCCCTTGGTATCCACATGCCTTAGCTAGGTGACAATCATGGAATGTTGGGAGATACATATGTAGATCACTTTTATTAGGTATATCTAAAAGAGAGAACATTTGTAACAATTGTTCCCTCACCTATACATAGCCATCATCCAGCGCTAGTATGGCCTATTCCAAAGGAGCTACCATGCTTAGGAGATATGGACTACCCAGCTTGCACCACTATAATGGGGCTGGGTCAATGGAGAGAATGTAGAGGAGCCAGGAAATTAGAAAGTGGTAAATACTATATGGGGTCATAGCAACGGGGAACTTGGGTCAGTTGAATCTAGTGTTTTCCTTCCTCTTTCCATGAATGATCATGTTCAGATATTTGTGGCCAGCTTTCTTAAACAACTATCCCTATATTTGGAGCTCACCTGAAGTGAAGCACCTTGGCAGCACAGTGGCTCAGTGCTAAGCACTTCAACCTTGCAGCGCTGAGGTACTGGGTTCAAGTCCCATCCAGGTCGAAATCTACAAAGAGTTTGTATGTTCTCTCCGTGTTTGTGTGGGTTTCCTCCCACACTCCAAAACATACTGGTAGGTTCATTAGATTGTGAGCCCCATGGGGACAGGGACTGATTTGGAAATCTCTGTGTAGTGCTGCGGAATATGTTGGCCCTATATATATATAAAGGAATTATTATGTTATTATTAAGCACAAGACAATATGATAGCTAGAGAGCTCTCTATTGAAAAACCTGGTATATCAACCGGAAGAGAACTAACATTCAGGCTACATTCAGGCGTCCATTGCCCGCCGTACCGTAGCACGGTGGGCGCACGTCAGTGCGCGGGGAAAGGAGGAGGAGGTGAGCGCCAGCTCACCCCTACCCTTCTCTATAGAGATATATGGTGCACTGCGCCGTATGCTGTGAAAAGGTAGAACATGTCCTATCTTTTCACGGGGTACGGAGCGGTATGGTGACGCAGGTGTGCTCCTCTGTACCGCTCTGGTAGGGTGCCTTGCGCCCATTGCTGTCTATGGGGGGCATATATCGGCCATAAATACATCAGCCATGTAAACGTCCCCCATACGGCCGTCTGAATGTAGCCTTAACAAGATAAAATGTTTGCACCACTGCGGCACTATAAATACTCACACAATGCATATAAACTTTATATAAAAATTAATGATTAAAAATGAGATATTCAGTATAATAATCTAGATATAGTTCATATTCTAGATCTCAATGTTCTTTATTCATTAGACAGTGGAATACCCTGAGAACGATAAAACATAAAAATGATCAATGAAAATCATAATAATAGCCCATGGATTGCTGGATGTGGAATGATTCTCAAAATCAAAGTGGAAAATCAATTTTCTGGCTGATCCAACTTCAGTGGAAATGAGGCTGAGCAGTGTGCGGCCTCCACGGCATGTGGGATAGTATTATTCTTTGATAGAGTGGATATTTTGGGACATAGCGATACCTAAGATGCTTATCATTTTTTGGTTTATTTTTATATGAAAGGGAGGTGCTACATGACACCGCCTGCAGCTCTGTATTGTCAAATTTAATAGTGGATACATCTGAATGCATATCGGTGAGACAGGTTAATGATGTTGACTACACATAAAATGCTTGTTAGATTCCTTGACTACTACAGTACCATAAAAATCCTCCAAGACAAAACCTGACCCCCACTGATCTCCTACCGATACCACAATCCCAACTCCACCCCCACTGTATATATCCTTTAAGTGCAACTCTTTCTCATCTCATAAACCAGAAACCTCGCACCCACCACTCCCACAGACAAAGAGCTAAACATTATATAGATAATATTTGGATGATCTGTTCTCCCCTACTTGTGATTGAGCACACCCAAAACTGTGCTTTATGTTCAAACATCTGAAAACCTACCATCAAAACCAAGCATGGATAAACCAGGGACACTTACTGACTATGACTGTGACATATTTGTTGTCCATGGCCTCCTTCCTTTTAAAATCAACTTTTAGACTGAGGGACTACCTTAGCCACTCTGTGATCTGGTTTTACAGACTGTTTCCTTATCTTACCCTCCCCTCTGCTCTCATCACTTCCTGCTCCCTGCACAACTGCTGAGGGAGTAGGGGAGGGTGAGACAGTGAAACAGTCTGTAAAGCCAGATCACAGAGGGTCTAGGGTTGCCTCTCAGGCCCATTAGCATCATTGTAAAAGTTGATTTTTGGAAGGAATGAAGCCATGGATAACAAATATAAGAAGATTACCGCAGTCACGGTCGGTCCCTGGATCTATGAGTGTCCCTGGTTTATCATGCTGGATTTTGATGGTAGATTTCCTTTGGTCTCATCTGTCCAGAGGATACTATTCCAGAAGTCTTGTGGTTTGTTCAGATACAACTTTCTAAACTGTTGCTAATTGGGGTTTCTCCTGGCAACTATTCCAAACAAGCCGTACTTGTTCATTAATGGGAAGAGCGACAACTGTTTGTAGTCAATGTGAATGTTTTCCTCTTCCTCACTAACCTTTTGTAAATGACACTTATTATCTATGATGGGAGCAACTTCATCTATCCACTTTTACTGAAATCCAAAGATCATTGCGGGCATTAAATGGTAATTATAATCTTGCCCTGAGTAATGACATTTGTGTAGTCTGAAACTGATAGAACACTGTTTCACCCATTTGAGGAGGCAGGGACCGATACATTGACACATACATACCATTCATTATTATCTGGTAATCCCAAGTGTCCTTAACTGATAGAGGACTCTTCTTCATTTCCTTTTACAGAGAAGATGATGGCATTTTATATAGGGGACAAATACTGTTAGTGGGGCCATTTAATATTTCTTGCAATGTACTAAGTAGCTGGAAAAAATCCAAATGCGGAAAAATTATAGTGAAAACTCACCTGCACCATTTTCTTACACATTTTGTTTTTATGGCTTTCACTGTGCAGTCCAAAATATATATCCCCTTTATTCTTTGCATATACAGCGCCGTCAGAATCTATTAAAATACCGATTCCCCCACCCCTAGAGTTTACATACAGCCCCCTCCCATGGTCTGTATACAGCCACCTCAGTTTATGTACAGCCCCACCAAAATTCTATATATATACAGTCCCCCAAATGTATATACAGCCCACACCAGTATATACATATCAGGTGTCAATTAACAGTTATATTGCAACATACTGTGAATGATCAGACTCCCTAGGGTTTAAACACCCTGGGGAGCTTAAAGGACTTGGATGCAGCAATGTATACCAAGCACAGTTACATGCTGGTGGTGGTCCCCTGAAACAGGATCCATTCTTCCCTTATCTTCTAATAGCCTAGTTTTGGAGTAAATCATATTTTACAATTATCCAAACGAACCTCAGGGGCTTCCCTTTATGTCACAGAAACCAATGCTTGCTCCGCCTGACAGCACTGGTTCTCTGGTTGCTTAGGGGTGGGAAGAGGCGAGCAGTAACGATGTACAGAGGCGTGCATAATTAGCAGAAGACGGAGCCAGAAGGGGCTTCTGTGATGTAGATTAATTAAAAAGACAATTTTCTCCAAAACTAGGCTATTAGAAGATAAAGGAAGAATGGATCCTGTTCCGAGGGACACACACCAGTGTGTAAGTGTGTTTGGTGTACAATACTGTATCCATGTGGTAGATAACAAGGGGGCAGTGCACTTATTACCGTATACATGCCCTCTCCATGTTGACCACTCCCTATCAGTAATGACCACTCCCAACTGCATTGTCCTCCAACCACTGATTGGAAGTGGCCATTACTGTATGCATGCCCTCTCCATGTTGACCACTCCCAGTGGTTGGAGAACCATACCAAGAACAGCCATATACCCCTCCAACCAAGTGGTTATCATAGACGGTTGTCTGTAATGACAGGCTGCACTATCCCTTTACCTGCGGGTAGCCTGTAGCATACAGGATGTCAAAAAAAAGTCATGAGTCCTGCTGCCCAGAGGTCAAGTGACCAGCAACTCCTGCTGACTACCAAGACCCTATTAGTGTCTTATACTCACCCTCTGAACGTTTCGTATTAGTGGAAAATCCCTTTGAGTGTTGGCATGCCAGGGCCACATTACTTTTTATCCAAGTAACTATAAAGCAATTTCATGCACAAACCCAGTATAGAACATAATGAAAATATTGGAGGAGTGCTGTCCCATAAGCGGAGAATGAGAGACGTGCTGTCCTGCTCCCTTCATTTCCTTTTCAATACTTTTGGGACTTACATCTTCAAAGAAATTTGTGTTGCTTGCTGGAGTAAAATTGACTTAGCTCAGGAAATGAGTTGTTAGCTTGGTTAACCATCACATGGGTCTGTTGATGTGTTATATGCTGATAAACATATCAGGACTTGCATGACTAATGGATTCTTATTTATGATCTCTTTTCCCTATTCTTTACAACACATAATTAATGGCAAATTAAGTTGCACAGCCTGTTTATGGGTTGGACCTTGACTTATTGGGAAGCTATCTTCTTCTATTGGCTGCAGCTATTAGCTGCTGAACAGCCAATCCGGCAAGTTAATGCCCATAACAACTAGCCATGGCTATGATTGGTCAAAGGAACACACTATCCAATCTCCGGGTCAGGAGGAAGGCCCCCAAACACAGGTTTGGCGCCAGCACTGGGCCTACCTGGGCAAGTGCTGGGGCACATAGCAGCTGGGGGAGCCCACATAAGGCTGTACGTGAGTAATTTTATGCTGGTGAGGGGGGCTGTATCTAATGAATCCATAGAGAGTTGGGGGGTTATATAAAATAATCATGGGGGGCTGTTTGCTATGATAAACTAGAGAATATTTAAGGGAACAGGAGACTGTTTTAGTTTCTGAATTTATAATGCTGCTCGTGAGTTCACTGCAAAGGGCCCACTGAGGTTCTGTCGCCCAGGGGCCTACTGAAACCTAGAGCTGACCCTGCCCAAACACCAAACCCTTGTCCCCAACCTGATATATATGATGTGACTTTTTATGTTTTTTTGCCACTTTTTATTCCACAGTTGCAAACAACCCACATAGAATGAGACACTGCCAACGGATTTATCAAGGGCCAAAGCCTGTGTACAGTAGGGGAAATTTCTCATTATAATTTGTCTTTGATTTGGTCTTCTATGGTCAATTCTATTTTTGTTTTATTGGAATTCATCATGTGATTCTATGTATTTTGTTGTTTTTTTTTTTTGTCTCATGATATTAGTTTTTTTTGCATTTGTCGCAAAATGTCTTTTTGTTTTGGCACACATGTCCCTCTAAGGAGAAATTGCTCTTGATAAATTTGGTAGTGGTTTTTGTCCTATTTCTATGCCAGGGGGTGACTGGAGTCATTTTGTACCAAAACATGCACTTAAATGATAATAAGTGCCAAATCCCAAATCATGAATTTAGTTCAGTATTGTGAAAATTAGTCTAAACAAATAATAAATATGGCGCAAGCTGGGTTCATTTTAATGTGACTTTGCACTGTCCTATGTTCATTTGTACCACAACTGCACCAAAACAACGCCAAACACAGACAAAAGCCCCAATGATAAATTCCCACTTGAGTTTTTTTTAGTATTTATTTAAGTATGATGCTTATTTTCCTTGAAGTTAGTTGTGTCAAGAGAAGCAACAAAAAAGCATTAGTAAAGGATTGGTTAATTGGTTACTTACCACAGTCAACATAAAGCCTCTGGCACTCCCTAAGAAGATATTTACCAAAGGGCTTATTTACACGTCCTGCTATGGGGGCCATGATCTGGTCCCCCCCCCCCCCCCGACCAGATCACGCTCCCCCCCCCCCCCCCATTGACTTCTATGGCTCCCGGTGATGGTGAGCACACAATGAGGCAGATTTACTTACCCGGTCCGTTCGCGATCCAGCGGCGCGTTCTCTGCGCTGGATTCGGGTCCGGCCGGGATTCATCAAAGCAGTTCCTCCGTCGTCCACCAGGTGGCGCTGCTGCGCTGAAGTCCGCTGGAATGCCTTGAAATACACCGGCCTATCCAGGATGAAGGTGAGTGAAATTTTCGCGACACAATTTTTTTTTTAAATGCGGCGGTTTTTCCGAATACGTCAGGTTTTCGTTCGGCAACGCCCCCCGATTTCCGTCGCGCGCATGCCGGCGCCGATGCGCCACAATCCGATCGCGTGCGCCAAAAACCCGGGGCAATTCAGGTACAATTGGCGCAAATCGGAAATATTCGGGTAACACGTCGGGAAAACGCGAATCGGGCCCTTAGTAAATGACCCCCAATGTGTCACCGCACCACCACTGAGTTGGGCAGCTGCTCGTCTGGATATGGAGGGAGGAGAGGTGAAAATCGCTCACCCCTCCCCCTCCAGGTCCTGTGCTCGCTAAGTATCCAGTCCTGGCCAGTACACGGCCTTGGGAATGTACCCTAAGTTTCACTTAAAAGCCCTATGGAAGATTCAGGATCACCAGCCATAATATATGTGGTATGCACCCAGGGTAGGAAACAGACAGTTGTATGGGAAATGCTATACAAGTTAGCGGTAGAATTGCTATTTTATGCTCAGTAAGAGATGACTGAGAGATGACGTTTCTTCTCCAATTCGCAGAGCAGAAAGTCCATTGCTTTGCACTGCTGTCCTGGGCTCAGTATCTCACTTCTACCTGGTTCCCTGCTAATATTATAACACATGGTACCAGAGAACCTGAATTCTACCATATCCTGTTATAATGGCACCAAGTAGTAGTTATAACTGGATCTGGGCTATTGATTTTTATACAGTAAAAGCATAGGACACAGTGTGAAGACTTCAGTGGGAACCTGTCATTAGGTTTTATAGTGAACATCTGGTGACAGGTTCCCTTTGAAAGGAACCTGTAACCAGGGACCTCATTTTCACTAAAGACAGATTGCAGAAGCCCATCACACCTGGGCTTTGGTTTGGATGCATTTCAAAAAACAACATGTGACTTGTCTGTGTTACTCACTCCTCAGATCTTAGCCCCCACCTTTGTGCTCCTGTACAGCTGCTTTGTCAGGGTGCAAGGTAAATTATAACACACAATTATATTGTAATGCAAATGATTATAAAAGGCAGAGAGGCATTTCTGCAATGCAACTGTAATAGGTTTCTCCAAACCGTCTTTAGTAAAAATTAGGTCCCTTGTGACAGGTTCCCTTTAAAGGAAACCTACCACCACAAATCTACCTATAAAGGTAGATCGGGTGGTAGGTGAATCAATGGGACGTGAGGATAGCCCTTTTAAGGGCTAATCCTCACGTCCCCGCACTGTTTTATAAACTTTTATTACATTAATATGTTAATTTACTTATGCGGCTACTGGGGCGTGGAGTAGCCGCATCTGAGGTTACACGAGGCGGCTACTCCACGCCCCGGTAGCCACATTACCCCTCCTACTCACCATGTTCGGCGCGCAGCTGCTCGTAGCTGCGCGCCCTCGTCCGCCGATCCTGACGTCTGCGCATGCGCAGAACAGCAGGCCCGCGCCTGCGCGGTCACTGCTCTGAAGCCGGGGCTGCGCAGGCGCGGGCCTGCTGTTCTGCGCATGCGCAGACGGCAGGATCGGCGGACGAGGGCGCGCAGCTACGAGCAGCTGCGCGCCGAACATGGTGAGTAGGAGGGGTAATGTGGCTACCGGGGCGTGGAGTAGCCGCCTCGTGTAACCTCAGATGCGGCTACTCCACGCCCCAGTAGCCGCATAAGTAAATTAACATATTAATGTAATAAAAGTTTATAAAACAGTGCGGGGACGTGAGGATTAGCCCTTAAAAGGGCTATCCTCACGTCCCATTGATTCACCTACCACCCGATCTACCTTTATAGGTAGATTTGTGGTGGTAGGTGTCCTTTAAGGTTTACTCTAAAATTTCACTGAAAGGCAAATAAAACTAACTTTTTGCCTAGAAGTGTGTAATAAATAAAGTCTTTACACCTTCTGGTGACTGTATACAGACCATTACTGAGATTGTTACAAATGCTTTTAGTTGTGTTCATGGTACTATATAAAAATGCACAATATAAAAAAATAAGCTACAAACAATATTGTAACAAAGGGCTTGGATGCTCGGTGAGTTTATGAGTATCAGATGTCATGAATTCTTTATTCCACTACATGTGACAGAGGGCTGTTCTGGGGCTATAAAAGATGATCTCGTTTACAGAATGAGTGAAGTCTTAGAGAGTTTGGGAAAGTGGATGAGTTGTTTGGAGCGCGGCATCCTGGGATCTGGCTGTACACTGTCACTAATGTGCTTCAGGCAGGATCTTTTCCTGTTCTGCAGAATTTGTTTACATTTCTCAGCCTCCCAGAGGACTAATATTCTGGCTTTAATATTTGGACTGTTTTTAACCTTTTTGCTTCATGTTTAAAGTAGAGCATGTGATGCTGCAGGTTGTTTATTTTATATACCACATATGTTTTATACATTTAGCCCTGCATGACCTGTGTACATGCAGGTTTCCCATCATTTGCTTTCATTTAGTCTCTCTTTTTTTTGGATATTACCAGTGTTGTTACCGTGCGGTTTAACAATTATTCAACCAAAAAAAAAATTTCTATGAAGCATTCCTCCTCTTTGAAGCTCTGGAGGATGACCTCTGCAGGGAGTGCCAGCAGTTCAGCCCCTGCTTCTTCCAATTCTGCAAACCTTCAAGAGCTCAAATCCAAACATCTCTGTTGACAAGAAGGGGGTGACAGGTTAGGACCAGAGCTTACTGCTTATGGCGTCAGTGCTCGAAATCTTTAGGGGAAAACCAATCCAAAGGTTAAAGGACCACCAGGGTTCTCCTGGATTCTTACATTCAATACAACACAAAATGCTTGTTTCTAATGCTATAGTACAGAAGACAGGGGCTTCTGAACTGACACTCTCCCTGCCACTACTAAACTTGACTCACCTCATGTGAAAATGCAGTGAGAAGAGTCATATTTACTGACTTTTGGGGAGATGTTTTATAATTAAATGGGGTTTTCCCACAAATCACCTTTCCACGGGATAGGGCCTTACTTGCTGACCAATGGGGTGTCAGAGATGAGACCCCCACAGATCACGAGAGCGGGGGGTTGATGTACCCTAGTTGGACCTTTTGTCACTCCTTGAGATGAATGGAGCAGCCTTGCCATCTGTGTCCGGCCGCTATGCTAATCTCGGGGAGAAACGAGGGGTCTGACGGGTACATTGTACCCCATGTTCTAGTGATCTGCGTGGGCCCCATCACTGAGACCCGCACTGATCAGCAAGATAAGCTGTGGATAGGGCCTAACTTGTTTATTGGGAAACCCCTTTAAATGGGGGACATTTTACCTTCTGCCAGGGATGGCAAACTTCCTAGAGACCGAGTGCCCAAACTATAATGAAAACCCACTTGTTCAAGTGCCAACAAGCAGTAACTTGCTCCTCCCTACAGGAGGCGGTCTTGAGTCCTGTCTGACAAACTCTGTGCTGGGGTAACGGCCTGAGTACCTCCAGAGAGGGCCACCTCCGGCACCCGTACCATATGTTCACCATCACCATAATAGTTTCATGTTTGGCCCCACAAACTGCACCCTAAACTACACCCTTCAGTTCAGCCTAAATCTCCTCAATAGGTGTACTTATAGTATAGATAGTAGTCACTATTGTGCCTTAAAAGTTACTAGAGGGAACATTACAAGTAAATAAAGTGTAACCATTATATACTGTAATAATTAAACTAACTGCTAACTCTCTAAATAACAAAACTAAATGTTCCAGAATTCTTTCACAAATTGTGTTTATGTTGTGCACAAAATGTACGGTATTAAGCATTTTTATTATTTTCTCATGGCAACTCTTTTTTTTTAAAATATAAGTCTTTAAGAGTTGAATTTAATTCCATCATGTATTGAGTCAATGAGCTTCAACAAATTTATCAAGTCACGGCATCAGTTTGGCTGAAGATGCAGCAAATTGTTATCTATACCTCATATAAAGACCTATGTGTCACCGTGGTTACAGATTACAAACAATCCCTGTGTAGTCAGATACACTTCAATCTGTTGCCAAATATTTGGTTGATTTTCAGTAAGAAGGGAGCAGAGAAAAGAGACTTTGGCTTGTTTGTTGGTCATGGAGATACTTACTGTATCTCTGTATTGACCTATAGAACACAGAGCGATGGTTTTAAATAGTTTTATCATTCTTTTTTTTTAGTGTGGCCAACCATGTGCCTAAAACCACTGCTGTATCATAGAAATACAATCTCAAATAGTCCATATTTCCAAATTGCATGCAACTATTTTAGGCTTCTTAATCCACGTCAGTGCCTCCTGCATATATTAAAGGGGTTATCCGGGTTTAAAAAATTTCTTATGGCCGGGCTGGGGAGGGCTATTTAAACACAATAAACATGTACTTACCTCCTCCGGTGCTGCCGATGTCCCGTGGCCGGTCTTCTCTGTGCGCCGGTTTCATTACAAGTGAGCACAGGGAGCTTCCGGCCGTCCGGATGCTCCCATGCGCACCATCTCCCAGTGCTTACAACGCTGAGAGATAGGGACGGATGGGAGGAGCCGTCCACATCGCGGACTGGAAGCTCCCTGTGCGCGGCTTCCGTGCCCCTGTAAACAAACAGGGGCACGGATCGAAGGGACCGCGGCGCGGGACATCAGCAGCGCCAGACGAGGTAAGTACAGGTTTATTATGTTTAACTAGCCCTACCCAGCCCGGCCATAAGAAATTTTTTAAACCCGGATAACCCCTTTAAGTTTTTTTTCCTTTTTAAAAAAAGTAGAATTACAAATGGAACATGAAGTAGTTGTAGGTTTGGATGAACTATTGAACTGCTAAACTCCTTCTTATTTTATAATGAATAGAAGATGTGGAGTATAATAATAATAATAATAATAATAAAGTTTGCTGTATATTTTGTTGTTCTTTTGTAATTCTCACCTCCGGATTGGTTTACATATTGTAACAATATAGTGACACCTAGTGGCTCTCGTAGAAGGCACACATACACGCATGAATGAAAAAAAACTCTCCAAACAAATGCAATACCGTTATAAAACAGCATATTTATTAAAAAAAATAAACACTATTCTCTACAGTGTCAGTTCATTAATAAATATATTAACATAAAGTTTAGTAGTCATTAAATTAACAAATAAAAAAAAAAATCATAATATATACAAGAACTGAAACATTCCAGGAATTCAAATTGGATGAAAAATCAAGAATACAAACCATTTTATACACAGAAAAAAAATAGTTAAAAATTAAAATGTAAAAAAAACCCCTTAACTTCTGTTTATCACAATGTAACCACTGCATCCCCAATGTCATGGCCTTACCAAAAATGCAAAAATAGATTTCAGTTTTTTAGGGGAGGGGTAGAAGGTAAGAAATTTTTTTTATGTAAGAGAGAGATAGAGACTGATCTTATTGCATACCACCCAGGGGTCAAGCAAACAATTATACTATGTGAGGAGTCCCATCCCCAGCTCAGTGTTTGGCCAACGCACAGTCCATGATTCATGAACCAACCATGGTCTTGTGGTTTTATAGCCTTATTATGGTGGGTCAGAAGTAGATCTATATTCTTCCTGCCTCCCTCTGCCCTAATCTGTAATTGAATAATCCTGGAACATAACCTAACTTGTCAAAAACGTTATTTTATTAATATGTAAATTAACTGCAGAGGCTACTGGGGTGTGGAGTAGTCTCAGCTCTCAGTGCCCAGACAGGCTGGTACACGCCCCAGTAGCCTCTGCAGTTAATTTACATATTACTAAAATAATGTTTTTGACAAGTTAGATTTGGTTCCAGGATTATTAAATTACAGATTATGGCAAAGGCAGGAAGGGGGAATCTACCATCAGATCTACTTCTCATACAGGTTTCCTTTAAATGTATTTAATATATTAGGAACATAGGTGCTAATCCCAATGTAAAACACTTAAAATAAGAAGGTAACTAAACTCTGTATATTACAGTGCAATATTAGCTGGCGCGATACATGACTGCATATAATGAGAAGCAGATTTTGTACTGGGAAATATGTAACAAAAACAAAAAAGATTTCAATATTTAGTTTGGAAGTTAAAAGGAAACTATTTCATCATGACGATGCAAATCCGGTGAGTATACGTGCCATTGAGGTCTCAAGGCTCTAATGTAATTATCCCAATGCTGTATGTCCATATTTATATTCCGGGGAAAAAAAGAGAGAACAAGAAATGTAACTATGCGTGACATTATGAGGAAAGAGAAGGCAATGGTGCGTGAAAACTGATAATGTAAGACACTTCTCTGCTACCAGTAGTTCAGGAGTCCAGATAATCAGTCAGTATGCATGTTGGGAGTAGTAGTTTTACAACATCTAGAGTGCCGAGGGTTACTGACCGCTGTTCCAAGATATGCAGGACTACTAAGGGATGAATAGAAATAAGTTTATTAAGTTCTAAGCATTTGAAGTAAAATAAATTCTAATTTTGCTGCTTGCAGTCTCGCCTGTCTATCGCCTAAACCTCCCATCTTCTCTTCTCCCCCTCCATAGACTTCAATGGTGAGCTGTAATATGACCCTTCTGCTTTCCTTGCCCAAACAAGATGATATTGTAGAGTGAAATAACTTTTGTGAGAAGAAAAAATGCTAAATAAATGGAGAAAAGGATATTTTCCCCTGATGATATATGATATATTACACAATTTCATATATTCCCGTATATTATGGATTAAGGGGTTGAGCACTTTCAGTAAATAATTCATATTGTTTGTGTAATTAAAGTTATAGATCTCCAATATATTTTCTGTATCAATTCCTGATGATTTTTCTGATCTTTGCTTTCTGTCATTCTATAGGAAACTTCATTATGTAGTTCCTGTGGATACAAACCAGACCCTAGTCATGTGATGTCACACAGGTGCACGGTTCGTTATATACCTGGTCATGTGATGCCACACAGGTGCACAGCACGTAATATCCCTGGTCATGTGATGTCACACAGGTGCACGGCTCGTTATATATCCCAGGTCATGTGATGTCACACAAGTGCAACGCTCGTTATATCCCTGGTCATGTGACGTACAGGTGAAATGCTCGTTATATCCATGGTCATGTATCATCACACAGGTGCACGGCTCGTTATATATCCCAGGTCATATGATGTCACACAGGTGCACGGCTCGTTATATCCCTGGGCATATGATGTCACACAGGTGCACGGCTCGTTATATCCCTGGTCATTTGACGTCACACAGGTGCATGGCTCGTTATATCATTGGTCATTTGATGTCACACAGGTACATGGATCGTTATATCATGCAGACAGCAATCAGAGCTGTGTCTTATCAATTATTTTCTGAAAGTGAACAACCCCTTTAAATTTCATGAAAAGCTGGTGATACTTCAATACCATTATTATTGGTCTAAGACCCCTCTGTGCTTTACAAAAACTTAAATATAATTTAATTACAAAGCAAATAAATCAATACAGTATCTGACATTTTCCCTTCAATGGGAGGGGAAATATTTTTTTCATGCTCATGTTTGCCCTGTAATACAGGGGGAGACGGGTGTAAACAGTGATGGCAGGAGACATGCACCAATTTAAACAAGGGTTATCCGGGACACTTTTCTATGCATCCAAACTGTTTTACTATATGACACAGATTAAGGAGATTTGAGGCTGGGTGATAAGGACGTCCTGCTAATGCCCTGATCGGATGAGTGTATGGGGTTTCTTGTGAGAAAGGAACTTAACACAGAGAAGATATCACAGTTTGTCACCCAATAGGAATTCCATCCGTCTTGTCGGAGCGGCTCTGCTTCCAGACTCACTGCCTACTACTGGGAATGCACAAAACGCAAGTCTCCCTGTCCTCATACAGCACAATATGCAGATTAATTCCAGTTGATTCAATTATATCATCACTTAGATTAAAGTATCCGGTGTCCTTCATCCCACAGTCCTGCTGTACACAATGCAGAACGTCTAACTAGTGTCCCTGGAAGACCCACTACACTGAGACAGGGCTCAGTACACACGCTGTACATCCACGCTGGCTTGAATTTGTCTTAGGCTACATGCATGTATATACGTGTATTTTGGACATGTGCTAGCCCTATTTTCACTATGTGGACACCTCACACGTGTGCACAGCCAGTTACATGCAGATGTTTAAAGGAATTGTCTGACACCCCAACTCTCCCACACCCCAAAAAACTTCAATAAGGGATACAGTATATCTGAATAAAACAGAAAAGAAGTAAAAATGCATAAGAGCGGTCAATCTGCTCACTTTTTGGTCTTTGCTGTACTGGAAATGGTAGTTTTTTGTTTGTGTTCAGGTCCCTACTGCAAATTATCAATGGCCTCAGCAGTGACCTGTAACTGGGCTCTAGGAGTGCAGAACTGACCCCAGAGACCAAAAAGTGTTGAACACATATATTATATATATTAAATTCAGATTGTCTGCAGCGTTTTTGAGTTGTACCGCAACATCCAAACAAAGCCCCTACAAAGCTACAACTCCAATGACAACCACTATGTGGCCACACATGCAGCATAGTCATCTCATGACAGCGCATCACAAAATCATGTGCTCTATAAAAGCTGTCATCTCCCCCCATGGGACCCACAGGAGACTAATCAGTCAGGTTTATCTGCACGACTCCTAAGCCAATTATTTTAGGAATCAGAATGATGTCTTCCTTCTAAAACCTGAAAGAATGATGTAAAATATATAAGATAAGAATGGGAGAAGCATGTTCTGGGGAGTGAGTCTATTGGTGAACAACAACATTTGTATTCCAGACTAAGAAGCTGTAGACTATGTGTTATACTGCTCCATGCAGTGAATAAATGCTACATTGATGGGTTATGTTGTTATCTATCTCTACATTATACTCGTCCTAATACTGGACAGCCCGGCTACAGCTCATGTTCCTGGCTTTTGCTCAATGTTAGGAAGATGTATCTCTTCTATTAGAATAAAGTGTGGATATTGTTGACCTCAGTGACCCATTCTAACATTTCAGAATGAAAGAGGTTATCGGAGCATGTTGGATGACCAGCAGTAGGCGCTCCCACTAATGACATATGGAGGGACCATGGGGTTCATGCAAGCACCGCGGCCTCTTCACTGTGTACATCAGGTTGCTGCCTGCTCAGAATGACATACGCTGTCTAGTGGTTGTTCTGAGTATTGCAGCTTTGTACTTTTAATTTACCAGGTTGTCCATAGGTAGGAGTAGAAACAAAACTCCTCAAGGTCTCCGCAAATATTTTCACAGGGGCGGAATAAGAAAAATTTTGCCTTGAAGTTAACCCCCTTTTCATCAAGCATGACTTACAATAAGCCGAGTGACATAATGGGGGTCATTTACTAAGGGCCCGATTCGCGTTTTTCCCGACGTGTTACCCGAATATTTCCGATTTGCGCCGATTGTACCTGAATTGCCCCGGGATTTTGGCGCACGCGATCGGATTGTGGCGCATCGGCGCTGGCATGCGATGGAAATCGGGGGGCGTGGCCGAACGAAAACCCGACGTATTGGGAAAAACCGCTGCATTTAAAAACCGAAAATGTGTCCCTTGGGAAGCGCTTACCTTCACCTGGTCCAGCTCGGTGTATTCCGGCACGTTTTCCAGCGCAGCAGCGCCACCTGGTGGACGGCGGAGGAACTACCTTCATAAATCCCGTCCGGACCCGAATCCTGTTCAGAGAACGCACCGCTGGATCGCGAATGGACCAGGTAAGTAAATCTGTCCCAATGTGTACAGGAGGAAGCCAAAGAGAAGCAGTATTCACAAGTGATATAAGATTTGTCAAGTCGAAAAGGCAGAGACACGTGACATGTAATAGATAACCAAGTATAGACATGCGATTGGAAACTTTGACATATATTGTTGCTGTTGGAACATGTACAGAAAACCAGATCTGTGGTACTTTTCCACTACATGTTACTGACTCCATACACTTTCTTCCACTCCCAATAGGTATTTCAGGCCTTTTGTGCCCCTAAAACGCTATTAATAACCCCAGAAAGCTATTCTGCATGATACTGCTGTGACCGGATCTTTTTGGTACTGCCTTGGCCCATTTGGAACCTCACCTGAGGGGGCTACCAAAAACAACAACTAGGTCCTATATGGGAAACAAGTCTGGATTGCCATATAAATTGTATAACTGAGAAAAATAAGAGTAATCCCTGAATGGATCAGTCCAAGCAAAACTATGTTACGGCTGGTGAACACCTACAAGAACCGTAGAGTACCCTGCATCCTTCAGGACCTGTAACATGGCGTTCCTAAAACAATGCAAGTTTACTATAGGTGTCTTTTTGATGATCATTTTAGTTAGTATGGAATAGTCTCTAGGGCTCATTTCTATGTTGACTGCTCTTCAGCTGAAATCCTAACAACACATTAGTGACATCAGGATATGCACTACAGAAAGCACAATTTATTTCCACAATTATTTTCCCTGTAAATGTAACCCATAAAAAAATAATACCCCACCCTAAACAAACATTATAACATGCTTTTGGTTAACTTAATGGAAAACTGTGCAATAAAAACACCATTAAGCTTTGAAACTATGTCATTAAGATGCTACGTAGTAATGAACTAGAAGGAAGATCATTGCTTCCATATTTTCTGTGAAATAGGACTCCAGATATGAAGAGATAATAACTTTGAGGTCCTTTAGTCCTTCCCTGAGTCCCTTTATCTACCCTGTCACATCAGCCCTGCATTCTCATGTTGCTTTGGATTTCCCTACTTGACTCCTAATTCTATTTCCCCCTTTACACCACCTCCATGTCAAATGGGGGTGCAGCATGCCCACTTTCGCACCCCTCCACCCCCATTTGGCATGGAGGTGGTGTAAAGGGGGAAATAATCACAATTCTTGACCGTTGCGCAAGGAATGTGGTTATTTCGGCCTGTACGTCAGAGAATTACCCTAAAAAATATCCCCCATAGATTATTAGCACAGTATCTCAAAAGTATAACAATAAAACATTACAAATATTGAAAAACCACCATTATTTCTACCACCAAATACACACATGGACTATGAGGGTTATGAAACATCTGTATGTTCAGATCTACCATCAGCTACAGACCCCAAAGTGCATTAAGGATGAGCAGTGATCACAAAGACACATGAAGCCCAACTTTATCTGCCCTCCCATTAGAAGTCAAGCGTGAAAAAAAAAAACTTGCTGAAATTGAATGGAAACTAGAGAAATTCCAGCCAAATCAGACCAATATTATTGCCATTAGTTGCTAAGTAAAAGTTGAGGGAGCACAGTGACAACATAGAAATCTTGTCCAGTTTCCTTGACCCTTCACGTCAAGAGAAGAAGCACCACGGTCAGGACTGTATCGCTGGGACTTTGGTTGTTATGGTAAATGAGGACTTTTAGCAACAATGTAATATCTGACATATAATATTATTTCCTTCGCTATATTACTGGCAGTCTATGACTGATAATTGTTATTATGTTACATATAACCCACTATTACATCAGCAACTGGCAATGTACATCATCACTGGCTGCACAGCAATGCTGGCACCAGGATCAGGATAGTATGGTAAAATCCATGCATACAATCCACTCATACTGTCATATCAGTATGGCCATGTTCACATCAGACATTCCGAAGGGGCTCGTAATGAGCCTCATGGCAATTCTGGTTGATTAACATAATTTAAAAAGGATCTATGAGTAAGTGTTCCTGGTTGATCATGTCCCGATGGTAGATTTCCTTTAAAGAAGATCTGTCACCTGGAAAAACGGGTGACAGGTCCGATAACACTAACAAACTCTGCTGTGCTGTGCACTAGAAACGCCGGACCGCTCTCAAATCAGTCTGGCGTATTCATGAGGGGGCGGCATTTGGGTTGGGACTACCGCATGACAGTCATCGCCGGTCTTTGGAGTGAGCGGGGCGGTCTGGGGAAGAGACCACTTTGAGAGCTTTCCGACGCTACGGTAACATTGTAACACTGCTGCGTCTGCTTACTTTAGTGCTCCTAGTGCCATTTTTCAGGGTGACAGGTCCTCTTTAAGGAATCCTTGGTGTAAGCGCCAGTACACACTTTATGCTGCTGCAATGCACAATCACAATATCATATAGTTCAGAGAGTAACATTCCCATCATGTATTAATGAAATATACTTGCTCAACTAAAGCCAACCTTAAATGTTTCAAATGTCTGTCGAAATGACATATTGCGTTATAGAAAACAAACACAGACTATTCAGTCCAGTAAATGAATGCAATTTTACAATTACTTTAGGTACTTAATACTTGCCATATTACACAAACATTTGCTACTTCTATGGTCAAGATAAAGTTGTAGGTACAGTTATACAAAACTACTGTAGTGATTCTCTCCAAAATTACTTTTATCAAGGGTTTTTTGGCACTTAGGATGACGCTCGTCAAATTGGTATATAGATCTAAACTTGATCCGAACATTTGCAGTGGCTTCATACTCAATAGGTGATATCTGTATCAGCATGCATTTGTGTGCACTGTTTCCATCTATAGGAATATCCTTATGAAAGTGCTTTTAATTGGTAAGGTTGTTTGAAACAATAAAGTTTTTGATAACAGTAACAGCAACTTTAAATATTTTTTTTTCCAATCTTTGTTTTAATTCACTTTTGAAATGTAACTAAATTAGAAATGAATAGAGAAGGCGATAAAAGTAAACTTTGTGATATACTTCATTGAGGAAAAAAGCTTAACTGATCCTTTTTTTCTGCTATTTCTCCTGTAGTGAGCAGTGTATCTGAAAGCCTTCTGAGTTTACTCCACTTCAGACAGATAAGGAGGCTAATTATTAACTCATTGCCTACCTTGGGAATATATACCTTGATGATTCAGCTGTGTAAAGCACTTAATCATTAGACACTTTTTCAGGCTCCTTTATCTCTCAGCTGTCAGTGGATATAGGTCAGAATGCTGATTTACATAAACTGCTTAAATAAAGAAGAAAGGACAGAGGAACAGATTTATTTTATAAAATATGTAGCAAAGTTTACTATTATCATCTACACTATTGCTGTACGCAATTTTGCTGAAAGTTTTGTTACACCTTCGATTCTCTATAAATGTCATTTAATGGCTTAATGTTATGTAAATTTCTGTATGAGTTAAAACTTAGTACTTAATAAAGTCACAATTAATTTAATCAAGGCCACCTACATTTTTCCCTTGCAGCAGTTCAAGCACTCGAAAGTTGTTTCTTTTTCATGCCTAGGGATGTAGCAGAGATGAACGTTTCATTCACCCTGTGAAATGGCAATCGAACCAGGCATTGTGCCAAATGACACACTCAGCTAAGCTGGATCTGTATTCTGACAAGGTTACAAACCTCTCTGTGGAGTGCACATGGAATATAGCTAAAGTGTAATCAGTGCTTAGTATAAAACATACAAAAAATAAAAAAAAAATAAAAATAAAGTGCTACATTCAAATCTTGTACCGTACAGTAGTAATGCACATGAATCTATTAGAGCAGCCAAATATTAACTCTATGTAGTTATGTCCTTTCCCAAAATCTTTACAAGATGGGAAAAAACCATGATGTAGTAAAAATCGATCACTGGATGCCAGCACTTGGAGAATGCCATGCTACCCTTTATGATTTACTAGGAAAGCTATGGCATCTATGGCACCACTTCTGGTGGTTTATGTATTGGCACGTGTTGTATAAACAGGCCCTGCCCATTTATATGACATTAGTTTCCTTCTAAAAAAATGTCTATAAAATATCTAATAGCAAAAGGCATAAAAGTCACCGAATGCAAACCACGAAGGTTGATGTGGGTCAACTAATGCAAACATCTTCTTAAAACTTGTACTTCAACGCTTCATGGACTGCCAGTTTTCCAATGGCAATGGTAATGTCTTCTGGTTTCTCCCGTGTATATGTTACCGTCCTTGAGTATACATTATGTAGGCCATTTTTATCCTGAGGGGGAGATAAGATGTTATGGCACATCCTCAGGGACACTTGTAGGAAGCAGCTTTTGGAGACTTACCTTCATTGAGGTTGTCCCCCTGTAGTCAGATGAAGAGGTCCTCCTGTTGATATTGCATTGTAAAATACAAACTCTAATGATAAGCACAGAAAGAAAGCCGATCAAGAAGGTTGCTGTAAAGATGATGAAAAATATCTTCAGGATCCAGGGGTCAGAGAAGCATTCTGGGAAGAGGAAAAGAAGAAAAAGGACAATTCAATAATCCATAAATAAAGGGTCCATTCTTGTGATAGGTAGTAGTTGGACCCTCACCGATCAGCTTGTTATCCCCTATTCTGGGGGGTGGGGGAGGGGGGCAAAAAATGTAGATTTTGAAAGCACAAAAAGTTCCAGCTTTCCGCAGGTGTAGCAACTAGTAACTACTTACTCTACCTGCGGAAGATGGAACTTTTTGTCTGTTCAAAATCTACATTTGTTTCCTGGGACCCAGGTGTTCCCTGTCTTCTGAATTCGAGGATCTTCTAGGTGAGCTGACTTGTTGATAACATGCACACTTGGTACAACCCCTTTAAAGGAAACCTACCACTTAAAAGTGGTAGTTCTAAGACACAGATACATGGTACCAGCTCAGGGTGAGCGGAGCATATTTTCATTAGTAGAATAAACCCCCTATGGCCGATTACAGGTTATATTAAAATTTGTCTTGGCGCACCGCACTAGGGTACAGTGCACCACGCGCCTGCGCAACTTTGCACAGGGAAACAGGCCGTGCTAAGTTGCGCAGGCGCGAGTGTGCCGGAGAGCTTGGTGACGTCACCGGCTCTCCTGCACTTCAGAATCCGCTGCACGCACAGGCGCACGCATGGTGTGCCGTGCCCTAGTGCGGTGCGCCGAGATAAATTTTAATATAACTTATAAATCGGCCATAGGGGGTTTATTCTACTAATGAAAATATGCTCCGGCCCCAGCTCACCCTGAGCTGGTGCCATGTATCTGTGTCTTAGAACTACCACTTTTAAGTGGTAGGTTTCCTTTAAATACGTAATTCATCTTGTGCTTTTATATGCAGTAGTATTTTACATATCTGTGCAACTGAAGAAGTATTAAAGCGGTTTTCATCTAATAAGAAGCTCATAATAGCACAGGATCACCAAGTATGGCATGAATACTTTTGGGAACTGAAAAATGTAGAAGACATGATAACTACAAGGCCTTGACATTTCCCTCGGAGGAATGCTGCGATAAATAATTACACTGCACAACACGCACTTCTTATACTACATGGAAGTGGAGCATAGAAAAATTCTGATTGCATCTGGTTTGAGACAACATGACATTCTGCGGATCCCCCCCATTTCATCATATCCCTAGTCCCCTAGTTTGTAAAAGTCGGTGAGTATTACCTTATTTATTTTATGCTTCCTATCTGGGAATTCCTTGTCACTTGAGCAGGGCCAAGCACCAGGTTTCAGAAGGCCCCTGGGTGACAGAGCCTCAGTGGGCCCCTTAACAGTGAACTCATGAGGCAGCATTAAAAATTCAGAAACTAAAACTTTACTGTTCCCTAAAATATTCCCTAGTTTATCATCCCAAAAAAACCCTGTTGTTTATTAAAAAAAAAAAAAAACTGCTGTAATTAAGGAACAGAGCCTCAGTGGCGGATTATTTTAGGTGATATGGGAAGGACTTTTAACCCTTTACCAGCAAATATTACTGGTGTGAAGGCTACCAAAGAAGTCAATGTGAGCTATGGATACACTGTATACAATATATGGAAACATTGCAGCTCACTCTCATTTTCTGTGATATTCTTCACTTCTCTAAAGCTAACAACAACGTAGCACAGTCTGCCGGCCTTTCACTAGGTAGTTTGATAATGACCCTCGCTAGAACCCAGCACTAAGAGATTCTCAAAGACTGCAAGTCATCATTCATCGACTTGTAAGATTTTAATGACTTGTCCCAATTCCTCCTACTTCCTAAACACAATAGAATGTTGTTAATAAAGAGAAGGAGGAACAGCCCGTGCCTGATACAGGGAGACCTTATGATAACCTTAACATATTTGGAAAAATGACATATTACGCTGTTGGAAGTCTACAAATTACTAGACATTCAGTTTATCAGACGGTATGACCTTGCCATTGGCGATGACCTTCTGTGACTTTGAAGTGTGTACTAGGGGTCTGGAATTCATCGAGACAAAATCATTTCTTAGCCTACACAACTATCTTGATGTTAAAGACTAGGTAAACACAACTTGCTTCATTCTCTCCCTGTCACGGACAATGTCAGAGATGTTACTGATGGATTCCTAGCCAGTGTAAGATTAGTATCCGGAAACTTTTGCATGTAGTTAAATAGGTATTACAATGTTTATCTTTCACCCTAATTTTATTTTGGTGGTTTGAATTGCTTAATTTTGTTAATAGGAACGCTGCTTCTTAAAGGAGAATTGTCAACCTAGCTATTTCTGCCACACCCTATATGTGGTACTTTAAAGGACATCTACCACCAGGATGAAGGATTGTAAACCAAGCACACTGACAAACTGGTGTGTGTCTCCTCCGGGAGGATCCGCTTTTCTTTAAGCTTCTTATGCCCTTGTTCTTAAGAGAAAAAGGCTTTTAAAATTATGCAAATGAACCCGAGGGGCTCCAGGCTCCATTAACACCTATGGAGCTCTGAGGCTCATTTGCATCATTTTAGAAGCTTCTTTGTAAAAACTAGGGCATAAGAAGCTAAAAGATGGGGTACACGCCAGTATGTCAGTGTGCTTTGTTTACAATCCTTCATCCTAGTGGTAAAGATATCCTCGAGGGAGGTGGAAAATAGGGGTCCCCTGTCTTGGCATCATCATCCACCTGTAGTCAGATGTCTCTCTGCTATGAGAGTTGCAGATACAGATGTTTCTCTATTCATTCTCTGTCTAAAAGTGGCAGCTCAACAATCAGTTTGGGTTCTTCACCTATTTGCCATTTCTTATCTCTCAGACATGTCTTGTGGATTGACCATACATGTATAAGAATACCCCTTTAAAGAAAATCTACCATCAAAATCCATCATGATAAACCAGGGACATTTCTAGATCCAGACATTGTGACTGTGGTAATCTTATCTAAAATCAACTTTTAAAATTGTGATCATGAGTCAGAAGGGCTATGGGGGGAATTACCAGAGCCCCTATGTGCTGCAGCTTCACAGGCAGTTACACTGTGTATGAGCACTTCCCCCTCCTACTATGTGCTGATAGTTCCTCTGCTGCCATGAGATTACAGCAGACAGAATGAGGGGGAAGTGCTGAGGGAGCAGGTGAGACAGTGTAACAAGCTGTGAAGCTACAGTATGGAGGGGCTCCAGTAACCTTCACTTAGTGCCCTTTTGGCTTATTTACATAATTTGAGAAGTTGATTTTAGAAGGAAGAAGGCCATGGAAATATAAGAAGATTACTGCAGTCACGGTGACTGGATATATGAGTAAGTGCCCCGGTTTATCTTGCTAGAATTTCATGGTAGATTTCCTTTAACATACAATGCTTTTTGTGTTTGTTCAAATCCCTAAGTGCTGTCATAGGATATAATATGGATCTGAATCACCATCCGAATCAATATAGTCCCATATGCAACAGAGCAGTTACACAAGCCATTCAGGATGTAAGAAGTGATGTGGATAGTGATATAAAACCACTTCCCTATGATAGGCCCAATACACCAGGACTTAAGAAGGAACTTAAATATAAAAAGAATCACTGGATCTTATCATAGAAAATGTTACATCAATCTGTCCAGCTCCTTCTACTCTATAACATGTTACCTGCAGATAGGACCCTATATACAATCTGTCCAGCTCCTTCTACTCTATAACATGTTGCCTGCAGATAGGACCCTATATACAATCTGTCCAGCTCCTTCTACTCTATAACATGTTACCTGCAGATAGGACCCTATATACAATCTGTCCAGCTCCTTCTACTCTATAACATGTTGCCTGCAGATAGGACCCTATATACAATCTGTCCAGCTCCTTATACTCTATAATATGTTGCCTGCAGATAGGACCCTATATACAATCTGTCCAGCTCCTTCTACTCTATAACATGTTGCCTGCCGATAGGACCCTATATACAATCTGTCCAGCTCCTTCTACTCTATAGTATGTTACCTGCAGATAGGACCCTATATACAATCTATTCAGTTCTTCGTGTTCTATAAATTGCTGCCTGTAGATAGGACATTATGTACAGTCTGCTTAGCCTCTCATGCCCTACAACATGTCCAATCTGCTTAGCTCCTCCTGCTCTAAAGCATTCTGTGTACAGATAGGAACCTACCGCATATACTCGTGTATAAGCCGAGTTTTTTAGCACAAAAATGTGCTGAAAAACCTCAACACAGCTTATACACAAGTCAATAAAAAACTAAACTTACATACTCACCTTTCGGCGCCTCCGATGCTCGGGACGGCTCCTCTTCTGTCTGCTTTAACAGCTGACGGAGACGTGGTCATGGGCTCTGCCGGCAGGCGCATAATATGACATCATCAACGGCCGCATCAAACTGTGTGCCGGCCAGCATAGCGCATGGCTGCTTCTCTGCCGGTTGTTACAGCAGACAGAAGATGAGCCACGGGGACTGGAGCATCGCGGAGAAGACGAGCCGCGCTGAACATCGGGGAGTTGCGCCAAACATGGGGACCACCCGAAGGTGAGTATGTAAGTTTATTTTTTTTAAATGCTGGGCAAACTGGGGGCTGGCTGTATACTAAAGGGGCTGGCTGGCTGTAGACTACATGGGGATGGTTGTATATTAAAGGGGCTGGCTGGCTATATACTAAAGGGGGCTGGCTGTATACTACTGGGGGTTGGCTGGCTGTAGATTACATGGGGATGGCTGTATATTAAAGGGGCTGGCTGGCTATACACTAAAGGGGGCTGGCTGTATACTACTGGGGGCTGGCTGGCTGTATAGCAGAGGCGGCTGTATACTAGAGGGGGCTGGCTGGCTATATTCTAAAAGGGGGCTGGCGGGCTGTATACTACTGGGGGCTTGCTGGCTATATACTAGGAGGCTATGACCAATGCATTTCCCACCCTCGGCTTATACTCAATTCAATAGATTTTCACAGTTTTTGGTGGTAGAATTAGGAACGTCGGCTTATGCTCGGGTTGGCTTATACTCAAGTATATACGGTATGTATAATCTGCTTGGCCACCTCTGCTATATAACATGCTGCTTGCAGATAGAAGTGTTATCTGGTCATCTTTTCTTACTTAACAATATGCCTACTATTAGTTAGGAGTTTAAGTTAAATCTGCTCGGCTCCTCCTAGTAAATAACATGCTGCCTGCAGATGGGACATTATATACAATCTGCTCAGTTCCTCCTGCTCTATAACATGCTCTATAACATCCATTAAAGCTGTGCATAATAATCATAACCAAAATGTGTGAGAAATCCCCAAACTGTTAATAGAGGGACAAATGTTTCTTTTGGAGGGTCCTTACCTGAAGTCTGATCCATATAGTACACCAGTGTGTTACAATTGGTTTTATAGGGATCCATCGGAGCGACAGATCCGTTCAGTGAGCCGTGAGAGTGCTCACAGTTCCTGTGTATTACATAAACAGAGTCGATTAGTCACAGAGTTATTTAAGTGCTTTGAAATCTGTTGATTCTGAACAAGATGACTTAATGCGTGGGAGCAGGCAAATAGAAACAAAAAAAGAAGTAGTAATACTAAAACTAAAGAGTCTGAACTTTTTCTTAAACTGAGCTTTATGTCTAGATGATGGTAAACTTACTCGGTACAATGTTATAACATCTATCATGATTCATGATTGCCTTAAAGAGGTAGTCAGAGACCTTAAAAAGACCTGTACCTCACACAGGCACGACATAAGAATAATTTACAACATATTCAGTGTATAATTTACAACATATTGGGATAACATGGTATTACCTTTAAAGGGAATCTGTCAGCAGTTTTGATTAGACAAAGCTGCAGCCATTGTTAGGTGTTGACCCTAGAGATGTGTAAATATACTTGAATGTGTATTGTTAGTAGCAGCAGAACGGTAAACAATTTATTTATATTCCAGGATTGCAGCTAGACTTGGAACATACTGGTGCACTGGTGTGTGAAATTTCTTCACTGAACATAGCTCACCCCCTCCCGCTGATTCAGGTTTCTGTTGGAATACTACAGCAGTTAAACAAGGCAAGGGGGCTATGCTATGTTCAGTGAAAAGATCTTACACATCAGTGCACCATATTGCTTTAGTTCCAGCTACTATCCTGGAATGTAATTGAATTTTTCACAGTTCTGCTGCTACTAACAACACACGCATAGGTATGGTTACACTGATTTCCAGTACTTCTACATAAATCTGTGGCTTTGTAGGGTCAAAACTGATGACAGATTCCCTTTAGGAATCCAGGGCATGAATACACATACAGTAAGTTAAAAAGTTCATACTTTCCGCAGTTCTCTTTTTCCAGTAGTTATAGCTCTCACCCCGCTATTTGCCCTTGTAAATTGGTTGAGAAATATTCCTTGTGGGTAAAGAACTCTTGCCTTAATACATTTCTATCCACAAAAAATATATACTTGAACCAAATGATAACAAAGAAGTGACCACTTGTTACCATAGAGGCCACAAATGATCTGCAGCATCAATATGTGGTTGGGAGCAGGTCATGGAGTCTGAACGGTGCAGAAAAACAAACCCAAAATCTCCCAATAGCCAGTCCAGCCGGCATGACTGAACCTAGTATCCCCTCCATCACATCCTCCTGGTACTCCCACTATTATACAAAGCATCTTCTTCCCTGTATTATCTCACAGTCCTGCCCCCAGGAGACCCCTGCTCCCACCTGTCCCATGTACACAGCATGACTAGAGTCAATCTAATAATCCTTAATGGAGGAGGATGGTGTTTATGGAGGATGTGCGGGTGTGTGACGGGTACCGCTATGTATTAAGATAACAGCGCAGAGGCAGAACATTGTGAACAAGGGTTTCCTATTCTGTAAAGGACATGAACCGTGTAAAAGCTTTGCTGTAGTATTACAATAACATCTTCTACATGCTGGATAGAAGGGAGTAGCTGTATAAACACATGGAGGCTGGGATTTGTAGCTGAAGCAAACAGGATATGTTCCTAAAATGTTTAACTATGAGGGGAAAACATCAAAGTCACAGAATGAGAATGGGCAAAATACTGAATGTATTACATGACCTGTATGTAAACACTTTCTCATACCAGTCCATATTGGTGACAGACAACCCCTCATGTATGACTGGACCTCGCCCATCACTGCCTATAAACATCCAAAGAGAAACCATTTAAGATCAAAAAGATTCTATGTTATCCCCTATTCACAGGAGAGTGGATGAGATGAGCGGACCCGATGGTCAGGTTTGGTCACCTTACCCGGACATTTTGCCTGATTGGCTGTTCGGACACCTCCTGGCCAATCATAGCCAAGGCTAGTTTCTGGGGCGGCAATTTGCTGGATTGGCTGTTTGGTTACCGATTCGGCAATATGTCCAGGTCAAGTGGCCGAACCTGAATGATGAACCCAACCATCAGGTCCGATCACCCCTAATGATGGACAGTAACAAGAATGGACGTCCCATGTCCTTAGTCCTCTGCTCCATTTACTGCCCTGGACACCGCCAAAGATAGCTGAGAACTGTACCGAGCCATTTCTGGAGGGGACATTGAAACCCCATTATGGAGATCAGTGAGGGCCACAATAAAAACAGGGGATAGGAGATATCATAGGATCTTGGGACACCGCTTTGAGATAAATCTACAAAAGAAAGATCATAATAAACATAGTAAACATAACGACATGCTGCAGTTTACATAATAGGAAGCAACTCTTGATACCAAAACGATAGTTTACCACAAAAACATAAAATTATTTTAAAGAGTATTTAAGAACAGGTCTGGGGAAATAAGATTGGGTTTGATTCCCAGCTGCTGTTCATCTACTCCGGAGCACAGGGCCCCCAGCAGGCGGACCTCTACTCAGAACTATGGGCATTATATAGCGCAGCACAAAGACCCCCACATCATAGTCACTCAGTACATGGAAGCCAGGAGCAAGAAACACATGATCCTGGGATTGTTTCTTGAGGTATCAAAAAACAATCAAACTCAAATGTTACTTTCATAACTTTGGTTTTGGCTGGAGTTAGCAATTTGACAGCAAAACCTCACATTTTGGCAGGACCTGCTGGTGTTCCCCGACTCCCTCGACACCAGAGAAATAAGGAACAGGTAGTCGGGTTTTAACATGACCTATCCTTTATTTTCAGGGCAGACGAGTGTCTAACAGTAGCCTAATCCTCTCCTCCGACTGAGAACAGATGCAGAGGCGAGCATTTGTGTGTAGAGAAGGATCAGAAGGATTAGATGTCAGCCAAATAAGGAGCATTTTAGCTTTGTGGACAGCTTTTGTCTTGCGGTTCTTCATAGCTAGGACCTCTCTATGGTTCTAGCTCTAGTTAAGGTTCTGTGCAGCTCATTAAACTTCAAAATCATCACTGGAATGGAACAAAGGAACCCAGTCCAAGCCATGACACATGCCCTAACTATTTTTCATTTTCCACCACTCTGCATACTTTCCTGCATTTATAGCGGTTGTCCTGCAGACCATGTTCTCAGAATGGGTTAAATTCACAAATGGCTTTTATGGAAAGGTGCAAGTCTTACCATTCCCTGAAAGCCTTAGGTTTCATTTATACAATTATATTGTAGTGAAAATGGTATATAATCCACGTCATTTATGTCATGGATAAATACAATTACAACACTTCAGATAGCTGATGAAAAAATGAGGACCCACCAGTTGTCTGTGCAGGTATTGCTACATCCAGAGCAGTATTGGCACAAGGGACCAAAGCTTTTGTCATTAGTGCACTCGCATCTGCCACACGTGCAGGTTCCTCTCCCGCTGCATATGAGTCCATTAGAGTCCATACAGTGTTTCTTTGATGAGGAGCACTGACATCGGTCACCTTCCCAGCCGCTGTGGCATTTACAGTCCCCATTGTTACAATCACCATTACCTATCATACAAAAAGAAAAAAAAGACAATGATTAAAAATTAATTAAAATATCGATGAGAGGAGTCACTTTTAGAGACTGGAGGGTCAGTGCCCTATCTTGGGATTTGTAGGTTATGGTGTCCTTTTTAGATACCAATCTTATCTTTCAAATTGCATCAGGATTGTGATTCTGGGTGTTATAGAACTGGAGATACAGGTAGTTAAAGAAAATGTCAGGAGTTAAATTTTTATCGACTGCTTACATTCCCAACTATTTCTTTAACTTCATGTGTTTCCAGTAGGGAGTTGGGAGTCTGTTCCTTTTGGTTTTCCTTTGGTTTTCCAAATATTTTGTGTAATTGATGTAGAGGGAGTTCCCTTATTTAAAGTAGCACTGGAGGCTTTCCCGCCATGGAAAACCTACAAGATGACACTCTGAGAATCAGTTACTAGGATTTGCAGGTTACAAAACAGCCATTAACTAGAAATACTCTGGAATTATGGGGCTTATTTACTAAGGGTCCCGCTGCCGCATTTCCTGTCAGGTTTTCCGACTTTTCGCGGATCGCTCCACCAGGACAAGGATTTAGAAGGGCATTGTATCGCACACGATCGGATCGGTGCCGGCTTCCATATGACAGAAATTGAGGGGTGGGCTGTCAGACGATCCGACGGATTTGGACTGAGCGCGGGATTTAACATTTAAATTGTGTCGCAAGACAATGCACTTACATGCACCAGTAAGAAGATGGTGAACTCCGGTTGGACCTGATTGGGGAAGCGACACAGGATATCAGGTGCACGATCTTAGTGAATCGTTCCGGAGACCACGGTTGTCGGACAATGCACAACGAGGATCACGACAGGACCGGGTAAGTAAATGTGCCCTTTGTGTCGATTTGTGGTGTCACAGTGACTGCGTAACAGCATCATGACCACCCTATGACCACACAGTGTAATGTATCTCTCTATCCTCCCTAAAATGGATCAAATATACCTCAACTCTTTTGCTGGGTAAAATAATGTACAACTTTAAGAAACGTTCGCCTACACTCAAGTTTTTTAAGCAATGCTTTCCAGAATAGTGAACAATATGATCTGTATTTTATAAACCGTGAACATTCCAGGATAAATGATCCCGTTCTCGGGGTGTCTAGGAAAAACATTCCAAATTCTAATGTAATTCAGTGGTGTATTTAATAGCTCCCCTGCAGAGGAACTTCTGCTAAAGATAACAAACACACCACATCATTGGCGATACAGCATTTGACTCGAAAAGTTTATGCCTTTCACACGCTGTGAATAACGTACATGTCCACAGTAAACATAAGTTAAAAGCAGAGGGGGGTCCTGCGAGCTCCGGGCAGATTTAGTAGCGATCAGTGAGGAGCTACAACGCTTCATTTCCTGAGTGAGTGAGGGAGTGAGTGTTGTGAGCTATAAACCCAGGTCACTTCTAGCACCCGACCTGTTACCGGATGACGGAAAAACAGTGGCATTCAGAGAAAACTAAACACAAGCTACTCACGGAAAAGAACTTATGAGGACATAGGCATTTATTTTTAAAAAATGGCACAGCTATCCATACAAAGTCTTGTATGTTAGGCTACATACAGAAAATATTCAGAACCCTTTACACTTAACTCTTTGGTTCATTGCAGCCAATTGTTTAGATCAAAAGAAAGTAATTTTTATGCTCATTAATGTACACTCTGCAACTCATCTTGACAAAAAACTGAAATTTAGATATTTTTGCTAATTTATTAAAGAAGAAAAACTGAAATGTTACATGGTCATAAGTATTCAGACCCTTTTCTGTGATACTCATATTTAACTCACATGCTGTCCATTTACTTCTGACCCTCCTTGAGATGGTTCTACTCCTTCAGTTGTCTTCCTGCTGTGAATAATTTAACTGATTGGACTTGATTAGGAAAGGCACACACCTGTCTATAATAGACCTCACAGTGCATGTCAGAGCAAATAAGAATCAGGAGGTTTAAGGAACTGCCCAATGAGCTCAAAGACTGAATTGGGGCCAAGGTTCCTAAAAGCACAGTGGCCTCCATAATCCTTAAATGGAAGAAATTTTGGACGGCCGCAATTCTTCCTCAGCCTGGCCGTCCAGCCAAACTAAGCAATGGTGGGAGCATTGGTGAGAGAGGTAAAAAAAAAAACCAAGATCACTGTGGCTTAGCTTCAGATATGCAGGGAGATGGGATAAAGTTCCACAAACTAAACTATCACTGCAGCCTAAACCAGTCAGGACTTTATGGCAGATGTCCCGATGGATGACTCTCCTCAGTGCAAGACATATGAAATCTGCATACAGCGTGCAAAAGACCACATGAATGACTCCCTGACTATGAGATTCTCTGGTCTGATGAGACAAAGATTGAACTTTTTGGTATTAATTCTAAGTGGAATGTGTGAAGAAAAACAGACGCTGCTCATCACTTTCCAAATACAATCCTAACAGCAACACATGATGGTGGAAGCATCATACTATGGGGGGAGGGAGGGTTAGCTCTGCCGGACGACAGGTTACAATTGAAGGAAAGATGAATGTGGCCAAGTACAGACATATCCTGGATGAAAACCTCTTCCATAGTGCTCTGGACCTCAGACTGGGCCGAAGGGTTACCTTCCAAGCACACAGCTGAATAACAAAGCAGAGGCTTCAGAACATCTCTGTGACTATTCTTGACTGTCGCGGCCAGAGCTCTGACCTAAACCTAGTTGAGCATCTCTGGAGAGACTTGAAAATGGCTTTTACCAATGTTCACCATCCAACCTGACGGAACGGGAGAGGATCTGCAAGTAAGAGGCAGCGGATCCCCAAATCCAGGTGTGAGAAACTTGGTTGTACCAGCTCCAAAGCTGCTTCTACTCAATACTGAGCAAAGAGTCTGAATACTTATGACCATGTGATATTTCCGTTTTTCTCTTTATAGCAAAAATATCTACATTTCAGGTTTTTTTTTCAGTCAAGATGGGATGCAGAGAGTGTACATTAAAGGGGTTTTCCAAGAGTTCCAAAAAAGTAGGAGCCGAGCTGGGGAGGGCATGTACTCACCTCCTCCAATCGCTCCCAATGTTCCATGCTGCTGTCCCTCTGATCTGTGCCACTTTTTGTTTACAGGGGCATGGAAGTTGCGTTCAGGGAGCTTCCCATAGTGGAGCTTTCTTGGCCACCTTGGCCGGCTGAAAGCTCCCCGAGCACAGCTTCCGTGCCCCAGTTTGTTTACAGACAGACCATGGCACAGAACATCGGGAATGACGAAGGAGGTGAGTACACATTTATTTTTTTTTAAAAGCCTTAACCAGCCCGGCTCCTAATTTTTTTGTAACTCTTGGACAACACCTTTATTGAGCGCAAAAAAAAAGACCTTACCTTTTGACTGCAATAAAACAAAGAGTTAAAGATGTAAAGGAGTCTGGATACTTTATGTACCCATTATATGGATATGTTCCATAAGAAGTGTATCAGGAAAGCCCCTGGATTATACGGGGTGTATCCATAGACATATTCATTTGGCTCCGTCTACTCTGTGTACATTGCACCCAGTAGGAAAAACAGGATTGAAAGAAGCAGCAGGCTATGTCTTTCCATCCTGTGACCTTGTGAGCAGAAGCTATAATAGCCTATGAAGGACGGATGCAACAGTATTGTATCCAACCCTGGCCTCCGCTGAGCGAATGCTTTGGGAAGTCCCCTGTGATGTTACATAACTGGGGTAACGCCCTAAACAGCAATAGCAGACAATCTCTGGCTTGGCTATTGCCATTGTTCACACCAACCACTTTCAGGGTGAAGGGGAGGAGATATGTTCTAGTCCATCATTGTAAGGGCACGTTGAGAATCCTCACAACTACAATGTGGTGTAAATGTAACTTAAATACTTACTCATCAGATTTCTCTTAAAGGGATTGTTCAGGATCAGATGCCAGGGCCAGGGGGTTTATAAATACATCAAACACTGTATACTCATATAAACCTGGTGCTGCCCATCACTGCCGGCCTCTGTAGTGGATGTGTGCCTCTTGATGACACAGCGGAGCCTCTGCGTACTAATAGAGGCCGACAGTGACAGGCAGTGCCACGCTGAGGACAGGGGTGAGTGTGCATATGACATATTATATAATATTGTATACTAGGAAAACCCTTTATCCATAAACTGCGACTCTCTTTCTACAGTAAAAGCTCCCATCTAGTTGTGTCAGCCTCCTCGGAGCTGGACTATCACAAGAGCCATGTGTTGTAGACATCTTGAGAGAGTCACGTGTAGATATAAAACCTTCGGATCTACAGTAACTTTATCCGCTTCATGTCTCTGGAGAGTTTCTATCCAGAGGTAAAGTGCGGTCTATAACATTATTCTTGCTGGCACAAATAATGGAAGTCTGAAAAGTAGTGTCATCCATCTAATGGCTAAGCCACCTACCAGAACACAGTTTCCCAAGGTTGTATGGGCAAGAAAAGTTGTCCATTTCACAGTATTTCCCATAGATTTTTCCCAGTTTGGTTTTAGCGCAGTAGCATTTTCCACACAGACACGTCCCTCTTCCGCTACATTCAGGCTCAGATGGGGATCGCTTGCAGTTTTCGGATTGATGGTCCCGGTCCCCTGAGCTGCAGTTGCTGTCTGTACATGGCACTCCTGGGCAGTCTGGATGGACCTTGGTAACACACTTGTCTTTATGTCTTTGTGGACTGTTACACTGACACGTGCAACTTCTGTGAATCTTTATTTTGGCGGTTTCATTGAAACCAATAGGTTTAAGAATGATGTAGTTATGTCCCCCTTCTACATCACAAGTGTCCATAGTAATTGTTACATTAAATAGAACCTAAAGAACAAGAAAAAAGACATAGGTATCAGAAAAGGACTAAGACACATAACATGACAGGAGATTCACCTCCTGACAATGTTTCACTTTGATCCTCTAACTATTGTATTATGACTTTATTTAAAGGGACAATGTAAAGAGCTCTTACCCCACTAACATACCACAACTTACCAGTTAAGGTAAGAAATATATTTTATATAATTACATTTTTATATGAAATCTCATCCGTTTACCTAGAAGAAAATTGTTTCCAAAGATATGGAAAAATGAAGGGTCACTTTTAGAGGCTATAGAGGGAGTGTCACTTCAGACTCCTCTATCTTGGGTTGTATAGTTCCTTTTGTAGTCTTTAGTCGCAGTCACGGACACATCAGCATTTTAATGCATATGCAGGATCTTTTTTTCGTTAGGCATAAAACTTTATTATTCCTGAGAAAACTTAGTCTTAAAATTATGCTAATTACCATCTGGCGTCCCAGGCTCTCTAAACGAAGCTGCTCGGCAGCCCTATTTTCCATAATTATTTACACCTCCTTCCTCCGTTTATCTCCTCCTTCTCCCACTGATTCCGAGCTTTCGAGAGCTGGTGACATCAGCCGCTTCTCGGAAAGCCTCATGCACCGCAGATGTCTTCAGTGAGAGGGGGGGGGGGGGGGGGTATTAAGCGAAGGAAGGTGGCGTAAATAATGATGGAAAGTAGGAGTTTAGGTTCGTTTAGAGAGCCTGGAGTGCCAGATGCTAATCAGCATAATTTTAAAACTATGTTTTCTCAGGAACAATAAAGTTGTATGCCGAAAAAGAAAAGAAGATCCTGCATATGCATTAAAACACTGATGTGTCTGTGACTTCACCTAAAGACTACAAAAGACAAGTGGTTGATTTCCTTTAAAGAGAACCTGGCATTGAAATTAACTAATTAACAGTTAAAAATGGAGTCCTGTTGAATTGAGTTGCACTTGATTTAAAAACAAGATCACTTTAAGAGCATTAAGGAAATAGAAAAGTTTCTTAGCCTGCGCCTTAGATTTAAAATGCTGTAGAACTATGATTTCAAGGATGGATATGTCCGATGTAACACATCCTCCTGGAATATTTTATGATGCTAGAAAGCAATGCAGCGAGCGATAGAGGCTGCAGATTATTGTACATGGAGGCTATATACCATATGCGGAATATGTAGGACCTCCTAAAAAAAACACCATCATGAGCTGCTAACACCTTACTTGGCTAGTGAAAAAGTACATACCATCCCACATAAGCCCTCTACTTAGCCACACTCTGTCCTTTTGGCAGCACAGCAAATACAGATTTAAGCTTAAACCATTCTGTTTTATTATATCTCTCCCATTTAGTTCCTTGGCCTTGGCTCTGGCACGGAAATTTAGACATACAATAAAACCTGTCAGATGACGTTAGTCGACTAGTAAATACAGAATTTTTTTTTTTTTCACTTAAATGAGATCTACCATGAAAATCAACCAGGGGCACTTACTCATAGATCCAGGCACTGTGGCTGTGGTAATCTCCTTCCTTGTGTTATGCATGGCCTCCTTCCTTCTTAAATAAACTATTAAGATTATGCTAATAAGACAGAAGGGGTTGACCAGAGCTCCTCCGTGCTGTAGCTTCACAGGCTGTTACACTGTGCAGGAGTACATCCCTCTTCCCACTGTCCACTGCTGCCATCAGACAGAGAGGAGGGGGAAGTTCTCCTGCACAGTGTAACAGCCTGTAAACTGCAGCACGTAGGAGAAGGAGGCCATGGTTAACAAATATAAGAAGATTACCACAGTCACGGTGCCTGGATCTATGAGTAAGTGTCCAGGGTTTTTCATGATGGATTTTGATGGTAGATTTCCTTTAAAGAAGATCTGCTGGATGAAATGTAAGGTCTACTACATCACAAATGGTAGACTGGACTGGACACAGAAGAGATCTAACTGCTTAATGTTACAGGCCCAAAGCCTGAGGGTGCACTACTGCAAGGCTCTGATGTGCACACACCCTATTCTGAACTAAGTGTACATGTATGATATGTACATCTTACCTGGTCTGAATAGTGGTAAATATGCATAAACATTGATATGGATGATGATTTATAATCGTGTAATTGACATCTTCAACTTCTGCTTACACCATGGATGTCTTGTGCATGTGATCGTCACTTAACTATATGATATCATCCATGATCTTGGTTGGGTCATCACTGATCTTTTGTACAAGCACAGCTGTGGTACACTAAAAGCATTTATATGATTTTGGTATAGGCAGAGTATGAAGATGTTGGTCATTGCTGAGGTGCTTTACTGGAGAGCAAGTTGTCCAGGATCTCAGCAGTGTGATATGGGGCACATTTACATACACGTCCGCTAGAGTTGTCCGGCGATAATGCCCTGTGCCGTGATTCACTAAGATCGTGCGCCCGATATCCTGCATGTGTCGCTTTCCATCTCAGGTCCGACAGAGTTCACCTTCTCTTTAGTGTCACATGTAAGTGCTTGGGCTTGCAACACAATGTTAAATCCCGTGCTCAGTCCGAATCTGTCGGATCAGCTGACGGCACGCCCCTTAAATTGTGTCGCATGGAACCCAGTGCCGTGCGCCAAAATCCCAGCGCAGACACTTGTTATATATCTGTGCAAACCGCGTGATCCCCGAAAAAGGTGCAAAATGCGACGAAAGTGAGCAGCGGGACCCTTAGTAAATGAGCAACATTGTATTGAGAGCCACACACCAGCTACAGCTGACATCTGCTGCTGTAGCAGTCTCCCTACAATGCTGCCCCACTGCCGAGCATCTATATACTGTAAAAAGAGGACTGACACTGAGGGGGGAGGATGCACTCAGGGAAAAGTAAGAAATATCCTAACACTGGAGAACCCCTTTAATTTTAATTGTTCATTGTATTTTGTACAAATATTCAAACACCAAATTTCAATTTCAAAATGATCCCACCAGGTTTTCTAGAGCAGATTATGACCCTCGGGCCCATTCCACATGATGGCCTTTGTTGAAATGAATGGGCACTGGATTTTGAAACCAATTTTTCCTGCAAAAGCGAGGGACTATCTTTAGGGTAACAATATCCCACCATGGAGACTGTCTGCTGGGATCGCAGCGGTGACACGGTCAGGCACTTTGGCAGCAGCGTGTAATGATGAAAACCCTATGTGGAGGTGGGAAGCGCAGATGGAATAGTTTGACACTTTTAATCTCTAGTTTGTGCAATCATTTCCCATAACAGATGTGCGGGTCACACTAGGGTCAAACACTCGGGATAAAGTTTTATAGGTGAGGCTACGAGCTCAAACTCTATGAAAGGAAAAAGTCAGGGATGGATGAGACGCTAAATGTGCTGCTACTATAGCAACGTGAAAAAAAATGTAAAAAAAAAAATCGCTAAAAAAAAGGGTAAAATACTGCAGTCGCACTACTCCATGTTTCCCATCGTATGCAGGACTGCAGTATCCATAGCAAAACCCTATCAGCCAGCAGACCCTAGTAACACAGGAAAACGTTCAATCCAAACATGTAGAGTGAATTTATAACACACAAGAGCCATAACTCCCCTCCTGTGACAACCCGTCCTATTGTCTGATTTACAAGTGCCGACCATAAAAGACTTTATTAAATGCAAATATGTGGTCCTTGCTGTTTTCCCAAAGTATACTCAAGTCTAGATAATATTGGAATAAGAATTTCTGGAGGCACAGGTCTTGCTCTGGAGGGTTGGCAAAAGCAAGAATAAATTTACCACTAACTTACTCATAGATCCAGGCACTGTAACTGTGGTAGTCTTCTCATATTTGTTATCCATGGCCTCATTCTTTCTAAAATCAACTTTTAATATTATGCTAATGAGCCAGAAGAGATAATGGAGGTGTTACCAGAGCCCCTCCATGCTGCAGATATACAATCTTTCACACTGTGATGAACACTTCCCTCTCTCATTATATGGTGAAACTTCCTCTGTAACTGTGAGATTACATGAGGGTAGGAATGGGGGGGGTCTTGCAGTGTGGATCGATTTATGGTGGTGCCCGCGGCCAAAGTTTCTGATGATCCCGGAAACCAGGAGTCAGCAATCTTGGAGGAGGGAGCCACAGCACCAGAGGTCAAATTTCAAAAGGATTTATTTACAAGTGCATCCAAACATGATGAGCGTGACGTTTCGATTCACAATGAATCTTTATCAAGCAGGGGGTGAGACAGTGTAACAGCCTGTGAAGCAGTAGCATGGCAGGACTGTACATCCTTACATGCTACAGCTTCACAGTCTGTTACACTGTGATAAACCACTTCCCCGTCACATTATGTGCTAAAACTTCCACTGTTGCTGTGAGATAACATCAGGGGAAGTGCTGAGGGAGGGAGGAGTGAGACAGTGTAACAGCCTGTGAAGCTGTAGCATGGAAGTACTGCGCATGCACTGCCCCCTATTATAATAATTGTAAAAGTGTAAAAGGAAGGAGGCCATGGATAACAAATATAAGATTACCCCAAGAATCCTGATAGCAACTTCCTATTTTATATCTATTGTAGATTTCTGGGCCCCTGAAAGTATGACATGAGAGAACGTATCTAAACAAGTAGTGAACTGCTATGGAATTTATCTCTGTTCCCAGTACATCTCATATGTGAGGGAGGCCATGGCCCAGCAGGCATTTTTCCCTGCAGTATTCAGAAGAGACACTTTACTGGTAATACACGCTCCCGAGAGTAGGGGCCACGCATGGTCTATCCTGAATTGGGGACCTTATATATCTTCTCTAAGGCCATATAGACAGTGATTGTCACCTTATACAATATCATCACGTAAATAATAACTTTCTCCACTTTGCACAGTATAAGGCAGTACTTACCTTTTACCACATCAAGCAGCTCTGCAGCCATCAATATGTGCGTCACTAAACAGGAGGGTGCAGGATGGAAAAACGTATTTTTGCTACTTCTTTCCATCCTGAATTTTTTGCAGGACACAACGTATAGTGTTCAGACAAAGGCATCTATACCACCATCTGCCGCTATACGTTAATCTAAACACTCATCATATCAGTCGTGAGGATTTCCATGACATATAAGCTGAGCGTATACAATAAATGTGATGTGAACCCAGTCTAACACTGAAGCAGCATCTATTAAAGGATGTCTAGAGTTGGAACAGGTGTAAGTTCCTCTTTATGGGGAAACTGTCAGCAGATTTTACCCCATTAAAATACTAGTCCTCCAGGTAGGGAATTTAATGTGAATTCCCTCTTATATGAAATCTCGTCCCTTTACATATTTTAAATAATCACCCCCAAAGTCACATGCAAATGAGAGGAGAAGAGTCATTTTTTGCCTGAGATAAGTCTATAGGCTGCGGGAGAGGGGTCCCATCAGATGCCTGTATATTCAGTTCACAAAACCTTGTGCTGTCCTATCTTTCAGATCTGTGACCTACGGAAAGTGACTCGCCTTGGGCTAAAGATAACACTTCTCACCTGTTGGTGCTAGTAGCTCAGTGGGATAAAAGCTAGTGATATTGTCCCTTTAAGACTGGGAAATCAGAATGAGGTTATTTGAGCATTTTTGCAGCTGTGGAGGATATTTAGATATACTGTACCTTATTATTACTCTGTACATTACGACATCCTTCTATCCCGGAATGTCTGCTTCCATCTGGACATATAGCAGTAATATTTACATAAATGCCCTTCATGGGATTATCCACTTGAATCTTCATTTCGGAGAGAAGTGCCTAACAAAAAATACATCAAAGTTATGTGTTATATTTTATCTAGAGGATCGTCCATCGTTACTTGCCCCGGGTAATGAACATCTTGTTTGTGTGAGGCTGTCACAATGGATGAACTGTTTCCTATAGATAAAGAATGCACTGTGAGCTCTGTTCTGTAGCTGCACCAAGACACGTGTCCTACAACAGCACAGCACCACTTCATCAGGAGGAAAGGTACTAGATTCTGACTACGACTGTACAGCACCCACAAGTTATCTGTCACCTTGACCTTCCCCATTCTCCCTATTCCCCCCGAAGCATCAGCCATCGTCTTCCTCTCCTTTGTGCAGCATTTGTACGCGGTTTTTGATTTTTTTCCACTGCGTAAAGTAGGAGGGAGGAGAATCAGTGAGCCTAGACACAGGCACCCTTATCAATGGCGGGACACAGTAAGAAATGGGTTGCAGCAATCACTGTGAGGCTACTGGCTACTACATGAGGGGCAATGTAACTATTAGCTACTGCGGACACTGTGACTGTAAGCTATTGTGGGCAGGGAGTGTTACCGCTGGTTACTGTGGGGCAGGTACTGCGACTGTAAATGTGGGGGAAAATATTATATTATTTGACAATCTATTTAGCTTTGTGGTTACCCACCAAGTGCTCATTGTAATGGTATAAATGTAACTACTAAAGAGTTTGCTCATCTGTAAAGTAGTAGACATATTTATACAATAATAAATGTATTAAAAATAAATGTATTTATTATGTATGTATTATAATGGAGCTCAGAGGGTTTTCAGATACACTGCTCACTACAGGAGAAAAAGCAGAGAAAAGGGCACAGAGAAGCTCCCTAATTAGTGGGGTTGTCCAAGACTGTAATAAAAAAAAAATGGTGCCCCCCCCCCATGTCCCACGCTGCCATCTCTCGCTGTATATGCGGTACGGGTGGGCTTGGGCGGCCAGCGCGCAGTGCGGCTTCCGTGCCCCTGCTTGTTCACATAGGGCATGGACCAGAGAGATGGCACCACAGGACACCAGGAGGTAAGTAAATGTTTATTTTTTAAGCAGTCCCCTCCTGGCCACCTAGGTTTTTTTTACCGTTTCCTACAACCCCTTTATCACAAAGTTTCCTATTATTACCTGCTCTATTTATTCCTGAAATAATAAATAACTGAAAGACTTTTTCTGTAATATCTACACTATCAATATTTTTTTTTTTGTCCCAGTGACAATTGGATTTTCAGATTTTTTTGCTGTCATGGGACCAGGAATTATCAATAGGGCTTCATTACAGACACCTTACAGCTGATCATTGCAGCCTGGGACTAAAGTAAAGCATTCAGAGAGGTCACCAAAGGTCACAGGGGTCCGTCTGTAACTAGCGGTCGTCTGTAAGTCGGGTGTCCTTAAGTAGGGGACCGCCTGTATATGCATACTATTGCCCCTCTTTTTCTGTATTATTCTGTAACACTGACCTGATAAGCCTCAACTACCACATTCTTAATGTTTGATGTAGTGTCATCCAGTTTCTTGGCAACTGTTCCTGGCAGCAATGGTAATAGATCCTGAGAAATAGAAAATGGCACAAGTCATTCACAACTTAAAGGGATGGAATCTATTCACAAACCACAGTCCCGAATCCCCAACAATATTCTTACCTTGTACCAATTAAAGGCATTTCCCCTGACAGCAAACAGTCCATAAACATGGTTGTCTACTAATTTCTCCCCTAACAAACCTAGTGATGGGTGCTCCTGTAAAGAAATAAAAGCTCATTAACTATTCTCATAGGGAAGTTTGTGTTTCTTCTAAATATAAAGTAATGCTAATATGGACACAGTCTGATAACTTTCACTGTAGTAGCATTAGCTCAATTTACTATTACAAGCCAACCCTCCTGTGTAGTATACAGCTACTATTATCATCTCATTGTTATGGATATTAATACCAGCAGATATCTAATATATAAACATGAGTCTCTGTCTGTCCACTCATACATTCATACACTCAGCTTTGTATATTAGCTTGGTAAATTACCTAATATTCTGACTCCCACACTTACACAGACATTACAGAAAACATGACAAAAAGTGGCAAACCTGTTTCATCTAATTTTGATTGCAACGCTTAGCCAACATTGTTGTACAGGCATTAGATTATCTCTGATACTCCAGTCGCATTCAGTGCTACAATAATCTATCTACAGTTATGTCAGCTCCAAGAATTGCAGCTCTGGATGTGACTCGAGTATCACTCATCTCTCATTCTCCAGTTCCAGAGCAGCAGTCTTATGTCCTTGCCATTATATAATATCTGATACTCCAGTGACATCCAGAGCTGAAATCATCTATATATTGTTAAATATTTTCCTGTTCTCCAGTCACATCAAACACTGCAATCCTCTATCTCAGATGACTGCAGCTCTGGATGTGACTGGAATATCAATCTGCCATTATATCATCTATAATACTCCAGTCACATCCAGAGATGCAAGTTCTTCTTTAATTCTCTTCTTCAATATTATAGGTATTAGACACAGAGATGATACCCCTCTGTGGGGGGATGTGTACAGCAACACCCTTCCTCCCAGGGGACACATTTGTAGAGCATATCTTGAGGATTGACATGTGGACACATGGTGGAATACACATCTTGCCACTGCAGTGCTGCCATCTAATGACACAAATTGTTGTAGCGCCCCCACCAGGTGAAATAGCCAGGCTACAGGACTATTGAAAAGTAGTGTGAACCGATTGATATAGGAGTATACTTCTGTTTTTGGCAAGCCGCAATTACAATATTTACTATCCTGGGCGATGCCAGGAACTACAACTAGTTTATTAATATAGTCCAGACTAGATGAAATTGATCACATAGATGCATGCTAGCTGACACACGCTCCACAATCTGTCAAATATATACACCTATGAAGTCTAGCTTCAGCCCTCATAAACCATATAAGAAAGTTATGCAATAAATCGGATACAATGCTTTGGTCTGAAGAGGTAAAAGATGTGTTGAAAGTAAAGAAGCATTTAATTGGTCTCTTAAAGTGAACCTGTCACTAGGAAACTCCCCCAGTCCCCAAAGAGCATAGTACATACACTGCCAAAGTGTTTTTGTATTAAAAATTGGTTTTACAGAAAAAAAGATATGTTATATTGTACCTTTCATTAGCATCTGCTGTGTGACTAGGCAGTTGCCCACTGGGAGGGGCTGGAAAGCAGCAGTTCCCCCCACACCCTTGGGAAACTGCTCCTCCATGTGTCCTTTTCAAATATATGAAAACACCCATCACTGGGCTTAGTGACGCCCCCTGCTCCTCTACAGCCAATCCCAAGTGTTGGGAGTTATTCATATGTTATTCACATGTTTCCCATGGGGGGGGGGGGACTGCTCCTTTCCAGCCCCTCCTATTGGGCAACTGCCTAGTCACACAGCAGATGCTAATGAAAGGTACAATATAACATATCTTTTTTTCTGTAAAACCTATTTTTAATACAAAAACACTTTGACAGTGTATGTACTATGCTCTGTGGGGACTGGGGAATGCTAAAAATGGGTCTCCTGGTGACAGGTTCCCTTTAAATGTGTATTGTTTTAACTGTCTAGTATTATGTGTAGTCTCTTTACATGTTACATTGAGTGTTTTTCTATGTTCAGACATTATAAATTGGAAGCGGGCAGCTACACATCACAGGATGTTGTGACTGAGCTCACTTCCCCATGAACCCTGTGATCTAAATTTCTTATGAAGTTTACTGTATAATTAAGGTTGTGCTTCTATCGAAGAAAAAATATTTATAGAAATTTTAAGATTAAAGAAAATCTAACATGGATAACCCAGGGACACTTACTCATAGATCCAGGCACTGTGATTGTGCTAATCTTCTTATATTTGTTATCCATGGCCTCCTTCCTTTTAAAATCAACTTTTGAAATTATTTTAATGAGCCATAAGGGCTCAGGGGTTTTACCCTAGTTATTCTGTGCTATAGCTTTACAGATTGGTTACACTGTACAGGAGAAATTCCCCCATCACTCTACCTGATGTTATCTCACAGCAGCATGGAGTTTCAACACACAGTGGCCTGAGCCCTTCAGGCACATTAGCATAATTTTATAAGGAAGGAGGGCATGAATAACAAGTATAAAAGGATTAACACAGTCACACTGCCTGGACCTATTAGTTTCCCCGGTTTATCAGGCTGCATTTTGATGGTAGATTCTCCTTATAAAATTCCAAATTTATAAAAACAAAAACACATTTTTGTGTCAAAAACTGCTCTACCTTTTTTCCTGCCTTATCTTATGAGGGAGTGGGAAAAGGACATGTATTAAGATGTTACAATATGTCCCAGGACATAATCCAACAATTAATTTAGGTAATAGGCTCAGACTAGACAGGCAAAAGATACAGAAGATTTATCATCCAGCATCGATCATAAACTTTATGGGGAGATTTATCAGAAGTGTCTAAGAGCAAAACCGTTCTAGTTGCACATAACAACCAATCAGGGCTCAGCTTTAATTTTACTACAGCTGTTTGTAAACGGAAAGCTGAGCTCTGATTGGTTTCCATTGACGGTGTTATCTCAGACATTTCTGATAAATCTTCCCCATGTGATTTACCACTGTATAGTTTTCACTTCATTATTTTTGTTCTAAAATACCAACTAGTCTAAGCTCTCAGTGATTCCAGAACATGGCAGGTTGAGGTTACATTAACCAGAGGCTTTCATCACCAGCTGTCAGTGTCTGCAAAGCTAAACCTACAGAATAATCCAATGAATGTGTATGTCAACCACAAGTACATCCAATTCCCTCTTCCCGACACCTTTTCTAATCGCCTCAATCACTTGCTCCGGGAAGCTGAGAATCCCATAATGATCCCCTACTTACAGACACATGCTTACCATATCTGACGCTCTGGTGTAAACGTTGTCTCTGAGATGACAATTGCCATCATTCGGGGACACAATTCCGGCTAATTTACTGTCAAGTGCTAAATGAGACGTCTGATCTGTCATTAGGATAATTAAGCGCTTTGCTTCTTTACGCCAGCCAATTTCTTTCTGCAACGTAATAGGAAATGTGTTACAAAGCTGCGTTCTGCTCATCTAACTATGAAGAACCAACACTAAGTCTCAAATTTTACCATGTAGATACAGTAAGTGTCAAACCATGAGACAAGTGGAGTTAAGTCACTATACACAACACAGTATGGTATACATATTAGAAATACAGATAGGAAAGATTAGGGATAAGTACAGAATTGTGGATAGCTTAACGCGTACCTGTAATTATAAAACACTGGATCCAGATTTGAATGAAAATAAAAACCAGGGTAAGCATATTTATAGTTATATATTTAACTTGGTAAAGTTAACTGGGACTCGCCAGTAGCAGGACTTGGGGGAGCTGCAGGGGTAATGCAGTTATAACGGTATGCATGGCTCTCCTCTTATATTACCATATTTTTCGGACTATAAGGCGCACAAAAAATCCTTTGATTTTCTCAGAAATCAAAGGTGCGCCTTATAGTCCAGTGCGCCTTATATCTGAACCGTACTTACACACAACAGCTGCCTTGAACTGTGCACAGGCCTGCCACCTGCTGGTCATTCATCCTTATAATCCAGTGCGCCTTATATATGAACCTAGACGTTTTAGCAGGCATTTATTGATGGTGCGCCTTATAATCCGGTGCGCCTTAAAGTCCAAAAAATACAGTAGTATTTGTAGGGGGCATGCTAAGTAATTAGCGCACGACCCCTCAAACCGCAAGATGCTGTGGAACAGCATCTATATATACAGATAGATAAAGATATATACACACACACATATATCTATATATATATATATATCTCTATATATATCTATATCTATCTATCTATATATATCTATATCTCTATATATATCTATCTATCTATCTATCTATATATATATATATATATATATATATATATATATATATATATACACACACACAAGGTCCTCCAAAGGTCGTCAAACTGCAAAATTAAAAGTGGATAGAAGAGACCTCCTTTCCCAAGTAGCTTGATTTTAGTACAATATGAAGGAAGTAAATTCACCAAAACTATCCTACGACAGTCCAAAAAAATCCATATCTGGGCCGATATGGATTGGATTTTGTGGATGGATGGATTTTTCTGCATTGTCCTAGGATATTTTTGGTGAATTACTTATTTATTTCCTGCTGAGCATTTTGTAAAATATGAATATACTTAGACTTGTAATGGCCCACAATTTTCATACAGCCCAGGGCCTCTTGCCTTCCTTATCCTCCCCTACTCACGGTAACTTTAGTCGTGTATGAATAATATGGGTGACCTCCATAAGGGTCCCATACTTACCCTGTTAAAGTTTAGTTTAAGTGATCAAACCCTTTAAGGGGGAATGCATCCAGATACATAGGAAGCCTTTTTCTGAAATAAGTTGTTCAACAAATTCTCTTATATACTTTGGTATTATACATTTATAAAGAGTGGTTGTATAAATGAAGGCAGAACTGTTTGATATTACAATGTCTTCCTATGGATGGTGTAACTATTCTCATTCATTGTGCAGCTAGGGTCTAAATCGGCAGACGCAGACAGAATAGTTTGATCGCAGAATACAATACCGGAAATAAAACCCCCTCCTGGTTTACCATTATATTACTTGATGTTAGTTTAAAAGGAAAAAATATTTCTTAAAACACTCACATGGCAAACCGCTGCCTGCAGCATGGCATCAAACACACCTTCTGGGTCATCTATATTCCCGGAGATCTTCTGCTTACTAACAATTTGCTTGAACTGTGTGATATTGTTTGTTAGGGAGAGAACGTGAATGAATCCATGGGGCGGCATGCAGTCCTTGTTATATTCACTGTAATGTAATGGGCACATAGTTACCACACAAGACCATGGGGGTCATTTATCTTAGTCTGATGCACCTTTTTAGTGACTTTTTGAGCGAACTGGGGGATTTTTTGCACCTTTTTTCAGCAGTTTGCCAGAGTTCGCCATGTAGCCATCTAGTTTCCTGGATTGCGCCTAATTTGTCTTTGTATTTCTCCTGCTTCCAGATGTTTGTGCCCTATTTAACCCCTTAATGACTTGGCCCTTTTTAGTTTTTTTACTTCCATTTTTCACTCCCCACCTTCAAAAATCTATAACTTTTTTTTATTTTTCCACATAAAGAGCTCCATGATGGCTTATTTTTTTGCGTAACAAATTGCAATTCAAAGTGACTGTATTTAATATTCCATGCCGTGTACTGGGAAGCGGGAAAAAAAATTCCAAATGCAGTGAAAATGGTGAAAAAACGCATTTGTGACGTTTTCTTGTGGGCTTGGATTTTACAGCTTTCTTTGTGCGCCACATATGACATGTCTACTTTATTCTTTGCGTCGGTGCGATCACGGGGATAACAAATTTGTATAGGTTTGATAAAGTTTTCATTTTCCAAAAATTAAAACCTCCAGTACAAATTTTTTTTTTAATTTTGACATCTTCTGGCGCCAATAACTTTTTCATACTTTGGTGTACGGAGCTGTGGGAGGTGTCATTTTTTGCGACTTTTGATGGCGTTTTCATGGCTATTTTTACTTTCACTATTTTTCAGACTCTCTAGGGTACTTTAACCCTAGGTTGTCTGTTCGATCCTCCCATATACTGCCATACTACAGTATGATACAGCTGATAGCACATTGTAATGAATGGGTTAAAACAAGACAACCTGTCGTGGCCTCGGAAGACCCTAGGATGTTGTGGCGACGGATCACCGCTCCCTGATGACGTCACGCGGAGCGACGATCTGTGGCAAAATGGCGGCGCATGTGCATCTTTTTGAAGCCGCCGGCAGCATGCAGCAAAGACTTATCGGCGTTCTCCATGCACCGGGACCCTGCTTGCGGCGTATTAGTACGGCACAAGTCGAGAAGGGGTTATCATTGATTTGCGCCTATATGGGCGCAGATAATTGTGCAATAACACGCCAGTTCTGACCATGTTTAGGAAAGGCAATGGCATTTATTTAAAAATGATACTTTTTTAAATAAGGCACAAAAAAAACCTTTATTTGACAAAGACAAATCAGGTGCAAAAAATAGATTCACAAAAGGTGCAAAAATAGCTCAGAGAAGGGGGAAATAAGATAAATGACTCCCCCCCATGTGTCTACAAGACAAGGTCACAACAATAAAACTCTCAATGACACATAGGGGCTCATTTAGTAAGGGTCGCGGATCACAGTAGTAGTAGTGTACTACTAGAAAAAATAGCTGTATCCAGTAAATAATACAGGGGGCGCTGTGCTCAGCCCCTTGATATGCAGTGAGAAGTGACCACACAATCTAATATTAATTTAAAAAATATTAATTTATTACATATTTAAACTGTTTAAAATGTTTAAAAATTCATAAAAGGTTAGGTGCAAGAAGATTATAGCCCATCTTTGGTGCCTCTGGCCAAGATATACTGTAAACATGACCCCTAGGATCATAAAAAGATATGGTAAAATGAAAACATTTTACAATGGTGAAGATACTATTGTTGTGTATATACAGCACCCAGGTAGGCCTAGGTCTCTCCTTAGTAAGTAGTGGTCTTGAAGTACTGTTGTCATCTACATGCACCCTAATTGCTATAGAACCAAATCTATGAAGTATTAGACCACACATGGCATTGGGTACAACCTTTCCCCACTCACCTGCATTGATTCTTTAACCTCTCAGGCTGAATGCTAATATATGGCGATACAGGCTTATCCACAAAGGATCCAAATCCAAACCTAATGTCGTGAGAGAATTCTGCCATTTTCTGAGACAGGTCCGAACCAATGGCGTTAAGTTTTTCTATACTTGCAATCATTGAAGCAGAGACATCGACCAAGTAATAAATGTCCAGTGGATAATTCTCCAAGCGCTGCATTCGAAGCAAGAAGTTCACAGAAGCCCCTGGTCAAAAAAGAGAGAAAGCAATACAACTTAATACAGCTTAATACACATTCTAGACACAAGCAATTTGTAAAGCCTGGAACAATAAAGTAGTTGTACATGTTCCACACGTAGAGTAGAGATGCATTATACAATCTATAGGTAGTCATCCCCAACTCTGGAGGTTGTGTTGTCTGCTTACATATTATACTAATGGTGCGTATGAGGTACGGTCTGAAGAACCAGATGAAAAATTGCCCAGACTTGCGCGTCTTTCGTCCAGGATTTAACCTCGGAGAGCTGGTAATGCCTTACTTGTATGTCAGCTGAGCTCAAAAGTATGGGATACCCTTAGTCACCTGCTGATGGCTTAAACAACATTTTATAAATGAATAGTGCAGATAATAATAGTAAAATTTGTAATATACTTTATTAAAGAAATCTGTTCCTGTGTCTTTCTTTTTCCTTTGCCTTTCTTCCTTATAAATCAGCTTTTTGTCCTGAGTCCACTGATAAAAAGCAGAAGAAGCTGATAAAGTGTCTTTACTCAGAGGGGCACTTGTATCATAAGTCTGGCTTTGTGAGTAAATTTTTTGAGACTTTTCCTGGCTTTTTGCTGGTTAGATGTATCTTAGCGTACTTCAAGACCGCCATATATGACAGAACCAAACTGGACACCGCACTAGGTAAAGTGAAGGGAAAGCCACGGTCAGTACCGGGTTTGTTCAATATGCAAATCACTAGCTAAGAAATAATCCACCCCAAAAGTCACAAAGTCCAAATTGCAAGTCCAAAGAATGGTCAGAATAGAGACAAAGGTCCAAACAGAGATCAATCCAGCAGCACATGAACTCTAAGCCAGGAACTAGAAAACTGGGTAACTAACTTGCGCCTCAGTCAGTTCTGGAAAGAAATATGACTGGCCAGTGATCAGCTGGGGGGTAGGTCAAGGGCAGATACCAGGATTTTAACCCATGCCTTCCTCTGAACCTCATACTTACAGCAGGAGACATGACAGATAGTAGGAAGTGTATGGAGGTTACAATGGGACGGAGCATGGACACGTTGCTTAATGTCCTGTCTATATGGTAAATGAAACTATATAGTTCTGTCCAAAATTAGCGCCATATAGGATCACAATATAGTTAATATTTTACATCTACTGTATTTATCCAGTGAAAACAGAATTTAGGCACACATCAGGATTCAATGGGGGAAAAAATCATATTGGATCTATATTAAATTCTGTTGCAGAATAACAATCTGCACCTGAATAATTTGGACCTGAAATGCCGTGCACTAAATTGATGTAAAGTTTTAGACCATTTTTAGGCTGTTTTCTGTCTCCTCCGTAAAAGGGGCATGTCATCGGTAACTAGAGGGCATGACCAGACAGAAAATAACCCGTGTGTCAAAAAATTCAATATTGTGTTGCGGCAAACTAGACCAACTACCGTATTTTTCAGACTATAAGGCGCACAAAAAATCCTTTGATTTTCTCAGAAATCAAAGGTGCGCCTTATAGTCCAGTGCGCCTTATATATGAATAGTACTTACAGACAACAGCTTCCTTGAACTGTGCACAGATCTGCCACCTGCTGGTCATTCATCCTTCTAATCAGGTGCGCCTTATAATCCTTATAGTCTGAAAAATACGGTAATAGGAGGTACAAAGTACAACTTGTACTGCACCTAATTTATTATCCAGCATCAGACTCAGGGATTAATCCGTCTAGTTCTACTCTGTACTGGTCCAAAGACTGACACATTAACATCTCCCCCCAATGTTTATAAAGGAGGTAACATCCAGAGGAATGAATGCAATAAAGACAAGTGTAGCTAAAATAATTGAATTATAATAGTATTTGTAGAGGTCGGGTTTTCACATTAAGGAGCTTTGCACACAGTGGAATTTCCGGCTGGGCATCTGACGGCCGACTGTTTTTACTGGCACGGAAAATCGGGTTATTTTAGCATAATTGTTGGATTGCATCACTGAACACCTGGCGGCCTTGCCCTCCGTGCGCATACAGTAGTCTCATTTCAAAGAATTCCTTCAATGGGTGAATATTTACCGTCCTGACCTTCATAACTTGTCACCTGCAGCACATATTTAATAGGAGCACAAATGGGCTGGAGTCCTGCCGGGAGAATATACGGCCAGCACCCCTCTGCCAATGTACCCACTCCTACAGTTTCAGTAGCGCTGCTCAAAGCACTTGATAATTCGGCCCCAAAAAGTCTAGACTTTTCATTACCTAGAGTACACGGCGTTTCAGGCTACACAAGACTCAACAGCAATAATTTGAGTGCATATTTTCCACTATTTCATTGACGTGTTATTTTAGGATTTTAATAAGCTGTTTTTATGATCTCATATTCCTTTAGGCAATTTGTAGTGTGAAGTCTAAATTAGTAAATGAGCGGTAATTAACTAGTTAACTTCTGCTGAGCTCACAACTTTTTTTTTAGAGGGGGTTTCACAGCATAAGATATTGATAATGTAGTCATATACCCACAATATCATATAGATGGGGGTCCAACTCCCATCATGCTTATAGAAGATCTGCTCTCAATAGACGATAAGCAGATAAAACAGGAAGCAGATACTGTTGCTCCTTTCTCTGACTAGTGGTCAGATCAGGTATTTGGTTCAGTCAGTTTCTCAGCTGCTGCAGAAAATCGGTGGGGGTACCAGGTGTATGGACCGCGTGGTGGCTTAGTGGTTAGCACTACAGCTGTGCAGCATTGGGGTCCTGGGTTCAAGTACCATCCAGGTCAACATCTACAAAGAGTTTGTATGTTCTCTCCGTTTCGGTGTTGGTTTCCTCCGGGTCCTCCAGTTTCCTCCCACACTCCAAAACATAATGGTTGGTTGATTAGATTGTGAGACCCTTTGGGGACAGGGACTGATTTGGCAAGTTCTGTACAGCGCTGTGTACTCTGTGTGCTATATAAATTATTAATATTGATAATATTATTATTATTATTAAGACTCTTCTACAGATTTATCCCTAGGATTGCAATCTCCATTGCTTGTGTGCTTTGTGCCGTCATGACTTTCCCTTATGTTTTCAGTTATCCGCCTTTGGAGCACTAATGGATGGGATTATTTTATTTAATCTATGAATTATGTTGGTATAATGGGGCAGCCTTTCATTAGTCGTTGCAGAATTAGTTATTTTATTAGTTAATTTAATGTTTTTATTATATTATTTTAACACAGCTAATACTCTTGGTCACACATAGAGCATCAGAGAGATCAGATCTCCCACGCCCCTCTGTATCATGTCAGCAAGTCTGTACAGGGGACCGGAGATACTGAAAGGTGAAATAAGTACAGGAAATAAGCTGTGCTGATGAATGAGAACTGCTGATAACAGGGAGGGGCACATTCACAGGACAAAATTCTCAAGAACTATGAGCAGGCGGCAAAATGAAAAAATAGGATGGGGGGGGGGGGGGATGAAAACAAAGATTGCAGCCTGCACAAAATGCTAACCAACTACCAACACATACCTTAAAGGGAATCTGTCAGCAGTTTTGGCCATACAAAAGTGCAGACTGTGTAAATCAGCAGCCCTGGAGTGATGTGCAATCATTCCTTTGAGTGTGTTGATAGTGACAGGCTGATGACAGGACTGTGGAAAGTGTGGTTATAATTCAGCTCTGTAGCTCTTGCAAGAGCTCTGGGCTGGTCCATCTGCCTGAAGAGCTTTCTGCTCTCGTTTACTGTGCAGCTCTACACCGATCCCCCATTCTGAGATCTTTAATAGGTTTTTGGTTGGATACTTACAGCAGGGGAGTGAAGGGGCTATGGAAGAGTTCATTGCACAGATCAGAAAGTTCTTCAGGCTAAAAGAGCCACCCAGAGCACTTGTACAAGTTACAAACCTGGATTACAACTCCACTTTTCACAGTCCTGCTGCTACTTACTACATCCACAAAGGTATTATTGTTGCACACATCTTCAGGGCCTATACCTAACACTGTCTGCAGTTTATTATGGACAAAACTGATAATAGATTCCCCTTAAAACCATCAATAGAATATAATTACATTACCATTGTAGTATATTAGGACCTTACATATCACCTGGAAAGGAATATTGTTTCTACAAAGATGTAAATATATAAATACATAAAAAGCTTGTGCACCACTCCTGCCGATGCGTAGGCAAGGTGGTAGTTGCGAATAGCCCCCTCCCCTTGTGAGGATCTATGTGGTGAGCCTGCGCAACTCATACTGAAGCTACTGCTAGGAGAACTTAGTAATTGCAGCCAAATGTTATTGTCCAATGATATTCTTTGTAATATTGTAAAGCAAGCTGGAAGCTGGTTGGAGGGTGCTATCACCTATCTACCTTAGGGCAAGTCAGGTGACTTAAGTCCCAGAGCAGAGGTCCACCATCCGGATTCTGCTCCATCTTTACCAGCCCAGTCTGAAGTTACTACCAGGCTGTGAGCAACCTTCCTGTAGACCAGCTATCTCCATCAACCTTCCAGCTTGCTGAATCTGCTGCTACTGTTAAGGCTGTTTCCTGCAGTTGAAGTTGAATAAAGAACTGTAAGTTGATTTACACAACGTGCCTCCGTGTGATCCCCGGATCAGGCTGCATCACCAACACGGGCTCCCCAACCTCCATCATCCAGGGACTCCAAAATACACCTCAGGGGTTGCCCCAGGAAGAAACCTATTGCATCAGCCTCTCCCTCCATATTTCTTGCACATACCACCTGCTGGAGACCAGCCAGGCTGTAGTTCAGCCATCCAGTCATACTAAGCACCGTGACCACAGCGTGCCCAGGGCGACATAAGGCAGCCACTCCGGTATTCTGGGCCCTGGCTGACCACAGCCGCCGAAGAAAGGCCAGACCCCGGTGGGGGATGTTGCAGAAAATAAAAAGAATTACGTCACACCCCATCACCCCATTAATGAGTTTATTAATCCCTTAGATGTGATTGAGAATTGTATCCAGAGTAGCATAGCTGCAGGGCGTTTTATATGTCTAAACTTCTCCTGGGAGAGTGTAGTAACCTGCAATGTACTGGCATATCCCCAGGAGATCTGATTTCTCTTGATCTGATGAAAAATACTTCAGCTTGGTATAAACCCCCCCCAAAAAAGAAGGAAGGTGAAGTAAGGATCACAATAAATCTAAAGGAAAGTAAATACTGAATCCACCAAACATGGGAACTCGGCCAACGTGACTAAGAAAAAAAACTCAATAACAAAATAACACATCAAAACGTTACAAAAAGACGTTAACGCCGCTCTTTGATGTCAGCCTGACACGATAAAAACAAGCTAAGCATAAATCTCCAGCCATCACTTGTAGTAGGATTTCAGACCTAAGGGGATTTTTACATGTGTTGATTTAGTACTGAGTCATCTATTTTTTCTAGTTTTTTTTTTTGAGTAGTTATACGTTTCTATCGGATTTTAGCTCCTGAGACACCGACCAATACCAAGGCTTGTGTGTGGATTTTCTATGATCTTTAGATATGCACTTATATATAGATATAGATAGATATACGCACCCCTTCCTTATAGCAAAAGCTCCGGAGGGTGCACTTCACTCAACACAATGAGCTAACAATTTCCATGGAGGTTGATATTTGTTACCCTATAATATCCAATTATAAACTACATGGTCATTATATCTCTGAGCATTTCACGACCCTGGAACTTGTAATACAATATAATCTGTTTGGCATAGTTGGAAAGTGAGGTCATGGTATGAGTTAAGTCAGAGTATAGTAGTACAAGGCCGCGGTGCTGAGGCGCTGCTGTGTATCACACAGACAATACTGATGTCGTGGAAGGTGAGAGAGAGGAGGCGCTGCGCCTCATACATGGATGGGAACACTTCCATCTGTACTGTACCTCTATATACTTATGTACTTTTACCATTCATATTCACATAGAGAATAAGGAATAACCACACAGCAGTACACATGTATGGTTTAAGCATGGGGCCCTGGGCAGAACTGAAAGTGGGGCTCCAAAATATAATTATTATATGGACAGTCACAGTCAGTAAGAGGCTCCTGTAGCCTTGCACAATAATAACACTTTGTAGTTATACACAGTAGTAAGTATCTGTAATATAGGACTGTAGGAGACTTTTATAGGAGATAGACAGATGATAGATTGATGATAGAAGATAAATATGAGAGATGATATAGAGTTATAGATAGATGATAGATTTATAGATATGAAAGATAAATACATAGAGTAGAAGAGAGATAGAAGATTGATAAATGCATAGGTAATAGATAGGAGATTAATAACTAGACAGATAGATGAATAATGTATAGACAAGAGAGATGAAAAGCATCTTCATCCAGGAATTCAACCAAGAGCAATACGTCCTCTGTCCACATAAGTCTACATGCAGGGGGCCCCTTTAAGACAGAGGGCCCTGGGCAAATACCCAGTTTGCCACACCCTAATGCCAGCCCTGGTATTACACGGGATTGCAATAAAGACCCATGGGCTAAGTTAACATAGGATTTTTTTTATCACCTATAAAGTCCTTAACCCATGCATGTAGATAAATATTTAAAAAGGTTGTCCCATGAAGCAAGTTAGGCCCTACCCTATAGATAGGGCCTAACTTGCTAATCGGTAGGGCTCTCCCTGATGGGACCCCCATTTATCACAAGAATAGGGGTACATTGTACCCCCATTGCACCCCTTGATGACCAGAGCAGCTGATCGCACATGGGCGGGCTGACGGAGCTGACGGAGACGGCCAACTGCAGCCTTTGGCAATGTCTGTCAGCTCTATAGAGAGCAGCCTGCGCATGAGTGATCAGCAGCTCCGGTTATCTCGGGTGTGAGGTTCTCATGATGAATGGGGGTCACATCACTGAGACCCCCACCAATCAACAAGTTAGGCCCTATCCTGTGGACATAAAGGGGACAACTCCTTTAAAGGAAACCTACCACTTGAAGTGGCAGGTTTCAGAAGAAAACACCGAGCACCAGCTCAGGGTGAGCTGGTGCCGGAGCTTATTTTTGTTAGTGTTTTAAACCGCGGTATCGCGGTTTAAAACACTTTTTAAACTGTATAGCCGGCGCAGGGAGGTACGCGCTCGGCGCTTACCATGCGCGCGACCGTGCGTGCGGCTACATAGGAAGTGAAGGAGAGCCGCGCGCATGGTAAGCGCCGAGCGCGTACCTCCCTGTGCCGGCTATACAGTTTAAAACGTGTTTTAAACCGCGATACCGCGGTTTAAAACACTAACAAAAAAAGCTCCGGCACCAGCTTACCCTGAGCTGGTGCTCGGTGTTTTCTTCTGAAACCTGCCACTTCAAGTGGTAGGTTTCCTTTAACTCCTGTTCACACATATAGGAAAACATCTATATAGACTTCCAGGGTGTCATTTATTTTAGGCAGGAGATGTGAGGATTAGCCCTATTGAGTGACAATGCGGATAAACCTTCTGTGCATCCTTGCCGTAAACTTTTTTCCATCCGAACAAGATGGCCATATAAAAATAATAAAAGCCATGCCAGTAGATGGATCCCTGCCATTTTGTTACCTACACTGGCCGATCCTTCACCTTGCTGCACTTTCTGTTTCTTACTCCCTTCATTCAAAAAGCTATAACTATTTTGTATGAGATGTATTAGGCTTGTTATCTGCTGGGGCAAAATGGACTTTTTCGTGGCAACCGTTAAGATTCCATGCAATGTACTGGAAAGCTGTAAAAAAAATTCCAAGTGCAGTGAAATTGATAAAAAAAAAAAGAATTGTCATGGCCTTATTGACCATAAGGACCAGTGGGTGGTTGAGTGGCCCAAATCACCCTGACAAGTTCTTTTCAGATAAGAATCTCATCTTTCAAATCACATTTGTTGTTCTGTGAGCTACAGAAGCGGAGAAGAAGGCACTTCCCTGACAAAGGGGTTGTCCGGGATCTTAAAAAAAATGATATATGGCTGGGGGAGCTATAAAACAATAAACACCTCGTACTCATCTCCTCCGGTGCTACCCTTCTACCGTGGTGCCAAGTCTCTGTTTATCGGCAGAGCCTGGTGCTACTGTCCCGGTTGCCTACTGCACACTGAAACTAATACTGTGGTAGGCAGGTGGCTGTAGCCGGGATGGCATATAATGGTGATGGTAACTTAACACAGGGGAAAGTGACTAATGTCAACAATCTCTAGCTGCTGCAGGTCATCATTATGCCCAGTGACTGGCTGCAGCGCCATATGCTCCTGCATCAAGTTATCAATGCCAGGCCAGGTAGTGCGGAGAAGTAGGGTATGGGCAGGACTCAGGAACGGGCCCTTTTTTCTCCTCTTTTATTGCATAAAAAATTAAGTTCCATGTATCACTGTGAGAAAACACGAAAACTATAAATAAAATACAAATCCATTATTATGTTTGGTCATTAATGACAGAGACCGGATTAATAAAAGAATGAAAAGTAGAAAGTTGAACAATCAAGTAAAAGATAAATTCCAGATGTACCCGGGACTCACCTGGTCTCAGGTGCGCAGACACCTCTGCGGGGGTGACCTGGCTTTTCACCTCCTTGCTGCTCACAACCTGTAGCTGCACTGATGGGTGCTCTATGGCGTCTGCTCTGCAGCCCTTGGATTTTAAATTAAAAACAGTGTCGCATCTTTCACTTTCTACAGAATCCGCCATAAAATCCTGTTAGGAGACAAGAAAGAAAAAAAGTCTGAGCGTTAGCAGAAGGGGCTTCACAGAGACACAGAAACTGTGCCAAACAGGCGGCTACTGTAGTAGGGAGCGCAACATTTCTGCTTTGCATCATGTCTGCGGAAGACTTGTTTTTATAAAGTGGGTTTACTAATTAAAATATTACGGTTTTACCAAATCAGGCTGCGCTGTTACATAAGCCAACGATATAATGAGAGTTATGAAAGATACACTGTGGGGCAGATTTATCAAGTGTCTGAAAGTCAGAATATTTCTAGTTGCCCATGGCAACCAATCACAGCTCCCCTTTAAAATATTCATGAGCACTAGTAAAATGAAAGCTGAGCTGTGATTGGTTGCCATGGGCAACTAGAAATATTCTGACTTTTGATAATCTGTCCCTGTATGTAAAAAACCGTCATTGATCCTTGTGGTGCTGAACAGATCGGTACTGCGGCAATGATGTTATCCCATGAAGCTGCTTTTATATACCCTGGTAAGTTCTAATAGACGACTGAGGAAACATTAACCTGGGGAATTGGCATGGATTTCCAACATATCCTTACAAGGGAGGGCTAAGACGTATCCCACTGTATGCGCATACAATTCCTCCCACTCCCACTGAAATCGGGAGAAAGAGGTAAGATCGGCCACAGGCACTGATTGGCTGGTAAGGCTGTTAAGGGCGTCCCCGCGGTGATGTCACTGTGCTTATATGGATATTTCCATTACTGGAGACCAAAATGAGCTTCTGGTGGAAACTATGGTTTCATATGTATATGTTTAAATCTGTGATGGAGAGTCTATTTTCTAATGAAATAGTCCTGCATGTATTTGTGTCTCTATTATGAGATGTGGTAACATTGGGTTTTCAGTTACTCTGCTCCTATATTGTGAGAGAATATTGGGAAATCTTGAAGGAGGCGAGGATTAGTTATCAATGTTGTCCATGCCATGTCATGCCATGCCAGAAGTGTTTGTGGAACCTCACATCATCCCAGCCTTATGTCCATCATCACTCAACAGCTACAGCGGACCAGTACCTGATAAATATTGCACATTTCAGGTCAGATCCCATGTCAAAATCTTCTGTTGTGCTTTCTGACATGGATTTTGACCAACGTGGCCTATATTTTGAGTAGCGTTTGCTCAGATTCTGCCTGGAATAAAGGGCATGTTGATTCTTTTTTTTATACGAGTGGTCAACTTTGCTCGCAGAAAAAAGACATGGCAGTATTTCATTGATTTCAATGGGGCAGATTTATCAAAAGGGGCTTAAAGTAAGACAAAGATGAGTTAGACTAGCCAGTCTCATACTACATACAGCACCAGGCACAGAGATAAGTATGGAGCAATATAAGGCGGGTTGCCTGTTAAGTGAGTTTAGTCTGAGAAAAACTCTCTAGGAAATCCTGCTAGTGCAGTGGTGGCGAACCTATGGCATGGGTGCCAGAAGTGGCACTCGGACCCATTTCTGTGGGCACTGAGACCATTGCCCCAGTTCACCAGTCACCCAGGCGACTTAAGAGATGCTGCTCTCAATGCTATTTTAAAGCAACACTTCATTGGCTGTTTGGATCTGCAGGAAAAGTGTGAAGGCATTTACAGAACTGCATTATCTTTGGAGGTCCTCCTGCTGGGCCAGGCCATTTTTCCTGTACAGAGAGACCCTGGAGAGAAGCTATAATGAAAGTATGAATTTGCCCTCCTTCTTTCAATTGTATCGGTGGCCTCAGTAGGCTGATACGATTGAAAGATGTGGAAGAACAGGTAGCAATGAGCTCCTGTTAAAAAGCCATGTAGGCACTTCAGAGTAAATAAGTGGATTTAGCTTGTACTTTGGGCACGCAGTCTCTAAAAGGTTCACCATCTCTGCGCTAGTGGGTGCTAGTACGCCCCGGGTTCACTGCACATGCGCAATGAAGCAAAGCATTGCGGGTCATTTACTAAGGGCCCGATTCGCATTTTCACGACGTGTTACCCGAATATTTCCGATTTGCGCCGATTGTACCTGAATGGCCCCGGGATTTTGGCGCACGCGATCGGATTGTGGCGCCAGCATCCGCGCGACGGAAATCGGGAAGGGGGGGGGGGGCGTGGCCGAACGAAAACCCGACGTATTCGGAAAAACAGCCGCATTTAAGAACGGAAAATGTGTCGCTCAGGACACGCTTACCTTCACTCAGCCCGAGCCGGTGAACTCCAGCGCGTACAGATGCTTTTCAGCGCAGCAGCGCCACCTGGTGGACGGCGGAGGAACTACCTTATTAAATCCCGGCCGGACACGAATCCAGCGCAGAGAACGCGCCGCTGGATCGCGAATGGGCCGGGTAAGTAAATCTGCCCCATTATCTTGGCTTCATTCAAGCAACACAAGAGTCGGCGGCGGCCCCAAGATCTTCAGTTTGCAGTGCATCATCAGACTCACATCTAGGTAAGTATACATTTTTTTTTTAAATTTAATTGGGAATACGTAAAGCTCTTGAAATGCCTTTCTAAAAATGAGCAAGAACTTTTCTGCTGCTTGCGGTTCTGCAGCGCTGGTCTCTCCTTACTGACTGCACCTTGGAATCATCATCATTACTAGAGAACATGTGTCGAGAACTTGATTGTGGTTTTTACACCCTGGAACTTTTCTCAGAACTCCCTTTTTTTTTTTAAAGACCGATCACGAAAACCACAACATAATAGACATGAATAACCCACAAAGCTATGGGTGTTCGGCCATGTTTCCAAGGCTTTCCATCTACAGAACTTTGTAATAAGGAGGATACAAGCAAGCAATGGCAGAGCACCTGGCATGGATTCAAGCCAATTCTATAGGGATAACCTAATGGCTGGTGCCAAGGATTATGGCTGCAGGGGGAAAGTGGTGAGGCAATGTCTGATCACTTGCTCAGTCAGAGATATAGGAACCTTCCCATGTCCCATCACATACCTGGATAGGTGATAAGAGATGACACATTCCCTTTAAGGCCTAGAAATGGCGGCCTCTCCCTGTGTGGATGCCATTATCAATGTAACGCCGGCTACTATAGAGATAAACACACAGCAAGGGTTTTGTTCTACGCGCTGCACATTGAAATCCGTCCAGATCCTACACCTGCTTCCCATGTGACTGTATGAAAGTCAAAATTATGAAATAAACAGCTGTGTAAGTAAAAACTACTGCACTAAAGTATGTGTCCTTTAATGAACTATCCGGGTCCAGCCCCCACTGCTTCGTGGCTGCATTTCCATAAAACCGGTGGAATATGTCCCAGCTGTGAGGTGTCAGTGAGCTCCCCTCCAAATTAAAGGGACAGTCATATCACAGCGCGAGGACTGGTATTGGACGCGAGGTTTGCAGCAGTCGCACGTGATTTTACTGCCCCTTTAATGGAAGTTTCCTTTTTCCAGTCTGATGTCTAAAAAATTCAAAAATAGGTCAGAAGCAGATTTTTATAGCTTTCGGCTTATTATAGCTCCCGTAAAATCTATGTATGTCTAAGTTTTTCCATTATAGTCTTTGGTTTAATGAAGGAAACTTTTACACTTTTCTAGCTTTTAACTCTTGTGTGACCGCCTGTGCCATAGGGCGCGCTTACATAGTAATTCTCTCTAATATACCACACAGATGACGTATATATACGAGTAGAGACTTGTCACATGAGCAGATGGGTTCTTCCTCACCTTTGTGTCCGCGTTTGGGCTGCCCAGAAACTATGATAACTGCAGCCTCTCAAGGGTTTTACTAACACGTTGCAATATTGTCCCAAATTTGTTATGTGGGAAACTAGAGTCCTTTAGGCAAACCTAACCCTTCAGATGACTTTCCAGGATAAGCGGCAGTGTGTACAGTACATGAGAAATAGCACTATTTTTGTCCACTATAAGCAATGAATTTCTGCATTTTAGCAGTGTTTTCCCCTCTGTTGGCTACATCTTCAACTCTAAGTTCTAGGCTGTGATATGATTGAATACCAAGGAGGAGATATATCAGGGCTTGTAACCTAATCAAGCCCTGAAATAGTCACAATTATTATTATTATTATAGCCAGCCACCAGTAATTGCTGTAATTTCCTCCATTACGCTGCCTCCTAGTTGGTGCGGAGGGGCATGCGGCCTGTGGAGAAGGGGGCCGGAGTGTTTACCCGCACACTCACTATGGCTTGTTAGGTCTCATGACTGTGGATGGCGTTCACAAACGTGCTTTCAAACGTGTTACAGCAGCTGAGAAGAGGATTTCTTTTTTAAATGCAAGCGTTAACGCAACGTTAGCATGTGTTAAAATCGAGTTCATGCATGTTTTTTGTAGATGCAATGTAATTAGGAAAATCTCCACTTCTTGGCTGTTGTGATGCGTTTTAAAAAGCAATGTAAACGCCACGTGTGAACTCACCCTGAAAGCTGAAAGTTTGCAGATGATGGCACAATTCTACAGCAGGCATGGTCGAGAGTAGATTAATACACCGGCAGGCCAGAGACTCCTAATGTATACAGCGGCGTCGGTGGGGCAGGGTGTAACATTGAATGAAGGAAGGTGTGAGATAGAAATCATAATCCATCTCTATGTCTGTTCTTGTGGCTCATCTTCAGTCTCACTTGGCCTCTCCTGCCCTGTCCGTAAACTATGAACAGTCATGACATGATGAACTGACAATACATCTTGAGAGACCGAGGTGGATTCATCTAAATGAAGAATATTTACCCCTTCCAAAACTGCCATAGGCTATATATATGTGTCATACTTCAGTCATCTCCTGGACCTTGGTACCCAGAAACCGAGTTCTACTGTGTGTCATATTAAAGGGCACCTACCACCCCGATTCTACCTATAAAGATAGAAGGGGTGGTAGGTGGATGGATGGGACGTGAGGATAGCCCTTTTTTGGGCTAATCCTCACGTCCCGGGTGTCTTTTACAAAACTTTATTACATCTATATGCAAATTTTTTTATGCGGCTACTGGGGCGTGGAGTTGCCGGACATGAGGCTACTAGTTGCGGCTACTCCACGCCCCAGTAGCCGCGTTACTCCGCCTACCAGGAAATCTTCGACACGCAGCTCCTCGTAACTGCGCGCCCTCGTCCGAGTCCCCCGGCTACTGCGCATGCGCAGTAGTTCCAGCCCCGGAGCTGCGACCGCGCAGCCGAAGATTATCATTTTCATATAAATTCCACATTTCGATATAGAAACCTGCGGTTCTATTTCTGTGCCATGAAGCCTCCATCAATATTCTGTTATCAGATACGCGCAGCTTGTTACCTTTTTCTTATTTCCTCCAAAAACAGTGACATCATGTTGTGGATGAGACCAACCTCTGAGAAATATTTTTGTTACTGAGAATGTGTTATTATAAACTGACTGTCACTTACGCTATTACGTAAAAAGGAAATGATATTTGCGGTGTATATAAAAGAGCTGGTATATTCTTCACATCCGTATTTATTTCAGATCTGTCAGGGATTACTTTTAGAAAAGTTATTAGAGAGACTCGTGTTTTAGGGTTAGTGAGCACCCCCCCCCCTCCTCCTGCTTATACACTTCCATTTAACTCACTGTAGTTTTTGTTGCCTTCTTGAGCTAAAGCCAGAAGAAAAAGTACAAGTTCTACTTCCTATTTCCCATTCCTTTGGAATCCTCTGGATTTGGCTTCATAAACTGGACAAACAAAAAAATTTACCGCTCACTTCAAAGTAGATTTTTTTTTAGATGATGCCACCACACTGGGTGATACTGGTAATGGTTTATTAGGTCAGATTCTGCTTTAACCCCTTTGTGACCAAGGGTCAATGGTGCTTGAATGTCCAGATCAAGTTTTGCAGTTCTGTTCTGCTCTTTCCTAAGTAGTAACATTAATTTCTATGGGATCATGCACATAGTCGGGGTTTCCAGGAATCTGTGTGTGTGCCCAAGATGCAAAACTCAGTCATAGCAGCTGCTATGGGGCCTACAATGTCAGAGGGCCCCATCATCCAATTTGACACTAAAGAATGGAGGATGTTCACTTTTTTATATATATTATGCTGCCCATTGTACAAAATAATATGAATATAACATATATGTGATGTATATATATTGTATCTGTGATAAGTATATGCTGGATTTGTATATACTAAAAATAATTCTTTATTTATATAGCGCCTACAGATTACGCAGTGCTGCACAAAGCATGGCACATTGGTCCCTGTCCCCAATGGGGCTCACAATCTAAACAATCTACCAGTGTGTTTTGGAGTGTGGGAGGAAAGTGGAGGACCCGCAGGAAACCCATGCAATCATGGAGAGAACATACAAACTCTTTGTAGATGTTGACCTGGGTGGGATTAGAACCCAGGACTCCAGTGCTGCAAGGCAGAAGTGCTACTCACTCAGCCACTGTGCCGCCCAAATGGCACTGTATGTGTATATATGAGGTGTACAAGCTCCATATGTGTGTGTATGTGTGTATACGTGATGTGTATATGCTCTTTATGTGTGCATATGTGGGTAAGGCCTCATGCACACAACCGACTGGGGGTCGTACATATATACCCCATGGACAGCTATGGTTCGGTACTGTGAGCACAACATTTTCGATGGAGAGGGGTGGGGGTGAGCAGCTACGGCTGGGCAGGCATAATGCCTAAGAGTGTATAAATGTGTGTGAGTGAAGAACTGTATGTTTATTTATATAGGTATATGTGTCTATATATATTTTTCAGCTGGAAGGGGGGCCCCATTTACAAGTTTGCTATGGGGCCCGGCCTATCCTAGTTACACCCCTGGTGACAGAGGACCACGTTTGAGTTGTTTGCGGCCAGTGGGCAGGTAACCAATTCCAAGAATATTCTGTGTTTTTTTTTTTTTTTTTCGTGAGTGAAACATTTGCAAGATATCTGTCATGTGACTTTATGGGTAGGGCATGCAGTAATGAGGGCGGCACATACCTCTTGAGTACACCATCCACATTCGGGGCCCAGTGCAAGGCATTTTGTGCATGTAGCTGCATTGGAAGAGGAACACTTGTTTTCAACTGGAAAATATAAAAAGGAGCAAAAGAGCATTTAGAACAAAAGTTTGATCAAAGTTTTTTCATTAATAGATAAAATATCACAATTAAAAGTATTAACAACAATATAATTGTAGGTTCTAAATTCACATTGGTGTGGGTCCAATACCCAGCACTGCCACAGATCCGCTGATAAATAGATGGGTCAGAAAGTGGACCGCTCCGTTTCAGTGTAGTGTCTGAACCAAGTTACTGTAGCTGTGCTTCAAATGTATGGGAGCTTACCTGGAGTAACCTGTACTGTCCACTACAGTATATACAGTATATATAATGCAGAGCCCCTTCTTTTCTGCATAGCAGCATCGCCGGACTGTAATTTCATGATTTTATATCAATGTGACGCTAAGAGTCCCATCCTCTGCACTTTGTCGGTCTGTGAAATTCAGCCAGCGCACAGTACATTTTTTCCAGACCGACAACGGATGAGTGTCACCTTTTTGTGGAGTCGTCTTTGTGATAAGATAAAATGGACTGACTCCACAAACATCTAAGAAATTATGAACATTTCAGAATTTCCTTTAAATGCCTCATCTATTCCTGGTTAAAGGTTTTAGGCCAGGGGTGAGCAACATTTATTGGTCCAAGGGCCATACTGTCATACGGCTCCACCAGTAACCAGCACCCTAGATGTAGAAACAACCATAGTACAGCACCAAATGCCAACCCTGAAATTATAAATGCCACAGGACAACAATAAATACCACCCCAGAAACCAAATACTGCATTCAGAGCGGACAATAATAGTGCAGACCCCAGAGCAAATAATAGTAGTACAGGCGGTCTCCTACTTAAGGACACCCGACTTACAGACAACCCATAGTTACAGACTGCCCCTCTGACCTCTGGTGAAGCTTTCTGAATGCTTTACTATAGTCCCAGACTGCAATGATCAGCTGTAAGGTGTCTGTAATGAAGCTTTATTGATAATCCTTGGTCCCATTACAGCAAAAAATGTTTAAACTCCAATTGTCACTGGGGCCAAAATTTTTTTTGTCTGGATCTACAATTATAAAATATACAGTTTCGACTTACATACAAATTCAACTTAAAAACAAACCTCCGGACCCTATCTTGTACATAACCAGGGGACTGCCTGTACTCGAGACCACATAGTAGGTATAAAATAATGGAGATCCCTAGAGCATAAAACGAATAATTCAGGAGACCCTCAGAGCAGACAAAAAAAATAACTAAATTCCTTTCCTTTCCTGGCTCCTCTTTGGTTCCCTGCACCGCACTGCATGTGCCACTCTGCGTCCCCTGTAGTATTCGGCAGCATCAGGACCCGAAGCAGGATTGCGCCAGGAGTAGTGCAGTACAGCTGACAAGTACTTACCACTTCAGAGCCCTCTCCTGCAGGCATTCTACTCTGGGTCCTGACCTCAACACATACAACCGTTATCAGGAGTCAGGGGAGGACGCGGGAACAGTGAGAACTTCTCAGCGGCACTTAAAGGAAACCTACCACTTAAATGTGGTAGGTTTATACACATATACATGGCACCAGCTCAGGGTGAGCTGGTGCCAGAGCATATTTTTGTTAGGGGAACAAAGCCCCTATATTAACTTATAACTCGGCGCACTGCACTTGGGCTCGGTGCACCATGCGGGCCCGTGCGCGCGCCGGATTCTGAAGTGCAGGAGAGCCGGTGACGTCACCGAGCTCTCCGGCACATGCGCGCCTGCGCAATTTAGCACGGGGAAACAGGTCGTGCTAAGTTGCACAGGCGCGCATGTGCCGGAGAGCTCGGTGACGTCACCGGCTCTCCTGCACTTCAGTATCCGGCGCACGCACGGGCGCGCGCATGGTGCGCCGAACCCAAGTGTGGTGCGCCGAGTTATAAGTTAATATAACTTATAATTCTGCGATAGGGGCTTTGTTCCCCTAACAAAAATATGCTCTGGCACCAGCTCACCCTGAGCTGGTGCCATGTATATGTGTATAAACCTACCACTTTTAAGTGGTAGGTTTCTTTTAACACTGCCCGGCCTCCTGCACTTATGGAAGTGATCATTGGTCTCTGACTGTCAGGCTGCAAGTGTCTGTTGGCGCAGTTTGTGCAAGCCTGATCCCGCTTTTAGTTGAGATGAATGTGTGCTGCACTTTATGTACATGCTCAGAAATGAAGCTCCTCAGCTACAGATTAGAGCAATAAGGCACTGATAAGGATTGGCGCATTTATCTTAGCACTGCTAGAGTAACCAGGAAAACAGGACTGTGGAGTCAGTAGCCATTTTGGCTTAGAAGTTTGGAAAATTGAGGAGTCGGAAAAATGGACAGCATAAGGCAGACGTGGACCTAGCCTAAGTGTGTAGCACATTAGATATTCCATGTTCAGAAGAAAAGTGGAAAGTGGAAAAACAAATGCTAAGTTAGTATAAAAGTTGAGCTTAATGTAAAACCCTATTAAAATAAAGCAGTAAAGTCGGTGTTGACTCGTCTCTTTCCTCTCACAGCGAGCGCAGATCTAATGCCTGTGGTATTTATTAATACTGGCAGGATGACAACAACAAGATTTTCCTGCCAATGGAATGAAAGTGGCATGACAAAAGGTTTGTCTCGATTGTGCATTTTACTGTCCCATTGTGTTTCTGTGCAAGAGCCAAATACCACAGATGCCAACCTGGGCTGAGAAGAAAGAAGCAGGTGTGTGGGAAACGCTGCCGTGTGTTATGTCTTATTATACAGCCAAGAAAATACAGGAAATTCAGAAAAAAATAGATTCATTTTTTTGCAGCTCCATGAGTTAGTTCAGGTCATCCATCTAGAAGGTTTTGACCCAAATGGCTTCAATGGAGAGGGTCCGGATCACTTAGAACTAATCTGTGAGTGCCCAGAGGCTTCCATGCCATGAACATTAAAGGAACCTACCACTTTGCAATAGGGCTTCTAAGCAGCAAATACCGTGCAGCAGCTCAGGGTCAGCCGGTGCCGGAGCATATCCTCGTTATGTTCTTAATCCGTTGTAAAGCGTTTAAACACTTTAGTAATCCTTATATACAAAGCAGCTCCGGCGCACGGTGTTACACGCTCGGCGCACCATGTGCGCAACCACTTCCTATTCAGGCGCATGCACAGTCCCGCGCATGGTGCGCCGAGCGCGTACCACCGTGCGCCGGAGCTGCTTTGTATATAAAGATTACTAAAGTGTTTAAACGCTTTACAACGGATTAAGAACATAACAAGGATACCTGAGCTGCTGCACGGTATTTGCTGCTTAGAAGCACGGTTGCATACATGTGGTAGGTTTCCTTTAATATACCTGCACTCTACCAGCAGCCATGGCTCACACCAAGTACCTACAGCACATGTATGCAAAGCAGCTCTTTGCACAAGTTGTAAAAGAACATACATAGAACATGCAAAAGTCACACGCTGCAGCATGTGCTGCCAAAAGCAGAGCTCTTGGGAATCTGTTCCTTATGGAAAAGATATACTGGTTTGGCTTAATCCCACGCCATGTTTTTAGACTTCTTGTAGGTCATACTTGGTGTTAAGGGGGCTGCTTTTCAAGGTAGCAAAAGGAGGTATCGTTTTCCATTTATCACCTTGGAAAACTTATTTGCATTCTTCCCAAAAGGAGAGCTAAGAAGAGGATACTTTTTGTTATTCAGGATGGTACCATAAGGTCATCCATATTCTCTATAAAGGTATATGGGTGTCACTACCAGTAGGCCTTTTCTAAAGGGGTTGTACTAAATAACTTATCTGTAGTATGGGAGAACAATTTCCGACATGGAAGGAGCAGCAGGACACATGCTTGACCTATTAGTGAGAATCCCAGTTCTCCGGATGGCTGAACGTTGCGTCTTGTGAATCCCAGAAGTAGGATCCTAGGTCCCAACTTTCTAACTTTGGAACACAATGATCTGCTCAAGCCACAGTCATTAGAATAATCACCAACTCAAATCTCATATCCCTATTGGCTACTGTCAGATAAATATCCTCCTGCAGAATTCCTTGTCCATACCATCTATTTATCCCTCCAATGAAAGTTACTGGGGGACATTTACCATGGGGTTTCCCCCTTTTTTGTGGTGCTCCCGCTGCCTGTTCTCCTTTCTGCCCCATTTGTTAGTGGTAGGCACCAGAAAAAAAAGTGATTTTCCGTCTCCTCCTGCTTTTTCCGCGGTGTGGAAACTCTGACACTATTAATAAAAGTCTTCTTAATTTTTATTTTTTTGCCGCTGGAAAGTGGTAGAGAGTAGACCAACTTTGCCAGTTCAGCAAATTCTCCGACTGCTGCACACATTTGTGGCTCTCGGGGCAGAAAGTGGTCCCATGGATAGAAATATCATCTGCTAAGCGTCACAAAATTAAATATGTACCTCATTACCGACAGCAAGTCAGAAACCAAACTGGTGGAGGTAGCGACACTTTATATAAATGTCCCCCACTGTCTATAGGCTGCTTATACATTCTGTGCATATGCATAGATAAGCAAACCCTGCTGTCTGCCGGAGACACTATACTTGCCTTATTTGCTCTGGTATTCTTGGTTTAAGGATTACGATGGAAGAGTTGGGAATTTCATAACCATCCAAGAATACATTTATGTCAAAAACATGTTATCTGTCTAACATCAAACTTCCAGAGGGGAGAGAAGTTTTCATCCCATTACTTATCCCCTTTATAAATGTACTACAAAGCAGGATCCTGTTGTCTTTCCATCAGTCATCTGTGATGTGTCTGCTACCTGTAAGGGGAATGTGAAGGTGGATTAGCGGCTGCCTATCTGTAGAATGTAACATTCACTAATAAATGTTTGATGTGGAAAAAACAAGCGGAAAGCAGTCACCGTATCATTTTTGGAATGTGGGAAATCACACCTACTTTGCTGCCTGAAATACGGCTTTCCTGAAACCATTTTCCATTTTCCCAAACACAATAATAAATACTTCAGAAATATGGAAATATTTGCACAGGAACCAACCAGTCTATAGTGTTTAATGCATCCCCTAAACCAAGGGAGTCTGTCCTAATGTACGGTATATGTCATGTCAATACAGAAGCCGATGAGTACTGGTACACATATTATAGCTTGCCTATGGTTTTAAAGGAGTTTTCTATAAAGTGATGGCATTTAGCTATTCCAGTACATTCAGTGGCAAACCTTAATGGGGTTTTCCTATTTTGGGGATTAACATTCAATGTCATTCATCTGCCGAATATATACATTCATTTGGATGTTGTTAAAAAAATGTACCTTTGTGAAGATAATTTCTCATACAACAAGTCATATTGTCCCGTCGAAAATTAGATTGTTGTCCTAAGATACGACCACCCCTGCACATTGGCAGCAGTGAGCACACATACTCTATTGAGGCCCCCGATCACCTGGATTCAGCGTTCATTACCACCAGATGGCTGTGTGACATGCTGCATCTCCCGGACATTTCAATTTGTTTCTTTGTGTGATCACTCCAGCAGTGGTGGTGGTCATTTCCAAGGACAGCAAACTTGTTTCTAATGGACAACAAGGCTACATTTATGGCAAATTATCTTCAAACAGGTAAATTTTTTTAATAACACCAAATTGAAGAAATGTATGTATATAGCAGATGAATTAAATTAATTGCCAATGTCCATATGAGAATACCCCTTTAATAATAATTCTTTATTTATTTAGTGCACACAGATTGTGCAGCACTGCACATAGCATGTCAAATCGGTTCCTGTCCCCATGGAGCTCACAATCTAATCAACCTACCAATATGTTTTGGAGTGTGAGAAGAAACCGGAGGAAACCCATGCAAACACGGAGAGAACATACAAACTCTTTGCAGATGTTGACCCTGGGTCTTGAACCCAGGACCCCAGCGCTGCAAGGCTGTAATGCTAACCACTAAGCCACCAAGAAGGAAACAAAAGAATGCACAAACTAAAAAATGCAGAACAGTGAACAGGTCAGGATCCTGGCCACCTGACTGTGCAGGGAAAATAGATAAAGATTTAGTACTGTACCCCCTCCATCCTCCTAAAGTATAGTTGCAGAGGTTAGACCTCCATCCTAGAAACATTGCATCATATTAAAAGACTACAAAAAGGGGAGACAAATCTCCCCCTTTATATAGTTCTATGTACATTTATGCGTAAAGTGTTACTAAGCTTGAATAAATGAGTAGAGCAGATGATAATAGTAAACTCTGTCATGTACTTGATTATACAAATCTGTCCCTATGTCCTTCTTTTTCCCCCGTCTTTCTTCCTTATTGGAGCAGTTTGGGTAAACACAACTTTCTGTCCTTTATCCACTGACAGCTGAGAGATAAAGGAGTCTGATAAAGTGTCTAATAACTTTGTTCTTTACAGACGGTCATTGGATAGTCCAATCTCCTCAAAGAGATTATCAAGGGAAATATTCTCTGCACATGGAAGTGGACGGACCTCAGAAGGTTTCAGACAAGATTTACTAATTTTTTTCCTTAATAAAGTTTAACAAAGATGACTATTATCACCTGTTCCATTCATTTATGAAATAAAAAGACAAATGAAAGACATTCTGCCTGTGGCCGTGTACAGAATGGACCCCAACCAGTGGGCTGTGAGTGCAGAACCTTTCCCGGTTCCCCCGCAGCAGTCCTCTCCTCTTCTCTGCCATGGCTGTATACGGCTCATTACAGCCTCGACAGAGAGGAGGACTACTGCTGGGGAACAAGGAGAAGTAAGTATCTGATTTTTTTTTTCATTGTAAAATAGGGCTAGAGAAAATTAAGAGCGTTAAAGGAAATCTACCATCAAAATCGAGCATTGTATAAACCAGGGGCACTTACACATAGATCCACGCTCCATGGCTGTGGAAATTGTCTTATATTTCTTATCATAGGCCTCCTTCCTTCTAAAATCAACTTTTATCATTATGTTAATGATTCAGAAAGGCTTTGGGAGGTGCTACTGAAGCCACTCTGTGCTCTGGCATCACCAACTCTAAGCTGTCTCATCCTCCCCCTTCCCTCAGCACTTCCCCCCACACAGTGGGATGGGGAAGTGCTCCTTGAACAGTGTAACACCCTGTTTAGCTACAGCTCAGAGGAGCTCTGGTAACTCCCTGACAGTCCTTCTGACTCATAAGCATAATTTTAAAAGTTGATTTTAGAAGAAAGGAGGTGATGGATAACAAATATAATAAGATCACCACAGTCTCAGTATCTGGATCTAAGTGTCTCTGATTTATCATGCTAGATTTGAATTGTAAATTTCTTTTTAGGAGGCAGTGGAGAAAAGAGAACCTAATAAGGATGGTGCTACAGGCAAGGGGGCATCATAAGTTGGGAGTGTCACTGGAAGCAGGCATTATATTATGTGGGAGCCACTGTGAAAAAAAGCCACTGTAAAAGCTAGAATAAGTCGCTGGTGAGAAAGGTAATTGCCTTCAGCTTGGAGTATCTCTAGTTTATAATGCAAAACAAACAGACTGTTACTTTACAGGGAAAAAATGTCATTTCCCACATAATGCCATTATTGATTCAGCACTGAGGAGCTGCCAGCACATTCCACAATGAAGTGTTTGGCCATAGTCTGCTGTATCTTCCGCATGCCATACTGTGTAGACAAACCATCGACGTGTCCCTCCACATAACACAGGATCTGCTAGACAATGGCTGCAATACAAACACGAGGTACCTGGTGCAACCCTTGTGTATATCATGGTCCTCACTGGTATTATCATACAGTACATGGCTGCACATTACTTATACTATGTTTCCCAGTGTCTGGAAGTATAGGTCGCCCTTAGGTTACCGCAATCTTGCAGTAGTCCCATCTCATGCACCCATCACTTGAAACAATAGAGATACACAAGTTCATTATGTATATATTGATCCTTTTTCTGACACTCACACCATTTATATTTTTGGCGCACAATTTGGGTGCAACTTCCAACACTCCCAACATATTTCCCTGCGTTTCTAGTTTCCTGACACATTTTTTGGGCGCACACTAATGGCTGCACACAGCTGGTCTATGAAGTTCTACTTCACCTTTGTCAGGATTCTGGGGTAGTGGACCCACTGAACCACCGCGAGGGATGACGTAAGCCGACATCTGGGAGTGGAGTCTAAGTGGCACACAGTTCTCACCAGAGCTCGCCACAAAGCGGGTTGGACTTGCTACAGCGTGGTACCACTAGGTCTCTCCACAGGTGCGACTCTGCTCAAGGCGGCCAAGGCGAAGTACAGAATCGTGAGGCAGAGTCATGGTCAGGTAGGAGTTCAGGACTAGCAGCACAGGATCGAAGTCAGAAACAGGAAGTCAGAAAATCCCAATAATTGCAGGAATAACAACAGGAACACTTTCTCAGAGGCACAAGACACATAGAGTCGGCAGGGGACACAGGAAGGGGCCGGGAATTTAACAGAGAAGGCGGCCGGTCAGCATCAATTATCGGCACGCTGGCCCTTTAAATCTTAAGAGGCGGTGGTGCGCGCATCGTAACGAGGAGACCGCAGGAACGCAGACAGGTAAATTGAGCTTCTGCTGAGATGAGGGGGCACATGGGTGCACCTGCGACCCAGGACATGGGTCGCAGGAGCACCCATGGCAACCTGTACAAATGTGGAGTCAGTTCAGACCAATTTCAGATGCGCTCTAAATCATTAACCCCTTGCACCACATCCTTATTTAAATACCGCACAATTTGCGGCCCAAAAACACAAACCCTGCAACAAAATTAATAAATGCCCCCCAGTGTAAAGGTCGGCAAGAGACCTTAAAGAAGACCTATCACCCTCAAAAATGGCACTAGTAGCTGCTTAACAGGGGATAACTTACCTCACTGGTATAAACCCCTCTAAGCAAGACTATTTCAAAGCCACTTTAACGGTTGAACTATTCAATGCACTAGAGCAATAGAAATTTAGTTTCAGAACTGGACATCCCCTTTAGAATTACACTACCTTTGCTCTTATGCTTTGATATCCAGTCTCTGATTTTTTCCTCTCTACTTTCTGCTGGTCACAGATATTTGCCCACTATGAGTATTGGAAGCCCAGTCCCGATGAAAGAGACTAAAAAAACCAAGACTGAAACAAATCTGCTTGTAAAATGTGATAATATACATCAGTGATGGCTAACCTATGGCACTGGTGCCAGAGGTGGCACTCAGAGCCCTTTCTGTGGGCACTCAGGCCATCACCAGAGATGACTCCAGGTATCTTCCTGCAGTCTCAGACAGCCCAGGACATGATGTGCACAGAGCTATTTTAAAGTGACAGCTCTACCTGGGACTATTTTCTGCTTTATTGGTGTCCTCAGGTGCTGGTATCAATGAAAACTGTGACAGAGAAGGGAGTATAAATCAAAAATTAAATTTCTGTGGTAGCACTTTGCGATAAATAAGCGGGTCTTTGTTGTAGTTTGGGCACTTGGCCTCTAAAAGGTTTGCCATCACTGATATACATGATATTGTCCCATTTACTGTCCATGGTACTGATAGAAGCAGCGCTGACAATACATTTTATCACTTATAATGTTCATCTCCTGACAACTCCATTATTCTGCCTGACTTGCCCTAGTCTATGCACAGCACTTTTCAGATTATTCTCTTTTTCTAGTTTAGTAGATGCATTTATGGTTAAGCTTTTCTACATCTGCATACTACGGTAAATGAAATAAAACTGGGGACAATGGAGCATGTGAAAGGCTTAGGTCTTCCCATGACTAGTAAGTTAAGCAGCAGCACTCAACGTCAAGCAGCAGCTGCAACAGCAAATACGATTGTTGGGTGTATAAAAAGAAGGATAAAAACCAGACATCTTAATGTAATATTAGCCCTCTATAAATCCCACATAAGACCACACCTCGAATATGGGATTAAGTTTTAGGCTCCGCAAGATATAGGAGAGCTGGAGAGGATTCAAAAGTGAGATATAAACCAAGACGAAAAGGAAAAGTCACCTTTGATGTGATTCATTTACATGTATGAGTGAGGATCATACACAAAACTTCTAGAGGTGATGATGGTAGATAATATGCCGGCATTTAAAGGGTTTGTACCAACTTTGACCAGAGCATAGGGGATAACAAAATTATCCCCACCGATCACAAGAATGGACCCCCAATAATCTGAAAAATGGGGTCCCGTTCTCACTAATCGGTGGAGAGGCAGGTTGAGCGTGCGTCCTGCTGCTCTATCCAGAAGTATAGGATTGTTGGAAATTGCAGAGCATAGCGCTTGGATATCTCTGGCACTCTCATTGACAGTATATAGGTGTGCCGGAGATAGCCGGGCGCTGTGCTTGTCTATTGTCGCCACCCATGTAATACTGAAAGGAGCAACAGGATGGATGTTCAAAATGCAGTTTCATAAAATTTGTGGATAACAAAACAAAAATTGCACAGCGCTTTTAGGGAGGGAGAAAGTTGTTCTAAAAAACTGACTGTATGCATCCCCCATAGAGAGACTGTTGTTGATCAAAACGCAGAATGGAAAAGTATAGTTTAGTCCAAGGCCAAAAATGTGCTAAACCTGGGAAACCTCGTTAATGACATTTAAGTCATTTTTGGACTTTATGGACCAAGAGAACTTCTATTTTCTTCTATTACTCTTTAAGATTGCCAGAAAAACGAGATCTCTGTGTAAAGATTTCAAAATATTAGGTGTATTTCTGCACCACATTTGCCCAAATTTGGGTTGTGATCATTATGTGCCCTCAGCGCACGCGTAGGGTGCAGCTTACATCCAGCATATTACTGACAGATGACAGGGAGTTAAATTATTTTTTCGTCTGAATAAAAACTTTTATGGAAGACTATCAGTAGTGTTAACAGGTCAAGTGTAAAAAAAACCCCTCCAGAACAATACGTACATGCCACAAATCCTTAGCCATCATCCATCATCGCCTCCAGTTTAAGACCGTGTCTCATGAATTATAAATGCTGGCTAGGTATGACATCATCTTCCCTGGAAATAGACATGAGAATTGAGAGCACTTAATGGGACACAGGTTTCGGCAGGGGTAAGTGTCAGGATCATTTGTACAGCCATCTGACATGACATGGGGCCCAGACTTGACCTCTGGTTGGCACTTTCTTATCTAAAGAATCGCTGCTATTCCTTTGTTCTGAGCGATGTTATCTGTGCTATCACTTGGAATAGAAGTGGATTTATTTAGTAGGACATGAATTTCTGAACACAACATGAGGAATGTCACCTCTGTCACATCTGCTGAGCGCTAAAGAAACTAACACTATGTCCATTGTGCATGTACGTGAGAGCCGGTCCAGTGTGCTTCTCCCTATAAGACTATTTAGTATTGGAAAGTTGTGTGAATATGCTGGATTAGAGCAGATTTCTATAAGAAACACCTAATTAAAGGGGTTGTACCACGTGTGCATGTTATCCTCTATGCCAGTGATGGCGAACCTTTTAGAGACCGAGTGCCCTAACTACAACCAAAATCTACTTATTTACCGTTAAGTGCCAACGTGGCATTTTAAGCAGTAACCTATTGCTACCTGTTCTTCCACTTCTTCCAATTGTATCGGCCGCCTGAGGCCACTAATACAGTTGAAAGAAGGAGGGCAAATTCAGACTTTAATTATAGCTTATCTCCAAGTTGCCTGGGACAGCAGGAAGATTTGATGGATTTGGTACTGTTTGGTGAACTCTGTCCTGGGGTGATGGCCTTAGTGCCCACAGAAAGGGCTCTGAGTGCCACCTCTGGCACCCGTGCCATAGGTTCGCCACCACTGCTCTATGCACTGGATGGGCAATAGCAATCCAAGGGTCCTGTTGTCACCAATGTGTGTAGTGACAGGTGGCTTCCTTCTAAAATAAACGTTTAAAATTGTGCTAATAAGTCAGAAGGGCTTTGGGGGGCATTAGCAGAGCCCCTCCATTACCACAGTCACTGTGCTTGGATCTATCAGTAAGTGTCCCTGGTTTATCATGATGGATTTTGATGGTGGATTTACTTCAATATTTAGGATTGATTAAACATTTTTTAAAGCAACAAGTTTCTAGTTGTCTATAGCATTGGATAGTCTCAGTAGCTTGTATTTGTTATTAACCTTTCTAGTTAGCCAAGTAAAGGTTGTCAGAAACTGAGGACTCTTAATTTGTATCCATTGGGCAATTATCTACCTGGTACAAATATTTTTATTCATTATTTATTTCATCCAAACTACAGGTTGCTGGTAAAGTACAGTAGACACACTATAATACAAGGAATAAGCCTATTCTACAAATACCATATATACTCGAGTATAAGTCTACTTTTTCAGCACAAAAAAAATGTGCCGAAAACCCAAACTCGGCTTATACTTGAGTAAAAAAATATAGGTTTTACCAGGTTTTTGTGGTAAAATTAGGGGCCTCGGCTTATAGTTGGGTCGGCTTATACTCGAGTATATACGGTACATGTCAGCTTATGTATATGATGCATTGGATGCAGGCTGGTACGTATACACTACATGACATCATAGGGAAGAGGAGTCTCTATCTATATCCCAGGCAGAATAACATCTCACCCACAGTCACTGATACATATTTCTCCTTTTCTCCAAGCGAATATGCAATGCAGAGTTTTATTTAGAAATTAAAGCAAGTTCATAGCATGCTTTCCCAAGACTTCAAACAAGTCACATGTAGTAGCTAACATTGGCATCCAAATCCACCAGATTCCAACCTCTGGATATATTTTAGGCAAAGTTTATTTGGAAAAAAATAGTTTACTTATTTCAACCACAAAGATCCAAGTTTCAGCATATGCCTGGCTCCATCCCAGAACAAGACTGCACAAAGAGATAATGTAGGAATATGGAGGCTGATATATGTGTGTTAGTAGTAATATTGACAGGGATGTTAAGCATTTTACACTTTCTGTATGTTATGCTAGAAATGTAGCATTTGCTCGAAATCTGAGTGGAGAGAACATAATGGAAATCTACCATTTGTTTTGATGCATTATGAACCAAGCATATCTTGAGAATGCTGTAGCTACACAGATGCAGAAACATATCTTGTTTAATCCCTGAGCTCTCTCGTTCCTTTGGCTGGCTCAACGCTTCTTCTCACCCTAATTATGCACTGCTCCAGCCTTGTCCTGTCCAGCATAAGCCGAGAATGCTGTAATCACTGTGTTGTCCCTGACAGGCAGAATTAAACAATCACTGCACCATCTGAATCTGAGTCACCCAGCTCAGGTTGATTAGTCCTGTCTGGATAGTTCAGGAAGCTCCATGTGTAACGCGTTTATGTAGGCAACCAACTTTCCCAAGGTCCTGCATTTTATAAGTGCTTTTTCAGTAAAACCACTCGGCTCAGGGATTCAAAAATATATATTTCTGCATCAGTGTCGCTACAGAATTCTCAAGGTATGCATAAAAATGCATAAAAACAAATGGTAGATTTCCTTTAAGAGCTTTCTAGGCAGGCTTAATACTTAATGGGACTCTGTCACCAGATTTTACCTGATCAAACTACCAGCCCCCTCAGGTAGGGTATAAAATATCCTTTCTAGAATTCCATCTATTATGTGAAATCTCACCTATTTACCCAAAGAAATCATTTGAAAATTACAAGAGTCATATTTTGTCTTAGAAAAGTTTAGAGGCTGCAGGGAGAGTGTCACTTCAGACGCCCCCCTTTAGTTCTATAGTATCTAGAAAAATATTTTGCTTTGGTGCCTTATTAAAGGAAACCTACCATCAGAAATCTACCTATTAAGGTACAACTGATGCTACGTTCCTATTAACCTACTAAACCCTATTCTTTCTTTGGCTAACTCACACCAGAGTAACATCTCGGGAGAATTTACATAGCTAAAGTTTAGCTTAGCATAGAAAGCGTTATAGGGTTAGCTAAAGATACATTAGGGTTTAGTAGGTTAGTAGAAACCTACCTACATCAATAGGTAGATTTCTGATAGAAGGTTTCCTTTAAAGGTAAGTATCTCATCTTTCAGATTCCATCAATGTGGTTCTGTGATCTACTGTACCGGAGATATAGGTTATTAAAAAAAATAGAATGTATCTTTATCTACAGTTCATATTTTCAACTATTACATTACCTGCCCATATCTCCAGGTCTGTAGATTATTTTATATGTCGCCAAAGTAAAACAAGATTCTAAAATATCTAACATGAAGATATAACAGACACAGAAGAGTTCACTTTCTCTTCACTCTTATTGACGGGACATACTTCCTCCATTGTGTGACCACACATTTCCCTGTCACCGTGATGTAGCCCCAAGTCATATAACTTTCCCACATTCTTATTTGTAATCTATTTGGTTTGCTCTTTTGTTGGAAATCTATGACCTCTTATTCCAGATAATGATAGAGCTGCTATAAATCATATTCATCACATCTTAGATATCTGAATCCTACACATAATCCCCCATAGTAAGTGCAATCAGGTTTATTGATGGGATTTATGACACACGGGGGGGGCAGATTTATCTTATTCTGATGCACATTTTTTGGTTGTATTTTAGTGACTTCTTGAGCACATGGGGTATTTGCTCAATTTTTTTTTTGGTTTTCGCCTAATTTGTCTTTGTATTTCTCCTGCTTCCAGATGTTTGCGGCTTATTCAACATTCATTTGCACCTATATGAGCACAAATAATTGCACAATAACACGCCGGTCCTGACTATGAGCCCTATATCTATGTAGGAACCATCTCCTCCAACAAGGGCGAGTTGGAACGCTTGATTTAGCCCGTACATTCCCAGGAGGAATACCAGTGGAATAGTACGATCCGGGTCATATCTCTTTGTGGAAATCAATTATTTACCAAAACAGACATGAAGAAGTATTAACAGGTCTTTTGTCTGCTTTACTATAGAACATGGCCCATTTATTGGAATCCGCCGGTTGGGGTTGGGGCCCATATTTACATTCTATAGGACTTTTCTTTCTGAGTACTTCATTCAGAATCATTTGTCTCTCGCAGCAATGTCACATCACATAGCTGTGGGGGGGGTGTCCTCCTGGATTTTACATAATATCATTTTTACTGTCCCTCTATACGCTCCTGATTCTGACTGAATCTAAAGATTTGTAAAGCGCTATGGAATTCGATGGCGCTATATAAATAAAGATTGTTATTATTATCCATAACTGCATCCAAATTAATAATTACAACATGTTACTAAAAGAAAGTGAATGGAAGCCATTAAACATTTAATATTTGTGGACTCCCGGCAGGATATTTCATTTCGTTTCCACTGAGATTTATACAAGGGTATCCAATCCATCAGAGCGCGGGCTGAGAGCAGCCTCACGGTGAGAAAGAACAGACATTGTAGTCTTTCTTTGAAAGAAAGTTAAAAAAAAAAAAATGAAAGTGATTGAAAATGTGTATGTAAATAGATAGGGCCATATTTTCCATAAATGTCATTTTAGAAAAACAAGGAAGTGCATTGAACAGTGGGTGTAGACGCGGCAGGAGAGATACTACAGGGAGTTAGTGGGTGGCTGATTAGTATCTGATATGGCATATGTAAAACAAATCAGTACAAACAGAGCCCCTCCGCGCTCCGCATAAGCCCTCTCCCTAAATAGCACATTCTTCGGGAACAATACGGCGTCTGTATGAGGCTGGAGAGCTCGCAGCACTGAAGCCAAACACTGCAGACTTGACAAAAGTGGCAAATACCCTCAAACTACTGGAAATACTCGCAGTTGTCTCAGACATTTCACAGCCATTAAGTTTGTGATTGAAAAGCTCCCGGCGACTCATGTTCTGTGTCTTTTCTAATGGATTTGCGGTATTCCTAATCATTTCCACACCATCTGCTGATATATGTACACAGCACAACCTCCCCACAAGTGCCCCTCTCTGAGATCTCCACACCACCAGATATTATACACGTGGTCCATCTTCTCAAAGAAGAACCCTGCACCCCCCTCCTTCCCCAGGTCTCCACTTTTTAGGGGGTTATTTACCAGAAAACGTGTGCAGTGCCACAAATTGTCATTATTGCCTCCTTAACTCCACACCAAGGGGGCGCAGCAGCCATCGCGGGACATTCCTGCCCTTCTATTGCGGACATTAAGGACATTTGCAAGAACAGAATTGCCCTCCAACCCAGCTGCCCACCAAAGGCCGGAGCCTCCAGCAGTGCCGGGGGACAGGGATTTCATCATATGTCGGCGCTATACATGAAAATACATGTGCCCATCTCATGAGGGTCTGTATACCACCAAGGTCATGACTGTAAAATAAACCACTATTTCCAATGAAATTGAAATAGATACAGTACCCAGTGTACACCTAAAAGACACTCTGGATCGTACTCCCAATCTGCATTTATAGCTCTGCTGGTGGACAATGGAAAGAGTCAACATGAATGTAATCTGGCTCATTCCTTATAGTTTAGCTGAGCTTCTATAAGCAATTAGATAGTTAATTAAAGGGAATCTGCCTGCAGTTTTAACCATGCAAAGTTTCAGACAGTGTTAAAGGGGTATTCCAGGTATATGAATGTCTGAATTTATAAATAAATGAATACGACAAAACTCAATGTCAATAATTACAAAACAGAGCTTAAATAGTTTGCTTTTACGATTTTTTTTAATGGGTTGAGTTATCTCCAAGATGGCTGCCATCAACAACTACAAGTCTCATGACCCCTCAGTTCTCGGTAAAAGCTCCTCTATCAGTGCTCACAGACTGATTTGCTCTGAGTAATGATGAGTAACTGCCATCACTGCACATTGCCTCAATCAGATGATGTCTCACCACAACACCGGCCATACTGGATGCACTGCAACAAACCAACCACAGCCAAATCGAGTGGTGATCACATGACCAGCCCGGGCATGTGCATGACATGTGATGTGGACATGTGACTGGCTGCCATATTTTGACCTGTGTCTCCTCACACAGGAACAAGATCAAAGGGGGGGGGGATTTTAAATAACAACTATTATATATTGGTTATATTTTAATGACTCATTTGAGTATGAATTATCTTTATTCCTGTATAACCCTTTAAGTATTGTCCCTGGTATAACCAAACCTATGTGTGTTCCTACTAGCAGCAGAACTGTAGTAGCACAGCTGGACTGTGCAGAAGTACATTGAAGAGATCACACACATCTTTGCACCAGAGTGATTAATGTGATACAATCCTGGGATATAAGTCCTTTTTTAACAGTCCTGCTGCTACATACAACACACACAGATCTGGTTACACAGGACTCCAGTGCCAATATATCATATGTGTTTTAACAGAACATGGGAATTAGTCTATGAATGGAGCCTCCAATGTTATTGCAACACCCTTACTTCTCACATAGAGTAAATTAACCAGAAACTGATTCAGGGCCTGGGGGATTTTTGAAAAAATCTTTTAATAGTTTCATTGTTTTGCTTACAAAACTACAAAAATACAGTTTGGCAAGCTGACAACAGGAGACAGGGTGGCGTGTATTGATGTGGGCTTTTTCATCCTGCCTCCAGTTACTACTCAGAAAAGAAGATGTGGAAGTCCGCATGCAATGTTTTGGACTCCTTCTCCCGGCAGCAGGTTCCTCATCTGTGCTGGAGTAGATTTCAGCTATAACCTGCACCTGTATTCTGGCACAGGTTATAGCAGGGTTGCTTTTTTTAAAATCTTTATATTATCTGACATTAAAATCCTATCTGTGTTGATAATAAGGTGATTGCTGAAAAGTGATCTCTACAAAACAGGACGTGTCAGACTACTTTGGGGTTAAGTGATGCAATATGAACTTCAGGTTTCTAAATTCTTTTAAATCTAGATATTGCCATAATAATATTTTTTAAAAATCACAAAAATTCTGTAAAAATATGATAAATGCGTAAACAAATTGGTCTTTTTTAGGGGAACTTTGAGGGTCATTTATCTTTTGTTTGGACATTTTTGTTAGTTCTTTCCCCAGGTTTTGGACTTGTTTGATTAATCTTATGGGTTTTTTTTATAACTTCAAAAACTGCTTGGGAGTGCTTTATTTGCACCACAATTGTGACTTTTTACTGCAGTTGTGACATTTTCTATGTCCATATCTGGATTTAAAGATCTATCAGGCACAATACTTTTCTGAGGTTAGTGGAAAAGTTGCAAATTTTCATGCAAATATGCGAGAGAAAAAAACATAAGACTAAGATAAACGATCCCCTATGTTTCCAGGTACTATAGGGATCATTTACCAGGGCTTGTGCATAGAATTCTGAAATCCTTAAATTGGGAAAATTCCCAATTAACAGCCCGGAATTGCGTTTAGTTTTCCCCCTTATGATGGCGTAGAAGTGTGTGAAAGCTGGCACAGTTGGCGACTCAATGGGCCAGCGTGGGGCATTCCTGCCTCACACCTGTGCACTGTCTATATAGTCTGAGCCCATTCAGGTGCAGGCTATGGTGCTATTCTACATCAGCCTAGACTTGGCGTAGAAGTGCTCCACCGTCACAGCGCTGCCTCCCTGTGGATTTATCAGGAGGCTGGAGCCTTCTAAAAGATCTGACAGGTGCAAGGGGCAACCATTATGTGTAGTGCCACTTGTATGCTTGTAGGTACTACAGAACTGAATATAGGGGCATATGAAATTACACTGCCCCTTCAGCCTCTAGAAGTGACTCATCTCAGCCAAAAGTTGACTCGTCTCTGCTCATTCTCACATGACTTTGTAAGCAATGTTGTTTTATAGGTAAACAGGCAAGTTTTAACATAAAAGAGGGAATCTTAGAGAGGATATTTAATACCCAACATGAGGGTGCTGGTAGCTTATTAGGGTAATGAGTGGATGAGTGGGGTGTTTTCACACATAACCCTCTACACATAGGGGCATATATTTTAAATGTACACCAGATTTTGACCACCAAAATGTCATAAGATCTGGGGGTTTTCCATTGCGATTCCTTTGACATGTTTTAATAATAATAATCTTTGTTTTTATAGCACCATCATATTTCGCAGCGCTTTTAAAAAAGTTTCTTTTACCCTATACAGAATCCTTTACAAAATGCCTGAAAAAACTAAGTCATGCGAACAATCGCATCGAGCAAAACTGAATGTTTTTTTACTTTTTTTTTTTTCAGATGCAGTTGTGATAAGAAAGAACAGGGTATCACCACAGTCAAGGAGACGCATTTGACCTCTTTAACCCATAATGGATCCTGTCAACTAGATAAATAAATGAATGGGCTGTCTGGGCCAAGTATCAATAATGTGATTTATTGACTGTCCCATCAATCTGTTATTTTTAGCTCATTTGTTACCGGAGGTTAAAGGGCTGCTGTCACCTCTGCCGGCAGCTCCGTCATAGTGAACACTTGTATTCCTAGTGAAATCCTCTATTATTCCTCTGGCAAATTACTACACGGATTGGACAATTGAGTGATGCTACTGGATTCCCCGCTGTGTACACGCACTTTGCGTTACCAGCCGGATTCTGCCAAAAAATAAAGGCACCTGCAACTTTTTAAACATCTGCACCACTTTGGAAACTGGAGAGAGAATCTTGTATGAAAGGCCCTGCCTGTTTTATGTCATTTTTCATGGAAAGAACTCGTATAATGAGATACAGATGGAATATTCCAGCTAAGAAAATAAAGACAAACCTGTGAGAATTGGGGGAGGGCTGCAAGTCATTATGGGTCATATATATATGGGTCATATACCCCTCTATTCTATCATCCTGGTGTATTCAGGTAAGGATGAAGAGTCATGCAGTTATCTATGGCAAACCTGACATTATTTAAAGGGATTTTGCGGGCAATATATTCCTGTCAAGGTTTAGGAGGACAATGAAAGGAACTACAAAAGAATCGATCCTCCCACTGATTTCCCCATTACTCGCATTGTGATGCTTCCTGGATCGGCCGCAGTGGTTTACTTCCTGTTTTAGGCAGGAAATGAGGCCCAGCCAATCAATGCCTGACACAGGTCACCACCGCAGCCAATCACTAACTGAGGGGTCATTTCCTGTGTTTCGAAAGGCACCAATTGAAAACCAGTCCATTGGTGACTTATGGTGTCTTTAGTTTTTTTGGGGAGGGATTTTGGACCTTTTTTGTCAAAAAGGTATGATACACTACATGTTGTAGTAAATATAAGACTCCATCGTGTTCAGTCTCTCAGTCTGTAGACTCCAGATACACAGGCTGCTGCTGCAGTGACTATTGCTCAGGGCTAAAGTATGTCACAACCTTGTATGGATATCTGCCGCGGAGCTATAGCATATTACCGTCAGAAATTATACTTATTTTCCACCTCGCTGCACCCTAATCTAAGAAGATGCCTCTGCAGACTAAAGGGTGGAAAAATCTAACCTTTCTAAAGATCAACTGGGGAATTTTAGAGCAAAATAATCCTGTGACCTTTACCTAAGAACATGACCATAAAATGGTTATACTGCAATAGACAGTAATACACATAAAGCATATCATAAAATACATAATCCCACTATATATTACAATAATAACTAGACATATCTACCTGGAGAATACAGATTCCCATATGTGCATATTAGGGCAGTCAGACCGTAACTGCTACCGGGGTATATGTAAGTGACACTATCTAAAAATAAGTATATATAATATATAGTGTAAGTATATATATATATATATATATATATATATATATATATATATATATATATATATATATATATATATTTCCTGTGTATAGTGCAGAGTGCGCCAGATTCAGGATTTCTGGTGCACTGCCCCAACAGAGTGCACCACTTTGGGTCACCACAGGGGGCGCCAGATTCATACAGAGGGTGAAACAGAAATCATGAATCTGGTGCACCCTGCACTATACACAGGCAAATGGCACTATGTGCAGTTTGCACTGTTATTAGTAAATGTGCCTCAATGGGGCTCATTTACTAAGGGTCCGAATCGCACACTTTTGTCGGGTTTCCCCCCGATTTCCGATTTGCGCTGGATTGCTCTGGGATTTTGCCGCACGCGATCAGATTTTGTCGCATCTGTCCCGGCTTTCAGGCAACAGAAATCGGGGGGTGTGGCCATCTGACAACCCGACAGATTTGGAAAGAATTTGTGACATAAGATCAGCACTTACATGCATCAGGACGAAGAAGTTTAACTCCGGCGGACTTCAACGCAGCAGCGACACCTGGTGGATATCGGGCTCACGGACCTTAGTGAATCCTGGCCGGACCCGAATCCTCGTCGGAGAACGCGCTGCGGGATTGCGACTGGACCGGGTAAGTAAATGTGCCCCAATGTGTCTACTATAAGAAAGGTCAGGCCAATCTCCGGGGTTCTAGTAGTCGGAGTACAAGTGATCAGACATTCATCCCCTATTATATACACAACGGATAAATGGTAAAAACAAATCTATTCTATGGACAAGAAAGGCCTCATTTCTGTTCTCTGAGCCTATTGACACACACTGGAGACCATTGTATAAACCAGGATTATAAAAAGTATGGATATATTCTGATGTCACAGAGAAATTGTCTAATTTGTTAGTTCCTAATAAAATGTTATTACTGGATTGCTCTTTTTGTGGTCAGACAATCTCCATGTGCTGATACAGGCTGTGGCAACTGATCACATCACAACTGGCTTCTACTTATTCTGCTTATGGGTCTTACAACATTTAAAGGGAACCTGTCACCAGGGACCTATCCCTATCACCAGGGACCTAATTTTCACTAAAGACAGGTTACAAAAGCCCATTACAGCTGCAATGTACATATGTATTTCTTCCAAGTCACGTGTTTTTTTAAATGCTTCCAAACCAAAGCCCAACCCCTGGGACTACACAGAGGATTCTGTAAAGATGCCAGGTAAGTTATAACACACAATTATATTGTAATGCAAATACTTAGAGAAAGCAAAAAGACATATTTGCACTGCAGCTGTAATGGGCTTCTGTATCCTGTCTTTAGTAAAAATGAGGTCCCTGATGACAGGTTCCCTTTAAGAAATTGTGGGGATTCCAGGATTTTAATATTGATACATACTTAATATTAAAGCGCTAAGCCAGAAGTACATACTGTAGAGGTAGGTTACAGTAGCTCAGTTATGAGATTGTCTACTTTTAATTCTATGGAGATCATGGTGGATGTTGATATTAGTGATCTAACTTAAAAATAGGGCATCAATATGTAAACCCTGGAAGGCCCCTTAAATGAGTATTGCATACGGGGGAACTAACATCTCCCAATTCTTCTCCCATCAATTGCTCCATGTAATTTTTGTAATACTGCAGTTGTCTTATGTGGCAGGGTGGCATTTCAGTACTGACGAGGCAGAACCAAGATTACATGTGCGCAAGATGAAACATTTGCAAGATTCTTTTTATTCTCTTGTGGTGGGAACGTCACAATGAAGTGCAATAATCTGCCTGGAAGAGATCCAAGCCCTGCTGAACATCTCACCTGAGTCATAAATTGTCACAAGATAATTGTCATGATCTCCAATAGTGCAAAGAGATAGGGGACTATTAACACCTCCCTGTATATACAGCAGATATTACACATCCCTGTATATACAGCAGATATAACACACCCCTCTATATACAGCAGATATAACACATCCCTGTATATACAGCAGATATTACACATCCCTGTATATACAGCAGATATAACACATCCCTGTATATACAGCAGATATAACACATCCCTGTATATACAGCAGATATAACACATCCCTGTATATACAGCAGATATAACACATTCCTGTATATACAGCAGATATTACACATCCCTGTATATACAGCAGATATAACACATCCCTGTATATACAGCAGATATAACACATCCCTGTATATAGAGCAGATATAACACATCCCTGTATATACAGCAGATATTACACATTCCTGTATATACAGCAGATATAACACATCCCTGTATATACAGCAGATATAACACTTCCCTGTATATACAGCAGATATAACACACCCCTGTATATACAGCAGATATTACACATCCCTGTATATACAGCAGATATAACACACCCCTGTATATACAGCAGATATAACACATCCCTGTATATACAGCAGATATTACACATCCCTGTATATACAGCAGATATAGAACATCCCTGTATATACAGCAGATATAACACATCCCTGTATATACAGCAGATATAACACACCCCTGTATATACAGCAGATATTACACATCCCTGTATATACAGCAGATATAACACACCCCTGTATATACAGCAGATATAACACATCCCTGTATATACAGCAGATATTACACATCCCTGTATATACAGCAGATATTACACATCCCTGTATATACAGCAGATATAGCACATCCCGGTATATACAGCAGATATTACACATCCCTGTATATACAGCAGATATAGCACATCCCTGTATATACAGCAGATATAACACATCCCTGTATATACAGCAGATATTACACATCCCTGTATATACAGCAGATATTACACATCCCTGTATATACAGCAGATATAGCACATCCCTGTATATACAGCAGATATAGCACATCCCTGTATATACAGCAGATATAACATATCCCTGTATATAGAGCAGATATAACACATCCCTGTATATACAGCAGATATAACACATCCCTGTATACACAGCATATATTACACATCCCTGTATATACAGCAGATATAACACATCCCTGTATATACAGCAGATATTACACATCCCTGTATACACAGCAGATATAACACATCCCTGTATATACAGCAGATATAACACATCCCTGTATACACAGCAGATATAGCACATCCCTGTATATACAGCAGATATAGCACATCCCTGTATATACAGCAGATATAACACACCCCTGTATATACAGCAGATATAACACATCCCTGTATATACAGCAGATATTACACATCCCTGTATATACAGCAGATATAACACATCCCTGTATATACAGAAGACATAACACATCCCTGTATATACAGCAGATATAGCACATCCCTGTATATACAGCAGATATAACATATCCCTGTATATAGAGCAGATATAACACATCCCTGTATATACAGCAGATATAACACATCCCTGTATACACAGCATATATTACACATCCCTGTATATACAGCAGATATAACACATCCCTGTATACACAGCATATATAACACATCCCTGTATATAGAGCAGATATAAGACATCCCTGTATATACAGCAGATATCACATATCCCGGTATATACAGCAGATATAACACATCCCTGTATATACAGCAGATATAACACCTCCCTGTATATAAAGCAGATATAACACATACCTGTATATACAGGTGATATAACACACCCCTGTATATACAGCAGATATAACACATCCCTGTATATACAGCAGATATAACACATCCCTGTATATACAGCAGATATAACACATCCCTGTATATAGAGCAGATATAACACATCCCTGTATATACAGCAGATATGACACAGTCCTGTATACACAGCATATATAACACATCCCTGTATATAGAGCAGATATAAGACATCCCTGTATATACAGCAGATATCACACATCCCGGTATATACAGCAGATATAACACATCCCTGTATATACAGCAGATATAACACATCCCTGTATATACAGCAGATATAACACATCCCTGTATATACAGCAGATATAACACATCCCTGTATATACAGCAGATATTACACATCCCTGTATATACAGCAGATATAACACATCCCTGTATATACAGCAGATATAGCACCTCCCTGTATATAAAGCAGATATAACACATCCCTGTATATACAGCAGATATAACACATCCCTGTATATACAGCAGATATAACACATCCCTGTATATACAGCAGATATAACACATCCCGGTATATACAGCAGATACTACACATCCCTGTATATACAGCAGATATAACACATCCCTGTATATACAGGTGATATAACACATCCCTGTATATACAGCATATATAACACATCCCTGTATATACAGCAGATATAACACATCCCGGTATATACAGCAGATATAACACATCCCTGTATATAGAGCAGATATAACACATCCCTGTATACACAGCATATATTACACATCCCTGTATATACAGCAGATATAACACATCCCTGTATATACAGCAGATATAACACATCCCTGTATATACAGCAGATATAGCACATCCCTGTATATACAGCAGATATTACACATCCCTGTATACACAGCAGATATAACACATCCCTGTATATACAGCAGATATAACACATCCCTGTATATACAGCAGATATAACACATCCCTGTATATACAGCAGATATAACACATCCTGGTATATACAGCACATATAACACACCCCGGTATATACAGCAGATATTACACATCCCTGTATATACAGCAGATATAACACATCCCTCTATATACAGCAGATATAACACATCCCTGTATATACAGCAGATATAACACATCCCTGTATATACAGCAGATATAACACATCCCTGTATATAGAGCAGATATAACACATCCCTGTATATACAGCAGATATAACACGTCCCTGTATATACAGCAGATATAACACATCCCTGTATATACAGCAGATATAACACATCCCGGTATATACAGCCGATATAACACATCCCGGTATATACAGCAGATATAGCACATCCCTGTATATACAGCAGATATAACACATCCCTGTATATACAGCAGATATAGCACATCCCGGTATATACAGCAGCTATAACACATCCCGGTATATACAACAGATATAACACGTCCCTGTATATACAGCAGATATAACCCATCCCTGTATATACAGAAGATATAACACATCCCTGTATATAGAGCAGATATAACACATCCCGGTATATACAGCAGATATAACACGTCCCTGTATATACAGCAGATATAACACATCCCGGTATACACAGCAGATATAACACATCCCTGTATATACAGCAGATATAACACATCCCGGTATATACAGCAGATATAACACGTCCCTGTATATACAGCAGATATAACACACCCCTGTATATACAGCAGATATAACACATCCCGGTATATACAGCAGATATAACACATCCCTGTATATACAGCAGATATAACACATCCCGGTATATACAGCAGATATTACACATCCCTGTATATACAGCAGATATAACACATCCCTGTATATACAGCAGATATTACACATCCCTGTATATACAGCAGATATAACACATCCCTGTATATACAGCAGATATAACACATCCCTGTATACACAGCATATATTACACATCCCTGTATATACAGCAGATATAACACATCCCTGTATACACAGCATATATAACACATCCCTGTATATAGAGCAGATATAAGACATCCCTGTATATACAGCAGATATCACATATCCCGGTATATACAGCAGATATAACACATCCCTGTATATACAGCAGATATAACACCTCCCTGTATATAAAGCAGATATAACACATACCTGTATATACAGGTGATATAACACACCCCTGTATATACAGCAGATATAACACATCCCTGTATATACAGCAGATATAACACATCCCTGTATATACAGCAGATATAACACATCCCTGTATATAGAGCAGATATAACACATCCCTGTATATACAGCAGATATAACACAGTCCTGTATACACAGCATATATAACACATCCCTGTATATAGAGCAGATATAAGACATCCCTGTATATACAGCAGATATCACACATCCCGGTATATACAGCAGATATAACACATCCCTGTATATACAGCAGATATAACACATCCCTGTATATACAGCAGATATAACACATCCCTGTATATACAGCAGATATAACACATCCCTGTATATACAGCAGATATAACACATCCCTGTATATACAGCAGATATTACACATCCCTGTATATACAGCAGATATAACACATCCCTGTATATACAGCAGATATAGCACCTCCCTGTATATAAAGCAGATATAACACATCCCTGTATATACAGCAGATATAACACATCCCTGTATATACAGCAGATATAACACATCCCTGTATATACAGCAGATATAACACATCCCTGTATATACAGCAGATATAACACATCCCGGTATATACAGCAGATACTACACATCCCTGTATATACAGCAGATATAACACATCCCTGTATATACAGGTGATATAACACATCCCTGTATATACAGCATATATAACACATCCCTGTATATACAGCAGATATAGCACATCCCGGTATATACAGCAGATATAACACATCCCTGTATATACAGCAGATATAACACATCCCGGTATATACAGCAGATATAACACATCCCTGTATATACAGCAGATATAACACATCCCTGTATATAGAGCAGATATAACACATCCCTGTATACACAGCATATATTACACATCCCTGTATATACAGCAGATATAACACATCCCTGTATATACAGCAGATATAACACATCCCTGTATATACAGCAGATATAGCACATCCCTGTATATACAGCAGATATTACACATCCCTGTATATACAGCAGATATAACACATCCCTGTATATACAGCAGATATAACACATCCCGGTATATACAGCACATATAACACACCCCGGTATATACAGCAGATATTACACATCCCTGTATATACAGCAGATATAACACATCCCTCTATATACAGCAGATATAACACATCCCTGTATATACAGCAGATATAACACATCCCTGTATATACAGCAGATATAGCACATCCCTGTATATACAGCAGATATAACACATCCCTGTATATACAGCAGATATAACACATCCCTGTATATACAGCAGATATAACCCATCCCTGTATATACAGAAGATATAACACATCCCTGTATATAGAGCAGATATAACACATCCCGGTATATACAGCAGATATAACACGTCCCTGTATATACAGCAGATATAACACATCCCGGTATACACAGCAGATATAACACATCCCTGTATATACAGCAGATATAACACATCCCGGTATATACAGCAGATATAACACGTCCCTGTATATACAGCAGATATAACACACCCCTGTATATACAGCAGATATAACACATCCCTGTATATACAGCAGATATAACACATCCCTGTATATACAGCAGATATAACACATCCCGGTATATACAGCAGATATAACACATCCCTGTATATACAGCAGATATAACACATCCCTGTATATACAGCAGATATAACACGTGACGTCCCTGTATATACAGCAGATATAACACATCCCGGTATATACAGCAGATATAACACATCCCTGTATATACAGCAGATATAACACATCCCGGTATATACAGCAGATATTACACATCCCTGTATATACAGCAGATATAACACATCCCTGTATATACAGCAGATATTACACATCCCTGTATATACAGCAGATATAACACATCCCTGTATATACAGCAGATATAGCACATCCCTGTATATACAGCAGATATAACACATCTCTGTATATACAGCAGATATAACACATCCCGGTATATACAGCAGATATAACACGTCCCTGTATATACAGCAGATATAACACATCCCGGTATATACAGCAGATATAACACATCCCGGTATACACAGCAGCTATAACACGTCCCTGTATATACAGCAGATATAACACATCCCTGTATATACAGCAGATATAGCACATCCCTGTATATACAGCAGATATAACACATCCCGGTATATACAGCAGATATTACACATCCCTGTATATACAGCAGATATAACACATCCCGGTATATACAGCAGATATAGCACATCCCTGTATATACAGCAGATATAACACATCCCTGTATATACAGCAGATATAACACACCCCTGTATATACAGCAGATATAACACATCCCTGTATATACAGCAGATATAACACATCCCGGTATATACAGCAGATATAACACATCCCGGTATATACAGCAGATATAACACATCCCTGTATATACAGCAGATATTACACATCCCTGTATATACAGCAGATATAACACACCCCTGTATATACAGCAGATATAACACATCCCTGTATATACAGCAGATATAACACACCGCTGTATATACAGCAGATATAACACATCCCTGTATATACAGCAGATATAACACATCCTGGTATATACAGCAGATATAACACATCCCGGTATATACAGCAGATATAACACATCCCTGTATATACAGCAGATATAACACATCCCGGTATATATAGGGTTGGGGTTCTGGTGACTTTTCCCCTATAAGTGCTGCATTTCCCAGTAGTGATAGATGTTGGTTTATTATTTCTAGGTGACCCTTCTCCATCTCTCAAGGCCATTTCTTGAAGCTGTCTGTGGCAGTGTATCTCACATCCCACATGAGCCGTCTATATACCATCTGGCTTATACACCATATGTATACTGTACTAGAAGATGTGTTAATGTATCTGTGTGAATGCACATCAGATAGCAGTAGGTGTGCCATGTCAGGTCATACAAGTATGAGACATGTTCACATGATTAACCCATGCAAATCTGTGGTCAGGGAGTTTTCTCTAGACGACATCTCTTATAATGTGCTATAACCTGCTCTACACATACTGCCCAATCTCTCTGTTCTCATTATAACCTATCTTATAGAGCAGTCTAGTGACAGAGCAGAATTAGGCCCTGTTCACACCTGCTTTCACCTGCGTTAATAAGGAAAGTGTAACAGATCTGTTGAATTCTGATACTCATGACTAGGGATGAGCAAATCCGTTTAATATCAGGACCGAACAAATCTGAACGCTCACCCCCACCGGTAACACCGGTTTTGCCCTTTAATTGCAGCCGGCAAAGCTCATCATCGGGGAGTGATAATCCAGGATTTAAAAAGTTAATACTTGCAATCAATGCCACCATCAATACTGGCGCAGGGTTGGGGTGAGCAAAACACCAAACCCAACCTTATGGCTGAAGTACAGGTTCAGGGACCCTAACCACCAATGTTCGGCATGGACCAAATTGCTGGCTGGGTCCGCTAATCATCACCTATCCTATGGAGAACCACTGAATATCAAAGTCCTGAAAACCCAGTCCAGCATAAGTCCAGTCAACTGGGTTTAAGGGGTTTTGAAGTCCAAAACTGATGAATGGATGAACTATCCTTTCGCTTGAATGAGAGTTGTGTCTGGAGTGAGGTGAAAGGTTGATACATTATGGACGGAGCTGTCTACCTTCTCTTCTGACCACAGGGTATAATTAGTGATGGAAAGGGGTGCAGGGTATCGCACCCCCACTGATCAACTAGGAATGACCTTTCCTCTGAACAGTTTTGGGCTTGTTTTGTGTACATCTTTTTTACGTGCAGTACTAACAAAGACCAGTAGGGGAGATCTTCCTAAATCTCATCCACATGTTGTGACAAAAACCTGCAGCATTTTTTATCTTGAGGTTAATATATACTGTAGATTTTTACTGTGGATATCAACCTGTGTAATGCAGAAGTTAAAACCCACATGTTAAAAGCCAATGATTTTCCGGGTCCGGTAAAATGAGTAGTGAACCTGTTGCATGAGAACGTACCCTTTAAGTGTCACCAAAGTTTACCCCATTTAACCTCCAGCCCCTGCAGGTGGGGTATGAAATGTTGTTTCTACAATTCCCTCTTTTATGTGAGATCTCACCTATTTACTTCAAAAATTTCCTCCAAGGTCCTGTGAAAATGAGCAGAGAAGAGTCATATTTTGCATGAGATGAGAAAAGTTTGGAGGTGCAGGGGGAATCACTTCAGATGCCTCTGTCTTTGGTTCTTTAATACCTAGAAACATGCTTTTGGTGTCATTTTTTCACCTCTGGTTTATATACTTTTGTCAGCAACTCTCATTTCCAACTATGTCTTGTAGCATGCTTTGTGCAGCGCTGCGATATCTGTAGGCGTTCCAGTATCTAAACTTAACTCATTTCAGGCAAATATGACTCTTCTCTGCTCTTTCCACATGACTTTGCAGGAAATTTTTTATAGATTAACGAGTGAGATTTCACATAATGGAGGGAACTCTAGAAAGGACATTTCATACCGGACCAGAGGGTAGTAGTGGAGTAAAATCTAGTGACAGGTTCCTGTTAATCACTGATGGGAGTAGCATAAGCTGAGCCTAAGCTTCTGATACAGGCTCCATTATGGAGCAGAAGAAGCAATCACTGTGGCCTGTAGTAAATATGTGAGCATGACAAAAGTTAAGCATGTGAGTGTCATTTTGCCAACTGTCTGCATCCCGGGCCATCAAAGAGGTTTCTTCTTACTCGACTGCTCCCGTCCACATGGTGCTGAGCCGCTCTATGGCAGCAAGCTGTGCGCCCGCATCAGGACTGTGACTAATGTCATTATGATGAGAAGCTATAGCCGCCTTACTGGGCACCACATCAAATGTCCTGTAAAGAGCTGGGGATCTCTTCTGATCCTTGTTACCCAATATATTTCCTTTGTACCGGTCCCAGGTTATTTATACATGCGCAGCTATTTTACTAAGCTTAAAGTCACCCTAAACATTTACATAGTATATGGCCGAGATGAAAGGGTCCCTGACCTGGTCCTTAGGGATCAATTTAAGGGCAATCGTTATAGGGGCTACTGATATATCTATGTGACATATATTATCCATATATGCACAGCTAAATGTATATAAATATATATATATATATCCAGCTATACATAGTCACCCATAAGGATAATACAATTCCTTTAGCTTCTGTGTTAATAAAGAATGAATTTTTACTCCATGGGGGTCATTTATCTTATTTCCCCCTTCTCTGCGCTCTTTTTGCGCCTGTTGTGAGTCAATTTTTTGCACCTCATTTGTCTATTTTGGCTCTTTGTCAAATGCAGGTTTTTGCGCCTAATTTGTAGCGCAAATCATGCCATTGGCTTCTCTAAGCACGGTCAGGACTGGCGTGTTATTGCGCAATTATTTGCGGCGATATAGGCGCAATAGTACAATAAATTGGGCGCAAAGATCTGTAAAGAGGCGCAATGTTATGACAAATATGGCGCAACAACACATGGCAAATTGAGGCGCAACATTAAAAAACGCAAAATAGGCGCAAATGAGACATCACGCAGCAAAAAGGCGCAAAAACACCAACGGCAAGGAAAAAGAAAAGACAAATGACCCGCTATATGTTTAGTACAATATGAACCCCACAAGGTTCACCCCTGCATATAATACAGGACCCTCATTTACATAGTGCTATATAGAACATTCACATATATAGATGGGTAGATTTCTCTCCACACCGCGCATACAGTGTACACTTCTATAGGGGCACTCAAAGTATATACACATGTATGTCTAGCTCCATATACAGTATATGAAAAGTTATAGTGATTTCAAACATACATACACATACATAAATACAGTATGCAGCTATAAGAACCCACTTATAGAAATAGTAATGTTTATTCTACAACAACCTTGGGATATGTAGGTTGTACAATAATACCAAATCTGTATATTCTCTACATATAAATGTATGTTATACAGCAAGTAACATTATAGTATATAGCGCTACATGTTTAGCTAATATACAAATTGTATACATCTATGCCTATGCCACCTATATGGATACTATAGGTGTAGCAAATTATATATCATAGAGCAAGTACCCCTATAGTATATAGTGCTACATGTCCAGCCAATTTACATTCTGCATCTAGGTCTATGTATATTGGTCGCTATGTGGATTCTATAGGCACATAAAGATCTCTATAATATAAAAACTACATATATACTATATAAGTCTAGGCTGCTATATGGATTCCATAGGTACACTATCTTTTTTTACAGCAAGTATAGTATATAGTGGATTCCATAGATACATCAAGATCAAGATGTGTGTGTATAAATATCCTGTATAGATTTAGACAGCTCATATGGATGCCACAGGTACATTTAGATAGAAGTCATACAGAAATTACCTTTATTGTATATATTGCTACATGTGCAGCTGATGTACACACTGTATATATCTAGACCTGTATAAATACTGTCCACTATATGGATACAATAGGTATAACAAGATATACATCACAGAGCAACAGATCTTAGTAGCATATAGTGCTACCTGGGCAGCTGATACATTGTACATATTGGTACATATTGTATAGATCTAGGTAGCTACATGGATTCAATTGGTGCATCAAATTCTAAGCAATACAGCAACTATATATATATATACCGTATAGTGTGCTACATGAAGACATAAGAACACCTATATGACCAGCTATATTGATACACTATGTATTACTATATGTCATGCAGCAAGAATTTTATCAATTATAGCACTATAGGTGCAGCTAATGTACCTACTGCATATTTCTAGTCGGCTATATGGATTCCATAGGTGATATGGATACTATAGGTACATCCAGATACAAATGTTATAGTTATACAGCAGTATACTGCTACATGTGCAGGTAAGGTACATACTGTATAGATGTAAGCCTATATAGACCGCTTGTTGTATGGATACTATAGGAACGACTAGATATAAATCATAGAGCAAGTAACTCTGTATTATATAGAGATACAACTGCTGTCAATGTAGATTCTGTATAAATTGGGGACTCTATATGGATTCCATAGGTGAATCACAATTTGTATAAAACAGAAACATATATATATGTTTGTATACTGTACAAAGTGCCACATGGGGGTCTCGGAGCTACGTGTATTCCCAAGGTACATGTGGATCTATATAATACAGGATCTATATGTATCTATATAGGATCTATATGCCACAACACATATACACGAGCTGTATGAAGGAGAATATATGAGAATACTCTCTTGTTATACAGTGTCTTGTCCTGGATACATAGAGATAAGCAGTAACAGTGTACAATGCCCTATACATAGTATACGATGCCACCTGTGCCATCTCTCTCACCTGCCTGGCAGAGTCCCAGTAGAAGCGCCAGTAAGCCGAGTGCCAGCAGGCTGCTGCCGGGGGCTCTGCCTCCTGTGGGGCGCAGCATGGGGATAGCCGCCTCCGCTGTGCCCGCTGGCCGGGGGTAGGCTGCCGCACATAGCGCCTCCTGCAGATGCCCGGGCTGCTCCTCTATGCGCAGCATTGGCTTCTTGTCCCGGCCCGGTGCATTGGGCGCTACAGGCAGTGGCAGCCTAATGGGACCGGCTCGGCTTCCATTACCTCACACACAAAGAGCCTATTCTTGTCCGTGATCTCCCGCTGCCCGTGCCTTCAGTCGCAGCGGTCCATGCACACAGGTGCGTTTATAGCCCGACCTCCTGCCACAGCCTCCGCGCACGTCACCACAAAGTTGAAGTGATTAGCATGTCTCCTCATGCCGCACGGAGGTGCTGAGCGCAGCCACTGCTAGGGAGCCGTGCACACACGCACTACCGCACCGCGTCCTATTGTGACTGGCAGAGTTGCTAGGAGCCCCGGCCTGGGCTGTGTGGGCGGGAGAGCATTGGTGGAGCATGATGTCACCGAATCACTTTTCTTCTTTGTTTTCTCTTGGCTCCATCTCATAGGCTCCCTTGTTCTGGGACCCTTCATGGAGGGGAGGCTGGAGCCCCGGCCTCTGCATACAGCAATGTTCACACTATACCCCACAGCACATGGGGGGATACACAGCAGGTTACACGTGCTACAGCCCCCACACATTACACTGGAGCATCAGTACTATAGTATTACTACTAGAACACTGTATCATTACTATAATATTATATCATTACTACTAGAACACTGTATCATTACTATAATATTATATCATTACTACTAGAACACTGTATCATTACTATAATATTATATCATTACTACTAGAACACTGGACCATCATTACTATAGTATTATTATCAGAACACTGTATCATTACTATAATATCATTACTACTAGAACACTGGAGCATCATTACTATAGTATTACTACTAGAACACTGTATCATTACTATAATATATCATTACTACTAGAACACTGGAGCATCATTACTATAGTATTACTACTAGAACACTGTATCATTACTATAATATATCATTACTACTAGAACACTGGAGCATCATTACTATAGTATTACTACTAGAACACTGTACCATTACTATAATATCATTACTACTAGAACACTGGAGCATCATTACTACTATAATATATCATCATTACTATAATATCACATGATTATTACTATAACACTGTATCATTACTTTACTATCATATTATTACTATAATACTATAACAGTACTACTATAATATATCATCCTCACTATAATATCATTATTTCTATAATACTGTATCATTATCACTATAGCACTCTCTCATTTTATCAATAATACTATATAAGTATTAGTAAAATACTTTTTAAAGGTAAACAGGTAAGTTTAGAAAGGGCATTTCATCCCCTACCTGAGGAAGCTGGTAATTTGTGGAGGAAAAACCGGGTGACAGGTTCCCTTTTTACACCTGATTTACAGACGACTCTTACAGAACGACCTCTCTGCCCACCGTGATGTCTGGATGCTGGGAATTTACAGAACTTCAGCTCCAAGATCAATTACCAGAGTTTTCAAATATGTCTGCAATGAAGTTTTATTGTTAATCCGTGTTCCCATGACAACATCGACTTGTTGAAATTCACCTTTCACAGGGAAAAACCGTATCAAAAATATACCAGTTCTGACTTACATAAAAATTCTACTTAAAGAGGACCTGTCACCCTCCAAAATGGTACTAGGAGCTGCTTACTAAAGTAAAGTACTAAAGTAAGCAGATCCTAGTGCTACAATAGTCCCTGCAGTGTTACACCGCTAGTGTTATCAGAACTCTCCGATAACGCTAACTGACACGGCTGTGCTGTACAATAGAATTCATGAGGGGGCGGGATTAGGGGCATGACACTCAGCAGTCACCGCTGGCCTATGGAGAGGGCGGGACGGTCCGGGGAAGAGGCTGCCCCTCGGATAGCCCCCTCATGAATACGCCAGACCGCTGTGAGAGTTGTCTGGCGTTTCTAGTGTACAGTGCAGCAGTGTTTGTTAGCGTTAACGCTAGCAGTGTAACACTGCTTTGTCTGTTTTAGCACCAGTAAGCCGCTCCTAGTGCCGTTTTTAAGGGTGATAGGTCCTATTTAAGCATCACTCCCGTAAAGTAAAAAAAAACAACACAAACTCCCCTGTCATCCTCTTCATTCCGATCCCGGCGCTTGTCTTCGCTAATCTAAAAAGCAGCCCTAAGCACAGCAACGAGATGTCCGTCGCTTCAGGCTGCTAATTATTCACTAGGCCTCCTGAATGATAGATGCTGGAGAGGGAGGTGACATCACGCAGGGGGTGTAAATAATAATTAGCAGCCCGGAGCGCCAGACATCTCATTCTAGGGCTTCGGGCTGCTTTTTATAACTTTTTTCATTAGATCTCGGCGTGTCAAGGTTAGGGAAAACAAGCGCCGGGATAGGGATAAAGAAGAGGACAGGTGTAGTAAGTCCTGTACTTACTACATCATCTCAGTAGGGGACAGTAGATCCTTAGTAGGGCTCCCGCTCACTATAGATCCATTACTATAAGCAAAAAGTTCATTTCTAGCAAAAAAAAAGTGCTCAGGCTGGGAAGTAGGACTAACCTTTCTGAGACACATCATACAGATATACAATAGTTTACATTATGTGAGGCAGTGCACAGCCTTAGGCTACATCCATGTGGATTCAATGGACAGCACAGCATTTCCACCTGTGGCAGCATACCGCAGGATAACTTGTGTAAATTACTAAATACTGTATGATCTATTGAGGGTTCAATACCTGTGACATCTAACTGATCACAAGAGGGAAGGGGGGGGGGGCTTGTCTGTAAGTCACAATTTCTCCAATCAATTTGTGGCACTGATGTGCATGGAGTGGTACCCATAAAGAAATCTCTGGGTCCATACCAGTGGAGGTTATAGTGATAGGACCCACAGGGATCATATTTACATTATTTCCTATTCTGTGACAATGATAAACTTTGATCATGTACCAAGCACCTAAATAGTTGATAAAAATAATCTTTATTTATATAGCGCCATCATATTCTGTAGAGCGTTACAAATAATACACATGGACATATGCAACTATAATACTACAGTAGTTTGGTGGCACGGTGGCTGAGTGAGTAGCACTTCTGCCTTGCAGCGCTGGGGTCCTGGGTTCAAATCCCACCGGGTCAACATCTGCAAAAAGTATATATTTTCTCTCCGTGTTTGCGTGGGTTTCCTCCGGGTCCTCCAGTTTCTTACCACACTCCAAAACATACTGGTAGGTTGTTTAAATTGTGAGCCCCAGGGACCAATAGAACAGTCATATAGAACATAATGGGGCACATTTACTTACCTGGTCCGTTCGCGATCCAGCGGCGCGTTCTCTGCGCTGGATTCGGGTCCGGCCGGGATTCATCAATGCAGTTCCTCCGCCGTCCACCAGGTGGCGCTGCTGCGCTGAAGTCCGCTGGAATGCCTCGAAATTCACCGGCCTACCCAGGATGAAGGTGAGTGAAATTTTCGCGACACAATTTTTTTTTTAAATGCGGCGGTTTTTCCGAATACGTCGGGTTTTCGTTCGGCCACGCCCCCCGATTTCCGTCGCGCGCATGCCGGCGCCGATGCGCCAAATTCCGATCGCGTGCGCCAAAAACCCGGGGCAATTCATGTACAAGCGGCGCAAATCGGAAATATTCGGGTAACACGTCGGGAAAACGCGAATCGGGCCCTTAGTAAATGACCCCCAATGAGTGAGGAACCTGCTCACAAGAGCTGATTTCTATGGAGTTCAATCAACCTGTGGCAACTTTCTCTTCCCCTTTTTCATGCCAGTTGTAATCTACCCCCTTCCCTGCTGGTACAAAGCAGGCCCCATTTTCTTAGAAGCTACTGACTCTTAGTAGGGTCAGAAACTCTTCTCCTGTTTGTAGACCTGAGATTGTACTTATAGGGGGTCATTTACTTACCCGGTCCTGTCGCGATCCAGTGGCGCGTTCTCCGACGAGGATTCGGGTCTTCCGTTCCAGCGATTCACTAAGGTCTAGCGCCCAATGTCCACCAGATGTCCCTGCTGCCCTGAAGTCCGCCTAGGACCGCTGGAATTCACCAACCTATTCTCGGTGCATGTGAGTAATTGATTTTGCAACACAATTAGTTTTTTAAATTCCGTTTTTTTTCCGAATCCGTCGGGTTTTCTGATGGCCATGCCCCCTGATTTCTGTCGCGAGAAAGCCGGCGCAGATGCGCCACAATCTGATTGCGTGCGACGAAATCCTGGGGCAATCTGGCGCAAATCGGAAAAATTCGGGAAATCCGGCGGAAAAAAGCGATTTGGACCCTTAGTAAATGTGCCCCATAGTCTTGGCCAGAAGAATACAGTACATATGGCGTCCCCCCCCCCTTCCCCCCTGGCCTGCTCTTCACTACTTCATGTCCAATATGATGGCATTTGGGGAAGAAAAGCAGGAAAATCGGCAGGTATGAGACCCCCCCACCCCCATTATTTCTCTACCTTATACTATGGTCTGTGCAGAAGCAATAGGTTCTGTTTAGGACAAGTATTCATAGTAAAGTATATGAATAATTTTATGGTATGACCTTGCAGGATTCTGTCTACAACACATTTTCTATCTGTAGATATTTGCTGCCTATTCTAACCAGGAGCATAACTACATCGGTAGCAGCTGTAGCGGCGGCTATGGGGCCCACAGTGTCAGAGAGTACCATCATCCGACCTGACACTAAAAAGTGGAGGATGGGCACCAATATATACATATTATACTGCACATTGTACAGCATAATATGTGTATAACATATATGTGATGTATATATGCTGTATGTTTGTACAGTGTATTATGTGTATAAATGTGTGGTTGTAATTAGCTTGTGTGAATATACAAATATGTATATGTTTTAAGTGTTAAAGGGGCCCCATTCAGAAATCTGCTAGAGGTCCCTGCATCTCCTAGTTACGCCCCTGATTGTAACTGTTATTTTATGGAATGTTTCAATAAAGTTTTGTTTCCCTTTTGTATAACTCTTTGTAATCTTTTGTATGCTTTATGCCATATTTAGAGATGGTAGTTTTTAGATGCATACAGCTATAGTATTACTTTGGTAAGACCCCTGTTTTTTTATAACATTTTACACAGATTTTGACATTAGATAATAGAAATGGCAAACTGTTGTTTTATTAAAGGAGGGCAATTATTAACCTGTCATTTAAGATCAGGAAGGAATTGCTTTCCTTTTGACATCCAATTGTCTTGGGGATTTCCTCTTGCCTTCCTCTGGATCAAAAAGCGAGATCAAGGTTGAACTTGACGGATGTCTCTTTTTTTGAACCTATGGAATAGACCAGTGAACTTTCACCTTTAGGGCCTCATCACATTAGTGTCATTCACTTTCCATTATGAGATCTATCTATCTATCTACCCTGTTTCCCCGAAAATAAGACAGTGTCTTATATTAATTTTTGCTCCTAAAGAGGCACTAGGTCTTATTTTCAGGGGATGTCTTATTTTTCCATGAACAAGAATTTACATTTATCATTGAACAAAAAATCAACTTCTCTAACCTCCTTATGACTCTCCAAACTCTGAATTTCATGCTGTATTTACTGTGACTCCATTTCTATTAGAATCATTGGCCCCAATCTTTCATGTTCGTTAGTAAAAGCACTTTCCATAAATGACTGGTAGTTGCTGGTATCACATTTGCAACACAACAGCCGGTAATTTACTTCCATGAATTCTTCCCCATGTCACAACCTTCTGCAGCATCTAAAATATTTACTAATACTAATGTATGGTGTGGGGGGAGCTGCTGCAATGAGTGCCGCTAGGTCTTATTTTCAGGGGAGGCCTTATATTTCTAAGCCTGAACAAAATTGTACTAGGTCTTACTTTCGGGGGATGTCCTATTTTAGGGGAAACAGGGTATCTATCTATCTATCTATCTATCTATCTATCTATCTATCTATCTATCTATCTATCTATCTATCTATCTATCCATTAGAAAGTCCAGCAGCACCAAAGCAATAGCAAAAAACTTTGTGGTTACAAACCCCAAAACTGGTCTTGACACGCCAGGCAAATGTACTCCAAAAAAATGAGACTGCACTCCAAATTCAATGTGAAAAAAACGGATGGGTGCTTTATTTACCCAAGTGCTTTTGGTTCATAAAGCACCCATCTCTTTTTTTCACATTGAATTTGGAGTTCAGTCTCATTTCTTTGTAATATATTTATATATAATATAGATACAGGCAGTCCCCGGATTACATACAAGATAGGGTCTGTAGGTTTGTTCTTAAGTTGAATTTGTATGTAAGTCGGAACTGTATATTTTATTATTGTAATCCCAACCAGAACTTTTTTTGGTCTCTGTGTCAATTGGATTTTAAAAATGTTGGGTTGTCATAAGAACCAGGATTAATAATAAATCTTCATTACAGACACCTGTGATAACTGTTATAGCTGTTTATTGTAGCCTAGGACTTCAGTACAATAAATTACCAATATCCAGAGGTCCATTTGTAACTAGGGGTCGTACGTAAGTCGAGTGTTCTTAAGTAGGGGACCGCCTGTATATATATATTATATAATAATATATGCATTCTTCTATACATTGAATGTCCCAAATTTGCCTGGACAGCCCTAATTTCTTGCTCCAGTCATGCCAGGGGAAGGGCTTTGAAAAATACTGTCCCTCAGTTGATGGTCCCTCTCAGATTAAAACTGCAGATTTTTTTTTACTCTGTTCAGGCCCTTTAAAAATTGTTATCCCAGTGAAAAAACCCTTAAAATGGGGAAATCTTTCTGCCGGAGTTTTCCTTTGACCAATCGCTCCTGTCATTTATTATCCCTAGAGCAACAACTGAAAAGAAAGTAAAACTAAGGTGACAGGTGAGACAAGGTATAAAAATAAACAGGAAATCCCATCTTATCTCCGAAGGGATTCTAGAATTACTTTCCTTTACAAATACCCAGAAAAGTCCACAACAAAACAGGTAGAGACAACGTCATGTTTATGAGCAGCGGGTGACATGATGCTTTCGTTTACTAATCCTTGAAGCAACATACTGCAGTTTATTTAGATTAAAAGTTAATTTAGCCACATTCTTTCTTTCAATGCACCAAGGGTTTGCAATATATCTTCTAGCTCTCATTCAAGGCTACCTGTCACCAGATTTTACAACATTAAACTACTAGCCCCCTCAGAGTTAGTAGTTTTTTGAATTCCCTCTTTTATGTGAAATCTCTCTTGTTTACATGTAACAAATCTCCTCAGGCAAATATGAAACGTAAACGGTTGAGATGTCACTTGATTTCTAAAAAGGACATTTTATTTCTGTAGGAAATTGCCATATACTCAGGGCCGGATTAAGGTTGGTGGGGGTCCCTGGGCGCAAAACATGGTGGAGGCCCCCATTGAATGTAGTCCAGACAGGGAACAGCTCCCCCAGTAATCACTATATACCGCCCCCCAGCAATAACCATATACAGCAACCACTGTATACAGCTCCCCCAGCAACCACTGTATACAGCTCCCCCAGCAACCACTGTATACAGCTCCCCCAGCAACCACTGTATACAGCTCCCCCAGCAACCACTGTATACAGCTCCCCCAGCAACCACTATATACAGCTCCCCCAGCAACCACTGTATACAGCTCCCCCAGCAACCACTATATACAGCTCCCCAGCAACCACTGTATACAGCCCCCCAGCAATCACTGTATACAGCTCCCCCAGCAATCACAGTATACAGCTCCCCCAGCAACCACTGTATACAGCTCCCCCAGCAACCACTGTATACAGCTCCCCCAGCAACCACTGTATACAGCTCCCCCAGCAACCACTGTATACAGCTCCCCCAGCAACCACTATATACAGCTCCCCCAGCAACCACTGTATACAGCTCCCCCAGCAACCACTATATACAGCTCCCCAGCAACCACTGTATACAGCCCCCCAGCAATCACTGTATACAGCTCCCCCAGCAATCACAGTATACAGCTCCCCCAGCAACCACTGTATACAGCTCCCCCAGCAATCACTGTATACAGTTCCCCCAGCAATCACTGTATACAGCTCCCCCAACAATCACTGTATACAGCTCCCCCAACAATCACTATATACAGCTCCCCCAGCAATCACTATATACAGCTCCCCCAGCAATCACTATATACAGCTCCCCCAGCAACCACTATATACAGCTCCCCCAGCAACCACTGTATACAGCTCCCCCCAGCAACCACTGTATACAGCTCCCCCCAGCAATCACTATATACAGCTCCCCCAGCAATCACTATATACAGCTCCCCCAGCAATCACTGTATACAGCTCCTCCAGCAATCACTATATACAGTTCCCCCAGCAACCACTATATACAGCTCCCCCAGCAACCACTTTATACAGCTCCCCCAGCAACCACTGTATACAGCTCCCCCAGCAACCACTGTATACAGCTCCCCCAGCAACCACTGTATACAGCTCCCCAGCAATCACTGTATACAGCTCCCCCAGCAAGCACTGTATACAGCTCCCCCAGCAAGCACTGTATACAGCTCCCCCAGCAATCACTATATACAGCTCCCCCAGCAATCACTATATACAGCTCCCCCAGCAATCACTATATACAGCTCCCCCTGCAATCACTGTATACAGCTCCCCCAGCAACCACTGTGTACAGCTCCCAGTAATCACTATATACATTCCCCCTATAACTATATACACCCCCCTACAACAACTATATACAGTGCCCCTATAATAACTATATACACCCCCCTATAACAACTATATACAGTGCCCCTATAATTATATACACCCCTATAATAACTATATACACCCCCCTATAATAACTATATACACCCCCCTATAATAACTATACACAGTTCCCCTATTACAATATACACCCCCTATAATAACTATATACAGTCCCTCTATAATAACTATATACACCCCTATAATAACTATATACACCCCTATAATAACTATATACACCCCCCTATAACAACTATATACAGTGCCCATATAATAACTATATACACCCCCCCATACTAAATATATACAATCCCCCTATAATAACTATATACACCCCCCTATAACAACTATATACAGATTCCTATTATTGCTATACACCCCCCCCCCCCAAATAATAAATATATACAACCCCCCCACCAATAATAACTATATACAGTTCTAGATATAATACTAAAATTGTACTCACCCTCCATCGTTCCCACGATGCGCGCTGTCTTCATCCTCCCTCGCGTTGTCAGGGTGGAGATCGGATGTAAACAAAGATGGCAGCGCCCTGCTACAGCCCGCGCCGTGAGTCGCGCGGCGGTGACGTCATACACTGTGACGTCACACTCTGCGACGTGACCCAGCGGCAGGGCGCCGCCATCTTTATTTACATTGGATCGTCTATGGCAGAGCAGGGAACTATAGGCGAAGTGGTGGGGGCCCCCCCTATGATCCGGCTCTGCATATACTGGAGACAAAAAAGGACTTCTGTAAATACAACATTGGTCTAATGATCTGAAATAACAGCATCATAGAGCCAGGCACGTGACTGTGGTAGTCTTATTATATGTGTTATCCATGGCTTCCATCTTTCTAGAATCAAAGTCTAAGATTATGCTAATTAGCCAGAAGGATTCTGGGGTTTTTAACAGAGCCCCCATTCTCTACTTTAAAGACTGTTACACTGTCTCCCCCTCCCTTTGCTTCCTTTCCCTCCCTCTGCTTGATGAAATCTAACAGCAGAGGAAGTTTCAGCACACAGTGGGAGGGAGAAGTGCTACTGCACAGTGTAACAGCCTGTGAAGCTACAGCATGGTAACACCCCCAGAGCCCTTAGCACAATTGTAAAAGTTGGTTTTAGAAGAAAGGAGGCAATGGCTAATAAGTATAAGAAGATTACCACAGTCAGAGTGGCTGGATCTATGAGTAAGTGTCCCTGGTTTATCATGATGGATTTTGATGATAGATTTCCTTTAATGTTACCCTGGCAACTTTGAAATAATTTTCATATTGCTGTTTACTCTGGAGTCAAAATGCAGCTTTAACCTTTTGTAGATGCGAAGGCTTAATAATACAGGGGTCCGCTTCGAAAGCGCTGTAGCAGGTGATTCTTAGGTACGTAGCTTTTTAGAACAGATTTTAACTATTTCAGTGTACAGGGTGAAATCTTTGAGGTGGCTACAAAAGTGTTGTCTGCTTCATTTCTTAATATTTAATTTGTGTGTCCCCAGCCTTACATAGTTTTGTTTTTTAATTTGCTGTTAATTTGCTTTGTTTTTCAAGTTATATAGAGGAAGCTATGGAGAAATGCCTAAAACAGAACTTGCTATAAAAAAAAATAAACACCTCTGACCCTAAAAAACTTGGCATGAACAAGGTTGCATTGTATTAACCGGCAAGTTATTTGACTACAAAGTAACATCTGACTACAACAACATTTTTTGGAGAACTATTCACACACTGCAGTTGTCATCTTCTTTTTTGCCAACACTGTTCCCCTGGGTTTTTATTTCAGTGATTTTATGATAAATAATGACATATTGATGACTCCAGCGTGTAAATGAATCCTGAGTAGTGTTGAGCAGATCTGAACAGCAAAGTTCAGGATTTGTTCCAGGTTTGTACCACCGGGGCCGGGTTCGCCTCAACTTAACCCCTGAAGTTAAAGAGAACCTGTCAGGCGCTCTTTTTCAAAGGGGACAAAAGTCCTTATCACACATGTTTTTACATATCCGATTCTAAAATTTACCTGGGTCCTTGCCAGCTCATTTGAATCTGAATACAGGGAGGATGTGGAAGGGGGTTTGGGGTAAATACTAATAAGCAGGGGGAAAAACGGAGCAAAGATTGAAATGAGCAGGTACCCATTGCACTATGAAAGGCACAGCCCCCAGGATTATAATGCGCGAGTTGGAAGGGAACCAGGTAAGTTTTATAATCAGATATTACTAAAACTAAGTAACTTAGAGCTGATGTAAAAACATTTGCGATAAGGACTTTTCTTTCTCTATTGGAAATTGTCACCTTTGTAAAAGACAGATTCCCTTTAACACCCGCTAATGGTGCCAGCACAGATCACAGGTGTTAACTCTTTCAATGTTGCTGACAAAGTCTCCAGCGGCATTTAAATAGCTGTGGTCATGCCAGCACTTATTGTGAGCGATGACCCTCCCCAAAATGACAAACTCTTTGGAACCTGAATTCTAACAGGTTTGCCCATCAGTTATCCTAAGGGCTAAAAGAGAGGACTGAAGTCGATATGTAGTCCTGAATACAATGAGGAAGCAGGGACTCACTATGCGGTGACATCACTGTGATGCATGGAGTCCCATCTTCAGCACCAGTTGATATGTCAAATCTGGCTACTGCAATTTGGTTGTGTCAAATTGACCCAACCAAGAAGCTATTAACTATCAACACTTGAAATACAATCAATGTATAATGAAATACTAGGGAATTTCTGCAGCTGGCACATTTGTGCTATATTGTGTCACTGTGTGGTCATATCTGAATGCATCTTTCCCTATGTATAGTCCTAATTACTCTAATAAGGGGTAAACCCATGAATGCCTACTGCTAGTGTTTGATTTGGATTAGGTGCCACTGGTCCAGGTATGATGTCCAGGGTTACAGGGGGGGGTCACAAGAAAAGAGATGTCCAATGAACTGTAACTTCAAAGGGCATCTATTCTGGTGAGAGACAGAGAGAGCTCAGGAGAAAATCTTGTCTGACCGCAGATGAAGTGAAGAAAGAAGAGATGATGACAGAGGAACAATTAACACACAGATAAAGAAAAGAAAACTGAGAAGGTGTAAAGAAAAGAAAGCATTCCAAATACACATTGTATAGCCAGATAGCAAAGTATTGACTACGAGAAAAAGCTAACAGAATGAAGCTAAAAGAAAGGGGTCATTCCAGAAATCCTAGATGGTGATGGCTACAATAAGAATATTCTTATAGAAGACATTGGGGGATTATTGGTCTAGCACAGTGGTGGCGAACCTATGGCACGGGTGCCAGAGGTGGCACTCGGAGCACTCCTTGTGGGCACCCAGGCCTTCAACCCAGCACAGAGTTTCCAGACAGGACTCAAAACCTCCTCCTGCAGTCCCTGGCCATCCAGGACATGCTGTGAGTGTGACCAGTGCTATTTTAAAGTTACACATCTTTAGCTGCCTTGGGCTACAGGAGGAGCAGGGAGGTGCAGTCAAGGCTGCGTTATTATTGCAGCTCCTGCTCTGGGACCCGCATTTCTTCCTGTTCAGGGGACCCTGGAAGGAATCTACAATGATAACCTGAATTTCTCCTATTTCTTGCAACTGTTTTGGTGTCCTCAGGACGCTGATACAATTAAAAGCCTTGACAAGACAGGTAGCAACATGTTACCACTTAAATTGCTATGTTGGCACTTTGCATTTAAATAAGTAGGTTTGGTTCTAGTTTGGGCACTCGGTCTCTAAAAGGTTCGCCATCACTGGTCTAGCATAAAACATTGTAATTCTTACACAAACATTAGTGGAGATTTATGAAATACAGCCTTGCAGCGCTGGGGACCTGGGTTCAAGTCCCAGGGTCAACATCTTCAAAGAGTTTGTATGTTCTCTACATGTTTGTGTCGGTTTCCTCCGGTCCTCCAGTTTCCTCCCACACTCCAAAACATACTGGTAGGTTGATTAGATTGTGAACCCCATTGGGGACAGGGACTAATTATGAAAGGTCTGTGCAGCGCTGCATAATCTGTGTGCGCTATATAAATAAAGGAATTTATTTATAAAGTGTTGTGAATAGACCAGCGCACAGTTAGACTGTGGAGTCCACTTTAGACCAGCTATTAGTTGGTCTAGTTTGTGAGTGAATTTTCTGGAGCAGAGACTAAGCTACGCCCCCCTTTTCCTGAGGTCACATTCCTTTTTCCAAGTTGGAAAACTCGTGAAAATGGTTTAAAATCCTTAATAAATGTGGTACAAGCCCTTGTAGGAGTAAATTATTCCTGAATTATGGCATAGACAGATTGATAAATCTCACCCACTGTATAGATTTATGATTACAATTTTTATCCATATCATACATCTCTTCGGCAGTGGCGCTAGTTGTCAGGCACCCGTTATTCTGATATTGAAGACCTATACTAACTGATGATCAGTGGCAAAGTCCTGGAATACATTTAAAGGGCCTTTGAGTTAAGAGTTATGGTGATCTTTGTCAGCTAGTTGGCAAGGAAAACAAACTTGAAAACATTCCTTTTTTCCTACTAGGGTATTTGGCATTTCTATTGACTCAATGATTTTTAATACACATTTTGCAGTATTTGATTTCTCTAATGGTGGCACAGCAGATAAAAGGAACATGATCTGCACAGGTATAGGATAGCATTGTACCATTTGGAGGCTCAAGTGTGGTGTGTATATTATCCGTATGGGGCTTACCATTTTATTTTTTCTATTGGTACCAGTTGTTCCTTGCGCTCTATTTACTCGGCCCATTTCATTCAGACTGGTTCATCACTGCCCGGGCAGGGATTTTGGCACAAACTGCTCAAGACATCATAAATGCTAAAAGAAAAAAACTGGGAAACCAGTTCTCTGATGGTGTCTGTCTGTTGCCTGTACTAGTCTTACAAAAACACTGTCTTGCTCAATATCGGGCCTTTTTCTGTTGTATACATGCCCTACCGTATATACTCGTGTATAAGCCGAGTTTTTCAGCACAAAAAATGTGCTGTAAAACGTCCCCTCGGCTTATACACGAGTCAGTCAGTCAGTCAGTCAGTAAAAATTACTTTAAAAAAAAAAAAACTTATATACTCACCCTCCGGTGGCCCCAATGCGCAGCGCTGCTCCCCCGTCTTCAGGCTTCCGCGCCCGTCTTCTGTCTTCTGCAGGGCGCCGCCATTGTTTTTCCCCCGGGCGGCGCCTAGCATGACGTCAGCAGTGGCGAGTCATACTAGGCGCCGGCCCGGGATAGAGCAATGGCGCGCCCAGCAGAAGAAGGAAGACGGGCACAGAAGCCTGAAGACGAGCCGCACGGACATCGGGGGAGCAGCGCTGCACATCGGGGCCACCAGTGGGTGAGTATATAAGTTTATTTTTTTTTTATGCTGGGGTGGCTGTATACTACACGGGGCAGGCTGTATACTACTGGGGGCAGTCTGGGCTGGGCTGTATACTACATGGGGCAGGCTGGGGTGCTGCATACTACTGGGGGCAGGCTGTATACTACTGGGGGCAAGCTGTATACTACTGGGGGCAAGCTGTATACTACTGGGGGCAAGCTGTATACTACTGGGGGCAGGCTGAGGTGGCTTTATACTACTGGGGGCAAGCTGTTTACTACTGGGGGCAGGCTGTATACTAATGAGGGCAAGATGGGCTGGCTGTATACTACTGGGGGCAAGCTGGGCTGGCTGTATACTACTGGGGGCAAGCTGGGCTGGCTGTATACTACTGGGGACAGGCTGTATACTATAGGGGGCTGGTTGGCTGTATACTGGGGGGGTCTGTGACCAATGCATTTCCCACCCTCGGCTTATACTCGAGTCAATAGGTTTTCCCAGTTTTTGGTGGTAAAATTAGGGGCCTCGGCTTATTTTCGGGTCGGCTTATACTCGAGTATATACGGTAATTCCTTCCTGTATGACTCTATCCTCTCTCTGCTGATTTTCTATTGCCTCCAGTTCAGGTTAATTGTTTGTAACAAAGACTACTATATGGTTTGTTGTTATGTATTAGGATAAGCTTAAAAGGAACCGGTCACCACATTTTCACAAATACAGCTAGTGACAAGTTTCCATAGAACCCTATTTACTAACAAGCATCCTGCTTTTAGCTAAAAATGTCTCCTCACATCCCCATAAATCATCTATATTTTATATTACCTGGCATCAGAGGCTGCCTGCTCTTCTCAGCTGATCCCTCCCATCTACTTCTCCCCATTTTTCTCAGCATGTAATGGGACCAGGGTGATGTCATCTAAGGTCCTGTTACATTTGCAACATCTACTCCATGTATGTATCTGATCACATGAAATCACAGCTTGTCTCCATGGACTTCTACTCCTCCCCATCCTCCATGGAGGCTGCAGTGATTTCATGTGATCAGATACATACATGGGGTAGACGTTGTGAAAGTAATTGGACCTTAGATGACATTACCCTGGTTACGTGACAGGAAGTGCCCAGTAACAGTGCTCTCTCTCAGTGTTCCACACAGCAGCATGTCCTAGCAGTGAGACCTGTCAGTTTACAAACTGATTTTTTAACCAAGATAAAACATGGATATTATCTCCCCAAAAGTTTCACTCCTATCTGGAAATTGATTCTGGCAGTGCAATACCAGGCACAGCTCTTTGTCAAATACAATGCTGATTTAGGCAGAAAGAAGCTGTGTTTTTTAGGTACTGTACATCCGGAAAAAACCTTGAAAAAACTGATTACTATTAAACACATTAGTGGCAAATAACATAGAAAGCCACCAACCTTTTTTTCCCGTGGATATTGCCTAACTTCTCTTTGTGGGAAAACCCCTTTTAAAGGGAACCTACCACCACGAATCTACCTATAAAGGTAGATCGGGTGGTAGGTGGATGTATGGGACGTGAGGATAGCCCTTTTTAGAGCTAATCCTCACGTCCCCGCTAGCGTACCATAAACTTTATTGCCCTAATATGTTAATTTAATTAAGCGGCTACCGGGGCGTGGAGTAGCCGGACACGAGGCTACACGGCGCGGCTACTCCACGCCCCAGTAGCTGCTTTCCCCCGCCTACCCTGTGATCTTCGGCGCGCAGCTCCTGGCAGCTGCGCGCCCTCGTCCGAGAAGCCGGAGTTCTGCGCATGCACAGTAACTCCGGCCTCGTTCCCGAGATCGCGCATCTTGGCCGGAGTTACTGCGCATGCGCAGAACTCCGGCTTCTCGGACGAGGGCGCGCAGCTGCCAGGAGCTGCGCGCCGAAGATCACAGGGTAGGCGGGGGAAAGCAGCTACTGGGGCGTGGAGTAGCCGCGCCGTGTAGCCTCGTGTCCGGCTACTCCACGCCCCGGTAGCCGCTTAATTAAATTAACATATTAGGGCAATAAAGTTTATGGTACGCTAGCGGGGACGTGAGGATTAGCTCTAAAAAGGGCTATCCTCACGTCCCATACATCCACCTACCACCCGATCTACCTTTATAGGTAGATTCGTGGTGGTAGGTGCCCTTTAAATATGTAGTGTAGAGATTTACTAATCCAAAATCATGTGTGTCCGTGTTGTTTGTTCCTCGTGTACACTGTGGGTGGGTTTACTTATGTGGGATTATTTCAGTATCTAAATCCTGATACTAATCACAGACCTGACAAAGAGGGACTTGTCCTCCGCCTGAGTGAGTGAGCACATTGCTGTACTGGAAAGCACCCAGCCCTTGGCTTGATTATAATATTGCCAGGGAAAGTCCTTCATCATTTGATGCCTTTAGCATCAGGCTCATAAAAATCAACAATTGTGCAAGTCTCTGAACCGAAAAAGAAACCGTGATGATATTTTCAAGGCCAGGGCTAGTTAGTGATTCCTACAATTTATGCCAAAGACAAGAAATAAGAAGCCTATTGAGTACAATTAAATTTTTGTTGATACATTCCAATCTATGACAAATTATTATCTAAAATATTGAAGGTCATAACAAATGAAAGTTTCACAAACGATATGAATAAAGTAATGATGGCTTTGGGGAAGAATGCAAGTTTACATTTCCTAGAAAAGGAAAAGTTCTAAACCCTTCCAAATGTAGATTTAGAATGGGGGGGGTTTAAAGTTCTGTTTTATATAATGCAGCAAGAGCAGTTCCATCTAGATAAGGACCCAGAAAAGTAGACAGGAGGGGGGAATATAATGGAGTAGATTTATCAAGCTTTCTGAAAGTCAGAATACAATTACAGTTCAGCTTTCATTTTACCAGTGCTCATGAATATTTTAAAGGGGAGCTGTGATTGGTTGCCACCAAAAAATAAGCACAAACTACAAAATGGGACAGATTTGTCAAGCTGTCTGAAAGTCAGAATATTCTTAGTTGCCCATTGGCACATCCCTCCTTTTTAAAGCTGCGCTTAGTTTGACATATTTATTATGTGTTTGCGCCACTAAAAGCTTAGTTTTATAAAACTCACAACTATTTTTGTCTCTTAATTTAGGCGCAGCTTTTGTTTCCCGTCACCTTTTTTGTTGCAATTAAAGTACACATAAAAAGAAATGTACCATTTGCTTTTTTGCATTATGAAGCAAACATACCTTGAGAATGCTGTAGCTATACTGATGCAGAAACATATCTTGTTTAATCCCTGAACTGAGTGGTTTTGCTGAAAAAACTATTAAAAAATTTTGACAACGAGGCTCTGTGCATGGCTCGGCATTTCTCCTCTTACCCTAATTATGCACTACATCAGAGAACGTTGTCACTCTTTTGCCGACCGGCAGAAGTAATCAATTGCAGTTACCAATCTCGTAAAGGTCTGCTTAGTGTTTTCATTGCTATTATAAGCAAGGGAAGATATGCAGACGGAAAGGGAATGGGAGGGAGGATATAATACAGGGGGAGGTGGAAGGATGGGAGGTGGGAGAGGGGTGTAACTATACCATAACCAAAAAAAAACTTAACATGGCGACATTTTGACTTAGTACTTTGAGTTACAATGGCATAATGTGATGAAGTTCTGAAAGGAATGTTACCAATCGGTTCAGGGATAAAACAAGATATGTTTCTCCATCAGGATAGCTACAGCTTTCTCCAGGTATGGTTGGTACACATTACAAAAAAAGACAAATTGTATATTTCCTTTAAGAACAACAAAAAGCAATATAACGACTTCTAAAAACCCCCAGAACAGGCCAATCACATCTTACATTTCCTTTTTTTAACTAATCCTCTCTGCTTAACTTTTCCCCTCTATGTTATCCCTCATTTCTTCTTATAAGTCACTTTGTACTGTCTCTTTATATAGTTATCAGCCTGTGATTGGATCACGCAGCATTATTTATTTCTCATACCTTATAAAAGTAAACGTAAAAAAATAGACCATTGCACAAGCACACTCCTTTTGGGTGGACTGATGACTATTTTATTACTCTGTAATGTCTAATTTTGTATATGGACCTGGTGCGAAATAATATTATTTATGGCTGGAGACACATGGAATGAAATCAACAAAATAGGGGATATGTGTCTATTTACTGGGGTTCCAACTGTGGGGTTCCATTTAAGCAGCGAGGAACAAAAATCCACTGAATTGCCCTGTTCACTTCTTTATGACTATGAGACTTGTGGGGAAGTTATCCTGTTAGTCATTTTTCACAAGTCCTATAAAAGTGATGGGTGCTCTGGCGCTGTACACCTTTGCTCCATTTTGAAATGGGCATTTAAAGGAAATGTACCATCTTTTAAAATTATGCTAATGAGCCTAAAGGACTCCTGGGGGTGTTACCAGAGCCCCTCCGTGTTGCAGCATAATTCTAAAAGTTCATTTTAGAAGGAAAGAGGCCATGTATAACAAATTTAATGCCTGGATCTAAGTGGATTTAAGTGCCCCTTGTTTATCATGCTTGATTTTTATGGTAGATTTCCTTTAAAGGGACGTTACTAGGAAATACAAATAATTGTTTTTACTATATAATGTACTTTTATTTGACAACTATTAGTTTATATAGACATGAAGGCATAGTCATGGTGTACACAGAATAATACTGCACATAATGTAATTGATATGTCAAACATGGACGCATGATAAATTGATACCCACATGCTTTCATTTTATCTACATTACGCTGTAGTTTCAGAAAGAGGCAAGTTTTCAATGCGGATACAATCTGTATAATGAGAGACACATGGGGCCTATACAGACATTCTGCAACATTTCTGTACCTTTAATTAAAACGGTCTCTGGCTGAGACACGGAGCGCTGTGTGATAATTGCCTCTTGCTGTCATTCCATATGGAATGCTGCAGTTCATCTAAGTTAAGGTTGATCTGATGCTATATATTATTCCAAAAACTTTGCTTTCTAGGACGCAGATGAGTTTAGATGATTTTCAGATGTTCACAGTTTAAAGGCCCTAAGAATAGCAACACAGCATGTGTATGGTAGATAGAGAGATCAGTTCCTGCAATGTTGTGAGTAGCCAGACATCCTCCAAGCGCAGCAGATCCCCCCTGGCTTCACTAGGTGGAGTCAGACTGTTAGAGTTTGTCCCTGATGAAGTAGAAAGCCTGGAGTTCCTGGTGAGGGCTCTGTCAATTCCCCTGGGCTTTCCTGGGCTGACATAAAGCATTATAATAATAAGGTGTCATCCTGCTTCACCCTATGGAGAATTCACCTAAAGTAGGTATTAATGATTTATGCATAACAGGAAGATTATATATAGCAAAAGCACAGGGAATAAAACAGAGCTACATCTTAAAAAATGTAAAAGAAAAGGTCCTATTGAGGGTGGTCCGGTCAAAGAAAAAGTGGTTCAATCAAATAGTTGGGTTGTCCCATTTCAGCAAATTTATCGTATATACTCATGTATAAGCCGAGTTTTTCAGCACAAAAAATGTGCTGAAAAACGTCCCCTCGGCTTATACACGAGTCAATACTTAATATATATACTTAAATATATAAAAATATTTAAAAAATAAAAAACTTATATACTCACCCTCCGGTGGCCCCGACGTGCAGCGCTGCTCCCCCGATGTCCTACTACTGGGGGCTGTGCTGTATACTACTGGGGACAGGCTGTATACTACTGGGGGCAGGCTGTATACTACTGGGGGCTCTGCTGTATACTACTGGGGGCAGTGCTGTATACTACTGGGGGCTGTGCTGTATACTACTGGGGGCTGTGCTGTATACTACTGGGGGCAGGCTGTATACTACAGGGGGCAGGCTGTATACAATTGGTGGCAGTGCTGTATACTACTGGGGGCTGTGCTGTATACTACTGGGGGCAGTGCTGTATACTACTGGGGGCAGGCTGGCTACATACTGGGGGGGTCTGTGACCAATGCATTTCCCTACCTCGGTTTATACTCGAGTCAATAGGTTTTCCCAGTTTTTGATGGTAAAATTAGGGGTCTCGGTTTATACTTGGGTCGGCTTATACGGTATATACGGTATGTTATTGTTTTTATGATAAAATGTTATACAATTTTCCAATATATACAAAGCTTCTAAGTTTACTTCCAGTGAACAGAATTCTGACCATGGTCACACAGGTGCACGGCTCGTTATATCACACAGCTCTGATTACTCCGTATGATACTAACGAGTCGTGCACCTGTGTGACCATGGTCAGATTTCTGTCCACTGGAAGGAAATGTAGAAGCTTTGTATAGAAGGACAGCAAGCAGAGATCTAGAAAACCATGAGGAATTGATACAGAAAGTATATTGGAAAATTGTATAACTTTTAATGATACAAACAATTACATTAATTTGCTGTAATGGGAAGATCTCTTTAAAGGAAATCTGCAGGCAAATCCATCATGATAAACCGGGGACACTTACTCAAAGATCCAGGCACCGTGACTGTGATAATTTTATATTTGTTATCCATTGGCTCCTTCCTTCTAAAATCAACTATAAAAATTATGCTAACGAATCAAAATGTTTCTGGTGGGCATTACCAGAGCCCCTCCTTCCCTGTACTTTCCTTCTCCATCTGCCTGCTGTAATTAGTGAGTTTAAGCACATAAAGCTTGAGGGGGGAAGTCCCGAGGGAGCAATGGGAAGGTTGAATTGCTCCTGCAAACTATAACAGCTTGTAAAGTTTCAGCATAGAGTAGCTTCACATGCTGTTACAGTGTGTAGAAGTACTTCCCCCTTCCACTATGTGCTGAAACATCTTCTGCAGTGAGATTACATCATGCAGGGGGAATGGGAAAGGAGAGGGGGAGGTGGAGACAGTGTAACAACCTTTGAAGCTACAGCACAGAGGGGGTCCTTCTGACTAATTAGCATAATTGGTTGTTTGTAAAAGTAAGGAGGTCTTATAAAAGTGAAGTGAGTGCTGGTCGAGCATGCACACCTTTGCTCCGTTTGGTAATGGCCACTTAAAGGAAAAGTACAATATTTTAAAATTATTTGACGGGTATGCCTAAAGGGTGTTACCAGAGCCCCTCGATGTCGCAGCATTATTTTGAAAGTTGATTTTAGAAGGAAAGTGGCCATGAACAACAAATATAAGAAGATTACCACAGTTGCAGTGCCTGACTCTATGAGAAAGTGTCCCTGGTTTATCATGCTGGATTCTGATGGTAGATTTCCTTTAAAGAGGACCTGTCACTCTAAAAAAACATGCTCTAAAAGCTGCTTACTAAAGTAAGCAGCTCCTAAAGCTACCCCAGTAATAGTGTTAAATTGCTAGCTTTATTGGAACCTTCCGATAAAGTTAACAAACACTGCACTGCCATAGCCTCATAACGCCTCAAGCTTACAGGGTCCAGTGTCTTCATGAGGGAGCGGTCCGAGGAGGCGGTGTTGCATGAAGCCTGGCAGTCACTGCCGGCCTATGATGTGGGAGGGGCTATGTACTCGGAAGGTTCCCATAAAGCTAGGAATTTAACACTGCTATTACTGTGGTAGGGCTAGGAGCTGCTTACTTTTTTTTTCCAGACAAATTTTTTTTTTTTCCCAGTGACAATTTCACAATTTTTTGCTGTAATGGAACCAAGGATTATCAATAAAACTTCATTACAGACACTTAACAGCTGATCATTGCAGTCTGGGACTATAGTAACACCCAGAGAGCTTCATCAGAGGTCACAGGGGGGCAGAGAGGTCCGTCTTTAACTAGGGGTCATCTGTAAGTCAGGTGTCCTTAAGTAGGGGACCTCCAGTATAGGGTTTGTTTTTTGTAATCCATCCACTAAAAAATAGTCATGAAAATGGATATTAAAACAAAATATTACCTCCCCTTGGCTAGAATGAAAAAAATTACAAATAAATTGCTGCACAAATATTTTGAATAGGTGTACAGATGTTTTTTTATTTCATCCGGTGGTATGTCATTCTACATTTTTGGTGACAGTATAGAATATTGTATTAATTCTACCTAATTTATATGATGAAGGTTTTAGTTTTATTACAGCTGTGGAGCCATATGGGGAAATAACCTCCTCAGTTCTGGTTTGGCATCCCCAGGTTTCAAGTACCTGAGAATCGACCAGAAGGGTCTCATGGTAGGTGTAGCACTGGAAGCATGCTGGCTTTATAAATCATGTTTCTTCAGTTTATGGAGTGTGTGAATGCAGCCTTACACGGACATATCTCTTACATAGGACATTTCTCTAGTCCTGTATTTCTGTGCCAGATGAATTTGTATATACATAACGTTTTTCATCCACATGTGTACCTATGTCACTGTATCCATACCGTTTCCGTATGAAATACGGTGGGCTGGAAGATGATGTTTTGCTGACAGAATACAGCCATATGCATCACATATTTTAAACATTCCCATAAACTTCTATGGGGCGCATGGAACGGAAAAACTGGAGAAAATAGGAAATGCATACGATAAGGTGACAATTCGGCCATGTAAATGGAAGGCCGTATTGCCCATTGAAATGAATGTGGCCGTATTCTACCCATATGAAAACAGTACAGTATGGGTAGCATACAGCTATTTTCATATGTCATGTGCAAGAGGCCTTAGCTGTCCCTCTGAATATATATTTGCAAAGTTCTTCTTATGCACATGTGAAATTCACAGTTTGCTGAACTACCTGCTTCTTAAAGAAGTTTTCTGGGAATTAAGTATTGATGGCTTATTTAAAAGGTTAGTGTCATCTCAAACGCTGCGTAAATATTGATTACGCCTTCAAAAAGTCGTAAAAAGTCATCAAAGGTCCTACATATGTCTATATAGTATCAATGAAAACATTATCAAAGAAACCTTGGTCAGCTCTGTACATCAAAGTTTAAAAAAGTTACGAGTCTCAGAATATGGCAACACAACGCTTTTTTAATGCAGTTTTTGAATTCTTTTAAGGTAATAAGATATAACCAAATTATACACATTTTCGTAATTCAGCAAATCTTACTGACCCAAAGAATAAAAGGGATGCGTCATCTGCACTGCAAAAGCCATAAAAACAAACAAAAAATGGTACAATTGCGTTTTTGTCAATTCCACCACATTTGGAATTTTTTTCCAGCTTCCCAGTACATGCCACAGAATATTAAATGGTGCCACTAAAAAGTACAATTTGTCCAAGATATAAGAAGTCCTTAGTAGCTTTGTAAATGGAAGAATCCAAACCATATGCCTTGTGCAGAACTGAAAAACAGATGGGGACATTAATCATAGTTTTTTATACAGTTTCTTCCATTTTTTTTTTATTTGGCACATTTATGCGCCATTTTCTGGTGCTATAAAGATGTTTGCTAAAGGTGCAAAAATACAGCTACTCTGAGCAGGTGCACTTCAAAAAAACTTCACTTTACATTACTAAAAACAAAGGCAGAATAACCTCTATGCAACATGGAAAATGTAAAATTTCTCCAGTAAAGACTTCATCATTTTCTATGGGATCATCTCTGTGAGCGATTATTGTCTTATTGTACAGATCTGAGAATATTATCAGACTCCATTTCATGTACATTATAATAAAAAAGGAAAAGACTCATTTGAGCAAGAATTTCTTTTTTTTAAATATCTGTAACTTTTAGTCCCTGCAGTTGCATCACAATGAGACTGTTTTGTGTAAAAACTAAGCCCTGAACGTTCTGTCATCTTTTCTGAATCTTATTCCATTACTAGTCTCAAATGAGATCTACTTTGTAGGGTAAAAATTAGAGACAAATTAGGTGCTAATGAATAGGACAAGCGACAATTCCAAAGCGCATTTACTAAGGCAGAACTAGATCCATCATAAATCACAAGCCGAAAAAAAGAACAAACCAGGCGCAAAAATAGGCGAAGCTGAGACCCACTATGATTAATGTCACCCAGAAATGGTTTTTAAAGGGTTAAAGCATAACAAAACTTCCGACAAAACTGCATACATATTAGTGCAGATATTAGTAAACTGTGTAATATTCTTCATAAAAGTGTGTCCTTCTTTTTCCTCTGCCTTTCTTACATATTTAAGCAGTTTGTTCAAATCAGCTTTCTGTCCTGTGTCCACTGACAGCTGAGGAATAAAATATTCTGATAAAGTGACTAACTCTGAATAGTTTCATCTTCTTACAGATTTAAATCATGAAATATTTTCTATGGAAAGAATTCACCTTTGTCCTAAGAAGGAGCAGAGGAAAAATTGTACTAAGGAGCTGCTTGACTTAATAAAGAGTATTTCAAAGCTTTCTATTATAACCTGCTCTATTATTTCTCCAGTTACAAATTTTCTTTTAAAAGTCTAGTTATGCTTTAAAGATATGCTTTGTATCTGACATATGTGACAGAACAGACAGAAGGGACATGATGTTTTTCAATCTTACTATAATTATTGTTTCAGGAATCGTTGAAACCCACTTGGGGACTATGGCAAGGGTAATCAAGTAAAAACAAAGTGTGTCCTTCACAATTTTATTGAAGTGTATTGAATTAGAGAAATGACTCTCTTTGGGGTAAAATGCAGGAAAAAAACTTTTTTTAAATCAAGTAATTTTCATTGAAATTTTGCATTGTACAAACTTATACTGGTGTAGAAGCGGTGAAATAATCGCTTAATGCTCACTTAATGCTAGCACTTGTGATTATTTTCCCCAATCCGCCATGGAGGGTCATGATGGGGGGCGTGGCTGTCCGGGAGGTGTCCCCACACCTGTGCATTCGCTGCAGCTCTTGGAGAGTTGCGGGCTGTGCTTTTTTCTACGCCTGGCATACCGATACCGATAACAGATGCCTTTGCTTGGTGGGGACTGAGTGTTTTTTCCCATTTTTTTCCCATCTTTTTAGGCACAAATCAGCATGCTCCAACATCTACCAGCAGGCAAAGTTCAAAAGTGGATTAGGCGCAAAGCAGGAAAACCAATGAGCCAAAGAACACAAGGGCATGAGCCATTATTATCCCAGAAAGTAATCAGGAGCCGGGATATATGAGCCGTACACCTGTGTGTCATCACATGACCAGGGATATATGAGCCATACACCTGTCTGACATCACATGACCAGGGATATATGAGCCGTACACCTGTGTGACATCACATGACCAGGGATATATGAGCCATACACCTGTCTGACATCACATGACCAGGGATATATGAGCCGAACACCTGTGTGATCTCATATGACCAGGGATATAAGAGAGCCGTGCACCTGTGTGACATCACATGACCAGGGATATATGAGCCGTACACCTGTGTGACATCACATGACCAGGGATATGTGAGCCGTACACCTGTCTGACATCACATGACCAGGGATATATGAGCCGTACACCTGTGTGACATCATATGACCAGAGATATAAGAAAGCCGTGCACCTGTGTGACATCACATGACCAGGGATATAAGTGAGCCGTGCACCTGTGTGACATCACATGACCAGGGATATATGAGCCATACACCTGTGTGACATCATATGACCAGGGATATAAGAGAGCCGTGCACCTGTGTGACATCACATGACCAGGGATATAAGAGAGCCGTGCACCTGTGTGACATAACATGACCAGGGATATAAGAGAGCCGTGCACCTGTGTGACATAACATGACCAGGGATATATGAGCCGTTCACCTGTCTGACATCACATGACCATGGAAAGATTTCTATCCACTGGAAGTAATCATAGAAACTTCCTATTGTAGGACAGCAAGCGGAGATCTAGAAAACCGTGAGCTACACGGTTACAGAAAGTATTTTGGAAAATTGTATAACTTCTCCTTACACAAACAATATAAATTATTTGCTAAAAGTGGACAACCCTTTTAGGAATTTTGGTGCATTGAAACATCTTTCCGTCACACAATAAATTTGTGATGCAGATTTAGCCAACTAACTATATATATATATATATATATATATATATATGTATGTACACACACAATATGAGGCAATCCCATGATGCACCAGAAAGTGGAATCTGCCTCTATGATAAAGTCTAAATTTACTTTGTCTACAAATTACACAGGATTAGTAAATCTGAGCCCGTGTGTAGGAATGAGCCTTTTATGGATATTTGCCTCTTGATAATAGATGTTTGCTGTTCTTGTGCTATGTCTTCAGTGAAGACAGATTGGTGCAGCCCATTTGTCTAACTATTTTACCACCCTTATTGTGTGTATACCCAGAACACAACGGTCTTTGAATATCCCTGTGATGTTGTCTATGCTGGATGTTTACACCTGCTGGATGCTGAATGTGGAATTTTAATGGGGGGTTGTTTGCTCACCTAAACACACACTTCTTTTCATTTCCACTTCTCTCTCTTCTTCTGTTTTCAGTTGATGACATCTTGTGAGACAGTTTGGCATTCTTATTGCCTTATGTTGATATGTAAATGGGGAATGTCAGTCATTGGCAAAAATCATTTAGTTGGTGATAAGGTTTCTGACATTCTAGATACATGAGCTGGTAGTCATTACATTGCTAGTCCCTGGTGTACAGTTGCATAACGGTAGTATTTTATTACTATACTGTATATGGTTACTGAATAGTAGTATTATGCAGTGACTATATAGCAATTGTATTTAGTTACTTCTCATCTGTAGACATACTGGGAGAATTTGACATGTCTGTCGTGCATTCCGTTTTTCTTTTGGCACAAATTTATTGAATACATTTTGGGTTACATTTATTCATTTGGAGCACCCTACATAATGAATTTGCTGCAGCACTAATAAAACAGCTGTGCACCTAAATGAAATAGCACCTTCAACTATTGGTGTGGTGGAGAACACAAAATAAAATGGAGACCGATCCAAATCCTAGAGCAAGCTCAAGCAACATCGGTCGTGTGGAGAAATTTAGCTTCTTTTACATGTGAAAAATAATAACCTAAATAACACAATTGTTATGCCATCATCTAATTCACCCCGAAGTATATAATAGTCAGGCAAATGATGACATTGTCAACAAGTACAGGCGGTCCCCTACTTAAGGACACCCGACTTACAGACAACCCATAGTTACAGAAGGACCCCTCTGCCTACTGTGACCTCTGGTGAAGCTCTCTGGAAGCTTTACTATAGTCCCAGACTGTAATAATCAGCTGTAAGGTGTCTGTAATGAAGCTTTATTGATAATCCTTGGTCCAATTACGGCAAAAATTTTGAAACTCCAATTGTCACTGGGACAAAAGAAAAAAATTTGTCTAGAACTTCAATGATAAAATATACAGTTTCGACTTACATACAAATTCAACTTTTCTTGTCAAACACAATAAAAAATGGAGTAAGGCTTGGCAAAATACAGAAAATACAGATTACTTATCTAATTGAAAATCATGTTTGATACATGAATGACAATATGGGCTTTATTAGCATGAAATGATAAAAATCAATAAAAATACATATATATTTATAATTTTTTGGTTAAATACAAGTTTGTATGAATGATGTGTTTCAAGCCTTCAGACATGCTCTTTACAGGTACATTTTTGTACCACAAAAGGTGCCACGAAATGACGTAGAAACAAAGTAATTGCTGCACAGGAGTCGGAGACACAGAGCCACATCCATAACACACTGAGAGCATTGGAAAGACATGGAAATTGGGGCACTGACACATAATAAATATGCCACACAGCTTTCAAAAGAAGGGATGTGTGCCCCAAAAATGAGCACAAGCATAATACATTCCCCCATTGATATGTACATGTTTAACTAGGTAAATTAAATATGATGACGCAGCTCTCCTCAAGCAACGTGTCTTTTATTCCACCAGTGTTCACACAGGCAATGTTTCACCTTCTCAATGCAGGCATTACCAATTATCACCTTGATTATGACGGTGAACACTGGTGGAATAAAAGTGCCATTGCTTGCTGGGAGCTACGTCTTCATATTTTAATGATCTAGATAACAACATGGTTTGGTAAAACCTGCAGAAGGCCTGCACCCATTGTTTTCTGCAAGTGCTGCTCCGAATTATTTGTCATTTTTTTTTGGAAATTTTTAACCAGTTTTACAGTAACACTTAGCTAATCTTTTGGTATGTAATGCACAAACCAACAGTACAGTATCTATAGCTGCCATACATTATGGCGGGACATTTATTATTGGCTTTGCAACAGTTTTTCCTCTTTGTTGCTGCACAATATTTATTAAATGCCGGTCCCATAATTTAGGTTCTTTTCCGACACTCACTACTTTTTTTTTGTAGTGCAACTTGGGCGCAGCTCTTTAATCGCAACACTTTTCCTGCACTTATAGGTTCCTGACAATTATTTCTGATGCAATTTTTTAGTACATAATAAGACCAACAAAAAGCAAGTCTACCAACTTCTAAAGCCATGTGCCACAATGTAAAATTACAAATCAGCGATAAAAACGGGCCCTAAAACTAATAAATGCCGACCCACAGCTATCACCATCAAAAGCCAAACATTTGAGCGTTACCATACCTACACATACCAAGGTTAGCTAACCCATCCACACAAACTGATGGGTTAGCTGACAGAGATATGGTATTTATAAAGGAATTGTCAAGAACATGATTTCTTAGGAAGCTTAAATTCTTCCACATCTGTAAAAAGTTCTTGAGAATGTTTTATGAAACCACAACTGCAAGCATTACCTTTTTTGCTGTCATTTGTTGGGGAGGATTAATCAAAAAGAGAGAAGAACAGGGCCAGATCACTTTACCCCTAGGTCAGTTTGGGTCAATCAGGCAAAATAGATGCCTACCCAAATTTGCAGCAAGTACAGAAAACAAATCACACCCCATGTTCCCAATCTTAGCCGAACAACTAAGTGCAATTAGCGTTCATTACAGCCAGATGAACTTTTGGACCGAACGGTTTTGCAATTCCTTTATATTTAAATCTATTGATTTGTTTAATAAGTTGTGACAAGCTGAACCTTGTTACAACCCAACCAAGTAATATAGTCCCTCAGGGTACGGTCACCCGTTGCAGTTAAAACTGCATCGCAATCAGTTTTGAGGTGGTTTTAGCTGCACTTTTGTCAATTAAACAGGTGAAAGATATGAACTGAACGAGTGAATTTTATTTTGAAGGGAAAACCTGCTCCACAAATGTCATTCACCCGTTCAGTTCTTGTCTTTCACCTGTTCAATTGACAAAACTGCACCTAAAACCCCCTCAAAGCTGATTGTGATGCAGTTTTAACTGCAACATGTGACCGTACCCTCATATTCCTTACTACTTGTATGTGTTAATGCATCTGTATCATAATGTAGCATAATGTATCTAAATCTCATTTCATGCTGGATCCGCTTGTAAAAAGCAACTTCCCACACGGGATCAATAAAGTTGTATTGTATTATATTGTGTTTCTCATTCTGCTCCTACTTACATAGTTCATACGGTTGAAAAAAGACAAATGTCCATCAAGTTCCACTTAGGAAAGGGAGGAATTTAGAGGAAAAAATTCTATATAACATAACTGCCAATGTTATATAGATATAAAAAGGAATCTAGACCCTTCTTGAAGCTCTCTGCTGTCCCTGCTGCGACCAGCGCCTGAGGCAGGCTATTCCACAGATTTACAGTTCTCATAGTAACAAAGCCCTGTCGCCTCTAGTAATTAAGCCTTGTTTTTTCTAGACGGAGACAGTGCTCCCATGTCTTTTGATTTGATTTAACCTGGAACAACTTACCATATTTTTTTGTATGGACCATTCATATATTTATATAAATGAACCATGTCCCCTCTTAGTCGTCTCTTTTCCAGACTAAATAAATCTTGTTGTTTTAATCTTTCCTCATAACGGAGGCCCTCCATACCCCTTATCATTTTTGTGGCTCTTCGTGGTACCTTCTTATGGACTGGTGCCCAGAACTGGTCAGCATGCTCCAGGTGAGGCCGAACCAACGCCTTGTACAGCAGTAATATAAAATTCCAATCGCGAGAGTCCAGACCATTTTTGATACATGCTGGCTTTAGAAGCAGCTGATTGACATTGCATGCTGTCACTCCACTCTCCATTGGCTTCTAATAAACTAAAACCTCTATGTTCTCTATGTTCTACAGTCTAGATTTCAGGGTAAGGCTTCTTTCACACAAGCATACTTATTCTAGAAAGCAATGGGCATCATTATTTGCAAGCCAAAGCCAGGAGTGGACAAGTCATATAAAGGAAATATTTTCTCCCTTTCCTTGGATAAACTCCTGGTTTTGGAATAGTGAAACTTATGCAAAATACTCAATAGAATAGAAAATCACTGAGTGAAATTGGCTTAAGAATAAGAGCATTCGACTATAAAAGAGTGTTCAGTACAAGACATAATGGATAAACAATGTGACATCACAAACATTGGATGTGGGATAGTGGTGGGTGAAGCACTTGGGAGAAGAGGAAATAAAACACTGCATTTTCTGAGATCTGATAAAAAGCAGAAAGAGAAATACTGTAGTTGTATGGGAATAAAAGATACTCTGAATCAACACAAACAATACAATATAATATAAAACAAAACTATTCTAATAGATACTATGTGAGACGTTTGCCGGCATATGATAGCCCTGCAGCTGCCCCGCCGCCCGATGCATCAGGCTTCGGAATTTTAATGTACCAAGCAGGGTCCTGCGCAGCACTTATTTCTACGCCAGGTCCCTTTAACACTTACGTTTTTCACGCACATATTCTGTGTGTGCTTTGACGTGCAGAACTTGTATTGCACTCTGACCCATTGTAATTAATGGGTTTTTTCAGACTAGCATTTTTTTTCATGCACGTTTTTTTTAATGCGTGTTTTAATCTCAGCATGCTCTACTTTTGCAAGTTTCACTGATCAATTGCCATAGAAAAGATAGACTTCAGTCCTGAGTCTTTTTCACACGGGTTATCTGTGCATGAAAAATGCATTGAAAATGTATTGGAAACACCAAAAAAAACGTGCAGGAAAAACTGAGACACCGAACAAACTCTGACTGAAAATTGAATGAACTCTCATGAAAAATGTCAGTTTTTCACTCACCAAATCCTGATCGCACTCTGATTAGACTCTGATGTGATCTGCAACGCAAGTGTGAAAGAGGCCTAAGTGGGACATTGTTCATCATTGTTTTTGCTCGTTTTTTGCAGTTTTTTTGCACAATTTCTTGCTGCAGCTATTAGATTTTTCTCTATTTTGCGACTTTTTGGATGCAACTAAAAGTCCGACACTTAGTGGTTTTGAGTGTCTGCACCTTATCCGACATATTGGGGCACATTTACTTACCCTGTCCTGCTCAATCCCTGCTGTGCGTTGTCCGACAAGAATGAACTTTGCCGCGAATTACTAAGATCGTGCGCCCGATTTCCTGCACCTGTTGCTTCCCCACTCAGGTCCACCGGAGTTCACCATCTTCTTCCTGGTGCATGTAAGTGCATTGTCTTGTGACACAATTTTAAAGTTAAATCCCACGCTCAGTCCAAATCCGTAGTCAATAAGCATCTATCATTATTTAGTACCTAAAAAGTCGCAAAAATATGCCTGTTCTGTGCAGCTGCATTTAAAGTCTTTTCATTCCTGAAAACAAAGGTCAACGCTTCCCAAATTAAAAATTACCCGAGTTTTAAAATGTAAAATGTCATCAGGAGTTCTAAAACTTTTAGTCCGTGCTCCAATTCGTTTATCCCTTGCACCAGAAACTTATATCCCAATGAAAAATATAGCACGGTTCCAGCACCCCCCTGCAACAAAATTAATAAATGCCCCTCACTATGATTATGTCCCCCTAAAAGTTAAAAATATGTAAAAAAAAAAATTTCTTGCTTTTTTGTTATAATGTATAGGAAATTGAGCCTGCACATAAAGATTGACAATAATCCCACTCAAAAAATGACATCCTATAGAAAATGATAAAATAGTTACCTGAGGCCATTTTAATGGAAAGGTGATGACATTTTACATTTTAAAACTGTGGTGAAGTATTTTTTCATGTTGAATTCAGTTAATTTTTCGTTTGGGAAGCCAAGACCTTTGTTTCCAGTAATGAAAAGTAAAAGCAGCTGCTCAGAGTAGGTGTATTTTTGAAACTTTTTTGCAACTTTTCAGGCAAAATAATGATAGATGCCGTGCAAAGATCTGCACAACAGCCATTCACTATATCAGATAAGGTACAGAGACTCTAAAGTCCCAGACTTTTGCTTGTACCCCAAAAAGTCACAAAATAGAGACAACTCTATTAACTGTGCCAGTAATTTGTGCAAAAAAACGCCAAAAATGAGTAAAAAAATAATTATCAATGTTCGCTGTTATGCTCAAAGGAAAAGGGGGAGAACATTAGATTTTCTGCCAAAGGCTTCTTTGGAGTGAACATGCCATAAGCTATTGGAACCTGTCTTTAGGTAAAAATGACTTTCTGATGACAGGTTCTCTTTAAGATTATTAAGAACAACATAATATAAAAAATATATATAGTATATATAAGAACATTAAATAAAGGATACCAGCCCTAATAAATTGAGATAATAAAATGTATTATGCTTAAACCATTTTGTGCTATAGACTAGTATTCATCATCATCAAAACCAATGAGAAGAATTCTCTTCTATCTGCCCTAGAATTGCGCCATAGTCACTGCACCAATATTGTGGCGCTGACACTTCATAAACTAAGGAACAAGATGCCAAAAAGGCAAAAAAACCACTGCCAGTTTTCCATTTACAAGGTGATAATAAATGATCCCCGAGGAAATTCAAACTCATGCTCAAACCTTTAGGCTCTTCAATATCTGTGTTTATATATAAGTGTTTTATAATAGAAGAAGGAGACTGGTCTTTCCCAGCAGATTTGTCTAAATTTGGAGTCATCAGATCTTATATCTGATTTATCAATGTTCATTATGGGAAATATGACTCAACCTGTAATGCAGATATTCACAGCGATGTCTGTAAATGACTAATAACCACTATAGAGTAAAATTGTCATCCACAAGCCACAGTCTAAAAAGGAATTGTCAACAGAATGAAATCATTTTAGAACAATCTGGACGCAAGCCGGATGTGTGGAGTATACTCAGTTGTTTAAGTTATTTGTCAACCCCCAAATAATGTCCATTGAAAGGAATGTGAGCAAGCATGTCTTCTATTGCTGCAATAAATGGTCTACATGACTCACATGTGACTCCACTGCAACAAGGTTTCAACAAGGAGTTTTTCTAAATCAGTTCTTCGGTTTCAGTTCTGACAAAGATTTACTGTGATAACTCAACACACACATAAGGACGTATATATCATTTCAGTTACATCAGTTTTCTGTCTTCAAAATTGTATAATAATTGTCACATCTGCCATATGTTTGACTTTTTTGCAACTTTTCGGCAACCCACTCCACTTTTCATTGATAGGGGTTTTCCCACCCAAAAAGTTAGGCCCTATCCACAGGATAGGGCTTGACTTGCTGATCAAGAGGGTCTCAGTAATGAGACCCCCATAGAATACAAGAATGGGAGGTCCGATGGGGTCCCAGCCCTCTATACTCCCTGAGATGAATGGAGCAGACGACAGCGCATATCCGTTCTGCTCCATCTCTATGGAGCTGATGGAGATTGACAAGCGGCCCCATCAGACCCCTCGTTCTCATGATCTGTGGGGGTGTCATCACTAAGCCCCCATCAATCAAAAAGTTAGGCCCCATCTTTTAAGACAATTTTCTCCAGATTTATCGTGTGATTCCAGTTGTGGCAGAGAGATTTAAGAGTGAGAGTCAACGAAAAAAGGAGAAAATTTACTCCAGTCCCTCGGTAGTATAGGAAAAACTGCGGAACTAGTTGTGTCAAATTAGTGCCTTTTGTGTGACTTTTAACTAGAAAGTTCTATATTTTCTGCATACATGATCATCTTGTAGGTAGGCCGTGTCCCCCTTCACGTCCCTCCACACCCACCTGGCATGCAGGTGGTCGAAAGAGGAAAATAATCTCAAGTGCTAGCAATACATTAGCATTTGCGATTATTTCAGGGCCTATATGCCACCTTAGAAGTGTAGAAGTCCTGTTAAATGATAAATGTGTGCTACATTTGTCTGGCTGTCTAAACCACTTTAATAAATCTGATCTGCAAAAGACATCTCCAGACAGTAAGGGTGGAGGGGATCGATCACATTCTTTTAGTGCACAAAATTTTGCAACTTATCGTGGGAGCATTGGTGGATTTGCTACTTTTCACCTGCCCAACAAAGTTCTCTATGACCGGGTTCTCCAGTTTTGCAGTTGATTTTCTTCAGATGTTGATGTTTTAAAAAATTGCAAATGTTTGCGAGATGGTTGTAAAAAATGTTGCCAATTTTAGCACAAGAAAGAAAAAACAATACAAAAAGACTTGCTCAAAGAAGTGTGACTTTTGTATAACTTTTTAAAAATGTTGTAAAAAAAATCCCTAAGTTTCCAGATTTATGACCTCTAACATAATTCAAAAGATAAATGACCCCCATGGGAGGAGTCCAAAGTTTAGGATCTTCATCAGTGGCGTAACTAGAAGCTGATGGGCCCCAGTGTAAAGTCTGTGCCAGGCCCCCGACTATAATGTATGGTTTATAGTAATAGTCTTCTCATATGGGAAAGTGACACCATGAGGGCCCCCTAAACCTCTTGGGCCCTGGTGCGACCGCAACCTCTGCACCCCTCAGGTTACGCCCCTGATCTTCATTCTCTGGCGGACAATGTGGTTCTCCAACCTGATCTCCTGGGGTCCCAACAATGCAAAATTCTGTGATCATCGTACTGTCTTCTAAGAAAATGTCATCCCTTCTAATGTAGAACTAATTGCTCACAGTCATATCGTGCAATACATGTAATGTTACAGTCTTGATAAATAAAAATACTACACAACTGTAAAAATGTCACCAGCTGCCAGAAATAAAAAGGGGTCTAACATTACGAGAACAGTATATTCCCAAGCAGAAGATATTGTCCAGCATCCAAGATAACAGTAAACTCTAGATGGCTATTAACATCCATATATTTATTCCCCAGAGGCAGCTATCGCTCCTCCTATCTAAAATATCTTAGCATTTTTCTTAGTCCTAAAATTGAGCAGTGTGTCTAGCTAGCCCCTTAGAGTATTGCCCTATTTGTGGAAATCACATCTCACCACTGCTACATTCATAATGTGATCTTACATCATTCGTCTATGCTAATGCCATATATAGTATAAAGAAGAGACTATCAGCATGTCTCCCAAACCACTTCTATGTGTGGCTTATATGGCGTGTGTCATACTACAGTCAGGCTAAGAATCTGACCTCTAACCTAGCAAGCTTAACATTTCTTCATACAATTTTACAATATATCTATATGACATTTTTTTGCTTTTCAAATAATTTATCTAGAAAAAACTAAAATGTTGTAGCAGGGTTCGTATCAAAAGTCCAGTTACAGGCTTATTGTATTAATGTAACTGGGTAATATTTACGTATTCTGCTCCTGATTATAGGTGCTAGCTATAGGTTGGATCACACCAGGGTCGACTCCAGGTTTCAGTAGGCCCCTGCTAGACAGAGCCTCAATGGGCCCCTTTGCAGTGAACTCACGTGGCGGCATTAAAATTTCTAAAGATAAAATAGTCTCCTGTTCCCTCAAATATTCCCTATCATACCAAACAGTCCCCTCATGGTTATTTTGTATACAGCCCCCTCATGGTTATTTTATATATAAGCACCCCTGATGCCCAATGGATTCATTAGATACAGCCCTCTCACCCCCATGGATTCCTTATGTACATCCTTATGTGGGCCCATAGCAGCTCAGAGCCCTAGCACTTGCCCAGGTACTGACCCTGGTTCACATGCAGTACATCTATCAATGAGGAATACACATCCAATGCCCTTACATTACAAATTGCCCTTTGTAATCATTGCAGAATCCCAGTGACCTGTACAGAATCTCCTTAGCATCTCTCCTATTTTGGTTTTAATAAAAATCATTTTTATATTTTTATTCTTGAATTGCAAGAGCGATAAATTTAAATTACTAGTTTATTTAAGAGTACCTGGACTCCTTGGGTGAGCAGACCCAAATTTCCTGTTTAGATACAGGGTTTGGGTGCCCCCCACTTGTCCCGGACATAGCCAATGGGGAAAATTAACACCCCCAACTACCAGCCATGGGTGTGATTGGCTAAGGGGATACCCCTTGCCAATCAAAGCCATGGCTAATTGCTGTGTGCGCTATATAAATAAAGAATTATTATTATTATTATTATTATTAGGGATGTTAATATGCTGGATTGGCTGTTTGGCAGCCAATCTGGCAATATGTCGGCTCGCGGGGTGTGCCTTCGGACCCGATCATCTCTACTCCTGGGTAGTGCTATAACATCATCATGCCATCTTCATCCAAGAAAAGACATCTAACAAGACGTGTGTGCACTTAGTTGTGCCAGAACGTCACCTGCTGTGAACTTGGCCAACAATAAATTTTTCCTAAGTTCATCCTGCAAAGGCGTGCCGGATACTTGACTTTTACATATAAATTGCCACATTCTTAGGCTGGATTCACACTACCGTTGCCCTGCTCACCCCCGCCCCTCTCCATAGCGATACATGGCGCACGGCGCCGTATCCCGTGAAAAATTAGGACATGTCGTATATACGTCCCCCATGCGGCAGTGTGAATGAGGCCTTAGACATTTTTATGCTGCACTTGATTTGTAATCTACACCAAATCCCGGTCTCACCTGTAACCTGCACCAGTTTTCATAGTACATGTGGCTGATCAAGGGGTCCCAGTCCTGGCCAGCCTTGTTTCCTGCCCTGCCGCACCCATGTGATGCAAAGGTGTCAAAGATTTGAATGGCATGTGCTAGAAATTGTAGGTTTTTCATGTCTTACAAGCCAAAATACTGGGGTACAAGGAATGATTCAACATTCCCAGTGGGTGAAATTACCTTTGATGGAGATACATAATCAGTCATTTGAGAACTGAATACATTTCTAATATGTCTTCCTATGTGCAGGAACAAAAAAGAGTTTAGCACCTTGTGTACAATAAACTGTGTTCTACCCCTTTTTAGCCTGATGGTTACAGAGCCACAGTTTTACGGTACTTACCAGGTTTTCCAAAGAGGAAAGAAACCACCAACTCTCACTAAGTCATATTATCTACAGGGCTTATAATGAGAGGCCAGAGTCACATTTATGAGTAATGAGTTTGTCAGAGATGCATCTATACAGGCGGTCCCCTACTTAAGAAAACCCGACTTACAGACCACCCATAGTTACAAACGGATCTCTGGATGTTGGTAATTTACTGTACTTTAGGCTTAGGCTACAATAAATAGCTGTAACCGTTATCAATGGTGCCTGTAATTAAGCTTTATTGTTAATCCTGGTTCTTATGACAATGAAACATTTTTAAAATCCAATTGTCACAGAGAGCAAAAAAATTTTTGCCTGGGGTTACAATTATAAAATATAAAGTTCTGACTTACATACAAATTCAACTTAAGAACAATTCTGCAGAACCTATCCTGTATGTAAGCCGAGGACTGCCTGTATATTCAAATACTGGATCCCAGTTTTGGTGTCTAATGGGGTCCAAAGACCTTAGCGCCAAAGAAAAAACTTCATACAAGTAAAGACTTATTGTAGGAGGGACCTTGTCACAGATCTTGTGTTGAGGCTCAGGAGCCTTATGTTAGTTTTAGTTGAGTAAAATGTGTTGAATTGGAAGTCTTTCCCTCTACCCAATAACATTCCTCAAAAGGTCATGTGCCAATGCCCAAACATTGACCCATGTTATTGAGTTTTGTGTTCTAGAAGAGGTGAATGATGTTACAAAACCAGAAGGACCAAAGGGGTCAACTGCAACACAGAATCTGCAGAAAGACAAAACGTTACTGATGTCCTCAGGGAGAAATGGAAAAGGGCATGGAGTTCACAGCATCCGTTCCTGTAATTCCTATTACTCATGATAAATATTACAAAATATATTTTTCTGTTTAATCAAATGCAATCTATCTTTCTAACACATTTTATTATAGAAAATCCCACCCATAATTTTAGGCCTAAGGACAAATGGATAATTCTGATCTGGGATAGAGAAGTAGAGGTGACTGGACATAGCAGTGCATCTCTTAAGGGGTTTGCCACTTTAGCTCATGTTCTTTTAATGTTTGGTGGCTGTATAGTTCTGCCTTGCAGCGCTGGGGTCCTGGGTTCCAATCCCACCCAGGTCAACATCTGCAAAGAGTTTGTATGTTCTCTCTGTGTTTGCGTGGGTTTCCTCCGGGTACTCCGGTTTCCTCCCACACTCCAAAATACACTGGTAGGTTGTTTAGATTGTGAGCCCCATGGGGACAGGGGCCAATTTGACATGCTTTGTGCAGCGCTGTGTAATCTGTAAGTGCTATATAAATAAAGAATTATTATTATATTATTAGAAGGTAATTTCCCATTATACATCTATTAAAAGTGCTGTACCGCTTTCTTGATATGTAAAGTAAAGCCTACTGCTTCAGAAATGTTTTTAACCTCATCAGCGGCCATTCCTGTCCATAAAATGGAAGGAGACGGAGGGTCTCAGGCCTTTAAATGGACAGGAATTGAAGCTGATTTCTGAACTAGGGGCTTAACTTACATTTTAAGAAAGAAGTGCAGAACATGTAATACATGTATATTGGTAAATTATCTTATATCCTGCCCCCCCCCACACACATTACAAAAAAATTTGGTAAAGTGGCCAACCCCACTTTCAAAAGGAAATTATTGTATATCATAACATAATGAAAAAATTATACACTGTAGTCAAGAAACAGTTATGCATCGTAGAATTGACATATACGGTGCATGTGTACAAAACTGTACAAAAGTGCTAATAATATTAAAGGCAAAAATCAGGCCCTCAGCCCAATGACCAACATGAAAAAAGGACAAGGCTGACATACATACAATACAGGATCGGCTACTCGAAAGAGACTCGCATGATCCAAATCCCCTATCCAAAGCCTCGATCCCTCTATTCCTTGACTTACAGTGAAACAATACAAGACATAACAATACATACAAGGGAGGGAAAGAACTGGTTAGGTATAGTCAGAGAAATAGAGAGGGAGGGGGCAACCCCTTTAAGAAATGCACTTCTACTGCTCTGTCCCAGATCAGCATTATCCATCTGTCCCAGATCAGATCTGTCCTTAGGCCTAAAACTATTGGTGTGATTTTCTAAAATAAAATTAGTTAGAAATATAGATTTAATTTGATCAAACAGAAAAATATTTTATGTAATATTTATGACGAGTCATAGAAATGATTGAAATGAAATTGATTGACAAATATGGGGCTCATTTACAAAGGGTACGTGGACCGCCCCATCGTCGGAATATCCGACCATTTCTGATGTTCGCCGCATTTAGAAGGACCTTTTGTCGCACGCGAACGGATTTTGGCGCATCGGCGCCAGCTTTCATGCGACACAAATTGGGGTGCGGGCCGGCGGACGATCCGATGGATTCGGACAACGTGCTGGATTTAACACATCAAATTGTGTCGCAAGACATGCACTCACACCGGGAAGAAGAAGGTGAACTCCGAGGGACCTCAGCGGAGAAGCGACACATGCAGGATTTCGGACGCACGATCTTGTCGAATCGCGCCGGACTACATCCTCGTCGGACAGTCCGGATCGGAGATTGTGACAGGACCAGGTAAGTAAATGTGCCCCTATCTCTATGTTCACTTTCCTTAGCCTAAATGGAGCAGCAATTAACTTAGCTCTTGGATGCTGCTTGTAGGTTGTATTGTATGTCCATCACAATGAGATCCATCTGACTAAAGCTCAGTGTCTCTAAAAAAGGTTTCTCTCCTGGACAATATTTCCCTGACACATATAAAATTCATTTTATAATATTCTAGCTGTAGTGATACTGAAAAGGTTGTTTCAGGGTGATATATAATGTCATATAAATATTCTTGTAATAAACCTTCCAATGACGTTGGTAGTTGACTTCATCCTAGCAGCTCCTACAATGCTGTGTACAAAGCTGAGTAGTTCTCATACTAATTCACATTATATACAACTTGAATTTGAAGGGGCCAGTAGCACAAATCCACATGGAAGCAATTTTCAGAACCTCATCAGTCACTGAATTATTCTCTTCTAGCTCCATTAATCTTCTGACCATTATAGGGGCTTGTCTGTCCCAATGCACCATGTCTTGGAGACTTGTCCTGACTTTCCACCATTTAGTCAGAAGATAGATACTTTAAAAGCCTAATCACATATGTAATGCATTAGGTGTCCATACACAAACACACCCCTGTGTAAGTAAGCTTATAAGTTCCACATGTATTAGCTGTTGCCTTGGTGAAGATTCCTACAACAATCTCTTTTTAATATTCATTACATAGCGAGTCTTTTCTCTGCCAAACCCAAATGCTATTCAAAAGTTGTAAAATTCATTAAAATTAAGCAATTCAACTATCTACTATGGCCCGTCAGCAGATATATTGTCATTTTTGTAGCCTTCTTCCATAATAATGTCTAAATCTTATCTTTGTGAGTTACTAAAGGATTGTGTTAAATTTGCAAATTTCCTTGGCTTATCAAAAAAAGATCACAAAGCCGCCTGTAACATTAATCCAGACAAACCTTACACCCTATAAATCCCTCAGGGATGGTGCAAAGTGTAGCTAAATGTAGTAGCATTTCCTCCTCTGTAATGTGTGCAACGTACTATCAATCGTAAGGGCCAGCACATATGTTTTCAATCACGCAGAGGCCTTGACTTTCTATCAGATGTCTACGCTGTTGAAGTTACCATATCGTGTGACGGCTCTTTTTAATCATTGTTATTAGGGCTGCAGATTTTTGCACATGGAGCGTTAATAGCTTAAAAAGGGGTAACATTTTTGACTTGTAGTATGGGACCTTGTGTGCAGCAGCTCCAAACCTTAGGTCCTCTTATATGGGATATGTATTCATTTGTGAAGTTAAATTGAAATTGTCATTGATAGAAACTAATGTTGAGCACACCTGATCCACAAAGTTTGTACTAAACTTTGCGGATCAGGACCCAACCCTGAACTTCATTAAAAGTTTGGGTCTGAGTTTGTCTAAATCCCTCCCACCGGTGAGGCCTGGGATCGGCGTTGGCAGTCTTTAAATGGCAGTAGCAAAGTTGCCAACAACAGAACTTACATAAACGGGTGCAAGTGCACCACATTTTTGAGAAGGATCATCCAACCCTGATGACGTTATGCTAGTGCCAAAAATGAGGGCCAGCACCAATCTCGGACGTTTCTGGTGAGGTCTGGGAATCCGGGCCAAATCATATTTTTTAACAGTTCCAGTCATCACTAATAGTGAACTGTAGGGAAGGGGTGCACTTTTTCAGTCAGGTTGAGGTACTGTAAGTGGCCCTAATAATACTTTAAAATACTAGACTGGGGACACACAGTGTGGGATTACAGCGGGGTAGCTGCCATGAATTTGCTATTGAATATCCCCCTACAATGTACAGTTATAAGACTGTGATTGGTGCTGGCACTGAATACAGTTGTATTGCTGAATATTGGATGAGTGATCATACATATGGTTAAAGTACCCTAGAGGGGCTGAAATAATAGTAAAAATAAAAGTAAAAAAAAATAGTGAAAAATTAAAATCATCGCCCTTTCCTGAGAACACATAAAAAATAAACAAACTAGGAAAATGATTAACATGTTAGCTATCCCCATATCCCAAAATGTCAGCTCTATCAAAATATAAAAACGACTATTTCTGGAGGTGAACCCTGTAATGAAAAATAGCACCCGAATGTCTGTATTGCCCCTTTTTTGCCATTTGCAACACATAAAAATTTAAACACAAAGTGATGAAAAGGTTATACAACCCCCAAAATGGTATCAATAAAAGCGTCAGTATGTCCTACAAAAAAATGACACCTTACACTGAACTATGAAAAAATTATTGGCATCAAAATGTGCCACAACTAAGATTTTTTTATTGGACAAAACAGTTACATTTAAAAAAAAATCAAAACATCTATCTTTGTGATTGTACCAAATCAATGAATAAGGTGAAGGTGAGGTATTAATTGAACTGTACAAAAGATAAAATGGTACCAGTAGAAACTACAGTTTGTCCGGCTGATAATAAGCCCTCACATATCTCTGTAAGTGGAAAAATAAAATAAGATGCGGCTTGTGGAAAGAGTAAAAAACAAAAAATCCAATAAGGAAGTGGTTAAAAAAAAAACGCAGATGAAGAACTGTCCTGATCAATCATCAGTAGGCTGGCAGTTTACTGATGTCTGAGGTGGTTTGTGCACAAAAGACGTTTTACTTCATCATTTTAAAATTTTCCTCTTGGTGCTTTTCCTATTCTTGTTAATCTGAGGGTGGATTCAAAGAAAGACAAGAGCCCACGCTTAGCCTTGTACTTGAGAACTGATAAATTCGGGGCTTTCTCTAGAACTTTGGTCATTACAAGCATGGAGTGGGAAGGATACGTACTGCCGGGTAACCAGTAAAGGAAACAAGCTGATAAGAAGACCTTGAAACTGACTTTGTCCTTGAGGGATGAATGCATTTGCAAATGCTGCACACTTCATAGAATTTTGTAAAACACTTTCCCGAACATTCATAAACAAGTCCACATCTCATTTATATGTCAACCAACAATATTGTAATATGAAGGTCAAGAAGAGGACTTCATTGACCATAGGCTGCATAAATACTCACCTGGAAGCTGCTCTCGATCTCAGTGTTGTCCTCCACTAGTCTTGACATGCCAGGATTACCTCGAAAAGAAAGTTATAATTAGCAGCAGAGAGTGCGGGAACAGGATGTCCAACGCTCCGGGCTGCTAATTATACACGCCCTCGCACCTCCCTCTCCCATGCAGGGAGCAACTAAATTTACCATATGTTTGCAGCAGGATAGATCTACAGGGTTAGACTTCTTGATGTATCCGTTGGGTGTCCGCACCACCAGGAAAAACTATGGCAGGCCCAACAAATTTCCGCAGGCTATTAGAATGTGTGCAGACACGAGAGCAGGAACACCCTACTCTGCATGGAGGGGGCATGGAGGGGGCATAATCACAAAATAGTTGCAATGTTTTTCTAATTTGCATTCTAATCTTTCCAATGCAAATCCATAGGCCTAAAAAAATTGGACTAAATATGGACCTCTACTGTGTGCTGTCAGCATCTTTTCTCAGTGGTAGCAATAGGAAAATAAGGAAAAATCGTCCTTTACTTTTTGTGCGGATGCAAAAAATTGGAAGATGCATATGTAAGAAAAAATGGATGGAAAATAGATCACTTATATAACTGAAGTGCAAATGTAAAACATTAAATTTTTCAAAAAACTTTTTGTTTTAAAAAAAATGTTACTTCGTAGTATTATGGTATTTGCATTGTATGTGGTCTTAGTGGGAAAACCTATAGAGATTTAAGTTTTATATAGAAACCTATAGGATTTCTATGGGATAAATAAATACCTTTTCTTTAATCCTATGTCACTGCTGTATAGATATTGGTAAGTTTTTTCCCCAAAGAAATTAGAATAAAATAACTCTTTTTTTCCAGCCTGGTTAATTACATTTGCTCACTTAATCAACATAGAAAATTACACTTAAAATCTCTATGGAAAAAGAACCAGATGTGTGGCAGAAATACACATTGTAAGTCACGCTCTGAGATTGGATTGTGGCAGGTGCAGAGGAATCTCAAAGCACTAAATCACTAGTTAACATCAAAGGTGCTAGACTCCACGACTTGCCTCCCAGTAGATGTGGCAGCAGCTAATGCGTTAAGTTCCACCTGTCACTCATGATATTTTGGGCACAGCTAAAAAGAAAAAAAAAAGTTACAAACTGTTACCTGATAAAGAGAACTGTAGAATGATATTTGCATCAATATAGTATTATCTACTGTGCCATAGATGTTAACGTCTTAAATGTAATAATGACAAAATTCATGACAATGGCCCACATCTATCAACAGTGCAGACTACACCTGGTGCAGTTTGCCTGTGTAGTGTACAGAGGGCGCCACATTCATGAAATGTGTTACACGCTCTACATGAATCTGGCACCCCATGCACTGCTCCTACAGAGTGCATCAACTTTTTTTGACATAGGGCACAATTCTGACAATACATTAAAAATCTGGTGCACGGTCCAACTGTGCACCGGAGCACCCATTTTAGGGCAGAATTTTGAGTTGCGTCGGGTATAGTGCAGCTGAGACAAAAAATCTGTCACAGACAGTTTGCATTAAATAGAATATGCAAAGACAGACAGAAAACTGGTGCAGGGGCTTTGTCTTTGTCTCCGTCATTGTCTTTGTCTCTCTCTTTGAGGAACCCTGCATTACATTGGTTAAAAAATTCATCACCTGCCAGCATCATAACCACACACAAGAACACAGAACTCCCGTGACATGGGGGGAACTAAGAATCTGCTGTTTGTTATTTTTAAATTATACTGCAAAGAGGAGAAAGGGACACAATAAGAGGGGGAGATGAGAGGTGCCATAGTAAGAGTATGGAGATGGGAGGGACCCACAAGATGAGGGGGACATGTAGGGAGCCACTATAAGAGGGGGAAATGGGAGAGGACCCACAATACGAGCGTGGGGTGGGTGGGATTTGGCGGTTACAACATGAGGAATGCCATGATATGAAGGGGAGATGATGGTCAACAATATGAGGAAGACAGATTGCTTTTCATAAGATGTCCTGCTTAATTCTGGATCTTGAGGCCAGGCTCACAAGATGCAAATGAATTGCGTTTTGAAATGGACATCAAGCACATTCAGAATATCTCCCCCCTGAACACAGTTGTGTTTCGACCTAAACGCTTGTATTTTGTTAAGGTGCGACGTGTGCTTTGTCATTTGAAAAAACATTTACTACCAGATGCAAGCGTTTAGGTCTGTGTTCTAGAAGCAGATACTCCGGATGCACTTGAATTTGAGTTGGCATTTGACAATGAGTTTCAAAAAACAATTCAATCTTGTAAATATGGCTTTATGAAGCACTCATACCATATGTGTCTGCTTTCTGTTTTTAAAACGCATTACAAACTGTATGAAAAATGCAACTAAAAACACATCTGCGTTTTCTACCATCATTAATAAAGTGTTTCAAAACGCAATGCAAACGCATTGTTTCAGCGTGGCCTGTAGGTTTAAGATTCTCATGTAGCAGTAGATGGGCTACTAGAATCTTTTTCACTGGTAGACCTCAGGCCTTCCGGTTCAACACTGGTCCCGCGCGTCCTATAGCCTGAATATCATGATGTAGCGGGTGCGAGGCTTGGGTCAGGAAGGCAACAGAGATCCGGCAATGAGGAGCAGCACAGCAAGTGAAAGGGAGGACGGGATTCCTGGACAATACCTTTAACCACAATGCTCTTCCTTTTGAAGCAATGCTCAAAAACCCTACTAGTTAACTCTATACTCTCTTATTATGAGTGTGTTTCTACTCATTTGAAACAGGAAGCAGCAATGTCAGAAGAGTTAATTCAAGGAATCTTAAAAAAGATTCTTGTCTTGTTGTTTTCCTAGCCTAAGGCTATCTGTTTATTTCTGAGAAGAGTAAGCGGGTTTGTAAAGTCATATATATATATATTACAATTCAAATGGACACATTATCATTTCGAAAAGATGTGGTTAGGATGATACTGTAGAATAGAGATGAGCAAATCCATTAATTGTTGTAGTATAGCATTTGGTTCAAATCAGCTATTTTTCAGGTACTAATCTGAATCTCTTGCGGAGAAGTTTTTCTTTTGGAATAACATTTTTTTAATATACTGTTCTTCATCCCAGGACTAAGGCTGCATTCACACTACCATATGGGGGACGTATGTACGGCCACAAGCTTATGACCTTACATACGTCCCCCATAGACGACAATGGCCGCACGGAGCAATGCGGTGCTGCATACCTGCAGCAGCATACCGCTCCGCACATGGGAAAAAGAAAGGGCATGTCCTATCTTTCCCCGTGTTGCGGCCCTTACATCATGCATTGCTATGGTCACCCCTGCCTCCTCTCCATGGTGCCAAACATATGCCGGCCCGGCTACGGGCTGGTGTGCATACGTTCGTGTGAATGCAGCCTTAGAGAGAAGAAACAAAAAATTAATTAAATGAGACCTTTTCATAATAAATTGTGTTTGTCAAGACTAGAAGAGGTTAGATACCAATTTCCAGGACAATTGAAGCAACTTTAGTTCAGACCTAATAGATAAGACCTGAACTGAAAATTCGGAGAGAAATCTTGGATGATCATTCATCTCTACAATAGCTACAATGTATGTATTTTTGGCACTTTGATAATGTAAAGGTGGTCCTATTCATGACATAGTTGTCAGTCAAACTCTAATCTTGCCAACTCCCCATAGCCAGGTTTTTTCTGCTTGGACAAGCAGGAAGCTATACTAAATGAGAGGGGGTAATAAACCACTGGCAGACATCTTTGGCTGAGGTTATCTCCATAAGAATGACACAATTATGCATTTGAAATATGTTGCTGCTGTCGGAGAAGAGTCTGCCAAGCCGTCTAAAAATAGTGGGTTTGGCTGACATGCATCAAATGTTTATGGCCAGCTTAAGTGTGTTGTGCTGAAAAGTAATTTTACAGTTACTTTCACATAGAAATGTTTTGTAACAGGATCCAGCCAATAAAACATATCATCTATTGAATATATTGTTGATGTTCGATTTATGAGGATTAGATAAGCAATGCCCACTAATTAGTAGAATAACCTCCAGTTTTTGGACCTCTACTAATGTGCAACATTATATGCAGTGATTGTCTTCCATCCTTTATCACCTCTCTTTCCGGCCAGTGTCCCATTTCTCATGGCTTCCCTGGTCACTGGAAGCTTGGCCGGAATGTTAGGCTTCATCCAAGGGTTCATCCATTTGAACAGATTGGAACACATTAACAAAAGGTCCTGTGGCCGAGATTCTGTTGGGTTTTCCTGAATATTTCCGATTTGCAACGTTTTGCGCTGAATTTCCCCTGGTTTTGGCGCATGCGATTGGATTGTGGCGCATCGACGCCACAACAGAGATCAGGGGACGTCGATGTCGGACAACCCGACCGATTCGGACAAACCGCGGAATTTAAAAAAAAGAATTGTGTTGCAAGATCAGCACTTACATGCATCGGGAAGAAGAAGGTGAACTCTGGCGGACCTCGGGCGCAGGACCTTGGTGAATCCCGGCAGACCCGAATCCTTGTTGGACAATGCCCCGCGGAATCGCAACTGGAGCGGGTAAGTAAATGTGCCCCATTGTCACTGCTCAGCCACTGATTGACTGAAGTGCTCATTGCTTACCAAAGGTCAAGAACTTCACCTAGGACCAGTACAGAGACCTGCAGTGGGAACTCAAGCCAAAGAGATCAATAACGTGAAATAATTTGATCACACAACCCCTAACACATGGCATGTTTTGTGACCATTGAACTCAATAACATGAAATTGTAAATCTGAACGTAAATTGATATATCTGCCCACTCTAATATGGTAGAAAGGTAGAAATCGCTTATTCTCATTTTGACATCATGAAACAACAGGTAAATCTCAAGACCAGATGTCTTTTTTAACTTTTGTCCGGCAAAAAGAATAAAATAATTACTGAATGCAGGTCACAGTCAAATATGTTCTCCTAATACCAAACATGTTTCTGCAGAGATTCCAAATTTTCCAAACTGTTTATCTTTAAACATTGTCCTTATTAAGTCATTTTAAGTGTACGTGAAACTGTACTAAACTAACCCAGTTCTGTGCCTATTCTAAATTTAGAGAACATGTTTCAGTGGATGTGTAATGAATTCCATTAAGGAAACATATCTACGTTCTTTGACAAGGGTTACGGGTCACAGATTTGTCCTCTTATCTTTGCCTGTGTGTTAAGCTATGTGTTCGTTTGTTAGATTTTTGAGCATTTTGAGACTTTCCAGTTTGAATCCATCCCACCATGTGTATAACATGTAACACTTCTTGTACGAGAACACGTTACAGATTGGGAACTAGGGCCACTTACTTACAACTCCAGGCACCCTGGCTGTGCTATTCTTCTTATATTTGTTATTAATGGCTTCCTTCCTTCTAAAATCAACTTGAATAATTATGCTAATGAGTCATAAAGGTCTGGGGTGCTAAAACTCCCTGTTGCTAGGAGATTACAGCAGGCAGAGGTAAGGGGAATTGTGAAGGGAACGGGGCTGGGGGAGATTGAGAACTGTGCATTTTTGTGTCAATTCCACCCGCTTTGGATTTTTTCCAGTTCTCTAGTAGATTTCATGGAACTTAAAATGGTGCCACTATATATCCATCTGTAAATTAAAAAAATAAATAAATAAAATAAATAAATAATAAAAGATATATATATATATATATATATATATATATATATATATATATATATATATATATATATAAAAGTGAAAAACAGAAATGGTAAATCATTTTATTCCCTAAATTAAAGCCAACTAAATTTTTAAATGAATTGTGTGGATGTTAATGGTAAACTCTGTAATATACTTAATAAAAAAAAAAATCTGTCCTTGTCTCCTTATTTTGCCTTCTTTCTTTATTTTAGCAGTTTGTATACATCAGCTTGTCTCTCTGTACCCCACTGACAGCTGATCTGATAATGTACCTAACAACTTTAGCAATTAGTCTTTTTAACTGCTTGTGGCGAACAGAGCTCTCAATGATTTTAGATACACTGCTCCCTACAGGAGAAAGAGCAGAAACAAGACACAGAAAAGAAGTGTTGCTTAATGAAGTATATTACATAGTTACTGTAACTATTATCACCTGTTCTAGTCATTTCTGAAATTAAAAATAAATTATTTAATTACACTTTACCTACAGATGCAGCACTAGTTAGCATTACTGAAAGTGTGATAACCGAATTACTTGTGTGATAGGTCAGTTTCATTTAAGTGAAAAAATGAAAAAAAAGTCATTTAAGAATCTATTGTTTACATTGTATCAGTTATTAAGTAAATAAACCTTATAAAATGCAGAGTTACATTTGTTGGATTACACCGCTTTTTAGTGGTTTATTTCAGTAATGCTTACATCTGCTGTTTACCACATTTACTGGGAATGATGAATAAATAGAAATCCACCCAAACGTTATTTACTTTGGAATTTTACTTAGCAGAGGCAGAAAAATTATGTTCTCAGCTAAATAGGAAATGATGTATGTTGCAATTTGCAGATGAAGCTCAAATTAAAATAAAGTTCATTAATTCATGAGCGCAGGGAAATTTAGATGTACACTGTGATTTTAAATGGGTTGTTTGTTTTATATAAAGACCTTTTTTGGAGAGTGGCTTAAGAGACGTAATAAACAAAAAATAGTAGTAAATTTACCTTCTTCACTTTTGCTCTGTAGCTCACTGGTGGTTTTTGTTTTTCTGTTTATAGCAGTGAAATCCCATTTACAGTACAATATGACAGATATAGGTAATCAACTAATCTACTGAGGCTACAATGTTTACATGCCATAAATATTTTATGAATAACTGGATGAACATCCAAACGCAAATTTGGCATAAACCAGTAGATTTAAAACATTTTAGTGGAAATCTACCTTTAAAATCCATCATGATAAACCAGGAACACCTACTACTGGTAATAGCTACTAACACCTACTAACACCTACTAATCTTCTTATATTTGTTATCCATGGCCTCCTTCCTTCTAAAGTCAACTATTCAAATTGTGCTAATGAGCCAGAAGGGCTCTTGGGGTGTTTCCAGAGCCCCTCCATGCTGTAGCTTCACAGGCTTTTACATTGTGCAGGAAGCAATTCCCCCTCCCACTGTGTGCTGAAACTTCCTCTGCTGCAGTGAGCTTACATAAGACAGAGGGAAGGGAAAGTGCTGAGAAAGCAGGAGAGAGGTTGTGACAGTGTAACAGCCGATGAAACTGCAGCACTGGTAACATCAGCATAATTTGTTGATTTTAAAAGGAAGAAGGCCATGTACAAATACAGTATAAGAAGAGGAATCCGGAAGAAGCTGTTGTAGCGAAACCCAGGGTCAGCCACGGATGATTGGTGTCCTTGTGGTGTCATTTTATATTTTAACCTTTTAAATGTGAGTAGATCATAAAGCTGATGAAAGGCTGAAGAGGGGGAGATCGACAGTACCTATGGTATAGATGGTGGCTTATGCTTGGATGGTGGCTTATGCTTGGATGGTGGCTTACGCTTCCCACAACGGTTCCTGCTAAAGAAGAAAGCCAGTTAGCGTTTCCAGACGCTTTCCTGTCCTCCACCGTTTCCAGACACCTCCATGTTCCCTGCGTTCCTCCAGCGTTTCCAGACGCCTCCATGTTCCCTGTGTTCCTCCAGCATTTCCAGACACCTCCATGTTCACTGTGTTCCTCCAGCGTTTCCAGACGCCTCCATGTTCCCTGTGTTCCTCCAGCGTTTCCAGACACCTCCATGTTCACTGTGTTCCTCCAGCGTTTCCAGACACCTCCATGTTCACTATGTTTCTCCAGCGTTTCCAGACACCTCCATGTTCCCTGTGTTCCTCCAGCGTTTCCAGACACCTCCATGTTCACTGTGTTCCTCCAGCGTTTCCAGACGCCCCGTGTTCCCTGTGTTCCTCCAGCGTTTCCAGACACCTCCATGTTCACTATGTTCCTCCAGCGTTTCCAGATGCCCCTGTGTTCCCTGTGTTCCTCTAGCGTTTCCAGATGCCTCCGTGTTTCCTGTCTCCAGCATTCCCATACACTCCTGGTGGCTCCCATGTTCCAGTGTTCCCAAATGCCTCCAAGCCGTCAACTCTCCTCCAAGGACCTCCCCGTTCCTGCCCACCTGGGTCCTGTGCCAGCTGCTACCTGCTTGCCTGCCGTGAGTTCCAGCTCATCCTTCCAAGCCACACTCCTGCTGTCATCCCAAGCTCGGACTGTGTCCTATATCCCTGTCATCCCTGGCTGCCACCGCGGGTTTAGTCGCACCCTTGGAACAACCTGGTGGCACCCTGCCGCAGCAAGACCATCCTGCTTTGCAGCGGGCTCTGGTGAAGACCAGGGTGCCACTTAGACTCCGGTCCCCGGTTGCGGTTAAGTATACTCTCTCCATCTCCTGCGGTGGTCCAGAGGGCCCACTGGTCCACAGACTCCTCCCTCCGGACTGTTCCCATAGAGACTTGCTGTTTTGTTGTCTGTGAGACCGTTACAGATAACAATTATAAGAATATTACCGCAGTCACAGTGCCTGGATCTATAAGTAAGGCTACATTCACACACACGTATGGGGGATGTATATACGGCCGACGAATATATACGGCATATATACGCCCCCCATAGACGGCAATAGGTGCATGCAATGGGCGCTACCATTCCGTAGCCGGGAGAAAGATAGGACGTGTCCTATCTTTCTCTTGTAATACAGTGCCGCGGCTTATACATCGCTTGAATGTAGCCTAAGAGTCCCTGGTTTATCATGCTTGAGTTTGATGGTAGATTATTCTTTATGATCTCATGTACAGTACTGTGCCAAGTATGAATGCTTTCAAAAATGGAAGTGTAGATCGAAACGTTAACATACATATTCTCCACAGTCAGCTACATAAAAATGTATGACACAAAAGTAAATGTGGGCAGAATATTTCTTTAGAATGCAAAATCATATAGAAAGCTTAATATGTTTCTTCATGTTCCAATTATAAACCTGTAAAAATAATGCATCCTCAGCCATAGAGAACACAAAAATCCTGAATCCATTAGAAGGTACTTGGTGATGGATCATCCTCTCCTAATGAGGGTTTCTAATGCGTTTGCACGGTGACGTCATATACACCTGTTCCAGTTAATACATATCATATGACACACGTCGTTTCTCGGGTGCTGGCTCATTTCATATCACAACACTCAGAAATATGTCATTCTTCAGCCACTGGAGGCACGAACCATATCTTTAAGCAATCATGATCCTTCTTTTCCACTAGTGATATCAGTTTCATGGCAATGAATAAACTAAGTCATTACACTGTTACCTCCATACATACATATTATCACAGCGGTGAAAGTAGGAACCAGCCTCCTTACATGGAAGTAGTAGGTCCCCCTATTCCAGACAGCAGTAATGTATACACATACATACACATCCATTAGAGGTCATTATACTGTAGATAAGCACGAATATGGGTGCTGAGCCGCTACAAACCTCTGCTTTATGTTAGACTTCTGTAGCCCACGTATAGTCCGTGATATCTGGAAGACACATTTCAGCTCTCTCATTTCTCAAATGCAGCTAGAAATGAGTGAATGTCCGGAAAGTAAACTCCATGCTTATACAAGAATAAGAATAAATGTTATAAATGACAATCATGAACATGCTATATATATGTATATATATATATAGGCAATTCCCTTGTTACGTACAGGATAAGAATATGTAGGCATTGTTTACTTTTGTTAGGTGGTAGATTTCCTTAAAGAATGCCTTTTACAAAGTGTGCAGTGACCCCATGAATTTACACCCTTTAACTCTTGTTGCAAAAAGGCCAAATCACCCTTAGAGTAGTTCCCATGAAGGTGACCCAGGCAGGCAGATCTAGGTCCAAGATCTAGGCAGGCAGAGTTCTATGAAGTTGAGATTACAGTCTACAGGCCAAGGATCTGGACAGGCAGGACAGATTCAGGGCCAGAATAACCAGGGTCGTCACCAAGAGTCAGAAGAATAGGAAGTGAGATTAGAGACAGTGTGCTATAAAAGCCATGGTCAAAAGCATGAAGTTTAGATAGAAGGACAAAACACCTTCACGGGAAACTGGAGAACTAGAGTGTATAATGTCTGCAGTGGAAGGTGTCTTTTAAAACCAGGGATGATGGGATCATCAACCTTTTATTTTGAACCCACCCTTAAAACCCCTTAAATGTTTTCATGTGTGATGTAACCTATGGGAAATGCATGTACTGATGGACAAAGATGCCATCAGCCCTTGAAAAAAATAGTTGTGTGAGATGAATAGGTCAGCAGCCACTAAAGGCAGGGGGAGAGAGTGTTGTATTTCTTCCTGACATTTATTATTGTCCTCTCTCTCTTGAGATCCAGTCAAGGAGGCGGGGAAGTTCAACCATGCAGTCAAGAGCTCCCCCCGCCTCCCCCCGGCTGTTTAAACTTGTATCCCTGCCCCCTTCCATGACGTCACGGTCCTCCTTGGCATGATTCTCGCACAGGCACAGTGTGTATGTGAGCTCAGCACTGGTCCTGCCGGTACCCTGCTAGCACTGATCGGCTTTACAGACATACCGCACATGAGCCAACCTCAGCTCTCGCAATGTGCACTGAAGAGGCTGCATGCACAGCAGGTCTATGAAGCCGGCCAGCGCTAGACGGTATGTGCAGGACCAGCACTACACTCACAGGCACCCTGCACCTGTGCAAGGATAATGGCGAGGAGAACAGTGACATCTGGGAAGGGGGCGGGGTTACAAGTTTTTTGGTGCTTTATTCCCTTTATTGAGTGGTATATTTTATACCATCCATATAAGTGGATGGTACGGTGATGTTATGACGATATTTATTTATGTGTTTCCTTGTACTTTTGTTTTGGCAGTGACATACAGCAGGTGCCATAGGACAAGATCCAGCACCGAGAATGGTGCTTTATAAATGTAGAAGTTCATTTCATGGATTAAAAAAGCAACATATGAGATAGGAGTTGACATTTTTCAAGCGAAACATCCTATTAATAATAGCTGAGCCGTAAATAAACAGTCCAAAGCTAAAATAGACAAGGAAATGAAAACCAAACCAATTGCGGGAATACATCTATTACATCAGGAAAACAATAATATGTCAAACACACTCCCTGCTCAACAATGTGTCAAGGGAAGTGGAGTGGGTGGTGGTGAGGCTCAAAGCCTCAAAACAATTGTCATACAGAGAATAATTTTTAATTATCACTCTAGATACACAACAGCCCAGATATATAAAGCTGGCTGCGCCAATATTTTGTCTAACATTGTGCATATAAGAGGGTCGAATTGGTTTGCATCATTTTTGTGTTGCGGCTGCACTATGTCCAACAAGACAGAAAAATGGGCACCTAAAGGGGGGTGTTACTGTTTAGTGGGAATTTGCCACACATTTAATACACAGACTTGACAGAATTGTGTCGCAAGCTGTATGCTAAAGGTGCAACGAAAAATAAATGGTGCACCCTTCCTGAGAAGAATGATGAACTTCTATCTCCACTATTCAATTATCGGGTGCACCCCGCACACTTCATAAGCAAGGCAAACTGCACATTTTTTGATAAATATGGGCCACTATTTTAAGTTTCAGTTTCTGCTTTGTAGCAGGTGACTGCACCCCTGATACTGCCCCGATCTTTCTGCAGGTAGTGCTGCCTGAGGCAAGAAGTTCAACACGCCTCACAGTTGTTGCATGACATGCTATTGGCTTCCTATACAAATTGATGCATTTCTCCAGTTGGTTTTGTTTCAGTTGTCTTGTCTATTGTAATTTTCTTTTGTTCCTTTGTGGCAATTCTATAATTAAGAGCAGGTGTTTCTCGAAACATGTCAGCTGGTATCTTGTATGCAAAATTTCTGTAATATTCTCCAGTTTTATTGGGACCCCCACAGTGCTGGTGTCTAATCGCAATTCTAATATGTGACTAATACGGATAGTCACAAATAATCAAATAAATAAAATATATGACTCTTCATCTGCATAAAGAAAATATAGAGTCAGTTCACACACATATTAAAATTTATTATAAAATATGAGCGCGTTGGAGTCCCACAACATTAGCAACCGGTGGGAAGTGCTAAAAACATAGCAACCAAAATGACAACAAAACGCACTCCAGTAGAAAGTTGATGAGTTAACATATGGCTCAGGGTGATTAATAATTTCTCCAATGTGTTTCAGATTCTAAAAGATCCAAAGTGCTGACAACTTCTTGGCATTGACGGATTCTGACTACATTGATGAGAAGGATTTGAATTAAAGGACTCTCATTTTTCCGTATTAAAGGCCCCTGTTTTTCATTGCACAATATGAAATACTATCTGGCAAACCGAGACTTGACCTACTGAGAAAATACAAGGTCTTACCCTTTCTTTAGAAAAAAAAACCCAACTGTTGATGCATATGTCGAATTAACAATTTGATATCTTTGATGAAGCCTTATGCTTACTGTGAGAGGAATCGTGAAAGTTCTTATGAATATGTGAAACCCTGAATGTGTTTGGATCAGGAATTCGACAACTTGGTGTAGAAGTATCTATGTAACACTGGATTACAATAATGCCTTGTCTGGGGATGTTGTTACATGGCTTAGACTTTGGCCACATTGAACTTACATGAAAACATGAAAATCAACACATTTCTGAGAAATATTCGAAATGAAAGAAATGATGTATTTGTTCAGCTGCCCACAAGCTCAGTGGGTCGTGTGATGTCACTGCACATGGTGGATTATGTAATAGGCACTCATCGTATGCGGTAGATAGATTATAGACAAAAATAGACTGGAGCAAAGGCATGGAAATGAGTAACGGGTTGAAGATTACATGACATATACAACTCCATCTATAGAAATGATAGCAGAGAGCCAAAGGTGTATTTATATTAACTGTATATAGGCAATGATAACATTACTATATTACTGTATAGTATATACAGTATGATTTAGGCTGCATTTACACGAACATATGCCCGCACAGCTACGGCCGGGTAGCTATAGGTCCGGCACGCTGGAGAGGAAGAGGGGTAACCCCACCCTCTCCACAGAGATGATTATGGACGTGCATACAGAGAAACATAGGACATGTCCTATCTTTTCTCCCTGTATGGAGCAGTACGGTGCCTCTCTGTGTGGCCATTGCCGTCTATGGAGGACGTATGTGCATACATCCCCCATACGTTCATGTGAATTCGGCCTTAGGCTACATGCACACTGCCGTTGCCTGCCATACCGTAGCAAGGCGGGCACACGGCAGCGTGGGGAGTGGAAGAGGAGGTGAGTGCTGCTCACCCCTGCCCCTCTCCATAGGGATGTATGGTGCGCGGCACTGTAATGCAGGAAAAAAAAGCACATGTGCAGCACCGTACCACTTCCGTAGGGCACCGTGCGCCCATTGCCGTCTATGGGGGACGTATATCGGCCATATACACGTCCCCCATGCGGCAATGTGAATGTAGCCTTACTGTTGTATAAACTACTGTATGTTGCAAGTTATTATCCATAACAGACCCCACCTCCATTTATGACAAGCTCATTTTCAGTGCCTTCAAGCCTCATGACCCAGTGATCTATACTCCATGCCCTATCATGGAGATAAAGAAAATAGAAATGTAAAAACAGAATTGACATTTTGTTGGAGATTTGTAAAGAATTTAGCCCTGCGGGCCACCTATTCTTCTTGTTTATCTTTGATATGGTTCTTGGTTATCTATTTGGTGTCATCCAGAAAACTGAACATGATTTGGAGAGTTTGAGGAAGTAACAGTTCTCCATATGGAGACTTTGCCAATTTTGTTGCCTTGCAGGTATGTGGAGACTTATAGCTAATAATAACAACAACCTTTTTTTTATAGCACCATCAAATTCTGTAATGCTTTACAGATTTTGGGGAATGTATACAAATAAAATAAGACACAGAGTAATAACAGACATATGGAACAATAGGTGTGAGGGCCCCTCTCACAAGAGCTTATAGTCTATGAGGTTAAAGTGTTTATCTACACTTTTATTTAGCTTCTGAACATTCACTAGTATCTTACACATAGAAAAAGAGAGATTAGATCAATGAGATGGATATTAAACACAATGACACTGTCAGCACTGCTAACTCACCTATAACAAGCACAGAGTCAGCTCTGCTACATGCCTCCCTCCCCCTTCCCTGGATATAGACCTTATATGTATGTAGCTTGTAGAGTATGCTGCTTGTCGGCAGGAAATGCCTGTGTCTGATCTGGTAATACAGTGGGGAGGGGCAGGAGGCAGAGAACACTGTACGTGCAGACAAGAGAAGAATCCGACCATAGTCAGAAGATTTATGGTCGGATCCAAGGGATACCAAAATTGTAAATAGTAGGACTGATCGAGACAGGTTGGGATTATATCTGTGAAATGCTGTATTTTTGTTAATAACAGTGAATTAGAGAATGTGTTATTTTATTATCCTGAGTCTTAAGAATCTTGTCTTATACCCTTTTAATGGCCCCTTTGTCTGTATAATCCATCCCTTTTTGATGGAACAGTTACACTTACATTATAAATTTAGGAACATTTTATTTTGGTCAATTGAATTAACATCTTTCATTGGGAATGATACAGTACCTTCATTCCAATAGCACTAATAAGATTACTTCGGGTTTCTGGGGTCTGTCACAAAAGGACACATGGATTATGGGTAATGGCCTTCCATTTGCATGACCTGCCTCTGGGCAAGTGGGCACCTTATTGATTTCATTAATTTGCAAAGCTCATTAGATGGTTTTAAGCCCAAAGAAAAATCCCCGGCTTTTGTGTTTACCGATTTGTACAGACAATTATTCCGGGCCGTGCTTCCAGCAATCTACATCAAGGTCATTTTTCTTGCAATTACTGCTTACAAAAGTAATTAATACTGTTCCAAATATCCTTCACATTGGATTCCTTGCAATGTAAGCTGAATTCCATTCTCATGAAACGTGGGAATGTCACTATGAGGAATTGTCAGTGGAAATCTAAGCACATTTTTTGGAAGCGTTTATTTTTTATAGGATTTATTGTTTGTAAATACCGGATATCAATAAGATAGGGAAAGTTGTTTTAGGTCTTTTTCTACATGAGAACACTCTATTAGCCTTTGATATTTGATATTACATTAAATCAATATCTGTATTAGTTCTATAGGGATTTATTGCCCCATTGTGAGAAAGAGATAAACTGAGTTCATCTATTTTCCTTGGCAGCGAGGGGATTAGTTCAGCGTTTTAAAGCTTGGGTCATATCAGTACTATTTTTGCAAGAACAGTTTTTCCTTTCTCTCTAACAAAGTATCTCTGACTGTTTGAAGTGAATCTTTGTTACCCAGACTGTACATATTTTTGGCTCTAGATTGGAAGCTTTCCTGGACGGATTTACACATTTTTGTCATTATATTCAGAACTTTACACAATAAAGATATGAAAAATTACAAATGTTAATAGATTATAAAATATGAAGTTTTGTTTTACAAATACCTCTCTAGGTCTGACTTTTGGGCCCTAAAACCACAAAGCCCCTTGTGCGCTGAAATCCATGTGTAATTACTGAATTGTGATAAAAACAAATGAGTATAACTGAGAAACTGCTCAGGAATCATTTCTAATGTTTACAAAGTTTAATTGTGGAGTAAAAGATTAACTAATATTATTCTGATCATGTTTTATCAATATTTGGCTGCGGGTGCGGCTCAACCCCCCCCTTCCCCCGCACTGCAAACGCCCATGATCGATTTCCAGTAGCAATTAAAATAGAGAAAACATGTACGCTGGTTCTAGCATGTCTGCTATTACCATTTTGGAAAGAATCATAGCTCCCTGATGATGTCATCCAGAGCTACCATCCTTCCCAAAATGGCATATTAGTGCCGCCATGTGGTGGTCATGGGATTTAAATGCCACTGGTGACTTTACCGGTGGCATTTAAATAGTCAACACCCACAATTGGTGCTGGTACGAATTTCAGGTGTCACTGGTGGGGGATTTCAGGTGTCACTAGTGGGGGGGGGTCCATGTTCAACCTGAACTGGGACCCGAAAAGGATTTAAAAATGCAGGTCTGCTCTTCACTAATCATAAACAACAGGGCCACACTCTGTAACCCTCACTTTTGACCTGATGTCAGGGTTTACTAGAAGGAGGTGAGTTTACTGCACATGTCCTTGTCATTGACATACCGCTCCAACCACTGCTATGGGAGTGATTATAATGGAAGAGGCATGCAGACAAAAATAAAATTACACCCAACAGCCAAATAAGACAACCGGAAACAGAATATCACTGGAAGCTGCTCATCCTGCTCCCCAGAGTCCTGCTGTCCTGTCGCTCCCAAACGCTTTACACAAACTTTATCAGGCTAAGTACTATATGGTCAAATCTATTAGGGTCTTTGTTAACAGTGGCCAATCCCTGTTGTTATTAAAAAGTAACAAATGGAATGCTTACTTATATATAAGGCAAATAGAGATAAAAACTACACCTCAACTCAGAGTTATATTGATGTAAAAAAAAAAAAAAATCTCTTAAAATTTTTAATAGTTAGCGACATATGGGATGATTTTTTGGAATTATAGAGAAATAAATGCAGCAAACGCCAAATCGTAAGTAAAAGACATTGGGGCTCATTTACTAAGGGCCCCGCGGACCGCACTTTCGTCGGACATCACGGCCATTTCCGTTTTGCGCAGCTGGGACAGGGATTTAAAAGGGGTTTTGGCGCACGCGATTGGATTTTGCCGCAATCACGCTGGCTTTCATGCGACACAAATCGGGTGGGGTGGGGGTTGTTTTGTCAGACGGTCTGACTGATTCGGACAAACCGCGGGATTTAACTTAGAAATTATGTCTCAAGCCAAGCACTTGCATGCACCAGGAAGAAGAAAGTGAACTCTGTGGGACCTGAGCGGGGAAGCGACGCATGCAGGATATTGGGCACACGATCTTCAAGAATCGCGGCAGAGCTCATCCTCACCGGACAGTCCAGATCGGGGATCATGCAGGGATCGGGTGAGTAAATGTGCCCCATTGAGACTGTCAGGTTTCAGGGATAGTGGACACACTGAACCACGACGGACGATGACGTAAGCTGACACCTTGGAGCGGAGTCTAAGTGGCACCCGGTTTTCACCAGAGCCCGACGCAAAGTGGGTTGGACTTGCTGCAGCGTGGTACCACCAGGTCACTCCACAGGCACGGCTTTGTTCGTGGTGGCAGCCAAGGCAAGCTACAGAGTAGTGAGGCAGAGACGGATCGGGACAAGCAGAGGTCAGGACAGGTAGCACGGGATTAGAGTCGGGGATGTAACAGAAGGTCAGGACAGGAAGCACAGGAGTGAAGTCAGGAACAGAATTGAGGTCACAATAGAACACTATAAATGCAGAGGACATAGGGAACAAGCTTTCTAAGGCACAAGGCACGAAGATCCGGCAGGGGTCATAGGAAGAGTCTGGCGAGCGCCAATTAGCGGCGCACTGGACCTTTAAATTCTACAGAGCCGGCACTCACGCCCTAGGAGGTGGAGACGCGTGCGCCGAGCCGTGGGAAACACCTCTGGAACCCAGAGGGGTAGGGCATGGGTTGCACAGGCACCCGTGACAGAGACATGAGGAGGTCCACCATGATTCTAGAGTTTGAGTTCTCATATTAACATGCATCTAGCCTTACATGACAGCTTTACCTGAAAAGAAGTCCAACTTGTAAAACAGTACACATTGGCCCACATGTATTAAAGTGTTTGGGCTAGAACGTGAAAACTGCTTGCACATGTATTTTTCAACCGTATAAACTATGAAACTATGTATTTATAAAGTGTCTGTGCCAGTTTTTCCGACAAGACCGAAAAAATGTGCGCCAAAAGGGGCGTGTTAGTGTGTGTTAGTCGGAGTTTGTGCCACATTTATTACTGACCTGCACCACAGTTCTGCCTGTGCCACAATTCTGCAGTATGAACAAAGTGCACCAAAAAATGGCGCAGACTTCGAGAGCAGCGCATTGGGCGGCAGATTAATGAATTCCTGCATTAATCTGGTGCACCCTGCACACTACACAAGCATACTGCACTAGTTTTGATAAATGTCGTCCAATATTCCTATTGTAACACTGAAATTGGTTCTGCTTCTGGACACCCACCCTCCCCCTGCCTTAATGGTTGCCTTGCTCTGCAACCCTGTATCTCGGCAATGGACCTGCACGCCCTTATGCACATACACCCCTCTGTGTCTGCAGTTAGGCTCCCTTGTTCCTACAGCTGCCATAGGGTGCAGTGACCTGTTCTTGCAGCTTACTAAAGGCCCATCCACTGCACTATCATGTGTATTCTGGCCCATCAAGACTCATTTGGGGCTATACAGCTCAGCACTGCATAGTGCCCACTGCCTGAGCAAAGGTCCTAGATTACATTCCTGATCTTTAATGACACTGGCTTGTTTCTGATACTGTGATGCCTGCTTCAACCCTCTACCTATTTGTCTTCTTTGCTTGTCAGACTTTGGACTTTTCTGACCATTCCTTCGGAATGGAGTCCTCACCACTGCTATCCTCACCGGTACCACCACAGGAGGAGGCAGCCTTGCAATCTCTTCAAAGGGAAGGTCAGGGCATGACAGGCCCTGATGGCATTAGGATAGCACGGTGGAATCACAACCTGCTGCTTGTTATACCTAAATATATCACATCTGTATCAGAGCAGTGATGGTGAACCTTTTGGAGACAGACTGCCCAAACTACAACCAAAACCCACTTATATGTTGCAAAGTGCCAACATGAGAATTTAAGCAGTAACTTATTGATCCCAGCTGTATCACAGGTTTTAATCATATTGGGGTCCTGAGTTCACCAATACAATAGAAAGATGATGAAGAAATTTGGATTGTAGCTTTCTTCTAGGGTCCCCTGAAGAGGAAGAATCAGGAGACCCAGAGCAGGAGCTCCAATTACAATCCATCTCTATCCACACCTTCTGGGTCCTCCTGTAGTCCTGGTAGCCCAGGATGTCACTTTAAAATAGCCCAGAGCATGACACGTCCAGTGCTGTATGGTATCACAGGAGAAAGCCTTGAGTCCTAGCTGGCAAACAGAAAGGGCTCCGAGAGCCACCTCTGGCACTGGTACCATAGGTTCGCCACTACTGGCCTACTGGCATGTGATTATGGATCTATACAAGGAGCCATATGTATTCTGCTTGCAACTTTACTCATTGTCCAGTTAACAAAGAGCTGATGTCCATAACATCCAGGAAGAAGAATGATTTAACACTACAAGCAACTAAATCAGTGAGAAAAAGAAAATTCTAGGTAATCACCACACATATCCTCAGGCAAATAAGCAGAGCGCCTGGAGATCATTTACAAGATATGAACGTTCTTAAATGGGACTGAATAGCAAAACCTAAATATAGGAACTTCTCCTAAAGTCGTTAAACACTTTAGAAAAATAAATTCCACAGATTTTTTTCTTTGCTGAACATCCCCAAGGTGCTGCTCTACAGATGACCTGACTAATAAAGCTGAAGCTTTACGATTTTTTATGACTTTGTTCATCTAAGGAAAAATAATGATTTCGCCTTTCGCTCTTGAAGTAGTTAAATGGTCAATAGATTTCTGCTCCACTTCTAGCGCACACTTTTATAACACAGTTCATTTACCAGCAATGTGGATGCTTATTATTCTGATGAAGGGCATAGTACCAATTCTCTAGTGTGACCATTAAGTTCAAGAATGCTCGCTGGCTTGTTCTGCCTAATGTACTTTGGAATGAATCTGTGGGAAAGTGGCCAAAAACAAGCCCTGAAAAAAAAAATCCTTTTCAGTCCCTTTTTTTAATCTTCTTGGCCTGTTTCCAAGTGTAAAATACAAGCGTGCTGATGCCGTCTTGTTTGTAGTTCCTTGACCATTGTTACTTTTGTCATGTGAATATCTTCAGCTTCTGCGTTATCTTGCCATTGAATGTTTCTCCATGGTGGGAAAGTGGAATGATTTAATGGATTCATGGATGATATTAGGTCATATTTCACATCGTGCACACTTCATCTTTCTTGGGTAGATGAGAGAGCATCTCACACAGTCATTTTCTGCTTAATAATCAGGTGTTAACACATAACGTGCGTGGAGAAGTGATATTTCTTCAAGATTTTCACACAGTTACTTGTCCAATGAGCCTTTTGATCGGAGATTTTATCCGCTTCTATACTATGAAAGGCTGCGAGGGAAATCCATAAAATTATAGCTTATTTCTTCAAGTGATGCAGAATGATTTGCTACTGCACTCGCTATAGTTTATATTCCCTCCGCAATTCATCTGAAACCCATGACTCTCCGAAACTATTTAAATTAAACTTGGCCCAAAAACAAGATTTTTTTTTTTACTTTTAATAAAAACAAGAGAGGAAAAGCAGTAAATCTTACAACAGTTTTTCTTACGCTCGCCCGGTTGTCATGTTTCTTTTATCTACTGGAAAAAAATTGTATTATAGTCTACAAAAAAGAACAAGGAAAAAGTGAGCTTTTAGGAATTCTGTTTTCAGCAAATGGTGGTCACTATACAGGATTAAATATGATTCAGACGTCTATAAAAAATTAAAAAATATCATGACAAATTTTTAAGGGTTTTCCACTGTCATTCATTTAAGTAGGGGGTACATGATTTTTGGAAGTCTTGGAGTCCAAGCCAGGGTCGGCTCCAGGTTTCAGTAGACGCCTGGGCGACAGAGCCTCAGTGGGCACCTTTGCAGTCATGTGACGGCGTTAAAAATTCAGAAACCAAAACAGTCTCCTGATCCCTAAAATATTCCCTAGTTTATCATACCAAACATCCCCCCTCATGGTTATTTTATATAAAGCCCCCCTCATGGTTATTATATATTCAGCCTCCCCCACCCTCCTGGATTCCTTATGTACAGCTTTATGTGGGCCCCTCCAGCCTTGGCCCCAGCACTTGCCCAGGTATGCCCAGTGCTGACTCTGGTTCTGGTCCCAGCAGTGAAAGAATCAGGTCCCCTGAGTCCTCCATTTCATTGGGTTGTCCAAAATTTTATCCTTTTCTGGGGATTTTTTGTCTTTCAATCCTTGACATGTTCACATAAGTGAACAGCAGTAACTATGCATGCACACCACTTCTCTTTTCACATGTGGCATACTCATATTCTTTGGGGGACCCATTGGTTCCACCTATCCAGTGCAGCCCCTTAACAAGCATATGCAAATATTCCTACATAAACTGCAATGTAACGTTCAGATACACAGCTAATACACTCCTTAGAGTGTATGAATACCCCCATAAATTATATTAAAGGGAACCTGTCACCTCATTTTTCAAAAATACAGCAAGTGACAAGTTCCCATAGAGCGTAGGATTTGTTTATACCAGGTAAGATAAAGTTTATTTTATGGGGATGTGAGGAAAACAAATTTTTGCTGAAGAAACGACATCAGTTAATAAGGCTCTATGCCCTATGTCAATAGCTGTGTTTGGGATAAATGGGGTGACGGGTTTCCTTCAAAAGGGATTGTCCATTTTACATCCCATTCAGAGCTGTTACAGATGCTGCCATTATGCGGTGATCTTGGCAGAAATGGTGCTTGACTTTAGTAACATGCTGTTTGTGCCCCTGCTGAGGCCTCTGTTTGGTTGCAGTAGTGACCTGCCCTGACATGAGCCAAAAACAGGGGAAGCAGGAAGAGGTAAGTCAACTTTTTTCTATGCCAGCTGAACTGGAGACACCTTAAAGGGTATTCTCAGAAACTCAAACTTTGCGTTTGGGGTGTTCACGTGCACACGCACCAGAGGGGGAGGCATCCGGAAGTATCTGCTCAGCACCATGTGACTGCTAGGCCACACCCACACAGCTGAATCTTACACTTACCTAATGCAGGGACAGGAGCAAAAGCAGGCAAAAAAAAAAAAAATAGTAAAATTCCGAAGTAAGTGGTTAGAAGTTATTGTCATCATGTTAAGATCTCTAGAGGATTAAGATTTGAGAACTTTCTTTTGTGGACAAATCCCTTTAAGTTATGTCACCAGCTTGAACTTTCCAATATTATACTGTACGTGCAGAGAAGTTTTTTCACCACTGCCCACCATAGTTGTTCACTGGCATTCAGCCCTAAATATTCATCAATAAATCATTAATACTTTTGTGCTGAAGGCAAAGGTGTACATTTTTTATACATATTTTACAGTTAATAAATATTTGACTCTGTAATGTTGCAATATATATTCACTAGGGGGAGCCAAAATACATTATATTGGTATGTTTCACAGCAATGATGTACAATATTACATAGATGAGGAAATATTAATGTCTCTGCATGGGATTTAAGTATATCCGTAGTAATTCCCTACATTTACTGGGAAACATGTAACAAAAAAATGGACCAATACTATGTAAGGGCAAACAATATTCATTGCTGCTAGCTAATGAATGTCAAGATAATCCGTAAAGGAAATCTACCATTTACTTTTATGCATTGTGAACCAAACATACCTTAAGAATGCTGTAGCTACACTGAAGCGGAAACATATCTTGTTTAATCCCTAAACCGAGTGGTTTTGCTGGAAAGCTGGGTGCAATACAAAAACACTTTACAAGGAGCCTACTGAATTGTCCAGACAGGACTAATCAACCTGAGCTGGATGACTCGTACACAGTAGCTGGGGGATGGTGCAGCAATTGATTACTTCTGCCTGTCAGGGACAACACAGTAAATACAGCCTTCTCGGCTTATGCTGGGCAGGACAAGGCCGGAGCAGAGCGTATATAGGGTGAGGAGAAGCACCGGGGCAGCCAGCCTCATTATCATAATTTTACAATTGTTTTTTCAGCAAACCCACTCAGCTCAGAGATGAAACAAGATATGTTTCTTCATCTGTGTAGCTACAGCATTCTCAGGGTATGTTTGGTTCATAATGCATGAAAGCAAATGGTAAATTTCCTTTAAATCATCATGCTGGTGTGAACTTGCAGAAACATTTTGAACTATTTAAAAATGTTAAAATTCACAAATTTGGCCTGTACCTTCTTGTCAAGATGACCATAGCAATATTCAAACTCTATGAGAGAATAAGAGGAAAGAAACAAGTTCAATGCAAACTTTACCAAATTATTTGGGAGGGCAAAAGGAGCAACTGCCTTAAAAAAATAAAAAGAATCATTTTCAATCTGTGCGTATAAAGCGCCTTCATATTCTGCCGTGTTTTATCGATCATGGGGTAACTGTACAAATAAAATAAGACATTACAGAGCAATAACATTATCAGATAAAACAATAATATTCATGTAAAGTTTGTAGATAGTTAGTACACATTTATCTCACCTAACCCAGCTGTAAAATAAGTTTATTGTTGTGATTTGGTAAATGAATTTGTCTCTTGCACTGGGAGAAAGTGCTGCATGAGAAATGTTTAGTTGTGAATCAGAATTACCTGCATACAGCATCACACTGCTGCCACCTAGTGGCCCTGTAGACTAAAATAGTTTCCATAAAGTTATCACACCAAATATTATTTTGTAATAATATTGTATTATTGGCTAGCTCAATGTGTACTTATTGTATATATTATTTATCAAGGAATATTACAGTGCATAATAGGAGTAGTAGTACATACCCAGGGGTGTAACTATGAGAGGCAGGGTCCCGTAGCAAACTTCTGAATGTATTCTTTGTATACTCTCATACATACAGTGGGTACGGAAGTATTCAGACCACTTCCTAACTATTTGTTTTGCTCTATTTTAACTCCTTAAGGACGTGGCCCCTTTTCCTTTTTGCATTTTCATTTTTCACTCCGCACCTTCAAAAATCTGTAACTTTTTTATTTTTCCATGTAAAGAGCTGTGTTTGCGCCTGTTTTCTACGTACCAAATTGTACTTCGTAGTGATGGTATTGAATATTCCATGCCATGTACTTGGAAGCAGAAAAACAATTCTGAATGCAGTGAAAATAATGAAAAAACGCATTTGTGCCATATTCTTGTGGGCTTGGATTTTACATCTTTCACTGAGCGCCCCAAATGAGTCCACTTTATTCTTTGGTTCTGTACGATTACGTGGATACCAAATTTGTATAGATTTTATAATGTTTTCATACATTTCCAAAAATTAAAACCTTCTATGCAAAAAAAATAAAAATTCTTCATTTTGCCATGTTCATACTTCAGTGCACGGAGCTGTGGGTGGTGTCATTTTTTGTGAATTTTGATGACGTTTTTATACTATCATTTTGAGGACTGTACAACCTTTTGATCACTTATTATAGAATTTTTTGTATTTTTCAAAATGGCAAAAAAGTGTCACTTTTGACTTTGGGCGCCATTTTCCGTTACGGGATTAAACGTGGGGAAAAATTGTTATATATTTTGATATATTGGACATTTTGGGACGCGATGATACCAAATATGTTTCTGAAAGGGGGGTGATTTAAACTTTTACTTGTTTTACTAATTTTTCATATTTTTTTAACATCTAAAAAATTTTTTTTTTACATTTATTTCAGATCATCCAGGGTAATTTAACCCTGCAGGGTCTGATTGGTAATACTATATACTGCAATTCTACTGTATTGCAGTATATACCAATATTACAATGATTTCTAATAGCCCGCCATCTGCTGTCTATTAGAGATCATTGCACATGGCAAGCCTGCGAGTCTCAATGAGACTGCAGGCTGCCATGCCAACCGATCTAAGATGGCGGCTCCCATGTAAAGGTAAGTTAGGTGGCGCAGTCGGGTTCTACTTAACAGGTTAACCGCGGCAGTAACAGGCGGGCTTCAGCTGTGTTATACAGCTGTCACCCGCTGTGTATGGAGAGAGCTCAGCTCGTGAGCTCTCTCCATACACCCTTCGCAGCATGAGGACGATATAGTTTGTCCTCGGTCGTGAAGGTGAACCAAAAAATGTTTGTGCACTCTGTCGGGGCAGTGCAGGGGGGGCTAAATTCATGCAGAACGTACTCCACAACTCATGAATTTGGCGCACCCTGCACACGCAAACAGTTTTCACTGTTTTTGATAAATGTGGGCCACAGTTATTAATTCATATACACATTTATGCACTTGGACACACACACATGCACAAATATAGAGTATAAACACATCACGGATACACACACATATACAGCACATATACAGTACATCACATACTGCATATGTTATATACATATTATGCTGTACAATGGTGCACATCTTCCATTCTTCAGTGTCAGGTTGGATGATGGGGACCCCTGGCACTGTGGGCCCCATAGTGGCTGCTACCACGGTATTTATGCCCCTTTACATACCCTTTGTCTAGCAACAGCACATTATTTTAACATTTTTTACCAGTGGTATACATAGATCTTATCTGTTATCTGTGATGAGTCTGATCCTCAGATGACTTTAATTCACATCCCATTAGCTGGAATATGTACTGTATAGGCCAGTGATGGCGAACCTTTTAGAGAGCGAGTGCCCAAACTACAACAAAAACCCACTTTTTTTTATTTCAAAGTGCCAACATTGCAATTTAAGCAATAACTTATTGCTTACTGCTTTGTCAAAGTTTTTAACTGCATTGGCACCCTGAGGACATCAATACAGTAGAAAGTGAAGAAATTCAGATTATTATTGTAGCTTTACTTCAGGGTCCCCTGTACAGGAAGAATTGCAGGACCCATGGCAGGAGCTCAAATTATAATCCCGCACTATCCATATCTCCTCACTCCTCCTGCAGTCCTAGGCAGCCAAGGATGTGTTGTTTTAAAATAGTACAGTAGAGTGCAGATTGTCCTGTGTAACAGGAGACTGCAGGAGGAGGCTACTGGTCCTGTCTTATTAACTCTATGCTAAGAACCTAGGTGCCCACAGAGAGGGCTCTGAGTGCCACCTCTGGCACCCGTGCCATAGGTTCGCCACCACTGATATAGGCTGTAAGCCCTTGATAGTAGCACCATCACCGTCAGTGTTTGAATTTGTTGTCGTGTCTACTTTTTGATTTTGCACACATCCTCTGAATTGGCACTATATCAAAGTAAACATCATTTTCATTGTACATTCTCTGTATCTTTTATAGCACATTAAAGGATCCAATTTCTACAAAAAAAAAATCAAAGATGGCCACCTTTGGTCACCCTCACTAAGCTGTCAGCTTCAAGTACTGACCAGATTATGCAACTACCTTCCAGACCAACCTGGGGTAGATTGGGTGTTTTGGGTGCTCGATGTACGTGTAAGTCTTAAGCCTGCCAAATATTTATCTTTGCTCCAAATGGAAGAGCCGGAAGGTTATTGCCTCTTGCTCTGCCATAACTTAAACATTTATTTTGGCAATGTAGCTTTAAAGGGAACCTGTCAGCAGATATTGACCTAATAAACCACTACCAGTATGTCGTTGAGCAGCTGAACACCTTCCAGATCATGTTTCTTTCATGACCCAGTGTGGTGGCCTCAACAAGGAAATCAACTCAAATGCAAGGTAAATTGGTTGTGCAAAGTCTAGAGGCGGAGATTTTAACACTGAAGTCAAGCTCTCTCTTTCTCAGAAAAGGTCCTTTACTGTAATTGATGGTCCTGTATTAATGTGCATGATGTCAATCACAGAGGAGGAGACGTTCAGAGCTCCCTATCCTGACTTGAGTGTTAAATTCTTCTCCTGCTTGACTTTATACAACCAATTTACAGCTCACTTCAAAATAGATTTTCTGGATGTTGTCACCACACTGGGTCTTAAGAGAAACAAAAAGCAGAAGGTTTTATGTTGCTATTAAGGTAGTAGTTTATTAAGCCAATAACAGATGACAGGTTCCCTTTAAAGCATATAGAGTATTTGCATCCCACCAATGTGCAGACCTTTTATCAGCTAAAGTAAATCTACCATCAAAATCAAGTACGATAAACCAGGGACACTTACTCATGGATCCAGGCACCATGACTGTGGTAATCTTCTAATATTTAAAATGTGTAGCCCCCTTCCTTCTAAAATCTTTATAATTATACTAATGCGCCTGAAGGGTGATGCTCTTGCTTCACAGACTGTTACAGTGTGCAAGGAGCCCTTTGCCCCTCCCACTGTGTGCTGCAACTCCCTGTGCTGTAGTGAGAGAGCAGAGGTAGGGGGGAGGTGCTGAGGGAGCAGGGGGAGGCTGGGACTGTGCCACAGCCTGTGTATCTGCTCTACAGAGGGTCTCTGGCAAATGGCCCCATGTGAAACTTTAAACCTCATTAATAACATGTTCCCACACTGTCTTCAACCCTCTCCAAATGTCGCTCTATGGAGTCAGGTATTTTAAGAACTCTCATCTAATAATCTATGTGTTATTTTGAGCTCACCTTGAGTTACTTGACTCTCAATATTCCATTGGAGAGGTAAAAATCAGCTGATGGCGAGGTCTGAGAAAACCCTCTCACTGACCTCCCCCATTTATCCTTTGGCAGAATTAAGGAATTGACATGCCTGTATTGAGAAAAGGGACTCATCGGGATGTGGTAGTCACTGTGTAGTTCTCCCAAAGTTTTATATCACTTATCTTTTATATGTATGGGATGGTCTACCATATTGATACCCATCGTTTTCCATCCTGGAAAGAATGAATTAGTGTGATTTGCTGGAAACTCAATACTGTCCCATTAGTGTAAGAATAGTCCCATGAAAGAGAAAGCCATGACTTTTGTACAGGCCTCTTCATCACTGGGACCCAGGAAAATTACATAAATTCACCCAGACACCATGAAAAAACTATGGGTTGCTGAGTTGCCCCCCACTTTTTTCTCTCCTACAATCTTAGCGTTTTTAAGAAGTGGCCATGGGGAAGCTATTTATATGATCCCCAAGGATTTTACACAAGGCGTATAAATCTGTATATGATGAACAGTCCCAATGGTGACTGCAGCCGGAGCTTTATTAGTAAGCTACGGGAAATTCAGCTCCGCACCTAAAAAAAGGCAGCTCTGAGCCCTATAAAATATATTTAAAAAGTTATTTTGGTCTTATAGAAAAAAAAAAAGGGACACACAAAACTACACTTTATTTATATTCCACCCCACCCCACCCGTCTTCTTACCCCCACCCCGTACAACTGGTGACCCCAACCTGACTAGATACCTATAGTTCTCACTATAGGTAACCTTATTTCATCTGCCATTCTTCTAATGTACGCAGGCAGCTAGAAAGATTCGACCTAAAATCTGAAATATTATAATTAAACAAAAAGTTAAGCTTAAACTCTGTAAAATAAAAGCATGGTCCAAAGTATAGTAAAAGAACCCAGTCGTCAGTATTCGGATACACATCTCACTATTCTTGAGAATGACTTAAGATAGAATATAAAAATGATCTTGGCATATCTTACTGTTTCAGATGCAAAAATAATTTCACATCGCTGGAAGGGATTGTCAGCTTATGTCCTTGTCCCTGAAAGCACTCCATTTTTACAGCCTCCTATTGCAATTCTCCATTCTTTTATACAGTAGACTGTAAATTGTAGGGTTATCATTCCAAATCATACTGTTAATTTTAGGTAACCCTGAACTAAAGATTTGATCAATTTTGTTACAAAATACTTTTTTTTGTATCTTACTTCATTTGCATCTGTAATGTGATCATATGGGTTTCCATTGGTTGATATGGCACATTGAGGTCCTACAATGACCTCCAGAGGCACTCACTACAGAAGCCTGATGAAGACACCATACTGATAGAAGGCTGTTATAATGCATGTTGCTCAGGGCTTCCTTTTGGGACACACAAGGACTTCCCTTCTTTTTATCTTGTAGATGATTTTGATGTTGCATTGGTGGACTATTTGTCAGGTGGACATGAGGCTTTGCTGTACTTTCCGAGGCTTCTATGATGGAAGCAGGACTGTGTCTTCTCTGTTGTAGATTTTAAGATGCTGGCCATAAGAAGGACGGGGGGCATCTCCACTCGTCATGCTTTATTATATTGCTTACAGGAGTACTGTATATCTATCTATATATAGAAAAGCAAAAAATGGCAGCACTCAGAGGCTTGCTGCCATTTTTTGCTTTTCTACATGTGGATGGATCTTGGTCAAGGGGATACTGTGCATATGTATCCACTGAGTTTGGTTCTTCTGTTAGTTTTATGGATAGATCTTAGTTCTGGTACTGAATTTATCTGCAGAGCCTGATTCTGGTGCTTTATTTCTAGATTGAGTTGAGCCATTACATGTGCTATTTTCTGGACAGAAAAATGTTCTGGTGCTGTATTTATGGAGAGAACTCAGTTCTGGTGCTGTATTCCTTTATGAAGTTTGATTGTGCTGTATACCTGTACATATCCTATTTCTGGTTCTGTATTCCTGGACAGAGCTAGGTTCTGGTACTATATTTCTGCATGGAGCCCAGTCATGGTGCTGTATCTCTGTGCTGATCTTGGTTCTGCTGTTGTAGCTGTATACACAGCTTGCACCTGGTGCTGCATTCCTGTACTGAGTTCAGTTCTGGTACTGTATAGCTGTACTGAGCCAATTGCAGCTTGCATTTCTGTACTGAATACAGTTCTTGTACTGTATATCTGTACTGAGCCAGTTGCTGGGGATGTACTTATCTGGTGCAGTATTCCTGTATGAACTTTGATGGTGCTGCATATGTGTACATATCCTATTTCTGGTTCTGTATTCCTGGACAGAGCTAGGTCTTGGTGCTGTATTTCTGGATGGAGCCCAGTCCTGGTGCTGTATTTCTGTGCTAAGCTTGGCTCTGATGTTGTATTTCTGTAATGAGCTGGGTTCTGCTGCTGTAGCCGAATACACAGCTTGCACCTGGTGCTGCATTCCTGTACTGAGTTCAGTTTTGGTACTGTATAGCGGTACTGAGACAATGGCTGGTGCTGTAATTATTTTTTTAATCAAGACAGTTCTTGAACTGTAATAATAATAATAATAATAATAATAATAATAATAATAATAATTGAACTGTTTTAGGGGCACAGTGTGGAATATTAGCAAAAACTGTTTAACTATCTCTATATCTGTTTAACATGGTCACAGATTAATGATAATGTATAGTTTTTAACCCAAACCTGGAAAAGGGAAGAATAGATCTGCAGTGGGTTACTCTTAATGTATAAAAAAGGGTTCAGACTTGTATCTTATCTTATGTTGCAAGACCTGTTAAATGATTAGAAATTGAGTTATTCAAGTAAGATTAGTCTAGATAACTATAGTAATAGAGCTAATACAGTGATGGACTGTCTGTAGAGATAAGTGAATCATCCAAGATTCACTTCCCTGAAGCTTCTCTGCTATTTACCTGTTAGAGTATCTCTAGTTTATATTCTTACACTGGACCCTGAAGAAGCTTCTCTCTATAACCTGATTAACCTGCCTTTGTAAGTGTTTTCTGACTTTTATATGCATGTACCTTTTTTTCACTATACTTATGGAAACAATGGATGAGATGTCATCTCTCCTACTTTCATAATTGGGGTCCGGAAGGCCCAGGGACCAGACTTGGTGTGGTGGAACAATAAGGGACAACTAGAAGGTGAAATTGTGTTTTTTTTGTTTCTTTTGGGCTTATTTACTTAACAACTTTAAAAATGCCAGGAAAGCTTTGTGCACATAGTTTCTCATATCATAAAAATATTAAGCACAGGCAGTCCCCTACTTAAGGACACCTGACTTACAGACAACCCCTAGTTAAAGAAGGACCCCTTTGCCCACTGTGACCTCTGGTGAAGCTCTCTGGATGCTTTACTATTGTCCGAGACTGCAATGATCAGCTGTAAGGTGTCTGTAATGAAGCTTTATTGTCTGGAGCTACAATTATAAAATATACAGTTTCGACTTACATTCAAATTCAACTTAAGGACAAACCTATCGAACCTATCTTGTACATAACACTGGGGACTACCTGTAATAAGAGATTTTCAAAAAGAAAAGAAGTCAAAGTGGGCCGGTATTTCTTCGGATTGTTGCTCTGGTATAAAACTTTGATGCCTGTGTTATTACATTGCCTTGTGAAACGCCCTTTATACAGAAGGGAATCACGTGCATTTCTAACATCTACAGTATGTGCCATAGAGGCTTTGCTGTATCTAGAAAGGTTACACTGCAAAGGGAAATGTTGTGTTTGAAGTTGAAGCAAGTTTTCATGTGGGGAATTCTGCAATACATCTTATGTCCGGGTCCCTTTATATACCAATATTTACATATCAAATACCAGGGATCTCAAGTGATTGTCCTTTCTAGTATTAGGATTAGAAACACAATAACGAGACTTACTCAATGTCAAATCATACAAGTGTTGGATAAAGAGTAAATTAATGACCAGATTGAACATAGAAACAGAGGCAGCTTTCCTTATGTTATATTCTAATTTAAAGGCATTTTAAGCCAAGATTACATCAAAGAATATCACACAGTTATTATGTTTTAGTTTTGTTATTATTTTCTCTTTTCATGTAAAATTTGACTATTATTCTAAGTATTTGGCTCTAGAAATGGCGATAAGCATTAAGTTAAAGGGAATCTTTCAGCAGTTTTGACAATACATAGTTGCAGACATTGTTATGCAGCAGCCCTGGAGAGCTGTGTAGTCGTACATTTGTGTATGTTATTGGTAGTGCTCTGGGCGGGTCTTTCAGCCTGAAGAGCTGTCTGCTCTCTGCACTGTACTCCACAGCCCTACACCTTTGCCAATAGTAGGAAATGTATCACAAATTTGGTTGGATACTTAAAGCAGTCACTCAGAGCAGAGGGGAGGGGCTGTGAAACAGTTCATCGCAAAGAACAGAAAGCTCCTTAGGCTGATTGACACATCCAACTTGGATGAAGTTTTGACAGTCTTTCTGTTAATTATTTCACACAGAATGAAATGGTTCCACAAATCTCCAGGGGCATATACATGGCACTGTCTGCAGTTTATCATGGCCACAACTTAATATCAGCAAGAACTGACAATGTCGCTGAACTGGTCTACTATCCAATGTGCACAGGGGCTTCTGAGAAAAGCTGCTTCTGTGACCACCCTATCACAATAGGTCCCCCTTTTTTTGTGCAGTCACTGAAGTGTCATTTGTGCTCAGGCCACAGTCTGGCATTTTAGTCTCGATTACAAAATGGGGCAACAACCGCAGTTTTTTAATTTACTAAAACACATTTCTACGTGCAAGCAACAATAGGGCTTATTTACTAAGGGTTGCGGATCGCACTTTTGTCATACTGTGCACCATTCTCGGGGATAATACAGCTTTGACAGGTATTTAACAGGTGTCTGCGCTGGGATTGCGTCGCACGTGATCGTTTTTTGCCGTAGCTGTGCTGTCTTTCATGTGACACAAATTGGCGGGTGTGCCGTCGGACGATCCAACAGATTCGGACTGAGCGCAGGATTTAACTTTCAAAGACAATGCACTTATATGCACCACAAAGAAGAAGTTCAACTCCGTCGAACCTCCGTCGGACAATGCACTTTCGGTGAACTCTGCAGACGGGTAAGTAAATGTGCTCCAATGGGGCAGATTAACTTACCCGGCCCATTCGCGATCCAGCAGCGCGTTCTCTGCGGTGGATTCGGGTCTTCCGGCGATTCACTAAGGCAGTTCCTCCGACATCCACCAGGTGTCACTGCTGCGCTGAAGTCCGCCGGAGTTCACGATCCTATACCTGGTGAAGGTAAGTGCGTATCCCACGCCCCTTTTTTTTTTTTAATGCGGTGGTTTCTCCGAATCAGTCAGGTTTTCGTACGGCCACGCACCCCTATTTCTGTTGCAAATTGGCGGGCGTGCCGTCGGACGATCCGACAGATTCGGACCGAGCGCAGGATTTAACTTTCAAAGAAAATGCACTTATATGCACCACAAGGAAGAAGTTGAACTCCGTCGAACCTGAGCGGGGAAGAGACAAATGCTGGATATCGGGCGCACGATCTTCGTGAATCGCGGCAGAGTGCATTATCATCGGACAATGCACTTTCGGTGAACTCTGCAGATGGGTAAATTAATGTGCCCCAATGCGGCAGATTAACTTACCCGGCCCATTCGCGGTCCAGCGGTGCGTTCTCTGTGGTGGATTCGGGTCTTCCGGCGATTCACTAAGGCAGTTCCTCCGACGTCCACCAGGTGTCCACCGGAGTCCACGATCCTATACCTGGTGAAGGTAAGTGCATGTCCCGCGCCACTTTTTTTTTAATGCGGCGGTTTCTCCGAATCCGTTGGGTTTTCGCACGGCCACGCCCCCCTATTTCTGTTGCGTGCATGCTGACGCCGTTGCGCCACAATCCGATCGTGTGCGCCAAAAACCCAGGGAAATATTCGGGTAACACATCGGGAAAACGCGAATCGGGCCCTTAGTAAATGATCCCCTATGTGTTTGCGTTGGACAGCCACTATTAATCTATCCATCTTCTTAGCGTTTACCTACTTTTTTTGTTAAATTTTTGTTTTCCCTTACTTTCCAAACATACTGTTCTGAAATATAAAACTAAACATCTGGAGAACTGAATATTTTATAGTCTATGTATATAGGTATTGAAGTTCTAAACAGGTGTGATTGGATCACTTACATGGGGTATACACAGTGGGTTTCTTTTGTGTGCACCTGGTTTTGGAATGTTCTCAGCTTCTTGGTGGAGATAGATTATCATCACTTATAGTAGATTAGTTTGCCTTAGAACATTTACTACTGTAGTCCTGCTGTTGTTCTATAGAGTACATAGAAGGGGTCCTATACAGTATATATAATACGTTTTTTACCTTGTAGTCACTGAATACACATGGTTCCTATAACAGTATCATACAGTATCGTATATTAATTTCTGTAAAATAAAGTGCATATTTTAGAAAGACAAAATAATGGAATCGTTCATAGCGTGTTTCTGGATGTGACAGCTTTTATATTACGGCCATGTGCTGCGGAGATGATGAGTCACAGCTGACAGTACACAATAGAAAACTCACCTGCAAAATAGCCCTCAGTTCTCCGGCTTCCTAATTAAGTAACGGAACATTCTGGAAAACAAACACTTAGTGCTTGCAGCTTGCAGAGAAAATACCCTGACAAATGGAAGTGTTTTCTTATCTGTTGTTTGTATTGTTCAATGTAAAAAGGCAAAGACACAGACTGGTACATGATCTTGCCCACCTTACCACCCATGGGAACTTGACTAGATTTAAAGGGGTTTGCCCACAAACAAAAGTTAGGCCCTATCCACTCATTTGCTGATCAGTAGGGGTCTCTGTCGATCCTCAGACTAATGGAGTGGACGGCTTCCCATGACCGTGTGCTCTACAAATTTACACGGAGCTGACGGAAATTGCCGAGCACCGCACTCAGCGATCTCCTTCAGCTCCATAGAGATGGAAAATGCATTGGACACAGCCTCCAGCCAATATTAGTCTGACCGGCCTCTGCCCCGCCAGTATATAGCCTGCCAGCCCCTGCCCCCCCCCCCCCAGTATATAGCCGACCAGCCCCTGCCCTGATTTATCCAAGCCTATTAAAAAAAATTAACACTGTACTCACCTTTCCGACGCCCAAATCCTCCAACCCCGCAGATCCCCTTGATGCTACGGCTACGTTTTTGGGTCCTCCAGCTTCCTGTCCCCGCGTGGCCAGCACACACAATGATGTCAGCCGCTTGCCAACTTCATTGTTTGTGCACCACCAGCATTGAGTATATTCAGTATATAGTTTTACATATTCATAAATTATAAATTCCAACTTCATTCTATCCACCTTTGTGACTCCATAGAGAGCGTGTTGCACATATCCTTCATGCATAGTGAGGGTTGTCCCCACTTTTTCTGCTGATTTTGATGGTTCACATATAAAATATGGTACACACATCATGTTATGTCTCTTTCTGAAGCTCCACATATAAAACATAATAGACATGGATGAAAATTGATTTATAGATGATTTATAGATTATACCACATATTTTTAATCTAAATCTCATATGAATCTTTTAATGAATTTTCATGAACTCCTTTGAACCTTACATTGATTTTTATGGATGTTTTATGAATTTTCTATGTATCTTTTAAAAATTTCCTGTAGTTGATCCACCTAAAAAACTAAATATGTATTGTCTCTACAAGTTTTATCAGAATTGACTATTTATGTATGAACATGAGCCTTTATTTGTATGAATATATACAGGTATTTGTATATATTTGTAGAACTAGAAGATTCTCATATAGCACTTCTACATATTACAGAATTACCTGGACGTGAAGAAGGGGCAAACTGTTCCAAAACGCGTTGTCCTACTTCTGCATTTAATCTCTTATGTCAAAAGTTGTAAATATGCAATAAATGTTCTTTATTATGAATTCATGTTTGATGAACTATATACAAATTAGCATTTACTAGGCAATATAGACTTATTGGGGCATATTTATCAGGACCTCTGCGCCACGCCAAAGGGGGGGTCGCAGGCGGCCAAGCGGAGGGCGCGGCCAGCCGGAAGTGGGCCGGCGCAGGGCATTACTGTCCCCGCTCCTTTCATATGTGAAAAGTCGCCGGCTGCGTGTTTTTCTACGCCCCTTGATGTATCCTGCTGCGAATATGCAGCGGCGGGGCTTTCATACGCTGGCGCACAATAAATATGCCCCATTGTCAGGATGCGGATCTGTGGATCCTCTAGACCTTCGCGGGAGGTGGTACTAGCCAACACCTGGGACCGGAATCTAAGTGGCACCTGGTCTTCACCAGAGCCCAAAGCAAAGCGGGATGGTCTTGCTGCGGCTGGGTGCCACCAGGTCGTTCCACAGGTGCGACTAGCCCGCAGTGGCAGCCAAGGTCGAGATACCTTTGCAGGAGACAGTCTTGTGGTAAGGTTCAGGCACACAGTCAGGGCAGGTGGCAGAGATACAAGGTCAAGTCCAATCCGGTATCAGCAACGGGAGGTCCAGGCAGGTGGGACGGAACACAGGAACGGCCTCGAACACACAGGTGCACGGGAACAGGAACACACAGGAGCACGGTAGCAGGAACGTAGGAACATAGGAACAGGAACGCAGGAACACAGGAACTCAGGAGCAGGAACACACAGGAACGCAGAAATACTCAGGGATATCGCAGGAGAGCTTTCTCAATGGCATAGGCACAAAGATCCAGCAGGGTGTGCAGGAAGAGGATTATATATTTTCTGAAAATGGCCAGTGCCAATTAATGGCACGCTGGCCCTTTAAATTCAGTTGGGAACGCGCGCGCATGGCTGAGGGAGTCGGAACAGGAGCCGGGACAGGTGAGACGCGCGGGCATTGCGCCAGCAGAGGCAGAGGGACACGGGTGAGCCTGCGACCCACGATATGGGTCGCGGGACCACCCGTGACACCTATGCTATAAGCAGCGTGACCTATTTACTGGTCCCCGTGGGAGTAACAGTCATTCCTTCCCAGAGGAACCTATATCACATTATATTCCATTTACACCCTTTTCATCTCCATGGAGCGCTTTGTTACCCTCTAAAAATCCCAACTTTTGGGATAGGCACAGGACAAAAGGGGCCAAGAAATTTTGTACCTTAAGCAGGGGCAGATTAAGACTGACATGGGTCCTGGACTGTATGAACATTATTGAATCAGCTTCTTGGAGAATGGAGGATGTGTCCCTTCACCCTGCTTTCAAAATGCGGCTTCAGTACCTTTGGAAGGTACAAGCGTATTGAGAGCAGTAACAGATATACAAGGATCTCATTGGCGAAGCTCATTTTCAGTTCAAAATTTGGTGGGTGGTTTGGAGGGTCATGGGCCCCCTGGATGGTTTAGGCCATTGGCTACTGCCAAAACACCAATATTATAATCCACTACTGGCCATAACCCATGCCCATTGTCCCCTCACTTATCACATTCCCCAGTATAGTATCATATTCACCTAAATGTTCCCTCATTCCTCTATGGATCCATATATAATACCCTCTAATGCCACTCAGCATCCTGGAAAGTTAGGAGGTATGCACTTGGGTCTTTTTGATATTTCACTTGGGCCTCCTCCCCCTTGCCCTCCTATTGATGAGATAAGATGGATTAGGTAAACAATAGAGATGAGCGAGTATACTCGTCCGAGCTTGATGCTCGTTCGAGTATTAAGGTACTCGAAACGGCTCGTTGCTCGGACGAGTATTTCTCCTGCTCGAGATCGAGCATTTAATTAAAAAAACACAGTGAAGAACAATGAAGAATAGAATAAAAACAGTGAACACAGGATCATTTAAGTGAAAAACACAGTGAAGAACACAGTGAAGAATAGATTACAGATGTTCTGCACATCTGCTTACTTGTCGGAAGATACGCGCGGAACGGCAGCAGGGAGACATCAAGCAGCACGGGGGAGACATCAAGCAGCAGGGAGACATCAAGCAGCACGGGGGAGACATCGGGCAGCACGGGGGAGACATCGGGCAGCACGGGGGAGACATCGGGCAGCACGGGGGAGACATCAAGCAGCACGGGGGAGACATCGGGCAGCACGGGGGAGACATCGGGCAGCACGGGGGAGACATCGGGCAGCACGGGGGAGACATCGGGCAGCACGGGGGAGACATCGGGCAGCACGGGGAGACTTCAGTGGAAGAAGAGGAGCGGATCCCGGGACAGCGTATCTCCCGACAAGTAAGCAGATGTGCCGAACATCTGCAATCTATTCTTCACTGTGTTTTTCACTGCGTTTTTCACTTAAATGATCCTGTGTTCACTGTTTTTATTCTATTCTTCACTGTTCTTTACATCTGCTAACTTGTCAGGAGATAATATACGCGCAGAACAGTGAAGAATAGATTGCAGATGTTTGCATACATCTGCTAACTTATCAGAAGACATTCTTTTTCAATTAAATAACACATTTTATTCCTGAACCATGGTCCCCTTGAAAAATTCTCGGGTCTCCCATTGACTTCAATGGGGCTCGTTATTCGAGACGAGCACTCGAGCATCTGGAAAAGTTCGTCTCGAATAACGAGCACCCGAGCATTTTAGTGCTCGCTCATCTCTTGTAAACAATTCAATAAAAAAGTAACTACATATAAAGGAGATATTTTGTACCTGCTATTTTGGCTGCTTTTTCTACAATTATAATGTATGATCCATCTTTTTTAGTCAGGACACAAGTTCTGGGAACAAGTGTAAAAAACTCACAGAGCATGAAGACATCAAAGAAAGGTGGAAGACTTGTGTTTCGCCCAAAGATAGAAAGTAGAGAGACCAGAGTTCCATTACAGGGGGGACACCAAAAGGATGGCTTTACCCGCTGCCTGCCATGAAGGTAGAGCAGTAGAGCAGACTTATTCTCCTTACCAAACCATGCATAAAGGTACACAGGTTCTCAGAAGACCCATAAGCATGGCATATGACCAATTCATACCAATACGTACTACACAGAAAGACTTTTTTGCTTCCACATACTATTGACTTTCTATACATATTAAAAAGGTTCAATAGGATCAAAAGGATCAAACTGCAGCTGCCATCTTTAATGGCTGTGCACCTGTAGATGTGACCTCACTACTGGACATATGTATACAAAAAGGCTGGCGGTTGTGGGAGGTGCCGCATTCAACCAGAGTGAGGTGAGTATGGCTTGTAAATTATTTTTATACCCCCCACCCCCCACCCCCCACCCTAGGCCCATGTACAAAATATCCAGACCCTGGACAACTTTTCTATTTTTCTAAGTGAAGTGGTGTAGGAAACTAAAAAGATAAATTCCAACATAAAGAGATTACAAAAAATACATAATTTTTTATATGTTAATGGTATAATTTGAAAAATGTAATTAAAAGATTAAAAAATGTAAGGTCACTGATAAGGTCACTGTTTTTTTAGGTCAGTATGATGAAAAATGTATAATAGGAAGACTGGAACTTATTTGATTTTGGATCCACTCTTATATTTCGTTAACAAACATTGATCCAAGACTCCTTGAAGTATGTATCCAAAGGATCCTAAGTATACAGCATAAAAAGTGAGGAAAGTGTAGCCATGCACAAGCTACCGCTGAGGATATTTGGACATTTTCATAAGTAACTACTGTGAGTGTAGGGTAAATTGCACAAATGTATCCCTTGGCAGATTTGGTTTATACCTCTAATTCCCCCCACAAAAAATGTAAATTAATTGCAATTCCTTGCACACCCATTTTTCCCATTACACCATTATAGGTGGCGAAGGTGGCCACCACCATTTCTGCCACATTTCTACTCTTGGCAGGACCTGCCATAGAATTATTCGCTTGTAGGTATATCCAGCATGACGAGAGGGGTAGGGGGAATCATCACAAGCCGGCGCACCACCAGCTAGCATGTGATAAATCACAACTATTGTATTATCATTTTGAGCTACAATATTGTGAAATTCTGTTTTTAGAAAAAAAACACCACACAAATATTTCCAGCCAAGAGGAGAGATAAGAAATGAGGCATGATGTAGAATGTAGCTGCTTACAGAAGTAACTGTGAAATAACATCATAACCACCAGCAAACAGTTAAAGGGGTATTCCAGGAATCAGCATAATTCATATACAAATAGGTCCTTAAAATATGAGCTAATATGTTATTAGTAGAGATGAGCGAACATACTCGTCCGAGCTTGATGCTCGTTCGAGCATTAGCGTACTCGAAACTGCTCGTTGCTCGGACGAATACTTCGCCCGCTCGAGAAAATGGCATCTCCCGCCGTTTTGCTTTTTGGCGGCCAGAAACAGAGCCAATCACAAGTCAGGAGACTGCACTCCACCCAGCATGACGTGGTACCCTTACACGTCGATAGCAGTGGTTGGCTGGCCAGATCAGGTGACCCTGGAATAGACTAGCCCCTGCCCGCGCTGATCATTCTCTATCTGGATGCCGCTAGGGAGAGAGCTGCTGCTGGTCAGGGAAAGCGTTAGGGTGTTCTATTAGAATAGTGTTAGGCAGGAGTGATTCTACAAGAACCCAACAGCCCTTCTTAGGGCTACAATAACGTTGTACATTTTTTTTTTTATTTGCTTGTGGCTGGGCTTGCTGGCACTAGTAGTGCAGCTAGTACCATATTGTGAGGAATTTGCAGGGGGACCTGCTACCGTTGTGTTTAGCTCTTAGTGACACACATATTCACCTCAAACACCAAAGTGGGACAATTTATTAGGGGTTTGATTAGAATTAGGCAGAGTCTGCTGATTTATTTTTTTTTTTTTACCTTTATTTCATTTTATAGCTCAAAATCTTCTTGCAAAGCAGTGTGCTTTCAGTGTCGGCTACAAAATAGCCATAGGAGAACCCCAACGGCTTACTTAGGCCTACAATAGCGTTATATTTTCCTTTTTTTGGTTTGCTTGTGGCTGGGCTTGCTGGCATTAGTAGTGCAGCTAGTACCATATTGTGAGGAATTTGCTGGGAGACCTGTGACCGTTGTGTTTAGCTCTTAGTGACACGCATATCCACCTCAAACACCGAAGTGGGACAATTTATTAGGGGTTTGATTAGAATTAGGCAGAGTCTGCTGATTTTTTATTTTTTTTTTTACCTTTATTTCATTTTATAGCTCAAACTCATCTTGCAAAGCACAAAATCCAGTTGTGTGCTGTCAGTGTAGGTTAGAAAATAGCCATAGCAATAGGATAGCATCGTTTTGGTTAAAAAAAAAAAAAAAAAAAAAAAAAAAAAATAAACACAAAAAAAAAAAAATTAAAAGTTTACACTTTAATTTGGAAAATGTTTAACCCGAGGGCTAGGGGTAGAGGACGAGGGCGTGGACGTGGGCGTCCAACTACTGCAGGGGTCAGAGGCCGTGGTCCTGGGCGGGGTGAGACACCACCTGCTGATGAGGGAGCAGGGGAACGCCGCAGAGCTACACTCCCTAGGTTCATCATGTCTCAAGTTACTGGGACTCGTGGTAGAGCACTGTTGAGGCCAGAACAGTGCGAAGAGGTGATGTCGTGGATTGCGGACAATGCTTCTAGCCATTTGTCCACCAGTCAGTCTTCCACGCAGTCCACCCATGTCACCGAAATCAGCACTCCTCCGGCTCCTCCACCTCAGCCTCCTTCCCCCAGTCTGCCCCCTCCCAGCAAAATTTGGCATTTGAAGCGGCATACTCTGAGGAACTGTTTTCTGGACCCTTCCCACAGTCACAAACCACTTGTCCTGCTGCTGCTGAGCAATTTTCCGATGCCCAGGTTTTCCACCAGTCGCAGTCTGTGGGTGATGATGACATTATTGACGTAGTGGAAGAAGTGTGTAAAGAGGTGTCGGACGATGAGGAGACACGGTTGTCAGACAGTGGGGAAGTTGTTGTCAGGGCATGAAGTCCGAGGGGGGAGCAGACTGAGGGATCGGAGGATGATGAGGTGACAGACCCAAGCTGGGTTGATAGGCCGGGTGAACACAGTGCTTCTGAGACGGAGGCGAGTCCTATAGCAGAACAGGTTGGAAGAGGCAGTGGTGGGGCCAGACGGAGAGGCAGGGCCAGAGCTGGTGCATCAGCGCCAAATGTTGCCCGTAGTCAAGCTCCCGTGGCGAGGGCTAGATTTTCAGAAGTCTGGAGGTTCTTTAAAGAAACACCGGATGACCGACGGACTGTAGTGTGCAACCTTTGCCAAACCAGGATCAGCAGGGGTTCCACCACTACTAGCTTAACTACCACCAGTATGCGCAGGCATATGAATGTTAAACACCCCACTCAATGCCACCAAGCCCGTTCACCTCCGGCCGGGCACACCACTGCTCCTTCCCCTGTGTTATCTGCTAGTCAGCCCCCTGCCCAGGACCACGGCCCAAACACCTCCCGTGCGAAAACCCCATCTTCGCCTCCACGATCCTCCACAGCATCCACCAGCGTTCAGCTCTCCATACCCCAGACGCTGGAGCGCAAAAGGAAGTATAGCGCAACCCACCCACATGCCCAAGCCCTCAACGTCCACATCTCCAAGTTGCTTAGCCTGTAGAGGCTGCCCTATAGGCTGGTAGAGACCGAGGCCTTTCGAAACCTCATGGCGGCGGCCGCCCCTCGGTATTCGGTCCCCAGCCGCCACTACTTTTCCCGATGTGCCGTCCCAGCCCTGCACAAGCACGTGTCAGAGAACATCATCCGTGCCCTGACCAACGCCGTTTCTGACAAGGTCCACCTGACCACGGACACGTGGACGAGTGCTGCCGGGCAGGGCCACTATGTATCGCTGACAGCACATTGGGTTAACTTGGTGGAGGCTGGGACCGAGTCTGACCCTGGGGCTGCTCATATACTGCCAACGCCGAGGATTGCGGGGCCTACCTCGGTCAAGGTCTCAAAGGTCTACTATGCCTCCTCCTCCTCCCACCCCTCCTCCACCTCCTCCTCCTCCGAATTACCATCCGTGGGCATGGCGCCATCAGTCGGTAGCTCTAGGCACAGCAGCAGTGCCATTGCTAAGCGACAGCAGGCAGTGCTCAAACTGCTGAGCCTAGGCGATAAAAGGCACACCGCCCAAGAGCTATTACAGGGCATCACGGCGCAGACTGATCTGTGGCTGGCACCGCTGAACCTGAAGCCAGGCATGGTTGTGTGTGACAACGGCCGTAACCTGGTGGCGGCTCTGCAACTCGGCAGACTGACACATGTGCCATGCCTGGCCCATGTGTTAAATCTCATAGTTCAGCGTTTCCTCAAGACATACCCCAATCTGTCTGATTTGCTCACAAAGGTGCGCCGCATCTGTGCGCATTTCAGGAAGTCCAGCACAGATGCTGCCACTCTCAGGGCAGCGCAGCGCCGCCTCCAACTGCCCGCTCACCGACTGTTGTGCGACGTGCCCACGAGGTGGAATTCAACATTAACCAGGTTATCCAGAGTTTACCAGCAGCGCAGAGCGATTGTAGACTGCCAGATGTCAACTTCCACCAGAACTGGTAGTCAGGTCAGTCAGCTTCCTCAAGTCTACAATGAAGAGTGGACGTGGATGTCTGATATCTGTCAGGTGCTGAGTAACTTTGAGGAGTCAACACAGTTGGTCAGTGGCGATGCCGCCATCATCAGCCTCACCATCCCGCTGCTTGGCCTGTTGAAAAACTCTCTGGTCAGCATGAAGTCGGAAGCTTTGCTCTCGTCACAAGAGACGGGGGAAGAAGATTCCCTTGTTGATAGCCAAAGCACCCTTAGGTCTGTTTCTCAGCGCATATCGGAGGAGGTGGAGGAGGATGAGGAGGAAGAGGAGGAGAATGTTGGCGAGACACAAGAGGGGACCATTGTTGAGTCCTTCACTGTTCAGCGTGTATGGGCAGAAGAAGAGGAGTTGGAGGAGTTGGAGGAGGAGGAAATGGACAGTCAGGCCAGTGAGGGGAGTGAATTTTTGCACTTTGGGACTCTGGCGCATATGGCAGATTTCATGCTAGGCTGCCTATCCCGTGACCCTCGCGTTCAAAGAATTTATTCCAGCACCGATTACTGGGTATTCACTCTCCTGGACCCACGGTACAAGCAAAATCTTTCCACTCTCATCCCTGGAGAGGAAAGGAGTGTGAGAATGCATGAATACCAGCAGGCCCTGGTGCACAAGCTGAAACAGTATTTCCCTTCTGACAGCGCTAGCGGCAGAGGGCGTACTTCTGCGGGACAAGTAGCGAGGGAGAGTAGGCGAGCAGGCAGCTTGTCCAGCACTGGCAGGGGTACGCTTTACAAGGCCTTTGCCAGTTTTATGTCACCCCAGCAAGACACTGTCACCTGTCCCCAGTCTCGGCAGAGTAGGGCTGATCTTTACAGAAAGATGGTGAGGGAGTATGTAGCTGACCATACCATCGTCCTAAATGATCACACAGCTCCCTACAACTACTGGGTTTCAAAGCTGGACATGTGGCATGAACTGGCGCTGTACGCCTTGGAGGTTCTTGCCTGCCCTGCCGCTAGCGTGTTGTCCGAGCGGGTTTTCAGTGCAGCTGGTGGCATCATCACCAATAAGCGTACACGCCTGTCGACTGACAGCGGTGACAGGCTGACGCTTATCAAGATGAATAAAGCCTGGATTTCTCCGGATTTTCATTCTCCAACAGGTGAAAGAAGCTCAACCTGAATAACGTATGCACTCCTCCTCCTCATTGTCCTCCTTCTCCTCCTCTTTGTACACTAAAGCATAGGAAACTGGCTATTTTTTGCCAGGGCCAACTGGCTCTAGCTATAGTACTCTATGTATTTAATTTTTCTGGAGGGCCACCTACCCGGTCCTCTGTTTTAAGCAATTTTTGGGAGTGCCACATACAGGCACTAAATCTATTTAATTTTTCTGGAGGACCACCTACCTGCTCCTCTGGTTTGAAAACTTTTTTGGACTGCCACATACAGGCACTCAATTTATTTAATTTTTCTGGAGGACCACCTACCTGCTCCTCTGATTTGAAAACTTTTTTGGACTGCCACATACAGGCACTCAATTTATTTAATTTTTCTGGAGGACCACCTACCTGCTCCTCTGGTTTGAAAACTTTTTTGGACTGCCACATACAGGCACTATCCAAATTAAATTGTCTCCATAGCAGCCTCCACATGTCGTCTTTTTAGCTGGCTCCACACGTTGTCTCCATTGCTACCTCCACACGTCATCGCCATAGCTGCCTCCAAAAGTCGTCCATATAGCTGCCTCCATACATGGTCTCCTTATCAAACGAACTGTGTCAGGCAGAATTTTGGGTTGTTTTCATGGATTCCGCATCAAACTTGTTAACTTTGTCGCCACCCTGCTGTGTAATCCACAAAATATAATGGCAAACTTTTATCATTTACCAATATTATTTCAGCGCTTCTTGCGCATCTGTTTACATTCCCCTCACCCGCCATATCCTAAACTTATAAGAACGCTACTACACTTGATCTTATACAAGAGGTTCTTAGAAGTGCTGTTTGGGGAGTAGCCTAGAGACAGGGGCTTGGATTGGAGAAAGATCGCCTGGCAGCGGAGCGCCAGCTCCATCTCAAGATCCAACTAACATAGCTTTAACTGCAGCACCTTTAATCTACTACTAGTTCACTGCCTCCATACATCGTCCCCTTATCAAACGAGCTGTGTCAGGCAGAATTTTCAGGTGTTTCACCAGATACATAGTGGAACGCGGCCCATCTGTCGCCGCCATGCTGGAGACCTGAAGTTGCAATCATAGCAGCGCAATATGGATGCCCCATACTGTCGCTCTTAATCATGGAACCATTTCCGTAAAAACAATTAAAAATAGAACCACTATGCTATTCCATTATTCCTAGGTGAAATATTCAAACGACCCGGCCTGCTTTGAAAATTATAATTTTTTCAAAGTAAACGCTTCTGGCCCCCAGGCCCATTTTGGGTGGGGAGGAGCCGAGAGACAGGGGCTTGGACAGGCGAAAGCTCACCTGGCAGTGGACCGCCAGCTCCATCCCAAGATTAGGCAGCCTCAGAGGCATCCATGCATGCTGCCCCTGCTGTTTCCTGTCCATTGTGCCTCCACGATCCTCCACAGCGTCCACCAATGTCTCATTTCAACTCTCTATACCCCAGACGCTGGAGCACGAGAGGATATGCAGCACATCATCCCCTTATCAAACGAGCTGTGTCAGGCAGAATTTTCAGGTGTTTCACCAGATACATAGTGGAACTCGGCCCATCTGTCGCCGCCATGCTGGAGACCTGAAGTTGCAATCATATCAGCGCAATATGAATGCCCCATACTGTCGCTCTTAATCATGGAAGTCGTCTCCATGGCTGCCTCCACATGTCGTCCCCTTATCAAAAGAGCTGTGTCAGGCTCATTTTTCGGGTGTTTCACCAGATACGTTATGGAACTTGGTCACTATGTCGACACCATGCTGTGTTATCGACTAAATATACCGTTCACAGAGGAAATCATTTCACCTCCTTTGGTGAAACCTGAGTCCATTTAGGGTATGTCGCCATGAGACTCTCTAGCCTGCCACTGCTGCCGCTGCCTCTGCATGCCGTCCCCTATAGTGTCAGGGTCAATTAATGGATGTTTTAGATGCTATCTAGTCTCATTCGGTCACTCTGTCATGGCCATGCTGTTGCCCATAATTTTGGCATAATGGTGCGATTCAGCAGCCTCAGAGGCATCCATGCATGCTGCCCCTGCTGTTTCCTGTCCATTTCCGTGGTGTTTCCATCCTTTTCTGAGTTTCCCAGGTGTTTGGCCAAGCTTCCCTGTGCAGAGCCTTGGTCCCCTTGAAAAATGCTCGAGTCTCCCATTGACTTCAATGTGGCTCGTTATTCGAGACGAGCACTCGAGCATCGGGAAAAGTTTGTCTCGAATAACGAGTACCCGAGCATTTTAGTGCTCGCTCATCTCTAGTTATTAGTTATTATTAAAAAATTTTCTCACCTTAGTAGCAAAATGCTACTGGCCCTTTAATCTGCCCATTGATTTTCTTTGCGTGGAGCAGACAAAGGACATAAGATGGTGGCCACACGTCCGCATCACATGTCCTGCACCTGCCTGAAGGTCATGTGATCACTACTATGTTTGGCTGTAGTCGGTTGGTTGCAGTGCATCCAGTATGGCCAGTGTTGTGGTGAGACGTCATCTCAGTGAGGTAATGTGCAGTGATGCCGTTACACATCATTACTATGGTAACAGGGCAGCACAGTCTGTTACATTATCTCTGGGAGCAGAGCATAAGAGGGAGGAGGAGTTACAGAGAACTAAAGGATCATGAGACTTGTAGATTCCAGTGGTGGCCATATTAGTGATAACTCCACCTACTTTAGAGAGGCCATAAAACTTTGGGAATCATAAAATCAAACTATTATTTGTGACTAATGACATTTTGTTAAATTCAATTATTTATAGCATTATGGGTTTTTGTCCCAGACATTCATATTCCCAGGAATATAGATACCGTATATACTCGTGTATAAGCAGAGATTTTCAGCACAAAAAATGTGCTGAAAAATCTTACCTCGGTTTATACACGAGTCAATAACAAAAAAAAAATTAATACTCACCCTCCGGCACCTGAATCCTCGGCAGCGGCTCCCAGTCCTCCCAGGGGCAGGGCAGGCTGTATACCACTTGGGGCAGGGCAGGCTGTATACTACTTTGGGCAGGGCAGGCTGTATACTACTTGGGGCAGGGCAGGCTGTATACTACTTGGGGCAGGGCAGGCTGTATACTACACCCTCGGCTTATACTCGAGTCAGTAGTTTTTCCCAGTTTTGGTGGTAAAATTAGGGGTCTCAGCTTATACTCGGGTCGGCTTATACTCGAGTATATACGGTATATATATTTTTTATTTTATAATATCCCAAGACCCCAATCAGCAGTAAAACCACCAGTTCATAATTCCATTTCATTTAACCCCTTCCCGACATTTGACGTAATAGTACTGCATGGCGGGAGGTGCGTTCCCGCAAAATGCAGTATTATTACGTCAAGCTTCTGGCGCCGGCTCCTGAACGGAGCCGGCGCCAGAAGCTGCGGGTGTCGGCTATATATTATAGCCGACACCTGCCTCTAACACCCGCGATCGGAGATTTCTCCGATCGCGGGTGTTAACCCCTAACACGCCGCGGTCGCGATGACCGCGGCGTGTCAGAGGCATTTAAATGTAATGTGAGGGGAATCGGACCCCCCCCCGCGGCGCTTACCGGGGGGGTCCGCTGCTCCGATCGCAGCCCCGGGACTGCCGGTGCCCGGGGCTGCGAGATCTTCATCCGGAAGCCGGGTCCGTGCCTTCTGGCAGGACCCGGCTGTAAGACACTGGGCATGCGCAGCATGCTCAGTGTCTTACATTACACAGTGCAATACATCTGTATTGCACTGTGTAACCTGTAAAATAGCTTGAACAAGTGATCAGAAGATCACTTGTTCAAGCTTAGATGTCATTAACTGTAAAAAAAAGTTAAAACAATAAATAAAGGTTTTTTAAAATAAAAATAAATAATAAAAGAAAGTGAAAGTCCCCCCAAACACCACATTTCCCTTTACACAAGTAATAAAGTATAAAAAACACTAAATCACAAAAAAAACCCACTTATTTGGTATCGCCGCGTCCGTAACAACCTGTACAATAAATCCTAATCATAATTGGACCCTCTAGGTGAACGTGGTAAAAAAAAAAAACCCAAAAACTTGCCAAAAATTAAAACTTTTTATCAAATTGCTTTACAAAAAATGTTCTAAAAAGTGATCCGAAAAAGTTACAAGCGCCAAAATGATACCACTGAAAAGAACAACTTGTCTCGCAAAAAATAAGCTCACAACCAGCTCCGTCAACCAAAAAATACTATAGTTATGCCACTATAAAGATGGCAATACTAAAACAAATGCAATTTTTTCTATTCTAGTTTTCCTTCAATAAAATTGGACAAATAAAAATAAAACTATATAAATGAGGTATCACCGTAATCGTAGTGATCCGTAGAATAAAGATAATATATTATTGTTATGCTACAGCGAACACCCCCCCAAAAAATGCTAAAAATCCAAAATAAGAATTGATGATTTTATTTTCCTCCACACGAAAAAAGTTAATAAAATTGCTTTGATAAGCTAAACACCCTCTAAAATAAAGTTTTTTTTTACAGTGCATCGCGTCTCGCAAAAAATAAGCCCTTATTTGTCTAAATTGCTTAAAAAATAAAGATTGTATAGCCTATTCCCAACGCCCGTTGTAATAGAACGGTGCGGCGGGTAGTGACTTGCCAACACCGGTCAGACACAGTGATCGGGGTAAGACTGCGGCTGTTCCTGACAGCCATCCATCCTGCCCCATGGACCAGAAGGGTTACGTCCCCCCCACACACCCCCAGTTTATTATCGCTGCTATTGGCTCATCAATTCAGACGAGCCAATAGCAGCGAATTTACTTATGACGTCAGTAATACCGATCACCATGTCTGTAGACACGGTGATCGGGGCAGGGTGGTGGCTGTTCCTGACAGCCACCGATTTTACCTTGTGGTTCAGAGGGGTTTTGTTGCCCCCCTCTGTCCATGTTTGCCGCTATTGGCTGGTCGATTTGGTCCAGCTAAAAGCAGCAGTATTCGTCACAATGGGCATTGCTAGGGTGAATAAGAGCAACACTTGGCGATAATTTCCCTACGAAAAACGAAGATATGGTACAAAAGCGCTGGCCGTGCACATTGTACAGATTACGCTGTACAACTCTTACGAGCTGTTCCAATGTGCATGTCCTGCCGTATCATTTCTCCGTTTTCAAGAGGAAGATATTAGGAAACTAATATTGGGACAAGAAGGACGGGGCCCCTGTACCTCTGGTTTAGATGTTCCTGTATTTTGTCAGGGCAGCATTTGCACGGTAAATTCTGCTGCTTCTAAAGGAAGGACTCAGAAAAGAGTTTGTTCCAAAAGAGGAGTTAGGATGGACACTATATACTAAGGATGGACACTATATACTAAGGATGGACACTATATACTACTAAGAGACCTGCGACAACTCCAAGTGTGACAAAAGTTTAGATGGTCCCCTGGTCTATTCTACCTCCTTATACGCAACACATTCACAATTCACGCCCAACCTGTTGTGAATTCAGTAAAATGAATAATTTAACAACTGGTAGGTCACAATGCTCCCTATACCCCTCCATTATTTCATAAGGGGCGCCACATAACTGGCACTGAACGTTCCAGAAATAATTGCAATTTCCAACTTGGACTCCATCGCACATCGTATTTGGAAACCACCTGTATGTTCAAATGCTCATTTCACGACGTGTATTACACTACACCACATATTACACCTTGCTAAATTCCCCAAGGGGTGTACATTCAACAATTAGGGTCACTTTTCGGGTTTTCCTCTGTTTTGGTACCACTACGGCTCTCCAAATGTATCCTGACACATGTGAAGGATTTCTTGCAAATTTGGCCTCTAAAAGACAAACATCCCTCTTTTCCTCTACTGTGCGCCCATAAAGCATTTTATATGCACATGTGGGGTACTTCTACACTCGGGAGAAATAGTTTTACACCTTTTTCGGGGTTATTTAATATATTATCCCTTGTGGCTTACAAAAATTAGGAGTAAAGTGACATTTATAGGAAAATTTTCACCTTTTTAATGTTTAGGGCCTAATTGGATCATTCACCTGTAGGGGCAAATACATATATTACACATTGCAAAATTCTCTAAGGGGTGTGTGTTCAAAAATTAGGGTCACTTTTCGGATTCTTATCTGTTTTATACCACTAGGGTTCTCCAAATGCATGTCAAACATTTCTGTCAAATTTGGCTTCTAAAAAGCAAACATTCCCCTTCCCTTTTACTGTGCGCCCATACAACATTTTATATACACATGTGGGGTACTTCTACACTCGAGAGAAATAGGTTTACACATTTTAAGGGGTTATTACATTTTTTTTATCCCTTGTGGCTATAAAAAATTAGGGGTACAATGACCTTTATAAGAAAATGTTCACCTTTGTCCTATTTAAGCCCTAATTAAATCAAACACATATATGGACAAATACTCATATTACACCTTACTAAATTCTCTAAGGGGTGTGCTTTCCAAAATGGTGACACTTGTTGGGGTTCCCCTCTGTTTTGGTACCACTACGGCTCTCTAAATGCATCTTGACACATGTAAAGGATGTTTGTCAAATTTGGCTTCTAAAAGGCCAACGCCCCTCTTTCCCTTCTGAGCTTCACTGCGTACCCATACAACATTTTATTTGCATGTGTGGGGCAATTTTATACTCGGGAGAAATGCTAGTACACATTTTTTGGGGTTATTTTATCTTTAATGCCTTATGGGATACAAAAATTAGCCGTAAAAGTGACTTTTTTGGGAAAATGTTCATCTTTTTCCTTTTAGGGACCTAATTGAAGCAAACACCTGTGGGGGAAAATACACATATTACACCTTGCTAAATTCTCCAAAGGGTGCACTTTCCAAAATGGTGACATTTGTTGGGGTTCCCCTCATTTTTGGTACCACTAGGGCTCTCCAAATGCATCCTGACACATGTAATGGATGATTGTCAAATCTGGCTTCTAAAAGGCCAAAGCCCCTCCTTCCCTTCTGAGCCCTACTGTGCACCCATACAACACTTTATATGAAAAAGTGGTGCAGTTCTGTGCTTAGGAGAAATAGTTTTACACATTTATGGGAGTTGTTTCATCTTTTATCCCTTGTGGCTTACAAAAATTTGGGGTAAAAGTGACTTTTTTGAGAATATTTTCACCTTTTTTCCCTTTTGGGGCCTAATTGAATCAAACACCTGTTTGGGCAAATACACAAATTACACGTTGCTAAACTCTCCATGGGGTGTACTTTCCAGAATGGTGTCTCATGTTGGGGCTTTCCTCTGTTTTGGTACCATTAGGGCTCTCCAAATTCATCCTGACACATGAAAACTTTTTCAGCCATATTTGCCCTGCAAAAACGAAACAACGCTCTTTCCATTCCAAGTGCCCCCCTGTGCCCGTACAGCAGGGTACAGTGACAAAATGGGCATTGGCATGCTCAGGAGGAATTGCCCTAAACATGGTAAAATGCATTTTCCTTTTTAACCCATTGTGAAGGTGCAAATTTTAGTGTTCAATGAATCTATTGTAAGATAAAATTACATTTCTGTAATTTCACTTTCATTTATCTTTCACCCTCATGAAACGCTCAAAGGGTTAACAATAATTCCCAAAGGTTGTTATGAATATTTTGAGGGGTGTAGTTTCTAAAATGGTGTCATTTGTGGGGGTTTTCTATCATGTAGGCCTTATAAAGTCACTTCTAACTAAACTGACCCTCCAAAAGTAGGTTTTGATGATTTTCGTGAAAATCTGAAAAATTGCACCTAAAGTTATAAGCCTCCTAGCATCCTAAAAAAAGGAAAAGATGTTTGAAAAATGATGCCAAGTTAAAGCAGACATAACTTTCCAAAAAGTAGAAAATTTTGAATTTTGAAAACATTGTTTTTTTCAAAATTTTTGGCAAATTTCCATTTATTTCATAAATAAATACTAAACATATTGATTAAATTTCTCGACCAACATGAAGTACAATGTGTCACGAAAAAACATTCTCAAAATCAACTGGATATGTTAAAGCGTTCCAAAGTTATAACCACTTAAATAGACACATGTCAGATTTTAAAAAATGGGCCTGTCAGGAAGGTGAAAAGTGGCTTCAGCGTTAAGGGGTTAATGCAATCAAAGAATATCATAGAAGTGCATTCTATACAAATTTTTATGAGAAATGTGATTTTCTGAAAAAAGTTATTACTGTTTTATTGGTAGTATTATATATTTTTAATAAAACAAATTATTGGAGGATTGTTTTTCTTAATGATATGACAGATAGATTTTGCTATACAAATTTATTTCATTTTATAGCAGTCACAAGGCATCTCCCTCTCTTATCGATGGGAGCGCAAAACAAATAAAACAGCAGGGAATCCCATCAATTCAGAAGTGGAATAAAGCGAGATGAAAGACAAGATTCCTCATAAAGTGAATCACGTAACCAGCAGCTCTGGAGACTGGGAGGCTGTGCACTTCTTTATATCAGAGCTGTTTCTCAGTGTCAGGGATACGGCAATGATTCTGAGGAAGGGGGGAGGGGGTGATATCCGATAATCCTGTCCATTTTAATCAAAACAGCAAAGACGGTTTACACGGTATTTCTGACGTTTTAGTAATATTTATATGCAACCTCCTGTGGGGAATCCCTGTTATCATGGATGAAGCTACGTAAATGACTAAAACAATTTCTGTGTCGTAGTCATGGGTTTCATATAGAGTATAAAATACAATCTAAAATATTCATCTCATTTGGGCTTTTTGGGTTAGTACAGCTACAGTACTTGTTTGATATTAGCATAAAGATATTACACATGTCTGTTGTTATAAATGGCAAACCTCTTTAACCCCTTAACGACCAGGCCCTTTTTGTTTTTTCCATTTTCATTTTTCACTCCCCACCTTCAAAAATCCAGACCTTTTTATATTTTTCCATATAAGGAGCTGTATGAGGGCTTGTTTTCTGCGTAAGAAATTGCACTTCATAGTGACGGTATTTAATATTCCATGCCCTGCACTGGGAAGCAAAAAATTCCAGTGAAATAGGTGAAAAAATGCATTTGCGGCGTGTTCTTGTGGGCTCGGATTTTACAGCTTTCGTTGAGTGCCCCAAATGTCTACTTTATTCTTTGGGTCAGTGCAATCACAGGGATACCAAATTTATATAGGTTTTACAATGTTTTCATACATTTACAAAAAATAAAACCTCCTGTAAAAAAAAATTCTTCATTTCGCCATATTCTGGCACTTAGAACTATTTCATACTTCAGTTTACTGAGCTGTGGATAGTGTAATTTTTTGTGACTTTTGATGACGTTTTCAATGCTACTAGTTATAGGGCTTTTGATCATTTTTATAGATTTTTTTTATATTTAGCAAAATGGCAAACAAGTGGCATTTTCGACTTTGGGCGCTATTTTCTGTTGTGGAGTTGCTGGAAATAACCACTGTTATATTTTGATAGATAAAATATTTTTATTCCTAAATATTCCTAAATGTGTATGATTTACTGTTTATTTATATTTATATTAGTTCTAGGTAAAGGGGGGGTTGTTTTTTTAATTTAATTAAAAAAAAAGGTTGTCTAATCGATCCTACCATATACTGCCATACTAAAGTATGGCAGTACATGGGGATTGTACACCTCATGAATTACAGTGTGCAAATCGCACATTGTAATGCATTGAGTAAAAAGAGACTCCCCGATGAAGTCACGGGGAGTGAAGACCTGAGTAAAGATGGCGGTGCCCACACGGCACTGCCTTTTTAATGCTAGCACCGATTACAGGTGTTACTGTTGGGTGTTCGCTGCAAATTGCAGCAAACACTCACTGGCTATGGAGAGGGCTCAGCTCGTGAGCCCTCTCCAATCACCCATAGCTTCTATGTATCTGATGGCCTTGCTTTATTTCTATTTCTAAAATAGAGCAAGTTCAGGGGGTTTTTTTCTGTATTTTCTTACTGTTTTTTATTTTCTTTCATACTAAAACAATTCTGAAGGTATTTTTTTACATTGATACAGTGCTGGGCAAGATGAGAGGTGCTGTGCCCCTTTTAAACAAACAGCGGAATGGCTCCGATGGTCCACAACGCGGGACACCAGTAATGTCGAAGTAGAAGAGTATAGTTTTTTTTTTTTTTTAAAAAAAAGCCCTCCCCTCCCCGGCTGCTAAATTTTTCAAATTGTCAGATAACCCCTTTAAAGTGGCTTTGAACCTTGATAAATCTATTTGCAGTATTCTTATACAATGGGGGTTGTTTGTGACAATTGCATAAAAAGTTGAAAAATACTATCAAAAGTCAAAGCAAATAGATCAGTGTGGGGACTGGCGTCAATTTGTGCCAAAACTTGCACCTAAAGGGAAAGTTACAATTCATGAATTCAGGATTTGTCTGGAAACTATGCAAATAATTTGGTCATTTGGCATCTATGTGAAAGTGACTTTTCACTTGATGATTTTCATTTGGCGCAATCGAAAGTCACAAAGCAACATTTGCACCACAACTGCGCCAAACTAACCCTAAATATAGACAGAAAAAAACAATGGCACATCTCCCCCACTGAGTAATGAGCTGCTAATCACCTGACAGATGAGAGTAGTATTCTCAAAAGCTCACCATCAAATATCCGCAGAGGCGGATTGGGGCGTAGGGATTTCTGGCACACGTTCTTCATGAACTTGGCACCCCCTGCACTGCCCCGACAGAGTGCAACACTTTTTTTGCTGAATCTTTAACATAGGGAATGTGACACACTTCTGTTGGACTTTGCATGATCAATGTGGCGCACAGTCCGACTGAACACCGGTGCGCCCCCATCAGTGCAGAAATTTGTGTTGCATGAAGAATAGTACAACCGTGCCTGGCGTAGAGATAAACGCTGCGCAGGACCTGGGCAGATACATCAATAGGCTGGAGCCTCTTGATGTAACCCCCTATCTCTGGCTGGCTCTTTTTTGGCACATTGGTCTCAACTTAAAAAAGAAACATATGTCCATCAAGTTCAGTTCTCTGCTGGCACTTCTCTTGGTGTGATATCACATGGATTTTGTTTTGAAGGGAACATGGGAGACATTTCAGAAAAAAGTATCAAAGTACTTTGAAGGTTTCTTGAAAATTCCAATACAGGCAGTGTCCTACTTAAAAACACCCGACTTACAGACGACCCCTAGTTACAAACGGACCTCCGGATGTTGGTAATTTACTGTACTTTATGCTTAGGCTACAATAAACGTCTGTAACAGTTATCACAGGTGTCTGCAATTAAGCTTAATTATTGTTAATTATTAATTTTTAAAATCCAATTGTCACAGAGACCAAAAAATTGTGGCTGGGGTTACAATGATAAAATATACAGTTCCGAGTTACATACAAATTCGACTTAAGAACAAACCTACAGAACCTATCCTGTACATAAACCAGGGACTGCCTGTATTTCAGAGTTCATAGGTTTCCACTTTGTAAAAATATGTTTATGTTTTTATCCTCGACTGTCAGCCCATGTTACAAAATGGCCAAATTCACAAATACGAATGCAAAATTACATTTTCAACATTGTAGGCTAAAATGTAATTTTATATAAAAATATCAATTTTTAACAAAGTCTTATTTCTGAATATATAACACATATTTCTGTATGAGTATATAGTGAAAGTTACTTTGTGTACATGACCTCTTGTCCTCTTCAGCTATACTAGATTTCCAGTTATAAACCAATTTATAAACTTAATGTGGTCTATAAGGGGTTACATCCTTATGCCTCCGCTCCTTGCTGAATAAACCTTCTGAAGGGTATAGGGAAGGTGACCTCTTGTCTGCACCTGTTATTGTATTTCAAAATACTTACAATATCTATAAAATGGCTGGCACAGCAGTGTTCTCAGTAAATTGAGCGGGTAAGTAATTTGCTTTGTAAAGTACAGGCAGAGCACATTGGTTTCAGTTCTATTACTGGAGCGTATAAGAGGCAATCATTTTAATAAACAATAAAAAAAAATAATACAATTAAACTCTGAAAACATATAAAATTACCAGTTATGGAATTTCCTAAATTATCGTTATAGCAGAACAGTATCACTGCTTTCCTAAAGGATAGTCTCCTCTTAACCATAAAGTAATCACCAATGGATGGCCATGGCTACAAGTGTTCAGTTCCTCTGTAGTGCCCCCGCAGGAGGAATGGAGCATTACTGTGTGATACATTAGCATTCTAGGTAATCCAGAGAGAGCTTTTTGTAGCCACTTTCCACTTTAGCTTATGATGCTCCCACATTGGGCACCCATCAAGACACATTGGGGCAGATTTACTTACCCGGTCCTGTTGCATTCCCGCGGTGCGTTGTCCGAGGTAGATACAGGTCTGCGCGATTCACTAAGCTAATGCGCCCGAGTTCCTGCATCCATCGCTTCTGCGCCGAGGTCTGCAGGAGTTCACCTTCTTCTTTCTGGTGCACAATTCGAAGTGTTAAATCCTGCGCGTTATCCGAATCCGTCGGGTTGTCCGACAGCCCCCCCCCTCCCATTTCTGTCGCGTGCAAGCCAGCACCGATACGCCAACATCCGTTCGCATGTGCCAATATCCCGAGGCAATTCGGCGCAAAACAGAAATCGACAGGGAAACCTGATGAAAATGTGTCTAACGGATCCTTAGTAAATGAGCCCCATTTTAGAATATTATAGAATAGGAAACAGATTTCAACTGCAGCCTAAAATGAAGTTATAGAATTGCAATAATTTGAGTCAGAATTGGAGTTTGTTGCAGATATAGTGGTTACGGAAAGTATTCAGACTTTAAATTATTCACTCTATGTTTCCCTGAAGCCCAATGGTAAGATCAAAAAAGTTCTTTCTTTTTGCTCATTAAAGGAAATCTACCATTTGTTTTTCTGCATTGCGAACCAAACATACCTTGAGAATGCTGTAGCGACACTAATGCAGAAACATATCTTGTTTCATGCCTGATCCAAGTGATTTTGCTCAAAAAAACAAATCGTCGATTTCCGATTTGCGGCGAATTCCGCCAGGATTTTGGCACACGCGATCGGATTTCGCTGCAATCGGCGTCAGGTTGCATGCACCGGAAATCGGGGGGCGTGGCCGTCGAAAAACCCGACGGATTCGGAAAAACCGCAGTATTTTAAGAAAAAAGTTTCGCTTGACACGCACTTACCTGCACCAAGAAATAGAAGGTGAACTCCAGCGGACCTCGGCGCAGCAGCAACACCTGGTGGACATAGGGCGCACGGACCTTAGTGAATCCCGAATCGGAGAACCCGCCGCTGGATCGCAACTGGACCAGGTAAGTAAATCTGGAGCAGTGCATAATTACGGTTAGAGGACAAGTGCTGAGCCAGTTACAGGAGTGACAGAGCCTCATTATCATCATTGCTTTTTCAGCACAACCACTGAATTTAGATGTGTTTCTGCATCAGTGCAGCTACAGCATTCTCAAGGTTGGTTCATATTGCATAGAAGGAAATAGCAGATTTCCTTTAATGTACACTCTGTACTCCATCTTGACAGAAAAAGAACAGAAATGTAGATATTTTTGCTAATTTATTAAACAAGAAAAACTTAAATATCACATGGTCATAAAGTATTCACACCTTTAGCTCAGTATTGAGTAGAAGCAGCTTTTGAGCTAGTACAGCCATGAGTCTTCTTGGGAATGATTCAACAAGTTTTTCATCCTTGGGGAGGATTTGGGGACCCTCCTTACAGATCCTCTCCTGTTCCCTCAGGTTGGATGGAGAACATTGGTGGAAGACATTTTCAAGTCTCTTCAGAGATTCCAAATCTTTTCAAACCTCAAAGCTTCTACGAAGTGAATCTCAGTAATTTACTTCTTTAAAATAAAAAAAAGATACTATTTTAAATTCATATTCCGCTTTATTGTATCATAAAAAGGCAGTAACATCTTGAGACTCCCTGGACATGTGAGATGAAAGAGGCTGCAGAGGATCTTGTGCCATAAGGTGTTACCTTTCTGTTTCCTGAATACGGGAACCTGATAACCGAGTGCTTCATTTTTGTTGGCAGAGATAATTTCTCAAGGAGCCTGTGCCACTGATTCATCATTATTTCTGCTGATGCCACTTGCTATTAATATACATTTTCCTGTTGGTTACATTGGCCTTGAAACAAGATAAAAATAAGACATGTAGAGGGAGATCATGTAAAGAATTAACAGTCCTGAACACCAGGAAAATGCCAGATACAGACTTTTTTTTTTCTTCCAAGAAAACTTTTACTGGAGAGAATAACTCATTATTTCCAGACTTGTGGGTCATAAAGCACAACTAATATTCTATATAATGGCACTTAGAGAAAACACAGCCTATATTATTTTATGTAACAAACCCTTTCTGGAACATTTCATATACTACAAGGAGTCTATTGTTAGCGCAGGTGCTGCAGTCACCCATGTGTAACCAGTTTTGTTTGCATTTACTGCCCCCTATGGAAACGAGACCTTTAGATTGGTAATGAAAAAGTATTGCTTTTCTACCAATATTTATTTTATTTAGAAAATTATATATGGTATTTAATAATTAGTTGACTGGTGGAACCAAAGGACATTAACATGGATTGGAAATTGGACCTGATAGATCAGACTCCAGATAGTAATTGTGTGTTGGTTTATGCCACTTAGCTCCTCAATAACCAAGCCTCAAAGGACATTAGAGACAAGGCAAATGTAGCTTACACATGGTAGTATTCTCATCAGTATTTTAAGTCAAAACCGGGAATAGATCCTACAGATAAATATCATATAGGAGAGAAAATGAATTGAGGAAATTTATTATGTGTTAAATAATAAATGTCTTGGTATATCTGATGGAGAAAAAGACTTGGGGGTATTGATTGATGGTAAGCTCAATCAGTGCCAGGCGTCTGCACCTAAAGAAAATAAAATTATGGGATGTATCAAGAGAGGAATAGGTTCTCATTATTAGGACATTGCCCTTATACAAATCAGTGGTCAGGCCACACATGGAATATTGTGGACAGTTTTGGGCACCAGTGTATAAAAAGGACATAGTAGAGCTGGAACGGGTGCAGAGGAGAGCATCCCGGTTTGTTAGGGGAATGGGCGGACTGGAATACAATGACAGGTTTTAACCGTTCTTTACCGTGCGAGCAGTGAGACTCTCTTTGCCCAGGAGGTTGTTTTAATGGACTCTCTGAACATGTTCAAGAGGGCTTAGGTGCCTTTTTGGATAGAAAAAATATCACATTTTATGGGAATAAAAATTTTTGTTAGTAGTTTCTGTTGATCCAGGGAGTTATTCTGACTGCCATACTAGGAGAGTGATTTTTTTTACTGCTTTGGGCCAATTGGCATCAGCCTTACAGGGTTTTTGCCTTCTTCTGGATCTATGCAACACAATGTATATTTTTACTATGATACTGTGATAAGTGTAGGTCGGCAACAAGAACAGAACGCTAAAGTATCTTAACAATAACAGGACCTACAAAAAATATGTATTTTTTTATCCAGGGAACTTTTAGATGTAGGAGGGATCTTTACATAAACTTCTTTGTCTGTGTCATTTTCTGGCACAGTATGGGAGCCATGCCTGAGCTTCTTGACCAGAAGAGACATCACTGGCAAAGATGTGGTAATATATCCCAGATCATCCATGGGACAAGTTGAACTTCTTGCCTCAGGCAGCACCACCTGCAGCATCAGGGATGCAGTCACCTGCTACAAAACAAGACCTGACTCTTAAAAACAGAGTCTCTTCACACCCGATGTCAGCATGGTTGTGAGGCACAGCATGGAGATCTCCCTTACTAAAGAAAAATAAACCGCTACATTACTGTTGTATGGGGCGACATTCTATAGTTGCCTCTGGCAGCAGATAGTCTAGGTTTACTCCTGTCCTAGACAGAACAGTAAGATTTTAGAACAGAAGTTTGCCTTTCATGGTTCTCTAGCCCTCTGATGATGATAATAAGATGAATTATTCTTTTTCAAATGTATAAGGCAGTATCTGAGAAGGTGACTATGTTTAGTGGATGTGTTTGGTGGCCACATTGAAATCTGAAAAAAATCAGTGATATAAAAATTTGTGACAGCAGACATAGGTGGGATGTAACTCAGACCAAGACTACAACGACAATTTAAATATAAAATTAGTGAAATATTTCATAAATCTCATACATGTTTCTACAGTGTAAAGACCTGATTTACACTTATCGTGTCTAAATTTTAATTCCTCTTTGAATCGCTCCACCCGGGCACATCTCACTTTCCACTCAGTCTATAAATTATTTACCGTACTTCTCCTATTTTAAACTGAACAATTATTTCCGGAATCACTTATTTAGAATTTGCCTTCGAGGAGTTTGTACTTTGTTAGCGCTTTTAGAAACAGAAAGGTGATTGCCTGCAATCCCAAACTCAGTGCAAGAAGCTAACCACATTGCCTCCGACACAAGCAATTATGTATCGTAGCGACAATAATCAGCGGGAGACGGACATGATGGGAGGAATTTCTGAATATTTATTTTTATTGGACACCTGACTGTTATATCTGATCCTGGTAATTCAGAACTGCTAACACTGCAGTTATACTGCACATAATTATGCGGGGAAGACTGACAGGCCACACTGGTTATCATTGCTTCGCACAGTCGGTGTCTACAGCACTTACTTTTCAGTTGTCTCATTTATACTATGAATTTTGACAGCACTGGACTCAAAATTGCTCAGAAATTCCAAGATCCCAATGTATGAACTGGTTTATATATAGACAGGGGCATAACTTGAGGGGGTGCAGAGGTTGCGATCACACCCGGGCCCAAGAGGTTTAGGGGGCCCTTATGGTGTCACTTTCCCATATGAGAAGACTTACTCTCATAGACTCATTAAGACTATAGAAACCATAGATTATAGTTGGGTACCTGGCACAGACTTTGCACTGGGGCCCATCAGCTTTTAGCTACACCACTGTATATAGAGAGAGATACAGTATAGCTACTATATTCTATCCAGTCAGCTGTGTTCAAATCCCATGGAAGTGAATGGATAGTCCCCCATGTGTAGCCACCTTTCCATGCATAGCATCGGAATCAGCAAGCAGGGTGCTATAGTCAGCAAACCTCGACTCTAGCTCTCCATCTAATAAACTTCTGTAGTATATTATGTGCATATGCCATAGATGTCAACATTTTAATATTCCTTATACAGAGACAATAAAGATTATGCACAAATGATTAGAAAACCAGAGTCTTAGAGATCTTGTGTATGGTAATATTTGCTGCTTTCTAAAGCATTTGACACACAGCAGGGAAGATAATGACAAAAGACACTTGACCACTCCAATTTCCACACCCAGTGTTGGCGTTATGTATTAAACAACCCAAGGAATGTGGAACCTCAAATATCAAGGGGGGAACAAAACTGTCCTCAGGATACCAATACAGTGCAGAGCAATGGCTCTGAGTGTTGAGTGGACCTGAACTGCAAAGGTCCCTAGACCCGATCCCAAACTTCATTAAAAATATGGGACCGACGACAGACATGGCTTAACGCCCCCCTCTCCCCCCCGTGGTTAACACGCCAAAGCGTTCCACCTCAAACGCAGTCATGGAAGAGTTACCCTTCATATTTTCAGTCAGCAATTTCCATCAGCTCCATTGAGATATATATGGAGCAGAATGGCCATGCGCGGCCGTTTGCTTCATTACTTTCGGGGAGTCTGAGGGGTCTGACTGAGGTAACTAGGACCCCATTGGACCCCTTGTTTTTGTGTCATCACTGAGACCCCCACCGTTCAGCAAGTTAGCCCATATCCTATGGATAGAGCCTAACTTTGATTTGTTCGAAAACCCCTTTAAAAAGCCCCTTACCCTACTAAGGGTAACAATCCCACCCCTGTGTCAACACCTAAAGGGTCCTGTAGAGGACTTGTGCCAATTGACCAGTGACTTATAGGATAAATTAGCAGGAAGAAAAAAGTAGGCGCAAAGACAGGGGCGTAACTACAGCAGTAGCAGCCATAGCAGCTGCTATGGGGCCCACAATACCAGGCGGCCTGGTATCTAAACTGGCCTACTTAAGAATTGAGGATGTGCACCATTAGACACATATTGGGGCTTATTTACTAAGGTTCGCACGCTGCATTATCGTTGGACTTTGTGCCGTTTTCAGGTTTTGCATGGTTTGTTAGGTATACAACAGGTGTCTGCGCTGGGATTGTGTCCTGTTTGAGCCCTCTCCAAACACTTGCAGCCAACGTGTAACGTATTAATACAATAGGCGTGGTTAAGGGGTTGAGGAAACTTTGCCATTTATGTCTGCCTTGCAGATGTGTCACGGGTTCTCCCGCGATCTCTGTCTCCGATCGCGGGCGCACCCGTGCCCCTCAGCGTTCCCCCGGACCTCCGATCCGATCACCTCCCCTGGCTCCAGCGATGTCCTCTCCAGCGATGTCCTCTCCTGCTCCCGTGGCTCGGTGCGCGCATCCCTGTCTCCTAGGGCACGCGCCAGCTCACTGGCCTGTTATAAGTTTCTGCCTCTTCCTGTGACCCTTGCTGGATCTTCAAGTGTTTCTCATGAAGAGAAAGCTCTCCTGTTATTCCAGCGTTCCTGTTAATCCTGCGTTCCTGTGTGCCAGTCCGTTCCTGTGGTCCTGCGTTCCTGTGTGCCAGTCCGTTCCTGTGGTCCTGCGTTCCTGTGTGCCAGTCCGTTCTTGTGGTCCTGCGTTCCTGTGTGCCAGTCCGTCCCTGTGGTCCTGCATTTCTGTGTGCCAGTCCGTTCCTGTGGTCCTGCGTTCCTGTGTGCCAGTCCGTTCTTGTGGTCCTGCGTTCCTGTGTGCTAGTCCGTCTCTGTGGTCCTGCGTTCCTGTGTGCCAGTCCGTTCCTGTGGTCCTGCGTTCCTGTGTGCCAGCTCCTGCACTTCCTGACGTGAGTCCTGCTGTTTCCTGTATTACTACCTTGGCAGCCACCGCGGGCTAGTCGCACCTGTGGAACGACCTGGTGGTTACCCGCCACAGCAAGTCCATCCCGCTTTGCGGCGGGCTCTGGTAAACACCGGGTTCCACTTAGACTCTGGTCCCAGGTCGGCTAGTACCACCTCCCGTGGTGGTCCAGAGGGTCCACAGACTCCCAGTTGTGACAAGATGTATGGAGACTTACAGCCATTTTATGTGTCCACACTCTTGCCTCTTGGTTACCTTAGACTTTCTGAAAAAGTGATGTTTGATGTTTATATTGAGGGGGCTGTGCTATAAGGTAGCCAAACAGCTATTTTTTTCTTATCCCATCCTGGAAAATGTATTTGGATAATATATTTGGATAAATGAGGACACACCCCTACCACAAAATTATCCTATGTAAATTGAAAATGGTGCAGTCTGCACTGGACATGTGACAGTAGAATAACGGTATGTACTATATGTGTTGCATAGCCCACAGATTTGTGGAGGACATATGTCACACATGCTTTGCAACAATTAAGTAACGACCACAAGATGTCACCACAAGGAAAACCTCTCTACTCCTAATCTCCTTTAATGAGCTGCATACACAAGTTTATATAATTGTGCCTCAGCAGGTCGTTAAAGAGACGGTGTCAATAAAAAAGGCATATTATTTATAATTTTAAAAAATCCTTCTTTTTATCTATATTTAATAAAATTGACTATACTGTAAAAACCTGGCAGTAAGCTCAGTAATTGACTGGCACTAATTCTGCAGGGGATTTCTATGTAGCAGCCTTCACATAACTAGTGATAGCATTAAGGTAGAAGAACTCAATAAATTAGCTCCTGACCATTGCTGCCTATGGCCTGGAGGCTACTGTAAGACATGTCACTAAATGCTGTTACTAAAGCTCAACCAAGATGGAAACCACCATAATACTGGACAAAAAATAGAATAAAAAAAAAATCCACTTTAGGATAATAAAAATAGATTGTAAGTTTTGTTATTTGGTTTTAATGAGTCAAAACTAAAATTGCAAGAATTGCACAAACACTGTTGAATAATATATTATAATTAACTTTGGGTGAAATTTACGGAAAGCGTAAAAATTCATGCAACAGAGAGATTATACCATGAAAGTAGGGAGCTTGCGTGTGGTGATTACTTGAAACAAAATCCAATATGAGCGCTGGGTATAACACCACATAAATGTCAACGTAACTTAACATAACTTGTCATGTGGCTCTGTGCCTCATGCCATTCACAAGTTGTCTTATTCTCTGCTGTGGCATGGCTTCCCACTCTTCTTGAAAAGTAGCCCCGAGGTCATAGAAGTTCTAGGTTTCAGAGTCATCATGAGGCATTTCACTGTGGCCCATCTGATCCGATAAGGTTTTCAGTGGGATTAAAGGAAACCTACCATCTCGATCTACCTATTAAGGTAGATCCGGTGGCAGGTTCATCTAATAAATGTTTGCCGGAGTCTGTCTGTTTACCCCCCTGCATGCTCATCCACCAATAAAGGACGTTTTTCCTACCTTTGGAACCGGTGATTGCCGCCATCTTTCTCTGTTACTGCATATGGATACTCTCTCGCACACACTGACAGAGCACCGCTGGAAGGTTCTACCGCTATCACACTTGCCCTTGTACCTCATCCCGAGTTGCGTATTGATCTGTCAGCGGTAGCATTGGGACTGTGCCCGCCAGATATACTCTAATGAATGACATGGGAGCCCTTGAGTGGCCTGTAACTCCGGCTTCAGAGCCGAGTATGCGCAGCCGCTGGCTGCAATCAGCTTCCGGCCGGACCCGACAACCTTCCGGCCCACATACACAATGCTGTGTATAGGGACGGATAGGCGTACCGGAAGCTGAATGCAGCGCTGCTCCGGCGGCCATGTTTGTTTACATGGCGCCCGGACCGGAGCGACAGCAGTGCTGGATACCGGAGGGCACCGGAAGGTAAGTACACCTTTTTTTTGTTTTAAGCAGCCCGCTCCCGGCCACCTATAGTTTTTTTTTTCGGTACTCTCGGACAACCCCTTTAATGATATTTTTATTATTGCTGTCGATGCTTTATACAATGCAAAGGCTGAGCTCTTCCTACCGCCATAAATAAATTGCAATTGTCACATAGAAAAGAGAGCAAAGCTGATCTCAGACAGAGATCTTCTTGTGGCCCCAATTATATTGATTGTTGCAAGTCTCAGAGGTTAAACATATAACCATCCACTCTGGTCTTTTAGCTGGGCGGCAACTGGGGGTTTCAGCAACTGCATTGTTTGCATACAAGATAAAATTCCATCAGAACATATGAAAACAGACCCACACTCTAGATCTACGCTTGCTGTCATTCTATAGAAAGCTTCATTGTTTACTTCCAGTGGATAGAAACCGGTCCCTGGTCATGTGATGTCATTCAGGTGCACGGCTCCTTGTTTCACATACAGTAATCAGAGCTATCTGGCAGTGGTCAATGAAGTGATCTAGAAGACAGTGAGGGATTGACACAGAAAGTGTATGGGACAATCATATTACTTATCATTTTACAAAAAATAACATTCATTTGCCAAAACTGGACATCTCCTTTACAGGACATCTACCACCAGGATGAAGGATTGTAAACCAAGTACACTGACATACTGGTGTGAGCCCCCTCTGCCAGCATCTGCTCTTCTTTTAGCTTCTTATTCCCTGTTTGTTTACAAAAGAAGGTTGTTTAAATTATGCTAATGATCCTGAGGGGCTCCAGGCTCTATAGGTTTTAATGGAGCCTAAGGCCCCTCAGGCTCATTTCAATAATTTTTAAACCATTTTATTCTTAAAAAACAAGAGCATTAGAAGCTTAAAGAAAAGTGTATCCTGTCAGAGGGGGCACACACCAGTATGTCAGTGTGCTTGCTTTACAATCCTTCAACCTGGTGTTAGATGTCGTTTAAGTACCTATATTACCATGGCCAATACCAGTTGAAAGATATGATGCACCCGGTAACATTATCATAGTATCATAGTATATAAGGCTGGAAAAAGATGTAAGTCCATAAAGTCCAACCTTTAAGAATTGAACAAATGTTTTTTTTCTGCAAAACCCGTGATATTTTTGCTCTCCAGAAAGGCATCCAGGCCTGAACATGTACATAGAGTCCACCATAACAACGATGGCTATGGTAGAACCATCTCTCCTCTAGGCATAGAGGATACCCCCTGTCTATGGTGATGGTAGAAACTCCTCTCCTCTAGGTGTAGAGGATGCCCCTGTCTATGGTGATGGTAGAACCTCCTCTCCTCTAGGTGTAGAGGATGCCTCTTGTCTATGCTGATTACAGAACCTCCTCTAGGTGTAGAGGATGCCCCCTGTCTATGGTGATGGTAGAACCTCCTCTCCTCTAGGTATAGAGGATACCCCCTGTCTATGGTGATGGTAGAACCTCCTCTCCTCTAGGTGAAGAGGATGCCCCCTGTCTATGGTGATGGTAGAACCGCCTCTCCTCTAGGCATAGAGGATGCTCCCTGTCTATGGTGATGGTAGAACCTCCTCTCCTCTAGGAGTAGAGGATGCCCCCTGTATATGGTGATGGTAGAATCGCCTCTCCTCTAGGTGTAGCGGATACCCCCTGTCTATGGTGATAGTAGAACCTCCTCTCCTCTAGGCATAGAGGATGCCTTCTGTAAATGGTGATGGTAGAATCGCCTCTCCTCTAAGTGTAGAGGATGTACCCTGTCTATGGTGATGGTAGAACCGCCTCTCCTCTAGGTGTAGAGGATGCCCCCTGTCTATGGTGATGGTAGAACCGTCTCTCCTCTAGGTGTGGAGGATGCCCAGTCTATGGTGATGGTAGAATCTCCTCTCCTCTAGGTGTAGAGGACGCCCCCTATCTATGGTGATGGTAGAACCGCCTCTCCTCTAGGTGTGGAGGATGCCCTCTGTCTATGGTGATGGTAGAACCGCCTCTCCTCTAAGTGTAGAGGATGCCTCCTGTCTATGGTGATGGTAGAATCGCCTCTCCTCTAGGTGTAGAGGACAGCCCGTGTCTATGGTAATGGTAGAACCACCTCTCCTCTAGGTGTAGAGGATATCCCCTGTCTATGGTGATGATAGAATCGCCTCTCCTCTAGGTGTAGAGGATGTCCCCTGTCTATGGTGATGATAGAATCACCTCTCCTCTAGGTATAGAGGATGTCTCCTGTCTATGGTGATGGTAGAACTGTCTCTTCTCTAGGTGTAGAGGATGCCTCCTGTCTATGGTGATGGTAGAACCACTTCTCCTCTAGGTGTAGAGGATGCCTCTTGTCCATGGTGATGACAGAACCTTTTCTAGGCGTAGAAGTGACCCCTGTCTATGGTGATGATATAATTGCCTCTCCTCTAGGTGTAGAGGACGCCCCCTGTCTATATGAGAGCCACCTCTCCTCTACCCATCCCAATGCTGTTAGGTTGGGTAACGCCACAAAACTGAAGTCATTTTATTGATTAATCTCTCCTGTTGCAGCCACTTTGCAGCCAAAACCAGTTCCCTAGAAATGAAAAGAAATTTAGTCTCCACGTGTTACTATGATTAAGGGAGCTACATGCCTGAAATGATCATTTACATTTTCACCTGTCATATTATCCTGTTAGCGTTAGAATATTGTAATATATAATATTTTGGTGCTATCCTTTGTAGCTGACCTTCTTTATTCAGAGTCCTTGGGGCTTTATTACAAATATGTGAAACTGTCTTCAGAGAAAGATCTGCAGGTGATCAAAATGTTACTCTAATATTCCGCTCCTAGGAATTCTTTCTATTATATTAAAAACAAAAATGTAACAAAAGACACAAAAAAGTGCAATATATCTCCATGTCCATTCTGCGGTGCAGAATATTACGAAATGTGATATCTCCTTTCCTGCCAGATAAACGTGACACATTACAAGTTTAAGTTTTCACTTTTTTTTCCCCTGGTGCCTCCTTCAACCGAAACTCCTTCCCTGGTTTCAGGTATTCATACAGGTAGACAGCAGAGGATTATGGGTAGTTAGTTTCTATCTCTATCATAGAACCCAGAACTGTACAAAGAAAGACTTCAAGTCCCAGCAGGCCGTGCGCTCAGGTATGTCAGCCGGCAGGGATAGGGTAAGGTGTGTCTGAGTTTGCCTAGTCTTGCTCAACAAGGTAATCATTACTCTGAAGTTAACTGCTTGACTAGGTAAACAAACAGGAGTAATTGAGCATGAGAGGAACACCATGAACCTCCTCATCTGAGCTGGACTTCTCTAACAGGTGAGAGTCTTTCTTACTACTAGAAATATCGAAAATTTATAAAAAAAATTCCCAAAGTTCTATAGACTCTAGAGTCTATATTCCTTGTGCACATGATCTTTAGTTTGAGCTAAGTTGGAGTAGATGGTAGCTACATGTGGACTGTGAATGAGAAGACCATCAGGCTGCAGCCGTACAATAGAAACTAACGTCTGTCTCAGCAGAGGCTCAAGGTGATTCAAATATCGGATACAATGTATCGTCAGTGAGACTTTTTTTATGTTTATCATGTGTTTTGTTATTATGCTTCATAAGGCGTATAGAAATGCGTCCCAAAGTGTATTGTTGTTAATATTGAATGACTTTTTATATTACCTTATACTATACGTTAAGATATACTGCTATAGTGATAGGATCACCTGCTAACTAGGACATTAGGAGAAGATATAGAAAAGTAATACAGGTTTTGGTTATGAATAGAATGACGTTCATAATACTAAAGAAAAAATTTCTAGCATCTAGTGAATTGGTTTTGAAGCTTCTACCAAAATTGCATTGAAAGATCATCCCTTTAGTGGGGTGGTCTTCTCAAAGAAGGTGGGCGGAATATAGAATATATGGAACTGGTGAAATGTGACTTAGATAAAGAGGTGGTATTCTCAAAGAGGTGGACTTTTAGGGAAGTGTAACTTTATTTACTAAAGGGTTTCACTAATTTGAAATAGAAATGCCATTTATTAGTCCACAAGCATGAGCAGATATTCCCCAGTATATTATTTGTATATACAAGCGGTCCCCTACTTAAGGACACCCGACTTACAGATGACCACTAGTTAAAGACGGACCCCTCTGCCCACTGTGACATCTGGTGAAGCTCTCTGGATACTTTAGCATAGTCCCAGATTGCAATGATCAGCTGTAAGGTGTCTGTAATAAAGCTTTATTTATAATCCTATAATTTTTTTTTTTCTGGATCTAAATATACAGTTTCGACTTACATGCAAATTCAACTTAAGAACAAACCTATGGAACCTATCTTGTATGTAACCCGTGGGCAGCCTGTACATAAAATATAACTCTGTATTGTTAGTTGTCACGTTTATCCTTATTTAAACAACATCACATACAACTGTTTGTTATTACCTATGTATGTATTATGCGTTTAGTGCATGTTGTCTTATTATTATTACTACTACTACTATTTTCTAGCATATTGGTAGAATCATAGGTCTGCAGACAGACCAACCAGGGAGATCCAGATAATCCTAGTGCCTAGCAGAAACATGGAGAAAGGTTGTTGAAGTCAAAGCTACACACATTGACCCAAGTTGATAAAGGCTATTGATGGCAGGAAGAAAATCCCACTGTCGTCACTGCTCGGGTGATTCATGGTGTCGTCTCAAATACAAGTTGTTTGAAAAAAAAGGATCTCTGCGGGAGAGGTCAGAGATGGTTTCAGATTGTAATATAAGCGGCATAGAGAAAGAATCTGATATTATGACTCAGTACAATCTGTATAGAGACCTGATACACTACTTCTCTCCTCCTCAGGGATATTGATCAGCAGTAATTGATGAAAACAAGATTGATCTGTCTAACTTTATCTTTGATTTTAAAAAAGGGGACATTTCAGTACATAAGGTGTGGGCAACAAGATTAAGCTTTTGTATAGGATACCCTCGTGGTCAAAGAGGCCCAACAGAGTATCACAGGATCATTAAAGGATCCAGACTCTGACACACTAATAAACCCGATAGTTCCATTAGTAGACCCAATAAAGACCAAATAAAGTGCTTCTCCAGCACCAGCTCTTTACATCTTTTAATTGTTCCACTGATTTTGGTGCAGTTCAAATTTTATATCCACCCATTTCCCATCAATACATTTAATGGGGTGTCCCTATTTCAGGAAATAAATGTTTGGGTAATGAAAAGTTCTACAATTTTCCAATATACTTTCTGTATCAACTCCTCACAGTTTTTTAGATCTCTGCTTGATATCATTCTATAGAAAGCTTCCATGTTTACCTCCAGTGGAGAGAAATCTGACCATGGTCACACAGGTGCACGGCTCGTTATATCACACGGCCCTGATGATATGACGGCTCATGCACCTGTGTGACGTCACATGACCATGGACAGAATTCTGTCTACTGGAAGTGAACATTGAATCTTTCTATAGAAGAATGACAACAAGCTGGAAAACCACTAGGAACTGATACAGAAAGTAGATTGTAAAACAGTATAACTTTTTAACATATCAATAACATTTATCTGCTGAAGCAAAAATAACAAAAAAGTTTATAAAGAAATTAGCATCAAAATTAGAACCCTAAGCTCTAGTCATATCCATATCTAGTCATCCAGGGTATACACTTTAACCCCTTGGTGAGCACCCATAATGGTATTTACATCGGTCACTAAGGGGCCTTAGGGCAGTCTGACGGGTATCTCTGTCGGCCCAGCCTAAGTTCTGCACAGGTCCCTCAAGCATGAGAGAGGAGTTACCCAGCTGTCTTATGACAACCGGCCCCTTATGACAACCAGAATGACATCTGATCCAGACTGCTAACCCGTTAGACTGTGCAGTCAAGCTGTGACCGCGGGATCTACATACCTGGTAAGGGAGGGGGCTCCTTCCCTCGTCCCACCAGCATCCTATCAGCACCCCACGTTTTGAAAAATAGGGCTTAGTCATGAAGACATAAATGCGCTCGGTCACTAAGGAGTTAATAACTTCTTAGAATTATTTTTATGCCGCAACTCTCTAACTTGCCTAGTCATTGTACAGAATAAGAGAATGGGCAAGGAGGTGTGGCATACATTTTGTATATTTAATTAGGTAATTATAATGAAGAATTTATATTAAGTTATTATATTACATTATATACAGACCAGGATAGCTTTGTATAGGTAAAAGCAAAAAACTAATTTAAATGGACCTGTTTCATGTCATTTGCATATATGTAAATCAAACACTTTGCAGCGCCACCAGGATTGAGCATTATTCCTGGTCATTGTTACTGTTGTGTGCATAAAGAAGAAGTACATACTATGCTGGGACTTTCAAGATACTTCATGATTATAATATGTTGTTAAATTCTAATTTACAACTTTAATCATCTATATATGATCCATTTCCCAACTATATTATTAATATATAATCCATTTCCTAAGGAACTTTTAAAAAGCAGTATATAGGGGTATAACAGGATTTATCAATTGTTCTCCAATCCTCAGGCTGTTGGAACACAACCGATGTCCATGCATCACAGTGATATTTCATGTAACCAGTCCCAGACAAATCATAATCATGATTAGAAAGGGAAAGAAGGGACTCCTTGTATAATATCACTGTGATGCAGAGTCCCATCCTCTGCACTGTGATCAGTCTCAGATCTGGACATTCACTGAGCATGGTCGCGTGGCACCAGGGTAGGTGAGCGGTGGCTGAGTGGGTAACACTTCTGCCTTGCGGTCCTGGGTTCGAATCCCACCCAGGTCAACATCTGCAAAGAGTTTGTATGTTCTCTCCGTGTTTGCGTGGGTTTCCTCCTGGTCCTCCAGTTTCCTCCCACACTCCAAAACATACTGGTAGGTTGTTTAGATTGTGAGCCACATGGGGACAGGGAGCAATTTGACATGCTTTGTGCAGCACTGTGTAATATGTAGGTGAGAAAGAAAGAAAGAAAGAATTATTATTAGTATCAATTTAGTGAAGATCCTAAACCTGCCCACCCCCCACCCAGCTGTTAGAAGTGACCGTAATGTTAGGCCAAGCACAGAAGACTCTTCAGTCTATCGTGTCCTGTGCTGTATATTGTATAGCAGCTGTGCTCTTTATCACAGCACTGCACCATTCACTTAAAGGGGTTGGCCACTTTAGCTAATTTTTTTTTTGCAATGTGCGTGATGTTAGGTAATTAACCAATATACATCTATTAAAAGTGCTGCTCCATTTTATTGATATGTAAAGTGAAGCCTCATGCCTTTTACCTCATCAGCCAGACATACCGGTCTATAAAATGGCTGCAGATTGAGGGTCATGTGTCCATGAACAATCACCCTGCCAGGATCTTATGATAGTATTCATGAATATTAGATCAACATCCTGGCAGGGTGATGCATAACTTTTAATTGATGTGTATTACCTAATATCCTGCCCCCCACACTTACACACACATTACAAAAAAGTAAGGTAAACTGACCAACCCCTTTAAATAAAACTGAGGTGCAAATAGGCCATGTGAGCATTAGAAGTGAAGACACAGGCAAGGAAGGTGGAAGCAGCAGTCACTCGTGTGCTACAAGTGCTTCAATCAAATGATCGGCAAGGTTAATCACATTTCTACGGATATTTATCCAACACTAAACGCTAAATACATCCCAGAATATCCCTTTTAAACTAATATTTGGTAAACTTTTACCTAAAAAACTGTATAACTATGATGCATAAAATTGGGACTTACAAATCAAACATAAATGTGACGCCCAAATATGGAGCAAGGCAAGCCCAGGTTTGTCTTCCAAGTATTTCAAGATTAATGTGAAAAAGTAAAATAAATATTGTCAAGGAACTAGTTTCCCTATTGTTATCTCTGTGCTTGGACCTTGCAGTCACAATGTTATATGCCCAAACTCACGTGTTCTCCATTCAAGGAAGCATCTTTTTATTTATTGGCTTATTCCTTAATAGTCACATTTAAAGGGAAGCAGATCGACATTAAAGGGGTATTCCCATTACAGCAAATTAATGTTATTGGTTGTAGTAGATCTCTGCTTGTTGTCCTGCTATAGAAAGCTTCTACGTCTATATCCAGTGGACAGAAATCTGACCATGGTCACACAGGTGCACGGCTCGTTATAACCCACAGCTCTGATTACAGGCGGTCCCCTACTTAAAGGAAACCTACCACTTCAAGTGGCAGGTTCAAGAAGAAAACACCGAGCACCAGCTCAGGGTGAGCTGGTGCCGGAGCTTATTTTTGTTAGTGTTTTAAACCGCTGTATCACGGTTTAAAACACTTTTTAAACTTTATAGCCGGCGCAGGGAGGTAGGCGCTCGGCGCTTAGCATGCGCGCGACCATGCACGCGGCTACATAGGAAGTGAAGGAGAGCCGCGCGCATGGTAAGCGCCGAGCGTGTACCTCCCTGCGCCGGCTATAAAGTTTAAAAAGTGTTTTAAACCGTGATACAGCGGTTTAAAACACTAACAAAAATAAGCTCCGGCACTAGCTCACCCTGAGCTGGTGCTCGGTGTTTTCTTCTTAAACCTGCCACTTCAAGTGGTAGGTTTCCTTTAAGAACACTCCACTTACATACGACCCCTAGTTACAAATGGACCACTGGATATTGGTAATTTATTGTACTTTAGCCCTAGCCTACAATGATCAGCTGTAACAGTTATCAAATGTCTCTGTAATGAAGCTTTATTGTTCATCCTGATTCTTATGACAACCCAACATATTTAAAATCCAGTTGTCCCAGAGACCAAAAAAGTTCTGGCTGGGATTACAATGATAAAATATACAGTTCAGACTTACATACAAATTCAACTTAAGAACAAACCTACAGACCCTATCTTGTATGTAACCCGGGGACTGCCTGTACTCTCTGTGATACTATGGAGCCGTGCACCTGTGTGACCATGGTCAGATCTCTATCCACTGGATGTAGACGTAGAAGCTTTCTATAACAGGACAGCAAGCAGAGATCTAGAATACTGTGAGGAATTGATACAGAAAGTAAATTGGAAAATTGTATAATTTTTATCATCAAAACAATGATATTAGTTTGTTGAAATGGGAATACCCCTTTAAGTGTAACTAGGGTGTATGCATGAAGCCTGTTGGAACATCTATGGGTTATACTAATTTTTGTCTTTTTATTAAGAAGTACTTACACTTGTATGGCTATGTGTCCAAAAACTGAATCTAGTCATTATAATAAGATCCTATCCAAAATCTATTTATTGGTAATTTATTAACCAACATGATGAAAAGGAATAAAAAAGTAATTATTAAGAAAGAAAATCTGGACCATACCTTCACATTATACAATGATCTAATGCTGCTAGGATACAGGTAAACTTTGATCAAATGCATGAGCCCATTAACTTCTCATTTTAGTGGGTTTTCCTACAATAGTGGGGGGTAGCATTACATGTCACCCACAACACAGCGGAAGCAGCAGTATCAATAACCCAGCTGTATCCCTACTGACAGGCTAGGCCCCAAGTCTTGTACATGGTGCGGTACTGCATGGCTGTTTTAGTTGTCCAGTGATTGTGTGGCCCAGAGCCATGGGGGCTAAGTCTGCCAGTATTGCTACTGCCTGGGTGCTGGGTGCTGAGTTTGGCCCCGGCTGGTTAAGTGCTGCAGTAGCATTGGACACCACTAAAACAAGATCACCCCGAAGAGGTTAGTGGGCTCATGCAATAAGATAAAAACTAGGCAACTCAAATTCAGAATGTTTAATGCAGCCTAGTGGCAATAGATCATTGTATAATGTGTGCTCCAGATCTTTTTTTCTTAATATTGGAATAATAATAAGTGACACTCCATGTTAAAAGGGATTGTCCAGCCACATTAAGTTTTCCAAGATATGCGATAACTTGCTGATTGGTGGTGGGACCCCAACATATTATGAGAATGGAGGTCCACTGCACCCCAAAATGAGCAGAACAGTTGGATGTCCCTGGTGCTCAATTCACCTTCATAGCACTTACGGAGATACCCGAGCACAGGAACAGGCCACTTCTGTCACTGACTGAAGTGGCAATATGCATGTCCGATTTACATAGGTCCCCCATTCTCATTATTAGTGAGAGTCCCACCATTCAGCAAGATATCCCATATCCTGTATATAGGTGAGAACTTGATGTGGACGGAAAACCCTTTTAAGGACGTGGTTCTATGGTTACCATTTTTGTAATATATATCCTTCCCAGACATCATAGATTAAGTCTGAGTCTTGGCTCAACCGCTTGGCTAAGAAATACATTGATTTCAAATATGTGGTCACGGCAGTAAGTGGGGCAAGAGATCGAGGAGGGGTATATGGTGGTCCAGAAGCAGAAAGAACACCAACTTGCTCATTAGCATATTTCTTCAAAGTGAATTTTTTTCTACAAAATTCTGCAAAACTCTTTCTAAAACCAGAGTGGTGGAAGGATTAGCACTAGAGATGAGCGAACATGCTCGTCCGAGCTTGATGCTCGGTCGAGCATTAGGGTACTCGAAACTGCTCGTTGCTCGGACGAATACTTCGCCCGCTCGAGAAAATGGCAGCTCCCGCCGTTTTGCTTTTTGGCGGCCAGAAACAGAGCCAATCACAAGCCAGGAGACTCTGCACTCCACCCAGCATGACGTGGTACCCTTACACGTCGATAGCAGTGGTTGGCTGGCCAGATCAGGTGACCCTGGGATAGACTAGCCGCTGGCCGCGCTGCTCGGATCATTCTGTCTCTGGATGCCGCTAGGGAGAGAGCTGCTGCTGGTCAGGGAAAGCGTTAGGGTGTTCTATTAGCTTACTGTTAGGCAGGAGTGATTCTCAAAGAACCCAACAGCCCTTCTTAGGGCTACAATAACGTTCTACTTTTTTTATTTTAATTTGCATCTTTTACCATTTTGTGAGGAATTAGCAGGGGGACTTGCTACCGTTGTGTTTAGCTCTTAGTGGCACACATATCCATAGCAAAGACCGAAGTGGGAAAATTCAGTAGGGGTTGGATTTCTATTAGGCAATAACTCAGTGTCATCTCATCTGGCATAGTAGTGTGCTTCCTTTGATACTTGGCTAGAAAATAGCCATAGGAGAATACAAATAGCTTCTTGAAGCCTACAGTAGCGTTCTATATATTTGATTTCTGGTTGATCTGCTGGTGGCTGTAGTTTCTGCAGTGCATGTACTTGCCAATTCTGAGCAATTTGTAGTGAGACTTGCGACCGCTGTGTTCTGCGCTTAGTGGCGCACATATCCATAGCAAAGGCTGAAGTGGGAAAATTCAGTAGGGGTTGGATTTCTATTAGGCAATAACTCAGTGTCATCTCATCTGGCATAGTAGTGTGCTTCCTTTGATACTTGGCTAGAAAATAGCCATAGGAGAATACAAATAGCTTCTTGAAGCCTACAGTAGCGTTCTATATATTTGATTTCTGGTTGATCTGCTGGTGGCTGTAGTTTCTGCAGTGCATGTACTTGCCAATTCTGAGCAATTTGTAGTGAGACTTGCGACCGCTGTGTTCTGCGCTTAGTGGCGCACATATCCATAGCAAAGGCTGAAGTGGCAAAATTCAGTAGGGGTTGGATTTCTATTAGGCAATAACTCAGTGTCATCTCATCTGGCATAGTAGTGTGCTTCCTTTGATACTTGGCTAGAAAATAGCCATAGGAGAATACAAATAGCTTCTTGAAGCCTACAGTAGCATTCTATATATTTGATTTCTGGTTGATCTGCTGGTGGCTGTAGTTTCTGCAGTGCATGTACTTGCCAATTCTGAGCAATTTGTAGTGAGACTTGCGACCGCTGTGTTCTGCGCTTAGTGGCGCACATATCCATAGCAAAGGCTGAAGTGGGAAAATTCAGTAGGGGTTGGATTTCTATTAGGCAATAACTCAGTGTCATCTCATCTGGCATAGTAGTGTGCTTCCTTTGATACTTGGCTAGAAAATAGCCATAGGAGAATACAAATAGCTTCTTGAAGCCTACAGTAGCGTTCTATATATTTGATTTCTGGTTGATCTGCTGGTGGCTGTAGTTTCTGCAGTGCATGTACTTGCCAATTCTGAGCAATTTGTAGTGAGACTTGCGACCGCTGTGTTCTGCGCTTAGTGGCGCACATATCCATAGCAAAGGCTGAAGTGGCAAAATTCAGTAGGGGTTGGATTTCTATTAGGCAATAACTCAGTGTCATCTCATCTGGCATAGTAGTGTGCTTCCTTTGATACTTGGCTAGAAAATAGCCATAGGAGAATACAAATAGCTTCTTGAAGCCTACAGTAGCGTTCTATATATTTGATTTCTGGTTGATCTGCTGGTGGCTGTAGTTTCTGCAGTGCATGTACTTGCCAATTCTGAGCAATTTGTAGTGAGACTTGCGACCGCTGTGTTCTGCGCTTAGTGGCGCACATATCCATAGCAAAGGCTGAAGTGGCAAAATTCAGTAGGGGTTGGATTTCTATTAGGCAATAACTCAGTGTCATCTCATCTGGCATAGTAGTGTGCTTCCTTTGATACTTGGCTAGAAAATAGCCATAGGAGAATACAAATAGCTTCTTGAAGCCTACAGTAGCGTTCTATATATTTGATTTCTGGTTGATCTGCTGGTGGCTGTAGTTTCTGCAGTGCATGTACTTGGCAATTCTGAGCAATTTGTAGTGAGACTTGCGACCGCTGTGTTCTGCGCTTAGTGGCGCACATATCCATAGCAAAGGCTGAAGTGGCAAAATTCAGTAGGGGTTGGATTTCTATTAGGCAATAACTCAGTGTCATCTCATCTGGCATAGTAGTGTGCTTCCTTTGATACTTGGCTAGAAAATAGCCATAGCAATAGGATAGGATTGTTTGGTTCTAAAAACTCAAAAAAAAACAAAAAACACAAAAAAAAACAAAAAACACAAAAAAAACACACAAAAAAAAAAAAAAAAAGTAAAAAAAAAAAAAAAGTTATAACTCTCATTTTAAAAATGTTTAACCCCAGGGCTAGGGGTAGAGGACGAGGGCGGGGACGTGGGCGTCCAACTACTGCAGGGGTCAGAGGCCGTGGTCCTGGGCGGGGTGAGACACCACCTGCTGATGAGGGAGCAGGGGAACGCCGCAGAGCTACACTCCCTAGGTTCATGTCTGAAGTTACTGGGACTCGTGGTAGAGCACTGTTGAGGCCAGAACAGTGCGAACAGGTGATGTCGTGGATTGCTGACAATGCTTCGAGCAATTTGTCCACCACCAGTCAGTCTTCCACGCAGTCCACCCATGTCACCGAAATCCCCACTCCTCCAGCTCCTGCACCTCAGCCTCCGCCCCCCCAGTCTGCCCCCTCCCAGGAAAATTTGCCATTTGAACCGGCATACTCTGAGGAACTGTTTTCTGGACCCTTCCCACAGTCACAAACCACTTGTCCGGTTGCTGCTGAGCAATTTTCCGATGCCCAGGTTTTCCACCAGTCACAGTCTGTGGGTGATGATGACCTTCTTGACGTAGTGGAAGTGTGTAAAGAGGTGTCCGACGATGAGGAGACACGGTTGTCAGACAGTGGGGAAGTTGTTGTCAGGGCAGGAAGTCCGAGGGGGGAGCAGACTGAGGGATCGGAGGATGATGAGGTGACAGACCCAAGCTGGGTTGAGAGGCCGGGTGAACACAGTGCTTCTGAGACGGAGGAGAGTCCTCGACCTGAACAGGTTGGAAGAGGCAGTGGTGGGGCCAGACGGAGAGGCAGGGCCAGAGCTGGTGCATCAGCGCCACTGTCAACTAGTGAAGCTCCCGTGGTGAGGGCTCTTGCGGCGAGGGCTAGATCTTCAGAAGTGTGGAGGTTCTTTAAGGAAACACCGGATGACCGACGGACTGTGGTGTGCAACATTTGCCAAACCAGGCTCAGCAGGGGTTCCACCACTACTAGCTTAACTACCACCAGTATGCGCAGGCATATGAATGCTAAGCACCCCACTCAGTGGCAACAAGCCCGTTCACCTCCGGCCGTGCACACCACTGCTCCTTCCCCTGTGTCAGCTGCTAGTCAGCCCCCTGCCCAGGACCCTGGCCCAAAAACCCCATCGTCGCCTCCACGATCCTCCACAGCATCCACCAGCGTTCAGCTCTCCATACCCCAGACGCTGGAGCGGAAACGCAAATATAGTGCAACCCACCCGCACGCCCAAGCCCTTAATGTGCACATCTCCAGATTGCTTAGCCTGGAGATGCTGCCCTATAGGCTAGTAGAGACCGAGGCCTTTCGCAACCTCATGGCGGCGGCCGCCCCTCGGTATTCGGTCCCCAGCCGCCACTACTTTTCCCGATGTGCCGTCCCAGCCCTGCACCAGCACGTGTCAGACAACATCATCCGTGCCCTGACCAACGCCGTTTCTGACAAGGTCCACCTGACCACGGACACGTGGACGAGTGCTGCCGGGCAGGGCCACTATATATCGCTGACGGCACATTGGGTTAACTTGGTGGAGGCTGGGACCGAGACTGACCCTGGGGCTGCTCATATACTGCCGACGCCGAGGATTGCGGGGCCTACCTCGGTCCAGGTGTTTCAGGCCTACTATGCCTCCTCCTCCTCCCACCCCTCCTCCACCTCCTCCTCCGAACTACCATCCGTGGGCACGGCGCCATCAGTCGGTAGCTCTAGGCACAGCAGCAGTGCCGTCGCTAAGCGACAGCAGGCGGTGCTCAAACTGCTGAGCCTAGGCGACAAAAGGCACACCGCCCAAGAGCTATTACAGGGCATCACGGCGCAGACTGATCTGTGGCTGGCACCGCTGAACCTCAAGCCGGGAATGGTTGTGTGTGACAACGGCCGTAACCTGGTGGCGGCTCTGCAACTCGGCAGACTGACACATGTGCCATGCCTGGCCCATGTGTTAAATCTGATAGTGCAGCGTTTCCTCAAGACATACCCCAATCTGTCTGATTTGCTCACGAAGGTGCGCCGCATCTGTGCGCATTTCAGGAAGTCCAGCCCAGATGCTGCCACTCTCAGGGCAGCGCAGCGCCGCCTCCAACTGCCCGCTCACCGACTGTTGTGCGACGTGCCCACGAGGTGGAATTCAACACTGACCATGTTATCCAGAGTTTACCAGCAGCGCAGAGCGATTGTAGACTGCCAGATGTCAACTTCCACCAGAACTGGTAGTCAGGTCAGTCAGCTTCCTCAAGTCTACAATGAGGAGTGGACGTGGATGTCTGATATCTGTCAGGTGCTGAGTAACTTTGAGGAGTCAACACAGATGGTCAGTGGCGATGCCGCCATCATCAGCCTCACCATCCCGCTGCTTGGCCTGTTGAAAAACTCTCTGGTCAGCATGAAGTCGGAAGCTTTGCGCTCGTCACAAGAGACGGGGGAAGAATATTCCCTTGTTGATAGCCAAAGCACCCTGAGGTCTGTTTCTCAGCGCATATCGGAGGAGGTGGAGGTGGAGGAGGATGAGGAGGAAGAGGAGGAGAATGTTGGCGAGACACAAGAGGGGACCATTGTTGAGTCCTTCACTGTTCAGCGTGTATGGGCAGAAGAAGAGGAGTTGGAGGAGTTGGAGGAGGAGGAAATGGACAGTCAGGCCAGTGAGGGGAGTGAATTCTTACGCGTTGGTACTCTGGCGCATATGGCAGATTTCATGCTAGGCTGCCTATCCCGTGACCCTCGCGTTCAAAGAATTTATTCCAGCACCGATTACTGGGTGTTCACTCTCCTGGACCCACGGTACAAGCAAAATCTTGCCACTCTCATCCCTGCAGAGGAAAGGAGTGTGAGAATGCATGAATACCAGCAGGCCCTGGTGCACAAGCTGAAACAGTATTTCCCTTCTGACAGCGCTAGCGGCAGAGTGCGTAGTTCTGCGGGACAAGTAGCGAGGGAGAGTAGGCGAGCAGGCAGCTTGTCCAGCACTGGCAAGGGTACGCTTTACAAGGCTTTTGCCAGCTTTATGTCACCCCAGCAAGACACTGTCACCTGTCCCCAGTCTCGGCAGAGTAGGGCTGATCTTTACAGAAAGATGGTGAGGGAGTACGTAGCTGACCATACCATCGTCCTAAATGATCACACAGCTCCCTACAACTACTGGGTTTCAAAGCTGGACATGTGGCACGAACTGGCGCTGTACGCCTTGGAGGTTCTTGCCTGCCCTGCCGCTAGCGTCTTGTCCGAGCGGGTTTTCAGTGCAGCTGGTGGCATCATCACCGATAAGCGTACACGCCTGTCGACTGACAGCGCTGACAGGCTGACGCTTATTAAAATGAATAAAGGCTGGATTTCTCAGAATTTCCAATCTCCACCAGGTGAAGGAAGCTCAACCTGAATAATTGATCCACTCCTCCTCCTCCTCCTCATTTTCCTCCTTCTCCTCCTCTTTGTACAGTAAAGCAGAGGAAAATGGCTATTTTTTGACAGGGCCCACTGGCTCTTGCTATACTTCATGCATTTAATTTTTCTGGAGGGCCACCTACCCGGTCCTCTGTTTGAAACAATTTTTGTGAGTGCCACATACAGGCACTCAATCTATTCCATTTTTCTGGAGGGCCACCTACCCGGTCCTCTGGTTTGAACAATTTTTGGGACTGCCACATACAGGCACTCAATCTATTCCATTTTACTGGAGGGCCACCTACCTGCTCCTCTGGTTTGAAGAATTTTTGGGACTGCCACATACAGGCACTCAATCTATTCCATTTTACTGGAGGGCCACCTACCTGCTCCTCTGGTTTGAAACATTTTTGGGACTGCCACATACAGGCACTCAATCTATCCCATTTTACTGGAGGGCCACCTACCTGCTCCTCTGGTTTGAACAATTTTTGGGACTGCCACATACAGGCACTCAATCTATTCCATTTTACTGGAGGGCCACCTACCTGCTCCTCTGGTTTGAAACATTTTTGGGACTGCCACATACAGGCACTCAATCTATCCCATTTTACTGGAGGGCCACCTACCTGCTCCTCTGGTTTGAAACATTTTTGGGACTGCCACATACAGGCACTCAATCTATCCCATTTTACTGGAGGGCCACCTACCTGCTCCTCTGGTTTGAAACATTTTTGGGACTGCCACATACAGGCACTCAATCTATTCCATTTTACTGCAGGGCCACCTACCTGCTCCTCTGGTTTGAACAATTTTTGGGACTGCCACATACAGGCACTCAATCTATTCCATTTTACTGGAGGGCCACCTACCTGCTCCTCTGGTTTGAACAATTTTTGGGACTGCCACATACAGGCACTCAATCTATCCCATTTTACTGGAGGGCCACCTACCTGCTCCTCTGGTTTGAAAAATGTTTGGGACTGCCACATACAGGCACTATCCAAATTAAATTGTCTCCATAGCAGCCTCCACACGTTGTCTCCATTCCTACCTCCAAAAGTCGTCCATATAGCTGCCTCCATACATCGTCCCTTTATCAAACGAGGTGTGTCAGGCAGAAATTTGGGTTGTTTTCATGGATTCCACATCAAAGTTGTTAACTTTGTCGCCACCCTGCTGTGTAATCCACAAAATATACTTGCAAACTTTTACCATTTAGGGATATTATTTCAGCGCTTCTTGCGCATCTGTTTACATTCCCCTCACCCGCCATATCCTAAACTTATAAGAACGCTACTACACTTGATCTTATACAAAAGTGCTGTTTGGGGAGTAGCCTAGAGACAGGGGCTTGGATTTGCGAAAGCTCGCCTGGCAGCGGAGCGCCAGCTCCATGCGCATCATGCGCTTCTTGCGCATCTGTTTACATTCCCCTCACCCGGCATATCCTAAACTTATAAGAACGCTACTACACTTGATCTTATACAAAAGGTTCTTAGAAGTGCTGTTTGGGGAGTAGCCTAGAGACAGGGGCTTGGATTGGCGAAAGCTCGCCTGGCAGCGGAGCGCCAGCTCCATGCCAAGATCCAACTAACATAGTTTTAACTGCAGCACCTTTAATCTACTACTAGTTCACTGCCTCCATACATGGTCCCCTTATCAAACGAGCTGTGTCAGGCAGAATTTTGGGTTGTTTTCATGGCTTCCATGTTAACTTTGTCGCCACCCTGCTGTGTAATCCACAAAATATACTGGCAAACTTTTATCATGTACCGATATTATTTGAGCACTTCTTGCTCACCTCCTTTGGTTCCTCTCTGCCACCCATTGGTTTGAAGCCTGAGTCCATTTAGGGTATGTCGCCATGACACTCTCTAGCCTGCTGCCGCTGCCTCTGCATGCCGTCCCCTATAGTGTCAGGGTCAATTATTGCATGTTTTAGATGCTATCTAGCTTCATTCTGTCACTCTGTCATGGCCATGCTGTTGCCCATAATTTTGGCATAATGGTGCGTTTAAGCAGCCTCAGAGGCATCCATGCATGCTGCCCCTGCTGTTTCCTGTCCATTTCCGTGGTGTTTCCATCCTTTTCTGAGGTTCCCAGGTGTTTGGCCAAGCTTCCCTGTGCAGAGCCTTGGTCCCCTTGAAAAATGCTCGAGTCTCCCATTGACTTCAATGGGGTTCGTTATTCGAGACGAGCACTCGAGCATCGGGAAAAGTTCGTCTCGAATAACGAGTACCCGAGCATTTTAGTGTTCGCTCATCTCTAATTAGCACTTACAGTATGTGCTTGTCTGTTCTGTACGGTGTAAAGAGAAACCTGTTACCAATTGGAAACTGTAAACAAGAAGCATAAAGAACCCGAGACTAACCTGTCATTATAGGTTTCCTTTTATTAGCACAATAGCATTCTTCTCTATATTTGTCCCAATCTCAAGGGGCAGTAATGCTAGGAATGTGCTCAGAAACTTCTCCCTTTAAAGGGCCGGTGTCAGCAGAAAATGACCTATTTTCACCCATGTTTTTATGTTAAATATTAGGCCCCCCCCCCGATTTCTGCCCCATGAAAGCCAGCGCAGCTGCGCCACTATCTGATCGTGTGCAACACATCCCAGTGCAGACCCCTGTTAAATACCTGTCAAAGCTGCGCAAATCCCCAAAACACCAAACAAATCGGCGAAAGTGCGATTCCACAACCCTTGGTACATAAGCCCCATTGTGTTTTTGAATTTTTTTATTCTTAATTTTCTATAATGTTTACTCTGGTAACTAGGCTTAATGATAATGGCTAACTCTGTAGGGGTTTCCTATGCAGTAGTCACATCTTTAACATCACAGGGAGGCCTACCAAAGATCCCATCATTGGGTCACATTTACTAAGGGTCGTGTGCCAGTTTTCTGTTGGAATTTGCATGTCCTTTTTAGTGCAAACTGCTGGCACAGGTATTTAAGAAGTGCCCGTGCCCCGTTTGTGTCGCGTACGCCCCTTTTTCAGTGCGGCTGCACTAGGCATCATGTGAAACAAATGAGGGAGTGTTCCGGTGCACAGATTTAACATGCAAAGTCTTGCATGGCCCATGTTAAAAAAAATTGGTGCACTCTGTCTGAGCAATGTAGGGTGCTCCAAATTCATGAAGAATGTGCGCCAGAAATCCTGAATCTGGTGCCCCCTGCATTATACACAGGCAAACTGCATTTAGTGCAGTTTACACTGTTGTTAGTAAATGTGCCGCATTGTCCCCATTACCAATGAGATGTCATGTCTTCCTTTCCCCCTCTGTCTTTACACAGTTTACATAGAAAACTCTGCGTGGTATACAACTAAATATTATCAGAGCTCAGAGAAGACAACAGTCCCTGTAATTACAGACAAATCTAAACAAGATTGGAAAAGTGATGTATTGAGTTATTTGTTTTTAATGAGTCAAAATCAAAATCTGCAGCACGTTCCCTTTAAATGATGATCACCAATAGGCTAAAGTTTTCTTACAAGTGATTTACTAGGAAAAACATGGCCCACATTTATCAAAATCAAGGTGCAGTGTGCAGAGGCGCCAGATGCACGAATTGTGGTGCACTTTCTTCTCGAATCCGGCAGAATGCACCATTTTTTTGGTGCACTTTGTTAATGCTGCAGAATTATGGTGCACATTGGACAAAATTGTGGCGCAAATCCAGCTAAGAAGTAACTCACCCCTTTAGTCGCTCATCTTTCTGTCTTGTCGGACACAGTGCAGCCGCTACACAAAACTGGCGCAGACACTTTATAAATCCATGTACAAACAGTTTGCATGTTCTTTCTAGTACTAAGTCAGACAGAAAACTGGCGCAAATGCTTTAATAAACGTGGGCCAGCGGAATTAACAAGAGTAAGACCAGTGGGTGTTGGATACGTTGTACAGCCTCTATTAGCATTCTACAGGCCTATGGGCAGTGTCTACAATGGAGCCAGGAGCAGATGACTCCATCACTTGTGTAGACACTATGTAGGCTAAAAAATACTGTGGAGAACAAAGAAAGCCTAAACATAAGTTATAAAGATATTTGGTAAGACTTTTAAATATAATTTTAGCAGGAGATTAGGGATGAGAGTGGACCTGTTTATGTCCCTGAAAGTTCAGTCCAGGTACCATTATCGGGGAGCGATGGACATAGAGATGCCCACCAACATTTAGATGGCACCAATCGTTGGTGTTACCAGATGACGGTGAGCCAAACCCAAACCTTTGATGAAGTCCAGGTTGGGGATTGGGGACTTTGTGGTTTGGGTCTGCTTATTACTAAGGGAGATCTCAAAAAGGCTTTTATTCTTTCTTCCAATTTTGGTCCAGTTTTTATGATTCACTTTTTCATTTAAACCATGAACCTAATCCTAGTGTGATCATAGAGAGAATTTCGTACTGATCCACAGCAGCCGCGTGTGAATGTACCCTTACTGACCACAGTGTTCTAGTACAAGGGTTAAGCTGGGCACTTTATTTAAATATTTGAGGTTACATGTGAGAGCACATAGATGTTCTCCAGGGTCACTCCTTGTGTGCTGTCATTGTGTTTGTTGTTTTTACCACTATCCGGTGTACAGGCCGCACCTGTGTGTACATACAGTATGTGTGACTCACAAAAATATGTCCCCCAACAGGAAGCTTCTGCATATTTCCAAGAGCCTCAGAGAATGTCTTCTGTATACCTGATGTATAGTCCAAGCTATTGTTTAATACATCTAACTGCATGAAACAAATAATATTTAGAATGTGAATAAAGGCTACTAAGAACACTACTACCTGTGCACAAAACTGTGTACTTATAGCAATTGCTCATTAATATTAATCTTTTTGCTGAATTGCTCCAATACTATAAAGAAATTAATTCCTCGTGATTTTTTTCCCTCCAGCTCCATCAACAGTCTTTTTATACTGTTTATGGAGCTTGTATTCCTGTATTCTGTTAGTGTAGAGGAATGAAGATGGTCTTGATGTGTGGAAAGCTAAGATTCTGCTTGAATCTTTGGTTTACTCCAGCTAGATATTAATTGTGTTCGGCCATAGCTTTTCAGAACATACATGGGACCAATCAGCCAATGAAAATACCCATAAATCAGTTGTCTTATGTTGAAGATAGATGGGCTAATAACAGTCATGTTAAGTAGGTGAAAAGCTGTGCGGCTTGATTTTGGGCAACACGGTGGCTCAGTGGTCAGCACTACAGCCTTGCAGCGCTGGGGTCCTGTATTCAACCCCCATCCAGGTAAACATCTGCAAAGAGTTTATATGTTCTCTCCGTATTTGTGTGGGTTTCGAAGGCTACTCCACCCCCCCAGTAGCCACTACTGACCCGCTTCTACCTTGTTGTCTCCGGCATCAAGCATGTCACCAGCATGATTTGAGCTTGCTGACGTGTCTCCTATTTGTCTGCCGGTGCCAAGCCCCCAGTAGCCTACCAGTGTTCTAGAGTGCTCAAAGTCCTGCTACAATCCTGGAATATAGTTGATGACATCTTATTCCAGTGTACTAGAGTGCTCCAAATCCAGCTGCAATCCTGGAAAATAGATGATGACATCTTATTCCAGTGTAGTAGAGCGCTCCAAGTCCAGCTACAATCCTGGAATATAAAAGATAACATCTAATTCCATTGTAGTAGAGTGCTCCAAGTCTAGCTACAATCCAGTATTAAAGATGCATCTTTCACAGGCCTGTTGTGCTAACAGCACATGTAAAGGTGTGGTTAAATAGACCTCCAATGCCTAACTATCAATCATCTCATTTTTATTTAAAACACGGAGTGTAAACCATTAGATTAAAACATTTTATATTTATCTACTTCGATGGGAAAAATGTTTTTGTTGAGAAATCAAAATGTTACGTGTATTGTTACTGTTACATCATTAGAAGATATATATATATATTTCCCCATTGTTCCTCATTATTCACTATCCAAACACACAGCGTATAGCCATACTGGATCTATTCTTGCTCTGTTAGGAATTATTAGAAAGCTTGTGATAGACATAATACTGAAAAGCGTAAATGTCATCTTTGTAAAAGGCGATTTCTCTTGTTCTTCTCCTGACTGTGGCCCTTATAAGTTTCCATTGTTCAGCTGCAGGTGTTTTCCTTTTGAGCTTCATGTTGTTTCTAGTTACAATGAGGACTCGCGCTGCTCCGTGGTGTGTACCCTGCACCTGCTATTTTACAAGAACATGTGTCAGAGAGAGCTGCATAAAAACTAAAGCCAACGATTGCTCCATGGAGTTGGACTTTTACCGTACGTTTTATTGAATTGAGAAATATAACAAATGGACTCCATATGTTGCTGTTCTGCAGACATGGGAGGGACTTTATTTACTGCACAATTAAAAGAGAAACTTAAAAGAACTATTACCTCTTTATATGTTTTTGCACATATGGGAATGATTTTGCTCTTTTACTGTACATAGTTTCTTGTAACTCCTACAACTTATGAATAACAAAAGGAGGATTGTAGCACAGGCCATAGATAACTGTGGACATACTACAAGGCAGTCACTTCCACAGACCTTTACTCAGTGTTTACCTCTGTTGGATCCCTCCTTTAAAGTGAACATCATCTACGCAAACACAAACCGAAGGCCACTGATATGGCCTTATAGCATTATACCACATTAAAGGGGTATTCCCATCTGGGCATTTACATTTAATTAAATTCATTTGCCTTATGTAAACATTTCTTCAATTGGATGTTAATAAAAAAAATGTTCCTGTGTGAAGATAATTTCTCATAAATGTAGTCATGTTGTCCCTTAGAAACCAGATAGCTTCCTCGGATACAACCACCCCATACTCTGGCAGCATTGGCCAGACATGCGCTATAGAGTCCTGCCGGACCACCAGGATTCATCAATCATTACCACGGAAACGGCTGTGGGACATACAGTAGCTCCCGGACATTTTATATACAATAACCTTTTGTTTCTTTGTGCAATCCCTCCAGCAGAGGTGGCCGTATCCAAGGAAGCCATCTCGTTTCTAAGGGACCATATGACTACATTTATGAGAAATTATCTTCACACAGGAACATTTTTTTTAATAACATCTAATTGAAGAAATGTTTCCATATGGCAGATTAATGAAACTGAATGTAAGTGCCCAGACGAGAATACCCCTTTAACTTCATACACAAGGAGTCATAGACAGATGAAGTCAGATCAGAGACATAGTCAAGGAAACAAGCCAAGGCTCAAGCACATAGAATGGCAGAGCAGGCAGGGTACAACATATATAATGACTATACAAGGCTAAGAACTTTTACTCACACTTGACACTGGGAAAAAACATAATGGGACTGGATAGGCTGGGGAAAATTTAAAGCTGAACACAAAGTTCCTTTAAATTTTAAAACATTGCCTAATTGCGGATAGGCCATTGAAAAGGTCAGAATGTTGGGGGAAGAGAGCTTTACACTAATTTTTCACTGTCTCCCACTCCATAAAATGTCATGTCCTAGTGGTGAAGTTTTGAGACTAATCGGTCTATCCAATTATTTAATTGTGATGTATGAACTAGCAAAGTTAGCAAAAAAAGAGAATTGTTTGGCTTATGTTTAGTCAGTGTTGGACTATGGTATAATGTGGCCACAAGAAGTGGTGAACTTGGGGACCGACCTCCATCCCCATGTATCATGAATAATATTTAATAATCCATGATATTTTAATACAGAGACCAAACGATTGCTCCTTTAATTTCAAATTGGGTTTGTCTTCTGCTGGATCTTTGGGTCCCATTATAAAATGTTACAGCTTGGGCCCACTGGAGGACTCTCTTGTATTCTTCTAATCTTTGACCTGGTTTCTAGTTATGATAGGTTCCCCTCACTTAAGACATCAATATGTTTATTCTCAGGACTGATCAGACTAACTAGCTGACATGGAATAATGCCTTCTCCAACCACTCTCTAGAACCCGGTCTCATAAGAGGATTCCCTGCCCTCTTCCTGCTAGCATTTTCTGGACTACCATATTTTGAAACCTTCGACCCTTGCTTTTTTTATGATTATCCATTTGTCTCATGGTTCTCTACTTCATTGTCCTTTTGGTTATGTTATTATGACTACTCTAATGTGTTTGTTTTGTTCTGTATTTGTCAAAAAGTCAATAAGGCACATTTACTTACCCATCCCTATGACGCCGCCGATCCGGAATGTCCGATGAGGATTCGGAGATGCCGCAATTCACTAAGATCATGCGTCCAATTTCCTCCATGTGTCGCTTCCCCGCTCAGGTCCGCCGGAGTTCACCTTCTTCTTCCTGGTGTATGTTAGTGCGTGTCTTGCGACACAATTTTGAAAGTTAAATTCTGCAGTTTGTCTGAATCAGTCGGGTTTCCGACGTCCACGTCCCCCGATTTGTGTTGCATGCAAGCCAGCGCTCACGCGCCACAATCCAGTCTCGTGCGCCAAAAACCTGGGGCAATTCAGTGCAAACCGGAAAAATCGCAAAACCCGATGGAAAAGCGACTGTGGGACCCTTAGTAAATGTGCCCCAATTAGTTCTCACCTACAGCTTAGAGTAGGATTGCAATTAGGTAGGGACAGCTGGGGGGTCTAGATTTAGGGCTCACTGCCCTACCTTTCCGTCTTTGTCCTCCCCCATTCAGCAATATTAGAATAAATTGCAAAATTATGAACTTGAATTTTTTAGAAATAGGAAATGAGTTGTGGGTCCATAAAGTCCAACCTCTTCCTGATTTGTATTCTTTATACAGAAAGTTTTAGTATGTCCATATCTGAACTATAGACACAGCAGCTAGCAGGTGATATGTATGTATAGTCTGTGAATATAGAATGTAGCATTATATAGCATTCCTTGTTTTTTTATGTGTACTTTTATGAAAAAACATCATCTAGGGACAGACTTCTGACTGATCATGTAAATTGTGTTAATAGCACATTTACAAGGAGTCCTAAACTGTACATATCTCTAAGGACTCAATAAACTTCTAAGTAATGTTCATGAATTATGCAGCTGAGATGGAAAGAGTCATTCTACTTTACTAAATGCTTTGATGGACGTCACTTGCCTCGGGCCAAACTGACATTCACACAAAGTGTTTGTCTTTAAGAAATCCGTCCTGCATAATGCATTACATACCATGTATGGAGGAAGAACTTGTTTCCTCTACATCTTTTCACCTTGGGTGTTGGGATAATGGCTCATGTATATATTATAACAGCCATTATTCTAGAGAACAATAGATCAACAATCTCCATAGCAGAAGCAGAGCAAGCTGTATGCTGTATGATCACCATCATGATTTCATATGCCTGTGGCCCAAATTCATGATCCTTCGTTCTAAAAAATTTTTTGTGTATCTCTACAAACAGTTAGACATAACACTTTTAAAGGGGTCTACCGGCAGTTGTGTTCAAGCTACAGACAGTGTTAGGTAGTAGCCCTAGAAATATTGTTTAACTTTACCTTTTTATGTGTTGTTAGTAGCAGTCGAACTGCAAAAAAATGCACCTACATTCCAGGATTGTAGCTGGAATTGAAGCACTGGGGTGCACTCTAGAGTGAGATCTCTCATCATAGCTTATCTCCTTGCTCTGAGTAACAGCAGTAGCAGACTTCTGGGTAGATATTATACCAAAGGAGAGGGGCTATACTGTATTTAGCAGAGAACACAGTTGTGGAAAGACATTCCCCCAATGCTCCAAGTCCAACTACAAACTTTGAATATAAATGCACTTTTCCCATTCCTGATTCTACAAAATCTTCAGTTTTTTATCACCAAAGCTGCTGGTAGACTCCCTTTAAAAAGAGGACCTGTCATCCTCAAAAACGGCACTAGGAGCTGCTTACTAAATTAAATAGCTCCTAGTGCTAAACAGAAGCAGCAGTGTTACACGGTGCGGCGCGTGTGCTGCACCGTTCCGCTCCCGTACGGTGCCGTGAGCCCATAGAAGTGTATGGGGGACGTATATCGGCCGTATATACGTCCCCCATACATGTGTGTGAATGCAGCCTTAAAGAATGAAAAGAGAACCCTACCTTCGTTTTTACCTTTTCTGCTATGTAGCTATATGAGAGTTTGCTTTGAACTTGATGACACAATTGCATCTCCTCTATGACTGTGATGTGATACTATTTGGCCGACTTGATGCTGCACCAAAGATTGCAATGCTCTAGTTACTCTACACAATGCACAATGGGGCACATTTACTTACCTATCCATGCACGTTTCCCGAGGTGCGTTCTCCGACGAGAATGCACCGCTGCCGCGATTCACTAAGATCGTGCGCCCGATATCCTGCATGTGTCGCTTCCCCTCTCAGGTTCACCTTCTTCCCGGTGCATGTAAGTGCTTGCGACACAATTTTGATGTTAAATTCCGCGCTCAGTCCGAATCAGTCGGATTGTCCGACAGCACATCCCCCGATTTGTTTTGCATGAAAGCCGACGTGATTGCGGCAAAATCTGATTATATTGTCATTGTAGGTGATCAACCCATTATTTTGGGGTTTTAATCAAAACATCAGCTTTAAGGCAAATGCAATGCAGAGAATTAACACTTTTCTTACATGGGGAAGCCCAATACCAATGATGAACGCGTTGGCTTTGATGTATTTGCCCTTCACAGGATATTGTATGTCTAGGTTCTCATACATGATGACAATATGAAGTACAGAGATAAATTGTCATGTCTCTGTTGGTGTAGAATAAGTTGTAGAACCAGTGGCATCTACATAGATAATCAAATCATTAACAATAGGGACACAAGGGACAAGTAAGATGGGTCTAAAAAAGAAGGTAAAATTGTTCCTCCAAAACTGGAATTTCATGATTATCTGCCTCCTGTCTTGTGAGATGACGGCTGCCGGGTGTGTACTAGAGAGCGGGCAGGTCTGTGCTTAGCTGTGCCTCCACGTGACCGCTCACATCTTGTGTTTGGTGTCAGTTGTGTAGTACAAACTAATAATTATCCCCGGGAAATTGCTGGTGGATTTGTATTGTTTTATCCTGCTCTCGGATGAGTTACCAGTATGATCTAGTTTAAGCCATTGACATATCTAGCTGTTATGTCTCATGCATACCACAACGCCATGTCTACAGCGCCAGTATTGGGGCGACCGATATCCCCTGTGGTCCATACGGTAGAGCTGTAGGCAAACTGTTTACCATTATATAGTCACTCCGGTTGCAAGCCTGGACTGGCCTACAGAGGAGAAGATAATGGGGCACATTTACTTACCTGTCCGCTGGAGTTCACCAAAAGTGCATTGTGCGACGATAATGCACTGTGATGCGATTTACTAAGATTGTGTGCCCGATATCATGCATGTGTCGCTTCCCTGCATGTGTCGCTTCCCCGCTCAGTTCATCTTCTTCTTCCTGGTGCATGTAAGTGCTTGGGCTTGCCACACAATTTGAAAGTTAAAACCTGCACTCAGTCCGAATCCCAACGGGACGCCCCCGATTTCTGTCGCACGGAAGCCAGCGCAGCTGCGCCAAAAAACAATCGCGTGTGACACAATCCCAGCGCAGACACCTGGTAAATACCTGTCCAAACTGTGCAATCCCCGAAAAAAAAAACAACAACTTTTCAACGAAAGTGCAATCTGCAACCCTTAGTAATTCCCTGGTGTCCTCATGAGATGTAGTAGGCTACATACACCCTGCAGGAGCAATTCATTGCATAGTATGCCCACTGTACTGCAACAAGGGGTGTTCCTATGTGGGCATTGACATTTCATTTAATTCATCTGCCATATATATACAATAATTTACCCTTGCAAAGATAATTTCTCATAAATATAGTCCCTTAGAAACAAGATGGCTGTCCTTGGATATGACCACCCCTGCACACGGGCAGCAGATTCCACACATACAATATTGAGCCCTGCCTGACCGCCTGGATTCTGTGTTCATTACCACTGGATGGCTGTGGGACATGCAGTAACTTCCGGATATTTTATGTACAAAAACAGTGGGGCAGATTTATCAAACTGTCTGAAAGTCAGAATATTTCTAGTTGCCCATGGCAACTCCCCTTTAAAATATTCATGAGCACTGGTAAAATGAAAGCTGAGCTGTGATTGGTTGCCATGGGCAACTAGAAATATTCTGACTTTCAGACAGCTTGATAAATCTGCCCCAATTTGTTTCTTTGTGCAATCACTCCAGCAGAGGTGGTCGTATCCAAGGAGAACTATCTCATTTCAAGGGACAACGTGGCTGCATTTATGGGGAGTTATCTTTACAGAGGTATATTTTTTTTTAATAACATCCAAATGAAGAAATGTATGTAAATGGCAGATGAATTCTATTCAATTTCATTGCCCACATGGGAATAACCCTTTACGCATCATACAGCATCTAAGCCTAACCAGCCTAAGCATCCACATAATGAAGTGGGTATATTTTTCCACAAACTACCCAGTATATGATAGTATATTCACTTCAGGTTAGTGAGATTGTTTCCTGGTCCTGGGCCCGTTCCTGACACTTTAAAAAAGGCCATGATATTGGAGAGATAGGTGCCACTTTTTCATGCTTTATATGCCAGAAAACTGGTGTACAAGGCCTAATACTTACCCCCATTGTATTCTAGGTGACAGCTAAAAGAACCAACATGACTAATGATGGTAGTCGTCAGGTATCTCCCTGATGTCACAGAAGTCAGAAGATGACCGCAGAACTATGCTGATAGTAACATAGCCCACAGTAACTGCACCTAAGATGAAAGTGGTGCAATCAAGTGTTTTTATTATATTTGACAAGCACTAAAGAAATTTTAATATATCTTACTTGGCAGGACAATGTCAAGGCGACAACCATCGTTTCGCTCCACTGGAATTTCAAGAAGCAAATCTGAAGGAACACTGATTGATTTGGATGGGGACAGTGCACCTACAAAGAACCCAGGTAACATCAGCATCTGGATCTTGCCTCTATTCACTGTGCTGCCTTCATGAAATTGAACATCTACACCATATTATCTAATAAACCTTAAAGAGGACCTGTCACCCATAAATTCGGCACTAACAGCTGCTTACTAAAGTGGGGCAGGATTGTGGGCAGGTTTAGGGGCCGTGACTGCTGCATGACGCACGGCAGTCACCGCCAGCCTATGGAGCGAGCAGAGCGGTCCAGGGAAGAGGCAGCGCCTCGGACCGGCCCCTCATGAATACGTCGTACCGCTCGCAGAGCGATGTTAGATAGCGTTATTGTAGGTTTTCGATAACGCTATCATTCTAACACTGCGGCGTTTGTTTAAGCACTAGGAGTTGCTTAGTTTAGTAAGCAGCTCCTAGTATCGAATTTATGGGTGACAGGTCCTCTTTAAAGGAGTTTTCCATATCCATAGGAAAACCACTCAATTTCCTTTAGGACTGAGAGAGATAGTTGTATACAGTGCTCCATCAGTCCTACACAAGTGTACGGAGCAGTAGTCATGCATGTACATGACTACTCCATTCATTGAGGGAAGTCAGGAGCCCATTTTTATTAAGGCTGGGTGTCTGACTGGTGAATCTGGATAGTGTATTGCTGTCCCCAAACCTAGCGTTTAGCATCCTATTACGGCATTATTTCATCAGTTCTGGCACACTTGGAATTTTCTCTATATCCACAAACAATCCGAAGCAATCAGTGTCTATATTTTCTGTTCTAAATTGTCAGATGGGTGGTCCTTGGCTGGAGCATGCAGCTTGCCTCAGCCCATTTGAAAATTAAGAGCAGAAAATATAGACACTGATTGCCAGTAGAGAGTTTATTTAGCATAATTTCAGGATATTTTCAATATTCATTATTGGAATCATGTCTTCTATTCTCGGGATGGAGAAGAACGCTTTCTCCGCCTATCTGACAGTAGAGATTTGAGAAGAGTGACATTGATTATTTAGGAATAGTGATGGATAGAGATAAAATTCCAATTGAACCAGAATCGGTGGATCAATGCCCTTCTATGGGGTGCAAAGACTTGGAGTTTGTGGAGTAAGAAAGGAGACCACTTTGATTTGTACATATTACGTTATAATTCTTGTACATAAATGATTAACTTTTATATTTTCGACAATGTTTGCTCTCTAACATAAGAACACTCTACCATTAATGATTTACTAACATTGAGAAGGATTTATCAGCTTTTTCCCAGCCAACTTCCATAAAGGCTGATCCTAATTTTGGTGTATAGAGACAAATAATGGAATTCCTTCAACATCTTTATATCATTTATCAGTGCTAATGCATTATGTTGTATCTGGCATCACTTCATGACTGATTAGTAATTATATAAAAATTGCAAGATTTGCTGAATGGGATCCAATCACGTAAAATTCATCCAATTTTTGAGAAATGAGAAATAAGTTAGAAAGTGTTTAAGTGTATACATAAAGCAATGTAACTACTGCTCTTAAATGGCCCTTCAGACTAAAATATGTCCAACTTGGTTAGGTCTTCTCTTGGCTTTCATAACTTAAAACAGAATGTCAAGGGATTGTGACCTGCCTCAGAAACTGTATGCTACCATCAAATGAGAAGTTTTCCATCCTCAGGGTTGCCAGCCAATGAGAAGTTGAGACTGGATAAAAGGTATATTGTTCCATTCAGACTGGTCACATCGGGTTGCACAAAGGACGTAGGCAGCAGTAACATTGCTACCTGTGTCCAGTGATCAGTCTGAGACACACAGCCATCACTACTGTATTTATTAAAGATCTGTCTGAGAGCCAGACCAGCCAACAAAAGAGCCACATCTGGCTCCCGAGCCATAGGTTCCCTACCTCTGCTATAGACAATGTGGGTAGGAGGGTTCTTTTCCTCATATTTGGTAGGAATTCCGGTACTGGTTAGCCGTTAATCTGAGGTGTGGGTCTTCACTCTTATATGGATGCTTCTTCCCCGTGAGATGCAGCGATGGCCTTGTTTAATGGGCCTTCACTATCTCTTCCTATAGCCAGATGCAACTATAACCAGAACACTTTCATGACTGCCAGGACCACCATAGATAGCGCCTGAAGCTCTTCAACTATTCCATTCCATTCTATACCCATGTTCATTATTTTATTTTCTTTACCTGTGTTTGGGTTCTTGGTCTCATCTATCTCTACAACTTTTGAAAACTTTAAAACTCAATAAAACAGTGGCATGTATAGGGATTTTAGAACCCCATTACACAGATCCCCCCCATAATGATGCTTTACTACTCCCCTAAGCACATTTTTCGTGACTTTTACAGGATGACTCTGCAGTTGCCTGTGCACTAGTTAGTCTGGTTTGTGCTTTTTCCAACATCCAGTTTTGCCAACTTCTATATGTTGTTGCACCTTAAAAGTTGCAAAAAAGCACAAAAACACTCCAGTCTCCAGGCATTGGCAACTGCTTGGTAGTCACTAAAGCCTGATACATCTTAGGGCAGTGGTGGCGAACCTATGGCACGAGTGCCAGAGGTGGCACTCGGAGCCCTTTCTGTGGGCACCCAGGCCATCACCAGAGAGGACTCCAGGAATCTTCCTACAGTCCCAAACAGCTCAGGGCTTGCTGTGCACAGAGCTACCTGGGACTACTTGAGGAGTTGGATGGTGTGGACAGATCTGGATTACCATTATGTAGCTCCTGCTCCGGCCCTGATAATTCTTCCTGTTTATGGGACCCTGGAGGGAAGCTACAATGATCCACCAAATTTCTTCTAGCTTTTGCTTAATTGTTGTCCTCAGGGTGCTGATATGAATGAAAGCTGTGACAGAGAAGGGAGTATAAATCACAAATTAAATTTCTGCGTTGGCACTTTGTCATAAATAAGTGGGACTTGGTTGTAGTTTGGGCACTCGGTCTCTAAAAGGTTCGCCATCACTGTCTTAGGGCATTCAGCTCTTGAACACATATAAGAAGCTTGGCTAAAGATAAATCTCTGTGTAAATTAAAATGCAGAAATGTACAGCAAATAGTAAATCTGGTGTATCTATCGGTCATGTAGTCTGAGGGTTGTCATACAAAGTAGATAACTGCTCGGCCATCACCTATGTCTCCTGACTCCATCATACACATGCATGTTTATGAAGTGCCTAATTTTAGGCTACCTTCACATGCCCCTGTTATCTCAAGGATTCATGATTCATGACTTGTGGAATCAGTTTTTTATGGATTTTCATAGTCCTCTTCTAGTCTTTGATAGATCAATTACACAGGTAAAAAAATTCAAATGTTTACATGTAACAATTAGCCAAATGTTCTGAAAATTTGCTCCCAAAATCTATATTACAGCCCTGATCTGCCTTTGCTTGTTTTTTTTTAAATGGTTTTGTAGCAAGTAGTGGCTAAGTAGGAGAGGCCGGGCCCCATAGCAGACTTCTGTTTGAACCCCCCCCCCCTTTTAAAAAAAATATATGTTTACACATTTATATACTTATTTACACACAGAATGGGGCACATTTACTAAATACAGTGCAGTCTGTACTATGTGCAGTTGCCTGTGTAGGGGGCGCCAGATTCAGGATTTCTGGCAACCGTTCTTCATCTAATTTGGTCCAACCTGGCCGTGTCCACTCGCTGCTCTAAGGAGTATGTTGTAGTAACAATTCTATGTATCTGATTGAAAACTCTAAAAAGTTTAAAATGATATCCAGCTAAATTTTGTACAAAAAGGGTTAGAAAGATCTCGATTTAGTGACTGTTTTTATAGAGCCCTAGGTCTCCAGCTTTTATGCCTTTTGATAGTGATTGGAGGAAATTTTGTTACTCAGATCCATCTATCAAAACATCAATAAAAAGTTTTATAAAGTAACAGTCACACTTTACTCAGGGTTTTGGGCTTGTGCTACTGAATATTACTCATATAGTAAGAAACACATCTCTGTCAGTAGAGGTGTAACTAGAAGAGGCATGGCCCCATAGCTGACTTCTGAATGGGGCCCCCTTTCTCCTTAAGAAAATGTACATATTTGTACATTCACACATATATGTAAGTTACACTCACACACATTTATAACTCTTACATACAGTATATATACTTCTTTTACACACTCACAGTATATAGACATCACATATACACATACAGCATATACACACACCATATATACACACATACATACAGAATCATATATAGATATATACACACCATATACATATACGCATACATCATAAACATACATACAGTTTATACACATGACATATGCACACATCAAATACACACATACTTACAATACCATATACAGGCATACAGCATATACACACACATACAGTATATACTTACCGTACACCATATAGCAAATATAATATATAATGATGCATGTGCTCCATTCTTTAGTGTGGCAAGATGCCGGGGGCCTGACCCTTCAGGCCCCATAGAAGCTGCTTTGGCTGCTACCGCTGCTACCCCTGCCTGTCAGGTATCTGTCCAGAAAACCGCGCAACCACAACCAGATTTGGCACAAACTGTCAGACTGTGTAAGTGATGGCAAACTCAACCTTTCGTTGTCCCTGTAGGCTACAGCTGCCTATACAGCTCTGATAAGGGCAAACCCAAGTGGATAGGGAGAACTTAGTTTGTCTGGCAGCTGTTGTACGGTGAAGCGGATGGGTAGGTTGAGTTTCCTGGTGGGGACCCCATTGCATGTAGCCCAGATAGTGATACACATTACTTTTCTAAATAATCATTAATTAATATTAACTTTCAGTTGCAGTAGTGCTAACTACCAGTCCTAGTCACTACACCAGTCCCACATGCCACTGCCACCCCAAGAGTTCTCTCTTCCTCTCACAGATCAGGCCGAATAAGTAAATGTAACACTGATTGGCTAGGACTTGGCCAGGAAACCAGTTCAGCCAGCCAGTGTTAGGTATTAAGAGAGTGTGGGATCAGGTCTCACTCTGCAAGCAGTGAAGCTCCTGAAAAGCAAGAAATGCGTCATGGTACTGCATAGGTATATAAAGGAGTTTCTGGATGATGCCCCCAGCAGCTGACTGGATCTAGTAACCCTTGCTGGACAGGGCTGGGCAGCAGAAGAACTGGTTGTAGTTTAATCAATCCCAAAACTGCAGAAGCCGCCTTCCACAAACAGAAGACGATCCTGACATCTTTGTCACAGTCATATAATAGGATCTTATTGCTTTAAATAATAAAGTTATCCGGACTGACAAGTTTTAGGAAACCTTTTAGAAATGGATTCACTTAATGCATGTTTCTTGATTGAAAATAAAAAATGCCTAACATAACTGACTAGACAACGAGTAGTCTAGAACTGTTAGGTTTTATGTAAGTAAATTGTCATAACTATAAAATGTAGAGTTACTAATATACTTTGTGATTTAATTATGTACTATTTTGAAGATGTGGGTTGGGACTGAGCCAAACCACTCCTGTTTCCCAGTTTTCTCCTCTTTAGAGCATAGCACAACTGGTTTCACTAGGAGAGAGGCCATTGTATATCTCCTCTCCTTTTCCTTAAAAAATCCTGATAGACGTTATACTTCTGGCAGTCTCCACCTGATACCTGGTATCAAGCTGGTCTTCTCCAGGTTGAATCATGCTTGTACATTGCCACATACTATTAGGACAGGGGGGAATTGAGTTATTGATATATTTAGGTCATATATAATTGACTAGACTGATTTTAACTGTATTCGATTCTCAGCTTGAAGGAAGCCTTTAACTAAAAAAAACCTTCCCATTTTGCTTGTCTAAAACAGACCTGTCAAATTATAGAAATTCTAACATATTTAGGATTTTGTTAAATCTGCCACCCAAATAACATATGCATAATATTATAACAAGAGAAGTTAAGATTGTTGATAAATATCTTTGTGAAAAAAACTCCATATATTGATAAGCCATTTCTTGGTGCACATATACATAAAATCACTGAGTTGGACCAGCCACTAGGTAGGACTGTCAAACACAGAAAGTATTGAACTTCATACACCAGTGATGGCGAACCTATGACACGCGTGTCAGCACTGACACGCGTAGCCATTTTTGGTGACACGCGGCCGCCCAGCGCCCGCGGACCGCCCCCTCCCCACCCCCCTGTGTAATGTGCTGTCCCTGTGTAAATCTCCTGCCCCCTGCTTATCTGTCCAGCGCCGCGTTGGTCCGCCCACCGTCTGCAACTCCTCCGGCTCCTCCAGGCTGCAATGCACGCTGCTCGTCACGTGACTGAGGCGACCTGACGTCAGGTCACTTCAGTCACGTGAGCCGAGGCGCGTGGTGCAACCTGGAGGAGCCGAGCCGCCTGCAGTAAAGCTACAGGGAAGAAGACATCACTGGGTAAGTATATAAGTTTATTATTATATTATATTTAAAGGGAGGCGGCTAGGGGTATTTTTTGTAGTAAAGGGAGGCAGCTAGGGGTATTTTTTGTAGTAAAGGGAGGCAGCTAGGGGTATTTTAGTAGTAAAAGGAGGTGGCTAGGGGTATTTTAGTAGTACAAGGAGGTGGCTAGGGGTATTTTAGTAGTAAAGGGAGGCCACTAGGGGCATTTTAATAGTAAAGGGAGGCCGCTGGGGCATTTTATTAGGGAAGGAAGGCCGATAGGGGCATTGTAATAGTAAAGGGAGGCCGCTGGGGTATTTTATTAGGGAAGGGAGGCCGCTGCAGGACATGTTATTAATAAGGGGAGGCCGCTGCAGGACATGTTATTAATAAGGGTCGCCGCTGCTGGACATGTTATTAATAAGGGTAGGCCGCTGCTGGACATGTTATTAATAAGGGGAAGCCGCTGCTGGACATGTTATTAATAAGGGGAAGCCACTGCTGGACATGTTATTAATAAGGGGAGGCCGCTGCTGGACATGTTATTAATAAGGGGAAGCCGCTGCTGGACATGTTATTAATAAGGGGAAGCCACTGCTTGACATGTTATTAATAAGGGGAGGGCGCTGCTGGACATGTTATTAATAAGGGGAGGCCGCTGCTGGACATGTTATTAATAAGGGGAGGCCGCTGCTGGACATGTTATTACTTAATTAGTTTTTTTTCTAAAGGTGACACAGCACCCGAGTTTTGCTAGTTTTTTTGGCAAATTATGACACACCTAGCTCAAAAGGTTGCCCATCACCATACCGTCATACACTGTACTGAAGATATTTAAAGGGAACCTTTTTTCAGCAATTGACCTAATACACCACTACCAGAATATTGTCAAGCTTGTTTTTGTTTCTTTCATGTCCCAGTGGGGTGGCATCATCCAGAAAATAAACCTTGAAGTCAGCGGTAAATTGGTTGTTTAAAGTCAAGGAGGAGGGAAGTTGAAGTCAAGATGGGGAGCTCTGAACACCTCCTCCTTTGTCATTGACATCATGCATCAGACTTCAGGAGATCTGGTTAGTTAGTCTTGATGCAAGACCATGAATTACTGTGAAAGGAGCTTTCTGAGGAAGAGAGAGCTTTACTTTAGTGTTAAAATTTCTGCCTTTGTGACTTTATGCAACCAATTTACATCTCACTTCAAAGTAGATTTTATTGATGAATCCACCTTACTGGATCATGAAATAAACATCATCTGGAAGGTGTTCGGCTGATTGACAACATACTGGTAGTGGTTTATTAGGTCAATTTCGGCCAACAGGTCCCCTTTAAGTGTTTTCCAAATCTGCTGAACATTGATCACTGAGACCACCTCTTTGTCCAGAGAAGTGCCGGTGGTTCCTTGTGGAGGAATAAGGAATGATGATGTGATCTCTATGTTATATATGTTCTGTGTAGGTGTTTTTTATCGGAAAGCTTCTTCAATACTTGCTGTACTGGGAAGCTGTGGAGCACACTGGAAACTTTCTCTGGATATAACAATGAAGCTTTGATCATAACATTGCCTGTACCACAGATTTCATCCTGTTTATCTGGCGTTACAGAAAATAGCAGCAATGTCTCTGGGATCTCAGGTGGATCACATATTGCAGTAGTGTAGGAGGCACAGAATTAAACATGAAGCGTATGATATAGCCTTTAAAGCAGGCTTTACCCAATAGAAAGATAGATGGATAGACAGATAGATAGACAGCTAGATAGACAGACAGATAGATAGACAGATAGATAGATAGCTGTCTTACATGAGAACACCCCTTTCATGTATACTAAGTGTGGTAAACTGTGGGTACTGCATAATTTTCTGTGGTGCAGTGCTGATGGGGACCGTGGTTAAGAGACATGGGGGCTTAGCCTACCAGTATGGGTGCTCCTCAGTCTTGGTCTCTATTGGGGCTATATTGTGGCTGCAGTGGCCACCATGTGATGCGGCACCCACTAGAGTAGGGACCCACTAAAACAAGGTCACTGTGTAAAGATAAATGGTCTTATACAATTTGATTAAAATGTAACCAAGAACCTCGAGTTCTTTTTGTTAATGTAGCAGCAATAGATCGTTGTACAATGTGTGGATGTGCAGTCCAGATCTTTATCTCCAAATATTGGCATGTTCTGAAAGGCATAGAAACCACAAGCAGATACCTCTGTCTGTGTTTTATCTTTACAAGACAAAAATTATGTGTAGGACCTCATGCACAGTAGATGGTCGGCTGGTACTAAAGAACTGCATGTGATTAGCAGACATACAACTAACATGTATGACAACTTAGGCACCAGATCTCTATGAGCAATTACTCTTATGTAAGTGGAGTTGTAGCAGTCAATGCAATCTGTGAACTGTACTTATTAATAATGAACAGTATGCAGCAAGTTAGAATCTGACATTGTCATCATTTGTATTTACAGTATATATTATTTATTTTTTTCCACAGAAAATTTGGGAAACAAATTGGATCTACTCATTAACTGGTCAGATGTATTCCAAGACCATTCACAGAATTTCCCCAAGCGGACAAACCCATTTTGGAATGGACTCTCCGAATCCAACCCTTTTCTAGATGATGTCCTTCAAGCCAACACATCAGCAAATGGAAGAGTTTCTATTTTAAAGGAAGACCCGTTCTTCCTCTTTAGGGATTCAGAAACCAGACATTCAATATCCAGTTCAGGAGATGAACTTGATATTGACCATGTCTTGGAGAAAACAGCTACAATAAAGTCTGGACGGTCGAAGAGCGTTTCATATCTGGATGATATAGGCAGCACACAGTCTAATGCTCCAGAGATTGATGGCCAGATTCTGGCACCAGATTTAGAGTGGCTTCAGAATGACAGAGAAGCCTACAAAATGGCTTGGTTAAGCCATAGACAATTGACTCGATCCTGTCTTGACCTGGATGTTGTGAGCCAGAGTCCCGGATGGGGACAGACACAAGCATCAGACAATCATACATTTTGCCGAATTGATGATAAAGGAGGTTCTGTACAACTTCCAAACTCAGATATAACTGTCCATGTTCCTGAAGGTCACGTAAGACCAGGGGAATTCCAGGACATCTCTTTAAAAGCTTTTCTTGATCCCCCAGCCATACTTAACAACAACCTGTCAACTACTGTTAGTCCTCTTCTAGAAATAACATTAAGCAACATCAATACGGTAGAAGATCTTTTACTGGAAATGAAAATTGCAGCTGAGGTAAAGAACGATCCATACAGTCAAGTCATGACTGATATTGCAACCTTTTACAGCTACAACAAAGAAGGTCCATTTGAAAAAATCCCAGATGGCTACATTTACAATAACATGTTACAAATTAAGTTACCAATCCTCAGCCGTATCACATACATTGTGAGTGCAGCACAAACCAAAAACCAAACCAGCAGTGTATATGACTACATTCAGAAATCCTTAACAGTGGCTGTGTATGGACCTAAGCATATACACCCAGCGTTCACCACGGTTCTGGCCATTATGGGACATACCTATACTCCAGATAAAATCACGGTGGATGATATAAAAAGACGTGGGAAAAATTTGCCACCGCTTGTGTTTCAGCTGTGGGGGAAGCATCAGTTTGTGTTTCACCAGATGCAAGACTTCTTGATTCATTTTGCTACAATTGACTCGTGTTATACTGTGAAAACCATAGATAACAGTAATGAGATCAAACTACAACAGCTCAAGGCGGGTAACATCATTCGGACCCAGTTCCCTTTCTCGTTGAAAGGTGGAAAAGATATCAGCTCTTCCGTTTTTACCGTTCAGATCAAAGACAGCCAAGGTTCATCATTAATATCGGAATTTCCAGTCACTACCCCAAACCCTGCACCAAAAATACACTGCACTCCAAAAAATCAAACTCGCCTACAGAAACGTAAGCAGGTCTTGTCTACACCTGTCATGCCCATAAGGAACACTGTGAAATATCCTAAGTTCCAGGATAAAACTATGAAGCTGCTTAACTTTGCTGTAACTTTAAAAACTGTCCTGAGGCAACAGAAAATTGACTATTTTTTGGAATATTTTAAAGGTGACACAATTGCGATCCTTGGAGAAGATAAAATTAAGGCCATAGGTCAGACCAAGGTGAAAGAGTGGTACGTTGGTGTTTTGAGAGGAAAAGTTGGCCTTGTGCACTGCAAAAATGTTAAGATTATTTCCAAAGATCAAGTCATTGATTTTTCAGATGTGCATTTTACAACCAAGATGTTATTGGATCAGATAGCACTGCCGTTTAAGAAATTGACCTACATATACTCATCTGTGCTATCAAACGTCTCCGACAAGGTCCAGGACTGGAGAGCCTTAGCCGATGCCCTTGGTTACTCACATCTTTCCCTCGATGATCTCAGTCACACACTTCCTGAGAAGGAGTCTGAGAGAGTGTCCTGTGTTGTGAAGAGGCTAAAAGAAGATTGTCACGCCGACTCCAAAAAGAGGAAATTTCATTATGAGCTTATTATGGTAAGTATCCAGCCTGAGCCGATATATATGGAATGTAGGGGATGCAGTTAGATATGTTTGTGACCTAAAAGTCTACAGAACTGTTCACCCTAAAAGGTATTTTTCAAGACTAGAATATTGAGGACACTTTCAATTTTATTGGATGAAGATCTGAAAAGCTTCACTGTTTGCTCTTTGATAATCCTTGTTTTCTTTGTTTGTGACTGTCCATAGGGTCTTTTAAAGATGGACTGTCAAGGCATAGTAGCTCGTCTTACACAAGATACGGTTATCCTGACTGCGGCTGTACAGCTCGGCATACGCTGGAGAGAGCTTGCCGAGAAACTTGCCAGACTTACCAAGCAACAGATTGAGGCTTATGAGATTCCTCACCAGGGAAAGAGTGGAGAAGTCAACCTCCAGGTATCTTCCAAAACCTTTTTTTTTCCTCTACCTCAAAAGTTCCATATATACCCCCCCAATATGAAAAGTTTTTGTAAAATATAGAATGGATAGAAGGACCTACTGTTACATACTTCAGATGTAGAAGAGACCAGTAATGAGGTCTTTATATAATTTTAAAATAAAATATTATTTTGAGATGTCTTTTTGGTTGTAGTATATTATTCATTATATCACCAATGTTTAGTAAGTTAATATTTCAGGTGACTTTACAAGAGACTCTCTATACCAGTGATGGTGAACCTTTTAGAGACTGAGTGCCCAAACTATAACCAAAATCCACTTGTTTACCGCAAAGTGCCAACATTGCATTTTAAACAGTAACTTATTGCTACCTGTTCTTCAACATCTTCCAATCGTATCGGCCCCTTGGGGCCACCAATACAGTTAAGAGAAGGAGGGCACATTCAGACTATCATTGTAGCTTCTCACCAGCATCTCTCTGTACAGGAAGAATGGAAGGTCCAGCAGGATGACCTACAAATATAATGCAGTTCTATCAACACCTTCTCACTTTTCCTGCAGTTCCAAAAAGCCAATGAAGTGTTGCTTTAAAATAGCATTGAGAGCAGCATCTCTTAAGTTGCCTGGGACTGCAGGAAGATTTGGTTAATTTGCTCCTGTTTCGTGCACTCTGTCTTGGGGTCAATGGTCTGAGTGCCCACAGAAAGGGCTCTGAGTGCCACCTCTGGCACCCATGCCATAGGTTCGCCACCACTGGTCTATACCATTGATAGCGAACCAAGTGCCCCAAATGCAACCAAAACTTACTCATTGTTTTGCAAAGTACAAATTTAAGCAGTAACTTATTGCTTCCTGCTATGTTGAAGTCACAGGGGCGTAACTACAGAGGTAGCAGCCATTGCATGTCATAGCGTGTCATAGGACCCCCATAGCATGTCAGGAGGCCCCGGCATCTGGGGTCTTGGATGTGAATATGCTGTATGTGTATATTTGTGATGTGTAAATGCTCTAAATGTATATGCATATGTGATGTGTATATGATGCATGGGTATATGTGGTACTTTATGTGTGTATATGCTGTATGTATATTTTTAAGGGGTAAGTGGGGCCCCATTCAGAAGTTTGCTCTCCTAGTCACAACACTGAGGGTGTATATACTGAAAGTGTAATAATATGATGTATAAATACTATATATGGTTTGTGTGTATATCTGATGTGTATATACTGTATGTATAAGTGTATAATGTATAAATGTATGCATGTGTGCACGTGAGTGTATGAATGTGTAGTATATACTCATACTATTTTACTGCTATGAGGCCCAGGCTCTCCTAGTTACCCCCCTGGTCGTATTCGGATAGTCAATGACACTTCTCTCCAAGTAAAAGGAAGAATCATGGGTGCCAGAGCAGTAGCTCCAATAGCTCTGATAATAATGCGACCTTTCTGCGCCTTCTTCCTCTTCCTACAGTCCCAGGGCTGTTTGGGATGGCAGGGGGATGCTTTGACTCCTGTCTGCTGAACTCTGTTTTGTGGCAATAGAATATGCGCTACCTCTGGCACCCTTGCCATAGGTTTGCAACCATCTGTCTTAAATTGTCATACTAGTTGGTCAACTTTTGGCCTGGATCTAACCACAGATGTTCTCATTCATTTCTAATGCCACTTCCATGGAATTTATGTTTGTAGAAGCCAAACCTGAAAAAGGATGCTTGGGTGGTGTCCTACCAATATTCTGAAAAATAAGGACTCTATGAGACTTTTTTTTTTTTAATTAACCCTTAATGTTCTTTCTCTCACAGATGATGTGGAAACCTGCTTTTGACTTCCTGTATACCTGGGCAGCTCATTATGGAGACAGCTACCGAGATGTGCTCCAAGACTTACACTGTTCATTGGATAGAATGAAATATCCGGTAACCAGGCAATGGAGGGAGCTAACCGGGACTCTTATCTTTGTTAATTGTATGGAAATCTTTCGGGCAACTTCTTTTTCTAAACCTGAGGATTAATTGTAGTTTGTCTAGAGACTAACATGTTGATATAGACCTGAACTGTCCACCTCATGTTGTGGACGTCAGATCCTGATGCCGTTATAAAGGGAAATTTGTGGTGCTTTTATGATATTGGTATAATTCCGAAAATTCCTGAGGATTGGTGCCATAGCAACCCAAACAGTGTTCTAAAATGACCGGATGGCTGGTATGCCATACATTGCCAGTTTGTATAAAGTGCTCAAACATATACAATAGTACTCAAGCTATCTGACTTTTATTTTAGTTTTCCCTACCAGCACATTTGTACAGTAATACCTTTTACTATATATATATATTTTCTATATATTAATACGTCTGTGAATATTATCAGAAAGTATTCATCTCAAAATATCCAGATCCTTCTCATGCTGTGATAATATTCTTTAAATTATATTGTTTATAGTAAATATTTATTCTGGATTATATCATATGTAAATTATTGTGTTGGTGTTATTATGATGGTATCATCTATATTAAACCATTGATGCATATTATTTCTGTGTTTTTTAATTCATTATGGGTTGTATTTAAAAGGACTCTGTCACCAGATTTTACCCCATTAAACTACTTGCCCCGTCCATTAGGGTATGAAATGTCTTTTCTAGAGTTCCCTCTTTTATACACTCTTCCATTTACCTAGAAAAAATTCTCCTTCATGTGAAAATGAGCATAGAAGAGTAAACTTAGTTACGGTGAGTCAAGTTTAGAGGCTGCAGGGACCCTGCACTTCACTTCAGACGCCCCAATGTTCAGTTCTACAGGACCTAGAAAAAACATTTACTTAGGTGTCATATTAAAAATTAGAATAAAATCTTTCCTTTTCTTTTTTTTTTTTTACATTTTTACCATTTTATTGGTAAAAGGTTCAAAATCATCTCTCTCGTTCTTCAAATCTTTCCTTTCCCATCCAGCTTGTGGTTCTGAGATTTACAGATACAGAGAGTTAAAAATGTTGGAAATGCAAGCTGCAAATAAAAATCCAAATTTGATCAATCTAAAAGATAAGATTCTTTAAAATGATACCAAAAGCATGTTTCTAGGTTACATAGATTCAAAGATAGTTACACTTCTCCTGCAGCCCCTAAATGTGACTCATCTCAGTCAAAATATTACTCTTCTCTCATTATTTTCACATTGAAGGTGACTTTTATGGGTAAACAGCTGAGTTTTCACATAAATGAAAGAATTCTAGAAAGCACATTTCCCCCACTACCTGAGGGGGCTGTTAGTGTAGTGGGGTAAAACCTGGTTCACTGTAACCTTACAATATTCTTTATGAGATAATCCTTTTACATTGCGAGATGATAAATGTCTGTAGAGATCTATGCACTATTGTAATACAATAATGAAAAATGAATAGGATTTTAATGTCCGTTATTGTTACATTATAAAAAACAAAAAAAAAAAATTCTTTATGTCTGTAACTCAGTATAGAAAATTGTGAATATAGGAATATAGTGATATACCCAAAAGCTGGTGGACCTCAATGTTAAATATTAACCATGCCCCATGAAGAATCATGTATTCCACAGGTCTGACCTCACCCACTGGACTCCTATAGGTTACACCCCTCATAAGCAATTGATGTCTAGTGCTGTGGTTTGTATTATGTGATGTATTATCTAACCAAATATAACTTTTCTGTGAATATCTACTAGAAGAAATGTGTTGTAGATGCTGCCTATTCTACTTGTTACTGCCTACCTAAATTGTATGTATGTAGATGAATGATTTATACATGTACATTAACGATGATCTACAGAATAAACATTTGAAAATTACATATTTTTAGTTTTACTATTATATACAGTTTAAGATATATTCCAAATCGCATTTAATAATATTTCCCACTACCATGACTTCAGTGTAATTTTATGTTAATCAATCCATTGCTTCACACACATGAACATTATAAAAGTGAAGATGTTATGGTTAAAGGGGTTTGCTGATGAAAGAAAGTTCTCAAATTTGAATCCCCTAGTGATGTTTACACAATAAAGATCATTTTAACCTCACAATTTTACTCAGTTTTATTACTGTTCTAGCTCCTATCACTCAGTGATGGTCAGAGTAAGTTTCCAGATTGGGTAGGGACTCACTAAGCAGATACTTCATGATTCCTCTAGTGCTATGAGATGCTGTGTGTTGACAATGTGGTTAGATTATCAGGGTACAGGGTTTACCTACACTTTTATTTAGCTTCTAAACATTTTAATAGTATCTGACACAGAGAAAAATAGAGATGAGACAGATCAGAGATGAGAGATGATGAGGTCCATGAGATGCATATATTATACAATGACACACTTTTGCTCTGCTACTTCTGAGCTATTACGAACACTGTCAGCACTGCTACATCTAAACTATAACACAGAGATTGCCGCCCCTGGATAAAGATTTTATCTTATTTATAGCTTTTAGAGTAAATCCTTGGAAGCTGTCACCATATAAGACAGGTTGAAATTATATATGTAAAATGTATTCTTTTTAATAACATTGAATTAGAGAATGTGTTATTTTGTTATCCTGAGTATATTTAAAAATCTTGTCTTCATGGGAATACCCCTTTAAACATTTTAAATGTTACATAATAATGATAGATAGAGGCTGCAAGGACTTCACAAAATAATAAGAGGGCAGTCATTTAGATTAGAGTTCCACTAAACATTCTTTCAGTCATGGCCTGGTAACTGTGGAAAAACTGGATTAACAAAGAATAAACCAGAAGACCTCCCAAAACCAGATTAACTTTACAAAGTTCTCACTCTGCATAGACAATCTGACTGTCTTCTGCACAGACCAATGTCCTGTGGGGGCACTTAGTCGAACCTACTTAAGGGGCCAAGGTCTAGATCTTCGAAGGATAGAAAGACTTCTCTTTATCAGGATCCTGGGAGTCTAGACTTTTTCTTGCTTAATTTGGATCTCTACAACGAACAGAGTAAAGTTCACAGTTCTCCCCTAATAGTGTGGGAAACAAGATTCCCAACATCGCTACTTTGCTATAGAGTGTCTCTCTAGATGTAGGTCCATTCCTGTTCTCCTTTCTTGAGTTTGTGCAGGAACACCACCTGGAGAGACTAAAGCCTTCCTTGTGGAAACCAAGACATAATTTATAAGCTCATCCACACCACAGACTTACCAGAGTCTATTTCAAAGCTTTCTGATTCGAAATGTGGAAAAATGTGTCTTCTAGCAGGATAACCAACAAACAAAAAGATCTTGAATGGATGGCCATACAGGCAAACAGGGCCAGCTCCAGGTTTCAGTAGGCCCCAGGACGACCAAGTCTCAGTAGACCACTTTGCGTTGAACTCACATGGCAGTATTAAAAATTCAGAAACTAAAACAGTCTCATGTTTCCTAAAATATTCCATAGTTTATCATACCAAACAGCCCCCTCATGGTTATTTTATGTACAGCCTTCTCATGGTTTTTTTATTTACACCCCCTCACCCCCATGGAATGCTTATGTTGGCTTATGTGGGCCTCCCCAGCAGCTTTGGGCCCCAGCACTTGTCCGGGTACGCCCAGTGCTGGGGCCGGTCCTGCAGGCGAGATTATCGACAAGCATGAAAGTTCTCAGAGGAAGACGAGGTACCTTCAAAAAATACACTATTGATCCTCTTCTGGTAGTTGGGTTTGTCCAGATCCAGTTATAAATTATTGTAACTCTTGAGAATTTGTTCCCAGCAGTAGCTAAGAGTAGACCTCAGTGCTCCATGGACATGACCTTGGCATCCACATTATTGAGGATATATCCAATACAACCACAAACTGGACCAGAGCCTACTCAGAGACTGTTGATGACGTCACTTCTCCATTTTACACTCCCATCCCTCTTCCCCACGTTCTATTACCCCAACCCTTTGAATGCTGTTGCAGTCAGGAGTGTAGTGCATGGTGTAGCACATTTGCCTGCAGCATATATTGTACTCTTTCATTACTGAATATTTATGTGTTATTTATTATATTGTGTGGCCACTAACCCTGTATTGCAGAATATGTTTTGCAGGACTAATTGTTAATAAAATTATTTTTCACTTAAAAATAATTATTGTAGTTTTGCAAATATAAATTTTAATTTCTTACGTAGAAAAAAACATGACTTCTTGGATATGACCTATTATCCCTTCAAGGTGAATCATCTCATATTATATAGATCTGAACCTTCCTTCCACCATAAATTGTCATTTTACTCATTTACACATTGACAAATCTGTTCTATAAGTCCCCTGTGTGCTCTTATATGCAGTGTGTCATAGACCGAGCTATTGCAGATTTTTATTTATATAAAGTTATTTAGAGGAGATGTATAAGTTCTTGTTTAGTGACTATAAAACTCTTCATCCTTAATAAACTTACAAGTTCAGGAACAAGTGCAGCTTGGTTAATATGCAGCATAAATACTAAAGATGGGTGGTAGAGACACACCCAGTGCTTGTTGTACATTTGCAAATCCCTAGGGGTGAGGCCGACCTGTGATAGCATGTCCCTGACAACAAGATCTGTTCTTTGATCTGTTTTATGTGAATATGTTTGAATCTAAAAATAGCTGAATAACACATTTTATGTGATCAAAAGATCACAAAATATCTGTTAGATAGCTTTGGAAGAAATTAGAGATGAGCGAACATACTCGTCCGAGCTTGATGCTCGATCGAGCATTAGCGTACTCGTAACTGCTCGTTGCTCGGACGAGTATTTCGCCCGCTCGAGAAAATGGCAGCTCCCGCCGTTTTGCTTTTTGGCGGCCAGAAACAGAGCCAATCACAAGCCAGGAGACTCTGCACTCCACCCAGCATGACGTGGTACCCTTACACGTAGATAGCAGTGGTTGGCTGGCCAGATCAGGTGACCCTGGGATAGACTAGCCGCTGCCCGCGCTGCTCGGATCATTCTCTGTCTGGATGCCGCTAGGGAGAGAGCTGCTGCTGCTCAGGGAAAGCGTTAGGGTGTTCTATTAGCTTACTGTTAGGCAGGAGTGATTCTTAAAGAACCCAACAGCCCTTCTTAGGGCTACAATAACGTTATAATTTTTTTTTTTTTTATTTGCAGCTAGTACCATATTGTGAGGAATTAGCAGGGGGACTTGCTACCGTTGTGTTTAGCTCTTAGTGACACACATATCCACCTCAAACACCAAAGTGGGAAAATTTATTAGGGGTTTGAGTAGAATTAGGCACAGTCTGCCAGTTTCTTTTTATTTTACGTTTATTTTTTTCATAACTCAGCGTCATCTGATCTGGCATAGTAGTGTGCTGTAATACTTGGCTAGAAAATAGCCATAGGAGAATACAAACGTCTTAATTACGCCTACAGTAGCGTTATATATATTTGATTTCTGGTTGATCTGCTGGTGGCTGTACTTGCTGCAGTGCATCTACTATCAAATTGGGAGCAATTTGGAGTCAGACTTGCGACCACTGTGTTTTAGTGACGCACATATCCATCGCAAAGACCGAAGTGGGAAAATTTATTAGGGCCCGGGGTTGTATTTCAATTAGGCACAGTCTGCCAGTTTCTTTTTATTTTACGTTTATTTTTTTCATAACTCAGCGTCATCTCATCTGGCATAGTAGTGTGCTGTAATACTTGGCTAGAAAATAGCCATAGGAGAATACAAACGTCTTAATTACGCCTACAGTAGCGTTATATATATTTGATTTCTGGTTGATCTGCTGGTGGCTGTACTTGCTGCAGTGCATCTACTATCAAATTGGGAGCAATTTGGAGTCAGACTTGCGACCACTGTGTTTTAGTGACGCACATATCCATCGCAAAGACCGAAGTGGGAAAATTTATTAGGGCCCGGGGTTGTATTTCAATTAGGCACAGTCTGCCAGTTTCTTTTTATTTTACGTTTATTTTTTTCATAACTCAGCGTCATCTCATCTGGCATAGTAGTGTGCTGTTATACTTGGCTAGAAAATAGCCATAGGAGAATACAAACGTCTTAATTACGCCTACAGTAGCGTTATATATATTTGATTTCTGGTTGATCTGCTGGTGGCTGTACTTGCTGCAGTGCATCTACTATCAAATTGGGAGCAATTTGGAGTCAGACTTGCGACCACTGTGTTTTAGTGACGCACATATCCATCGCAAAGACCGAAGTGGGAAAATTTATTAGGGCCCGGGGTTGTATTTCAACTAGGCAGAGTCTGCCATTTCCTTTTTTATTTTACGTTTATTTTTTTCATAACTCAGCGTCATCTCATCTGGCATAGTAGTGTGCTGTAATACTTGGCTAGAAAATAGCCATAGCAATAGGATAGCATCGTTTGGTTTTAAAAACTAAAAAACACAAAAAAAAAAAAAAAAAGTTAAAAAAAAAATACAAGTTATAACTCTCATTTTCAAAATGTTTAACCCGAGGGCTAGGGGTAGAGGACGAGGGCGGGGACGTGGGCGTCCAACTACTGCAGGGGTCAGAGGCCGTGGTCCTGGGCGGGGTGAGACACCACCTGCTTATGAGGGAGCAGGGGAACGCCGCAGAGCTACACTCCCTAGGTTCATGTCTGAAGTTACTGGGACTCGTGGTAGAGCACTGTTGAGGCCAGAACAGTGCGAACAGGTGATGTCGTGGATTGCCGACAATGCTTCGAGCAATTTGTCCACCAGTCAGTCTTCCACGCAGTCCACCCATGTCACCGAAATCGGCACTCCTCCAGCTCCTGCACCTCAGCCTCCTCCCCCCCAGTCTGCCCCCTCCCAGCAAAATTTGCCATTTGAACCGGCATACTCTGAGGAACTGTTTTCTGGACCCTTCCCACAGTCACAAACCACTTGTCCGGTTGCTGATGAGCAATTTTCCGATGCCCAGGTTTTCCACCAGTCGCAGTCTGTGGGTGATGATGACCTTGTTGACGTAGTGGAAGAAGTGTGTAAAGAGGTGTCCGACGATGAGGAGACACGGTTGTCAGACAGTGGGGAAGTTGTTGTCAGGGCAGGAAGTCCGAGGGGGGAGCAGACTGAGGGATCGGAGGATGATGAGGTGACAGACCCAAGCTGGGTTGAGAGGCCGGGTGAACACAGTGCTTCTGAGACGGAGGAGAGTCCTCGACCAGAACAGGTTGGAAGAGGCAGTGGTGGGGCCAGACGGAGAGGCAGGGCCAGAGCTGGTGCATCAGCGCCAAATGTGTCAACTAGTGAAGCTCCCGTGGCGAGGGCTCCTGCGGCGAGGGCTAGATTTTCAGAAGTCTGGAGGTTCTTTAAGGAAACACCGGATGACCGACGGACTGTGGTGTGCCACATTTGCCAAACCAGGATCAGCAGGGGTTCCACCACTACTAGCTTAACTACCACCAGTATGCGCAGGCATATGAATGCTAAACACCCCACTCAGTGGCAACAAGCGCGTTCACCTCCGGCCGTGCACACCACTGCTCCTTCCCCTGTGTCAGCTGATAGTCAGCCCCCTGCCCAGGACCCTGCCACAAAAACCCCATCGTCACCTCCACGATCCTCCACAGCATCCACCAGCGTTCAGCTCTCCATACCCCAGACGCTGGAGCGGAAACGCAAATATAGTGCAACCCACCCGCACGCCCAAGCCCTTAATGTGCACATTTCCAGATTGCTAAGCCTGGAGATGCTGCCCTATAGGCTAGTAGAGACCGAGGCCTTTCGCAGCCTCATGGCGGCGGCCGCCCCTCGGTATTCGGTCCCCAGCCGCCACTACTTTTCCCGATGTGCCGTCCCAGCCCTGCACCAGCACGTGTCAGACAACATAATCCGTGCCCTGACCAACGCCGTTTCTGACAAGGTCCACCTGACCACGGACACGTGGACGAGTGCTGCCGGGCAGGGCCACTATATATCTCTGACGGCACATTGGGTTAACTTGGTGGAGGCTGGGACCGAGTGTGACCCTGCGGCTGGTCATATACTGCCGACGCCGAGGATTGCGGGGCCTACCTCGGTCCAGGTGTTTGAGGCCTACTATGCCTCCTCCTCCTCCCACCCCTCCTCCACCTCCTCCTCCGAACGACCATCCGTGGGCATGGCGCCATCAGTCGGTAGCTCTAGGCACAGCAGCAGTGCCGTCGCTAAGCGACAGCAGGCGGTGCTCAAACTGCTGAGCCTAGGCGATAAAAGGCACACCGCCCAAGAACTATTACAGGGCATCACGGCGCAGACTGATCTGTGGCTGGCACCGCTGAACCTGAAGCCAGGCATGGTTGTGTGTGACAACGGCCGTAACCTGGTGGCGGCTCTGCAACTCGGCAGACTGACACATGTGCCATGCCTGGCCCATGTGTTAAATCTGATAGTTCAGCGTTTCCTCAAGACATACCCCAATCTGTCTGATTTGCTCACGAAGGTGCGCCGCATCTGTGCGCATTTCAGGAAGTCCAGCACAGATGCTGCCACTCTCAGGGCAGCGCAGCGCCGCCTCCAACTGCCCGCTCACCGACTGTTGTGTGACGTGCCCACGAGGTGGAATTCAACACTGACCATGTTATCCAGAGTTTACCAGCAGCGCCGAGCGATTGTAGACTGCCAGATGTCAACTTCCACCAGAACTGGTAGTCAGGTCAGTCAGCTTCCTCAAGTCTACAATGAGGAGTGGACGTGGATGTCTGATATCTGTCAGGTGCTGAGTAACTTTGAGGAGTCAACACAGATGGTCAGTGGCGATGCCGCCATCATCAGCCTCACCATCCCGCTGCTTGGCCTGTTGAAAAACTCTCTGGTCAGCATGAAGTCGGAAGCTTTGCGCTCCTCACAAGAGACAGGGGAAGAAGATTCCCTTGTTGATAGCCAAAGCACCCTTAGGTCTGTTTCTCAGCGCATATCGGAGGAGGTGGAGGTGGAGGAGGATGAGGAGGAAGAGGAGGAGAATGTTGGCGAGACACAAGAGGGGACCATTGTTGAGTCCTACACTGTTGAGCGTGTATGGGCAGAAGAAGAGGAGTTGGAGGAGTTGGAGGAGGAGGAAATGGACAGTCAGGCCAGTGAGGGGAGTGAATTCTTACGCGTTGGTACTCTGGCGCATATGGCAGATTTCATGCTAGGCTGCCTATCCCGTGACCCTCGCGTTCAAAGAATTTATTCCAGCACCGATTACTGGGTGTTCACTCTCCTGGACCCACGGTACAAGCAAAATCTTTCCACTCTCATCCCTGGAGAGGAAAGGAGTGTGAGAATGCATGAATACCAGCAGGCCCTGGTGCACAAGCTGAAACAGTATTTCCCTTCTGACAGCGCTAGCGGCAGAGTGCGTAGTTCTGCGGGACAAGTAGCGAGGGAGAGTAGGCGAGCAGGCAGCTTGTCCAGCACTGGCAAGGGTACGCTTTACAAGGCTTTTGCCAGCTTTATGTCACCCCAGCAAGACACTGTCACCTGTCCCCAGTCTCGGCAGAGTAGGGCTGATCTTTACAGAAAGATGGTGAGGGAGTACGTAGCTGACCATACCATCGTCCTAAATGATCACACAGCTCCCTACAACTACTGGGTTTCAAAGCTGGACATGTGGCACGAACTGGCGCTCTACGCCTTGGAGGTTCTTGCCTGCCCTGCCGCTAGCGTCTTGTCAGAGCGGGTTTTCAGTGCAGCTGGTGGCATCATCACCGATAAGCGTACACGCCTGTCGACTGACAGCGCTGACAGGCTGACGCTTATCAAGATGAATAAAGCATGGATTTCTCCTAATTTCAAATCTCCAGCAGGTGAAGGAAGCTCAACCTGAATAATTTATCCACTCCTCCTCCTCCTCATTTTCCTCCTTCTCCTCCTCTTTCTACAGTAAAGCAGAGGAAACTGGCTGTTTTTTGACAGGGCCCACTGGCTCTAGGTATAGTACTTTATGCATTTAATTTTTCTGGAGGGCCACCGACACGGTCCTCTGTTTTAAACCATTTTTGGGAGTGCCACATACAGGCACTCAATCTATTCAATTTTTCTGGAGGGCCACCTTTCCGGTCCTCTGTTTTAAACAATTTTTTGGGACTGCCACATACAGGCACTCAATCTATTCCATTTTTCTGGAGGGCCACCTACCTGCTCCTCTGGTTTAAAAACTTTTTTGGACTGCCACATACAGGCACTCAATCTATTCCATTTTTCTGGAGGGCCACCTACCTGCTCCTCTGGTTTAAAAACTTTTTTGGACTGCCACATACAGGCACTCAATCTATTCCATTTTTCTGGAGGGCCACCTACCTGCTCCTCTGGTTTGAAAAATTTTTTGGACTGCCACATACAGGCACTCAATCTATTCCATTTTTCTGGAGGGCCACCTACCTGCTCCTCTGGTTTGAAAAATTTTTTGGACTGCCACATACAGGCACTCAATCTATTCCATTTTTCTGGAGGGCCACCTACCTGCTCCTCTGGTTTGAAAAATTTTTTGGACTGCCACATACAGGCACTATCCAAATTGAATTGTCTCCATAGCAGCCTCCACACGTTGTCTCCATTGCTACCTCCAAAAGTCGTCCATATAGCTGCCTCCATACATCGTCCCTTTATCAAACGAGGTTTGTCAGGCCGAAATTTGGGTTGTTTTCATGGATTCCACATCAAAGTTGTTAACTTTGTCGCCACCCTGCTGTGTTATCCACAAAATACACTGGCAAACTTTTACCATTTACGGATATTATTTCAGCGCTTCTTGCGCATCTGTTTACATTCCCCTCACCCGCCATATCCTAAACTTATAAGAACGCTACTACACTTGATCTTATACAAAAGGTTCTTAGAAGTGCTGTTTGGGGAGTAGCCTAGAGACAGGGGCTTGGATTGGCGAAAGCTCGCCTGGCAGCGGAGCGCCAGCTCCATGCGCATCATGCGCTTCTTGCGCATCTGTTTACATTCCCCTCACCCGCCATATCCCAAACTTATAAGAACGCTACTACACTTAACTTGGTGCAGGCTGGGACCGAGTCTGACCCTGGGGCTGGTCATATACTGCCGACGCAGAGGATTGCGGGGCCTACCTCGGTCCAGGTCTCAAAGGCCTACTATACCTCCAAATCCTCCCACCCCACCTCCTCCTCCTCCGAATTACCATCCGTGGGCATGGCGCCATCAGTCGGTAGCTCTAGGCACAGCAGCAGTGCCGTTGCTAAGCGACAGCAGGCGGTGCTCAAACTGCTGAGCCTAGGTGATAAAAGGCACACCGCCCAAGAGCTATTGCAGGGCATTCCACATCAAACTTGTTAACTTTGTCGCCACCCTGCTGTGTAAGCCACAAAATATACTGGAAAACTTTTTTCATTTACGGATATTATTTCAGCGCTTCTTGCGCAGATGTTTACATTCCCCTCACCCGCCATATCCCAAACTTATAAGAACGCTACTACACTTGATCTTATCCGAAAGGTTCTTAGAAGTGCTGTTTGGGGAGTAGCCTAGAGACAGGGGCTTGGATTGGCGAAAGCTCGCCTGGCAGCGGAGCGCCAGCTCCATGCCAAGAACCAACTAACATAGTTTTAACTGCAGCACCTTTAATCTACTACTAGTTCACTGCCTCCATACATCGTCCCCTTATCAAACGAGCTGTGTCAGGCAGAATTTTGGATTGTTTTCATGGCTTCCATGTTAACTTTGTCGCCACCCTGCTGTGTAATCCACAAAATATACTGGCAAACTTTTATCATGTACCAATATTATTTGAGCGCTTCTTGCTCACCTCCTTTGGTTCCTCTCTGCTACCCATTGGTTTGAAGCCTGAGTCCATTTAGGGTATGTCGCCATGCCACTCTCTAGCCTTCCGCTGCTGCCGCTGCCTCTGCATGCCGTCCCCTATAGTGTCAGGGTCAATTATTGGATGTTTTAGATGCTATCTAGCTTCATTCTGTCACTCTGTCATGGCCATGCTGTTGCCCATAATTTTGGCATAATGGTGCATTTAAGCAGCCTCAGAGGCATCCATGCATGCTGCCCCTGCTGTTTCCTGTCCATTTCCGTGGTGTTTCCATCCTTTTCTGAGGTTCCCAGGTGTTTGGCCAAGCTTCCCTGTGCAGAGCCTTGGTCCCCTTGAAAAATGCTCGAGTCTCCCATTGACTTCAATGGGGCTCGTTACTCGAAACGAGCACTCGAGCATCGGGAAAAGTTCGTCTCGAATAACGAGTACCCGAGCATTTTAGTGCTCGCTCATCTCTAGAAGAAATGTCTTGGTGGCCACAATGTTGATTAGGGTCTCCATACTGTGACTTAGGCTAAGTTCACACCATGTTTAATGTATACACTCATTGCATCTATAGACTTATACTGGCAGACGGATGCATAGTTTTTAATAATAATAATAAAAATAATTTTTTTGGCTCCATCTGCACACTATATGGTGTAAACCAGGAAAAGGCGGGATGGGAAGATGCAGCATGCTTCCTCTGTCCATCCTGCTGTGTGCCCTCTGCTGAAACCATTAAAGACTATGGGGTCAGAATCCAGTAGTTCTGCAACCCCCCTCCCTCCCCAACCTCGACTGAGCAGAAGGGTGGACCCCTGTGAAGTCACTGTGCATAAAAGAAAAGTTACATTCTGTGAGGAATGGAGAACTCTAGGGAAATGGAGGAGGCAATAGTAGGAAGCACCTGGCATCGTATCCAACAGTATAGCATACAGTGGGATACGTCTGTGGCATATGTTGTAAAGTAGAGAAAAGTATGAAAAATGTCACGGGTGCCCATATCACCCCCGCTACACACCCGTCCTTGTTCCTGCCTCCGGTCCGACGGCTGTGCTCTGCTCGCGCACCCCATCTCGTGGGTCACGCGCTGGCGTTAGAAGATTTAAAGGGCCAGCGCACTGTTAATTGGAGCTAGCCACTTCCCTTAATCCTTTATATTCCAGCCTCTGCCTGCACACTCTGCCGGATCTCCGTGCCTTGTGCCTTAGAAAAATCTTGTTCCCATGTCCTTTGCTATTAATGTGTTTCCCCGTTGTGAACCCGGTTCTGTTGCCAACTACGCTCCTCTGCTGCCTGCCTTGTCCTGTTACTACTTCCCCAACTCTGATCCGGTGCTGCCCGTACTGACCTCCTGCCTGTCCCTGACTAGGATTCTTCCTGACGCCTGTGTACTTCTCCTTGGCTGCCACCACGAACAAAGTCACACCTGTGGGATGACCTGGTGGTACCAGGCCGCATCAAGTCCAACCTGCTTTGGTGAAAACCAAAGATTCCGGTCCCATGTGTCGGCTTACGTCATCGTCCGTGGTGGTCCAGTGGATAGCATGTATTCCAGAAGATTGTTTCTTATTGTGTGAACTATGTGTTTTGAGGACCTACCGTCCTCTACGTCAGGTCCAATAATACATTAAAAAGAACAACATAGAAGAAAAGACATGTGCAGACATATGTTGAGAGATGAATAGCGAACTGATAGAGTCTGAGGACTTCATTGTAAACCAACGGTGTAGCTGGGACTGTAGTGAATACTTTGATTTTGTTTCGTGATCTCAAAAGGTGTCTCTGAATCGACCTGAAAATAACCCAGGATCTTTCAGAGTCACTTTTTGAGATCACTTGTAACTGCTCACTATTTCCTGCTCTTCCAACAAAATATTGCAATTGATTTGTTGATTCCCAAAATTCAAATAAATATTATTCCTGGTGAACATTTCCAATGAAATTTGTTTCCTATTGGTGTCATCAAGGTAGTAAGTTGTCCAAATGGTGTGCTGGCCCTTCACATGGTCATAACATGGATGAATACCCTTGAAACGCTACAGTTCATAACACAGTCATAAAGGGGTACATTCACATTTAACAGGACATTCACATTTAAAGGGGTTTTCCACTTCCCAGGTAAACATCCTATATGTTGTCTATTCTCTCCATGCCCTACACACAATCAGAACTTGGGATACTATGAACACAACCTGTACTCCTACCACTACATTTATCCTGGCATGAGGTGTGGCTCCAGTCTGTCTCAATTTTATATTTAGAAGCAAATATGTTTAATATATCACACTTGGTAGCAGATAACGTCTAATGCCAGGTGAGTAAACTGAACTTTATCTACAGTTATGCAGAGCTTGGCACTATTATTGGTCATAAACACGTAATTTATATTTGATACAGACTACAAAACCCTTAACCTGTAGGGTATAGTGAACATATGCCCACCTTTACCATGAAAACTATATTAGTATTGGTTGTGCTTTAAGGTTGGTCACTTGTCATGGTAACTAAAGGACCAGATGACTGTCTCGTAGTTACACATTTATGAGGGAAATGCTGTATAATTAAAGCTTGGTGGTTACAATCTTCCATGAGTGGAGGCACAATAAACTCTACAGTACAAAGTCCCAAGTAACTAGTGTGCAGTAATGCTACTCAGATCCCCTTCTTGGGTCCTCTCGGCAATTAGTGGCCTCGTTGCCCCACAGGTCATCACTTCCTGTCGGGGAAGGTCACTAATCAGCTGTACCCAGTGTTCCCAAGGACTTCTGGCTGGGTCATCACTTTTGAAGACTGGAAAAAGGGAAATGGGAGCGGTGGCACCGTACTGTATACATAATTACTGGTGATTTTGTGTCCCCTACCAGTAGCCCACATGTATTTTCCAAATTTTTAAGTGTACACTGACCTACTGTAACCTTAAGAATTTCATATTAGGGATTTATTTTTCGTAAATGTTGATAAAGAAAAGAAGATTAAAGTGTAGAATGAGGGGCCACTTCTACTATTGTGAACCCAACTATCTTACTACCTCAGGTCCCTTATCAGTAAATTTGAAACATACTCCAGATTAATGATCAACAGGACAAAATCAGCTTACTCGCCAATTGGCACTCACCCCTGGTCCAGACCAGTGCAAATTCCTGGTCTGGAAACAGTTACAGAGTTTGAGCTTCTGAGTATTGTTATCACTAAACGGCAGCAATCCTGCTTATTACATATAATGAGTAGTGAATGGACCCATTACAATTCGAGTGCAGCCATACCTGAATTTTAGAAATTTGCCCAAAACCCTCTAGTAATACCCGCATTCAGTGCAGGCACTGATTGTGAGTGTCCCCGGTCCCGGCTGAGAGCACTAGATCATATCACATTTTATGAAGAAGAAAAACATCTTCTTTATTAAACTCCCATCTTCTTCTTCCACCAGCCAGCGACAATCAAACGAAATATTTATTTCATACATCAGGCATACCTGGCAGTGATACATTTGCATAGAATGGGTAGTGCCCCCTCCACGGCGTGCTTGAGGTGTTGGGACTATGTTGGCAAATTTCTGACACATATGTTGGGCCTGCCCTCTATCCAATGATTTCAGGCACACAGTGGGGGTCATTAATATTTCTTTTTCTTCTTTTTTTTCCTGTCGTTTTTGCTACTTTTTTGGTGCATTGCATTTTTTGCGCCTTTTTGGGGACTTTTTGAACTGTACAGTGAAGTCTGCCGGACATTTGCTAATCGTCAGTAAGATACATGTCTGACTTTGCTTGTATGTCCCTGTGTTTTTGGTCTTCATTCCTGTGCACTCAGTGTAGGGATTGTTGACCAGAAGTCCCTAACCAATAGGGCTTGAGAGGCTTGTTTTACTAGTCTGCTGATACCTTTCCCTATTTTTGCTTACTTTCACTTTTGCTATACTTTGTATCCCACCTCTCCTTCATTACTTGACCATTCTCTTGATTCTCGATTCTGTACTTCACTGCCATCTTGGATTTCACTTAGTTCTGTCTGATTTTGGTTGTCTGTTTGTTACCTGTTGTCTGTCCCTCTGTGTTTGGTCTTCTTTCCTGTGCACTGAGTCAGTATAGGGATTGTTTACCAGAAGTCCCTAACCAATTGGGCTTGCAAGACTTGTTAGGTAGGTGACAGGAGCTGTGGATGAGTCTAGGGCCTGCACTCCCTTCTAAGACCTGCACCCCTTCTCCCCTTGACACTAGAGCTTAATTTTAGAAATTTTTTTGAATAGGTCTAGAAACTAAAGTTACTCAGCATCAGAATGAGTTCTAAAAAACATGTTGACTTCTACATTGGAGCTTTAAAAAGGTGAATGAATATGAGGCAATGAGAATATATATTTCTAGAAAATAATTCACAAAATGTTTCCCTCACGTTAAATCAATCAATCTGTTGGAGTAGTTTATTTAATCTTTAGAAGGGTATAGATAAAAAAAACTATTTCTGTACCTTAACCATAAGACTGTAACAGAACAGACACTAATAGTAAAATATGTTATTTGTGGCATGTATCAATTCCTCCCGCTACACGCGGTTTAGGCTCATAATGATATGTATTGATTTTAATCTGTTTTATTTATGGATGTCAAGCAACTAAATGAAACATCAGCCTCGGCAGGATTATGATTGTTTGGCTACAACATATTGTGTAGCATTACATCAAAGTAATAGATATCTTTCTGTTGTAGGAAAAAGTCATTGCAATTTTGTAAAGAACATTGTTTTTCTCATATGCGGTAAACCAGATGTGTAACTGTATCTGTGGAAGGGAATGAGCCAATTTAAAGCAAATACTTTACAGAAAAAAAAGCCAAAGGAAAGAGAGAAATTTAACCTACAGAACGTTGTTCCCGGCTGCACAGGTACACAATAAACTCGTACAGTGGCTGCATTTCAACGACGTAATTATAATGCAGTCAATGAGTCACAGCAAATTGGTAGCTTTCACGTAATATTCTCAATGTCAATGTCACATACTCCATATTGCTGCAAGGTAATTGTGTATAACTATTGTCCTTTGTGTCTGGACCTTATGTCGGTGTCTATCTTTAAATACTTTGAATAGGTCATGCATTATGACTTCTCATGTGCATTATAGTCCCCAATTCTCTCATTGAAGGGAACCTGTCACCATAAATTGGCCTAATAAACCACTAATAGTATATTGACAGGTAGCTTAAAACATTCTAGTTATTGGGGTAGATTTACTTACACGGTCCTGTCGCGATCCCCGCTGTCTGTTGTCCGACAAGGATTCGGGTCTGCCGCGATTCACTAAGGTCGTGCGTCCAATTTCCTTCATGTGTTGCTTACACGCTGAGGTCCGCCGGAGTTCATCTTATTCTTCCTGGTGCATTTAAGTGCTTGATCTTGCGACACAATTTCATTTTTAAATTCCGCAGTTTGTCCAAATCCGTGAGGTTGTCCAACGGCATGGCCCCCGATTTCTGTTGCATGCAAGTGCCACAATCAGATCACGTGCGCCAAAAACCCGGGGCAATTCAGTTCAAAAAAGAAATATTCAGGAAACCCGACAGAATCGCGGTCCACAGACCCTTGGTAAATGAGCCCCATTGTTTCTTTTATGGTCCAGTGTGGTGACTTAATCCAGAAATTCAACTTTGAAGTGAGATGCAAATTGGTTGTAGAAACTCAAGGGGGCGGAGAGATTAACACTGATATCAAGGTAGGGTGCTCTGAACGCCTCCTCCTCTGTGATTAACATTGTGCATCAGACTTCAGGAGATCTTGTTAGTGACGTTTCTGGATGCAGAACCATCAATAACAGTGATAGGGGCTTTCTGAGGAAGAGAGAGCTTGACTTCAGTGTTAAAATCTCCACCTCCTTGACTTTATACAAGCAATTTACATCTCACTTCAAAGTTGGTTTTATGAATGATGTCACCGCACTGGGTCATGAAAGAAAGATGATCTGGAAGGTGTTCAGCTGCTTGACAACATACTGGTTGTGGTTTATTAGGTCAATTTCTGATGACAAGTTTCCTTTAAGCATGTTACCTGTGCCTAGTAGGCATAGGGCATGTTATTTATTCCAGGTTACCATAACTACATGGGTTCACACTTGTGCAACGTTCCTGGAATGCAGGATTTGGGAACATACTGAATATAAATAGAGAAACAATAGGCCCTGAAACTAATCCCAGTCCTAGCTATCCCTGCCTACCTTCACATACAAAAGATTCCTTTGGAACTCCAGCATCCACACTTGAAAAATGTTTTTGTTACAAAATCTCACTTTATTGAATACAAAAAAGGGGGTTATTAAAAATACAACACATTGGGGCTTATTTACTAAGGGTTGCGGATCGCACTTTCGTCAGTCTGTTTGATGTTTTCCGGATTTGCACAGTTTTGATAGGTATTTAACAGGGGTTTACGCTGGGATTGTGTCACAAGGGATCAGATTTTGGCGCAGCTGCACTGGCTTTCATGCAACAGAAATTGGGAGGCGTGCCATTGGACGATCCAACTGATTCGGATTGAGTGTGGGATTTAACTTTCAATTTGTGTTGCAAGACAATACACTTACATGGACCAGGAAGAAGATGGTGAACTCCGGTGGACCAGAGCAGGGGAGTGACACATGCAGGACATTGGGCGCATGATCTTATACACAGACAATGCACTTTCTGTGAACTCCTCGGACCGGGTAAGTAAATGTGCCCCATTTTCTGTAGAAAACTGACGCTTTTTGGACAGTGTTTGTCCTTAGTCGTAGCCTAAAAGTAAAGACAAATTGCAGAGCATTTAAGGAGAAAAACACCTAGGAATTATGGAAAGAAAGCTGCATATACCTGTTACATGATTGCAGTCTATATTCAGAGTACTGTGAGCCAAGAAACAAGATAAAATATAAGGAGAGTTCAAACACTAGACAACTGGGAAACATGAATCATTTTTGAAATTCATACCAGCAGGCACCCGTGTGCCTAACTCAAGAATCCAGAAGGCTTCTCGCATGCAGAGTGGTTAAACTCTCCTCATATTTTATCTTATTTCTTGGCGCACAAGGCTCTGAATATATACTGCAAGAACAGTTGTATACAGTTTTTTTCCCATAATCCTTAGATGTTTTCTTCCATAAATACTGTGCATCTCATCTTCTTTGCTTTTGAGCTACGACTAAGGACATACTTGGGCACATTTGCTTACTCCCGATATCGTGCATGTGTTGCTTCCCCCGCTCAGTTCTGACAGAGTTTAGCTTCTATTTTGCAGTGCAGTTAAGTGCCTGGGCTTGCGTCACAATTTAAACGTTAAATCCCGTTTTCAGTCTGAATAAATTGGATCGCCCCCCCAATTTGCATTGCATGGAAGCCAGCGCAGCTGCACAGAAAAATGATCACGTGCGACACAATCCGAGTGCAGACACCTGTTAAATACCTGTCCAAGCCATGCAATCCGCCGACAAGGTGCTAAGCCCAACAAAAGTGCAGCGCGCGACCCTTAGTAAATGAACCCCACACTGTCTGAAACGCATCAGTTTCTCTACAGATTATATATTGTCTTTTTATCAACCCCCTTTTTTGTATTCATCAATGTGAGATTTTTTAACTTTTTAAAAATCTTTTGTATGTGAGATTAACTGCTGGTCCCCACACAGCTCTCCGTGGACCAACTAAAAAGACCTCATGCCATCAGCTTAAAGGAGGTGAGCTGAACTTATATTTTCTTTTTTGTTTTTGTTCAAGCCTGCCTACTTACCTCAACTTACTCTAGGCAGTAATGGGCAACTCCGAGATGTTTCCTCTCTACTCCAAAGTGCAAAAAGCAGAGATAAAAACCAGACAAAACAAACACAAAAGAATAGTCTACAGAACTAGATCCAAACAAAGAGGGCAAACACAGTACAAAATTGCAAGGCAGAAGGATAGTCTGAATACAAACAGAAGGTCAAGATACAAAAAAAACATACGATGATAACACAATACTTATATACCAGAAGCTTACTACAAACCGAGGGCAAGCTGGCCTCTCATGTGATGTCAGAATCCTACCCCCAGGAATGATTGTAGAAGAATTTGGACACCCATGTAATTGGTCGGAGATTATGTCAGTAGTAGCGGGTTAACTGTTGATTTACCAGAGCAGAGCTACAGGAAAATAAAGGGTATGTTGTGGATCAATCAATGGATTCAGCAAACACAAACTACTGATTAGACTACCGGTGTCTGGATGAAACATAAACACCCAATCAGCGCATCCTAAGCCGCACACCATGAAGAAAGGATGATGCCAGTACAGATGTTACAGTGCCACATTGATCCTCTGGTTTGAGTTAGACTCTAGACTTGGAATAAGTCAAAAAGAACATCTTTTTGAAGTCAAAAGGTGCAACCTATAGGCTTTAGTCTTTTTCTCCTCCCACAGTGCACTGAGCTTTTGTCCCTTTATCCTCAGTCTGAGAGGTGGGAAATATGTATATGGTTAGCTTGCAACCAAGGACAACATCTGAATGTGTGTTTTAGTGGATTTCTTCCACCAAATTTGTATGTGTCAGAGAACGAGTAAGGACAGTAAGGACAGAAATTGATGTGAATTTTGATAATTTCTGTACCTTATTATAGGATATATATATATATATATATATATATGTTTGTGTGTATGTAAATATCACTCCATCTTCTTCTTGGCCACATTTGAAGAAATAATTTTAAAACTTTAGTAACAAAATCACACAAAAAAACCAGCTGACATTATGTATGTCCTCTGTAATCCGTACCCTTTACACGTTACATCCGTGTGATTCAAATAGTAAGCTGCTGTCAACCCGTATCACACCCGTGCTTGTTAAAATTTGCTCAGCGACTGTCACCATTGCATATGGCGTAGATGTGTCTGTAGGACTGTGACATCTTACATAGTCAAAGAGATCTTGTAGGTGTTTGATTAACTTTGACAAGATCTGCTGGGTTTGGGAATGCTGCTGACAATGTACCCAAAGGGCTGAATTATTTATGATGCCTACTCTTTTCATGTGTCTGTATTGTACTATTTATGAATGGAGATACTGTGTATCAAGAGAGTTCTCTAAGAAGTATATGTTCTTCTTAAGCTTGCCCATAACAGCATAGAGTGAGATTTTGTATCCATCGGTGTTGTGCCAAGTATGGATTTCAGTTTTATATCGGAACAAGAATGACCCTAGTGTACTATATGGAAATAATGGGGCAGATTTACTTACCGCAATCCCGCAGTGAATTGTCCGATGAAGAGTGGGGTCTGCCGCGATTCACTGAGATCGTGTGCAGGTGTTCCTGCAGGTGTGGCTGCTGCGCCAAGGTCTGCCGGAGTTCACCTTCTTCTTCCTGGTGCATGTGAGCGCTTGATCTTGCAACACAATTAGTTTTTTAAAATTCTGCAGGTTGTCCAACGGCCACGCCCCCCAATTTCGGTTGTGTGCAAGCCGGCACCGATGCACCACAATCCGACCGCGTGCGCCAAAAACCCGGGGCAATTCAGGGCAAATTAGAAATATTTGAGAAACCCAACCCAACTTGAGAAAGTGCGGAGTTTGGGCCCTTTGTAAATAAGCCCCATTGTGTGCTTTCATAGCACCTTCTACAGTTATGTCCATACAGTATCTCTGGGTCATTATTATGCATCAGGGAAGTGCTCCTTCAGGGAATTTCATGATATTTGTACCAGTTTAATGTATATTTAAGGTTTTGAGCACTTTTATCCTAGAACTTTGCAAAATCAATTTAGAAATGTATGAAAAATTTGCTGATAGTAGTCAGTGAACAGTGGGGAGGGATGTATCATTAAAGGAGTATTCTGGGAATATGAACATCTATTACAAAAACCCATAATGCTATAAATAAGTGAATACTGCAAAACTCAATGGGGAACATTTACTAAGAGTAGTGCAAGCTGGACTAAATGAAGTTTGCCTGTGTATAATGCAGGGTGCATTCTTCATGTTTCTTCATGAATCTGGTGCTCCCTGGACTGCCCCAATAGTTCACCATCATTTTGTGGTGCACCTTTAACATAGTGCTTGTGACACACTTCTGCTGGACTTTGCATGATATATCTGGCGCACGGTCTGACTTAGCATTGGAGTACCCCCTTATTTGTGTCACATGATGTCAAGTGCAGCTGCGCCACAAAATGGTCACATCCAACACATTTGTGGTGCAGAAACTAAATACCTATGCAAGCACTTTGCACCTAAAAGAATGTGCAAAGTCCAACAGAAACTGGTGCACAGCCCTTAGTAAATGTGCCCCAATGCTGTTAAATAACATTAAATGGAACTTAGATAGTTTGCTTTTATGATTCATAAAATGTTATGGTCTTTCAAAAGTAGGCAGAGTTATCTCCAAGATGGCCACCACAGGATGCTACAACTCCCACGAGCCCTCAGTTTTCAGTAACTTCCCCTCCCTCTCATTCTCTGCTCCCAGTGATGATCTAACAGATTGTCCTGCTTTGTTACCATTGTAATGATGTCTGTAGCTGCCGTCACTGCACTGCCTTACTGAGATGGCGCCTAACCACAACACTGGCCTTACTGGATGTGTCACATACTTCACTGACGTATCGTGTGCCAGCAAGTGATAAATTCCCCCTATATCTGTATGACCTGCCATGAGCCTCCATGTACTTCATTATCCAGTCCTCTACATGTAAAAACCATCTCTATCTTCAACATACACTCCCATGTAAAAAAACACATTCTACTCCCTTAATAGGTTCAGTCTACTATTTGGCATGGCTGCTTTCTTCCAAAAACAGAGCCATAACTGGCTACAGGTTGTGCTGTACAAAAAGTAATGTAGCTGAGCTGCGATGCCATGTTTTACCTGTTTAAAGAGATGTTTTTCAAATCCAAAACAACACCTTTATATCCACCAACTTACAATATAGTCCCATGTAAATACATCCCTACTGTCACCCCAGTCTCCTAACTTGCAGTCCCATGTAAATGCATCCCTGCTGTCCCTCCAGCTTTCTAATTGCAGTCATGTTACTGTTCCCTCCAGCTCCAAACTTTCAGCCCCATGTAAATACACCCCTCTTGTTCCTTCAACCCCAATATCTGACATCCCTATTATCCATTTCCCCTGCATATCCAGGCCTGTCCTGCCTCACACACCTTCACTTTTCTCCTCCATGAACTGACCCCTCAACACAGATATCAAAGTCTTCTCTGCTACTTTATGATGGCTCCATGACATGGCGAGCGGCTCAGATCATAGTGCCTGTGAAGGACATTGAAAGGTGAGTACACTTTTTGCTTTTTTCCTACAGGCATTATATTGGGGGCAAGGGCTGGCAGGCTATATACTAGAGGGGGCTGGCATGCTATATACTACAGAGGCTGGCAGGCTGTAAACTACTGGGGGCTGGTAGGCTATATACTACAGCAGCTGGCAGGCTATATACTACAGCAGCTGGCAGGCTATATAGTACAGGGGGCTGGCAGGCAATATACTACAAGGGCTGGCAGGCTATATACTAGAGGGGCTGGCAGGCTATATAATAGAGGGGCTGTCAGGCTATACACTAGAGGGGCTGGCAGGCTATATACTAGAGGGGGTGGCTGGCTATATACTACAGGAGGCTGGCTGGCTATATACTACAAGGGCTGGCAGGCTATATGCTAATGGGGGCTGGCTATATACTGGGGGGGCTGGCAGGCTATATACTAGAGTGGGCTGGTTGGCTGGCAGGCTATACACTACAGGGGCTTGCTATATACTACAGGGGGCTGGCTATATACTACAGGGGGCTGGCTGGCTATATACTGGGGTGGCTTGTAGGCTATATACTACAGGGGACTGGCTGGCTGGCAGGTTATATACTACAGGGGGCTGGCTATATACTGGGGGGCTGTGACCAATGCACTTCCCACCCTCAACTTGAGACAGTAGTTTTTTCCATTTTTTTGTGTTAAAATTAGGAGTCTCGACTTATACTTGGATTGGCTTATACTCGAGTATATACAGTAATGTGAATCCTTTGACAGGAAAAAACGTCCAAATGGCCAAATGAACGCTTTTCGTCATAGGTTTCAAAATGTTATATAGGTGCCAAAATTATATAAATGGAAATTACATCTCACATCTACATTGTGAAAAAAAAATGTTACCTTACACAATTTTGTACAATCAAGTATGAAAAAGTTACAGGTGCCAAAAAATGTTGATATAGGGATTTGTTTTTGCAAAGTGTTTTACATTTTTTAAAGAAAAAGGTATTAATACATAACACAGCCATATAAATTTGGTGTCTTTGTGACACTTGCACCACTTGCCATACTTTGGGCGGTTCTTAATCAGTTAAGTTTTGTGCCAATTACCATATGGCATAAATAACATATTACCCTTATTCTATAGGTCAGTGTGATTTAGTGTAATTTTTTTTGTTGCTTTTTTTGTTTTGCTAGTGATATCCAATGAAATTCTACTCTTAAAAAAATTATAACATTTTAGGATTTCTGAATTTATTTATAGTAATTTTTCTATTTTCTTCGTTACTTGAAGAATAACTTTAATAATTCTCTCATTATGTTACAACACTGGAAAGAGTCTTTCATCAGACTGATTATCTCCTAGAAATATAATCTACTGGGTAAAAAAATGTAAAGATAAAAATCAAATAATTCAAGCAGCTCCATTGTATATGGATGATTTTATTAGCTTTTAATTGCAAAATTAGAATATGAAATATTGCAACATAGAATTTCAATATTATTGTCTTGATGTCTTTATTTTCCTAACAATGCACAATTATTCTCTTGACGTATTTAATTAGAGATTTGATTATATCCGGCACTAAGGTCTTTAACCCCTCAAGGACCAAGGGTTTTTTTTTGTTAATTTCTCTTTCTTCACCTTCAAAAATCCATAACTTTTTCATTTTTCCGTATACAGAGCTGTGTGAGGGCTTAGTTTCTGCATAACAAATTTTATTTCTCAGTGCGTTATTTATTATTCAATGCCACATACTGGGAAGCTGTAAAAAAATCCAAATGTGGTGAAATTGGCAAAAAAACGACTTTGTGTCATTTTCTTGTGGGCTCAGTTTTCGAACTTTTGCTGTGCGCTCTGAATGACGTGTAAAAAAAAAAAAATCTTCTGACGCTAATAACTTTTTCATTCTATGGTGTACGGAGCTGTGTGAGGTGCCATTTTTTGCAAAATGAGTCGACGTTTTCATTGCTACCCTTTTGAGGACTTTGCAAACTTTTTAAAACATTTTAGTGTTTCTGACATGTGGGCGCTATTTTTCGTTATGGGATTCACCGCCGCCAATAACCATTTTCGGCCATTTTGAGAAGCGACAATACCTAACATGTTTGTGATTTTTTTCTGTTTATTAAGTTTTACATAAGTTCTAGGGAAAGGGGGATGATTAGAATTTTTATATTTTTTTACTTTTTTAAACTTTTACTATTTTTTAGCTACTCTAGAGTACTTTAATCCTGGATGGTCTGATCATTCCTACCATATACTGTAATACTACTGTATATGTATGGATAGATTTCAAATAGTTTTGCCAATATAAAATCTTTGGCAGGGGCAAAAAATTACATTAACAACATAGTTTGATTTACAATTAAAATTATTTAAATTTATGTTTAATTCTGCCTCATATTATACCGGCAATAATTGCAATGTCCACAAGGGAAAAACCCATTCAAGATAAATTGATCTAGCCATGTGTATTCATGTGGGCAGGCACACCGGAGATCTTCCTCTGATTCTTTCTCTTCTGCTCCACCTCCATGGACCGGATGCAACAACCTTGTGACATAACTTTGTCACACGAGAGGTAGTTACCAATGAGGATTTTTCTTTTGTTTGTGACTCTACCATGTGATGTCCATCAGGAAGAAGGGGCACATCATGATCTTAAAGTTTGTGTTTTTGAGTACATTGCTAATAGAATTGGATGTTATTTCTGAATGAACATAAAAACAGTGGGGGTTATTTTTTCATATAACCACATGAGAGGCTCTGCCTGTCGTAGCAATAAACATAGCCGGCGAATTTTCACGTATGAAAATTAGCTGGCTGCAGGGAGTGCACTGTTGCTGGGCAATCTGAATCACTCCCCGCCGGCCGTGGCCACCGGCTGGCCATGACCCGATTGCGTGGAGGTGATGGAGAAGGGAAAATAATCGCAAGTGCTAGCAATAAGCTAGCATTTGGAATTATTTCAAGGCTTCTAAACCACCGGCCCTTATAAATACTCCCCAGGGTCTCAATTATTTAAACCAGATTTCCAGTTTCAAATCTTTGAATCTACCATGTCATGTGATATAGTAGAATATGAAATAAAAGTAAAAATTTGAATTACCCCCTTTCCACAATGGCCCACATTTACAAAAAGTAGCTCAAACTGCACCATGGGAAGTTTGCCTCAGAAATGTGCAGAGTCCGCCCTATTATTGAGTTCTGGTGCACAGACATCATGAATCGCCCTCTGCACTGCTCAGGTAGTGTTCACCAACTTTTTTTGATGCACCTTTAACATAGAGCTTGTGATGCAATTGTGTCGGACACTGCATGATAAATGTGGCGCATGGTCCAACTCTGCAACACCCCTTTAGGTGTTATACTCGAATATAAGCCGAGATTTCCAGCACAATTTTTGAGCTGAAAATTCCCCGCTCAGCTTATACCCGGGTATATAAAAAATATATAAACTGACTACTCACCATTCCGACACCCAGGGCACCTCCTCTTCTATCTTCATGTGCATGGCAGCCCTGTGACAGCTCCATGTGTGACACCTCTTCTTTCTTCCTACTACAGGGGCTGGCTGGTTATATACTACAGGGGGCTGGCAGAGTATATACTACAGGGGGCTGGCTATATACTACAGGGGCTGGCAGGCTATATAATACAGGGGGCTGGCTGGATATATATTACAGGGAGCTGGCAGGCTATATACTACAGGGGGCTGGCCGGCTATATATTACAGGGGGCTGGCTGGCTATATACTACACAGGGTTGGCTGGCTATATACTACAGGGGGCTGGCTATATACTACAAGGGGCTGGCAGGCTATATACTACAGGGAGGTGGCAGGCTATATACTACAGGGGGGCTGGCTGGCTATATACTGGAAGGTTATGAGCTATGTCAAGTCAATAGGTTTTCCCAGTTTATGGTGGTAAAATTAGGTACCTTGGCTTATACTCGGGTCGGCTTATACTCAAGTAGATACGGTACATGTGCAAGCAGTTTGCACATTCTTTTCAGTGCAAAGCCAGAGAGAAAACTGGCACAAACAATGTGCGGCAGTCACCGCCCCTTATCCTGCCTCCTCATGAATACGCCCGACCGCTTACAGCACGGTGCGGAGATTCTATTGTACAGTGCGGCTGTGTCTGCTAGCATTATCGGAGGGTTCAGATAACGCTGGTAGTGTTACACTACTACTTCTGTTGTAGCACTTGTGCCTAGTGCCTTTTTATGGGTGACAGGTCCTCTTTAAGACATTTTTTTAGGTATTAAGGCATCACTAAACTGTATAAATTTGGTATCTCCTTAATCGCAATGGCCATAAGAACAAGAACATGAATGGACAAGAACATCAATTGGACACAGCCAAAGCCTTAAAAATAAACCAGATGGAGGACTTTTTATTGACAACATTTGTCTTTTTTTTTTAGCCTTTAAAGTATATTACATAGTGCTACTGGGAAGAACAATTTGACCCACACATATAGCTTCATATAGCTTTCTAAACAGAAACATCAAAAAGTTATGGCTTGTGGATGGTGGGGAGTGAAAGAACACAAAAAACCTAGATAATTCTGCTCCTGAAAGGGTTAAAGGGGCTGTTTCATACATGCAGTTATCTGTAGTTCTGCTCTAGATGGAACTCCTTGTGTGTGCACATGGTCCCATGGGAGGGATTTAGCGCTGCACTAATCAGTTTCTGGGGTAGTGTCTATTAACTCATTAAATTCATTTTTGACTAGTATATGGGTGCCATATTTTTGTTACTGGCTCTTTGGGATTCTGATACTTTTTCTTGCTGTACTGACCTTTTCCCTGAAGAGCTTTTTCACATCTCTGTGTCAGTCACTGTTGTCTGGAACAGTCCTGTCCTGATGTTTCCTCTATGAGAAAAATCCTACAGAGGTTGTATGTGTATGTGTCGCAGTTTATACATCGGTATCACCAATGTATAAAGGGCGGTTCAGTAAGTACCTGTGTTAGAAATAAAGACAGTTTTGCTAGTGCACTATCGTGTTTAAACAGCATCTTCTTTTTTGCCAAATGCAGCCATGTCTTCTTCAATTTTTTGTCAAAGTGTTCCAATAACTCACTGTAGTATTGTCCTGTGATCGTTCTTCCTTTTCCTAAAAAATCCATGAGGATGACACCGTTCACATCCCAAAAAATCGGCACCAGGACCTTTCCGGTCAATGGGATAATCTTCACCTTCTTTGGAGCAGATTCACTGGGAGAAATCTATTGTTTTGATTGTTACTTAGTTTCTGGTGTGTAATGATGAATCCTGGTTTCATCAACAGTGACAATTTGACGCAAAAACTCCTTCGGATCTCGCTTAAATTGCTCCAAACACTGATTCAAAGCATCCACTGTGAGCAATCGCGGCACCCATCGGGACGCCAATTCTTTCATCAGCAACTTATCATGTAAAATATTAATTGCTGTTCTGGTCGACACAACTACGGCCTCTGAAACTTCACACACTTTTGTTCGCCGATCAGCAAGTATCATGTTGTGGACTTTTTGAATGATTTCCTTGGTAACCTCGTCTGCCGGGCGTCCTGGTCGCTCCTCATCAAAAACGGATGTTCGCCCATGTTTAAATTCATTGAACCAATATCTAACTGTGGTCATAGATGGCGAAGTGTCCCCAAAAACAGCATCCAACTTTGCTTTTATCTCCCCGCAAGTTTTCCCATCCAAAAACATAAAGCAAATTACCTAACAATACTGCTCTTTTTCCATCTTTGCGAAAAACATGAAACACGTCTTACAGAAATGGTTGCCAAATCCAAACTAAACTATCAATCAGACTGCAATTTGTTTTGTCATTGTTTGATAGATGTCAGCACACGATGATAACACCAACTTCCCTCAAAAACGCCCTCTGTCGTCAAACACAGGTATTTATTGAACCGCCCTCGTACTTACCCAGTTTTTATTTCTCCTGTGGTATAACTTTCTGAATATTAAAGGAAATATCTATTTCATATCTTTGTCATTAAAGGAAATCAACCACTTAAAAAACATTAAAAAAAACTACAAATACTCACATCCGCTTCTCTTCATCTGGATCACCAGGAGAAGAAATATATAATTAGCAGCATGGAGCGCAGGGATAAGATGTCTGGTGCTCCGGGCTGCTTATTATGCACACCCCCGCGCCTCCCTCTTCAATGCTGGGAGGTGATGACATGCGAGAGTTGTGAATTCACACCTATTGCGTGACTTCATCTCGCTCTCCCATGCTCCAGAACACCGGATATCCTGTCCCCACATTCCGTGCTGCTAATTATAAGTTTCCTTTCTAGATGATCTCGGCATGTCAAGACTAGTGGAGGACAGCACCGGAATAAAGATGAAGAGAAGTGGAGGTGAATATTTGTTTTTTTAATGTTTTGCAAGTGGTTGATTTCTTTTTTCCATTCTTAAATCATAAACATAAACAACCCAATAAAAACAAAATACAAATTGACGAAATTTTGTACATCGCATAAGTCAATACCTTGTTTCAATTTAGGTTTTAAAAGACCCACCTTGCATTTTCCATCTCTCGGGCTTGTGTACTGTGCATACTGAGCACATAATAGTCTCAAGCGGAAGAAAATCTATTTCCCTAAGAGAAAAATCGCCTTATTGTTAAGAGTTTGCCAGACCTGCTGGAAGAATATCAACTGGTTTAAGGATTCCTGCTTCTTTCAGCAGTTTATTGTGCACAATAAAGTCTAATGCTTATCAGCAGTACATTGGAAGTATGAGGGACCAGGTATTCTGTAATAACATACTGAAGGCAATAAGAACTGTAAAGCCTTTTGAAAGACAAAGACAATTATACCCTACACCATACAATGTTACATTATGTGGAATCAAAAATAGCTGATTGCCTATATTTTACTTGCATTTCACGATGTTAACATATGAATAGATCAAATCATGTTCTATCGACCAATATACTTTTTTAAGTTAAGTTATGAATCAAAATTTGTGAAGTGAATGGTGGTTTAGAGCAAGTTACATTATGTGCCTTACAAATTTGTGAAAGTCCTTTTCAATTGGTGGTAAACAGCCATACAATTAACCAAGGCAAAAATGGGAGGTTAAACTGGATTTAATGATCGAAGGGCATGAAGGAATGAATTCTGTTATACAGATGAGCCTAAGTCCCAAGTAAAGTAGCTACAAAGGTGATGAAGATTAAAAAAAAATCTATGATGTTGTTTCAGAGAATGGCAACTGAGGAATATGACAATTTCCCCTATGGTAAGAGAAATACTTTCCAAATCCAAATATGGTAATCTCTGGATCACAGCCCATCCTAGAAGAAAATCTAATTTCTAGACATTGCAATATTATATTTTCCAAAAAGCATTCATGATGGTCTCTCATGAACTTGTTAAATCCATCACATTCCACAATATCTTGTGGTAGAGATCCATAGTCTCACTGCTCTTACACTTAAGAATCCTTCAAGGTATAAAAGGTTCCTGCTTCCTTTTCATCATTCCTGGTGTCCTTCCTATCCATACCTCTTAGCTGGACATGATGGGGCTTATTTACTAAGGGTCCGCGGATCGCATTTCCGTCTGACTTCCCAACGTTTTCTGGATTTGCACTGTTTTGACATGCATATAGAAGGGGATTGTGTCGCATGCGATTGGATTTTGGCACAGCTACGTTGACTTTCATGCGACAGAAATCGGTAGGGGGCCGTCGGACGAACTGTCGGATTTGGACTGAACGCGGGATTAAACATTCAAATTGTGTCATCAAATGCCCTTACATACACTGGAAAGAAGGTGAACTCTGGTGGACCTAAGCGCGGAAGCGTCACATGCAGGAAATCGGGCCCACGATCTTAGTGAATCCTGGCACAGTGCATTCCGGTCAGACAATGCATATCGGGGAACGCCCCAGGGACGGGTAAGTAAATGTGCCCTGATATTTCCAGTTTTATTAGATGAGAAGTAATACGGGATATGCCATCACAAAGTGATATACGGTAATAACACAATTCTAACCTATATGTATCCATACATGTGTCTAACTGCCACTCAGTTACTTTTTTGATTTACATGTTATATATTCTGAGAGGCATCTGCTTTGATTCCCACCTGTAATTTGGGCGCTGAGGGTTAATATCCTGATGGAAAATCTGTGGAAACATAACCATTTCTTGCTCTAGTTTAGCTATTGTACATATTTTTATAGACTGATGCTATAGATGTGGTATATTTATTCTTCTTTCATTATACCTTGGGTTGGTGTGGCCCATCAGAGCCACAGAGAAACCTTTGGTGGGCCCTGGCTTTGACACATAACAATTGTCCCCAAGGTACAGCAGAAAACCCAAACCATTTGGGAGGAATCTTTTTCTAGTAAGTTGATTCATGTTGATTGTTTTGTGAGATCTTATTGATGTCTGATGGACCTATGGTTCTACAGTTCAGCACTGGGTGGATCCCGTGATTGTGATTGCCTTGGCACAAGGATCTAGTTCCTAGAGCTGGATTTCCAGTCCACTAATTTTCTTAACTCTTCCCAGTGGTATTTTTACAATTCTGCCACCTACACACAAACATTTTTTGGCATTGACAGGCCCTGGAGTCTCATATAAATGATGAAGTCACGGGGAGCGACAATCCTTGCAGCAAGGGGGTGTATTGAGAAGGCTCAGCCGGTGAGTCCCCTTATGTACTATTACGGCAGCTGGTGGCAAGGGGTTTATAGGTTATGAGATCCTACAGTGTTATAACATCTTTATTTTTAAAAGATATAAATGTGCAATGTGGTATCATTCACATTATGGTAAAGTTATTAGGATCTTCAAATTTTTTCCCATATAAAATACATTCTAAAGTCCTTACATTCTAAACTTTCCAAAGAACGGTTTATGCTCCATGCCCTTTATACTGAATTCATGATTATGCTGACCTTTAGATAAACTGTCCTGCTAACCCTATCATTTCATCTCTGTGAGACGTCATCCGTGATAACAATTCAGCCTGTATACCATGTACTATTTTTCTAGAATCTGATTTACATTACAGGATGTATACTTTGTAGCTATGCAACAGGGAAAGTGCTGAACAATGATGTGTAATTACATATACTTCAGCTGAAGGAAGAAAATCCCAAACCAACACATACCAGTTTACCTTTAATACAGAGGGTCAGTCTATTTCTTTTCCCCTATATATTTTAGCTAGGGTATTGTGTAGAACACTGGGGCAATAAAAGTTTTTTGGTTTCACAGCCTGCTAGGGGTTTAATATGGTCATAGGGACGATGCAACTTTTCCATCACAAAGAAGGGAATGCAATGGCTAGCTACAATGTCCCATTGGCAATTAGGTTAATTCTGCTGTTCTCAGCTTCAGGTTGAGGTCCATGGGCATCAGTAATGAGGGGGCCTGTAGGATGGACAATGCCTGGGTTACACTTCTCTTGTCTAACGGTTCTCTAGCACTAGGCTTTGTCTGAGATTATGTAAGGAATTGGAGTAATAATATGTTTGATTTATTGGAGAGAAGAGGTTGAAAGTACCATATATGGAAGATATCCAGCTTTAATTGAAAGTATTTTGTTCTCACTTAGTGTCACATAAAGGGAATTTCCAAACAATGCAGAAAATATCATATGAAGACATACGTAGTCTGTGCTTGTGGCTCATTAAAAAAACCACAGGTAGCCTTACAATGTGCACTGCAAGTAATTTACCACACAAGTGCTCATTCACTTTAATGCTTCTGTAATACACAATGGGGCACATTTACTTACCTGTCCCGTTGCGTCCGCCGATCCAGAATGTCCACCGAGGATTCGGAGCTGCCGCGATTCACTTAAATCGTGCATCCAATTTCCTGCATGTGTCGCTTCCCCGCTCAGGTCCGCCAGAGTTCACCATCTTTTTCCCGGTGCATGTAACTGCGTGTCTTGCAACACAATTTTGAAAGTTAAATTCCGCGGTTTGTCCAAATCAGTTGGGTTGTCCGACGGCCACGCCCCCGATTTGTGTTACATGAAAGCCGGCACCGAGGTTGCAAAATCTGATCGCGTGCTCCAAAAACCCCTGCGCAATTTAGGGCAAATAGGAAATATACGGGAAACCCGACGGAAATGTGTCCGACAGACCATTAGTAAATGTGCCCCAATGGATTTTCTGCAGGTAAATCCAGACTGAATATTTACTCCAATAAAAGTTCCCTCCAATTCCTTTTATTTTCCACTATATTTTGTGCATCTGTCAAAAAAAAAAAAACCCATGCAAAAGTAAGGAATGAAGGGGAAAAGCGCTGGTATCTTTGTCAATGACAAGATGATTTAGAACAGCATCACAAGGGAAGCTGGAGCCAGTACCATATATGCCTGCTAGGGGTAGAGTGTTATTTTTCTCCCCTGTTTTTTTCATCTCTATTGAATAAAAACCCATAAGTACAGATTCTGGACATCTGGACTGTCAATTTTCTTTACTTTCAAGGAAACCACATAAATGCAGTACACTTCACATTCCACCTAAAACCAAGCACACTTACATGCTGGCATGTTCCTCCTAAAACAGGTTAAGTTGTTTTTGAATTAAAAAAAAGGAAAATATGCAAGTGAGCCTCAGGGGCTCCTGTCTACATCACAGAAACATCATCTGGCTCTGCTTTCTGCTAATTATTCACTCGTTCATTTGAGGAGGACGGAGCCAGGCAGAAAAGACAAATGGAGGCATGAATAATTACCAGAAGACTGAGCCAGTTGGGGCTTCTATGATGTAGCCAGAAGCCATTGAGGCTGTTTTGCATCAACTTGTTTCTCAAAAACTAAGCTATTAGTTTCAGAAGGAACATGCCAGCATATAAGAACGCTTGGTTTAGAAGCATTGCATTCATATGGTTTAGTGTGTTAGTGTTTAATGTGTTAGGGTTAATTGTACTTATGTTTCTAAAATGTTTGGCCCCTAATAAGAAACTTTAAATTAAGTACAATTCCCTAATATGGTCACCCATATTGTACTTACCCCAGATGTCCTCAGAAAGCCCTTCCAACCACTAATATGGGAGTAGTTATCACAGAGGGTCTGCCATCTGCCAGCAGGACACAGGATGTTACAGGAAGTACTCAGTCCTGCAGCCTTGGGGTCATGTGACCCACAGCTCCTGTTGGCAACAGAGAAACTTTACTGGGTTAAGTACAATAAGTTAGACCCCATTGGGGTCAACTTTACCCTGGTAAAGTTTCCTATTAGTGACAAAACATTTTAAGCATTGCCTTATTAGTTCTAACCCCATTCAATATGTGCTTCCTGAAAGGCTGGCTGTGGGCTATGGGTCCCAAACTTTGGCTTGATTTTACATGGAAAAGTGCAGCTAACTGTGGCAACTGAGAAATTGTTCTGCAGTATTTAGGGAATATGTTCATATTTTTACTGGTTCAGCAAGATGCATGAATCCACCACAGAGCATAAATGTTTTATTAGTTCTTAGCATGAAATCTTAGAGAAATGGTCACTTTAACTAAGCAATAGGGTTTCCTTATGCATTTTCCCTTAACGAGAAGCAGAAGTTCTCTGTATCCCTCATGAGACGGAGAAGTATGTCCTCATGTCACTCCTGACCTCACATGTAACTAGCAGGGATTATACATGTGGTATAAACCGACTATCGCTGAACACACAAATTGAGATAATTAGGTTAGATCCACAACATAAATATACAAGATACAGCATAAAAACATTTCTTCATCTTCTTTACCTCAGTCCTATTTTGTCCCGAATGGCTCCAATCTTTTGATATCCTCCCTGACCAATGTTCATGGGCTTTTACCTATCCAAGTCAGTTACCTGTAATAAAATTGTCTAAGGTTGGGGGACTAGTTGTAAGAGCTTACGGTCTTTGAGGGGGATGAGGTGGTGACACAAGAGGTATAAGCGATCGTATAATGGTCCGGTCATTCTTTATAATGGAACAAAATAAAATAAATACATAAAGATGCTGATGCCTGAGCCAGTCATCAGCTGCCATTTGATATACTAAGAGGCTGCAGGGAAGCCTGGAGCTTGGTATCTGGTATCAGATAATAGATGGGAGGAGGACACAAGGTTACTAAAGAGAGAGTTGGAGTTTCATGCAATTAGGGAATGTGATAGACCTGCCTTAAGAGATGGGTTTTGAAGCTTTGGAGGTGAATTATTAGTCTTATAGTCCACGGAAGGGCATTCCAGAGAGTTGGTGCAGCTTGGGAGAAATCTTGGAGATGTGAGTGAGATGTTTGAATTAAGGAAGAGAATAATCATAATCATTGGCAGATTGAAGAGCACGGGTTTGGAGATAGACTGAGATGAGAGTTTTCACATGAAATTAGTAAAATGAAGTGGTTGCAGGGGTAGTGTCACTTCAGAAGCCCCTATCTTCTGTTCTATAGTATATAGAAACATTCTCATTGTTAAGATCACGTTAAGATCACATCAAGATGCAGATAAAAATCCAGTTCTCTGTCTATTTATTTTTTATCTGCCTGTATGTCTAGTTCTTGAGCTCACAGAATCATAAACCTGATGGGATTAGACACAAAGGCATGTTTTTAGATACTATAGAACAGAAGATAGGAGATTCTGAAGGGACATTACTAGAGATGAGCGAACATGCTCGTCCGAGCTTGATGCTCGGTCGAGCATTAGGGTACTCGAGACGGCTCGTTGCTCGGACGAGTATTTCCCCTGCTCGAGATCGAGCATTTAATTAAAAAAACACAGTGAAGAACAATGAAGAATAGAATAAAAACAGTGAACACAGGATCATTTAAGATAAAAACACAGTGCAGAACACAGTGCAGAATAGATTACAGATGTTCGGCACATCTGCTTACTTGTCGGGAGATACGCGCGGAACGGCGCGAACAAAATAGCATGTGAAGAACAATATATATGTGTGTAAAGAACACATTGCAGATGTTTCCATACATCTGCAATGTCTTCTTCACACATATATATTGTTCTTCACATGCTATTTTGTACGCGCCGTTCCGCGCGTATCTCCCGACAAGTAAGCAGATGTGCCGAACATCTGTAATCTATTCTGCACTGTGTTCTGCACTGTGTTTTTATCTTAAATGATCCTGTGTTCACTGTGTTCACTGTGTTCACTGTTTTTATTCTATTCTTCACTGTTCTTTACATCTGCTAACTTGTCGGGAGATAATATACGCGCGGAACAGTGAAGAATAGATCGCAGATGTTTGCAAATTATCAGAAGACATTCTTTTTCAATTAAATAACACATTTTATTCCCGAACCATGGTCCCTTTGAAAAATGCTCGGGTCTCCCATTGACTTCAATGGGGCTCGTTACTCGAAACGAGCACTCGAGCATCTGGAAATGTTCGGCTCGAGTAACGAGCACCCGAGCATTTTAGTGCTCGCTCATCTCTAGACATTACCCCTGCAACCACTAAACTTCACTCATCCCATGTGAAACTGAGAAGAGTCATATTTGCACGACTTTGGAGGAGATTTTTTTATATGTAAATGGGTGAGATTTTACATAAAAGAGGAATTCTAGAAAGTATGTTTCATTCTCTGCCTGAGGGGACTAGTAGTTTAGTGGGATAAAACCTGGTGACAGGTTCCTGTTAAGGCATATTTTCATTTTTTTCTCACCCTAGAAAACCTATTTGCGTATTTCTTACCCATAATCCTTAGTGGATCATGCAGTGCCATCATGACTCAATAAACCTGTAAATGTGGCCTGTAAAGGCAATCTCCATTAGAAGAAGGGTTTTCATCCTGGTCCATTCTTATGAGTTGCATTTGGGGTGTGTATTGTTCGTATGCATTTATCAACTGTATAGTTATAAATATTAGAATGTGCCATATAATAGCACAGTAGTTTTCTTCTATTAGATTAGTCGACAATCAGTGTCAGAATGAATCATTGAGCTGCCGAGACCTTTATCTAGAAAGCTGTATGAAAAGAAGTGTGAATTTACATTCTTCATACTGTTATAGACTGATATATAGAGTAAGAACGTAGAGGCATTCCTCTCATATATAACTATAGCTAATATATGTCCCCAAGAGCATGATGGAGGGAAATTGCTGTGGAGTGGATACTTGGAATTTTATTAGGTTGTAAGTAGAAAACCTTAATTCTCTATTGACCTATAAAATGTTGGTTAAAAATAAACCAATTTTCAAGAATGATATAAGGAAGCAGATGGCATCTCTGCTTCTGGGAACAGATAAAGGATTCTTTTTAGTGATTTTTTATAGCTTGGTGAATACACATAAGAGAGCTTTGGCCAAATAGGTGGGAATTTATTAAGACTGGCATTTGGAACGCCAGTATTAAAGGCCCCTCTTCAGTGGCGTAACTAGAAGCTGATGGGCCCCAGTGCAAAGTCTTTGCCAGGCCCCCGTCTATAATGTATGGTATATAGTAATAGTATTCTCAGTGACACCATGAGAGCCCCCTAAACCTCTTGGGCCCTGGTGCGACCACAACCTCTGCACCTCCTCAAGTTACGCACCTGCCCCTCTTGACTGGTGGTCCTGCAATTTTAGGCTCTGGTCTTTTAGTGAATTTGGGCACAAACTGCAACAGTTTCGACCTGAACACCAGATCGGAAATGGCAAAGTTTTATTGCAAAAGTCTCTGGTAAAAATTTGTTTGGCCGGGTGCTCAAGCCCCGGCCTGCCCTGCACTTGCTCTCTACCCCCGATACGCCCATAGTGTGCGGGTTAGAGGAAGCCAAAAACTGTCAGGCAAGTGAAGATTTATGTGCCTTCTCCACCAGAAAATTGGCATAGATGGCATAATGAATCTCCTCCATGACCCTCAGATACCAATACAGTATTGTTATTCCCTTGGTTGGGGGGACCACGTCCATTTCATTCATTTCTATTGGTGTGAGTGAAATAGCTTAGTGTAGTCTATCAACTCTATATTGCCATGTGATGGGACAATTATGCGACCTTTGGAAAAAGCCGGGCATGCAAAAGCACATGCCAATAGGCCACACTACTCTCCTAGGTCACTGGCACATTGGTGGTCACATTGGTAAAATCCCCATTGATCAACAGTCATCAAATTCTAGAAATTAGCCATCAATAGTTATATTGACAAACCCTTATCAGCAGTTTTACTCATGCAAAACTTTACATAATTCTGTGTAGCATGCATGGAGACCCGTTTAAACATATCTTTGTTTGTGAAAAACTGTGAAAAACGCATGTATAATCCAGGATTGTAGCTTCATGGGACATGTCCTCACATTGTTGTGCTCTTTGTTCTGTTGCATATTTTATGTTGAATACTACAGTAACCTACTCTGAAAGGGAATCATTTGTGGAGCTGCTCAATGCAGAGAGCTCAGAGTACAGCAGTGTTAGTACTTGTAATCATAATTAAGGACGAGCAGTCAGGTTCGGTAACTTCGAAAGCAAAAGACCCCAGCACACACTTATTTTCATGTTCAAAATCAAGTGTTTATTTGAAATATTGCAAAGTGTTAAAAATCAGAACGTGTTTCTGCTTATACTTAAGCCTTTATCAATTGAATAACATACTACCCAAAATCAATCTTTAAATAAGTGAAAGATTGTGTCCCCTACTATAACGTAAGCAAGAGGTGGGAAAGAAGAACAGTTCCATTCATTTTTTATTTCTTTTCTGTGTTCTCGTCTGTATGGGATCCAGTGGCGCGCTTGTGGGGGTAACCCCCCCTTCTGATTCTCCTGGAGGTTCAAGTTTTTTGTTGGCCCAATGAAAAGGATGGCAATTGTCGCTGCTGGAGCCAGAGGATCGATGTCCACTTCTTGGACCAAATCTTCTGGTAGATGTTTGTATTATCCCACCATGTGTAGATTTTGTTGAGCCTAAAGTCCTCCAAGTCACAAAGGTACTTTCTCCATTTAGGTTTCTGTTTCTTCCCGGAATTTTCTACTATAAGTATCCACACTCTCTTTAAGGTCACTAGACTCGATTACTCAATGGAATATATTTTCTTTTTTTGATACATGCTATAATTAACACAATAATATCCATATAACCCTTATTGATGATCTTCTCTAAATTATCACGGAATTCAGAATCTTCCAAAAACATAGAATTGCAGCCTCACCCGTAAACCTCTCATGATGCGACCAGCTTTATAATACTCAGCGAGGGTCACTGCATGTAATTCATATGCTGTAAGCTTCCTACATTCTCTATCCCAGTCCCTCGACCTGAATTCACTATGAGGTATGTCCAAAAACTCAGTCGAAGCTGTTATCTAGGATATAATCACATTTCATCAAGTTCGTCTAAACTAAACTTTTCTTCTAGGTTCGGCCAAACTTGACGAACCCTACTGGGTCCGCTCATCCCCAATTCCTGAAAAAACACTGATGTTATTTAAGTACCTAAAAAGCTGGTTGATGGGCTGTATGGTTTGAATGTCGAACAAAAACTTCTGGCGGAAGTTCAGGTTCGGGGACCCTAACGTGAAAAGTTTGGCATGCACCCACTTCTATTATTCACATACATGAAATGATAATCACACAGCTACCTAACACCGTCTGCAGATTTTTAGGGTGAAACCCATTGACAGATTCCATGTAAATAAAGTAATGGGAACAATACTTCAGATAACAAGGCAACCTCATCTATAGACTGGTATATGATTTCTTTATAGAGCAGAGAAAGATGCACAAATGCAGCAGCGGTGATGATCATTGGAATTATATTTACTTTAATGGAGCTTGATACCTTGTTATCTACACTTGACGCCAACTGTGAAATGCAATAAGATTAGTGAGTTGTCCGGCTGTATGCAGCATAATCCAAATGGAAAGCTACGTAATGATAAGACAACTTTATAGAATAGCATAGGATGAAAATTGATAGTTCACTTATGTAAAATATTTCAGTCTCATCAGAAAAGGATATTTTTGTCTCATGTCTTTTTGTAGTATCAGGTAAAGGCAGCAGACCCCTGACAAATGATAGCATTGATTCTTCTTTCACATTCCGACTCCAACATCATCTTTCATTATATTCCCAAAGGAAAGGTTAAGGTTATTCCTCTAATATGATTTGTGTTAGATTGAATTATAGCAGTTCTGGAGAGCCATTAATGCTTAACTTCAGAGAATACTTTGATTTAATACTGTTAAACCTCACTATATGCATTCATCACCTTCTATAATTATATTTTAAGGGCTGCCATTGGGTGTAATCAAAAAAATCTCAATCAAAAGAAAAACAAATATTTATGTTCTAATCATAAACATAATTATTTCTTAAAATTTTACAGATTTTATTTGATCCCCTACTTAAGAACACTCGACTTACATACGACCCATAGTTACAAACAGACCTCTGGATATTGGTAATTTACTGTACTTTAGTCCTAGGCTACAATAAACAGCTATAACAGTTATCACAGGTGTCTGTAATGAAGCTTTATTGTTAATATTGATTCTTATGACAACCCAACATTTTTTAAATTAAATTGTCACAGACACCAAAAAAGTTCTGTCTGGGATTACAATGATAAAATATACAGTTCCGACTTACATACAAACTCAACTTAAGAACAAACCTACAGACCCTATCTTGTATGTTACCCGGGGACTGCCTGTATATATATATATATATATATATATATATATATATATATATATATAGCATTCAGGCAACTACAGTCTTGAGATGAACCCTGAAAATACAGAAATTTATTACTGAATGGACCTGCAACTTTATTCAACTTTACTGACAATGATTTTTACATTGTAATAACTATATAATACATTTGAATTTCACACTGGCATCAAGGCATGCATATGAAGCTGATTATTTTTTTCTTCCTACAACCGTGTATATTTTTTTAATTACTTTCAATTTTTATATTTCATAACCTCAATATTCAATCGTTTTAAATGATAAACAACCATCATAGTAGATTTCCATCAGCAACACCCCTCCTTTCAAAACCATCTCCTAGAAGGCTTGGGAAGGAAAAAAAAAAGAGAAAAAAAGGAGAGAAATCGTCTGGTCTCCCAACGATTTCCGATTTGCGTCGCAATTTAACAGGGGATTTTGGTGAACGCGATTGGATTTTGGCGTATTGGCGCTGGCTGTCACGCGACACAAATCGAGGGACGGGCCGCCGGACCATTTGATAGATTCGAACAATGTGCAGGATTTAACATCGAAAATTGTGTCGCAAGACATGCACTCACATACACCGGGAAGAAGAAGGTTAACTCTGGCGGACCTCGGCAGGGAAGCCACACATGCAACATCTCGGGTGCATCTCTTGGTGAATCAAAGACTTCATCTTCGTCGGACTGTCTGGATCGGGGATCGCGACAGGACCTGGCCGCTGGAGTTCACTGAAAGTGCATTGTCCCTGTATAATGCCCTGTGCCGCTGTTTACTAAGATTGTGCGCCCGATATCCTGCATGTGTCGCTTCCCTGCTCAGGTCCGACGGAGTTCACCATCTTTTTCGTGGTGCGTGTAAGTGCTTGATCTTGCGACACAATTTGAATGTTAAATTCCGCACTCGGTCCGAATCAGTCGGATAGTCCGACAGCACGCCCCCTAAAATGTGTTTCATGGAAGCCAGTGCAGCAGCGCCAAAAAAGGATTGCGCATGCAAAAATCCTAGCGCAGATACTAGTTAAATACCCGTGCAAGCCGTGCAATCCCCGAAAAAGGTGCACAGTCTGACGAAAGTGAGCAGAGCGACCCTTAGTAAATGAGCCCCTCTGTCATTAATGCCCTGCACCATTGATTGCACCATTTTTGACCTGCCCACACCATCCACATCCACAATGTTTTAGTTATTTCCACATTCCATACCATAATCAATACATTATTTTACTAGTAGGCTTCTGACTTTAAATTGTTCCACAAATTCAATTTGATTGAATTTAATAAACTATGTCCTTCAACAGATGTGCCCATGATATTTTGCACTGTATAGTGAGATGTGGACATTTTGTGGACAGTACTTTTTTTTTAAAAACATGGCTTATGGGGTAACATGTTTTGCTGAGCTAGGCTGCCCCAAGCTAAATGTTACCGAGTGCTTGAGGAACATCTAAAAAGGAGTTTCCAAATCTTAACTAGTAAGTCATGATTTAAAAACATTTAATTAAAATGTAATCATAAGTCTTCAATTTTATCATTTTTTTCCATAGCACAGCACTTTTCTTTAAAGTAACGATGAAGCCTACAGGACAATCTGAAGACCAGGGTTCATTTCTTGGTGAATTCTCAGTAGATATTACAGAAGGAAACTTTGAATCTTATTTCATTCACCTTAGACATTCCTGATATCAGTTTATATTACGTTACGTTTACGTTAAATGAGCCTTATCTATCTACTTTATCAAAATGTTGACGGATCTGTTTTCTCTTGGGTGTAGATGTGATGCGTGCGTTCTGAGTGCACTCGGGTAAAACATGATCACTCATCATATAAACAGTGAGAACAGTTTAATTATGCAGAAGACAATGAACTTCTTACCTAACTGTTACAGGCAACTCGTTCATCTTAAAGGAACACTCCAGGCAAAATGTATTCTTCCTTACTCATGGTCTGAGACGTGGGCACATGACATGATATTGGGACTTCTTCTTCATGCCTTGTCCACAATCTAAGAGCTCATTAATGGGGTTTTCCCACGAAGAGAATTAGGCTCTATCCATGGGATAGGGCCTAACATTCTGATCAGTGGGGGTCTCAGTGCTGAGAACCCCACAGATCGCGAAAACGAGGGGTCCTTGTTGCTCTCTTCAGATTAAGGGAAGAGACGGCTGTGCATGACCATTCTGCTTCATTATTCTCTATAGACAGAGAGCGGTGAGCACGGCGCTCGGCAATTTCCTTCAGTTGCATAGAGATTAATGGAGCAGAATAGTCATATGTGGCCGTCTGTTCCATTAATCTGACAGAGCAACGAGTGGTCCGACGGAGTCCCTCATTTTCGCGATCTCTGGGGGTCTCAGCACTGGGCCTTATTTCTCTTTGTGGGAAAACCCCTTTAAGTTCTTACTGTTAGTTGTACTCCAGTCCTATTACTGATATTTGACTGAGCTGTTCCATTGCTTTCTCAGGTCAAGCAGAACAGAATGTGAACGACCACATGTTTGTGCTTTATATGAGCTCTGGCGGCCGCACTGATTATTTAATAACTTAAGTAACGGGGAAGATTGATGGTTTTATATGAAACTAGCTGTTGAACTTGATTTTTCCAACGGGAAACCTTATAAAGCTCTCATATGGATATAAATAAAAAGTTAATTAAATTCCACTATCTATATTGAGAGTTGTACCAACATTGTAAATACGGTGAAGCCTTTGAAGAAGACCAACTCTTTTAGGAGATCACAGCAGATTTCCTGTTACCAACCCTTGTTCTCACTGACGACTGCGTTCTGCATATGGGACCTCAAAGAGACCACAAACCCTGGAAGAATCAGCTGGCTAATGGAGGTTTTGCAGTTAAAACCTGCCAAAAAAATGTGGTTGTAACAACCTTTAAATTACAACACAAATGCATTTTCCTTCATAAGACTTTATCAAACTAGTGATACCCTTAAATGAAATCTACCATCAAAATCAAGCATGGATAAACCAGGAACACTCACTCAGATCCAGGCAAAGTGATATTTGTTATTCTTTGGCCGAAAAATTTTGCTAATAAGCCAGAAGGGCTTCACAGGTTGTTACACTGGCACACCCTTCCCCATGCTCACTCAGCTACTGTACAGTGTAACAGCCTGTAAAGATACAGCAGGAATGGTGTTGGAATGAGTAACATGTTGTGACTTTAGACAATGTAAGGGTGGATAGAAGAAGAATTAGGTCATTAATGCCTACAATGCTCCTAATAAGATTGTATAAACAGCCTGTATCTGATAACAAGGGTAGTGCTATTACACCTGGAGGGTTTAATATCATTGCCCCCTGGGGACCAGATCTGGGGGGAAGCAAAGACTCAAATAATTTGTCCTGCAAGTTTGAGAGATCTTCTAAGAAGAATATATGGAATCAAGGATGCCACCCACCTATTGACTCTACACCATTGCCGGATTGACCAGGACAGTAGTGAAGGTGGTATGGGGATGGGCAATCTGTGTGTATAAGATTTTATATAGATAATTGGTGACAGCACTTCCTTGGCAGGGCCAGGGAACCAGATCTAAGACCCAAATGAAATAGCAAGTCAACCAGTGGATGACCCCTTTAAGACGGATATTCAATACAATGCTACAAAATGATGTTTCTGCATGACAACAGTTTCTATTAGAAGTATAGTTTGGCAGTTTAAGTTGATCCTTTGTGCACCATATCAATAACAAAACTAAAAAAAAAATACAAAATTGACTAATTTCTCGGCTGGTAGCTAAAACCACACTGCAGTTGAGCAGCTGACTCTGCCTCAGTACGTTTAGAAGTAAGCAGTTCTGACTTTGTGCAGCCCCAGGCTTCTTTCTTTCCATGAGAGATTTATAGAAATCAGCCACGTAAGGATTTGTCTGTTCTCTTTGTTCAGAAGCAGATGGTAAATTTTGCACTCTAAGCAATTATGTGTCCTTTTAATTGAATTGCCATTGATTATGCCGGACAGTTTCAAAATTACACTACGCTTCTTCATGGTCAGACAAGTGATAAAGATGTCAATTGATTTTGTAATCCAGATAAATTCAACATACTACAAGTTCTCCCTGGTAAAAAGTTCCTATGTGAGCTATGTGCAGGAGGCTGTAGAAGAAGACACAGATGCCCCGGGCTTCTATACTATGGAGATGAATGCACTTCATGCTGATCCAGAGTTGATCCTGGACTCTCTGGTGTCCTATAGGCCAGGTACATCATGACGAGTCACCTCCAACGTAGCCACTGCTAAAGATAGATTACTATGGTGATTAGTCAGTGGGGCAATATTTATGCTAGAGGAAACAACCCAGTGTGAAGTCATTATGAACCTGTCACCACCCTAGACAGATGAAGATTTCTGGGCCTTAATCCTCTTGAAAGGTTCTCTTTAAATCCATTTAAATTACATTACATGCAACTTTATTGCAGAAATAAATGATGCAGGTGATAATAGTAAACTTTGTAATATACCGTGTATAAAAAATGTGCTGAAAACCCCTAACTTGGCATATACTCAAGTCAATAAAAAAAACCCTCTGTTCTCACCTTCTCTTCTGTCCTCTGTCTTCAGCTCTGGTTCCACTTGCTAACATCATAGTGTGTGCCGATGGTGAGCAGCTAACGTCATGGTATTTGTGGCGGGACCGCACAGGGAGCCGAAGATGGAGCCGGAGTTGAAGAAAGAAGAGGACCTGTGGGGGCATCAGAAAAGTAAGTACACAGGTTTTTGCCTTTTTTAAAACTGGGCAGCTGGGCTATATACGGAGAGTGCGGGGTGCACACACTGGCTATATACTGGGGGCAGGCACTGGCTATATACTGGGGGCAGGCACTGGCTATATACTGAGGGACAAGCACGGGCTATATACTGGGGGCAGGCACTGGCTATATACAAGGGGGCTGCTGGTTATATATGAGGGGGCAGACACTGGCTATATACAAAGGTGCTATTGGCTTTATACTGGGGGGCATATGACCAATGCATTTCCCACCCTTGGCTTATACTTTTTGTGTTAAAATTAGGGGCTTCATCTTACAATCGCTTCAACTTATACTCGAGTATATGTGGTACTACATTATGTAAAGCAGATTCTCTGTGTCTTCTGGGGTCCATCCTCTCAGACAGATAAGGAGGCTAATGATTTAAGGGGTTTGCCCATGAAAGAAAGTTCTCATGTTTTAACCCCCTAGTGATGTTTACACAATAATGATCATTTTATCCCCCTTGATTTACAATTTTACTCAGTTTTATTGCTGTCTTAGCTCCTATAACTCAGTGTGGGAAGGGACTCTCTAAGCAGACACTTCATGATCCCTCTTTGCTATGAGATGGAGTGTGCGGACAATGTTCTTAGAGTATCATGGTTCAGGGTTTAGCTAAACTTTTATTTAGCTTCTGAACACTCACTAGTATCTAAAGAGAGGAGACAGATCAGAGATGAGAGATGATGAGATCCATGAGATGGATATAAAACACAATGGGGGTCATTTGCTAAGAGCCCGATTCGCGTTTTCCCGACGTGTTACCCGAATATTTCCCATTTGCGCCGATTTCCCCTGAATTGCCCCGGGATTTTTGCGCACGCGATCGGATTGTGGTGCATCAACGCTGGCATGCACGAGATGGAAATCGGGGGGCGTGGCCGAATTAAAACCGGACGGATTCGGAAAAACCGCCGCATTTAAAACAAAAAATGTGTCGCGGAGCTTGCACTTACCTTCACTCAGCCCGGCTCGGTGTATTCCACTCCGTTCCAGGGAACTTCAGCGCAGCAGCGCCAGCTGGTGGACGTTGGAGGAACTGCCTTAATAAATCCCGGCCAGACCCGAATCCAGCGCAGAGAACGCGCCGCTGGATCGCGATTGGACTGGGTAAGTAAATCTGCCCCATTATGATCCATCTAGTGCTTTGTGAGATTCTGTGTACTGACAACATGGTTAGATTATCAGGGTACACTTTTATTCTGCTTTTGTGGCAGGAAGTCAGTGTGTGTGTCTGTGTATGTTATTTTGTTATCCTGAGTATATTTAAGAAACTTGTCTTTATGTGAATACCTCAGTAACAAAAGATTCTGTCAGGGTTCAAGGTAAGTTATAACACACAATTATATTGTAATGCAAATTAGAGAAAGCAGAAAGACATATGTGCAATGCAGCTGTAATAGGCTTCTGGAACCTGTCTTTAGTGAAAATGAGGTCCCTGGTGACAGTTTCCCTTTAAGTCATAAGAAACTTTATCAGGCTCTTTAATCTCTCTTATTTCATATCATTAATATTACATTTGAGTAAATTAAACCTTAACAGAGTTCACATGCAAAAACAATAACAAGTCAAACATAGAAATTCTGGTGGTGCCAAACTTATATAGTATTTAAAATGTTACTAAAAATCACTAAAATCACATGATAAATAATGTTTTTTATTTATGTGCCACCATATTCTGAATGCTGTATCATAATTTGTTTTTATTGTTCACAAAACGTGTTTATTTGCAGTAAGGGCTGTAGTTTTCAATGTAACCATTTTGCAAAACGTTATTTTTTGTATAATATATAAATATTTAAACAATAATAAAGTATGAGAGTCCCAAACCAGTGGAAAGTATTAACCTAAGTTTATCAGCTCAGAATGACACAATGACATTTTAATTACATTTATCAATACTATTGGAATTATTGGTGCAGGGAGGTAAGGCTACTATGGGGTGGTAGGTACTAGAGGTCAACAAGTCATTCCATCAGTGCATGAGAAAAGGAATAGTATAAGAAAATTATTTAGAGATGTACATGAAAAACTATAGTGAACAGGTGGCTACAATAACAACATGATTATATCAGGAGGAACTGCACCTATTAATATTTTGGAACTCAGGTGAACATTACCTTTGCTCCTATATAATAAAGGAAATCTACCATTTGTGTTTATGCATTGTGAACCAATCAAACCTTGAGAATGCTGCAGCTACACTGATGCAGAAACATATCTTGTTTAATCCCTGAAACTAGTGGTTTTGCTCAAAAAACAATTATAAAATTCAGGACCTTTGGAAAGCTGGGTGCAGCCTAAACACATTACCTGGAGCAGCCTGAACTATCCAGACAAGACTAAACAACCTGAGCTGGAAGATTCATACACAGCAGCTGGGGAATGGGACAGCAATTTATTACTTCTGCCTGTCAGGGACAACACAGTGGGGGTCATTTACTAAGGGCCCGATTCGCGTTTTCCCGACGTGTTACCCGAATATTTCCGATTTGCGCCGCTTGTACATGAATTGCCCCGGGTTTTTGGCGCACGCGATCGGATTGTGGCGCATCGGGGCCGGCATGCGCGCGACAGAAATCGGGGGGGCGTGGCCGAACGAAAACCCGACGTATTCGGAAAAACCGCCGCATTTAAAAACCGAAAATGTGTCGCTTGGGGAGCGCTCACCTTCACCTTCTATGGGATGGTGCATTCCGGGGCGTTAAGATTATTTTCGGCGCTGCAGCGCCACCTGGTGGACGGCGGAGGAACTACCATCTTAAATCCCAGCCGGACCCGAATCCTGTGCAGAGAACGCGCCGCTGGATCGCGAATGGGCCGGGTAAGTAAATGTGCCCCAGTGAATACAGCGTTCCCTGAAACAGTGCATAATTAGGTAAGAGGAGAAGCACCAAGGCAGCCACAGGAGCAACAGAGCCTCATTATCATAATTTTATAATTTTTTCAACACATTTTTTCAGCAAAACCACTCAGTTCAGGGATTAAATAAGATCTGTTTCTGCATCAGTGAAAAGCTATAGCATTCTCAAATTATGTTTGGTTCATAATGCATCAAATCAAATGATAGATTTCCTTTAATTGTCATGTTGGCTAATGACAAAGACTAAAAACTTATATAAAAGCCGTGGAAAGTGAAGCAATAACCACTGGCTACTATTTAGTTAAAAAACAGTAAATAAAAATTTCCACGTAAGAAATTATCTTTGTATCACATTGAGACTGTAATTACGTAGAGGATATTTAAATTTTTTATGAATCTTAGCCCTTAATTTCCAGTTTGAGATAAAATATTTATGACTGGAATATTCAGCAAAGAAACTGCATTATCTTGAGAATTGTTAAGAAGGTTACAATAGCTTTAAGAAGCCAATCTAAACTTAACAACTGCTTTATGTATCCTGGCCGAGCAGGGCAGCAGAGAATAACTACACAAACAATGTTCAATATCAAAATATATAATGGGATCTATTGTCAGATAATCATATTGTAATGTTATACTTTACTGTTATGTTGTTATGAAACCACTTTTTTAAAATAATTTTTATTAATTCAAGAGAAGCATTAAAAATATAACAGCCCATAAGGACAGCCATCATACAAGCATATCAGAATTAACATCAAAGTGAGAGAGAAATGTGGCCTCCTGAAAAGTACGATGAAATAGTTACTGTCAGGCACCAGGGGTAGTGGACCCACTGGACCACCGCGGATGATGACGTAAGTGGACACCTGGGAGCAGAGTCTAAGTGGCACCCAGTTTTCACCAGAGCCCGCCGCAAAGCGGGTTGGACTTGCTGTGTTGTGGTACCACCAGGTCGCTCCACAGGCACAACTTTGTCCGTGGTGGCGGCCAAGGTGGAGTACAAAGTCATATAGCAGAATCGCAGTTGGGGACAGGCAGTATGGGCTAAGAGTCGGGGACATAGCGGAAGGTCAGGACAGGCAGCACGGGATCAAAGTCAATAACGGAATTGGGGTCACAACAGAAAATCGCAATACAAGCACAGGGCATCAGACTTTCTCTAGGCTATGAGGCACAAAGATCCGGCAGGGGACACAGGAAGACCCTGGATATTTAACAGAACTGGCAGTCGGCCAGGGACAATTGTCAGAGCACTGGTCCTTTAAATCTCCTGAAGCCGGCGCGCCCTAGGAGGGGAGTTGAGAGGGGAGCGGAGAGGGGCATGGGCACCCGAGGTAGTTACAGGCGATCCCCTAGTTAGGAACACCTGAATTACAGACGACCCCTAGTTACAAAAGGACCCCTAGGTGTTGGTAACTTACTGTACTTTAGCCTCAGGCTACAATAAACAACATTAACAGTTATCACAGGTGTCTGCAATGAAACTTTATTGTTAATTCTGGTTCTGATGACAATCCAACATTTTTAAAATCCAATTGTCACAGAGACCAAAAAAAAATTGGCTGGAGTTACAATGATAAAGTATACAATTCCGAATTACATACAAATTCAACTTAAGAACAAACCTACAGAAGCTATCTTGTACGTAACCCGGGGACTGCCTGTATATATGGGAAATTATATACAAAAAAATTCAGGCAGTTCTTAATCTATTACATCATAGTTAGATAAGCTTCTCGTGATGTCCATATGTTTATGAAAGTAACAGAGGGGATACAACCCAAACCTAAAAAAAAATTTTAACTAAAAATCAAAAAATTTAGACCTTAGGGATCTAGGGATAAGTAAAGATTACTCATGGAAGTAATTTGATTTAATCCATACCTCCCATTTATGCATGAAGGAGGAATAGCTAAGATTTTGTAGAGTGATAGCCTGGAGTTGACTTGTGAGATTACTTGATGGAAGAGAGGGCTGGTGGACTCCTTCCAATGTGTGGTTAAGACTAGTTTAGAAGTCATTAAGACGTGGACTCCTACTGTTTTGTGTTTGGAAGTAAGTTTATCAATATTAATCAGAAGAAGAGTGAAGAGTGGACCCTGGAGAAACAATAACCGAGTTGCCTCATAAATTGAAAATTCTAGAGAAGGCTTCCTGCCAATATGGGCGAATAGTAGGGCTTGATCAGAGAGTGTGAAGCAATGTTCCATTTTGGTCACAGAATCACAATCGTGTTTTGACTAGTGCATCCTGGTAGGAAACACTATGAAATGTAGAATGAGTTAAGGCCACAGATCTAGACCAGTGAGTCAAAGAGTATGTGGTATCTAGGCCCTTTTCTCATTGAGCCATGTGTGGAACCTTAACAAACTCTTCCTTATTGTCTAGCAAATTATAGAAAAGAGAGATGCCCTTCTTCTTAAAAGTGGTATTTGACATGAACTTGGTATTTGCATAAAAGTGAAAGAGAGTTATAGTGCAGGAAGTTTCAGATTTTAAGATAGGAGTAGTATTCCCTTTGGGGAAATTCCTGTTTTGGAGCACAGAGAACTAAAAGGAGCAATACTCTTGTTTTCTGTATTATGAAATCTGATGTCATATAAGCCACTCTTTAGGATTAAATCTGGGAAGATATAGTCTAGATAATCTAACGGAACCACATCTAGAGAAATTTCTTTCTGATCTGCTAAGTTATCTTAAAGAGAACCCCTCAGGCAAATTAACCCCCTTAACTAAATATATTTTCATAAACTGTCATTAGAAAGCATTGCCCCTATCCCTTCATTGTCCCTCTATTTGCCTGTAAACTGAAGCAATGAGGTCCTGAAGCTGTATGCAAATGACCTGTGAGATGTCCAATGAGTCATTATCATATTCAGCTGTCCATCTTATTCATGAGTGGGAGGCACAGCCACACCCCTAGTGCTTGACTGACAGCCTGTATAATGATGTGAGGTGTTATGGTGTAATGGCTCCTCCATGTGCTTCCTGGTGCTGGCACCCCCTGCATTCTGTGTGTGTATAGGAGAGATACAACAGCTCCAGGCAGCCATGTTATAGCAGAGCATGTCAGGTTCTTGTGTAGCTGATGTCTGTGTCTCACACATGTGTATTAGGGGGGGGGGGAGCTTGTCAGCAGATAAAGCACAGACACCAGCAATGATTTACTATACATTACACACAGACATGAGCAGGGGGAGAAGAGGGGAGGGGTAACAGGGGTGACATCACTGCCTCTGACCATGTAACCAGCCTCATTTACATAATAAAGAAAAGATGATTTTACAATGATTCATGTATAGATTGACTAGATAAAGGCTGGGATGGAATCCTTGTTAGCTGCTCCAACAGGCAGTGGGGACAGGACTAGTGACAGAGACTTGATAACAGGAGTCCTTTAAAGTTTGCGCCTTGCCAGATCTGGGGCTCTAACTGTTACCAGTCGTGACGGGGGGAGACCTTTGCCACATATAGTCCAGTATCTGGTAGAAGAGTGGGATATGAAACCACTTTTCATCCCATTGACAGATGTTTCCTAAAACTAGGAATAGATAAGGACAATAATCCAACAAAATTTAGACGTATGTAGATCAAATTTAATCTTTAATTGTGAACAGTAATTGGACACTGACAAATAATTTAGGAAACACCCAAACCATCAATTTAAAGAGAACCCGTCATGCAAAATAACCCCCCTAAACTAAATATATTTTCATAAACTGCCATTAGAGAGCATTGCCTCTATCCCTTCATTGTCCCTCTACATGCCTGTAAACCTAAGAAATGAGGTCCTAAAGCTGTATGCAAATGACCTGTGAAATGTCCAATGAAGCATTAGCATATTCAAGCTGTCCACTCTATTCATGAGTGGGAGGCACAGCCACACCCCCAGTGCTTGACTGACAGCCTGTATAATGATGTGAGGCTGTATAATGATGTGCTTCCTGGTGCTGGTGGCCACGCCCCCTGCAGCCTGTGTGTGTGTGTGTGTATAGGAGAGATACAGCAGCTCCAGGCAGCCATGTTACAGCAGAACATGTCAGATTCATGTGTAGCTGATGTCTGTGTCTCTCACCTGTATATTAGGAGGATGCAGCATGTCAGCAATGCTTTACTATACATTACACACAGACATGAGCAGGGGGAGGAGAGGGGAGGTGGAACAGGGGTGACATCACTGCCTCTGACCATGTGACCAGCCTCATTTACATAATAAAGAATTGATGATTTTACAATGATTAATGTATGAAATAACTAGATAAAGGCTGGGATGGGATCCTTGTGAGCTGCTCCAACAGGTAGAGGTGACAGAAATAGTGACACAGACCTGATGACAGGTGTCCTTTAAGGCGAGATAAAAGGTGCTATCATTAGGCACAGGTTATTAAATGATCAGAAAAGCAGATATACTAATATAAAGTCTCAGTCATATCTCTCAGGGGTCTGGCTTTCTTAAGGTACATGAATACCATGATTTCTTCATATACTCAGTGTGTACATCAGATAAGCTTTGGGTGTATATGCCAAGCATATCCATAGACACTAGCAGATAGAGCCATCATTTTTGCCTATGTCTGACCAATATATGTTGTAGTAAGATGCCAGTATTCCTCCTGCTGAGCAACGTATATGCACAGCAGAGGCCATTGGAGTCTATGGGGGACGGATGCAACATGTTGCATTTCTCCCCAGCCTCTCACTGCTCCTCCCACTTTCATAGGTAGATACCAGGAGAGGCAGGGCCACAAAGCAGACTTATGAATAGGGCCTACTACTCCACACCATATACACAAATACTGCATAAATACATACAAAAAATACACATCATATATGCATACAACATATACACACATATATATATATATATGTACAGTAGGATATACACAAAAAACATCCAGCATATACACACCCAATTCTACAGATGCTGGGGCCCCCTGACACTGTGGGCCCCATAGCAGCTGCTATGGCTGCTACCCCTGTAATTACGCCCCTGGTAGATACAGTGTGGGAGATTCATTATGCCTTTTCCACCAGGCGTAAAGGCACATGAATCTCCCATACCTGCCAGTTTTTCTCTGACCAGCATGCCAATATGGGCGTGTCGGGGCAGAGAGTGGGCGGGAGGAGGGTGGTGACTTTAGCAAAAGACTCTGCCTGTTCATATCTGGTCTACAGGTCCGAACTGATGGAGTTTGTGCTCGCATTTACTAAGAGGATGAAGTCTCTTAGTGAATAGTGTCTCATGACTGCCAGCGGTGGAAATTTTCAGACACTGGCATTAAAAACACCAGTTTTAATGATTTCCTCCCAGTGTGCATAGAGAGGGACACTTGCTGGCCCTATGTAAGGAATCCTCTTGATGTTACCTTATAACATGTGAGAAGAAGAACTAGGAATGAATCTCACCATAGAAAACTGACACTTTTCTGTATTTATTAATCTTTTATAAATAATATTTTCAATTTGAAACGTCCTTTCATTGCTATGAACCAAATTTGAAGCAAAAGGGTTAATAGTGTTCACAAATACCTGGGCCAAGGTCTTGTTACTCTTGTGAGAAAAGAAAGCATATTGATGATGGAACAAAGGATCAGGAAGCATCTTGTTAGATTCGGCATCTCATTTTCACCAGGTATTATGTCAGTGACTGCTCACCACAAAGGAGCTGTTACTATCATGTCAAAAGAGACGTAATTGCTGTCTGTCAGGTTCTAAGTCTATACTATGTAATGGAAACAAAACAATGTCACTCACTCTGATCTGTGGACACAGGAGGTTACTGACGGAAAATATTTTACACATCAGCGATTATTTTAATTAGAAATGTATTAGGAGAGATGACTTAATCGATGTTGACAGGTATGGATATGCACAATGTAAATGTTAGGAAGAGTCATGTTATGCACAGGAAGTTACATTTATAAAATAGTAATGGGAAGGAGGACGTATGTTTGGTTTGGATAGTACATATCCATGTACAAGTACAGATTTCTTAAGGGAATATGTCATGTTTGTAGGTAGCATGTGATAGAGCAGGAGGAGCTGAGCAGATTGTATGTAATGGCAGGCAGGATGTTATAGAGCTGGAGACACTAGGCAGATACAAAATTGTGTCTGCAGGCATCATCTTAAAGAGCAAAATGAACTAGGCAGATTGTACATAGTGTCCGTTCTGCAGGCAGCATGTTATAGAGCAGGAGGAGCTCTAAGTGTCTAATGGAACAGGAACTTAGAATATTAATATAAAGTTTTCCCAGTAAAATGTTTGACTATATCTTGTACTTCATGCCTTTAAATGTGTATTAGTGACATATTAGTGACACTTAGTGACATGTTATGACAAAGTGACTTTTTGACTCCAAGGTAAGGCTATACTCACAGGTATATACAGGTATATACGTCCCCCATAGATGGCAATGGACGCCGTACCATTCCGTAGCTGAGAGAAAGATAGGACAAGTCCTATTTCTCCCCTGAATACAGCTCTGTACGCCATATATCACTATGGAGAGGGGCGCCGAGCAGGGCCGGATTAAGGTTGGTGGGGGCCCCTGGGCGCAAAATCTGGTGGAGGCCCCCATTGAGTGTAGCATGCATACACGTCCTCCTGCTCACTTTCCACTATCCCAGCTGTAACACAACTACATACAGCCGCCTCATCCCCAGTAACACAGCTACATACAGCCGTCTCGCCCCCAGTAACACAGCTACATACAGCCGCTTCATCCCCAGTAACACAGCTACATACAGCCGCCTCGCCCCCAGTAACACAGCTACATACAACCGCCTCGCCCCCTGTAACACAGCTACATACAGCCGCCTCGCCCCCAGTAACACAGCTACATACAGCCGCTTCATCCCCAGTAACACAGCTACATACAGCCGCCTCACCCCCAGTAACACAGCTACATACAGCCGCCTCATCCCCAGTAACACAGCTACATACAGCCGTCTCGCCCCCAGTAACACAGCTACATACAGCCGCTTCATCCCCAGTAACACAGCTACATACAGCCGCCTCGCCCCCAGTAACACAGCTACATACAACCGCCTCGCCCCCTGTAACACAGCTACATACAGCCGCCTCGCCCCCAGTAACACAGCTACATACAGCCGCTTCATCCCCAGTAACACAGCTACATACTGCCTCCTCACCCCCAGTAACACAGCTACATACAGCCGCCTCGCCTCCAGTAACACAGCTACATACAGCCGCCTCGCCCCCAGTAACACAGCTACATACAGCCGCCTCGCCCCCAGTAACACAGCTACATACATCCGTCTCGCCCCCAGTAACACAGCTACATACAGCCGCCTCGCCCCCAGTAACACAGCTACATAGAGCAGCCTCATCCCCAGAATTACAGGTACATACAGCCGCCTCGCCCCCAGTAACACAGCTACATACAGCCGCCTCGCCCCCAGTAACACAGCTACATACAGCTGCCTCGCCCCCAGTAACACAGCTACATACAGCCGCCTAATCCCCAGTAACACAGCTACATACAGCCACCTCATCCCCAGTAACACCGCTACATACAGCCGCCTCACCCCCAGTAACACAGCTACATACAGCCGCCTCGTCCCCAGTAACACAGCTACATACAGCCGCCTCGTCCCCAGTAACACAGCTACATACAGCCACCTCATCCCCAGTAACACCGCTACATACAGCCGCCTCGCACCCAGTAACACAGCTACATACAGCCGCCTCGTCCCCAGTAACACAGCTACATACAGCCGCCTTATCCCCAGTAACACAGCTACATACAGCCACCTCATCCCCAGTAACACCACTACATACAGCCGCCTCGCACCCAGTAACACAGCTACATACAGCCGCCTCGTCCCCAGTAACACATCTTTATATCTACCTTCACCCCTACCAGATATGCAGTCCCATGTAACATACACCTCAGCCCGCACAGCCACACACACACATTCACTGTATAGAGCATATACATACATACCATATACACAGCATATACAAAAACACACATCATATATATACATATATTTTAAGGTGTATATGCTGATATAAATTTATGCGCGTATAAATACAGCATATACATATATACACAGTAGATTCATATATACACATATCCACAGCATATACATATATACACAGTAGATTCATATATACACATATCCACAGCATATACATATATACACAGTAGATTCGTATATACACATATCCACAGCATATTCATATATACACAGTAGATTCGTATATACACATATACACAGCATATACATATATACACAGTAGATTCGTATATACACATATACACAGCATATATATATATATATATGTATATATATATACACAACAGATGCATATATACACATATATACACAGCATATACACAGTAGATGCATATATACACATTTATACACAGTATATACATATTTAGGGCTCATTTACACGGCCGTCTGGGGGGACGTACATACGGCCGCAAATTTGCGGCCGCATATATGTCCCCATAGAGGGCAATGGCGGGCCGGCAGAGGTAGGGTGCTGATCCGCGCTGTACACCGCAAAAAGATAGAGCATGCTCTATCTTCTTACGAGTGTGCGGCCATGCGCCGCTGTTTTCTATGGAGGGAGAAGGGATCACCTCCTCCTCCTATCCAGCACACGGCGGTATACCAACATGGCGGGCATACCGCGTGTGAATGTACCCATACACAGTATATACACAGTAGATGCACATATACACAGTATATACGCAGTAGATGCACATATACACAGTATATACGCAGTAGATGCACATATACACAGTATATACGCAGTAGATGCACATATACACAGTATATACGCAGTAGATGCGCATATACAGAGTATATACGCAGTAGATGCGCATATACAGAGTATATACGCAGTAGATGCGCATATACAGAGTATATACGCAGTAGATGCGCATATACAGAGTATATACGCAGTAGATGCGCATATACAGAGTATATACGCAGTAGATGCGCATATACAGAGTATATACGCAGTAGATGCGCATATACAGAGTATATACGCAGTAGATGCGCATATACAGAGTATATACGCAGTAGATGCGCATATACAGAGTATATACGCAGTAGATGCGCATATACAGAGTATATACGCAGTAGATGCGCACATACAGAGTATATACGCAGTAGATGCGCACATACAGAGTATATACGCAGTAGATGCGCACATACAGAGTATATACGCAGTAGATGCGCACATACAGAGTATATACGCAGTAGATGCGCACATACAGAGTATATACGCAGTAGATGCGCACATACAGAGTATATACGCAGTAGATGCGCACATACAGAGTATATACGCAGTAGATGCGCACATACAGAGTATATACGCAGTAGATGCGCACATACAGAGTATATACGCAGTAGATGCGCACATACAGAGTATATACGCAGTAGATGCGCACATACAGAGTATATACGCAGTAGATGCGCACATACAGAGTATATACGCAGTAGATGCGCACATACAGAGTATATACGCAGTAGATGCGCACATACAGAGTATATACGCAGTAGATGCGCACATACAGAGTATATACGCAGTAGATGCGCACATACAGAGTATATACGCAGTAGATGCGCACATACAGAGTATATACACAGTAGATGCACATATACGCAGTATATACGCAGTAGATGCACATATGCGCAGTATATACACTGTACATACACATATACACTGTATATACATATATACACTGTATATACATATATATACACCTACATATTTACACACAAATACATATTTACACACAAATACATGGGTATTCGAGCGGGGGGGCGCTGGCCGGACTGTTGCTTGTACGGGCGTGGGGGGGGGGGCGGCGGCGCGTTCCGGACTTTCGCTTGTACGGGTGCGGGGGGGGGGGGGGCGCGGGCCGGACTGTTGCTTGTACGGGCGCGGGGGGGCGCTTTTGCTTCGCATGTTAGGAGGGGGCAGGGGGACCGTGTTCGGGTGGGTGGAGTGGCTGAGGGTGGGTGCTTTTTCGGGCGCGGGGCGGCGGGAGTTGCTTGTTCTGCCGTGGGAGGGGAGCGGTGTTCAGCCAGGTGCTTTTTTCGGGGGGGGGAGGTGCGGAGGGCGGGGGTGGCGCGAATACTTGCGGGCTGCTTGGATGGCCGTGCGTGTGGGCGGGTGTGGAGGCGGTCAACTTTTCGGGGGGGGGGCGTGTGGCTCAGAGTTGCAGGGGAATAGGCGGAGGGCTGGCGTGGGGCGGTAAGCTTGAACATGCAAGCAGATGGGCGGGTGGGGAGGCTGTGACCTGTGCCGGGGGGCGGGAAGGTGGCACTGGCAGTCTCCTGTGCCGGGGATGCGGCTGGGCTTCAGGGAGATGTCGGCTCAGGAGGGCAGGCGCAGGGGGTGGCATCTGGGGGGGCAAGATGGTGGGGGCCCCAGGGCTCGAGCCCCGGGAGCCCCGCCTATAATCCGGCCCTGGCGCCGAGGGTGCCGACATGTGACCACCGTACTACACATCGTGTGAATGCAGCCTAAGAATGACTTGCTTGATTTCTTATTATATACCGAGTTACATATACAAGTGAACCATAAAAGTTAAAGTGAGACATCCTTTATTAATTTGCAATACTGTAATAATAAATATCCAAAAGGGTATTGTTCAGAAAACAAAGAGGGAAATTCATTATTGTACCTGTGCCAAAAAATACAGATTTGCACCAAAATGAGTCCAAAACATCTTCCGGCACATTTAAGAAGATATTTACCCCATTTTTCTTGTACTTTTCTGACTCATCCGACAAAGGGGACGTAACCTTGTGGAAAGGGACGTGGCTTCTGAGAAAGGAGGCATGGCCTAATGGAAATGAGGAGGGCGCATCACAATGTGGCACACAGTTTACACCAGCTAAAAGTAGGTCTAAAAGGAGCACTCCACAGTCTTCAACAGATCGGAAGTGCTAAAGTAATTCCATCATGTTACGCGCCTGATGATTAAGACAGTTGCACAACACGCAAAAAGCTAATGGGATGCCTATTTTTGTACAAAGATGATAAAGGCAATGGATAAAAAAAAAATTTATTCAGATTTAAATAATATGTTCCAGGTATGGACGGGGCTCTAAATCAGTGATTACCTCATTCTTCTGGAAAGTGTGAGTCTTTATCAAAAGAAGAGAAAATCCCGGCACTTCGAGGTAACAAATTCTCTGGATGTGTTTTGGCTCACCTGAGCAGTTGAAAAAGGCTCCGGTGAGCCAAAAGATCCGGAGATCAGTTTGCATAAAATATTTGCAATAAAAGAAGCATCTTGCCACCTGAAGTGCCGGGATTTTCTCTTCTTCAGATTTAAATAATATTTAGATTTTTTTTTAGTTATATTTTTTTTACACATGTTGCTTTTCTTTTTTCTATAAAAAATATATTACAAATATGTTTATAGTTAAAATATAAAAATATACATGAAACAAAATGGCACATCTTTAATAGGGATTAGTATTTTTTACAGAACTGCAACCATATTGTCACGGAAATTCCTAACCTCTTTAAGTCAAGAATTGTGATGGTGACTGACTAGTAGTTGCTCACCATAAGAGACAAGGTGAGTAAAAATGCAAATAGGATGTCAACTTCCATGAATACTATCCTCCAGCAATTCCTAATTACTTCTGGAATCCATGCCAAGTGTCTCCCGATGTCATTCTTCATTTCATTTTTGAGTAATTTTACATAAGAAATGTCATAGTTTAATGAATAGGTCCCTTAGTGTGCTATAGAAGGAGATGTTCAACCGGGAGTTTGTTTGTTGTATAACCAGTCTACAACCAACTTCTACATTCCCTAACAGCTGTCAGATCAACTGATCTCCAGCTGGGAAACCACTTTTACAGCAGTTTTCTTCCTCTTACTCTCTGACAGCTTATTATGACTCAAGTGGAAATGTTATATAAAGGAATCTGCTTATGGAAACATTGTTGGTATCATATAGTCGCAAGCTTGGCTTAAAATCATCAATATAAGAAGGACACCAAGAAAAAAAAACGGTAGGACAACGCTGGAACAATCTTCTGCCTTAAAAATTAATGCACGTCCATTAAGCTGTTGTTACTTTGTTATGAATCAATATACACAGCCATTAAAGGCAGGGTGAGACAACGCTGGTTGAGACGGGTACTGTTTGTCCCTGGGTATGACAGGTTTCAGTCTCCATCAGTCCAGCTTCTCTCTGGAAATCAATTTAAGTCCATTTTTGTTTTCAGGGACGTCGCAAGACTTCTGTCTCCAGTTGAAAAGTCAGGAATAGAACATCCATTCCAAAACACAAAGAATTAGCTCTTAATTTATTCAAATTCTACTGACCAATTGCTTAGTCAGTCCAGTTGAATTGATCAGGTTGACCCTGTCACTGAAAATCAATGGGATATTTTTACCTAAAGCCTTATTTTCTTTGGTTGTTGACTGCGAATTCTATACATTTATTCAGTCTTTTTTAATTCAGTTTATCATTGATCATAACAAAAGCCAAAATGTTCTTCAGAGACCATTTTATGTCATTAGTACATGATAGAATGTATTGACTTAAGATCTGGTTTCCTTTGTCAGACTCAGTTCACACTCGGTAACAATGGAAACGAAGAACTTTGACTTCCATGTTCTGTAAGGCTGTCTTTTTTTACACATCTGTTATAATAGCAAAAAAAAGGAGGCTGGCTGTTACTTTATATTTTTGGGGCATTTCATAATGGAAGGGGGAATGGAAAGCGCCAAATACAGGTGTTAATTAAAGAGGACACTAAGGGACATTAAGCCACCCACAGTCTTTACGGAACAGTGTTTTAGGGTCCCTACGTGCCCGCTATTAAAATAAAAAACTTTAAGACTTACAATGTTCCAGTGCTCCCTGCATCTGTGCAGTCACATGGTGAAGCTGGCGTACACCCCAAATTCACTGCCCATGTGCCATAGTTACGGCACTTGTGCAATGAAGCCAGGGTGTGCAGCTCCTTCTCCATTGAAGTATTTTATAGGCACAAGGAGTATTAAGCTTTTTTATAGTCCCCATAGAGGGGCTTGGTAAAGGGTGATTTGAGACACCACTGGACCTGTGGGTAGTTTTGTGTCCCAAATTGCCCTGACAGGTCCATTTAAACCTGATTTAGAATGTTGCTCCATTCATTCAAACAAACCTGCAGCATCAGCAGATGGAAGTTCTAGTTGGAGACTCTGATGGCAGTGAAAGCAAAGTCTTATCTCCTACTGAAGGAGGATCGGCAATAGATTTCATCAATTCATAGTAAAGAAATCTCTCACACAAAGAGGAAATTACCTTGGAAACATTTTCTTGATGTCCATTTCTCTGAAGAAGGTGATGGATAATTAGGAGAATCTAGTTTGTCCATAGCATTATTATTAATTCATTTTCTCTGCCTGCAGAGAACTAATCTGGAATGATTGTCTACCTAGAGCCTCAGTGTGTGTTACACTAACATAATCTATAAATTACCAAATGAACACATACACAGTACTGGTAACATCATTGTTGTTATATTGTGGACATAAAATGAAGTCAAGATTCAATTAGGTGTTTTGTAGTATAAAAGGTATTCACATTTATGTTTTTGGACTGAAGTTCCTTGGGTCCACCAGAGGAAATCTCATGTCACTATAAACAGAATATGTGCACAGTCACTTTTAATTGTAAAGTACCATTTGATGTTTTTGTACATGTAGGACACAGCCTTAAAAGAAATCTACCATTTGATTTCATGCATTATGAACCAAACCTACCTTGAGAATGCTGCAGCTACACTAATGCAGAAACATATCTTGTTTAATCCCTGAGCTGAGTGGTTTTGCTGAAAAAACAATTATAAAATTCTAATAATGAAGCTCTGTCGCTTCTGTGCCTAGCTTGGGCGCTTGTCCTCTTACATTAAGTATACACTGCTTCAGAGAATGATGCAATCACTGTGTATGAGTCATCCAGCTCAGGTTGATAGGTCCTGTCTGGACAATTCAGGAAGCTCCATGTAATGTGTTTATAAACGATAGGCTGAATACAATCCAGCTTTCCCAAATCCTGAGTGTTATAATTGTCTTTTCAGCAAAACCACTCAAGATTAAAGATTAATCATTAAACAAGATATGTGCCTGCATCCATGTAGCTACAGCATTCTCAAGGTACGTTTGGTTCATAATGCATGAAATTAAATGGTAGATTTCCTTTAATAGGGTCATGAATGAACGTTTCAGATCAAGATCCTTGTTGAAATCAAAATCTGTAGATCTGGTCCTTTACTGGATTTTTGAGGTGGGATTTATCACCACATTGGCCCAGATACATCATTGTATCCATGCCTGTTTTTTGCCTATCTTTGCACTTAAAAAATTGGGGGGGGGGGCTTTTATGAATTTGGGCGCAGGGTGGTGCTCGAAGTGTGCTTTATTTTTCAGTGTGACATAAGTTTGTGGCACAAGGGGTTGATGATTTGGCACACAAACCAAAAGGTAAAGAACTGTCTCCCCATTCACAAAGGTGAAATAGAACTCCCTACATCAGCTTAAGTTGCTCTAATTTTGTGCTAGAAGCTGCACCACAAAACGAGTTGGAAAAATAGAAGTGCCATAAAAGTGTCGGATTGACAAGCAGCACCACAATTCTGCATCAAAAAACAGAACAAATTGAGAGTGTCGGAAAAGCACCAAAATTGTGACACCAACACTTCATAAGGGCGCAGCAAAGGAGAAACAAAATTCAGCCAGTTTTCCTTTTGAAAGGCGATAATAAATGGCCCCCAATGTCTTTGGAGCTTGCACATGTATTAATCAAGTGTTTGCGTCACTTTTCTGGTAAATCTGCGTCACATCTTGAAAACAGTCCAGATTTACTAAGAGCATGCGCCAATTTGCACCACTATTGATATGTCTGGGCCATTGCCTGGTTTCTTCATGTGGTGATAAACCTCCCCTCTCCCTACTCAGTGTTTATTACTTGACTGCCTGGAGTCATTGGAATATTATATGGCACACATCAACTTTTTTTTAATTACCAACTTTTCCAAAAGAAGGGAGACCTACCAAAGTTCCGGAAGAACAATCTTAGTAGAAGCTCTGACAGATAAATTGGCAATGGGACAAAAAGTGGTCTCTCGCACCAAAAAGTGGGGGTGCTATTATAAATAAGATTGCCAGAGCAGAAAGGGGACAAGTCTCCTACCAAACTCCTGAGACCACAGCACTTGATGCTGCTAAGTATGACTAAAACACAAAACGTTTCAAAGATTTTCAGCTCTACGATGGCTGTAAATGAGGTTTCAGTAAAAAGGGTCGGCTCTATAACCATGGAGTCAAAATATACACACATTCAGAGTGTTAGGGTCCGAATGAGGATGATTTATTATATATGAATGTGTATTTTAGACATATGTAAAATTTTGACTTGACCTTATGGTCTTCCTAGACATAAGTCATAAGTAGGGATGAGCTCACCCACTTAGGTCGGAAAGACCCGAACTTAAAAATCCTGTTTGGGCCTGAGTTCCAGTATTGAGCCCAGACTAGGACCTCGCCCCCAGTAATTGCGATCACTTTCTTCTAAAGTATAAGATAGAAAACCTTGTGCTTTTATATTACATATATACTGTATCCGGGCTCTCCTTCAAATAGTTCAACATAAATCTGGACTGTGCCTTGTGACAATGGATGAAATTAGAAATGATTACGCTCCACAGTGATATCTTTTATACCAGACTATGGCACTTAATCAAATACAGAGCTGATCTTTCAACTTCGTTACTTGTACCCTTTCATCAGTTCTGACTCATGGCAAAAGATATTGATGTGGATATTAAAGAATGGACTTGCGTTCTTTTCAAGAAAGCTGTATTGGAAAAAATGACATAAGAGTGATATGATGTTTATTCCTAATTGAAAAATGGAGGAATTTTTACTACATTATATCATGTACCAACTTTATAAGTATGTTAGCAGCGCACCCCAAAAAATCATTATGTACTATATGTCTCATTCTCGAAACCCTTCAGCCATTTTTCTTTTTAATTAGATTTTCTGCTCAAGGACATGAGATACTTCAGTGAAGGTTACTAAGATTCCCATCAAATCACTGAGGAACCATGTTCTTTTGAGCAACGGACAAAATGTGCTACAGTCATTTTATACCTCTCCAGATTACTGCTGGTGCTCTTACTCCTTGCCCCAATATTTCTTTAATCAAAGGATTTGCATCATGGTTGTGGCCAAGGTTACCATCTCAGAGAAGAGTCTTATTTGATACAGATGGAATTTGGGGGCTACAGTTGGAGTATCACTTCAGACCCCCCCTATCTTTGGTTCTATAGTATGTAGGAATATAATTTTGTTGCCATATGTAAGATAAGAATCTTGTGGTTCTGTGATATACAGAACTAGAGATAAAGACTGCTCTAGACATTATTGGAGATATCAGCTTCAGACAAAATCCCACCTTTATGTACTGTCTGCTTCTCCAGTTTTGAAAGATTTGAAAGATTAAATTCTTATCTTTGAACCCTTGCCACAAAACTTTTTAAAAGTGCATCGATAGGGTGAGCCCTGCACATATACCATGGGAGTTGGCTGCATATTGCAGCAAACACCTGTAGCTAACACCCTAGAGGGTGCTTACCCTTTAAATGCCTCCAACAATGTTGCCAGAGACATTTAAAACCTGGAACCCTATTGGCTCAGATTATTGTTCCCAGTGACGTTTTTGAGGATCAACGATCCATAACCATGACAGCCTGGAGTCTATTGATAAAAATTATGCTTTAAATAGCTCGATATGGTGCAATATGCAAAAAGTTATGTATTTTTTGTATAAAAGGTTCTCATTTTTTTAAATCTATTAAAACATCATACACCTATATAAATTAGTTATCCCCATGATGATTCTGACCTGAAGAATAAAGGAGAGGTGTCATTTGGAGAAAACCATGAACCACCCCAAAGCAGAGTCCACCTGAAAATGGCGCAAATCCTATTTTTTGTTCATTTCAATTTAATTTTCCATTATATTGAATGGAATATTAAATAAAGTACAATTTGTTGCAAGAAAAACAAGGCATCTTTATTAGATATTTGTAAAACTGGAAATCATTTAATAAGAATGTAAGTTGAAAATAAAATGGCAGCTACAAGGCGGCATAGAAAAAAATTTTAACATAAAAAAAAAATATTTTTCTTTTCCTAAGAACAAGTTAATTAAAGTTAATCAATAAACCGTATGATTATTGCAATGATGCATTTAAAAAAACCATAAAACCTGCAAAAAAAACCTCAAATGTTACGATAACAAACTAATTTTAAAAGTTTCAGGATGCGACAAAACAACTTAAATAAACACTGCTCTACTGCTCCCTGAGGTTCATTGTTTCCAGAAGTAGATGTAACATGGCTAAGCTTGTTCTTGGACTTTTTCTATACCTTGATGTGGGTGAACAACAATTTACAGCATTTCAATTACAGTTTATTTGTCCAACTCCCGTAAATAGAGATAGGTTCTAGTAAATAAAATGTTATCTTTATGGACAACATGGACTGAGCTACTGGCAACGTACATCAAAATGTACAACTCTTTGTGTAGTCATCAACAAAATTTAGTGTATCCCAGAATCTAACTACAGTTCTCTATATCAGACTGACAGTCAAACGTTTTAGCTCAAATCCACCAAAGATAGGCATTTTAATTAAAAAAAACTTAATCTTTATTGTCTTCATATTAAAATCATGGACACATACAAATCAGATAATCCAACGCGTTTCAGACTTGGTGTACTTGGTGGATTTGAGTTGGAACGTTTGTCTGCATGTTGATCACGCTCAGGTGAAGTGAGGATCCGTGCTCTCCCCCATCAGGCACATTCACGTGGTAGAAGCTGAAAGTTACCTTGTAGCACTTTACTCTATATCAGACTGCAGCAGCCCAGCCCACAGCTGGCACAGAGTGAGCACAACTACTTAGAGGACAGTTACTAAATGACTGAGATTTCTATTTTTTTTACTCCAGTACATGTGTTTTTGTTTATGCTAAAATTTTTAATTTATTTGATACATCTAGCTAACAAACTACAGATACATTTGCTCTTCCTCCCTCCTACAGACATTAGTTGGCAGAGATTTGTTTGGAGCAGTTAATGAATGGAGGAGGGACAGGGAGGGAGGAAGAGCAAGCAGAGCAGAGAGAAGAGAATGATGATGATACAGGGATTGCAGCCTTGCACAATCACACTAATAACCCACCGGGGCACATTTACTAAGAAAGTTGGAAACTGCTCTGCCTGTGTATAATGCTGGGTATAATGCTATCCTACACTGTCCCCACAGAGTTCACCAACTTTTTTGTGGTGCACCTTTATCATAGGAAGTGCAACAGACTTTGCATGTTAAATACGGCGTTTGGTCCAACTGGGCACCAGAACACCCCCTAATGTGTGTCGCATGGAGGCTGCAGATGTGCCACACAAAAGCCCTTAGTAAATGTGCCCCACTGTTTATGTTCAAGATGCTGACTTATAGGTTTCTTTTGGTATTTTTTCATCCTCTATAGATAATATGCATCTCTATCAAGATACTCCAAGAATCTGTATTCCATAGAGTTATCTCCAAGGCAATGGGGACAGATGTAAATGACTTCTAAGCTATTCTGACATATCTCAATGAATTTTTTATTTGACAAAGTTAGCTTTACAAAAAAATTATCATTATTATCATTACTTTTTTTAATACGACCTTTGCATGTTGTGTAGTAACTGAGCTGCTGCCCTTGGCTCTTATCCATTGTCTATAGTATCACATACAATGTAAAATTCCTCGTCATTCACTCCATAGATTCCTCAACTATAATAATAATAATCTTTATTTATATAGCGCCATCAGATTCCATAGCGCTTTACAAATCTTCATTGTGTTATTCTTTCATCACTGAACATAAGAGTATGCACAAGGTGTATATACATATCTAGATAATCGAGATATTTTTAGTTCACCGTTTTTCATGTAAATGCTGTCTTTCTGGGAGCACTGAATGTCATGACTGGTGTGCTGGGTATAAGACAAGCGAGATAATCAATGGTAACGCAATATGTTAGAGTTTATATGTAGCAAGCCATCTGTTTATTAGTCTGGTTACATATGTCATGCAATATGTTGTCACCATTATGTATTATAGAGTCGGGGGCATACAGTTAGGGACTACTGTAGCACAGTTAGGAGTTTTATGATAGCATTTCTTGATTAGATCTGAGGATTCATGCTGAGTCACATGATTATAAGCTAGATACTTTTAAAGGTGACCCAAGGGAAGTGATGCCATCTGCCACATGTACATGTACCAATACAGCTAAACAGATCGGCATTGAGGGTCTACAGGGCATCTCGGAAATATCCCACCATCTTGAAAATTATTTAAAAGATGTTAAAGGGGTTTTCCTATTTTAACAAGTAGTTGATATTGTTGGAATAATGAAAAGTTATACAAATTTCCAATATACTTTCTGTATTAATTTCTCACGGACTTCTAGATCTCTGCTTGCTGTCATTCTATAGAAAGCTTCTATCTTTACTTCCAGTGGATAGAAATCTGTCTATCACGACTCGTATACCCCTGGTCAGCTCTGATTACTCTCTGTGATATAACGAGCTGTTCTGACCATGGTCAGATTTCTATCCACTGGAAGTAACATAGAAGCTTTCTATAGAAGGACAGCAAGCAGAGATCTAGAAAACTGTGAGGAATTGATACAGAAAGCATATTGGTAAATTGTATAATTTTTATCATGCAAACAATAACATTAATTTGCCGTAGTGGAATACCCCTTTAAACGGAAAGTAATGGTGTTGTCACTATGAGCTTCAGTGGATATAATTAGTGGAAACAATACGATCCTTACTTTTAAAAACTTTCAGTTTTTTAAGATACTCCAAGAATCTGTATTCCATAGAGTTATCTCCAAGGCAATGGGGACAGATGTAAATGACTTCTAAGCTATTCTGACATATCTCAATGAATTTTTTATTTGACAAAGTTAGCTTTACAAAAAAATCAATAAGTAAGTAACCGAGTTTGGAGTGTTCCTGCAGATCTCATACTGTCCAATGAGTGCTGCAAGACACACCCTTTTGACAATGGAATGTTAACCCCCAATTGTAAAGTATAACTTTACAGGAGGAATGACAAAGTAATGGTACATGGCAGAGCTACAGAAAAAGGTCAACATCTGCAAAGAATTTGTATGTTCTCTCCGTGTTTGTGTGGGTTTCCTCCGGGTCCTCTGGTTTCCTCCCACACTCCAAAAAAACATACTGGTAGAATGATTAGATTGTGAGCCCCATGGGGACAAGGACATATTTTGCAAGCTCTGTGCATCGCTGTGTAATCTATTAGAGCTATATAAATAAAGAATTATTATTATTAAGATGCTTAAAAATGTATCTACAATATATTTACAAAAACTGATACGTCAGGCGAGGTTTCCGCAGACATCTGTTGCAGTCATATGTATCACCATATCACATCAATACCTAACATTATCTTACAATCAGATGTATTTCATGGTATTTCTGCGTAAACCAAGATAAAATATTGCGGTGGTAATTTTTAATCCTTTGCTAAATTCTCTGTAATATTCTTTACGACAACACAGCATCACATCAATTAACACTCTTTAGTTCCAGCAGGAAATTCTGCTCCATGATTGTGTAACCCTCTCAGTGCTGTGTCATCAGCTGCGGTCCATGTGCTCTGATCAATACTCTGGAAGCCTATTCATGTAGCATTCATCATGTGTCTGGCTTCTCCCACGGACATACATTACAGTCGGTTTGTTATGAGATCTGCTCTATTAACCCAGCACTTATACAGCAGCTCAGAAACTGCACAGACCCTCTCACCACGGCGAATGTCTGTGATAAAGGCAGAGGTGATAAATCTCCTGCCCCCCTGCTGATGCTAACACAGAGGCTCTGCAATTCCGAGAGGAGCAGCTCTTTAAATTGCCTGTGTCTCCTCATACTGCTGGAGACACCCACATCTTTATGCTGCCTTAGGCAGTGCCTAATCTTACCTAATGGAATAGCCCTCCCTGCCTGTACATAAAACCTCAGTCTGCTATAGTGACACAAGAGACAAACTAGGAAAGACTCCAGTGTGGGTTGTATGTGATAGATGGAGCCGACAAGAGATTTAATGAAGGCAACTGAACAGGAGCTACTTACGTGAAAGAGCACAGAGAAGTGGATGGTTCAGCACTCTGGACAGCAGCTCAATGTGATAGAGTGAATTTAAAGGTTTAGCACTCTGGACGGAAACTCTATCCGAAGGGAATACTATAGGGTGACTTGGAAGCTTCAACACTCCGGTCGACGACTCTATGGTTGCACGGATGGTTGCCTAAATACCTGAAATATCACATGGAAGTTTGAAGTCTTTGGAAAGAGTTGCGATTTATCATTTGTCATCTAAGAATATGCTCTGGTGGAAAACTTTGGATAAGAGCAGAGCCAATAAACCTAAGAAGAAGCTCCTGTGAAGGTTGATGATTAATACTTGGCTTTCTTGCTTGCTCAGAAAGGAATGATGACTGGAGAAGCATGTGCACCAGTAGCCAAATCATTGGAAGCCTCTTGGTGCTCTCTGTGTTGGAGATAGGACTGGGCTTATCCAGTGTGGCTGTGGGAGCCGTCACTTTTGTCAGGGTCAGGACTGGGAAGAATGCACCACCACAGCTGGGAGACTCTTCTCCGGTATGGAGCGGGGCGTGTGTACGTTAGTCATTTCACTATCTTTTCACTATTATTAATATTTATTCTTCATATTTGTAACAAATTCTACAATTCCGTAGTCTATCATAGCTAGTAAGTACGAAGGCAAGAAACACTTTTTATAATAATATGATTATTAATATTTCTATTTACGGCCATTATCATTACTTTTTTTAATACGACCTTTGCATGTTGTGTAGTAACTGAGCTGCTGCCCTTGGCTCTTATCCATTGTCTATAGTATCACATACAATGTAAAATTCCTCGTCATTCACTCCATAGATTCCTCAACTATAATAATAATAATCTTTATTTATATAGCGCCATCAGATTCCATAGCGCTTTACAAATCTTCATTGTGTTATTCTTTCATCACTGAACATAAGAGTATGCACAAGGTGTATATACATATCTAGATAATCGAGATATTTTTAGTTCACCGTTTTTCATGTAAATGCTGTCTTTCTGGGAGCACTGAATGTCATGACTGGTGTGCTGGGTATAAGACAAGCGAGATAATCAATGGTAACGCAATATGTTAGAGTTTATATGTAGCAAGCCATCTGTTTATTAGTCTGGTTACATATGTCATGCAATATGTTGTCACCATTATGTATTATAGAGTCGGGGGCATACAGTTAGGGACTACTGTAGCACAGTTAGGAGTTTTATGATAGCATTTCTTGATTAGATCTGAGGATTCATGCTGAGTCACATGATTATAAGCTAGATACTTTTAAAGGTGACCCAAGGGAAGTGATGCCATCTGCCACATGTACATGTACCAATACAGCTAAACAGATCGGCATTGAGGGTCTACAGGGCATCTCGGAAATATCCCACCATCTTGAAAATTATTTAAAAGATGTTAAAGGGGTTTTCCTATTTTAACAAGTAGTTGATATTGTTGGAATAATGAAAAGTTATACAAATTTCCAATATACTTTCTGTATTAATTTCTCACGGACTTCTAGATCTCTGCTTGCTGTCATTCTATAGAAAGCTTCTATCTTTACTTCCAGTGGATAGAAATCTGTCTATCACGACTCGTATACCCCTGGTCAGCTCTGATTACTCTCTGTGATATAACGAGCTGTTCTGACCATGGTCAGATTTCTATCCACTGGAAGTAACATAGAAGCTTTCTATAGAAGGACAGCAAGCAGAGATCTAGAAAACTGTGAGGAATTGATACAGAAAGCATATTGGTAAATTGTATAATTTTTATCATGCAAACAATAACATTAATTTGCCGTAGTGGAATACCCCTTTAAACGGAAAGTAATGGTGTTGTCACTATGAGCTTCAGTGGATATAATTAGTGGAAACAATACGATCCTTACTTTTATGGAAAAAAATGTAATTAATATGAACAATTCTGTTTAAGCTCTTTTCACACTACCTTATATGTCAACCGTATACTAGTTCAACCAATGGGAGCTAGCATACATCCGCCATTGGAGTGCTTTGCGCATGGCACAGTACGGTGTGTCACCATACCATGCCGTCACTGGAAAAAAGATATATCATGCTATCATCTTTTGCAGTACACATGTCCCGGCTGTACCTCTATGGAGAGGGGAGAGGTAAGTGTATGTCCAGCCGAATGTATGCTACGCCCGGGTGTAGCAAACGGCCTAAGAAGCCTAAACTTGGTTTTCTCTAAACATGTGCAATCTAGCTATCTGCATGTACAGCACCGTGGAAAAGTTTTGGGCAGGTTTAAAAACTATGCTGTGAAATATATCAAATCTATATTTGATATCATATCATATCTATCATATCTATCATATATCATATCTATATATAAAAGTTTGCCTTCAAGACAGTAGCAATTCTTCTAGGTTGACTTGCACATGATTTCTGAAGGAACTTAGCAGGAAGGTTGTTATATATCTTAAGGAACCTAGAACAGATATTCTGTGGATGTGCTCTGCTCATGTGATCTTACACAGTCATGATGTTGTTGAGTTTAGGACCGTATCATCACTTTTGGGACTCCTTGTTTTTCTGTCCAATGAAGATTGTTGTTAAAGGGGTTGTCCACTTTACCTCAAGTTTTTTGTAATGTGTGTGTAAGTATGGGGGGGGGGGGCAGGACATTAGGTAATTTACCAATATACATCTATGAAAATGTGTATGTAAAGTGATCCCTCCTGTATTTTGCCTGACTTTTGGTCACATCCTTCCCTTACTAACGAAGTACCCAATATTCTTCCCAAATTAATAAAATTCCCAGCAGCCTCCCCTCACTGATGAAATGCCCCTTGCAGCCTCCCCCAGTAATGATATGCTCTATGAAGCCCTCCCTAGTAATGATATGCCCCATGCAATTCCCCAGTAATAATATGCCCCATGCAGCCCTCCCCTATTAAAGATAAGCACCCTAAAGTCTCCCCCAGTAATGATAGACCTCACACAGCCCTCTCCCTTAATTATATATCCCATGCAGCCCTCCCTTGTAATGAAATACCCTTCAGCAGATAACCCCCCCCCCCCCAAGTTATGAAACAGACCCCTTAAAAAGAATAAACTTAATACTCACTCCCGGTGTCCTCTTCTCATATCACACACCGCCGCGTCATAGCACGTGTGTGGGCAGAGCGCATAGACGCGCCTTTGCCTGCACTAGCAGAAAGACGCTGGGAGCCACGAGGAGAAGAGGACACCAGGGGTGAGCGTCAGAGGTAAGTATTTGTATATTAATTGTGCTGAAAAATTCAGCTTATACTCGAATATACACAGTATAAAGAGTTTGCAAATTATAACTGCAATTCCTTCTAGATGAGTAGTTTGCTGCTACTGGTGCGGTCATGCACAGTCTTATGAAGTCCAATAAGCTCTGACAGTATGAGACTATTCAGACCCCCAACTAGTGAGACCCAAAATGCTTATTTTCAGACTGAACAACAGAGGAATGGCACAGTATGGAATTAGAAGAGAAAATGCTGCAGAATTGTTGTTTATGGGAATGTGGGAATATGGGGAGTGCTTATTAGACATCTCAGAGAGGTGATGGGTCCTCTAAAGTCAAGATGTTGGTAGCCCAGTAATTTATCTTCTGTTTAGTGTACACTCAAGTAGGGTGGGAAGTACTCTTTCTGTTGGTTTCAATAGATAGTCCTGGAGACCTCACTCAGGCTCAAAACTGTTTAAGAAGATGCAGAGCAAAAAGGAAACAATTGTATAATAATCTCACGTTCAGCTAAGGCCAAGAAAGGAGGTAGCCAAAAGTAAAACGCTAGCGGGGGTGGAAAGTTAACTTTTTATACAAAAACTCAATGTGATAAACATAAAATTAGAAATTCATGTTTCAGGTTTAGAGAGGTCGCATCTGGGTTTAGGAGTCACAATGAATGAATACAGGGAATAAAGAAAAGTAATACAATCTTTTAATAAACTTTCAGTTTTTTATGTCATGATTAATAGATCATTTGCCATCATGCATTGCTTATTTCCAGAGAATAGAAATCTTTCCATGCTTATATGATGAGCAGGAAGGTATACTTTTCATAACACACATCTCTTGCTTGCCCATCATGACGATGGATTTATTTTCATACACTGAAAGTAAGCAATGTCTGACAACAAGCAGAGGTCTAGAAGACCATAAGTAACTGTTATAGAAAGTATATTGTAAAATTGTATAACTTTTCATCCAGGGGCACACCACTTATGAGGCAACCTGAGAAATGTCCCTCGGGCGGCACCCCCGGCTGGATGATGGCCGGGCGGCATCTTGGGGCAGTTCTGCCCCCATGGTAAGAAAACACCTGGCCGCAGCCCAAGACCGTGGAATACCTGGTTTTGGACCACAGCCAAGTGAATTTAAACATTAAAAAAGAAACAAAAAAGAAATGCTATCTTTACTTTGCATTAGGCAGCAGAGAGGCTAGGTTCAGCCCTGCTTTCATCATACAAACAATAATATTTATTTGCTGAAACTGAACAACCTGTTTAAGAGATCTTACTCCTTGTAGAGATTTTATGACCTCCCATTGCCTTATGAAAGCTGGTGGCACAGGTAGTGAGTTTGTAGCAATGTCTTCCAGCATTGTTACAGTCCAGCGCAGGACGCGTCTCTGACTGATAGAGACAGCTGGAGACTATAGAGAGAAGGCAGAAGCGGTCTATTACCCTACTTCTGTCTTCCCCATTCCTTGCTGAAGTAGTGCTATATAGTGAATAGACTAAGTAGCAGTGCCGGTGAATTTATATACCCGGTAGTCACAGGGTCTGAAATTATCAACCAGAGATGCTGGTTCTTAATGGACCCAGTACAGCTCTGATCAAGACATTTTCCCCCATAGGGGTTGTTTCCCACTGTAACTGGGGCTCTTATAGATGTTTCAGCTACAGTGGAAAACTTGTTAAAAAATGTATAGTGTAAAACTGTGGAAATGTCCCCCAATATGTCCTAATGGGGGACATACATATGAAGAAATAAAAACATATCATTATATATTATTATTTCCCAATATATTAGTACACTATGTAAAACATTGCTCCATTTACCCAAGGCCAGTGCATGATTAAACCTTGCCCTTCCCACCGAGCCTGATACAAATCAGGGTCTTCCAGGCACAGAAATGCACCATAATCTGCAACCGTACATGCGCAGGCAATAATAACATAGAACGTGCACAGGTGCGGGGTAGGAATGCCCCACGTTGGCTCACCTTGCCAGCTACCATGGCCTCCTAATGGTGTAACGTAAAACTGAGAGACAAGCCTTGATAAATCTCCCCCCGTTATATATCAACAAGACAACATTCATGTGAAATACATATTATATATCAAAAAGTCACACAATAGGAAATTCATTTGTAATGGTCATTATGAATTTGTTAAGTAAATTAACTATTATACCTATACATTCTAAAAAAAAATGTCCCTACTTTTTGTAACTCTAACCCCCCCTCCCACAAAATATTAAAAAAATAAATAAGTATTTTAACAATTGCTATTTTTAACTAGTCTTATGTGTCCCAAAAAAACTTTCTAACCTAAACTTCAAAAAAAGTCTATTGTGATTAGCTAACTGATCATCCACACTTAAGGTAGGTAGAAGTGCTGAGTGCTGTTTACTACATAAACTTTGCTGAATAGTAACTTATATTTTTCCATATCTTAAAAACTTCAATTTGTCATAAATGAGTGTGTTAGTAAACTGCTTGCCTGTATTAATGTCAATTCTTCATATAAAGGCTTCTATAGTTACACTCCCCACATTCAAATATCCATTTGAATATCTACTTTTCTCATTTTTCCATGTAAAGAGCTGTGTGAGGGCTTGTTTTTTGCATAACAAATTATACTTCTTGGTGACAGTAATTTTCAGCCATTTACTGAGAAGCTGGAAAAAAATTCCAAATGTGGCAAAAAAGGCAAAAAAATTTGCTCCATTTTCTTGTGGGCTTGATTTTTATGACTTTCACTCTGCACTCCAAATTATACATCTACTTTATGCTTTGATTCAGTATGATCATGGTGATACCAAATTTATATAAGTCGTATAGTGTTTTAATTAGAGATGAGCGAGCACTAAAATGCTCGGGTACTCGTTAGTCGAGACAAACTTTTCCCGATGCTCGAGTGCTCGTCTCGACTAACGAGCCCCATTGAAGTCAATGGGAGACTCAAGCATTTTTCAAGGGGACCAAGGCTCTGCACAGGGAAGCTTGGCCAAACACCTGGGAACCTCAGAAAAGGATGGAAACACCACGGAAATGGACAGGAAACAACAGGGGCAGCATGCATGGATGCCTCTGAGGCTGCTTAATCGCACCATTATGCCAAATTTATGGGCAACAGCATGGCCATGACAGAGTGACCGAATGAGGCTAGATAGCATCTAAAACATGCAATAATTGACCCTGACACTATAGGGGACGGCATGCAGAGGCAGCGGCAGCAGTGGCAGGCTAGAGAGTCTCATGGCGACATACCCTGAATGGACTCAGGTTTCACCAAAGGAGGTGAAATGATTTCCTATGTGAACAAAAGGTTGACGGTATATTTAGTCGATAACACAGCATGGTGTCGACATAGTGACCAAGTTCCATAACGTATCTGGTGAAACACCCGAAAAATGAGCCCGACACAGAGCTCTTTTGATAAGGGGACGACATGTGGAGGCAGCCATGGAGACGACTTCCATGATTAAGAGCGACAGTATGGGGCATTCATATTGCGCTGCTATGATTGCAACTTCAGGTCTCCAGCATGGCGGCGGCAGATGGGCCGAGTTCCACTATGTATCTGGTGAAACACCTGAAAATTCTGCCTGACACAGCTCGTTTGATAAGGGGATGATGTGCTGCATATGCTCTCGTGCTCCAGCGTCTGGGGTATAGAGAGTTGAAATGAGACATTGGTGGACGCTGTGGAGGATCGTGGAGGCAAAATGGACAGGAAACAGCAGGGGCAGCATGCATGGATGCCTCTGAGGCTGCCTAATCTTGGGATGGAGCTGGCGGTCCACTGCCAGGCGAGCTTTCGCCTGTCCAAGCCCCTGTCTCTCGGCTACTCCCCACCCAAAATGGGCCTGGGGGCCAGAAGCGTTTACTTTGAAAAAATTATAATTTTCAAAGCAGGCCGGGTCGTTTGAATATTTCACCTAGGAATAATGGAATAGCATAGTGGTTTTAATTGTTTTTACGGAAATGGTTCCATGATTAAGAGCGACAGTATGGGGAATCCATATTGCGCTGCTATGATTGCAACTTCAGGTCTCCAGCATGGCGGCGACAGAAGGGCCGCGTTCCACTATGTATCTGGTGAAACACCTGAAAATTCTGCCTGACACAGCTCGTTTGATAAGGGGACGATGTATGGAGGCAGTGAACTAGTAGTAGATTAAAGGTGCTGCAGTTAAAACTATGTTGGTTGGATCTTGAGATGGAGCTGGCGCTCCGCTGCCAGGCGAGCTTTCGCCAATCCAAGCCCCTGTCTTTAGGCTACTCCCCAAACAGCACTTCTAAGAACCTTTTGTATAAGATCAAGTGTAGTAGCGTTCTTATAAGTTTAGGATATGGCGGGTGAGGGGAATGTAAACAGATGCGCAAGAAGCGCTGAAATAATATTGGTAAATGATAAAAGTTTGCCAGTATATTTTGTGGATTACACAGCAGGGTGGCGACAAAGTTAACAAGTTTGATGTGGAAGCCATGAAAACAACCCAAAATTCTGCCCGACAAAGCTCGTTTGATAAGGGGACGATGTATGGAGGCAGTGAACTAGTAGTAGATTAAAGGTGCTGCAGTTAAAACTATGTTAGTTGGATCTTGAGATGGAGCTGGCGCTCCGCAGCCAGACGAGCTTTCGTCAATCCAAGCCCCTGTCTCTAGGCTACTCCCCAAACAGCACTTCTAAGAACCTTTTGTATAAGATCAAGTGTAGTAGCGTTCTTATAAGTTTAGGATATGGCGGGTGAGGGGAATGTAAACAGACGCGCAAGAAGCGCTGAAATAATATTGGTAAATGATAAAAGTTTGCCAGTATATTTTGTGGATTACACAGCAGGGTGGCGACAAAGTTAACAAGTTTGATGTGGAAGCCATGAAAACAACCCAAAATTCTGCCTGACACAGCTCGTTTGATAAGGGGACGATGTATGGAGGCAGTGAACTAGTAGTAGATTAAAGGTGCTGCAGTTAAAACTATGTTAGTTGGATCTTGAGATGGAACTGGCGCTCCGCAGCCAGGCAAGCTTTCGCCAATCCAAGCACCTGTCTCTAGGCTACTCCCCAAACAGCACTTCTAAGAACCTTTTGTATAAGATCAAGTGTAGTAGCGTTCTTATAAGTTTAGGATATGGCGGGTGAGGGGAATGTAAACAGATGCGCAAGAAGCGCTGAAATAATATTGGTAAATGATAAAAGTTTGCCAGTATATTTTGTGGATTACACAGCAGGGTGGCGACAAAGTTAACAAGTTTGATGTGGAATCCATGAAAATAACCCAAAATTCTGCCTGACACAGTTCGTTTGATAAGGAGACCATGTATGGAGGCAGCTATATGGACGACTTTTGGAGGCAGCTATGGCGATGACGTGTGGAGGTAGCAATGGAGACAACGTGTGGAGCCAGCTAAAAGGACGACATGTGGAGGCTGCTATGGAGACAATTTAATTTGGATAGTGCCTGTATGTGGCAGTCCAAAAAAGTTTTCAAACCAGAGGAGCAGGTAGGTGGTCCTCCAGAAAAATTAAATAAATTGAGTGCCTGTATGTGGCAGTCCAAAAAAGTTTTCAAACCAGAGGAGCAGGTAGGTGGTCCTCCAGAAAAATTAAATAAATTGAGTGCCTGTATGTGGCAGTCCAAAAAAGTTTTCAAACCAGAGGAGCAGGTAGGTGGTCCTCCAGAAAAATTAAATAGATTTAGTGCCTGTATGTGGCACTCCCAAAAATTGCTTAAAACAGAGGACCGGGTAGGTGGCCCTCCAGAAAAATTAAATACATAGAGTACTATAGCTAGAGCCAGTTAGCCCTGGCAAAAAATAGCCAGGAGGAGAAGGAGGACAATGATGAGGAGGAGTGCATACATTATTCAGTTGAGCTTCTTTCACCTGGTGGAGAATGAAAATCCGAAGAAATCCAGGCTTTATTCATCTTGATATGGGTCAGCCTGTCAGCGCTGTCAGTCGACAGGCGTGTACGCTTATCGGTGATGATGCCACCAGCTGCACTGAAAACCCGCTCGGACAACACGCTAGCGGCAGGGCAGGCAAGAACCTCCAAGGCGTACAGCGCCAGTTCGTGCCACATGTCCAGCTTTGAAACCCAGTAGTTGTAGGGAGCTGTGTGATCATTTAGGACGATGGTATGGTCAGCTACGTACTCCCTCACCATCTTTCTGTAAAGATCAGCCCTACTCTGCCGAGACTGGGGACAGGTGACAGTGTCTTGCTGGGGTGACATAAAACTGACAAAGGCCTTGTAAAGCGTACCCCTGCCAGTGCTGGACAAGCTGCCTGCTCGCCTACTCTCCCTCGCTACTTGTCCCGCAGAAGTACGCCCTCTGCCGCTAGCGCTGTCAGAAGGGAAATACTGTTTCAGCTTGTGCACCGGGGCCTGCTGGTATCCATGCATTCTCACACTCCTCTCCAGGGATGAGAGTGGAAAGATTTTGCTTGTACCGTGGGTCCAGGAGAGTGAATACCCAGTAATCGGTGCTGGAATAAATTCTTTGAACGCGAGGGTCACGGGATAGGCAGCCTAGCATGAAATCTGCCATATGCGCCAGAGTACCAACGCCTAAGAATTCACTCCCCTCACTGGCCTGACTGTCCATTTCCTCCTCCTCCAACTCCTCCAACTCCTCTTCTTCTGCCCATACACGCTCAACAGTGAAGGACTGAACAATGGTCCCCTCTGCTGTCTCGCCAACATTCTCCTCCTCTTCCTCCTCATCCTCCACCACCTCCTCCGATATGCGCTGAGAACCAGACCTAAGGGTGCTTTGGCTATCAACAAGGGAATCTTCTTCCCCCGTCTCTTGTGACGAGCGCAAAGCTTCCGACTTCATGCTGACCAGAGAGTTTTTCAACAAGCCAAGCAGCGGGATGGTGAGGCTGATGATAGCGGCATCGCCACTGACCATCTGTGTTGACTCCTCAAAGTTACTCAGCACCTGACAGATATCAGACATCCACGTCCACTCCTCATTGTAGACTTGAGGAAGCTGACTGACCTGACTACCAGTTCTGGTGGAAGTTGACATCTGGTAGTCGACAATCGCTCTGCGCTGCTGGTAAACTCTGGATAACATGGTTAATGTTGAATTCCACCTCGTGGGCACGTCGCAAAACAGTCGGTGAGCGGGCAGTTGGAGGCGGCGCTGCGCTGCCCTTAGAGTGGCAGCATCTGTGCTGGACTTCCTGACATGCGCACAGATGCGGCGCACCTTCGAGAGCAAATCAGACAGATTGGGGTATGTCTTGAGGAAACACTGAACTATGAGATTTAACACATGGGCCAGACATGCACCAGCTCTGGCCCTGCCTCTCCGTCTGGCCCCACCACTGCCTCTTCCAACCTGTTCTGCTATAGGACTCGCCTCCGTCTCAGAAGCACTGTGTTCACCCGGCCTATCAACCCAGCTTGGGTCTGTCACCTCATCATCCTCCGATCCCTCAGTCTGCTCCCCCCTCGGACTTCCTGCCCTGACAACAACTTCACCACTGTCTGACAACCGTGTCTCCTCATCGTCCGACACCTCTTTACACACTTCTTCCACTACGTCAATAATGTCATCATCACCCACAGACTGTGACTGGTGGAAAACCTGGGCATCGGAAAATTGCTCAGCAGCAACCGGACAAGTGGTTTGTGACTGTGGGAAGGGTCCAGAAAACAGTTCCTCAGAGTATGCCGGTTCAAATGCCAAATTTTGCTGGGAGGGGGCAGACTGGGGGGAAGGAGGCTGAGGTGGAGGAGCCGGAGGAGTGCTGATTTCGGTGACATGGGTGGACTGCGTGGAAGACTGACTGGTGGACAAATGGCTAGAAGCATTGTCCGCAATCCACGACATCACCTCTTCGCACTGTTCTGGCCTCAACAGTGCTCTACCACGAGTCCCAGTAACTTGAGACATGATGAACCTAGGGAGTGTAGCTCTGCGGCGTTCCCCTGCTCCCTCATCAGCAGGTGGTGTCTCACCCCGCCCAGGACCACGGCCTCTGACCCCTGCAGTAGTTGGACGCACACGTCCACGCCCTCGTCCTCTACCCCTAGCCCTCGGGTTAAACATTTTCCAAATTAAAGTGTAAACTTTTAATTTTTTTTTTTTGTGTTTATTTTTTTTTATTTTTATTTTTTTTTTAACAAAACGATGCTATCCTATTGCTATGGCTAGTTTCTAACCTACACTGACAGCACACAACTGGATTTTGTGCTGTGCCTGATGAGTTTGAGCTATAAAATGAAATAAAGGTAAGAAAAATAAATAAATCAGCAGACTCTGCCTAATTCTAATCAAACCCCTAATAAATTGTCCCACTTCGGTGTTTGAGGTGGATATGCGTGTCACTAAGAGCTAAACACAACGGTCGCAGGTCTCCCAGCAAATTCCTCACAATATGGTACTAGCTGCACTACTAATGCCAACAAGCCCAGCCACAAGCAAACAAAAAAAGGAAAATATAACGCTATTGTAGGCCTAAGTAAGCCGTTGGGGTTCTCCTATGGCTATTTTGTAGCCGACACTGAAAGCACACTGCTTTGCAAGATGAGTTTGAGCTATAAAATGAAATAAAGGTAAAAAAAATAAAATAAATCAGCAGACTCTGCCTAATTCTAATCAAACCCCTAATAAATTGTCCCACTTCGGTGTTTGAGGTGGATATGCGTGTCACTAAGAGCTAAACACAACGGTTGCAGGTCTCCCAGCAAATTCCTCACAATATGGTACTAGCTTCACTACTAGTACCAGCAAGCCCAGCCACAAGCAAACAAAAAAAAGGAAAATATAACGCTATTGTAGGCCTAAGTAAGCCGTTGGGGTTCTCCTATGGCTATTTTGTAGCCGACACTGAAAGCACACTGCTTTGCAAGATGAGTTTGAGCTATAAAATGAAATAAAGGTAAAAAAATAAATAAATCAGCAGACTCTGCCTAATTCTAATCAAACCCCTAATAAATTGTCCCACTTTGGTGTTTGAGGTGGATATGTGTGTCATATGTGGATATGTAGCAAGTCCCCCTGCAAATTCCTCACAATATGGTACTAGCTGCACTACTAGTGCCAGCAAGCCCAGCCACAAGCAAATAAAAAAAAAAATGTATAACGTTATTGTAGCCCTAAGAAGGGCTGTTGGGTTCTTGTAGAATCACTCCTGTCTAACACTATTCTAATAGAACAGCCTAACGCTTTCCCTGACCAGCAGCAGCTCTCTCCCTAGCGGCATCCAGACACAGAATGATCCGAGCAGCGCGGGCAGGGGCTAGTCTATTCCAGGGTCACCTGATCTGGCCAGCCAACCACTGCTATCGACGTGTAAGGATACCACGTCATGCTGGGTGTAGTGCAAAGTCTCCTGGCTTGTGATTGGCTCTGTTTCTGGCCGCCAAAAAGCAAAACGGCGGGAGATGCCATTTTCTCGAGCGGGCGAAGTATTCGTCCGAGCAACGAGCAGTTTCGAGTACGCTAATGCTCGAACGAGCATCAAGCTCGGACGAGTATGTTCGCTCATCTCTAGTTTTAATATATTTAAATTTTTTTAAAAACATGGTGTATGAAAAAAAATTTGGTTTTGCCATCTTCTGAAGCTTATTACTTTTTCAGACGGTGTCATTTTCATTACTACCATTTGCAGTACAATATGACCTTTAGATCACTTTTTATTAAAAGCTTAAAAGTGGCGTTTCGGACACCTGGGTGATATTTTCGGGCATTCACCACCATAACATATGACATAACAGTTATGAAATTTTGATATAAAGGGCATTTTGGGATGCCGGCATACCTAAAATGTGTGTGATTTTTACTGTTTCTTTATTTTTGTACCAATTCTAGGAAAAGGAGGGTTATTTGAATTTTTAGGTGTTTTTTAGTCATTTTTAATTTTTTTACTTTACATTTTTTTACTATATTTTAGACCCTCTAGGGTACTTTAGCCTTAGACAGTATTATTGCACTACCACTGTATTGCAATATATGATGTTTTAACACATGATTTATTACAATGTGCCACTGGCATATTGTAACAAAGCTGCAGAAACCATACAGCCTCGGGTCTTACAGTCCGACATGGCAACTGATCGCCACCCCTAATAACAGGGGTGGCGAACCTATGGCACGGGTGCCAGAGGCGGCACTCTGAGCCCTTTCTGTGGGCACCCAGGCCATCACCCCAGAATGAAGTTCACCAGACAGGACTCAAAGAATCTGCCTGCAGAATATTCCTACAATGATAGGCGAATTTGCCCTCCTCCTTTCAACTGGGTTGGTGTCCTTGGGGGGCTGAAGGATTGAAAGTTGTTAATGAACAAAGAAAAATACATTACTGCTTAAATTGCTGCGCTGTGCTTGAAATAAGACAAAGAAAGGAACACAACAGAGGACGGCGCCTCGGGTAATAACGTCTGGTACCACACTGATGTCTAGATAAAAGGAGGTGCTCACCTGAGGATTTCTTGTAACTGTGCTCGTAGAATATGATATATATGAGAAGAGGTTCTTCTTCTTGATAAGGTCCAGAGAACGTTGTTGGGGTATGTTTTTAGGGCGCACACTGTCCTAGCAGCTCCCACAGTCAGGAGGGACCGGCAACGTCAAAGGCGTCCGGTGGAACAAAATTTAAATGACGAAAAAAAGAGAGTACCCTGACTTTCGCAGGGCGCTGACAGTGCACTTCCCAAAATTATTTAAACAATACCCTTAGTTATAAAAATATATTTAATCTATTAAAATACATACATAAAATATGTCCAAAACGTGACGCGTTTCGGGTGTGCAACACCCTTTCTCAAACAGAGGACAATAGACAAGGTAACACAATGACATTCATATATAGTGTAAAGAGAAGATGCAATTGACTCACATGATTACATGCTGATCAGGATCCAGTTTCCGGGTTCGCATGCCGGAAAAAAACCGCGAAACGGCAGTGTGTTAGTGCGCCTGCGCGGTTGTCACTGGGGCGCCGGATGTTTAGCCGGCATACCATGGCAACGCTCGCGCACATGAGGTAAGTATAAATAAACATAATTAACGGAGCATCACAGCGCAATTAAGCACTAGTGAGTATAAGGGAAATTAACATTATTAATGGGACGCTTGATTGAATAATAAAGGAAATAGAATATGGTGAATGATTAAGTGTTGGGGAAATACCGATTATGTGTATAAAGGGGGATGATTTAAGGAAGAAGTGTACCAAAATGACCTGTAGAATCACAGGTCATTGGTAGATGATGTCAGTAGTAATCAACAACCTCAAAAAAGGTAGTGATCCGGAATAAAAATATTGAGGAGTAACCTAAAATATTGGGAAATGATTATTCAATAAATATACATGAGTATAAATAATTAGATATACATAATATAATAAATTTCTAAAATATTAAAAGGAATGAATCCATGGTTGCATTATTTATACCAACATACGTTCCAGATTAATTTACAAAAATTATGAACATATAAAACACTTAATAGGTATGAATCTAAAAGAATAGGTATGAATCTAAAAGAATAGACAAATACATTCGCCTACACCTAAATAAACTTGATTCCAACAAAAAAACAATGCACATGTAATATAGTAGAGTATAGTAGTAGATGCGGGGAAGGGGGGGGGGGGAGAGAAAAGGGGGGGAAAAAAAACTATGTTACTCAAGGTTGTGTATACGGTGTTCTCTAGTATATATTCTCTAGGCTTTCATTAAGACCTGCGGGTATCAAACTCTGCATTTTATATATCCAATACATCTCACGCCTTTTGAGATGGTTGAATCTCTGTGGAACCATAGGGCCGATGTGTTCAATCGGAATTATACTAAATTCTCTCATATTGCAATCGTGGTGTGTAGCTGCATGCCGTGACACACTATGTAGGGTGAAGCCATTCTGAATATTATGTCTATGGGTATTGAGTCTTTCCCTTAGGGGCTGGATGGTGCGTCCAATATACTGTAATCCACACTTACATTCTATAAGATAAATAATGTAGTTGGATCCACAGTTTACAAAACTTTTTATTGGATATGTCTCCTTCGTTATATTGGACGTAAATGTCTTCTGCCTGTGTTTTATGGAGTCGCAACACTTACAGCGTGCGTGTCCACATTTGTAGCTGCCTACAACTTTAGGGAACAGTGTGGTTGGAGGATTTACGGTCGTCATGGGTTTTAGACGACTAGGGGCCAGGATGTTCTTAAGTGTCCGGGCCCTCCTGAAAGTCAGGCGTGGGTTTTTGGGGATAATCTCCTTTAGGTATGGATCATGTAATAAGATGTCCCAATGTTTCTTCAGGATATTTCTTATTTTCTTACTATCCGAAGAGTAGGTCGTAATAAAATTTATATCAAAAACTTCCTCTCTTTCTTTTTCTTTTTCTTTTCCTTTGGGTTGTAGGCAAAATCTCTGTGTTAGTTTGCCCGCTTTCTCGTTGGCCCTTTTAATCAAAGTAGAAGGGTAGCCCTTTGCCCTGAATCTTTCTGTAAGGACTCTACTCTGGACGACGTAATCCGAGTCGTCCGTACAGTTCCTCCTAATTCTTTTGTACTGCCCGTAAGGTACATTAGTCAACCATTTTTTAAAATGGTTGCTGTCGAATCCCAGGTAGCTGTTGCTATCAACTGGTTTGAAGTAAGATTTTGTCTTGATTGCACCTTCGGATGTGTGGAATACTACCACATCTAAAAATTCAGCGTTATTTTTCACTACATTACATGTAAACTCCAGTGCCCATTCGTTCTCGTTAATGTCTTTAACAAAATTCCTGGCTTCCTCCTCACTCCCTTTCCAAATGATGAAGACGTCATCTATAAATCTTTTGTACAATTGGCAGTATCCAAAATCTTTATGTTGGTAGATGACCTGTTCCTCAAATAAACCAACATAAAGATTCGCAAAACTGGGAGCAAATTTGCTCCCCATGGCGGTACCCCTTTTTTGTAAAAATATCCTGTTCAGAAAAGAAAAATAATTATGTTTGAGAATGAACTCAGTGGCCCGTAGTATAAAATTGGTTTGAAGGTCGATGACTGAGGGGTCCTTATTTAGGTAATGGGAGATGGCATGGATCCCGAGGTCGTGTGGAATGTTGGTGTACAGTGAGCTGATGTCCATTGTAATAAATAGCCAAGAATTATCCCATTTTTGTTCGAGGACATGTCTAAGTAGGTCTGATGTATCGAGTAGGAAAGCATCTAGACCCCTAACATACTTCTGTAGGTGTAGGTCCACATAGTGGGAAAGGTTAGATGTGAGAGAATTTATACCCGATATGATGGGTCTACCGGGGGGGTTTGTCTGGCTTTTATGTATTTTAGGTAGATGGTAAAAGAGGGCCATAGCTGGTTCCTCCGTCTTCAGATACTTATGCTCCTTGGCGTTCAAGATCCCTACCTCTAGACCTTCATCAAGAAATTTGTAGAGAGTTGTTTTAAATTCCAGGGTAGGATCATGATCTAGCCTAGAATAAAAGGCCTTGTCGGCAAGGAGACGTTCTGCTTCTAAGGTATAATCCGACCTGTTTTGGATGACAATTCCCCCCCCTTATCTGCCGCCTTTATTACTAAGTGCTGTCTATTGGCTAGGTCCTTGAGTGCTAACCTCTCTTTATATGTTAGGTTATTCTTCTTCTTAGTCTCTACACTCTTTATAGCATGGAGGTCCTGAAACTCCGTGGACACCAAACTATAAAAAGTTTCCACAAAGTTCCCTTTGTGGTGGACCGGATAGAATGTGGACATTGGTTTTAGATTTGTGTGTTGAAAGAGTGTATCCGGAGAGGTTTCTTTTGGCTGGGGAGTGAACTTAGAGGTAGTGGGGTCTTCACTGTGAGTAGTGGGGTTAGGGTTACCAATATTGTTATCAGTTAGGTTGAAATGTCTTTTTAAAGTTAATTTCCTGATGAATTTATTGAGATCAATGAAAAGATCGAAGTCGTTTGATCTAGACATAGGGCAAAAAGAGAGCCCCTTTTCTAGAAGTGTGGTCTCCTGTATTGTGAGAGTATGATTGGACAGATTGAAAATCTTAACTAGATTATTTTTCTTATTATCCTTATATACTTCTAATCCTGTTACTACCTGTTCCTTTTGTATTTGGGGGTCTCTACTAGTGAGTCCTCCTGGGATGAGGCTGTGTCGATGTCTGTTTTTTCCTCCTCTTCTGCCTCTCTTGTGTTGTTTTTCCTTTTGAGGCTTAGAGGGGGGGCTGGAAATACCGTCTCTTTTAACACTGTTTTTAGGGTGTAGGGGTGTAATAATTTTTGTTTTATTTCCCCTGGTAGCCCTAAAAAAGACTCGGTGTCATTGAGTGAAGGTAAGTCCTCAGATCGTGTATAGTCCAACACTGTTCTTTTGATGTCACTTTCATTAAGGGGTGTGAAGAATTGTTGTTGGTGTTCTCCCTGTGGGCTCCTTGGGGAAGGGCTCGCTCCATGGGTAGTTAGTATTGAATCATTAAGATCGAAGGTATCTGTGTGAGGAAATTTACCTGATGGGAGTGTAGGTTTGGGAATGTTTTTCATGAGTAGATCTATCTCTTTTTGATCCTTACTCTGGAATTGGGTTTCTTGGGGATCAGGATTTAGTGATGTAGTAGGTATTTCTGGTTCGTTTGTACGTGCCCAATTAGTTGTATAATGTTTGCCCCCCCCAGGTACAGATTTGGTTTTGTGAGTATAATTAGTAGTTGATTTGAATGTTCTAGAGGATGTCTGTGTTTTCTTCGGATGATTCTTTTTATATTTCTTATTGGGACCACTGGGGGAATCTGTGTGTACAGTAGGTATCTTGTTTACGGCTGTATGTATGTGCTGCTCGTTATTATCATGCGACTGGTGGTTCCTTACACTTACTTGGTCCCTGTTCTTGTTTTTCAACCAGTATTTGATGTTATTAGACCCATAATCCCTACGGTCCCTAGCTAATTTGCCTAGTTTCCTACTCAGTATTTCTTTCTCAAATGTTTCTATATTCATTGAAACTTTTTTATCTAATTTAATAAATACAGAGGAATGTTCAAAAGGAGTTAGCTCAGTGAGAATGTCATCTATTCTCTTAGTACAATCTGATGTAAGGGATAGTCTCTTTTTAGATAGAATATCGAGAAGTGCTGTAGAACAGTCATGTAAAACGTTATCCCAAGCCGCTATAAAAGATTCATCGTTTTTGAAGGCCGGCTCTGGGCGTAACCTTAAGCCCCTTGGGATGATTTTCTCATTTATATAGGTGTCCAAAAAAAGTTTGTCCAAATGATGTTGGGACTCTGCTTTTCTCCATTTTTCCAACTCAAAGAATAGGTGTTCAATCATTTTTTCATCGGGCTTATTTTCTTTTGGTGGTTCACATACCTGGATAGCTTCTTTCCATGTGGTTCTGGTGTAGATGGTAAAGGCTTGTTCCCTCTCGCGGAATCTCAATTCTCCTTTAGACATTTTTTTTGTTGGGCAGACTGATGTATCCTGGCGACCAAAGTCCTCTCTGTTGGTCTGTACCCGGATTCAATTCTGAACCGGCAAATGGTGTGCTTGAAATAAGACAAAGAAAGGAACACAACAGAGGACGGCGCCTCGGGTAATAACGTCTGGTACCACACTGATGTCTAGATAAAAGGAGGTGCTCACCTGAGGATTTCTTGTAACTGTGCTCGTAGAATATGATATATATGAGAAGAGGTTCTTCTTCTTGATAAGGTCCAGAGAACGTTGTTGGGGTATGTTTTTAGGGCGCACACTGTCCTAGCAGCTCCCACAGTCAGGAGGGACCGGCAACGTCAAAGGCGTCCGGTGGAACAAAATTTAAATGACGAAAAAAAGAGAGTACCCTGACTTTCGCAGGGCGCTGACAGTGCACTTCCCAAAATTATTTAAACAATACCCTTAGTTATAAAAATATATTTAATCTATTAAAATACATACATAAAATATGTCCAAAACGTGACGCGTTTCGGGTGTGCAACACCCTTTCTCAAACAGAGGACAATAGACAAGGTAACACAATGACATTCATATATAGTGTAAAGAGAAGATGCAATTGACTCACATGATTACATGCTGATCAGGATCCAGTTTCCGGGTTCGCATGCCGGAAAAAAACCGCGAAACGGCAGTGTGTTAGTGCGCCTGCGCGGTTGTCACTGGGGCGCCGGATGTTTAGCAGGTCTTAATGAAAGCCTAGAGAATATATACTAGAGAACACCGTATACACAACCTTGAGTAACATAGTTTTTTTTCCCCCCCTTTTCTCTCCCCCCCCCCCCTTCCCCGCATCTACTACTATACTCTACTATATTACATGTGCATTGTTTTTTTGTTGGAATCAAGTTTATTTAGGTGTAGGCGAATGTATTTGTCTATTCTTTTAGATTCATACCTATTCTTTTAGATTCATACCTATTAAGTGTTTTATATGTTCATAATTTTTGTAAATTAATCTGGAACGTATGTTGGTATAAATAATGCAACCATGGATTCATTCCTTTTAATATTTTAGAAATTTATTATATTATGTATATCTAATTATTTATACTCATGTATATTTATTGAATAATCATTTCCCAATATTTTAGGTTACTCCTCAATATTTTTATTCCGGATCACTACCTTTTTTGAGGTTGTTGATTACTACTGACATCATCTACCAATGACCTGTGATTCTACAGGTCATTTTGGTACACTTCTTCCTTAAATCATCCCCCTTTATACACATAATCGGTATTTCCCCAACACTTAATCATTCACCATATTCTATTTCCTTTATTATTCAATCAAGCGTCCCATTAATAATGTTAATTTCCCTTATACTCACTAGTGCTTAATTGCGCTGTGATGCTCCGTTAATTATGTTTATTTATACTTACCTCATGTGCGCGAGCGTTGCCATGGTATGCCGGCTAAACATCCGGCGCCCCAGTGACAACCGCGCAGGCGCACTAACACACTGCCGTTTCGCGGTTTTTTTCCGGCATGCGAACCCGGAAACTGGATCCTGATCAGCATGTAATCATGTGAGTCAATTGCATCTTCTCTTTACACTATATATGAATGTCATTGTGTTACCTTGTCTATTGTCCTCTGTTTGAGAAAGGGTGTTGCACACCCGAAACGCGTCACGTTTTGGACATATTTTATGTATGTATTTTAATAGATTAAATATATTTTTATAACTAAGGGTATTGTTTAAATAATTTTGGGAAGTGCACTGTCAGCGCCCTGCGAAAGTCAGGGTACTCTCTTTTTTTCGTCATTTAAATTGCTGCGCTGGCACTTTGCAATAAATAGGTGGCTTTTGGTTGAGGTTTGGGCACTGAGGCTCTAAAAGGTTCGCCATCACTGCCTTATAACATCAAAGGGAGTGACGATCAAAACAAAGATGGTGGTGCTCATGCGCCCATGCTTTGTCACCGGTGGTGGAGTTAACACCTTCAATCGGGGTGTTAACGATGGGTGTTTGCTGCAATATGCAGCAAACCCCACGTCTGTATGACGAGGGCTCACACATTAACTAAGATTAACAATGACGCTGGGTTAGACATAGGTGACATTATTAATGATCCCATCCATCCACACCAGTGCAAGAGCACGTGCTAGACTGTGATAGCAGAGGATGAAATATTAGGGAGATCCACCTAAATGTTCATCTACGTTTTCAATGATTAGAGTAATTTATTTTTTAATAAGGGCATATAGAAAGAAGTTCTTAGCCTGATGGTGTGTTGTAATAAAAAGACATCCAAACCAGTGGCCAGAAATCCTTTTTAATATGGAAAACTATGCTATGACCTTCGCTTGTCCTTTGTGAATATTGTAGATAAGTCTTTAGAAATACTAAGCTGTTTCAGGCTTTTATTCTGCACATATTTTCCACTAAAATCTAAACATCTCTGTAGATAATGATCTGTTTTGTCCACAGACCTAGAGATTTGTCTTTAGCTGTACATTGTGACTACTCAAGAAAAGCGTTACAAATTGTCAGATTTCTCTAAATGTTGTGGGGTCAGGACACAAATGTATAATGTAATCAGTAAAGTAGTGTAGGATGACGGTGCAAAAACTTTACCCTTACACTTCTTGTCTACAACTTTGCTTATACCGTAATTTTAGTATAAATGTGATGTTTACACAATAAAGATAATTTTTAACCCATTAGATTACAATTTTACACAGTATTATCGCTGTTTTAGCTCCTATCAATCAGTAATGGTCAGTGTAAAATTCCAGAGTGTGGGTGGGGACCCTCAAAGTAGACACATTGGGGCACATTTACTTATCCGTTCCCCGGAGTTCACAGAAAGGGCATTGTTCGATGATAATGTACTGATTCACTAAGATTGTGCGCCCGATATCATGTATGTGTCGCTTCCCTGCTCAGGTCCGATGGAGTTCACCTTCTTCTTTGTGGTGCAAGTGCTTGGGACAGAATTTAAATGTCAAATCTCACGCTCAGTCCAAATCAGTTGGATTGTCCGACGGCACTCGCCTCCCCCCACCCCCCACCCAATTTTTTTTCTCATGAAAACCAGCGAAGCAGCACCAAAAACAGTTGCATGCGATACAATTCCAGCGCAGACACCTGTTAAATACCTGTCAAAGCCGTGTAATTCCTGAAAATGGCGAACAGACCGATGAAAGTGTGATCTGCGACCCTTAGTAAATAAGCCCCATTATGATCCCTGTAGTGCTATGCAATGCTTTGTGCTGACAATGTGCTTAGATTATCAGGGTCCAAGGTTTATCTACACTTTCATTTAGCTTCTGAACAATCTACTAGTATCTGAAAAAGAGAGATCAGAGATGAGAGATCAGTGAGATGAATATAACACACAATGACACTCCAACTCATAGTATCATAGTATCCTAGTATATAAGGTTGGAAAAAGACACAAGTCCATCAAGTCCAACATTTAAGAATTAAACAAATGTCTTTTCCTCATAATCCGTGATATTTTTTTCTCTCCAGAACATGTACATAGAGTCCGCCATAACAACCTCCTGCGGCAGAGAGTTCCATAGTCTCACTGCTCTTACAGGCGTAGAGGATTACCCCTGTCTATGGTGATGGTAGAATTGCCTCTCCTCTAGGCGTGGAGGATGCCCCTTGTACTGGTCACAGGCCTAGGTATAAAAAGACATTTTTATACCTAGAGAGATCCTTGTACTGCCCGATCAGGCATTTGTACATTATAATGAGGCCTCTCCTCAGTTGTCTTTTTTGTAAACTGAATAATCTCAATTTCGTAATCTATCAATGTATTCTAGTCCCCCCATTCCCGTAATAATCTTGGTTGCTCTCCTCTGCACCCGTTCAGTTCACACTGGTGCCCAAAACTGTACACAATATTCCATGTGTGGTCTGACCAGGGATTTGTATAAGGGCAAAACTATGTCTTTATCATGAGAATCTATTCCTCTCTTGATATATAGTTCCATCGTCTCACTGCTCTTACATTAAAGAACCTTTGTCTATGGCAATGGTAGAACCACCTCTCCTCTAGGCATGGTTAAGGTATCTTTGGAGAGATCCTTGTACTGCCTGTTCAGGTATTTGTACATTGTAATGAGGTTTTCCCTCAGCCATATTTTTCTGAATAACTGAATAACCCCAAATATTGTAATCTGTCCTTGTATTCTATTTCCCCCATTCCCTAATAATCCTGGTTGCTCAACTCTGCAACCATTCCAGTTCTACTATGTCCTTATCATGAGAACCTATTCCTTTCTTGATATATCCCTTAATTTTATTTGCTTAGCAGCAGCTGCCTGACTCTGGTCACTAAAATTAAGTTTACCATCCACCAGTCTTTTTCAGCTGCAGTTTTACTTAGTAATTGACTGTTTAGAACATAATTTTACTTTCTGTTTCTAAATTCACAAGATTACATTTATCTACCTTAAACTTGATCAACCATTTCTCCACCCATTCCACCAGCTTCCACAAATCCCTCTGTAATGCTATACCATTGGCCTCAGTATTAATTATTTTACACACCTTAGTATCATCTGCAAATATTGAAACTTGACTGTGTAAACCCACTACACAGTAATTGATAAAAAAAATAACAAGAAGTAGTCACAATCTATAACTAAGCCAAATGCTTACCCAGATATACATATTTTCCCCTAGTTTTATGTACCAACCTTTTATGCAGCACTGTATCAAATGCTTTGTAAAAGTCCAGATGTACAACATCCCACCACCTCCCAGGTCCAGTCTGGAAAAGCAGCCAATCACATTACTCTGACAGGACTGATCCCTCATAAACCCATGCTAATGCATGGTTATGAGGTAATGTTATGAGAGAATGGCATCTCTAACAAACCCCTCTAACAAACAGAAGTTAGACTCACAGGTCTGTAGTTTCCAGAATCGCTGTTGATCCTTTTTTGTATATTGGCACCACATTTGCTATGCGCCAGTCCAGTGTAACAGAACCAGTCCTCAGGGAATCTTCAAATATTAAAAACAATGGTTTGTCTATCACGGTACATAGTTCATTCTGTACCCGGGGTTGTATACCATCTGGGCCTGTCTATTTTGGTGGTTGTGAGGTGACGCTGTACACCTTCCTGGGTTAAACTGTTGACATTCCAAAGAGAATTTACACTATTCCTCATCGTATATTGCACCAGGGGATTTTCCTGGGTAAAGACAATCGAGAAGGTGACATTCTATAGATTGACCCTTTCCACATCTCCCTTCACCATGACCCCCAGGTTACTCTTCAGAGGGCCCACACTCTCCGTTTTAGTTTCTTATCATTTATATACTTGAAAAATAATTTGGTATTATTTTACTCACCTTGGCAATATTTCTATCAGTCTCTATTTTAGCTGCCTTTACCTGTTTCTTACAAAGTTTATTTTTCTCTCTATAATTCTGTAACGCCTCATCGCTACCTTTGTGTTTATCTTTCTCGCTTATTGTTCACTTATTGTACTAATTAACCAAATTGTCTTTTTCTTTTTTCTCTTTTTTAGAATACTTGTGAAAATGTCCCATTTGGACATCTGGGGGTGCTTTTTGTTTTTGAGAACATTGTCCTAGTTTATGCCTAGGTCCTCCCTTAGCTGCTGAAAATGTGCCCTCCTCAAGTTTAGAGTGTGTGTCGCTCCTATACTAACAATCTTAGTAAAGCATAATATAAAATGATTGATATTGTGGTCACAACATGTAATTAATCAATGTTGGATACAATGAGGTCCAGGAGTGCCCACTCCCCTCTTGTGGGCTCCAGGACTAGTTGCAACAGCTAATTGTCTTTTGTTGTTGACAAAAACCTGTTGCCTTAAGTTACTTCACCATTCTTTGATGCTATATCCATTTGACTTTTCAGCAGTTCCTATGCTGCCTCCATTATCTTTGGAGCCTGCTATACACAGTCAGACACAGTCAACCTGACACACATTCAGCTCTGCTATACTGCTTTCCCCTGCTATAAAGATCTTATCTGTTGATTGTATAGTAAGTTTCCTCATACTGCTGCTTCAATCATACAATGGAGGGCTCCAGCATATCCTACTGTATGCTTATACAGTTGAAGGTGTCGCCTTGTTCCTGTTATAGCAAAATTAACATCATAATAAAATAATGATATCTGCATGGCTAATGCTGCTTGTTGCTATATAGTACACATATATACTGTGTAAGCAACATATATACTACATAAGTAAGTGGACTCTTAAAAGCTTGATGAGAAGGATGTTTTAGCCTTCACTTGTTTTAGTTTTTAAATATCTTTGCTCCTCATATCTTAGCTTTCTCTTGCCTTTACCTGGCTGTCTAATCAGTTACCAGCCTAACTAACCTGATTATTTACTTTAGCCCAATTCCTGTTTGGCCTGCTCGGCTTGGTCAATGCCTCCTCCTCACCATGCTGTGGATCACCCTGGTCACATGACATGAATTGCTGAATTGAGAAGGAGCCATTGGACAAGGGGAGGAGCCACTGGACTCGGTCAAGCAGGACACTCCCTCTCTGACTCGCAGCTAGGTAAGATAACAAAGTTATTTTTAGTTAAAAGAAGGGTATTATTTAGCTAATAGGGCTCTGTGGGAATCTGTTACTAACTGTATTTGTGAAAAATGTGGTGACAGGTTCCCTTTAAGACTTTTATATACTGCATGTTGGAACCATGGAGCCGCTGGAATCATCAGAAGCCCTTACCACCTTCTTTATCAGATATGTGATTGATTTAGCAGTACATAATGGCCTCTTTAATAAGAGGTAGAAAGTGACAAAGGAACTCATACAAGTACAGTCTACAGGAAAAAGAGTCCGTAACTGAAGCTACTTGTTATTTGCTAGTTATAGCTCAGGAGAAAATAAAGCCATTATATAGCTCCACATTTCAAAGTAAAGATTCCACAAGAATATTAGGGCAGGGGGTTAAGATGATTAAAATAGGTTCATATAGAAAAGGGTCAATACTGAACAATAAGGAATTGCAATAGGAGTTATTAATGTAATGACACATAAGTCAAGGACACAGGGTCTGGTTAGTTAAGCCAGAGGTTATCCAAGCAAATATTGATTGGGTTCAGTCCTTTTTTATCTTGTAAGTTGTCGCTTTATCAATAATGCTGTGTATTGGCTTCTTTCACTTTTAGGACAGTTGTTTCATTTACTTTGTGGTGCAGGGAAAAGATGATAGATAGGTAGATAGATAGATAGATGATAGATAGATAGATAGATAGATAGATAGATAGATAGATAGATAGATAGATAGAGAAAATTTCAAGCAGCACCATACACAAATCCATGCAGGGTAGGTGCACACCAATTTGAGACTGTGCAACCAAAATATGACCGGTCCTACCAAAATATACAAAGAAACAACAAGCACTACATTTCGGCCAATGAGCCCTTTTCCTGCTTGAGAAAGGCTAAAATGTAGTGTTTGAAATAAACACAATTTTCTCTTTTTGAACAGATATATAGATAGATAGCTTGCTAGGTAGATGGATAATAGATATATGATAGATATAAAGGTAACAGATGGAATAGAAAGAATCAAAAAATCTGTTTTTACTTTAATTGGAGTGCTGCCCATTTTTTGCTGCTATTATTGGAGGATTTGAGGCCCGGCCTGAGGACGCCTGCACCCACTTACACTATATACAGATTGCGCTGCTTGAACTTTCTATACATAGATAGATACTTCAGGAAAATCCAAGCAGCACAAGTGGCAGATAAGTGGGTGCAAGCTCAAATCAGACCAAGCCTCAGGTCGACCAAAAATATGTAGCAGAAAATCAAGCAGTGCTCCAAATAACTGTTAAAAAATTGTTCTTTTATTCTATATCCAAAAGGTGCAAAGTTTCGGCTCAATAGAGCCGCTTGAGAAAGGCTCAGTTGAGTCGAAATGTTGCACCACTTGGATATGGAATAAGAAAAGAACACTTTTTTACCACTTATTTGGAGTACTGCTTGGTTTTCTTCGATAGATAGATAGATAGATAGATAGATAGATAGATAGATAGATATGAGATAGATAGATAGATAGATAGATATGAGATAGATGGATAGATAGATAGATAGATAGATAGATAGATAGATAGATAGATAGATAGATAGATAGATAGACGATATATAGCTGCATCTGGTTAACAAAGGCAGCATAAGGTCTATAGTCATCTTGTAGACATACTGACCGGGTGGCAGCTCCACTATATTATAGATTTAGACTGTGGGAAAGAGGGAGTTTTAGAGATATCTTTAAGCAGTATCAAAAGGTTTGCAATTTTTTCTGTTATCCAACTATTTACCCCTTCCCCGTTATCACAGCACCCAAGCTCAGTTTAGTCTTTGTTTTTGCAAACCTTAATATTTAACCTCAACAAAACCCCTTTTGGAAAGGTTATACAGTGTGTATAATAGTTACGATGAAGACCAAACACAAAAACAACACTATGAGCCTTAGGGCTGGAGGCTGGGACTGTAATTTTTATGCCATGCAATCGTAGCTTATCTATTTTGTAACATGTGCATATAAAAATTTAGGCTACAAGAAAGACAAATAATGTCTATTGATCTTGACAAAGTGAAAATGGATCAATATGCTCTAGGGACCCATTTCACGCTCTAGTGGAAATTACCAACTTATGGGTTTAACCTATGTAACAACAGTAAAAAAGATAATAAATAACATAATTTCGCTCACCCAGCCAGTCTGTTTTATAGCCAGATTACTAATCATGTATTTTGCAGTGGAAGGAGAGCCTATGGCCCAGATTTATAAAAAAGTAGTGCTTAGTGAAGTTAGCCTCACAAATGTGCAGTGTGCGCCAGATTATTGAATATTGCTGCATGGTCTTCATGAATCTGACGCCACCTGCACTGCTCCGGCAGAGTACACCAATTTTTTTTGGTGCACCTTTAACATAGAGTATGTGAAACTATTCTTTCGAGGGTCAGGAAGTAAAGGTTCTTCTTAACTAGAGACTGTCAATTAAGACTGCCGTGTAGGCATGTGGAGACTTATAGCCATTGGCTATAAGTTCCTTCACTATACAATCCAAATGACACAATGACAGAGATTTCTGTAAAAAAGAATTTTAAACTTTGCAGAAAAAAATATTTGCATTTCCATATTTTTACTTTGGTTTTGTTTGGTGTCATCTTTTGCAAGCTGATTTTCATTGATAGTATTTTGGCAACTGTATGACCTTTGATCTGGTGGGGAAAGTGCCCAGAGCCTATGGCTTTGTGAGCTGGTGCCAGAAGCATGGCATAATAGTACTGCACAGGGTGGGGAGGGCAATTCACTGATGCCTGTGCAGTACTTACGCCCCCCGTTGGGAAAATAATCTTTGGAACAACCTTCCTCTGTGGCTGAAACGGAAGAAGTCTGCAAAAAAAAAAAGAATTGGATGCCCTCTAACATCTAAATATGTAACTTGCCTCTTTCCTTTCAGCCTTGTCCTTTGCCTTTTCATCCTGGACTTGCCTTGATAAACAGTTTTTTATTATCTTGATAACTTTGTAACAAGGTAATCATTTCCTATTTCTTTTTCTTAATAAAATATTGAAGGCGAATGTAAATATATTTCAAATGTATGGCAAAGTTTTATGTCGGAAGTTACAAAACGGCACATCTTCAGGCTAAAACTGCATTTTTAGTTCTTGCCTGAAGTTTGAATTTTAATATTTTCTAAATGAGAACCCATCAGTGTTCAGATATGTTTCTGTAAAATTATGGACTTGTAATATTCTCTAGCATAAACTAAACCCTGACAACTGCAGAATTGCACCGTCAATCTACATGAGAACCAGATTGGGCCCAGCCTCAGATTTCTATTTCTCATAAAACCCATACCTGTTCGCATACCATATTAGATAAATTCATAGGGGTTTCTCCAGCTCAAGTCTTACAAAAATTACTTCCAATCTGGTCGACTCCATGTTACCATGAAGAGCAGCACCAAACTGACAAAATAATAAAAAATGTGAGCAGAAGAGGGTGAGACACTAACCAAGTTTACAACCAGATGGCAACACAGTACAGAATGAGGAGGTCAGAAAACAGAGAAAAGGGTAGGCAAATAAAATCTATGTCAGGCAGAATTAACACATTGGGGCAGATTTACTTACCCGGTCCATTCGCAGCGCGTTCTCTGTGGAGGATTCAGGTCTTCCGGTGATTCATTAAGGTAGTTCCCCCGATGTCCACCAGGTGTCGCTGCTGCGCTGAATTCTATTGGAGTTTACTGAAGTTCACCAAGCCAGGCCGTGTGCAGGTAAGCGCGTGTCAAGTGACACATTTTTTAAAAAAAATACGGTGGTTTCTCCGAATTTGACGGGTTTTCCGACGGCCACGCCTCCCGATTTCCGTCTTGTGCATGCCGGCGCCATTGCGCCACAATCCGATCGCGTGCGCCAAAATCCCGGGGCAATTCAGGGAAAATCGTCGAAAAACTGTAAAATTCGGGGAACCCGACGTAAAAACGCGATTGGGGTCCTTAGTAAATGACCCCCATACAGTATGTAGACCCAATCACTGCCAGGGAAGTTTAGCCCCATGGATAGTATTAAAGCTGGCTAAGGAACTAGGCTAAGAAAACCACTCAAGATGTAAACCCTTGTCTACCACTCAGGACTCAGGACTCCAAACAGGCAATGTGACAAGAGACCTCTACAGCTTCATAGGCTGAGCTCTAGTTTTCTGTAAAGGTCAATATTGAGGGCAGTGATTTGCTGCAGATTTAAATTGCCCTGAACAGAACATCACTAGACTGAATGGGACATACCAGCTTCATGGTATCTTCTGAAGAGGACATTCACGCTTATTATAATTATTTTTATATAAAGCTGCATTAAGACAACATTGTGAGATTTTTATATTCACTTCAAGGGTAAAACGTATAGAATAATGTTATCTAAAGAAATGAATACATAATCAAGTATTCGGTTAATAAATAGATTTTTCTCTATTGCAGTTTCTTATTTGTGGAGTTTGTGGAATCTTCTGCGCCAAAAAGAAATCAGGACTCATAGTAAGTGCTTGTTATAATAAAGATATTGGGGGATATTTATCAGGACCTCTGCGCAACGCTTATTGCTAGCTTTTGCGATCATTTGCCCCGATCCGCCACCTTCACGCCAGTGGGGCGTGGAGGGGGGCGCGGCCGGACGGGACTGGGCCAGAGCGGGGCGTTACTGTCCCAGCACCTGCGCACTTGCTGTTGCCGGCGACTTTTCATATGTGAAAAGTCGTCGGCCGCGTTCTTTTCTACGCCAGGGCCTGCCTGGCGTAAGATAAACACTTCACAGCCTCCCGCCCCGATACATCAAGAGGCAGAAGCAGAAGCCTCTTGATGTATCGGTCTGCAAATTTGCAGCGGAGGTGCTATCATAGATAAATATCCCCCATAGTGGGGAAAAGTAGAAAAGTATGGTGCTCAGTGTTAAGTTTGCAAGCAGTAAAACATCCTCCTACAAAGTGGAAATTATGTTCCAGGTTGTTAACCCTCTCCTATCCATATTGATTGTTGAGTAAGGCCTAAAGAAGGGAACCAGACGTTATAAAATAAATAAATAAAACTAATTTTAGAGGTACAACATCATCTACCATTGAGTCAACCCTTAATTCTGCTGGGTAGACCCCATGATTATAACTATATGTTTATAAGTAGCTCTTCTCCTTTACTTTAGCTGTAAAATCAACATTTTTTATGCTAATGAAACCCAAGTATTATATGCCCGGGGAACACCTCTTACACACTTCCCTGCTCTCTGCTGCTCCCCTTACCACTGTCTGCCAGAAATAGTGCAGGAGCTCAGAAAAGATACTCACTATTGCTGCAATATTTATGGCAGACTATGGGAGGGGGGAGCGGCAGGGAGCAGGGAGACAGGAAGATGTGGTGCATGTAATAGCCAGAGCTCCTGGGGGCTCTAGTGATGCCCCCAGAGCCCTTGGGATTCAATAGCATAAAAATAAAGTTGATTTTTATAGCTAAAGCGAAGGAGCAGATCTCATAATAAACATAGTTATAATGACAGTGCTGGGGTCTACCCAGCAGCATTACGGGTTACTCTACCACTAACTAAATGGTAGATATCCTTTAAATAATACTTAAAGGGAACTAGTTAAAATAACCCACACTAACTAAACATATCTTCTAAAAGTGCTATTATACCGTAGTAAAACTATCCCTATACATTCATAAAGTTGAATCACCATTTATGCATATTCATGTTCTTCTGGGTCAGCCTTGCCTCCAGCTTCCTGATTAAAAAGGGGCATGCTTTCTCTTCAGCCGACTCACTCAGCTAAGCTACCTCATTCCCCCTCCCTCAGGAATGAGAGAGACACTGACTCACTGAAAAGAAATCAACTCCCTCTTTCCCCCACCCTTAGGAATTCTATTCAGTGAGTCACATACAATCAGCACCTCTCATTCATGAGGCTAAGGGGAATGAGGTAGCTGATCCAGCTAACCCTTGTGAATAAGGAAGATGGAGACATGGCTGAAGGGATAGAACAAAGCTCAAAGGAAAGACGATGATCAGACTCACATGGAGTCATTTGCATAAATGGTAGGTCAAATTTACAAACAGACTTGGGCACATCTACTTACCTGTCCGAGGAGTTCACCCAAAGTGCATTGTTCCGACAATAATGCACTGTGCCGTGATTTACTAAGCTCGTGCGCCCGATATCCTGCATGTGTCGCTTCCCCGCTCAGGTCCGCGGAGTTCACCTTCTTCTTCCCGGAGCATGTGAGTGCTTGATCTTGCGACACAATTTGAAAGTTAAATCCCTCGCTCAGTCCGAATCAGTCGATCACGTGTGACACAATCCCCAGTTAAATACCTATCAAAGTGGCTCAAATGCTAAAAAATCTCTGAAAACCCGACAAAAGGGCGGCGACGGGACATTAGTAAATAAGTGCTACTGTGCAACTTTACAGGCATGGGGAGGAAGAATATAGGGATAGTTGTACTGCTGTATAATAGCAGTTTTCAAAGATGTTTAGTTAGTGTGGGTTACTTTAACTGACAGGTTCCTTTTAATAAATTAAATGAAAAAAAGAAACATTATAAAGATAATTATTAAAAAAAAAGACATAATTTTAGAGAAAAATTATAAGTAAACATTTAATTCTGTACAAGGGCTTTCCTTTCACCACCTGAACAGTAAATATATTATAAATAATTTAGAATGTGGTGCAGCATAAATGTAAAAAATATGCTGTGTTCTGAAAGCCAAAATTAGCCGTGTCCTTGTGGTGCCGATAACAAAGGCCTCTATCTTCATTACCACTTGATGTCATTGTTTCATGCAAATCTTAAAATTCATATGCTGAAATGTACAGTTTTTTTTTTTTTGCTTCTCTTACATAACCTCCTTTCTGTGCCACTGTACCCTGCAATTTCAAAAGAACAGATTGTGCTCTGGGTGCTCGGAGCTTGGTCAAATCCAATAAAGGACATTTTCCTAAAATGAGATAAATTGCCAATAAATGGATATTATAGAGCTGTATTCTACCTTGTACCTGTATAATCTAGCCAACCATTTCTTAAATTCTGGTGTGTGAGTTTTTAATGGTCATATTAACCCTTTAAATCTTGTTTAATATTAGGGAAATCTCATTGGTGTATAAAAATGTATAGTTTTGTGATCCTACCAGATTATGACATTATTTTTTTTCTATTGTTTGCATTCTTATCATTCTTTAGAACGTTTCTAATTCTTTATTTTTTTTATCTCTGCCACAAAGATGATTCTCTTCTCCGCCTGCTGCATATGTGGACTCATCGGAGGGATCCTAAACATTCAGTTTCTTCGTGCCCTCACCAAAAGATCATCATTGCACCTCGCTTCATTGTCACTTGCATGTATCGGTATCAGCGGCTGCACTATATCCACATGGCTTACGTGTCGTCTAGCCAGTTATGAGCAGAGGAGGATGTTTCTAGAAAGAGAACACTCACTTCATCACTCTCATGAAATGACAGAAAAGGTAAATGAACACAATAAACATTTTTCAGATTAATTGGTGAATTTGTCCATTATAATTTATATTACAAATACCTCCTAAACGAGATTTTTGTAATCGCCCTTTAAAAGTTTGATTTACAAAATATTTTGTTTCCCATTAAATTACAATTCCGAAGCATCTTTTCTCATAAGTCTCTGTTTTGCTTTAAAATTTATGAATAAATTGACAACTGAGTGTTACCAGGTGTGCTGTGTTCCTGTTTACTATTACTATCTCCAATTAGGGACTCTCTATGTAGCCCTGACATTAAACATGCCATAAACTTATTGTGATGTGGGATAATAACCAAACTAGTTACCTTGCAGGTTAAAGAGAAGCTGTCAGTTCTCCCACATGTCTGTTTTAGTTAATAATTATATTCCCCACGAAATAACAATTCTAGACAATCATTTTTTAAACTGTACTTTGTTTTTTGTCATGTATGTGTAGTCAGTGGGTGTTAAGGGTTGTTACATAGTCTGACACTGTTAGCTCTCACTGGGCATTGTCAGAGAATCCAGGAACAAAACCCTAACTGGTAACGCCCACTTGGCTAATTACTCTTGCTTTTCTAGAAGCAATCACTGAGGTAATGCACAAGAAAGGTTGCAAGAAAGGGTGATCCAGAACAGTTTTCTTCATGCAAAGGGGGCGTTTGCTCAGTCGGACCGTGTGCCAAACTTAAAACATGCAAAGTCTAACAGAAATGTGTTGCACGCCCCATGTTAAAGGTGCACCAGAAAAAGTGGTGCACTCTGTAGGAGCAGTGCAGGGGGTGCCAGATTCATGAAGAGCATGCGCCAGAAATCCTGAATCTGGAGCCCCCTACACACTACACAGGACACTGCACATAGTGCACACTGCACTGTTCTTAGTAATTGTGCCCCATTGTGTGGCTACTACTCCATATTATACTGTGTTCTGCCATACAAAAGGCCTAAAGATTATTAGCAAAGTGTAAATCTGCAAGGATGACTGGAAATAGTAATAAAAATAATAATAATAATAATTTTTATTTATATAGCGCCATCAAATTCCGCAGCGCTTTACAAATCATAATTGTACCGTAACACTATAAAGCCAATTAACAAAGAAAAACCAATGTATCAAATAATATATATTCCGAAATATAGATCAACAATGTTGACCCTGGTAATGAGTTTCTGAAATAAAATCACAAAGTTTCCTTTTTTTACTGTAGAAATCCAAATCTAGATGTCAACATCACAGGGCAGCATTACCATTGCCAATAGCAATGATTTGTGCCCTGCATTGTGCCACGTACCAATTAACACCAACAGAAAAGAAATGGAAATAATGTGACTAATATTTTGCTTTGGTATAGAGCTGGAAATTGTCTATGAGAAACTTCAGGATTTTTTTTTTCTTTTTTTGCTTAGTGGAAATAAAATTATATGCTACAAATAGTAATGTACAAGGTGCCTGGGGTTGGGGACAAAAGATTACAGCTAAGGGAGATTTTTCATGTATTTAACTCCCTTGCAGAATTTCTGAAATGAGCAGCAGCGGCTTATGATGTACATTTGTAGATGAAATAAGGCTAAAGTATATATTTGTTATACCTTTTAGACATTAAAGAAAGTGAAAACTCAATAGAATAAGGATGTATTCTTTATATAGGGGATCCCTACAATTACTACTTTGGCCAATAGGACAAAAATTACCACTGGGCATACTACAGCTTTGCAATTATCATCGACTCCATGAGGTGGAAGCTCAAACCATTGTGATGACCATTGGTTTTAGGTAAAGATTTCCTTCCTATTAGCCCCTCATAAGTTATGTACATGGAATTCTTAATGTATGAGATAAAGTAGACACCTCTACTATAGCATAGATTTAGTCGCATGACATAGGTATAGAGCTGGGGGCGCAAAACCTCTGGTCAGGTGAACACCATGTGGGGGGGGGGGGGACCTATCTCCATGTTGTCTGGTTTCTTGTTCTACTTTTTGAGACTTTTTTTGTTTGACATTTTTGTTGACATAATGGGGCTCATTTACTAAGGGACTCATTTACAAATATTTCCGTTTGGCGGCGAATTGCCCCGGGATTTTGGCGCACGTAATCGTATTGTGGCGCATCGGCGCCTACTTTCACGCAACAGAAATCGGGGGGCGTGGCCGTCGGACAACCCGACGGATTCGGAAAAACTGCGGAATTTAAAAAACGAATTGTGCCGCAAGATCAAGCACTTACATGCACTGGGAAGAAGAAGCTGAACTCCGGCGGACCTCGGCGCAGCAGCGACACCTGCTGGATATCGGGCGCATGACCTTAGTGAATCCCGTCAGACCCGAATCCACGTCGGACAACACTCCGCTGGATCGCGACTGGACCGGGGAAGTAAATGTGCCCCATTAACTTGATATACCATAAATGTTTTTACTGAGAATTTCTTTACTCAATTGAAAAGTGTATTATTTGATTATTTGACCAATAGGCCTCATGCTCACAAGTATGTATATTGGCTGTGAAGTAGCTGTGAACCGTGCAAAGTGCAGCTAACTCAAGGCCCCATTGCCTTCTATTGGGTAAATTCAAAGCGCCCGCAAAAATATAGGGAATGTCCTATTACTGCCTCTCCTCACTTCGTGTCAACAGTCACTTCCATTTATCCCAATACCAGACAAGCCACAAGCAACGGCACAAGGTCTGTTGCTTGTGGCCCAAAAATGCACATCTCGGAAAAAGTGGATTAAGACTACCATGGGCTCTGGGATTTATGAATATTACAGCCCCTACATATGGTACTAGAATAAAGCTTCTCCGTAAATGGAAGATGTGTCCCTTCCACCTGCTTTCAATCTGCAGGACCTTCATTGTCCTTAAATGGTTCTTGTGTTCACTGAGAGCAGGAACAGATGTAAGAGGATTTTTAGGGTGAAGGTCTTTCTCAGTATAAAAGTTGGTGGATGGTTTGGTGGCCACTGGCCCCCTAAAAGACTTAATTCTCCACAGACCAATGTTTTATCTCATTCTTGGTGGTCCCAAATGGACAGAATTTAAAAGAAATCTACCACCAGGATGAAGGATTGTAAACCCAGCACACTGACATACTGGTTTGTGCTCCCTTGGACAGGATCCACTCTTCTTTTAGCTTCCTTTGCCCTTGTTTTAAAAAAAAAAATCTTGAAAAAATATGCAAATGAGCCCGAGGGGCTCCATAGCTGCTAATTGAGTCTTGGCCGCTGGGGCTCATTTGCATAAATGTAAAGCCTAAGAAGCTAAAAGCAGAGCAGATCCTGGCGGTGTGTAAGTGTGCTTACTATACAATCCTTTACAAATCTTGCAGCTATTTGGAGCCAAAGTGGTGAGGGTAACTATACCTACATCATTTTGTATTGTATTGCGGCTGCTTATTTGACTTTTATGTGAGACAAAATAACAGATAAAAAAACTGAATTCAATTTCAGGAGCAAGGCAGAGATTCAGCAGCCATTAACTAAAACGGAAATGACATCTTACAGTTAAGTGACACAGGTACATTTTCTGGCTCATTGATTCCCTGGCTTGTATGAAGACCTCTGCAACTGCATACAAATAGGCAATAAGGCATGATGGCAATGATGAGGATGCTACAAATCTATGATAAACTTAGTAGGAATTCAGAGATGCCCCGATATCAGACCTCTTAATGGTAAAATAGTTATGAGCCACATATTTGCTTTCTTTGTCTCAAACATCAGCGATTTTAATAGAAGAATTATGCAATGTAAGGTTGAGGGTTACTGTCTGCCTATAGTAAGACGTCTAATATTAAAGGGATAGTCTCATGTTTAATATTTGTTATACAATATATACACTCACCGGCCACTTTATTAGGTACACCATGCTAGTAACGGGTTGGACCCCCTTTTGCCTTCAGAACTGCCTCAATACTTCGTGGCATAGATTCAACAAGGTGCTGGAAGCATTCCTCAGAGATTTTGGTCCATATTGACATGATGGCATCACACAGTTGCCGCAGATTTGTCGGCTGCACATCCATGATGCGAATCTCCCGTTCCACCACATCCCAAAGATGCTCTATTGGATTGAGATTTGGTGACTGTGGAGGGCATTTGAGTACAGTGAACTCATTGTTATGTTCAAGAAACCAGTCTGAGATGATTCCAGCTTTATGACATGGCGCATTATCCTGCTGAAAGTAGCCATCAGATGTTGGGTACATTGTGGTCATAAAGGGATGGACATGGTCAGCAACAATACTCAGGTAGGCTGTGGCGTTGCAACGATGCTCAATTGGTACCAAGGGGCCCAAAGAGTGCCAAGAAAATATTCCCCACACCATGACACCACCACCACCAGCCTGAACCGTTGATACAAGGCAGGATGGATCCATGCTTTCATGTTGTTGACGCCAAATTCTGACCCTACCATCCGAATGTCGCAGCAGAAATGGAGACTCATCAGACCAGGCAACGTTTTCCAATCTTCTACTGTCCAATTTCGATGAGGTTGTGCAAATTGTAGCCTCAGTTTCCTGTTCTTAGCTGAAAGGAGTGGCAACCGGTGTGGTCTTCTGCTGCTGTAGCCCACCTGCCTCAAAGTTCGACGTACTGTGCGTTAAGAGATGCTCTTCTGCCTACCTTGGTTGTAACGGGTGGCGATTTGAGTCACTGTTGCCTTTCTATCAGCTCGAACCAGTCTCGCCATTCTCCTCTGACCTCTAGAGATGGTTGTGCGTGAAAATCCCAGTAGATCAGCAGTTTCTGAAATACTCAGACCAACCCTTCTGGCACCAACAACCATGCCACGTTCAAAGGCACTCAAATCACCTTTCTTCCCCATACTGATGCTCGGTTTGAACTGCAGGAGATTGTCTTGACCATGTCTACATGCCTAAATGCACTGAGTTGCCACCATGTGATTGGCTGATTAGAAATTAAGCGTTAACGAGCAGTTGGACAGGTGTACCTAATAAAGTGGCCGGTGAGTGTAGAGTATCATGTGATAGATACATGATAGGTACCATTCTCAAGAACGGTGGTCTGCGGACCGCTTTCCCATGGCAGGGCACATTCCCTGGTACTATGGGAGCACCAAATGTAGCTGAGTGTGCACACAGGAAGGGGATCAGTGGACCACCACTTTTGAGACAGTTTTGGGTCCCAAAACTGGGATCTGTATCTATGTATTCATGACTAGAGATGAGCGAACCCGAACTCTAAGTTCAGGTCCGTGGTTCTGGTGCATCCCGGACATATTGCTGTATTGGATTGAACAGTCTATCCAGTAAATTGATGCCCCTGGCCAACTAGCTTTGGATAGGGACACCTCTGGCCAATTATATCCATGGTTAGTTGGCTAAAGGCATCAATTGGCCAGATTAGATATTCGGCCACCAATCCAGCAATATGCCCAGGTCACGTGGGACGCACCTGGACCCGATAATAGAGTTCTGCTCCACTCACCTCTATTCATGACCTATCCTGTGCATATGTCATAAATATTAAAAATGAGAATACCCCTCTCATTTCCAGTCAACCTCTACTGTCACCATATAGGTAAAAACTGAGGATGTGACAGTGTCAGATCTGTCACATGACTAAAAATCCAAAAAAAAGTTTTCAGCGTAAGGGGGAGTAATACTGGGGGGTAAAATTCTCTGCTCAGTGGAGTGGATGGTTTTTATCTATTGATTGACATATTTCTTTATGTGCATACAAAGATTGCTGTCAGTATCTACTAGGGCCGCCTACTGGACTCCTTAGACCAGAGTGAGGATGGTTGTAAAGCAGTTTTCCCAACAATTATACTTACTCCTATCAACAGGTTAGAATATAAGAGTTTGATCACTGGAGATTCAATCAATCACAAAAAATTGGTCTCATTACAGCCCATGTGAATGAAACATTAAATTAAACCTACCATCAAAAGCAAGCATCAAGGGCCTTACTCATAGATCCGGGCAGGGTGACTGCAGTAATCTTGTTATATTTGTTATCCACGGCCTCATTTTTCCTAAAATCAACTTTTAAAATTATGATAAAGAAACAGAAGGGCTTTCCCTGAGCCCATTCGTGATCTGTCTTCCCTGGCTGTTATACGTTCTCCACCTTCCCCCTGCTCTCTCAGCCCTTCCCCTCCACCTGCCTAATGTCATCTCATGGCAGCAGATGAGGTTTCTGCACACGGTGGGTGGGGGGAAGTGCTGATGGAGCAAGTGTATACAAGAATCCTATTTGAGGATTTACTGGACATATACTGATTGACATTGGAAAATGTATTTTTAATGTCTCTATTGCTTTCGATAATTCATCCATGTTTCTGTTTCTTTTACCAGGAAACCATTGAAAACATCAGCAACGGAGGTGCACAGCTTGTTTTTAACGGACGGGTTTAGCTCTATTTTGATGAGATTTATTAGTTTACTACCTTTACTAAGACAACATTATTTTTACCAGTACTTCTCCTCCGGCTGCTGTTACTTCCAGGACGCCATCTTTTCATTTTTCAAAATGATTTTTATGAAATGATCTATCAGCAGTAAATTCCGTTGAATATTATTCCCAGGATTGCCTTGCAGCAGTGTGTTACATAGAGGAGTCTTCTATAAATATGTGTAGAGAGATTTTCTGTAGACATTTCCCACTGTTTTAACAAGTGCATACACAAAAAGCAAGACATTTAAGCCTTGCAAAGCAAAGGCTCCTGCCAGTCTGAATGTAAGAAATTGCATCAGATTAAGTGCTTTTTGATGTGTCTCCTCAGATGACCTCCAAGGATACATAATATTTCACCATAACTGGGAAAGTCACTATTGTAGTCAATCAATGTAATACACGTTTACACATTGGGGCACAATTACTTACCCGGTCCCTGCACGATCCCCGATCCGGAATGTCCAACAAGGACGAACTCTGCCACGATTCACAAAGATTGCGCGCCCGATATCCGACATGTGTCGCTTCCCAGCTCAGGTCCGCCGGAGTTCACCATCTTTTTCCCGATGCATGTAATTGCTTGGCTTTGAAGTTAAATCCCGCGGTTTGTCCGTATCCATTGGATCGTCCAATGGCCCGCCCCTCGGTTTGTGTAGCATGAAAGCTGGCGCGGTTGCACCAAAATCCGATCGCTTGGGACACAATGCCCTTCTAAATCCCCGAAAACCCGGCGGAAATGCGTGCTGCGGACTCTTAGTAAATAAGCCCTATTGTATCACTAGTATCAACCATAAAGTGTAGAATACTGTTTTACTTCTGTTACAGATTTGGTCCAAATTTTCGTAAATATATAGGTTCAAAGACAGGATCCTACATTAGGAATTGCTAATTTTTCATGAATAGACACTGTGATAGTAATCCCCACTGTATAACAGGCATATTAAACCCCACACGGGGTAAGTATAAAGACAAATGGATGATCATATACAATATAATAACATATAATTACAATATAATGCAGAAGGATATGTAAAGATTATCCTCTTCAAAACTTCTTGAGATTTGGCTTCTGAGAGGTAATTTGAGGATTAACTCTAACAACCTCCATTCAATGTTGTTATTTTGTCCAAACGTAAAAGTCGTATTGAAACAATGGGGCAGATTTACTGATAGTAGGACAATGAAATCTCAGAACAGACACTGTTAAAGTACACCGGATTTATTACACTGGTTAGTGGTGGATTATAAATCTGCTACATCTTTACATTGTCTAAATTCATACAACCTTTAAAGGAAACCTACCACTTGTAGTGGCAGGTTTCCGATGGAAATACCGGGCACCAGCTCAGGGTGAGCTGGTGCCGGAGCTTATTTTAGTTAGTGTTTTAAACCGCGGTATCGCGGTTTAAAACACTTTTTAAACGTTCTAGCCCGCGCAGGCAGGTACGCGCTCGGCGCTTACCATGCGCGCGGCTCTCATTCACTTCCTATGTAGCCGCGTGCACGGTAAGCGCCGAGCGCGTACCTGCCTGCGCCGGCTATAAAGTTTAAAAAGTGTTTTAAACCGCGATACCGCGGTTTAAAACACTAACTAAAATAAGCTCCGGTATTGCCATCGGAAATCTGCCACTACAAGTGGTAGGTTTCCTTTAAAAGGGAACCAGTCACCTGCTTTTATACCACTTTGCTAGCAGCCCCCTCAGCTAGGATATGGCATTTCTAGTATTCCTGTCACATGTGAGATGGGAGGGGGAAAGTCACGTTAGATGCCTCAGGCTCCATAGTACTCCGGAAAATGCTTTTGGCATGAGATTTAAGCAAACCTGTCACCACAAATGTCATAGTGACAGATTCCAATATCCTATGCTATGGCGATTTTAAAAATGTCTTTGTCAGCATTCTGAATCATTTCAGTACTTTATAAAACTTTATTTCATATGTTGAGGGGAGGCAGCTGCAGCCTGTGTGTGCCTGTGTCTCCTCATGCATTCTTCCTCTTCTCCACAAGTGAGGGAGGGGGGGGGGGGAGTTGGATGAGCAAGGAGGAGAGGTAACCAGACATAACACAGGGGGCATTAATTTGTTTTGTTTATCCTGTGTGCGAACTGCAGCTTAGGCCTTTGTATTGATTGAGCCATAGCCTGCTCTCTGCAGTTCAGCCCTGTCCAGCAAGGGTTACCAGCCTGATGGACAGCTGCTCGAGTCTGCTGCTGGAGCTGTGTCCAGGATCTGATTTATATACCTGCTTAGTGTACATTCACATGACCGCATATATGGGTCCCCATTGACGTGTATGGCGCCTGGGCGTGGTGCGGTGACCACATGTTGCCTCACCGCATGGTGAAATATAGGACATGTAGGAAGCGTTCATGTGAATGTACCCTAAGTCCCGTCAGACCTCGCTGGTTATACTACATATCTCTGCTTGTTTGTCGCTATTGGTTTTCTGTTGCTTACTCTGGATATCTGATCTCGGCTTTGTACTATTCACAATCCCTTTTGGACTCTGTTCTGTACTATACTTCCTGTCTTGTTGTGATCTGGACCCTTGATCTCGCTTTCTGCCTTGTTTGTTCGTCAGTCTTGTTTTGTGTCTGCCCTGTGGTTTAGGGAGGGACTGACACCCAGTTACTGCCCACTGCTTAGGGGGGCGATCAGTAAGTAGGCAGGTGAAATCTTTGGGGGACTCAGTTTCAGGTTTGCTGTCTCTGTCTGTCCTTCCTGGTGCTCCAAGTCACCCCCTCCTTACACTGACAAAGACATTTTTAGAATCAGGATAGCATGAGCTATTGAAACCTGTCACCAGCTAAAAATACCATTCCTGGTGATTGATTCCTTTTAAAGATTGGAATTATCTTTTGAACCATCTTATGGTTCTTTATGCCATATAACCAGAGTAACAGGCAGTAAAAAAACATAGGTGGAGATTAGAATTTTATCAGTAACTCACATTCCTGACTATGTCTGTAACAGCTTGTATCACTGGTTCTATAGCTCACAGAGGTACAAGCCTATATAATATATATATATATATATATATATATATATATATATATATATATATGTATATATATATATATATATATATATATATATATATAAAATATAATATCCTTAGCTTCAATATTACAACAAAAGCATTGTATTATAAAACTGAAGATAAGGGTATCTGAAATGACACTTTTTTTGCAGCCTCAGTGACTTATTTTAGGCAAAAAGTGACTCTTCTCATCTCACTTGTATATGGCTTTGTAGTAAACTTTATGGGGCTCATTTACTAAGGGTCCACGGACCGCGATTCTGACAGGTTTCCCGAATATTTCCATTTTGCCCTGAATTGCCCCAGGTTTTTGGTGCACGCGATCAGATTTCGGTGCATAGACGCCAGCCGACAGATTCGGACAAACCACGGAATTTAAAACCAGGAATTGTGTCGCAAGATTAACCACTCACATACACCAGATAGAAGAAGTTGAACTCCAGCGGGTCTCAGCGCAGAAGCGACACATGCAGGAAATTGGACGCATGACCTTAGTGAATCGCGGCAGACCCAAATCCTCGTTGAACAACGCACAGTGCGATTGTGACAGGACCGGGTAAGTAAATCTGCCCCTATGAGTTTAATGAATGCTGGACAGGATAATTTATACCCTACCTGAGGGGGCTGGTAGTTTAGTGGTGTGAAAGTTGGTGACAGTTTCCCTTTAAAAAAAGGCGGTGGGGGGTTATGAAGGTGCAAATCAAAGAAAAAAAAATCTGCCTTGAAAAGCTACATCAGGAACACTGCAACAGACACACACCGGCGAAATTCTTGATGCTTGGGTGCGAAAAACATGCGCAAATAGTCACAAAAAGCCGTAAATAATCAATACCCAAAAATGCACAAAAAGAAAACAAGCCAAAAAAAACATGTCCCAGTGGTGTTGCATTTGTAGCCACAACCCCCTTTTCCCATATGTCCTGCATCTTGTTAGGACAAGGAAAGTGTCTGAAAACAAGTGTAAACTTTTTGTTCCATTATATTAAGTTATAATATAACCAAATACAAAGAGGTAGACTGCTATTTCCCTCCATGTTTGTGTGAAAGAGTGACATGCATATTGTTATTGCCATGGGATACTGCTTCATTGATTTACCCTGGATGAATCCATGTGTATATATGATATACAGAATCTATTTTGTAGAAAACTGAAGGAAAGCATGTGTGACCAATTAGAAAACCCTTTTTATTACATACGTTTTCAGCACAAAAATAAAGTTGTAAGAGGTTTATATCAGTCTATTTAGTCATCTATGCACTGAAGCCTTATAAACATATGATCCATCTAATAATCCCCAAATATAAATCCATTAAGAGAGATCATATAAAATATGGCATCTTTTATTCTAAAGACAAATAAAGGAAAATGAACATCAACAAATGACAAACATTGTATAGAACTTTGTGAATGAATTATTGTATATTTTATAAGATATCCTATTACAGCTTTAGATCGAATTTATTTCTTGATCTACAGGTTGATTCTTTTTGCTATGGAAGTAATAGTTAGAGATGAATGCCTTTTATGTATAAAATAAATGAAGACTAAAGAATGTGTCGTGTTGTTTTTATAGTATAGTGTTACCAAGTCTAACCCCAAGAATCCAAATATTGCATATGATCTCACACATTCAAACAGGACTGAGACAAGGGTGATACAAAGATATGTCCTTTATTATCCTAATTGGAATTTGGGGTTTTCCAGGACAAAAAAAAATCAGGAAAGGTAGGAAGCACTGCCCCTGGACTGATTGGTGGGAGTGTCAGAGAAAACTAGAGAACCGCTTTAAGGACTTCTGTCACTCAACCAATTCAATAGAATATCCTAACATAGAGAAGCCGGTCAAGCATCTCTATGGAGCTGGCGGAAATTGCTGAGTTCGGCAGGGGGTATGTTGGACCCCATTTTTGTGATCCGTGGGGATCCCATCACTGAGATCCTCACTGATCAGCAAGTTAGGTAGGTGTAGGGCCTAACATGTTTCATGGGAGAATCCTTAGGACAAGCCTAAGGACAAGCACAACCTAATTTGGTAAGCCATTTCTTATCAGCTAATGAGGTTGGACCTCACAGAACATACTCACCATATGGGCAGTTTTTTTCCCTTTGTTAATTTTTGCCCATCTTCTCTAATATATAAAAAGAGAGAGACCTGCTTCTGGTAATTGTAGGGGCTCACTGATCCTGTAGAGTAGGTTGTGTGGAATAAGTTTTGATTAAGGGAAAACTTCTTTAAAAGGGATGAAGCATAAAATACCACGCACCCCATTTTATTTTATATATGTCTGTTATTTCTTCTGACAAGCTAAAGACACCTGACGTAGCACAGTATAGGGACTGCTTGTCTGCTCACAATCTATACTTTTACTCCATCACTTTACCTCTTTAATGCCTGGGGCATAAGCTGTTTTTTCTCTTGACTATCAGCAGTGGTTGCCGAAGCAACATGAAGTAGACATTTTTTGAAAAGCCAACCATATAAATACCATCTTTTAGATGGAAAATGCAATCTTTAACATAGTTACTGGTACAAAGGACAATGCCGCCTCTGGGCCACACATATAATGTCATTGTACGATGTAGAACGTTTCAGCACCCTGAGCACTAGTGACTTTTATACAGGTTTTATGCTCAATAAATGGATTAACTAAACTAGATTCCTTTTTTTCTAAATATGATTTATGATGTTGAGGTGAATATACAAATTATCACATCGTAATTGTCCTGGTAAGTGGACAAATCTCCCATTGCTCTATCACACTGCCGCTTTGTGTGTTGAACACTTGCCATCTTGACACTTCTGAGGGGACGAAACCTTTCTCTGTCATTCTCAGTACAACTTGTCTCCCCTACAATCAATATGTGACCACCAGTAGTGGATTATAATATAGGTGGTTTGGGTGGTAACCTGGGGCTCAAGCCTTCTGGGGGGTCCATGGCCACTCAAACCACCGACCAACTTTTATACTGCAAGGGACCTTCACCCACAAAATCCTCATAATCTGTTCCTGCTCTTAAAACACATGTACACAAGAGCCATTTCAGGACCTTTGAAGTTGCTCCAAAGGTCCTTAGACCGCAGATTGAAAGGAGGCAGTAGGGACACATCCTCCATTCCCCAAGAAGCGGATTCTAGTACCATATGTAGGTAGTGAATTCCAGACTTCTAGGGGCCATGGCTGACTAAATCCGACCCGGTGACCGCTGCTGTCAACCAGCCATACAGTAGTCACATTTCATGACATTTCATTATTGGAAGCCATATGCATAGAGACAGGTGTGGACTGTTTCCGCAGTAAATCCAGTAACATTTATACAGAATTTCTTCAATATTTGTCTACAAACCAGGAATGGATCCTGGAAAATTTTATGGAAAGATTTGTGTGTGTGGCCAGCAGTGGAGTGGGCCAAGTACTTGCTATAGCCAGTCATCATTGGAGAGCACTCGCACTGAAGCCCAAGTGGTCACTGGCTAGGGCACACTTCTAAGTCAGCACAGGCAGTCCCCAAATACATTGGGAAGCCGGAGTTTCCAGATGTGTCCGGTCTTTAATCATACACCAACACATATGCCAGAGCAATGCAGTCTTGGGACCTTGGAGGACCTTCCAAAGCTTCTTGAAGGGTTCATGGTTACATGTCTGTCGTGTACTGCAAACATGTTTGAGGTGTGCAGGACATTCTACTTGTTGTTTCAGCAAGGTATAACCTGAGAGAGTGCAGAGGGTCTAGTCGAATTTAACACAGGGGCTCATGGGGAGCCCATAAGTTGTCTCTTACCCATATGAGGAGATTTGTACTATAAATAATGCCCTAACTGGGCCCCTAATTGATCATTAGAGTTACTGTTCCTTACTGCAGTATAAAACTTGGTGCACAGTTTGTGCCGCCATGGGCCTCCAGGAGCTAAAAGGACATCTACCATCAGATTACCTAGATGACTATTACATACCATCCCGTTCCGTTTCTCAAGCTTCATTTCTTATATCTTTGCATGGCGGGTTTTCTGTAAAATATAAGTTTATAAAATATGCAAATTAGCCTGTGGTGCTCTGCAGAGCACCATCAGGCTCTACCGTAATATAAATTATGCTAGCCCCAGGGCTCTTCCTTCTGAGAGCTGGTGAGATTATATTATATTATGTCCGAGCCTGATGGTGCTCTAGCACCACAGGCTAATTTGCATATGTTATAAAGTTATTTTTTACCAAAATGCAGCCATGCAAAGATATAAGAAATGAAGCTTGGGACAATAGGGGATGGGACGGGGAAGTAAGTAATAGTCATCTACCGTCAGGTAATGTGATTGTAGATGTCCTTTAAGGCCTCGGACTGCTGCCCAAACTACCCATATTATTGAAAAGTCATCAGCAGTGGATTTTCTGCATTTTAAGGGGCCAATAGGAATCTGCTGCTCAAGGATTTCCCAGAGTGCACTACACAAGTGTTATCTTATAAAAAAACAACAGCGATTCTGAAAAAATTCAGAATTTTCTTCAGATATATGGACTAGAGCAGTAAATTCTACTAGAAACTCAGACTCCAAAGTAAGATTGAACAGATATTTTAAAAATATATATATTTTAAAGCGAAGCTTTCAGGTTGTATACTGAGCCTTGAGAAGGTTGGAAGTATCATATACGAAGCAATCTAGTGTCAGGCAAGTAGAATTAAACAATATCTGTCATCCAGTGTGAGAAGATAATCCATGTCTGGTGTCAAATACACCAGAATAACAATTTCTGCTGCTTCAGCTCAGTCCTTCCAAGCGTCAAGTATAATACTTAGAGCCAAGTTTATAGTTCATTCGGTACGAAGTAAACAGCTCTATGGAATATTCTGCATTGCACCTCAGCCTAGATCTGTGATAGTAATAATCTTTACTTTATTCTTAGTACAGCTTGGCGCTGAGCTCAGCAAAAGGGGGTTTTAGCATCCCGAAGTTGTCAGACATTGTGAAATATCTTATAACATGATATCCATATTGTTCTACACATCAGGTGTTAGGGAAGTGTATGAGATCCAGCAGAGATGATTATGTGAATTAGAAAGGTCCAGATGATTTCCCATTCCAGACACAGATGCCAGGATGCACCTCACTTCTTAAAACCCCTCTTCCCCAACACAACTCAATCTGGATAAGAAAAAAAACAAAGATGCACATTTATCGTAGACCGCTGCTAAGTGCACCAGCAGATGCCCCCGATACCTGTCAGATCTATCGGGGTGCTCCAGCCCGGGCGTAGGCTATAGTAGGTGCACAGGTGAGGGGGCAGACACACGCAGGTCCAATCTGTGGCAAACAACATCCCTTCTTCACACCCCTCCACCCCAATGAGGGAAATAGGCCCAATTTCTAGCAGTAATTGTGCCTATGTCAGGGCTTCTACGCCAGATATCAGGTGTACAAGCCCTGATAAATGTGGCCCAATGTTTTACATTTCAGATTTTTCACCAATGCACATGTGTAAACTGGTAAGACTTATCTGTTCCAAGGGTAAGGAAGTAAGAGTTTGCCAATTAAGGCTGCCTTGTAAATGACAAGCCATCAATGCCCCACTAGGAGATTCTGGAAAATATGCAAATATGTTTTATAGGATAAGGAAAACAATACTTCTTGTACAGAAGCCCCCTTAACATCAAGCATGACTTTCAAGAAGCCTAATGACATGACATGATTTCCTCAAGCCATCCAGCAAAATGTATTAGCATATTTCCCAGAATCCACTAGTGGAGCATCAATGGCTGGAAGTCTCCACATGCCTACAAGGCGGCTTCTTACTTCCAGACCCTAGTAAATATCCTCTCACCCTGTCAATCCAGTTCCCTACATTGCACTGAAGAAATTCTTGAAAGTCATGCTTGAGGGGGTTGCCTTTCAATGTAGCTAAGAAGCATTGTTTTCCTTATCCCATAATTGCATATTTATCAGTTTCAAATCAGTCTACAATCGTAAATGGTTTTTCCAGGGTTACAACTGACTTATTCATAGCACATGCCCTTAAAATGAGATAAATGGAGATTCAACACCCAGCAACCCTACAGAACAGCTCTTCCCAAAAGCTCACTGACAGAGAATGGTACAGGAAGCAGAAAGCTCCGTTCTCTGTGTGGTGGTCAGACCTGCTTACACATAGTTCCCAACCTCCCCGAAATCAGCAGGACAGTTCCGATTTTTCATCCCGGGCAGCTGGAAGAATGTCCAGGGTTGTCTCGCTTCCTAGTCCCACGAGATGAGAAAACAGCTCCTGCTGCCTCCACACATCTCATCATGCTCTACAGTGAGATCCATGGAGGCAGCTTCTCCCCTTATTTGGCCCCAACCCCCTCTTGGGAGCATCTCAGAGCTCAAGAGGAGGGAAAAGGTAAGAAACACAATATTTATTTGTTTAATACACAGGTAGCCACAGTATGATAGAGGACAAGAGGCCACATTATGAAAGGAGGGGGCCACAGTATGATAGAGGACAAGAGGCCACATTATGAAAGGAGGGGGCCACAGTATGGGACAAGGGGGTTACAATATGAGAGGTGGGGAAAAATTTTAGAGGAGGGGGCCACAGAATAAGAGTGGACAGGGAGCCACAATATGAGAGAGGACAAGGGGCCACAGTATGAGATGATGGAGATACTTTATGTGAGGACAGGGAGCACAGTATGAGATGATGGGGCCACAATATGAGAGAGGAAAGGCGGCCCCATTGGGATGTGTAAATCCCATTCTGGAAACCCTTTAGACCTTCCCTAACCTCTCCTAAGCCAGACAGTACTGACTACTTTGATGGGGGAGTTCTACAAGCTTGTTCACAGACCAGGATATGCTCAAATTCACTAGCACTGTCTCTAAAAAACATGAACATGTGTCACTAAATTCAAGGTAGCAATGATGAGCTGACAAATGAGATAATGTTAAAAATGTTATATGGCACATAATACAGTATAATTGGTGGCCCAAGCACATCGCACCTGTGTAAGTGAGGACATGCTACTGACACACAAAGAGGCTGTTGGTACTTATGTTGGTACCTGTGTCTAAGGTTCTCAGATGTTTCTGGTTCTCAGTCTGCATCACCCATGTTACAGGATAGAACCATTATACAGGCCTATGACCATTTTAAGACAAAATGATGATGATGGCTGAAATCCTCCCAACTCCCCGGACTTTATACTATTGTTCTTTCTGTTTAGATGGATAATCAGTGTCTGCAGAGGAACATGAATGTCACTTGGCTGAATGGGTCATGCTATAGCTGGAGCTGTATGCAATATTATTCTTTGTATTGAGCAGCAGGAGCTCATGTTGTCTTTACTGACATCTAGTGAGCAATATAGAGTACTGCAAGTTTCTATAAAAGTAAGTATTTGTAGTTTTAACCAGAGGATCCACTTAGGGGCGTAACTACAGCAGTATCAGTCAGGGTCGGCTCCAGATTTCAGTAGGCCCCTAGGCGACAGTGGCTCAGTAGGCCCCTTTGCAGTGAAGTCACATGGTGGCATTAAAAATTCAGAAACTAAAACAGTCTTCTGTTCTTATGGTTATTTTATATAAGAACCCCTCACCCCCATAAAATTCACAGCATTTTATACACACTAGGCAGTGATCATTAACCCTAGAACGCATATTGGGGGCCATTTAGGCCCCAATGGTTACATTTTTGCTATTATCTGAAAAATTATTTTAGTTTGAATTTTGAAACTCCAGGTATTCCCAAGTATGTCATTGTTGATAATATCCAGTTGTTCATATAATTTTTTTTTCATGGGCATTATGGTGTAACAATGCTTGTTTGGTGAAAACTACATCTATATGAATTTGGGGCCTTTTAAGCCCCCGATGTTTTATCGTGTTCTCCGAAGTATTTGTGTCTCAAGTTACTTTATTTGTACTCAGTAATGCTGGTGGAGGGGCCAAGGTGTGGATAATAACATGTGAGGATGTCATGTAAGTTTTGGAGGGAGTGATAAGGCCATGACATCATCTCAGGTCCTCTGGACACAGTAATGAGTTGTGTATAGAGTACTGAGGACAGTATACACTTTTTTGGTGTTTTCTGTGAAAAATTAAAATGTTGCCCACTATTCATATTTTGATGAGCAATTTTGAAATAAACTTGTGAAAGTTATTTAACCCCTTAAGGACCAGGCCCTTTTTCATTTTTGCGTTTTTATTTTTCACTCCCCACCTTCAAAAATCTATAACTTTTTTATTTTTCCGTGTACAGAGCTATGTGATGGCTTATTTTCTGCGTAACAAATTGCACTTCGTAGTGATGGTATTAAATATTCCATGCCGTGTACTGGGAAGCGGGAAAAAAATTCTAAATGCAGTGAAAATGATGAAAAAACACATTTGCGCCATTTCTTGTGGGCTTGGTTTCTACAGCTTTCACTGTGCGCCCCAAATGACAGGTCTATTTAATTCATTGGGTCAATACGATCACGGGGATACCAAATTTGTATAGGTTTTATAATGTTTTCATACATTTACAAAAATTAAAACCTCCTGTACAGAAAAAAAATTCTTCATTTTGCCGTGTTCTTGCGCTAATAACTTTTTCATACTTTGGTGTATGGAGCTGTGAGTGGTGTCATTTTTTGCGACTTCTGATGACGTTTTCAATGCTTCTATTTTTAGGACTGTGCAACCTTTTGATCACTTTTTATAGAATTTTTTCTATTTTTCAAAATGGCAAAAAAATGCCATTTGCGACTTCGGGCGCTATTTTCCGCTACGGGGTTAAACGCAGTGAAAAACGGTTATTATATTTTGATAGATCGGGCATTTTCGGACGCGGCGATACCTAATGTGTTTATGATTTTTACGGTTTATTTATATTTATATCAGTTCTAGGGAAAGGGGGGTGAATTGAATTTATATGTTTTTTTAATATAATTTTTTTTTTTTTACTTTTTTTTATTTATTTTTTTTACTGTTTTTCAGACTCCCTAGGGTACTTTAACCCTAGGTTGTCTGATTGATCCTACCATACACTGCCATACTACAGTATGGCAGTATATGGGGATTTTGCATACCATCTATTACAATGTGCAGATCGCACATTGTAATAGATGCCTCGATCATGACAGCCTCGGATCTTTGTGTGATCCCAGGCTGTCATGGCAACGGATCGCCGCTCCCCGGTGACGTCACGGGGAGTGACGATCGGAGCCAAGATGGCTCTTTAATGCCGCCGGCAGCGATCAAAGGGTTAACACCCGCGATCGTTGCAAGCACCGATCGCGGGTGTTAGCGACGGGCGTTTGCTTCATTATGAAGCAAATGCCCGGTGAGTATGAAGAGGGCTCAGCCCGTGAGCCCTCTTCATACTCCCCCATGCGCAGTAAGACGTAAGGGTACGTCTTATTGCGCTATGGGGTTAAGTGTGTTTTTCTACATTATGTAATATGTATATTTTTAACGTCATGCGTTCTAGGGTTAACGGATATTTAAAAAAAAAACTTTGAAACAACAAATTGGTAAATACAGGGACATCTTATTTACGACGGGACGGCAATAAACAGACTAAAAACCTGTGAGACGAGACAAGAGAGCCCTGGCTCTTATCTGCTTGTGGCCTCCAGGTCAGATATAGGAGGTCATGAATCTGGCATGAATGTTAAGACCACTTTGTAAGGAGTTAGTCTCTGCATTAATTTATACTCCCATTCTTTCCTTTCCCTCTGTGTCTTGAAATGTCCTATTAAAATAGTAATCTTTAAATCTTCCATAGTGTGGTCCTCTCTGGAGAAATGTGCAGCCACTGGGAGATCTTGCGAGTTCATGCACTGATGGAGTTTTTGGCATGTTTTCCCAACATAAAGTGTATAAAGCGTATGGTGTATAAATGCAGTATATGGTATTGTATGTATGTGTATATTTCCTGTATGTGTGTGTATTTGTGATATATATATATGGTACTATTTGTGTGTATATGCTGTATGTATATGTGGTTCATGCATACTGCATGTATGTTTATGCTGAATATGTGAATTTGGTGTGTATATACTGTATGTATATAGCAAATAAGTATATAAATGTGTGTATATATAGTTATGACCCTTGATCCACTAGTGCTTTAAGGCTTCCACTTACCACCAGAGGCTTGCCACCAGAAGAAGATCTAATTTGTAGATAACTTTGGAAGCAATCCCTTCTACCAGGGTCAATTGGTATTCCCTATGTCACTGCTAGAGATAGAATAGAATATATAGATGACAGTTGGCAAAATTTTATTTTCTGATGACACATTAGATTGTAATATATGTGGATTGGGCCGGGAGCCTTCACCCATGAAATCCTTATACATCTATTCCTGATTTCAATACACATGTACACATAAGCCATTTAAGGACCTTTGAAGGTCCTCCAAAGGTCCTGAAACTGCAGATTGAAAGCAGGTAGAAGGGAAGCATCCTCCATTTCTCAAGAAGCTGATTCTAGTAGCATATGAAGGAAGTGATTCCGGACTTGTAGAGGCTATAATATTCATACGGCCCAGGGCCCATGGTGGTCTTAATTTGCTTCCATCCGATGAATGACGCTTTGCAGTAGTAAGAAGAATGAAAAAAATGAGTCTTTCTGAGTCTTTCTATCCTGTTTTTCCTGCCAGATGGGAGATATATTGTGCAGACAGAGGGAAAAAAAAGGTCCGCATATGCCACTATATGTCTATGGGTACATTCAGCATACTCGCCCGGAGCTCTCCTGGTGTATTGCCTGGTGTGTAGCCTTACTTTGTTCTAATCCATCAATCCATCTGAATGGAACCAAGTACCGTTCTGCATATAGGGATAGAATTTCACATATGACACAATGTAAGTACATGAAGCTGCCTTACAGGGGATGTACATCCGAGCTGTACTGTGTATGCGCATTGCACACAAGGAGCCTTTGTGGCTTTCAAATCTCATTTCCATCATCCCTTGAAGATATTTTCCCGCTGGTAAGAATAATATTTGTCAAAGATCCTTGTTCTCATCAGGAAACCATAGTTATGACAAGTCTGTTTTTCTCCGATTTTTGCAAGAAAAGTTCGTTTGTTTGTGAGAAGTGATAATACATGACATAATGCGCTAGAACCAGATCAAATACACTCACATACTGTTACATTGTGTCAGCGACAAAAAGCTTTGTGCTCGCGTTATTTCACAGAACAGAACCTTGAGAATGTCACGTCAGGTGACACAATCCATGCAAGAAGGTGCAGACGATATAATGGCGGTGATACCTAGCTAAGCCTGAATTGTATACTTAAAGGAAAGTACTGAAAAAACAACTCAATCAATGCAAAAACTTCACCAATCCAAACTGACAATTGTTTATCTGTAGTGAAGGGTATAACATAACCTTTAATGAAGATCACTAACATCATAAATAAAAAACATGCTTCCACATGAGGCCAAACTCACCACAAGGACAAACCAAAATGGCCACAATCAAACGAATAAGGCACAGAAAATTGTTAGATCTTACCCATTCATAGCAGGACAGGATAGAAGGAAAGGCAACTGATGTCATCAGTGGGTCAGGGTCAGGAGGAAAGTTGTCAGCACTGACCCTGGTATACCCTAGCATACATTCATCCTAACACCCTGAAAAAGTTGCTCCCATCCTAGGGAACCTACCACTAGAGATCTACCAATTAAGGTAGATCCGGTGGTAGGTGCATCTAACATATGTAAGGATAGCTCTTTTTAGGGCTAATCCTTTACTCCCCTCTATCTTTGCTAATCTTTAATCAGGGTAATATGCTAATTTTCTAAGTAGAGCGTGGAGTAGCTGGAGCTGAGACTAAACGGTGCGGTAGCCTCTTTGATCCTCCTACCAGATATCTTCAGCGTGCAGCTACAAGGAGCATTCGCAGAACTCTGGCTTCACGGACGAGCTACAAGGAGCCACACGCACTCGTCCGTGAAGCCAGAGTTCTGCGCATGTGCAAAACACAGGCCAGTGGTTGCGCAATCTCGGCTCCAAAGCAGGAGCTACTGCGTATACGCAGAACTCCGGCTTCGCGGATGAGTGCGCGCAGCTACAAGAAGCTGAAGATATCTGGTAGGAGGATCAAAGAGGCTACTGGGGCGTAGAGTAGCCGCGCCGTGTAGCCTCAGCTCTGGCTACTCCACGTTCCAGTAGCCTCTATATACAATTTGCATAGTACCATGATTAAAGATTAGCAAAGATATATTAGCCCTAAAAAGGGCTATCGTTACATACGTTAAATGCACCTACCTCCGGATATACCTTAATAGGTAGATCCATGGTGGTAGGTTTCCTTTAAAGGGAAGGTGCTTGTTCTTTATTTTTCAGGTAGATAAGATTATGATGGTAGATAGGAAATGTAAACAAACCTATAAACTATAACCCCTACCCATATCACCAGGGGGCCAGAAACCTAATTTCATTAAAGCAACACTCCAGTTTGTAGCTCAAAAATTATAGAAAAGTCAGAGAGGATGAATTCCTGCTAATAAATATCCTCAGATTTACTAGTTGTCTGCTTTTAAGCTCAGTTTTATTAGGGAGAACTGTAATCTGTGCCTACAGTTAAGTCAGCATGAGGTAGTCCGAGACACGCCTACTGTTGCATCATTCGTTCAGCAGAGCAGGGGGTGTGTCAGACTGCATCAGACTGGGCATTGTAGTCAGAGATTACAACTCTGCTTTAATGGAAATGAATTAAAGGAAATCTTCCACTTTTAAAATTCAGTTTTGTGCTGATCTCACTTACCAATAGTTGTTTTCAAGCTGATACTGGTATTGTTTTTATCTTTTCTAGAATCTGTAGAATAACAGAGAAAAATCTTTTATAAAAATAATGAAATAAGTGTCTGGCACTCTAGGGAGTAACTACTTTCCCGCTCAGTGCTCCGGCAATAGATAATTAGTATTTGAAGTTTTTTTTGTTTTTTTCACTGGTTGATTTCCTTTAACCTGCACTAGATTTAGTGTCTAAAAGTGAATGATAAAATTGTTTAAAGGGGTTGGCCTCTCTTTTACATTAGTTACCCATACGCCTTTCCTGGCTTGTGGATAATCCCCGAATTCTGATCAAAGTGATTCATCACTCCTGCTACTTACTTTTCTACTGTGTGTACTCTCCATGATTTTTTGTTTACATGTCTGTGCACTGATGAATAGGAGGAGCTGTAGCAGGCGATTATGACTCATTCTGCTCTCTCCCCCTCCACTCTTCTCTGTCTGTCCGGATAGATTGTGAGAAAAAAAGATATTGTGGAATACACCATGAGGACAGCTTAGAGCAGTAAAAGAGAGGAAGCTGTGTATACATGCAGAGGGCAGCATGGTGAGAACAGGGAAAAGATGGAGCTTTTAAAGGAGGCAAAGACAAAGTTACATATGGGTTACATGCAGAGACATGTCTAATGGAAGAGATTTATTGAAAAGTGGCCAACCCCTTTAAGACCTATTTTCCACCATCTGTTTGTTGGTTTGATTTTATGCCAGAATAATGTACTAACACTTTATCAGAAGAGGATATTTTCATTTCTCATTGTGTCATGCATTATGGTACTCCCAAATTGATAAAGATTGCATGTGTCTCTTTATTATACTCTGGAATCATGGGTCCAAATCACTTATATTGCATAACAGTTTTTGGGATAGTGACTGATGACCTACGTCCCTTATAGCGCTGGAAATTTTCGGATTATGGCAACCTCTGGAGTGGGAATAACAACATAGCATGGAGTGGGAAATGCAATATACAAATAGTACATGACCACAGGGATCTGACCAATCCCATGGAAGATGAAGAACTATGTTGTATAGTCGGTACTCTTACTTTTGTGAGGTTTGTCTGTTCTTGTTATCCATTGTATAATATAAAGAGTGTGGTTTCACTGTAAGATTCCCACAACGTTAATAACTTGGGGAACATTTCTCTCCAGTGACCTCAGAACCTAAGTGCAGCAAGTTGCTAAAATGAGCATTTAGGAGACCATCAATGTGGTCAGCTTGTATGAGGTTTGGCTGAATAACCTTCTCATTCAATGTAAATGTATACAAATCACTGGCAGCTTCAAAGCCATCTATTTGGCAGGATTTCGTGGCATCACATCCACATCTAACCTTCTACATAGATCACTGAAATAAACCAATAATTAATGTGATTTTGTGGTTTATGTATAAAGACTAGGGATGTTTTCTGGAGAAACCTAAATGCCTACCTCCCAAGAAGGATGGGTACATGTGTCAAGGCAAGTGTTTTTGGGTGAAGCCCCAATCTAGGATGCTGTAGTCAAATGTATAAATGAATGTGAGCTGCAGTTACCCAGCGTGGCCACTAGTCAGAGCCATTTGCTCTCAGCTCTATTCTTTGTTTCAGTCCCAGGGTCCTGTGTGCCCTGAAAGCTTGAAGCAATATCATTTTTCTGGTTGGCCAAAAAAAGGTGTAATTCCTTAAGCACTTTTTACACAAAAGTATTTGACCTTTTCATGACCTGGTCCTATTTTGTTTTTGTGTCTCCATTTTGCACGCCCCCGATATCTGTCGCATGAAAGCCAGCGCAGTTGAGCCAAAAAACAATTGCGTGCGGCCCAATCCCAGCCCAGACACCTGTTAAATATCTGTCAAAGCTGCACAAATCCCGAAAATGGTGAACAGTCAAACGAAAGTGAGCCATGCGACCCTTAGTAAATAAGCCCCATGGGGCACATTTCCTAAGGGTGCTGTTGGATTTTGCACATTCTTTTCAGTGCACAGGTATTTAAGAAGTGTCTGCACCACAATTGTGTTGCAGCTGCCCTAATCTTCGTGCGACACAAATTTCTGCACTGAACATTGCAGTCGGACCGTGCACTAGATTTAAAGGGAACCTACCACCACGAATCTACCTATAAAGGTAGATCAGGTGGTAGGTGGATGTATGGGACGTGAGGATAGCCCTTTTTAGAGCTAATCCTCACGTCCCCGCTAGCGTAGCATAAACTTTATTGCCTTGATATGTAAATTTTATTAAGCGGCTACTGGGGCGTGGAGTAGCCGGACACGAGGCTACACGGCGCGGCTACTCCACGCCCCAGTAGCCGCTTTCCCCGCCTACCCTGTGATCTTCGGCGCAGAGCTCCTGGCAGCCCTCGTCCGAGAAGCCGGAGTTCTGCGCATGCGCAGTAACTCCGGCCTCGTTCCCGAGATCGCGCATCCTCAGGCTCCGAGCGCAGGCCCGAGGATGCGCGATCTCGGGAACGAGGCCGGAGTTACTGCGCATGCGCAGAACTCCGGCTTCTCGGATGAGGGCGCGCAGCTGCCAGGAGCTGCGCGCCGAAGATCATAGGGTAGGCGGGGAAAGCGGCTACTGGGGCGTGGAGTAGCCGCGCCGTGTAGCCTCGTGTCCGGCTACTCCATGCCCCAGTAGCCGCTTAATAAAATTTACATATCAAGGCAATAAAGTTTATGCTACGCTAGCGGGGACGTGAGGATTAGCTCTAAAAAGGGCTATCCTCACGTCCCATACATCCACCTACCACCCGATCTACCTTTATAGGTAGATTTGTGGTGGTAGGTGCCCTTTAACATGTAAACTCCAACAGAAGTGTGTCGCACACCGCGACTCAAACTTTTTTACTATTTTTCAGACCCCCCTAGGGTACTTTAACCCTATCCTGATTAAAAACAACACACTCATAGTTTGCAGTATGGAGGAATAAGGGGCTGTCCTATGGGTGGAGCCCCTAGTGATCATATTCTTTTCATGGAAAATCCCTTTAAGTATTACCAGACTCCCACTTAACACTAAGAGAAAATATGGGTACTTCTATACCTTTTTCTTTTTATGTACTGTAACATTAGTGCTTCAACAGATTTAAATATTTGAGTATTTTTTTATCGTCCTAAAAGATAAATTACATTTTACATTGAGAGGAATAAATATTGACCACTGATCACTTTACATGTACCCAGTATAAAGTATACTATATATTCTAAATGTAAAATAATCCACAATATGATAGTGACAGTAAAATATTTTGGTATATGAGAACGCAGTAAAGATATTTTCTCAACTGTTCTTGGCACTAAACTGCTGTAGGGGTCTGCTTAATGCTGGGGCCCACCACAGGATGATTTGGAGACATACATAGTAATTCTCCAGCAGTCTTATATTGTCAAACGTCAAACTTAAGGAGCTGTAATTCTACACATCTGTTTTTTTGCTGATCCTAGGGAGCTGTGCCAGAGGATATAGAGTCCTTGGAGATTTTAAGAAAATATTGAAAGTCCAACAGAGTTGACCTCAATCAACAATTAAGTTTAATATTTTGAAAACTGAAGAAAGACATCTTTACCATGTATTAAAAATGATGATGATCATCTTACCTATCGATAGTATATGACACACACTTTGTGAGGCATTCGCTGTACAGATCTGTAAAGGTAACTTCTTAGCTTTGCCTGGCGCACGGCCTGTCTGAAGCTTTGGCTGGAGATGTGTGCGTTGTGCAGCCAATGATCTAGCACATGCACTGCAGATAAACAGGAAGGCAATGGAAATTTATAGGATGAGATTTCACAGGCAAGAATCATATTCCAAAGTCATAAATCCAGATTTTTTTCTTCTTGTGATAATATTAAACAAAAACATGAGGAATATGGCACAGTACAGACCCTTGACCGGTGCCATATTTCCTGCTACTTTCAGCTTCCTTTTTGGCACATCTCAAAGATTTTCTGAAGACTGATGAAAACAAGATGACAATACAGTCAAATAATCAAACAGAAAATTAGATGAAAGACAGGGTGACAGATATTCTTCAATGCACAGAAAACATCCAGCTCACCTGTTGGGTAAACTCGTAATAGTATAAATCCACACAGTCCAGACAAACTTCAAGCACTTCAATTTTATTAAATTCTCATCCCATATTTCCACAGTGCATCCCCAACAAAAACCAAACCATTTCAAAAGGAATACCCATTCTTAACCCCTTCGTGTCTAAGCCATTTTAGACCTTTAGGACCAGGCCTGATTTTTTAAATTTGCCCTGTGTCATTATAGGGGGTTATAACTTCGCAACGCTTTAACATATCCAGGGGATTTTGAGATTGTTTTACCGTCACACATTGTACTTCAAAGTAATAGAAAAATTTTTTATCTTTTGTGTTTAGTTATGAAAAAAATTGAAATTTGGCAAAAATTTCTGAAAATTATTCATTTTCAAAGTTCAAAATTTTCTGCTTTTCAGGCAGATAGTCATAGCACCCAAGTAACTTTATAACTAACATTTCCCGAATGTCTGCTTTATATCGGCATAGGGTTTTATGCATCCTCTCTCTTTTCTAGGTTGTTAGGAGGTTCAGAATTTTGGGTGCAATTTTTCTCATTTTTATGAAAATCGCCAAAACCCTTATGCTCAGCTTTAACTAACTTTGAGAGGTCTAAACAGCAGTAAACCCCCATGTATCACGCCATTTTAGAAACTACACCCCTCAATGTGTAAAAAATCAACTTTAAGAAGTGTGTTAACCCTTTAGATGCTTCACATGGGTTAAAACAATATGGAGGTGTAATTTACAAGCTGTAATTTTTTTAGACAATGTATTAATTTTGGCCAAAAATTAAACCGTTAGAAAGTATTAAATGACAAAAAACTCCACAAAGTTTGATACCCAAATTCTCCCGAGTATGAGGATACCCCATATGTGGTGGTGACTGCTGTATGGGCACACGGCTGGGCATAGAAGGGAAGCTGCGCCATTCAGAGCAGATCTGCATTGTCACATCTTACAGGCTATAAAATGTTTATTTTTTTTGTAATTTGGACATATGGGAGATTATTTTCTTTGTGGATGAGATCCACTTTTCAGGTAAATCATTTACGGGGGGGCTCAATAGCCAATAATCAGATTTTATTAACTCTTTCTTGGTGGTGGTTAAAAAAATCATTGATTCTTGTTTATGGTTTTTAGCATTTTTTTGCCGGACATTCACCATACCATAAAAATAATGTGTTATCTTTATTCTATGGGTCATCACGATTACGGCGATACCCCATTTATATGGCTTTTTTATGGTTAACTTGTTTTGCAGAATATAGAACTCATTTTGTGAGAAATTTGCTTGTTTTTGTATCGCCATGTAACAATGGGCAGAACATTTATATTTTTTTGTTTACAGAGCTGGTTTATAGCTTATTTTTTGCGGGACAAGCTGTACTTATTCTTGGTATCATGTCGGGGTAAATTTTACTTTTTGATTACTTTTTATGCGCTTTTTATGAGGTCAGATGTGAAAATTTCATAATTTTTGCAAGTTTTTTTGTGTTTTTTTTTTACGCCGTTCACCGTACGGGTTCAGTGACGATTTTATTTTATTGTACGGGTTGTAACGGACGTTGTGATGCCCAATATGTTGTGTTTTTTTGGTGATTTTCACTTTTTTATGTTTTATTGTATTATTGCATGGGATGGGACTTCAAGGGACTTTTATTCTTTTTTAATTATTTTTTTTAATTGCACTTTTTTTACTGTTTTATTTTGTCCCAGGGTGGGACATGAACAAGTGATCATTTGATCACTTGTTCATTGTAATATACTGCAATACTAATGTATTGCAGCATATTACACAGTCAGCCTATGCATTCTGCATAGGCTGACATCAGCACTGTTAGATCGTGCTTACAGCACGATCCTAACAGGCTTCTAGTGAAGGCAACCCTGGGGTCCTTATCGGGCTTCAGGGTTGCCATGGCAACGATCGGCACCTCCGTGCCATGCACGGAGGGTGCCGATCGTCGCGGCGATTCACCATAGACGCTGCGGTCACAATGACCGTGGCGTATATAGGGTTAAACAGCCGGGATCACGATAGTCGCGATCCTGGCTGTTACTGCGGGATCCCGGCTACCGCGTACCGCCGGGATCCCGCGGCGATCGACCGGGCTCAGCTTCTGAGCCCGGGTGATCGCCATGACGTGATACTACGTCAAGGTGCGGGAACGACCCGCATCCTATGATGTAGTATCACGTCAGGGTGCGCGAAGGGGTTAATCATGGTTAACTGTATTAGAACCATACAAACAATTCGTACACCTGAAATGACTGCTCCGCCCTCAAGAGGTAAGGCAATGTCCAAGGCACAATATCTGTATATACATCAGTTCAACATTGAGTTTCCATAAAAACATGATGTATAATACACACAAAACATATAATTCATAAATTTACATTCAAATATACTGTCCATTTTATGTTCTTGAGTAAGACTTGCGTGAATCCCGGGAGTCACATAATTTGGAAGCCATCTTCTTAGTAACTTAGTATCCTGCCTGACGAGAAACGTTTAAAAATTGAAATAAACTTTATTATTAATTTAAGTAAAAAATGTATAGAACTAGTCTCCCGATAAAAAAACTTTTTTTCTCAGGCATTGGTCAGTAAAATGGACTTGTATAGTGGTCCTTAGACGGGACAGATAGGTTATTGTGGTTATGTGCACTGTCCCGGCTAGAGAGCCAAAAGATCGGTCTAGTGGGACACACTTTTCATAGTACCACTATACTGGACTAGAGGCACTGATGGTATCAGTAGCCTATTGTTCATCTGTTAGTAACACCTAACGCTTTTGTACATCCCTAATTCATATCTGGATGCGTCCTCAGAGGTGCTAGATTTTATCAACATAGTGAAACCTTGTATCACATTACACCAGTAGCTTTTCCCCCCACGGCATTGTTAACGGCAGTAGAGCGGTCGTTAAATGCCTGGGTTTATAAATGGTTAACTCCACCCCTATCCAGAGTCATGTCTGGGGGCGGACAGTAACCTGGCTCATAGTTGATTGGACAACAATCAACTTACTGCTACAATGTAGCTGATGACATCACAGCCGCATCTGGGATTAATGCCGCTATCATCAGTGGACCTGCCACTACTAGTGACATAGTTAGAAAACCCGCCCCTGTCAAGGCGGGGTATGCAGATCGTTCGGATCCGCCTCGTGGTGACAAAGTCATAAGGACCTGTCACATGATACCTGGATCGCGAGTATGTTACCACAATTAATGTTAAAGTATCTTATCTCCATTAATTTCTGCCCAATTGAGATATTCTGCGGTGATCGATCTCCATGGTAACATACACAAACGCCATTGCAGTGTATGGAATGCACTGTGGAAATATGGTATAAAAATTCTATAAACTTGAAGTACTTTAAGTACGGCTGGATCGCTTGAATTTATACTATTCTTCACGATTCCCCCATGTAGATGCATGATAGGCTTGGTCAAGCACATGTTTTCAACAAAGATATATAGTAAAACGTTGTCATCACATCTATGGAGGCATCTTGTGTGGTGAAAAGCATCTGTAGTCATGGTGGAGTCAGGATTAGTAATGAGCGAATCCAAACACGGACCTTTAAATGCAAGTGTTAACTCTTTAAATGCATTTTGCCAAGGTTTGTCACTACCCACGCCACATCTCCTAAATACATATAAGAACTACCCCTTTAAAAAGGACCTGTCATGTCGATTTGGGACCCTAAAACAACTACGGTTAAGGGTCCTTATGGACTTGTGGTTTAGGGTCCCAAATCATCCAGTATGAGGGATTACGGATTCAGGTGCCAAATGGGAACTAGGAAGGAGGTGAGTACTAAAGTTTTTTTTCATACTCTCATTTAAAAAAAAAAGCATAAAGGATGACGGTGATTTGGGACATTGAACCACCTAAGACTCATATATCTAATGACATGATGCCGGTTAAAAGCCAAAACAGTTTCATACTAATTCTCTTCCTTATGGATTCAGTGCTTATGGAATAGATACACTGCTTTGGCTTTTATCCCACATGTAATCATGTAAATTGGCTTCCTGAAAGTCATTCTTCATGTTAAGAAGGCAACCTTATAAGGTAGCTAAAAGACAATGGGGCACATTTACTTACCCGGTCCTGTCGTGATCCCCGATCCGGACGGTCCGACGAAGAAAAAAGTCCGCCGCGATTCACCAAGATCGTGCGCCGAGGTCCGCCTTCTGTTACCCGGTGCATCTAAGTGACACAATTTTGAATGTTCGTCCGTCTGCCCACCACCCGATTTGTGTCGTGTGAAACCCGGCGCCATTGCGCCAAAATCTGATCGTGTGCAATAAAAACCTTTTCTAAACGTCGGAAAACGTCAGGTATTCCTAAGTGCGGACCGCCGACCCTTAGTAAATGATCCCCAATGTTTTCCTTAACCCATCCTGGAAAATGCATTTTTATTGATTATATGGTCAAATAGTCACCAATGATAAACAATGGGGGTCATTTACTAAGAGCCTGATTTGCGTTTTCCCAACGTGTTACCCGAATATTTCCGTTTTGCGCCGATTTCCCCTGAATTGCCCCGGGATTTTGGCGCACGTGATTGGATTGTGGCGCATCGGCGCTGGCATGCACACAACGGAAATCGGGGGCGTGGCCGAACGGATTTGGAAAAACCGCTGCATTTAAAAAAAAAAATGTGTAGCGGAGCTTGCACTTACCTTCACTAGGAATAGGCCGGTGAACTTGAGTGCAAGTTCCAATGGTCTTCAGTGCAGCAGCGCCACCTGGTGGACGTCGGAGGAACTGCCTTAATGAATCCCGGCCGGACCCGAATCCACCGCAGAGAACGCGCCGCTGGATTGCGAATGGACTGGGTAAGTAAATCTGCCCCAATATGTTAGTATTGATTATATGGATCATTTTCGCACTGTAAAAATACAGTAGTATAAAAGCTGAGTTACATAAACAAAAATGAGGGAATGATGAAAAACTAAAAGGGGCAAAATACAATTCCCACTAATCATCTTGTGGCAGAATTAATTTTGAACTACCTGGAAAAAATGTTTTTCTTGTGTTTTCCTGTGGTCACATATCTCATGCCAGTCACAAGATGCTTATACATACAATGTATTTCTCATTTATACTGTTGCCCCTAGAAGGGCAGTAAAAATATGGCTTCATTTTGATCATTTCGCCATATGGATCGTCATTCTCTCTGAATGGGTCATCATTTTGTTCCGTCCAGCTGTGTTTTAGTCATTGTAGTCTTGATCCTTTGTACAAATCCTTACGAAGGGTTATGTACACACAATGGCAACGTAACAAGTGAGACATTACTGCCGGATCCCTAACCCTGAATCGTAACATTCCGATTTTCAGTTGACTTCATTTACTCAATGGATTAGTATTTCTCCATCGAGACTTGTCTTTTGAGTCAGTGATGTATTTATACTGTATTGTGGTGTCTTCTGCCCAGCTGCTTAGCCTTACAATAAATACAAAGTTTGTATTATATCTGGTCATGTAGCATATCAAATTAAGACAGAATTGTCTCAGTAATCAATTGCTGCAACCAAATCTGCAATGGCGTTTGTGGTTCAGAAGATATCAAAACAGAAGAAGTCGGGGAAAAAACGGGAAGAAATCCCATGCAGTTCCTTGCTTTGTCACAGGGTCCCATGGATCCTATGTACATGCGCTGCTATTTGTTTGTTATTTTAACTTAGTTACATTGTTACTTCAGTCCAGTTTTACAGTCTATAAAATCAAGCATATGTTGGGACTTGTATGAGAGGAAGAAGCTTAACCCCTTAAGGACACAACCCATTTTTAGTTTTTGCTTTTACAATTTTCACTCCCCACTTTCAAAATTCCATAACTTTTTTTATACTTCCATGTGCAGAGCTGTGTAAGGGCTTGTTTTCTTCTGTGTAGCAAATTGTACTGACTATTGATGGTACTTAATATTCCATGCCGTGTACTGGTAAGCTGGAAAAAATTCCAATTGCTTTAAAATTGACAAAAAAACTAATTGGAGATAACAGATTTATATAGGTATTACGTTTTAGTAGATTTAAAAAAAAAAAAATTTTTGCCATATTCTGAGGCCAATAACTTTTTCATACAGTGTACGGAGCCGTGTAAGGTGTGATTTTTGAATAGAACACCATTTTGGTGTCTGTATGACCTTTATGATCAATTATTATTAACATATTTATGTGTTGCAAAATGCCAAGAAAGTGGTGTTTCACATATTTGGAGCAATTTTTCATTATGGGGTTTCCTATTGGGAATAACCGTTTTAAAATTTTTATAGATCAGGTATTTTAGGATACTATGATATCTGGCGTATAGTTTTAGGTTGAAAGTTTGATGGGATGGCCGGGGATTGCATAAAGTCATTAAAGACTCAGACCAAAAAGGGTGCTAAGATGTCTCTATGGGTCTTGTGGCACTCATTGGACACGGTCAGGGTCGGGGGATTGTGTGATTAAGAAAAGAAATAACTTTTAATATCTTCTGTAATGTAAATGGGCAAGCTAGGGAGGGTACATGGGAAGAAGATAGATGGAGGAGGTGTAACTGGACTAGGAAAGAGCAAATCTCATGCGCTACTGGCTGTAGGGTGTTACAATCGTCTTTCAGATTGTAGAGAAATGAGTAGTAAGAGGCAAAGATATCCGCTACACCTTGGGAATCTAATATTCTGCTTCTCTGAAGGTCATACATTTATGGGATGCATGATTTATAGGCTCGGCATTTAGCCACAAGGGCCCTAGCATGATTCCCAGTCCAGTATTGCGACATTTGGAATACTGGACAAAATCATACTTATGGGCATTCAGTTCGCTGAGTGTGAAGGTCAGTAAGGAGATTTGGGTATTCTTATCGGGGTCAAAGTTTTGTATGTTAATCCTGTTTAATTTGGCCAACTGCTCAAATATTTGGGTCTCCTTGAACAAATGGATAAGTTTTGCATGAGGAGCTAGTTTGATAAAATGGTCTTGGATGGTGGCCTTGTGGGCACACCATAGGGTATCGTCTATCGTCTACTTCTCTATTGTCATTGAAATGAAAATATTCTCTCAATGCGCTGACTGTGGCAGGGGAATAATCAAGGTGTTGAGGATGTAGTTATTAAGACGCCAAGTCGAGTTGGATGGGGCGTGATCTGACCACGCAATGGTCTCAATACTGCATCTGACACTCTGGTTAAAGTTTCTTTATCTACCAGGATGAATTTGTGAGTACAATTTATGACGATTTGAAAAGAAGGTAGAGTCGTGATCGCAATGTATCGTCTGGACTTTCCCTAGAAGTTTCTTCAGAAAGGTGTGTTGTTTAGTGTTAGGACTACAGAAATAGAGAAAATAATTTCACTATGACCGGAGCTCCAAATATTCTTCTTCTCCCTTATTATTCTATCTTAAAACATCGATGAACAGCACCAATCTTCAGTTTCTCCTGCTGAAAGTATGTCACCATTCAGACTAGCACCATCACACTCTCATTCTCCTCCTTTAATTATATTTGTAGCTGGAAGAAAATATGCAGGCAGATGGTGTGGTACGTTCCAATAAAGTTAAAATTTATTTCAGTTCCTCATACTCACAAGAGTCCATTAAAAATGCGCATATCACAAATTCACATAACGGGACGCTAGCTTTCTATCCGCCCGACCCAGGGTTTCGCCGGCAAGGCTTCTTCCGGGGCGTTGCTGCAATGGTGACATACTTTCAGCAGGTGAAACTGAAGATTGGTGCTGTTCATCAATGTTTTAAGATAGAATAACGAGGGAGAAGAAGAATATTTGGAGCTCCGGTCATAGTGAAATTATTTTCTCTATTTCTGTGGACTTTTTCAAAGACTGTGTGGACCGGTCTTATACCCTGAGTAGCTCCTTAAGGGGCAAACTGTGCACCATGAACAACTGTGTTAGTGTTAGGACTGTACACTCACTGGCCACTTTATTAGGTACACCTGTCCAACTGCTCATTAAAGAGAACCCGTTATGCAAAATAACCCCCCTAAACTAAATATATTTTCATAAACTGCCATTAGAGAGCATTGCCTCTATCCCTTCATTGTCCCTCTACATGCCTGTAAACCTAAGCAATGAGGTCCTAAAGCTGTATGCAAATGACCTGTGAAATGTCCAATGAAGCATTAGCATATTCAAGCTGTCCACTCTATTCATGAGTGGGAGGCACAGCCACACCCCCAGTGCTTGACTGACAGCCTGTATAATGGTGTGAGGCTGTATAATGATGTGCTTCCTGGTGCTGGTGGCGCCACGCCCCCTGCAGCCTGTGTGTGCATGTGTGTGTGTGTTTAGGAGAGATACAGCAGCTCCAGGCTGCAGCCATGTTATAGCTGAACATGTCAGATTCATGTGTAGCTGATGTCTGTGTCTCCTATATTAGGAGGATGCAGCATGTCAGCAGATGCAGCACACACTAGCCATGCTTTACTATACATTACACACAGACAGGAGCAGGGGGAGGAGAGGGGAGGGGGAACAGGGGTGACATCACTGCCTCTGACCATGTGACCAGCCTCATTTACATGATAAAGAATAGATGATTTTAAAATGAATAATGTATGAAATAACTAGATAAAGGTTGGGATGGGATCCTTGTGAGCTGCTCCAACAGGTAGAGGTGACAAGACTAGTGGCAGAGACCTGATGACAGGTGTCCTTTAACACTTAATTTCTAATCAGCCAATCACATTGATTTTGTATTACGCTTTACTAAGAGCGTTAGTGAAGGGGCAACCAACACTCTAAACTTCAGGAGGGCAAATTTTCAGCAACTAAGGAAAAACCTTAAAGGCATAGACTGGGATAATGTTCTCAAAGACAAAAGCCCCCCCAAAAATGGGACTTTTTCTCATATATTCTGAAAAAGTCCTGTGAGAAACACATACCTTATGGGAAAAAGCATAAAAGGAACAAGAAAAACCCTATGTGGCTAACTAGTCTTGTAGGGAAAGCAATAAGCGAGAAAGATAAAGCGTTTAAGGTGCTAAAACGTGAAGGTAGCGATGAGGCATTACAGGATTATAGAGAGAAAAATAAATCCTGTAAAAAGCAGATAAAGGCCGCAAAAATAGAGACTGAGAGAAATATTGCCAGGGAGAGCAAAAATAATCCCAAATTATTTTTCAAGTATATAAATGATAAGAAACTAAAAACAGAGTGGAAGGAGATGAGGAAAGGGCCAATCTACTGAATGTCGCCTTCTCAACTGTCTTCACCCAGGAAAATCCCCTGGTGGAAGACACAATGAGGAATAATGTAAATTCTCTCTGGAATGTCAACAGTTTAACCCAGGAAGAGGTACGGCGCCGCCTCGCAACCACTAAGATAGATAAATCACCTGGGCCAGATGGCATACACCCCCGGGTTCTGCATGAATTATGTACGGTGATAGACAATCCGTTATTTTTAATATTTGAAGATTCACTGAGGACTGGTTATGTTCCACAGGACTGGCGCATAGCAAATGTGGTACCAATATACAAAAAAGGATCAAATAGCGATCCTGGAAACTACAGACCCGTGAGTCTAACTGCTGTGGTGGGGAAAATATTTGAGGGGTTTATTAGAGATGCTATCCTGGAGTATCTCACTGTGCACAACCTTATAACCCAGCGTCAGCATGGGTTTATGAGAGATCGGTCCTGTCAGACTAATCTGATTCTACGAGGAGGTAAGTTCAAGACTGGATCTGGGGGACGCTGTGGATGTTGTATATCTGGACTTTTCAAAGGCATTTGACACCGTGCCACATAAAAGGTTGGTATATAAAATGAGACTGCTGGGAATAGGAGAAAATCTGTGTACTTGGGTAAGTAATTGGCTTAGTGATAGAAAACAGAGGGTGGTCATTAATGGCACATTCTCAGATTGGGTTGATGTTACCAGTGGAGTGCCACAGGGGTCAGTATTGGGGCCACTTCTTTTTAATATTTTTATTAATGACCTTGTAGTGGGTTTACACAGTCAAGTTTCAATATTTGCAGATGATACGAAGCTGTGTAAAGTAATAAATACTGATGTCGATAGTTTAGGATTACAGAGGGATTTGTGGAAGCTTGAGGGATGGGCAGAGAAATGGTTGATGAGATTTAATGTAGATAAATGTAAAGTTATGCACTTGGGCCATGGAAACAAAAAGTATAATTATGTTCTAAACGGTCAATTAAAAACTGAAGCTGAAAAGGACTTGGGGGTATTGGTGGATGGTAAACTTAATTTTAGTGACCAGAGCCAGGCGGCTGCTGCTAAAGCAAATAAAATAATGGGATGTATCAAGATAGGAATAGATTCTCATGATAAAGACATAGTTTTGCCCTTATACAAATCCCTGGTCAGACCACACATGGAATATTGTGTACAGTTTTGGGCACCAGTGTATAAAAAGGATATAGTAGAGCTGGAACGGGTGCAGAGGAGAGCAACCAGGATTATTAGGGGAATGGGGGGATTAGAATACACTGACAGATTAAAAAATTTGGGATTATTCAGTTTAGAAAAAAGACGACTGAGGGGAGACCTCATTACAATGTACAAATACCTGAACGGACAGTACAAGGATCTCTCCAAAGATCTTTTTATACCTCGGCCTGTGACCAGAACAAGGGGGCATCCTCTACGCTTAGAGGAGAGGCGATTTTACCATCACCATAGACAAAGGTTCTTTACTGTAAGAGCAGTGAGACTGTGGAACTCTCTGCCGCAGGAGGTTGTTATGGCGGACTCTATGTACATGTTCAAGAGAGGCCTGGATGACTTTCTGGAGAGAAAAAATATCACGGGTTATGGGGATAAAACATTTATTTAATTCTTAAAGGTTGGACTTGATGGACTTGCGTCTCCTTCCAGCCTTATATACTATGATACATGGCGGCAACTCAGTGCATTTAGGCATGTAAACATGGTCAAGACAATCTCCTGCAGTTCAAACCGAGCATCAGTATGGGGAAGAAAGGTGATTTGAGTGCCTTTGAACGTGGTATGGTTGTTGGTGCCAGAAGGGCTGGTCTGAGTATTTCAGAAACTGCTGATCTACTGGAATTTTCACGCACAACCATCTCTAGGGTTTACTGAGAATGGTCCGAAAAAGAAAAAACATCCAGTGATCGGCAGTTCTGTGGGCGGAAATGCCTTGTTGATGCCAGAGGTCAGAGGAAAATGGGCAGACTGGTTCGAGCTGATAGAAAGGCAACAGTGACTCAAATCGCCACCCGTTACAACCAAGGTAGGCAGAAGAGCATCTCTGAACGCACAGTACGTCGAACTTTGAGGCAGATGGGCTACAGCAGCAGAAGACCACACCGGGTGCCACTCCTTTCAGCTAAGAACAGGAAACTGAGGCTACAATTTGCACAAGCTTATCGAAATTGGACAGTAGAAGATTGGAGTCTCGATTTCTTCTGCAACATTCGTATGGTAGGGTCAGAATTTGGCGTCAACAACATGAAAGCATGGATCCATCCTGCCTTGTATAAACGGTTCAGGCTGGTGGTGGTGGTGTCATGGTGTGGGGAATATTTTTTTGGCACTCTTTGGGCCGCTTGGTACCAATTGAGCATCGTTGCAACGCCACAGCCTACCTGAGTATTGTTGCTGACCATGTCCATCCCTTTATGACCACAATGTACCCAACATCTGATGGCTACTTTCAGCAGGACAATGCACCATGTCATAAAGCTGGAATCATCTCAGACTGGTTTCTTGAACATGACAATGAGTTCACTGTACTCAAATGGCCTCCACAGTCACCAGACCTCAATCCAATAGAGCATCTTTGGGATGTGGTGGAACGGGAGATTCGCATCATGGATGTGCAGCCGACAAATCTGTGGCAACTGTGTGATGCCATCATGTCAATATGGGCCAAAATCTCTGAGGAATGCTTCCAGCACCTTGTTGAATCTATGCCACGAAGAATTGAGGCAGTTCTGAAGGCAAAAGGGGGTCCAACCCTTTACTAGCATGGTGTACCTAATAAAGTGGCCGGTGAGTGTACACTGCGACCAAGGTGCACCGCACCTCTTACCAACTGCTGGATCATGAATAATTTTGGGGAAGAATTTATGTTTCAGTCCATAGCAATCTTAACCTGTTAACGCTCAGCGTCCGATATATAGGACGCTGAGCCCATGCCGGTTCAGCTCAAGATCTGAGCCGAACCGGCATCGGGAAACACAGGGTGCCGGCTGTGACTGATAGCCGGCATCCCAGTGTAACACCCGCGATCGGAGTTGACTCCGATCGCGGGTGCTTAACCCGTTAAATGCCGCGGTCAGCGCGACCGCGGCATCTAACATGCCTCTGGGGGGTCTTTCCCCCACGACCGCCCCCCCCCGAACCGTTTTCGGGGGGCGCCGATGGTTGCTATAGCAACTCTGGGGTCCGATCTGGACCCCAGAGTTACCTGCAAGAATTGCCGGTAAGATGGCGTCTGTGACGTCATCTTACTGGCACAGTGCCAGGTAATAGGCTGTATAGGCTGACACTGATAATACTCTGCAATACATGAGTATTGCAGAATATTATCATGAACAAGCAATCAGAGGATTTCTTGTTCATGTCCCATGGTATAAAAGTGAAAAAGTAAAAAAAAAAATGTTATTCAATAAAAAAATAAAGTAATAAATCACTAAAAATGCCCAAAACCCCCAAAACATATAAAGAGACATATAACTAAAAAAAAAGTTTAAATCATAACACAAACCCCACATATATAGTATCACCGCGTCCGTAACAACCCGTAGAATTAAAGTAAATCATTATTGAACCCCCACGATAAACGCCGTAAAAAAAAACTGCTATAAACCTTCCAAAAATTATGATTTTTAGCTATTCAATCCCACAAAAAATGCTATAAAATGTGATCAAAAAACCATGTGTACTCCGACATGATACTGGTGCAAAGTACAACATGTCCCGCAAAAAATAAGCCATCAACCAGCTCCGTAGCCAAAAAAATAACAATGTTATGCCACTTGGAAGACGGCAATACATAAATGATAGATTTTTCCCCTCATTAGGGTTTTGTTTGACAAATTTAGTAAAACGTAAGAAAATATATTCAAGTCTGGTATCCCCGTAATCGTATGAACCCATAGAATAAAGATAACATGATTATTAGTCTATACGGTGAACACCAAAAAAAAAAGAGTAAAAAATCCAGTACAGAATTGATGCTTTTCTACTCCTGCCCTCAAAAAAAGTTCCTAAATTTTCAACAATAGGTGATACCAACCCCAAAATGGTAACAATGGAAAAAGCATCTCATCGCGCAAAAAAAATGGCATCACATGGCCCAAATAACGAAAAAGCGAAAATTTTATAGCCTTCAAAAAGGGCCATTGAGGAAACTAAAATCCTGGCAGCTGCAGGGCTCTCCTTCCCTTCTGCGTCTCGCTGTGCGCCCATAAAACAAGTAATGGCCACATGTGGGGGGTCTTTGTACTCAGGAGAAATTGCAGAACAAATTGTATGGTGGGTTTTCTCTTTTTATATTTTGGAAATGTGTAAATTTTTGTGCTAAATGAACGTATAAGGGAACAATTTGACCATTCGAAATTTCACCTCCATTTTGATTCAATTACTATGAAGATCTCAAGGGGTTAACAATCTTCGTAAAAGCGGTTTCTGATAGCTTGAGGGGTGCAGATTTGAAAATGGGTTGGTTATATAGGGGGTTTTGATGCTAAATATGTAAAATTTCATTCAAAACTGTATTTATCCCCAAAATAGTCAATTCTGAAAAAATCCGGAAAAGCGATATTCTTTTTGTAAGCCCCGTGACATCAAAATAAATTATCCAGACATTTCAGAAATTATGAAAATGTAAAGTAGACAAATGAGAAATGTTATTCAGCAACTTATTTAGGTGGTAAATCTATCTGCCTGAAAACGCAATGATTTAGAATTTCGAATTTTCAAAAAATTTATCATATTTTCTTTTTTTTTGTAAATAAACGCAAAACTTATCAGCCAAAATTTACCACTAAAATGAAGTACAACATGTGGGGAAAAAACAATCTCAGAATCGTTTTGATAAGTAACAGTGTTCAAAAGTTATAACCATATAAAGCGACGCAGGTCAGAATCCAAAAAATCGGGCTGAGCCTTAAGCTACAAAATGGCTGCGTCCTTAAGGGGTTAAAAAGAGTCTCCTAGATCAGCAGGTTATCTTCATGCGATTTCCATACTGCGGACCAGAATGTTGACCTTTATCAAGGGGAATTCAGACCTTTAGAATTAATGGAATAAATTATATTTACCATCAAGGAGTAATAGAAGAAGATCTTTAAAATAGTGGGAATCGTTGAGTGAGGTGTGCGGTCACCCGGACTTAGACCCACACATAAGTTGCATCAATATAGAGGTGGTTAGTGGTGGGGCCACTGTCTTGTCTGCAATGGAAAAGTTCCATGGCAGAAAAAATTTTAAAACTTTAAGATGACTTTTATTCTTTCATTTTGTAACCATGATGAGATTCGCCTACTGGCCGGTTATAGGAAAGCGATAAATCCTACACAGGTTGCTTGGTGCTGCTTAGTAGCAATATCTGTTAGTCGGTTTCCATATAAGAGCTCCCCTTTTTTATGAGGCAACACTTTCCATCGCTTTCTCTGGTCCACGTTAAGTGGTATATGCCATGTCACCATACAGCACAATGTAGTCCTATACACAGGCCATGTACTGATTACCAGATTGTAGACACCTGTGATGCTAAGTAGTGGACTCAACACAATTTAACCCCCAATTTAACCGTGATCACAATTTTTTTCAGTGGAACCATTATTTCTGCAGAGGCCTGTTTCATGAGTTCTGTTGAAGTATGGTTGAAAAACAATGGGCCACATTTACTTACCTTTCCAAGTCACGATCGCCGATCCGGAATGTCCAACGCACATGGATTGTGCCGCGATTCACTACAAGCGTGCGCCCGGTATAGTTCACCATCTTCTTCCCAGGGTATGTAAGTGCTTGGCTTGCAACACAATTTTAAAGTTAAATCCCGCAGTTTGTCCGAATCCGTCCAATTATCCGACGGGCCGCCCCCGATTTGTTGGCATGATTGTGCCAAAAGCCGATTGTGTGCGACACAATCTCCTTCTAAATCCCTTTCCCGGCGGCACAATCCCCTAAAAGTCGGAAAACCCAACGGAAATCTGGCCGCAGGACCCTTAGTAAATAAGCTCCAATGTCTGCCTTTCATTTGTTATTTTTCATAAAAATTTTTTTTTACTTTTGTCTAATTCACTTTTGTAAATTTCTGTGACCATTGTGGGTTTTTCCTTCATTAAATGAGAAGTACCAACAATTTTGTGTATATAATGGATATGAGTAAACGATGGTTGTCAGTGTTACATCTTTGGTGACTCGCTATAATATAACCTTTTAATCTTTCCTGTAATACGCAGCACATGATCATAAGGCCGAGTTATTGTTTTGTTTGCTCCCCACTGAATTCTCCAGTCTGTGGGATAAGATAACAAAGCCTCCATTATCCTGAGCATGAGCCGCTCTCATTTAGCAGTACAGGTCAGCAATTACTGGGCTTATTAACTCCTTTCTACTCTGTAAATTTCCTGGATTGGATTAGGGGTTTATTTCCACATGAATTATCTCCTTTATTCCAAGAAAATGATGTTAGGGGAATTTCGACAAGTGGGTTTGACTCATAATCCCACAATGAGAGAAATTGGCAAATGAGATAGTAAAATACAGCATTCAAGGCCATTCATGAGCAGATGTAGCACTGTCAAGGTTGACATTTAACTCTGCGGAGCTGTTATTTTGTGCATTGTGATGGATATGTGAGTTCAGATAATGAAGTCGGCTTATGTGGAGTTCTATGTAAAACCACAGAAATACATAAAGCTTGCCATATGACAAATTTATTACTATTAAGATTTTTTTCAAAGCATATATATGGCCAACTATTATGTTTTTAACATTACTATAATTTTAGTGTTATTTTAAGCTCCTTTTTGTAAAAAGTAAAAAAAATAAGACAAAAAAACTAAATTACCAACAAAAACATTTGCATGTCAATTAATTACATGTAAAGGACGAAGTTAGCTAACTAAAAAGTTAGCTTAATCATACGATTCTTTGACAGTAAACTAAAGTTACGGTGTTATGTTAAAGTCAACTGTGAGGGAACCTAAAAACAACTGCACTACAGTGCCAACATAGCAAAACTAAGTACAGACGGTCCCCTTCTTAAGAACACTAGACTTACATACGACCCCTAGTTACAAACGGACCTCTGGATATTGGTAATTTATTGTACTTTAGTCCTAGGCTACAATGATCAGCTATAACAGTTATCACAGGTGTCTGTAATGAAGCTTTAGTGTTAATATTGATTCTTATGACAACCCAACATTTTTAAAATGCAATTGTCACAGAGACCAAAAAAGTACTGGCTGGGATTACAATGATAAAATATACAGTTCTGACTTACATACAAATTCAACTTAAGAACAAACCTACATACCCTATCTTGTGTGTAACCGGGGATTGCCTGTATTACACTTTACATATTTAGACTCCATAGGGGCAGAAAGAGGGGAGTGTTGACTGTTAAAATGTTAACTTATCTCACTCTAAGACCCCTTACACAATCCTGCATGCCCACACGGGCTATACCTGGGGATAGCACACAACCGGGTGCAGGAGGGAGGGGAAGTGAGCACTCCTACCCCCTCCTCTCTCCATAGGAGGCCACGCTGTAAAAATGGCATAATCAAGGACATGTTGCGGGCTTCTGAATCAGTCAAGGTGCAGTGAGACGCTGGGTGCTCACCGCACCGTAACCGGGTGCCATACAACTCTATGGGGGCAAAGATATGGCTGCAAATATGGCCCCCATAAAATCATGTGCATGGGGCCTAAGGCTTCCTACATATAACATGAGAGACAATGGCCCAAAGATAGTCCGCAAGTCAAAACATTAGACTGCCTTCAAACTTGTGCGGGATAAGCACCTGCTCCATCTGTTGTGGCTTGTTGATCCGATCCCATCTAATGGCTCGTCAATAGATTATACTGTCATGATTAGAGATGAACGGGTCCAGGGTTTATGTGCGCCCTGTACAAACCTGAAATATTACTAGTCTGGTGGTCATGCATCCCATCTGGCTAATTCATACCCCTAGCCACTATCCATGGTCAGGCGGATTGGTCATTGGTCACTGTAGGGATGGATGAGCCGCAGTGATGAAAGTAAAATGTATGTTTTGGACCCCCAATGAAGTTAACCAACAATGCATCTCATAATGGCCAGTCTCTGTTCTGGTTATTTGATGGAGATCCACAGCTATTAACTCTCATGTTTTTATATCAAGAAACATCTTGACCTAATTTTTACACAAGAAAATATAAAACATTATGCCTTTGTCGTTGCAGCCAAAAAAAAAAAGTGAAATGTTAATAATGAAATCAAGAATTCTTTGTGCTCTTCAATACATGTTTAGTAACAGAGAACTGTACATGGGAAATACCATTTCTTCCTGTTTCTTATTAGTTGGATTTAGTCAGGCATTTTTTACATGTTTGGCAACATTTAGAAGCCTTATTTATAAGCCTGCCAGTCGTCCAGAGTAGCTGGGAATCCTCTGTTTATAACACCACAAAAGTCAGTTTCGCAAAATGGAAAAACATTATGGTAATGGTGATAATTTTTGATGCCTCAAAAAGGATACAACATAAAGAACCGCAAAAATACAAGCACACACAGGGCCGATGGATATGCTTGTAGTATGGGACTTAATTCTAACAAAAAAGCAACTTGGAATCAACATGTAAGTTCAGGATAAAAAACAAGTTACTTTTCTCTGTCTTGACTGATTTTGTCTCTTTTCATTTGTATTTCTCTTGCCCTATCACAAATGGCTCTATGCTATGCAGGGTTGGTTTTAGACAAAGTGGGGCTCTGGGCAAAACTAAAAGTGGGGCCCCAAAATAAAACTATTTAATGAACAGTCACATGCAGCAAGATACAGCCCTGCACAATAATAACACTTTGTAGTTTACAAACAGTAGTATGTTAAGGCAATCTGTAATATGGGATTGTAGGAGATGGGGTTGAAAGGAAACCTGTTACCAGGGACCATATTTTAACTACAGACAGGATGCAGAAGCCCATTACACCTGCATTGCAATAGCCTTTCTGCCTTCTCTAAGCATTTGCATTGCCATATAATTGTGCATTTTAACTTACCTTGTACCCTGACAGAATCCTCTGTTGAGTCCCAGGGGTTGGGCTCTGGTTTGGATGCATTTAAAAAAAAACAACACGTGACTTGTCTGTGCTGTTCAATCCTCATTTCTCACCTTTGTGCTCCTGTACAGCTCCTCCCTCCTGCTTCTTCACTCACAGGAACAGAGTTCATAGTGTGTTGAGCTGACATGTTTGGGGGAGGAGGAGCTGTACAGGAGCACAAAGGTGGGGGTTGAGAGCTTAGGAGTGCGCAGCACAGACAAGTTTTCTGAAATGTATCCAACCCAGAGCCAACCTCTGGGACTAAACAGAGAATTTTGTCAGGGTGCAAGGTAATTCATAACACACAATTATATTGTAATGCAAATTATTAGAGAAATCAGAAAGGCAAATGTGCAATGCAGCTGTAATAGTCTTGTGTAACCTGTTTTTAGTGAAAATGAGGTCCCTGGTTACAGGTTTACTTTAAAATCTAAAATTTTCTCACGTTTAAATTGTTATTGAAGAAAAGAGTTGTAAAACAGGCATAAAGAAAGGGAAACAATAGGATTGTAGAAACAAACAAAATAATAAGAAGCATGTTTGCCCGGGTTTCCTCCGGGTCCTCCTGTTTCCTCCCATATTCCAAAATATACTGGTAAGTTGAATAGATTGTGAGCCCCACTGGGAACAGGGACTGATCTAGCAAGCTCTGTGTAGCGCTGAGTAATCTGTGTGCGCTATATAAATAAAGGAATTATTATTTTTAAAATACAGTTTTGGCTCATCTTACAAATAAGGTCCATATATGAGAAAAAATATTCTATACATTTAGATAAGATAATATAAACTTTAATAACTTCCATAAGGGGAAATAATTTTATTACTTTTGTTACATACTTAAAGTGGTATTCTGGGAATATGAACTTCTGATGCAAAAATCAATATCACTCAATAAAACTCAATATCATTAGTCACAAAATGGAGCTTAAATAGTTTGCTTTCATGAGTCACAAAATTTTATGGGCTTTGTCAAGTAGGCAGAGTCCCCTGATCCTTCAGTTCCGAATTACACCACCTAACTCTTATTTTCTGCTCCCAGTGATGATCTAAAGACTGTCCTGCTCTGTTACCATAGTAATAGGTTATATTTTAATGACCCATTAAAATATCATCTATGCTTATTTTTGGAATATCCCTGTAAGCATTCCATAATGAAATCAATAAAATGAGATAAAACATAATGACATTTTTTTTTTAACAAAATTACCGTATATACTCGAGTATAATCCGACCCAAGTATAAGCCGAGGGCCCTAATTTTACCCCAAAAACCTGGTAAAACCTATATAATTTTTTTACTTGAGTATAAGCTGAGTTTGGGTTTTCAGCACATTTTTTTGTGCTGAAAAACTAGGCTTATACTCGAGTATAAATTGTACATTCCAAGCTTCCTACTGTAAGAACAATTTAATGACTTCTGCCACATTTTGTTTAACGTGGCAACTCACCTTACAGATGGCATCATTTCACTCACTTCACAGAGTCAATTGCCTACAGAATAAACTTGTGTTTGAACAAATTTGTACTCATATGGAGCCTCCCAAATCAACCACAAAAACTACTACTCATTACCAACTAATTTAAGGAATGCATCACATTTCCCACAATGGCGTAGGATCTCTTTGCTAAGATTCTTCTATCCACAGTCTCTGCGAATCCCAACAACTCTCCACCAATTACCGTACTGGATTTCTTTATAATACGGCCAATCGTACCCATGTCCCTTTTTGTCAAACATAAAACAAACTCTTGATTCTAGACTAGTACTACTCACATGCTTGGTATGTCTTCAGGGGCTAGAAACAGCTTTTATTATAATGCAGAAGAACGCAATTTTGATAAAATAGACTGTTTAAAAATACCCAAATTAGCCTGATGTGCTCAAGCTTACGTCACATGAGCTCCCCTCGGCTCCGCTGGCTTTCAATTTACTCATGCCCCTCACTGGAAAAGTTGCGTCTGTTCCTGCCCATTGATCTCGAGATTTGCAGAAAGCTGAGTGATGCCACCAGCTCCTTGCAAATCCAACAGACGGGACCAGGCGTGACTCGCCAAGTGAGGGGCATGAATAAATTAAAAGCCAACAGAGCCTAGGGGAGCTCAGGTGATGTAAGCTTGAGCACCCAGGCTAACTTGCATATTTTTAAAACAGTCTATTTTATCCAAATGGCACAGTTCTGGGTTATAATAAAAGCAGTTTCTAGCCTCTGAAGACATAACTGGCATGTGAGTAGTAGTAGTCTACAGTAGTTCTCCAGTCCAGGTGCTCTTCCATAAAAACCACCCAAAAAGTTATAATGCAGAATTCGGAGTTACACAGGTGTCAGCTCTCAATACAGGCGGTCCCCTACTTAAGGACACCCGACTTACAGACAACCCATAGTTACAGACGGACCCCTCTGCCCACTGTGACCTCTGGTGAAGCTCTCTGGATGCTTTAAAATAGTCCCAGATTGCAATAATCAGCTTAAAATTGTCTGCAATGAAGCTTTATTGATAATTCTTGGTCCTATTACAGCAAAAAAATTTGAAACTCCAATTGTCACTGGGACAAAAAAAAAATTGTCGGGAACTACAATGATAAAATATACAGTTTCGACTTACATACAAATTCAACTTAAGAACAAACCTACAGTCCCTATCTTGTATGTAACCCGGGGACTGCCTGTATTGGTTATTATTCTCATAGTTAAATAGTTAAATAAAAACTGTACAATGTTTGGTAAGACATCAGATTCAGGAAAAAAAGGATGCAATGAGGGGGATCTCGGAAGATGAGGATGGAGGAGACTGGAATGTGGGGAGTAACTGTGTGACTGTCCATACATTCGCCATTCGCCTTTTTCTAATGTATATGCCTTTATCTTCTAGCATAATGTATATTTTTTAGATTAGAATATCTGTATTTATCAGGGCTTATTCCAGGCAAAGCAAATGTAAAGTAAAATACCATAGAAGATAACATATAACCAGAAAAATGTGTTGTAGAGGAAATGATCTGCATTCTTCCATATATCTACAACTTCCTCAGGGCAGTGATGGGATGGATCATTCTATAGAGTGGAGCTTGGCACGTCCACCCTCCACACAGTTCCATCTATATTTTCTCTCTCAGCCCAAGTGCTTCTCCTCATTGTATCTTATACCCCAGACGAGAAAGATTTCACATGATTCACTTTATTTAGCAACCGAAACAATTAAAAAAACGTATGAAGTGGATTTACAAAGCCTTAAGTCCCGAGCAAACTATCTGCACAAAAAAAGCTGTGGACAATTTATTAATTTGTAGTCATTTTTGCTAAACAGTTGTCTAAAAGCCTGGTGCCACATCAATAAAACATCTTAGATAGTTTTGGACATTTCCATGACTTGTGCATGAAAAGGGCAGTGGTCTAAGGAAAAGGGAGTGGCTTTGGTAGTGTCAAGTCTTACGTTGTGTCAATAATTGTGCAAATTCTCAATATCTTGGTGCAATTTTATGATGTAAACTATTCAACTATAGCCACGGCTTTGTTACTGTAGCTGTGTGCTTAGGGTCACTTGTTGGAATGTAAACCTTCGGCACAGTCTGAGGTCCAGAGCACTATGGAAGAGGTTTTCATCCAGGATATACCTGTACTTGGCCGCATTCATCTTTCCTTCAATTGTAACCTGTGGTCCTGTTCCTCCCCCATAGTATGAAGCTGCCACCACCATGTGTCACTGTTGGGATTGTATTTGGCAGGTGATGAGCAGCACCTGGTTTTCTGCACACATACTGCTTAGACTTTACACCCAAAAGTTCAATCTCATAGTCTGGGAGTCCTTCATGTGTTTTCTTGCAAACTGTTTCCGGCTCTCATATGTCTTGCACTGAGAGGGAGAGGCTTCTGTAAGCCCCGACTGGTGGATGGTTGCAGTGATAGTTGACTTCTCCCATCTCCCTGCATCTCTGGAGCCACAGTGATCTTGGGTTTCTTCTTTACATTGCTCACCAAGGCTCTTCTCCCACGATTGCTTAGTTTGGCTGAACGGCCAGGTCGAGCAAGAGTTGTGGTCATCCCAAACTCGTTTCATTTAAGAATTATGGACAAATCTAGCCCCCCCCCCCAATAAAGTGGGAGGAGTGAAAATTGGCAGCAGGCAGTGATTGGCTGCTGTCAATGTTCAGGGTGTTTCCCTCACTGTCCTTATATAGATAGTTACATGACTGGCAACCTCCCAGAGTGTACGCCCAGCGGAGGCCAAGGGTGGGATGTTGTGGTACATTGCATCCATTTCGATGACTGCAATGGCCTCTGCTGAACATATGCATCACTCAGCAGAAGGGAGCAGGATGAAAAGAAGTAGCTTGCTGCATTTCTCAATCTGGTGTTTCCTACAGGATGTGACGTATAGTGGTCAGAAGTCATATGTCTATGTATTCAGCGTTTATGCAGAGAGCTTCACTGGTGTATATGCTGAGCCAAAAATTGGATAAAGAACATGAAATGGTATTTTTTTTTATTTGCTCATTTATATATCAGAACTGCACTATAAATACACATAATGAAATCAGTAAAATATGTTGTATACATTTTATGTCTACACAAATAAGAAATTTGAGGGGAAAATGCATATATAATGTAACCGCAGCCTATTATTAACCTCTGTATTAAAATAGTTTACTTACAGAAAATGAAAGGCTACGTGATTAATGTAAGCCATGTCCTTAGATGATCATAATGCTATGATAATTGAATCCAACTGTGGGGAATAAAATAGTGGCTTACACGCTGAGCCCTGCACTTAGATTTAAGAGGTTTTAGCAAAATATATGTAATTGTTGCAGAGTCAACAAAAACAATACATGGAAATTAACAACTCTTCAAAATTATATACAAACATCAGAAAAACCCAAAGAACCACATGCAAACTGAAAAATTATCCACATCCGTTGGCAAGGGATTGGATCGTGGGAACCTCCGTTTTGGTCATTTTTTTTACTGCTTTTCTTTATACTAAAATGTAAAAGTTTCAATTGCCCTGCAGCGCCACCTACTGGTTAAATGTAGTTCTGCATGTACTTAAAGAATATGATCCCGTTTAAAGGGGTTATCCGGGTTTTAAAAATTACCTAGGGCCAGGCTGGGGAGAGCTAGTTAAACATAATAAACCTGTACTTACCTCGTCCGGCGCCACTTCGATCCGTGCCCCTGTTTGTTTACAGGGGCACAGAAGCCGCGCACAGGGAGCTTCCGGTCCGCGATGTGGCCGGCTCCTCCTATCCGTCCCTATCTCTCAGCGTTGTAAGCGCTGGGAGATGGTGTCGCATGGGAGCATCCGGCCGGCCGGAAGCTCCCTGTGCGCACTTGTAATGAAACCGGCGCACAGCGAAGACCGACTGCGGCGCCGGACATCAGCAGCGCCGGACGAGGTAAGTACATGTTTATTGTGTTTAAATAGCCCTCCCCAGCCCGGCCATATGACATTTTTTAAACCCGGATAACCCCTTTAAGGTCAATGTAATTTACATGAAGAAGATTTGTATTGCTTGTCGATTTTCTAAACTCTGTGTAAAACTGCATGGGTAGTATGTTTTAAATACTATCATTTTGGAACAAAGTAGAGTTTAAGGAAATCTACCATTAAGATCAAGGATTTTAAACACATCACACTTACATGCTGGTGTTTGCTGTGTCTCGCTAGATCTGCTGTTCTTTTAGCTTTTTATGTCATTATTTAAAAAAAAAAGGCATTCAAAATTATGCAAATGAGCCTTAGGGGCTCCAGGCTCCATGGATGTTAATAGGGCCTGGAGCCCTTAAGGCTCATTTGCATAAATGTTAAAGCCTTGTTTTTGTAAAGATACAAGAGCATATGAAGCTAAAAGAGGAGCAGATCCTGCCAGAGGGGACACACACCTGTATGTCAGTGTACTTGGTTTACAGTCCTTCATCCTGATGGAAGATTTCCTTTAAAGGGGTGTTCCCATTTGAGCAAATATATGTCATTGCTTGTATAATGAAAAGTTCTACAATGTTCCAATATACTTTCTTTAACCCCTTAGCGCTCCGCACCGTAGCTGTACTGCGCAGCTTCCCACTATTGGCGCTCAGCGCAGTACAGCTACTGCGCAGAGACGATGCCGGTTCAGCGCTGTATAGCAGCCGAACCGGCATCGTTAGCCGCAGGATTTCAACGGTAATCTACCGCTGACATCCCCGGCTAACACCCGCGGTCGGAGTGGGCTCCGATCGCGGGCGTTTAACCCATTAAATGCCGTGGTCAACGCGACCACGGCATTTAACATGCCTTCCGGGGGTCTTTACCCCACGATCGGCCCCCCTGCGCCGTTTTCGGTGGGGGCGATCGCTGCTATGGCACCTCTGGGGTCCGATTGGGACCCCAGAGAAGCCTGAAGGCAGTGCCTTTAAGATGGCGTCTGTGACGTCATCTTAAAGGCAAAGTGTCAGCCTATGCATCTGCATAGGCTGGCACTGATAATACCCTGCAATACATCAGTATTGCAGAGTATTATCATGAACAAGCAATCAGATGATTGCTTGTTCATATCCTATGGTGGATCAAGTAAAAAATGTAAAAAAAAATGTTTTTCAATAAAAAATAACTTTATAAATCACTAAAAATGCCTATAAGCCCCAAAACATATAAAGAGACATATAACGCTCAAAAAAGTCTAAATCATAACACAAACCCCACATATATAGTATCACCGCGTCCGTAACAATCCGTAGAAGAAAACTAAATAACTATTGAACCCATATGATGAACGCCGTAAAAACCCGCCAAAAATTATGATTTTTACCTATTATATCCCACTAAAAATGCAATAAAAAGTGATCAACAAAACATATGTACTCCAGAATGATACTGTTGCAAAGAACAACATGTCCCGCAAAAAACAAGCCATGACCTCAAAAAAAGTTCCTAAATTTTCAACAATAGGTGATACCAACCCCAAAATGGTAACACTGGAAAAAGCATCTCATCGCGCAAAAAAAATGCCGTCACATGGCCCCAATAACGGAAAAGCGAAAATTTTATAGCCTTCAAAAGGGGGCAACGAGAAAACTAAAATCCTGGCAGCTGCAGGGTGCTCCTTCCCTTCTGCGCCTCGCTGTGCCCCCATAACACAAGTAATGTCCACATGTGGGGGGTCGCTGCACTCAGGAGAAATTGTAGAACAAATTTTATGGTGGGTTTTCTCTTTTTATCTTTTGGAAATGTGTAAATTTTAGGGCTAAATGAACGTATAACCGACAAAATTTGACCATTCTAAATTTCACCGCCATTTTGATTCAATTACTATGAAGATCTCAAGGGGTTAACAATCTTTGTAAATGCTGTTTCTGATAGCTTGAGGGGTGCAGATTTGAAAATGGGTTGGTTATATAGGGGGTTTTTGATGCTAAATATGTAAAATTTAATTTCAAACAGTATTTATCCCCAAAATAGTCAATTCCAAAAATACGGAAAATCGCTATTCGATTTGTAGGCCGCGTGACGTCAAAATAAATTATCCAGACATTTCAAAAATTATGAAAATGTAAAGTAGACAAATGGGAAATGTTATTCGGCAAGTTATTTAGGTGGTAAATCAATCTGCCTGAAAACGCGGTGATTTTGAATTTCGAAAACGGCAAATTTTTCTAAAAATTCATCATTTTTTTCTTTTTTTTGTAAATAAACGCAAAACTTATCAGCCAAAATTTACCACTAAAATGAAGTACAACATGTGGGGAAAAATTATCTCAGAATCGCTTTGATAAGTAAAAGTGTTCAAAATATATAACCATATAAAGAGACGCAGGTCAGAATCCAAAAAATGGGACTGAGCCTTAAGTGGTAAAATGGCTGCGTCCTTAACCCCTTCCCGCCGCGGCCCTTTTTCGATTTTGCGTTTTCATTTTTCACTCCCCACATTCAAAAATCTGTAACTTTTTTATTTTTCCATGTACAGAGCTGTGTGATGGCTTATTTTCTGCGTAACAAATTACACTTCAAAATGGTGGTATTTAATATTTCATGCCATGTACCGGGAAAAAAATTCCAAATGCAGTGAAATTGGTAAAAAACCCATTTGTGCCGTATTCTTGTGGGCTTGGATTTTACGGATTTCACTGTGCACCCCAAATGACATGTCTACTTTATTCTTTGGGTCAGTACGATTACGGGGATACCAAATTTGTATAGGTTTTATAATGTTTTCATACATTTAAAAAAATTAAAACCTCCTGTACAAAATTTTTTTGGGGAATTTTGCCATCTTCTGGGGCTAATAACTTTTTCATACTTTGGTGTATGGAGCTGTGGGTGGTGTCGTTTTTGCGGATTTTGATGACATTTACAATGTTATAATTTTTAGGACTGTACAACCTTTTGATCACTTTTTATAGAATTTTTTAAAAAAATTTAAATGGCAAAAAAGTGCCATTTTCGACTTTGGGCGCGATTTTCCGTTACGGGGTTAAACGCAGTGAAAAACCGTTATCATATTTTGATAGATCGGGCATTTTCGGACGCAGCAATACCTAATGTGTTTATGATTTTTACTGTTAAATAAATTTATATCACTTCTAGGGAAAGGGGGGTGATTTGAATTTTTAGGTTTTTTTATTATAATTTTTTTATTTTAACTTTTTTTTTATTTTTATTTTTACTATTTTTCAGACTCCCTAGGGTACTTTAACCCTAGGTTGTCTGATCGATCCTATCATATACTGCCATACTACAGTATGACAGTATACGGGGATTTTACTACTCATACATTACCATGTGCTGACAGCACATGGTAATGAATGGGTCAACCCGAAGTAGCTTCGGGTCTTCATGAGACCCGAAGTTACCATGGCGACGGATCGCCGCTCCCCGATGATGTCACGATCCACGGAAAGATGGCGGCGCATGCGCGCCGCCGTGTTTTTGAAGCCGCCGGCGGCGATTGCGGGTGTTACCGGTAAGCCGCAAATATGCAGCAAAGACTTACCGGCTATGGAGAGGGCTCGGCCCGCGAGCCCTCTCCATGTACCGGGACCCGACATGTGACGTACTATTACGTCACATGTCGGTAAGGGGTTAAGGGGTTAACAATTCCTCACAGTTTTCTAAATCTCTGCTTGCTGTCCTGCTATAGTGAGCTTCATTGTTTATTTCTAGTGGACAGAAATCTGACCATAGTCACAAAGGTGCACGGCTCGTTATAACTCAAAGCTGTGATCACTCTCTCATACTAACGAACTGTGCACATGTGTGACCATGGTCAGATTTCTGTCCACTACAAATAAAACAATGAATCTTTCTATAGAATGACAGCAAGCAGAGATCTAGAAAACTTTGAGCAACTGTGAGAAAGTATATAGGAAAATTGTAGAACTTTTCATTATACAAACAATAACATTAAATTGCCGAAATGGGAACACCCCTTTAAAGTTTTAACTTACATCTAGAGCTCTGAATGATACGACACCCAGGGGCATATTTACTTAGGACCTTGGGCCAGTTTTCTGTCAGACTTTGCATGTTATTTCATGTGCAAACTCCTTGCACATGTATTTAACCCCTTATCACCGACACTAGTTTTCTGCTTAAAGAGCAGACTTGATTTTTCAAATGGAAAGGCGTACGCGTCAGAAGAAGTACCCTTAATGACCGCCGTAAAAAGCCGATACGGCGGTCATTAAGGAGTTAAGAAGTGTCCGTGCCGACAAAACACACATTTCGTCACCGAAAGGCACGTTCCAGTGCTCAGTCGGACTGTGCACCACGTTTAATGTGCAATGTCCGACGGAAGTTTGTTGCACGCAACATGTAAAAGATGCCCCCCAAAAAAGTTGATGCACTCTTTCGGAGCAGTGCAGTGGGCGCCAGACTCATGAAGAATGCGCGCCAAAAATCCTGAACCTGACGCCCCCTGCACACTACACAGGCACTATTTTTAGTAAATGTGGGCCCTAGTGTCATAGAATAGAGGTGTCCTCACTACATCATAAGAATGGATTTGTGGTGTGCATCTGTAGCACGCTTTTCTCTCCAATCTCTAGCAGTCTCATAGAAGTGAATAGAGCAATAATCAGACACCCAACCCACCCATTCTTAACATCCACGGAGGTCCTGGTAGTGAGGCAGTAATCTTGTGGAGAGGTGTTAGGACTTATTCACACAAATGTGTAAAATACAAACCATATGATGGCTGATTCTTGCCATCACATCATTACAGGCAGTCCCTGGGTTATGTACAAGATGGGTTCCGTAGGTTTGCTCTTAGGTTGAATTTGTATGTAAGTCGGAAATGTATATTTTATAATTGTAGATCCAGGCAAAAAAAAATTTTCCCAGTGACAATTGGAGTTTTAAATTTTTTTGCTGTAATGGGACCAAGGATTATCAATAAAGCTTCATTACAGACACATTACAGCTGATCATTGCAGCTTGGGACTATAGTAACATCCAGAGAGCTTCACCACAGGTCACAGGGGGCAGAGGGGTCCGTCTTTATCTAGAGGTAATCTGTAAGTTGGGTGTTCTCAAGTAGGGAACCGCCTGTACTAACAATACATAATACCACCACACAGAGCCACCATATGACCCTGTGTGATTGACACAACTCATGATGACGCCTAGTAGGTTAGTTAGTGACAAAGGAAGAAGGGGCATCTAATACCTTACAGGTTGACAATGGGGTCCATCCAGAGGATTTCATTATGGTTTCTGACAGCCATGACTTATCACAGTTGAATTTCCCCACATGATGTCTTCGGCTGGTGCCACACGTGGCGCTTTTGTCTGCGTTTGCGAACGCAAACGCAGACAAAGTCGCGCCCACCGGGGCGGGCCTCGGCCCGATCGCATCAGCGTTTCTATGGAAACGCCTGCGATCGGGAACGAGACGCCGGTGTTTCGCGTTAAATTAACACGAAACACCGGCGGCTCGTTCCCGATCGCAGGCGTTTCCATAGAAACGCCGATGCGATCGGGCCGAGGCCCTCCCCGGTGGGCGCGACTTTGTCTGCGTTTGCGTCCGCAAACGCAGACAAAAGCGCCACGTGTGGCGCCAGCCTTCAGCTTCCCACAGAAGATTTCCACACTGCGCGCACAAAAATACCAAAGCCCCTTACAGTATAATGTCACCTGGATATCAATGCTGTGCTCCTCAAATATACATATTTATCTACTGTATATCCCCCAAAACACAACTGACCACACTGCCCCCCATATAAAAAACAGCTGCCCTCCTAATGTACTATAATATATACTATATTGCCCCTGAATAAATTATCATAGAATACCTCCGCTAAACTGATATACTTACAGAACCGTCTATTTTTTAGATACCAGACCCCATATACAGCCCGCCCAGTTTAATTAAAATTGTGCCACTATACACAGACCCCTGCCCGTCCCCAGTTCAATGACATACAGAACCCAATATACAGCCCCACTCCATGTTTAATTAAATTCGGTCCCTATAGTCAGAGCCCCAACCAGTTTAATTGTATACAGTACCCCACACACAGCCCCCCCCCCTAGTTAAATTGAGCCCAACTTTATAAATCGCTCCCCCTCATGTTTATTTACAATCTTGTTCCTATTGATTTACCCCCCCCAGTTTAAATATATACAATACCCCATATATGACCCCCACCCCCCAGTACCCCCACTTCGCATCTGGCCCCTATCTACAGATCAACTCAGTTTATTTATATACAGCACCACATAAACCCATCCTCCTTTTTATTAAGATCAGACCATCATATACAGATTCCCCCAGAGTTTGGTTACATAAACTAAATGTCCCCCAATGCACATCACCCCAGTGTAATTATATACAGAAACCCACAAACAACCCCCCCCCCAATAGTTTAAGATCCAGCCCCCATATACAGATCCTCCTTCCCCCTTTTTATTATATACAGCCCCACCAATACATTTTTATATCAAAAAATGCTAAAAGTAATTCTCACCCCTGCTCCAGCGATCCTATGCTGCTGCCCTTCTCTTTTATCGGCACTTTTACCGACTCTGAGCAGGGACTCGGGCAGCGTGACGTAATAGCATGACACTTATGTCCTTTCGAGAGCGGCAAAGACATAGATGCAACCAATATCCCTCATACAGTACAGACTTGCCAGCTGCAGGTGGGCGTTGTGGACAGCTGCCAGAATTGCTCACATAACAAACTGCTATTCCTCCGCCTGAGGCAAAATTCTCATCTCAGCTCATGGCAGATGTGGCACTAGAGGCCAAATATGACTAAGGAAGATAGTCTGTGCATGAAAGTTTTATATAAATGTAAGGAGCACCTGTATCCCCAGTGAAACAGCTGACTGTTCTGACGCCATAATTACAATACAGCGCAGTGGTCCCTAGGGAAACAGATGAGTCACAATAAGAGGCTGCAGGAGGAGCAGTAGTTCGGAGGCAACTAGCACCTCAAATCACAGTGTATTGTGATGTAGAATGGAGGATACAGGCAGTGAAAGACATATATACGAATATTTATCTTTGTTTGTATGCCAGTTTTCTGGCATATAAGCCCTGAAATAATTGCAATTACTCGCTAACCCCCTGGAATTGCAATAATTTCCTCCATTTTACACTACTAAGGGCTGTAGTATTGTACACTGGTGCAGCCGCTTGCAGGATACATCACTAGGCCGGATCTGCAGGGGAAGAGATTTCATCATATGCTGCGGCACCTTATGCCAGTACATGATAAATTCCCCACACAGTCTAGGATAGGATCTATGGGGAAGATTTATGAAGCTGTTTAAAAGTTGCCAGGGGCAAACAAGAACATTCTTACTTTTAGACAGCTTCATAAATCTGCCCCTATAACTTTTTTGCAACTATGGGGGGAATTTATACTCGGGGACTGGGAGAAACTACACCAGGTCCCTTCTTGCTGTTAGTGATATATTCCTCTACAGCGGTCATTTTGGACCAATCGAACCAAACAGAAGTCATTTTGGAGATCAAGCGGACATTTTAGTTTTAGCCTGGGGCGCTATTGACCTGTGTACAGCCATCGAAATGACTAGAGACTTCATCCAATGTGAAAGTGTTTAGAAATTACTGTGTTCTCACTCCTCTCTGCTTGAAGGCCATGTTGTGACTTACAAGGCTAACACAAGGCCAATTAGTATAGACATTCTGCCTCGAAGAAAACAGTGCACAATTTATTAACGTTTTCGGAAAATGTCCTGGTAAATTCATTATGGCCAATAGCATCTAAGCACCTTATCTCCTTGTCACACCCCCTATGCTGATTTTTCGGTGTTTATATATATATTTATATGCAGCTGCGTGTTAATAAATGGAGAGATACGCATCTTCTAAGAGACTGGTGTGTTTTAGTTTGTGCTCTTGTGTTAGGCCCTAGATAAAAATCTATATCATTGCCTATTTAAAAATTCACTGCAGTTGACTCCAGTAGGGGATGAAATTCATTGTGGTGATTTGTGATTTTGGGGGGGTTGGAGGTTTATAGTCATTCCTCCCAACCGTCCTAGATGGGTCTTCGGATCTGTCCCAGGTTTCAACATTATCTGCAGCTGTTGTTGAATGGAGATGCAGGAGTTACAGAACCGCACACAGCAAGTGACTACTAATATACTAAATACAAATACCAGAAGTCTTGTCACCCAGCTTTCTCAAATTCCTGAATGACAAACGTCCAATGGACGGCCATAACATGAGGTTGTGTTCACACCCAGCGTTTGAATTGCATTTTTAAAAGCAATTCCTACGTTCCATTGTTATTCCCATATACAGGGGATGTGAGGACACTGACCATATAACAGTGGTGGCGAACCTATGGCACGGGTGCCAGAGGTGGCACTCAGAGCCCTCTCTATGGGCACCCGCGCCATCACCCCCATCTGGATTTGATGATAAATTGCAGCACATGCATTTCCATTCGGCCGCGGACCGCCTTAACGGACTGCTTAAAAATGGCCCAAAAACGGGTTCAAAACGCAACAAAAAAATGAAACAAAAAAAAAATGTTTGATAAATGACCCCCCTCCCTCCCCCCATTATTTTGACCAAAGTCTTTGAATATTGTTACAGCTTTGACTAACTTATTTCAATGGAGCCAAGCTGCAAGACCTGCCACAACTCCCCTGCATGTACTGTGCTGTCATATAAGGTACCAGGAAAGAATCATTTTCAGAAATGACTCCTAGCAATTGAATTGCTAAAGAAAAAACACTGCACCATTTCATCTTCATGACAGGTTTCTAATTGTAAAAGTTTTAAACATAGATATGTTAAAAGACAGCATCTACCACATTTAAACCCCGGACTGAAGGTTCCTCCGTTCTGTCCTCAGTTTCCAGAACTTTCTGTGTAAACGGGACACAGGCGTAGCCGCGGTTTGGTCTCCGGAAACATGGCGACGCGTCTAGAGCGTGCATTTTGCTCTCTAGCGGCCGTGTGCTTTGTACGTCATCAGAAGTGGCCGCCGCTCCGGTAGACATGTGGATGGTACAGCATGGCGGAGCCAGAAAACCCCGTGGATTCCGCTCCTGCAGAAATTGTAGTCACGGCCGTAGAAGAGAAATTCTCTAAGACCAAGGTCCTGTCCTGCCTCACTCCGCCGACATTCTCGGAGGCCTGCGGCTTTATCACTAGGTATTCCAGCCTGGTGCTGAAGAAGCAGCGCAGACACCTAGCGCTGTCCCCCAAGTATCTGAACAAGAAGCGGAGCGGGATAAAGGAGTATTTGGACGCCGAGCTCCTCAAGTACAAAGCGGCGTAAGTGGATGAGCCCCTGCGGCCTATGTGTAGTATCCCCTCTGCAGCTGGGACTTGTAGTTCCACCCGGGAGTTGTCTTATGTTCTCCTCCTTCAGCTGTTCTGAATATAAATACGCAGATATGTGGATCCTTCTGATCAGCACTTGTTCACACATGTATTTACTACAGGGTTTGTGGCAGAAGTTTCCCGGCTGATCAAAGTGAACCAGGAAGCAGATTCTCTTTGGAATTGATGCAGATTATGTGAATCTGTGCTGGATTTTGAATCTGAGGAGTATTTTTAATGGGGTCTACGATCTGTTTTCATAAATCCTTTTATTATTGGCCCCAAGTGGTGTAAAAACATAATAAAGTAGTATTATCACTGTCCCTGGTAGGACTGTGGAGCCGTGATTAAATGTACCGAATTCACAAAGAAATGATAAATTCTGGAATGTATTTTAAATGTTTGTTCTATTCCTGATCTAATGATTTAGGCCAGGGGTTGAGCAACAAGGTCCACATTGTCAAACTACTCAATTCAAGGGGCCACACCAGTAACCAGCACCCTAGATGCACCAAAAACCTCAGTACAGCACAAAATGCCACCACTGCAAACAATAGCGAAGACCTCAGAGCAGATAATAGTAGTACTGGAGACCCCAGAGCACACAACATTGATAATGGGGAGACCTCCAGAGTAGTACATAATACCAGAGAATCCCAGATCAGATAAATCCTCTCCTTTTCTGGCTCCTCTTCTCTCTGCAGAACACTGCAGGTTCTCTCCCCCACGTACCGCTCTGTGTCCCGCACTGGTTGTATGTGGCGGCATCAGGACCCAGAGCAGAGCTGTACCTGGCACAGTAGTGGACCCGGAAGTAGCTCCTCTGCTATAGATTGGAGGAATAAACCAGTCAAAGCAGAGAAAGACAGGCACTACCCATAGTACAAATAATGTGAAATCCCTGCATCCCATAGGGACATGAACCAGCAAAGAAACAGTCAGATGCGTACATGGGTCTAACAAAATACATCAAACAAGTTTATTGAAAAAATCGATATGAAAAACATGTGAACTATAGGACAGTATAAAAACACTTAAAAATACACCCATATGGTGTATATCCTTAAACCCCACTGCTACAATCTGCCTAAAGAACCAAGTATAGAAAGTGATCAGTAATATGCAATGGTGATTAACACCAATACTAATCCACACAATTAGTAAGATGTATATAAATCCAGTAAATGTCTGCCTACATCCATGGCCACATAATACAATACCCAAAACTAGGTCCGTGTACTGGAAGTGCTGGCGCAGAGAGGTGCAGGTGGACAGATCCCACGCGTTTCGTCACCCATTGGTGACTTCCGCAGGCTTACTGACTCCATAGCGCTGGTACAGTGCGGTGCCTTCTTTAATCACAAGTCTCTGAGCATCTAAGCGCACAGTGGTGATGTCACATTGGCACCACTCAGACTAATATAGGCCACAGAAAGCAGCAGTAATGTAACTTTTGAGCCAAAGACTGGCAGTTATGGTAGGAGCCATTTTGGGCCAGAGACCTGGACCAAGTTATGTATTACTACTATTTTACCTGGGACAATAGTACAAAAATTTATGAAACCAGGCAACCCCTTTTAAATGAAGAGACCCTAGCGCTCAGAGTAAATCCGCTTGTGCACAGGTGTTTTTTTTTCTGACACGCCTGCTCCGTGTGTGAGATTGACTGGACTGAATTTAGAACTGCTGAGCTAACCTAAGCTTGTCCTTTCTGTGCAGCAGTTCTAGGTTTGCTCTTGTAAATCCAGAATACACATTGAGCAGGCTTGTGGGAACATGTACAGTTTCCGAAGACCAGTTGTCCACATGCAATTCATGCTTAGAAAAACGTTCCATGCACTGGAGGGTATTCCCACACCAAATCTGGTATCACTGGACTCGGCGTGTCACTTCAGAGCAGTGATACAAGGTTTGGTCCAGGAAATTTCCAGCACATGGAGCTTTTTGTTCCACTTCCTACCTAGTAAAGCAGGTGTCGAACCCAGCAGGTAAAGTTTTTTTTTTTTTTTTTTTTCTTTTAACCTGAATATTTGGATTGACACCTAGCACCCTCCCCATTTGCCTGTTTAAAGTTGCAGCAGGGCTTCCTCTCAAGGCTTCTCATGTCATGATAGATGTTTTCTGATTGTATCCTTGTCCTCTCACTTCTAGATTGGAAGGAGTCCCTGTGGCATATGATAATCTAAAGATAGTTGGTGAGCTGGGGGATATATACGATGATATTGGATTCATTCACCTCAATATTGAAGCAGATTTTGTCATATTCAAACCAAGGCGTGGATCAAGACTTGTGGTAAGCATCTATACGTAATGCCTAAAATATAAAAAAAAATGGTAAAGGGGATCATGTCTTATGGTATGGGTGGTCAGGCTATTCTGCACTGTTGTACACAAGGTAGGTAAACTTTACTCCAGTTGTGATTGTTCTGTTCACTAGGACCCCCAGCAATCAGGGTAAGGGTGGTGTCACATATTAGCGTTTTGATTCCGTTTTGTAACAAGATCAAAATGAACTGGGGCGGCCCGCGGCCGATTGCATATGTCTTTGTATGCAAAAGTGCACAGTTGTCAATCAGGGCCCAGTGTCTTGTATTGTGTAAATGCGAGTCACCGGGCGGCGATTGACAATCGCATGCGTTTGCGTACAAACGAACATGCGATCGGCCGCGGGCTGACACCGGGCGCTTTGACTCAGACCTCTAAAGTGGGACACCACCCTAAAGGGTCCCTTAGGTCTTTTTTTTTTTTTTTTTTTTTTTTTTTTAGTGCCGCGTACTAAATTGAAATGAATAGGCGCAAATAGTCATCTTTATGGGTTTTCCAGTAGAGTCATCATGTAACTTGTTCCATAGCAATAAATGGAATGTAGGGTTAACATATTGGGTAGATTCTGTACTGTAAGGCAATGTTAGTTTGCTGTTCTTACACTCTTTGCCAATACTCGGGGGATTGTATTTTAAAGGGAACCAGTCATTTAAACTAAGCGTCTCTAACTGAATATCTCTTTGAAAACTGCTTGTAAACATGCCTGAAAAGTTCCACACTCTATTTGTAAAGTTGACTCGCCATCTATGCATCTTCTAGCTCTTCTATGCCTCCCTGACAAGGGTTCTGCTTTCTCTTCAGCCGTCATCCCGACTTAAATACATCATTCAGCCCCTCCCTCGGGAATGAGAAAAACTTTGGCTGTGTCAGTGACTCACTGAAGAGAATTCCTGAGGGAGTTGAGAGAGACGCAGACTGTATGTGACTAGTTGAAAAAGTGTTCAATCGTTCATCCCTCCCTCAGGAATTCTCTTTGGTGAGTCACACAGCCATTGTCTCTCTCATTCCTGAGGGAAATGAGCTGGAGGTGCGGCTGCGCAGGAATGACTTTAATATGCTCAAAGGAAAGACTGATTGGATTCTCATGGTAGGGGTGTCATTTACATAGATACTTAGCCAACTTTACAGTAAGGGAATAAAAGAATAACAATATAGTGATATTTGCACTGCTGTATTATAGCAGTTTTCAAAGATGCGTCAGTGTGGGTTAATTCAACTAAATCTTAAATTGCCCAGTGTCCAATGAATCAAGTTCTTGCAACAACTTTCCCATTCCAGCACAATACAAAGATTTTAGATCAATCAAGATTTTAGGTCTTATGGTGGAAAACCTGGCTAGCCTAATGACAGTCAAGTCAAGAGTCAACCAGAGCCGAAGACTCTTTGCCGCACTTGAAGGATCCAATATGAGATCCTAAGACTAAATTATCTCTGTGGATATGGTTTGTCAAAGTCAGGCGATCCCTTAGAAGGTAGTGCCCTGCTAAAGGTAGTTCAAAGATTTCAAGAAATCTGTAGTAAATATGGAGCAAAAGTTGTCAAATAATTTGATTCTGATTGGGCCGACTTCTGTGACCTCCCTGTTGACTTTGTGCATGTACATAACATAGAAATAGTTTCTTTTTCATTATTAAGTTGGGATCTCATCAAATTAAACTCTATTTTTTTTTTCCCCAGGGTGTTGTCAACAAGAAGGCCCCCAGTCACTTTGGCTGTCTGGTCTATGGCTGTTTTAATGCCTCCATCCCAAGACCTCAGAAGTTTTCCGTAGCAAAATGGCAGCGCCTGAATGTGAATATTGGGGATCAGATGGAATTCATAATCAACCGCCTGGATTCAGACGCAGTCGGTGTCTTTTGCATTCGTGGCAGATTAAATGCGCGGTAAGTTTTATATACATATACAGATTTCATGAATAATTGTGGGAGGTCCTATGGGGAACATTATTCGTTAAGATGGTTAAACTTTAGATGTCCTGTTATTTTTCTTAGTCAACACCAAATAATGTGACCAAATTTTAGGTGCATTTATCAAGCCCTTTGTTAGTCAATATCCTTTTTTACTTAACCATCCCACATTTTCCTACAAGTCTTTTTGCATCCCTGACAACCCCGAACAGTGAGGCAAGACCTAGAGGTGGGATTCTGAGGCAGTTTACTCTGTGTAGTGCTTTGTCAATGTTAAACAGGCCCTAATTAGAGCTGACCTTACTCCTCTGGCCACTAAGCAAAGCAGGGAGCTAGCTGCTTCCCACACCATACATTGTCATGTCTGTTCATTGGTAAGAAAATGGAAAGTGGCTGGCAGACTCCTCCTGGTTATGGAAAATAAGCTGTGTTAACATCCTCCTATTTAGGGTGCATTCACACACCTGTTTTGTTAGCCACAGTTGGGCCCCTCGTCTGTCTATGGAGGGAGGAGAGGTGAAGAGCGCTCACCCCTCCCACCTCCTCCTCGCCTGGGATCCGGTCCAGGTGGTGGGATTGAGCCCATAGATTTGGAGTCAAGGTCAGAGGCTCTTGATATATTGGCTGTGCCGGAGACATGGGGATTGCATCATATAATAAATCTCCCCAAATGAGTCCATAGTACAGCAATGATTTGTCTGTTCCTCAGATCATTGATGTGTACTAATAGGGCTATTGGAATAGCCCTGGGCAGTACTATCTAGGTAGAGGATAGAACAAAATCTGGAGACTTTCATAATAATGTTTTGTGGGCAACTGTGTTATAGAATGTGTAAGTGTAGGAAGCTATTAGCCCAGGGAATCATCCGTAATTATATGCATTTAAATCCCCTCGACTCTTAAGTCTCTAAGGAGCAAACTCTTTCACCACAGTTAACCCCAATAATCTACCAGTCCCCTCAGTGTGTGAAATGTCCTTTCTATGTGCAGCCTTGCCCATATATGATTTTAAAAAAAAATCTCAAGTCAGGTGGAAATGAGCAGAGAAGGGTCATGTTTTGCCTCTGATAAGTTAGCAGGTTGAGAGTTACTTTAGTTGCTTTTATCTTTTTGGTTCTACAGCATCTAGAAACATTTATCATATAGTGTCTCCCATTAAAGATAAGAATTTCATCTTTCAGATCACATCAGGCTTGTGGTTCCGTTAGCTAAAAAAACAGAAATACAGGTAGTTAAAAGAAACGGGTGAAACTGGGTCTTTATCTACAGCTTTCATTTCCAACTATTTATTTTATTTACTGCCTGAAGCTCCAGTTCTATAGATTACAGAACCACAATCCTGGTGTGATCTGAAAGATGTGATTCTTCTCTTTAAAATGACGCCATGGTTCTAGATTTTATTAAGGCAAAGTTAGGAGTGGGTGGCATCTAAAGCGACCCTCCATCCTGCAGCCTCTAAACTAGACACCGCTCTGCCAAAATATTACTTGTCTCTGCTAATTTTTTTACATGATTTCAGAGATTTTTATAGATTTTTTTTTTTTTTTTTTATATGGTGTGGCTTTCTGATTGGCCATATGTCTGGGTTGCAAGTCACTAAACCGAACTTAAAGTCTGCTCATCTTAACTAGTGGTCTAGTAGCTCAATTTCTGATGACAGGTTCCCTTTAAGATGGTTTTCCAATGCTCAAAATAAATGGTGACACCTACACAGTGAAAAAAAAGTATATTGAGCTTTCAGACCCACTTTAGAGTTTGGCTTGTGAATACGGATGAAAGCTGTTTTTAGGCTATTTATAATGTATCTTTGTGAAAGCTGTGCCTGCTTGTAAGCACATCAAAGTGATGAAAAGGAAGGAAAACCGTTGTCATCATTTGTGAATAAGTCTCCTGTATGGCGCTCTTAAAGTGCACACCTTGTTTATCTAACGATGACTACCGGTGTCCTTTTATATGCATTTGCCTCTGCTAGAATGGCTTGGTTGTCTTTGAAATGCATATCCAGAAAGGATGAATATGTATGTGTTCATGCAAAAAGTGACCCCTGGGTTTCTTCCTTTTCAGGATGGAAGCTGAACTAGAGGAACTAGAAGATCTAGTGCCCAATGAAGAGAATGCTAATCTACCACAGGATGAAGAGCAGAAAGGTTCAGAAATTGACGAGGACGGATCAGATTGTGAGACGAGTTCAGTCTCGAGTCAAAAAAGCAGAAAACGTGTGTTTGAAGAAATTGTTTCACAAGAAGAAACAAATGTGAATTCTGAAGAAGCTCCGAAGAAGAAGAGAAAGAAACCCCAGGAGGCCCTCTCTCAAGATCAGTCTGAAGAAGCTGGTGGATCAGGAGATAATTCTGCCACACAAGAATCTGTGATGGAAACCTCTCACCAGTCATCAGAAATAGCTCTTAAAAGAGAGCGTAAAAGGAAGAAACTTCAGGGATCTCTACAAGACTCTGTCAATGATGCAGCTGCAGACAGTAGTGTAGTTGAACTTGACAGTATATCAGTAGATCCCTCAAACCAAGAACATTCAACCAAAAAGTCTAAGAAAAAGAAACCCAAGGACCACTCTGACCTTGATAATAGCTTGATAAATGGAGTTGCAGAAGATTCAGTTACCTCCACAGATAACACGTTAGAAGCAGAGCCTGGAACAGCAAAGAAAAAACAGAAGAAAAAATATAAAGACTTTTCTATGATCAAAGATCAGGATCCTGCTAATGGGGGCGACCCTGCTTCATCTCACGAAACTCCAGCAAACAGCTCAATCATCCAATTGGAAACCCCCACATTAAAGAAACACAGAAAGAAGCTCCAGGGGACGCCAAGCCATACCATAGAGGTGTCCGAGAATAACAATACTCTGGTCACCCCCAGCCAAGATGATCCTACAGTCAAGAAGAAGAGGAGGAAAGAGTCATTGTAGACCTCGCTGTTCAGGGTTTTGTAAATTCTTATATTGTTCTAAAAAAAATATCTATTTTAATATTTTTGGAAATCTGTAATTTCAATAGTTTTAAATGCAGGGCTGTACAGTGAATTGAATTGCCTGAATACAACATCTACACAGCACAATTGCCGCGTTGCAGTCAGCGATCACTGTTCAGTTCAGGACTAATAACAGGCTGCCAGGGAGGAAAAAACTTTGGCAATTGGTTCACAGTAAATTAAAAATAATACATTTTTGCAATATTATTTCATTGCTGCCCTGCAGCATCTCCTCATTACCAAATCTTATATGGGCTCCTAGTCTCTGTCCTGTCTCAATTCACATTAAATAGCTGCTCAGCCAAGTAGTGGCCACTGCACTGTGCCTCCTCAGCCAGTCATTGGATAAGTTGCACTTCCTGTCTGCTGATACGGGAACAGGAAGCAGGAATTAAAATTAACTTTAAGTTGGGTGTGGCAAGAGATTAGTGTGATGAGCCTAGCTGTTAATATTTAGACCTACTTCGAACCCTACTTCCAAAGTTTTACCTTTACCACACCAGGCAACCCTTGCATGTCTGTTTGTTACATATAAAAAGTTGTACGCAGAATTAGTAGATGAAACCATCAGATCCCATAGTTTCCAACATTAACATTGGGGCCTTTTTGTTTGAGGCTAACCTTTTTGTTTTATGATAACAAGGTTATTGTTTGATGGCCGTGGATCACAAAGGAGGAACAAGCAAAAGAAAACTGCGGCTGTAACATGAAAACAAGTCCTGAGATCACTAATGCATCGTGACAATGTCAATTGCCATTTGTTTTTCCCCAGTTTATCCGTTCTATCATAGGTGTTCTCTTGGACGTCTTCAGAACAAAATCTACACCAAAAATTGCACACAATAGAATCTGGTAATGTGTGCTGTTCTCCCGGTCACCTGACTTCATCCCTCAGCTGCTGTCCTCTCAGTGATGGAGTGTGAGCATAAGGAAAAAAAATAAATAAATGTGTGTGCATGTGACATGCCCCGACTTTGGACTGCCGTGGTGCACATGGTGGCATATACAAGGGTTGTTTGATTCATCCACAGATGTTAAATAAAACAAACCAAAAAAAAGGTCTTCCGCTCTGTTGCTCCCTTTCAATTATCTAATAGCTCGGAACTTCTAGATCCGAGGTGGGCAATTAATTTTCCTATGGGGCCACGTGAGAATGAGGGCCAGGCTAATATACTTTACCCAGTTCTACCTAATATTTATATACAGTATGTAACCCATCCCTACATAACAAATACAGTAAATAAAATATTTAAAGGATTCAATGCAATATGGAGGGCCTAATTGTATCCAGGGCTGCAGAGTTGTTAAGCCAAATCTCTCATTCCGCAATTTAATGAACTTCAACTCCACAGTCCTGTTTTCCTGCTCACTATCACAGGGCTTGAGAAAATGCAGCAACCCTTCCCTGTGCCTTCTTCCTCTAATCTAAAGCAGAGGAATTTTACTCCTGAGCATGTACATAAAGTGCAGCCTGTCTAGCCATGAGTTGCATTCCGTACCCCACTGATTGGGGGGGAGATTCATGATGGCTTCTCTGACAGTTTTCTGGGGGAGGATCTACATGAATTGCCCTGTCCCCTCCAGTTTATGGCTTTCTCTGACCTGTATGCCACTATGGCCATGTCGGGGCAGGGACCGAAGGTGTGAATGCCTAGCCCATAACATTTTATATAGTCTTTGCCGGTTTTCAGGCCCATATTTTGAGTTTTCTTAGTGAATATTTGCACAGGACCAGCAGTGGGGGAGCGAGTTCTAAACACCAGCCTTAAATTCCCCCTAATGAGCACTTTCATAACTAATGTCAGATGATTGGTGCATGAGGCGGTGAGTGCATCTGAGAGCGGCATGTGGAGGAGAGGGTATTATGTTCTGGGGTTGTCTCCACTATTATTATCTGCTCTGGGGTCTGCAATATTCTGGTCCACACTGAATCCAGTATTTGGATTTGGCCTGGGGTAGCATTTAGGGCTACACTGTGCTCACTGTGCCCAACAATGCACATGGACACACACAACAAATAGTTACTGCAGTATTAAAAAGTGTGTACACAAAAAACTGAAAGAAAACAGAACTTCCTAGAAATTTTGGTGTGTCTAGTCAGGGGTCTGTCTCCAAAAAATGGAGGGCAGTTTGGGACTGTTGTGTTAGTGGCCTTGTGTAAAGTTTGTAAGTGTCCAAATACAGGTAAGTACCCAACTGGCCCTGGTATCCCATAAATAGACTCCCGTCCTTACAAGGGCAATACCTTGTACTTTACCCTGCTTGACGCTCATGCCCCTACCGTTTAAGGGGTTTTCCCACAAACATAAGTTAGGCCCTATCTACAGGATAGAGCCTAACTTGCTGATCGGTAGGGTCTCAGTGATGAGACCCACACAGATCACGAAAACAAGGGGTCCGATGGGGTCCCATGTACCTTCGTCGGACCCCTCGTAGCTCTGTTAGAGCAATGGAGCACACAGCTGCGCATGACCGTTCTGCTCCACTAATCTCTATGGAGCTGATGGATATCACCAAGCCCCACTGGATAGTGCCTAACTTGTGTTCGGGAAAACCTCTTTAAAGGGGCAGTGGCCAACAGTATATATGGTATGACACAGAGGACTATATAGTAAGATAAGTATCTCACAGGGCAGTGTTGGCGAACCTATGGCAAGGGTTCCATAGGTGGCACTCAGAGCCCTTTGTATGGGCACCCTTGCCATCACCCCAGGGCATGGTTCGCCAGACAGGACTCCAGGTCTCTTGCAATCACAGGCAGCCCAGGACCCTAGAAGTAAGCTACAATGAAGATCCAAACTTCCCCTTCTTTCTACTCTATTGGTGTCCTCAGATGCCTATACAATTTAAACCTATGACGGAGCAGGGAGTAATACGTTACTGCTTAAATTGTGACTTTGGCACTTTGCGAAAAAAATATGTGGGTTTTGGTTGTAGTTTGGGCACTCAGTGTCTAAAGGTTTGCCATCACATTCATAAGGGAATGGGATGAAATAAAGCGGGTATACTGTAGCTGCTCACTTACACCCCTCTGTGCCATAGTGCACAGTTATTAATCCATCTGGGCTTTGTCTGGAGAATTGTCCAATACCAGTCCTCCCCTCTCTCTGGATATGGTACTGCGGCAGTCGCTGTGATTCTTACTACTTTAGCATCACCTCCGTGATGTTGATGTGTATGTCTAGTCAAAGGTTTGTCCCTTTTATTGCAAATGACACCCGAGTGGCCTGTACAAGTGGCTTTTTAAATGACTCCTTTTGTCAGACAGTTGATAAAGTCTTTGATGATAAAGAGTTCCCCAGTTTCATTACTCACGAAAGTCTTGGAAACCCATATAAAGGCACAAGCAGCACAGTTGCCCCCACATAAGAAGCCTCCTAATGGCTTCTGTTCCGGTTGCTACAATGTGCAGGTTGGACGTTCCAGCCAGAACGCGCTGCGAGTGTCATGTGAGTTGGACTCGTCACACTACACTAGTTAGTGGCCTTATTTGCTTAAAAATAAATCTCCTTTTCAAGACACTTGTAAAATTGTCCTGTAAGAAGCAAAATAATCTAAATTGAGCAATTTATTTAAAATATGTTTAACCCCCTAACGGCTCTTTTTAGTTTTTGCATTTCCATTTATTGTTCCCACCTTCAAAAATCTATACAATTTTTATTTTTCCATGTACAGAGCTGTGTGTGGGCTTGTTTTCTGTGTAACAAATTGTATTTTCCAGTAATTGAATCTAATATTCCATGCCGTGTACTGGGAAGCGGGAGAAAAATTCCAAGCGTGGTGAAATTGGCGAAAAAACGCATTTGCGCCACTTTGTTGAAGGCTCTGCATTTATGCTTTCACTTTTTATTTCAATGGACACCTCCACTTTATGCCTTGGATTGGAAAACAGGATTCCCTTAATGGCAGCTCTGCCTGGGAGTCTATTATAGACTCTTGGTTGTGATAGTAACCAATCGCTCATGCCGGGATGCTGGAATTTAAATGCCTCCAGTGGCTTTTCCGGAGGCATTTACATGGTTAACACACACAATCTGTGCAGAAAACACCCACCTGATACAGAGAGGGATCGGCCCTTGAACTCTCTGTATCCTTCCACTCCTGACGCGTGCCACACTACTATGTCAGATATTAAAAGGAATATGTCAGCATTTGTGAACACTTAAAACTTTAGGACGTGTTAGGTGGCAGCCCTGAAGATCTGCTTGATCATGTGCTCATCAATGATTTCAATAATGGTAGGGCTGTGAACATTTTACTAGATTCTAGGATTGTAGCTTATCCAAACACAATGGAGCTTATCCTAAGCAAGTCTCCAGTATCAGAAATACTGAAACAAAACTAACAAACACATACGTAGGACAATTAATAGTCACACTGTACATCCCTTTCTATGTACAGGCAGTCCCCGGGTTACATAGAAGATAGGGTCTGTAGGTTTGTTCTTAAGTTGAATTTTTATGTAAGTTGGAACTGTATATTTTATAATTGTAACCCCATCCAGATTTTTTTTTGTTCTCTGTGACAATTGGATTTAAAAAATGTTGGATTGTCATAAGAACCAGGATTAACACTAAAGCTTCATTGCAGACACCTTTATTAACTGTTATAGCTGTTTATTGTAGCCTTAGGCCCGTTCCACACTTGCGAGTGCGATGCACTCTCATCACTCTCACAACGCATGCTGCCGGGATCTAACGGCACGAACGCTGCACACCGGGAATGAACTGACATGCTGAGTTCACTCCCGGTGAGCAGCTTTCGGGCTGTGCGATCCCGGCAGCATGCGTTGTGAGAGTGATGCGAGTTCATCAAGTTTGGAACGGGCCTAAGGCTAAAGTACAGTAATCTACCAACATCCAGGTCCGTTTGTAACTAGGGGTCGTCTGTAAATCAGGTGTTCTTAAGTAGGGCACCGCCTGTATGTCTTTATTTTTATATGTCCAGCCAGAAAATGTTACTTTACAATCTATGTAATATGAGTTGACTCTATTAATGATGCACTGAAAATGTTGGTTTATTTTTACCTGAATTCATCCCTTCGTATTTAATATGTGTGTAGTGATTCACATCCTCTCAACAGGCTTAATACAGAATGTATTGATATCAAATTACTTGTTTCTTCTTAAATGTAACCACATGATGGCGCTATTGTTCCACTAGTTAATTGCAATCTAGAAAGTATTTCAAAACCAAATGTTACTGTTCCCCTGTATGGCTGTTAACCATTAGGTTACACTTGTTTTAAGTTATGCAGAATAACAGGGCAATACAATTTATGTAAAAAGTCTTTTGCCGGCTGCACATGAACATGTTCTGTCTGTGGAAAAGTAACTGTGTGCTGATCAGATCCCATGTGTCAAGCGAAGTGAGTGGACGGGAGTCCTTGCATCATATTGAGTCCCTGTCTGCCGGCTGAACAGCAGTGCCATAATGTTATAGCATTTGGGAACGTGCAAATTTTGCAGTGGTGTGCTAAGTGATGCAATGTTTTCCCCTCTTTTGGGCATTTGGAGGTATGTTTAATCTGCTGAGCTGTTAAATTGTCAGCTAATGCAGAGAGAATTAAATGGCACCTAGCCAAGGAAGGGAGCCCCACTATTGTGTGTGTGTGTGTGTGTGTGTGTGTGTTTTCTTAGTTGACTACATCTTATGCAAGATGTTCCTTGTATCACAAATAAGTGTATCTGTACATAAAAGTTTTGCTTGTGGAGACAAAATAGATACAAAGGAGTTTAAAGGGAACCTGTCATCTAAAACCAACTCAATAAATCCCCCAGAGTACATTATACAGGACTGCAAATATATCTTGATGCTTCTTCTGCAGGACCTGGGCGTTGCACCAGTCTTCAACAAAATGACTTTTATTCCCCCTGCTTGTCTGCCAAAGACCCGTTGAAGGAGGCAGAGCTTTTGGATGCAGTCAAACTCCCCCACCTTCTCAAGGTGGTTCCTCTTTTTAAACCTGCCCCTCTACCCTGCTCCAAGGCATGGTAACTATTTTTTGAAATTCATTTAAGGGTCGGCCTGCATGTCCCCTGACCTGCTCCACTGTGCAAGTGCCTGTAATGTGCAGGTCATAGCTAGCCAGCAGTGCTCCGGTGTGCACACGCATATCACTTGCACGGTACATGACTGGCGCATGCATGGTACACCAGTGCAGTCGGGCGGGGACAGTTACACAGAGCTGGGGGCAATGCGGAGGGCAGGTTTACTAGGATGAACGGCCTTGAGTAAGTTTGACTGCATCCAAGAGCTCTCTCATATCCTTCACTGGCTCCGTGACCCAAGCGGGGGAATAAAAGTCATTTTTTTGAAGACTGGTGCAACACCCAGGACCTGCAGAAGAAGCACCAAGATATATTTGCAGTATAGGTGCAAACTGTTTGCACGGGTATTTAAAAAGTCCCTGCACATGGTGCAGTTTGCACTGTTGCCCCATTGACCCTTTTGGCTTCTGCCATCACTTTTCCAGACTTTTCAACTAGAATGTTTTATTCCTATGCAGACATGAACTTTGCCACAATGAGTCTTGGATATGTAGCAAGATGCCTCATCTCTTGCCTGAGTGCTAGTTATTCTCACTGCAATGTTTTCCATGGCATTCCCTGGTTTTCCTGTGGGATTTGTAACAGTCATTCTTGTCATCCCAGCAGCAGTTTATCCTGTTACCAGTACACCACAAATACCAGGAATCTTTGCCCACCTTCCAGACTTCACTGCATGATGCCCCCACTCCTCAGAACTTTATGTAACATCTCTTACTGCAACAGGTTCAATTTACAGGCAATAATATTGGTACCCCTCCTCTTCCCCAGCATGGTAAACTACCTCTCTCAAAATTACCCCCTACCCTTTATATGTATCCCATTGCTATCCGCATCCTTGTAATGGTTACAGCTAACATGTCTTTCACAAACTTCCACCCCTGTACCTCTCCTTGTTCCAGATACAGAACAAATAAAAAACATTTCTTTTCTAGTGCCAAAGCCCCAATCAAAAGCTTCCTTCTCTTATTTATAAGATTTAGGGCTGTTTTACATGGCCATGGTTGAAGCTCGGTGTCTGAGTGGGTAGCACTTCTGCCTTGCAGAACTTGAGTCGTGGGTTCGAGTCCCACCCAGGTCAACGTTTGCAAAGCATTTGTATGTTCTCTCCGTGTTCGCGTGGGTTTCCTCCCACACTCCAAAAACATACTTGTAGGTTGTTTAGATTGTGAGCCCCATGGGACAGGGACCAATTTGGCAGACTCTGTGCAGCGCTGCATAATCTGTGTGCGCTATATAAATAAAGACTTATTATTATTAATATTATGTGATTATCAGGGGCATAACAATCGCGTTTGCAGGGGTCTGGAGCTGGATAGGGCAGTGTCCACCAGAAGGGAGAGACGATCAATTATATGTGTTTCATTAAGACACATATAATTGATTACCACAGCGGAGCAGATCATGTATTCTGCCTACGTACACGTGTATGTATACTATATGACGCAGACAGCCAGTAACACGTCATCTGTGACGATACAGGAAGAAGGTGGCTGCCCAGAAGAGGAAGCCGTGGCAGCACTGGTGCTTCTAGTAAGAATTGTATTGTTTTTTTTTTTTTTATGGGGATCAACATTAGGGCATTAGAAGCTCATTTGCATAAAGCTATAAAGTCTTTATTTCGGTGTAGCAGACGTGCCGGAACATGGCAGAAGGACTCCCACTTAATCCCTAACTCGTTCCGGATGTCAGCGGGCGCAGGTCCGGAGTCTGCAGCAACGTCTTTAGACGTTTTCTGCTGCTCCCGCGCTAATCGTGAGCAGGACCCGGTCTCTGTGAGCACTGGGCCTATAGGGGTTAATCAGAGGTGCTTGGTTGAATTAGACCCAGTACAGCTCTGATCACCTGTCCCCAGTGACAGGTGGGCATTTACCCTGTAAATGAGGCTCTTATAGATGGCTCAGTTACAGAGGAAAACCTGTAAAAGAAAAAAAAAGTGAAAATGTCCCCCAGGGGTCTTTTATGACCTCATGGGGACATATAAAGTAAAAGCACACACACACAAAATTATTAACCTGTTCCTGCTCTGTATCCGATATATCGGACGCTGAGCGCAGTGACATAACTCTCAGTGTCCGATATATCGGATGTGAGCGCTACTTGCACTTTGCAGCCGACACCCCTCTGATGACATCACAGGGCCAATCTGATTGGTCCTGTGACGTCGATCGACGCCATTGGCCAGTCAATGCAGACTGGCCAATGCCAGCGACCTGTAACAATTTTTGTGCAGATTTTTCTAGCCCAACGCTCTCCAAAATCACCATTTTGTGATTGGTGGTGTTGGAGAGAGTTGTGCTAGTGATCTGTCCCTTTACTGTACCCCAAAACACACGATTACCTCCCAATTGTCCGTTTTCCCTATCACCCACAATTGCTCAAGTGCGATCTGTTAGGGGTTATAGAAGTAGCGCGGAGGATCAGGTGTAGCGTGGAAGAGTAAGGGTATAAGGAAGGGGGTGGCTTCAGATGGCTATAACTTCAGATCTGTGGTACTTAGAATCTTCTGTATCAGGGGCTGAGATATGGTGACGGGTTGATGTGGTCAGAAGCTGAAATCAGTGCCCAGCACAGCCCAGTAAGATGGTGGCGCGGGTCAAGTACCCTTGGAGGTCTTAAAATAAAAAAAAATAAACATTCAAATCCCTCCCCCCTTGTCCTTAGAACTCAGTGGCCTAACTTCAAGCTGATGGGCCCCAGTGCAAAGTTTGTGCCAGGCCCCTGACTATAATGTGAGGCTTTTGGTACTAGGCTTTTTATATGGGAAAGTGACACCATAAGGGCCCCCTAAGCCTCTCAGGCCCAGTTACGGCCGTACTCTCTGCACCCCCTAAAGTTACGCCCCTGCTAGAACTGATATAAAAATAAACAAATAAAATCATAAACATATTAGGTATCCCCGAATCCCAAAAAGCTGATCTATTACAATAGAACTGATAATCCCGCCTGTGAACCCTATAACGGAAAATAGGGCCAAAATATCTGAAATGCCATTTTTTCCTCTGTTTGCAACAGATGCTAGCAATGTAAACATCATGGTGTCTTGAAAAAGATGACACCTTATAAAGGTCTGTATGTCGACGTATAAACACTGTATGCACAGTGAAAGCTACAAAAAATGTGTCCACAAGAAAATGGTGCAAATACGGTTTTTTTCTAGCTTTTCATCGCATTTGGAATTTTTTTTCATTTTCTTCTAACCGGCATGGGATATGCCGAGCTGTTTGCTAATACAAGCCTGCTATAGCTTTGTAGTTGGAAAATGAAAAAAGTTATGGATTTATGGATGGAGAGGGAAAAATGGAAACACAAAAAGCAAATATGGCTTGGTCCTTAACGCCTTTTTTCATTTTTGCGTCTTTATTTTTTACTCCCCACCTTCAAAAATCTATAACTTTTTTATTTTTCCATGTAGAGAGCTGTGTGACGGCTTATTTTCTGTGTAACAAATTGTACTTCATAGTGATGGTATTTCATATTCTATGCCGTTTACTGGGAAGTGGGAAAAAATTATGAATGCAGTTAAAATGATGAAAAAACACATTTGCACCATTTTACATCTTTCACTGTGCGCCCTAAATGACAAGTCTACTTCATTCATTTGGTCAATACGATCACGTGGATACCAAATTTGTATAGGTTTTATAATATTTTCATACATTTACAAAAATTAAAACCTCCTGTACTACAAAAAATTCTTCATTTTGCCGTCTTCTTGCGCTAATAACTTTTTCATACTGGTGTACAGAGCTGTGGGTGGTGTCATTTTTTGTGACTTTTGATGACGTTTTCAATGCTTCTATTTTTAGAGCTGCACAACCTTTTGATCACTTTTTATAGAATTTTTTATATTTATCAAAATGGAAAAAAAATGCCATTTGGGACTTTGGGCATATTTTCCGTTACGGGGCTAAAGGGAGTGAAAAGCCGTTATTATATTTTGATAGATCAGGCATTTTCAGATGTGGCGATACCTAATGTGTGTATGATTTTTACGGTTTATTTATATTTATATGACTTCTAGGGAAAGGGGGGTGATTTGAATTTTCAATTTTTTTATTATAATTTTTTATTTTTTACTTTTTTTTATTTTTTACTATTTTTCAGACTTCCTAGGGTACTTTAACCCTAGGTTGTCTGATTGATCCTACCATATATTGCCATACTACATTACGGCTGTATATGAGGATTTTGCACACCTTCTATTACAATGTGCAAATTGCACATAGTAATAGCCTAGATCATGATAGCCTCGGATCTTTGTGTGACCCGAGGCTGTCATGGCAACGGATCGCCGCTCCCTGTTGACATCATGGGGAGCGACGATCGTAGCCAAGATGGCAGTGCCCATGCGATCAAAGCGGCAATCAAAGGGTTTACACCCGCAATCGGTGCAAGCACTGATCGTGGGTGTTAGCGACGGGTGTCTAAGCCTGTGAGCCCTCTTCATACTTCCCCATGTGCAATAAAACGTACAGGTACGTCTTATTGCGCTATGGGTTTAAAGTGGTATTCCCATGAAGACAAGTTTTTTAAATATATTCAGAGTAACAACACATTCTCTAATTCAAAGTTATTAACAAAATACAGCATTTCACAGATATAATTCATACTTGTCTCTATCAGTCCTGGTGTACACAATTTAAGTTGCAAACTGGTTCCGAACCCTGTATCTTCTGACTTAGGGTCGGCATGACTGTCTGACGCGTCTGTCTGACGCTGTGGAGCTGAGCTGTTCTCTGCTCCCTGCAGCTGCCCCTCCCCCCTGCCCTCCCCCCTGCATTCCAGGACGGAGCCTACATTGATACACACTGACTGCCTGCCAGCAAACAACAGCAGCATCGAGAGGAGAGCTACAGGCAGATAAGTTTTTTAACCCGGGGGAAAGGGGAGGGAGGCACATAAGATCTGATAGTGTGAGATCAGAGATGTAGCCAGGGCCGGTGCCAGCACTGGGCATACTTTGGCAAGAGCCGGGGCCCAGAGCTTCTGGGGGACCCACATAAAGCTGTACATAAGGAATCCATTGAGGGTGCTTTATATAAAATAACCATAGGGGTCTGTATGGGTTGATAAACTAGGGAATATTTTAGGGGAGACTGTCTTAGTTTCCGAATTTTTAATGCCGCCATGTCAGTTAGGGGGGCCAACTGAAACCTGGAGTCAACGCTGGATGTAGTAGAGCTGCCTGTGTCATTGTGTGTAATATTCATCTCATCATCTCATCTCTTTTTTATGTGTCAGATACTAGCACAATGTTCAGAAGGTAAATGAAAGAGTATATAAACCTGTACCCTGATAATCTAACCACATTGTCAGAAAAGAGACACTGAAGTGTCTGCTTAGAGAGTTATAGGAGCTAAAACAGCAATAAAACTGAGTAAAATTGTAAAGTAAGGGGTTAAAAATTATCTTTATTGTGCACTAGGGGATTGAAATTTGAGAATTTTCCTTCATGGGCAAACCCCTTTAAGAGGTTAAACTATTAGGCTCTCAACCATATCTCAAATCTCAACTTCTCAGTCCTTGGTAATTTGGTGTAATGGTAAAGACTGAAACTTCATCTTTCACTCTTGTAATCTGTAGAACTGGAGATACAGGTAGGTAAATACACAGTTGTAAATGTGAACTGCAGATAAAAATCCAATTTCTGCCTTTTTTTCAACTGTGTGTATGTATAGTTCTAATAACTTGAATCACAAGATCCCAACCGATACCATCTGAAAGATGTGATTCTTATCTTTAATATGACATGTTCCTAGGTAATAGAAAACCAAAGATAAGGGCATTTGAAGTGACATTCACCCTGCAGGCGTTATACCCCAAATTTTACCCTTTTCTGCTCATTTTCACATGACTTTGAGCGATCAAAGAAAAGGAAGGAGAAGGGAACTCTAGAAGGGACATTGGGGTAAAATATTGTGACGGTACCCTTTAAAGTGAACCTTTCATCAGGAATGTAATTTTAGCTGGTGACAGGTTCCAGTAGTCCATGCTATGCATATTTTTTTTAAAAGTCTTTGTCAGCATTCTGCATCATTCTAGGACTATAAGTTTAATTCACTTTATCTGGCTCTTTGCCAGCAGTATTTGGTGAGTCCTGGGGAAGGGGCAGATGCAGTCTGGGTGTGTATATGTCTCCTTATGCATTCTTCCTCTACTCAATAACGTCCACCTCCCTCCCCTACCTGATAAATGCACATGACAGGAAGTGTGGAGTGGGGAGGGGGCTGCATGTGTGTAGGAGAGGAGACTGACACAGGGACATACAGGCTGCAGCTGCCCCCCCCCCCTTCCCCGGGACATTGCTGGTGAAAGCTCTAAATTTCCTCTGTGTCTTGACAGACAAATAGATTAAATGCAATCTACCATCAAAATCACTTACTCTTAGATCCAGGGACTGTGACTGTGGTAATCTTCTTCTATTTGTTACCCATGGCCTCCTCCCTTCTAAAATCAACTAATGAGCCAGAAGGGCTCCTGGAGATGTTATTAGAGCCCACTCTAACCTTTCACAGGCTGTTAAACTGTGGAGGAGCACTGCCCCCTCCCACTGTGTGCTGAACGTCCTCTGCTGCAGTGCAATTACACCAGGCAGAGGGAGAAGGAAGCGCTGAGGGAGCAGTATGTAGGGGGAGGCAGTGTAACAGGCTATGAAACGTCATCATGGAGGGGCTCAGGTAACACCCCCAGAGCCCTTCAGGTTCATTAGCATAATTAGGAGGAGGCCATTGATTACAAATATAAGAGGATAACCACAGTCACGGTGCCTGGATCTATGAGTAAGTGTCCTTGGTTTAGCTTGTTTGTTTTTATGGTAGATTTCCAGTTTAAATACAGCATTTTCCTCTGATATTTAGTATTAACTTATGCTAAAAATTATTAAGTAAGTAAATAAGTAAAAGCAGTGTATTATGTATCCATAAAACTAAGCTTGTTGCTGATGGTGTGGAAAAGATAAGGGCTACACCGTAGTCTTTTTATCTTTTACATTTTTGTCGTCTCCTGATATTTCTCCGCTTTCTCATTTTTGAAGGAGTTTCCTACAGCACATTTAGTTCTCTGCTGTTGTACAGTAATAGCTAAATCCGATGCCAAAACGTAGATGACATCACCCCAACTAATTTATATGTTGTCTAACTAATTAATCTCCTCATTTGTCTTCACATTTTTCCTCTGACAGAAAGTTTCACTCTGTTCATTTCTGATATGTAAGACCCATAACTCTCCTGAAAGACTTGGCGGGAGAGCTTCCCTCTAGGATAGGCAAAGCCCCAGTTAGTTAAACCATGCTTAAGTATTAAGGACTCCCTAATAAAAGAAAGTTCTGCCCGAGTGGTGTGAAGAGCTTAGCACGAACAGAACTGCCTGGCATTCAATGAGCAGAGCTCAGTAAGCAGACATCTCCCTGCAGCTGTTATGGGAAACCGAGCTTTTCTAGGCATCGCCACCCATACTTTGGCAAATACAATAGAGGCTGCACCTCCATTATAATCTGCATTAGAACGTTCACCCATCTTGATCATGTCACCAGCACCTTAAGCTGTAAGCACTTTGGTAATGGGACACCTTTCGGCTTAGGCTCGCTGTTATTAATTAATGGATTTTTCTATTATTATTCTTTGTCCTATTTTTTTTTTTTTTACCTGCCTCCTACAAATTCATCCTGAAGTGAATTGATAGATCTGTACCATGAACACGGCGGGCGAGCACGCCATGTGATATATACATTTGTTCCACATTTCTAACACATCATCTGAGCTTTGTAGAGAAGCAAAGTCCTGCCTTTGTTAGTTTACAGAGCAGTCAATAAATTCACAGCATAACATACCTGTTATACAGCAATGCTCTGCCTGGCTTTCTATGGAGGACATTTATCACTGTCCCCTTTCTCTTACAATTGCAATAAAGTAGTCTGTTAATGGCACAAAATCTGAAGGCTTTACTGCAAATGTTCACACAGAGTATTATATTTCGATATTTTATTGTAGATGCGCCTTATAGTCGAGTGCGCCTTATATATGAACCGTACTTACAGACAGCAGCTGCCTTGAACTGTGCTCAGGTCTGCCACCTGCTGGTCATTCATCCTTATAATCAGGTGCGCCTTATAATCCGGTGTGCCTTATAAATGAATCTAGACATTTTAGCACGCATGTATGGAAGGTGCACCTTATAATCCGGTGCGCCTTATAGTCCGAAAAATACAGTACAGTATTTTACACTTTGTATGGCTGATTTATTAGTATTGTTTGCACCGGTTTTATTATGTAAATACATTTTAAAAAAAGATGACTTTTGGATCCTGAAGTAGCTAAACGCTCCAGTTTGGCCCCCCAAATAGCTTTTCCTACTACCGACCTGTTACAGCCTTGACTGTATCTAGTTCTTAAAAAGTTAGGGTCACCTTTAGAAGCCTCTAAAATGTAGGCTTAAATGCAGAGTATTGCAGATCAACTCCATTGCCCAACCACCGGGGGCCCGACCACAGTGTGGCGGCAGCTGGATTTCCTGGGACACGAGGGGCTGGTTTATAGTGTGGCCAAGTTACAGTCCAGAAGAACAAGACTCGTCAATGCATGTAAGGACCAGTGGGTGGAGGCAAGTAGAGGAGGAGGCCACAGTATAATGAGGGGATCCCCCTGGGGCACTCCAGTTGTGTGTGTTAGTAGCAGGCCAGCTATCACATGTGGAGACAGACCCTCTTTTGTTTTTTTCATTCCTGTTTCTGGCATTACTTTATTTTGCTGTGCACAAAGCTGTATAACGGAGTATTATCTGCGTGACACATTGCACTTCCTAGTGACACTTTATGAATGTAATGACAAAAAAACACAGTTGTGCCATTTTCTTATTTGCTTCAACTTTTTTTTTTTTTTTTTTTTTTTAATTTTATTGTTATTATGCAGACATACAGCACTTAACTTACATATCAATTGCATCATCATTAGCCCTTATACAAGCTATGAAATAACCACAATGATATTATTATGGGAATTGAAAGGGTTAGTTTGGTTAGTGCTGTGTAAAGTTCGTTATAGTAAACCTTGAGTCTGTCGGACTACCACTTTAGGCCAGAGGAAACAATATAAGTCCCGGTCCAAGTACATAGTCTTCAGTCCCAAAAACAGAGTGTATAATTCAAACTGAAAAGAAAAAACAAAAGAAAGTCCAACAAGTTCCTAATTTTAAACTTAGTGGTCTGCTCTTCCCAACTTTTTGATTGGGAGGGGGATATGTTATTCTTTGTATAAATTAGAGGTGGTCCAAGGTCTCCACTGGGCTTCATTTAGGGACACTGTGTTGTGTTGAATAGCCAAGGCCTTTTCATAAGCACACGTGGTGTTGATTTGCCTGATCACTTCATCTATTGTAGGACATACAGGATCTTTCCAATGTCTAGTTATTGTCAGTTTAGTTGACATAAGCAGGTGAGCTGGAAGTGTTTGATGTTTTTTGTCGATCTCATGTAAGTTGATCATGAGTAACGCTTGTTGCGGGGATAGAGTGATAGCTTTTTGGTAGATTAAAGAGAGCATTTGTGTCGTTGCATCCCATAGTGGTGAAATGTAGGGGCAGTCCCACAGCACGTGGAGTAAGGTTCCCCTACTCCCACATCCCCGCCAACACAGTGGAGATGTATTCGGGTAGATGGTATTCAGCCGGGAAGGTGTGAAGTACCATCTCAGTAATGTTTTAATTGCCGCTTCCTGATGTGAGACACATCTGAACGAAGAGTAGATAGTGGAAATAGCTTTTTTCCATTCTGCTGATGTGATTGAGGCTCGACAGTCTCTTTCCCATTTGGTCATGGGTGCAATTTTTACCTGCTTGTCTTCTTCTTGTAGAAGTTTGTAGAAAAAGGAGATTCCTTTGTTTTTGGTTGACCTGTTGTCCAGGTAATTTAGTAAAGTTTGATCCATATGTGGCGTGCTAGGGCTAGCCTCTTTTAAAATACTACGTATCCTTAGGTATGAATGTATTTCCGTCCCTGTAAGGCCATATCTTACTGAGAGTTCTTGGAAAGACATGATGCTTTTGTGTCCCCATAGATCTTGAAGGGAGTGTATTACTTTGTTTGTCCAGCTAGTCAGGTTTAGGTTATGGGTTTTAGAGCCGATATACTCCAGAGGGATTTTGCTGAGAGGGAAGGGTGTGGATGACACTTTCCTTTTTTGTAACAACTCCTGCCACGCTTTGTCCGTTGCTTTAATAGTGAGGATCTTGGTATTAGGTGTATTTAGACCCCATAGACCATTATATAGTCTAAAAGCAAGTGGGTAGTTATTGTTGAGAAATGATTCTTGTTGACACCAAGTCTTGGAAGCATCACCCCACCAATAATATGTCTGGTCTAGAAGAACGGCAAAATAATATTTTTCCATATCAGGGAGGCCAAGTCCTCCTGCTAATTTATCCCTGGACATAATTTTCCGGGCAATTCTGGGTTTTTTGCCTTGCCATATGAATTTAGCTAGTTGTGCGTGTACTTTTTGAAAAAAGGACTTAGGGATAGGGATGTTGAGTGCTCTAAATATAAAAAGATAACGGGGGAGAATCATCATTTTGTATGTCGCTATTCTTCCACACCATGAGAGTATATTTTTGGAATATGCCTCCAATACCCTGTCAACTGTGGTTAGTAGAGGGATATAGTTATGCTGGAAAAGCTGAGAAGTTGGAAATGTGATATTTACCCCTAAGTAGGAGATTGCTGTGTCTTGCCAGTCTAAGTCATATTTAAGTTTTAATTGGGTTAGGACTGGTTGAGGTAGGTTAATGGGAAGGGCCTGGGATTTTGTCTTGTTAATTTTATAGAAAGAGACTCTTCCGAATTCTTCCAGAGCTTGCAAGGTATGGGGTAGAGAAGTGGAAGGGTCAGTTATAGCTAAGATAATATCGTCTGCGAATAGCGAGATTACATTATCTAGTTGTCCCATTTTTATCCCCTTTATGTTCTGGTTTTGCCTTATATATTCCGCCAAGGGTTCAATGGTTAAAATAAAAAGTAAAGGTGAGAAGGGGCATCCCTGACGGGTACCATTTGATAATTTGAAGGAAGAGGAAAGTATTCCGTTTGTGAAAACTTGGGCTATGGGATTTGAATAGAGTGCTTTTATTGCATTATACATATTTCCCTTAATACCAAACTTTTCCAATACAGCAAAAGCGTAATCCCAGTTTACTCTGTCGAACGCCTTTTCGGCGTCGACAGTAAGCAATAGAGCTTGTGTTCTGTTAATTTCGCTATGCTGAAGGGCATTGATTAACCTCCTTGTATTGTCAGGTACTTGTCTGCCGTGTGTGAATCCGGCCTGGTCGGGATGAATCAAGGATGGGATGATGGGTTTTAGTCTATTGGATATCATTTTGGCATATATTTTGATATCATGGTTTAATAATGAAATCGGTCTGTAATTAGTTGTCTTGTCGGGGGATTTCCCTTCTTTGGGGATAGTAACAATCAAGGCCGATAACATTTCACTAGGGAATTCTCCTTTTTCTAAAGCTAGTCCAAACAGTTTCGTTAATTGGGGAAGTAAGGAGGGGGCGAATTTTTTATAGTATTCTCCTGGAAGGCCATCTGGGCCAGGAGTTTTAGCCGAGGGAAATGATTTTATTGTTTTAAGTATCTCTTCTGGTGTAAAGGGTTTGTTTAGAGACTTAAGTTGTTCTGCTGATATGTTTGGTAGGGAGATTTTTTGGAGGAAGTTGGAGATGGTTTCTTTAGTGGGAATGGGGTTGGTGGGGTCATCTTTTAGATTGTATAAATCTTTATAATATGTCGCAAAGGCTTCGGAAATACCTCTTGGAGACATTATTGTTTCCCTTGTATGGGGATGGGATATTACTGGGATTTTGGATTTTAGGGCTCTTTTTTTAAGTTTTTTGGCTAACACTGCTCCAGCTTTTTGGTCTTGTGAATAGAACTTTATTTTCATTTTTTTTAGAGAGTGTGCATACGTGTTGAGGTATAAATTGCGCAGGTGATCTCTAGCTGCTAATAACTCCTTGTAGGTTTCATAGAGGTGAGTTCTTTTGTGTTGGGCTTCTAAGATTGCTATTTTTTGAGAAGTATTTTTGATCTCTTTGTTTCTTGCTATGTTTGCTTTAATGCCTATTTTGATTAGTTCACCTCTTATGAATCCCTTATGGGTAATCCACACCGAAAAGAAGTTTGTGTCTTCTCTGGTGTTGAATGTGAGAAATTCTTTAGAGGCTTTTTCCAAGAATTTTACATGTTCATTGTTAGTGAAGACTGAGGTATTGGCTCTCCATATAAAATCATTTATGTTAGATAATTGGTCCGATATTGTTAAGGTGATAGGTGCGTGGTCGGACCAGTGTATAGATCCGATCGTGGTCTGTTCAGCTCTATCTAATAGGTCCTTGCTCACTATGAACAAATCTATTCTTGAGTATGTGCCATGCCTGTTTGAATAGAAAGAAAAATCTTTTTCAGATGCGTGTTGAATCCTCCACACATCAAATAGCTCGTTATTCCATAGCCAGGAATTGAGCAAAAATTCCCTCCTGGGGGATTTAGCAGTTGTGTCAAGTTCAAACTGGTTGATGGTATTAAAGTCGCCACACCAGATTATTTCCCCTTGTTTATATTTATGCACCTTTTTGAGGAGTTTCCTCAGAAATGGACCTTGCCCTGTATTTGGTGCATAACCATTTACTATAGTGTAAGGGAGATTATTAATAAGGCAGGTGATGATGATGTACCGGCTTTGAGGGTCTATGATTTGGTGTAGAAGAGTCAATGCTAGTGAGGATCGGAAACCCACCAACACCCCTCTTTTTTTTTGCGGGAAGGAAGATTTAATTATTGTAGGGAATTGGGGATTAGCAATTACGGGAGGATTTCTGTTGCACATATGGGTTTCTTGAATGCAGAAAATGTCTGCTTTCTGTCTATTTACCTCGTTCCATAGGAGCGATCTTTCAAAAGGACTATTAAGTCCCTTAACATTTAGCGACATTATTTTTATCCCCATTTATATAAAAAGTAGTGAAGCGTTAATTTAGACGGCTTTGAGTGGTGGACCTGTGACCTGAATATGTTTCTTATATGAGCATGTGACCACATCAACTTAAACATGAAATAACAATTATAAAAATAAACCTTATACATTGTATTAAAGTATAGAAAAAAATACAATACATAAAAATAATACTGTACTATCAGAAATCTCTAGTACTTGCAATGGGGATGTATTTTCGTGGATACGTGACAGGGAGGTTCACGCAGGGGTCCAGGACCTCATCCTTTGCAGGTTTGCTGATATGTAAAATTTTTCAGCTACTTTTTTGTATGCCATTCCGGGTTTAGCCGACTTGTATCTCGTCTTTCCCGTGGAGGGGGAATTTCTTCAAATGGTATTCCCCACTTTTTTAGGATTGTATATCCTTCCATTAGGTTTTTGATTGAGATCATGTTATTTTGGTGTTTTATCAGAATCTTAGTTGGGAAGCCCCATCTGTATGGTGTATTATTCTTCCTTAATGCCGTTGTTATTGGGGCTAGCTCTCTCCTTGCTTGTAGCGTTGCTGCTGAGAGGTCGGCATATAGCTTGATAGATTCATACGGGGGTGGTAAGTTCTGTAAGATTCTTGATTTTGCCATTAATTGTTCCTTAACATGGAAAAAGGTAAATCTAGCAAGGACATCGCGGGGGATGGTTTCAGGTAGGGAGTTCGGTTTTGGAACTCTGTGAGCCCTATCAATGCTTAGCTCATAATCTGCTAGATCTGGCAGTAATGTTTTGGTGAGTTGTTGTACATAACTACGTAGATGGACTCCCATAACGATCTCAGGAATGCCTCTCAGTTTCACGTTATTCCTCCTATCTCTATCCTCAGAATCAACCAGTTTGGCTTGTATGGAGGTTACTTTATCTTCTATTTCATTATGTGAGTCTACTAACTCATTGTGCGCATTTGTAAGGGACGCCATTTTCTCCTCCACATGTGAGACTCTCTCCCCCAAGCTGTTTACAGAATATTGTAGTGGTGAAATAAGTTTGGAGAGGTCTTTCTGCAAAGATAGCTTGAAAGCCTCCAGCATGGCTTTTAGTTTAGTCTCTGAGACAGTTTTCTCTGAGGCTTGGAATAGGGCGAAACTGTCAGGTGTTGTAGGGGTTTGAGGCTCCAAACAGGCTGACTGGCTTGCTTCTGAATCTATAAATGCCTCATGTTTGCGGATTTTGTTTTTGACTGGGCTTATGCCTGGAGAAGCTGAGATGCTGTTTCCTCTCTGCTGTGAGATTATTGTGGAGTTTGAGCTCTCCTGTAGCTGTAACTGGAGAGGGATCATGTTACTCTCCTCTTCTGCAGGAGAGAAGCTCACGCTGGAGGAGTTTTCTGTGTTTTGTCCTCTTCCTATATCAGGTGAGATTTTATCTAATGGAGCTCTGCTTAATCTAGGCAGTCTAGTTTTAGCTTTATTTGTTTCTGACTCACCGCATGTGTTGCCTTGCAGAGGGTTGGTTTCGCGCCTGTTACCGTCGGCGCCATCTTTTTTCCTCGGCGGGTCCGCTGGGAAGTATAGTCCTATGGACTTATTTTGCGGCTCTCGGGTGTTTCGCCGCTTGCTTACTGTGCCCGCTCCGTTCCCCGGCATTTTCTCTGCAGGAGTTAAGTGTATAGCTGGGGTATTAGCTTGTTTTGCCGCTTTGAAGGGATGAAGCTGGACGGAGCTCCCTGTTCACGCGGCCATCTCAGTCAGCAGCCAAGCCACGCCCCCTTGCTTCAACTTTTTATATGTGATGAAATGGTGAAAACCTGGCTATTCGGACAGAGGTTTTTTTTTCATTTACCACCAGGAATTTTAATTTTTTGTCAACTCAAGCATTAACATATTTGGCTTTGTTTTAATTTCCATTCTTTTTACAATTTTTTAGGGGCCTTAGTAGTTCATTTATATAATCTACTGCAGTACAGCTGTATCACTGGATCTATATTAGAGGATCTAGAATGTTCTATATCAGTCCTGGGGTCTCAGCTGTCAAAGCAATTGATCACCGCCCCCAGATAACAGAGTAGGGGCTATGACTTAAGCCAATACCTGTGATTGCTCCCAGCTATCTATGGAGAGGGCTCAGCCCTACTTAGCTTCTGATTGGCTGCAGTGGTCACATGCCAAAGGCTGGGAGGTGCACTGCTGGATCACTGGAAGAAAACAAGGTAAGCCCTATGTTTTACTGCATTTGGGGGAATTTTTTTTCTAAAGTAGACAACCCTAATAACCTTTTTAATCTCTTTCCACATTTTTCTTCTTGAACAGTGATTGGTTTGTCTCACATTCTGAAAGTTACTGTGTGGACAAAGTTTTTGTGTTCAAGGAATTCCTGTAAGATGTCTGGAGTTTGTTCATTACTCAGATTCATTTGTCACTGAGGACATTAGAATAGTTTCTCAAAGTGATGGGGACGTGAGGAGTAGAAAGAAACCAATCCATACATTTCACTTGGCCAGGTTTCAAATTCCTGTGAAATTTGGGTCAATTAATTTGATTGGACCAGCTCAATGTCACTTAGTCAGAAGAACAGAACACCAGCTTCAATCAACTGATACCCAGGGGTGATAGAGGTATGCATCATTGAATTTTCCTTAGATTTCACATGAACTTCAACAATCATGAAACTTTTCAGTTCTGTAGTGACTCTCATTTAGGAATGGGCAAAACCTTTTGATCTTCTAAGAAATGCTTCACAAATTTCCTGTGGTTCGGGGGATATTCTGGAATTCCTCTGTTGAACATTCCATGGAAAGAAAACACTAAAATTAAATTATTTCTGACATACCTTTTAAAATGTGAAAATTTCATGCTAGAAGAAAACAAACATTCCCGTACAATGTTAGCATTTACTACTTTGTTTTTAAGTCACTCACAGCCCTTCATTATTTAACTCAATTATTACACATTCTTTTTTTCCCGGTGTTTTAGAAATACAGTATGCCCTACCATTGTGACCTACCAGGACAACATTCCGCTTCAGGGTATTCTCTGAAATGCATTACTGAAATTGATTTCTCTTGTGTCATTCTATAGTCATGCTGCAGGCCCGGTCCAATAGAACTAAACTATCACGCAAATACACAATCATTTTTATTTTTTAGTATTTATATACCATTTTCATTTCTGTTCCTTTTTTTATATTTTGTTTCCTCTAGAAAAGATTTCCTTCAGTTATATACATTTAATTTTTCAACCCCAAAATTAGATCGATTTAAAGGAGTAGTCCAAGGCTTTAAAAAATAATTAAAAAAGCATATACTCACATTTCCTGTTAAGCTGGGTCTCTGCGTATACAGGGTCTGGTGGTGCCGTCCTAACTACAGCCACGCGCCTGCTGCAGCCTGCAACTAACGCTGTAGCAGAGGCACAGCTGTGCTCAGAATGATACTATTCCCCTTTGTAAAGAAACAGAAACGGAGAGAGATGAGTAAATGCTCTTTAATATTTTTAAAGCCACACCCATATTTTCTATATCTGGACAACCCCTTAAAGAGGACCTGTCACCCGAATAATCTATCTAGGAACTGCTTACTAAAGCCCTACTAGCCCTACCCCAGGTCTAGCAGTGTTAATTCACTAGCTTTATCGGAACCTTCCGATACAGCTAGCAAACACTGCACTATGTAGCCCTCAAAACGCTGTACCAAGCTTACATTAGTCAGGCATATTCATGAGGGAGCGGTCCTGGGAAGAACCAGTGCCCCTCCCACACCATAGGCCGGTTGTGACTGTCAGGCTTCATGCGGCAGCCACCGCCTCTTCGGACCACCCCTCCATGAATACAGCGGACCTGGTGTAAGCTGGGTCCCGCGTTCTGAGGGCTACATAGTGCAGTGCGTGCTAGCTTTATCAGACGGTTCTGATAAAGCTAGCGATTTAACACTGCTACACCAGGGGTTGGGCTAGGGAGCTGCTTATTTTAGTAAACAGCTCCAAGATAGATTATTTGGGTGACACCTAAAAGAAAAACAGCACTGACCACCAATTCCTTAAGGTACAGTAAATCTGTGTCTAGTTTTAGTTTGTCTTGCCACCAGTAATTACAGACAAAAGAAAGCAGCGAAAGGAGCCAATATCCCCAGTCCTCCCAAGTCATTTTTACTGTGTGTTTCGAACAAAAATTCTTCTTCAATCAAGTGTACTGTAGTGACAACACCGATCCATTATTTGCTACCCCAGAACAGCACATGATCATGTGCAAGAAACCTAAGATATATTTTTATACATCTCAAATCGGAGGTACATGTAAAATTTACTTCTGCTTTTATTAAACCCTTAATGGCCAAGCTCTTGGCCAGGCCTTATTTTCCAAAACTGCCCAGTGTCACTGTATCTGGTAACAATGTTAATATGCTTACCCAGCTAGTTTTTTGTGACATTTGGTACTTCAAATTAGTGGTGCATTAATATGTTTTGCATTTATTCATGAATTAATTTAGAGATTTGGCACAGATTAGGAAAAATTGGCCATTTTCAAAATGCAGCATGTTCTGCTTTTCAAACAGATAGTCTTACGACCCTAATTAGTTCTAAACTAACATGAACCATATCTCTGGCTTGTGTTGTCATCATTATTGCATGTCCTTTTTTATGACGATGCTGGAAAGAGTGAACACCATTTTTTCAAATGTTCAATAAAATGTTATAGTCTATTATTTTATGGTCAATTATATTTTTGTAGAGCTTTTTGGAAGTCCTATTAATAGTAACAGCCCAAAAATCTTTTGAAAACATTATCGCTCAAACTATTCAAAACAGCTTGTTAACCCTTTAAAGGGAACCGGTCACCAGGGAGCTCATTTTCACTAAAGACAAGTTACAGAAGCCCATGACAGCTGGATTTCAAGGATGTCTTTCTGCCTTTTTTGAGTCCCAGGTTTGTTATGGTTTGAAGGCATTTAAAAAAAAAACATGTGACTTGTCTGTGTTACTCACTCATCCACTCTCAGCTGCCACCTTTGTGCTTCTGTACAGCTCCTCCCCCTCAGATGTCAGCTCAGGCTGTGAGCTCTGCCCTTGTGTGAGTGAAGGAACAGGAGGGAGGAGTTGTACAGAAATACTAAATATCACTTGTTTTTGCATCACCATCTTCTGGGAGAATAACATTTAGATTTTTTGTCTATAGGGCTTTGTAACAACCTATCTTTTGAGGGACAAGTTCAACTTTTTATTGGTACAATTATTAAGTACTTTTTGTTTTTTGCGCAGCAAGTTGCAATAAAGTGTGATAGGTTTTTTTTTAACTTAAAGAGGACCAGTAAGCGGGAATGGGAACACTAAACCACCCACGGGTCCTTTTAAACCAGTGGTTTAGTGTCCCAATTCAACCTTTACAAAGTTTCTATGTGCCCACTATTACAATAAAAAACATTAATATTCACCTTGGTCTGGTGCCCCTTGCACCATTGTGTAATGAAGCACTTCAATGAAGCCAGCGTAGTGTACCCTGGCTATACAGTGTATGTGCAGGGAAGCCAGGGTGTACTGCATCGGCTTCATTGAAGTACTGAACAGGTCCGGGGAGCACAAACGAAGGGTCCGATGTGTCTCATTACACCCATCTCTAGGTAAATATAAAGGTTTGTTTTTTAGATAGTGCCCACCAAGGGAGTTGATAAAGGGCGATTTGGAATGGACCAGTTTTTTAGTGTACCAAATAGCTCTGACAGGTCCTTTTTAATGTTAAAATTCATCAACAAGCTTTAACATGGTCTGTGTGTTGCCTACAGGGCCGCGGCTATATTGAGGTTTAAAACAGACTATCGATTGACTACTGAAAAATCAGAGACCTCTTGAGGAGGCCTCTTCTTTCAGCAAGGAAGCAAATAGCCTTTTTATTTTGTTCCCATTTTGCTCCATGGGTGCACAACTTCTACAGTTCCACTGTTGGTGTCCAATGGGCCCCGTGGACACAGGCACAGAAGCAGAAATTGCTATTGACTACACTCAATGCGTTACCACTTTTCACTGTAACTTTGAGTACAAAAATTTAGTAAATGTTACCTACAGTTCAATGTAAAATTACAAATAACACACAGTTAAATCTCTCCATGTGTACAGCAATTTGGCAAATGTTACTTGGATCCCTATGTTAAAATACAGCTAACACATTGGGGCACATTTACTTACCCGTCCCGTCGCGATCCCCACCGTGCGTTGTCCAACGAGATTCGGGTCTGCCGCGATTCACTAAGATCGTATGTCCAATTTCCTGCATCTGTCGCTTCCCATGGCCCCCGATTTGTGTCGCATGCAAGCCGATCGCGTGTGCCAAAAACCCGGGGCAATTCAGGGCAAAACGGAAAAAATTGCGAAACCCAACGAAAATGCGGCGTTCGAACCCTTAACACATGTGCTGCTCCTTACCGCTCCACCCATTGCCGTCTATGGGGGACGTATATTGGCCGTATACTGTAGGCTCTTGTGTCACCCCTTCATCCTCATAGACTGTAAGCTCTTGTGAGCTATGAAACCCCCCTATATAGCACAGTAATAAGTCTTATAAACCGTAGGTCCATGGCAATGCAAAGGGGTATTCTCATTTTGGGAAATTAATGCTATTGTTTGCATGATAAAAAAATTATACATTTTTCCAATGTCCTTTCTGTATCAATTTATCACAGTTTTCTAGATCTCTGCTTGCTGTCATTTTATAGGAAGCTTCTATGTTTACTTCCAGTGGAGAGAAATGGACCATGGTCAGATTTCTGTCCACTGGAAATAAACATAGAAGCTTTCTATAGAATGACAGCAAGCAGAGATCTAGAAAACAGTGAGGAATTGATATACAAAGTATATTGGAAAAGTCTAACTTTTCCTTATACAAACAATAACTTTTTTGATGAAATAGGAATACCCCTTTAAGGATTGAATTTTCATGTATTGTAAATAGATGCACTTTTATAGTAGCAAGGATCCCTCTATAATAACTCACATGTATTAAAACCGTATTTTATATTTTATGACTCTGGTGAAACTATTTTTGCTATTTCACTAGTTGACTTGACTTTCATCAGTAAATATAGTAAAATGTCATCTTTGAATATTACAGATAATTATATTAGGAAAAATTTCTGGCTGAAATGAATGTGTCCACGTAGAAAAATAACGCCACAATATTTTAAAATTCTTATCTTGAAAAATGACCCTATTAATTCGGAACACAGAGTCCTTACTACATGGCCAGACCTCATTCCACAGGAGGGGAATTATTTCTACTGTTCCTATTATATTGCAATTGGGAAGTCGAAAACATAAATTTAACACAACTGTCAAACTGTTTAACCAACTTCTCTATTCTGAAAAGTTAAGATTTTAGACGTGATAAATATCTGCCATTTCCAAAGACAAAACAATATTTTATTAATCCACATTTTCCAATATATTATTTTGGAAATTTATAATGTGTTTCCAAGTTAGCGATAATTTTTTAAATTAAAAGAGAATGGGTAATAATACATTTTGGTTTATCAATTATAGGTTTAGGGACTTTTGCATGACTAGACTATCAGCCTCATCAGGTAGGGTATGAAATATTCTTTCCCTCTATTATGTTTATGTCTTGCTACCTATGAAATAAATAACCTATAAAGTTAAATGCAAAATAAGACTCACCTTAAAGATGAAAAAACCTTTAAAGAAAATCTACCATTTGATTTGATGCATTATGAACCAAACATACCTTGAGATAACTGGGATTGCCTTCCAGTGTGAACAATGCCCGGAAGAACAAGATTCCTGTGCTGATGCAGGTAAAGTCCAATGTAGAAGAAAGAAGAGCGATAAAAATATTTGTGGAGACTTTATTTCATTCCATATATAAAAAGATCAGGATAGGTCCAAAGCGATGGGATATCATAGAGCAGGCATGCTCTTGGTCTAAAACGGTTGCAGATCTACGCTTTTCGGATTCTATATACAGGCAATCCCCTACCTAAGGACACCCGACTTACAGACGACCCCTAGTTACAAACAGACCTCTAGATGTTGGTAATTTACTGCACTTTAGCCTCAGGCTAAAAATAAACTAGGTAGCCTGTCAAGATCACTGGTTACTAAGAGTGCTACACGTGCAGCAGGCCACTGACCACGGCATCCAAATCGTTAGACAACTTTAGCAAAATGCCACAATTTATTAAATCATAACTTTTAATTCAGATAGATAAAAGGCGACCACCTTCAAGTCCGTGGTCCAATTCAACCACAATTCGTAAAAGAGAACACCTAGTGAACAAACAAACAATCACATACACGGACAAAAATTGCCGTACCATAACCAATATTTACAAAAACAGCATGAGAGAGGGCCACATGTATTAGTGCAGATATGCCAGTGTTGGGAAGAAAAGGTTGGATCTCACCCGTCTTCGTCCAGAATTGGCCGCAGTAGGGACTGTTCCGTCCAGTGATGACCTATTATACCCTACTGTATCTGTTAGCCTGGTCCCCCTTGTATTGCTCCCAGCCCTTACAAGGGCGGTCCCAAGGCTGCCCCTATACAGACTGTTATGCCCTTACTCTGAGCTGCATAAGTCCATTAGCATAACAGTCTGTATAGGGGCAGTCTTGGGACCGCCCTTGTAAGGGCTGGGAGCAATACAAGGGGGACTAGGCTAACAGATACAGTAGGGTATAATAGGTCATCACTGGACGCAACAGTCCCTACTGCGGCCAATTCTGGACGAAGACGGGTGAGATCCAACCTTTTCTTCCCAACACTGGCATATCTGCACTAATACATGTGGCCCTCTCTCATGCTGTTTTTGTAAATATTGGTTATGGTACGGCAATTTTTGTCCGTGTATGTGATTGTTTGTTTGTTCACTAGGTGTTCTCTTTTACGAATTGTGGTTGAATTGGACCACGGACTTGAAGGTGGTCGCCTTTTATCTATCTGAATTAAAAGTTATGTTTTAATAAATTGTGGCATTTAGCCTCAGGCTACAATAAACAGCTGTAACAGTTATCACAGGTGTCTGTAATGAAGCTTTATTGTTAATCCTGGTTCTTATGACAATCCAACATTTTTAAAATCCAAATGTCACAAAGACCAAAAAAAATTTGGATGGGGTTACAACTATAAAATATCAAGTTTCGACTTACATACAAATTCAACTTAAGAACAAACCTGCAGACCCTATCTTGAATGTAACCCGGGGACTGCCTGTATTTTGGTCCTTAGTCATGGTCTACCTGCTACCGTTGTTAGAAACATTTTAAAAGACCAGGGTGACGGCGTCACAAAAAACTGTCCGTGCACACAGGAATTGCTCTATGCATAGGGTATACATTATTATATATCATAAGTGTTAGAATCCAATATATCTCCCTGTTGTGGAATTTATGTGTTCTGTCTCCTCCTCCTCGCAAACCGGTGATGTTACCTTTGTGAGTATCAAAAAAATGTTTTAATAATGCCGACATGTTTTTGGTAATTATAGATTCTGTTGTGCAAGCATCCCTAATATGCTCTGATATTCTTGTTTTCAGCGTTCTGATTGTGCTTCCAATGTATTGGATGCGGCATAGTGTGCATGTTGCCAAGTATACAATGTGCGTACTATTGCAGTTAATAATGTTAGATATGGTGTGGGTTTCGTTATTACTTGTGGAGGAAAAAGTTTTAGTTGGTGACATGAATTTGCAGACATTGCATCTTCTTACTCCACAAGGATGTGAACCCTGTTTGGAATTTATATTGGGTTTCAAATACAGATGGAGAAATCATGCCACCTATTGTTATGGTTTTACATGCAACAAAGTGGAAACCATTTTGATATATATTAAAAAGTTTCTTGTCTCCAAGAAATACTGGTAAGTATTTTTTTTATAATCTTAGTGTTTTTGTAGTAATTCGTTGCTATATTACTTATTGTTTATATTGTTTATGTCTTGCTACCTATTAAATAAATAACCTATAAAGTTAAATGCAAAATAAGACTCACTTTAGAGATGAGAAACCTTTAAAGGAAACCTACCATTTGATTTCATGCATTATGAAGCAAACATACCTTGAGAATGCTGTAGCTACACTGATGCAGAATTATATTTTGTAATCACTCTGTTATCCCTGAGAGGCAGAAGTAATCAACTGCTGCACCATCCCCCAGCTGCTGTATATGAGTCATCCAGCTCAGGTTGATTAGTCCTGTCTGGACATTGCAGACAGATACGTGTAATTTGTTTATGTACTGCAAGCAGCAAGTAATTCAGCTTTCCCAAGGTCCTTAAATGTTATAATTGTTATTTCAGCAAATCCAAGGTATGCTTGGTTCATAATGCATGAAATCAAATGGTAGATTTCCTTTAAAGGCTGGGGCGGCATCAATTCAAATGCCTCTATATTAGACTCTATAGCAGCTCAAACTATAATTCCAGTGTCATTGTAAAGAAGAGAATTTAATCTTTCAAAATGTTTCATTGTGGTTTCTTTGTGATATGGAATTGAACATATGGGCAGTTAAAGAAATAATCAGGAGTCTGGTCTTTAGCTGTAGTTCAAATTCCGGAATATGCCTTTAAAGGGAATCTGTCATCCGTAAGGTAATTTTGCACAAATCATCATCATCTTAATGCCTCCTCCCCTTCTCTTCACTTATTTCCCTCCATCAGCCTCTCCCTCGCTCTCTCCACATGTTTACGTTAGCTCAGGGGGCTACAAGCAGTTCTAGTTTAAACTGAGCCCCTTCCACCGGGACTTACCACACACTGCTAGCAGGGAGACAGGTAATGTTAAGAAAAAAATTGAAGGGGTTTTCCCCCAAACAAAAGTTAGGCCCTATTCACAGGATAGGACCTAACTTGCTGAGACCTGCACAGATCACGAAAAACGAGGGGTTTGATTTGGTCCCACTTCGCTCCGTCGGACCCCTCGTCTCTCTGTCAGACTAATGGAACAGACGGCCGCGCATGACTGTTCTGCTCCATTAATCTCTTTGGAGCTGACAGTCTATGGAGGATGTTCATAGGCTGCAGGGTGAGTTGGACAAACTGAATGTTTGGTCATCCACTTGGCAAATGAGGTTTAATGTGGATAAATGTAATGTTATGCACCTGGGGGCCAATAATCCAAAGGCAAAATATGTCCTTGGGGGAGTAAATCTGGGAGAGTCCCTTGTTGAGAAGGACCTGGGGGTACTAGTAGATCATAAATTGAATAACAGCATGCAATGTCAATCAGCTGCCTCTAAAGCTAGTAGGATCATGTCATGTATCAAAAGTGGAATGGACTCTCGTGATAGGGATGTAATATTACCACTATACAAGGCACTGGTTCGGCCACACCTGGAATATGCTGTCCAGTTCTGGGCACCGGTCCATAAAAAGGATGCCCTGGAGCTGGAGAGGGTTCAACGTAGAGCCACAAAACTGATAAGGGGTATGGAGGGTCTTAGTTATGAGGAAAGATTAAAACAACTAGATTTATTTAGTCTGGAAAAGAGACGACTACGAGGGGACATGATTAATTTATATAAATATATGAATGGTCCATACAAAAAATATGGTGGTAAGTTGTTCCAGATTAAATCAAATCAAAAGACGAGGGGGCACTGCCTCCGTTTGGAGAAAACAAGGTTTAATCACCGGAGGCGACAGGGATTTTTTACTATGAGAACGGTCAATCTGTGGAATAGCCTGCCTCAGGCGCTGGTCACAGCAGGGACAGCGGAGAGCTTCAAGAAGGGTCTAGATGCCTTTTTACAGCTAAATAACATTGATTGTTATGCTATATAGGATTGTTTCCCCTAAATCCCTTCCTCATCCAATCCCCTCCCTTCCTTGGTTGAACTTGATGGACAAGTGTCTTTTTTCAACTGTATAAACTATGAAATTGACGAGCGCCGAGATCACCGATCTCCGTCAGCTCCATAAAGATGAATGGAGCAGAATGAGCTTGAAAGACAAGTTTCTTATATGTACAACAGCAACAACAGGACCTTGGATCTGGCCTCTACAGATCACAAGATAAGGGTCTCAGAAGTGACACTTCTCCTCCAGCCTCTAAAATGGCTCTTCTTGGGCAGAAATTAGTCAGATATGTGTAAATGTAAAAGCGCCATAAGGTAATAATTAGAATTAGATAATTATAAAGATTACAGCTTGGTATAGAGGAAATCTAGAGATCTGGGTAAGGAAGATTCCTGCTATAGCACCATAATCTTATTGCGCTGTTCTTTTAGGAGGGAATGACCTGAAAATAATTGTAAAAATTCCTCTATATTTGTTCTACAAGAAGAGCAAATAGTGTCAAGGTGATCTCTACTCCAGACACAATTCACATATATGACTATTAGCTTCTCTATTGGAAATCTTCAGGTAGTTTATCCTACCAAGCATATATTTTCTGGATTAACGTCAGGAAAATTTTACATTTTAGTGACCTCATCCTTGGTTTCTGTAATGCGTTATAAGAGTCTTAGCAGTGGAATTCCCCCAATCATCATGTCCACATTCAGTTATGTATGATGATCACAGTTTTATGATAGTAAGCCACTTATATTGTTCTGCTTTAGAAGAATTGATGAGTAAAATTAAAAGTAAAAAGTGCAACATAAAATATAAAGACATTTTAATGTTGTGGAAAATGTGACTAGGTACACAGTGAGTGGCCCATGTTTACTAAGAACAGTGCAGTCTGTACTATGTGCAGTTTGCCTGTGTATAGAGCAGGGGGCGCCAGATTCACGATCTGGCTCCAATTCTTCATGAATCTGGCGCCCCCTGTACTGCTCCGACAGAGTGCCCCACTTTTTTCTTTAACATGGGGCGTGCGACACACTGCTGTCTGACTGAGCACTTGAACATCCCCTTCAGTGCAGAAATGTGTACATAAATGTGGCGCAGACCCTTCTTAAATATTTTTTGCGCACTATAGCAAGTAATGTAGACTATGGAAAAGATTTATGGCTGGTGGCTATGGTTACACTGTCTCACTCTCCCTCCTGCTCCTTCAACAGTTACAATATGAAAATGCTCCCTGCAGGAAGTTGAGACAGTGTAACAGCCTGTAAGGCCAAATCACAGAGGGGGCTAGGGAAGTCTTTCTGGCTCATTAGCATCATTTTAAAAGTTGATTTTAGAAGGCAGTAGGACATGGATAACAAATATAAGAAGATTACCACAGTCACTGTGCCTGGATAATTGAATGTCTATGGTTTATCATGCTTGATTTTGATGGTAGATTTCCACTATTTCTTTATTAATGTGGGTAAGGAATATGCAAATAAGTTTTTTCTTTTGCCTAGCCAAGACCATTGCTTTTACTTAACCGGTGTGGAGCAATGACATCAAAATAGTGCTGACTGCAGCTGGGGGGTCTATTGCTTTTGGAAAAGACCTACTGGTTTGGCTATTATCACACATTGGGGCCACGACCGCATTTTCGTTGAGTGTTCCATCGCTTTCAAGATTTACATTGCTGGGACAGGTATTTAACAAGGGATTGTGTCGCACGTGATCGAATTGTGGCGCGGCTGCGCTGGCTTTCACTTGACAGAAATTGGGGGCGGGCCATCAGATGATCGGACTGAGCGCAGGAGGTAACTTTCAATTTGTGTCGCAAGACAATGCACTTACATGCACCGGAAAAAAGAAGGTGAACTCCGGCGGACCTGAGCAGGGAAGCGACACATGCAGGATATCGGGCACACGATCTTAGTGAATCATGGCACAGTGCATGATCGTCAGAACAATCACTTTGGGTGACCTCCACAGACAGGTGAGTAAATGTGTCCCATTATGTCACTAGGCTTCTTGAAACTCAGACATTGATATAGAGGGAACTGTCCTTTTAAGGTAGCTCTAGAGGCATAGTTTTCCTTTTCTCATCCTGGAAAATGTATTTTCATATTCCTTATCAAAAAACTCCAGTAGGGCATACATGGCCTTTAAGACACATACACAGGTAAAGATGACCTGCATGCGCAAATCTCCATGTACACAATATTCCATTTGTGATTACTAATTTACCAGATCTCTTGCAAAATTTCCAAATAGATACAGATCCAATTATAACACAATACTGTCCTATCAACATTCAATTGTATCATCTGTATAATCCTTTATTTAAGGGCATCTACCATCAGGATGAAGGACTGTATGCAAATGAGTCTGAGGGGCTCCAGGATCCATAGGTGTTAATGGAGCCTGGAGCCCCTTAGACTCACTAGCATACAGTCTTTCATCCTGGTGGTAGATGTCCTTTAAAGGAAATAGGGCCCACTACTGACCCCTGCCATACCCCACTATTAACAGTGACCCAATCTAATTCAACCACCCTTATTTCTGCATGTAAAGATCCCAAAAATATTTTCTACATTAAATAATAATAAACTTTTAGAAACTCCAAAGATCAACGTTTTCTGATTAGACAGTGATGAAAAAAATTGAATTTAATCTGCAAAATAGAAACAGGCAATTTAATAGCCATTTTTTAACTTGTAACGTGACACATTGTTATAGAAAAGAAAAAATCTAGTCTGTGCCCCGGATTTGATTGAGCTCTTATAATACCGTATTTTCATCGTCTATATTTTCTCGAATGCCAAAGAAAAATTTCTTGCGTCTCTCTTTAAAATCTGCACAAAAATAAAAATGTCTTTGTAGTTTTTTTCTTCCTTTTTTCCTACTATTTGCCTTTCCTCGTAATCTGCAAGCGCTTGTTTTGAATTCTTTCAAAAGATTTCATTCTTAATTTAAGGCCGCGCTGGAATAACAGAGCTGCTTTTTTTCTACGTATTCTGAATATAATGTTTTCTTTGGCCTCGGTATCTTATCACTTCTCTTACAGACAGTTTTTATACCCTGCTTAATCGTAATTAAGCCTTTTCATTCCTAGCCGACCAATCACAGCGTCCTGTGATTTGGAAAAAGAGTCACATTTTGGAATACTTCCTAAATAGATACACCTTATTCATGGACTGGAGCAAAAAAAATCATTGGAGTGTGTGTTTCTTAGTTTGATGTATAATTCATAAATTTCATATTTTTAGTGCAAAACTAAAAATATACTAACGAACAACAACAACAAAAAATACCTTTCAAGTTTGTGCGTTTTCTTAAAATTTCTGATTGTTCTGCTATTGTCCTTCAGTGTCAGTGACTTCCAGCATTGGCAGAGCCAGCCTTAGGGAAGGGCTAACAGGGCAACGGCCTTTGGCCCCTTTCCAACAGGGATCCCCAACCTCTTTTGTAAATAGTACTTGATGTGACCATAGAGTGCTGCTCGAGTACTATCAAGTACAGATGCAAAAGATCAATCGTACCTCTGTCTTCAATAAGTTTTCTAAGTATTTTTGTGTACAAACTACCATATATACTCAAGTATAAGCCTAGTTTTTCAGCACAAAAAAATGTCCTGAAAACCCAAACTCGGCTTATACTCGAGTAAAAAAAAATGTAGGTTTTACCAGGTTTTTGTGGTAAAATTAGGGGTCTCGGCTTATACTTGGGTCGGCTTATACTCGAGTATATACGGGTATATAATTTTGTGTGTAAATTTACTAAGGACCTTGCGCCAGTTTTCTGTCGGACTTTGCACCTTCTTTGATACTGCTTGCACATGTATTTAAGAATTTTATCACCACATTTGTGTCACATGCAACCATTTTTTTTGGCGCGGCTGCACTATTTTTCATGTGACACAAGCTGAATGGAAGGTTCAACTTTCCTTTAAATGAAACATAGAATGATTTAAAGGGTAAGTACCACTTTCTTTTTGTGGGACTACCAAATTTCCTATTTGGTAGGCCCCATGGCGACATCCACTCTGAGCGCCTCAGTAAAATCTCCATTTTTATAAAGCAGGGGTGGGGAAAATATGAGTGACATCTGCCAGGACGTAAAGCATCACAGAGCTGCCTTTAGTTCCCATGATGCACTTGGGAGTGTGCTCTTTTAAAATGCACCAATCATCACACACTTCCAAGTGGACCCTCCCACTGTCAGGAATAACTGACATCAAGCAGGAGCAGACTCATAATAATAATAAGCAACTAATGAAAATGTGTGTGCACAGGATTCAAGAGCGTGCACAATCTAAGAGATGTAGTAGGCTACAGCTGGATGACTTGATCTCATTTGCAAGGGAAATTATAACCAGAATGTAAAATAAGACTTTGCAGCTTACATACACTCCACTTGACCTACAGCATAGCAGGAAAAATAATTATATGGAGCCTAATTTTTAAAAGGATCAGAGGTCCGTCTGCAGATCCATCCCGGCCCACCACACATTTGTCCTGGTCTATGTTGTGCCATGGATTGCTTGTGAACAGTGCTACCAATCAGGGCTCAGCATGATGTTCTGCATACAGGATGAGCAGAATTTGGGGGATTTACTAACAATGCATAACTTGGACATAAACATTACACAAAACTGTAATATATACATGTAGATATCACACACAGGTATACAAATAGCATGCATGTATTTGCACTTACCTTTTCTGTGGATATATAAAGTCTTTCATATAGGCAGCCAAGAACAGCTCAGACTCCATGTGGGGAATCTGCATGCCCGATTTCTGAGATGCCCCGGTCAGCGCTAGGGCCTGCCCCCGCTCCATGAACTGGAAATAGGGCTTCATGCATTCTCTGTCCACCAGTTTCCTCGCTCTCCTGTCCAATGTAACTCACATAGGGCATCAAGTTTTAACAGATGTCAATAGCAAGAGAGATGAGACCCTGAAGTATAGAAGTGCAACATCCCCCACCGGGGCCTAGCCTTTTCTTGGGGCCTGGAGGCAGCCGGGGCCCGGAATACTGGAGTGGCTGGCGGTTGCAGCCTAGGCGTGCTGATGTCGCAGTGCTTGGTATGGGGACTGGAGGGCTGTCCTACAGCCAGCAGGCGGTGTGTGCAAGAAATATGGAAGGAGAGGCTGAAGTACTTGTTTCTCCCTGGGGCAACCCCTAAATGTCTGTAAGATAGGTCCCTGGGTGATGGATGGGGAAGCCCGTGGTGGTAGACAGCCGTATCCAGGGATCAGACAAAAGCAATGTTGTGCAAATCAACTCACGATTCTTTATTGAACAACAGGTAGCAGGGTACCTGTTAATAAAGAAAAGTAATGGGATAGATCTATTATGCACTGAAAAGAATGACTGCACAAATAAAATTTAGCCCAAACCACTAGGAGGGCGGGCCACTTTAACCCCAAACCAACACTCACCGAAGATAAAACACACAAGGACATGTTTTAAAGTTAACTTGTGGGTTGACATGAGGGTCGGCCACAGCTTTATTATAAATTAACAATTGAAACCTTAAATATATTGAAATATTTGTTGTTATATTTTCCATATATTAATTAAAAATGTAACACATTTTTGTAAACATAAACATTCAGTGCAAAAACCTCCCACCTGTTTACCGGCCAGCCAATGGTCATGTAGGCCGACAACTCCTACCTATCCGCCAGCTGTGACAACAACAGTGCATCATCGAAAACCCATCTAACAAAGGGAGGGCAGGCGGGAGAGGGTAAATAAAGGCTGCAGCTAGTATTTAAGCTTTGCTCACTTCCTGTACCACCCATGACCCTAGTCACGTAGCCCACATCACCAGACTTCCCACAGGAAATAGGGAGGGAAAGAAAAAGCCATCTCATATTAAAGGGGCCATGTTCTACACTTAACTCCAGCCAGCTATTAACCCCTTTGCGCAGTCATTAGCTCAATGGCTAAGTGCCTCAGGGCTTACAAAGCTTTGGAGCTTAAACATGTATTTAAAAAGAGTTTGCACCAGTTTTGTGTTGAGGTCGCACTGTGTCAAACAAGACAGAAAAAATGTGCAGCTCATCACGGGATGAGGCCTCTTCATACAGAGGTGGGGTTTGCTGAATATTGCAGCAAACACCCACCACTAAGAGTATTAATTCTTCTGATGCCGCTGACAGAGCCGGGTATCACCGAGTCTCAAAATGCCAGATCGATCAAAATATAAAAACAGTTATTCCCATGGGTGAACCCCATAACCCAAAATAGCACCCAAATGTCCAAAACGCTACTTTTACATTATTCTTTATCACTTAAAAATGTAACAAAAAATGATTAAAAGGTTACACAGTCCTCAAAATGAGCAATGAAAACATCAGCTCATTTTGCAAAAAATAACACCTCACACAGCTCCGTACCCCAAAGTATGAAAAAGAAGATTATATATAAGATTTCTGATAAAAATCTGAAGATTTTTTTTCGTACATATTCGTTTAATTTTTGAAAATGTATTAAAGCCCAATTACACCTATGTAAATTTGATATCAACGTTATTGTACCGAACCAAAGAATAAAGCAGTGGTGTTATTTGGAGTCCACAAGATAGAGATGCAAGTGCGTTTTTTTTTGCCAATTTCACCTCATTTGATATTTTTTTCCAGATTCCCAGTACATGGCATGGAGTAATAAATAACGTCGCTGAGAAGTCAAATTTGTTCTGCAGAAAATAAGCCCTCACACAGCTCTGTACCTGGAAACATGAAAAAGTTATGGATTTTTTAAGTTAGAGAGCGAAAATGAATGAAAAAACGCTGCGTCCTCAGGGGATTAAAGGTTCCCTCTAAAAAAAGTGGGCCAGTATTCAATAATCTGGTACATTCTGTACATTTACATGGCAAATTGCTCCTATTGCTGTTTGCCTCACTTTTAATAAAACTGGGCCTATGTCTTTTGGATTTTTATTCAAAATAATCCAGCGGGCTCCATAAGTCTGGGGGCTGTGGGGCAATGACTATTCTGCTACCAATGACAGATTGCCCTTGTATCTCATGTTATCAACTGAATGGATGTGATTTGTTGTCTACTGACTAGCCCTTACTCTATAGCAGTGATGGAGAACCTTTTAGAGACAAAGTGCCCAAACTACAACCAAAATCTACTTATATGCCGTGAAGTGCCAACATGGTATTTGAAGCAGTAACTTATTGCTACCTGTTATTCGAAATCTTTCAATCATATCAGCCCCCTGAGGCAACCAATACAAATGAAAGAAGGAGGACAAATTCAGACATCATTTTAGCTTCTCTACAGGGTCTCTCAGTAGAGGAAGAACGTTGGGTCCAGCAGGAGGACCTTCAAAGATATTGCAGTTCTGTCCGCACCTTCTCACTATTCCTTAAATTCCAAACAGCCAATGAAGTGTCACTTTAAAATAGCGCTGAGAGCAGCATCTCTTAGGGACAGCAGGAAGTTTTGGTGGATTTGGTCCTATTTGGTGAATTCTGTCCTGGGGAGATGGTCTGAGTGCCCACAGAAATGGCTCCGAGTGCCACCTCTGGCACCCGTGCCATTGGTTCGCCACCACTGCTCTATAGTGTAGGGAATTGGGAAACATTTTTAACATGAGTAAATAACGTACTATTTTTTTATTATTTCCCCAAAACGGCAACATGCATCCTAAATTACGGTATGAAAATATTAATAAATGTAATAACTTGCACATGACTATAACAATGCAGATCTTTGGTGCCAAAACTAAATAAAAAAGGGATGCAAATTGTCACAGGGCAAAAAGACATTTAGATTTTCGCTCAGCCCTGCATAAATAAGGGTTAAATTGATGAGGCCTGAAATGGCTTTAATGACTTGGGAATTTTTGGTACATTTTCTTACGTAGTTCTTTAAGGGTCACACAACTTCTCTTTCCTTGCGTGTTACCTGAAACATTGCACAGTTTTTTATAGTGTCACATAGAGCTAAGTTCAATGTTAAAGGATTTTTTCATTTCATTTTTAGTGTTGGGGGAGGGGGGGTTAAAGTTACAACAGTGGGAAAAAAGTTTTTTGTTTTAACGTTTGGTAATTTTTTTTTAATTTATAAAAATTGGTCAAAAAGACCAATAATTCCCTAGTGTGTGATGGTCATCTTGATATACAGTAATGTGTATAGTCTCAGGCAAATGAGATGTGTGTATTTTTTACTTTATATGTCCTCCATGAGTTCATAAAAAGACCCCTGGGGGACATTTTTATTTTTTTATTCTATTTTTTAAATTTTTCTTTCCTTTAAAAAACTGGGCATTTATAATGGGTAGTGGCATACTCGGGAGAAATTGTGTATCACTGCATCTTTTGTTGTCATTTAATCCATTGTGAATGTGTAATTTTGGGCCAAATTTAATGTGCTGTCCAAGAAAATTACAAACCACGCATCCATTATATTTTACTTTTTTGTGATCCTAATGCATATATCAATATACAGGCAGTCCCCAGGTTACATACAAGATAGGGTCCATAGGTTTGTTCTTAAGTTCAATTTCTATGTAAGTCGAAACTGTATATTTTAAAATTGTTCCAGACAAAAAAAAATTTGCCCCAGTGACAATCGGAGTTCAAAAATTTTTTGGCTGTAATGGGACCAAGAATTATCAATAAAGCTTCATTACAGACACCTTACAGCTGATCATTGCAGCCTGGGACTATAGTAAAGCATTCAGAGAGCTTCACCAGAGGTCACAGTGGGCAGAGGGGTCCGTCTTTAACTAGGGGTCATCTGCAAGTCGGGTGCCCTTAAGTAAGGGACCGCCTGTAATGGGCCTTATTCACTAAGGGTTCCCCGGCCACATTTTCATCAGGTTTTCCGACTTTTCGGGGATCGCACCGGGAATTGTGTCACATGCGATCGGATTTTGGCACATTGGTGGCGGCTTTCATGTGACAGAAATCGGGGGGCGGGCCGTCGGGCGTTCCGATGGATTCAGACAAACTGCAGGATTTAACTTTGAATTTGTGTCGCAAGATCAAGCACTTACATACACCGGGAAGAAGAAGGTGAACTCCGGTGGACCTGATCGGGGAAGCGACAGATGCAGGATATCGGGTGCACGATCTCAGTGAATCGCGGCAGCTGTGCATTGGAGTCGGGGAATGCACCTTGGGGAATATGCAGGGACTGGTAAGTAAATCTGCCTTAATATTTGTTTAGACTTACATTTGATCACCTTACAAAACATACAATATACATGCCTTGTATTATTGTGCAACATTCAGTAAAAGATTGTTGAACCATAAAAGTGGTTTTACATAAATTGAGGGGTGTAGTTTCTAAATTGGGCTACTTTATGGGGTTTTACTAATACTTAGTATTATCAAAGTCACTGGAAAGGATGGAAAATAGCACCTAAGTGTCCGTACATCCTAAAAAAATTAGAGATTTAAAAAAAACATGCCTACATAAGACAGACATTTCAATATATAAATATATTAATTATAAATATCAATTATGAAGTTATTTTGGTGGCATGACCATCTACAGTTTTTCGAATAACTTAAACTACTGTGTCACAGAAAAACAATCTGAGAATCATCTGGATGTACGTTCCAGGCTTGATCAGGAAGGTAAAAATTGGCTTCAGCGCAAGGGGTTAATGTTATTTATAGGGGTGGCTTATATATGTTATATATATATGTGTGGCTTATATATAATCTTATCTATAGGTGTGGCTTATATATAATGTTATGTATAGGTGTGGCTTATATATAATGTTATGTATAGGTGTGGCTTATATATAATGTTATGTATAGGTGTGGCTTATTGAAGGCATCTCTCCCTTTCATTACAAAGCTTTTCATAGCTAAGTTGCCATTAAATAATTTTTTTAATATTTGCTTTTGCCTCACCTGAATATGTTCTGGGGACCTATTTAATGCCTCTCTTGGTATTTGTACCAAAGCACTGGCTGTTATGGCTCGGTTGCCCTTACTAAATGATTAATACAGCATTAGAGCTGATGACATTGATCTGTTTTTGTATCCACTATACATAGCCACACGTATAAAATAAGACAATAAAGAGTAAAATATAGTCATATGAAACGATAGAAGTGCTCCGGGGGCGTGTTATTACCAGTGAAGCCGTACCCTAGCGTTGCTCTATTAAATCATAAGACCATAAAAGATTCTGCATCAGGGTGATTTAAACCAGTGACTCTCAATTATTGTAAACCAAGCACACTGACATACTGGTGTGTGCTCCCTCTGGCAGGATCCGCTCTTCTTTAAGCTTCATATGCCCTTGTTTTTAAGAAAAAAAGGCCTTAAAAAATGATGCAAATGAGCTTAAGGGCCACAGGCCCATAATTTTACCCTTTTTAAATTAAAACAAGGGCATGAGAAGGTAAAAGAAGAACATATCCTGCCAGAGGGGGCGTGCACTAGTATGTCAGTGTGCTTGGTTTACAATTCTTCCTCCTGGTGGTAGATTTTTTTCTTTAAAGATAATTGACTATAGCTTCAATATTATATCAAGTCACAGCCTGTAAGAACTCTTCGTGAAAGTTTCCTCATCTACAAACAATTGCCTTTTTTTAACATTGTAAATAACAGTGACCATAAATACATTTAACACAGAATTCTGTCTTTTCTCATGTTTGCGGCTGCATAAAAACCATGACGCTGGATTAATTCAATATTTTTTTTAACCTTCTTATAAGTGTTGTGCTCTAAAATATTTATTAGCGTGTGACATTTTATTTCTAATTTTATGTGGTTAGAACTCTGTTCCAAGCAGATAATTTATTTTGCAGAACACAGACATTCCAGATAATTTATGTGTTTTTACAGTCTCAAAACAATTACAATAGTTGGAAAATTTTTTTTAAGCAGGGGAAAATAGCTCCATCCAAATAACAAAGATAATGCAAATAAAAATGAATATTTCTTTGGGAAAAAAAGATTACAGACGGTCCCCTACTTACAGACGACCCCTAGTTATAGATGGACCCCTCTGCGCACTGTGACCTCAGGTGAAGCTCTCTGCATGTTACTATAGTCCCAGGCTGCAATGATCAGCTGTATGGTTTCTGTAATGAAGCTTTATTGATAATCCTTGGTCCCATTACAGCAAAAAAATTTTAAACTCCCATTGTCACTGGGGCAAAAATTTTTTTTGTCTGAAGCTACAATTATAACCGATTGGAGCCAGCACAAATCACTACAACTATCCTTCAAATCCCGATGGCAAAGCTACTGGCGGCATCTGCATGCCGCCATTCCCCCCTTGGATTGTCACTCCTGTAAAGTTATTACGGAGCGGATATCCTAGATTCAGAGTATACAGCAGCAACATTGCAAGTTAACAGCCATGCTCAGTTTCAGCATCAATCGCAGTTGTTACTGGCAGCGGTTGAGCCAAATGCCGAATCCAAACTTCTGGCTGAAGTCAGAGCTCGGGGACCCCAACCCGCAATGTTTGCCCTGCACCCATCCTTTGCGGCTTTGGGTCTGCCAGTTACTATTATTATTATGTAAACAGTTATTCTTCATATACATTTGGAGTCCAGTTGCATCGTTCCATTTTATATTTAATAATAGTCATTGGAAGTACATGAACTTGAAATATTTAGACTAAAATGTAATTCTAATGTCTTGCACAGATGCCGTCTGTTATATGCAACAGCCTATGTCCTTGACAAGCAAATGAGCTCCGATATATATCAAACTCACCATGTTGTAAGTTGGTATAAGGTGAGAAAAACTAATTGGCTATAAGGTAAACATAATAAATTGTCAGGTAAAATGTGGTTGATCCAACCGTAAAACCAGCGGAATGAGAACGTGCTACATAATAAAGCAAGTGTTACTGTTTTCTACAATCCACGGAGTTCCACTTCCTGATTAATTGCAGACTGGGAAAATACTGTAGCAGTTAATTACCTTTCACACCTTCCTAGGGAAAGCTTGAGGGGTCTATAGCTTTAACACTAGCTGTGCCTCCCTCAGTCAAATATCTGACGTGTCTGGAAAGTCAGAACTGTAAATAAATGTAATCTCAGACTCCAAACCTGGAAGTGAAATGTATCTTTATAAATTATCTCTTGGGCCAACTCTTATAGCTAAAATAGACAAATAAGTTATTTATCACATACAATCTTGGCCTGCTGGTAGTGGGAGATTGGGAAGGTAAGAATTGCTCCATTGACACATTTCTGTGCTTGACAACCTCAGTGGGGCACATTTACTTACCCGGTTCAGAGGAGTTCCCGAAAGGGCATTGTCTAACGACAATGCACTGTGCTGTGATTCACAAAGATTGTGCGCCCGATTTCCTGAATGTGTCACTTGCCCGCTCAGGTCCGCTGGAGTTCACCATCTTCCTCCCAGTGTGTGTAAGTGCATGTCTTGTGGCACAATTTTAAAGTTAAATCAGTACGACGGCCCACCCCCCGATTTGTGTCGCATGAAAGCTGGCGCCGCTGCGCCAAAATCCGATGTGTCCGATAATGTCACCATTATCAAGGTCAGTATGATTGCTGATGACAATTTGCTTGCAGTCGGAAGTGTGGCAAGTGCCCAAATTCTCCATACTTCTTCCTTGGTGTTGATTGGTGGCTCCAGAGTTAGATTATGTCATCACATGGAGCTCTGAAACCTCCCAGTATAGAGCACTGCACTAAACTACACATATAGCACTACATTAGACCCATAAATCACCACCAAGGAGGAGACACTAAAGAAGTATTTGCTGATTGAGATCTAGAGCACTACTTTATAGCCATAGCATTGCTAGTAAAAATTAAAGAGGATTCCGCATGTCTATAGGTCCCCTTGGGGTACTGTTGTTGCCATGCAATGGATCCTCAATATTAGTTCCAACATGCAGAACCCCTACAGCCAGGGCCGGCTCCAGGTTTTAGTGGTCCCCTGGGCAACAGAGCCTTAGTGGGCCCCTTTGTGGGTTGCCCTCCAGTAGCCACACTGCCACCTCCCCCTGTAGATGCACACACTGCCCCCCACCTCCTGTGGACACACTGCCCCCCCCTACAAACACATTGCCCCCCCTGTAGACACACTGCCACCCTCTCCTCCCCCTGTTGACACGCTGCCCCCCCTACAAACACATTGACCCCCCTGTAGACACACTGCCCCCCTCTCCCCCCCCTGTTGACACACTGCCCCCACATACAAACACATTGCCCCCCACTGTAGACACACTGCCCCCCTCTCCTCCCCCTGTGGACACACTTCCCCCCCTACAAACACACTGCCCCCCCTGTAGACACACCACCCCCTCTCCCCCTCCAGCTACACTGCCCCCCTCCCCTGCTTCCCCTTCCCCCTCCAGCTACACTGGCCCCCCCCCCTCCAGGAAAGAAAACTAACTCACCTTTCCTCATTCCCCTGGAGCAGCGCCTGCAGCTGCCTTCTTTCTTTGGCATATGCCTGCCGTACACGTCGGCTCTGGAGCCGACACACGTGATCTTATGACGTCATGATGTGGAGCGTCGCTTCGGGGGAACAAGGACAGGTGAGTTATGGATTCTGCTTCTATGCTGCGCTCCCGAAAAGCGCAGCATAGAGGCAGAAAAGTGCAAAAGCCAGATGGTGATCATTTGTACCAGTGTCTTGAAGCAACACTTGCCCGGGTTGGCTGGGTGCTGGCGCCGGGCCTGCCTACAGCTGTTTACCTCAGAAGATAAGCAGAGAATGAAACAGAAAGCGGATGCTCACAAAAGCTTTTCCTGCTCTATAACAAGCTTCCTGAAAATCTGACTGCATTCTTACAGCAATAAATTCCCTTTAAAGGGTGTTTATACTGCATTAAATTCCATCATTATCATTACTTATATTATGTATGGATGAGCAAACCCCAACAAGTGTGGGTTCGTCTGATTTTAGTCAGGTTCGTTCTGGGTTTGGTACTTTTAGGAATGCTCACCCCCACTGGAAACACCTACAATTGATTCTGGCACTGATCGAGGGTGCTACCTTTTAAATGTTGATACCGAAACAACTACAAGCTGGCAGAATCCGTGTGCCACCATTCTCCCATAGATATGAAACCACCAGGGAGCGACGATCCTATAGTGGTTGCGATGCCATTTAGATAGTGCCGCTCAAGCATAGACGGCTTTGCCGGTGACATTTTAAGAGTAAACGCGGTGAACGGTGCCAGCATTAATCGCGGTTGTTACTGGAGGGTGAATGCTGAACTCAAATTTCTGGGGGTGTGGTACAATTAACTCCTAAACAGCCAGCAAAATAGGTCTCTATTCACACAAAGCTATGTCCTTTGTTTAGTGGTCACACCAGATCACAGCGGATAAGCTCCCATTATATAGAGATCTGACTCATACCAACCTGATCTAGAGGAGCGATCCATGGAATAGGAGGTCAACACTATTTTACCCCCTTTCAAAACTACATGGAAATGTTTAGTAGAGATTTCAATCCTGTATCTCTCTGTCTGTTATTAAACCACAACTCCCAGTATGCCCCAAACAACTTCCCGCTGTCCTGGAATACTAGACGTTTTCACAAGCTGTAGAGCCTCAGTTTGGAGATCATTGATACGTAACTCTTGATCTATATTCATCTACTCTAAAAATAAGATTTCACTATGACAAGTTACTTCTTCCATTAGTGTTAACAGCATTGTGGATGAGAAACTAGACAAACCAAGGTTCTGTCATCCAGCCAGGAGGAAAAGCTCTTCCCAGTTCTCTCTCGTACATCGCTATCTTCTCTGTTTAAACTTTGGCACCAAGTATTGGCGAGTACGTAATCTTCCAGTCCCTACTGGCTACCGCCTTTCATTGCTGTAAAGCCCTCAGAGGGTCATCTGAACTGAGTAATAGCTGCTGTAACAGCTGCCATATTAATTGCCATTAGTTGTAGTTTGTATTGGATGTTTTTTAAAAAAAAAAGACAATTAATGTAGAACCCTCTAGAGATACATAACTAATTTAAAGGAAAAAAGGTTAAATGAAGAGAACAAAATGTACAATTATTATTGTTGCTATTAGGATTATTACTGATTTATATTGCATCAAGTTTTCCCACTTGGCTATACTAAGTAGTACACAGAGAATATTAGCTATTTAGCATTTTTTGCAAAAACTTGTTTGGTCATTAAAGGGGTTGTCCACTTTCAGCAAATGTTTGATGTGATTTGTGTAAGGAAAAATTATACAATTTTCCAATATACTTTCTGTATCAATTCCTTAGAGTTTTATAAATCTCTGCTTGCTGCCCCACTAAAGAAAGCTTCTATCTTTACGTCCAGTGTATCTAATCTGTCCATGTGATATGATGGACAGGCAGGTGCACAAGCCGTTAAATGACAGAGAGTAATAGGAGTTGTGTGATAATAACGGTTCGCACACATACATATCCATCACATCACATGGACAGATTATATCCACTGGAAGTAAACCAAACCCTGTTAAGGAGATTCCATAACACTGACCAAAACGTGATAAACACTGTTATAGGTCAATGGTTTCCCCCAGGATTCTCTAGCTCTGTTTAAAAAAAAACAAAACAAACTTCAATGGCATAACTGTTCTTGCAGAAATGACCCATGAGGGGTAATGAGGGCCCCAGGTTCAGAAACATAAATAGGACAGTGAACCCTAAACTCAAGTCCCCCCCCGAAAGACCTACCTACTTTTATTTGCCAAAGTGCAAACATGTAACAGGACAAACAACACAAACAGGGAAGAAAGGTCATCAAGCTGAGCCAACAAGGAGGTAGGAAAGAAGTACAAAATCACAGAAATAGAAGGGTAGCCAAGAACAGGAGCTGAGATCAAAAACACCAGAAATGCAGAAAACAGAGTCTCACAATCAAGGAGCTGGTCAGGATAAACTATAAGCGGCTCTGAACTGAATGTGAACAGAATAAAGGAATATGGGAAACCAGACCCCTAGCTCCATGCTTATTGGAGCAGAACAGTTAAAGGGAACCTGTCACTACAGCTCATCCCTTTCTCATCATTCAGCAAAAATGTAATGTGCCCCGGGTGACATCATCGCAGGTCCTTTAGCCTCTTAACATTAGCAAACTGTGCCCCATGCATAGATATCTGATCAATGAAATCACAGTATGCTTGCATGGACTTCTACTCTTTTCCATGCCTCCATGCAGGCTTTCGTGATTTCATTGATCAGATATATATATGCATAGGGTATAGTTTGCTAATGTTAATAGGCTAAAGGAACTGTGATTATGTCAGCCCAAGGAGGCCACACCTCCTTGAATCGCTATAGATATCCCTGGATACTAAGTAAAATTTAAAAATTGATTATATGGAGAAACTTTAAGCTAAAAGAATGGTGTCAGTTCCTAATTCAAGCTTTATGGGAACCTACCACTAGGTGTATTTATTAAAAAAATGTTCTGATAGCTTCCCTTTAACTTTTGCTGGACGAAAGCATACTGCAGGAGGGAAAGGTAGTGGTAGAATTAATTCCAAAAGAGCCAGTAAACTAGGTCCCTGTTCAAACAAACAAAATCTGTGTTTCTTTAGTTGCACACCACAACCGAAGATGGCACAAAAATGTTTCATGAGCAGGGCCGGCATCAGCACTGGGCATACCTAGTCAAGTACCAGGGCCCAGAGCTTCTGTGGGCCCACATAAGGCTTTACATAAGGAATCCATCGGGTTGAGAGGGACTGTATCTAAGAAATCCATAGGGTGTGAGTGGGGCTTTATGTAAAATACCCATGTGGAGTTTTTGGTTTCTGAATTTTTAATGCCACCATTTGAGTTACTGCAAAGGGGCCCACTGAGGCTCTGTCACCCAGGGGCCTACTGAAACCTGGAGCTGACCCTGTCCATAAGGCCAGTGATGTTGTTTTGAAGGTTAAAAATGGTCACACCAAACATTGATTTTATTTTGATTCTCTTTTGTTTATTCACTTTGCATCTTGTTAAACTATTGATGCTTCTATTTCTGATAGAATTCTATTGTTACCATAGGTGCCTAAAACTTTTGCACAATCCTGTTATAGACCCACGGGATATTCATTTTCTCAATGGATAATAAAATATACATTCTATAATATTCTTTATTTGGTGCAACTTGACACTTAATTCATGAGCATTTCAGTTTTGTTTAATGTTTTGTAGGGTTTGTCGAAAAGTAAGTGTACATGTCCAAGATCACAATGCCAAGTTATGCTGCAACAATGCGTCCAGATCAATAAAATCCGAATCTTTGATCTCGGTGGTTAATTTTTTTTTTTACTTCTTGTAACTCCAGAAAAGGAACAGGTTTTAAATCTGCGAGTGGTGAGTTATGTCTTCAGGGCATTTCCGCGCTTCCTAAATTTTCGCTAAATGGGGATCTAGGGATTTCAAGTCAACATGTCAAAGACTAATAAAATGGTTTTCTAGTGATGTAGTTATGTAAGTTGTTATTTAAAGCACATAAAATCTTTACACTGAATGAAAAACTTTTTGTTTTACTCAATCCTGTAAAAACTACAACCAAAAATGTTGTAGAGGACAAAACTGCAGAGAACAGAACCTTAAATAGTATCTGATTTTTACCATATCACTAGGACTGCCCCAGTCTCAGATTTCCGGGAACGCTGTCATATCAGTGCCACGCTTTATAGCCTGCAGAAGTTTGCAAATCACTAGGACCAACTCTGGCAGCCTGCAGAAAATACAGCTCTGTTAGTATGAAACCTGAGTGGGTTGAAGTGGGACTCCCTGTGGAGGTCACTTGGCAGAGACGAAATCCTGGCTCAGCCCAATATTAAATGTGAGTCATCAGTTTACTCACACAGCAGGACTGCACTTTCTTATTATAACCAACTCAGCAAATGCAAGGATAGTCTTTACAATTAACCAGAATCCTTGTTAAATAGACATTTCTCTGATTTTAGCATATTGTTCTCTTGTCTTGTTTTAAAGCTTTCTAGATGAAGACTGCCAGCATTGTGTTATGTTCTCTATGAAAGAAGGTGACGCTGCGATGGAACAGAACGTTCCATTCCCACAGTACTGTAGGTTATTGTAAACTTGGTACAATAGCTAAGAGGGTCTCTTGTGCAAAGATGAGTATTGAATAAAATTGTATCTCAATGGTACGCAGCTTTCCATAAATCATGACTGCAGAAATGTTATATTATATCACTTTCATGGGAAAAAAAAACTTAAAAGAGGTTTCTTCACAATCTATTTTATCAAACGTGTACAATCAGAGATAATCTTTTCTTGATAGTCATCTTTGCTCAAAATAGATTTGTAATTTATTGTTAAATCCATATCCAGAGAGCATGTAAACTGTCAGTTCACTGAAAGATCATGTTACAGTTGCCCATAGAAGTCTATGGATATGGATGGTAATAATGAATTCACATTTGGACAATTAAATATAAAAAGAGGAAAACGAGGAAACATGGAGCCCAATAAGTGGAAAATAAAGTGTTAAGGAGATCGCACTGGTTTCGGACGCCATCTTGACTACTGTCCGCCATCTTAGATACAGCGGCCATGTTCCCTGACCATTGTCAAATTAATGTCATGATTCAAACTTCATTTTATGTAACCTATTTGCTGGCCTGTCAGCTAATACCCTTTGACATTTAATGAGAAGCCAGTCTGTCCTTGATGCTGCATAATAATATGATTCTGGAGTCCACTTATCTCCGTCTGGCAGGGGAAATTAGTATGAACAATCTGTGTACAAGGTCTCTGAGAACTGAGCACAATTAATTATTTTTTTTCCCCAGAATGTGCTGATGACCAATAACTTTACAGTATACTATTCACGCCTACTCTTCTGTCTGTGATATTATGATTTTGAGATATTAAACAGGAGAAGATCTTTACATACACTAAGAGATTGACGTGTCTTAGTTTTGTGTTAAAGTTTATGAAAGGGTTAATTAGGACTCACCTTACAAAAGTCAAGAGGGCTGTTGGGGCCCTGCATAAAAATCCCTATCAAAAGCAATTCTCATAGATCCATCATAAAGGAGAACAGCAGCACAAGTACAATTTGACATCAAAATAAGTCATGTTTTATAACGGATGACTCCATACTTGCAGGAAATCTTTTGACACGTTGAAGGGCTGTTTGGCAAGTATAGTATTACTTACTAGTATAAATCTATTACATATTTGTGCTATAATTCAAAGATAACGGGGCTCATTTATTAAGGGTCTGCAGATCGCATTTTTGTCAGGTTTCCCGACGATTTCCATGTTGCGCCGCATTTAACAGGGGTTTTTGGTGCACGTGATCGGATTTTGGTGGAATTGCAACACAAATCGGGGGGCATGGCCGTCAGACAGCGTGACGGATTCGGACTACACGCGGGATTTTAAATTTCAATTGTGTCGCAAGAGACGCAGATACGTGAATCACGGCAGATACGAATCCTCGCTGGACAACGCACCTCGGGGATCGCGACGGGACGGGTAAGTAAATGTGCCCCAATATGCATAAAGCGTTCCTTAAACTTTAATCAGTGGTCTACCATCTGAACATGAAAAGTTTTCCTTTTTTTAGGAATGCATGGCAATTTTGGGTCCAGAAATGCTGTAACTTATCGCTGGGGAATTTTTTGCTAGATATTTTAAGCTCCAAGTAGCACATCTCCACAATCTGCAACTAAAAGTACCTCAGTCCGATACGGAAAAGTGGCACCTAAGAAATTTGTCACGATGTACCATACTGAGTTTAAAAATAATATTTGCCATTACAACTGACTACAATGTATGCCCCAGATATTTCAAATATACCCCAATAACAATACCATGCTGTGCCCCTTCATATATCAAAAATATATTACAATATATACTATAGCCAGTAAATATACTGCTCAAATAAAATTCCAAATCCTAGGTCTCAATGAATTAAATATTCCCATTTTTTATTCATTACACTGTTTAATGTTATGAGAACAATAAAACATTGATAAATTAAAATTAATATCCCATGGAGGTCTGCACTAGGAATCATATTTAAAATTAAAGTGAAATTACAAATTTCAGGCTGATTCAACTTCAGGGGAAATGTCTCAAGAAAAGGAAATGAGTATGGCCTCCTTGTGCCTGTATGACCTTTCTACAGCACCTGGGCATGCTCCTTATGGTGGCAGATGTTCTCTGGATCTCCTCCCAGACCTGGATTAAAGAAGCAGTCAACTCCTGAACAGGTGCAATTTAGGTGCAATGTGGCTTTGGTGCATGGAACTGAACATGGGACACATTTATCAAAACTAGTGCAAACTGTGCCTGTGGAGAGTGCAGAGTGCGCCAAAGTCATCAATACTGGCGCATGGTCTTCAATAATCTGGCGCCCCCTGCACTGCTCTGGAAGTGATACCAAGATGTTGGACTACAGGGACATGATCCAGCGAATTTGCGAAGAACATATAAGACCAACGTACTTTGTCAAGTGCCTTCTCAGCATGGGTTGACAGTAGTGTGAGTGGCAGATGTTTAATTTGAGCCTTGTACATCATATTTATTGCTTTTGTGGTATTGTCTAAAATTTAACAAATTTTAGTTTTTTTTTTTTAAATAAATAAATGCAAAACATATGAACCAAAATGTACCACTAACATAAAGTACAATTTGCCACTAAAATCACTTTGGTAAGGTAAAGTGTTCAAAAGTTATAACTAGTAATGAGCGAACCCATTAAAACTTTAAAAAATTTCTGGAGGATCGTTGCTCCCGATGACATCATTGGGAAGTGGCACAAAATAGCCGCACCCTACACCCCTGGCATGCTAATCCTGGCATCCTCGCGCTGCATACATTTAAATCCAGCCCCTAACTTTGACAATGGTATTTTAAAGAATTAACACATTCGCCATCAGTGCCAGCATTGATCCTGTCAGGAGAGTGGAACCCTAACCCTACCCTGAATGTCTAAAGCCAAACCAGGGCTGAGCCTTAAGTCACAAAATGGCTGCAGCAATACAATTTTTTGGTTTTACTAAACAAGCCCTGTCATTATTAGATATTGGGGCACATTTACTAAGGGCTGTGCACTGCACTTTTGTCGGATATTGCATCTTCATCTAGGCTAAAACAGCTTGCGCAGGTATTTAAGAAGCGTCTGCGCTATGATGGTGTCGTACGTGACCCTTTTGTGGGGCAGCTGTGCTGGCTTCCATGTAACACAAATTAGGGGGCGAGCGGTCCGACTGATTTGGATCGAGCGCTGTATTTAACTTGCAAATTGTGTCGAATGCCCTATGTTAAAGGTGCACCACAAAAAAGTTGGTGAACTCTGTCGGGCCAGTGCAGGGAAGCACCAGATTCATGATTTCTGGAACACAATCTTAGTGAATCGCCGCACCCAACATTATAGACGGAAATTGCACTTAAATGTGCCCCATTGAGTTTTTTTATTTAATGTTCTTTATGAGCATCTTTAATTTTTTGAGACCTGCAGCAATCTAAATATTATTCGAGTATTGTTTCTATTACTAGTCGCGTGCTCTTTAGAACTATGTTTCTAAGGCCGCACCTGCCATGAGGTGAGCCACTCACCTCAGGCTGCACCACCTTGATAACAAGAGGGGGTGAAGAAATTTCCTATTGTATTACAGCAAGGATAGAATAAAATGAATCTAAAAATTGTCTCATAGCTATCATATTTCCCATGAACGGTTCCTGAGGGCTAGGATTAATGCCACATCAAAATATGCTTTTTTTCCAATATATATATATTTTGACTTGCAAGCCCTACCATGCAAAATCCGAGAATGAAGTGCGTGTTGCCTTTTTTGCCATTGCATTTTTTTTTGCTAGTGGAAAATCTATAGAAAATTCTCAATGTGAACATACCCTAAGGCTCATATTCTGCAAAGAATCTTTACTCCTTTTTTAAACCTGGTTTCAATTTTGCTACTGGGTTCAAGCTAAATAATATACATTGAGGACATATAAACTACATGTTACTCCCTTTTTAATAGTTATGGAATTAACACCCTATAGGGAGCAGTCCAGGTTTAAATAGCCAGTGCTAGTCTAAATAATAAAATCTTATTAAGATTTTTCTTTTATCTTCACATTACGTACATTTTAGTATTACTTAACTCTGCTTCCTCCTATTTTAAAGAGCATTAAGATTATTATACAGTGTATCATATAAGTGCAGAATTATGAAACACCTTTTTAGTGGCGTATAATGTTTAATGGCCTAGAAAACATTTGCATTTATTTAGTGTAGGCAGTGCATTAAGGCAGAGCAGGGGATGGTGCACTAAGTGAGTGAAGCCGTTTCCCACGCTGAAAAGGCAGATAAAAGAATCAAGAAATTCTGAGTTTGATGAAATATATACATTGAGAATTCTCCTGCTGAATGTAATCCACTTTAACAATAAACAATAATTACATTTTACATTTTCCTCATTCACATCGAATTTTTCTTTGTAGATTGTGTAATCATCAGAATCTAATTTGTGAAGTCTTCTGATTCATATCAGCACAAGCCTGTACATGGGAATGTTTCCAAGTTTAGTATAATAGTATATGTAATGTATTACGGAAAGTTAAACATACATGGTATGATATTCCTGTATTCCCTTTTGTCCCACAATCCCATGTTTGTAAATAATAACAATTGCCGTTGATCTGAAGGCCTTTAAGGGAACCTATCACCAGATTTTCCCCTGTTAAATGATTTCGGGTGGGGAACGAAATGTCCTTTCTAGAATTCCCTCTTTTATGTCTTATCTTGTCTGCTTACCTATCACAAATCTCTTCCAAAGAGATGAGTCAAGCTTAGAATCTGCAAGGGACTGTCCCTTCAGATCCGCCAATATTTAGTTACCATATATACTCGAGTATAAGCCAACCAGAGTATAAGCCGAGACCCCTAATTTTACCACAGAAAACTGGGAAAACATATTGACTCGAGTATAAGCCGAGGGTGTAGTATACAGCCAGCCAGCCCCCACGTAGCATACAGCCAGCCCCACGTAGCATACAGCCAGCCCCCATGTAGCATACAGCCTGCCCCCTTGTAGCATACAGCCTGGCCCCATGTAGCATACAGCCTGGCCCCATGTAGCATACAGCCTGGCCCCAGTAGTATACAGCCTGTCCCCAGTAGTATACAGCACTTCCCCCAGTAGTATACAGCCTGTCCCCAGTAGTATACAGCCTGCCCCCTTGCAGTATACAGCCTGCCCCCATCGGTATACAGCACTGCCCCTATCGGTATACAGCACTGTCCCCATCGGTATACAGCACTGTCCCCATCGGTATACAGCACTGCCCCCATCGGTATACCGCCTGCCCCCGTGTAGCATACAGATAAAAAAATAAACTTAATACTCACCCTCCGGTGTCCCCGATGTTCCTCCCGGCTCCCGGCGGCTTCTTCACTCTTCTATCTTCTCTGGCCGGGAGATCGTGATGCCCGTCGCACACTGTGGTGCAGCGCTGTCGCCGCATTACAGTGTGCGATGGCTGGCAGATCGCATGGACGCGACTCTGCCGGCTAGAGAAGATAGAAGACAGAAGAGGAGACACGGGGAGCCGCCGGGAGCTGCGACAGGGATCGGGAGCCGCGACGAACATCGCGGACACCGGAGGGTGAGTATTAATTTTTTTTTTTTTTAGCATTGACTCGTGTATAAGCCGAGGCGAGGTTTTTCAGCACATTTTTTGAAACATGCTACTGGTGTCGAGAAGGGCCGGTGGCAGAGTGGGGAATTAACTTTGCACTCGATATAGCTTTGCAATATAGCTTGAATCCCTTGGCCTGGCGTAGAATTGTACGCCAGCGTAGATGGCAGCCAAGTACATCAAAAGGGGTGGGGCTTTCATTATACACTGGTGCACGTAGGGTGGCAAATGATAAATGACCCACTTACCATGCTCCCATTGAGAGTTCTGTATATCTCATTTTCCAAGAGTGCTAGAACAAACTGAGACATAGGTATGCATTTGGATTGCCCTACTCCCAGATATGTATTTGGCCTCTGGCTAAGATGGACCATAAGTCCATAACTGGCTTGATGCTTTGTCTCTTAAGTACGTGTCAGTTACTTGCTTCCCCCACGGAGTAAATGGCACTCTCCAGCTTGTCTTTCTGACTTAAGTACATTATTCAGATAAGGCTGGTGGAAAGTTAGTGAAGTGTACTGGCACTGTTGAACATAATGCTCCCTTCCCCTGGCTGTATGGTCTATACTTTCATCACAACTCCCCCCTTTAGAAGGGGGTTATAGGTAAGTGTTTCTGTGTTTCCACTTGTGCTCACCCACTACCTCTCTATGCCTAAATGACCCACAGCTTCAGCATCCTGTCAGTCTCCCGGCTCTGGTGCTGTTGCACCTCTGAACACAGGGTTGGTGTTTGGTTCCTAGGGTCCATGTGATGGACTTCCACCAGGTTCCCTGGTTGGTTTCTAAGCAACCTCTGTAATGGATGTAGGGTTGCCCACAGCTATGACCATTGCTCCATTCAGAGCTGCTGGCAAACCTCCACATTCCCCATGGATTTCTCTGTCCTGACCTGACATAGCACCAATATCTGTGGGTCCCTGGACCACACCTCTGGTGAATCCTGCTGGACCGTTACCTGGTACAGCTATTCGTGGTCCAGACCCAAGTCAAAGGGAGCCTCTACTGCCTGTTCCACAAGAGAATAGAAGGGACTGCCACTTCTTCTGCAAGCTCCCCAGGAGCCTTCCTCTAACTTGACAGCCACTTTTTCAGAAGGGTGGTAGTCGGTGTACTCCATAAGGGCCTAAATGCTCCAACTGCATGTGACAGCAGTGATGGTCATTGTGATTGCCGGTAGCATCCATTTACTCTTGGCTTCTATCGCTAAGGCAGGCGGACAGACCCTGTCCGGAGACAGGCTTGTTGGGGATGTTCATTATAGTGAGTCCTTACCAGGAAGATCTACCTTTCCAGGTACTTTCCCATCCTCATCTGCTAGCTCTCCTAACTGAATCCCCTAACTGGACGTGGTGAGAATAGATTTCTCCGGATCTGTCTCCGGGCATTTGTCTGACTTGTCAGTCACTTAGTCTTAGGGAGGAAGTAGGCTGGTCCACCAGGAGCCCCAATGCTCCAACTGCACATAACAGCAGCAATGCTCACTGTGACCGCAGGTGGCATCCACTTCCTTTCATCATCCGACCCAGTCATCAAGGCAGATCAACTGGCCCTGTCCTGAGACCAGGGGTGGACTAAAACTACCATGAGCCCTTGGCTGTATGAATATTATAGCCCCTACAAGTCTGAAATTCTTACGGAATGGAGGATGGGTCCTTCTGCCTGCATTCAATTTGTGGTTTCAGGTCCTTTGAAGAACCTTCAAAGGTCCTGAAATGGCTCTTGCGTACATATGTATTGAGAGCAGGAACAGATATATGAGGATTTAAAGGGTGGAGGCCCTTCTCAGTATGAAAATCAGCGAGGGGTTTGGGTAGCCATGGGCCCCTTAGAATGCTTGGGCCCAGGTCACTGCCCAAACCACCTATAATATAATCCACTACTACTAGTTTGGGGATAGGCTCTGTCCTGAGTCATTTCTTCCTTGGATCTACACCACTCCAGGTATTTTCCAGTTCTCACGTGAAGGCCTTCCACCAACAGCTGTTAGCCCCCTGTCTACCCCTAACGCAGAAGTCTCAGATGATGACAGGTGTCCAGAAGCTGACTGGCCATTCCATATAGTAGCCCCAACCTCGACTGGAATGATCACCCCCCCCCCCCCCGATGGGGAAGTGGGATACCTGACATTACCCACCCCCACATTCCCAGCAGTAGGCATGTCAAACACATCAATGTTATCATTAACAACATCAACAGCACTGACATAATTATCATTCACAGTGCCAATTACAGCTGCAGGCTGGATATTGCCCTCTGAGGGATCAGTCCCTGGTGATTCCCGGGTCACATACTGCGACATTAGCCTCCCCACTCCGTTCCCAGCTGTACAAGATTAGAATCAGCCCCAATGTCTCTAAGTCCGGTTGTCTGCACAGATTACGTAAATGGGGTTCACCCACTGACGTGGAGTGGGGAGCAAGGGCAGGTGCCCCCTTGGGCTAAGCGGCAGGGATAGTAGGAATGGTGCTGGTCTTACATACTCTGTAACCTGCATGTTTCTTGGCCTCCAGAGTCCAGTTGTTGGTTTAGTCATCAGCCAGGCAAGCTATTTCCAAAACCTCCTTTGGCTACAGGTCATCTAGGTGCTGCTGTAATTCCTCCGAGCAATTCCATTAAAAAACTGGCGATTTTCTCTTTAAGCTGCTGGAAGGTGGTTAGTCCCAATCCTGACATCCACTGGCTCAATGATCGTAGGAGGGTCCTCATGTGGTCAGTCTAGCTGTCAACAGACCCCTGCTGTAAACTCTGGAGCTTCTTACAGTTGTACTGATTGACCAGAGCCTACTTGATGTCCTCATAGGTCAGGATGGTCTCACTGGACAAATAGCCAAATATTTCAAGGGCCTTCCCTATGAGATGAGTGGTGAGGTAGGACCCATTGGTCCGCAGGCACATGGTACTGCTTAAAAGTTTTTTCAAAGGCCACCAAGAACATATGCAAGCTTTTACCGTTATTCAGGAGGGCAAAGTCCTTTGTCCACAGCTCAGGCAAACCTGGACTAGCTGGTGCAGACAGTTATAGCTGGAGCATCTGCAGCTGGTGTTCACGCTCCAGTTTCCTATCTGCAGCCTCTGCCTCTGCTCACTCTCACCATTTTGCAGCCTCTGTTTCCTTTTGATTTTTCTGCAGCAGCTATGAGGGTATCATATTCAGCATGATAAGCTGGTGAAGGCAACTTGCAAGATGGCCACAGAGCCATCAGACCATGAGTATGACCAGACCATCAGACCATTTTCTATGTGTGGGATACTAGTAGAATGTTCAGAAGCTTAGTAAAAGATAAACTCTATACCCTGATAATCTAAGCACATTGTCAGTACACAGCATCTCAAAGCACACAGGGATCATGAGGGAGTCTTCTTAGAGAAATTGAATTTTGCACTTACCATCACTGAGTTAAAAGAGCTAAAACAGCAATAAGGTTGAGTAAAATTGTAAAGTAAGGGGGATAAAAATTATCTTTCTTGTGTAAACATCACTAGGAGATTAAAATATGGGAACTTTTTTTCATGGGCAAACCCCTCTAAAGTACAACTGTAAAGTATAAGAACTTATTCCTTACCCTGCACTAAACCAAATTAAGCATTTCTCTAAATTACACTTCTTAACTATCCTCAGCTGTTTATCAGTTAACAGGCTGGAAGCTAGCAGTACCTTATCTCTCTGGCTGTTTGTGTTTGGTTTCATTGATGTCAATGGGAATACCTATCTAGATGGGGGAGAGGAGAGGATGGAGGGTGGATGTTGTTGGGAGACATTTCTAGCAGATGTGCACGCCCCTGATCAGTAACTGCTGGGTACAGGAGAATATCAGTCCTGAGTTCAGATCCTGCACATACCGCCCAATATATATACATTGCAACCTCTTTGGGCATGTGTTTGTGTGTACACATACTGGGATGCTGCCATGTGTTCATCTTTTTATTCCTATGTTGGTGTTTGAAAGTGTAGATGGACATGTTTTAATGTTACTTTCAATTTGTGATGCAGTAAATTACTGTATGAGGCAGAGCTCCAGTACTATGTTTATGTAAGGAAGATTCACATGCCATATTTTGTCCTGTTCATTAAGCCATCCATATCCCTTACTCCTGCCCCAGCCTCATCTTGATTATGCTAATTGAGCTAGCTAGAGTGTTATGTATCACTCCAGGATGGATAGCCTCAAAGGAGTTTCCGCAGACTGCTGGGCAGCGACTGTTGCAAAGGCTTCAGGAGCTTCCCTCCATTTTTTAAACTGAAGACAATGGGGCACATTTCCTTACCTGGTCCAGTCGCGATCCAGCGGCGCTTTCTCCGTCGAGGATTCAGGTCTGCCGGGATTCACTAAGGTCCATGCGCCCGATTTCCACCAGGTGTCGTTGCTGCGCTGAGGTCACCTTTTTCTGAATCCGTCAGGTTGTGTGACGGCCTTGGCCCCAATTTCTGTTGCGTGAAAGCTGGCGCCGATGCGCCAAAATCCGATCGCGTGAGCCAAAATCCTGGGGCAATTCAGGGCAAATTGGAAAACGTCGGAAAACCCAATGTAAATGAGCCCCAATGTGTCATAAAATCTCAGACCAATATGTTGGTTATGGACAGTTATGGAGATATGATCCATCTCAGCCCAAGGGCAAATACATTTTTGAAATCAGAATAGCCAGGGTATCGTATAACTCTGACTCACTAGTTTCTAGCATTCTTGGACACGGAGATACAAATATCTCTGACTGGAACCATAAATATATTGTGTGTACTGTTTGTCTAGTGTGCCCTGGTATGTGGTAATTGGTAATTAATTATATGGAAATTAATTATAATATTTAAACTGTATTGCTCTTTTATCTCGATCCACAAATACCCAAGTCCGTGTCTCGGTTTATATACATGCTACTGGGTTGGTTCCTCACCCTATATAATCTCATTATTCATCAGGCTTATATTAACCGGTTAAGGACCGGGCCCTTTCCTGTTTTTTCATGTCCATTTTTCACTCCCCACCTTCAAAAATCTATAACTTTTTTATTTTTACACGTAAAGAGCTGTGTGATGGCTTGTTTTCTGCGTAACAAATTGCACTTCATAATGATGGTATTAAATATTCCATGCCATGTACTCGGAAGCGGGGAAAAAAATTCCAAATGCAATGAAAATGGGGAAAAAACGCATTTGCGCCATTTTCTTGTGGGCTTGGATATTACGTCTTTCACTGAGCACCCCAAATGACATGTCTACTTTATTCTTTGGGTCGGTACGATTAAGGGGATACCAAATTTGTATAGGTTTTATAATGTTTTCATACATTTACAAAAATTAAAACCTCCTGTACAAAAATAATTTTTTGGATTTTGCCAACTTCTGGCGCTAATAACTTTTTTATACTTTGGCGTACGGAGCTGTGCGTGGTGTCATTTTTTGCGAAATATGATAATATTTTCGATGATATCATTTTTAGGACAGTATGACCTTTTGATCACTTTTTATAGATTTTTTTAGATTTTTCAAAATGGCAAAAAAGTGCCATTTTCGACTTTGGGCGCTATTTTCCGTTACGGGGTTAAACGCATTGAAAAACCGTTATCATATTTTGATAGATCGGGCATTTTCGGACGCGTCGATACCTGATGTGTTTATGATTTTTACTGTTTATTTATATTTATGTCAGTTCTAGGGAAAGGGGGGTGATTTGAAATTTTAGGTTTTTTTATTATAATTTTTTTTTTTTTAACTTTTTTTTATTTTTATTTATACTATTTTTCAGACTCCCTAGGGTACTTTAACCCTAGGTTGTCGGATCGATCCTATCATATACTGCCATACTACAGTATGGCAGTATATGGGGATTTTCTTCCTCATTCATTACAATGTGCTATCAGCACATTGTAATGAAGGGGTTAAAACGAAATAGCCTCGGGTCTTCGGAAGACCCGAGGCTACCATGGAGACGGATCGCCGCCCCCTGATGACGTCACGGGGAGCGGCGATCCCAGGTAAGATGGCGGCGCCCATGCGCCGCTATCTGTTTGAGGCTGCCGGCAGCTTTGCCGGCAGCCCACGCTGTAAAAACACCCGCGATCGGTGCTAGCACCGATCGCGGATGTTACCGGTAAGCCTTTGCTGCAATATGCAGCAAAGACTTACCGGCTATGGAGAGGGGTCAGCCCGTGAGCCCTCTCCATGCAGCGCGACGCGACCGCCGCCGTGAATACACGGCGGGCGGTCGCGAACCGGTTAAAGAAGAACTGGTGGCAGTTTATTGGGTTGATAAGGTTCTTTTTCAATGAGGCTAGTGAAAGGGGTCCAAAACATCAAATCTTCCTTCACACTATGCCTTCATCCTAACATTGAACAAAATTTGATGTTTATATTGGTGCCTACCATTTATGACAAGTTTTTGTGAAAACCTATCCTTACCTATTTTCATTTTCTGATCCCAGTCAATAGCCTCCCACTATACACAAGCAGGTTAGAGCAGCAATGTCTACAGTTGGGAATATGTTCCTTCTGGAATAGATCTGCTAGTTTGGCTTTAATCCCAATATAATGTCATTAAGCTTCCTAAAAATCCTGCTTGATGTCAAGGGGGTTGTCTTTCAAGAGACATTGTTTTCCTTGTCCCATGCAGGAAATCTTATTTGCATATGACTTTAAGTCTCTACATGTCTACATAGCAGACTTAATTGGCAAAGTCTCTGTAAGGAGAAATCTTGCTTCCTACCTATTAGTAACACAAGCTTATCATATACTCAGATTGGTGTAGTACTGACATCTCATTCCTGTATTGTACATCTCAGGGGTGATCTGCAGAAAGCAGAGTGGGAATTCAGTGTCGCACAACTACATTGGACCCATCAGTCAATGGCAAAAGCGAAGGGCCAGAAAGCATCTAGTAAAGGAAAACAAGAGTAAATGCCTGGTTTGGGAACATACTTAAAATTTATGTTTCTAAGATTCATGCAGATGATAATAGTAAACTTTGCAATATACTTTGTTAAATAAATCTGTCCCTATTTCCTTCTTCTTCCTCTGCCTTTCTTCCTCATTTAACTGTAAATCAGTTTTCTGCCCTGTATCCACTGAGAGCTGAGAAATAAAGGAACCCGATGAAGTGTCTAATGACTAAACTCTTTGATCCCGTATCATGTCAAGGCCTCTTGTAGGTCATGCTTGATGTCAAGGAACTGCCTTACGAGATAGCTAAAAGAGGAGTGGTTTCCTTATCCCATCCTGGAAAACTTTGCATATTTTCCCAGAATCCCCCAAGTGGAGTGTCCATGGTTATAAGACTCCACACTCCTACACGGCAGCCTTAATAAGGAGAACTCATACTTCCCGACCCTAAACTCTTTACAAACAGTCACTGGATAGTCCAAACTCTGCAGGGAGCAAAATAATCTAGAGAAATATTCTCTAGATATGGAAAGTGTTGGCTTTCAGATTAGCTGTTCACTACAGGAGAAAGAGCAGAAAAATGGAGAGAGCTCAGCTCGTGAGTTCTCTCCATATACTTTCAAAGTATGAGGACGATATAGTTCATCCTGGTACGCAAAGGTGTTAATGAAGTTTATTACAAAATTTACTATGATCACTTGCTCTGTTGTTCTATTCATTGCTGAAATTAAAAAAAAAATCCATACAAGATTTAGTTGTGAACTACAGGCTGAAATTAAATGTGTTTCATGCTGTTGAGGAGGAATATTTTTATAAATATTTTCTCTTTTTTTTGAAATCCGCAAATAGTTTATTTGACTTTGTCAATAAATAAAAAAAAGAATAACATGTCACTAATAAATCTCTCTCCAGTTTATATAGGATTACAATAATAATAAAGTGTATACTTATCCAGACCTCAATATTTTATTAAATATCATTGAACGAACCTGCACCATGAGACGCACAGATATGTCAGACATCAACCTATCAATTTAATGTGTAGTGTAGACACTAGATGGCGCTATATATCTTCTCCCATTGATGATGAAATCACGAAAATCTGCTATTTTGTGATTCACTACATTTTCCTTTCATTTTTTGTGCTGATATGTTACTTTATTAGAGTAAAAAAAATACATACAATTATTCAAATGCTTAAAACATCTTATATTTATTCTATTCCTCAATTATAGAACTATGTAATATGTGCATTGTATAAGACATAACAAAACCTGTGCAGCAATCATAGTTATGTCATCTCTATGTAATATTATGATATTAAATTAGTAACTTTTTCTCATAAAATATGTTTATACAGGAGAGGAAGCATAGCTTACTCAGAAATCTGAGTGAAGATTCTTTTTGATGACTATGGATCCATGACATAATATGATGATAGACAGGTTAAGTAACTGTGATGTATACAGGCAAAGCACTCCTGCAGCAGAGATAGGTCCTTTATCAGTGATATGTACTGTTAAAGGGAAACTGTCAGGGAGATTTGGGAAACTGAGCCACCCACAGGTCCAAAATAGCTCATTGCGGGGGCGGGGAAAATAAACTTTATACTAAATTAAACTTTCGATCCCTTGGGGCCTGAGCCTTCCGGAAAGTGAGAAGGGATGTTACATCCCATGCAATTACTGTAGGTATGGGGAATGCTCAGAGAAGCTGGGATAGTGTCTCAGCTTTATTTTCTGCATCACAAGATGCATCACAAGGCCGCACAGGATCTTCTGATGTGAGTCCGATGTGACCCTAAACCACAGGTCCATAATGAGCTGTAGTTGGTTTAGGATCCCAATTTGACCTGACAGGTCCTTTTTAAATGGCTAACTTTGCCATTCCTCAATGGGGATGTACCATTAGTAATATTTATCTCCTATCTAGGATAGCAGATAAATATATGATTGGGGGGCTTGGCTATTGGTCCCTAGCAATGAACAAAAATGTCTGACTTCCAGGCTTCGGTAACTCGGTATCCAGAAACCCCACAGAAGTAGATAGACCACAGAAAAGTGTAACGCTGGTGACAGGTTCCCCCCCTTGCCACGGTCCCCGTTGCAGACTTACATTCAGCCGTCGTGTCTGGCCAGGCTTCAGCCCCTTTAAGCCCCTTGTTAAAGGAGCAGGGCTGTTCCCAACTAGGAGGTCCCAAACCTATCAGCGTGCTACCTGCTGTATGGTGTATGTATCTGCTTGTCTTCCCGTGTGTGACCCCGGCTTGTACTCTGACTCAGTTTCTGCTCTGTGTTCCCTGGCATCTGACCCCGGCTTGTTTCTTGATCCTGTGCTGCCTGCCACGACCTCCTGCCTGTTCCTGACTCTGCTTGTATGCTGCCTGCCTTGAATCCTGCTCTGCCTGACCCCTTGGTACCACATAGCTGTCTCTCTGTGCCCGCTGGGCCAGCTGCTGTCTACACTGGGACCACCACATGACGTAGCAGCCTTGCAATCTCTCTCTGCAGTCCAGATCCCTGCATACGGTTAAAAGGGTAAATACCAGAGTGGTCCAGGGATACAGCCGTAGTGTGCGGTCAAACCAGATGGATATCACAGTGGGTTCACAAACCGCGGCTTGTTACAGAAAGCTCATGTGCTTCATTGACTCCTGTGAGACTTCATGTCCAGGATGGCAGAAACCTGGAAGTCAAAATCAGGAAAAAGGACCTTTGAATCCCCCGTTCTGTATTCTCATTTACCAGGACTTTCTTGAGAAATCTCTGTATTTAACCTTTTCAGTTCCCTGTATAGGCCCAGTGACGGGTGTTAAAGACCACAATGAAGAGAGATGATTGATATGTGATTTTATGAGAAATTATTGAGCAATTATTCCACATTTTGGGCATTAGAGTCCAGTGGGTGATCCCCCACATGTCTCTGGGAGTTCTAAGCCCAAAATTAGTTGTGCTGTTATTCAACATATGCTTTTAGGGCTACTTGCACATGGCTGTTGTGCAAGTCACTGTTTCCACAGCAAACATCCCTGTGTCTTTATTTGGGCTCACACAAGGGGGAAAGTCGATTCAGCACACTCTGCCTAAACCAGCCTCCCCTACTACCCACAGATTTAACGCCAGCCCTTACAATGCCATTACCAATGACTGTAACCTAAGCCATACCACCACACACACAAATTATTGTCCTATTCCTGCCTGAGTCTGCTCCTCGTGCAGACCTCTTCCATAGTCTTCGGCAGTCACACTCCGAACATAAGCACCGAAACACAGGTAGCCTAAGTCTTTTGTTATTACATATGTCTATTTTTGTACACTGAGGACTAGGCTTGTCAGTATTCTTATGACACCTTGGATGGGGAACAAGATGATTTTGTGATAAAACCCTCTTTTAGTAAGCTCTATAGCCAAAAATGTGCCTTTTCCCTCAAATTTCTTGGCCAATGACACTAATGTTAAACTAGGACTATCATTACCTATTAAATTCAATTCAGAACCAAGCTTACTACTTCCAAAAACAGGGACATTTGTAAGATTTGATACAAAGATATCTATTGGAAATCATTGTGTGTGTTTTTAGTAAACCATGAAAAATATACATTTTGAAGGAATGTAGAAATACTGCTGTACTTTGTTACAGCCAACTAGTGGTAAGTGCCAGATCCACATCAAGACTCCTTGGATTTCTCCAGATTTAACAAATGTTCAAATATTGACCTACGATGCTAGAAAAACTATTAAAGCAATGTCATAAAACATATAATAGTTGTGTCTTTTCACCTCCAAAATACACAGTGCATGTCCAATCATAGGTTAATACTTCTAGTAAATGCTCTGAAAACTCTTTCCACACACAGGCACCTTTTATGGATAGATGTTCATATCTTTCATTGAATTATGTAATTTGCTGACCCCAGTGTTTCTTTCCAAAATTTTGGGCACTAATACAGTTTTGGTAAAATGTATAATATTTTTTCATCAGGACTACAAGTTTAAGTTGAAAACACGGGCCTTCATCAGGTTGAATAGATGAAAACATATAAATCTTTATTCAGGTAGGTATATATTCACTTATCACTTGTTAACCCTTTCTCTTTTGAGTCTGGGAGGGGAGAGGGCTGGAGAGGAAAGGGTGGGACCAGTTGATCAATACCAGTGATCAATGTGATAGTTCTTGCAAGGTAGACAGAAAAATATCGGCAAACACCAAGTATGCACAAAGAGGGCTCATGCCATGACTTATCTAAGACAAATATGTCTCTTCTCTGCTCATTTGCATGTGACTACATATGAGATTTTTTAGCGTTATACAGGTAAAATTTAAAAGAGGGAAATCTAGATAGGGTAGGGCCTAACTTGCTGATCAGTGGGGGTCTCAGTGATGAGAACCCCACAGATCACAAAAACGAGGGGTCTGACGGAGGTACTGATCGAACCGCTTATTTTCGTGATCTGTGGGGGCCTCATCACTGAGACCCCTACAGACCAGCTGGTTTGGCCCTATCCTGTGGATAGGGCCTAATTTGTATTCGTGGGACAACCCCTTTAAAGGAAATCTAACATCAGAATCAAGTATAATAAACCAGGGGCACCTACCAGGCACCCTGACTGTGGTAATCTCTGTGTTCTGTGCTGTAATTTCACACGCTGTTACAAGAGACAGAAGTACACTGCTAAAATGAGATTACATCAGGCAGAGGAAGGGGAAATGCAGAGGAAGAAAGGGAGGGGTGAGATGTGCTCCTGCACAGTTTAACAGCCTATGAAGCCAGAACATGGAAGCGTTTTGGTACCCGACCCATAGCCCTTTCAACTCATTAGCATAATTTAAAAAGTTGATTGCGAAAGGAATGAGGCCATGGATAACAAATATAAGTAGATTACCAGTTACTGTGCCTGGATCTATGACTAAGTGTCTAGGGTTTATCATGATGGACTTTGATGGTAGATTTCAAAACAAAACTCATTTTACTCAGGTAGAGCAGTACTTATCAACCCTTCAACCCCAGGGCCATACAAAACTCCAACTGGCAGGACAGGACACATCATGGCTACGACTTTCCATAAATATGGGCAGTAGGATCACCAAATAACCTCATTAATAGTTTTCTAAATTCTATGACCGATTGACTACATTGACATGGTGTTGTAGTAAATAACATTGGGGCTCATTTATTAAGGGCTCTGCGGTCGCACTTTCGTTGGGTTTCCCAACTTTTTCTGTTTTCCGCCGGGATTTTGGTGCACACGATCGGATTTCGGCGCAATTGCGCTGGCTTTCACGCAACAGAAATCGGGGGACGGATTCTGAAAAATCGTGGAATTTAAAAAACCAATCGTATCGCAAAATGAATCACTCACATGCACCGGGAATAGGTTGGTGAACTCCGGCGGACCTCGGTGCAGCAGCGACACCTGGTGGACATCGGGCACACGACCTTAGTGAATCGCCAGAAGACCTGAATCCTTGTCAGAGAACGTGCCACTGGATTGCGACAGGACCGGGTAAGTAAATGACCCCCATTGTATCAATCATGCGATCATCAAAAACCCACATATATTTAGAAGCTCCGGTTACACAATTATACGGCTATTGCTGCAGTCATCCATAAACATCAGTCCATAAAATCGCTATATACAGCTTCTCCATTGTAAAGAAAAGAAAGCAGAGATATTAACATTTACATAAAACCGTGTATATTCCATAGAGTACAAGGGGTATATGCTCTATGTCTTTAGCTTGTTTTAGAATTTCCTTTCATCATGGTTAGATGATCAAACAACCCTTTGAATATACATCCAGCATATGAGGGGCTCCATTTATTTTAAGAAAGCAGCAGTAGATTGGGATATATAATAAAGGATTCTTACATGACTGCCAATAGTTAAGATCTTTGACCCCGAGCTATCTGCCAAATCTATGGTGTATTATAGAAAATGGATTTGGCATGAAAACCTCGAAAACATTGCCAAGAACTTTGCAGCGCAACTTAACTAGGACCTTGATCAGCTAAAGGTGTTGGCATTTTGGAAATTATGAAAGAAACCTGAATCAACACTTTAGTAGGAAGAACTTGCTGGGAGACAGTTATGGGTGCCACGGCATTACATAACCGGAGCTGGTGATCATTGGATGTGAAGGTCTACGTTGTGACATCTGATCCATTCATCAAATGTATATGACTTCACCGCAGTGTGGAGGCTGAAGCACGTGTCTTATACATTCCTGGACTACTGTATGGAAAGCCATACACTCCCGAGCCTGTTCCTGAATGTAAAATAGTTCAGTCTGACCTGACTGCTTACCTTATTTCAGATTGATATCTATTAAATTGAAAATAGAATTTATACTAGCCTCTGGGGAAGATTAATATTTTACATGAATGACATCACTTAGTACATCTTGGAAGGTTGCTATTTGGATTACATTGGTAAAACACAGTTGAACACAGACCCTGCCTCACAATGGAAAGAGTAGGAATTATTATTCGTGATGAATATTTCTACAGTTCTCTAAGAGTAAAAGGATAATAGAGGCTTTGTTTTCATATTTATTTATATTTGTGAAATGAGTCAATGTAAGATATTTAAGGGATATTCCCACAAAGACAAATTTCTTAAATGTACTTAGCATAACAAAATAACACATTCTCTAATTCACTGGTATTAGCAAAAATACAGCATTGATATAAGTCCAGCCTGTCTCCATCAGTCCTGGTGTACACAATTTTGGTTGTCCCTGGGTACAACTGTAAATGTTATGGTCGGATTCTTCTCATGAATAGCTTATCTTGTCTGCACACTGCAGTGCGCACTGCCTCCTGCCCCTCTTTTATTACAAGGCCAGCTCAGATACAGGCACTTTCTGCCGGCAAAAATAATTATGTAAGTACATGGTAATAATAATCTTTATTTATATAGCACCATCAAATTCCGTAGCGCTCTACAGATTCAAGGGTACATACAAATAAAATAAGATTACAGAGTAAGAACAGTCATGTAAATCAATAGGAGTGAGGTCCCTGGTCACAAGAGCTTACAGGATGAGGGGTTGATAAAAGAGGTATAAGCTTGTATAATGGTCCTGCCATTTTTATAAAGAATGGAATAAAAATAATTTAATAACTACAAAGTCCATAGTCAGTGGGACTGCAGAGAAGCATTTTCCAGATAACAGACTGGGGGAGTACCCAGATTTGGTTAATAAAGAGTTAGAGTTGCATGTAGGTAGCAAATGTGAAAGACCTGCCTAAATAAATTTGTTTTAAGAGAATGTTCGAAGAATTGGGGGTTGGGCGTTAGTCTGATAGATTGGGGTAGGGCATTCCAGAGAATTGCTGCAGCTCTGGAGAAGTCCTGGAGACGTGCGTGGGAAGTTCGAATTAAGGAAGAGAATAATATAAAATGACTAGCAGATTGAAGAGCACAGGTTGGACGATAGACTGAGATGAGACAGGAGAGGAAGGGAGGTGCAGCATCATGCAGAGCTTTGTGGATGAGAGTTATTAACTTAAACTGTATTCGGAAGGAGATGGGCAACCAGTGTAGTGACTGGTACAGACTAGAGGCATCCGTGTAGTGTTTGGTCTGAAAGACGAGCCTGGCTGCTGCATTGAGGATAAATTGTAGAGGAGAGAGTATAGTAAGTGGAAGACCTCGATAGTGTGGTATTAGAAGGAGCTACGACCAAAGGCAAGTCCAACCTTCATAAAACACAGTCAAAAGGAAAAAAAGTCAAGCTTCTACCGCGAAATTGGATATTCCAGAATTTCACAAAAGTGAATATATTCGCAGTACTTTTAAGTGCTCTAAATAAACAATAAAAAGAGCTATTTTCAACCCATCTCCTCTTTATCTTTTGAACATCCACTGATCCTTGTTTACACTTCATAGAGACACTGATATATGCATACGACCCTAGTATACTACTACTACTATACATACATACCCTGTTTCCCCTAAAATAAGACATCCCCCGAAAGTAAGGCCCAGTACAATTTTGTTCAGGCTTAGAAATATAAGGCCTCCCCTGAAAATAAGACCTAGTGGCCGTCATTGCAGCACCAGTTGTGACATGGGAAAGAATTCATGGTATAAAATCACTGACCGTTGTGCTACAAATGTGATACCAGCAGCTACCAGGATAAGAAGGGTCATTTATGGAAAGTGCATTTACTAAACATGAGAGATTGGGGCCAATGATTCTAATAGAAATGGAGTCACAAGACAAGAAATACAGCATGAAATTCAGAGTTTGGAGAGTTATAAGGATGTTAGAGAAGTTGATTTTTTGTCCAACGATAAATGTAAATTCTTGTTCATGGAAAAATAAGACATCCCCTGAAAATAAGACCTAGTGCCTCTTTAGGAGCAAAAAATAATATAAGATACTGGGGCAGATTTACTTACCCGGTCCATTCGCGTTTCACCGTCCTATTGTGAGTGAAGGTAAGCGCGTGTCGAGCAACACTTTTTTTTTTTAAATGCGCCGGTTTTTCCGAATCTGTCAGGTTTTCGTTCGGCCACGCCCCCGATTTCCGTTGCGTGCATGCCGGCGCCGATGCGCCACAATCCGATCGCGTGCGCCAAAATCTTGGGCCAATTCAGGAAAAATCGGCGCAAATCGGAAATATTCGGGTAACACGTCGGGAAATCGGGCCCTTAGTAAATGACCCCCACTGTCTTATTTTGAGGGAAACAGGGTAATTCATTAGATCCATTCTTCTCCCAAAAGGATACACTGAGGAAGATAGATCTCAATAGTGCAACACAGTAACAATTAGGTAGAGTTTAAAATATTTATTATACTCACAAAGTGTGTATTAAAAAAGCACTTCTCATAAAATCACAAGCCAGCAGACATCCTAGCCCGACCCTGGGTTTTGCCGTAAACCTGAAGGCTATTTATATCCAACACACAGGTGCCCTATAGTGTCTCTCACCCTACAATGAAAAATCATTTATTTATTATCTCTTGCAAGTGTTTAATTTTTGAAAATTGCAGACTTTACCTTTAAAACTAAAGCAACCAATCGCTACACACCAAATGTATGTTCTAACTTCCTGCTATTTTTCCCACCTATCCTTAATTCCGTAATCTTAACCAATCACAGCATTTTGTCTAAACCTTTTAGAATCTGCCGGCAAGCAGCAATGCAAGACTTACTCTACTAGCTACAGACAGATATGGGGGCACATTTACTAAGGGCTTTGCGTCTCATTTTTCGTCGGACTGTGCATGTTCTTCTAGGCTAAAACGGCATGCACAGGTTTTTAAGAAGTGTCTGCACTGATGTTGTGTCACAACCCTTTTGTGGCGCAGCTGCGCTGGCCTCCATGCAACACAAATTAGGGGGCGTGCTGTCGGTTGGTCTGACTGATTCGGACCAACTGCCGTATTTAACTTGCAAATTGTGTCACACGCCCTATGTTAAAGGTGCACCACAAAAGTGATGGAGAACTCTGTCGGGCCAGTGCAGGAAAGCGACACATTCATGATATCTGGCGCATGATCTTAGTGAATCGCTGCACCCAGCAGTATATATGGAAATAGCACTTTTAGTGCATTTTCCGAATTTCTAAGTATATGTGCCACACGGATTTTATAGTAGAGCTGACTCTGTTTTATTGATTAGTTGAGTTAGCAGAGCTGAGAGTGTCATTTTGGTACCTGTATCATAAGTCTGGATTTTTTTGCCTGTTTTTTGAGACTTTTCGTGGCTTTTCTGCTGTTCAGATGTATCTTAGCGATTTTTCCTTATTGATACATGTGGCGTTTGGTCTTTAGTGAATTTGCAACTTTTTAAAACAAAAGTTGCATATATTTTCCAAAAGTCGCAATCAGCTATTAGCAATTTTTACGCCTGATCAGGGGCCCCTTAGATCTGTGTCAAAATGTGCACCTTTTTTGCGACTTTTCTAAAAAGTCACAACTTTCCCATCTGGATTCAAAGTCGCAAAGTCCCAAATGAGCACAAACACCATGAAAAGTTTCAAAAATGAGAGAAAAAGGCAAGCCAAAAGTTTGATGGGTTCATAGACACAGCTGTGACTCGATGGATGAGCAGTGTTGCACAGTGTTTTCTTGGTTGTACTTAAATCTCCCGATCTTTCTCACACAACTAGCACCCCTAAGTTTTACTCCTCCTCATTATTTTATGTGACCCCTGTCTCCTCCTTTTTCTCACTTATCTAGAACCCTCAGGTCCTTTTCCTCATACAGTCAGTAGCCCCTGGTCCCCTTGCTCATCCATTTAGCACCCCTGCCTCTCTCCTTTTCTTCACACAGCCAGGCCCCCTTCCTCCTCCTCACACATACAGAGCCTCCATGTCCCCCACCTAAACAGACAGACATCACACCTATGTTCTCCATGTCTATTTCCTGTACAGTGAATTGTTGAGTACATTGAGGTAGGATATACAGATAGATATCTATTTGTTATTTTATAGTAGCGGGTAGGGGCTGTGATGATGTCATCACAAGTCCTGGAGTATATTTGAATGTACTTACTGCACACAATTTTTAAAGAATGATAAAATTGTGCACAACCCTCACCCCCTACCTTATCCTGTCCGTGGCCCATAGTAAAAGTGTTCTCACCAATCATTGGCAATCACTTCTTATAAAATATGCTTTTTTCCCTTACAGGAAAGAGCCTAGTTTTTTTTCTTGGCCTAAATTAGAAGTCTGATCTTTATTTTGCCAGGGCAGGTTTTAGACAAAGTATATTATATATAGATATCTAGATATATAATAGAAGTTAGATAGAAATAGATATAGATAGAAGATCGATTGATAGATGGATAGATGATAGATATATAGACAGGGGATAGATGATAAGCATCTTCACCCGGCAATTTAACCAATGAATATTAAAGAAGCAATGCCCTCTGTCCATAAAAGTCCACAAGCAGGGGGCCACTTTAGAACAAGGGGCCCTGGGCAAAAGCCCCGTTTTCCACCCCCTAACGCTGGCCCCAACGCCAGTCCTGTGCTTTGTTGTCTTTTAGTGATACTTAGTAAATTTGATTGAACTCCATATACCCAGACTTTGCTTTGTTCCTGATCATCTTCTCTGCTGAGGCAAAAAACTGGTGGTTCTATCACAGTGAAGTTAGACAACTATTTTGGGAGTAGCTCAAAGGGAAACTTGTTGGGGAGCAGCACGGTTGCTTTTAACATACAGTTTATGCTCCACAAATAACCACATTACACGTATAATATAAATGAAGAATCTAAATTACAAGTCTAATTTTCAGACTGGCGAAGTAACCTAAGGTACTCCATCAGAATCAGAACCTTGTCTCTCTTTGTATATAGTGTAAAACTATACAGGCTCTAAAAAGAATCCCCATAAAGATCCCATGAAAGGAAACTTGGACAATGATTTTGCCGTGCCAAGGACAACCAGCCGACCACTAATTGCCAGTATTCCAATGAATTACCCCTTCACGTATTTTCATAAATGTGGTGATATATTCTCTGGCTTGATGCTAATTGTGTAGAATGGTTACCTATTCTTGTGTATGGTTGACGTCTTCATGAATCCTCCTGGAGCATTTCCATATAACTTTCACTTTTAATTACATTGTTTTTAGAGTTGTTTTAGCGGTATGTGTTTCTTAAATTAGCCGGCTTTTATTTGTTTTTCCAACATGACAATTTAGAGGGCAAATGACTATGTAGAAGATGTGTGACTGATGTTCAGACTACAGTTTTATGGTTGTACAAATATAAATCCTTATTCCGCTGCATGTTTTCGGGATTAGCAGAAACCTATTTCCTTGCAGACATCTCAGAGAACTGTGGAATAGGACAATAAAATTCCCTGGTATCGAAAACACACAAATGTACAAACTTATGCACTCACTAATTTATGCATTGAGTTAGTAGATTACTAAATACATTGGCTAATTCTTCAGAATGGATCACCTAAGTCATGTGATTGCATCCTTTATTTAATACAGTATCTGAGTCATGGACTACTTTCATTCATAGTCTACTATGAGCAATATGTTAAACCCCTTTAGACATAACAAAAATCCAAAAATAGTGTTTCACAATGTAGTTTTTAGGAGCACATGGTTTCTTGCTAAGAAGGAGTCAACCAGACTGACAAAAGTTGTGCATTCAGTCCACTACTTAGTATTTTACCACATGCCTGCAAAAAGGGGTTGATTTGGCTTTTCTGGTGCCTCAAGAAAATTTATGTCACAGGGGTTCCCCTAATGGACAGTTTCCCTCCAAATGGGGTGAGTGTATTGCTCTCAGCATTAAGAAGTATTGTCGTCTTGTGGATACGCATAGCCAGGTTGTAGTCAGGTCAGAGCCGATTCTAGACTTTTGCATCTAGACTATGCTTACATCGCTTGATCAATCTCTCGTTCATATAATACAGTGTAATACAAATATATTATACTGTGTTATGTAACACACTGAGCATGCAGAACCCTGGAAGAAGATTGCGCATCCCCTAGCAGACCCCGTGAATGCCATCTGAGCAGCGGACCCCGGTAAGTGCCGCACGGCGCATGGGGGGGGGGGGGGGGGTACTCCATTGAGTTGCCCCTTACACACTGCGGTCAAGCATGAGTGTGGCATGTAAGGGTTTAACACCTGCGATTGGAGGAACGCACCTCCCGCCATGCAGCACTATTATGTCAAATGTAGGGTAAGGGTTAACACTGAAGTCAAGCTTTCTCTGCCTCAGTATGCCGCCGCCTCTGTAATTTATGTTCCTGTGCCCAGGGAAATTTTTGACCAGATCTCCTGAAGTCTGGTGCATGATGTCAATCACAAGGGAGGAGCTGTTCAGGGGCAGGGTTAGCTTGACTTCATTGTTAAACTCTCCGCCTCCCTGACTTTATACAACTATTTAACACCTTACTTCAAAGTTGATTTTCTTGATGATACCACCAAGCTGGGCCATGAAAGAAACATGATTGAGAAGGTGTTCAGCTGGTTGACAACATATTGGAAATAATTTGTTAGGCTAATTTCTCATGACTGGTTCCCTTAAAGTTATTCCACTCACTCCTCAAAGAGTACATGAATTTATTACATTGTTATACACAACAATGAAGCGGGATAGGTACAAAAACCTAGTCATAGAAACAATCAACATTACAGTTTTGTAGTACATAATAGAACTGCTCTGAATTGCACTAGACAATCGAACAAATTCATGCCTGTAATAATGGAAATCCAACTCCGTCTTGTAGTACAGGTTAAAGAAATGATCAAATAAAATGCACCAAAAACCAGGTGAGTAAATTCCTGGTTACCCCACAAGGGTTTCTGAACAACAATACAAATGTGGAGATACCACTTAAAACATAACTTTTAATCCATAGTAGATCAAATTTAAAGAAAATACCATCAAAGATACATCAAAACAAGCAAAGGCCCAGAGAGGAACTTATACCACTGACCAGATACCTGGGAGCTATTAAAAATATGTGTAAAGATGCTAGCTTAACCCCTTACCCACATGTGACGTAATACTATGTCACATGCCGGGTGCGGGTGCATGGAGATGGCTCACAGGCTGAGGTGTTGCGGGTGTTTTCCCACAGAAGTTTGTCGCTCCCTGTGACGCCACCAGGGAGCGGTGATCCATCGCCATGAGAGCCTCAGGTCTTCGGAAGACCTGCTTCGTGTAAACCCTTTTATTACAATGTGCTATCAGCACATAGGAAAATCCCCATATACCGCCATTGTCAGGGTCGCTAGGGAGAATGCTGGGACTTCTGGTTCTTCTGCTGGTGCCAGCAGCGTTCTCCGACCCCCGGCGTGTATCCGTGCAAACTCCACGTCTCGTCCTGGGCAGCGGCTGCTAAGATCTCGCACTGTCTAGGAGTTGTGTTCGGAACTGCTGGGACTTGTGGTACCTCTGCATGATGCCTGGTTGTTCTGCACCATGAGGGGTTAATTCCCAGTAGCTGTCCAGCTCCTATCAGGTTCTGGAGGTGGAGTTCTGGCTGCATAAATTGCAGCTTCACTAGTCACCTGTGCCAGTGTTTGAAAACCCTTCAGCACTCGCTCGCTGCATTAGGTGTGACTCGCTCAGTATCTGAATCTGAATCGTTGTTACCTCGGCTAGTTTTTGACATTGACGTTTTGCCTTCTGACTTTGTTATTGACGTACCCTCTCGTTGTGATTCCGGCTAGTTTACCATTCTTTTGTGTTTTATGTTTGTCAGTCTGTTTGTGTTTCCCTTCCCACACTTATCCAGTGTATTTCGAGTCAACGGTTTAGCGTTGGGGGGCTATAGGAAGGGACAGAGGTTGGGGCAAGCTCAGGGCATACTATCCCCTGTCTTCTGTGTTACCCAATCCTAACAGCCATACTGTAGTATGGCAGTATATGGTAGGATCGATCAGACAATCTAGGGTTAAAGTACCCTAGGGAGTCTGAAAAATAGTAAAAATAAAAGAAAAGTTTTAAAAAAAAATTATAATAAAAAAAGTAAAAATTCAAATCACCGCCCTTTCCCTAGAACTGATATAAATATAAATAAACAGTAAAAATCATAAACACATTAGGTATCGCCGCGTCCAAAAATGCCCGATCTATCAAAATATAATAACCATTTTTCACTGCGTTTAACCCCGTAACGGAAAGTAGCGCCCAAAGTCGAAAATGGCACTTTTTTGTCATGTAAAAAAATCAAAAGGTCGTACGGTCCTAAAATGATAACATTGTAAACGTCATCAAAAGTCGCAAAAAACAACACCTCCCTAAGCTCTATATACCAAAGTGTATGCCGCTTCCCAGTACACAGCATGGAATATTAAATACCACCATTTTGAAGTGTCATTTATTACACAGAAAATAAACACAGCTCTGTACATGGAAAAATAAAAAAAAGTTATAGATTTTTGAAGGTGGGGAGGGAAATATGAAAAAGCAAAAACGAAAAAGGGCATAGGCGGGAAGGGTTAAAGGTGGTTCTTAAGGGAAAGTGACGCTAATTGGTTAGTCCTAAGAGACTCTACAGCAGTGAAGTAAAAGTATATATGGGACATACTATGCACCTAAAGACCTATCTTCCTTTACTTTCTGGACACACTGTTCAACTTTATGCTCCCATTCCTTGGCAATTAGATTTTATAGGGACAGTGTAGGACAGTTTAGGAACAGGATACAGTTGGGGGGGGGGGGGGGTAATCGTCTAGGATAACCAATTAGTGGCATTTTTCCCTATGGTATATCAAATCTTATACGTATGTACCTGTCTACCCTTCTCCTGCCCTTTATGTGTGTCTATTTTGTTTGATGTTCTTGTCTGTCCCATCCTTCCACCTAATCCCACTAACGTCTGTACATCTTCAACTGATACCAAATGAAAGAGGTCTTCTGGGTTAGCATCTTCAGCATTTAAGAACTACCTTTTAGCTAGCATCTTTACACATATTTTTGATAGTCTAGCTCCCAGGTATGTAGTCAAGTGTGTAAGTTCCTCTCTGGGCTTTTGCTTGTTTTGATGTATCTATGAGGGTATTTTCCCTAAGTTTTATCTAATATGGATTCAAAGTTATGTTTTAAGTGGTATCTCCACATTTGTATTGTTGTAAAGAAATGATAAAACACAAGATAGTAAAGCACATAACAGAGTAGAACGACTAGTGATGTCATACATCATCATTCCAGTAAATAATATTAGCCCAGAGTAAGTTGATGTAGCAGGTGGACAATATTACCATGAAGTAATGGACTAGGAATTGGCCGTTGCAATTGAACCCAGAAGCAGAGCTGCTTGATGCTCACATGTATCTTCTAATATAATTCTCTTCTCTGGGTCTCTTCTCCCAGTAGGTTCCACATCTGTCAATTTGGCTTTACACAACCTTATTTGTTTGTAGACCTATATGTATAAATTTTAATGGAAACATTTGTGTTCTACTACTAGACATGACCCCCCCTATGGAATGCTCAGTGCATGAACCTTAGAGCCCCCTTTGTACACCTTTCTCGTCTGGATATTTTCTGGCCGGGGTGCAGCAAACATTCGACTAGTTTCTAAGATCCATTTTTTCATTAGCGAGATTTTACGAGATACTGCCTACAGACGATGTGGTTTACATGTTCTAAGTAACTGGGCAAATTTATGAGCGTAATTTAAAATGAGAAGTATCCCATTATACGGAGGGAGTTTTCTGCAGTAGCCGGGGAGAATTATGATGTGTCATGTATGATGGCAAATGCAGCTGTCTGAGCAATATTACCAAAAAGAAAACATCAAATAACAATTTAAATCAACATAACATATTATGGAGCAGGAATATTTTCTTTAACATTAATCAAGGAAAAGGCAAAATCTGCAGAGATTTCCCATCCATTAACCATTGGGAAATATTTCTTATATCCAACAAACATCCCAGAAGGCAGAATCTCATTGTAAAGAACAATGTGATCAAAACACTGTTTTCTGAATATAGTTAAATGCTATTTTCATGGGTCTGTTCAGTCTACTGTAAATATATTGTACTGTATTAGTCAACGGAATGGCCAAGAACTTAAATAATCAGGATGCCATATAGTGTACATGTCAATATGGCACATGTACACAACTGCTACAATGACCTGTAGGGTTTTGTAGGGTACCTATATGTAATGGGGTTGTCCTTTGAATGAAAATTTTATTAAAAGGACTCTACAGGGGTCACTATCATACAAAACAGCACCACCCGCTGCTCCCCATTGTTCTAGTAGCACGCTGCTGCTGTTCTACACTTCCTGAATGTCTACTAAGGGGAGACAGATCAGCCAATCATTGGGTGGAGCCTAGAATATTTGGGGAACTGGGAAATATAAGTATCATTTTATTATTTGACTGGCCCCCTAGATACTTTATTTTCTCAATGAACCCAATTATTAGGAAATTATTTTTTACATTTCCACCAATAAGGATAGCAAATAACTGAGTGTTCGTTTTGTGTAAATTTCAATATAGAAAAATGTATTTTATATATTGTAAGAGTGTCAACCTAGAGGGCGCTGGAGAGAAACTCAAAACCAGGAGAGGTCACAGCATCACAGTGCTGTGCGTCCAGCAGTTGGACTTAGACCAGTTGGAGACAGACAGATGGTCTGTCCAAGAGGACTAGAATCCAGTAAGGACATTGATTGAGCTCACTGGGAGCCAGAGTGCTGAATAGCCTCTCACGTTGAGCAGAGCCAACCAGGTTGAAGAAGTGCTGTCTACAGTTGGGAGTCTGTTCCTTCTGGAATAGATATACTGGTTTGGAATAATCCCACAACATGTTTTTAGACTTCATGTAGGTCCTACTTGGTGCCTAAATTGTGCCTACTTTGCATTTCAAGGTAGCAGAAGAAGGCATTGTTTTCCATTTAACACCTTGGAAAATGTATTTGCATACTTCCGAGGAGGGGTCTCAGCAGAGTTTCTTGAGCCGAGAAGGTAGCTATAGTTCAAGAAGTGAGGTAGTGCCCTATATAGAGGCTGAGCCAACTCCCGAGGGAGTTACTGTTATTGTTTTCAAGCTGAATAAAGCTGTTCTCTTGGATTGCTACCAGCTCCTATGTTTTTGCTTTGGCACTCAGCACCATTAAAGACATCTCTGAGACCCAGAAACTTCTACCATTGATGCTAAGTTACTCCCAAACCCCACAATATAAATATAATATTTACAAGCACTGATATATACTCATTTATACATATATATATATATATATATATATATATATATATATATATATATATACAGTGGCGGAAATAAGTATTTAGTCAGTAACCAATAGTGCAAGTTCTCCCACTAAAAAAGATGAGAGAGGTCTGTAATTGACATCATAGGTAGACCTCATCTATGAGAGACAAAATGTGAAAACAAATCCAGAAAATCACATTGTCTGATTTTTATAGAATAGAGCTTCCATGTTCCCTGCATCTTTGGGTGAGTTTCACTCAGTACTCCAGTTCCCTCCAAAACTCAAAAAACATGGTAATAGGAAATTTGGATTGTGACCTCCTCATTGCAAGTCATGTGAGCGATGACACCTAAAAAGCGACATGGGAAATTATAGGACTACACGAGTCAGAGTAATAAATACAGTTAGAAAGAATTATAACTTTTTATAAATAATCCTATGAGTATATAAGAACTGATGATACTGAGTCCCATAAACTCTCTATTATACCCATCCACCTTGGTTACATTTGCAGTGCCTTAAAGCAAGTAATAGCAAAAAAAATACAAGAAAATGGGCCAAACAGTAAAGTAATGACATCATAGGTCACAGACTCCAAACCAATGCACCCAAACACAGACATCATATCTTCATTTGATAGCTGAAGTCTCATTAAATAGTGGGAAAAAGTGTTTCAGACGTTTTAGCAGTGATGGAATGGAAACAGACAACCTATCTGGCGGGGACAGAAGTAAACCTGAACATTGTAAGATTACAGTTAGGGCACAGAAAGCCATTGACCTTTTCTAGTACTTCATTATTTAGGTGGTAATGGTAGAACGCATGTGTTGGATTGATAGTAATACTTTAATGGAGAAGAGGAATTTAGTGCATTAGAGCTTGAAGTTCAAGTGGCCCTGTGTGCTGTATGACATGTATATCTCAGACGGGGGCTACATAGTAATATTGGCAGAGACGTCCCTCGTACGACCAAGGACTGCACTTTCACTTGGCTTCATTGAATTATATAAAAAGTCAGACATATGAAATTGTTACAACTGCAAAGAAACAGATGCAAAAATGATTCAGATTTGCTGAATTTAATTTTTTTCCAAATGTAGACTTATGGTAACAACCCCCTGTATCCAGCATCAGATCTTGACCTACTACTTATCTCTCCTCCTGGATTGTCTGTAAACGTACTACAATGCAGAGATAATGGGGCACATTTACTTACCCGTCCCTACGTGATCCCCGAGGTGCGTTACCCGACTCCAATGCACAGCTGCCGCGATTCACTACAAGCGTGCGCCCGAGATCCTGCATCTGTCGCTTCCCCGATCAGGTCCGCCGGAGTTCACCTTCTTCTTCCCGGTGCATGTAAGTGCTTGATCTTGCAACACAAATTCAAAGTTAAATCCTGAGGTTTGTCCGATTCCGTTGGATCGTCCGACGGCCTGCCCCCCGATTTCTGTCGCGTGAAAGCCGGCACCAATGCACCAAAACCCGATTACGCAAGACGCAATTCCCATCGCAATCACCGAAAAGTTGGAAAACCTGACGAAAATCCGACAGCGGGACCCTTAGTAAATAAGCCCCATTGGGTCACATTTATTAAAGCGTTTGCACCAGTTTTCTGTCTGATTTTGCACTAGAAAGAATGTACAAACAGATTGTACATGTACAGTATTTATAAAGTGTCTACGCCAGTTTAGTGTAGCGGGACAGAAAAGTTTGCAGAGTTTGTGCCACATTAATTACTGAGGTGCGCCACAATTCTGCAGCATGAACATAGTGCACAAAAAAAATAGTCGGACAGAAAACTGACACAAACGTCCATGGCCTCCTTCCTTCTAAAATCAACTTTTAAAATTCTGCTAATGAGAATGCAGAGTCCATCAGTCGTCTGGCTTCACAGGCTGTTACACTGTCTCCCCTCACCCTGAACTTTCCTTTCCCTCTGCCTGATGTAATCATGCTGTAGCAGAGGAAAATTCAGCATTCAGGAGGGAGGGGAAGAGCTCCTACACACTGTAACAGCCTGTGAATCTGCAGCATTAAGGCACTCTGGTAGAATCCCCAGGAGCTCTACAGGCTCATTAGCATATAACAGTTGATTTCAGAAGAAAGGAGGCCATGGATAACAAATATCAGCAGATTACCACAGTCACGGTGCCTGGCTCTATGAGTAAGTGTCCCTGGTTTATCAAGCTTCATTTTGATGGCAGTTCTGTACCTTTCATAATAGATTGCGAGTATAAGAACTGTGGGGGTTAGACAATTGGACCTCAGCTACTGTTCCTGGGAGGGAACAGGACCTACACAAAGCATTAACCTGGACGTCTCCATTGTCGGTGCTCTGGAATCAGCTGATTTTGGAAGTTCCATTGTCGGACTACCAGTGATCTGATATTGATGACCGATCATCATTATTAAACAGGTGAAAATCCTCTTTAATCTGTATGCAGGTTATAACTCAATTCTATGGATAAGAGCAAATGATTCAATTAAATTATTAAGACTGAATTATCTTGCACCTATTTATCATTTTAGCACTATTTTTCACTGGAGGCCCCTTTTCTAATACCATATAGTTGGATTATATTTTTGTCTGTAGGTCAAACTTTTGCCTATAGGGAACTTGGTCCTCCCTGGCTCCCAAACCCAAGTACTGGAGATTGCTTCCTTCTTGCCTTCCTCATCGTCACCACCTAAATGTCAACCCTTTATAGTTTATAGTTCTTAGACTATTGCTGAAACCCATAAACCAACTTTTATAGAAATACTAAGTATATTGTACATCAAAGCAGATTTCCCTGGGTATCACATTAACATTTTGCTTTTTTAGGATAAATAAAAAGGAAAACTCCAAGCTTGTAAATGGTTCTTCTATCGTACAGGACAATACAACTCCATTTAATACAAATATGATCCCTTTAATGGTTCTTTAAAATAGAGACACGTTCCAAATGATTGAAGTAATCATTAAAATACAGATCAGCCGTAGCCCCTATCTCTCCACCCCCTCCATAACTCATGGTTTCCTACCTACTCATTTTTCATTAATTGTGCTATTCCTGTATTATACAGCATCATTCTTTTATATTTGTATTGCAAAAAAAATTATACAAAAAAGCCCTATGACTTCCACTTTCCACTACTACAAAACCTGTCAGTGTCTGTCTGTCATGCAATGTCTTTATCTAAAACAGAATCTTTCTTAAACTGTATATGGAAAATTTCCTAAACTGAGGGAAAGTTATCACAGGCTGGCGTATAATAAAGACCACGCACCCTATACCAGCATAGACCTCTTTCTGTATCCCAAGGGAGGGTATGCCGCCAGGCAAAACTATGCCATGTCCTAAACAGGGTCGGCTCCAGGTTTCAGTAGGCCCCTGGGAGACAGAGCCTCACTGGGCCCCTTTGCAGTGAACTTAAAAATTCATAAAACAAAACAGTTCTGTTCCCTAAAATATTCCATAGTTTATCATATATAACATATATACACCAACTTACCCAATCAGTGAAGTTACCACCGTGTGGGAGGTACCCTTTGTTTTGGTGGCTCATGTATTAATTTTCTTGACATATGCTTAGAAGGTAAAGATGGCAGAATCATAACCACCCCCTACAGAAAGGACACGGCAGGTAATTCCATTTTGCTGGCGTCCTCATGCCATCCGACACATCCGTAGTAAAAAACATCCCGTATGGAGAGAAGGTAAGACTCCGTAGGAACTGTACCGAATATGTTACTTTCAATAAAGAAAAGGACACTCTAAAAAAAAAGATTGACACAAAGGAAATATAAATCCAAGGACCTAAGGATTGCTAACAATAAGATAAGCAAAATTAAACAACAGGACCTCTTATTGTATAACCACGGTAATAAGCAGAATCACAAACGAAACCCACACCCAATAGTCTTCTCAACCAGCTACAGTAGACAATTTAATAAAATCAAACAGGTCATGGACAAATATCTTCCAATTCTGTTAAAGGATGACACGATGGTTCCCATCGTCGCATCAGGTATTAAATGCGTAACTAAAAGGGCCAGAACAGTGGGTTCAGTACTATCTCCCAGCCTGTTTGATAGCGCCCGGGGAAGCCCCACAACTCCAAGCTGGTTGTGGTTCCCAGGTTGTTTTCGTTGTGGTCACAGTGTCTGCAAAGCATGTACATATATCAAAGTTCCAAATAGTTTTCAGTCTTTTTCCACGGGCAAAACCTATGACATCAAAAGTTACATTAACTGTAATTCAGAAAACGTAATATATCTGGCAGGTTGTACTGAGTGTTGTTTGCAATATGTCGGACATACGTCAAATGCTTTAAAAATTAGAATACGCAGACACCTGTCAGATGTGGATAGTGACAACATTAATATTTCCAAACTCTCCAAACATTTTCGAGATAAACACAATAAACTTACTAAAGGATTTTTTTGGTGCGGCATTGAGAAAGTCTTTACACAAAAGAGAGGAGGTGATATTAAGCGACAACTTTATAACAGGGAAACCTCCTGGATGTTCGTACTTAATAGTCGACATCTAGATGGTTTACATAAAAGACTGGACCTAATAACAACATACTAACCCATGTATAGATGAGAAGATTTATTTACCCTCACACCTCTTCCCTTGTTTCCGATAAATAGTAGCGCCTTTTAAACCCCACTGGTATTTTTTGCCAGCTATAACAGTAATTATGTGTTGTACACTGGTGTCAAATGTCCATCAAGATTGTATTGGATTAGTCTTTGGTAACCTACTCAATGTATTTATGTATATTCAACTTGTTTCTGTGCATTTTTTGCACATTTGGTCCCTTGAGTTTGAGGTTTTTACAACATGTAGCAATTATGCGATTTTTTAATATTTATAGTGTGTAATTTTCATTCCACATCTAATTAACCCATACATATGGAGTTACTTTACCGTTCTGTGGGAGGCGGAGCTTCTCCGAGTACATGACGAGTCATGTGATTGATCATGTGACTGGTCACATGACCCGCATGGACACCCGGAAGAGGGTCACTTCCGGCTTCTGGTTCACGATGTATTCACACACGATGACGGCGTCCCCGGTAGACTCCACCTCCTCGTACACAGCGATAACTTCACTGATTGGGTAAGTTGGTGTATATATATGTATGTATATGTTGTCAGGATCATGATTAAGACGCAATAGCGTTGAAACGCGTAGGTCCTTCCTGTATCCATCCTTATTTTATCTATGATGCAATAAAGAAGGCTTTTAACAGTATTATCCGTGTGGAGGAATCCTGAGTGCTGCCGTACCACATTTTGTTTCTACATGTTAAAAGTACACCAAAAAAAGTTGGTGCACTCTGTCAGAGCAGTGCAAGAGAAACCGGATTCATGAAGAACGTCCGCCAAAAGTCCTGAATCTGGCGCTCCCTGCACACTACACAGGAAAACTGCACCTAGTACAGACTGTACTGTTTTTAGTAAATGTGGGCCCATAACTCTCAGGCAGTAGGTATATGTATCGGAATCTTGTTTTCGTCATAATTTCCCTTCTCTACCTGTAATCCGTTAAGGCCACTTCACATCTCAGTTTTTTTCATCAGTTTCTTAACCAGTTTTTAATCAAGCCAAATCCAGGAGTGGTCCAACACATCCCCAAGTAGCCTCCACACGTGGTTTCTGTCCCAATAACTAATGTAAAAAAAAATTATGAATTGAAAAATGATTTGTGAACTGTTATTTGGGGTTAAAGTTACAAAAAGTGAAAAATTTACTTTTTTGTTATGTACTGTAGTTAGTGTGTGATGGTCATTTTGAGATACTAAATAATATGTAAACTGGGCCTAATCCACAAGGCTCTGCATTATGCTGCACCTCCCTATCTCTCTTCTCGCTAACTGATGGAAATTTTAACACCTTTTTTACTAATCCATCCTCTGTGCTCCTCCTGTCTTTTATCTGAATAAACACAGATACCAAGCTCCAGGCTTCTCTGCAGTCCTAGTCACATTTGACTCTGTATATAATATGGCGGCTGATGGCTGGTTCAAGCAGCATTTATTAAATTATTTTATTATTTTATTATACAGAATGGCTGGACCATTTTACAAGCTCTTATACCTCTTGTGTCCCCCCTTCATACTCATAGACTGTAAGCTCTTGTGTCCCCCCTTCATATTCATAGTCTGTAAGCTCTTGCAAGCAGGGCCCTCACTCCTATTGTTCCATCACTCTTTGTACTCTGTAATGTAATATTATATTTGTATATGTCCCCTATGATTTGTAAATTGGAATATGATGGTGCTTTATAAATAAAGATTATTATTATAAATATATAGAAATACATATTCATGATCCCTGATGGACATTTTCACATTTATTTTTTTTAATTCTTATACATTTTACAAGTTTTCTACTATAACTGGTTCTTCTATAAAAACCCCAGTAATAGGGGACAACAAGCTCCTGCAGGGGAAGCTGTACTGGATCTGATCAGAGGAGCAGCTCTGCTTAACCTTCTTGGACCCTGTGATCATAGCACTGGCGCCTACACAATGTAGTGAGTAAAGAAGAAGGGAGAAGCGGTAGTAAACAACTTCTACCTTCTTCCAAAAGTTTTTCATTTGCTAAATTATTTTATTATTTTCCCTTTTAAAGAATGGCTGGACCATTATACAAGCTCATAATGTGTCACCCATTCATCCTCATAGACTGTAAGCTTTTACAATTAGGGCCCTCACTCCCATTGTTCCATATGACTAAGTTTGTACTCTGTAATGTCTATCTGTGTCTATCAGCCATATCCTCTTTATTCTCTTCTCGTTTTCTAAAAATTACCATGGACAAAACAGAACTCATAGGGACTTATTTACAAATTTTTGCCGGATTTTTAGAAATTTTCGGGTTTCGCATGGCTAAGACAGGTATTTAGAAGGGGATTGTGTTGCACGCGATTGGATTTTGGTGTAATTGTGTCGGCTTTCATTCGACAGAAATTGGGGGCCTGGCCGTCGGACGATCCAACTGATTCGGACTGAGCGCAGGATTTAATATTCACATTGTGTCACCACCAATGCACTTACATGCACCAGGAAGAAGAAGGTGAACTCCGACGGACCTGAGAGAGGAAGCAACACATGCAGGATATCAGGCGCACGCTCGTAGTGAATCGTGGCACAATCCGTGATTGTCAGACATTCCGGATCGGGGATTGCGCAGTGGACAGGTAAGTAAATGTGCCCCATAATCTTTCCTCCTCCTAACACACAGCTGCCTCCATCTCCAGAACCTCTTTTGCATCCGACCCTTCCTCAATCTAGAGTCTACAAAATTACTAGTTCACACCCTCATCATCTCCTGCTTGGACTTCTGCAACATTCCTCTTTGTGGTCTCCCAGATAACTCTCTAATGCCCCTCCAGTCCATCCTGAACTCTGCTGCCCGACTAATCTGTCACCTTGCTCTTCCTCTTCCTCTCCTCGCTGCCAGTCTCTCCACTAGTTACCCATTGCACAACGAATTCAACTATTTACAATGGGGCCTTCACTACAATATGACAATTTCAACAGAAAATTAGATATTGAGGAGTGTACAATAAAAACTCCATCCCTCACCTGAACAGGCACAGGCAATAGCTAGTGTGCAGGCACAAACCAGGATCACCTTGCTTGGCCTACTCCTACACCCAGCATAGGCCCCTTCAAACTGGGGTGGAAAATCATCACAATTCATAATTGTGATTGCAATTATTTTAGGACATGTATGCCAAAAAACCTTGATAAATCTCACACAGTGATGTCAGTACAGATATAATAAAGACAGTGACACAATACAATATACCATATATACTCGAGTATAAGCCTAGTTTTTCAGCACAAAAAAATGTGCTGAAACCCCAAACTCGGCTTATACTCGAGTAAAAAAATATAGGTTTTACCGGGTTTTTGTGGTAAAATTAGGGGCCTCGGCTTATACTTGGGTTGGCTTATACTACAACATAGCATGATGGTATTGCTATAATCCGAAAAACTAAGTAAAATTTTGTTTGCCACTTTCATCACTAATTGTTCCCTATGTTAAGGTTTATATGGACCCCCTCGCTGTATGGACCCCGTAGCCAACTGCTATTCCTAATTTCCTTGTAGTTACACCTGGGACTTCATATCACACTGCTTTAATAGTAGTCCAAGAGCCAAGCAAAAGTTTGGATCCCCCCCAAAATAAACATACAGTTGTGCTTGAAAACAATTGCTTTCATCCTTTTTTACAAAAACAGTGCAAAAAAATTCCCTGCCCATCGATAGCTTCAGCAAAAGTCATGTCATATGTGACATTGTATTTCTGTGTGTGGTATTGTTATATTCTACACAAAATCCATGGCAGTAAATATAAAAATCTGAGTCTTAGACAACGTATCCCCATTCCTGATCCATCAAATAATCCTGAGCCTGCATGCAATGCTACTAGTGAAAAAACGAGTAAAAAAAAAAAGCCATTCAATTTCCGTCTTTTTGGAACACATCCAGAATGACATTTTCTTCTTTGTTAGTTTTGGCAAGATGGGACGAAAGGGAAAACATCACTACTCTGTTAGTGATGGGTTTTCTATTTTGTTTTTATTAAAAATGTTGAAACATGGGCAGTGTGTCAAGATGATTTTAGAATAGAACATTGGGTGGGGCGACGAAGCTTGTACAATACCGAAACTTATGAACAATCCAGATGAAGGAGCATCCTCTTCTGACATAGTGGAGAAAAGTATTCGAAGACAATATATCTTAATATATTCATCCCAGTGCGCACAGCTCTTAAATTCACACAAAATCAAAGGTTAACCTACTGGGAGGTATTTGGCTGAGTTGTTACCATCTAAAATTGTATTTGTTAACATCAAGATGATTCCCTCAAGGCTTGGAATAAAAATGGTTTTCATTGGCTGAAAAACGTGAAACGTCCAAGAACTACACATCAGATTGTTATGAGTGAAGTTCCAAACCAGTGGAAATAAGGTGTTGGTATTGTAATTAGAATGAATGTGACCACCCTCATCACATTAAGAAAATATTATACATAATGTATGGCTTTCCTTATCTGACACAGTAACTCAGATGTAAAGCCAAGTAGTTGTACTGGTCAAGGACTGTTACTCCATCATCAGCGCCCACATGAAATATAAACCACCACTACCACAAAATTGAATGATATCATCCTTGGAACTATTTTAAATTATATCAGGAGATTTTAGGAAAACAATAGTTGGCTTCACTAAGGGATACAGCTTCATATTTCAATTTGTGTCGCATAGGACCTGAAAGGGGTTGAATACATATTCAATAGCCACAGAATGGGAAAAATTGTTTTTCTGTGGGATCTTAAGAATAGCAACAGTGCCATGTTCCCACATGTGAATGAAGCAGTGACCATTCATGTTCATCATGGTGCTGATGACAATAGCCAACTGTTTTAATCTTCTAAGATAATCTGATAAAGTTGAGTAGAGCAAATTCCAACTGGGAAATACAAGATCTCCACTTCCACGATTGCTAAGTGTCCCTTGGGAGAGTTAAATGCTTTGAGGGGTCATTCTAACAATTTGTAACGTGATTATTATCCTTAGGAACCATTGAAAGTCCATGCTCTATTCTAATTACTAATTGTGGATTTTTCAAAAAGTTCCTTGAGACTATAGCTACAACTTCTTCATGAATATAGCTGCTGTGGTCTTGTGATGCCTTAATGGCAACCTACCACCACAAATCTACCTATTAAGGTAAATCGAGTGGTAGGTGCCTCTATTGTAAGGGCTAATCCTCACATCCCCTGTATCTTTTAATAGTTTTTATTGCCCTAATATGCTTATTTTCTAAAGAGGCTACTTGGGCGTGAAGTCGCCAGAGCTGAGACTACGCGGCATGGCTACTCCATGTCCCAGTAGCCTCCTCCTACCCCCATATCTTCAGCGTACAGCTAAGAGGAGCTGAGCGCCCTTGTCCGCGAAGCTGGAGTTCTGCGCATGAGCAGTAGCCCCAGCTTAGGAGCAGTGACCATGCAGCAGCGAGCCTAGATAAGGGGGTTGGAAGATCAAAGAGGCTACTGGGGCGTGGAGTAGCCACACCGTGTAGCCTCAGCTTCGGCTACTCCACCCCCCCCCCCCCAGCAGCCTCTTTGGAAAATTAGCATATTAAGGCAATAAAAGTTATAAAAAGATACAGGAGGATGTGAGGATTAGCCCTTAAAAGGGTTATCCTCACGTACAATAGAGGCACCTACCACCTGATCTACCTTAATAGGTAGATCCATGGTGGTAGGTTTACTTTAATAATGTTTTGTTCTAATGTCAGAGATGAACCAATTATGAGCTTTTGTGCATTTAGTTTTAAAATTAGAGGTTTAAATGGTCAACAACTTTGTAAAAAAAATTTGCATAAAATGTTGTAATATCTAATGTAAAGTGCTTGCTTGTCAATTTACTTTGGTTTTTATCCTTCCTCCATAATTGGCTTCTCAATCTTAAATCTCCATTTTAGGATGTGGACGGAAGATCACTGAGGTGTCTGATTGCATCAAACTCTATGCAGAGAAGAGGGGGAGGAGTGAGACAAAGCCATAGGTCTCCACCCACCAGGATACAGAGTACAATACAGACTGGAAATGGAAGACAATACAAGTCACATAATTACTCCTCGTAAAAACACACCAGAATAGTTAGTCATGCAAAGTTTGTTGAAAAGTTAAACATGCCTTAAAGTAGAAGATACTAGAACCTTTCACTAAAAAGTTCCCACAAAGTTTTAGCGCTGTATAATGTATTTACCATTTAACTGAAAAGTTGAATAGTTGGGAGAGCTATTATTAGGGGCTCTCAGCTACAGATAAGTGACTCAAGCTCTGCCGAAACTTAAACAAATTTTTGGGAGATTCCATTCAGGCCCGAATCTTTTTAGCCCAAACCAATGCGGTTTAAATTATCATTAAAATAAATATGTAACCCCTTTCTAATCCTCTAAAACACATTTTTTTTTATTAAAAGAAAAACAGTTCCTATATTATTTGGTCAATTTTTTTATAATTGCTTTCACTAATTTATAATTTGTTTTCACTAAAATATTAATAACTAAAGTTTAATGGACGTGGTGCAAACGGACAATAACAAAAAGTCTATTTAAACTAATGGTCATTTTATCAGACGTGTTAGACTTCCGTTATTATTATATGTACAAGATACGTCCAAAAATTATCTGAAAATATTCAGAGTCGATTTGTTATCTGAAAATCGCACAGTCGAGTTGTTTCCAAATCTGTAATTGGACGAATAGATTCAATTATCACAACTCTCAGCCAATCGGATTGAGAGGATAATTTTTTTGCAATGTAGCTACTTATGTGCTCCTGCCTTATAAATGTCCTTTTCAGCTGAATGTCGATTAAATTATACAGCCTTCTAAAAATGATATCCAGTATCTGGTATTCATAGGAGAATCTTATATACTGTATGTGTCCTGTTAAAAACCCCTCTGACATTTGTTTGAACGTCTCACAATTTTTGGCTGCTGTATCAAAAACACATTTGCATTTCTTGTAATAGAGTGTGGCTCATTGACTTTCAGCTGCTCACCAGATACCACCCTCACTTTAATTCCCCTAGGATGTTCACAATGAAAAAAATAAATCAATTTCAATGCGTAACCTGGAAAACCCATTAGAGAGAAACCGCACGGGAGATCAGAATGAGTGGTTAAATGTTAATGCATACCTATGAGGATATATTAGTAACTATATTATGTGTGAGATTCTTCTGGAACCCCAACAGTTAATTACAACAAAATGTACTGCAAGTCTTAGGATCATGGGAGTTTCGGAATGAGGTCTTGGTACTCAAAGGAGGGGGGAAGTACTGGCACTACCTCTTGGTGAAATGCCACTGAAGATGTGGTGGGTATCGGGTTGGTAACTGTACATTGGTATTCATGAAGGGTCTTGCCATGTGCGTCGGACACTATCTACTATAGGTATCTCTGATGTATATAAAAGGCTCCAAGATAATATTGTACTATATGTGGTCCAATGGTCCAACGGAAAATGCAACCATGTGAAAAATTGCAAAACAACTCACATCAGGTGGGAGACAAATGTCATTTATGAGCCCATGATTGTAGAATATAGTCATGAGAGGCCATAGCACAGTGCAAAAATGCTCAACTTCTTTAATTCAATAAATTTAGTGAGAAGTTAGTCTCACTTGTATTGGACTTATGGAAGAAAAGCTTACATGAAGTCCCAGTCTGAATAGGACTGGTCGTAGTGACCTGCAGTCCCCTGTTCTGCTGATCCCTAGGGGACATTTATGCCCTATTCAGTGGAAAGTGGGCAAATATATTAAGTGATAAACCCCCTTTAAGCCCTTTGTGACTGCCATCAGAAACCCTAATTTTCAATCCACCATGCAGACAGTGGGGGTCATTTACTAAGGGCCAGATTCGCGTTTTCCCGACGTGTTACCCGAATATTTCCGATTTGCGCCGATTGTACCTGAATTGTCCTGGGATTTTGGCGCACGCGATCGGATTGTGGCGCATCGGCGCCGGCATGCGTGCGACGGAAATCGGGGGGCGTGGCCGAGCAAAAACCCGATGGATTCAGAAAAACCGCCGCATTTAAAAAAAAAATGTGTCGCGAAAATTTCACTCACCTTCATCCAGGATAGGCCGGTGTATTTCGAGGCATTCCAGCGGACTTCTGCGCAGCAGCGCCACCTGGTGGACAGCGCAGGAACTACCCGGCCGGACCCGAATCCAGCGCAGAGAACGCGCCGCTGGATCGTGAATGGGCCGGGTAAGTAAATCTGCCCCAGTATGTATATATAAGTTGGCTACTTAAACAGCACACTTTTACTGTATTGTACGTGGCAATTTAAAAAATTAGGCTGGCACTTTATCAATACAATTCTATCAAAATTATATAAAATTGAAATGGTCAAGTTTATGTCCAAAAGCAGTAAAAACAGTGCTGTAGGGATCCAGTACACTTGGTGGCAGAATCACAATGGAGGGAATTACCACGAGTGGGCGTATCTTGAGCCATAATATTCCTCCTGCTGTTGCATGGACCCTAGGTATATCATCTGGATGAGTTGTATGTCAGGTCCCAACACTACCAACCCATCTACACCACATTCCACACACTCCACACCCCTTTCCCCACCCCTCCACACCCCTTTCCCCACCCATTTTACATGAAAATATTATAGGGGATGAAAATAAAACTCCTGTACAAGACATGATGATACATTGCCCCCCCAGTGAATTAGTATGGTGAGCTTTGTTGGTATTACAGTCATGACGAAGTGATACATTATGCGCATGATTGGCATCTTTATACATGGGATGATCAGAGATTTATTCTTTTGGATAAAATTATTGAATAACATTTATATTTTATTTTTTTATATTAAATTAAAAAATAGCATTATTTTGGCTTGTTTTTCTCAATATTAAACATGCAGAAACTAATATTGTTCCTGTTTTGATACCATGCTACAGTATGGAAGCCCAAAATATTGCTGGAAAATAAAAAAAAAGTATCAAAGTACTTTGGTCAAGAAGGGGTTCACAAAATATTTTGGTCATTGTCAGCAATTATTAGGCTTAGTGGTCATTGGGAACTCTCCATGTGTCGTTTTTTTAGTTTAAAAGAAATCAAAACATTTACAAATATGTATGACATACCATCTTGATTTGAAAAATATGTTTATTCTACTAAACATTTTATAAAATTAAAAAAAAAAAAAAAAAACACTAGAGTTTTGTGGATAGCATACTAACCAATTGCTCTCTATGTGGCTATTCAAATGTCTGTTTTTTTCTGGATGTGCTGACCATTTTTGGTGGATCTGTAAAAAAAAAAAAGCTGCTTTATTATTTTTTTTCTCAAATGATGTCGGGGAATCATGTTTATTTTTTGTGGACATGAAAAAAAACATATCATACTTACATTAAGAAGCAGACCTGGATACAACATGTATTAAGAAAGGAGTCACGTGGCGCCTTAGGGTGGAAGAGGTGATGGTATTGCAGGTAGGGGGGTTTACGGTTGGATGCAGTGGGTATGGGGTTTAGTGGGTTTAGTTTGACTCTATATATTTACATTACCTCCCCCCACCCATCTTGTTTAATGTCTTTTTAGTGTATTATGTTAATGGACGTGATGAAGAGGACAATTCGTCCTTGAAACGCGTCGTCCACTGTTGAAAAAATAAAAAAATCTTTTCATACACCTTTTGATTTTAACCATAGGGGCAGCGCGCACTTACCAACCTGTGTTTTAGACTTCTTTGTCTTACGCCTACTTCCTGGATACAACATGGACTGCAAACGGAACCCTTTTTATTTTGCAGATGCGCAATGGACACCCTATGAAAGAGACCTTATATCTAGATTCTCCACTCCTGTAAGATGAGTGCAGAATAAATTCCGCCACTTTAAGCTTTGAAGTTTTACAGTAAAATCAGAGCTGTTTGATGCAATGGATGGCGTAAGAGAAGGACATAAACAGTCATCCCTGGGTGAAGAGCAGATGGCAGGTTATTGATCACATGTGTGACCTGCTAGGCATGGTGATGCAATCCAGACACGATCACCTCCCTTGTAATTGAATAATCTAATGTACATGCGTCTTTAACACACATGTTCATTTGATCGGAAAGTGGTGCTCCACAGTTACACCTGTGCAATCCATCTCACAGATTCTGCCAGCACAGTGATGTGCCATGTTGCCAACATCATTCCACAGGAGAGCAGAGCCCTGAAGAAGATCGAAGAGGCTATGAGAGTGCAGGAGGGTAATTACTTTTCATTACTGGCTACATTGAGGGGCATCCCTTTGACTACTGGCTACATTGTGGGGCATCCCTTTGACTGCTGACTACTCTGTGGGTCATTCCTGTGACTGCTGTCTACTCTGGGGTCATTCCTGTGACTGCTGGCTACTCTGTGGGGCATCCCTGTGACTGCTGGCTACTCTGTGGGGCATCCCTGTGACTGCTGGCTACTCTGTGGGGCATCCCTGTGACAGCTGGATACTCTGTGAAGCATTCCCCTTAACTGTTGGATACTCTGTGTGGCATCCCTGTGACTTCTGGCTACTCGGTTGGTTATCCCTGTGACAGCTGGCTACTCGGTTGGCTATCCCAGTGACTGCTGGCTCCTCTGTTGGGCATCCCTATGACTGCTGGCTACTCAGTTGGGCATCCGTATGACAGCTGGCTACTCGTTTGGCTATCCCAGTGACTGCTGACTACTCAGTTGGGCATCCCTATGACTGCTGGCTACTCGGTTGGCTGTCCCTGTGACAGCTGGCTACTCTGTTGGACATCCCTGTGACTGCTGGCTACTTGGTTGGGTATCCCTGTGACTGCTGACTACTCTGTGGGGCATCAAAATAGTAGCAAAATTACAGTTATGAAGTAGCAACAAAAATAATGTTATGGTTGGGGGTCACCACAACATGAGGAACAATAAAAAAGGGTCACAGCATTAGGAAGGTTGGCAACCACTGCAATAAATTCCCTTTATTCTTTATTCTGTATGATCATGGGAATAACAAATTTATAACAGTTTGTCATGTTTTAATACATGTAAAATGTAAATCTTTTGATGAATGGCATTCATTGAAAGGTAACAGTCAACAAATATGTCAACTTTTTTTTTATGGGAAGCCACTTTAAATTTAGATTTTAGTGGGGTCTAATTCACACAGGACAATTTTGATGCATTGTCTGTAATTTAAACATTTTTAAACAATTTAAATATAAAGGTGTTGTTTGGGAATAAAAAAAATGTAAAACTGGAGGGAGGGGGACGGCTGTAAAAACACTAAACCTCTTATATTCCTCTCTCTCACAGATACATCTAACATGTGTGATTATGCTTATTTTTATGTATGTTTCCTTTCTAGGGAAAAAGGAGTGAATTTACAATTTTTTGTTGCTATCATTTTGGGCCACCATGGATACTTCAACGCTAGTCAGGAAAATTGTCGAGTGGCGCGGCACTGTGGATGGAATAAATTCCAATCCGGGTTCAAGCCTCCGTAATCCCGGCTCCAGGGTTAGCAACGATACTCCATAAAAATAGAAAGTGAGGCAGCACTCCGGTATAATCAAGGTGTTTTATTCACCCAATGTGACAGGTGCAACGTTTCAGCTCGTCAATGCTTGAAAATAGCTCCATTGACGAGCTGAAACGTTGCACCTGTCACATTGGGTGAATAAAACACCTTGATTATACCGGAGTGCTGCCTCACTTTCTATTTTTATGGCGTCAACGCTAGTCAGAATGCTCATACAATTTACTGCAGTAAGGCACTTAAACAGTTAACACCCAAGATCTGATAGTGAGTGTCAAAAGAAGATGTCTACTTCATAAAGAGCCTGTGGATCCTCTCCAATATCCTTAACGTAGCTGCGCCATAATAGTAGAGTGTTCATTGTTACAGTGTTACACTCACAGCACTCCAGCAAGTAATCATTTTGTCATGACTTTCACTTGGGAATATTGTAATATTCATTACATAACATACCACCAATAGTTACAGAGATGCTAATTTAAGGCAATCTCGAGCACATGTAACAGAACAGTCAATGATTGGCTGTACGGATTTCCGTGCCTATGCCCTCTGCAGTAAACAACCCTGAACCATAGCCATACACAATATTTATTTGTATTTCTCCAAGCCAGATCCACGTCCCAGGGGATTTTACGTCTGTCATCATCTTAAGGCAGAAAGAACTGTTTATGGAATCATCAGACTCTTTTAACCTTTCATGCTCCGCTCTTTAAGTCATCATCACATTTAAATATTTCCATATCCTTGTCTCAGGGTGGTTTTCAGTAACCCGAAAGAGCAAAGAGTGATGACAGGTGCTCTAGGGACTCTACCCCATGGTTAAAGAATGAATGGTAAATCTTGACCAACAGTCAACATATGTATCAAGATTTTTAATGGGAAAGTTCTTTAGTGGAGTCTAATTCAAGAAGGATAATTTTTATGTGTTTTTAAGAATGGGGGCAGCGATTAGTCCACAAGAACCCCAGCCTTAAATCCTAAGTTAAAATTAAGGGCCAGAATCCCAAATGCCTATTACAGCCACTAAGGGGAGCTCAGGAGTTTCTTGCATACTGTTTTCTCATTCAGTTCTATGTATAAGATGTATGCAGCTCATCTACCACTAACAATGTGACTATATTCTGATTCCTTTCAAAAAATCTACAATAACATTGATCTGTAAAGAATTCCTTATTTTTGTAAATAGAAAACAGGATGGGAATGGGGTTTTAACCATGGGAATTCACCTTTTGAATTGTTTACATGTTTACAGGGTAATCAATCATAATCTTTCTGGGACTAATTGTTATGTTGGTTTTTGGAACCCTATCAAAAAGTACTTACATTTTGTAAATATTTTTTTTTTATCCTGCATCTCGAAAGAAGCAAAGTTCTTCTGGAAATCCTTGGCATTAAAGATTGCCAAATCTATCCAAAGTTTAGAAAAATGAAGGCAAAGTACAGAATAATAAGTTAACTTGCTGAAAGAAAAGTAAAGCATGGAAAGGTCAGAGGAAATATAGATAATTCTAGAAGAGAAATGTGTGGGACCGAAAATTAATGACTGCAATATACAAACTGCATAATGGAAGATGTATATAGATTAATTGGCAATCACAACGTTCTTCTCATCTTTCTTTATCTGTGAGGAATTATCAGGCCCGGTAACTGGGGTAAACAGGGTCATTTAGAAGGAGGTCCCAGGGAAGCGAGGACATCTGCACATCTGACCATAAATAATATGACACTGAATGTTTGGTTTGGAGATAAGAATAATTGCAAGGAAAATACAAGACTTCCATGAATCATTTTCATATATCTCCTTATTACTGAGGTTATTAGACTATCTCTGTGCTTTATGAAGTAACTCTATATATATATATAAGAATCCTGGCTGGGACAAAGATATGTTCCAGGTTGGGTTTAAATCTAAAGGAATATGAATAATTGTGAAAGTAAAGACAGTGAGATGTTGACCAGTTTAGAGGAGTCACGCCATGAGACATTTATTGGGTCTAAGGGTATGAGAGAGTCATAGAGGGGGGTCTCCTGTTGGCCAACTCTTGTTAACCAAAATAGAAAACCAAAAGGTGGATTTGAATGGGCTTTATGTAATATCACATTTCATAAGCACTCATTGGTAGTCTTTATTTATATAATACGATATTGTGATTCAAGATGAGCAAAAGCAAAGTTCGGGTTCGGGTGCGTCCCATGTGACCTGGACATAATGCCGTATTGGTGCCCGAAGAGCCAATCTGCCAAATTGACGCCCCTAGCTACTAGCCATAACTATAATTGGCCAGGAGTTTCCTGGATCATCTCTAATCCTCATAGGTTAACCCTTTTAGATCTTGACACAGTTTGACACATTGGGGGGAATTAATTAATCCACTTGCGGCATTATTTTGGTGTCATTCACAACAATAAACTGCCTAAAATGTCATGCTCCACATTTATCAAGGCTTTTAGCTCTTGTTCTGCCACTTTCCTGACTAGTATGACTAACAGGATGTGGCTTCTAAAATAAAGGGCATAGATCTTAGACTTTTCTCTCTTTTTCCTTTTATATTTGCTCCAAGATTTACGATTTTTCCACTCGCCTAGCCAATATTGGCTTCAGCAAGTGTATGTATATAAATAAATTGAATTTACCATTCTGATGATTTCACATCACTACTAGGCTCACTGACACCACATTTAATTATTAAGGGGCTCTGCTGCTGGATATTTAATTATAAAGGGGGATCTGCTGCTGCACATTTCATTAAGAGAGTTGCTGCATTTCAAACCTTCGGCTTATACTTGAGTCGATAAGTTTTCCCAGTTTTTTTGTGGTAAAATAAGGTACCTTGGTTTATACTTGAGGTATAAAATATATAAAATTTTGTACGGGATGTAACTGTAAAACTTTACAGGATATAGTATGGAGGCATCTGGTCTTCGCATTATGCTTCAAACCTATTTTTCAAAATATCCATGACCCCCTTTGTTCCCAAAAAGATAAAATAGTGAGCCCCCTCTAAGATAAATGACCCCTTATGTTTTCAAAAAGATAAAATAGTGAGCCACATTTTGGCGCAGACAATAGATGGATGGTGCAAATTGGGTATCGACAGCCTGCAACAGGTTTGTAACACTGGTAGTCTTGTCTAACTCTGCGCAGCTCACCCCCGCCCCTCTCCATAGGAAGATATGGCGAACGCCGCCGTACTACGGAGAAAGACAGGACATGTCTTACCTTTTTCCGGGGTACTGAGCGGTACGGTGCCGCACGTGTGCGGCACCGTACCTCTCCCGTTGGGCGCCGTGCTCCCATTGCCGTCTATGGGGGCCATATATTGGCCGTATATACGTCGGCCGTATATATACGTCCCCCATACGGCAGTGTGAATGTAGCTCTAATAGGTAAATGTTTTAGCAGCTTGCAACTGTTTGCAATGTTTGCCCTATGGCTGAAATTTTGCAACTTTTACATGACCAAAGTGCAAAAAAAGGGGAAAATAGAATCTTGATTGCATGTTGTGACATTTTACACTTTTAGAAGTCGCACAGCATTCCCACATGGCATGTCACAAAGGTCCCAACTTGACAGATGCAACAAAAAAGTCTCAACTGCAACAAAAAAATTCTCAAAAAGTCATACAAGAAAGCATATAATGTGTTGATAATTCTGCTTATCAATATTTTTCAATTATATTTTACAGATTAAAAGCTCTCCCAGACAATAAGTCAGGTTTACTATATTAAATATTCCAGATCTCTAGTGCAGTGGCCTTACAGCAACTTTCCTGAATGTGGACCCATTTTTTTCTCTCGACACTGCCCAGCACCAACCCACACTGCCCCTTTATACAACATTTTCCATCCCCCCATAGCACATACACAAATGGCAGGCACAGCCAAACTCAAAGAATTGCATAAAAATAAAAACATTTTTCCTCAAATGACACATTTGTTGGAAACAGGAAAGGTAAATCTGGAAAATGTATAAACTGCCCTATGTAGTTCTGGATTTACTTTTCCATTTTCAAAACTTAAAAAAGAGGGGCTGCCACCAAATACACACACTAAATGGCAAAGATCATTTAATTGCCTTGATTGATTGTTCACTCATATATTTTTTAAACTTGTCCATCTATTAAAAAGATATGGCCCCCGAGGTTATAAGTGAATTACCTCCTACTAACCAAAGGGGCAGCAACCTTTTATTTTCACGCAGATTACAGAACACCACCCAGAGAAAATACCCTGCACACCGGTGCCCCTCTCCATGGTAGCAAGGCTACCCCGTCCCCGGACTCACCTGTCCATGAGCCTGCTTCCCGATTCTCCAGGGCTCGCGCACGCCGGCTCCTCCTGATTGGCGCTGGCTAATCCAGCTCTGCCTTATAGTCCGGTGGCTCCCAGCATTCCCTGCCGGATCTTCAAGCCATTACCCCTGAAGTGAAAGCCTCCTGTGTTTCGCCAGCGTGTTCCTTGTAGCCTGCATTTCAGGTCGTGTATCCTGTGGTCCGTTCCTGTGTATCCTGTGATCTGCTCCTGTGTATTATGTGATCTGCTCCCGTGTATCGTGTGGTCCACTCTCGTGTATCCTGTGGTCTGCTCCCGTGTATCCTGTGGTCCGCTCCCATGTATCCTGTGGTCTGCTCCCGTGTATGCTGTAATCCGCTCCCGTGTATCCTGTGGTCTGTTCCTGTGGTCCGTTGCCGTGGTCCGTTCCCATGTTCCTGTACTCCTGCCATCCTGTGCTCCTGCTGTGCCTTCCAGGGTTCTAATCCAGCAGTGTCTTCAGTCCGTACCAGCGTTACCAGTGTTCCTCTGTGTTCCTGCTGTCATCCCAGTCTCTGACTGCTTCCTGCATTTGTTACCTTGGCTGCCACCGCGGGTCTCATACCAACCCTCGCGGTAGTCCAGAGGGTCCACAGACTCTTCCCAAAGAAACTTTCCACACTCCCGAGTGTGACACTAATGTATGCTTGAGACTTGAATTTTATGCTAATCCACTCACTCCCAAACTTAATTATTAACTGTTATAATAATTTTGTTAATGCAATAATTTAACAATAGCAATTATTATTGTATTCCACTAAAAAAAAATCTTTCTTTTTAAAATATAGTTTTGGAGAAAGAATAAATAAATGCCCATTTGCGTGTTTGTTGTTATTGTCATACACATGCTATGCGTTGAGCTGAAACAAATAGGCCCATAAATCAATAATGTGATTCTTCCATATAGAGTTGGTAAACGTGGAAAATATATGAGGATCGTAATTAGCATGAATTATAGACTGGGCATGTGAGAAGTCATTACGGATCTCCTCTCATAACAGAGGAAAATGCTTCAGAAGAAAAATGATAAACAGTAATGCACGAGGGTCTAGGGTGGACCATAACTCACCCCATACCCCATCTATGTGTACAATGTTTATATACAATATACCTGCATCACCCCCATTAGGGATGTTTTTCTTTAAATATGTATAAGTTGCCAATCTACATCTAAAAAACTAATGTATAACAAAATTACAGATTCAGAAACCTAAAATCCAAGTTTATCTATATACATAACCGAGAACCAGACATTTATTTTATCAGATCCTACAAATAATGTGGAAGAAAATCCTCCATCAAAATCCATCATGATAAACCAGGGACACCAGGAACTGTGACTGTGGTAATCTTTTTACATTCTTATCCTTGGCCTCCTTCCTTCCAAAATCAACTTTTAATATTATGCTAATGAGTCAGAAAGACTTTGAGGCTGTTATCAGAGCCCCTCTGTGCTTCAGATTCATATAAAGGCTGTTAAATTCTGAAGGAGCACTTCCCCCCTCCCACCATGTGCTTACTGCTCATTGTTGGCGTGATTACTGGAAGTGCAGGGGGGGGATAAGACTGAGACCTGAAGCTGCAGTGTAACAGATTGAGAAGCAAAAACATAGAGGACATCTGTAACATGCCCATAGCCCCTCGTTCTCATTAGCATAAGTTGATTTTTGAAGGCAGAAGACCATGGATAACAAATATAACAATAATACCACAGTCACAGTGCCCAGAATTGTCAGTAAGTAAGTCATTTTGATGGTAGATTTCCTTTTAACTGAGAAATTTTTACATTTTAAAAAGTACAGAATAAAGGTTTTTTTCTGGAATTTTGGAAAATCCAATATTAGCTTCAGCAAGTGTATGTAAATAAATAAATTTAATTTACCATTCTGCTGATTCCACATCACCTCTAGGCTCACTGACACCACATTTAATTATTAAGGGGGATATAAGGGGGATGCTGCGGGATATTTAATTATAAAGGGGGATCTGCTGCTCCATATTTCATTAAGAGTAGTTGCTGCATTTCAAACCCTTGGCTTATACTTGAGTCAACAAGTTTTTTCCCAGTTTTTTTGTGGTAAAATTAAGTACCTTGGTTTATACATAGTATGGAGGCATCTGGTCTTCCCATTATGCTCCAAACTTATTTTTCTTGTTTCTGGCAAAGACCCCTCTGTGGGATGGAATATTTACTAAGAAATTCGGAAACTTCACTAAAAGTGTTCTGCCTGTGTATAATGATCAGTTCGACAGGTTCATTAAAAACATGCTCCAGAAATCATGAATCTGTCACTTACCAGCACTGGCCCAACAGAGTTCACCAACTTTTTTGTGGTGCACCTTTAATATATGGCATGCGACAGACTGAGCGTCAAAACGCCCCCTAATTTGTCTCGAATGGAGGCTAGTGCAGCTGCGCCACTAAAGGGTTGGGTGCCACACAATAGTGGTGTGGACACTTCTAAAATACCTGTGCAAGCCCTTTTCACCTAAAAGAATGTGCATGGCCGTGGCCGTACAAAAACCCGACGGATTCGGAAAAACCGCCGCATTTAAAAAAAAAAAAGTGTCGCTGGACACGCACTTACCTGCACTCGGCCCCGCTTGGTAAAGTTCAGTGCATTCTGAGGAACTTCAGCGCAGCAGCGACACCTAGTGGACATCGGGGGAACTACCTTAGTGAATCCCGGCAAAACCTGAATCCTCCGCAGAGAATGCGCCGCTGGACCGCGAATGGACCGGGTAAGTAAATCTGCCCCAATGTTTTAGGAAGAGCATTTCATTTCAACCATAAGTTAACATAGAGAAGGTTTTCAAGATTTATGTGACAAACTTTCTTGGCTCTAATGCTGAGAATGTATAAGAAACTAATTTATTACAGATATCAAGTATAAAATGGAAAACATTTTTCATAACAGAGTCTCCTCTCTCCCCCAACAGTTTTTATTGAGCTGCCGTTTTAGGTTTTCCTCTGTTATATACATATTATGCGGTACAATGTGCATCACAATGGGGCTCATTTACTAAGGGTCCGTCGGACGCATTTTCGTCGGATTTCCAGACGATTTCCGTTTTGAGGCGAATTGCCCAGGATTTTGGCGCAAGCGATCGGATTTTGGCGCATCGGCGCCGGCTTCCACGTCACAGAACTGAGGGGGCGGCCGCCGTCAACCCGATGGATTCGGAGAAGGTGCAGGATTTAACATTTAGAATTGTGACGCAAGACATGCACTTACAAGCCCAGGGAAGAAGCAGGTGAACTCGGGCGGACCTTGGCGCAGAAGCGACGCATGCAGGAAATCGGGCGTACGAGCTTAGTGAATCATGCCAGACCCGACAGGACTGGGTAAGTAAATCTGCCCCAATACGTCTATAATGGTGCACATATTTCATTCATGTGTTAGGTCAAATGCCCCCTGACACTGTAGGTCCTGAAGCAGCTGCTATGGCTGCTACCGCAGTAGTTACACACCTGCTATCTGGGTTCATAAAACATAAATATATTTGATAGCAGCAAATACCAGGAAACCATATACAGGGGGTCCCCTACTTAAGAACACTCGACTTACATACGACCCCTAGTTACAAACGGACCACTGGATATTGGTAATTTATTGTGCTTTAGTCCTAGGCTACAATAATCAGCTGTAACAGTTATCACTGGTGTCTGTAACTAAGCTTTATTGTTAATATTGATTCTTATGACAACCCAACATTTTTAAAATCCAATTGTCACAGAGACCAAAAAAGTTCTGTCTGGGGTTACAGTGATAAAATATACAGTTCCGACTTACATACAAATTCAACTTAAGAACAAACCTACAGACCCTATCTTGTATGTAACCCGGGGACTGCCTGTAGTCTTAAAGGAAACCTACCATTTCAAATGGTAGGTGTAAGCTGTAAACACCGAGCACCAGCTCAGGGTGAGCTGGTGCCGGTGCTTAGTAACTGCTTCGGCGCTGCGTGCGCATGATCGTGCGCGCGCCTACATAGGAAATGCCGCAGGCGTTGCGCGCGCACGGTCGCGCGCAGCGCCGAAGCAGCTTCTGCTATAAAGTTTAAAAAGTGTTAAAACCGTGATACAGCGGTTTTAACACTAACGTAACTAAGCACCGGCACCAGCTCACCCTGAGCTGGTGCTCGGTGTTTACAGCTTACACCGACCATTTGAAATGGTAGGTTTCCTTTAAATGTCACTTTACAGAGGCGACCGCTCACTTTTGTCTAGACCTTCAAAATACTGCAGGGGTAAAAAGCTCTGAAATGTTCTATGAGTAAAATCCGACAGAAGTAGGAGATGAAATTTATATGAAAAAGATAAAGCTGGCTGTCACCTTCAGGTTATGCTCTCTGTGGAAGTGACTCATTTCACTAAAAAGTTTATAAGGATCTCATGAAAACACTTAAGTATGAGAAATGAAGCCATGGCCTTGGATGTCAGACTGCTGAAACATTGCTTCTTATATGAGTTCTCAGACTCATTGCTTGACTCATTGGGAAAGAGTTGAGATAATGTCATATTCTGTGGGAGTCTGTGGGATATATATAGGTATGTATGCATACACACAACTCACTCGGAGTATTTCTGTCACTTCCTAATAAAGTGACTTTTATCTTCATTAAAGCATACAGTAGGTATATGTTTTCTAAGACTCCATGCACACAGCCGTTGTTTCTCTGCAGTGTGATAGCGGCATAGCTCATGGTCCAGTATATTTCTGTGGGCTTGTACACTCATGGCGGTCAGTGGTTTCCATTGTCCCTTGTATGAGCTGATTGTCCAAGCCAAAAATTACACCTTACAGCTGATCAGTTCAGCCTGGGACTAAAGTAAAGCATCCAGAGAGCTTCACCAGACGTCACAAGGGTCAGAGGGGTCCGTCTGTAACTAGGAGTCGTCTGTAAGTCGGGTGTCCTTAATTAGGGGACCGCCTGTATTATCCTTATTCTTCCTTTTCCTATTGAGGTCCTATTCCTGCTCATGTTTGTGGCTCTGGCATGCCGATGACACAAAGGCTGCAAACAATGGAGCACGGGATGATGTTTGCAGCCAGCGAGCACACGATCGTCGTTTACATGTAGCCAAAGTCTCACAAGGTGCAGCGCTTAGATTTGGGAGTTGTCACCTTCCTATAGGCTGCTGTTATCACCAGTTATACAATGGCCTTACTCCCAAGTTGCTCAAGTAGCAAAAAAGAAAAAACAAAAGTTGCTGCCCGGGATCCTGAACCTACTATTGTAAGCATGATGCACATAAGACTGCCTAATACTCAGTGGACCCAAAGACAAGGAGGGGGAGTAAAAAAAAAGGTTTGTTCTGGAGATGTAAAAAATTGATGTGTCTAGTTTAGGGATTGAATATATTTGTGATGTTATAAAGGCTGGGGATGGCTGCCCTTTATCAAAGTGGCACCACACTGTGCAGGCGTGGCGTTTTGGGTTGGAAAATAAAGGTTAAAGAGAAAATAGTAGTACAGCCTTCTCCTATGCCCTGTCATGCAATAAGACTGCAGTACCATTCACGGCCACTACACAATGTATGGATGCTGGAGCCTGTTTATCCTGCGTGTATGTGTAGGCGCTGATATTACTCTGTAACACAAGAATATCTCATTAATGCTAATTCCTTTATGGGAAAACAGGAGACAGGATTAAATGAAGCAAACTAGAGATTTGCAATAAATCACATATGACAAGTAATATCACTTCTAATTAAAATCAGATCAGATTGAGGTCACAATCAGACCTTTATGAACAGATTTCTAATACATAAATCAATGCATAGTAGAATAATCGCAAATAAAACGATACATAAAACTATTTAACTCAATTAAGTCAATGGACTCACAATCGCTACTGTGCCGGATGAAAGGCCCACAAGTGAGTTTGGTCCTATATAACTATGATGTTTTCTGTTATGTGCCAAGCACATTTTCCCGTCTGGATGTTCCAGCCACCAGAAGGTCTGGGATTCGTCGAACATGTTACCGATAGTAGTTGTGTCCTAAAAAGAAGTTTCTATGGAACGACTTCTTTTCTTATAACTCTATATGCTGCAATTGCAGAAATTTAGAGTTATAAAAGTCATGCTTATTACCACCGGAAGTGCCTCAGGGAGCCTCATATTTTAATTTCTGGAGTCCCACCTGTCACCTGGTATATGCTATGTGGGGGGTGGGAATGGGGGTGCTATCATCGCTACAGAGTTGTGGATAAATTAAAATATGAGGCTCCCTGAGGTGCTCGGGTGATGTAGCCTGAGTGACCCAGGGTAATTAGAATAACTTTTATAACTCTAAGAGGGTCATTTATCTTGATGGGATAGTTTCTTGTTTTTTCTGACTTTTTGACTTGTTTGATTTGAGATCTAAAGGATTTTTATTAAAAAGTCGCACACAAGTCTTAAACTTTTCTTAAACTTCTTTTAAAGTTTTTCCTATCCATGGTCAGGACTGGAGTTTATTTGCGACTTTTTATAAAATTTGCTCCAAAATTGCGACTTTTTCATACCTTCACATGTGGATTTTAAAGATATATGAAACGCAAAACAAAAAAATTCTTGTGCGGCTAGTTTTGCTAGGTGAGTGGAAAAGTTGCAAATTTAGGCGCAAGACTTCGAGCACAGGACCTCAGATGTCATTGTTTTATATATATCATAGAGAAAATTGTAGCACATTTACTTACCTGGTCCTGTCCCGATCCCCGATCCGGACTGTCCGACGAGGATGAAGTCCGGCGTGATTTACCAAGATCGTGCGCCCGATATCCTGCATGTGTCGCTTCCCCGCTCAGGTGCACCAGAGTTCACCATCTTCTTCCTGGTGCATGTCTTGCGACAAAATTAGAATTTTAAATCCTGTGCTTAGTCCGAATCAGTTGGGTTGTCTGATGGCCAGCCCCCGATTTGTGCCAATGAAAGTCGGCACGATTGCGCCAATATCCGATCGTGGGCGCCAAAAACCCCTGTTAAATGTGGCGCATATCGGAAATGGTCGGAAATGAGGTCCGCGGACCCTTAGGCCCCTTCCACACTTGCGTTGCAGATCACGTCAGAGTTTGATCAGGGTGCGGTCAGGGTTTGGTCATTGAAAAAAGCACATTTTGCATCAGAGTTCAATCAGTTTTCAGTCAGAGTTTGTTCAGTGTCTCAGTTTTTCACGCACGTTTTCAATGCAATTTCAATGCGTTTTTCACGCGCAGAAAATGCGCGCGAAATGGACTCAGGGCTGAGCTCTATCTTTTCTATGGCAATTGATGCGTGAAAAACGCATTGCACTTGCATTGCACTTGCAAGTGTCTCATCGTGCGATGCGTTTTTGATGCGTCTCCATTGACTTGCGTTTTTCACGCGCGTGACTTGCAAAAGTAGAGCATGTCGAGATTTAAACGCGTGTTAAAAAAAATGTGTGTGTGTGTGCGTGAAAGAAAATGCAAGTCTTAAAAGACCCATTGATTACAATGGGTCAGAGTGCAATGCAAGTTCTGCGCGTCAAAAGCACACGCAGAAAACGCTCGTGAAAAACACAAGTGTGGAAGGGGCCTTAGTTAATGTGCCCCATTGTGTTCAATTTTGTCATTGTGGCAATGTCGGTTTTTTGCATGAACTCCCATCCCTGAAATAGTTTTCGGTCTGGGAAATTCAGCCACCACACGTTTCGGGATTCAGGGACTGAGCATATTTGTGAGCTTAAACCCTAAGAATTGGTTATCCTTAATTCAGCACTCCTAAATAATCTTGGTTTCTAAGTAGAATGTATGGAATTTATGTTTGTATAAAAAGAAAAGAAAAAAAACTCAAAAAAGTGAATGAAAACCAGTAACTTGTATTGTTCTTCTTGCATTACCTCTTTATTCCCAAGGTCTAATAAAATCTCTTGAAAGAGGTACTAATGTGAGTTCTCATCCAAGGTTTGGGACTTTATAAACACATACGTTAAATGCATGGTGTTAGATAAACTGTGTTTAAAGTAGAGTGATCTTTTCTCAAATCACTCACACATGTGCACTACAGCGCGGAGAAGTAATTGAGCCTCTGCGAGCTGAAAATGTAATCATGGGAACGCATACTAAGCGTGTTGTACAAAGCTTACATAACTTAGGAGCGTTTCCTAAAGTCACTGACCAGCCGTCATGTAAAGTACAGAGTTGTAAGGAAAATCCACTGAAATAAGATTGCCACATAAATCTGAAAATTGGATACAACTTAGTGAACTGGAAGTTACAGCAATTGCCCAATTCTGGTAATTTTGCACCTATTGCATACAACTATAGAGGTTACCACCTTTAACCCCTTTATGACCAGGCCAGGAAGGGATTTAATGACTGAGAGTTTTTAGCTTTTTGTGTGGATGTAGTGGTTAAACACCCCTAAGGCTATAGTCACATGACCAAGTTGCATCTGTTTGGGTTCAGTTTTTTTAAAGTATAGTCTATGAAGCATCTGTGAAACACTGTGCACTAGGACATGCACTCCTTTTTAACAGAATTACTAGTACATGTACTTTTTAACAGAATTGACACGGAATAGTACAGCATTGAGCACAGCCATTCTTCTTTAAAATGTTCTGATTTACACAGAACCTCTGTTATTATAAACTAAAACAATAGTAATGGAAGTCTAAGGCTGCATGCACACGAATGTATGCCTGCCCGGCATGCAGCCTTAGAGTCCGGCACCATGAAGAGAAAGGGGGTTGACCGCTCCCTTCTCCATAGAGATCCTCGGCGTATGCGCCATAACACAGGGAAGGATAGGACATCGTGTGCATGTGGCCTAACAGATTCATTAAAGGGGTTGTCCGAGTTTAAAAAAATATATATATATGTGGCCGGGAGCGGGCTGACTAAAATAATAAAGCTGTACTTACCTTCCGGTGCCCTCCCGTATCCAGCGCTGCTGTGGCTCCGGTCCGGGTGCCATGTAAACAAACATGGCCGCCGGAGCAGCGCTGCATTCAGCTTCCGGCCGGCCATGGCCGGGTACGCCTATCCGTCCCTATACACAGCATTGTCTATGGGGGCCGAAAGGTTGTCGTGTCCGGCCGGAAGCTGAATGCAGCGCTGCTCTGGCGGCCATGTTTGCTTACATGGCGCCCGGACCGAAGCGGCAGCAGCGCTGGATACGGGAGGGCACCGGGAGGTAAGTACAGCTTTATTATTTTAGTCAGCCCACTCCCGGCCACATATATTTTTTTATCAAAACTCGGACAACCCCTTTAAAGGGAACCTGTCACCAGGGACCTCATTTTCACTAAAGACAGATTGTTAAAGTCCATAACATCTGCAGTGCAAAAATGCCTCTCTGCCTTTTATAAGCATTTGCATTACAGTATAATTGTGCAATTGTGCAACTTACTCTTGCATCCTGACAAAATCCTGGGGTAATACCAGGGGTTGGGCTTTGGTTTGGATGCATTTCAAAAAACAACATGTGACTTGTCTGAGCTGCAGGCTGCCTCCATCTTTTTGCTCCTGTACAGCTTGTCACTTCCCCGCTGATGTCATCTCACCAGGCTGTGACCTCTGAGAAGGAGCAGGAGGTGGAGCTGTACAGGAGCACAAAGGTGGGGGCTAAGATCTGAGGAGTAAGTAACACAGACAAGTCACATGTTGTTTTTTTAAATGCATCCAAACCACAGCCCAACCCCTGTGACTACCCCAGGATTTTGTCAGGATGCAAGGTAAGTTATAACACACAATTATACTGTAATGCAAATCCTTAGAAAAGGCAAAGAGGCATTTTGCACTGCAGGTGTAATAGGCTTCTGCAACCTGTCTTTAGTGAAAATGAGATGCAGTAGACTTTTGATGGCTTCTGTGTCCAGATGCACAACTTGCATTAGGATTCTGCTTTTTGAGTAGAAAATTGGGTGGGATCTGTAGCACTATTTTGTCTCAAATACTGGAAATAATAGAAGCCATTTTAAGTCCATATGTCTTTTATTCTGAACCTAAATTTGGAGAAACAAACATAGCATAGATATGGTCAGTAAAGTGGTCAGAAATCCTCATAAGAATTCAGTCAGTCTGCTAAGAATTTGGCTTAAATGAGTGTTTCTAATCACTTAGGAAGACACAAATAAAAAGTTCACACTGATCTGATAAGCTGCTCCTCTGATTTCTGTAGAAAGAGGAAATTACATTTTGCAGTGACTGTTTTTAGAAGCATTTTCAGTAGGCCCCAAAAATTTTTTAAGGAAAACCTATTAAAGAGATGATGTTTAGTCAATAATCGATGCAATTTAATAAAAGGGTAAGAGTGGGAACAATAAATATATGTACAGTTTTCCAATATATTCTCTCATTTCTGTTTTCTATATCTCTGCTTGCTGTCATCCAAAAGAAAGCTTCATTATTTGCATATGGTAAATACAAGCCAGTCCATGTCTGTGATATAAGCAGCCGTGCACCTGTGTGACATCACATGACCATGGACTGGCTTGTATTTACTAGATGCAAATAATAAATCTTCCTTTATGATAACAGCTAGCAGAGATGTAGAAAACTACGAGGAATTGAAACAGAAAATATGTTGAACAATTGCATAACTTTGTGTTACTCAAACTGTAACATTTATTGACTTAAACCAAAGGACCCCTGTAGCCGAGCACAAAGGCTTTTGTCTGCGATGGTCCTTTCATTCTCAGTTGGGTGGATATTGAGGAGAGTTTGTTAAATAAGAAGTTAGCAAAACAAGCAGCGGTCCAGCATTCCAGCCGGGCCGACCCATTGATATCTGCTTGACAGAAAGGTCAGACTATTAGAATGTTTTATTATCATACAGTAGGCATCCGGAGAAGACTCCTGAAAGCCATTCACTTACTCTAATGTAATCATCTCATGTGTTGACTACTACTTTTTTATTATTTTTAATTCCATTAGTAACATTATATTTTATGTGCTTTCCACCTCAATCAGAATGGGGCACATTTACTTACCTGATCCAGTCGCGATCCCGCGGCGCGTTGTCTTACGCTGATTTGGGTCTGCCGGGATTCACTAAGGTCGTGTGCCCGATATCCAGCATGTGTCGCGGCTGCACCGAGGTCCGCAGAAGTTCACATTCTTCTTCCTGGTGCATGTGCAACATCCCCCACCGGGACTTAGCCTTTTTCTTGGGGCTTGGAGACAGCCGGGGCCCGGAATACCGGAGTGGCTGGCGGTTGCGGCCTAGGCGCGCTAGTGTCACGGTGCTTGTATGGGGACCGGAGGGCTTTCCTACAGCCTGGCAGGTCTACAGCAGGTGGTGTGTGCAAGAAATGATGAGGGAGAGGCTGCTATAGTGGTTCTCCCTGGGGCAACCCTTTGGGGTCTGGAGTATGAGTCCCTGTGTAGTGGATAAGGTGCCCGTGATGGTGACAGCCGTAGTAGCAGGGACCAGACGGAGGCAGAGGTTGTACAAAAGTAACTTACAGTTCTTTATTGGAACCGACAGGAACAATAGATAACGTGCCAAACGAATCTTGACAATGGTAAAATGCTGGGGGTGCATTTGGAGAGGGAACCACAGGGATTGATCACCAGCCTGGATGCAGGGGCAGGCTGGGAGAGCTGTGTCCTAGTAGGATGCTTCAGCTTGTCCTGGGTTACTTCAGATATCACCCTTGAAGGTAGGATGATACTGCTTTACTCTCACTAACTCCTCAGAGCTCTACTCTCTCACTGCTCTGTCTGACTACTCTGACTGGATTAACCTCTCTAGACTAACTAGACTCTAGAACTTTCCTGACCAGGGGTTTTATCGCTCCCACTGGTAAGGTGGTGGTTACTCCTCCAATTGCATCCCACCTTACAATACAATATAAGAACAGGTGTGATTGGCTGATGCAAAGACATCACATTAAACAATTAACTCCTGCCTTCCTAGGCAGAATCTACCGCTGCAGTGTTCCCCGTGTTGTGTAGTGACCTGCTGTGGGGTGGATCAGACCCCACACAGGTTTCAAGCTACATATTGGGACTTATTCACAACAACCGCTCTACCTTGCATCGGCAGGGGTGTTGCACATGTAAGTGCTGATCTTGTGACACAAATTGTTTTTTAAATTCCGCGTTTTTTCCGAATCCGTCGGGTTGTCTGAAGGCCACGCCCCCCCCAATATCTGTCGCGTGAAAGCCGGCGCCGATGCGACACAATCCGATCGCGTGCGCCAAAATCCTGGGGCAATTCGGTGCAAATCGGAAATATTCGGGAAACCCGACGAAAGTGCGGCGTTCGGACCCTTAGTAAAGGCCCCATTGTGTAAGATCCTCTTCCACTCAAAGGAAATCTTGTGCTATATACTGTATACACTCTAAGAGCAAAACTGTTCTGGTTTCCCATGGAAACCAATCAGAAATCAGCTTTCATTTTCTTACAGCTGTTTAGAAAATTAAAGCTGAGCTCTGATTGGTTTCCAAGCGCAACTGGAATCCTTTTAACTCAGACACTTATGATAAATGTACCCCTAAATGTCCATCTGTAAATAAAAATCCCATCTTGTGAGAGCAAAATAGGTTTACATCTAAATTTCCTAAAAAATTCATAATGTGGGTCATTTGTCTTTATTTTTCTTCCTGTTTTTTCTGTCTTTTTTGAGTCATTTTTGGCACCTTGCAATTTTTGTGCCTTTTTGGGGACATTTTGAAATGTCCGACACACATTTGTTTTTATCAGTAAGGCACATTTATCTTCTATTTCAAATGTGCTAAATGTTGCAAAGGGCCAACATCTGCAAAGAGTTTGTATGTTCTCTCTGGGTTTGCGTGGGTTTCCTCCAGGTCCTCCGGTTACCTCCCACACTCCAAAACATACTGGTAGGTTGATTAGATTGTGAGCCCCATTGGAGACAGGGACCAATTTGGCAAGCTCTGTGCAGCGCTTCGTATTCTGTGTGGGCTATATAAATAAAGAATTATTATTAAATAAAAACATATTATTATTATTATTATGACATAAGCTCCATGACTCCATTGCCATTATCATTATTAGGCTCCATTCACACAATCGCATGCTTCACCTGGCTCTGGTCCAGGTGAAGCACTCAGTTGTGTGAATGGAACTTGATAATGATAATTGGTGGTGAAGAGGGAGGGGGGAACACCCCTTTCCCCTCTCCTCTCCATCAGGCCATAAATAGGACTAGATGTATATTTTGCGGCCTGGCCGCTCTAGCTTTTCATGGTGAGGAGAGACATGGTGTGTCAGTAGTGGCTGGTAGTAATAGACCTCTATGGTGACCATGAGCTGGTCGAAATTTGTGCAGCCAGATCACAGCCCATAATATGGTGAATGGATCCTTACTAGAGATGAGCGAACACTAAAATGCTCGGGTACTCGTTATTCGAGACGAACTTTTCCCGATGCTCGAGTGCTCGTCTCGAATAACGAACCCCATTGAAGTCAATGGGAGACTCGAGCATTTTTCAAGGGGACCAAGGCTCTGCACAGGGAAGCTTGGCCAAACACCTGGGAACCTCAGAAAAGTATGGAAACACCACGGAAATGGACAGGAAACAGCAGGGGCAGCATGCATGGATGCCTCTGAGGCTGCTTAAACGCACCATTATGCCAAAATTATGGGCAACAGCATGGCCATGACAGAGTGACAGAATGAAGCTAGATAGCATCTAAAACATGCAATAATTGACCCTGACACTATAGGGGACGGCATGCAGAGGCAGCGGCAGCAGGCTAGAGAGTGTCATGGCGACATACCCTAAATGGACTCAGGCTTCAAACCAATGGGTGGCAGAGAGGAACCAAAGGAGGTGAGCAAGAAGTGCTCAAATAATATCGGTACATGATAAAAGTTTGCCAGTATATTTTGTGGATTACACAGCAGGGTGGCGACAAAGTTAACATGGAAGCCATGAAAACAACCCAAAATTCTGCCTGACACAGCTCGTTTGATAAGGGGACCATGTATGGAGGCAGTGAACTAGTAGTAGATTAAAGGTGCTGCAGTTAAAACTATGTTAGTTGGATCTTGGCATGGAGCTGGCGCTCCGCTGCCAGGCGAGCTTTCGCCAATCCAAGCCCCTGTCTCTAGGCTACTCCCCAAACAGCACTTTTGTATAAGATCAAGTGTAGTAGCGTTCTTATAAGTTTAGGATATGCCGGGTGAGGGGAATGTAAACAGATACGCAAGAAGCGCATGATGCACATGGAGCTGGCGCTCCGCTGCAAGGCGAGCTTTCGCCAATCCAAGCCCCTGTCTCTAGGCTACTCCCCAAACAGCACTTTTGTATAAGATCAAGTGTAGTAGCGTTCTTATAAGTTTAGGATATGCCGGGTGAGGGGAATGTAAACAGATGCGCAAGAAGCGCATGATGCGCATGGAGCTGGCGCTCCGCTGCCAGGCGAGCTTTCGCAAATCCAAGCCCCTGTCTCTAGGCTACTCCCCAAACAGCACTTTTGTATAAGATCAAGTGTAGTAGCGTTCTTATAAGTTTAGGATATGCCGGGTGAGGGGAATGTAAACAGATGCGCAAGAAGCGCATGATGCGCATGGAGCTGGCGCTCCGCTGCCAGGCGAGCTTTCGCAAATCCAAGCCCCTGTCTCTAGGCTACTCCCCAAACAGCACTTTTGTATAAGATCAAGTGTAGTAGCGTTCTTATAAGTTTAGGATATGGCGGGTGAGGGGAATGTAAACAGATGCGCAAGAAGCGCTGAAATAATATCCCTAAATGGTAAAAGTTTGCAAGTATATTTTGTGGATTACACAGCAGGGTGGCGACAAAGTTAACAACTTTGATGTGGAATCCATGAAAACAACCCAAATTTCTGCCTGACACACCTCGTTTGATAAAGGGACGATGTATGGAGGCAGCTATATGGACGACTTTTGGAGGTAGCAATGGAGACAACGTGTGGAGGCTGCTATGGAGACAATTTAATTTGGATAGTGCCTGTATGTGGCAGTCCCAAACATTTTTCAAACCAGAGGAGCAGGTAGGTGGCCCTCCAGTAAAATGGGATAGATTGAGTGCCTGTATGTGGCAGTCCCAAAAATTGTTCAAACCAGAGGAGCAGGTAGGTGGCCCTGCAGTAAAATGGAATAGATTGAGTGCCTGTATGTGGCAGTCCCAAAAATGTTTCAAACCAGAGGAGCAGGTAGGTGGCCCTCCAGTAAAATGGAATAGATTGAGTGCCTGTATGTGGCAGTCCCAAAAATTCTTCAAACCAGAGGAGCAGGTAGGTGGCCCTGCAGTAAAATGGAATAGATTGAGTGCCTGTATGTGGCAGTCCCAAAAATGTTTCAAACCAGAGGAGCAGGTAGGTGGCCCTCCAGTAAAATGGAATAGATTGAGTGCCTGTATGTGGCAGTCCCAAAAATTCTTCAAACCAGAGGAGCAGGTAGGTGGCCCTCCAGTAAAATGGAATAGATTGAGTGCCTGTATGTGGCAGTCCCAAAAATTGTTCAAACCAGAGGACCGGGTAGGTGGCCCTCCAGAAAAATGGAATAGATTGAGTGCCTGTATGTGGCACTCACAAAAATTGTTTCAAACAGAGGACCGGGTAGGTGGCCCTCCAGAAAAATTAAATGCATGAAGTATAGCAAGAGCCAGTGGGCCCTGTCAAAAAATAGCCATTTTCCTCTGCTTTACTGTACAAAGAGGAGGAGAAGGAGGAAAATGAGGAGGAGGAGGAGGAGTGGATCAATTATTCAGGTTGAGCTTCCTTCACCTGGTGGAGATTGGAAATTCTGAGAAATCCAGCCTTTATTCATTTTAATAAGCGTCAGCCTGTCAGCGCTGTCAGTCGACAGGCGTGTACGCTTATCGGTGATGATGCCACCAGCTGCACTGAAAACCCGCTCGGACAAGACGCTAGCGGCAGGGCAGGCAAGAACCTCCAAGGCGTACAGCGCCAGTTCGTGCCACATGTCCAGCTTTGAAACCCAGTAGTTGTAGGGAGCTGTGTGATCATTTAGGACGATGGTATGGTCAGCTACGTACTCCCTCACCATCTTTCTGTAAAGATCAGCCCTACTCTGCCGAGACTGGGGACAGGTGACAGTGTCTTGCTGGGGTGACATAAAGCTGGCAAAAGCCTTGTAAAGCGTACCCTTGCCAGTGCTGGACAAGCTGCCTGCTCGCCTACTCTCCCTCGCTACTTGTCCCGCAGAACTACGCACTCTGCCGCTAGCGCTGTCAGAAGGGAAATACTGTTTCAGCTTGTGCACCAGGGCCTGCTGGTATTCATGCATTCTCACACTCCTTTCCTCTGCAGGGATGAGAGTGGCAAGATTTTGCTTGTACCGTGGGTCCAGGAGAGTGAACACCCAGTAATCGGTGCTGGAATAAATTCTTTGAACGCGAGGGTCACGGGATAGGCAGCCTAGCATGAAATCTGCCATATGCGCCAGAGTACCAACGCGTAAGAATTCACTCCCCTCACTGGCCTGACTGTCCATTTCCTCCTCCTCCAACTCCTCCAACTCCTCTTCTTCTGCCCATACACGCTGAACAGTGAAGGACTCAACAATGGTCCCCTCTTGTGTCTCGCCAACATTCTCCTCCTCTTCCTCCTCATCCTCCTCCACCTCCACCTCCTCCGATATGCGCTGAGAAACAGACCTCAGGGTGCTTTGGCTATCAACAAGGGAATATTCTTCCCCCGTCTCTTGTGACGAGCGCAAAGCTTCCGACTTCATGCTGACCAGAGAGTTTTTCAACAGGCCAAGCAGCGGGATGGTGAGGCTGATGATGGCGGCATCGCCACTGACCATCTGTGTTGACTCCTCAAAGTTACTCAGCACCTGACAGATATCAGACATCCACGTCCACTCCTCATTGTAGACTTGAGGAAGCTGACTGACCTGACTACCAGTTCTGGTGGAAGTTGACATCTGGCAGTCTACAATCGCTCTGCGCTGCTGGTAAACTCTGGATAACATGGTCAGTGTTGAATTCCACCTCGTGGGCACGTCGCACAACAGTCGGTGAGCGGGCAGTTGGAGGCGGCGCTGCGCTGCCCTGAGAGTGGCAGCATCTGGGCTGGACTTCCTGAAATGCGCACAGATGCGGCGCACCTTCGTGAGCAAATCAGACAGATTGGGGTATGTCTTGAGGAAACGCTGCACTATCAGATTTAACACATGGGCCAGGCATGGCACATGTGTCAGTCTGCCGAGTTGCAGAGCCGCCACCAGGTTACGGCCGTTGTCACACACAACCATTCCCGGCTTGAGGTTCAGCGGTGCCAGCCACAGATCAGTCTGCGCCGTGATGCCCTGTAATAGCTCTTGGGCGGTGTGCCTTTTGTCGCCTAGGCTCAGCAGTTTGAGCACCGCCTGCTGTCGCTTAGCGACGGCACTGCTGCTGTGCCTAGAGCTACCGACTGATGGCGCCGTGCCCACGGATGGTAGTTCGGAGGAGGAGGTGGAGGAGGGGTGGGAGGAGGAGGAGGCATAGTAGGCCTGAAACACCTGGACCGAGGTAGGCCCCGCAATCCTCGGCGTCGGCAGTATATGAGCAGCCCCAGGGTCAGTCTCGGTCCCAGCCTCCACCAAGTTAACCCAATGTGCCGTCAGCGATATATAGTGGCCCTGCCCGGCAGCACTCGTCCACGTGTCCGTGGTCAGGTGGACCTTGTCAGAAACGGCGTTGGTCAGGGCACGGATGATGTTGTCTGACACGTGCTGGTGCAGGGCTGGGACGGCACATCGGGAAAAGTAGTGGCGGCTGGGGACCGAATACCGAGGGGCGGCCGCCGCCATGAGGTTGCGAAAGGCCTCGGTCTCTACTAGCCTATAGGGCAGCATCTCCAGGCTAAGCAATCTGGAGATGTGCACATTAAGGGCTTGGGCGTGCGGGTGGGTTGCACTATATTTGCGTTTCCGCTCCAGCGTCTGGGGTATGGAGAGCTGAACGCTGGTGGATGCTGTGGAGGATCGTGGAGGCGACGATGGGGTTTTTGGGCCAGGGTCCTGGGCAGGGGGCTGACTAGCAGCTGACACAGGGGAAGGAGCAGTGGTGTGCACGGCCGGAGGTGAACGGGCTTGTTGCCACTGAGTGGGGTGCTTAGCATTCATATGCCTGCGCATACTGGTGGTAGTTAAGCTAGTAGTGGTGGAACCCCTGCTGAGCCTGGTTTGGCAAATGTTGCACACCACAGTCCGTCGGTCATCCGGTGTTTCCTTAAAGAACCTCCACACTTCTGAAGATCTAGCCCTCGCCGCAAGAGCCCTCACCACGGGAGCTTCACTAGTTGACAGTGGCGCTGATGCACCAGCTCTGGCCCTGCCTCTCCGTCTGGCCCCACCACTGCCTCTTCCAACCTGTTCAGGTCGAGGACTCTCCTCCGTCTCAGAAGCACTGTGTTCACCCGGCCTCTCAACCCAGCTTGGGTCTGTCACCTCATCATCCTCCGATCCCTCAGTCTGCTCCCCCCTCGGACTTCCTGCCCTGACAACAACTTCCCCACTGTCTGACAACCGTGTCTCCTCATCGTCGGACACCTCTTTACACACTTCCACTACGTCAAGAAGGTCATCATCACCCACAGACTGTGACTTGTGGAAAACCTGGGCATCGGAAAATTGCTCAGCAGCAACCGGACAAGTGGTTTGTGACTGTGGGAAGGGTCCAGAAAACAGTTCCTCAGAGTATGCCGGTTCAAATGGCAAATTTTCCTGGGAGGGGGCAGACTGGGGGGGAGGAGGCTGAGGTGCAGGAGCTGGAGGAGTGGGGATTTCGGTGACATGGGTGGACTGCGTGGAAGACTGACTGGTGGTGGACAAATTGCTCGAAGCATTGTCAGCAATCCACGACATCACCTGTTCGCACTGTTCTGGCCTCAACAGTGCTCTACCACGAGTCCCAGTAACTTCAGACATGAACCTAGGGAGTGTAGCTCTGCGGCGTTCCCCTGCTCCCTCATCAGCAGGTGGTGTCTCACCCCGCCCAGGACCACGGCCTCTGACCCCTGCAGTAGTTGGACGCCCACGTCCCCGCCCTCGTCCTCTACCCCTAGCCCTGGGGTTAAACATTTTTAAAATGAGAGTTATAACTTTTTTTTTTTTTTTACTTTTTTTTTTTTTTTTTGTGTGTTTTTTTGTGTTTTTTGTTTTTTTTTGTGTTTTTTGTTTTTTTTTGAGTTTTTAGAACCAAACAATCCTATCCTATTGCTATGGCTATTTTCTAGCCAAGTATCAAAGGAAGCACACTACTATGCCAGATGAGATGACACTGAGTTATTGCCTAATAGAAATCCAACCCCTACTGAATTTTGCCACTTCAGCCTTTGCTATGGATATGTGCGCCACTAAGCGCAGAACACAGCGGTCGCAAGTCTCACTACAAATTGCTCAGAATTGGCAAGTACATGCACTGCAGAAACTACAGCCACCAGCAGATCAACCAGAAATCAAATATATAGAACGCTACTGTAGGCTTCAAGAAGCTATTTGTATTCTCCTATGGCTATTTTCTAGCCAAGTATCAAAGGAAGCACACTACTATGCCAGATGAGATGACACTGAGTTATTGCCTAATAGAAATCCAACCCCTACTGAATTTTCCCACTTCAGCCTTTGCTATGGATATGTGCGCCACTAAGCGCAGAACACAGCGGTCGCAAGTCTCACTACAAATTGCTCAGAATTGGCAAGTACATGCACTGCAGAAACTACAGCCACCAGCAGATCAACCAGAAATCAAATATATAGAACGCTACTGTAGGCTTCAAGAAGCTATTTGTATTCTCCTATGGCTATTTTCTAGCCAAGTATCAAAGGAAGCACACTACTATGCCAGATGAGATGACACTGAGTTATTGCCTAATAGAAATCCAACCCCTACTGAATTTTGCCACTTCAGCCTTTGCTATGGATATGTGCGCCACTAAGCGCAGAACACAGCGGTCGCAAGTCTCACTACAAATTGCTCAGAATTGGCAAGTACATGCACTGCAGAAACTACAGCCACCAGCAGATCAACCAGAAATCAAATATATAGAACGCTACTGTAGGCTTCAAGAAGCTATTTGTATTCTCCTATGGCTATTTTCTAGCCAAGTATCAAAGGAAGCACACTACTATGCCAGATGAGATGACACTGAGTTATTGCCTAATAGAAATCCAACCCCTACTGAATTTTGCCACTTCAGCCTTTGCTATGGATATGTGCGCCACTAAGCGCAGAACACAGCGGTCGCAAGTCTCACTACAAATTGCTCAGAATTGGCAAGTACATGCACTGCAGAAACTACAGCCACCAGCAGATCAACCAGAAATCAAATATATAGAACGCTACTGTAGGCTTCAAGAAGCTATTTGTATTCTCCTATGGCTATTTTCTAGCCAAGTATCAAAGGAAGCACACTACTATGCCAGATGAGATGACACTGAGTTATTGCCTAATAGAAATCCAACCCCTACTGAATTTTGCCACTTCAGCCTTTGCTATGGATATGTGCGCCACTAAGCGCAGAACACAGCGGTCGCAAGTCTCACTACAAATTGCTCAGAATTGGCAAGTACATGCACTGCAGAAACTACAGCCACCAGCAGATCAACCAGAAATCAAATATATAGAACGCTACTGTAGGCTTCAAGAAGCTATTTGTATTCTCCTATGGCTATTTTCTAGCCAAGTATCAAAGGAAGCACACTACTATGCCAGATGAGATGACACTGAGTTATTGCCTAATAGAAATCCAACCCCTACTGAATTTTCCCACTTCGGTCTTTGCTATGGATATGTGTGCCACTAAGAGCTAAACACAACGGTAGCAAGTCCCCCTGCTAATTCCTCACAAAATGGTAAAAGATGCAAATTAAAATAAAAAAAGTAGAACGTTATTGTAGCCCTAAGAAGGGCTGTTGGGTTCTTTGAGAATCACTCCTGCCTAACAGTAAGCTAATAGAACACCCTAACGCTTTCCCTGACCAGCAGCAGCTCTCTCCCTAGCGGCATCCAGAGACAGAATGATCCGAGCAGCGCGGCCAGCGGCTAGTCTATCCCAGGGTCACCTGATCTGGCCAGCCAACCACTGCTATCGACGTGTAAGGGTACCACGTCATGCTGGGTGGAGTGCAGAGTCTCCTGGCTTGTGATTGGCTCTGTTTCTGGCCGCCAAAAAGCAAAACGGCGGGAGCTGCCATTTTCTCGAGCGGGCAAAGTATTCGTCCGAGCAACGAGCAGTTTCGAGTACCCTAATGCTCGACCGAGCATCAAGCTCGGACGAGCATGTTCGCTCATCTCTAATCCTTACTATTATTTACTTATACAGCACCATTAATTCAATGAAAGGTTCACGTGCAATACATAAAGACAGAAACAAATCAGTAAAAACAGCCAAAAAACTGGACAGAACTAGCACACATATAAGGAGGACTCTGCCCATGAGGGCTCAAAATTTATATGGTAGAGTGGTTTAGAAGGGTAGAAAACGCTAGGTGAGGGACCAAAGCAGTGGGGTTATTGAGTGTTGTAGACAATTATAAACAGAGTTCAGGCCACGTTAGAAGTTTTGGTAGGTGGAGGACAGTCTGATACGTTTTTGTAGGGAGTTGCCTTGTGCATTAAGCGCTGGTGCTCATACATGACCCAAGCCTGATTCACTTCTTTGGTGCTGCCACAACTGTGTCTTGTGCAGTGTTATAGAAGTGAATAGAGCGCCAGAAATGTATATGTACCGGCCCTTTTTCCTGTTTCTTAGATCTCAACAGTGTTATCCCCTAAACAGCGGAAGGGAAATAAGCTAGTTTAGTGGGATAACTCATTTAATGATATTAAATAGGGTACGTCCAATCTTATGTATATAGAAATTTACTGTAGAAGAAGAACTATGTATGTAGCCCTACCATTGGTTATTACCAGGATAATACAATGTTGATTATTATCCTTTCTGTACATTTCGACATCCATATTTCATCAGAGAGTCACCGCATTCTTGTCTATTATCACTACACACGCTGACTGTAGCTCCTACTGTTTGAGCAGGAGCTGAATGTGTCACCTAAAGGATTTCCGGAAGACAGATGGTCCTTTTCATCCCTTCACTCATCCAGGAATCTTGTAAATGAGGCACTCTCAACATTGAAGATACTGTGGACAGACAGAAGGGGAAAATGCTGGGACTATGCAAATTTTTGAGTTTTGTGTTCTTTAGATTTAATACCACTTGGAGTTACAAATACAGAACACTTGAGACTGTCAGCTTCTTGAATGCTTTCACGTGAATGCTTGTCATATATTACTGAATCTTAGAAAGTCGAAGCACCTTAGGGGGCATCCAAACCATCACAAAGATTTAACAGCTCTTGAAATAATATCCCCAAACCTTGGAGAGCCTGCTGGGTCAGTGGAAAAACATAAACGGAGGAGGTTATAAATAATCTTTCTTTTATCACAGGCTATAATGTCTTCGGAACTTCAAAGACCAGGTCAAAGATACGGATTCATTTGAAGTTCTGCAGACAGTAGGGCATTATAGTAATGGACACTGCTGAACAGTAAGACATTTACAATTCCTATATGTTTTCCTTTATTGTGATTGTACAGTACATTGTAAAGGCAGCAATGTAACAAATATTCCACATAACGAAAAATGGGATTTATGGGGGGTTTAGAAGTGGTTTACAAACTGAATGAAATAGGAGAACGAGTAATAGACATTTTGTTTTTGATATCCACCTCTACGAGTTTGATACTTGACTGTAAGGGTTCACAATTAAAGGTTTTTTTTCCATTTTTACTGTTTTATCAGTTTAGGTTTATCTAGTTCCTTTTTTTAATTATATACATATTTATATGTTTATTTCTTATAGCATCGCATTCAAATTTAATCTCTATGAATGAGATACTTTATATATCAAATTTATTTTTCCATTACTGGAAGCCCTGGCATTCAGCTGTTATCATTGGTTGGTCATGAAGATTAGTGAATTATCCAAGATTTGCTTTGCTGATGATCCATAGAATTTTTCAAAAAATTCAGTTCAGGTATAAATTTATTCGGCTTGAATGGCTGTTTCTGCTGGGAATTGGTATATAGCCCTCTAGTCTTCTAAAATACAGATTTTTTTCCATGATACATTTTTAGTCTGAATCATTTTTGTACAATTTTTTCTTTTTTTCATTTCCCCTCATCCATCCCCCTTTCCTGAGCTCTGGGGTGATAGAGAGCAGTAGCTAGATGCCATAATAAAAAATTCCCCCAATGTGCAAAAGGGAAGATTTGGATTTTCTTCGGTGCATAGAAAATGGCAGATTTGTATCAAATTTACAACCATTTCTAGTTGGCCATAAATCTTTCCTATACCAGTCCCACCAGAGGAAATGTACCATTACATGCATCATTATTAACTAGTTATTTCCCACTTCACCTGAGAAAGTGGGAGTCTTTAGTAACTGACCCCACACTATGACCATATGTATCAGTTAGATTTGAGGAGGTAACCGGTCAGTCCCGAAATGCTTATTCAACTTGAATCTATGTTCTTTTGGTTGACAGGTCTCACTATCTCCGGTGGGGATTATAGGTTGGGCTTGCTGGGCCTGCATCTTATTCATCTTTATGTACTATAATAAGAATTGAGATTGTTTGCTCTGAAATATATTACCATGGCAATAGTCATACCATACTATGGGGGGAATTTAACAGGCGTAAAAGCATGCAATTTCCGGGACAGAGGCGGGAATTGTGACTATTCCTGCCTCCATGCTACTTAGGCAGGGAGATACTGGCCAATACAGAGGGCTGGCACAGGATGGGGACAACATGCACCAGGTTCAGGCGTAGGCTATATCACCGTTTTACGCCAGGCTGTTCATCCACCTTACCGGAGAAGTATCAAGAGGCGGGAGCAGGGCAAGGTGTGGGGTCAACATCAAGTGTTAGCGCATGTGCAGCTATGCCAATCATGTAATACGGATCATGAATTCTTTATAAATAACGTTGGTCAATAAAAGGCGATAGCAAGGGATTCTTTGAAAAGCCATAAAAATGCTGCCATATGTCCAGCATCCCAATTCGATAACATTTTTTGATATTGATATCTGCCCCTGGGTAAGCTATTGTGATGTACGTGAGTTTGTCTACCAGCTATGACAGTCACAGAGCAGGGACATCACAAGAAGTGTTTAATCAGGAATAGCTGCTATTATATTACAAATTCGGAACAGTCAGATAAATTTAGCATCTCTGTTCTTATAAATAAACCAATCCTCTATGATACCGGTATCACAAATGGGTTTCAGACAGGAAAAAAACTGTGATTTTACAAAAATGTCACAATGATGCTAGTCAGATAAGCTACGGTACTGTCATATCATAAGCGTTTAGCAGACCATGTTTCTGCTATATCATTGTTATATTTGCTATATCAGCTGTGAATTCACAAACATTTTTAGTCAGTTAAAGCTTAGGGGTGGACCTATGATATGTCATCAAATTAAAGGGAATCTGTCAGCAGACTTTAGCACATAAAGCTGCTAACAGTGTTAGGTACCAGCCCTGGAGATCTCTGTATCAATACCTTGGGGCTTATTTAATAAGGGTCTGCGGCCGCACTTTTTTCAGATTTTTCGTTGTTTTAAGGTTTTGCACAGCTGTGACAGGTATTTAACAGGGGATTGTGTGGCACAACTGATTTGGACACATCACAGGATTTAACTTTCAAATTGTGTCGCAAGATCAAGCACCTACATGCACCAGGAAGAAGAAGGTGAACTCTGGCAGACCTGAGTGCACGATCTTAGTGAATTGTGGCACAGTGCATTATCGTTGGACAATGTAATTTCGTGAACTCATCCGGACGGGTAAGTAGAGGTGCCCCCTTGTGTTTGCTGTTATGGGACTATTAAAAAATATATGTATATTCCAGGAATTGTAGCGGTACTTGGGGCGCTCTGATGTACTGGTGTAGGACATCAATCCATTGATCACAGAACAGCCCCTCCTCTCTGCTATAAGCAACTGCTGTATTAGGCTTCTGTTTGAATATTACAGAAAAAGCTGTGTAGCAGAACAGTGAAGAGATCTTACACAAAAGTGCTCCAAGTCCAGCTTCTACCCTGTAATGTAAAACAGTCCTGCTGCTACTCACCACACACACACACACACACAAGAGTATAGTTATATATACCCCCTACTATCTAACACTGTTGCAGCTTTGTATGGTCAACACTGCAGACAGATTCCCTCTAACAATCAGAAATCATGGAACCCATATACAGTCTTTAGAAAGGGTACATCCGTAGCCTGCTGCTCAATTTATTTGGGTGATTGAGAACCACATTTACATGACCACCTTAACCAATCTGAAGGATATCCTCCATTGTGGGGACAGGGGGACAACTTTGGCCAACCCATTTAATCTAACCGGGCTACATGCACTTGTAAAAATGGGCATGCAAAAATCTAGTTTTCCCAATCCTAATTACCCTAAATATATACAATTGGAAGAATTGGACCCCAAAACTAGAGGTAGTGGATTTAGGCCAACATTTTTGATAACAACTGCCAATATAATTGTTATTTTCTTTTAATACATTAATTATTTTCCAAACTATGCTAAGTATTATATGACCCATGCATGAAACCCATTCCTAAGTATCTGCCAATATACTCTACAACTTTCCCAGGCATATAATTAAAATGTATATTTACACTGATATTATTAAAAATACTATTAACTTTCCTCGGCATCAACTCAGCACCTGCAAGCGCAGCATAATAAGTTATTGTCTAAGTGCACACTCAGCATATTTACTTTCACCTAGTAAACCCGTTAGCTTATTATTTATTATTAAAAATCTCGTAAATGCAATCGCTATCAAATAACGCAGAACACATTCGGGCTGGTGTGCCAATATCCTATTTTTACCACGATTTTGAAGGACAATAATAGCAGTGTGCAGTCCTTTGATTAGGACCCAAGTAATGGTGTCATAACAAAATGGTTTTTCATTTTCCAAAATCAAGACTGCAGAAAAGTGCATTGGTTAGAATACCACTGCAGCGCGCGTCAATTTCGGCAGCTTATTAACCTTTTTTATTTCCACAAGTTTAAACTAATCACCTTTCTACTTCCTTTTACTTAACTTTATATGCCTTGAATGTTTAGTTTGCTTCAGTTATTAATACCTTACACCCATTCGCACCTTCTTGCTGTGCCAAGTGCTCCGAGGTGCTTGAATTCATTTCGGGATAGCTTTTAAAAAGAGGTCATGTAGAGTTTAGAGATGTTTGGAAAAGAAGGGAAAAAAAAAAGCCTGAGAAAATGATATTTTTTTTTACGTGTGTGTGAGGGGACGTGAATAACGGGATATTGACGGGAAACCCTTAATGAGGATTAGGTATGTATTTTGTTAAACTTTAAGATGTTGACGTACCACCTAGCCCAAACAGTCGCTTATATTATTTAACACCATGGCCGGCTAAGCCACCTGAAGTAATTAGGTGTGTGACATCATCGTTGATTTAGTCAGGTGACTTATACGTAAAGAGATCACATGATATGTCTACAAGGAAAAATTTTTGTTGTACATGAATAAAGTGTTTAATATCTGGCCATACTACTGAGATGAAGCCTACAGCTGCCGTACTTCTTAGTTCCCAGGATAACACTTCCACTCAGCACTCTGGTCACGTTCTAGTTTTTTTAACTGAGGTTTTATGTTGTTCCAAATCACATTCTGCATCAGTTTTCTCTTTAAAATAATAGAAGTGTTATGTATTTGAACTCTGCACATTGATGTGATTGGTGATCTGGCGATACCTTTTTAAAAACAGGCCCAAAATGTGGAGTAAGGGAGGCTTCACACTTGTTGAGTTTGGTCAATGAACAACGGACCATGAAGGGTCCTGTGAATCCACTCCTGGTGCAGGGACTCCGAGCACCATATTGATATCTGATAAACTGAACTCTGTGCATAAAACATCAATATGGTGCTCTGAATCCCATCCCCAGGAGTGGTTTCAGTCTGTGAAGCAGGGACCGGACTTGACAAATGTAGAGGCAGATTGACAAAAATGGGGAGCTCAAAATAATTTTTTTAGATAATAAATTACCCTAATATTTGTTTTATAGATGACCTCATGACACCTGAATGCCCTGGCTTCCAGGCTTTTAATTAAATTGTATGTTTTTTTTAAATATTTTAACTCCATCCACTTGCTGAAAAACTATAGCCTTGGATGTTTAAATGTTATTTAGGTCAGGAAGTAAGAGTACTCGTTTGCTAATTAAGGCCACCTTGCAGTCATGTGGAGACTTATATCCATTGATGATCCACCAGGGGATTCTGGGAAATATGCAAATAAGTTTTGCAGCATAGAATACCATCAAGAATGACTTTCAGGAAGCCTAATGATATGATGTGGGAATAATGCCAAACCAGTACAGGCGGTCCCCTACTTAAGAACACTCGACTTACATACAACCCCTAGTTACAAACGGACCTCTGGATATTGGTATTTTATTGTACTTTAGTCCTAGGCTACAATAATCAGCTGTAACAGTTATCACAGGTGTCTGTAGTGAAGCTTTGGTGTTAATATTGATTCTTATGACAACCCAACATTTTTAAAATCCAATTGTCACAGAGACCAAATAAGTTCTGGCTGGGATTACAATGATAACAATGATAATATATGTGTCTCACAGTGTAAGGAACTTGTTTAGCTGAATGAGAGGCTTCTGGCTAGGGTTAGGCAGTAAGAGTTCTCCTTACAGTTTGCCAATTAAGTTTTGCAGGATGTGACAAGGGAAATCACACCTATTTTGCTACCTTATATATTTCATTAAGGGGGCATCTGGCAGGACATTTTATTAAAGGTTGTATCTGCTGTGAACGGGGGGGGGGCTGTCTGTGGACTGGTGGGGCTATCTATATACTGAGGGGACATATTCTGGGGCTGTCTATATACTGAGTGGGCACGTGCAGAGTCTAGCTTGTCATGGCTCAAATATGTTTTGGTCAAAAAATTGTGTGTAATGTTAAGTATCAATGTGGGAATGGCCACCGGTGGAGGGCCCACAAGAGGCTTCACTTTACATATCAATAAAGCGATGCAGAAACTTCAATAGATGTATATTGCTAAATTACCTAACATCCTGCCCCCTACACTTAATAATAATAATAATAATAATAATAATAATCATTCCTTTATTTATATAGCACACACAGATAACGCAGAGCTGCACAGAGTTTTGCCAAATTGGTCCCTGTCCCCAATGGGGCTCACAATCTAATCAACCTACCAGTACACACATTACAAAAAACATGAGGTAGAGTGGCCAACCCCTTTAATATATTGACCACATTATAACAGCTTACATCTATTCCATTCCTTAGTAAACACCGATTTTCAAGCAGAGCTTGGGGATGGAGGTGGATCAATAAAAAATTTCACAAGAATTCAGAATGACCTCTTCCTTGTTCAGGCTGGACTCGTCCTATTCTTCTATGAAATCAGTTTAGAATGTAAAGTAATTTCATATCTCCCAAAAATCCACAGATTAATGACTAAAACCTCCATTCATAAAAATCCCCAACGAAACAGAACATTGCCCTTTCAGCAGTTCAGCTTTATCAGTAACGGATGGGGATTAATGACTTCACGTAGTTAAACGAGTAAACATATCAGTTTGCAAATTGTAACCATAAAATCATAATTTAGAAAAATGTCCTCATCTTATTGAATTATTTTTACCTCATTAATGAACATCTCTCCAGTGTAAAAAAAAAAAAAAAAAAGATAAAATATTTCTCTGTCACAGCACCCACGTCTAGCGAAACGATCTGGCCAAGAAAGACATTAGTAAGAACAAAAAGGCAATAATTATTGGCTGGGTAGACCGTTTTTCACATAACTTTTGGCATTCCTTTAGGGAAAGCTTTTGCTGTGGATTTATAGGTCAGAAAGGCTCAGCAGTTTCAGCCTATTGCCCACCCTACCCTAACAAAGCGAGCATGTGTTTGTACAGCTGTGCTTGTGGCTGTGTGAGTCCCAGGAATCCCACAAGCCCATAGTTCCTTTACCTCCCTTTACTATCCCTCCACTTTATGAATGCACAGACAGAAACTGTAAGGAAACTGTTCAACGAGCAGGTTAAAAAAGCTCCAAATGCAAGCGCTGTTTATTTTCTTTCCTCGCTTTCCTGCTGTTTCAGTGAGTAAATCCTTTTTTTCCCTCCTTTTATTTTGTACCTGTTTGTCTATCGCATCCGTGGAAAAAAAAGAAAAGAGGAAAAAAAATATTCCAAGGATTTAAGTTCAGGAAACTTTTAACATTTTCAAAGAGAAATTCTTTTATCCAGATATACATTTGTTTTTCTAATTCCCTTTATTGGGAACTGGGAAGCTGGGTTTCCAAGTAATTGTCATATTGGGGCACATTTACTTACCCGGTCCTGTTGCGATCCCGCGGTGCGTTGTCCGACGAAGATTCAGGTCTGCCGGGATTCACTAAGGTCGTGGGCCCAATATCCAGCAGGTGTCGTTGCTGTGCCGAAGTCCGCCAGAGTTCACCTTCTTCTCCCTGGTGCATGTAAGTGCTTGATCATAAATTGCTTTTTAAATTCCGCGTTTTTTACTGAATCCGTCGGGTTGTCCGATGGCCACGCCCCCGATTTCTGTCGCGTGAAAGCCGGCGCTGATGCACCACAATCCAATCGCGTGCGCCAAAATCCCAGGGCATTTTGCTGCAAATCGGAAATATTCAGGAAACCTGACGAAAGTGTGGCATTCGGATCCTTAGTAAATAAGCCCCATTGTTGTCAATTTATGTTTTTTAATGATTTTTTTCTGAGTGATTTTTCCGATATGATTGTACAGGAATGGTATGCGTGTGTTGTTGGTAATCTTAAAGGGAACCTGTCATCAGATAATGGCCTAATAAACGACTACTAGTATGTGGTCATGCAGCTGAGCAGCTTCTAGATGATGTTTCTTTCATGTCCTAGTGCAATAGCATCATCCAGAGAATCAACTTTGGAGTGAGATGTAAATAGGTTTGATGTCACGGGTTCCCCTGCAGCCCATGTCTCGAGTCGCAGGCGCTCCCGTGTGCCTCTGTGTGCCCCCTCATGCCAGCTGCAGCCTCACTTACTTCACCGCGCTCAGCTGCGTCTCCCACTGCTCAGCACCCCCCCTCCTCCTCGGGTGCATGTGCGCCGGCTCTGTAAAATTTAAAGGGCCAGTGCACCACTAATTGGCGCTGGTCAGCCACTGACCTGCTAAATAGATGGCCGCTTCCTGTGACCCCTGCCAGATCTTTGTGCCCTTATGCCATTGAGAAAGTGCTCCCTGACTGTTTCTGTATAATCCATTGTGACCTTCTGCTACGTTCCTGACTTTAATTCTCTGCCACCTGTCCTGAGCTTCCGCTACGCCACTGACTCCGATCCTGTGCTGCCTGTCCTGATCTTCTGCCTCACTACCACTCCAATTCTGCCTGCAGACTCTCTACCTCGTCTTGGCCACCACCATGAGCAAAGTTGCGCCTGTCGAGCGACCTGGTGGTATCCCACCACAACAAGGCCAACTCTGGAGAAAACCGGGTGCCACTTAGACTCTGCTTCCATGTGTCGACTTACGTCATCACTTGCGGTGGTACAGTGGGTCCACTACCCCTCATCCTGTCATATCAATTTAAGGAGGCAGAGATTTTCACACTGAAGTCAAGCTTTCCCTGCCTTAAAACGCCCCCCTTCACTGTAATTGATGGTCCTACGTCCAGAGGCATCATTGATCAGGTTTCCTGAAGTCCGGTGCTTGAGGTCAATCACATGGTAGGAGGTGGTGCAGGTAGAGCTTGACTTCAATGTTAAACTCTCCACCTCCCTGACGTTATACAACAACCAACATTCTGGATGATGCCACCCAGCTGGGTCATGAAAGAAACATGATCTAGAAGCTGGTAGTGGTTTATAAGGCCAATTTCTTATGACAGTTCCCTTTAATAGACATATTTGGGGGGCATTTATAATCTCCTTTCAAACGGAAAACTGGTGGAAATTTTTTTCATCCCCTGCTGCGCCTCTTGTGTCTTATTCATGAATTGTTGGCACCACTATTTTGGTGATTTTCTGACACTCATGACTTGCTCTTTTTTTGGGTGCAAAATTTGTTACTTTTCTGGCACTTCTAGTTTTTCAACTCCTTTATAGTTTTTTGGCCCAAAATTAGAGCAGCTGACAGCTGGTCTAGAGAGTTCTATTTCACCTCCATGAATGGGAACAGTTCTAAACCTTTTTGTTTTGTGCGCCAATTCATTAATCCCTTGTGCCACCAACTTACATCTCACTGAAAATTATAGCACACTTCCAAGGCCACCCTGCGCCCAAATTAATAAATGCCCTTTTTTTCACAGAAAAATTTGATACTGAATAGAAGGAGAGAATGGGGAACGTATCAATCATGTGCTGCCACATGGTACAGTAGAGCTTGATGTTTCCCCTCTTTGCTCATTCAGCCTCTGGAGAGATGGGCACTTTTACACCCGGTTTTGTACAATTGAATTGTAACCTGTGTCATAAACTTGTGCAGGCTATAGCAAGTGTGTCGGCACCCTATGCCATCCCATTCCATAACCTGCCATGCTCACTTGCCACGAGGCCGCAATTCCTAGCCATGTGCCCAAGTGGGCTGATTTATTGATCTGTTTATGGCAGAATTCAGTCCTACATTTGTAGTAAAAAAAACACCACACATTAAACGGATTTTCCCACAAAAGAAGGTTCTCTAGTCTTATTCCCCTAGTGATCCTAACATGATAAAGAGAACTTTTAACCTCTTACTTTTGCTTCTTTCCCAGCATCTGCTAGCTCTGTGTAAGATTCTTATGTGCGGGCATGGCTACATGAGCAGTATAGAGGTAAACTGGTACTGTGCACTGCCATACAGATGTGCCAGGGGGGCATAGAAACAAGACAGATGCCAACTGCACTGAACTAGGCTCCATTTTTCGTACACACATGTTACCTGCAGCACATCTGAGACACTGCATTTCCTGAGAGGTGCTGCACTGTGTGGCTGCTCTGCTGTTACTGCTCCGTTGAAACCTCAGAGCAGTGACTAGGAGATCTGTTCTGCATAACGGGATGCTGTGGTTAGGGTCCTTACGTCTGCTGTGTGCAATGGAGACTCTCGCTCCCTCCCAGTACCGAGAAGTGGAGTGGGTTTGTTCTATAAAGGAGGCCAATCATGAGCAATGCTACCTGGTACACAATGTTTGGGAACCAGAGCTGGCTTGTTCTAAGATGATCAAGAGAAAAACTGACCACACAAGTTTTCTGGATAAAATCTTCCTTTTACTTCATAATTTCTCGTAAAACATTCACATTTTTTGATAAATTGTCCATATGTTCACTATGATAAAGTTCAAAGAGCTTGCATTTTGAGACCACAAGGTAGCGTGAGTATGTTAACATATTTGTAAACTTATTTGTAAACTCGCATAAGCATAATCACAGTCCATCCTTTGAATGTCCTTTTAAACAACTCACGTATCCTGGTGCATGGACGGAGACCCTAACTCAAGCAGACGCTGTGCTGTGCAAAGTACAACATGTCCCACAAAAAACAAGCCATCAACAAGCTTAGTATGCATAACATAAAAATGTTATGCCACTTGGAAGGCGGCGATGCAAAAACAACAGATTTTTTTCCCCATATTGAGAAATTTTGTAAAAAGTAAGAAAAAATATCTAAGTATGGTATCCACATCATCATACTGACGCATAGAATTAAAATTAGATGTCTATTAGGCTATACGGTGCACACCAAAAAAATAAAGTCAAAAATCAATTATGTAATTGCTTTTCTACTCCTCCACCCCCAAAATAGTTAATAGGGTTTCAACAATATGGGGATACCAACCCCAAAATGGTATCACTTGAAAATGCATCTCATCCTGCAAAAAAATTGCCCACACATGGCCCCACTGACGGAAAAAACAAAAATTGTTTACCCTTCAAATCCACTAAGTTCTATAGGATAAAACTGGCAGCTGCAGGACGCTCCTTCCCCTCCGTGCCTGGCCATGTACCCATACAACAAGTAATATCCACATGTGGGTTATCTCCGTACTCAGAAGAAATCACATAACAAATTTTAAGATGGGTTTTCTCTTTTTATCCTTTGGAAATGTGTAAATTTTAGGGCTGAATGAATGTATTACCGACAAAATTACACCATTCTAAATTTCATCTCCATTTTGTTTAAATTCTATGCACCGCTCAAAGAGTTAAAAATCTTCCTAAAAGCAGTTTTTAATAGTTTGAAAGGTGTTCTTTTGAAAATAAGAAGATTCATAGGGGGATAACTCATTTAAAACAAAAATTATTCCAAAAATTTCAATTTAGAAATTTTGGGGAAAAGTGACTCTGAACTAGAACTCTGTTCTATATGTAAGCTGTCTAATGTAAAGTAGAATAAAAAGAAAACCAAGATCACCAAGAAAACTAAAAGTCTTTTACAGCTTCTTGATGATTGGCCTGCCAATAGCCACTCCCAATCAATACAGAGTATGGAGTAAGAAGAACAGCTCTACTTTCATGTGACTGCAGACCAGCTATTATTCAAGTGAATAGAAGACAAACTGCAGTAACAACTTTCAGCCACTACATGGATAATAGCACTGTTCTATATGCTTTATTCTCTTTGTCGTTCTGGTGTGTCAGATGCCTACGAATCCAATATTGATGAACTATCCGATGGCCTATCCAAAGCATAAATCATCCTTATCAAGCAGATGGAAAACTCCTTTACTAAATTAACATTCTTGTTATAATAAGAGAAGAATAGAGCTATTTATTATTTAACAAATAAGACATTTTCTATAATGGATTTTTTCTTTCTCTAGATCCATTATTTACAAGTGAAATTAGAAAATGTAATCAGAGTTTTTGCCTTTATTAATTTTGGCAGGATGACTGTTGTCTTTTAAAGCTGAACTTTGTGTAACTTCAGTTCAATGTAAAAATCTGTAGATAAAAATCTTGACTGTTGCCTAGACTGGTCATACACATTAGATACTTGTCAATTTGTGCTAATTGAGTTGACAAATATCACTTCTGGTCCTCCATATCCATCAACACTTGGCTGATTTTGCATATACTCTGAATAGAAACAGTCAGACATCATCCAGGGGATAAAAGGACTGGATATATTGTAATCCAATATGACCAACCCTTCCCTCTCCAAACATCTACCATCAGGGGACTTTAAGAAGACCCTTATACACATAGCCAGAACCAATACAGTTGATCATCCTAATTCTAAGCTGTCAGGATCCCAGCAGGAATGATGACAGTTGCATTCCCTGTTGTAATGTGGAGCCACAGGGACTTTGGCAGTGGCCACATTAGCCTATCAAAGTTCCCGATGATTCTCCAGTAGACCAAGACTTAATAATCAGTTCCATTGTTTACAAGACAACATGAAATTTTGGAATAAGTAGGCATGGAACCACTGAACCATGGAACTGGTACTACTTAGGGTTACTCCTTAGGGCGATGTCTAATTGATCCACTCATTTTAACCTTTAACTTGTATACATGAATCTAGATTAGGCTGCATGGCATGACCAGACTGTTATATATGAGTAGTGCCCACTCAGGGATGCCAAAGAGAGACCCTAGTCTTTGGTGTCTAAGAGACAGGCATGGGTGTGGTCATTAGACCAGCCAAGGTCAAGGTAGGCAGAGTTATTCTGTACAACATTTAGTGACCAGAGCCAGGCGGCTGCTGCTATAGCAAATACAATTATGGGATATTTCATGAGAGAAATAGATTCTTATGATAAGGACATAGTTTTGCCTTTATACAAATCACTGATCCGACCACACATGGAATATTGTGTACAGTTTTGGGCACCAACGTATAATAATGACATAGTAGAACTGGAACAGGTGCAGAGGAGAGGAACCAAGATTATTAAGGAATGGGGGGGATTAGAATATATAATGAAATTGAGATTATTCAGTTCAGGAAAAAGACGACTGAGGGGAGACCTCATTACAATGTACAAATACCTGAACAGACAGTACAAGGATCTCTTCAAAGATCTTTTTATACCTAGGCCTGTGACCAAAACAAGGGGACATCCTCTAAACCTAAAGGAGAGGCTATTCTCCCATCAACATATACAAAGATTCTTTACTGTAAGAGCAGTGAGACTATGGTGACGCATCGCTGTATAGAAGAGGACCTGCCGGGGGGGGGGATGGTTGTCAGAAGGTGAGTACACTGTTTGTTTATTTCCTGCAGGCATTATATTGGGGGAGGAATTGCAGGCTATATACTAGGGGCTGGCAGGCTATATACTAAATGGGCTGGCAGTCTTTACACTGGAGGAGCTGGCAGGCTAGATACTACAGGGGCTGGAAGGCTATATATTCCTGGGGCTGGCAGGCCATATACTGCTGGTGCTGGCAGGCTATATACTACAGGGGCTGGCTGTCTATATACTACAGGGGCTGGCTGTCTATATACTCCAGGGGCTGGCAGGATATATACTACAGGGGCTGGCAGGCTATATACTACAGGGGGCTGGCAGGCTATATACTACAGGGGCTGGCTATATACTACAGGGGCTGGCAGGCTATATACTACAAGGGCTGGCAGGCTATAAAACTACAGGGGGCTAGCAGGCTATATACTAGGGAGGCTGTGATCAATGCATTTCCCACCCTTGGCTTATACTTTTTCCAGTTTTATGTTTTAAAATTAGGGGTCTTGGCTTATACTCGGGTAGGCTTATACTCGAGTATCTACCTCTAAGATAAATCAAGTGGCCACACTTGCATACATTCCAAAGGTTCACCATGACCTATAGAGATTAGACCCCTACAATAAACAGGGCAATGGTATATTATAGTAACATGCCATCATTTCTTTTGAAGGGGTTGTCTACTTTCAGCAAAAAATTTATATTGTTTGTGTAAGAGAAAAGTTATAGAATTTTCCAATATACTTTCTGTTTTCCTTATGGTTTTCTAGATCTCTGCTTACTGTCCTACTACAGAAAGCTTCTATGTTCACTGCAAGTGGATCGAAATCTGTCCATGGTCTTGTGATGGACACACAGTTGCAGTTGCAATTTAGTATCATGCGGCTCTGATTACTCTTTGTGATAATAAATAGAGATGAGCGAACACTAAAATGCTCGGGTACTCGTTATTCGAGACGAACTTTTCCCGATGCTCGAGTGCTCGTCTCGAATAACGAACCCCATTGAAGTCAATGGGAGACTCGAGCATTTTTCAAGGGGACCAAGGCTCTGCACAGGGAAGCTTGGCCAAACACCTGGGAACCTCAGAAAAGGATGGAAACACCACGGAAATGGACAGGAAACAGCAGGGGCAGCATGCATGGATGCCTCTGAGGCTGCTTAAACGCACCATTATGCCAAAATTATGGGCAACAGCATGGCCATGACAGAGTGACAGAATGAAGCTAGATAGCATCTAAAACATGCAATAATTGACCCTGACACTATAGGGGACGGCATGCAGAGGCAGCGGCAGCAGGCTAGAGAGTGTCATGGCGACATACCCTAAATGGACTCAGGCTTCAAACCAATGGGTGGCAGAGAGGAACCAAAGGAGGTGAGCAAGAAGTGCTCAAATAATATCGGTACATGATAAAAGTTTGCCAGTATATTTTGTGGATTACACAGCAGGGTGGCGACAAAGTTAACATGGAAGCCATGAAAACAACCCAAAATTCTGCCTGACACAGCTCGTTTGATAAGGGGACCATGTATGGAGGCAGTGAACTAGTAGTAGATTAAAGGTGCTGCAGTTAAAACTATGTTAGTTGGATCTTGGCATGGAGCTGGCGCTCCGCTGCCAGGCGAGCTTTCGCAAATCCAAGCCCCTGTCTCTAGGCTACTCCCCAAACAGCACTTTTGTATAAGATCAAGTGTAGTAGCGTTCTTATAAGTTTAGGATATGGCGGGTGAGGGGAATGTAAACAGATGCGCAAGAAGCGCTGAAATAATATCCCTAAATGGTAAAAGTTTGCAAGTATATTTTGTGGATTACACAGCAGGGTGGCGACAAAGTTAACAACTTTGATGTGGAATCCATGAAAACAACCCAAATTTCTGCCTGACACACCTCGTTTGATAAAGGGACGATGTATGGAGGCAGCTATATGGACGACTTTTGGAGGTAGCAATGGAGACAACGTGTGGAGGCTGCTATGGAGACAATTTAATTTGGATAGTGCCTGTATGTGGCAGTCCCAAACATTTTTCAAACCAGAGGAGCAGGTAGGTGGCCCTCCAGTAAAATGGGATAGATTGAGTGCCTGTATGTGGCAGTCCCAAAAATTGTTCAAACCAGAGGAGCAGGTAGGTGGCCCTCCAGTAAAATGGAATAGATTGAGTGCCTGTATGTGGCAGTCCCAAAAATTGTTCAAACCAGAGGAGCAGGTAGGTGGCCCTGCAGTAAAATGGAATAGATTGAGTGCCTGTATGTGGCAGTCCCAAAAATGTTTCAAACCAGAGGAGCAGGTAGGTGGCCCTCCAGTAAAATGGGATAGATTGAGTGCCTGTATGTGGCAGTCCCAAAAATGTTTCAAACCAGAGGAGCAGGTAGGTGGCCCTCCAGTAAAATGGAATAGATTGAGTGCCTGTATGTGGCAGTCCCAAAAATTGTTCAAACCAGAGGAGCAGGTAGGTGGCCCTGCAGTAAAATGGAATAGATTGAGTGCCTGTATGTGGCAGTCCCAAAAATGTTTCAAACCAGAGGAGCAGGTAGGTGGCCCTCCAGTAAAATGGAATAGATTGAGTGCCTGTATGTGGCAGTCCCAAAAATTCTTCAAACCAGAGGAGCAGGTAGGTGGCCCTGCAGTAAAATGGAATAGATTGAGTGCCTGTATGTGGCAGTCCCAAAAATGTTTCAAACCAGAGGAGCAGGTAGGTGGCCCTCCAGTAAAATGGAATAGATTGAGTGCCTGTATGTGGCAGTCCCAAAAATTCTTCAAACCAGAGGAGCAGGTAGGTGGCCCTCCAGTAAAATGGAATAGATTGAGTGCCTGTATGTGGCAGTCCCAAAAATTGTTCAAACCAGAGGACCGGGTAGGTGGCCCTCCAGAAAAATGGAATAGATTGAGTGCCTGTATGTGGCACTCACAAAAATTGTTTCAAACAGAGGACCGGGTAGGTGGCCCTCCAGAAAAATTAAATGCATGAAGTATAGCAAGAGCCAGTGGGCCCTGTCAAAAAATAGCCATTTTCCTCTGCTTTACTGTACAAAGAGGAGGAGAAGGAGGAAAATGAGGAGGAGGAGGAGGAGTGGATCAATTATTCAGGTTGAGCTTCCTTCACCTGGTGGAGATTGGAAATTCTGAGAAATCCAGCCTTTATTCATTTTAATAAGCGTCAGCCTGTCAGCGCTGTCAGTCGACAGGCGTGTACGCTTATCGGTGATGATGCCACCAGCTGCACTGAAAACCCGCTCGGACAAGACGCTAGCGGCAGGGCAGGCAAGAACCTCCAAGGCGTACAGCGCCAGTTCGTGCCACATGTCCAGCTTTGAAACCCAGTAGTTGTAGGGAGCTGTGTGATCATTTAGGACGATGGTATGGTCAGCTACGTACTCCCTCACCATCTTTCTGTAAAGATCAGCCCTACTCTGCCGAGACTGGGGACAGGTGACAGTGTCTTGCTGGGGTGACATAAAGCTGGCAAAAGCCTTGTAAAGCGTACCCTTGCCAGTGCTGGACAAGCTGCCTGCTCGCCTACTCTCCCTCGCTACTTGTCCCGCAGAACTACGCACTCTGCCGCTAGCGCTGTCAGAAGGGAAATACTGTTTCAGCTTGTGCACCAGGGCCTGCTGGTATTCATGCATTCTCACACTCCTTTCCTCTGCAGGGATGAGAGTGGCAAGATTTTGCTTGTACCGTGGGTCCAGGAGAGTGAACACCCAGTAATCGGTGCTGGAATAAATTCTTTGAACGCGAGGGTCACGGGATAGGCAGCCTAGCATGAAATCTGCCATATGCGCCAGAGTACCAACGCGTAAGAATTCACTCCCCTCACTGGCCTGACTGTCCATTTCCTCCTCCTCCAACTCCTCCAACTCCTCTTCTTCTGCCCATACACGCTGAACAGTGAAGGACTCAACAATGGTCCCCTCTTGTGTCTCGCCAACATTCTCCTCCTCTTCCTCCTCATCCTCCTCCACCTCCACCTCCTCCGATATGCGCTGAGAAACAGACCTCAGGGTGCTTTGGCTATCAACAAGGGAATATTCTTCCCCCGTCTCTTGTGACGAGCGCAAAGCTTCCGACTTCATGCTGACCAGAGAGTTTTTCAACAGGCCAAGCAGCGGGATGGTGAGGCTGATGATGGCGGCATCGCCACTGACCATCTGTGTTGACTCCTCAAAGTTACTCAGCACCTGACAGATATCAGACATCCACGTCCACTCCTCATTGTAGACTTGAGGAAGCTGACTGACCTGACTACCAGTTCTGGTGGAAGTTGACATCTGGCAGTCTACAATCGCTCTGCGCTGCTGGTAAACTCTGGATAACATGGTCAGTGTTGAATTCCACCTCGTGGGCACGTCGCACAACAGTCGGTGAGCGGGCAGTTGGAGGCGGCGCTGCGCTGCCCTGAGAGTGGCAGCATCTGGGCTGGACTTCCTGAAATGCGCACAGATGCGGCGCACCTTCGTGAGCAAATCAGACAGATTGGGGTATGTCTTGAGGAAACGCTGCACTATCAGATTTAACACATGGGCCAGGCATGGCACATGTGTCAGTCTGCCGAGTTGCAGAGCCGCCACCAGGTTACGGCCGTTGTCACACACAACCATTCCCGGCTTGAGGTTCAGCGGTGCCAGCCACAGATCAGTCTGCGCCGTGATGCCCTGTAATAGCTCTTGGGCGGTGTGCCTTTTGTCGCCTAGGCTCAGCAGTTTGAGCACCGCCTGCTGTCGCTTAGCGACGGCACTGCTGCTGTGCCTAGAGCTACCGACTGATGGCGCCGTGCCCACGGATGGTAGTTCGGAGGAGGAGGTGGAGGAGGGGTGGGAGGAGGAGGAGGCATAGTAGGCCTGAAACACCTGGACCGAGGTAGGCCCCGCAATCCTCGGCGTCGGCAGTATATGAGCAGCCCCAGGGTCAGTCTCGGTCCCAGCCTCCACCAAGTTAACCCAATGTGCCGTCAGCGATATATAGTGGCCCTGCCCGGCAGCACTCGTCCACGTGTCCGTGGTCAGGTGGACCTTGTCAGAAACGGCGTTGGTCAGGGCACGGATGATGTTGTCTGACACGTGCTGGTGCAGGGCTGGGACGGCACATCGGGAAAAGTAGTGGCGGCTGGGGACCGAATACCGAGGGGCGGCCGCCGCCATGAGGTTGCGAAAGGCCTCGGTCTCTACTAGCCTATAGGGCAGCATCTCCAGGCTAAGCAATCTGGAGATGTGCACATTAAGGGCTTGGGCGTGCGGGTGGGTTGCACTATATTTGCGTTTCCGCTCCAGCGTCTGGGGTATGGAGAGCTGAACGCTGGTGGATGCTGTGGAGGATCGTGGAGGCGACGATGGGGTTTTTGGGCCAGGGTCCTGGGCAGGGGGCTGACTAGCAGCTGACACAGGGGAAGGAGCAGTGGTGTGCACGGCCGGAGGTGAACGGGCTTGTTGCCACTGAGTGGGGTGCTTAGCATTCATATGCCTGCGCATACTGGTGGTAGTTAAGCTAGTAGTGGTGGAACCCCTGCTGAGCCTGGTTTGGCAAATGTTGCACACCACAGTCCGTCGGTCATCCGGTGTTTCCTTAAAGAACCTCCACACTTCTGAAGATCTAGCCCTCGCCGCAAGAGCCCTCACCACGGGAGCTTCACTAGTTGACAGTGGCGCTGATGCACCAGCTCTGGCCCTGCCTCTCCGTCTGGCCCCACCACTGCCTCTTCCAACCTGTTCAGGTCGAGGACTCTCCTCCGTCTCAGAAGCACTGTGTTCACCCGGCCTCTCAACCCAGCTTGGGTCTGTCACCTCATCATCCTCCGATCCCTCAGTCTGCTCCCCCCTCGGACTTCCTGCCCTGACAACAACTTCCCCACTGTCTGACAACCGTGTCTCCTCATCGTCGGACACCTCTTTACACACTTCCACTACGTCAAGAAGGTCATCATCACCCACAGACTGTGACTGGTGGAAAACCTGGGCATCGGAAAATTGCTCAGCAGCAACCGGACAAGTGGTTTGTGACTGTGGGAAGGGTCCAGAAAACAGTTCCTCAGAGTATGCCGGTTCAAATGGCAAATTTTCCTGGGAGGGGGCAGACTGGGGGGGAGGAGGCTGAGGTGCAGGAGCTGGAGGAGTGGGGATTTCGGTGACATGGGTGGACTGCGTGGAAGACTGACTGGTGGTGGACAAATTGCTCGAAGCATTGTCAGCAATCCACGACATCACCTGTTCGCACTGTTCTGGCCTCAACAGTGCTCTACCACGAGTCCCAGTAACTTCAGACATGAACCTAGGGAGTGTAGCTCTGCGGCGTTCCCCTGCTCCCTCATCAGCAGGTGGTGTCTCACCCCGCCCAGGACCACGGCCTCTGACCCCTGCAGTAGTTGGACGCCCACGTCCCCGCCCTCGTCCTCTACCCCTAGCCCTGGGGTTAAACATTTTTAAAATGAGAGTTATAACTTTTTTTTTTTTTTTACTTTTTTTTTTTTTTTTTGTGTGTTTTTTTGTGTTTTTTGTTTTTTTTTGTGTTTTTTGTTTTTTTTTGAGTTTTTAGAACCAAACAATCCTATCCTATTGCTATGGCTATTTTCTAGCCAAGTATCAAAGGAAGCACACTACTATGCCAGATGAGATGACACTGAGTTATTGCCTAATAGAAATCCAACCCCTACTGAATTTTGCCACTTCAGCCTTTGCTATGGATATGTGCGCCACTAAGCGCAGAACACAGCGGTCGCAAGTCTCACTACAAATTGCTCAGAATTGGCAAGTACATGCACTGCAGAAACTACAGCCACCAGCAGATCAACCAGAAATCAAATATATAGAACGCTACTGTAGGCTTCAAGAAGCTATTTGTATTCTCCTATGGCTATTTTCTAGCCAAGTATCAAAGGAAGCACACTACTATGCCAGATGAGATGACACTGAGTTATTGCCTAATAGAAATCCAACCCCTACTGAATTTTGCCACTTCAGCCTTTGCTATGGATATGTGCGCCACTAAGCGCAGAACACAGCGGTCGCAAGTCTCACTACAAATTGCTCAGAATTGGCAAGTACATGCACTGCAGAAACTACAGCCACCAGCAGATCAACCAGAAATCAAATATATAGAACGCTACTGTAGGCTTCAAGAAGCTATTTGTATTCTCCTATGGCTATTTTCTAGCCAAGTATCAAAGGAAGCACACTACTATGCCAGATGAGATGACACTGAGTTATTGCCTAATAGAAATCCAACCCCTACTGAATTTTGCCACTTCAGCCTTTGCTATGGATATGTGCGCCACTAAGCGCAGAACACAGCGGTCGCAAGTCTCACTACAAATTGCTCAGAATTGGCAAGTACATGCACTGCAGAAACTACAGCCACCAGCAGATCAACCAGAAATCAAATATATAGAACGCTACTGTAGGCTTCAAGAAGCTATTTGTATTCTCCTATGGCTATTTTCTAGCCAAGTATCAAAGGAAGCACACTACTATGCCAGATGAGATGACACTGAGTTATTGCCTAATAGAAATCCAACCCCTACTGAATTTTCCCACTTCAGCCTTTGCTATGGATATGTGCGCCACTAAGCGCAGAACACAGCGGTCGCAAGTCTCACTACAAATTGCTCAGAATTGGCAAGTACATGCACTGCAGAAACTACAGCCACCAGCAGATCAACCAGAAATCAAATATATAGAACGCTACTGTAGGCTTCAAGAAGCTATTTGTATTCTCCTATGGCTATTTTCTAGCCAAGTATCAAAGGAAGCACACTACTATGCCAGATGAGATGACACTGAGTTATTGCCTAATAGAAATCCAACCCCTACTGAATTTTGCCACTTCAGCCTTTGCTATGGATATGTGCGCCACTAAGCGCAGAACACAGCGGTCGCAAGTCTCACTACAAATTGCTCAGAATTGGCAAGTACATGCACTGCAGAAACTAAAGCCACCAGCAGATCAACCAGAAATCAAATATATAGAACGCTACTGTAGGCTTCAAGAAGCTGTTTGTATTCTCCTATGGCTATTTTCTAGCCAAGTATCAAAGGAAGCACACTACTATGCCAGATGAGATGACACTGAGTTATTGCCTAATAGAAATCCAACCCCTACTGAATTTTCCCACTTCGGTCTTTGCTATGGATATGTGTGCCACTAAGAGCTAAACACAACGGTAGCAAGTCCCCCTGCTAATTCCTCACAAAATGGTAAAAGATGCAAATTAAAATAAAAAAAGTAGAACGTTATTGTAGCCCTAAGAAGGGCTGTTGGGTTCTTTGAGAATCACTCCTGCCTAACAGTAAGCTAATAGAACACCCTAACGCTTTCCCTGACCAGCAGCAGCTCTCTCCCTAGCGGCATCCAGAGACAGAATGATCCGAGCAGCGCGGCCAGCGGCTAGTCTATCCCAGGGTCACCTGATCTGGCCAGCCAACCACTGCTATCGACGTGTAAGGGTACCACGTCATGCTGGGTGGAGTGCAGAGTCTCCTGGCTTGTGATTGGCTCTGTTTCTGGCCGCCAAAAAGCAAAACGGCGGGAGCTGCCATTTTCTCGAGCGGGCAAAGTATTCGTCCGAGCAACGAGCAGTTTCGAGTACCCTAATGCTCGACCGAGCATCAAGCTCGGACGAGCATGTTCGCTCATCTCTAATAATAAAGCTTCGAGCACCTGCGTTTCCATCCCAAGATCATAAACAGATTTCTGATTTGCTGAAAGTAGACAACCCTTTAAATCCATTTAAAATACAGTAACTATATGCATTTATCTACATTTCTATGAGTTATCCAAGATTGTGAGTTGTCTAAAATGAGACATGCAGACAAACTTGGCTATACTACGTTTGCGGTTGCGTAGCTATATTGTCACAATTGTTTATGTTGGAATATCCATGTTCATGCTCTATAAAAAGATCAAACACTCTGCCAAAGCCATGCCACTGACAGTAGGGAATGGGCACCGTAAATGACACATCTAAGTATTTTGCTTTACTTGGCTTCTATTCTCTCCAGCTCCTTGTAAAATAAAATTCTTCCAAATGTTCTCCACCCCAAAAAGTGTAAAATATAACCTGACTCCCATGTTTCCGTTTGTGGGAGTAGTGCTGTAAGTACCTATGACCCCATGGTTTGTATCACAATAGTCTCCGACAGACCATAGAAATGTATAAACGTATGGCAGCTCAAGATGGATCCCTAATATCTGAGACTACAATTACATATTGGATTAATGTATAATCAATGAAGTGCTGGAGACAGAGAACAAGAATAAAACATCCATAATTGGCTGCTTTCTGACAGTTTCCAGGTTGGGAAACATGGAAATTCAGTGAAATAGCCAGACAACTCTAGTTCTGCCTAAATTTTGACATATTTTGCTTGCCTTACTTTTTGTAGCATGATTCTGGCACATATTGGTGCATCTCAGAGCATAACTCCTTCCCCACTGAGATATACTCCTTTATTGGATATGTTCAATCATTTTACAACAAAAATCTGTTGTAATTTACACTGAAAAGGTGTCTAAGACTGGGGATCAGCTGGCCGGGTTAGCTGTTGGTCTGGGACAGCGTTAGAGGACGGCAAAACAGGCCTTTTCTCAGGGCCCCCTGTCCCAAAGGGGACCCCTGCGTGTGGACTTTTGATACTCTTTCTGATCACATGAGCTTTAGTGGAATCACATATGCAATTGGACCAAGCCCCTTCCCATTGCATTTGAATTGCAATTGAATTGAATTTTCAATCCTCTGCCTTACTGCCGCATCAAAATTTCTACCTAAAACCATGGTAAAAAAATAGCTGTTTTCTGCTGTGATCGAAATGGCTGTTGTATGTTCACTTTAGACTATAATCTTGTGCTACATTTGTCACAACTTTTGGAAAGTTTTTGACTTGTACTTTTATGACTTGTACAGTTTAGACATTATTATTAATTATTATTAAGTATGTGCCAAAGCATCATACACGGATAATAAATGTGGTGCAGAACATCTATTTTATTCCATTAGCTCAAGACCTGGCTGTCAGACCCCATGTGATGGATCCTGTGGATATGGAATACATATCATTGATGAAAAGTAAAACCTGTAATGCGGCATGAATTTGTATATGTATTTCATATGTATTCTAGCTGTTTTGTTTAACTGATGGCACACTGACCCATTTATTTCAATGGACCAATGCGCATGAACGTGTATTTCTTGGATCCATATGGAGGCTGTAGAAAACTCAGAGCAGGTCCTATTCTTGCCCGTGTTTGCAACTATGGGACACATCAGTTGCAGTAACGCAATCAAGAGGTAGACAAGCTAGTGACATCATTTGCCAGCCATCTATATTTTCCCAGATCCACATATGGCATATGGATGACACAGACTATTTTGCGAATAAAGGACTTGGCAATAGATTATACACTGATGACATACGGACTGCAGAAACGGCCCACCAATCCATGGTGTGCAGGTAGCCTTACTCTGAAACCGATGGATCCCCTATCCAATGACAGATTCTTTTATTCCAGCTCTCAGTAGGTTAAGCTGCTGCACACTTGTAAAATTTGGATTGTTTGAGTCATGTTTAGAGCAAATAGTTAACCAGAATTCACATTTACTAATTATAATAAAATAATGAATATTTTGACAGTAAATAAATCCTATCACTATCACATCTCTGTAGATCCTCTTACATTTTACCAGCCTCTATTTCATAAAAAATACAGCTGTGCACATATCTTATGAAGAACATACAGCACGTATTCACACCTAGGTAAATACACAGAAAATCTGCCCGGTCAGTGTTTATGAATGCATCCATAGGAAGGTTTCCATTCCTCCAGAGTATTCTGAGGCCTTCTGTTTATCAGGTATGAGAAGTTGATATGTTTTGCTTCTACGCCCCAAGTTATTTTTACATTTTGCAAACATAACAGGTAAATGATGTTGTATGATCATGGATCTATGGAGGTCCCGCCATACATACAGTGGATGAAGGGGGTGATTTGGAGTGAAAAGGGGTATGCTTCACTGTTTCACTGTAGAGTGGCTGTATGGAGCGGGAGCAAGCTGGAATGCTGAGAGATTGATGGTTATCTTTACTTGTTGACTATGGAAAGAGACCCAGACCGAACTTTCAGGTTCAGGCTTGGCCGAACCTGAACTTGAATAGGTCTGCTCATCAATACCAAATAGTGGTATTGATAGCACACAATGACTAGTGAGGTTAGTATAACCTTTCTATTGTGAGCTAATTTTTATTGTCTATTCTTGGAGTAAATATTAGAAACATGAAAACTGGACAAGGGTCAAATGAGATGTCAATTTAAGTGGATGGTTCTTAGTATACATGGGGTATGGGTTATGTCCCCCAAAAGTCCTCCAAGACAAGACAGATTGACAACTGGCAGCAGGGTCATGAGCAACAAAGGCTCATTAATGTGGAGCGGAAAGCCAAGGCCAGACTTATAGGGTCTGCTTTTGCAGAAGAGCTACTGTAGCACAAATAACACATAATACATCATAAGTTACTACATTGACACGCACTTATGTACCCGGAGTATTTTCGACCAATACTACATTGTGAAGAATATTCCATAATGAAAAAAATGTCATAAACCCTGCTGTGAAAAAATCATAATTGTTCTCCGGTGGATCTGCTGCTCGTTTAGGTGCCACTACCCATTACCGACTTGTGTTTCTACTTTTTGCTCCTTTCCTGCGTAACAAACTGTACATTTTGGTGTCCTTATATTATATTCCATGTCATATACTGGGAAATAAGAAACAATTCCAAATGTGGTGAAATTGCTAAAAAAAAATGTTGTTGCACGATTTTCTTGTGGGCTCTGTTTCTACGGCTTTCAATGTGCACTCCAAATGACACCTCTTCTTTATTTTTTGTTTCAGTACAGTCACAGGGATACCACATTTCTAAACATTTTATTAGGTTTTGGTAAATCTGATCGCTTCTGCCATATACTGCTATACTACAGCATTGCAGTATATGGCAATTTTAGTACTGATCTGTAATCGCCTGCTTCTGGCAGACACTTGGAGATCAAGCATAATGACTGGTCCTAAAGTGTAGCTATTTTTCTCACTATGAGTTCATTATATCATGAGTAGCGATGTACTTTTTTGTCCACCAATATTTGGTTTTAAGATTGTTTTTATGTCATGGTGATCAGATGTCAGTTATTATTATTGTGAACTATTAATAAAATTTATTGTAACTGAAATCTCGGGAAACGTGTTTTGATTGTTTACGGGGTCTGCATGTTGGTATATATTATACGCTGTTTGGCAGCCCCTGTATCCTATACAGCAGTGATGGCAAACCTTTTAGACACCGAGTGCCCAAACTACAACCAAAACCCACATATTTTTCGCAAAGTGCCAATGCGACAGTTTAAGCAGTAACTTATTACTCCCTGCACTTTCACAGGCTTAAATTGTATAGGCACCTGAGCACACCAATACAGTAGAAAGAAGGAGAAGAAGTTTGGATTATCATTGTAGCTTCCTTCTAGGGTCCTGGGACTGCAAGAGGCCTTGAGTCCTGTATGGCGAACCCTGCCTTGGGGTGATGGCAAGGGTGCCCATATCGAGGGCTCTGAGTGCCACCTCTGGCACCCGTGCCATAGGTTCGCCACCACTGCTATACAGTTTCTGAATAATTGGTATTTACTGAAGTCTAGCTGAGACTCCAGGCTATCATGGTAACTGATCGTCGCCCCTTGTGACATAATGTGGGGGCTTAGCCAGAGGCATTTAAATAGTTAACATGGACCAGAGGCCGTGAGCCCTCTCCATACAACTGACCCAACTGACACTGCATATTATCTACAATAAGTGGTGTCCCCGCCATATGGCCCCTGTTGGCCTTGTTTTTCCATTATCATGCATTGTACCTAGTGTTCCTACTACACAACACTGAAATTTAGCAGTGGTACCCTGTTACTAAGGGGGCCCAAAGATCTCTTTATAAAAGATGGCGATACCACTATGAAGATTGGCATATGGTAGGTGGGGGGCCTCTAGCTGTAAATCACTTCTCAGGAAATAAACTTCAACATATAGGTTTAGTGATCTGTTACAGTATATCAGCTTTATTTATTAAAAAGTTCCAACCCTTGTAGAGCTGCGAGGAGCTACACCATGCTCTTCTGAAACAGAAGACTCCCTCGGAGCTCAATTTCATGGTGTTATTTCTTTGTGGTTTCTATGTTACGCTTCACCAATGAAGAAACCTATTTTGTATTCTCTTGTGTTGCCGCAGAACAATTATTATTGTGTTATTTCTCCTAAGTGCACACCTCAAGGTGATTTCTCATGATATCATTGTACACAATTCCTCATTACTGAAGTTCTTTACCTTCTTATGGACTTCTCTCGAGTGTCCCAGTCAGCTATTCTTTCTATCATTGTTCCATGTTAGCTTTTAAATCATCCGGCTTTCTCCATGTCCGCTGCACACATTGTAGGGATTCAGATTAGTGTTCTATAAAATTGAGTGGGAACAATACTCCTGTTCAACACCAGCTGCACTATTTTATATAACACTTAATACTGAACTGAGTGAGATTAAATCCAGTCTGTCAGTGGATTGCGGCCTACCCTTTTGCAGGAACTGTTGTTTTTGGAACAGCCTTTGCCATTTTACTATCTACTGACAGAAATTAATTGTGAAGGCCTTACAGAACCATTTATCAACAAGCTTTTGAATTCACACTTTTTTCAGACTTCATATCTGCAGACTACAGAGCCCGTCTCTCCGTGTCAGAATGTCAGTGAAATGCAGAAACTGACCAGGGTGGACTCCTGGGAGTAACTGATCTTAGATACGTATGGTAAGGTTGATCTCCTCAAGGACTAGTCTTGAAAGGAGCTGAAAGAGCCCAGATCAGTCTTCTGACTGATCACATTGGTAATGTAAACACAGATGCAGCACAAAAACAGACCAACCCTTGAAAAGGAAGTATGCCAAAAACATTACAATTAGCACATAGCAAGACAAAGTGCTAGAGCAGCCGCTTGGAAATAAACAAAATCCGTCCAACGTAATGACAGGAACTCAAAAAAACTCATTTAATTAACAAAGCAATCAAGAAAAATTTTATTCAACGTCTTGTGGAACTACAACACCCAGAATGCTTTCCTATTTAGCATTACCAGCGCCATCGCTTCAATGTTTTCAAGAGACCTAAATGATTTATAGGGAGGTCTCCAGGAATAGTTAATAAAGTTTATTGATGTCTATTCGTTTACATTCAATGGGGCACATTAACTTACCCGTCCCGTTGACGCAGCCGATCCGCAATGTCTGACGAGGATTCGGAGCTGCCACGATTCACTAAGACCGTGCACCCATTATCCTGCATGTGTCGCTTCCCCACGGTACCACGGTTTGTCCGAATCAGTCAGGTTGTCTGACTTCCACGCCCCCGTTTTGTGTCGCATGAGCAGAGCTGTTCTAGATGCCCATGGCAACCAATCAGGGCTCAGCTTTTATTTTCCCATGGTCGATTATAAAATTTAAGCTGAGCTCTGATTGGTTTAGATCAGTTTTACCTCAGACTCTTGTAATAAATCTCCTCCATTGTATCCATCGATAAGGAATGTGAGCATAGAGCTGTGTCCATGATTTCTCCTCCATGGATGCTCTCCATGTCTACAACCAAGGTTTTCTTTATCTAGGCAACCGAAATTTTCCCAAAAATGTCAACTCTGTGAGAGGAAGATGCCTAATCCAGATCGCACCTTGGGAGTTAGTTGTCATAATTGTTTTTTTCTTAATTTTCTTTTTTAACTGTACTCTCACTTGCTTTTTAGCACATATCCCAAAGGTTGTTTAAAATTAGAGAAGTTGTGTGCTGCCTCATTTATCTAAGTAGGACAGATGCCTTTTTTGGCACAAATCAGCTGAATTGCACCAAAAAGGTGCAAACTATCCCCACAAAACCTTTGTGTTAGACAGGAGGAAAAAGATTCAAAATTGTGCATCTTGATGCAAATAGTGCTGAATGAGAAGCACAAAAACAAAAGTGAATTGACATTTAACACAGTAAAATAAAACCCTCATAATAAAAAAAATGGAAAAAAAGAAGAAACAATAACATGTGCCGTATTTTCAATTCCACCATAAATTATGTCATCTTTGACTTCAAGACTTCAAACATAATTTTTCAATGCATTTCAATGTAATTTCGTAAAATAGATTCCACTGAGTTTGGAAATAATAATAAACATTAGTTCCTGAAGACCCATTAACATTTCAGTATACTGTGAGTCTCAACATGTCAATCATAACAAGTCTATCGGAAAGCATCACTGATATTTGATATTGATCTATTATGCTGTTATCTATTTTTACATTTTTCTTCTCTTTAATTGAGCATCAACACACCTTACAGCCCTGTACAGATGAGAAATTTTCTTAGCATCAGGTGAACTGATTAGCATATCTTATACATAGAATTATGGGTCATGTACCGGCATGGGTCCTGTGTGTGGGCACCAACATATTGGGAAAGATTGTTGCTTCCTGTGACATCAGCAGGGAGTGGCAATTCTCCCCAAAATGGTGGCACTCCTGAACCGCCCACATTTATTTAAATGCTTCCAGCGACTCTGCTGGTGGGGGTTATTAAAGGGGGGTTTGAGACAAACCCGAACTTGTGACTGATGAACTGTGCGGTTCGGGTCTGCTCAACACTTGAGGGGTCACTTTTTTCTCCATGTGAATAGCATCATATCTTCTGGAAGTATCTGTACCCCCTAAGGACGGCGTTTTTTTTTGCTAATTTCTTGCTTCCCACCTTCAAAAATCCATAACTTTTTTATTTTCCGTGTACAGAGCTGCGTGAGGGCTTATTGTGTGCGTAACAAATTTTACTTCTCCGTCACATTATTTATTATTCCATGTTGTGTACTGGGAAGCTGGAAAAAAATTCCAAATGTGGAAAAATTGGGAAAAAAACATGTTTGCGTCACGTTCTTGTGGGCTCAGTTTTTACGACTTTCACTGTGAGCTCCAAATAACTGTACTCTATTCTTTGGTTTGGTGTGATCACGGTGATAGCAAATTTGTACAGGTTTTATTGTGTTTTCAAAAATTAAACGAATGTGTATGAAAAAGAAGAAAAAATTTTGCTATCTTCTGACGCTAATAACTTTTTCATACTTTGGTGTCTAAAGCTGTATTAGGTATCATTTTTTGCTAAATGATCCGAAGTTTTAATTGCTACAATTTTAAGGTCTGTGCGACATTTTGGTCACTTTTTATTCCACTTTTTCTGTGATGTAAAATGGTGTAAAAGTCGCATTTCGGACATTTGGGCGCTGTTTTTCGTAATGTGGTTCACTACCAGCAATAACCAGTTTTATATTTTGTGTCTGTGATTTTTACTGTTTATTACGTTTTATATCAGTTCTAGGGAAAGGGGGGTGTTTTGAACTTTTAGGTTTTTTACGTTATTTATTATTTTTGAAACTTTTTTGAAGCTTTATTTTTTACTATTTTTTAGACCCTCTAGGGTACTAGATGGTCTGATGGTTCCTATTGCAGTGAATGGCATTTTTGCACCACAGTATTCATTACAGTGAGCAACTGGCTCATTGTAATGAATCTTCAGAAACCAGACAGCATGACAATTGCTGCCCCCGATGATATTCGGGGGAGTGACAATCAGATCCAAGAAGGCGGTGCCCACGCCCCGCCATCTTTTAAGTGCCGGCGGCGGCATTGGAAGGGTTGATAGCCGCGATTGGTACAAGCACCAATCGCGGTTATTAGCGGTGGGGGGGTTGCTGCAAAAAGCAACAAACCCCACCTGTGTATGAAGAGGGCTAAGCTACGGCGCAGAGCGTCAGGGGGTTAAATGCCCATTTTACCTTTTTATTTGATAATTCGCCAAGATGAATTTCTTTTCCTCATGATTATACTATTGACATACACTGTGTGCTGTCTTTAAATTATCCTTTGATATATAGAACTTTATGTTAATACTGTTTTTTAACCTTTTGGGGTTTGACTGTATACAGCCTTTGTAGAATGGACATTGCAATCTTGGATAAGAAGGATCTAATTTGGGCTCCTTTGGTTGATTTCCCATGACATTGAAGCTCCTTTGACTATGGGTATAGGGTGAATGGGAAATGTTTTTTTTCTTTTTTTGTGGCCCTCTATGATATATACCTGCACATATAGGAAAGTGTATTGTTGATCTGCAGCTACCCCAATGCTGTGTAGTCCTCATCATTTAAAATATACAAAAGCTGGAGATTAAATATTTGCCAACTACAGGCAGTCCCCAGGTTACATACAAGATAGGGTCTTTTGGTTTGTACTTAAGTTAAATTTGTATGTAATTCAGGACAGCTATATTTTATAAGTGTAACTCCAGGCAAAGTATTTTTATGTCCCTGTGATAACTGGATTTTCAAAATTTTGTGCTGTCACTGATCAAAGGATTATCAATAAAGCTTTATTACAGACACCTTACTGCTCATCCTTGCAGCCTTGGAGCTTCACCAGACATCAGAGTGGGCAGAGAGGTCCATCTGTAACTTGGGGTTGTCTGTAATTCGGGTATCCTTTACTTAAGAACCACTTGTATATATCAAATGTAACCCACATATTAATAAATAAGGCTTTTCTATCATTTAGAAAACTCATGAAATACTGGAGTAATGCACCAGGAAATGAGTGTCTTTCATACCGGTGCTATGTCAGACCAGCGTTGAAGGGGTCAGGGCAAGATCTACTTCAATTAACTATGAGGGTCCTAGGAAAGGAACTTCATAAATCCACAAATTATGGGAACACAAATAGATTGTTACATTCAGTCAGATCCGTCTTGTCTCTGAAGGATATTGTCCGGCTTCCTGATGCTGGTACATATAAAAAAATCCTTCAGCTTTTTACCGCTTTTCTTTTATTTGTAAAATCAATCTGTCTTGATTTGATGAAATAAAGACCATGGAGAGACATGTTTTTCATGACTTATTTCATCCCTGTGGAGTGATCATATGTATCCTACAATACTTTGTTGAGTAATATGGGTGAGCTCCAATCAAAGCCTTGTTTGTATAGTCTGTCACTTTGACACCTGATGAATAATGCATTCCTAAGGACTGGAGACCCTGGGGGGCTTTGAGTAACACAATTCTTTACCCTGTCGTAGTCTTCAAATTAACAGTGAAAGACTATGTTTCAAAATCCATGAGCTGTGCTGAAATGATTTTATATACATAGAAAATGTTTTACTTCAATGCCAAGCGCACATGAATCCTTTGCTGAACTGCTGAGTAAACAAGTATAATTTTGTTTATATGATGAGATATTACTTCAAAAACCTTGATGTTAGAAATCATTTATTTTCGGAAAGTGCACATGAAACGGAATTTCTCACCATTAACTTTTATGACATGTCAAATATGCAATAAAAATATCATCCTTCAGGGGATCCGGCTGATGGGACCCATACTGATCAGCAAATGCCTTCATTTTTTAAGAAGACGTTTAGAAGATACAGAAATGCAAGATTGGATTTTAAAGCTAATTGTCAAAAATTTGTAGGTGCCCTCAAATCCTAATGTAACCACAATGGGTGGAAGAAAAAGAACCCAAACCTTACAGCCTATGAACTATTTTCAGCATAGGGAAGAACAAGAAGTCCCGGAAGTGATGAGATGGCCTGTGTCGAGCCCGGATCTCCATACTTTAGTCTGTCTGTGATTACATAAAGTAAGAGGAGGATCTGAGCAAGACTCCATCCACAGAAGATCTATGGTTGGTTCTCCAAGAATGTGCACCATTTGTAAGTAGCCTATCAAGGACATCAGCACATGGTAAGATTTGACGAAGGAGCCGCAGACTGAGGAGTAGCTGAATTGTGCCCTCAGGGTGTCCTATTCCCGATGTTCCCTTACAACAGAGGGCTATAACATGTACAATACCAGTGCATACTCATACATTGGGATATGTTCTCTGGTTTAGCCCTTCCTTGGCAGTGAATGGCTTCTGCCAATGTTCCAGGTGTCTCCCATAATTGTCCATCAGGGAAACATCCACAATATATGTTCAATGGAGGCCAGGCATGTATGTCATATAGTTTCACCCTTCTCCCAAGCCTCTAATGGTCTCCCCTGAAAATATTCTGTGTTCTTCAACAGGAAATTGCATGGAAAAAATGCAACCTACTGCCTCTGTATTCCAGTATAGGTCTATGGACATGTTTAGCATTGGGAGCTTTCCTGGAGTATATACTAAATGTGTGCAAAACATATGTGGATGTAGCCGAAGACTTCATTCACATGACCGAGTGCTCACCAAGGTTGAAATCCAGGGCGTAGCATATGGCTTGGTGTAAAATGGAGGGGTTAAGCACTCTTCACCCTTCTCCTCTCAATGGGAAGCCGCACCACAAATCAGTGCAGTTACACACTGGGCCACATTTACTAAGCAGTCTGTGCCAGTATTCTGCAAACTGCTTGCACATATATTTATATGGGGGTAGATATTTTTGCTAATTTATATACTATTCAGAGATGCTCATTTGGGTTTAGAGAGAGTTGTTGTGAAGCCGCTGCTTTGTTACTGTAGCTGTATGCTTAGGGTCTTTGTCTTGTTGGAAGGTGAACATTCGGCCCAGTCTGAGGTCCAGATCACTATGTAAGAGGCTTTTATCCAGGATATCTCTGTACATGGCCGCATTCATCTTTAATACAATTGCAATCAGTCGTCCTGTTCCTGCAGCTTATAAACACCCCCATAGCCTGATGCTGCTGTCACTGTGTCATTGTATTAGGCAGGTGATGAGCTGTGGCTGTTTTTCTCCAAACATACCACTTAGAATTAACACCAAAAAGTTCAATCTTCATCTTATCAGACCAGAGAATCTTATTTCTCATAGCCTGGAAATCCTTCATGTGTTTTTTTTTAACAAACTGTATGTGGCTTTATATGTCTCGCACTGAAGAGAGGCTTCCATCGGGATACTTTGCCGTAAAACCCCGACTGGTAAAGGGGCAGTTCCTTAGACCTCATGATTCTCATGTGCTTTGACATACTCTGCGAGTTGTGATGTCACAGTTTAATTAAACACAGCTGAAATCCAATAAAGGAGTAGAACTATCTCAAGTAGGATCAGAAGGAAATGGACAGCATGTGAGATATTTCAGTTTTTCTTATTTAATAAATTAGCAAAAATATGTACACATCTGTTAAGATGGGGTGCAGAGTGTACATTAAAGAGCTAAAAAAAGAACTTTTTTGATCTTACCAATTGGCTGCAATGAAAGAAAAAATGCTAAATTTAAAGGGGTCTGAATACTTTAAGTATCCACTTTAAAAAATGTTTCCATCAGTATTGTATCATGACTGCACTGTGCATGCCACAACATAATACTATGCATATTAATGGGTGTTCTGATGCATTCTCACAATGTGTACTGACATAATTGTGGCACACACACGTTAAACTGGTGCACTCAGTTCAAGCACTTTGGGCGCTCCGGTCTTCATAAATTGGGTGAAAACTGCACTCTAGTGAGGCAGATTGCAATAACAATAGATGTGGCCCACTGTCTGCTCACCGCACCTTGACTAGCTGCCATAGATCTCTATGAGAACCGTGATCTGGCCACAATCATGGCCCCCAATATGGCCATAAAAAATCGAGGCTTAGAGGGGTCAACCAGCAAGCGTCCAAGATAGTGAAGGCCTGGCCTCTACTTCTAAAGCATGGAGGCCAGTAATTAGAAAATTTGACCCCTGTTTCTGCTCCAGTCCTACCTTTCTAGATTACAGAATGTCTTTTCATTTCCTTATCAAAATATTGGCTGCGGTCAAGAAAATGAATTGTCTACTAAACACTAGAAGTATCATATAACACTGCAGTTTCTTTTATAATATGAATATACAAATACACTTGATTTTATAAATAAAGTTTTCGGATGATAAAGCAGTACGGGACTGACAAACAGTATGATGAAGCAGGAAAATATGCATTAGAATAGATTGTGTTTGCTTGAGGGGTGGCCCTGGCTTTTGGCCACTGCACCTGGCCTCAGTAGTGAGAGATCTGCCAAGGCTACTCTAATAGTTCTATAAACTCTAGAATATTAATGAACTCTCCTTTTAGAACTTAATGTTTTTCTATGCCATAAGAAGAAGATTAGGAAAGCCGCAATTTTTTCCCAAACAGAGGAAATGCCTCAGCTAACAAGTTCACTCGTTTTCTGAATTACTATAAAAGTGAATTAGTAAACTATAAATTATGGTAGGAAGGAAGATGTAAAATAATATAATTACAGCTAAAAAGGAAAGAAAATCCAATGTCCCATAATGGGTTTTAAGCTAATCCTACACATGTAATTCATAAGGTTTTAATTAAAAGGGAAGAAATATTCCTCTACGGGGAGTCCATAGATTATAACTACTCCTGTATCCTCCATACTAATCATTTTTTCATCTTTTATATAAAGTTGTATAACCAATCTGCTATCTCGATGGGACTTTTACCTATGTTCACTCTGAATTGTGAATGCAATACCAAATCGATCACCTTGATCCTTGGTGTAATGTAAAGTGCATAACAATAAAGATGTCCAAAGATGTCAAAGGTTTACATATGCAAATGTATACCATGATATATCATTTACCCAGATTTCCATCTTCTATCTCGATAGGACTTTTACCTATGTTCACTCTGAATTGTGAATGCAATACCAGAACTATCACCTTGAGCCTTGGTGTAATGTAAAGTGCATAACGATAAAGATGTCCAAAGATGTCAAAGGTTTACATATGCAAATATATACCATGATATATCATTTAACCAGATTTCCATCTTCTATCTCGATAGGACTTTTACCTATGTTCATTCTGAATTGTGAATGCAATACCAGAACTATCACACTGAGCCGTGGTGTAATCTAAAGTGTATAACAATATAGATGTGCAAGAATTTTGGTAATGACCTCTAAGGACTCTTCAAAGGTTCACATATGCAAATGTACACCGCGATGTATCATTTACCCAGACTTTCAAAAGATTTTGCATAAATAAATAGCACAACGTAAAAAAAGGAATAACATTTTGCCATTTTATGAATTTACATTCTACATTATTAAACAGTTTTCTCTCTAAAAGATCTATTTGTACTTTGCAGTTGTCTCGGAGTTGTTGGGTGAGGAACTGGCTTCTGCTGTGATTTCTGCTTTGTATCTGCTTTTCTAATACCCCTAACACACTAGCAAGTGTGATGTGTCCAACTCACATCTGAATGCTGAGAACCGGAAATGAACTGACATGCTGAGTTCAGTCTGGATGTTCCAGCTAGTACACACATTGAGTATGATGTGAGTTGGATGCATCAGTCTTGCTAGTGTGTAAGAGGCCTAACCCTCTTACACACAAATATTTACTGACCAGTAGTCATGAGAAAAAAGCACTTGGGGTGAGAAGGCAACTTACTTTTCAGCTGTAGAATCTCTGTGCTTATCTGTGACTGGAGACCTGCTCAGGGGCGTAACTAGGAGAGACAGGGTCCTATAGCAGACTTCTGAATGGGGCCTCCTACCCCCTCTGAAAATATATATATTTGTATACAAACACTTTTATACACTTATGGGCATACATTTATGCACTTACACAGTTCAGTTAATATTGCTATACGGGTCCCACATAACACTGCAACATATTTGTCATACAACATTGCCATTCCATTCCAAATAATACCCAAAATAGTGACCCATCAACCACAAGCTACGGTCACTGTTCTGTTGCTTTCACTGTAATGGAAGTCATTAGGTTGTCAATCTTAGTGGTCCTGTGGCTGTCAATGGTATTCGGTGTCCTGGGGCATGACCCTGTCCCCCATATGGGTGTATATTGCATTTGGGGATCCTGTAGCTGTCATTAGTATTGAGAATGCTGTGGCTGTGAATGTTATTTGAAATCCTGCAGCCATCATTATTACCAGAGGATATTGTGGCTGTATGTGCAAAAAGGGTCTAGTGCCCCCTAGTGCTTACACAAATACCATGATGCCTTTGCTATCAAGCATAATATATGTTTTTTTCTGGAATAATGTTGAATAATAAAATCAGTCATAATTTCTACTTCCTTTGGGAATAGGAATTTTTTTGATATTTTTAAAATACTACTCAGCCAATCAATGGCTACGGCTGTGACCCTCCTTATTTGTTATGACTAGGGTCAGTGTGTTTGAGCATGAGAGTTTGGGCTCACCCCCACCAATTACACCAGTCACGGGTGTTAACCCTTTAAATGCCGCCAACAAAGTGTCCTTTTACTTAGGATTGTTGTTCCATGATGTTGTTGCAGGCTGGTGTCAGCACTGGCAAGTGTAGGGGCCCAGAGCTGCTGGGAGGCCCACATAAGAGTGTACATAAGGAATCCATGGGGGGGGGGGGATGAGGGGGGCTTTATATAAAATATCCATATTTGGTATGATAAACTAGGGAATATTTTACAGAACAGGGGAGTGTATTTGTTTCTGAATTTTTAATGCCGCCATGTGAGTTCACTGCAAAGGGGCCAACAGCATTTTAATGGTGGCACTAATAATTAGTGTTACCAATGAGTGTTCACATTCGGATACCTGAACCAAACTTAGAACTCTACAGCCTCTCATCTTTGCTTATTTTCACATGACTTTGGAGGTGATAGTTCAAAGGGGTAAATATGGTGATAGGTTCCCTTTGAAGGAAATATACCATTTGTTTTTATGCATTATGAACCAAACATACCTTGAGGATGCTGGAGCTTCACTGATCCAGGAACATATCTTGTTTAATACCTGAGCTGAGTGGTTTTGCTCAAAAAACAATTGTAAAATTCAGGACCTTGGGAAAGCTGTTTTGCATGCAGTCTGCTGTTAAATTACACAAAGCTTCCTGAACTGTGCAGACTAATCAGCCTGAGCTGGATGACTTGTACACAGCAGCTGGCGGATAGTGCAGCGATTGATTACTTCCGCCTGTCAGGGTCAACACAGTGATGACGTATTCTCGGGTTATGCTGGGCAGGACAAGGTTGCAGCAGTGCATAATTAGGGTAAGAGGAGAAGCGCCGAGCCAGCCACAGGAGGTACAGAGTGTCATTATCATAATTTTATAATCGTTTTTTTCAGCAAAACCACTGGGCTCAGGGATTAAACAAGATATATTTCTGCATCAGTGTAGCTACAGTATGCTCAAGGTATGTTTTGTATAAAATGCATAAAAGCAAATGGTAGGTTTCCTTTAAGTTTGAAGTCAGTCCTCAAGTCAGAAAATGAGGATTAGCCAAACTACAGAGACTTTTAATTACTATCCATATTTTATACATGTCGGAGCTCTGAACTGCTTTGAATTAGAGTTTGTATAATCTGGAATTCAATATGAATCACTTGTCTACCTAGTAGTATTGTAAGCACCATGATAAGTAAAGAATGTGTTTATCCAGCAGGGTGCCTCAATCAGTATTGCTACCATAGGCCAAACGTACAGATGGTGATCTTTTGGAAACATGTTTTACACACTTTTTTCGGTTAGAATATATTAAAAACATCTGTCTACAAATAACACAAGGACAAGTCCTCTGCCAGCGATGTGGTGTATAAGTGATGAATGTTCCAAACTGTTTAACTTGTCTTCTACTTTTCCATTCCTGAAAAGTATAAAGAGAAATTCTACATGACATATCTGCTTCATGACCAAATGTCATATTAACATCAATGTCTCCATGCACCCAGAATAGTTTATCGGACATTTTCTAAGCCAAACTGGGGGGACATTTCTCAGGTTTCCTATGTCAGAAAGTTGACTTAGAAGCCATGAAATTATCGCAATTACCTACAAAATGTTAGTAATTATGATTATTTTAGGGGGCACCTCCAGCAGCAGAGTGGGTCGATGGGAGGCGCTTGTGGCCCTACACCATTCCAATGTTCACCGTTTTCATGTTTTTTGCGCAAAACTATGGCCCTTAAAAATAATAAAATTGGTACTTAACTCCAGAGCTCACCCTCGGCGTAATCTTCTCTTTAGGGCTAAGTTTCATGCAGCTTCGGCAGTACGGGCATTGGCATGTTTAAGTGCTCTGCCTGGGCGCATACACTATGACAAAATCAGGAAGCAACACGCCAAGTCATAGGCCCACATTTATTAAAGCGCTTGCATCAGTTTTCTGACTGTGCAGAAAGAACATGCAAAAAGATGGCACATGCATTTTTAAAGTGTCTGCGCCAGTTTTGTGCCACGACAGAAAAATGTTCACCAAATGGGACTGTTACTGCTTAGTCAAGATTTGCACCACATTTACTACTAACATGCGCCACAATTCTGTCTGTGCCAAACTGCAGGAGGCGCCAGATTAATGAAGACCATGACCCAGTTTTGATGAATCTGGTGCACTCTGCACACTCCACAGGATAACTGCACATAGTACAGACTGCACTAGTTTTGATAAATGTGGGCCATTGTGTATGCATGGACAGAGAGCATAGACGTGCCTCTGCCTGTACTGATGGGAAGCCAAGTCTACAGGGAGAAGACGAGAAGCGAGGAGAAGAGGACGCCAGGGGGTGAGTTCTGGTGAGTAAGTATACAAGCTTATTTTTTTATACACTTGAGTATAAACTGAGTTTGGGTTTTTTTCAGCAAATGACTATGCAGTAGTTATATCATTATAATTATTACACACTCATTGTAGAAAATACATGATAAACAATACATGTTCTGTAGAGTAGTGTTAAGGGCACCATCGGAGAGAATTTATCCGGCCTCTTCAGATATCCAGCACCAACCATGCGGTTGGGCAATTGTACTCCAGGCCCTACCCAGGCTATAGCTATTGTGTGCCCACTCTACATCCCTCCATGCCCACTTGGCATGGAGGTGGAGTAAAGGGGTACTCCAGCCATAAACATATTTTAATGGCTGGAGAACCCCTTTAAAGGGCAAAAAAGTCTCTGTGAAAACATCTGTGTTGTGACGATGCATTAGGATCACTGGAACAAATGCACACATCAACAAACCTTTTAACACCCTGTCATAGGTGCAAAAAATAGTGCAAATACTCCAATCGTACATGTCGGCTAAGTTTCTTGTCTATGAACATGGTATATGTCTTGATGGTAGGCTGTTTATGTGATCATGCTTTCTTAAAGGGGTTTTCTTATGAGGGAGTCTTATAAAAATTTAGGAGCCAAGCTGGTGAAGCTCCAGGACAGGCGATGGGTGGGTGTGCCAGGTGCCCCGGAAGTTGTTGGAGCAGAGCTTCCTTGTCCCTGTAATAAAACAGGCTCTGCTCCAATGGACCTACGGAGTAGGTGAGTAAAGGTTTATTTTTTAAAAAATCCCTCCCCAGCCTGGCTCCTACTTTTTTAGAAAACTCGGACAACCCCTTCAAAGATGTTTTCCTATGTTATCAATTAACCTTAACTGGTTCGCGACCGCCCTCCGTGTATTCACAGCGGCGGTCAGGTCCCGCTGCATGGAGAGGGCTCACGGGCATATTGCAGCAAAGACTTACCGGTAACACCCACGATCGCCGCCATCTTGCCTAGGATTGTCGCTTCCCGTGACGCCATCGGGGAGCGGCGATTCTTCTCCATGGTAGCCTCGGGTCTTCCGAAGGACCGAGGCTATTTCGTTTTAACCCCTTCATTACAATGTGCTGATAGCACATTGTAATGAATGAGGAGGAAAATCCCCATATGCTGCCATACTACAGTATGGCAGTGTATGATAGGATCGGTCAGACAACCAAGGGTTAAAGTACCCTAGGGAGTCTGAAAAATAGTAAAAAGTAAAATAAAAAAAAGTTTTCAAAAAATTGTAATAAAAAAAGCTAAAAATTCAAATCACCCCCCTTTCCCTAGAACTGACATAAATATAAATAAACAGTAAAAATGGGGTCTGAAAATGCCCGATCTATCAAAATATATTAACGGTTTTTCACTGCGTTTAACCCCGTAACGGAAAATAGCGTCCAAAGTCAAAAATGGCACTTTTTTGCCATTTTGAAAAACATAAAATAAATCTATAAAAAGTGATCAAAAGGTTGTACAGTCCTAAAAATGATATCATTTAAAATATTATCAAATATTACAAAAAATGACACCACCCACAGCTCCGTACAACAAAGTATAAAAAAGTTATTAGCGCCAGAAGATGGCAAACTCCAAAAAAAAAATTTTGTACAGAAGGTTTTAATTACATTTTCACTGCATTTGGAATTTTTTCCCGCTTCCGAGTACATGACATGGAATATTAAATAACGTCACTATGAAGTGCAATTTGTTACGCAGAAAACAAGCCATCACACAGCTCTTTACTTGTAAAAATAAAAAAGTTATAGATTTTTGAAGGTGGGGAGTAAAAAATGGAAATGAAAAAACAGGAAACCGGTTAATTACCACCGAACTTCAACACTGATCCTTTTCTGGCCTTTGCTTTCTATCTACCTTCTTGCTGTACAACAAACCAGTGCCTGTAGTGAACATCCCAAATCATTGGAAAGCATAGCTCTTTCTTGCATTGGTAGTTCCTATAATGTCCTTTTATAAACTCAAGAATATTAAATTTCTAATAAACAAATAATCTCAATCAAATATCTTAAGTTCTAATTCCTCTCTGTAACATTAAGGAAATATATTGTAAAGGTAACATTTAATTCTGCCCGCAATGCCTTAAACACATCATTCAGGCGTGAGACATACAGATGTCACCTGGTCTGTAATAATAATATAACAAAATGCCATATAAACCTCTAGACTTAGGAGGAACTGCTCACAGTACATCAAATCTCCTATGATACAATATGCCTAGTGAGCAAGGTACAATTCTGACGGATACCACGTGCACAGTCACAGCTGTGTGTTAATCTCTTGGTCAATGTAAATCACATATCCAGGCATCTAAAATTCAGGAAAGATTTTGCTATAATGCCGAGAAAATGAAACAATAATGCTCTGCCCTCAGTTTAAACCCACAAAATGCGGTGGTCTCACTTATTACATCATTGTGTGTAGGATTTCTGGAGGTGAGATGTGGGGTGGCAGTCTTGTTCACATAAATTACGAATGCAGACGGGGTAAGAATCACTCTTCTCATCAAGCATGTAAACATTGTAGAAGCGTTGGTTTGATAGAGAATTCTCAATTACTGGGGTTAGATTTTTGTTATGTGATATATGTAATATGTATTGATATGAAATGAAAAATTTTGATTTGTTGAGACAACAAGAGTTAAGGAGCAATATCAGTAAAAGAACAGTTCTCTTTATTAAAGACCCAACACCTTCAAAGTATTACATGTCAATGGACAGCATGTAATGCACCTTTTCTCCTGTGGGGATGCTGTTGAGCACATGTTGCTGATCTCCTCCTATGGTTATAGTCAGAACCAGAAATCTCTGCCATCTCCAAATGGGTGTGCCACTTATATACACTTTATATAAAGTTGTATTGTTTTTAAGACCAAAACCTAAAAGGGAATCAGTTACCAGGATTTTCCAACCTGAACTAACTTTAAAGGGGTTGTCCAGGTTTTAAAAAAATATATATATATGTGGCCGTCAGCAGGCTGCCTAAAACAATAAAGCTGTACTTACCTTCCGGTGCCCTCCGGTATCCAGCGCTGCTGTCGCTCCGGTCCGGGCGCCATGTAAACAAACATGGCCGCCGGAGCAGCGCAGCATTCAGCTGAATGCAGCGCTGCTCCGGCGGCCATGTTTGTTTACATGGCGCCCGGAGGGCACCGGAAGGTAAGTACAGCTTTATTGTTTTAGGCAGCCCGCTCCCAGCTACATATAGTTTTTTTTTCAAAACTCAGACAACCCCTTTAATGCCATGTACAGAAATGGCCACACATGCCACCAATACAATTTTTTCAGCTACTCCACTAAAACTTCACTTTATAAATCTGCAAATGAAGTTGAAGTGTATGGGGGTTCTGCCTCCACAGCCTGACCTACCTCTCCCCTTAGAGGGGAATCCAATATCATAATTTTAAAAATTGCTGGTTAGTGGCCAAGAGTTGCAATATTTGCATATTTCTAAAGTGGAATTTTAGCCCCGACATTGTAGCTGGAAAATAAAGCTAACATCATTTCATAAACCTGTTATCCAGGATGTTGTCAGGATCACAATAACGTCCTTCTATATTGTGGGTGATTCAGTATTATGCAGTAAAAGAACTTTGGAAGAACAGCTGTCCCACAGACCTGTGATGATGTACTTGGGACATCGTTTTAGCCATTTTTCACCCTTCCTTAAAGTCCTTTGCATGCAGCATTCAAAGTTCTTATTCTCAGTAGTGCTGGAGTCTCCCAGAATATAGAAGGACATCATTATGATCTTGTCAACATCCTGGACAACAGGTTTTTAGTGGTTTGTGAGCTTAAAACCTGATGGGACTTATTTAAAGGAATTTTGTCATCAATTTTTACCATACAAAGCTGCAAACAGTTTTAGGTAGAACCCCTGGAGAGATATTTAATCATACCCTTGTTACTATCGACAAGACTATGAAACGTCTGTAGCAAGGACTCTGTGCTTCTATTAGCTTCTATTAGCCTGAAGAGCTTTCTGCTCTCTGCACTGTGCTGCTTTTAAACCCCTCCCCTCTGCATAGAGTAGGAACTGTATCAGGATTTTGATTGGATACTTTCAACTGTTTCTCAGAGCAGGCGGGAGGAGATGTGGAATAGTTTATTGCAAAGAGCAGCAAGTTCTTCAGACTTAACAACCCAGCCAGAGCACAACATGATCTACAAACCTGGTTCTACAACTACTTAAAAGTTCACACTCTATGCAGTTTATTATGATCAAAACTGAGGACAGATTCCCTTAAAAGTTCTATAGAATAAACTAGTAACATTTAAAGTTATGTTTATTAGTATGTCATATTGTGTTTGCTAATGACCGGAAACAACCACAACCACTGTGCAAGGTGCATAACTAAAGATGAGCAGACCTAAACATTAGGTTCACTAGGTCTACTAGGAGTCCACCTGGCCAATCACGGACATCCCCAGTTACTAGGGGTGTAAAGCTGCATGATAGGCTTCTCTGCAGCCCATCAAGCAACATGGCTGGGTTAGGTGGAGCTGCCAAACGGAGGACCCCAAACCTAAAGTTCAAGTCCTTAAATTTCTATGCATAACCCCTTTAGGGCAGAAAGTTTTAATGTTTCATTCAAGTTCCTCACTCACCACCTTCAAAAAAGTATCCATAACATTTTTTGTTTCTTTTTATTCTAATAGTAAAGCAGTGAAAGCAGTAACACATACATATATATAGTTTGTATATGATTTAGTTTATTTACCCTTGGGCTTCTTCAGAGGGCAGTGAAAAATGGCTGTGTGTGTGTTTTTAGGGAATAACACATAATTTGAAAATAGATGAATTTACATTTCTAATCAATTGTCAATTTTTTCAAAATAGAGATGTCCCATTCTGGTCCATTTTGCACTGATCACTTATAGAGTATAGTTTATGAGGATCAGTTACAAACTGCACACTAATTAAACTTTGTCATGAAAAATGGCTGAAAATGTCTTTTCCACTGCACAGAACTGACTCACATAAAGCGTTATATACAATTCTGGCCAAGTGAGCTAACGACAATGGTTGATAACAATTGTAAGATTTTGAGACTACTCTGGTCTCTGGTAGCCTTATGGTAGCCTGGTTAAGACACCTGGGTAGTGTTGAGAGCCTGGAATTGTCATCAACCTTTTTGGTTCGAGAGAAAATTATCACCAACTGAGGACTCCAGATTTATCCAGATTACTATTGTCACAAGCAGCGCTCAATAGTAATGACAACAGAACAGTTACCACATTCTCTCAGTGAGAGAGCTGTTCCGTTACAGTTACATTCCAGACAAAGAAAGTAATCTCTCTGATGAGACCACATCATCTGAGGAATAAAATGCCTTGTGATAACTCACATTACATATGCTGCTGCTGGTAAAACACCAGTGAATTAGTAGTTATTGCCCTATCTCAGCTACTGCAACCTTAAGAGACAACATTTGTCATACATAAAGGCTGATGTTGCCAATGGTTTATGTAGGAAATGCTAACACATTCTGATGATATAAACTGTAGCATGCACAATAGCAGGCCATCATTTAGAGAAGCCAAAGTCCTATGTGTAATGTGTTTCATTGTGGATACTGTGTTAAGTACCACAATACTGACACCGGTATTATCAGTATTGATCAGTGATGATCAGTATTATGTCCTAACTCTGACTTTTCCTTTGCACTATATATTCAAGGACATGCACGTTCTCGCTGCATGCACCTTAAAAACATTTTTAGAATTTGACCATTTCTTACAAATGGAAACCTCTAAAATGCTAATTGTCGCTCTGATTCACTCTCATCTAGACTACTGTAACTCCATACTTATTGGTCTTTTTCACTTACTAAACTCTCTCCTCTACAATCTATTCTTTATGCAGCAGCCAGACTTTTTTTTTTCAGTCCAAACACCATACGGATGCCCCCAGTCTGTGCCGGTCACTGCACTGGTTTTCCATCCCCTTCTGGATACAGTTTAAATTAATCACCCTCATCCACAAAGCACTGCACAATGCTGCATCTCCCTACCTCTCCATCACCCAACCTGCGTTCTTCGATCTGCCAATTATTGTATTATTTTCTTCACTTATTCGAACCTCTCATTCACGTCTCCAAGACTTCTTTCTAGCTGCACCAATTCTCCAGAATGCCTTACCCTGGTCTATCAGACTAACACCCCAACCTCCAAAGCTTGAAACATCTTTAGGGAGGCCTATCACATTCCCCTACTGCATGCAACTCTAACTCTCTTTTTACTAACCCATCATGTGTCCTCCTCCCATCTGTTATCCAAAAAAAAAAACACCAGATACCAAGCTACAGGATTCTCTGCAGTCCCATTAACCTTGCACTCCGTATATAAGATGGCGGCTGATGACTGGTTCAGTATTTTTATTTATTAAATTAATTTATTTATTTCATTCCTTTATAGAGAATGGCTGGACCATTATACACTCTCTTATGCCTCTTGTGTCTATATAAATAAAGATTATTATTACTATCACTATTGGGTTATACCTTAACTTTTTTACAGTTTCCTTTTCTCTTTGCATTTCTGTCCGCATTGTCATTAATAGGTCAATGTACATACTAATTTACAATTTTATTCCAGATATTTTTTCACCTTGACCTCTATAGTGGCATGCCATGTATCAAGTGAGTGTGGAATTAATGAAATGTATATAGCTATACGACACAATATAAATAAATGAATAGCTCTGTAGAACAAGAGTTCAATATGTAGGATCCCAGCAAGCTACATATTCAGAGCCTATTAAATATAATACATATCCTTAATATGCAAGTGTGACTAATGACTAATCTACATTTATCCAACTCAGTCATCACTTATGCCCTTATGAGATCTTAAGGTGAGTCATTCATTATGCTTACATGTAACGTGCAATAAATAGTGACCAAAACTTTTAAATATTGCAGTAGTGAAAAGGAAACTGAAATATTATCAGGGACAAGAGGTTCAGCATTCCTCGGAGAATAATACTTATCCAAGCAATAACCCTTAATAGTTTGGCTTTACATACTTGTGTCATTGTTTATTTTATTGCAGCATTGTGAAAGTTCAACTTCAGTTGAGAGATTTTTGTCCACTATCTTCATAAACTTTCTTCTGCCTTATTGGTCCCGAGTCGCCACAATATATGGTTAATTAGAAAGTTATATTTAGTTTAAGGATTAAAACTGTAATAAGATTAAACGTAGAAATAACAATTACATGTTCAAAAGTTCATATGTTTGTTTGCATTTATGCTGTTTTTGATGTTTGATATTGAAAGGATTACTTGTGGGTCAAAGTAAGGAAACGCACTGTCTGTTTAACTTCCCTGTAAAATAAAATAAATACATAATAACCTATACAGTATATATACAAGAAGAGGAAAGAACTATATCTAGCTTATATAACAAAACCAGCATACTAAATATTAGTATCATACATGCATTAATTAAGTATGCAGGATAGGACAAATATGTTTTATTTATTTTTTTCATTATGTAATTAGGAGAAAAATAGATTTCAGCCTCTAATGAATTCTATTACACCAATTAATACATATTTCAAAAGCTGCTACTGAAATGAAATTCTCTCCAGATGTTGATAACAGCCCATTCAATCCACACCGTCAAAAAAATCTAACTTTAAATAAATCTATAATTAAGTTATGTGTATAAATTTGAAATAACACTGGATAACTATCAGGCTCTAGGGGTAGTGGAACCATTGGACCACCGCGGATGATGACGTAAGCCAACACCTGGGACCAGAGTCTAACTGGTCTGGTTTTCACCAAAGCCCGCAGCAAAGCAGGTTGCACTTGGTGCGGCGTGGTACTACCAGGTCATTCCACAGGTGCGACTTTGTCCGCGGTGGCAGCCAAGGCATGGTACAGAGATGTTAAGCAGAATCTTAGTCGGGTTCAGGCAGGAGGCCAGGATGGGTAGCACGGGATCAGAGTCGGGGACGTAGCAGTAGGTCAAGACACGCAGTAGAGGAGCATAGTCAGGAACAAAACCGGAGTCACAACAGGAAATCACAATAACAGCGCAGGGAATAGGAACCAAGCTTTCTCTAGGGCACAAGGCATGAAGATCGGGCAGGGTGTGCAGGGAGAGGCAGGTTTATATAGAATTCTTGAAAATGGGAAATTAACAGTGCCTGGCCCTTTAAATTTTCTGAAGCTGGTGCGCACGCCCTAGGAGACGGGGACGAGGACCAGGATCAAGAGTGGGGAGAGGTAGGCATCGCGAGCACCCTGCTGGTGTGTACAGAGGGGCAGGTGTGAGCCTGTGACCAGCGATATGGGTCACAGGGCACCCACGTGACAATAACAGCATTGAAAACACGTAGAAAGGGAGGTGCAAAAAAGCCCTGGAAAGTTGTGACACCAGCTGAAATCTATCAATAATTAGAAAGCAATCCTTCCACTTAGTGGGAAATCATTTTAGCTAGTCCTGGTGTCTCTTTACCAAGGTGTCACAAAAGAAATATGTGATGAATAAAATCTGTGAGATCCATGGCCAGTATGCAGGCTTATCACACAAGGCGCGATTGATGAATAAAAGCATGTTCAAATGTAGTTAAAGTTAGCTCAAAGTTGCTGGGAGAGTAGGAGCGTATCTTTAAGGGGTTCAGAGGTTGCGATCGCACCTGGGCCCAAGAGGTTTAGGGGGCCCTAATGGTGTCACTTTCCCATATGAGAAGACTATTACTATAAACCATACATTATAGTTGGGGGCCTGGCACAGACTTTGCACTGGGGCCCATCAGCTTCTAGTTGATCTGAATCCAATAGAAAATCGTTGGAAAGAACTAAAGGAGCTCAGAATTCAAAGAAGGAGCCGAAAGAACCTTCCGGACTTGAAGACGGCTTGTGTGGAAGAATCAGCCAAAATCATACCTAAGCAATGCAATTGGTTTCATTATACAGGAGGCATCTTAAGCTGTCAGCACCAACGTAGGCTTGTTATTAGGGCCAGTTTAGGGGTGATTATCCAAAACACAGGAACCCTCTCCTTTATCAGCAATCCACCCCACAGTACTAAGTGCATTTGTGTAAAAATAACTATACTTTTGTCTATTAGTGTCAGGAGTATTTCATGTAATGTTTCTTATGTTTCCTATTTTATCACCAATGCAACACACATGAGAGAGCTGTCAGCACGTATATTACTTAATAGTGTGATACATACATTAAATTAAATCTTCTATAATATGTTTCAAGGCTGAATGCCAAACTAACCAATACAATTTAATACAGTCTTAAATTAGTGTTGAATATATAAAAATTTGGCTTAAATTAGGTTAAAAGTTGGCATAAAATTTTTTAAAATTCTCCTACATCTCACATTGATTGAGTCATTTCAAGAACGAGGCCTATAGTTTATACAAGAATGTGATATGCAACTACTTTTTGGCTGCCAGATACTATATTATTATAGCAATTTTAATTTTAAAAAATAGAGTAAGTTAAAGATAGAAAGATATGTAGATAGACAGCTGGAACTTTAGTCCTAACCCTACTAATCATAAGTATGATGTAGTATAAGAATGAAAAGAGAGAAAAGGCAACTAATAATTCATTGTGTTAAGATTTACTAGTATGAGTGATGAATAGACATGAGCGGACCCAAACTTTAAAGATGTTTTCCTAATAACAAAAGTTAGGCCCTATCAGTGCTGAGACACCAAGAGATCACGAAAACAAGGGGTCCCATGGGGTCCCATGTACCTCCGTCGGACCTCTCGTTGCTCCATCAGACTAATGGAGCAGATAGCTAGGCATGACCGTTCTGCTCCATTAATCTCATCACTGAGACCCCCACTATTCAGCAAGTTAGGATAGGGCCTAACTTTTGTTTGTGGGAAAACACCTTTAAGTTTGGCGTCCTCCATATGGTGTAACCCAGACATGTTGCTTGATGGACTGCAGAGCAGCCAATCAGACAGCTTTACGACCCTAGCAACTAGGCGTGGCTCTGAGTGGTCAGGTGTGTCCACCAGGTGTCCACTAGGCCAATCACCTAAAGCTGCCTGACTGGCTGCAGTGCAACCCGTCAAACATCAGGATTACACAGAGCTGCCAAACGGAGGATAACGTGATAAATCTTCTCCATGAGCTTGAAGTTCCATGAACATTGAATTACCTTATAAACCATGAGTGAGTATTCTGTCACTGTCCCAGGCAGCTTTACACCCCTAGCAACTAGGTGTGGCTGTTATTGGCCAATTGTGTCCACCTGGCCAACCATAGCTGTGCCTAGTTGCTAGGCAAGTAAAGCTGCCTGACCAACTGCTCAGCAGCCCATCAAACAACACGTCCGGGTTATAAGCAGCTGCCGAATGGTAGATCGTCAGCTGCTCATCACTGGAACCTAAAGGTTGGGGCCACCTATCTTTAGTGATAAAACTTCTGCATGAGCTTATGAACTTATAAACCATGATTGAGTTTACTGTCACTGTCCCAAAACGTTCCATATTAGTTATACTTAAAAATGGCAAGAAAGGGTCTCACAGGACAATACAAGTTATTTAAGTATAAGTATAAGTATAGAGGATAACTTGGAGGATGTGCAGTGCTACAGGTACATATCTAGGATATATGAGTTGTCGAGGTTGTTGCTGTCAGGGAAGTCTCAAACCTAAGTACTCAAAGTGATGTGTAAGTAAGTACCATTGTGGGTGGTTGGTAGATGTACACCAATTGTAGGAATCACAGGGTCATTTACACAAATGTGTTATTTATTTGTCAAAAAGTCACTTCAAAACACAATGGGGCACATTTACTTATCCGGTCCCTGCGCGATCCCCGATACAGACTGTCCGACGAGGATGAACTCTGCCGTGTGTTGTTTCCCCGATCAGGTCAGCCGGAGTTCACCTTCTTCTTCCTGGTGTATGTTAGTGCATAGCTTGCAACACAAATTTAAATGTTAAATCCTGCGCATAGTCCGATTCCGTTGGATCGTTGGATGGCCCACCGCCTGGTTTGTGTCACGCGAAAGCCGATGTGATTGCTACACAAAACGATCGGGTGCAACACAATCCCCGGCGCAATCCCCGAAAAGTTGTGAAAAACCGACGAATATGCGGCCACGGAACCCTTAGTAAATAAGCCCCAATGTGTTTCATGGTTCAGGAAATTTATAAAATAAAGAACCCATTTTTATAACAGATTCTTGGATTCCTATAAGTGGTGTGTGCCTCCAAAAGGATCATATACAGATTTGAGGTTCTGCGTGAATGGTAGAATCAATTTAAAGTCAAGGAGCACATTTACTTACCTGGTCCAGTCGCGATCCCGTGGCGCGTTGTCCAACACTGATTTGGGTCTGCCGGGATTCACTAAGGTCGCGTGCCCGATATCCACCAGGTGTCGCTGCTGCGCCAAGGTCCGCCGAAATTCACCTTCTTCCTGGTGCATGTAAGTGCGTGATCTTGCAACACAAGTTCTTTTTTCAATTCCGCGGTTTTTCCGAATTCACCGGGTTGTCCAACGGCCACGGCCCCCTATTTCTGTTGGCGCCGATGCGACACAATCCAATCGCGTGCGCCAAAATCCTGGGACAAATTGGAAATATTCGGGAAACCCGACGAAAGTGCGGCGTTCGGACCCTTAGTAAATGAGCCCCAATGTGCCACTTTGTATACTTAGTCTCTATTTACAGGAAAGGGGCTAATTTTCTGTCTATTGGTGTTTGACTGCCCGGACCACCAGTGATTATAGATTATAGGTTCCTGCGAATCCCTTGTTAGGAGCACTGAATGTCTGTAGAGGACTTAGGCACAATATGCAGGACTTTGGCCTGGAAATTCCATTGTGGTGAACAGAGAGCTGGTCTTGCATGTGCATCACCACTTTATGCAAATGGTATCCCACAGTGTAAAAACCTTTATTAAGCTTTGTATTTTGTGTCCCGGTTTCATCCTTAACAGGCACAAATTTTTTAAAGGAAATCGATCACCAATTATGTCTTGAAAAACTAGCATTACTCACAAAATGGGTCTTTCAGGTTCGCTGGGGAGAATGCTGGGACTTCTGGTTCTTCTGGTGGTGCTAGCAGCGTATGCGCGCAAACTCCACCTCTCGTCCGCTACCAGTGGTCTCTGGCGCATGCTCCGGGCAGTGGCTGCTAAGACCTTGTGCTGTCTAGGAGTTGTGTTCTGAACTGATGGGACTTGTGGTACCCCTGCATGGTGCCTGCTATTGTGCTTGGTTATTCTGCACCATGAGGGGTTAATTCCCAGAAGTTGCCCAGCTCCTATCAGGTTCTGGAGGAGGGGTTGTGGCTCCATACATTGCAGCTTCACTAGTCACCTTTGCCAGTGTTTGAAATCCCTTTCTTCACTTGCTCTCTGCTTTATGTTTGACTTTCTCTGTGTCTGAATTATTGTGACCTTGGGTAGTTTTTTGACATTGACTCTTTGCTTACTGATTTTTGCTCTTGACGTTCCCTCTTGTTGTGACTCCAGCTAGTTTACCATTCTTTTGTGTTTTTGTTTGTCAGTCTGTTTGTGTTTCCCTTCCCACACTTATCCCGTGTATTTCGAGTCTTCAAGTAGTCGCCCCATGGTTTAGCGTGGGGGGGCTATAGGAAGGGACAGAGGTTGGGGCAAGCTCAGGGCACACTTTCTCCTGTCTTCTGTGTTACCCAACCATAACAGGGGCAAATTTACTTACCTGGTCCAGTCGCATTCCCCGATTTGAACGGTCCGACGAGGATGAAGTCCAGCGCGATTCATGAAGATTGTGCGCCCAAGTTCCTGCATCCGTCGCTTCCACGCTGAGGTCCGCCGGAGTTCACCTTCTTCTTCCCGGTGCTTGTAAGTGATGTCTTGCGACACAATTCTAAATGTTAAATCTTGCGCGTTGTCCAAATCCGTGGGGTTGTCCGACGGCCACACCCCCCCAATTTCGGTCGCGTGCAAGTCAGCGCCAATGCACCAAAAACCTGGGGCTATTTGGCACAAAACAGAAATCGTCGGGAAACCCGACGAAAATGCACTCCGCGGACCCTTAGTAAATGAGCCCCAATGTGTCTTTATATTCTTTGGATATTGCCTCCTTTGTCCAAAAATCAACCCTTAAAGTAGGTAAATGAGACAGAAGTGCTTATATGGGAGTCACCAGAGCACCTCCGGCTTCACAGGCTAATAAACCCCCCTAGAGCACTTCTTCTCAATGCCCTTCACTCCATTCACACTTCCTTCCACTTCTTTCTGCCATCACTTCTCTGTTCCCTTCTCTCTCCTTTGGCTTCAGCCATGCATTGCGATGTACTATGCAAACGCAAGATTTGGATGAAGCAGAGGATGCGTTAGAAATGATTGTGGTTTGGGTATTATTATTGTGAATGTAGAACTTAAGGGTCCACAAAGCAGTTCAGGCTCCCATATTTTTGGATGAGGAAGGGCTTAAATAATATAAAGGTACATCCTGAATCAAGGTTCACAGGTGGGCATGTTAGTGAAGCTGGTTTATCAATGCACATTTTGATGATCGATTTAAGGGACATGTGCCTGTCTGGATGAACGTGCACCAGAATCTAAACTCTATGTCCTCCAGGAGCTGGCATAGTTTTAAGCTCTAATTTGGTAAAATTTATTGCGTGGGAAAGGATTCCCCACTCCCTTTTTACTTAATCATATACTTACACCTGTCACGGGTGCTTACACCCACATCTCGGGTTGCAGTTGCACCTGTGCCACTCTCTGTGGCAGACGCCGCTCTCGCCATCCTCACTCGCCACACTCCTGCCCCCATCCCGGCTTACAAGCTTGCGCATACCCACTTCATAGGGCGTGCGCACTGTCACTCGTAAAAAGGGCCAGGGCACGACTGATTGGCTCTGACCACTTCCCGGTATTCTTTAAAAGCCAGCTTCTCCCAGCATCCCTGTCGATATTTGTGCTATATGCCCTTGAGAAATCTGTGACCTGTGTATTAACCAGCCATTCTGACCCTGGACCTGTTCCCGACTTTGCTCCTTTGCTGCCAGCCCTGACCTACTGCTTCGGCTCTGACCTTGAACCTCTGCTGCCTACCTTGACCTCCTGTCTGTCCCCAAACACGAGATTGGCTGCCACCGCGGACAAGTCGCACCTTTGGAATGACCCGTTGGCACCACGCTGCAGCAAGTCCAACCCACTTTGCGGCGGGCGCCACTTAGATTCTGGTCTCAGGTGTCGGCTTGTGTCACCGTCCACGGTGGTCCAGGGGGTTCACTACCACAGAAGCCTGACACCACCATAGTTTCTTTTGATAATAGAATGTTACAGATATGCAAAGGAATCCTAGCCTGAGGGACTACCTCACCCTCCTCCCTGCTCCATTAGTACTTATGCAGTGACCACTTCCTGTTGTAATCTCAGTACTGAGGGAGCAGGGGGTAAAAGGAAGGAGACAATGGATAACAAATATAAGATGATTACTAAAGTAATGGTGCTTGGATCTATGAGTTAGGCTTCTTGCATGTGACTGTATATGGCAGCTGTATGCTAGTTGAACGAACAGCAACATAGGTGTGCATTGTGCAAGGCACAGTACATGCCATCACCGGAAAAAAGGTAGAACATCTTTAGCTGTATGTATGCTGGACGTATGCCCGGCCCGGGTGCTGCACCGTTCGTGTGACAGGAGCCCAAGTGTCCCTGGTTTATCCTGCTTAATTTTGATGCTAGAGTTCCTTTATCAGTTGAAGTGAATTAATTTTGAAAATATGGAATTTTTTGGACATAGGGTCATTTATTTTTAGACGCTATTATAAATATTAATAATTTGTCAATTTAATTGCATTTAACATTTAAAAGATATGATTTCTATACATTTCCTTGTTTAAAAATATTCACCGCCTTTACCAGCAATGCCACACAAAAGCTAATTATTTTTGCAACATATCAGGCAAAAAGCTTTCATCACAATAAAGTATTTCTTAGTAGAGACATTTCCATTTTGACATTATAAAAATATACAGTGAAAATCTATAAGGCTTTGATTAAATGTTGATACAGCTGATTTTAACACAGCCAAAGCCAGTGACCATAAATGGAATCTAAACAACAGCGAGTAATTACAATGTCAAAGACATGTATACACTGTGTGTTATGTTTCATTGTCTGGCATGCAAATAGACTCTAAGTTTCCTTTACTGTATTTCCAAAATCCCGTGAATGCTAACCAGAGTTCCTTCGTTTATACAAAAGAACAAGGCTCAATCATGTTTGATAAGTTGCAAATTACTGGTAATGCCACAAGTGTTGTTACAGCTGCGGAGAGTGGCCAGAAGGATGTAGAAAATAAAGAAACGGCATGAATCAAACAAAAAAAAAATCCAAACAATTTGAATGATAGTGTATAGAAATGCAAACTCCAACTTCCAGAACAGGTATTTATAAGACTGAGGATATGCCAAAATGAACAGATCCTTAGTTTTCATGTTTATGGGACTGATAACGAGACAAAAGAGAACCATCAAAAGGGTTAATGTGGACGTTCCTGGTTAGTCATCCTACAAGATTATCTTAATGGGAACCTACCATGGAGATTTGGGACGCTAAACTACCCCTTATGAATCGGTGGTTTAGTGTCCCAAATCAAGTGTATGATTTTTAAGCATTTAGGGGGAAAAACATTATACTTGCCTTGTCCTTCGTCATTCAGGGCCTGTGCCATGAGGCAAGTATGGCACATGAACAATGAAACTTGGGCATTTATCCCAGTGTAGGATTTTCTGATGTGAATCCAATTTGCCTCATCTGACTCACATACAGGGCCAGATTAAGGGTCCCAGTGGTATGGAGCACCTCCTTTAGGATGCGGCCCCCCCAGCTCTGCAGCCAATACGGGGCCCCCTCCCACAACGTTATAAGTAAAAAGGTTCCTCATAGTTATACTGTTTAAAAGCTCTAGAGATAGTAGAAACCAAAAAATACTCCCGCCATACTATTTTAAAATGATACCACAATACTGTTACCAATTAAAACTACCATAAGACCAGTATTCCAAACAATAGCGCAACTATTTATAAATGATCCCTCCAAAATGCAGCATCACCACAACATAAAGAAAATACCAACTTCCTGATAATGAACACAAGACTCTATACACAGAGCAGTATTACCAACAATTTACCACATATAAACTCCCCTTACTGATGATCTTTACGGCCATATTGTTATTATACAAACACCACCGAGCAGAGAACAATATCACTAATAGCACCTCTTACCAGGCCCAAATAATAACATTACATCATGATTATCACCACTACATAATGACTGGATAATACTGCAATACTACATAATAACCTACACACAGACCAGTATTTACCAGCATATAGTGACCATATAGTAGTAGATACCAGTCCTGCACAGAGGCCGCAGTGTCATCCAATGACTTACAGGTGAGGTCCCTGATGTTGTCTCTTCCCTTCTTTCTGATCTTCCTGGAGACTTCTTCCATCCATCACTCATCTGTGCAGGTTTATAAAACAGACATGGTTGACATCATCCTATATACTCCTCACATCTGACCCTCACACCACAACTGACCACATTGTGCCCTCACATTTATCATATATTCCCCTCATACCACAACTGACCACACTGTACCCCCACATATATCATATATACCCCTCACACCACAACCGACCATACTGTACCCCCACATATATCATATATACCCCACACACCACAACTGACCACACTGTGCCCCCACATATATTATATATACCCCTCACACCACAACTGACCACACTATACACCCACATATATCATACATAGCCCACACACCACAACTGACCACTACGTGCACCCACATATATCATATATACCCCACACACCACAACTGACCACACTGTGCCATCCACATATCATATATACCCCTCACACCACAACTGTCCACACTATACTCCCCACATATATACTGCCCACACCACAACTGACCACACTGTGCCCTCACCTATATACCCCCCACACCACAACTGTCCACACTGTACCCCTTACATATATACTGCTCACACCACAACTGACCACACTGTGCACCCATAATGCTAGACAAAGGGTTCCCCATAGAGCTTCATTAGGTAGAAATTAGAAATTAGAAATTTATTAGGCAGGGCTCTCCTTTAATAAATAATTAGGTAAGCCCCCCTTAGGAATTTATTAGGCACAGGGTTAATACACACACACAGTGATGTCACAGCACATGGGGTTAATACACACACACAGTGATGTCACAACACATGGGGTTAATACACACACACAGTGATGTCACAGCACAGGGGGTTGATACACTAACACAGTTATGTCACAGCACAGAGGGTTAACACACACAGTGATGTCACAGAACAGGGGGCAAATACACAAAGTGAGTTCACAGCACCAACGTTATCAATAAGAGAATGCATAACAATTATTCCCACCCCATTGCTGGCTCTCTATGGACACTATGTATAGAACAGTACATGTACAGTACAAGCTGAGAACTGTCTAACACTAGAAGTTTAATCAGTGAGTACAATACTGCAGAAGTGGCTTCTAGTACCTCACAGGTGACATGTCTTCTCCTTCAGGGCCAGAATCGACGTAACTTTTGGCTGAAGAATTTTGCAGCAGATGTCTTCAGCTCCCGGCAGCACATGCCCCACACTGTGCACCTAAAAATACCACAGTTACTCACAGTATAATGTCACCTGGATAACAGAATAATGCCCCCCCCCCAAATATACCCCATAATAAAACCACTCTGCATATATCAAAGAACACATTGCGACCCCCAATATATTACTATACTACAGCCCTTGAATAAATAATACTGTACCCCTAATTATATATGTTGCCCCCCAATTGATGACTTAATTTATATGGCCCCCTTTACTGAATTAATGTACCTATTTATAGCCCTCTCTAATATACTGGGGTGCCCCATGCATTTTAGATGCTGCCCCCATCAATGAATTATCTAATATACTGCGGGATTTTTGCAGGATGAGTGGACGTTTTCTTTGCTACCATTGTTACTGTGCAGGACACTGTTAAGGACTGCACAACCTTTTGGTCATTTTTTGTTAAATTTTTTATATGTTGCAAAATAGTAAAAAAGTGGCGTTTCAGACATTTGAGCGCTGTTATCCGTTATGGGGTTCAACACCTTGAATAACCGTTATTATATTTTGATAGATCAAACATTTTGGAATGAGGTGATAGCTAATACGTTTATGATTTTACTTGTTTACTTTTATATCAGTTCTAGGAAAAGAGGGTGATTTGAACTTTTAGGTTTTATTTTAATTTTTTTCCCCTTTTTCATATATTTTTTTCAACTTTTCAGACCCACTAGAGTACTTTAACCCTAGGTTGTCTGATTGATCCTATCATATATTGCCATACTACGGTATGGCAGTATATGGGGATTTTCCATATAATCTATTACAATATGCAAATTGTACATTGTAATAAATTAGCAGGAATGTAACAGCTTCGGGCCTTGTAAAGACCCCAGGCTGTCACCGCAATGGATTGTTGCTCCCCAATGACGTCATGGGGAGCATTGATCGAAACTAAGAAGGGGGCGTACACTCATCTTTTGACTACCGCTGGCGGCATTGCCTCATATTTGTACCGTTTGTGGGTGTTAGCAGTGGGTGTTTGCAGCAACATGCAGCAAAACCCTTGTCTGCATGACAAGACCTCGCTCTGTGATCCCTCTTGATAAATGCTTAACAACTCCATGCCGTAATAGTACAGCGTGGAGCGTTCAGAATTTAATATACTAGAATGAATATTGGAATACTAATAATAAATTATTTGATATGTCCCCCCCCACAATGAATTATTTGATATGCTGCCCCCCCACAATGAATTATTTGATATGCTGCCCTCCCCCCACAATGAATTATTTGATATGCTGCCCCCCCACAATGAATTATTTGATATGCTCCCCCACCCCCCACAAGGAATTAAATGATATGCTGCCCCCCACAATGAATTATTTGATATGCTGCCCCCCACAAGGAATTAAATGATACGCTGCTCCCCCACAATGAATTAAATGATATGCTGCCCCCCACCACCACCAAGGAATTAAATGATATGCTGCCCCCCCCTACCAAGGAATTAAATGATATGCTGCCCCCCCCCCACAAGGAATTAAATGATATGCTGCCCCCCCCACAATGGATTATATGATATGCTGCCCCCCCACAATGAATTAAATTATATGCTGCCCCCCCACAATGGATTAAATGATACGCTGCCCCCCCCACAAGGAATTAAATGATATGCTGCCCCCCCCCACAATGGATTAAATGATATGCTGGCCCCCACAATGGATTAAATGATATGCTGCCTCCTCCCCCACAATGAATTATATAATGTTCTGCCCCCACCATGTTTTAATAGGCCCCCACCATGTTTTTACTGCTATTTGATTAAAAACAAAAAAACTCGTACTCACCTCAGGCTCCTGCATCTTCTTTCTTCAGCCCGCAGCCAGGCAGCAAAAGGGTGCGTGGCCGCGTGATGACGTCACCACGCAGCCGCGCATCCTAGTTCATGGAGCGATGTGGCCGGAAGACAACCCCGGCGCCCATCGCTCCAGTAATAGTGCTCGAGCAGCCGTTTCCGGACGCATCGAGCCTTATACAGTGACGGGCAGGAGCTTCCTGTCTGGATGGACGGAGGCCCCTGCCTGTCTACCAAGGCAAATGACGGGGCCCGCCGGGGCCCCAGCAGGAGCATGAACATTGGCGCTATTGGAGCGCCAGGCCGGGGGCCCCCAACCAATAAATCCGGATCCGGGGGCCCGGCGCTAGCACTCCAATAGCGCCAATGATGATCCGGCTCTGCTCACATATATGTAAGGATAAACTTTTCTCCATGTACAGACTTCAAAAATGTCAATTTGGAACCCTAAGCCACAGGTCCATAAGGAATTGTAGTTGGTTTAAGGTCCCAAATCGACTTGACAGGTCCTCTTTAAAGGGAACCTGTCACCAGGAGACCCATTTTTAGCATCCCACAGTCCCAACGGAGCATAGTACATACACTGCCAAATAGTTTTTGTATAAAAAATAGGTTTTACAGAAAAAAAAGATATGCACAAGATAATGTCATGTGCTATGTGACTAGGCACTTGTCCCCTTGGAGTGGCTGTAGAGGAGCAGTTAAACCCACCCACCCAGCCGTGGGAAACCGCTTCTTTATGTGTCCTTTTCAAATACATGAATAACTCCCATGACTCGGGAGTGGCTATAGAGGAGCAGGGGTTTTTCATATATTTGAAAAGGACACATGGAGAAGCCGTTTCCCAAGGTGGAGGGAAACTGCTCCTCTATAGCCACTCCCAGGGGACAAGTGCCTTGTCACAGAGCACATGGCATTGAAAGGTACTATATAACATCTTTTTTCTGTAAAACCTATTTTTTTTTTACAAAAACAGTGGCTGTATATGTACTATGCTCTGTAGGGACTGGGGAATGCTAAAAATGGGTTTCCTGGTGACAGGTTCCCCTTAAAGAGCACTATTCACTACCTCCAACACTTTGTTTTATTTAATAGTTGTTGTTTGACTGCTTCAGGTGCTGTTGGAATTTTTTTTGCTCACCCCCACAATTCCTGAGAAATCATTTCAGTTGTTTTCACCAATATGCTAATAAGGAAGTCATGTGGACATCATCAGCCTGTCTAATCCAACCACTACAGAGTATTTTACCTTACCTTATCCTTCTGAATATATCTTGATAAGAGATGAGTGAATCCAAGATTTGATTTGCAGACGATTTGCCAAATTTTTCGAAAGATTTGGTGCACGTCTGAATTGAATTGGTCTTCACCAATGTTGCTCCATTTGTCATAGAAATTGGTATTTAATCCCCTCTAGTCCTTGAAGTCATTAGTTATTTTTAAAGGGAACCTGTCACCATGGACCTCACTTTTACTAAAGACAGAAGCCCATTACAGCTGGATTGCAAAGATGTCTTTCTGCCTTTTCTGAGTATTTGCATTACAATATAATTGTATGTTTTAAGTTACCTGGCTTCCTGACAGAATCATGTTCTAAGTCCCAGCTTTGTTTGGGTTTGGCTGCATTTAAAAAAAACATGTGACTTGTCTGTGCTGCTCACCCACCCCTCAGCTCTCAGCCCCCTCCTTTGTGCTCCTGTACAACTCTTCCCTCCTGCTCCTTCACTCACACAGGGGCAGTGCTCACAGGGCAGTGAGCTGACATCTGTGGGAAAGGGGGGAGTTGTACAGGAGCACAAAGGTGGGGGCTAAGAGCTGAGGCCTGAGTGAGCATCACAGACAAGTTACATTTTTTTTAATGCAGCCAAAACAAACCTGAGACTTAGAACAGGATTTGGTCAGGGTGCAAGGTAAATTAAAACACACAGTTGTAATACAAATGCACAAAAAAGGAAGAAAGATATCTTTGCAATCAAGCTGTAATGGGCTTCTGCAATCTGTCTCTAGTGAAAATGCGGTCTCTGGTGACAGGTTCTCGTTTATAATTTTATTCATTTTTAACTATTTTTTTAAATTTTTCCTCAGCCAGCACCCTTCTCTTTTTAATCACGCCTGCTATGCTAAAAGATTGGCTTAAGTGAGGTAAGAAAGATTCCTATTCAGTTTGGTGCCTGAAAATTGGCATATTTGTTCCAAATCGTACGAGAATGAATTGATATTTGACATCTGAAAAAGAAGGATCAGACATGAACATTGATTTTTATCACGTTCAAACATTTGTTGCAGAAGTTTTCAGCCAAAATTCATCGGAGGTGCTCCGTCCTGACAAATTCTGCCCACTGATCACACCTACCCATCCCCTTTCCCAGCACCTGATAAACATTGAAACTAAACTGACCGGCGGCAGAATGGGAGGGCAGGAGAAGGTAAGTACAACTTTTTTTTAACGCCAATCCCCAGGTTACCTGTAAATTTTAATTGCAATAGGACAACCCCTTTAAAGAGAACAAGCTTGATTAACATGAGCAATTTACATGACAGTAGTTTACTATTCATAAATACATCCTCCACAATATTCATGATTAACTTATTTTGCAATGCAAGTCACCAAGTTGTATTACAATGTTCTTTATGGCTGTAACATCAGTAGACTATATATCACAGACTGGGTTTGGCATTTACCGCACAACTCCCAGACATATGGAATTCCCTGCGGTCCTGCATGCATGTTATATGAGCATAATCTTCATTTTAGGGATAGGCCATAGTGTGCATTTTCAAGAGACATTTTTAAGCCTGTTTTAACTTAAAGATGTTTCCAGTTTAAAAAACGGATAAATGGATCTAGGACATGTTTACGGCTCAGTTGACACTTCTGTCGTGATTTCTGTTTCTAGTATCTGCCTAGAAAAGTAAAAATCCCATTGAAATCAATGTAAAAGTACAGCAACGTTTCGGCTCAATGAGAGCCTTTTTCAAGCCTTGATAGATAGATAGATAGATAGATAGATAGATAGATAGATAGATAGATAGATAGATAGATAGATAGATAGGGTATACATAGATAGATATAGATAGCAACTATTATGAGGGACGGATAGATAGACAGATAAAAATAGCTATAGATCAATGTATTTAAGTAAAAGTAAAAGGGTAATTAACTGTAGAAAAAAACTGATTCTTCACAAAAAATGGATACTAGGTGACACTAACTGAAATATATGTGTCCGTTATTTTAACCAGGAAATGTTAGGGTATTAGTTAAATTAACGGACACTATGTCATCAGTTACTGTCAGTTTATCTACCTTTATTCATTATCCGTTTTTTTTAACGGAGATAAAGAATGGATATGCTGACAGTATTGTGAACTTAGCCTAAGTCTGTTCAGATATGTTTCTCCCCTTTCTATGAAAAACTGCAGCAAAAAAGCTGCCTGATTAAACACACACTTTTTTAGATGATGTAAAAACTGTAGTGACACGTTTCAAACTACTCAGAGCTCTAAATCATAGTATAAAATGTTTCCATTGAATCCACAAATAAGCACAATTAACATAAAAAAATAGTTTCACCATTTTTTATGTCATACAAATCAATTTTAAAAATATGAGTCTTATTCTTTGCTCACATATTTGTGTGGGCCTCTCTATGCTATCAATTACCCAACTCATAGCACAGTGATATAGCTGTTTCAACAAACTGAGACCCCTATTTGTGTTGTGATCTTCTTACCCCAAGGCAGAATCACTGTGAACACCCGTTTTTCTAGACCTTCCTCAATCTGTACCGCAACATTAGCTTTACAAGCAGCTCCCCTGGTTACTGATTAAAGTTAGTTTTCTTCCATATATGATTCATTTGTAGCCCACCCACTAACTGTAATTAAAAGGGGGTTATAAGCTATGCTCTCTATCTAAACACAAATGTTACATTAACCATTGGGTTTTCTGAAAAGAAAGTCTCCAACATATAGCTAAATTTTATTTTAATATAATGAGGGAGACTTAAAAAAAAAAACAATTAGATAGAAACCCAGCATCAAGACAGGGAAGAAGTACAAACCCTGCATTTCTCACATCCTCTGTTCTTGCCTACTTGCCAGCCCTGTGCTAAACCACAGACAAGAACTGGGTGGTAATCCTTAATCTGGATAAATTGACAAACAAACTCAAAACAACAAGGCAAAGTGAGACAAACCGAATCAAAACCAAGATAGCAGCAAGGTGCAAATTTGTAAGGCAGAAGAATAGTCAAGGTACAGGCAATAGATCAGGCTCACAGCAAAACATAGCAGAAGATTAAAAAATCACCAGGAGCCAGGAAGACAAGGTATCTGCATATGGGTTAAGCTGCAATATATAGAGCTATTAAACACTGTCCCAGAAGCTGATTGGTGCAGCTCTCTCATAGAACTTTGCTGAAAATTTGCTGACTGTCAATCACCCAGCCCCAGCAAAGCATTACACCCAGCTAAGGGACCTTGATCTGCAGAGCAATTTTTTGAACCAGTTCTAACATGCAGTAAATTCTACTAAACTATATTTTAATATTATCATGCTTCGCTCTATCTTCAGATATGGATGAGCCAGCAAGTATTGATTACTTGGACTAAGCACCTTTTGCCTTTTGTAGACAATGATAGGGAACAACTTGGAGAATGATGCTTGCTTTTTCCTCACCTTCCTAGCAAAATCCCAAAACGTGTTTAGATCACTATTCCTGTGCTTGTTTGCCTTATCAGATATCAAAATATATCGTACTACAGAGCGGACCATTTATCTGCACCAAGTCTCCCAGTTCCCTCACTGTCCTACAGAAATATCTCTTAAGAAAAATGTATTTCAAATGTATTTCATCTTATCCACGACTGGTCACAGAAGGCAATAAAGATGTGCATATTCATACTGTTACTGCAACCAGGAGTGTTGACCCCTTCCCTCTCCATAGAGATACACAATGCACGGCGTTGTAACACAGGGAAAGATAGGACATGTCTTATCTTTTCTCAGTAAATGGAGCAGTACGGTGCCGCTAGTGTGCAGCACCATCCCGCTCCATGCACCCATTGACAGCCCATAAGGAACGTATATATACGGCTCCAAGCTTGTGGCTGTATACATACGTCCCCCAACGGTTGTGTGAATGCAGCCTTAGATGGGTATTTATCTTAAAGCAAGGTGGGTAAAATATAACTTTTATTCAAAATCATTAAAATTTACTTAATATACCACAATACAAACAAAATGCTATCATCATATGAGCAACCGCATGTGAGGTAACAACCAGTGCTATGTGATGCTCAGCAAATGTCAAATCAAATTAATCAGAAGGACAGCAAAACTTAGCATATTTGTATATAGCTATCCAGTGATAATTGAAAGACTATCTACATATCATAGGGCCACCAGATCAGATAAACCCACTATATAGTATTCCCAACAATTAGATATTGATATTAGGAGTGGGCACAAGGTGGGCACAATGTCAATGTGGGCATACACACTTAAATAACAGAAGGCATGTTCTTACCGTCCGCCAATCCGTGTGGAAAAAATGGGAAAAGCATAGGGCTATCTTACCATTCCTGGAGATATCAGGTCATCGGCTCCTGCAGTTCATGCGGAGACCCTATATAGCCCTAAGCTTAAGATTACCCTTTAGGTGCCCAGACTCCCGTCCTAACAAGGACGGTCCACAGCTATCCCTGCTGGATGCTTTGCCCTAGCTAGATAGTCTCCAAAGAACAACAATCCCAACGCGTTTCCTCTGCTGTAGGGATATAGATAGAATTAGACTGATCCTTTTCTGAAAATAATAAAAGATTTCGGGTACATAAAGTGATATTTCTAGCAGTGATGCATCCTCAGTTTCAGTAAGTCATTACAGGAGGCGATGCATTAATTTAAAAAAAGAGAGGAAAGGGAATACAGTGCCTAGAAGAGAGGCTAACAGAAGAGCTCAATCAAGATTATACCATAGGTACAGCAGAGATTAAACTTCTAAACCAAATATGTCAGGAATAAAAGAATTTTTTGCAGAAGTAAACAATGCATATTATTCTATATATTAGTCATAGTCATGTAGACCATTTCATGTTAGAGGGGAATGTTTTATGTGTCTATAAATGCAGCGAAGCTCAAGGTTTCGTTAGGCCCTGCTGGGGCTACCGTTCCAAGTCTATAAATCCACCTTGTTTCCATCTGGAGGATCTTTTTGTCCCAGTTTCCTCCTCTTACACTTCGTGGTAAATGGGCGATACTGTGAAATCTCAAAACATTTACGTCACCCTGATGGTGGTCAAGAACATGTTTGGCAACTGAGGTGTCCCTGGAGTGTCTGATGTCAGCAAGATGTTCACCAATTGTCTCTGGGATTAACAACATTACCCAGAATGTGGGGATTTATCTGGACAGAGTACTGAGACCTTATGTGGAATCTCTTCAAACTTACACTCGAGACTCATTAGATCTTCTGAGAAGACTCGACGGGGTATTGGTAGAGAAGGATTGGCTTCTGGCGTCAATTAACGTAGAAGCCCTTTATTCCTCAATTCCCCATGAAAAAGGTCTTTATGCAGTCGCCCATTTCTTAAAATCAAGAGGTACGCAATTCAGACAGCATGATGACTTTGTGCTTAGATCCCTCATGTTCTGTCTCACTCATAACTATTTTTTGTTTGACGGCAAATTCTATCACCAGCTCAGGGGCACGGCCATGGGTTGGCCCTGTGCGCAAACCTATGGCAACTTGCTCCTGGGCTGGTGGGAGGATGCCGTCATTTTTACGCAAGAAAATTCTTTTTTTCAGCACATTGAAATTTGGTTACATTATATTGAGGAAGTACTGGTAATCTGGAAAGGATCTAAGGGCTAAATTAATGCATCGCCTCCTGTAATTACTTACTAAAACTGAGGATGCATCACTGCTAGAAATATCACTTTATGAACCTTCATTCTTATATCAAAACTATGTGTTGCTTAAAGAATAGTAAATACTCATATACGCGACTCTATTGTTTTGGTTTTTCCCTGGTTTTATTGACGGCCGAGCTGGAGCGGGGCTTCTACTTACTATTCCGGACATCGCGTCATAATCCCAGGGCTCCGCCCCACTGAATCACGTGACAAATGCGGAAACGAGCGGTTTGAGCGCGCCGAACGCTGTATAAACAGCCGGACATGCGCAGATTAACGCTGCACACGCCAGCTGAGCTTCCGGTACTCACTATGCCGGGCTGCACTTGGAATGGAGCCACTGCTCTGTTTTAATAAGATTAGCTATACATCTTTTATTATTTTCAGAAAAGGATCAGTCTAATTCTATCTTTATCCCCTGATGAATCTGCACTACAGCAGAGGAAACGCGTTGGGATTGTTGTTCTTTGGAGACTATCTAGCTAGGGCAAAGCATCCAGCAGGGATAGCTGTGGACCGTCCTTGTTAGGACGGGAGTCTGGGCACCTAAAGGGTAATCTTAAGCTTAGGGCTATATAGGGTCTCCGCATGAACTGCAGGAGCCGATGACCTGATATCTCCAGGAATGGTAAGATAGCCCTATGCTTTTCCCATTTTTTCCACACGGATTGGCGGACGATAAGAACATGCCTTCTGTTATTTAAGTGTGTATGCCCACATTGACATTGTGCCCACCTTGTGCCCACTCCTAATATCAATATCTAATTGTTGGGAATACTATATAGTGGGTTTATCTGATCTGGTGGCCCTATGATATGTAGATAGTCTTTCAATTATCACTGGATAGCTATATACAAATATGCTACGTTTTGCTGTCCTTCTGATTAATTTGATTTGACATTTGCTGAGCATCACATAGCACTGGTTGTTACCTCACATGCGGTTGCTCATATGATGATAGCATTTTGTTTGTATTGTGGTATATTAAGTAAATTTTAATGATTTTGGATAAAAGTTATATTTTACCCACCTTGCTTTAAGATACTAAGTCTATGTTGGTGGTAGGTACAGCTGGTGGCCCTGTTTAACCCAAACGGCGACTGTGGCATCTGGCCTATTTTACATAACTTAGATGGGTATTTATCAAGGTTTGTACTGGCATACAAGCCTCAATTCATCGAGCATGCCAGGAATTGTTGCTATTTCCACCATTACAACATCTCAATGCCAAGTGGGCATGGAGTGCATTGAGTGAGATATGTGGCACTGTGGAGTGAGCCGGCAGGCCCGAAGCCAGCACCCGGCTAACCTGGGCAAGTGTCGGTGTGTATACAGGAGGGGGGGGATGTGTATACAGGCAGGGAGGGAATGTGTATACAGGAGGGGGGGAGGAATGTGTATACAGGAGGTGGGGGAATGTGTATACAGCGGGGGGGGGGGGATGTGTATACAGGAGGGGGGGTGTATACAGGATGGGGGGGATGTGTACACGGGGATGGGGGGAGGCAGTGTGACTACTGGAGGGTGGCCCATAAAGGGACCCACTGGGGCTCTGTCGCCCAGGGGCCCACTAAAACCTGGAGCCGGCAATGTGAGCCGGCATGGGGCATTCCCCTCCCCACTAGATATAGGCTGTGCCCATTCCTGGTGCAGTTTGTAGCACAATTCTGGAAGCAGGTTCCAGAATTCTACGCCAAGTCACAGAACTCTACGGCAGAATTCCGCCCAGGTGGCTCCCAGATATATCAAGAGGCCTGAGCCGTGTTAGGGGCAGGGGTAACATCAAGCGCTGGCACACTATACACCACAGTTTGATAAATCTCCCCCTTGTAGTTGTTATTTATGTTTAACTTTTGCATTTTCATAAAATATCTCACATAAACATATGTGTTCCCATGTTTTTCAGCTTAAAAAAAAACCTTAAAAGTCTAATTATAGATCATTTTTAATAATCTGACAAGAAAAAAATTCACAACAATATTGGATGCTTTTCTGTTACACTTTCAAGTGCAGCTGCACAACTCTCTGGATTCAATTACCATCCGCACTGTAACCACAAAAGGCATATTTCATCATTGTCTTTTTTACAAACCATTTACTGCTTTGTCTTGGGAATTTTGGGATGCACAAAGAATTTCATCTAGAATAAATGTGTGCCCAGACTGGGGATGTGTTGGTCAGACATAAGACATATTTATTTGCCTGGTCACTTTAGTTATTCTTTATTGAATTATTTTATTTTGTTTTGGTATTACATCTCATAGTGTGTAGGCACATACATGTCTCTGGTTGGATCATGTTCTATGAAAGTTAAAAATGAAGGGCTAAGACAGTAATTCGTGGAAACTCAAAATCTTGCCAAAAACTTAAGACAGAACAGATCCCATTGCATAAGAAATAAATCCCACCTCTTTACCTAACTCTGATGCCCATTCATGCCTCCGGCCCCCGGGGTGGAGTTCTTTTCTTTTTTTCTTTTGGATAATTCATGGACAAAAAAATTGCAAAAGCTTTAATTAATCCATTGCTATTTATTTGACTCTGATCAAAGGTATTTTACTGCAGAATTGGTCTATTACTTCATAATAATAAAAATAGATCAAGAATTGTAGAAGAGCTTTAAAGGGAACCTGTCATCAATAACAGGCATAATAAAAATTACTCTCCCCCTACTGTGCCTTTGTTAAAAAAAAGTGCCATCTTAAACTTGCCCCCTCCTACCAGTTTTTAAATTTTTTCTGCCTTTGTCTATAGTGGCCCTGCCCACCACCATTCCGCTCCACCCATCATGGGGTGGATGGAAGGGTGACAAGATCTTCAGTTTCCCACACAGTGTTCACTGCTAAATACACCATGCAGTGTGAGAGATAGCACTCTGGTAAGTGCAGGAAGTGAATAAAGAGAGGATTTACTGTCTGTTAAAATCTGAAGATCTGAAGAAACACTGAGTTGTCAATCAAAAAAGGATGTATGGTTCAGTGGCAACCTGGAGAAAGCGTGGCTTTACTCTTTAAAAGTTAACTCTTCTCTTCTCATTTACATATCAGAAAAATGGCTGTGCAGAACAGGGGCGTTACTACAGTGGTATCGGCCATGGCAGCTGCTACGGGGCCCACAGTGTCAGGCGGCTCCACCACTTAAACTGCTACATTGAAGAATGGTGGATGTGCACCATTATACACATATTTTTCTGCACATTGGGACTTACTTACTAAGGGTCACGCTCTGCACTTTTGTTGCACAGTTTTCGGGGTTTGCGCGGCTTTGACAGATATTTAACAGGTGTCTACACTAGGATGTAAATATGAGTACATAAAATATAAATGTATGCATGTGTGCAACAGTGTATAAGTGTGTGTGATTGTATAAACATGTGTGAATATACAAATTTGTATGTATTGGGAGGCCCCATGCAAAAGTCTGTTATGGGGCCCTTCCTCTTCTAGTTATGCCCCTTCTGCTTGCACATGTATTTATAAGGTTTCTGCTCCAGTTTTATGTTGTGGCTGCACTCTGTCCGACAAGACAGAAAAAATGTGCACCTAATGGGGCGTGTTAGTGCTGCGGAGATTACAGCACATTTATTACATGCGCACGCCACAATATTGCAGCATGAACAAAGTGCACCAAAAGAAATGGTGCACACTTCCCGAGCAGTGCATGGGGCGCCAAATGCATGAAGACTGGGCACAAGTTTTGTTTAATCTACAATTATAGCACAACATGAGTTGTGTGTCTAGGCAAAAATCCCAAATAAATTTTATTAAATTCACAGATAAGCTAAATACACCAATAAAAGCAATTAAAATAGTGCATAAGAACACTTGTAATCATGTGGAACACAACCCGAATTATTGTGTCCACATAGTGCCTGTACATGCACAAATTGTAAAATGGCAATCACTCCCCCCTTTGACTGTTACCACCTCAAATTCTATAATACAGGCGGTCCCCTACATAAGGACACCCAACTTACAAACAACCCCGTAGTTAAAGCCGGACCTTTCTGCCCACTGTGACCTCTTGTACAGCTCTCTGGAGGCTTTACTATAGTCCCAGACTGCAATGATCAGCTGTAAGGTGTCTGTAATGAAGCTTCCTTGGTTCCATTACAGCATAAAATTTTGAAACTTCATTTGTCACTTCATTTGTCACTTCATTTGTTGCTATCTACAATTATAAAATATACAGTTTCGACTTACATGAGAATTCCTGTGCACAAGGCTTTGCATCCCACGCGTTTCGTCACAAGCAGTGACTTTACATGAATCTGCCGCACACTCCACAGGCAAACTATTCTTAGTACAGACTGCACCAGTTTTGATAAATGTGGCCCAATGTGTACATAAAAATTGGAGAATAAAAGGAAGTGTATTCAACCTCTGTACGCATCCCCATCACTTTTAATTTGGCAACTCTTGATATTTCCACCGCTGTGAACCTCACACCGGATATACCAGGAGGCTCTGGCCCAGATTATTTGTACACCAGGTCCTTCCTGGCATAGACCTGTGATATAACCTGCACCAGGAACCTGGCACAGGCTACAGTTAATGCGCTGGGTCCACTTGCCATGGAGGGGGCATAAGAGGGGGAGTCTTGAGTCGCAATTTCTGGCCGGGCACCAGAAATTGCAACTTTTTCATGGCTTACACGTCATAAATGCCCCCTATAACTTTTTGTAACTTTTTTCCAGGATTTACTGTTTTAGCAAATTCCATAAGTAATCACTTTATCTGCATTATAAAGACTTTATCAGTGAAATCCAGTAGCAGAACAGAATTATAGTAGATGGAATAATCTGCTGTAAATCTGTTTTAACTAAAGGTCTTTTAAGGGCTTATCATTGCCCAGCACCCTTACTTAATTTAAGGGTGTTTTTTTATTATGTGAATTACTTCAACATGCTAACTGTTTTTAATTATTTCCTTCTCCATTGACCAGCACAGTCGTTTTCTTTCATATTGTTTTAATGCTATAATGTCTACTGTTTTGTCCTGTTATGTTGTCATTTAGATTTATTAGGGCTTGCAACACCTTTCATTGAACCAAAAAGTGCAATTCCTCAAAGACCCAAATATCTCCTTGTAGAATGTTTGTAGAATATCTCGGAGACCTCCTGTGTTTCTCATGTTTGCTTTTGGGGAGAACTCCTGTAGCTTTCGAAGTGCTTGTAGGTTGCCAGGAAGTCCCTTGTTGCTCGATTTTACGCTGTGATGAATCTACTGCTCTTCTGGACCGGTGCTGCTCCTTAACCTTTGTACTAGTTTATACAGTAATGGATGACTGTATATGGCGAGAAATTAATTCTAATATAATGTGCTATGAATAACATGAAATAGCGATCTGTCTCCAGAGCGTCCCAGATAAATATATTAAAATGTATAAAACAATCGTACATGCACCACAATTGTCATTTCCAAATGATTAATAGCAATGTTATTCATGTTTTCTTACAGTCCTCCCACAATTGGGAATTGGAGATGTCTTGTCAAGAACAGAATGCTATTATATACCGCAGACCATCAAACAAGGCTAAGCATATGTAATTCAGCATGATCTAATCCCGCGTAGAAAATCCGAGGGGAATCGGTAGTATACCAAACAAACAATGTCATTAAACGCAACCAAAAAATGGAATTTGTGGCTCTATTGTGAGTCATATAATCCAATAGTCTATTTTTTTTTAAACAAATAGTCTAATTTCCCATCAAAACATGAAGTTCTTAAATTCAATGCTATATGAGAAGTCTTCTTGTGATATTTACAATAACCGAGAAATGAGTCGATTTCTGTGTATATCTGACATATAAACTTTCCGAGTTATTTATAAACTGTGTGTTTATGCTTATGATATCCTGCCAATAGTTCTCAGTTCCAGGGTTTCTGATGCAAAGAATCAAGATCTGTTACTTAAATGCCAAAGGTGAGAAGAATGTAAATCTCCAAAAGGAAAGTCATGGGAAATCTCCATGCAGCTGCAGTGTCGTCTTGCAGACAAAAGTAAGATTAGTCAGTGTGTAGACATATGGGTTTAGTCAAAAGCTGAGCTCGCTCAAACTGATTTTTTTTTTCAATGAAGTAGCCTCAAGATAAAAAAAAAGGGAAGAAAAGTTTTACGTTTGATTTAAAAATTTGAATATCTGGTTTAAAATGTAGAAAATTCTTATATAAGAGAAAAAGATGTGTAAATAATAGGACTAATAACAGTGAATTTTAAAACAAATCATTTTGAATAAATTGGGGGGGTTTAATAGATTGCTTTTGGGATTGAATGATTACAGTATATACTTGTGTATATGCCGAGTTTTTCAGCACAAAAAACGTGTATTATACAAGTGTAAAAAAGATAAACTTACATACTCACCTTCCGGCGCTCCCAATGCTCCATGCCTCTTCCCGATGCTTCCCACGACTCCTCTTCTTCGAGGGAGCCATGCAGAGCTTTGGGAGCACCGGAAGGTGAGTATGTAAGTAAATTTTTTTAATACGCCGGGGGACATTTCATTAGTAGTGGGAGGCTGGCTGCATGGGGAATTTCATCATCAGTAGGGGGCTGGCTGCATAGGGCATTTCATTATGAGTAGAGGCACTGGCTGCATGGGGCATTTCATAACTGGGGACCGGCTAATTGGGCATACAGGCGGGCTGTATTATATAGGGATGAATGTCAAACAGTGCATTAGAGGTGACCCCACACAATTTCAGTAACACACTTATGGATGGAAACAACACATAGGCAATAAAACTTTTTAATAAAGCTTAGTACATAAAAGATGTTACCAGTGATCGTCCAGCACAGAGAAAACTTCCCCACGCGTTTCGCCTAACTCGTAGGCTTCATCAGGGGTATCCAACAGAGTAAATGTGCTCACCTTAAATGCCTTTGGGTGTCATATGAAAGATAAGAATCTTGTCTTCATCTTCATCAAATCTTCTTATTTCATCAAGTCCTAGTTGAAAATGTGAGCTGCAGATATAAATCCAAGCCTGATACAACATGAGATTCTTACTATTCATGTGACACTAAACGCATGTTTCTAGGTGTTATAGAAATAAAGCTCCGCAACTCTTACAACGCTGAGAGATAGGGACGGGGGGGAGGAGCCGGCCACATTGCGGACCAGAAGTTCCCTGTGCGCGGCTTCTGTGCCCCTGTAAACAAACGGGGGCACGGATCAGATGGACCATGGCGCGGGACAACCGCCGCGCCGGACGAGGTAAGTAGATGTTTATTAATTTTAAATAGCCCTCCCCAGCCCGACCCTCAGTAATTTTTAACAACCAGATAACCCCTTAAATCCCCTACCAGAGAACTGGTAATTTAATGGGGTAAATTCTGGTAACAGGTCCCCTTTTAGTTTATCAGGCTTATAAATTTTGGCTGATAGAAATTACTGAGGAGGATACTGCTATGGTAAACTGGCCTAGGACTTACCCAGAAGCAAACCTATATACAGCACATCAATCTCAGTTTGGTGGTCACTGCAAATATAAAGATTATTTTTCTTTTTATAGCTAAATTTGCCTCTAATTTACGGCTAAATAGTCGGAAAAATACACCTGCTCTGAGCAGCTGCACTTGCAAAAAGCCTCCTTTTTCATTACTGGAAACAAAAGTCTTTGCTTTCCAACTCAAAAATTAACTGAATGCAGCATGAAAAAATACTTCAGCGCAGTTTTAAAATTCTACATTTCTCAAGTAACGGCTTCATAATTTTCTATAGGATCTTTTCTTTGAGTGGGATTATTGTCAATCTTAATCTGCAGATCTGCAAATGTTATCAGACTCCATTTCCTGTACATTATAATGGCAAAAAAGGCAAAGACTAATTTGAGCAAGAATTTATTTATTTCTTTTACATATCTGTAACTGTTAGTCCTGCACTTACATCACAATGTGTAGTCCGGACATTGTACAAACTGATACTTTATGTGCAAAAATGAAGCCCTGAACGTTCTGTCACCTTTTTTCAATCTTGTTTCATTCTTGGTCACAAATGAGATCTACTTTGTAGGGTAATAATTTGAGACAAATTTGGCACAAAATTAGGCACAAATAAATCGGACATTCCACAATTCAAAAACTCATTTACTAAGGCAAAACGACATCAATTATAAATCACAAGCCAAAAAAAAAAGAACAAACCAGAACAAATAAATGAACCTGAAAAACATTGGGGCATTTTCGTCGGGTTTCCCAACTTTTTGGGAATCACGCCGGCTTTCACGCGACACAAATCGGGAGGCAGGCCGTCGGACGATCTGACGGATTCGAACAGCGCACATTTAACATTTAAAATTGTGTTGCAAACCAAGCACTTACATGCATCGGGAAGAAGAAGGTGAAGTCCGGCGGACCTGATCAGGGAATCCACACATGCAGGATATCGGGTGCACGCTCATAATGAATGGAGGCAGACTTCATCCTCGTCGGACATTCGGGATCGGGGATCGCGCAGGGTCCGGGTAAGTAAATATGCCCCATGATGATTAATGCCCCGCCTGATGTCCATCCAGTTCAGTGATGACATTGGTTGATTTGCTGCAGTATGATTGTGCCAGAAGTTGCTGTCATATCTGAAACCGAATCCATGACCTCACTGATCCTGTGCAATGCATGACATCATCCCTGCTGAGGCTAGTGATTTGCTGCAGTGATAATCTGGATGTAAGACATGTAATAAAGCAAAATAACATCAGGATAAACACTTGAAAGGTGAGAAATTAAAAAGTTGGTGTTTTTGCACCATTTTAAATTCATCTATTTTTTTTTACATACCGTATATGTTGTATCTGTCGCATAATTTGGCATCTGTTTAAACACTTTAAAAACTTTTAGGTTTTTTTTTCACTTCCACTTCCTGCACCTTTTGAAGCCATTTCCTTGTATCCTTACCAAGATACAGAATTTTAATATCCATATTTGGGCATAAAACGGCGGAGACAGATTGATGCATACTCTGTAACATTTTATGCACATGTCGTTCATAGAAACCAATGTTAAAAAAAAGTATACATTTTCCAAAAGAACATGATAAACATAACAGGTCACTTTTTTCGCAACCAAAAAAGAAAAAGATGAAAAAACAGGATACAGATGCACAACAAATGTACACTGTGTGGGCATCCATTTTTGTCCATAGACATGAATGGATTCGTCATAGCACATATATAGCACACGAAAAACGTCTCCGTTAGCAATATGCAAAAATCGTGATGTGAACCCAGCCTTACCTGGACAATGAGAGTAAATTATTTCAAAGTCATAGGCAAAGTCAAAGGGCCAGAAATTGTGACTTCTGTACCATTTTACTTGTTTGGGTCCTCGGTTTGCACCCAGACAAACTCTCGATACATGTGCTGCCTCGTAGATACGTACAACCCAATGTTAAAGAATAGGGTTAAATTGACAGCTGCTCCTTTGTACCATGCCAGAATCTCTAGTTTGAAGGTCTGGGAAAGAGATAGGCATCAGCAGTAAAACAAACTATTTTCTGGGATGAACATTCGTGTGTTGGGTGAGAGGAACTTTCTCCAGACACAAAACAGTTGTTAGTTTATTAGTAAGATCCGGAAATGCATCTTGTTACAAAATTGGTCAAGTCAAGTTAAAGCCAAGTAATTTGAAACACGTTGCCTCATCTTATCAGTATACAGGCAAACCATGACATAAGGACTTACAGATGACTCCTAGTTACAGTAACAATACAGTAAATGCGCAGTGCCAATGCCTTAGATAAGTAACCAATAGAAATCCTGGCACTCACGATTTTCATCAGCTTGTGTTTTTAATGGAAAAAAGAAAGTTTACAGCATGAAAAATGGAGGGACAGTCCCTGCATTTTTCATGCTGTAAACTTTCATTTTTCCATTAAAAACGCAAGCTGATGAAAATTGTGACTCCTAGTTACAGACCTCTCTGACCACTGTGACCTTTGGTGATCGTCGTTGGAGGCTGATAATGTACTGAATTTGAGCCCTAGGCTGCAATGATCTACTATTGTAGAGTTATCAAAGATGGCTGCAATAAAGTTTGTTAATCGTTGTTGTCAAGACAACCCAAAATTTTGAACATTAAATTGCCACAGGGTCAAAAAAGAACTGCACTTACAAAATATACCAGATCCACATAGAAACTCACCTTAAGATAAAAACCCAGCAGAACCTATGTTGTACATAACCTCTCGTACAAGATGTCAACTTATCTGCCGTTTCCCACACAGTGATCACTGCTAAATACACCATGCGGTGAGAGGCACATCATTCTAGTAAGGACAGGATGGGGACAGGAAGAGGACTTCCTGTCCGCTCAGGCTGAGATTTGAAGAGACACAGAGCTGTTAATCAAAAGAAGGAGGCAGAGTTAACTGGCTGCCTGGAGATAACGTGACTATTCAGAATATGACTCATCTGTACTCACTTGCATATCAGAAATTTAAGGCTGGCTGCCTTCCTTCTAAAAAAAACTTTTAATATTATGCTAATAAGCATGAGATGTCTTTTCACTGGTTGTTACAATGAGCAAAACATGTCTCACCCAACCCTCTGTACCCTTGCTCCTCGCTCTGCCAGTGTAATCTAGTGGGAGCAGGAAGAACAGGGGAAGGGGAGACCTGCTCTGCTCATTGTAAAAGCCTGTAAAGCTACAGCACTGAGGGGTTCTGGAGACACCCCCTGAACCTCCAGACTCGTTAGCATAATTTTTCAAGTTTATTTTAGAAGAAAGGAGGCCATGGATAACAACTATAAGAATATTACCACAGTCACGGCGCCTGGTCGATGAGTTATTGACCCTTGTTTATCATGATGGATTTAATGGTAGATTTCCTTTAAGATCTGCCATCTTGAAACACAGTTAGAGCTAGACTCATTTTATATATAGGCAACGTAAGCCAACGCCATATCTTGCCGTATTTTTTCACCATATCAATCAAGGACTAGTTGAGTAGCTCCTGTAAACAATCACGTTGTTGACCAATCCTAAAATCAGCAGGTTCTACTAACTTCTATCTAATGCACATGTCCAACTCCAAGATATGGCTTTAACCTACTGATAAATCTCCTTCAGGTGGTGATAGTCTCTTTAGACATTTATTCTAGAAGTGTTATTTCATTTAGCAACATGCGAGGCTCACAATGAAATATTGGATTCCTCTATGTCAGTGGCTGTCACTAAAATTTCATTAAATTCCTAGTTTGGATACAGTATCTAAAGTGAACCCAGAACTGATAAAATGAGAAAATCCAAACTACTCTACCACATCCATTTGTGCCTTAGAATAACAGGCCATAAATACTATATATACAGTGCTCCAGATTCCAAGAATTTTATATGCTGTAATTTAATCCTTTGGAAACCAGAGGATATTAAATGAACCAAACTGTCTTAGCTTGAAATCTCCGATTTTGGACAAGTCTTTGATGCTAACATTTATAACTCTTTGATGTCTCTACATTGTTTCAGAATTAATAAAAAATAAGACCTTGGAAATCATTTTGGGATTACAATAACAGCAAAATTATGATGAATGTCACAGTGTAAAGGAGGCTAAAAAAAAGACAATAGCATCTCGGGACATTTATCACATGAGCGTAATTGCTGTTCCTCTACTGGCCAGATCCGAGATGTTCTTGTAGTCTACACAGGGAATTAGATATTCTGAATATTGCTGTTCAGTACACCTTCCCACATCTGTAGCCAAAAACTTTCCTCACATAACTCATAAAGACATGTCATAAATATATACATTTATATTAAAGGAAACCTACCACTTGAAGTGGTAGGTGTAAGAAGGAAATACCGAGCACCAGCTCAGGGTGAGCTGGTGCCGGAGCTTATTTTTGTTAGTGTTTTAAACCACTGTATCGCAGTTTAAAACACTTTTTAAACGTTATAGTAGAAACTGCTTCGGCGCACCATGCGCGCGACCGTGCGCGCAGCTACATAAGAAGTGAAGGAGAGCAGCACGCACCGTCGCGCGCATGGTGCGGCGAACGCATACCTCCGTGCGCCGAAGCAGCTTCGGCTATAAAGTTTAAAAAGTGTTTTAAACCGCGATACAGCGGATACACCTGCCTCTGAATCTGTAGACTCCATAAATTTAATCTGACTACTGCAGCTAAGCCTACATAAACATGCGTATTTCCAAACTGTGGTCTGATATTTGCAGTCCAATGGTCATCATTGTGTAACGTCCACTCATAGTCCAATGTCAGTAGAAAGGACGGTCCGAGCTGTGCAGGAAAAGGACCTGATCCTTTTGGTCAGGGCTATGTGTAAGACCATTGAAATACAAGGGTCCATGTGCGTTGTGTGTAAAACAGCGTAACATGCAAGATAGAAATAATATTTTGGAGAGGTTTATAGGGCTATTCCTTTTAATGGCCTATTAAGATTTTACCGCTGGGGGGGCAGTGGCTGCAGCAACACTACACAGAGGAGGGAGCTGGAAGAAGAAAGCTCCACCCATTGCGTACAATTAGGGATGGATTCATTTATGTCCATCTTATGTGTAGTGGGGCTGCTGATTGCAGAGTGGGGAGGGGGCTTGTTTTCTCAACCCTACTGTTCACATATTAATGATCTGTCCTTGGAATAGGTGACACATATGCATGGCCTGAAAAAAAACTCTATCCCAACAGACCTTTTATATTAGCACATTGGTTCTAATTTACTAAAACACTGAAGCTAATTGCTTACAGCATATTTTTTTGACAGATTACAGTTCTATATACCGTATAAACTTGAGTATAAGCCGACCCCAGTGTAAGCTGAGTCCCCCCAAATAACTGGGCAAACTTATTGACTTGAGTATAAGCCTATAGTGGGAAATGCATTTGTCACAGCTCCCCTAAATAATGTGTTGCCCCTTGCAGCCCTCCCCCAGTAAAATGCCCTATGCAGCCCTCCGCCAGTAAAGAAATGCTACATGCACCCCTTCCCTTGTAATGAAATGCAGCAGCCCCCCTAGTAATAAAATGCCCTGCAGCAGCCCCCTAGTAATGAAATGCCCTGCAGCCCCCCCCAATAATGAAATTTCCTGCAGTGTGTCTAATAATAATAAACATACATACTCACATTCCAATGTTCCCCCCGATACCCAGCACAGCTCCTCTTCCTCCTTCTCTTCACTTGTAACAGAGTCCATGCACTATGCCCACCATCACACAGTATGATATCAGCAGCGGCAACACGGCCACTTCAAGTTGTGCACCAGAGGGCAGAGCACATCGATGCATCCTCTCTGTTACACATTAAGAGAAGGAAGGTGCGTATGTCAGTTTATTATTTTTATACACTCAGGGTTTTCCAGCGAGTATATACAGTATGTACTAAGTAGAGATGAGCAAGTACTCTCGTCCGAGCTTGATGCTCGTTCGAGTATTAGAGTACTCGAAGCAGTTTATTGCTCGGACGAGTATCTCGCCGACTCAAAATCGAGCATTTACTTAACGAAACACAGTGAAGAACAGTGAAGAATACAATGAAAACAGTGAACACAGTGAACACAGGATCATTTAAGTGAAGAACACATTGAAAGAACACAGTGAAGAACACATTGCAGATGTAGGGAACATCTGCAATGTGTTCTTCACTGTGTTCTTTCAATGTGTTCTTTCAGTGAAAAATGCTCGAGTCTCCCATTGACTTCAATGGTGTTCGTTATTCGATATGAGCACTCGAGCATCGGGAAAAGTTCGACCCGAGTAACGAGCACTCGAGCATTTTAGTGCTCGCTCATCTCTAGTATAAGCTAAAATTAATTAAAATTGAAAATGACAAACAGAAAAAAAATACTTGAGATTAATCAATAAGCTCCATTTTGCTTTTAGAAAACAAAGGAGATATAGACACTGTATGAATTTGCATTACTTTGCCAATTTATGGTATAAATGATAGTTAATCAGTTTATGTTCCTATAGACCTTGCCCATTTTTTACATTTTGGCCCCTGTGACATTTTTTTGCTGTAATGGGACCAAGGATTATCAATAAAGTTTCATTACAGACACCTTACAGCTGATCATTGCAATCTGGGACTATAGCAAAGCATCCAGAAAGCTTCACCCGAGGACAGAGGGGTCTGTCTGTAACTATGGGTTGTCTGTAAGTCGGGTGTCCTTAAGTAGGACGCCTGTAGTGCAAAGCTCCTGACAGAGTCCTTTCTTAGTGTTATGAGTGTAATACAACAATGAGGATATAAGACTATTTGAAGCTAAGATGGTGGGTGAGAAACCTGGACAAAGTAAAACATAAATCCAGGCTTTATCTTTAAATAAAGAAACATCCAAGAGAAAGTTCAAGTTCTTCAAGCTTTTATTTAATTTAAGTTTGTGTATTTGAGTATTTTATGTTGAATACAATCTTGAAGAATGGTAAGTGCCGCCATGTGGTCTTCTGGTTGTTTCTATATGTTGATACTATTAGAAGATTAAGCACCACAGCATCACTAAAATAAAAAACCACAGTATACTGGCCTGATAAAGTGTTTTGTACGGTGGAGAACTGTGGTAGTTCTATAATATATCTAATGAGGTTAGAATAACGGTGTCACTTATCTTGCTCCAGACTGTGTTGACCTTCGTATTTTGTATTTTCTGAACTATATAAATATATTTTACACCAATTCAAATATCCGTGTTTGTCGTACACCAGCACGCACAGCTCTGCTACATCCATACATTTAAAAATATCCATTCATTCACACACACAGCTCTGCCACACACATATAAACAGAAATAGGAACACACTCATCACTTGTATACACACACACACACACACACACATAGCAACACACTGGGAACTGCTACATACAGTGGACACTCTGCTCTCTAGGAGATTGTGTGAAGCGTTGTCAGCCTATCCCTCGATCTCCATTACAGTGGTCAGGAGGCTTGGGTAATGCTGGCAGACGCAGGCACTTTTAAGCAAGATTTTTTTTCTTGCTAAAAAGTGTGTCTTATAGTCTGAAAATTACGGTGTTTCATCAGGGGAGAAAAGTATCGCAGTAGAACAGGCACAACCCCCGCCGCTTCTCGCTGGTTAACCCCCGAAAAAGAAAGACGGTGCGGTACCTGCTGGGGTCTTCACATGCAATTGGATTACTTGTGGTGCTCAAGTCCCAAAGGTAAATAGACGTAATAGTTCAGATCCAAGGATAGGACGGCACTCGCTGATACGATCCACAAACTTTATTTAGCGTACAGGCAAGCAGACGTGTGAGGACGCTGAGGTCCAAAATGTTTACCTTTTGGACCTCGGCGTCCTCACACGTCTGCATGCCTGTAGGCTAAATAAAGTTTGTGGATCGTATCAGCAAGTGCCGTCCTATCCTTGGATCTGAAAATTACGGTGTGTCTTCTACCATAGAACATGCTTAGGAAATATTCAGTAAAAGGACATTTGTCTTGGAAGTTCTGAGATCCATACCTTCCTCATTGTTCTAGGGTCTCATAGCTAATAAAGGAATATCCATATAACACTGAACACAACCATATTTCTGCCAATATCCATGACAATTCTCCATCCGCTTTCTCACCCAATTTTTCTCTATGTACAATATTTTTTATGTTGTACTTTGAAAACGATAAGAACAAAGCGAGACGGGACTGTTATCACCACATGCAGCCATTTACCTGGAAGACCAATTTACAATTGAAGTTGAAGTCTGCACATGTTTTTGGTTTCTCGTGTGTAGAAGATGAAAAGAAAGTCCTAGTTGAAATTGAGATTTCGTTTGAAGTAAGTGAAAGGGAAGGAAAACATAAAATGCCCATACTTCCACATTAGTGAGTTTCCATTCTACATGGATCTGTAAATTCTATATTCTATATTGGCTATTTATTACAGCCTAGCCTGTCTTAATGTGTTATTTCAATTCTCTGTGGCAGATGCATTTCTGTTCCCTCGGATCTGCCAGGTGTGGACACCATTACAGGAACACAAAGGTGGACATCAAAGGACGTCGCGAGTCAGGTTCTTAAAAGGCTCCACTGGAATTCATCAGTCTCGAGCTTGACTAGATATTGCCCTTTTTTTTTCAAATTATTCATTTCTAACTAAAATCACATTTCTCAACATATGAAACATGTTTCATATTTAAAAAGTAATGGATTGTACAAATCTACTCACATGCCCTCAAAGTAAAGAACATTTTCCTGCTTAAAATGTTTTGATAAATCCATGTCGGAACTGTCATCAATGTCATCAAGAGTCAACGGAAACATAAAAAAAAACTAAAAGTAAAGTCTTAGGAACTTTAATCCAATAAATGGGATTGTAATTCTCGTAGGATATTTACCAACCATTATTATGAAATTATACGGTTTATGATGTTTATTATATCACTAAAATGTATCTATTCTTTAAAAAAATTAGGTTTTATTGATTTCTTTTTAAATAACTTTGTTTCCACATTTTTTGTGATTCTTTACTTTTCATCTTCATTTTCAATCATTACACTTAGTACATTATACTAGTCGTAGTGCAAATATACATGGGACCCCCCAGTTAAGAATCAACAATTCCTGTTAGTCAAAGTTAATATCAAAATTAAAAATAAGGCTCAATATACCATCCAACGGTGAAAATATTGTAAAAGCATCTCTTTCTGTCAACCCCCACAAGCCCATAACATGACTGGCAAACAAGCATTTCTCCACATAGATTTAATGGTCAATTTGCACCTGTTTCTTAGTATCACATTTACTTAGCCGGTCCCTCAGAGTTCCCAAAAGTGCATTGTCTGACGAAAATGCACTGTGCCGCGATTCACTAACATCGTGCGCCCAATATCCTGCATGTGTCGCTTCCCTGATCAGGTCCGTCAGAGTTCACTTTCTTCTTCCCGGTGCATGTAAGTGCATTGGATGCAATTTGAATATTAAATCCCGCGCTGAGTCCAAATCAGTCAGATCGTCTGGTGGCAAGCTCCAATCCCCAAACCCCCCCCCCCCCCCCCGCACCCCGATTTCTGTTGAATGAAAGATGGCGCAGCTGCATCAAAATCCCATCGCGTACGACACAATCCCCTTCTAAATCCCTGTCACAGCGGCGCAAATCCCGAAAATGTCAGGAATTCCGACAGAAATCCAATCCACGGACCCTTAGTAAATAAGCCTCATTGTGTCTGGATTTTCATTTCAGTAAGGGCTCATTGACACAGCTTTTATGGGGCTGTGATCTGGTTGCATAGACTTCTGTGGCTCCGGTAAGCACACAATGGCCACTGGTCTGCCTATGGAGGCAGGAGGGGTGAAGAATGCCGATCCCTTTGAGCACACAGCCGTGAGAGTGTACACTATGGAATGGCTTTTTACCAGTATGCCCAAATTATATGGGCACACATTTTGACTTTACTTCTGAACTTTGTGTCAAAATATCCCATTTGGAGTATGACATTTCTCTTGAATAATGGAAGAAATTAAGTATGGAACATACCATTTATTCCACTCTTGTTAAAAATTTAATGCAGTCATATGAATGCCCATAAGGAATAATTTGCCTAATTGTGTTATATTAAATGGACAAATATTGAAAGGTAGAACAGACAGTGTACCCCCAAAACTAAATCTCCAGCTGTCCCAACCTATTTGCCCATACTACACTAAGCAGTAGAAAACAACTAGTTGACTTGCCAAAGTGCAAACATAGAGACAAAACCAGGACCCAATAAACACAAAAGAATAATCGAGTACATACAGGACACTACAGTATAGAATCAGGATACAAACAGATGCTCTAAAGATAGGCAGTGGATCAAAGAATGCAAGATGCAAAAGTCCAGAAAACTGTAGTATGCTCCTAGGAAGACTTATGCCACGCACTGGTAAATGGGCAGATAAACCTCTGATGGGATATCACAGTCCAGATCCAGTAAGTGATTGGAGGAGGCATCTGTCATCACAGCTAGCTTAGAGGATGATGCTCAAGCCCAAATTGGGTTAGAGTCTGCTTTTAGATATCTGTGGAATAACACAGAAAATATCAAAATGTGTTGCATTCAACCAAAACCCAGACAACTACGATATATATGTACAGTGGAATTCTGCAGTCCGTGTGTCAGTCATTTCTCCTCCTCTATTGTTTTATGTCATGTAGGTGCTGTGTTTTATTCTATCTGACACTGCATCATTTTTAACAAGACTTTAATAAAAGCTCATTTTCCAGGGAGAAATAATCTGACGTGACAATACAACAGATGGAGCAGAAAATAAAAGGAATGTGCTGTTCATGTGATGTGCTATATGGAACACCTTCACATCACCTTTAGCTCATTTCCATTGTGCATATAGGAATGGCATGTAGCTTAACCTGCAGTTTTGAATAAATTTGGTACATGAGGGCTTCTGTACATTTATGTTCTCTGCCAGAGAATGCTGCAACTATTTTGGTTCCACAGCCAACCTTAGGTGGTATTTTCCGCAAAAAACCTACCCTCAAAATCAAGCATGATAAACCAGGGACACTTACTCATACATCAATATTCATATAGATCCATATACAGGCAGTCCCCGGGTTACATACAAGATAGGGTCTGTAGGTTTGTTCTTAAGTTGAATTTGTATGTAAGTTGGAACTGTATATTTTAACATTGTAATCCCAGCCAGAACTTTTTTGGTCTCTGTGACAATTGGATTTTAAAAATGTTGGGTTGTCATAAGAACCAGGAGTAACACTAAAGCTTCATTTCAGACACCTGTGATAACTGTTATAGCTGATTATTGTAGCCTGGGACAAAAGGACAATAAATTACCAATATCCAGAGGTCCGTTTGTAACTAGGGGTTGTATGTAAGTCGAGTGTTCTTAAGTAGGGGACCCCCTGTATTATAAAAACCTCTTAAGCCCAGATACTAGATCAGGGTGCAAAATGGATTCAGTCAGTAACGCTGCTAAATCGAGACAGTATGAATCAGACAGTAGATTTTCTTAAAAGGAGAATGCTTCTTTATCCTGTTTTTTTACTCCCTTTCCTTCTGTATTTATCACTTTGTGCAATAATTTATTTTACAGATAAGTAAAAGTTTCTAGGCTCCTGGTTACTTAATTCTCTACAGTCATAGGAGGTATTTATCACGTGGGGCTCAGGGTGGCGCAGGAAGTGTGATATATTTTTCAGTGTGATGTAAATTTGTGGTAAAAGGGATTAACAATTTGGCGCAGAAACAAAAAGGATTATAAATATTTCCCCATTCATGAAGGTGAAATAGAACTCCCAAGCCAAGCTGTTAGATGTTCTAATTTTGTGGCAAAAACTGAGCCACAAAGTGGCGCCACTATTTTGAACAAGTCGACTGAGTTCTGCCAGTTTTCTGTTTGAAAGGTGATAATAAATGCCCCTATAGTCTTTACAGAGTTGAATTAAAAAACAAAGTAAAAACATAGTCCAGGTGAGTAAGGAGATGAATTTTAGCTTTTGCTCCTCATCTACTATGTACAGACTTCAGAACTGACCTCCAATAAACTGCTCACTGCGCGGAGAGAGGGGAGGGAAAACAAAATGGGCAAATAAGCAATTCTCCTTCATATTGTATGTAGCAAGGTTTACTGTTATCACCACTTCTATCATCACCAAGACATTTTTTTTTAAGTATTTTTTTTTAAAAGGGTATTCTCACCTGGGCATTCAGAACTTCATTCATCTGCCAAATACATACATTTCTTCAATTGCATCTTATTAAAACATATTACCAGTGTGAAGGTAATCTCCCATAAATGTAGCCATGTTGTCCTTCAGAAACAAAATATCTATCCTTGGATATGACCCCCATCACATCCTTGCAGCAGTGACCAGATATGCGCTACTGTGCCCTGCTTGATCACCTGAGTTCAGAGTTCATTACCACAAGACGGCTGTGGGCCATTTTATTTGCAAAACTATTTATTTCTTTGTGCAATCACTCCAGCAGAGATGGTTGTATCCAAGGACAACAATATCATTTCTAAGGGACAACATGGCTACATTTATGGTAAATTATCTTCACACAGAAACATTATTTTGATAACATATATTTGAAGAAATGTATGTATATGGCAGATGAATTAAATTTTGAATTTAAATGTCAATGCCTAGATGAGAATAACCCTTTAAGCGTTTGGTCACTTCTCCAAGAGCTGCTAGAAGGTAGATGAAGAAAGCTGTGTATCAATACTAAATATCCCTATAGTGAATATCATGGTTGAAGGAGCATCATTGGTTGGTAGATGTTTACTGTTTCAGGGCTTTTATTCATGGCATTTTCTTAGTGCTGTGACTGGGCCCTTCATAGCAGAACTGCCCTCATGGTGTCCCTGTTTAGTTGAAGCTGTAAAGTGAATCCCCATAAAATGTAGATCTCACTGGTAGACCCCAGGCGATCTATATATCTATTTTATCTATCTATCTATCTACCTATTTATATATCTAACTATTATATAGCAATTGGATACTCCATTGGTGCAGCATGGGCCTAGAAGGTACGGCAGGTAGGTGTTCCCCTAAAGCATCTCCCTACTTTCTATTAGATTGTATTTAGTAAGTTTCATGGCAAACAATTAATAACAGAATGTGAGAGAGACGGAACAATGAGACAAAATGATATAGAATTACAAAGGGTCCATGTACTGTTAAGTGGTCCTCTACTTTCTGTGTCCTCTATCAAATGTCTTTATCTAAAGCATCAATCAATGTATTAAGAAATATACTTTAAAAAGTGGATATTATAAAACACATTTTATCAACCTTTCTTTATGATTTTCAGACTAATTAACTAAAATTAAGCAAATTGAGTATTTGGGAACTCACACATCCGCATAAATTATTGGGGTGATGTTTTACTGCTCAGTAGGAAGCATATTTGGACTTATTTGCAGGATAAAGCTGATTCCAACAGTTACAATTGAGAATGCAATATTGGGTGCGCTACACTGCTTGCTTAGGCTAATGGAGGTCCTGTCATTCAACTGGCTTTGCACTGGGATACAAGATAAACATTTCTATTCGACCCCTTAGCAGACAAGTCTCCTCTTGAAGATCATAAAGAGCAAGAATACACTTGTCTTATATCAATTGGAGAAATCTCTTCAAAAGTTCACAGCAGAGACGCTACTGCAAGGACCTGATTGAAATAGAGACTATGCAGCCGTCCACTTTGAAGACAATTCTACGATCATTCTGAACGCAGGGGGTGAGAGCTTAAGTTTTACGTAAAAGAATTTTTTACTTCCTTGCTTTAACAGGATTTAAGAAAAAAATTGTCTTCTTAGCTTGGCGATCCACGTGTCCAGTGATTCTGTGTCTTCTCATATCAACACTGAGATGAAGCCATTTTTTCGCTTTCCTTTTTAATCCTAATCCTGTTACCTCCTCGGATATAAATATTAATGCTTCCCTTTTGAGTCATTTTGTGATGCTGACCTGGCACAAAAAAGACATTCCCTTAGGAGTTCCGACACGAAACCAACAACTAGAAGAGTCTTTCTAAAGGAAAATTAGTAAATGGAATACCAGGGAGGTCTGATCGATTCTACTGTGTTCCCTGCTGACATAAATGTCATGGAATTTTCTTACAGGGAAAACCACCATCCTTACAACACAGTGGTGACTTCACCTCCAAACCTGAACCTCTATGATTTTCCATCATTAGCAGAAAGCACAGGTTCACAATCTCCTACGAGCTTTGAGGATGATATGGACTATGATGAGGAAATGAAACTATGCTCTCCACTTGGTCGACCCAAGCGGAAACGTGTGATTACCTATGCCCAACGCCAAGCAGCCAACATCAGAGAGAGGAAAAGAATGTTCAACCTCAATGAAGCATTTGATTTGCTCAGAAAGAAGGTACCTACATTTGCTTATGAGAAGAGACTTTCCAGAATTGAAACCCTACGTCTTGCCATTGTGTATATCTCCTTTATGACTGATCTGCTCAACAGTCCCGGAAAGAAAAATTAGAAACTGACTTCTTGATGAGTGGTGAACATTGGTTGAACACTAAAGATTTCTACACAGTAGATGCTGTCTATATTGTACCAAGTTCGGCCTAAGTAGAAAATCGCAACCACATGGATTAGCTTAAGGCATAGACAAAAAAATGAAGACTGAGATTCAAATCTGTTTACTAAGAATTTCTGTATTTTTGGCAGTGAGTAAAATGTTTATATTTTATTGTAATTATATTGATAAAGATATATTATACCTATTCTATAGAATTTGAAGGAGATACTGTATTATTGTTCTATTTGATAAATGTAGGCAAAATAAAATGCAATTTAATTAAAAATTCTACGGTTAATTTAATAACAAAACTTAATTTTGTCTTAAAAAATATAGCAAAACGTCTTTGAGATGACCTCTGAAAATTGCTTTACAAAATTGTCTTCTACACAAAGATGGTCACTATGCATCATATCTTGAAAATCTATGACATGAAATCTGGTTTGGAAAGATGATGGTCTTCTCAAAGAGGTTGCCTTATAGAGAGAACACAGTTCATTTGGGAATCTACCCATGTAAAGAATACTGATTCTTGAGATGAAGTCCTAATATTGGTTAAAAGGGTTTCTTAAACTGATTTAAAAACAGTTTTAAAAAGTTTTTCAAAAGTTATTTCAGATCTATCTCTGTTTTTCCAATTCAGTACAAAAGTAATTTAGTCAAAAAAAGAATAAAATACACAGACATATTGTGTATCAGTTAAAAATGAAGACTACAAAGCGACAAAGAAGAGAGATTTTCCTTCAGACGTGTTGTTTAAAGGTAGAATGGCCTATAAACCCAAATAAAGTGTGAGGTATTTCTGCCTTATTGGCTGTGACATGCTTGATATTAAAAACCCAGAGTGGAATGTTTGACCAAGAGGCCACTGTTGGCACATAGCTTCTGGAAGCCCTGAGAAACCCTGGAGTTTCCTCCTTTGTGTCAGCCACTTTCAGCGAACTAATTGGCTTTTGATAGCCGTCGATGCTGCTCTTACACCTGCAGGTGGGAGGGATTTAACTTCACAGCCTAAGGCAAATACAAGAAAAACTTTAATTATTTTGGCATTATCAGATAAAGCCTCATAGGTCACTGTAACAAAATGTCTGTGCATGGGGCTGAATTCAGGTTAAATGGGAAAGAACAACAACTAAAGATATCAGTAACATCCTGGTGCCCAAAAGTTCTGTTTAGCAAATTTGAAAATGTTCTAGAAACTTTTTACTTAAAAATTCTAAAGTTTCAATGATATGCTGAAATGATGTACATTTATTGCGTCCATTACATAGTCTTTTATTAAACCAACCTGTGGCTTACAGTTGGTGTGGATTTTTAGTTTTTATTAAAAACGATTTAGTGAAATATTTGCAATATTAATAAATGTATAAAAACATTTTTTTATTTTCTTTAGTAGAATAGTTTCGAATTTACTGTTACATTCTAAAATGGAGAAGCAAAACTATGTGGATTTAGCTATTTATATAGATATGTTTATCATGTGTTGTAATGAATTTTTGCAGCAGTAATCCCCTTAGCCATTGATTGGTTGATCAGTGATTGGCTGAGGTGTGTATGATTTTCCTATTTTTCTATTCATCTTCTAAATTATTTTTACCAGTAATTGAACTCATAAATGTTAAAATTTTATCACATTTACCATTAAAATGCCAGACCTGTATGATTGACCTAAATACTGTACTGATGGGATTTGAACAGTCATTTACTGCTGCTTTTCCCACTTTTAATTGTATGGGAGCTGATCTGTAGTAACCTGGAAAGAGCTGATCTCTTAGATGGGGGGGGGGCAAGGACTGGGTATTGGATCCCATTAATTTAATATTAAAGACAAAATTCTAAGGATAGATTATTAATATTTGGAGCCTGGAAACCCCTTTCCTATAAAAAAAAAAACTAATTGAAATTGCAATTTACAATATCATGATTTGCTGTTGTTGATTTCTTAATTTATTCATGTTTTTTTATGGTACGCACTCTTTTTACTGTATATGCGTAGCAATAATATTAATGAATAATGCTTGGCCTACAGAATGTACTACTGCTCTATAATACACTATGAATGTAAGCTGTACAAGATCATCTGACTGTCCCTATATTTTCTGTGTACATAGTTTCTATGGAGATTTGTACAAACAACAGGATAATATCCTGGTACATTAACACAACGGTAATTTGATTATTCCTCTAATCTGTCCTCTATGTTATTTCTGAATAGGCCCAGATTTGTTAGAAAAGAAAACAACTGCTGGGGATATCTGTATTATTTCTCTGACCACATTGGAAATATTTAACCCTTAAAGGAAAGTTATCATCAAAATCCATCATGATAAACCAGGGACAGTTACTCATAGATCCAGGCACCATAACTGTGGTGATCTTCTTATATTTGCTTCCGGTGGCTTCCTCCCTTATAAAATCAACTTTATGCTAATAAGCCTGAGTGATCTGGCTTTACAGACTGTTACACTATCTCACCCTGCTACCAGAGAGCAGCAAGTAAGCAGGTATACCGTATATACTCGTGTATAAGCCAAGTTTTTCAGCACAAAAAATGTTTTTGAGTAAGATTCTATTTTTAAATTATGTTTTTATTGTATAAAACTAGCAAAACTAAACATAAATATGTTTATATATATATATATATATATATATAGAGAGAGAGAGAGAGAGAGAGAGAGAGAGAGTATCATATATAGCAGTGGTGGCGAACCGATGGCACGGGTGCCAGAGGTGGCACTCAGAGCCCTTTCTGTGGGCACCCACAATACAGAGTTTGCCAGGCAGGACTCAAGGCTTCCTCCCGCGGTCCAATATAGCCCAGGACTTGCCATGCTCAGCGCCATTTTAAAGCGACATACAGGAGGAACAAGAAGGTGTGGATAGAGACAGATTGTTGGAGCTCCTGCTCTGGGAACCCTGATCCTTCCTCTTCAGGGGACCCTGGAGGGAAGCTACAATCCAAATTTCTCCATCATCTTTCTATTGTATTGGTGAACTCATGACGCCAACACGATTGAAACCTGTAATACAGCAGAGGTCAATAACGTACTGCTTAAATTGTTGGCACTTTGTGACATATAAGTGGATTTTATTTGTACTTTGGGCACTCTGCCTCCAAAAGGTTCGCCATCACTGATATATAGTATCATCTGAATTGTACTGACCTGCAAAATAAAGGTAACATCTTATTTATGTCATTGGGTAAACACCTCAAAATTTAAAACAAATCACCAATAAGGATTTACTCCCAAGCGATTTTGCTAGTGACGACTCCATTGAATTGAAGGGAGGATGGATGGGGCCATGTATCGTAAGACTTTGGACAAAAGCCTCAGTGAGAGCATAGAAGATGGCTCATGGTTGGGCCTTCCAGTATGACAATGACCCCTTACATGCAGCCAGAGCAACTTAGGATCAGCTCCGTATGAAGCATTTCAAGGTCCAGTAGTGGTCAAGCCAGTCTCCAGACCTGACCCCAATCATAAATAGAACTGAAACTCAATGTTTCCCCAGCTACAGCCTCGAACCCTGAAAGATCCGGGGAGAAGATCTATATGGAGGACTGGGCCAAAATCCCTGCTATATTGTGTGCGAAAACTTGGTCAAGAAATACAGGATATGTCTGACCTATCTAATTTGATTCCTTACCATATTTTTAGATTTTGTCTCTCACAGTTGAGGTGTACCTACAATAAAAACTACAGACCTCTCCATTCTTTTTTGGTTGGGAAAACTTGTAAAATCGGCCTGGGAACAAATACTTATTTCCCCCCACTGTATATAATGAAAGGGTCGCTGAGACCTTCTTCTAAGAAAAATTCCTTATATTATGCAACCCGAAATGCAGCCAGCAGAAATTTTCGCAATATGTGGGTGTTTATGGAATAAACCAGGAACCAGCTTTACTCACTGCTATCAACTGTTTCCCAATTCTCATATGTGTAAGCTATTACTAACTTCTGAAGGAGCCACTAAAGACACAAGTTGTGAAAAGTCCCGTCAAAATCACCGTTACCCCTGTCTCTTCAAATGAAAGCTACAACAACATTTACATCTTTCAAAGGATTTATACAGTCAGTCTTGAACACCGGCTGCCCACTGTCTATCCTTATGAGCCATCGACTGCACATCCAGCAGATCTACACAATGATTGAGAAAACAACTGTTCTACCCTTACCCACAAGGAGCAGACGTCAGTGTCTTTCTAGATGAATAATCAACAAAGGATCTCACAAAGCTCCCAGTGGTGACCATCACGACCAAGACTTCTGTCTGCACAGCTGGGTTTTCACTTATTCTTGATGCCACTCAGCTACAAGAAGATCCCCAGAGAGACCACCGAGAAGAGATTTAGGTGTTTAACACAAATTTTCAACACCTTCAGTTGAAATCTGTGTTTTGATTTTTTAATATGTATGTTTGTAGATCATAAAGCTTGGAATTTTTTATGAAATCATAGTTCCATAATTATAGTCAAAGTTAATACTAATGATAAATGATAATAAAGTCAAAACATTTTTTAAAGAATTTTAGAATTTAGTTATGGTGTAATCCAAGAAGAGTGTTCCCAGAAAATAGGTGTGTTTTTATAAAGTGGGTGTGGTCTCTTGCAGGTGTAATCCCATAGGATCTGTAAGTTTAGTATTTTATGATTATATTACAAATTATTTATTTTTCTTACTATTTTTTTGTTGGAATGATGTCAAAGAAATCTCTGTATTCATATGGGGGGACATTAATCATAGTTTTTAGACTATTTCTAGCGTTTTTTTGCGCAATAATCTTGCGCAGTTCAATAATTTGGCGCTTTTTTTGCAACATTTCGTGGCGCATGGCAAAGTCCGGCACTTAGTGGTTTTGAGTCCCTGAGCTTTATCTGACATACTGAGCGGCTGCTATACAGATGTTTGCACCAGATCTATCACAAATTTGCGCCTAAAAAGATGGGAAAAAAAGGCGCAAAAATACACCTACTCTGAGCAGGTGCACTTAAAAAAAATTCACTTTTCATTACTAAAAACATAGATTTTCGCTTCCCAAATGAAAAATTCCCTCTATACAACATATAAAATACTTCTGCTCAGTTTTAAAATGTAAAATTTCTCCAGTAAAGACTTCATTATTTTCTATGGGATCATCTCTGTGAGTGATTGTCTTATTGTACAGATCTGAGAATATTATCAGACTCCATTTCCTGTACATTATAATATAAAAGGCAAAGACTCATTGGAGCAAGAATTTTTTTTTTCGACATATCTGTAACTTTTAGTTACATTTGCAACATAATGATACTTTTTTGTGCAAAAACAAAGCCCTAAAGGTCCTGTCACCTTTTCCCAGTCTCTTTTCATTATTGGTCACAAATAAGATATAATAATTTGAGACAAATTTGACGCAAATTTAGGCACAAATGAATCGGACAAGCGACAATTCCAAAACGCATTTACTAAGGCAAAGCTAGACCACAGATCATAGATCTCAAGCCAAAAAAGAGAACAGACCAGGTGCAAAAATAGGCGAACCTGAGACCCACTATGATTAATGTTATTTTGCATCTTGAACCTTCCTTCATCTGTAAATGTGGCACAAGGGACTTCAGTTGGTTTTTCGAAGAAAATCTCTGTTGTAATCAGATTTATTGGTCTTCCTAATTGTGTCCACTGATATTTCTACCACAGGGGGGAAAAAAGCTACATTTAATGGAAGGATAAGTCCACATTTATCAAAAGCAGTGCAAACTACACTAGGTGCCGTTTGCCTGTGAAGTCTGCAGAGGGCGCCAGATTCATGAATATCTAGATTCATGATTCAATGAATATCTATCTATGTATCTTGTATATATCATACTATATAATTGCCTCTCCTTTCTCTCTATGAGGAACATTTATCATCATTTTTGGGTAATTTTTGCCTTTTTTTGTGCAATTTTTTGGCACAGTTAATAAATTTGTCTCTGATTTGCGACTTTTTTGGGTGCAAGCAAAAGTCCAGCACTTAGTGGATATGAGTCTCTGTACCTTATCTGACATAGTGAATGGCTGTTCTGCAGATGTTTGCACGGCATCTTTCACTTTTGTGCGCCTAAAAAGTTGCTACAAAGTCCTAAAAATACACCTACTCTGAGCAGCTGCACTTGATAAAAACCTCCCTTTTCATTACTGGAAACAAAGGTCCTCACTTCACAAATGAATAATTTACTGGATACAACATGAAAAAATTCTTCACCACAGTTTTAAAATGTAAAATTTCATCACCTTATGTAACTACCTCATCATTTTCTATAGGACGGCATATTTTATGAGAGGGATTATTGTCAATCTTAATGTGCAGATATGAAAATGTTATCAGACTACATTCCATGCACATTATGATAAACAAGGCAAAGACTCATTGGAGCAAGAAATGTTTTTAAACATATCTTTAAGTTTTAATCTGCACAGTTTTTCAGATGCAGTTTTTGATGCCCAAACCAGGAGTACAGTAAAAGTAGGAGGAGGAGCAGCACCTTTCTATTATTTGCCTCAATCCATTGTGATCTACACCTGCTTTTGGTTTGAAAAACTGCATCTGAAAAACCGAACGTGTATCCATACCCTAAATGTGCAAAAAGTTACTTTTTTGTGCAAAAATAAAGCCCTGAATGTTCTGTCACACCTTCTCTCAATCTACCTTCCTTATTGGTCCCAAATGAGATCTACTTTGTAGGGAACCAATTTAGGCACAAAAATTAGGTGCAAATGAATCAGCCTTGCTATAATTTAAATAGCATTTAATAAGGCAAAAAGACAAATTACAAGACAAAATAAAAAGGAACAAACCAGGCGCAAAATTAGCTGAGCCTAAGACTCAATATCATTCATGTAAATACATAACAGCAGGTTCCTGCTTTATGACCATGGTCGGCGCCAGCACTGGGCATACCTGGGCAAGTGTCATATAAGGCTGTACATAAGAAATGCATGGGGATGAGAGGGGCTGTATCTAATGAATCCATAGGGGGTTAGGGGGCTTTATATAAAAATAACTATGAGAAGGCTGTTTGGTATAACAAACTGGAGAATATTTTAGGGAACAGGAGACTCTGAATTTTTAATGCTGCCTCGTGAGATCACTGCAAAGGGGCCCAATGAGGCTCTAATGCCCAGGGGCCTACTGAAACCTGGAGCTGACCCTGTTTATGACACTGTGTTACCAGAAAATAAGAAGCACTCCACCAGGTCAAAGGTAAGTAAAAAAAAGTGGTCCTTTTTGCCATGACAGAAATGTTTCAACTGGAACTGAACCTTTCTAAATCTTTTGATCCGTCTATCCAACATCTATATATCTGTCTATCTATCCATCATCTATCTCTTGTTCTACCTATAAATGTCACACGGTTGCTGTTGCTGTCATGCCCTCTAACGCTTGCTTTATGTGCAGTCATTCCTTCATGCTTCTTGTGTATCTTTACCTTACATTGTGCCCATTCTCCAGCTCTCTGTACACAGCATTTACAGTGTTTGTGGTCTCAGCGAGAGTGATGTATGTCTCCTTTTGTCCCTATATGTACTTTTCATTCCCACTTCTGTTTGTTCATTTCTGTGTGTCCCCTGCTGTCTGCAGGAGTCTCCATGTCACCATAAAACGTCTTCATTAGTGTTTTTCCATGAATTACAACACTGGTCATTGCACCATAGAGTTACATGTTCAAAGTAATATCATCCTATAGTTATTGTGTAGTAAAGTTACTATAGGGTGCTTGTGCTTACACTTTCTGCATTCAGAGAAATTGGAATTTGAAAGGATCCTTTCTCTCTACTGACTGTCGTGGTCCATTTTTTTATATCAACGTTTAAGAAGTCTGTCATTGCTGTTCTAGTAAAAAATTTGTAGGGTGGTGGCATGGTTTACTAGGAGTGGCCTCACATGGACCAACAGATTTTTTATAATTTTCATTTCCTTACAGACTGGCGTTGTAGTGTCCAAGATCACCCTGGATGATTTTTTAACAATCGGTTAAAAAAAAACTTTTTACTCACCTCGTCCGAGTTCCCTTCAGCGCCTGCACTTTGCAGCAAGTAGAGTTGGCATAGTGCACCCTGGCTTCACTGCACAATGCCGTGGGTACAGCTCAAATGCAATGAAGCCTGAGCATTACCCGACCTCACTTGACGCATTGCGAGAGGAGGTGCCGGCACAGGAACATCTAGATATGTATCAAAGTTTATTTCATTTTTCACAATTTATAGTCCTCAACACATGAATTTGGGACCCTAAACCACAGGTCCATAAAGACGGTTTGGGGTCCCAAAGTGACATGACAGGTGCTCATTATGTGCCCCCGTTTTTACAAACAAGTTGTTAAGTATGTGATAGTGCTATGACAGATAAACCTAGTTTGAGTGATGCAATACGGGGATGGTACTGGAAGGGGCTCTTGACCCGCGTGTTGCCCTAGACCACTCTCTAATCACTGATATATCTTATAGAAAGGAAGGAAGTATAAAGAGGCATGAGCCATTCATCTAATCTATGGGGGTCTTTCTGTTTAGATATTTGTGAGTGCCTTTTTTGCTTTTTCTGGGTTTCGGACTACTTTATCTTTATTTTATCTTAGAGGGTCATGTATCAGGCACACGTGACTTTTTCTTTTTTTTAAAGTCTGTGCTACCCCTTTTTATGAGTTTATTTGCGCCAAAATTGCACCTTTTTACCATGATATATTAGGGACAAGACTGAAAAACTCTGGTGTGGCTAACTGTGCTAGACAAGAAGAAAAGTAGCAAATGTCTGTAAATATGCAAATGACACAAAAATGTCAGAAATATAAGAGAAAAAGATGAATGACCTAAGAGTAATTTCTCTCCATCTCTGTTTTAATCATTAAGGAAACACCTGCCTGAGAGTCCATTCAGAATAAGTTGTCAGCATGGCAGTTAAAGAACTTTTCGGGTTTTACATAAATACTCTATGGGGGACATTAAACATAGTTTTTAGACAGATTTTTACTTTTTTGCACAAAAATCTGGAGCAGTATAGTTCATTTGGTGCTTTTTTGCGACATTTTCTGGCGCACGTCAAAGTCCGGCACTTAGAGGTTTTCAGTCCCTACGCCTTATCTGACATCAAGAGCGGCTGCTATACAGATGTTTGCACGGCATTTATCACAATTTTGTGCCTAAAAAGTCACAAAAAAGGCGCAAAAATACACCTACTCTGAGCAGCTGCACTTCCAAAAAACTTCACTTTTCATTACTAAAAACAAAGGTTTTCGCTTCCCAAATGAAAAATTAGCTCTATGCAACATGAAAAATCCTTCAGAGCAGATTAAAAATGTAAAATTTCTCCAGTAACGACATCATCATTTTCTATGGGATCATCTCTGTGAGTGATTATTGTCTTATTGTACAGATCTGAGAATATTATCAGACTCCATTTCCTGTACATTATAATTAAAAAGGCAAAGACTCATTTGAGCAAGAATTTTTTTTTTGTTTGCATATCTGTAACTTTTAGTCCCTGCATTAACATCACAATGGGGTGCGGACATTGTACAAGCTGATACTTTTTTGTGTAAAAATGAAGCCCTGAATGTTGTGTCACCTTTTTTGAATCTCGTTCCATTATAAGTCTCAAATGAAATCTACTTTGTAGGGTAAAAATTAGAGACAAATTTGGCACAAAATTAGGCGCAAATGAATCAGACATGCGACAATTCAAAAACGCATTTACTAAAGCAGAACTAGATCATTCACAAATCACAAGCCAAAAAAAGAACAAAATAGGAGAACCTGAGACCCCCCATGATTAATGTCCCCCTATATTCTCTAAAACACAAGTATTTCTCACAGACAATTCTAGACCATTGTTTGTTATAATCCCATGAAATCCTATGATATGGCTTCTAGAAATGTGTGCCTAGATATCCAAGTGGGTGTTTCCAATTTAGGGATGTGTCAGTTTCAAGTAAAAGGAATAACAATGTACCAGATAGAGTAGTGATGAGAAAAATCTATTCACCGATTACAATTTTCAGGCACCGAACTAAATCCAAATATTTTCTGATTCACTTCGGATGAATTTTGTATAAATTTAATGGATCCGTTAAAATTTTCACTCCTTTCATATTGGTCTGTTTCTTGGTTTCTGTGATTGGCCGTCTGCACCACACCTGTTAGGCGTCTTTTATTATTGTTTTAGTGAAACCTGAAAGTTAACCCCTTAAGGACTAAACTCATTTTCCCCTTAGGACACAGCCCACTTTTTCAAATCTCCTCTGTCACATATGCAGTTATAACTTTGGAACGTTATAACTTCCAGAGTTTATTTTCAGATAATACAGTTAGTCTTACAGCTAATAATACAGTTATCAGGCTTGCACGGACTTACAGTTCAAACAGCGATGCTCCAAATTTTTAAGTCAATTTCAGAATTTCAATTTTTTTTCATTTTTTTTAGACAGCAATTCATCTTCATAAGGGTTTTCCAAATTCTATTTTTCAGAAACTCCACACAAATTGCCCCATTTTTAAAACTACACCCTTTAAACTATTTAAAACAGCCTTTGGTGAGGTTGTTAACACTTTAAGCACCCCACAGAAATGAAAACAAAATGGAGGTTCTATTTAAAATTTTGACAAAATGATTATTTTGTCCTATAATTTACACACATTCATGTAGGATAAAATGAGAAAACACATCTCAGATGTTGTTGTGCAGTTGGCACGAGTAGCACAATACTCCACATGTCAAAGTAAACTACTTTAGGACCCACAGCAGAGCACTGAACGGAAGTAGGTATTGAACTTATAGAGGGCAGATTTTCATGACGTTGTTTTCAGGTGACATAACGCATTTAAATTGTTAGAAAACAGTGAACCCCCCTAAAAATGATCCTATTTTGAAAACTCCACCACCCAGAGAGTTTATCAAGGTTTATGTTATCAGAGCTTTTTACCACCACAGATGTTTTATAGAAAGTAATTACTTGTGTAAGAGAAAATCTTTTTCCAAAGGAACCTTGCTTTGGCCCCTAAATTTTTATTTACAGAATGCAGTAGTATCCCGCGTATGATCACAAACTGCTGTATGGGTGCACTGCGGGGCTTAGAAGGAAAGGAGCGTCTATTGATTTTTACTGGAACAGATTCCAGGTGCTATGTGCCATTGACTGAGCCTCTAAGATAGTAGGACAGTAAAAACCTGCAAACAGTGGACTTATTTTTAAAACTAGACCCCTCAAGGTTTGCAGTAACACTATATTTTGTGGCGCAAAACCTGTTGTTTAACCTTTATTAGATTTTTTGGGGTGGCTAGTACAAAAAAAATCTATTCTGTAATTGATTTTTTAAATGTTTTTTGATGTTTTATACACCAAATACCATAGCTAACATGCTACTTATGCTCTATGGTTACAACAATATCCCATTTATGTAGCTTTATTATGTTTGACTTCTACCGAAAACTCATATGGAGAGAAAAATCCCTTGATTTTGCATTGCCGTCTACTAACTGGCATAATTTATTTTGTTGATCAAGTTGTACTTTTTGTTGGTACTAAGCAGATGTAAAGGTGACTTTTTGATCACATTTTATGGTGTTTTTTTTGTTTGGTTGGATGCACAAGACATTCACCTTACGGGTTCAGTAATTATTTTATTATTTTTTACAGGTTGTTACGGATGTGGTGATACCCAATATGTGCTGTTTGTGTGCTGATTTTCACATTTTATTGTGTTTGGGAGTTTATTGCTATATGGGGCATTTAGGGGACTTTTATTTTATATAAAAAAAAAGTTATTAAACTTTTTAGGATGACACCTGCACTGCTGGGTTGACCCCCAGACAACTATGGGGTCCCTAATTGGACCCTGGGGCTGCCATGGAGATGATCGGCGCCCACATACTCTCCAGGAGGAGAAGTGAGTGACACCATTAGGTGCTGCTGCCATGTTTGACCGCAATGCCTAAAGGGTTAAACAGTCAAGACTGTGACTACTGGGATCCCGGCTGCTCAAGCAGAGGCCCAGCCGTCATATACATGGATGCTTCTGAGTCTGTGCAATCCACATGACGTTGAGGAACATCATGGTAGGTGAAATACAAGCTCACCATGATGTTCCCCAACATCATTTTAACTTAAGGGGTTAAAACATTTGCAAAAAATTAACAAATTACACATTATTATTATTTTTAAAGGACTAGAGGGGATTATATACCAATTTTCAAGACAATTAAAGCAGCAACAGTTCAGACCGAATAAATTCTGACCAGAAAGTTATCACATGAAATATGATTTACTCATCTCTAACAAAGTTATTAGAAAAATATTCTACAAAATTATTATTTCAAAGGAAATACACATATTTCTTATGCCACGTCTCTAGATGTGAGAAGTCCTTCTAAATATATCTTCAGTCTTTAATAAATCCAGGTAAATGATGAATATCTCCCGAATTTTTACCATCAAACGTGAGGGAAATACCAGTACATGACGGTTTATAAACAGAAAGTGCTCATTAAAATTCAGGAATATTTCTGTAATCAGAATGTATATTTTTAAATTCAAGTGGTTCAGATGTTTAGTCAAAGAAGAAATAGAACAGAATTTCCTTATATAATATATCGTCCTTAGTATTTTAAGTAATTAAGTGGAAAGAAACCATCGCAGGTTCTCACCAGGAATGTGGCTCTGGAGATTAAGGGCTAGAAACATTTCCGATACCTGATAATTATTATTTCACAACTCGGGAGTGGGACAATATATCAAGACTGGCGTCTTTCACACCAGTTTTGATGCCTCCTTCCCTTGGTGACAAGACGCAGGCCTGTTTTTTCAACACCAAACCCAAAACCCATTAGGTCCTCTCATCCCTACTTTTAAATCAGCTGTAGCTGCTTTCACACCGTTTTATGGCATGAAAAATCCAGTGGAGGTTAATGGCACTTTTTTTAGTGGTGAGGGTGGCAAAAAAACTCCAAAAAACTTTTTGCATAAATGTAAGGCTTGGACCTTTTTCTGAGCCAAAAAGGCTTGATATATACATCTGTCCCCAGTTAATACTATTTTGGAATTTAAAATGCTAAACTTATACCAAATGCTATATTCTAATATCTCCATCATGAATGGCAATTGTTTTCTTGAAATGCGTTGGCCACATGTTTCCGTTATAGTTATGGAATTGTTGATGTTTTTTGAATAAAAGTTATGAATTTCTTTAACCAGAGTGTGGGATCTTTCCATGTTGTTTTGTTCATCTCCCTGAAGCATTGGATGTTGCCCCAAAAACTCAAATTGTACATGTGAAATATGGTCTCCTTGTATCACATGCTCAGATTCAAATCCTTAGCATGTTAAGTGCTACAATTTAAATATATATATAGCTTTTCCTCTATTAATCTGTTTGTGTCTCTGTTTTTTTATTATACGTTAAAATTTTTCACTCAAAATGCGTGTGTCATTCAAAACAAAAATAATACACTATGGGGGAAAGTTTTATCAAGTCGTGTACAAGCCGTGATAAAGTCATAATTCCTGGTGCATGGCCAGAAATTATGACTTTTTCCCCCTTGATGCCACTTCTCCATGAGGTGGACTTTGAAGAAGATGTAGTTGGCTGTGGAAGGCCAAAGAGTTAGCTGGGGAAGAATGGGGACGCCCCAAGCCTGTGAACTAGCCTTGGTCCATTCCGGGCAAAGAATTGCCCCACCAGAGCCTCTTGGTATGTACAATGGGACCAAATGGGGTGAGGGGAACATCAATAATATCCCCCTATGCATGAGACATATTGAACCACATTTCAGTTTAATACAATACATTACAATAAAGATCAGTAGTTATATATTTTAACGGAATTTGTTAAAAACTAAAATTTGACATTTATTGCAGTTACTCCACTGTTTTTCCTGTCCTTCATTTCTTCATATAACATTACCCACCACATCTAGTCACATTAAACAACCACTAAATTCCTCACCCTCATTTATACCTTGTAAAGATAAAACTAAACGCTCTATAATTGTAGGTTATCACATTTTCAGGGAGTTACAAAACAGGAAAAAACAAACATTTTTTGACCTCTCTCCAAGTGGAGCGTAGCGCGGTGACCCAGCCATTTCCTGCTGTATCTCTTTAACATGCTACAAATGGTTGGTGGTCCGCAGCCTGGAAATCAGAGGGCTGCTTTTCTTGCTCTTGAGAGAATACAATGCTGCTTGTAGAAGGTCTTGTATATATCTTCTTGCCACACGAGAAGAAGCCTTTGCTTAGAAGCGCAGTTCCTGCAAACGATCACATTACGATTATTATTCAGACGCGAAAACCAGCAAATATGTCTAAATGAAATCACGCTGGAATGATGACATGTGTGGGCTTTCCCCAGAAGTAAAAATAAGCAAATGATTTTACAGTTAGTGTCTGCCTGAACCCTTGTAATCCGGAACAGGCAATAGACTCAGTCCTCGAAATGACTGCAGAATGACACCTCTGCACATGGAGCCATCCCGAGGATTGTGTTCTACATCTAACATTAGAAAAATATACTGATTACATTATAAAGGGGGATCTATCATGATTAAAACCCTGCCTCTAGGACTTTCCAGATCTATCACTAGGCTCTGGCCGTCTGATAGATATTCAGCATCAACTGGTGAAGAGGGCAGAGTAGTCACAATTCCCGCCTCTTTGCCCAGAATTGCAACTAAATCACGGCTTGTACCAGACGGACCAGCTGTCATAAAGTGTGAACGTATATGAGCTGTAGCTTTGCTGGGCTGCTTGTATAGATTTCTTCTATATTACATCTTCTGTGTTTATTTGGGTTTTTAAATATATGAAATAAAGTTAGGCAAATGTCTTATTGGGCCAGATGTATCACTAGTTTTTTATGTTGTTTTTGCGACTTTTCGTACTGTCGCACTGTTTTTGCGCCAGTTTTGTGACTAAACACCAAACTAGCCATGCAGCAAAAATAACTGTGTTTCCCTCATTTATCCTACCAATCCAGATGTTTTGCTGCGCCTAATAATATTCATGATTTGCGACTTTTCTTTCAGGCGCAAAAACACTCCAGGCTGAAAGTGGCATAAACTGAGAAGCAAACACTAAGTTCTTGTGCAGAGTAGCTTATTCCCTGCAGCAGAGCTTAGCAGACACTACAGACACTAGGTTCAGCCTCTGTTTACAGTTTATGACCTTCTATTTACAAAACAATCTGCAGAAGCCTCAGCTCAGAGCAGGACAGAAGAGAAGCTTGTAGGATTTTGCAGTTACTACAGAGAAGTGTCCTGTGTAGCAGGATGACCACATTGGTGTCTGAGGAGGATGCTGGCCAGAATTACAGGGGGGCAGCAGAAGATCAGCATCGGAGGATCCCCTCCAGGAGAAGCCACTGCTGAGGAGATGACTGGGTGCAGGGTGTCACTCACCTGGGCTCTGCTGTGAGGGTTATTATCATGTTGGGGTGCGCGAGAGAAGCAGAGAGGAGCTTGTAGGAGGATCACATGTTAGCGTCCAAATCTAACATTGCGCCTAAACTGTGCCTAATTTCAACTTCAGTAAAGTGATTAATAAGAGCCAGGATTCCTTGGTATTATAGTTGTCTTTTGGAGTAGTTCTCTTGTATAAGGTGGGAAGCTTTAGCCTAGCCCCGTGATATATATGACTGTGATGAAGATGTGGTACTTAGATACCAAAACCTTATTCATCCATCTTTCTCTCCCTCCACATTTCTGTGTCAAGAATGTTTCTATCTATGTCCTTTTATTCTTATACCTCAGTCTCTAATATATTATCTATTTTGTGTCAAATGCAAGTTCATTACTTTACAATAAACGGGATTGCAGCAGTCTATTCACTCATTTACGTACAAGATTCCAGATTGTGTAGATGAGTACAGGCAGTCCCCGGGTTACATACAAGATAGGGTCTGTTGGTTTGTTCTTAAGTTGAGTTTGTATGTAAGTCAGAACTGTATATTTCATCATTGTAATCCCAGCCAGAACTTTTTTGGTCTCTGTGACAATTGGATTTTAAAAATGTTGGGTTGTCATAAGAATAAATATTAACACTAAAGCTTCATTACAGACACATTTGATAACTGTTATAGATGTTTATTGTAGCTTAGGACTGAAGTAAAATAAATTACTAATATCCAGAGGTCCGTTTGTAACTATGGGTCGTATGTAAGTCGAGTGTTCTTAAGTAGGGGACCGCCTGTATGCGTCTGTCCATCTGCCGACCTATCCAGCAGCTATATGCAGTTTGTGTGTGTGATTGCAAGTCAGCTCAGTCACTTTCATATGTGGACAAGCTGTAATACTATAACCAAATGTGATATACAATGACACCATTGGAGATTTTTCCAAATCTCTTTAACACTGGGGGAGATGTATTAATGTGTCAGTCTTTTGACCAGTGCAGAGTAGAACGAGACAGTTCTGCTGCTCCAGATTGACCCCTGTGCTGGATGATTAATCTGGTGCCATATAAGACTGGCGACTCGTACTTTGCACCCCTTATTAGTTGGTCTAGTTTGAATTTTTTGAGGCAGGGAATGATTTTTGTAGCTCACAAGTAGTTGTTTGGTGTGGCCACAGCCAAGTTTTCCAAGAACACACTCCTTTTTTTTGGTGGAGTCGGAAAACTGCCTAAATATGGTCTAAAACCTTCAATAAATGTGGTGTAGACTGATTGATACATCTCACACATTGTGACTGAGACCTGAAATGCAAAGTGACCTGCACTATTTTAAACCTTCATATCACAAAGCTACAGAAGACCCTCTGGTCATTCTCTGAATGCTTTAATAGGTGCCATTACACTGATTCAATTGTGAAATGTGTCTAGTACTGATCTATTACTTGTTTTTTTGGTTTATAGGTTGTGTTCTGCTGACAGGTTTCCTTTAAGCAGTGGAGTTGGTAAAAGGTGCCCTTTAAGAACCTTCAAAAACGACTATACTGTATTTCTATGTCCCTGTTTTGATTTATAAATGGGCCCCAATGCCCCATATTAGTGAACACCGCAACTATATAGAACCTTATACTACATGAATATTACTCAATGCAAAGGCTACAAAAACTTGTGCCATGTACCAATCCATCCCATATTGAGAAATATTCTATCTTAGAGGCATAGCTCTAAAATATTGCACTATTTTTGGACCCCATACAGTAGCATACAGTCTGATGACACTGAGGAAAGAGGAATCGTGGACATGGAGGTCGAAGTTAATGACTTCTCAGGCTGTAAAGCTGCACTGTGTTCATTGTAGCAGAATCAATATGTAGAAGACTGAAAACATAAACAGGTAGGAACATAAATCTGCTTGTTAACTTCCCTTCTTTCCCAGAATCCACCAGCGTCTAACCACATAAAAGTCTCCCTGCACAGCCCTGGACCAAATTTTATTGAAGTGTTTCTCTAGGCAGTTCCTTTTTAATGACAGACCTTCTGAAAACTAACATGATATTTAAAGGGACAAAAATCTATTGTAGCCTCTGTTTGTGCAGAACTGCAAATGATATGATTTCCCACAAGAGCAAAGGTAAAGGTATCCATGATAGATAATAGCAGCGTTCTATCCAATCCAAGTGCTGGTGAGTCACGGCCCGGATACCTTGTCTCAAGTGGACGTGGTCTATGTCAGCTGTATAATTATCCTTCTATAATACGTCTGATGGAAGAACTTCATTACACTTTACCTGATTTCTCTTAGGCTACATGCACACTGCCGTGTGCCCGCCGCACCGTAGCACGGCGGGCACATGGCAGCGCGGGGAGAGGAGGAGGAGGTGAGCGCCGTCACCCCGCCCCTCTCCAATAGAAACATATGGGGCACGGCGCCGTAATACGGGAAAAGATAGGACATGTCCTTTATTTACCCGGGCTACGGAGCGGTACGGTGCCGCACATGTGCTGCACCGTACCGCTCCCGTACGGTGCCGTGAGACCATAGAAGTGTATGGGGGATGTATATCGGCCGTATATACGTCCCCCATACATGTGTGTGAATGTAGCTTTACACAATTTTATTTATTTTTACCTTTTGACTGGAACATATTCAAGTTATATGATGGACATGAATTCCAGACTTTCATCTTTCATTTGAGGGTATCCACATAACAATTGGATGAAGGGTTTGGAAGTTTCAACTTCTTAACTTGTACCAGACTGTTTTAAAGGGATCAATTGGAATTGGACAATTGACTCAACGGCTTCTTCATGGGCCTGTGTGGGCGATTCCTTCATTATGTCATTCTCTATCAAGCAGATAAAAGGCCTGGAGATGATTTGAGGTGTGGTGCTTGCATTTAGAAGATTTTGCTGTGAAGAAAACATGCAGTGAAAGGAGCTCTCCTTACAGGTGAAACAAGCTGTCCTTAAAGTGAACCTGTCTTCAGAAATTGGCCTAATAAACAATTACCAGTATGTTGTCAGGCAATTGAACAGCTTCCAGATCATGTTTCTATCATGGCCGAGCTTAGTGGCATCATCCAGAAAATCAAGCTTGAAGTTAGATGTATAAAGTCAGGGAGGCGGAGAGTTTGACACTGAAGTCAAGCTGTCGCTGCCTCAGAACTCCTCCTTCCATGAGATTTACATCATGCCCCAGTCTTCAGGAGATCTGATGATTGATGTCCCTGGATGCAGGGACATCAATTACAGTGAAGGGGGTGTTCTAAGGCAGGGAAAGCTTGACTTTAGTGTTAAACTCTCCACCTCCTTGACTTCATGAAGCTATTTTACATCTCACTTCAAATTTATCTTTATGAATGATGCCACCACACTGAGCCATGAATAAACATCATCTAAAAGCTACTCAGCTGAATGACAACATACTGGTAGTGCTTTATTAAGCCAATTTCTGATGACAGGTTCCCTTTAAGATGTGAAAACAGGAAAAAAACAGAAATTGCTACAATATTAGGAATGGCAAAATCTACAATTTGATACATCCTGAGAAAGAAAACACTAGTGAATGTATCCATACAAAAAGATCTGGACACCCACGATAGACAACATTGGTGGATGATCACAGAATAATTTCCATGAGGAAGAGAAACGCCTTCACATCAGCAAAGCAAGTGAACATCACTCTCCAGGATGTAGAAGAATCAATATCCAAAAATGCCAAAAAGAGAAGACTGCATGAAAAGAAATACAGAGGCTTCACACACATGAACCTCAAGAAAAAAAAGGCTGAATTGGAATTAGCAAAAAAATCTTTAAAAAAACAGCACAGTTATGGAACAACGTTCTTTGGACAGATGAAACCAAGATCATCTGTATGCACACCAGTAGTGTGATGGCTTGGGTATGTATGGAGGCCAGTGTTAATGGACCACTAGTGTTTATTGATGATCTGCCAGCCGGATGAATTCTGACGTATCAGAGACTGGGTGCTCAACTCCAGCCAAATCCAACCAAACTGATCGGTCAGTTTGGCAACCCTGGATATTCTTAAAGCAAAGAAATGAAATATTCTTGAGTGTCCAAGTCAGTCACCTGATCCCAACCCAGTTGAGCTGCATTTCACTTGCTAAAGACTAAACTTCCAACAGAATGGCCACAAAAAAAAACATGTCCTACTTTTTAATGGAATGAACGCATGGCCCATTAAAATAATGTCCATGGCCACTGATACATTGAAAATAATTGCATTTAGTTGCAGCCATGTTATGTCCATTTCAAAAATGTGTGCTGCTGGCCTAAGCGGGTTATCAGAATTTATTTTTATGTTTTCCCAGAATCCCCTAGTAGGGCGTCCATGTCTATACTTCTCCACGCGCCTACATGGTGGCCTTAACTGGCATAAGTCTCCATAAGGAAAACTCTTACTTCCCAAACCAAGTCACAAGCCTCTCACTCAACCAGTTCCCTACACTGTACTGTAGAGACCCAAACAGGTTGAAACAGTGCTGTCTATGGTTGTTCCTTCTGGAATAGATATACTGGTTTGGTTTTAATCCCACATCAGGTCATAAGGCTTCCTGAAGGTCATGATGTCAAGGGAGCTGCCTTACAAGGTAGCTAAAAGAGGCGTGGTTTTCTTATCCCATCCTGCAAAAGGTATTTGCATGTTTTCCTAAACATTTTGAAAGTGACTACAAGTATCATCCACTAGGGGGCAGCACCTTGACAATTTTTCTTAAAGCAACAGTACTCTTACCAAAAAGGTTTAGAATGTTGATGTGCTATATTGAAAAAAAGAGACACTCAATAATTGAAGATATAATTCAATACTTCTATCACTTACAAATGTTAACACACACTGGGGCACATTTACTAACGGTCCGCACACCTCATTTCCGTCGGGTTTCCCGACTATTTCCAATTTGCTCGGCATTTAACAGGGGTGTTTGGTGCAATCACGCCGTCTTTGGTGTCATAAGACATGCACTCACATGCACCGGGAAGAAGAAGGTGAACTCTGTCGGACCTGAGCGGGGAAGCGACACATTCAGGATATTGGGCGCACAATCTTAGTGAATCGCGCTGGACTTCATCCTCATCTGACAGCGCACCCCGGGGATCACTACAGGACCGGGTAAGTAAATGTGCCCCAATGTCTAACTTTTATTTCCATATATGTAAAGCTCAAATCACACCTGCAATGGGGGTTCCATTATACCCCCCATTTTAGGAGAGTGTAACAGAATCTAAGAATAGAATCGCCCCTCAGTCTCATTTACATACAGTCTTTTATGCTGATGGTAGATGTCCCTTAACTCTATATATTTACGACTATTTATGCTGAAAATTAATGTCAACAGAAGTACAGCAAAAAAAGCTTATAAAAATTATGTATTTTGCAAAATCACATACAATTTAATATGGTTCTTTATTTAACACTGAACATTATTTTGGATGATTTTGGTGCTTTTAATGATGAAACAGTTTTTGCAGAAAAAAAGAAAAAAGTAAAAAAAAATTAAATCATTGTTCAATCTAACAATATAATCGCTCTGTAATGTCTTATTTTGTTTCTATATCTTCAGTAATATCTGTAAAGCTCTGCCGAATATGTAATGGTAATATTAATAGTAATATTTTTTCTATTTGATACTGCACCCAACATGAAGCTGATTCTTCTGATGATGGTGTGGAGTCGTGGTGGCAATATCATTCTGATGTGATCCAATATTATTTTTCTATTCTATAAAGCAATCCAGCAGTCCTGTGTTATAATCCAGCAGTCCTGTGTTATAATCCAGCAGTCCTGTGTTGTGTTATAATCCAGCAGTCCCGTGTTGTGTTATAATCCAGCAGTCCTGGAAGCTCAGCACTTGGAGGGGATGTGGGGGTGGGGATGTTTCCTGAAACATGATGGCAGGACCACATGATGTCTTTCTACTGAACACAAGAGGTCAGTGTGACCTTACAAACTGGAGACCTCAATTTAAAGAGACCTTAACCATCTTGGAGGAACTAAGCTGAACGGACAAGAGGTTTAGATCATGAAATTGTAGCCTGGGTGCGCACATTATTTATAAGCCTTGACCTTGCTTATGGTGGTTGGTAATTTCAGACTGGGCTTTAAGACTTATTTTTATCATGTTGCTAGAAGCTACGGTGATGTAAAAATTTAGCAAATTTGTGCACATTGGGGCACATTTACTTAGAACAGTACAAACGGCATTGGGGCTTATTTAACAAGGGTCTGCGGATCACATTTCAATTAGACCAATGTGACTGCTATTTAGAAGGGGATTGTGTCGCATGCGATCGGATTTTGGCGCAGCGGCACCAGCTTTCATGTGACAGAAATCAGGGGTCGTGCCGTCGGACGAGCTGAGTGATTCGGACTGAACGCAGGATTTAAGATTGAAATTGTGTCGCCACCAATGCACTTACATGCACCAGGAAGATATCGGGTGCACGATGTAAGTGAATCGCGGTACAGTGCATTGTCGTTGGACAATTCACTTTTGGGAACTCCTCTAGACGGGTTTGTAATTGTGCCCCATCATGTGCAGTTTGCCTGTGTAGTGTGTAGGGGGCGCCAGATTCAGGATTTCTGGGGCACGTTCTTCATGAATCTACGCACTTCTCCTACAGAGTGCACCACTTTTTTTTTGGTGGACCTTTAACATGGGCCATGTGGCACAATCCTGCAGTTTGCACTAGAAAGAACGTTGCAAAGTCCGACAGAAAAATGGCGCACAGCCCTTTGTAAATGTGTCCCATTAACCCCTTAAGGACACAGGGTTTTTCCGCTCATTTCTCGCTCTCCAACTATATCCATAACTTTTTCATTTTTACGTGTACAGACCTGTGTGAGGGCTTATTTTGTGCGTAACAAATTTTACTTTCCCGTAATGTTATTTATTTTAACATGCCGTGTACTGCGAAGCTGAAAAAAAATTCGAAATGTGAAAAAATTGAAAATAAAACGTCACGTTCTTGAGGGTTCAGTTTTTTCGACTTTGACTGTGCACTCAAAATAACACCTCAGCTTTATTCTTTGGTTCGGTGCGATCGCGGTGATACCAAATTTATATAGGTTTTAATGTGTTTTAATACATTTTCAAAAATTAAACGAATGTGTACAAAAAAGAAAAAAAAATTTTGCCATCTTCTGACGCTAATAACTTTTTCATACTTTGGCGCACAGAGCTGTATGAGGGGTCATTTTTTGCTGTATCTTCCTATGGAGAGTGGCGGGGGCGAGCATAACTCATCCCCTGCTCCTCTCCGCAGCGCCGATGTATGCCCGCCGTACTACGGTACAGCGGCATACATTGTGTGAATGTAGCCTTAGTCTGTGTTTTAGAAGAATAGAGGGGGTTATATATCTACAATTTATACAACAATTGGAGCAACATTGGTGGGGAACCAATTACAGACCCAAGTCATTTGTAAGATGATCACTTGAACCCACAACATCTACGGACCCCTACATTACATATTAGGATTATCGGTTATTTCTTAATGGAAATCTACCATCAAAATCTAGCATGATAAACCAGGGACACGTCCCCCCCCCTGCCTGTGAGCTGCAACTTCGTCTGCTGCAGTGAGAATACATCAGGCAGAGGGAGGGGGGAAGTGCCAAGGGAGCAGGGGTGAGGGGGAGACAGTGTATAAGGGAGGGGGAGACAGAGTAAATGAAATCTACCATAAAATCAAGCAGGATAAACCAGGGACACTTACTAATAGATCCAGGCACTGACTGTGTTAATCTTCTTATATTTGTTATCAATGGCCTTTTTCCTTCTGAAATCACCTTTTACAATTATTTCAATTAGCCTGAAAGGCTCTGTGGGATGTTGCTTCACAGGCTGTTACAATGAGCTCCCCTTGCACTTCCTGCTGCTAGATTACACAGGCAGAAGGAGGAGGGAGCAGGGGTGGAGGGGAAACCTGTTCTGCTTCTTGTAACAACCTGTGAATCTTCAGCAATGAGAGGCTCTGGTAACACCTCCAGAGCCCTTCTGGATGATTAGCATAATTTTCAAAGTTGTTGTTAGAAGGAAGAATAACAAAGTACATAAACACATTCATGGTGCCTGAATCTATGAATAAGGCCCTTTTCACACGGGTCATGTGGGGATGTTTACATCCAAATAGATGCCTATGGCGCTCATCGGTATCAGTGAGCACACACATCTTGCACCGTAACGCGCTTTCCGGTGTTTACGGCCAGGAGCCATGCATGGTTATGGAGAGGGGAGCGTTGAGCAGCACTCTCTATTCCTCCCCTCCAGTGCACAGCCATAGCCTGGAAAGCTTTACAACCCCAATAGCCTCTTTCTTTATATTTTTCATTTAGAGATAAAGTATCTATAATAATATTGATTCTATCAACATCAGATCCTCCATATAAAACACTGTAGTGAGGCTGGACCATTGCCAGTCTATGTATACACAGGCGGACATCTCTTCTGTTCTGAGCTGTGTTTACAGAACACATAGGGCCCAGATGTTGTGTCCTGGGAGAAGATCTCCATTATAACTTCCTGTGTAGACACATCATGTTATGACACACTGTATACATGATAACCGCAGTCTTCACACTTCCTCAATAATCCTCCGCACCTATAGAAAGGAGCTAGAGAAATGAAAGTCTATTTACTAGTGACCAATGTCTGTTACCTTAAATGAACAGATGGCAGAGGGACAGGAAAGTTATAAAACCCAAAAAATATTGTCTACCCTGAGCTGTCAAACTCTCCCTGTAATAGTTTTGTGGGAAATTGTGTCCACCTAGTGGTCAGTACTGGAACTACACATTATGTAAGGATATTTTATTGTATGAAGGTGTAAAACATTTGGATTCACAAATATATTACTATTTGTATATACTTTTATATCTAGTAGCTTCAGATCTCAGTTTACAGAAATAATTTACAATGTGATTTATAACAGGATCACATTACAGATCTGAGCTGGAGCCATGTTGATTATAATATACAAGTCTATGGGGCAAATAATAAAAAAAAAATCTTTAGTGCCACCATATTCTGCATAAGGTACATATACAAGCCATAGATTGTAAGCTCTCGTGAGCAGGGCCCTGACTGCTATTGTTCTATATTACTGTTTCTAATCTGTAATGTCTTCTTATATTTGTATATGACCCCTATGATTTGTAAAGCTACGGAATATGAGGGCAACATGGTGGCTCAATGGTTGGCACTTCTGACTTGCAGCGCTGGAGTCCTGGGTTCAAGTCCCACCCAGGTCAACATCTGCAAAAAGTTTGTATTTTCTCTCCGTGTTTGCATGGGTTTCCTCTGGGTACTCCGGTTTCCTCCCACACTCCAAAACATACTGGTAGGTTGATTACATTGTGAGCCCCGTGGGGACAGGGACCAATTTGGCAGGTTCTGTGCAGCACTACGTAATCTGTATGCGCTATATAAATAAAGAATTATTACAATATAATGGTGCTATATAAATAAAGAAATTACAGAGCAATAACATGGTCAGATGGAAGAGTGAGTTCCTTCCAAGAGCTTGCAATCTAGAAGAAAACCTGAGTCACATGGAAAGATACAGGAGTTTTTCAAGATTCAGATTGTCGCATTCCATGTTATTTAGGTGTTCATGTTGGGAAGTATATTTCTTAGAGGTACATTACATGTAGAGTGCTTGAAGCATGTGCACGAATAGTTTGAAAGTATGAAAATCTTTCTGAATGTTCTCAAAATTGGAGATAAGGCAGTGATCAAGCAGTAGACACTGTTATGGACCCCAAGTCAGTTGAAGAACACTACAATCATCTCTTTCCAACCTTGACTGGATGATAACAGGGATCAATAGACTGCATTCAACTGCCCAGCACATGGAGATAAGATATACTTTGGATCTAGCATTCCTTGTAATGAACTCATTGCCTGCCATAAGACCTGCTCAGACCCTAACATTAAGCAGGTCTCCCCTTCTCCAGACCTGTGACCTGTGGATGCGGATCTGATGGAGAACTAGAAGCCTCAACCTGCAGAACCTTTAGAGGCTTCTGCGTTTTGTTATACTATTTGGCACTTAATGGGTCAATTTGTAATTTTAGGGAACACAACTGATCATTAAAATATATCTAAGTAGACAGAAAACTGGTGAACATGTGTAAAGTCACCTGTTATTAAATATCCTTATTACATAGTTAGATCATACATAGATACATAGATCTATAGATCATAGATATTATACATAACATTGTTTCAATCATCTCATATTCATGTGACTTATATAATAATAAAAATAATTATAATAAAGACATTACCAAGTAATAACAGGGTCAGATAAAACAAAAGAAATGAGGGTCCTGCTCACAAGAGCTTACAATCTATGAACGTGTCATGTGGGAGTAATATAATATGATATGTGTACTCAGAATTCTAAGATTATTAGATGATAAAATCAACATAGAAAATGGAAGGGTTTCAGATTTGAGTCATTTCTGTTTAGCCCTAATCCTGATATCTGGACAATCCTTATCTGCAGTGTGTAATGAGGGATGCTATGGGATTTCCTTCTAGAGGTGGCACATTAGAGCTCAGTAGTGCTCAGCCCATGTGTGACTTTTATTTTCTCCTGCTCTTTTATCTATGGCACACACTCTCCCCAGGTTGCTGTTTTTGTTACATTTCCACTAATCCCAGAGGCTGCTGTAGATCAGGATCCTGCTGGGTGAGGTGTTCTCTTGCATCTTCTAAAGATCTTAATGAAGCAGATGCTAAATGAATCCCATTAAGGCACAAGATAAAAAAGTGTTTCCACACATCATCCCATTCCCATACAAGTATTAATGCCTGAATCATCCCCCAGTATGTGTCATAGCTTATATTATACTTGGGTTATATTAGTCCTATGGCTGACACTGGATGATGATGAAAGTTTCCTGTCTGCCCATCCCCCTCCTCCTCTTCATTAGGATCCTGATCTTCTTTATAATGTGTACATACTGTATCTTTACTACAAACACAGCATTGTCTCTCCCACTGACACATTGTAGCAGGATGCTAATTGTCCATTCCTGGGATCATCCTGATCTGACTATCATTACTACAATATAATTGCTATTGTTATCAGGTAAGTCAGTTACCTATAGAATGTATATAAATAATATGTAATGTTTCATGTACCATATAACATTAATGTTATAGACATAAAATTAAACCTTAACGTGAATAAGCAGCAATAAAGAAAATATAATAATAACCATCCTATATTACACATATTAGACTAGAAGGTGGGCAACCTGGGCACTGTGGGTTCTAGCATATGCCATCAGGATAAAAATGCATGACATTAAGTAGAAATATAAATATAGTAATATATGGGTATTTACTCACATCCAACACTGCCAACTACCACCTATGGAAGACAATACATGAGCTTACAGTGCCTATAGGCAAATGGATGTGCGATTGTGCTGATGTATCAGGATCAGTAACTGAGAGGAGGGAGTAGGTTTACTTTTATACAATAAGATAATACAAATTCTATCTATCTATCCATCATCAATCTATCTATCTCTCTATCTATCTATCTATCTCTCTATCTATCTATCTATCTCTATATATCTATCATCAATCTATCTATCTAACTATCCATCACCCTCATTTATCTAATATCTAGCTGTAATTTACCTATCATATATTATTACTATTTTAATCATCTATTAACTTTAAATATATTTATCATTATATATTTATTATCTATCTCCTATGTATGTAACATCTATCTAGCTATTATTTATCTTATATCTATATTACTATCTCTCATTTCCTATCTATCTATTATATATTTTTCCATCTATTTATCTATTATTAATGTATTCTATCGATCTAAACATATATCTGTCTATCTATTATCTTTGTATCTCATAAATATATATAATATACCTATCCATCATCTATCATTACATAATATCTATTTTTCCATCTATATATCTGCTCATCTACCAGTATCTCTCTATCTATTATATATCTATCCTTCAATATATTGATTAATATATTCCCTTTATTTTTTATGTAATATGTATCGTTTTGTCTATCATTACACCTTATCGAATTAAACATCATCTATCTATTACGTAGGTATTATATATCTTGCTATCCATTATCTCTATATTTTCCCATAAATAAAGCTAATAAATCCCAGGGATACTATGTATATACAGTAATGCATTACACAAGGGCACCTATCATCCTCAGCATTCATTGAATAGATGATATTATCAGAGAGCAGACCCTGTGAGATCCACATAGAGACTGTCAGAAACAATTACCACTACTCACTGCTTTGACTTTGATAAATTAGGATCTCAGATTTCCTTCTTCCAGCCCCTTTTCCTCCTCTTCTTTTCATCTTGTTCCTCCTTTTTGTACATGTTCCACACATCTCATGCTTCTGTACTTTTTACTATTATTTATAAAGATATTACAACCAGCAATAGACATCATTGCTAATCGAGTCATTCTGTGGGTATAACCTATGGGGGAAACTCATCATGACAAACTCATTTCTGCTGAATTGTACTATTGGCACTGCTACATTTCACCGCATGTGTATGTATATGACAGAAGAGGCTATTCTCATCTTCCTTGAAAAATTTGACGGTCTGCAGGGAGGAATGTCAATGAATTGAGCAATCAGGTTTATTTTGTAGCCTTCCATTAACCCTCTGCCTTCCGAAATCTAGGCATCACCTTCATCAAATTTGCAATTAAAACAACCCCCCCCCCCCCCCAAAAAAAAAAAAGACTAAAACTCTTGCAAGCTGCAGAGTATCTTGAAGTCCAGATTAGGCTCATTGTAGATCTCAGAAGCCACATGCATTATGTGTCCCTGGTGGATGTAGAAAAAGGATTATTTAGGAGGATTTATTAAGAAAATATCCCTGGGACGGATGGCAAAAGAATTGTTTCTTTCTTGGAGGAAACTTAATAAAAAGTTTGAGAAGGCTGGTCCCTCCCTATGACGTAGAGGGGGGGAAGATCAGCCAATAGGAAGCCCTCCCTAATTCCTTCTGCCAGCAAGAAATATAAGAGCTCAGAAAGTTTTACATCAACTCAGAAACACGTTCGTGTCTGGGGACACAGCCATAGATCTGCTGCTGAGGTCCATTGTGGATACAGACCTGGAGAAGACTTCTCTGGTGATTGCTAGAGAAAGGCTTTTCTCTCCATAGTGTTGGTAGAAGATGATGCAGGAAGAGTCAAGCTCTCCAGTCTCCCCTGTGGACAGCTTGAGCAACAGTGAAGAAGAGCTTGACAGGCAGCAGAACAAGAGGGGATGCAGGAAAAGGAGATCCAGTAGGAAGAACCCAGAGGATCCAGACAGCCCAACCTCAGTCAAGAGGAACAAGAAGGCCAGCAGCACCGGCAGCAGCCCACAGTCTTTTGAGGAGCTACAGACCCAAAGAGTCATGGCCAACGTCAGAGAACGCCAGAGAACCCAGTCCCTCAATGAAGCCTTTGCAGCCCTGCGCAAAATCATCCCCACCCTTCCCTCAGACAAACTCAGTAAAATCCAAACCCTCAAACTGGCATCCAGATACATTGATTTCCTCTGCCAGGTTTTACAGAGCGACGAGTTGGACTCCAAAATGGCCAGCTGCAGTTATGTGGCCCATGAGAGGTTAAGTTATGCCTTCTCAGTGTGGAGGATGGAGGGAGCATGGTCTATGTCTGCATCTCACTAACAAACAGGCTTTACAGACACACACACTCAGGTAAGGATGGCTCTTCTGTATACTGTGGCGGTGTATACACAGATACTCAGGCAGCTCCTTAAGCATAGACTCCTAGCTCACAATTAGATCATAGGAAGGGGCCTAGATCAGGGATCTAGATGGAGCATAGAGAATGGGGAATAGTCCTGCCTAGAAAATATACAACACTAACATTTGTGTCATTCCCATAGCACTGCCCCTGGATAGAGGCTTCGATTTTTATTACAGAATCTTCTGTAGAGGAGGATTTGGGGGTTTTTTTTCGTTTGTTTGTGATGCTTCATTGTTGTACACCCTGAGATCCTTTCTGTTACAATTGATTATACTTATTTCAATACTATATATACTGTTACGATTCATTACAATTATTGGTTAAGCTTTAGGCAGCTTTCATAAATGTTTACTTCCTAATTTAATATACACTTCCTTCCTACAAGATATCATAGTATATGCTTGTCCCCTACTAACACTACCAGCATTTATATGTGCCTATATTTTAGTCTCCTAGCTATATGCATATAATAAGAGCATATAGTATGCATATAATATAATATATAAAAAGAGCAGAGTCTGTTTCTCCAATATATCCATATACCCTTACAGTATATATACGTATATATATATATGTATGTATATATTGTAGTGAGCATACATCCTACCTGATTTTGTTTATATTTTACAAAAAAATGCATATTTTATACTAAACACGAACTAATATATGTATTTTCTTTACTACCCCTATACAAACAATGTGATAACCATGCATAAGGATAATATTTATGCCAACTGTCTGCATATACTGTAATATAACCATGTACTCTGTCCGCTAAAATTATATCAATATTACATAAGTTTATCCAACTATATACATCTTTCCACACACCCAATATATTAATAATACAATATCATGTAATACATTGCCTGTATATTTATTAAATGCAAGTGCATGGCCTGTTTTATACTAAACTGACTGTTTGCTAATCCTATGTGGGTGGGAATATTAGACAAATCATAATGGAGATTTCATTACTAACCTTAATCTGTGCATATCCTGCTTCATATGAATAGCTTGTGCATGTTTATTCTAAACATGATTATAATTTATGAACTGTTATATATATATATATATATATATATATATATATATATATATATATATATAACTACACTACATAACAATGCTGAGCCCCAAAATCCGCATGGAGATGTTATTTCTTTAAAAAGTACCCCAACATTAGCCTCTCAGAAATGCAATAAGCCCTTTGTTTTCTTTTCCAGATGAGACTGTTTCTACATGACAGAGGAAATGCACAGTCTGGAGACTGAAGCTGGATCCCTATAAAAGCCAAATAAACAATCAGTGAGGATTTCCATGGATTGCAGGAGATGGTGGCAGCAGACTGAGGCAGGGCATGGGGAGCACTTATAGAGCAGAGGGCCAGGCCTGGACAGTGACCACACAGCACACTGATTGCAGGGTCACCACTAAAAACTCTTACATTCTGATTCCAGTCTCGACAATCTGTATTTTTTGACGAAGAATGTTGGAATTTTCCTTTTTTTTTTTTTTTAATCTTCATTTCCATTCCTTCCCAATTTCTTATTGCATGCATTCCCACCAGTCGTGCCTTTGAAGCCACTTAAAAGGAACCTTCCCCATTCTTGAACACTACTAATGAAACTCAACCCTGTTGTTGTTGTTGTTGTTTTTATAGGAGAAAAAAAAAGACTTATTTTTTTTATTCGAAACCTGGGGGTTTTTTTTTCTATTCCAGCAGCTGCATCTCTTTATATTTCTCTGAGATACAAAGTAACATTTATTTATTTATTGATCCATGTTTGTAAAAAAAAAAAATAAAATAAAAAGTAATGCAGCTAGATCAGGGGTCTAATGCATTCAATATTTTTATGGTTGTTTTGTAAATATCATTGTATATTATTTTTCTGCAATAAATAAATATGAATGAAGAAAAATTGCAGTTTGGTCTGGATTGAAGACATATTTATAAATATTTTTATTTCTATGATTTTTTTTTTATTAGTTTAATGGATAAAATTAATATAATGGAGTCAGTTACCCTCCCATAGACATTTGATGATATAACTGGACCCAGCTCATGACAGACACCGACTTTGTTTATTGAGACAGGTTTATTATTGTACTCTTCCTAGTTGGGACTATGTGAGGATTGCTGATATCTCTCATCAGGGCACTAAATAATGTCAATAGGTGGGAGAAGGTCATTGCAGCCACTACTCCAACAGGCCAGGGTCTTTTACTTTACAAGACACTTTTGCCTTCTGCTAAGTTAGGGCTGGGTGTAGAATGTCACACTTTGTTGTACAATTCTACAGGGTAATTTGTGCTGCTCTTACCAAAACAAATATTAGGGGCTCTGGGCACATAGCTATTATCAACTGCTTTACTATGGATCCAAGGTAAACAACATTCCTTATATTGACTTACAACTTGTGCTTACGGTGGTGTAGATAGCTGGATTGGGAGATGTAATATACAGATATTCAACAGATTGTGTGTGTGTTTGTATTTGTAGCTGATAGACATGGATAGAAAAGGATTTATAGAGATAAGAGCTAAATAGACAGCAGATAGGTAAAGAGATCGATACATAGAAAGTTAGAAAAATGTACAGTATGTAGATTGAGGAGATGATTATAAAAGCACATAAGAGAGATACAAAACTATCTGAAGATATACAAGATATATGTATGTGTGTGTGTATATATATATATATATATATACATGTATGTATATGTGTATCTTTCTCTATGTCTATATATATATATGTGTGTGTTTGGGGCTGATAGATATTGATAGGATGTGATATGGAGATAAGATATAAATTGACAGTAAATAGCTAAAGAGATAGATAGAAAGAAAGATAGAAAGATAGATAGATAGATAGTAACAGGTACAGTATGTGGATCGAGGAGATGATTATATAAGCATAGAGAGAGAGACAAAAATAACTGAAGATTGCTTGAAAATGAACGATCATCGATCATTATTACCATAACACTTCTAATGAAACTCAGCTATGTTGTTGTTGTTGTTGTTGTTTTTATAGGTGAAAAAAAATCAGAGATGCAAAAGACAGAAGGCAAAATCTATAATTCATATAATAATAATGCAATATAACAGATACAATAGATTACATTAAAACAATTGTGGTGTGTAATAGATATATACGATAGATAAGTAGATGGTTTTATATGAAAATGTGAGTTTACCGTGAATTCTATACCATGTTGGGTGTAGTTGTTTTGTTGTATGTGTGTAGTGTGGACAAGTGCTTAAGTTTATAAGATGAATATATAGAGGAATATACATTGTTTCTATATAACAAGGACTTGTGGATCAGTGGAGGCTGCAGCTTGCTCTTGTAGGATAATATAAATATACTATATGTGTTTTTCCAGAGGAGCTGTTCTTGTTTGTTTAAGCAGGGCTTTGGGGGTAAATGGTGCCCCCCAGTGTTTTCCTTTCCACATATCGCTGCTGTATATTTCTGCTGACACTGCATTATTATGAATTTAATATTGTGCATATCTCACGCTGTTTACAGAAGAAAGTCAGCAGAAGTTTGTTTTTATTATGGGATTAACGAGAACTTTGAAAATTGGCTGGAAGGTTAGGTGGTCTAGACCCTGCAGATCTCTGAGACTATCTGGGAAAAGGGGCTACAATATTCCTGCCTGATACCTATAATCCTGCAATAAGACAGGAGCAGTGTCCTATCGGCCACACAAGACTCCAAAGTGCACTGAAAATATTGCGACACTTCCTGCGACAATGTGTGTGTGTATATATATATATATATATATATATATATATATATATATACATATATATATATATATATATATATATATATATATATATACTTAAGTGTTCTTGTTATCTAATGTTTAATGTACAAAAGCCATACATGATAACCAACCTGCGGCTCTGAGACTGTGGTGAAACTCACAGGATATCAATTGACTTCCGATGTCAGTTCATAGTAATTATCTTAGTAGGAGTGGTGGTAGTAGTGGGAAAAGTTGAAGTTGTAGTAGAAGTTGTAGTGGTAGTTTTACTAGAAGTAGCAGGAATTTAGTAAAAGTAATTGAAGTAAGTGTAGAGAAAGTAGATGTAGCAGTGATAGCAGTTGTAGTAGTAAAAATCTTAATATTGGAATATTGGAGTAATAATTGTAGTGTTTGTAGCTTTAGTAGCAGTTGTAGTGTTAATAGCAAAAGTAATTGAAGCAGTAATAGTTCACAATAGTTTTTAAAATCCAATTATGTCTAAAAACATTTCCAAAATGAGGTGTAATATATATAATCTGTATCTATCGGGATAGTGGTCATGTTTAGAGTATAGGGCTGAATGATGCTCCTCCAATATATATCCAATGCTCAGTACATGAGCTCTTTGCTCCTCTGTGAAGGTCCACATTTCCACCATCCTTTCTAGAAGACCACAGTGTTGTGCAATCCAAGGCTCCAATCCTCTGAGAATCCTTCTTTCAAGGAGCCTTTTGGTCTTCTGGAGCATTTTGCGCATTCTTTGGTTTGGCAAGACTGGAAGAGCTATTTTCTGTAAGTCCAGTATCAGATTCTTGTTAAGCATATGATTTCACTTGAAGTCCTGCCCAGGAATCTTTCAGAGTGAACATTTGTCTTGCTCTCATGATGTCAGGCGGTTTCCCTGCATCTGTAATTTGAAGAAAAACAAACGTGTAAAGAACAAATGCTGAAGAAAAGCCAAACAGGACTAGTGACATAAAGAGATTCACCTGTGGAGAGAGTCAACAAATAGGGGACTACTGCTGGACCCCATATTAGGGAGACATCTACCTACCCCCCAACCCACAGTCATCCTGAGTGACAGTTCTGCAACACATATCAGGTTGTCCAAATATAAAAGACACAGGAGGGATGATAGATAATCAGATAGACAGACAGATATATGTCTACTACTAGCCAAGCTACCTGGTACTACAACTCCCAGGATGACAATCATGGCTTTAAGTATAAAGTATATTTAAGTATAATACATATAGATAATAGCTACATATCAGAGAGAAGAACAGATACGGTCGATAGATTTCTTTCTTTATTGATATATTGCATCAAGGCAATTTACCAATGTCTTAATGAACCAGAGAACATTGTAGCTGCCAGTTTACTAAATCTCCCCAACATCTTCCTTTTCTGCATACAATAAAATACAATTGTACAGTATAATTGTTTCTTCCTTGTATTCAGCCATGTCAGGTAAGAGGAGGCTCTAAAGTCGGATAAATAGTTGCCCCCATTATAACCTTCGAGTTTTGCTTTAGAAGCTGGGTTAAACAATATCAAGGGGACATTATGTCAGTGGCACAAGGCGGCAGGGGCAGAACATAACAGGGACAGAGGGTGGCAGAAGCAGAGGATGACAGGGGAAGAAGGTGGCAGGGCAGAGGATGATGGGGAAACAGGGTGGCAGGGGCACAGGCTGCCAGGGATACAGGGTGACAGGGACAGCGACTGGCAGGAAGACAGGGTGACAGGGGCACAGGCTGGCGGGGACACAGGGTGGCAGGGACACAGGGAGACAGGGGTACAGGGTGACAGGGGCACAGGATGACAGGGGCACAAGGTGGCAGAGACACAGGCTGGCAGGGACACAGTGTGGCAGGGGCACAGGGAGACAGGGGTACAGGGTGGCGGGGCACAGGATGACAGGGGCACAAGGGGGCAGAGACACAGGCTGGCAGGGGCACAGGGTGTCAGGGCTGCCTGGTTACATCTTTATCACAGCTCTTCTCCAGTCCTCCAAGTAACGGTTCTTGTAGATTGCGGCTCTTTGCTCTCCTCCGGCTTCTTTGAAGAAGGTGTGTAATTGGAGTTAGAGGCATGCCAGGAATCTCCAGATGTCTATAAAGTAAGAGGGGGCATTTGGCAGGTCACATGAAGGTGGAGCAGGTTACAATCACAGCCACAAGGTCCTTTTATTACTCAACGGTCTGATATTTATGTTTGTGCACATTCTATATGTATAGGTGTATATTGTGTGATTGTGTACATGCAGTATATGTGTGTATAGTACGTGTGCTCTAGTTACGCATTCATACTTGTGTGTATATGTGTTTTTATCGCGTGAGTGCACACAGATACATATATATAGATGGATGATAGATAGATGTATACAAGCACTGTTATTTAAAAGTAAATAGTTTGTTAAAATCAAAATATTAGTAAAGAGAAAAATAATGAACACATTTTTAAAATAATAATTTTCATTATCAATATTATTTTAGTACTTGCTCATTGTATCTTCTTAACAGTTGGATAGCTACACCTTTATCTCCAGTATGTCATACAGCTATTAACAATGGTCTAATATCTGCAGAAGAGAAAGGCTGTGGGGTTATTATTATCTATCAATTTATTTTCTACAATATTTATAATTTATCAAGCTACATTATCAGTCTATTTATCATCTACTTATCATTTATTTATCGAACTATCTATCTATCTAATTTAATCTATCATTAACAATATCTGTCTGTCGGAGAAACTTTCTTTCACAATGGACACTTCAAGTTTTTCGGTTTTCTGTAGAAACTTCAGAAAGAAATGACCCAGATTCTTTCATTGTCTGCATTAATGTGTTAATAGATCAGAGTCAGCAGTGACAGACCTCTTCCAGGGAGCACCTTATATACCCTGTGCTCAGCACAGATCAGGGACAATCCGATGTGCACCCAGTATTAGCAGACACTGGTGACAGAGGGACCACCGGCAGGTCCTAGCTGTGTCAGGATCTCTATGCATCATACATGCTGCTCAGATCTGGGAGCAGTTACTCAGGTACCTGGATGAGAGTTTTCCTTTGACCAGATGTTTGCATTTTCCCTAAAATTGTCACGTGAAATGAACAGATGTCCAAGTTGTTAGTGGAGCACAGCCCCTCCTCCCCCAGCACACAGCTCACACTGCTTCCTATGGGCCCTGCATGATCCAGCCTCACTGTGCTCTGCACTGGACAAGACTCTTCCCTCTTATTTATCTCACAATTCTCTCTCATCCTGAAGATTGGATCGACCTTCAGCTAATAATAAATTGTCCCTATGTGAGGGGCTGCTGCCTGACAAGGATGACACATGACATCTCTGGAGGATGAGCTGGTATGGTGAATGTATGTGGAGGGGGGTTGTGGGTCCTGCAGCTTCTTCCCTGGGACTGGCTGAAGCATCACAGATCTATGGCTGCCACATACTTTTTGTATATTTGTCTCTATGCACGTATCTGATACATGGATTTATAATATGTACTGTACATAATCACATATTGATCTCCAATATTATTCCAACTCTATATTGTATATGCAGATTATGCTTACTTGGGAACTTTTTTATGTACACTATTTCTCTATTTATCATCACTAGTTATATGAAATTATTCCTTTTTTATTGTATTTTTATTTTTTGAAATTGCAGTGGATTAGGAGGACTTTTGTAACATGGCTGTAATATATATATATATATATATATATATATATATATATATATATATATATATATATATATAATAAATATATATTTTCAGAACTTTGTTGGGTCTATGTACAGTTACTGCTATGATACTGTAATATGTGGTAGCTGTACAAACTTTTCATTTGTTGAATTATTTTATGAAACGATTCAAAAGACAATTTCCTTTGCTGTTATTTGCATGTAAAAATATGCTGTATTGTGGATTGCAGCTAAGTATGGCTACAACACATCTGTGAATAGTACTTCTATTAGAATTACTAATCATTCTAAAATTATATTGTTATCATTAATATAACCAACTAGAATAATAGGAATGCAGGTGTCATAAAGTGTAATATTGATAGCAATCATCATCGCTATAATAAGACTGTTGTAAGAATTATATATATATATATATATATATATATATATATATATATATATATATATATATATATATATATATATATATTCATTTAATTTCCTTGGATGATTATGAAGTAGTTGATGGGATGTCATAGACTTGATGACTGCATTGATTGCTATGAGATCCTATGGTGTGAAATCTTCAGTAATTGTTAGTAGTGATTGCTGAATGACCCTGGAGATATGGGAGCTCAGTACTGACAATGCTGCCTCTTATCTCAAGTGCTTGTTGATATACTGTGTAAATTAGTCTTAATTTCAAACAGACTTCTGACTCCTCCAGGGATTATGGCTAAACTTTATAGGACTGTACAGTCCCTATTGACAAACACCTGGATCCCAGCAATAGTCCCATACACTGACTGACAACTTGCTCTGAGTACTGAACACAGAATAGAATCTTGTTCTTGATGCATTTGTGTCTTTTAGTCTTCAATGTTTAAAAAAGAATTATAACATTACCAATACTAAGAATACAATACACAATGATCATAGAAATTATTAAACATGATGCAATTAATTAGTATTATAATAAGAGAATAAATAATATTACAAAACGTGAAATAATTATTATTTATATTAAGGTTTCTATTATTATGATTGTTTATTTTATTGCTATTACTATTATTTATATTATTTTTGGTATTATGTACTTGTTATTCCTGATCATCACTTTCATCATCAGCATTTTGCATCAATAAAACCGAAAGAAATCATTATTATGGTATCTTGCTTCTATACTTGACTATATAGTCATGTTGTAAATTTCACCAGTTCACATTGAAAATAATTTTACTTTATGAAAGGAAAAGCTCCATGCTTTTTGGAAAAGGGTGGCAGGTGTCCTGAAATTCCAGGACTTCTAATAAAGCAAGAGTAATATATTGGTCAATGTGTGAACCTCGTCTTTGTATTTCTAAGTGTCCCAGATATAATAAATCATGTCTGAACCGGTGTGATAATACACAAAGGGAGAATGAAAGAAAGTTTTACTATCTTCAAAATGTATCTCATTATTTTATTCATTTTTATAAATTCTGTTATCCTTATTCTGAATATGTGAACTATGAAGGTAATATTCATGAAATTCTAAGGCATGAACATGTAGAAATATGTAGATACATAGATGATAGATAGATAGATCGACCAGATAAATTGAAAGGTACTGAGCACAAATGCAACATTTCTGTAAATATACTGTATATATATGTATATATATATATATTGAGTTTATGGTCAAGTACTGATGTAGCAGAGTTTAATGTGCCAAAATAGAAGACAGTGACCCACAGAGGTCTTATGTATATCAGTGATTTTCATTAATACTTGATATTATACTTAATGTACTGTAGGAGCCCATGTGGTACATAAAATGTAACTTTACTCTATGTTATCACGGTCACACAGAATATATGAGAACATAGCTGCTATCATGTTGTGTCTGCAAAATATAAAATAAAAATCTATCTATCTACCCATTTATCTACTTATCGAACGATCCACCAGTGTATAATTATTACTAAGAGAGAGTAGTTTGGATGAAGCTCTGTATTATGCTGCATCATGGTGTCATACAGAACAGGTGTGGCTGCAGCAGAAACTCGGCATCTCCATAACCACAGGACTTGATGTTCCTTTTTCAGATGAAGTAATCATTATTAGGTCAGAGAAGTAATGTCCATCTATCTATTATATATCTATATTCTATCGATTTATTTTCAAACTATTGTCTATCTTTTTAGAAATGCTTGGGTGAATATAAAAAACTGATTTCACTTTGTAATACTGACCCAATCATTATATGTACCTATTATCTATCTATCTATCTATCTATCTATCTATCTATCTATCTATCTATCTATCTATCTATCTATCATTATATGTACCTATTATCTATCTATCTATCTATCTATCTATCTATCTATCTATCTATCTATCTATCTATCTATCATTATATGTACCTATTATCTATCTATCTATCTATCTATCTATCTATCTATCTATCTATCTATCTATCTATCTATCTATCTATCAAGTAGAAGATCCAGAGCAGCACAGCTAGCGGTGGGTGCAGAAGCCGGTGATCCCTTGGCCAGGGTCTCCAATATAGGTTCAGTGAAGAGGCAGCATTCCTTGTAGTAGTGAAAGGGGTGAAGCTTTATTCCATAAAAAGCGACGTTTCGGTGTACTGTTACACCTTTACCTTGCTTGATAAAGGTGTAACAGTACACCGAAACGTCGCTTTTTATGGAATAAAGCTTCACCCCTTTCACTACTACAAGGAGTGCTGCCTCTTCACTGAACCTATCTATCTATCTATCATTATATGTACCTATTATCTATCTATCTATCTATCTATCTATCTATCTATCTATCTATCTATCTATCTATCTATCTATCATTATATGTACCTATTATCTATCTATCTATCATTATATGTACCTATTATCTATCTATCTATCTATCTATCTATCTATCTATCTATCTATCTATCTATTATCTATTTTTAACAATACCTATTTTCAATGTCATTATCTTTTCATTTATTGCATTATATCTATTATCTGTGTTCTATTAATCATCTTTTTATTATCTACAATCTCTCCTATCTATCTATTGTATTTCTCCCATCAATTTCAGATATAAATAGTCTCACACTTAGAGTTTCCTAAAGTGATGTAAATCACATACACAAATAATATTATTGGGAAAACATGTAGTAAAATTACAAATAGTAACTTCAACAATATTTCTATTCCTTTTCTATCCTCTTCACCAGACTGTGTCAGGCTAAATTCACGCTACTGTTCAAACCTTTATTTCTTATCTAAAAAAGAAAGGTAAAGAATGGGGGTTTAATGTATCAGTTAAAAATCCCATTAACATCAATGTAATTTTCATGTCATCCGTTATGGTCAGTTTGGCAGGTATCCGTTATTCATGCATTGCAGCCTCCATCATTTTTTCCATCCAAAAATGCATGGATAACGGATACCTGCCTTAACGGAACATAACGGATAACATAACATTGACATTGATGTCAATGGGATTTTTAATTGATACGTTAAAGCTCTGTTCTTTACTTTTTTTTAAATGAAAATAAGAAATGAAAGTTTGAACAGTAGTGTGAACCTAGCCTAAAAATACCATTTATATTAACTGAATTTTTATGTCATCCATTATGGTCAGTTAGGTGGATATGCTTATGCAGTCACCATCATTTTTTCCATTCAATAAATTACATGGATAACGAATACCTGTCTAAACCGAACATATAACGGATGACATAAAATTTACATTGATACGTTAAGCTTCAGTTTTTTTACTTTTTTTTATTGCAGAGGTATGAACTGAGCCTTAGTTATTGCTATAATGAATGTGAAGCTTCCTTAGTCAGATTATTATGACCACAGCATCTTGTGCAGGATGTAGTTGGTGTAACACCTAAATATGTCCCACTGATGACAAATGGTGGGAAAGTGTCCCAAGGAGGACAGGTCCTCATCCTGCACTGAGAGGTCAGCATGTGTCCATCCACACTTTCATGTTTGTCTTACACAAAGCAATAACATATGCTGCTCATTGTAAATATCACTTCCACATGTACATGTCCTCCTAGTCCTCCTGAGCTATGGAAACGCCATAAACACGAAAATGCTAAATGACAGATAGATGTAAAGATACATGGAGGCATCGATTTATTATATACATATTGGGGCAGATTTATCAAGCCGTCTAAAAGGCGGAATATTTCTAGTAGTCCATGGCAACCAATCAGAGCTCAGCTTTCATTTTACCAGTGCTCATGAATATTTTAAAGCTGTCATGGTCAAGTAGAAATATTCGACTTACAGACTACCCCTAGTTACAAACGTACCTCTGGATATTGGGAATTTATTGTACTTTAGTCCTAGGCTACAATAAACAGCTGTAACAGTTATCACTGGTGTCTGTAATGAAGATTTATTGTTACTCCTGGTTCTTATGACAACCCAACATTTTTAAAATCCAATTGTCAAAGAGACCAAAAAAATTCTGTCTGGGGTTACAATGATAAAATATACAGTTCCAACTTACATACAAATTCAACTTAAGTACACACCTACAGAACCTATCCTGTACGTAACCCGGGGACTGCCTGTATATATATAAATAAATTAAGAGTTAGTAGATAGATAGATATACAGATGATACATAGAAGATAGATAATAGATAGATAGATAATAGATAGATAGATCGATATGGAGATAGATATATAGATAATAGATAGATAGATAATAGATAGATAGATATGGAGATAGATAGATAGATATGGAGATAGATAGATAGATAGATAGATATGGAGATAGATAGATAGATATGGAGATAAATATTGGAAAATTCAGAGCAGCACAGCAACTAAGTTGGGTGCAAAAGTCCTTGACCCTCTGGCTAGAGCGTCTTGAATACAAGTTTCCAAAAACAGGCAGCACTCCGAGGTAGTGAAAAAAACGATGGGGTGTCTTTATTCCATGTGCAACGTTTCAGCTCACACAGAGCCTTTATGCTTGATAAAGGCTCTGTGTGAGCTGAAACGTTGCACATGGAATAAAGACACCCCATCGTTTTTTTCACTACCTCGGAGTGCTGCCTGTTTTTGGAAACTTAGATATGGAGATAGATAGTATCAATGTATATCTAATCTGCCTATCTACAGTAGCCATTTATTAAACTACAATATAATACCAAGAATAAACAGAGCGCCAAAGATGAGTTCTGAAAAAAATCAACCATGATCTTTATTCCATCATCTGTGCAAAGTTTTGTCTCTAGCAAGCTGGAAAATGGCTGGATGATTCATTTTTGATTGATAGACACTGATGATGGAATACAGACCATGGTTGACTTTTTTTGACAACTCATCTTTGGCGCGCTGCTTATTCCTGGTATTATATATTATTATAGATAGATATTGTAGATCAATAAATACCTACTGTAGATAGGCAGATTAGGTAAACAGATCAATTTGGAAATAGATAGTGTGGATCAATAGATATTTACTGCAGATAGATCCTGCGCATGGCAAGAAAAATCTATGTAAATTAATGGTGAGATAATAGTTTTTTGCATTTATTTCCTTTTCTTTTTACATTTCTTTTAGATCAGCACATTCTTTTTGAATGCAACTTTTTCCATGCGTTCTCTGAAGTAGGGCGTGCGCTGGTTTTGCTGCTTTGAACCTAATTCATCCTTGATCTGCGCCTGCTGGCCGATGTTAGCGCATGGTGTATCACTGATTTGCACCAAAAAAAAGTGAAAGTACACCTCAGTTCAGTTCAGGTTGTGCCAAAAATTGAGCCACTTACAAAAATGGCATAAATAGGAACCTGATTTATCTTGAGGAATTTGGCTCAAGAAGCAGAAGTATATATATAAAAAAAACAAGCTCAAAATGTAAGACTATAGATACATCTGCCCCTATGTATATATTAATAGATGATAGGTAGGTGGATAGAAACGAACACACTTAGAAATAGATAGATGGATAGATAGATAGATAGATAGATAGATAGATAGATAGATAGATAGATAGATAGATAGATAGACAGATAGACAGATAGATAGATAGATAGATAGATAGATAGATAGATATGAGATAGATAGATAGATAGATATGAGATAGATAGATAGATAGATAGATAGATAAACAGATAGATGGATGGATAGATGGATAGATAGAATAGAGGATTAGAATCGCATGATAAAGACATAGTTTTCCCCTTAAACAAATCCCTGGTGAGACCACACATGGAATATTGTGTACAGTTTTGGGCACCAGTGTATAAAAAGGATATAGTAGAGCTGGAACGGGTGCAGAGGAGAGCAACCAGGATTATTAGGGGAATTGTTGGACTAGAATACAATGACAGATTACAAAATTTGGGATTATTCAGTTTAGAAAAAAGATGACTGAGGGGAGACCTCATTACAATGTACAAATACCTGAACGGACAGTACAAGGATCTCTCCAAAGATCTTTTTATACCTCGGCCTGTGACCAGGACAAGAGAGCATCCTCTGCGCCTAGAGGAGAGGCAGTTCTACCATCACCATAGACAGGGGACAAAATCTACACCTAGAGGAGAGGAGGTTCTACCATCACCATAGACAGGAAGCATCCGCTACACCTGTAGGAGAGGAGGTTGTACCATCACCATAGACAGGGGGCATCCGCTACACCTGTAGGAGAGAAGGTTGTACCATCACCATAGACAGGGGACATCCTCTACACCTAGAGGCGGTCTACCATCACCATCCTCTACACCTAGAGGAGAGGTGGCTCTACCATCACCATAGACAGGGGGCATCCTCTACGCCTAGAGGAGAGGAGGTTCTACCATCACCATAGACAGGGGACATCCTCTACACCTAGAGAAGAGGCACTTCTACCTTCACCACAGACAGGGGACATCCTCCTCACCTAGAGGAGAGGAGGTTCTACCATCATCATAGACAGGGGGCATCCTCTACACCTAGAGGCGGTTCTACCATCACCATAGACAGGGGGCATCCTCTACACCTAGAGGAGAGGAGGTTCTACCATCACCATAGACAGGGGGCATCCTCTACACCAAGAGGAGAGGCGATTCTACCATTACCATAGACAGGGGGCATCCTCTACACCTAGAGGAGAGGAGGTTCTACCATCACCATAGACAGGGGACATCCTCTACACCTAGAGGAGAGGCGATTCTACCATTACCATAGACAGGGGGCATCCTCTACACCTAGAGGCGGTTCTACCATCACCATAGACAGGGGGCATCCTCTACACCTAGAGGAGAGGCGGTTCTACCATTACCACAGAAAGGGGGCATCCTCTACACCTAGAGGCGGTTCTACCATCATCATAGACAGGGGGCATCCTCTACACCTAGAGGAGAAGAGGTTCTACCATCACTATGGACAGGAGGCATCCTCTAAACCTAGAGGAGAGGAGGTTCTACCATCACCATAGACAGGGGACATCCTCTACACCTAGAGGCAGTTCTACCATCATCATAGACAGGGGGCATCCTCTACACCTAGAGGAGAAGAGGTTCTACCATCGCTATAGACAGGAGGCATCCTCTACACCTAGAGGCAGTTCTACCATCATCATAGACAGGGGGCATCCTCTACACCTAGAGGAGAAGAGGTTCTACCATCGCTATAGACAGGAGGCATCCTCTACACCTAGAGGCAGTTCTACCATCATCATAGACAGGGGGCATCCTCTACACCTAGAGGAGAAGAGGTTCTACCATCGCTATAGACAGGAGGCATCCTCTACACCTAGAGGAGAGGCGGTTCTACCATCACCATAGACAGGGGGCATCCTCTACACCTAGAGGAGAGGAGGTTCTACCATCACCATAGACAGGGGACATCCTCTACACCTAGAGAAGAGGTGCTTCTACCTTCACCATAGACAGGGGGCATCCTCTACACCAGTGATGGCGAACCTATGACACGCGTGTCAGCACTGACACGCGTAGTCATTTTTGCTGACACGCGGCCACCCAGCGCCCGCTGTCCCCCCCCTTCCATGTGTAATGTGCTACCCCTATGTTAATGTTCCGCCGCCCCCGTCCTTGTGTTTCTGTCCCTGTGCAATGTGCTCCCCCTGTGTTTATGTTCCTGTGTAATGTGCTGCCCCTGTGGTAATGTGCTGCCCCTGTGGTAATGTCCCGCCCCCGTCCCTATGTTTCTGCCCCCTGCTTACCTGTCCGGCGCCGCGTTGGTCCGCCCACCTTCTGCAACTCCTCCGTCTCCTCCAGGCTGCAATGCACGCTGCTCGTCACGTGACTGAGGCGACCTGACGTCAGGTCACGTCAGTCACGTGACCCGAGGCGCGCGGTGCAACCTGGAGGAGCCGAGCCGCCTGCAGTAAAGCTACAGGGAAGAAGACATCACTGGGTAAGTATGTAAGTTTATTATTATATTATATTTAAAGGGGGGGCGCTAGGGGTATTTTAGTAGTAAAGGGAGGGTGCTAGGGGTAATTTAGTAGTAAAGGGAGGGTGCTAGGGGTATTTTAGTAGTAAAGGGAGGCCGCTAGGGGTATTTTAGTAGTAAAGGGAGGCCGCTAGGGGTATTTTAGTAGTAAAGGGAGGCCGCTAGGGGTATTGTAGTAGTAAAGGGAGGCCGCTAGGGGTATTTTAATAGTAAAGGGAGGCCGCTAGGGGTATTTTAGTAGTAAAGGGAGGCCGCTAGGGGTATTGTAGAAGTAAAGGGAGGCCGCTAGGGGTATTTTAATAGTAAAGGGAGGCCGCTAGGGGTATTTTAGTGGTAAAGGGAGGCCGCTAGGGGTATTTTAGTAGTAAAGGGAGGCCGCTAGGGGTATTTTAGTAGTAAAGGGAGGCCGCTGCTGGACATGTTATTAATAAGGGGAGGCCGCTGCTGGACATGTTATTAATAAGGGGAGGCCGCTGCTGGACATGTTATTACAAAATTAGGTTTTTCCTAAAGGTGACACAGCACTCGAGTTATGCTCGTTTTTTTGGCGAATTTTGACACACCTAGCTCAAAAGGTTGCCCATCACTTCTCTACACCTAGAGAAGAGACAGGGGGTATCCTCTAGGCCTAGTGGAGAGGAGGTTCTACCGTCGCCGTAGACAAAGGTTCTTTACTGTAAGAACAGTGAGGCTGTGGAACTCTCTGCCGCAGGAGGTTGTTATGGTGGACTCTATGTACATGATCATTTCTGGAGAGCAAAAATATCACAGTTTATGGTGGAAAAAACATTTAATTAATAAAGGTTGGACTTGCGTCTTTTCCCAGCCTTATATACTATGATACTATAACAGATAGATAATAGATAGACAGAACATTTCATAATTTTATATGACTATTCCAACATGTTTTGATATTCTGCAAAATGTCTACTTCTTAGTTAACCCCTTTTGTGTACCGGAGGTTAACTTGCAGACAATCTATCTATCATCTATTAACATCTATCTATAATTGGAAAAAAGGCAGCACTCCAAGGTTCTAGTAAAAATCAAAAGAAAGTCCTCTTTATTGCATATCCCAATACAGCAACGTTTCGGCTCGGTGTGAGCCTTTTTCAAGCCAAGTTACAAGTGCAAATGGTGGATATATATACACATTTAGTTGAGTCACATGATCAACAAACATTGGGTCACATGATCGCACAACTTTTTCAAAAACATTTCATTTTTTCTATATAACAGTGAATAAATATATAAATAAAACATAATTTCATAGTTTTACAGTGTATAATAATCGATACGTTATCTGATATACATACATATATAAAGTGCTAGTGCATATAAAGTGTATTGTGACCATGGTGTGTTGGGGATTAAATCCTGAATGTGGATCGTGAACATAAATCAATTTAGAAAAGTCTAAAAAGGTACATTGGCAACTCACCACTCCATACGCTAAATACTGGCTGGAGGAAAAACTAAAAATAAAGTGCTACGTGTGAAACGGAACCGTGACTATCTATCTATTTATCTATCTATCTGTCTATTTGTCTCTGTCTTTCTGTCTGTCTATCTATAATTTTTCCATCCATCAAATTTACTATTAATCTTGTATTTGGATTTTTTCCCACTTTGCCACTTGTCACAGCTCTGGTTACCCTCAATATATAAATATATAGCCCAAAACCAAAGCCCTCTCCCCTTATTACAAGTGCTCCTCTGAAAAAGAATCAACAAAAAGAATAATCAAAGAAAGAAAACAGGAACTTCAAACCTATCATGTGCTCAGGAGCTGAATGATATTCATCTGTAGGAGCTCGGCCAGAATGTCAATAAAATGAAATTATTCCTGGAACATATGGGAATACTTACCAAACCTACAAACATGATACTTCGTATTGATATTTGGAGGTAAAAGAACAATGAGGTTTCATACCTGCTGGTCAGGACCCTGTCCCCAAAGGCTGAGCGACCCATTGAAGCTGTAATAGGTCCTGACAGTCTGTTGTACATAAAAGTTCATCTGATAGTCCTGAAAGTCAGACTCCATCGAGAAGTCACACTGCCTGGCCCTCATGTATGATGTGTCGGGGTTGAGAAATGTCACAAGTAAAATGCCCCGTATTTACAAACACAGGATTGTATAGAATGTTTCCAACACGTATTTGTTTGTTCTTGGTGCTATCCATATGTATGAAGGTGTACAGACCTGCACAAGAGCTGTAAAATGGATCTGACAATACGACTGGCTTATCGGTGGGGTTTATCAGAGTTTCTGTGCCTGAAATCACACATCCAAGCATTTCTTGCCAAACGTCCAGAAATTGCCCGTATTTCTCTCGTTCTGCCACCTTTGCACCAAAAGGGTGTGGATTAGTGTGAAGGGACATGGCTGGTGGCTCATTGGACAGACGTGGGGCCCATACCCATACCTGGTGAAGAAGTGTAATCCCCCGGCGTAACACTGCCATCTGGATGATAAATGTGCCCCTATGTCTTTACATTGATTTACATTATATTGATGTAACTAAAGTATAAAGATCCATGGCCAAAGCTGTGTTCTACAAGCAAGAAAGCCCAACAAGAAATTTTTTCAGGCAATGAAGCTAATCCAAATCCTTTTTGTTTCCTTTCCGACAAATCTTTTAATATCATTCATCCCAGAGTAGGAGAGGCCAGGTGCTTGAGTATGATAGAAAAAAATGGTAAAGCTTTTTATGAGAAATCTGCTCCCTCTAGTGGCAGCAATGTTTGTCAGAAATATAGAGTTTTAAGAAGGGCTTCTAGCTTTGAATTTGTTGCTGACCCATCCATAACACAGATAAATGTGTGAGAGCTGATCCTGGCTGCCTTCAGCAGTAACAGGAGGACTTATATGGGGGTTGTGTACCAATTATTATTATTGTTATTTATTTTAGTAACGTCGGTTCTGACAAAACAGATTTGGACCAAAACCAAATCTTTTGAGATCAGTGAAGCAAATCTTGGTTGATTCACTTATCTGCAATTATATTGTATAACTCTAAATTGTATTGCATTATACTGTATTATAGATACTGTATATTATGGATGTGCATATGGATGTGCAATTGGAGAATTTATTGATGTTAAAATACATAATTATTCTGGTGTGAAATTCAGTAGTAAATGTTGCAATATTGGAACTTTTTTCCTAGGTGAGGACAAAGGAATTATTACACTAAGAAAGCTTGTGTTATATGTAAATATGTATATATGTATGTATTGATATACCCATGCATACATGGTGTCAAACCTAAGAGGCGGCAGCTGCTGTGCAATTTTGCCACCGAATTCCATAATATTTTAGCAAACAATTGTGACTATTCTTTTGAAGAAGAGAACAAAGAGTTAACAATATATTTAAGGGCAGCGATTAAAGAGCCTCCCTTGCATATTAAAACAGGTTCTATGGTTTCAGCAGCAGCACACAGTGCAGGGCTGGGGTGTGCTGTGTGCCCCTTACTGTGCTCTTTAATTGCTCCCTCACCCAGCTGTGATATTGCTTTTAATTTCCATCTACTCCAATTACAAATTAAAACTCATCACGAAACAATGTAATTTCGCCTCTGGTCCTTAAGAGAAAATGCAGATGCCCCTGTAAACAAGAATGATCAAAGGGGTCTCAGCGGTCATTATGCACTTTGCTCAATACAGTCTATTACCTAAATAGCACAATAAACACAGACGAGATGGATTTGCAACATACTTTCCTCAGTGGCTGTTTCCTATATGGAGGGTATGTTCACACCTACAGGGTTTGATGAGGTTCAGGCACCGATTCAGCTAACATTCCACATATAATGCGAGTGAATGAGGTTTTTTATAATGTAATGCACACACTTAAAAAAATTTGGTTTTTGGTTTATGCTGGAGAAAAATTTGTAGGCGGGCTTAACTCAGTCTAAGGCCTCATGCATCGCGGTACGATGAGCACTCGTGACTGAGTCTGGTGGCGGCCGTGCCAAATAAGCCACTCAGCTTTCAATAGAGAGAAAAGGATAAGGAGTGCTCGCCCCTCATCTCTCTTGCACCCGGCTGCATGCTCACTGAGGCTACGGGCCAGGACAAGCCCGTATGAGGGGGATATGTCATATATCATGGTATACCGACATATGATGTAACCCCCAACCCTGGCACCTGCTACAGCCTCCTCTTAAAAACAGCAGTTCTATACCAGGTCCATTCTGGTGTAGAATATGGCAATTGCCTGTGTCAGTTCTGGGTAGGAACTCCTGCACTGGGCAATTACATTGCCGGTTGTATCCCCCTTCCCGCCACTCCATGCCAGGGGTCGTGTAGGGGAGAAAAAAGGCTCAATTCCTGGCCTTTCACTCATTTCATTACTTGTATGCCAGATTTCAGGTGTATAGACCCTGATAAATCTGGCCCTTTGTTTCTTGAACAATTAGATGCATCTCCTACATCTCAAACTCACATTTATGGCACCTAGGAGCTGAGGTATATTTGTACCATAATTCATACCACTAATGATAAAGGTATTGGCCAATGGGTGCCCAAGACCCTACAGTTAAGTCCATCTCCAAGTTGCAAGTTTCGGTTCTAAGGTAGCAGAGTGCCTAAATTTGCAACTTGCAAACACTTGTAAATTTTGATCAAGATTATGCAGGCCACAAATCTGCAGGAAATATTCCCAATCGGATCACTCATGTCTACAATAAGACAAACTTGATAAGTAATGGTAAGTAATGTGATATAAATATAGAGGAACACATAATTTCACAGCCATAGACCTACAAATTACAAGATCTTATCAACGGTCTAATTAGATATCGGTGTCTGTGACCGATACATTCTCACTTACAGTGTACAGTAATTCTGTCTGGTTATTCAGATGGAAAGCAGAACAAGGGATTAATGAGTCAACAGTTTGTCACACTTCTAATACAATAGGGTTAGTCAGTCAGTCTAATCAATGATGGCCTGAGGGCCAGCGCTTCAATTAATAGGCATTATCCTTTATTAATTAGACTTGCCTGGGGTACTGAGACCAAAGCCTCTGATGCCTACAGCAATACATGTTCCTAAAGTCATGCTTTTACTTGCTGAATCTATGGGGTTGTCTTCCTATTTTTTACAACTGTTCAACACTTAGTGGTTAACATATCAGCTAGGTTAGCATACAGGGTTAGCATAGGTTTAAGTGAAAGAAAAAAGGGACATCCAATTTTTTACTTCTTTAAAACGGGTCACAACTAGTTATGAGCAGCCCCCTGCCAAACATTTCCCCAAACCTGAACTTTAGTCCCCCCTTCACCATCATTTAAAACCCGCGTGTGTTAGTTAAATGCCCCTGGCAGAGCTGCGTTTGAATGATTGTAAAGAGCGTTTAAAGAGTTATCCTCGTGGATGTTAATTAGCGGAGCTTCAGGTTCTGACATCATTTTGAAGGTCCGCTCATCACTGGTGCTAATACAAAAAAATCACAAATTGATTCCCATTTTTTCCTACTTTCTGGTTTCTCTTGACACATTGGGGCAGATTTACTTACCCGGTCCTGTCGCGATCCCGAGGTGCGTTGTCAGGCGAGGATTCGTGTCTGCTGCGATTCACTAAGATTGTGCGCCCAAATTCCTGCATCCGTTGCTTCTGCGCCGAGGTCCGCCGGAGTTCACCTGCTTCTTCCCGGTGCTGTGTGTGTCTTGCGATACAATTCTAAATGTTAAATCTTGCGTGTTGTCCGAATCCGTCGGGTTGTTTGACGGCCACGCCCCCGATTTCTGTTGCGTGCAAGCCGGCGCCGATGCGATAAAATCCTGGGGCAATTTGTCGCAAAATGGAAAACGTTGGTAAACCCGACGAAAATGCCCTCCGCTATAATGGTAACTTACTACAGCCTGTGATCAGGTAGGTGGTTATTTCCTATGTGACAAGAGGACACCGGATGTAGAGACCAGTATGCTCTAGTGAGCTCCAAATGGGGAGTTCAGAAGCGGTGAACAAATGTATCTATTGCTTTGCAGATATGGCATGAATTTACCAATTTAATTTCAAGCTTTTTTTGAAAAAAATTCAGTTTTAGAGGACTAGGACCAAATCTTTTTAAAAATTAGATGAAGCTTCTACAAATTGAATCTTGGACGTTTCAATCATCTCTAGAGTTCATTGAGGTGAGTATCAAATATTTATCTTAATTAGCTTTAAAGCTTTAAAAGGAATTCATATCACATAATTGTTATCTAGTATAAAAAAACAAGACTGTTCAAGGGTCAATTATTTATTAAGTAGTGCTTCCAAATTTGATATAAATGACCCCCTTCTAATTTTACAAACAAACAAATTTTCTCCTGAATGTCGATTGTTCCTACTTTGGAAGATCATGATGAACACTGAATAGACATGTTGGACCATCACATCAGGGTACTTAGGATTCTCTGGTGGTGGGTCCAGAAGGCCAGTAGAGGACAAACACATTTGGAGGCTACAATGGTACATTTTGTAGATGCTGACCTTGTATAGATCCTCACAATGATATTATCTGGTTGGACCAAGCAATCCCCAGATCAACACTGCACTCAATGTATTTATATTGGAAGAGATGATATGATTAAAAACACTAAATAAACTGCTGCTTAGAAAATCTGCCAATCACTGCATCTAAACAGGCTTGTCCATGGTGAACCAGTTGATCTAGACCACTGTTTCTCAATGCTCTTTAAGCCAATTACCACTACTAAAATAGAAATTGAATTACAATAAAGTCCCCCCCAGGCTATGATCACACACTGTGCTGCACCTCCGAAAACTGCAGTGTAAGGATAATGCTAAAGCCCCGGGGACGTAGCATGTATCTAAGGAGGTGGCGACCCTACTGTAGGATCTAGGAAACTTGTGTTATAGACATGAATAAAACTTTAGTTTTTAACATATACGTAAAAATTGGACAGAATAAAAAAGATTAAGAAATCTGAAGACATGAACACCTTCCCAAGCTTTACACTCAGGGCTGGTCAGTGATTTGGGTTCATATGGAGGACAGTGGCACAAGAAATATTTTGTGTGTGGGAGGTATAATGAATAGATTGCAGCTAAACATCAGTAATTTCTACAAAAAAAGTATTGTACAAAGCTGCACTACATGTTGTATAGTGATGCTCCTCAAACCTTCAATCCTTTCATAAATGGGGAAGAACAATTTGTGAGGTGGAGAACACTTACACTATGAAAACTTTTTGTTGCCAAAATTATTACGCAATCATAGAAAGTCATTACAATTGGGGCCCTTCCTTGATGCAGATTGTAAGATTAACCGTTTAATGGAAGTTGACAGTTCAATGAACAAATCAACAGGTTACCTTCTACCATTAACTCCTTAATGACTTTTCCTTTTTGCACCTTCCTGAGACGGCACATTTTTTCCAATCTGACATTTAGACTTTAGAAAGCTTTAAAGGGGTTATCCTGGTTTAAAAATTTTTTTATGGCTGGGCTGGGGAGGGCTAGTTAAACATAATAAACATGGACTTACCTCCTCCGGCGCCGCTGATGTCCCGAGCCGCGGTCACTTCGATCCGTGCCCCTGTAAACAAACAGGGGCACGGAAGCCGCACACAGGGAGCTTCCGGTCCGCGATGTGGACGGCTCCTCCCATACGTCCCTATCTCTCAGCGTTGTAAGCGCTGGGAGATGGTGCGCATGGGAGCATCCGGCCGGCCGGAAGCTTCCTGTGCGCCCTTGTAATGAAACCGGCGCACAGAGAAGACGGGCTGCGGCGTGGGACAACGGCAGCACCGGAGGAGGTAAGTACATGTTTATTATGTTTAAATAGCCCTCCCCAGCCCGGCCATAAAAAAAATTTTAAACCCGGATAACCCCTTTAACATATCCAGGTGAATTTGACATTGTTTTCACATGACACAATGGGGCTTTTTTACTACGGGTCCTCAGATCACATTTCCGTGAGGTTTTCCGACGTCTTCAGGGATCACTGTGACAGGTATTTAGGAGGCGATTGTAACGCACTCGATCGGATTTTGGCGCAATTGCGCCGCCGTTCAAACAACACAAATCGGGGGCGGGCCATCAGATTTGAACATACTGCGGGATTTAACTTAAAAACACCGGGAAGAAGATGGTGAACTCAAGCGGGCCTGATCGGGGGAGCGACACATTCAGGAAATCGGGCACACGATCTTATTGAATTGCGGCACAGTGCATAGTCGTCGGAAAATGCACTTTCCGGAACTCCTCCCACCGGGTAAGTAAATGTGCCCCAACGTACTTCTTGTTAGTTGAAACATTTGTATGTTGTGTTTTGCATTCATTTTTGAAAAACAGAGAAAATTTAAAAAAATTATTGAATTTCAAACATTATTGAAATTCAAAATGTTCTACTTTTCCAACACATAGTCATAACACCACTAATATTTACCTTATGTGTATCTTATGTTGACATGGTTTTTATGAGCCCTCACATTTTTGTAGGATGTTACTCCCCTCAACATATGTAATACAAAGTTAATGAAGTTTGTTAACCCTTTAAATGTTTTACAGACATTTTAAGACAAAATCAGGTGATATTTTGAAATTTACATTTTTTTGGGCTAAATGAATGTATTTTTCAAAAAATGTACACATTCTCAGTGGATAAAATACCAAAATGCTAAACAAAGTTTTTTACCAAATTTTTCCTGAGTATAACAATACCCCATATGTGGTGGTGAACTGCTGTATAGGCAAATGCCAGGGCATAGAAGGGAAGGTCCACATAGGGAAAGCAATTTAGCAATTTGGACATAGAAGGGCTTATTGCGAGAATATTCTATTTTGTCTTTTGCTTATTGATGAGATTTTATTAACTCTTGAATGTATGGAGGAGAAGAAAATCATTGATTCTGGTTCTAGAAAAACTAATAGAGAGAAAATCTATTTTTTTACTGCTGCCATCTTTTTGGAAACTTAACTTGAGTATTTTTCGGTTGACAGAGCTGGTTTGGGGCTTATTTTTACATGATGAGTTGTTCTTTTCAGTGGCACACATACATTTTTTTACGGTGTTCACTGAATGGGTCCAATAATATTTATGATTTATTGTACAGATTGATATGGATATAGCTATGCCTAATATGTGGGTTTTTGGGGGGATTTTTTTGTTTTTTTGTAGTTTATTTAGAAGTGTTTAGGCAATGGTATTGTTTAGGGGTCTTTTACTTTTTTTCTATTTTTTCTTATATATTGGCTTCTCTGATCACTTGTTTAAAGCACCTATAGAGCCAACAAAGTGCAATGTATATGTGTGTTACATCCAGGTCGTGCCTGGAGGCAGGGCCCAACAGAGAGGGACATTGTGCAGCCCCGGGGCACTCATGGGCCCTGTGGCTGCCATTAGGGGATTGGCCCCCGTGCCGCTTACCAGCTTCATCAAAAGCATGACTTCATTAACAGCCCCTTACAGGCCGAGGTCATGACCACAGCGTATAAGGGGTTAATACCTACAATCGGAGAAGTCACTGCCGCTCGTGCTTGTTTAGTGTCGTTAAGGGGTTAAAGGGAATCTATCATCCAGCTCCCCCTTCCCAAACTAAGATTTGTTGCATACTCCTCCCATCTCCAGGAGATGAGCAGCTATGGTGTACTGAGGCACAGCGTTCTCACCACACTGTGACCGTACACAATAGACCTCTACTAGGGGGCATGAGCTAGTCAAAATTTGTGCGGCAGGCTCACATCCCTTATGTGCACATTGGCGTAAAGGACATCTATCATCAGATTTACTGATGGTAGATGTCCCAAACTTACGTCACCCGATCGACTCTTGCATATATCAGCAGGAGGCGGAGCCAAGAGGCACTTGAGTGACGTAGCCCTGAGCAGCTCAGTCTCATTTGAATATCTTTATAAAATATCTTTTTTAGACCAATCCTGATGTTAGGACATGATAAAAGCAAGATCATCCCCTGACAGACGGGATGAGCAAGTAAGTTTGGGACATCTACCATCAGTAAATCTGATGTCCTTTAGGCTGACTACACCTTTTGCTCCTTTGACTTAACTCTTTATGCACAAAATCCTTTGCACTCCTAACACCTCATTGCATCACGTATGTACTGTCGCTGGACTCATTTACTTGCATTGGTTCACTGTGCAAAACAATCCCGTTTCCTTATAGATTGTAAGCTCTTGGGAGCAGGGTCCTCATTTCTATTGTTTGGATTATCAGTTTAATACACACGTAACAGTTTAATGTACACGTAACTTTTGGAACTAAATAAAGATGCTTCTATTATCTACACATATAAAAACCTGAACCTACTTACTGCTTCTCTTGTCTCTTCAGTCCTATTCATATGTACAGTATATTGGTTGTACAAAGCAGATTCTCAACAATTTGTGGATTTCAAACAACTAATAAAATGCTGAGGGATTGGAGCTGTGACCAACAATGTACTCAGAAACCCACAGCCACAAATCTATTGAAGTAGCACTTGAGTGTTATTTACTTTACTTACTACTGTGGGATTGTAGGACATTAGACAGAAAGTGTAAAAGATCACTGGAGAGGTAAACATACTAGTGCCGGGGTCATGTATGAAAGTGTCAACTTTATGGAATAGAGCATGTAAGGTTAAGACATATAGACAGCTATGTAACCTACAGGGTTCTTATGGTCACACCTACTCTGCGTTGTACGTCATCACTATAAGTAACAGCGCTGTAGTTTACAAATGGGACAGATAAAAGAAGTCTGTGTAACACTTAGGGAAAAGCTCAACTTCTTAGAGTGATTAATGTAACGTACCATGAAGGAGGGTTTTATGGCACAAACAAAATTTAAATTGGAGAATTTTTTACTTAACCCCAATTTTTTTCCTGCTTTTTTTGATTGTGCTATCCATTTAATTCATATAATATGGTTTACTTATCCCTGCTTGTGTAAATCCGATGACTTATTGTATTGTTCTGATGGACTCCAACACATAAAAAGCTGTTTGCTCACTTGCTGTATAGTGATGAGCAGATCTGAGTGTGGTTCTGGTCCTGGAACCTGGACTTCAACCGTGTTAGCACTGATCGCAGGTTAAAGTGCAGGTGCTGATCGCAAGTGCAAGTCTTTAAGTGCACGCTGTCATTTCCTATGGGATCATCGCTGCCCAATGACATTGTAGAGAGCGAAAATTCTCAGGAAAATGGGGGAACACATACACTGCCGGCATTTACAGGGTAGCACTCTTGATTGGTGCCAAACAAAGTATTTTTGTTTGGTACTTGAAATCCAAAGAGAACATTCAGGTTCAGCCAAGTTCTAACCGGTTCTGCTCATCCCTATTGCTGTATTCTTTATTGTATACTCATGACAATGTGTTTAGGTTTTGTTTGTTACTATAAGCACAATTTGAACAACTCCATATAATATGAATAGTTACTAGCAGACATCACATGTATATACATACCTCTACATGGTGTTAACCTTCATACCTACACAAAAAAACCTACACAAAAAAGCCAGACAGTTTAATCAAAATATACTTTTACAAATGTTATTAAATTTCATTAAAAAGAGGAACAGATGCTATGTAGACAAATACACTGCGATGCAGGGACTTATTCCGGGTGTTACCTGCAGGGGCAAGCGTTCGGGTTTGGTACTCTTCAGATTCAGTTGAGTTCTAACCGTTTCCAATCACCCTTCCTGCAGTATTCTTTACTGTTTACTGAATCCAATGTGTTTAGGTTTTGTTTGCTATTGTACAGTTTAAAGTGAATATAACTCACTTATGATAAGATTATTTTTCACATTTAACTATTCAGCATTAGATGTACCAATTTTCTTTTGAATAAGAGATAAGGAACAACACTTTTTACTATAGCAATGGTGGGACATTTGGAAAAATGACACAAATATAGACACATTTGGACACATGGGGGAATATTCATCAATTGTGGCACAAGGTTCGTTTATTTGGCGCACAAATTGTGTGGTAGATCACTTGTACCACTTTAGATTGTGGTACGAGGGCATGGTGAATTGGTGCACGACTGAAAAGGTTCTGAACTGACTCCACACTCATGAGGGCAAAATAGAACTTGCTTGACCAGCTTTTAGCTTGTTGGACCAGTTTTTTTGCACTTAAAAAAGTGTCGGGAAACTAAAAGCGCTGGAAAACTGTCAGGATTTCCAAGCTGAGCGATCGGAAAAAAATGGTGTGAGTGTTAGAAAAGGAGGTGTATGGGGCTTCATATATATGGAGCACATAATGCACAGCAAGAAAGAAAAAAATACCAAAAAAACTACTTAATAAATACTTAAAGATTCATTACAACGTGTGATATTAAATGACTGCTTATACTGGTCTCAGTCCAGTGGGTAGTCTTACGTTCTAATCAATAATTTCCTTATCAACAGTTGTAAAAGGAAGATCATCAATCGCTCAGTAAGACTGCACACTGGACCCTTGAAGGAGTTGTCCCATGTTTTATTGTCTCTATCCATAGACCCCTGCCAATCAAACTGTCCCTCATCCTAGGTCTATCCCAGCCCTCTCTATACCTCTGCCTATCTCTTACTCTCTGCATCTATTTATGTTTAAAATTAAATTTTTGGTTTATTCTTATTTTACTCCAAGAAACTATTCATTAGGTTTGTAAAGCCAATAAGTATTTTCAACATTCACCCGTACAAGTAACTTAGGAGACGTTCACAGCATTTACTTTAGGGGAACTAAGAAAACACACACAGTTAACACACATACACATATGCAAACAGAAACAAGATGGTGAGTTCAGCTGGAGGTATAAACCAGGAACATAGAGTGGACAAATCCACAAGCTGGTGAGAAGAAGTAACTGTGTGTACAAGTTTATCAATCAAATATTTGTTATCTTGGTGTCTGTTTGAGCCGAATACATTTATCAAGGACATAAACCAATCTTTTAAAATTGGTCTTCATATCACAACTAGTTTTCATTTAGATTGAGTGCATATGGATACAGTAGATATTTTTAAGGTCTGTTCACATATATCAGTTGCATCAGTTTTTTTTATCCTCAATCAACTATCGATTGTGCTGATTTGAGGAAAAAAAATAAGATGGCAAAGTTCAAAGGGCCCAGCTAACCTTCAACTTGATTCACTCCTAGCGCACGGAGTAACGCGAAGCCCCAAGGATCCAGGGCACGAAACTTCAAACCAAGGACAAAACCAGCGCTTCAGGAGATTTGCGGATAAAAATTGGTGTATCTCTTTATTTCCAGGCGGTCCCTTACTTAAGAACACCGGACTTACAGACGACCCCTAGTTACAAACAGACCTCTGGTAATTGGTAATTTATTTTACTTTAGTCCTAGGCTACAAGAAACGGCTATAACAGTTATCAAAGGCATCTGTAACTAAGCTTTATTGTTAGTCCTGGTTCTTATGACAATCCAACATTTTTAAAATCCAATAGTCACAGAGACCAAAAAATTTTTCTCTGGAGTTACAGTTATAAAATATACAGTTCCAACTTCCATACAAATTCAACTTAAGAACAAACCTACAGAACCTATCTTGTACGTAACCCGGGGACAGCCTATATATATATATGACATAGGGAATATTTCTTAAAACTGGCATTTTAAACAGCAGTCTTAAAATTCCCACTGCCGGTGCTCCGCCACCCCTCTGGATGCAAGCTCTGGCAGGTCAGACTATAGTCTCACCTAACGAAGACTATACTAAATGTACAGTAATTGGCCGGGTTTCACTCTGGGTTAGATGTCTGAGCACATTTATTACTAGTTAGGTGTAGTCCGGGACTTAAGGTTCACACACTACATGATTATTTGCATTTACATGTTTCCAGCTGACAATCAGACAAGTTAAACGGGTATTTCCATTTCAGCAAATTAATGTTAATGTTTTTGTGATAAAAAGTAAAAAAATCTTCTGATATACTTTCCTTACTGTTTTATAGATCTCTGCTTGCTGTCATTCTAAAGAAAGCTTCTTTGTTTACTTCCAGTGGACAGAAATCTAATCATGGTCCCACAGGTGCACAGCTCGTTGGTATCACCATAACGAGCCGCGCACCTGTGTGACCATGGTCAGATTTCTGTCCACTGGAAGTAAGCATAGATCTAGAAAACCTTGAAGAATTGATACAGAGGGGATTATTTATCAGGTTGGCTCCTTCAGACAGTTCGATGTCTATTTTTGGAGCTCTGATGTCCATCAGATTAATTAAAGTGGCTTTGGCCCTTTAATAAATGTTCTTATGACCTATTTTCTGTCTGTGATTTTTTTTTTCAAAAAGTCCCAAAAAAGTCTAAAAATGCATAAAAAGTCTCAGCACATAGACTAGCAGAAGACTGGAGCCATAAATTTGGCTTTGCACTGTGTTGCATTAGCAGTAGTTTTATGTTTATGCCAGATTAATGAAGAAGTGTATATAGTCTGGTGCGACTTTTTAGCAATGAAAAGTCTCAAAAAACCTCAATGCAACTACTTTGAAACATATTAATGCCAAAAAAGACCAGAAAAAAACAATTATAATAACCCCCAGAAAGTGTATTGGAAAGTTGTTTAGCTTTTTATAATACAAACAATAACATTAATTTGCTGAAATGGGAATACCCCTTTAAGGATCTGAGCATATAGCATGAAATAATTTTCATGGTTAGATGGATATAGAGTAACTGTTTTTTCAGACAATCTTTTATATTGTGTGGAGGGAAGTTGTGAGCATTTTTCTAATATATTTTATTAAGAAATTCTACTTCGTTTGTAAAGAAACAGGCTGCAAAGTGTCCTTTATTAATGGATTTTCTTCTCCGTTCACGAGGATGATGTGTCTAACAGAGTGCAGACTCTCTCTACTATCATTTGTGTTTGTTTTCATATCTCGGAGCATTTAGCGTTAACCCTTACTGCTCTCTCCCTCGCTGTAGATGGCTATGAGCATTATTTTCAAACATTACGCTGAAAGTAAAGAGTTTTATACTCACTGCTCATAGCTGTGTAACCAAACACAGGACAATTAGATGTAAGCTCAGTTTCTACAGACACAGTCATTTTTAAAGAAATTGGATGTCTCCATAGTTTGGCAGAGAAAGAGGTGCAGTCCCTAAGCTAACCCATGACCTCTGTTCCTGCCTATTTGCCAGGATGTGCACTAACGTACAGGCACCAACAGGTTCATAATCCCTACACTGCTCAGAACAAATGATAAACAAGACAGACAGACACAAGCGAAGTCATGATAACTGGGTCCAAACCAAGATGGTGGTGAGGTACAAAATTATAAACCAAATAATGGTTAAGAACATACCAAGGCTCAGAGGAAGTAGTACAAAAAGTATCAGGAGACCATTATAACCAGCCCAAAAGGGTGGGAGGAGTGAATGTGAATGGAGTTCAACTGGATGTTGACCCAGGAGCTGACTAGTACGACCGTCCATCACTCCAACTTACACCTGAGACACCTTCCCAGCTCAGAAACAAGTTATAATAATAGAACATACACCCAGCTCAGCCAAAGGAACTAAATCTGCAGGGCAAGCTGCTTATCACCGTTTCAAGTAGAGCAACCCTGGATGAGGTCCACAATCTCTGAGCACTGCAGCAAGAACTCATCCAAAGAGTTCAGATAGATGTCTTTCTGGTTTTCTACTGCAGAGTAATCAATGAAAACTTCAGAACATGTAACCACCTTTGCTTATTCAAAGACCACAGACTTTGACCTGCAATTCACTATAGGTCTCCGGGCTGTGACATCACTGTTCTTCTAACATCTGTGTACATCACTGTAGAAAAGCAGCAAAATGGGGAACTCCATAATAGAGGAAAAAACGAACAGTTATAAAAACATTAATTTATTCAAATACCCACATTTTCCAGGGTCTCCCATCTATAAATCAGCCAGAGAAGTAGATTATTAATAGTATCCCTGATGGAAAAGAGGTATGTTTTTTTAACTTGATATGTTTGGCCGAATATTTCTTTTTTATTTATTTTCAGAGTGATAGAATAAGAAAGGGTTTAATGAGAAATTTCCTATATGGATATTTTTATGCTGTATCATTACGGTGACTGATGTAGTTGGATTATTGAGTTGTTCTGTAATGTTATAGTTATATTGCTTTGTGTTTCTATGGAAATGGCAGAGGTTCACCAATAAATCCTACAAAGCTATAATAAGATCTATATACCAGCATGTGCCTAATGAAGTCTGAACCTGTTGAGCACCATGTGACAAAGCCATGCAGGGCCTCTTCATGGGGCACACACGGCTGTTGCCAAAATTAGCACAGCTGGAAATAGTAGTGTATAAATGCTTTATGGCTATGTAGACCCAAGAAAAACGGTGTGACAAGGCGCAGGAGGTCTTGAAAGAAATACATACACGTGTTCATTACATGATGGTAAAATTTTTAGATCAGAAGCTTCTGGGTGTTTATAAAAGGCAAGATGTTGCCATCACTCAGAATCAATAACTTTATTGATTTCCAAAAATTTTACATGATTGTAGACCTTGTGACTTCAAAGTTAAAGATACCCCAACTGAATCAAGTTCCTTCTATGGTAAGTAAGACAGCAAAGATACTCTAAGGACTTTGTGTATAATTGTTTTAATGTTATGTGTCTTGATTACTGTAAATAACCTATAATAAAGACTGTTGTTATTTGATTCCCAACAAATGGCTTTGTGTCTGTGTTGGGGTAGATTGTTGTCCTATATGCCTCTTTTGGTATTGCTTTGTGTATAATTGTATATTCACTAAGGTGTCCAATGGGGTTGTGGTCTATATTACCAATCTTTTTTTGCACCACGGCACATGCCAATACAAGAAAGGGCCAGTTGGCATATACAAATATATTGCAAAAAAGAGTCCCGCTCATCAGTATTTCGGGGAGAATTTCTGTGGTGTTATGTGCTATAGATTCCCCCTCAGACTGGAGTAAGCAATACAACAAAATGGCAGTTTGACCAAGCACCAAAAAGCTTCAGTTATTTAAAATGTTTTGTCTTCAGACTTTATTTAAAAAATTCCAATCAATCTGTAAACATCCAGCACAGATACAGAGTACAGGTAACATCATATCACCTATGCGTGTCAAGCACAACCACGCTCTTATTAATGGCTGAAGATATAAGATTTAAATAACTGGAACATTTTGGTGCTTGATCAATCTGCTATTTTGTTCAGTTGGCAAATTGTTGGAGGCTCAAAGGGGTTTTCTCATCTGGGTGTTGATATTAAATGTAATTCACTTGCCATATACCAGTGATGGCGAACCTATGACACGCGTGTCAGCACTGACACGCGTAGTCATTTTTGCTGACACGCGGCCGCCCAGCGCCCGCTGTCCGCCCCCCTCCCTGTGTAATGTGCTGCCCCTATGTTAATGTCCCGCCCCCGTCCTTGTGTTTCTGTCCCTGTGCAATGTGCTCCCCCTGTGTTAATGTCCCTGTGTAATGTGCTGCCCCTATGTTAATGTCCCGCCCCCGTCCCTGTGTTTCTGCCCCCTGCTTACCTGTCCGGCGCCGCGTTGGTCCGCCCACCTTCTGCAACTCCTCCGGCTCCTCCAGGCTGCAATGCGCGCTGCTCGTCACGTGACTGAGGTGACCTGACGTCAGGTCACGTCAGTCACGTGATCCGAGGCGCGCGGGGCAACCTGGAGGAGCCGAGCCGCCTGCAGTACAGCTACAGGGAAGAAGACATCACTGGGTAAGTATGTAAGTTTATTATTATATTATATTTAAAGGGAGGGCGCTAGGGAGATTTTAGTAGTAAAGGGAGGGTGCTAGGGGTATTTTAGTAGTAAAGGGAGGGCGCTAGGGGTATTTTAGTAGTAAAGGGAGGCCGCTAGGGGTATTTTAGTAGTAAAGGGAGGCCGCTAGGGGTATTTTAGTAGTAAAGGGAGGCCGCTGCTGGACATGTCATTACAAAATTAGGTTTTTCCTAAAGGTGACACAGCACCCGAGTTATGCTCGTTTTTTTGGCGAATTTTGACACACCTAGCTCAAAAGGTTGCCCATCACTGCCATATACACTCACCAGCCACTTTATTAACACTTAATTTCTAATCAGCCAATCACATTGCGGCAACTCAGTGCATTTAGGCATGTAGACATGGTCAAGACAATCTCCTGCAGTTCAAACCGAGCATCAGTATGGGGAAGAAAGGTGATTTGAGTGCCTTTGAACGTGGCATGGTTGTTGGTGCCAGAAGGGCTGGTCTGAGTATTTCAGAAACTGCTGATCTACTGGGATTTTCACGCACAACCATCTCTAGGGGTTACAGAGAATGGTCCGAAAAAGAAAAAACATCCAGTGAGCGGCAGTTCTGTGGGTGGAAATGTCTTGTTGATGCCAGAGGTCATAGGAGAATGGGCAGACTGGTTCGAGCTGCAGAAAGGCAACAGTGACTCAAATCGCCACCCGTTACAACCAAGGTAGGCAGAAGAGCATCTCTGAATGCACAGTACGTCGAACTTCAAGGCAGATGCGCTACAGCAGCAGAAGACCACACCGGGTGTCACTCCTTTCAGCTAAGAACAGGAAACTGAGGCTACAATTTGCACAAGCTCATCGAAATTGGACAGTAGAAGATTGGAAAAACGTTGCCTGGTCTGATGAGTCCCGATTTCTGCTGTGACATTCGGATGGTAGGGTCAGAATTTGGCGTCAACAACATGAAAGCATGGATCCATCCTGCCTTGTATCAACGGTTCAGGCTGGTGGTGGTGGTGTCATGGTGTGGGGAATATTTTCTTGGCACTCTTTGGGCCCCTTGGTACCAATTGAGCATCATTGCAATGCCACAGCCTACCTGAGTATTGTTGCTGACCATGTCCATCCCTTTATGACCACAATGTACCCAACATCTGATGGCTACTTTCAGCAGGATAATGCGCCATGTCATAAAGCTGGAATCATCTCAGACTGCTTTCTTGAACATGACAATGAGTTCACTGTACTCAAATGGCCTCCACAGTCACCAGATCCCAATCCAATAGAGCATCTTTGGGATGTGGTGGAACGGGAGATTCGCATCATGGATGTGCAGCCGACAAATCTGCGGCAACTGTGTGATGCCATCATGTCAATATGGACCAAAATCTCTGAGGAATGCTTCCAGCACCTTGCTGAATCTATGCCACGAAGAATTGAGGCAGTTCTGAAGGCAAAAGGGGGTCCAACCCGTTACTAGCATGGTGTACCTAATAAAGTGGCCGGTGAGTGTATATACATTTCTTCAATTGGATGTTATGAAAACAAATTTACTGTGTGAAGATAATTTCCCATAAATGTAAGCAAGTTGTCCCTTAGAAACGAGATTGTTGTCCTTAGATATGATTGCACAAAGAAGCAAATAGTTTTTGCATATGAACTGTCTAGGAGTTACTGCATGTCCCACCGTCTTCTTGTGGGGATGAATGCTGAATCTAGGTGAATGGGTGCATGGCCATCTCTGCCAGCGTGCAGTGTTGCTGTATCCAAGGACATCTATCTTGTTTCTAAGGAGAACATGGCTACATTTATGGGAAATTATCTTCATATAGGTAAATTTTTTAAACAACATCAAATTGAAGAAATGTACATACATGGTAGATGAATTGAATTTAATGTGAATGCCCAGATGGGAATACCCCTTTAATTTTGCTTAAATATTATTTTAAGCTGTGTCACAAATTTTTGCTTCACTGGAAATAAAGATTCTTAACAAAACCCTGAAAAACAATCCTACACCATTATCCCTCTTGTGCCACAGTTTGCAGTAGTAACTGTGCATTTCAGTGGGTATCATGTGCTTGGCATCCGGGCTGCAGGAAGATGCCTTGTCAGGAAAGCTGGGCTTGAACAGTTTAATTAAAATGTTAAATGGGTTTTCTCACAAATCAAGTTAGGCCCTATCCACAGGATAGGGCCTAACTTGGTGATTGGTGGGGGTCTCAGTGATGGGATCCCTGCAGATCATGAGAAAAAGGGGCCCAATAGGGTCTGATGTACCCCAATTGGACCCCTTGTCGCTCCCTGAGATGAGCGGAGCAGCAGGACGAGCATGCCCGGGCTGTTCCCCACATTCATCTCTATGGGCTGACAGAGATTGCTGAGTGTGGCACTTGCCAATCTCCGTCAGCTCCATTGAGATAAATGGGGCAGTCCGCCCATGCCCGGCCGGCTGCTCCGCTCATCTCAGGGAGTGACACTTGGTCTAACTGTGGTATATTGGTCCCCATGAAACCCCTTGTTCACATGATCTGTTGGGGTGTCATCAATGAGACGCCTACCGATCAGCAAGTTAGATTTTATCCAGATCCTGTGGGAAGACCACCTTAATTAAGACCCTAATATGAAAGTACAGTAAATATATTAATAAAACATTTTGGAAAATATCTTTGCATTAATAGTCAGCAAATAGAGAAGGCCGGTGAAACACAATGAAAATGGAGGATCCAGTTCTCAAAGGTGGGTGCTTCTTTCATTGCTTCTTAGAGAGCAACTTTTCAATTTAAGAAGGACCAACACTAAATGGGTTTATCTGGAGCAGTACATAGTGAATTCCTGATGTAGAGAACTCTTGGAAGAAGAAGGGAACATGGCGGCACTGTCCTTCACTGTATGGGGGTAGTGTTCCTCACTGTATGTGCAACATCCCCCACCGGGGCCTAGCCTTTTTCTTGGGGCCTGGAGGCAGCCGGGGCCCAGAATACCGGAGTGGCTGGCGGTTGCGGCCTAGGCACGCTAGTATCATGGTGCTTGGTATGGGGACCGGAGGGCTGTCCTACAGCCTGGCAGGTCTCCAGCGGGTAGTGTGTGCAAGAAATTAGATGAGGGAGAGGCTGATGTTCTCCTTGGGGCAACCCCTTTGTGTCTGTAGTATAAGTCCCTGGAGGATAGATGGGGGCGCCCTTGATGGTGACTGCCGTAGCAGGGACCGGACGGATGCAACGTTGTGCAAAAAAATAAGAGTTGCTCCTATGTCAGGAGCTGGTGGTCAAGAGATGTGCTCTCTAGGAGAGCTGGGTTCCAAGAGACTGTTGCTAAGAGCTGCTCCTCAGTCAGGAGCTGGGCCTAAAGAAAGCCTGTCATTTCCTGTCCAGAGGTTTTGTTACTCCCTCTGGTCAGGTGGCGGCTCACTCTCCAATCACACTCCAGTTCACAATGAAGCATGTAATTGGACAAAAACAGTATGCAATAATCTTAAATAAGATTAACCCTTGCCTATCCAGGCAGTATCTACCACTGCATATTACCTCTTGGTGTACTGAATGGTACAGGGGGCTTATTCGCAAACACTCCTCTGCCATGCACATTGGCAGGGGTGTTGCATATGGCTGTAGTATTCCTCACTGTATGGGGGTTGTGTTCTTCACTGTATGGGGGTAGTGTTCCTCACTGTATGGAGGTAGTGTTCCTCGCTGTATGGTGGTAGTGTTCCTCACTGTATGGGGGTTGTGTTCTTCACTGTATGGGGGTAGTGTTCCTCACTGTATGGGGGTAGTGTCCCTCACTGTATGGCAGTAGTGTCCCTCACTGTATGGCCGTAGTGTTCCTCACTGTATAGTCGTAGTGTTCCTCACTGTATGGCCGTAGTGTTCCTCACCGTATGGCGTAGTGTTCCTCACCGTATGGGGGTAGTGTTCCTCACTGTATGGGGGTAGTGTTCCTCACTGTATGGCTGTAGTGTTCCTCACTGTACGGCGGTAGTGTTCCTCACCGTATGGGGGTAGTATTCCTCACTGTATGGGGGAAGTGTTCCTCACTGTATGGGGGTTGTGTTCCTCACTGTATAGCCGTAGTGTTCCTCACTGTATGGGGGTAGTATTCCTCACTGCATGGCAGTAGTATTCCTCACTGTATGGGGTTAGTGTTCCTCACTGTATGGGGGTAGTGTTCCTCACTGTATGGCGGTAGTGTTCCTCTCTGTATAGCCGTAGTGTTCCTCACTGTATGGGGGTAGTATTCCTCACTGTATGGCAGTAGTATTCCTCACTGTATGGGGGTAGTGTTCCTCACTGTATGGGGGTAGTGTTCCTCACTGTATGGGGGTACTGTTCCTCACTGCATGGCGGTAGTGTTCCTCTCTGTATAGCCGTAGTGTTCCTCACTGTATGGCGGAAGTATTCCTCACTGTATGGGGGTAGTGTTCCTCAATGTATGACGGTAGTGTTCCTCTCTGTATAGCCGTAGTGTTCCTCACTGTATGGAGGTAGTATTCCTCACTGTATGGCGGTAGTGCTCCTCACTGTATGGAGGTAGTATTCCTCACTGTATGGCTGTAGTGTTCCTCACTGTATGGCGGTAGTGTTCCTCTCTGCATAGCCGTATTGTTCCTCACTGTATGGCGGTAGTGCTCCTCACTGTATGGAGGTAGTGTTCCTCACTGTATGGCTGTAGTGTTCCTCACTGTATGGCGGTTGTATTCCTCTCTGTATAGCCGTAGTGTTCCTCTCTGTATAGCCGTAGTGTACCTCACTGTATAGCCGTAGTGTTCCTCACTGTATGGGGGTAGTGCTCCTCACTGTATGGAGGTAGTATTCCTCACTGTATGGCTGTAGTGTTCCTCACTGTATGGCGGTAGTGTTCCTCTCTGTATAGCCGTAGTGTTCCTCACTGTATGGGGGTTGTGTTCCTCACTGTATGGCGGTAGTGTTCCTCACTGTATGGCGGTAGTGTTCCTCACTGTATAGTGGTAGTGTTCCTCACCGTATGGGGGTAGTGTCCCTCACTGTATGGCCATAGTATTCCTCACTATATGGCAGTAGTGTTCCTCACTTTATGGGGGTAGTGTCCCTCACTGTATGGGGGTAGTGTTCCTTACTGTATGGGGGTAGTGTTCCTCAGTGTATGGCGGTAGTGTCCCTCACTGTATGGGGGTAGTGTTCCTTACTGTATGGGGGTAGTGTTCCTCACCGTATGGGGGTAGTGTCCCTCACTGTATGGCCATAGTATTCCTCACTATATGGCAGTAGTGTTCCTCACTTTATGGGGGTAGTGTCCCTCACTGTATGGGGGTAGTGTTCCTTACTGTATGGGGGTAGTGTTCCTCAGTGTATGGCGGTAGTGTCCCTCACTGTATGGGGGTAGTGTTCCTTACTGTATGGGGGTAGTGTTCCTCAGTGTATGGCGGTAGTGTCCCTCACTGTATGGGGGTAGTGTTCCTTACTGTATGGGGGTAGTATTCCTCACTGTATGGGGGTAGTGTTCCTCACTGTATGGGGGTAGTGTTCCTCACTGTATGGGGGTAGTGCTCCTCACTGTATGGAGGTAGTATTCCTCACTGTATGGCTGTAGTGTTCCTCACTGTATGGAGGTAGTGTTCCTCTCTGTATAGCCGTAGTGTTCCTCACTGTATGGGGGTAGTGTTCCTCACTGTATGGGGGTAGTATTCCTCACTGTATGGCGGTAGTGTTCCTCACTGTATGGAGGTAGTGTTCCTCTCTGTATAGCCGTAGTGTTCCTCACTGTATGGCGGTAGTGTTTCTCACTGTATGGGGGTAGTATTCCTCACTGTATGGCGGTAGTGTTCCTCACTGTATGGAGGTAGTGTTCCTCACTGTATGGAGGTAGTGTTCCTCGCTGTATGGGGGTAGTATTCCTCACTGTATGGCGGTAGTGTTCCTCACTGTATGGAGGTAGTGTTCCTCACTGTATGGAGGTAGTGTTCCTCACTGTATGGCGGTAGTATTCCTTGCTGTATGGAGGTAGTGTTCCTCACTGTATGGGGGTAGTATTCCTCACTGTATGGCGGTAGTGTTCCTCACTGTATGGAGGTAGTGTTCCTCACTGTATGGAGGTAGTGTTCCTCACTGTATGGCGGTAGTATTCCTCGCTGTATGGAGGTAGTGTTCCTCACTGTATGGCAGTAGTGTTCCTCACTGTATGGAGGTAGTGTTCCTTACTGTATGGGGGTAGTGTTCCTTACTGTATGGGGGTAGTGTTCCTCAGTGTATGGTGGTAGTGTCCCTCACTGTATGGGGGTAGTGTTCCTTACTGTATGGGGGTAGTGTTTCTCAGTGTATGGCGGTAGTGTCCCTCACTGTATGGGGGTAGTGTTCCTTACTGTATGGGGGTAGTATTCCTCACTGTATGGGGGTAATGTTCCTCACTGTATGGGGGTAGTGTTCCTCACTGTATGGCGGTAATGTTCCTCACTGTATGGGGGTAGTATTCCCCACTGTATGGGGGTAGTGCTCCTCACTGTTTGGCGGTAATGTTCCTCACTGTATGGCAGTAGTGTCCCTCACTGTATGGCGGTAGTGTTCCTCTCTGTATAGCCGTAGTGTTCCTCACTGTATGGGGGTAGTATTCCTCACTGTATGGCAGTAGTATTCCTCACTGTATGGGGGTAGTGTTCCTCACTGTATGGGGGTAGTGTTCATCACTGTATGGGGGTAGTGTGCCTCACTGTATGGGGGTAGTGTTCCTCAATGTATGGCGGTAGTGTTCCTCACTGTATGACGGTAGTGTTCCTCACTGTATGGAGGTAGTGTTCCTCACTGTATGGCGGTAGTGCTCCTCACTGTATGGAGGTAGTATTCCTCACTGTATGGCTGTAGTGTTCCTCACTGTATGGCCGTAGTGTTCCTCACTGTATCGGGGTTGTGTTCCTTACTGTATGGGGGTAGTGTTCCTCAGTGTATGGCGGTAGTGTCCCTCACTGTATGGGGGTAGTGTTCCTCACTGTATGGCGGTAGTGTTCCTCACTGTATAGTGGTAGTGTTCCTCTCCGTATGGGGGTAGTGTCCCTCACTGTATGGCCATAGTATTCCTCACTATATGGCAGTAGTGTTCCTAACTTTATGGGGGTAGTGTCCCTCCCTGTATGGGGGTAGTGTTCCTTACTGTATGGGGGTAGTGTTCCTCAGTGTATGGCGGTAGTGTCCTTCACTGTATGGGGGTAGTGTTCCTTACTGTATGGGGGTAGTATTCCTCACTGTATGGGGGAAGTGTTCCTCACTGTATGGGGGTAGTGTTCCTCACTGTATGGGGGTAGTGCTCCTCACTGTATGGAGGTAGTATTCCTCACTGTATGGCTGTAGTGTTCCTCTCTGTATAGCCGTAGTGTTCCTCACTGTATGGGGGTAGTGTTCCTCACTGTATGGGGGTAGTATTCCTCACTGTATGGCGGTAGTGTTCCTCACTGTATGGAGGTAGTGTTCCTCTCTGTATAGCCGTAGTGTTCCTCACTGTATGGGGGTAGTGTTTCTCACTGTATGGGGGTAGTATTCCTCACTGTATGGCGGTAGTGTTCCTCACTGTATGGAGGTAGTGTTCCTCACTGTATGGCGATAGTGTTCCTCACTGTATGGGGGTAGTGTTCCTCACTGTAAGGGGGAGTATTCCCCACTGTATGGGGGTAGTGTTCCTCACTGTATGGGGGTAGTGTTCCTCACTGTATGGCAGTAGTGTCCCTCACTGTATGGCGGTAGTGTTCCTCTCTGTATAGCCGTAGTGTTCCTCACTGTATGGGGGTAGTATTCCTCACTGTATGGCTGTAGTGTTCCTCACTGTATGGCGGTAGTGTTCCTCTCTGTATAGCCGTAGTGTTCCTCACTGTATGGGGGTTGTGTTCCTCACCGTATGGCGGTAGTGTTCCTCACCGTATGGGGGTAGTGTTCCTCACTGTATGGCGGTAGTGTTCCTCACTGTATGGCGGTAGTGTTCCTCCCTGTATGGCCATAGTATTCCTCACTATATGGCAGTAGTGTTCCTCACTTTATGGGGGTAGTGTCCCTCACTGTATGGGGGTAGTGTTCCTTACTGTATGGGGGTAGTGTTCCTCAGTGTATGGCGGTAGTGTCCCTCACTGTATGGGGGTAGTGTTCCTTACTGTATGGGGGTAGTGTTCCTCAGTGTATGGCGGTAGTGTTCCTCACCGTATGGGGGTAGTGTCCCTCACTGTATGGCCATAGTATTCCTCACTATATGGCAGTAGTGTTCCTCACTTTATGGGGGTAGTGTCCCTCACTGTATGGGGGTAGTGTTCCTTACTGTATGGGGGTAGTGTTCCTCAGTGTATGGCGGTAGTGTCCCTCACTGTATGGGGGTAGTGTTCCCTACTGTATGGGGGTAGTGTTCCTCAGTGTATGGCGGTAGTGTCCCTCACTGTATGGGGGTAGTGTTCCTTACTGTATGGGGGTAGTATTCCTCACTGTATGGGGGTAGTGTTCCTCACTGTATGGGGGTAGTGTTCCTCACTGTATGGGGGTAGTGTTCCTCACTGTATGGCGGTAATGTTCCTCACTGTATGGGGGTAGTATTCCCCACTGTATGGGGGTAGTGCTCCTCACTGTTTGGCGGTAATGTTCCTCACTGTATGGCAGTAGTGTCCCTCACTGTATGGCGGTAGTGTTCCTCTCTGTATAGCCGTAGTGTTCCTCACTGTATGGGGGTAGTATTCCTCACTGTATGGCTGTAGTGTTCCTCACTGTATGGCGGTAGTGTTCCTCTCTGTATAGCCGTAGTGTTCCTCACTGTATGGGGGTTGTGTTCCTCACCGTATGGCGGTAGTGTTCCTCACCGTATGGGGGTAGTGTTCCTCACTGTATGGCGGTAGTGTTCCTCACTGTATGGCGGTAGTGTTCCTCCCTGTATGGCCATAGTATTCCTCACTATATGGCAGTAGTGTTCCTCACTTTATGGGGGTAGTGTCCCTCACTGTATGGGGGTAGTGTTCCTTACTGTATGGGGGTAGTGTTCCTCAGTGTATGGCGGTAGTGTCCCTCACTGTATGGGGGTAGTGTTCCTTACTGTATGGGGGTAGTGTTCCTCAGTGTATGGCGGTAGTGTTCCTCACCGTATGGGGGTAGTGTCCCTCACTGTATGGCCATAGTATTCCTCACTATATGGCAGTAGTGTTCCTCACTTTATGGGGGTAGTGTCCCTCACTGTATGGGGGTAGTGTTCCTTACTGTATGGGGGTAGTGTTCCTCAGTGTATGGCGGTAGTGTCCCTCACTGTATGGGGGTAGTGTTCCCTACTGTATGGGGGTAGTGTTCCTCAGTGTATGGCGGTAGTGTCCCTCACTGTATGGGGGTAGTGTTCCTTACTGTATGGGGGTAGTATTCCTCACTGTATGGGGGTAGTGTTCCTCACTGTATGGGGGTAGTGTTCCTCACTGTATGGGGGTAGTGTTCCTCACTGTATGGCGGTAATGTTCCTCACTGTATGGGGGTAGTATTCCCCACTGTATGGGGGTAGTGCTCCTCACTGTTTGGCGGTAATGTTCCTCACTGTATGGCAGTAGTGTCCCTCACTGTATGGCGGTAGTGTTCCTCTCTGTATAGCCGTAGTGTTCCTCACTGTATGGGGGTAGTATTCCTCACTGTATGGCAGTAGTATTCCTCACTGTATGGGGGTAGTGTTCCCCACTGTATGGAGGTAGTGTTCCTCACTGTATGGGGGTAGTGTTCATCACTGTATGGGGGTAGTGTTCCTCACTGTATGGCGGTAGTGTTCCTCACTGTATGGGGGTAGTGTGCCTCACTGTATGGGGGTAGTGTTCCTCACTGTATGGGGGTAGTATTCCTCACTGTATGGCAGTAGTATTCCTCACTGTATGGGGGTAGTGTTCCCCACTGTATGGAGGTAGTGTTCCTCACTGTATGGGGGTAGTGTTCATCACTGTATGGGGGTAGTGTTCCTCACTGTATGGCGGTAGTGTTCCTCACTGTATGGGGGTAGTGTTCCTCACTGTATGGGGGTAGTTTTCCTCACTGTATGGCGGTAGTGTTCCTCACTATATGACGGTAGTGTTCCTCACTGTATGGAGGTAGTGTTCCTCACTGTATGGCGGTAGTGCTCCTCACTGTATGGAGGTAGTATTCCTCACTGTATGGCTGTAGTGTTCCTCACTGTATGGCGGTAGTGTTCCTCTCTGTATAGCCGTAGTATTCCTCTCTGTATAGCCGTAGTGTACCTCACTGTATGGCAGTAGTGTTCCTCACTGTATGGGGGTAGTGTTCCTCACTGTATGGAGGTAGTGTTCCTCACTGTATGGGGGTAGTATTCCTCACTGTATGGAGGTAGTGTTCCTCACTGTATGGCGGTAGTGTTCCTCTCTGTATAGCTGTAGTGTTCCTCTCTGTATAGCCGTAGTGTTTCTCACTGTATGGAGGTAGTGTTCCTCACTGTATGGAGGTAGTGTTCCTCACTGTATGGCGGTAGTGCTCCTCACTGTATGTCGGTGGTATTCCTCACTGTATAGGGGTAGTATTCCTCACTGTATGGCGGTAGTGTTCCTCTCTGTATAGCCGTAGTGTTCCTCACTGTACAGGGGTAGTGTTCCTCACTGTATGGGGGTAGTATTCCTCACTGTATGGAGGTAGTGTTCCTCACTGTATGGCGGTAGTGCTCCTCACTGTATGTCGGTGGTATTCCTCACTGTATAGGGGTAGTATTCCTCACTGTATGGCGGTAGTGTTCCTCTCTGTATAGCCGTAGTGTTCCTCAATGTATAGGGGTAGTGTTCCTCACTGTATGGGGGTAGTGTTCCTCACTGTATGGCGGTAGTGTTCCTCACTGTATGGAGGTAGTGTTCCTCTCTGTATAGCCGTAGTGTTCCTCACTGTATGGGGGTAGTGTTTCTCACTGTATGGGGGTAGTATTCCTCACTGTATGGCGGTAGTGTTCCTCACTGTATGGAGGTAGTGTTCCTCACTGTATGGCGATAGTGTTCCTCACTGTATGGGGGTAGTGTTCCTCACTGTATGGGGGTAGTGTTCCACTCTGTATAGCCGTAGTGTTCCTCACTGTATGGGGTAGTATTCCTCCCAGTATGGCGGTAGTGTTCCTCAATGTATGGCGATAGTATGGTAGTACGGCGGTAGTATGGTGTAATTTTTTGCGACTTTTGATGACATTTTCATTGATATCATTTTAAAGTCTGTACTAACTTTTGATCACTTTTTACAGATTTTTTTTTTATATTATTATCTCTAATAATGACAGTCTAAAAGTCTAAAGGATCTGTTAAAATGTCTGTTGATTTCAATGGATTCTTAATGGTCAATTTTACCATGTCCCTAAGGCTTCCATAATTGATCTTTAACTGCCAATTAAAAAAAATTCACAACATGTAACAAAACAAGGCAGAATCTTTTTTTTTTTATTAAAAACTATGTTTTGGAAGATTTAAATGGAAGCTTCAGCTAAGTGATCCTTTTATTTTGTAGAAAATTATGTTTTTAACAGAAAAACTTGAATTGACTTTACATGTACAGGTATAGTGCATTGTTATCGCAATGGAACATTAGTAGGCCTACAAGATAGCTGTGTATGTTAAAGTCCATAATCATGAACAATGATCCTGTTATGCCTACCGAGGAGCAACATTTCCAAGTGTGCAGTGGATTCCCACCAGTGTCCAAGAGCTGGGTGACTTGAGCAAGACATTTAGGGGGATAATAATCGCAAATGCTAGCTTATTGCTAGCACTTGCGATTATTTTCCCCAATCTGCCACCATCACAACAGTGTGTGAAGGGGTGTGAAGGGGGGGGGGGTGCGGCAAGACGAGTAGAGGGCATTGCCGTCCGGAAGTGGACCGGTGCTGGCGTTATTGTCCCCACACCTGCGCAGCCGTTTATTTCTACACCAGGCGGGGCCTAAGACATCATTCTCCTTTATAGCATCACATTCTGAGCTGCTGGGACTACAGCAGGAGAGAGGTGAAGGGGGCAGGAATGGATTATTGTTGGAACTCCGCCCACACAATTCTTTCTCTCCAGGAGAACCCTGGGAGGGAGATACAGGTATAATCAATATTTTTGTATTTTTTTCAATGTTATTGGTGTCCTCAGGATGTTGATTCCATTGAAAAAGGTGGAAGTGCAGGTAGCAATGAGTTACTGCTCAAAAATTTGTGTGGGCACTTTGCAATAATTAAGCCGATTTTGGTTGTAATTTGGACAATTTAAATGGTTTGCCATCATTGGAATACACCATCCTAGCAGTAAAGAACTCATAGCAAAGTTAAGGTTATAGCGAATGGTTGTCTAAGCCCTTAAGGTCGCAGTGTTTTTTTAAATCATTTTTTACTCTACACCTTCAAAAATCCATAACTTTTTCATAGTTAGCAAATGAGATGTAAACAGTCCAATAGGCAACAACCAAAAAAAAACCCCACAGGAAACAGGAAGTGATACTGTAGAACAACACGGCAGTAAAATCTAAATATAAGGTCAAGATCGGATCGGAGTCTGATTGAGGGACAGAGTTGGAATGATATAAGACAATGATATACATTCATCTTGGGATATAAGTAAATGCTGTGGAATAGCTAGATGCTGTGGGCTACATGGAGAAAGAAGATGGAGCTTCTTGTTTCCTAAAAGGATTGGATTGTACTGAAGCTGGGGAAAAAACTAAATTGCTGCACTGTTATAAATGCCCTTGAGTAATTTTATAATAACAATAAATATCTATTAATATAGCGCCATCATATCTGCAGCACTTTACAGGTCATGGTGAACAAAGAAAAGAAGACATTACAGAGCAATAACATAGAAGTAGGAATGAGGGTCCTGCTTGCATGTCACATGTTATGGGGCCAAGCCGCTTTTTCAGAACCGAGAAAGGACACATTCGGGCACATTTACTTACCTGTCCGAGTTGCGATCCCTGAGGTACATTCCCTGACGATAATGCACTGTGCCGCGATCCACGAAGATCGTGCGCACGATATCCTGTATGTGTCACTCCCTGCTCAGGTACTCCAGAGTTCACCTACTTCTTCCCGGTGCATGTAAATGCTTGGCTTGCAACACAAATTTGAATGTTAAATCCCGCGATTAGTCCAAATTAGTCCAGCCCCCCCATTTGTCCCCAGCCCGATCCCCGAAAAGTCGGGAAACCCGATGAAAATGCGGCCTCAGGACCCTTAGTAAATAAGCCCCATTGAAGTTATGATTTGTGTAAAATCTGCCAAAAAGAAATTCTATAAGGTAATAATTGAGATACGAAGAAACACTAGCAGGAAGATTTGTAGTCTAATGAAAACAAATGATTAGTTCCCTTTTGGAACATCTACTGATATTCCTGGCTGTAGAGAAGACACTGGCTCTAATCATGTCCTACTATGTAATTGTCTGTAAATCATTATTTCAATTACCTTTCATTGATGTATGGAGCCCCCTCCCTTAACTCATTTATTCATATCCACTTGTGCTTTTTATTCCCCAGGTTCTGGTATTATCATCTGAGCCTTCTCAGGATACAGTAACCCAATCTACCATGAATGGAAACGATAAACTCCTTCATGTCCCTAACTTTGAAAGTGTTCTCCTGCACAGGATCACATTATAGAAAATTACCACTTAGTACAAAAAGAGGAACAATCATGAACTTCCACAAAAAGTCTTTTGATCATCTGCAAAAGAACAATCAAGGGCAGCAAGAGAAGTCAAACGCGGCCGACTTCAACTGGGAGCAAAATCGCCTGAAACATAACTGAATAATCATTTGGTATTGGAAAAGTGAAGAAGAAGAAAAGGGAGATGAGGAGTGAAATAAAGGAGAAAACAATTGGAAACATATGGGTTTCATTTAGAGGGGTCTTCTGCTTAGGAACCCCTCTATACAGTAAGTCACAGCTAAGAACAGAATATTCTCAGGTGATCAGTCATAAGACTAATCTGCCGCCACAATGTTAGTGAACACAATTAATTTATATACACTTTATGTCACTGTACAAAGATAATAAAAAAACAGTGATGTCACAGTACAGAGATAATAAAATAAATGCCAACAGTGATGTCACAATACAGAGATAATAAAAAGAACTAGTGACGTCACAGTACAGAGATAATAAAAAAAACTGTGATGTCACAGTACAGAGATAATACACACAATGATGTCACAGTACAGAGATAATACATACAGTACAGAGATAATAAAAAAAACTGTGATGTCACAGTAAAGAGATAATACACACAATGATGTCACAGTACAGAGATAATACATACAGTACAGAGATAATAAAAAAAACAGTGATGCCACAGTACAGAGATAATAAAATAAATGCCAACAGTGATGTCACAGTACAGAGATAATAAAAAGAACTAGTGACGTCACAGTACAGAGATAATAAAAAAAACTGTGATGTCACAGTAAAGAGATAATACACACAATGATGTCACAGTACAGAGATAATACATACAGTACAGAGATAATAAAAAACGAGTGATGTCACTGTACAGAGATAATAAAAAAACTGTGATGTTACAGTACAGAGATAATACACACAATGATGTCACAGTACAGAGATAATACATACAGTACAGAGATAATAAAAAACTAGTGATGTCACAGTACAGAGATAATGCCCACAGTGATGTCACAGTACCAAATTAATACACACAGTACAGAGATAATAGAAAAAACTAGTGATGTCACAGTACAGAGATAATACATACAGTGCAAAGATAATAAAAAACAGTGATGTCACAGTACAGGAATAATAAACACAGTGATGCCAAAGTACATAGATAATGTCCACAGTGATGTCACAGTACAGGGATAAAAAAAACAGCAGTGTCACAGTACAGAGAGATAATGCACAACTTGATGTCACAGTGCAGGGATAATACACACAGTGATGTCACAGTACAGAGATAATACACACAGTGATGTCACAGTACAGAGATAATGCACAACTTGATGTCACAGTACAGAGATAATACACACAGTGATGTCACAATACAGAGATAATACACAACTTGATGTTGCAGTACATGTATAATAAACAGCGATGTCAAAGTACAGGGATAATGCATACAGTTATATCCCAGTACAGGGGGAATACACACAGTGATGTTGCACTTCAGGGATTCATTTACACATGGATGTTACAGTATAGAAGTAACAAACAATGATATCAGAGTACAGTAATAAGTTACTCAATGGTATCACTGTACAATGATAATCTACTCAGTAATGCTCCAGTAATAACAGTCACAGCATAGAAATAATACACATCACAGTAACTGCTCGCTGTGTGTGCGCTGATATGGGTCCCCTTGGCTGATGACCACTATCCCTACAACTACCCTACTACCCTTGTATTTCTGCCCATGCCGTGACTGTATGAAAGGGGTTATAAGAAATTGTAGCCATGAAACAATTCACAATTACAAGAATTTTCCCATTTACACAAACTCGTGGGTGGAAATGACTGTAATGATGTAAAACTAATTTCTTGTTTGTTACCAAAGACCCTAGTGAAATATTAGAACGTTTCTGATGAAACAAACAACAAACAAAGGGAACTCAATTGTTTCCCTTACATCCCAACATCATCCAATCACATCCCTTCCTTGAACTTGTCTTTGCTTAAACCCTATGTAACTACTATGTAACACACCCATGTACAGCACAGACAACACACTGATATTATTACAAAGTGTGTAATGCTCACTATATCCTATGGAGGCGCTATAGAGAACTTGTACTCTATCTTCCAGGCTAAACTCTCATATTACAGCTGATTGTTCTGATCCGTACTCATGAGGTCGTCATGTGATCAAATGTCTGGGGAACATTGTAACTATAAGAATTCTCCACAATTATCACATATAATTATCTTCTATGAGACGTGCCTAAATGTAAGACCACGGAGAGGACAAAGGATCATATGAACCGTTTGTATCATTTCCATTTTTTTCCTCATCGCGTCTCACGATTACCATTACTCTTTCCTTCTAACCTCCTCCTTATTTTGACCCTCTTAATCTTCTTTACAGGTTTCTATAAAACACTTGTGATTTACTGCACTTTGTCTTGCGTTATGCTAGTTTGGAAATCGGAAAATTGGCTTTTCTATGAGCTCAGCATTGTCACCGAGCCAAACCCTTCCACGTATTTTTACATTCATTGAGCTGCTAGGAAATACCTATAAGTATAACTCGTATAGATGACAGCCACTTTAGTAGATCCTTGTAAATGGTTAATAGTTGACTCAGAGCACTAACTTGATGAAATGGCTCCAGTTTCCCAGAAGGCTTGTGCAACTTTTTAGTCGTTTTTTTTTTTTCATACGATATAACACATGGGAAGAAATTCACGCAATAGGAAGATTTAAGTACAATTCACTGTGGATATAATTTACAAGTTTAACACAACACTGCTCATCCGTTCATCTGGCCCCACAAGAAGAACGTTTTACAGCCAAATATGAGCCTGAAAATGGTTGTTTTGGAGCAGGTTTTAAGGATTCTGATCCGTAAAGGAGAATATTATGACAATTTTTTTTACAAAATTCAAGAAGGTTTTAAAATATATTCAAATAATACTACTAAAATTGAAGACTGGTTCATAAATATTTAATGAATCAAAAAATGGGAAAATGCTGGGATGAATTGCATGAAATTAATATAAAGGGGGTCTTCCAGTAGTTTTGACCATGCAAATCTTAAGACAGTGTAATGGAGCAGCCCTGGAGATCTGTGTAAGCATACCATGTGTGTTGCTACTAGCAGCAGGACTGTGAAAAGGCACTTATATTCCAGGATTGTAGCTGGAGCACAGTTGGGTGTCCATACACTGCTGTACTGTAAGATCTTCTTGTTGAAAAACTTGTCACATGCTTGTGGTTGCATACTGCAACCGTACAGCACACACTGCTCTGCTACATCCATCCATTCACACATACAACTCTCATACACACACTCATTAATGCTACACATACACAGAGGAGCACACTGGGCACTGCTATACACACTGGGCACTGCTTATACATACACACGTATATAGCCCCGGCACCCCTGAGGACGCCATCGTTTTGGCGAAACATGTCGGGGGGGCTATTGTACTCTTTTTAGATAGCATTGAAATGGTGTGTTGGGATCAGTTGAAATTGTCCTATAATTGTTAGGTAGTGAGATATAAAATATACAGATAGGGAAAGATCTAGTGGATATACTAACTAACGATGACTTGGATGTCAGCCAATAGTAGCATCCTGCTACATTAGTGACTATATTCATAGCAACTAAGTTGCAAAATTAACGATAATATCATTGATTCAGGAAAATCTACTCCCTGGCGACACCTAGTGGTCTTCCCTATACTGTTTCGGACGATAGACAAGTTCACTCTAACTGGACTCATTTAAAAACAATAATAAATCCCACACCATGGATCTGTAGAAATTTTAATTGTGTGTTTCCAAATAGGTTGTAATAAACCAACCAAGACTATTCTTATTGTTTAAACACATTAAAAGTTAAGTTTTAGACCAATGGGTCTCAGTGAGGTCCCCAGGGACCTTTTTTGTGAATAATTAATGCTCGTGTATGGACCCAGTCACACAACATCCACGTTCAATATTTGTTATACATACACACACACACACACACACACATGGACACACTGGGCACTGCTATATACCATGGGCATGTCACTACACACTGGGTACTTCTTTATGCAGTGGGAGCTGGTATATGTTCTGGGCATTGCTATGTACTCACAAACACACACACTGACTGGGCACTGCTACACACATTGGGCCCTGCTATGCACTCACACACACACACACATAGGAAAACTAACTGGGCACTGCTATTCACAGAAAGACAAACACCTCTTCTTCTTACCCTGTCCCAACCCTTAGCTTCTTCTCTGCTCCATCCTGGCAGCATGAGCTTGAGTGATGTAGGAGGCATGTGATCATTAGTCACATGCTTCTGACATCACTCCAGGTCCTATGTGTTACAGTCGGGACCTGAATAGGAGAGAGAGTGCAGTGTGAAGGCTCTGCTCTCTGGGAGATTCGGTGAAGCGCTGTGTCAGGGCTTCCCCCAATCTCTATTAAATCTCTATTAAAGATCCTCCTGACCTCTGGACTATAAGGCTCAGGCACTTTTTAGCACAATTTTTTCTTTTCTATCAATTTATAGTTCAAAAAATACAGTAGGCGGTAAAAATACATGTTAAGTATCCTCCACACACACAAAATATTGTCAGAATTATTCCATAGAGAAAAAGCATTAGAATAAAAGGACATCAAAATGTCAACATAGACCTATTTTATGTGGCAAAAATATTTGGATCAAAAACTGACACGTTATACTACTCTGTACACCAAAATATAAAAAAGTTATGGGTCTCAGAATCTGCCAGTACAAATTACATTTTTTTTCCAAGAGAGTTTATTTTTAAAAGTTAAAGTTTTCTAATTTAAAGAATTAAACATAACTAAAAATGTATACATTTGATATCTATGTGATCAAACTGACACACAAAATAATGGGGAAGTATTATTTGGACTCCCAGTACATTGTATGAAATATTATAGGGAACCTGTCAGGCACATATGGAAGTTTCTACCTCACTTACTATAGTGTGTTACTCTGCATAATAAAATTAGTCAGTGGCTCCTGTGAATTATAAAATGACCCCCACCCCCACTATACACTGTAATCCTGTGAATTGAGTCATCCGGGTGTTCCTGAGTTAACCTGAGTCAGGCTGCAGCTCCCCCTTCCTCCTTTGTGCTCTTGTAAACCTACCCCCTGCACACACCTCCTGCTGAGCCGCAGCACAGAAAGGGGTGTGAGTGATATGTATCGGGTGTGTGCAGGGGGTGAGCTTACCAAAGGACAAAGGAGGTAGGGGGAGCGGCAGCCTGACTCAGATCAGCTCAGGAACAATCGGCTGACTCAATTTAGCAGATTACATTGCAAGGGGGGGGGGGGATTTTACAATTCACAGGGGCCACTGACTCATTTCAATATCATCATGCAGAACAACTCACTACAGTAAATTAAGTAGGACCTTGGTTTTGGGAGGGCTAGATGTGCCTGACAGGTTCCCTTCAAAATGGTGCAATAGGAAGTACAAATTGTTCCCCAGACAACAAGCCCTCTTGTGGCTCGGTAAATGCATCTGAGACCGTCAGAGAGCAACAAACTCCACCAGTTCCGATTTGCCATTAACATCGGAACTGGTGGAGTTTGTACCCATATTCTGTAGGAGGCCAGAGCCTCTTAGTGTATATGGGCACCGAACCGTCAGCGGGGTTGGGGGTTTGAGACTGACGTTATATGTACACCATTCTTAATGAATCCCCTATTGTTTTTCTACAGTCATTTTCTTAAACATGACAGTTTCTGGAATGTTTTCTCCACTACTATAAACCTACATCACTATTAATTAAATAAAGTATCCATAATCCATTCTTTTTCATTGTAAAATGTAAATTTTTACCGTGCAGAGGTGAAAGTTGGGCACTTACACAAATGACCATTTTTCTCATTGCATTGTTTACATTCCTCAAGCTGTTCCTTTTAAGAAACTTCTCAGATATCTTGACAAATAAAATATTTCTTAGTTCACAATCAGTTAACACTTTCTCACTGTAGCGCTGCTAGATTGTAACTTCGAGTGAGTCCAAAAACTGTCCATGCAAGCAGTACATTCTTTGTAAGATTCCAACTCCACATCTGTTTCATGTACTTGTATCCATCAGCTACATTATTGGCCAGAGTTCAAGACTGTCCATAAGTTTCCTCAATTAATCCATCAACTTCCAATTCCCATTTGGTATCCCTAATGTGCCTTGTGGAAAAAAAATCCTCTTTTTTACCATTTTTGGATTGAGTAAAAAGAAGTTGTGTAAGCAATTTGCATAATAATAATGTACACATTTAAGGTTACAATATGTGTATTCATGGAACTGCAAATGATGACGCCAGAATATTATGTTTGCAGACAATTGCTACTCGACAGAGCGCTCAGTAAACGGATTATAATGGTTTCTAGTATGATATGTTTTTTCAGATTCTGGGATATGTGCTGCAGGATTTATCCAGAGGAAGGTGCAAAAGGCAGGTGTCACTAGCCCCATATGGAGCGGGAAAGGGGGTTGGGATGATTCCTGAAAATACATTTTGTGTATATTCTGTGGATGGGGATGATTATTTTTAATTATTATTTAATGTAATGATAATAATCTTTATTTATAAAGCACCATCAAGTTCTGAAGCACTTTACAAATCATACATTTAACTCCTTTAAGCTCTATACCTGTTTGGTCATTAAGGATGTATGAAAAGGGCTCAAGGGGAAGTAAATGGTAACAACGATCAGAGCCCCTAGGGTTAAAGTACCCTAGGGGGTCTACTAAAATAGCTCCCAAATGTCTGAAACTACATTTTTTTTTCACATTTTGCAACAAATTACCATTTTGAATCAAAAGGTCGTACAGTCCCCATAACTGTAACGATGAAAACAACATCTCGCCCCACAAAAAAATGACACCTTACACAGGTCTATACACTGATGTATGAAAAAGTTATTAGGGGAGGAATATTTAGAAACAAAGAAATTATTTTTTTGTAGACTAGGTTTTCATTTTTAAACATCTATTAAAACGTAACAAAACCTATAAATATGGTATTTCTGTGATGCTACTGTTGCAAAGAATAAAGGGGAGATGCTATTTGTGAAAACAGTGAAAGCGGTAAAAAACGGAGCACAGAAGAAAATGCTGAAAATTTCTGAAAATTTTTTCAGCAATTTCCCTGCATTTGGAATTTTTTCCAGATTCCCAAAATTTGGCAGGGGATATTAAATACCATTACTAGGAAGTTGAATTTTTATATAGAAAACAAACTCTGCATACAGAAAAATGTAAAAGTTATGGATTTTTGAAGACAGAGAACAAAGAAGGAAGCTCAAAAATGAAAAAGGGTTGCGTTCTTAAGAGTGCTCATTTTCAGATGACAGGATTATTTATTTTTATATGTGGCCTAGAGAAAGAAATTTTCTCTAAATTTTTTTTTACTTCAGATTTAGTCATCTAGGGTACTTGAAACCAATGGAATATTTTGTTTGTATATGTATTTCATGATCTCTAATGCACTCCAGAATATGATTGTGCATATAAATAAAGATTTATTATTATTGAAAATCTCGCTTCAGGCGGCAGAATGCGGGTCGCTGTAAAGGGCGGCGATATTCGCCGCTCTAATGTGGGTGATTCGGGCGCCCGTTGCCGCCCAAATTGCCCACCAGATAAATAAATCAAGCCTGTCTCTTTAAGAGACAGACGCGATTTATTAGCGGAGCGACGCAGTGCCTATCTTGCTGGTGGCGTTGCTCTGTTCTAAGCAGAGACACAGGCGGCGGATGATGACGTCACGCCGCCTGTGTCTCTGATCAGAGCCGCGGCTGACAGGAGAGCCGCGAGAAGACGGGAGCGGCGCGCCGTGGGAGCACCCTGCCCGGAGGTAAGTATAAGTTTTATTATTTTTGATGTCCCCTTACTAATTAAATGTGGGCAATAAGGGGGGGATATAGGATTATATAGTTAATATAACTGTGTAGGGGTGGGGAGGTTGCTCTATATATTTATATGTGCCCATAATCGTTTTATCTGGGGGGGGGATGCTTATATGTGCCCATAAATCTGGGGGGGAGGGGGGGGCTGTGCATTTTATATGTGCCCATAATCCTTTTATCTGGGGGGGGGGTGCTGTGCATTTTTTATGTGCCCATAAATCTGGTGGGGGTGCTGTGCATTTTATATGTGCCCCTAATCCTTTTATCTGGGGGGGGGGGGGGGCTGTTCATTTTATATGGGGCCTTCATACTGTAAGTGACTGTGGTATTTTTAGGGACGCCGGGTGGAGATGTGCTGCACGGAGCTGAAGATATCTGGTAGTGAATTCACCTTTGATACGTCATGGATTGGAGAACCTGGAATAAAGTCCTCCTGATGGAAGAGATTGTCATCTATAAGGTACTAGATGCCACTAATGACTCTCAGATCCTGTAGCTATTTATATATCATTAACTTAGTAGGTTTCATAAGACTAGATATGTTAAATGAATGTTATATCCTGCAGAAATAAAAACCCTTTGTGAAATATGCAAGGGTCCTTTAAATATCAATCTTGGCTAAATGAGCCATCATTTTCTATGTGTTTATTCAGACATTCAGATTGTATGTCATTGAGAAATAAAATTTCAACATTCAGTGTTTTGTACATGTAGAATACAGTATTCCATAATTGCCAACGGGGAACATTTATCATTGCACTTCTGCTTGTGAACTATCACTCATGAATGGTTGCAGTCAATAGTGAGTGACACAGGGCAGGAACGCCCTGCTCTGGCCCACTCCATTGCCGACTGCACCCCCTTTCACGTCCCTCCATGCTTCCATGTCCCACGTACACCAGTCGGACCCCTCGTCACTCTATGAGAGTAATGGAGCAGATGGCCACGCATGACTGTTCTGCTCCATTCATCTCTTTGAAGCCGACCGAGATCGCCAAGCGCGGCGTGCAATGGACTCCTCGTTTTCGTGATCTGTGGAGGTCTCATCACTGGGAACCCACCGATTAGCAAGTAAGGCCCTATCGTGTGGACATTTCATTAATGGGGGCTGCTGCTGCTTGACATTTCATTAATGGGGTGGCCTTGCTGCTGGACATTTGATTAAAGAGTAGCGGCTGCATTGCCCACCTTAGGCTTATACATTAGTTTTCATTAGTTTTTTGGGGTAAAATTTGTTACTTTGGCTTATACTTGTGTCTTATACTCAAGTACATACTGTAATTAACATTTTTGCTATTCTGTATTTTTGTAAATTAAAACATTTTTTTTTTTTGTAGAAACCTGCTTTAAAGTGAGAATCCAACGTCAGATAAGATGAAATCTTAAAATGAAAATATTAAAAGGGTGTTCCCATTAGAGGAAATTAATGTTATTGTTTGAATAATGAAAAGTTATACAATTTTCCAATATATATTCTGTACCAATTCCTCATAGTTTTCTAGATCTCTAGTTGCTATTATTCCGTAGAAAACTTCCATGTTTACTTGAAATGGATAGAAATCTGTCACCAGTCATGTGATGTCACACAGGTGCACGGCTTGTGTGTATCACAGAGTGTAACCAGAGCTGTGTGTTATTATAAGCCGTGCATCTGTGCGACATCACATGACCATGGACTGGTTCTCATTCACAGGAAGTAAACAATGACACTTCCTTCTGAAAACTGTGTGGAATTGATAGAGAATTTATATTTGAAAATTGTATAACTTTATACCATCCAACCAATAACATTTATTTGCTGAACTGTACAATCCCTTTAATTATTTTTGTGTCTTTTTTGTAATTATTATTTATTTTTTAATTTTTTTTATATGATTAAATATTGTACTTTTGCTAATATTAAATTACACTTGTGATTCGTAAGTTACATGCTTGGCCTTGTTTCCTACTAAAAGCTGAATCCCATATCTAAAGTATCTGAGTTCCCACACATCCACACAATATATTTATAAAATAAATTGTAATGTTTCATCATGTTGCCCTGAACCTGATGAAGTGACCTGAATTGCTCCACATTGTATAAGGGGATCTTTGCAATTTGGGTATTTAATAAAAAAATGTGTCATTTCTCTTCTGTCAAAAATCTGGCGTTCACACACAGAATGACTTTATAATTCTTATGTAAACGGTCTACTGCTGAAATGTAATTTAAGGCAGGTGTGTGTAAAATCTTCAGACATATCATCCAAGTATGAGTGCATATCCAAGGATAGATTCCCAAGTGCCAGAATTCTCTGATACTGCGCATTGTCTACAACATCTAATCTTACACCTCTGGTTTACATAGAAGTTTCCAGCTGTTCTCCGCATTGGTGAGAGATTTTAATTTCTTGTACCTAATGTTGACCATGAAGCCTTGTATCTAAGAGGAACCTAAACAAATGTGGTAGAGTTAGTGTACAAGCTTTCCAGGTCTACATTGTCTGTATACAGTTCACCACAATATAAGGAACTGAGCCACTTAATAAAAATTCTAAATATTTATTTTATATTTTTTAAAAGAATTTAGACATTATATTATATACTCCGTAAACATGGTCCCACATTTTGAGGTGTGGACCAGACTGTCGCAAGAGGACACTCAGCTTCCACTGTCACCTCGCCCTGACGCACATTTTGCTAGCTGCTTCCTCAGGAGGCATGAGGAGGCGTATATACAAGGCTGGTTATATATATAGTGGGGCCCTGGGCAAAACTAAAAGTGAGGGCCCAAAATAAAACTATATTATATAATCATATCATCATTTTATATCATCATTCAGACAGAGGCTTCCTTTAGCCGTGTGCAGTTTCCAAACAGTAATACGGTGAGGTACTCTGTATTATGGGACTGTAGGAGAATTTGCTAGGAGAGAGACAGATACTGTAGATGGATAGATAATAGATAGATGTTAGATAGATGACAGATAGATAGATGTTAGATAGATGATAGATTGTCCCCCACAGCCCCCAGTAATTTCTTTACAGCCCCCAGTAATTTCCCCCCACATATCCCCCAGTGAAGTCCCCACAGAATCCCAGTAATGTCCCCACAGCCCCCCCAGTAATGTCCTCCACAATCCCACCAGTGATGTCCACACAGCTTCCCAGTAATATCCTCACAGCCCACCCAGTAATGTCCCCACAGCCCCCCCTCCAGCAATGTCTTCGAGAAATATCCCCTCAGCCCCTAAAAGTCCTTACAGCCACCTAGTAATGTCCTCCACAGCCCCCTAGTAATGTTCTCCACAGCCCCCCTAGTAATGTCCTTCACAGCCCCCTAGTAATGTCCTCCACAGCCCCCCTAGAGATGTCCCCAACACTTCCCCAGTAATGTCCCCCACAGCCCACCTAGAAATGTCTCCCTGAGCACTCAAAGTCCTCACTGCCCCCCTAATGTCTTTTGTGTGCAGTTTACATCTCAAGATCAGTTTGGCTGCAGACACAGGAGATGACCCATCAGCAGGAGGAGGAGCCAGCAGTTTCACACACAGTACAAGAAGGGAAGACCCGGGAAACGTGTTTCAGCCACAAGGGCATGGAGTAATCTTATTACTCTAGTATCTTATTATTTCTAGTAGCCTCTACCAAAAATTTGCATATTAGTTACCTGATGGTAGGTTTCCTTAATAATAATATTCCCTGATTTTGGTCGCACATTTACAACAGTCTGAAACACCAGGCACAGGCGCGGCTCTGGTCGAGATGGATCTGCCGGCCGCTGTATACAAACAGAGGCCGGCAGTGATGGTCGGTCCTTGGTTAAATGGGAGCAGGGAGAGAGGAAAGATTAAGAGGTGCATTGCTCAAAGTTCCCCAAGCCATTTATTCCAGCCTCCTCAGGTAAAACATGAAATGTCCTTTCTAGAATTCTTTCTTTCATGTGAAATCCCGTTTAGTTATAAAAAGTTTCCTCCAAAGTCAAGTTTAGTGGTTGCAGGGGGAGGGTCTCTTCAGAAGTCCCAATTTTGTGTTCTATAGGACCTAGAAACAAGATTTGTGTCATATTACAGATTAGGATTTCATCTTTCAGATCACATCTAGATTGTGGTTTTGTGAGCTACAGAATTGGAGATATAGACAGGTAAAAAAAAGTCGTGAACTGAATCATTGGGTAACATTTACTAAGAGTCCGAATCGCGTTTTTCCACCAGGTTTTCTGAATGTTACCGTTTTGCGATGAATTGCTCCAGGTTTTTGCGCACTCGATCAGATTGTGTCGCATTGGCGCTGGCTTTCATGCGACAAAAAACAGGGGGCTTGGCCGTCGGAAAACCCAACGGATTTGGAAAAAATTGCGCTATTTTTTTTTAAAAAAAGTGTTGCTTGACACACACTTACATGCACCAGGAATAGGATGGTGAACTCCGATGGACCTCGGCGCAGCAGCAACACCTGGTGGACATCGGGTGCACGACCTTAGTGAATTGCAGGAAGACCAGAATCCTCATCAGAGAAAGCGCCGCTGGATCGCGACAGGACCGGGTAAGTAAATGAGCCCCATTATCTGCAACTTGCATTTCCAACTATGTTTTAGATGTCTCTGTCTCTTGTTTTGTAGCTGACAAAGCCATAAGCCTTATGTGATCTAAGATTCTTATGTTTAACATGACACATAAAGCATTTTTCTAGGTAGTATCGTACTAAAGATAGAGGTAACACTACCCCTGCAACCTCTAAACATGACTCATCTCATGTGAAAATGAAGTGAGAAGAGCCATATTTGCCTGACTTATGGGGAGTTTTTTTAGGTAAATCGTGACATTTCACATAATTCTAGAAAAGGACATTTACAGATACATGTAGTTTTTGTATGATTGAGCAAGACCACTGAATATTATCCATTGTTACAGGAATTATTATATGGACTTACTAAAATGAAATTCACATTTCTCAGACTTGACGGCAGAAATATTTGCTAGAAACATTTGTTTGATTTCAGACACTCCTTCTCAGAAGTAATAAAATGAGGTGAACAGTCCGTGATTTACAGCTCTGACATCTAATGTGTATTGTTACCAATCCAAAAATGTGACTATTCTACTCAAAAGGACTTTGTATGACTGAAATAGCTCTTACAGAGTAGAGCAGTCTTATGAGGCTACAGATACATGGCCATAGTGTAATCTGGATGTGAGCCTGTCAGCCCGACATAGAAAAATAAATGGAATTATGAACTGCCCTTACCCTCCGCACCCTGCCAGAGCTGCACTCAGAATAATGGCTGTCTGGAATCATGGTGTCCGGTCCAACAGAAATAGACAGAACCTTGGGAATGCAGGCAGAAAGGAACATGAGGGCTAGTCAGTAACATAGCATACAGAAACATCCTCTGTTCCCAAACCAAGACCTCTACCTACTAAGGGTAACATTGTCCCCCTAGAGCTTGGTATGATGTGTCCGAACAAGCCTGCAGTACTGACTGTGAGAGACTGTATGCCGGAGCGGATAGAGCTCATTGGCCATATAAGACATCAGAATTATAAATGGCACATAGGAAATATAGGACTCTCTGCTAGAGATATAGTATAACCAAACGTAACATCAAAAATTTGCCTCCGATTTTATATTGGAACCTGGCATCCTCTAGCTTTGGGTTCCTCCAAATGACGTAATCTGTGCCTCCAAATAATATATGTTGCACTTCCAAATAATATATATGCAGTGACTCCAAATAAAATACATGCAGTACCTTCAAATATAATGCATCTAATGCTTCCAAATAAAAGACATGCAATATCTTAAAATTACATTTATTGTATACAGTGCCCCTAAATATCATAGAACATATGCAATGCTTCAAAATAGTATACATGCAGTACCTCTAAATATTTATCCCGTACCATTCAAAAAATATACATCTATATTATATATACAATCCAAACACAATAGCCCAGATTTATTATATCAAACCTGTCACCAGGAACCTTACTTTTACTAAAGACAGGTTGCAGAAGCCCATTACAGCTGTTTTGTTAATATGCCTTTTTTGCTTTTTCTAAGCATTTGCATTACAATATAATTGTGTGTTATAACTTATCTTGCACCCTGACAGAATCCTCTGTTTAGTCTCAGGGGTTGGGCTTTGGTTTGGATGCATTTCAAAAACACAACATGTGACTTTTCTATGCTGCAGACTCCTCAGCTGTCAGTCCCCACTTTTGTGCTCTTGTACAGCTCCTCCCTCCTACTCCATCACAGAGCTCACAGCATGAGGAGCTGACATCAGTGGGAGAGGGAGGAGCTGTACATAAATTGGATCTTAAATAGCAAATATTGATGAGCAGTACTTGAACCTGCAGTGCTCCGATCCATGCCAAACATTGCAGGTGTGGGTCTCCGAAACCTGGACTTCACTTACAAGTTTGCATCACATTTATCCTTGAGGTCTTCGCTCCACATTTTTAAGCATACCGGATCTCCAATTGAATTATCCCTCTGCTCCAGACATTTACAATATGTTTAAACCTTCCCTTTAACTAGAATAATCAACAACTTCATACAAGTTGGACACAGGTCGTTTCCACAATAAACTAAACATGTATTGTAGACATGAACTGGTCTTGATATCTTCTAATAACAGTTACATTACAATGTAATTCGGAGAAGAAAAGATGAATATTGTATATTTAATAGGCAGAGCGAGGATCAAAGGAGCCCTGTACTCCACATATGTAAAATATTTGGATGTCTACAAAGAAAATGGGCTCAGATGTTTACAATGGGAAACATTCTGCAAGTAGTGAAACCAATCCGCTTCCTATGTTATTTCATGGGGCATGACTATTACTTTTCCTGAAGCTATTTACCAAAGAGTTTTCTTATTTTCTGTGCCCGCCCGAATAGGTTTTTTTTCTCTATTCTAAGCATTAAAGGTTATCTGACCGGGCAAGTAATGTTGCACAATTTATCATGTTGCTTAACAGAATATTATAACTATACAATATATAATAAAATGTGTAATAATAATTGCATTAAAAGGCGTCATAGTTTAAGATACAGAACAGTACTTGTCTATTCATGAAAAATTCTCCATGATTTATGGATAACTCTTTGGGCCCTAGTTCAAATCAATCCTTATGACCATTTTACCTGATGTTTTTTTGTAATACGAGTGAAGGCCTTCTTTCAGGATTCAGGAATAGCAGAGATGAGCGCTGTTCACTCCTCCCCACTCCATAGTGAGACATGGCGCCCAGCCTTGAACACAGGAAGATATAGAGCATGCTCTTTTTACTGTGGTCCATACGGTGACACAAGTGTCTGGTTTCCGTGCTGCATCGGGTGCAATAGGCATTTGTGTGAATGAGGCCTAAGTGTAGGAGGCAGGATATTTAAGATTTACCAATATACATCTATGAATAGTTCTGCACCACTATCTTGATATGTAGAGTTAAGCCTCCTGTCTGTTACCTCATCAGCCAGACCTGACCATAAAATGGCTGCAGATGGAGGGTCATGTGATCTCTATCTGTCCATGAAAAATCTCCTTGCCAGGATCTTATGATATTATTCATGAATAAAAGATTAAGGTCCTTGCAGGGCAGCTTCAATTTACATATCAAGAAAGTGATGCAGAACTTTAAAACCTAAATTATCTAATACCCTGCCCCTACACTTACACACACATTACAAAAAACATGAGGTAAAGTGGCCAATTCCTTTAAAGTAAATTTACCTTCAAATCAAGCATTATAAACCAGGGACACTTACTCATAGATCCAGGCACTTATATTTGTTATCCATGGCCTCCTTGCCATTATCCATGCAGCAGCTTCACCGATTGTTACTCCCCCCCCCTCCCACTGTGTAAGATTACATTAGTAGGAAAAGATAAAGCTAGACAGCACCCTCTGAGGTAGATCAATGTATATTTAGGCTACACGATCAACACACCCTGAGTGGAGGTTTACCTTAAAAATCTTGTAAAGTAACCTTATAAGTATATGTGAGGGCTGCCCAACAGTCATCCGAAAAACTCTCAGTTTCATCAGTAGCCTGGGTACCTGTAGGTGTGACTGCAAGGGATGTTTGGGAATGTTAATGGAATCCACACAATATAAATTTTTAGGTTATGTTAGTTTATTTCACTATAACACGTTTCCCAACCATTCCTAGGTGCTGTTCCAGTCACATTTACTGGTACCTACACTATTGAGATTACATCAGACGGAGGAAGGGGGAAGTGCTGAGTAAGCAGGGGGGGTGTGTGACAGTGTAATAGCCTGTGAATCTGCAGAATCTGAGCAGCCGGTGCCCCCAGTACAATGGACTCCTGTTCTTGTGATCCATGGGGGTCTCATCACTGAGTCCCCCACAATCAGCAAGTTAGGCACTATCTACAGGATTTGATGTTACCGGGGAACCACTTTAACTCCCATAAAGGTAAATAGGTGTAATGTAGAGATGAGCGAACATGCTCGTCCGAGCTTGATGCTCGGTCGAGCATTAGGGTACTCGAAACTGCTCGTTACTCGGACGAATACTTCGCCCGCTCGAGAAAATGGCAGCTCCCGCCGTTTTGCTTTTTGGCGGCCAGAAACAGAGCCAATCACAAGCCAGGAGACTCTGCACTCCACCCAGCATGACGTGGTACCCTTACACGTCGATAGCAGTGGTTGGCTGGCCAGATCAGGTGACCCTGGGATAGACTAGCCGCTGGCCGCGCTGCTCGGATCATTCTGTCTCTGGATGCCGCTAGGGAGAGAGCTGCTGCTGGTCAGGGAAAGCGTTAGGGTGTTCTATTAGCTTACTGTTAGGCAGGAGTGATTCTCAAAGAACCCAACAGCCCTTCTTAGGGCTACAATAACGTTCTACTTTTTTTATTTTAATTTGCATCTTTTACCATTTTGTGAGGAATTAGCAGGGGGACTTGCTACCGTTGTGTTTAGCTCTTAGTGGCACACATATCCATAGCAAAGACCGAAGTGGGAAAATTCAGTAGGGGTTGGATTTCTATTAGGCAATAACTCAGTGTCATCTCATCTGGCATAGTAGTGTGCTTCCTTTGATACTTGGCTAGAAAATAGCCATAGGAGAATACAAACAGCTTCTTGAAGCCTACAGTAGCGTTCTATATATTTGATTTCTGGTTGATCTGCTGGTGGCTGTAGTTTCTGCAGTGCATGTACTTGCCAATTCTGAGCAATTTGTAGTGAGACTTGCGACCGCTGTGTTCTGCGCTTAGTGGCGCACATATCCATAGCAAAGGCCGAAGTGGCAAAATTCAGTAGGGGTTGGATTTCTATTAGGCAATAACTCAGTGTCATCTCATCTGGCATAGTAGTGTGCTTCCTTTGATACTTGGCTAGAAAATAGCCATAGGAGAATACAAACAGCTTCTTGAAGCCTACAGTAGCGTTCTATATATTTGATTTCTGGTTGATCTGCTGGTGGCTGTAGTTTCTGCAGTGCATGTACTTGCCAATTCTGAGCAATTTGTAGTGAGACTTGCGACCGCTGTGTTCTGCGCTTAGTGGCGCACATATCCATAGCAAAGGCCGAAGTGGCAAAATTCAGTAGGGGTTGGATTTCTATTAGGCAATAACTCAGTGTCATCTCATCTGGCATAGTAGTGTGCTTCCTTTGATACTTGGCTAGAAAATAGCCATAGGAGAATACAAACAGCTTCTTGAAGCCTACAGTAGCGTTCTATATATTTGATTTCTGGTTGATCTGCTGGTGGCTGTAGTTTCTGCAGTGCATGTACTTGCCAATTCTGAGCAATTTGTAGTGAGACTTGCGACCGCTGTGTTCTGCGCTTAGTGGCGCACATATCCATAGCAAAGGCCGAAGTGGCAAAATTCAGTAGGGGTTGGATTTCTATTAGGCAATAACTCAGTGTCATCTCATCTGGCATAGTAGTGTGCTTCCTTTGATACTTGGCTAGAAAATAGCCATAGGAGAATACAAACAGCTTCTTGAAGCCTACAGTAGCGTTCTATATATTTGATTTCTGGTTGATCTGCTGGTGGCTGTAGTTTCTGCAGTGCATGTACTTGCCAATTCTGAGCAATTTGTAGTGAGACTTGCGACCGCTGTGTTCTGCGCTTAGTGGCGCACATATCCATAGCAAAGGCCGAAGTGGCAAAATTCAGTAGGGGTTGGATTTCTATTAGGCAATAACTCAGTGTCATCTCATCTGGCATAGTAGTGTGCTTCCTTTGATACTTGGCTAGAAAATAGCCATAGGAGAATACAAACAGCTTCTTGAAGCCTACAGTAGCGTTCTATATATTTGATTTCTGGTTGATCTGCTGGTGGCTGTAGTTTCTGCAGTGCATGTACTTGCCAATTCTGAGCAATTTGTAGTGAGACTTGCGACCGCTGTGTTCTGCGCTTAGTGGCGCACATATCCATAGCAAAGGCCGAAGTGGCAAAATTCAGTAGGGGTTGGATTTCTATTAGGCAATAACTCAGTGTCATCTCATCTGGCATAGTAGTGTGCTTCCTTTGATACTTGGCTAGAAAATAGCCATAGGAGAATACAAACAGCTTCTTGAAGCCTACAGTAGCGTTCTATATATTTGATTTCTGGTTGATCTGCTGGTGGCTGTAGTTTCTGCAGTGCATGTACTTGCCAATTCTGAGCAATTTGTAGTGAGACTTGCGACCGCTGTGTTCTGCGCTTAGTGGCGCACATATCCATAGCAAAGGCCGAAGTGGCAAAATTCAGTAGGGGTTGGATTTCTATTAGGCAATAACTCAGTGTCATCTCATCTGGCATAGTAGTGTGCTTCCTTTGATACTTGGCTAGAAAATAGCCATAGGAGAATACAAACAGCTTCTTGAAGCCTACAGTAGCGTTCTATATATTTGATTTCTGGTTGATCTGCTGGTGGCTGTAGTTTCTGCAGTGCATGTACTTGCCAATTCTGAGCAATTTGTAGTGAGACTTGCGACCGCTGTGTTCTGCGCTTAGTGGCGCACATATCCATAGCAAAGGCCGAAGTGGCAAAATTCAGTAGGGGTTGGATTTCTATTAGGCAATAACTCAGTGTCATCTCATCTGGCATAGTAGTGTGCTTCCTTTGATACTTGGCTAGAAAATAGCCATAGGAGAATACAAACAGCTTCTTGAAGCCTACAGTAGCGTTCTATATATTTGATTTCTGGTTGATCTGCTGGTGGCTGTAGTTTCTGCAGTGCATGTACTTGCCAATTCTGAGCAATTTGTAGTGAGACTTGCGACCGCTGTGTTCTGCGCTTAGTGGCGCACATATCCATAGCAAAGGCCGAAGTGGCAAAATTCAGTAGGGGTTGGATTTCTATTAGGCAATAACTCAGTGTCATCTCATCTGGCATAGTAGTGTGCTTCCTTTGATACTTGGCTAGAAAATAGCCATAGGAGAATACAAACAGCTTCTTGAAGCCTACAGTAGCGTTCTATATATTTGATTTCTGGTTGATCTGCTGGTGGCTGTAGTTTCTGCAGTGCATGTACTTGCCAATTCTGAGCAATTTGTAGTGAGACTTGCGACCGCTGTGTTCTGCGCTTAGTGGCGCACATATCCATAGCAAAGGCCGAAGTGGCAAAATTCAGTAGGGGTTGGATTTCTATTAGGCAATAACTCAGTGTCATCTCATCTGGCATAGTAGTGTGCTTCCTTTGATACTTGGCTAGAAAATAGCCATAGCAATAGGATAGGATTGTTTGGTTTTAAAAACTCAAAAAAAAACAAAAAACACAAAAAAAAAAAACACACAAAAAAACACCAAAAAAAACAAAAAGAAGTAAAAAAAAAAAAAAAGTTATAACTCTCATTTTAAAAATGTTTAACCCGAGGGCTAGGGGTAGAGGACGAGGGCGGGGACGTGGGCGTCCAACTACTGCAGGGGTCAGAGGCCGTGGTCCTGGGCGGGGTGAGACACCACCTGCTGATGAGGGAGCAGGGGAACGCCGCAGAGCTACACTCCCTAGGTTCATGTCTGAAGTTACTGGGACTCGTGGTAGAGCACTGTTGAGGCCAGAACAGTGCGAACAGGTGATGTCGTGGATTGCTGACAATGCTTCGAGCAATTTGTCCACCACCAGTCAGTCTTCCACGCAGTCCACCCATGTCACCGAAATCCCCACTCCTCCAGCTCCTGCACCTCAGCCTCCTCCCCCCCAGTCTGCCCCCTCCCAGGAAAATTTGGCATTTGAACCGGCATACTCTGAGGAACTGTTTTCTGGACCCTTCCCACAGTCACAAACCACTTGTCTGGTTGCTGCTGAGCAATTTTCCGATGCCCAGGTTTTCCACCAGTCACAGTCTGTGGGTGATGATGACCTTCTTGACGTAGTGGAAGTGTGTAAAGAGGTGTCCGACGATGAGGAGACACGGTTGTCAGACAGTGGGGAAGTTGTTGTCAGGGCAGGAAGTCCGAGGGGGGAGCAGACTGAGGGATCGGAGGATGATGAGGTGACAGACCCAAGCTGGGTTGAGAGGCCGGGTGAACACAGTGCTTCTGAGACGGAGGAGAGTCCTCGACCTGAACAGGTTGGAAGAGGCAGTGGTGGGGCCAGACGGAGAGGCAGGGCCAGAGCTGGTGCATCAGCGCCACTGTCAACTAGTGAAGCTCCCGTGGTGAGGGCTCTTGCGGCGAGGGCTAGATCTTCAGAAGTGTGGAGGTTCTTTAAGGAAACACCGGATGACCGACGGACTGTGGTGTGCAACATTTGCCAAACCAGGCTCAGCAGGGGTTCCACCACTACTAGCTTAACTACCACCAGTATGCGCAGGCATATGAATGCTAAGCACCCCACTCAGTGGCAACAAGCCCGTTCACCTCCGGCCGTGCACACCACTGCTCCTTCCCCTGTGTCAGCTGCTAGTCAGCCCCCTGCCCAGGACCCTGGCACAAAAACCCCATCGTCGCCTCCACGATCCTCCACAGCATCCACCAGCGTTCAGCTCTCCATACCCCAGACGCTGGAGCGGAAACGCAAATATAGTGCAACCCACCCGCACGCCCAAGCCCTTAATGTGCACATCTCCAGATTGCTTAGCCTGGAGATGCTGCCCTATAGGCTAGTAGAGACCGAGGCCTTTCGCAACCTCATGGCGGCGGCCGCCCCTCGGTATTCGGTCCCCAGCCGCCACTACTTTTCCCGATGTGCCGTCCCAGCCCTGCACCAGCACGTGTCAGACAACATCATCCGTGCCCTGACCAACGCCGTTTCTGACAAGGTCCACCTGACCACGGACACGTGGACGAGTGCTGCCGGGCAGGGCCACTATATATCGCTGACGGCACATTGGGTTAACTTGGTGGAGGCTGGGACCGAGTCTGACCCTGGGGCTGCTCATATACTGCCGACGCCGAGGATTGCGGGGCCTACCTCGGTCCAGGTGTTTCAGGCCTACTATGCCTCCTCCTCCTCCCACCCCTCCTCCACCTCCTCCTCCGAACTACCATCCGTGGGCACGGCGCCATCAGTCGGTAGCTCTAGGCACAGCAGCAGTGCCGTCGCTAAGCGACAGCAGGCGGTGCTCAAACTGCTGAGCCTAGGCGACAAAAGGCACACCGCCCAAGAGCTATTACAGGGCATCACGGCGCAGACTGATCTGTGGCTGGCACCGCTGAACCTCAAGCCGGGAATGGTTGTGTGTGACAACGGCCGTAACCTGGTGGCGGCTCTGCAACTCGGCAGACTGACACATGTGCCATGCCTGGCCCATGTGTTAAATCTGATAGTGCAGCGTTTCCTCAAGACATACCCCAATCTGTCTGATTTGCTCACGAAGGTGCGCCGCATCTGTGCGCATTTCAGGAAGTCCAGCCCAGATGCTGCCACTCTCAGGGCAGCGCAGCGCCGCCTCCAACTGCCCGCTCACCGACTGTTGTGCGACGTGCCCACGAGGTGGAATTCAACACTGACCATGTTATCCAGAGTTTACCAGCAGCGCAGAGCGATTGTAGACTGCCAGATGTCAACTTCCACCAGAACTGGTAGTCAGGTCAGTCAGCTTCCTCAAGTCTACAATGAGGAGTGGACGTGGATGTCTGATATCTGTCAGGTGCTGAGTAACTTTGAGGAGTCAACACAGATGGTCAGTGGCGATGCCGCCATCATCAGCCTCACCATCCCGCTGCTTGGCCTGTTGAAAAACTCTCTGGTCAGCATGAAGTCGGAAGCTTTGCGCTCGTCACAAGAGACGGGGGAAGAATATTCCCTTGTTGATAGCCAAAGCACCCTGAGGTCTGTTTCTCAGCGCATATCGGAGGAGGTGGAGGTGGAGGAGGATGAGGAGGAAGAGGAGGAGAATGTTGGCGAGACACAAGAGGGGACCATTGTTGAGTCCTTCACTGTTCAGCGTGTATGGGCAGAAGAAGAGGAGTTGGAGGAGTTGGAGGAGGAGGAAATGGACAGTCAGGCCAGTGAGGGGAGTGAATTCTTACGCGTTGGTACTCTGGCGCATATGGCAGATTTCATGCTAGGCTGCCTATCCCGTGACCCTCGCGTTCAAAGAATTTATTCCAGCACCGATTACTGGGTGTTCACTCTCCTGGACCCACGGTACAAGCAAAATCTTCCCACTCTCATCCCTGGAGAGGAAAGGAGTGTGAGAATGCATGAATACCAGCAGGCCCTGGTGCACAAGCTGAAACAGTATTTCCCTTCTGACAGCGCTAGCGGCAGAGTGCGTAGTTCTGCGGGACAAGTAGCGAGGGAGAGTAGGCGAGCAGGCAGCTTGTCCAGCACTGGCAAGGGTACGCTTTACAAGGCTTTTGCCAGCTTTATGTCACCCCAGCAAGACACTGTCACCTGTCCCCAGTCTCGGCAGAGTAGGGCTGATCTTTACAGAAAGATGGTGAGGGAGTACGTAGCTGACCATAACATCGTCCTAAATGATCACACAGCTCCCTACAACTACTGGGTTTCAAAGCTGGACATGTGGCACGAACTGGCGCTGTACGCCTTGGAGGTTCTTGCCTGCCCTGCCGCTAGCGTCTTGTCCGAGCGGGTTTTCAGTGCAGCTGGTGGCATCATCACCGATAAGCGTACACGCCTGTCGACTGACAGCGCTGACAGGCTGACGCTTATTAAAATGAATAAAGGCTGGATTTCTCAGAATTTCCAATCTCCACCAGGTGAAGGAAGCTCAACCTGAATAATTGATCCACTCCTCCTCCTCCTCCTCATTTTCCTCCTTCTCCTCCTCTTTGTACAGTAAAGCAGAGGAAAATGGCTATTTTTTGACAGGGCCCACTGGCTCTTGCTATAGTACTTCATGCATTTAATTTTTCTGGAGGGCCACCTACCCGGTCCTCTGTTTGAAACAATTTTTGTGAGTGCCACATACAGGCACTCAATCTATTCCATTTTTCTGGAGGGCCACCTACCCGGTCCTCTGTTTTAAAAAATTTTTGGGACTGCCACATACAGGCACTCAATCTATTCCATTTTACTGGAGGGCCACCTACCTGCTCCTCTGGTTTGAAACATTTTTGGGACTGCCACATACAGGCACTCAATCTATTCCATTTTACTGCAGGGCCACCTACCTGCTCCTCTGGTTTGAACAATTTTTGGGACTGCCACATACAGGCACTCAATCTATTCCATTTTACTGGAGGGCCACCTACCTGCTCCTCTGGTTTGAAACATTTTTGGGACTGCCACATACAGGCACTCAATCTATTCCATTTTACTGCAGGGCCACCTACCTGCTCCTCTGGTTTGAACAATTTTTGGGACTGCCACATACAGGCACTCAATCTATTCCATTTTACTGCAGGGCCACCTACCTGCTCCTCTGGTTTGAACAATTTTTGGGACTGCCACATACAGGCACTCAATCTATTCCATTTTACTGGAGGGCCACCTACCTGCTCCTCTGGTTTGAAACATTTTTGGGACTGCCACATACAGGCACTCAATCTATCCCATTTTACTGGAGGGCCACCTACCTGCTCCTCTGGTTTGAAAAATGTTTGGGACTGCCACATACAGGCACTATTCAAATTAAATTGTCTCCATAGCAGCCTCCACACGTTGTCTCCATTGCTACCTCCAAAAGTCGTCCATATAGCTGCCTCCATACATCGTCCCTTTATCAAACGAGGTGTGTCAGGCAGAAATTTGGGTTGTTTTCATGGATTCCACATCAAAGTTGTTAACTTTGTCGCCACCCTGCTGTGTTATCCACAAAATATACTGGCAAACTTTTACCATTTAGGGATATTATTTCAGCGCTTCTTGCGCATCTGATTACATTCCCCTCACCCGGCATATCCTAAACTTATAAGAACGCTACTACACTTGATCTTATACAAAAGGTTCTTAGAAGTGCTGTTTGGGGAGTAGCCTAGAGACAGGGGCTTGGATTGGCGAAAGCTCGCCTGGCAGCGGAACGCCAGCTCCATGCGCATCATGCGCTTCTTGCGCATCTGTTTACATTCCCCTCACCCGCCATATCCCAAACTTATAAGAACGCTACTACACTTAACTTGGTGCAGGCTGGGACCGAGTCTGACCCTGGGGCTGGTCATATACTGCCGACGCAGAGAATTGCGGGGCCTACCTCGGTCCAGGTCTCAAAGGCCTACTATACCTCCTCCCACCCCTCCTCCACCTCCTCCTCCTCCGAATTACCATCCGTGGGCATGGCGCCATCAGTCGGTAGCTCTAGGCACAGCAGCAGTGCCGTCGCTAAGCGACAGCAGGCGGTGCTGAAACTGCTGAGCCTAGGCGATAAAAGGCACACCGCCCAAGAGCTATTACAGGGCATTCCACATCAAAGTTGTTAACTTTGTCGCCACCCTGCTGTGTAATCCCCAAAATATACTTGCAAACTTTTACCATTTAGGGATATTATTTCAGCGCTTCTTGCGCATCTGTTTACATTCCCCTCACCCGCCATATCCTAAACTTATAAGAACGCTACTACACTTGATCTTATACAAAAGGTTCTTAGAAGTGCTGTTTGGGGAGTAGCCTATAGACAGGGGCTTGGATTGGCGAAAGCTCGCCTGGCAGCGGAGCGCCAGCTCCATGCCAAGATCCAACTAACATAGTTTTAACTGCAGCACCTTTAATCTACTACTAGTTCACTGCCTCCATACATGGTCCCCTTATCAAACGAGCTGTGTCAGGCAGAATTTTGGGTTGTTTTCATGGCTTCCATGTTAACTTTGTCGCCACCCTGCTGTGTAATCCACAAAATATACTGGCAAACTTTTATCATGTACCGATATTATTTGAGCGCTTCTTGCTCACCTCCTTTGGTTCCTCTCTGCCACCCATTGGTTTGAAGCCTGAGTCCATTTAGGGTATGTCGCCATGCCACTCTCTAGCCTGCCGCTGCTGCCGCTGCCTCTGCATGCCGTCCCCTATAGTGTCAGGGTCAATTATTGGATGTTTTAGATGCTATCTAGCTTCATTCTGTCACTCTGTCATGGCCATGCTGTTGGCCATAATTTTGGCATAATGGTGCGATTATGCAGCCTCAGAGGCATCCATGCATGCTGCCCCTGCTGTTTCCTGTCCATTTCCGTGGTGTTTCCATCCTTTTCTGAGGTTCCCAGGTGTTTGGCCAAGCTTCCCTGTGCAGAGCCTTGGTCCCCTTGAAAAATGCTCGAGTCTCCCATTGACTTCAATGGGGTTCGTTATTCGAGACGAGCACTCGAGCATCGGGAAAAGTTCGTCTCGAATAACGAGTACCCGAGCATTTTAGTGTTCGCTCATCTCTAGTGTAATGGAAACAGTGTGCCAAACAAAAGCAAAGGACAGCAACAACACGCTGTTTCTGCAATTCCCCCGATTTGATGGCACTTGGAAGACCCAGAATCCATAATGATCAGAATATTATTCCATTTTAGGAAGTTGCTTCTTACAGCACTGGTTTGGAATTTGACCTCTTTGTTGGGTGGAGTAAGGAGAAGCTTTAAGAAACTGAAGGATAAAATACCAAACCATTTAAAGGGTTTGGGTTCTTTTACTTTCAAAAACAGCTCAATTTCTTTTTATTCAGCTGAGCTGCAATAACAGCACGTACCATAATCCGTTTTTAGAAGAGATCAACCGTTTTCCAATTTTTTTTGCAGAAATGGGAGTCCATTTTGTAAACGTAAGGAGTCACAATATTTCTGTTCATTACATGACTTATTATTTCCTTATTCTAGAAGTTTTGTAAGTGATTTCACTTCTCCCTGAGCTAAAAGATCCCATGTAATAACATCTAGGTGAGTTTCTGTCCATATTGATAGCAAGATGGAATTCTGTGGAATTTTAGAAATTTAGAAAAATTTAGAAAAGTATGAAAAAAAGCCCCGAATTAGATAAACTGTATCATGAATCTTTTACTGTTCACTTGCTCTATTTATGGAAATTTTGTGGAAAACATTTATTTCTATAATGGCAAGTTTATGTATCCTTTTCTTCCACACTCTCTTGTCTATTAGAACATAAATAATATTGGATACAAACGCATTTCCTCCAAATACATTCCCACTCTCTTTATTTAGTTTACTGTCTCATTTACCAAGTATTTTTGGTTATAACAGCGACCATGAAAACCCCAAAGATTCATGTTTCTTTATTTACTAGCAATGAAAGACAATTCATCCCTACATAAAAGCAATTTATGTGATAACTGCATATACCACAAGGGTAATAGTTTCTTTCCCAGAGGAAGAGAACGTTACATACATTATGGGAAAACTATGATATCCTCTAGCTGACAACTCAGGATAGCTGCAGTGGAAAAGGCCAATTAATCTTGTGGGACACATTAGCTTAAATATACAATAAAAGAGCAAATAAACATTTTCAGCCATTTAGGATTATTTTAAAGGGAATTTCTTACTATGTATTGGTTTAAATGGGAAACTTCTCATAAGATGGAGAACTTTTCCATTAAATAAATTCCACACCCTATTGCTTTCCAGTCTGATGCAACCAGCAATAGAAGTGAAAACACAAGCCTTTATCCATTTTAAAGCAAACCTACTACAACGGATCTACCTATGCTTCCGCTAATCTATAGTAGTATAGCCCTTTTTGGGGCTAATCCTTTAGTTGCCCAAATCTTTTATCAGTTTAATGCCCTTAATATGCAAATTTACTAAAAAGGCTACTTGGGTGTGGAGTAGCCAGAGCTGAGGCTACACAGTATGGCTACTCGACGCCCCAGTAGCCTCTTGCATTGCACCTACCATTCCAGCTTCAGCAAGCAGCTACGAGAAGCTGCATGCACAAGACCATAAAGCTGGGTTCTGCACATGCGCAGAACTTGGCTTCGTGGACGAGTGCACACAGCTCCTCATAGCTGCGCACTAAACCTGGATTGGTAGGCGGAACAGAAGAGGCTACTGCGGCGTGGAGTAGCCACAGCTCTAGCTACTGCCTGTCCCAGTAGCAGTAGCATTAGGGGAATTAACAATTATAAAAGATTTGGACAAATAAAGGATTAGCCCTAAAAAGGGGTACAATTGAAATGTAGTCTACAAACTCCCATAGGTAGAAATGAGTCAAACGTCCATGTTTTAAGCCTTAGAAGCTCCTTAAAATTTTTCAAAAGATTTGGTTTGCGTTTAAATCTTTTATGTTTGAACCGGTTTTGATCCAATTGTGTTTGAAATTGGTATACTATCTCCTTAGTAGGGATGAGCGGCCCACACAATTATGTGTCAGGCTTGTGTTGGTTTCCGAACCCACACTTGAACCAGAACTGTGCCCCCAGTAACTAATGTGCTATTTTAGGGAGAATCAGCGCTGCCCATGATGTCACTGGGGAGCGGCAATCCTCTCCAAAATGGTGGCACGCAGCATTGCCAGCGTGTAGTTCAATTTATATGTTGACTGTGCCACCACATTTAAACAGTTAAAGGGCTTGTCCGAGTTTTCAAAAAAAACTATATCTGGCCGGGAGCGAGCTGACTAAAACAATAAAGATGTACTTACCTCCCGGTGCCCTCCCGTATCCAACTCAGTTCCGGCCGGACCCGACAACCTTCCGGCCCCCATACACAATGCTGTGTATAGGGACGGATAGGCGTACCCAGCCACGGCCGGCCGGAAGCTGAGTCCAGCGCTGCTCCGGCGCCCATGTTTGTTTACATGGCGCCCGGACCGGAGCGACAGCAGCGCTGGATACCGGAGGGCACTGGAAGGTAAGTACAGCTTTATTATTTTAGGCAGCCTGCTCCCGGCCACATATATATATATTTTTTTTTTAAACTCGGACAACCCCTTTAACAAATGTTATGAGGTTCAGCACGGCGGAGTGTTTTAGCCGCTCCCTTTGCTGTTCAGGTCCACCTCTACACTTGCTTCATTAAAATTTTGTACACATTTTTTTCATTGTCACTCCACCACCCCCCTTTCCTAAACTCTGGGATGAATTACAGTAATAACTAGCTGACATTTTGAAAGATTTATCTGAATCAGAAAATATTCGGATTCAATTCTGTGCCAGATTTGTACGAAATTTGCAAAATCAACAAATAGATTCTCCCATCTCTACCAGAAGTAAAACCAGAATTATGTAGGGCACTTCATATTTCCAGGCATACTTTCTTTGTGATATGCCCTTTTTTCACTTTTTTTTAAAAAATGATTTAATAGAGTGTTAACCAAAATGGCCTATTATAAATTCATGACCAACATATAGTGAACCCCCCCCCCCCCCAAATTTTTAATTCTTCTTTTTGCATAAAAAATCCCTTAAAGGGTCATGATATTAATTAATTTGTTGATTGAGTTAAAATAAATTAATACATGCCTTACATGCCCTCCCCCTTCCCTTATTAAGACTGGTGTTTCAATATTGAGTTACAGAAAATACTTACTTGACCAATTGCTGCAGAAATGACCCAGGTGCTCAGCTCGTTATACCACACAGCTCTGCTTACTCTATTTGATATAATAAGCCGTGCACCTGTGTGACATCACATGACCATGGACTGGTTTTTATCCACAGTAAACAGTGAAGCTTCCTATAGACAGAAAGCAGAGATCTAGGAAACAGTGAGTGTTCATTAGAAACTGTATAACTTTTTATTACACAAACAATAGCAATTATTTGCTGAAAGTAACCCTTTATAATAATATAATGTGTTTAATTAAAGAGGTGTTCCCATTTCAGCAAGTAATTGATATTGTTTAAAGAATGAAAAGTTATACAAATTTCCAATATACTTTCTGTTTTAATTATTCACTGTTTTCTACATCTCTGCTTGCTGTCATTCTATAGAAAGCTTCATTGCTTTCCTCCAGAGGACAGAGATCTGACCATGGTCACACAGGTGCATGGCTCGTTATATCACACAGCTCTGATTACTCTCTGTGATATAACGAGCCGTGCACTTGTGTGACCATGGTCAGATTTCTGTCCACTGGATATAGACATAGAAGCTTTGTATAGAAGGACAGCAAGCAGAGATCTAGAAAACCATTAGGAATTGATACAGAATGTATATTGGAAAGTTGTATTATTTTTCATAATACAAACAATAACATTAATTTACCAAAGTGGGAATACCCCTTTAAGTCCTAACAGAGAAACATTGAACTGATTGGGACCGGCACTTCTTCTTTTTTAGGGGAAAATGGAAATAGATCTGAAATCTCTTCCAAATTCTCTTTCTATCCAGTAACAAAACATCTATCAAGTTTTAAATGGAAAATGTCCACTTTTAATAGACACTTGTTAGAATTTAAAACCTAAAACATAGCAAAGAAATCTTCACCTATGTTTTTGGATACAATTTGGGAAAGACTGCACAAAAAAATCTCTTCACACTGTACAACTGTATAGATCCCAAACGAGCCCTCTAAATAGTTGTCACTCTGTATTGTAGAAATGTATAACATTTATACTAAATAGTGATGAATTGTGCATGTCAGGGATTCAAACCTTGTATTAAGAATGATAGATATATATAAACTAAGAACAAACAATATTAGATAATATATAGATACAATATAAAAGTCATATACAGGCGGTCCCCTACTTAAGGACACCCGACTTACAGACAACCCATAGTTACAGACAGACCCCCCTGACCTCTGGTGAAGCTCTCTGGATGTTACTATAGCCCCAGGCTGCAATAATCAGCTGTAAGGTGTATGTAATGAAGCTTTATTGATAATCATTGGTCCCATTACAGCAAAAAAGGTTTAAACTCCAATTGTCACTGGGGCCAATTTTTTTTTTATCTTGATCTACAATTATAAAATATACAGTTTCGACTTACATACAAATTCAACTTAAGAACAAACCTCCAGACCCTATCTTGTACGTAACCCGGGGACTGCCTGTATACATTTTTAAATGGCTGCATTAAATGTTTTAGATGAGGCATGATAATTTGCTACATTTTATACAATTTTCATAACACTCTCAAAAAAAAAATTCAAATTCTTTCAATTTTTGCAACAGCCCTAATATATATGTTGTGTCCACAAAATTGACACAGATATTAATATAATATATTAAATGATTAGATGATCAACATCTTATAAAAACATATCGTTATTTTGCAGAATTTGACTTTTAGAAAGAAAATTAGAAGTCAATATATAGTGTATATGATAAACCTCTGCTGTCATGTAAAGAAATATCATGGCAGCACCATATTTGTGTTTTATAAAGTGCCTGTAATACTATAATAGCGAATCACAGTTTATCAAATCCATGCGACCCAGTGCAACTGGAGAAACAGGTATAGCAAAAATATAATAGTATATGGAAAGTTAAAATAGAATTTTAGTGTTTGTTAGCAATAGCAGACATTTTACTTATTCCAGAATTTCTTTTTTGTTTTTTTTATTGAAGATTTTTCAACACAAAGTGTTAAATACAATTTTGCAAAATCATTGATGCTGGTGAAATATAGAAATGCTAAAACTGTTTTCATTATATCAATATATAATCATAGTGTAAAAGGCTATGGAATTTAATGGTGCTATATAAATAAATATTATTATTATTATTATCATAGTAGTATGATAGCAGATAATGGTGAATAAAGATGCAGGTCCATCAAATCCAACCTATAAGATTAACAACATAAAAATGTCATATAAGACTATGCTTATACGGTTTAGTGATATTTATTATACATGTAATTTAATACGTTTCAAAGTGATTTATTTGCTAATTTACATCCTCATCCAAGATAAATAAACTATTAGGTGAGGGAGAAAACAGTACCTGAGAAATATCAAATTTTCAGATCAAATATGTAATTATTAAAATGCCTGAAGATGTAAAATTATTTGCAAAATTACAATCAGTAACATGAAACGCCAAAATACATTTTTGTAAAAGAAACAGTTAAACAGTAAAGTAAAAGCCTAATTCTATTCAATAAAACAGACAGTTGGAAAATTAAATAGAAGAATAGAAGAAAAAAAATAAAATAGATACATTAGAAAACATAGAATAAAAAGTAAAAAGGACAATCATTTCAAAATTAAATTTTTAGTGTCAACAGGTGTAAAGGTCAGAATAAAAATGTCAAAAAATGTAAATGACAAAGTATTGTATCTATTGGGTTCCTAATTCTCCCCGACAAAACGTTATTATGATTAATATTAACTATTCTTGCTGCAGATAATACGTATAATTTCACTCTGATATTTTTTTTTATAGAGATGTAGATTAACAAACTTACATATTATCAATAAAAGAAAAATAGGGTATCATCAAAAGGATCAGCCAATACATAAAATGTTTTTCTTTTTGTCAAACCTAATGATTTACAATATGGTTGTAGTCATGTTTACTCACAATTTCAAAATTATTCATGTCAAGCAGCTATAATAATGCTTTATTGATATATTTATAGATGGAATTTTTTTATTTTGCAAAATAGTGAAACACATTAAGATTTTTCTCTGTTTTATTTTAGTAAAATTTGGTCTCACTCAACATTAGTCCTAGTTTTAACAGTTCTATATTTTATAGCAGCCAAAGCCAATGACCATAGGTGAACCAATTTCATAACAGTTGTATCTCGTAACTTGTATCAGGACCGAATCTCAATTCCTTACATTGATTTCTCAATGTTTTCGGTATTTGTGTATTTTCCCCATCCATCCCATGACACCGGCCTTAATCAGATTCTCGATCTTTTTCACTTAGAGCATGCATACAATAAAGCTATCGCGTTTCGACAATCTCCAAGTACGTATCTGCACTTCTTTGTATGTATGTAATAAAAGTCTTTTTTATATTGAATGCTAATCCTAAACAAACCCAAAAACGTAAGCACCAAACAGTCCAAGAGTACAACAAAAGGGAATTATATAATCCTAGCTGAGTGAAATCTTTCATCTTTGATTTACAGGTTTGAGTCTGCAGTAAACGAAACCATATTGTTCCCTATCTTTCATATCATTGGTTTCCTCCAAATCTTGTTTTAATTAAGGTTTCTTTCATATTTCTGACTCGAAAGCATGACAATCTTCACTTATGGCTTTAATATATCTCCTTACAGTTAGAATAATATGAGCGAAAGAATAATGCCTTAGAAGTCCAGCCACTATCAAGTGCTGTGGCTAGAATATTGCAAGAGAATACATCATTCCTGCTTTTTCTCATTACATGTGTAACAGTGCCAGGATACCAAGCAGTTCCGAAGAGGAAATGCCAAGATTTCACCCTTTTTCATGGTAATGTAAATAACATGGCTAATTCATAAGCAATGAGGTCATCATATATCCCGATTGTGGCTTATTATATAGATTGATGGGGCAATAGGATGGGGCCTAGTGAAACAACAGACAAAAGGAAATATACAGGGTATTACTTCCCTTGAGCAATGATTTTTTTCTCAATAGGTAGATGGAAATTGGGTAATTTTCGTTAAAATATGGTTAACAACCCAAAGTATGATCCGCTTTGTGCAGAGAACTGATGATGGTTACCAGAAGGGAAGTAGACTTTAGCTCGGGGCCTGCACAATTCCAGTAAATGTTTCTTTGATGATGAACTACACAAATTTGCATAATTATTGTAAAAAGTGCTGGAAGGAATGGACCAATGTGCAGACAACCGTGCCTTTGGTTAGGATTATCTCTTACGTAAACACTTGCTCACATTTTTGCTGTATTGACTCATAAGACAAGGTCTTAAATAGGCCATTGACAGAATCCTATGAAAAATCAACTTACATATTAATGATGTCTCCAAACTCAGGACCACTTAACTTTACAACTCTTGGTTAGTGATGAGTGGATCTGAATAATTTCGGCCTTACCTGAATTTAGAAATGGCTTTTAAAGTCAACACCAGCAATTGATGCTGGTACCACTGGCGTCTATTTAAATGCTCCCTGTAAAAAAGCCACCGGAGACATTTAAAATGAATGATTACCGGAAGTAATGTGCCAGCAGTGCAGGGCACTTTTGGGGAGGATCTTTGCTGGGATGTTGAGCTGTACCTGGACATGAAGTGACTGAAGTGGGGCCCAAACCTGTAAAGTTCGGTACAGACCCAATTATGTGGTTCAGGTCCACTCAACACTACTTTTGGTACTATACAAAAAGTCTAAATACAACAGGGGCTGACATAGCTTACAGATTGGGTGGAAATTTTACATGTACCATTTTTCTTATGTAACCTTTGGCATTAAAGGCCTCTTACATGCAAATAACAGTCAGTCTCACAACTTCATATCCTGCCCTAGAGTTTTATTCTAGGCACAACTTATAATAGGGCATAGCAAAGTATATAACACTATTGACCGCCTCCAACTCTAACTCTCTTTATACTGATTTTGGTGCAGTTGGATATATTTTAGAGTCCACCATTTCAATGCAATTATTTAACCACCTCTGCTAACTCCAACTCTTTTCATCCTTTACGACTTTGCATCATTGGCTTTCTGTTCTGGTTCAGGACCACCCACTGGACAGGGAGGAGCCATATTGAGGGGTGGGGGTGGGGTAATTGGCATTGATTGCATAGGATTTGTAGGGCCTAAAGCAGACATTTAACTGGAATCAGCTACCTACAATTGGAAATGGTTCCATATAAATGGAATCTGTCATTTTTCGGGTTACCACATGTCCCTATAGAGAATAGTGAATATATTGCCAAAGAGTTATTATAGTTAAACTGTCTTTTTCCAAAAAAGTTAGGTCAAAGTTTAACTTTCTGTATGAAGAGTTGTGTTTCTTGTCCCATGGAAGTGGCCAGTCAAAAATGGGGTTGATTTACTCAGTCCGAATCAGTCGGATTGTCCAACGGCATGCATGGAAGCCAGAGCAGCACTACCGCGTGCGACACAATCCCAGTGCAGACACCTGTTAAATACTTGTCCGCGCCGTGCAATCCCCGGAAAAAAGTGCAAAGTCCGACGAAAGTGCAATCTGCGACCCTAAGTAAATGAGCCCCAATCTGTCTTCAGTTTTTCTAGGTAATGCATTTTTCCGTAATGGCTAGCTACAATTTTCTCTTACAAGCCTAAATGGTTTATGTCATAATTGCTTATGTTAGTAGTGTATATTGTTGCCTTTAACAAAGATATGACACAATAGATTCATGATATATGATAATGACTTGCAGCTGTAGTTTACACAGTAAGATGGGTTCACAAACCTTTACTCACATAAGCACCAAACATTGACAGTCAGTTCCTAACTAATACAACCTGTCACTGTAGCATTGTAGCTACTTCATACACTTCCCTCTCATAAAAAAAAAACTATAGAGTTCACATTTGCAAACCAACCCAAGCGACCTTATAAGAACACTAGACAATGACCTTGTAACAATTTTATGTACGGTGCATTTATGACACAAAACCATCCATTGTGTACTCAGGATACTTCGACATTGGAAATTATGTGTGATCAATGGTTTGCAGTGAAGAAGAAGCTTGGCTTTAAGAGATCTGTCGGGGGCTAGTAATATAAATAATACTATTTACCATCCCACTACTGCACCAGTAGCATTGCTTTCGCAGCTCCCTGCTGCCCTTCACTTCTTGTGAAATTCTACATGAGGCCCAATTGCCTGAATTTGACTGGAACGGTAACTTGCTTGAGTCAATTATTAGCTGAGCAGCCTCCCTTAGTTCACAGAAAGTGGTTCAGTGATGTTACTGCAGAGGCGAGAAATGGGGAGGTTTATTATGTCACTATCGGCCCCCTTTTTATTTATTGGGAAACCCCACTTAAATATTGAGACCTACCGTGATTGAGAATTTTGTGTTTCCGAGCCTACATGGTAAAAGCCTTCTTAAAGGAAACCTACCACTTGTAGTGGCAGGTTTCCGATGAAAATACCGAGCACCAGCTCAGGGTGAGCTGGTGCCGGAGCTTATTTTAGTTAGTGTTTTAAACCGCGGTATCCCCCTCCCCCCCTGAACTTTAGGAGTACTGCTCTTATGATTTGCTGGACTTGCACATGTGCCTCATCTCATATAAAATGTGTAAAAGTTGTACACCGAGTAAGATCTGGCCAGGAATTTGGGTTATTTCCCATCTTAAGCCATATCCACTCCAAGTGGCCGTGGTTGCAGGCCCTAGGCCTGAACGGGTGCAGGCTAAAAGGCACCTCACAGAACATATAATAATATATATATTCACACTCGTGTATATGGATCCACCGGACATTTTCAGCGTGGTAACAACATGAGATTTTTCTGAATCGGCGCTGCCCTATCCTTCATGTACAGATAGTCCATATATATCATAGAATATAGTCCATATATATCATAGAATAAATGATGGATGGCACTCACCACTCTCCTAAAATCTTCAACTTTATTTCATGAAATACTCACATACATGTGTAAAACTCTTACATAAGGGAGCTAGGAACTCTGGTAGCTCATCGAGGCGACGGCCGCTTCACACTTCACTTGTGCTTCATCTGGCCTCTGTCAGTGCCATGGGGAGTGCCATCCAATACACCTCGCAGAATTGTATGCTAGTACATCTGATCACCGTGCACCTCAGAAGGTCAGAGCCTACTGATATTTCTAGCATGGCGGAGGGACTGGGTTTTCATCATATGCTGGTTGATTGTTTCCACCGATGTCTCCATCACTTGATGTGTACAAAACCGCTTTACAACAGCAAGATTAGATGGTCAATTGTTTACATTTTTAAAATAGAATACAATACAGTTTAAAGTGCTGATAGAAATAAGTTTTTACAGAAATATTTAACATTTTATTTACATTTTTAATCAATTACTCCCATAACCCCATTCGTTATACAGCTGCAGTGCGTTCTGTGGAGACTTTAAAGCTTTGTATCCTTCACCACTTTTCCCAGCGCTGCTTACCATGATTCTACTGTTCCACAGAGCTGCTAAAAGTTATTTTTTCCACTCATCTAGTGACTGTGCCGAGCCGCTGCCTAGAGTGTTATGCCCATTGTTTATGTTCCATGTGATCTGTGCCACCCAGGGAGCAGACAAGACATGAATGAGGGTGCCTTTGGGGAATACACAATGAAGTCACACACAGGATATATCAGGGAGAACTTGGCACTTTACAAAGCGGACTCTTCTTCCATAGGCTCGCCAGCAGTCCTATGAAAATAAACAGGCAATCAGAATACGACACAAGAATACACAATGACATTGTAGGTTTTCATGCATAATCAAAGCTGATTTTTCAAGTCTGTCGGATGTTTATTTGTGTTATTTAGTTATCTTTAAATAGAGTTTCATTTCTAGGAAGTCTCCATAAATCCAAGGAGGAAAAACATCTTAGGGCCAAACAGTCACTCGAAAATGTTCTTGTGTTTAGATTAAAGAATAGCAGAATATTTCGAGATCTTTATACATGTGAAATGTGTGGTGATGGATATCTGGAAGTTCTATCATAGGGTTGTGTAAGGTAAACACCACACAGACAGTAGTCAGTCATGGGATGTTTAGATTCATGATATGCCAGCACTTTGCTGACCCACTGGAAATTGTCAGATTATAATTGTAGATGTTAAATATTCTAGAACAGGACATCAGGGAATACTGTCTAGGCCAGAGAAAGACCCTGAGTTGACAAGTAGTAGCTACAATCTTACACTGCTGTAACTCACTGCTCTAAGAAATTGCTATTTCAGGGATTTTATCCCCTTCTACATTTACAGATTCTCAATCGAACTTTCCAATTCATTATTTTGCCGTTTCCATCATGTCTTTACAACAGCTAGAACTTATTGGATTTTATTGCAACATATCGATATCAGGGATTAGATTTTGCAGGATGTATTTTAACCCGTCGCCGACCAAACCCTATTTTTCAACATGTGATCCAACATGTGATAATTTTTGAACGCCTTATCATATCCATCAAATTTTGGGATTATTTCATGGCACAATGAGGGAGATTCCATATGCCTTCACCACCAGTTTTCTGGTGAAATAGGCATGTAAAGAGCCCCATCTCTGCATTTTAAAGCTTTCTACCCTGCATTCCAGTTTGGAAATACACACGGTCCCCTACTTAAGAACACCCGACTTACAGACGACCCCTAGTTACAAACGGACCTCTGGATGTTGGTAATTTACTGTACTTTAGTCTAAGGCTGCAATAAATAGTTGTAACAGTTATCACAGGTGTCTGCAATGAAGTTTTATTGTTAATCCTGGTTCTTATGACAACCCAACATTTTTAAAATCCAATTGTCACAGAGACCAAAAAAACTTTGTCTGGGGTTACAATTATAAAATATACAGTTCCGACTTACATACAAATTCAACTTAAGAACAAACCTACGGAATCTATCTTGTATGTAACCCGAGGACTGCCTCTAGCTAATAGCTAGAAATACAGCTACTTCTCAAATGGGATTTTTCTTGACTACATCATAAATATCAGATTCTTTGCCCTCTCGTGACACATTGTTTACTTGACTTAACGGTCTCTCTTCTGGCTTCACTTATTACCTAAACATGATTCACAACTTTCTGATCCTTCACTCTACAAACATCCCAGTTAGTCACAGGAGTATAATATGAGGGGATTATTTTTTTTTATCATGCATAACTTTTCAAATTGTAAAAACGATACAATGCATAAAACAAAAGTATTTTGTTTTATATTTAGTCAGTACGACTATATACTGATCAGTGAGATGCTGATAACTGTAAAGGTCAGTATATAGTTGGAGGCACATTGAGTCCAGTGTTCTGGCCAAAAGGAGCAGAACTGCAGTGCAATGGCAATGCTTCTAGATCTAGGATTGCACTGCACACGCTGAAGACCATCAAAGCGTTCCCTGGGCTAATTAACCATGTGATAGCTGACCAATAGAGAAAAAGAAGCCCAAAATCCATAATCTGTTCCAGTTGTTTCATGTCTTGTGCTGGGTGCGACAGATTCATTAAGAATGTGCGCCAGAAATCATGAATCTGTCGCTTCCCTGCACTGGCCGACAGAGTTCACCAACTTTTTTGTGGTGCAACTTTAACATAGGGCGTGCAACAGACTTTGCATGTTAAATACGGCGCTTGGTCCGACGAATTTGTGTTTCATGGAGGTTAGCGCAGCTGCGCAACATAAGGGTTGCGTGCGACACAATAGTGGTGCAGACACTTCTTAAATACCTCTGCAAGCCTTTTTCACCTAAAAGAATGTGTAAAGTCCGTCAGAAAACTTGTGCAAAACCTTTAGTAAATGTGCCCTATTATGATCCCTGTAGTGCTGTGAGATGCTGTGTGCTGACAATGGGGCACATCTACTTACCTGACCCTTACGCAATCCCCGCTGTGTGTTGTCTGATGATCATGCACTCCGGCATGATTCACTAAGATTGTGCGTCCGATATCCAGCATATGTCGCTTCCCCGCTCAGGTCCCCTGGAGTTCACCTTCTTCTTCCCGGTGCATGTAAGTGCATGGCTTGTGACACAAATTCAAATGTTAAATCCCGAGCTCAGTCTCGATCCGCCCCCCTGATTTGTGTCGCATTAAAGCCGGAGCTTTCATGCAAAATGGTAACTGACGTTTGTGCGGTCCGCGGACTCTTAGTAAATGAGCCCCAATGTGCTTAGATTATCAGGGTACAGGGTTTATCTACACTTTAATTTACCTTATGTACATTTTGCTAGGTCTGACACATAGAAAGAGAGATGGGACAGATCAGATGAGATAATGAGACCCATGTGATGCATATAACATGCAAATACATTCTCAGCTCTGCTACATTTCAGCCAGAACATACAGATCTGCAGTGCCTCTCTCCCCTTCCCCTGGATAAAGACCTTAACTGTCTGTAGCTTGTAGCTTTACTCTCCTGACAATGTTGTTTGCCGTCAGAAGTGCAGAGATCAGCCCAGTGCAGTGTCAGACAGGAGAACAATATGTCTTGTCAACCCTAGACTTCTGATTTAGGGTCGGATCCCAGGGCAACTGAAATTGTACACTAGGACTGATATCTGTGAATTGCTGTATCTTTGTTAGTAACAGTGAATTAGAGAATGTGTAATTTTGTTAACCTGAGTATACATAAGAATCTTGTCTTCATGGGGATAGGCCCAAAACTAGAAAAAAAAAGCTGCATAAGGAAGGAGGGGGGTAAACACAATCGTAACAAAGTGGTTAAAACTGAAAATGCATTTTTTAATGGGGAAACATCTACAAACATTCACAACCTACAAAGATTCACAACCTTATGGGGATGGTACTTAGCCCTGTATCCTTGGCTGATATGACCTTCGCCCCGTCCCAGACCCTTGACCTAGCCTCTTTCCCTTCTTGGCTTCCTTCTCCTTGTACTCCTCTTGTTTGGTTACTTGTACTACTTTTCTGTGAGCAGTTTCTCCACAGGATCATAGTCTCCTTTCTGAAGATGTCATATCTCTAATAATTGACCTGTCGTCGTGAGGTAGTGGTTACTATGTATGTGTCAATTTCTTCAACCCAGCCCTGTTTTTGTATTATACACCTCATGGTTCTTATATTCCTCATATCCTAGAAAACCCAATAGGAAACGCTATAGATAATTTGCAGAGAAAGGAAGACCGGACACGTCCATCGTGGACATTGTTAGCGTTACCTATTGATCACGTGCTCTTCTTTGCTTCATACCTACCCCCTGAGGGTTTGTTTATTAGACTTTGGTGTCTTTAGGTTCTAATTGTTTTCTTTTAATGTACTGTTTTTGCATCCTTTATAAGTTGTTGCTTCACTGATTCTGACACCTTAAGATTTTCTTCTTGAGCCTTCGTAAATCCTGAGCAATCAGCATCATTAGTTTATGCTTTCAGGTGGGTATTCCTGGCCAGATTTGACAGCTTAGGTCCAACCTACTGCCAATTGAAAGTTTATTTAACTTATTCAGTGTCAAAACTAATGGGAACAGTAGTGGCCAGAGACCTTAATCCAACTGTGTTACGAAGATTTGAAGTGTTAGAAAGTGGTACAATATTCCCTCTCTGATTGTTGATCAAATAGAAACCAGGGGTAGAAGAAGTGGGGAACTGGGTCAGCAAAGGACACCTACAGGCCAAAGATGCCGTTCTAACCTAAGCATATGACTGTATTACAGCTCCCAACCACCAATATAGGAAGCTTGTCATTCCTAGATGCTCTTTCTAGAGCAGAATCTCCCACTCATGGCTCTGCCAACACACCCAGTATAGAAAAACATACAAGAGGTCCCCTACTTAAGAACACCTGACTAACAGATGACCCCTAGTTACAAACGGACCTCTGGATGTTGGTAATTTACTGTACTTTAGCCCTAGGCTACAATCAACAGCTATAACAGTTATCACAGGTGTCTGTAATTAAGCTTTATTGTTAATCCTGGTCCTTATGAGAATCCAACATTTTTAAAATCCAATTGTCACAGAGACGAAAAAAAAAATTTGGCTGGGGTTGCAATAATAAAATATACAGTTCCGACTTGCATACAAACTCAACTTAAGAACAAACCTCCAGAACCTTGTACGTAACCCGGGGACTGCCTGTATCAAGAACATATGTTGTATTTGACATTTTATTTTATTTTTTAATATTTTAAACAGCAATAAAAAATAAAGTTATAAAAAAAGTATGTTTAATCTGATTTCCTACTTATATCCCATCTTTGAGCATGAACTACATGAGGCTGTATAGTACTGTAAGCCCTCGAATACCAGTCTCATGAAAATCCTATTTGCAGGTGTTATTTTTTTTATATGAATGTAATAATGAGACTAAAGTTCCTATTAAGAATTGTTTATTCAGAAAACATGAGATGATTTAAGTGCGGCAGAGGTCGGCTTTATAGTCGCTCCAATGTGCTTTTTTTTATTTCACTAATTTCCAAACAACATTCTTTGCTGGAACATTTACACCCGGATACTATTTGCCTGTTCTGTGCTCACTGCTCCTGTGTGTACTCAGTCTCCTGAGACTCATTCATCACCTCTGCTAGGAAAAAAGATTATTCTCTGCACTATGCTGGATATGCCAGAGAGATCTGCAGAAATAGTTCATCATTGACTTAGATTGCATTTCCTGGTGTTGGATCAGATAACATTTCAAAACATCAAATTATCTTCTCTTTTTTGTGATTTATATATTTTTTTAAGTAAAATAGTAAACTAGAGAATATGCTCACAGGAGGGATTGTGGAACACCAATTGAGAACTTAGAAATTTACTGCAATTCAAAGCATTTCTTTCTCCTTCCTTTTTCCTCTCTTGGTCCTTTTTCCATCCCTCCCTTTCTTCCTCCCTGCCTCTCCTTCTTTTCCTTCCATCCTAATTTTTTAACTTCTTTCCTTTACTCTCTCCATCCCTTTCCTACCCCTCCCGTGAGCTACAGAATCAGAGAAAGGGGCAGTTAAAAAATAAAAAAAACTGTTGGGGAGATTTGCGCCAGTTTTCTATCTGACTTTGCACTGAAAAGAACGTACAAACTGCTGGCACATGTATTTATAAAGTGTCTGCGCCAGTTTTTTCGCAGTTTGACGTGTGCCACAATTCTGTCTTTGCCACAATTCTGCAGCATGAACAAAGTGCGCCAAAAAACTGGTGCACACTTCCCAAGCAGAGCAGGGGGCGACAGATTCATGAAGACCACGTGCCAGTTTTGATCATTCTGACGCACTCTGCACACTCCACAGCCAATATTAAATAGTGCAGTTTGCAATAGTTTTGATAAATGTGGGCAATTAACTTTATTATGACACTACTGCACTAAGTGCTGTAGAACCAAAAATAGGGGTATCTGAAGTGACACTCCCCATTCAGCCTCTAAAAGTGACTCATCACAGGCAAAAAATGACTCTTCTCTGCTCATTTTTATGACTTTGGATGTGATTTTCTTAAGGTAAACACGTGAGAATTCACATAAAAGAGGAAATGCTGGAGAGAATATTTCATATTCTAGCTGATGAGGCCGGTAGTTTAAAGAAATAAAATCTGGAGTCCGTTTAATGAATCTTCCCATGTACCATTCAAACAACAATTCAAAATGCATGCTTGCAGAAATTATGGTAAATACTGATGACATCATCATATCATCTATGGTTGTGTCCTGATTTTTATGTTTTTAAATGCTAAAATTTGTAGCTTGTCAGTAACAGAATTTAAGAACAATGTATATTCCCATGGAAGTGGCCATCCCTGGTTCAATCATTACCATTGGTAAGGTTCCTTCCTACATTTGTGACAGCTCAGGCTCTTAAATTTGAGAACCATTAAAAAAGAAGAAATTACTCTCTCAGACATCTCAGAGACAGATTACAACGTGCCATCAATTAATTAATTACAAATGGAGGTTAGTCAAGACATGACTAATCAACCTGAGCTGGATCACTCATACACAGTAGCTGGGGTATGGTGCAGCAATTGATTATTCTGTCTGGCAGGGAGAAGAGTGTTTGCATCATCATCTCCTGCAGATAAAAACTCATAAGCTAGGACAAGCCTGAACCAAGAGCTGAAGGAGCCATAGACGTGACAGAGCTTCATTATCATAATGTTATATCTGTTTAATCAGCAAAACCATTCAGCACAGGGATTAAACTAGATATGATCCTGCATCAGTGTAGCTACAGCATTCTCAAGGTATGTTTGCTTCATACTGCATCAAATCAAATGGTAGGTTTCCTTTAAGACCGGGATATTCAACAGCAGTCCTCACCGCCCCATGCACTGCATGACATAAATACAAAGAGGCATCTGTCTTACCGCACACAGAGAATTGAGGCTCCAATATCTACATATTTCTGGCATGCGGAAATTAATATTCCCCAAGCTGGACCTGACGAAGATGTCAGATGTAGAGATAAGCAGACCCTATGTATGTGTACGGGTTTGGGGTCCAGCCGACCAACCCACACGTATTAGCTATGATGTCCCCTGGACAATCGTAGTCATAGGTAGAAGCCATCAATTTGCCAGATTGACTGTTCAGCCGCCAATCATGCAATATATTCGTCTCACGCAGCCAGACACAAACCCAAACATCAGATCGGCTCATCTCTAGTCAGATGTAATCTTGTCTGGTTTTAATAGGATAACTAGGTGTCGCATAGGGTAAGTGACTTGTGGAGTGAACACAATTTTAGGGTATGTTTTTTATGATTTATTTCTATAACACTTGTAACCCGCCTTCCTGGCACTCCCCACTCCCACTATCTGTCAGATATCTTGCTGCTGCAGTGATTATATGCTGCCTGTGAGGACATAAGTTTACTAACTAAGCACATCTGTGAAAATTGCTATTAGACAGCATTACAACTATCCCTATATTGTTCCTCCTCATGCCTAAAAAGTAGCACAGTCTATTTGTAAAGTTGACTCGCCATCTATGCAAATGGCTCTATGTGAGTCCAATTATCATATTTTGGGTATGTTCACACTTTTTAGAAGAGATTTTTCAATCCAAAAAGCTGTCCTGAATCCACAGCAGAAAGGCTGAAGCTTGGGTTTCCATGACACATTCTTTATTTTCCTTCTCAAACACAAGGTGGCTATGAATGTACGACTGGCCTGGTGAATCATCAAACGTGTATGACAGTGTCTTACACTGTAAGACACTGTAAAATTAGTAAAGATCTTATATTTCCAGAGGTTCTTACCTCTGGTCCAGAGTGGCACATCATGTGCATTGAGCAGGCAGGAGAGGGAGGCAAATAGTGAGGAGGAGAGAAATAATACATGAGGAGACTGAGACACCGACACAAACAGGCAGCAGCTGCCCCCTCCCTGGGATTCACCACACACTGGTGGTTGGAAGATAGGTAATGTGAATGAAACTTATATAAAGTACTGAAATGATTTAGAATACTGACAAATGCAATTTTACAATTAGCATAACATAGGCTAATGGAACCTGTCACCAGCTAAAAATTTCTGGTGACCAGTTCACTTTAAGATATCTGTGGGACATAATGAGACTAATTTAAACTTTATGGCTGGTATGTGTAGAATGCACAAACATGTGTAAGCACACACTCGAAACTTTCAAGAAAAACGGCAAAAAAATAAATGTCAAACATCCTCATCTGGAAATTACAGAAATTATAAGGGCTGTGCAAGTACAATACATCATGTTCTTTTGTTAATTATGTAAATGCGGTTGTGACGCTGGTCCTGCTAATGAACACCTTTAATCTCTTCTGCTTGTTTGTACACCGAGTGTTCTACTTGATTAACCCTTTCCCTGGTTTCCAGTAACTCCTCCTCCTCCCCTTCTTTTATATTACACAGTGTGCATGTCTAATACACTCTGTGATGAAGTGTGAAATCTAGAGGTTATAGGAAAGAGCTAAGGAGCTTCCCGAGATCTGGAAGTATAAATAGGCCCGGATCTCAGTCCTAGAGAGATCTCACACCCTTTACAAAGGAATTGTACATAGGAGACAGCAGTGAAGGGCTGAGCGCAAGAAGACACTGAACATCTGTGCTGGGCAGGGCTCTCATATGTCATGGATTTCCCTTGAAATAGTCTTGAAATTGCCACTGAAGCATATTTTCTGCAGAATTCTTATTGTTTTGCAGTCCAGGATCTCGATGTGCTTGGATTAGAAGGATTAGTCTGAATGAAATACTTTAATCTATAGCTCGGAGTACTGATTAGCATTTGTGATCGGTTACACAATGGATCCATACCCTGAATATTATTAATCTGTTGTGTCTTCGTACAAATCTGTTTACACAGTGTCCTACTGGGAGGCCTGGGACCCGCCAGTAAAAATCTTTTATTGGGGCCCAAAGCGACAAAGAAACACTATTACGATACCCATTCACCAACCTTTGGCTCGGCTATATCCGCCACTCTTATATACACGGAATACTAGGAATAACCAAGCGCTTTGCTCATCAATTTCAGGAACTCCCATTACATTGATAGACAGTAGAGTACATGCTTGACCTGCCGTTTCATTCAGTTAGTGAGAATCGTTAGTGCGGCTCCATACCAATCAGAGCAGTGGCATATATAGGGGAGGATGGGCCCTTAAGCATAAAAATACATCATATACAAGCACAGTATATATACATCATTAACACACACATGCAGTTGATAGACATCATATATTCACATATACAGTATATATACATAATGTACGCAAACATAACATACATAGACGGTATATGTACAAATAATTACAGTTAGAGATGAGCGAGCACTAAAATGCTCGGGTACTCGTTATTCGAGACAAACTTTTCCCGATGCTCGAGTGCTCGTTTCGAGTAACGAGCCCCATTGAAGTCAATGGGAGACTCGAGCATTTTTCAAGGGGACCAAGGCTCTGCACAGGGAAGCTTGGCCAAACACCTGGGAACCTCAGAAAAGGATGGAAACACCACGGAAATGGACAGGAAACAGCAGGGGCAGCATGCACGGATGCCTCTGAGGCTGCTTAATCGCACCATTATGCCAAAATTATGGGCAACAGCATAGCCATGACAGAGTGACAGAATGAAGCTAGATAGCATCTAAAACATCCAATAATTGACCCTGACACTATAGGGGACGGCATGCAGAGGCAGCGGCAGCAGCGGAAGGCTAGAGAGTGGCATGGCGACATACCCTAAATGGACTCAGGCTTCCAACCAATGGGTGGCAGAGAGGAACCAAAGGAGGTGAGCAAGAAGCGCTCAAATAATATCGGTACATGATAAAAGTTTGCCAGTATATTTTGTGGATTACACAGCAGGGTGGCGACAAAGTTAACAAGATTGATGTGGAAGCCATGAAAACAACCCAAAATTCTGCCTGACACAGCTTGTTTGATAAGGGGACCATGTATGGAGGCAGTGAACTAGTAGTAGATTAAAGGTGATGCAGTTAAAACTATGTTAGTTGGATCTTGGCATGGAGCTGGCGCTCCGCTGCCAGGCGAGCTTTCGCCAATCCAAGCCCCTGTCTCTAGGCTACTCCCCAAACAGCACTTCTAAGAACCTTTTGTATAAGATCAAGTGTAGTAGCGTTCTTATAAGTTTGGGATATGGCGGGTGAGGGGAATGTAAACAGATGTGCAAGAAGCGCTGAAATAATATCCGTAAATGAAAAAAGTTTGCCAGTATATTTTGTGGCTTACACAGCAGGGTGGCAACAAAGTTAACAACTTTGATGTGGAATCCATGAAAACAACCCAAATTTCGGCCTGACACACCTCGTTTGATAAAGGGACGATGTATGGAGGCAGCTATATGGACGACTTTTGGAGGTAGCAATGGAGACAACGTGTGGAGGCTGCTATGGAGACAATTCAATTTGGATAGTGCCTGTATGTGGCAGTCCAAAAAAGTTTTCAAACCAGAGGAGGAGGTAGGTGGCCCTCCAGAAAAATGGAATAGATTGAGTGCCTGTATGTGGCAGTCCAAAAAAGTTTTCAAACCAGAGGAGCAGGTAGGTGGCCCTCCAGAAAAATGGAATAGATTGAGTGCCTGTATGTGGCAGTCCAAAAAAGTTTTCAAACCAGAGGAGCAGGTAGGTGGCCCTCCAGAAAATGGAATAGATTGAGTGCCTGTATGTGACAGTCCAAAAAAGTTTTCAAACCAGAGGAGCAGGTAGGTGGCCCTCCATAAAAATGGAATAGATTGAGTGCCTGTATGTGGCAGTCGCAAAAATTGTTTAAAACAGAGGACCGGGTCGGTGGCCCTCCATAAAAATTAAATGCATAAAGTACTATAGCTAGAGCCAGTGGGCCCTGTCAAAAAATAGCCAGTTTCCTCTGCTTTACTGTACAAAGAGGAGGAAAATGAGGAGGAGGAGGAGTGGATAAATTATTCAGGTTGAGCTTCCTTCACCTGGTGGAGATTGGAAATTAGGAGAAATCCAGGCTTTATTCATCTTGATAAGCGTCAGCCTGTCAGCGCTGTCAGTCGACAGGCGTGTACGCTTATCGGTGATGATGCCACCAGCTGCACTGAAAACCCGCTCGGACAAGACGCTAGCGGCAGGGCAGGCAAGAACCTCCAAGGCGTACAGCGCCAGTTCGTGCCACATGTCCAGCTTTGAAACCCAGTAGTTGTAGGGAGCTGTGTGATCATTTAGGACGATGGTATGGTCAGCTACGTACTCCCTCACCATCTTTCTGTAAAGATCAGCCCTACTCTGCCGAGACTGGGGACAGGTGACAGTGTCTTGCTGGGGTGACATAAAGCTGGCAAAAGCCTTGTAAAGCGTACCCTTGCCAGTGCTGGACAAGCTGCCTGCTCACCTACTCTCCCTCGCTACTTGTCCCGCAGAACTACGCACTCTGCCGCTAGCGCTGTCAGAAGGGAAATACTGTTTCAGCTTGTGCACCAGGGCCTGCTGGTATTCATGCATTCTCACACTCCTTTCCTCTCCAGGGATGAGAGTGGAAAGATTTTGCTTGTACCGTGGGTCCAGGAGAGTGAACACCCAGTAATCGGTGCTGGAATAAATTCTTTGAACGCGAGGGTCACGGGATAGGCAGCCTAGCATGAAATCTGCCATATGCGCCAGAGTACCAACGCGTAAGAATTCACTCCCCTCACTGGCCTGACTGTCCATTTCCTCCTCCTCCAACTCCTCCAACTCCTCTTCTTCTGCCCATACACGCTGAACAGTGAAGGACTCAACAATGGTCCCCTCTTGTGTCTCGCCAACATTCTCCTCCTCTTCCTCCTCATCCTCCTCCACCTCCTCCGATATGCGCTGAGAAACAGACCTCAGGGTGCTTTGGCTATCAACAAGGGAATCTTCTTCCCCCGTCTCTTGTGAGGAGCGCAAAGCTTCCGACTTCATGCTGACCAGAGAGTTTTTCAACAGGCCAAGCAGCGGGATGGTGAGGCTGATGATGGCGGCATCGCCACTGACCATCTGCGTTGACTCCTCAAAGTTACTCAGCACCTGACAGATATCAGACATCCACGTCCACTCCTCATTGTAGACTTGAGGAAGCTGACTGACCTGACTACCAGTTCTGGTGGAAGTTGACATCTGGCAGTCTACAATCGCTCTGCGCTGCTGGTAAACTCTGGATAACATGGTCAGTGTTGAATTCCACCTCGTGGGCACGTTGCACAACAGTCGGTGAGCGGGCAGTTGGAGGCGGCGCTGCGCTGCCCTGAGAGTGGCAGCATCTGTGCTGGACTTCCTGAAATGCACACAGATGCGGCGCACCTTCGTGAGCAAATCAGACAGATTGGGGTATGTCTTGAGGAAACGCTGAACTATCAGATTTAACACATGGGCCAGGCATGGCATATGTGTCAGTCTGCCGAGTTGCAGAGCCGCCACCAGGTTACGGCCGTTGTCACACACAACCATGCCTGGCTCCAGGTTCAGCGGTGCCAGCCACAGATCAGTCTGCGCCGTGATGCCCTGTAATAGTTCTTGGGCGGTGTGCCTTTTATCGCCTAGGCTCAGCAGTTTCAGCACCGCCTGCTGTCGCTTAGCGACGGCACTGCTGCTGTGCCTAGAGCTACCAACTGATGGCGCCATGCCCACGGATGGTCGTTCGGAGGAGGAGGTGGAGGAAGGGTGGGAGGAGGAGGAGGCATAGTAGGCCTGAAACACCTGGACCGAGGTAGGCCCCGCAATCCTCGGCGTCGGCAGTATATGACCAGCCGCAGGGTCAGACTCGGTCCCAGCCTCCACCAAGTTAACCCAATGTGCCGTCAGCGATATATAGTGGCCCTGCCCGGCAGCACTCGTCCACGTGTCCGTGGTCAGGTGGACCTTGTCAGAAACGGCGTTGGTCAGGGCACGGATTATGTTGTCTGACACGTGCTGGTGCAGGGCTGGGACGGCACATCGGGAAAAGTAGTGGCGGCTGGGGACCGAATACCGAGGGGCGGCCGCCGCCATGAGGCTGCGAAAGGCCTCGGTCTCTACTAGCCTATAGGGCAGCATCTCCAGGCCTAGCAATCTGGAGATGTGCACATTAAGGGCTTGGGCGTGCGGGTGGGTTGCACTATATTTGCGTTTCCGCTCCAGCGTCTGGGGTATGGAGAGCTGAACGCTGGTGGATGCTGTGGAGGATCGTGGAGGCGACGATGGGGTTTTTTGTGGCAGGGTCCTGGGCAGGGGGCTGACTATCAGCTGACACAGGGGAAGGAGCAGTGGTGTGCACGGCCGGAGGTGAACGCGCTTGTTGCCACTGAGTGGGGTGTTTAGCATTCATATGCCTGCGCATACTGGTGGTAGTTAAGCTAGTAGTGGTGGAACCCCTGCTGATCCTGGTTTGGCAAATGTGGCACAACACAGTCCGTCGGTCATCCGGTGTTTCCTTAAAGAACCTCCAGACTTCTGAAAATCTAGCCCTCGCCGCAGGAGCCCTCGCCACGGGAGCTTCACTAGTTGACACATTTGGCGCTGATGCACCAGCTCTGGCCCTGCCTCTCCGTCTGGCCCGACCACTGCCTCTTCCAACCTGTTCTGGTCGAGGACTCTCCTCCGTCTCAGAAGCACTGTGTTCACCCGGCCTCTCAACCCAGCTTGGGTCTGTCACCTCATCATCCTCCGATCCCTCAGTCTGCTCCCCCCTCGGACTTCCTGCCCTGACAACAACTTCCCCACTGTCTGACAACCGTGTCTACTCATCGTCGGACACCTCTTTACACACTTCTTCCAGTACGTCAACAAGGTCATCATCACCCACAGACTGCGACTGGTGGAAAACCTGGGCATCGGAAAATTGCTCATCAGCAACCGGACAAGTGGTTTGTGACTGTGGGAAGGGTCCAGAAAACAGTTCCTCAGAGTATGCCGGTTCAAATGGCAAATTTTGCTGGGAGGGGGCAGACTGGGGGGGAGGAGGCTGAGGTGCAGGAGCTGGAGGAGTGCCGATTTCGGTGACATGGGTGGACTGCGTGGAAGACTGACTGGTGGACAAATTGCTCGAAGCATTGTCGGCAATCCACGACATCACCTGTTCGCACTGTTCTGGCCTCAACAGTGCTCTACCACGAGTCCCTGTAACTTCAGACATGAACCTAGGGAGTGTAGCTCTGCGGCGTTCCCCTGCTCCCTCATAAGCAGGTGGTGTCTCACCCCGCCCAGGACCACGGCCTCTGACCCCTGCAGTAGTTGGACGCCCACATCCCCGCCCTCGTCCTCTACCCCTAGCCCTCGGGTTAAACATTTTGAAAATGAGAGTTATAACTTTAATTTTTTTTTTTAACTTTTTTTTGTGTTTTTTTTTTTTTTGTGTGTTTTTTCGTTTTTAAACTGCCATTGGCAGCAAAAAATACCCATATCCGGACAAATCAGTAAATGGTGTTCATGTGAATAAAACTTAACATTTATTAATCACAGAGTTAAGAAGGTTGGGTAGTAGCTATGCTACAAGAAATGCTCAAGGGAAAAATGTGTATTAAAAACACAGTAGGTAGGCTCAAGGAGTCAGAAGTATATTGCCCCTATAGGGTGGGCTAAATAGTCATGTACAGTGTTTATGCACTAAATGACCTAAGGGACAAAGAACTATATCGCTATAGAATACATGATAGAATACATTTAGCCATTGTAGTAGGCGGGGAATCAGTCATTCTCGAGGGGCTCAGTAGGGAATGCTGTATTAGCAAATATATATCGATTGACAGTGGGATAATGTCCGATTCCCACTGTCAGTGGTGTATCAAATGCCGAGTAGTTAGCTGTCCTCTCTGAGCTATCCTCTCTGAACTGTCCCTGAGGGATCAATGTGCTCTGTCCATAAATATAACATAACACTGATGCCGAGCCTGACCTAACTGCTAGTTAAAACAGAGATCGCACTTTTAGCCCCCCGACATGTTTCACCAGCTACGCTGGCTTCATCAGGGGTAGGGCTATTAGTGTGTGCGGTGCGGAAACGCCGAACTTATAAAGGGGATAACCCCTCCCACTTACCATTCTTTAAACCAATGGGGGCGACACTGTGGGTGAGCCTCCCATTGGTGGATACTGATTGGCTCTAATATCAGAGGAGAACGCCCAATGTAGGAAGGTATTACCGGGCTCGACATCGACGTCACGAGCGGCCCTTGTGGTCATGTGACCATGCGCGTCAGCTGACTATGTCAGCTGATTATGCTAAACGGCCAGTGGGAATCGGACATTATCCCACTGTCAATCGATATATATTTGCTAATACAGCATTCCCTACTGAGCCCCTCGAGAATGACTGATTCCCCGCCTACTACAATGGCTAAATGTATTCTATCATGTATTCTATAGCGATATAGTTCTTTGTCCCTTAGGTCATTTAGTGCATAAACACTGTACATGACTATTTAGCCCACCCTATAGGGGCAATATACTTCTGACTCCTTGAGCCTACCTACTGTGTTTTTAATACACATTTTTCCCTTGAGCATTTCTTGTAGCATAGCTACTACCCAACCTTCTTAACTCTGTGATTAATAAATGTTAAGTTTTATTCACATGAACACCATTTACTGATTTGTCCGGATATGGGTATTTTTTGCTGCCAATGGCAGTTTAAGTTCTTTCTGAGTTAAACTCCCTGCCGTGACAATTGGTCCATTTCTTATGTAAATTTAGCTAACTTAGGAGTTTAATCTCTCCAATTAGGACCTTGGGACACATGTCCCCAATTTTTCCTTTGCTCCTTAGCCTACCAAGAGCACTGGATATACTCGCAAAACATTCCTTTGCTGATATTACTATCGCCCTATTGCCTGACTGCAACAACTTCCCCTATAGCCAGATATGGCTGGATTTCTATCACAAGTAATTAACTTGGAAAGCATCGCACAACAGGCCACACAAGTCTTCTCGACCGAAGACTTACCTTTAGACCGGAGTGATATCCACCTCGCCTTTAATGATCTAGGCAAGACCTATAAACAATTTATACGAGCCAGCTGGGAAGTGGTCAGTTTTGAAACGTACCTGAGCCAAAAATTAGTGTACAGGGGACTAAGGATACAAATCACTCCTAACTCACACCAGGAAGACCTTGAGTTCATAAAAGGCTGGCAAAATATCCTTACCGAGAATTCGCTTCGTATGATTGAATATCTTTGCACATACGAGAGAAATAATTTACGTAGATTACAAGACAAACTCCAAAAAGACATTCAGGCGATACAGCTGTTTAATCAGCACCCTGAATTCACAATATTGGAAACTAAACTACAAAAACATATCGACACTCTCGGTAAAGAGATTAAGGAAAAGAAACATCAGAAATATTTGAGGGACAGGAAAGATTTTGAGACGGGACAAGTTTATTTCCGTAAAAACAATCAGCAACGTAAAAGGAATTACAATCCCAAATCTCTCTATACTGACATTTCAGAATCAGATTTTTCTAGCACAGAAGATTCAACATCTTTTAAACCGACCTCACAAGGGGGCACTAAACGGAAGAATTTCAGAAATCGTAAATCACCCCAGCATAAGAGAACTGCAGGGAAATACAGTAATACCCCCCAAACTACAGTAACTACACCATGCACGGAATTAAATGGTCTCACGTCCTCTGGTTCCTACTCTGCGACCTCTACTTCCACAACACCCCTCACCAATCAACAGTACCCTGGAAGTACACTAATAAAAATAGGATTCACCTCCACTATAAATAGTAAAAGGTAACAAAAATAAAGCCGGCTCACCCAACCTTCAGACCGTCTTGGCCGTACTCTCACTGTGGCGATGTCCTGGTGCTCGGAAAAGGCGAACCATAGCCATGTAGCATAAGTGAAACAACGCGGAACCGGCACAGCAACGAAACACTCCACTGGGGTAATATGCCAAATTCTTCTTCTTTATTGAATAAAATTCAAACAACATGAGGAGACAACAACGGTTGACGCGTTTCGACGGTTACCCGTCTTAATCTTAACCTGTCTGCTGTATGGAAATACGCTCACCTTTATAGTACTCTGTTGGGTGAGTGAGAGAGGGGAAACGCCCTACTTCCTGTGTGGTTGCTCGGAAACCAGGCCGCGTCTTGCGGTCACATGACCCAGCCACATGACCGAAGAGGTGCCGCCTCCACGGTCACATGACCAGGCCACCCGACCGGAAACGTAGCCTAGCAACGGGACAACCAAACTATTGTGTAAAGATCAGACAAACGGGCCGTGCCTCCAATTAATAGCGAATCACTATCAATGGGTCTGCGCAATCGGGAGCACTACCCGGGATCAAGGTTCATAGGTAAGTAAATGATTCTAAAAGAAGGGAACATCTATAAAAATAGCTACTGTCTAATACAGGAAATACACATGTTAGCTAGACATAAAATTCAAAGTACTACGGAACTAGAAAGATACATTCTTACTGAACATCTAGATATTGTGTCTACTATTACAAGCACCAGTACACTGAGGATGATCACTAAATTGCCAAAGCGAGTTAAGCTGTATTAACATATATAATCTCAAATTGTAAACAAATTGTAAACAAATTGTAAACAAATCGTATAATCTCAAATTGTAAACAAATTGTACACAAACTGCCAACGAAGTAACAGGGTAGAGGAAATATAAGATCAAATATGCGAAACATGCAGATATTGCAGTAGAAAATACAAAACAGGGTTATAATGATTCTTAATATGACAGTATGATGTCCTGTCTCTTACTCACACAATACATTCAAATGACTCTTAGTATGTTAGTATAATGTCCTGTCTCTTATTCATACCATGTGGTATCCTGCTCTCCAAAACAAAAATCCAATAGCTCTCCCTGTTTAATAATTTTCTCTTCATATTGCCACCCCTAATTGGAAGTGTAACCTTTTCAAAACCCGTCCATGTAAAGTGCCGGGTAGATTTGCCATGTATTTCTCTAAAATGTCTCGACGCTGCTGAGATACCAACTGAGTCATTAGTGATGTCTGACAGATGTCTGAGGATCCTAGTTTTTAGAGGACCCGTGGTGTGTCCTATGTATTGTGTCTCACACATATTACATTTGATAGAATAAATGGCATTATTGGTATTGCAATTAAGGTATGACCGAATAGGGTAGCTCTTACCCGTGCTGCAGGAAGTTATGCTGGTGTCACTTGTTATATATCTACAGGCCTTACATAGTGTGTGTCCACATTTATGGCAGCCCTTGGTGCTTAACCATGTCGTATTGATTTTTTGGCTTTTAAATAGACTTGGTGAAAGAACACTGCCTATCGTGGGAGCTCTCTTGGCCACACATTTGATACCATCATTCAGTAGATCATGGAGAGTCGGATCCTGAAATAAAATCGGGACATATTTCTGAACTATTCTGGTTATGTCCCTATATTGCTTGCTATATGTTGTGGAGAAGATGATAGGGGACTTACTCTCTCTCTTTTTTTTCCTTTTATCTCTTACAACGTTACTGTCATTTAGTCCTCTCTGTTCCAATTTGTCCGTTAGTAAATCCTCCTGTTTCAAATTGTGTATTCTATTTATGGCTTTTTCTACTGTAACATTGCAATATCCTCTCTGATTAAGTCTGCCTTTGATGCTTTCCATCTCCTTCTCATAATCAACATCGTCGGAGCAATTTCTCCTAAGGCGTATTAATTCTCCATAGGGTATGTTACGTGTTACATGGGGAGGATGGCATGAGGACGCTAGCAGGGTAGTGTTCCTAGACATTTCTTTTCTATAGGGCACAACTCTGACCCTATTTTGTTCTCCAATTAGGGTAACGTCCAGGAACGGGATTCTGTTCCCTCCAAACATAAATGTAAATTTGAGGTTCATTGAATTATTATTAATATAATTAACAAACTCTGCGAACACAGATTCTGTACCCCTCCACACCCACACCAGGTCGTCTATATATCGACCAAACCAGATCACAGACTCCCGGTGTGGGTTGGAGGGTGAAAAAATGTATGTCTCCTCCCATTGCGACATATAAATATTGGCAAGGGAGGGGGAAAATTTCGCTCCCATTGGGGCCCCCTCCACTTGCAAATAATAAGTACCATCAAAAAAGAAGAAGTTGTTTTGGAGTAAAAATCCGGTGGTAAGAATTAAGTATTCTTTTAAGGTTGTACTGTATGTACTATACCTATCCAAGTGCCTCCGCAAAAGGGAAAGACCTAATTCGTGCGGGATAGAAGAATATAAGGCAGTTACATCGCAGGACGCCCAATTAAAATCCTCCTGCCATTCAAAACTTTTCATGATTCTTAGCAAATGTTTTGTGTCTCGTATAAAAGAGGGGGTGACTCTGGTAATAGGCTGGAGGAAATGGTCCAGCCATTCACCCAGTCTCTCACCCACCCCCCCTATTCCCGCCACTATGGGTCTTAAAGGTGGCGGAAACAAGTTCTTGTGAACTTTGGGGAGTGAATGAAAGACCGGAGTGATGGGGTCTGTGACATATAAATAGTCCTTTTCCCTCTGTGTGATGACACCCAGTGCTACTCCTTCCTCCAATATTTTTAGTAATTGTTTTTGAACTTTATTAGTGGGATTGAAATCTAAAGCTCTATACGTGTTGTTATCTTTTAACATATTTTCATTAAGGATCTTATAGAGGGCTGCATCCATCACTACTACAGCCCCCCCTTTGTCTGCAGACCTAATAATTAGGTCTGGATCTTCCTTTAATTGTTTTAGAGCCTCCCTTTCCCCTTTTGATAAATTCTGACGTGTATGATGTGAACGATTATCCTGTAATTCTTTATGTAAAGCCACCAATTCTTTCTCAACTATATCCTGGAAGTGATCTAAAACAGGCACTTGTGAGTTAATGGGGTAAAAATCCTTATTTTTAGTACAAAATTCATTATTGACACAATCATTGCTCTCTCCCTGTTCACACTCCAATAGCCGTAATGTTAATAAACTGTTTTGTTCTTGAAATTTGTCTATAATGACATCTGTTCTCATAAGATCTGCTATATATTCATTATGGCTGTTGGAAGTGGACATGGAACTCTCCCCCTCTTCTGCTACAAGACTGTCTGCTGAATTTACACCATGAAAATGTTTTTTCACCGTGATATTACGAGCTAATTTATTAACATCCAAAAGTGTATCAAACAAATTAAAGTCCACTGTAGGAGAAAATTTTAGACCTTTCGTTAATATTCTAATTTGATTATCGGACAATATTCTACTGGAGAGATTGATGACAGGTTCCATTAGGTAATCTTCTTGGCCCGGGTTTTCACTCCTGGATCTTTTGTGTTTGCGTCCTGCCCGTCTAACCCGTTTTTTGACGGTTTATTCGGTGGTCTCTGGTTTTCACCTGGTTTTGGTTTATGCATAGAGTCTTTATTTTTGCGCTTAGCCCCCATGCGTTCTTCTTCCACTTGTAGAGACAGCTGATTCGACGTGACACTATCCCTAGAGTCCTCTGTGTCCGAAAAGCTGACTCTGGAGTTGTAGTATCTTTTGTTGCCCCTTTTGTTACGTTTTTTCAAAATGGATTTAGGTGTACTCGTACTGGCATATGCACCTTGTTCTCGTCGTTTCCAGACATAGACCTCGTCGTTCTGGTAATCGATGACATCACGCTCAAATTTCTTTCTTTTAATTGCGGTAATGTTATCTTCCATTGCTTTAACTTTCTCAGCTACAGTAGATATTTGTTGCGTGTACGTTGGCTCAGGTACCTCTTTGTGTAGTGAATCTCTAATGCCATTGATTTCTGTTTTAATATCCGTTAACAGCATTTGTTCTTGTTCTATTATCAAGCGCATCAATTTCATCGAGCATTCACTTAAGGCTTCATGCCAATTCTCTAGAAAGGTTTTTGAGTACTCGGTGGTGGGTATCTTTTTTATTCTCAACCCTCTGGGTATCATGTTCTTCTCTACATAAGAGCTTAAAGTTTCAGAATCCCACCAAATACGAGCCTCTTTCTCACACAGTTTCAGTAATTTGTCCCATAGTACAAAATCATTAGACATAGAGTCAAAGTTTGCGGAGCCAATATTAAAAATTGCAGCTGCTCGATTTCTCCTGCTATCATTTTCGGAGATATTAGTGCTTCCGGACTCTATGTCTGACTCCTCTCGTTGTGACATCTTGTAAAAAAGGGGTTTTCGATATAGGGTCTAGGATTTACGGGGAGACTACGGCTCCTGGCTATGTATAAGCACAAATAAAAATAGGATTCACCTCCACTACGTTTCCGGTCGGGTGGCCTGGTCATGTGACCGTGGAGGCGGCACCTCTTCGGTCATGTGGCTGGGTCATGTGACCGCAAGACGCGGCCTGGTTTCCGAGCAACCACACAGGAAGTAGGGCGTTTCCCCTCTCTCACTCACCCAACAGAGTACTATAAAGGTGAGCGTATTTCCATACAGCAGACAGGTTAAGATTAAGACGGGTAACCGTCGAAACGCGTCAACCGTTGTTGTCTCCTCATGTTGTTTGAATTTTATTCAATAAAGAAGAAGAATTTGGCATATTACCCCTGTGGAGTGTTTCGTTGCTGTGCCGGTTCCACGTTGTTTCACTGGAGGTACACTAGTTGCACAATCCAAAAATATGTCAACAGTCACAACCTTACCCCTGACACAACTACCATCACACAATACACAGACATCCATTATACCTCACCTGACCACTACATCGTTTCCATCCCCTTTTTTAGGGGCACAGATCCCGGGAGTCCAACTCAGGGACAGGGAGAAGTGGGGGTACAACGGGAAATAGCACCACTAGAAGCACCAAACCCCCCTAAAAACCTAGTCATGAATTTTTCCTCCAAAACACTATCTCCACAAATGCTGTCACTATTGCAAAGAGGTCTCACCTTTACCCCTACACCTCTGAGTGATAAATTTATGTGGATCAAGGACATAAATTTATTTGCCCGCAAATTAGCCTTACACAAAATGCACGTAGAGGAACAAACGGACAAAAAAATATTACAACAAAGAGAGACACAGGCACTTGAGGCACTCCTTACACTGGAGGAAGAGAATATCTCAGGCCCCTCCAGAATACAACCCCCACTCACAGACATGAGACCTAGATCCAAACACACCCCCCCTTTCTCCAAGTATCGTAATATAGAGACCTTCGTACAACTGGTCACCAACGATATAGAGAAATTGAAAATGAACAGTAAGCAACAATTTAAGAACTTAAATACGGAGGAAATCCGAGCATTGGAAACTCTACGGGCTGATCCTGACATAATAGTGAAACCCTCCGATAAGGGGGGTAACACAGTCGTCATGGACACGAAAGATTACATCGATATGGTCCAGAGACTCCTATCAGACAGACACACTTATGAGATCCTGCGTTCGGACCCCACACCGTCCTATGTCAGTGAACTAGAGCAACTCCTTTTGCAAGCTAAGAATGACAATCTTATTAGTGACAACGAACACAAGGTACTGCTTAATAAACAACCTACGCTAGCAACTTTCTATGCACTGCCCAAAGTGCATAAGGGACGCATACCTATCCCAGGAAGACCTATAGTCTCCGGTTGTGACTGCTTGACCCAACCATGCAGCACCTACATAGATAAGCTACTACAACCCTTCGTATGTTCTCTTCCCTCGTATCTACAGGATACAAAAGATATCATAAGAAAAATACAAGATTTAACTTTTACGCCTGGGATCCTTATTGCCAGTTTGGACGTAGAATCGCTTTATAGTAATATCGAGCACCAGTTAGGTCTCAAGGCGGTTGAATATTTTCTTAACACCAAGGGCATACAGTTTAGAGAGCATAATTCTTTCCTTTTGAAGCTTTTAAACTTTGTACTTACACGAAATTATTTTCTTTTTAACGGTTCCTTCTACCACCAAGTCAGAGGAACGGCAATGGGGGCGACTTGTGCGCCCTCATATGCCAACCTCTTTCTTGGATGGTGGGAGGATACCATAGTCTTCTCCGAAACATGTACCAAATATACCCAACACGTCATGTACTGGGGCAGGTACATTGACGACGTACTGATCCTCTGGGAGGGAGACAAGAACCTTTTTGAAGAATTAGTCACAGTACTTAATAACAACAACATCGGTATGAAGTTTACATCTGAAATCAGTGACACACAGATTCACTTCCTTGACCTGACTATCCATATAGATCCACAGGGACATCTCAGTACGGATATCTATCGAAAACCTACCTCCACAAATAATCTGCTCCAATGGCATAGTTGGCACCCCCAACCTCTTAAGTCAGGCATACCCATTGGTCAGTATCTCAGAGCACGTAGAAACTGCTCCGATGAGAAGACTTTCAAACAGGAGTGTGACAACTTATACTCAAGATTTAGAAGCCGGGGATACCCCAAAAAATGTCTTTTTAAAGCTTATGCCCGAGCCAAACGTACAGAAAGGAATACTTTAATTCATGATCAGAAACAACATCCTGAACAACAAATTATCAGATGCATTGGCACTTATGATGCCTACACTGATACAATCAAACAGATCATGCGTAGATACTGGCCCATTCTTACCGCCGACCCAGATCTTAAAATGAAACTCAATGACAGACCAACAATAACATACCGTCGGGGTCCCAACCTTCGAAACCTTCTTGTACATAGTCATTTCAGCAATACCCCCTTACCTTCTTCAAGACCTACCAACAAAATAGTGGGGTCCTACCCCTGTGGGACCTGTGCATTTTGCCCACTTATGCCTAAAACCAAAACTTTTACCAACCCGGCTAACGGTGAAACTATCACTATCAGACGCTTTATGAACTGCAAAAGCACAGCAGTAGTCTACGTGGCACAGTGCACATGCCCACGCATCTATGTGGGCAAGACCGTACAACAACTACGGAGGAGAATTTCTAGCCATATAAGTTCTATCACCACAAATAAGGATACCCCTATTTCCAGACACGTACGATTACACCATGATGGCAAGGCCAGTACCCTCAAGTTTTGGGCTATCGATCAGGCTGAAATGGGGCCCCGACAAGGCAATATCGATCGTAGACTTCTACAACTAGAAGCCAGATGGATCCACAAACTGAAATCCCTGAGCCCTATGGGCCTTAACGAAGGATTTACCGTTTCAGCATATCTCTAATGAATATTGTCGAGTATATACTTTTAAGCATCATTTCATTTTTCATCTTACATTTCTTATTACCCATCAACTTAGGTTTATGTAAGCCCTAACGCAATGCTCATTCTAAGGGAAACACTGTTCCCCCTTTCCACTCCCATTCCTCCATCCCATTCTGTGATAACACCCACGCTATACGTGACTCTGATGGCTCAATCACTTCCATCTGACATCTCGCCCATTTACATTGACATCTGAGGTTTACTATAATTTACATCTACTCTACTCTATTGCCTGGTAAAATTGATACACTACCCATGGTCACCTATAAAATACGTACCCATAAGAGTGATGTCTTCCAATCGCTTCTTTCTATGACCTAAATATCAACATACTTACCTCAGTGCAGCCTCTCCCCCCATCAATTACACATGTAACATTACGCAGTTTCTGTCTCTCACATTATATCTTGGCATACGCGCATAACGATATTTATTCCTTACTATGAGAATGAGGGAAATCATAGGCACCCATGACCTTAAAGCGCGACTATGCGCACTAAGTCCAGGAGCATGCGTACAGCGATCGCAATGTGTGCGCACCAAGTCCAGGAGCGTGCGCACAGCGATCGCTATATGTGGCCATTGCAATAAGTCCAGGCGCATGCGCAAAGTGTTATAAACAATCGGCCGTTTAGCATAATCAGCTGACATAGTCAGCTGACGCGCATGGTCACATGACCACAAGGGCCGCTCGTGACGTCGATGTCGAGCCCGGTAATACCTTCCTACATTGGGCGTTCTCCTCTGATATTAGAGCCAATCAGTATCCACCAATGGGAGGCTCACCCACAGTGTCGCCCCCATTGGTTTAAAGAATGGTAAGTGGGAGGGGTTATCCCCTTTATAAGTTCGGCGTTTCCGCACCGCACACACTAATAGCCCTACCCCTGATGAAGCCAGCGTAGCTGGTGAAACATGTCGGGGGGCTAAAAGTGCGATCTCTGTTTTAACTAGCAGTTAGGTCAGGCTCGGCATCAGTGTTATGTTATATTTATGGACAGAGCACATTGATCCCTCAGGGACAGTTCAGAGAGGATAGCTCAGAGAGGACAGCTAACTACTCGGCATTTGATACACCACTGACAGTGGGAATCGGACATTATCCCACTGTCAATCGATATATATTTGCTAATACAGCATTCCCTACTGAGCCCCTCGAGAATGACTGATTCCCCGCCTACTACAATGGCTAAATGTATTCTATCATGTATTCTATAGCGATATAGTTCTTTGTCCCTTAGGTCATTTAGTGCATAAACACTGTACATGACTATTTAGCCCACCCTATAGGGGCAATATACTTCTGACTCCTTGAGCCTACCTACTGTGTTTTTAATACACATTTTTCCCTTGAGCATTTCTTGTAGCATAGCTACTACCCAACCTTCTTAACTCTGTGATTAATAAATGTTAAGTTTTATTCACATGAACACCATTTACTGATTTGTCCGGATATGGGTATTTTTTGCTGCCAATGGCAGTTTAAGTTCTTTCTGAGTTAAACTCCCTGCCGTGACAATTGGTCCATTTCTTATGTAAATTTTTTTAGTTTTTAAAACCAAACGATGCTATCCTATTGCTATGGCTATTTTCTAGCCAAGTATGAAAGCACACTACTATGCCAGATGAGATGACGCTGAGTTATGAAAAAAATAAACGTAAAATACAAAAGGAAATGGCAGACTGTGCCTAATTGAAATACAACCCTGGGCCCTAATAAATTTTCCCACTTCGGTCTTTGCGATGGATATGTGCGTCACTAAGCGCAAAACACAGTGGTCGCAAGTCTCACTACAAATTGCTCACAATTTGCTAGTAGATGCACTGCAGCAACTACAGCCACCAGCAGATCAACCAGAAATCAAATATATATAACGCTACTGTAGGCGTAAGTAAGACGTTTGGATTCTCCTATGGCTATTTTCTAGCCAAGTATTAAAGCACACTGCTATGCCAGATGAGATGACGCTGAGTTATGAAAAAAATAAACGTAAAATAAAAAAGGAAATGGCAGACTGTGCCTAATTGAAATACAACCCGGGCCCTAATAAATTTTCCCACTTCGGTCTTTGCGATGAATATGTGCGTCACTAAGCGCAAAACACAGTGGTCGCAAGTCTCACTACAAATTGCTCACAATTTCCTAGTAGATGCACTGCAGCAACTACAGCCACCAGCAGATCAACCAGAAATCAAATATATATAACGCTACTGTAGGCGTAAGTAAGCCGTTTGGATTCTCCTATGGCTATTTTCTAGCCAAGTATTAAAGCACACTACTATGCCAGATGAGATGACGCTGAGTTATGAAAAAAATAAACGTAAAATAAAAAAGGAAATGGCAGACTGTGCCTAATTGAAATACAACCCCGGGCCCTAATAAATTTTCCCACTTCGGTCTTTGCGATGGATATGTGCGTCACTAAGCGCAAAACACAGTGGTCGCAAGTCTCACTACAAATTGCTCACAATTTCCTAGTAGATGCACTGCAGCAACTACAGCCACCAGCAGATCAACCAGAAATCAAATATATATAACGCTACTGTAGGCGTAAGTAAGACGTTTGGATTCTCCTATGGCTATTTTCTAGCCAAGTATGAAAGCACACTACTACTATGCAAGATGAGATGACACTGAGTTATTAAAAAAATAAACGTAAAATAAAAAGAAACTGGCAGACTGTGCCTAATTGAAATCAAACCCCTAATAAATTTTCCCACTTTGGTGTTTGAGGTGGATATGTGTGTCACTAAGAGCTAAACACAACGGTAGCAAGTCCCCCTGCTAATTCCTCACAATATGGTACTAGCTGCACTACTAGTGCCAGCAAGCCCAGCCACAAGCAAATAAAAAAAAAAAGTATAACGTTATTGTAGCCCTAAGAAGGGCTGTTGGGTTGTTGTAGAATCACTCCTGCCTAACAGTAAGCTAATAGAACACCCTAACGCTTTCCCTGACCAGCAGCAGCTCTCTCCCTAACGGCATCCAGACAGAGAATGATCCGAGCAGCGCGGGCAGCGGCTAGTCTATCCCAGGGTCACCTGATCTGGCCAGCCAACCACTGCTATCTACGTGTAAGGGTACCACGTCATGCTGGGTGGAGTGCAGAGTCTCCTGGCTTGTGATTGGCTCTGTTTCTGGCCGCCAAAAAGCAAAACGGCGGGAGCTGCCATTTTCTCGAGCGGGCGAAATACTCGTCCGAGCAACGAGCAGTTACGAGTACGCTAATGCTCGATCGAGCATCAAGCTCGGACGAGTATGTTCGCACATCTCTAATTACAGTATATAAACATCATGTAAATGCACATTCGGTATTTACACAAATACACACAAAAAAAATATATACACATCATGTGTATGCACCTACAGTATATAGACAGCATATATACAAACACTTACATACAGTACATACATGCTAGATACATATACACTTACAGTCCAGCAGTCTTCTTATCTTCATCTCCTGCTGTCACTTCTCCTTATAGGTGAGGGAAGAAGATCACAGAAGCTTCTAAGCACATGGTGGAAGTATAGCCGTGGCTATACTTTTCTCTGGTCGATATGGTACTACCATAAATATTATTCATTTTTATTGTGAAATCTTTCCATTGGACACACAGACATCAAGTGCCGGAGTGATTTGCATCTTTTTTGCTTAAGCATCTATGTCGTGGTCCGGACACATTGCTTGAGCACGGTGTCGTCTATGCTGGAGGTGAGCCGTTGAATATCTTTTATACATGGAGGAAGTAGATGGCAGGAGATTCCTAGTCCAGCTCTACTGACACGCCTTCCCTTCGATCGGAATTTCTTCTCTGAACCTACAACGGTTTAGCATTTAGTGAACTGGTGTTCTGGAAGAGAGCAAAATATCTACATACTGTGCTGCACGTATTCTACTCCATTCTTTTCAGTGTGTCAAGTCCCGTTTGTGGGCCCCCTTAACACTCCAGGCCCTGTAGCAGCAGACGTTACGCCCCTGACGTTATGCCCCTGAATCTGACTGTGGATAGGCTTTAAAGGGTTTGTCCAAGTTCTTGAAAAAAACTAAAAGTGGCCGGGAGAGGGCTGCTTAAAAAAAATAAAGTCCTACTTACCTTCCGGTGCCCTCCGGTATCCAGCGCTGCTGTCACTCTGGTCCGGGTGCCATGTAAACAAACATGGCCGCCGGAGCAGCGCAGGGCTCAGTTTCCGGCCGGCCGTGGCCGGGCATGCCTGTCCGTCCCTATACACAGCATTGTGTATGGGGGCCGGAAGGTTGTCGAGTTCAGCGCTGCTCCGGCGGCCATGTTTGTTTACATGGCGCCCGGACCGGAGTGACAGCAGTGCTGGATACCGGAGGGCACCGGAAGGTAAGTAGGACTTTATTTTTTTTAAGCAGCCCTCTCCCGGCCACTTTTAGTTTTTTTCAAGAACTCGGACAACCCCTTTAATTTTGCCATCCATTATGTGACAAGAACTCCATTTGTAAAACTACATGAAATATGGATGACATAGAACAGTGTTACAGCTGGAGCTATTCCTCTCAACCTCACCATACACACGCCAATCATATTTGTGTTTGCAGCAGGTATTAGTTCACTTCTACACACTTCCTGTTGATGGCTTATCTGCCCTTGAGTGGTCATATCGCAACTCATTATTTTATCATAATATCCTTAGAGAAACAATTACTTTGCTCTGTAATAATGTACAGTATTACCAAAATTCTGCTCTGTTTTTCAGATGTAAGTATCCTACAGACTAGTTTAGATCTTGGGTGATCATCATACACAAGTCCTTTTCCTAAGAGGGGTGGACAGTTAAACTCTTCTAAAATTCTAAAAATATGGGCAATTACCATATATTCTCGAGTATAAGCCTAGTTTTTCAGCACAAAAAATGTGCTGAAAACCCAAACTCGGCTAATACGCGAGTAAAAAAAAATATAGGTTTTACCAGGTTTTTGTTGTAAAATTAAGGGGCCTCGGCTTAAATGAAGTAAGTTTTAATAGAAATTAAAGAGAAAAACTAAAGTTGGTGTCATGCTCAGAAGACTTTCAAAGTTGGTGTAGGGTGGATGGATAACTGAAAGTTGAGCTTTGTAAAATCAAAGAAGCTTCCCTGAGTTTTTTTAAAAAAAAGATCTAGTTTGGGTCCACATCTATTCAGTCTGAACCCATTTTGCTCAAATAGTCCTAAAGAAATCGATACATACATGGAGTCCCGGGGGGTTACGTATAAGATAGGTTCTATAGGTTTGTTCTTAAGTTGAATTTTTATGTAAGTTGAAACTCTATATTTTATAATTGTAGATCCACACAAAATGTGGTCAAGGATTATCAATAAAGCTTCGTTACAGACAATTTACAGCTGATCATTGAAGCCTGGGAATATAATAAAGCTTCCAGAGAGCTTCACCAGTGGACCAGAGGTCACAGTGGGCCGAGGGTTCCCTCTTTAACTAGGGGTCGTTTAAGTCGGGTGTCCTTAAGTAGGGAACAACCTGTAATGATAATTATTAAATCAGTAAAGCCTCCTTGTTATATTAATATTTTTTACAAATCTTTTAATTTTCCCTCATCCATTCCCCTTCCTCAAGCTCTGGGATGAATGACAGCAGAAGCTAGCCACCAATTTATAAGAGTTGTCCTACACTCATCTGAAAAGATTCTGATTAAACTTGGTTTCTGAAAAATGATTCGTCCAGAAGCTATGCATAGATTCACTTGGAACGGAAAAGTTACAAAGCAGAGATGCCCATCTAGATACAGATACAGATCCAAAATCAAAGACAATGACCACCAAGATTTACCAGTATAGAATCCAATAACAGATAAAAATTTCTGGATTTTCTCAAAAATCAGCTAAAATCTTGACTAAAAGATGGTGACCTCAGTAAAAACTTGTTGGAACTATGGCATTGATTCCATTAATTAGTATAACAAAGCAGAAGGTGCACCACAAGGATACCACATGGACAACCATGGGCCACTACTAACCAGGCAACCTCTTCATGGCCTTAATTTCTCCAAACCCTTCTTTCCAGGAACTGCTGTCACTGATAGTATCTTCGACGTTGCTCCATTTGATCTGGTGCTTTGCTTTATTTTCTTATGACTTTGTTATACATTCGTCTAGATTTTACAGTTAAGGATAAACAAAGAAAGATTGTTCTACGCTCTGTTATTTTTTTTGTCTTTTCAAGGAAGCAAAAGAACAAAAACATCTAATAATGGTGAAAGCCAAAAGTATTTTATTCTTGATTCACCAGTGGTAATGAGTCAGATCTGAATTGGCGTGGAAAAGAACTGCTTTGCCCAAAAGCTGAGCGCAAAATGAGTCATCTTACTCCAAGCAACAATATATCTTCCAATATAACTGGCAAAACATTACAATTTATATAAAAAAATAAATCTTATATTTATTTCCTGAATAGCTATGAACTTCATAATTTCCCCTGTTTTACTGCACAAAGCATCTAATATATTCATTTAATGATGCTCTGGGAAAACGAACAACGTTCAATTCTGCCCTTTCATTTTCTGTAAAAACTTGGCATTTAGGACCTGATGAATTTGTCTTCATGAGTTTATTAAACGTTCTATGTGTATCTCTTTGCAAATTCAAGTTTACTTCCGAAATGTTCAGAGAAATGGTACGAAACATTTTACATTTTGAGATTTTTTTCATGCCTCCCTCCTTACCCTTCTTCTTGAACAGCATATGTTGAAGTTTATGGAGCAGGATGATCAGCTTTTCTGACTATCATGATTTTGTGATACTCTGTCAAGATCTCGGACCTCTTGTACTAGATGTGTTAAAAAATAATCTACCATCTGGAATCTACTTACCAACGGATGCGTCATCCAGAACTTGCATGTTATGTTCCAATGTATGGCCTTCTATGTCTGTAAAATTAAATTTTTATAATACAGACAGGACATACAGGATATTAAGGTTTGTTCTTAAGTTGAATTTATATGTAAGTAGGAACAGATATATTTTATTATTGTAGCTCCAGACAAAAAGTTTACTTGTCCCAGTGATAATTGGATTTTCAAAATTTTTTGCTGTCATGGGACCAAGGATTATCAATAAAGCTTCATTACAGACACTTTACAGCTGATTATTGCAGTCTGGGACTACAGTGAAGCCTCCAGAGAGCTTCACCAGAGGTCACAGGGGGCCGAGAGGTCTGTCTGTAACTAGGGGTCGTCTTAAAGTTAGGTTTCCTTAAGTCAGGGACAGCCTCTATGTAAATTAAGTGAGGGATAATATGGGCATGATAGAGCCGCTGCAAGCTCTGGGGGCTATGGTCATTACCCACCCCCTAAAAGATTCCCGCGGTGGCACGAGATCAACATCGGATGTGCGAACCCATGCCATTGGCACAGAAGACATGGAGAATTCCCTGGAGCCGGTAGCGAGGGAGTTACTGCACAAAGGGGCATCTCCTCAGAGCTCCAGGGGAGCATGTAATAGCCATAGCCCCTGGAGATCACAGTAGCCCCTGCACTTAATTTACATATTATTAAACATCAAGATAGACATACATTGGAATATTAAATACAAGTTTGGGATGATGCTGCCCAGGGAAATCTACCACTGGATCTACTTTGGCAAATGGATTCCATATGGTAGATTCCCTTTAAATATCCCAACTAGCCAGTACTATGGAATCAGGTCTGGGAGGGGCAGTCTTAGACAATTTGCTCTCTTTTTGCTTGCTATTCCCTATTTTCTAAATCACTTACACCTGCTTGAGGAGTTGTTTGACTTTCACCATAAGAAGGATAGCATGAAATCTTTATAAGTATTGTGTCACAGATAGTAAACTATTTCCATAGAATGTCATTCCAAAATCTGCTCCACTATGTATAGTACACCATTTGAAATTAAGACCAATACCGTCACTGCTATATAAGGTATTGCATGGGTCTCTTTTTGTTTTATGAATACGGGTCGCCTACCTATTGATGTCAGTAGCGAGTCAGTATCCTACCACTGGAGATGAGCAACTTTACCAGAAACATAAAAATCACAGAGGTCTCAGCATTGGGTGGGTTCCATAGATAAAACTAAAAACATTTTATTGAATCATGGCACCACATTTTTCACAAATGCAGCTAGTGACAGGTTCCCACCGAGCCCCATTAACTAAATGCTACCCTTCTTTTAGATAAAAATAAATTCCCTCAGATGGCATCAGCAGCGAGAGAGGGAATGTCCGACAGAGTGCCGCGGCTCTCATGCCCCAAGGTCATCTTAGGTCTTTTACCAACTAGTATTTGTAATCACTAAAGGACCTCAGCTGACATTGCTACATTGTTAAGATTACTTTCTCATATAGAGAAAGAAAAATTATAAAAATAATGGTTCCTGAATGGCAGCAACTTATTTTGTAGATAATGGCCCAGATTTATGAAAGCCCCAGTGCCAGTTTTCTGTCGGACTTTCGCACGTTCTTTTATCTGCAAACTCCTTGCACATGTGTTTAAGAAGTGTCCGAGACACATTTGAGGCGCATGTTGCACTATACCCAGACGCAACACACAATTCTGCACATAAAAAGGCTTTATGGTGTTCAGTCGGACTGTGCGCCACATTCAATATGCAAAGTCAGAATTGTGTTGCACACCCCATGCTAAGGGCGCACTCTGTTGGAGCAGGGGGCGATAGATTCATGAAGAGCGGGAGCCATAAATCATGAATTTGGTGCCCTCTGCACACTACACAGGCAAACTGCACATAGTACAGACTGCACTGTTCTTAGTAAATGTGCCCCAATATGTGTAAGTGTGCATAAGCTCACCAGGGGAGACTCCCCATTTCTACCTACACGACCCTAGGTATAGGAGGGGTTTGAGGAATCCTGATAATGAATAGTGAGAACATTTAGTTAAAATCAGAAATGGACCCATGATTTTTTCTTTCAGGCACTCTTGTATACCTATTATAATATATACTTGGGGTGTTTATGAGATTAGTAACAAGAGATTGCATCTGTTCTTGTAGTTGCGCCTGGACTGAATAAATAAGGCTAAACTGTAAAACCAAATACTGCCCTTAAACCAGAAGGGTGCTGTTTGACTCCTAGACAACCCCTTTAAGACTGTAACAGAATTTTTATTTAAACTGTGTGAGAGAAAAAACTTGATAAAAGCATCTGACAAAGATGTAAATGAAATCATATCATCTTATTTACTGAGTCATAAAACCACCAAAAGTTCAAAATAATGTCAACTAGCAAAAACATGAGCAGGACATCTCTACTTAAACTATTTTGTCAACTATTTTGTATTTTGCAGCGCTGTGTAATCTGTGTGCACCATATAAATAAAGAACTGTTATTATTATTAAGTGGTAGGTTACAATTGGTCGATTCCAAAGTGCAAGAATGGAGATAAAGACCAGACAATACAAACACAGAACAGCAATCAAAAATAAAGGTCAAATTCACTAGGACAATGCAGTACAGTAGTGGAAAGGTTGATCATAAAACAGGCAAAGGAATCCAAAACCCAGAGAACAACATAAATGCCGGCAAACAAGACTTATATCGAGCACAGGTGAAAATGCAGGCAAACCTTATATGAGAGGCCTGGGCCAGAATGCCATTGGACCAGTTCTAGACAAAGCAGACTAGCAGAGGGGAAGTGTGAGTGGAGGAAGATTCTGTCCATCTCAGCTAAATTAACTGTTTGCAACTTAGACCAAACTGTGAGTGGTGGAAATGAATTAAGAAAGCCAGGAAAGGAGTCATTCAGCTTAGCAAGAACTAAAAGAACCTAAGAACAAAATCACTCTCATCAGCACAACCTCAGACAAACTTTACGGACAGAGGATGGTGCTGAAGCCTGAACAGAGACATATGCTAATATATCCTTTATCGACTATGTTTCAGGAAAAAATGGACACAGAATTTAATATAAATTTGTGATACAATTCTTCCATATTGGGGGTCATTTACTAAGGGCCCGATTCACGTTTTCCCGACGTGTTACCTGAATATTTCCGATTTGCGGCAATTTTCCCTGTATTGCCCTGGGTTTTTGTCACACGCGATCGGATTTTGGCGCATTGGCGCTGGCATGCACGCGACGGAAATCCGGGGGGGGGGGGGGGCGTGGCCGAACGAAAACCCGACGGATTCGGAAAAAACGCCGCATTTGAAAAACCGAAAGTGTTGCGGAGCTTGCACTTACCCTCATCCAGGATAGGCCGGTGTATTTCAGTGCGTTCCGATGCTCTTCAGCGCAGCAGCGCCACCTGGTGGACGTCGGAGGAACTGCCTTAATGAATCCCGGCCGGACCCGAATCCAGCGCAGAGAAGGCGCTGCTGGATCGCGAACGGACCGGGTAAGTAAATCTGCCCCATTATGTTTTGCTCAGCTTCTATAAACTTCACCCAAGGTCAACTACATATCCATTTTCCAGCAGGATACCTTAGGTCACATTTTGCACCCCCCTATGCCGTTGACATTACTTTTACATTTTTGCTGATTTCATGTACAATATCAGCAGGAATGCCTGTGTATACTAGTGCAGATAAAAGTGCACATAGGAAACCACACATCACTCATACGTGCTGCGGTCAGCAAATCTTTAAGTTAGGCTCGCCACAAATGTATTATTTATGTCCTAGATATTAATAGCAAATATTATCTAATTTACCATCTGCTAAGGTAAATACAGCATCAAAATTATACATGCTGCAGCAACATAAGATTTTAGTCTGTTGATATGGGTTGTAAAACTAGAGTGAATTTACAGTCGACTTCATGAATTGGATCTCAGAGATTTGCTCGCACTTTTTAGGGCACCATTATGTTTGTCACTGACTCCCCCTTTTCTTCCACTCTCGTGGCACTCACAGCTTTATCAGATGGGTTGTAGGTTCCTTGTTATATACAGATCTGCTGTATATTCCTCACTGATATGTCTTCCTATTGCTTTATTTGTGTGTAATTGCATTTACATCTGCCACTTGTCTGCATGTCTCCACTCAGAAGAATGACTGAGCAGATCATCAATTGATACTTAGAGAATATAGTATTACAAATAATCGACTCCGATATCCAGTTTCCAATTTTGAAATCTTTATTCTATATGTATGTCTAATTTAGGGAACCATTTGTATTGAAAATTATGTGGAATCAGCAAGCAACATGTTATAGAGCAGGAGGAGCTGAGCAGATTGTCCTATCTGCAATCAACCTACAGAGCTGGAGGTGCTGAGCAGATTCTATATAGTGTCCTATCTGCAGTGAGTATATTATAGAGCAGGAGAAGTTGAACAGTTTGTATATAGTGTCTTATTTGTAGACAGCATAACATAGAGCAGGAGAAGCTGAGTAGATTGTACACAGTCTCCTTTCTGTAGTCAACATATTATTGAGCTAGAAGGAGCTGAGCAGATTGTACACAGTGTCCTATCTGCAGGCAGCATGTTATAGAACAGGAGGAGCTGAGCAGACTGTACACAGTGTCCTATCTGCAGACAGCATGTTATAGAGCAGTAGGAGCTGAGCAGATTATACATGGTGTTCTGTGTGCACATATCATGGTATAGTGCAGGAGGAGCTGATCAGATTGTACATAGTGTCCTATCTACAGGCAGCATGTTATAGAGAAGGAGGAGCTGAGCAGATTGTACATAGTCTCCTATTTGAAGGCAGCAGGTTAGTGATCAGAAAGAGCTGAGCAGGTTGTACATAGTGTCCTATCTGCAAGCAGCATGTTATAAAGCTGTACATATATTCTGGTCATAGTTCGTCTTCCAGTTCTTTCAGTTCAAAAAGATGCAAACAATTCAGAGTAATAATGCAAATTCACTCCATCTAATAGCTGACATAATATAAGATGATGAGATTGTAGCTTTCACTCTATATATGTTCTGTCTCAAATATCCAGTGACTGATACATGGATACATATAGCGGTTCTGCCAAAGGCACTTGAGAAGGTAATGGCTTTAGCTGTCTTAGTAACCCTAACATATAGTGTGTGTGTGTGGGGGGGGGGGGGGGTGGCGGGGAAGGGGGTTCAAATATATTCCAACAATGGGCCAGGTCAAGGGTAAACTCAAAAAGATACACATGACATATTTTGATGTTTGGAAGGTCTGTTCATGTTATTTAGCAAAAAGCGTGTAGTCGGAAAACCACGCATGCGCAGTTAAGCTGCACCCACATAGCACCACTTGCACCCACATAGGTACCTCATAAAGGGTAATTGGGGGCACTAAACCCCTGGTCCATAAGGACCTGTGGGTGGTTTAGTGCCATGGATCTCCTTGACAGGTTCTCTTTAAATAAAACTATTGCAACTGAAAACCAAAAACAAACAAAAAACAAATAAATAAAAAATGACAATTAAATGAAAAGTGTCATAATAAATCACATTAAAGGGGTTTTTAAGTCACAACAAGTTATTCTCTATTCACCGTATTGGGGATTACTTTCTGATCGGCAGGACTGCCAAGGATCCCTCATTGCATCCTAAATGAGCAGAGTTTGGACATATGTGCTGCTGCTCCTTTCATGGCTATCGGCCATCTCAGTCATCATCATAGACATGAATAGAGCAGCAGGGCACATACGTGATCTGTTAATTTGAAGTACAATGTACCCCCATTCTCTTAATTGTGGCCATCCTGCCACTAGACCCAATGGATCAGCAAGTTATCTACCATCCTGCAGATAGGGTAAAACTTGATTTTTCATGTGACAACCCCTTTAAGGGTATTTTATTTATTTTTTATGGCTTTACCAAGCAATAATTCATATGTAGTAACGGCTTAAAGGAAATCCCCCATCAAAATCCATAAACCAGGGTCACTTACACATAGAACCAGGCACCGTGACTGTGATAATTTTCTTATATTTGTTATCCATGTCCTCCATACTTCTAAAATCAACTAAAATTATTCTAATGAGCCTGAAGGGTATTACCATAACCCCTCCACACTGTAGCTTCCCAGACACTGTGCAGGAGAACTTCTCTCTCTGACTGTGTGCCGAAACTTCCTCTGCTGCAGTGAGATTACATCAGGGAGGGGGAAATTGCGAAGGAAGCATGGGGGAGGATGAGACAGTAGATAAAGCAAAGAAGGGCTCTGGTAACACCCCTAGGAGCCTTTTAGGCAAATTAGCATCATTTTAAAAGTTGATTTTAGATGGAAGGAGGCCATAGATAACAAATATAAGAAGGTTTCCGCAGTCAGGGTGCCTGGATCTATGAGTAACGGTCCCTGGTTTATCATGATGGATTTGGATGGTAGTTTTCCTTTAATGTTATAGAAAACAATACTATATTTATTAAATGGGTAAACTCTCTATATATTAAATACCTAACTACATATATACATAATATAGCTAAACACAAAGGCTAACCATGAATTGCACAGTAAGTTGCCAGAATGTTAAAGTTTGTTAGCTCTGGATGTTCTTACTCCACAACCTTAGGGTGTACCCTTGAACAATCATTTATTTAAAGCTTTTATATGAGTTCTGGATATTTTTGGAGTATTGCCACATATTATGTAAAACTGATTTTGTTGGCAAGGTATGAAAATACATTCTACCACCATATTCATCCTGCCTTGCCTTAAATCCTCGTAATATGTGATTAGAAGAGAACTGGAAAAATAACCGCACAGTTTTACCTACATCAAATACACAATGACATTCCACAGATACCTTGAGCTAAAATCTTAAGTCGTTTCAATCATTTTACATCTGACTAAAATACGAAAATAGCCCTGTAAATCTGCACATTTTCCGTACAGTTCAACTTATTTCAGCCTGGTCCAAGTTTTTTCTTTCTTCTGTAGATTGAAGGTCATGTAAAGGTTGGTGGTCGAAGGGATTTTTATCCAAGGAAAAAAGAGATAGAAACAGTAGGGAGCACTTTCCACCACTGTGTTGTGCCGAGTAGTCCCTGGCAGAATTCTCTGTTTTTTAGGGTCTCTGTAAGATAGCCTTAGGTGGATTTCTTCTGCTGGATATATTACTGAGAAACATTTCAGGTCGCAACATCAAAGAGCTTGTCTCAAAGAATTCCAAGCCATCCTTCTACTGGCACGCAACGCTGGTACCCATGTACCCACAGCACTCCAAGGTCTGTTGGAGATGTGTGGACGTGGAGGACACTCTGTTTCGTATTTGGTGGAGGTGTCGTTGATTGACTTTTTTGGAAGGCTAAGGGGAATGTGTTGCCACTTTTCATTTTGACTTTGATTAATACCAGAAAACAAAACATACCGGTGTTTTCTATGTAGATTTTTTTTTAAAGTACGATTTATACATACTTTCTTTTTCTATGATTTCTTTTTCTTTGATACGATTGTGCTGAATCATTGAGGTCTATGGAGAGGTTTCTCGAAACGCTCTGTGGAGATAATCTATGACAATATGAATAGCCAGTAGTGCAGGCCAATAGGGCTAGTTTTTTTTTTATAGGAGTGACATTTTTATTGGAATCCTGTCTGTGCTGTAAATGGGGTGTCTTCTGTATTGCAAACCCCTAAAGAAATACCATGTTAGCATAGTAAGTTATTAAGATCCATAATAAAGGTATGACATTTCTTATACCTTCTGTCGTATAGTGGATTTTGTGCTATAGGTGAGATTTATCAATGGGTTGCTAGTATTGTTGAGGGGACCTGAACTGCAAAACTTAGGTCTGTACTAAATTTGCAGGTACAGGTCCCTGAACCGGAACCTCAGCCAGAAATTCCGGTTCAGGGGTTACCCAGAAAAGCTGTTTGATGGGCTGCTCAGTGGCCCTTCAACACATTTGTATCTTGATTTAAGGATATTTGAAGAGAGTTCATTGGTGGTAGCCCCTTCAAACACCCATGGGTAACACCTGTGATTGGTGCTAGCACAAATCGTGGGTGTTGACCCTTTAATTGCTACCAGTAAAACCGCCAGTGGCATATAAATGCTGGCAGTGCAATCACATTTAAATGCCTGAGATAATTTTGGGTTCGGGTACCCAAAATGAATTTTTGTTCAAGGTTCCGACGAAGTTGACAAACTCAAACCTGAATGGATCCACTCATCCCTTGTTGCTAGTAACAGTCCAAAGCAAACATCCTTACAAGATGTTGGCCGGAGGTTCACATTTTTTAACTATAGCTTTTGAATACAGCTCTTCACGAGTGTCTGAATTAAGACCTAGGATTTTTCCCTAGGAACATGCTGAATCCCATGATAAACCTGAAAACATGAAAAATGATTAGTACTGGCATGACGCACCCGGTACACAGCTTAGCAAATGCTAACACTATGAGTAGGCCTCCAGAGATATGGAATTTTGGTAAAAGAAGTGTATTGAGATTATTTGGTACTGTACTGTAACCTAAAGTGATATTTTCAGTTATTGCTGAGTTTTCCTTTAGTGCTGGATATTTGGGGGGCATTTATTATCGACTTTCAAACAGAAAGCAGGCATTTTTTTTTTTTACCTTTGCAGCACCTCTTGTGCCTTATTTATGAAGTGGAATATTGGTGCTTTTACGACACTCACAACTTGTTCTTTTTTTGGGTGCAAAATTGCACCTAAAAGCTGGTCTAGGGAGTTCTATTTCACCTTCATAAATGGGGACATTCTTTATTTATATAGCGCACACAGATTACACAGCGCTGCACAGTGTTTGCCAAATCAGTCCCTGTCCCCAATGGGGCTCACAATCTAATCATCCAGTTTGTTTTGGAGTGTGGGAGGAAACCGGAGGACCCGTAGGAAACCCACGCAAACACAGAGAACATACAAACTCTTTGCAGATGTTGACCTTGGGACTTGAAACCAGGTCCACAATAGGCAGTTTGCATGTGGAGTGTGCAGAGTGCTCTAGATTAATCAAAACTTCATGAATATGGTGCCCCCTGCACTGCTCGGGAAGTGTGCACCTTTATTTTTTATTGTGCACCTTATTCATGCTGCACTAAGCTCTAACTCACCCATTTAGGTGCACATTTTTTCTGTCTTGTCAGACACAGTGCACCCGTGACACAAAACTGCCACAGACACTTTATAAATACATAGTATCATAGTTTATACGGTTGAAAAAAGACACTTGTCCATCAAGTTCAACCAAGGAAGGGAAGGGATTGCATGAGGAAGGGATTTAGGGGAAACAATTCTATATGACATTACCATTAAATGTTATTTAGGTGTAAGAAGGCATATAGACCCTTCTTGAAGCTCTCCCTGCTGTGACCAGCACCTGAGGCAAGCTATTCCACAGATTGACAGTTCTCATAGTAAAAAAGCCCTGTCTCCTCTGGTGATTAAACCTTGATTTCTCCAGACGAAGACAGTGCCCCCTCGTCTTTTGATTTGATTTAACCTGAAACAATTTACTACCATATTTTTTTGTATGGACCATTCATATATTTATTTATATAAATTAATCATCTCCCCTCGTACTAGTCTCTTTTCCAGACTAAATAAATCAAGTTGTTTTAATCTTTCTTCATAACTGAGACCCTCCATACCTCTTATAATTTTTGTGGTTCTTCTCTGAACCCTCTTCAGCACCAGGGCTTCCTTTTTATGGACCGCTGCCCAGAACTGGACAGAATATTCCAGGTAAGGCCGAACCAATGCCTTGTACAGTGGTAATATTACATTCCTATCACGAGAGTCCATACCACTTTTGATACATGACAAGATCCTACTGGCTTTAGAGGCAGCTGCTTGACATTGCATGCTGTTATTCAATGTATGATCTTGTACCCCCAGGTCCTTCTCAACAAGGGACTCTCCCAGATTTACTCTCCCAAGGACATATGTTTCCTGTGGATTATTAGCCCCCAGGTACATAACCTTACATTTATCCACTTGAACCTCATTTTCCAAGTGGACGACCAAACACTCCAAGTCACCCTGCAGCCTATGAACATCCTCCATAGAGTGTATTACACTACACAGCTTGGTGTCATCAGCAAAAATAGACACAGTGCTATTAATTCCCACCTCTATATCATAACATATGCAGACAGTTTGCACATTCTTTTCAGTGTAAGTCAGACAGAAAACTGGTCCAAAAACTTGAATAAATGTGGCCCATTGTTTATGTTTATATGAATTTAATGTTAAAGGGGTATTCTCGTCTCGGCATTCACATTCAGTTTCATTAATCTGCCATATATAAACATTTCTTCAATTGGATGTTATTAAAAAAAATGATCCTGTGTGAAGATAATTTCTCATAAATGTAGTCATGTTGTCCCTTAGAAACGAGATAACTTCCTCGGATACGACCACGTCACACTCTGGCAGCGGTGGCCAGACATGCGCTATAGAGTCCTGCCGGACCACCAGGATTCAGCAATCATTACCACAGGACGGCTGTGTGACATAACTACCGGACATTTCATATACAATAACCTTTTGTTTCTTTGTGCACTCACTCCAGCAGAGGTGGCCGTATCCGAGGAAGCCATCTTGTTTCTAAGGGACAAAATGACTACATTTATGGAAAATTATCTTCACACGGGAAAATTTTTTTTAATAACATCCAATTGAAGAAATGTTTATTAATGGCAGATTAATCAAACTGAATGTTAATGCCCATATGAGAATACCCCTTTAACTTCACATCAGTGGTACCAGTCAATAAAATCCTGCCAATAATGATTAGATAATTGCTGTACAATGATCTCTATAGAACATGAAGTGGAAGAGGGTAAAGGGTTATTCCAGGAATTGGCATGATTCATATACAAATGGGTCCTTAAATATAAGCTAATATTTAATTAGTTGTTATTAAAAATTTTGCTCCCCTGTATTGTATGATGACATACACTATAATGAAGGATTAAAATGCTACTGGCTCTTTATTCAGTCAGTTGATTTTTTTCGCACTGAGCAGACACAGGACAGAAGATGGCCGCTGGTCACATGTCCACATCACATGTCCTGCACCTGCCTATGTTTGGCTGTAGTCGGTTGGTTGCAGTGCATCCAGTATGGCCGGTGTTTTGGTGAAACGTCATTTCAGCGAAGTAATGTGCAGTGATGGCAGTTACATACATCATTACTATGGTAACAGGGCAGCACAGTCTGTTACATCATCACTGGGAGAAGAGCATAAGAGAGAGGAGAAATTACTGAGAACTAAAGGATTATGGGACTTGTAGTTTCTAGTGGCGGCCATCTTGGTGATGACACCGCTTACTTTAGAAAGCCCATTACATTTTGTAAATCATAAAATCAAACTTTTTAAGCTCCATTTTGTGACTAATGACATTAAGTTCTGTTATATTTATTTATAGCATTATGGATTTTTGTATCAGACATTCATATTCCTGGAATACCCATTTAAGTGGTCTGAGACGAATTTTAATTTATTTATTTTTTACTGTAGACATTGACATAATGTCAGGTTTTATCTTTTAATTTACAAGTGTAAAAAAAAATATTTCATTACTTGCTTACACACAAATAAAAAGTTTCCGAGACGTCGGAACTTGACGTCACCACAATTTCTTTTTCAATAAAAACAGACAAATATGTGGATTTAATTCAATAAGAATCAATTATTATTCTATTATTATAAACAGCCGCTGTCCAAATACAATTCTTAAAGTATGAAAAATGTTTTTAATAACATGCTCAATATATTCTGGCAATGTATAAGAAAGATTTTTCCCTGATTTTTTATTTTCCTTTTTATAAATCCACTGTTTGATTTCCCTTATTAATTTTATCCTAAATTGGGTTAAACAACACCAATAGCAAGTTCTTAGTACTTAGCTTAAATTTACTTTCAGATTTTGGGACATGTGGGTTTACTATAAGCGATTTTTTAGTAGTTTCCTGTAGAAATAAACAGCTAATGTTTTATGAATTGTCATTGACATTTACATTTTTATACCTTTACTGTTTGGAAAAGTTACAAGTAAAATTGTATTTAAAGTGTAAGTAAAAACTGTATTTTACGAATATCATGCGCCAGTGTATGAAGTTTATCCCCCCCCCCATTTCCTGGATTTGTCAGGAGGCTTTGGCTTCCTGATAAATTTGCAGAATGCTGCACTGCGGGGCCATCTCAGTTGTACTCCAGGCTGGCGCCCGTTCTGGCTTGGGCACAGACATGAGACAGAAAGCGGCTTGACCCACCAATGTGTCTGGCCACCCTTTTGGAGAGTAAACCAACACTTTCCCACGGATTGTTGCTCCCTGTGACATCATGGGGAGCAACAAGATTGCTATCATGTAGGCCATGGGCTGCTTCGCCTGCAGCACGTATAGGATAACACCGGTGATCGTGTTACTGGGGGGTGGGTGGATTTAAAGTTTATCACCATTGTTCGGCTTCGGATTTGAGTCCACAAACCTGGAATTTTGGTGAAGGTTTGACCAAATCCGCCAGACCCGAATACTGATGGGTCTGCTCACCACTAGTTGTGACAAATTCTTTTTAAGTTGGCTTCCAGTAAAAAAAAACATATCCATGCTTTTTGCCAATAATTTTTTGTCGAGTTTCTCTTCTAAGCTTAGCCATATGTGTTGTATTCTCCTTCTGAATTCTTTAAAAAGGCAGTAGCTGTTCGTCAGTTACCACTGTCAGCCATAATAGCTCCCAGGTGGCTGTTTTTGTTAACCCCATCTAAATCTAGTTTCTTTCTTCTAGTCAAACATATAGTAAACCCATGTTAGATCTTTTTTCCTAACTAGATTTCCTGTGATACAGTTCTCCACTTATAGAGGGCCAACCCTTTGGAATATGTTTACCTCCAAATTATAGACTCTTTTCCAAAATTGAATTCAATTTAGTTTTTTCATGAAATATTTTTTTAAAAATTGTATGTTATAATATACAATCTTGAAGTTCATTGTGATTAAGACATTGCATGTGGAAGTCACCACGGAGCTAGTGATGCTATAAGTATAAAACAAGTACAGATCATATGGTGTGGAATTCATCCAGGTCCTTTAATCTCGGGATTCGTATTAATATGGAATTTTTTTTTTTAAAAACTGCAAAAAGTGGTTTCTAGTAAATCTTGTAAAAATTCTATAAATTAATAATACCCCTTAAACTTTAAGGTTGGTTCATTAAAATGAATAAAATATATATTGGCATTCCACAATGTGCTAAAAGCCGAATGACTGAAGTCTATACAATATGCACCCAATTTAAAAACCATATATCATAAAGTATTTATTTGCAGAGTAAGAGCAGTTCATGGTGCAGATGTGAAGTAGGTGCAATTATTTTGGATAGGTATTACATTGTATATGCTAAAATATGACAATCATCTTAAATATAAACTGAAATAGCTTAGTATACAGCTTGCCAGGCATAAGGGAGACCCATATGAATAAATTCTCTTTAAAAAGTGCCTCTGAGATTTAGTTAAAGTCTTCATCATTTCTTTACATTTTGGAAGTAATTAGGAAAATATTTCTAGAACTTTTTTACTTCTCTTGTTATTTTTTTCAACCACAAGGGATCAAATAGAAATCATAGGTATAGGTATTCCAATCTAAGGTCCAGTTCACACTACCATTCAAACTTCAGTTTCTTACTTCTGCAAAAAAATAAAAAAAAAACATGTATAACATGTCTGTAATAAATTTCATTGCCATAAATGCCATTTCAGGGTTATCTGTCAAAATCTGTTAGACAACAATAATTATTATTCTTCAGTTTTTCTAATGTCAAAAATGTCAGTACTTTTTTTCATTTGAAATAATGGACGCATAACAAATATTATAATTTTTACATTGAAGTGAAATCTCCTCTTAACTGAGGGGAATGTATCAATTTTGTGCAGGGTCTGCCAGTACAGAGGCAGACAACATCAGCTTTTTGCTGCACCAGATATTTATCTGTGGTGTTTAATCCTGGTGCAGTTTAAAACTGCCATGTTTTACTTTACACCTCCTTTGAGTTGGTCTAAACCTATGTGGCCCCCTGTGTTAATTTTTTGTTGCACAACCTATTTTCCATCTGACCGCACCCCCTTTTCCTTAAAGGGCTTTTCCCACAAAGGCAAGTTAGGCCCTATCCACGGGATAGGGTCTAACTTGCTGATAAGTGGGGATCTCAGTGCTGAGACTCCGACAGGTCTCGCGATCTATCTGGGTCTCAGCACTGAGATCCCCACTTATCAGCAATTTAGGCCCTATTCTATGGATAGGGCCTAACTTGCCTTCGTGGGAAAACCCCTTTAATACAGTCCCCCTATGTTTTCAGTTATGTTGAACTTATTTCCATTTATTAATTTTTTTGCCATTTTTTGAACACAGAGGTGAATACACAGAAATGCTGATGCACTGAGCCTAATTTTATTCTATAATATGCTTTTATGATTAACATTACTTCTTATGCTCAGTTTTAAAAGTATGTAAAAGTATACTTGACACCAGCCACAAAACTATATCTAGTCATGGGGTGGCCAGTTTCCTGCATGGCTGCAGAAAGAGGGGGGGGGGGGGAGAAGAAGGGAGAGAGCTAACAGAGCAGAGAGGAGATAATGATGATGATTATAGCCTTGTAACAGACATTGCTGGGACTCGATCCAGTTTGCTGGCAGGGAGCCAAGTATACTTTTATATACTTTTAAAAGTGAGTGGAACCAGTAACCATGCCCTATCTGGTATTGTTTATGTTGGTCGGAATGCAGGGCACATGGCAGTAAAATTAATTGCATTTTAGCTGTAGCTAACACTAGCAGCTTTCATGCCCTTGCCCCATGGAGTAGAGACTGTCCAGACTTACTTTAAGTTTAACTCTGTGCAATGTCTCAATGTGGATGGCTGCAACCAGGAGCGTAACTAGAAGGGGTGCAGAGGGTGTGGTCGCACCTGGGCCCAAGAGGCTTAGGGGGCCAATAAAGTCTCACTTTCCTATATGAGAAGACTATTACTATAAACCCTACATTATAGTCTGGGGCCTGGCACAGACTTTACACTGGGGCCCATCAGCTTCTAGTTACACCACTGGCTGCAGCTCTGTCTTTTCCTCTTCTGCCTCTTCCTACAATCTGTCATGTGATGGGGAGGGCACTTTGTCAGTTAAAGCAGTTTTAATACCTTTTTCCTTTCATTCTCCTGAGGTGCAATTTATAAAGAAAAGATTTTTCCCAATTGTTGCTATTTTTCAATATCTATCGAAATTTTATTTTCATTTGTTGTGTGTTGTTCCCACAATTTTCTTCTACAATCTGAATTCCCTTATTAAAATCTACTGTAAGTGTAAGTAATCGATGTCTCTTCTCACCGAAAAGCCGAGAGCTGGGCCAAATCTGGTGTATTTTTCTGGCAGTTTGTAGAATATTTATAGAATATTTAACCTACTCCCCGAGTACAAAGCAAAATAGTTCGCAGGGACAGTCGTAAAACATACAGCTGTTTTAATTCACACTAAAGTGTTGGATAAAAGTTTACTGCTCCACACAATGGCCGGATTTCTCCACTGCGTAATGAGTACCCGGCAGTTTTTGTTTGCTGGCTTCATGTTATCCAGCCTCTCCTTGGGTACCTGGCAGTGAATACTACATTACCTCAAGTGTATCAGGTGCTTTGAAAACGAAAGGGTCACCGGATTTACTATTGCAAAATCTTTATAATCCCCAATGAGCACAATGAAGAATTTGATGTCCTCTGCAGACTTTCTTTTATTACACACTACGCTTGTTCTGTTGCATTGTTCATAGGCACGTGTTCCATCTATAATATTAGTCTGGTGAGTTTTCACAGGTGTTTTTTTTATTTTTTGTTGGCGGTGACTGAGAATTTGCTGTGTGCTTGAAGTAAATAAAGGAGGGGGTGGTAATATTTTTGTTACTATTCATTATTTTATATACCCCAATATATATTTTATATATCCCAATGGAAAAAAAGTTAGGTATGGGGGTTACCTTTATATAGTTTTTGTTATGTTTTTATATGCTTTACATTTTTAAAAAACATTTTTGGTATAGCCATATTCACTATGTTTTATTCCTTGTACAGAGCTCTGTACATAGTTAAGTGACGGTATTTAATTTAGATTTTTACCATTTTGGGAAAGATATGACTTGGAACTTTTGTATTTTTTTATTTAAAACATTTTCTAATATTTTTTAGGCCTTCTAGGATGTTTGAACTACATTGACTAATCTCTCATACAGTTGTATTGCAATCATATTTTTATTACGAATGTATTTCTTCCCTACTAGAGACCCTGTCAATTTACAATTGTAAACTGCCCCGAACATTATAAAAAATGTTCAGACATTTATTAAAAAAGTAGACAAAATTAAATTTTCATAGTCTGAAATAGAAAATCTTTTGGGTTAAAAAGCACTTCAGATGTCACTACTTTCATGACTCTATTAACTGTATAATATTTCCCACTGCTACTAGGACATATGCCACTAAAATGCTCTATTTTTTTAGAGGGAACAATCAGCTGATTGATGTAGGGAAGGCTGTTGGGCCCTAATGGCCTCCCAATGGCCATCAAAACTAAATACTGTATAACCCCTTTAAGAATCGTAATATGCATCCACATACATCCACATTATATCATATAAGATTATTAGTCAAATTAAAGCTCCTCATAGAAAATATTTAATCAGTTTACATAAACCCTTAAGAGAATGTGCAAGGATGACTGGAACCAGCATTTCTCCTTTCATGCAGTACCACTATTGCTCATTGGCTCATGGCTTGATATCTGTATAGTATAATCATGGTAGAATACCTATGCAAGTCATACAGCTCACCTGTTCTATGACCCTGTTGTTATATGAATCCACCAATATGGGTCCAGATGACAATAGATTCAGTTGGTATTAACAATACTAGAATAAGATAATATAAACATTGTTAGAAAGACCCCCATACAATACAGAATATACAGCCTTTATATGGGGTGGGGGGGAGGCACTAGTTATATATGTGGGGGACTGCCTATATTCTGGGGGGTGCAGGCACTGGTGATATACTGTGGGGAAGGCACTGGCTATATATTGTGGGCAAGCACTGGCTATATACTGAGGGCAGGCACTGGCTATATACAAGGTGGCACTGGCTGACTATATGCAAGGGCGCAGGCACTGGCCATATGCAAGGGGGATACTGCTTTTATACTAGAGGGCAGGGGCTGCCTATATACTGGCGGGCTGCTGGCTATATACTTGGGGGAGGCTGTGACCAATGCATTTCCCACCCTCAACTTATACTCAAGTCAATGGGTTTTCCCAGTTTTTTGTATTAAAATCAGGGGCCTTGGCTTATACTCCGGTTGATTTATACTCGAGTATATACGGTAATAGATAGGTCAAATGAACCCATTTATTTTAGTGAGACCATCCCACTATTTTACCTGTACAGAGACCTGTTGACTTTCCACCAACAGTTCATGATAAAGGGAGGGTCAGGCCTGCAGGAGTGGATTATAATATTGGTGGTTTGGGGTGGCAGCACAGGTCTCAAGCCAGCTAGGGGGCCCATGGCCATCCAAACCACCCAACAATTTTATATTGAGAAGGACCTTCACCCATGAAATCCTCATACATGTGTTCATGCTCTCAATACACATTTGCACAAAGAGCCTTTGAAGGTCTTCTAAAGGTAATCTGCTGAAACCGCAGATTAAAAGCAGGCAGGAGTGATGGACCCTCCATTCTCCAAGAAGCTTTATTCTAGTACCATATGTAGGAAGTGAATTACAGACTTGTAGGGGCTATAATATTCATACAGCCCAGGCCCCATTGCTCATGGCAGTCTAAATCTGCCCTTGGCCTATCCAATTATTTGTTTCCCCATGAACAAAGCACTGAGGCCACTCTCTGGCTGCCAACTGGATGCCAATAGAGTTGACTGCAGTGGTGAAACAGGGTGCTGCTATTTTCCCACTCCACTATGGAGCCTCTGCTGCTGCAGTGTGAAGAGAAGAAAAGAGGACTGCTGTGGGGGAACAAGGAGAAGGAAGACGTTTGCTATGAGAACCAAACAATTCTAGTTACCCCCCAAGCTAAAGGTCTGGAATGGCTTACTTTTCTATTTCCAATTGCTATTTTGACAACTGGTGGTTGCCAGTTGGACATGTGTCCCTATTCAATCTGACTTTTCCCAATAGTCATTACAGTATCACACTGTGCAAAGACACACCCCTTTGACTAAAATTATGGGAATACCTACATTTATGAAGAAATTTCTCAAATGTATTGCAGATTTATTATACAAACAGAGTTATAAGAGAAGACACTTATTTCAAACAAACAATTTCAAATGGTCCTTATGTCTCCTTAAAGATATTACATGCTACAAATAGCATATAGCTAAAGGTGTCCTCAGCAAAAAGCATTAATAACAATGACTGGCAAAATCATCTCACAATCAGCTGGGGTATACTGGACTTAGGAAAGAAAAATGAGTTAGACTTCTGCCTGGTGTTTAACTTATAGCTTTTATTAATGGCCATTTAATGCACGCTTCACAAAAAGAGAGTCTTGGCTTGTATTATCATGGAGAATATGATAAGACCATTGTCACACAAGATGAATGACATACATGACAAATAGAAATTACATTCACTAATGGTTCACAAAAAAAAAACTGAAATAAATTATACTAAACAATGAGGTCAACCGAAGGACAATGGCCAGAGGAGGCTTAAAAACAAAAAAATAATAATATAAAACTTCTTCTTGTCAGAGATATTGGGTGATTCCAAGGAACAGAACTGCAGAGACTGTTGTTGTCCTGATCTACTAAAATAGTAATGTAATACAATAGTATCTTCTCACATTACACACTGAGTGAGATATATAATCACTAGGAACTGTTAACAAACATAAATAAGTTGTGATGTCATTTTATTGTATATCTAAGGACAACTGCTACAGATCACCTTTATTTTAGGGTTTATAGACCCACTTGCATTTTAGTCAATAATCTTCACAAGGATAAACCCCTTAAAGGAAATCTACCACTTAATTTCACTTCAACAAAGCTCCACTACTACTCTGTAGAGGTAAACATCTACATTTCAGCCACGCCTTCACATTGGGGATCAGCAGTCTCCTGTAAATGAGACAGAAGTGGGGAGGCATACCAATGCCTCTTCAGAGTTCCTGCTTCACACTCCCTCCTTCAGCGTGCTTTCCAGAGATGGCATCTCCGGGCCAGTTGGCAGGATGGGGGCAGTGAAGGCAGTAGGCATGGTAAGAGTACTGCAGGGTAGTGAAGCTCGATCGTGGTGGGGCTCTGGTAACATCCCTCAAAGAGCCTCTTTACACAAATACAAAATTAAGTTTTAAAATTTACAACCCTTCTGATCACCAAAGTGATCCGTGGCTGTGATGTGGATGCTCACCTCTACAAAGCAATGTTGGAGCCTTGTAGAGATGGAATTAAGTTGTAGATTTCCTTTAAGGACTTTCCCACAAAACAAATTAGGCCCTAACTTGGGACCCCCCTACAGATAACGAGAACAGGTGTCTGATACACCCCTGACGGACCCCTTGTTGCTCCCTGAGATAAGCCGAGCATAGTCGTGCATGTCCGGGCTGCCTCATTTATCTCTATGGAGCTGACAGAGATTGCAGAGTATGGCTTTGGCAATCTCCATCAGCTCCAGAGAGATGTATGGAGCTGAACGGTCATGAAGGGCCATCTGCTCCATTCATCTCCGGGAATGACAAGGGGTCCGACGGAGGTACCTCGGACCCCGTTGGACCCCCCGTTTTCATGATCTGTGGGGATCTTATCTCATTCCCAACTTGATTAGTGGGAAAAAACCCTTTAACATTTTGGGCTTTTTAAAAGTTTTTCTTAACTTGTTAATATGGCATTTAAGAGGCAGTAATTTGATAAATGTTGCCTCAACAAATGCTCCGATAACATACATTTCTTTGGTAAATTTGGACTTCTTGGGATACTTGTTGAGAAAAATTGTGTTTTTGGTGCAACAGTTGATTGTATTAATTGATTAGGACACTCAGCTTCTAAGCCTGAACAATCAGTATGACATAAGTACCGGTATATCAAGGTACATGGTTAAAGAGGAAAGTTAGCTCTCTACCGCACATTAGACAAATATGCACCTAACTCTGCTTTGGACACCGATAGTTTTTCCACTACATTTTCTTCTAAATCCTCTTCCATCTTTACATGTTGGATAGACATCAAGTGGATTTTTTTTTAACACCCCCTGTAATAGGATTTTCAGGTTAAATCTGCAAGATGAGCAGATCTGTCTCTCTCTTAGTGCAATGTTTGCTTTAAGGATTCTGATGGTTAAAACTGCTTAATGCTTTTCTCACCTGTTGCAGATCATTTGTTATTTTAAGCCAGACTGTAGGTCTTGCACCGAAGTTCTTCCTAAGATGGATCTTACTAATGATTTTTGCATTTGACTAGTTCCTCAAACTACAATAACTGGACATTCTGATAATAGAATGTTAACAGATCATAATAGATCTTCATAGTTTTTTTTAATCTTGGTATAATTTGCTCTTCTAACATTTCCATTATTTTCTATGCAATTTGTCTTTATTTTTGAGCAATGATCTCCTGGCACCGATCGCGGATGTCTCTGGTTGGGGTCTGGGTTCAGATATAGAAGAGGGTTTTCAAATCCTTAAATTTTTTTATGGGTCCTCATAGACTGTAAGCTCTTGTGTCACCCCCTCATCCTCATAGATTGTAAGTTTTTGTGTCACCCCCTCTTCCTCATAGACTGTAAGATCTTGTGTCACCCCCTCTTCCTCATAGACTGTAAGCTCTTGTGTCACCTCCTCATCCTCATAGACTGTAAGCTCTTGTGTCACCCCCTCATCCTCATAGACTGTAAGCTCTTGTGTCACCCCCTCATCCTCATAGACTGTAAGCTCTTGTGTCACCCCTCATCCTCATAGACTGTAAGCTCTTGTGTCACCCTCTCATCCTCATAGACTGTAAGCTCTTGTGTCACCCCCTCATCCTCATAGACTGTAAGATCTTGTGTCACCCCCTCTTCCTCATAGACTGTAAGCTCTTGTGTCACCTCCTCATCCTCCCAGACTGTAAGCTCTTGTGTCACCCCCTCATCCTCATAGACTGTAAGCTCTTGTGTCACCCCCTCATCCTCATAGACTGTAAGCTCTTGTGTCACCCCTCATCCTCATAGACTGTAAGCTCTTGTGTCACCCTCTCATCCTCATAGACTGTAAGCTCTTGTGTCCCCCCTCATCCTCATAGACTGTAAGCTCTTGTATCACCCCCTCATCCTCATAGATTGTAAGTTCTTGTGTCACCCCTTCATCCTCATAGACTGTAAGCTCTTGTGACACCCCCTCTTCCTCATAGATTGTTAGCTCTTGTGTCACCCTCTCATCCTCATAGACTGTAAGCTCTTATGTCACCCTCTCATCCTCATAGACTGTAAGCTCTTGTGTCACCCCCTCATCCTCATAGACTGTAAGCTCTTGTGTCACCCCCTCATCCTCATAGACTGTAAGCTCTTGTGTCACTCCCTCACCCTCATAGACTGTAAGTTCTTGTGTCACCCATCATCCTCATAGACTGTAAGGTCTTGTGTCACCCATCATCCTCATAGACTGTAAGCTATTGTGAGCAGGGTCCTCACTCCTATTGTCCCATATGACTGTCTGTGCTCTGTAATGTAATATTTTAGTTGTATATGTCCCCTATGATTTGTAAAGCGCTGCAGAATTCGAAGGCGATATATAAATAATGATTATTATAATTATTATTGGGGGTCCACTCATTGCATATATCTTATTTAACAAAAACCTCTTTTATATCCCCCTTAAAACATTTGTGCATATGTGAAATACACTATAGAGCAGGAATAACATGACCTTTTCTCTGTTGTGTGCTGTAGACCAGATCACTTTCCCTTCTGCATCATTCATAAAAACCTTTTAGTCACATCTTTTGTATCTCACAATATATTACATAGCTCTCCTCAGCACACGTGACCACCGTTAACATATGTTGTATATAGCCATTCACCTTGATATCCGCTACATGAATAGCGCAGCTGTACGCACAGTACTAGTATAGCTTGGAGATCACAAAAAAACTGCCAAGGAATTTAAATATATTTTTTACGTCCATGTAAGTACAAATTTACTTTTCACTAAGCCTCCTATCCAATTTCATCTTAAAATAATTTGCTGATTTGGCAGTAAGACCTTCCCAGGAGAAACAAATGGATATGAACCTCATAGTTTAAATACTATAGAATAAAAATAGGATTTTTTGCATTCCCTGTACAGTCTGTAATAACAGGTGTAACATCTGAAAAGTAGACATCCAGTGTCATAGTGCAAGGAGAATCTGACTGTAATCGTGTTCATAAAAATCTGCAACAACCAGACACGGATTTCACTCCAAGTTATTTCCTCAATGTTCAATAATCATGTCCCACGGTCTACATCTGCAAAGGGTTTGTATGTTCTCTCCGTGTTTGCGTGGGTTTCCTTCAGGTCCTCCGGTTTCCTCCCACACTCCAAAACATACTAGTAGGTTGATTAGATTGTGAGCCCCACTGGGGACAGGGACCAATTTGGCAAACTCTGTGCAGGGCTGCGTAATCTGTGTGTGCTATATAAAGAAAGGAATTATGACAAAGACTATTTTACAAAAACATTCACCAATTATACACAGGTTAAAGTGATACAGTGTTACCTGACAGATATTTTTTGGCCAGAAGTGCCCCAATGGTCCTCCAAATGTAAAAAGTCTCTACTAACACTTTATTCAATCTCTTTTCAGGTCTTGAGTAGTGTTGATCGGAACCCAAACCACAAAGTTCATTAGAGCTTAGTGCTGGCATTTGACAGTGGCATTTAAATCACTGCGTTAGTGAGGCCCGTTCCACACTTGCGAGTGTGATGTGATGAACTTGCAGTGAGTGCTGCCTGCATCTCCTGGCCCGAAAGCTGCACACTGGAATTGAACTGACATGCTGAGTTCAGTTCCGGTTTGCAGCATTCGGGCTGGGAGATGTAGGCAGCACTCACTTCGAGTGTGATGGGAGTACATTGCATCACACTCGCAAGTTTGAAACAGGCCTACGTGTCAGCGGCATGCCACCATTTTGAGGTTGATTGTCGCTCCCAGATGACGTCATCAGGATCCTCAACTCTCCTCAAAATGGCTGCTGCAGGGATTTAAATGCCGCTGGCGACTTTGCCATTTAAACAGTTAATCCCTGTATTACTGGGTTACCCAATTTTCGATTCTGAATTTTAACGGGTCGACTACTTTTGAGTCTATAAGAAATTCTCCAGGTCAGAGTTCCTGGACCACTGCACAGAGTTCCTGGACCACTGGACTAAGACCATGTATGAATGGGCGTGTGTGAGAGGTAGATCAAGGTCTCCCCAATATTACGTGGAAGGGCTTAGCAGGAAAATCATGGGTAATCAAAATTGATTTCCTACCTGTTTGAGTTATGTTCACCTTCAGATGCTTGTACCTAGGTTCCTCAACATGTATATAACTATATACTGTAACTACATCATATAATTGTATCTCTCTAACTTTATTTCTGTGGCTTGCATATGAATTATTGGAACTTTTTACATTTTTTCCTCCATTCTAATAACTTTTTTAGCTTGAAAAAATATTTGGGTAAAATAAAATAAATGTGTTTTAGCCATTGACTTAATCCGACTTAAAACTGTTGACTCATCAGCTGCTTTTCAGCACCGCACATGTCAGATTGATCTCCACTGTTTTTGGATGGCCATATAATTTAAATATCTATTTAGAACAATCATTACTAGAGATGAGCGAGTATACTCGTCCGAGCTTGATGCTCATTCGAGTATTAAGGTACTCGAAACGGCTCGTTGCTCGGACGAGTATTTCCCCTGCTCGAGATCGAGCATTTAATTAAAAAAACACAGTGAAGAACAATGAAGAATAGAATAAAAACAGTGACCACAGGATCATTTAAGTGAAAAACACAGTGCAGAACACAGTGAAGAATAGATTACAGATGTTCGGCACATCTGCTTACTTGTCGGGAGATACGCGCGGAACGGTGCAAACAAAATAGTATGTGAAGAACACATTGAAGAACACGGTGAGCAGGACAGAGACCCCAGGGAGCAGCACAGAGACACCGGGGAGCAGCACAGAGACACCGGGGAGCGGCACGGAGACACCGGGGAGCGGCACGGAGACATCGGGCAGCGGCACGGAGCGGCACGGAGACATAGGGGCACGGAGACATCGGGGCACGGAGACATCGGGGCACGGAGACATCGGGGCACGGAGACATCGGGGCACGGAGACATCGGGGCACGGAGACATCGGGGCACGGAGACATAGGGGCACGGAGACATCGGGGCACGGAGACATCGGGGCACGGAGACATCGGGACACGGAGACATAGGCGCACGGAGACATCGGGGCACGGAGACATCGGGGCACGGTGACATCGGGGCACGGTGACATCGGGGCACGGAGACATAGGGGCACTGAGACATAGGGGCACGGAGACATAGGGGCACGGAGACAGTTTTTAAGTGAAAAACACAGTGCAGAACACAGTGAAGAATAGATTACAGATGTTCGGCACATCTGCTTACTTGTCGGGAGATACGCGCGGAACGGTGCAAACAAAATAGTATGTGAAGAACACATTGAAGAACACGGTGAGCAGGACAGAGACCCCAGGGAGCAGCACAGAGACACCGGGGAGCAGCACAGAGACACCGGGGAGCGGCACGGAGACACCGGGGAGCGGCACGGAGACATCGGGCAGCGGCACGGAGCGGCACGGAGACATAGGGGCACGGAGACATAGGGGCACGGAGACATCGGGGCACGGAGACATCGGGGCACGGAGACATCGGGGCACGGAGACATCGGGGCACGGAGACATCGGGGCACGGAGACATCGGGACACGGAGACATAGGGGCACGGAGACATCGGGGCACGGAGACATCGGGGCACGGAGACATCGGGACACGGAGACATAGGCGCACGGAGACATCGGGGCACGGAGACATCGGGGCACGGAGACATCGGGGCACGGTGACATCGGGGCACGGTGACATCGGGGCACGGAGACATAGGGGCACGGAGACATAGGGGCACGGAGACATAGGGGCACGGAGACATCGGGGCACGGTGACATCGGGGCATGGAGACATAGGGGCACGGAGACATCGGGGCACGGAGACATAGGGGCACGGAGACATCGGGGCACGGAGACATCGGGGCACGGTGACATCGGGGCACGGAGACATCGGGGCACGGAGACATAGGGGCACGGAGACATCGGGGCACGGTGACATCGGGGCACGGTGACATCAGGGCACGGAGACATCGGGGCACGGAGACATCGGGGAGACTTCAGTGGAAGAAGAGCAGCGGATCCCGGGACAGCGTATCTCCCGACAAGTAAGCAGATGTGCCAAACATCTGTAATCTATTCTTCACTGTGTTTTTCACTTAAATGATCCTGTGTTCACTGTTTTTATTCTATTCTTCACTGTTCTTCACATCTGCTAACTTGTCGGGAGATAATATACGCGCGGAACAGTGAAGAATAGATTGCAGATGTTTGCATACATCTGCTAACTTATCAGAAGACGTTCTTTTTCAATTAATTAACACATTTTATTCCCGAACCATGGTCCCTTTGAAAAATGCTCGGGTCTCCCATTGACTTCAATGGGGCTCGTTATTCGAGACGAGCACTCGAGCATCAGGAAAAGTTCATCTCGAATAACGAGCACCCGAGCATTTTAGTGCTCGCTCATCTCTAATCATTACATCAACAATTACCAGTCCCAGCCCTCACACATACATAAATGCACATGTTCTAAATGTGGAGTAGGGAAAGACAAGCCACTAGGATGGTAAACCTTCCAGAACATCAAAAGGATCGAGAATGTTGAGATTCATCACCTCAATCCTTTTCTTCCTTGCATCTGCCATAAGTGGAGAGCCCCGAGATTTCCATCACATAAAGTTGACCAAAGAAGGTCAATGTTAATACAGTAAAATAAAATCATTTAAACTTGACAATTTAGTGGTTTAAAAATTGCATTTTTTTGCAAGACCTAAAAACATGGTGCTTTTAATTTCTTGTGTGCCATCTATGCCACCTTTACAGAACATGTTTGGTTGGGGCTTATAGGTAGGAGTCATAATGTCAGTGGTTAAAATTATTTTTTAAAATCCATACTAGTTTCTGGTACATAGAGATATGCAACTAATTCATTGTAAAGTCTATGAGATGCAAATTACCTCATTAGATAGTTGATTAGGACTGACATGTGCCAGCCTTGATGAATTCCCTTTAATGTGATTAGCTATTCTTAGAGTAAAATATTTAAATTCTGTTCTCAAGTCTATATCTCAATCCACAAAGAATATAAAAATGGAACCTCCAGAATTTGAAATATATTAAAAAAGTAGAAACTTCCTTTATTTGAATATTTAAATTGGTGTAGATCCAAATAGGCAAAAACATAGGCGGACCTATACGTTTCGAGCATATACATTCTGCTCTTAGTCTTGGTCCATGTCTAAGAGCAGAAAGTAAATGCCCAAAATGTGTAGGCCCCCTACTTTTTTGCCTATTTGGATGTACATCAATTTTATTATGTTTAAGTAAAGGAAGTTTCTACCTTTTGTAATATTTTTTCAGTGCGGGCTGATACTTTTTTCATATTCTTTGCGGATACATGGATCATTACAGATGCTGTGAACCCTCAACTTGTGTTTTGTCTCATCCCTCCCTTCTCCTTCTTCTGTGCATCGTGATTATCTTCTCACGTTCATAATGAAAGATTTGGTGAGATGACTTTTTCAAAAGTTTTTTCTTTGTACCAATATATCTCAATGACCATAATTCATTATTAATAAGAAGGTTGCTATATAACTGGGCTATATAACTGGGCGGAGTTATGAAATAAATATAAGATAGATTTAGGTCCCGTGTCTGGGGCTCGAGTCTATCGCCATAATAGTGAGCCACTGATAATGCATATCCTGTGGATATGCCACAAATATTACCACTAAACCATTGGTGCCATGGGTCAGGTATGCATTTCCAACATATACAACACACAATTGTAAAGTGAATTTTCGTGGCAAAAATTCTGAGTTAATTAAAAACATTAACAACGTTTTTCCCCACATTCATAAGAATCATCAAAGTCTTCACTGATTGGACCGATAACTAGTAACTTTTTTTCAAGTCTTTTTCCAAGAAAAAGAAAACACAAGTTATTTCTTTGGTTTGTTGTCAAAATCAACAGTATCGGCAATCGTGTTCAGGAATTTCCTGTGCCTTTCCCAAATGATTATCTTTGTTATTATTTGAAACTAAATTATATTGTGAACTGAATATTTTTATAGGTCATTTACATTAAAGGAAGACTTCAGGCGGCTCGGCTTTCTGTAATGTGTCTGTAAATGAAGACCTATGCGGCTATTAGACGTTGCGTGTCTTTTCTCAAGCCGCATATTTTAGAAGAAGAAAACATTCCCCAGTCTCAGTTTATGTCAATACATTTACGTCGCCTGACTCTCCCCCCCCCATGGGAACTGAAAATTGCTGCAAGCTTTACAATTACGTTTTTGTTGTAGCTAATATTTTGCTGATAATGGGACATATAAAGCAGCTTATTGCTCTATTGATTTGGAAGTGCCAAGAAAAACAAAGGCCGCAGCAAAGGACTCGAAGAAGTGCAAAATATTTATGAATTCTAATCTCCAGCACATGAATAAATACATCTGACAAACTGCAGAGTACCTTACAAGGGCCTTCCCTGACCTCCGTAATTGAAGTTCAATTGCATGTGCAGTGTTTAGAGAGCCAAGGCTCGTCCTGCCAATGTTTAACGCTCCGCTCCCCCATTAAACTCTGATTTATAAAGCCAAACAACAGATAATAGGAAGTAATTGTTTTATTAATCCCTGCCACGTGCATTTGGAATATAAGTTTTTAGACTTCCAGGTCGGGCTTTTACTTTTCTAATATAATCCCATGTAAACTTTATTTTATATTGACTTGTTCAATGGACTTTATTGACTGTGGATGAATAATCAAATATTTATGCAGAATACTGTTATCTAAAAAGGGGCCTAATGTTGGGATGCAGTTTCTGTGCGTTACCAGCAGCCAATGCCCGATCAGCAGGTTTCAGCAGACATTCTGGTATTATTAGCGGAAAAATTATCGCGGCAGCCCTCATCTTTATTTCCGCTGTAAATAAATGATGTGTAATGGAAGGTTGTTCAGTTCACCTTGCCACTGGTACAAATGTTTTTTTATATCTTTCCATTTTATTTTATTTTTCTTTAATAGAAACTAATTACTAAAACCACTTATCTGTTTTTCTAGTATCAATGGTGATCAAGGTTACACTCAATTTTTTTTTTTTTGATTTGTGATATTACCCACCTGTCTATTGAGTTTCCCAGGACTCCAATTCCAGACTGACAAGTGAACTTGCCCTCTTAACAAACTTTTTTAGCCTTGATCTGTCGCAGGATATACCCCAAGTGGCTACGAAAAAAAATGGCACTCTCAAACACTGACTGGTAAAAATTTTGCTGCTAATATTAAGAGATCCTAAAGTCTGTTGGCTGTGTCTCTTCTTAATCAGCTTACTTACATGTGGATGCCAATTTATGCTTGATATGGAGTGCAAAATATTTATCATTACAATTTGTCTTTGACTTGGTTGTCTATGTTCAATTCCATTTTTGTTTTATCTGAATTCATCAAGTAGGCCTTCTGATGTATATGACAGGGTCCTGGGCAGTGTTTGAAATAAACGCAGCCGGCAAATTTTCACATATGCAGTAGACATATATAGCACTCACCCCTGGCGTGAAGGTGGCGGATGGGGAAAATAATTGCGAGTAATTGGTAGTGGTTTTTGACCTTTTTCGACGTCAGGGGGTGATTGGAGCAATTTGTTTGTCCTGTGGCCCAACTGTTGGATAGTCATGAATCCCATGACTATACCCTGGTTTACATACATTTTCAATAGCTTTGTGTTTATGATAACTGGCTGGATGTTATTGAACACACTTGTCAGATCGAAAATTGTAATACGCAACATGGATTTTGCTTCCTCCAGGCACCCATATATCCTATTCAGCTTGTGAAGAAAAGCATCTTCTACCCTAAGGTATCTGCCACTACCTCTGACAGGTGCTACCAGACAAAAATCCTTGTTGTAGGGTGACTGCATTTAGCCAATGGCACAATGATAGATAACTTTCAGAGTTTCAGTACTCTATGTTGCTGCAAACTAAGATTAAATAAGGGAGTCATTTAAGTCTCCACACATTGCTATAGCAATGCAGCATTCTACTTTATAACAAATCATTATCTTTTTTATCTTGGCAACTAGTCATTTTGAAAATACTGGGGGGTATATTAGCAGTAGACAAAATTATTATATGACCTCCCCAGTGGGTGAAATCTGCATCCTGCCAACACCAGGAACCAAGCTCCTGGCTTCTCTGCCGTCCCATTAACCTTTGACTTTGTATATAAGATGGCGGCTGGTTCAAGCAGCAGCATTTTTATTTATTAAATTATTTTACAGTGTTCCAGAGACTGTACCATTATACAAGCTCTTATACCTGTTGTGTCACCCCCTCATCCTCATAGACTGTAAGCTCTTGTGTCACCCCCTCATCCTCAAAGACTGTGAGATCTTGTGTCCCCATCATCCTTATAGACTGTAAGCTCTTGTGTCCCCCTCATCCTCATAGACTGTAAGCTTTTGTGTCACCCCCTCATCCTAAAAGACTGTAAGCCCTTGTGTTACCCCCTCATCCTCATAGACTGTAAGCTCTTGTGTCCCCCTCATTCTCATAGACTGTAAGCTCTTGGGTCACCCCCTCATCCTCATAGACTGTAAGCTCTTGTGTCCTCCTCCATCCTCATAGACTGTAAGCTCTTGTGTCACCCCCTCATCCTTATAGACTGTAAGCTCTTGTGTCACATCCTCATCCTAATAGACTGTAAGTTCTTGTGTCCCCCCTCATCCTCATAGATTGTAAGCTCTTGTGTCACCCCCTCATCCTCATAGACTTTAAGCTCTTGTGTCACCCTCATCCTCAAAAACTGTAAGCTCTTGTGTCACCCCCTCCTCCTCATAGACTGTAAGCTCTTGAGTTATACTCCCTCCTCCTCATACATTGTAAGCTCTCGTGTCACCCCCTCATCCTCATAGATTGTAAGCTCTTGTGTCCCCCCCTCATCCTCATACACTGTATGCTCTTGTGTCACCCCCTCATCCTCATACACTGTAAGCTCTTGGGTCACCCCCTCATCCTCATAGACTGTAAGCTCTTGTGTCACCCCCCTCATCCTCATCAACTGTAAGCTCTTGTGTCATCCCTCATCCTCATAGACTGTAAGCTCTTGTGTCACCCCCTCATCCTCATCAACTGTAAGCTCTTGTGTCAATCCCTCATCCTCATAGACGGTAAGCTCTTGTGTCATCCCCTCATCCTCATAGACTGTAAGCTCTTGTGTCACCCTCCATCCTCATAGACTGTAAGCTCTTGTGTCACCTCCTCATCCTCATAGACTGTAAGCTCTTGTGTCACCCTCCATCCTCATAGACTGTAAGCTCTTGTGTCACTTCCTCATCCTCATAAACTGTAAGCTCATGTGTCTCCCCCTCATCCTCATAGACTGTAAGCTCTTGTGTCACCCCCTCATCCTCATAAACTGTAAGCTCTTGTGTCACTCCCTCCTCCTCATAGAATGTAAGCTCTTGTGTCACCCCCTCCTCCTCATAGACTGTAAGCTCTTGTGTCACTCCCTCATCCTCATAGACTGTAAGCTCTTGTGTCCCCCCACATCCTGATAGATTGTATGCCCTTGTGTCCCCCCTCATCTTCAATAACTGTAAGCTCTTGAGTCATACCCCCTCCTCCTCATAGACTGTAAGCTCTTGTGTCACTCCTCTCATCCTCATAGACTGTAAGCTCTTGTGTCACCCCCTCATCCTCATAGACTGTAAGCTCTTGTGTCACCTCCTCATCCTCATAGACTGTAAGCTCTTGTGTCACCTCCTCATCCTCATAGACTGTAAGCTCTTGTGTCACCCTCTCCTCCTCATAGACTGTAAGCTCTTGTGTCACCCTCCATCCTCATAGACTGTAAGCTCTTGTGTCACCCCCTCCTCCTCATAGACTGTAAGCTCTTGTGTCACCCCCTCTTCCTCATAGATTGTAAGCTCTTGATCAGGGCCCTCATTATTGTTTCATATGACTGTTTGTACTCTGTAATGTCTTATTTTATTTGTATATTACCCATATCATTTGTAAAGCGGAGTATGATGGCGATATATAAATAAAGATGATTATTATTATTCCTCTAGTTTTGCACTTAATGTACTTCTGATATATGTAGAAGAAATAGCACTGAATGAAATCACCAGTGATTATGAACATGGCCTCATTGTATTTTATTTATAAATCTGCTATCACATTCTGCAAGCTCGCACATGCCTCCTGAAGACCCTCCAATGGGAGAGTCATGGAAAATGGAAAACGCTGATGCAGCTGTGAACTGAGAAAAACTGCACATAATAGGTGACAAATTTACATGCATTTGAATGTTTGAATGTTGTTATTGAAAAATTGTTATTTTTATAAGCTTTCGACCTTCCTTCTACAAAAAATTATGTGGTTTTTTTTTTGCCATTTTATGCCACTCTTAAAAATGGTTGGGAAAGTGGTGAGGATCAGCCTTCAACAACAAATCACGCCTTTCCCATAACGTTTTATACATTGTTCATTTAAGAAGTAAATTACAAAGTCACGTTTCTGCCCTACCATATTTTTCGGACTATAAGGCGCACCAGAGTATAAGGCGCATCTTCAATAAATGCCTGCTTAAAACCTCTAGGTTCATATATAAGGCGCACCAGATTATACGGCGCACCTGATTATAAGGATGAATGACCAGCAGGTGGCAGACCTGTGCACAGTTCAAGGCAGCTGTTGTCTATAAGTACGGTTCATATATAAGTGTCAGGATCAGTGGATCCTCTGGACCACCGCGGGAGATGGAACTAGCCGACACCTGGGACCGGAAACTAAGTGGCACCTGGTTTTCACCAGACGCCGCAAAGCGGGTTGGACTTGCTGCGGCAGGATACCACCAGGTCGTTCCCAGGCGTGACCAGCCCGCGGTGGCAGCCGAGGTCGAGGTACCTTAGCAGAAGACAGTTTCGTGGTCAAGTCCAGGCTCAGGGTCAGGGCAGGTAGCAGAGATGCAAGGTCAAGTCCAAATCCGGGGTCAGCAATGGGAGGTCCAGACAGGTGGGAACGGGAACACAAGCACACGGACACAGCAACACGGAGGAACTGGGGTAACACACAGGAACGCAGGAATACACAGGAACGCAGGAGTACACAGGAACGCAGAAATACACAGGAACGCAGGAATACACAGGAACGCAGGAATACACAGGAACGCAGGAATACACAGGAACGCAGGAATACACAGGAACGCAGGTGTAATACCAGGAAGCTTTCTCTCAGGCTGTAAGGCACAAAGATCCAGCAGGGCTCAGAGCATGCTGTTTTTTTAAAATAAAGAATCAAACTAAAACAACACCAGAAATCAAAATACAAAAAAAAATATTTATTTGATATTTGTCATCAGACATAAGTTAACTACTGTAGAGCAGGGCGGGAATGACAAAATCTAAAACCAGTCTGGAACTACTTAGTGGTCGAAGCCAATGTCTCATCAATAAAGGGCAAAAATTTGGATGTGACCAGAAATATAAGATAAATATTTATTTTTATTCTTATTGCTATTATTACTCCTATTGTTCCATATGCATTCCGTAATGTAACATTACATTCGTATATAAAGATTATCATTATTGTTTTAAGAGCATAATTATTTACGTGCAATTTATTTGTTAATTCTTATACATGGATTGAAAAAAAATGTAAATAAAGATGGGAAATTTTTCAAACACTAAACACAAGCTTTTTTGATGGACTTTCCTGAATATTTCCAAAAGATTGAACATCAACTTATTGAAAAATAAGCTAAAAACATCTAATTAAATCTCAACTAATAAACTGTAGACCAGATCACCATCAGCTTCGGAATGTATCTAATAGGTACATAAAAGTTCCTTATGTTTATTACTCCATAGAGCTTAACTGAAATCCTTATGGGGGGCATATTCTGTTTTACATTGTTCTATTATACTCATTCATTCAAGTATAGCCAAAAAGTGCAGGCTTGTGGCCAAAATTTATTTATAAAAGTTTTTAAATGGAAATATCTTTCTGATATCTGTTTAAAAAAAGAACATTTACACAGTTTTTTGATGCATCACATATGGAAGAAAGTTCATGTCCTCCAGTAAGTGCTGGGACTATACTGCAGATTCTGAAACAGGTCCCTGTTATAAAAGATTCCAAAGATTAATGGTTTATATAACATATTGTTATATACAAGTTATTACATTTGAATAGAGCTATCATGTATGACATAGAGCTATGTGATGTAGTGTATTAAACACAATTCCACCAATAAAGGAGCCTGAGGTCCAACTGTGAAGAGAACCATCAGAGATATCTGAATACACTCAAACCCAAATTCATTGCCCCAAAGCTGTAAATATTGATAAGTTTGTTCATCTCTACATACAAACCACATGTCCACTGCAATACCAGGGGCTGTCCGAGAGTCTAAAAAACTCTAAACCTGGGCTGGGAGGCTGTACAGAAAATAGTCAGAGCATTGGTGTCATTCCCCTGTAAACAAACAAAAGTCTGGGATGTCGGGAGCACTGGAAAAGGTAAGTAGAGATTTATTCTTTCATATACAACCCACCCCCAGCTTACTTGCAGAGTTTTCTATACTCTAAAACAGACATAATTCTTTCACCTTCTAGCGATCCCCATGGATCCTCTTCTCCCCTCATCCATGTACAGCAGTAACGAGACATATTAGTTTATGTTTTTATGTGCTGGGGCTGTGTGCTGTAGCTACCTACATAATGGGGGGTTACAGTGTTCTGGCTACCTACATACAGGGGGAGGGAGGGCTGCTGTGTGCTGGATACCTATATACTGGAAGGTGGGAGACTGCAGTGTGCTGGCTACCTATATACTGTGCGGAGAACTCCAATGTGCTGGCCACCTATATACTGTAGGGGAAGCTAGGGCTGTAGTGTGCTTGGTTCTATATACTGTGTGTGTGTGTGTGTGAGGGGGGCTGCAGTGTCCTGGGTATCTGTATACTTTGGGGGAAGGGTGAGGTGTGCTATATATCTATACACTGGGGGGTTACAGTGTGCTGGATACTTATATACTAGGGGGTGCATTGTAGCCAGTGTATACACCAGCTATACATTGGGAGGGTTGCAATGTGATGGATACCTATATGCTGGATGGTTGCAGTTTTCTGGCTTCCTACATACTGTGTGGGGGAGAGGGAGGCTGTGTGCTGTATACCTTTAATATTTTTTTTTGGGGGGGGGCAGTGTGCTGGATACCTAGATATTGGAGGCAGTGTGCTGGCTACCAATATACTGGGGGGCAGTACACTGGATACCTATATACTAGGGGTAGTGTGCTGAACACCTATATACTGGGGGTGGGGGGATTTTTATCCTGTTTTTAAGCTGCTGTTCTGTATATTCGTTCATTGGATTCTTTTGTTTTCTCCCTGTGGTTACCAGCTCAGCGATCGCGTCCTGCAGGGTGATATACCGTGTGATCAATGATATGTATACGGATGCATCATGACATATATATATCTGATAAAGGGAGGATGGGAATTTATTCAAGGGACACACTATCTATTTATATATATTACAGGAGGCACAGTATGAATTAACACTTTAACACTTATATTTTTATGAATTTTCAGCATTTTTCCTCATGTGCCTAAGTATTTTTACAATTTAATATTGAAAGTGGATTCCCCAATGTAACTTTAGCTCCTTATTGCAGGTATCACTGTATCTAGACATCAATATATACATGTAGAGAGAAATATTTGCTTAGAATGATACATCAACAGAATTCACTCCGGGTTTGCTTATTTAGATTACTCTCTGTTTAGTTTATCCAAAAGCAGATGGTTCGTGGATGAATGTCACTTCATTGGTATGTTAAAATGAAGCACTTCTTTCAATGAACATGAGGAAAGATGGTGGAAGTGATGAAAAGGATGTTATTGTTTAGAAGGAAAATGTTTTAAAAGTAAAGAAAGACCCAAGAAAAAGATGTTTGGGGCTTTTTAAACCAACTAGATTATTCAAGGGTGTATAGATTTTATTCCTTTAAGAAACATAAATTGCATAAATTATTTTATACAGGGGGATGAAGTGTCAGACTAAGGCTATATTCACATCTTGTTTTTTATAATATGTTCAGCATATAAGCCAGGAAAGCTCCCAGCTTATACCCTGTGAGTATCCATAGACATATACTGGTAGGCTGAGGCATCCAATTTACCTCCATCTGACCAGTATACATCACGTATGTCTGACACTCTGACCTGTATACATCACTTATTGTGGGAAATACAAGATGAAAAGACGCAGTAAGCTGGATCTTTCCATGTTGCTTCCTCCTACTTGGCAAAGCATATGATCAGAGGAAGCCAAAATAACCTATGGGGGGGCGGATGCAACAGTATTGCACCCCTGGCCTCCACTGAACGTACGCTCATGGAGAGAAGGGCTGATTAAGACTGTATGGAAATTGTAGTCTGGAATCACTTCCTACATATGGTACCAGAATCAGCTTCTTGGGGGATGGAGGATGCGTCCCTTCTGTCTGCTGCTTTCAGTCTGTGGTTTCAGTACCTTTGGAGTACCTTCACAGGTCCTGAAATGGCTCTTGTCTACATGTGTATCCAGAGCAGGAACAAATGTACAAGGATATCACGGGTGAAGGTCCTTCTGAGTAGAAAATTTGGTGGGTGATTTGGGTCCCAAACCGCTTATATTATAATCCACTACTTCTTAGTTGAGGTGAGAATTTTACTTCTGGTACATCCATTAGTAAAGTAAAGTAAAGCATTTCTTACACATGAAGTTAAATTCAAATGACAAAGAAAATACTTGTTTCAAAGTATCAACTAATTTAGCACAAAATGGCTGGATAAGGAATTTATGATATTTTACTTATATGCTAATATTAAAGTGGACCTGTCACATTTATAATCTGCAGGAAGTAGATTATAGCGCAAAGAAGCTGAGAAGATTGCACAAAGTGTCCTATCTGCAGGCAGCATGTTATATGTGACAAAAGTTGATAAGGAGATTGTACATAGTGTTCTATCAGCAGGCGGCATCTTATAAAGCATGAGGAGCTGAGAATATAGTGTCCCATCTGGAGGCAAATTGTTATAAAGTACAAAGAGCTGCGTAGATTGTACAAAGCGTCTTATCTGCAGGCAGCATGTTATATATGACAAAAGTTGATAAGGAGATTGTATATAGTTACCTATCTGTAGGCATCATGTTATGGAGCAGGAGGAGCTGAGCAGGCTGTATATAGTTTCCTATCTGCAGGCAACATGTTATAGAGCAGGAGGAGCTGAGCAGGCTGTATATAGTTTCCTATCTGCAGGCAGCATGTTATGGAGTAGGAGAAGCTGAGCAGATTGTATACAAACGGACCTCTGGTAATTGGTAATTTACTGTACTTTAGTCCTAGGCTACAATAAACAGCCATAACGGTTATCAGAGGTGTTTGTAATTAAGCTTTATTGTTAATTCTGGTTCTGAGGACAACCAAACATTTTTAAATCCAATAGTCATAGAGACCAAAAAATGTTTGCCTGGGGCTACAATTATAAAGTATACAGTTCCAACTTACATACAAATTCAACTTAAGAACAAACTTACAGAACCAATCTTGTATGTAACCCGGGGACTGCCTGTATAGTGTTCTATCTGCAGACAGCATGTTATAGAGCAGGAGGAGCTGAGCAGGTTGTATATAGTGTCCTATCTGCAGGCAGCATGTTATAGAGTAGGAGGAGCTGAGCAGGTTGTATATAATTTCCTATCTGCAGGCAGCATGTTATAGAGCAGGAGGAGCTGAGCAGGTTGTATATAGTGTCCTATCTGCGGACAGCATGTTATAGAGCAAGAGATGCTGAGCATATTGTATATAGTGTCCTATCTGCAGGTAGCATGTTATAGAGCAAGAGATGCTGAGCAGATTGTATATAGTGCCCTATCTGCAGGCAGCATGTTACAGAGCAGGAGATGCTGGGCAGATTGTATATAGTTTCCTATATGCAGGCAGCATGTTATAGAACAGGAGGAGCTGTGCATACTGTACAGTGTCCTATCTCCAGGCAGCATGTTATATGACAAAGGGAACAAATGATTTCTCTATGGTCTTGTTAATATAATTCCAGCATAACTTGTAATACATTCATATAAATATCTGGTAGAATTCATAGAATTTATCTCATTATGTGTGAACCTTTCTAAACTCTATCTTTTGGGATAGACATCATAGTCTTTTGAATATCTGAAATAACATATTTTATTATGGTCTTGCTGTTAGGTAACAATGTATCAGTACACTGTAGTATAATCTACTCTCCAAGTATTGTATTCGGACTGCAACTTTGCTTCCAAGACACTCAACAAGATGACTCAACATTAGGAGTCATTTGAGAGTCGAATTTACTAATAAACAACATGTCTATTAAATTGTCTTTTACATTGTTTTCTGGTTTTTGTGAGTGGACCTTTTTACGACACACAAGACTCGCTTCAGCTCCAATGATATTTCTTGTTATCATGCTATTATAATTACAATGTAATTTAGTTTATTACTCTGAGATCTGACCTGCGTGTCCGTACTATAACCCTGCCTATATCTCCATTGCGGGGGAATTGATTGAGCCGGGATGCTGTATTTTTTTACTAACCATTCGGGACCGAAACAAAAAAAAAAAGAAAATGTTTATTGGTGACTTAAACCAGATTTGAGATAAAAACCTCAGGGGTGAGAGGTTTGTGCTTAAATCACAGCACTACCTTTACCATTGAAGAACTACAAATCTGACTTATTCAGGCTCCTGGCCAAATAGTTCAAATTACACATTGGCTGGAAAACAGATAAATCCCCAATCTCGTATTTAACTTCACCCCCTAGTCAGGCAAAGCAGCCCGAACCTTGGTAGGATAACAGTGAGGGAATGAGTTTGAGTGAGTATAACCTTTGATCCTTCGCCAGTTTTCACTTACCTACAGCAGGGTGCATTTTGTAGCCAACGTACAAATACAAAGCAAGGAATCTTATAAAAACAAAGCCGTAAATTCTACATTTACTGTTTGCCGAGTAGGAGTGGAATGGGAATCGAACGTCACCTGCCTAGTTGGTGGAAATAGAAAGTATGTATTATAGGCCATTATTTATCATGGACGTGGAGATTTATCATCGGGCAGGTATCTTACTCCAGTTTTATTTAGAATGATCCTTAGATGACTTTTGTGTCTCAGACAACTTTATAAATGCTGTTTTATTTTAGCACGTGAACTGTTAATCATCCAGATTGGATTAGCAACTTTTTGTCTGAAAAGTTGCAAAAAAGTTGCAGCGTTGGCTCAACTAGTTCTGAAGTTTTTCCTGCTCCACGAATGAATGGAGTATATTTGCACCAAAATTTGCTACTTTTTTTTCAATATCATTGTTTATTGGAAACAGGGTACAGACAAAGTACTGCACTGGCAGGTCCAAAATACTGTGCACAGAAAAAAAGGAAGGCAGCACAGTACACAGGCGGTCAGAGTGAATGCAGTCAGCGATGTAGACATGAAATGCAATATCACATAACAATAGTAATGAAGAAAAAAAAACACAAAGAAACGAAAAGAATATGAATCAAGTCAAGTTGGATTAAACATTCCAGTACAGGAAGCGCTGTAGGTATTGGAGGACAAGAGCGGATATATATGTGAGGTAAGTTACTTCAATCACACGTGTCCAAACTAAAGGAATGACTAGCAAAAATCTACCAACCAAAGGAAATTAACACAGGAACCGTAGCGGATTAGGAGTAAAAAGAAAGCCAGGGGATTGCCTAAATGTCAGCCATGTTTCCCAAACCCGGGAGTGGGCCACACCTGTATTGTGGGAATCAGCTGTAAACTCTTCCAATCTGTGTCAGAGCATCCAAAATGTGCTTCTTTTTAAATAAGTGACCTTCATAAAGCTTTCTGTCCTATGAGTTCATATGATGCATCTCAAATAAGTTGATTGAAGCAAAAAATGGCGTGGGTCGGCAAAAAGTTGGAAATTTGCCGCAAATGAGTAGCATTAAGAATTTTGAGACAGTGTGAAGACAGAAAACTGTCAAAACTATTATGATGCATCCCGAATAAAAGCATAGGTTATTCATAGTTGTCCTCTCCTCTTTCAAGGTGTAAGGATCTTTTGGGTCACTTTAGGCACCAAAGTCTGGATGTGACTGCAAAATTTCCAGCATTATTCAGAGATGGTGGATTAGGGTAAAAAGTTATCAAATTTGAGGTTATTTTCGTTGGAGAAAAGACCTAAATGATCTAAATGCAATATCCATAATAATAATGACAAGGGGCCATCACTCACACTTAGTGGAAAGATGGTTTCACAATTACTATAGACAAGTTCCTTACTGTAAGAATAGTTGTGGGAATATGTCGCGACTGGACACATTGAGCACAAGGTGTGATTAGAGATGAACAGACCCGACGTTCAAGTTCAGGTTCGTCATTCGAGGAGATATTGGGGGTCATTTACCTACCCGGTCCATTCGCGTTCCAGCGGCGGCTTCTCCGACGAGCTTTCGGGTCTTCCAGCGATTCATGAAGGTCCTGCGCCCAATGTCCACCAGGTGTCGCTGCTGTGCCGAAGTCCGCCGAGGTGCATGTGGTGCATGTGAGTATGGCCTGTGCGACCAATTTTCTTTTTTAAATACAGCGTTTTTTCCGAATTCGTCGGGTTTTCCAACAGCCACGCCCCCCCGATTTGCGTCGCGTGCATGCCAGCGCCGATGCGCCACAAACCAATTGCATGCGTCAAAATCCCGGGGCAATTCAAGGAAAATCAGTGCAAATCGGAAATATTTGGGTAACACGTTGGGACAACGCGAATCGGGCCCTTAGTAAATGACCCCCACTGTTGGATTGGTGGCCGAACAACCTATATGTCTGGGTCAGACTTGAACGTTGGGTCTTCTCATCTCTAGTTGTGATATTTCCCTCACTGGCACACTATATTAAGAGGCCCTGGGTGAATTACATGCCCAGTCCAGCCTGCTGTATAATTCTGCTTTAGCATACAATAGGATAAGCTATGGCAAACACCCTGCCCACTCCCTGCCCACTTGGTGTGATGATGGCGTAGTGGGACAAAATGACGTAATTCCGACCATACAACTTTTTCATGGCTTTACACTAGAAAACTGGCATGCAAGCCATGATAAATACCCTCGAGTGAGACTATGGAATTCTCTGCACACAAACAATGGACACGTTCAAGACCTGGATAATTCCTGAAAGCAAAAATATCACGTTAGAGGAACTACACTAAATTCTTGGGATAGGACATTGATCTAGGGATTTAGTTTGACTGCCGCATACATAGTTGGGAAATAATAATTTCCTCTCTATGGGCCAATTGGAATTAGAATAATTTTTATTTCGATTTTTTTGCCGATCTCTGGAGTATCTGGAGTATCTGGATTATAGATACTTGTGTATGCATTCAATCTAATCTACTATGATACTATGATATTTAGAATTGTGTTATAGAGGAAACAGTCCAACACCAGGCTGGGACCACATCTGCTACAATCTATATACTGTACATCGTCTATGGCGGTATACACTGACATCATCATTATGTGTATGTTATTGCTCCTTAAGACATAGCTGTTGCTAAGCACTGCACATACTAGAGCTGTGTTGAGTGTTTGAGATTTAAATAACCTAAAGGTGAAGTGACTGAAGGAAGCTGGAATCATTTCTGCTGGTGTATACAGAGAAACAGCTTAGATGATGTGCCAGGACAATTGGGATTGTCAAGAGAAATCATTTTTAATAGGACAGCATTGTGGATTTTTTCTTATAAATAAAGTTAAAATATAACTTTTTAGAAAAGTTGTGGATTTGACATTAAAATAATGGTTGAGAAATTGTGATTTGTAGACCATTATCCTCATGGAATCAAATTGGTTTATAAGACATGATTCTATAAATCATGTTCATAGCAAAATATGAAAAAGAATATTTCTTTTTACAACTATATAACAATAATTCACAGTATTTCTACCATAAAGAAAAGCCTTTTATCTGTGTATCTTTCTGGTCTTTAGTTAGAATCCATTTGCTTCCTTCTCTGGCAGCTTTCAGTGCAGTCTCTTTTTGCTTTCTAACCTTGGTTAGGCATTGGCTCTGCTCCTTTCCTGACAAGCAGGTTAAGAAGCTATTTCTATTTTCTATAAATAGTGTTGAGCGGATCCAACCAGCAAAGTTAGTCCATGCTGAACTGTGGGTTAGTTTACCCGGTACCCTAACTTCAATCAGAAGTTAGGGTCCAGGTTTGACCCCTCTCTATGTGCAAGTGTCATCACTGATTGTGGGTGTTAACTTTTTAAATGCCAACATTTTGGGGAGGACCGTTGCTCCCCGATGACATCATGGGGAGCAATGCCCCCCTCACACACAAAATGGCTGTTGTGATACACAATTCATGCACTGTTGGGATATAAAAGTTGCTGGTGGTTAACAGGTTTACACCCACAATTGGTGCCAGCAGCAATCAGAGGTGTTACAAAGGGGGTAGCTTCGGACCCATACAGAATTTTCAAGTTCTCGTACGCTCATCACTACCAAGCAAATAGAAAAGTTTTCAAATCTAACAAATCGCTAGAGTTTTGTGTGCCCATATAGGCTAAGGGTTAAAGGGTTCACAGTTAAATCGCTAAATAAATGCAAGTATACAAATGAGCTCCATCTAGAGAGTCCTCCAAAAAACACACTTTAAACTCGGATTTTGTGTCCAGTGAGTATTTTCTTTACTTCGTCACCAAGAAATAATTGCTAAAAAGACTCAAAAGGAAAGAAAAAGTAATAACAAGCGGAGAAAATCCTAAAACTTTGTTTTCTTTTTTTTACAGGTTTGTACAATCATTAATATTAAGGTTTTTGAAGGCCAACTTCCATTAAAATGTGTCACTGACAGACTTTTAAACATTGCTGGAAAATCACTTAGTATTATTAAACTACTACTTAATCATCACCGTAAGAGAAATACATTTCCTCTCCTGAAGGGAAGAGAACAAATGCCAAAAATCAGATCAGATAAACAAATGAAAACTGGTGAGAAATCAAATGACTACATTTGTTAATGGAAATAGATAACATTCTTGTTTAATAGGTTTAATGAATTTGCGCTGGTTGGAGGGGGGGTGATGGGAGACTATTACCACTTATTATGAGCTCTGAGTAGTTTGGGCAACTTAACAAAATAAAGTGTCCTTTGATTGAAAAATGAGGTTTCTTGGCTGGTGCTTTCTATCGGTACCCAGCTGTGTTGTCACAAAATGAATGTTTTTGGCTTGTGATAAGGATAAATAAAAACATCTGGAGCCGAGGTTATTGTCTTACAAAATTTTATAAGGATTATAATAGATTTTGTCATAGACCTAATTATCTCAGTCCAAGGACAATAAATATATTGAGAAATGGAACAAGTTCTCTGCCTTCAAGACAAAATGGAAATTTCTTCAAAGATCTAAGATGAACTTTGAATCTGACCACCTTAGCTCTTCACTCCAGACTCGGCTACTCTCCACTTTGACCAATTTCCTTCTTTCTTCCTCTATTCTTCCATGGTCTTCATTCGACAGCTAGGAATGAGACCTTGGCAGGCAACTATCCGATCATGACTGGAATAAAGCCTTTGCTCTTGCCGATAAACTCTCTTCGGTGTAAAAACTGCAAAACCTTGTCCCGTTGGCACCAGTATTCCCAGCTCCTCCATTGGTCCCTCAAACTTTCTGGCAATATTAAAGGGGTTGTCCGAGTTCTTGAAAAAACTAAAAGTGGCCGGGAGAGGACTGCTTGAAAAAAATAAAGTCCTACTTACCTTCCGGTGCCCTCCGGTATCCAGCGGTGTTGTCACTCCGGTCTGGGCGCCATGTAAACAAACATGGCCGCCGGAGCAGCGCTGAACTCAGCTCCCGGCTGGACCCGACAACACAATGCTGTGTATAGGGACGGATAGGCGTGCCCGGCCACGGCTGGCCGGAAACTGAGTCATGCGCTGCTCCAGCGGCCAGGTTTGTTTACATGGCGCCCGGACCGGAGTGACAGCGGCGCTGGATACCGGAGGGCACCGGAAGGTAAGTAGGACTTTATTTTTTTTAAGCAGCCCTCTCCCGGCCACTTTTAGTTTTTTTCAAAACTCGGACAACCCTTTTAAACTGAGAAAATTGTAAACTGTTAAAATGAATGCTCCATATGATGGAAATACCTGAGACTTTTACCCTTCTGGAAGTTATGCTCATAGAACGGCATTGTGATTTGAGTTGTGCTCTCCCTTAGACAGTTATGATCAATAGAGACATAACATTGTTGGGTTGTATTATTAAATTAAGTATCTGGATTGCTACCATTGAGTTTATGTGCAATATGCAGTGTTGCTGCCAACTTTTTTGGAGAAAGAAAGGGAATGGAGTAATAGAAAGGCACATGAACCCAGATACAGAAGTTGATTTTGGCAATTCTTTTTAGTAAAACGGAATCAAAATATCATTGCTTTTGGAGGTTATGGGTATCCCTTACTGCTACAAGGAGAAAAGACCCTAGTTGGTGGGAGTTAAAATATGGAGCAGGAAAGAGACTAAGGGGGAATTTATCAAAACTTGTATACCTAAAAAAAGTGTACAAGCCACGATTTAGTCGGAATTCCAAGTCCAGAGCCGGGAATTGAGACATTTCCACCCTCTACGCCAGTTGGGCGGAGAGGAGGCGGTGCTGCCGTCTGTCAAGGCGCAGGCTATGGTGCAGTTCTGCTCCTGGTCAGTAGTAGTAGTAGCTCCTGCTCCTGGTAATAGTAACCTAGCAGTGTAACCCCCGCCGTGCTGTTGCCCACTGGGATTTATCAGGAGGTCGGAGCCTTGTGTTTTTAGCAAGATTTAATCTTCTAGATTTAATCTTAATAGGTTTAATCTTCCTTTAAGTGAAAATATTACTTTCATTTCCTTCCGGTTACCTGTTGTATCCCTTTCTCCTGTCTGTAGAATGTCTGTTCTTGTAAGTGTTCAGTAGGATGCAACCTCTGTGAGGTCCTCATACTTCAGAAAAATAAATAACATTTATCTGTGCCGTACAATTAAACGCAGCACCATCCATGTTTGTGGCTTACCACAAATTTAATAGGGATGATACTGTTTCTGAAAATCTACTAATTTAAAGGAAACCTACCACTTGAAGTGGCAGGTTTCCGATGGCAATACCGGGCACCAGCTCAGGGTGAGCTGGTGCCGGAGCTTATTTTAGTTAGTGTTTTAAATCGCGGTTTAAAACACTTTTTAAACTTTATAGCCGGCGCAGGCAGGTACGAGCTCGGCGCTTACCATGCGCGCGGCTCTCATTCACTTCCTATGTAGCCGCGTGCACGGTAAGCGCCGAGCGCGTACCTGCCTGCGCCGGCTATAAAGTTTAAAAAGTGTTTTAAACCGCGATACCGCGGTTTAAAACACTAAATAAAATAAGCTCCGGCACCAGCTCACCCTGAGCTGGTGCCCGGTATTGCCATTGGAAACCTGCCACTTCAAGTGGTAGGTTTCCTTTAATAATTGTTAACGTATTTTTCCTTATATACATTTTAGTACAGATTTAGCTAGGTTCTCAGTGTAATGGAAGCCCATTCTTCAGGAGATAGGTGAAAGGAGAATTCATCTGTTCTTCTACATCTGTAAATGGCAGATTTCATCTGAATACTTTATGTTGACATTGGCTGCTGGAAACATTGGAGTCTACAAAACAACACAGTTTTCTATGAAATCGAGTTAAGTATCAACTTTTATTATTATTCTATTGAGCAAAAATATCTCCGATTACGTAATTCAAAACCATTTGCCGATATTTCCTGGGCTAAATTGTCCTTACAATATGCATTTATAGGACAATTTACAGGTGCTGCGCACTGCTTTTAGGGACTTGCCTTTATTAAATATATTCCCAGTTTTCTTGCAAACGAAAGGTAATATATCATTTGTGATGTATGAATGGTGTAATTTTTCTTTTGATTCCTTGTAGCATTATAATGGACAGTTTTATTTCTAATTCCATTAGATTCAGATATTTCATAACAAAATGTTATATAAAATGGTTATAAGTGTTAAAATTAATATTGTTAAGCAGAAATATAGTCAAGCATATTCATAAAAAAAACCTTGCAATTCCTTTACTAGTATTTCAACTTTTCTAAGGCACATTACTATGCATGGCTATATTGGACCTGATGTCATCATACTATGTTATATTTTTTTGATGTTAAAGGCATGAAAAGTCGCCCTTTCTGCCACTCACCGTGAAAATTTGTAACTTTTTGCCCCTTCTGCATCATGTTTGGCACTTTTGAAAAAAATTTGGGCAGGGTGCGAAACAAAGTGGTGATGCGGAACAAATTTACTATAACTTGAGCCAAAAAATTGGCTCAGATTATAGATGAAATCTACGCCAGGCCAATTAATTCATAGATTTCAATATCTGGTGTAGGAATTACTAATAGGTTGGAACTTCTTAGTAATTTTGGCACATCAAGCTCCATCGCAATGCACTAGTCATAGTACATACAGTTATGTTTTATAGCAAGCTGTATTATGGGGCTTTGCTCTTTTAAGGAAGTCTACCATCTCTGCTACTAAACAAAGTAATAGTACTGATGTTCTTGTGCTTATAGTGGGAGTTTATAGAGATAGATACAGGTCAGCATGGGACATATGAACGGGGAAGATTAAGACTGCCTTGGGTCCTGGGCTGTATGAATTTCATTGCCCCTACAAGTCTGGAATTCCCTTTATACATATGGTACTACTGAGAGCAGGAATATATGTACAAGGGTTTCATAGGTAAAGGTCCTTCTCAGTAGTTTGGGTGCCCCCTAGAAGGCATTGGTCCCAGGCTACCACCCAAACCACGTTGATGACTGATGACTTTGTGCGTCAACATTTTTTTTTATCATAATACCATTATCTTTTTAAGAAAATTGTTTTATAGAATCACTTATGTGGGTTGAGATAGCTTTAATTTGTGCACCAATGAGCCCTGGGTATCCATGAACCAGACAATTTTATAACTTCCCTGGTATGTAAGTTGCTACTGATCACTACATAGTGGGAACACCCCCTAAAAAGAAGTGACTGTTCACTTCTTATCTTACAGTTACGGCAGATTAAAGGGAACCTGTCATCAGAAATTGGCCTCATAAACCACTAGCAGTATGTTGTCAAGCAGTTGAGCAGCTTCTAGATGATGTTTCTTCCATGTCCTGGTGGCATCATCCAGAAAATCAACTTTGATGTGAAATGTAAATTGGTTTTATGAAGTCAAGGAGGCGGAGAGTTTAACACTTAAGTCGGCTTTCAGAATGCCCCCTTTACTATAATTGATGGTCCTACGTCCAGGGACATTATTGATCAGATCTCCTGAAGTCTGGTGCATGATGTCATTCACATAGGAGGATATGTTCAGAGACAGGAGGAGCTTGACTTCAATGTTAAACTCTCCGCCTCCCTGACTTTATACATCTAACTTCAAAGTTCATTTTCTGGATGATGCCACCAAGCTGGGTCATAAAAGAAACATGATGTAGAAGCCGTTCATCTGCTTGACAACATCCTGGTAGTGGTTTATGGTTTATTATACCAATTGCCGATGACAGGTTCCCTTTAAGGTTTATATTTAGCAATATATTTATATATATATATATATATATATATATATATATATATATATATATAAAGAATAATGCCCTACTGTATGAATAAAATATTACTTGTGAAGAGGAACGTTACTACATCAATGCTTGAACAATGCCATTATGTCACCAAACATAACATTAATATTCAGCTATCTTCCAAGTTTCTTGCAAAATTCATATGTTGATGTTCTGCAATCCAGATGTGAAACTCGTGAGATTATTATGGAGTTTGGAAGAGAAAAGAATATACCAGGCAATAACTCACACACTACTATTAACCCCTCAGATGATGATAAAACACATCTCACACTAGTCAGAGGTTCTGGAGAAGATTTCAGTGTGACTCGAGCACTATGTGTACACCTGCACAGCAGGACACAGTGGAATCCGGTTACTGACAAATAGAAAGTTAGTTTTATGTGATTGCTAAAGTTTAGGTATTCCTTTTATGTGCACTGGCAGGATGGCAGGCCTGCAACACAACCCCGGGCACATTGCTGGCCAAGATTAGGATTTATATATTTCATATGCAGTCTCATACACTTTTTTTCTCTCCTCTCATATGATGCCTGGGTTGTGCATTTAAAGACAGCAAATCAAAGTCCTACAGGTGCTCATAAATATTCCAACTCGTTTCCTTTGATACTTTTTATTGTGCATATAGGAGTAAATATTTGATTTAAGGAGCATTGGGTCTGTGGTCTCTGTGTAAATGAGGGAGCGGTGAAGTAGCAGTTGGACCCTGACACTGGTATTATGTCCCAAATGGGGCCCAAAGGCCCCATTGCCACTTATATATTATCAGTGACACGTGGTATGTGAACATTTGCAGAGTGTTATAACTAAAGGAAATCTGCCACCAACATCAAGCATGATAAACCAGGGAGACTTACTCATAGATCTAGACACCTATATTTGCTATCCATGGCCTCTTTCCTTCTAAAACCGAATTTTAGAATAATGCTAATGAGCTTAAAGGGTTCCCTTTCCGCGATGTGATCTTGCTTTACAGGCTGCTACACTGTCACCCCCACCGCCCTCCCCCACGCTTCTTCAGCACCAAGATTACAGCACTTCCTGTTGTATTACACTATTTGCTCTCTTTCACTCAATGGGGGTCATTTATCACATTTTTGGCTTTCCTTTTTCTTTCATTTTTGCAGCTTTTTTTGTTGTTTTGGCGGATTTTTTTGCACCTAGGATTCTCTCCTTGCCAAGTTTGCCATGCCTCAATCATTCTATGTTGCACCTTATTTTACACTAGTGTTGTGTGGACCTAAACTGCAAAGTTTGTGTCAGTACCAAACCTTTCAAGTTCGAGTCCCTTCTAAAGAAGTTTGGGTTCATGTTCAGCTCAACTTCTCTCCCATGGTTAGGGCGTGAAAGTAGGCGGTGTGGGGGAGTTTGTGTCAGTAACGCCGGGATTGATGACCCTAAATGACGGCACACAGCACCACTGACATGGCCACAGTAGTTGTAATGCTGCCACCAGCTCTACCAGTGACATTTAAACAATTAGCAGGCCTGATCAGTGCCAGGATACTAAATCCAGACAGGATTTTAAAATTATCGATAGATAAATAGATAAATATAGTTATACAGGAAGTCCCCCGGGTACATACAAGATAGGTTCCATAGGTTTGTTCTTAGGTTGAATTTGTATGTAAGTCGAAACTGCATATTTTATAATTGAAGCTCCAGACAAAAAATTTTTTTCCCCAGTGACAATTGGAGTTTTACATTTTTTTGCTGTAGTAGGACCAAGGATTATCAATAAAGCTTCATTACAGACACCTTACAGCTTATAATTGCAGCCTGGGACTATAGTAAGGCCTCCAGAGAGCTTCACCAGAGGTCACAGTGGGCGGAGGGGTCCGTCTGTAAGTCGGGTGTCCTTAAGTAGGGGACTGCCTGTATATATGTGATAAAGAGATATATGGATAGATACAGTTATGCATATATATATACAGGCAGTCCCCAGGTTACATACAAGATAAAAAAAATATAATTCTTCAGCTCACCTCTTTAAGATGTCCGCTGTGCTGTAGGGCCGTTGCTCGGACGTGCTGTGCGGGGACCAGCAATAACTTCAGAGAAAGAAAAACGGGTTGTCCAGCATCCAGGCAATGAAATTGGCTTGTGAATTGATTAAAATTCCACTTTTATTGAATATTCTTTAAAATCATGAAGACGTCTAAAACATAATCTACGTCAGGCTACGACTAAGGACTCATGTTAGTCTGAAACGCGTCAGTTTGATTATGTTTTAGACGTCTTCATGATTTTAAAGAATATTCAATAAAAGTGGAAGTTTAATCAATTCAGAAGCCAATTTCATTGCCTGGATGCTGGACAACCCGTTTTTCTTTCTCTGTACATACAAGATAGGATCTGTAGGTTTGTTCTTAAGTTGAATTTGTATGTAAGTCGGAACTGTATATTTTATCATTGTAATCCCAGCTAGAACTTTTTTGGTCTCCGTGACAATTGGATTTTAAAAATGTTGGGTTGTCATAAGAATCAATATTAACACTAAAGCTTCATTACAGACACATTTGATAACTGTTACAGTTGTTTATTGTAGCCTAGGACTAAAGTACAATAAATTACCAATATCCAGAGGTCCGTTAGTAACTAGGGGTTGTATGTAAGTCGAGTGTTCTTAAGTATATATATATGATATATGATAGATGGATGGATAGATAGATAGATAGATAGATATGGATAGATAGATAGATATGGATAGATAGATAGATAGATAGATATCACATCTCGTGTATTGTTGCAGTTGTGTACTTCAAAGGTGACATGCTAATCTGTACCATATGCAGTCTGGCTTTTGAAGTTGTGATTTTTTTTATTTCATACTGTAAGAGTAAAAGAAATATGAAGTGAGTATAAAATAGAACAAGTGTAGCGGAAAACGCACATTTTAATTGATGATCAAATCTTAGTTTAGACATAAGAGCAGCAAACAGACCTGGCAATGCCTTCCTTTGTTTTAAAAAGTACATTTGTACAATAGATTCCACTGTTTAACCAATGAAAAGACGATTATTGGTATTTGATGGTATTGTAAGTTATGAAACATGCATTAAAAATTTGGCGTACAACACCTGATAAATCTGGTTGTTAGATTCTGCTGGTTACCTGGGGTTACATTTTAAAAGGTGCAAATGTATTGTTAAATTTTGTGCACGTTCACATTCTTCAAGTGCTTTGTGAAAAATAATGTGCACTAAGTAAGTTCACAAAGAAGGTGGAGATGTATAAATAATTTTCTTCTATTGACTATTTGGTCTTTTGATGTGTTTTTGCACCTATTTTGCACCTGAACTACTTTGTCCGTTTGCACTCTCTATATCATCTGAATCCAGCTGGGTTTTTTTGCACCTAAAAGTGATTCATAAGCTTCATGTTGGGTTTAAGTCGCTAATTTTGGTGCAAAATCCCTCCAGCCAGACAGTGGCGTAGAACTAATATCAAGCCAAGGGGCTCTTCTTGTGACAATTTTGCGACTCACTTTTTAGTTAGGTTGCAAGGTCATTCTAGGAAAATTAACAAATTAATCATTAAAAACTCCTCATCATCATAGTATCAAAACACCGAAAATAAGTAAAACGTAATTTACCGCCTAAACCAGATACAGTTACAGAGAAACGGTAACAGAAAAAAGATACATATGCCCCTTAGAACCTTTTATCAAATTTTTTAATGTGTCAGAATTTGACTCCTAGAATTCCAGACGCAACAGGGGGATTTATCAGAGCTTGTGCTCCTGAAATCTGAAGTACAAGCTCTGAAATAGGCAAAGTTCCTAGCGTACAGACAGAAATTGGGCTTATTTACCTCTTACACTACCTCCACACCAAGTGGGCGTGAAAGGACATGAAGGGGGTAGCGGTGAACCGGCACAGGGCCTACCCATAGAAATACTCCCACAGAATTTATCAGGAAGTTGACCCCTTCCAATAAATCCGGCAAGTGTCGGGGGTGGGGATTAAACATACGCTGGCGCACATGTATGATAAATCCCTTCCCCCATCATTTTTAATGCATTTGCATTTTCAGAGATACAACTGTTACCTTTTCTTTATTAAAAGTATTACATGTATAATTTTTTTTTAGTAATCTTAAAGCTTATTAAGAAGTACACTAGTGCACACAAAAGTATGAAAGATAAGTTTCATGGCGAAGCCATGGGTTGAGAAATGTCATTCAGAAGGAATGTGAAAGAAAAAAAAGCTTCCCATTCTCAATAGTAAATATTCCCCAAATTCAATAAAAGACCCAGGGAAGCAGACATTGTAATTCTGCCAGTGATTGTAACGTTTTGTCTTCCTTAAGTTTCCTTCCTTTTATCTTGAGCAAAGTCTGGCAGTGGTACATTTTATATGTGTTGTCTCAGAAATATTATATCTTCTCTAACTAAGTTTGCTCTGTTTGTGGTTAAGCATGCCGTTTACTTTAGACAAATAGCCCCTTCTCCCCTTTAAAGTAGTAGATAAAGGACTATCTTCATTAAGTGCCACCGGGAGACTGGCACCACTAACTAATCAGGAGATTCTGCAGCTTCAAATCCATAGGATGCATCAAGTTCAAAGAAGATTGTGACATCCTGCCTGGTGTAGTGTTTCATGTGAAGCTAGTAAACCTGCCCCGGGCTAAATGGGCCTTTTAAAAGTCATTTTCTCCGTATCTTTCCGATGACATATAGTCTGATGTAAGCACTTAACATTCTAATAAATCCTGTTTTATTTTGTTTTACTAAATTACTATTATAATAGGAATAGGAGATAAAATATTGATACATCTATCTTTCATCATCCTGTCTATCAGGTGTCTGGGCAAATTTTTAAATAGTAATAATGTTAGAAATTCGGTTATATTCATTGCTACAATAGATGACTGAGACGTAAATATTAGCACATTCCAGCTATAAGACCACATTGCCACATCTCCCCCCCCCCTCCCCCTCCGGACTCAATGGGATCGCTTTCACTTGAGCATTGTAGAAATCATCAGAGTTTCATCAGGGAACCTTTTTGGATTGTTTCTTTTGTATTTTGTTTAATTTACTTTAAATATTTAAAGGGGTATTCCAGGAAAAAACATCATTTATATATAATTGGGTCGTTAAAATATAAAATAATATGTAATTAGTTGTTATTTAAAATTTTTGATTTCCGCTGCGCGGAGCAGACACAGGACAGAGGATGGCAGCTGGTCACATGTCCAGAACTCATGTCCTGCACCTGCCTGGGCAGGTCATGTGATCACAACTGAGTTTGGCTCCAGTTGGTTGGTTGCTGTGCATCCAGTTTGTTAAGTGTTGGGGAGAGACCCATCTCTGTGAAGTAACATGCAGTTACACATCATTACTATGGTACCAGCAGGACAATCTGTTACATCATCACTGGGAGCGGAGCTTAAGAGGGAGGAGGAGTTTCTAAGAACTAAAGGATCATGGAACCTGTAGTTTACAGCGGTGGTGATTTTGGTGATAATGCCACCTATTTTATAAACCCCATAACATTTTGTGAATTATAAAAGCAAACAATATAAGCTCCATAATGATATTGAGTTTTGTTGTATTCATTAAATTATAGCATTATGTTTTTGTATCAGGCATAATAATTCATAATTTTGATACTTATACTTTTATAATTCATAATTTTGATGCTTAATGCTTTTACATTTGTAGCTATGTGTTTGTGACAGTATCAAAGTATTGTACAACTTGAGTAAGTTGGGTTGTGAACAGAAACACAAATATCATTAAAGCCTTATAGTAATAGCAGTTCAAAGTTGTCAGCCAATAACCACCTCGGGTATCCTTCCCTTGTGTTACCACTAAAGAATAGATTATGAAGGCTATATAGATGTAGTTACTTGTTTTTGTTTAAATTTATTGATTACTACATATATGGAAAAATTGATAAAATGATTGAATAAACAGCCAAAACTCTGAATTTTGTAACAAATAATCAATTCCATCTGAGAATGTTTACAATGTTGCCAACTTTTAATAAAATTATTATTATAACTGAATCTTTAAAGTTAATTTAACACCTTAACAGCAAGCTTGGTAACAATATGATGCAGCATCAATAAGGATGTCTGGAGAGGGCTCAAGGGGTGAGCCCTCTGCATACAAGGTATTATAAGGCAAACACCTGCCTCTAACACCCGCCATCGATGTTAATATCTATCGTGGATGTTAACCTTTTAAGGACTGACCCCAGCACTGAAATATTGCAATAACCATGTACAGTAGTGGATTATAATATAGGTGGTTTGGGCGGTAGCCTGGGGCCCAAGCCTTCCATGAGGTCCATGGCCAACTAAACCACCCAAAAAATTCAGATTGAGAAGGACCTTCACCCATGAAATTCTCATAATCTGTTCCTACTCTCAATGCACATGTACACAAGAGCCATTTCAGGACATTTAAAAGTCCCCCAAAGGTCCTCAACTACAGATTGAAAGCAAGAAGCAGGGACATGTCCTCCATTACCAATGAAGCTTGATTATAGTATCATATGGAGAAAGTGAATTCCAGACTTGTAGGGGCTATAATATTTATACAGCCCAGGGCCCCTGGCAGTCTCAATCAGTAACTAACCATATAAAATGAAAAGAAAAAATGTCCATTAAAGATATACTAGAAAAGGTAGTAGAAAAGATATAGTAGAAAAGATATATTCAGAAGTATATAAAAGAAACAGGAGTTAAAATATAGTGACTTGAATATATATATATATATGTATATATATTGACATATTTATTTTTTTAATATAAAAATGTATAGAGGTATAAATACTTTATAAATTTGGTTCTTGTGTAATCATTCTGATTCACAAAATAAAAGGGATGTGTAATCTGGACTGCATGGGAAAAGCTCTTAAAACAAAGAATATGGGGCAAATGCGTTTTTTCATCAATTTCACAACCTTCAGAATATTTTTCAGCTTTTCAGTAAATTGAATGAAATATTAGATGGTGCCACTAGAAAGTTTTGTCCTTCACAAAACAAGCCCTCATACAGCTCTGTACATGAAAAAATAAACAAAGTTCTACCTTTAGGGAGGAGGGGAGTGAAAAGAGATAAAGGGGCAAGGGGTTAAAATCATTTAAATTAATTTTGTTAATTTTTTACTTTTAGAAATTATCAATATAACGTCAAGCCTTAAAATTGCTCTCTAAATATAGACTGGATACTAAGTATCTCGAAGGAAAAAATAAACAGAAATTGTAGGCTGTTTGGATATACAAAAGTAGTAATAAGACAGGATAATTGCCAGATAAAGATGGTTAGCAGAGAGTTATGTGACACATCCATTGGAGAAATGGGGAGTTAAGTAAGTGTGGCCAACAAATCTGATCCCTATCACATAATTTGCATTATTGCATCTATAGAAACCCTGGGGGTCATTGGAAAGACCATTCAGCTCATGGAGATTGATAAGGTTCCCTACATAAGAATGGTTCTTCCTAGAAAATGTAACTGGTAACATACGTTTTCTTTCCATGTCAGGCGGCAGATTTGATGTACTGTAATTCTACACTGTTTATCTGCAAACTTCAAAAACTCCATGGTGCAAACAATGCATTGCAGGACATGTCAATGATCTGGGCTGCGTCTTTCAAGTTGATCCCGTTTGTAGCACAAGGAAAGTAGAGGACAATAAGCTATACTGACATCATCATCATGGAGAAAAGCATTCAATATAAGTGGGAAATTAAAGAGAGTTTTTAACTGTTTTATACCTTCGGATGGTGCTAGATAAAAGCTATGGGCAGCTCTTTAACCCCTTAACGCACTGGGGCACATTTACTAAAGGCTTTGCGCCAGTTTTCTGTCGCACTTTGCACATCCTGTATTGTGCAAACTACTTGTGCAGGTATTTAAGAAATATCTGCACCACATTTGTGTTGCACGTGACCGTTCTGTGGCAAAGCTCTAGTATTCTTCATGTGATGCAAATTTCTGCATTGAAGGGGGCATTCCGGTGCTCAGTTGGATTTAGACATATTTAACATGCAAAAACAGAATGGTGTCGCACCGCCTATGTTAAAGGTACACCAAAAAAAAGTGGTGCACTCTGTCGGCTCTGCAAGGGGCGCCAGATTCATGCACAATGTTTGCCAAAAATCCGTAATCTATAGTATATAATGCCGCGTCCCAAAGGTCACTATTTATCAAAATATAAAAAAGATTTTTCCAGTTGGTGAAACACGTAACACAAAATAGCGGCCAAAACACCACTTTTTTCCCTTTAGGCATCAAATAAAAAATGTAATTAAAAGTGATCAACTGGTCTTACAGTCCCTAAAAGGGAAGCGAATAAAACTTTGTGTCCTGCAAAAACTGACACATTACACAGCTCTGTACACTGCAGTATGAAAAAGTTATTGATGTCAGAAAAAGGCAAAATGAAGACTTTTTTTGTACAAAAGGTTTTAATTTTTTGATACCAATTAAAACATAATAAAACCTATATAAATTTGGTATCCTCATGATTGTATCGACCCAAGGAATAAAGAAGAGGTGTTAATTGAAAGCCGTAAAAACTGTGCCCACAAGAAATTGGTGCAAATGCATTTTTTCTACAATTTCATCCCAGTAACCGGTATGAATGGCAGAAAACTGTATTAAAAAGTAACTTTTATTTAGATCAATAAAATCCAAGGAGCAATATGGATGATCGAAAGATCAAAGAGTCAATACAAAACCGACGAGAGGAGAAAGGGAGACTGAGGTAATGCACCCGGTGGGGTGTGCAGGGTGGGACGTCCCTATAGAGCCCTAGCAGGGCAGTGTCGGGTCCTGATGTGCCCTACCAAAGTACCTCAACTCAGTGCAACAGCCCTAAACGACTTCCACTCCGACTGGAACCTTACCCTATGCTCGGTCTTACCCTACAACGAACGGGAAGGGATGCCGAGGCCGAGGGATGTGTCGGGGCACGTAAGGGAGAATCTCGCGTCAGACCCTAAGATAGCTGTCAAGGGTTAGACAGTGTGCCCATATAGAAGAAGTCTTGTCCTATGCAGTCGCAGGACGGTAATAGAGACAATAAGGAACTGTACGAGTCCGTGTAGAGACAGTACTAGTCTAGATACTCAAATGAGGGGAATAAGGTTTGTGAGTCAGTTGTTCCCCAAACAAGAAGCAATGTATATGGTATTCTTGTAGGTCAGGATTCCCGAAATTTAGATCTTTGATCTTTTGATCATCCATATTGCTCTTTTGATCATCCATATTGTTTTCTGCCATTTGTACTTCCACATATGTTTCACTAGGCGGAAGAGGTTGGGAACATACGTTCACCTACCTATTGTACTCTCCAGTAACCGGTATGGAATATAAAATGCCATCATAGGAAGTAACATATGTTAGGCAGAAAAATGCCCTCATATAGGTCTGTAAATGGAAAAATCCACCAGGAATTTGGCCCAAATTCTATAATTTCATCACATTTTAAGTTTTTTTCCAGCTTCCCCATAACCGTCCTAGGATATTAAATGCCGTCACTAGGAAGTCCAATATGTTAGGCAGAAAAAAAAATAAAAAAGTTGAAACTTGGAAAAGTTGGAAAAAGAAAAATGGAAACGCAAAAAACAAAAATGATGTGGTCCTTAAAGGGTTAAAGTTTGATGAACTTAAGTATAGTTGTGTGATTTTTAAGGGTCCTTTCCAGTTAATTGACACTTTTTTAAAGTATATTTACCAATACAAGTGAAGCTTTGGTAAAAAAATAAATAACTCAGGAACAAATATTCAGTTCAAACTATTTTGGGTGGGATTTTGGTGAATATGATGGTGCTGCAGTATACACTCACCGGCCACTTTATTAGGTACACCATGCTAGTAATGGGTTGGACCCCCTTTTGCCTTCAGAACTGCCTCAATTCTTCGTGGCATAGATTGAACAAGGTGCTGGAAGCATTCCTCAGAAATTTTGGTCCATATTGACATGATGGCATCACACAGTTGCCGCAGATTTGTCGGCTGCACATCCATGATGCGAATCTCCCGTTCCACCACATCTCAAAGATGCTCTATTGGTTTGAGATCTGGCGACTGTGGAGGCATTTGAGTACAGTGAACTCATTGTCATGTTCAAGAAACCAGTCTGAGATGATTCCAGCTTTATGACATGGCGCATTATCCTGCTGAAAGTAGCCATCAGATGTTGGGTACATTGAGGTCATAAAGGGATGGACATGGTCAGCAACATTACTCAGGTAGGCTGTGGCTTTGCAACAATGCTCAATTGGTACCAAGGGGCCAAAGAGTGCCAAAAAAATATTCCCCACACCATGACACCACCAGCCTGAACCGTTTATACAAGGCAGGATGGATCCATGCTTTCATGTTGTTGACGCCAAAGTCTGACCCTACCATCCGAATGTCGCAGCAGAAATCAAGACTCATCAGACCAGGCAACGTTTTTCCAATCTTCTACTGTCCAATTTTGATGAGCTTGTGCAAATTGTAGCCTCAGTTTCCTGTTCTTAGCTGAAAGGAGTGGCACCCGGTGTGGTCTTCTGCTGCTGTAGCCCATCTGCCTCAAAGTTCGACGTACTGTGCATTCAGAGATGCTCTTCTGCCTACCTTGGTTGTAACGGGTGGCGATTTGAGTCACTGTTGCCTTTCTATCAGCTCGAACCAGTCTGCCCATTCTCCTCTGACCTCTGTCATCAACAAGGCATTTCCGCCCACAGAACTGCCGCTCACTGGATGTTTTTTCTTTTTCGGACCATTCTCTGTAAACCCTAGAGATGGTTGTGCGTGAAAATTCCAGTAGATCAGCAGTTTCTGAAATACTCAGACCAGCCCTTCTGGCACCAACAACCATGCCATGTTCAAAGGCACTCAAATCACCTTTCTTCCCCATACTGATGCTCGGTTTGAACTGCAGGAGATTGTCTTGACCATGTCTACATGCCTAAATGCACTGAGTTGCCGCCATGTGATTGGCTGATTAGAAATTAAGTGTTAACAAGCAGTTGGACAGGTGTACCTAATAAAGTGGCCGGTGAGTGTAAGTCATTGCACAATGTGCCCCACTGTACCTGTTTCCAAGTGCCCTTTCAATCAGCTGATCAACGGGGGAGCTGGGAGTCAGACTTCTATCAATCTGCTATTCTTTAAGAAACCCCCTTTTAATATTACAGTTCATAACATTGTTCTTCTTGATCCAAGTTCACATTCTCAATTTTTTAGCTCTTACTAGGATTCTGCTATATAATATAATTAAATTTATTTAATAAAGCTTTGGTGAACTCCCCACGGAGAGCTATAATCATGCCGCTGGTGTATAGAATCTGAGCTATCATTCTGCACAACCAGGCATTGAGAAGAATTTCAAGGACTTCAGTAAAATTAGATTGTCTTCTGTATATTTTTAAAAGCTTCCTGTGATTAAAGTGTTGAATCAGGTTCATGAAATCAATGCCCCTTCTTTGTTATTTTTACATGAACTCCGATTTCTATTACAGTTTAAATAGAGAACAAACTTCTTTTCTTATAGTTAAAGAGTCTATTTTTATTATAGTTTAAGCTCCCTAAATAAATAACAGATTTATTATATCAAAAATTTCTAAAATTATAAGTGACCAGATATGGAATAAATTTGATGAAAATGCCAATCTGTATATATAATTAACCCTTTACCCAATCCTCAATGGCATTAATAAATTGCCACCTTACACAGGTCCATACTCTACAGTAACTGTTGTCCGAATATGGAAAAAAAAACCTTTGCTGTCGAAAATATTTACATTTTTAAAATGTATTTAAACATAATGAAATCTAAATAAAGTTGGTATCTCAGTGGTCGTATCCACCAAAGAATAAAGAGGTGTCATTGAAAGTCGGAAAAAAGGGTCCACAAAAAATGTTTTAAATGCTTTTTTTCATCATTTTTTTTCCAGATTCCCATTAGACGGCATGGAATATTAAAAACCATCATTAGGGAGTACACCTTGTAGCGTAGAAAGGGAAATTTACAAGTTATAATCACTCCCTATCCCTTCCCATCCACAGTTGGGTCTGCTGCATCTTGATGGTCGTAAGAACCAGGATTAACAATAAAGCTCAATTGCAGACACATTTGATAACTTATAGCCGTCTATTTTATCCTAAAGTACAGTAAATTATCAACATATAGAGGTCAGTTGGTAACTAGGGGTCGTAATTTGGGTGTACTTAAGTAGGAGACTGCCTGTTATTAACAACCTTATTACTTCATCTCCACTTGTCCAGAACATGCTTTAAAATTTCTAGTGCTCATCCCACCTATCGTTCTATGACAGGTTCCTGCAACCACCTCTCTTTTTTCCATTTAATACTTTTAACACAGAAAACAAGCCCTCAAAAAAATTCTGTACAAGTGTAAAATTGAAACAAAAGTTAAAAAAAGCCACCTAAGGGAAGCCACCTAAAATCCCAGTGAGTATGTGCCTTACAATGATCCACCATGTGGAGCCCTAACATCCTTCTCTTTGAATCTAGCATAAATGCCCCCACTAATACATAAGTAGGTAGCTATTAGTATTGTTAGTATGTTTAGAAGTAATATTTCATTCTGGGGAAAATATCTAAGGTAATAGGACTTGTTAAGATAAAAAAACAACACTCACATGCAATATAAACTTGCAATTACCACTTCCGGCCCAATTGTACTGGAATTCTGTAGCAATAAATGAGGAACAAATTCACTATAGCCTGTGCCAAGAGAGTGGCGCAGGTTGTAGCAGTAATGTACTCCATGGTGGGCCTAGTATAGATTTCAATTCACAAGAGGTTGGAGCATTAATGGTTATAAGTCTCCACATGCCTGCAAGGCATCCTTAGTTGGCAAAGTCTCCATAAAGGAAGCTCTTTTTTCCCAACATTGGTCAAAAGCCTCTTACTCAAATAAACCAGTTCCTTACACTGTACTGATGAGATGCAAAGACAATGGGGCAGATTTACTTACCCGGTCCATTTGCGATCCAGCGGCGCGTTCTCTGAGCTGGATTTGGGTCCGGCCGGGATTTATGAAGGTAGTTTCTCTGACGTCCACCAGGTGGCGCTGCTGCGCTGAAGAGCATCGTAACGCACTGGAATACACCGAGCCGGGCTGAGTGAAGGTAAGTGTAATTTTCGCGATACATTTTTTTTAAAAAATGCGGCGGTTTTTCCAAATCCGTCGGGTTTTCGTTCAGCAACGCCCCCCATTTCCTTCGCGTGCATGCCGGCGCCGATGCGCCACAATCCGATTGCGTGCGCCAAAATCCCGGGGCAATTCAGGGAAAATCGACGCAAATCCGAAATATTCGGGTAACATGTCGGGAAAACGCAAATCGGGCCCTTAGTAAATGACCCCCATTGTGCTGTCTAGAGTTGGGAATATGTTACTTCTGGAATATATAAACTGGTTTGACTTTAATTCTGCAGCATATCATTAGGCTTCTTGAAAGCCATGCTTGATTGTAAGGGGGCTGCCTTACAAGGTAACCAAAAGAGACAACTATCCAGATCATTTTTCTGGCTGCGCCAGATTTCTGTTGTACTTTGCATTGAAAAGAGTTTTTGGATATTGCACATGCGGCTGCCCTGTGTCCAACAAGGCAAAAAACCTGTGCACCTAAAGGGATGTGTTAGTGATTAGTCGGAGTTTGTGACACAATTAATACAATAATAGTGTCGCACGCTGTATGTTCAAGGTGCACCAAAAAAAAATGTGCACACCTCCAGTGTGCAGGATATAACATATAAATGAAGACCATGTGCCCGTATCCAATAATCTGGTACACCCTGCACATTCGAAAGACAAACTGCACTGAATACAATTTGGATTACTTTTGATAAAGCTGCACCATTGTTTTCCCTATCCCATCCTGGAAAACATATTTGCATATTTCCCTAAAGTCTTTGTAGTTTTCTTTCCCACTGCCCTGCTAACTCAGTTGAAAAAATGTTACCCCTTCTTATGCCCTAGAAATAATGGGACACTTGAACTAATAACAGTAACAAAATTATAATAATAATGTTAATAATAAATCAGGAAACGTAACAAAGTAGAGGAGGAGTATAATATTAATATCTCACTACATAACATTACTATGTTTATTTATTGATACGAAATGTTAATGCAAAACAAAACACAACAAACACACAAACAAATACATTGTAACACAATAAACTCATTCTAAGCATTGGCCAACAACTGGAGCATGATGTGGACAAAGGCCATATAATAACATGGCCGATATCTACAAAAGAGCAAATGTTCCTACCATATGTGCAGTATGTGTTTTAGCCTGCTATGCGCATTTACACTTTCACTCATTCAGCATTTCGGTTTTCAGATGACTTTTTCAACTCACTCCTTCTTTTGTAAGTAGGAACGTAAATGTTAGACGAACCACACAATGAAGTGCTGAAGTGGGAGACAAAACTTACGTATGCCAAGAACGCAGATCCAACGTTTGTAGTTGTCAACTGTTGGCACTAAAGACTGTAGCAAAAAAATTTGGTAGCAACATCCCTTGTGTTACTTAAATATAGAAAAGTCAATGAGAATAAAGTAATAAATCACAACTTTCGGGAACAGATAATTAATTAAGCTGGTGAAATAGTACAGAGCAATCATTTCTCAAGTTAAGGAAATGCTGACATTAAAAAATGCAGATCGAAAAAAAAAGCTGAGTAAAGTGTAAACATATCTGTGGTTTTTGGTGCAGACTTGTAGGAGGCTAATTGCAGAAACCTAAGTTGACACATGTTGGCATAATATAGGAATCAGGCTATCTGTCACCGGCTTGCTGGAAGTTAATTTTTCTTGAGTACATAATATTTTGTGGAGAGAGGAGAAGGATAATCTTTCTCTCCAAGTGATCTTGTTTCATATTTCCACTAATTACATTTTAACTTTATTTTTCAAATGGATTCTTAACCGTTTTACTTGATTACTGGATCCGACTGTTGTGTTCTGTGTGGGAACCACGAGGAGTCAAGTCATTCCTCACATTCTGTTCATAGATGCGAACTTCAGAAAAATGAAACATGCTTTTGTAGTTATAATAACCCATTCATTTTGGTATAATCCTAAATATAAGACATAGGAAGACATTTACTAACCCCATCGAAAGGTTAGACCCTGTTAAGTTATAAAAATACTATAAAGATTTATACTTACATTCATACTTTATATTAAACTTTAGTAGACTATCTAGATTATCTTTACACCTTACACATCAGTTGTATTAGTTTATACCATAAAAATGTACCCGTGTAAAAAAAGCATATGACACAGCCACTTATAATGAAGCCACACCCCTCTATGCAAATTAACAAATTTTTTAATAAGGTGTTTAAAACACTTGATAAACGTTGCCCAAGACATGTTACAACATTTATTTTTTGACACTAGAGTTCTAGTACATTTTGATCAGTAAATGTAAGCTATAGAATCCAGAATTTGGCCATATTAAGAGATCCTACTATATACTGTACATACATGCTGTAGCTTTAATTTACCCAGGATGTGAGGCCTTCACAGCTGGGGGAGGGGGGCATAACATTGTCATTTTACCATGTAAAAGTTGGCATGATGACATGAAGAGATGTCTAATAATATTCCTTTACTCTTTCTCACTAAGGACCCTTGCACACGTATATATGAAGCGTCTGTGAGCTAGCAAAAATGTCATTGTGTGTATCACCATGCCCAAGCTGGACTGCCGCCTCCTGGATTTCTATGGAGAGGGGAGGATTGAGGAATGCTTCCTTCTGCATCCGGCCGTGTGCCACACCCAGGTGAGCACAAGGCCATATGCAATATATATGTATCTGTGTGTATAATATGTACGTACTGTATGTATGTAGATAATGAACTCAATTTTGGGCAACTGGCCCCATACGAATTAAGATTGCCATGGGCTCTGGGCTGTATGAATATTACAGCTCCTACAAGTCTGGAATCACTTCCTATATATGGTTCTAGAATCAAGCTTCTAGAGCAGTGATGGTGAACCTATTAGGAGCCGAGTGCCCAAAAAGCAACCCAAAACCCCCCTTACTTATCGCGAGGTGCCAACCAAAAATTAAAGCAGTAACTTACTGCTCCCTGTTCTTCAACAACTTTCAATCATATTTGCCTCCTGAGGACACCAACACAGTAGATGGAACGAAGCTAGTTTTAGCTTCGTTCCAGTATCACACCAGTGCACCAGTGTGCTCAGAGAATTGTGGGGCCCGCAGAAGGTTCTCCAAAGATAATTCAGTCCTGTCTATTCATTCTCCCTCTTCCTACAGTCCCAAGTAGTAAAGTATGAAAGTATGACTGAAAGCAGCATCTTTTAAGTTGCTTGGAACTGCAGGAAGATTCTTTGAGTCCTGTTTGGTGTGCTGGGGCGATGGCCCGGGTGCCCACAAAAAGGGCTCCGAGTGCCGCCTCTGGCACCCGTGCCATAGGTTCACCACCACTGTTCTAGGGGAATGGAGGATACGTCCCTTCTGCCTGTTTTAAATCTGCAGTTTCAGGACCTTGAAGGGTCCTGAACTTGCTCTTCTGTACATGCGTATTAAGAGCAGAAACAAGTGTATGAGGATTTCATGGGTAAAGGTGGGTGGTTTGGGTGGCCATGGACCCCCTAGAAGGCTTGGACTTAAGGATACTGTCCAGATTGCCTATAATTAAATCTACTACAGCTTAAAGGAATAACACACCCCTCATAAAAAGCATTTTAAGAAGAACATCTAAACTCTTAGACTTGAGCTTCATTTAGTACTAATCTAATAGTAGGCACTATAGTAACTGGATGGACATTGAGACCAATGTCTTAGATTGCTTTCTACTGATTATCAATGCTATTAAAGTAAGACCTAGCAATGACAATATTGTTCTGTATTTTATTCACCCCAAAGATAGATAATAACATAGGTATTTGCATTACATGTACACATTGCTTAACCTTGGAACTTCAAAAGGGTTATGATCCTTCAGCCATGATGCAATACCTCCTAGCACAAAAACATCACACTAGTGCATTCCTTTTGAAAACATGCATTTTAAAGAAGCAGTGGGATTCAGCTTCATAGCCGGGAGCAAAGTTCTAAAGATACAACAGATGTCGACAAAGTGTGCAAAGTAAAATCCAGGTCACATAATCACATAATATGTCTGCTTGTGAAGGTCCATAATTAGAAACAGTTTCTAGTGGTGCTGAGGCAAGAACTTTATAAGAGCTTTACATTCTTACATCTTGTATTACCCTGTATTTACCTAGTTAAGAACTATCTCCTTAGGAAAAAACATTAATCAAATTTCTCGATTCCCTCGATAACATGCTATATTGAAAAATACTGAACTTGTAGTTGAGCCAGATTTAAGACTGTCAAAAGCATATAACGCATCTTAGTGTTTAAGAACCGGACATCTTTTAAGTCTGTTTTGGGCAGGACAAAAAATTTTGATCAACATTAAAATTGTATGTTCTTACAATAATAATCTCTAAATATCTAAACCCTCAGACAGACATATCCAAAAATAAGCTTAGGTTTCACTCCCACTTTTAGGTTTCATCAGTTTTCCCCATTTCAAGCCAAAACCAGAATTCCCAACATGTAAAAAAAAGGAAATCATAAAACCTTTGTGTTTTTTTGCTTCTATTCTTGATTTCCTTTTTACTTCTGGTTTATACAATCGTGTTCCAGCACAGCACAGTGTCCAAGATAACACAGATTTTTCATAAAAAACTCATTCCCCCCAGGAATGAATGGCAGTTTTAGCAAGCCGCCATTTTCTTAGGGTCCTCTGAAGTTAATCAGAACAGATTAAAATTTGATTGATTGTTTGAAAAATGCCAAATCCATACCAAATCAATGAAACAACTAATATCTTTATCCGTCTATTGTGATTTGGGGGTTGAACAAGTAACACATGTTTGACATCATCATACATAGGAGAGCCAGTGGTTTCTTTTATGGTATAAGAATATTTGATAACATTTATTATCGGTATGTTGAATTACAAATGAAGATCTTACTGCTTATTTTTCTCTATGTAAATCCTCAAATTTAAAGATACTGCTCATGTTTTGGTATCATATGAGAACCCAATGTATGGTGCAAAATACACATTTATCGGGTTCTTTTTATTGACCCTTAAAATCTTTTATTTTGGATGGGGACATCCAGGCATCAAAGTACCTAGCTACAGAGGAGTTAAAAGGTTTGGCTACTTTCCTCATGTTTTTTGTAATGTATGTGTGAGTGTGTGTGTGTGGGGGAGGGGGGCAGGATATTAAGTAATTTATCAATATACATCTATAAATAGTTCTGCTCTGCTTTCTTGATATGTAAAGTGAAGCCGCATGTCTTTTACCTCATCTGCCAGACATTCCAGTCCGTAAAATGGCAGCAGAGGGAGGGTCATGTGATCTCTATCTGTCCATGAACAATCATAAGCTAGAGATCACATGACCCTCCATCTGCGGTAAAGGGGTATTCTCATCAAAGGGGGTATTCCCATCAAAGCAAGGCAGGATTATGTCTGTAGGTCTCAAGAATCTGCAGCAACATGGAACTCCGAAAGACAAAAGAGAAAAGGAAAAGTTTTCCAGGACTTTTTCCATTTATGCAATTGAAGTGCTTGTCATATTGTGTGAGATTTTATTGTAATTTTTTTTACATAAAGAAGAAACAGTCTTTGATATTGTAAATAAGGGGTGTATGCAATTTATTATTGTTACATGATTGTCGACAGAGGGGGAGAAACTCCATAAGCTACTGCCGTTGGATAAGGTTCCACTTGTGCTTTTAGAAGCCATACTATATGATTTATGGACATGTGTCCCACGCTCCATTCTTGTCTATTGGAGCAGCAGAAGACAGGGAATGTTAAAATGTTAAGTTGATGTTAAAAACCATTCAAATATTATAAAATATCTACAGAAATAAAAAAAAAAGAATATCTGCCTATACATAACACTGCAGATGTACTACACCCGTCCTCTCCTAGTATTGCCTATGACCTTAGGCATCGGTAAGAGTTGATGACTTTGGACAAAACCGAAGATGATGTTTATAAGTCTCCGAGGAGAAAGTGCTGTACGGATCTCGTGGTAATGCAAATTTACATTTGTAAAACTGAGAATATTAGTTAAAAGTCTTGATATATAATCGTGAACAATATTAATAATAGAATCCACATAAAGTTTTATATGACATCTGAGGTTTGTGAGTTCTTGGAAACAGTCAGTATCATATTTGAGTTATTTTGATATCATTTAACAAGCTTTCTATTTTATTTCTCGTCTGGGATTTCTGGCAGTAAACATATAGAAACATTACGTTGTTTTTGTAAATGGACAATTTGGCCGAATCAAAGTAAAAATATAAAACTTATTTGGAGGGAACACACAATATGAGAATCAATCTAATAAAAGTATTTGCGACTTTTTTTTACTCATTCTACATTCATTTCCATGATGACGCCTGACAGATCACAAATTTCTAATGCAATTTTTTGGGGGTTTGTCATATTTCTTGCTCTAAAATTTACTTTGCTTCACTATGTTACAGATCTTTTGCAAGTTTACGTTTAGGAAGGAATTCAAAGTCGTGTTCCACTTTTAGCAAGTAATTGACAAGTTATACAATTTTCTAATATACTTTCTGTACCGTTATTCAACAGGAAACTCCATTATTTAATTCCTGTGGAAATAAATATGTCCATGGTCATGTGATGTCACGCAGGTGCTTGGCTCATTATAACCTACAGCTCTGATTGCTCTCTGATAAGGAGCCGTGCACCTGTGTGACATTACATGAATATTAGTAGACTTATCTGCACATGAAGTAAACTATGAAGCTTCCTTTTGAATGACAGCAAGCAGAGATCTATAAACCAATGAGGAACTGATACAGCAATTATATTGGGATATGTAGAACTTTTTATTGACCAAACAATATCAATTATTTGTTGAATGTTTACAACCCCTTTAAAAGTTGTATGTGATTTAGTAATTCCAGATTGACTCTTCTACCCAGCGGTAGAAAATAATTAAAGGCACCCATTTTTTGCCTTTGCACATATTCTGTTTGTGCTGGCCTTATCGCAAAGGATGTCCTTCTAGGCTGGTCCATAGCCTGCCATCATGGAGAGTTCATGGAGAGATTGATGTAAACCCACCCCTCCCGCTGCCCCAGATAAATATATAAACCCAGTAGTAGCATAGGAAAAATGTGAAAACCAGGTGGAAACCTGGAACTCCTAATTTTGGAAATTTTGGTAAAAAAATTTGTTAACACAGTTTTATCACAATGTGTTACAACAATGTTTCGACTCCACCACACTGGCTGGAGAAAGACTGAGTTCAAAGTTTTTTCACCAAAATTTCCAGGGTGCTGATATCTTTTTGTATCTCTCTCTCTCTGTCTATATACATATAGAGCCTATATAGAGTATATCAGGATATATACGCTGGGCAATTCTACATCGGGCCCCACCTGATGTAGAATTGCTCTATGCAGGTACTGGCACAGGGAAGGAATGCTCCATACTGGCCCACTCTGTGGCTAACAGTGTGCAAGTAATTGCGACCATTTCAAGGCTTTGGTAAATCCCCCGCCCCAATATATCTTGGCTCTAACAACTGAACTTCAACCAAAAATCTCTAATATTTCATGTAATAAGATTCCTGTAATACAGCTGCAATGAAGATCACATGATTTTTCATTATGTAAACTTATAATTTCTTAAATTATTGAAAATATTGCATGTCGATATTGATATTTTACCCCTAAAAAAGCGCAATACTTTGAGAGCCCATGGGGGTTATTTATCATAGGCCAGCACTTGTGCACCAGCTTATGATAGCGGATAAGGCGCAGCTGGATACATAAAGAGGCTCTCCATGGCTTTTGATACATTCGCTTGGATCCTGTGCAGTGATTGGGGGATATTTATCAGGACCTCTGCGCACCGCCAGTGGCGCAGAGGCCTGAAATAATCGCAAATGCTAGCTTATTGCTAGCTTTTGCGATTATATTCCCCAATCCGCCACCTTCACGCCAGTGGGGCGTGAAGGGGCGTGAAGGGGGTGCGCGGCCGGACGGGAGTGGGCCGGCGCGGGGCGTTACTGTCCCCGCACCTGCGCACTCGCTGCTGCCGGCGACTTTTCATACGTGAAAAGTCGCCGGTTGCGATTTTTTCTACACCAGGCAGGATAAACGCTGCGCAACTGGTGGCCCAATACATCAAGAGGCAGAAGCCTCTTCATGTATCGGGCTGTGAATTTGTAGCGGGGGGGCTATCATACGCTGGCGCACGAGCGCCAGCGTATGATAAATATCCCCCATTATCTCTATGCCAGGCTCTGCCTGGTGTAGAAATAAGCACAGTCGGCAACTTTAAATTGGCTATAAACTGTGATAATATCACAATTTTTTCCAAAAAACAACAGTAGTATTTTTCTTGTGAAATTTTGGAGTCAGGAAAGCTTCTTTGTTTCACCTTAATTGTGGTGGACAATTGTTCACTAATAGACGTTGCTAAACTATTTGTTAGAGAACATGTAAATAAAACCTTGGTACGAAGAATTTGGGAATGGTAACATCATGCCGGTGGTTGGCACAGTATCCCAGTATTTATTGGGCAGAGAGGTCATCATATGCTCCTTCCCATATACAAAAGTCATTTCAAATGTTTTTGGCTTGGTGGAAATATGGACTATAATTCAAAGATTTTTTTTTACTGAATTTGGAACTAGTGACATCATTATGGGTGATTATACATTGTTATACATTAGAACAGGATTTTGGGTAACTGGCACCATGGAAGTATACTGATTCCATCACATATCTGAAACGAAGCCTTGGAGGAAATATGGGATATAATTCCAATATTTTTACTGATTTAATAAGATCATGGATGAATAATGCATCATTTCCTGTCCCAACATAAAGTAGTCACTTCATCTTATGTCTTCCTTCTCACCATCCATACAAGACTGTGTCTCCTTGTGTTCATTTCTGTTTTTAGAACAAAGGATGGTAGTGTGGATTATTTTACACTTCAGTCTCGTCAAATCACCAGCACCTCATTCCTTCACAAGCACTTGGCAGATTGAAAATACTGTTGGGCTAAGGCCAATAATCTATTCTTTAATCACAGGCTTCCAGAAACCTGTCTCCTGGGCCTTTCTTCTCTGAAAGGTCAGTTGTTCGGAACTAAATGATACCACATAACACATTCACATGCAAATAACTATCATTATATGCACATGACACCGATTACAATGAAAGTTCGTAAATGTATGTAAATTTGAGATTCCAGAAATATGACCTCTTCAGTGTATCCAAAGGTTTACATTCTGGGGGCTTATACTAAACAGCCCAATTGTTAAATTTTCTAAGGTATGTTAAATGTACTGTAAATGTAAAGAAAAAAATTCCAACATGGGAAACAATTTCAAGCTTTTAAATATAACTTACTATAACAAAAACAGAAGGCACAAATTGAATCTTAATGTCCCTCAGCAAGTATTGCATAAACACAAGTCTTGTGAGCATCTTCACAAGTCTATTCAATCATTGGGTAAGCTGTTGGAAAATGAAAGCTGGCTCTGATTGGTTTCCATGGGCAACTAGAGCAACTAGTCACAAGAATAAGGAAAATAATTATGGAAATGAGCTCCACATAGGATAATAATAATAATAATAATAATTCCTTTATTTATGTAGCACACAGTTTACGTAGCTCTGTGCCAAATCGATCCCTGTCCCCAATGGGGCTCACAATCTAATCAACCTACTAGTAGGTTTTGGAGTGTGGGAGGAAAATTGCTATATTTTTGTTTTAGTTTTACTAATTTTGTAGGATAAAACCTAATGTGCCTAAAAACTATAATTTTTGCATCACTGTTTTCCAAGTGGAATAGCTCTTGTAATGGTCTATTAGCTGGTTGAGAGCTTGTTTTTTGTTGGACATGTTGTACTGTAGTGCTAACCACTGCGCCACCAAAGAAAATGCATTTGTAAGTTGTAAAGTTGTAGAGAGTAGCACCTTATTACTTTCTATCCTGCTAGGTGGTAATGAAGACTCTTAGGACTATAAAGATCAAGTACAACCCCAGCAGCTGTTATATTTACTATTCCTACTAATTTGACATTTAAAAAGAACCTTGTAAAAAGACCCATATTTTCTCTGAGATGTGTCAAGTTTAGGGGGTGTTTCAGTTCAGATGTTCATCTTTCAGATCACTCATACTTTTGGTTCTGTGATTTACAGAACCGGAGTTGCAGGTAGCTAAAGAAACAGGAAGGAAATGGATCTTTCACATTTCCAGCTATGTTTTTAACTGCCTTTATATCTGGGTCTGTTAATCACAGAACCACAAGCCTGAAGTGATCTTAAACCTATCACCAAAGACCCTTTTTTAGCCTTCCCATGCCCCCACAGACGATAGCATATCCCCATGCTGTTTTTATCAAAATTCTGTCATTTGTGAATCAAATGATAACTTATATTAAACTTTACAAGGGTCCCTACCAGCTGTGTCCCTGTTTCCCCTGCGAGTGATCATCACAGAGCTGAGTCTCCTGTCCCTCCTGTGTAAAATGCTTCTCTTCCTTAAGTTTGAAAAAGAAACCTTCCTCCCGGTAACAGCAGAAGAGGAAGCAGAGGCGGGGCAAGCAGTGACTGGGAGGCGGGGTAAGCAGTGACTGGGAGGAGGGAGTAGGCTTTGTGATGAACATGCCCAGGGGACTCAGGGGAAACATCATGCAGGGAGCCAGGTAAAGTTTAATATAAGTTATCATTTAATCCAAAAATGATAGAATTTTGTAAAAAAAAAAACTGTTTGGGGATAGGCTATTAATTCCCTGTGGTATTATAGGGGGGCTAAAAAAGGGTCTCTGGTAACAGGTTTCCTTTATAGATGAGATTCTTATCTTTGTTATTATAGTCTACTCTTTGACCCCATAGATACTGTAATAAGATGAGACCCATCGGCATAACTTGAAGCTGGAGGGCCCCAGTGCAAAGTCTTTGCCAGGCCCCCGACTATAATGTATGTTTTATAGTACTAATCTTCTCATATGGGAAAGTCACACCTTACGGGGCCCTAAGCCTCCAGGCCCGGTTGTAATCGTACTCTCTGTGCCCCCCCTCAAGTTACGCCCCTGATAAGACCATAGCATCTAATGATTACTTTCACTTTGGATAGTTTTCACAACTAATGAATAGGCTTCCCCAAGTGGAGGAAACTGCCAATTCTGAGAACACCAAACTATCAAGCCTCTTAGGAGAACTGAAATTTTTTTTACCCCACCCTCTTTCTCCAGGTAGTATGTAAAATGCCTGAAAATGCCTTAATTGATAAACAGGGCAATTTAAAAAAATGTAAACCAATCATGCACTAACCAAATTACAGAATTCCTCTAACCGTGTCATGGTGACCTCATACTAATAAGATAGTAGACCCAGCTGGTGGATGAGAGTAACTGATGCTCCAGGTAAATAATATATGGTGGAACTTGTATTCTTTATTGCAATGCATTTTGGGTTGATACTCAATTCTTCATCTGGTATACAGTATCACATGAAGCATAAAACTACTCAGTGGACTAGAATTTTTAAGCCGAGATGAGGGGATGACCATTTATTTCATATTTAGGGAATACCAGTGGTATTCCAATATCTGTGCTTAAATAATATCTCATAGATACTCATTGTGACCATTGACTCATTGTGTACCAAGCCAAAACGCTCAGCAGTAAAGAATACAAGTATTACCCATTGCAGTGCCACTTTATATACCAGTGCCACAAGTATAAGCCGACCCGAGTACAAGCCGAGACCCCTAATTTCAACACAAAAAACTGGGAAAACCTATTGACTCGAGTATAAGCCGAGGGTGGGAAATGCATTGGTTACAGCCTCCCAGTATATAGCCTGCCAGCCCCTGTAGCATACAGCCTGCCCAACCCCTGTAGCATGCAGCCTGCCCAGCTCCTGTAGTAGGAAAAAAAACTGTACTCATCTTTCCGACGTCCCCCATAGGTCCTCTTCTGTCTCAGACTGTCTCCTATGGGTGACGTCAGAAAGGTGAGTTTTGTCTTTGTTTTTAGTTGACTCGAGTATAAGCCGAGTTAGGGTTTTTGAGCACAAATTTTATGCTGAAAAACTAGGCTTATACTCGAGTATATAAGGTAATTTACCTGGAGCACCGGTTACCACAATTTCATCTACCCAGTAAGTTGACTATCCTTGAAACTGTCTCTTCCACATTCCTGTAAAGAGCGGCCATCATTGAAGGAAACCGGCAGCCAATTTATACAATACTGATACACTGGTGATGAAAGGTGAGAGTGCAAATACCTACCAGTCACCTTATGATATATCAGCCTTTACATATTATACTAGGGTTTGGATTTCTTTCCTTGCACCATTTATCACTCCAATCTTGTCAATTGTCTCTTTTTGGGTCAGGATTAGAGATGAGCGAGCACTAAAATGCTCGGGTACTCGTTATTCGAGACGAACTTTTCCCGATGCTCGAGTGCTCGTTTCGAGTAACGAGCCCCATTGAAGTCAATGGGAGACTCGAGCATTTTTCAAGGGGACCAAGGCTCTGCACAGGGAAGCTTGGCCAAACACCTGGGAACCTCAGAAAAGGATGGAAACACCACGGAAATGGACAGGAAACAGCAGGGGCAGCATGCATGGATGCCTCTGAGGCTGCTTAATCGCACCATTATGCCAAAATTATGGGCAACAGCATGGCCATGACAGAGTGACAGAATGAAGCTAGATAGCATCTAAAACATCCAATAATTGACCCTGACACTATAGGGGACGGCATGCAGAGGCAGCGGCAGCAGCGGCAGGCTAGAGAGTGGCATGGCGACATACCCTAAATGGACTCAGGCTTCAAACCAATGGGTGGCAGAGAGGAACCAAAGGAGGTGAGCAAGAAGCGCTCAAATAATATCGGTACATGATAAAAGTTTGCCAGTATATTTTGTGGATTACAGCAGGGTGGCGACAAAGTTAACAAGTTTGATGTGGAAGCCATGAAAACAACCCAAAATTCTGCCAGACACAGCTCGTTTGATAAGGGGACCATGTATGGAGGCAGTGAACTAGTAGTAGATTAAAGGTGATGCAGTTAAAACTATGTTAGTTGGATCTTGGCATGGAGCTGGCGCTCCGCTGCCAGGCGAGCTTTCGCCAATCCAAGCCCCTGTCTCTAGGCTACTCCCCAAACAGCACTTCTAAGAACCTTTTGTATAAGATCAAGTGTAGTAGCGTTCTTATAAGTTTAGGATATGGCGGGTGAGGGGAATGTAAACAGATACGCAAGAAGCGCTGAAATAATATCCGTAAATGGTAAAAGTTTGCCAGTGTATTTTGTGGATAACACAGCAGGGTGGCGACAAAGTTAACAAGTTTGATGTGGAATCCATGAAAACAACCCAAATTTCGGCCTGACACACCTCGTTTGATAAAGGGACGATGTATGGAGGCAGCTATATGGACGACTTTTGGAGGTAGCAATGGAGACAACGTGTGGAGGCTGCTATGGAGACAATTCAATTTGGATAGTGCCTGTATGTGGCAGTCCAAAAAAGTTTTCAAACCAGAGGAGCAGGTAGGTGGCCCTCCATAAAAATGGAATAGATTGAGTGCCTGTATGTGGCAGTCCAAAAAAGTTTTCAAACCAGAGGAGCAGGTAGGTGGCCCTCCAGAAAAATGGAATAGATTGAGTGCCTGTATGTGGCAGTCCAAAAAAGTTTTCAAACCAGAGGAGCAGGTAGGTGGCCCTCCATAAAAATGGAATAGATTGAGTGCCTGTATGTGGCAGTCCAAAAAAGTTTTCAAACCAGAGGAGCAGGTAGGTGGCCCTCCAGAAAAATGGAATACATTGAGTGCCTGTATGTGGCAGTCCAAAAAAGTTTTCAAACCAGAGGAGCAGGTAGGTGGCCCTCCATAAAAATGGAATAGATTGAGTGCCTGTATGTGGCAGTCCAAAAAAGTTTTCAAACCAGAGGAGCAGGTAGGTGGCCCTCCAGAAAAATGGAATATACATTGAGTGCCTGTATGTGGCAGTCCAAAAAAGTTTTCAAACCAGAGGAGCAGGTAGGTGGCCCTCCAGAAAAATGGAATAGATTGAGTGCCTGTATGTGGCAGTCCAAAAAAGTTTTCAAACCAGAGGAGCAGGTAGGTGGCCCTCCAGAAAAATTGAATAGATTGAGTGCCTGTATGTGGCAGTCCAAAAAAGTTTTCAAACCAGAGGAGCAGGTAGGTGGCCCTCCAGAAAAATGGAATATACATTGAGTGCCTGTATGTGGCAGTCCAAAAAAGTTTTCAAACCAGAGGAGCAGGTAGGTGGCCCTCCATAAAAATGGAATAGATTGAGTGCCTGTATGTGGCAGTCCAAAAAAGTTTTCAAACCAGAGGAGCAGGTAGGTGGCCCTCCAGAAAAATGGAATATACATTGAGTGCCTGTATGTGGCAGTCCAAAAAAGTTTTCAAACCAGAGGAGCAGGTAGGTGGCCCTCCAGAAAAATGGAAAAGATTGAGTGCCTGTATGTGGCAGTCCAAAAAAGTTTTCAAACCAGAGGAGCAGGTAGGTGGCCCTCCAGAAAAATTGAATAGATTGAGTGCCTGTATGTGGCACTCCCAAAAATTGTTTAAAACAGAGGACCGGGTCGGTGGCCCTCCAGAAAAATTAAATGCATAAAGTACTATAGCTAGAGCCAGTGGGCCCTGTCAAAAAATAGCCAGTTTCCTCTGCTTTACTGTACAAAGAGGAGGAGAAGGAGGAAAATGAGGAGGAGGAGGAGTGGATAAATTATTCAGGTTGAGCTTCCTTCACCTGGTGGAGATTGGAAATTAGGAGAAATCCAGGCTTTATTCATCTTGATAAGCGTCAGCCTGTCAGCGCTGTCAGTCGACAGGCGTGTACGCTTATCGGTGATGATGCCACCAGCTGCACTGAAAACCCGCTCGGACAAGACGCTAGCGGCAGGGCAGGCAAGAACCTCCAAGGCGTACAGCGCCAGTTCGTGCCACATGTCCAGCTTTGAAACCCAGTAGTTGTAGGGAGCTGTGTGATCATTTAGGACGATGGTATGGTCAGCTACGTACTCCCTCACCATCTTTCTGTAAAGATCAGCCCTACTCTGCCGAGACTGGGGACAGGTGACAGTGTCTTGCTGGGGTGACATAAAGCTGGCAAAAGCCTTGTAAAGCGTACCCTTGCCAGTGCTGGACAAGCTGCCTGCTCGCCTACTCTCCCTCGCTACTTGTCCCGCAGAACTACGCACTCTGCCGCTAGCGCTGTCAGAAGGGAAATACTGTTTCAGCTTGTGCACCAGGGCCTGCTGGTATTCATGCATTCTCACACTCCTTTCTTGGAAAGATTTTACTTGTACCGTGGGTCCAGGAGAGTGAACACCCAGTAATCGGTGCTGGAATAAATTCTTTGAACGCGAGGGTCACGGGATAGGCAGCCTAGCATGAAATCTGCCATATGCGCCAGAGTACCAACGCGTAAGAATTCACTCCCCTCATTGGCCTGACTGTCCATTTCCTCCTCCTCCAACTCCTCCAACTCCTCTTCTTCTGCCCATACACGCTCAACAGTGAAGGACTCAACAATGGTCCCCTCTTGTGTCTCGCCAACATTCTCCTCCTCTTCCTCCTCATCCTCCTCCACCTCCACCTCCTCCGATATGCGCTGAGAAACAGACCTGAGGGTGCTTTGGCTATCAACAAGGGAATCTTCTTCCCTCGTCTCTTGTGAGGAGCGCAAAGCTTCCGACTTCATGCTGACCAGAGAGTTTTTCAACAGGCCAAGCAGCGGGATGGTGAGGCTGATGATGGCGGCATCGCCACTGACCATCTGTGTTGACTCCTCAAAGTTACTCAGCACCTGACAGATATCAGACATCCACGTCCACTCCTCATTGTAGACTTGAGGAAGCTGACTGACCTGACTACCAGTTCTGGTGGAAGTTGACATCTGGCAGTCTACAATCGCTCTGCGCTGCTGGTAAACTCTGGATAACATGGTCAGTGTTGAATTCCACCTCGTGGGCACGTCGCACAACAGTCGGTGAGCGGGCAGTTGGAGGCGGCGCTGCGCTGCCCTGAGAGTGGCAGCATCTGTGCTGGACTTCCTGAAATGCGCACAGATGCGGCGCACCTTCGCGAGCAAATCAGACAGATTGGGGTATGTCTTGAGGAAACGCTGAACTATCAGATTTAACACATGGGCCAGGCATGGCACATGTGTCAGTCTGCCGAGTTGCAGAGCCGCCACCAGGTTACGGCCGTTGTCACACACAACCATGCCTGGCTTCAGGTTCAGCGGTGCCAGCCACAGATCAGTCTGCGCCGTGATGCCCTGTAATAGTTCTTGGGCGGTGTGCCTTTTATCGCCTAGGCTCAGCAGTTTGAGCACCGCCTGCTGTCGATTAGCGACGGCACTGCTGCTGTGCCTAGAGCTACCGACTGATGGCGCCATGCCCACGGATGGTCGTTCGGAGGAGGAGGTGGAGGAGGGGTGGGAGGAGGAGGAGGCATAGTAGGCCTGAAACACCTGGACCGAGGTAGGCCCCGCAATCCTCGGCGTCGGCAGTATATGACCAGCCGCAGGGTCAGACTCGGTCCCAGCCTCCACCAAGTTAACCCAATGTGCCGTCAGCGATACATAGTGGCCCTGCCCGGCAGCACTCGTCCACGTGTCCGTGGTCAGGTGGACCTTGTCAGAAACGGCGTTGGTCAGGGCACGGATTATGTTGTCTGACACGTGCTGGTGCAGGGCTGGGACGGCACATCGGGAAAAGTAGTGGCGGCTGGGGACCGAATACCGAGGGGCGGCCGCCGCCATGAGGCTGCGAAAGGCCTCGGTCTCTACTAGCCTATAGGGCAGCATCTCCAGGCTTAGCAATCTGGAGATGTGCACATTAAGGGCTTGGGCGTGCGGGTGGGTTGCACTATATTTGCGTTTCCGCTCCAGCGTCTGGGGTATGGAGAGCTGAACGCTGGTGGATGCTGTGGAGGATCGTGGAGGCGACGATGGGGTTTTTGTGGCAGGGTCCTGGGCAGGGGGCTGACTATCAGCTGACACAGGGGAAGGAGCAGTGGTGTGCACGGCCGGAGGTGAACGCGCTTGTTGCCACTGAGTGGGGTGTTTAGCATTCATATGCCTGCGCATACTGGTGGTAGTTAAGCTATTAGTGGTGGAACCCCTGCTGATCCTGGTTTGGCAAATGTGGCACACCACAGTCCGTCGGTCATCCGGTGTTTCCTTAAAGAACCTCCAGACTTCTGAAAATCTAGCCCTCGCCGCAGGAGCCCTCGCCACGGGAGCTTCACTAGTTGACACATTTGGCGCTGATGCACCAGGTCTGGCCCTGCCTCTCCGTCTGGCCCCACCACTGCCTCTTCCAACTTGTTCTGGTCGAGGACTCTCCTCCGTCTCAGAAGCACTGTGTTCACCCGTCCTCTCAACCCAGCTTGGGTCTGTCACCTCATCATCCTCCGATCCCTCAGTCTGCTCCCCCCTCGGACTTCCTGCCCTGACAACAACTTCCCCACTGTCTGACAACCGTGTCTCCTCATCGTCGGACACCTCTTTACACACTTCTTCCAGTACGTCAACAAGGTCATCATCACCCACAGACTGCGACTGGTGGAAAACCTGGGCATCGGAAAATTGCTCATCAGCAACCGGACAAGTGGTTTGTGACTGTAGGAAGGGTCCAGAAAACAGTTCCTCAGAGTATGCCGGTTCAAATGGCAAATTTTGCTGGGAGGGGGCAGACTGGGGGGGAGGAGGCTGAGGTGCAGGAGCTGGAGGAGTGCCGATTTCGGTGACATGGGTGGACTGCGTGGAAGACTGACTGGTGGACAAATTGCTCGAAGCATTGTCGGCAATCCACGACATCACCTGTTCGCACTGTTCTGGCCTCAACAGTGCTCTACCACGAGTCCCAGTAACTTCAGACATGAACCTAGGGAGTGTAGCTCTGCGGCGTTCCCCTGCTCCCTCATAAGCAGGTGGTGTCTCACCCCGCCCAGGACCACGGCCTCTGACCCCTGCAGTAGTTGGACGCCCACGTCCCCGCCCTCGTCCTCTACCCCTAGCCCTCGGGTTAAACATTTTGAAAATGAGAGTTATAACTTTAATTTTTTTTTTAACTTTTTTTTGTGTTTTTTTTTTTTGTGTGTTTTTTAGTTTTTAAAACCAAATGATGCTATCCTATTGCTATGGCTATTTTCTAGCCAAGTATGAAAGCACACTGCTATGCCAGATGAGATGACACTGAGTTATGAAAAAAATAAACGTAAAATAAAAAAGGAAATGGCAGACTGTGCCTAATTGAAATCCAACCCCGGGCCCTAATAAATTTTCCCACTTCGGTCTTTGCGATGGATATGTGCGTCACTAAGCGCAAAACACAGTGATCGCAAGTCTCACTCCAAATTGCTCCCAATTTGCTAGTAGATGCACTGCAACAACTACAGCCACCAGCAGATCAACCAGAAATCAAATATATATAACGCTACTGTAGGCGTAAGTAAGCCGTTTGGATTCTCCTATGGCTATTTTCTAGCCAAGTATTAAAGCACACTACTATGCCAGATGAGATGACGCTGAGTTATGAAAAAAATAAACGTAAAATAAAAAAGGAAATGGCAGACTGTGCCTAATTGAAATCCAACCCCGGGCCCTAATAAATTTTCCCACTTCGGTCTTTGCGATGGATATGTGCGTCACTAAGCGCAAAACACAGTGGTCGCAAGTCTCACTCCAAATTGCTCCCAATTTGCTAGTAGATGCACTGCAGCAACTACAGCCACCAGCAGATCAACCAGAAATCAAATATATATAACGCTACTGTAGGCGTAAGTAAGCCGTTTGGATTCTCCTATGGCTATTTTCTAGCCAAGTATTAAAGCACACTACTATGCCAGATGAGATGACGCTGAGTTATGAAAAAAATAAACGTAAAATAAAAAAGGAAATGGCAGACTGTGCCTAATTGAAATCCAACCCCGGGCCCTAATAAATTTTCCCACTTCGGTCTTTGCGATGGATATGTGCGTCACTAAGCGCAAAACACAGCGGTCGCAAGTCTCACTCCAAATTGCTCACAATTTGCTAGTAGATGCACTGCAGCAACTAAAGCCACCAGCAGATCAACCAGAAATCAAATATATATAACGCTACTGTAGGCGTAAGTAAGCCGTTTGGATTCTCCTATGGCTATTTTCTAGCCAAGTATTAAAGCACACTACTATGCCAGATGAGATGACGCTGAGTTATGAAAAAAATAAACGTAAAATAAAAAAGGAAATGGCAGACTGTGCCTAATTGAAATCCAACCCCGGGCCCTAATAAATTTTCCCACTTCGGTCTTTGCGATGGATATGTGCGTCACTAAGCGCAAAACACAGCGGTCGCAAGTCTCACTCCAAATTGCTCACAATTTGCTAGTAGATGCACTGCAGCAACTACAGCCACCAGCAGATCAACCAGAAATCAAATATATATAACGCTACTGTAGGCGTAAGTAAGCCGTTTGGATTCTCCTATGGCTATTTTCTAGCCAAGTATTAAAGCACACTACTATGCCAGATGAGATGACGCTGAGTTATGAAAAAAATAAACGTAAAATAAAAAAGGAAATGGCAGACTGTGCCTAATTGAAATCCAACCCCGGGCCCTAATAAATTTTCCCACTTCGGTCTTTGCGATGGATATGTGCGTCACTAAGCGCAAAACACAGCGGTCGCAAGTCTCACTCCAAATTGCTCACAATTTGCTAGTAGATGCACTGCAGCAACTACAGCCACCAGCAGATCAACCAGAAATCAAATATATATAACGCTACTGTAGGCGTAAGTAAGCCGTTTGGATTCTCCTATGGCTATTTTCTAGCCAAGTATTAAAGCACACTACTATGCCAGATGAGATGACGCTGAGTTATGAAAAAAATAAACGTAAAATAAAAAAGGAAATGGCAGACTGTGCCTAATTGAAATCCAACCCCGGGCCCTAATAAATTTTCCCACTTCGGTCTTTGCGATGGATATGTGCGTCACTAAGCGCAAAACACAGCGGTCGCAAGTCTCACTCCAAATTGCTCACAATTTGCTAGTAGATGCACTGCAGCAACTACAGCCACCAGCAGATCAACCAGAAATCAAATATATATAACGCTACTGTAGGCGTAAGTAAGCCGTTTGGATTCTCCTATGGCTATTTTCTAGCCAAGTATTAAAGCACACTACTATGCAAGATGAGATGACACTGAGTTATTAAAAAAATAAACGTAAAATAAAAAGTAAATGGCAGACTGTGCCTAATTGAAATCAAACCCCTAATAAATTTTCCCACTTTGGTGTTTGAGGTGGATATGTGTGTCACTAAGAGCTAAACACAACGGTAGCAAGTCCCCCTGCTAATTCCTCACAATATGGTACTAGCTGCACTACTAGTGCCAGCAAGCCCAGCCACAAGCAAATAAAAAAAAAAAGTATAACGTTATTGTAGCCCTAAGAAGGGCTGTTGGGTTGTTGTAGAATCACTCCTGCCTAACAGTAAGCTAATAGAACACCCTAACGCTTTCCCTGACCAGCAGCAGCTCTCTCCCTAGCGGCATCCAGACAGAGAATGATCCGAGCAGCGCGGGCAGCGGCTAGTCTATCCCAGGGTCACCTGATCTGGCCAGCCAACCACTGCTATCTACGTGTAAGGGTACCACGTCATGCTGGGTGGAGTGCAGAGTCTCCTGGCTTGTGATTGGCTCTGTTTCTGGCCGCCAAAAAGCAAAACGGCGGGAGCTGCCATTTTCTCGAGCGGGCGAAAAACTCGTCCGAGCAACGAGCAGTTTCGAGTACGCTAATGCTCGATCGAGCATCAAGCTCGGACGAGTATGTTCGCTCATCTCTAGTCAGGATAGATCTGGGGCCCTCCCAATAAAAACTATAAAAGCAGAGTCCATTCAGAAAATGTCAAAGCTAAATTATGAGTACATAATGTTGTTAGGAAGAAAAATGTGTCCCACAAAAAACAACATCTTATAGCTCTGAAAACAGGAAAAAAAAACGTTATTACTTTTCACTGACAGTGACTGAAAAACTACATCCAAACTCGATATCATCCCGGTCAGTATGGGGGCAATGTTTGAGTGCCTGCAAAGGAATTTTGTCAACATGTGCAGTTTATGGGAGACAGAATAGCAGCTGGTCTCCACGTAAGACCTGAGAAAAAAGGGGCATTTCATGTATGTATAATAATGTACTGTACACATTATGTAATGTATAATAATATACACACTGTATAATGTATAATAATGTGCACACTCTATGATGTATAATAATGTCCACATTATATAATGTATAATAATGTACACACTATATAATGTATAATAATGTACAGACTGTATAATGTATGATAATGTACACACTCTATGATGTATAATAATATACACACTGTATAATGTATAATAATGTACACACTGTATAATGTATAATAATGTACAGACTGTACAATGTATAATAATGTACACACTGTATAATGTATAATTATGTACACTCTGTAATGTATAATAATGTGCACGCTGTATAATGTATAATAATGTACACGCTGTACTAATAATTTATGTAAAGTCTGTTGAATTGTTTAATTTGTAAATGATAAACCCATCTATAAATCTCTGTTGAATAGAAATGGTCACTCTTATTCTTTTGTATGGTAAGTTGTCCCAGAGGATCTCATTTGACAAGCCAACACATCATTTGTAGTATATAAGCTAATAAATGCATATATTATTTGGAAAGGCATGCAATTCTTCTGGGCATTTGCTTTTTTCCTTGCTTGAAGCTATTGAACCTTCTGTAGTCATCTCAATCATTCAACATTTCATTAAGGTCCCCAGAGAGTATTTTCCATTACATAAGTCACGTATTATGTCGTGGTGCCTAAAAAATATAGTAAAACTCTGCAATAAGTTAATTATATGTAAATCATCGCCTACAACTATGTATTATATAAGATATATTCATTGAAATTGAAGTTCTCTTCCGTCAGCAAATAACTGATCATGGAGGATCTGAGTGTCAGGTAGGATTTGTCAAACTGATTTTCATTGCCTAAAATTCCAAAAGTTCCCTTTAAGAACTTTTCAACTTAAAGGGGTTGGCCACTTTACCTCATGTTTTTGTCGCGTGTGTAAGTGTTGGGGGCAGGATATTAGATAATATTCCAATATACATCTATTAATAGTTCTGCACAGCATTATTGATATGAAGCTTTCTATCTGTTACATCATCAGCTAGACATTTCTGACGAAACAATGGATACAGATTAAGGGTCATGTCATCTTATCTGTTCATGAGCAATCACTCTGCCAGGACTTTGTATTCATGAATATAAGATTAAAGTTTTGGCAGGGCGATTGTTCATGGACAAATAGAGATCACATGACCATCTGCAGACGTTAGGGTCACAGGTGTTATGTTTATATATATCATAGTGCGGGGAGGGGGAGGAGATAATAGATGATGTCACCGCTTATCTCCTCCTCCCTGTACAATGACATCTATATAGATATCACTGACCCATCATTACATCACTACTGACAATAGATGATGTCACAGCTCATCTCCTCCTCCTCCCTGTACAATGACCTCGATATAGATAACACTGGCCCATCATTACATCACTACTTACAATAGATGATGTAACAGCTTATCTCCTCCTCCTCCTGTACAATGACATCTATACAGATAACACTGACCCATCATTACATCACTACTGACAATAGATGATGTCAAAGCTTATCTCCTCCACCTCCCTGTACAATGTCCTCTATATAAATAACACTGACCCATCATTACATCACCACTGACAATAAATGATATCTCAGCTTATCTCCTCCACCTCCCTGTACAATGACCTCTATATAGATAACACTGACCCATCATTACATCACTACTGACAATAAATGATATCTCAGCTTATCTCCTCCACCTCCCTGTACAATGACCTCTATATAGATAACACTGACCCATCATTACATCACTACTGACAATAGATGATGTCACAGCTTATCTCCCCCTCCCTGTACAATGACCTCTATATAGATAACACTGACCCATCATTACATCACTACTTACAATAGATGATGTAACAGCTTATCTCCTTCTCCTCCTGTACAATGACATCTATACAGATAACACTGACCCATCATTACATCACTACTGACAATAGATGATGTCAAAGCTTATCTCCTCCACCTCCCTGTACAATGTCCTCTATATAAATAACACTGACCCATCATTACATCACCACTGACAATAAATGATATCTCAGCTTATCTCCTCCACCTCCCTGTACAATGACCTCTATATAGATAACACTGACCCATCATTACATCACTACTGACAATAAATGATATCTCAGCTTATCTCCTCCACCTCCCTGTACAATGACCTCTATATAGATAACACTGACCCATCATTACATCACTACTGACAATAGATGATGTCACAGCTTATCTCCCCCTCCCTGTACAATGACCTCTATATAGATAACACTGACCCATCATTACATCTCTACTGACAATAGATGAGGTTGGTTTTGAGATGAGGTTTTTAGGTCTCTTATAAGAGAACAATGGAGGTGCCTGGAACTATTTAATATCCTTAGCTTGACCTACTAGTTCCCCGGCATTTTATGGACTATGGTCATAATATTCACCAACTGAGATTTTGTATTATTGACCACATACCACCTCTGAGGAGGGGGGGTTACCGACAGAAAGCATTAATGAGACGGGAGACCGAATGGATACACAAGCTCAATTGTGTACAACCGAATGGCCTTAATGGTCCTGAATTGATGGTCCTCTTTTGGTCCCATAGAGTAATCACACTACTAACGGTATAAGGAAGTTGTTCTTTGCTTGATATATGTCAATATATATATATATAATTTTTTTTTAATATTGTTCTTTTCCATTTTTTTCTGTTAATCCTGCACCAGATGCCTGTTGACCATCAACCTGTTGTGCTGACCGCTAGCCACCACCATTATATTATCCAGTATCCATCGGAGTTTCTTCTTCACCAAGACAACCTGCACAATTCATCATGAAATCATAATAGATCTGATGAACTTTTGCCCCGAATGATGAGACCTTATACGGTCGGGAGGACCTACTCTACAGTATTGTTAATTATGGAAAAATGTCTGAACCTTATTATCCATTACATATTGTTTGACAAATTGAGCTCAACATTTCTCCATTGGACTTACCTGCTCAAATGCCGTATGTGCGCTTGCCCACTTCCAAAATGGCCGAGGTTTCACCAGGCAGATCTCGCGAGAACGGGAACGATACCTGAGTGATTGACGGTGCTGAACGACACGGAGTGTAGCAGCAGAGCTGGTGCAGCCCCGCGATGTGATCAGAGTGATCCGGCTAGTCACCTCAGGATCCAGTCTTTCCAGGGTAAGGACCGGCATTTACCTGGGTTGTGAAAGCAATCAGTCGCTCTCTGGTGATGAGCGGTTACATAGTTATTGTGAGTTTATTGTAGGTTGTCAGGTTGCTAGGTTACCAACTTCTGGACATGCGCAGTGGGGACACCCACAAACAGTGGCTTGAAGGAGATTGTCGTCCGGCAACACCTTTCATATAATGTATTCATTCACTGGCACTGATTGTGATTATGTAATGGAACAACTGTGCCCATTGAATTTATGGATTTTTTCTTTATTTAACTATTTCACATTATATATTGTACCTATGATGTCACATCCTACGGGGGATTTAAACCCGCCTTGTATCACCGCTCACTATGCTTGAGAATGGCTGCATAGAGTCAGACGAAATATTGTATTTTTCCACTAGTGGAATAAAGAAACTATGACATCTATATAGATAACACTGACCCATCATTACCTCACTACTGACAATAGAAGATGTCACAGCTTATCTCCTCCCTGCACAATGACCTCTATATAGATATCACTGACCCATCATGACATCACTACTGACAAGCTGTGACATCATTTGTATATAGAGGTCATTGTACAGGGAGTAGGAGGAGATAAGATGTGACATCATCTATTGTCAGGAGTGATGTAATGATAGGTCAGTGTTATCTATATAGAGGTCATTGTACAGGAAGGGGGAGGGGATACGCTGTGACATAATCTATTGTCAGTAGTGATGTAACGATGGGTCAGTGTTATCTATATAGATGTCATTGTACAGGGAGGGGAAGGAGATAAACTGTGACATCATCTATTGTCAGTAGTGATGTAATGATGGGTCAGTGTTATATATATAGATGTCATTGTACAGGGAGGGGGAGGGGATAAGCTGTGACATCATCTATTGTCAGTAGTGATGTAATGATTGGTCAGTGTTATCTATATAGAGGTCATTGTACAGGGAGGAGGAGATAAGCTGTGACATCATCTATTGTCAGTAGTGATGTAATGATGGGTCAGTGTTATCTATATAGATGTCATTGTACAGGGAGGGAGAGGGGATAAGCTGTGACATCATCTATTGTCAGTAGTGATGTAATGATGGGTCATTGATGATTATTTATTGAATATTTATATAGAGCTAATTTTGGAAGGGGGGGGGGGAGATAATCTGTTACATCATCCATTGTCAGTAGTGATGTAAGGATGCGTCAATGGTGTTATGTGTATAGATGTCAATGTCCAGGGAAGAGAAGTAGACACTGGCAGGTGTCAGTCCATTATTAGGCTTAGAGACCACATTATTGATTAATATTTTAAGGGAAGAAATGATTATCGAATATTATTCTATAATAGACTTTTACAAGCAGAATGCTGCTATTTATTTTTGTACCTAATCAAATTTCAAAGCTTCAAAGGTTTTTGAGGGTCAAGATAAAAACACGCTGCATAGGTTTTAGTATTCTGTATGGATATGTAATACATGGTGGTACAATATATATTCACTGTAATAAGTGGACTTACTAAATTGCTAGTGGGAATTCCATTATTACCACAATGTCTAATAGATCTGATTGCATCCAGTTCTATAAAGAATCGTAAAACCTCAGATTGGTTGAGGTCGAAGGTATAATTCTACAATATGAAGTGCATGTACGTAATACTTTGTGAATTTCAGCAGTTATTCTAATTCCACTGGGCTTTAGGACATGTAATACAAGAACTCTGTTCCTCTGCTTTCTGGGTCATTATTAAATTATAGGCAAGGATCCTTTAGCTTTAAACCAAGGATGGTTATTAATGCTATATATTGAATATTATGTTACCATTGAATGCATAGTACATACACATTCCTCCAAAGAAATCTATGACATACCATAGACTGAAACATCTGTGAATATAGAATGCTCCTAGCTTGATAATATAAATATAATCATTACTCCACGGGTAACCTAGGAATTTCTGACATCATTCCATGAGCAGCACTGCCCGGCTGTATGTTTGTATGTTCAAGACACACTGGGGGGGGGGGGGGGCATGCTTACACATAGTTTGTATATTAAATAATCTGTGGGTATGGTTTTAGGATAGAGCCATACCCACAGTATATCGCGTTACTGGAGTGTTAAAACGGCATGTAGACATAGGGGGGTATTTATGCATGGCAGTGGCATAGAAGCCCTAAAATTATCACAAATGCTAGATTCTAGCTAGCACTTGTGATTATTTTTCCATTTCTGCCACCTTCATGCTAGGGGGGGTTGGCGGGGCGTGAAATGTAACACCTGTGATTGTTATCGGAGCCCCAACGTGCTGCAGATTCACTGGCTGTTTTGCCCTCTGCCCTGCTCCCTCAGGATTTCCCCCCTCCTTCTGCATGATGTAATCTCACTGCAGCAGAGGAATTTTCAGCACACAACAGGAGGGGTAAGTGCTCCTACACTATGTAAAAGCCTGTGAATCTTCTGCATGAAGGGGCTCTAGTAATGCCCCCCTTCCCCCCAAGGCTCATTAGCGTAGTTTTAAAAATTGATTTTAGAAGTCAGGAGGCCACTATAAGTAAGTGTCCTCCTGCTTTAGCAGGCCTGATTGTGATGGTAGATTTCATATATATATATATTCTGTTGTGAGGGAAGGATATATGGGGCGGCACAGTGGCTTAGTGGTTAGTACTACAGCCTTGCAGCACTGGGGTCCTGGGTTCGAATCCCACCCGGTCAACATCTGCAAAGAGTTTGTATGTTCTCTCCGTGTTTGCATGGGTTTCTTCCAGGTCCTCCAGTTTCCTCCCATACTGGTAGGTTGATTAGATTGTGAGCCACATGTGGGCCAGGGACCAATTTGACATGCTTTGTGCAGCGCTGCATAATCTGTAGGCGCTATATAAATAAAGAATTATTATTATATATATAAATAAATAAATACTGTACATTTGTTTTTTCCTCTTGTATTTACAGAGGTGAAATAGACAAAGATAAAACCACTTGTTCAGGGCACTTCCCATAAATATTAAATGTTGAAATATGAAACTGAAAAGTGATCTTTCTGTTTCAAGCTAAAGTTTTTGTCTTCCTGCAGCGGCCTTTAACCTGGCCCTTTCCTCCAATCTTGGAGGAGTTGGAGTTGATGGAACATATAATGACTCCTTTCCTGTGTAGTAAAGTCTGCAATAAAGCTTAGCAATTAAGGTGGCTGGGGAGGCCCATCCCAGCATGCCAGTGGTGTGGCAAACACTTTTCAAACTTCAAACAATATCAAAGTCACTAAGAAACGGGCCTAGTTTAGGGCTGGTTTGAATTAAACCTCTCTTCTACACGCACATTTCAAATCCAGGCTCAAACAAGAAAGCCCAAACCTTCTGGTTTTCATTAAAACCAATTATCTTATCTGTTTCATCTCAAGCCTGACCCTTAGGCTTGCAAACAGCCATTCGGTGCATTTTGTGTGCTTGTTTGAGAAAGCCTGCAGCCAGCCAATGGCCCCGGGACTGGCTAATTAAAACATAGTTGCCCTCTGCTTCAAATGATTAAATATTTTGAAATAATTTTTTTTCTCCATTCATTGCCTCGAGCTTCAAAGATCCAATAGATGCAGTCATCTACTTTGTTTGTTAGAAGCCGGACTCCTAGAAGGAATTTGGGAAGACTGATACGTTCTGCAGAGTGCAGTTTATAAACACGAGAGCCGCTTCTGATGCAATTAAGTTCTAATGACCCTGTATTGTTTAATTCCATAGAATCTTGCAATAATCATATTTCACTGGATGTCAATACTTCATCTCGATTACCCGGGGTCGGAGGATTTAATGAGATCATAGAACTTGTTGATGTGATAGTAAAAGTTTAATAATCACATTTAGCCAAATCGTGATTATAATCAAATTCTTTGACTCTAGTTTACATTTGAAAGAGAAACGGCTAAAATATCCGGGCAATTCTTTTAAGTAGCATGCCAAGGAACATTACTGAAGGATATTGTGAAGTCAGTCCTGGGAAGATCAAGACTCAGAGAAATGAAGAATAAAAGCCGATATCCTAAAAGGAATTTCCTACTTATATAATATTTATAGTGAATGCTTATATCAGGTGCTGATATGTTGGATATGACAGCCCACACACAAATTCATCGGTGGATTATGAAGCAATTTTATTTGTCTGCTCTGATCTGCAGGCTAAGAGACCGACTGCTTCCAAGCAATTGTTATCCTTCTATGGCTACATATGAAAGTTTTGGGGACTTTTCTTGGCATTTCTGCTTGTCAGATGTATCTTTTTTCTTATTCATACATGTGGCATTTGGTCTTTAGTGAATTTACAACTTTTTCAAACCAAAGTTGCCAAAAGTTTCCAAAAGTCTCAACCAGTTCTAAACTATTTTCTATGCCAAGTCAGGGGCAGCAGTAGAGTTGCACCGAAATGTGCACCTTTTTTGCGACTTTATAAAAGACCTTCACATATGGATTCAGGAGATAACTGCAGAAAACTAGACAATAGAAAACTTTGAAGGGAGACAGTTTGAGACGCAAAAAAAGGTGCAAATGAGCACAAACACCATGAAGAGTCTCAAAATTTAGAGAAAAAGACAAGCCAAAAGTTTAGTACATGTGCCCATAGTTAGGGGCGTAACTACAGCGGTAGCAGCCATAGCAGCCGCTGTGGGGCCCACAGTGTCAGGGGGCCCGGCCATGAGCCCTGACACTAAAGAATGAAGAATGTGCACCATTATATACATATTATGCTGCATATTGTGGTATATATATTATGTGTGTGTATCTGTGATGTGTATATGCTGTATGTGTATATGGTGTATGGCGTGTATAAATACAGTACATTATGTGTGTATGTAAGCTGTATGTCTGTATATGGCAATGTATGTGTGTATATGTGATGTGTATATGCCCTATATGTGTGGAACAGTGTATAAATGTGTATGCATGAGTGATGAACTGTATGTTTATGTATATAGGAATGTAATATATGTATAATTTTAGGCCGGCAGGGGGTCCCCTTCAGAAGTCTGCTATGGGGCCCTGCCTCTCCTAGTTACGCCACTGCCCATAGTTACTTACAGCATAATTTGAGATATTTATGAAAGAAGCAATAACCATTAGATATTTCATAACTATTAACACACTAACACGTGAGAGACAAATTAAAGGAGTTTTCCTGCCCAACATATTAATGGTCTATGCAATTAATATTAAAGTAATCCTGCACAGGTACTGCACACAGGTACAAAGCTTTCGGCTTGGGCTCAATCCAGTGTGTGAAAACAGTTCCCTTACCAATCTCATTTTTATTACTATTTTTATAGTAGAGAATAAAAAGAGGATGACAACTAAATCAGTGGGGAAATCCATTGTAGCTCGCCTCAATACCCTAAAGAGGAAGTATTATTACTATAACGTACAGTGAACCATTGATTTCATGGCACTGTTCACCCAATAAAGAGTTCACAACCATTACATGAAAGAGCTTATAAGTACAAATGCCACAAAACTACACTAACTGGGCACAAGTGAAAGGAAGACTCTGCCCATGAGGGCTCATAATTAGAGATGCGCAGACCCGTCGTTGGCCTTCCGGGTTAATATTCGGCGCCCAGGACCCAGAGACATGTTGCCTGATTGGCGGCATTAGCTTCTAACCATGACTAGGATTGGCCAAAGGGACACCCTGGACACCCCTGGCCAATTATAGCCATGGCTAGTTGCTAGGGGCATCAATCTGCTGGATTGGCCAATCCATATTGGCAATATCCGCGGGTCGCACAGCCCTAACCTGCACACAAAAGCAAACATCAGGTCCGCTCATCTCTACTCACAATACTAAGACTGTCTGTAAACAGATGGAAGCTGGAATTCTAAGCAATAAAAATTAACCAAAATTGGAATGTCTGCTCCTGCAAAAATCCAAACTATAAAACTGGGTTATTAATTTTGCTGTATTTATGGTCATATAACCATAAATGAAATAAAAACCCCAAACTGAATATCATTCTGCACAGAAAAAGCCCCTACATAGTTCCATTAAAGGGGTGTTCCCATCTGGGCATTTAAATTTCAATTAATTCATTTGCCATATGTAAACATTTCTTCAATTGGATGTTGTTAAAAAAATAGATAATTTCTCAGAAATGTAGCCATGTTGTCCTTTAGAAACCAGATAGCTTGCTCGGATACGACCACCTCACATTTTGGCAGCAGTGGCCAGACATGCACTATAGACCATCCGGCTTCAGCAATCATCACCACGGGAGGTCTGTGGGACATGCAGTAACTCCCAGACATTTCATATACAAAAACTTTTTGTTTCTTTGTGCAATCACTCCAGCAGAGGTGGTCGCATCCAAGGACACAGTCTTGTTTCTCAGGGACCATATCACTACATTTATGAGAAATTATCTTCACACAAGTAAATTTTTTTTAATAACATCTAATTGACAAAATGTTTATATATGGCAGATTAATGAATCTGGATGTGAATGCCCAGACGAGAATACCCCTTTAAAGAAAGGTAATACAAAAGCAATTTTTCCTTCTTCAAAATATTATATTGAAAATAGTCTAAATATATTATATATAATAGTCTAAATATATATTATGATCAGAATGACCTACAAAACCACTTAGTGGCCCACATTTATAAATCAGTATGAGCCCATATTCGGGCATACACTGCACATAAATACATGCAAACTGCTTGCACGTGTATACGCCAGTATAGTGTTACGGCTGCGCTGTGCACACCGCAACACAATAAAAGGGTGTTCCGGTGCACATTTGACCGTGCAGCACATGTATGTAGGCAAGTTCAACATTATTGTGACGCACACCAGTTTTAGTGCTTTGGACACATGCAGGGTGCACATGATTAATTCTTCATTAATCCGGTGCACTCTGCGCGCTAGTGAGGTAAACGGTTCTATGTGGGCCTGTATGTAGAAATAAAATACTCTAGGTTTCCATTCTATGAAACAAATATTTTCAAAATGTATTTCAATAGATTACATGGTACAGAGTTATAAACAATAAAAATGCAACCCCAAAAACAAGCCCTCAAGTACAAGTGACAGCAGATATGGGTTTGTCCTTAAGAAATTAAGAGTCTTCAATTTTGGTTCATTTAATATGTAATACATCCTTTCTTTAAGTACAGTTAGGTATAGTATAAAATATTTGAGTTTACAAAGTGTCTGGGAGAGGCGGACCGTGTAGGCACCTTTTTCCTTCAGCCTGGATATTCTGACACAGCGCTAGGGAATAGTGATGAGCAGACTCGTAAAATTTTACCAAAACCGGATCCGAACCCCCACCAGCAACATACACAATGGATGCTGGCTTCAAATGAAGTTTGGGGTTTATTTAAGGGGAACCCAACCAGTAAATGTAGGTACAAACTTTGCAGTTTGGGTCTGCTTAACACCACTAGCGAAACAATATTTTCCCTGGTTAAGTAAAATTTGAAACCATCAAAGTTTACTTAAACTTTCTGCAGAGTGATAACTTTTCACTGTCATCTGTTATCAAGGAAAAGTAGCAAAAGACATAAAACTCTTGGTACCTGAGTATTGTTAATAGTATCAACCTGTTTACAACAGAATTCTGGAATAAATTCTGCCTGAAGAGCTGTGTGTCACAATTATTCAGAATATTAAACCATTTTAAAGAAAAAAAGTCCAAACTCCAAACTCCAAAAAGGGGTGTGGCCTCAGAAAACGGACCCGATGCATACCCTAGGCTCTGGACTTTTTATACATCTCCCTCCTTGAGCTCTGCTACAACTTATAGTGACATGTTTACACCTCACAGGCCTCTTATGTGGGGTCCTTTGGCATCTGATATGACATGGCTATAAATATCTAATAGAGATTTTAACCAAATAAAATTGTGGCATATATCAGGCCTGGTTTATTTGTATTTAGACATTTAGACCTGGTACATGAAGAAAACTATTTTGGCTTCAGTACCGGGCATAAAACCTGGTTACTTTATTCTATTAACAATAAACAAACATTAGAGTACTTTTAAAAACAGCCCGTTTTCAGGTCACTGTTTGCGGCTCCTCTACTGTTTGTTTACTGTTGCAGAACCATAAGGTTGTAAAGTAAGTAAATTTTATGTAGAGCGCAGTAGCCAAAATATCCTTCTAAAAGTACTGAACTCCCTGCATCATTTTACTTAGAGGAGGTTCCTTCATTGTGCCATGAAATCATTTTTTTAGACAAAATTGGGTAACAATTAAACAACTCATATACTGGTAAATAATAATAATAATTCCTTTATTTGTATAGCGCACACAGATTATGCAGCGCTGCACAGAGTTTGCCAAATCAGTCCCTGTCCCCAAGAGGGCACACAATCTAATCAACCTACAAGTATGTTTACACATCTGTCAGGATATTTATCAGGGTTTATACCCCCCACCCTCTGTACCTCACTATAACATGCGCCAATTCAATATGAATACATTATGCTACTTATATAATTTATTAAGAGTAAATATTATTCATTTCTGTATTCTAAACATCAAGGGAAAAATTTGTATTAGGCCAAATTCATACAACCGTATGGGGGGCGTATGTCAGGTCGCAATCGTGTGGCACCGTACCACTCCATTAATTAGGTAATCTTGCTCATTCTGGGGGTCCGTTATAGCCCCAAATGAATAGGGAAGCTGGTCACTCATGTGCCTTTCTCTCTTTTTATATCAATAGTGCTATACGTGGTGATACGTGGCTTCTTCCATCAGTGCCATAGAGAACAAACAGAGCAGCAGTGTACATGTCCGACCTGATACTTATTCATTTGGGGTACAATGGAGCCATTTTCTCATAATCTGTTGGGTATCCCTGGATCTGGACACCCACAAAGTTATGTCACCCACAAAGTTATGTCCTAATCTGTGTGTAGGAGAAAACTTGTAGTGACTGGACAACCCTTTTTAAAACAAGATATCATCATGAATTGGACTTGTGGAAATCATATACATTGTTGAGTCCAGATTTCGGAACTCATCAGATGGGGAGTGTTGAAGACACTGTAGACTGGAAGACACAATAGATAGATTGACGATGAATAATAATTCAGTCCAAATCAGTCCCTGTCACAATCTAATCAACCTACCAGTATGTTTTGGAGTGTCGGAGTGGAAATCGGGGAACCCGGCGGAAACCCACTCAAACACGGAGAGAACATACAAAATCTTTGCAAAAGTTGACCCTGGGACTTGAGCCCAGGTCCCCAGCACTGCAAGGCTGTAATGCTTATCACTAAGCCCAAAAAATTTCAGTACTGTAAAAAATTGTTGAACCTTTTTAAGAAAAAATCATTAATGATCAAAAATCTGTACTATTTCTGGTGCAGGTGTATGGATTATTCCCATTTGTACTTTAAGAAGAATAAATCTCTACTATTTGAAGCAAAACCATTGGTAGCTTGCCATTGTAGTTGCATTAATAACGATCTTAAGGGGTTAAGAATTTGTCTCATACGCTGGTGCTCAGTCATATGGGAGTGAGAGGAGGTTTCCGTGATCTCTAAACTGTGAAATATTTCCTTCCATAAGACTGCAAGTGCTTTGACTTTGGTGAGCAGCAGCATAAGATAAACTACACCACATGTAGATGAAAAGCGCAGGGATTTAACAGTAAGGCTGCCGAAATTCATTCCAGACTGTCTCTCTGTTTACAGAGCTCCCTCAACAGCTCCTGCACATCTTGAAGACTGATTTTATATAAAGTTACACTAATCAAGTTAGTCATCATTGTCTCCAGCATAAACAGCAGTATATACTGTAGGAGATCTACAAAGTACACACAAAATACTTTGATGTGTCACCTTGGAAAAATGTGCTTTTTACAGGATTAAGGTTAAGACTACCCTGGGCTGGAACTATTGCCTGAGCTGTTGTTTGCAGAAGCATTACATTGTGGCAAATGGGAATAAGCAACACAGTTGTAGCGTGATATGATCTGTTGGATATGGATGCAATGGTTTAATGCACAAATCATATCCCTATATGGCAATACATGACTCCTTTAAAGGACATCTACCACCAGGATGAAGGATTGTAAACTAAGCACACTGACATACTGGTGTGTGTCCTCTTTGGCAGGATCCTCTCCTCTTTAAGCTTCCTGTGCCATTGTTTTTTAAGGAAAAAGGCTTTGAATTTTATTTTTTACCTTCTATAGGTGTTATTGGAGCCTAGAGCCCCTAAGGGCTATTTGCATAATTTTAAAAAGCTTTTCAGGGCATAAGAAACTAAGAGAAGAATGGATCCAGACAGAGGGGGCAAACACCAGCATGTCAGTGTGCATGGTTTACAATCCTTCATCCTGGTGGTAGATTTCCTTTAAATTGGTTTGCAAAGATTAGAAAATTATGACTGCCTGTAGGTTGTATCTGGAATTGCATTTCAGCTCTATTGATCTGAATGCGACACCTCTCTTCTCCATAGATAGATGAAAAGTGTATAAGGACACATCCTCTATTTTGCAGCGGCATGGATTGGTCATGGTTCGTCGAGACACGGTGTGCTAATCTCACTGTGCCCCTACTCAATGCACCTCTATGGAGGTTTGCTTTCAAGAAATAGAGGTTTTAAAAATTATTCAAATGAATCTGATGGGCTTCAGGCTCCAATGACATTTATGGAGCCCAGAGGCTCTCAGGCTCATTTGCATAATTAGCAAAACCTTTTTTTTAAAAAAAAACAAGGTCCTAAGATGCAAGCACTGGAATATGTTATCATAGCTAAGTCCTGGTGCTAATCCCATGGATAGGAACCACTCCTTTAACCTCACAGACACTGCAGTTGAACAAGAACCACAGTGTCTAAGTGGCTGCAGAGGGAGCCTGTTGCCACCCATCAGTACCCTTCAGCTGCAATTACAGGGTGCGAATGGTGTCGCACTGAAGCCCAGCACTGAAGTCCAGGGTCCAGTGCTGCCTGGGATAGTTTTTATTAAATACCTGTTAGATGTCATATAATGTAGTGCAGCGCATTGTATAAGAGATCAAATTATTTCATGTCAGTGTCCCCTTGTGGGACAAAGTAAAATGTAAAAAAGAAATACCACACAAAAATCAATGACCCTTTAAAATAAAAGTAAAATACCCAGGCGACAAAAAATATTAAAGAAATTAATGGAAAGTGATGCCCAAATTGACATTTTTTAATCATCTCTCACACAAATAAATTACAATAATCACAAAACAGTCCTAGTGTACAAATAAAATCTACAGGTCTTTTTAGCAAAAGATAAGCCCTCACTCAGCAAAGTGACAAAAAATTTCAAAAGCGCTTGGAAGGTGGCGATGCAAAAAGTTATTTTCAACCCTAAAAGTAATTCATTGTGCAAGGGAGAGTAATTAAAAAAAACCCCATATAAATGTTGTATCCCTATATGCATATTGACCAGGAGAATTTTTTAAACGTTATTTAGATTTACTTTCTTTTCAAAATATGCTGGACAGAAAGGGTGAATAAAAGTCCATCAGTCGCATATATGAAACCCAAAATTGTGTTACTAAAAACTAAAAAACAAGACCACACATTACTATAGTGACAGAAAAATAAAAAAGTTACAGTATTAAGTATTAATTATCCTCCATGAAAGGTCAAAAGTATTAATTATCCTCCATGAAAGGTCAAAAGTATTAATTAAGTATTAATTATCCTCCATGAAAGTATTAAGTATTAATTGTCCTCCAAGAAAGGTCAAACATAACTTTGGAGAGCACAACATTTGGATATTCTTATTTATGAATAATTTAGCGACTGATAAAAACCTTCAAATTGAATGATATTTGTCAGAGAGAGACCTCGGCATGAGCGGTCTCATTAAAAGAAACCGATCGTGGATAAACGCCCCAGGCAAAGTTGGGTGCGCTGGCACTAAAGCAATATTTTAGAAAGGATTGATCATTTCCAAACCACAATTTACATGTCACTTGTGTCTCTGCCAGCACTATTCGAAGAGTTAATGCCCACAATCGGTGTGGGCACTGATCGCGGGCGTTAACTGCGGGGATGTCGGCACACACCTGGACATTGCCACAAATTTTTAATAAAGTATGTATTCAGGTTTGGGGATCTGAACCGTCAAAGGGACCATTCAACACTACTTTTCTGTGTCTTGCTGATATCTGCTGTCCTGCTATCATAATGGAGCTGCGGTGCACGCTTGTTTCAAGAGTCCTGGCTTAGATTATCAAGACATGGAAAAAAAAGGACAGAACTTTGCTTTTACTTTTTCTCTAGACACCTTTGTAAGGCCAATTGACCCACATGTGTAGCCCTAGTACTGATAGATCCATCGGCATGTACTATGCTCAGGGATGGAGAGGCCATGACACCAATCATGCAATCATTCCTTAAGCACTTTAGTTTTTACACAAAAGTATTGACATCACTTTTTTGAACCTACATTGAGTGCACACAGTGGTGGTATACAGATCCTATTGGACTGGTTGGTAAAATATAGCTGCTTGGAGAACCCAGGTGGAGAGAGGGAATATGGAAGAAATGTAATATCTTCCCGATTTGCTTTAACCTTTAACCCCTTAACGACTTGGCCTTTTTTAGTTTTTTCACTTCCATTTTTTACTCACTACCTTCAAAAATCTATAACTTTTTTACTTTTCCAAATAAAGAGCTCTGTGATGGCTTATTTTCTGTGTAACAAATTGCACTTTGTACTGACAGTATTTAATATTCCATGGCGTGTACTGGGAAGCGGGAAAAAAATTTCAAATGCAGTGAAAATGGTGAAAAAACACATTTGCAACGTTTTCTTGTGGGCTTGGATTTTACAGCTTTCACTGTGTGCCACAAATGACAGGTCTACTTTATTCTTTGGGTCACTATGATTACGTGGATACCAAATTTGTATAGGTTTTATAATGTTTTCATACATTTACAAAAATTAAAACCTCCTGTACAAAAATATTTTTTTTTCATTTTGCCATCTTCTGGTGCCAATAACTCTTTCATACTTTGGTGTATGGAGCTGTGGGTGGTGTCATTTTTGCAACTTTTGATGGCGTTTTCATTGCTATAATTTTTAGGACTGTGCAACCTTTTGATCACTTTTTATTTATTTTTTAATATTTTTCAAAATGGCAAAAAAATGCCATTTTTGACTTTGGATGCTATTTTCCGTTACGGGATTAAACGCAGTGCAAAACTGTTATAATATTTTGATAGATCGGGCATTTTCAGATGCGGATATACCTAATCTGTTTATGATTTTTACTGTTTATTAGAGGGGTATTCCGGGAATATGAAGGTCTGGCACAAAAACCTATGATCATATAAATAAATGAATACAACAATACTCAATGTCATTTGTCACAAAATGGAGATTAAATAGTTTAATTTTAAGATTTACAAATTTTATGGCCTCTCTAAAGTAGGTGGAGTTATCACTAAGATGGCCTCCACTGGAAACTACGAGTTCCAGGATCCTTTAGTTCTGAGTAACTCCTCCTACCTCTTGTCCTCTGCTCCTGGTGATGATACAATGGACTTTCTTGCTCTGTTACCATAGTAATGATGTGTAACTGCCATCAACAAAACACCGGCCATACTGGATGCAGTTCAACCAACCGACTACAGCCAAACGTAGTGGTGATCACATGACCTGCCCAGGCAGGTGCAGGACATGTAATGTGGACATGTGACCAGCGGCCATCTTCTGTCCTGTGTCTGCTCTGCAATGGACCGCGTGGAGGAAATTAACGGACTGATTAAAGGGCCAGTAGCATTTTAATTCTTCATTACATGTCACCAGCATTTTCTGCTAAGGGGAGCAAAATTTTAAATAACACCTAATTACATATTTGCTTATATTTTGAGTACCCATTGGAATATGAAATATGCTTTATTCCTGGAATACCCCTTTAATATTTATATCAGTTCTAGGGAAAGGGATGTGATTTGAATGTTAAGATTTTTTAATTATTTTTTTTAAACTTTTTTTTATTTTTACTTTTACTATTTTTCAGAATCCTTAGGGTACTTCAACCCTAGGTTGTCTGATCGATCCTATCATATACTGCCATATATATCGGCCCGCGAGCCCTCTCCATGCACCGGGACCGGGCGCCGTACTAGTTGGGAAGGGGTTAAATTCCATATCCTCTGTTTTGGCATTGGTTTTAATCCTCCCAAACATCTAAAAGCAATAACTTTTTATTTTTCGATTTACACAGGCAGTCACCGAGTTACGTATAAGATAGGTTCTTTAGGTTTGTTCTTAAGTTAATTTTGTATGTAAGTCAGAACTGGTATATTTTATAATGGTAACTAGAGAATACAAATGTTTTTGTCCAAGTGACAATTGAATCTTCACATTTTTTTTTGCTGTAATGAGAACAGGGATTATCAATAAAACTTCATTACAGACACCTTACAGCTGATCATTGCAGCCTGGGACTATAGTAACATCCTGAGAACTTCACCAGTGGTCACAGTGATCAGAGAGATCTGTCTGTATTTGAGGGTCATCTGTACATTGGGTGTCCTTAAGTAGGGGACTGCCTGTACAAAGAGGTGTGAGGGTTTCTTTCTGTCTAAAAAATTGTACCTTTCTAGTGCCATAATTTAATATTCTATTTAATGTAAAGGGAATCTGGAAATAAAATTCCAATTGTGGCCAAATCAAAGAAAAACATAGTTGTGCCATTGTATTTCGAGCTCATTTACAGCCTTCTTGAGTTTTTTTTACAGCCTACACTGTGTAGTTCAAATGACATATGCCCGTTATTCTTTGGGTAAGTATTGTCACAGAGAGAAATTAATATAGTTTTAATAGCCTTGGAGGTTTTTTAACTGTAGCGCCATTTTCTGACACCTGTAACCTTAAACATTTTTATACTTTGTTGTACAGAGCTGGTTGATGGGTTATTTTTTGTTTGACAAGCTAGTATTTCCCCTTGATCACTTTTTAGAAAAATGCTATAATGGGTGGTAAAATTCTCAAAAAGCATCTATTTGGGAGTGTAGACTTTCCTACACGTCGATCTTTGTGTATTGTGCCTAAGAACTGCTGCATGTCTGTATTTATGAAGTTTTAACAATAAAAGCTACATTTTTATCCACATCAGGTTTTCCATGTCAGCGTTTACTCCATGGGGTGATCATTTTCAGAATTTGAAAGATTAGGCATTTTGAGATGCCAAACATGTTTATGTGGCACTTGAATGGGTGATAGAAGCGGGTGCCTGCTGTATATAACTGCAAAACCTTCAATATGCGAAGAGGGTATATCCCAGAGCCTACACACTACATTCCGTACATGTATACATGATGGCAGAGCAGAAAGCTAAAGTCCATGATCCAGGCAATAAGAGGCTCAAAAATCTGTGTTTGGGGCAACAGAAATGGCAAATATGCCCCTGATTATACCCCACAGTTCACTTTTCCGCTCCCATTGTCCTGTTTTGTGTCGTCACATAAGAATTTGATCGTGTTAGATAAATCACATAAAAGACACCAACAGAAAGGACTGAAAAACGGTGACTTCCACCAAAGATGTGAATAGCGCCCCACTTGGGAGAGATGTAAAAATAACACATAATAACTGTAGTATTATCATTACATTTATAATATATTCTCTGCTTTATAATTTGCTCTGTGGCCAAAGAATAGTTTGAGGTTGCCCAATGAATATACATTTTTTTCTGGAAAGTAGGACCAAGACTGAACAATTGTTTTTCTTCTTGTAGAACACTGGAAGGAATCCAAGCCAAAGAAAACTTTATTACTTGATTTGCATTTCTAAAAGGGTATTTAGACGTTTGTGTAGCAGAATATAAGCATTTTAATTGTGTTTAAATAGGAAAGATATACTCCAATGTAAAATCTTTTTACAATATGTCCTGGGATCCATTACAAAGATTGTTGTGAAAGCTGCTATTAGGTCATCTTCTACGAATGACCTTGCAATAAAAATAATGAGGAAAGAAAACAATTATGCAACACAGAAAGCAGCAGGGTGCAGGTTTGTATATCTGTTACAATCTGAACATGCACCAGGGAGAAAGAGAGGACCATATTCTATAGCAAGATAATGGATTCTGTAATAGTGGCATACTGTGGGGTTAACAAAAGTGATGAGTGGACCCATTAAAAGTCTGGTTTGGCTAAGTTCAACCAAACCCAAATTTTAAAAACATGCTCGGCTTTGTGTTCAGAACCTGGACTCCAACCAGTAGTGGATTACAATAAAGGCAGTTTGGGCAGTAGCCCAGGGACAAAGACTTCTAAGGCCCATGGCCACCCAAACCACCCACCAAATTTTCTTCACCCATAAAATCCTTTTACATCTGTTCATACTCTCAATACACATGTACACAAGAGCTATTCAGAACCTTTGAAGGTCCTACAAAGGTCCTGAAATCACAGATTGAAAGCAGTAAGGCCCCTTCTCCACTGGCGTTTTTCACGCGCGAGTTCTGCGCGTGCATTTGACGCTCAGAACTCGCATTGCACTCTGTCCCATTGTATTCAATGGGTCTTTCTCCATTTGCGTGGTTTTCAACGCGCGTGCTTGCGTTCGTTTGCACGCGCGTCAAAATCGCAGCATGCTCTATTTTTGCGAGTCACGCGCAATTTTCACGCCCCATTCAAGTCTATGGAGATGCATCAAGAACGCATTGCACTCGCAATCATTGCAAGTGCAATGCGAGTGCAATGCGTTTTAAACGTAAGGGTTGCTAGGTGACCAGTATAACAGTATTTCCCCTGCTCGCGAACGATCATTTAATTAAAAAAACACAATGAAGAACAGTGAAGAATAGAATAAAACCAGTGAACACAGTGAAAACAGTGACCACAGGATCATTTAAGAGAAAAACACAGTGCAGAACACAGTGCAGAATAGATTACAGATGTTCGGCACATCTGCTTACTTGTCGGGAGATACGCGCGGAGCAGTGCGAACAAAATAGCATGTGAAGAACAATATATATGTGTGTAAAGAACACATTGCAGATGTTTCCATACATCTGCAATGTCTTCTTCACACATATATATTGTTCTTCACATGCTATTTTGTTCGCACTGCTCCGCGCGTATCTCCCGATAAGTAAGCAGATGTGCCGAACATCTGTAATCTATTCTGCACTGTGTTCTGCACTGTGTTTTTATCTTAAATGATCCTGTGGTCACTGTTTTCACTGTGTTCACTGGTTTTATTCTATTCTTCACTGTTCTTCACATCTGCTAACTTGTCGGGAGATAATATACGCGCGCGGAACAGTGAAGAATAGATCGCAGATGTTTGCAACTGATCAGAAGACATTATTTTTCAATTAAATAAAACATTTTATTCCCGAACCTTGGTCCCTTTGAAAAAGCCCCATGGACTTAAAAAAACGCGCGTGAAAAACGCACCGAAAACGCAAAAAAACGCGAACAAAAATGAAACAAAAACGCAGCAAAAACGTCAGTTTTTCACGCATTGCACCCTGACGTGAAACGCAACGCTAGTGTGCAAGAGGCCTAAGAAGGGAAGCAGGAAATAATTCCAGACTTGTAGGGCCAATAACATACATACAAGCCAGGGCCCATGGCAGTCTAAATCTGCCCCTGACTCCAACCAGTAACACCTGCGATGCAACACCTGTGATGAGTCCTGGCACCGATCATGGGTGTTAGCAATTTAAATGCTGCTGTAAAAGTCACCCGCTGCATCTAAATTGCTGCAGCATTACAAGTCATATAAATGACCCACAGTGTGAATGGGGCCCATACTAAGATTCTTGCACTTCTCTCCCAGAAACAGTGTTGGTTCCATGAAATTCAGCCACCATATGGCCCATGTTTCACAGAACAAACAAGATTACATGAATTATCCCAAAGTCTTTATGCACATTTTTTTCTATTCCGTTAAGAAGTAGAGCATGTCCTAGTCAGAAACGTTTTTAATGGATCACTCATAGACTACAGTTCAAGAGGAAAAATGGATACAAGGACATAACTTGCCCATAAAGCGTAGATGAAAATGTCCTTTTTTTTTACGGCTGAGAATCGGGACCTGTTTTTCGTTTTGAATAACTCTTGGCTTTGGCTCAGCAAAAAGATGATAATCTGAGACTTTAACTGTCCAATGAAATTTACAGTAACATAATATTGTAATGTTGAACCCAGACTTTTAGGGTAAGCTGGTTATCTCAAATATTGAGAGTGAATGGTTGGACTGTAAAAACAGTAATGAATGTTATCTTGCTCCCAATTAATAAGCATATATAACACAGTATTTAATCATCTGAAAATCTGAACTAAAGATAAATTCAGCACAAAATCAAATATATTCCTAATCAAAAATTTATGTCCCAAAATGATTTTTGGTTTATAGTTAAAATATACAAAGATATGTTTCTGTATACCAAATAATCAAGGGTTTTCCAAAACTTCTTTATTAATCATCAGGAAATGTGAAATAATGTTTTATAAAGTAGTGGCAATATTCAGAAAGCTGAAAAAGGCATTTTTAAAATCGGCATAGCATAGACTTATGGAACCTTTCACCAACTAAAAATGGCATTCCTGGTGACAAGTTCACTTTAAATGCTATGAATACCTTTAGAGGCAGTTACTTTTACTATTGTGTTACATCTATTTTTTGTTTCAATCAAAATGTTTGAACAAAATGAGATGAGGCAATCCTTGCCCCATAGGGTCTGTATATTGTATTTGGGTGGCAAGGTGTTGATTCTAGTTGTCAGGTTCAATACCAATGTCCATAGAAGAAAAAAGCAGCAGCACTCCTTTGATTGCAGTGAATAAATTGGAGTCCCTGATTCATAAAACAGTGCAACATTTTGACAAATTATTTTAATACCCTTATTAATCCAATTCAATCATGTAAAAAAATAAATATTCACAAAATAAGAATATAGGGGCACACTTACCCAGCTCAGTCGCGATCCCTCAGTGCGGGATTCACTAAGGTCGTATGCTCGATATCCAGCAGGTGACGCTTCTACGCCGAGGTCCACCGGAGTTCACCTTCTTCTTCCTGGTGCATGTGAGTGCTGATCTTGCGACACAATTCTTTTTTAAAATTCTGCGTTTTGACCGAATTTGTCAGGTTGTCCGACGGCCACGCCACCCAATTTCTGTAGACGATGCGCCACAATACGATCGCGTGCGCCAAAACCCGGGGCAATTCAGCGCAAAATGGCGCAAATTGGAAGTATTCGGGAAAACCCTATGGAATCGCGGACGCAGGACCCTTAGTAAATGTGCCCCATAGTGTTGGATATAGTTTTTTTTTAAAATAACGATCAATTTGACGATTTTTTAATTTTCTATCCAGTACAGAGCTCATACAATATTATTTGATGCTCTTTGGAAGGTGTGACATAGGTTTTGGTTCAAAGGCAGTTACAAACAGATACATTTTAGATCTTACTAATTCTGGGAAAGAAAGTAATGAATTAGACCATGGTGAGGAGTGCTGTGTAGGAAACACTTTGAGAAGTTAGACTGGATAAGAGACAGATATATGGAGAAGTGATATCTCTCTATAAGGCACCTGGAACTGGCAGTAACTTGTGGACTCACTATACCACCAGACCGGCATGGTGCTGGTGGAAACTGGCACAGGCGGAGTAGTTGGCAGAAAAGGTATGAACAGAGGCATGAGCTGAGAACATGGTCAAGAAGCAAAACTTAAGTCAGGCCAGGCAGAGAATGTGCAAAGTCAAAAGTCAGAGCACCAGGTCCCACTGGTCTCACCAGTTTGAGCAGATGTAGAAGTCAAATAAACAAGGTGAGGGTCCAACAGGAACACAAATAAACAGCATACACCTTAGTAGAACTCTGGTAAGCTGGGGCACTTTGCACAAGCATTATCCTCTATAGCCCACAGGCAGGGCAGAATCATAGAGGAGGCTCCTGAGGCACGGGGCCTGGGGTCCCCACCACATTGCCCTTAAAGCGGTCCCCACCAAATGTGGGCGATTCGGGCAGTCACATTAAGTTCCCTGCTCTTCCATAGAAAATCGCATGTAAATAAAAATGGCGGCGCTGCCATCTTTGTTTACATCCGACACTGCGAGGAAAGATGAGGGCATATCGGGGGAACGGTGGAAGGGGAGTACAATTTTATTATTTTATCGATGACTGTATATAGTTATTATACGGGGGATTGTATAAATTTATTTTGGGGGGATGCATATAGCAATAATAGGAACTCTGCTTATAGTTATTTATTATAGTGAGGCTGTATATAGTTATTATATGGGGACTGTATATAGTTATTATAGGGGGCTGTATATAGTTATTATAGGGGGAATGTGTATAGTTATTATAATGGGACTGTATATACTTATTTTAGGTGAACTGTATATAGTTATTATAGGGAGGCAGTATATAGTTGTAGGGGGCAGTATATAGTTATAGGGGCAGTATATAGTTATTATAGGGGGCTGCATATAGGTAGTATAGGGGGCTGAATATAGTTATTATAGGGGGCTGTATATAGTTAATGCTGTGAGACTGTATATAGGTAATATTGGGGGCTGCATAAAGTTGTTGCTGGGGGGATCTATATAGTGATTGTTGGGGGAGCTGTATATAGTGATTACTGGGAGCTGTATACAGTGATTGCTGGGAGAGCTGTATACAGTGATTGCTGTGGGAGCTGTATACAGCGATTGCTCGGGGAGCTGTATACAGTGATTACTGGGGGCTGTATATATTGATTGCTGGGGGGATCTATATAGTGATTGTTGGGGGAGCTGTATATAGTGATTGCTGAAGGGGCACTGGGCACTGTATACTGGGCACTGTATATAGTGAATACTGGGGAGGCTGTAAAGAGTTATTGCTGGGGAGTGGTATATATCGATTGCTGTTCCCTGTCTGGACTGCCTTCAATGGGGGACCCCACCATATTTTGCACCCAGGGGCCCCAACCAACCTGCCCTCAGGTGCAGTAGATGCATCCAGATGGAGAGAGTTCATGTTCATCTAACAGTGTGGCCGGTGGTAGCACAATCATTACATTGCATCTAGCAATTTTGTGGAAAAAATATTTCCTGTATAGGTTTCCATAACAAAAAAAATACTAGTCTTTGTTTTGTAGATACTTTTACTCACACTTATTGCTTTTTTTCTTGTGCAAAGAAATCCATGGATAAACATGTAAAATCCATCCCTTTGCATATTATTAATGTTACATATGAAATAATTTTCGACAAATTGACCCAGCAGTCTGTAATGTGTGATAATTTCATTGTGTTGACTTGGCTGACTCCTTCAAAATAAGTCGTAGCAACTGATTCTGAATTCCATTGACCATGAATCAAATCCAGAAACTTCCCAGTAATAATAAAATTCCCAGTTAACACTAACTATAAATAATGGCAGCTCTTTCATAAAGAACTCTTGTCTTTATAACTTGGATGCTGATTAGATTTCGTTCATTTTCATGGGGATACACACAATTATAAAGCCTAATAAAATATATATTTTATAGGTCAAACCTCTTAACCTACAGAATGAATACAAAGTGTTTCCAGAGACAGGGAGAAGCGTGCAGTCAAGACTGATGAATAGGCCTTACACTTAGGGATGTCACTGGACTCATAAAAGACTTGTGTAAATGCTGATGAATGAAGCTGAATGTTTTTGTAATTCAGATGGTGCAGATGGAAATGCTTTTACAAAGATAGATGGTTTACATCTAAAGGAGAGCATAAAGAATAAAAATGTTGGCGTTGAGTAGCCAATACCATTGCCTTGTGGCACTGTGGTCTGTGGATTTTGTTCCTACCCCCACCAGTTACTAATAAATTGGTCCTATTAGTAAACTCCCCCTGGTGGCAGGTGTAGACACGACTACTTATAGGGGCACATTTACTTACCTGTCCTGTTGCGTCCTTCGATCCGGAATGTCCGACGAGGATTCGGAGCTGCCGATTTCAGCGTGTGCCCGATTTCTTGAATGTGTCGCTTCCCCGCTCAGATCTGCCGGAATTCACCATCTTCTTCCCGGTGTATGTGAGTGATGATTTTGCGACACAATTTTAATTTTAAATTCTGCGGTTTGTCTGAATCAGTCGGGTTCTCTGATTCTCTGAGGGGGCCAGGCCCCCTGATTTGTGTCGCATGAAAGCCGGCACCAATGCGCCAAAATCTGATCGCGTGTGCCAAAAACCCCTGTGCAATTCAAGACAAATATTCAGGAAACCCAGCAGAAATGCGTCCGATGGACCCTTTGTAAATGTGCCCCATAATCCATTTTTAATTCCCCACCTTCAAAAATCCATAACTTTTCATACAAATGAAAAAAATACAAATGCAGTGACAGTTGTGAAAAAACACATTTGCGCAGTATTCTTGTGCTTGGATTTTACCGCTTTTTCTGTGCGTCCCAAATGACATTTATTCTTTGGGTCAGTGCGATCATGTGGATACCAAATTTGTATAAGTTTTACAATGTTTTAATACATTTACAAAAATTAAAACCTCATGTACAAAATTTTTTTTTGCCATTTCTGGTGCTAATAACGTTTTCATAGTGTAATTTTTTGTGACTTTTGATGATGTTTTCAATGCTACCATTTTTAGGTCTGTAGGGCGATGTGATTTTGAATTTTTATATTTTTCGAAATAGGAAAAAAGTGATTTTTCGACTTTAGGAGCTATTTCCCATTATGGGGTTAAACTCTTTCAAAAACCTTTACCGTAGTTTGATACCTAACATGTCTAATATGATTTTTACTGTTTATTTATATGACTTCTAGGGAAAGGGGGTGATTTGAATTTTTAGTTTTTTTTTATATCATTTTTTAAGCTTTAACTTTTTTTTTTTTCCTATTTTTCAGACCACCTACGGTACTTTAACACTCTGATGGATCCTACCATATACTGCCGTACTACAGTAGGGCAGTATATGGAGATTTTCCATTTTCCATTCTTTACAAAGTGAAAATCGCACATTGTAATGAGTAGGTTGAAACCAGACAGCCTCAGATCTTTGGAAGCACTGACTGATGGGCAGCAAATACCCGCCGTGTATGGAGAAAGCTCAGCCCGTGAGCCCTCTCCATACTCCTGCAGCCAGTGACGTAGTAGTACATCACATGTTGGTAAGGGGTTTATGAGATCATAAATTAGGAATAGGGAATAGGGTTGAAAATGCATTAGTCACAGCCTCTCCAACTAATGAAATTCCCTATGCAGCCAGATCCTCTGTGATAAAATGCCCCACGCAGCCAGCCCCTCCCACCAATTATGAAATGCCCCATACAGCTTGCCCCCATTCTATTGAATTCCCCATGCAACCAACCCCCTACTGATGAAATGCCCCATGCAGCCAGCCCCCCCACTGATGAAATTCCCCATGCAGCCAGCCCCCCACTGATGAAATGCCGATACAGCCAGCCCCTCCCACTGATGAAATTCCCCATGCAGACAGACCACCCTATTATTGAAATGCGCCATGTAGCCAGCCCCATCTTCTGATGAAATGCCGCGTGCCCCCCCCCTTCCCTATTGATGAAATGCCCTGCAGACCCTCGTTGCACAAAAAAATAAACTTACATACCCTCTGGCACTCCAGCGGATTGCACTTAATGTGCATGAATTTGAAACTGAATTAAAAAAAATAATATTTGTTCTTCAATTTGTGATCCACAACATTTTAGGACCAAAGCCTTAATCCTTTTTACAATATTTAAAGGATTGAAGAGGGTTTTTACTTAACATTTAAAAGCCTATAAAAGTCGTGTTTTCCTGGAAACAACATAACTAATACAATGACAGAAAATATCCCATAAATCCTAGAACATTGGGAAAATGTGTATTGTTATGTTATGTACCACACCCACAATATAAATAACCACTATATAGAAATACGACCAAAGTGTGATTTAAAGCCTGGGAACGGGGAAGGTTCACACAGTGATAACTCATCATAGGCGCTTACAAAACTGATGTTCCTCAAGAAAATTTAAATATCAGGATACTTACCGAAAATCACATTATAGCACTTTAAAAAAAATAAATTACATTCGATGAAGAAGTCCTAGTTTACAAGATTATCTGCATTAGAATATTTATCATTCAAAATCAAGAAACTGTATTATTTTTATTTATGTATTATTTTTAACTATTATACTTATTATTAATAATTTAATAATATTATAATATATAATTATAATATAAATATATATATAAATTATAATTATATAATAATAATATACTATTATTTATGTATTATTTTTAACTATCATACTGTATGGACAGTCCCCGGGTTACGTACAGGATAGGCTCTGTAGGTTTGTTCTTAAGTTGAATTTGTATGTAAGTCGGAACTATATGGTTTATAATTGTAGCTCCAGGCAAATTATTTTTGGTCTCTGTGACAATTGGATTTTAAAAATGTTGGATTCTCATAAGAACCAGGAATAAAAATAAAGCTTAATTGCAGACGCCTGTGATAACTGTTATAGCTGTTTATTGTAGCCTAGGGCTGAAATACAATAAATAAACAACATCCGTTTGTAACTAGGAGTTGTCTGTAATTCAGGTGTTCTTAAGTAGGGGACCGCCTGTATAAGAAAATAACATATGGATACACATTATTCTCTAATGTCCCATAATCAGATATATGAATAAATCTAGTGCACAATAATGGTAAATTTGGATTTATAAAGTTGAATGTTTAACCCCTAAAGGACGCAGCCAGTTTGCAGGTTAAGGCTCTGCCCCATCTTTTGTAATCTGACATGTATCACTTTATGTGGTTAAAAGTTTTTAACACTTTAACCTATCAAAGTGATATTGAGATTGTAAATTTTGTCTAATAAGTTTTGCATTGATTTTTTTTTTTTTAATTAAATAAAATTCAAAATTATCTTGTTTTCAGATAGATCAACCAGAGGTCTTCAGAGGTAGATCAACCACCTAAATTAGTTACTACTTTTCATAATTTTTAAAAATGTCTGGATATTAGATTAAATCTACAAGTCTGTACGATTTTGGCGACACCAATAATAATAATAATAATTCTTTATTTATATATCGCCTGCAGATTACGCACCGCTGCACAGAACTTGCTAAATCGGTTCCTGTCTCCAATGGGGCTCAGAATCTAATCAACCTACCAGTATGTTTTGGAGTGTGGGAGGAAACCCTAGGACCCGGAGGAAACCCACGCAAATACGCAGAGAACATACAAACTTTTAGCAGATGTTGACCCTGGGACTTGAACACAGGTCCCCAGCACTGCCAAATTGCTATATTTTTGTATTAGATTTACTAATATGTAGAATAAAACCTAATGTGCCTAAAGACTATAATTTTTGCATCAGTGTTTTCCAAGTGGAATAGCTCTTTTAATTAATGGTCTATTAGCTGTTTGAGAGCTTGCTTTTTTGTTGGACATGTTGTACTTGAAAACAGTACCGTTTTTGTATTGATGTATTGATATGTTTTTTTAATGACTTTTGATTGCATTTTATATTGATAAAAATCATATTTTTGTATGTTTTTATAAAAAAATGTTTATGTCGTTTATTGTGAAGGTTTAATAGTGATTTTGTTTTATAGTACAGGTAATTATGGACATGGTGATACCTTATATATGGGGTTTGTATGGGGATTTTCCCTTTTTTATTTTATATGTAATTGCTATATATAAAAGGCTTTTGACGGCTTCCATTATTAACTAATCAGTTTATTTTTATTTAAAACACTTTTTAAAAACTTTTTTACTTTCAATAATTTGATTGCTTGTCCATCATAATACCATGCAATACTGATTTACTGCAGGGTATTATAGCTGTAAACCTATGCTGATGCAAAGGCTGACACATTGCCTGTAAGGTCCTGTCACAGACTGCTCAGATCCCAGGGATGCCATAGAGCCAAGGCTGGTGTTATGGGGTGGCAAACTAGGCATTTGCCCAGGGCCAGCTATCCTAAAGGAGCCCCCTGCATGTGGAGTCTTGTGGGCAAAGGATGTATTGCTCTTTGAACCCCTTAACGCTCTGCGCAGTAGCTCTACGGCGCAGAGGTATAAGGAGTGTATGAAGAGGGCTCATGGGCTGAGTCCTCTTCATACAAGGGTGGGGTTTTTTGCATATTGCAGAAAACCCCCACCGCTAATAACCGCGGTCGGTGCTTGCACCGATCGCGGCTATTAACCCTTTCATTGCCGCCGGCAAAGTCGCCTTCGGCATCTAAAAGACGGCGGCGCGCGGGCACCACCATCTTTATTACGTTCGCCGTGCCCCCGAACGTCATCGGGCGGCGGCGATCGGTTGTCATGGTAGCCTTGGGTCTTCGATTGACCCGAGACTATCTGGCTTCTGCAGATTCGTTACAATGAGCCAGTGGCTCATTGTAATGAATGTGCTGCAAAAATGCCATATATTGCAATACAGAAGTATTGCAGTATATGGTAGGAGCGATCTGACCATCTAGGGTTAATGTACCCTAGATGGTCTAAGAAATAGTGGGAAAAAAAAGAAAAAAAAAGTTTAAATAATAAAAAAAATTAATAAAATATTAAAAATTCAAATCACCCCCCTTTCCCTAGAACTGATATAAAACATAATAATGTCTGATTGATCCTACCATATACTGCCTTACTACTATATGGGGATTTTCCACATCATCTTTGCAAATTGTAATAAATGAGTTGAAACCAGGCAGCCTCAGCTCTTTGTAGGACCCCAGGCTGTAATAGCAGATTGCCGCTCACTTATGACATCACCGGGAGTGATGATCTAAGACAACGTGGTGGCCCCCTTGTGCTTGGTTTTTTATTGGTGCTGGCGATCGAAGGGTTAACACCCGGGATCAGTGCTAGCACCGATCACGGGTGTTACTGGTGGGTGTTTGCTGCACTACAGCAAACTCTCACCAGCTATGGAGAACGCTCAGCCCGTAAGCCCTCTCCAAACACCTGCAGCCAATAATTGATGTACTACATCCCACATTGTTAAGGGGTTAATACTCCTTTGTTGAATGCCCAGGTGAAGATGCTTATCATCTATCTCCTGTCTGTATATCTATCATCTATGTCATCTGTCTCGTTATCTATCCCCTATAATTTGTATTTTTCCTATCTCTATATCCTTCTATTTAACCATCTATCTATCTATCTACCTATCTATCGAAGTTTTTGACTTCAAAAACATACCATATATACTCGAATATAAGCCTAGTTTTTCAGCACAAAAAATCTGCTGAAAAACCCTAGCTCGGATTATACTCGAGTCAAGAAAAAAAAAATGAACTCACCTTCTGACGCTCCCCGGCATCCATCCCGGCTCCGACATTGGGTCCTGGTCCGCCACAGTCTTCGTGACGTCAGCCGCATCGGCACACAATATGATGTCAGTTTGCGGCTGACATCATGGTGCCTGCGATGGACCGGGAGGGGCAGGCAGGCTATGTATTCGAGGGGGCAGGCAGGCTATGTACTCGACGGGGCAGGCAGGCTATGTACTCGAGGGGGCAGGCAGGCTATGTCCTCGAGGGGGCAGGCAGGCTATGTACTCGAGGGGGCTGGCAGGCTATGTACTGGGGGGGGGGGGCTGTGACCAATGCATTTCCCACCCTCGGCTTATACTTGATTCAATAGGTTTTTCCAGTTTTTTTGTGTCAAAATTAGGGGTCTTGGCTTATACTCAGGTCGGCTTATACTCGAATATATACAGGTTTATCAAAAGCCTGAAATTGGACTCACCCTTAATGTATATTAATCTAAATGTACAGGTTGTAACTCTTAACCAAAGTTTCTGTTCTAAATACAAGGTTTACAAATCAGATTTCCATATAACTGGATAGATTAATCCAAAGACCAAGCAATATTATCAGAAGTTCTGGATCACTTTGCCCAAATAAAGACTTTTGTTGTATTTTTATGTCCAAATTTTATGTCCAGATTTCCAGATAACTGGGTCGATGAATCCAAAGACCAAGTGATATTATCAGAAGTTATGGATCCCAAATCAAGACTTTTGTTGTATTTTTATGTCCAAATTGGCACAACTAAAAATGTGCAGCTGGATATGAAACATAAACCAGAAAAAAAAACAATATGTTCTAATTAAAAATAAGCTATAAAATGTGCAGATCTCAGCATTACTCTACACTGGAAAAAATAGCAAGTAAAATTCCACATCAAAAGCTGGTCTGGGTGAGAGAGATGGTTACGGGGAGGAGAAAAGCAAGCAATGTAGCATTTACAGGGCAGAATGTCCAGCACATCCAGCCTTCAGTAAGAATCAAAATATAAATTGATATACCGTAATTTTAATTAGTATTTCTATTTCTGTACCTAGTATCCATGTGCAAATATTGGAGTCATGTAAAAATAGGTATAGGTAAGAAAGTGATCATTAGAGGGGAAGGACAAATGTGGCACGTAATGTCCCAAGTCATTATATAGAATTAGAAATGTAAAAATCTATTTAATAAAAATCTAATTGTTATTTTTGGTTCAGTTAATCAAAATCTAATTTATTAAATTAAACGGAAATTTTATTCATTAAATAAAAAAAAAATCTATTTTAGTTTTACTCATCTTGTATATGGTCATCTCTTCATATAGGAGAAAATGGAATAATATTTAGTAGAAACCCATTCGGATTTCATAGCTTGATCATTTTTGGGTTAACCTCTGGAGTATAGAAGAAATCCTCTATTCAGTTCATAAGTCGGTGAATCTCCTTCATGTACCTAATGACAAATGTATAACTTAATCAGTGATATAGAAGGTTGCGAAGACTAACAAAATATATGTTCTCAGTACATTTTTTTAAGGATCTGATTAAGTTATCTGGCATGAATTCAGAAATATGACACACTAGAAGAAATAACCTGACTGATGTTAGAGTTTGCAACCAATGTATTAACTATTTGTAAGGCACAGGGAGTTGTAATTTAGTGTTTTAGAAATATGGAAAATAATCAGATACTTAAGGACACTTGTCAGGTAAAAAAGAAGGTTATCTGAATATACTAATAAAATACTCTTCCCAGCCCTTCTCTAAAGATGTGAATTTCAAAACCCAAGAATTAGTGTGACATAACTAACTGCTGTGCCACATTGTGTCACTTAGTGGTCTGATCAATGGAAGTGTCTCCTTGGTGGACCAGGGTATTCATGAGAGGGCCGTCCAGGCACTCCCCTTTCTACTTCTAGCTCCGCTGCACCACCACTGCATCGCACCCAATGCACAAGTGCAGCTTTCTGTCGGTGGTTGCATAGTGCACGGAGCCTCACAATTCTTCTTAACGTGCTATGGAGTGACTTCCTGTGGTAGTGCAGGGAAGCCACTGTGCACTTCACAACCACCAATAGGAAGCTGCCCATGTGCATTGGGTGCAGTTACCGGCGGCATTGAGAATTGATGACAGTGGGAGTGGCGGTGCAGCGGAGCATGAAGAAGACAGGGGAGCCCCCTCATGAATACCTCACTGAGGAGACAGTTAAGCCGATCAGACCGCTAAATGTGGCACAGCATTTGATTATGTTACACTAAAGCTGGGGTATAGAAATTCTTATCATTACAAAGGGGTGAGGGAGAGTATTTTATTAGTATGTTAGTATTTTTTACCTGAAAGGTTCTCTTTGAGTAGTGGAGTAGTGGTGTAAATCTGTACTACAATTAATGAGTCACCAAAGTTGACCAACACTTCATTTTTGCAAGTAAATATTCGTTTGAATCCAAGGCAAAAAGGAACAAAGCTTGGGACATGTTCAATGACAAAATAGTAAGGTACATAAAATAAATCTACATATTCCTCTGAAAAGGGGTTGTCCAGGGAGTTGTAGTAATGGCCTATCCTCAGAACATATGATTTATATCTAAACAGTACGGTGCTGACATTGAGCACATATAAGTTGCACAGAGCTGGAAACTGTTGACTTTGTGCACTGCATAGACTGTGTACAGTCTTACTTAGAGCTTATGGCTATTATGCAAAGCCTACAGCCAACTTTGTGTGTATCCTAGGACCGATAGCTAATCCACAGAGCTTCCATTTTGAAGTTTCTGTTTGTTTTGTTTGTTTTTTGTTTTTTAAAGATTGCATATTAAATGGATGTCGGGACGGATCTATTAATAGCACACATTTTTTTGATAACAGATACCAATACCGGATCAGTTTTCTTCTGGGCCCTGTATTTATGCCTTTACTTTTCATTCCAAATAATACATTTTTATTGCTGTCATTTTGCATACCGTATGACCTTTTGTATCACTCTGTATTTAAATTTTTATTAGTTGTGAAGGGGCAATAATAATAGGATACTATTATCTGTTCACTGACGAGAATAACCATTTTTTAGTTTTTGATAGATCAGGACTTTTGTGGGACGGGGATAACATGATTATGATTTTTTGTTTATTTTCATATCAGTTATAAGCAAAGGGTTTTTATTTATTATTTTTTTATTTTTCTAAAATAAAATCTTTTATTATTTTTTTTAAACCCCAAGGGTATTTTAAACCCTGGGGATCTGATCACTTCTACCATATACTCCAATGCTGCAGTAGTATATGGCAGCTTTGTTAGTGATTGCTACTGCTCACTTAGAGATCAGGCAGAATAGCAGGGCTGGGCGTCTAGCAACTGATCGCACAACCTTAAGTGAGTGCGAATATGTCTTCAGGTTTTCATACGTCCTGCTTTGCAGCAGGCATTGCGATGCAGGTGTTACCGGTGGGTGTTTGCTGCAATGCCCATGGGCCCTCTCGAAACTTGCATCCTGACGCTGTGGCGTAATAGTAGTGCACGCATCAGGAGGGGGTTAATTTTGATAGTTCTGTATTTTTGAACTAATTCAATTTTGGTAATTTGAACTGTGTTTCATTTTTGTACCCAAAATTTCGTAATCATTTTGAGACTGCGCAACTTAAAATCTCAAATATGTTCCTTTGAAAAGAGCCTGCCTCAGGGAGAGGAATTTGTGGATTTCAGGATGTGTTGAAAAACTCAGCATATTAAATCATATCCAGGTTGTCCATTTTGGGGGCTCCTATTTGAACACCAAGGGCAGATCATTTGAATGGCTTCATCTTTGGATTACTCATTGCCTTCACGTTTCCACTCTACTAAGATCAAAGTAAAATAAACCTGGAAACAAAGTGAAGTCTGAATGGAGTGTGGAGATTTAGGGATCATGGGAAATTTTTTTGAGCTTCTCTGGCAGGCCGTAGCAGATCTGTTCAATTTCAGTAACAAACTTCTCTATTCTGACTTTGTACTTTCTACTTTGTAGTTTTGCTTCTCTGCTCTGGGCACAGACGCTGTATAGATTTCTCACAATAACAGGATATTAAATTCCAGAACCTCCCCATCTTTAAAATAGCAGCACATTATGAATGCAACTCTTTCTTTTTAATGTGTACCGCTAGCAGAAATATTTTCTTACATGTGTTCAGCATTTTTTTATTGCTTTCCATTCTGTCAACAATTTGTGTTCATACTTATTTGTATTTATTGAATACTTTTAGGCCGGAATGCATGTTCTGGCGGATAGAGTCAAGTTCATTTAGAATTGAAGACTAAATAGTCTCTCGTTATTAACGTGTATTTTATTTCCCTTAATCGCTTTAGAATCAGCTAAATTTTTTTTATATTTTAAAGTTATTTTACTAATGTTTGTTCAAAAAGTCAACTTAAAGTAACTCTTCCTCTAAAAACAAACAAGTGCAATTATTTTCCTCCTTCTAAGTCAATCAAACGCACCTACTAAGGTTGTAGTAACCTAAGAGTAAATTTCAACAAAGTTAAATGATATAAGCCTATTAAGGCTTTGGTAAAATATATGGCTGACGTCATGCAATAAGGGACATGTCAATCACATCTCACAGGGAACAACTTGGCACAATGACTTCTTAACAAGGTAAAGCTCCCTCTCATTCTCTCGGCTAGTTATGGCAAATTAGCAAATTTGCACTTACGCTACAGCGTTGATGTTTTGAAATTCCTAAAAACCTAACTTTTGTATTATAGAAAGCTTAAAAGACATCTACTACCAGGATGAAGGTTTGTAAACCAAGCACAATTACATGCTGGTGTCTGCCCCCTCTGGCAGGATCCACTCTTCTTTTAGCTTATTATTTCTTTGTTTTTACAACAAAAAAAACAAAGCTATAAAGCTATACAGCTATAAAGATTATGCAAACAAGTCTGAAGGGCTCCAGACTCCGTAGCTGTTGATTGAGCCTCATTTGCATAATTTCTTAAGCCTTTTTTAAATAAAAACAAGAGCATAAGAAGTTAAAAGAACAGGATCTTGTGAAAATGTGTTTCTTTTGCTAGTTTCAAATGCCAATATATATTTGGTGTATGGGGCTGTTTAAGGTGTAATTTGTTTTTTTTGTGGCATGAACTGAAGTTTTCATTGATACCATTGTATGGAATGAAGGACTTTTTGTTCACAACGTTTACATATTGTGAAATGGTGAAAAAGTGTTGATTACAGTTATTTTGCTGATGGGAATAACCCTATTTAAATTTTAATAGATAGGGAATTTAGGGCGTGGTGATGCCTAACATGTTTATGATTATGTTTGTTTGTTTTTTTGAAGAAAAGGTTTTTACTGTATTTTTAGACCCCCCCCCCCCTTGAACACTAGTGGGGGCCATATCACTTATACATTATACTGGAATACTCTGTGATAAAATGTAAGACTACCAAGGGCAGGCTATTTACTGATCCTGCTGTGAAAGCCACGTGGTCCTATGGGGGACATATACGTGCAGCACCATGCCGCCCCGTACACAGGAAAAAGATAGGACATGTCCTATCTTTCCCATGTTACATGCCGTATGCCGTGCATTTCAATGGAGAGGGCTCACCCCTCCTTCTTTCCATCGCGGCGAACGTATGCCCTCCCGGCCGTAGCTGTGTGGGCATACGTCAGTGTGCATGAGGCCTAAGGGTAAGCAATAGAAACTAGGTGGCATATTCTGAATATGTATTGATTGATGACACCGATAGTGGGTGTTAGCTGCTTAATAACAATTATGTCACATTTCGTTAAGGTGTTAATTAGAAAGAAAAATATGATATTTTTCTATTTTGTATGAGGGGAGCACATCTACGTTGTTAAACATTACAACATTGTGGCACATTTACTAAGGGCTCCGCGGACCGCACTTTCGCCGGACATCCCAACGATTTCCATTTTGCACCGCCGGGCCAGGGATTTAAAAGGCACACGAGATCGTATTTTGGCACAATCGCGCTGGCTTTCATGTAACAGAAATCAGGGGGCGGGCTGTCTGGCGATCCGACGGATTCGGACAAACCGCGGAATTTAACTTCAAAATTGTGTCGCAAGCCAAGCACTTACATGCACCAGGAGGAAGATGGTGAACTCCGGCGGACCTGAGCGGGGAAGCGACAGATGCAGGAAATCGGGTGCACGATGTAAGTGAATCGCAGCGCAGGGCATTCCGGATGGATAATGCACTTTCGGGAACTCCGAGGGACCAGGTAAGTAAATGTGCTCCATTGTGTGGATAGTAAATTCATCATCCAGAAATGATAATCTCTGACTTTACTCAAGAGATTGAACGCCATGACGAAGAAATGCTTAAGATCCCTCCCTTATGCCGAGTTTGTTCTTAACATATATTATGTGCCATAGTCAGAATTAATAGTAAATCCATGAAGTGACATTCATAAATGCAATATTTATTGTCGGCAATGAAAGGTATAAATTGTGCAATGCGTGCAGTGTCAATTCTTCAGAACAACTTTTCTTCGGAAAGTATATCTTAAAATTGGTTTCAGCTGAATTTTTTTAGAGGTGCCTCTTTTTTTTTTAACCAATGTCTAGGACTAACTGCTTCATATATCTTCTACAGATGATCAAAGCACATTCTACAGTTTGTCCTAGAGAGAGTAATATTAACAAGACGGATAGCTATAAGTCACAGTCAAGATAAAAAAAAAAATCTCCTCCAGCCTCATATTTTAGACCACGGCTTAATGTCTGTGTTTAAAGGCAAGAGATAAAATCCTAGTTATGGAGGCATTGACATATCATCCTCATTTTTACAATCATGTTTAGAAGCATTTTATCTCTTTAACCCATTATTGCCGGTTGTTTCTGTCTTTTAGTCACAACAAGGAAAAACAGATAACTCAAGATTAGGCTTTCTGAGCTCCAGGCAAGTACAATGTGGGGTAAGTACTGTGTAGGACTTTGGAAATTACTTGTTAGAATTACTGTGGACTATGTCATCTTCAGATGGAAAAAGATGGGATGAGATAAGTATGTTCTTCATGAGCAAAATATTTGTAAATAAGAAATACCTGTTGAATAACCGTGGATAAAATAGACCCTAAAACACGCAACATTTACTGTGTAGTAGAACCATGTATCCTGAACTAGTGGAAAGGCTGGGTTGGGCTTCCATAGCCCAGTATGGAGCATCGGAAGCATACTGGTACACCACTGTTTTTGAGCCACTATTTAGGTGTGATGAAATTGAACATATCTGCCATTCTCTCTGTGAGATCTGCTATTGAAGGATACTCTGGAAGATTAGTCCACACACCACTTATGGTCCCTCATTCTCCCAATCCTAATATTTTACTAACTGTGAACCTAGAAATAAGGGTCTCATTTTACTAGTCCAGTAACTCAGTGGGCACAGTCTAACATAAGATGCACATAAGATTAAATTTGGCATAATCTTATTTCAATGAGACCACCCAATCCTCTGAGGAGTATGGGTAAGTCTCCTGAACCATGAACAAGTAGAGCTCAAAACACATTGTTTTTTAATCCTATTTTCTAAAGACTGCAGTTATTGTTATGGAATACCATAAAGACATAAAGATTTGACTATGGCACTGGGGTTTTCTTCCTTTCCGTGATTCTTTATGGAGCACCATAATCTTTTAATGTTTCATCTCTAACTTCCCACCAAAGAAACGGTGCAGTCGGAGAACACATTATTTAGGTCTACTCATACCGTCCTCCAGTCAATTGCAAGTTAAGGGAAATGCCAAGGAAACAAAATGTTTGCACAAGCTTTACTTTATAAAACATAGCATTCTTCATGATTTCCATCCATTTCCTTGTGCACATTTAAAGGCTTCAGGTGTGTTATGGCTAAATGCTCCAATTTATTTATACAGTCACAGACCACCCAACGGTGTAACAAAAAGAAGTTGGTTAACGTACCTTGTGGCTTATTTGTTTTATTCTGCTGCTTTCAAATTGTATATGCTAGTTTTACCTTGTAAAATTACAGTCCTGACAGCTGCTTGAGACGCACATTAGTGGTTACATTGCAAGTGCCACATTTCTGAACACCAGCGTTAAAAATACATTTCTGAAAACACTGATGCATAAGTAAAAACACAGAAATGTGCCTTGTAAAAATGCATATTCGCACTTACTACAGGATGTGATGATACACTGCAGCAGTTTGCCTATAAAAATGAGTCACAGACTAGTAATGTAGAGAAAATGTGAACCCAGGAGGGATTTTACATCACTTTAGCTGCGTAATCGATGAGTATGATTCTTATAAAATGCAGGTAGGCGGAAACTTTCGTTCTGAATAAAGTATAATGTATTTCCATAATAATTGTAGATATTTCTAACAAAAAAAAAGGCTGCCATTGTTCCGATGTTTATAGATCGTAAGCATTAATCCATTGATTTTTTAGCTGTCATACGGACTCCGACTGATCAGCAAGTAATCCTCCATTCTGGGCAAAGCATATTGTGACCTGAATACCATGGCAAAAGATAAACATGAAAGGCGATTTTTATCAGGGCTTCTACGTCACAACGCCGGAAAAATGATCTCTAATGATAGCTTAAAGCTAGCACTTGTGATTATTTTCCCCAATCCGACCACCTTCACGCCAGTGGGGAGTGAAGGGGGGGCACGACTGGCCGGGTGGTGGGTGCAGAAGGCGGGGTGAGGGTTGGCACAGAGCATACCTGTCGGACCCCGCCAGATACATCAAGAGGCCGACCCAGGAGTGGGGCTATCAAACATTGCCGCACGAGCGCCGGTGTCTGATAAATAACCCCCTTGTGATTTAAGTACAAGTCTTAATAATCTTCCACACTGCATAAAATTTTACCAGATTTTTTTTAAGTGGCTCTGGTTAATTATTATTATTATTATCATTATTGTATAATATCCGATTAAATTTCTGGCTGCAGCCATTAGAGTTAACACCTGTAATCGATGCTGGTACCCAAACCTGAACCTGAACAAGGTTATTAAATTCGGATTTGCTCATCACTAAATATAGCAGGTTCTTCATAAATAATGTCCACAGCAAAAATTGTAAATCAGCTCACCTAGAATGCAGATTAATTCCCCGACGGTATGATCCAGCACGGTCTCTCCAGCTTATTTTGGAGTATAATCATGATTAAGAATAGTGTATCTATTCAAAACGACTAGGCGATATTTCCTGACTTGTATTTGGACTCCTGTTGGGATGTAAAGCTTTTATCTGAAATCCTAAATAAACATTGAAGATTTTATGGATACCTGATCCTGGAGCTGGTCCGTGTTCGTTTGTATTAGGTTCTTCATAAAGTTCCACACAAATTTTTACTAAAATAGTGGGTAAAAGTGGTGTAAAATAGCATAAGGTCCTATTATTTTAACCAAAGTGATGTGCACCAAAAATCTTTTCATTTGTCGTACCATGTCGTACCTGCCTGGCATAAATTTGAACTATTATCCAATGACAGCTCAGCTTGAAGGTCACTATTTGTGAACAGTTGCGTTGCTGCCCTGAGCCGGCGGACTACACTGCTGTCCGCACCACCCTTTACCTCCACGTCCCCTTGGCCTGGAACTGGTTTAAAAGGAAAATGAAACCTGGCGTAAAAGCCCTGATAATCTGACCAAAAATGTCTATTTTTAGCAAAAAGCTATATGAGCTATGTGATTGTTATAAATACAACACAGAGGGTGGGGTGTATCCAGTGATGCACCAGCATTTGTGTTATCTCGTGTCAGATATATAAAGAGGCAATAGCCTTGTAATATAAAGTGTCACGTCCTTGCGGCGAGGCGGGGTCTGGCATAGAATTACAATATATGAGAAATTGCCAGCAACTGGGACGGCCCACTCCACACCCCTCCACGCCAATCCCTGATAAATCCCCCCCCCCAATGAATTTGTAATATGTTCCTTTAAGTAAGCAAGCCGAAATCCATGAAAACAGCTAATCGTATTTATGTCAAGGGATAAGCATTGGCTAATGATGACAAATAAAATGGACATTTCCAGGCAGAACATATCTTCTTTCTGTATCATTTTTCATCCCATTATAAGCCTTGTTTATAAAACACGAGTAAAGTCTAAAATTGCTGAATGAACTTGTAATGTCACATTCACATTCAGCTGTTGGAGTTTGTTTTTTTAGAAGGCTTCAAGCTGAAGGCAGCACAGCTGGTTTTGATGTCATGAGTTATCCAGAGAGCTATTTCTTTGCTCTTGGCTTTAATTCAGCCAGATAACCAGATAAATTATGTCTCAGTGACACTTTGCATTTGACATCCCCCAAACCCTGTATTAAAAGGATGGAAATAAAATATGTACATCTAATAACTGGAGTAGTGCTAATATTTTATTATCAGACTGCCTGAAAGCAAAGTCATTTGTTACAGTTATATTTTATCATTAAACAAGGCTCTAAATCCAGTCTATCCCTCGCTGGGTTCACCATCAAACAATAGCTTGGAGTTTAACTATACAATCCTACACTTACACAAAAGTTTCATCATCAGTCCAATAAAGTAATTATGTTGAGGTTCCATAATAATGTAATAATTTGATGAACAGTCACTTACTTAACTTGTGTTTAAAAATGGAAAAAAATAGGAAGCGTGAAGATATCAGTGACTATGAGAAAGGACCTGATGGTGATGGCTAGATGTTTCTTAATATCTCAAGACAAGGTTTTGTAGCTTTTCCCATTCTAAATTGGTTAATACCCACCAAAAGTAGTCCAAAGAAGAACAAACAATGAACAAAGGATAGCCTGTCAACCACTGCTTGTGCTGTACTATGTATAGCATGAACATGGTTTAAATGTGGTTTGGGCAACAGTGTGTGCAAAGGACACGACCAAGATAATTGAGGGTATGGGTGGTTTAGACAGGTTATCAAAGTTGTAGTTATTCAGTTTGGAGGAATCTTTCCATTCTTATTTATTTGGTTCTGAGATGAACTTACAAATAGTTAAATATGTGGTTCAGATATCATTCTTATAATTTTTGAAAGCCTATAACAATGACAAGAGGGAACAATCCAAGCCCAGCAGAAAGATTTCTTCATACACATTGGTGGGAATTATATAACTGTTCGTAAGACTGGTAATCTCACTCCGACCATACACTGTAATGGTTGATAGACTGGGCAAGGTCAATAGAGTCATTAGCCCCTCTTCTGGAAAGTAAGAAAAATCAAATTCATGAGAAAGATAGGAGAACTGGAGTAGGCTTAGTAGGCAGGCATCACAACTATATCACAAAAATTAGCCACCAACACCACAACTGTGGGCAATATGAAAAATATTCTTTATATATTTCTTCCAATAAAAGATCACATTTCATTAAAAAAAAACACATTTTTCCCCATTTGGCATTCCACGGTGCTCCAGATACACAAGATACCAGCCAAGAGACATATGGCATACTCCTGCAACATTTTGGAGGCCATTCATGAAGAAGGAGGAGTGACCTTTGAAACGTCGCAGGAGTATGTAAATCTGTAGGTGGTAGCTTGTGTATCCAGACCAGTGTGGAATGCCGAAAGACAAAAAAGGAGAGTATCCTAAAAATTGTCAGAGACTGATGGTGAAGAGTAAGGATCTCCATTGGATGCTACCATTTTGGGTATAGTTCCATTGTGTTTTAAATAATAATTTATTATTATTATTATTATAAATTCTTTATTTACATAGCTCCATCATATTCTGCAGTAGTGTACAAATCATGAAGTATATACGCAAATAAAATAAGTCAGTACGGAGCAATAACATAGTCCAATGAAACAAAAGGAATGATGCCCTGCTCGCAAGAGATACAATGTATAACGAGGAAGGGGTAGCACAAGAGATAAAGTGGCTTATGCAGAAGGACTACATTTGGAAAATATTGAAAAAGTGACCAATGCTCATGTTATTGTATACTCTAAATGCACTAAAAACCCAAATAAAACTTCGGTCCACTCTGTAAAAATAAAGCCCCCACAAAACTCTGTAAAAAATTACAAAATAAACATGTTTTCAATGGACAATGAATGCTATAAAAATGAAATTGAAAAAGCAATGGCAAAATTTTTTAAACCCTATAGCACCCTAAAATAATTATTTATTTACCATTTAAACAATACTATATATATAGCAGGACAGCAGCTGCGATAGATGGGGTGTATGTTCCTGGCTAGGTTACTTCCTTACCTGTGGTAAAGGGTTAATGCACTGACCATCGTCTGCACAGCCCTAATTACCAAGTGCAGCTGGAAAGTGGTTTTTTTAACCCAGAGCTGCATTCTGATCTGGGTACCGTGTGAGAGAGATTGGGGCAGATTTACTAAGGGCCGTGCGCCAACTTTCCGTCAGACTTTGCATGTTCTTTTAGGTACAAACTGTTTGCAGAGGTATTTAGAAGTGTCTGCACCACATTTGTGGGGCACATGACCCTATTGTGGTGCAGCTGCACTAGGCATAATGCGACCCAAATAAGGGGCTTTCCGGTTGGCTGTGCAACAGATTTAACATGCAACGTGCAAGTTGGTGTACTCTGTCAGAGCTGTGGAGGGGCCCCCAAATTCAAGAAAAATCCAGAATCTGGCGCCCATTGCACACTATACAGGAAACCTGCATTTAGTACAGTTGCACTGTTCTTAGTAAATGGGTCATATTGCTCTGGAAGGCTAGCCAGCAATGTCTCACCAGACATTGTGAATATGCTGTTTCTCTAGTAAGGGAATCGATAAAACCAATAAAACCCATTAGGACACCACATTTCGCTGTCAAGATTAGACTTTTCTATTTCAAGAGCTGACACCGCTACTATATATATATATATATATATATATATATATATATATATATATATATATATACCAAAATCAGAAAATTTCTGTGTCAGGAAAGGGTTAAAATGTATCAATTCTGACAAATATTCAATTGTATATAAAAAAATATATATATTAAAGCAGAAAAGAAATTATTTTCAAAAATGCTTTAGAAATACAAGATTACATTTTTTTTATCAATACATCAAGGTAAAAAGTCATGATTTCTGTTTTTATAAATGAGCTAACAACAATTTCAGCAATGTGGTAATGTACTGTACTTGAATTCAAAAATATTTCTACAGATACTTCTGGTATTTCGGAAAGTTTTACCTGTTTGTTATTCTAGGTTTCAGTCTTGGTTTTTTAAGACTTTTTTTCCAGCCAGAGTTCTATAAACTTAACTGGAACCCAGCACCAACCTGTATGCTATAAGATATTCTAGATTTCCCCTAGGAGGACTCAGGCCACCTGTCCAAGCAATATTTAGATTTAATCCTACACCAAGGCCAATCAAGTACGAAAATGAGAAAAAAACACTACATAAAAATAAATTCTAATAGGAAAACATACAAACTTTATGCTCTTGAGAAGATCAAACAACATGTCACGTCACTTCAGGTTTGTTTGACAACGCAGCTTTACAACGGCATAGGGTCCCCGTGGACAATTTTGTAATCTCATGCAATTTAAAGATCCAGAGAAGGACGAGAAAATTAGGGGTAATCATGCAATGCAATTAGTCCTGAATGTTACAAACAAGAGAGGAACTTAAGAAACAATACTCAACCTTACTGGGGCACCAAAACCTAGGAAGAAGGTAACTCCATGAAAAGAATGGAGACATACAGTATGCTTGGTGATCACTAAACAGGTGAAGAACATAGATTAGAATCAGATTCTTGATCTTGTGATGCTTAATGCTTATATAGACCTTCAGGAAACAGTTTTTTTTTACTTTAACACTCTGGGGATCAAGTTTTTTTTCTTGACTTTTTGTTTCCTGAACTTCAATGCAAATAACTGTTTTATGCACTTATTTTATTCTTTATTTTCAAAGAGCTTCTTAAAGTCAGGAAACCCAAGCAAGAGCACCCTGGAGACTCCAGATGAGCAGCTATTGAGAAATCCCAGTCGTTTTGTACAATTAGATATTTTGTAAACCGGTTCTTTGTACTTCTTGTCACTGAGATGGAATCTAACATTCTGTTTTATAGAAGATTTTTATGACTTATTAACTGCCAACAGTTCATAACCTCTTAGGCTTAATTAACTAGCCTCGTTGGCCTCTGAAGAAAGACCAATGTTTAAATTCAGACTAGTATTTGGTAGAAGAAAAAAAAAAACTAGGGCTAAAAGCCACAGAGCATTTTCCTGATTCTTGACAGAATACTAAACATAAATGTATGCATTGATTTGCCAAGTTCCACTACTAAGGTCAAAGGCTTTGCAACCAGCTGAGTAAATTGGCGTTCTTAAAGCATTCAGTTCAGTTAGCAGTCCCACAGCAGCGAGGCTGACATCAAAAGGCCTGCCAGATGCTGAAAGAACTTCATACTTCATTTTTGCTAAATCATGACGGCAAAAGTTGAAGACATTTAAGTACAGTATGATCTCATTGGGATGGCAACTCTGCCCCCAGATCACAGACATTTCCATGATTTCCACAATCAAAGGCAGAAGGCTGAATTTGAGACACATGGCCGAGCTGCGTTATTTAAAGGCTTGTAATACAACCACTGAAATGTGAGATTGATTGAAAAGAAAATCTAATAAAATACTTAATTCGTGGCAATATCTCAAACCTGGCTACTTCTCAAGAGAGGCTTGTCATATTTTCTCACAGTAGGAACTTATTTAGAGAGTGTGAAACTGTGTTTGTGTGAAACTGTAGGTAGTTTTTATTTTTCCTGTGTGTTTATTTTCTATTTTTATGTTTGTTTCAATGGAAATGCCAAATTTTGATTCTTTATATTTGAACATATGTGAAATTAAAGCCTATATTGTTTATTAAAGGAGTTTTCATTACTATGGAACACGACCAATGGGCCGGGTTAAAAAAGGAAAATATCACATTCTTACCCCTGCTCCTGGTTCCCTTGTCACACTGTTAATTCTTTACAAGTGTATTTTTATTGGAGTTTTGCACTGATTTTACAAAAAATTATAATTATAATAATTATTATTATTATTTTATTTATATAGTGCACACAGATTATGCAGCACAGAACTGCCAAATTGGTCCCTGTCCCCAAGGGGGCTCACAATCTGATCAATCTACCAGTATGTTTTGGAGTATAGGAGGAAACCGGAGGACCCGGAGGAAACCCACACAAACACAGAGAGAACATACAAACTCTTTGCAGATGTTGACCCTGGGACTTGAACACAGGACTCCAGCGCTGCAAGGCTGTAATACTGTAATACTCAATACTTCATACATTGTATACAGTAATATATATATATATATTCATAAATACATGTATAAATAACAAATCTGCATATAGAAATGTCCGATCCTTGAGAGTATATTCCCAAATGGAAGGGCAACTTAAAAAATCGTAAGACATTTCTTACTTTTTAATTCTCGTTTGAGTCCTACACTGGTTATGGAGGTGTGGGGGTGTAACAAGACCCCCTTTATTCAATATGTAGCTTCCTCCTAGGACATGTCAGTTCTGTTTTCCTGGGAAATGTATTCATGTGTTATCCCTTGGTCTTAGGAAACTACCCGTTGGGGGAAGCTGTGACCCCCCCCTCCAGAACTTTTAGTTGTCCCAAAACCAGAAGTACCAGAGAATCTATAGAACCAGAAGCTAATACAGGGTTTGTATGCTTTCTTTTTTTATTCCAGCCCCCCCCCCCCCCCATTCTCCTTGGGGGTTTTAATTTTTGAATTTGGAACACCATCATAATTATCTGTTAGTTTTAAACACCCCCATACAACAGCTAAACTACAGTTTAATGAAAATCCAAGTTGTACTGTGGAACTATTAGGACTTGTGGAGATGGAGTCAAAGTTTTGAAGTTGGAGTCAGTGCTACTTTTGGATGGAGTCAGAATCTGAATGTTATGAATATGAAATATTAATATAGAATATCATGATGGTTTGCCACTATACAGTAAAAACATTATAACTGTAGAATATACCTACAGTAAGATTATTATAATTATGAGTCAATTAAGAGATCAGTGGTGAAGTTAAAGTTAGTTTTGAAAAATGAGGAGTCCAAAGTTTGACTTACTATGTAGCCCTATCCATTGGTGAGTTGTGGTCTCTTACGACAGCCATTGTAACCTAACACTCATGTATATGTGTGTGAAAATGAACTGTGAATAATTCAAGCATTTGAAGAAAGAAAATAAGCATTGCTATCTCACAAGGACCCTTAAAGAGGAATTTTCACTAAACCATATAAGGGTATGTAGTTTTATAAGGGATCTGTAGTTTAATGTTTCCAAATCGTCCTTTAGTCTTTCCCTCGTTGCCCGCATAGGGCATATTTGCTTCTGCAATTCAGCCAGGGTGTACTGCTCCGGGTTCATTTAATTACTTTGCAGTTATTACTGCACCTTTATTGGATCCATCTCTAAGTAAGTATAAAGGTTTATTTTTTTAAAGCCCAAAGAGAGAACTCAGACTGGTTAATTTGGGACACTAAATTACCTATCCATAATCATCTGCTGGTGGTTTAGTGTAAAGAATTCTTCCGACAGGTCCTCTTTAAAGGTGAACACCCACTAAAGAGGAGCATTTAAAAACTGTAGTGCCAACTACATATAGATACCTTATAGACCTGAAGACCATATTTTACCTCCATAACTAACTCTTCTACATATAGTTGGGAATTTATTATGCAGTATCCACCAGTTTAATGGTCAACAAGGCATGTAAAGCCCCATTTCCAATAGGGATGGGCTGGGGCTGCTGGAAAACTACTCTGAAGGCCACATCTGAGATTTAATTCCAGCACACCTCTAATTTGACTAAGAGGCCGGGACCTCTTAGTATATCTGGCATGTAGTATACTGTTGGAGGGGAGAGTTTAAAACTAGCTTTCAGTAGTACACCATTTCTAAACAAATTTCCACTAGATTATCTTTAGAATGAAAAACCCCTGTAGACATAATTGAGGTATGATCTTGAGGTAGAAGAGGAAGTCGTGTTTAATTTCATCTTTGGAACACAATTTTGTAGACATATTGAAAAGTTAATTAAATGATATAACAAATTAATTGTTGCTCAGTGCAAATCTTTTCTTATGCACATCCTAAGAAGATTAGCAGTAAGTGAAAAACTACATTTTACTACTTGTCTTGACATAGAAAATAATTAATGTTTTTTTTTCTGTAACTCTTTTATCACCTGACTTTGAATATTAATTAAGAGCAGATGTAGCAGGTTAGGCTGCGATGCCAGGGTTCATTTCCTGCCTTTGCTTTGTCAGACAAACTATTACACCTTTTGTGAACTGGAGGCAAAACCAAAATGGACCTCATAAATCAACATTTAGCTTTCCTCGGGCTGTGGATTGCAATGACCCTTTTAGATGAAGGCAAAACTTTCATTCATTATGCATGAAATACATATAGACAACTCGGCAGCTGGTATTAGATATCATATAAAGCACTTGTATGACAAATTACATGAATGCTTTAAATTAAGAGAACATGATGAAAATCAACAACTAAATGATGTTATTTCCCAGAGAACTTAAAAAAGAGAGATCTACTTTGTACCTTGTACTTGGACACTGGGTATCAGGAATATAATCTTCCGCTAGTGCATTAAGTAGCTAATTTGCATAAGTAAAAAAAATCATTTTTAAAAATGAATTATTTATAGAATTTGGAAACAGGAAATATATGTATAAAGACCTGATAAAGGTACCTCTGCAATGCGGTTTTTACTTTGAGGATAATTTCGAAGCTGACGAATACTAAATTTTGTTTATAAAACAGCCGAAAAATAGGCAGTATTCAGAATGATAATATAAAGTCTTTTAGTCACATATTCAAAATGGTGTCCATCTGTAAAATTAGGGAAGAAAAATTCGAGCCCTACACTTCCCACAACCTAAATTGCAGGTGACAACTGGGCAACCCTGCCCTGGGTTCTTTCGCAGAACAGTAAGGCAAAAAGACAGATGGACAAATCTCAGGGTAAAGCATACCAAGTCAAAACCAAGATGGCAGCAGTAAGGTAATAGAATACTTAAAGGGGTTTTCCCATGAAGAAAAGATTCTTCAATATACTCAGGATAACAAAATAACACATTCTCTCATTCTCTAAGTCACTGTTATTCACAAAAATACAGCATTTCGCAAATATATTTCCAACCTGTCTCTATCAGTCCTGGTGTATACATTTTCGGTTTCCCCAGGATTCGACCATAAATCTTTAGATTTTCATGGTTGGGCATGGCAGATTCTTCATTACAAGGCAAGATCACACACAAACACTTCCTGCCGGTAATCAGCATGCACAGACTACTCATATGTAGCAGACTGACAGTGTTTGTTATAGTTCAAACTCTGGAAATTTACAATGCACATCACTGAGTTCTAGAAGCTAAAACAGCAATAAAAATGAGTAAAATTGTAAATTAAGGGGCTAAAAATGATCTTTATTGTGTAAACATCACTAGGGGATTCAAATTTGAGAACTTTCTTTCATGAGCAAACCTCTTTAAAGTTACCAGCAAAGGGTCAGAAACACAAAACGCTCAGTAGAATATACAGATAGCCAGAAGACTTATCTAATGGGCAGCGAATTAAATAACAAGGAGTGCCTGGACGCCGCCCCAGCAGCTGATTTTTTTCAGCTGTCCCTGCACTTGTAACACACACCCATCAAAGAGTTGCTGAAAGCTGAAAATTCATCCCTGTATAGAGCAAATACCTGGGTATAGTATTCAGCTAGGAGAACTTTAAGCTGCAGGAGTTCTGATACCACCCCTGCTTTATAGAGCAGAGAATGGAAGGAACATCATATGAATGTCATGATACATTTATCCTTTGGGTTATCTTTGATTATGTTACTGATGCCTTGTAAACTAAGGGTTTCCAAAACCATGTGGCTTATTACTGGGTTATCATTGATTTTATTTGGCTGCAGAAATCTACATGATCTACATAACTTTTTTTTTACTGTTAAAAGAACTAAATTAAATAATTAAATCCCAATAATAATTCCCTACATTAACGTCCTGCATAAAAGGGGTGGGCACTTTTCAATAAATTTATGCTATTAGACATTTGTTTGTTTCCTTTGATTGATGCAGCCTTTTTCTGGTCTCAGCATACTACCCACTGCATACACACACACAGCTTTCATTTGAAGTCATTCCATTCATCCACACAGACAGGGAGGGGGAGGCAGAAGCAACAAATCTTATTCAGCAGATCTCGGAGATGTGAAGAAAGAAGCAAGGAGAGCCTGCACACAGTACAAGAGTAAGTAGCAAGACTGATTAATAACTTGATGAACTTTCAGGGATTATCCACCGGAGAGTAAAGGCACATGGCAAACTTGTAAAAGAGTGGCCAACCCCTTTAACTTCTTCACATATCTTGTATTAATGACAGCAGAATTACATGGAGAATCCACTGTACAATAACGAAGAACATCAAATAAGTAAGCAAAACAGTCAGGATAATGATTATAAATATCAGTGAAGGTCTATTGAATTCTCCATGATCTCCACAGCTATAAATCTGCTCCTGCAAATAACTAGAAAGGCTTTACAGTCATCTGTAAGTATTTATTGCAATGTGCTTAAGGGACATGTACTGCACAGGTGATCACCAGTAAGTATTCCTAGATATATAACTTTGTCCAAAAGCAATCTGCTAGAAGACTAGGATATCTACTGGCCTTATAAACATTCAAGGTCCTTAAAAAAAGTTTTAAAACATTGTATTTTATATTTTAAATCTACATGTCTCCACTGCTGACATGTTTGTTTTAGTAATTCCCTGATTTCTCATTAATTTAACAATTCTGGAATATATTTTCTCATAACTCAACATTATGCTCAGGTAAAATCTCCTAACAATTTATATATAGACAATCGGGTGTTAGTCTACGTTTGTGTGTAGCCCTTGGAAACTGATCCGTTCGTTGTTCTTATCCCACGGACCGCACACATTGCACAGGCTGGAAGTTCTTGTATCATACAGGAATATGATGCAAGGGCCCCCTGTCTGCTGACCAAACTGCAGTGCAATAACTGCATAGTAATAGTGTAGTGTAATAACCATAGCAGCGTGTTTGATTATGTACCACGTTAACAGTACAAGGCTGAAGAATGTGATTGCACTATGTAAATAAAAAAATGCATTATAATTTATTAATAATTCCTTTATTTATATAGCGCACACAGATTACGCAGTGCTGCACAGAGTTTGCCAAATCAGTACCTGTCCCCAATGGGGCTCACAATCTAATCAACCTACCAATATGTTTTGGAGTGTGGGAGGAAACTGGAGGACCGGGAGAGAACATGCAAACTCTTAGCATTATTATTACAACAGGGTAAGTATACTTGTCGGATACCCACTTTAATATCACAAAAGTGCAAAAAACAACTAGAATAGGGCTTGTCATATCTACAGGAGGAAATGAGAAGTAGCCAATCATAGGTATCGCCATACATTTTGGTGTGAGTAAACAGGCTGGAAAGCATACTCCGCTGCTTTCTGAATTCCCATTGAAGATTATGGAGTTAGCCACAGAGGCAGTGTTACCTCTCCTTTCCTAATGGCTGCAAGACAGGGGTCCTTGTCCCCCAACCTCACCATAGATAAGACATTAATATCATTTTTGGACTGAGACTTCGGAGGTCCACAAAAGGAAATGATTCTCCATGTGTTAAAGTAATAGCATTATATTGAAGAATATCAGTTGCTATTACAGATAGGAGGGTTTGCTGTCAGGACCTGGGGTAAAGAATTCGGTTTGGAGAAAACATCACTAAGCTAATAATTAGAGATGAGCGAGCACTAAAATGCTCGGGTACTCGTTATTCGAGACGAACTTTTCCCGATGCTCGAGTGCTCGTTTCGAGTAACGAGCCCCATTGAAGTCAATGGGAGACTCGAGCATTTTTCAAGGGGACCAAGGCTCTGCACAGGGAAGCTTGGCCAAACACCTGGGAACCTCAGAAAAGGATGGAAACACCACGGAAATGGACAGGAAACAGCAGGGGCAGCATGCATGGATGCCTCTGAGGCTGCTTAAATGCACCATTATGCCAAAATTATGGCCAACAGCATGGCCATGACAGAGTGACAGAATGAAGCTAGATAGCATCTAAAACATCCAATAATTGACCCTGACACTATAGGGGACGGCATGCAGAGGCAGCGGCAGCAGCGGAAGGCTAGAGAGTGGCATGGCGACATACCCTAAATGGACTCAGGCTTCAAACCAATGGGTGTCAGAGAGGAACCAAAGGAGGTGAGCAAGAAGCGCTCAAATAATATTGGTACATGATAAAAGTTTGCCAGTATATTTTGTGGATTACACAGCAGGGTGGCGACAAAGTTAACATGGAAGCCATGAAAACAATCCAAAATTCTGCCTGACACAGCTCGTTTGATAAGGGGACGATGTATGGAGGCAGTGAACTAGTAGTAGATTAAAGGTGCTGCAGTTAAAACTATGTTAGTTGGTTCTTGGCATGGAGCTGGCGCTCCGCTGCCAGGCGAGCTTTCGCCAATCCAAGCCCCTGTCTCTAGGCTACTCCCCAAACAGCACTTCTAAGAACCTTTCGGATAAGATCAAGTGTAGTAGCGTTCTTATAAGTTTGGGATATGGCGGGTGAGGGGAATGTAAACATCTGCGCAAGAAGCGCTGAAATAATATCCGTAAATGAAAAAAGTTTTCCAGTATATTTTGTGGCTTACACAGCAGGGTGGCGACAAAGTTAACAAGTTTGATGTGGAATGCCCTGCAATAGCTCTTGGGCGGTGTGCCTTTTATCACCTAGGCTCAGCAGTTTGAGCACCGCCTGCTGTCGCTAAGCAACGGCACTGCTGCTGTGCCTAGAGCTACCGACTGATGGCGCCATGCCCACGGATGGTAATTCGGAGGAGGAGGAGGTGGAGGAGGGGTGGGAGGATTTGGAGGTATGATAGGCCTTTGAGACCTGGACCGAGGTAGGCCCCGCAATCCTCTGCGTCGGCAGTATATGACCAGCCCCAGGGTCAGACTCGGTCCCAGCCTGCACCAAGTTAAGTGTAGTAGCGTTCTTATAAGTTTGGGATATGGCGGGTGAGGGGAATGTAAACAGATGCGCAAGAAGCGCATGATGCGCATGGAGCTGGCGCTCCGCTGCTAGGCGAGCTTTCGCCAATCCAAGCCCCTGTCTCTAGGCTACTCCCCAAACAGCACTTCTAAGAACCTTTTGTATAAGATCAAGTGTAGTAGCGTTCTTATAAGTTTAGGATATGGCGGGTGAGGGGAATGTAAACAGATGCGCAAGAAGCGCTGAAATAATATCCGTAAATGGTAAAAGTTTGCCAGTGTATTTTGTGGATAACACAGCAGGGTGGCGACAAAGTTAACAACTTTGATGTGGAATCCATGAAAACAACCCAAATTTCGGCCTGACAAACCTCGTTTGATAAAGGGACGATGTATGGAGGCAGCTATATGGACGTCTTTTGGAGGTAGCAATGGAGACAACGTGTGGAGGCTGCTATGGAGACAATTCAATTTGGATAGTGCCTGTATGTGGCAGTCCAAAAAATGTTTCAAACCAGAGGAGCAGGTAGGTGGCCCTCCAGAAAAATGGAATAGATTGAGTGCCTGTATGTAGCAGTCCAAAAAATTTTTCAAACCAGAGGAGCAGGTAGGTGGCCCTCCAGAAAAATGGAATAGATTGAGTGCCTGTATGTGGCAGTCCAAAAAAGTTTTCAAACCAGAGGAGCAGGTAGGTGGCCCTCCAGAAAAATGGAATAGATTGAGTGCCTGTATGTGGCAGTCCAAAAAAGTTTTTAAACCAGAGGAGCAGGTAGGTGGCCCTCCAGAAAAATGGAATAGATTGAGTGCCTGTATGTGGCAGTCCAAAAAAGTTTTTAAACCAGAGGAGCAGGTAGGTGGCCCTCCAGAAAAATGGAATAGATTGAGTGCCTGTATGTGGCAGTCCCAAAAAATTGTTTAAAACAGAGGACCGGAAAGGTGGCCCTCCAGAAAAATTGAATAGATTGAGTGCCTGTATGTGGCACTCCCAAAAATTGTTTAAAACAGAGGACCGTGTCGGTGGCCCTCCAGAAAAATTAAATGCATAAAGTACTATACCTAGAGCCAGTGGGCCCTGTCAAAAAACAGCCAGTTTCCTCTGCTTTACTGTAGAAAGAGGAGGAGAAGGAGGAAAATGAGGAGGAGGAGGAGTGGATAAATTATTCAGGTTGAGCTTCCTTCACCTGCTGGAGATTTGAAATTAGGAGAAATCCATGCTTTATTCATCTTGATAAGCGTCAGCCTGTCAGCGCTGTCAGTCGACAGGCGTGTACGCTTATCGGTGATGATGCCACCAGCTGCACTGAAAACCCGCTCTGACAAGACGCTAGCGGCAGGGCAGGCAAGAACCTCCAAGGCGTAGAGCGCCAGTTCGTGCCACATGTCCAGCTTTGAAACCCAGTAGTTGTAGGGAGCTGTGTGATCATTTAGGACGATGGTATGGTCAGCTACGTACTCCCTCACCATCTTTCTGTAAAGATCAGCCCTACTCTGCCGAGACTGGGGACAGGTGACAGTGTCTTGCTGGGGTGACATAAAGCTGGCAAAAGCCTTGTAAAGCGTACCCTTCCCAGTGCTGGACAAGCTGCCTGCTCGCCTACTCTCCCTCGCTACTTGTCCCGCAGAACTACGCACTCTGCCGCTAGCGCTGTCAGAAGGGAAATACTGTTTCAGCTTGTGCACCAGGGCCTGCTGGTATTCATGCATTCTCACACTCCTTTCCTCTCCAGGGATGAGAGTGGAAAGATTTTGCTTGTACCGTGGGTCCAGGAGAGTGAACACCCAGTAATCGGTGCTGGAATAAATTCTTTGAACGCGAGGGTCACGGGATAGGCAGCCTAGCATGAAATCTGCCATATGCGCCAGAGTACCAACGCGTAAGAATTCACTCCCCTCACTGGCCTGACTGTCCATTTCCTCCTCCTCCAACTCCTCCAACTCCTCTTCTTCTGCCCATACACGCTCAACAGTGTAGGACTCAACAATGGTCCCCTCTTGTGTCTCGCCAACATTCTCCTCCTCTTCCTCCTCATCCTCCTCCACCTCCACCTCCTCCGATATGCGCTGAGAAACAGACCTAAGGGTGCTTTGGCTATCAACAAGGGAATCTTCTTCCCCTGTCTCTTGTGAGGAGCGCAAAGCTTCCGACTTCATGCTGACCAGAGAGTTTTTCAACAGGCCAAGCAGCGGGATGGTGAGGCTGATGATGGCGGCATCGCCACTGACCATCTGTGTTGACTCCTCAAAGTTACTCAGCACCTGACAGATATCAGACATCCACGTCCACTCCTCATTGTAGACTTGAGGAAGCTGACTGACCTGACTACCAGTTCTGGTGGAAGTTGACATCTGGCAGTCTACAATCGCTCGGCGCTGCTGGTAAACTCTGGATAACATGGTCAGTGTTGAATTCCACCTCGTGGGCACGTCGCACAACAGTCGGTGAGCGGGCAGTTGGAGGCGGCGCTGCGCTGCCCTGAGAGTGGCAGCATCTGTGCTGGACTTCCTGAAATGCGCACAGATGCGGCGCACCTTCGTGAGCAAATCAGACAGATTGGGGTATGTCTTGAGGAAACGCTGAACTATCAGATTTAACACATGGGCCAGGCATGGCACATGTGTCAGTCTGCCGAGTTGCAGAGCCGCCACCAGGTTACGGCCGTTGTCACACACAACCATGCCTGGCTTCAGGTTCATCGGTGCCAGCCACAGATCAGTCTGCGCCGTGATGCCCTGTAATAGTTCTTGGGCGGTGTGCCTTTTATCGCCTAGGCTCAGCAGTTTGAGCACCGCCTGCTGTCGCTTAGCGACGGCACTGCTGCTGTGCCTAGAGCTACCGACTGATGGCGCCATGCCCACGGATGGTTGTTCGGAGGAGGAGGTGGAGGAGGGGTGGGAGGAGGAGGAGGCATAGTAGGCCTGAAACACCTGGACCGAGGTAGGCCCCGCAATCCTCGGCATCGGCAGTATATGACCAGCCGCAGGGTCACACTCGGTCCCAGCCTCCACCAAGTTAACCCAATGTGCCGTCAGAGATATATAGTGGCCCTGCCCGGCAGCACTCGTCCACGTGTCCGTGGTCAGGTGGACCTTGTCAGAAACGGCGTTGGTCAGGGCACGGATTATGTTGTCTGACACGTGCTGGTGCAGGGCTGGGACGGCACATCGGGAAAAGTAGTGGCGGCTGGGGACCGAATACCGAGGGGCGGCCGCCACCATGAGGCTGCGAAAGGCCTCGGTCTCTACTAGCCTATAGGGCAGCATCTCCAGGCTTAGCAATCTGGAGATGTGCACATTAAGGGCTTGGGCGTGCGGGTGGGTTGCACTATATTTGCGTTTCCGCTCCAGCGTCTGGGGTATGGAGAGCTGAACGCTGGTGGATGCTGTGGAGGATCGTGGAGGTGACGATGGGGTTTTTGTGGCAGGGTCCTGGGCAGGGGGCTGACTATCAGCTGACACAGGGGAAGGAGCAGTGGTGTGCACGGCCAGAGGTGAACGCGCTTGTTGCCACTGAGTGGGGTGTTTAGCATTCATATGCCTGCGCATACTGGTGGTAGTTAAGCTAGTAGTGGTGGAACCCCTGCTGATCCTGGTTTGGCAAATGTGGCACACCACAGTCCGTCGGTCATCCGGTGTTTCCTTAAAGAACCTCCAGACTTCTGAAAATCTAGCCCTCGCCGCAGGAGCCCTCGCCACGGGAGCTTCACTAGTTGACACATTTGGCGCTGATGCACCAGCTCTGGCCCTGCCTCTCCGTCTGGCCCCACCACTGCCTCTTCCAACCTGTTCTGGTCGAGGACTCTCCTCCATCTCAGAAGCACTGTGTTCACCCGGCCTCTCAACCCAGCTTGGGTCTGTCACCTCATCATCCTCCGATCCCTCAGTCTGCTCCCCCCTCGGACTTCCTGCCCTGACAACAACTTCCCCACTGTCTGACAACCGTGTCTCCTCATCGTCGGACACCTCTTTACACACTTCTTCCACTACGTCAACAAGGTCATCATCACCCACAGACTGCGACTGGTGGAAAACCTGGGCATCGGAAAATTGCTCATCAGCAACCGGACAAGTGGTTTGTGACTGTGGGAAGGGTCCAGAAAACAGTTCCTCAGAGTATGCCGGTTCAAATGGCAAATTTTGCTGGGAGGGGGCAGACTGGGGGGGAGGAGGCTGAGGTGCAGGAGCTGGAGGAGTGCCGATTTCGGTGACATGGGTGGACTGCGTGGAAGACTGACTGGTGGACAAATTGCTCGAAGCATTGTCGGCAATCCACGACATCACCTGTTCGCACTGTTCAGGCCTCAACAGTGCTCTACCACGATTCCCAGTAACTTCAGACATGAACCTAGGGAGTGTAGCTCTGCGGCGTTCCCCTGCTCCCTCATAAGCAGGTGGTGTCTCACCCCGCCCAGGACCACGGCCTCTGACCCCTGCAGTAGTTGGACGCCCACGTCCCCGCCCTCGTCCTCTACCCCTAGCCCTCGGGTTAAACATTTTGAAAATGAGAGTTATAACTTTTTTTTTTACCTTTTTTTTTTTTTTTTTTTTTTTTTTTTTTGTGTTTTTTAGTTTTTAAAACCAAACGATGCTATCCTATTGCTATGGCTATTTTCTAGCCAAGTATTACAGCACACTACTATGCCAGATGAGATGACGCTGAGTTATGAAAAAAATAAACGTAAAATAAAAAAGGAAATGGCAGACTGTGCCTAGTTGAAATACAACCCCGGGCCCTAATAAATTTTCCCACTTCGGTCTTTGCGATGGATATGTGCGTCACTAAAACACAGTGGTCGCAAGTCTGACTCCAAATTGCTCCCAATTTGATAGTAGATGCACTGCAGCAAGTACAGCCACCAGCAGATCAACCAGAAATCAAATATATATAACGCTACTGTAGGCGTAATTAAGACGTTTGTATTCTCCTATGGCTATTTTCTAGCCAAGTATTACAGCACACTACTATGCCAGATGAGATGACGCTGAGTTATGAAAAAAATAAACGTAAAATAAAAAGAAACTGGCAGACTGTGCCTAATTCTACTCAAACCCCTAATAAATTTTCCCACTTTGGTGTTTGAGGTGGATATGTGTGTTACTAAGAGCTAAACACAATGGTAGCAAGTCCCCCTGCTAATTCCTCACAATATGGTACTAGCTGCAAATAAAAAAAAAAAAAAATTATAACGTTATTGTAGCCCTAAGAAGGGCTGTTGGGTTCTTTTAGAATCACTCCTGCCTAACAGTAAGCTAATAGAACACCCTAACGCTTTCCCTGACCAGCAGCAGCTCTCTCCCTAGCGGCATCCAGACAGAGAATGATCCGAGCAGCGCGGGCAGCGGCTAGTCTATCCCAGGGTCACCTGATCTGGCCAGCCAACCACTGCTATCTACGTGTAAGGGTACCACGTCATGCTGGGTGGAGTGCAGAGTCTCCTGGCTTGTGATTGGCTCTGTTTCTGGCCGCCAAAAAGCAAAACGGCGGGAGCTGCCATTTTCTCGAGCGGGCGAAATACTCGTCCGAGCAACGAGCAGTTACGAGTACGCTAATGCTCGATCGAGCATCAAGCTCGGACGAGTATGTTCGCTCATCTCTACTAATAATATCACCACAATACACCACTAAGGAATAAATGTTTCCAATGCTTCAACTGGTTAACCATGATAACAACCTGCTTCACAATATACCCTTAATGTGAAAATTTGAGATAATGGGGGAGTGTCTTAAAGTTCTAAATCAAAATGTTACTTAAAAGTGCTGGCCAATACAAGATCAGGTCCTACCAGAGCTTAGAGTGCATTAACTTTCTTGACCAATGTGAGAAGAGGGGGCGTGTCTCAGACTACATAGTGTGCATTAAAGTGAACCTGTCATCAGCCACTGGCCTAATAAACCACTACCAGTATATTGTCAAGCAATGTAAAACCTTCTTGTTTTTGTTTCTTTCATGGTCCAGTGTGATGGCATAATCCAGAAAATCAACTTTGAAGTGAGAAGTAAATTGATTGTACAGGCGGTCCCCTACTTAAGAACACCCGACTTACAGACGACCCCTAGTTACAAACCGACCACTGGATATTAGTAATTTACTGTAGTTTAGTCTTAGGCTACAATAAACAGATATAACAGTTATTAAATGTGTCTGTAATGAAGCTTTATTGTTAATCTTGGTTCTTATAACAACCCAACATTTTTAAAATCCAATTGTCACAAAGACCAAAAATATTCTGGCTGGAGCTACAATTATAAAATATTCAGTTCCGACTTACATACAAATTCAACTTAAAAACAAACCTACAGACCCTATCTTGTACGTAACCCGGGGACTGCCTGTATAAAGTCAAGGAGGAGGAGAGATTAACATTGAAGTCAAGGTGGGGAGCTCTGGATGCCTTCTCCTCTGTGACATCATTCATCATCAGACTTCAGGAGATCTGGTTAATGATGTCTCTGGATGCAGAGCCATCAATTACAGTGAAGGGGGCTTTATGAGGAAGAGAGAGCTTGACTTCAGTGTTAAACTCTCCACCTCCATGACTTTATACAATTAAGTTACATCTCACTTCAAAGTTGATTTTCTGGATGATGTCAAAGCACTGTTTCATGAAAGAATCATGATTTGGAAGGTTTTCAACTGCTTGACAACATACTGGTTGTGGTTTATTAGGTCAATTTCTGATGACAGGTTCCCTTTAAACAGTTAAAGGAAACCTACCACTTGAAGTGGCAGGTTTCAGATGGAAATACCGAGCACCAGCTCAGGGTGAGCTGGTGCCGGAGCTTATTTTTGTTAGTGTTTTAAATCGCGGTATCGCGGTTTAAAACACTTTTTAAACTTTATAGCCGGCGCAGGGAGGTACGTGCTCGGCGCTTACCATGCACGCGACCGTACGCGCGGCTACATAGGAAGTGAAGGAGAGCCGCGCGCATGGTAAGCGTCGATGCGTACCTCCCTGCGCCGGCTATAAAATTTAAAAAGTGTTTTAAACCGCGATACAGCGATTTAAAACACTAACAAAAATAAGCTCCGGCACCAGCTCACCCTGAGCTGGTGCTCGGTATTTCCATCTGAAACCTGCCACTTCAAGTGGTAGGTTTCCTTTAAGGCCAATCCCAAGTAAGGCAAAATCTCTTAAACTAACAAAGTACAGGATACAAATATCAGTACAATCCATTTCAAGAGTTCGGGGGGGGGGGGGGCAGTTCATGGCAGCAGTGGTTGCGGGCAGATGGAATCTCAGATAGGGCAGTACCGCTAATGTCTAGTATATATTTACTTTATACATTCCTCATGTTATAGTTTTATGAACCTCACTTTAATCTTTGTAATCATTCTCCCTCTCTTCCATATACCATAATACCATATCCACATTGCTTACAGGATAAATTCTTATAATCTCCCATAGAATAAACTTTTTTTGACTACTTGTTTTTCATTTTAAGCCCCTAAGTTCACCAACTGTAGTATCAGTGATGAAACTGATGCCTGAACCTGGACTGTACCCAACCCCCTTCCCGTTCAGGTCATCATCCTCATCTACATTACATGATTAATTTTCATGTCTAAATTAACCTTAAATGGGACTTATTTGTTTCATGATCGGCCTGTATTTCATATACGGCTCCAATCTGCAGTTGTATTTAACCCATATAGGAAACCAATCAGATATGGTGTTTTAAATTACCAGAAAACAGCAAACATATGATTAACCCTCCCTGACAATTCTCATCAACAAATCCAAAATCTATGATCAGTCCTTGGCAAAAGCGCTCGCTAGCAGAACTTTCCCATGGTCTTTGCGAGATAGGAAACTCACTGCTGAGTACGTCTGACTCACACTCAGTGCGCTTTTTGTTCAGAAGTCATCATCTCTTATAATAGTGATGTATCACGCAGCCTCTAGTGTGGACGCATGCCAAGGTTTACACAGGGGGGCATTTTTTATATTTACATAAAGAAAACATATTTTACAATCCACACAATTATGGAGCATTTTAATGTATTAAAAAAATATTCAGTCTGAAATCAAACAGGAACTATTCAGGCAAATGTCATGGGTTTGCTTTATTAAAATATTAACTAAACTTCTTAACCCCTTAAGGACGCAGCCTTTTTTCATTCATTTTTCAACATTCATTCAACATTTTTCAGCATTCATCAGAAAACTATAACTTTTTCAATTTTTCTGTGAACAGAGTTGTGGGATTATTTCTGCGTAACAAATTGTACTTCGCAGTGATGGTATTTGTTATTCCATGTCTTGTAATGGAAAGAAGGAAAAAAATGTCCAAATGTGGTAAAATCAGAGAAAAAAAATGCATTTGCACCACTTTCTTGTGACCTCGGTTTTTACGACTTTCACAGTGCGCTCCAAATAACACCTCAACATTTATTCTTTGGTTCGTTACAATCATGGGTATACTAAATTTATACAGGTTTTATTGTGTTTTCCTACATTTTAAAAAATAAAACCTTGTGCAAAAAAAAATTGTTTCCCCATCTTCTGAAACTAATAACTTTTTCATACTTTGGTGTACTGAGCTGTGTTAGGTATAATTTTTTTGAGAGATGAGTTGACATTTTCATCGCTACCATTTTGAGGACTGTGTAACCTTTTGATCACTTTTTGTAACATTTTTAATGTGTTGCAAAATGGCGATAAAGTGGCTTTTTGAACATTTGGGTGCTATATTCCGTTACGAGGTTCGACGTCGGCAATAACCATTATAAGAGGCATCCAGGCCTCTCTTGAACATGCACAAAGTATCATCCATAACAACCTCTTGCGCCAGAGAGTTCTATAGTCTCACTGCTCTTACAGTAAAGAATCCCTGTCTATGGTGATGATAACACCTCCTCTCCTCTAGGTGTAGAGGATGCCCCCTGTCTATGGTGATGGTAGAACTGCCTCTCCTCTAGGCGTAGAGGATGCCCCCTGTCTATGGTGATGGTGGAACTGCCTCTCCTCTGTGTGTACAGGATGCCCCCTGTCTATGGTGATGGTAGAACCGCCTCTCCTCTAGGCATAGAGGATGCCCCCAGTCTATAGTTATGGTGGAACTGCCTCTCCTCTGTGTGTACAGGATGCCCCCTGTCTATGGTGATGGTAGAACTGCCTCTCCTCTAGGCGTAGAGGATGCCCCCTGTCTATGGTGATGGTGGAACTGCCTCTCCTCTGTGTGTACAGGATTCCCCCTGTCTATGGTGATGGTAGAACCACCTCTCCTATAGGTGTAGAGGATGCCCCCTGTCTATGGTGATGGTAGAACCGCCTCTCCTCTAGGTGTAGGGGATGCCTTCTGTCTATGATGATGGTAGAACTGCCTCTCCTCTAGCTGTAGAGGATGCCCCCAGTCTATAGTTATGGTGGAACTGCCTCTCCTCTGTGTGTACAGGATGCCTCCTGTCTCTGGTTATGGTAGAACTGTCTTTCCTCTAGGTATAGAGGATGCCCCCTGTCTATGGTTATGGTAGAACTGCCTCTCCTCTGTGTGTACACAATGCGCCCAGTCAACGGCAATGGTAGAACCTCCTCAACTCTAGGTGTAGAGGATGCCCCTTGTCCTGGTTACAGGCCTAGGTATAGAATTTTTTTTTGGATTGATCTCTGTACTGACCATTTACATATTCGCACATTGTAATTATTGTAATGAGGTCTCTTTTTTCCAAGCTAAATAATCCCAATATGCCATCCATTATTTATCTTTTTGCTATTTTCTCGTACCATATTTAGCATTTTTTTACAAAAGTAAATAAAACAGTGGAGATCTTAGTTTATTTTGTTACATGAATGTATTACAACTGTAAAAGTAGATTGTAAATCGTCATGAGATATCCTGTATTGTGGTTGGGTTGTAATTTGTACGACTATTTATATCCAACCGCAGTAGATAATCGGCCAAGTAGAAATATGGAAGGACTATTGGCAAAACATAGTTTTTTTTTTAATCTTGCTCAGCTGCTGCCTGCTATGTATGTGCTAGTACATGCGATTCACAAAAGATCTGTATGCCTGTATTTATGTAGATGACAATTACAGTGTAAGCGAGCAGAGCTCCCGCACCAAATGGTTACAATTAGAGAATACGTCGCTATGACATATGTCTTAGCGGCATGCAGCTAAATGTCAGTGGCTGCTGCCATATATTGCTCACACTTATGTAAAGATGTCAGCATTACGCAGCAGAAAAAAATCTTGTATATGTTTCTCTTAAAACCCAAAGACATTTGTATCTTTAATCAGCAGCGAGCGGGGAAGGGATACCATTCGACCCCATATGATTTTCATTAGAGGTTATGAAAGCAAAAGTGTGAAGATAGGATCCTGACTGCTGGATGGTCACAGAAGCCGCTCCACAGCTGCACATGTAACTCACAGAGGGACCATCCCCGGCTGGAGGATGATGACAGCAGTGCAGAGAGATCTTTGATAGCTTTGCATTTTTTAGGGGTCTTTGATGAGCAAACATGTGGCTTTGTAACCAAACATAGCAATAGAAAGCACATTTAGAACGGGGGCACGGAGAAACACGATATCCGGAAGGCAAATAAAAAATCATCAAGAAGTAGAGTTAGGGCTTGTAAACTCTTTCTGCTATTTAAAAGGTGATGGATGAAAAGTTTGCATTATCTCCTAAAAGAAACTATTACATAAGAAGTTTATGTAGCTAAAGCTAAAATTTTACTTTCTCGAGAAAGCACTAGTGATATCATGTGTAAAGGAAATCTTTCATCCCCCCGGTCACATATCAACTGACATATGACCTTGTAGGTGAAGTGCCCTGCAACATAAACATGCCTTTCTTGAGAAAATCTTCACTTTTAATTATATGTAAATGAGTGCAACAATGGAACAGCATGTAGTGTGATGCACCCTCTCTTGCTTAGTTTCTTAGGGACACCAGGGCATGTTCATAACTAGTGATAAGTGGACCTCATTGAAATTTGTGTTTAGTCAAACCCGAATTTAAATAAAGCTGTACCACGGTATGCTACCAAACCAGTAGCACCCGTGATAAGTGCTTCCACCGATTGTGGATGTTAACTGTTTAAATGGAGCTGACCAATTCGCTACCAATTCGCCACATCCAAACACCCTGCGCCACTGGAAGGTTAGTGTTGTTTAGCGCGGCCATGGATAAGTTAAATGCCAGCACTGATCGTGGGCGTTAACGGCAAAGGTTTAACTTTGTCGCATTGAGTGTTTTTGCGTCTTTGCACTGCTGAAATGTTGGACAGGACTATTTCCGACTTCACTTTCCTGGCGTAAACATAGAATTACCAATGGAAACATGTCAGAAATAACAACAGGTCCCCTTTAAGATTTGAAGTCTTCCTTATAGCTTTCACTTATATATACACATGATTTGCCTCTAGAGTAATAGGCCAAATGTTCTTCAAAACAAAACCTTTCTAAAAGCATTTTCACGCACTTTATATGACTTCATGCATTGTAGAAAACATAAATACTGCTTGTTTTTGTTGGATCCAAGCTGGCAAAAAGAAAAAGAAAAGACAAGGTTTGCCAAACAGTCAGACGTACACACATATTAAACAAAGCATGAAATAAACGCAGTACTGATTCCTGTTATGTTTCAAAGCTGCGCTGCTATGTATACAAATATGAAACGCTCACTCATGGATAACAAAAGAACTTTCTGTTTTCCAAGTGGAGAGATAAAGATGAATAAAATTCACATAGGACGTAAATGAAAACCGTGTGGTTGGAAAGCAATCTCACTGGTCACAATATATATATTCACCTTGAAACACTACTGGAGTGATGCCTTTTCTTTGTTTTGTTCACTTTTCAGTAATGACAGCAGATGTACCCTCTGATTGAAATTCCTGGAGTCAAATTTCCAATTTTCTTTGTCTATTGAATTGTCATTAGGGATGAACACATGCAAACTTTCCATTCAGGTTTGGGGTTCGGGTGTGGCCTACGTAACCCTGAGATATTACCGGATTGGCAGCCGAACAGCAAATTTGACACCCCTAGCTAACTAGATAGGGCTGTCATCAAACTCGTGCTGCCAGTGATATTAGATTAATCTGTACCTTAATTTGAACCTCTCATGCACGTCTCCAGGATTCCTCCCAAGCTTCAGCAAATCTATGAAATAACTTGCGTAACCGGATTAGCATCCAAACAGCAAATATACACCCCTAGCTAACTAGCTAGGGATGTGATAGGCCAGGAGGAACCTCTGGCCAACCATAGCTATGGATAGTTTGCAAGGGGTGTCTATTTACCGGTTTGGCTCTTCGTCCGCCTATCCGGCAATATGCCCAGTTCATGCTGGACTTGCTTCCAGAATAGAAGGTTTGTGTCCGCTCATCTATAATTGTTTTTTTTTTTCATTTTTAGAGCTCACCCCCATGAACCCCTACTACAGCCCTGTGTCATAGTATCATAGGCTGAATAAAGACACTGGTGTCCGAAGTACAACCCTACAGTGTTTATGTGGCAGAAGGCACATAATACAATAAGGCAGATGCCATTTGGATCAAAGTTGGAAACAAAAATCTGTCCCTATTAACATGTTATTTTTGCTTTAAAGAAAAGCATCCAGGGCCTTCTTGGACATATATACAGTTTTAGCCATTGTAAAATCCTGTGGCAGCAAGTTCCATATTCTCATTGATCTATAGTAGAACAGAACAAGTGACCCTTGTCATGGAAATCAATAGGTGTTTAAGCCAAACCAACTACTCTCAAAGACCCACTGTCTTGGGGTTGTGCTGGACTCCGCATGCATCTCAGAAACATCTCCAGAATCCACCCATTTCTGACAATTTAAACTTCTAAAATGCTAATTTTTCCTCTGATTCACTCTCAACTAGACTACTGTAACTCCCTACTAATTTATCTTCCACTCACTAAACTCTCTTCTCTTTGCTACAAGGATTCCTTCAGTTTCTACCAATCACTGCACTGGTTGCCCGTCTCCTTCCGAATTCAGTTCATAACCCTCATCCACAAAGCTCTGAATAATGCTGCACCTCCCTATTTCTCTTCTTTCGTCTCAGTCTATCGCCCTTCCCGTGCTCTTCGATCTGCCAGTGATATCAGATTTATCTCTACCTTAATTTGAACCTCTCATGCACGTTCTTCCGAGCTTCAGCAATTTTCTGAAATAACCTTCCCCAGACTAATACCCAACATCCAAAGTTTCAAACATGCTCTTAAAACCCATTTAGGCAGCCTATCACACTCGCGAACCAAGCTCTAGGCTTCTCTGCAGTCATTTTCACCATGGAAACATATATAAGATGGGGGCTGATGGCTGGTGCAAGCAGCAGAATTTTATTTATTAGATTATTTTATACTGTTCCCTTTTAAAGAATGGCTGAATGGGGCGAAATAAATTAAAACCTTGGGAAGCCGAGAGGCCTCCAACTCATTTACATATTTTTAAAAAGTTATTTTCTGACTTAATATGCCCTTTCTTTATACACTAAAAATTGTCCCAATTAGTGCATAAAGGAACGTCATCTAATGCTGGAGTCAAACTGATGGTAGATTTCCTTTAATAGGAGGAATTTGTTAGTCCATACATTGCTGTCTTTATCATAAATATCAAAATGCTACAAGCCTCTAAGACTATCCATATCATCCATACAATCCATACCATACCCAGGTCTTCCATTTATGGAAACCCCAATGTTTCATCAACCTGCTTACGGATGGATGATTATATTGGTACATTTCAGCTCCCGTCTTCTGAATGCATCGCCCAAATGTTTCAAATTTAAGAGGATGTCTGTAGTGTTTAGGCAATAGCAGACACATTAAAGGGAAACCATTGAAAATGATTAGAAGATTACAGGAAACATCCTTTTCATGTTTTACACAAACGAGTTCTGTGATCGTGAGAACACAATAACGTCCCGTTAGAAATCACTGAAGAAAATTAGCAAATATTATCTTAAGTGTGATAGTTGGTTATTATGGTAATAATAGCCATCCGCGTTTACATTGGCCATTCCTCAGATGCAAAGTACCATGTTCCTTCTGGTTCCTTCTGTCATCTTATGCCTCATTAACTATATATTAGTGCTCAGGATTTCTGCCATGTGCAGGGTAACAAACTTCTAAAAAAATCTTGCCATATGTTTAATGTTTGACCCAACTTTAACTAATTACGAACTTCCCCAAATCCTATTGCTACTTAACCTTATAGTTGAATATCAGATACATTTCACTAAACAATCTATGAAGAATTCTAAGAAACATTACATATATTAATTTATAACTTTAGAACATCTATGTAAATATACACATAATACAAAGTATTCATAGGCCTTAGGCATTCGTATGATGTAGCTCTGCATATCTAATGGCTGGAATTATTGCCTATTCTATTTTGCAGAATAGATCTACATCAGTCACATTGGTGGCCACAGATTCTCAATGGGATGGTAGTATTGGATTCCAGGCTATTTCACATAGATATACTTTTATACAAACCATTCCATTTTAGCTTTGGCTGACTGTTTAGGGCAGGGCTGCTCAACCCATGGCCCTTGGACTGCATGCTGCCTGTAAAGCCTCAATTTGTGGCCCACACCCTGCTGTCTGCAGAGACCAATGATACAGCACCCAGAAGAAACTCCAATGTGGTGCAGGGGGAAAAGGAGCCAGGAGAGGTCTGCTCTGGGGGTCACCAGCATTATACATCACCTCTACAGGTTTCCAACTATGTAAATCAGCTCTTGGGGTCTCCAGCATAACAGTAAGCTCTAGGAGTCTCCAGTATTACAATTGTGCTCTGCAGGGTCTCCAGTATTATAGGTCTGCTTTGGGGCTCTCCAGCATTATAGGTCTGCTCTAGGGGTCTCTCTAGTCTAATACATCTGCTCTGGGGGTCTCCAGCATTATAGATCAGCTTTACGGTTCTCCAACTATGTATATCAGCTCTGGGGGTCTCCAGTATTATAGTCAATTCTGGAGGTCTGCAGTATCACAGTCAGTTCTAGGAGTCTCCAAAATTACAGTCTATTCTGGGAGTCTCCAGTATTATAGGTCTTCTTTGCAGGGACTCCTGTAATATAGGTCTGCTCTGCAGGGTCTCCAGTATTATAGGTCTCCTCTACAGGGTCTCCTGTATTATAGGTCTGCTCTGGGGGTCTGCTGTATGAGAGATCTGCTCTAGGGGTCTCCAATCTAATACTGCTATCTAATCTGCTCTAGAGATCTCAAGTACTATAGGTCTGCTCTGGGGGTCTCCTGTATTATACGCCTGCTCTGGGGTCTCCAGTATAATATGTCTGCTATGGAAGTATACAGTATTATAGTGTACTCTGGGGGTCTCCAGTACTACCCTGTTTCCCCTAAAATAAGACATCCCCCGAAAATAAGACCTAGTAGAATTTTGTTCAGACTTAGAAATATAAGGCCTCCCCTGAAAATAAGACCTAGCGGCCGCCATTGCAGCAGCTCCCCCTGTGCCATACATTAACATTAGTAAATCTTTTAGATGCTGCAGAAGGTTGTGACATGGGGAAGAATTTATGGGATAAAATCACTGACTGTTGTGCTGCAAATGTGATACCAGCAACTACCAGGATAAGAAGGGTCATTTATGGAAAGTGCTTTTACTAAACATGAGAGATTGTGGCCAATGATTCTAATAGAAATGGAGTCACAAGAAACACAGCTGGAAATTCAGATTTTGGAGAGTTATGAGGATGTTAGAGAAGTAGATTTTTTGTTCAACAATAAATGTAAATTCTTGTTCATGGAAAATAACACATCCCCTGAAAATAAGACCTAGTGCCTCTTTAGGGGCAAAAACTAATATAAGACACTGTCTTATTTTCGGGGAAACAGGGTACATATCTGCTCTAAAGGTCACTGGTATTAAATGTCTGCTCTGAGGTCTCCAGTATTATAAGTGCTTGCTCTGGGGGGAAGTCTCCATTATTATCAGCTGCTTTAGACAATCTCAAATATTATTATTAATATTACTGGTTGGTGCACTGTATTTGTAGTCTGCTCCAGGTTGTATTAGTTATAGTGAAGATGGAGTATTTGGTTTCTGGGTGGCATTTGAGCTGTACAATGGTTGTTTAGGGTTCTAGTTACTGATGTGGACCCCTGATGCAGAGCAGTATGACAATGCAGCCCTGGGACAAATAAAGGTTGTGCACACCTTTAGGGTCATTGTCCTGCTAGAAGGTGAACCTAAATCCCAATGTTCAATCTTCAGGATTTCCTTGAAGATTTCCTGTTTTAGCTGCATCCATCTTCCTCTGACCAGCTTCCCAGATCCTGATCAACCAAAGCATAGCCCTGCCATATACATTACCAAAACTTTATTCTTCCGATGTCTATTTTGTTCCTTGGTTTTCATAATGCTGTTAGTTTACTAATTTTCTCAAACCTCCAAGATCTCCACTACTAAGAATAAATGACACACTGGATTCTAAAGGTAGCAGAGTAAACGGGGATGACTAAACATGGCACACCTCTTTATGTAAAAGTACATATAATTTACTTCTAAATACTTTGATACTTTAGCTATTTTTCATAGATAAATTGGGGGGGGGGGGATAAAATAAAAGAGGGAATTCCATAAAGGACATATCATATACTGCCTGATGGGGGGGTGTAATTTGGAGGTGTTAAAATGTTGACGGGTTAAAAAAACTAGGCAAAACATAAGGCTTTTGAAGGATTAGACTTTGTACATTTGGCGACCTTGCTTTTTTAATTTAGGATGTAAATTCCTGTCATTTATTCAAAACTGATTTACCACTAATATTTAAAGGGGTCCTGTCAGCAGAAAATAAACCATTGACTTGTTGTAAGGTAACTTAAAACCTATCTTTAGTTCATGTTTCTTTCATGGTCAGGCCTGGTGGGATTAGCCAAAATTGAGATGAGATCAAATTGGTTGTATAGTCACGCGGGCAAGTCCCACTCTCCTGCCTCAGAATGCCCCTGTCACTTTGATTGTAGGGCCATCGTTAACCAACTCTTTAGCTATATGATGCATGATTTCAGTCTCAGCTGAATATTCTGAGGTGGGAAATGCATGACTATAATATTAAAGTCTACACCCCTGTGACTTTATACAACCAATTCACATTGAACTTCAAAGTTAATTTTCTGGATGATGCCATCACTCTGGGCCTTGAAAGAAACATCATCTGGAAAGTGTAGAACTGCTTGACAACATACTGGTGGTTTATGAGGTCAGTTTTAACTGAGAGCTTCCCTCTAATCCCTAAAATTTGTACTAGCCCTGTGCCATTCACACAGGTGCCTGGTTTGATTGGTTAAACCTGCCTAGTTAATTAGTTAACTTGTACATATACAAGTCAATTGTTTTGGTATGTATTAGTCTATAGCTTCTGTCACACACTTGAACACTTTTTATGAAAACTACTTCCACTGATCTCGGGTACTTCTTGAACTCTCATATCCACATCAAATTAATCTGATATTGGGACTTGTCTTTAGGACATGTATTTTATATCAAAATTTCTGGAATTTTCAAACAATGGGAACAGAAGAACACTTGGTGCTAAATTCAATGCAGTTTTCATGTAAAAGACAGACTTTTGTGAATTTTTGAGCCCCCTTTGCTTTATACGTGTTTGACCATGTGCTGTGGTTGTGCTGTGTTGACTTGTGGCTTAAAACCTACAGTATATCTAAAAAAACAGCATTCCTCGTGTCTGTATCCTTATGCAACATTTATCTCTATTTATTAGTGTAGTCATGGTGGTTTTACATGTATTTATCATTCTTACCTAAAAATGTAACATTTCGGGGTGATGTCAGATTTGTACAGGTGTGTGTCACAGCAACGAATGATCTCATTCACTGTGCCCTTGTCTTGTGAGCCTTACTAAAATTTTACTTTGGGTCTACAGTCTGCAAACATTTTGTTACACAATATAGCAAAACAACTCAAAGATCTAAGTCTAAGCATCGAGAGAAAGCATCGAGAGAAAAGCTAAACAAAGAAAGGAACCATTGCTATATACAATAATATTTTTCGAATGAATACTAACTAAGATAAGCTGTCGAGACGTGAACCTTGCAGCAGGTTGGAAAGCTGTCCATACACTGGAATAATCTGTGATTATTTTTGGTGGAAATCTAACTTCAAATATTAAAGCTTCCTTCAGTAGATGATCTGTCTGGATGGTATATCTAGGTCTTGTTAACATACCAAATAAAATGTCAAATTTCTGTCAAGTTTAAAGCTTCTATAAACTGTTTAGACTGGGTGTGCTCTGGTCATATACATTGACCTTCACAGATCATGTGGGGAAGATAAAAACAGGAGGACAGAGGAACATTAGTCCACAGTGAGCTCCTTAGGAAAATTACATTTTGGGTCATTACTCTTGTAGTCAACAATATCTGCTTTCTCAACCCTTACACATGTTGCAATTACGCCTGGAATGCTTGGGTGGCATTCAGGAATTATTTGCAGAAGTGAACACAACTAAACATAGTTCCATATGATCTTTACATTCTGTGGACACTTCTTAAAATAAAGTAGAGTTCCTGGTCTCAATTCTTTCAGTTATTTTACTGTATTTTGTTACAAACTGTACTTTTGTTCTCTTTATTGCCACTCCTTAGTCCATCTTCCCACACCATGACCTCTAGTAGACCTTCAAGCCCAAGAATAACAGTATCTCACTTTTTGCTTCTTTCCACATTTTCCCACACACAATGCAACCCAGACCTCACCTTCAGCTCTCTGGAGACCACTTTGGAAACCAGTTCGATGACACAGCCAATGGCCATACGTGTAGCGCCGGCCGAAAGCAGCTTCTTCCAAATGGTGTCACTGTCCACCTGAGCAAACAGTCAGTAAAGAATGAAAGAAAAAGAAAGAAAGAAAAGAAAAAGAACCTATTAGTGAAAACAAGTCTGTGAGGGAGGGCTGGCAGGTTGACAGGCAATGTACAATAACATTAGTCTTCCGTCTTGGCCAGCTAAAAGACCCTTCTGGACATGTCTTTGCTTAAACTTTTTTTCTGACACAGACTTCTCCAATGGAAACACATTCCTGTCATGCCTCACTGCTATTGCCTGTTTAGATTTCACATTACAAACAGCATTACATAGGCCAGAACTGGCATACTTACAGGCCCATCAGACGTAAACCCACAGTAGTAGAGGTAATGTTCAGCATGACTAGCAACTGAAATCTGAATATCAGGATGCCCCAAAGAACAGAAATGAGCATAGCTTAGAGAAATAAATATGTGTCATGTTGTTAGAAGAGGGAAACATATCATTAAGTTCTCATTTGTTTTCATTAGTTTTTTAGCAGAGTCTCAAAAATTTGTGTTATTTATAAATCTATAGTGTTACTGTAACATCCATGCTGTCATAGTCTTTTGTCTGCATAATGCAACTTCGAAGGTTTTGATTTTCCTCTGTGGTTTGTGTGTGAACTGTGGCTATGGTTGCTGCTGTATTGGGACTGATAAACCACACCTGGTTCCTCTGCACCAGCAAATGGTTAACCTGAGTGTTGGATGGTCAGTCCAGTCAGCTGATGGGGGTGGCAACCAGGTACTCCTTTATATAACTCCCCAGTTCCATTACACCTTACTAGTGTCCTATCTTATTTGTCATATATCTGCTTCTATGCTATATACGTTAATTGGACTATTCTTTTGCTATTAGATTCTGTGCTTTTCCATGATATTGGATTTGACCCAGTTCTGTTTCACTTCGTTCATCTGTCTGTTATCCGTTGTTTGTTCTGCTGTGTCTGGTAATCTTTCCTGTGCACTTAGTGTAGAGATTGTCGACCAGAAGTCCCTAACCAATAGGATTTTCAAGGCTTGTTAGGTAGGTGACAAGGTTTGTGGGAGAGTCTAGGGCAGTGGTGGCGAACCTATGGCACGGGTGGCAGAAGTGGCACTTGGAGCCATGTCTATGGGCACTCAGACCATTGCCCCAGGGCAAAGTTCACCAAGTATGACCAAATCCACAAAATCTTCCTGCAGTCCCAGGCAATTTAAGAGATGCTGCTCTCGGCGCTATTTTAAAGTGACACTTCATTGGCTTTTAGGAACTGCGGGAAAAATGAGAAGGTGTTGACAGAACCGCAATATCTTTGGAGGTCTTCCTGCTGGAACCACCATTCATCCGCTACAGAGAGAGCCTGGAGAGAATCTATAATGAAGAACAGGTAGCAAGAAGTTACTGCTTAGAAAGTCATGTTGGCACTTCACGGCAAAAAAGTGGATTTTGCTTGTTGTTTGGGCACTCTGTCTCCAAAAGGTTCACCATCACTGGTCTAGGGCATGTGCCCCTTCTCTACCTTGACAGCTACCTATTTTATAGTTTATCTATGTGACCAACATGATTAGAAAGGGCAATAACAACAAAACAATACATTTTGTTCTAATTCACAACTACTTAATCTGTCAATAATAATTCTACAGCTGAGGACTTTCAGAGGATTGGCCAGCTATTTTATCTGCCTGTCTTACCCAACAGATGAATTGGAGGGAAAGAAATTATTATTTTATTTTTTAATGGACATCTACCACCAGTATCAAGTACTGTAGGCAATGCACACTAACATGCTGGAGTGATCCCCCTCTGGCAGGATCTACTCATTTTTTGGCTTCTTATGCCCTGTTTTTTTACAAAAAAAGCTTTCAAAATTAGCCTGAGGGGCTTTGGTTCCAAAAGTATAAATGGAGCCTAGAGCCCCTCAGGCTCATTTGCATGATTTTTAAAGCCTTTTTTCCTTAAAAACAAGGGCATAGGAAGCTTAAAGAAGAGCAGATTCTGCCAGAGGGGGCACACACCAGGGTACACTAGGGTAAGTTTTGAACAGGTTAAAGTATGCTAGGGGATATGATTGAACCTACCATATACTACCATACCACAGTAAAGCAGAATATGGCATTTTTGCATATGATCTATTACAATGTGCCAATAGATCTTCAGAAATGACAGTTTTGCACAGACTCCAGGCTGTTATGGCGATGGATCATCCCTCCCTGATAATGTCCCAAGGAGCAACGATCAAAGCCAAGATGGCAACGCCCATGCACTGCTGGCTGTTACATGCTGCCGGCATCTTTGCTGACAGCATGTTAAGGGTTAACGTTAAGGGCGTCAGTGCTGATTACAGGTGTTAACGGTGGGTGTTTGTTGCAATATGGAGACGGCTCAGCCCATGATCCATGTCCATACACCACATGCTGCTTGCTGACCTTTAATTATGTCGGTTTGCGACAAGGGGAAAAACTATGTTACATTTATCAACCAACCAGCATCAGACACAGTGACAAGCTTGACACAGCAGAAGACTGGTCTGATCCTACTTTGTAATGGTGTAAATTGTGTCACAATGATAAATCACACCTAATGGGTGGTGTCAATATTTGGCCAGATCCGTAGTGCCATAGTAAATTCAAGTTTGCTGATCAAATAATTTAGAACATTAAATGATTGAGCTTGGGGAAAACAATACTGGCCTAATGTATCTCCAGACAGAAACAAGAAGAGAATTATCCACAAAAACAGATGGAGAAGAACCTTGGATGCTAGTCCTCAGCATATGTGATAGGCTTCTTGAGCCGTAGTACTACACCAAACTCATGAAAATAAGTAAAATGGAAAATTAGCCAAAAGTTATTTTCCTATCTTGTTTGCTGCTAAAAAGTCTCATAAAAATATATATGCTTTCTTAAAGTCACCTGCTAAAGACTTATGGAAGCCAATGACAAGAAGGTTCTCACCCAACCCTATACAGTTGGTTACTGCACAGCCGTTTGAGACATGTTATGTATATTCTTGGTGCTAGATGATTTTTTATGTGTTTTAGACTGTTTCAAAATGGCCATGATGACAGTAAACCCCAATACATCCCATGCTGTTATAATTGCTAATGAAACATGAAGAACTCTCAGTGGTTTGCTATCGATTCCACAGAACTGTTCCAAATATTTTCAACAAGATGTTTGGCCATGAATGTGGAGAAAGCCGGTGCTGAGGATTGTATGTTTATGGTGGTCAGAATAGTTCCATTAGCAGTTTAGTGGTATCAAGAGTGTAACTGAGATTTTTCCAACCAAGTGGCATCAGAATATTTTCCACTCATTAAGACAAGATCATATCCGCCTATATCACTTTTCTTAGTAGCCATAAGAAAGGGCATTTTTTACTGTGTAGTCATTGAATATTAAGAAAAAGTTTAAAAACTATTGCTGATTTTAAATATTTGGATTTCATCAGCATAAATTATGGAAAATACCAATTTGCATATTATTGCTATGATGATTTATGTACATATATATATATATATATATATATATATATATATATATATATATATATATATATGTACACTCACCGGCCACTTTATTAGGTACACCATGATAGTAACGGGTTGGACCGCCTTTTGCCTTCAGAACTGCCTCAATTCTTCGTGACATAGATTCACCAAGGTGCTGGAAGCATTCCTCAGAGATTTTGGTCCATATTGACATGATGGCATCACACAGTTGCCGCAGATTTGTTAGCTGCACATCCATGATGCGAATCTCCCGTTCCACTACATCCCAAAGATGCTCTATTGGATTGAGATCTGATGACTGTGGAGGCCATTTGAGTACAGTGAACTCATTGTCATGTTCAAGAAACCAGTCTGAGATGATTCCAGCTTTATGACATGGCGCATTATCCTGCTGAAAGTAGCCATCAGATGTTGGGTACATTGTGGTCATAAAGGGATGGACATGGTCAACAACAATACTCAGGTAGGCTGTGGCATTGCAACGATGCTCAATTGGTACCAAGGGGCCCAAAGAGTGCCAAGAAAATATTCCCCACACCATGACACCACCACCACCAGCCTGAACCGTTGATACAAGGCAGGATGGATCCATGCTTTCATGTTGTTGATGCCAAATTCTGACCCTACCATCCGAAAGTCGCAGCAGAAATCAAGACTCATCAGACCAGGCAACGTTTTTCCAATCTTCTCCTGTCCAATTTCGATGAGCTTGTGCAAATTGTAGCCTCAGTTTCCTGTTTTTAGCTGAAAGTGGCACCCGGTGTGGTCTTCTGCTGCTGTAGCCAATCTGCCTCAAAGTTCGACGTACTGTGCGTTCAGAGATGCTCTTCTGCCTACCTTGGTTGTAACAGGTGGCGATTTGAGTCACTGTTGCCTTTCTATCAGCTCGAACCAGTTTGCCCATTCTCCTCTGACCTCTGACATCAACAAGGAATTTCCACCCACAGAACTGCCGCTCACTGGATGTTTTTTCTTTTTCGGACCATTCTCTGTAAACCCTAGAGATGGTTGTGCGTGAAAATCCCAGTAGATCAGCAGTTTCTGAAATACTCAGACCAGCTCTTCTGGCACCAACAACCATGCCACGTTCAAAGGCACTCAAATCACCTTTCTTCCCCATACTGATGCTCGGTTTGAACTGCAGGAGATTGTTTTGACCATGTCTACATGCCTAAATGCACTGAGTTGCCGCCATGTGATTGGCTGATTAGAAATTAAGTGTTAACGAGCAGTTGGACAGGTGTACCTAATAAAGTGGCCTGTGAGTGTATATTTATATGATTTATATATATCAAGATTCATTTCATCTGCAAGATTTGCATATTAATTTGTGTCAATGCTTACTGCAAACTGAAAAAGTAAAAACAAATTAATACAGTGGGGGAAATAAGCATTTGATACAGAATGTTGAGGTGTGTAATTTTTGGCTTAGAAACTGTTCAACTGTGAGAGACAGAATCTAAGAAATATCCAGAAAATCAGATTATGATATTTAAATAATTAATTAGCATTTGATTGCATGAAATTATTTGATGCATTAAAAAAACAGAACTTAATATTTGGTACAGAAACCTTTGTTTGAGATTACAGAGATTAGACCTTTCCCGTAGTTCTTGACCTATTTTGCACATATTACAGGAGGGATTTCGGCCGACAGATCTTCTCCAGATGTTACAGGTTTTGGGGCTATTGCTGGCCAACATTTAGTTTTCAGCTCCTTCCAAAGATTTTTGGGTTCAGGTTTGGAGACTGGATAGGCCACTGGGGGACATTGAGATGCTTTGTAGTTTTTTGAGTACTTTTCATGCTGGAAGACCCTTAAATGCCCAGACATCTTCAATGCTCTTACTGTGGGAAGAAGAAGGACAAAATTGGGCAATTTATGGCTCCATCCTCCATTCAATATGGTACAGTCGTCCTGTCCCACTAGCAGAAAATCCCCCCCCCCCTGCCAAAGGATGATGTTTTCACTCCTATACTTCATGGTTAGGACAGTGTTTTTGGATAGTACTCATCCTTCTGGTTTCTCCAAAAACTGTTGAGTTCAGTTGATACTAAAAAGTTCTGTTTTTGTCTCATCTGACTATATGATCTTCTCCCATGCCTCCTCTGGATCTTCCTAATGGTAATTGTTGGACTTTAAACAGACCTGGATATGTGCTGGCATAAGCAGGGAGACCTTGCATGCCCTGCTGGAGTCCGCAGGATGGTACATTCGTCACAGAGGTAATCTTTGAGACTGTGATTCCATCTAGCTTCAGGTCACGCGAGTGACCTTTCTCTGAACCATTCTTACTCCACAAATTGAAATCTTGCTTGAGCTCCAGAACGGGTAAGATTGGTAATCTTTGTGTTTCTTCCATTTTCATAAATTCCACCAACAATTGTTGCTTTATAACCAAACTGCTTGCTTTTGGTCTTCAAAGGTAATAAATATTAATTGCAGTTTCTAAGGCACAGAAAGTCAGACACTTTATTTCACAGTCCTGTGATGCACGGTCCTAAATAATAATTCAGAATAGACGTAAAATTATCCCTATATATGATCAACATGAAGCAAATACTGCACATTACATTTTCTTGTCAGCTTTTTATCATTGGATCTTAAAAGATGAACAATGGACAGAATGTTACCTGTACTAAGAGAAAAGCAAAACAAATGAGAAGCTGATGTATAAAAAAGTTAAAAATAATTTAACCACATTATTGTTTGGGCCCCTTTCTGTTACTGTGCTTTACAATGGGGCAGATTTACTTACCCGGTCCATTCGCGATCCAGTGCCGCGTTCTCTGCGGTGGATTCGGGTCCAGCCGGGATTCATTAAGGCAGTTCCTTCGACGTCCACCAGGTGGCGCTGCTGCGCTGAAGAGCATCGGAACGCACTCAAGTTCACCGGCCTATTTCTAGTGAAGGTAAGTGCAAGCTCCGCAATACTTTTTTTTGTTTTAAATGCAGCGTTTTTTCCGAATCCGTCGGGTTTTCGTTCGGCCACGCCCCCCGATTTCCATTGCGTGCATGCCAGCGCCGATGCGCCACAATCCGATCGCGTGCGCCAAAATCCCGGGACAATACAGGGAAAATCGGCGCAAATCGGAAATATTCGGGTAACACATCGGAAAAATGCGAATCGGGCCCTTAGTAAATGATCCCCATTATCTTGTGGTGTGGGGTTCTTAATTTTGTTGCACACACCATACCTATTAGCACAATAGTTTCAGTCATAAGAAGAATACATGTCTGTACCAGTAGGTAGTGGTCAGAGCATTTAGTGATGGCCTACTATAAGAGGCTTACAGGGGTTGTCCAGCCACTCACATTAAAAATTAAGCTTACCCCTATCAACAAGAAATGGGATGATGATGAGTGGGCTTCCCCCTGGTAGGATCCCCACAGAACTGAGGTCTGGTGTACAGAGCAGCCAGTTTCAAATTCATCTCCAAGGTGCTGACAGAAGTAGTTTAGCGCCATACTTGGCTATCATCATCAGTCAGACTGTGAATGGAGTGGCAGTACACATGTCTGAACCTGTCACCACTGGAACCCCCACTGATCAGCAAGTTATCCCCTATCCTGTGGATAGTGGATAAATTGTTGTGACTGGACAATCCCCTTAACAACTTGGTTGTTTTTTATGTTGGCCCCATACTCAATCCCAAACCTAAGGTGAAGTATGTTGTCTTTTTCAAATATTCGGGGATATGTCATTTTCAAGTGTTTAATTACTTTGATTAATTTTTCGTGTTTGTATTTGGTGAATTGATGTGTTACTGTGTTATTCTTGCTTGGTTCAATTCCAATAGGAAATAGGATGTAGAAGGGCGGAGGAGGTAGGCACGGGGTGTTCCCGCCCCATGCCGTTCTTTTGCAAAACAGAAAACTTTCGTTTGCCAACCACCAAATACAAAGACCTAATCCATATCCGGTGATTGCTATCATACACCGGTGCGGGGGCTGAGTGTAAACACTGAAATATATTGGCAGATGGAGACATCCTTTCTTGCCACAGTCTACAAAGCATATAATGTATACTGTTAAAAACAAGAGATGGGGAGATGCAGCAAGCTATGTGTTTCTATCCTGCTCCCTCCTGCTGAGTGATGTATAGTCTCACTGTAGGCCATTGGAGACAATGTGGGATGGAAACAAAGTATTGCAGTCAGGGAGGTCCCCAGTTATGGGGAAACACCTTGAATGCTGCTCCTCCCTCCATAGTTGAAGAGAAGCAGGGCAACGTGCATACGATGGGATATGTCCTTGCCCTCCATAGTAAGGGTATGTTGGGAATCCTCCCGACGTATCCTTAGAATGGAGTCACTAATAAAGCCGTGAACCAGGCCTTATTGCTAAATTCTGGGGTAAATGTGTTCCATGATTCAAAATAAGGATGTGGTTAAATTGACTGCTATTAGTGGAGTCTAGTTTTATAGTCCTGTTTATTACAAGTGTCAAGCACAGCCAGAATAATATGTTTGGAGCCTGCACTTACAGCTAATGGATAGAGGTGTCGTAGCATTTGGACCACACATATCTGATATGGAAGTCCAACTAGTTAATGATTGGGCCCTGAAGGGCATCTTTGCCCATGTGATGTATACTGGGGGACATTTTTTCCCGTCCTTTGCTATAGTAAAATCATTAGTATGGATGTGTTCTCAGTATCAGTGTGGCCATCACAATTATGAGGCATAGGTTGCAGAATTAGCATTTTACTTGAGCCAACAAATAACATTCTGCGGTTTTCAGGTTTTCTTGACAGAACCAACGATCATAGCCAACATCCTATATGAGAGACAGAAATTCTCTCCAAGTCCGACTCCTCCCAGCTTAGCAGAGACTGTGCCAAAGACTGGCCGTACAGCTCCTATCCACCGCTTCCCTGCCGTGCTCATTTATCAAAGGAGTTCACCATTAGACGTTGAGAAAATTCATAAACCACGTTTAGATTTTTATTCTACTGGCGCGGATGCAAATAAATTCTGGTCTATCTGAGGCAAGCCAAACTGATATCCTGACACATTGGCATGTTGCTCAACAAAATAATAAGTGCTCATACTCCGTGGTATGCTGTTTAGAACTTTAATAATGGTCTCCGCTTGACATTAAATAACAATCTCATCATTCAGCTTCGGAGTTTATAAAGCAAAGTTTACATTTTTTACATTTTTACAGGATATATATCAAAGATCTTTTTTTTTTTTTTTTGCAACTTTCAAATATACAGAATTACTATGGCCTGTACTATCAACAATGATTTTACTTCTTGCCAAATGTTTGTCTAAATGTACTGTAGTCTAGTCCTAAAGGATGAAAAGATCTGTTAGTATGAACGTCATGTTTTCCAGAGTTTCACAAGAAATTTGGTTCAAATTGGAAACGTTTTTAAGTTGCAAGAAGAGGGAAGGAGAAAATCTGGAAAAATCTTCTTATATAATCTAACCATATAAGCAAATATACAGAGTTAGGCCACATTCACAGGATCATTTGTGGGACGTTTGATGCCAGATATATGTCCCCCAAAGTCATCTATGGCACCAGGGCTCTGTACAGTGAGGACAACGTGTACTCACCATGCCGTGCCCACAAAAAAGATAGAGCATGCTCTATCTTTGGCCATGTGAATGGCCCTGCGGCACCATTTTCTCTACAGCGCGACTCCCGTATGCCCACCCTTATGCTGTGTTTGTGTAAATGTAGTTTAAGGCTGCCTTCACACAAATGTGTGGTTTCTTCAGTCCTGTATTTCTGTGCTGTATGAATCCTTATTTATCAGTATATAGGTGACAATCTTCATCTGTATGTGCACGTATGTCACCGTTCCATATAAAATACAGCGGGCTGGCAAAAGATGGATGGATGACTATTGGCTGGCTGACAGAATGCACCTCCCACTGGTTCTTGATACTGTACCTATATGTATCAGCAGCATACGAGTCACAAATATATGCAGCATGAGAATATAGGACATGCTCTAGATTTTTATTTGGCTCGTAAATCAAACTTTTGGCCAAACTAGGACAACCAAAAGATTATGTAAATTTAGAAAATTGATTATGTACATATAGGTAAACATGTCAAAAGATATCATAAACTTCTAATCCAGGATAAACCACTATCCTTTCTATTCTTTTACAATCTACAATGTTTAAATTTGTCCCATTGTTTATTGTTTTTAGACATTTTATGTGTCTCAATGGGGGCATGCCAACATGTGTGAAAATTTTTGCAAATAAAAGTCAACCATGAGATTGTATTTGTCAAAAGTGCCTAAAGATGCCCACTAATAGGGTTGAGTGAACCGGAATGGATTTCAGCTGGAAGTAAAACCTGTGATCAGTTCTGCACATGTGCGCTGTCACTGATGGCTTTTTCTGTGACAATTTAAAGGTAAGACTGTTGTTACTGGTGTGCATGAAAGTTCAGGTTTGGGTACTGGGACCCAAACCGAGCTTGGCGGACCTCATCTTGAACGGGTCCGCTCATCCCAAGCTGCTAACCTTCAACAGAAACCGCTATGGGAAGCGAGGTCTGGAAACCTTGGAAGTTCTTAGGAAAATGCTGAAGATCCGGCAAGGAAGGAAGGGAGGGAGGACGCTGGCCCTTTAAGGCAAGAAGAGCCGGTGCACGCGCCCTAGCAGCGGGAGCACGTGGCCTAGTCAGATGGGAAGCAGGCTCATGGAGAGGTAAGACCGGGGGCACCACGCCACATAGAGAGGCACGGGTGTGCCCGTGATCTGCGACAAGGATCGCAGGTGCATCCGTGACATGATGCAACTGAGCCTGAGGGGCTCCGGGCTCCATAGGTGTTAATGAAGCCTGGATCCCCTCTGGATCATTTCCATAGTTTTTAAAGCCTTTTTCTTAAAAACAAGGGCATAAGAAGCTTAAAGAAGAGCAGATCCTGCAGAGGCGGCACACACCAGTATGTCAGTGTGCTTGATGTCCTGTAATATCATCACCTTATATGAAGGTTGCTGATGTTACCAGAGCAGTTAGCTATGATATCTCTCATAGAGTTTGCTGCGGTTTCTATGACTTTGCTCATGCAATATACTATGAATGCTTTGATATCAACATCTTTCCTGTAGACTAACTGCAAATTTTTAACTGAATTCCACAACTGACTTGTAAAACATGCATAATCTCTCTGAATTAGCCCTTATCCAGTACAGTGACATATATAATAGAATTGCGCATATAAAAAACTAACTGGTTTTATAGGATACAAATGCAGTTTGACAGAGATTTAACAGCATTTAATGTCCATAATGATTTCTGCACAGATCCATTAAAGAGAGCACAGAGTTAAGTCTCAGCTCCTACTTTCTAATATTTTTCTGGGATCCCTTGAATAACATTGTTATTTGTTTTGGACATCCCAATGTGGTTCTTTGGCTGAGGATTGTGTTCCTCCTACACATTTCCTGTCTGCACCATCCTAGGCGACTCCAATATCTTTTATAAGGATTAATTCAGCTGAGCAAAAATCACAAGGCTCTTAACCATGAGAATAGTCAGTGTTTATGACTATTGCAACCAACATTAACTATTTAAAGCAAAAATATTAAAAAGTAGAATGAATATAATGTAGAATAGTCGAATTATACATATTTACAAATTTCAGTTTGAAAGAAGAAAATACAGAAGCATAGTAAATTCTGGAGTCAAATTCAATCCAACTTTATTAAGGAGTTGCCGAGGATTAGAAAATTGATATATGGCTGGAGGTATATTAAAGCAATAAACCACTTATACTTACGTCTCTTTCCACAGCCATCCAATGGCAATGCCACCTGTCACTTCCCTGTTGGTATACCTGATGCCAGTGGTGGTCCCGGGCCAATGTCACACTACTGCTACTACCTAAAACTGCTGTAGCAGTTGCATGCCAGTAGTCGGAAAAGCATTGCCGGTCTCCATATACAAACAGAGGTCAGCAGCAACGGGTGGCTGGTAAACGGGAGCAAGGAGACGGGTAGGTAAGGTTTATTGTTTTAATACACTCCTCAGCCATATTTTTACTAATCCTGTACAATCCCTTTAAAGTTAGAGTCAGTGAGTACACATCCACACAATAGGTCATTAATAATAGATTGTTGAGATTTGGATACTTGAACCCCCACTAATAAGCTGATTCCAGAAACCTCTGGTCCCATAATGAAAACGGAGGCAAAGTACAGCTTCATTCCCTGGATACTGGACTACCACAGGTACTGCAGCTGCCCCAATGCATTTATAGAAGCCGAAGTAACACAGAGTAAGAGTCTTGAGTTAACCCCTAAAATAGCTTAGTTCTATGCTGGTTCTATTATTTTTTTAGGCTAGTATTGTAGGCATAACATGAGGAAAGTTTGTATATGGGAAGAACCAACAAAGTTCAAAAACAGACAGTGCACATAATATTCAGAAATGTGTGGATCCCCCACACATTTACTGTTAAAGGGGTTGTCCAACAACACCCAAAGTTTGAGTTTTCTAATGGTAATGTGGTGAATGATGACTGGATTCCTTCTGGAATCCGTGGAGTCAGTAATTCCGAACCTAAGTTCTAAAGTTTCACCTCTGAACAAACCCCTCGTTCTTTTGAATCTGATTACCGTTAAGTGGCACAAATAAGTCAATGAGGTGCTATGGCTCCATTTGATTTGGGCCAAATCATTGGCCTCTTCATTGGCGTTTTACTCAGATGCCTTTCAAAGTTTACTGGGCAAAATAAATTTTACAGACATGTCATCTGGAGGAGATATGCACTTTCATCGACTGCTCCTAACCCAACTTTGCGCAGACATGGTCCCCTTCATTGAATGTACTTCATTCTCCCCCAAGCGACCCTAAATCCCCCTTATACTCCTTATTTGTCTTAGAAAGTTGATAGCCTACTCACGCTGTATTCTTCATGCAGTAGTTTGTTTCCTAACCCTTGTAACTCTTTATTTCTCAAGATTGTTGTGAATGTGTATATATATATATATATATATATATATATATATATATATGCGTATATATACTTCAGCCCTGCTGCACGCGACTGTCTGACTAACAGCCGTGGCGGAACACAGAGCCCCGGCAGATTGCTTCACCCTCCCACGAGACTCAAGCACCATCTCCCATGCCCAGATCGCCCTAACATCGCAGGGAGAACCTGCTTGCAACCTTGCATCTTTTGCCGCGTCACATCTGATGGCAGCCCGGGTCACGTGGCATTGTAGATGGACCCTCATGCAGGCACCTAGTCTCCTACTGTGTTGCACGCAACTGCCTGACTGGCAGCAGAAGCAAAACAAAGAACACCAGCGTATTGCTGCGGCCTCCCTCCGACCAAACAGCCACCATACCGAGTCACAGAGAGACTTGCTTTGTCTCATGGCTACAGAACATGTTGAGGTAAAGAGAATACTTCTAGCAGTAGCTATTTCAATTGAAGATGACAACCACAAAATGCCCAAATAAGGACAATCGATCTTGGAGTTTTCAGAAGTTGATGTGAATGTCTCAGAAAGCTTAGCGTACACCATACTCACAAACTGTGAGAAAAATATCAGAGAATCATGATCCTTTTATAGGTTTGGCCAAAAGCTGACTTTACCCATTACTTGATGTAAGGTTTGTGGATGTTCTGTACCCACTTGTTGCTCAGACATTCAGAGCACCACCTATTTCCTGCCCAGTCCACAGAGCACAGACATATAATACTTTTAAAAACATGATACAAGGACAAATCTTCTTTGAGTGTTAAAAAAGTTTTCCCAAATAAATTAAATATTTGTAGATTAATTATGCTGAAATCAATATGTTTGCTGAAAGAACCAAAGGCATCCAGGAGATTTTGTAAAGCCAAATCAGAGGTATGAAGTGTTGTCCCAAGACACTACAGAGTGCCAGGAAGCATAAACTCAATATCAAAACTACATTTTTTCACAAGTATAAATTTACTTTATTCAAATGTGGTAAGCGTTCAAAAACCTTCATAAAGTAGCAATTCTAAAATATGTGTGCATATTTTCACACTTTCTCTGGACCGTCCCCCAAAATATTTGATGAGTGGTAACACTAAGTACATGTAATGGATAAAAGGGGCAATAATGATAGACCACGCATTTATTTTTAACTTAAAATGAATGTAAAAACATATTTAAATTATTTTTAAAACACCTTGAAACCATCTTACAGTGGGTGAAATAAGTATGAATCGGCAAGAGATAGATCTAAAAAATCACATTGTATGATTTTTGAATAATTAATGAGCATTTTATTACATGAAAGCATTTGATCCCCTACCAATGAGCAAGAATTCTGGCTCTCTCAGTGCTGTTAGTCTTTTTTACAAAATGCTCCTCCTACTTATTACTTGTATTAATTGCACCTGTTTGAGCTTGTTTCCTCTATAAAAGACAACTCAATCAATCCCACTCCAACCTCTCCTCCATGGTCAAGACCAAAGAGCTGTCTAAGGACACCATGGACAAAATTGTAGACCTGCTTAAGGCTTGGGTGGGGTACAGGGAAATAGGCAGCAGCTTGGTGAGAAGACAACAAATGTTGGCACAATTATTAGATGTCACCTCATGGGGTAAGGATGATTCTAAAATAGTTCAGGAATTAGCCCAGAAATACACGGGTGGACCAGGTCAATGACCTAAAGCCGGCTGGCAACACAGTTTCAAAGATTAACACACTATGCCATAATAGACTAAACTCATGCAGGGCTTGCAAGGTCTGCCTGCTCTAGCCAGCACATATCCAGAACCATTTGAAGTTCCCCACTGACCATCTGGTTGATCCAGATTAGGTATGGGAGAACATCATGTGGTTAGATGAGACCAAAATAGAACTTTTTAGTATCACCTCCACTTGCTGGGTTCGATGGAAGAAGGATGAGTGCAACACTAAGAACACTGTGCTAAACGTGAAGTATGGGGGTGGAAACATTATACTTTGGGGTGGTTTTCTGCAAAGGGGAAAAGATAACGGCACCGTATTGCAAGTTTTTGGACAAAAACCTCATTCTCTCAGTATGAGTTGTGGCTGGGTCTTTCAGTGGGACAATGACCCAAAACAAACAGCAAGGAAAACCTAGGCACAACTTTGTATGAAGCATTTCAAGGATAGGATTGGACTACCGAGTTTCCAGACCTAAACCCCATCAGAAAAAATTAAAATTAAAGAGTAATGGTCATTTTAAAAAACTTTTCCTTTCACTGCTATTCAGAAGTCTTCCCCCTGCTGGCAGTGACTCCTTCTAGTCCACACTCGGATGAATGTGGAGTTAGAATATACATGTGAGACACACCCCCTCTCTTGCTGCTCTCAGCTGATTTCCTCATGGCTGCCAGGAGCCCTAACTAATGAAATAATAACACACTTACATTCTTATCTGTCACCTTGCTTTCCCTACACCTGTATATAAACAAATACCCAGTATGGTCTCCCCCTTCACCTCATGGCAGCAGGAAATGAGAGAGAGAGAGAGAGAGAAAGAGAGAGAGAAAGAGAGAGAGAGAGAAAGAGAGAGAAAGAGAGAGAGAGAGAAAGAGAGAAAGAGAGAGAGAGAGAGAGAGAGAGAAGAAAAAAATCTATGATTAGAACCTACAGCGTAAATTGACTTGCTGTGAATTTTAAGCGCTGTTTTCTAAATGTATTTCTAGCACAGCAAGCGGGTGCCATTTGATAAAACTTCATATACTTTGCTTCTGTTGAGTTGTTTTTTTGCTGAGCATGTTCTTCAAGATTCTTCAAGAATCACTGGAGCTCATTTACTAAGGGTCTTGCTGCTCACTTTCATCAGACTGTTCACTTTTTCAGGGATTACACGTCTTGCACAGGTATTTAAGAATAGTTAGAGGAATCAGAAGAATTATTGTAGGTCTTATGTACAGAAAATATTATGTGATTTATTTTCCTGCCAGGTGTGCACCACAACAAGTTAGCTCAATTATATTCAAAAGGGAAAGAAGAAAGATAGAAGGGAAAGTGGCAGTAAAAATTTACTTTTATTAATTGTTTTTAAAAAAATAATATTTCATATTAAATTAATTAGAATTGTTAAAAGCTTTTAACAATTCTAATTAATTTAATATGAAATATTATTTTTTTTAAAACAATTAATAAAAGTTAATTTTTACTGCCACTTTCCCTTCTATCTTTCTCCTTTCCCTTTTGAATATAATTCAGGTATTTAAGAAGTGTCTGCGCTGGGATTTTGGCACGAACCTTCTTTAGGTGCAGCTGTGCTGGCTTCCATGCAACACAATTTAGGGGGCATGCCGTCTGACGATCCCAATGATTTGGACTAACTTTCAAATTGTGTCGCAAGCACAAGCGTCGGATCTGAGCGGGGAAGCGACACATGTAGGATATCGGATCCGCAATCTTAGTGAATCGAGGCACAGTGCATTATAGATGGACAATGCACTTTCCAAGAACTCCAGCGGGAATGTAAGTATGCTGTAATGTAAAATGCTACACTGTACATTTTAACAAAGTTGTGATAAAATCATAATAACAATAAAAACATAAAAAAATATCTTTACACATTATACACAAAATGGAAGTCACCGGTTCTAATAACACAAATAGTAAGGGGTCTCAAAAACTTGGATTTTGCTTGAGAAACCTGTTTGAAAACCCCTACACGCTCAGAAGATAAATGGGATCAAGGAAACACGATTTAATGAATCCCAGACTACATCCAGTATTTGTGATTTGCCTCCTCTCTCCAAATGTTGAGATTTATTCGGTGCATGCCTTGTTTCATGCTGAGTGTTGTTTTGACTCTTCCTCAGCTCCTCCTTTCATAATGTAAAGATTTGGCTTTACATACCGTCGTTTGTTTTTGTAAAACTTGGCATTGAATGGTTGCCATATTATTTTTGATAAAAGTGGAATTCTCTGTCTGCAGGGCTTACCCCAGGGACTGGTCCATGAGACACAAACTTTTATCAAGGCATCTCCTGTTTTCAAACCCTGTATTCCCCCGATCCCTTACTGTACATGTCTTGGAGGATCGTGCACAGCTTGAGGGCCCATTTCTCATCTAAACAAATGCCATAAGCCCTTTTTACTTTTACAACCCTGTCAAGAAATAATATTGACTGCCGATGGTCATGTGACTGGGTTTGCCTCCTCAGAGCTATAACAGAGGTTCAAGATCTGTTATCAATTTCTTCAGGGTTGTCCAGGGAATTCTGGGGAGATTCAGATGCAAGTTATAAATGACAAGTCAAAGCCGCAGAGGCTTTTGAAGCTGGTACCCATGACAACATCAATGTGACAGACTGCCCTTCATTGGCTTTGTAGCCTATCGAAAATGAAAGAAGAATGCTGGGAAATGGCTTGTCTCTTTTTTCGCACAGAAAGGTCAAACACAAAGGAAAACGTATTGTCATGGGTGTGGTAATATGAGAGAGCAGATTCTTTTTAGAGAACACTAAGCATTTAAATTAGAATGAACATATTGTAAAGGATATAAAAACAATATACCTGTAGTATAAAATATACTAAGGGTCATATATGAAATAACGCAGACAAAGCTTAACCCCTTAGTGACCAAAAATACGTGTTTTACGGCAATATTGAGGAGTCTTACTCTCGGTTTCCTAACCTAAGTGTTGCATGGGTCTCCTGGGCAAGGTAGAAACATTGCTCAGCTTTCTGGTAAAAGCAAGAGGGTGATCCATTCCAGACTATTGAATCCATTAGTTCCTTTAGTAAACCCTGATCTCCAGGTGTAAATATTTTGTGAGGGAAGGGGCTCCATGTGTCCTATTGAACCCCCATGATGTTATTGCTGGGGGTCTTATTTCATTTGTATATGTCCCTCAAGAAATGTAAACCAATGCAGAATATAATGGCGCTATATAAATATTTTTTATTATTATTATTACAGACGGTCCCAGACATAAGAACCGACTTACAGATAACCCCTAGTTACAAAGCAAACTTCTGGATTTTGGTAAATTACTGTACTTTAGCCCTAGGCTACAATGATCAGCTATAACAGTTATCACAGGTGGCAATTAAGCTTTATTGTTAATTCTGGTTCTTATGACAATCCAACATTTTTAAAATCCAATTGTCACAAAGACCAAATAAAATTGGGCTGGGGTTACAATTATAAAATACAGTCGCGACTTACATACAAATTCAAATTAAGAACAAACCTACAGAACCTAGCTTGTATGTAACCCGTGGACTGCCTGTATTATTATCCACCTCCAAAAAGTGAAATAAAAAGTATTTTGAGTAATGCTTAGAATGATGGAACCAATAAAAGCAACAGCTCATTCCACAAGAATAAAAGCTAATAACCCACATAGGTCCGTAGGTGGCAAATTAAAAAATGGTAAGGAGACTTCATGTGTATGTGATTTTATTATGGAAATCTTGAAAAAAAAGGTGAACACTGCTAAATTTATCATATAAAAACTTTACAACAATATAATCAAAAAACCTAATAACTTTATTGCTGTTTTTTCTTATTTATCCCCAGAAACTGATAAAATGTAACCAATAAGTTTTTTATACCACAAATTGGTGCTTTTATAATCTACAGATCATAATTCACAAAGTAAACCAACTATTGCTTCAAAAAGTACTGCTCTAGGGGCCAATAGGATAGGTAAAAATATTTTTAGATACTTTTCATCTGTTTTTTTCCATGAAACACGCTGGTTAAACATTGTCACAGAGATGATACTTTAATGGAGCAGTGGTAACAAGTTTATCAGACTGATAGATTGCTTCATTGAATGCTTCATAAATGTGAACCTTAGTGTTGTGCAATGTTGTGCTGGGGTCTAGGGGAACTGGTAAGGTTATCTTTATGTTTCCTTTTTCAATTGTGTCTATTTCACACATATCAACATGGACTAAAATGATACTGCATAATAAAATCCTATAATATAACCATATTCACATTTATCCTTTATCAAAATTTAGAAACGTATATTTATGTAGATTATACTCTTTTGGGAACTGTTTTAATTACATTACAATATGACAATGACTTTATTTCATAAGTAGATGCGCACACAAGTTCGGAATATATGGCCTCTGAGTAGATAAGAAGACTATCAACTAATGGCAGCCGTAAAAGTCAAGAGGCATGACTGTAAGAAATTAGCTCTGCTCAATGGCATTTTAGACACTTCTTGTGATTAATGCAGAATTTTGGGTCCCATGTTTGGTCTTCATGAGATCTCGGAAATCTTTCCCACTTTCCTTAAAGCAGAAACTTTGGGTCAGTTAGATTATACTATGTAGATGATGATAGCCTTCAATGTTAATTCATTTAACTAATTTTCAACTACATTGTCTACCTCAACTTTTTGCATTGCACAGAGGAATCCCTCTATTCTAACAGCTGAACTTCAATCCACCACCTCTATATTGGATGCTTTCTGTATGTTTGTAACCTTTATGTTGCTTTTTTCTTTAGTGATACCTGATTTTTACGTATATAATTTTTCAGAAATGTAGATATTTTTGCTAATTTATTAAGCAAGAAAAAGTTAAATATCACATGGTCATAAGTATTCAGACTCTTTGCTCAGTATTGAGTAGAAGCACCTTATGACATAGTACAGCCATGAGTCTTCTTGGGAATGATGCAACAAGCTTTTCACACCTGAATTTGGGCATTCCTTGCCATTCTTCCTTGCACACCCTCTCCATTTCTCTCAGGTTGGATGGTGGACATTGGTAGAAGCCATTTTAATGTCTATTCAGAGATGCTCAATTGGGTTTAGGTCAAGGCTCTGGCTGGGCCAGTGAAGAATGGTTGTTCTGAAGCCGCTGCTTTGTTATTGAGCTGTGTGCTTAGGGTTGTTGTCTTTTTGGAAAGTGAACCTTTGGCCCAGTCCATGGTCCAGAGCACTACGGAAGAGGTTTTCATCCAGGATATCTCTGTACTTGGCCACATTCATCTTTCCTTCAATATCAACCAGTATTTCTGTCCTATGTAAAAACTGTCCAACGAAAACTGTATACTGGCTTCTGTTGGCACACTCGGCTATAAGGCTCTGACTGGTGGAGGGATGCAGTGATAGTTGACCATGTGGATATTTCTCTCATCTCTCAGTCTTGTTTTTTTTTTTACCTCTCTCCCCTAGGCTCTTTTTCCATGATTACTTAGTTTGGCTGGACTGCCAAGTCGAAGAAGAGTTGTTGTCATCCCAAACTTCTTTCATTTAAGGATTATGGAGGCCATTGTGTTCTCTGGAACCTTGAGTGCTGCAGAAATTATTTTACAACCTTGGCCAGATATGTGTCTTGCCACAATTCTGTTTCTGAGCTCCTTGGGTAGTTCATTAGACCTTGTGATTCTCATGTGCTCTGACATGCACTGTGAGTTGCAAGGTCCTATATAGAAAGGTATGTGCCTTTCCTAATCAGTTTAATTAAGCACAGCTGAACTCCAATTGAGGGGTAAAACTATCTCGAGGAGGATCAAAAGGAAATGGATAGCATGTGATTAAATATGAGTGTCACAGCAAATGGTATGTACTTATGACTGCCTCCACCCACTGACCCCACCCATGAATATGCCGGACCGTTGTAAGCTTGGTCCAACGTAGTGGATTGTTTCCTAGCTACTCTATCTGTTCCGATAAAGCCAGAGGTTTAACACTGCTCTAACTGAGGGATGGCTGAGGAGCTGCTTACTTCCGTAAAAGCAGCTAAAGTGTTTAAATGACCTGACAGGTCCTCTTTAAGCAGTTTGTGTAAATCATCTTTCTGTTCATTGACAGCTGAGAGATAACAGAACCTGATAAAGAGTCTAATCACTCAACTCTCTACACACAATCCCTGGATGGTCTCATCTCCTCAGAGGGATGGATGATCAAGGCAAATATTCTTTAGGTGGGGAAAGAGTTAATCATTAGCCTCCTTAACTGTCTGATGTAAATATATTTCAGAAGGCTTTCAGATACACTACAAGAGAGGAAAAATTACAATATTTGCATCTCCTCCATTCATTTCTGGAATAAAAAATAGCTTCAAAGATATAGTTACTCTTTAAATACAAACCATATTAACTTATACTTACTGGTAAAAATTCTATTCCAAAATTATTGGAATTTCTAAGTAATTTTTTGTTCCGTGTACTGCAATCGGTATAATATATAATATAGAAAAAATATTTTCATAGTCAGTAGGTGACCATGGAATTCTCTTAAAGTTTTATATGTCTTATGATCATCAAAACAGTGAAAATGCTGAATCGTTTTCAATACTCTTTGTGTTGGCAAGCGTCCTGTTGTAACTATTTTTAGTATTGACTCTACTGAAGCTCTGTCTTAGTATGCAGTGTACGACTGAGAAATGACACGAGGAAATCCGCATGTATGTCTCACTTATGTTTTAGTCATCAGGAGCTTAATAGAAATGTCATACTTATCCTAAACCCTCCATTGGTCAACACAGTGCTTCATACAGATGATTTCCTATAAACATTACTTGCAGATTTATGTGCTGAATCATTAATGGTTATGGAGAAATTAACCCATTCAAAGCACAAAACAATATGATTTTTTGGGGGGCAATATAAGTGAGAAAGCACATCACAGCACATGGGTTAGAAGCAGAGATGTCTAAATAAAGAGTGGCACTTGTACACCATAGTAAGGATTGTGATTTGAACCATTCAACAGTGAAAAACTGATAAATTTCAGATTTCAGTCAGACTTTTTGGCAGAATTTGTTCAGAAATTGCTTGTTTTTCATCTCAGCTATGAAGCAGGCTGCTTTCACACAAACACTGTAGAAATCAGCAGAATTCAATCATTTTCAGTCTGGCTCTTGTAGTGTTTGTTTTTTTTTTGTGTGAGTTTGATCCATATTTTTGAAAGACAGGCAATACCAGAAAAACCATGGGCAAAACGCACATGAGAATGCCAGAACATGCTGGTGCAAATATTGGTAAGCCAACCTAATAGACTTAATGGGGCACATTTACTTACCCGTCCCGTTGACGCCGCCGATCCGGAATATCAGACAAGGATTCGGAGCTGCCCGATTTACTAAGATTGTGCATTCAATTTCCTGCATGTGTCGCTTCCCCGCTGAGGTCCGCCGGAGTTCACCATCTTCTTCCCGGTGTATGTGAGTGCTGATCTTGCAACACAATTTTGAAAGTTAAATTCCGCGGTTTGTCTGAATCAGTCGGGCTGTCCGACGGCCACACCCCCGATTTGTGTTGCATGAAAGCCGGCGCCGATGCACCACAATCCGATTGCGTGCGCCAAAACCCCCTGTGACATTCAGGAAAATATTCGGGAAACCCGACAGAAATGTTTCCGACGGACCCTTAGTAAATATGACCCATAATGATGCAACTTACCTGATTCCCCTCACATATTGAATTACTTTTCTCTGATCACGATGTTGAGGATATGTATGTGATAGGGATTATTCTGTGTTAAAATTTGAATCAGTATTAACTATTTATACAGTATATTTTGGGGGTTACACACCAGACATGAATTCTCTGGCTCATTCTGGAATATACTCTTTTTAATTGATTGTGATATATGAATTTTAATAAGATTTAATAAAATATTTTTGTCATATGATGATGTGGAATAGCTCAATTTTTTTCTGGTGATTGATAATGTGATTTTTTTTTTGAGTAAATATATGGAGGGGTCAGAATTTATTGAGACCCAGCCCCTGAAAAAGTGCTTTGGGATGTTTTTTGTACTAATACCAGAAACTAATTTATGTGGTTTTGTTTTCTGCGGCAATGGATTAGTAATTTTTTTTACATGAGCATTGCAGGCTACATCACATGTAGGCAACATGTATATGGGATGCAAACAAAAGTCCTCGCATGGGCATGAGCCCACGGCAGGGAATTAGTACTAGTGTGCTATACATAGAAAAAACGGCTACCGTACATCTAAAATTCTATGTGCATTTAGCCTAAAAACTGACAAAATGAAAAATTTACAATATTCTCTGTGAAAATAAGTGATCAATGAATCCCTATACAGCAATGATCATTTCATATAAATGCAGTTGACAGGCAGATAATAATCAATGGTAATGACAGTGATCCTTGGCAGTAGTTGTGTCCCCTTTTTCATATGGCTCTTACGCTGCCATGCTACTGCCAGCAAGCAACTCCTGGGTCCTTGGGCATGTGTGCTACTCCCCTGTATGTATAGAGCCACTGGGGGGAATTCATTAAGACACCAGTCTTAAAAATAGGCTTTGGCCTCTCTTGCCAAGGTGCCGATCTATTGTGTTTTGGATCTTATTTGTTTGATCCCATATCCATTTCTTGACTTCAATTCTGTACTGTGACTTCAAATTCAGCTCTGTTGACAACCTTGAATGGCCCTGACTAGAGATGAGCGAGCACTAAAATGCTCGAGTGCTCGTTACTCGGGTCACACTTTTCCCGATGCTCAAGTGCTCGTATCGAATAACGAACCCCATTGAAGTCAATGGGAGACTCGAGCATTTTCCACTGAAAGAACACATTGAAAGAACACTGAAGAAGAACACATTGCAGATGTTTGCAGATGTTTTCACTGAATGAACACATTGAAGAACACATTGCAGATGTTCCGTACCTCTGCTAAGTTATCCGAAGACACGCGTGCCGAACAGTGTTCTTCACAATAGTATGTGAAGAACAATATGTGTGAAGAATACATTGCAGATGTTTCCATCCATCCATTTATACCATTCTCCAGTTTTGGTGTGATTTCTTTTAGCTCACTCAGCAGCCTATGCAAAGTATCAGAATACCTGAGGTCGTGTAAGAAAGGGAAACCTGACAGATGGTGCAGAAACTCGGGACCGCACTCGAGGAGCAGGGGGGCCACTGAAATTGGCATATCTAAAGTGTGATCAACTCCATTGAACATGGTAAGTTCATAGATTTCTTTGAATCTCTGTTTTACCTGTGTCGTGGGTCTCGTAATCGGTTGGTTGCACTCCTGAGCCGACTCATAGGCCAAACTTAATTGACAGGCCTTGGACTCTGCTGTGTGGCTTCAAAGATTCATAAGTTGCTTATAGTGTCACTGCCGACTCAGATTATTCTAAGACTTCTTCCGGCCAGGTAGTGCTGCAGTGGTTGGATTATTGAGATATCGAGTTGCACCTGGCGATTATATTTTGGTTTTGGGTAGTTGTTTGTATAGGCAGGGATAGTGAAGAGTCCTGATCCCTGAGTAATAAGAAAAGGGGGGGGGGGTTTGGGACTCCTCACTCCTCTTTGTACTGTTATTCAGGTGGTGGCGCCCATAGAACTGGTTCCTTTTGGAAAACCTAACAGGACTATCTCCATGGAATATGGGGGAAGTCCCCACACACACAATCCGCAAGTCGATAGCGCTGCACTTTCAATGTCCCAGTCAGTTATTCTATTTAAAGAATAAATGTAAAATGGGTAAGAGCTACTTTGGTTTGGGCAAAACCTTTTTGTTACCATTCACCAAAGCATGACATCTAAAGCTAAGTCTCAAGTAGCAAATCACAGATTTTGCTTGGTTTGGAATTTACACATTTTTCCAAATGTAACTTTCAGAGGACCTTTAGTCAGCATTAGTCATTGGCAAACTTGGTGAAGAGCATTATTTTTGGATGAGCATTAAAACATACGAGCAATTAGATTAATCTATCAAAACAACCAGAAGCCTTATGGAACCGAAATAACATTTTACCTACTTAAATTATAAGGTGTATCATAATATGGCATGTCAAAATTTGCCAGTGCAATGCAGTGTAAATATTTTAGCTTTGAGATCTTTGACACATTTTCTTGCAGAGGATGAAATATTTTTGGTAAACCGCTGTGGATGAAGAACGAGCGCATAACATTACAACAAACTGGCAAACGTAACTACTTTTCCAGATTCTTAGTAAAGTATAGCTATAATGTATTTGTCCTAATATTCAAGGATGAAGGTGGAAATTTGTGTTTTTGGAGCCAAGAAAAATTTCAAGGTATATTGAACATTACACTTGTCCCATATGGGACAGTGACAAAGTTCGGCCAAGATACTGTCATGTAATGAGAAGGAGAGGTCAGTGATATCTAGTGTTCTACATCTTTTGCTGTTACATTAACACAATGCAGAACGATCTATTGTTTCCTTTATTAAGTGGAAAATAGCCAGGATAAAATGTGATCAGAGGTCAATTTAGGACATAATCTTTCTCAGTTTATGCATGTACATTCGTTTGTGTCTTGATGAGGTTGGCCAAAGAAAAGCATTGCAAGCCTGACTGAAATGACCGCAAATATTCAGGAGAATGAGGTTTATGGGAGAAGAGTAAATGGCGGGTAAATAGAGCAATGGTGGTCCACTCATCCCTAGGTGCAAAATCTTCTACAACCCCTTTTAATATTATTCTAATCTTTCCTACGCCTGCTCCAGAGTGGAGGTTATTTGCAAAAATTGTGCCTAACTTGCGTTTGTGGGAAAACCGCTTTAAATGCTACTTTCAAAGAATCCTCAGGTAACACCTACCTTTATGTAAAGCCAAGTCATAAAAGTGTCTGAAAACTGAGGCATATGGCATTTTTGGAGAGTTTTTTTCTGCACACACTGCACCAGTACAAGTAAATCTCACCCAGTATCTATAAAAACCAAGTAACACTTTTTTGGTGTATATTTTGCAGTACATTAGACACAATTGTCTTTAATAGACTTCAAGTATTTTTGTAAATGTATGTGTAGCTATCACTTACTGTATGTAAACGTTATGTCCGATTCACTTTAACAGCAAGTAAAGAAGCTTCTAACAGCCAGTGTTAGATACCATCTCCAATCCTAGAGTGAAGTCTTCCTTGCAGAATGTGAGGATAAAAATAACAGATAAATAAATGATGTATGGTGGAATGCATAGCCCTAAAAATAATGTCAGCACATATTGCGGGAGTCCAGGTGCCCTGGCACTAGTTGAAAGGCTGACTCACTGTTGGTGTTGGCTATCTATTTCACTCATTCTGCCTTCCAAACTAACCACATCGCCTGATTCAGTAATGCGTAGTTTAGAAATAAACACACGCATGATGATATTATCATTCAGAGCTGGAGGATTAATGGCTGCATGACCTCTTTCTTTCTGGACCACACCTAGGGTTGTCCAAAGTTCTGTCATCTTGGGTTGACTTCTCTAAATATACTGTATGGGCCAGTAAGGAAGGATAATTATATTGTTCATAAATATTTGCTAGAGGTGAAACAGCCCGTGAGCTCATTGGATTCCCTAGTTTTACAAAATCATTACACCCCTTATATTTTATCTTTTTGTATAAACGTTAAAATTCTTCAGTACAGTTCTTCTCATGTCTTCTCAGGTCTCCATGGCTTTTCTTGATTCACATTATAGATTAAAGAAGCCTCAATTCCTGAATGATTAGGAAGAATTGATGACTTGGAATTCCTAAAAGTCTTGAGTTACTGTATAAATACAAGTTCCTTCCTAAAAATTAGAATTAATTTTAGCTTTTGGCACAGTTTAAGTTGTCACGTAACCACTGATTTTTCCCTCTTTTTCATGTTTTCTTTCTTTTTTTGATGTTTACAGTTATTATTTCATTTGACATTGTGTAAAATGGATGGAATTTAATGTGAACAACCAGTGGCGTAACTTGAAGCTGATGGGCCCCAGTGCAAAGTCTGTATCAGGGCTCCGACTATAATGTATGGTTTATAGTACTAGTCTTCTCATATGGGAAAGTGACACCATAAGGGCCCCCTAAACCTCTTGGCCCCAGGTGTGACCGCACCCCCGGCACCCACTCAAGTTACGACACAATTGTCATAATGTTATGAACAATGGCCAGATGAATGCACTGATTTTGCAGTGTGGATACATTCCTATCCCAATACTTAAATAAATATGTCACCAGCAAATTGGAAACCAACTGTTTATGTTAAATATATAGTTTTACTAAATGTACTTTGCTGACCCATCACAATAGGGAACAGGGGATGAGATTGTTCAACCTGATCTTCCAGAATATGGCCAATGAGGGACTTTCACAATGAATTCTCCATTCTCAGTTATTTGGCAGAGAAGGGATGTAAGCCCCTTCCCCTCCAGTTGTGCCATTTTGGTGTGATGAGGAGGAGAGCAAAATGGGAGTGGAAAACTAGCAGAGACTATAGCTAAAATCTCTGCCAAGTCAGATCTGGTCTAAGGAAGTCCAACCTGGCAGGTTTTTGGCATTGAAAATGCACCTAATTCAACAATTAATTGAATTAACAAATGTGACACAATTCAACAAAATGGGGCAGATTTACTTACCCGGTCCATTCGTGATCCAACGGCGCTTTCTCCGTCAAGGATTCGGGTCTTCCGGCGATTCACTAAGGTAGTGCGTCCGATGTCCACCAGGTGTCGCTGCTGTGCTGAAGTCGCTGTGCTCATGCGCTGAGTTCGCTGGAGTTCACCGTCCTATCTTGGGTGCAGGTAAGCACATGTCAAGCAACACTTTTTTTTTTCAATTCCACGTTTTTTCCGAATCCGACGGGTTTTCCGACGGCCACGCCCCCCCCTATTTCCATCGCGTGCATCAGGCAATCAAGTGCCTTCACATAGTAGCACAATCATATAATCTTAATTTTAACAGTTTTAAAGAATAATTACAATACACAGCAAACTATGAAGGTCTCAAGCATTTTACACATTGCATACCTGTATGGACATTGCCAATAGACCTCCATAGTAGGGAACCATAAAGTGCCCAAAGAAGTGTGCCAGTTTTTTTAATCACATAAGAGTCCTATAAGAGTTTTGTACAAAATCTGAGCCATAATTCACCATGGAAATGGGCCTAAAACCAGTTTAGTTACCCAACTATCTCAGTTTGTAAAATTACGGTATAAGATCCCATTCACCCAAAGCTTAATTCTGCTAAATCTACATTTAAGTAGTAAATTAGTCACATATTTAACTTTTAGTTCAGGAAAAGCTAGATAATATCCATTAACTGGAAATATTTTCCTCTTGCCTTTCATTTTAAGGAACAAAACCCCCAATGGACATATTTGGCTGTAGCGATCTTCTGGCAAATCTTACGTCTTCTTAATTTGTTCTGTTGATGGGATTCCCCATCTGATCACAGTGAAAATGTACAAAGTACTATATATTAATGAGCCGTTTTGTTTTTTGGCAATAGTTAAGTAGGCCTGTATGTGTGGAAAGGATAGATTTAAATGTTTAACTAAGTTTAGACTGTACAAATAAAAAATACATCAAAATGGAAGCTATCCGCCAGAATAAACTTTGGTGTCGATAGATCATAAATTTATGTGTGGGAATTGACTGGAACAATTCTTCATGGGGCACCGGTGTTTTGCTTGTTGGCACACAAGAGAGGAGGGTTTTAAGAACATCAGTGTCTTTAGGAACAAACCACTAAAACCAACAAAACTAATAAAAAAAATAACTATTCATTGGTTGTATTTTTAGCAGTTACATTATAATAAGTAGAACTAAACGAGTTAGTCAGCTTTACCATAGATTTTTTACATTGGAGCTATAAATGCAAGATACACTGATTTTAGATTAAATTAGCTTAATTCACACACTTCTCCAGGACTTTTCCCTAGCTGCACCAATTCTCTGGAATGTCCTTCTCCGGATTATCAGACTAATACACAACTTCCAAAGTTTCAAATATGCTCTTAAAACCCATCTATTTAGGCAGGCCTATCAGAATTGCTAACTGCATGAAATTTCAACTCTCTCTTTACTAACCCATCCTGTGTCCTTCTCCCATTTGTTTTCTGGCAAACACCAGATACCAAACTCCAGGCTTCTCTTCAGTCCCATTGGCCTTGAACTTTGTATATAAGATGGCAGCTCATGGCTGGTTCAAGTATCATCATTTGTATTTATTTTAATTATTCTATTCTGTTCACTTATAAAGACTAAATGGACCATTATACAACCTGTTATACCTCTTGTGTCACCCACTCCTACCATCCTCATAGACTGTAAGCTCTTGTGTCACCCCCTCATCCTCATAGACAGTAAGCTCTTGTGTCACTCCCTCATCCTCATAGACTGTAAGCTCTTGTGTCAACCCCTCATCCTCATAGACTGTAAGCTCTTGTGTCACCCCCTCATCCTCATAGACAGTAAGCTCTTATGTCACCCCCTCATCCTCATAGACGGTAAGCTCTTGTGTCACCCCCTCATCCTCATAGTCTGTAAGCTCTTGTGTCACCCCCTCATCCTCATAGACGGTAAGCTCTTGCAAGCAGGGCTCTCATTACTATTGTTCCATATGACTATTTGTACTCTGTTTTGTCTTATTGTATTTGTATATGACCCCTATTATTTGTAAAGTGCTACAGAATGTTGGTGCTATATGAATAAAGATTATTATTATGCAATATATAATGTTAATATAATGAACATGGGCATAATTGCAACAAAAACTGCCTTCCGTCACATTTATTAATGACTTTTAGACCATTTTTGTCCCTTTTCTAAAAATGGGTGGGGTCTCTGGGGCCATGGCAGTTTGCTAAAAACGTCATTTTGCCTAAAAAATTAGGGTGGGGGGTGTGCCACACTAAGAAAAGCAGGCCTAAAAGTAGAACTTACCAATGATGAATCTGTTGCAGCAAAAGACTAGTTTTGTGGAGGTCTGCATTTTCAGACTATGCAACACATTAATGAATACCCTACAATGAGTTTCTACCCAAGTTTTGTCTAAAACTTATTATTACAGATAGGTTGATTCAGACAATGCCAAACTGTGGTTATAAGGGAAAGTCCATATTGCCTTAGAAGCTTGCTCTAATGACATATCTTGGTAAAATATTTTCGTAAAATTTTTTTGATAGGTTGATACCGGTTCTGTAAGAACCTAAAGTTGGGATCTGTGTAGGCCTGTAGTAGTTCTCCGACTCACAAGTGACATCATGTCACCTTGCTTGACTAAGCTGGAGCACAAGAGAAACCAGGGCAAGTCCTTAAAAAAAAAATCAGTGATCCTTGATAAGTCCATTTCAACAGTTAACACCGACAATTGGTACAAGCAATTTAACCGACACAGCTCATCACCAGTCACTGAAGTCCATCTACTACTCCTTATGGAATAAGATACGATTCCAAGTCTTTCTTTAAAATGTCATCCGCAATAAATAATAAAATACAATACACTTGGAATAACATTTGGAATGTTACACTTTAAGCTGATATCTACAATGCAGAACGTGGGAAGTCAGGCCTGCCATGAGGAGAAGAAAAACTATAAATACCCACAAGTGCACCTGTTGATATTTTGGCACAGCCCTTCAATGATAGCAATGATTTACAAGTGTGTGAATGCACCGCTTCTGATTTATCAGTTACAACGGCTGTCACGATGCCAACATAACCTCAAGTCATCCAGTAAAAAGAGAGAGCAGGATGAATGTTCAGCTACTGGTGGTATTCTAAGCATTTAAATCAGTTGATCCTACAAGAACAGTGAATTTATCCTGCCTATTAAAAATGGTCTTTAGGGAGTCCTACCAGTCTCTTAGACATGCTTGACAGGCTGGTCTGTGCCTGCCTGAGCTAACATGGAAGCAGCGGGAGAAGACTGTGCTCTGGAAACAGACTGGGCTTTTTCTAATCCCACAATGCCAACTGTATCCATCTGAGCCCGGTAGATATAAAATTGGTTGATACGCTGAGGGTCTAGGGGCTACAGTTGCCAAGAATATAGCACAGTAGAAAGTAATATGAGAGGGGATCAAGTAAGACACTGGGAGAAACATGTCAACAAATTAAGTTCATTGGGTCAGACCTGTTATAAATGGTGCAAAAAAAGAGCCAGAGACTCAGTCAATGAATTAATTCAACAGATGTTTTTACACTGACACTTGAGAGTCATCAGGTCTGCAGAATACTAGATCATGGCAGGAAACCTGTCATTTCTCACAGTCTGAAAATAACATGTATTTGACCTGAATGGCCAAAACTTCTGAAAGAAATGGTTTATTAAATACATCACAATTTGGAATGATCTTGAATGAATTGTAAATTCGACAAACCAATAACTTCTGTCAATCTATAGTTTGTTAGAAAAAGAGGAGCTACTGTTTATTAGGCTACTGTGTTTGGAGCTGTTTTTGTTTTTCCACATCTATATTCATAGTGGCCTCTGCACCAGGCAGTAGGGATGTCAGAGAGCCCCCCCCCCCATTCTAACGATATGCGGAGGTCAGAATAAAAGAACCTGCACCTACTAAACTTATATGACATATGATGGGGATGAGGGATCGGCTGCTGGTGTATGTATGTACTCTATACCATGACACAAACTAGGTTTACCATTAGGAATTGCATTCAGTAAATCAGATCTTAGACTAGTTTCCCAACATAATCAGAAGATCACACAATCCTTGCAAACATACTTCCCTCCTGAATATGGAAGAGCAGACCCATTCAAATTCTGGTATGCAGGCATTTAAAAGTTAACACCACCACCAGTGGGTTTTAGCACTGTGGGGCGTGTGTGTGTGTGGGGGGGGGGGTAGTAGCCAAACTCATGTAACTCAAACTTCTCGATGAAGCCTGTTCAGCAATGTTCAGCATCGACCTGAACAATGTAGCTCAGAACCATTTATTACTACTCCTAAAACTACATTGTTTTTAAATAAATGCATGGCATGGGTAGACACCTGTAGACTGACTTTTTTTACCTTTTTAAAAAAATAGAAATTAATAATCGAAACAATTCTATTGCAACCATGCAAGACATAGATGACACTCAATGTCGGTGTTTTTAGCCAACCTCTACTGTAGATAATAAATGGTAACCCAACCCAATGGGCATCCACATACCCTAAAAAGTAGGGTGTTTAGATTGCTGTTGCCTCAATGCAAAAAGTCCAATCGAGTCTGGATAGAACACTTTTGTACTGGCCTGAAGACTATTGACTTGAAGAAGATATCATTCTGAAGTCAAAAAACATCTGCTCTTTCGTTTTTACAATTACCGTATTTTTCGGACTATAAGGCGCACATAAAAACCTAAGATTTCCTTAGAAATCCAAAGTGCGCCTTATAGTCCGGTGCGCCTTATGTATGAAACGTGCTCCAGGCCATGGCAGACCAGCGCCGCAGCTGCGACCCTGCATGGCCAGCATTACTAGAGGGGGATTCGGCAGTGACTGGAGGAGGCAAGGCGGAGGAAGGCAGCGGACCCTACTTACATAGGTCCCCGCTACCGGAGACCCTTGACAGCAGATCTCCAGCGGGAACTGCAGACCACGCGGCACACAAGAGAACAACAGGCGCCTTAGCGCCACGTGCACGGACACCCTTCTCCCTGTGTGATCGCTCACCTCTGCTCCCTGAGTCCTATTCGGGGTGTGGCTCACCTCTGCTCCCTGTGTCCTATTCGGGGTGTCACTCACCTAGGTATGCACTCGGGTCACTGCTGTGGAGAGTCGCTTTAACAGAGCTGGATGCGACCTCTCCGCTCGGCATCCAAACCATGCCCCCGGACCCCCTTCTAACCCAAGCAGCCACCAGGAATCTGTGCCTTATAGTCCGGTGCACCTTATATATGCACCTAGACATCGTAGCTGGCCTTTATTCATAATGGGCCTTGTAGTCTGGTGTGCCTTATAATCCGAAAAATACGGTAATTGATCTGACCCAAAGTTGGACCACGGAAGGAAGCAGAAGCCCCAGAGCCGTGTACAACACAATTTTTAAACTTCTACAAGATTTTCATTTTAATTTACACAAAACTTTTGGAGAAACCATTGGTTTAATGGTGTATAGTAAGGAACTTTAAAGGGATATTTACCAGTTACCTCTTGTTCAAAAATTTACCAGTCAACAATTATGATATTAACTTACATAGTATGGACCCATTTCTATTACACAGTAGCAATATGAATATCTGTCTAACGTGCTGAGTGTAAGTGGACACACACACATTCACCCCACACTCACGACTCTGACGCCCTTACTCACAAACATTTATATATATAAATAAAAATACGGATGAACGGTCAAATCAAATTTACATGTATAATGTAGACTGTAGCGCTAGAGCCACAGGATGGAGAGATACATAGGGCAGATAATTCTGATGTTTCCACCAGCATTCAGATTGGGACGTCATCCAGCTTTGGTCTGTTAGGATGGTAATTATATTCCGGATACTGAGAAAACAAGTGGTGCATGTCCACAATAATATTGCCAAGAGGCACAGTATGTTTTAACAAATTCTTATACTGACACATAATACAGTTCATTGAATCAGAACTTTGCAAGAAAAACTGTAAGTAAACAAGTTAACAGCAACTTAACCGGTGCTATAAAGTAGTAGTATACCGGATATTGTATATCCATGTTTGTTCCCTGTTCCAGATAAGCAAAACTGTGTACATGTCATATACAAACAAGACCACATTAACCGGACATCACATATGTTAACATTTACTATGTGTTACATCTGGATATTTTACTACTAGATTTAAAACTTTTATGTGGTCTACTATTTGGGCACCTGAATGGGCACTGACCGGACAACGATGATGATATAACAGTCATGAATGTTAATGTTCCATTGCTCTTATCACATAGAATTACATCTAAAGTGAATCTTTAAGGAAATTTCTTCTGTCCTACATAAGGGAAGAATATTATAGAGATATGGAAACTCGTCTCTGTGAAATATGTAGGTTTATACGATTTGGAGCAACATCAGTGTTAACAGGACTCTTAGTAGAGACATCAGGAGTCCAATTTACCCAGCCTATACCTAGTTGATAGATTTCATTGTATTACTTTATGTTGTTGGAGTAATCAGGACTCTCAGAATGTCCTTACAAGATGAAATTTATGGCATAATTCTTCAAGAGAGTTTTCCAGCTTCATAATATTGCTAACGTTTCTATAGGATACATGATTGATCGATTTGATAGATTTGATCGATCACTCAAATCAGTTGGGTTGAAATGCAAACCAATGATCCAATTTTGGGTTTTATATTTCCTACTGTTGAACTATTACTAACCGTTCTGTACACTATACAGAAATCTGTATCTGTATACACAAATCTGAAATACTTTTTTGTTATAAATTTTTTTTGCGTTTATTGTGGAACCTAAATAATATATAAACTTTTTTCTATGTAAATATGCATGCAGCAATACCACATTTATAATTTTATTTGCAAAAAGATATCCTCTTTGGGAAAAAAATGTTTTCTATCATTGCCTTCCAAGGACCATAACTTAAATTTTGTAACTTTGTTAGGGCTTATTTGTTGTATAAAGACCTGTAGTTTTTATTTCTTCACATTTTGAGTTTATAAATCTTTTTGATCTCATTTAATATAATTTTTTGTGAAATGGTTGATTAAAAATATCAATTTGGGCATTGTTTTTCCTTTTTAAAAACTTTTTTTTTGTGGATGAATGGTATAATCACTATTATAGTTTTTTCAACCTGGGTTTGCATCAGTGTGGAAGTAAAAAAAATGTGTGATTTTACGTTTGTTGTGTTGGTGTTTTCATTACTTTTGTAGACTTTATTATTTTTATAGTATTCTCTCACACATAAATTACAAAATCATGAGATAAAGTAGTCTACCCCTTTAAAGTAGCCCTGGGCACATTTACTTACCAGTCCCCGGTGCGTTCCTGGATGTGCATTGTCAGACGAAAATGAACTGTGCTTAGATTCACTAAGATTGTGCACCCGATATCCTGCATGTGTCGCTTCCTCACTCAGGTCCGCCAGAGTTTACCTTCTCCTTCCCTGTGTACGTAAGTGCATTGAATACAACATAATTTGAATGTTAAATTTGAATGTCCAAATCCTTCAGATCGTCCGGTGGCTCGCTCCCCAATTTCCGGCGCAGCTACAACAAAATCCATTCGCGGGCGACTCAATCCCCTTGTAAATACCTGTCAAAGCGGCGCAAATCCCGAAAACATAAGGAAGTCTGACAGAAATGCAATCCATGGACCCTTAGTAAATAAACCCCATTGTTTTTCTTTTTTCCATCCTGTAATATTCAGTGGGGCATACATGGCCGTGAAGTCTCTGTACGCCTGCAATCAGTTGGATGTCCTTTACTTTTGGAAGAGACTTCCTAGTTTGGTCTTGCACTAGGCTTCTTGACATCAGACATTGGGGCAGATTTACTTACCTGGCCCATTCGCAATCTCTGCGGTGGATTCAGGTCCGGCCAGGATTCACTAAGGCAGTTCCTCCGCCATCCACCAGATGTCGCTGCTGCGCTGAAGTCCGCCAAAGCCCACTGGAATGCCCTGAAATTCACCGGCCTATTCCTAGTGAAGGTAAGTGCAATTTTCGCGACACATTTCTTTTTTTAAATGCGGCGGTTTTTCCGAATCCGTCGGGTTTTCGTTCGTCCACGCCCCCCGATTTCCGTCGTGTGCATGCCGACGCCGATGCGCCAAAATACGATCGCGTGCGCCAAAATCCCGGGGCAATACAGGGAAAATCGGCGCAAATCGGAAATATTCGGGTAACACGTGGGGAAAACGCAAATCGGGCCCTTAGTAAATGATTATTGATTGCCCCATTGATTATTTGAGGCTTTCCTTAGGGCTCACAATCTAATCCACCTACCAGTATGTTTTGGAGTGTGTTTTTGGCGGAAACCGGAGGACCCAGAGGAAACCCAAGCAAACAAACTCACTACAGATGTTGACCTGGATGGGATTTGAACCCAAGACCCCATCACTACAAGGCTGTAGTGCTAACCACTAAACCACCATGCAAGCGATGAAGATCCTGGAATGCTCGCCCTTGTACCACATTCCTTTTAAAAATCCAGATCCTAAATCAATTTAACCTGATATTGATAAACTATCCGAAAGATAAACCTCTAATTTTAAAGAAATGCAAGAGCTTTTTGACTTGAAAAACCAGTCAGTATTTTCTCATACGCTTAGAACTTCTATTTCTGGTGCCAAAAGAAACCTGATGACTCCATGGAATATAAATTCTAATTACTATATATTGTTTAAGAAAAATACATGACATCAGTTTTCTCCACGACACAATGCATCCTAACAAGGCATACACACAAGCATGACATGGATTATTAACCAGAAGTTACCCCCAAGACGGTGAAGCAAACAGAAATAAAACAGCAAACAATGGCAATTTAGTATAATTTTCTACATGTCCTTGATGAGACAGCTGTGGTAAGACGCAGGTTTCCTGCCTGCCACCTCCTATGTCAGCGCTTTACTACTTGAGACTACACAGATGAAGCTCCCATCCTATTTCCTTATTCATAATTTCCCATCCGTCTATTCTTCCTGGTGAATATTAAACTTTAAGGGCAACTTGCTTGTCAGGTTGTGTATGGGACAAATAATACACGTGGTTCAGACTATGAATAATGGGGTTACCGAAGGCAGAGTCTTGTTGCAGCAGTTGTACTTAATGCCAGAGGGCAAACGCTAACATCAGGTCTTGCTTAGACTCACTGTCATATCTTGTCATATCTTGAGATATTTCTATATATTGTCACTATTTTTTCAAAGTTGTCCTGCAGCATTTCATCAATAATTTGCTTTCCATTCAGAGAACATAGCAAAAGTCCAAACACCCCTGACATAATACAGGTTCAGACTTTTCATGAGAGATATGACCCAGAAAGTAAATGGATCGTATTGTCTATTGTCTGAACGTTTCGTCAGTTGCACAGGAGAAAAAAATCTACATTATATTAATTGATACTAAGTTGATACTAAAAGATTTTAGTAAGAAATATAAGTTCCCATATTTCCCCTCAGTAGTGATGAGCAGATCCAGTAAAATCGCAAAAATCTGTTTGGGTCTGTGTGTCAAATATAGGCTCGAACCCCTCCAAGTAACTGTTTAATCTGCTGCGGCCGGGTGCACTACACAACGTGATTTTGGAAAGGGTCAACACTCATGGTTTGGTTTAGGTCCTCATAACACTAACTCTAAGAGAGTCACACCTACAAAACTACTATGCAACCACATTGTGTCAATGTGATATCTACCGATTTAATATTTTTTTTTATATATCTGTTTCTGCAAGTTATTTGTTCCAGTTTTGAGCATGTGGCTAGCTCCATTTCAGTTGGGCCACCTATATATCAATCTGTACTAGTTTGTGTTTAATGCTGTTAATTTTCTTTTACATGTCCACAAAATAAAGACTTACAAGATAATAATGTGTACTTATCTCTTTTTCACCCACCAATTTAGCGCTGCACCTTCTGCATAGCTCCGGTCGACAAGCCAGGGTGCATCCTGCTGAATACCTACAACATATGACTGATCAACCACTTGTGGTACAACAAAGAGTGATAACTGAGTGGGCAGTTGCTGGAAAAAAACAAGGTAGACTGCATGTGGGGAAAATGAAAAAAAAATATGTATAAAAAAAGATATAAGGAATAACGAGGAAACCCCTTTAAAACAAATCTACTACCAAAATCCATCATGATAAACTAAGGAGACTTACCCACAGATCCAGGCTCTGTGACTGTGGCAATCATCTTATATTTGTTATCTATGGCCTTCTTCCTTCGATAATCAACCTTTAAAATTATGCTAATGAGTCAGAAGCCTCCGGAGCCCTTGTATTTAAATGCCAACATCAATCAAGAGTGTTTCTGATAGGAGGTTGAGTTGTATCTGAATTCCTGACTCAAATTCCGGTTTCAGGGGACCCAAACCCGCAATGTTCGGCACAGACCCAAATATTGCAGTTTGGGTCCGCTCATTGTATATATAGTGGTTGAAATATTTCTAATATCATCTAGGTCCATAAAACAGTGGGACCCACAAGTCCCTTTCATAAATATCATCATTGATGTCTGGCAGTTTGAGTAATGTAAGTACTTCAGATGGGTGGGGATTTATGATACAGTTTACAAGACAAGCCTTCTTTCCCTGTCAGAAACTTAATACCAAAAGTGGACCAAAAGTGAATGTATAGTCAAGAAGCAGAAGGCTGTAGGGTAAGAAGTAGCCCCAAATGTTTTCACAGTGCATATCCATATGGAAGAGTCTGCTAAACTACAGTAAATAGCAGAAGTCATCTGTGTACAAAAGGAACCTAAAAGTTTCATGGTGGCAGCTACAACATACAGTACAGTACATGCAGATATCTCTAGGTTGCCATGTTAGTGAAGTTGTCTTATAGATATGCTATTTCTATCTTGGGGGTTGATTCCCTCGTTTTAAAGAACCTTGCAATGAGCCTGGACTGCATAGATGGGTCACATAATCTTGCTGAAAGGTATAGAAAGACCAGTGTGTACACATAGACCTCAAGGAGAACTTTTGCACCAAAACCCCAGTTTTCAGCTCCTCCCCTAGTGGCGGTACACTGAACAGACAAAATGTTATATAGTTGTTTTTATAAGGTTTTTATTGCTCTCAAATTTACAACACAATTAGGAAGGGGGACACAGGAAACACAGGAAACAGAAATATGGATACACAGACCCACTTTCAGGATCAGACAAGAACAAAACAAAGAATAACAAAGAGATCCATTCTTCCGACACAGCTTTTTACGATACAGAAGATGTGATTCATCGATAATTGTCGCGGAGGAGCTGAGGTGTTTGGATACCTTCACGTTTTTAGAGGGGAAGGAGCTTGCTTGAGAGGCCTAGTGTCTCTCGACACTAGGCCAACTGCCCCTCGAATATTCTCTGTGAGATGCCATTTAGTAAGGGTCAGGAGGTTAGGGGGCTCATTAACTGTTCAATTTCCCGCCTATTGAGAGAAAATTTGAAGTACCCTTGTTACATTCAGTTTTAATACGTTCAAGTTTATACAATAATCATCTTAACTAAACAAGTCAAACATGCAACAAACCTCTGGGAACTGCACTTTAGGCCCTGCTGACTTTATGAGGGCCAGAATAGCTGATTGATGTGGGGTTCAGATGTTGGACCCCATCTAATCATATACTAAAAACCTACTCTAAAACGGGGTTATCATTTTGAAAATTGCAAGGTTGAAAACCCCCTTTAATAAAGTGTTAGCATGAAAGTTTGACAAATATCCATGGAGGTCTCCACTTCTACTACTCACTGTTTCCTCTCTACACATCATTTCTTTTCATTCATATTTGGCTACCAATGAAATAAAGTAAAAGCAAAGATCTGTTTTGTTGCAGATTTGTGAAGCAGAAAACATTAGGAAATATATATTCCAGGGGTAAATGTTCCATGAAATTTCTATACAATTTAACAGCAAAATGTAATGGGCCGTCGGCTGAGTAAATTATACGATGCGCTACATAATTATGTTACCTGTTACAGAAATCTGGAAGAATCTGCGGTAATTAGATGCTTCATTGATATTTATAACATTACATATATCACACTGTTTCTGTAATAACTATGTTAGACTATTTTACTTAATTTCAAAACTTTTCATATCTTATATTTCTACACATGTACCCAAAATTAACTCTTCAGGTTTAACACGAGGTTTAACACGATGAATCAATCTATTTGTGGACTCGTAAATTCAGTACGAATCTAGAGAAAGAAAGATAACACTGCCACTACCCAACAACGGGCCTTGATCCACTAGCATAGGATCAGCTTACAAAGCAGCCTACTAGATTAAAGTCATATAATAGCAGCATAGCTGCAACTGAGCCGCACTCACCAGAATATGACAAATATTACAATATTACAATATTGCAAATAATACAAATTACTTTATTAAGCGGTGGGGTAAAGCATATGGATGCCAATCAAGGCAATGCGCTATTTTACAATACTTTGCGCTTCTCCTAGCTTCTAACTTTAGGGTTGTAGTTACTAACCCTAAGACTAAATCTTATGTAAAAAATTCCCAAAAAAAGATTTTTCATTAAAAAAATTCAGTGTTTAAGAGAACTACAAAGGGTTATATACCAATTTCCAGAATAACTAGAGCAACATCAGTTTGGACTGTTTCAATTTGGACCCAAACCTAATCTCCTAAAAAATATCTGGAAACTTTATCAAGATTAGCTTCAATGAAATTTCCCAAAATTTTTCAGAAGATTTATTCAATGAGGCTTCGCCAATTTTTTGAGATCATGGCCACTTTATATCAGGAACCTGCACACTGAAATAAAACTTCTGACAATGAGACAATATTTGGAAACATTAACCCCATCCACTCACTCAAATCAACATTATTCATAAACACTCCGCACAAAAGTTAGTTTCTTCCCGGGTTAAAAGGAACATTTGCAAAATACCTTCTCTCCCTTAATTCCTTCAAAAATGCACTGGATAATTAAATTAAATTACACATTTTTATCTCAGCAAAATCAAGAGCGTTTCCTTTCCCTTTGTGTTTACTTTCCTGCAGTAGCTGACATCAAAATGTTTTCTGGAATTCTCCGGCTAAATAAGTTATGCTTAACTCAATATCTAATATAAATAGCTCCGGGGAGATCCAGCAGTACAATGATAAAAGCTGTAGTTTCTTCTAGTAGCTCGCCACACTTTGCTGATATTGTATTTCTCTAATCACCAATCTTTATGTGCCTTCCTGACCCCGAGCTCTCTGTCCAAATAATTGTGTGTTGCTATCAAAGGCCTGTGTCACTGAAAGAGTGAATGGCTTTCATTTTTTTCTTACAAAACTTCCGGCACTTGGCATCTGCAAAGAATTAACCCAAGTAGACTTTTTTTTTCATGCCGCCTCCTGGTCAGAGCCCCATCCAGTGGAAGTTGCATTTGCTGGAGTGAGGTCACTGTGGTCAGAAATAGCTGGACACTGTCATTTATGTGAATTTTTGACTGTTTTCTTAAATTAGCTTGGGTTCCGAATCATGAATTTAATACCCACATTGCACGACGTCTCTGGATTTTCCGTAGGCAACTGTATCATTTATTAAAAAAAATATATCAGTAATAATATAAGTTAAATTGGGTAGAAATAGTCACATGAATATATTCCTGACTATATTGACAGGAATGTAGTTTTATGAAATGGACATTTTGGGCCAAAGATAATCCCTATATTTTATACTCTATGGGGTACATTTACTAAGGGACGTGCAGCGGTTTTCTGTCGTAATTTGCATGTTTATTTAGGTGCCAACTGCTTCCACAGGAATTTAAGAAGTGTCTGCACCACAATTGTGTTGTACACAACCCTTTTGTGTTGCGGCTGCCCTAGTCTTCATGCGTCACAAATTTCTGCACTAAAGGGGGCGTTTCTGTACTCAGTCGGAGCGTGCCCCAGATTTAACATGCAAAGTTTGAAAGAATTTTGTTGCACACCCAAAGTTAAAGGAGCGCCAAAAAAAGAGTGGTGCACTCTGTCGGAGCAGTGCAGGGAGCGCCAGATTTATGAACTGGCACCATAAATCCTGAATCTGGCGACCCTGCACACTACATAGGCAAATTGCACATAGTGCAGTTTACACTGTTCTTAGTAAATGTGCCCCTATACAGGCGGTCCCCTACTTAAGAACACTCAACTTACATACAACCCATAGTTAGAAACGGACCTCTGGATATTGGTAATTTATTGTACTTTAGTCCTAGGCTACAATAAACAGCTGTAACAGTTATCACAGGTGTCTGTAATGAAGCTTTAGTGTTAATATTGATTCTTATGACAACCCAACATTTTTAAAATCCAATTGTCACAGAGACCAAAAAAGTTCTGGCTGGGGTTACAATGATAAAATATACAGATCCGACTTACATACAAACTCAACTTAAGAACAAACCTACAGACCCTATCTTGTATGTAACCCGGGGACTGCCTGTATATCTATTTAGTCAATCTCATATTTATCTTTTGTTGATTCGCTCATATGCTTAAATTATTTGGAAAAAATCTTTATTGATATAGAGCTATCATATTCTACACTTTACAGATCAGGGGTACATGTAAAGACAAAATAAGACATTACATTATAATAACATGGTTAGTTAAAACAATTATAATTAGGACCCTTCTTCTAACAGCTTACAATGAGGATATTTTTTTTACCACTAGTGTTGAGGGGACATTATCCCTGATCTTCATTAGAAGTTCTAAAGCCTAGTTCATCTCAACATTTCTCTGCAGTTAACATCCGGGATCGGTGCTAGCAGTTCATATTGGGGACGATTGTTGCTTCTTCATGATCATTGATGACATACACTCACCGGCCACTTTATTAGGTACACCTGTCCAACTGCTCGTTAACACTTAATTTCTAATCAGCCAATCACATGGCGGCAACTCAGTACATTTAGGCATGTAGACATGGTCAAGACAATCTTCTGCAGCTCAAACCGAGCATCAGTATGTGGAAGAAAGGTGATTTGAGTGCCTTTGAACGTGGCATGGTTGTTGGTGCCAGAAGGGCTGGTCTGAGTATTTCAGAAACTGCTGATCTACTGAGATTTTCACGCACAACCATCTCTAGGGTTTACAGAGAATGGTCCGAAAAAGAAAAAACATCCAGTGAGCGGCAGTTCTGTGGGCGGAAATGCCTTGTTGATGCCAGAGGTCAGAGGAGAATGGGCAGACTGGTTCGAGCTGATAGAAAGGCAACAGTGACTCAAATCGCCACCCGTTACAACCAAGGTAGGCAGAAGAGCATCTCTGAACGCACAGTACATGGAACTTTGAGGCAGATGGGCTACAGCAGCAGAAGACCACACCGGGTGCCACTCCTTTCAGCTAAGAACAGGAAACTGAGGCTACAATTTGCACAAGCTCATCGAAATTGGACAGTAGAAGATTGGAAAAACGTTGCCTGGTCTGATGAGTCCCGATTTCTGCAGCAACATTCGGATGGTAGGGTCAAAATTTGGCGTCAACAACATAAAAGCATGTATCCATCCTGCCTTGTATCAACGGTTCAGGCTGGTGGTAGTGGTGTCATGGTGTGGGGAATATTTTCTTGGCACTCTTTGGGCCCCTTGGTACCAATTGAGCATGGTTGCAACACCACAGACTACCTGAGTATTGTTGCTGACCATGTCCATCCCTTTATGACCACAATGTACCCAACATCTGATGGCTACTTTCAGCAGGATAATGCGCCATGTCATAAAGCTGGAACCATCTCAGACTGGTTTCTTGAACATGACAATGAGTTCACTGTACTCAAATGGCCTCCACAGTCACCAGATCTCAATCCAATAGAGCATCTTTGGGATGTGGTGGAACGGGAGATTCACATCATGGATGTGCAGTCGACAAATCTGCGGCAACTGTGTGATGCCATCATGTCAATATGGACCAAAATCTCTGAGGAATGCTTCCAGCACCTTGTTGAATCTATGCCACGAAGAATTGAGGCAGTTCTGAAGGCAAAAGGGGGTCCAAACCGTTACTAGCATGGTGTACCTAATAAAGTGGCCGGTGAGTGTATCTATCTATTATTGATGATATTATCTGATAAACTGTGATCTTTCTAGAGTCTCTATCTTTCTAACTATCTACAGTCTATCTATTCTCAGTATTTATCAATCTATTATCTACTATCTCAATCCAAATGTATCCAAGTAGCCCAACAACACTGTATAAAATATTGGTGTACTCCCAAAAGAAAGGACCACTAGCTCAATATCAAAAATTAATAGCTGAAAAATGAATTAATAGTTGAAAAACAGAGATGGAACTAGATTTACATGGAGTGTGATGCTTTAGCCTTAAATTGAAGTTGAAGTAAATAGGTTCTGGATCTGTAAGTTATATGAGGCCATTGGACTTGGTCCTTGGAGTGGATCCCATACCATGCCATTTGTTCCCCATAGAATCTTATTGTGAAAGAACTTGGATGGAAGCCACAGAAACCCCAATGAATACCACGGAATGGAATGCATATTTGCTTATTGATCAATCAATTTGTTTACTGTATGTGACTAACACTTTAATATCTCTGGGGAGGATAAAAAATCTGGAGTTATACATTTTTGTGGGAGAGAAATAGATAATAATAACATCTTCTAATGTGGTAGCGTGGTCTACCATCTTCTTGAGGTTCCAGCTCTTGTACAAGATTTGCCTGCCCATAGCTTACTTCCCCAATGGCATCTCATTTGGCCAAAGCATGCTGTCCATTGTTGGGCTCTGCATTACAAAGTTGCTGAAAGGCAAAGTTTTTCTTAGCCTATCCTGTAAATAAATATTTGCATATTTAATTTCCCCTATTGCTCCATAATAATTTCTATGCCTTAGCCATAAAAATGTGAATTTGTGTAAATTCCTAATTTTCCAATTAATCCAACTTTTTCTCGTTTTTAATACACTATGGAGTCAATTTTTAGCAGTGCACAACGGTTAGATACATTCCTGATGAAGCCTATATATTCATATCATCCCTTATTGTCTGGATACATTCCTGTAGAAGACTAGGGATTCATCTTATCACTTATTCTATGGATACATTCCTGTAAAAGACTAGGGATTCATCTTATCACTTATTGCCTAGATACATTCTTGTAGAGGACGAGGGATTCATCTTATCACTTAGTGTCCACCCAGTAGCTTTGATGAAGCAGGAAGCCCCATTTAGAGATTGCCAGATGAGCCATCAGAATAGACATTGACAGAGGAGTATCATTGGGAACACAGTTCTACACGATGGAGATTTGCCACTAATCCAAAGTAATTTATCTTTATTATTAAAAGATAACAAGGCTTTGAAGGCCAAGCCCTGTTTATGCGCACAGTAAGAGCTCCTCTAATGCAGTTTCCTCTATTACTTTTTCTTTTTTAATTAATTTATGTATGTCAAGATCAAGGGAGCCTATCGTAGAAGATGAACGCCAGGACACGCAAGCCAATAAATCACTTCTATCCAGCTCATATCCAGGACCCTGTAGATACTTTACAGAGGAGATTTACTTTTACCTCCAGTCATTTTAAAGGGAGTTCTCGACTTGTCCATATTCCTCCTTTAAAATGTTCTGTCATGTGCCTCTTAACACTTCTTATCAAGCCCCAGCATCAGAATCTGAAATAAACCAGCTCTTGACCAGTTCTTGACCTCTATGAGCTGTGAGAGCACCTTTCTCTTCTGTCTTATATCTCATTAAAGTTTAAAGAAAAATGAGGCAGAAAAAAAAATCATTATCAGGAAACCCAAGTTAACAAGTGCGGTAGAAGGCGACTCGAATATTGAAAGGCAGAACACAATTTCACTTCATATAACAAAACTATAGACGTCAGATCTTAACAGTCTATTATTCATAACAAGCAAAAACGTCACCAGAAAATTCTTTTTTAAACTAAGTTTTTTAAGTGAAACTTTTTTAAAGGAATCCTTCATGTTTTTTTTTTATTTCATGCAAACAATTCTGGCCACTTATCCTTATAACACATTAAATCTTGCTGATTCAGTAGGATTTTATTTTACAGAAGTCATTTACATTAAAGGGGTTGTCCAGGATTACAAAAAAGTTGATATATGGATGGGGGGTGGTGAGAGTAATGGATGTTTTAAAAGGGCATTGTGGGCAATGTATTACAGTAGCAGTATAATAGTTGTATAACAGTGGGAGTGTAGTTAAGGTAACACAGTGGTGGTGTAATGATAGTATGAGAGCAGCAGTGTGGGTGGATGTAATACGGTGACAAGGTAGTGGAAATACTACAGTAGCAGTGTAGAGGGTGTATTATTGTGCTGGGGTAATGGTTGCTTTACAGCAGCAGTGTGGTCGGTGTAATACAGTAACAGTGTAGTGGAAATATTACAGTGGCAGTTACTGGATGCATTACAGTGGCCGTCTAGTATTACATTTGTAGTATGGAGGAGGAATTACTGTGGCAGTATAGTGGATGTATTAAAGCAGTGCTCGCCAAACTTTTTGTATCTGTATTTTGGCTGCAAAATCAGGGACCAGGTCAGGTAACCTCCTGAAATGCCCAGTGGCAGCCTCCCCTCACTAGTAAAATATCCAGCAGCATCTACCCATTAATGAAATGACCACTGCAGAGACCTCCTTTAATGAAATATCCACAACAGAGCCCCCCTCCCTCGCAAATGAAATTTCCATACCAGAGCTCCTTTTTAATGAAATATCCACACAGAGCCTCCTTTAACCAAAGGTCCATAGCAGAGCCCACTTTAATAAAATGTCCCCTTCTGATGTAATATCCAGAGCAGAGCCCCGTATAATTAAATGTCTACAATAGAGTCCCCATTATTGAAATGTTCACAGTGGAGTCCCCCTTAAATAAATGTCTACAGCAGAGCTCCCCTTTAATACGAAACACCCCTATGTCATAGTGTAAGCAATTGGGAAGGGCACATGCCTCTGCCTGCTTTGCCAGGAAGAGAATAAGATGGAGCCATGGGGAGAAGAAGCCGAAGGTAAGTATAGAGTATTTTTTTACATTTAAGCTCTCTGGTCCCAGCCCATGACCAGGAGATCTTTGGTTGGGGACCGCCATATTAAAGTGCCAGGTTAGTGAAGGTAACCATTCAGAGTGGCTAATGAGGTGGGCGAGAGGGTAAGATATCCCTGTATGAGGACAATGTTGTCATGATTATTCAGAAGGTGATTAATAGAAATGTTATTGATTTGATTAATGAGTTTGGGTCTTTTAAAGGGCTCAAGAACAATTGGGAAACAACAGTTCTGTTGCCTTTGGATCAGGAGATGAACCTCACAGTCTTGAAAAGTGATGGCTCATTCAATTATCTGGGAGTTTAAATCTCTGGCAACACTTGGAAGTTAAATATAAATCAGTAGGATGCGGCATAAAATTTCAGTGTGGTTGAAGATGCCCTTCTGTATCTCTGACCAGGTAGGATTTTAAAAAAATTTATAGCATTACGGGTGATATAAATGGGGGTAAAGAAATAGCAAGAATGAAGTTGTCTGTGGTTTCCTTGTTTATTGGATATTTTATTTCTGTACTAATGGCTGTCTTGGATACAATTGTAATTGTAGTGGCTTCTCAAGGACGATGAAGCTTAGTGTGGGGAAGAGCAACCATTTATTCACATTACTAGAAAGTTGGAAACTTTTAAAAGGTTTCCAAAAGTGGGTTTACTTAATAAATGTTCGGAGGCTCTAAAAATGTCAAGATTTGGAAATTTTTCTTATACTCCTATGTGGGATAATTTTCACTTTTGTGAATTAAGCTCTATATCTGTCATTTTTGGGTTCCCAATGGGGCTAAGTATCTTTCACAAACACGTAACTACATAGTTTTGGGGAAGTTAGGGGAAACTTCAAGATTTTGGAGTCAGGTTTTTTGTTCTGATTCTACCATGTTTATCATTCTTACGGTAAGAATGAGAATAATCAAAGGTTACAGAAAGTTGCACACAAGGGTGTTGCTTTTATGAGATTCACGAAATTACCAAATAAGACGATTTCATGTAACTGATGCTATGTCGGAAGAGGGCGAGTTTCCATGGGCGCAAATATAGGAGTCAGTTCTTGATATCATTTCCATTTCCATTGTTTGCATCTACAACAATTAGATCAGCATTCTTCTCCCTGCATTGGTATCCCATAGTGTTTTTTGTACTGATGAGTTGACATCATATTTTTTGCTTTTTTTTCTACATATGTTATTACTTGTTGCAGGAAGTTCTAAACAGGTGGGCACTCACGGTATGTTTCTGATTTTTCAGCGTTCTTTTCTAATGGATTTTCTTAAATTGACATTATGTTCTTAATCCACATTTTGTTATACTAATTTGGAAATTTGGCAGTTGAATAAAGTAAAAACAAACAATTTTGAAATGATTTACAACAGTTTTCCAGATTTCTCACTTTATAGCACTTTTCACCTCTTTTCTAGCTCATTATCATAAAAAAGTAAAGGTCAGCATAGTCGAAGTGGACATATGTTTCCAGTAATCGGAAACAGAGTAGTTCACTTTTTCAATCATGGACATATGCTTAGCCACAGAATTGGTCTTGTGTGTCCCTGGTGGTCAGTGTGCCATTTACTCTATTAGGATGCACTTTTAAGGTCATCCCAGAATAATTGTGCACTGACACTTGTAAGGTTAAGCCAAAAACCCAACTGATCTAAAATATGAGAAGAGCCAGTAAAATCCCAGTAGGCTTTACTGTTATATAACATGTTTTGGCTCTGCGTTTCATTCTCATTGACTGAAACGCACTCAGAAATTCCACACATCATGCATTAGAAATTCCATAATTCTGTTTCATTTCTGCAGTTTGACTTCTGAAATGTTTTTTTCTTCAAAATGCAAAAAGCAAAGTCTATAATTTATTACAGCGCCAGCAATTCAAGATGTTATGCTTGGAAGATTTGCAAGCATTTGGTTAGCAACATTCCAGAACTTTCTGCTTTCATTGGCTACCAGGTTATTACCCTCAATTTCATTCTTTAAATCTGTGTTTAAAAACAGTTTAACAACACTTTGATTTTGTTTGAGAAGCAGTTGTGTGTTCTCCGTGGTAAGGGGCTGTGAAGCTTGAGAGAAAAACGTATTTTTTGGAAAGTCTTTATGTTGGTGACAAAACCAGATTTCCAAGTTCATGGTCATATTTCATCGACTACATTGGCAGCAAATTGTAAAAACGTAGTTAAGACATACAATGGCTTAAAAAGTAATTTTGTGCTGGTTAAGGAGACATTTTTAATATTCCTTTTTATATTACAAAAGCATTGTCTACAGTAGAAACATTAAATTGCCATTTAATCTGCCAATTTCCCATTAGCTTTTTTATATTAAAATTTTGTAATTCTTTTTATGGAGGACGCCCATTGGAAAATTTCACAATTGCTCAATTCAGTAATAAATATTGCCAAACGTTGCATTTACCATATTTATATAAATAGCTTGTAAATAACTAACAACATGGGTTTTGTCTTTTAACATTAAAAATAAGGATTAACAATGTAAAACACATGTTTCAACTAATATAACACACATGCGTTTCATGATGTGTTCGTACAATAGAAACGCATCATGTGACCAAAGCCTTAATATACATCCCCCCACGGTCTATATAACCCCCACAGTTTATTTATAATCAAGCATCCTCCCCAGTTTATATACAGACCCCAACCCCACAGTGTATACATAGTCATCCACAGTCTATTTATATACACATCCCATCCCCCCTGTGTATAAACAGCCCACCCAAGTCTATTCACATGCAGTCCTCACACCCCACAGTATACATACAGCACCCTCCAATTCTATTTATATACAACTCCTCCCCCAAGTCTACTTATAATCCCCTATGGATGAGTGGCAACTTGAGCCTCTCTGTTCCCATGCGCTGTCATCTCCTCTTCTCCTGGCTCGTGGCTACTCTGTGTAGGTACGTGTGCAGCCACTCTTATCTGTGCCACTTTGCATATCAATGGGATCTTAAAGGACTTCCTCTAATGAATGTATCTCACTACATGTGTGCCAATGCTACAATGGTAATATCTGATTAGTGATGGTGTCAGGTATCACCATTCCCGAGGTCATCATCATCAAACACCTTAAAATACTTGTTTGTGCAGCATACTATTATGTATAATGTGTTGCTTCCCATGTATACTGATATACATGATACAAATGAAACCCAAGAAAATTTGTGTGTAAGCAACAATATTTCGTATCTGGTTAAACCTTGGCCAAAACCATTTTTCTCAGCAAAAGTTTTCTTTCCTCCTCTCTTCCACGTCCTCCGAAAAGCTCAGCTAAACAGTAAAATGACCACAACCTTGTGTCCCTTAAGCCTATTTTCAAGGTGACAAACCTCAAAACTTGTCCATGAATTTATCTATTTCACCTCATCATGAATTTTTTCTTATTTTTTTTCCTCTTATGTAAATACTTAACTCAAGACTCAGCTATTACTAGGAATCTTTTAATGCTCTCCTCACCTCAAACCGTTGGCTACTCCTCCAAGAACTAATTTTTCTTTGTAGCCACAGAGCACATACACCACCCACTAAAAGACAAGTAACATTTTGGCCATAATTTTACTTTATAATACATTCTCTAGCGTTTGCTTTCATATTTCAGGCCAGAATTACACCACAGGACAACCCTTTTTGACACTTTCATGTTTTTTAAGATTTACTGGGAAAATTTTCTCTGTTTTTTCTATTCAGGGCTATAATAACATTAAAGTTTAAAGACAAAAGAAACTTCCTGAATAAAATAAAAGGGCTATTTTTTATTTCTACCTTAAAATCCTAAAATAAAATCATCTAGAGAAAAATGGAAAATGGAAAAGAGGGATGAAAACGTGTGGCCAAATGTTTCTGAAAAACTTCTTGAACTTCATTACTTGAACTAACTTCTAAGTTATTCTATCATTTCCTTTCTGCTATTTGTATTCATGCTCATTTTTACAAGGATCACAAGAGAGCACTTTTTTGATCCAGAATGAGAATAAGGAATAGGGGCTTATCTATTATATAATATACAGCGCTACTTCAAGGTATTTGGGACAGTTTTTGTAAGAATGCTGCTGGAAAAAATAGTTGGCCAACCGAACTAACGTGATTCTTGGGGGATTTATTTAACAGCTGACACTCCGCTTTAACAGCCACGATTGGAGATGTCTCTAATCGTGGGTGTTAACCACTTACATGCCATAGTCAAGCATGACGGTGGCGTGTAAGGGACTTACCTCTAGGGATCAGACTCCCCCGTGCTGCTCTTCCAATGCTCTTCAGGGCAGCCCCAAGGTCTACGAAGCACCCTGTGGCTGCCTGATGTCTCCTGCAGTCAGATCCCTTTCGGGTCTCAATGCAGACTGTTAAAATTAAATTTAATAAAATGACACAAATACACCCCCTCTCCCCCCCACATATTTGGTATTGCTGAGTCCATAATAACCTTCATAATAAAACAAAACCATTATTGGACCTGCACAGTGAACGCTGTTAAAAAAACTAAAATGTTAAGAAAAAGATGATTTTTCATGAATTCCCTTAAAAATGCTCTTAAAAGTGTTTAAAAAAGTAAAAATTTGAAAACATATAAGTTTCAGCACAATTACTACCTGAGGACACCATATATAATTTATTCAAATGAGTTTAAAAACAGTATAGAAAAGATATTAAAGCATAATACACATATGATGTGGTGTAACTAAACAGTACTGAACGTGCATATATTTCTGTACTGTGATATACCAAATAGGTGCTTTATGCAGACCCTGATATCGCAATATAAACAGTGTAAACTTATTTTCTTATTGCCATATAATGTTACATCTCAATACTGTTTTATGCAATAAACCCCATATTTTCATATTTTTTGATACAGCCCCCTAATTTATTTACTGCCCTATATGCAGCTCCTTCCCCATTTGATTATATAAAGTTCCCATATACAGCCACAACCCCCTCCCTCCAGGACAACTATAACTATATAGCTAAAATATCCAGACCTCCCCCCTGCCCCTTCCGAACTAACAGATCTCTTCAGCAATAAGAATTCTATGCCCCCCTTTAATCTCTCAAACCATTCCCCAACCCTACACTGACTACCAAATACCTATTTGTATTCCATGAAGAGCAAGTAGTCTGCTGAAGCATGAAGTGCAGCGGGGCTGAGACGGAAAGGAAGGAGGGAAAGCATCGGACACTTTCTATGCACCAGATGCAGCAGAATTAACTGCGATGCACACAGAGATTGTCTGCAACTGTGACAGGTACACACTTCCAGCCGGTGGTGCTGCTGCAGCAATGCTAAGTTTCATCAGCGTCACCGACTTAACATTCACCATTTTTATGGGGGTTGGACTACCGAGGGCCCCTGAGAAGACAGCAGCCCTGGGCGGTCGTCCATACCACTTATATGAGGATAAGATAAGATAATCTTTTATTAGTCCCACAGTGGGGAAATTCACAGCGTTACAGCAGCAGAGAGGGTACAGAGAGTGAAGTACAAACTATTACAACAATAATATTAGGGATAAATGAACAAAAAGAAAAGTACTCCATGTGCCCCCCATTACAGAAAATATATCCAATAGAAAGAGATGGGCAAATGACCCAAGTTATTTTACACAAAAAAATCATAATTTTATTGAAATATAAGTCACACAATTATCCAGGAAACACAATTAAAACCACTAAAAAAGTGCACATCGAACCTAAACACTGGGGCTGCGCCCAGGTCCAGTAACCCTATATCCTCCTTAGAAACCCCTCAATAAAGGACCCCTTCGGACACTTCTGACTGTATGTCTCTAACACTCTCGTTCTGGTGACTGTCTCTGGCAGTCTCATTCCAGCAACTGTCTGTCTCTGACATTCTCATTCTAGTGACTGTCTCTGTCTCTGACAGAAGTGTATGAGAGCAGAACTGCTCTAGTAGCCCATGGCAACCAATCAGAGCTCAGGTTTCCTTTGAACTCTGTTTATCAAACAACTGTTTATTAAATTACAGCTTATCTCTCATTGGTTTCCATGGGCAACTGTAACAATTTTACCCTTAGATAATCTCTCGCTATCTCTGTATCTCTATACATCTTACCTCACACATAAGCTGTCTTCTACTCATTGCCTATAGTAACCAGTCACAAGTCAGAGCTCATATTAATGACCTGTGGCAGAACAGCAACCAATCATGGCTCAGCTTCCAACTGCCGCAGCAGCAGCAGCAGACAATGGCTCCTGTATATGGTGGGTAATAAGTGGATTTTGGAAAGCACAGGGTGAAAATTTTGGCCCAAAATGGGGTCTATGACATTCCCTGAGTATGTGCAAAATTTGGTGAGTATAAATGTGACGGTACAGATTCCTTTAGCGGACATACATACATACATACATATATTCATCTTTATATGTTACATACATTTTTCTAGACATATTAGAAAGTTTATTGTACACTTCTCCTTAGTTGGCTTGCTTAATTTTTATGTTTACATATGGCAAAATTTGGCAATTTTGACATTTCATTTAAGCATTGCTTCCTTATTTAAAGGCGTGTAGAACGTGCCATCTTTACTGATTAAAGTGAAGCCAAAATTATGGTGCATTTAGCATACTAAATATCCTTCAACCGAATCAAATCAGAATATTTCTTTTTTCAGATTTAGGAAACATGATTTCTTGTCTTTTTAAAATGATTGGCTACAGTATTCTCATCGCAGCATTCACATTAAATATGATATATATACGAAAGCATCAAGGGTGTTAAATATTTCAATCGCCAATAACAGCAGATTTTAGAATCAAGTCACTGGTGATTATTTGTATTAAAAATGAGATTCAGGCTTACAATGTGGACAAATGACATTGTTGTTTTGTCACAATCACGTTAGGCCTATATGTCAAATGAAATGTAAAGAGTATGAGGGGCACATGATAGAAGAAGTAAAGGCTCTTATTGCCATCAGCAAAGGTCGTAGGACTAAATAGGACAAAGGAACATTTGCAAACAGTTTTAGCAAATAATAAGCTGTTAAGTGACCCAATCCCATTAATATTAGCAGCTCAATCCTGAAATTAGCCAAATAAACAACATTTCAGCCACTTGTCCCTTGGAGTACCAAACCACTTCTGTTACAACATATAATACATACCATGTCCTCAGGATATTTAGCTTCCTGTTTAGGCTGCGGCATCCAAAGATGGTTAGCCACAAAGCAAGTAATACTAAAGAAAATAAATGACTATGGAATGAGATTGAAAATAAGGGATCCCAGTCAAATGCTTATATTATGTATATTTCTTATTTTAACCTATATATCATTTGAATATCAACCATATAAAACACATGAACTTGTATTTACCATACAACTAAAGTAGTTCATTTGTCCATTTTATAATAAATTGTGTTTAGTTTGTGTTCAACTTCTAGAATCTGGCATTGGTTTCATGGTTATGAATGTAAAAGTTACCAATGGGTTGTCTGAATTATATTTTACTTCAGTTCAATTTTTTTTTTCCATCACTTATGTAGCACATTAAAAAACAATGTCCATTATAGAGGAATATTGTTGTCTTTGGACAACATCAAGGGGTTTTTTAGCCTCAACCTCCTCATTTTCTATATTGAGGAGATCTTTAGGTGATTGGTTGGGGCCGACAATCCGACCACTAAGCATGAGACTCTTTTTATAGCAATGAACATGTTTAAAAAAAAAAGAGCAAACAAACAAACTTTAAAATCTTTTAGGTGGCCTCTTTATGATGCATGGAGATATCTTCTTCAAACTCCATCTACTAGAAAGGCTCTGGTGCCGAGAGAAAGTCAAAACAACTGATAAAAAAAGGGGGCATGGGTCAACTCGACTTCTGGCTCCATCCATTATATAGGTTGTGGTAGATAGTGGCAGCCAAAATAGCTGATAAATTGGGGCAACTCTTATTGGCCAATTTCTTATTTGTTAAGCCACCATGATGCAATATTTCATATTAGCATAAAACTCTGGGAGAGTCTTTGACCAGCTGCATGTTTTTCTCTTTCCTCTCCCTATCCATTTTACTTCAGTGTTATCTGAAAGCTTTTTGTTTTATTTGAATTTCACATTTATATCATCAGGATCTTCCCGCTCTGACCATTGAGGACCATGCAATTGTCCCATTTTCTAATATCCCTTACTGAATGAGGTAGGCTTGACAGGAAACTCACCCCATTTGAATTTGCATGTTCTGGTCAGGGTCTTGTCACTCTACTTGTCACTCTATGTCCTATTAATTCCATTTTAATTGCCCCTCATTGGACTATGTGCCCCTTTTTACTGCAAAATGGGAAAGGAACCTGTATAATTTTCCCTGAACTGATGCATGGAAGGCTCTTCAAATTCACACATTATCCCTCTATTGCAAGCAAATATCAAGAATTGGGGTGTAAAATTGTGTCCCCTTGGTATTATGTTCTACATCGCCTTCACAAATTTCTTCCCTCGCCTTCCCTCTTTGTTGGCTTTGCAGTGTGACAGAAGGGACCCTCCTACACATTTTTTGAGACTGTTTACCTGTTCAGGGGTTCTGGAAACAAGTCAACAACTTCATTAACTTTGAAGGTAACAGTCCCATTCACACTCAAATTCTTTCTCCTAAACTGCTCGGATTACTCATGGCCTACTTTTAATCTATTCTAAGGCACCTTGTCAACACCGCCAACACTGGCATCCCAGCTCCCTGCAGGTCCCCTAATTCACCAGTCCTTTCCCACAGGGTCAGGAAAGTAGATGAAATGCAAAAAATGCAGGATCTGACTGCATTCGTATGAGGTACTCAGGAGCAGTTTGTCTCTGTGGTCTCCTTGCACCATATTTCAAGCTTAGTCTATAAGGCAGCCTATATGGCACTGTTAGTAGACCCATAGTACAACTTTGTTGCTGGTTCCATAGCTTGGGTCAATTGCTTTTATCTGGCTCTACCCCCTTTTACTCCCCCCCCCCCTTCTTCCCTAAACTCTGAACCGATCCTCCCCTAAACTTGGATGACAGTATTTAGGATTTACTTGACTTATGACCAAATTGCTACTATAACAGCGTGTTTTGTAAATTTGCATATACTGAGTGCTGTTGTTGGCCTTTATTGTGATCCTTGTTATTTTCTTTTTATTGAAAATATAAAATAAGGACCAAAAAAAAAATCTTAAAAGCCCCTAAACAAAGAACGTCACTTACAATCAAAAAATGACAATATGAGGTTCTCAATGCGGAGTTCTGGTTAAAATGAATTCATATTTTTTATATACATATAATAAATATTAATTATGTTGTATTTCTCCACCCTTCTTCAAACAGTCTGTAATAAGTGCACAATGGCAGTTTTCTTGCCCATCGGTCCCTAGGTATAAATATTTGACTCTATCCGTGGCTCAGACATATTTGAGCTAACCTTTTCGAGGTTGTGGTTAGCCACAGAGAGGGTGGGGAGTACTTTTTCTCTACAAATTATCTTCAAAAGGATTTTCAGTCATATTTTATTTAAAAAAAAAATCTCATGAGAATAAAGTCGAGCAAATCACTTAATTACATAGCTGAGTGTTTGCCTAAAGCGCAGGAGAATGCAATGTAATTACTAAACAATGTTTGAAGAAGTTTGAAAAAGGAAAATATAGGCAGCAAATTTGGATGAAAAGAAATTCTGATTCTAATTATACAAGGTAGTCCCATATGTTATTACTAGAAATTAGTGCATCGATTACTACCTAGTGATTCACAAACTTTCCAAGCTCCATATATTCTTTACACTACAAGGGTTTCCCTCATGTTGTGGAAGTTATAAATAAAATGAAAAGAATAGTTAGGGAAGTATCATGGTGTAAAACTAAAAAATACAAAAATACTAGGAAACCTATGGCAACATTTTTGGATCATTTTGATTGTACAGTTACATCTTTCAGGGCACAAGATATAATGTTGACATTAGTGCATTTGAATCAGTTTTAGGCCCCATGCACAGACTGTATGGGGGAACGTGATCCATCACCACAATTTGTAGCCGGATCACGACCCTCATGGAGGTCTATGATGCGGCCGCCCTGCCAAATTTAGGACATGCACAATATTTTGGCAAAATACGGCGGCAGTCACTCAGCTTTCTATAGAGAATGGAGGGGTAAGGAGTGTTCACCCCCCTCTCTGCTCCACCCGGTTATGGCACATATTTGTGTGCTTGAGGCAATATTTTGTAATAAAATGAACAATGATGAGTGAATCAAAGGAATGAATTCCTAGTAGGATGAAGGCCTTTTACATATGAACATGTATGTTAAAAAGATGTTACACAGCCTCAGGCACTCTGCACACATCACACATGTATCCTCAGCTAATAATTGACGTCAAGCTGGAGGTGCGCCTATGTGACGTGCATAGAGCAGCCGAGACTAGGAAAAATATTTTAAAAAGTCTTTTCTTGCAGGAATCTCAGGGAATCAAACCTAATAAGGTATGTGCTTTGCTCCACATGAAGATGCTGACAGGTAAGTATATTAATAATAATAATAATAATTCTTTATTTATATAGCGCACACAGATTACGCAGCGCTGCACAAGCATGTCAAATTGGTCTTAGTTTAAATTACTACTACACAAATGGTAGATTACATTTAAGCAAATATCAGCTGCACACATATATATGAGGTTGTTTCTCTACAATACAGGTGGTCCCCTACTTAAGAACACCCGACTTACATACAACCCCTAGTTACAAACGGACCTCTGATAATTGGTCATTTACTGTACTTTAGCCCCAGGCTTCAATAAACAGCTATAACAGTTATCATATGTGTCTGCCATTAAGCTTTATTATTAATCCTGGTTCTGATGACAATCCTACATTTTTAAAATCTGATTGTCATAGAGACCAAAAAAAAAATTTGGCTGGAGTTACAATTATAAAATATACAGATTCAACTTAAGAACAAACTACAGAACCGATCTTGTACGTAACTCGGGGACGGCCTGTATTCATGCTTTTCATGCATTCAAACAAACTATAATAAGCAATAGAAGGCAGTAGAGACAGCAGGAGATCCTCGAAAAAAGACAGAAGTAGTATTTTAGGATTCTTTCCTTTTCTGTAATCAATCATAGTCTTCTAAAACAGTGGGTTATAACTTTTGGGCAGAAGCCAGGGGCGAAGGATTCTAGGGAGCCCATAGCCCCCAAAATCATGTGCAGACTCTCAACACACCTCTAAGGGTCCTGAAAGCAGATAGAAAGAACCTCCTCCCTTCCCAATAAGCTTGGTTCTGTTACTGTATGTTAGTCAAAATAAACAGAAAACAAACAACAGAGGACGGCGCCTCGGGTGATATCGTTGGGAGAACGTGTGGATGAAGATAGAGGGTGCTCACCTGTTAGCGTCTTGTACAAACGTCTTATAAAATCATGGGACGTGTAGAAGTCTTCACAATCCAATAGGATCAGGCTGTGTAGTATTTGTAGGGGGTATCACTAGACCTGCAGCTCCCACTGCTCTTAGAACCCAGAAACACCACTAGGGGTCTGGTGAAAAGAAATGAATACGAATACAGAAAACAAGAGCTATCGTGAGGCGCTGGTAGTGTACTCTCCCAATTTGGGAGAGTACACTACCAGCGCCCCACGATAGCTCTTGTTTTGTGTACGGTTTTCGTATTTGCTACTGTATGTTGGCAGTAAATGTCAAACCATTAACAAAAAATTCAACTTCTATAGGGACCACAATTTTAAAATAGCTTAGGACTAGTGTTGAGTGGACCCGAATTGCAAAGTGCAGGCATCGGTCGTGCCAGCAGCATTTAAAGTACTGTCAGCATGGGTGGTGGCTTTAGCATGCCTGCAGCTCAGAGTGCCGCCATTTTGGGGAGGATTGTCACTCCCCAATGAAGTCCTCAGAGAAAAAAAGATCCTCCCTGGCATGTTAGTACCAGCATGTGCATGGCCACAGTAATTTAAAGGACATCTACCACTAGGATGAAAGACTGTATGCATATGAGCCCGAGAGGCTCATGGTTCCATTAACACCTATGGAGCCTGACTTTTCATAACAATCAACCCCCAGAAAACTGAAAGCTAAAAAAAATCTTATACAAAATGTTGATTATTAATTAGCCTTATGGGAAAAAAATCAGCAAGAATGTTTAAGGTAACACACCAACATACAACACAAACATTAATGGGTTAAACATTTGTGACAAACGCACCAACTTGAAGAAAAAGAATGAAGGGATTAGAGAGGATAGACGTCCAGCCATGCACCTGTTAGCAGTGTGCTTAGACCTTACATTGTAGATTTCTCCACAGAAGGATTACATAAATCCAATATGTCATGCAAATTATCAAGCAATTTATATGGGGCTGAAAGTAAAGAAGATATAAACTATTAAACTCTTCTACTTGTAGCATCACTCAACAGGTCTTAAAGCATAGCGGACTTCTAAGACATTGACTTAGACATATCTGACCCGCATAGAGCACGTTTCATAAAGTGCTAGTTATGCATGATCTTCCATTTCCTGCTCATATCATTAATGGAGCTGATAAAGACATAAGCCCAGAACTATAAACTCTTCTCCTTCTAAGCTGCAAACCGTTTCCATGCCACAAACTTGTTAATGGAATTTCACGTCTTCTAAAATGTGATCTCCTTGTAGACCACATACAATGTAAATGCTCCTAAAGACCACCCCTTTATTTAGACATTTCTCTGTATACTAAGCGTAATCTTCATCTTTAAGAAATTCACCACCAAGAAGACGACTTTTCAATGAGATTTTGTATGTTTGTTTCAAAGGGGCTAATAAATTTTGACGTTTGCACTAGTTTTTAAAGCTGTGCCTTCTGCAACATATTTAGAATGTGTTGACATCACAAAAATCTTAGTTCTCCGACCCTCATGATTTTTTTTTGTCTCTCAATTTGTCCACAGCTTTTATTTCCTGATGCTTTTTGTGCACTTCCAGTTTTTTGGCATACAATGGGGGTCATTTATTATGGCCTTTCATACAGAAAACTGGCGGTGTTTTTTCCCCTTCCTGCACCTCTTGTGTCTTCATTTATGAAGTGTCAGTGCCACGATATTGGTGTTTTCCGACACTCTTGACTTGGGTGCAGAATTTTGGCTCCACTTGTAAATCCAACAGTTTCCTGGTGCTTCTTTTTTTCCGACTTGTTTATTGAAACAATTTGTGGTGCAAAGAGAGAGCAGCTAAAAGCAAGTCAACCTTTTAGTTTGCGCACCAATTCATTAATTCCTTGTGCCATAAACTTACAACCCACTGAAAAATATAGCATGGTCCCATCACCAATCTGCCCAAAAATTAAGACCAACCAAAAAGCAAGTCTACCAACTTCTTAACCTCTTCCTGAATGTGTCGTGTCATTTGTAATGTCCTTTTTTTTCTTCTTTTGGAGCTCTAAATAAATGAAGCATAGACACAATGAAAAATCAAAGTGAAGTGCCACAAAACAGACATTATAAATAATAAAATAATAAAAAAATAAATTCCCCCAAACTGTACGACATATTTGTTCTTTAGTAGCAAAAGATCTTTTGGTTCCGTTCAGTCAATAGGGTCAGACTGCAAATGCAACTTTTTCACCCCTAAAGCACTGTATAATTTATGAGAAAAATTACATTACTCTGTGCTTGACCATCTTGACCTCCAGTCTGTTGCTTCTATGCCACTGTCAGTATTCTGAATACTGCCACTACATTATAAAACCTTATTTCACATTACCTGGCTCCCTGCCAGCAGCGTATCCCAGGGGAGGGAGAGCTACAGCAACCTGTGTCTTTAGTCGCCTCATGAAATAAAGTTTTATAAAGTATTGAAAGGATTCATAATGACGATAAAGGCATTTTAAAAATCAGCACAGCAGAGGCTATTGGAACCTGACACCAGCTAAAAATTACATTCCTGGTGACAGGTTCATTTTCATTTCACAACACATCAGAATCTCTAGCTTCAGCCAATTGCAACCATAAAACTCAGCTCTCTGAAATACCTGAAACTATACTTGAGTGAAGCTTTTTGTTAGTTTGTAGATTTGGTACAAATCTGTCATTTTTCAGGCACAAAATTGAATGAGAATCTTTTCAGACTCAATTCGGATAAATCAACAGCTAAATAATACTGTCATTCATCCATGAGCGCAGGTGAGGGTAAATCAAAAAATTCACAAAGAATTATTGAAAGGTGAACTTTATAAGAAAAATCTGTGTTTTAGAGGACTAGAGGGGGTTTTAGGGTACATTCACACGCGGTATGCCCGCTGTGCGGGCATAGAGAATAGCGGCGCACGGCCGCGCACACGCCAAAAGATAGAGCATGCTCTATCTTTTTGCGGTGTGCGGCCCGGATCGGTGGCACACATGCGCCACACCGTTATTGCCGTCAATGGGGACGTACAAGCGGCCGCAAATTTGCGGCCGCATGTACGTCCTCGCAGACGGCCATGTGAATGTGCCCTTACACCAATTTCTACTACAATTATAGCCACATAGTTTCAGACCCCATATTAATCATTTAGAAAAATTATACAAAGCTTCTGAATCATGGATGTTTCATCTCTACCTACAATAAACATATATCTCTTACATATTGCAAGCCCTAATGGACACCACCCTCTCTCCTGTATCAGTTGGTAATGGATTCTGGGGCATAGCTGTGCGGCATTTTCGTTTTCATGTTTCCATTTTTAGCTCCCCATCCTCAAAAATCCAGCACTTTTTTTTTATTTCTCCGTGTACAGAGATGTATAAGGACTTCTTTTCTACGCAACAAATTGTCCTAGTAATAGTAGTTTATAGTTAATGTCGTGTACAGGGAAGCTGGAAAAAATTGCAAATGTGGTAAATTTGGCGAAAATAACACCTCTGCATCATTTTCTTGTTGGCTCAGTGAGTGAGGGCCCTGTTTGCAAGAGCTTACAGTCTATGAGGATGATAATTTACCTATTTATTTTTATATCAGTTCTAGGGAAAGGGGGTGATTTTAACTTTCATTTTTTTTGTAATTTAAAAAAAAAATTAACTTTATTTTAGACCCCCTAGGGTACTTGAACCTTAGGGGTTCTGCTCACTCCCACCATATACTGCAATACTACTGTATTTCAGTATATTGGGATTTTGCAGTACTTATTTATCTGTCTGTTACTCACAGACCTAAAGATAGGCTTGGGAGTTTAAAGGGGTATTCCAATTCCAGCAAATTAATGTTATTGGTTGTATTATAAAAAGTTTTACAACTTTCCAATACACTTTCTGTATCAATTCCTCATGGTTTTCTAGATCTCTGCTTGTTGTCCTTCTATACAAAGCTTCTATGTTTACTTCCAGTGGAAAGAAATCTGACCATGGTCACACAGGTGCAGGACTAGTTAGTATCACAGAGAGTAATCAGAGCTGTGTGATATAACGAGCCGTGCACCTGTGTGACCATGGTCAGATTTCTGTCCACTGGATGTAGACATAGAAGCTTTCTATAGCATGACAGCAAGCAGAGATCTAGAAAACCATGAGGAATTTATACAGAAAGTGTATTGGAAAGTTGTAAAACTTTATAATACAAACAATAACATAAATTTGCTGAAATGGGAACACCCCTTTAACATGCAATGTTACAGCGTTTAAATAGAGGGGCCACCACCAATCGCAGGTTTTAGTGACGAGTGAGAGTGAGCCCTCGTCATAAACCCTTTACCACGATAGGACATTCAGGAAGGTCCAAATGCAGGAAGGGGTTAATGTATTTAGAAAAACGTAGCCACAGGTCCACTCACAATAATAAACTGAAACCATAGAATTTTATATATACAACCTCTGTCTGTGGTATATGATGTTGTTTGCCCCTTGTCTTTTTATTTCAATGCAAAAAGTACTTAATAAATAATAATAGATAATATTTTCCTGCATTTGTTAGATGCAATCAAAATTCAGAAAAGGGAAACCTTTTTTTATTCTGTTGTTGATATGGATATTTTGTGTGAGGATGAAAGCTGCAATGAATTCTTTTCTATAGCTTTTTCAAGTGATAAACCAGTTCTCAGGTTACAAGTCTATGAAGCAGCCCCTAGTGGACAAACCAGCAAGTGAATCTGAATGTGTTCCCTATAAGTAGTTTGAAAAATGACATACAAATATTTATTAAAAACAAATTTTTTTGAATGTATCCAAAAACATCAGATTTGCTTCTGAAATTTCTGCTGCTGAAAGTTCTTTCTGTGTAGAAGAGGATTGCTTCTGGAAAATGTGCAGAACTCCATTAAGATAAATAAGACCACTTCAGAAATCTGCTGTGTGTAAACTTACGTTTGGAGGGGTGTTCCTGTTTTAGCAAATTAATGTTATTATTTGTATGATGAAAAGTTATCCAGTTTTCCAATATACTTTCTGTTTCACTAGCTCATGGTTTTCTATATCTCTGCTTGCCGTCCTGCTATAGAAATCTTCATTGCTTACTTCCAGTAGACAGAAATCTGACCATGGTCACACAGGTGCACGGCTCATTAGTATCACGGAGAGTAATCAGGACTGTGTGTGTTAATGAGTCGTGCACCTGTGTCACCATGAACAAGTTTTTATCCTATGGAAGTGAACATGGAAGCTTTCTATAGGATGACAGCAAGCAGAGATTAAAAAAAAATAAGGAATTGATTCAGAAAATATATTGGAAAATTGTATATAGTGTATTTGGGCAATAGCCCTTCCTTAAAAAGAATGTGATATGTCTTACGGACTTATTAAAACTGGACCAGGATCAGGACCTCTTTTACCTCGAAGATGTGGGTGGAGTTAGCCTCAGATGCAGGAGGAGGAGCAGAGATACGTGGAAGGAGTTTGGGATGCGCATGGTGGGAGGAAGGCACAGCTTATAGGCCACAGGATTAATGCGCCTCAGCTCCTTGAAAGGACCCAGGAAATGTGGATCAGGTTTGTAGCCAGGGATCTTTAGCCGGACATACCTGAAGGATAACCAGACTTTGTCACCTAGAGATAAGATGGGAGGAGGTCTGCATTTCTTGTCGGCCTGGTTCTTGGTTTGAGCAGAAGCCTGTAGCAAGGAAAGACATGTCTGCTCCCAAATGGACTTCAGATCCCGAATCAAGTCTTCAACGGCAGGAACGTCCGAAGACACAGGTAGAGGAGGGCGTGGATACAGACCATAAATTATGAAAAATGGAGCACAGCCAGGGTCCAGAGGGTTATTATAAAACTCCGCCCATGGCGGCAGAGTGGACCAGTTGTCTTGACGGGCAGAAACAAAATGTATGAGGAACCACCTTACAGGGTGACTGGCACTCAAGGTCCCCAACGAAGTACCCGAACCTGAATCCAAACCTAAATTTTGAAGCTTCCGCTTCTCACAACATATCATCACTCTGACATGTATTTTTTACATAAATAATTTGTATTTCTATTAATAACGTTTCTAAAACTCTGTATCCTGTTGCATATCAAATTGGTGCTGCCTTTGCCAAACTATATAGTGGCACACCCATTTCTAAAGAAAAAAAATGTCAAAACTTTCAAATACATTGTTAGCCAGCGAGGGCAAATCATCCAAGTATCTTAAAGTGTCTATATAGTATAAAAGTTTAGCTAATATTCATCTTGTACATAAATAAATCTTGTTATATCATAGATTTCTCACTTTGGTGTCTATTAAATCATTTGAAGTCTCCCTGAATTTTCTTGTTATAATCTAAATCACAACTAAAAAAAAGTTAAAAAGTAAAATTATTATAAAAACAGGAACTTTTTCATTAGAATTGATATAGAGTTGCATTGAACATGATATTAGTTTTTGATAATTAGAAGGATTTTTAATTACATTTTCAATTTTTATTGTAAGAACAAGTTATTAATAGAAAAGGCAATAAAAAGTAATTTTTTCCCCCAAATATAAACAAGGATTTAAGTGCGACCCTCACAGTGCCCTGAGCCTGACATCCTGTTTAAACCCCCCCACTGAAATGCCTTGAAGCACAGCTGCATAATTGACCTCCGCTAGGTAGATATATCCGTCACAGGCTAATTCCTGTCTCCCCCTGCACCATTGCTTACATGCTCAGCAGTGATTTATTTTTATTTCATCCTGTTACACAAAGAAAAAATGTGTGTGTGTATTAAACGAAATATGATATTGATTTACTTGCAATTATACATTTTCCTAAAGCAGTTAATACAGAAAATTACTAATTTTTTTTAATTTTTAAATAGTTTTGTATTGTTATTAATCTTTTATATAGAAAGGGGACAGATTATACAAACATCTACTATCCCGCTCAGTGGCAAGCTTTAATGACTTGGACACAGGGCTGGGTTTAGGTGACCCTGAAAGTGTGATATCACTGAAGGGATGGGGCCTCTTTCTTGCTATCCACTACTTTTGTGACCCTGGGATGCGTGATGTCACTCCCAGAGACACCAGGAGCAATGTCCGAATTTAGCACACTAGAATCACAGACAAAGACATTCAATGGTGAGCTGACTGTCACTCTCAGGGAGCAATGGGCAGCAGCCGTGTTGCTGCACATAGCTGATGTCTGTGGTAGTCAGACATTGCTGCTGGTGGAGCCCCCCCCACAGTAGCAAGTTGGACTACCAAGCCCCGGTAGTCAACTCGATATTCCAGCTTGGAAAACACAAAGTAAAAGGGGAGTCTCAGTCACATTGCCAGTATTTTATTGCCCATCTTACTAGGTGCAACAGAGAACCTATTCTTGTCACTGTCACTACTTATAAGGCCACTCTGCTAGAAGGCAGCCACCTCTCCCGACTTCATCATAATAGGCTTGGCCTGGCTCTTCTATTACTGATTCATCACCGGAGAACAAAAGGATTGGGCAGTTAAAATCCAACTTGCCTGATCTATTAACAATTGTCATCTAAGGGTAGTTCTGGGGAAATTGGGAGGTCCCACACATATAACATGATCCGTCAAATTTGCCAAAAGTGGTGGATTTGGATGGTTTTATCTAATACCAAGCTCCAGGCTTCTCTTGAACCTGGTTTATAAGATGCGTCCATTATTCATTGTTCAAATGTAGAAGTGTAAAACACTAAACACTCCGTAATTGTTTTACAGATGGAGTAACACAGGAGAAAGAATTGTGGGTATATGATCAGTTGCGTTAGATAAAAAAAATAAAAAAGCAATAACAATTTCATACTCAATAAATCCTTGACTACATTTAACAATGGTTCTCTTAGTACTTTCTCATGAATTTCGTCTCTCTTAACATGTAGTGCTGAAGAATGACCTTAACTAAGGTGAGAGAGTACTGGAAGTCAGTAAGATGTCCTTCTGGGATGTTTTGTGGTTTCATGGATGAGTTAGTAGCTGTACCCCTGGAGTTGTTTTGGCAGGACAATCCCTACTGGGAAGTTTTGCCACTATTCCAAGTTTTCTTTATTTGGCTCTTCCTGCAGTTTAGTTTTATAGGTTTGAAGGTTTCTTTGTAACCCTTCCCAGACTTTATATATTTTAACAACTGTCTTTGAATATCTCATGATTGACCTTCTTTGGTCATTCTGAAGATGAGTTCCTTTACCAGCATTCACTAATACTCTTACTGTATGTTTTAATGAATAGTGGAGATGAGATGCTACAGGGCTAGCTGCATTAATGTGTTGGCTTCTATCAGCTGAACTTAAGACAGTTGTGGCAGAAGTGCAACAAATTTACGATACAGCAATTGAAAGTGAACCTGTCACTAAAAATGTCATTTTTAGCAGGTGGCAAAGTCCATTAGCTTCTGCTATGCTGCTTCCAGTTACAATATAATAAAGGAGGAGAATGAGAGTGCGATGGTGCTAGTCTGAATGGTGACATACTTTCAGCAGGAGAAATTGAAGATTGGTGCTGTTCATCGAAGTTTTACGATAAAATAAGAGAGAGAAGAAGAATCCTTGGAGCTCCGGTCATAGTGAAAATATTTTTCTCTATTTTGTGGACTTTTTCAAAGACTGTGTGGACCGGTCTTATACCGTGAGTAGCTCCTTAAGGGGCAAACTGTGCACCACGAACCACTGTGTTTTTGTGATTCTAAAAATGCCTTGGCCAGCATTGTTAATCAATTCAGTATTTTTTTATATTTTCTGGCTCCCTGCCAAGTAATGAGTCCCAGGGGAGGGGCAGCTGCAGCTTGTGTGTGCCTGTGTCTCCTCATGCATTCTTCCTCTACTCCACACCATCCCCCTCCCTCCCCTGCCTGCTCAATGCACATCACAGGAAGTGGGAATGCAGCTGGTTGAGTGTGAAGGATAGGAGGCCTACACAGGCACACACAGACTGCTGATGTTGCACCCCCTGGGACTTGCCACACGGAACTGGCATGGAGCTAGGTAATGAAAAATAAACTTTTATAGAGTACTAAAATGAATCAGAATGCTGACAAAACATTTTTAACATCAACATAGAAAATGCTGATGGAACCTGACACCATCTTAAAATTACATTCCTGATAACACATATGGATGAGGTTTTCAACACCCCATTTACATGAAAAAATACAAATATTCTCAATTTATAACATGCTCATTAAACTTTAGATAATCTTCCGCTAAAGGGAATCTATCATCAAAATCAGACATGATAAACCAAAAACACTTACACATAGATCCGGGCACTGCAACTGTGATAATCTTCTTACATTTGTTATCCATGCCCTCCTTTCTACTAAAATCAACTTTTAGAATTATGCTAATGAGCCCCAGGGCCCTAGTGGCTGTTTCCAGAACCCCTCAGTGCCATAGCTTCATAGCTACGTTACAATGAGCTAAGTGTTTTTTCAGCAGTTTTCTCCTCTGTAGGTTTTGATTCTATAATTCAGTTTTCCCTGAGCTACTGAGTGGAAACAAGATACTTATATGCCTTCAATATGCTAAACATATACTCCAACCTCCTCTTTTTCAACCTGAGATGGGCATTTTAAATACATTATTAAGAATCACACAAGTACCTTTCATCTTGGTATTATCTCTAACCTCCAATTATGCAAACTGAGTCTGTCCATATTCCTGTGCATCCATTGTTTTTGGAAGATACTGGTTTGGCCGTTACCCCAAGTCTTGTCAAAATACTTTCTGTAAATTGGGCATTAATTTGTAAGGATTTGCTTACTTATAGGTAGCACTGATTGTGTAAATTTTGTTTTTTTTACTGTTTTTGAATATTGCTTACCTAGACTTTGGAGTAGTGCATGCACAGTTTTTAAGACTCTGAATGAGTAATGGCAATCTTGATAACTACCATATATACCGGCGTATAAGACAACTTTTGAAGACTGAAAAATCTTCTGTCTGGTCTGGGGTCGTCTTATACGCCAGTAATGTTTCTTCTCACCTTTTTCCACCGAAGCTCCGCTGCTACACTCCGGCCGCCGGTGACAGCTCCGTGGGTGCCGGCGTCGCAGAGAATATGACGTCGGCACGCGGCTGACGTAATATTCTGTGAGCCGCCAGTGCTCAATAAGCTGTCACCGCCGGCCGGAGTGTAGCAGCGGAGCTTCGGTGGATCGCGGGAAAGGTGAGAAGCTGCTGTAATACAACGTGGCCGCCTGGCCGTTACCTTGGACCCCTCAACGCTGCTCCCGCGGCCTCCGGTCCTAGGTAGGCTTCCTAGTCCCGTGGCTGACCGGTAGGCTTCCTGGTCCCTCGGCCTCCGGCTCTCCACACTGCTCCCAAGGCCACTCACCAAGTTGTTGCCCGGCCAGCACACTTCCTAGGCTCGCATTATGCCTCCTAACCGACCCACCCCACTGCAAGATATGTAAGTCCCTATATATGTATGTATAGTTAATGAATGTATGCTATATGTGTGTATTTGCTTACCGTATGTGCTGTATGTATGGAAAAGGGGTAGTCTTATACAGCGAATATATCTTAAACTCTATATTTTAACAGGAAAGTAGGGGGGTCGTCTTATACACCAGGTCGTCTTATACGCCGGAATATACGGTAATTTATGACCCTTATTGACCCATAGCCTCTCACCTAGCCAATCCAGTTTCCTACACTGTACAAATCAGGTACAATTGTTAAAACTGAGCTGTCTACAGTTGGGTGTCTATTTGTTTTGGAAGAGCCTTACTGCTTTCATTACTATCCTAGGCTTCCTGTCAATAGGCTTCCTGAAAGTCAGACATAGATGTAGAGTGAGATGTCTTAATTAAAGTAGCATTGGAGTCATAGTTCTTCCTTTCCCCTCCCTGGAAAATGTATGTGTATAATAATCTCTGCATTGTAACTCCTTATATATATTTCATTGTACCCGTATTTTTCAGACTGTAAGGCACACAAAAAAATCCTTCAATTTTCTCAGAAATCAAAGGTGCTCCTTATAGTCCCGTGCGACTTATTTATGAACCGTACTTATAGACAACAGCTGCCTTGAACTGTGCACAGGTCTGCCACCTGCTGGTCATTCATCCTGATAATCAGGTGAGCCTCATAATCGGGTGCACCTTATATATGAACCTAGACGTTTTAGCAGGCATATATTGATGGTGCGCCTTATAATACAGTGCGCCTTATAGTCCGGAAAATACGGTAATTACTTTTTTGCAGAGGGTAATGTCATGTAATTTAGGGAGTAACTGGAATTTATTCTTTGAGTCTGGAGACATAATAATAAACCATCTATTTCTGTAGACTTTCTATCAAAAACTGTAACTGTAACGGAGACCTAAAAGGGTCTTTCCATCATGACACCAGAAGCACTTCAATCAATTCCTGATTGAAAGTCAAGTGACTGAGGTGAGTTGCAGACACTACACAGTGACAGGTCAGATGTTGGAGACAAGGTTACCTCATGAGGGTCAGGCAGCTCTACCTAGATAAGTTGAACAATGAATTATTTTTAATAATCTCATGATTGATGTTAAGGAAGGTGCCTTATATGGTAGTTAAAGAGGCATTGTTTTCCTTATCCCATCCTGGAAAACATATTTGCATATTTCCCAGAATCCCCTAGTGGAGCATCAATAACTGTAAGCCTCCACATGAATGATATGCAGTTCTTTCTTCTGAAAACATTTTGTCTCCTGACCATGTGTGGTACATCTAAGCTCCATTCGCTTTTATACAGCTGAACTGTGTACTGAAGTATAAAAAAGTTATTAACACCAGAACATGGCAAAATGAAAAATGTTTTTGGACAGGAAGTTTTAGTTTTTGTAACTGTATGGAAACATTATAAAACCTTCGTAAAATTGGTATCACTGTGACTGTATCAAACCAAGTTATAATGTAGACATGTCATTTGGGGCAAAAGCTGGAAAATCCAAACTCACAATAAATTGGCGCAAATGCATTGTTCACCAGTTTCACTGCATTTGGAATTTTTTACCTTCACAGTTTTTACCTATTTTAGATATGCATGGACTAGAGGGGAAACAGATGAAAATGTATGTACTTGAAAGCACAGTTTATAGGGAAAAATAATGAGTAAAGAAAATGTTGTCAATATTTTGAAGTTTAACATTTTGGAAGGAAAACTGTAAGATCCAAACTACTACCCAAACCAATAACTGTACTGTGTAGGGGCTTTAAGAGAAGTAGAAACATAACTTTGTGACCACCTAAGGTATGTTTCTTCTCTTAAACCATTACTTCAAAGTTATCTGTACAAAAACATTTGTACATTTGTTGCACAGCTGGAGAGACCCATTGACAATCATTTCTTCCTAGACTGCGATCCCACCTGGCATATCTACAGCCTTACTTATAAAATAATTTTCAGCTTCTCCTGAAGTGGGAGGCACTTCCTGGTTGTGACATCAGCTAAGGGAACTGAGGCCTGAGCAGCTTTCCCTGACTTCCCATAATGCTGAGCAGGTTAACTTGCACTAGTACTAGCAGCCAAGCCAACCGGGACACCTAATCTCAGGCTGAAGCCTCTCCTCAGTATTACAACACAGGCGGGACCCTAACCTAACAAACTAATTCAATGTCAGTTTTACATCCTCACATCCATTACAGATTATTACACATATACATATGTATACACCTTACACATAAAGAGATTGTATTCAAATCCAGACGTGGCTATTCGCCGCCCCCTTGCTATCTGAATAGTTGTTTAAATAAAATATTATTATCTCTGCATTGCTAAATTATTTTTGCTCAAAAACATCTACATCCCTACTGCACTATTGTTGTTGTGGGAGGCATTTGGACCCAACAGACGCAAATATTGTAGGTTATTCTCGTTCGCTTCAAGTCTTTGAGAGGAGTTTTCCATTCCCTGATGACCCGGTGTGCATTGTATTCTAGGATGTATAAACTTTAGGATGAGATATTCAGAACAGGCTACTGGTACAAGCTACTTGTCTACTGTCTCATTTGTTCTGGTCTCTAAAAGGCTTTGAAACTGCCCCAAAGAAAAATTGGCAGCAGCCACAATAAAAGGTATTATTCCAAATCCAATCTAAGGTTCGTTGCTGCTCGCTGTCCAAATGGTTAGCATTAGTTCTCAGATCTTGATATTTATGTTTGGCTCAGAGAACGCATCTCATTAAAGTCCTTAGGTAATAGTTGCACTTGATCAAAAACGTATTTCCAACCTGAAATCCTACAACAATGGCCGACTGTCTGATTATATCATTTGGGAATAAATGTGAGCGCTCCATAGTCTACAATGTGAGACAAAAGTGTACATTCTCAAAACTAGCAAAATGTCTAGACAGCTGATCGATTGCAATAAGAATGGACTCACAGGTGGTGTAAAAATGCACCACAAATTCCACAGTAAAAATTGATTATGGGATTTTCGGGGAGATTTTGTGCAATTTTTGATGAAGATTTCAGTGCAGAATTTGAAAAATCATAAAAGACTACGGATGAACATTCTTTTTTACAGCCTTGCAGCGCTGGGGACCTGGGTTTAAGTCCCAGGTCAACATCTGCAAAGATTTTGTATGTTCTCTCCGTGTTTGTGTGGGTTTCCTTCGGGTCCTCTGGTTTCCTCACACTCTCCAAAACATAGGTTGATTAGGTTGTGAGCCCCATTGGGGACAGGGACCGATCTGGCAAGCCCTGTGCAGCGCTGCATAATCTGTGTACACTATATAACTAAAGGAATTATTATTATTTATTATGTGTGTGGAGAGCAATGTGGGAAACCGATTGTGGGTGCTAGCTGCATAACACTATACACAGAGAGGGCACAGCCATTGAGACCTCTATATATAACCTAAATAACGGAATGACATATAGATCCACCATGCATCCTTAAGAGGTTAAAGGGATTGTCCACTTTAAGCAAATTGCAGCAAATAATTGATATTGTTTGTGTAATAAAAATTAATATAATTTTCCACTTTACTTTATGTATCAATTTTTCATAGTTTCCAAGATCTACGCTTTCTGTCTTCTTCCTGTCTTGCAACAGGAAGCTTCCTCATTTACTTCCTGCAGATAAACACCGGTCCATGGTCATTTGATCTTATACAGGTGTACATTGACTAAGAAATTCTGAAAATGCATTATAAGTGCTATTTCCGTGTATAATGCTGTGTGCTGCAATTCACTAAGATTGTGCATCAGAAATCATGAATCTGTTGCTTCCCCACACTGTTCACCATCGGTTTGTGGTGCATCTTTAACATACGGCGTGTGACACAATTTGCAAGTTAAATACAGCACCAAATCAGTCAGACCGACTGGCGGCACCCCCCTAATTTGTGTCACGTGGAGGCAAGCGCCACAGAAGTGTCACGCGCTACACAATAGCGGCGTAGACAGTTCTTAAATACCTGTGCAAGCAGTTTTAGCCTAGAAGAACGTGCAAAGTCTGATAAAATTGTACTGCAAAGTGTGCAGTATTCAAAGCTGTGTGATGCTACTGAGCCATTCACCAGTGTGACATCACATAACCATGGACCGTTGTGTATCTACAGGCTGTAAACAGGAAGAAACTTCCTATAGCAGAACAGCAAGCACAGATCAAGAAAACCATGAGGAATTGATACAGAAAGTCTTTTGGAATTTGTAATAACTTTTAATTACACAAACAACTTTAATTATTTGCTGTAATGTGCTAAAATGGAAAACCCCTTAAAATACATTCATAGAAGATTGTGAGGAAGGCTTTGTGCCAGTTTCCTGATGGATATGGACTTTCTAGTGGAAACTGCTTGCACAGGTATTTAAAAAGTGTCAGGGCCACTATTGTGTCGCATGCAACCCCTTTGTGCCGCAGCTGCACTAGCCACCTTGCAACACAAATTAGGGGGTGTTCCATCGGTCAGTCGGACCGTGCGCCGGATTTAACATGCAAAGTCTGTTCACGCCCTATGTTAAAGGTACACCAAAAAACAGTTGGTGCACTCTGTCGGGCCAGTGCAGGGAAGCACCACATTCATGATTTCTGTTGCACGTTTTTTAAGAAATCTAGTGCACCGGACATTATACACGGGCAGAACACTTTTACTGCAGCTTCCCATATTCATAGTAAATTAGCCCCAATCTCTCTATGTGGCACCCAGCACATGTTCATATTTTATCATCTGCAAAGGACAGCACTACTCTATACTACCTTTCCAACTCATTACAGGGACTCCTAGTGATCAACTAATTTTGGGGAAACTCTTCCATCAAGAACAATCGTCCAATGTTAACAAGATGACACTGTCTCTGTCTGGAGATAAAAAGGTTTAAGTTACAGATGAAAAGGCTTCTTTAATGTGAGGACTGTGATTCAGTGGAATAGCCTGCCTCAGGAAGCGGTTAGAGCAGGAACAGCAGGGAGCTTCAATGAGGGGGCCTAGATGACTTTTTAAAACAAAATAGCGTTAAAAGAAACCTACCATTTAAAAATGCACATTCTTACCCACAAACACCTTTACAAAGGTCACGTTGGGCTGATGCAAGAAGATGGCTTGAATAGTCCCTGATTCTTATATTATGCTAATTAGCCTTTGGCGCTTCTGCTAATTAGCATAATATAAGAATTGGTTTCCAGATGAAAAGAGCGGTTTCTGGGACTATTCAAGCCATCTTCCTGCATTAGCTCAACCTGACCTGTGTAAAAGTGTTTGTGGGTAAGAATGTGCATTTTTAAATGGTAAGTTTCCTTTAATGGTTATATTATAACACAGAATTTTTTCCCTTACATCCCTTCCCTACCTTGGTTGAACTTGGAATATATGTCTTGTTTCAACTGTAGTAACTAGCATTCTATCAGAGTCTGGAGGAAGAGTGGAGAGGCATAATCCAAGCTGCTTGAGGTCTATTGTGAAGTTTCTATTGTTAGTGATTTGGTTTGATTTGTCATCTGCCGATGTAGACCAACGTCAAGCACAGTTGTCTACAAGAAATTAGAGCACTTCATGCTTCCCTCCGCCAACAACATTTTTGGGGATGGAATTTTCATTTTCCAGCACATCTTGGCACTTGTCCACACTACCAAAAGTACCAATGCCTGGTTTCACTGTGTTTGATCAGCCACAACTTGCCTGACCTAAACGACATAGAGAATCTATTGGGTATTGTAGAGAGGAAGTTGGCTGCTATCACAAAACCTGGACTATCAAAAAACACCTCTGCAGCGCCATCAGCTGATCCCTCCATGCCACACAGCATTGATGCAGTCATTCATGCAAAAGGAGCCCCGACCAAGTATTGAGTGGATTTTCTGTGTTCAAAATACTTCAAACAGATGGTCTTATATAACATTCAAATTTTATGAGATAATGACTTTTGGGTTTTCCTTGACTGTAAGCCATAATCATCATCATTAACATAAATAAACTCTTTTTGTAATGACTTTATATAATATATACGTGTTTCACTTTTTGAATTGAATGACTGAAATAAAATAACCTTTTGCTGATATCCTAATTTATTGAGAAGCTCTTGTATACACTAAATGGAAGAAATCAATACTAACACCTGTGGCCAACATTTACTAATGGCCGTGCACCAGTTTTCTGTCGGACATTTGTGTTGCACGTGACCGTTTTGTGGTGCAGCTGCACTAATTTTTATGTGACATAATTTTCTGCACTGAAAGAGTAGTTCCTGGGACACATTTATCATGAAAAGTCCGGCAGAATTGTGTAGCACACCATATGGTATAGGTGCAGCAAAAAAAAGTTGAATCTGGCGCCCACTGCAGACCACACAGGTAAACTGCACAATGGGCAGTTTGAACTTTTTCTTTAAGAAAATTTGCCCTTACAGTTGACTTGCTACTAACCTATCAAAAACATTATTTTTATGGTAAAGTGTATAGCCAAAAAAAGCTAAAAAGTTTAAACCAGAACTAATAATTTTCTTATCCCCACCAAGAAAGGGTGAATAAAATCTCATCAATGAGCTAGTTAAATGATGTACTTGAAAAGTGGATCTCCTACCGGAAAAAATAAGCCCCTATTTGTCCACATTACAAAAAATACAAAAATTTTATAGCCTGTAAAATATGACAATGCAACTCTGCTTTGAATGGCGCCTCCTTCCATTCAATGCACGGCCATGTGCCCGTAAAGCACTTTACCAAAACATACGGGGTCACAGCATAGTTGGGAGAAATTTTGAGTTTTTTGTCATTTAATCCATTGTGAATGTTTTATTTTTGAGCCAAAAATAATGCATTGTCCAAAAAATAACAAATTGTAAATTCCACCTCTATTTTGTTGTAATCCACGTAAAACACCTAAAGGGTTAACAGACTTTTTACATTTAATTTCTCATAAACTAAGGGGTATAGTTTTTATAATGGAGTAATTTATCGGGTTTTACTATAATTAGGCCTTTAAAAGTCACTTGAAAACTGAGCAGGTGCCTGTAAATATAGGTTTTGACAATTGTCATAAAATGTGAAAAATTGCACCCAAAATTCTAAGCTCCATAACAACCTAGAAAAATTAGAGGATGTATGAAAAACCATGCCAACATAAAGCAGACATTCTGGAAATGTTAGTTATGAAGATATTTGGGTGCTATAACTATCTACCCTAAAAACAAAGAATTTGGAACATTGAAAATTGAGAATTTTTTAAACATTTTTTGCCAATTCTCCATTTTTTTATAATTAAAAAAAATCTAATCCAAATTTTTCTACTAATTATAAATAGAATGTGTGACAAGAAATTATTCTAAATTACCTGGGTATGTTAAAGCCTTAGAAGGTTCTAACTACTTATAGTAACGCAGGGAAATTTAATAAATCAGGTTGGTCCAAAAGCCTAAAAGTGGCTTCGTTCTTAAATGGTTAAGTAATGGTTAAGTGTTATTATTTTGTACAATTCTAGTACAGTTCCTGGACAACCTCTTTAAAACCCATGAGCCAAAATTTCACAAAGTAAATCATAGTTTTCCCTTACGTGAATGTTGTTTCCATGAAAATTCAGAACAAAACTAGCCATGTACTGTCTGTGGTTTAAAGATGGATATACCAATACTAGAATGTTCGCCTGATCGTGACCATTCTACCTCATGCCGACAATTATATATTTGTGTTTTCCCAATAAACCATTTCCAAATGGAGAATGTAGAGGTCAAACTTACATCTTCCTTTAAGCCAAATCATGTAAAATATTCCATTTTGGTAAAACAAACAGTGAAGATAGGGACGGCTACATCTGAAGCTTGTGAGCGGCAAAACAAAGCCACAATATTGTCCATCTCGTGCCAGACAAAGAGCTTTAGAGGTTGAGAATGACATGCCTCGGGCTGGCACGTGATCCCAGTAATTAAATTAAATAACAGGAAACATGTTTTCCATACGACATTCCCTGGCCACACACAAACTGTAACAGTAAATCTTTTATGTTAAATTGGTCCGGTGAGAAGTCCCAGGCTTAAGAAATGTGCCAAATTTTGTGTTTATATAACACACATAAAAAGCAGCAAGTACACTTACTCCTCGGCAACACATGAGGCTACCTGAAGGACATGCAGATCTCATTTGTTTATGCCTCCTGGGCTTATTCTATTAAACCATTTATCTACTGTACCGATTCTGTGGACACAAAACAAGGGGAACCTACAGTATTTATGAAGTCATTGTCCTTTTTTTTGTAATCAGGAAAGAGAAAATGAGAATGTGTTGATATGGGCTTGTCTGACCTTCTAACCTAAGGCTCAACACATTTTCCTGACTAAATGGACTGTCTCCTACCAATACTCAATGACTCCGGGGGCAAATTATCTATACCTAAACAGCTGCCCCATTATGATGGATGGTCCATAAGACCATTTGCAAGTCATGTAGATCATACAAGCTTTAAAGAATTCCTATTCAAATCTAAAAGGTATAGCAATTAGATAAAAATCTAGATCATTCTCCATATTGGTAATTATATTCCTAATTTATATCAAGATTTACCCCTAACTTTATTGTGGTCAATTCATCTCCAGGGCATGGAAAGCACCTTAATGTGTGGTGTAGCATAGACAGAAAGAGTGGAGATCCGGTTCAATGGAAGAATTCAAAGTCTTTATTTTAAATTATAGTGGCATCCAAAACATATTTACAGGAATTCGGCAATGCATCACATTGACGCGTTTCAAGCACCACTTGTTCTCTTACATGATTGTTTCAGCATGATTGTTGTGTTGACACAATCATGAATAAGAACATAGGTGGTTCTTGAAACGTGTTGATGTGATGCATTGCCTGAATTCCTGTAAATATGTTTTGGATGAAACGATAATTTAAAATAAAGGCTTTGAATTCTTCCATTGAGCCGGATCTCCACTCTTTCTTTAGTAGTCATAGCAACTGCTATAGGGCTCGCAATGTCAGGGGGCCTGGACACTAGTGACAGGAGGATGGGCATCATTATATAAATAATGGTGCACATTTACATAACTGCCCACTGTAGTTCACCGAAAGTGCTCTGTCCTTTCCAACTAAGATCGTTGCCCCGCTATCCTACATGAGTGCACCATCTTTTCACCATCATCAGCTACGCTGAAATCCCAGCAGGGACACTTGTTACATACCCGTGCAAGCCGTGTTATCCCCGGAAAAAGGCGCACAGTCTGACGAAAGTGAGCAGCACAAATCTTTGTAAATGAGCCCCATTATACTACATATTGTGCTTATATTCCACCATCAGCAGTTCAGATAAGAAATGTTGAGGAAGCGGAGGAGACTACAGAATATGATGGCACTATGAATGGTTAACATATATAGATTATTAGGCCTTATTGATGATACATCCTACATGGAGATTTTATGGTTGGCGGATGTGCCCTAAAGATTGCCACCTCTGGTAGGTCTATCATGCTGCAGTCCAAATACTGTGTCTTCACCAGAAGACAATAACAAAAATAGAGGGGTGAAGCACAGCTATAGTGTATGTGAGCCAGATACACAAAAACTAAGTCAATTCAAACACAAGAAAAAGAATGTATCCAAAGAGGCTCATTGGATGATGCAAAAATCAAAAACAAATTTTATTGATACAAGACAGATAATACACAACATGTTAAAAACAATTAAAATACACAAAGTGTATACCAAAACAATGTACGGTGACCGGGTATGGGTACACCGTAACTGCCCACTGTCAATCACTGAGTAGTGATATAATACCTCCCTAGGATTCTCAACCTGCTAGTAAATAAAGTGCCACAAGTGCCAAAAATATTTTGATATCCAAAAAATACTCAGTATATCCAGACCTGAGAGAAACCCACTAGCATGACAAGGTGCATCTAAAGGTGCTAGTTATAATGGGGTACACCCCTGAGGAAGTTGCCCTTTGTGGCGACGAAACGCGTGGGGAGCCCTTTGCCTCTGTCTCCACTTACCTCCTTCCACTGTGGTAACTCGTGTTCTTTTCATTTTTTTCCCCTCATTTATTGTCACGTTTACCATTATAACTAGCACCTTTAGATGCACCTTGTCATGCTAGTGGGTTTCTCTCAGGTCTGGATATACTGAGTATTTTTTGGATATCAAAATATTTTTGGCACTTGTGGCACTTTATTTACTAGCAGGTTGAGAATCCTAGGGAGGTATTATATCACTACTCAGTGATTGACAGTGGGCAGTTACGGTGTACCCATACCCGGTCACCGTACATTGTTTTGGTATACACTTTGTGTATTTTAATTGTTTTTAACATGTTGTGTATTATCTGTCTTGTATCAATAAAATTTGTTTTTGATTTTTGCATCATCCAATGAGCCTCTTTGGATACATTCTTTTTCTTGTGTTTGAATTCACCAGAAGACAAATAACCTGTGCAATTCTATGATAGCTTTTATTTTCATAGGCATCTCCCAACTGTCCTGGATTAAATGTGACAGTTCTAGATTTTGGGTGCTGTCTCAAGTGACAGGTTAAATGTCTCAAATTCCATTGAATTTAGATCACACACTATGATGCAGCTTTGTCGTTGGCCAGTTAAAATCATGGTGTGTGAGTGAGCAGAGTGCTGACCCATCTTCACGTTGTTACACAGGAACCCTGAGAGGAGCTGCGGGGAGTTTCGGAGGTAAGTATTTAACAAGGTGTTTCTGGTTGAAATAATACACTTTCATTCATTTAAACTTTTCAGACATATTTGTTGTCCTCCACATTCATGTCAAACAATATAAGTGCTGACTACCAGAATGCAACAAAAGATTAAATGTCCAGGTAACGGCTCAATCTTTGAGGTACTGTTATTGTACCTTTACTACATTACTAAAACTTATTTCAACATATTTTTGTATAGTTATAGTTAAATTAAATCTACCCTGAAATCCAGCATGCTAAACCATGGACACTTACTCATGGATCCAGACACAGTGACTGTGATAATATTTTTATATTTGTTATCCATGGTCTTCTTGCTTTTAAAATCAACTTTTAAAATTATGCTCATGACCAGAAGAGCTCTGTGGGTTGTTACCAGAGCCCTGCTGTGTTGAAGCTTTACAGGTTGTTACACTGTTTATGAGCACTTCTCCCCTTCCACTATTTAAGATTACTGCAAGCATAGGGAAGGGGAAGTGCAGGGGGTGGAAAAGACTGTGTAACAGCCCCAGAGCCTGTCAGGTTCATTAACATAATATAAAAAGTTGATTTTAGAAGGAAGGAGGCCAAGGATAACAAATATAAGAAGATTATCACAGTCACAATGCATGCATAGATAAGTCAGTGTTCCTGGTTTATTATGCTTGGTTTTGGTAGATTTCCTTTAAAAGTGGTAGCCTTACGAAAGGAGCACCAAGCCTCTTGTAATGGCCTCTGTTGGGAAGCATTTAGAGAGCTTCAGCAGAGGTCACGGTGGGCAGAGAGGCCCGTTTGTAACTAGGGGTTGTTAGTAAGTCAGGAGTCCTTATGTTGGGAACTGTCTGTATATATATATATATATATATATATATATATATATATATATATATATATTAAAGAATAGGAAAGCAGCACAGAAAATAATATGAGTGGGTGCAATGACTCAGCCCATGGGCATCGTGTGAGCAGATATATATTTGATATACCTATATATGATATATATACAGATACGTATATGTATATACGTTATTAACTAAAGCTTTAAGATTTCATGACAAACACTAAAAAGAAACACAATAAAAAGGAACACAAACTTTATTTGTGAAAATAATAGAATGACATAAAGTAAAAATTGAACATAATCTATTTACAGAATAAACACAAAACCACCACTAGTGGTGAAAATAAATACATTGGATTAAACTGTATTATACAAGGGTACCAAAGTAAAATATTATTTGAATTTTGTTATTATCATGTCTCTGACATCTTTTGATTCAGAGATATGTTTTTTTAGTTAGAATAACATAAAAATAAATATAATTTTAAATTTCATCTGATTCACATTGTTATTTACACTAAATCAAAAATTCTCAATTAAACCCAAAATTCAAGCTTATTCAATATGAAAAAAAAATGTAATTATGATTTCCGAGATGAGCCAAATATTTTAAAAATGTTTATATTTTTGTTAGCCTGAAGGCTTATAAATAGACTATATGTTAATAATTTTAATATTCTAAAATTGCATAAAATGTGTAAGAAAGTCACATGGTTTATTTTAATTATACACAAGTAAAACAGCTTTCCATAAATGAGTAGTTCCGGTAAATAAGTTTCCGTCTACTTTTATCAGGCTATGCTGCACATTCATACTTTATTGTAGAAGTCTACTGAGAGGGGAGGATGAGGCTGCTGGAAGAGAGACTCACAAACTGAATTTGTGACTCTTCTATATCTAATAACCCTCTACCACTGTTCAGAAGGAGGTAATAAATCACTAACTACAGCTTAGTCTTCCCCCTTCGTATCCCATAGACTCAAGTGCTATTGGAGATAGTTGGCACCCTAAGTGGAGAATTATAATATACTACTAAATTTCTTATATTTACCAGTATTATTCAATTATAAAAACATATTTTATAACTACGGTAGCTGTAACCTTTAATATTAAATATTTTAAAAGGTTTTGATATTATTATTATCTAAAAAATGAATTAATTAATTTTTTATATTATTATTATCTAAAAAATTCTACTTTTTATTTGTTTGTAAACCTGTTTTAGCAGTGGATTAGAATATTTGCTCATCTCTGTCATAATTGATAAATATGTATGACTATGTGTACCTCACCAGGACAAAAAGATATTTATAAATGTTTTCATACAAGTTATATGTTCGCATCCTATACATATAGTACTTCTGATATTAGCAGCTTTTTATTATAAATACTTGGATTTTAGGTTTGAATTCTTTCTACCAGCATAGTCCCTAACATAGCCGTAATGTTGAAAATTGATCATTTTTTTGTTTTTTTTTTCAAACCTTGATCGATCTTCAGCATGGCGGTTACCATCTATGCATGTATAAGTATAAAAAAAAATGTCAGTACATCACAAGGCATTTTTCTCGGCAGAAAATAAAATATGCCTATCAAATGTAACACCTACTCGTAAATGAGGTATATTGCATATTTCTTTATTTATAAAACTTAAAGCAAACATGTCTTGCAGGTTGTGTAAGCTAATACATTACTACATAAAACTTATAAAAATGAAAAAAAAAACAGATGCCAACTTAAGACACTCTTTGATATATGGAAATCTTGCAATCAACGACAACAGTAGTGGGCTACCGAGGACCCGGAAAGCACAAACAGCGCGGGATTAATGTACTACACAATGGGGCAGATGTACTAATTCTATCTTAGACTGGGGATACTATGGAGTCCCTGTAAACCTACGGAACTTTACAGTGCCAGCATAGCGGGTTGATTTACTCTGCGGGTTTAAAATTTCAATGACGTCGGTGGTCTCTAGGATGCAGAATTTGGGCAGAAAGTGAAGGGCAGAAATAGTCATGTTTTTGGGTGGTTTCTGCCATTGTCATGGTTTATACTGCAAATTGTGTCCCTGATCTAAGTTTGAGACAGTGCAGTCTTAGGTTAGACCATCTTAAAATATGATAGATTGATCACAGTAGACAATTTATGTGACAAAAATAAAAACAAAAAAAAAATGTGGTAGAAAGCATGCCCAGATTTTGGTACAAATAAAGCCAGAATACTAGTATATTTTGGTTAGTATACTCTCCCATAAGTTTTGCTTGTTGTATAGACTCTGCTACCGTTTCTTTAACGACATAGTTCTATATCACAATGAGGTTTCTATGTTCCTTGTTTACAATGGAAATGTGGCCATATATGCACCATCGCTCTATAATAGAAGAAACTCTTTGTGGCATCTATCAATGTTTCATGTCTCTTATAGATGGATTCAGATGAATATCCACTTTTCCACTTTAAATGATGAACAAAGAACATCCAGATTCTCAGATAGAGCCATGCTCCTCATAGTAAGGAGGGTCACCACCACTGAACTAGACCCAACCTGTAAAGTTTAGGTAACATAAAAATTCCTGACTTAGATGATAATCACTTAAAATATCACCATCGTATTATAATGGGTTACAATCAGACATGGCAGGACAGGTATGCTTCAGGTACAAGGACTTTGTAATACTTATTCATGTCCATTTCAAAGGGGGTTGTGGAACCAAAATTTAGCTTCCTGAAAAGTGTCCAAAGCGTTAAAACTGACTATTATTATTATTTGGTCATGATGTAGATTTCCATGGACACTGACCAAAATCAGCCTTCCATCTGCAAATACAAACGCCAGCTCCGAAGCCAAGAGATATATCCTTGGCAGAACAAGTCAAAACGTCTGGATTAGCTGGAAATTTGCTAAATATTTTCACAATATTCTTTACTCTGATATTTAACAATCCTAATTTTGAATAATCAGTTTGGAAATTCTAAGCTGAGATAATAAAGGGCACCTAAGCTTTTAGTTAGTGGCCACTTACCATGACATTACAGGTTCATGCATTTCTTGTAATATTCAATGCTTTATTTTACCTGTGGTGGCGCTGTAGGAATATTGAACAATCAATGTCTATCTGTTGATCTTCAATAAGGACAATCATTTTATTGTTAATGTTTATGTAACTGATTTTTGTCAAGAATAGGAAACATACATCCGAGAAAGCATGCATTATAATGATGGCGTACAAGAAAAGTATATGGAACAAAATGACAATAATAAATAAGTATAAATAAAACTATTTATAATTGTCCTAAAAATAGTCAAATATAATCTTTATTTTTTTTTCTGCTAGCGTTAAGGAAAATAAGTTTTGTGACATACACACTGCATAAACCAGTGTAAGGAGGGGGCTTTGGTTACATGTTGTTTTCTGCAACCTCAAATGACTTGGGGGATGTCACAAAAGGGGTATAAAATGTAAAGGCTATCATGAAAATGTCAAGTCATGCAGAAATAGTCATCGTGAAAATAGTAGATCAAAAATGAAGGCTTTTCAGGTTAAAGGTACAGGTGTAAGTGCTGGTAGATCAATCCTTTGAAGTTCTCGGTTCTATAAAAAGAAGATGTCTTTGTACTTGGTGCCGTCAGCAGGAGCTTGAGTTCCCAAAGAAGCTTGAATCATCAGAATGAGTGGAAGAATGGGGTCAATATATTCCAAGGAGCCTTGTAAAGTGGCCGTCATTCAAGAAACTAAGAAAAGTGTCCTCCACTTATAGAATGCGAGCAGGCTGTAAGTTCTCCTCTTGCGTGTGGAAAATACGTTGCTACACACAGGAAAAAAGTGAGATGGTTTTACATGTTATTTCTGCTATTATTTAATATATATAAATATAATCACACTGAACCTAACAGGAAGGATGTACTGTATCAGTGCAGTTACATTCGTTTTCCATCTTCAAAATGTCTCAAAATTGTCATATCCCGTGACTTTTTGCCATCACACTCCACTTTTCACCTTGGTCAAATTACTACAGATTAATTCAAATTAATCCAGATGTGGAAAACAGATATTTTAATGACAACAATTCATAATTTCTGAAATTCAGCCAGGAAATCCACGTCGGAACTGGTTGCAACTAGAGATGAGCGAGTATAATAGTCCGAGCTTGATGCTCGTTGCTCGGACGAGTATTTCCCCTGCTCGAGATCGAGCATTTAATTAAAAAAAAACAGTGAAGAACAATGAAGAACAGAATAAAAGCAGTGAACACAGGATCATTTAAGTGAAAAACACAGTGAAAAACACAGTGAAGAATAGATTACAGATGTTCGGCACATCTGCTTACTTGTCGGAAGATACGGCGGAACGGTGCAAACAAAATAGTATGTGAAGAACACATTGAAGAACAATGTGAGCAGGACAGAGACACCAGGGAGCAGCACAGAGACAGCAGGGAACGGCACAGGCAGTGGCAGGCACGGAGACAGCGGGGCAGCGGCAGGCACGGAGACAGCGGGGCAGCGGCAGGCACGGAGACACCGGGGCAGCGGCAGGCACGGAGACATCGGGGCAGCGGCAGGCACGGAGACAGCGGGGGAGCGGCAGGCACGGAGACACCGGGGCAGCGGCGGGCCACGGAGACAGCGGGGGAGCGGCAGGCACGGAGACACCAGGGCAGCGGCGGGCACGGAGACAGCGGGGGAGCGGCAGGCACGGAGACACCGGCGCAGCGGCGGGCACAGAGACATCGGGAAGGGCAGAGAGATCGGGGAGACTTCAGTGGAAGAAGAGGAGCGGATCCCGGGACAGCGCATCTCCCGACAAGCAAGCAGATGTGCCGAACATCTGCAATCTATTCTTCACTGTGTTCTTTACTGTGTTTTTCACTTAAATGATCCTATGTTCACTGTGTTCACTGTTTTTATTCTATTCTTCACTGTTCTTCACATCTGCTAACTTGTCGGGAGATAATATACACGCGGAACAGTGAAGAATAGATTGCAGATGTTTCATACATCTGATAACTTATGAGAAGACATTCTTTTTCAATTAAATAACACATTTTATTCCTGAACCATGGTCCCTTTGAAAAATGCTCGAGTCCCCCATTGACTTCAATGGGGCTCGTTATTCGAGACGAGCACTCGAGCATCAGGAAAAGTTTGTCTCGAATAACGAGCACCCGAGCATTTTAGTGCTTGCTCATCTCTAGTTGCAACTTTTATGTGACCTTTTAGTCAAAAAGTTGCAAATCCACTCCAGACAGTAAGACCTCATGTGCCAAAAATAAATTGCATTTATCAAGCTGTCTAAGAAACTCAGAGTGGATCATTTATTTTTATTTTTCTTCCTGTTTTTTCTGTCTTTTTAGAGACTTTTTTTGGCACATTGCAATTTTTGCGCCTTTTTGAGGACATTTTGAAATGTCCGCCGGACATTTGTTTTCGTCAGTAAGACACATTTATATTCTATTCCAGATGTGCAAATTACATTTATCACTTCCAATTGAATAAAATGTGCAACATTTTTTGGCGCAAAATACCCAGAAGTGACTTGAGACATTTGTGCGACATTTGTAAAACATTTGTAACAAATGTCTCAAACAAGGTCTGGAAAAAAAAAAATTAACACAAGGAAAAAGTGAGATAAATTACCAAAGTAGCAGATGGAAAAAAAAAGGCAAAAACTAGCAAAAACAGAGATAAGATAAATGACCCCAGAGACTACAATATACCGTATTTTCCAGACTATAAGGCGCACATAAAAGCCTTGGATTTCCTTAGAAATCCAAAGTGCGCCTTATAGTCCGGTGCGCCCTATGTATGGCGCAGGGCAGCGGACCCTACTTACATAGGTCCCCGCTACCGGAGACAGCAGATCTCCAGCGGGAACTGCAGACCACGCGGCACGAACAACTTCTGCCGCGTCGGTCTGCAGTTCCTGCTGGAGATCTGCTGTCTCCGGTAGCGGGGACCTATGTAAGTATGGTCCGCTGCCCTCCTCCACCTCCCCCTCACCTTCCCCGCGTCCCGCGTCGCGTCTCGGCGTCGCGTCTCGTCCCGTCGGGTCTCCGCTCCGCCCCCGGACCTCCGCCACGCCCCCGGACCCCGCGCCTTATAGTCCGATGCGCCTTATATATGGAATTATTACATATATAAGGCGCATCGGACTAATGCGCCTTATATTCCGGTGCGCCTAATGGCCCGGAAAATACGGTAGATTTCATCAAAAATCATAGAAGAAAAAAGCAGGAAGTTCTGTGGTTTTATGTGAAACAAACTGGAATAGGTGTCATTACATTCAAATGGATCTTTTGGGCTCAGTTGGTGCCTGACAATATCTGTTTCTTTTGTATCTTATATGTAAACAAAGTCTTATAAAAAATCATGACTGATTAAAAAGAAAATGACAGGATTGGATTGTCTAGGAAAAAGAATCAAGGCATTTGTAAACATTCAGATGCCAGTGCTATTTATTACTCATGAGATAAATGAAAGCTACTAACAGAAATGTGTTAAACTAAATAATAGAAAAAACAAAAACATAACAATCGGCTCCAGGGTTATGTGCTTGGTTTCAACAAACCATTTGTTTGGATGTCATCTCCGTAGACTGGGGGTGCCCAGCCAGACACGGGCATATTTGTAGACTGGCAGCCATGCCCCTGGTAAATCACAGCCGTGGTAGAGGCACCAGTTTGCCGAATTGGCACAGCCGGGACACACCCGAACTTGAAAAGCAATCCTGCTCATCTCTACTAGTATTGTAATTCAAAAATAGTTGATTGAAATTTTGATTGGAGAATAGTTTTATTTTCTTACAAGTTTCCAGGTTCACAGCAAAAATGTACTAAAAATAGTTTTGGAGTAAAATCTTTGGATGTTACCTGTTGTACAAAGGCGGATTTTGGATTAGATTCGGGATGGTTTTGAATGTCATCATCGCTGTCTGGTGGCTCCTCCTTCACTTTCACGGGCGTTAGTCGGTCAGATCTGAGATCAGTGCTGCTATGACTCCTTATGTTTCCCGTAGATGAAACTCTTTCTTCCTGCATGGTGTAATCACTATGGTGTTCTTCTTCAGATTCTTCCAGTTGGCTTCCAGGTTGGCGAAGTTGTTCAATAGATTTGGAAAGTATCTTTAAAAAAATGGAATAATTGTATTGAGATCATTCGTATACATGATTTCATTAAAAATGTGTTATTATCATTATGTCTTTCAGTGGAGATAATACTAAGACACAGTTATACACAGATTACATACATAATGATCTATTCACGGACTGAAAGACACTACCCATGGATAACACTGCACATTCAGATTTGGGCAGATCTCTTTCAGGACAGTATATTAATGTCTAATTCTTGGGGTACCAACCATTGATGCCACCAGGGACCAACAGAATGAAGTCCTGAAGCCCCAGTAACTATCCTACGATGAATATTTTTGCACTTCAGAGATGGGATAGTCCAAAGACTTAATGTCCGCTCACTACTCTGCAGCTGCGTCTCCCCAGTGTCATGAAAACCCTGAACACTTCAAAATAGCCAAACATCCAGCACAATCCAAGGTAGATACAAATCTTCAAGCTTTATTTGATACTTTTCCGTCAGTACAGAGAAAAGATTGATACGTTGCAGCCATCCAGGCTTTAGTCATGAGAAGGACGGCTGGAACATGTCAATCTTTTATCTGTACTGATGGATTTTAAGTATCAAATAAAGCTTGAAGATTCGTATCTACCTTGAATAGTGCTAGACGTTTGTCTCTTCAGAGATTGGATGGCGTAAAGACAGTCCTATAGAAGTCAATGTGGCATATTTACTTACCCGGCCCATTCGCGATCCAGCAGCGCGTTCTCTGCAGGGGATTTGGGTCCGGACGGGATTCAATAAGGTAGTTCCTCCGACGTCCACCAGGTGTCGCTGCTGCGCTGAAGTTCATCGGAATGCACTGGAGTTCAGCGTCCTAACGTGGGTGCAGGTAAGCGCGTGTCAAGCGACCCTTTTTTTTAAAAAATAAGGCGTTTTTTCTGAATCCGTTGGGTTTTCGTACGTCCACGCCCCCCATTTCCGTCACGTGCATACCGGCGCCGATGCGCCACAATCCAATCTCGTGCGCCAAAATCCCGGGGCAATTCAGGGAAAATCGTCGCAAATCGGAAATTTTCGGATAACCCGTCGTCAAAACGCGATTCGGGCCCTTAGTAAATGACCCCCAATGAATTGCAGGACAAACATCCTGGATTTCATATTTAACATTGGGCAATTAAAAGTGGTTGTACCAAGTTATTCCTATTCAAGCTAATTGTGAGGGTCCGACTTCTGGGACCCCAACCAATCACGAGAACAGGACCCCAGAAATTCAGAGAAGGGGTCCTGTTCCCAAATAAGGTGTACCATATATACTGCCACTCCTTTCAATAGTATGGGAGCGATGGCAATTGCCTGGCCCAGCTCTGAACTATCTCCAGGATTGAGGAAGACGGTAACGGGAGTGCTGGAGATAGCCCGACACTGTGCTCCATACTGCTGGGGTGGCAGGACAACTCCTCCTCTCTACTACCCAACTAGAGAAAAGACACCGGCTCATCTAGCGGGGTTGTGCCTCCTCAGGAGCAGGTATACTAACCCTGGTATGATGGTGGAACAAGTGAGCTTTAATTCAGCTATTTGATGACCTAGGCAGACTTGTAATGCATAAACAACTAAAACAAACAAAAATATCAGCCACCATCTAATATTAATCAGTGAAAGTCAACATCTCATTGGTGGGGGCCATAGCTATATGAACATCTACATGCTTAAGCATACAATAAATGCACCGCTCCACTTCAGCAGCCGGTCCGCATAGTGCTATACTGTAATTAACATACATTGCAAATACATTTTCAGGGTTAGGTTACAGAGTACTATAGGCTGTAGTAATTGCAGCCCTTCAAGTGTACTGAAAGGGTTAACACAAGAGTCCCTGGAACCTGTAACAAAAAAAACCCCTTTTAATAGGAAACAGCTATGCCAAGGGTTATCTGCTCAGTTCTCACACGGGAAGCTTTGAAGTTAGTATTACAGTGCAGAACAGACGGTGCTATAGTGTGCTCTGTGGATGGACTCTGTTTTTCTTTTGACGTCTAAAGAGGAGTGAAATGTAATGATGACGCCTTGTAAAAAACACACTGAACCAAAACAAGGATTAAATATCTGTTGTAGATGTTATAAAACTGGTGCACAGGTATCACTATGGGTGTAGCATGACTTGTGGGGGACTAGTGTTTATACCCTGTGCCATGACATCACTGTTTATTATCCCGGTACTGAGATGTCACTTTGTGAATTAACCCTGTACTGTGACATCACTTTGTGTATTATCCCTGTACTGTGACATTCCTGTGTGTATTATCCCTGTACTGTGACAACACTGTGTGTATTATCTCAGTACTGTGACATCACTGTGTGTATTACCCCTGTACTGTGACATCACTGTTTATTATCCCTGTACTGTGACATCACTGTGTGTATTATCCCTGTACTGTGACAACACTGTGTGTATTATCTCAGTACTGTGACATCACTGTGTGTATTATCCCGGTACTGTGACGTCACTGTATGTAGTACCCCTGTACTGTGACATCACTGTGTGTATTATCCCTGTACTGTGACATCACTGTTTATTATACCTGTACTGTGACAACACTGTGTGTATTATCCCTGTACTGTGACATCACTGTGTGTGTATTATCCCTGTACTGTGACATCAATGTGTGTATTATCCCTGTACTGTGACATCACTGTGTGAATAATCCCTGTACTGTGACATCACTGTGTGTATTATCCCTGTACTGTGACATCACTGTGTGAATAATCCCTGTACTGTGACATCACTGTGTGTATTATCCCTGTACTGTGACATCACTGTTTATAATCCCTGTACTGTGACATCACTGTGTGTATTACCCCTGTACTGTGACATCACTGTGTGTATTATCCCTGTACTGTGACATCACTGTTTATTATCCCTGTACTGTGACATCACTGTGTGTATTACCCCTGTACTGTGACATCACTGTGTGTATTATCCCTGTACTGTGACATCACTGTTTATTATCCCTGTACTGTGACATCACTGTGTGTATTATCCCTGTACTGTGACATCACTGTGTGTATTATTCCTGTACTGTGACATCACTGTGTGTATTATTCCTGTACTGTGACGTCTTTGTTTGCATTATCCCTGTACTGTGACATGAATGTATTCATTATGCCATTACTGTGACATACTGTAATATTTTTCAGCCCTTGTTTCTATTTATTTCCATTTATTTCTCCTCTTATGATCCTTATACTGTACATGATACTCCTCCGGCCATATCATATTCTAAGAGGCCACGGCTTAGGTGCTGCCACATGACCCACAGCAGGAACCTGGTGCAGGATATAGTCAATAGCCTCCTCCAGGTATAGCACAATGAGTTTGGGTGCATGCCATCCTCTAAGGCCTTGTGCGCATCGCTGTGTGCTTTTTCTGAGCCTCAAACAAGGGTCATGTTGTCCCTTGTTTGCGTCATGTCATCGGCATTTGATGACAATAGAAAACAACTGCCTGAGCCGCAGACTTGGGAAGAAATAGAATCTCTCCAATAATTTGTGGCAGACAGTAGATACTTGGGGTCGTTCACCCCAATCCCTAACCCCACAATGTACACCCAGCACCTTTACCATAGTATATACAAAAGAGATCATATTCTGTATCAGGATAATGTGTGACGGCTCCGCTACAAGAAAAAGCCTCCATAGAAATGAATTCAGTCCGGCAGGAATCTGCCTTCCAAATAGAAAAGCGCAGCTCAGGTTTCCAAACATTAATATGTAAAAGCATCAGGGAAACTATTTCCTCCCACACACAGATGGAATGTCACAATTTGCATCGCAGACACGGATCTCAAGGTGTTTTACATAGGGAATCCCATAGGTGATATATCCACCGCGACTATAGGTGCCCAACGCTGCCAAGATCCCAAGTCACACTCTCTCCGATTTCACATCGCAAAAATATAAAGAATTCTTATCTGTTCGCTTACGATTGTAAAAATGTATCTCACTCCTATTGATTTGTATGTCCCTGTCCTGTTCTGTCCAAATGTAAAATCAGCTAGGAAGTAATAAAACATTAAATATTTTTTTTTTTTTTAAATTAAAATATAGACTGGATTTGGAAACAAAATAAGCTAAAGATTTCATCATAGATATAAAATCTATAAAATCACAATAAGTCACACAAACTCATTCTCCAAGTAAAGCGACGCAGGTTTGTGAGGCTCCCTCTAGTGGTAAGAGACGGTCAAGTCCTGACCTGATTTATTTTTTTTTTAATTATGTGCAACATGATTTAAAGGGATCTCAGAGTTAGAATTATTGGAGCATTTATAATGTGGCAAGGATACTAATTGCAGATTTTATTGCAAAAAAAATTCTGAAACAGGTTAATTTCTATGAACAAAACAAGCATATTATTTTCATACACAGTTTGGGGAATTTTTGAGACAAATTCTATGGCTTCACTATCAAAAAAAAAATGGTTGTGGAATTCACAGCTTTTTACATGAACCAATATAAAGTAAATGGGGATGTGCGTTGCTGTAAAAAAAAAAAAACAGTGCCAGCATTTTGGTTAATGTTACTGCAGATGTGCACCTATAGATGTGGGACCCTTCCCAATCACTATGGTATTAATACATAGCAACTTGTTTTATAAGCATTTGAGAATCATATATTTATAGTATTTTATGATGACCTGCCCCTGAACAATGGGGTCACACTTGGGATATGGAGATATATGGATTAGGATTGCTGACCGTGCAACAATTCAAAATCATCAGTGATGATCAACAACAGTAGTGGATTATAATATAGGTTGGTTTGGGCAGTAGCCTGGGGCCCAAGGTTTTTAGGGGGTCAATTGCCACCCAAACCACCTACCAAATTTTTAACTCAAAAGGACCCTCAAGCATAACATCTGTTCCTGCTTCCAATTCACATATACACAAGACTCATTTCAGGACCTTTGAAGGTCCTCCAAAGGTCCTGAAACTTGAGATTGAAAGCAGACAGGAAGTGAATTCCGGACTTTGTAGAGATTATAATATTCATACAGCCCAGTTCTAATCCGCCACTGGTCAACAATGGTCCCCACCATCTTAAATATTTAGCCCTCCATGGAAATAAGAAGCATTGATATGAATGTAAACAAAAAGTAAACTAAAGTCTGAAATGATGAAACAGATATTGAAAATGAATATATATTGTTTTTATCTCTTGCACTTAATATTTTGTTAGCTTTGTTTTGGGCCTTTTTATGCTTTTTTCAGTAGCATTGCCTCCCACAGACTCGTGTTTAAATCGAAAGATGACTCAAGATTAAAGGCTGCAACAAGACCGGGGTCACTGGGGGACATGTATTTATTTCTGCTAGTTCAATTGTCTCATTTATGCGACTTGTCATTTTTGTGACTTTTCTCAGCAACTTTTGCTGTTATTTTTCAAGTTGATCTTGGTCTGAACCTTGTGCAGTGCCTTGTGTATCATTATTTTCCAGATGTTCTGTGCAACTTTTCACTTATGTATCAGTTTTTGCTTATTTTTGAAGCTTTTTAGGCGCAAAATTTGCACCTAATCCAGAGCAGGTGCAAAGGAAGAAATTTGGACCCTGTTTTAACATGTAAATTGGAATTATTTTACATGCTTTAAATGTTTAACATTTTGCACATAAACCTGAAGGGCATTGAAAGTTTGGGCTGCTTTTTTATTTAATCGTTGATTTTTGCCTTGACATTTTATTGAATTTTTTTTGTTTACTTCTAAGGGTGAGGTCACATATGGCATTAACATAACAGTTCAGTTTTCCGTGTCCTAGCAGGTGCAACTTTTGTCTGTTTTTTGGGCTTTTTGTTGCAAATGTTTCAAATCCACATAGGCACACGTCATGTAAGGGGGTTATAAGCAGGAGAGGACACTACTATTAATTTTGGATTTGAGGCTGTGGCCTGCAATTTTGAGCCCTCTAGTCACACCCCAGGGAGATGACGACATATGAGGCTACAGTCACACGTGGTGATAACACGTGCGTTTTCAAATGCATCACAACAGATGAGAAGAACAATTTTTGGCTAGAGGGCTCAAAAATTGCAGGCCACAGCCTCAAATCCAAAATTAATTATAGTGTTCAGTCCTGCATATAACTCCCTCATGTGTCTTGTGTCCATGTGGATTTGAAACATTTGCAACAAAAATTCTAAAAAAAAAGACAAAATTTGCACCTGCTAGGATAGGAAAAACTGAACATGTATCACAAGTAAAAAGACAGGATCATACATATGGGGCAAAAAAAGCTGCCAAATATACACCAAGGAAAAAATACTTAAGATACGTGTCCCCCAATGTTTTGGTTTATTCGGCAGCCGTAGCAATAATAAGTACTATAAGAGGGTCACCTTATGACATTTGCTCCTTTAGGGCGATCTCTACCTATAATAATAATAATAATTCTTTAGTTATATAGCAGCTACAGATTATGCAGTGCTGCACAGAGCTTGCCAAATTGGTCCCCATGGGGCTCACAATCTAAACAAGCTACCAGTATGTTTTGGAGTGTGGGAGGAAACCGGAGGACCCGGAGGAAACCCACGCAAACACGAAGAGAAAATACAAACTCTTTGCAGATGTGGACCTGGGTGGGATTTGAACCCAGGTCTCCAGCGCTGCACCGTGCTGCCCCTAATGCTATAACTGATATAGGTGCTTTATGTCTTGATGTAAATGATAATACTATACATCTCTGTATATGAGTGTCTGTGTGTATATGACATTCACATCGCTTACTTTGTTCATCTGAATCTGCTGCTGATACTTCTTCTGCTTCTCCAAGAATTGCTGATGCTGCTGCTGGATGACGAGCTGCGCCAGGGTGTTCTGCGGAAGGGGCGCAGACTGCGTCCGGTGCAGGGGTCTGTGACGGGGAAGTTTGTGGACCACCCGCCCGGCTGGTGAAACTCTATCCTTGGATGTTAGAGGGGCCTGAAGAATCTGAGCACCTGAGGAGAAAAGGAGAAAAGGAGTTTTTATTTTTTTTTCCTTCATAACAGAATTAATACATTAATATACAAAACACAATGGGACTTCAGTGTAATCAAAGTGTTCATATCCGGACACTGTTCTAGGGATATTTCATAACCAGTGAAAGGGGAAGGGTTTTAGTTAAAGACATAAAGTTCACCAAAAACTCAATCAACGCAGGATACATTGATTTAAAGAAGCTCTTAGCCTTACACATCCAGCTCCCAGGACCCCATGGAGCATTTATCACTGAACCAGAACATCCCTTTAACTCAAGTAAGAAATCTGAAAATATATGCTTTATATACTATGCTGTAATATAGCACCCAGTGGTGGTCCTGACACAGCTAATGTGTTACCTGGACCCGAGACAACTGGATCAGTATACAGTAACTGTGCCCTATATACCTGAGACATTTATAAGCCAACCTGTCTCCAATCTATTCAGCTCCTCCTGCTTTATAACAGGCTGCCTGCAGAGAGGAGGCTATGAACAATCTTCTCAGCTCATCCTGCCTAATAGCATGTTGTCTGAAGAGAATATGTATAATCTGCTCAACTTCATCTGCTTTATAACATATGACCTGTAGATAATACACTATGTACAGCACCTCAACTTCTCCTGCTCTATAGCAGGCTGCCTGTATATAGGAGGCTATGAACAATCTCAGCTCCTCCTGCTCTGCCTGCAAATAGGACTATATACAGCCTGCTCAGCTCCTCCTGCCCTATACCATGATATGTGCACACAGAACACCATGTATAATCTGCTAAGCTCCTCCTGGTCTATAACATACTGTCTCCTGATGGCACATTTCTACTATCTGTTTAACTCCTCCTGCTCTATAACATGCTGCCCGCAGATAAGTCACTATGTACAATCTACTCAGCTCATCCAGCTCCACAACATGCTGCCTGCAGATAGGACACTATGTGCAATCTGCTCAGTTCCTCCTTCTCTATAACATGCTGCCTGCAGATAGGACACTATGTACAATCTGCTCAGCTCCTTCTGCTCTATAACATGCTGCCTGCAGATAGGACACTATGTACAATCTGCTCAGCTCCTTCTGCTCTATAACATGCTGCCTGCAGATAGGACACTATGTACAATCTGCTCGGCTACTCCTGCTATAAAAAAGGCTTTTTCATAAGTTCCCTTTAAGTGGATATATAGAGGAGCACTCCCTGCTGTGTAATTTATCTCATGTTTAGGCAGGAAGTCAGATTCTCTCTTCATTCAATGCGAGTGTCATAAAAATGAATAAAAATATGACCTCCTCTCCACACATCACGGGCTGTGTATATCCGATGGTTTATGTCTAGGGTCTTGTCACAAAACAAACAATTATAAATTTAGGTGTTTTTTATGGGAAATATTTTATGGGCCCCAGATGGAGTGAGTGTAACAACTTATACTTTTTTTCAATGGGGGAGGTAAGTGTAATTTCTTCGTGGCATGGACAACCCCTTTAAGGCTGTATGAGTAAATATAGTAATATTAATAGAATAAAAGTAATTTTTATAAAATAATATATAAAATGTATTTGTACCCTTGTGTTGCCCCCTAACATGTTGAGTTATTATGTTGTCCATTATATTGTGGCTACATTACAGAATCTTTGTTCTGGTTTCTCCATTTTACTGAATTATGTTACAGAAGCTCTGATAACACTAAAACCATACAAAACTAAAGCTGCCCAGATTAAAATTCTTCAGATAAGCCGCATATCTGAAGTGAACGTATAACATGTTTCAGCACCCATTAATAAACTGATGCGGTTCTGGAGACTTTGATATGGAGAGAAATGTACTTTCTATCGGTCACTGATTCTTCTAACATTGGGAGAAGTCTCATCATTACCTGTGGCTAGAAGCTTCTGCTGCCGCATCTGTTCTTTGAGCAGTAAGTGCTGTAGTAAGGCCTGGTGGCTGCTGTTGGCTTTGCCCTCCAGGGATGGGTGAGCGGAGGATACGGGCAGGGCTCCTGCATACTGTCCGGGGAGCGATACCCCCTGCCTGGGCGCCTGAGGATCATTCTTTTGTTTTTCTTTTAATGAAGATGAGGCCTGCAGGACAAAATCTGAGAATTATTCTAATCCCATTACATGGATATTAAGAGACAAATGTTTTACTATTAACCGCTAATGAATACAGGACTGTGTCTTAGGTGAAGCACTTGAAAGGCTACAGATAGTCCATGTAATAAATTGGTAGAGGTAGTGCAGAGGGGTCTTCTGGAGTCCTCCATCACTGGTCATCTCTAATTACAGTGAAGAAGGTTATGATGTACCCGGGTTATGTACAAGATAGGTTCCATAGGTTTGTTCTTAACTTGAATTTGTAGGTAAGTCGAAACTGTATATTTTATAATTGTAGTTCTAGACAAATTTTAATTTTTGTCCCAGTGACAATTGGAGTTTCAACATTTTTTGCTGTAATGGGACCAAGGATTATCAATAAAGCTTCATTACAGACAGCTGATCATTGCAGCCTGGGACTATAGTAAAGCATCCAGAGAGCTTCACCTTCAGAGAACTTCATAGGGGTCCGTCTTTAACTAGGAGTCATCTGTAAGTCAAGTATCCTTAAGTAGAGGACCACCTGTAGATGATTTGTTACCATCAAATGATAAGAAAACGGGCGTGCAATGTATCTATGGTAAAGAATGACTCCATTAAAAGGCAATGGTTATGATGAGATGTCAATATTAGACTGGTGTGAGTATGGCAATGACCAGAATTTAAAGATCTTTACTCTAGTGCACACTGATACAAGTAATAGGGGCCACAGACACTATGCACCCCCACCAGATCAAATGGATTGTTCCCAAAATCAAATAACACAAAAAAAGAGGAAACAAAAAAACAAAATGTAGAAAGCATAAAATGACACTTTATTAGGTCAAAAAAACAAATTCATTAAAAAAGACAGCGTGCACAGAAAAAGTCCAACAATGGTCAAAATAACTAAATATACATGATAAATAGACCACAATAAGCCTGTATAGAGGTATAGTAGGTCTAGTCCTCAGAACAAGTCAAGGTATTTGCTTACAAACAAGTATTGAACATTACCCAGAGGAATAACAGAGGACAAGGGACACATATACAGGTATATACAGACCAAAGGTGGACAGGTTTCGCCTTGCCTCTGAAAAAACAAGACAAAACATGTATCGGGTGGTGTCCACCCTAGGCCTGTATATACCTGTGTATGTGCCCATTGTCCTCTGTTATTCCTCTGGGTAATGTGCAATACTTGCTTGTAAACAAAAACTTTGACTAGTTGTGAGCACTAGACCTTCTATACCTCTTATACAGGCTCATTGTGATCTGTTAATTATGCATATTTAGTTATTTGACCATTGTTGGTTTTGTATTTGTGTTTGTATTTTGTCTTTTTAAATGGATTTGTTTTAATTGATCTAATAAAGTGTTTTTTTTTAGGTTAAGGATTTCTACATTTTGTTTTCCTCTTTTTGTAGTGATCTTTATTCTAGTGCTGCATATCCTTCATTTCCATGGTCTCCTAATCCAGTAATGGAGTCAGACTCCCATCAATTTAGCATTTGTCTATAAGGGGTTTTCCAAGATGAAAACGTGGGTAGTACTAGTAGACACAGTGACTAAATAAAAATGCCAATAACCTATCAATCCTTCTTATAACCCATCAAAAATACTAGTAACCTGTCAACCCTCTGATCTATAGTCCTGAAGTAGTGATGTCATGCATGGCCTTAGTATGGTAGTTATGTGGCATCTGTAGCCCTGAGGTGGTCAATTTAATGATGAACAGAACATCATCTCTGCACGACTGGCAAAGACTACTGAAGATTAAATGATGGTAGTCCTAGAATCCTATGTGAATACAGTAGGTAGGACAATCCCATCTGTGCATCAGAATCCATGGTGAAACCTTAAGTAGCATGTGGATTCACTGTAGAATTTCGGAAGGAGAATTTCCTCTCTCATTGCGTCGCTCACATCAGAAGTGAAATCTACATCGAGATCTGGTGTCATTTCAGCTGTAGCCAGAAAACCGATGCAGATTACAGACAGTCCCCGGGTTAAATACAAGATAGGTTCCATAGGTTTGTTCTTAAGTTCAATTTGTATGTAAGTCGAAACTGTATATTGCATAATTGTAGATCCAGACAAAAAATTTTTTTGCCCCAGTGACAATTGGAGTTTCAAAATTTTTTGCTGTAATGGGACCAAGGATTATCAATAAAGCTTCATTACAGACACCTTACAGCTGATCATTGCTGCCTGGGGCTATAGTAACATCCAGAGAGCTTCAGAGGTCACAGTGGGCAGAGGTGTCCGTCTGTAACTAGGTGTCGTCAGTAAGTCGGGTGTCCTTAAGTAGGGGACCGCCTGCATAGTACAATTGGCTGACCTAGATGTCCCCCCATGGTCTGCCTTATTTGCTACGGGTCCATTGAGCCCACTGGGACATGCAGGGTGCAAAAACACAATAAAAATTATAACTTTTTCATACCTTGCACAAAAGAAAATTGGCCTACCGGGCATGATAATTGGACTCCATTGTATGAGTTTAACCTCAAAGAAAGTTTTCTTGGACTATGACAATGTTAGTGAACATGTTCAGTCTATGGTGCTGTGGAATTTGTCAGGTCTGTCTCTTATATATATGAATATGAGAATTTATAAACCGGTTCCAGCTCCCGGTAAAATATATCATTTCCACATTTATGTCCCATCTGATTAATATGGAATTGTAACATTAAAGGAGAATTAACCTAAGGAAGGCATTACGAGCAAAGCGCTATAATTCCATATAAGAAAACACTTCTGTTATGTACTAAGAAATAAAAGTGTGATTTATTTAATAGGACTGTGGCCGACTCTATGAATAAGGGCATTATGAATCAGGGAAGCACATATGGTTACGGTCCTTATTTTGTTTGGGAAGTAAATCAGATCTGGATCTCATCACCCATTAATTGCTGTCACCGGGAGTTTAAGGATGAAGAAGGACAGATATTTTCTTGCTTTCACTCCCTTATACCTGGTTTCAGAGCGAGTGATAATAAATCCACTGTAGTTATTTAGTTTGGATGGGGGAACAACATACCTACAGAGCTATCACTCCCAGCTGACCTCTCCTGTTCTTATATGTTTGGGACTTGAAGCACAAACTCAAGTATGAAAATGTAGAACGTTGTATATTGCTTGTCTAATACTTCACTACCATCTTACTTCTGCGCAAATGGTGACAACTATGAAAGACTCTGCCTTAGGTTCTGTTCATAATAAACATATTTTAGGCATGTCCCAGCATTTGTAGTGTGTTGTAGAGATCATAAAATGTAATATCTAGCTTACAAAGACAAAATGGAAAAGAAAAACCATGAATACTTTATTTTGTGTGGCAATAAAAACAATGTTATTGTTATGTTGGTCTAAAGTAGAAATTGGGATATACAATTAATCATGCTCAAATAATCTTCTCTATCCCGAGAATAAAGGTGGTTTAATAATGTCATGGGTCACGGGGCGGTATAAAATTTGTCTAACTTTTATTTATTATTGGTTTGGCATTTACTATCTACATGCCAGAACCAAGTTAGGGGGTCTCTTCAGTTCAAGTTTCAGTTCTGCAATATAAGGACCCTTGTGGGACAGTTTTATTACCTGCAGGAGTTTGTGTATACATGTGTGTCAATAGCCTAAGGCACTCTCTTTATAATATAATAATAATATATGCGGTAATATTAACCTTGGTGGATGGTTTGGATGGCCATTGGCTCTCTGATATTCTTGGGAGTGAGGGGGAAGGGTAACCAAGCAAAGGTGACCTTCTCCATGCACTTCTATGGGAGGTCTAAGAATAGCTGGGTATGTACACCTCCACTCCAAAATAGATAGGGCCACATCTATCAGATATTTATTCTTATAAATGTCCGAAAAGGAGAACTCCTTAAATGCGGTTTTACATAAATTGTTTCTTGTGAAACAGTACGGCTAGAAAAGTGTTTGGTCAACTTTTTTTCCCATACATGATTAGTAATGTTGGATTTAAACATGCCCAGTTCTTTGTTCTCAAAGGAGACAAGAAAAACGGGCTACCTAAATTTTAGTACTCAATAAAATTTGTTGAGCTTTGGTCCAATAATTATAAATTCTGCGAACTGAATTTTATTCTTGTATTGATACTACATAAGGATCACTGGACAAGTATTAAACTATAACTGATCACATGGAATATCATAGAGTGGTCGCTGGCTATAGACAAATCGATTCAAACGAAAATCTGGTGGAATTTTCTTTTCCCTTGCTGCACTTCATTTATGAAGTGTCGGCACCACTATTTTGGTGGTTTTACAACACTCACGACTTGTTCTTTTTTAGGGCACAAAATTGTGGCGTCGCTTGTGAATCCAACACTTTTCTGGTGCTTCTAGTTTTCTGACTCCTTTCGTGGCACTGATTTTGGTGCAAAATTAGAGCAGCTTAAAGCTGGTCTAGGGAGACCTTCATGAATGGGGAGACAGTTCTAATGCCTTTTGTTTATGTGCTTTAAGTCATTAATCCCTTCTGCCCCGAACCTACATCCCACAGAAAATTATAACAGACTGCCTGTGCCACGCTACACCCAAATTAATAAGTTCCCCCCATCGTCTGGCTGTCCAGTTTATTTCACTCCGATAACACCACTGTCTTCCCTACTAATATTATAGAGACTATTCACATGAGGATATAAAACACAATCCACATGTTTCATGTGATGAGCTGCCAATGTTTCACTTAGTTGTGTTGGGATTTGATGACCACCTCCCACATGAAAAGGTTTGTTTGTAAAGAGCAATATAAATGCTTATAACATCCAGGCCATAAATCCTCTGCTTATTGCATGACTTTCTTTTTTTTTATCAGAAAAATGCTTAAATTAATAAAATCCCTGCAAGATCCTCCTAGTGAGGTGCACTTACACTCACACACGCTGCACTTTCTCCCGATGTCCGGTGAGGCAGGAATGTTAATGAGTGTTTTGCAGCATTATAATTCCACATCTGTGTTTTTTCCTCCTTTCTATCAGTGTTGACAATTGAAAGGTTAAACGCTGGATGTGTGGTTCTGCCTGTGATAGATTCTCTGTCCAGCCGCCTCTCCGCCACAGATCTGTGGTTTTACTCCCACCACCCCTGACTGACCTATCCTCTACATTCATCTCATTTACAATACATGGGTTATATATGAATAGATTCCAAAGATGTGTCATTTTCTGAGTGGGCGCACATAAGATCTAACGGACTACATAAAAACCTAAGTAGAATTTAAGCTTATGGGAGAAGGGATCTCATTCATATTGTTTCAACTTAGGACTACTTTATTACCTGTAGTGTCTCATTTTGTACCTTCAGAGTCAGATACTGTGCTCCCTAGGCCTTTAAGCAAAACTCAGTCCTGTGCTGCATGCTAATTTATTGGTGAAAATGACACTTAAAGTACGAAGACAATAGGGTGATGTAAATCTCCAAATCGCCTTTTAGCAAGTACCTTTGTGCGCACCTTTCTGTAGGCAACCACATACCTACATTCACTTCACAATATTGACGTCATTGTGTTGACCGTGACTGTCTACTGCACCTGATGTACATCAGTTAATAAAAGAACTGTGTGGGAATGGGTAAGAATCAGTACAGAAAATATATCTTAAAGAACATAAATATAAAATGAGAGTTCTTCTTTCTTATCCCTAAAAGGGGTTTTACATTTCCCTATTGGGAATCCTGGAGCCATTATTAGTGTACTCTCCACAAGCAATGCCAATCACATAGATACGATAAAAGAGACACCAAGAGTTTGGCCAGTTGGTGGACATGTCAGGATAGGAAGAGGTCAGGACAGGCAATAGACAAGTAGATGTTGTTGAAAAACACAATCAGGAGATTGTAAATTCAACTGGAACAAGCACACATATGTAGGCCCAGGCACCATTATGTCTTTAGGCTTCTTAAAAGTCATGCTTGATGCTAAGGGGGCTACAAGGTAGCCAAAATAAGCAGCGCTTTCCTAATATGATTCTGGAAAACACATTTGCATATTTCCCAGAATCCCACAGTGGAGCACCAATGGCTATACGTCTCCACACGCCTGCAAGGCAGCTTTACTTCCCGAACCTAAAGAGTTTTGGGCACAAAACACTTTGAAATGGTGGACTGGGGAAAAGTGAGGTCTGAGGCATTTGTTGTATGTTGGTAGTTTAGGAGGCTTAGAGCTGGTGCATGGCTCACAAATGGAAGGGAAAGAAGTATCTACAATAAATGAAAGAATGTCCATACAAAGCTTTTTAGCATTTTTTAAAAGCATTTAGTACTTAAGGTTATTTTTAGGAAACCATTGTACAAGAAGCATGAAAATGGACCTTGAGATGTCAACTCTTTACAGCAAATGGACAAAGATGATAGTTTAAAAAAATGTAAATTCTTGGTTACAACGTGTTATTAGAGGCTCAAACATTTCTAAAATGTCAAGATTGTTAGGTCGTAATTTCCAAAATTGAAAGTTGAAATTTAAATGAAGAGTTTACTTTTCCTTACAATTTATATAGATTTACACCCCGTGGTGCAAAGGGATTGATATAAATGCCATGCCTTGATGTATAGTTTTGCAATAAGGGAGAGGGAATGAAAATGTATACACTTAAGAGCAAAAGAAAAGACTGAAAGGTTTTGCTTAATAGAGAAAATAAGATTGAAAGATTACTGGCTGAAGTAGTAGAAAGTGATTGAAAGATTTCTGGCTACAAAATTCCGGCGTCTAGTCATGGAAAAAGCAGAAACTACAGGACATACTGAATATTAGATGTAACTTCTCATCACATTACTGAGGTCAATCTTGAGATGGAACATCTTGTTACTTCCTCTACAACTTTGCGCTCTCTGTCCAAGGTATAAAAGACCAGTGCAGGACATTTATCCATCTCATCTTTGCCCCATCATACATATACAGCAGTCCCCGACTTAAAGGAAACCTGAGGAAACTACCACCAGAAGTAGATCTTGTGGTAGATGCCTTCTGCCTACCTCTGCCCTAATCTGCAATTTAATAATCCTGGAACTAAACTTGTTTAAAACTTTATTTTAGCAATAGGTAAAGTGACTGCAGAGGCTACTGGGGTGGGTGCTAGCCTGGTCAGGCACTCGGAGCTAAGGCTAGTACATGCCCCAGTAGCCTCTGCAGTTCATTTACATATTACTAAAATAAAGTTATTTTAACAAATTAGGTTAGGTTCCTGGATTATTAAATTACAGATTAGGGCAGAGGCAGGCAGGAGACATCTACCATTAGATCTACTTCCTCTTGGTAGGTTTCCTTTAAGTCGGGGACCACTGTGACCTCGGGTGAAGCTCTCTAGATGCTGGTAATTTACAGAACTTTAGCCCTAGGTTGCAATGATCAACTGTAAGTGTTATTAAAGGTGTCTACAAAGTTTCATTGGTAATATTTTGTTCCTATCCCAAATTTATAAAATTAAATTAAACAGGGACAAAAAACTTGTCGCACATACAAAATAAGCCTGCTTTGACTTATAAACAAACTCAACTTGAAAACTACTCTATAGAACCTACCTTCTTCATAACGTGGGAGCTGTCTCTATATAAAAGAAATGTGCTGTGACTCATATTTCCCCCTTGACTGCAGGATAGCCAAACGTCCCAACTTTAGGCATGTAGCACAGTAGATAAAAGGATCACCATTGAAAATGATCCAATAGTTAACCATATTTTAAAAATAACAAGGCAGTAAGCACAAAATTTTACTTTAGACAAAAGGGTGGCCTTGACTTGAGAAAAATACTCATTATAACAGCATCAGACAACAGTATTATGTTGTAAAATGTTTCATTCCAATCTTGACTTGTTGGAAGTGCTACTTACATTTAGTGGAGGAGCAGCAGGGGGAAGTCCCAGGGTGATATTGGGTAACGATGGAGATGTGTATAAGCTCAGCAGATTCATTGACTTCTCATGATGTAGAAGAAGTTGGTGTGAGGTCAAATGCTATAATAGAAATAATATTTAGCCTCGCATTAATTTCATGTAACTTAGCTAGGTGTCTGAAAAAGTCAACGCAGAAGGAAAAATATCCAATTGGCTTTGTACACACCACAAATTCCCAAAGTGTCTTTCACTAACATTCTTATGCACTGTTCTAAGTCAAATACTCTAGATATGGGTCATGCAAAATTGATTTGTAGACATAAAATTAAACAAGTGAAACTTAAAATAGAAAGAAGAAGGAGAAATGTATCAAGTGATTTTGTTTGTTCTGTCATGTAAAAGGTCAAGAATCGTGGGTCAAGCCAAATGTGCACAAAAATTTGTTGCCATTTACCATTGTTAAAAATGTGCAATGTAAAGTGGAATCGGCTTAATAATTGTAATATCCATTAGTCCTACAAATTGACTTTACCTTGTAAAAGGGGAAGAATTACATTTTTTGATGATCAATAATGTATTACAAAAACCTTTCAATTATTTAGATGCATATTATTTCCAAAATCTTTATTTTGAACAAGCAAAGTATCTGTCAATTCCTCAATTTGGGATGCAAGGTAAAGGTCCATCATGAATTATAAAAAACAAGGGAAATAGTTGAAATTTATGTAGAAATAATTCTTGAGGCTTTGGAGACATCCTGAAACAATAGTACTGTATTGCGCACAGATTGCTTATGGACCCCAGCATAAAAGATTAAAATCACACTTCTTATTTTTAACATTTAAAATTGTTTTCAAAATTGAAATTTTTTTATCATTATTATTCTTTTTATTGGTGGACAACATAGACTGCCATTTACTAATTGGTCTGTCTTTGTTGCCAAGATGAGCCAATGGTAGATGGCACAAGGTGACAGTAATGTCAAAGTGTCGACCTGCTCCAGCAAACAGCAGGCATCATAGGATCATAGTGGTAGGAATCTACCAGTCTGTCACTCCTGGAATATCCTATTAGGTTACGACAAAGGTTTATATATATATATATACTTTTGGTTAAAGTGTAACCGTGTAGATCACAATCCCTTTTGATTATGTCTTTTACTTAAAGGATACCTATAATGAGGAATCTACTATCAGAAGTAGAGTACATTCAGATGGCGGTATAGAAAATAGCGGAGCACAGCCACATGCTCTATCTTCTCCCGGTGTACGGCACGGAACGGTGCCACATATTTCCGGGCCACCATTGCCGTCTATGGGGACGTATATGCGGCCGCAAATTTGCAGCTGCATATACATCCGCAATGACGGCCGTCTGAATGAGACCGTAGATCTGATGGTAGAATACTCCTGCCTCCACCCTAATATGTAGTTTAATAATCCTGAAACCAAACCTAACATGTTAAAAATTGTTATTTTAGTAATATGTAAATTAACTGCAGAGGCCACAGTAGCTTCTGCAGTTAATTTACATAATACTATAATAACGTTTTTTAACAAGTTAGGTTAGCTTCCAGGATTTAATTATTATTATTATTTTATTATTATTAAATTACAGATTAGGGCAGAGGCAGGCAGTGGGAATCTACAATCAGATCCACTTTTGGTGGTAGTTTCCTCCTGGTAAGTTTCCTTTAAGTCGGGGACTGCTGTATATGTACGATAGGGCAAAGATGAGACGGATAAATGCCCTGCACTGGTATTTTAAAGGTTTCCTTAAAGTTTTCCTTTAAGTTCTTTTTCAGACTAAATTATAATTCCTATGGAGGTTCTAGTTTAATTTCTCTATTGTGATCTAAGCTGAGGGTGCCAGTCCATGACTTAAACATAGTGGATTAAATCCAAGTACCAAAAGAAAACATAGCTCACACATCCCACCCTGGTTTTACTACATCGGTGCAGACACTGTGTTTGTAATTAATCTTTTAGCTCCTGAAAATCAATTTAGTTCTGCCATGTAAGTTTCTTCCCTATAGCTTCCACATGTGGTCTCACAATCCTCCTTGTACTCTCTCTACTTGAGCATTACTCCATAATAAGACCCACATAGGCTCCATTAGAATAAGGAGCAATGGCGTAATATTATCCCCAAGGGAGTCGCATCAATGAAAAAGAATACCCTGTGTAACAGTATGACAACAGTGACTGCTTTCTTCCCAAACAGAAAGCATATGGGTCTGCGATAATAGACCACCTCCAAGAAGGATCCAGCACACATAGGATTCACTAAGTAAATATAATAACTTGTCAAGCATGTAAAGGTTGGAAGGGCTGCTGGTTTTGTAATGGATAAATCTGGGATATCAATTAACCTGAGAAAATAAATTTTGCTAATGTGTAGCTGTCAGTGAAGAGCAGCGCAACACCAAAATACAGGATGTTATTCAAAAATGTAACCTTCGTGGGCTAGCATTGTTTTCAGATTCAGCCAATGGCTGCTCTCGGGTAGTAATGGGCCAGATGAGATGGGATCCGTAAATTTCTCCTTGACATTTGTGTGCACCCAAGGGTGGAATGATAAACAAGAAAAGGTTGCACAGTAGTAAATGGTGTTAAATTACTGTATTTATAGTAAATCAAGGAACTAGCCATTCACTGTTAAATGTCACTAAACAACCTCCCCACTAGGATGGATGGGAGCTGTTAACCTTTTTATTAGTCTTAGGTGGCACATCGTAATAACTAGAATGTAAAAAGAAAAAAAAATACATCATGGCTCCTAATGGGGGCATTATTTTATGAACGGTCATAAGAGAAATGTTTTGCTCTAATATGTATCTAATACTTAGGATTAAAATGGTTTTAAAAGGGGTAGTGGATTTATATCGGAATATTGATTAAAAGCAAAATTTAGCAGCGAAAAGTGCAGCATGTCAGATACAACAATACCGATATTGTTCCCTAAATACCATATATTCAAGCAATTCAGAGTTTATAAAATGACCCCTCTATAGAATCAGTTATCAATATTAGATTTAAGGTGAAGGAGAAAAATGAATATTGATGGCGCTGTTCCCTTCCACATTATACCTTGAGGATAGGTGCTGCACAATTGAGATCCAATTTACTACTTCTCCTTCACTGAATGTATCAGTGTACCGGATCGGAACCTGCAGCAGTCCTAGAGTACATTTCTTTGAGGCACTACAAGATAATATGTGCTCAGCACAACAGAGTAATGTAAAAGCGCACCCACACCACCCACAAGCCACTGATCTATAGAGGGTGCCCTATGAGTGCTTGTCCCCACCTTTTTATCAATTAATATTAAATTGGAAGTCGGAATTCTTGGCAGTCTAACTGCCATCTACTTGATGGTGTAAAAGATCTAAGAAACCAAACATGTTACCAAACATGTTAAATTCCACCTCCAAAAGCCTCAAGATTTTTATTTTTCCATTAGCAGGGTTCATTATCTGTAGAAAACTTCCTAGCACCATATAATATTCCATAGAGTGTGCTGTGAAGCTATAAAAATAATGAAATGCAGTAAAATTTACAAAAATTTTTGTAGAATTTCCTCATGGGCTTCATTTTTATGGTTTTTACTGTGCAGTCATAAATGATGCATTCCTTTGTTCTTTCGGTTATTTAACTGCCAAATTTGCATCATGTTGTGAAAACCTTATTTATTTTTATTGTACTTTGTTTTGCTCAATTTTGGATCAGTCTTCAAACAAAAATTCTACAAGAAGCATGCAATGTGTGGATCCAGAATCCTCACTAAGGCCACAAGATCTGGATTTGTTGCGAAAATGTCACCTGTGGACCTTTTACAGTAATTTCGTCCGAAGGAGAAATCAGGCAGATACTGATTTTTGACCTGCCTTTCAGGTTGAATAACGCAAAGGTTCAATCATCACCTGCATGCTATAAATTCTAAACCTGTAGCATAAATCATTTTAATCTGCAGGAATTCCTCTATGTGCGGGCCCCAGCCATATGGAAAATTCCTTTTGAGCAATAATATTAATGGGCAAATTGGTCAGACATTTTGAAATTTCTTTGCTACAAACAACTTTTTTTTTACAGCTGTAAATAGTTTGATACATTTTTAGAACTTCCATTGCGTTTTAACTATAGTGTAACCTCTCTACTATTTCCCAAAGACCACCACTCACCACTACCAAAACCATCATTTCCTATACTTGTTGGCTACTGAGAAGGCCATACTAAAAACATACTAAAACAGCCAATATCCAATTCAATGTCTTTACAATTTTTATTCACAAAACGGTTTCTTTGAACGAATGTAAATAAACACATAATTTGGTACTAGTTCCTGATATAAAAAAATCCTCTTCGGCCTAGTTTTGAGTAACTGGTATCAGCTAAGTTTGACTTCATCTGCCATCGAATGACTTTCGTTCAAGGATCCAAACCGCAGAAAGAATGCAATATATTAAAAAAATAGACAAAAGATTTGGATCTTCATCGTGCAAGGCAGAAAACTATTTGGCTTCCTGCTGGCAGTGAAAATATAATGAATTTCACCCAAAGTAATGGAAAATGTAAAAACCACAATCTCTAAGGCACCGTCAGCCTGAAATTTGATAAATACAGGGAGAGAAACCTTTTATTAATATCAAGTGTGACTATACTAAGATGACCTACTTGACGGTGAGATCTACAATACAGGACTATTGTCTACCTGGAGCAATAAGACCTTCATTACTGAACACTCACTTCCTAATTGACTAATTGTGTAGTAATGATGTCTTCACTCTTCCACCTCAAATTGACATCCCTGGTTCCTTATACAATGGGATACAAGATAACGCCACATGTTAGCTATCAGTGTAACATTATTTCTCTTCTGGCGTCCACAGGGGGCTACTAATCAGTGGACAGGGGTCAAACACCTGCCCCCAGGATCACAGTTCACAAACAATTCATTTCTTATGAATGAGAAGGCTGGAAGTAGAAGTGTCTGAGGCTCTGCTCTATGTCCTGCCGGTGACCTATACTTTCTGCTGTACAAGCAATTTGATTTTTGTATACTGGAAGCCAAGATGTCGTAGCAACAAAATCACTGGAATTCGATTTGTTCTGGAAGTGGAATAAAATATTCTTTATCCATCCTTCTGCAAAGCTGCGTCTAAATTCCTTTAACACGTTGCCGAAACCTCTAGATCCTCCTTCGATGGTGTTTATATAGATTGTAAAAATGCTTAGAGTAAAACATAAAATCCATTTATCCATGTATTCCCTCGACTGAAAAAACTCGCAACAGCTCTAAGGTCCAGAAATTTTTTTACGAAAGTTTCATTTTTAGTCTAAAATAATTTTATTAGTATATAGTTTTACCTCTTATGCATAAAAACAGCAAACATATATAATACATTGTACACTATAGAGGATATACAACCAGTGTCAGCTGTATATTGAACCTTCTATAAAGTTCTATATTTTTACCTTAGTAGCACTGCAGTATACCTGAGAAATATTTTGTGTTGAAACATGACGCTGTATCAGATCTGAGAGGCACTGAAGTACAGCATAGGCTCTTAGCCCATGGGTTCTGTACAGTTTGTACTCAGAATAGGTCAATGTTCAGGAGGACTACAAGGGAATTACATCATTTCAATTTGCTAACATTTAAGATTTGGCCACATCAGTAAAATTCAACCCACTGTTTCCCGCATCGTGTGGGGTTACACAGTTCCAAATCCATTCTACTTGCTTCCATCTATGATATTTCTTTACAGACCTCACAATGAAGAAGTTCAATAATTTTTTTTTTCTCTTTTTTGCATAAAACAGTACAAACAAATATTATAACTTGTAAATTCAGAGAGAAACACCTCTTTTTCTACTTATGAGGTTTTCACACCTAAACGCTACTCTTCTGCGAATCTATTAGGGTGCAACTAAATGCTTTGACATGGATGCAGCCTGCCGCATTAATTAAGTAACTGTGACCTTGTGTAGCCTTGAGAAAGCCATGGGCGAAACACGCGCTGGGATGCCGGGACATACTGGTGTTAATATGGGTAAGCCAGCCTAATAAGATTTGATAGGATACAACTTACCTGATTCCCCTTAAATAGTGAAATACCCTTTCTCTCTCTAATCACAATAACTATGATATACCGTATATATTCTTGAGTATAAGCCGAGTGTTTCAGAACAAAAAATGTGCTGTCAAAAATCTTGCCTCGGCTTATACTTGAGTCAAAAAACCAGTGTACTCACCTTCCAACCTCCCCTGCAGCTCCTCTTCTATACAGAGAAGCTCTGGCATCGGCTCCGTCGGAGGGATCGTGATGTCAGCTGCACACTGACGTTCTGCTATGTGCGCCAGCACACTATGATGTCAGCAAGCGGCTGACACGGACGACGAGGGGGCACAGAATCAATGCCGGAGCATCGCTGTATAGAAGAGGATCTGTCGGGGGGGGGGGGTCAGAATGTGAGTACACTGTTTGTTTTTTTCTTACAGGCATTACATGGGGGCAGGAGCTGCAGGCTATATACTAGGGGCAGGGGCTGGCAGGCTATATGCTACAGGGGGCTGCAGGCTGTATACTACAGGGGGCTGGCATGCTATTTACTACAGGGGCTTGGCAGGCTATATACTACAGGGACTGGCAGGCTTTATACTACAGGGGGCTGGCAGGCTATATACCACAGGGCCCTCGAAGGCTATATACTACAGGGCGCTGGAGAGCTATATACTACAGGGACCTGGCTGGCTATATACTGGGGAGGCTGTGACCAATGCATTTCCCATCCTCGGCTTATACTCGAGTCAATAGGTTTTTCCAGTTTTTTGTTTTAAAATTAGGGGTCTTGGTTTATACTCGGGTATATATGGTAATCTGTGACTGTTTGGATGTGGTACAATTTATATTTGATAGGGATTACTTTGTGTATAAAAATTGGATGATTCTACAGTTGATTTTGGGGCTTACACAGCGGCTATGAAATTTCTGGCTGATTATTTTGGAATATACTCTTTTTTAACCATTTGTGATATGAATTTTAATAGGATTTAATAAAATATTTGTTATTAGATGATGTGGCAATAACCCCTTGTTTCTAATGTTTGGATAATGTGATTTCTTGGAGTTCACAACATAAACATATGGGGGGGCCAGAACCTTTTTGGGTCTCAGCCTCTAAGAAAAGTGCTTTGGGATGCTTTTTGTTCTAACATAATTTATAATGAAATTATTTAACAACAGTTTCATGTTAACAGTACATAAAATTGTTACTAAATAATTTTTCTTTTTATGAACAATGGTCAGAATTACTTCATTGATGCTGCCAGTTGCAACACAGCGTACTGAACATTATTCATGTAAAGTGGGCACGGAAAGTATTCAGACCTTGTTAATTTTTTTATTCTGTGTCATTGCAGCCAATTGGAAAGATGAAAAAGTTCTCTTTTTTTGCTAAAAAACCCCAGAAATGTAGAACCTTTGCTGTGACACATATTTAACTTACCTGTTGTCCATTCCATCTGATCCTCCTTGATATAGTTCTACTCCTTCATTGGAGTCCATCTGTGGCAGAGTGTGCCGATGGAAGGCAATACATATGAAAGCTCTCATGCAGTTTGCAAAAAAACACATGAATGACTCCCAGACTATGAGAAATAAGATTCGCTGGTCTGATGAGATGAAGATTGAACTTTTTGGTGTAAAGTGTAAGTGGTATGTGTGGAGAAAACCTGGCACTGATCACCTGCCAAATACAATCCCAACAGAGACAAAGTGGAGGTAGCATCATGCTACGGGGTGTTTTTCAGGTCCAGGGACTGGATGCAATTGAAGAAAAGATGAATGCATCCGAGTACAAAGATATCCTTGATGAAAACCTCTTTCACAGTGCTCTGGACCTCAGACTGGGCCAAAGATTCAACAAAGCATTGGCTTCAGAACAACTCTGGGACCATTCTTGACTGAACCCAAAACCCTAAACCCAATTGAGCATCTCTGAGAAACTTGAAAATGGCTTCCACCAACTTTCACCATCCAACCTGAGGGAAATGGAGCGGATCTGCAAGGAAAAGGCAGGGGATCCCCAAATCCAGGTGCGAAAAACATTCCCAAAAAAACTCATGGCTGTACTAGCTCAAAAAGTGTTTCTACTCAATGCTGAACAAAGTGTCTTAATAATTATGACCATGTTATATGTTCTTGTTTAATAAATTAGCAATTTATGTTTTTTTCTGTCAATATGGGGTACAGAGAGCAAAAAAAAGAAATTTTTTGATCTTACCAATTGACTGCAATGAAACAAAGAGTGAAAAATGTAAAGGGGTCTGAATACTTTCTGTATCCACTGTAAATGAGGTATTTCTGGTGAGAAAACTTTCCAACATGTCTCTATGGCTCTCACCTAGGCTACGTGCACACAAACTTGCTTGGTCCATGAGAACATTCCCATGTGATGACCAGATCCCACAGACTGAGGACAGTGTAGTGGAAAGGGGCATCTTCAGGAAATAAGATGTTTGCTGATGCTGCTGTCCAGCAGACATGGAGTTGAGTCCTTGCATCATATTTTTCGGTCAATGGGATTTGACCAGCACACGGTTCATTTTCAACGGACCATGCTGTTAATCTATAAAAACATTTTCAAACAACATTCAAACTTCATTAACAATGACATTGCTCATGACTAGGGATGAGCAGATCTGGTAAATTTCCAGTTCAGGGGAACCCAAACCTAAAGGTTCTATCCGGGTTTGGTGCTCCCTACGTGATTGCTGTAGTGATTGGTCAATGACATCACGGGGACAATGATCCGCATTGAGAATGTTTGGGTCTGCTCATGAGTACTTATGAATAATATCACAACACAATTCAGCTGATTATGACCATATTTATGACATGATTCGTACCTTTTGATTTTGGGGATATTTTTTTCAGATACAATGCAGAAGAAAAATAATAGTATTTCTGAAAGTTTTACAGCCTTATTACATGCTATGCTGCACCCTTCATAAATTCTTTGTGTGATAAGTTATTATGTCTGAACAAAAGAAATCACATACATAACATTATATTCAATACAAACTACAGTAAAGGTATAATAAATATAGCAGAATTAGGATGTGAATTTTTGTACATGTTATGTCACATACAAGATACATCTCCTACCTCAGGATGAGAGTTTGTTGGCAAAACAGAGTTTTCGTTTTCCACACCCATGCTAACTAGTCCATTATTTGGAGAACTGGGTCCCGATACTGGAGAGCTGCTACTGACTGATGACTCTGGAAAACAATAAAAGAAAAGCGTGGAAACTTTTGTAACAACGATAATTTGGCGCAGAATATGTCTTGTTCTGTGATTTAGAAGCAAATTTACAATAAAAGCTAAGCCAATATAATCTACAAATTTGAATACATTGTTAAAATGACTGTAAAATATTCAGATATAGAGACAACAAATCTACTGCTGCTAAATTTCCCCCTTGGGTTTAAGAATTTTCTATGATAATAATATTGATGACCTATTATTAGAATTGGCCATCAAAATTAGATCTAACACTGGTTCTTAGATTACTGGTTCCCCCACTGTTCAGTTGATTAAAATCTAGTTCTGTTCTCATTGTAGTGCTGGGGAGTACAGTTGTGCTCCATTTTAAGTGAATAGGATCTCAGCTAAATAATATGCAAATAAGTTTTCCTAGATGTGACAATGAAAGCCACACCTCTTTTGCGACCTTGAAAGGCAGCCCCTTTACCATCAAGCATGACGTTCAGGAAGCCTAATGACCTGATGTGGGATTAAAGCCAAACCAGTATATCTATTTCAGAAGAACTGACTCCCAACTGTAGACAGCACTGTTTCAACATGGTTGCGTCTCTTCAGTACAGTGTAGGAAACTGATTTAGCTGAGGGACAGGCTGTTGACTAGGGTCAGGGAGTAAGAGTTCTCTGCTGCAGTTTCTGGTGTCAGTCACTAAACAGGTAACAGAGCTGGACTTCCGCCATTTCTTATTTGTCATCCAATGCACATGACTGCTGGATGCAGCTGATCTGTATGGGTCCCAGGTGACTCCATCAACCCAATATTGATGATCTTCTGAGATAATGAATATCGATACCCTTGAAAACTGTTTTAATACTCAATACCACAAGAAAAACAAACAGACCATTGAACTAGTCTTCATTTTCCATTTCTGAAGAGTAGGTGGTGTTATATTTTTGAGCGGCCAGTGTGCAAGTCAAAAGTCTAGATACCTTCTGATGAGGAGGACTATTACAATTAAAAATAATTGGTAGCGTTGATTTAGTCCCCGGCAAACAGGTAATCAGTGTTGGTCCATTGGTCCCCAATCTTAAATGTTAACTTCTGTGGAATTCTAACATTTCAAACATCCACAAGCTGTAGTGATTCACTGGCCTCAACACTTTTGTACGGTGCATGTTAGCATCAATACTGAGAGTATTAAAGGGGTTGTCCACTTTCAACGAATAATTGATACGGTTTGTGTAATGAAAAGTTATACAATTTTCCAAAATACTTTATGTATGAATTTCTCACAGTTTTCTAGATCTCTGCTTGCTGTCCTTCTATAGGAAGCTTATATGTTTACTTCCACTGGAGACTAATCTGTCCATGGCCTTGTGATGGACATGCAGGTGCACGAGCCATTAGTATCATATGGCTCTGATTAAACTCTGTGATAGTAATGGCTCATGCACATGGGTGTCCATCACATGCCCATGGACAGGTTTCTATCCAGTGGAAGAAAACATATAATCTTCCTATAGAAGGAAAGCAAGCAGATATCTAGAAAACTGTGAGGAATTAATACATTAAGTATGTTGGACAATTATATAGCTTTTCATTACACAAACAGTATCAATTGTTTGTTGAAATTGAAGAACCCCTTTAATTGACTTTACAGAACCTACTGGACCATTGGAGCTGTAATACTACAGTAGCATATGTAGAACATGTTTGCTGTGTTTAAACATATGAAAAAAATTAACTACCACTCACTCCTGATACCATCAAACCATAAAACACAACATAAATAATCACTGAATAAATAAAACTACATGAAATAATATACAAAGTAGATGAATAGAAATATAACTCTCTGTATGAGCTCATTTCCATATTCACACTATTAATAACTTAGACGAATGCTACAGGCCATCTGGAATACCTGTGGCACCCAGCTTGTGGTCAGTCTGGTGCACAGAACTCTTCGTCACATATGGCGACCAGACGGTAAAAGAAAAAAAAACATGGGAACCAGTAGTTTCATGCTTGACTTACTTTTCCCTACTACTGGGATTTGTGTGTCATGTTGATTTTGTATAGTCGTAGGTTTTGATAGATAGAGGACATTAGTGCTCAAAGATATGGAGAGTGAAAGCCTTTCAAATTTTGTTAAATGACCAAAGTAATGGGAATTTCCTAATAAAAACCTGTAGTTAAATGGAGTTTAGAGGTTTTTTTTAAGAGCTTTTTGTATAATTGTTTTACTGTGATCCTGAATTTATTAACGAAGGAATTAACAAATGAATAAGTAAGTAAAAGGGAGTTGAAGATATATATATATATATATATATATATATATATATATATATATATATATGTATATATATATGTATATTTAAATGAAATGAGAGGTCAAACTTCAAACTTTCAGATTTAGAAATGTTTGTGGCTATCCTTAAAAAATCGGGAGATATAGAAAATAGAAAATCCATGGGAATAATAAGTAAACGGGGTCTTGTTTTTCCTACAAGACTGAGGCCATTTGGGTTGTTCTTGTGTCACCAAAGATAAACAAAGTAGTTTTCCAAAGGTCATAATAACACGCTATCAATCTAGTGGGGAGGCTGCCACTGTTCTGCCCCTATCTGTGTCAATACATAAATAAAAGGTCCATCCAGGCTCAATGTGAAAAAAACTGCATCACTGAGCCTAAAATGTATCCATTGAGCTGTTGAATTATATATATATATTACAGATAAGATTTTTGAAGTTTAGAGGATATATAAATACTGTACCTGCCACCTCAAATATTCTCTTCTTATAGGAACCTGTGACATTTCCATCTTTTCTTCTCAACAAAGGGCTACTTCTCCTCTCTGCTACTTTTTGTTTTAATCGAGACCGAACTTTCAGGTTGGGTTCCGAAGCTGAAATACATTTTTTTTTTAATTTAGCAAATTATTCTAAATAATACACATTGTTTTTTGCATTGATAGATTTGGCATCTGTTATTTTTGTATTTTCGGTAATACATATTTCTATATATGATATCACATTTCATATTTCTCTATCTGTTTTGCTTGTTACAAAGCAATAATGGAAATAAAAGTAAGTTAATGCAACAGTCATAAAGTTATACACATACGTTATGTGTGTCATGTTTTTTAAAACTTAAAATGGTTGTTCAAATAGTTGTACCAGTCATAACCCTCTGATTCCTCATTAATCTTGTTCCAGCCTTTTTTGGGTCACCTGTAGAGATGAGTGGACCTGATGTTCAGATTTGGATGTGGGACCAAGAATAGTCGGCTAAACAGACAATCCGGCAAATTGATGCCCCTAGAAACTAGCTATGACTATGCTTGGCAACTGCTAGTTGCTAGGGGCATCAATTTGCCGGATTGGTTGTTTAGCCGCCAATGCCGCAATACATCCATTTTGTATGGCCAAAACCAAACAGAAACATTGGGTCATTACTGTACCTACTTGTCCCTCTTCTGGTCATTGCTGTGGCCAGAATATGGCCAAATGGTCACATTTCCGTAAGAAGGGACAGGGATCAGTGAGTACATATAGGTAAGATAGATGGAGGACCCAGAAAGCATGGAGGATTTTGAAGAGACAGGCAAGGTGAATATCCTAGGACAGTGATGGCGAACCTTTTGGAGACAGAGTGCCCAAGCTACAACAAAAACCCACATATATGTTGCAAAGTGCCAACATGACAATATAAGCAGTATCTTATTGATCCCTGCTGTATAACCGGTTTTAATCACATTGGCGTCCTGAGTTCACCAATACAATAGAAAGATGGTGAACATTGGATTGTAGCTTTTCCCTAGGGTCCCCTGAAGAGGAAGAATCAGGGGACCAAGAACAGGAGCTCCAATGACAATCCATCTCTATCCACACTTTCTCATTCCTCCTGTAGTCCTGGTAGCCAAGGATGTCGCTTTAAAATAGTGCTGAGCATGGCGCATCCTGGGCTGTATTGGACCACAGGAGAAAGCCTTGAGTCCTATCTAGCAAACTCTGTGTTGGGGTGAAGGCCTGGGTGCCCACAGAAAGGGCTCTGAGTGCCACCTCTGGCACCTGTGCCATAGGTTCGCCACCACTGTCCTAGGACAATCGTAACAGAATGTTTTCTCTTTTTATAAAGCTCTCAAAGGCCCTCTCTCCAAAAACACCCTGAATTAAATTTTACTGTGATGTAAAGTTGTTTGTTTTACACTCTATTCCCATTAGCCGAGGAGCAGATTAAGACTAGCATAGGCCCTGGGCTGTATTAAAATTGTGCCCTCCCCGTTAGTCTCAATATTAATGACTTGAGATTTACCTTTATGTCCTACATATGGTACCAGAACAAATTCTTCTTCATAGATAGAAAGGCAGAGGGTGAGAACCATCAACATTAAATTTTCTTTGTGTGTATTTTTAAGGTAAAGCATCAGACAGCATCAAACATGTTTGTTGGTTTGGGTGACTATGGATCCACTAGGGGTTTTGGTTCCCGGATGGCCGCCGAAACCGCACATTTTGTAACCACACAGATGTATTAGCCCTCTCGTAGATCGTTTTTAGTAGCTGTCTCAATAACATTTCACTGTAAGTAAGTCTTATGTATGATGCCATAAGTTACTATATTAATTAGAAAATTAAAAGCTAGCAGCAAAACTGCAGGTGGTACAAAGACTAACACTACAACCGGCAAAAATACTGAAAAAAATATGCATCAATATTCATTGCTTTCAATTGGCGTTTGTGTCATCATCACCCAACAGTAAAAGGGTGATACATGAAGAGTTTGTCCTCGATTATACCTGACAAATGACCGAATATTTCTATATATTTACGAGCAAACAAGTGTCCCCTTTCCTCAAAGGAAATCTGTGCATTCTCTTAATGTTTTTCTAAGATCAGTTTCATAGGAGATTTCCATACCAGCGACTGCCTAATGTGAGATACAGTCCCTCAGCTCAGAGGGAAAAGCTGTTCAGTATTCACCAGAGGGATGTTGAACTTATGTGTCAATGTGTTTCATGCCCAGTGGCACTGATTGCCTTCCTATTTTTACCATACACTTTTCACTCTGCATTTCAATCACATCAGCAGTAGGATTTCTTTTTTTTTTATAAGTTCATGTCTCTGAATTTGTCTGCCTGCTGAGAAGGTAACCTTGCATAACATAAATTATTGAAATGAAAACATTCAATCTGGAATTGAAAGAGAGGGAACACATAAATATTCCGGAGATTTTTTTTTTTTTTTTACCTTCAGATTAACTCTAAAGTAAATGGAATAATTAGAGGGAAAAAAACCCATAAAGAGTGATTAAATTGCTGATTTCTTTTTTTTTTCTTTTTGTTTCTACAATACAAGTGTAATACATGATGGGAAAGGAAAGGACAGACACGGACAGTAAGCACTAGTAAGCAAGGACTAGTAAGAGTATCTGGTGTAAGTGCTTGTGACTCTATAATAATAATAATTATACAGGCAGTCCCCGGGTTACATACAAGATAGGGTCTGTAGGTTTGTTCTTAAGTTGAGTTTGTATGTAAGTCGGAACCGTATACTTTATTATTGTAACCCCAGTCAAAATTTTTTTTTGATCTCTGTGACAATTGGATTTTAAAAATGTTGGATTGTCTTAAGAACCAGGATTATCAATAAAGCTTCATTACAGACACCATTGATAACTATTATAGCTGTTAATTGTAGCCTAGGACTAAAGTATAGTAAATTACCAAAATCCAGAGGTCCGTTTGTAACTAGGGGTCGTATGTAAGTCAGGTGTTCTTAAGTAGGGGACCGCCTGTAATTCCTTTTATATAGCCCACACAGATTACACAGAGTTTGCCAAATCAGTCCCTGTCCCCAATGGGGCTCACAATCTTATCAACCTACCAGTATGTTTTGGAGTGTGGGAGGAAACCGGAGGACCAGGAGGAAACCCACGCAAAGATGGAGAGAACATACAAAGTTTTTACAAATGTTGACCCTGGGATCTGAACCCAGGTCCCCAGCGCTGCAAGGCTATAAAGCTAACCACTAAGCCACTGTACCTCGCTATTATTACTCTGCCTCCACCACTTGACCAGGGTGTGTTTGCTTTATGTTGGGTTGGGGATATGGGGCTGTTGCTTTTTTCTTGGACTTTCGCTTATGGAAACTGGGGAAACTTTACGGGGATTCTTTTAATGGCCATATCTGATTGTCTACATTTTATGATGGTGTGATCAGTTTGTTGCGTCAATAAAGCAAATTAAAAAATGGCCTAGTATTTGTTCCTACTTTTTCACCCTTGGACCCAAGAAGGAAAACCACATTAGCCTTTTGGCCATCAATATCATTATGAGGGTCCATTTTATTCAGAATTCAGTTATTCTGAAGAGGGAAATCCTGTACTGATACTTGACAACTAATTGAAAAAAGACCAAGAAGAAAATATTACATCTGTCTAATTGGCTACATGTAACATATAATCTTTAGCATACATCTTGCCAATATTATCAGATAAAATCGTCAACCATGCCGAGCTGAATATTTGTCTTCTCATGTACTGCTAACCAAAGGATATCCATCAAAATGTTATGGAATACAATGTATAATAGAAAATAATAATTCAGGTAGAAACAAACCTCTTGTGCCACCCCCTCATCCTCATAGACTGTAATCTCTTGTGTCACCCTCATCCTGATAGACTGTAAGCTCTTGTGTCACTCCCTCATCCTCATAGACTGTAAGCTCTTGTGTCACCCCCTCATCCTCATAGACTGTAATCTCTTGTGTCCCCCCCTCATCCTCATAGACTGTAAGCTCTTGTGTCACCCCCTCATCCTGATAGACTGTAAGCTCTTGTGTCACTCCCTCATCCTCATAGACTGTAAGCTCTTGTGTCACCCCCTCATCCTCATAGACTGTAAGCTCTTGTGTCACCCCCTCATCCTCATAGACTGTAATCTCTTGTGTCACCCCCTCATCCTCATAGACTGTAAGCTCTTGTGTCACTCCCTCATCCTCATAGACTTTAAGCTCTTGTGTCACCCCCTCATCCTCATAGACTGTAAGCTCTTGTGTCACTCCCTCATCCTCATAGACTGTAAGCTCTTGTGTCATCCCTCATCCTCATAGACTGTAAGATCTTGTGTCACCCCCTCATCCTCATAGACTGTAAGCACTTGTGTCACCCCCTCATCCTCATAGACTGTAAGCACTTGTGTCACCCCCTCATCCTCATAGACTGTAAGCTCTTGTGTCACCCCCTCATCCTCATAGACTGTAAGCTCTTGTGTCACTCCCTCATCCTCATAGACTGTAAGCTCTTGTGTCACCCCCTCATCCTCATAGACTGTAAGCACTTGTGTCACCCCCTCATCCTCACAGACTGTAAGCTCTTGTGTCACCCCCTCATCCTCATAGACTGTAAGCTCTTGTGTCACCCCCTCATCCTCATAGACTGTAAGCTCTTGTGCCACCCCCTCATCCTCATAGACTGTAAGCTCTTGTGTCACCCTCATCCTCATAGACTGTAAGCTCTTGTGTCACCCCCTCATCCTCATAGACTGTAAGCTCTTGTGTCACCCCCTCATCCTCATAGACTGTAAGCTCTTGTGTCACCCCCTCATTCTCATAGTCTGTAAGCTCTTGTGTCACCCCGTCATCCTCATAGACTGTAAGCTCTTGTGTCACCCCCTCATCCTCATAGACTGTAAGCTCTTGTGTCTCCCCCCTAATCCGGATAGACTGTAAGCTCTAGTGTCACCCCCTCATCCTCATAGACTGTAAGCTCTTGTGTCACCCCCTCATCCTCATAGACTGTAAGCTCTTGTGTCACCCCCTCATCCTCATAGACTGTAAGCTCTTGTGTCACCCCCTCATCCTCATAGACTGTAAGCACTTGTGTCACCCCCTCATCCTCACAGACTGTAAGCTCTTGTGTCACCCCCTCATCCTCATAGACTGTAAGCTCTTGTGTCACCCCCTCATCCTCATAGACTGTAAGCTCTTGTGCCACCCCCTCATCCTCATAGACTGTAAGCTCTTGTGTCACCCTCATCCTCATAGACTGTAAGCTCTTGTGTCACCCCCTCATCCTCATAGACTGTAAGCTCTTGTGTCATCCCCTCATCCTCATAGACTGTAAGCTCTTGTGTCACCCCCTCATCCTCATAGACTGTAAGCTCTTGTGTCACTCCCCTCATCCTCATAGACTGTACCCTCTTGTGTCACCCCCTCATCCTCATAGACTGTAAGCTCTTGTGTCACCCCCTCATTCTCATAGTCTGTAAGCTCTTGTGTCACCCCGTCATCCTCATAGACTGTAAGCTCTTGTGTCACCCCCTCATCCTCATAGACTGTAAGCTCTTGTGTCACCTCCTCATCCTCATAGACTGTAAGCTCTTGTGTCACCCCCTCATCCTCATAGACTGTAAGCTCTTGTGTCACCCCCTCATCCTCCTAGACTGTAAACTGAATTTGGAACAGATATATTTTGTAAGTGTGACTCCTCACAACAAATTTTTTGGTTCCTGTGACAATTGGATTTTTAAACTTTTGAGCTTACATGGAAACAAGGATAAACAATAAAGCTTCATTGCAGACGCCTTTGGTAATAACTTTTACAGTAGAGTATTGCAGCCTGGGGCTAGAGTTTAGTAAATTACCAGCATCCAGGGAGCATCACCGGAGGTCACAGTGGGCAGAGAGTCGACTAAGTCCGGTGTTCTTATCGGGGTCGGGGATTATTTGTACAAGTGATAAAAATATCAAAGCTTCCAGTCCACAAGTGGTCAAAAATTATGATGTGTACCCCCTAAAAATATCGGAAACCATATGTAGCAGTATTGTCAGTTTTTAAAGAGATTGGGGCATATTTATCATACACTGGCGCTCGTATGAAAAGTCACTGGCGTGAAGGTGCCGGATCGGGGCAAATAATCGCAAAAGCCACTGGTGTTGCGCAGAGGTCCTGATAAATATGCCCCATTGTGTTTATTTGGATTTAGAAGACACTTTTTAAGTTATACTCAGAAACAATAAACATATTTATTAAGTTTAAAAAACTTATATTGAGGTCTGTTATATACAATTTGCAATTAACTATTACCACCACTAAAGCCTAGTTAATAAACTTTCACATGGGAGCTGTAATATTGCCGTAAAATCTAAAAGTCTTCCATCGGATAATACTATTTCTATGGCCAGTGCTTGGTATATTTGGACCTCTGCTAGTTCTGTTGCACATAAATTATAGGTGTTATGATGGCCCATATTATGTCCAGAAGCAGTCTGTCATTTCACTGACTTTCATGACTTTATATAGTCGTCTTTTTTGCAGGTGCAGGAGTGGACTAGACTCTATCTGTCTCGGTGCACCTGATCCGAAGCATCTTTTCCAGCTCACATCCTGACATGTGTTATTCCTTATGTTAAAGCGTGCACATGTTTTTCCAATGAAAACTTCTATCTCAGTCTTTCCTTTTTATTTGCTGTGTACATATCTACTGAAATTAGTATCCCCCGCAGCAGCCCATGGTCAATTAGTTACAATGAAAACCTGCTGTTGCCAGAGACATTTTTTCCCTTGATGAATTTAAATAAACACATTTCCTGAGTCCACGTGATACCGGGAACCCGAGCGCTCTGCTTTCTGAAGATGAGAGCACATGAATAAAGTTACGTTTGTATTACTAATACATAATATAAAAAAAAAAAACTTCACGGTAGGAGATTTCCGTATAGGGCTCAAACTGATCATTGATAGTAACGGAAAGAAGATAAAACTATAAACTTTATTAGGCGTATTTAAAATAGTAGGGAGTAAGAGATCACTATCAGTGAATTGTCACTATATGTGCCACCCCACAAGACATATATATATATCCTTCCTCGTGGGGTCGCAACCATTGCTAGGTAGGTATTGGCCCGCAATCAATGCATAACCGACCAAGTCAAAAACGTGCACCACACGAGGAGACCATATGAGATGCTGAGGTGGATCGGACTAAGGTTCAATAGTCACCCTTATATTAGTGTATATTGGGAAACCACTCAACACTCTCACTAGTCTAAGGTCTATACAGAGCTTATTGATGCATCAGCTGATTTGTACAATGCATTGTCTTTTCTCCTGTTCTATACATAACCCTCAACGCGTTTCCCCCTTATTCAGGGATCATTAGGAGAATAATTAATACAGAAATGAGAAAATAAAAAACTTATGCCGGCGTCCTGATGGTGGGCGCCGGCAACTCTGATGGTAGCCGCGGCTACTGGGGCGTGGAGTAGCTGGAGCTGAGGCCACACGTTGCGGCTACTCCACCCCCCGGTAGCCTTTTTGTTCCGCCTACCAAAATCTTTGGTGCGCAGCTCGTCGTAGCTGCGCACCCTCGTTTGAGGATTCTTCCATCTGCGCATGCACAGAACAGCGGGCCCGCACCTGCGCAGTCATTGATCCAAACCCGGAGCCGCATGCACAGACCGCAGGATCATCAGTCGTAGCTGCTCGCCGAATATTTTGGTAGGTGGAACAAAAAGGCTACTGGGGCGTGGAGTTGCCGCCGCTTGTGGCCTCAGTTCCAGCTACTCCACGCCCAAGTAGCCGCATACGGAAATTTACATATATACTGAATAAAAGTTTGGTAAAGATTGCAGGGACGTGAGGATTAAAAGGGCTTTCCTCAAGTCCTATAGGTCAACCTCCCACCCTATCTAGGAGGGGAGGGGGGCAATCGTGGGGGAAAGACCCCTGGAAGGCAGGTTAGATGCCGCGGCTGCACTGAATGAGTCATTTAACGGGTTAAACACCCACTTTTTTCAGTATCCATTTCACATGGATGTCAAACACAAAAGTTCTGAAAGACTATGAACTCTTATTCCATCTCCTTTAGCACAGAATTAAAAATGAATAGTCGAACCCTAATCCTTGTATAATTGTTCCTACGGGAGATTATAACATCCCATACAAAGTTAATGGACCTCTCGCCGCATGTACATGTAAAAAATCACATAAACTATGCTGTGTCATTTAGGTCAGAAGAGAGATGATATCTACAGTACTTTATAGATATTATGAAATAAAATAATGAAATTCTACGTCCATGAATCATTTACACAATGTAACTACCTAATTTAAAGGGTATTTTAGAAAAATATTTATTCAAAAATGTACAACTCTACTTACTGGTTAAAATAATACTCTTGACAAATAACTACCATTAGAACACGTCTAAGGAAAATATTTGCAGAAATGTTCAGTATTATGGTGGATACAAGAATTTACACAAGAGACTTTGAAATATTTGCCAAACATGACCTATAAACTGACTAAGCTATGTGTAAATGTATGCCGGAACCTCGCAGACTGGTTATTGAGTTGCTAGACAACATGCCTGGCAGTCTACTATGTTTGATATATTTCCATGGTCTTTATCCTTCCTGCTTCTTTATATATATATAAGTAAAAAGAAATCTAACACCAGGATGAAGGATTGTAAACCAAGCGCACTTACATACAGATTTGTGCCCCTTTTGGAAGGATCCACTCTTCTTTATGTTTTCTATGCCCTTGTTTATAAGAAAATTATGCAAATGAGCATGAGAAGCTCCATGCTCCATCTATGCTTAATTTGCATAAATTAAAAGCCTTTTTTTGTTGTTGTAAAAACGAGGGCATAAGACAATAAAAGAAGAGCAGATCCTACCAGAGGGAGCACATACCAGCATATAAGTGTGCTTGGTTTACAATCCTCCATCCTGGTGGCAGATGTCCTTCAAAGATAGTGACAGAAAAGTTCTGTAGACTGAACAAAGTCATGGTTTAATCAGTAATAAAATCCACAATGTCGTGACCTACTCATTATCCAAAACTGACAGTGACAAACCTCAATCATGTGAACAGAGCCTTATTTACCAATATACATCTATTAAAGGTTTTGCAGTGCTTTATTGATATGTAAGGTGAAGCATCCTGCCTTTTACCTCATCAGACAGACTTTCCTGTCCATAAAATGATCGCCGATGGAGGTTCATGTGATTTTTACCTGACCATGAACAATCACCCTGCCAGGACCTTATATGCATGAATACCATCATGATCCTGGCAGGGCAATTGCTCATGGACAGATAAGATAACCCCTTTAACTCTAGTGAGAACGTAGGGTCAAGCCTGTTAAAATCCAGCATGTCCCATTCTTCTTTACCCAACATGTGTCATAGGGGCAGATTAGGACATCACCATAAATATCAGTTGGTAGGCCAGTCTTATGAATATGGTAACCTGAATGTCTTTTCTGAGATTATGTATTGAGCCTCTAACTTATGAATAGGTTATCAATATCAGATCATCTGATATCTGACTCCTTCACCACCTGCTGATCAGTTTGAGGGAGCCTCTTCTTATTGATTGTGATGTCCACCAGTCATCTGGTTCTTCAGCAGTTCAAGTGAATAAAATTATACAGTATACAGTAAGAGGCTTGAGTTTTACAACCCCTTCAATCATCTGATCATTGAGAGTACAGGAAATCGGGCACAGACTGATATCCAAGTATTGGTCATCAGAATAAAAAACGCAGGAAACCCCTTTAAAATGGTTGCATAGACTAATAAAAAATGGACACAAGGGAACAAATGAAGAAATTCTGCAGCAATGTTATGCTATAAATTGAACTATTTACCAGACCACTGAAGAAGGTTGTTCAAGTAGACTGTTTTATGTTAAACAATGTTTGTGGTCAGTTCCTGTGTCAGAGGCAGATGACATGGTGCTTCTGATGGTCTGTGGATGGAGAACAACTCCTACCTTTGTATCCCTGTGATGTGTGCCAAGTGCAAATCAGGACTTAATGAAAAAAGACAGGAAATGGGGTGGGGGGTAGAGGCGAAAGCAGGACCTCTTGTAGAGTCTGCATTAGACATAGGTAACCCGAGATCCAGGAAGCTCCATAGCTCTTCTTTGAAGATAGAATGGAGACTTTTACAAATAGCTCATTTTATTACAGTTATTACTGTACATTCTTGGAGAAACACCGATGTTTATTTGACATGTAGAGTTTTAATATGAAATCTGATCACCTCAATGATAAATATTCTAAACTCCCATTAATTACAAGGATATGTGGAATTCTCTCCTTTGCTTTATCTCCTCCCCATCCTTAAATTTCTTCGAACTGAAACACTTGGATGGAGTTCACCACCCTGTGATTTGACTGTTATAGTCATCGTGGTAAAGCAAAAGGGGTTTTAGCGGCTCCAATTGCAACTACTTATGCAATGACTTATTATAGTCACATGGTGAAGCTGAAAGAGTCTATCTAGTTAAATCTATTACCCTGCAAAATAGAACCCTACCATTTGTTAAAAAATAAAGCTTTGTCAAGATACATCATTTGTTATATATAGGAACACTATTATCATATGCTGGTACTAAATGGTGCCCCCCGCCCCCTGGTTCCAGCCTGGTGTAGAATTGCATTAGCATTAGCCTGCGCCATAACAGCCATGGCCCGCACCCCCTTCACGCAACTCCATGTCCACTTGGTGTGTTGGTGGCGTAAGGGGGTGAATAGGTGCAATTTCTGTCTGTTTGCCTATTTAAGGGCTTGTACACCTAATTTCATACGTGCAAGCCCTGATACATCCCCCCATTGTGTTGATGTATCAAATGAATAAGATTGCAGGGACATACAGCTGTATATGACTATTTTAACACAATGTTCAGTATCCACAATTGTTATTTACTTTATAAATGTGTGCCAATGACTTCCACTGTAGAAAAGATGTATATAGTATTCTAAGTATTGACTAAGGAATACCTATGGCTTTTCCGCAGTGCCGTCTTTAGCATCTATCTTACCCAATATTTTCCTTGAGCTATATGTCTATTCCTTGCATATCTACAGATCTAACAGCTAGACTGATATGGTTTAGATGAAGCTTATCTTCTTTTTCAAATACTCAATCTAAAAAGTTGTTCTTTGACATGACAGAGCGCTTCTAGTTTGTGCTGCTAGGGTCAGCAGCTTGATGTGGCTCCGGCGCTTGCACAAAGCCTCACCATTGATTACACTAACCTATTCTCCGTATATTGTGGTTGGGCTCTGCCTTGCGTCTTGTCCCTTTAATTTGTGGAGATGATGCAACTTACATGGGTAGAGAAGCCCTATCTGTGGATGGGAGGGTGGTCAATCAGCCCTATGAAGGAGCAGCAGCTCTCTTTCAAAAACTTGCTAACAAGGCAAATTATCTTATTTGAACTAATGGATAATGCAGCTTGTACCATTGGATCACGCTTACTAGCAGTGGTCCTGCAGGTTGAATCCTAAAAATAAGTAAACTATGTTAAATATTCAGAGGCCGCGCTTTAAAGGGCACTAAATCCCCTGCATTCAAGTCCCTTGGGACTTGAATGCAGAGAATGTTTTATGAATATGCAAAATATAATATTGATGCACCATAGGTCTCAAGGTCCAGTGCAGTGCGAATGCAATAAAAATATTGCTGTATTTTTTATTTTAATCATAAATTAATTTTAATTATTAATAATAATATTGATGTTCCACAATAAAAAATAACAACACAATTATTTTTTCCCATATTTCAAAATACCAAATCTCTTTATAGTCAGTTGGTAGATATGAGTCAATAGTGATTAAAGCACAGCTGTGGTGAGTCCACCATGAGACATGTCCTCCAGATGTTCCCTCTCTTACTGAAACAGACAATTATAAATTCTATTTTATTATTTCCTTGCGTTCACCAAAGAACATTTCTAGGTCCTGAGGTATGTGACTATGCATGCTTCAGTTCTTGTTTAAATTGAAGGAATGCTATAGTCATCTCAGGTTTACAGGGAAATTGATTCTTCTCCAAAATGACAAAGGACTCTCATAGTGTAAATCATTTTTTCAGAAGTGGATCTTTACCACCAAACAGCACAACATATATAGGTACCATAGACAAATGACTAGTCTTCTGGGAGTTATATAGAGATAAAGCAATTAATTCATTTATATTCATATACAAAATTCTAAATTTTCAGTTTGTTCTCATTATTGAATGTTTTTTCTTTCTTTCCACCACTCACGTTACCACTTTTTTGAAGTAGAACAAAGTAGGTATGTCGTGGAAAAGATGGAAAGTTTCATCACACCTTGACAGACTTAGAATAATATACAGTAGAAAAATGGCATAACTGAAATCTGGATTCTAGATTGTGTCTGTGGAGTATTGGCAGCGAGAGATGACAACCATAATACCAGTCTTACTTCTTGTTCATGTCTGTACATCATGGTCTCAGTGACCTTAACTCATGGACCATAAGCTACATTTTATAGTTTATTTTTAGAATTTTTCATATAAAAAATGTTTATATCTTTTCAAATACATTGGCTTACCTATTTACCTTGTAGGAATGCTAACCTTATTTATCCTTATTTATTGTTCCTCAAACCACCACTGCTGGCATAATGTCTGCCCAAATTTTTATTCTGGGAAGTTAAGTCTTTACACCATTTAAGTAAGCTTTGCAGAAACTGTCTGACAACAAGTTTGCCAACTGTTTCCGAAAACAATGAACAGAACTGTGAGTGTGGCTCTTGGACTACAGACTATAATTAAGAATCAGTACAAGATATGCAAAAGCAATATTTGTTCTCACAATTTTCAGATTTTTTTTTAATATTTGCTATAAAATAGCTAAAACAGAGAAAAAAGGGGGACTCCCACTGTCATGAATACTGGTCCACTTCAAACTCAAATAAGTGAGGTCCATGCAATGTTAGATGTTCAGGTTGTTCGTTGTGTTGCGTATCCAGTAATATAGTGTCCACTTAGGGCATAAAACAAAGAAAAAAGGAAGAAAAAGGTGGCACTCAGCGATCTTCCAAAAAGCTAATTTTCTTTTATTGCATCAAAAAGTATACATACTCACAGAGAAGAATAGAGTACAAGTGGGAGGAAGGATGTGCAGGTAGCAACAAAACAAAGAGGCAACAGCCGTTTTATGCTTACTTATGCCTCTATAGAGGCCGGAAGAAGTGCAGTAAGCGCAAAACTGCTGTTGTCTCTTTGTTTTGGGGCTACCTGCACATCACTTGTACTCTATTCTTTTTGATGTAATAAAAGAAGAAAAATTGCTTTTAGGAACATAAGTGCCCTCCCTTTTATTAAATTTTTTCTTTGTTTTATACCATTTGCTATAAAATGATATTCCAGGTTTGTTTTATTCCCGATTGAAAATCTGTACAGGGCTTCCTAATTTAAAGAATTAGTACTAGCTTCTTCACATGAGGAAGGAACAATCTAAAGCTTCTTGGCTGAGGTGCAACTTGTACACCAGCACCTCCTCAAGTTATGCCCTTTTTTATAATCTATCTATGCATATGGGGGAATGGAGGTTTGGTCATGATGGAAAACTTGTCTGGCAGAAACATATTCCCCATTAGGAACACTTGGAGTATTGGCCAAGCCAATTGTCCACGTCTATGGAGATGGGATGGGAAAACAGATACCAAGTGGTTGACCAACAACTAATATCTAAGGTATAATGCTAACCTATTGATCTGAATAATTCAGAAAATTTTGGGGACATGAAATGTGTTCTGTAATGTTGGTTCAGAAATTTTCTGACAACTCCACACAATGCAGATTTTCTTCGATCTACTACAACAAATAATAAATAAATCTCTTTTAACAATCTACAACGAATGACTGGCACAATCATACACATTGTCACAACCGTGCAAGAAGTATCATGATTTACTGTTTCCCCCTACACAAACACTTTTACCCAGTCCCTAGTTCCATCTTGAAATGTGCAAAGAGGATCTTCTCCAATGAAGCCACAGGAAACTCACCCGGCTCTTTTAAAAGACAAGGGGGCGATTAACTAATAAAATGTAAATGTGAAACCCTTAGTAATCAACCCACCATTAGCCGTAATGTGTGAAGGTTACACAATGAAACCATATGCTTCCTAGACAAAGACATACATTTGTTCTTCATAAGTACAAATTACAGAAGTGCTGCCCTTTCCCTGGGGGTATTTGATGCTATTCTTTTCTTCATTTTCACCCTAGTAGTAAGATAGCACATGAAATAGGTGAACTGTGTGAACAGTACACTACTTACACTGGTAAATGCTTGTTCCTGTTATATAATGTAGATATTTAGGAAGGTTTAAGTATAAGGCACCAGAGTCATGCTCTTAATATAATGAGATTTAATTAATAGGATTATATCTTAATCCACCCAGTAAAAAAAAATCCTCTTAGCTTTTAAACAGTTTTTGTAGTAGAGAATTTTTCCATTCATGTGAAACTGGTTGTTTCGGCACTGAACACTCACATGGCTGGAACCGTCATAGAATTACATACTACTGTATGGGTCACATTTACTAAGGGTCGTGCTGTGCACTTTTGTTGCACCGTTCACATTCGGCTTGGACAGGTATTTATGAAGTGTCTGCGCTGCTATTGTGTCGCACATGACCCTTATGTGATGCAGCTGCGCTGGCCTCCATGCGACACATATTAGGAGGCAGCAAGACGGTCCGACTGATTCGGATCGAGCGCTGTATTTAACTTTCTAATTGTTTCGCACGCCTAATGTTAAAGGTGCACCACAAAAAAGATTGGTCTGTTCAGGGAAGTGCCAGATTAATGATTTCTGGCGCACAATCTTAGTGAATCGCCACACACAGCATTATACATGGACAATGCACTTTCACTGAACTGTCTGAATTTGTAAGTAAATGTGCCCCTATATGTCAAAGTATCTCCACATATCTTACCTTACCAATAAACATATACTGTATGCACTAATAAACGTTACCTGAAACCTTAATACTATAAAATTGTATTTTGTCTTGCTATTTGGACCCCTTCGGACAACATTTAACACTTAAGGTTGTCGGACTCTTAAATAAATGTCACGCAAACTTGGCTATTACTTATATGTATGGAGGTCATAGATCATGTAGAGATAAACATGCTACTTATCTATTCTGTGATAATGGGTATAGGAAAAATCTAGTTATATTCCCCTGAAAGCTACCCATTGAGAAGTCTGGGACTTTCATGCTCCCCATTCAAGGTATTCACACCTTCAGCCAAAGAAACATTACCTTGAACCTTAATACTAGAAAATTGTATATTTTCTTGCTATTTGGACCCCTTCGGCCAACATTTAACACTTAAGGTTCTCGGACTATTAAATAAATGTCACGCAAACTTGGCTATTACTTATATGTATGGAGGTCATATAGAGATGAACACGGTACTTATCTATTCTGTGATAATGGATATAGGAAAAATGTAGTTATATTCCCCTAAAAGCTGCCATTAAGTCTGGCACTTTCTTGCTCCCCATTCAAGGTATTCACACCCTCAGCTAAACAAATGTAAATGGTTATGTAGTAGTTCGGAGAACCAACTATTGGCTTGTGTTTAGCCAACCACCTTTGAAGGTGTATGGGCACCATAAAAATTCCTATTTTGAAGTATCAGTATGTTTTATTTTGGATTGCATATGGCTCCATGTTAATGAGCTATAGCCAGTGATACATGCAGCGGTATAGAATGGGTTTAGCACTATATTGGGGGGGGGGTCATTATTCTGTAAGAAGAAATGGCCATTAAGAAGAGCAAGTACACAACTTTGCAAAGTCCAAAAACTAAAAATTCCACTATTTACAGGATTTATGTAAAATTTGAAAAAAAACCCTATGTATTCTTTCCTATGAAATTGCTGTACAATATAGGTCCACACAAATCCCCTCCATACAATCTAAAGGTGGTTCAGAAAGTTATAGAAATTCTAAATGAATCTGAAGAAACTCAGAAAGCAGAATTGATAACATGTAACAAAAATTTCACTGCTTTAGACTTTATACAGAATTTTTTTGCAGCTTCATCATATATCCGATTAATAGAATATATAACAAATACATCAAACACGGCTTTATTCACGATACACTGTCAATAGGAGAGTGTAATAAATCACGGAGTTGGACTGCTTTACTCCAGCTATTTGCATGGGAAAAAGTTATCATTTTTAATGTATTTATTTTGAAGTTAGAAAGTCTATTTGTCTTGTTAATTCAATCACAGATGACACCTGTTTAACATTGCATTTACAATCTAATTGGAAATTGATGTTAATTGCTCATGTTTCTCCGATACAGTCACGATGTTTGGGGATATTATTCCAGTCCCCTACAACTTAATTAACCAAATATACAATCCATCCTCCCATCTGGTAGAGTCATTTAACAGGGATAATTTTGCAGCACCATAACTCAGTGAGGCACAGAGGAAAAACTACTGAAATGCTATTTCCTTTGGAAGAGAATTATGTACAATTTCAGCGTGCTTAGAATTTCTAACAGCTAAAACCAACGGGGAGGTATCACTCTCATTTATATGACTTTCCCATGAGGACACCAACAGCAGAGAATAAAGCTTGTGCAATTTTTCATGAGAAACTCAAATATTTTCCTTTCCGACAGAAAATAACATTTCGTGTTGAAGTCTTTCACATATAAAATTAATTTTCATTAAAGAAATTAATTGAGAGTTTCCATTTATTTCCAGAACGCAGTTTAGCACTGACAATATTATTTTTTTTTTATTTTTAAATACTAGTGTTTTAGGTGTGTAAATTTTATCAACAAAAACACATAACGAAACAGTTTTCACCAAATATATAAATTTTTATATTCATTTAAGGTATTCATTTATTTATCAAATTATTGCATGATAAATCATTATCACTAAAAAGATATGAAAGGAAGAATGGACATGTTGGATTTCAATTTACCCAATTTTTTTTTGGTGCTACAAATGATAAACTGCAGCTATAGTCAAAAAATGTACCAAAATTGGAATGGAAAGGAAGAATAGAGGAAGGAAGAGTTTGGCACACTAATAATAATATATATATATATATATATATATATATATATATATATATATATATATATAGTGCCATCATATTCTGTAACGCTGTACAGATTTTGGGGAACATATATAATTAAAATAAGATATTACAGAGTAATAACAGACATATGGAACAATAGGGGTGAGGGCCCTTCTTGCAAGAGCTTACAGACTATGAGGATGTGGGGGTGACATAAGAGGTTGTTTAATGGTCCAGCCATTATTATAAGGGAACTGAATAAAAATCATTTTTAAAAATGCTACCATCTTATATACAAAGTCCAAAGTCAGTGGGACTGCAGAGAAGCATTTTCCCGGATAAGAAACAGGTTGCCGTAAGTTGCATGCAGTTAGTGAGTGTGATAGGCCTGCCTAAATAAATGAGTTTTAAGAGCATGTTTGAAGCTTTGTGGGAGTTGAGTATTAGTCTGATAGAATGGGGTAGAGCATACCAGAGAATTGCTGCAGCTCTGAAGAAGTTCTGGAGACGTCAGTGGAAGGTTTGAATTAAGGAAGAGAATAATCTAAAATCACTGGCAGATTGAAGAGATTGGGACACATTTACTTACCCGTCCGTTGCGATCCCAGCCATGCATTGTCCGACGAGGATTTGGAGCTGCCACTATTCACTAAGATTGTGCGTCCAATTTCCTGCATGTGTTGCTTCCCCAGCTGAAGTCCGCCGGAGTTCACCTTCTTCCTCCTAGTGCATGTGCGTGCTGATCTTGTGACACAATTTGCTTTTTAAATTCCACAGTTTGTCCGAATCAGTCGGGTTGTCCAACGTACACGCCCCCCCGATTTGTGTCGCATGCAAGCTGGCGCCGAGGCACCACAATCCAATCACGTGCGCCAAAAACCTGGGGCAATTCAGGGCAAAATGGAAAAAAAGTGCAAAACCCGCCGAAAATGCGGCATTCGGACCCTTAGTAAATGTGCCCCAATGGGTTTGGATAGACTGAGAGGAGAGAGGAAAGGTAGGGTGGTGCAGCATTATGCAGAGCTTTGGGGATGAGGGTTATTCATTTAAACTGTATTCGGAAGGAGACCGACAACAAGTGCAGTGACTGGTACAGACTGGAGGCATCCGTGTAGTGTTTGGTCTGAAAGACAAGCCTGGCTGATTCATTAAGAATAGATTGTAGAGGAGAGAGTTTAGTAAGTGGAAGACCGATTAGTAGGGAGTTACTGTAGTCTAGGCGAGAGTGAATCAGAGCGACAATTAGTGTTTTAATACAAGTGGCAATACTATTGATTTTATTTCTGGAGCGTAGGTGTATTTGCATGGTGTTTTATAGGTAAAGTAGTAGTGGATACAGCACACAGACATTTTTTGTGTAGAAAGATAGGAAGCTTGTGTCAACATAGCTGTTACTGGAAACCCAGTTTCCAGGGTCAAGACTGATTTCAGTCTTCATTGGTTTTCCTTAATCAAAAGTAACAAAGGACAAGCAGTTCTCATAAAGTGCAAGATTTCAAGATATGGAGAACTTAGAGAGGGTGAAGTCTGCCAAGAACAAAGCATTTAGCCACATATAAAGGTTTTGATGCTTTGTTTATTATTATTCAGCTGTCGGGAGTGTAACATGCGAATGTGAATTACTGGGATCCAAACCCATTTACTGCTTTACCATACAGCTTGTCTAGCACTGAATGTGAAAAGGACAGAACGTTACGAGGAAATCAAGACGTTAATAGAATGTGGCCCTACATCTTTACGGACAAGTCCCAATGCTGTGACAAATAACAGTAGAGCTTTTCTACTCTGACTATAAGATTCTGTCCACATAACATTTATGGCTTCTTTTAACTCCATCCATTACTGACAGAGTCTCATTGTAAAATATTTGTTTAATATTTTTACTTGTGTATTATTGTATGGAATCATGTAATCTGCTATGCTATTCCATAGAGTTTTTATAATGGTACACTTTATGTTTGGCCTACATAAACATAAAGGACAGAACGGTAGAACTCTATACCGGATACAGAAGGAGACTCTTGATGCATCTGGCTGTGACATTATCACACTGTGAGTTGTCTATTATAGTCTTAGAGCAACTATAAACATACTTTGTATGTTGACCAAATCTGCCAATATTAGGGCCGTTTTTGATCATCTGTGAACAGGAGAAGTCAGAGGAGAGACAGGTTGGGCATGTTGTATCGAGAGAACATAAGAAAATTCTAAATTGTAACTTTTCAATTGGTTTTCCTAGATTCAACGCTTTTCATCTCAACAGAATGGAACTGGTCCACCAGAGGACCCTTTGTTTGGCCAATTCTCTGTCTAGTAGTAGACATACCCACAAGGGTCAGACCCACAAGGGACTGAGGAACGACTTGGCTATTTCTTATAGGATAATTAACAAATATTATGCACTTTATCTTATTATATACAACCTACTACTACTACTACAAACTACTACTTTATCTTATTATATACAACCTTATTATATGCAATACACAGGTCCATGATGAATAAAGGAGAACTCTCAGCATAATTACCCCAGGTGGGCCCAGGGTAACCTAGTCTAATACCACACCTATCCTATGCTGCTTAGATACCTCCAACAATCCCCTATGCTGTAAATGGAGTTGAAGTTCTATTCAAACAGTGCACAAAGGAGTATCTGTTCTTGTCAATGATGCAATCCCAATGGTGGAGGCTTCAACAATCAGATGCTTATTGCCTATAATTATCACCTATTCTGGGACAAACATTTTAAACTGATTTGGCTTTGGAAATACTCTGCTCTTTTTGATGAATTAAACTAAATATAACATAGATTGAAGTGGACTGAAGATTTTCTCACATTCTTACAGTCCAAGTTCAGCAAAAATGACACCAACTCAGAATGCATTTGGCGGAAAGGTGTCTTACTCATGGAACAATGGCTGAGTGCAAATTCTGTACTTGATCTAAATAAATCATTACATTGCTTATTGGATCTTCAGGCGCTGAGTTATGTCATCTTTGCTTAGCTTGCAAGGATCAAATGCTCCAAGCTGTTTATAAGAAAAGTCTCAAATTATCTTACTCTTAATGTGTTGTTAAACTGTCTTTCACCATCTGCAGAAAAGGTCAGTTCATTTGAATGGTCCAGGATGGAAACCATCAGCGAGAAGACATCTTTGTGGCACTGATTTAGAATGTTAAAGTAGTATTAAGTGTCCTGGGAAAGAAAAGGATTAACAAGTATTAAAAGGTCAAGAATTATTTTGTAATGTTGTTGTTTTGAGAAGGCTTGTCAGCAATGGGAATGGGGATTAAGTGCTCTTAGTTTTATTGTCCGCTTTATGATTGTATATTTATTACTCTATATCCTAATGCTTTTTGACCTTTCTCACAGATAGGACCTAGACAGCTAGGTGACATGGTCCACTGACGCTCCTAAGGAATGTGATGTCCCCTGGACTATTCCTCCTGTAAAGTCTACGACTGCCAGACCCCTGGTGTCTACAGACTCCCTTGAGACCAAAAGGAGAAACTGAACCACAAATGTCCTTTCATTATGTCTGTTTATTATAGGATGTGATATTGGACAGATTTTTGGTTTACAAATATATTTTATATTTAGATTTTCTTTGTTCTTCTCACAGGTCACTTGGGTGTATGAGGTCCTTGAGTTCATATATTGAGGCCCTAATTTACTAAAAACAGTGCAAACTGTACTATGTGCATTTTGCCTGTGTAATGTGCAGAGGGCGGCAGATTCAGGATTAGTGGCACCTGTTCTTTATTAATCTGGCACACTCTGCACTGTCCCGACAGAGTGCACCACTTTTTTGTTGGTGCACCTTTATCATGGGGCACATGACACACTTCTGTCGGACTATGCATGATAAATGTGGCTCACGGTCCGCCTGTGCACCAGAACGCCCATTTCAGTGCAGAATTTTGTGTTGCATGAAAAATAGTGCAACCACGACACAAAACAGTTGTATGCTACCCAAATGTGGCACAGGTGCTTCTTAAATACCTGTGCAAGCAGTTTGCACCTTAAAGAACGTGCAGTCTGACTTAGTAAATTTGGGCCACAGTATTAAAGGAAATCTACAACCAGGATACACTAACTGAGGTAGATATCTTTCAACCTACTAAGCCCTACACTACCTTTAGCTAAACTAACTGACTAAAAACCCTATCTATAGTTTATGCAGATTAACTTCAGAGGCTACTTGGGCATGGATTATCCTGGCTGAGTGCTTGGGACTAAGGCTTTACTACACCCCTGTATCCTCTGAAGTCTTACCTCCTCTTTGGTCACCATGTTTACACAGTAAAATAGTTCAGTACCAAAAAGAGGAAGAAGTTACTGCACATGCGTGGGCGCTGTTGAATAGGCAAAAAGCACTGAGGTCCGTGCAGGGAGGTAACATTTCAGAGTGTACAGTGGAGTAGCCTGGCTGAACGCCAGGGACTAAGGCAACACCACGTTGCCTTAGTCCCTGGCGTTCAGCCAGGCTACTCCATGTCCCAGTAGCTTCTGAAGTTAATATTGTAAACTATAGATAAAGCCTTTAGTTAGTTTGGTATGGTTAAAATTCTAGCCAAAGGCAGTGTATGGCTTAGTAGGTTGAAAGGTGCGGGCACCACTAGAGATGCAGACACATTAGCCACTCACAAAAACCAAGCTGCTAACGGTGGCAATATGAGTCAAGGTATTCTGGGGGTGCTAAAGCCAAAATACAGTGAAGTTCATACAAAAGATGTAGAGAAAGAGAAGGCAGCTCTCACCCAATGTGATCCTATATTGTGGACCGGTGATGGTGCTGCCAGGCACAGGCCAGCAAGTGGTTTCTCAAGCCATAAGTAAGCGCTTGCATAGCATGAAACGGCCCGTAGCGTGGGTGTCCTCCTGCACCATCATCAGTCCACAATAAAGGAATAAAGTATCACATTGGGTGAGTGCTGCCTCCTCTTTCTTTACATATTTTAGATTGCCAGTGATGTCTGCCAGCTGTTTTCAAGTCTCGCGCATGCACAGTAACACTTTCCTTTCTCCATTGCCTGGAGGCCAGTGTGGCTGCGCAAAGAAACCAGTCTGGTCTCCAGCCGGCTGCACAAGGGTGACATCACTGTCATCGCTGTCTGCAGCACTTGCGGGAGGGAAGAGCAGTGAACACTAAATATGTGGGAGTGAATAATTGATGAGTGGCCAAAGCCAGAGGGCACCCCAGTGATGTAAGCCGGAGCGCCTCTGCCTTATTTACATATTCTTGTAAAGTTATTTTCTCATTTCAAAGAAGCTTGAAATTAATAAGAAAACCGGTGCCCAGTACACCCTAAGGTAACGAGCATGTGAGTGGGGATAATCTACCACGCTAAATCTGCTGGTAGATGTCCTTTAGCTTGAAGCTAATATAAAAGTTAGCATAAATAATTTTCTATAATAGATATAATACTCCTTATTTGAATATAACCAATGACTATTTCTGACTATTTTTTACACATACCTCTCCATAGACATTCTACTTTTTGTATAAGATGTTTTCCAGTTTTTTTGTGAATGTTGGAACAACCCTATACGCATATAAAATCTTTTCATTGTACTTTACTTACTCCCTTACCAATACTGATTCCGCCGTTACTCACAATAGGCTTCTGAAACACTTGTAAGTGATGTGAGGAACAGTGGGTCTTCACATGTCCATGGTGCTCAATCATGACACTGCTGTAAAACATAGCACTCAAGGGGATTTATCATTGTTGGGCGGCTATTTGGAATAGCATATACCATGAAAAGCATTTCCTTACAGCAGGTCAATCTTCAAGATTAAAGATTAAAGCTTTCTCCATAGTGTGAACTTCCATTATAGATCATTAAAGCATGTAGGTACGGTGAGTTTTATGTAGTCAACATTTTAGCTAGAGAAGTTGATTACAACCCATTAACCCTATTTCCTATGCTAAGTTTCCCCACATGCATTAACAATGAAGTGTGATCTTACCGCATGATGGTACAATAAATTACCACTGAGTAATAAGACAACAAGCGCTAATAGTTATAAAAGGAGATCTATACATATTTTCTAGGCTAAAAAGGTCATGTAAAAATTAACATAATTTATATCATTGTATAATAACATTGACAAACCTTCATTAAGCCAACAAGATCGAGTGTTCAACTATGGACCAAGTCAAGGTGATAAGATGTTTCAGCCAACAGACGTTTAGAAAAACACTGTTCACATCTGCTCTGAGGTTTTCATGTGCAACCACAAGTCTATGAAGAATCTAACATATGACAGATAGCAATGCTAACGCTCTTTTACTTTTCATATGGTCCATTTGGCTTAAATAAAGAATATGTTTCAGAAAAATTTTGTGCAACATGTAGGACTATGTTTTCCTTCATGTGTAAATAGTAATTTTATTAATTTAATGTGAGTTTAAAAATATTGAAGGAGAATGGAATAATGCCTGTATTCAATCTTGGAACACATGTTCCAACTAAGAAGTTGATCTATTTCATCATTAAACAACAAGGTGAAAGCCATGTGCGTAACTACAGGGGTTGCAAACATAACAGCTGCTGTCGCGCCCGTAGTGTCAGGGGGTCGGGCCACTGGACCTGCCACACTAAAGAATGGAGGATGTGCACCATTATAAACATATTACGCTGCACATTGTACAGCATAATATGTATATAACAGTACACATCATCAACACCACAAAGCTGAGCTGGGAGCACAGAAAGGAAATGTCAGGGCTGGGGACAACAAATCGGCTCTACTAGGGATCTCTACTTCCTGCCGTCTACAGAGCAACAGAGTATGCCAGCATGAGGCGTGCCTAACTTGCGCCAGTGTACTCATTATCACCTGCCAATGTGCAAGCCTTCTGATGTATCCACCAAGGGCGAAGGGACCAGGCTTTCATTATACAATATGATAAATTGACTATATAGAAGAAGTCTGTAATGAATTGTGGTCATGGATGCAAGAAGTCTACAACAATCATCACCTTCAACTTCTGTAGTCCTTGATTTTATTAAGGAGCAGGAGCATAACTATGGGGCCATGTAGGACATGTTTCCAGGTTGGTGTGTTCCTTTGGTAGAGTATTTAGAGACTTTTATCAAAACAAAGATAAAACAAAGGTTAAGCGAAATAAGCAAAACTGGCAACTCCCAAATTGGCCCCCTTCATGCGTGGATATGGCGGAAAGGAGAAAATAATCGCAAGTGCTAGGAATAAGCACCAGTGTCCTAGTGCAGAAGCCCTGATGGATACCTCCCCATTGTTTCCAACTGTCCCATACACATGCACCCTTGGATTGGTTAAGAGTGAACACCTATGTCTCTGACAGTTCTTTCCTGACAATAAAATTATATATTATGTTGAGATCCAATTGTCTGAACCTTATTTCATCTGCCTATGAGGAAAAGTGAAGACACTCAAGAATTTTTACATGGTTGATGTGCCCTATCAAAATTGTTGGATATGATTCAGGCAACATTAAAGAGATCATGAGGACTTTGGCCCCATTTCTCTCAATTAATGGGCCTGTTTCCTTTGACAAATGGGGCAACAGGTTGGGCTTTCTTTCTTTTGCACATTACTCCCAGATATAGTCCAATGCAGTGCTTAGCTGTCTCCAGGTGTCTTATAGAGAATGAATGGAGCAGCAGATCCCACACTCAACCTGCTATATATTAAATGGAGATGTATCTCCCCCCTTATTGTGATCTAGTGGATAGAGAATAGCTCATAGTCTATAATGACCTATCTACAACTCTGGTTAAAAGGGACACAGAATAGGAGAAGATTTTCTAGATCACAGGTCAGATTTATGTGCCATTCAACATTGTTTATATGCAAAATTTGGGGTGATTGTTCGTGATAGTAAGCCATGATCGTGACAAGCCCCTCCATGTTGCCTGTTGAAAACGCACGTGAAACGCTACATCTAAATGAAGCCACACAAGAGCAGAGCGACAATCAAATCATTGTCACATCTAATGTCTACCAGAATGGGCAATAAACTTGTCACTTTATGTGCAGACACTACATTGTAGCTTGATGGACTAAACTGTTCACAACTGTCCTCTAACCTGTATCCTATCATTGGTACTTAACAATCCCTAGCAATAGCCTGCCAGGGCACGTCTGTCCCGACAGAGACACATCAGACAAAGGGCTGCAAACTCGTAAAAAACACATTTTACGTCTATAAAGACATTACTATTCTAAATGCAAAAGTGAGAAGAGGCCATTAAGTGTAAATTAGCATGTCAGTAGGAGACAGGGATCAAAGTGATGCTGCTATAGATAAACCATTAGAGAGCTTGTGTGAACATCTGATGTCCCCCAAGTGTTATAAGCTTTGGGTTATTTTATTTGGTGGCTTACATCTAGGCTCAACTGTTATGAAGATGAATTAATATATTAGGGAATTGTTAAGCAAAATATTAATCAATCCCAACAACATTATGTCCTGTTCAACTGGTCTTCAACCTGCTAAGTGAGGGCCAGACTGTAGATGTTGGTGGCTTTGGCTGCACCTCTCCCTACAGAGCTATAATATACTCATCATGAGATTTATTTCTTCAAATGGGGAAGACACCAGTCCCTGGGTCCATGTGCAACAAATTCTCTCTGCACCTCCTGACTTCGTGGAGAAGGTTCCAAGAAGAACATCAACACTAAATACAATGGATTTCAATTACCTTATATACTCGAGTATAAGCCTAGTTTTTCAACACAAAATTTGTGCTCAAAAACCCTAACTCGGCTTATACTTGAGTCAACTTAAAAATAAAGTCAAAACTTACCTTTCTGACGTCAACTGTAGGTCCTCTTCTGTCTGAGACAGTCTGAGACAGAAGAGGACCTATGGGAGACGTCGGAAAGATGAGTACAGTGTTATTTTTTTTCCTACTACAGGGGCTGGGCAGGCTGTATGCTACAGGTGCTGGGCAGGCTGTATGCTACGGGGTCTGGGCAGGCTGTATGCTACGGGGTTTGGTCAGGCTGTATGCTACAGGGGCTGACAGACTATATACTGGGAAGCCGTAACCAATGCATTTCCCACCCTCGGCTTATACTCGAGTCAATAGGTTTTCCCAGTTTTTTGTGTTGAAATTAGGGGTTTCGGCTTATACTCGGGTCGGCTTATACTCGAGTATATACGGTATGTCTGATTTCCCTTACAGATCCATATTTTTTTCTATGTGCAGGTTTGATTTAGGAAATTCTTATGTGGATTTTCCCACTTTTACAACTATTTATGTGAACATACCTTGGATTACGGAATGGTTAAGATGATCTTTATGATCAAAAAGATGGAAAGGTGCCCCATAAAAGGAGAAACGGAAAGATGTCCCATCAAAACAGTTTAATCTACTCCTTTAAAACCAGTACTAGCAGTATGACAGAACTTACTTGTGCAAAAGCCAGTTAGAAGTATAAAGTGTATTAGTCATGTACAAGAAACCAGTAGAGTAACAATAGTAAGTACAGGTATGGTGTCCATCTATTCCATAAGGACTACTACTCTAAATGATGGACGATAGTTTGTGGTCTTGTTAAATATTTTGTATTGGAGACTAGAAGCTTCTGGTTACACTTCTCACCACAGTCATACTCCACTAATGCGATAACAATAAATAAGAAATGTAAACCAAATCTAAAATATATTATAGAACTTTGCTTTTTACAAATATTTCCTACATTTTCTTAAAATGAGTTAAAACCAAAATATTTGTCGCCCATAGCAAAGGAAAAGAAGGCTTAACCTTTAGGGCAAAGGTGACAGATATCTGCCTGTCCATCACTGTAGGCATATACAGGACGTCATTGTGCGTCCTATGGACAAAGTAATACAACAGCCCCTCATTGTCCCCAAGGCCTACAGCATAGCCTTGTGGCTACTTAAATGAGGCAAGGGTCATTTGACTCGTGTCGGGGTTCCTGTTTCTTTTCCTGATAAAACCAGCATAAAAACATAGGGGTTATGTAGCTGAGGGCTAGAATTAACTCTATTGTACTTACTGTGATTTAATAGGTAAACAGGGTATTTCTGGATGTTGTTAAAATGTCATGTTAATTAATGAAATGTGGTGGAGCCGGTAAATCATTAACCTTACGGAAAATATACACTATAAGCATAATGGTCGGTGCCTACAACCTACGCAGGAAGGAGGCTTTCTGAAGATTTCAGGGGGTAATCCCTCATTCTGATCTCTCAGACAAGTACAATGCGTTATATTCCTATTCATTCCTATAGGAAGATGTACTCAGTGCTCTATAAAAGCCACTCATTGACCGATCGTTGGGTATTACACATTCGGCAAATTAGCTGACGTTCCTTTGTTGGTTGATGCTTTGACTAGAATTGTTTACCAGCAGCACATTACTCCATGTAAAGGGGGAAATGATCTGCCGACAAATGCAAAGTGTATATGGTTGAATGAAAGAGCTGCAATAAATGCTACTGCACAAGTACCTGCAGCAAAGATCCTGGGACTGCATGGCCCGTGCTTCATGGCTCATCTGAACTTACAGTCAACAGAAAAAGGAATATAAAAAAATGTGGTCTGTAAGTCACTGTAATTTGTAATATATTTCTCACTAATTTTCAACTCCATACACATTGGGGCACATTTACTTACCCGGCCGCTGGAGTTCACAGGAAGTGCATTGCCTGGCTATAATGCACTGTGCCGCAATTCACTAAGACCATGCGCCCGATGTCATGCATGTGTCACTTCCCCACTCAGGTCAGACAGAGTTCACCATCTTTTTAGTGGTGCATCTAAGTGCTTGGGCGAGCGTCACAATTTGAATGTTAAGTCCCGCGCTCAGTCCAAATCAGTCGGATTGTCTGCCTCCACTTTTTGTTGCATGGAAGCAGCACAGCTGTGCCAAAAACGGATCGTGTGCACCAAAATCCCAGTGCAGACCTGTGCAAGCCATGTATTCCCAGAAAAAGGTGCAAAAAAAAAAAAGAGCAGTGGGACCCTTAGTAAATGAGCCCCATTAGATCAGCTGGATTTGCTGATTTTGGAAAAGAAAGGGACAAGTTGGATTTCAGCCATCCGATCCTTTTTCTCTTGGGAATAGACCACTGCTTGGGCAGGGATTTTTTCTATCTACTATACATTTACTTTTGGCAAGCTAATCATGCGTGTGAAGGAGTTGCCAGTTGCATACACAAAGTTTTGGGAAGGTGTGGCAGCCTTCCTCAGGCACACCAGTGCATTCGATGCACCCGTTGAAGACCTCTACCCGTCTCCCTGCAATTTACCTAGTCCCCTGCTGTTGCCTTCTTTATTCAGCTAGATGAGCACGGCTTCTCGTCCTTTCCATTCCGCTAGGGTCCCCACCCAGAGCACAGCACTTTACAAGTCCAGCAGCCTAATATTCACCAGGGCTGTACCATATAGAGGGGATGCTCATCTGGTCCTGATAATAGATGATTTTAATCTAATATGCATTACCAAAAATATGACTGCATAATCAGACTACAGGCGGTATTTTAAGGACACCTGACTTACAGACATCCCCTAGTAACATCTGGTGAAGCTCTCTGGATGCGTTACTTTAGTCTCAGGCTGCAACGATCAACTGTAAGGTGTCTGTAATGAAGCTTTATTGATAATATTTGGTCCCATTACAGCAACCTAATTTTAACTGTCACTGGGATAAAAAAACAAAAAAATTGCCTGTAGCTACAATTATAAAATATACAGTTCCGACTAATATACAAATTCAACTTAAGAACCAACCTATGGAACCTATCCTGTACATAACCCAGGAACTCCCTGTACTAGAGTTTGTCTGTAGCCTATATGTATGTAGTTGACACATAGTCCTGTATAGCAGCTGTATACATAGAATGGTATACATGCTATTTTTAATAAAATTGTTGGCAAAATTGCTTTATTTATATGTGTCTTGTAGCAATAATTAATTTCATCTTGACAAATTTGAAAAGATAGAATTTTTGTGTACACTGCATAAGTTGCTATTATATTATAATGCAAGGATATTCTAACATCTCAAAAAGTGATGTGTGCTGTAGCTTTACTAAAAATCCAATCAAATGTGTGCACATTCCTGTATCCAATATGCATAGGTTAAAATGGACCTGTCATAAGTTGCTACTACCATTTTAGCAAAAAACATGATCATACAAATCTTTGTTGACAGATCACTAATGGAGCATCTAAGTGGATGCAAACTCTCAACCAATAGTGGGCACACTCTTAATTCCCCATATGTTAAAATTTTCCCCAAATACTGTACAGTACACATGCTATTCCATCTAGTAAAAGAGCCAAAGCCTACTGCAGTGTGTTTCCACTTTGCAAGCATGTACGTGTAATTGGTGGCCAATGATAACAAACCACACTCTACAGGAGTCCTTTAAGGGGAACACTAGTAAATAGTGGGAGTATTTGATAGGTATTCAGACTCACAGCAGGAGTTTAAGGCTTTTCCCTGCCCACATGTTTACCCAACCATACATGTAATCACCCTTCAGAATTCATTTGCAATGTCTACATCTTTTCATCTGTTTAAGATATCAGCCCATTTATATATAATAGAGATGGACACAGGGTAAACCTATAGGGCAAATTCCCCACTCGGAGATTCTGATAAGGGCCGTACATGGGATATAAATTCCTTTTAAATGCCACTTCCATTCAACTTCAATCGCAGCTGTGTAGGTTTTTTTCAGGGTTCAGACATTTCTACACCTATTCATGTTCTCAGCAGGGGTTCAGTAAGTTTCACTTGATGCAAACACGATGTCCATCAGAAAGTATAGAGTGGGACAGAAACTGATTCCCTTTGGAACCAAAAGAAAACAGCCAGGATTTCTCCTGGATCAGACATCAAAGGGCCGTGATATAATGTGTTTACTATGGGATGGTCAGAAAACAAGAATTTTTCTCCGTTATGTAACCTTTTATGTAGGTGTGGTCACCTACTCAAGCAAAGTTTTATGAATTTATATCTAGGGACAAATATATTTCCATACATTTTACAAATTGAGCTGTGAAGAAAATACAGGTATTCTAGGATTTTTTAAATTTATTAACCATGTAGGTAATTAACATCTAATAGGAGCAGTGTTTCAAGAAACACTTGGGAACCAATGTTGTGGCTTCTTTGAGGTCTATCAAGAACAGCGCTGTTCATTGCCATACTGGTTGTGCTTGGTATTGCAGATCAAACTTTAACTTGAATGGTAGCAAACAAATGAGTCATGGGACTGATGGATGCGTCCACACTTGATGTGTTGTGACTACTCCAAACTGATGATCAGTGGGGGTGGTACCATTCTGATATTGTATGCGTTTTGTACATTATGACAACTCACCAATGGAACTTTGACAAGGGCAGCCACATCTTGAAAAAAATTCTGTTTGGGTAACCAAACCTGAACTAACCACTAACTTAGTTGCTAGGGGTGTCAATTTGCCTAATTGGCAGCTGCCAATCGGTTGGTCGGGTGGCCAAACTCAAAAACAAACGAGGGGTCCACTTATCTCTACTCCTTAAGCATCATAAAAAGCTGATTGATGGGGGCTCAGCCAAGTTGACATTTAATGGCAAACTTCTAGCTTCATTTCGGCATAGACCATAAATTGCGGTTCCGTATCGCTCAACCCTACTCACCAAGTAATCATAATACACTCAGACCAGCAGATTTAGTACAGGCCCCAGATACAATATATAATATGCGATACAATATGTGATGACATTGTCAGTTGTACCACAGTTATGATTCGGCTCAGTTGCATTGGATTTCAGTAATCAGTATTCAAAACATTAGAGGGAATCCTGCAATGACTCATACAAGAGTGAACATGGCTATTCTGTGCAGTGTATGATCCTTTGAGCAGTATATGATCAATGTATGATCCTTTGCATAAGACTTGTAAAATATTCCCATCTCTTCAGTCTACAACACGTTTAAAGTCTATTTATTATTTAAGAAATCAATATATAGAATAGTATTTTCAAAAACAAAAAAACAAAATTCTAAGAAAGAAAACCTACCAGTTTTTCTTAAAGGAAAATCGTCCTTGCTATCTTGAGCCCCTGGTAAAGGATATTTGTAAGATGGTGAGGTCCCACTTAGTGGTGGAGAGCTTTGATCCAGTGACGTGTGATGTGCTGCCCTGAAACACAGAGAACAAAATGTATCAAGTGGTGTTTAGCCATCTACCACCTAGAACTCTACTACTTTTTAACATATTCTCATAAAGCAGGTTTAGCCGTTTTGCAGTTAAATTGTGTATTCTCAAAAATAAATATTGACAATATTGAGTGGAATCTGTCAAGGCTTGTATTTTCCTAATTTTAAGACCAGATGTTTATTTTTTTATGATGTCTTTATTAAAGATGAGTGAATCATCCAAGATTCGATTTGTAGACTCTTTCCAGATTCGTTCAAAAAATTCAGTACGGGCATTAGTATATAACCCCCTCTAGTCCTATAAAACACAGATTTTTAATAGAAAGCTCCTAATTTTTTTGTTACGAGTGCTCAAAAGCATCTGAAAAGAAAAGATTCAACTCTGTGCTTGAAAATTTGTTTACCATATCTACAAGCCATTGAATATATTGGCTTATCGCTAATCCTTCTAAGGAGACCATAGAATACAAGGAGTATACTCTATTTTTCTAACCACAGTATTTCCATTCCACATTCCCATCTGTAGACAGCACTGTTTCAAAATGGTTGCATCTTTTCAGTACAGTTTATGAAACTGGTTTATCTAAGTTAGAGGCTTTTGACTAAGGTCAGAGAGTAAGAGTTTTCCTTTGACAGACTTTGACAGTCAAGGCTGCCTTGCAGTCCTGCTGAGACTTATAGCCATTGATGCTCCACTATAGGATTCTGGGAAATATGTAAGTTTTCCTACTTGGGACAAGGAAAACCACACCTCAAATTGAAACAGTGCTATACAGTTGGGAATCAGTTCCTTTAGGAATAGATATACTGGTTTGGCTTTAATTCCACATCATTTCATTAGGCTTAGGGTACATTCGCACGCAGTATACCCGCCGTGCTCAAGGTGAGGAGGAGGTGACCCCTCCTCCCTCCATAGGAAACAGGGGCGCATGGCCTCACACTCGCAAAAAGCTAGAGCATGCTCTAGCTTTTTGTGGTGTACGGTGCAGATCAATTCCACACATGTATGGCACCGGGCAGCCAATTCCGTCTATGGGGACGTATATGCGTCCCCATGTACGTCCCCATGAATGGCCGCGTAAATGAGCCCTTTCTGAAAGTCATGCTTGATGTTAAGGGGACTGCCTTACAAGGTAACAAAAGAGGCACGGTTTTCCTTGTCCCATCTAGGAAAACATATTTACATATTTCCCAGTATCCCCTGGTGGAGCATTAAGCTATAAGCCTCCACACGACTGCATGGCGGCCTTAAATGGCAAACTCCCCATAAGGATAACTCTTATGTCCTGACCCCATAGCTTAGGACAGCAGAGGAGGAAAGTCTGAAGAGATTTTTAATAAGATTGTGGGCAATGGAGGATAACTAATTTACATTTATTTTACCTGGGAGCATTGCCTGATTTCTTAAGGAGAAACAGCACTAATAATGGACTATATGTTTATTTCAGAAACAAGTAATGTTTGATACAAACCAACGCTCTACATTGTTTAGTTTTATGGAACACGCACAAATCAAGTGGTATAGCTAGAACTGTTACAAGATGGATTCTAACAAGTCACTGTAGAAGACTATGGTTGAATATTTGGCCCAAGATCAGAACAGTTAAATGTGGACTACAAAGACCAGGACTTAAAGTCTGTCTAGTAAAATAATGTGGGTAAATGGTTAACCGAAAAGGCAGTGTTATCGCAGTGTGGGGTACCGAAAAATTACCTCTATGTAAGAAAAGGTTAGTGGATGGTGTAGTGTTACATTCAATACATCATGATCCTACAGAAACCTTGTATTTTTTACATGAAATGTTAATATCCTACATTTTTCATAACTAAAAACCTAACTAAAACATTAACAGAACCTCAACAATACCTGTAAATAAATCTCAAGTTCTTTGCAAAAATAAGACATTGAAATAGGATGACATACGTGTACCAAAGCTTGGGGTGGCGGCCCATGGAATGATTGGTTCCGTTTGTAAAAGTATCTTTTGTTGCAGATTTGCTCAGGAGGAATTCCTGAAGTTTCAGCTTTACCTCGGTGCTGGCCACAGCTCCTACAAACCGCAAAACAAAAAAAGAAAAAAAACAAATTGCCAATGTTAAACTGATAGGAGCAAGAGACCTCTCTAGTCATAACTTGAGCCAGAAATCGAAAACTATAAATACATATTAATGGTACTGCATATCCCCAGGGTGGAGAAGGGGTTAAATGTGATTTAGGAAGTGTGACTTCATTTTGCTTGTTTCTAGGTAACAGCTTCACGCAGTATACTCTCCGCGAGGAGGAAACTCCTATAAAAGTGACAATTTAATTTAGCTTCCCACACTATTTGTTTACCCATAGGGTAGTTGTGAAATGACTTACTGCCAGCATTTCAAATTAATATTGTGGCTCTGAAGACATAAAATACACTGAGTATGCTGTTGGAAAATGGATTAAATGCTCTCCCTTAAGGTCAATTAAAGCTCAGTTTGTACTTATTGAGTGCTAAATGAAAAACCTGCTGCACCTACATGGTGGAAGGAGAGCACAAAACTCTGAAAATCAAGCAAACATTCTAACTAAGTGATGGTCAGTGTCAGGAAAATGGTGCCGGGACCAGCTCCTTTACATTATGGTGTATCTTGCCTATACTGGCATTAAAGGGGTTGTCCTGCCATAACAAATCTTCCATCAGGTTTTCCCCTATCCACAGGAAAGGGGAAAACTTGCTGATTGGTGGGGGTACAAGTGGTGGAATCCCAACGGATCACAAAAATGGTTGCTGCCAGTCCATTGGTTGATGTGAATGATGCCCTATTCAACTCTGAGGAGCAGTACTAGGCTACTCATATCAGTGCCATAGACAGTAAAAGGAGCAGAAGGGTGCATAGCCAACCTTCCGCTCCATTTATCTGCAGTACAACAGACCCCCATTCTTGTGATCAGTGGGGGTTCTTCTAGGTTCTACCACTGGTACCACCCTATATATATATATATATATATATATATATATATATATATATAGGGGAATACTTGATGTGACTGAACAACCACTTTAAACCCTTCCCTATATGTGGCGTACAATTACAGCGCACATTGTGAATGGGTGTATAGGGTGGGTTCAGAGGAAAAGCTGAGTTTTTACTGTAATATGCTGTTTTTCCTGGCACCAATCATGGCTGTGAAGTATTTAAATGCCTCGGGCAAAGCTGCCCAAGGCAATACAATAGTATTGCAGCATATGGCAGAAGCAATCAGACCTCTTAGGGTAAAAGTACCATAGTGGGGCTGAAAAAGTGTAAAATAAATGTAAAAAAAAGTTTCAAAAAGTAATAAAAACCTTAAAGGGATCCTGTCACAAGGTTTTACCCCATTAAACTATTCACCCCTCAGGTAGAGTATGAAATGATCTTTCTAGAATCTCCTCTTTGATGTGAAATTTCATCCATTTATCTATAAAAAAAAATTTCCTCTAAAGTCAGTTAAATATGACCTTTCTCTCCTCATTTTTACATGACATGAGTTATATTTAGTGTTGGCTGGGGTAGTGTCACTTCTATCTTTGGTTCTATGGCACCTAGAAACATGCAACGGGGCCATATTAAAGAAACAAATGTCATCTTTCAAATTCCATCAGGCAAGTTCTTTGAGCTACAGTACTGGATATACAGGCAGTTAAAAAATTGGTGGGAACTGAATGTGCATCTTATATCTTTATCTGCAGCTTATATTTCCACCTATGTGGTTAACTGCCTGTTTCTCTGGTTCCGTGGAGCACAAAGCCATAAGTCTAAAATTTTAGATTCTTATCTTTAATATGAAACCAGTAGCATGTTTCCAGGTGTTATAAAACAGAAGATAGGAACCGAAAGGAACCTAATTGAAAGTACCCCTTCAACTGCTAAACTCATCTCATGTGAAAATGAGATGACTTTGGGGGAAATAAAAGAGTGAATTCTAGAAAGGACATTTCATTCCCTACATGAGGGTGCTGGTAGTTTAGTGGGTTTAAACTGGTGACAGGTTCTCTTTGAGTGAAAATTCCCCCATTTCCAAAGAACTTATATAAAAATGCATTAAAGATTATGCAAATGAGCCTGAGGGCTTCATTAACACCTATGGAGCTTGGAGTCCTTTAGGATCATTTACATAATTTTAAAAAGCTTTTTTGTAGAAAAACAAGGTCATAAGAAGCTAAAAGAAGAGCATATCCTGCCAGGGGGTGCACACATCTCCCACCTTGGTGTACAATCCTTCATCCTGGTGGTAGATGTCCTACAAAAACAGAGCCCACAAGAAAATGGCGCAAATGTTTATGTCAATTTCAGAGCATTTGGAATTTTTTCCTCACTTCCCAATTTTATATTTCGATCGATTCAGCATTTTGGGACATGGGGATAAATGTTCACATTTAAGTTATTTATTTTTATTTTCGTTCTACCTAAAGGGGGCTGATTTAGAATTTTAGTTTCCTTAAATTTGCTACTTTTTAATCTTTTTTTTCAGGCTTCTTAGGGTACTGCAAATCCTGGGGGTCTGATTGCTCATACAATGTAATGCAATATTAAATAATGAATAGAGATGAGCGAACATGCTCGTCCGAGCTTGATGCTCGGTCGAGCATTAGGGTACTCGAAACTGCTCGTTACTCGGACGAATACTTCGCCCGCTCGAGAAAATGGCAGCTCCCGCCGTTTTGCTTTTTGGCGGCCAGAAACAGAGCCAATCACAAGCCAGGAGACTCTGCACTCCACCCAGCATGACGTGGTACCCTTACACGTCGATAGCAGTGGTTGGCTGGCCAGATCAGGTGACCCTGGGATAGACTAGCCGCTGGCCGCGCTGCTCGGATCATTCTGTCTCTGGATGCCGCTAGGGAGAGAGCTGCTGCTGGTCAGGGAAAGCGTTAGGGTGTTCTATTAGCTTACTGTTAGGCAGGAGTGATTCTCAAAGAACCCAACAGCCCTTCTTAGGGCTACAATAACGTTCTACTTTTTTTATTTTAATTTGCATCTTTTACCATTTTGTGAGGAATTAGCAGGGGGACTTGCTACCGTTGTGTTTAGCTCTTAGTGGCACACATATCCATAGCAAAGACCGAAGTGGGAAAATTCAGTAGGGGTTGGATTTCTATTAGGCAATAACTCAGTGTCATCTCATCTGGCATAGTAGTGTGCTTCCTTTGATACTTGGCTAGAAAATAGCCATAGGAGAATACAAACAGCTTCTTGAAGCCTACAGTAGCGTTCTATATATTTGATTTCTGGTTGATCTGCTGGTGGCTTTAGTTTCTGCAGTGCATGTACTTGCCAATTCTGAGCAATTTGTAGTGAGACTTGCGACCGCTGTGTTCTGCGCTTAGTGGCGCACATATCCATAGCAAAGGCTGAAGTGGGAAAATTCAGTAGGGGTTGGATTTCTATTAGGCACTAACTCAGTGTCATCTCATCTGGCATAGTAGTGTGCTTCCTTTGATACTTGGCTAGAAAATAGCCATAGGAGAATACAAACAGCTTCTTGAAGCCTACAGTAGCGTTCTATATATTTGATTTCTGGTTGATCTGCTGGTGGCTTTAGTTTCTGCAGTGCATGTACTTGCCAATTCTGAGCAATTTGTAGTGAGACTTGCGACCGCTGTGTTCTGCGCTTAGTGGCGCACATATCCATAGCAAAGGCTGAAGTGGGAAAATTCAGTAGGGGTTGGATTTCTATTAGGCACTAACTCAGTGTCATCTCATCTGGCATAGTAGTGTGCTTCCTTTGATACTTGGCTAGAAAATAGCCATAGCAATAGGATAGGATTGTTTGGTTCTAAAAACTCAAAAAAAAAAAAAAAACACAAAAAAAAAACAAAAAACACAAAAAAACACAAAAAAAACAAAAAAAAGTAAAAAAAAAAAAAAAGTTATAACTCTCATTTTAAAAATGTTTAACCCCAGGGCTAGGGGTAGAGGACGAGGGCGGGGACGTGGGCGTCCAACTACTGCAGGGGTCAGAGGCCGTGGTCCTGGGCGGGGTGAGACACCACCTGCTGATGAGGGAGCAGGGGAACGCCGCAGAGCTACACTCCCTAGGTTCATGTCTGAAGTTACTGGGACTCGTGGTAGAGCACTGTTGAGGCCAGAACAGTGCGAACAGGTGATGTCGTGGATTGCTGACAATGCTTCGAGCAATTTGTCCACCACCAGTCAGTCTTCCACGCAGTCCACCCATGTCACCGAAATCCCCACTCCTCCAGCTCCTGCACCTCAGCCTCCTCCCCCCCAGTCTGCCCCCTCCCAGGAAAATTTGCCATTTGAACCGGCATACTCTGAGGAACTGTTTTCTGGACCCTTCCCACAGTCACAAACCACTTGTCCGGTTGCTGCTGAGCAATTTTCCGATGCCCAGGTTTTCCACCAGTCACAGTCTGTGGGTGATGATGACCTTCTTGACGTAGTGGAAGTGTGTAAAGAGGTGTCCGACGATGAGGAGACACGGTTGTCAGACAGTGGGGAAGTTGTTGTCAGGGCAGGAAGTCCGAGGGGGGAGCAGACTGAGGGATCGGAGGATGATGAGGTGACAGACCCAAGCTGGGTTGAGAGGCCGGGTGAACACAGTGCTTCTGAGACGGAGGAGAGTCCTCGACCTGAACAGGTTGGAAGAGGCAGTGGTGGGGCCAGACGGATAGGCAGGGCCAGAGCTGGTGCATCAGCGCCACTGTCAACTAGTGAAGCTCCCGTGGTGAGGGCTCTTGCGGCGAGGGCTAGATCTTCAGAAGTGTGGAGGTTCTTTAAGGAAACACCGGATGACCGACGGACTGTGGTGTGCAACATTTGCCAAACCAGGCTCAGCAGGGGTTCCACCACTACTAGCTTAACTACCACCAGTATGCGCAGGCATATGAATGCTAAGCACCCCACTCAGTGGCAACAAGCCCGTTCACCTCCGGCCGTGCACACCACTGCTCCTTCCCCTGTGTCAGCTGCTAGTCAGCCCCCTGCCCAGGACCCTGGCCCAAAAACCCCATCGTCGCCTCCACGATCCTCCACAGCATCCACCAGCGTTCAGCTCTCCATACCCCAGACGCTGGAGCGGAAACGCAAATATAGTGCAACCCACCCGCACGCCCAAGCCCTTAATGTGCACATCTCCAGATTGCTTAGCCTGGAGATGCTGCCCTATAGGCTAGTAGAGACCGAGGCCTTTCGCAACCTCATGGCGGCGGCCGCCCCTCGGTATTCGGTCCCCAGCCGCCACTACTTTTCCCGATGTGCCGTCCCAGCCCTGCACCAGCACGTGTCAGACAACATCATCCGTGCCCTGACCAACGCCGTTTCTGACAAGGTCCACCTGACCACGGACACGTGGACGAGTGCTGCCGGGCAGGGCCACTATATATCGCTGACGGCACATTGGGTTAACTTGGTGGAGGCTGGGACCGAGACTGACCCTGGGGCTGCTCATATACTGCCGACGCCGAGGATTGCGGGGCCTACCTCGGTCCAGGTGTTTCAGGCCTACTATGCCTCCTCCTCCTCCCACCCCTCCTCCACCTCCTCCTCCGAACTACCATCCGTGGGCACGGCGCCATCAGTCGGTAGCTCTAGGCACAGCAGCAGTGCCGTCGCTAAGCGACAGCAGGCGGTGCTCAAACTGCTGAGCCTAGGCGACAAAAGGCACACCGCCCAAGAGCTATTACAGGGCATCACGGCGCAGACTGATCTGTGGCTGGCACCGCTGAACCTCAAGCCGGGAATGGTTGTGTGTGACAACGGCCGTAACCTGGTGGCGGCTCTGCAACTCGGCAGACTGACACATGTGCCATGCCTGGCCCATGTGTTAAATCTGATAGTGCAGCGTTTCCTCAAGACATACCCCAATCTGTCTGATTTGCTCACGAAGGTGCGCCGCATCTGTGCGCATTTCAGGAAGTCCAGCCCAGATGCTGCCACTCTCAGGGCAGCGCAGCGCCGCCTCCAACTGCCCGCTCACCGACTGTTGTGCGACGTGCCCACGAGGTGGAATTCAACACTGACCATGTTATCCAGAGTTTACCAGCAGCGCAGAGCGATTGTAGACTGCCAGATGTCAACTTCCACCAGAACTGGTAGTCAGGTCAGTCAGCTTCCTCAAGTCTACAATGAGGAGTGGACGTGGATGTCTGATATCTGTCAGGTGCTGAGTAACTTTGAGGAGTCAACACAGATGGTCAGTGGCGATGCCGCCATCATCAGCCTCACCATCCCGCTGCTTGGCCTGTTGAAAAACTCTCTGGTCAGCATGAAGTCGGAAGCTTTGCGCTCGTCACAAGAGACGGGGGAAGAATATTCCCTTGTTGATAGCCAAAGCACCCTCAGGTCTGTTTCTCAGCGCATATCGGAGGAGGTGGAGGTGGAGGAGGATGAGGAGGAAGAGGAGGAGAATGTTGGCGAGACACAAGAGGGGACCATTGTTGAGTCCTTCACTGTTCAGCGTGTATGGGCAGAAGAAGAGGAGTTGGAGGAGTTGGAGGAGGAGGAAATGGACAGTCAGGCCAGTGAGGGGAGTGAATTCTTACGCGTTGGTACTCTGGCGCATATGGCAGATTTCATGCTAGGCTGCCTATCCCGTGACCCTCGCGTTCAAAGAATTTATTCCAGCACCGATTACTGGGTGTTCACTCTCCTGGACCCACGGTACAAGCAAAATCTTGCCACTCTCATCCCTGCAGAGGAAAGGAGTGTGAGAATGCATGAATACCAGCAGGCCCTGGTGCACAAGCTGAAACAGTATTTCCCTTCTGACAGCGCTAGCGGCAGAGTGCGTAGTTCTGCGGGACAAGTAGCGAGGGAGAGTAGGCGAGCAGGCAGCTTGTCCAGCACTGGCAAGGGTACGCTTTACAAGGCTTTTGCCAGCTTTATGTCACCCCAGCAAGACACTGTCACCTGTCCCCAGTCTCGGCAGAGTAGGGCTGATCTTTACAGAAAGATGGTGAGGGAGTACGTAGCTGACCATACCATCGTCCTAAATGATCACACAGCTCCCTACAACTACTGGGTTTCAAAGCTGGACATGTGGCACGAACTGGCGCTGTACGCCTTGGAGGTTCTTGCCTGCCCTGCCGCTAGCGTCTTGTCCGAGCGGGTTTTCAGTGCAGCTGGTGGCATCATCACCGATAAGCGTACACGCCTGTCGACTGACAGCGCTGACAGGCTGACGCTTATTAAAATGAATAAAGGCTGGATTTCTCAGAATTTCCAATCTCCACCAGGTGAAGGAAGCTCAACCTGAATAATTGATCCACTCCTCCTCCTCCTCCTCATTTTCCTCCTTCTCCTCCTCTTTGTACAGTAAAGCAGAGGAAAATGGCTATTTTTTGACAGGGCCCACTGGCTCTTGCTATACTTCATGCATTTAATTTTTCTGGAGGGCCACCTACCCGGTCCTCTGTTTGAAACAATTTTTGTGAGTGCCACATACAGGCACTCAATCTATTCCATTTTTCTGGAGGGCCACCTACCCGGTCCTCTGGTTTGAACAATTTTTGGGACTGCCACATACAGGCACTCAATCTATTCCATTTTACTGGAGGGCCACCTACCTGCTCCTCTGGTTTGAAGAATTTTTGGGACTGCCACATACAGGCACTCAATCTATTCCATTTTACTGCAGGGCCACCTACCTGCTCCTCTGGTTTGAAACATTTTTGGGACTGCCACATACAGGCACTCAATCTATTCCATTTTACTGGAGGGCCACCTACCTGCTCCTCTGGTTTGAAAAATTTTTGGGACTGCCACATACAGGCACTCAATCTATTCCATTTTACTGGAGGGCCACCTACCTGCTCCTCTGGTTTGAAGAATTTTTGGGACTGCCACATACAGGCACTCAATCTATTCCATTTTACTGGAGGGCCACCTACCTGCTCCTCTGGTTTGAAGAATTTTTGGGACTGCCACATACAGGCACTCAATCTATTCCATTTTACTGGAGGGCCACCTACCTGCTCCTCTGGTTTGAACAATTTTTGGGACTGCCACATACAGGCACTCAATCTATTCCATTTTACTGGAGGGCCACCTACCTGCTCCTCTGGTTTGAAGAATTTTTGGGACTGCCACATACAGGCACTCAATCTATTCCATTTTACTGGAGGGCCACCTACCTGCTCCTCTGGTTTGAAAAATGTTTGGGACTGCCACATACAGGCACTATCCAAATTAAATTGTCTCCATAGCAGCCTCCACACGTTGTCTCCATTGCTACCTCCAAAAGTCGTCCATATAGCTGCCTCCATACATCGTCCCTTTATCAAACGAGGTGTGTCAGGCAGAAATTTGGGTTGTTTTCATGGATTCCACATCAAAGTTGTTAACTTTGTCGCCACCCTGCTGTGTTATCCACAAAATATACTGGCAAACTTTTACCATTTAGGGATATTATTTCAGCGCTTCTTGCGCATCTGTTTACATTCCCCTCACCCGGCATATCCTAAACTTATAAGAACGCTACTACACTTGATCTTATACAAAAGGTTCTTAGAAGTGCTGTTTGGGGAGTAGCCTAGAGACAGGGGCTTGGATTGGCGAAAGCTCGCCTGGCAGCGGAACGCCAGCTCCATGCGCATCATGCGCTTCTTGCGCATCTGTTTACATTCCCCTAACCCGCCATATCCCAAACTTATAAGAACGCTACTACACTTAACTTGGTGCAGGCTGGGACCGAGTCTGACCCTGGGGCTGGTCATATACTGCCGACGCAGAGAATTGCGGGGCCTACCTCGGTCCAGGTCTCAAAGGCCTACTATACCTCCTCCCACCCCTCCTCCACCTCCTCCTCCTCCGAATTACCATCCGTGGGCATGGCGCCATCAGTCGGTAGCTCTAGGCACAGCAGCAGTGCCGTCGCTAAGCGACAGCAGGCGGTGCTGAAACTGCTGAGCCTAGGCGATAAAAGGCACACCGCCCAAGAGCTATTACAGGGCATTCCACATCAAAGTTGTTAACTTTGTCGCCACCCTGCTGTGTAAGCCACAAAATATACTTGCAAACTTTTACCATTTAGGGATATTATTTCAGCGCTTCTTGCGCATCTGTTTACATTCCCCTCACCCGCCATATCCTAAACTTATAAGAACGCTACTACACTTGATCTTATACAAAAGTGCTGTTTGGGGAGTAGCCTAGAGACAGGGGCTTGGATTTGCGAAAGCTCGCCTGGCAGCGGAGCGCCAGCTCCATGCGCATCATGCGCTTCTTGCGCATCTGTTTACATTCCCCTCACCCGGCATATCCTAAACTTATAAGAACGCTACTACACTTGATCTTATACAAAAGTGCTGTTTGGGGAGTAGCCTAGAGACAGGGGCTTGGATTGGCGAAAGCTCGTCTGGCAGCGGAGCGCCAGCTCCATGCCAAGATCCAACTAACATAGTTTTAACTGCAGCACCTTTAATCTACTACTAGTTCACTGCCTCCATACATGGTCCCCTTATCAAACGAGCTGTGTCAGGCAGAATTTTGGGTTGTTTTCATGGCTTCCATGTTAACTTTGTCGCCACCCTGCTGTGTAATCCACAAAATATACTGGCAAACTTTTATCATGTACCGATATTATTTGAGCACTTCTTGCTCACCTCCTTTGGTTCCTCTCTGCCACCCATTGGTTTGAAGCCTGAGTCCATTTAGGGTATGTCGCCATGACACTCTCTAGCCTGCTGCCGCTGCCTCTGCATGCCGTCCCCTATAGTGTCAGGGTCAATTATTGCATGTTTTAGATACTATCTAGCTTCATTCTGTCACTCTGTCATGGCCATGCTGTTGCCCATAATTTTGGCATAATGGTGCGTTTAAGCAGCCTCAGAGGCATCCATGCATGCTGCCCCTGCTGTTTCCTGTCCATTTCCGTGGTGTTTCCATCCTTTTCTGAGGTTCCCAGGTGTTTGGCCAAGCTTCCCTGTGCAGAGCCTTGGTCCCCTTGAAAAATGCTCGAGTCTCCCATTGACTTCAATGGGGTTCGTTATTCGAGACGAGCACTCGAGCATCGGGAAAAGTTCGTCTCGAATAACGAGTACCCGAGCATTTTAGTGTTCGCTCATCTCTAATAATGAATCTAAGCAAAAAAAAACAAGCCCTTATACTGCTATGTAAATGGAAAAATAAAAAAGTTATGGATTTTTGAAGGCGGGGAGAAAAAAAAAACGGACACACAAAAACAAAAAAGGGCCTGTTGTTAAGGGGTTAAAGAAAGATCCCCCATCCCAATGTGCCTGTAATGCACACACTACATGGAAACAAACAGTAGTACTTATAATAAGTAGTTTACTTAAAAATGTGTCTCATCCTCTTTGGCAGGGAGAAGAAACTTGTGGAACAAAATTCACAGACAATTTTTTAAATGGCTTTTCCCCATTTTTACAGTTATAACAAGGCTACAGGTTTAGAAAACCTTAAAATAATAATACAGATCTCGCTGGGTCCTCATGTATGTAGCAATTGCCTCCAGCCGTCAGATAACATCACGTACATTGCGATGTATCACATGCTGCTCTCATCTGCCTCATGCAATTTACTAACACGTCAATGCAGGGTTAATCAATCTTATATTTCGATCAATTCAGCATTTTGGGACATGGCGATACCTAACATGTTTATATTTACGTTATTTATTTTTATTTTCGTTCTACATAAAGGGGGTTGATTTGGAATTTTAGTTTCCTTAAATTTGCTTCTTTTTTATCTTTTTTTTTAGGCTTTTTAGAGTACTGCAATCCTGGCTTTCTGATTGCTCATACAATGTACTGCAATACTACTGCACTGCATTATGTTGGCACTTTCTTCTGGATCTGATATTAAAACCTGCTGACCTGCATGGGATCCTCAGTAAAGGTCCTGGCTCTCATAGCAACTTCTGCCATCATATTGCCGCCAACAAATTCACATTTAAGTGCCGTAATCGTATTTGACTTTGGCACTTAAACTGTAAACAACCACAGTGGCAACACTGGTCTCGGTTGTTATAGATGGGTGTTTGCTGCAGGATGCATGAAACATCATGTATGGAGAGGGATCAGCTGATTGAATTTACATTTTTTTGACTGAAAAGGAAGCTTGGACAGGGGCGTAACTAGGAGATGCTGGGCCCCACAGCAGATTTCTGAATGGGGCCCCCCTTCCCCTTTAAAAAATATACATATTTGTATACACACACATATGAGTGGCAATCACAAACATTTATACACTCATATATACACACATTAATATATAGATATGCAGCATATACACACCATATAAATACATCCAGAATAAACATAAATACATAAAGTAGCATATACACCAATGCTGCATATACATATCACGTATACACAACCAATACCCCAGATGCTGAGGCCCCCTCACACTGCAGACCCCATTGCGGCTGCTATGGCTGCTCCCCCTGTAGTTATGCCCCTAATCTAGGAACACAATATACCATCTCCTGAAAGACTAAACTATCCATACATAGCAAAGTCTCTGACATTTAATGACATCTGCTTGTGCTTGGAGCCGGAGCAATACTGCACTGGTGGGGTCTGAGAATATTCAGTATTTACAGTGAATAATTTAGTGATTTACAGCATTAGATGAGATGAGGCAGAATATCAGACAGTATATGACTTATAGTATTGATCATATAACAGAACATTACACATAATACAGAATTTTTAGCTATTTTAACTCTTTTGTTTAGTATATAACAGCATGAATGATGTTCTTAAGAAACAAGATAAGAATGGTTCATCTTCAAGGAAAACTGCATGTATTTGTCTCCCTCTAGTGAGCAGGCGCACACAACACCGGCTGCTCAAAAATAGTCTCACATCTTTTTGGTTCTTCATTGAAACATCCGGCAGATATTTGTTCACCTCTAAAAATGTTCAAGGTTGCAGAAAAAAAAAGGATAGACATGTTTGTTGTGTCTAAAGAAACCAGTACATCCTACTCAAGAACATCTAAAAATACAAGAGATGTGAGGAAACAGTAGGACAGGAGCCTAAGGAAGTGTCCAATGGAGCTAAAATTGTCTACATTTTCTTATTTGAGCCAATAATAACAAGTAATAGATCTAAACAACAAGTGCATATATAGAAAATATAACGATTGGAAAAAACCTTCTCCTTCTATCATGTTGGGGGTCATTTACTAAGGGCACGAATCGCTATTTTTCGTCAGGTTTCCCGAATATTAACGATTTATGCAGTTTTTCCCTGAATTACCCCGGGGTTTTGGCGCACGTGATCGGATTGTGGCGCATCGGCGCCGACATGCATGCTACGGAAATTCGGGGGGGGGGGGGGAGAAGGGGGCGCCGTTGCACTTATCTGCACCCACGAAGGTGAACTCCGGCGAACTCCGGTGGACTTCAGCGCAACAGGAACACCTGGTGGACATCAGGCACACTACCTTAGTGAATCGCCGGAAGACCCGAATCCTCGACACGCCACTGGATCGCGACAGGACCGGGTAAGTAAATCTGCCCCGTTGTGTCTATAAAGTTTCTTAGAAATACCCATCATGCCTCGGTTTGGAGCCCATAACCTGCTAAGTGCTCTTCTGAGGATTAAGGCTCTGAATTTGTGGTCCTGTGTATTTTTTTCTAAGCACCCACTTCTATAGACATGTCCAACTCTTTTGTGTTTTATAAAAGGTTTTAGCACCTCGTTCATTTTTTTTATTTTGTGTAGCTGGCTACACAAAGGGATTTAGGGGCGCATTTAATGCAAATGATGATGAGTGGCAGAAATTGGGTTGTTATTGGAAGGAAGTTTTAGCTCTGGTTCTTTAGATACATGGCATAAACCTACCGCCTTCCCCCATATTGTGCGTTCTAGGCCTCCTGGTCTTGAATACTGCACCTTAACATGGTCTAAGGTAAAGATGTATGTGTTCTATGCCTACACATTAAATGCTGTTGCCTCAGGGGGGGCAGTGTGCAATGGGTAAGGGTGGGTTTTCGGAGGTTTATATTTTTGTAAAATTCTAAATTCCAAAATAAATGACTTGATTTATATTAAAAAAAAAACACAACTTATCACACAACTTTTCTACTAATTGATGCTGACCCTTCCCTTCTAGTCTATGTTTTTGCTATAGCAATGACTTGTCTACATCATGATTTGTGACTACTGGCCACAGTGATGACCTCATTGGTGTCAGAACATCATCAGTACAGCTGGTGATAGGTGGCTGTGGTCACATGTCATGACTGGAACATCAGGGAAGTGATGAGGTGAACATTTACCTTTTATTTTACACCATTGTATGCTGTTTTTTAAAGCATGGTGTTATAAAACCCTTTTACAGGACATATATCACCAGATTACTGTAATAATTACACTGTTTGTTCGGTTGATGATGATGGGACCATTTTTAAGACGTTTAAGCGCCCGAGCGCTGTTTTATGACACTGATAAACACTGATTAAAGATGCAAAGTGAAACAGGGGTGCAAAACCCAAGGGTAGTCAGGTGGTAAATCCCAGGCTCAAGTATTGTGCCGAAACGCGTTGCTGTGCTATCTTGTTTTAATAAACATTTTTTTTATCTATTTGAACAATAAACCCGAGCATCTAAGATGTTTTGTGAGCTGGGATTTACCTCCTGACTACCCTTGGGTCTTGCACCTCACTTTTCACTGTGATCCCGTGCTACAGGAATGAGAACTCTTTGCTACCTTGGAGGACGCCAGCTAACTACTGTTGTTATATATGCATATTCCTCATGTAATAAGGTGAGAAGCCATCTTATTCAATTCATACCATGCACTAACCTACCTACTACACTAGCACTTTGTGCTCTTCTGTTTTTTTTTTCTCTCCCTAAAACTGGAGGGTTACCCCTCTAGTATTTTAGAGAGTTCCGCCAGACTGGATATTTAAAGTGAAACAGGGGAAGGTAGGCAAAAAATCAGATGAAAAAAAAAATTATAAAATTAAAGGTTAAAAATATTTTTTTTGTTTTTTTTTGCTTTGGTAATAGAAATAAGCTACATTATTACAACAGTAAAAATCCCCCAGGCAACCTAATACTTTAAGTTTCTACTTAGAACTCTTAGTTCCATCTAATACTATTACCGTTAATGGAGATTTGAAGGATGAGCATTCTCCGGATGTCCATGAGAGTCATTGTGACCCTCTGTACTGAACCCTTTTTCTCCTGTAGCCAACAGTATGGCAAAAGTGACATCTACAGGACATGTACATGTACTACAAATTATATGACGACAGGTATGTGAGTTCAGTGACCTCATAGGTCAAAAGTTATCCCTTTAAGGAAATTTCTGGCCTCCAAGTCAATCATCCTCACAATAATACAAAATGAGAACTTTTACAAAAAAAGATTTTTTTAGCTAGCTTTTTTGTAAGTATCCCACAAAAACAATTGTCCACCATGCTAAATAGCAACCAATCTGTGGCTGGTCTTCCAGGGTAAAATATACATGGTGGTTGGTTGATTACAGCTGGTTGAGTACAGGGCCTCATATATCACTATGGTGATTGTCCTATCCTCTGAGCTGTGATTGGTGCGTGAATTCCGCCCAGTGTGCGGTATGTGATTCATGCACCAACCACAGTCATTTGCTGCTGGCCTAAATGTAAGATGGACAGCATAATCTTCCAGATCCATACCTCACAATGGCACGTCTGTCCCAACCCTATGTATATCCATTCTTGACTTTCTCTCCCATATCATCCACTTTTTGTCGGCTTTGACGGAAAGAAGTGGAAGTGTTTTTAAAGAATATAAGTATTAAAACCTGAAGGTGAAGGTTATTATTTTTTATTATGAAGGTGATTATGTGGTCGTTACCCGTCTTACTTTCTTTGCCTCTCTCCTTGTTGCGTGGGTGCATTAGCTGCTGCTCCCGCCGGTGCCTCTCGGCTTCTTGCTCCTGTCTCTGTTGCTCCAGTTTATGTTCCTTCTCTCTCTCTAAGAGCTCCTGTTGTTGCTTCATTGCAAGTAATTCCTGCTGCAACTTGTGACAAAAGAAGGATAAATCACACAATCAGATTTCCAATGTTATATTTAACACAAAATTCAATAATTGTATAAATCATATAGATGCTAGATGGTAAGCAGCGCTCCCAGGAATCCAGACATAAATGAATAGGTGATCCTCTTTATTCCATATTGTCACAATACAGGAACGTTTCGGCTAAACGTGAGCCTTTTTCAAGATTGAGCCAAAACGTTGCTGTATTTTGGCAATATGGAATAAAGAGGACCACTTATTCATTTATGTTTGGATTCCTGGGAGTGCTGCTTACTTTTGACTTTATGTATCTAGGGGACCTGAGGCCTGGTTCTGGAGAGTGTGCACCCGCTGTTACTTTATTAGTGTGCTGTTTGGACTTTCCTTAAGTACTATAAGGAAACACTGTTTGTAATAAACCCACAAGAGACTATCCTGATCATGTTAACTTTGTTGATGGGCTGTGTTTGAAGGTCCCAGGTTTATTCCCTATCCACTCACTGAGTGCTGGAAGTTGTTTAGTGCTGTCCTTGGCAACTTCCACCTATCCCATAGCATTGAATGGAGCTGCAGGACACATGCTTGACCTATGGCTGCATTCATTTAGGGATTTGATTTGTTGGGGTCCCAGCAGTCACACATCCACCAATCAGATGGTTATCCACTATTCTGTGGATATGGGATAACAATGAAACCTTCAGCAACCCCATTAAAGAAACAGTTACAATCTGCAAATAGTAGACATGAACATCTAATCCTGTAGGACATGCACAAGTGCAGCAGTTATCATAAGAGAGTCCTGGAGAAGTTAGGAGGAGGTCCAACACATATTTTGATCACTAAATGTTTCTAGAGACCTAACTTTACTCCTTCTGGGAGGAAACTAACAAAAACGTGAGGGGAACATACAATCCCTAAGAAGTTGTTACCCATGGTCGGATTTGAAGGTAAATCCTGTAGACGACAGTACTAACCACTGCGCTACCCTGAGAAGCCCTGACCAGGTGGGAATCCTTCTCTAAGCCCTCGTGCACACAATGATTTTTTCACAGTTCCATGTATTGCTATGGGCTCATGCGCACAGCTGAGGATTCTTCAGAGCAGGTCCTATTATTCTTGGTCGTGTTTGCATTTTGGCCCTCCCATAGCAGACTATGCAGTCAGGATTGGCGGATCTAGGTGAAACAAAACAGGAGACATGTTGGAGCCACGCAGTTACCAAGAGTGAAATGCTATTGTTTCTTTGTAATTCATATGCTTTATGGTTTATATTTAGGGATGAACTAACCCCTTCATTAGGTGCATACATGACAGTGAAAGATTGTCGATTACGAAGGAGCATTTCACTTGCGGTAACAATGAAACTCCAACAGTTTTCCTATTTTTATCAACATATACTTACCTTGATAAGGAGGAGGTTGTCTGTATTATCCTCGCTCCTCCCAAAGCGCAGACTCTCTTCCTCCAGGAACCGCTACTTCACCATGAGAGATCTACTCCCTTCCCCCCTCCTCCTCCTCTTTTTTCTTTTTCTACCTCTAACCTACTCATCCTTTTTCCTGTTGCTTTGGCCGTTCACACGATTGCTTTCATCAGGATAATACTATTGTTTGTTATTAGGACTCTTTCACCCCAGAGTGATGTGGTTGCTTCCCTCAAGACATGAGTGGTGACAGGGAATGAAATAAGTGGCTATACCTTCTATTTCATACTTCAAGAGGTTGGGACAAGCTATTTACGCCATTTACCAGCCTCCGCAAAACCGGATGACATACGGGTAACATATGGTCTGTTATTGCCTCACGAAAAGTACTGTTGACATAGACACAGCAAAAGTGGAAAAGAGACCTGCAATTTGCAGCTATTGGAAAAATAGGGGAAAAGTTTGCCAAGTAGAGATGGGGAGCTGAGCTCCTGCACGGAAATAGGGCAGGAATAGGCCCTCCTCTATAATTTGAGGTGCGGCTTCCATCTCAGTCGCGATGCGGTTACACAATCAATAGAGGGCCATTAGTCAGCAACTATTTGTACAACTAGCTCACAGCCCCCCATTTGGTTGTGTGCATGAGGCCTTCGGCTGGTTACATAGGAACGTGTGCACCCATGTATACGGACCTTGTGGTGGGAGTCCCTGCATTTTATAGAAAGATAATGCAGGGTTTCTTCTGCCAGATTCATGAAGAACGGGCACCACAATCTGGGCCGGCGCCAGACAAGGAACACCCGGGCAAGTGTCGGGGCCCAGAGATGCTGGGGGTGCCCACATAAAGCTCTACATAAGGAATCCTAGGTGGTAAGTGGGGCTGTAGCTAAAGAATCCATAAGTTATGAGGGGGTTTTATATAAAATAACCATGAGGGGGCTGTTTGGTATTTTAAGGGAACAGGGAACTGTTTTAGTTTCTGAATTTTTAATGCCGACATCTGAGTTTTCTGAAAAGGGGCCCACAGAGGCTCTGTCGCCCAGGGGCCTACTGAAACCTGAAGCCGACCCTGACCAAATTCCTGAATCTGGTGCACCCTGCACTGTTTTTAATAAATGTGGCCCGTAGTCTCTCTGTGTAATGGCTGTATGGGAAAACAAAGTGATCACTTCATTCTAAAAGAAAACTTAGATCCCAGCAAGTTCACAGCACTGCAGACATTAACCTGTCCAGTGCCAGGGCAATGGGTGGTACATTCTGTCACATACATCCCCAGCAGCTCATATTGCAAAACCTGAGCTTTCTTGGAAATCACATTTCTTTGTAAAGAACTTAATGGAAGCAATGCCCCCGGGAACCATTCACAGTCAGTTGTAAATGTTCTTAAGAGAAACATTCCTAGTCACTCTTTTCCTCTTTGGATAACAGACAAGAAGAATGACAATGGAAGCCCTGTTAATATGAAAAATCTACTCAACTATGCAGGAAACAGATTTGCTGAATTAAAGAAATCTGCTGCCCCATTGCTTGCTTAGGGAGGGTGGCCCTGGGACACTATGACCAAAATCAAAAACAACATTAACCTTTGAGAAGTGGAGAGACATTAATCATGCACCGAGCGGCAACCAATGTTAATGTGGTGAGTCATGTGATTGCTGCATGGACGAGACTAGATTCCACACAGACAAGATGAAGAATGATATATGGAATTATAATACAGAAGTCTCCAACCTGGGAATCGCCAGATGCTAAACTACAACAACCCCCAGCTTGTACTGACAGAAAAAAACTATAACTCCCAGCATAGACCCATAACTAAACTACAATTCCCAGCATGCACCTACTGAAAAAATTATAACTCCCAGAATGCACCGACAACAAAAAAAACTAACTTCCAACATGCACCAACAACAGAAAAAACTAAAATTGACAATATGAACCAACGTCAGAAAAAACTAAATAATTCTCAGCATGCACAAACACAAAAAACTATAACTCTCAGCATGCACCAACATGTAAAGAACTATAACTCCCAGCATGCACCAACATGTAAAGAACTATAACTCCCAGCATGCACCAACACCTAAAACTCCCAATTATAAATAACATAATTATGAAAGTTGTATTCACAGAGCATGATAACAGTTTAAAAGACCTCCTGACATCTAGCACATACACAGAATGATATTTGTCATATAAGTAACATGTAAATCTGTGACTAATGTATTATTCACACCACATTTTACAAACACTATTTTTAAGGACAAGAAAAACACTCTCCTTACATATGAAATACATGTGACTCTCATAAAAATTATACACCCATTAACCATTACATTTCCCTCCTGCCTAATATTGTGCACCACATGACTACGCTACCCCATATACATGAACGCCCCGGCCCGCCCGATTATTATGGTCTCCGTCAGTTATTGTAGTGCATGTTATATCACTGAATTGAATCTGGGTCGTTGTTACCATTTGGGGCAAACATAAGAGGCTTCTGAAATTGCTCTTGTATAGATCTTTTTTATCTACTCCTCCAGAGGACGTCTGTAGCACATCTCCATGTAGTTTGCTTTTATAGACGGATATTTGATATATTTTTTTTTCTTATAGTTTTTACGTTTATACTGTGTGGCATTACCTGTCATATTGTGTATGATGTATAATTGCCTGATAAAAAAAAAGAAAAAATGTACATATTGGGAAATAATAAAACATATCCCAGATCTCCAGATAACAGATCTCCAGGTGCTTTGTATTGTGTGTTTTATTACTTTACATATTAACTAAGGGACTTTTAATTGTCTACTGTTCCCTTTTAAGTGTTACCCTTTAAAGTGCACCTGTCTCAGTGCACTAAACTACTGTGGTACTGTGATTGGAGGCTGTAATAAAAAAATAGTTAAAAAAAAATTTGGGGGGGGGGGGGTGGGCGGGAGATTTTCTCTCCATCTTTGGATACCACTGATTGTGTCAACATTCAGCACAAAAAAATACTCAACACAACTAATGTATGTTAACCCACCCTTCCATACTTCTGCTTGTAACTGTCTATTTCTCTATAAGGCCTCATGCACACGACCGCTATGAGGGCCGTGATCTGTCTGCAGAATTTGTTGCCAAATCATTGCCCCATAGAGGTCTATGGCATCCGATCATGGTGCGGTGAGATGGAGTGCATGACCTGGACAGCCGCAGTGCGAAGCATGTGATGTGTCCTACATTGCCGCTTTGCAGTTGTCTTTCTATGGAGAGGGGAGTTGTCATGGATGGCTAGGGATGCGATGTGCTTCACCCTCTATTAATTTCTATAGATATTCTGTACATCGGTAGGTATACAGAACATCTAGAATTCAAATCTACACAAACCGCCTGACCAAAGACCTCCAAGTAACCTTGTATCATTGCAACATGTGCTCAGAGTTGCTTCCCAAAAATTGGCCAGTGGTTTCTTGGCAAAAACAAATTGTCAAAGGATATTAGCAATCCTATGTGCAATGTCACAAGGTATTTGGGGCATGTTGGGTGCAGTGTCAGACTGAGGTCCCTTGGGACCACCAGATAATTTTATTTTGGGTGCCCATCCTTCATCATTACATCCATATTATGTTGTCTTCTTCTGTATCTATGGGGTCCTGTATTGGATTAGAGCTTGCACCCACCAAAAGATTTGGTTCTCCAGAGGGCCTGTCAGACACTGGGTGGTTTTTGTGGTTTGTCTTACTCTATGTGAGGATACTCTTGAGTCAGAGTTTTCTCTCTGGTAGTGTCATATCATTATGATGCTCATACACTAGAGTAAGAATGATAGCAAAAAGGAAGGTAAGGAGCATTGCAGAATTCACATCCAGGTTCTTTGGAAAGTTAGACAGTAATTGGGGAAAAATGTTAAGAAACACAATAATAACAATTATTATTACACTCATTATGGGTTTAGTACCTGCTTACCAGATATAGGAATCAGAAAATGAGCCAACAACCTGTACTAAACGATAGATGTAGTGAAATATGAGCAGGTTGTGGTCCTTTAATACAAGACTGAATCTAACACTATCTAATAATGGGCTACATCCTTGTCCTACACTTAACGTAGCTGAGTAAACACGACTTCACAGCAAGCGTTCCCCAGACCACACAGCTCCTGGAAGGCCATGGGCTCACACAGACGCTCGGTGTGTTTCCCCTTCCACTTCAATTTGCATTGGCTCCCAGCTGACATTAACAGGCTCCATAACAACCGGTGTTTGGAGGCTTAAGACTATTCCCTGACCACTCAGAGCCATTACTTAACAACATAAATATTGGCTGGCAATGAGACTTTAATTATTTTGATTTATACTTGAATCCTTCAGCTCGCCTATTCTTGTGTCTGACCGTTGTCATGTGACTACTTTCAGTTTCAAGCAGTGAATAAACATGACCATGAGATGATCTAGGGGTCAATATACAAGCATTAGCTGCCTGCAGGATCTGATCCCTTGGCTTCGGTACTTGGAGAAGATTCAATTGTGTGACTCAAGGTTCAAATGAATAAATATGCTCAAGTTTGTTATTGTGCAGATGGTCCCATTCTCTATGTGGCTGTGACTAAACGTCCTAAAAACCAACATTAACTAAAAATTATGTCAACCAAGACCTAAAAAAAAACAGATGTGTACTTTATATGGCTGCAGATTCTAGGCAATAGGTTTGCAGGGTTCAAGGAGACATTTCCCTGCATTAAAATCCATTAGATAAGGTAAGTAAAGATCCTGGACAACCCTAACACCTTTACCCCAACTTCATCTCCAATTCCATGACATCTAAAAATTTAATTGAAGTAAAGTGATTTATATCTTCCTATTTCAGAGGCAAAACAAAGGTACCCCCTACTGGGTGATTGGGGTCTGTTTTTTGGGCATTGGGAACCATTAAAGGGAACCTGCCACCAGGAGACCCATTTTTAGCACTCCCCCAGTCCCCACAGACTGAGAAACATGTGACCATTTCAAAAATATGAATAACTCCCCACACTAGGGATTGGCTGTAGAGGAGCAGGGGGCGTCACTAAGCCAAGTGATGGGTGTTTTCATATATTTGAAAAGGTCACATGTAGTAGCTGTTCCCCAAGGGGGGGGACTGCTCCTTTCCAGGCCCTCCCATTTGGCAACTGCCTAGTCACACAGCAGATGCTAATGAAAGGTACAATATAACACATCTTTTTTTCTGTAAAACCTATTTTTAATACAAAAACACTTTGGCAGCGTATGTACTATGCTCTGTGGGGACTGGGGGAGTGCTAAAAATGGGTCTCCTGGTGACAGGTTCCCTTTAACCCCTTCCCGACGCGCGCCGTACTAGTACGGCGCGCGCAGGGTCCCGGGGCATGGAGAGGGCTCGCGGGCCGAGCCCTCTCCATAGCCGGTAAGTCTTTGCTGCATATTGCAGCAAAGGCTTACCGGTAACACCCGCGATCGGTGCTAGCACCGATCGCGGGTGCTTTCACCGCGATCACCTCCGGCAATGCTGCCGGAGGCTTCAAAAAGATGGCGCGGATCTTCGCTCCCCGATGACGTCACGGGGAGCGGTGATCCGTTGCCATGACAGCATCGGGCCTCACGAAGGCCCGAAGCTGTCTCGTTTTAACCTATTCATTACAATGTGCTATCAGCACATTGTAATGAATGAGGAGTAAAATCCCCATATACTGCCATATTGCAGTATGGCAGTATATGGTAGGATCGATCAGACAACCTAGGGTTAAAGTACCCTAGGGAGTCTGAAAAATAGTTAAAGTAAAAGTAAAAAAAAGTTTAAAAAAAAAAAATTATATTAAAAAAACCTAAAAATTCAAATCACCCCCCTTTCCCTAGAACTGATATTAATATTAATAAACAGTAAAAATCATAAACACATTAGGTATCGCCGTGTCAGAAAATGTCCGATCTATCAAAATATAATAACGGTTTTTCACTGCGTTTAATCCCGTAACGGAAAATAGCGTCCAAAGTCAAAAATGACATTTTTTTGCCATTTTGGAAAATATAAAAAAATTAATAAAAAGTGATCAAAAAGTAGCACAGTCCTAACAATGATAGCAATGAAAACGCCATCAAAAGTCGCAAAAAATGACACCACCCACAGCTTCGTACACCAAAGTATGAAAAAGTTATTAGCGCCAGAAGATGACAAAATCAAAAAAAAAATTTTTGTACAGGAGGTTTTAATTTTTTTAAATGTATGAAAATATTATAAAACCTGTACAAATGTGGTATCCCTGTGATCGTAGCAACCCAAAGAATAAAGTAGACCTGTCATTTGGGGCACACAGTGAAAGCTGTAAAATCCAAGCCCACAAGAAAACGTTGCAAATGTGTTTTTTCACCATTTTCACTGCATTTGGAATTTTTTTCCCGCTTCCCAGTACACGCCATGGAACATTAAATACCGTCACTACGAAGTGCAATTTGTTACGCAGAAAATAAGCCATAACAGAGCTCTTTATGTGGAAAAATAAAAAAGTTATAGATTTTTGAAGGTGGGGTGTGAAAAATGGAAGTGAAAAAACTAAAAAAGGCCAAGTCGTTAAGGGGTTAAACCACAGAACTGTCACTACTTCATTGTATCCATTGAGAATAGAAGCAATGACACCTGACTTTTCTGAATGGGGCAAATTGGCCAAGCAGGGTCTCAGCATTGTCATCTATATGTCTTGTAGAGGCAAAATATAAGTCCCTCAAGATTGTGCAACCTCATAAACAGAGGAGCCTGGTGCAGGTCAGAGGTACTAATAACTATATATAAAGTCACTTCAACCAAATTTATAGTGCTATCTACTTTATCAGCCTTTATTCTAACAATAGAAGCTTAAATTAATTAGAAATACACAATAAATACAAGAGGTCAAATAATGGAAAAGTTATAAAATTTTACAGCACTATACTGGTACAATATTCAAGATTTCTAACATTTCCAGTACCAAAAGTACTGGAGAGGAGGGGTGAGCATTGCTCTTCTCTCCCCTCTCCAAATGAAATGGCGCAGCCCGGCCGTACGTACGGGGAAAGATAGAGCATGCTTTATCTTTTCCCCGTGTACGGTGTGGTACTATGCCACATGTGTGTGGCACCGCACTGATGTCGGGTCACCATAGCGGCCATATATATTATAGATTATAGATTAGATCTTATGCTGCACCAGATTTATTACAATGTAGTATAGTCCGATCTGGCTTAGTTTGAGACTATCTTACTGTACTTTTCACTTCATATTAGTTGGCATTAATTTTTGGCATACTGACCTTTTTGTCACAAAGTCACATCCCTATTTTTACTAGTACTAATCATAAAAGTGCCTGAAAACTTTCTAAAGCCCTTGCTAAATGTGGCTCAGACATTTTTTTGTGCAAATTGCAAAGGTATTCTGTCGTAAACAAATTGATAAATCTGCCCCAAAGTGTTTTTATTAAATTCTAGGTATGTGTATATGGTTACTTGCAGTGTAGAATTATACAGCACTATACATTTATTTGTGATTAGAGTTACAATTCTTTAATCAGATATTCTCTGCCATGCTTATACAAACGAGGCAACTTTAAAGAATATCTACCACCAGGATCAAGGATTATAAAACAAACACACTTATACCCTTGTTTTTAGCAAAAGAAGGCTTTAAAAATTATAAAGTGGGGCTTTGGGAAATTAACGGCTTTTTAAAGGCTTTTTTTTTTTTTTTACAAAAGGGCATACAAGAAGCTAAAAGAAGAGGATCCTTCCAAAGGAGGCACACAGTAGAAAGTAAGTGTGCTTAGTTTACAAACCTTGATCCTGGTGGGTCCATGGAGGAGAACTAGAGAATCTTAAAAGCATTGCCCTGCAAAATTGACTTATCTCTATACTTTTCAGTTGGTAGAAAATGGAACCACTACATTCCCAAATTGTGCGGCCATGTGTATGTGGGCTAACAAGCGATATTTTTGCATTTTTGCATATCCGCGGGATACATTGACCCCTTTTGATGACCAGGCCAAGTAGAAAGTTCATCATCTCAAGTCTCAATCTAACTCGATTGGACCCCCATTTTTGAGATTTACAACAAGTTCAAGTGCCTGTACACCTTAAATGAAAGTGTCCTAATTACTTTTCGTTTGAAGATAATTCTAAGAAATAGAAATTATCCCCCTCCTGGTTTCATCGACCATATATAACCCGTGTGAACAGCTGTCATGGACAATATGAAGCTAAAATGTGTGCATGCATTGGCGACGCGATGCTCCATTTGATGACTGTTCGTTTAACCTACTTCAGCCTAATGTGTATGGCCGACTTTAGCGAAACTAAAAAGTAGGAAATGCTTAAGAAAATAAACACCAGGTAAGCATCGCCTACGAGAAGGGCTTGAATTCCACCTTAACGCTTTAATCTTTTCCATTTACAGAAGAGACTGTGTTTAGGTCTACTTGGAATGGTACACTTCAGACTGCTCATGTTCATTTTTGGCCTGTTCCAACCCCACTTTGTAGAAAACCAGCCCCAATATTGGTATCACATCAGTTTGTGGTCTAGCGCAATATAGATATCATAGATACCTTGAGGTGTTCCTGGAGCTGGGCCTGGTGTTGCCTTGTGAGGTTTTCATGCTGTTTCTGAAACTCAGCAATGAGCAGCTGCTTCTGAATCTGCTGCTGCTGCTGGATTAATAGCAGCTCCTGCTGCAGCTGCTTCTCCCGCAACACCGGGTCTAAAATTGGCATCACTGTTCTTAGATCTGTCCTTAGGTCCAGTGGTGTGACCGGGTCCAAACCTGTGGGAACTTCAGACTTGATATCTAAAATACATAACAAACAACAGATATTTTTTTAATATTATCTATGGAAATAGCCCTAACCCTGAAGACCAGTCTAGCGTTAGATCCAGACTTTATAGACTTAAGTTATTAACACTTTTAAAGGAAATCTACTATCAAATCTACTATCAAAATCAAACCTGATACACTAACTCATAGATTCAGAAAACGTGGCTGTGGTCATCTCTTATATTTGTAATCAATGGCCTTCTTGCTTTTAAAATGTAATTTTAAAATTATGCTAATAAGCCAAAAGGGCTCCGAGGGGCATTACCAGCGCCCCTCCATGCTTCACATGTGGTCACACTGTGCAGGAGCACAGTGTAAGATAACAGCAGGAAGACGGAGGTGGGAAGTGCTCCTCCACAGTATAACAGCTTGTGAAGCCACAGCAGGGAAGGGCTCTGGTAATGCCCCCCAGAGCCCTCATGGCTTATTAGCATAATATTAACTGTTGAAATATAAGAAGATTACCCCAGTCATGGCTCCTGGATCTAGGAGTAAGTGTCATTGGTTTATCACGATGGTACATTTTCTTTAAACAGCCTTACTTGTAAACTTATAAAATTACTATATAGGACATGTAGGTGCAATAATGACATTATCCAATAGATAGTGAATCTATTTTTAGAGGGATACTGCTGAACCCCAAAATAACATTGACAAAGGAGATATCTGAAATATACATCAAAGATCAATGAAAGCCCCGAGTGAAACCCCAAATATTAGTGAAAAAAGCCTAAGAGCAACATTATAAATTAAATATTTTCAAAAATAGAACTATAACAACCTTTCCGCCCACAATCTTCTTTTTGTTTGTTTCTATTCTGAAACAACTGTGTGTTGGCTGGATTTCAGGAACTGACCACAGTGCAGAGGATGGGACTCGGGGAATCATAGTGATATATGATAAAAGGGGCTCAGGTATCAAACTTTGTGCTTGCCTTTTGCTCTATTTTTTGTGACTTTTCATGGCACACATGATAATTTTTTTGCACCTTAAAGTCTCCTTTAAAAGTTCACCATTGTCTAGTTTTCTACAGTGTTCCCTGAGATACCACCTGAAACCAGATGTGGAAGTTAAGACTTTTTTACAATGTTGTAGATGTTGGTGCAAATTTATGGCTGCCCCTGACCTGGTGTAGAAATTAAATTAGAGCTAATTGTAATTTTGAGACTTTGTGCTACTTTTGTTTAAAAAAGTCATAGTGTAACACTATGATGCCTGGAGTCCGATCCTCGGCGCTGTGGTTGGTCTGTGAAATCCAACCATTATAGGATCTGTGATTTATCGGGTCGTGTGCCACTTGCCTAAGACAAGGTTTGTTCCTCCGTATTCCTCCTTACTCATCATTAATTTATATGAAATGTATATTAAATAAAGCTGCTCAAGAATTCTTGGATTATTACGTTGACGGCCTCATTCTTTCGATTTTGTTTGAGTTCCAAAGTTGTTGCTTCAAAGTACTACAGAGAAAAAAATTACATAATAAATATCTATACTATTCTACTATACTCTATTATCATGAGCTCCTCGGGTGGCATATCAATGTACAGGCAGTGCCTGACTTATGAACACCCGACTTACAGATGACCAAAGAGTAACAAATGGACCTTTCTGGCCTCCTCTGGTAAAGCTCTCTGGATGCTGATAATTTACTGAACTTCAGCCCCAAGCTCCATAATAACTGTAATAATCCTTGTTCCAATGACAGTTCAAAATGATAAAAATCCAATTGTCACAGAGACAAAAAAATTGTCTGATGTTACACTTTTAAAACAAAACCTGTTCTAACTTACATACACATTCAACGTAAGAACAAATCTACAGAACCGATCTTGTAGGGTTTGCCTGTAATTGTGATTGGGTATGGGGAATCTTCAAACACACTGGGGGAGATTTATTAAAGGGTTTTTTTTCCTGTGAAACGTCGACAGAATAGGGCCTAACTTGCCAATCGGTGGGGGTCTCAGTGATGGGAACTCCACAGATCACAAGAACGATGGGGTCTGATGTACCCCTCATTGTTCCCTGAGATGACCGGAGCAGCCGGTCACGCATGGTCGGACTGCCCTAGTCCTCTCTATGGAGCTGACGGGGATTGCGGAGTGCCACACTTGTTTTGTAGGAAAGCCCCTTTAAGACTAGCGTTTATTACACCAGTCTTAAAATTCTCCCTGATGGATGTCTGGCACCCATATACACTAAGAGGCTCCGGCCTCTCAGCGAATATGGGCGTAAACTTCAGCAGTTCCGATCTTTAAAGCAGATATGAACTGGTGGAGGTTGTTGCCCCCTAGAGTCTCCGTTTTTCTCTGGGGTGTCTCTGTGTGTCGAACGACACTTGCTAGTAAAAATAACGCATTTCTCACTAACACATCTCAGCAAGCACATTAATGATCAAACTAATATTGGAAGCTTTGAAACGGACAACTTCATCAACATAAAACATAATGGGGTGGGGGAGGATTTAACTAAAAAATTGAGAATATTTAAAAGAAATTAGAAAAATTGTACAAGAGTCATAAAATTGAAACCCCAAACAAAACACAAAGTTCTCTTCTCCTGTCGCTGAGAAGAAATTGTAGACAAATTGGTTGACTTTTTTTTTTTTTTACTCTGCGGCAATAATTCCTCCTAAACTGTTTGGTTTGGTTTTCCAGACTAATCATTAAATGGTGAAAAATCGCTCTTAAGCTCACAAAAACTACTCTTGATTATAAATAATAGCCTTGAATTGGAAGCTAAAAGCAGGCAAGAGCCCGGCCCTCGATCCAATTCATTCAGCAGCAATCCACATTCCATTTGTCTAGACTAAATATAGCTACGTTTACACAAGAAATCAATAGTACTTGCTGAGAGCACAGCAAAAGCATGAATATTTCATCAAAGGCAGGGAGTGAGGGAATGATGGCAATCAGTAAAGTGACAGCTATGTGCGGGCTGACTGCGGCCCCACTGATGAGTCACACCACGCTGGACAATGGCTTCCTCCCTGCAAGTCGCAATCCGATTGAATGCGTCTTTCTATTTTTAACAGTAATTGTGTTGCAAGTGACAAAGCCTTATCATCTTGAAGTGAGAGATAGATTTTCTTACATCTCCTATGACAGGATAATATGCCCTGCGAGAAGCAATAATAGCAGCTCGGTCCCACTCGCTGATCGCATGTCTCTTTTTCTCGTACACTGCGCCACATCACCAAATCCCAAACAAAGGGGCACAGCTTTTCATACACGGCTTAATTACAATAATTAGCATGGCAACCTCAGAATTAGCCAGAGGAGAACCATCTGTCTGGATGCGAGAGTCGCCAAACATTTAACCTTTGTCACTTTCCTGCATAAAAACGATCCGGATATCAGTCTAGCGTGGAAAAAAGGAAACTTTTGTCATGTAAACACGATACAATATGTCAAACGGAATAAATCTGATGACATTATCGCCGTCAGCATTATCAGCATCTGTGTCAATAACTGGGCACTTGTCACTGAAGCTGGCATTATTTCCAAGCAATGCGTCATACACGCGACTACAGGCTGAAACATTTCAGCTGCACTGATACATTGTAACAAACTATCCAGAGAATAGAGTTGGATTCATGCGAGTGTATTAAAGGGGTTTGTCTCTTACACTTAACTTCAACAGTTTAAGCCCATGGTCCTGTGGTCCTTTGTTGTGGACCAACTTCACCGCTCACACTCTGAAAACAATAATAAAAAACTTTGGGGGCAGGAATAGGACCTACTTGGAGTTTTTCAGCATGATCAGTCAGCACATACAAGGGGACTTGGAAACATCAGTCCATAGAAGAGACACTAGGCTACTACATGTGCAAAATAAACAGCCGGGTGAGGGTAGCCTCAGTATTAAACGCGATTAAGGTCACCCATATAATACTTTCCCTATCAAATTTAGCAGGGAACAGTAGGGACTGTAGGCAGCAGGACTCAGGACTTCCTGTAAGAGCCTGTGTCCTGCTGGTTTCCAGTGGATGGAGGGGGATGACCACTTGACTTTTACACGACCATCCAACCACTAATATAGTAGATGAAGGACGGGGTGTGCATACAGTAATAAGTTCCAGTGTACATAGGGGGAATATCCCAGGACTGAAGGGGGAGTATTCCAACTGGTGCACAATGTGATCAATTCCCCCCAATTACCTCTACTGGACACAAAGGTCAGTGGAACGGTTCAGACCTTTTTAATAGAATGAACAGAAGGTATATATAAAAAATTGACATGTCCATTGATCCATTCAAAAGTATTTAGTGCAGTGATGTCACTGCTGATATCATTGTCATGTTTATATGTATGTCTTATGGAATGACAGGGCATCTTTTCTAATAACTTGATATCTCGCACTGTCACCACTGATTGGACACAGAGAAACCCCCGGAGCCATAAGCAAAGGGGGACATGACTTTGGCATGGGGGGACCTAGAACGCTGGAAGTTTTTATGTAGATGTATTCATTTAATATAGGTGGGTTTTGCTTTGAGAGGGCAGAGTGTAGGGTAGGGTGGTACTATGAGAGGGCAGAGTGTAGGGTAGGGTGGTACTATGAGAGGGGTGGGACCCAGCAGTAGATATCACTTCCTGTCCTGGGTCTCTCTTCCTCTTTCTCTCACCAGAAGACCATGGAGAAACATGTCCCTCCCACCCGCCCTGTACCATAACTACTCTACAACTGTTTACCTACTTTATGTATAATTAAGAAAACTTTATTGTACATTATTTGCTGGATCCTGACATTGTGTATTTTGTACCATGTAATATTGCTATTTACTGCATAATGATGAGATAAAGTTGGTGTTATCCTCCTAAGCCCAGAGGAAGGGCGATCCTTCAGCCATGGGTTCCCTAGAGGTTTCCTCCACAGGGGGTTTTTCCTCTCCTGAGTGCTGTGGGATGACTCTTTGTGAGTCGGAGGTTAGCCAGATTTTATGGTTGCCTGTACATTGATTCATAATGTATATGTTCATGGCTTTAGTTTAAAAAAAAGAAACATGCAAATGGAAACATATTTATTAAAAAAAAAAAAAAAAAAAATGGGAGTCAGTTTTAAGTAATAAAGAATAGCAGGTTTTGCTATCTGTCACAGCTTTGGAGTTGGCAGTGGAGGAGTTGGGTGGAAGTTGCAGGTGGACTTAATTTTAACTAATAGAGGATGTTAAACCTCATGGTGGTGAACAGGCTGAGCTTTGGAAGTGGCCAGCCTGAAGGATGTCTTAATGGTAATGTAATCCAGGGGCGGGCACAGTGGTGAAGCACAGGAGTAAGGATTTTCACAAGGGTCATTGGTGCCCTTAAAGTGGACTGGCTCTGCTAGAATGGCAAGCCAGAGCGTGCCGTCCCTTTATTGCTGCCTGGCCGGTGGGCTGTATGTCAGGCAGCTGGGGATCTCACAGTATAGGTGAATCCCATTCCTAGCAATTCACCCAACTCCTCCTTTAACTATTTTAGTCTTGTGATTTAAATAAAGCTGTGGCCTATTTGACACCATACAATGAAGTGTTTTGTGTTTATTTATACCCGACGCAATGTTCCCCCTTTTCTTTTGAGCTGTTATGATGAAGTGAGGGTCCATCCCATATCCAAAAGTCATGTAATTAAACACCTGAAACAGTTAACACTCAGTTGACAACTTATCTATGAATTCATTGGAGGAATAACAGAGAAGCAGTATGAAACTGCATGTAGAATGTAGTGATGAGAGGACCTGTTCATTTTAAACATCTGAACCTTTTGACCAGCCACTCCCCTCGCTGATTGGTGCCTGTACCAATTGCGGGCGGTTAACTCTTTAAGTGCTTTTAAACCCTTCAGCCGTGTGTCCACCACTATTTTGGTGAGGCTCACCGCTTGTGATGATGACATCAGGTAGCAAGGATCCTCACATAAATGGTGACGCACTAGTGCAGGGGCCGCAAGGGATTTAAATGTCACTGGCGACACTACCAGCGCAACTTAAAGAGTTTAGGAACATGATCAGAACCAATCATGGGTGTTAACAGTGGGAGGGGGGAGTTGGGAGGGGGGACGTTGAGCTGATCCTGGACCCAAACTTCATTAGAAGGAGGAGTCCAGGTGACTCGAACCTGCAAAGTTAGTTACGAACAAGAACTTTCCAGTTTGGGTCCACTAACCCTATAAATTGATAAATTACTATAAGAATGGTTTAGCGAGACTTCCCCTTAAAGCCTCCATATTTAAAAGGGGATTGTTTCTACCCATTTACTAAATTCCCCTGAAGTAGCCTCGAGGCTGTGAACATAAACTATGCCGCACATAGCCTTAATGTACAGTAAATATCTCCTGGGATAAACATGCAAAAGTTTCAAATTTTAGACCTTAGGACAGGTTATCTTCCATAAATCAAACTATTACAGGGAGATGTATAGTTTTGATGGATCAGAATCATGTAAAACAATAAGGTAAGTCTTATAATCATCTTACTAAATCCCAACTACTCCAGCTTTAATGCTTCTTAGGCCTCTTAACTATACTAAACTTACAGCCCCCTAAAATAGGGTAGGAAATATCCTTTATAGCATTTCTTTTTCATAGGAAGTCTCAACTTTTAAAAATTGTCTCCAAATTAATATGCAGAGCAGCTCAGAAGAGTTATTTTTTGCTTGAAATGAGTCAATTTTAGAGGATGGAGGGGAAGCATTATTTCCAACGCCTCCTATCTTGGGTTGTATGGCAGCTAGAACCATGAGAATCTTTCAAATCAGGCTTGAGGATTGGTGAGCTGTAACTGAGGATACAGGCAGTAAAATATTTAATTGGATCTTTATCTGCAGCTTGCATATGCAAATATGTATTTGTTATAGCTTGTATGACCTAGCTTCAGCTTCAAAGATTAGATTCTTATCTTTAATATATAAGTTTTAGGTACTACAGAGGCAAAGAAATGGTTGTCTGAAGTGACATTCCCAGTTCAGCCTCATAAAATGACTCATCTCAGGAAATAGTAACTTTTGTTTAGCTCATTTGCATATGGTTCTTTGAAGGGGGTTTTTGGAGTAGCAAAATGGTATTTCAAGTTGATCAGTAAGGGAACAATGAACTTTTATTTATAATTTTTTTAACTAACCCAAACCTTTTTTTTTGGGTGGGAGAGGATTGTATTAACTGCCCCTTTAAGTAATATCATACAATGTGAAGAAATATAATAACTCTATTATTGTAGACCTATCAACTTCTATATAATTATCCCTGAATCACAAGATTCATGTATAAGAAAAGCATCCAGAAACTTCTAAAACACGAAAGAATGTGACACCTAAAATATCCAAAGTATAATTACAAAGATCAAATCTATTAAATCGGAATCTAAAAAAAATGAATCTGAAAAATTTCCTTTGAAAGACGCCAGGATTTATTTAATTATAGGTTCATAGATTGTGCATTCACAGTCTGTCCAATTGTAATTGTGATCTCCGACCACCCTCCGAAAAACCATGTTATTAATACCAATGTAATGTAATATTAATGCACAGTTATTAGCATTGGCATATACACTGTAATACTATAAGATTTCGACATAATTCCATGTTTGACACACAAGACATTATGTGAAAGCGTAGCCGGCACACGTCAGCGGCGCTGAGATTTAGCAGCCCTCGCTTTTCAGTAAGGAGGTATCCGTTTCTCAAGTAGTGTACTTTTTAAATTCATGCGTTTTGAAGATGACAGATGTGATATATAATATCTCCATTCAAAGTAAAAATTCACTTCACGTTTCCTTTGCTCCTATGCACAGAACATCTATATTTTGGCTGCTGGAATGTAATGAACCGAGATTGTTCCCAGTTTTTCTATTTCTAGGACGAACTTAAAGATACGGATGAATGCAATGCTTCCTGGCAAACTGAGCTATTGTGAAAACTGGAATAAGTGATGAGTATGTTGTGGTTTTATTCAGTTTCAGGTAAAAATTAGTAAGAAATAGTTTTGAAGTGTATATAAAATTCTCTTATGGGGGTTTCTGGGCTACAAATACTGATAACCGATCTCTACAATGGGTCCTTAAAGGGATTGTCCGAGTAAAAAAAATATATATATATATATGTGGCCGGGAGCGGGCTGACTAAAATAATAAAGCTGTATTTTCCTTCCGGTGCCCTCCGGTATCCAGCGCTGCTGTCGCTCCGGTCCGGGCGCCATGTAAACAAACATGGCCACCGGAGCAGCGCTGCATTCAGCTTCCGGCCGGCCGTGGCCGGGTACGCCTATCCGTCCCTATGCACAGCATTGTGTATGGGGGCCGGAAGGTTGTCGTGTCTGGCCGGAAGCTGGATACGGGAGGGCACCGGGAGGTAAGTACAGCTTTATTGTTTTAGTCAGCCCGCTCCTGGCCACATATATTTTTTTATCAAAACTCGGACAACCCCTTTAAAGAAAATCTACCACCAGAATCAAGGACTGAAAACCTAGCACACTGACATACTGGTGTGGTTGGTTTTAATAAAAGTGGCTTTAAAATTATGCAAATGAGTCCGAGGGGCTCCAGGCTCCATTAACACCTATGGAACCCAGAGCCCATCAGGCTCATTTGCATAATTTTAAAAGCCTTTTTTGTAAAAAAAAAAAACAGGACATAAGTTAGAAGAAGAGCAGATCCTGCCAGAGGGAACACACACCAGTATGTCAGTGTGCTTGGTTTACAGTCATTGATCCTGGTGGTAGATTTCCTTTTATGTCATATTGGTTGGGATCTGAGACGTAGCACCCCCCCCCCCCCCCACACACACACAGATAAGTTAAATGTACACAGAATAGAACATGGAAAATACATCTTCATTCTTTGTGTAATGGTCAAGTGGAGTAATTACTGCTCAACTCCCATTTAAAGAGGCTGTTACAACTTCCACAGGATAGAGGATAACAAGGTGATCAGTCAGGGTCTGACTCCTGGAATCCCTACTAATCAAGGGAACAGGACCCCAACTATCTGGAGAAAGGGGGTCTCATTCTCAGTAATGGTTGGAGCATCAGTAATATGCAGTACTATGGCTATGCATTCTCCTGCTAACAGTATTGGAGCATCAGAAATTGTTGAGCGCTGTGAGAAAAGTGAGAATCGCTAGGAAACCTGTTACTACGATAGGTGGGGGTCCTATCAGTTTGACCTTCCTCCATCACTATGAAAAATAACAGAATCCTGCTCCAGTCAAAGCTCCAAATACATTGAATATAAAATTAATTCATCATTCTTTCAAAATTAATGAAAATTATTTAAACATCGATACAGCAAATCCAAATGGGGGGGGGGGGGGGGTTAACAAATGCCAGCACCAGGCACAGCCTAGGCATGTCGGATGATAACCCTTATTCATGGCTAAATCACCAATCACCTTGTTATCCGCTATCCAACTTTTTAAAGGAAACCTACCACTTGTAGTGGCAGGTTTCCGATGGCAATACCGGGCACCAGCTCAGGGTGAGCTGGTGCCGGAGCTTATATTAGTTAGTGTTTTAAACCGCGGTATCGCGGTTTAAAACACTTTTTAAACTTTAGAGCCGGCGCAGGCAGGTACGCGCTCGGCGCTTACCGTGCGCACGGCTACATAGGAAGTGAATGAGAGCCGCGTGCACGGTAAGCGCCGAGCGCGTACCTGCCTGCGCCGGCTATAACGTTTAAAAAGTGTTTTAAACCGCGATACCGCGGTTTAAAACACTAACTAAAATAAGCGGTATTGCCATCGGAAACCTGCCACTACAAGTGGTAGGTTTCCTTTAAGTTGATACAACCCCTTTAAAAATAGAAGCTGATCAGCAGCAATCAGATCTAACCACCAGAAAGAGAACTGAGCAGTCTGCTTCCTGTGTACCTTGTAAGATGAAAACAGTTGATTCTGGGGAGCTAAATTTTGGACCTTTAAAAAAAATCCTTACTGATGACCTATTGTAAAGATCATCAATATTACTAGCAGGGAAATCCTCTTTAAAGTACTAGCCCCATTCCCATTCCCATTTTTGGATACATGGAATTCGGCTTACCTTAAGGCAGGGAGGTTTGGCTACACTTGGTTGTCTCATAGACACTCCAGACCACAATTTTGCAGCTACAGTCTATACATGTATTGGAATCTCAATTTACCGTTATGGGACTTTCAAGAAGGGCAGGATTATAGGCAGAGCTTCAGAGGCTAGTGTCCCTGGACCCCCACCACTTGACTCATATAAGGGCCCCCAACAGCAATGTCTCTGGGAGTGATACACAGCGGCTGTGCCACCACAAGGCATGTGTGCCTGCCTCCAAGCTGTCCCAGTGACTCACCGGCACAGTGAGAGTGTGCCCACCCACCAGTAATCAATCATATTCTGCTTGCAGTGTGCTTTTCAGGAGCATGTAGAGTGACACCTGCCCCCCCACCCCCAACTTAGTACCTAACACTGGTTGCCTAAACTGGTTGCCAGCCAAATTCTAGCCAATCAGTGTTAGGTTTACTTTCTCACAGATCACTCGACCCACTAGATTTTGTGCCCAGGGGCCTCCACCTACCTCTACCGCTGCCCTGCTTTCAAGAATAGCGGAGCCTTCCTGATCAGCAATGGGTCCTCTATTGTTCAGATATTTATTGCAAATACTATGATTGTTTGATTTATAGAATATGCCACTTGTTAGTTCTTACCATAACCTTTCTACTCTCTTACTGTTTGTATATATCATAGGTATTTGTATTAATGAGGCATATATTATAAAACTGATCATAATTTATGATTATTTACACAATCCTTCCCTGTGGTCTCCAAATAACACATAGATTTGGGCTCGCTGATTAGTTCAAGGGATAGAGGACAATAGTGGGAATTGTGTTCCTGCGGATCCTGCCCATGATAGTAATACACAATGTCGCTCCTCGCTATGTGCCGCAACCAATGACTGCAGCTCAGGTATACGACCAACAAAGACCATCAGGAATAAAAACCTTCTTCCCCAGAACACAAAGGTATAAACCCTCCTTATGGCAGCGGCTAAGTACAATGATTAATGCCTTCATATACCTGTAATTTTGAGCACAGCATGTTCTTAATGGTTTGGCTGAGAACTCGAGAGTCAAGAGGTTTTCTTCCTTTTTTCCTTTCGCTTTATCCAGATTTTTTTTTTTTTTGCATACTTATTTTCTAATGGCATGGGAAACTACTACTGAGTGCTCTACACAACTTATTGCAAGTAGAGAATTTTTTTCTACTAAGCTACAGTAATGACAATAACAGGGATATATGAAATTCTTCATTTACATAAATCATCTTCTTTTGTACAATTATGAGAATTATCATTGTTTTATGGTTCACAGTGAACACTGCCAGGTCTAGGTTTATACAATGGGCCTGTCTGTAGTTTTAAAGGGGTGTAATACCTCCTTTAAGCAGTAATCCCCTGTGAGCAGGGTCCTCATTGCTTTTGTTTTGGTGACCCCGTTATTACTATGTTATTACTATCAGATAATACTGGTATACTGGTATATGAGGACCAAATATGATCACAATACTAGGTTGAAGAATTTCCTTATTCGGTAGTTGTAACTGGGCTTTATAGTGCCAGAATCCATGGGCAACTGAATCCTGAAAGCTACTAATAATAGTCTAGACATATTTTTTTTTTGGGGGGTGGGGGGGGGGGTATCCAATGCCCATGTAAAGTAATTTTCAGAACTATTTGAAAAAAAATAATGCGCTGCCAACCCTCCTTTTAGGACTGTTATATATATATATCACAAAACTCTTTTCAGTCTTACGGTTGGGGTAGGGGGATCTTGAACTTCCAAATTGGAGACCGTACATTCATACTGTTAAAATATACAACTATTTTACGTAATATATTATTTTATTTTACATTCACTAAAAAGACAATTCTCCATACATGAAACTAAAACTATTGGTTTTCAATCATCATTTATTCCATCTGGTGTAGGAGAATGCACAAGCTGTAACCAATGAATTGAATGTTTGTCATAATAGGAAGTGAAACAACATGGATGAATAGGAATCAAAATAGTGATGAAACAATCTATAAATTACTGAGATATCCATAAATCAAAGATAATTTATATCATTATTTTACGTCAAGTCAAGCAATGTGTTAGTGAACGGAGTTGGGATCTAAACAAGGTGGTTAAACCCAATCAAGGGCTACACACAAATGAACTATATAATAGAAGACAAAAAAGCATGTGTAAGGTAGCAAAACATCAAAAAGTTACTTTATTGAAAAGAATGGACATACAACAAACAACAACAGGACATAAAATGATAAAATAATTTAAAAGGGATGCACCCCAGTGCACCCATACATACACAATCACCTGAAGCCCGACACCTGATAATGTCAGGTTATCCAGACCTGAGCCCCCCACAAGCCAATCTCATAACACTGACTCCAAAATTGTATGTAAAGGCTGGGTCTGTGTTTGTGGGCTATTGTAGTGTGGTCACTGTCAGCACATCCGGCCTGAGGATATATAGCAATGTATGCACAAATGTGCATGATATTCCTCTGTGCCGTGATGGCTGGTGTGCGAATTATAGACCCACAAACGCTGGTCCAAGCTGTATTTACCGGGAGGTGTGAGGTGGAGGTGAGGGCACAGGACAGGTCACCCTGTATATATATGCTATATATCCTCAGGCCGGATGTGCTGACAGTGACCACACTACTATAGCCCACAAACACAGACCCAGCCTTTACATACAATTTTGGAGTTAGTGTTATGAGATTGGCTTGTGGGGGGCTCAGGTCTGGATAACCTGACATTATCAGGTGTCGGGCTCCAGGTGATTGTGTATGTATGGGTGCACTGGGGTGCATCCCTTTTAAATGATTTATGTCCTGTTGTTGTTTGTTGTATGTCCATTCTTTTCAATAAAGTAACTTTTTGATGTTTTGCTACCTTACACATGCTTTTTTGTCTTCTATTATATAAAGCAATGTGTTAGTGACATTAATGCATTAGGTTATCTGTAGGATAACCTTTCATGCTAAACTAGCGGACAGAGGTCCCTCTCTGGAACAGTAAACGAATGCAGGAACAGTGAAGTATGTGCCTTAATGGCCGCAGTATACCATAAAGTAAGGATAACTACAAAAAGTGCATAGGAATGGTTGAAGAACACAAGAAAGAGTTTAATATGTTGATCTTCAAAATTTCCCCCAATCAAGTATCTGATAATCCAATTTTTTCTAAATCACTTTGGATGAAAAGATGTTACTCAAAATGTTCTGGAAATTTGTATAAAACCCCTCTAATCCTCTGAAACACAGGTTTTTTTATATAAGAAAAATCGAGTTCCTATGTCGTTTCATTCATTTTATGCAATTTTTTTCAGTTTAGGGTTAGTATTAGAAATTTACCGAAAATGAACTTTTCAATAAAAAAAAAATCTGTGTTTATTTAGAGGACTACTACTAATTTTCATAACAATTCGTGCAGCAGTGGTTCATATTTATTAGATTCAGACCCCAACCAAATCCTTTGAAAAGATTTGGCAAAGCTTAAGACAACCGACCTCAAATGATTTGCTCATCTCAACAGGACTTTTATAGCACTTAAAAATCTAAAAACAATGGGGGAGAATTATCAGAAGTGTCTGAAAGCAGAACTGTCCTAGTTCATGACAACCAACCAGAGATCAGCTTTCATTTTTCCAGTTGTTTATAAAATGAATGCTGACCTCTGATTGGTTGCCATGGGAAACCAGAATAGTTTGACCTAAGATACTCCCCCATTCGTTGTCTCCATGATGGACACCTTCAGAGGGGATGTTTCGGAGCAGTAATAATGGTTCTTCACATTATAAGATAGTTAATTTTATTGGCGATTGGTGTATGGTTCTGATACTATCACAAGTTTGGGTCGTGTACTAACCATTTTTAGTACCAACATTTTGATCAAGAGATACTAGACTAACACCCATCGAAATCTGAGTGACCAGAAAGTGCAGAGCTGTTTCCAGAAATCATTTGATTTGATTTATAGTCCGGTGATTTCATATCCAGATTTTTCGTTTTCTTTACAAGGCTATTTGGTTATGATATTCTGAACATAAGAATATTAACAGTGCTTCGTTCCGAACACACGTTGCGCTGGATGTTTAATGTATAGCAATTACCATCCAAATATAATGAAAATGAATTCTATAGGGATCTATTTATTTCTCTTTCAGCAGTTCAAGTGATTCTGTTCTTTCCAATACTCATGAATTGCAGGATTCCTGGAATGTTTTCCTTTTTTTTTTCTTCAATAAAATTTACCGCAGGCATATAAACAGAGTTGAGAGCCAAACCTGGAGAGGAATCAGGTTTTAGTGCTATAGTAAAACAGTCAAGAAAATTGAGTGCAGTGTACAGATTTTGTCCTGGTATTCTGCATTATAGTGAAGGATTAGTGCGGATCAAAGAAGGGAACAAGTGACTGCTCACTACAGGTTACAGAGAGGCAGCCCCAATATATCAAGGTTATGTCTTGTGTCCTTCAGAATAGAATAGGAACTTTTTTCAGATCTATAATCTTTCTGCCTGGAAACATACAGTGCCAACCTGCAGCACCATGTACTAGCCAGTACATCGCCAGCCACCGAGTCCATACTGCCAGCCACTTCCATTTTTAATTAGTCTGATCACATGTAAGGCTACACTCACATCACGGAGGGCTAAAATTACTGACATCACTGGCTGCTTCCAATGTCCAGAGTAATTCCTGAGTAATTGCCCTCAAGTGGACAGTTACATAACTCGGGAACTCCCAGAATTTACGTTTAGAGGAGGCCAGGGATGGATGCAATACAGGCCTCAGCCGGGCATATGCTGCTCTCTTTGCATCCAGTTTTCCTGATGGATGGGGCACATTTACTAAGTTTCCTGTCAGACTTTGCACATTCTTTTACATGCAAACTGCTTGCACATGTATTAAAAAATGTCCATGCCACATTTGTATAGAAATTATGGAACTCCAGTCACACTGTTAAGTAATCTTTGAATTTATTTTTACACAAACTCCAATTGTGACGTTTCGGTCTGTGTTAGACCTTCATCAGACTCTGTGGGTACAATAGGTGCATAATTATAGTGGATACAAAGTTTCACAATATACAAATATATACATATATACAAAATTGTTTGGAAAACATTCTGATATTCTCAGCACATGTGTGTAATCATAATATTTATATTATGGAGTATAACATCATCATAACAATATAATGACAGAAAATACAGGATCACCAAAATTTTAAACAAGGTAGTATAGTCGTGTGGAAGGTAAATAGACTTCGGCTTGCCATGGAAGGGACTACTTTTGTGAGAAGCGGAAACATGTGATGGGGATCTCCAATCACAGGATACATATATTAAATCTGGTCAGGATGACATGATCTGAAAAGAGAAAAACAGCTTACCAGTTTGTCTTATAGAAATAGGGATCAAGGTGGTGGCATGTAGCCCTGGAGCACCGAAGAGCAGGAATTGCGGTCGTAGCCGCTCTGGGAAAAAGGTGCTGTGTGTTACATGGTGCCGGCATCTCTAAAAAGCCTCCGTGGAGGAGGTGGGAGGGAACTTCCGGTTTCGGGCCGGAGTACTTCCGGTTGCCTCCCCCCGATCCTCGCCCATTACGACCTGAACTTCTAGTGCGCATGCGCGCACATGCGTTCCAACAATGGAACGCATATACCATAACTTCCGGTCGGCAACCGGAAGTACTCCGGCCCGAAACCGGAAGTTCCCTCCCACCTCCTCCACGGAGGCTTTTTAGAGATGCCGGCACCATGAAACACACAGCACCTTTTTCCCAGAGCGGCTACGACCGCAATTCCTGCTCTTCGGTGCTCCAGGGCTACATGCCACCACCTTGATCCCTATTTCTATAAGACAAACTGGTAAGCTGTTTTTCTCTTTTCAGATCATGTCATCCTGACCAGATTTAATATATGTATCCTGTGATTGGAGATCCCCATCACATGTTTCCGCTTCTCACAAAAGTAGTCCCTTCCATGGCAAGCCGAAGTCTATTTACCTTCCACACGACTATACTACCTTGTTTAAAATTTTGGTGATCCTGTATTTTCTGTCATTATATTGTTATGATGATGTTATACTCCATAATATAAATATTATGATTACACACATGTGCTGAGAATATCAGAATGTTTTCCAAACAATTTTGTATATATGTATATATTTGTATATTGTGAAACTTTGTATCCACTATAATTATGCACCTATTGTACCCACAGAGTCTGATGAAGGTCTAACACAGACCGAAACGTCACAATTGGAGTTTGTGTAAAAATAAATTCAAAGATTACTTAACAGTGTGACTGGAGTTCCATAATTTCTATACGATACGGGGTTGGGACCCTCTCCAGAGCACCTGAACCTTCCATTCCAAAACAGTGTGCAGCAGAAATCAGAATCTCATCTCATGCCACATTTGTGTCGCACACAACCCTTTTGTGTCACAGCTGCACTATTCTGCACACAACACAAATTTCATCACTGAAGGGGGCGTTCCGGTGCACAGTCGGACCGTGCGCCACACTTATCATATGCAAAGTCTGACAGTAGTGTGTCGCACGCCCCATGTTAAAGGTGCACCCAAAAAATTGCCACAAATCATGAATCTGGTGCCCCCTGCACACTACACAGGCAAACGGCATGCAGAGCCGTTTACACAGTTTTTAGTAAATGTGGCCCACTACTGTGTGCTGATAGAGGCAAAAAGGATGCCTCCGTTTACCAGTCAATGGATACGTTCATTGAATACATTGGGAGTTTCCATTCATATATGCTGAATGTATACAATAAAAGTGATGTGAATAAAGCCTAACTTTCTATAAACTACAGAAATAGAAACCTTGGACAGTAAATCATCTCCACTGATACCAGTAGGTAGATAAGTAATTTTTATAGTAAAAACGAGAACTGTGTGGAAAACCATTGTAAAAGATCTTAAACGTGACTACTTTTCCCAAAAGCCATAGACTGTGGAAAAGTGTACGGCTGTTTTTGAAAAAAAAAAGTTAATCATTTTGAATGCTGAAGAACCCCCTAAAAACATTAGCAAGTATCCATGGAGAGCACGCGATACATATTCTGTGTCTGTCTTTCTTCTCCAATTATAGAAAGTCTAATAGTAGCCTTTCAAATACCCAATGAAAAGATGCTGTCAGGTGCAGATTTTGACAGACATACGGTATATTCATTCAGGCATGGCAGCCTTCTATTGTTTTCCATAAGAAAGGGATTTTGGTGCCTGCCAAAATCCTTACTGTGGACAATCCCTAAATCTTATAAAAGTTAACAGAGATTTCTACTAAGAGACATCTCTGTTCCTTCATTCTAAACAAAGGGTTCCCATAAAAGAAGCTCAGTTTATAGTTTGGTATCAGTCTTACATACACTTTTTTAGAAGTGCCAAAGAGATCCAAATACTCCATAGGAAGCCAAGGACCCTGTTCTGGAAGCAGATCTATCCTCTAGGGCTCCACCAGTAGACAATGGTTTACTTACATTACTTAAAATGGACTGCGCTTCAACTAGGCCATGTGACAAATGAATGTCCATAGCTTGCAAAGCATTTTGGGCAGCTATTAGTTCGGGGGTTCTGGGTTTGCGCACTGCTGTGGATCTAATATCGATTCTATATCATATGAATATGTGTTAAAATTTTGAAACCCAGAATACACCTTTAGGCTACATTCACACGACTGTTTAGGGGCGTATATATGGCTGCAAGCTTGCCTCTCCCATAGGCCGCCAATGGCCTATCTTTCCCCGTATTACTGCGCAGTGCGCCATGTATCTCTATAGAGAGGGGTGGGGACATGTTAGTGTGAATGTAGCCTTATAAAGACAGCACACTGCGGCTATAGGAAGATACTTCTAGACAAAAAGGCACAAAGAAGAGATGGTTCTGAAAGATGTAGGAGGTGGATTTGGCACTCTTCTCCTGAATCCAGCCAGACACTCAGGCTCATGCACACAAAAGTGTGGGGGACCGATATACAGGTGCACAGCTTGTGTAAGGATATCGGTCCCCATTAAGGCCTATGACGTCCGGTCATGGTGCGGTGAGCACACAATGGGGCAGATTTACTAAGGGTCCGAACGCCGCATTTTCCGTTTTGCCCTGAATTGCCCTGGGTTTATGGCGCCTGCGATGGGATTGTGTCGCATCGGCGTGCATGCGACACAAATCAGGGGGCGTGGACATCGGACAACCCGACTGATTCGGACAAACCACGGAATTTAAAAACCAAATTGTGTCACAAGATCAGCACTGACATGCATCAGGGAGAAGAAGGTGAACTCCAGCGGACCTCAGCAGGGGAAGCGGGAAATTGGGTGCAAGATCTTAGTGAATCGCAGCAGACCTGAATCCTCACCGGACAATGCACAGCGGGGATCGCGACGGGACGGGTAAGTAAATGTGGCCCATTGTCTCACCACACCGTGACCAAGCACAGAAAAATATAGAACATGGGCTTTATTTCACCATAATACTGGCAGGCCACTTGCTTCTCTATGGAAAGGGGAGAGGTGAGCGTCACTCACGCCTCCCCTGTCCTGCGCGCCTCTGTATGCTCACCCGGGCTACAAGTCTAGTGTATTATTTCAGTGCTTCGAAACAGAGAAAAAGCATTACATATATGTTGTGCTAATTTGTATAGTGATACTATGGCCCCATAACTAAATTTATCAAGAGATCTTTCAACAGTGCCAAAAAGATGCAAAAACTCAATAAGAGTCTGTGGACTCTTTGCTCTTGAAACAGATGGCAGCCTATAATCCATACTACAAGTAATATTTTTCCACATTTGTCAATGGATCAAAGATATTTCTGCGAGTACCCCAAAATATAGGCCTTCTTCAAATTCATACAATTTAGGTGATGATAACAAATCCAAACAAAAGTTAAAAACACAACAGAATAAAAAAAGATACAAGTAGAAAAATTTTATATTTCCAAATAATTAATATCAAAGTCTATTATACAAAATCATCTTCATGAAGTGCCCTATAAAATATGAAAACTAATAACATGTTATCTGGTTGTCTTCTTCATGGTCACACTTTATTACCTATTGTCACAAGATTTAATAATGATATACTATTAAAGTGTGATTCATTGCCTCTATGAATTAGTAGAAACATGGATGAAAAGAATCATCTGGGCCCTAGAATGCGCACACAATATGCATGGCGTGCCCACACATAGAGATAGCAGCCATGTAAGCGTGCCAAATCCCACAGACTCTCGGTAGATTTTCCGTAAAGAATTGCAGAATGTTTTATTTTACTTTAATAAAAGTCATCTTTAGCAGACATACAAGTTACATAGGTGCCTATTAGAAAAATTGTCTGCTTGCAAATCAGCCGGTAAACACTGTAGATTGCAGGTGCCAGCTCTCTAGATTTCTCTTCTTAGACCCTTCTTAGACACTGTAATATCCTGTCCCTCTGTTATACCTCCTAAAAATTTTAGAACAACTTGAAAACTGGGTTTTCCCACACTCTTTCCAGATTATGTTGCACAGCTGTCAATTTATTCCAAAAATGTCAATACAGGCATATTTTTGGCTGTAATTGGTCCAAGGTTTATCAATAAAGCTTCATTACAGAAACCTTACAGCTGATCATTGCAGTCTGGGACTACAGTAAAGCATCCAGAGAGCTTCACCAGGGGTTACAGAGGGCAGAGGGATCTGTCTTTAACTAGGGGTCATCTGTAAGTCGGGTGTTATTAAGTAGGGGATCGCTTGTACTATTCATTGTAAAAATCATAATGTTATGGGGACTACAATTATTTAATAAAATCGATATCAAGAAATGAAACATATTAAATACTACGGTAATTGCCAAAAGTTCTATATGATCAGCACTGCATTCTCAACAAATTGGTCTAAGTTCCCATTTGTGGGTTCTGACAATTGGGGTGCCCTCAGAAATGTGTGTTCTGTTGTCCTGACTGGGGACGTAGGTCATACAGCTGCTCCATTCATTCACTATGAAACTGTCAGAGAACAGTGACATGTCTGTGTGATCCTCCCTTCCATCTGAAAAGAAACGGGACCCAGGTTCATATGATTTTTGGAAGTTTTAATGGTCGTAACTCCTATGTGAAGGTTATCCCCAGTTCTTTCATTTTTGTGAGCATTTCTCCATTGCCTAATTTGCCAAATCCTTACCTTTAAATAATTCCCTATAGTTACTAAGCTTTCCTAGTTAGAAGATATCTGGCACAATATCCTTGATCGGTCTGTTGGAGACCTTTGATTTCCAGAGAGCATCATGGTCATATTCACTAAAACAATGTGCTGCCCTTGCATGAAACTAGCCTTTCATTTGACCCGCTGTCTTTTTTATGGCATTCTTCATGGAATCTGCTTATGGATCCCATTTTTGCTCTCTGACTCCTGAATTGGTGTAATGGAGCCAACCCCATGACGATCTGTTGTTAGACTGACTTAGATACATGGGTATGGTAATGGAGTAATATTACTTACCCTCTGAATTTTCTGCCTCGCCTGTGCTGCAGTAATAAAAAGCTTGCAGGTGATAAGGACTTGTCACCTTGCAGCGTTGGTAAGGGAATGTTTTAAGTCCTGTGCTTTCAATGTAAATTCTCTTAGCTATTTTAAGCTACAGCTAAGAGCTAAAGCAGGAAACTGAAATTTATTCTAAGCTCCAGACATGTCAACGCTGCAAAACAAAGGTGCAATTTATAGGCTATCTTGTTACGTAAAGTCAATCACTTGGTGTTAGATGCAAGTTCCCAGCATGATATTTGCACCGATGTGGCTATTCTTAAGTAGACCTCCCTATAGATGTATATAAAGCTCTGCAGATATACAATTGTATGTGTCAGTCCAGTAAATTATATTCTGGGCATCTCTGTGTCTAATGGAAATGACAAAAATAGGCTCCACTGATATACAGTATTATTACATGTGTAACATGAAGCTACTGAGCCCCAATTATAACACTGTATTACACCCCCAACTATAATGTATTGGTTTTGGTATTGGTTTCTTCACATAGGAAAGAGAAACCCAATTAATCCCGTAAGGCTCTTGCACCCACTCAAGTTTCACACTAGGTACTAAAAAAGATCTCAATAAATAAAATGTTGGTGTTGAGATTAGCAAATCCATTGGTTGGTGTCATCGTAAACAACGGGGAGCAGGGCTTCAACTCACCCGCAACCCCAACAAAAGAGGTTTCTGACAGGTGGTTTGTAGATTTAGTATCTTGCATCTTTTAGGCACAGGAACAAATCCAGATTTTTGTTCTTGCTTTGCTTTGGACAAATCTCTTAAAATGGCAGCTAGCTACTGCTGTCACTTATCCCACGGTGCAAGAAGAGAGGATGGATGACAAGATGAGATTGAAAAATCTGTGTTTTCAAGGTCTACCCCCAAAAAGAGGGTTATGACACTTGGTTTGTAGATTTGGTATCATGCATCTTATAGGCACAGGAACTAAATCCACATTTTTTTCTGCTTTGTTGTTTCTTAAAATGGTGGCTAGCTACTGCTGTCACCTATCCCACAATTCAAGAAGGTAGGACGAGTGAGGAAATTAAGACAAAACGAGATTTAAAAATCTGTGTTTTCAAGGTCCATAGGGACCAATTTCCAGAACAATTTGAGCAGCGTTGGTTCAGATCAATTCCTTTCGGACTTAAACAATTATTTTTTTTTAAAAAATCAACAAAGCTTCTACGATTTGATTAGTCAATATCAATATTGGACTGCCCATTGGGCTGCCCATTCCATATTCCATGAATATTTTCAAAAGTATTTGGCATTGCCCTAAAATATTGATACTGACACCAAGTGCCCGAACTACAATCAAAACCCACTTATTTATCGGAAAGTGGGAATATGGCAATTTTATCAGTATCTTATTTTTAATTGATCTGCTTTAGCTTTAACAGAACACTGAGGACACCAATACATTTAAAGAAGAAGGGGAAATTTGGGTTATCATCATAGAATCCATCCAACATGACAGGAAGAATCGAGGGGCATGCAGCAGGTGCTTAAATGATAACCAGCCCTGTCCACACCTCCTCGCTCATCCTGCAGCCTCAGGCAACCAAGAATCTGTAGTGGCTGGGAGTGTAGGAAGAACCAGGAGTCATGTCTGGTCAACTCTGTGCTGGGGCAATGGCCTGGGTGGCCAGAGAGAGGATCCTGGGTGCCGCCTCTGATAGGTTCGCCACCACTGCCCTAGGACATGCACCTGATTCTATTGTGCTATTGGTATCTTTTTAGTGTATACACCTGAGCTACTCGTTCTGGACCTTCATACACACATCATAGGCTTGGGCGAGCATACACGTCTTTGGGCCAAGAAAAGGAATAATTTATCTGCATTTATAACAAAAGGATAAGGAATCTTAAGTCTAAGGCATTTTTAGGATACCCTCTAAACATTTGTTAGGATACCCCCTAAAAATAATATTCAGCTGGTCCCACTAAGATAGCTATGGTGAGAAGAAGCACATGTGTATACTGTTTGCCTTTTCATTACCATATTAAGCAGTCTCTAATATTGCATTTTGTCATATCTTTCATAAATAGTCCCTCCCTGGATCAAAGGACAGGTGATTTAGAGCCTTAATAAGCTGCTCCAGCAATGGGCACTGTCTTCATAATTCAGATTCTGCAGATGATTTCAGCGTTTCGCTTTTTTTCATTCCTCACGCAGCCACTGCCACCGTACACCTGGATATAACATTTATAGCTTAACAAGGCTTACATGTAATTCCCATGAACCTAGAAGGATCACGTTTCATTGCATGTTCATGGATTCTGTCTCTAGTGAATAGATATAATGAGGAAGTTGAAAGAGACATGTTCATGTTAGGTGGAGGCAAATAGAGAAAAATAATAGGAATATAATTCAACCGCAGTTAAAATTATAGTGCGTAATGAATATATTTAAGATGATGACTAATTTAAAATGCCTCCAATTACAAATCTGAAATCTTCATGATTTATTTATAGCCAGCGTAGTAAATTGATGGAAATGCACATCTGACATTCTCATATATCTCTTGAATATGCCAAAAGTTGTATTGCGTGGTCTGGAGATGTCATCTCAATCACTGAAATGCATCTCTAATTATAATATATTTATACTCATCATCGGCCTTAACAATAATGTGGATCTGTCAGTTTAAAGGGATTGTCCAACTTTCTTAAAAACTCTAAAGGTGGGCTGGGTACGGCTGTCAAAAAAGTAAAACGTTACTTACCTCCTCCGGTTCTCCTGGCCTCCCACGCCGCCGTGCATCGGAGAAGTGCCCCTTTATGTTTACCGCCCACCTGTCCCCTGCTGCCTCGTCTGATGTACATTCAAACTATATCAGACACTGGGGCAGAGGAGGGGTGTTAGTGCCAGGTTGGCGGAAGTTGGTAGAGCTAGGCATGCGGTCCCCTGTAAACAAATGGGCATGGCTCTGATGAACAGCTGCACAGGAGACCAGGGGAGCAGGAGGTGGTAACTACAGGTTTATTTTTTTTTACAGCCGTGCCTGACCTCCAGTTTTTAAGAAAGTCAGACAAGCCATTTAATGTATCTCCCTATATAAGGGCAGCATATTTTAACTACAAATCTGTTCTACTTGTAGTTGAAATGGAAATCAACTGGCCTCATTGGGTGGGTTTGGCTATATTGAGGAGCTGAGGACTAACTTCACCCCTTGTCATAGTGATTGACAGGTTTGTCTTCGGGAGACTGTCATTCATTATGTGCTCAGGTATGTAGCTGGAATCTTGATGTGAGACCACTACAGTTTAAACATTTTTGAAAATAAAAGTTCCTATAATTAATAATAATTCCTTTATTTATATAGCACCTATAGATTATGCAGCACAAAGCATGACAAATAAGTCCTTGTCCCCAATGAGGCTCACAATCACAACCTAACAATATGTTATGGAGTGTGGGAGGAAACCAGAGGACCTGTAGAAAACCTACGCAAACACAGAGAACATACAAACTCTTTGCATATGTTGACCTGGGTGGGATTTGAACCCAAGACCCCAGCGCTGCTAGGCAGAAGTGCTACCCACTCATCCACCGTGCCGTCCTGATATTGAAAAACCACCACAATTTTCTTTTGTGACGTTTTGTCTATATGTACAATAGACCTGTAACTCCGAAACCACAAACATGTCTACTATAAAGAGAACATGTCAGCAGTTTAGACATTGCAAAACTACAGGCAATGTTAGGTAGTAGAGTTATATAGTCATGTATTTGCATATGTTGTTAGTAGCAGCATGACTCCGAATAGTGAAGTCATGATCCAGGTCTGCAGTACCTGGAGTAGGTTTTATTGCATGTAGAGGTTTTTTTTTTTCATGAATCTACTCCACAGGCCCTCCTCGGTTTTGAGTAAGGGCTGTAGCAGGATCCTCTGTTGGTACTATATCAGTTCAGTACAGAGAGCAGAAAGGCCCTCAGGCTGAAAGACGCGCCCAGATCCTTTGCAGGAGCTAAAATCCTGGATTCAAAATTCACTGCTACTAAAACACATAAAGGCATGATTATATATTTCTTCAGGGCTTCTACCAATACTGTAGTAAGGTCCTAGTTGGGTACTACATCAGTCACTAAGAGCTTATGGGAAGGGCTGTGAGCAGTTCAATGAAGAGAGCAGATAGACCTCTGGCTGATAGACCTGCCCAGATCCCTTGTAGGAGTTGCAATCCTGGATTAAAAATTCACTTTTCACAGTCCCGCTGCTACTAATACACATAAAGACGTGATTATACATTTCTTTGGGGCTTATACTTCGGGGCTGCTGCTTTGCATGGTCAGAACTGCTGATGGGTTCCCTTTAAAACCATTGACAGGTAGGATAAATAATATTGGATGAGGATACTCATTTGCATAAAGATAAAATCTGAATTTTTTCCTTACACTAAAAACCCTCCTTTTTTTTTATTATGGTGTGATTTGGGAGTTGATGGACCCCCTTTAACTTGATTATCTCTTAACGGGTATTCCTAAGGGTTCTCCTGTGATAAGTTTGCTCCCTCTTTTTTCTTTATACATGAGTATTAGGGTCTTCTACTGATTCTACAGATTGTAGAAGAAGTTGTTATTCTGTGGGGACTGCACGGTATAAGTGGCACGTCCACACTTGGCTGGCCCTTACAGCAACTCGACAATTACTTTCCATTAATCTATTTTCATAGTCCAATTAAAACTAAACACAACTCTGTATACAGTCTCGAATTGTATCAAACTCGACTGGGAGATAAACTGAAATTTACCATTTGAGAATCTTTATTCTTGCTGATGATTTCAATATTATTTTTCCTAATTAATTCAGTTGATGTGACTCCCAAGTTTCTATTAATATTCTGGTAAGACAAAAGCAATAATTAGTTTTGGGCTTTGTGCCTAATGATGGTGCATGCGGAGAATAACAACTTTATTTTTAAAATGTCTCTCTCTGGTAAAACGTGAATCATCTTGGTGAAATAATTTTAGCAAGTGGTGAACAATTTAGTGAAGCTATTATTATCTACCTATTATCCTATGATTAATAAACATGATTAAAGATGAGACTTACCGTAAGTGCAAAGACTTAACACTTGCTCCACCCCACAGAATATAGGACACGTAAATGTCTACTAAATCCTTTGTCTAACCTGTCTTCTGTGTCGTAATTCATACTACATTTTTCTTTTAATTTTTTTGTGCCTAATGAATGGAGATGAGAGTCAGATGGCTCATTTCTTGCAACCCCCCACCACATCCCCTCCCCCCAATATCTAAATTAATGTAGGCAAATTATTATACAATGAGGTTTGTGAAGATTTGGAGACAGAAGATGGGGAAAGGGAAACCACAGACAGCTTCAACAATACAAATCACCTCCTCAAAGGGAATCTGTCACCACTAGTGGATTATAATAGATAAATAATAATATAGTTTAAAATATAATTTAATAATATAAAATAATACAGGCAGTCCCCGGGTTACATACAAGATAGGGTCTGTAGGTTTGTTCTTAAGGTGAATTTGTATGTAAGTCGGAACTGTATATTTTATCATTGTAACCCCAGGCAGAACTTTTTTGGTCTCTGTGACATTTGGATTTTAAAAATGTTGGGTTGTCATAAGAATCAATATTAATACTAAAGCTTCACTACAGACACCTGTGATAACTGTTATAGCTGATTATTGTAGCCTAGGACTAAAGTACAATAAATTACCAACATCCAGAGGTCCGTTTGTAACTAGCGGTCGTATGTAAGTCGAGAGTTCTTAAGTAGGGGACCGCCTGTATATACAATATATAAAAATAAATAATATATAAAACATAAAAAATTATATAATATAATAATAGATTATAATATAATTGGGCCCGAAGCCCAATCCTTCTAAGCGGCCAATGGCCACCCAAATTTTATACTGAGAAGGACCTTTACCCATGAAATCCTCACATATATGTTCCTGCTCTCAATACACATGTACACAAGGTCCTCCAAAGGTCCTGAAACCACAGATTGAAAACAGGCAGAAGGGACACATCCTCCATTCCCCCAAGAAGCTGATTCTAGTAGCATACGTAGGAAGTGATTTCAGACTTGTAGGGGCTATAATATCCATACAGTCCAGGGCCCATGGTGGTCTTAATCCGATCCTGTCTGTCAATGGCGGTTCCACCACTAAACTAGCAGCCCCCTCTGGTAGGGTGTAATTTATCCTTTCAAGCATTCCCTCTTTTATATATGTGAAAAGAGGAAAAGTCATCCTCCTCATATGTAAAAGGAGGCTTAAGGTAAAACGTCTTTTAAACAGGTTTGGTTCTGTGAGCTTTAACACTGTATGAACACATAGTAGATGGATATTACTGACTCTGTTTTCATCTGAATATATCCACTGTTCTATAGCTCACAGAACAGCGGTACTGATGCATTTTGAAAGATGAAATACTCCGTTTTAATATGAAATTTCTAAATCCGTTGTTTGCACTGCTATAGTTTTCAAGATATAAGTGCCTGAAGTGAATGTTAGAAAGGACATCTCATACCCAACTGAGGGTGCTGGTAGGTTAGGTGGTATAAGCTTTAAGTGGGTACTATAGCACAATGATACTGGTGACTTATAGCTAAGCCCCATGCAAACAACCTTTATCGTATTGTTTCGGTATGGGTAGCATGCAGCCACATTCATTTCAATGGACTATAAGTCCATCCATATGAATGAACGTATTACCCACTGTACAACTGTACTGCACTCCCCACTATGGAGACGGGGGAGAGGGGGGTGTTGAACAGCACAGTATATCTTACATTACATGCTTAAAAAAAAGACATATGTCCATAGGTTAGGACCAATATCAGATCCTTGGGGACTGATCAGTTGATTCAGTTCTCAAGAAAGAATAAAAGAGAGTATCCAGAGATGCAACTCTATTCTCTGTGCAGTGGTCAGACCTGGGAACTGCAGCTGATCTTCTATTCATCTGACACATGATTTGCAGCAAGGTGACTAATCGTGGCTGGGTGAGGGACGCACAGTAAGCGATCCACATGATATAAAGAAGAATGGGGTATATCAGACCAAGTCGCCTTCTCTGTGACTCCTTAGCACTCTATTCCACTACTGCTTGTTGTAAAAATTGGGCACTTTAAGAACCTGGAATCTTCAATGTTATAGCCTTCACTATTTTGTTTATTTTTATGGCTGATTGCTGTACTTTTAGATTGGAAGTAAAATTTTAGTTACTTTATTTAGCTTAATTTATACTAGATCCCTATATGCATATGAAATACAGCCAAATACAGCCATTATGTCATACAACATTTAATAGCAATTCAAACCCCTATGTAAACTGCACAGTACATATTTGCATATAGCATAGCTTGATGATGATAATATGACATATGAAATATATATATATATAGTACATACTATTATCTAAATACTTGAAAATCCAGCAAGATAGCCAGGGGCACTTACTTAGATCCAGGCATGTGATCGTCTTATAGTTGTTATCCATGGCCTCCTTGCTTCTAAAAATCAACATTAAAAATTATTCTAATGAGCCTGAAGGCCTCCAGATCCCTCACCCCCCCTCCCGTGCTGCAGATTAACAAGCTGTTACACTGTCTCCCCCCACCCTCTTTCAGCACTCACAGAACGTAACAGTCTATGAATCTGCAGCACACAGGGGCTCTTGTTACACCGCCAGGAGGATAGAAAAGAAAATCCATAGTCCAGACAAACTGCAAATATGGGTTCCTTTATTGAGTGACCACAGTGACATGTACCCATGGCCAACGCTTTTCAGATGGTCTTTCCATCCTTAGTCATGGCCTGGAGATGTTCAGGATTATTAGAATAATTGTAAAAGTTGATTTTAGAAGGAAGGAGGCCATGGATAACAAATACAAGAAGATTATCACAGCCACGGTGCCTGGATCTATGAGCAAGTGTCCCTGGTTTATCATGATGGATTTTGATGGCAGATTTCCTTTAAATATAGTGGTTGCAGCCTTGCAGCGCTGAGGACCCAGGGTCAACATCTGCAAAGAGTTTGTATGTTCTCTCCGTGTTTGTGTGGGTTCCTCTGGGTCCTCCAGTTTCCTCCCACACTCCAAAAAACATACTGGTAGGTAGATTAGATTGTGTAGTCACTACATAAATTAAGGGATTATTATTAATAACTTAGATGACAGAATTTGCCTCTGTACACTATTTAATGGCATATTGGTAGAAAGAAGTGAGTGCTGCGGCGCTACCTCATCTCCTGTTTTGCATGTTCAGACCATATGTACATTGGACCATTTGACATCCCTCACCATACCATGAATGTGCCCACTAGAAGGCATGGGGCCGTGAGCTGACCACAATTTGTGCAACTGGCTCATGGCATGAAGTCTAAATGTAATAACAGTTCACTGCTGTGTACAGCCTGACTACATGTAAGATACATCATCACCCACCATCAATCATATGCATCTAGCTAATGCAGATTGTTAAGAATTTTGATGAAATGTTACATTACATAATATCTGGCTGCATTTCACATACAAGTAAAGCTTTCAGTAGCGATAAAGCCTATGACAGGTTCTAAGTAATGCAATAAATGATAATGATAAACACTTTCCTATGAGCTATTTGCGTCCGGGTGATCTTCTAGCACTGGGCTCCGTTAATTCTGAAACAAATCACCTATAAATAGAATCTCGTTGTCTGCTCTTGTTAATGTCACCCAAGTATTTGTATCCTATGTGACAAGGTGGATGCTTTAGAAGACGAGTCAGAATTGCCCCAGAGCTTGCATCTTAGCTCCCGCTCGGGAAAATGCTAAGCATTTCTGTTATCCTATACATACATTTAGACATGATTATTCCCCCCTGCCCAAGCTTCTTATCAGGGTTGTTTTGGTAGCAAGCAGGAATTTGTGGTTTTCTTCATAGCGACCACAAATAAACCAAATATGACAGAATGGCTGCTTGTTATAAATAGTCATTCCGGTGTACAGTTATATTAGGAGGTAGCTTGGATGGCATGATAATACCTAAGAGACTAATCTTAGACGTGCAATGGCATGAGATGAAAATAATTGTCTAAGAATAGCTGACCCAGGGGAGCCAGCTCGCTAAAGATATCCATAGACATAAGCTGCTTACGCTTTCATTTATTTAAGAATAATCTTTAACAAGCTTTCCTTGAAAAGAATTTGTCGTTTTCCATTCAGCGAACAATATTGATTCGTTGCTTCCATGTTCTTTTCTCAGGCCGTAGGTATTTGTAAATGTCAAGCTCCTGCAGAACAGTGGTTAGCGATACATAATTAATGAAATTCTGTGGAGATTAATGAGCTGGTGGTTTTAATTGCAAGGTTCAAACATCCATTGTTGGGCATGACTCTTGGCTGGCATTGTTACCCCCACGTCCTAAGTATTAAACAAGACGTCATAATACTAGAGCATACTGCAGCACACAGTTATCATGTTTTTTATGTTATTAGCATGTTATTGATGATACCTGCTTTGATATTGACAACTTTGGTCAGTTGGTACGACAAATCAATGACCATGATAATTACTACTGTGCTTTAGATGATTTACCATTCTTACAAACACAATAAGGAATTTGCTTACATTTTACATTATTGTTCTTTGTGGTTTGGGACATGTGTTAGGCTGCCTTCACACATTGGGGGGAATTCATTAAGACTGGTGTTTAGATTACCAGTTTTAAAATCCCCCCCGCCGGCCGTCCTGTGATTGTAGGACTACACCCTCTTAGTATATACAGGCATAAACTCCGCCAGTCTCGACGTGCAGACCAGATCTGAACTGGCAAACTTTTTTTCTGTAGTCTCCTCCAGTTTTCCCATGGAGACTATAGTAAATGTGCCCAGCTTGGCTCACTGTCCACCCATCCCGATCCCCGCCTGACATACCCATACAGGTAGGAGAAAGCAAAAAAATGGTGAGGAGGGGGGGATTTATGTGCCTTCTTGAGGCAGTTTTCTGGCCATAATGAATGTCCCCAATTGCGTTTGAATTGCATTTTGAAGCACAATTCAAATGCAATATGGAAGGGCAAGAACCAATCTCATATTTGTTTTTGATGCAATTGCTAACAAACACCACGTTTTGCATCGTTTACATGCTAAATTTTTGGTGCTCATTATCAATCGCACGTATTTCAGTGGAAACGCCTATTCAATTGGGCCAAGACCCTTCCCTATGCTCAAAACACAATTCAAATGTATCATGTGAACGTAGCCTTAGTTGCTCCTGGTAGCTTCACTTTCCAGTTACATTGCTTAAGTAAGGAAATCTGCTATAAAAAGGATAGCTTCAATCACTAGGTAGAATCAATCACTAAACATTTAATGAAAGGTCCATTTACACAGGCAGGGCTATATCAATGCATTAAACATCCTTTGCTTGCGTCAGTCTGTTACATCAACTACAATAAATACTCAGATTGTCCTCCCTCACTACAGTTACACTTACTGCCGGCAGAACATCCCTGTTGGCACAGGGATCATTGAACATATTTTACACTACATTACAGATAAAATCAACCAAAGAAACAAACATTCATTCTCATGGGACAAGATTGGCCTCATAATGTCCCTTCCAAGAGGATTTGTTGTGGTCCATACATATTAGATAGCTGTTCGAAAGAGCCTTTATTTGACTCTTGTTCATCCCACAACTTTTTTCTCCCAATCACCCCCCAAAGACAGGTGTTCTCAAATAAGGCAAGATGAAAGATGCATATGGACACCTCAGGAGTGTGGCTTATCTATAGCCAAGAACAAAAGGACAGCCATAATAAAGTCCAACTGTCTAAGCTTTATCTCCTCCGACACATTCTAGCAGTAATGGTAGTTAGTAATCTAATGTGAATTGCTGGCTTACATGATTAGGCTCATTGATTATAAAATTGGGTGAGTTAAAGGGGTTCTCCAGTCTTAGCAAGTTAGGCCCTATCTACAGGATTGGTGGGGTTCTAAGTGATGGAATCATGAGAACAGACTCCTATCCTGTTGCTGTGACTAGTGGAGCCCTTTAAGGAGCGACTTGGACTGGACTAGGTATACAGCTGAATTACTTAAAGGAGTCGGTCACTTTACCTGTTTTTTTGTAATTTTTGTGTAAGTGTCGTGGGCAGGATATTAGGTAATTTACCAACATACATCTATTAAAAGTTCTGCACCTCCCTCCTGATATGAAGTGAAGTCTCCTGTTTTTTTACCTCATGAGCCAGACATTTCTGTCCATAAAATGGCTGCTGATGGAGGGTCATGTGATCTCTATCAGTCCATGGACAATCACTCCGCCAGGTACTTATGATAGTATTCATGAATATAAGATTAAGGTCCTGGCAAGGTGATTATTCAAGGACAGTTAGAGATCACATAGAATGTCTGGTTTATGAGGCAAAAGAACAGGAAGCTTCACTTTATATATCAAGAAAGAAGAGCAGTACTTTCAATAGATGTGTATTGGTAATTACCTCATATCCTGTCCCCCTAACTTAAACAATCATTACAAAAAACATGAGGTAAAGTGGCCAACCTCTTTAATTCAGGATACGTACCTTATTCATAGCTATAACATTGCGGTCCTTCATAGATGAAATTCAATTCCCAGAAACTTCTATATCGAAGGACTTTCAACATCTTGGCTATGATACAGCACAGAAGATCTAGTGTTACGGTCTACAGATTCTTCACAGTCTTATGGGCTTATTACATTGAAAGATTTTCTGGCCAATGAGGCACCCATTCACAAAAGGCCATAGAAAGCTTGGTTCTAGGAGATTGAGATTCAAGCACCACTATTATACCTAAGCAAAGGACCCGAAGAGTAGTTTTACTCTCACACTTCTCTATAACCACCAAAATGCACAACCGGCTGGTACTACAGAGAAGATCTGAGCACCATGTTCAATATCATAGGTCATTTAGCTACAACATGCCTCATATAGTCACCGTTCTATTCCTTCCTTGGGCCCTTGGCTATTGCTGGCCCAGAAACTTCTGAAGCTTCATGTCCAGCCCTGAAAGGTAAATGTTTTTTTACCGAAGGATATGGATGGGAACTGGCGAATAACCCCACTTATTGACTCAATGGGGAAGAATTATTAGAATTGTCTGAAGTAAAACTTTTCTAGTTGCCCATGGAAACCAAACAGAGCTCAGATTTAATTTTATAAACAGCTGTGGGAAAATGAAAGCTGAGCTCTGATTGGTTGTCATGGCCAACTAGAACATTTCTGCTCTCAGACATTTCTGATAAATCTTGCCCCAATATTCCAATTCTTCACCTTTCATATTGCATTTCTTATGTGTTACATGACTGTGATTATAACAAAAGAGCCAACGTTACAACAATGAAAGCAAAAACTACAGGAAATGCCACCACAGACTTACATTCTAGTATTACAATTAACACAAAATGAAGAAAAATCCAAAGTAAAAGAAACTGACATCTCATTGTATTATATGATACCGTAACCTAAAATAGTAACTTTATTTAAAAAAAAATGATGATTGCAAAGAACAGTATGAGAATGAGTAAGCACAGAAGGGGCAATTGTTTTCTTTTGTTTGGCAGAAGGTTAGCAACCCAGAAATTCTGTAGAACCCACAATGAGTGGCAGCTGATAAACAGACAAATTTATATCAATTAGTTTTTTTCTTTATAAACCCAAAATCCTACTCATATCAATTCAATATAAGATAATAGAAGCTGAGGGTGGATTATTAACTGTGGTATATGCCAGAGATGTTGTATGTATCAATGGGGCTTTCTGGACTTGAATATTTATGGCGACCTTACTGATCAATGAAGTGGCAGTGAGAAAATCAGGTAATAGTGTTCCTAAAATATGCATCTTTATCTACGTACAGTAAATAAGGGGTAGGAATAGGTCATCAGCGACAGTGACGCCATTCTAGGCATGTGCCTAGTTATGTAATGTGCAATCACTGAGTTCTTCAGTTGCTAGTAGTACAGACTTGTACCATGTTGGCCATAAAGACCAAAAGACGTAGTCATAAGGATGTATTAGATTATAGATTTATCTGTGTAACATAGGTGCACAGGTGTATATGTATGGTTTGCATTCTAAGGCCCGTTCCACACTTGCGAGTGTGATGCGATGAACTCGCATCACACTTGCAACGCATGCAGCCGGAATCGCACGGCCCGAACGCTTCACACCAGGAGTGAACTCAGCATGTCAGTTCACTCCCGGTGTGCAGTGTTCGGGCCGTGCGATCCCAGCTGCATGCGTTGCGAGTGTGATGCGAGTTCATCGCATCACACTCGCAAGTGTGGAACGGGCCTAAGTGTATAGGTCACTGTAATACATGTTAGTATGGTTGTGACAATGTAAAACTGACACTAAATCTATCAGGTTAGGGTCACATCAGGGTTGTAGAGCAGTAAAACTGAGGAGATGATTCAGCCTGTGATTCTGTGTTCTTATTACTAGTAATAGAGAGGAGAGCTCAGCATTATGGGAAGTGAGGTAAGCAGCTCTGGCCTCAGTCTCCATAGCCTATGTCACAACCAGGAAGTGTCCACCCCCTGAAGCTGATTTTATAGGAAGGGCTGATAGATAAACCAAGCTGGACCAGGCTGTAAATAAGCTAGCAACATGATATAGGTAAAATTGAAAATGTTGTCAAAGGTTCTCTCTTGCTGTTCTAAAATTAATTTTGACCATGTGACTATAGAAACAGGCCCAGCATATCACCAAATCGTTTTTTTACCTCTAAGGCTCTGTTCATGTTATTGTCATTGCATATGCGGAGATGGAGCCATAGATAGATACTTTAGGACAAAGTACAACGTTTAAACTGTAGCTGTCACGAAAACTACCAAAACCTTGGTATAAAATGTAAAAGGCTCCTATCAACATAGTTTAGTTATTTTGGCAAAACCACAAAATCTGCAGTTGTATTTCACTTCTCACTATAGAAACACAAAAAAACAGAACTACATAAAATAGGGAAGTTGTACATCACTATAATAAGAATATTACTATAAATACTATACATGCAAACTAAAAGGGATTGCATGTGCTCAGCGTACTACCCAAGTCTTGTACATAGCTTACTCAATGCTTAAGAGGAAGTTATCCAGACACCAGTATGTACTTCAGACATCAGTATCTACAAATATGTGGACACTAAAAATATGTGCACCCACTCAGAGCTCATACCTACCAATGATAGATATGTAAAAAGTCACCACTTCTGCATTAACTTCAACACAATGCCTTATATAAAGCATAAAATATTAGGCATAATCAGTGTAAAATATGAAAAAATGCTAAAGAAAAGGACAAATAATAAACTAGAAAGATTAAATTACCTATTTAAATAAATCATAACTAAAGTAAGAGCTTGTACTCCTTAAAGGAAACCTACCATCTCGGATCTGCCTATTAAGGAAGATCCGGTGGCAGGTTCAACTAATGAATGACATGGGAGCCCTTTTTAGGGCTAATCCTTGAGTGGTCTGTAACTTTATAAAGGTATGCAGATACTGAAAAAACTGGATGTGTACAAAAGAAATAATCTAAAATTATATCTGATGTAGCTTAAAGGGGTTGTCCAGCTAATATAAAAACAATGTTAGCATTTATTTAAAAAAGTTATACCATTTTTTAAAATATATTTTCTGTGTCAATGGTTTTCTGAATCTCTGCTTGCTGTCGTGCCAATGTCATGACAATCAGAGGTGCACCATCCATGAGGCAAGTTGAGCCTCTCACCTCAGGCAGCAGTACCTGCAGCAAGATGGGGGGGAAGCCTCAGGGGTGCCATTACCAGCTGCAAAGAAGTACCTGACACTAGTGTCTCTTCACTCCCTATGTCAGCATGGGTTTGAAACACTTAATGCAGAACCCATTTACTGGAAAAACTTACCGGATATACTAATACTGGATATGGGCAGAGTGGGTTGCCATCTATAGCTCACCTCAAAATGTTTGGGTTCACCCATGCATGCATTGGAAGCTTTATTGTTTCTTGTGAATGAAAAACGGTCCATAATAATGTGCTGACGATGTCAAACAGGTGCTCTGATTACTGTAATGAGCCTTGCACCTGTGTGACGTCACATGACCAGGGACAGATTTCTACACACAGGGAGGAAATTTAGGACTTTTCTTTTAACAAACAATAGCATGAAAATGGACAACCCCTTCAATTGATAATATTTAAAAATCAACCATCCTACAATCAAAACTGTAAGACTGTAATAGTATATTTTTTTTCTTACAATATCTTATTGTTCATGTTTTTAGACAGGATAAAGTTGCGTGGTATGTCGCTCATTTTTACCTCTCCTCAGTGTAGGTGTTTCTAGTTATATGAATCCTAGATTACAGATTCTAACCTCCCCACAGATAGGGAAAGCCTTTTCAGTAAAAAATTGAAGAAGGCAAAGCAGTAATTATGGGAGCAGCATTAGGAATGTATGTTGTGTGTGTCAAATGTTAGGAGGCTTCTCTCTGTAAAAACACGACACCCTATCTATTCCAAATACGATTTCTCAATTAAACCTATTAAAACTATAACCTTTAGTCTCACACGTCTTTCATAACAAGTATGTCTGCCAAAACCGAGATAATCTATGCATATTTATATTTGTATGCATGTTGCAATCAAACGGTTTATGCCCCGTTTTCCCTCGTCCCAATTCATGAGTTGGGAGGCCATTTAATGAATATACAGATTCCCTTTTTAAGACATTTTTGTAGGTGTAAGAGCTGTAAGGTCTTCCATCTTGACAGACAACTTTTAATAAATGAGAGGTCGGCTTTAATATTGGGCTTTAGGATTGACATTCAGGCTAGATTCACACAAACAAGCCGATTCTTGGCCGTGAAAAATAGATATTAACATCTGTTTTTCACTCTCGATTTGCCACTTCGGCATTCATTTTTCCTTCTAAACTATAATACGAGTGTTGTGTTTATGTACTACAATTTTTTCTAATGTGAAAATGAAACATGGACATATTCAATCTACTGCAAACCTAAAGATAAGAACTACTTACAATATACCTGTAACTAAAGTATAAATTGGACTACAACAAAATTGCCTCTAGTCTCAAAAGCTTAATGCGTTTTACTCTCTATCCAGAAGCAAAATTAAAAAAAATGTCTAAAAAAATTATTTTTGATGCCCATAGCATCCAAGCACATCTTTCCTTTTGTATTGTGAAAAATAAAGACTTTGATGAGATTGGGTATTACTGGCAATGGAGACAGCTGGAAATGTGCATTCAATGTATATGTCATGTCAGAGCGCAGTATATGTGCACCTGCCATGAGATGAGTTGAGCCTCTTGCCTCAGGCAGCACTGTTTGCAGCTAGATAGGGGGACGCATCGGGGTCACAGTTATCTTCTATAACAGATACATCACTTAAAATAGTTTCACTTCATACCTGATGTCAGCGATGCTGCATGAAGAAGCCACTTACTAAAAAATAACCTGATATATTACTACTGTTTGGAGTAGATGGGGCACCATTCTATCCCATTAGACAGCAGAGAGTTTAGGTTCAACATTGTATATAGGCTTGTGTCGTGGCATACAACGGCTTATACGACAGAGATCAGAGGCTTCTAGGGCAAGGCAATGGCTGTGAATTTTTGTATTTGGTCTCTATTATCTCTACTAATGGTTATTTGTACATGTTTTACATGGACATCAAGTAAAGTGTTACAAGTAATAATAATTGCTATGCATACTTAATGGTCTATGATTGACAAAAAAAAAGCGGCCCCTGTCTATACTTAGACAACAAGTATAATAACACTATTCTTTCAACTACAGATTCTTCCATATATTTATCAATGAAGAAATCAACACTGAGATAGATGAGTAAAAAAACTAATATGTCAAGACGCCATGACTGCAGAGGCTAGCGATACATATACCAGTACTGGTAGGGTACATGTTAAAGGTAAGTTGCTCTAAGAAAGTTTCTAGAAGTAATTTAAGAAACTTTTGCACCAGAGAAATTTCCAATAAATCCAAAACCCAAAGAATTTTATGAAAAAACCAAGAGCAGATGCTGCAGGACCTTTGGCATATAGTTTCTCCATCCCCGTAAATATACAGTATATATTAAGGTCATCTGAAAATCTATACTATTTATTTTAATATTTTTGGAGATGGAAGATGCCCTGCAACATTGACACTGCTCAGTTTCAGGGAACTGGGGGAATATGTCTACAATCCAGACCTATACGTATAAATATTCTAGAATCAACATTTTGGCGTATTTGGCATATGTTTGTGTTCTAGTAAAGGTGAGTAAGACAGCGCCAAACAATCAAACGATTGTATAAGGCCACTATGATCGTGATACATAGCAGTACATGGTATAACTGACATGTTATCGACCCCTCCGTGACAATTCACCCCCAGAAATACGGCTCCATCTGCAAAATGGAAAGTCCACAATAAGGGATTCTCAGAGAAATCACGTTTTTTGTTAGTCGTTCCCCACATCTCATGTAAGTGCAGAGTATTTTTTCTGAACAAATATCATATTAGCTCACAATGTAATACAGTTGGGTGACTGACACATATGAACTCATAGTAATAATAATAAAATGTATACATCACACAAATCATACAGCGATTGTGAAGCGGAGAGCTCCCGCAACTCTTGCTTTAGTCATAAGTATCTATCAATGCTGGTAATAAGGCTGCATGCACTTCAATAACGTATTATTATGGACTGGTGGAATAGGACTCATGCCGGGTATAATAAGTAGAAATTTATCTTTAAGAGCGACTATGAAGTGGAACTATTACAGAGGGCGCTGCCTATACTACAGTGAAGACCACCGCTATGAGAAGATTTCTACCACTTCCTGTGACCACTCTTCAATGCAGTTATGTTTGGTCATATAAAAGGATATTAACTGTATTTTCTATATATAATCTTCATCCAAATAAAAAAAGAAATGTACACACCGATAAAGTGGTAACTTGAACCTACCTGCAGTCTTTCTAGGGTCAAAAACTGAATCCTTACTAATAGTCTATGCAAAGTATTAGTAGGCCTAGAGTAACAATCACAGTCAAGTGGTTGTCTCACAGAGAAACTTACCTATTAGTAGCATAGTTATTATTGCTTTCTATTGCAAGAGGCAGACTGATATTCATATTAAGTATCAGATCAGTATGTACAGACGTAGCAGAGACGAGCTGTCACCTATAGGCAACACTGTTTGAACTCTGGTATACCCCGGACGGTCTACCTGCAATTCTTGGGAAATGACAGATATGACCGGATGATGATATATATATATATATATATATATTTAAAACCTGTGCTTTATCTGAAGACAACAGAGAATTTGCATAACATACATTATGCAACACATATATTATATATAACGTTACGCAAATGTATACATTTATGCTTATATAACTATATGTACAGTTTTAAACACACATATATATATATATATATGCACATAAATAAATATATATATATATATATATATATATATATATATATATGGTATATTCAAATATGTATATGCATACTGTATATTCAATATTTATAGTCAATCTGATAAATTGTACAGAGCTAGTCATATCACATAGAATAAGAAATGCCGCGTTGAAATAAATATACATTTGAGTGTCAAAAATCATGAGAAATGACAAATCCTCCATAAATGTCAGGTAATAATAAGTTAGGCGATGCCGGGTGTTATCATTGTAAGAGCATGCAGCAATGTCTCCTTACCTGGGCTGATCATACTATGCATTCTGTGCTGTGCCAGGAGCTTGTCACGACCAGATACCCCATCTGAGGAAAAACATGATTCACTCTCATAAATTGTCTGCAGCATATTCCAGTCACTGTGTGTAGTTCAGACACATGAAAGCTTCATCACTCTTCTGCATGGAAGCGACCCCTCAGCAGTGTTAACTCCTCCACAGGGGGAGGGGGAGGCTCTCATACACTTTGACAATTATTCCATTTTTATACACATATTTACAGGGCTAACTACCCTTATGGATAGGAGCTGTCAGAGGCGAGGAGATGCCTGCTATCACAGCCACTGCTTGTCCTCAGAGCAGGTGCAACAGGAGGCTTCAGCCTCAGGGCGTTCTCTTCCTCAGTAATGAAAGGCAGCATGAAATAAGAGGATGAAAGCGTGAAAATAAAGCTGAGGAAGGAGAAATCTGTCCGCTATATAGAGAGAGGAACAATGACACAGCCAGCAGCACCCTAAGGAAGTGTCCTGTATCTATGTGTCTTCCTCCCTGCCTGTGCTTCCTCTCCCTCACCCGCTCTCTCTCGCTCTGCCTGGCTCTACAGTTAAAGTTGGCTAAAGCTGGTGATAACTCATTTGCATGTGAATCAACAACAGCGTGGCCTACAGGGTCCAAAAATAGAACAATGGCCAGCCCGAGCCAAAAATAGGTCAAGCAGGGCCGAGTGATCGGAGCCTACATTAATGTATTTAAAAATATCCCAGCAAACACAGCTGTCCGGTCCCTGTCTTAGGAGGAACACAGCCAGTCCTCTAGGGTTCACAGTAATCATTAACATTTTACAAGCAAATAATCCTACTAGTCAGACCAGAACGGCGATTACTAACATAGAGTACATCTATATATAGCTATATGTAAAATATAGCTACAGCTCCTAGGCCTCAAGCACTATACCAGGTCCCCAAAACTACCGGGGGTGTTTATAGGACTCATGTGACATATATGATCACTGGCCCCTGGTGTCGGAGTTATGAAAGTGCATAAGTCATAGTCACACCTGAACCCAAGATAGTTGAGGGGCCTATAGGATGGTTCCAAGCAATACAGGCAGTCCCCGGGTTACGTACAAGATAGGTTCCATAGGTTTGTTTTTAAGTTGAATTTGTACGTAAGTCGAAACTGTATATTTTATAATTGTAGTTCAAGAAGAAAAAAATAATTGCCCCAGTGACAATTGGAGTTTCAAAATTTTTTGCTATAATGGGACCATGGATTATCAATAAATCTTCATTACAGACACCTTACAGCTGATCATTACAGTCTGGGACTATAGTAAAGCATCCAGAGAGCTTCACCTGAGGTCACAGGGGGCAGAGGGGTCCATCTTTAAGTCGGGGAGCGCCTGTATTATAAATGAAGAGGTAATGTGAACAATGAACATGATGAATGTTCAATATTAAACTTCACCCTTAGTTTACTTTATTGGCTTGATGTCATTTTTTTCATGCTGTCACTTTTTATACTGTTGTCAAAACCAAGAAGATCAGTTAAAAAAAGCAAAAAACACAAGGAATAGGAGAGTGCTGTAAGATCACGTGAACCCCTACTGATCTGCATGATCTGGATAGGCCATAACTATGGATTAGCAGACCCACTTAAGTTCAGGCCTAGTTGAGTTCAGCCAGACCCAAGCCACCGTTACCGTCCGGTAAATGTTGGTGCTCATGTGCCAGATAAATTTAAATGTCACCACTGACTTTTTGTTCCCTAGTCATAATTTGCAAACTTGGTCCAACCCCTTGAAGCAATACCAAAAGGTATTGTGTTGAGTCGAAGCACAACTCTCTTGTCCATAACCATTTTTTGTTGTACGAGCGCTGTCCGAGTCTACATTAGACAGCACTCATACAGAACTCTGACTCATTGATAGTATATTGTGCGCATCAGAAGTTCTTAATGGTCTGTTTATTTAATCCTATCTGGGAAGAATTCCCCATGCACTACTCTGATGTAAATTTGAAACTCAATCTATGGAAGTCAATGGGTGCATGGAAACAAAGGCACTCCCCATGGGTGCCAGCCCAACATTGTCAGTTCTTCACTTATCTGGTTCAAAATAGCCCAGAGCTTTAAAAATATGACAACTGGGAAGACACCAGTACTGCAGATATGGATGATAGCACTGGCAAATGTTTTGCACTCACCAAAATCGTATGATTTTACACTCAGTTTGTGGGCAATATGTAAATGTGCGATGTAGTGTACATTGGTTCCTTGGCTGCACCACTCAATAATCTTAAATTACTTTGGATTTATTGTAGACCACTATGAAAAACATTTTTTCCTAGATATTCTACAATTAAGTATGTTAATGTATATGGAATTTGTATTTACTGACTTATTTCTTCCCATGAACTTATTAGAAAATTCCACACACAGTAAGCTGAAAGGAATTTTAATTCTCAGTGGCATTCCTGACAGCAGACAGGTATTACATCAGATCCCGTGTTCACAGCACCATATATAACATGGGGTGCCCAAAATAGCAACAGTGCCCATGTTCACACAGATTTTGGATGTATATTCTCTGAATCAGAAGATTCTCATGTGCAGTTGGTGCAACTTTTTATAACATATAACACACTAAACACTTTAATAAAAGATTAATCTTAATGAATGGATTTAGCCAACATTCATCTACAGGAGCATAGAAGTATCAGTGAAAAATGGATAGCTTCAATATAAATTACCTTATATACTCGAGTATAAGCCTAGCTTTTCAACACAAAATTTGTGCTCAAAAACCCTAATTCGGCTTATACTCGAGTCAACTAAAAAATAAAGTCAAAACTCACCTTTCTGACGTCACCCATAGGTCCTCTTCTGTCTGAGACAGTCTAAGACAGAAGAGGACCTATGGGGGACGTCGGAAAAATGAGTACAGTGTAATTTTTTTTCCTACAACAGGGGCTGGGCAGGCTGTATGCTACAGGGGCTGAGCAGGCTGTATGCTACAGGGGCTGGCAGACTATATACTGGGAGGCTGTAACCAATGCATTTCCCACCCTCGGCTTATACTCGAATCAATAGGTTTTCCCAGTTTTTTGTGTTGAAATTAGGGGTTTCGGCTTATACTCGAGTATATACGGTATATTTTCCATTGGAACCAACTTAATGGGCGATCAATCATTGAAAATCAGACAAGGAAAAGACACTGGGGCAGATTTACTTACCCGGCCCATTCGCGATCCAGTGGCGCGTTCTCTGCGGAGGATTTGGGTCTTCCGGGGATTCACTAAGGTAGTGCACCCAATGTCCACCAGGTGTTTCACCAAGCTAGCCTGGGTGCAGGTAAGCACGTGTCAAGCAACATATTTTATTTTTTTTTAAACACAGCGGATTTTCCGAATCCATCTGGTTTTCTTACGGCCACGCCTCCGATTTCCGTCACATGCATGCCGGCGCCGATGCGCCACAATCCAAACACGTGCGGCAAAATCCCGTGGCAATTCAGCGAAAATCGGTGCAAATCGGAAATATTTGGATAGCCCGTCGGAAAACCGCAATTCGAGCCCTTAGTAAATGACCCCCACTGAGTTTAAGGCCAGTTGCCCATGAGCAAGCTGTTTACTGGACCAAACCCAGATGTACTGAACTGTACTCAGTTGTCAGTTCAGCAGTTGTAGGCTCAATTTAGTAAATCTGATATGTGTATTGAAAGAAACTTGCATTATGCAGGCCTGGCATTAGGGGGTGGCAAACTGAGCATTTGCCCAAGGCCCCCTGGACTTTTGTGGACAGAGAATGTATTGTTCCTTTAATACTCCTTGGTTGAATGACCAGGTGAAGATGCTAATCATCTATCTCCTGTCGATATATCTATCATCTATATGTCTAGTTATATATCTCCTATAATTTGTCTATGTCCTATCTATCTATCTATCTATCTATCTATCTATCTATCTATCTATCTATCTATCTATCTATCTATCTATCTATCTATCTATCTATCTTTTTATCTATCTATCTATATATTCTATCTATTATCTATCCATCTATCAATGGATCTTCTATTTCTCTTCTACTGTATCTATCTATCTTCTATCATCTATCTATAATAATGATAATAATTCCTTTATTTAGATAGCGCCAACATATTCTGCAGCGCTGCCCAGAGCTTGCCAATTAAGTCCCTGTCTCCATGGAGGCTAAGAATCTAATCACCCTACCAGTATGTTTTTGGAGTGTGGGAGGAAACCGGAGAACCCAGAGCAAACCCACGCAAACACAGAGAGAACATACAATATATAATATATATTATCATCTCCACACTGAAATCCCACTCCACTTGTCACATAAGTTGTCTTGAAACTTAAAAAACTTAAACATTTGAGAAATGGGATGCAAATAAATATGTAAATTTTTTTCTAGGATCATGGTTAAAACAAATACATGATTTCCTTACAAGATAAGGTTGTATGTATTTTACTAAAAAGCCTATAGTAATTCCCAGTAGGAAGTCTGCAAGAATGGGGCCCCCAAACAACAGAAGTCTGTCAGCAAGTCACAATACAAATTATGGGCTGTGTGCATAAACCATGGATGCAATGCTCCTCTCCCCCACACAAAATTGCATGCTAAGTATGTGACAAAAAACCTACGGTTAGAACATGTCATCATCTTGTCTCCTCACTCACAGGCAGTCACCTCTAATAAGGTACTGGCTACAATGAAACCAACGGGAGCACAATGTGCAGCGCAGGCCTCTGCTTGGGATTTGGCCTGGTAGAAAATCCTGTACAGTTTATGCTAATGTTCTGTTTACTCTCTAGGAAATTATATGACATGGAAAATGACTCACACTTGTTTATTGCAGGGATCTTTCAATCCTTAATGGCGTTTTAGCGGAAGCGTGAAAATCTGGCCAGCTTTTGGAGGAATAAATACGTAGATAATGTTTTATTTTATAAAAATGAAACTTTCAGAGGGTTTATACCTTAAAGAATATCTACCACAAGGATGAAGAAAGACTGTATGCAAATGAGTCTGAGGGGCTCCAGGGTCCATTGGAGCCCCTCAGGCTCATTTACATACAGTCTTTCTTCATCCTGGTGGTAGATGCCCTTTAACAAGTTGTGGTCTGAGAGTCATTAGCTGTGATCTTTTGTGGGATTCCACAGCATTTGTTAATTTCTCTACAATGCTATCAAGGAATAAATAATGCATTACAGATCCCAATGAGACAACAATTTCCTGAAAAATATTCCCCCAAATTACAAATATTTTCTCTCTTTTAAGAAAATACATAGGATTTGAATTGCCATCAATCAACAAGCAGCCATTTCTGTGCCATGCTACCTAGGCACCATCCCAGGCACCATCCTAGGCACCATCCCAGGCACCATCCTAGGCACCATCTTAACCTCCCCCATGTGTCCTGGAGCTCCCTCTTGTTCTCCTGCTTTAGGTTCATCTTACTCCTCCCTGCTGTGGCTCTCTGGAGTCTTCTGATGTCTTGTCCGTACTATGACCATCTGCTCCTCAGTAGCCAGGACACAACAACACACCTGTTTCTCAGCAAATGCCTACAAAACATCTTCTTTTGAGGCCCCTTCCCCCAACCTTCGACTGTCTTAAAAGAGAGTCAACATAATATCTGAAGCTGCCAAGGTATCCTCTGGTCTGCTCCCGTGGGCTTTGACTGGCTTATCTTCTGATCCTGTCTGCTACCCATCAGGACCTACTACTTGAATGCTGCCAACACTGTTTTGTCTACTGTTTAAGAAGTACGCTGCCTCAAAAGCGGGGGAGTAACTAGGAGAGGTTACGCCCCATAACAGACTTCTGAATAGGACCTCGACCCCTAAGAGAGAACACATATTTGTATTCTCACACATTGGGGCACATTTACTTACCCGTCTTGACGTGTTCCCCGAAAGTGTATTGTCTGACTGGAATGCACTCTGCTGCGATTCAATACGATTGTGCGCCCAATATCCTGCATATGTCGCTTCCCCGCTCAGGTCTGTCACCCTCTTCTTCCTGGTGCATGTAAGTGCATTGTCTTGTGACACAATTTGAAAGTTAAATCCCGCGCTCAGTCCGAATCAGTCGGATCGTCCAACAGCCCGCCCCTCCGATTTGTGTCGCATGGAAGCCAGCGCAGCTGCGTCAAAATCCGATTGTGTTCAGCACAATCCCCTGTATTGACAATGTCAATAGTTGCGCTTAGTGTATATATTGGGACCTTTCCCAAAGCATACACTGAGCATATCCTAAAAACACTTCACATGTATATAATAGTGCTCCATTCTTTAGTGTGTCAGGTTAAATGCCGCGGCCCCCTGACACTTCGGGCCCCATAGCAGCTGCTATGGCTGCTGCCACTGCCCCTGCTCAAAAGACTATGATTCCAGCAGACTGACATAGTAACTAATGCAGACTGATATTACTACTAAGTCACCTGTGACTAAAAAAGAGTACTCCTGAGTAGTGATTAGCGGACACCTTACAATTTGTAGCTCAGATCCCACAAGAAAAACCCACAATCATAGCTGGCATTGTTTGCGGTTGTTAACTGTTTAAGTGTCACTGACTACGTTGGCAGTGGCATTCAAATAATTGCAGGCCATGCACTGCCATTTTGGGGAGTATTGAGCCACCAACATGCTTGTGCTGGTGCAGCGCTGCCCCAGCGATTAAAATGCCACTGGCTACTTCAGCTCAACTGCCTTGACTTTGCCTGCGGCATTTAAAGAATTAATCCCCACAATTGGCACCAGAATCGATCATGGGCCTTAACGTCTGGGCAGTTGAGCCGAACTCGGTCCCTGTCCCGAACTTCTTTGAACCAATTCTTTTCGGTTTGGGGCAACTCTACACTACTTCAGAGGTCAAAGCAATCTGAGGACAACCTGCAGATCCCTGTCCAGGGGTTAAATGATGAATTCCGCTAAACTATGTTCCTGGGTTTAGACCTAAGGCACATCAGGTGCAACTCAGTAGGTCATCACATGACTTGATATCCCTTGAGACAGAACTGCTGGATTGTATTGTACCTATAGCTCTACAACATCAGCCCTTTTGTAGTAAAGAGGGTGTGGCAGTATAGTTCCATGTTGGATGTTGCTAACAGTGTCAATGAAAATGACTGAAGAGCAATGACATTACAGAGTAATAGTAAGAATATCATATTTGCTTAAAGAAGGTTTTCTAATTAATAAATATTTTCATTATACTTGATATCCTTAATACCTTATATACTCGAGTATAAGCCTAGTTTTTCGCCACAAAAAATGTGCTGAAAACCCCAAACTCGGCTTATACTCGAGTCAAAATAATAAATATATCTAAACTCACCTTTCCGGCGACCCCTGTATATCTTCTGTGCGATCTGTCCGGCAGCGGCGGCAGGCTATATACACTGGGGCAGGGTCTGGCAGGCTATATACACTGGGGCAGGGGCTGGCAGGCTATATACACTGGGGCAGGGTCTGGCAGGCTATATACACTGGGGCAGGGTCTGGCAGGCTATATACTGGGGAGGCTGTGACCAATGCATTTCCCACCCTCGGCTTATACTCGAGTCAATAGGTTTTCTCAGTATTTTGTGGTAAAATTAGGGGCCTCGGCTTATACTCGGGTCGGCTTATACTCGAGTATATACGGTAAATTAATAGATAATTAATATTTTCCTTAGTTAGTTAGTTTTCTAGCACTGTATTTCATCCCATTCTCAGTTTATATGTATAGAGCATGTGCTCTACAACTAAAATTGTAGCCATGATGTCATGAGGCAGTGCTGGACCTCTACAGATACTGATAGGTCTGTAGCCCATGTTTCTGTTTGCATAGTTTTTTCTAGTTTTTATTGTATAAACTAAATAACAACATAAAAGGAGCAAATTGAAACTCTCTGGTACTGGAATAAAAAATAATAACAGGACCAATCAATAGAGGAACGATGCCTAAAGGAAATCTCACATCAAAATACAGCACAATAGATCCAGGCACTGTAACTTTGGTAACCTTCTTATATGTGTTCCTTCTAAAATAAACTGTTATAATTATGCTAATGGGTATAAGGGGCTCTGGTTGGTGCTATCAGAGCCCCTCAGATTTACCGGCTGCTTACAATGAGCAGAACATGTTTCACCCATCTCCTTGCTCTCTTCTTCCTCCCTCTCCCTGTGTAATCTAGCAGCAGCAGGAAGTGCAAGGGAAGGGGAGACCTGCTCTGCTCATTGTAACAGCCTGTGAAACACCCACCAGAGCTCTTAAGGCTCATTAGTATCATTTTAAAATTGTATATTAAAACGAAGGAGACCATGGATAACAAATATAAGAAGTTTACAGCAGTCGAAGTGCCTGGATCTATGAATAAGTGTCCCTGGTTTATCATGATGGATTTTGATGGTAGATTTTCTTTAAAGGGAACCTGTCAGCAGAAAGTGACCTAATAAACCACTACCAGTATGTTGCCAATCAGATAATCACCTTCCAGATTGTGTTTCTTTCATGACCCAGTGTGGTGGTCTCATCAAAAAAATTTAAACTGGTTGAATAAAGTCAAGGAGGTGGAGATTTTAACACTGTAGTCAACCTCTCTCTTCCTTAGAAAGCCCCTTCACTGTAATTGCTGGTCCTGCATATAAAGACATCACTAACCAGATCTCCTGAAGTCCAATGCATGATGTCATTCAAAGAGGAGAAGGCTTTCAGAGCTCTCCACCTTGACTTTATACAACTAATTTACATTGTTACGCTGTTTGACAATATACTGGTATTGGTATATTAGGCCAATTGCTGATGACAGGTTCTCTTTAATAAGAAAGGTGCTACAAAACTGCAATGAAGAAGAATGGGAGTTATAAATGGGAGCTATGGCCAAGGTGTGTGTTTTGTACGCCCAAGGACAAATACAATAGATGTAGATGGAGGGGATAAACTCTTTTACTGCCCTGAATTATCACTCTTTGCACGGTTTGGGATTAAATTTATTTTTTGTTAACAGATGTTTTCTATACCTGAAGAAGTGTTTTTTATATATTGTGGTAGCGTTATCAATGTTATCAGTTGTCCATTGCACATGCTGATTACTTCAGGCTGCTTATATCGAGTGTTGAAGATGAATGTATAAATTACTATTCCCATTATAACAAAACTAAAAGATGTAGTAAAGGTCTTCAACTTTAACCCTTTGCCGCCGAAGCCACTTTTCAATTTCCTGACACAGCCCATTTTTTCAAATCTACCATGTGTCACTAGAAGTGGTTATAACTTCAGAACGCTTTACCTTATCCAAGTGATTTTGAGATTGTATTCTCATGACAAATTGTACTTCATGAAAACTTTGGTCATATGTTTGCTGTTTATTTAGGGGGGAAAAAACTATATTTGCCAAATGTAAAAATGTTCAATTTTCAAAATTAAAATGTTAACATTTTTTCGAGACATACCTTATATACTCGAGTATAAGCCTAGTTTTTCAGCTCAAAAAATGTGCTGAAAAACCCAAACTCGGCTTATACTCGAGTCCAAAAAAATAAATATATCTAAACTCACCTTTCCGGTGACCCCTGTATATCTTCTGTGCGATCTGTCCGGCAGCGGCGGCTGGCTATATACACTGGGGCAGGGTCTGGCAGGCTATATACACTGGGGCAGGGTCTGGCAGGCTATATACACGGGGGCAGGGTCTGGCAGGCTATATACACTGGGGCAGGGTCTGGCAGGCTATATACACTGGGGCAGGGGCTGGCAGGCTATATACACTGGGGCAGGGGCTGGCAGGCTATATACACTGGGGCAGGGTCTGGCAGGCTATATACACTGGGGCAGGGTCTGGCAGGCTATATACACTGGGGCAGGGTCTGGCAGGCTATATACACTGGGGCAGGGGCTTGCAGGCTATATACACTGGGGCAGGGTCTGGCAGGCTATATACATTGGGGCAGGGGCTGGCAGGCTATATACACTGGGGCAGGGTCTGGCAGGCTATATACACTGGGGCAGGGTCTGGCAGGCTATATACACTGGGGCAGGGTCTGACAGGCTATATACACTGGGGCAGGGTCTGGCAGGCTATATACACTGGGGCAGGGGCCGGCTGGCTACATACACTGGGGCAGAGCCTGGCTGGCTATATACTGGGGAGGCTGTGACCAATGCATTTTCCACCCTCGGCTTATACTCGAGTCAATAGGTTTTCCCAGTATTTTGTGGTAAAATTAGTGGCCTCGGCTTATACTCGGGTCGGCTTATACTCGAGTATATACGGTAGTCATAACAGCAAAATAACTAATCAACATTTACCAAATGTCTGCTTTATGTTGACATGGCTTTTTATACGTCCTCTCATTTTTGTAGGATGTTATATTTTTTGGTTGACAGAGCTGATTTAGGGCTTGTTTTTTAGTCTCTGTCACTGAACATCTCTGTCATTGAACATCTCTGTCTATGACCAACTCTGTCCGGGACTGTCTTTGACCGTCTCTGTCTCCAACTGTCTCTGCCTCTGACTGTCTTTGTCTTCGAATCTCTGTCTGTCTCTGACTGTTTCTGTCTTTGACTGTCTCTGTCTCTGGTTGTCTCTGGCTATCTCTGTCTCTAACTGACTCTGACTGTTTCTGTCTCTTAGTGTCTCTGACTGTCGCTGTTGTCTCTGATTGTCTCTGTTTCTGATTGTCTCTGACTGTCTCTGTCTCTGACTGACTCTAACTGTTTCTGTCTCTGAGTGTTTCTGACTGTCTCTGTCTTCGATTGTCTCTGAGTGTCTCTTACTGTCTGTATATCTGTGACTATCTCTGACTCCAAGTGTATCTGTCTCCAACTGTCTCTGTTTCAGCCTCTGACTATCTCTGTCTGTCTTTGACTCCGGTTTTCTATGACTGTCTCTGACTGTCTCTATCGGTCTCTGACTGTCTCTGCTGTCGCGGACTGTGTCGGACTGTCTCGGACTGTCTTCAACCTTTCTGTCTCTGAGTGTCTCTGACTGTCTCTGACTGTCCCTGTCTCTAATTGTCTCTCTCTCTGACTGTCTCTTTCACTGACTGTCTCAGACTGTCTTCAACCTTTCTGTCTCTGACTATCTCTGTCTCCAACTGACTGTGACTGTCCCTGAACGTCTGCATTTGTCTATGATTGTCTCTGTCTCCGATTATCGCTGACTATCTTTGTTTCTGACTGTCACTTTGTCTGTGCAGAGATTTAGCAGATGAGAGCAGAACTGTTTTAGTTGCCAATGACAAAGGGTCCAGTATATGGTGGTTAATATGTGTATTTTGGAAAGTGCAGGGTGAAAATTTTGGCTCAAACGTCTATGACGTTCCCTTAGTCACAGAGAAGGACTGTACAAAATTTGGTGACTGTAAATGCGACGGTGCAGATTCCTTTACTGGGCATACATACACACACATACACTCAGCTTTATATATTACATGTACATTTTTGGCTAGTGTTTTGTTTTTGTTTTTTTTACAACATTCACCGAGCAGGTCCAATAATGATTCCGATTTATTGTACAGATTGTTACGGAAGTGCCAATACCAAATATCTGTCTTTTTTGTGATTTTGTGGTTTTTTTTTTACCGTATATACTTGAGTATAAGCCAAGTATAACTAGTGTATACTCGAGTCTATTTTAAAAATTAACACTGTACTCACCTTTCCGACATCCCCCGTAGGTCCTCTTCTGCTTCAGATGCTCCGTCTGCCTCCTCGGTTCCTTTGGGTCATCTTCGGGTTCTTCTGCTCCTCTTTGGGTTGTTTCCCTCCTTTTCGGGTTCCCTCCCGAGGCCGGTGGCTCACAAACAATGACGTCAGCAAGCGGATGAATGCATTTTGTGTGCCAGCCGAGAGCAAAGACCCAAAGAGGAGTGCAACGACCCAAAGAGGAGGGGAAGAGGAGCGAAACGACCTAAAATGGGCCAAAAGGACCCGAGGAAGCACCAGAGCATCGGAAGCAGAAGAGAACCTACAGGGGACGTCAGAAAGGTGAGTACAGTGTTAATTTTTTTTTTATATGGGGGGCTAGGCAGGCTATGCACTACAGGGGGCTGGCAGGCTTTATACTAGGGGGCTGGCAGGCTATATACTACACGGGACTGACAGGCTAAATACTAAAGGCAGCTGACAGGCTATATACTACAGGGGCTGGAAGGCTATATACTACAGGGGCTGGAAGGCTATATACAACAAGGGCCTGGCAGGCTATATACTAGGAGGCTGGCAGGCCATATACCAGGGGGCTGGCAGGCTATGTACTACAGGGAGCTGGCAGGTTATATACTACAGGGGGCTGACAGGCTATATACTACAGGGGGCTGGCTATATACTAAAGGGGCTGGCAGGTTATATACTACAGGGGGCTGGCTGGCTATATACTAAAGGGGCTGGCAGGCTATATACTAGAAGGGCTGGCAGGCTATATACTAGAAGGGCTGGCAGGCTATATATTATAGGGGGCTGGCAGGCTATATACTACAGGGGTCTCGTAGGCTATATACTATAGCGGGCTGGCAGGCTAGATACTACAGGGGGCTCGCAGGCTATATACTACAGGGGGCTGGCAGACAATATACTACAGGAGCTGGCAGGCTATGTCCTACTGAGGGCTGGCTGTATACTACTGGGGGCTGGCCATATTCTACTGTTGGCTGGCTGCTATATACTACTGGGGGCTGGCTATACTCTAATGGGGGCTGGCTGGCTTTATTCTATTGTCAGCTGGCTGCTATATACTACTGGGGGCTGGCTGGCTATATACTGGAAGTCTGTAACTAATGCATTTCCCACCCTTGGCTTATAATCGAGTCACTAGGTTTTCCCAGTTTTTTGTGTTAAAATTAGGTTTATACTCGGGTCGGCTTATACTTGAGTATATACAGTACTTTATAAGATATGTATAGGTGTATAGGATGTTGGTGTTAAGGGGACTTTTACTTTATTTAATTTATTATTTTTATTTTAAAAAAACGTATTCATGTTTTAAACTTTTTTTCTTCAGGTTAGCTTGAACAAGCGATCCTCTGACCATGGGTGGTGTTATCATCCAGAAAATCAACTTTGAAGATGTTAAATGATTGTATAAAGTCATGGAAGGGGAGAATTTAGCTGTGAAGTCAAGCACTTTTTACCTCAAAATGCCAAATCTTCTGAGCTGGGCATCATGCAGCAGACTTCGGAGACCCGGTTCCTGAAGTCTCTGGATAGAGGTCTCTCAATTATAATGAAAGGGGCATTTTAGACGAGAGGAGCTAAATTCTCTAACTCCCTGACAATTCACTACCTATATCTAGAAGGTGGTAATCTAACAGCATAATGCTAGTGGTTTATTAGGTCAATGCTGACAGGTTCCCTTTAACCAACAAAGTAACTAACATATTGGGGCTCATTTACTTACCCGGTCCTGTCGCGATCCAGCAGCAAGTTCACCGACGGCGATTCACTAAGGTTGTGCGCCCGATGTCCACCAGGTGTTGCTGCTGCGCCGAGGTCTGCCGAGGTCCGCCGGAGTTCACCATCCTATTCCTGGTGCATGTAAGCGTGTGTCAAGGGACACATTTAAAAAAAAAAAATATTGCGGTTTTTCCAAATCCGTCGGGCTTTGCGGCGGCCATGCCCCCGATTTCTGTCGCGTGAAAGCCGGCGCTGATGCGCCACAATCCGATCGCGTGCGCCAAAATCCCGGGGCAATTCGCCACAAATCGTAAACATTTGGGAAACCAGGCGGAAAAAAGCGATTTGGACCCTTAGTAAATGTGCCCCATTGTTACTTTATCCTGGTCTTCTAGGTCACCTTGTATGTTATACCATCAAATTCTATTATTCATGTAATACTAATAGCATTCTAATTTATGAATGACCCACATATACCAGGTCACATTAGCACAATATTGCAGATACTCAAAAAATAAGAAAAAGTTTTTACTCTAGAAGTAAACTAGTGCCAAGTTGAGGGGAAAAAGTTATGTAAAAGTATAAGGTTTTATGTATGTAGGAATGGATGCTGCCTCCTGGGATTTTGCTTTAATATAAATATACATGTTCTCCTTCCAAAATAAGAATAGTAAATAGAGAAAAGGAACTGTCATCTATGTCAAGTCTAAAATATCACTGGAAGCTTTTGCTCATAAAGTGGTTTGAGTATCGCCCACGCACTGCCATCCTGGTAAGCTATTTTCGTTGCCTGCCTCTCGAGCTACGCTGCAGTTGGCTGATGCACTGTACGCTTGATGTCTTGCAGTTTCAGTTTTTAACCGTGGCTGAGAATAGACTGCTGCCGGTGTTTCTGTGTGTGTTTTTACTATGCAATTATTATTGCATTGGAAATTACACACTATAATTGCAGATGAGGTCATGGAAATTAATTGGAAACGTCTGCATTGACGAAATGTTACGGTGGCGTAGGACGACGTTGGGGTCGAAAATTATGGCTCGCGAGATGAGTCGTGCATGGTTCAGTGACTGCCATTTTCATGTCATTTAGATTGCTGCTCACGTTACCTCAGTGTGTCTTCTTTTAATTACATTACAAATTATGTAATGTCTTTGCAGGGTGTAATTATAATGTCTGTCAATAAGCTTTAATTAGTCATCTTAGTGGCTCTTAAAAAAAGTGGAAAGCAAAGAAAGGGAAAGGTAACTAAAGAATGTGCGCTCCAAGAGTTTTACAGTTAATCCATGGATTTCTTGAATGTTATCCATTTTTTCTACTTTTTGGTAGTAAATTGGTTATTATCTAATGTTCTAAATCCCAGAATTCAGCTGGATCACAAATCACAAAATATACTGAGGGGAATTTATTTAGACTGGTGTTGAGCAACCAGTATAATGTTCCCCATGCTAGTGCACAGCATGCCAGATCTATAAAGAGGCCCGTGGCTTTTAGCAGATCCAGATAAGTTATCCAGAAGGTCGGACCTGTTTAGAGGTTTCAGCTATAGTCTCTTCCAGTTTTAGGCAGGTCAGGCCGCTTATGCCCACCTGCTTCCTCCCTAACCCAATACCAACCCACTCTCTGCCCCATCACACCCAAAGTGACATACAGGGCAGGGATTGGCTTATTTAATCCCTTCTCTACCAAATAACTGGTCCGCCATTATGTACATGTTACAAACCTGATTGTCTTATTTTGTTCACTGTCAAATTTGGGCCTACACAGAGAGAGCACTATATCTGTCTTTAAGCACTCAGGGGGCATTTAACTCTGTAGGGGTTTGTGTGAGGCAAAAACTATGTGTGGTGCATTTTTACTATGTAAGGTGCATTAAAAGGATGCTATTTTTGTTGGCACAAATGAAGTATACAAACTTTAGGGGAGCTAGAAGGCTACTATGTTGTATGGGGGCACTGTAGTTCAATGGAGGATATTCAAATGGAATTACTTTGAGGAAGCTATTCAGTAGGTACTATTAGGCCGGTTCCAAACTTGCGAGTGTGATGTGATGAACTCGCATCACACTTGCAATGCGTGCTGCCCGGATCACACCCCCCGAACGCTGCAAACCGGAACGGAACTCAGCATGTCAGTTCAGTTCCGGTTTGCAGCTTTCGGGCCGAGGGACCCTTCATCACATCACACTCACAAGTGTGGAACCGGCCTTACTGCATAGTAATAGAGCAGGTAGACTCTATGGGGGAAATTTATCATATGATCGCGGCCATGCCCCCCTTCTTGGCCACATGTCTCAGGCCACTTGATGTATCCAGTGGGCAGGTCGGCTGGTGAACAAAACTACGCCAGGTTGCGCCTGGTGTAGTTTTGCTTAAAAACCAGCAAACAATTCATTCTGCAGAATGAACAAAGGGCACCCACATGGCGTGGAGATGGTGTATTTGTGATTTAAAACCCAAATTCTTGCACTGCGCAAGAATTTCAGATTATTCCACAGCTTCTACGCCAGAAAACTGGTGTAGAATAATAATAATAATAATTCTTTATTTATATAGCGCACACAGATTATGCAGCGCTGCACAAAGCATGTCAAATCGGTCAAGCCGTGATGAATCTCCCCCTGTATCTATGTATCAGTATGGCTTCTAATCTGAAGCACTAATGTCTAAACAGGAATAGCGTTACCATAGACAACCACAGACCTTGAGAACTAGAGATGAGTGAATCCATTCAAGATTTACTTTAATGAAGCTCTGCCGAATATTATGTAAGATTAGATTTGAGTGAAAATCTATTCATTGCGACAATGTTTTGTTTTCATTGTCCTGGAAATTGTTACATTGTAGCCCTAACCCCCTCTAGTCCTTTAATACACAGGATTTCATTTGTGCCTGAATAACATCAAATTTTTACCAACTCTGAGAATCCACTAATAGACAGAACCCCTCAAAAAATTGTAGGTAGCAGGGTAACAAGTAACTATGGACCCCAAGCTATGACAGCAACTTTTCCTAGCAAGTTCAGAAATCTTGTTGTGGCTTCCTGAATATTTATAGTAATGTAATAATACCAGGATAATATGCAGAGCAATGATAAAATACAAGGGTAGTGCATATAGTTATGTCATAGTATTCGCAAAACGCAAAAAGTTATGTCAAAGTTCAAGAAAAATCACAGTGATGTCACAATAGAGAGGTAATTACAATGATGTCACGGGATCAGATCATTATATCACACAAAGAAGTTCATCACAAGCAGCACCAATGACCAGTGTCATAACTTGAAGCTGCCAGGCCCTAGTGCAAAATGTGTTCCAGGCCTCCGATAATAATTATATACATTATTGTAATGTATTGTTTATAGTACTAATCTAATCATACAGGAAAAGTATACCAAATGGGCCCCCTGGGCTTCTTTGGACCGATTGTGACTGCACTCTTTACATCCCATCAAGTTATGCCCCTGCCAATGACCTGACAACACAGGAAGGAAAAAAAACCATATGAAATATAGATATAATTCAGAATACGGTAAAGAGATAACATATGTAGTAGAGGTAAACACAGGGTTTCATAGTAAAACTTATAATGTGACTCCATTCAGCATATTATAGCATTCTACATATTACAGGCAGTCCCCGGATTACATACAGGATAGGTTCTGTAGGTTTGTTCTTAAGTTGAATTTGTATGTAAGTCAGAACTATATATTTTATAATTGTAACTCCTGACAAATTTTTTTTGGTCTCTGTGGCAATTGGATTTTAAAAATGTTGGATTGTTATAAGAACCAGGATTAACAAAAAAGCTTAAAGAGGACCTGTCACCCCACCGAAAGACCCCCACCAACTATGCCCCCATAATCCTCCCCCCAGCCCCTTTCTATTTATGCCATTTTAAAAAAATGTATGTTGGGGAACCTGGTTTTAATCGATCCCACCTCTTACCAAGTAAGAGGTCGGATTCTCGTATCCTGGACGCTGCAGTCGGCCGTATTCATGGGGGGACGGCACGCCTCTGTCGCGGGGACCTGTAAGAATAACCATCAGCAGTGCATATATTGTGCAATCGCTGCCGGCTCTCTCCCATGCGCCCGTGCCGAGCTTATTCACAACGCCGACCAACTGTTATATATATTCGGGCGGCGCTGTGAATAAGCATAGCACATCGGAGAGAGCTGGCAGCAATGGCGCAATATATGCGATGCTGATGGCTATTCTTACAGGTCCCTGCAAAGGTCGTTGTGAGGGTGTGTCGGCCAGCCCCCCATGAATACGGCCGACTACAGTACCCAGGATTATAGAGGCATAGTTGGTGGGGGGTTTTAAGTGGGGTGACAGGTACTCTTTAATGGCAGACACCTGTGCTAACTGTTATAGCTGTTTATTGTAGCCTAGGGCTAAAGTACAGTAAATTACCAATATCCAGTGGTCCATTTGTAACTGGGGATCATCTGTAAGTCAGGTGTTCTTAAGTAAGGGACCGCCTGTACACATCTATTATCACCAACTGTATATTGTTTAATAATGGAAATGGACCTTCCATCTTGGTAGTTATGATTTCAAAACTAGGCTCAGGCTATGGTTTCAGTTTCCAAACAACTAGATCTGTCTTACAAAGCCTCATCAGTGTCAGACATGGACCTTGGTTCTTACTTTGAATGGATCCAGCATTTTCTGCACACGTTTTTCCCGTTATGATTTATTTCACAGATTTTTTTGATCTTTTCATTTTATTCTCCTTGGAATCTTCTTAAGTCTATGCCATGTCTGTCTTAGCCTTTATGTATTTGAATAATGGGCTCTTTTACATGCTGTAACCTTCCAGTTATAATGATCTGTAGCTTTTTGTATATGATATTTTACCTTATACATTAAAGTGTCCACAATACTTTGACACGTTACGGCCACTTTTTTCTTCTATTTGAAATGTTAGTTTTGAATGGGATAAATGAAAATATTTGAAATATTTTAGACCTCGAAATGGATGGAAAAATACATACTATAATACATAAGTTGTATTACTTTTGTGAATATTAGGAAAGTTTTGTGCGTATCCAAAATAAATTTAAGAAAAAGATTGTTTTTCTCAAATACTGGAAAAATGTAAAGATAAATAGAATTGTTTCCCCTAAATCCCTTCCTTATCCCATACCTTCCATTCCTTGCTTGAACTTGATGGACATGTGTCTTTTTTCAGCCGTATAAACTATAATACTATGATATTGGGCCACATGTATTAAAGTGTTTGCGCCAGTTTTCTGTCGGACTGCACTGAAAAGAATGTGCAAACTTCTTGCACATGTATTTAGAAAGTGTCTGCGCCAGTTTTGAGTCACGGCTGCACTGTGTCCGAAAAAAAAAGAAAAATGTTGTGCACCTAAAAGGGTGTGTTACTGCTTTGTTTTATCACAATTCTGCAGAATGAACAAAGGGCACAAAAATGGTGGGGGCCATGATCATAATCTAATGTGTAAAGCAAAAAGATCCCCAGGCTTTGTTTCTAACTAAGGTAAACGATAGGGCGGCACTGTGGCTGAGTGGGCAGCACTTCTGCCTTGGAGCGCTTGTGTCACGGGTTTGTATCCCACTCAGGTCAAAATCTGCAAAGAGTTTGTATGTTCTCTCCCACACTCCAAAACATACTGGTAGGTTGATTATATTGTGAGCCCCATAGGGACAGGGACTGATTTGACATAATCTGTGTGCGCTATACAAATAAAGAATTATTATAATTACAGCTCTCCAGATGTGAATTTCGAGGATGCTTGGAGTAGGTTACCAAATCATCAGAATAATGAAAGGTAACTTCAGAACTCCTATATGCAACGTGAATACGTTTTATTTATGGTACACGATCTGTGCCACAATCTGTACATTGGTGGATTATCTTCCACCTTGAACCCATTGCCCGAACATTATTTTCTGTGTGACACAGATTTACGGTAGTTTCTGCGGCTTTGCGTGTGTATCTTGGTACCATTAAGGCCTGTTTCCTGGTGAAGACGAATTTTTGTCCCTGAATTATAACTGCATATCCCAGATCTAATGATCAAAGTATCATAGTAAATAAGGTTGGAAAAAGACATCGGGGCACATTTACTTACCCGTCCCGTTGACACCGCCGATCCGGAATGTTCGACAAGGATTCGGAGCTGCCGCGATTCACTAAGATCGTGCGTCGCGGAGTTCACCATCTTCTTCCCGGTGCATGTAAGGGCTGATCTTGCAACACAATTTCATTTTTAAATTCTGCGGTTTGTCCGAATTAGTTGGGTTGTCCAACGCCCTCTTCCCCTGAACCTGGACCGAAACGTGTTGCTTAATTTACATAACGTGACTACGCATCAACAACACAATCCCACATATCAAGTACTTTATTCAAACTAAGCAATGCGTTTCGGTCCGGGTTCTATCGGGCATTGGGTGTTCCTGAACGGCGCTGACCGCAACATTCATTTTCTTTTACAAATCCAATAAGTCTTGTCTATCCTTTCAGTAGGTCCTGTCGGGACTAATTATAGACTAAATCCTATCACCTAGTATAAACGTGTATTATAGAATTATATAAGACATACAAGTCATTTGGTTTCCATGTGTATGTAGACTTCATATCTTATCCATCAGTGTTTTCTACATTCACATCATCATGTGCTTTTTTTCCACAACATAATAAATAAGATATATTTACCATGCTGGACCATTTCATTTATCACAGAAAATAATAATACGTTAAGCCGTCTGATTATAACCATTACATAAATTAAAGTCGCCACTGGTACGGATTTTATGAATAGTAATTACTCACAGTGCGGAATACGTAAAAACCACATTTTGCATAGAAGAGTGGAGATTAGACTGACCGTCATCTGGACAAAAGTAATGAAATGCCTGATTGTGCGTCAGCATACATGAATAGAAATACCTCCAGATAACGGACAGAGATAAAGCAGAAGAAATTATTTATTTACCGATGGGAATAGTAAACCGCGCACAATGGTATTAAGTGTCAGCCAATGGCTAATAGCCCTCACCTATAAATAGACTGCGTCACGGAATTATATTAAAAACCCAGAACAGAATGTCACCCTCTTTATATCTCAATATATTCATAGGCATAACTTCAATGAATATTGCATGGTGCAGAAACACCGGCTTTGCTCCGGCTTCTGACTTTACATGCAGGTTATGGATATGGAAGCAGAAATACATAAATCTATTTCACAAAGAAAAGAAACATATTTGAAGGGAACCTGCTATTAGTTCTGGGGCCAATTTATTATTATTATTTTCTAAAGATGTTCCTGTAAAGTAGAAGGCCATTTGTAGTAGACTGAAGTATCAATTGTGGACATGAGTCCAGTGGTATTGTGCTCATGCGCACTACATTGGTAAGACCAAAGCCGCGTGCACACTAAGGCCCGATCCACACTTGATGAACTCGCATCACACTCGCAATGCATGCTGCCCGGGTCTCCCGGCCCGAACGCTGCAAACATTATCTGAACTGACATGCTGAGTTGAGTTCCGGTTTGCAGCGTTTGGGCCGGAAGACCAAGTTCATTGCATCACACTTGCAAGTGTGGAACCAGCCTTAGACCCCATTCACATGAACCTATGCTGTCTTAATTGTCTATTTCAGTGAAATATTGCGCCATATTTACATGAAGTTTTGAATGTGCACTTATGTAATGATGTTTCTAGTTTGATAACCCCCAAAATCCCTGGAAACTACACACATGAGTATATACAGCAGCATATGGCGCACAACCGTATGCAAAGCATATTTCAAATGTTCCCAGGGGTTTTTATGGGGTGTACTAAATGGAAAAATAGGATAAGCTCTATGGGGCTCATTTACTAAGGGCTCCCAAATCGGGTTTCCCAAATTTTTCCGTTTTGCACCGAATTGCGACGGGATTCTGTGCTGGTTATTTTCTTAAAATATCTTTATCAGCGTGCGGTAGCATGTAATACAAGCGTACAGAGGTGGGCCTAGGCCCGATCGTGTATGTGTTTCAATGGAAATGCATGCGATCGGTAAACAGAACCTGGTGTCTTGTATTTAAACAATGGAAGACACCGGGTTCTGGGTACCGATTGCTTGTGTTTCCGTGGGTAAATGCAGCGCTAGCAGTACGTGTGAGCCTTTAGGGTTTGTTTCTGTATGTAGGATTTTTATGAACAATGGGTGAAAATCATAAAGGACATGTAAGGAACAGATGGTACTTCGGATTTTCATTGAAAAAGTACATAAAAACTTGGAAACATGGAAATCCAGTCTAGCATTTTACATACCTGTTATCCTGTGTTATAACTCTAAAGTCAGCTGCATCCCCTTACCTAGCTATTTCAAAATCTCTTTCATCCACTAGTTATTTCTGTTTTCTCCTTACAAACAAACATGTGTTCTTAAAGAAAATCAAACTTCAAAATCAGGTAAGAAGACCAGGGACACTTACTCATAGTTCCAGTCACCATGACTGTAGTAATCTTATATCTGCTATCCATGGCCTCATTCCTTTTAAAGTTATGCTAATGAGTCTGAAGGGCTCTGAGGGCATTACCAAAGCCCCTCATTGCTACAAATAAACAGTCTGTTATACTGAGCAGAACATGTTTCGCCTAACCCAGGAAATCCAGGGGCAGGGGGGCCTACTCTGCTCATTGTAACAACCGTTGAATCTACAGCACGGAAGTGCTCTAAAAACACCCAACAGAGCCCTTCATTAAATAATTCTAAAAGTTGATTTTAGAAGGAAAGAGGCCATGGATAATAAATATAAGAAGGTTTCCACTGTCACAACTGCTGGATCTATGAGTAAGTGTCCCTGGTTTATCAGACTGGATTTTCATGATAGATGTCCTTTAATATGGAAAGGGAAGAAGCATATTAAAAGTAAACATGGCTGATCTTTCTGTCCATTAACACCATCACTCCGGTCAGGAAAGGATACATTCTCCTTTGCAGGTCAAGTGTTCGGAGTCTTAAGTTTCAGGCTTGCACCACTCTGGATTATGGGTAATAGATATCCAAATTAATTGGAAAAGGAAAATTAGCCCTCAAATGCTATCTTTAATAAGTCACCTCCATGTACATCAATGTGTGAATTTCAAGAAGTCCAGTGACACTGGATACTAGTCAAATGAGTCCAAGGAATAGACACCAAAAAACTCAACATTATTGCGTCTCATCAGTACAGTATAATACTGTAAATGCAGTAAAGGTGCCTGGGTGCATTAGCCATACAGCTTGTACTACTCACCATCTAATGTGTTTAGTAGCATCTCGGCAAACTTTGTAGGTAAAGAAGGGTTGGACATGTTATGAAAAGTAACAAAAAGAATGTGCGTACTACAAAGAGGAACCATGATACAGAGAACCTTTTAAAAATTCCACTTAAACTCCTTCCTCGTCCGATGCTTTCAGATGCCATCATCTGTATTCATTGTACTTACTTATCCTAACAAGCTTTTCTATATGTGTTGATGCATTCATGAATACAGAATTGCTGTACAATAAGTGCCTACTGGACAGGATCCTTTATTGAAGACTTGATTTCCTATTCCAAAGTGATAATGAGTAACAGTTATCAGTCCGGCTAAAGCTCGGCACACGGCATCTAGTAATTACCCAGACAATTACAAACATAACATTGTCAGCTTTAATGCCTCTGTCTCTTAACTTCATACATGCGGCTGAAATTTATGATATGGTAATGTCTCCCATTCTCATTCACAGCGCATAGCCTGTCGCTTTTGTTTGCACAGCCCAACTAGCTGACGTCTATGGTGACCTTCTGCTTCCTGACAAGATGCAAGAGTCAATATCATTTGTTTGGAGAACTATAATACAATCATGGAATTGTATCGCTGCTGAGATTGGAAAGCTGTCTCCTTTGTATAAAAGAATACTAATGCTAAGACGTGTTCCATCCTGCTTATTTAACAGATGTAGTAATTTGCTTGCTTGTTTTATGGAGTGATAGAGAATAGCTAATAAGGGAGGAAGGGATTTGTCATACTGTATTCCACGTCGGTCAGGTGCAGCAATGACTATCCCCGTACTGGCACACACATCCTGATGACAATTCATTCCATACGTAGCGGGCGCATTCTCTGGAGAGGACGCTGGGGACTGATTCATCTTCAGTAATTATGGATCTGCCATTATCACTTTTTTGTCCTTAAATGCTCTGCTATTAATGCTTTTTTTTGCCAAGTTTAAGAATTAAAGGCATTGTGATATCAGAGGAAGTCCCTATTGAAATGCAGCCCTCAACTGATCCGCCGGACAATCCAACATACCACTTGTTCTGCTGGGGAAGCCGCAATAGGGCATCTGTACAATAGCCTAATTTTCAGGCTGGTGGGCATGTGTTCTAGGTGGAGGAAAGAGATAGAGAGATAGATAGATAGATAGGTAGATAGATAGACATGTAAGGAATAACTGGGTATAAGCTTTAGAAAGGCTGGCCTTTTTCCAGCCTTATATACTATGATACTAAGACTGGCCATATCCATCAATAAGTAAATCTAGGTTGAAGCAGTACTCTGAGGGTGCATTCACATGTTCAGTTTTTCAGATGCAGTATTTGTTGTCCAAACTAGGAGTGTAGTGGAAAAAGAGGAGGAGCCACACTTGCTTTTGGCTTGAAAAACTGCATCTGCAAAACTGAACATACGATTGCACCCCAAAATAAAGACAAATTTATTCCACCAAGTTTATCTCATCAATGGGTGAAACATGCTGTGATGCACTTCGTGGAATAAATTTATCTTTTTTTTAAAGTACTGCTTCATCATGGAATATTTATTTAAAGAAGACCTTTCAGGTCGATTTGGGACCCTAAACCAACCAAATAGTGTTCACATTTTAAGATGCAGTTTTTGGTGTCCAGGGAGGAATAGCACCTTTCAATTTTATGTAGCAGATTTGGCAGCTGCTATGGGGCCCACTGTCTAAGGGGGCTTAGCTGTTGCCTTGCCAAAATAAAGATTGGAGGATTAGCACCATTATATACAATATTAGGGCTCATTCACATTGGCTGCAAGCTTGCGGCCATACATATGTCCCCCATAGATGGCTATAGTAGGGCTTGGTATGGTGAGTGCAACAAGCGCTCACTATTCCGAGCTGCAGCCGCAAAAAGATAGACTCTTTGGCTGTATCGGCCACTATTTTCTATGGAGAGGGGCGGGGGCGAGCAGCACTCACACCCTCCTCGTCTCCCTTGCGCCAAAGTGTGCACACGTTAGTGTAAATGTAGCCTTATGATGTAGATAACAGAGCACATATTCCACATATCCCGACAGCTAAGTTAAGAAAAGTTTTGGGGCAGCAGCACAGGAATCTCTCATATCTACTTCCTGCTGTATACTTTCTCCAAGTTGGCTGCATGAAGTCGTATCTGTTTCCTTCTAGCATTAGAAGACTGTCTGACAGTGAGTGCACACACTGGGGCAGATTTACTTACCCGGTCCGTTCGCGATCCAGCGGCGCGTTCTCTGCGGTGGATTCGGGTCCGGCCGGGATTCACTAAGGCAGTTCCTTCGCCGTCCACCAGGTGGTGCTGCTGCGCTGAAGTTCCCCGGAGGCGCGCTGGAATGCCCTGAAATTCACCGGCCTATACCTGGTGAAGGTAAGTGTTTTTGGCAACACATTTTTTGTCTTAAATGCGGCGGTTTTTCCGAATCCGTCGGGTTTTCATTCGGCCACCCCCCCGATTTCCGCCGCGTGCGTGCCAGCGCCGATGCGCCACAATCCGATCGCGTGCGGCAAAATCCCGGGGCAAGTCAGGGAAAATCGGCGCAAATCGGAAATATTCGGGTAACACGTCGGGAAAACGCGAATCGGGCCCTTAGTAAATGACCCCCACTGTGTGTGTGCATGCATTGTGTAAATGTGCATGCGCTGAGAGTTTGCATGTGTGTGTATATAAGTATACAAATGTGTGGAAGCGGAAGTGAAAGGGCCCTTTCAGAAGTCTGCTGTGGGGCCCAACCTCTCCTACTCATGACCCTGTTAAATTGCAGATTTAGAATTAGGCTCCTGAAGCTTTTTCGTTCATACAATATACTGCAATATATTGGTACTGCATTATATTGCTAATATTACGTAGCCTAATCACTGTCATTTTCTTTATATCACACAGTAGGCACCACTTCCCATTTGTCGAGGGCTCAGCCTGTGAGCATACAGCCTTTAAGGTGTACATCTTAAAGGGGTTAATGCTAACTATACACTGTGAAAACTCACGTCGCTATCAGGTGTCAGCAAATATCTTATAAAAACAAACATTGCCACATTAAAACACTCAATTCTTCTTTTTATCCCCCAATAAAAATTGTTTAGGAAAAGTCGTGACATGCCAATATACGGTAGATAGTCTTCAGGTTCTGCCAAAATCATTTGGTTCTTGACAGTAAAGTGTAAAGGTAAAATATTAATACAATCAAAAAAGTTAATAAAATAGTAAAATAGTTCATGTTTTTAGTCAGTGTTTATGGTTTTACCTTTTTACAAATCAAGCATTGGAGTGAACTTTAACTGAAGTACTTTTACAAACTGTAACTGTCACTAAAATGTTAAACTCTTATGTTTGCAATGTAAAACTTTGATTGTAAACTTCGGATGCTTTCATTGTTAAATTGGGGCCAGGACAGCCGTTATTGTATGGCACATTAAGATGTATGAAAAACCTGAATAAAAACTGCTCAAAAAATTGAAAAGTGAACAAAGAATATTTTACTAATTCATCTTTCTGCTACATTCCTTTGCTCATCCATTTTTTGAAATGCACAATGTATTAATCCCATTACGTGGAAACATCTGTACTACTGAAACATTTACAGCTGACTATCCCGGCCGTGCCCCTTCCCATGTGTGACATATATAACTCAAAGAACTAGTAAGCAAAGTGACCTTCTAAGAAGAAATAAATAGAAAAATGTCCTGTTTCCTGGAAGGATACAATTGTGCGCTGCTCAAATTGTCTTTTTATTGGTCCATTATTGAGTCCACATGTCACACATAAAGCCAAATATTGCAGCACGATAATGTGACAGAGGTTAAATGATCATGTAAGAAACAATGAAAAGGAAGGGTTATACCATTATGTGACTTAAAATATTACTTCATAGTGAAAGGAAAGAGGAAATGTTTGCCGAATTCAGAAGTAAAAGTGCAGGTGCAGCATCGTGAAGAGTTTACGCAACAATGTAATAAACTGAAGAACTTTACCGAACTCAGTGAACTTTAGTGCAGGTAGAGCAAACTTCATGAAAAATTCAGACTTAGCTTACATTCACACTGCCGTATGGGGAACATATATACAGCTGACGTATATATGGCGTATATACATCCTCTATCGATGCAATGGGCGCACAGCACTGTACGGGAGCAGTACGGTACCGCTCTGTACACGGGGAAAAGATAGGACACAATGGGGGTCATTTACTAAGGGCCCGATTCGCGTTTTCCAGACGTGTTACCCGAATATTTCCGATTTGCGCCGATTGTACCTGAATTGCCCCGGGATTTTGACGCACGCGATCGGATTGTGGCGCATCGGAAATCGCGGGGGCGTGGCCGAACAAAAACCCGACGTATTCGGAAAAACCGCCGCATTTAAAAACCGAAAATGTGTCGCTTGGGAAGCGCTTACCTTCACCTGGTCCAACTCTGTGTATTCCGGTGCGTTCAGATGATTTTCAGCGCAGCAGCGCCACCTGGTGGACGGCGGAGGAACTACCTTCATAAATCCCGTCCAGACCCGAATCCACCGCAGAGAACGCGCTGCTGGATCGCGAATGGGCCGGGTAAGTAAATCTGCCCCAATCTATCTTTCCCTATGTGCACTGCCCGTATGGCTTGCATCTCTATGGAGAGGGGACGGGTCCTCCCTCCTCCTCTCCAGAGCTCCGGCCCGGGAATACGTTTATGTAAATGCAGTCTTAAGGAGCGATTTCACAGTTATTTTTCTGCATTACCCTCTGCTGTACTACATTCTGCGACAGTCTTTTTTTTTTTATTGTACTTGTATTGTATTGTAAAAAGATTCGACTTCCCAGAGTAAAGGCTCGCATATCTTTTAGAGGAAAAACCACTCAAAGTCACTGTTTTCAGTAGTTTTGGCCAGCCATCTAATAAGAATGGAGGCTCCTGGGCACGGCGTGTCCCTGGAAATGGCAGCGTAGATAAGGATTGGGCAAATTACGGTTCATCTTCCCGATTCTAATGTATTTTTATTTTTTTTAGAAATAAGCCGATGCCAGAGGTGTTTGCCCCTATCTGTCTCCATGAAAATTCATCACAGGCAATCATTTAGGCATATCAGAGGGGGGAGAGATGGCGTATGTTCAGACTGGTAGATTAGTAAAACAATGGGGCTATTATAAATAATTTATATTAATGTATCTCTTAAATATCAACAAAAAAAATTATAAAAATAGCCTAAACTAAGAGGAGTGCAAACAGTAGTCTTACTACAAACAGCTTGGCACAATAGATAAGAAACATTTACAACTCTAAAGAATTCAAAGTATATTGCCTGAGGTTACTGTTCATTTTGGTGTAAAAGTATCATAAATGTGTTGGGTATAACATTAACCAAATGGCACATTACCAACAGGAATCAAGACCGACAACTCTTTCTCACTGTGCATGCTACAGTTTGTATATATTACACCTATTGTACTGTTTATGTAGACCAGAGGTATCATATAGCTGCTTGAGCTATGCATGAAGATTTCATCGCATTCAGGGTATTCTTATTGAAGTTATACATACAATACAAGACACTTTACTTACACTGACATATGTTTCTATGTGACCAGGGAGCTGATAATCCCCTTTCAACATGAGAAAATTAAAGTTATTGGTTTAATGGTTAAAAGGGACCCACACACTACATTTCCAACAGCGGCCGCTCGACCGACAGGGTCCATCCCTAACATAAACTGGGCAGTAATTAAAGTATTTAAGGTAAATCTTATAAAATGTTGTTTTAAAAAGTATTTTTATCTTTATACTGGAGTATTTATTATCACCAAATAGAGTTTTTGATGACCATTCCCAATAACAATTTAACTTAAACAGGTTGTCTCAAGTTTTTCAAAGTTATTACATATCTTGAGGATAAGTGATGGTCCTACTTCTGGGTCCTACACCCATCAGGATAACGGGAGTCCCTTTTTCCCACTAAATAGTGGTGCAGCAGGATGAACATATGACCAACCGGTCCATTCCTTAGTATCCGAGTGTCAGAAATTGCAGAGCACAGCGCTCTGGTGTCTCCGGGACTCTCATTAACTGTCTTTGTGAGTGCTGGAAGAATGCATGCTTATTCTGCAACTCCATCCAGTCCCCCATTCTGGTGATCAGTGGGGGTCCCAGCAGCTAGTCCCTCTTTGATCACCTTGTTATTTCTTATAATGTGGATAGGAGATAACTTGAAAACTTGGGACAACCCCTTTAACATATCTTTGAACTTCATCAAGTTCCCTTGTATCTTTTTCCTAAGTAATGACTAAAACTAGACTTTACACACTTGATAAAGCTCTGGAATCTGTGCACTGTCTAACATAATGGGGCACATTTACTTACCCATCCCTGTTCCCTGATAATTCACTAAGATCGCACGCCCGATATCCTACATGTGTCGCTTCCCCGCTCAGGTCCGATAGAGTTCACCATCTTCTTCCTGGTGCATGTAAGTGCATTGTCTTGCGACACAATTTGAATCTGAAATCCCGCGCTCAGTCTGATCGTCCGACGGCCGCCTCATTTTCTCTCACATGAAAGCCAGCGCAGCTGCGCCACAATCCGATCGTGTGCAACACAATCCCAGCTCAAACCCCTGTTAGATACCTGGCAAAGCTGCACAAATCCCGAAAACGGCGAACAGTCTGACGAAAGTGAGTAGCGCAACCCTTAGTAAATAAGCCCCAATGTCCCTTACACACTAGCGAGTGTGATGCGTCCATTTCATATCACACTTGCCGCGTGTGCTAACTGGAACGTCCTTCTCGAATGTTGACAAGCGGAACTGAATGAAATGAGTACAGTTCCTGTTGTCAGCGTTCGAGCCAGCACTCACTGTGAGTGTAATGTGAGTAGGATGCATCACACTCTCTAGTCCAGTGATGGCGAACCTTTTAGAGACTGAGTGCCCAAACTACAACCAAAATCCACTTACTTACCATGAAGTGCCAACATGGCATTTCACGCAGTACCTTATTGCTACCTGTTCTTCAACATCTTTCAATTGTATTGGCCGCCTGAGGCCACCAATACAGTTTAAAGAAGGTGGGCAAATTCAGAGCAAATTCCAGGAAGAATGGTGGGTCCAGCAGGAGGACCTTCAAAGACAATGCAGTTCTGTCAACACCACCTCACTTTTCCCGCAGTTTCAAACAACCAATGAAGTGTCGCTTTAAAATAGCACTGTTGTTGCTTTGGAGTGCAGGAAGTTTTGGTGGACTTGGTCCTGTTTGGTGAAATTGGGGCGATGGCCTGAGTGCCCACAGAAAGGGCTCCGAGTGCCACCTCTGGCACCAGTGCCATAGGTTCGCCACCACTGCTCTAGTCCATGTCCCAGGGTCAACATCTGCAAAGAGTTTGTATGTTCTCTCCGTGTTTGCGTGGGTTTCCTCCGGGTCCTCCGGTTTCCTCCCACACTCCAAAACATACTGGTAGGTTGATTAGATTGTGAGCCCCATTGGGGACAGGAACTGATTTGGCAAACTCTGTGCAGCGCTGCGTAATATGTGTGTGTACCATAGAAATAAAGGAATTATTATTATTATAAGTGTGATTGGAGCCTAAGACGCTATCTAATTAGCTTTTGGTGCAGCAGACATTGTAATCTACAACTTTGTTTAGGTATGGTGGAACCTATAGATTTTGCAGTTCAATAAATGAGAAAGTGGACCTATAGTTCCCATATGATTCTGTAACTTGGTAAAACTGAAGCTTTTCTTTTTCTATTTTTTCACTGTGAATAGTTGTCAGCTGAGCTGCGGGAACAGTAACGTAATGAAATCTACGCTCAATACAATTATACCTTTGTCTCCCCCCCGCAGGCAGAAGTTGACAATATAAGTGTTTACAAAATGAGGACTTCATTGTAAAGCTGCACTTTAAACAGAAATGTTACATGAATCAGGTGCCCTGCTTACTGGTGCTTAGCTGCATAATCCAGCCATTAAAATCCTATTTTTATTTAGTAAACGTATTATGGCAGAGTGTTGTGCAAATGCCATATAATTAATACGGGGGGAGCCAAGCGCACAATGTAATAATACTCAGAGTCAATTTTAGCAGCACTTATAAATTACATTAAAGGCAAATTTTCCAAAGATGAAAACCTGTTGCATTCCGACATGAAGCATTTTTTAGTACGAGAACAAGAAAAACACAACAAAGCAACAATATTTTCCCCCAATGTATATGAAAAAGATTTAGAATTGTGTTACAATGTAGTCATTAAATTGTAAGTAGTTTTATGCATTGAAAGGTGCAGATGACTTGCCATCGTATTACCAATGGTAACTAATAATATTGCAGAATATTCTTTCCACACACTTTTGACCATCAGAGAGATGAACGCTCCTGAGAATATCAATCCTGACTATTCCCGCCATCATGTAAAAAACTCCAGGACCTTGAGTGATGTCACACGCATGGGGCTGATCACATGCTTCAGGTCATCCAAACATGCTGGATGGATCTCTTCATACTTTCCCAGGAATGGTATCTAGCTCCTGAACAGCTCCCTATTAAATATATAATAGAGAGCCTCAGTCCATCCAGTCCCCCACTCCACAGCACTTTTATCCAATTTTAACGTGTTAAAGGGGGCGTGGTGAGCTGATTAGGGGCAGGGTTAAGTGAGCTATCGGCTCACCGAGGGGAGGCGACTCCAAAATAGCCGGCTGTAAGCTTGGTCCGTCAATTGGACCGATACGTACTGTAGTGTTTCCGAGCTTTTCAGTATGTTCCGATAAAGCTAGAAATGTAACAGTGCTATAACATGGGAGCGGCTAGGGTATGTATGGTATGTATGGGGCTTAAGTATGAGCAGCTAAAGTGTTTTATTGACCTGACAGGTCTTCTTTAAGAGGAAAGCTTCCCCATACCCTTCAAATTTTCGGTGTTGCCCCTTTTCATGAGAAATTAATTTTACTGCATTATACCCTGCTTCCCCTAAAATATGATATCCCCCGAAAATAAGACCTAGGACAATTCTGTTTACGCTTAGAAATATAAGACCTAGCGACAGTCATTGTTACAGCACCCCTCACTCCGTACATTAGTAGATCTTTTAGCTGCCGCAAAAGGTGGTGAAGAATTCATGGGGTAAAATCACTGACTGTGGTACTATGAGTAGCTACCTGGACAAGAAGAGGTCATTTAAGGAAAGTACTAGAGGAAAGTGAGAGGTTGGGACCAAAGATTACAATAGAAATCGAGTCACAAGAAATTCAGAGTTTGGAGAGTTATAAAGATGTTAGAGAAGTGAGTTTTTTGTTCAACAATAAATGTGAATTTTTGTTTATTGGAAAATAAGACATCCCCTGAAAATAAGACCTATTGCCTCTTTAGGAGCAAAATTTAATATAAGACACTGGGGATCATTTACGAGGGATCTCGGATCGCACTTTCGTCGGACTGTTCACCGTTTTCAGGGATTGCACGGCTTGGACAGGTATAGAACAAATGTCCACATGGAGATTGTGTTGCACCGATCAGTTTTTGGAGCAGCTGCGCTGGCTTCCATACGACACACATTGGGGGCTTGCCATTGGACGATCCAACGGATTTGGACTCAGCACGGGATTAAACTTTCAAATTGTGCCGCAAGCCAATGCACTTACATGCACCACTAAAAAGATGGTGAAGTCTGTCGGAATTGAGCAGGGAAGCGATACATGCAGGATATCGGGCGCACAATCTTAGGGATTCGCAGTACCGTGCATTATCGTCGGACAATGCACTTTCTGTGAACTCCAGCGGAAGTGTAAGTAAATGTGCCCCACTGTTTTATTTTCGGGGAAACACAGTAGTTTTAATATTTTATACTGTTGGAGTAAGTACAACAGTCTGATCATTGGGAATTCATGTCAGGTAGTGATCAAAGCTTTTTGTATAATACTGTGTTTTGTGTTTTTGTATGAAGCTGCAACGAAACAAAGACAAACTTTTTGTACAAGTTTTAAACAAAAGGTTATATAATTTTCCAATATACTTTCTGTATTAATTCCTGTTTCATGTTTTTTTAGCTTTCTGCTTGTTTTCTGCTTTATGTAATGCAACCAGAAACACTGGTCCATTATCATGTGATGTCATACAGGTGCACAGGATAGGGCCTAACTTGCTGATTGGTGGGGGTCTGAGACCCCCACAGATCACAAAAACAAGGGACCCCTCATTGCTCTGCGCATGACCGTACTGCTCCATTAATCTCTATGGATATGATGGAAATTGCTAAGCGCTGCGCTCTCCGATCTCCGTCAGCTCTATAGAGAATAATGGAGCAGAACGGTTATGCATGGCCCTCTGCTCTGTTACTCTAATGGAGCAACAAGGACGTATGCGGGACCCCATCAGACCCATCGTTTTCATAATCTGTGGAGGCAGTGGTGTAACTAGGAGTGGTTGGGCCCCATAGCAGATTTCTGCATGGGGCCCCCCTTCCCCTTTAAAAGATATATGCAAATTTATACAGCCATATACACACACATATAAAGTTCTACACTCATACATTCACTTTCCTATACTCGCACCCACATACATACATGTATACACTCATATGCATTCATTTATGTACTCATATATACATTTATACACTTATACATTGAGTATATACAAACTCATATAGTATATACACACATACAGTATAGACACATCAAATTTGCACACGTACTGTATAGTATGTATATATATACTTATACATACAGTATAAAAACACCATATAGATACATACTGCGTTTACATACAGTACATACAGCATTTACACACATACATTCAGTATAAATAGCATATACACACACGTATAGCATGTACACACACATACAACAAACACACACACAAATACATTCAGTACATGCAGCAACATGTACACACACATACATTCAGTACATTCAGTTCATGCAGCAGCATATACATGCACACGATACATACAGATATGCACCATATACAAAAACACACATACAGCATTATATATATATATATATACACACACACATATACATAAGCATATATACACACACATATACATAAGCATATATTTACACACACATATACATAAACATATATATATACACACACACGCATACATAAGCATATATACACACACATATACATAAGCATATATACACACACGCATACATAAGCATATATACACACACACGCATACATAAGCATATATACACACACATGCATACATAAGCATATATACACACACACGCATACATAAGCATATATACACACACATGTATACATAAGCATATACACACACACATGCATACATAAGCATATATATGTACACACACACACACACAAACATAAGCATATGTATACACACACACACACACACATAAGCATATGTATACACACACACACACATAAGCATATGTATATACACACACATTCATAAGCATATGTATATACACACACACATACATAAGCATATGTATATACACACACACACATACATAAGCATATAAATAAGCATATATATATACATGTGTGTGTATATATATATATATATATATATATATATATATATATACACACACACATGTATATATGTATATGTGTATATATATGAACAAAGATACATGTAAATAATAGTACTTACTTTTTTCATGTCCAGTGTGGTGGCTGTGTGGGTCAGCAGGCTGCTGTGCTGACGAGCCATCAGGTGGGGGTTTCGGTGTTCGGACAGGCAGTAAGTTTACCGAGTGGGCAGGTAAGTTTGGTAGGCTTGCGGGCGGCGGACGGCAAGGGTGGTGGGCGGGATGTTGCCATGTGCAGCGGGCGGTAAAGTGCGGTGGGCGGTAGGGCCGGCTAAGTGTGGTGATCGGGCGGGCAAGTGAGGTGGGCGGGTGGATAGTGCCGTGGGGCGGGCAGTGCTGTGGGTGGTTCTTTATGCGAGTGACCGGGAGGGAAGTTCAGTGTTCGGGCGGGCAGGCTTGGAGGACCATGCACTAAGTCAGTCACGGGGTGGGTGAGCGTTCACCTGTGTCGGCCGGCGTATGTGAGGCTGTTTGAGAGGCAGTAGGCGGATTAGGCACATGCGGCTATGCGTCCCCGGGCCCCTTAAACCGCTACGGCTGCTACGGCGGTAGTTACGCCACTGTGTGGGGTCTCATCACTGAGACCCCAACCAATCAGCCCTGTGGATATGGCCTAACTTGTGTTTGTGGGAAAACCCCTTTAAGTTTCTTGTTGCATTACAACAAGCAGAGATGCAGAAAACACGGGAGGAATTGATGTAAAAAATACATTTTTTTATGGGTAAATCTGCCAATGCCCTAATCTTATCTAGAAGCTTTACATTACCTTTAATCATTCAATTGTTGGTGCAAGTACAATGTAAAAAATAAGGAAATGAAAGCAAGCATAACAAAAGGGCATAGAGGAAATGGCCGAACAGACAATAAATCATTTTAGCAATATCAGATAATTAACCCTTGGCACGGTTATTTTCTAGTAAAAAAAAACAATACATTCAGGAATGTATATTCTAATCAAATCAGTTGAGTTGACATTTTAAAGGTGAACACCAGAGAGCATATTATGTACCTGCAAGTAATCAAAACTAATTAACTTCTGAGAAAACCAGATTGAAGTTGACCTGAACCCTACAATGAAAAAAGTCTATGGGATTACATATAATTGTATGTGGACAATTTTGATTGCCTTTGAAACAGGATCCCATAGAAAGTTTTTAAACCCACACAATAATTTCTGCAAGGATCTACCTGCTGGTCTCCAAAGTACATGGAAAGAAATGGATGTGGAATGATTGGTGTTATTGATCAACCGCATCTAACCACCGCTGGTTAACTATGACAAATGCATGTCAACTACTTAAAGGGCAACACCATCTGACTTTGTTTTATGGGTCAAATCTTTGCCTGTGATCACAACCACCGAGATGTGGAAATAAAATCTAACTTCCTAATGATAGCTGTAATACCGTCAAGGGATTTAGACATATTCTTTACAATTCAATGCAGCACATTTAAAGACTTGTTCCCTATATACTCCTCACTATAACTAGACAATGGACAATTTTAAATTAAATGTGATTTTTTTTGATGATTTTTTTTAAAACTGTGTGATTATGTCAAAACAAGGAATAAGTGCAACCCCTCTGATTTCCACATCCTCTGACCCTTCCTATTTATACTAAACCATAGGTTACAACTTAGTACCATACCCTTGGTACGTGAGACAGACAAGAGAGACAAAACAGACAAAATAGTGAGGTCAGGCAAAACTGGTTGAAAACCAAGATGGCAGCAAGGTACAAAATCATAAGGCAGTAGAATTGTCAAAAGGTATAAGCAATGGTAAGTATCACAGCAAGCACAGAAGAGTATATGGTGTAACAAAGAGTCAGATAACTTATTCAGTCTAACAGGCACTAAATGAAGTCAAATGTGAGTTTAAATGGAATATCTGGACACCAGCCCAGCTGCTGATTGGGTCACCCTCAACTCAGAGAAGCAGCAAGAGGTCAATCTGCAGAGCATATACCTGGGATTACAGGAATGGTGTAATTCATTCAAACGTATAGTTGTGCTGTAACTTACTGCCCATTAAAATGAAAAACTTAGTTTGTGTCATAAAAATCAGACAGGGAGCTACAATTTTGTATTTTTAGGAATTAACTTTTGGTGCTGATTCACGCTATCAGTTCATTTACATAGATGTTTATTATGGGGACTTCACAACAATCAAAATTTGGCAGTTTTTCAGATGTTTTTCCTGCTTTTTTAGGATGTGTATTTAAAGGTAATAGTAGGTATAACTTTATTGGTTGATTCAATGTGATATTATAATCATGCTGTACATTGACAAGTTTCTGTCATTTTTGTAATTATGTTTTAGATTTAATACAATTTTTAATTAAAAAAATGTTTATTAACTGTGTTTGTTTTCCCATCAAATATTTTGTCTTGATTCTTTACACATGTGCATGTTTTTATAAAATATAAATTGAACTATATGGATGGATGGATAGATAGATAGATAGATAGATAGATAGATAGATAGATAGATAGATAGACAGATAGAAGTTAAATGCCTAAGTCTGGAGTTATTTTTACTCGAACAAGGGTGAAGTGTTGTAAAATTGAACAAAAATATAAACTCATCATCGACAACAAGCAATATCATTAAAGCATAGGATAAGTGTTGGATTTTTGCGGTGCTTCCTTCATTACATTTCGATGTCTTTCATTAGCAGTAGCACTGTTTATTCACAGCTGGCTATCCTGTGGAATCTACTGATCAAAGCCGCATAGTGAGCCTGTTGTTTCCATTAGTAAAGAAATCTAATCCAAGATAGAGAAGATGCAGGACGTTGCTGTCTAATGGACACGTTGTGATTGTTCTTATGCAAAGTGCCATCATCAAGCTTTATATCAGCTGTGTAAGGAGAATAAAATATGTCGAAAAAAGAAGCAAGACTCCTTTTATCATCAGTGTATGATAGTACACGCTACCTACTGTAGCATTGGTGACCAACAGGTGACCCACCATTTCTTTACCGCTCACCACCCATAGTGCTCAAAGGCTTACTATAGCCTATTTTTGTCTTTGTAACACTTTTTACTTCCTACACTTCAACATTCATAACTGTATTATTTTTGCATGGATATGGCCTTTTGAGGGTTTAATTTTAGTGGTATAAGCTGCATATTTAATAGTGTTGTGGGTATTTACTATGTTAGATTGTTAAACTTATGTTACACTAGTTTAAAATTACTTTTTTAATTGCTCTTGACAAATAATTTATCTGATCACTGGTTAAAGAGATCCTTCCATTAAAATGAACCCACCAAAAATAAATACTTCATTAAAAGCTATGATTAAAAAGCATTGCCTTTATACCTAAATGGTTCATTTCCATGGCTGCAATTTTAAAAAATCCTGTTCGCAATCTCATATGTGAGTCTACCTGATGTGAGTCTACTGAAACTGTGAGTCCAATGAGGCCCTGCATATTCAGTGGATACTGCAGTGCCCTGCCTCCTTGTTCCTTATTGACAGGTATGCTATGATATGATATGCATGGAACATTGAGAGATGGCTCTGTCACATCATTGGGCACTTAAAACCGTGTGACCAGGTTGAAGTCATCTAAGGTCCTGTTAAAACTGCAACGTCTACCCCATGTATGTATCTGATCACATGAAATCACAACATGCCTCTATGGATTTCTACTTCTCCCTATCCCCTCTGGACTTCTATACCTCCCCATGCCTCCATGATATTACATATCAAAATTGTACTGTATTGAACTGTAGTGATCAGTATTATGCCTGACATTGTAACACTGACATACATCTTATTAGACCCAGGCAGGGCTTAAGAGAAGTAAGAACATTCATATTTTAGGGCCTTCATTTTTTTGTAGCTCTAGGTTCACCTTTCCCGTCCAACTGAGGATTCAGCACCCTTGTATATGTGTCCAGGTATACAGTTTATCCTAAGCATCTGAGGCAGGAGTCCATGTGGCTTAATTATCAGAGCCTTATTGTAGATGAATACAAAGAACTTCTCTGTATTATATCTTTAAAAAGGTTTTCCCAATTTAGACATAAAGATGCCTTAATGCAGCTTTGTGTTAAAGTAACAAAGAACTTTCCTGTACCCTACGCTCCATCACTAACAGTCGAGTTCCGACCACTCCTGTTGACGGCCATATTGGCCAGGTTATTATTTAGGGCCAATGGCTGCCTTCAGTGGTGACCTTCGGCAAAGGTTGGTTGCAGTGGCTAGCTGGACAAACCTAGATGATGGGTTTTGGGGCTAAATATATCAACACGAGACTTTGAGACTATGAGATTAGCTGTTCTCAGCATATTTAAGCAGAGATTGGAACAGGTATTAGACATTTCCCTTCTCAGTGTAGTTGAAGAATCAAGTGACTGCAGCTTTACTTTCATTTAAATATTTGGGCCACAAAAGTTCTCCTGTTTGGGGCTGGTTTGTGAACATGGTCATGTGCACGTAGCGTTAAAGGGACCCTGTCACTACATTTTCACAAATACAGCTAGTTTCCACAGAACCCTATTAATTAACATTTCTTTTAGCTAAAAATTGTTTCCCTTACATCTCTATAAATCACTTTAAATAACCTTACGTTATATTACCTGGCATTCGGCCACTCCCATTTACTCTCCCACATGTTCCATGCCTTTTCTCAGCATGTCATGCATGTCAGCATGAAAAATCACAGCATCCTTCATGAACTACTCCTCTCCATCCTACATGGAATCGAACTTCTTCCCATCCTCCATGGAGGCTGCTGTGATTTCATGTGATCAGATACATACATGGGGTAAACGTTGCAGATTTAACAGGACCTTAGATGACGTCATCCTGGTCACATGACTTTAAGTGCCAATGATGTAACATTGCTCTCTTTCAATGTTCCATACAGCAGAACATAATGGCACTCAGATCAATCAGCGAAGAAGAATGCAAGTGAATTTTAATATGCAGGAGTTAGTGTGACTGGACTATCATCAGGTGATTTGCTTATAAATTAACAAACTGATTTTTGTAGCATTAGATTAAGTATTTATTTTGAATTGGTTAATTTGCATTAGTCTCCATGCCATTTCAAAATGTACATTAGGGATCATCCCCAACATAACCTTGCTTTGGGCTACAGAAATGTCAAATTTCCCTTTAGGTATGCATTGCTGCAAAATCTGACAATCTCCATTGTTGTAACCTGCTGGTCATGTAATTTGTAAGGTTTACCAATTCTCAGCTGATAGCAAATCCAGACGAAAAAATGGAAATGGAACTTGAATGTCAATTTGCCCAATGCATTATTCTCCTGGGAAAATACCCTGTGACAACAACATACTCCTCTATCCTGTACAGTCTATAGGCACGTGTATAGAAGGATTGGAAGGAATAGCTGTTGTCCAAATATTTACATAATTGAATTGGTCAGCCTGGGGCTTAGTTTTGCCATTTTCCAGTAGTGGATGCTGAATTCCTTCAAATTATTCTCATAAATATTTTTAAATCAGTTACATAACATTTTTTACAAATAAACAACAAATCTAACAAACAATTCACAAATGAAGAAGTGACTTTTACGGAAATCAAAACAAATGTTCCCTCTGAGTCACTAGAATGTGGATGAATGAGATTTTTTCCGCTTTTAACAATTGCCATTGTTTCCCTTCTGTTTAAAATTTCTGAAAAACATAAGGAAATCATTTGACCTTTTGATTTGCAAATGTTCAGGCGTAACGCACAAATAAATAATTATCCGGCGAGAGGAGGGAAAACACAGCAGCTCTGAAAAGACAGTTATTTGCTAGCGCGACATTACACAGATAAGTCAACCAAAATAGGTTTCGCAGTGTCACAGCACTCACTCTTCCCTGCTGGGATATAAACAATGATCCCTTCACATGAAAAAATAATAAGTACAGTCTATTTAAAGAAAAGCCTTCACCTAATAGAAAGCCCAAATGTTTAAAAAAGATTTTTGGCAGAACACTTGTGTTTTATATTGGCAAGACAGTAATAATGTATTATGTGTCGCTGCCATTTTTCAGCTGCGTAGCATTTTATATGATAATTATCAAGCCACACAATTAAGAAACAACCGCAAAAATATACTTAGAGATTTATTTTAAATTGCCTGGCTATGAAGCAAAATCCATAACGGAGGAACTTAACTTTCCCGAATATATTCAATAGAATTTGCCAAGTTTATATATCAAGTTCTTCTACGGAAATTTTAGCAGTTACATTTTTAGGGTACAAATGCACATTGCCTTATCAAAAAAGTCTGCATGGTCATCTGTAAGAATCTCAACTATTATTATTATTATTATTATTATTATTACTATTATTAGTTGGAATATGTGAATGTCACTGATGATGTAGGTAGGGTAGATGTAAAAGCAATATTTGGAGGGCAGGGGTAGATTAAAGGGGTTTGCCCATGAAAGAAAATTCTCAAATTTCAATCCCCTAGTGAAGTAGCGTATACACTCGAGTATAAGCCGACCAAAGTATTAGCCGAGGCCCCTCAAAAACCAGGTAAAATCTATATATTTTTACTTGCGTATAAGCCGAGTTTGGGTTTTCAGCACATTTTTTTGTGCTGAAAAACTAGGCTTATACTTGAGTATATATGGTATACAAAATACAAATAATTTTTAACCCTTACTTTACAATTTTACTCAGTTTTATTGCTCTTTTAGCTCCTATAACTCAGTGATGGTCAATGTACGATTCCAGAGTGTGAGCAGGGATTCTCTAAGCACACTTAATGATCCCTCTGTGCTATGAGATACTGTGTGCTGACAATGTGCTTAGATTATGAGGGTACAGGGTTTGTCTACACTTTCATTTAGCTTCTGAACATTCACTAGTATCTGACACATAGAAAAAGAGATGACAGATGATAAGATCCATGAGATGCATATAACACTCAGCTATAACATATACTGTCAGCTCTGCTGTGCCTCTCTTCCCTAGATAAAGACCTTATCTGCCTGTAGCTTGTAGATTTACTCTCCTCACACTGCTGTTTGCTGGCAGAAAGTGCTTTTGTGTGTGTGAGCTCATGTTGAAATGCAAGGGGGGGGGGGCAATGCAGAGACGAGCTAACTGCAGCATCAGACAGGGGTACATTGTGTGCTGCCTGACCCTGTTTGATTTGTGGTCATATCCTGGGGCAGCCGAAATTCTGTATTTTTGTGAAGAAAAGTGAATTAGAGAATGCGTTTTATCATTATCCTGCGTATATTTAAGAATCTTGTCTTTGTGGGAATACCCCTTCAAGACTGACATAAGCCCTGGGTTGTATAAAAATTGTAGGATCCCCAAAGTCTTAATTTTTTTAATAGTTTGACATTTACTTCCTTTTTTACGGTAGCAGAACCAAGCTTCTTTGAAAAAGGGACGAGGGTGAATTCCCTTCTGTCGGATTTCAGTTCTGCAATTTAAGAACATTTGGAGGACCTTCAAAGATCTTGAAGAGGTCCTTGTACAGATGTGTGTTAAGAGACCCATGGGGATTTTAGGACTGGAGTTGCATATCTTCATTATCTCCACAGGGCAGTATTCAACCTGGACGATGGTCATGGCCCCTTAAAATACTTGAGCCCTGGGCTGCTGTCAAACGGCTCATTTTATAATCCACTACTGGCACGATTTGCATCAGTTGTATCCTTAGGATTGAGTTACAAGTGCACAAAGCTTTTGGCTAAAGTCATCTCATGGATTACTCTACCATAGGCTTCTGAAGGTATAGACAGTGATTGTGAGCAGTTGCTACCTGGTTGCTTACAGGCCACGGATAGGTGATATCTCTTTATACATATCACACTAAATCAGGCAGGCCATATTTACCATTAGTTCCTAGTGAAGAATCCCTGGTTGCTAATTAAATTAAGGGGGCACTATATATATGAATGCTTTGCACAAGAGGGCTCTAACCCGTGTGATATGCACATACAAGACCACTCTGGATGGGGAACTCCCTGGATGAGGAATTTTATGCATCTGGGACTCTTTCAATCAATTAAAGCGATCAACAGAAAATGGACGACTTTAAAAAAAAAATTACGTTCAACTCATTTTTATGTCTATGTTTAATAGAAAGAATATATCCTGCAATTTTCACAGTAGGATTAATAATAGACTGAGACGTGTCAATTGCGTATAGGTTTTGTATGCAGCAGTCACATCACAGACAAGATTAGAATAGAAGATAACATCTCCAAAAAAGCCTAGAATTTCATCCATTATTGACAATGGATGATGTTGCAGCTTATTTTAACCTCATTCCCAGAAAACTTTCATTGGACCTCATTGAGTCAGCTCTGGACCATTGCAGCCTATGGTCATGATACTGCTGTAAAGCATGTCACTAAATGCTGTTACTAGAGCTAAGGCAAGATTGCATCCCTCATAATCAAGGACAGAAAATAAGAAAGAAAAGAAAAAATCAATTATGAAAACATAAAAGCAGATGAGGAAACAGAGATACATTTCAATTTGGTGATGATGCAAAACTAAAATAAAAGTGGTGATACATTACCTTTAAATGTTATAAGGGCTCCTTAGTTAGACTACTATGTATGGGGGAAACTCTCTGTATATATACAGTCCATACACTGTATATACAGTGTGCTACCACCTACTGCTGGGCAATGTTTATATGGGGGTATACTCTGTACTCATTCTGACATTGCTATGGGTACACGTGCGCTTATAGGTGGGTGCTCTTATGGCTGTATTATACATTGGGGGCTCTAAAACACAGAAGTGTTTATGTAGTATTTTCCATTATATTATTACAACTTTTCTAAACTTAAACCGCCAAAACTTTAATTCTGCTCCAATATTTAAACGTGAGCATGACAAAGGCAAAATATAATTGTATGTTAATTTAATTAAAAAACCACAAGGCTGAAATGAGCAATCTAATTATAGTGATATGGGGCTGAAATTACAGAAAAGCAAATGTTCCAAGATATTATCAAGTAAAATCTCTGCTAAATATAAGATCCATTTCTGCCCACAGAAGTAGGATTTTAACAATTTAATAGACGGACAGGCAAGATATTGTATTATACAAGTGTGGGCCTGTGCACAATGGTATGATGATGCCCAGGCACCCAAAAGTCCTCCATGATATTCAGACTGCCCACTACTACATCGAGGAATAACTTTATTGCTATACTGCTTACCATAGACATATCTTCAGAACCAGTTGTAACTACTAAATATAGGTTGGATAATAAAAGTATACTACCCAGATGTAAAGTTTATGCTATTACTTCCCATAAACTATAGTCACTGAGATAAAGTTTCTTCAATACCAGTAGGTTTCAGCTCCTAAGAGTGACGACTACCACCTGACGACTACTACGATCTTCTATTGTTGCATTAATTCCACAAGACTTCTGAGGGCCTGGGGTCACATGCACATAAACTTCCACAGACAGTGACTGCCTCCGCGACAGATGGTCAGGAATAAGACCCGCCCTATCTTTTGCTTGGTGTGCAGTTGTGCCCCATGAACATGCCCTATAGAAGGTTATGGGGCCTTGAGTTTGCCACTGTGGTTATGGTAGTGGTCATTTTCTGCTAACACATTCACTTTAACATACTACCTTTAGTTCATACATTTCGATTTTTTATTTTCTGTATCTAAAAGGACCATTATCGTCTTTGGGTAACTACACTGGAATGTGACGACTGCTAGTTCTATGCATGGACCACATCTCATTGGGGCTCATTTACTAAGGGTCTGCGGAGCGCATTTTTTTGGGTCTCCCGACGATTTACGTTTTGCGCCGAATAGCCCCGGGATTTTGGCACACGCAATTGGATTTTGGCCCATTGGTGCTAGCTTTCACGCAACAGAAATCGGGGGCGTGGCCGTCAGGCAACCCGACGGATTCGAACAATGCACGGGATTTAACATTTAGAAATGTGTCGCAAGACACGCACTTACAAGTACCGGAAAGAAGAAGGTGAACTCCGGCTGACCTCGGCGCGGAAGCGATGGATGCAGGAACTCAGGCGCACGAGCTTAGTGAATCCCGGCAAACCGGAATCCTCGCACCACAGGATCGCGGCAGGACTGGGTAAGTAAATCTGCCCCATTATGTCTCATAATATATCAAAATTATTTTTGAATTAAAAAAAAAATGTGCGCTGGAGCAGAGGAGCATTGAACTTGGGACATTTGTGGACATTAGAACATTTCCCCTATGCAAACTCAGCAGTTTTTACTTTATTTTACAACAAGGTTTAACTTGAATTAATCTATAGTGATTTTTATATACATTCTGTTTATCAGTACAATTTCTGTATAGAACTGTAGAAAGGGTTAATGAACACTGATTATTTATCTCCAACTACAGAGAAGCCAGTAATTTACCACAGCTATAGTAGAGATTGTCTTGCAGAAGAAAAACCCACTTGTTTACCACGTGCTGTCTGGAAAGTTGTTTACCACTTTAGAACCTTGCTGCCATAGAATATTATGGGAACTCAGTGTAAGTCTATAGCAGAATGCTTTGTCATTGTTTGGCTGATATAGAGGATATATTTAAAGAGAACAGATCTTAGTGTCTTGAAGTTAGGGAACAAAGCTTGAAGGAGAAGACTACCAGTCTACATGAACAACCAGAAGAAGAAGCTGAGAACGGGATACTTTGCCATAGACCATGGGCTCCTAGCCTGAGACCAGGGAATCAGCCTTCTGATAAAGATAAGGATAGCTAGCCCTTTTCTCAGCACAAAACCCTTCTTCTGTCAGGGAGGAAATTGGAGAAGTCATCCCTTTAAATTGCTTGTATTTGTTTGTACCTGAATTTCTTAAGTAAAGAAGGAAACTATTCACTGCAGACCCTGACTCTCTGGACTTATTTCCCATTCCAGAAAGCAATAAAAAGGGGTGACACCTTGGCGGTGCCTGGTGGACCCAGCATAGCTTTGGGGTCACCTCTAATCCGGGTATTGCAAATGTAATTTGACTTTTTTACTTTTCAGCAATAAACACACATCTATCCTATTTGAAGCTATCATAGCAATACTTTTGTCCATTGAGAGAAATGAGGAAGGAGCATAGAAACAGGGGATCAGAGATATTGGAAACATTGTATTTATGACTATGACCACCATTAGAACTGCTCATCATGAAACGTCAGTGTTCTCTCATTTCGGCAGATATTTTCAGGAAATCAGAACAAATGATATTGCTGGTATTTGCTGGATAGGCAGAGATGTAATTGCCATTGCAGAACAAATCCCACTCCACAGTTTGTGAATTACTCATCATCCCCATCCTGTGCTCTGATAGTACACTTGGTTCTTTGCGTAGGCACACAATTCCCTGTCCTGCATCAGTGACATAGTTTGTTATCTAAAGTTTTATCTTTTCTTCTAATTTTTTCTATTTAGTTTATTTGTGGACACCTAAGATGTTACATCCAGGCGCTGTAGTCATTAATCATATTATATGAGATCATTGTATTTGTAACTAGAATATCATTTATGGCATTTTCGGTGACCTGTGCGGAGGGACTATTGGCTGGAAACACCTTCTAGCTATTTATGAAGCAATTACATAATTAATAAATAATGTGTTTACTTTTTAATTCTGGAACGATTAAAGGGGTATTCCCATTTTACCTATTCATGACATATCCACCAGATATGTTATGAATAGATGATAGATGTGGGATGTGGGTCTATCTCAGGAATGGAGGTCATCTGACCTTCTCGCAGTAGGGCTGAATGGAAGCAGTAGACCCATTTTCCATTTAACTGTATGACAGTGCCCCCAAAGAGCCGGGATTATACAAACTGCTCCTATAAAGCTGAATGGTGAGTATAGTCATTAAACATCTAGATCCAGGATCATAGCAAGCAATGATAAGGCCCAAAAAACTGCCCATGTCCCACCGAAGGGGAAAGTGCCTCATTTAAAGTAACACTGGATGTATAGTTTTCTTTTTCTGCCCTGAAAAACTTATTTGCATATTTCCTTTCCCAGAATCCCCAGTGGATAAAGCATGGTCTTTAAGACTTTGACTATGAAGGCAATTTCCAAAAGGAGAATTTATTTCTTCCTGACCTAGGTCAATGGCCTCTAATTTAGACAAACCGGTTCCTTATGCTTAACTTATTATTATGAGATATTAAATATTAATATCTACCTACAGTTGAATCTATTCCTTTTGGAAGACACTGACTGGTTTTGCCGCTATGTCACTTGGCTTCTAGAAAGTCAATAATTGTAAAATGAGATCTGCCTAGCACTGGAGACAGAGTTTTCCATTTCTTACACTGAAAAACATATTTGCATATTCCTTACCCAAGATAAATTTCAACAGCACGCTCAAAACACGAATATCTTATGACTACTTTTCACACAATGATTTGGGGATAAAAAAATAGTTACCACAGTGAAGTGGTGTCACTAATATAAGGTTCACAGTGAAGTTATAGCACAGGAATTATACATACAGTAATGTCAGAAATAATGCATGAACAAAAGGTCAGCATGTACTTATATCCTCACAGCATTGGAAGCTAAACATATAATAATCTAAAGTGCAGGTATAATGCCGGGATAAAGTTGCAATTACACAAGATGCTGCAAAGGTGAAAATGGGGCTATAAAGTAAAAGATAAAATAAGGGCTTATAGACGTTTAACACACTTCTTCATAGTTTTCATTAGTAACTACCCTGTGCATTATTGTGTATATTTTTAGGAGCAACTCAGGTTAATTTGCATAATTTTAAAAGCCTTTCAATACAGGATATAAGAAGCTAAAAGAATAGCAAATCCTGCTAAAGGGGGCATATACCAGTATGTCAGTGTGCTTGGTTTACAATCCTTCATCCTGGTGATAGATTTCCTTTAATCTTTTAGGCAAGCATATGATACTGGCAGTTTTCTGGTGCATTTTGAAAGCCATAATTTGAAAAAATATCTCTGCGTGTTTTAAGGCTTTTCTGCCCCAAACGCTTTTTAAAAATTTAACACACGGGGTTAGAGTGCATTTGGCTTGAGCTGAACCCAAACCGCTAATTGCTGGAGGCTGAAGCTGCTGCGAAACACCAGTCTTAGTAAATTCCCCCAAATTTGTTGATCACATACAAATACATCTAAAACTTCTCAGTACACAATATATTACATTAGAATAGGAGTCACTCAATACACGCTTCTACGTCATCCCATCACTTAGATGAGAGTAGATTTTATTACATTTTGATCATCGTATTAGAAAATACGTGTTGTTCATTGTTTTCCTCTGGCACCGGTGTGACCTAGAAAGTAGATGACATATTTATCACCCAAATGCGACTGCACTGTAATCCGGCCACTATCATAATGCATCCATTTCAAATCCTTTTGTCATTTCTAAAAGATGCCGCTGTAATTTTCCTCTTGTCTCCACTTAAATCACATAATAAACCCGGGAAACAGATTGTTCTTGCATATTTCGAGCATGACCTAAGACGTGCCATCTTTATTTTTATTCCCCTTTCATGACCTTTCCTTTCCCTAAGGAACTCCTTGTGTGATGCATTGCTGCGCTCACTATGGAAAAATGTATATATTCCGTGAAGCGACTCGCTCTATGCATTATATATACATTATTTATTACTTTATCTCGGATGTAAACAGTGAAGACGCTTCAAAGATGGGTTGTGCTTGGCTTGAGAAAATAATTCATTGCCCCCAAGTAATCAATTTCCAGTAATGCGTAAGTCTGTCATGAATAATCCCAATGCCTATTAACTCTGTGGAATGGCAATAAAGGTCGAGTAAGAAAATAATTGTAGCGCAGATCAAAGAGAAGAACCCCTACTGAGAGGTAAATGTATATGCTGCCAATATTTCATCTTTCAGATCCATTCCGTCTCTTTAACCTAATATGAACGCTATAAAGAAAAAAGCCCCTGAAACTGTTATTGTGAAAGCCAAAAACTAATTAGTCAGAACTTCCCAATGTGTTCAGTGAAAAGTTACTTGAAATAATGGGCTACTTTCTGAAATTTTATAGGTTTACTGAGTCTAGTGTTCTCTGGTATTTCCTGTTGCCCTTGGTTGGGAAGATTGACAAAACTTTACAAGTCATCTTGAGTAACACACAAACCTTTCAATACAGGCAATAACTTGTGGTATCATAAAGTATACAAGTGCACTTGAAGGAAAAAAGGAAAAAATGTCGAAAAAAAAAATCACATGGCCATCAATATTCAGAGATCTGGGCTTTCTCCACCAGGCAATGTGCCAAAAGAATCTACATAAGAGGATGTAAAAAGACTTAAAAGAGCAACATGCCTTATCATGTGCAGTATATATACCCACAAGGACTTCATATAGCTCGCAGCAGATACTTGAAACACAAATGGTATTCAGTGACAATTATTTACTTGTATAACTTGATTTATTACTTGATATAATCTACATCGTGTTTCTAAATATATAAAGAATATACCAATATTTCATTTCTCCTGAGTAGAGCAGTGGATCTCAACCATCCCAATGCTACAACCCTTTTCGATAGTTCCTCATGTTGTGGTGACCCCCCACCATACAATTATTTTCGCTGCTACTTCATATATGTAATTTTGCTACTATTTGCTACTATTATGAATCCCAATAGTCATCACAGGGATGCCCACAATTACCTAGCAGTCACAGGGATGCTCCCCATAGTAGCCAGCAGTCACAGAGAAGGCTCCCATAGTAGCCAGCAGTCACAGAGATGCCCCACAGAGTGGCCAGCAGTCACATAAATGCTCCCCCATAGTAGCTAGTAGTCACAGGGATGGGCCCCATAGTAGCCAGAAGTCATAGGGATGGCCCCCAGAGTGGTCAGCAGTTACAGAGATGCCCCATAGAGTACCAAGCAATCAAAAGTACTTACCTGCCCATGCTCTCATAGCCCTTCTGGTCTTCTCTGTGTCTGGGGGATGGAGCGCACAGGTGTAAATGTGCAGCAACGCTTTCCAAATTAAATGTATGTTCGTCTTAAATATTTATGTTCATTAGATTTTTCAATTACTGGGAGGTGATTGGTGTCTCAGTTCCTAAGACTATTAGAAAACATATTTCCAATGGTCTTAAGCAACCTCTGCAAAACAGCCGTTCGACCTCCAAAGTGGTCCCGAGCCACAGGTTGAGAATCAGAAAAATTTCAAATTGAACCTACTTATCACTCTTTATTATGAAATTGCATAATTGAAGTTTTTGGTGGGTTCTTTTGCGTCCTTTACTTCTAATAAACTATGTGTAGGATCAGTGAGTGGTTCAACATCAGCTGTTATTCTCTGTGGCTGGATTCAGAAATCTAGAGCTCCATTCATACACTCATACATACCTTTAAAAATTTGTTAATATAACGCTTAAAAATAATGGTCAAGATCACATAACCGCCATACAAGCGTTGGGTCTTCAGGATCAAGACTTTCTATAGTTCTTCTCAACAAAACATATTGGGGGGGGGGCACTCTTCAAATATGGAGCAGGGTCCGTGTTTTTGGTGAATGAATAGTGCAGGATTTCAAAGCTGTGCCCTAATTGCGCCTTCAAAAAAAAAGTGAGTGTTGGAAAAGGACCAATTGTTGCACCTACACTTCATAAATAAATCGCAACAGGCGCAGAAAGGGAAAAAAATCAACAAAAAACTGTCGGAATGTCAATAATGAATGCCCCCCATTGAGGCCAATCCATCATGCATTTTCTGGCAAACAAGGCAAGAAAAAGTTGCCATTAGTGGCACATGCCACGGAATTTGTGACTTTTTATTCCATTTGACTCCAAATGCTAACCTAATTTATACTCTGGATCTGTACACAGTGTTAGTCACAGGCAACGGGCCACATGTATCAAACTTTTGACTTGCTTTTTTCCCTAATTTTGTCTCCCTTTAAAGTTTGCCATTGTGTGGTTTTCTGCAGTGTTCCCTGAGTTATAACCTAACTCTACATGTGAAAGTTGCAACTTTTAAAAAGTCGCAAAAAAGGCACATTTTGGCATAAACCTCAGTCATAAAAAATAGCTTAGAACTAATTGTGACGTCATTTTTTGACTTTTGTTTTCAAAAGTTGCAGTTTCGCTAAAGACCAAACACCACATGTATCAATAAGGGAAAACCACTAACATACATTCGACCAGCAGAAAAGCTCCAAAAAGTCCCAAAAAACAGACGGACAAAGCCAGGCTTATGATACATGTGCCTCAATGTCTCAGAGACTAACCCAATTCCACTACACCTGTCTGGGCCCCAGGGCTTATTGTACCTGTAAACTGCCACATACTTGTTCTGCAAGAAGATAGGAGATAGATGATACATTAAAATTTCCATGGTTGAACTTATTCCGGAGTACACATTACTCATAGAAGTTCACAGAACCGGAATAAGCCATACATTTATCCAAATATTCGACTTTACGTATCAAGTTTATTGATATTCCTATAAAGCAGAAAAAAATCTCTGGGCTATATCCATATGAATCAATATATATATATATGTGTTGTAAGCCCCAGAGACATTTCAGTTTTACTACAAGACATGCTGTCTCTGTTTGTAAGTCTAATATATCTGCTCCGAATATTTTTGAACATTGGACCTCTAATAATAATTGGAGCATTTTACGTTGCCGCCTCTCCTTTTAGCTTGTTTGCTTTCTCACTGAGTAGACGGCAACTGTTGCTAGAAGGATGTTGATACACAAGGGAAGCATTTCACTGGAGTGAACGATTTGTTACTAATTTTTCAATAGCATGAAAGCATAAACTGTGACGCAATGGGAACCTGCCTTCTGGCTGCTACAGTGCAGGATGCTATTTCCAGATTACCAGGGACTAAAATAGATGGCACCGCTTGTTTCTGACACACAGACATATCATCACAGATAAAATGAGGCTTGTGCTGGGTAATATTAAAAATAATCTACAATGCACCTACATAAAATAGATGGAATTAAGTGTGCAGACTTGCATGCCTTCACAAATATGGAGAATCTATGTTAACAATGACCAATAATTGATTTAGATATTAGGTTGCCATGAAAATATTACTTTCTATAAATTCAGAATATTTCAAGTGTGACTATGTTTAGGACCAGATTCGAGTCAATATACCAATGGAACTGACTATGCCATATATATTCCTTCAAGCTAATATACCTTTAAAATATAGTATTAGCGTGTAAGGGGTTTTCCAGTTTAACTGGAAAGCTCCTGTGGTGCATGGCAGAATACATCTGGAAAATGGACTCTCATTCCTGTGACAGGGCCCCTAGTGGGTTGGGCTAGTGTCAGAAGTAACACAACTACTGCAGCCAATCAATGATCAGTGCTGAGTTCTGGTTGCTGTTGCCTCTGATTGGTTGAAGTGGTCATATGAAAACCAACTTATCAGTCAAAAGAGTAAAGGATGACATTGGAACCACGTTGAAGAAACAGATATCTGAAAGTTCCCCTAGGTTTTCTTTTTCTGTTAACCCATAAAATCCATAATTTTGATAAAAGTTGACTGTAAGGCACAGAAAGTAAAAAAAATACATCTTTTAATGCCCTATAAACAAATATAATGCTAGCGACTACCGTATGAAAGGTCCTATAACACAAAGGCCAGCGCCAACATTGGCATACCTGGCAAGTGCAAGGGCCCAGAGCTGATGAGGGCCCACATAAGCCTGTACATAAGAAATCCATGAGGATGAGGGGGCTGTATGTAATCAATCCATAGGGATTGAGTGGGGCTTATATAAAATAACAATTGGGGGGGTTGGTTAGGGAATGATAAACTAGGGAGCATTTTAGTGAACAGGAGGCTGTTTTAGTTTCTGAATTTTTAATGCCGCCACTTGAGTTCACTGCAAAGGGACCCACTGAGGCTCTGTCGCCCAGAGGCCTACTGAACCCTGGACACGGCCCTGTATAACACTGTCCATCTTTGGGACAGATGAATACTTTGACTCCTTGCTGATTGTCCTTGATGTTCAGTTAGAAAATACTCCTAGAAGATACCATAGAGCAGCTCTTGGTGTTGCCCCCACCCTCCAAGTCCCACCAGATATACTAAGAGGCTCTAGCATGATTGTGTGACCTGATCCCTTCTGTGTCTGGCTTTGCCCTCTTATATCAGTTTATAGTGTACAGATATCCAAAGAAAATTAACACTCACATGTATAGCAGTGATACCACTACAATTGCATGCTTGTATGTGCAGTGTACCTCCTTTCTATACTTTCCGATAATTCAGCTATACACTGGGGTGTCTACTGGGTATCATTATGGAATAAAGGAAAATTGCAAATAGGCTTCTTACTGTAATCTCTGGCAAGCATACAGTTTTCTCCGGCTCCATTCACATTCTGCAGGGAAAGCTAGCATGTGCTTATCAATCTCAAGCAGAAGCTCAGGGGGTGCACTGAGACATGCTAAACTTGTCTTTAACTCAAAACCTTTGGCTGGTGATGGACTTTCCATACTTACATCATTTGACGTTCTTCGCTCAAACACTTTAGTGAACTCCTGACCCTACAGATCTGTATCCAAGTAAATTGTAATCTGTTTTTACTGACGGTTTTTCATCCTCCACTAGATGAGATTGAACTTGTCAGGTTGACGCCTTTGTTTTGGCAGATGACAGGACTAATTGTAAAAACTGACAACAAAAAATGAAACAGCCACTAGAAATTTCAGATGGCTTCGAGAGAAGTGCCATCAATTACTGACTTCTAATTAAAAGGGAATAGTGGCGGATGATGTTTAGCTGGCGTCCAACACTCGACTCGATATTTATAAGAGACAATTGAGATTTATATTTCCAGCCCTATTTTCTATAGAAAAAACTAATTTATGAGGTGACTGTCCATAACAGGATGCTAATTTGTCAAAGGCCTTATCCTCGTGACTATGTTACAGCTTATGGATCTGTAATATGAGTGTAGGAGTCTATACTGTACCTCTGCATTCTGGTAATGTCATACAGAAACATACAGGGGCACATTTACTAAGAATCCGAACAGCGCATTTTCGTCGGGTTTCCCGACTTTTTACCGTTTTGCCCTGAATTGCCCCGGGTTTTTGGTGCACGCGATTGGATTGTGGCGCATCGGCGCTGGCTTGCATGTGAAACAAATCGGAGAATTTAAAAACCAAATTGTGCAAGATCAGCATTCACATGCACCGGGAAGAAGGTGAACTCCGGCAGACCTCAGCGGGGAAGCGACACATGCAGGAAATTGGACGCACGATCTTAGTGAATCGCGGAAGATCCGAATCCTTGGCGGCGGCGTCAATGGGACAGGTAAGTAAATGTGCCCCACAGAGGTCATATTTCTAGATGATACTTCATTGACTGCAGTATTATAGAAGTGTTCTTCCCTATAAGTGGCTCACATATACAAAAATAAAAGGTTCTACACTCGTATGCATGATCCCCACAGCTCCTATTTCAAAACTTTACGCCTCCCAGCTGGTCCCAAATTCAAAGTTGTCTCAAATTCTGCCTTTTGCCTTTTGAAGAAGTAAAGCCCCCAGTTCAGGACCATCCTCATACTGTGGAAAAGGTCCTATATGCTGGTTGTGCCCTAGGGACTGAGCACAGTGTACTCCATGGGATTCCTTGAATCATAGTGCTGTTCTTCCAGTAGACAGGGACTCCATACATCATATTCTACTATGATGCAAGGATACCAGTGGACAGGTGTCCTTGGTTCATGTGATCGGAATAGCACATGGGCTGTTTCCACAGGCATAGCATGTTCATTTGCGGGAGGCCTTAATGTGATGTTTGGTGTTTGGTTGTCTTTCTTGCTACACAATGGGGGCATGCCTTTTTTGTACATGAATATTCTGTTAATTGCAACTTTAAATCACTAAAGAAGACCCCTATTCTTTTTTGATAAAGAACACCAACCAACCTGGAACCCAAGTATCAGCAAAGTAAGAAAAATGCAAAGTTTGTATACATTTGAAGAACACATCCTTTAGTTTTTACAGCAATTTCATGCTTTCACTGAGAGCCAAATACAGGTGCAGAAATTCAGGATTGTCACTCTACCAACTGGGTTTGGCACAACGACCGAACAATTCTTCCCATATTGATTTTTGTATTTTGGTTGGATGTTCCATGATTTTTTCCCCTTTTTTTTTAAAGTAATGAATTCCATACACATTCCTTAATCAGCTAAAATGGGGAGGCATTAAACTTTCCTCTGGCATTATTGGCAGGTGAAATATGCCTTTTTTATGATTTAGTAATAACTCAGAAACGAACTCCCCCAACCTTCTCCTCAAAACCACCTGGACTTTTTAACAGCCCTGGATCCAGGATACCAGAAACTAATAAACCGTTAACCTGCCAATTAACAACTAGGTAAAACTTCAACGTTGGACAATATTTTGCCTGCTTTCAAGAAGCCGCACACCTACATTAACTGCTAACTGCAATTAGAGCAAAATGACCCAAGCTCAATTTAGATGTTTTGTTAAAACTGAAATTCTCTGTGTTTCTGGAAAAGGTTTTTAGTTTATGCAAATAATAAAATACATTTTTTGCACTGGATCGGCAGTACTTTGACTAGTACTAGTTGGTGTTTTCAAAGTAAATCCAACTCAATCCAATGTTTTGATTATTTAGGACTGTTGAAAAACACAAATTTTGAAGTTTTTTTTCTGTGTTAAAATTTCATTTTGCTTGATAAGATCTAAGCTTTGTGTCACGATCGGTGGTAGTGGATCCTATGTACCACCGCGGACGATGACCTAAGACGACACCTGGGACCAGAGTCTAAGTGGCACCCGGTTTTCACCAGAACCCGCCGCAAAGCAGGTTGGACTTATTGCGGTGTGGTACCAGCATGGTTCCACAGGCGCGACTTTGTCCGCAGTGGCGGCCAAGGTGTAGTGCAGAATCGTAAGGCAAATTAGTGGTCAGGGACAGGCAGGAGATCAAGACAGGCAGCACAGGATCAGAGTCGGAGATGTTAGCAATAGGTCAGGACAGGCAGCACGGGATCGGAGTCAGGAACAGAATCGAGGTCACAACGGGAAATCAAGATTATCGCAGTGGGCTTGGAATACAGCTTTCTCTTAGGCTTAGAAACACAAAGATCCGGCAGAGTAACAGGAAGAGGTTGAGCATTTTTAAGTTTTCAGGTGGCCTACGCCAATTAGCGGTGCGCTAGCCCTACAGACGCGCATGCCCTAAGAGGTGTGGGTACGCGCTGAAGCAAGGAGACTGTCGCTGGAGTGCAGCTAGGTAAGTTAGGCTGCCGGCAAGAGCGGGCACACAGAGGCACATGGGTGCACCTGCAACCCCAAAACATGGGACGCAGGAGCACCCATGACATTTTGTTGCTACAGTGTTTGATCCTGAGAAAACTTGTGTTCACCTGTGTACTGACGATGTACCATACTTGAATACTGGGCGTGATTCAAAACATTTCAGAAAGTTCTTTCCCACCCAGCAGCACTGCAACCTCTACATTTCTAGATGCTGGAGACTTGCCAGTGTTACTTAACAATATGTAAAACTATATCATATATCTTCACCTAAAAACTGAATAGTTATATTTGCAGGCTTCTTGTTGAGATCTGCCTTAAACCACTTGGTTATATTGACATATTTTAGAATACAGGCAGTCCCCAGGTTACATACAAGATAGGGTCTGTAGGTTTGTTCTTAAGTTGAATTTATATGTAAGTCGGAACTGAATATTTTATCATTGTAATCCCAGCCAGAACTTTTTTGGTCTCTGTGACAATTGGATTTGAAAAATGTTGGGTTGTCATAAGAATCAGGATTAACACTGAAGCTTCATTAGACACATTTGATAACTGTTACAGCTGATCATTGTAGCCTAGGAGTAAAGTAGAATAAATTACCAATATCCAGAGGCCTGTTTGTAACTAGGGGTCGTATGTAAGTCGAGTGTTCTTAAGTAGGGGACCGCCTGTATAAAAACTGTAAAAATCCAAATTATTACTGTATTGCAGCATATGGTGGGAGCAATTACTGTATACACAATTTTTGTGCTGAAAAAGCCCCACTCAGCTTATACACGAATACATTAAAAAAAAAAAAGGTGCTCCCTGCAGCTCCTCTCCTTCTCCCTGTGTCGATCGCGTGCGCCAAAATCCCGGGGAATTCGTCACAAAACGGAAGTCGTCGGGAAACCTGGCTAAAATGTGCTCCGGACCCTTAGTAAATGAGCCCCATTATGGTTTTAAATGTCACCGTTTTGCCATATTCTAGTGCTAATAACTTTTTCACGCCTTAGTGTGCGGAGCTGTATACGGTGTCATTTTTGGAAAAAGTTGGTAAAAATGTGTGCTGTATGCATGTATATATCATTATGTTATTTTTTCTAAAACTATTAAATTCATTTTTTTTTTATAACAGTCCAAAATATTTTATTATCATAATAAATTTCAATTTTTTTTTTACTTATTCTGTATAAATATAGTATGCATCCCACATATGTATTTTAAAAGATTCTACTTTTTATATGATGAATCTATCTATTACTAAAATAGTATTAATGTGTTTTCGTTAAAATTCATGTTATATTGTATAGGTCTCAAATTAGAATATTATGCAACACTAATTTTCAAGGTATTGCATTACAGGAAAACAGTTGGGGAGGATCAAACATAGAAAGATTTGGCTCATTTATTTCGATTTTAACCTTTCCAGCAATCCTTCAGCTGAAAGGGCGTTGTAGAAAGAGGTTATTGGAGTCAGAATAAGAAGTGGTCATTTTTCTTCATTAATAATGATTAGTATATAGAGCTGCATTCTCAGATGATGACTCAAAATGTTAGGAAGTTTGAATAAATATCCAGCGAGTCCCCTGAGTTTTGGTTTACTTTCAGCAAAGTTAGTCACTCTAAACTTGGGGAAATACTCACTAGGAAAAGCGTTCCTTAATTTAATTCACAGCTACGGAAAAAAGGATTAACCGTTTTATGACCCAATCATGCCAAAAATAATTGTTATTTTACCTTTTAAATTCCAGCGTTCCTTTATAAAGCGGGAACTCTTAAAATCTTAGGTCAAATTGACATTTTAAAAAAATTAAGAATTAAGAGTCCAGGTCTTTAGGAACTGCCAAATCTAAAAACAATCTACAACTTCTGTTTTCTGATATGTAAAGATATAAACTGGCAATAGCGATTTTTAATACTTTTGTTATAACTTTTAATAAGTTAAAGTGAATAATTTGGGAGATTCTATAGGAATTGTACATCTCTACAATTTGCATCATCGTAACAATACATTTGTTTATACCCACACCCAAAGTAAAACTGAACAGAAAAAAAAATGTGAAAGTTTTATTGAAACTGAAGGGTGTGCAAGGGTCATTGTTGAAATATCTGTAAGGGATATTTTTATGTCAACGAATAGAATAAAACAAAAAAGTGTCTGTATCATTTAAATAAGACCTGTCACTAGACACCCCTCACACCAGTAATGCCTGCTGATAATGGGTTAAAAGTCCTCCCCTTATAACCTAAAATGATCTGCCACTAAGGCACTGTACCTTAATTACAGCAGATTTTTCTGATATGCATATTAGTATATATGAGTCAATTTCTGAAGAGAAGAGTCATTTTTCTCCAGGCTGCTAGTAAACCACGCCTCCTTCTTTTGATTGACAGCTCAGCTCTCTTAAAAACTCAGCCTGTGCAGACAGGAAGTCGTCTTCCTATCCACTTCCTGTTCTTACAAGAATGTTGTCCTTCTCACAGTGTGGGGAATTTAACAGTGAGCACTGTGTGGGAAACTGCAGATCAAAGGTACCACACACATGAAAGTAGGTGGTGCCCTGTTGAATTCTCAACCCCGTAGACCACACAAACATTGGATATTACGATGATTACCATTTTGCGCCGCATTTAAAAGGGGATTGTGGCGCAAACGCGCTGGCTTTCATGCGACACAAATCACGGGGGTGGGTCGTCGGGATTTAATATTTGAGGGAACAATTTTATTAGTTGGAGGAGGCAGAATTAAGCTGGTACTTCTGAACTGCACTTTTCAACAAAGGCCCAGTGGGGATGGGGTTGAGTTAATTGTGCCTTCTTGATGACAGGTTCCGTTTAAAGGGAAGTGGGACAAAATGACTCCAGAACAAAATACTGACAGTTTCCTATAGCTTACAGTACACATTACTCAATAATATATTTTGCTAAAAAGTCTACAGCTTTGTTGCAGTGTAGAAAATAAATGTTGAAAATATATCTGGCTACATATCATTCAAGGACCAGAGTTATGTTGGAGTTTTACAGAGCAGTCCTAGTCAATGTATCATCATCTTAAACCTTCTTCTCTACTCCTTTTGCCCTTCCCTGACTTTAGCACCTTCACCAGCTCTGTTAGAATTTGCTAATCAGAAATCATCGGGAACCCCGACGAAAATGCGCTTCACGGACCCTTAGTAGATGAGCCCCATTGTTATTCATTGTGGGGCACAGTAAGGGAATGTGTTTACTTGGAGGGGGGGAGTAATACCCCATTAATAACAAAATAAACAATCAATGAATAACATGCTGTCTGGTCAAGTGGAGGGTGTGGGCAAAAATAAAAGAGCCCTGACACTAATCTCCCCAAACTTTCCCTAAACAGCGTCCCTCAACTTGGTGCTGTTCCTTACATTGGATGAGATAAAGTAAAGAGAGTTAAAACCAGGGGGAGTAGCAAAGAACAAAGTTTGTATTCAAAATGCAGTCATGATACAAACTGGGGTCACAACAAGATAAAAGCGCAGTACAAAGTCAGGATCCAAGGAATAGTCAGGGATGGACCAGAGGTAAGGATACCAGAATACAGATCACAGTTTACACAGAGAAGTAGGTACCAAGAATGGAAGTGAGCCACAGGTAAAAGGTTTTTTTTAGGGTAACTAAATGAGGTCACTAAAAGTGTGAGTAAAACCATCAAATCATTAACCTTTTGCTTGCCCTTCCAAACAGAACTACCTACAGGAGACAATTAAGATTTCATTTTAATACACAAGCCCTTTAAAGACTTTTTGTTAAAGGAAATCTACCACTTGGAAAGTAGCTTCAGTGGCAGATTCCTTAGGGCAGCTAGATCCTGGCATTGCGCTTCCATAGCTCCTATCCCAATGCTGGCTTCCGTATATATATACACCCTAAAGCGGACGGTACTTATCACAGATGAGTAAAGAGGCGTTACTGCAGGGCCCCCGGGAGAGTGCCTGTTATATCCATACCCCCATGAAACATGCAGGAGCTATGGTAACACCCCCTTGGGCACTTTCACTTAAATTGCATATAAAAAAAAAAATTAAGGACAAAAGAAGCTCTAATTTCAAAGGATGCACAATGCCAGAATCCTGCTACCCTAAGGAATCTGTCACTGGAGCTACCATGGTAAGTAGTTTTCTTTAAACCATTTCCTGCACATTTATTTTTAGCCACAATTAGTCAGTGTAAACGTTTCTAGAAATAATCGTAAGAAGTGATGTGCACAGCATAGTAAATAAAGGAGAAATAGATATTAAACTGTTCTGGCTGCTTGTCACTACAGGGAGATCCTAAACTATTTTTACCAATAAGCAAGCTAACGCGTTTCTTCCTCCAACATTTTGTCAGTGTTTTTTTTTCCCTGTCAAATGAAGCATTTTTTAAAACCCACACAACCATATACAGGAAACACAGAATTCTGCCAGAAGTTCCATCGAACAGAGCCCAGTGTTATTATTGTTACTTCTGCTCTGAGAACTTTCCCATCATGACTTACTACTGGGCTTTGTCTCCCTGCTTGGAAAGGTTACCACCGAAAACGTTTACTTCATGTGAGGCCATGAATAAAATTAAGTGTAATTCCACTGAAGAGAAACCGCCAAGATTTTCAAAGAGATTGTGGTAAAAATCGACTGTCTGAAGCTATTTTCACTAAGGAAAGAATGTGCTCTGATGCTGGCTCAGCAATTTCTTATTTTTCTATATACACGCTCACAGTGATAATAATTACAAATGAGAGCGAGAATGTAATAAGCCAGAAAACAACATTTAAAGTGAACCAGTGACCAAGTTTTTAGCTATGAAGTAAACGTTGAGCTGTGTGTAGGTCCTGCAAACAAAGAAAGACTTAGGTTGGGTTCACATCACGCGGAAGTAAAGGTCGGCTGCGCTATATCCTAGGATAGTGGTATTGCTTCATAAGAAGAGTCAACCCGATATCGGCTGAAAACGGGAATTTATATATTTTAAATAAACTTTCAAAAAGACAGTCCAAACACTATCTCTGAGCCAATACCATAGAAAGGACAACCCCTTCATTATTTGTATGGTATAAACCACTGCCGCACGTCTTAGACCCATGTGGACTTGATCCAACAAACTTGACGGTTTTGAACAGAGTATTACAAATATTACTATAAGGACATATGTACCAACAATGCCAGTATTACAACAAATACATGGCCTTTTTACGGTTATAGCCACATTTAGGTACAAGACACCTACGCCAAAATAAAAAGCCATTGCCCGGCGACTTTAATTTCTTCAGTTAACAAGAGGTGTCAGACTATTGTGTCTCTAGTTAAATACTGTTATCTTACTGCAATACTGCAATATTCCACGGACATACATATGTTACAACAAATATTTTTATTTGTTATCTTTCTATCTCCGAAAGGTAGAGGTAAGCACTTGGGCCCTTCAGTGCCACGCTGCCTCTTTTTTATACCCAGCCTGTGCTCTCTTAAATAATTTTTAAAAAATTTTTTATATGCATATCTTTATATATATTTTTCATGTATGATATATTTATTTTTAGTTTAAATTAAATGTTTATGTCAAAAAGATCTTTTATGTACAAAATCTATTTGGGTACACAGTGTGAATTGGTGTTAGGTGTTGTTTTTTCCATTTTCCAAAATTACTTGCAACACAGCGAGGGTTCGTATAACACCAGTAGCACATTCACCATCCTTCTACTTTCTATTATACATGATTTCATGATCAGGTCAGTGCTGAGATAAATTCCATATTATAAAAAAATTTACCTGTGTGATGATAATGTCTCATAAATGCAGCCATATCTGTCCTTGGATACGACCACCACGGCATTCTGGCAGCAGGGGCCAGACATGCTCTATTGAGGTACCCCACCAACTAGATTCAGCATCATTACCACAGGACAGCTGTGGGACATGCAGTAACTCCTAGAGGAGTCCGGTTGTGTCACATCATAATAATATGGGTAAGACACTTGTCTATATACCTTGAATCCACATTATTTTACTGAAAACTTTTTGTATTTGAGATGTTGTTACTAATTGATCATTCTTATTGGGGATATACCCTGTATATTTTGAATGACCTACAAGAGGATTATGACATGATGTAGGATTGATTAAAACCATTCCAGTATATCTATACCAGAAGTAACAGACTCCCAATTGTAGACAGCGCTGCTTCGACCTGTTTGGATCTGCTCAGTACAACGTGGGGAACTGGTTTGTCTGAGTGATAGGCTTGTTACTTGGGTTGGGACATGAGCGTTATACTTTTGGAGAGTTTGACGATTAAGGCCGCCGTGTAGGCTTGTGGAGTCTTTTAGCCAAGGAAGCTCCCCTAGGGGGATTCTGGGAAAATATGCAAAGTTTGCTTATGCAAAGGATGGGATAAGGAAAACCACGCCTCTATTAGCTACCTTGTAAGGCAGCTCACTTGACATCAAGCATGACCTACAAGAGGCCTTATGACATGACACGGGTATTTTTATGAATCTTACCATAATCTTGGTAGTGATAGTATTGTTTGGAATAGTTCTCTTCTATAAATGTAGGAGGAATTTTCCTAGCCCTATAGTGTAGTGTAATGAACATGTGGTATTTAAAGGGGTATTCCCAGTTCCAAATTAATTAATTATTGTTTGTATGATGAAAAATAATGAAAACTATTTTCAAATATAGTTTCTATTTTATTTCATCACGGTTTGCTAGATCTCTGCTTGCTGTCATTCTATAGAAAGCTTCTATGTTTACTTCCAGTGGAAAGAAATCTGTCCATGGTCACACAGGTGCTCGGCTCATAAGTATCATAGGGAGTAATCAGAGCAGTGGGTCATAACGATCTGTGCACCTGTGTGACCATGGTCAGATTTCTGTCCACAGGAAATAAATTCCTATTGAATGACAGCAACTAGAGATCTAGAAAACAGTGAGGAATTGATACAGAAAGTATATTGGAAAATTGTAAAACTTTTCATTATTCAAACAATATCAGTTACCTGTTGAAATGGGAACACCTCTTTAATGTCTTTATTTGACTATTGATAGATGGTCCCTAGATACTAGTTCAATACCGGCAGCATGGTGGTAGCAGTGATACCTGTCAATCAGGAACAGGGAAGCAACAATGAATATGCAGGACTCACCTTCTGTGAATAAAATCACCTCAGGTGAGTTGCATAAAAGTTGATTTCTCAACACTGCAGCCATGGAGAGGAACCATTTCGGAATAAGAGCAATGCTTTTTAATAATAGTTTTTAATGAAGTATTTATTTTGGGTGGGTTAATTTAAATGTCAGGTTCCCTTTAAATTGCATCAATCTAGCAAATCTTATCTTTGTAATATTTGAACCATCTCCATGAATGTGGAGATCTAATAAATCCTTTAGAACATTTTTGTTGATGTTTCTCTGGCCTGTTAAATCCGGAGATTTTAATACAGGCAGATATAGTATGACATTGCATATAAAATAACAGGAGTACCTCATACAGCTGTATTCCCATAATAAAAGCCGGAACGTTCACAGGATTTTGTCACAAACACCAGGTGCAACCGTAGCCCAACACAATGAGCTCAGGGGGGGAAGAAAGATAAATGATCGCTGTTATTGGTTTCAAATCCCTTTCACAAGTGAAGGCTCATTTATTATTAGGCAGCAATATGTAACAGCAATGCTTTGTCCCCTGCCTGGAAGAATGTCAACTTTGTCAAGCTGAAAATGTGTATTAGAACATGCCGCGTTTTTCCCTTTCCTAATCCTAGGGTCAGTAGCATGAATGTCACTTTGAACGTTTATGTGTTACCTTGTAGGAAAGCTTAGTTATAAATTTTAAAAGCATACCTAACCCTAACTTCCTGTTCACCTCCAATTTTAAGGTTTTTGAGGTTAGAAGTCAAAGGTCATACCCCTTGTTCAATAAAAACCCTTTGCTGCCACAGTTATTACAAGTATTCCACATCCCTGCCAATTCCCCGGTGACATAAAGCACCATTTTCCTGCTTTTTTTGGGGCCCCTCTCTTCCTCTTTTATATAGTGGAAAACAGCCTCCACGATTCTTTTCTTGTCCAGAGAGCCATGCTATGTGTTACTGAAATACGCAGACCATTAGCTTAAATGAGAAAACAGGTTCACACATAAGACATTTTCACAGAGCTGTGAATATTTTAATTTAATGTATGCAGCATAACGTGTTTTTCGTCTCCCCCCCTCCTCCTACTCGGAGAGTAACAGAGGTTTTATTCAGGGTGCGCACCTGTGGAAACCAAGCTTCCAGCACACACTAGATCATTAACAAAATGAGTTGTGTCAATAGGTTAGAGTCTCTAAGGGGAAGAGGGCTATATATCAAAAGAATAACATTATTTATTCTGTGGTAGATAAAGTGCTTGATTTAATGAGGCTGGCAATTGGGAGAAACAGTTACAAAAAGAAAGCACTTGTAAGAGAAGATAAAACAGGTTTTATTTCAGTTCACTTAAAAAAAAGATTTAAGGTTAGAATGTACTATATTTACCAAAAATACCCTACTCTCTGTACAAGACTGTAACCCGAACAAACCGCCCAAAAATACTAACAATACTCTCGATGCATTAAGCTATCGTTAGTTTAACAACTTAGCAAGAAAAAAACATTTAGTTTTGTATTTTGATTTCAAATTTATTAGGCAAATTTTGTAAAATTTTGTAATAGCTTTGAGAATTAGTCATAGGTAATTATGAGCAGACCCATTCAGGTTCAGGTTTGCTGAGTTCTGCTGAACCCGACCTAAAATTTTGCTTTGGGTACCCTTACCCAAACGCTCATCTCCACACTGGTAGCATCTGCACTTTGTGCCGACACCGACCGCAGGTGTCCCCCATTTGAACTAGTCGAGGATTTAATCGACAGGGGGGGGAGTCTGGACACCGGACGCCATACCTGGACTTCTGTCTGGGTTCAAGGACCTGATCCTGCAATGTTTGGCATGGGTACAAACATCGCAGTTCAGGTCCACTCATCCCTATTCATAGGATCTCCGTTTGTTAAAATATTAAAATTTTGGCTTTATTTTGGAAGGTTGGTGGCTAGGCCCCCTGAGGCAATGGGTCCCATAGAAGTTGATATGGCTGCTACTGCTGTAGTTACGCCCCTGAATGAATGAATGATGGTACTAAGTAGAATTAAATTGTATTCAAGTCATAATTAATTCTGGTACTATGAAAAATCTATGAAATCTGCATGCAATGAGGCAGATTTACTTACCCGGCTCATTCGCGATCCAGCGGCGCATTCTCTGTGGTGGATTCGGGTCTTCCGGCGATTCACTAAGGCAGTTCCTCCGATGTCCACCAAATGTCGCTGCTGCGCTGAAGAGCATCGGAACGCACTGGAGTACACCGAGTCCGGCTGAGTGAAGGTAAGCGCGTGCCGAACGACACTTTTTTTTTTTATGTGGCGGTTTTTCCGAATCCGTCGAGTCTTCGTTTGGCACCCCCCCCCATTTCCGCCGCGTGCATGCCAGCGCCGATGCACCAAAAACCCGGGGCAATACAGGGAAAATCGGCACAAATCGGAAATATTCGGGTAACACGTCGGGAAAATGCGAATCGGGCCCATAGTAAATGACCCCCAATATGTTACAAAGAAGGAGCTGTATAGATTGAATATTTTTATGGGAAAAATGATTTTGTACAATTTAAATATTTTACATTCAAAGCTCTGCTTTCTCTGAAAAGTCATGGGTGGCGGGTCCTAGCAAGTGTGAGATGACAGCTATCTCTCACAGTTACCGTATTTTCCGGACTATAAGGCGCACTTAAAAGCCTTGGATTTCCTTGGAAATCCAAAGTGCGCCTTATAGTCCGCTATGGTGTGGGAGGTCCGCTCATACCCCAATGACAGTAGAACTCATTGCCCTGTATCCCAGGCCACAAATTATAGTGAAGTTCTTTGCCTCTTGGTCAGCGTGAGCTCATATAAAACATTTGTCTGTGTGCTATCAATGGTAAAATGAGCATATTCTACATTGGCGTGCATGTAGCACATGTAAACTTTGTATTGCTTCCTGCCAGGGGAAAATGCTCCTTCCTTTCCTGATAACATTAGTTTCCCTCTGATATCTATTTAGTCTTCTTTTAGTAAGATACTCTCCCAATTGGGGGAGATTTATCATCAAGTTTCTGAGGTAAAACTGTTCTAGTTGGCCATGGAAACCAATCAGAGCTCAGCTTTAATTGTATAAACAGCTGTTGGAAAATGAAAGCTGATTTCTGATTGGTTGTCATGGCCAACTAGAACAGTTCTGCTTTCAGACACTTCTGATAAATCTCTCCCATTGGCCTTAGATTCTTAAGTGCTGTAAACCTCCGGAGCAAAAGTCCTGTAGAGATGAGCCAATCATTCAAGGTTGGTTGTCTTAAGCTTTGCCAAATATTCCAAAAGATTTGGTTATGGTCTGAATCGAATCAATCTGAACCACTGCTGCACCAATTGTTCTGAAAATTGTTCTTGTTGGCCATGGAAACCAATCAGAGCTCAACTTTAATTTTATAAACAGCTGTGGGAAAATGAAAGCTGAGCTCTGATAGGTTACCATAAGCAACTAAAATAGTTCTTCCCTAAGAGACTTATTATAAATCTTTGCAATAGTCTATTGAGGGGGGGGGGGGTAAGAAGTGAGTGACATCAGCTAAATCTTCACCCTGCGACCCACAGAGACCTACGGAGCAGAGAAAAGAGCTATAAATGTAGAACACAGCTCCCCCCATGTATAGAAATAGTTCTATCCCTTTAGTACACGGACTTTACAACTGATTTCTGCTGTTTGACAAAAAGATAGATCTGCTTTGAGAGAATAAAATAAAAGTAATACTCCATATTTCCTCACAAATCTTCCTTTGATTCTGCTCTGCTCCTCCTGCTCGATAGCATGCTGCGTGATCAATAACCTGAAACCTGAAACTGGAACTAATCACCTGTCCTCATCTGCCCCTGGTGCTGGAACTAACAAACTATCATATGTGCATACAAAGTACCATATATACTTGAGTATAAGCCTAGTTTTTCAGCACAAAAAAATGTGCTGAAAACCCAAACTCGGCTTATACTCGAGTAAAAATATATAGGCTTTACCCAGTTTTTGTGGTAAAATTAGGGGCCTCGACTTATACTTGGGTCGGCTTATACTCGAGTATATACGGTAATTAAATGTGAACTTCTTAACAAAAGACTTTTCATTACATTTTTAGTCCAAGTAAGGGGACAGGTTTTAATCAGTTTTCTCCCTGTTTTTCACATCATGATACTTACTGGCAGATGAAAAAAATGATAGGTGCTCTGTGATAATACCAACAGGATGGATCTTCAACTGTCCCAATAAAATAAATACGAGCACTTGGCATTTCACAAAACTGACAAACCGCTTTACACTTTACAGCATTTAGTGAAAATTGGTCTGTCAGGAATGTTCACAGACCATCATGTATTTAGCATCAAGGAAGTCTGTGTTTTTACTCATAACACAGAGATGTCAATCTTTCTGCAAGGCTAATGAATCCGTCAAAGCTAGCCACGTATGTGTGCCTAGAATATCTTCTCTACGACATAACCTATCCAGTGTATGAATATTTACATTAAGATACGTACTAGTATTGTAAATACGCCTTTAGATTGTGTATCTTCTTGTTTTTTTATTTAACGTGTTCATTCAGATAAAATTATAACTTCTCCATCTTATCTCTTAATAAGAAATACAATTGTAAAATAAAGACTGAAACATTTATGTGACATCAGATCTTTTTTCTTTCTACAAAAAGCCCTGGAGTTTCAAAAATTACTCAAAAAGATAAAATTCCGATTTGAAATGAATACCACGGATAGAATATCATGAAACAGACATTATCAACGCATTTTTTATATAAAAAAAAAAGTTAAAATCCACATTGAGTACTGGAAACATAAGGCAAGCTGACCAGGTTTTTCTATAATAATAATAATAATAATTCCTTTATTTATATAGCACACAGATTACGCAGTGCAGCACAGAGCTCGCCAAATCAGTCCCTGTCCCCAATGGGGCACACAATCAACCTACCAGTATGTTTTGGAGTGTGGGAGGAAACCAGAGGACGCAGAGGAAACCCACACCAACACGGAGAGAACATACAAAGTCTTTGCAGTTGTTGACTCGGGGACTGGAACCCCAAGGTCCCAGTGCTGCAAGGCCGTACTGCTAACCACTAATCCCCCGTTCTTTAAAACATCATGAAGTATTACATTAAAGGACATCTACCACCAGTATGAAGGATTGTAAACCATGCACACTGACATATGGTGTGTGCCTCCTCTGGCAGGATCTGCTCTTATTTTAACTTCTTATGTCCTGTTTTTGCAAAAAAAAAAAAAAGACTTTAATAATTAATGACCCTTGACAGAGCAGCAGCCAATCACGGCTCAGCTTCCAACTGCCACAGCAGCAGCAGACAATGGCTCCGGTATATGGTGGGTAATAAGTGGATTTTGGAAAATATGGGGTGAAATTTTTGGTTCAAAACCTTGTCTGAGTCACAGGCAACAACTGTGCAAAAGTTGGTGAATGTAAAAGCTATGGTACAGATTCCTTTAGCGGACATACATACACGCACAGACATACACTCAGCTGTATATATTAGATTCAGTGGATTTGAGAAAATTTATCAAAACACTTCACTCTGAGTACTGGAAACATAATAATAATAATTCCTTTATTTATATAGCACACAGATTACGCAGTGCAGCACAGAGCTTGCCAAATCAGTCCCTGTCCCCAATGGGGCACACAATCTAATCAACCTACCAGTATGTTTTGGATTGTGGGAGGAAACCAGAGGGCCCAGAGGAAACCCACACCAACACGGAGAGAACATACAAAGTCTTTGCAGTTGTTGACTCGGGGACTGGAACCCCAAGGTCCCAGCGATGCAAGGCTGTACTGCTAAACACTAAGCCCCCGTTCTTTAAAACATCATGAAGTATTACATTAAAGGACATCTACCACCAGTATGAAGGATTGTAAACCATGCACACTGACATATGGTGTGTGCCTCCTCTGGCAGGATCTGCTCTTATTTTAACTTCTTAAAAAAGACTTTAATAATTAATGACCCTTGACAGAGCAGCAGCCAATCACGGCTCAGCTTCCAACTGCCACAGCAGCAGACAATGGCTCCTGTATATGGTGGGTAATAAGTGGATTTTGGAAAGTACGGGGTGAAATTTTCGGTTCAAAACCTTGTCTGAGTCACAGGCAACAACTGTGCAAAATTTGGTGATTGTAAAAGCTATGGTACAGATTCCTTTAGCGGACATACATACACTCAAATTTATATATTAGATTCAGTGGATTTGAGAAAATTTATCAAAACACTTCACTCTGTTGCATAAACAACAGCAGCCAAATGACCAAAACCCACAAATCAGGGCAAGATTAAAAAGTCAAAAATGATAAATGCACCCCCCTGTGTGTTACTACAAGACACCTTTGTGAGGCTTCATATTCTCTGCTAGAAGCAATGCCAAATTATTCACACATAACAAGCCATGTAATTGGTGCAATTTCTGTCATTCTTAATATTTTCAGTTGTAGCAAATGTCTGTAGGCATCACTCTACAAATGCATGAAAAATACAGAATATTATATTTATGCAACAACTTAAGGAGTAGCTATATGTCTAGAACTGAAAGGAAACTACCAGAGGTGAAACAGAGAAACAAAAAAACATAAAAACTGCTCCATTATCTTTGTTGTGGTCAAGACTTGAATGGGAGTAGAGATGAGTGGACCGAAGTGTAGGTTCCGGTTCAGAGTTTGGACATGTTCCTCCAGATTGAGACATTGAGGCAAATTTACTTAACCGGTCCTGTTGCGATTCCCAATCTGGACGGTCCGACGAAGATGAAGTCCGGCACGATTCACATAACTCGTGTGCCCGATTTCCTGCATCTGTTGCTTCCCCGCTGAAGTCCGCCGGAGTTCACCATCTTCTTCCCGGTACATGTAAGTTTGCAAAAAAATTTGAATTTTAAATCCCGCACGTAGTCAGAATCTGTCGGGTTGTCCGACGGCCACACCCTCGATTTGTGTCGCATGAAAGTCGGCACAATTGCGCCAAAATCTGATCACGTGAGCCAAAAAACCCTGTTAAATGTGGCCCAAATCGGAAATTGCCAGGAAACCCGATGAAAGTGTGGCCTGCGGACCCTTAGTAAATGAGCCCCATTTTCTTGGATTAACTGGACACTTTGGGGCCGCTCATCTCTAGAGCTGAATTTCAGTTACATGACTGACCACTAAACTGAGAATGGCACTGTTTTGCCTACTTTTTTCTGTGTTGCTACTGATACCAAATACTGCCGATCAGCTGATCAGTAACACCTTACCAGACACATTTTTCTAGTTGTTGTAGAAATAAATGTCTCACTACATAGCTGAGAACAGCAGCTCCGAAAAGTATGGCTGCCGCCACTAACATCTGCAGAGAAAATAATAATATCGGTGGAGATGAGCGCATCATTTAAGAAGGTTTGACACATTTTTTGTAAGATTACATTTTTTGTAAGATTCTATTCAATCCAAACCAACGTGGCTTTAATTGTCCTGGAAACTAGTATATAACACACCTCTAGTCCTCTAAAAATAAATTTCCTTTTTTTTCAATAAAAAGCTACTCTCTGGTTTTGTCATTTTTTCAAAAAATTTTAAAAAATTTCTCTTAAAAGCTAATAATGGAAACCTAATGGATGTGGCTCAAACGGACAATAACGTAAACCATCACAAGTCCATCGGAATCAATAGACATTTAAATGATCCATTAGACTTCCATTATTACTGTATAAGCATCAGAAAATCAGAAAATTGCAACAAATTCACAAATGAACAAATAGATTTATTCATCTCTAATCATCAGAAATGAAATATTGATCACATAAAAAAATTTTTTAGCAGTGATGTGTATAATTGATTTTTAAAAAAAATGAAACATTCCCACTAAATGTTACTTATTTTACATGTTTTTTTTTAAGTATTGTAAATAACGTGGGCACAAATCTACTGTATGAATTAAGAAGGAGCTACAGAAACTAAAGCTTATCACTGATATAGGACATGAAAGTGGAGCAGTTCACGCAGCAAAACTCTAGAAGAACAGATCAGACTAGAAGGAATATTGACAGCGACACCTGGCTAGTAGTAGAGCCTCTGTTTATGTAATTACAGCCTGAAAGATCCAAAATCTCAACACAACAAAGCCCCCACAGAAGCGTTTCAAGAAGCCAATCCATCAGTGTCGCTCATCTGCTGACAGCTCATTGTGAGTCTTTACTCACCCATTATACTGTCATTTATTGGGGGAAACGTCTCTGGAAAAGGACAGCATGATGAGATGAACATCCCTCAATACTAACTGCAGGTGAGAGTAAAATGGATAGAGAGATAGATTAATAGATAGATAGACAGACAGATAGAAAGATAGATAGATTCATTAATAGCGAGATAGATAGATAGATAGATAGATAGATAGATAGATAGATAGATAGATAGATATATTAATAGATAGATTAATAGATAGATTTATATATAGAAAAATGAAGTAAAGAATACAAGACAGGGAAACAGCACTCCGTGGAAAAATCAGTGTTTGTTTATTTCGCCAGTGGGCAGATGCAACGTTTCAGCTGTCTCTATGCAGCCATTTTCAAGCATAGTTAGTGGTAGTACAAGGCGGGTATTTATCCCCCACAGGATGTGACATCATTAATCAATTAACAATTGGTGAAATAAGATACAATATAAATTCATATTTAGTAGTGATAATTAGGTGTTGCCGTGTTAAAGTGTGTCCAAAGTATAATATACAATAAAATATTTACATTAAATGCCGTTAGACAGTCAGCCCGGGGCTCCGTCATGCCTGAAGTAAATAGACCAATTGCGCATGACCAGCGCGTTGCCTGGACAACCAGGACAACAAAAGAGAAGGAAAAGGCTAAAGAAAAATATATACGAACAATGGCACACATAGCTCTAAGACCCACGCGTCAAGATTCGGCGCTCACCTTAGTTAGGATCACATGGGGCTCCAGGGGGGGACTAGCTGGGACATCGAGGTCGCGTTGCGGAATGCCCGGAAGGCAACCGCCGCGATCAAACTTGTAACACAGCAACGTCACTCACCCATAGATACCTCTACTCTCGCGAGAGTGTCCAGACTGGGAAGCAGCCATCTTGGAAGAGGGCATACAAGAGCGAGTGCCAGTTTGAGGTGAAGTAAGGGACAAGCACTTGCGGAACGAACAACGGGGTGTATAAATAATAGTAAAGGGCCACCGTTAGTACCAGATCAATATTTTCAGATCGCTTAGATCAGTAAAAAGAATTGTTCTTGCATGCAAGCAGGTGTCCGTAGTCCTCCCGTGCGGTACACTTTTAAGCTGTATCCAAAATTGGTCATATGCGCGAGTGTCACAGAAAATAAAGAATAAGGCATTGTTTAACTGTAATATGAAGATGAAATAATGGGCACTAATAACGGACACCTGCTTGCATGCAAGAACAATTCTTTTTACTGATCTAAGCGATCTGAAAATATTGATCTGGTACTAACGGTGGCCCTTTACTATTATTTATACACCCCGTTGTTCGTTCCGCAAGTGCTTGTCCCTTACTTCACCTCAAACTGGCACTCGCTCTTGTATGCCCTCTTCCAAGATGGCTGCTTCCCAGTCTGGGCACTCTCACGAGTAGAGGTATCTATGGGTGAGTGACGTTGCTGTGTGACAAGTTTGATCGCGGCGGTTGCCTTCCGGGCATTCCGCAACGCGACCTCGATGTCCCAGCTAGTCCCCCCCTGGAGCCCCATGTGATCCTAACTAAGGTGAGCGCCGAATCTTGACGCGTGGGTCTTAGAGCTATGTGTGCCATTGTTCGTATATTTTTCTTTAGCCTTTTCCTTCTCTTTTGTTGTCCTGGTTGTCCAGGCAACGCGCTGGTCATGCGCAATTGGTCTATTTACTTCAGGCATGACGGAGCCCCGGGCTGACTGTCTAACGGCATTTAATGTAAATATTTTATTGTATATTATACTTTGGACACACTTTAACACGGCAACACCTAATTATCACTACTAAATATGAATTTATATTGTATCTTATTTCACCAATTGTTAATTGATTAATGATGTCACATCCTGTGGGGGATAAATACCCGCCTTGTACTACCACTAACTATGCTTGAAAATGGCTGCATAGAGACAGCTGAAACGTTGCATCTGCCCACTGGCGAAATAAACAAACACTGATTTTTCCACGGAGTGCTGTTTCCCTGTCTTGTATTCTCTGCAACATATGGGATTTGGATCCGGATCCTTGTGAAACCTGCACCCACCTCGAATTTTAAATTCGCTTTTCATTGTGCCGCTCCCCCCACCTTTTGTCTGAAAAATGAAGTAAAGTCCAAGTCAGCACAATTTTATAGGTTCGCCCCCAAAGGTTCTGGCTTGATCCTCTTGTAGAAAAATGCAGTAAACAGCGGCCGGCACTCCGTGGTTCTAATTTCAAAATGAAAGGTGAACGTTATTGAAAAAGTGGCGACGTTGATATTGGAACAGATATATCTTTATTTTTGCTGCTCTTTTTCTTTGGTACATGATGTTTCAATGATGTGCGCCTAAAGGTTGCAAAAAAATTTAGCAAATTCAGTCCAGTCCCCACTAGGCATAAAAAACTGTTGTATAGGTTGCACCAAAAATTGTGCAAATTTCAGAAATTGCTAAAAAACCGACGCAAAAAAGCAAGATTTACCTAAAGGGAAAATCAAAGAGTGTAAAAAAAGAAAGAAAGGCTAAAGATACTTGTGCCCCATTAGATGATGTATATATAGATAATAACCATTTACTGTATACACCCACTTATGGAAGACAACATAAGATAGATAGATAGATAGATAGATAGATAGATAGATAGATAGATCGATAGAAGATAGATAGATAGATAGATAGATAGGAGAGAGATAGATAGGAGATAGATAGATAGATAGATAGATAGATAGATAGATAGATAGATAGATACATACATACATACATACATACATACATACATACATTCGATAGAGTCTAGAACAGAGTGCACTACTGGGTTACAAGGGTGGGTGCAAAGCCATAAGGTGCAGATCCTAAGGTAGTTTTTTAACCTATATTTTAAAACCAAATAAAGAAAAAAAAATGATTTAACAAATGTGCCTGATTCTTTTTATTGGTTATCTGCACCTGCTCTGTAGAAGAGGCACTTTTGAGACTTTTTTGAGACATTTTAAATAAGTTGCGTATCATAAATTAGGAAAAACATCTGGATTCCTGAGTTAAATAAGGCAAACTTGACTAAAATCCATGCGCCGCTTACTTTTGAAATGCCAAAAAAAGTCTCATAAAAGATGCAAATATGCTACAAATACATACTTGAGCACAAAAAGTAGCAAAAACACACCAAAAAGTTGCAAAAAAAATGATACATCTGGCCCTATATCTCCAAGCAAAAAGGCATAACTCCAAAAATCTCAAGATGTTGAAAATATTAATTATTCATTTATTCCATGTGTGAGAATTTTTGGTCCAAGACCTTTCTTTAGCAAAATGATGTCTGAGAAAAGTTTTGTCCTAAAATATCGAACATGGAATAAATGTTTCACCTCATTTCATATATCTTAAGGTTTTGGAGTGCTGCCTTTTCCTTGCAAAGATATTGGATGATAGATTTGTTTTTATGTTTATTTTTGTTTGAAGATAAAAAGATAGATAGATGAGGGGGGCACAACCCCTAGGTCCCGGCAATAAATGTGGGAACACAGGCAGCATTCTAGAACCTAAAATTCTATTAAGTTTGAAAAGGTAGAAGACACCGATAGATAGATAGATAGATAGATAGATAGATAGATAGATAGATAGATAGATAGATAGATAGATAGATAGATAGATAGATATAATTTAGAGATGCATTACCCTTAGATGCCTAATGAAGCATAAGAAAATGAGTAATACATCTTAGAATATATTTTGTGTTGTTTTGAATCTAGAATATACTGGCACTTTATATGTCAATGAATCTTGGCCATATGCTGTCCTATATAATGAAATTGACTTCCGTAAAAACCTGGCAATGACTAGAGAATGTTCTGTTATTAATTGTTCAGTTAATTAAAAGTTGTGTTGTCGATATTGAATCGTTGATTATTAAATGTGCAAAGTCTGATTCATACATGACTACAACAGCAGCAGACATCATCATGGTAAGGGGTCTAAGTGACCCTCACAATCTGTATCACCCCTGAAGTGGTGAAGTAGTATGGTCAGTGCTGAGCTGCAGCAATGATAATCCCTGATGTTATTTCATTATGGCTAGACAAGGACATATCTATGTACATAGTATAAGTGCACCCTAAAAGCACCCCCAATGTCGCCATAAATCACCTGCAACTGTATAACTAGAAGATTTGGCACGATTTGGTTTCCCATATTATTTACATATTTAAAAATAAAGTAAATAAGGGAAAGCTTTAAAATATTAAATACCTGACAAAAGAAAAGGATCAAAATCCTTGTATTTACAGGTGATATTTTCTTTTCAAATGGAAATGCACTTTAAGAAACACTAGAAAGGCAACCATAAAGAAATTGCTATGTCGAGATGAACGAGCTTCAATAACCTATTTTCTCCTTACCCGCCCGTTCCCTGTTTATGATACACTGACTCCAATACACAATCCCGCACTGACTAAATTAAACAAGGCTCGGAAAGTATAAACATAAAATTAAATTAGAGTTCTTGTTTCAGTCCACTTTATGCCATGGAAGAAAAACAGACGGTTTAGTCTTGTTCTCCCAACGATTACTTGGCAGGCTGCGGGCCGTGACTTAAATGAATGCTTTCAACAAAATTGTAAACTCTAATACCAATTTTAAAGCATAGTATGACCTCCAGAAAAAAGTCAAAGAAAGGCGATGGATGGTTTTGTATTAAAAACTTGTAAAAAAAAAAGAAAGTTAATTCATAATACGAAAAGGTCTGGGGTTGTATGAATTCTAACAGGGCGACTAACTTTCCGTAGATTGTCCATATGAAATGCAGAGTATAAAAAACGATAAAAACAAGCCAATGCAATAATTATGTACTAAATTAGTGACAAACAGATACACCAGGATTTTATGAGGATACACAATCATTAATGGAAGGTAAAGAGACAGTAGGAGAGATTAGAAGCTGATCATGGGGTATAATACTGACAGCCGGGTTTTTTTGTGAGTTGTTGTTAGAAATAAGTGAACAATTTAAAATCCATTTTTTTGATACTTCAACAATTATTTCCTAAGATTCGGTTAGGGTCCGAATCTATTCATTCCAAATCGATGTTGCTTCAATTCTCATAGAAATTTGAATATAACCCTCTAGTCCTCTAAAACATTGGACCCCAACTGCTTTGTTTTCATGGACTGCTGTACTCGCTTGGTGCTGTGCACCCCCCAAAATGGTCCCTGGAAAAAAAATATATGCCTCTCCTCTACACTGTACTTAACACCAACCCATATAATGCCCACTTTCCAGTATCCCCCCCCCCCTTATAATGCTACCTTTCCTACAGGCCTGTTCCTGCAGCCCGCTTTAAATCTCCCCTTTTCTGCAGTCCCCCCTTATAATAGCCCCTTTCCTGCTCCAGCCCCCTTTATAATGACCTTTTTTCTGCAACCAACCTTTTAAGCCCCCCTTTTCTGCAGCCCCTTTATACTGCTTCCTTTCTTGCAACCCTCCTTATAATAGTTCATTTCCTGTCCCCTTAAAATGTGCCCTTTCCTGTACCAGTCCCCTTTATAGTGGTTCCTTTCCTGCAGCCCACTCCTTGTGAACCAACAATTTTTGTGGTCTTTCCTCATAGGAGGAAAACTACCAAAAAGAGAACGGTGAGTATCAGATATTTTGGTTGTGGCCTCATGCAAAGAGTGAAATTGAAAGTTTATAACAATCAGTGGATTTGTGAAATTAGGAAAAGTGTAAACTATTATCATAAATATTCAGAAACATACTGCACAATTCACAGAAACACAAACGTGGCAAGATTATATACACATTGATATTCAAGAATTTATGTGATAAACTGGCACAAAAAAATAGATTTATTAGAGAATGAACTGCTGACAGAACAAATATAAATCCATATTCTTTCTTTATACGTGCACAAAACCTATAAATATGGATTCAAAATGGTTTTACAAAATGGAAATCTATAATAAGGATCCTTATTCTCCCTGTAGAATATCCCTGGAAATCAATAGTCTAAAAATGTATTTTATGATAATGATATGTTCATAATACATAATGGGTGCTTGTATTATACGTTGTCGCATCATGTACCAAACTGTGCTGTACTGTGCTACGCTTAGGCTTGCCTGACATAGAACTGCACTATAGCCTCCGCCTGAACCTGACACACACTATAGGTTCTGCACCGCACTGCCCAGCCAGGCCCCCTTTCCTGCCAACTGGCATTGGGACCAGAATATGCTCTACACCAAGAATTCCAACTAAATCACGGCTTCCACGCCTGTTTACAGAGATTCTTTTTCGAGTTGTGAACAAAGAACAAAGTGTAAGAAGATGGAAAATGATGGAAAAGAAATTATTGTAAGAAGATGGATATGGTCATCCATCAGGAGGTGAAATAAATGGATACATTGGTGTAACCAGGAGAGGTTGAGCCCCACAGCAGACTACTGTAAGGGCCCCTCCTCCCCTTGTACAAATATAAACATATTTGTTTACACACATTTGTATACTCATATTAACACAATGGGGAAGATTTATAAGAAGTATCATAAGGTTAGACAGTGCAGAGCTAGACTAGACAGTCTTGTTCTGCATCAGATTTGTAAAAATGTCTTATGCTGGATGATAAATCTCTCTAGTCGTACTCTGCACCTCCTATTAGTTGGCTTACTTTACGCCAAAAAATTAGGACACAATTCTGTCGAGTTAGCAGTATTTCTGACGCACAGACCTTTTTGCCACGAGGCCACGTCCCCTTTTGTCAAGCTAGTCGTAGGAGAGCCAGAAAACTGTCTAAAACCCTTTATAAATGTGGTGCACACAGTTTTTTACTGTAAACTATGACAGAATTCTGTCGTGGACAGATTAATAAATATCCCCCATACTGTGTATGCACTCACTGTCTTCTACGCTTAGGGGAGTATCAGAGGCAACAGATATGACTTTATCTTTTTTTTTTTTTTTTGAAGACTTTATTTTTATTTTCCAAAAACATAGCAGTGTACAAAATGCAAACATCCACCTCAGGGAAGTACAAGGTACAGTCATATAAGATAAGCAATCAGCACAAAAATCTTCGCATAGAATAATTATATCAGCCAGTGATACAAGAAAAGGTAGATAGTTGCCGCGCGAGAGACACCCCCTTACCTAAGGCGGAGAACACTCATTCACCCAACCATTCATACCTCACACAGACGGAGCTACTCCTCCGTAGCCGAAGCAGTCTAGGCTGCCACTCACGCATCTCAGATCAAAGAGAAATAATCCGGAGTACCTCTAGCAGTGTAAGTGAGTTCCACATTAATCAGCGCGATCCCTTTGGCTAATGTAGGGTGCTTTGGGGGCTTCCAATTCAGAAAAATAACCTTCCTACCATAGAACATAAGGGGGGATATTTATCATACGTTGGCGCTCGTATCTTGATGTATCGGGCAGGCTACTGCGCAGTGTTTATTCTACGCCACAAAATGCAGCCGGCGACTTTTCAGGCAGCGAGTACGCCTGCGAGTGGTCAGTAATGCCCCGCGCCAGCCCACTACCGGACGGGCTTGCCCTCCACTCGGCCGGGCGCGTGGATAAAATATCCACAATAAATATGCCCCTATAAGTCTACTAAACAGAGCCCTCTCAAATTTAGCCTGAATAATGTCACTTACCAGGTCCAGAAGACACACCCGAGGGGAGCAGACACCCAAGTGACCCAGACGCTCGTTAATGTAGGAATGAATGTCCATCCAATAGTTCTGAACAGACTATTGAAACTATGTGAAAGACAGTACCCATTCCCTCTCTGCATCTAGAATACAAATCTGAGGGGAGTCTACGTATCTAACAAACATTTCTTATCTCACACTTGTTATATACATATAATGCTGCACAATGGGCTGCATAATATGTATATACTGGTACACATGCATCTTTATTTTGGCAGGTTGGTGGCTGGGCCCTCTGAGACCATGGGTCCCAAAGCAACTGATATGGCTGCTACCGCTGTAGTTACGCCCCTGAATGAATAAATGATGGCACTTAGATAGTAGAATAAACAAATTACAAATTAAAGAAAGTGACAAAAACGTATTCATTAGTTTTCTATCTTTCCCTAAAACTATCACTAAACATTTAAACCAACAACAAATAGGTATGGGTCTTACTATCCATAAAGGAAACCTAAACCTCCAAAACGTAACATAAACAACAAAAATGTACTATAGACAAGAAAACCAACTGGAACCCCAACTAGAAAATCTATAGTGATTGAAGGAATAGATGTTTTTTATATATGGAGGGTGGGGTTTTAAAAGTAATAAACTCACCTCTCTCTGTACTCCCATTCTGCTGTGGCACTGCTCGGTCTATGTATACCTGCCACAACGTAAAACTCCTGCTGTAGTTGGCAAACAGACGTGATTAGGACGCACAAAGGCCGACTGTGACAGGTGGAGAGAGGTGATTAGAAGCTTTATTAATTTTATTGCCCCAACCATAACTTCACTATGAATACAAAGTAGACTGGAAGTATAGATGGAATTACTGGATGTTAAATTGAATGTAATGCCTTTTGAATTCTAATTAAATTGTGCTGCCGTAGGAAAATATCATATTTTAATTAATTTAAGGAAACATCTTCTTAATTATTTATTACTTATAAGTAGCTGAATTGTTCTTCATGAATTTTGTAAATGTGTGTGAAGCTTGTTAATATAAAAAGTAGCAGTTTGGGCTGACATTCCATTGTTATGGACCACAATTTGGCATTGACTCCCACACCCATACTTTCTGTATTTTTATGAAAGATGGTATTGTAGATTTGATAAATTCCTTTGTTAGCATTCTGAATCATTTCAGTTTTTTATAAAACTTTATTTCATATTACCTACCAGCAGCATGTGGTGAGACATAGGGGTGGGACAGCTCCAGCAGCCTGTATGCCAGTGCCTCAGTCTCCTCACCTCCACACTCACCCAGCTCTCTCCCCAATTCCTGTCATGTGAATTGAACAGGCAGGGGAAAGAAGGATGTTTTGGAATAGAGGAAGATTGCATGAGAAGACTGAGAAGCAAGCCGCCGCTACCGCCACCCACTGCCGCCACCCACTGCCCTTATTCCCTGGGACTCACCACACGCTGCTGGCAAAGAGCTCGGTAATGTGAAGTAAAGTTTTATAAAATGGTGACATGATTCAAAATGCTGACAAAGGCATTTTATTGGAAGCTGTCACAAGCTAAAAATGACATTCCTGGTGACAGGTGTGCTTTTAAGATCTAAGCAAAGATGATACTATTTAAACTAAAATGGACTTCCTGAAGTCCATAAGTTAGAGATAGATAGTAATAAATAGTAATAAAGTTTAGCACAGTTATGAAAACTCCTTACAAGGAGGGGTACAGCGCCCCCATAGCTCCTGGCTTGGTCCTCTTGTAGACAGAAAAGGTAAAAAGTGGGCAGCACTCCGGGCTTCCAGATTCAAAAAGATCATCTTTTTTTTTTATCTGGAACCCCGGAGTGCTGCCCGCTTTTTACCTTTTCTCTCAGATAGTTAGATAGGCAAATGGATGGACAGAATCCATTATTACAAAATCTGACCCAAGATGTCAGGCCATTATATTACAATATAATTTCTATTATACTGAGTCGTGACTGAATTATTTCAACACAAATTATAAGATTTTGTGCTGTGGGAATCTGAGCCAAAATCTTGTCCACAAAGCATTTACTTTAAGTGCCGCTTCATTTTTGCCTGGTTTTATAAGGAAATCTTGGCAGAGACTTCACTCACAATTTTCTCTTCGTACTGGAACAGTTGGTCATATAAACAAGGATTGCACACATATAAAAAAACTAAATTAATCTGTAATTCTGAGACAGTAATGGATGCATACTAGGAATAAATGTCTTTTAATATGGATTCAAATGAATTATTTTGTTAAATGAAATCTGTTAAAGATGGTATACTTAAAGGGGAATTCCAGTCATTTCAAGTTGACAATTTTCCTTCCATGGTATTAATCAATGTCTTGCCCTGGTAATCCGAAAGGACATTTTTGTGAGTTGTGTTTTTGTCATGTGAAAATACCCGTATTAGGAATAGAATATTATTCATACTGGCTTCTTCATTACGTGGCCACCCACCAAGAAGGTCGCCTTTCAATATGACTTTGGGATTCAAAGAGGTTCAACACATATATAGGTAAGAGACAAGGAGAGACAATGGAGTAATATTGTATATCTGAAATACATGAGATCTCTAGTTAAACATTGTTTCTATTCCTTATCATCATGTAGCTCTCCAGACGTTACTGGAATCTTATCTTCAAATCCAATATGTTGTGCCAAATAATATCCTATTAAACTGTGAATGTTGCTGAAAGTCTTATTAAAAGAGAATGTTGCAGCACCTAGCCCCTTACAATCATTTTTTATTAACATATTATTAGGCCAAAAGCTTAACAATTCATTCACCTCAAACTTTAATTACTGTTTTCCTCCATGAGGTATTTTTACAAATCTGTAAAGAAGGCTATATTTCTTTATGGTGCCAAAATTAGCTTTTTAGGTGTTGTCTAACTTTTTCTTGTAAAATATCATGAGAAACAACTCTATTTCACCTGTTTTATGATTTTACTCAGAACAATGGGTTGGAGGTATCGTAAACTTGAGGGGCTTTTACAATGGCTGATAATCAGGGCAAGTATCGGAAATTACTGGTTCTAGGACCACTTGTGCTTCAGAATTGTCCTGTCTATATGTGCTGTTGATCAAGTAACCAACAAATACTAAGCTAATAGATATGGAAAAAAACACAAGAGGGTAGAAGTGGAGGGTATCAGTGCAACTGAATAGATCCTCCCCAAGTAGTGTTGCGTCAATCTGATATAAACAATCACCAAGTCGCATACCTATCAATGGGTGGTGATTAGAGATGAGCGAGTATACTCGTCCGAGCTTGATGCTCGTTCGAGTATTAAGGTACTCGAAACGGCTCGTTGCTCGGACGAGTATTTCCCCTGCTCGAGATCGAGCATTAAATTAAAATAACACTGTGAAGAACAATGAAGAATAGAATAAAAACAGTGAACACTGTGAACACAGGATCATTTAAGTGAAAAACACAGTAAAGAACACAGTGAAGAATAGATTACAGATGTTCGGCACATCTGCTTACTTGTCGGAAGATACGCGCGGAACGGTGCGAACAAAATAGTATGTGAAGAACAATATATATGTGTGAAGAACACATTGAAGAACACGGTGAGCAGGACAGAGACACCGGGGAGCAGCACGGAGACATCGGGCAGCAGCACGGAGCGGCACGGAGACATAGGGGCACGGAGACATAGAGGCACGGAGACATCGGGGCACGGAGACATCGGGGCACGGAGACATCGGGGCACGGAGACATCGGGGCACGGAGACATCGGGGCACGGAGACATCGGGGCACGGAGACATCGGGGCATGGAGACATCGGGGCACGGAGACATAGGGGCACGGAGACATAGGGGCACGGAGACATCGGGGCACGGAGACATCGGGGCACGGAGACATCGGGGCACGGTGACATCGGGGCACGGTGACATCGGGGCACGGAGACATCGGGCAGCGGCACGGAGACATCGGGCAGCGGCACGGAGACATCGGGGAGACTTCAGTGGAAGAAGAGCAGCGGATCCCGGGGCAGCGTATCTCCCGACAAGTAAGCAGATGTGCCGAACATCTGTAATCTATTCTTCACTGTGTTCTTCACTGTGTTTTTCACTTAAATGATCCTGTGTTCACTGTTTTTATTCTATTCTTCACTGTTCTTCACATCTGCTAACTTGTCGGGAGATAATATACGCGCGGAACAGTGAAGAATAGATTGCAGATGTTTGCATACATCTGCTAACTTATCAGAAGACATTCTTTTTCAATTAATTAACACATTTTATTCCCGAACCATGGCCCCTTTGAAAAATGCTCGAGTCTCCCATTGACTTCAATGGGGCTCGTTATTCGAGACGAGCACTCGAGCATCAGGAAAAGTTTGTCTCGAATAACGAGCACCCGAGCATTTTAGTGCTCGCTCATCTCTAGTGGTGATGCATTAAATACATCAAAGAGGCTGATACTATTGTTGTAGGGCTCGAGAAACACTGCGCATGTGCAGAGCTTCATCACCAAAAATATGGCACCCGGCTAATGCTACCTACTCAGGCAACATCCTGGAAGCCCGGTGACGCAAGAGGAAGAAAAAGAAGGGCCCGGGTAAATGAATTTATTACATGGTACTGGCACATGCTGGAGGAATAACTTTATTTGAATCAAATGGGCACAATTAAAATTATTGAACATCAGGGTGGCCAGCCCCTTTAACCCTAAAATTTTAACTAAGGTCAAAATTGTCTATTGTTATGTCCATTATTAGTTTATAAAAGTAACCTCCAGATTATGAAAGTAACCAGCAATAACTTGCAGGTGGGCAGAGTACCTTGTAACTAGTCCTTCAAAGCCCAGGTAAATTTAATAAAAACCCCAACATGTTATCTACCACATACATAGAAGCGAACCTAAAACCCATTCACATGCAGTAACAACACACAATTTTATTCCACAAACTCTCAAGACTCTCAGAATTTTATTCCACAAACTCTCAGACTTTTTCATTTGGACAAAATTGTTACAAAAGCTCTAGCCTTCATTAACTCATTTTTAGACTGTGGGAGAGACTAGAATGTGGAGAAGGAGATGTAGGCGAATTTCAATAACAACATTATTCATCTGGCTTTGTCATCGACCGTCTGCCAAGAAAGTCAAGTGATCTTTTCAGCTGTATAAGGTTCTAAAGACCAAAAATAACAACAAAACAACTTTCATTCAATGTATTATTGGGTATGTTGCTCAATTATAAAAATTCATATGTTAGATCAAAATGTAGGCTGTAATTAATAGGGTTGTGATTTCTGGGTATATTTGTGCATTATGTTATTATGTTTTTTATGCCTCAGGGAAGTGATTTGGGAGGAGGGTACAAGTTATCTTAAGTTTATGATTCTGGGCAAAAATAAGGGGCAGAATAGCCATTGCACCTCAAAGGACCCGATGCATATCTAACGATTCTCCATGTAAGTATATATCTCTATATCTCTCCTGAATATATTAAGAGCTATGTTTTAGGTAATAATTGATTATCTCTGTAAGTGTAACTTGTTTCAGTCTTTATTGTAGTTATGTACATTTATACAAGTGAAAAGGAGGTGCAGTTTTTACACCCATTTATTAAGACATTGTACTATATTATGTTTTTCTGCAGCACTGTATGAATTTACCAATGAGAATCCAAGATCACTTAGGAAAGGGCTCCACTGGCTCCATTGGTGCAGCCAAAGCTTTGCAGGGAACCAGTAGGTAATGGGTTCCCGCTGTTCCCACAAAGCACCCTAGAGTTTGTTATATTGTATGTCTGAACTAATGAGTTTAAGACTACCTGCACAGATTGTACAGGTATACAGGACACAAAGGAAGGTCTTGTTGACTATTATTTGCTTCCTGCGTGTCATCCATGGGTGAGCTCCATGCTTATGACATACTGGTGTGTGCCTCCTCTGTCAGGATCTGCTCTTGTTTTAGCTTCATTTGCCCTGGTTTTTAACAAAAAAGGATTCGTAAAATTATGCAAATGAGCCTGAGGGGCGTCAGAATCCATAAGTGTTAATGGAGCCTGGTGTCCCTTATGCATTTGCATAATTTTTAAAGCTGTTTTTATTCTTCAAAACAAGGGCATAGGAAGCAAAAAGAAGAGCCAGAGAGGGCACATCCCAGTATGTAGTGTTCCTCATTAACAATCCTTCATTCTGGTGGTAGATGTCCTTTAAGCAGATGTTTGGTACCGAATTCTTCCCCACCATTCCCGTATTAACTCAATGATTGCTTTGTACAAAAAAGTACTGGTTCTCATTCATGATCTAAGATTAAAGACCAGTGCACTGTGAAACGCGTCAGCCGATATGCTTTTATGCGGTTCCTACTGTTTATTGTCCACAAGAAGTTGGAGTCTTCCTATAATGCAGTGGTTCTCAACCTTTCTAATGCTATGACCCCGCAATACAGTTCCTCATGCTGTGGTGACCCCAAACAATGCAACTCGCAGTAAAAACACAGTAAAATTTCAGCTCCGATGGCTTTAGACGACCCCCGATTTTGGTCGTTCGACCCCCGCTGGGGTCCCGACCCACAGGTTGAGAACCACTGCTATAATGTCTTGCATGCCAGAGGTGAGCTGAACATATCCTATTAATACTTCTATTTCAATACAAATACCAGTATAATTTTGTAGTGCATTACATTTTTTTACAAAAAAGTTACATCTCACTTCAAAATTGATTTTCCGAGTGATGCCACCACACTGGTTTGTGAAAGAAACAAAAACTGGAAGTTGACATTTGACAACATAGTGGTTTATTAGGTCAATGTCTATTGACAGCTTCCCTTTAATCCTTCCTCCAACAAGGGGCTTTTCAGTTAGTTTAGAAAACAACATCAAACCCAAGGAAGTAAGACTAAAAAAAAAACTAAAATGTTGCAGTATATATTTTGTGACAATATACTTAAAAAAACATTCTAAAAAAAGGGCTATGAGAAACACATACCATATTGGAAAAAGCATAAGAAAAACAAGAAAAAGCCAATGTGATTAACTGGTACTGTAAGGCGAGCAATAAATGAGAAAGATATGGTGCTAAAAGTGCTAAAACGTGAAGGTAAGCGATGAGGCATTACAGGATTATAGAGAGAAAAATTAATTCTCTAAGAAACAGATAAGGCAGCAAAAATAGAGACTGAGAGAAATATTGCCAAGGAAAAATAATCCCAAATTATTTTTCAAGTATATAAACGATAGGAAACTAAAAACGGAGGGTGTGGTCATGGTGGAGGGAGATGTGGAAAGGACCAATCTACTGAATGTCGCCTTCTCAACTGTCTTTACCCAGGAAAATCCCATGGTGGAAGACTTGATGAGGAATGATGTAAATTCTCTTTGGAATATCAAAAGTTAAACCGAGGAAGAGGTACGGCGCTGCCTCGCAACCACTAAAATAGACAAATCACCGGACCCAGATGGTATACACCCCCGGGTACTGCATGAACTATTAAAAGTTGGACTTGATTGACTTGGGTCTTTTTCCAGCCTTACATGCTATAATGATACGTTTATACTATAATAATGTACCTGTCATTAAAATGTTATTTAAGACATTTTTTAATCCTTTCTAGAATGTGTTTATTCTGAATATTTGGTCCATTTACAGATTTAGAGAAAAAAAAAGCTTAAAGCAATGTCAGCGATAATTGACCCAACCTACAAAGCTTGATGTACAGAACTAAATTGCCTAAAAATATACATGTGCTTAGCTTATAATCAAGATCTCTTAGAAAGGCACAACACATACTTAAATGACATTAAAAAAAATGTTTTCAAGCAACAGTGAACTTTATACCACAGTTCACTGCAAAGCTGATTGCTTGGCTGCACAGTGAAAAAAGGGTCACGTATGATCAAAGCAATTCTCTAAAAATTGTTAATGTTTGTTATAAACCAAAACTGGAAAACTAGAGATTAAATAATCAGCCAGCCTAAAACAAAGGGTTTTATTGTTTTCATTAGGTTTTGACCACAAGTACTTGGGTGCAGCACCTGGGGTATGTTATAGGGCAGGAGAAACATGCCTGGAGACCTAATAAGTGTTTTAATGATCAGTTAGAGCTCAGATTGTTACAAAGCTCCATTGCACAACATATTTCATTGCATCAATTACAACTCAATTTGCTGCTTTCTGAGTTCAGCACAGAGAATCGGGAAACCGAATGACTGAACAATCATTGAAATGGAAATATGAATTGTAGTTTAGAGAAGACGGGGTGTCTCTATCTGCATCTCATCAATCTGGTAAAGAAATACAATATACAGACAGTCCCCGGGTTACATACAAGATGGGTTCCATAGGTTTGTTCTTAAGTTGAATTTGGATGTAAGTCGAAAGTGTATATTTTATAATTGTAGATCCACACAAAAAAAATTTTTTTGCCCCAGTGACAATTGGAGTTTCAAATTTTTTTGCTGTAATGGGACCAAGGATTATCAATAAAGCTTCACTACAGACACCTTACAGCTGATCATTGCAGTCTGGGACTATAGTAACATCCAGAGACTTCAACGGAGGTCACAGTGGGCAGAGAGGTCCGTCTTTAACTAGGGGTCATCAGTAAGTCGGGTAAACAATGCGCTCTTTTGTTTGAGAAGTAGAATTTACCTATAACCCTGTAATCCTTGGCTTCATTCACATGAAGGTTCCATATTGAATCATCTTCTTTGGATCATGGACAGTACCATGATATTAAATATGCTTATGTCGATATGACCTCAGTGTTTAAGCAGCAGTATTTGAAGGGGTATACGGTAATTTTAAAGAAACAAAAACCATCACCATTCATGTAAGTGAACTGTACATCAGGGGGGAGGTTTGGGTGCCATCATATGCAGTTCACGCCTATTTCTTTAACTGTCCGTATCTCATTTTCTGTAGCTCACTGAACCACAAGCCTAATGTGATTTTGAAAGATGAGATTCTTATCTTTAAAGGGGTTGCCCGAGAGTAATGAAAAAAAAAACTAAAGGTTGCCGGAGGGGGCTACTTAAAAAAATAAAGATCTACTTACCTTCCGGTGCCCTCCGCAGGACTCAGCTTCCACCAGACCCGACAACCTTCCGGCCCCCATTCACAATGCTGTGAATAGAGACGGGTAGGCGTGGCCAGGCAACGGCCGGCCGGAAGCTGAGTCCTGCGCTGCTCCGGCGGCTATGTTTGTTTACATGGCGGCCGGACCAGAGCGAAAACAGCGCGGGACACCGGAGGGCACCGGAAGGTAAAAAGATCTTTATTTTTTTTTAAGCAGCCCCCTCCACCCACCTTTATTTTTTTTTCACAACTCTCGGACAGCCCTTTAAATAGATACCTGTTTAGCCTGTTAAAGTGACTCATCTCTGCTGTTTAGCAGATTTGATTTATAGGTAAACAGATGAGATTTAACATAAAGGAGGACTACAAAATCAACAAAATTCACCAGGTTTATCACAGTGTCTGTTGCTGAATGATGAATCTGTCACTCACCTCTTCAGTGGCGTAACTACCGCCGTAGCAGCCGTAGCAGCTGCTACGGGGCCCTTGAGGTTCAGGGGCCCGGGGATGCACGGACCCTGTGTGCAGTGCTTTGCCAAGTGGTCCGTGAATACACTGCTGGGTGCCTGGCAGATGTGTCCCCGGGCCCCTCCTCTCGGTCCCGGCTTCCGCCCACCTGTCTCCTGGCCCACCCACCTCTCATGGATCGCTCAGTACCTGAAACTCCCATTTGCCACCTCCCTGACCCGCCCGCCTGCGGCCCACCAGCCGCCTCCCACCTCCCTTACCCGTCCGCCGACACACGTGACCGCGGCCCGCCTACCCCCTGCATAGCGGCACAGCTGACAACCACCCGACCACGCCCCCCATCCTCCCGCCCGGTGAACAGCCCCCTTCCCCTCCCGCCCGGGAAACGAATCCCCCTCTCCCGCCCCCCCCCCCCCCGGCCCGAGCGCACGCACCCCCCCCTCCTGCCCGAACACCCGCCCGCACAACCACCGGAACACCCACCTGACGCCACAGCCAGGTGATCACCCAAACATCCTAAAAGGTAAGTATACACTTATGTATTTATCTGTGTATATGTATATATTGTATATATATATGTATTTACTGTGTATATTGTGTATATATGTATATACTGTGTATATATGTGTATACTGTGTATATATGTGTATACTGTGTATATACTGTGTATATTGTGTATATATGTATATACTGTGTATATTGTGTATATATGTGTATACTGTATATACTGTGTATATATGTATATACTGTGTATATATGTGTATACTGTGTATATATGTATATACTGTGTATATTGTGTATATATGTATATACTGTGTATATTGTGTATATATGTATATACTGTATATACTGTGTATATTGTGTATATATGTATATACTGTGTATATTGTTTATATATGTATATACTGTATATACTGTGTATATTGTGTATATATGTATATACTGTATATACTGTGTATATATGTGTATACTGTGTATATATGTATATACTGTGTATACTGTGTATATATGTATATACTGTGTATATTGTGTATATATGTATATACTGTGTATATGTGTATATATGTGTATATATGTGTATATATGTATATACTGTGTATATTGTGTATATATATGTATACTGTGTATATATGTATATACTGTGTATATTGTGTATATATGTATATATGTATATGCTGTGTATATATGTATATACTGTGTATATTGTGTATATACTGTGTATATATGTATATACTGTGTATATACTGTGTATATATGTATATACTGTGTATATACTGTGTATATATGTATATACTGTGTATATTGTGTATATATGTATATACTGTGTATATTGTGTATATATTTGTATATTGTGTATATATGTATATACTGTGTATATTGTGTATATACTGTGTATATTGTGTATATACTGTGTATATATGTATATACTGTGTATATTGTGTATATATGTATATACTGTGTATATTGTGTATATATGTATATGCTGTGTATATTGTGTATATATGTATATGCTGTGTATATTGTGTATATATGTATATGCTGTGTATATATGTATATGCTGTGTATATTGTGTATATATGTATATGCTGTGTATATTGTGTATATATGTATATACTGTGTATATATGTATATACTGTGTATACTGTGTATATATGTATATACTGTGTATATATGTATATATGTATATACTGTGTAGATATGTATATTGTGTATACTGTGTATATATGTGTATACTGTGTATATATGTATATATGTATATACTGTGTATATTGTGTATATATGTATATACTGTGTATATATGTGTATACTGTGTATATATGTGTATACTGTGTATACTGTGTATATATGTGTATACTGTGTATATATGTGTATACTGTGTATATATGTATATACTGTGTATATTGTGTATATATATATATATATATATATATATATATATATATATATATATATACTATGTGTGTGTTTTTGTATACGCTGTGCTTATAGTATGTATGTATATGCTCTATATACTGAATATAGTATACGAGTGTAGAACTTTATGTGTATATAAGTATATTAAGGTGTGTATATATCAGTGTATAAATTTGTGTAATTGTATAAACATGTCGGTATAAGGGAACATTCACAAGAACATATGAGGGATGTATATCTGACTGCAAATTTGCTGCCGGATATACCTCTCCTCCTCTCCAGCGCGCCAGACTTGTGCCTGCCAGGCTATAGCCGGGCGGGCACACGTTTATGTGAATGCTGCCTAAATATGTATATTTTTTTAAGGGGAAGGGGGGCCCCATGCAGAAATCTGCTATGGGGCCCAGCCTCTCCTAGTTACGCCACTGCACCTCTTACTACTTGGCTTAGATTAAACCTAAATGAGACTTTTTGGAAAACAGTTTTGCAACTTAGACCAAGCCCACTGTCTACTAAGCCACACCCTTTATCACATAGCCTGGTCCCTTTTCATACATGGAGTCCTGCTATGTATAGGTGCCTTGCTAAGTATGCAATGCTTAATTAATAAGGAGGCTCATCAAAGGGTACACGCTGTGCCACAGAATACCTGGCTAGACAATTTTCTCAATAAGGGCAGTGTGAGAGATTAGGGGTAAGACTGCTGGACAGACAAGCTATGTTTATCCACGGATTTCAAGGACACAATAAAATGTATATATTTACTAGTGTTCATTCCAGACCTGCAATAATTACCAGACATAAATGTAACAATAAAACTATTTTTAAGCATCTTACTGCGTGATCTTATTGTACGTCGATAACTCAGTCCAGAATTGTGCACTTCAACAGAATCTGCGACCCTACAGTGATGTAACACAGTGACACTGGCTGTTGTGCATTAGTCTTTAATAGCTTCCCATTGTGAGGCTATTGTAAGGCATAGCAGGGGGCTTAGACCTAAGATATAAAGAAGTCAAGAGTGCAAAGCAAATTGCCTCTGCTTTATACATTTTTGTCATGCCGAAAGCTTCAATGAATTTCTAATTTGCATGTCACACATACAATATGCAAATGAAGTTATAAGATGTGCCTGGCATCTAAGACAGGTCTCAAAAAGTAGAATAAACCAGACAAAGTTGTAATGAATTCCCCCTAAAGTGTATAAATAATCCACTCAGCATATATTATAGCCATTGATGCTCCACTAGGAAATCCACCATTAAAATTAAGCATAATAAAGCAAGGACATTACACATAGATCCAGGCACTGTGGCTGTGGTGATCTTCTTATATTTGTTATCTATGGCCTCCTTCCTTCTAGAATCAACTTTTAAAGTTATGTTAATGGATCTGCAGAGCCCTTCTGTTCTGCATTTTCAGGGGCTGTTACACTTTGCAGGAGAACTTCCCTTCTCCCACTGTGTGCTGAAACTTCCTCTGCAGCAGTGAGGGCAGAGGGAAAGGCGAGACAGTGTAACAGCCTCTGAAGCCAAAGTATGGAGGGGCCCTAGTAACAACCTCATTAGTATAATGTTAAAATTTGATTTTGAAAGGGAGGAGGCTGTGGATTACTAATAAAAGATTACCACAGTCACGGTGCCTGGATCTATGTGTAAGTGCACCTAGTAAGTAATGCTTCATTATGATGGTAGATTTCCTTTAAATATATAATTACATGATGGGGTGTGTTGTGTGTTGTGGCTCTAAGACTGGTTTTCTGATGTTTCGTGTTCTCTTTCTTGACTGTAAGTGGCGCACAAACATTGTACATAAAACACATAAAAGTGTTTGCAATCAACTTTTTGAAATAAAGTTGTGTATTAATCCAATAGACATAAGAGATGTTGTCACCTTACCCACAATGACTGTTGATAAAACATTTGTCCATCTTTGTTTTTCTATGAAAAAGAGAAGAATCCATAATCAGAAACTTACAGACATAGTCAGAAAGCTACAGAACAATAACTGCCTGGCATTCAATGAGGTCACACTGCTATAGAGAAAGAACAGGAGTGGAATTACCCATAACTCAACCCATGCAATAGCTTGACGGTCCAGTCTTTTGGGGGACCCTAAGCAATTATAGAAGTCAGCTTATTCTGCAATTTATAAAAAAAAATGTACACAGACAATTAGAAGAAGTGGGGAGAAGCAGGACATCAAGCCTTATCCTCCTTGTTGTTTCCCGAAAGTCCCCCAGCAACATAGCAAAACTAGGCAAATGTGTATCTACCGACAATAGAACCATGCATTAATGTGGAAGAGAAGTGAAGGAAGAGAAGACTACTGCAGGGGAATGAGGAAGGTGAGTATTTTTTATACAGAGTTTGGCTGGGAAAGGGGACATTGGAAGCAGAGGGTGGGGGAAGCTAAAACAAAGGGGACTTTGGAGGGGCCAAGGTTCAGGAAAGAGGACAATATAAGTGGGGGGGGGGTGCTTCTTCAGTAAATGGGACAGAAAGTTAGACACACAGGGAGTTAAGGTGGGTTATGCAAACATACATATTTGGCTATGAAACTATGAGACTAGACCACATCCCCCCACCCACCGGTTCATAGAGAAAATTGATATTTCCAGCCGGTTCCTGGGCAAAAAAAAGGTTGGAAACCAATGCTCTAAGGGGTTATGAAGGAAAAGGTTCCACTAAGGCAATGGCATCCCACTATCATAATTTTTTGGGTTTTAGTGTTATATAAGCCCGCCAGGTAAAAAATAATACATAAACAAATGAATATCTTTAAAAAAAATTCTACAGAAAAGCATATTTGAAATCAACATGTCCTTAATGATCCAAGCTATGCAACCATTTGTCACATTAGTTATTCTATATGATAAACAATATAAATAGTTTTGTCTTTGTGCCACCAAAAACACAATTAAAAATACTTAAACTCATGCATCCATACAGCTACCTTCAGTATTAAATTTGTATTATGTGTGCCCGCCATACCGTAGCATGGCAGGCACAAGTCAGCGCCAGGGAGCGGAATGGGGGATGAGCGCTTCTCACCCCGCCCCTCTCTGTAGCGATGTATGGTGCATGACGCCATATTCAGGAGTGTGTCTATGGGGGAAATACATACGGAGTATATACGTCCCCCATATGGCAGTGTAAATGCAGCCTTAGGCTACATTCACACAAACTTGTGATTTCTCCAGTTCTGAGCCCGTATATACATGACATTTTTCAGCTGTATGCGCACGTATTGCACCGTATGTCACCGTATCTGTACCATATTCTTATAAATCCTGGTCTTCCTAGATACAAAACTACACTACTACAACGTATGACACCCGTATTTTATACGTTCCCATAGACTTCAATGGAGCATACAGCTGTAAGAACATGAGAAAATAGGACATACTCTATATTTTTATAAAGCTCACATACATTACGGTACGTTACGGTGACAAATACGGCCATTCAATGTATTAACGTATTGCCCATAGGAATGAATGGTAACGTATTCTTCCTGTATGTACGCCCATATTTATGGCTTTTTTTGTGTGGTCGTGTGAATGCAGCCTTAGCAGTAGATCCTTACTTTATCATTTCCATTCTATTTATAGCCACTTCTGTATTCGGATGAAAAGTAAAATCTTTTTTCTTTGTAAAAATGCTCTATGAAATCAAGATTATCCACACAACTAAAATCGCTTTAAGAAATAGGTTAAAAAAATCGACTTTTAGCTCCAGTCTAGTAAATACGCTAATTTGCAAATGTAAGGAAAATATTAAGTCTTAACTTTACTAATTAGATTATTAAAATACAATTTATCTGCATGCAACAGAGCCATAAAATGTATCATTCCAGCTAACATTGTGGACGACAGAGTAATCATAGCTAACCTGCTAAGAGCCAGGGCTGCTTACACTATTCTAACTATGAAAGTGAACTTGAGTTAAATAACTGGATTCTAGCTGACTAAACTAGTATAAATGCATCCATTAACATCATCAGCTGTCAAGATTATGGAAACAAATACAGCGCCACTATTTTCTTTGGACAACACGCAGAGTAAAAATAATTCTGACTGCTCAGCGCTGAGACAAAGTTCCAGGAGATATTAAATCACATTACAGTCCACAATCATCCCTTTCTCATAAATTCAATTAACTTTAACAAAATGTTATATTTCCAAATTAAGCATTTTGGTGAAAAACAATAAACTGGAAATGTGAAGCTTGAGAAAATCCAGAAAAGACATAAATACCTACAATTATAAATATATATTCTCTTAAATGAGTGTTTTTAGGCCATATATCTGGCTTGCTTGTTCACCTTGAACTACATGTATTACATTGTAATTTTAGTTTTAACACATTTGCAATCATGTTACCTTTCTGTATTTGTATGGATTTTAGCAGTTTCATGTTTTTTGCAGCAAATTTTTTCATTGTTAAAAAAGTTTTTATTGAGTTTCTAAAGGGGTTGGCCACTTTTCAATAAATCTCTTCTATTAGACATAGCTTTGCCTCCTATGAAAGCTGCAGGCTTTCCTTGTTCTCAGCACGCTGCTCTCTGCATACACACACACATCTACAGCATCACTCACTTGCCCTGGACGTCCATATGACGTCCCCCTCCCTCTCACTCACTCTTCTCACAGTCTTTCCACATTGACAGAGATAGGCAGAGGGTGCAAAAAAAAAAATCATACTCTCCTGCTGCACGCTCCACCTATTCGGAAGAGTTCAGAGAAATATACAGGGGCTTAACTTGAAGGGGTGCAGAGGGTGCGGTCGCAACCGGGCCCCAGAGGCTTTGGGGGCCTATAAGGTCTCACTTTCCCATATGAGAAGATTAGTACTATAAACCATACATTATAGTCGGGCCTTGGCACAAACTTTGCACTGGGGCCCATCAGCTTCAAGTTACGCCACTGGAAATATAGAAAGCACCATGAAGGGTCTGCACAAAGTAGGTAGCAAGACTGCTTATAACTCTACTGATGCAAAGTTTCAAAGACATCAATACATTGCTGTCTACAGTTGTGAATCAGTTCATTTTGGAATAGATATACTCATTTGGCTTTAGTCCTCTAGCATATTATTAGGCTTCTTGAAAATCATGCTTGATGTAAAGGGGGCTGCCTTACAAGGTAGCTAAGAGGCAATGTTTTCCTTGTCTCATCCAGGAAAGTATATTTGGATATTTCCTTATCACTTGATGAACATTAAGGGATTATCTACCATGAAGTAAAGGGGAAATTAGGTAAAGAAGTGACCAACCCCTTAACGACATGTGAGGTAGTAGCACGTGACGTGTCGGCTGCGGCTCAGCTCTTTCCATAGACGGTGAGTGTAAAAACCGTGTTTGGTGACAGAAAGCCGGCAGGGCATTGGCGCCATCATATTGGCTGAGATTGTCATTTCTCGGGGAGTACATTTTAATAGATGATGTGTAAAATCCCCATATACTGCCATAATGTAGTATGGCAGTATATGGTAGGATCAATCAGACAACCTAGGGTTAAAGTATCCTAGGGGGTCTGAAAAATAGTTTAAAAAAATAACAAACAAAAAAAATGTAATAAAAGAAATCCTATGAATTCAAATCACCCCCTTTCCCTAGAACTGATATAAATAAACATTTTAAGTATTGCTGCATCAAAAAATGTCCGATCTATCAAAATATAATAATGGTTATTCCCGGCGTTTAATGGAAACATATAAAAATTATGGATTCTTGAAGGTGGTGAGTAAAAAAGGAAAATGCAAAAACCAAAAAGGGCCTGGTCATTAATTACCTATATGGCCAATTTACAAAAGTTCTCAAAAATAATTGCTGATGTAGGTACAGATACACGTAGATCTTTTTGGTGCACAGCGACGCAGCAAAGATCAAATCTACTTTTAAATTTTTCTGTAGCTACTTCAGGGTTTGTTTTGGAGACATAGGGGGATATTTATCATACGCTGATAGCCCCGCCGCTGCAAATTCGCAGCCCGATGTATTGGGACTGATTGCAGCGTAGCGTTTATCCTACGGCAGGCAGGGCCTGGCGTAGAAAAAAACGCAGCCGGCGACTTTTCACGTATGAAAAGTTGCCGGCAGCAGTAAGTGCGCAGGCGCGGGGACAGTAACGCCCCGTGCCGGCCCACTACCGTCCGGCCGCGCCCTCCGTTCGGCCGGCTGCGCCGCCCCCCCTTCACGCCTCTTCGCGCCCCACCGAAATGGGGCAAATAATCACAAAAGCTAGCAATAATCTAGCATTTGCGATTATTTCAGGGCCTCTGCGCCACTGGCGGTGCGCAGAGGTCCTGATAAATATCCCCCATATGTTGTATTGTAATCTTGCCAATTTTTTTACATTTTTTTTTTTGGCACTAGAATGTATTTTTGGTTTTTGTTTTACCTTCATTTATAATGAATAATTCATAATTTTGGTACCCATATAATCACCAGACTGTATGCTCCGGTGTACAATAGTACCTACTCACCTGTACTAGGTACATCTAGGTGCCTGTGAGGTTTAATAGCTATATGAGCATCATTCACTCTGTTGAGATTAGTTCATCCCTTTTGTATAAACAATAGATGGGAATGTGAAAATTTTTTGGATATTTTATGATTTTAACAAACACACAAACCATTCTGCTAGAAGACCTACAAACTATCTACAAGGCAATGAGCGTGTAGTGACATGTGGAGGAGAACACTTGCAGGAGTCCCCTGAGACTGAAGGTTGCATCTCATGATTTAAAAGCTGAGAAGTAACAAGTACAGCACCGAAAAAGACAAAGAGAAATTCCTGCGCATCCACAAAAATGTCCACTGCTTCGGAGCATAAACAATATTAATGACATACTATGTCCTGTCTGTTTTCTCTATCACCTTCTCATGTCGTGGACACCACATTCATCCCATCTCCTATTTTAAGGCAGGGCTTTTCTTCTGTTTGACTTTCAAAGAGGAACCCATTTACCAGTATTTATTATTTGTTGGTGACTGACCACAACTTTTCCATCCACCTAATATTCCCTATTTACCTTGTATCACCATCACGGCTATTATCTTTTTTTCTTGGACAATACCAAAGACTGTTCATAATGGTCTGGTAACAACAGCATGTTTAGAGATGTTCAGCAATCATTAGTGTCCCCAATTTTCACTACAGCAATTTTTTCATAGTATCCAGTGTTTCCTGTAATTATAGCCAGTGAGCAGGACATTAAGGGACCAGGCTACTTTTCCCATTAAAGGTGCTCATAAGCTGAAGATGAAAATTGCTGGAAAATACACAAGATCGGAAAACCCCTTTAATTGACAGTATTTTCTTTGGAAAACGGGAGGTTGTTTTACTCAAATCAGCCAGCACAACTAGATTTTCTTCAATGGGATCCCCCGTATGCCAAACAACGTATAAAAGTATAAAAAGTAAACATTTATTCAGATGTTATCAAATCATATTTTAGATATAAGTTGCATTTATTTAGTCTATCAGAGTAGTCCACCAATTGATTTGTCTATATGTTCTGATCTATTTCTATTTGCATTTATTCCCTGTGTTTGTTTACACAGCTTGGAGCAGTAAGTTTTTACACATTCTGCTCTTCCAGCTTAACATATTCAATGAGTACTATTTCCTAATATAACAGTTTCTCCTTTTCTCTTACTTCTACTTTCAGCTTTATAAGGAAAGATGAGCTGAGCATGGAAAGATAAATTAGAAGCTATGTTAGAAAACAATGCTACTATAACCCAGCAGAAAGGGTTAATCCTCACTGCTCATTGCTGTATCTGTAAATGCATGGGGATTAGTTTTAAGCATGTAGTCAAGTTCTATATACCTTCTATACAGACTGTAATATGGATCTCTACAGAGAGATAAAAGCAGTTACTAAGGGGGACTCTTAATTTTTTACAAAATAAGCATAATTTCCGTATATTAGAAATATGTTCACACATTGAGACCACGTCATACATGTGTGCATGTGTTGTATGTCACCTTTTATTACATATAGATGGTAGTTTGGACATCTAATATTTCACTTTTTACTATAATGTATAGAAGGCATGAACTTTTTAGCAATTTCCTTTTGCAAATGTAAAGGTTCTTAACTTATATTTGGGAAAAAATTTTGTGTGGAAAACTTTCATTCGCTTGTTGTGACAGAATACAATCACAAAAACTTTTGAACTTTTCACGGTCAAACTGGATCTAACAGATATCAGTGTATGTGGACTGACAGTGCTGACTTGTAGCTTACATTGAATAGACCCCCTTCCTAAAAAATAATGCAGACATTAATTTCACCTGTCAGCAAACCACAGATATCAGTCAGCATGTGGATTACGTGACTAATTTATCGAAACCCTTGTATACCAAATATTTGGAGTCTCCTGGTGATTTTTACATGTAGCAATAGTTGTCCATAGCAGTTACACGCTCTGTGTCCTTTACAAGAATTTTGGTACAGGCCAGCGAATCATAAGTTTATGGTGGTTGAACAGTTTAACAAATCAAACTGTCCCATACAAACATATTGCAGCAAACCAGATGTAAAGCAACTCTCAGAGGAATTACCGCAGCTCCAGTTGCTCTCATATTGTAAATTCCAAGAGACAGGAATGTTCTGGACTAAGATACTGTCTACTTAATCAGCCTAAATTAGATTTCTGGAGCTGCAAATAAAGTGAATATGTGAAAATGAAAAAAGAGAAAACAATGTCAACCGAACATTCCCCTAAGAAATGTATTACATAGAAACAAAGCGTGTTTTGCCACCGTGATTATTTTATGTTATTATTATCATGTTAATAAGCAGGTGTAAATAGTAAACTTGGGGCACCAAACAAAAAATGGGTATTTTAGGAGAGGCAGATATCAGCACACTTTACTTGTGTCAATGGCTTGAGAACGCGCTAGGTAGCGTGAAAAACAGCCCGTCGCCTTACTTATAGACACTTACTTATAGATACAGGCTCTGTGACCGTGGTAATCTTTTTATATTTTTGTATCCATTGATTCATCCCTTCTAAAATAAACCTTTAAAATTATGCTAATGAACCTGAGGGGCTCTGGTGTATCCAGAGCCCCTTAATGTCTCAGCATCACAGGCTGTTATAATGTGCATTACGAGTTTCACCCAGCCCTCTGCTCTCTCCTTCCTTTCCTGCTAGTGTAATCTAGCAGCAGCATGAAGTGCATGGTAAAGAGAGACCTGATCTGCTCGTTGTAGCAACCAGAGACAAGACATCTCTGAGGGGCTCTGAAAACACCCCCATAGCCCCTCAGGCACATTAGCATAATTTGATAACAAATATAAGATGATTAGTCCCAGTACCTGGAAACAGGAGTATGTACCCCTGTCTTACCATGATGGATTTTTATGGTAGATTTCCTTTTAGTTGTTGTTTTACTGTATTACATCAATTACATTAAAACTAAGTACTACCCTTATTGTTTATTACTTTGATTATATTTGTAGTGGTAAATTATCATTACTATTTCTACTAGTAGTGGAAGTATATTTTAAGAATCAGGGTAGCATGAACTATTGAGGCACCTGACCACCTGGATACAACAACAATTTGTTTCTTTGCATAATCACTGCAGCAGTGGTGGTTGTATCCAAGGGAAACTATCTTGTTTCTAAAGGACAACATGGCTACTTTTATGGGAAATTATCTTCACAGGTTCATTTTCATACTAACATCCAATTAAAGAAATGTATGTATTTGGCAGGGGGATTGAATTGAATATGAATGCCCAGGTGGGAATGCCCCTTTAACATGCTAAATAATGTCAAAACATCCATTCTTTACTGCAACCACATCACAAACCAAAAAAAAAAAACTTCTTGCACCGCCAAAGTCTGTTGTAACCATAGACTTGTACAACAGCTCTGTACAACATGATGATGTTATGGAGGCAAACATACTCTATGTGGGGGACTTATCATACGCAGGCGCTCATGAGCTGATGGATACATGAGGCGGCTCTGGCCTAAGATGTATCTGGCAACTGTGCTGTACAGTATACAATTCTACGTCGGGTACCCCATACACTTTCAGTCATGAAAGTTAGCAGGCTATAGTGAGCACATAGATCCACTCCACCAGTGGCCGTGCCCCTCTTCACGCCCTCCATGCCCACTTGACACGGAGTTGACATAAGGGGGAAATAATGAAGTTTCATCTCATATGTACAATATAACAAATCCAATTACCGGTAACTCGTTTCCAGCTCACTGTTTTTAGACGACGGGTGTCCGACTGACTTCATAGCGAGCCCTAGGTTATGGAGAGACTGAAAACTTTTTGACCTTGAGGGGGTCAATTGAAACCTTATCCCTATCCCATAAAATATCACTTTTATTTGCTACATTTAAAATGAAAAGAGATGTGGCCCACAAAAGGTTAATTTGTGTTTAAAAATCCATCAATGCCTGCAGATATACTACATAGTACAGCGTTCATCTTCTGGGGTAAAAAAAGTTATAATTACCTTTAACACTCTATTGGGCATTTTATTTTTCTGTTGATGTTGCGGAGAGAGGCGCCAAAAATTTTCTTTTTTAGAAAAAATTTAAACTAAACATTACGCTAAATTATTTGAAACAATTAAAACTAAATATTACACTAAACATTACATAAAAACAAATTTTTTTCCACTATTTCTATCTTTAACCCTAATAAAACTAAAACTGTTAATTTTTAACTAGCCCTGTGTGTCATGCAAAATGTTTCAAGTTATGGCACTGAAAAATAAAGTAATATTCCTCTAACCACTAGGTCCATATGTTCCTTAAAAATGCACAGTCATAAAAGCCTTTTTAGTTAAGGGGTTAAAAATTATGATTCGTACCATGATTAAGGTATGCATCTGTCTTTGCATTTTACCTATGTCTTTTTAATACATATATTTTTTCTTAGCAAATTTTTGCTGTTTTATCAAATCTAACTTTTAAATCTAGTTTTTTTTCTCCATAAAACCATAACTTCTGTGACGAGAGACTATTCTGAATAAATTTCTAGTTGGGGGAATATATATATCTGAGTTCTGTTTTTCTAACAAATCTGTGTTCTTTCAGACATTACTGTCCGATTCTGTGCATACGCATCTTTATAGATAAATGGGCATATTAAGTAATTGTTATTCTAAATTGTCAGAATTTTGGTCCCATTTAGGAGAATAATAGGCTAAATTATTTGCACATGCGGAACATCAAAATCTTTACAAAATGATAAGCGAGCATAGTTTTCTTCAAAGATGAGCTCGAAGCTACATGTGGAAAATGACAGAATTATTATTGTGATTATACAGTATTTTTCTTTCTTTTTTTAACAGACAATGAATCATTTCACACACCTGGCTAATGTATAAAAATGTACATTTTATTTTTATAGAAACTGTATTTTCAGCAAAATCTATTGACTACTACAGAGCCACAACTTTTGTTCCGCTTACCATTTTACTGGCATACTTAAGTTGTTGCATAATTTTGTACCTTTAACCTATAAACTTCTTGATCAATTTAAGGTTAGGTTGTGAGGACTTACAAGCTGTGTTAAAATAATGCAACAAAGTTATGGAATAGAAAGTGTTTTTGTTCGTGGGAAGGGAGAAAGAAAACAATTTTGGAAACACAAGGGCCGCTATATTTTGGAACACTAAATTTATCAATATGTCAAAGTCAAAAATGCTTTGAAAATTATGTACTTGTCATCAGGGAACAGCCCCCATATGATAGATTTTGCAGTAGGCTGGAAGTAATTTTCAAGATGTAGTGCAGTAGAGTTTGAGCAACACCTTCAACTAACTTTATTTCAGAAGCAAGTGAACCATAAAATTAGTGGTGACACAAAAACAGAAAGTTGCTGAACTGTATTTTTTCTGTATATCGTACGATACAAACATCTGTTGTAAGAAATGCATTATTTTGTGTCAAGTATTTGTATCGCACATACTTATTGTCAGGCTCAGAGCTAGTGAATACTCTGAACCACTGCGGACAATGACACAAGCCGCTACCTGGGACCAGAGTCTAAGTGGCACCCGGTTTTCACCAGAGCCCACCGCAAAGCGGGTTGGACTTGCTGCGGCGTGGTACCACCAGGCATGACATGTCCTCATGGCACAAGATCCGACAAGGCAGGAAGGGAGGTGCCAGATTCATAAAGGTGGAGGTGTTCAGCCAGCGCACCAATCAGCGGTGCGCACGGACCTCGGCCGTGGATCCGGAAAGGGTAGAGGTGAGTTGCATGTTTGCAGACAAGGAGGGGCATGGGTGAGCCCAAGACCCACAATATGTGTCACACGGCCACCCGTGACAGCCTCCCCCTCTTCTTGGGTCAAAGAAATCTTTGCAGGAGGTTACGGTCCAGGATATTCTGCTCAGGTTCCCAAGGTCTCTCCTCGGGCCCAAAACACTTCCAGTCAACAAGGAAGAACTGCTTCCCTCTCATGGTCTTGATGTCCAGAACCTCTTTTACCGCAAAGACATCCGCAGAGTCAGCCTCTGGAGCAGAAGGAGGAGGTTGCCAAGAGAAGCGGTTCAGGGTGACAGGTTTCAGAAGAGAGACATGGAAGGATTTCGGAATGCCCAAAGTGGGAGGAAGGCAGAGCTTATATGCTACAGGATTTATGCGCTTCAACACCTCGAATGGATCAAGAAACCGTGGACCAAGCTTGTAGCTTGGAATCTTCAATCTGACATACTTAGAAGACAACCAGACCTTGTCGCCTTGTCTCTTATCAGCCTAGGACTTGGTGCAAGCAGAGGCCTGAAGAATTGACTGGCGGGTCTGTTCCCAGACAGATTTGAGATCCAGTATCAAGTCTTTAACTGCTGGGACTTCTGAGGGAACAGACAGAGGAAAAGATGGGCAAGAAATTCATCCATAGACCACAAAGAAAGGAGCTGCTTTGGCAGCCTCAGAGTCCAGAGAGTTATAGGAGAACTCTGCCCATGGCAACAGACCGCACCAATCATCCTGTCGAGCAGAAACAAAATGGCGGAGATAACAGCCCAGAGTTTGGTTCACCCTCTCCACTTGGCCATTTGACATGGGGCAGACGAAGGACCTGGAAGGGTAATAAAATGCTAAATCTTCGAAAACTGATCCATCAACACCCAGATAACGGTATTGCCAGAGGAAGGTGGAAGGTCCGTGACAAAGTCCATAGCCATGTGTGACCGTGGGCGACTGGGTATCGGCAACGGACGGGAAGGCTTATTATGGGCACAGGATGTGCAGCATCCCACAAAGTCCCGAACATCCTTGGCCACGTCAGGCCACCAGTGGAGCATTGCACCCCAAGACAAGAATTTTCCTAAAACAAAATTTTCTTCCACAGAGCAGGTCAGACAAAGGTCTTGCCAGGAGGGAGCTGCCGAAGATCCACTGGGGCAGCAACAACCAGTTGCTCGGGAGGAATAATGTGCTGAGGAGCTGGTTCTTCCCCAATGACATCGGAGGCACAAGAGAGGGCATCCGCCTTGACATTCTTTTACGCAGGATGAAAATGAATCAAAAGATTAAAATGTGAGAAGAAGTTTGACCAGCGGGCTTGCCGAGGATTAAGGCGCTGCGTTGTCTGGAGATAAAGGAGATTCTTATGATCCGTACAGACATAAAACGGATGGTGAGCTCCCTCCAGAAGATAACGCCACTCTTCCAGAGCTAGCTTCATAGCCAGTAGTCCTCTGTCTCCTATGGAGTAACTTCTCTCTGTAGAGGAGAAAGTCTTATAAAAGAACCCGCATGTAATGGTTCAACCTTTGGGCCCTTTCTGGGTGAGCACTGCCCCTGCCCCTACTGAGGAGGCATCTACTTCCAGGTGGAAAGGCTTCTCTATATGAGGCCAGGTGAGAACTGGGCCTGAGGTCAAGGCAGACTTTAATTTACAGAAGGCCTCTTCAGCCGCCGGGGGCCAGAGACAGGGATTAGAGCCCTTCTTAGTGAGCGCTACAATAGCAGACACTTGGGAGGAAAAATGACAGATTTTCGGTAATAGTTTGCGAAGCCCAGGAACCTACTGGGCATGGCCATTGAAGGACCGCTGATAACTTGGCTGGATCCATCTGTAGACCCCTGTCAGAAATGATGTAGCCAAGAAGGGGAAGGCTCCTCTGATGGAACTGGCACTTTTTAAGTTTGGCATAGAAGCGACTGGCTCTTAGATGGCTGAGGACTTGACGTACATGGGACCGATGGGATCCAATGTCAGCAGAGAACACCAGTATATCGTTGAGATGAACCACGACACAGGTTTATAGTAAATCCCTGAAGATGTCGTTGACAAACTCCTGGAAGACAGCTGGTGCATTGCATAGTCCAAACAACATAACCAAATACTCAAAGTGCCCATCACGGGTGTTAAAGGCAGTCTTCAACTCGTCATCCTTTTTGGTCACATAGGAGAATCCTGCACCAGCCGGAGGAGAGGATTTATGAATGAACCCCCTCTGCAGGTTCTCTTTAATGAAGTCCGACATTAAGCGGGTACACCTGACCCTGAGGAAGAGATGTACCCGGCAGAAGATCAATAGGGCAATCATAGGGACGATGTGGAGGTAATGTCTCTGGTTGTTTCTTTGACGGTATGTGTTCTATGTGCAGGGAGCATTGGGTTATAAAGCCCCTGCACAGCTTGGGATCTCTGTCATATTTGTCGGGCATTGACAACCATAACCTGGGCTCAGCAGCAGGAAGACAAGCCAGGGCAGCAGAAGTCACAGGAACAGTCTCAGGAACCTGTTGCTAATGCTGGGTGGCCAGCAGCTGTTGCAGCATGACGGTAACTTGTCCCGGCTGTTCGCGTTGTGCGGCAATTTCCCGGGATTGCTGGACCACAATGGGGGCAAGATCGGGCTTACCGGGAAGTGGAACCTCGGCAGGATCCATGCCCGGATCTTACTGTCAGGCTCAGAAGTAGTGGATCCTCTGAACCACTGCGGACGATAACACATGCCACTACCTGGGACCGGAGTCTAAGTGGCACCTGATTTTAACCAGAGCCCGCCGCAAAGCCAATAATAAATGCCTCTCCATGTATGGACGGAACCCAAGACCCAATCCCCACCCTGAAGCATGGTGGTGGCAGCATCATGCTAAGGGGATGTTTTGTTTCATCATAGACTGGGAACCTGGTTAGAGCTGATTGGAAGATGAAAGGATGAAAGGAAACAGGATCCAGGAGGAAAACCGGTTACGATCACAAAAGAAAAATTGGCAAAAAGTCTAACTGTGCAAATCTGGTAGAAACATACCTCAACAGACCTGCAGCTGTCACTGGTCTAATGGCGGTCCTAGAAAGTAATGACTCTGGGGGGCTGGATACATATACAAACCAAAGTATAAATCACCACTCCTGCCATGTCTGTTTTATTTAAAGGGCATCTACCACCAGGATGAAGACTGTATGCTAATGAGCCTGAGGGGCTCCAGGCTCCATAGGTGGTAATGAAGCTTGAAGCCCCTCAGACTCATTTGCACACAGTCTTGCATCCTGGTGGTAGATGAACTTTAATCCTTATTTTCAGCACTATTATTTTCAGCACTATTATACTAGTCGACCCTCTTGTATATCCAGGTAGCTTCGTACCAGTAATTATTTCGATTTTTGGTTACTATCAGCATGTATGTATGCCATTTTTTTTATTCAATCATTATTTAGTGTTATGCTTTCTAGCCATCGCCTATTTTGTCAGCTATTTTACATCCAGGCATAGTGTGAATAGCGCCAATATTAAAACCAATGTCCCGCATCCATTTCATTTTCCCACCACCTTTGTACCACACAAGATTTCTGTATCATTCCCCTCTGCTGTACATCCTTCAATACCTACTAAATGGCAAATACCATAAAAAGCTTCCTCACTGGTACCCAGGGAATAAAAGGCTGTGATGGTAGAGGGAAGGCAATTCAGTAACAGAATCATTGTGTTTAATGAGTCCCCAGGCCACAAAAACTGAAGGGATAGTCAGGAAAGAGTGATTCCTGTAACATTCTTCAATCCTTTGTGGTATACAAAGAAAATATAATAATTTACATGGTGGAGCATGTGTGTTATAACATAGACCCAAGAGGAAAAACATCCAGTTTTATTTTACTGGAATGGGTAATAATATGTCTGCTAGAAGCTAAAGGCTTCCAAACACCTCGGCTGTCAGAGGGGCTGGTAAAGTGCTGCTTTTCAACACTATACAGTCTATTCTGCTAGGAAGTTTTATGAAATCTAGGCTGAAGGACGTTGAAAGGGGAGAACATGAAGATACTATAAAGTGTAACTGAAACCCAATCACCAATAACCCTGTTATTGTGTAGAAAGAAAAGTTCTTAAAGGCTTGAAGGAAATCTACCATTGAAGTCCAGCAATGATAAACCAGGGACACTTACTAATAGATCCAGGTACCGTGACTGTGGTAATCTGCTTATATTTGTTCTCCATGGACATCATTAGCATAATTTTAAAAGTTGAATTTAGAGGGAAGAAGGCGATCAATAACAAATATAAGAAGATTACTGTCACAGTTCCTGGATCTATGAGTAAATGTAAATGCTCAATTTTGATTGTAGATTTCCTTTACAGAAGGCCTTGATCTTACCCAACATGGCTGTACTATTTATATTTTCTATAAAATATGCAATTATGCTTAAAAGGGTATTCCCGCAAACACAGAATTCTTAAATAAATTAAGAATGGCAAAAAAACACATGTGTAATTCATTGATATTAATAAAAATGCAGCATTTCACAGATATAATTCTAACCTGTCTCTATCATTCCAGATGTAGTATATTTTGGTTGTAATAATTAATAATAATAATTCCTTTATTTATATAGCACACACAAATCACGCAGCGCTACACAGAGCTTATCAAATCAGGTTGTCCTTGGATACAACCATAAACTCAGGCCTGACTATGGTCGGGCAGGTCTTACTGTCTGCTCAGATTCCTCTCACATGAACACACGTCTCCTGTACTGCAGGGGCAGGGGGAGGAGAATGAGAGCACTAGAGCCAGAGGCACTTCCTGTCTAGCAGTGTGCAGAGGAGACCAGCTCTACAGACAAGATAAGCCTTGATCCAAGGGGAAATATATAATAGGCATATGAGAAAAATAGATCAGGTCAATAATTGCAAGTACCTGGCTGGAATGGAGGATCAATATTGATTGGATATGTGGCAAAGCAATGACTAGGCTGCACTTGTTGAGAAAGCTGCGGTCATTCCAAATCTCCACTTTAATATTAACATTTTTTTCATGAAACTATGGTGGCAAGCATACTTGTCTGTTGGGGCGGCAACCTAAATGATAAAGAACCAGCTCAACAAAGTCATCAAGAGAGCCCAGAGCACTATTGGGGAAGTACTGCGCCCTTGGGAAGAAGTCTGGCAAAACATATGCCTAAGGAAATTAGACACCATCTCAGGGGAATAGCACTCACCCACTTTGCTGCAGCAACTGAGCACCCCAAGCCAGCGCCACTGACAGGTGTGTGGTCGTATCACCAGGTTCCACAAAACCCTTCATCACAAAAGTGGTTGAACCATTCAGGGACCAAAGCAAAGGACTAAAATGGCCTCAGTTATGACATCACCTGGAGCATTAGGATCACCCTCCTACAGGAGCCAGTATAAGTTCCTTGTCTGAAAGGGAAAAAGGAGATGGGGCGCTCCTATAGTGCAATATCCTTAGTAACAGTTGACATGTACAGATAGTAATGAAACTGCTAACCTGATGGAGTTGTGCTGGCATGCACAACTCTGTGTATTCGTTAGAAGATAGAAGGGATCGTTGGCGTCCTCGTGCAGCCTCGCTCCCGGTCGATCCTTACTCCTGCTTCGGAATCTCGACTCCGGGTAGAATATAGATAGTATGTCGCATCTGGGATGCGCGTGTGGTGGAGCGATATAATGGCGCTTAGGACTAGTCCATATGGAATGCAGATTTTATTTGGTAGTATATTAAAAACCAATAAAACCAATACAGAAAGCAAATATAAATTAATAAAAAATAATAAATGAAGGGGGGGGGGGAGGGGTCTTTAAAATGTGAACAACACGTTTCGCGCTCGGACTGAGCGCTTCGTCTGGTTCTGATGTAAATGCGGCGTGCAAGATGTAATTTATATCCACGGACAGCGTATAGCCGTATCCGGTTGGAGATAGAGTCAATTAGACATAAGAGTAGGAGTGACATACAAATAAAAAACTCAAAAATCAAAAACCTATTACGTATACAAGAAGACATAAATATGAATATAAAAGTACAAAACTCTGTACAATGTAAATAAATATATATAAATAAATAAATACATATATACAAATGAGCGTCATATGAAGCGACAAACAACATCCGGTACCGGACATATGGGATGAATAGACTTCCCAGGGCCGGTGTCTTGAACTACTAGGAACTACAAGTATGGAGGGAGGTGTGGACCAAAATAGCTATCTAGAGGAGTAGGGCTACGGAAGCCGATGTGGATCAAAAGGCGTCGGATACAAGTTGATGAACGGCTGAATTGACAGAAGAATTGCTGGTACAAAGAATAAAGGAAGACTGGCACGTAAGTGCATATGTGTTACAGAATCGTTTCATTTACCTCATTTAACCCATTAGGGGACAGTGTGTTTAATTTAAACATCCAAAAAACTTCTCTCCTGCATAGAGTAGGGAAACGGTTGGGTATTGTGCTTGCAATGTGATCAATGGGCATGATGGAGATAGGAAATGGTTTGCCAGGGTGGGAGAGGGCACAGTGTTTCGAAACACCTTGTAGGAGAAAATTGTTTTTGATATTTTCCCGATGTTTATTCAAACGACTACGTAGGGACTACGTAGGGCACAGTCCAGTCCCTACGTAGTCGTTTGAATAAACATCGGGAAACGCGTTGTTCACATTTTAAAGACCCCCCCCCCCCTTCATTTATTATTTTTTATTAATTTATATTTGCTTTCTGTATTGGTTTTATTGGTTTTTAATATACTACCAAATAAAATCTGCATTCCATATGGACTAGTCCTAAGCGCCATTATATCGCTCCACCACACGCGCATCCCAGATGCGACATACTATCAGTATAAGTTCCTTAGCTTTTTCATATCACCAGAAATTATTATGGCCACAAATTTGACAACCCCTTTAAGAAAAGAGGCAACGGGTTAAATTTCTAATACAGACCTGCATATTACATCAAACTTCAAGGGCAAATAAAGCCCTTTTTGGTGATAAAATGGCACAATAGTGAATCAGGATAATAGAAAAACAGTACATTTGTGAACATCGCCTCAATGGTACAAAAATTGCAATTTGTCCGGTATAAAATGTTTTTCAGTAGCAAATCTCTTAATATAGAGACAGAAATATGATTTAGTCATTTTCAAGATAAGAAAAAAAAATTATGTCTTGGCCTCTAGATCTGAAGCTCAATCACTTCCAGGAGTAAAGAGCATTACACTAGCACCCTCTATTGGCAGCAATGTGTAAATTACTGATTCTCAACCTGTTATGCATCAGATTTTGTTTTGCATGACTGTTTTGTACTGTTGGCTTTGTTGATTTTACTACTGTCGGGCTACCTTTACCCATTTGGTCTTCAATTAGTGATGCTATCATACTTGGCATTAAGGGAACTAAATAAAATTTATAAAAACCTACATTAAAAAAAATTGCATAGTCACAGGCAATGTTATATGTGATTAATAATATTATTTATTATTCTTTATAGCTTTCTATATGATGTATTTATATTATTTTTCAGTCTATGTGAAATATTGCTTGTTTTTATATCTATATATCTAGCAGGCCGCAGCAGTAATGTGTGAACATGGACTAGACCATGACTATGACCGACAGCTGTGACCATAGGAATGCATTTGGTCAGTCATAGACACATTTGCTCGGATGCTATTCAGACATGAGCCCACTCCAGTAAATTAAATAATGGCCAAAGCCCAGATCCATCTCTTTCCATATATGACCTCCAAATTCAATAGCAAAACAGGCGATCCATGACTTACGTACACCCGACTTACAGATGACTCCCAATTACAGATCAAACCCTTATGCTGATAATTTTCTGAACTTTATACCAAGAGTGCAATGATCAACTGTAAGAGTTATCAAAGATATCTGTCATGAAGCTTTATTGTTAATCTTTGTTCCAATGCCAATCCAACATTTTGAAACTCCAATTTTTACAACAAGATTTTTTTCAACTTAAAGAACATCTACCACCAGGATAAAGGATTGTAAACCAAGCATACCGACATACTGGTGTGTGCCCCTTCTTGCCGGAACCACTTTTCTTGATTCTTATGCCCTTGCTTTTAAGAATGAAAGGCTTTAAATATTATGCAAATAAGCATGAGGGGCTCCAGGCTCAAAAAAATCCTATACATGATTTTTAAAGCTTTTCTTTTGTAAAAACCAGGGAATAAAATGAGCAGATCCTGCCTGAGGGGGCGCACACCAGTATGTCAGTGTGCTTGGTGTACAATCCTTCATCCTGGTGCTAGATGTCCTTTATGCTTCTTATGCCCTATTTTTAAATTATAAAAAGTTTTTTTTAATTATGCAGATGGACCTGAAGGGCTTCGGACTCCAAAGTTGTTACTGGATCCTGGAGCTTCTCAGACTTATTTCATAAAAACAAGGGCATAAGAAGCTAAAAGAAGAGCAGGGGGGCAAACACCAATATATCAGTGTACTTGGTTTACAATCCTTCATCCTGGCCATAGATTTCCTTTAAGAACAAATTCACAGAACCTATCTTGTACATAACCCAGGGGCTGCCTGTACTGCTTCCATGACATCCACTGTAACAACTTGCTGGCTTATTGGATTATAATATGGGCGATTTGGGGGCCCCCCATGGCCCAGGCCTTGTACAGGACTCTTGACCATCTAAACTGACCAACTAGTTTGAATATCTAGGCTGCAAGTGTCAGACCATAGGCTCCCAGTTTCCATGTCATCCATGGGGTGCAAAAGGCCTAACTCGGTACTACGAACCCTCAACTATAATTGACATGCTGAGGGTTATATTTCTGCAGTGTAAATGATTTAACACTGGGGGGCTTTATGAAAGCAGCCGCTCCTACCTCTTCCTGCTTGGAGAAAACTGCCTAAAGGAATTTCTTGTGTTTTGTTAAGTTTTATAACGAAAATAGATGAATAAACTACAGTAATAGAATTATACAGCATAAAAGACTGTTCAAAGTGCAATGCAATTAGACAGCGAGACCCGGGTACAGACATTTTACCAGGTAGCTGAGATATAGTATATATAAGAGGGATTTAGGGTCACTTGGGGGGAATGAATTACATCCAACCAAGGAGACCATGTCTTGGCAAAGCTGGGGTAGGAGCGAAGCACGATATGCAGATTGTAATAGATTATGTGGAAAATTCCCATATACTGCCATACTGCATATGATAGGATCAGTCAGACAACCCAGGTACCCTAGGATGTCTGAAAAATAGCAAAAAATAAATAAGTTTTTAAAAAGTTTAATAAATAAATTAATAAACCCTAAAAGTTCTAGTTTTTCCCTAGAACTGATATAAAATATATATTATATAAATAATATAAAATATGATATAAGATATAAAATAAACAAGTTAAATCATAAACATGTTAGGTATCGCCACCTCCCAAAATGTCTGATCTATCAAAATATAATAATGGTTATTCCCGGCATTGAACACTGTAATGGAACATAGCGCACAAATCTCCAAAAAGCCACTTTTTCCCTATTTGCAACATACAAAAGATGTAAGAAAAAGTGATCAAAGGTTGTACAGTCCTCAAAATGGTAGCATTGAAAATGTCAGCTCATAGAACTCTGTACACTGAAGTATGAAACAGTTAAACAACATTAAAAGATGGCAAAATTATTATTTTTTTTGTACACAAGGTTTTAATTTTTTAACATGTATTAAAACACAATAAAACCTGTATACATTTAGTATTCCTGTGATTGTACCAAGCCAAAATATAAAGTGGAGGGGTTAATTAGAGTGCACTGTGAATGTCGTAAAAACCGAGGCCACAAGAAAATGGTGCAAATGTGTTATTTCACCGATTTTTCCCCCTTCCTATTACACGGCATGGAATATTAAATACCATCATTGGGAAGTGCTATTTGTTACACGGAAATAAGCCTTTATACAGCTCTGTACATGGAAAAATGAAAAAAGTTATAGATTTTTTTAGGGTGGGGAGCAAAAATGAATAAAAAAGGCTTGAAGGCCACAAATTCAAACTGATTGGTGTGAGTCTCGGATATAAGAATCCCACAGATCACGAAAACGAGGGGTCCAATGGGGTCCCTGATATCTCAGTCTAACCCCTCATTGCTCCTTGAGAGTAATGGAGCGGAAAATGTTGAGCGTGGGACCCCTCGTTTTTGTGATCTGTGGGGGTCTCATCACTGAGACTCCCACCAATCATCAAGTTAGTCCCTCTTTCCGTGGATGGGGCCTAACTTGAATTTGTGGGAAAAGCTCTTTAAAATAATGGCTGTGGGCACTGATGCATTGAAAAGTATTGTGGTTAGTGCAGCCAAGTGCCATCCATTCTAAAACAGAAGGCACTGTGCATCTGCCCTAAAACTACTAGGCAATTGTGTCCCCTTTACCTGTTCTGGGATCAGATTCTACTTTCCATATAAAAATCTGTACTACTATATACAATATATTCCATGAATACAGCGTCTAACTTCAAGGCGATGCTACAAGTATAATAACTCCCAGCCGTTTCCTGTAAGGACCTACAAGACAGCTTGTTAAAGCGCAGAGCAGGTGCTTCTCTCTTAGGAAGTGAAAGCCCAATGTCAAGTAATTTACAATATGTGACCATTCCACACCATATGCGTCTGCTATGACTGATCCCAGCAAGATTTCATCCAGGGCAGGGCAGGCAATGAGGTATATCATGACAGCTGAGCACAATGCTGCACATTCCACCTATCAGACCTGCTGCACACAGACATTCCCGGAGGAATCTCCAGGGAAAAGCCATACTTCAAGTGTGAACATTCCTCATGTCACAGATGATTAACCCCTGCAGAGAAGGCAAAGTCAGGCCCTCTCTGTATAAAACAGGTTACACACCTCTGGGACAGGGTTGCTTTTGCTTTCTATGTACATTTAAACCAGATTGTGTATAGAAGATGCAGTAAGTCTGGTCCATAGCAGCCAGCTATATATTACATGTAACTATGGGACCTTTCTATTTACAGGAACTGAATCAAAGATCAAATGAATGATCTGTTTTTACAATTTATCTGGATAATTTATCTTGCAGACCACCAGGGGGTGGGGTAGGGGGTACATTCCCCACATATCCGATATGCCTGTTATCTGTGCAATCAGATCTCACATTGCTGTCAGGTTTCTCATAGTACAGGGAATTCATATGTATAAAGTGGCCTTAATATAATATTATACTAATAGTAACTTCTATTATTTGCTATTGAATACCACGGAAAACACTTAAAGAGAGTCAGTACTTTATAGTATGATACCTGTAACATGTAACTATGGGGTTATTGACGATGATGGAAAGCCTCAGTCCACAATAAACAGTACAGTTATGTCACCATGAGTCACACAGTGATGTCACAGCAGAGAGATAATTTACACAGTGATGTCACAGCAGAGAGATAATTTACACAGTGATGTCACAGTAAATGGATAAAACACACAGTGATGTTACAGCACAGAGATAATACACAGTGATGTCACAATACAGGGATAATACACACAGTGATTTCACAGTACAGAGATAATACACACAGTGATGTCATAGCACAGAGATAATTTACACAGTGATGTCACAGTAAATGGATAAAACACACAGTGATGTTACAGCACAGAGATAATACATATAGTGATGTCACAGTACAGGGATAATACACACAGTGATGTCACAGTACAGGGATAATACACACAGCGATGTCACAGTACAGGGATAATACACACAGTGATGTCACAGTACAGGGATAATACACACAGTGATGTCACAGTACAGGGATAATACACACAGCGATGTCACAGTACAGGGATAATACACGCAGCGATGTCACAGTACAGGGATAATAAACACAGTGATGTCACAGTACAGGGATAATACACTGTGATGTCACAGTACAGGGATAATACACACAGTGATGTCACAGTACAGGGATAATACACACAGTGATGTCACAGTACAGGGATAATACACACAGTGATGTCACAGTAAAGGGATAATACAAACAGTGATTTCACGGTACAGGTATAGTTTAAGAATTGATGCCACAAGAAGGAATAGTCAAAATATGCTACACATCACAGCACAGAAATAAATAACGGATAAAATATCCAAATCGGACATAGCAACAACTTTACAGGATGCCTACACTATTTTCATCATCCACAGGCTTCATTAACTGCTCCTTACCTTGGACTCCCATAATAATAATTATTCCTTTATTTATATAGCGCACACAGATTAGGCAGCGCTGCACAGAGTTTGCCAAATCAGTCCCTGTCCCGAATGGGGCTCACAATCTAATCATCCTACCAGTATGTTTTGGAGTGTGGGAGGAAACCAGAGGAGCCGGAGCAAAACCAACGCAAACACGGAGGGAACATACAAACTCTTTGCAGATGTTGACCTGGATGGGACTCGATCCAAGGACCCCAGCGCTGCAAGGCTGTAATGCTAACCACTAAGCCACTGTGCTGCCCGTTGAAGCTCATATCAACTGCCTGTTGTGGGAGGAAACTAGTTGGACATTTTGAATTTTTGTAGATGGGTTGTAAAGATTTAAGGTCCCAGCTCCGTTAAAAATAAAAACGTTTTTCATTAAAACATAATAAAAACAGCGACATGACTATCTGTACTAAACAGCTGATGCATTTCGGGCAAAAGAAAAAGTCACATTCGTGAATGAGTTTTTATCATGATGGATATTTTATGCCATAGAAAATAATTGTTGCCCTAAATAAGCATCTTGATCTGAACAATTCACGGGATGGTTGTATGCCTGGGATGTAACCTGAGGTACACCCTTGTAGTTAGGGGAATATATACTCGAGTATAAGCCTAGTTTTTCAGCACAAAAAAATATGCTGAAAACCCAAACTCGGCTTATACTTGAGTAAAAAAATATAGGTTTTACCAGGTTTTTGTGGTAAAATTAGGGGCCTCGGCTTATACTTGGGTCGGCTTATATTTGAGTATAAATATATATATATATATATATATATATATTACAAAACAAGCTATTATTATAATAAGGCTGAAGCAATATTAAAAAACCTAAATAATGTACAAACTAGACATTTGTCAGAGAGGAAGTTCTGTCAGATTACATCCAGAATGCTCGGGGAGCTGGGACTACAAATCTGTCAGATGTGTGCACTGGGAATCTTAGAAGAAAGTGATTTCGGCAACAACAAAGTCCCTTTCTTTGTGCTGACTGTACTACTGGGGATTAGAATGGGGTCAGTATCCCATGACAGCACCTGCACAGCTATAAGCTAATATCCTGCATTAATCATATTCCATCTCAGTTTTAAAAGCAAATAAATAGTTGTACGTGTCCTTTGACCCCGGCTGCAGAGAAGCCTGCACTTTATCTTCATGGCAAGCTAATCTTTCTCTCTGCAAGACAAAAAATATGATCAAGCGGCCTGACCCTGCAGCTGAAGCAAAGAGGCCAAGTCTAGCAATAAAATGTGTATTTCCAGGGGGAAAGGAGCAGGGAGCAAAGCTGACAATCAGTGGACAAGTCCAATTAAATATGGAAAAAGTTGTGTTTCATGTTGCACAGATATTTTAAAGAGGGCCTGTCACCCTTAAAAACGGCACCAGAAGCTGCTTACTAAAGTAAAGTAAAAACAGTCTCAGTAGTGTTACACTGCTAGCATTATCTGAAACCTCCGATAACTCTAGCAGACGCTGCCGCGATGTACACTAGTATTGCCAGACCACTCTCAAAGCGGTCCAGCGTATTCATGAGGGGGCGGTCTGAGGTGCTGGACAGCCCTGCCCACTCCATAGGCCGGCGGTGACTACTGAGTGTCATGCGGCAGTACCTTAAGTGCTGCAGAAATTTTATTTTTTAACCCTGGCCACATCTGTGCCTTGCCGCAATTTTGTCTCTGAGTTCCTTAGATATCTGACATAAACTGTGAGCTTTTACATACACATGTATGTGCCTTTCCTAATCAAGTCCATTCAGCTTAATTAAATACAGATGGACTCCAATGGAGGAGTAGAACCATCTCAAGGAGGATCAGAAGTAAATGGACATCATGTGAGTTAAATATGGTTGTCACAGCAAAGAGTCTGAATACTTATGACCATGTGATATTTCCATTTTTCTTGTTTAATAAATTAGAAATAATATCTACATTCTTGTTTTTTTTCTGTCAAGATGGGGCGCAGAGTGTACATTAATGACCAAAAACAAGAACTTTTTTGATCTTACCTAATGGCTGTAATAAAAGAAAGAGTGAAAAATGTATTGGGGTTTGAATATTTTCTATACCCACTGTATATGGGACAGTGTACTACCATCACAAGTGCCTTGACCATGGCAGAAAATCTGCTGCAGAAGCTCTTTAAATCTGCCTGATATGGGATAATTATCTGATCAGAGTGTTTTCGACTGATGATTGCAAAAATAGCAAACCCTTGTATAATTGGAGAACCTCTATAATTCCATATGACACTTGAGATTAAAAAAGGGATGTATTCATCTTTTTACATCAATTCCAATAGAAATTAGTGGAACAGTAATTGAACTCCCCACCCCCACCCAAAAAAAAAAAAAATGGAAGGGTATTTCCTATTTAGTGAAATATTTACCTAAACACACAAAAAAATCTTGTGGCTGTCACACAGTAGTCTTTTTCCCTGTTATTAGTCCAAAACTCAATAATTTCATAAGAATAATATAAAATTCTGCAAATTTCAATGCATGCGACAATGTACGGCAGACATAATCCCACCAAGCACAGCGGGCTCACGCAGGTGCACAACAACTTACAGGACGCTGAGTGAAGACGATCGCTCCCACATGCAACGTCCGTGACGGCTAGCTTCAAGAACCCCTTAATAATTGCGGGGTGAAACCGTGAGTGTAATATCCCATGTTTACTTTTCAGCAGCAAGCACAATCTACGATAAAAACCAATCTATGATAAAAAACCAAGTGCTACACCAATACATCGTATTGACTCCACACGCTATATAAGCTTGCGCTAATTTTCTACTACCAGTCGCCACTTTTATAGCACATATAGACTGTCATCATTTTTTCCACATCTGGACATTCACAACTATACTGCCAATTGTCCATCTAGCTTTCTTCGGCGTCTTCTACAGATATACCTTCATTTGTCGTATATATATATATATATTTTTTACTTTTTTAAACACAATTTTTGGGAAGAATTGTGCACTTGGGCCCTATAGTGCTTTTCTTACCCCTCTTTTTAGCCCAGCCTGAGATCTAAAACATATAGTATATTCTGTACATTTATGTCATATGTGAATGTTATAATGTTTTAACAATATTTTAATATTAAATATGTCTAATACTGTACACACTTCTATCATCAATTGAGTATAGATAGGTGTTCAGCTCTATACCTTTCTTGCTTGACCATTTTCCATCATTACAGATAGGCACCTGTAATTGGCCGCTGGCACATCTATTACCCACAATAGTCCGGTAACAGTATTGGGATACTGCTGAGATACATATTTTGGTTTACATGCGACAATGTGTCCGTTATTTCAAACAAATGCTATCTCTGATACAGTGGGGGAGATGTATCATTGGTTTCGCTTGGCTTTTTTGGCCGATAAATTTAGCAAAATAGTCACATAGAAGTTGCACAGGACTATTCCCGCCACTTCAATATAGTGGTTAAACATAGAACTACTGCTAGTGCAACGCCACGCAAAGCCAGATTCATGACTTACGACAACGCAAAAAAAGTCGTATAGTCCCTCCAGCCCCCAGCTGATGTATGTGCTGTGACTTTTGGTGCATTTTATGCTTTTTTGTGCCTTTTTTGCACCTTTTTGAAAGAAAAATCACAGTCACATATAGATAATAAGAACATTTATTGAAAGGCCAAGACAATTTAATGAATCTGATGAGCAGCAGAGCTCCACAGACAGACACTGTCCCAAGGAGCCGCCTAATAATAAAAGTCCCCCTGTATCTTTAAATATAGATCTTTATCAGAGACTTCATGTTTTTATAAAACGTTTCAACATTTCACCAGCAGGGGGAGATAAAGCCCAAACTACAGATTCTTCCGCTCACAAATATTTATTCAAAGAAAAGAAAATATTTCAGATCTACAATTTTACAAACAGATTACACAGGAGCAGATGCCTTTAACCCTTTTATGTAAAGGGCCGCTATTAAAGAAGATCATTGTCCCATGTCAAATCATTCCAATGAATCCAGCCTGCAGTATACGGTATATTTGGGTATATTACGGGCTGAAATTAGCGTATTTGTTTACAAATAAAATGACAGGATGTTATAAAAGTGTATCGTTTTCAGCAAGCCATAAATCAGGGCTTTCTCTATAACTCCTAGCAGTAATTCAAGTCAAAAAATGAAAATTATAAATCAAAATTTAGAAAGCTATCCATCCCTAAACTTCCTTTGCCTTTAGATCAAGTAACATATGCGACATAGAGGCAGGTAAAGGAAACTCTTGAAGAATATACAAAATCTACATAGATGTTTCTGAATACAAAGACAGAAGAGCCTCCTCTACTAGATCTCATGGTAGGAGGGTCAGCAATAAGAGACAAACACTGCAGCAAAGGGGAGAAGAACATTTGGGAAAAGGGTTTCTCTGAGTCTCTGTCATTGATTACCTAATGACTCTTTCGTATCATGACTAATATTCAGCTTATTGCAGGGGACGCAGCTTTTGAGTGAGCTTAGGTGATTGAGACATTACTTCTATCATATGACCATGTGACTAACCTGCAATTCAAGACCATGGTACACAATATACCTGCATCCCACTTACAATGAATTGGCTATAGCACTCCCACTACAGCCACTGGCCCTTCAACCTGCGGATTGGGGGATTTGGCAAGAGATTGGATATTAATAACCTATCCTAAGGTCCAGAAGAAGAAGAAGAAGTGGACACAGTATTTGTTGGATTGGGTGGATGTTAACTAATGCTTGTGTCATTCATCATCTCAGCCTTTGATGCTTTTTCCAAGTATAAACATCAAGAATAGCTATGAAGTTTAGGTTACCAGTACAAATCAATCGGTCCCCTACTTAAGAACACCTGATTTACAGACGACCACTAGTTACAAACTGACCTCTGGATGTTGGTAATTTACTGTACTTTACCCCTAGGCTACAATTATAAGCTGTAACAGTTATCAAATGTGTCTGCAATTATAAAGTATACAGTCCTGACTTACATACAAATACTAATTAAGAACGAACCTACAGGACCTATCTTGTATGTAACCTGGGGACTGCCTGTACATGTAAAAAAAAGCCTAATTCTGCAGACTCAGCCAATTACTGTTGGTATTCAGTAATCAGGTTTAGAATTGACTACAGAGTCTCCTAATTTATCAATATTTCAGTTCCTCTTTAAGAATTTAAGTTTCTATTTGCCCCCCTTAATGCTCTCCATAAAAGAATATCCATAATAATATGACTCTTATAATACAGAGAGATTCTCCATACCTCTGGGACAGTATACAGGGTGAAAAGTGACTCCAGGCTCGGGTCTGTTGCTTCTTCTATCCATTGCAATGTGCCAGTGATTTTACATATAATTTAATTTCCTTTCAGCTGGGATTTTTACCAATGTAACGTGTTGCCAAATGCAGAAGTGAAGAAAGGTCAAAGAATGAGCTAAAAATAAATAGAAGAAGTAGGAGAAGAGGCGCTGGAAAGGTGTTATATGTTCTGCTTCTAAAAGCCGCATAGAAAATAATTATATTCCCGTCCTTTTTCTACTTCAATAGGTAATGATTCTATATTTAGACTCCAATGATGAGAGTTTTGAAGTAAAATGGTTGGTGATGTAACATACAGGCCTGTGAATAGGTGTGAACACGTGGAGAATGGATTCATTATTTGTGAGAAGGCACTTGAGTATCAGCACAGGAAGATAAATGTATATCGTGGGCGATGAATACGTCCAGCACAAATGCAGTACAATGCTAAAAATGGGGCGCATTTATTTAAAATGCTAAAAATAAAGCAGAGCTGTCATCACAATATGGTGTCCTATTTAGGAGCAGTATATTACTAGGAGAGGCCTGAAAGGATATTGTGGCAGACAGCACCAAAACGTATGGGTAAGACGTTATACAGCTGTATGTACATGCCAGTCATTCACATTGTGAGTACTTCAGAGCTGTAGCTACACGTCTGCTTTATTCTTCATGACTATTCACTAAAATCAAAAGTGGGAAACTACTTAAAAGTTCCAATTACATTGTGAGATTTTTTTTACTTTCAATAGAAGTCAAATATTGTCAACCACAAAATGCTCTAGGAGTTATCTATATTGATGAAGTGCACTGAGAAAAGCCTCAAATTCGGGTTGTTTACCTTTCCGATGCAGTCAATTGCAACCAAGGTAACTGAAAAGTAATACACATGCTCAGGGGAGTATATAGTATATGGGCAAAGGTGTAACATGTGCAGCTGATTACAACAGATATAAAACAACATTCAAAAAGTTTGACATTTCTAAAATTCTGATGACTTTAGTGGTGTGTGTCTTTTAATATAGTAATCATAATCAACGTAATAATTGCTGTCATTAATTAGTACAATATTGATACTTAAAGTGGTATTCCCATCTGGGCATTTACATTTAATTAAATTCATTTGCCTTATGTAAACATTTCTTCAATTGGATGTTAATTAAAAAAATGTTCCTGTGTGAAGATAATTTCTCATAAATGTAGCCATGTTGTCCCTTAGAAACCAGATAGCTTCCTCGGATACGACCACGTCACACTCTGGCAGTGGTGGCCAGACTTGGGCTATAGAGTCCTGCCGGACCACCTGGCTTCAGCAATCATTACCACAGGGTGGCTGTGCGACATGTAATAACTCCCGGACATTTCATATACAAAAACCTTTTGTTTCTTTGTGCACTCAATCCAGCAGAGGTGGCCGTATCCGAGGAAGCTATCTCGTTTCTAAGGGACCATATCACTACATTTAGGAGAAATTATTTTCACACAGGAACATATTTTTTAATAACATCCAATTGAAGAAATGTTTATGTATGGCAGATAAATGAAACTGAATGTGAGTGCCCAGATGAGAATACCCCATTAAATGTAAACCATTGAGAGAGTGTTGTATGTATGTTTATTATGTGTTTTAAAGAGAACCTGTCATCACGAATGGAATTTTTCACAGATGACTGGTTCCAAAAGGGCCATTAATGCTCTATACAAGTCATCTTTTGGCTTTAATCCTTTAGTATCTTTCAATTTAAGTCTAATTCACACACATGTGTGCCTGCCATAGCGTAGCACACGTCTGTGCACAGGAGAGGAGGAGGGGGTCAGTGCTGCTCGCCTCCACCCCTCTCCATTGAGATACATGACACATGGCGCTGTTATACGTTGGAAGATTGGTCCTATCTTTTCCATGGGTATGGAGCGGTACTGTCCTGCTCTGTACCGTTCTGTGCACCCATTGCCAGCCTATGGCGGCCGTATATATATACCCCAACTGTTGTGCAACGTTTGTGTAAATGCAGCCTAACTTAGTTTATTCCAGTGCAGAGCCTCTGGAGGTGGGGGGCATTTCAAATCTAAATGGTTGTCTTCTTAATCGCACTGAATGGAGACAGGATGACCCGTCTTCTCTTCTCAGTGCTTATTTTTTATTGGTTTCACAAATACAAAGATGAGGTTAAAAACAATTAAAAAAGCACCCTAGGTGCCATACAAATACCCATGTCCCCAGTGCACAATAATGAGCGAATAATAACAGGTAAACAGGTTATAGTATTCGTCAAAAGAGCACCATCAATGCACCAAAGTGCAAGAGAAATAATCAGACAGGTGTACAATATGTAAGGTGCTGGAGTAGCCACCGTTTACCTGGATGGAGGACGTCAGTGTTTGGCACCCCACACGAATACTATAACCTGTTTACCTGTTATTATTCGCTCATTATTGTGCACTGGGGACATGGGTATTTGTATGGCACCTAGGGTGCTTTTTTAATTGTTTTTAACCTCATCTTTGTATTTGTGAAACCAATAAAGATTGTTATTTGTACTCATCTATGAACATCCGCTTTTTCTTTAAATTGCCATAGTAATTTTTTGGATGTTTTATTTTACTTCTGACCCATAATTGCTGGGTAACTCTTCTCAGTGCTTATGACCGAGAAATAGAGCTCAGTGCACCAGCGTGAGGATAGCTTGATGCGCAGAGCCGACGTAAGCAGGAGGAAGGAAGAGGAAAGATAGTATGTCAGAAGGGTGGAACGTGGTGGTTTGTAGAGAAGCAAAACTAAAGGGAGTAAAAGAGATGTGATTAAAAAGATAACTAGAGATGAGCGAACACTAAAATGCTCGGGTACTCGTTATTCGAGACGAACTTTTCCCGATGCTCGAGTGCTCGTCTCGAATAACGAACCCCATTGAAGTCAATGGGAGACTCGAGCATTTTTCAAGGGGACCAAGGCTCTGCACAGGGAAGCTTGGCCAAACACCTGGGAACCTCAGAAAAGGATGGAAACACCACGGAAATGGACAGGAAACAGCAGGGGCAGCATGCATGGATGCCTCTGAGGCTGCTTAAACGCACCATTATGCCAAAATTATGGGCAACAGCATGGCCATGACAGAGTGACAGAATGAAGCTAGATAGCATCTAAAACATGCAATAATTGACCCTGACACTATAGGGGACGGCATGCAGAGGCAGCGGCAGCAGGCTAGAGAGTGTCATGGCGACATACCCTAAATGGACTCAGGCTTCAAACCAATGGGTGGCAGAGAGGAACCAAAGGAGGTGAGCAAGAAGTGCTCAAATAATATCGGTACATGATAAAAGTTTGCCAGTATATTTTGTGGATTACACAGCAGGGTGGCGACAAAGTTAACATGGAAGCCATGAAAACAACCCAAAATTCTGCCTGACACAGCTCGTTTGATAAGGGGACCATGTATGGAGGCAGTGAACTAGTAGTAGATTAAAGGTGCTGCAGTTAAAACTATGTTAGTTGGATCTTGGCATGGAGCTGGCGCTCCGCTGCCAGGCGAGCTTTCGCCAATCCAAGCCCCTGTCTCTAGGCTACTCCCCAAACAGCACTTCTAAGAACCTTTTGTATAAGATCAAGTGTAGTAGCGTTCTTATAAGTTTAGGATATGCCGGGTGAGGGGAATGTAAACAGATGCGCAAGAAGCGCATGATGCGCATGGAGCTGGCGCTCCGCTGCCAGGCGAGCTTTCGCAAATCCAAGCCCCTGTCTCTAGGCTACTCCCCAAACAGCACTTTTGTATAAGATCAAGTGTAGTAGCGTTCTTATAAGTTTAGGATATGGCGGGTGAGGGGAATGTAAACAGATGCGCAAGAAGCGCTGAAATAATATCCCTAAATGGTAAAAGTTTGCAAGTATATTTTGTGGATTACACAGCAGGGTGGCGACAAAGTTAACAACTTTGATGTGGAATCCATGAAAACAACCCAAATTTCTGCCTGACACACCTCGTTTGATAAAGGGACGATGTATGGAGGCAGCTATATGGACGACTTTTGGAGGTAGGAATGGAGACAACGTGTGGAGGCTGCTATGGAGACAATTTAATTTGGATAGTGCCTGTATGTGGCAGTCCCAAACATTTTTCAAACCAGAGGAGCAGGTAGGTGGCCCTCCAGTAAAATGGGATAGATTGAGTGCCTGTATGTGGCAGTCCCAAAAATTGTTCAAACCAGAGGAGCAGGTAGGTGGCCCTCCAGTAAAATGGAATAGATTGAGTGCCTGTATGTGGCAGTCCCAAAAATTGTTCAAACCAGAGGAGCAGGTAGGTGGCCCTGCAGTAAAATGGAATAGATTGAGTGCCTGTATGTGGCAGTCCCAAAAATGTTTCAAACCAGAGGAGCAGGTAGGTGGCCCTCCAGTAAAATGGGATAGATTGAGTGCCTGTATGTGGCAGTCCCAAAAATGTTTCAAACCAGAGGAGCAGGTAGGTGGCCCTCCAGTAAAATGGGATAGATTGAGTGCCTGTATGTGGCAGTCCCAAAAATGTTTCAAACCAGAGGAGCAGGTAGGTGGCCCTCCAGTAAAATGGAATAGATTGAGTGCCTGTATGTGGCAGTCCCAAAAATTGTTCAAACCAGAGGAGCAGGTAGGTGGCCCTCCAGTAAAATGGGATAGATTGAGTGCCTGTATGTGGCAGTCCCAAAAATGTTTCAAACCAGAGGAGCAGGTAGGTGGCCCTCCAGTAAAATGGAAAAGATTGAGTGCCTGTATGTGGCAGTCCCAAAAATTCTTCAAACCAGAGGAGCAGGTAGGTGGCCCTCCAGTAAAATGGAATAGATTGAGTGCCTGTATGTGGCAGTCCCAAAAATTGTTCAAACCAGAGGACCGGGTAGGTGGCCCTCCAGAAAAATGGAATAGATTGAGTGCCTGTATGTGGCACTCACAAAAATTGTTTCAAACAGAGGACCGGGTAGGTGGCCCTCCAGAAAAATTAAATGCATGAAGTATAGCAAGAGCCAGTGGGCCCTGTCAAAAAATAGCCATTTTCCTCTGCTTTACTGTACAAAGAGGAGGAGAAGGAGGAAAATGAGGAGGAGGAGGAGGAGTGGATCAATTATTCAGGTTGAGCTTCCTTCACCTGGTGGAGATTGGAAATTCTGAGAAATCCAGCCTTTATTCATTTTAATAAGCGTCAGCCTGTCAGCGCTGTCAGTCGACAGGCGTGTACGCTTATCGGTGATGATGCCACCAGCTGCACTGAAAACCCGCTCGGACAAGACGCTAGCGGCAGGGCAGGCAAGAACCTCCAAGGCGTACAGCGCCAGTTCGTGCCACATGTCCAGCTTTGAAACCCAGTAGTTGTAGGGAGCTGTGTGATCATTTAGGACGATGGTATGGTCAGCTACGTACTCCCTCACCATCTTTCTGTAAAGATCAGCCCTACTCTGCCGAGACTGGGGACAGGTGACAGTGTCTTGCTGGGGTGACATAAAGCTGGCAAAAGCCTTGTAAAGCGTACCCTTGCCAGTGCTGGACAAGCTGCCTGCTCGCCTACTCTCCCTCGCTACTTGTCCCGCAGAACTACGCACTCTGCCGCTAGCGCTGTCAGAAGGGAAATACTGTTTCAGCTTGTGCACCAGGGCCTGCTGGTATTCATGCATTCTCACACTCCTTTCCTCTGCAGGGATGAGAGTGGCAAGATTTTGCTTGTACCGTGGGTCCAGGAGAGTGAACACCCAGTAATCGGTGCTGGAATAAATTCTTTGAACGCGAGGGTCACGGGATAGGCAGCCTAGCATGAAATCTGCCATATGCGCCAGAGTACCAACGCGTAAGAATTCACTCCCCTCACTGGCCTGACTGTCCATTTCCTCCTCCTCCAACTCCTCCAACTCCTCTTCTTCTGCCCATACACGCTGAACAGTGAAGGACTCAACAATGGTCCCCTCTTGTGTCTCGCCAACATTCTCCTCCTCTTCCTCCTCATCCTCCTCCACCTCCACCTCCTCCGATATGCGCTGAGAAACAGACCTCAGGGTGCTTTGGCTATCAACAAGGGAATATTCTTCCCCCGTCTCTTGTGACGAGCGCAAAGCTTCCGACTTCATGCTGACCAGAGAGTTTTTCAACAGGCCAAGCAGCGGGATGGTGAGGCTGATGATGGCGGCATCGCCACTGACCATCTGTGTTGACTCCTCAAAGTTACTCAGCACCTGACAGATATCAGACATCCACGTCCACTCCTCATTGTAGACTTGAGGAAGCTGACTGACCTGACTACCAGTTCTGGTGGAAGTTGACATCTGGCAGTCTACAATCGCTCTGCGCTGCTGGTAAACTCTGGATAACATGGTCAGTGTTGAATTCCACCTCGTGGGCACGTCGCACAACAGTCGGTGAGCGGGCAGTTGGAGGCGGCGCTGCGCTGCCCTGAGAGTGGCAGCATCTGGGCTGGACTTCCTGAAATGCGCACAGATGCGGCGCACCTTCGTGAGCAAATCAGACAGATTGGGGTATGTCTTGAGGAAACGCTGCACTATCAGATTTAACACATGGGCCAGGCATGGCACATGTGTCAGTCTGCCGAGTTGCAGAGCCGCCACCAGGTTACGGCCGTTGTCACACACAACCATTCCCGGCTTGAGGTTCAGCGGTGCCAGCCACAGATCAGTCTGCGCCGTGATGCCCTGTAATAGCTCTTGGGCGGTGTGCCTTTTGTCGCCTAGGCTCAGCAGTTTGAGCACCGCCTGCTGTCGCTTAGCGACGGCACTGCTGCTGTGCCTAGAGCTACCGACTGATGGCGCCGTGCCCACGGATGGTAGTTCGGAGGAGGAGGTGGAGGAGGGGTGGGAGGAGGAGGAGGCATAGTAGGCCTGAAACACCTGGACCGAGGTAGGCCCCGCAATCCTCGGCGTCGGCAGTATATGAGCAGCCCCAGGGTCAGTCTCGGTCCCAGCCTCCACCAAGTTAACCCAATGTGCCGTCAGCGATATATAGTGGCCCTGCCCGGCAGCACTCGTCCACGTGTCCGTGGTCAGGTGGACCTTGTCAGAAACGGCGTTGGTCAGGGCACGGATGATGTTGTCTGACACGTGCTGGTGCAGGGCTGGGACGGCACATCGGGAAAAGTAGTGGCGGCTGGGGACCGAATACCGAGGGGCGGCCGCCGCCATGAGGTTGCGAAAGGCCTCGGTCTCTACTAGCCTATAGGGCAGCATCTCCAGGCTAAGCAATCTGGAGATGTGCACATTAAGGGCTTGGGCGTGCGGGTGGGTTGCACTATATTTGCGTTTCCGCTCCAGCGTCTGGGGTATGGAGAGCTGAACGCTGGTGGATGCTGTGGAGGATCGTGGAGGCGACGATGGGGTTTTTGGGCCAGGGTCCTGGGCAGGGGGCTGACTAGCAGCTGACACAGGGGAAGGAGCAGTGGTGTGCACGGCCGGAGGTGAACGGGCTTGTTGCCACTGAGTGGGGTGCTTAGCATTCATATGCCTGCGCATACTGGTGGTAGTTAAGCTAGTAGTGGTGGAACCCCTGCTGAGCCTGGTTTGGCAAATGTTGCACACCACAGTCCGTCGGTCATCCGGTGTTTCCTTAAAGAACCTCCACACTTCTGAAGATCTAGCCCTCGCCGCAAGAGCCCTCACCACGGGAGCTTCACTAGTTGACAGTGGCGCTGATGCACCAGCTCTGGCCCTGCCTCTCCGTCTGGCCCCACCACTGCCTCTTCCAACCTGTTCAGGTCGAGGACTCTCCTCCGTCTCAGAAGCACTGTGTTCACCCGGCCTCTCAACCCAGCTTGGGTCTGTCACCTCATCATCCTCCGATCCCTCAGTCTGCTCCCCCCTCGGACTTCCTGCCCTGACAACAACTTCCCCACTGTCTGACAACCGTGTCTCCTCATCGTCGGACACCTCTTTACACACTTCCACTACGTCAAGAAGGTCATCATCACCCACAGACTGTGACTGGTGGAAAACCTGGGCATCGGAAAATTGCTCAGCAGCAACCGGACAAGTGGTTTGTGACTGTGGGAAGGGTCCAGAAAACAGTTCCTCAGAGTATGCCGGTTCAAATGGCAAATTTTCCTGGGAGGGGGCAGACTGGGGGGGAGGAGGCTGAGGTGCAGGAGCTGGAGGAGTGGGGATTTCGGTGACATGGGTGGACTGCGTGGAAGACTGACTGGTGGTGGACAAATTGCTCGAAGCATTGTCAGCAATCCACGACATCACCTGTTCGCACTGTTCTGGCCTCAACAGTGCTCTACCACGAGTCCCAGTAACTTCAGACATGAACCTAGGGAGTGTAGCTCTGCGGCGTTCCCCTGCTCCCTCATCAGCAGGTGGTGTCTCACCCCGCCCAGGACCACGGCCTCTGACCCCTGCAGTAGTTGGACGCCCACGTCCCCGCCCTCGTCCTCTACCCCTAGCCCTGGGGTTAAACATTTTTAAAATGAGAGTTATAACTTTTTTTTTTTTTTTTACTTTTTTTTTTTTTTTTTGTGTGTTTTTTTTGTGTTTTTTGTTTTTTTTTGTGTTTTTTGTTTTTTTTTGAGTTTTTAGAACCAAACAATCCTATCCTATTGCTATGGCTATTTTCTAGCCAAGTATCAAAGGAAGCACACTACTATGCCAGATGAGATGACACTGAGTTATTGCCTAATAGAAATCCAACCCCTACTGAATTTTGCCACTTCAGCCTTTGCTATGGATATGTGCGCCACTAAGCGCAGAACACAGCGGTCGCAAGTCTCACTACAAATTGCTCAGAATTGGCAAGTACATGCACTGCAGAAACTACAGCCACCAGCAGATCAACCAGAAATCAAATATATAGAACGCTACTGTAGGCTTCAAGAAGCTATTTGTATTCTCCTATGGCTATTTTCTAGCCAAGTATCAAAGGAAGCACACTACTATGCCAGATGAGATGACACTGAGTTATTGCCTAATAGAAATCCAACCCCTACTGAATTTTCCCACTTCAGCCTTTGCTATGGATATGTGCGCCACTAAGCGCAGAACACAGCGGTCGCAAGTCTCACTACAAATTGCTCAGAATTGGCAAGTACATGCACTGCAGAAACTACAGCCACCAGCAGATCAACCAGAAATCAAATATATAGAATGCTACTGTAGGCTTCAAGAAGCTATTTGTATTCTCCTATGGCTATTTTCTAGCCAAGTATCAAAGGAAGCACACTACTATGCCAGATGAGATGACACTGAGTTATTGCCTAATAGAAATCCAACCCCTACTGAATTTTGCCACTTCAGCCTTTGCTATGGATATGTGCGCCACTAAGCGCAGAACACAGCGGTCGCAAGTCTCACTACAAATTGCTCAGAATTGGCAAGTACATGCACTGCAGAAACTACAGCCACCAGCAGATCAACCAGAAATCAAATATATAGAACGCTACTGTAGGCTTCAAGAAGCTATTTGTATTCTCCTATGGCTATTTTCTAGCCAAGTATCAAAGGAAGCACACTACTATGCCAGATGAGATGACACTGAGTTATTGCCTAATAGAAATCCAACCCCTACTGAATTTTCCCACTTCAGCCTTTGCTATGGATATGTGCGCCACTAAGCGCAGAACACAGCGGTCGCAAGTCTCACTACAAATTGCTCAGAATTGGCAAGTACATGCACTGCAGAAACTACAGCCACCAGCAGATCAACCAGAAATCAAATATATAGAATGCTACTGTAGGCTTCAAGAAGCTATTTGTATTCTCCTATGGCTATTTTCTAGCCAAGTATCAAAGGAAGCACACTACTATGCCAGATGAGATGACACTGAGTTATTGCCTAATAGAAATCCAACCCCTACTGAATTTTGCCACTTCAGCCTTTGCTATGGATATGTGCGCCACTAAGCGCAGAACACAGCGGTCGCAAGTCTCACTACAAATTGCTCAGAATTGGCAAGTACATGCACTGCAGAAACTACAGCCACCAGCAGATCAACCAGAAATCAAATATATAGAACGCTACTGTAGGCTTCAAGAAGCTATTTGTATTCTCCTATGGCTATTTTCTAGCCAAGTATCAAAGGAAGCACACTACTATGCCAGATGAGATGACACTGAGTTATTGCCTAATAGAAATCCAACCCCTACTGAATTTTCCCACTTCGGTCTTTGCTATGGATATGTGTGCCACTAAGAGCTAAACACAACGGTAGCAAGTCCCCCTGCTAATTCCTCACAAAATGGTAAAAGATGCAAATTAAAATAAAAAAAGTAGAACGTTATTGTAGCCCTAAGAAGGGCTGTTGGGTTCTTTGAGAATCACTCCTGCCTAACAGTAAGCTAATAGAACACCCTAACGCTTTCCCTGACCAGCAGCAGCTCTCTCCCTAGCGGCATCCAGAGACAGAATGATCCGAGCAGCGCGGCCAGCGGCTAGTCTATCCCAGGGTCACCTGATCTGGCCAGCCAACCACTGCTATCGACGTGTAAGGGTACCACGTCATGCTGGGTGGAGTGCAGAGTCTCCTGGCTTGTGATTGGCTCTGTTTCTGGCCGCCAAAAAGCAAAACGGCGGGAGCTGCCATTTTCTCGAGCGGGCAAAGTATTCGTCCGAGCAACGAGCAGTTTCGAGTACCCTAATGCTCGACCGAGCATCAAGCTCGGACGAGCATGTTCGCTCATCTCTAAAGATAACCCTTTAGATTTCAAATGCCCCCTTCCCCAGGGCTCTGCACTGGATTCTGTCAGAGAGCCATGTAAGAAAATCTAAAGTATTCTAATGGATTCAAACAATTTAAATACTAAACAAAAGATGATTTGTGTTGAGCATTAAATGACCTTTTGGATCTTGTCATCACTGAAAAATTAAAGAAAAAGTGTATATCTCCAGCTCACCTACTTGACTGATTGCTCATTTACAGACGTTGGACATCCAGCAGTGTAAACGGTGCCCGGATCACGGAAGGAGAGGAATCCTGTGCAATAAAGAAATGGACTTTTAACTTACCAACAAGTGCCGGACGGATCCACTTGCTTCTTTCTAATCACTGAAAAATGCCATTCGTGATGACAGGTTCCCTTTAAACCATTCTTAAACCAGCCTTTATGGTAGTATGATGCACCTTGCCACATGCTTTACATTTATCATTTAGATTTTCATACATTTGGAAAATTTGCACAGTTTTTGCTAAATTATAAATTCATGGTATATTTCAAAGCTTAACGGTATGTTTACAAGAGATATTACACATGGGGTATTCAGAAGGTAATAATAGCAGAAGTCCTAATTAATAATATTGTTAATAACAGACAGTAATTCTATGTAAATCTTTCCCATATTTAATATCTCCATCTTCTCTCTCTCCCAAAATCACAAATAGAACAAACTGTTTATGGAAGACTAAATTTAGAATCTTCACAGAATCTATCACTATACTATCAGCTCATAGTTAAACAAAGACACGTAAGTAACATGGTCTCACACCATGTACAGTTCACAGCCAGGAAGTCAAATCTATCTATAACAATGTTACAAATAGTTGTGGATTCACATCTGTTTAACAGCTTCACTATTTCACTTTATAACTCAATTTCCTCTTTTATGTTCATTTTTATCGATATTAACGGTTTAAAAATGTAAAATAGCCTCAAAAATGTAATGTGGCCAATATGAAGAAAAAGTATCAAAAAAATGAACCTGGAAACGACAGACTTGTGAGTTTAACTTCGGGTGTGGGGAAAATATTTGAGGGGTTTGTTAGAGATGCTATCCTGGAGTATCTCTCTGTACATAACCTTATAACTCAGCATCAGCATGGGTTTATGAGGGTTCAGTCCTGTCAAACTAATCTGATTGGATTCTAATATCGAGGTGTGTTCTAGACTGGACATGGGGTAGGCTGTGGATCTTGTATATCTGGACTTTTCCAAAGCTTTCGATACAGTGCTGCATAACAGGTTGGTATAGAAAATCAGATTGCTGACTTAGGGAAAATCTGTGTATTTTGGTAAGCGATTGGCTTAGTGATAGAAAACAGAGGGTCGCCATTAATTGCACATTCTCAGATTGGGTTTAAGTTAACAGTGGTGTGCCACAGGGGTCAGTATTGGTGCCACTTTAATTAATACAGATGCCTATAAAGGAATAGGCTGATGAGGTTTAATGTAGATAAATGTAAGGTTATCCGTGTGAACGACAATTACACAGGGTCTGCCAAATACAGTTTCTTTGTGTATCAGATTGTGGCACATCGGCGCCACCAATTTTCTCCCTACCAACATTTTACGTGTAGTAACTCAAATGCTTTTACACAGTGCAAAAAATGTCTTTTTTATACCAAGTTGTCTATAGCAGTCAATATTGAAAGGGGGATTTCTAAGTTAAAATATATAATATAAAAATAATAAAAGTCCTGCTGCCCAGGGGCTTCAGTGACCAGCTCCCAGAGGTGAAAGGGAAATTTTAACTGTTAAAGTGTTTGTTAAGCATCAATACCTTTAAGTAATTATATACTGTATTCAGGGTTAAGATTATGAGGGGTTAACACTTATTATTACATAGTAAAAATGGAATGTAATATTTACATTTTATTTAATTATTTATTAATCTATTGGTCCGCAGGTCACACAGAAATCCAAAGTCTTGCTTTACACAACAGTCCAGGTAAAAGGAATTTATTGACCTATTGTTTAAATAAAGTTTTTTTCTAAATAAAAACAAAGTATACTTGCCCAGCTCCAGATTACTATACCAATACTTCCAGGCCTTGTTTGTGTGAAGCAACTGAAGGCTGTAAGTACTGGCATAGAAAGTGTTGAGGGTCTACAGGACCTACCTTGACCAATCCATGAACTCCTTGGACCACAGAACCAAGGAGACCACAGACTGGCTAAAGTTTATCCTGCAATCACCTACTATCTACACAGAAGGTGAAGACAGAAGTAGCAGCATAATACAGTAACTGGGAGCTCAAGCAGAGCAAGGACACCTTCATGTTCTAGCTCCCTTGCTCTGTAGGTTTGGCTCCCACTAGGGGTTTTCCGGAATTCATGTAAAATCCTTTAACTAGTTTTGTATTTGTAATAGTACAACAATTTTTTTCCCAACATTTTGTTGACCCCAAATCACAGTTTGTATTGTAGACTACATCTACTGTAAAAAGTCTGTTAGTTGTTAAAAAATAGCCAGTCAGTATTTTCTGAGATACATCCTCAACAATCTTTCTACATCAGGTGAATGGACAGTTGTAAAATTTGCTCATTCTGGATGATAAATTCGATGCATTTTTAGACAATTTTGTATGAGAATAGTAACAATTGTGTTGCATCTTAAGACAATGGAGCAGATTTACTTACCCGGTCAAGTCGCGATCCATCGGCGCGTTCTCCGATGCAGATTCGGGTTCTGCAGGGATTCACTAAGGTCATGCGCCCGATGTCCACTAGGTGTCACTGCTGCGCTTAAGTCCGCCGGAGTTAACCTCCTGCGTCTTGGTGTATGTGAGTGCTATTTTTGCGACATAAATTTTTTTTTTTATTCCGCGGCTTTTCCGAATCCGTTGGGTTTTCCGACGGCCACACCCACCGATTTCTGTCGCTTGAAAGCTGGCGCCAATGCGCCACAATCTGATCGCGTGCGCCAAAAACCTGGGGCAATTCGCCGCAAATCGGAAAAAAATCGGAAAACCCCGGCGGAAAAACGCGATTCGGACCCTAAGTAAATGTGCCCCAATGACTACAAGGTTCCACCGATCCTCAAGTAATCATTATACCCTGGACTGCATCTCCAAATTCATCTGTCATTTGGCATAAACACAAAATTGAGGCTTAAATGGGTATTTCCATTTCCGCAAATTAATGTTAATATAAAAAGTCATATAATTTTCCAATATACTTTCTGTATCAATTCCTCATAGTTTTCTAGATCTCTCCATGATATCATTCTATAGAAAGCTATGTTACTTCCAGTGGACAAAAATCTGACCATGATCACACAGAGAGTAATCAGAGCTGTGGGTTATAATGAGCCGTGCACCTGTGTGACCATGGTCAGATTTCTGTCCACTGGAAATAAACAAAGAAGCTTTCTATAGAATGATATCAAGCAGAGATCTAGAAAACTGTGAGGAATTGATACAGAAAGTATATTGGAAAATTATATTACTTTTTATAATAAAAACAATAATATTTATTTGCTGAAATGAGAAAACCCCTTTAACATATCTACTTAATAGAACTCATTAAGAAATTGAGCTTTTCATAATATACCCAAGTAGAAAATACGCACGTTAAAATGTTGTGTCAATGAAAACTTTTTCAAAGTAGGTCAAATTAGTTAAAAAAAGATTTTGATAGTATATTCAGTGTTAAAGAAAGAAGAGGGTGGCCGCGAACTAGAGGTGCTAATCACTTTTTGAGGGGAAAAGAAAGACGTATTCTTCCATAAGCACTAATAGAAATCTATCGCTTAAAAATGCAGTCACACCTGAAGGTGTCTAACATTTAGTTTAGTTTCATTAACTCTCACAGTTTGTGACAAAGTTTTAGTTGTTCCCAATACTCTATATATTTTCACTTTATATAATATTGTTCCAAATTGCCTTTTTATACCTTATTCAAAGCAAAGGTCATCAATATCTGTTTTATATTGATGACCTTGTCATTGATACAGTCAAGAGTTAATGAAATGTCATCAATAAGCTAAAGACCCACCAAAATTAAGTGCAGAAAATACCCTCTCCTTCTCCGGGCAAGACCGGGTAATGTATACTCACTACATTGTCTCTATTCATATATATTTACGGTATGTCATTAATTTTAATATGCATTGATCTGTTGGGCACATATTTTTTTTTTTCAGCATCTTTTGTGAATTCCTTGAAAATTATTATATTGTCATTTTTTATTTACAAAACATCTACAATTGCATTGTACTATACACATTAATAGTTTTTTCTGACACTTGAATAAAGTTTGTATTGATTTGCCTATTAGCACATCTCTTGGTCTTAAGTTATTTTGTGACTTTTTAGGCACAAATCTACACCTGGTTCAGGGCAGCTGCAGAAGAAGATTTTTTTTTTTCTTGGATCCTGTTTGAACATGTAAATTGGAATTAGTTGACATGCTTGAAGGCTCCTTCACAGGTGGCATTTACATTGCGTTTTTTACATTACGGTTTTATATTGCAGGGGAGTATTTGTTTTACATTTTACCATGCATTTGGCTGGTTAGAAATTTTTTTTTCTTCATTGCTGCTTACACTTCCAACAATCAAGAGAAACGCTTTCAAACCAACCAAACGCATGGTAAAATGTATGTAAAACGCATGCCTTTTACAATCCTAAATGCCACTTGTGACCCTCATATGTGGTCATCTCCCTGTGGTGTGGCAAGAGTGCATAAAAATGCAGAACACAGCCTCAAATCCCAAATTTACCGTAGTGTCCACTCCTGTACATTACCCCCTCACAAGGCTTGTACACAGGCTCACTTGAAACATTTGCAACAAAAAATCTATAAAAAAAAGCCAAAAGTTGCATCTTCCAGGACAAGAAAAATAAAACAAAAACTAAAAAAGAAAAAAAGACATAATCATACATAAGGCACAAAAAAGACCTACCAAAAGTCTGACTTATACACCAAAAAATACTCAAATACATGTCCCTAATTGGGTAAAAAACTTTGTGGAGCATTTTGGTATTTTATCCACTGAGAATGTGTACATTTTTTGAAAAATACATTCATTTCAAAATTGCACCCGATTTTGTTTTAACCCCTGTAAAACTATTAAAGGTTTAATAAACTTTGTTTATACTTCGTTAAACTTTTATAATAAAAGATGTTTTACATACGTTGAGGGTTGAAGATTCTATAATTGTGTAATTTATGGGGTGTTACTATTATTTACTCAAAGTGACTTGATAGCTGAGCAGGTGCCTCAAAAGTATGAGAAAGTGTGAAAATTGCACATAAAGGGGGAGATTTATTTATCTGTCTACAACAGAAGTAATTTCACCTGATGAAGGCTCCCGCCAGGAGCCGAGACGCGTAGTGTACCCAATAAACGATCCTTCATAATATAAGAACGTAATCTACAACTGTGTTGGATAAAGCGTCTTAACAAACGAGAAAATACATGTGTACAATTACCTGATCCTTGGAAACCCGCCACTCTGTTTGGAATCTCATGGCCAGCAATATCTGATAACACCAAGCAGAACAAGATTCATTCCACTAAGCTTCATTTTTACTGACACCAGGTGAGAGTCACTTCATATGACCATATACCGCCTGTCATACTCCTGCCCTTGACTCTTCTTGCGCTTGTATTTCCCTACTTCTGTCTATCTGTCTTTATGCTCGTGGAGTTCCTCCATTAGTCATAATTTTCCCAGATCGCACTCTACAACAGAATTATGTCGTAATTATGCACTACAAAAGTGTCTGTACCACATTTATAAAAAGTTTTAGACAGTTTTCTGTCTCTCATAAGACTAGCTTGTCAAGTGGGGTGTGGCCTCGCACCAAAGAGGTCTGTGCACCAAAAAAAATACTACTGATCCGACAGAATTTTGTCCTAACTTTCTGGCCTAAAGCCAACTAATAGGAGGTGCAAAGGATGACTACACAGTCTTATCCTGCACCAGATTTATCATCCAGCACCAGACATTTATATGAATCTGGTGCAGAATAAGAAGGTCTAGTCTAACTCTGCACTGTCTAAGCTTAGGACACTTTTTATAAATCTGCCTTATATACATGTATATATGTAAAATGAGAAACAGGGCACCCCCCCCCTTCTTTAAATAACTGGCTCTGAACCTAAACGCCCCTCCCTCCCTCAGTGCAACCCTATTTTCCTCACCTGATCCCCACACCTACAATCGGACATATAATTTATTCCATCCAAATATCATCATTAGCAATTTTTACATTACTTTTTGAGGTGATGTTTTACACATAATGTACCATCAGTAAATTAAACTGCTTCCAATGTCTGATGAAGCCTAATGGCAGCATTTGGCAGAGAACAAGGATATACCAATAAAAATTCATTAAAACAATGTGGCTGTTCCTGGGGATGGGGTGGTGGGAGCAGCGTGGTGCTGTTCACACATTGTTACAATAACAGAGGTGTTATTCACTGCTTAATCACTTCAGAACTGGCTGCACTCGGGTCCTATTAACGCTGCGACATTTATCATAGAGCCAATAAAAAACATTATTACTGGACGTAAAATGTTACTGTGGGTCCTGCCTCACAAAACACTGTGCCAATTTATTAGCCCTCAATGGATGGCCGGAGTGTGAAAACACATGTTCAATACCGAATAAAGGCAAAGGGGTGCAATGTATATCAAGGTATCTTCTTATAGGTGAATTTCCATATGTCGAAAATGAAGTAAACAAAATAATGTCAGGAAACTCTAAAAAGAATATAACTTCAATTGCTCTAAGAATTAACTCCTTCCCATCACTTCTGCGATGACACAATGGGGCTCATTTAGGTCGCGCTGCTCACTTTTGTCGGGCTGTGCATCTTTTTTGGGGGGTTATACGGCTTGAGCAGGTATTTAAGTGTCTGCGCTGGGATTTTGGTGCACGCAATCTCTTTTTGGCACAGCAGCGCTGGCTTCCATGCGACACAATTTAGGGGGCGTGCCATCAGGTGATCCGGACTGGCTGGGGTATTTAACTTTCAAATTGTGTCGCAAGCCCAAGCACTTACATGCACCACTAAAAAGATGGTGAACTCCGGCGGACGTGAGCGGGGAAGTGACACATGCAGGATATCGGGCACACAACGCATAAAAGTGCATTATCGTCGGACAATGCACTTTTGGTGAACGACGGGGTAAGTAAATGTGCCCCCATGTGTTCACTGTGCATCATCACATCACAAGCACTGGGGAACCAGTAGTCATTGGGGGTCATTTACTAAGGGCCCAATTCGCGTTTTCCCGACGTGTTACCCGAATATTTCCGATTTGCGCCGATTGTACCTGAATTGCCCCGGGATTGTGGCGCACGTGATCGGATTGTGGCGCATCGGCGCCGGCATGCGCGCGACGGAAATCCGGGGGCGTGGCCGAACGAAAACCCGACGTATTCGGAAAAACCGCCGCATTTAAAAACCGAAAAAGTGTCGCTTTGGGAGCGCTTACCTTCACCTGGTCTGAGGTGGTGCATTCCGGCACGATGAGATGACTTTCAGCGCAGCAGCGCCACCTGGTGGACGGCGGAAGAACTACATTCATAAATCCCGGCCGGACCCGAATCCAGAGCAGAGAACGCGCCGCTGGATTGCGACTGGACCGGGTAAGTAAATGTGCCCCAATGTGTAAGCTAGTGATGCCCACTGGAGGGTAGCACCGGGTTTCGACACACAGTATGCTAAAAAATAAAATGTTAGTGGGTCAGAAAAGTTTGTAAGGGCTATGTTCATGGCTATGAATATAATCAAAAGCTGGTCGATGATCGAAAAAAAACCTTTTTTCACCCCTTGTTTGCTTGAAATGTGATAATTGGAAACTCTTCAGTTTGAAAACGCACAATACTAGTCCAGGTATGCCCACTGAAGGGTAGTACTATGAAATAAACTTCGTTGTGCCCCATTTTATGGTTTAGAAAATAGTTTAGTTTAACATTTTTATTAATGTAAATATGTTAAAAAATCTTAATTCTTCTAGTCACCTCATGATAGCCATGGCATTAATTCAAGTACAGAAGAAGTTGTATATATATATATATATATATATATATATATATATATATATATATACATATATACAGGGTGGCCATTTATATGAAGACACCTGAATAAAATGTGAATGGTTGGTGATATCAACTTCCTGTTTGTGGCACATTAGTAAATGAGAGGGGTAAACTTTTCAAGATGGTTTTGAAGACGGCCATTTTGGATCCAACTTTTTTTTTCCAATTAGAAGAGGGTCATGTAACACATCAAACTTATTGAGAATTTAGGAATATCAGCAAATAAGTACATGGCAAGTAAACACTACATGAGTCCAGCGTATGGTCTGTCTTTATCAAGAAACTATATTTAGCGCCATCTTCAGACCTCAGCTTCGTACCATCACAAAAATTCATATCCATAAACATACATAGAAACTATATAAGAACGACTCTAGAGGAGAAACAATGTCCAGAACATACCCATAAGTCTCTAAATGCTTAATTAAGGAAAGGGATGAGCTTTTAGAGAACTAGTCTGTCCTTTCATTCAGAGAAGCAGTTATATTGTATACTCCAAGGTCTGCATATGTCGTATACGTTAGCATTGGTCTAATAAAGAAGGGGGGCCTGGCCGTCTCCAAAATAATGAAATCAAATAGTGTGGTTTTTAACGTAAATTTATTCTCTCATGAGTTATTTGCAACTATTTATAAAATGTGTTCAATTGCTGCCCATTGTGTGGGATAGTCAATGCAACCCTCTTGTCCCAGTCGTGACACCCTGATAGCAGCACCGAAGAAGAAATGCTAGCACAGGCTTCCAGGCTAAGCCCCCTTTTATTTTTGGGGTCATCTGAAGGCAATTTCCTATGCTGCAAAGCTTTGAAATGTACAGCATCTTTAATAACGGATACTGGAAGCCTGTGCTAGCATTTCTTCTGTGGTGTTGCTATCAGTGTGGCAAGAGTTGGAGAAGAGGTTTGTATTGACAATCCAACAAATGGGCAGAACTTTGAACACATTTTATAAATGGTCATAAATGGTCAAGTTGATATCAACAACCATACCCATTGTATTTGGGTATATCCATATAATTGGCCCACCCTGTTATTACTAAAATTTATTTTAAAGGGATTGTCCAGCAGTTGAAAAAAGTGACACAACTGACCATAGTATGTGTTGGTATTGCAACTCAGCTGTATAGAGATGAATGAAGTTGCAGTATCAAGTACTACCCATGGCCAGGTGTGGCACTATTTTTGGAAGAAAGCAGCTATATTCCAGACAGCCCCTTTGAACTTAAATATGTGACTCCCATTAGTAGACATCAAAAACTAAATGTTCTTGGAATTATTCCTTAGAAAGTTCGAAAACTCCCTTTTACCAGGCAAACATACAGATTATTGCACAGGCCCTTTATGTTAATAATCTGCCCTTGGAGTTGTCTAAATACATGATGGGTATTTAGACTAGTTCTGACTTGGAGAAATTTTAGCCACAGTCTGACGCTTTTCTGATGGAGACTATAATAAATTAATGTGATGGCTCAGAGAACTCACACCTCCCCCACCACCCCATTCCAATTTGGGCGTGACTGGCTAGAAAAGCCCGGAAATGGGTGAAGGGTGGTAATAGGGCGTAATACATGCTTTCTTCAACAGAAAACTGCCATCCCATTAAGTCTAAGAATTTATTTAACGCACTGTATAGATAAATATAAAAGACATAACCAACCCAAAAGCTATGAAAAAGATATGGAATTCTGTGCACTTACTGCCATCTATATCAGGAGTTATACATATAGTGAACTATAGTGAACTCCAGGGTATGGGTATAGATCTACACTCACCGGCCACTTTATTAGGTACACCTGTCCAACTGCTCGTTAACACTTAATTTCTAATCAGCCAATCACATGGCGGCAACTCAGTGCATTTAGGCATGTAGACATGGTTAAGACAATCTCCTGCAGTTAAAACCGAGCATCAGTATGGGGAAGAAAGGTGATTTGAGTGCCTTTGAACGTGACATGGTTGTTGGTGCCAGAAGGGCTGGTCTGAGTATTTAAGAAACTGCTGATCTACTGGGATTTTCACGCACAACCATCTCTAGGGTTTACAGAGAATGGTCCGGAAAAGAAAAAACATCCAGTGATCGGCAGTTCTGTGGGCGGAAATGCCTTGTTGATGCCAGAGGTCAGAGGAGAATGGGCAGACTGGTTCGAGCTGATAGAAAGGCAACAGTGACTCAAATCGCCACCCGTTACAACCAAGGTAGGCAGAAGAGCATCTCTGAACGCACAGTACGTCGTACTTGGTGGTGGTGGTGTCATGGTGTGGGGAATATTTTCTTGGCACTCTTTGGGCCCCTTGGTACCAATTGAGCATCATTGCAATGCCACAGCCTACCTGATTATTGTTGCTGACCATGTCCATCCCTTTATGACCACAATGTACCCAACATCTGATGGCTACTTTCAGCAGGATAATGCGCCATGTCATAAAGCTGGAATCATCTCAGACTGGTTTCTTGAACATGACAATGAGTTCACTGTACTCAAATGGCCTCCACAGTCACCAGATCTCAATCCAATAGAGCATCTTTGGGATTTGGTGAAACGGGAGATTCGCATCATGGATGTGCAGCCGACAAATCTGTGGCAACTGTGTGATGCCATCATGTCAATATGGACCAAAATCTCCGAGGAATGCTTCCAGCACCTTGTTGAATCTATGCCACAAAGAATTGAGGCAGTTCTGAAGGCAAAAGGGGGTCCAACCCGTTACTAGCATGGTGTACCTAATAAAGTGGCCGGTGAGTGTATGTAGTCTACATCTTCGGAGTAGTTGTATTAGTAAGTTGTAATATTTCACAATGTAACATTGAATAATTCATTCACTCCAATACTACTGATCTTCAATGCTGCGTAATTCAGGTGGTATATTTCAGGGAAATTAGGCTTCAGGTGTACAATGCTGCATAAAATTAGTATTGGAAAAAGAAAAACCCTCAGATTGTATGTGCATCAACTAAAGTGTTAAATTATTCAGTGAAAATAGGGAAAAATGTAAACTCAATTTGTTACAACTACACATAACAAAGTGCTACTTTACACTTAATGGGAAATGATCTACTCAAGTACAATCTATTCTTCTTCCTTCCATTATTTGGGCTGTTACATAGAAATGTCATATTAGTAAATGGATGTTCAAAGTCAATTGTAAAAGGAGGGTGCCGGGGATTACCAAATCGCCCGACTAGAATGTCGGCACTGCCAGACCAAAACGTAAACGATTAGTAAGGAGGTAGTTGACACACAACTTGATGCCGGGTGGGAGAGACTGTGCGGGTGGTGCTCTGCCGTTACACTAAGTAGATATTTCATGCAAATAAAGACAAGAGATAGCGGCACTCACCCAATAATCTTCTTTATTCTGCTTAATGCATGTGACAGGGAGGTGCAGCACAAGAAGGACTTCGGCGACGGGCCGTTTCGCGCACTCCTGCGCTTCGTCAAGCCGTATGGGGGACGCCAGTGGAGGCGGGATTAAATACCTCCTCCTTCTGACGTCACCCATAAAGGAATCATGTGATCGGGGAAGTCATGTGATTAAACAAAAACAAACAAAGAGTATGTGTAGAGGCGTGGGCGGTGCCCGCCCGGGACCGTCAGCTGACCAGTCACGGTATGGGCGTCGCCCGTGGGCAAAGGATCTCCAAGATTAATCCAACATGTACACACTAAGCATGCGGGCAACCCCGAAGTATTGTCTTTTGCGGGTATAGAAAGGGTACCAGTGAATACCAATGGAGGAGACAGACATAGGGAACTACTCCGATGTGAGGCTAGATGGAACCTCAAAACTGAAGCCGAAGGTCCGGTAGGACTAAATGATAAAAACGATATGGCGGTTTTTCTTTAGTCTGTTAGTTGCTACATAAGATGTACCGCAAGCTACTTTGTTTATTGTAACTCCCCTTTCGATATGTCACACCTCAAAGAAATTGTTTTAATTATGTGATATTAATAGTCACTTACCCATTACTTTCCCTTCATTGTGGGCGCTTGAGAGATGTTGACGTGTCATGGCGACGCCCATACCGTGACTGGTCAGCTGACGGTCCAGGGCGGGCACCGCCCACGCCTCTACACATGCTCTTTGTTTGTTTTTGTTTAATCACATGACTTCCCCGATCACATGATTCCTTTATGGGTGACGTCAGAAGGAGGAGGTATTTAATCCCGCCTCCACTGGCGTCCCCCATACGGCTTGACGAAACGGCCCGTCGCCGAAGTCCTTCTTGTGCTGCACCTCCCTGTCACATGCATTAAGCAGAATAAAGAAGATTATTGGGTGAGTGCCGCTATCTCTTGTCTTTATTTGCAGTAAATGGATGCTCTTGACTGTGTCTAACCTCAAAGTCTTCTTAGATCTTCTACAAAGCACCTGCAAATAATGAACTTTATCAGGGCCAGACATAGAATTGTGCAATCTGTAGGGATGTATGGGGAGCCTCATCTGCAACTTACGTGGATGGCCATTCAGGAGGGACTGCGCGTCCGGTCTTTCATGTACAACCGAAGACTGAGCAATACTCCTTACTGCCCCAGGTGCCCCATTGAAGGAGGAGATTCCTCTGCACCTGTTTTGGGAGTGCCCCTTTACTCAGACCTTGCTGGACATCCTGGAACACAAATTCGTTGACTCTGTGCCCAGGAGCTCCATGACATACCACATGGCACTTTATGGACTGTTTAGGGCACTCATGCCATTGAGGACATCTGGCCCCTTATAGATTACTTCGGGGATACCACTTGGTACAAGATGACCTACTCAACATTGGACTTCTACAGAATTGTCCATTGCAACCTGCTGGATTGTGCAATTACAGGTAGACACGGAGAAAAGAATCTCTATGATGGGAGTCCTCCCCTCTCTGCTTATAAAAGGAGCAGTAATAATGATAATGCTCAAGCAGGAGTCTAGATCTTTACTGTAAAGAAGCAATAAGAGCAGGTCAGACTATGACCCCCTTCATGGACCCCTTGCTGTGAGCTGGCTTGTCATCCCCGAAGCACAACACCTTTCTCGGGGAGAATACCAGGAGCAGCGGCGGCGGCGGCTTCCTGCTCCCACCGGAAAACTCCCATTTTGGCCTTTTGCAGGGGGTTGTGGGTTTCGCATAAATTAGGCAAATTGCACAATCTAGGAAGTGGACTTTAGACAGTTTCCCCTTCCTATTTTTCCCTCTTGTGTGTCTGTATTTCAATAAAGCTTCAGGCCAGTGATCTCCCCTTTCTCCCCATTCTCTTTTCCAAATTCATGCTAGGTGGTCGCCGTAATTGAAATGTCATGTGTGTGTAGGTAAGTACATTTACCGAGTAGTGTGCAAGTGTTGAATTTTTATGCCTTGCTTGAGGGATATACACCTGTGTGCTTTCAATGTTAAGAGTGAATCTTAATTTATTGTATTTTGATTTTTGTGCTCTGGCATAGTTTATGCTGTGCAAATGTATGTGGTTATGCTCTTTCAATAAAGCACATATACTAAAGTTTGAATGAACAGAGAAGGTAAGCAAGGATGACATGCAAATTAGTGAAGTATTCTATATCTATTTCATAAATACCAGAAAAGTTTTCCAGACTCTCAGGAAAATGATAATGTAATCCATCCAATTTATCCGGATAAAGGCCTATTCCATGGCAGTGTGTATAGACACAAGCGATTCAGTATTACATGTATATCAGACCTACAAGTTTCACTTACAAAACTTAAGGTCTATGTATCTATAAACACTATCATGGAATATGCTTTTATCAAAATAAATTGGATGGAAGAATTATCATTCTTCTAAGAGTGCTGGAAATCCTTTCTCGTATTTGTAGTTGTGCCCGGAGTCCATGTGGCTATCAGTTCCGAGCACTGGGAGAAAATTTTGCCAGAGGTGAGCTGAACTTTATGGACTTTTTGTTGTTTGTACTATATGTATTTTATGTAATCTATTATTAGTATAGCTTTTGCTATTATACTTCTTTACATGAGATATTACTTGTTTCAGTTGTTATAAATCAGAGCTGATTTATCATTAAGTAGGCATCTAAAACCTTTGTTGAGTCTTAGGAGCTCTTTAGATGTATCATAGGGGATTAGATGGCTTAATAAACATGGCCCATGAGATGCTAACCTCATACAATGGCAAATGTGATGTCTGGTCTTATACCTGGTGGGTACTGGACTTTTTATGCCAATAGTAAATCTATGAAAAACATCTGAAAGCAGGCCAAATATAAAGGGCCAGATGTTTTACTCGTTTTTTCTGTTGTTTTTGAGCCTTTTCTGAGTGTCACACTGTTTTTGCACCAGTTTTGCGACTAAACACCAAACTAGCCACACAGCAAAAATAACCATGTTTCCATAATTTATCTTACCAATCCAGATATTATGCTGCGCCTAATAATATTCATCATTTGCGACCAAATTCATTCAGGCGGAAAAACGAGATAAAACGTGATAAATGTTCCCCACTGAGTTCTTGTGCAGAGGAGCTCATCCCCAGCAGCAGAGCTCAGCCAGTGTTTACACTATGTGCAGCCTCTGTTTACAGTTCATGACCGTCTATTTACAAAACAATCTCCAAAAGCAGATATAGGGTACATACACACGCGGTATGCCCACCGTGCAGGTATACTGCCACATGTACGTCCACGCATACGGCCACGTGAATGAGCCCATAGCCTGAGGCCAGATACAGTGGGTGTCGGGGCTGGGATTCCGAATATATAAATTATGTCCCACTTTTAAGCTAAAAGAATAACCAAAATATATACGCTATATCGCAACTGAGGGAATGACCCATAATACAAAAAAAAAAAACATTTTTTTTTAAGTCCACGTTTTTTTGTGTGTAATTCCCTTAGCTGTGATATGCCATGCTAATGTGGTCTTAGTATTTAAAAGCCATTACCAGTAGTGGACTGGAAGATGCAAACCTTTCCATTATACTTTCCTCCTATAGTCTCCACTGTAGGTTCTTGCATTATAAATAGTGGCCTGTGAAAGGCCTTTGAAACATTCCGTTATGCAAATATTTGACACTAAGCATTCTGGGTAAGCTTTTCAACTTGGAGACATCTCGCCTTAACTAAAGAGGGACGTGTTAATGGGCCTGTTTTGAGCATTTAGCATCAAAAGGTAACCATCCTTCTCTTGGGGTTGAGCTACTGGCCAATGAATGTTTAATGAGGTTAGTACTGCTAACACCACAAACAACACATGAGCACCACTAGTGTGAAAACACTGGAGAGGTGCAATTTTTGGAAAACCCTGAATTATGTAATAATGACAGAAATATAATTTGAATTAAGATTTTAAACCTTATCCAAGAGTAGGGAAAGTTGTTAGTTTCATCAATTATATGCTGCTTCCTAACAATATATCAACTCATGTATGTAAATATATAATTTACTTACAGATTTAGCTTTATTTGTGCATAAACTATTGTTTATACTTTCCCAGTAATCTAAATATTTTAAATATACCTTTGCTGCATAGATTGCTCTCTGTTTTCCCAAATTTTTCCCCACAACTGTATTTAAATATGTTAATTACATTTTCCTAAGGACTAACAATACCTACTGGTCTTACCTCCAGGTAGGGTAGAGTTGGAAAAAACAATAGGACCGTTTATCAGGTGAATTGCAGAAACATTGGAGCACATTTACCCACCAGGTCACTCGAATTCACTGAAAATGTATTGTTAGTGTATAATGTTGGGTGCAGCGAATCACTAAGACCGTGCCCCAGAAATCATGAATGTGTCGCTTCCCCGGTCAGGTCCAACAGAGTTCACCATCTTTTTTGTGGTGCACCTTTAACATAGGGTGTGCGACACAATTTAAAAGTTAAATACGGCGCTAGGCCCGAATCAGTCGGACTGTCTGATGGCACGCTTCCTAATCTCTGACGCATGGAAGCCAATGCAGCTGCACCACAAAAGGGTCGATGTGCACCCACCTTTTAAATACTTGGTCAAGCCGTTTTAGCCTAGAAGAACGTGCACAGTGCAACAAAAGTGCAGCATGCGACCCTTAGGAAATGAGCCCCATTATATTTTTCTGTGTAAATTGTAATGGTTTCTATAGTCTAATTTTAGAATCATTAGAACAGTTTCATGTGTACATGACATTTGAAAAGAAATACTGCCAATAATTGCTTTACCTCCAGGTAGGAAAATATTGGATAAACAATAGGAGGATTTATCAGAATTGCAGAAACAAGTAGTTATTTATTAGTGTCAGTTGCATCGGTTTCTATAGTGTACGTCTAATTTAAGCTAAATCAACACAATTTTTGGCAAAAGTTTTACTTCCTTTGTAAATTCTTGACAGGTAAGAATATTTTATTCCCCAAGCTGTTATTGGACAGATTTGTCACCTTTGTGCACCTTTATAAGATCAAATTTTTGTGTGCAAAAAGTCACCACTAGTATGGGTCATGATAAGACACTGAGCCTGTGTGAATGGTAGCTGCGCTGTTTCATTTGAATGTAAACTCAATGTAGATCAGCTCTGGAGGTCCGTTCTGTTTTTTTTTTTTTAACTAGACCTGAAACACAAGCAATATGTCATATATTTATGCTGATTTAAAAATTCTGGCCTGTGACAGACCTTTGAAACATTTTTTATGCAAATATTTGGCACTAAGCATGCTGGGTAAGCTTTGCAACTTGGAGACATCTCACCTTAACTAAAGAGGGACGTGTTAATGGGCCTGTTTTGAGCATTTAGCATCAATAGGTAACCATCCTTCTCTTGGGGTTGAGCTACTGACCAATGAATGTGTAATGAGGTTAGTACTGCTATCACCACAATCAACACATGAGCATCACCAGTGTGAAAACACTGGAGAGGTGCAATTTTTGGAAACCCCTCAATCATGTTATAAGAATAGATAAAATATGGTAATGAAAGGATAAACCCTGAATGGATTTTGGTCATGTTCCATTTTTTTTTTATTGTTCCCTTGAAGGAAATACTCTTCAAGATTTCTTATTACCCTTTTAGTTCTTCAAAAATTTGTTCTACATGTAGTGAAGTAATACATAGGATCAATCTATATCTGACCATACACAATCATTAATTTTTTTGCCACTTATTAAAATGTTTTATCTATATCTTAACTGGGTTCAATGCTCTCTGTTTTCCCTACTTCTCCCACACACCCTTCCCACATTTACATTTGTACAATCACGTTTGCATAAGGAAGACTTATGATACCTACAGGTCTTACCTCCCGGTAGGAAAAGATTGGATAAACAATAGGGCCATTTATCAGGTGACTTGCGGAAACAATTTGAGTGTTTTTGTGTAAAAACATAATGGTCTCTATAGTGTACACCTAATTTAAGATTGATCAGCACAATTTTTGTGAGGACTGTCAGGACACAGGAAGAACAAGGTCAGGCCACGCCCAACTTGAGTTGGACCCCCTGCTGTGAGATGGGTCGCCTCCCTAGAAGCTCATTGTCTCCCTCAGGAAGACTCCCAGCAACAGCAGCACTTTCCGGCCTCCACCGGAAAACCGAAACTTTGCGCAAGTTCAGGACTTTTGTACAAGATTCTGGACTTTGCTTAGTTTAGGTGTATTATGAAAAACAGGCTGTCTTTATCTGGCAAACAAAAAAATATATTTATGCATTTATTTTATTTATATATAATTTATTTAATTATTTATAGTCAGTTCAGGTAACAATACCCACAACCCCGCAAGTGAAAGTTGAAAAGTAAGATTTAAAATTATGATTATTATTTGTCTCCATGGAATTGAGCCACTTACTTTATTTATTTAATAAGTTAGGGGCAGGGTTAAGCGAGCCATCGGCTTGCTGAGGGGAGCCATCTCACATCATTCATGACTAACGCATCACTAGTCCATAGAAACAAATAAGAAGAAATCTGTGGTGGTGGTTGGAATCTTATCCTCTCCTATCGAGCAATGGGTAGCAATTATGCTGTCCAAGCAGGAGTCTATATCTTTAGTTCAAATTAAAAGCAGATTGGGCTATATCAATTTTGTTGGACTAGCTGCTGTGAACAGGGATTCATTGCATGTTGTGTTTCAACCAAAAAACATGCATTTAAATAGAAGAGGAATGGGAGGGTCTTTTCCAATGCATCAAAAAATGCAAAAAAAAGCAAAGTGTGAGTGAGGCCTGAATCCTAATTTATTGTATGTTGTGTTTCAGTGTGTGCTGTGCCCAAGTATATGTGATTGTAAACTGCTAAACTCATTTCAATAAGAATAAAGTCTTGTTTTGCAACAGTTTTAGTGGCTTTGCCTTTTTTATTTTGGCTCACTCAATATCCCTGTGCCTGTTTGATAAATAACACAGGACAAACAACAAAACCCAGAAACCAACAAGAAAGGAAAAGGTCCACAGTGTCCATACTCAGCTGAATGAGCTTTCAGATGAGACCAGCCACTTGCAGCAGGGAAAGAAAGTAGTGATGTTGGTCATCTTCAGAAAACCAAGGACCCAGCGGTCTCTGAGATGTTCCTGTCAGATTTCATTAACACCATTGATCCTGCGGGTGCCCTGACTCTGGATGCCCCAATGATGGCATGAGAGGGGAGAGGAATGGAATCCCATCTCTCTGATCCCTTTCTCATCTTCTCTGGGGTCAGACAAGGCTGCCTTGTTTCACCTCTTTTTTTGTTGGTGTAATAGATTACAGATTCGAGTTACAGGTTTAGAGGAAACACTGCAGTAGGACACCCTGAGGTCAAGCTGTACATGGATGATTTAGATGTCTTCCACCTTGACCAGTGTTTGGTAAGTGCATTTGTCCAGACTGGCTCAAGATATCAGAGTCATATAAAGGAATTCATAGGCTCTGTTCTTCATGAACTGCCAACTTGTTTCCTATGTCCCACTCACTATTTAATGAGATTTCATCAAGGTTTTGTAGATCTGGTTCTGAATGACCGGGCAGCTTTAGATTTATGGCAAGAGTGCTTAGCCATGGTTAACCTATGGATTGGACTATGGGGCCTTGGACAGCTCTCCATTGAGGAGAAAGCATTGGTCTTGCATAATGAGGTGCAAAGCCATCACCAGGACTATGTTTCGTTTTGTCTGGGCTCAAAGATGGACAGTGAAGTGAACCATCAAGTACAAGGAGCCTCACTAAGGAGGTAAGGGCAACTGTGACATCCCAACTAGAGATGAGCGAACACTAAAATGCTCGGGTACTCGTTATTCGAGACGAACTTTTCCCGATGCTCGAGTGCTCGTCTCGAATAACGAACCCCATTGAAGTCAATGGGAGACTCGAGCATTTTTCAAGGGGACCAAGGCTCTGCACAGGGAAGCTTGGCCAAACACCTGGGAACCTCAGAAAAGGATGGAAACACCACGGAAATGGACAGGAAACAGCAGGGGCAGCATGCATGGATGCCTCTGAGGCTGCCTAATCGCACCATTATGCCAAAATTATGGGCAACAGCATGGCCATGACAGAGTGACAGAATGAAGCTAGATAGCATCTAAAACATCCAATAATTGACCCTGACACTATAGGGGACGGCATGCAGAGGCAGCGGCAGCAGGCTAGAGAGTGTCATGGCGACATACCCTAAATGGACTCAGGCTTCAAACCAATGGGTGGCAGAGAGGAACCAAAGGAGGTGAGCAAGAAGCGCTCAAATAATATCGGTACATGATAAAAGTTTGCCAGTATATTTTGTGGATTACACAGCAGGGTGGCGACAAAGTTAACATGGAAGCCATGAAAACAACCCAAAATTCTGCCTGACACAGCTCGTTTGATAAGGGGACCATGTATGGAGGCAGTGAACTAGTAGTAGATTAAAGGTGCTGCAGTTAAAACTATGTTAGTTGGATCTTGGCATGGAGCTGGCGCTCCGCTGCCAGGCGAGCTTTCGCCAATCCAAGCCCCTGTCTATAGGCTACTCCCCAAACAGCACTTCTAAGAACCTTTTGTATAAGATCAAGTGTAGTAGCGTTCTTATAAGTTTAGGATATGGCGGGTGAGGGGAATGTAAACAGATGCGCAAGAAGCGCTGAAATAATATCCCTAAATGGTAAAAGTTTGCAAGTATATTTTGTGGATTACACAGCAGGGTGGCGACAAAGTTAACAACTTTGATGTGGAATGCCCTGTAATAGCTCTTGGGCGGTGTGCCTTTTATCGCCTAGGCTCAGCAGTTTCAGCACCGCCTGCTGTCGCTTAGCGACGGCACTGCTGCTGTGCCTAGAGCTACCGACTGATGGCGCCATGCCCACGGATGGTAATTCGGAGGAGGAGGAGGTGGAGGAGGGGTGGGAGGAGGTATAGTAGGCCTTTGAGACCTGGACCGAGGTAGGCCCCGCAATTCTCTGCGTCGGCAGTATATGACCAGCCCCAGGGTCAGACTCGGTCCCAGCCTGCACCAAGTTAAGTGTAGTAGCGTTCTTATAAGTTTGGGATATGGCGGGTGAGGGGAATGTAAACAGATGCGCAAGAAGCGCATGATGCGCATGGAGCTGGCGTTCCGCTGCCAGGCGAGCTTTCGCCAATCCAAGCCCCTGTCTCTAGGCTACTCCCCAAACAGCACTTCTAAGAACCTTTTGTATAAGATCAAGTGTAGTAGCGTTCTTATAAGTTTAGGATATGCCGGGTGAGGGGAATGTAAACAGATGCGCAAGAAGCGCTGAAATAATATCCCTAAATGGTAAAAGTTTGCCAGTATATTTTGTGGATAACACAGCAGGGTGGCGACAAAGTTAACAACTTTGATGTGGAATCCATGAAAACAACCCAAATTTCTGCCTGACACACCTCGTTTGATAAAGGGACGATGTATGGAGGCAGCTATATGGACGACTTTTGGAGGTAGCAATGGAGACAACGTGTGGAGGCTGCTATGGAGACAATTTAATTTGGATAGTGCCTGTATGTGGCAGTCCCAAACATTTTTCAAACCAGAGGAGCAGGTAGGTGGCCCTCCAGTAAAATGGGATAGATTGAGTGCCTGTATGTGGCAGTCCCAAAAATGTTTCAAACCAGAGGAGCAGGTAGGTGGCCCTCCAGTAAAATGGAATAGATTGAGTGCCTGTATGTGGCAGTCCCAAAAATTCTTCAAACCAGAGGAGCAGGTAGGTGGCCCTGCAGTAAAATGGAATAGATTGAGTGCCTGTATGTGGCAGTCCCAAAAATTGTTCAAACCAGAGGAGCAGGTAGGTGGCCCTGCAGTAAAATGGAATAGATTGAGTGCCTGTATGTGGCAGTCCCAAAAATGTTTCAAACCAGAGGAGCAGGTAGGTGGCCCTCCAGTAAAATGGAATAGATTGAGTGCCTGTATGTGGCAGTCCCAAAAATTGTTCAAACCAGAGGAGCAGGTAGGTGGCCCTGCAGTAAAATGGAATAGATTGAGTGCCTGTATGTGGCAGTCCCAAAAATGTTTCAAACCAGAGGAGCAGGTAGGTGGCCCTCCAGTAAAATGGGATAGATTGAGTGCCTGTATGTGGCAGTCCCAAAAATGTTTCAAACCAGAGGAGCAGGTAGGTGGCCCTCCAGTAAAATGGAATAGATTGAGTGCCTGTATGTGGCAGTCCCAAAAATTGTTCAAACCAGAGGAGCAGGTAGGTGGCCCTGCAGTAAAATGGAATAGATTGAGTGCCTGTATGTGGCAGTCCCAAAAATGTTTCAAACCAGAGGAGCAGGTAGGTGGCCCTCCAGTAAAATGGAATAGATTGAGTGCCTGTATGTGGCAGTCCCAAAAATTGTTCAAACCAGAGGAGCAGGTAGGTGGCCCTGCAGTAAAATGGAATAGATTGAGTGCCTGTATGTGGCAGTCCCAAAAATGTTTCAAACCAGAGGAGCAGGTAGGTGGCCCTCCAGTAAAATGGAATAGATTGAGTGCCTGTATGTGGCAGTCCCAAAAATTTTTTAAAACAGAGGACCGGGTAGGTGGCCCTCCAGAAAAATGGAATAGATTGAGTGCCTGTATGTGGCACTCACAAAAATTGTTTCAAACAGAGGACCGGGTAGGTGGCCCTCCAGAAAAATTAAATGCATGAAGTACTATAGCAAGAGCCAGTGGGCCCTGTCAAAAAATAGCCATTTTCCTCTGCTTTACTGTACAAAGAGGAGGAGAAGGAGGAAAATGAGGAGGAGGAGGAGGAGTGGATCAATTATTCAGGTTGAGATTCCTTCACCTGGTGGAGATTGGAAATTCTGAGAAATCCAGCCTTTATTCATTTTAATAAGCGTCAGCCTGTCAGCGCTGTCAGTCGACAGGCGTGTACGCTTATCGGTGATGATGCCACCAGCTGCACTGAAAACCCGCTCGGACAAGACGCTAGCGGCAGGGCAGGCAAGAACCTCCAAGGCGTACAGCGCCAGTTCGTGCCACATGTCCAGCTTTGAAACCCAGTAGTTGTAGGGAGCTGTGTGATCATTTAGGACGATGGTATGGTCAGCTACGTACTCCCTCACCATCTTTCTGTAAAGATCAGCCCTACTCTGCCGAGACTGGGGACAGGTGACAGTGTCTTGCTGGGGTGACATAAAGCTGGCAAAAGCCTTGTAAAGCGTACCCTTGCCAGTGCTGGACAAGCTGCCTGCTCGCCTACTCTCCCTCGCTACTTGTCCCGCAGAACTACGCACTCTGCCGCTAGCGCTGTCAGAAGGGAAATACTGTTTCAGCTTGTGCACCAGGGCCTGCTGGTATTCATGCATTCTCACACTCCTTTCCTCTCCAGGGATGAGAGTGGGAAGATTTTGCTTGTACCGTGGGTCCAGGAGAGTGAACACCCAGTAATCGGTGCTGGAATAAATTCTTTGAACGCGAGGGTCACGGGATAGGCAGCCTAGCATGAAATCTGCCATATGCGCCAGAGTACCAACGCGTAAGAATTCACTCCCCTCACTGGCCTGACTGTCCATTTCCTCCTCCTCCAACTCCTCCAACTCCTCTTCTTCTGCCCATACACGCTGAACAGTGAAGGACTCAACAATGGTCCCCTCTTGTGTCTCGCCAACATTCTCCTCCTCTTCCTCCTCATCCTCCTCCACCTCCACCTCCTCCGATATGCGCTGAGAAACAGACCTCAGGGTGCTTTGGCTATCAACAAGGGAATATTCTTCCCCCGTCTCTTGTGACGAGCGCAAAGCTTCCGACTTCATGCTGACCAGAGAGTTTTTCAACAGGCCAAGCAGCGGGATGGTGAGGCTGATGATGGCGGCATCGCCACTGACCATCTGTGTTGACTCCTCAAAGTTACTCAGCACCTGACAGATATCAGACATCCACGTCCACTCCTCATTGTAGACTTGAGGAAGCTGACTGACCTGACTACCAGTTCTGGTGGAAGTTGACATCTGGCAGTCTACAATCGCTCTGCGCTGCTGGTAAACTCTGGATAACATGGTCAGTGTTGAATTCCACCTCGTGGGCACGTCGCACAACAGTCGGTGAGCGGGCAGTTGGAGGCGGCGCTGCGCTGCCCTGAGAGTGGCAGCATCTGGGCTGGACTTCCTGAAATGCGCACAGATGCGGCGCACCTTCGTGAGCAAATCAGACAGATTGGGGTATGTCTTGAGGAAACGCTGCACTATCAGATTTAACACATGGGCCAGGCATGGCACATGTGTCAGTCTGCCGAGTTGCAGAGCCGCAACCAGGTTACGGCCGTTGTCACACACAACCATTCCCGGCTTGAGGTTCAGCGGTGCCAGCCACAGATCAGTCTGCGCCGTGATGCCCTGTAATAGCTCTTGGGCGGTGTGCCTTTTGTCGCCTAGGCTCAGCAGTTTGAGCACCGCCTGCTGTCGCTTAGCGACGGCACTGCTGCTGTGCCTAGAGCTACCGACTGATGGCGCCGTGCCCACGGATGGTAGTTCGGAGGAGGAGGTGGAGGAGGGGTGGGAGGAGGAGGAGGCATAGTAGGCCTGAAACACCTGGACCGAGGTAGGCCCCGCAATCCTCGGCGTCGGCAGTATATGAGCAGCCCCAGGGTCAGACTCGGTCCCAGCCTCCACCAAGTTAACCCAATGTGCCGTCAGCGATATATAGTGGCCCTGCCCGGCAGCACTCGTCCACGTGTCCGTGGTCAGGTGGACCTTGTCAGAAACGGCGTTGGTCAGGGCACGGATGATGTTGTCTGACACGTGCTGGTGCAGGGCTGGGACGGCACATCGGGGAAAGTAGTGGCGGCTGGGGACCGAATACCGAGGGGCGGCCGCCGCCATGAGGTTGCGAAAGGCCTCGGTCTCTACTAGCCTATAGGGCAGCATCTCCAGGCTAAGCAATCTGGAGATGTGCACATTAAGGGCTTGGGCGTGCGGGTGGGTTGCACTATATTTGCGTTTCCGCTCCAGCGTCTGGGGTATGGAGAGCTGAACGCTGGTGGATGCTGTGGAGGATCGTGGAGGCGACGATGGGGTTTTTGTGCCAGGGTCCTGGGCAGGGGGCTGACTAGCAGCTGACACAGGGGAAGGAGCAGTGGTGTGCACGGCCGGAGGTGAACGGGCTTGTTGCCACTGAGTGGGGTGCTTAGCATTCATATGCCTGCGCATACTGGTGGTAGTTAAGCTAGTAGTGGTGGAACCCCTGCTGAGCCTGGTTTGGCAAATGTTGCACACCACAGTCCGTCGGTCATCCGGTGTTTCCTTAAAGAACCTCCACACTTCTGAAGATCTAGCCCTCGCCGCAAGAGCCCTCACCACGGGAGCTTCACTAGTTGACAGTGGCGCTGATGCACCAGCTCTGGCCCTGCCTCTCCGTCTGGCCCCACCACTGCCTCTTCCAACCTGTTCAGGTCGAGGACTCTCCTCCGTCTCAGAAGCACTGTGTTCACCCGGCCTCTCAACCCAGCTTGGGTCTGTCACCTCATCATCCTCCGATCCCTCAGTCTGCTCCCCCCTCGGACTTCCTGCCCTGACAACAACTTCCCCACTGTCTGACAACCGTGTCTCCTCATCGTCGGACACCTCTTTACACACTTCCACTACGTCAAGAAGGTCATCATCACCCACAGACTGTGACTGGTGGAAAACCTGGGCATCGGAAAATTGCTCAGCAGCAACCGGACAAGTGGTTTGTGACTGTGGGAAGGGTCCAGAAAACAGTTCCTCAGAGTATGCCGGTTCAAATGCCAAATTTTCCTGGGAGGGGGCAGACTGGGGGGGAGGAGGCTGAGGTGCAGGAGCTGGAGGAGTGGGGATTTCGGTGACATGGGTGGACTGCGTGGAAGACTGACTGGTGGTGGACAAATTGCTCGAAGCATTGTCAGCAATCCACGACATCACCTGTTCGCACTGTTCTGGCCTCAACAGTGCTCTACCACGAGTCCCAGTAACTTCAGACATGAACCTAGGGAGTGTAGCTCTGCGGCGTTCCCCTGCTCCCTCATCAGCAGGTGGTGTCTCACCCCGCCCAGGACCACGGCCTCTGACCCCTGCAGTAGTTGGACGCCCACGTCCCCGCCCTCGTCCTCTACCCCTAGCCCTCGGGTTAAACATTTTTAAAATGAGAGTTATAACTTTTTTTTTTTTTTTTACTTCTTTTTGTTTTTTTTTGTGTTTTTTTGTGTTTTTTTTTTTTTTTTTTTTTGTGTTTTTTGTTTTTTTTTGAGTTTTTAAAACCAAACAATCCTATCCTATTGCTATGGCTATTTTCTAGCCAAGTATCAAAGGAAGCACACTACTATGCCAGATGAGATGACACTGAGTTATTGCCTAATAGAAATCCAACCCCTACTGAATTTTCCCACTTCGGCCTTTGCTATGGATATGTGCGCCACTAAGCGCAGAACACAGCGGTCGCAAGTCTCACTACAAATTGCTCAGAATTGGCAAGTACATGCACTGCAGAAACTACAGCCACCAGCAGATCAACCAGAAATCAAATATATAGAACGCTACTGTAGGCTTCAAGAAGCTGTTTGTATTCTCCTATGGCTATTTTCTAGCCAAGTATCAAAGGAAGCACACTACTATGCCAGATGAGATGACACTGAGTTATTGCCTAATAGAAATCCAACCCCTACTGAATTTTGCCACTTCGGCCTTTGCTATGGATATGTGCGCCACTAAGCGCAGAACACAGCGGTCGCAAGTCTCACTACAAATTGCTCAGAATTGGCAAGTACATGCACTGCAGAAACTACAGCCACCAGCAGATCAACCAGAAATCAAATATACAGAACGCTACTGTAGGCTTCAAGAAGCTGTTTGTATTCTCCTATGGCTATTTTCTAGCCAAGTATCAAAGGAAGCACACTACTATGCCAGATGAGATGACACTGAGTTATTGCCTAATAGAAATCCAACCCCTACTGAATTTTGCCACTTCGGCCTTTGCTATGGATATGTGCGCCACTAAGCGCAGAACACAGCGGTCGCAAGTCTCACTACAAATTGCTCAGAATTGGCAAGTACATGCACTGCAGAAACTACAGCCACCAGCAGATCAACCAGAAATCAAATATATAGAACGCTACTGTAGGCTTCAAGAAGCTGTTTGTATTCTCCTATGGCTATTTTCTAGCCAAGTATCAAAGGAAGCACACTACTATGCCAGATGAGATGACACTGAGTTATTGCCTAATAGAAATCCAACCCCTACTGAATTTTGCCACTTCGGCCTTTGCTATGGATATGTGCGCCACTAAGCGCAGAACACAGCGGTCGCAAGTCTCACTACAAATTGCTCAGAATTGGCAAGTACATGCACTGCAGAAACTACAGCCACCAGCAGATCAACCAGAAATCAAATATATAGAACGCTACTGTAGGCTTCAAGAAGCTGTTTGTATTCTCCTATGGCTATTTTCTAGCCAAGTATCAAAGGAAGCACACTACTATGCCAGATGAGATGACACTGAGTTATTGCCTAATAGAAATCCAACCCCTACTGAATTTTGCCACTTCGGCCTTTGCTATGGATATGTGCGCCACTAAGCGCAGAACACAGCGGTCGCAAGTCTCACTACAAATTGCTCAGAATTGGCAAGTACATGCACTGCAGAAACTACAGCCACCAGCAGATCAACCAGAAATCAAATATATAGAACGCTACTGTAGGCTTCAAGAAGCTGTTTGTATTCTCCTATGGCTATTTTCTAGCCAAGTATCAAAGGAAGCACACTACTATGCCAGATGAGATGACACTGAGTTATTGCCTAATAGAAATCCAACCCCTACTGAATTTTGCCACTTCGGCCTTTGCTATGGATATGTGCGCCACTAAGCGCAGAACACAGCGGTCGCAAGTCTCACTACAAATTGCTCAGAATTGGCAAGTACATGCACTGCAGAAACTACAGCCACCAGCAGATCAACCAGAAATCAAATATATAGAACGCTACTGTAGGCTTCAAGAAGCTGTTTGTATTCTCCTATGGCTATTTTCTAGCCAAGTATCAAAGGAAGCACACTACTATGCCAGATGAGATGACACTGAGTTATTGCCTAATAGAAATCCAACCCCTACTGAATTTTGCCACTTCGGCCTTTGCTATGGATATGTGCGCCACTAAGCGCAGAACACAGCGGTCGCAAGTCTCACTACAAATTGCTCAGAATTGGCAAGTACATGCACTGCAGAAACTACAGCCACCAGCAGATCAACCAGAAATCAAATATATAGAACGCTACTGTAGGCTTCAAGAAGCTGTTTGTATTCTCCTATGGCTATTTTCTAGCCAAGTATCAAAGGAAGCACACTACTATGCCAGATGAGATGACACTGAGTTATTGCCTAATAGAAATCCAACCCCTACTGAATTTTGCCACTTCGGCCTTTGCTATGGATATGTGCGCCACTAAGCGCAGAACACAGCGGTCGCAAGTCTCACTACAAATTGCTCAGAATTGGCAAGTACATGCACTGCAGAAACTACAGCCACCAGCAGATCAACCAGAAATCAAATATATAGAACGCTACTGTAGGCTTCAAGAAGCTGTTTGTATTCTCCTATGGCTATTTTCTAGCCAAGTATCAAAGGAAGCACACTACTATGCCAGATGAGATGACACTGAGTTATTGCCTAATAGAAATCCAACCCCTACTGAATTTTGCCACTTCGGCCTTTGCTATGGATATGTGCGCCACTAAGCGCAGAACACAGCGGTCGCAAGTCTCACTACAAATTGCTCAGAATTGGCAAGTACATGCACTGCAGAAACTACAGCCACCAGCAGATCAACCAGAAATCAAATATATAGAACGCTACTGTAGGCTTCAAGAAGCTGTTTGTATTCTCCTATGGCTATTTTCTAGCCAAGTATCAAAGGAAGCACACTACTATGCCAGATGAGATGACACTGAGTTATTGCCTAATAGAAATCCAACCCCTACTGAATTTTGCCACTTCGGCCTTTGCTATGGATATGTGCGCCACTAAGCGCAGAACACAGCGGTCGCAAGTCTCACTACAAATTGCTCAGAATTGGCAAGTACATGCACTGCAGAAACTACAGCCACCAGCAGATCAACCAGAAATCAAATATATAGAACGCTACTGTAGGCTTCAAGAAGCTGTTTGTATTCTCCTATGGCTATTTTCTAGCCAAGTATCAAAGGAAGCACACTACTATGCCAGATGAGATGACACTGAGTTATTGCCTAATAGAAATCCAACCCCTACTGAATTTTGCCACTTCGGCCTTTGCTATGGATATGTGCGCCACTAAGCGCAGAACACAGCGGTCGCAAGTCTCACTACAAATTGCTCAGAATTGGCAAGTACATGCACTGCAGAAACTACAGCCACCAGCAGATCAACCAGAAATCAAATATATAGAACGCTACTGTAGGCTTCAAGAAGCTGTTTGTATTCTCCTATGGCTATTTTCTAGCCAAGTATCAAAGGAAGCACACTACTATGCCAGATGAGATGACACTGAGTTATTGCCTAATAGAAATCCAACCCCTACTGAATTTTGCCACTTCGGCCTTTGCTATGGATATGTGCGCCACTAAGCGCAGAACACAGCGGTCGCAAGTCTCACTACAAATTGCTCAGAATTGGCAAGTACATGCACTGCAGAAACTACAGCCACCAGCAGATCAACCAGAAATCAAATATATAGAACGCTACTGTAGGCTTCAAGAAGCTGTTTGTATTCTCCTATGGCTATTTTCTAGCCAAGTATCAAAGGAAGCACACTACTATGCCAGATGAGATGACACTGAGTTATTGCCTAATAGAAATCCAACCCCTACTGAATTTTGCCACTTCGGCCTTTGCTATGGATATGTGCGCCACTAAGCGCAGAACACAGCGGTCGCAAGTCTCACTACAAATTGCTCAGAATTGGCAAGTACATGCACTGCAGAAACTACAGCCACCAGCAGATCAACCAGAAATCAAATATATAGAACGCTACTGTAGGCTTCAAGAAGCTGTTTGTATTCTCCTATGGCTATTTTCTAGCCAAGTATCAAAGGAAGCACACTACTATGCCAGATGAGATGACACTGAGTTATTGCCTAATAGAAATCCAACCCCTACTGAATTTTCCCACTTCGGTCTTTGCTATGGATATGTGTGCCACTAAGAGCTAAACACAACGGTAGCAAGTCCCCCTGCTAATTCCTCACAAAATGGTAAAAGATGCAAATTAAAATAAAAAAAGTAGAACGTTATTGTAGCCCTAAGAAGGGCTGTTGGGTTCTTTGAGAATCACTCCTGCCTAACAGTAAGCTAATAGAACACCCTAACGCTTTCCCTGACCAGCAGCAGCTCTCTCCCTAGCGGCATCCAGAGACAGAATGATCCGAGCAGCGCGGCCAGCGGCTAGTCTATCCCAGGGTCACCTGATCTGGCCAGCCAACCACTGCTATCGACGTGTAAGGGTACCACGTCATGCTGGGTGGAGTGCAGAGTCTCCTGGCTTGTGATTGGCTCTGTTTCTGGCCGCCAAAAAGCAAAACGGCGGGAGCTGCCATTTTCTCGAGCGGGCGAAGTATTCGTCCGAGTAACGAGCAGTTTCGAGTACCCTAATGCTCGACCGAGCATCAAGCTCGGACGAGCATGTTCGCTCATCTCTAATCCCAACCTTTCTTTTGATTTCCTTTTTTTCTGACTGTGTTTATAGGTTTCTGAGGACTGCTTGTAGGTCTTTCTAAGTCCATGTCTCGCTTCTTCCTCTGGAGGTGCTCCAGGTGGGATGCTTCTTCAGGGTTTTCTTATTTTTGAGCACCATCAGGAGCAGACCTGGGCATTGTCTAACGATTCCTCTATTTCTGAGGGTACGCATTAGCTTGTTGAAAAACTTGAAGTCAAAAGTAAATGTGCAACTATGCCACCAATTATACTGTCTACGAAATCAAGGACTTTAACGAAATACAACTGCACTGCTTTTATTTTGAGGGCAATTTTTGTTTTTCAATTTTGCATCTTTTGTGCAGTACGCTTATCCACCTTCAACTCAAATGTATCAACAAAAGAGTTGGATAACAAGGAGTTAGCTCTTTAATATGTCGGCAAATGTAGTGGAGGTGTTGTATAGGTCAGAGGAGGAGCATGGAGCATGTTGCATCAAGCTTCACTATGCTGGGTGAGTAGTCGGTGCCAGATGTCTGTCATAACAGCTGGCTGCACGATGGCTTTGGAGTCCTCCTGATCCTGTCTTGTTCTGCTCGTGCTGCATGCGGTGGTGGAGTTGATTCACTTTGTACTGGGTATACTGTACTGTTTAAGTATTGGATAGACCTAAGTTAAGTATATTAGTCTAGCCCTATAAACCATTCCAATTTCTCATGTGGCCCCATTGGAAAATGAATTGCCCACCCCTAATATGGAAGGACCAAAACTTGATCTATGGAAGCTCAAGATTGTCCACAAACTCATTAGGGCTTAGTATGTTGTTGAGTCTATTTTGGGGCAATTTATGGATTTATGTGTCATCCAGTTGGTTTAAGGACTTTCGTGGGTGGCTGTTCCAAGTAAAAACTGGAGGCCCAGGAGTGTTGGTCCCACCCCTAATCCATTGAAAACCCAATTTGCATACAGATAGAAAATAGAATTTCCCTATAAATTGACAAATCACAGGTTTACACAAAAACTTTGTCTAGAAATCTTATAAATGCTGTTTTTACTTGCTTTTGGTCTGCAATGAGAATATCATGTAGCATTTCTAATACTTGTGACAGGTAACATATGAGGGGGTCAGATTACCGAATACTACCCTCTATAGCTCTACCTCTTTTTCCACTGGGTCATTGTAGCAAAATATAGAGTTAGTTATTATACATCATCCTCGCCTTCGTTACGGCACATATAGAACAAACATGTATGAAAAATTGGGCAGTACTTGGGAGTCCAGGTAAGAAAATCTTATTTATCAGATATTTTTATTCTTTTCTATTTGCATCCATTTGTCTTTTATATTCTCGCTAATATGCTGGACCCATTGTGTATTTACCTCTGTAATTAATCTATAAAATGGATTCCCACAGAGTAATAAATGTACGGATATTTAGTAGAAGGATGTTACTGATCTATTTATCTTATGATTAGTACTTTCCTTGTATATTAGATATCCTGTATAAAACTCGTGGATGGAAGCAGCAGAGATTTAATGATATGAATGTATTTAATATTTAACTATTCTCTTTATTGTTTTTCTTAACTTTAAACATTTTTTGTAGTTAAAGTCATTAGAACTACTTTTAATGAGGCCATTATATCATCATTTTATTGTAATTAAAATGGAATAGGATGCGATGAGAGGAAGCAAGCGAAGATTTCATTAATTCACACCATGAACACCACTGAGCTTCGCTTGCTCTGTATCCTCCCATCAGTTTTACTCAGGAAAAAAAATAAGGAAAAACAAGCAACGTATGTTCTTCCTGCTGATATTATGCAGATCTCCAGAAGTGCCAGAGATGTACTGCAGGACTCTGTATAGTAATGGAATAAAGTCATGTATCTTAGTGCTTACTTATGTCTTTATAGAATGTGAGCAGCAGAAGTTTCCCTGAAGCCGCACTTAGGGGCGATGAAGAAGCTTAAAGGGTTTGCCCACCTCCAGCAAATGATTGGTATTATTTGTGTAAGGAAAAGTTATCTAATTTTCCAATATGCTTTCCCTATCAATTCCTCATGGTTTTATAGATCTATGTTTACTTCCAGTGGATAGAAATCTGTCCTCGTTCTTGCGATGGACACACAGGTGCACAAGCTGTTATTATAACAGAGAGTGATAGGAGCCGTGCGGTACTATTTACTGGTGCACCTGCATGTGTATCACAAGATCATGGACAGATTTCTATCCACTGGACATTAACGTTGAAGCTTTCTATAGCAGAACATCAAGCAGAGATCTAGGAAATCGTAAGGAATTGATACAAAAAAGTATATTGGAAAATTGTATAACTTTTCCTTACACAAACCGTATCAATTATTTACTGAAAGTGGACAATCCCTTTAATATAAAAAAATAGCCCACGACCTCAGTGCTGGAAAGCATAGGGCGTCCAGGACAATGTTCTTTTCTGAAATAATCATAGTCGCTGGGGGCTCTAGTAGATGGACCACCACAAATCAAATATTTGTGGCCTATTCTTCAACTGCTTTAACCCCTTTACCTCTTATTTAAGTAATTCTTATATGTGCATATCCATACCCTCTCTGTTTATATTATAATATCATTCGCATTTATATATATTTGCCTATTTTACCCTTTCTATATATATCATATTACCAACCTTATTTATTTATACATCCGAGTTTACCTATTATAATCATCACCCCTCCTTGTTTATCGACTAATCCCTCTCCCTCCTACCAAGCTCCCCCCACTCACTTCTACCTGTCCCATCTCTATTTACCTAATCCACGATCCTTCTCATCACCCGAGCCCACCGTCTATACAGACTTAGTATCATCCGTTCCTTTCCACAAGGTCCTTCCGCGCATGTCACTTCGGGTGCTTACATATTAACCCCCCAAGCTCCTCGCGCTGCCATTACACTCTGGCGTGCAGCGCGGTCTCCATACAGGGTTAACGTTTGCTGGATATCACAGCAAACAACCACCGGTAACACCCACAGTTGGTGCTGGCACTGATCGTAGGTGTCAACCCTTTAATGGCCTCCGTCATAGCGGCCGGAGGCATTTAAATCCAGCGGTTGTGGATGCCGCCATCCTGGATTAGACCGGCGCCACCAGTGACGTCATCGGGGGGATATCAGTTGATATGGCAGCATCGGGTCTTCCAAAGACACGAGGCTGTCTGTTTTTAACTTATTCATTATGTTGTGCAATATGCTCATTGTAATGAATGAAGAGGAAAATGGCAGCATATGGTAGGATCAATCAGACAACATGGGGTTAAAGTACCCTAGGGGGTCTTAAAAATAGCAAAAAAATAAAAATAATAAAAAGTTTTTAAAAAAAGATTGAAAAAAACCCCCTAAAAATTCTAATCACCCCCCCTTTCCCTAAAAGTCATATAAACAGAGCCGGATTATAGGCGGGGCTCCCGGGGCGCGCGCCCCGGGGCCCCCACCATCCCGTTCCCGGGGTGGGCCCCCACCATATCGCAATTGAACTTGTAAAAATCATGCGGGCATTAGATTTGCGGCGCCAGCGGCAGACCGCTAGCGCTCCGGGACACTGACACTGAGCTCTCTGCAACTGGGAGCGATGCGCTGCGGCTGTGCTGCAGCGCATCACTCCCAGCCACGCACGGACATTTCAGCTGTTTGCAGAGCGGTGCGCTTCCACCCCCATCCGGATGCCTACCAGTCCCTGGTAGGAGACGATAAGCTGTCTGTCTCCACCTGGAGCGATGTGCTGCAACAATGCAGCACATCGCTCCCAGCTAGAGATTGTCAGCTCCTGAGACGGCCAGCTCCCTTCTTCAGTGTCACAGGGTCACGTGCAGTTCATTGTCACGTGACCTGCTGTGAGCCCGGGAAATGCCGGCTTCTGTATACTGCCGGCTTCTGTATACTGCGAGAGGAGGCTTCCCTGCCTGTCATGGGTCAGCGCTTCCCTTCACAACTCGGCTGAAAGGTAATTTTTGAGAGAAGCTAAGTCCTGGGCTGCCTGTGAAAGAAAAGGGGGGAGGGGGGGGGGGGGTCCTGGGCTCAGGGTCTCTAGCTCTGGGGGGGAGAGGAGACTGTATATAGATGTATTGCAGGGGGAGAGGAGACTGTATATAGATGTATTGCAGGGGGAGAGGAGACTGTATATAGATGTATTGCAGGGGGAGAGGAGACTGTATATAGATGTATTGCAGGGGGAGAGGAGACTGTATATAGATGTATTGCAGGGGGAGAGGAGACTGTATATAGATGTATTGCAGGGGGAGAGGAGACTGTATATAGATGTATTGCAGGGGGAGAGGAGACTGTATATAGATGTATTGCAGGGGGAGAGGAGACTGTATATAGATGTATTGCAGGGGGAGAGGAGACTGTATATAGATGTATTGCAGGGGGAGAGGAGACTGTATATAGATGTATTGCAGGGGGAGAGGAGACTGTATATAGATGTATTGCAGGGGTAGAGGAGACTGTATATAGATGTATTGCAGGGGAAGAGGAGACTGTATATAGATGTATTGCAGCGGGAGAGGAGACTGTATATAGATGTATTGCAGGGGGAGAGGAGACTGTATGTAGCTGTATTGCAGGGGGAGAGGAGACTGTATGTAGCTGTGTTACTGGGGGCGAGGCGGCTGTATGTAGCTGTGTTACTGGGGGCGAGGCGGCTGTATGTAGCTGTGTTACTGGGGGCGAGGCGGCTGTATGTAGCTGTGTTACTGGGGGCGAGGCGGCTGTATGTAGCTGTGTTACTGGGGGCGAGGCGACTGTATGTAGCTGTGTTACTGGGGGCGAGGCGGCTGTATGCAGCTGTGTTACTGGGACGAGGCGGCTGTATGTAGCTGTGTTACTGCGGGCCAGGCGGCTGTATGCAGCTGTGTTACTGGGGGCGAGGCGACTGTATGCAGCTGTGTTACTGGGGGCGAGGCGGCTGTATGTAGCTGTGTTACTGGGGGCGAGGCGGCTGTATGTAGCTGTGTTACTGGGGATGAGGCGGCTGTATGTAGCTGTGTTACTGGGGTGAGGTGGCTGTATGTAGCGGTGTTACTGGGGTGAGGCGGCTGTATGTAGCTGTGTTACTGGGGTGAGGCGGCTGTATGTAGCAGTGTTACTGGGGGTGAGGCGGCTGTATGTAGCTGTGTTACTGGGTGCGAGGCGGCTGTATGTAGCTGTGTTACTGGAGGTGAGGCGGCTGTATGTAGCTGTGTTACTGGGGGTGAGGCGGCTGTATGTAGCTGTGTTACTGGGTGCGAGGCGGCTGTATGTAGCTGTGTTACTGGAGGTGAGGCGGCTGTATGTAGCTGTGTTACTGGGGGTGAGGCGGCTGTATGTAGCTGTGTTACTGGAGGTGAGGCGGCTGTATGTAGCTGTGTTACTGGGGATGAGGCGGCTGTGTGTAGCTGTGTTACTGGGGGGGAGGCGGCTGTATGTAGCTGTGTTACTGGGGGCCAGGCGGCTGTATGTAGCTGTGTTACTGGGGTGAGGCGTCTGTATGTAGCTGTGTTACTGGAGGTGAGGCGGCTGTATGTAGCTGTGTTACTGGGGGTGAGGCGGCTGTATGTAGCTGTGTTACTGGAGGTGAGGCGGCTGTATGTAGCTGTGTTACTGGGGGTGAGGCGGCTGTATGTAGCTGTGTTACTGGAGGTGAGGCGGCTGTATGTAGCTGTGTTACTGGGGATGAGGCGGCTGTGTGTAGCTGTGTTACTGGGGGGGAGGCGGCTGTATGTAGCTGTGTTACTGGGGGCCAGGCGGCTGTATGTAGCTGTGTTACTGGAGGTGAGGCGGCTGTATGTAGCTGTGTTACTGGGGGCGAGGCGGCTGTATGTAGCGGTGTTACTGGGGGCGAGGTGGCTGTGTGTAGCTGTGTTACTGGGGATGAGGCGGGTGTATGTAGCTGTGTTACTGGGGACGAGGCAGCTGTATGTAGCTGTGTTACTGGGGACCAGTCGGCTGTATGTAGCTGTGTTACTGGGAGCGAGGCAGCTGTATGTAGCTGTGTTACTGGGGGCGAGGCGGCTGTATGTAGCTGTGTTACTGGGGGTGAGGCGGCTGTATGTAGCTGTGTTACTGGGGGCCAGGCGGCTGTATGTAGCGGTGTTACTGGGGGCCAGGCGGCTGTATGTAGCGGTGTTACTGGGGGCCAGGCGGCTGTATGTAGCTGTGTTACTGGGGGCCAGGCGGCTGTATGTAGCTGTGTTACTGGGGGCCAGGCGGCTGTATGTAGCTGTGTTACTGGGGGCCAGGCGGCTGTATGTAGCTGTGTTACTGGGGGTGAGGCGGCTGTATGTAGCTGTGTTACTGGGGGCCAGGCGGCTGTATGTAGCTGTATTACTGGGGGCGAGGCGGCTGTATGTAGTGGTGCTACTGGGGATGAGGCGGCTGTATGTAGCTGTGTTACTGGGGGTGAGGCGGCTGTATGTGGATGAATTACTGGAGGGTGAGGCGGCTGTATGTGGATGTATAACTGGGGGGTGAGGCGGCTGTATGTGGATGTATACCTGGGGGGTGAGGCGGCTGTATGTGGATGTATTACTGGGGGGTGAGGCAGCTGTGTTACTGAGGGGGTGAGACGGCAGTATGTGGATGTATTACTGGGGGGGTGAGGCGGCTGTATGTGGATGTATTACTGGGGGGTGAGGCGGCTGTATGTGGATGTATAACTGGGGGGTGAGGCGGCTGTATGTGGATGTATAACTGGGGGGTGAGGCGGCTGTATGTGGATGTATTACTGGGGGGTGAGGCAGCTGTGTTACTGAGGGGGTGAGACGGCTGTATGTGGATGTATAACTGGGGGGTGAGGCGGCTGTATGTGGATGTATTACTGGGGGGTGAGGCAGCTGTGTTACTGGGGGGTGAGGCGGCTGTATGTGGATGTATTGCTGCAAGCATAGTGGATAGTGAGCAGGATAATTTGTATCTTTGTTGTATTCGGTTGGGGCCTCCACCATATTTTGCGCCCAGGGGCCCCCACCAACCTTAATCCAGCCCTGCATATAAATATAAATAAGCAGTAAAAATCATAAACATGTTAAAAATCGCAGTGTCCCAAAATGCCCGATCTATCCAAATATAATAACAGTTTTTCACTGGGTTTAACCCCGTCATTGAAAATAGCTCCCAAAGTCAAAAATACCACTTTTTTGCCATTTAAAAAAAATATAGAAAATTCAATAAAAAGGTGATCAAACAGTTGTACAGTAAAGTGCCAGAAAAAGGCAAAATGAAGAATATTTTTTGTACAGGAGGTTTTAATTAAAAAAAAAGTATGAAAACATTATAAAACCTATAGCAAATTTGGTATCCCTGTGATCACACTGAACAAAAGAATGAAGTAGACATTTCATTTGGGGTCACAGGGAACACGTTAAAATCCAAGCCCACAAGAATACTGGGCAAATGTGATTTTTCATCATTTTCACTGCTTTTGGATTTTTTTTTCCAGCTTTCCTAGTACAGGTCATGGAATATTAAATACCGTCACTATGAAGCGCAATTTGGTACACAGAAAACAAGCCCTCATACAGCTCTTTACATGGAAAAATAAAAAAGTTATGGATTTTTGAAGGTGGGGAGTGAAAAATGGAAACGCAAAAATGAAAAAGGGCCAGGTCATTAAAAGACTCTATAGGTTGGGGCTACTGTAATTTTCAGCATTTGTCAGATTTTCCTACTGAAAATAGGAGACTTAGCAACAGTCACATTTGAAATTTGCAAGGCATCCAGAGACCTAGATGACTTTCTGGAGAGCAAAAATATCACTGGTTATGCGAAAGAACATTTGTTTAACTCTTAAAGGTTGGACTTTGACTAAGGGCTGTGCGCTGATTTGCGCCACACTTTTGTGGGACTGTTCACATTTTTCATGGCTAAAACGGCTTGCTTAGGCACACGCGACCCTTTCATGGCGCAGCTGCAATGGGTTCCATGCAACACAAATAAGGGGGCAGCATGACGGTCCGACTGATTTGGACCAAGCGCCAAATTTAACTTTCAAATTGTGTCGCACTCCCTATGTTAAAGATGCAAAAAAGATGGTGAACTCTGTTGGATCTGAGCGGGGAAGCGCCAGATTAATGATTTCTGGCGCACGTTCTTGTCGAACACAGCATTTTCAGTGAAATCGAGCAGCCTTGTAAGTAAATCTGCCCCGATATATAGAAACAAATGTATTTAAGTGAAACAACTGCAAAACACTGTGAAAGAAATGTACAGCGTTATTCCCCAGAGCTGAAACAGAGAATAAGCAGCAGGATTTCTTTTAGTTTGTTTCACACAATTTGTCTACCTGTGCTCAGAATTTTTTAAATTTTTTTTAGATATTGTTATCTAGTAGGTCTATAGAGAAAGTCAATAAAGTGAATACTAACTGGCAGCATACATATACACTATGAGAATACAAAGTCCTTTTTATTTAAGACAGTATTACATTCTAGCATAATAAAGCTGGAGAACAGAATAACTATGCGATGTTGCCAGACAGTGGACCCATTTTCTAATCCTGGACGATCCATTTCACGTGAAAGACATTGGGGCTCATTTACTAAGGGTCCGCAGACCACACAAATGTTGGATATTCCGATGATTACCGTTTTGCGCCACATTTAAAAGGGGATTGTGGCGCACGCGATCTGATATTGGAACAAACGTGCTGGCTTTCATGTGACACAAATCGGGGGCGTGGCATCAGACGATCCAATGGATTCGGACTGAGCTCGGGATTTAACATTTGAATTTGTGTTGCAAGCCATGCATATACATACACCGGGCGGATGATGTTGAACTCCGGCGGACCTGAGTGGGGAGCGACACAAGCAGGAAATCGGGCGCACGATCTTAGTGAATCGCGCTGGTGTCCATGATCATCGGACAACACACAGCGGGGATCACGACAGAAGCGGGTAAGTAAGTGTGCCACAATCTGTACATTTGTGGTGCCAAAAAATCTCCATGGAAAATCAAATAAAAAAGTTGTCAATATTTTTAAATTCACATTGTGTGCATTTTTGTACACTAAAGTCATGGATGAGATTCCATCTAAACAATACTTTGTCATCTATTAATGTTCAAGGGTTTATCCAGCAGATGAAAAACATGGCTGCCTCCTTCCAAAAACATTGGTACACCTGACCATGGTTGGTGCTGGTATTGTAGCTCGGCTGTAGAAAGATGAATGGAGATTAGTTATAAAGCAATGCACTACCCATGGTCAGGTGTGCCGCTGAATTGTAAAGTATTGTTTAGGGGGAATCTCATCCATGACTTTTATGTACAAGAATGTGCACATTGTGAATTTAAAAATATAAAGAGCTTTTTTGACAACCCCTTTAAATCTGAGCTTACAGAGCAACAAGATACACAAATAAACATTTGGGTTGAGATTTATCACTGTTTCTATGCCATGTTTTCTGGCATAGAAGCAGTGAAATAATAGAAAATTCTTACGCACTAGCAACCACGTCAACTCCTCTCCACCATGTGGGCATGAAGGGGGTGTAGAGGGGCGCGTCAGCCAACATAGGGCAGGCATGGGGGTCGTTCCTGCTTAATTTTGAAAAACCTGCAAACTTTTGTTCTCAGGTCTTCACACAAAACTACGCCAGGTCGGACAGCATAAGTCCCTTTACGTATCGGGTGGGATACAGGGGGCATGGCTGCTACAATCCACCTTGGACTCTACTACATATTAATTTGGAAGTGGACTTACTAAGGACACACAGCTGTTGTGAGTCCATGGATCATGGACACTGCGCTGGACAGATTTTGTAGTACCACAGTGCAGAGGACGAGACTCAGAGTGAAGATGCATCATAGTGATGATGCAAGGAGTCGCCTGTTCCCCGCAAAACTAAGGTAGACTACAGTCATGTACCGCTGAACTTAGGCCCAGCTTAAAGGGGGTCCTTGCACTAGCAATCACTGTGCTTAGCAGCTGTGACCGTGCCAGTGGTTGTAAAATCAGTTTTCTTGACATTATTTAATGCTTTTAAAATTAAGAAGCCAATACTATCCTGCAACACTTTACATTAACCGGAAATCATTTTATTTCTTATCCCTGCAATGATTGACATCCCAATTAGCTACTGTAGTGTTTTGTTATGCTTGAAAAAAGCTTTAAACGGCTCCTACTTCTGATGTGATAATTAAAACCCAGAAATGAACAGTATATGACAGCTGAGGTGGCTCTATAATTAGTTTAATATGTATGCGCTAACATCCACAAAACAGCATTTACAGGTTATGTTTTAGTTTAAGTGAAAATGTGAACTGAATGTGTACAGTAAGTAAGTATTCACTGGGGGCATGTTTCTGTTTTGTTTACAATAGGTGAGATTATTCTACCTTTTGACAGATAATTTACAAAAAGTTGATTTTAGGACAAATTCACACTTCTTTTTGGCAGCTCCCATAGTGCCCTTGCTTTATTTGTGGTGGAAAAAAAGTTGCACTGTGACCGATAATGCCCTTCCACGAATACAATCCTATGGGGAATGGAAGGTAAATGAAAGACTTTGGGGCACATTTACTTACCCGGTCCAGTCGCGATCCAGCGTCGCGTTCTCAGTCGACGATTCGGGTCTTCCGGTGATTCACTAAGGTAGTGCGCCCGATGTCCACCAGGTGTCGCTGCTGCGCCGAGGTCCGCTGGAGTTCGCTGGAGTTCACTATCCTATTTCTGGTGCAGGTAATTATGTGTCAAGACACATTTTTTTAAAATTCTGCGGTTTTTCCGAATCCGACGGGTTTTCTGACGGCCACGCCCCCCCCCATTTCCGTCACATGCATGCCGGCACCGATGCGCCACAATCCGATCGCGTGCGCCAAAAACCCGGGGAAAGTCAGCGCAAATCGGTATTATTCTGGAAACACAACGAAAAATAGTGATTCGGGCCCCTAGTAAATGACTCCCCTTCTGTCAACCTTAGGTATTTTATTACCCATAGGTTCTTGTATAATGGGAGAGCATAAAGAAAACCCCTGTTACTGAATTTCTCTGGTACTTTCCATTTTTGGACACTACTCGGCCATATATTCTTAAGCCAATGAGTGGCCTCTAATCAATTCCATTCACCAGTGGACATCGCTGCCATTGTTGTCCCCAGGTCCGAGACTATAAAAGGTCATGTGACCTCCCAGAACTTCCAACTGGAAGTACTGTAGTGCTGTGGGAACCATAGCAGGGTAATTACACTTTTTTTCCATCCCCTGCCCTGGCTCTCTTCTGGCTGATTTCCAGGTTCCTAGAAAAACTATTTAAGCCTATTGTTCTTTGTGAGAGTTGCAATATCGATAATGCAATATAGATATTTTTTATTAAAATATTTTTTTTAAATATATGGTTGAAAGAATTTCTAGTAATACCCCTCACCCATTTTAAATAATCTAAGAGAACATAAGTATGCAGTCAGAGGGTAAGATGTCATTTTATTAATTATACTATAACTATTACAATTGTTCCCTCTTGATAGACTTTCCTGCTCTCTCTCTCTCCTTCTAGGTTTTACTTAAGAAATTTTCTGCAGGAATTCCAACAAAATCTGTATCTGTAGATTTTACTTTTGTCAAATATACTATCTCGCCTCCCCTTGCACTCCCATAATGATGCTTGAATAATATATTAAATAATAATAATGATAATAGAAGCAATGCCATCCCCCCCCTCTGTTGGGATAGATGATCTTAATAGCGGGTTGTCCATGAGAAGCAGTTTATGGCTCGGGGTGTATTGAAACAATAAACATCCTATACTTACCTCTCTCTGTGCTCCCATTCTCACACGGCCATAGCCGTTACTACCGGCTTCTGTTTGTATACAGAGCAGGGGCTGATTAAGACTTCCTACATATGGTACTAGAATTAAGCTCCTTGGAGAATAGAGGATGTGTCCCTTCTGCCTGCTTTTGATCTGTGGTTTCAGGACCATCGGAGGTCCTGAAATGGCTCTTGTGTGCATGTGGATTGAGATCATGAACAGATATATAAGGATTCCATGGGTGAAGGAACTTCTCAGTACAGGCGGTCCCCTACTTAAGAACGCTCGACTTACATACGACCCCTAGTTACAAACGGACCTCTGGATATTGGTAATTTATTGTACTTTAGTCCTAGGCTACAATGATCAGCTGTAACAGTTATCAAATGTGTCTGTAATGAAGCTTTAGTGTTAATCCTGGTTCTTATGACAACCCAACCTTTTTAAAAACCAATTGTCACAGAGACCAAAAAAGTTCTGGCTGGGGTTACAATGATAACATATACAGTTCCGACTTACACACAAATTCAACTTAAGAACAAACCTACAGACCCTATCTTGTATGTAACCCGGGGACTGCCTGTATACAATTTGGTGGGTGGTTTGGGATGACCATGGGTTCCGTAGAAGGCTTGGACCCCGGGTTACCACCCAAACTGCCTATGTTATAATCCACGACTGATACATAGGGCGGCAAGGACATCACTTTGACAGCAGGAGATTCAGGCAATAGCAGACGCTCACTATTAATGCTGCATCACTACTGGCAAATGGAAGCCGGCAATTGGATGGTGGAGAGAGGTAAGTATAAGATGTTTATTGTTTTAATACACCCCTCAGCCATATATGCCTATATAGCACCTAAAAGGGGAGGTCAAGGGGTGTCTGGACCCGCTTCAGTTTGCCTACAATGATGGGATAGGCGTGGACGATGTGGTGCTGCTGCACAGGACATACTCTCGGGGGAACCTCAGTGCCTTCAATACAATAGAACCTGGTAGCCTGAGAGAAAAAATGAGGGCACTGCAAATGGACACCACTCTAACCAACTGGACCTATGACTACCTGAGGAACCGACCGCACTACATCCAAACAGGAAACATCCGCTCCAATCCAGTCATCTGCAACAGCGGAGCACCACAAAGAACCGTACTGTGGGCGGCACGGTGGCTGAGTGAGTAGCACTTCTGCCTTGCAGCACTGAGATCCTGGGTTCGAATCCCAACCAGGTCAACATCTGCAAAGAGTTTGTATGTTCTCTCCATGTGTGCATGAGTTTCCTCCAGGTACTCCGGTTTCCTCCCACACTCAAAAACATACTGGTAGTTTGCTTAGATTGTGAGCCCCATGGGGGCAGGGAACAATTTGACATGCTTTGTGAAGTGCTGTGTAATCTGTGTGCGCTATATAAATAAAGAATTATTATTACTGTCCCCCTTTCTCATTTCCCGAAAAATTCCCAAAAATTAAGGTAGTAAAAGTAAAGTTATTTGTGTTGCTTATTATGTGAAACACTGTTCATGCCTTGCCTGGAGTAATGATGCACAAAACAATTTCCCAACAGGAGTAATAAAGTTTTAATCTATTCTATTCTTCTATTCTATATACATTTTCTTCTATTTCCGGACAATCCCTTTAACAGCTATGAGAAATGGATACAGATTGTATTTTCATGATATTATAAACTGGAATAAGTGTGTACATGTATCCGCTTTATGCAGGGGAGGGGGTTGTTAATGTTTATTTTAAGTTTAATTTATTTGAAGAAATCCAATAGATTCCGATTGTCAGAGATAATTTTGTACTTTTAATAGCATTAAACATCTATCAGCTGAGGGTAATATTTCATGCAGTAACATAAACACTATGTACTTTCAATGTGTGATTCTGAAAAAATAAATCCACAGAAGTAAAAATAGACGGTCGATGGTTTTAAGACACCGTTTGATACAAACCAGCCGTGAGCTGTCAAGAAAATAGAAATTACATAATCCAGATGGCTTTTGTTCCTTCAGATGGCAGATATATTTGATAAGAGGTACAGCTGCAAAACTGCATTGAGCAGGTTAAGATCTTTGCAAAACATGTTTGATGACATCATATTCGCAAAGGTAACTTGATAGTGAACCCGTTGCATTACAGTGTGATCTACAAACAGCATATTGTACAGCAGAAAGAGCCACAGAGGTTGGTACATAGCATTTCATATACAATTTGTAATTGAGTCATCTAATTCGGTGCTATTTCTATGCTGAGGAGTCCAGTGGGTGGTCCTAGACAGTGATTGACAGTTATTTCTATATGCATACTCCTACAGGGAGTGCTGTGGATCATTGACTCAAATGCATGGAAAATAGGGTCTTAAATGAAATCTACCACCCGGAAGCAACTTTCTTCCCAATTCTGGGAAGCAGCTGCTGTAAAATTTTTTTTTTTTAATAAAGATTATGCTAATTAATTTCAGAAGCTACTAGGGGCAGTTAGTAGCCTCAGAGCCGTGCCTGCTGCTTGTGTGCTACTGTGCATGCGCAGAGTTCCCCTGCTGCTCGCTCACCACCAACAGATATGTACGAGAGCTACTATGCATGTGCTGAAGCTCATGAGTAGTAGGCGCGTCTCCGGCAGCAGGACTGAAGCTACTGCGCTTGTATAGAGCTTGAAAGATGCCAGGTGATTTCATTTAAGGCCCTATATCCTTTACATTTGCAAAATGTATCCCATGTATGCAACTGATCACATGAAATCTCAGAATCCTCTATGGAGAATGGGGAGGAATAGAAGTCCATGGAGGCTGCTCTAATTTCATGTGATCAGATACATACATGGAGTTCATTTTGCAAATGTAAAGGGTATAGGACCTTAAATGACATCCCCCTAGTCATATAACATAAACTGCTGAATAGTAAAGAGGCATAAGGCATGGAAAGTGGATGGGTGGGGCAGGACACATCCCCTCTGATGTCAGGTAATGTATCATAAAGTTGATTTATGGGGATGTAAGGGAAACTATTTTTATCGAAAAGAAGGATGTCGGTTAGTTACTAGGGCTCTTTGGGAACCTGTTACTATATACGATATTTGTGAAAATGTGGTGACAAGTTCCCTTTAAAGGGAACCTGTCATCAGAAATTGGCCATATAACCAATACCAGTATGTTTCCAAGCAGCTGAAGAGCTTCTAGATCATGTTTCTAGAGAGACAGGGAGTTTAACATTGAAGTCAAGATTTCCCTGCCTCTGAACACCTTCTTCGCTGTGATTGACAACATGTGGCGGACTATAGAAGATCTGATCAATGATATCCCTGAATGCAGGATCATAATTACAGTGAAGGGGGTGTTCTACGGCAGGCAAAGCTTAACATCAATGTTAAACTCTCCTCCTCCTTGACGTTATAAAACCCATTTAAATCTTACTTCAAAGTAGATTTTCTGGATGATGCCACCGCACTGGGCCATAAAAGAAACATCATCTAAAAGCTTCTCAGCTGCCTGACAACATACTAGTTGTGGGTTATTACGCCAATTTCTGATGACAGGTTCCCTTTAAATCTTATGTAGTATTAGCTGAATTTCATGCTATCACCTTAAGTTATTTCTCACAATTTTTAATCTTCAATTGTCTTCTTTATTGTGACCTTTATGTTCTATGGCCTGTCATTATCCGGTGTATAGCTAGATAAGGAGCTACGAGTATGAAAATGACTATATACAATTATAAAGTAATAGTTGCTGTAGATGAACAGTCCCCTGGACCTTTCCGACATTTGATTACACATGGAAGATTATTAACATTATCTGTCATTTGATTGTGGACAGCAAATTACAATGATCTATTTGAGCTGAACCTTTGGAATATAAGCGTCTGTAAATGTGTCCATTGTGTTCAGTAGTCGCCCATTTACTGTAAGTGAGAGTGAATACAATGTATGGATAACAGATAGCTCTCCTCTCTGTGTGACTCCTCCAAACAATAATCTACTTTTGGTACTTTTCATGCATAAATGTTTTCTGTAAATCCATTTGAGAGGAAATAGTTATTATGTTCTTAACCAAATCACCAGCACAAAAACACAATTTTGATTGAACAGCCCCTATTAGAAGAAAGTCAGCTGAGGCAACGATAAGTATAACACATGCTATTATTGGAATAATGAATCACATAATGCTTCCTGTAAGAAACAGCCTCTTTGAAATTACCTTTGTGCATTTTTTTAATCAGCAAATGGAAGAGCTAAGTAAATAAATGCAAATAAAACAGGCTTGTATTTTAGTAAGTTACTGGAAAAAACGTGACCCCTTTATGTTAAATAAAAAGTAAGGGATGGTTGTATATATCCAGTATATAACTCATAAAGCTAGGGCTGGCTATGCTACAAACATTACCCTCTGTCATTAAAGGGGACAGATTTAAAGGGGTTGTCCAATGTAGACCTTTAATTTTCATGTACATGCTATAAGGGTCCTGGGTTCATGATCCTCATTACTTGGCCATAGTGAAAATAAAGTATCCCCCCCCCCCCCCCCAACTACATATCATATATACTCAAGTTTGAGTTTTTGTGCTGAAAAACACAGCTTATACTCAAGTATACATGGTATGTAGTGGGGGGTGGGAGTCAAGAAAAAAGTACAATCAAAACTCACCTTTCCGGCACCCCCCACAGGTCTCTTTTTTAAGTCCTACTGGGGGCAGGTGCTGCCTGTATATGGGGTTCAAAGGCAGGCTGTACACCGCGGCCAGAGGCAGGCTGTATACCAGGACCAGGGGCAGGCGGTATATCGGGACATGAGGAAGGCAGTATACGGGGGTCGAAGGAAGGCTTTATACAGCTGCAGGAGGATGGCTGTATACGAGAGCTGGAGGTAGGCTGTATGCGGTGGCAGGAGCTGACTATATTGGGGGCAGGAGCTGGCTATACGTGGGGGCAAGTTCTGGCTATATAAGCGGGCTTTATGGCTATATACAGTGGCAGGTGCTGGCTATATTCTGAGGGCTGGCTGGATGGCTATATACTAGGGGGGTGGCTGGCTATTTCCTGGGGGGCAGGGGGCTTGCTATATACTGGGGACAGGGGTCTGGCTAACTATATACTGGGGGCAGGGACTGGCTGGCTATATACTGGGGACAGGGGGCTGGCTATATACTAGGGGCTTGTTGGTGAGCGAATGTCCTGGCTAAATACTGGGGGCATGGGCTGGCTATATACATAGGGGCACTAGCTGGCTATATACTAGGGGGCACTGGCTGACCATAAACTAGGGTGCATGGGCTGGCTGGCCAGATACTTTGGAGTAGGAGGCTGGCTAGCTATATACTGGGGGGCATGGGCTGGCACCAATATATTTCCCACCCTAGGCTTATACTCGAGTCAATAGGTTTCCCCAGTTTTTTGTGGTAAAATTAGGCATCTCGGCTTATACTCTGGTCGGCTTATGCTCGAGTATATACAGTATTTAGGGGGAACTGAACCCTTGTTTTCATGTTTGGTGAACTTCAAGGGATCAAACCCCATGAATAATATATTAAACCCTAAAGACCATTAAAATAATTTGTCCTACTATTAGTCTATCTGCAGGGCCTGCAAAATGCCCAAACAAAGAGGACAATTGCCCAGGGCCCCTAGCCTGGGTAGAAAGTCCGTTCGGGTGGGTGACTTAGGTAGCTGCCCAAATAACCCACCATAAGTACGGACATGGTGTACACATATCAATAGAAACCTATGTTAGGACATACGTGCTATTGATATGCAGAGTGGTGCAGACAAGACCTGTCTGTCTGCCCTGCTATGTACAGTGTGGAGGACCCAAGCAACATGTGATCCCTGCACTGAGTGGGGAGGATAAGAGATGGAAGCAACTTGGGAACAGGCAGGTAAGTAATAATTTTATCATTTTATTAATTGCCACTTACATTTTCTAGGGGGATCATATAGAATTATGGGCCGTTGCTGTAAATAAGGAGTTTGGCAAGTTGTGCATGTGCTTTACTGATGGAAAAAAAATGACAATGGATTCAGTACTTTTTCTCGGTCAGAAAAACACATGTATAGCAGATAATTCCCAAACTGAATATAACAGATGACATAACATTTACATTGATGTTAATGTGATTTTTAACTGATACCTTTAACTTCTATTCTTTACTTTTTTGTAACAGAGTTAAAGAACGGAGTCTTTAATGGTAGTGTGAACTTAGCCTAAATAAGTTACACACACATGTCTGGTGATTTGTTTTGCCTTGTGTGCCTGCACTTGGTTTAAAAACACAGTGCATGTATAACAATAACAACTGTATATATGCACTGTTATCCAGGTGACGTCATACTGTAATTGCCTGTGGTATTTTTAGGGGCGCAGTGTGGAAAAGTGCTGGAAAGAGTTGAAGACATCTGGTGGTGAATTCAGCAGTGATGGCCAGGAGAAGTGGTAATGAAGTCATCTTCCCGATGGAGTAGATCATATTCTATAAGATACTGGATGTCACTAATGTCTGTGGACAATCTACTAGTGTGTGAGGCAGCCACAGTCTGTGTAGTGTCAGTCAGTAGTAATGTTGTCAGCAATTTTATATCAGGGGGTGGGCACAAGTGTGGGGGCTGTATATGTTTATATCTGTCTTTGTCTATCTCATATCTATCTATAATGTATCTCATGTCTCTCTAATGAAATAGCAGCACTACAGTCCAGGTATCAGGTGAAATAAGCTGTGAACTTTATTCCAGGCTGTTACATTTCGGCTGAGTAGCCTTTTTCATGCTTGAAACGTTGCAGCCTTTTTCACCTGATACCTGGACTAGAGCTCTGCTAGTTTTTCTGTTCTATTGTATCTATATAACAATCTGTCAGGATTCAGAGGTAGTGGACCCACTGTACCACTGCGGACGATGATGTAAGCCAACATCTGAGTCTAAGTGGCACCCGGTTTTCATCAGAGCCGGCCACAAAGTGGGTTGGATCTGCTGCGGCGTGGTACCACAAGGTTGCTCCACAAGCATGACCTTGTCTGCGGTGGTGGCCAAGGCGAGGTGCAGAAATAATGAATCTGGCACCCTCTACACACTACACAGTCAAACTGCATTTATTGCAGTTTGCACTGTTGTTAGTAAATGTGCCCCATTTTCATGCAGATTTGTCTATTTAGGGTTGCATTTACTGTACTTTTTAATGCAAATTGTACACATTTTACCTGTTTTGTTTCAGCTGATCTGACATCATTTCAGATTTTCACTCTCCCATAGACTTCAATGTAAAAAAAAAACAATGCAAACAGCTACGAACATTATTTTATTTTCCGCACTGACCAACAATTTCTTCATACAAAAAAAAAGCTTTCTCTTTATGACTTTTTCCAAATCACATTCACTTTGATACTACTGTATAACACTGCAGATTTTTTGCAGTGTAAATCTGGCCGTAAAATCCACATGGAATCCGCAACGCGTGCGGATAGCCTAATGGTCCCATTGGACCTTGTTGGGTTCATACATAATACATATTGAAGGTTGTATTGGTATCTGAGTTGTTTCTGCCTTTGTATACCTTTTATATGAAAGCTGACATGTCCCCCCCCCATAGCATAGCTTAATGAAAGTAGATGGCATAATCAGGATGTAAATATTTCCTTAATGACCTCATCAATCTATTCAGCAAACAAATAACATTGGCCCTATCCATTCTCCCCTGGCAAAATGTGTCATTAGTTTTTTTTGCAGTGGGAATTAATAAGTCGTTTAGAAAACCCACGTCTCTAGGGCGAGGAGCAGTTGTTTCCTACATGGAAGTGTTGTGCTGGAAGTCCTTGTTGCCACACAAGGGCCCTCACTTTACATCATTCATTATAAAGAAACATTTCAGATACATTACTGCGGGGAAGGAATGAGTGATAATGGTAACTACACCGACTGGCCGCAGCCAACAAGGCCTGGTAGGAAACACTTGTTGGGAAATTGCAACAAATCTAACTCGATTACTAGCAAATCTCTAGAGGGAAGTGAAATTGTTTAACACAAGGATTATTATACATATGAAGCTATGTATTCAGCTATTAGTCTTCAATGAAGTTACTGCTCATGTAATGGGGTAACTAAAAACTTACAGGCCCCGAGGTCCCCCAAAACATTCCTCATGCCCATAAGTAGCTTATATAAGCAGCACATATCAGGACTCTGGAGTCAAACTTACAACTTCGACTCCTCAATTTTCAATACTACGACTCCGTCTCCAACACCACCAAAATTGCCAAAGACTGTGACTCTGGCTCGACAGCCCTGTTTTCCTGATCGCTCTAGCGCAGTGATGGCGAACCTTTTAAAGACTGCGTGCCCACACTACAACCAAAACCCGCGTATTTATTCCAAAGTGCCAACATTTAAGTGCAATTTAAGCAGGAACTTCTTGCTACCTTCTCTGTCATTGCTTTCAAATGTATCAGAATCCTAAGAACACCAATACAGTAGAAAGAAAGGGGGCCAAATTCAGGTTTCCCTGAATAGGAAGAATTTTCAGGCCTAGAGCGGAAGCTACAATGATAATGCAGATCTGCCGACCCCTTCCCATTCCTCCTGTAGTCTTAGGCAGCACTGTCGCTTTAAGATAGCACTGAGTGCAAAAAGTCCTTGGCTGTCTGGGAATCCATGAAGATACTTTGCGTCCTCTTTGGTGAAGGCCTGAGTGCTCACAGAGAGGACTCCGAGTGCCACCTCTGGCACCCATGCAATAGGTTCGCCACCACTGCTCTAGCGGTTCTAACATGAGAGCAGATATTTCTTCCCAGTGTCTTTTTTTCCTCTGTTCAGTATCAATGGAGCTTCACTACTGAGCATGTACATTAAATGCAGCCACATTCATCTCTTATAAAAGCCTAGATCAGGGGTACACAGCCCACAGCTGACCACATGCAGCCTGTCAAGCCATGAGTTGTGGCCAGCAGCCTGCTGACTGTCAAAGTCCAATGAAAGCTTGCGTAACTGAGGTAACATAATTGGTGGAAGTGTTCATTGGTGCAAGAGGCCGGGTAGTGCTGAGTACAGCTGAGGGCCTTCTCCTGATACTCATTGTCTATGCTAGTGTCAGGACCCAGAGCAGAGCAGCCGCAGGAGTGTTAAGTACTTGTCACTTACATACAACCAGCGCAGGACACAGAGCTAAGTGGCACAGGGAGAGAAGCTGGAGAGAAGTGAATATAACTTCTATTTTCTGCTCTGGCTGAAGTACTTGGTGGCAGGAGTAGTATTTATTGCTGTACTGTAGTGTTTATAATTTCTGGGGTGGTATATTGTGTTGTACTGTTCTTTTAGGCGCAAACTGCTTGCACATGTATTTAAGAAGGGTCCGCGCCACATTTGTATCACATGGAACCATTTTGTGTTGCGGCTGCACTATTCTTCACACAATACAAAATTAAGGCGCAGTCCATGTAAGATTTTGACGCACATCTCATTGATGTCGGCATTTTTATGGCGTACAACTGATTATTACTGTCTACCCATAATTTACTTACAGCCGTGCACCACTTTAAAACATCAGGCTGTGCTTTCCGGAGACTGATTCATGAAGAATGTGCGCCAGAAATCATGAATCTGATGCCCTCTGCACTATACACAGGTAACATAGTGCAGTTTGCACTGTTCTTTGTAAACGTGGGCCATTGTCTATTAGTGATTCTCTTCTATAAGCATGGAATAAAAAAAGCAAATAGTGCATGTTCATCTGCAGCTTCTTTCACCTCCCTGTGATAGCCGCTTCTATCATCCATTACCACCCATCACTATACTTCATCTCCCCATAGAAACTAGCATGCCAGATACCCTGGTATGTATGTATGTATAGGAAGAGTATGGAGACCATTTGATCACCCTTTGGACCAAACCCATAAACAAGGAGACCATGCTTTTGTACAGCACTTGATCCCCTTTGACTTCTCACAATTTAAACATCATAAAAACTTCAACCTTATTCTGCACACTAAGATTTATGAGGCAATCAGCCAGGTGTGACCCGCGCTCTACTTTTACTCCATTCTCACTACTCCATCACAGAGAAGACGTCCCTGGATATAACTAGGGTTCACGTTCTAAGCTGCCATTATATCGCCATCTACCTTACATAGTGTGCTGTGCCAGAATTTTTTTTTGAGATCCTGGCAACTTACTTGGCTGCTTGTGCTTCTTGTGCTCCATTATGGTGGAGTTGGAGTTGTGATAAAATGGACCAACTTTGACTCCACAAATATATAATAAAATACAAAAAAATGACATTTCCTTTAAATTTCTGTTCATGAACAAAGGATTTAGGCCAGGGTTGAATAACACACATTTGACAGTATTCATGAATTCCAACATTACTAAACTTTTTTTCAATGTATAACAAACTGTTGTTTCTTATGTTCTATATACACATATACTACATAACTAACTGAGCTTTAAACTCATCAGACCTTCTTAGTTCTTATACCAATCTGTTTTATTCATCAATTTTGTGATAATTAGCATAATAAAATGTCTTAAATCATGTGTGCCACATTTATCATGGGTTTTTGGATACTTTTATGACTTGTATTAAAAAGAAATGTGGCATCAGAAAGGAGCCTAGGAAAGTGCTTGGAGTCAAATATTACGCAAATATGGAAATACAAATGCCACTAACATACAGCAAGTCACATACAGCATTCAATGGGGGTCATTTATCTTTTCCTTCCGTTGGTGTTTTTGCGCCTTTCTAATAAGGCACCTAAAAAACTCTGCATTTGACAAGGAGCCAACACGACAAAAACAAATTAAGTGCAAAAAATAGAGTCACAACAGGCGCAGAGAGCACCGAGAAGGGGGAAAAAAGATAAATTACCCCCAATGTATCTTTCTTCTCCCGATCTGGATTCAGTAGTCCCCCTACACTCTCAACCATTAAATATAGATGCCAGCAACCTGGACACACACCTAAAAACTAGTTTTGGTAAAGGCGTGTAGCACAAAATCACCAAATTTTCTTAATGGAAAACCGTCAAAGGGACTAGGATAAGGGTGAGTAAAACAAGAAAACATAATTTCCTCACCATGTCTCCCGTTTCGTACATAGCACAGTCTTAGCACAAGTTCCAAAGAATGGCCTCCTAGGACCACGGAACAACACAGGAAGTGAAGTCTTAAAAAACCGATGTGACGTTGTGTGCCCGAGGAGGGGGCCCCGTGATCCTTGTTGAACTTTGGGAAAGCAGAATTAGCAGAGCAACATGGGAAACAGGAGGAAGATTGGGGTAAATACAGTGTGCTTTTTCTGTTTCTTTATCCTGCATCCCAATGTATGTTCCATATATTCCATATTGATTTGTTACAATATTCAATATGTCTAATTTTGATTTATTCAGCACTAAGGAATATGTTGCTACTATACAAATTTAATATGATTACACTTTTGATGTAAATTTTAATTTACAAATACTTAAAGTACAAAAGGACAAACCCATTCGCTAGGAGAGTCCTGGCAGTCTACTTGGTATTACAAGTACAGGGAATGGTTACACAAGGAAGGTTATGATGCAACAGTTTTGAATGGTGCAACGTATATGTTCCCCATTGACCCCTAGCACAAAAAACAAAATAAAAATCCAAGCAGTTGTCCTTAAAAAAAAGTTATTTTTTATCTTGGCAAATAACAAAAGCAACTGACATAATGTAGCAAGCAGGTCTATTTCCTGCACTGCAGGTCTGATGACACAGAGAGCTCTGGAGAATCAGCCGCCAGAGAGTAAAGGTACAAAAATATTGTCTCAAATAGCAGGTCCAAAACCCCAGAGGTGATTAAACCAGATGGTTCTATTTTAGAAAAGCGCCACTTATGAGACATGTAGGAACATTCAAGCATTGCCCACCCATGGCACCGCAGGACAACTAAGGACGAGACATGTACAAATTTCTGTGCCTTGAATCCCCCTGTGTTACCAATGATCCCTGTGTAACTGTATTAGTGACTTGTAGAACAAGTTATTCTATTCCAATTTTCAGCCCAGTAGCTACAAGAAGCGTTCAGCGCCATTTCAAAGTTGAGATGGTTTCTGAAAGGCAGGAGTCATCTTGATTCAGTAATAGGAGCCATTAAAGCTCTCCGGCTGTATATATTCTTACTGTTGCTGATCTAGGTTAACTTTTATGAGGGTATTATATTAGAGGAGATGTAGCGGCTACAGCACTATGAGCAGCATAATTATGATACTACAGATAATAACCTCCGTAATAATGAAACGACACACCACATCTATTATTTCAGCATTTTACTGCTCTGCACATCCTCTTCACTTCCAACTCTATATCATTGCAAGCTGTCACAATATATATAATTTTAATGCTAGAATATAAAATATTCAAGTGGTGAAGTGATTTCATGCTTTCGGAAACAATTTCTGTGCCATCACAATTTTAGATATGTCACGCAATATACAGCTGGGCAGGTTTTACCAAACCTTTGTCATAATAAGTGCAAAATGTAGGAAGAAAGCGCATAATATAATGCAGTGCTTAACTTATGGATATACAGACAGTCCTCTGGTTATGTACAAGATAGGCTCTTTTGGTTTGTCCTGAAGTTGAATTTGTATGTAAGTCAGAGCTGTATATTTTATAATTGTAACTCCTGACATTTTTTTTGCCTTTTTGACAATTGGATTTTTAAATTTTGTGCTGTCATGGGACCAAGGATTATCAATAAAGCTTCATTACAGACACTTTACAGCTGATCATTGCAGCCTGGGACTATAGTAAAGCATCCAAAGAGCTTCACCAGAGGTCACAGTGGGCAGAGAAGTCCGTCTGTAACTAGGGGTTATCTGTAAATCAGTGTCCTTAAGTCGAGGACTGCCTGTACATGTGACAAGGTTAAATTGCCACTTTATCATGGACCAAAAGTGATTTAAAATTGAATGGCTACTTATTGGGAGATCAGCCGCCTTGGAAATTGTCCCAAGAACTTCTCCTTAAATATGACACAATGGGGCGAATGTATGATTGTAGATAAGCAGTTTTCTGGCATACAAAAGTCTCATAGTCATAGCTAACAATTTGTGTCAAATTTGCAACTTTTATGCCAGATTTATGAACTGAATCCAGATGTACAAGTCAGATTTATGAGGTTCAACTCAAAAAGCAAATTTAGGAGCACATTTACTCCATTCTAGAGTAGGAAATACTTTGTGATTTTTTGCGAATTTTCATTAAAAAGTCTCAAATCCAATGAAGCCATTAACACCTCATGTGCTACATATATCAAGCTGTCTCAGCCACTGTGATAAATCTGAGACACTCTAAAAGACTGTTTCAGAATCATGTGTAATATTCTAAGACAATTGTTATTGATGTCAGAAATCTCTAGGTAGTGCAAAAGTGCCCAAATCATTTCATCTTATATTTACATAATATACATTTTGGATTCCCCCGTGGATATAACCTATTGGCCGGTTTGAGATCGGTGTGGCTCCCCCTGCTCACCATGCCCATCTTTGTAGGAAAACATCAGCAGCACCACAAATCAGAGCAGGAGCAGGACCTGTTCTATAATTTGTGGCACGGACATTGCGGACACCAAGCATCACTGCATCATGACCTTGCACAATAGGAAACAATGAGGGCAGTGAATTAGCTGCCAATTTTGAAAGTAGCTCATGGCCCCTAAAACAGCCTTGTGTGGGCCTCCTGTCTGTGATCCCTCACTTGATACCAATATGCAGGTAACTCTGCAGACCCATGCAACATGGACTAGGTCTATAAAGATGGTGGCTAATGACAGAACATGCACCAGATAAGCTTTCACTCCCATTGCTACATCTGACCATGTTATTGCTCTGTGATATCTTATTTTGTTTGTATCTGTACCCCATGATCTGTAGAATTCCTTGGAATTTGATGTTGCTATATAAAGAAAGATTTATTTATTCTATTTATTTATGTGAAAATCGGCAAGTCAACCTAAAGCCGTTATCCATAACTCTATCACCAAACGTTTAACCCTATAAGATAACATTTGTGGAAACGTATGACACACTGAGACAAACTATAAAGCCAAGACAATTTTAAGTAAATCCTCCATTGTCGGTGAGGGCCTTGTATTTAAAGATCGAAGTAGTGCAATATAAGGTACAGCATATTTTTGTAAGTACTTACCGTCTGTTAAAAATCTTTCTGGCTTTAGTTGCTAATGTAAAATCCAGAACTTTTACCTAGTGAAATCTAGTGCTGTATTTGGGCCTTGCTAATACGTACAAATCACCTAGGTTTCAGATCTTGGAAACTTTACATTTAAGGTTGTCAATCAGTTTTGTCAGAACAGAGGATGACGATTCAGTAGTCACCTTGCGGTGGCAGCCCCTAATGGTACTGTCAATTGTCAATCAATTTTATCACAATGAGACCCCTTACACACTTCTGAGTATGAGGTGTCCAATCCGCATCACAACCACAGTGTGTACTGGCTAGAACATCCAGCCTGAGTTCAATTCCGATTGTTCAGTGTTCGGCCCAGACTTTACAGCCATCACTTTTGCAAGTGTCTAAGGGTCCTATGGAGGCATATTCATTGCATTCTTCATAGCAGCAGAGTTACATTTCTAAAATCCTATTTATGAATATAACATATGTAAAATTAAATTCGGCCACTTAGGTGATCCATCTTTGTAGTATTACAGTGACATTGTATAATCTGTATCAGTCTACTTTATTTCCAGATTTCAGCAGAAAAGTAATTCCATTCTGGTGTTGCATCTAGTAAACCCGCTAATTATAGGATTGCTGCTTTTTCTCTCTAGCAAGTGAAATTGCTTTGTTTAATCTTTGGTGAAATATTTAGTATTTTTCTAACAATAAGAAATACACAAATATTTATAATCCTAACAGTTCAAAACATTCCAAACAAATCTATAACCAAACTATATTACAACGGAGTTGGAGTGACTTTTGGGGTACATTCATACATATTGCAAATCAAGCAAATATTTCTGTGAAAGATATAATATAGAAATCAAGTAGTTTTCTGGTAGATATGGTGCCCTGTAATTTATCGTAAATCTGCACTAGGATTATTTCCATTAACTGGATTAGCTAATCTATGCTGTTCATATGCACAAAGTTTTATATGTGAAATAAGAATTCTACTTTCATGTCATTTAAGTTGCAAAAAAAACCCCTTAACATGTATTGGATGTGGATAGTTGATGGTATTGAGGTGCATTTCACATTTGGTGTCAACATCTACATAGAGTATAACAGCACATTACTTCAGGAAGATGTAAAATTTGAATTTGCTCAAATCCATCTTACACCTAATTGAGAGAAATCTATACATAAGGCTGTATTCACACAACCATCGGGGGCACACATGTACATCCCCATAGAAAGCAATGGGAGCACGGAGCAATGCTGTGCAGCACATGTACGCCACTGTACTGCTCTGTACACAGGGAAAAGATAGGACATGTCCTATCTTTCCCCAATTTACCGCGCCGTGCGCCATGCATTGCTGTGGAGAGGGGAGGGGTCACTGGCCCGGTGGCATACGGTGAATGGCCCGGTGAATGTAGCCTAAGCCAAACATAGCCAACAGATATCCACAGAAAGGCTATAAGGTTCTCTACAGAAGTAACTGGTGTCCTCCAGACATTGTTGCCTTTGTTTTATGTGAAGTTATCGCCTGATTAGGGTATAAGCTTACATATCTCTGGGGAGTGCCCAACCAAAAAGACATTTGCCTGGCTGACCTGTGCCTTCACACTCCAGTAAAGTGAGCATATTCAATAATTTTATGCCCTTTTTTGTAATAACAGTTAACATGACCATAGTCGAGGATTGACTAAGTAATGGATCTCTTGATGTACATTGAATGATAATTTGACCTCCAAAAGTCTCCAAAATGAATTTCTGCTCTGTTGATTCCATTGGTATGCCATTGATCATCTTACCTTCCACCAGATACCATAATTGGTTGGATACATTGGCCATACAGCATTTAAAAAACATATAGCCCACCAAATATAACTGTGAAGATAAGAAAGGAGTGTTAGCCCTGCATTTCCCACAATCCCTGACACTGGCTTCTTGCCGACTGCAGGAGACAAATGGGTGGCGGTCCATACCCTGGCTATGTGCACAGAACAGTAGGAAACACGAACAAAGAAAGGCAACAAGGTGAAGTCAGAAAGGAGCCAAGAAGATCTTAACAGGCACTGGTATATGGGTTAAGCAGCAATATATGGTGTGACTGGACACCATAACAGAAGCTGATTGGTGCAGCGCCTAAGCACTCTCATAGGCCTGTACGCACACACATTCCGAGATGAATTCTCAATCATCCATCCTCTGCAGAGCATTACACCCTGGTATGGTGCTCAGCCAAGGGAACTTAATCTGCAGGGATAGCTTATGCAACAATTCTGACTGAAACATTTCAAACTCCAAACCAAACATTATCCCAATAAACCATCAATCAGGTGTGTCTCGTCCTGAGTACTGAGGACCTCTCTGACTACTCTCTTGTCCTGTCGCCTTAAGTCCTTGTCATCTCTCCCTTTTCAGTATGTTCAGCCAGAGGAAATTTGTGTAATATGCAAAAAAACGCATGGAGCTTCAGTCCAAGTACATGGTACATGGGATAGGAAATGTCTGTTCAAAGTGGACAACCCATTTCAGCAAGTCAATGCAAAACATAAATCCCTGTTTAGAATTGCACAATATAGAAACAATGAAAAACATCTAAAAGTGTATTAAAACACTAACCTGGCTGTGCTGTGGAGCCCACGGTTGGAGAAGACATCCCGAGCAAATTTATAAAAGATCAAATCCAAGATCTTGTAGTGGCAGCGAAGGTTTCGATGATCAGTAATTGAAGTAAAAGTTCTGTAAGCCAAAAAGACAAAATAATGTCAACTATCTTTTTTATACTTATACTTTTTATGCTTCTTTGTTAAAATTCTGAGTTCATCGCCAGAAGCCACAAATCATGTGACCCCAGGGGATCAATACTCAGGACGTCCCATGTCCTGCTAGTACTAGCTTCCTGCAGATGGAGGGAACTGTCTCAATCATAACCACTTCCTATCACTGGTTGGAGGTTGTGTGGATACATCTGCACATCCCTCCAACCACTGACATGGGAAAGGTTATGGTAGAGGGGACATGCAGACAATAATTTCTGCACAGCCCCCTCCATCCACCAGTAACCAGCAGGACATGAAACATCATGTGACCTTCAGTTCCCAGCGACATATGTATAATATGGGTGACCCTACTAGGGTCATTTACTTACCCTGTTTGAGATCAGTGGCCAATCCCCCTGAAACAAATGATAGTGTACAAACGTACATGACTTGAATATGGTTTGATATACTGATCATAAACTTGTTTATGAAAATGTAGATTATAATCCAAGTAGGGATGGAACTCCCTTGTGTAAGACTTTGATGATAATTCACTAATGCACCGGGTTCTTTGCAATATGTATCTCTATAATGGAGAAGCACTTTACAAAAGGAGTCTGTAAATGAAAGGCAGACAGGAAGCGCAGACTGGATGGAAACGAAAGACAAGTAGCTTCACTTTGTTTTAGAAATGGTGACATTACATGGGGGGAACGTTAAGATGATGTTTGTGTACAGTGTTACCCGACCAATATGCAGGTAATTTAACCCATTACCGCATTTGGACGTCCCTCAATGTCCTGATGCAATAGGGGGAGTATGAAGTGGGCTCACGGACCAGAACCGATGGTGTTAACCATGTAAATCCTGATGCCAAAGGTGCCAATAAGTGCACTCAACGGGTTTGCAATTATTACTACTGGTTTCTTCATGCTGCAGCATTGTGGAACTTTAAAGAACTTTTTCCAGCGTCTCTATGAAGATGCAGTTAAATATAAGAATGGGGGATTCACAACATGTGTGTGCTGTGCTTTCTACTCCTGGGTCCATGTCTTTAAGCCGCTAGTCCCTTTTTGTCTGCTAAGAACACTGCTTACCTGGTTTAGGCTGTCAGGTCGGTGACCATGTAGGAAAGTGTATATTGAGATATGGTTGTGAATATGAGTGTATACATTTGGTCTGTGTGTGTTTTAGAAGAATGCTTTTATATGTATATACACAAGGCTTGGCCGATCGCACATTCATTTCAAGTGAAACACAAGCAATCAGTGCACCGCGTCTTTTGCATGTTGCTCCATACTGATCGCAGGCCTATCACTTGCATTTGTGAATGGGCCAAGCCTCCCCTTCCTCTGTTGGTTTGCATTTAAAAATCCAACTGGAACGTGTGAACGCAGCCTTGGCTCTTCACTAGCCAAAAGATGTGTCTCACACAAGGCTACTAGGGCTTCTTACTATGATGGGTGATGGGGGGCGGCATTTCATATTTTGCCTCAGGCAGAAAAAAAGGCTTCAATCGACTGTAGGGTGGCAAGCAAAAAAATTATGTATAACGAAAAAGTCCAGAGGCGTTAAGGGGTTAACTACAATCCATTATCAGAGCACATTTGAAGCAAAGAACTGCAACCTGATATGAGCTCTTCAGTGCAACCCAACGACTTCTCAGTGAGTTAATGGTGAGCTTATAACAACGCTAAAACATAATGATGAAGTGACACTCGCTGAAACGCGTTGGATTATTTTGTACATTGATAACACGTAATTGCCAGGTACCACTGTTTTTATTAAAGACAGAGAGGGATGTTACTTATCTGTACGAGAGTATACAGTAATCCATCATTGTAAACCTTGTAATCCATCATTCAGTGCTAAATTAATGGTGAGCTTGTGCTGATACACAGAAGCCAACCTAAATATACAGAGCTGCTAAACTGGGACTGAAAATGATAAAAAATTAGGAAAGTTTATGGAAGAATTGTATTTTATGGGATTTTTTTTTTGTATTTATTAATTACATAAAAATGGGCTTCTTCGCAGAAAGGGAAATCTATTAGCCTGTTAACATTTCCTATCTGGTCAACACAGACCAATGGATTTTTCCATTCATTTCTGAAGACAATGGTTGATGGAAATATATCCCCCTTGAACTTAATATTTAATATACTGGTGTTTTAATGGATGGATAATCTAGATGGAATCCCATGAGGACAACTTCCTAGCAGAAAGCTACTTTTACCATATTTCATGAATAGACAGTAAGTAACAATCTGGGGAAGATTTAAGACACTCCGTAAAAGAAAAGCTCTCTGCTGCACATAACAACTGATCATGTAGTTTTACATTTCTACGTTAGAACAAAAGCCCTGAATTGCGTCAAATTAATATAAGTATAAGTATTGCACCAAAGTAATATATAGATTGGAGTGACATTTACTGTGACATTAAAGTAGATAGATAATGTTTGTAGTACTTTTTTCATCTATTTTCGGTAATCCCATAAACATTCGAGAAGGGTGGCCACACGTTCATAGCAAACTCTGAAATTTGGTTGAACTATTCAGCAGACCTCCCCCCCTTCTCATGATAAGTGTTGGTCCAGGAGGATATTTCATAAGATCCTGTAGACATTTTCCCTATTCTCCTGAATATCCAACCATCAGTTAACAGAAAATACCATTAAGCAACATCTAAATGGTTAAACCGTGCAGGGTATAGCCATTTTGGGAAGGATTGTCGCTCCCTGATGACTTCTCTAGCGACTTTTAAACAGTTAACACCTGCCAAGGGAGTAACTATAGAACTAGCAGCCATATTATCTTCTATGGGGCCCACAATGTCAGGAGGCCCACAGCATCTAAGGCAGTGGTGGCGAAACTATGGCACGGGTGCCAGAGGTGGCACTCAGAGGCATTTCTGTGGGCACTCAGGACAGATTTCACCAAACAGGACCAATTCTTCCTGCTGTCCCAGGCAACTTAAAAGATGCTGCTCTCAGCGCTACTTTAAAGCAACACTTCATTGACTATTTGGAACTGCAGGTAAAATTAGAAGGTGTGGACTGCACTGCAATATCTTTGCAGGTCCTCCTGCTGGACCCACCGTTCTTCCGGTACAGACAGAGACCCTGGAGAGAAGAAACTATGATGGTCTGAATTTGCCCTCCTTCTTTCAAGTGTATTGGTGGATTCAGGGAGCCGATACGATTGAAATATTTGGAAGAACAGGTAGCAATAAGTTACTGCTTAAAATGCCATGTTGGCACTTAATGGTAAATAAGTGGATTTTGGTTGTAGTTTGGGCACTCGGTCTCTAAAAGGTTCACCATCACTGATCTAGGGTATTTAGTGTGTTAGGTGTGAATATGCTGTATGTGTGAATGGTGTGTATATACTGTATTTATATGTGTGTGTATATATGCTGTCTGTCTGTATATGGAATTATATGTATGTGTATATTTGATGTATGTGATGTGGATATGCTGTATGTATGTCTATATGATGTGTATAGACTGTGGGATTGTAACTCAAATGTATTAGTATAGAAATATGTATTTATTTATGGGGGAAGGGGGGCTCCAATCATAAATCTGCCATGGGACCTCTGACACCTGCGATCGGTCCTGGCACTAATGGAGGGTTGGGGTTCGGTATCCAAATCTGGACTGGAACAGGGATTTAAAATCCCAAATTTTAACAGGTCAGCTCATCACTAATTAAGACATAAAGGGGGGCATCTATTATTATCGCCTTTCAAATGGAACACTGGCAGAAATGTTTTTTCGCCCCTTGCTGCTCCTTTGGTGCCTTATTTATGAAGTGTTGGCTCAACAATTTGTGGGGTTTTTCCCCATTTTTTAGATCAAAATTGTGTCGCCGCTTGTGAATCCAACACTTTTCTACCAATTCTATTTTTCCGACTCATTTTGTGGCGCACAATTACTGCAGCTAAAAGCTGATCTAGCGGGTTTGATTTCACCTTCATGAATGGGGGGACAGTTCTTTTCTTTTTGGTATGTGCACCAAATCATTAATCCCTTGTGCCACACACTTATTTCACACTGAAAAATATAGCATGTTTCCAGCCCACCCGGCTCCAAATTAATAAATTCCCTTCCAAGATGTTTAATCATCTAAATATCTATAACCATATAAATAGATCTCTAGATCTATAACCATATAAATAAAATCCACAATATAGCAGATGACTCTGTGTCACATAAGTTATGTACTTTCTATATAAAGCTGGATGGAAATACATTCAGAAAAGGTAACTTATACTTTCCAAAGATGTTGCTGTCAAAACCTTTACTTATAAATAGTCGTATTCTCTCTGGGCAGTGGCTGTGCATGAATAATTCTAGGCAATGAAGTTTATGAATATTATATCCATATTTCTTTCTGATCCCATCATCAAGGTCAACACACTTTCCTGCATTCTGGATTGCATGTCTAATTTATCTCTCAGGGAATATCACAATTCGCTTCTTATTTTTAGAAACATCTACAAAGATAAAAATCTCAAAACTTTATGAATTATGCACCACTTTGTATCCTCTCGTGACTGAGTAATAAGCGAAGTGACACGAATCAATAATCTATGCACCTAAAACTGTGACAACGGCAGGAAGCTCCTTCGTTAGCATGTAAATGCTTTCTATGGACTTTCATGTCTGTCATTTTAGCCAGATTAGGATGTAGGGGTCCCAATCCAACCTCAGGTATCAGAACTTTACCAAACTCCAATTGCTATCACATAAGTAATAAATAACTATATAAACTGCTACGTTGACATGTAGAAGGAGAACAATGGGGCTCATTTACTAAGGGTCCGTAGAGCGCATTTTCTTTGGGTTGCCCAACGATTTCCGTTTTGCGCCGAATTGTCCCGGGATTTTGGCATACACGATCGGATTTTGGCGCATGGGTGCAGGCTTCGGGCGATCGTGGGCGTGGCCGTTGGACAACCCGACAGATTTGCGCATGATTCAACATTTAGAATTGTGTCGCAAGACACACACTTACATGCACTGGGAAGAAGAAGGTGAACTCTGGCGGTCCTCAGCGCAGAAGCGACACATGCAGGAAATTGGATGCACACGGCCTTAGTGAATCGCTGCAGACCCGAATCCTTGTCGGACAACACACCACGGGATCACGACAGGACCGGATAAGTAAATCTGCCCCATTGTTTTTATCTTTTGAATTTTAGGCTCCGTGTCTCTCCACTGACTACAGTTCTGAACATGAAACAATTATCTAGCTGTCTCACACATAAATTTGCCTTGCAACTATTTAGCATATGCTTAGAATTGCAGATTCTTGTCATGTAACTGTATTGTTATTGTTGCTTATAAGAATCAATTTTTATTTTTTAAAATGTTGTTAATATTTTGTAAATCCACCTTTGCCTGAATCCTTCTAGACATGCTCTTGGTAATATTCATGCATGTCTCCCAGGTGTCTTCTACATGTTCCAAATGTTGGTGCATACTGGTCAGCTCACTTCGACTTTACACACATATATTCGATTAGGTTGAGGTCTGGGGACCTTGGGGGCCAATCAAGCAATTATTCTTCATTGTTATTGAACTATTTCTTTGCCAATCTCAACATATGCTATGGGTTGTTGCTGGAACGCTGGCATCCTTTTCATACCCAAAGTACTTGAGTGTAGAATGGGGCATTTCTTTACTGGGGGACTCTGTGACCAATGCCCAAGAAGTTTTCCCAGTTAATTGTGGTAAAATTAGGCATTTCGGCTTTTAATCGGGTCGGCTTATACTCGAGTATATAAGGTATGTATGTAACTTATGTTAACTTTAAAATTAATTGTATATGTATAGCCTGAAGAAGAAAGAAGGAACAGCACTTTACAATTCACTCGGAGTTCGTGTGTGAACAGGTCTTGAATACTCAGTGTTCCATGTGGTCTCAGACATGTGTCTACACAATTCCGGGATCCTTGTCTCCAGTGGAACATGGACAGTGAAAATCAGTTGCTGTACACATATTATTCAGTGCTCATATACCCAACGTTATCAGTTGAGTCCTGAATTATGCTCTAATCATTACATCTGTCTTTACGGTTTTACAGGAGGCTTGCACTCTGTTTTTGTCTATCTTGCCTCTCTACTATTCTGCCTTTTGCGGGGGCTTGAGATCACTTCTCAGCTCCCTATCCCAGGTCCTTTTGGTAACTGTAAAATTAAGCAAGTAAGCAATAGCAAGGACATGGTGCTTAAATGGTCATCTGTTATCTCACTATCATGAAGCGCACAACCCACCTTCATTGCCATATTTGTCACCCCCAGAACTGGCAGATCTTGTAATAATTTTCCTAGATGTACACCTCTTGGCTTTATAGTGGATGGATGCACTTAATTTCATATTCTTCCAACTATCATGGTACTCACTCACATGTTGAAGTTTGGCAATTTTCTTGGCTGCATGATAACTTTGGATAAGCTAGATGAGGCTATTTCTATTTTTTAGGGAAATCTTCTTCATGGCTTCTTCTTGATTCAAACCATTGACTTTTCACTTGGAAATGAACCTAATGACACACTGAGCTATGTTGGACTGCATATTTATCTATTACTTTTATTCTACACATTATTATAAAGGTGCAATGTACATTTGGAATTTTGTTTTTTGTGGGACTGGATTTCGAGGAGATACTTGGACAGTAGAAATATCCACCTATATCCTGCATTTGTCCCACTGCTCTATTCACATGGGCCATTCTGGACCCCGATTTTCGTTGTTGCTCATAGTCCGGCCCCAGCAATCATACACATAAATCTGGTGTTGAACTGGCCCAATAGAGTGACAAAGGATCCTCCAGTAATCCCAGGCTCTAACCTAATTATGGTACCCTGAAAGGCAGAAAAAGACAACCAAATATGGAGACTACTAGGGCCTATTTCGTAGCGTTTTATGAAGGGTGGGCCAAAAGAAACTCAAGTGCAACATTGGGCAAATTATTGGGTCATAAAATACCATATTAGTCTAGGTGTAGTTCCAGATGGCTGAAAGTTCTAAAGTCACCAAGTTCCAAATTCAACTACTTTACACAGTGCACAGTACCACCAGATTGTTATTTACTGCAATCATGTAATAACCACTTCATCCGAAACCGAGCTTGCTGTCTGAACATGAAATATTCATAACAAATGTAATAATTTAATCTCCCCAAACCAGTATAAATCACAGTACTCCCAGACACGGAGGCCTAGTATTGACAGTCATCTATAAATGAAAGCTTTTCAGAACAGATGGCTGCAGTTATAATGTGATATATAATGGCACATTCACAAACACTGCATCCGTTCAATCGCTCTTTAATATTATATATTGTTTTTGTGAAAAGAATTATTGTATTCCATTAGTTACAAAATGACAAGATATTCATGCTGCATTTGTATTTAATGTGCTCACAGAAGAAAGAAGCAGATTACTACCTCCAATATGTATGCAAAGGAAACAAAGACATCGCTGGGCAGATTTGCAACTGCTTAAAAGGAAATTCCACTAGTTTGCAAGAAGCAGTACAGAAAAGGTTGATGATGTCTCCCATTTAAGGAATTGGTAGAACTCCCTAGTCCTAGGATAATAATAATCTTTATTTATATAGCGCCATCATATTCCATAGTATTTTACAAATCATAGGGAACATATACAAATATAATAAGACATTACACAGAACAAACAGTCATATGGAACAATAGGAGTGAGGACCCTGCTCACAAGAGCTTACAGTCTATAAGGATGAGGGGTGGACACAAGAGCTTACAGTCTATGAGAATGAGGTGTGGACACAAGAGCTTACAGTCTATGAGGATGAGGGGGTGACACGAGAGCTTACAGTCTATGAGGATGAGGGGGGTGACACAATAGCTTACAGTCTATGAGGATGAGGGATGACACAAGAGCTTACAGTCTGTGAGGATGAGGGGGTGACACAAGAGTTTACAGTCTGTGAGGATGAGGGGGTGACACAAGAGCTTACAGTCTATGAGGATGAGGGGGTGACACGAGAGCTTACAGTCTATGAGGATGAGGGGGGTGACACAATAGCTTACAGTCTATGAGGATGAGGGATGACACAAGAGCTTACAGTCTGTGAGGATGAGGGGGTGACACAAGAGTTTACAGTCTGTGAGGATGAGGGGGGGACACACGAGCATCAAGGAAGCTTTTGTTATTATGTCCCCCTTGCTAGTGTAATAGCCCAATCTTAGTAGTACTCCACTTACATAGACAGTGTAGATTTCAGTCTCCATCATGCTCTGATCTAATGAGACCTCCGATGAGTTCTCTAGGACAAAACAAGTCAGGACATGTGGAATAAAAGGATTGTAAGGGCAGAAGTCATTTCTTGGGGTTAGTTACGAACCCTAGGGAATTCAAGAGGCAATATTTACCTACCCACTGATGCAACATTTTGGGACGTCTGCCACTAACCTCCTATTCTCCATTGTGACATGGAATGTTTACTGGTCTCCGAATATTAAGCCTAGTACAGGCAGTCCCCAGGTTACATACAAGATAGGTTCTGTAGGTTGAATTTGTATGTAAGTCAGAACTGTATACTTTATAATTGTAACTCCAGTCAAAATTTTTTTTGGTCTCTATGGCTTTTAGATTTTAAAAAATTTGGGTTGTCATAAGGTTAACAATAAAGCTTAATTGCAGACACCTTTGATAACTTTTATAACTGTTTATAGTAGCTTAAGGCTAAAGTTAAGGAAATTACCAAAATCCAGTGGTCGGTTTGTATCTAGGGGTCGTCTGTAAGTCGGGTGTTCTTAAGAAGGGGACCGCTTGTATATTACTAGTTGTAAATTGTCATTAGAGAGGTTGGTGAGACCTATGGATGCGGTATCTTTTTAATAGTTTTATCTTTAACTGATAATATTAAAGGTTATGTTTTATGAATTCTGAACATCCTGCTGTATCGTCTAACATGGAGGACACCAGAAAAAAATTGAACTTAAAGATTTATACATTTCCAAATATTTTCATTAGGGTTACGTTAGAGTTAACATCTAGGTTCGGTAAAATATACGATGAATAAGATGAATATAAAGGAAACAAAATAGGACCTTTGAATTAAAAAGAGAAATCCATCTTTTAGAAGACAGAGAGGATTTTATATCAATCTCCAAAACAATTGGAGCAAAATCAGTGAATGATCTGGAATGATTTGCTCATCTCTAGCTATAATAATATTTATAAATTACTATGTATACAAAATGTTGTAAGTAGCGACAGTCAAGGTTAATAAAAGTGGCATGAAGGGGGAACACAGATTTCCTAAAAATCTACACCAAATCATAAATAAAACCCATCTTTGTGTACCTATTTCTATTAATATGTTGTATAGTTGTGTAGGATATTTGGGATGCTCTTGTTGTTACTTTCTACCAGCTGCTCCTCTCTCCATAATGCAGTCCAAGCAACCTAGTTTTATTTGATGAGTCAAATAGGATGATACAGCTGTTCTGTAATGGGTCACGACTTCAGTTTTCTTTATTTCAGCATACTAAAAATGTACCGTATTTCTTAAAAAGGAGCAAGATTAATGTAATAAAGTTTAAGCCACATATGAGTCAACATAAAAAGTAATGATGGTGCAAATAAATGTCATTTACTGGGTTTTGTTGCTCTTGTTTTTGTTCTCGTATAAAAGGCGCCTGTAATATTTTTTTCATGACTCATATTTTATTTTAATACGCTGCTGAGTTGAAAAAAGGCTCCCTGTGATACATGTCAGTAATAATAACGAGACACTCAATATATACTTTTATAATAACACAATAACAGAGGTGCAGCAGGTTACAGTGGGAATATTATCTTGTCAGTGGCTCATTAGTATTTCATTGTCTCTATCAAACTTTTAACTTAGTTCATTTAACATATCATAATGTCAAGGGGTAATTACAAGACGTATGGGGAGGGTGTTCAAGAGAGGTTAATTTATACTATATAAGTTAAAACTTTACAATTTCTCATTTTCTTAAAATATTTCTCATTGATTTTTCTTTATATGGCATTAATGTATTCTACACAACTGCAAATATTACTTTTCACAGCAATCCCTGTCCCATTGGATATGGAATGGAAATCCCCAAATTGAAGAGTTATATGTTAATCAACATGTGCCTAAGTGGCTGTGCTTAGCAACACTCCGCACTCTATGTTCCCTCTTAAACATGAAACTGAATAGGACTGAAGAATAACAAAAGACACCTTGTTACCACTTTGTTCTACTGACTAGTTTGTTATTTAAAAGATAAAGACTGCTTGTCAAGGCAAATAAAGAGTTACATGCCCTTAGCTAGCCTCCAACCTCTGTCCCTGCCTAATTGCCTATTCTTTGCTAACACATTGGGGACAACTGAATGACAGTCCCTACGCCAAATAAGGGCTCAGAAAAGAAGACAAATGAATAGACTGATAAACAGACAGATAGACATACACAAGCACAGTCAGAATAATTGAGTCAAAACCAATATGGCGATGAGGTACAGAATCGGGAGACAAGCAGTAGTCTAAAAACTAAGCAAGGGTCAAAATATAGCAATATCAGAAAAGAGAAAGTGTAACCACCCCTGAGTGAAATAGGGTTTAAGTATTTATGGAGTTCCTAGATGCCATTCATTGGATCAGCTGTCCAACTATCAAGCCACACCTCAATACCATATGAGAAAAAAAGGAGCCACTCAGTTCTCAAATATAAAATTAAATAGGATTTTTATTCAATTAACATATTCAAACAAAATTAATTACAATGGATGTTAATGGAAGAAATCCAATATTAATGGTCCGAGTTAGCTGCCCACCTCACTAACACAAAAGGGGTATATCCACCAAAAGGGTAACACCTAGCACAATTGATATCTTTAAGTAATCTCCAAAGTGCATATATATATATATATATATATATATATATATATATAGCTTAGAAGGATCAGGCAAGAGAAATTTGGCTGTGAAAAACAGATAATATTGTCCACTATTCTTGGATGATTTTTGCCTCTTTCATGTGCAGATAGCCTAAGTCTATAACAAAAATGTGCACAAGGTCACTTGTGTGAGCCCTGCCCCTTTTCCACTCATTCCATTGAGTCCGGCCCATTGTTTATAAAAATAGGGAAGAAAATTTAGCATTTTCATTATGATCTGTACCACTATATCTATATTTATGAGCAAAATCTTCTAAGTTAGTTTTTCTACCATGTTTTAGATAGTTGGGGGTTTTGACTCCTGGCACCCCCCACTGACTCAGCTTCTTTTGTGTAAATTCTGAGCTTTTGGCTGTATTGTACCAAAGAAAACGGAACTTTTCTTAGCTGTCTTCGAAGGTGCTATAACTTTGTCCACTCTCTTGATTCTAAATATAGAATAGATTTCAGCTGACAACCTCTGACAAGTATGTTCACATGTTTATATCTTTCAATCTAGAGTTGTCCATAAATCCTCCATAAGGCTCCCAGCATGCTCGTACAGAAACCTTATGAAAGAAGCTAAAGGGCTGCTGTGAGACTGCTCTCAACTGGGTAAAAGCTGCCGGATGACTCTCCGGGGAGTACATCCCTACTGACATCTAGGAAGGAATATTACAGATGAATCAGAAAAATCCCACCCCTTAATGTAACAAACATTTATTTAAAGGGGTTGTCCACTTTCAGCAAGTAATTGATATTGTTTGTTTAATGAAAATTTATACAGTTTTCCAATATACTTTATCAAATCCCTGCTGTTTTTTAGATCTCTGCTTGCTTTCATTCAACAGGAAGCTTTGTGAACAACAAAGCTTCCTGTGGAAAATAAGTAGGAAGACATCTAATAAAAACTGTATTGGTAAATTCTATAACTGTTTATTACTCGAACATGGGCTCCCAGGGCTATGGGCCCTGTCACAACCTAGTATGGACCTAAAACCACATCTGAACTGGTGGAGATTTCTGCTATAGCCACCGCCCCTCCCCCACCCCTACCTCTGACTGCACTGCTCCCCGCTCCAGCATACCAAAAGTGGCGTGCAGGCCGGGGAAACAGAGAAACTAACATGGATTGGTAGATATACAAGTCGTAATGCTATTTGCCATAGTGAATGCCCCCAGTATGCTCTCTGCACCGTTACTCTGTGTAATAGACCACTATGGGGGCTGTGATCTGGCCGAAATTTTTGTGCCCAGATTATGGACCACAATACAGTTGTGTGAATGGAGCCTAGTAAAACTGAAACCTGAGAACATGGTATAAATAACTTGTACATTTTTGCTGCACCAACAGACAACACAATAAAAAACCTAAAATGGATTTATTCCAGCTCCATTTATTTGGTAGCCCCCATTGGTCTTTATTTCATTTGTTACAACATAGGATCCCATCAGCTATCATTATCAATGCCAGGGAAATAAGAAAACTCCTTGAAGAGAATTTGCCATTAAAGGCCACCGCTGCTGGTGAGACTTAATATTATCAGCATGGCTATGAACTAAAACTTATAACTTTTATTAGGTATGCCTTAAAACAATCAAAGTCACAAATTATTAATTATAAAATCAACAATCCATACTATAGAAGCCACCTAGGCAACTATACTAGTCACCACAACTAGCCATTCATGTTCTACTGGGGAATCAGAGTGAAAAATACGCAAATAGCACTTCTGCCTTGCAGTGCTGAAGTCCTGGATTCAAGTACAACCCAGGTCAACATTTGCAAAGAGTTTGTGAATTCTCTCCATGTTTGCGTGGGTTCCTCCCACACTTATATTTAATAATTAAGTAATTAATTAACTGTTTTCCAGGATGGGAAAAGGACGTCTTTGCCTCTTGGCTACCTTGTAGGGAAACCCCCTTTAACAGCAAACATGACTTTATCAGAAGGCCTAATGAAATGGTGCAGAATAATAGCCCATTCAGTATATCTGTTCCTTATGGAATACTGGTTTGGCAGGAGATATACAGATATCATGAAGGTTGTATCACCTAATCGCTTCTGAAACTATGTGCAATATTTGTACCCCCTAGGTGGAAGCGACGGCAAAACGCGCGTCGGGGTCTGTGGAGGACAGATCACTCCTGGGTCTCTCCTGTACTGATATTCAGCCTGGTCTGTATTTTATGTAGTCGATCTAGCACTTTTGCCTTACATATGGCGTTGCACTGGTAATCACTTCAGCATTTTGCCTTCTGGTTATGGTGTATGTGCATTGTACGTTTTGTGATATATGCCTGCTTGGTTTTGTTTACAGCTTATTTTTGCACTAGCATTTTAATCTTACAAATGGTGATATATATTGTTCAGTAATTGTTTCATTAATTTGATTCTAGTGCCTTTCTATACTCTATGTACTGTACCCTTGTGCATATATTTGAGACCAGGATGAGTACTGTAGTATATGTCCAACACCATTTTTGCTTATTAATAGGAGTTTTTAGGTCCCAGTGATATTTGTATATATTTTCATGTGATAATAAAATTGATATCTTTGGATTAATCCTAAGTTTTGATCCACTTATTGTTGGTTTACGATAGCAGCATAGCCTTTCTGTCAGTATTTATCTATGTGCCATATTTGATCTTTTATGAACATAGGGGGAGATAGTTCTATCTCTGACTTTAGAGCCTCACTGCTCATCAGATTTAGCAGAATTACGCTTTCCCTTTAATAAATCTCTCAGCAGTGTTTTTTTTTTAAATAATCGCAAAAAGAGTAAAATAATTGCAGCAGCTTTTATGTAAGGAGGGGATTGAAGTGACATTGAAATTTTTTGTGCAAAATTCTAAACAATCACAAAGTTAAATCCACCATTACACAGTGTTACACACCCACAAACAATGATAAATTAATTGCCCTTGTAACAGTTGCAAGAATGACGTAAAAACATCTTTGCAATTAGATTATGAAAAAATCTTAAAAATACAACAGTGTGATTATATAGCACAGACCAGATTTGAAATAATAAATGTGGCCCATAGAGCTTGTACACACTTGGATCGCAAAACACCAGAAGAAAGAATTCTAAAGAGCCATCCGGAAGTAACACTACTCTAGTGATTAGCGAGGGCCTACTAGCGACAGACCATTGGCAAATATATCTGAGGTATAATTTGCCTTCAAGGAAATATGAAGACTTTTGCTATCTTCAAGCTAGACCAAGAAAACCAGTAGTCCCCTGTCCCCAAGACCAAGAAGACTAAGAATATTATCAAGACGATCCAGTAGAGAAATGAGGAGGTAACCAGAGTTGCAGCTTCAAGCCCTGAAACCTCCTCCAAACAGCAGCAGCCACTGAGGAATACCTGCCAGGAAGCCCTAAAGCCCCCAATCTACATGAGAGATACAGTGGTGCTGCAGTTACGGGATGTAAATGGAATGGTGCTGGACTCTGGATCTGGATTAGGAAGGATGGAAAAGTCCTAAAGTCCTGGCAAGAACACTTGACCAAAGTTATTCAACGGATTGCACTGTTGATCCTCAACTCAAGACCATTCATAAGCTCATCAGTGCTAAGGAACTGTTGTTCTAGGAACACTGCTGTTCCAGGAGTCACTGCTAGTATGGAAGAGACTGTAGGGACTAATGTGTCATGCAACAGACTTTTCAACAGACATGTGAAAAGGACCCCGGAACTGTGGTGAATGGTCATTTAAAGGGTTATTTATGCATTACCAAAACTTCAATGAAGAAACATATTTGCACCCATTGGGGGAGTGCCCATGTTTATAGGGTCTGTTGGATACCGTGGAACAGAAACTCAGAAACTCGAATACCATGACAATCCATTCAGTGCTTTATGGCCTGTTCCATACATACTGTTAGGGCCTTATAAAAGTCTTGAAGGAAGCTACCTGATATGCCAGGGAAGTCCTCACTTGAAACTGACTGACTTTGTCCATCCCGAAGAAAGACCATCCTGGCTGGTCCACAGTCTACTTAGGGACTATAACATCTGGGACAGAAGTAATAAACATGAAGAAGGAGGCTAAATCCCTCTCCATCACCTCTCCCCCTGTTGTGCCTGTCTGTCAATAAAGTTTTGGGTATGTTATCTCCCCTCCCTATACTTTCTTTCCCACTCCCATTCTAACCATCACAGCATTTGGTGTTATGTACAGTGTATGATAACCTGCACTCTGTATTGCACTGTAATGCTAGAAGCATTTCTTCATTCATTGTGTCTTTTGTGTCAGTTTGCGCTGGTTGCAGTACACACTGTATGTATGGTATTTTGGCATGATTTGCAATTGTCAGGATTCTGTTCCTTCTGAAATAGAAATACTGGTTTGGCTCTTATCCCGCATCATGTCAATAGGCTTTTTGAAAGTCATGCTTGATAGGGACTGCCTTACGTTGTAACCCAGAGGAAAATGTTTCTTTTCCCATCCTGGAAAATGTATTTGCATATTTTTGCCAGTTAATGTCAGCAGCCAGGAGAAGTGTCTGCTGGACAGCTCCCCTTTAGCGTCCTACCCATCCAACTTGACTTGCCACATACACCTCTGCAATCAGCTGATCAGCAAGGGTGTTAGGTGCCTTACCCTCACTGATCATTTATTTGTAACCTATCCTACAGATACTATAAGCCATTAATATATATAGTCTTCAAAACCCCTTTAATTGAGATGATAATTCTAGGGGAAGGGGGGTGATTAGAATTTTTAGGTTTTTTTATTATATTTTTTTTTTACTTTTTTAAATTTTTACTTTTACTATTTTTCAGACACCCTAGGGTACTTTAACCCTAGGTTGTCTGATTGATCCTACCATACCACCATACTACTGTGTAGTAGTATATGGGGATTTTCCTCCTCATTCACTACAATGTGCTGATAGCACATTGTAATGAGAGGGATAAAATGAAGACCTGAGGCTGTCATGGTGATGGATCGCTGCTCCCCGATGACGTCATGGGGAGATGGCAGCACCCATCGGTGCTAGCAGCGATCGCGGGTGTTACCGGTAAGTCTTTGCTGTGATATGCAGCAAATACTTGCCAGCAAAGGAGAGGGCTCAGCCCGTGAGCCCTCTCCATGTACCCACAGCCAACCCGTGACATGCTATTTTATAACGGGTCGTGAAAGGGTTAAAAAAAACAGAACGATGCCTACTTTGTGCTGCTCACCCTATTCTTTCCAAAGTTATGGCATTTTCTGTTCTGAAAATGTTTGACAAAATCTCACCAGAGGTTAAGTGGGTAGAGATTGATGTCTTGCGGTCTACACCCTTAAGCTCATGCCAGTAAGCTTGCCCACAGATCCCATGATGCCTTGTGTTCTCTTTCAAAGAAATTTACCTTTAAATATATTTAGTTTCCATCAAGTAAATCCAGTGAACAGCGAACAGTGCACATACAGGATGTATATGGTAACTAGACTGGCAGCTTCCATCACATGGAGGAGTAGGGAATATGTAATAAGCAAACCAGTTACATACAGTGTATAGCCTGTGCTGTGTAAGCACTAAGGGTTAATAGTTTATCTGCAAAATCCACATCTCTGAACACATCCAGCCCTGCTATATACACAGAGACATCTTTGTCACATGACCTCCTCCTCGGTGAGCAGTAGCCCCTCCCATGAAATCGACAGATAAACAAACTACAGACTCCAGGGCTTATCAGCATTGGCAGAGGAAGCAGCTCCTTCAGCAATGAGATAATCTGAGGGGTATAGCAAAGAAACTGCTGCATATGGGTAAGAAAGATAATAGGCAATGTTGTTTACATCCCAAAAACTATTGATTTGTGGGGAAAAAAACCTTACAGTTACTATTTAAATGCCTTACAACATGGGTTAAATGGATTTTAACTATGAATAGTTAATTTTTCATTTAAAGCTTCATGTATAGTTATTAGCCAAAGGTGGTTGTCTAGGAAAATCTGTAAAAGCTTCACTTTGCATTAAAATCTCAAATTATTATTCATAATTTTGTGGGATTAGGTAGAAAGTTTTCATTTTAAATGTCAATTACATCTCTGCATAAATCATCTAAGGTTTAATTAAGTTCTACAAAAAAAAAATTAAAAGATTCATTCTATGTTTCTGTGGAAACCTTATTTGCTTTATATGCCCGGTGAACTTCATCTTGTTGCAGGTAATCTGAAATAAATTCTTCCACACCAGAAATGTTCTCTAGAAATTAAAGTGAATTGAGCTGAGAGACCTTGCACTGCCTACAGGCACGAGGGTCACTATTTTCTGAGTGTGGAAAACTAAAAAAACACCAAAATGGTGTTACATACAGAATAGCTTCTTTAGGTCTGTTCTTAAGTTGAATGTGTATGTAAGTCGGAACAGATATATTCTGTAAGTGTTAGTCCAGACAAGGTATTTTTGCATCCCTGTGGCTATGGGATTTTCAAAATTTTGAGCTGCCACGGTACAAGGATTACCAATAAATTTTCTTTGGAGACACCTTTGATAACTCCATTGAAGACTGGGGCTACAGTTTAGTAAATTATCAGTGTCAACAGGGCTTCACCATTGAGGAGAAGTCTATTTGTAACTAGGAGTTGTCTGTAAGTTGGGTGTTCTAAAGTCGGTGACTGCCTGTGTATATATACAGTATCTATATAGAGAGCCCAATCAGCCGGGAAGAATTCATGGCTCAGCTTATAGCACTCAGTTGTAGCCTCATTTTTAGATGAATATTGGGTCTTGCCCATTTCTTGCTATACCTTCCACAACTACAACTTGCGGTCCTTTATTGTCTCAAGCCACCTAAAAATACTTACCTTTCTATATAATTGTAGCATAAGGTCAGACAGTAGGATGATAAAGGCAGATGAGAATTGCTTTTCAACCGATCCTGCAACAGGTTCCTTCATGCAAACTCTTCGTTTCTGTCTTCCCTCCTCCCAGTGATGGTGGAAAAACAGTAAAAAATTGCAAAGATGGAGCATGCTGTGATGTGAATAAAGAAAAGCAGCAGGCTCCAGTTTCCATATGGAGTGTGAATATGATTTTATGAAATTCTGTCAAACTCAAGTAATATGACCACTAAAAAGAGAGCTGCAGTAGGCAGTGATAGCCAGTCCTCGACTCTAGAACGCCCGACTTACAGACAACCCCTTGTTACAAATGGACCTCTCTGCTCACTGGTCTTCAGCCCTGTTGATACTGATAATTTACTGAACTTTAGTCCCAGACTTGAAAGGAGTTAACCAAGTGTGTCTCAAAAAAAAATTATTGTTAAACCTTGTTCCCATGACACCTCAAAATTTGATGCAGTTTTTTGAGTCAAAGCAAGAAGTGGATCCAGCAAGATTAATTTCCCATATATGTGACCAATGTTCTGGGGCTGATTGAGATCACCTTGTGACAGCCCCGCAGAAGTGACCAGGGTACTGGTCACACGTAAGCAACTGCGCTAAATTCACAGGAGGACTTTTAATACCCTATTCTGACAACTGCCTGAGGTTTAAATGGTTGGAACCTGAGCGATTGTTACCATTGGGCCCGGGACTACTGGGCCTACTGAACCATGACCCTGTGGGAACTCTATGGGAGTGAATAACAAAGTCACTATAGATAATTTGCTGTGAAGTCACGAAAATACAAAGAAAATGTTATTATAGTTCAAGAGTTGGTTAGCGGTGGGCGTCTCAGTCATGGGACCCCCACGGATCAAAAGAAAGAGGACTAATGTACCCCTGTTGCACCCCAAAAGAATGCAGCGCCAATTTCCTATATGTGTCCGAGCACTTCATTCACTGTCTATGGAACAGGGCACATGCCGACTGGCTGCTGTATTCATCTGGGGTACAGCGGATTCTCACGTGATCTATGAGAACCCCACAGGTCAGCAAGTTAGATAACTTGTTGTCACCGGGCGACCCCTTTAAGTTCGAAATTTAGGGGGTGTAGATTTTATTATATAGAATCTTTTAAAAGAATATATGAAAAACTGAATTTGTTATGGTTATTATTTGGAAATTTTACTGTATAGATTGCGATGGTGAAATGATACCAGTAACAGTGTAGGTAAATTGTATTTCTGAAAATACGTTTTTATAGTTTTTTTTATTTATTTGAGCTATTTGTTTAATTAGGAATTTTCTTCTCTCTATTTTTATTCCTTTTTTGGCATAATTTGTATCATGCAATTTAATTAGCCAATTTTTATTTAAAATGCAACGTAACATGTAGGGGTACCACTTACTGACTGTACTATAAAGTTGATGAAGATGATCAAATACATTTTTAAATCTGTATTGTAAAGAATAAAAGGCATGCTGCTGGAAATTATGGATTAGCCTATTTTACTTTATTTAAAGTATTGTGTTTCTACACGAGGAGTAACATTTGGCCATTATATGACTTGTTGCATTTTTTAGCAGTTTTTCCCTATGCAGGCTCTATATGTTATTTCCAGTCCCCTCTGAAATGATAAGTTGAAATAGGCCTTCATCTCAATAGATACATCTGCTGGGGCTACAATACAGGCTAAACTGTCTTCTTCTGCTTCTGATCAACTGATGGTGGTGGTACCAGTTGTCCCACCCCTACCGATTGTTCTACAGATAGAACATTCATAGTTCTCCTTGGAAACACCTTTAACAAAATTCACATGTTGTGTACAAAGATTAACCTGCTGAGGTTTTAATCTATGCCAATTGATGCTACAGGTTTTTACTACCATTTTATCCTGCTTCCATAGTAGGAACTAACTCAATTTAGAGAGCTTGGGCTGTGGCAATATTTAGACAAAGCCACTGCTGATCATCAGTGGATCTGTCCCATGTTCACCAAGTTTGAATGGTCACCGCAAAACTTTTGAGGGTTTTCATCCATTGTTGTAGATACACAAATAGATAGATAGATAGATAGATAGATACATAGATAGATAGACAGAAAGATAGATACATAGATAGATAGTAGATAGATAGATAGATCATAGATAGATAATAGATAGATAGATAGATTTGATAGCTTTGTCTACAAACTTTACCTATATGTAAAATAAACCCTTTAATAATGACTTGTCCTCTAATCTCTGTAGACCGTTGGGCACGTCTATAATAAAGACACAGAGATTGTTCTATAAAACCCAGTACAATATAACATGTACTTAACATGTGTACAATTAAGATATTATTTTAGCATATGACAAATATAGAAAGTTGGAAGCCAGAAACACCAGCAGCTTTCTCACTACCAGTTATTTTATTGTAAGATAATAGCAGAAATTACATGTTCTGGGGAAAGTGTTCCACCTGTTTCCTACCTACTGGTCCCTCTGTGACTCCCTGGTGGAAGATTTAATTACATATGATCACATATCACTTACTGCTGCCTTCCTTTGGCCTGAGCATTGATTTGTTTTTCACTAAACCAAGCAGTGTGTGCATGATGTCATTGAACAACAAGTAGTTATTAATCCCCTGCACCTCTGTTACTGCATTTCAATTCTTGCTCTTTTGCTATTAAATTGAGTTAATAGAGCAGAACGTGATGTCAGCTATACCTGCATGTACAAGTGCAATGTGACACAATACAATGAACCGTCTCTTAACTCTTTCCTCTCCAGAATGAAGTAATGAGACTCGGAATTGGTCAGTTCTTCCTACCCTATCAAGTGCTATAAACACGGGTTTACAATACAATATGACTTCTCTGTGTAACATCGGATGTGCCATAACTTCGGACATGTTAGTTCTACAAGATACATCTATCTACTATAGATACCAACTGTATAAAGTATCATCCTTTCTCAGAATTCCGTGTTGTGCAGTTCCTCTGTAGATTTTTTAATTAATTGACAATAGGGAGTGCCCTTGTCAAATGGGCGTGGCCCTACAAAGAGTAATATTGTCAGCGTTGATTAGAAATTAACCCCCAATTAGACTTCCTGGAGGGATGAGAGAGAAACTGTACAGGATATAGTTTATTAAAGCTAAATCTGAATATTGCAATAGGTAATACAGGCGGTCCCCTACTTAAGAACACCCAACTTACAGAAGACCCCTAGTTACAAACGGACCAATGGATGTTTGGTATTTACTATACTTTAGCCTTAGGCTACAATAAAGTTATCACAGGTGTCTGTAATGAAGTTTTATTATTAATCCTGGTTTTTATGAAAATCCAACATTTTTAAAATCCAATTGTCAAAGAGACCAAAAAAAATTTGGCTGGAGCTACAATTATAAAATTTACAGTCCCGACATACATACAAATTCAACTTAAGAACAAACCTACAGAACCAATCTTGTGCGTAACCTGGGGACTACCTGTGCAAGTATTTGCTAATTAGTCAAACATGCCAATAGAGATGGGGGGGGGGGGTTCTCTTAAAATTAAAAGGAGGGAAAAATTGTACTGAAGTTTATACTATATAAGGAAATCTTTCTAAAAAATATATTATTAAATAATAATAATAATAATAATAATATATAAATAAAAATAAAATATTATATTCAAATAATAATAATAGAATAAAAAGTTAGCAAGAGATTTATAGATTTTGTTTATAAAGTGAAATATAGTAAATGATAAGAAACAACTTCTATAACATAGTAGAAAGTGAGATTAAATGTACATGTAATAATTTACATTTTGGAAGATAGTAGAAAGTGGAATAAAGCGTACATGTAATAACTTAGTGAGGTCTGGTCACTAGGGTTAGTCCTAGTCCCTGAGCTGTGCTATGTAAGATATCACAACTTACCTTCCTGGTATTCAGCAGCTTGTTAGTGAACTTCCTAATGCATCCGCATCATCCATCTTCACCAAGGAGACTAGGGAGGTAGAAGGAGGAAGCAGAAGAAGAGGGAAAGTAGTTTGAGGAGCTTGTGATCCCAGGTTATAGGAGCACTGCGGAGCTGGAGACAAGACTCAATGATGTTTCGAAATCTGCAGATAGAGAGGGAAAGGATGGGTGAGGATGGGAGGGAGAGAACGATCTGATCACAGCCCGTGGCGACACGAGTAGGATTTGCTAAAAATAGCAACTCAATAGAGAGAGGGAGAGGCTGGCTGAGCCAACAATTGTGGATCAGTTTCACAACACGAGCACGGGCAATGATACAGGCAGGATCCACATGAAGCGCACACGGAGGCAGGCGAGCACCTCGTACGCTCTTGTCTCAGCATTTACCGCCATTTTTATCTTTGCCTATCTATCTGCTTAGCTAATGTCTTACATAAGGTTCCATCAAGGGGGGGTCAGGGTGAAGTCACCATGTTACACACCTGTACAGATGTGGAGGGGGTCACTTACTTATTCCACGACTCCTACACTGATCAGGTAGCTGTGTCACGTAGAACTGCATGAACTGTCTAGCTGCGAGCTCATAGAAACAGCTGCACCGGCTGAAGTGAGCTCCATCTGTAACTACAGGTTACAGGAAGCTTATTGACTGAATAGAAGAGACATCTCTCTCTCACTATATATATTTTATTACATTATTATTAAATTCTTTCATTTTATGTTTTTTTAGATTTTTTATACGAATAGGAGTCATAAGAAAATGTACACAATTCCAAATATTTAATAAATTAATTCAAATTGATCATACCTGACAATTTCATATAGTGCAGCATCATTCATACAAGTCATATCATTCAGTACTATCAGCTGTCAAATCGCCATACACATTAAAAAATGACATTTATAGGGCTTTGTATAAGGTTTCCAGACACTTCTCCTTTTTCCCCACTTATCTGTGATTTAAGGGACAAGTGTTTATGTGAATGAGTTTATCTGTGCCTGTCGTGCTGGTGGCACCTGTCTTCTGCTTTCTATGCTATCCAGGGCTACCCAGCAGCCATTTTTTATACAATAACTGAAATCCCCCATAGAAAGAAGTCTTATAAACTATAAAATAGGCCCATGAGCCATAGTAGCCCATGCTCTATAAAGAGGATAATGGAATATTATCTAATGTGACAACTTGAGGTATGAAAAGCTTATAAAGTGCCCACATATTGTACACAACTTGTAGTTATAGGAAATATACCTACCTTCACTGACGCAGAAACATATCTTGTTTAATCGCTGATCTGAGTGCTTTTGCTCAAAAAACAATTATAAAATTCAGGACCTTGGGAAAGCTGGGTTGCATGCTGGCTGCTGTTCATAAACACATAACACGGAGCTTCCTGAGCTGTGTAGACAGGACTAATCAACCTGAGCTGGATGACTCATATACAGCACTTGGGGGATGGTGCAGCGATTGACTACTTCTGCCTATCATGGACAACACAGTAGTGACATCATTCGCTGGAGTAGTGCATACTTAGAATAAGAGGAAAAGCACCGGGGCAGCCACAGGAGCGACAGAGCCTCATTATCATAATTTTATAATTGTTTTTTCAGCAAAACCCCTTAGTTCAGGGATTAAAACAAGATATGTTTCTGCATCAGTGTAGCTACAGCATTCTCTAGGTATGTTTGGTTCATAATAATTAAAAGCAAATGGTAGATTTCCTTTATGTTGGGAGCTGGTAAACAATCTTTAACCAGCCTGATTTATTTATATTAATCAATTCACATCAGTTGCTGTTTTGCTATTGTAGACACAAGAGAGATGTAGCAGCAGTGGCTCTAGGCTCTAGGATTACAGGCGAATTAAGGACTGATGAAGTACCTACCTGTCACTGCCCAACTGGCGAAGACAACTCTAGGAAATATGGGCGGTTCACTGAAGCAGTTAAATGTCATGTTAACACCATGTTATTGGCGAAATTGTAGTGTGTGATACAAATGACACCCACTGGGGAGAATTAATCATTACAATTTGTCTTTAACTTGGTTGTTTGTGTACAATTCCATTGGTGTATTTGTTTTTTTTTTTTTATCTCAAAATTTTTTTTTTTTTGTGTTTGTTGAAAATTGTTCTATTTTTTGCCGCACATGTCCCTTGATGTCTTGATAAATTTAGTAGTGGTTTTTCTCCTATTTCTACGCTAGGGGATTGCGCCTAAACAAAAATTTGCGCCAAATCCAAAATCATGAATTCAGTTCAATTTAGTGAAAACCAGTCTATGCAAATAATGAATTTGGGGCATTTTAAAGTAACTTTGCACAGCCTTATGTTTATTTGGAACACTGGAAAGTCGCAAAACAGCATTTGTACCACAACTGCCCCAAAACATTGCCAAACATTAAGACAATGATGAATTTTACCCACTGTGTATAGAGAAGGCTCGCCATGAGCCCTCTTCAAATCTTTAAAGGGGTAGTCCAGTGAAAAAGATTGCCTTTGTCATACTTTATCTCTGTATAATTACCAATTCACTAATTACAGGCTATTACATTTCTACACCATTTCTAAGATATCAGGTCATCCATCTGCATGGTGTCCCTTTGTTCAGGGGTGGGGAGGTAAAATAAGGATATTGCAGATATACAAAAGAATAGGACGTGATAAAAAAAATAAGATGTATTATGGGTGGTGGTTAGTATTACTGTGTGCAAAGAGGCCATGATGTTATCCATGCAAAGGGGAATCTTTAAATATTTTTAGGTAGCCGACACTAAGAGGTGAAAATATTTTACATATTCTACATTATTTGTTGTGCCCACATATATAGGACAGGATAGTGATGTGCTATGCCGTGTAGGCTATAAATAGTGCTAGCCTACAATTTGGTATGTAGAATATGAGTAGTAGTACTGTGCTGTACTCATATGTAAGATGGGAGTAGTTGTACTGTTCTGTGTAAAGAGATATATAGGATAAGAGTAGCGTTGTGCTATTTACAAGGTACTACTACTCCTATTCTAAATATGTAGAACACAGTACTACTACTCCTATCCTATATTATACTGTAAATATGGAAATTACATCATAATACTACTCCTATGCTGCAAAATTAGATATAGCACAGTGCTACTACTCCTATCTTGTTATATGTGCACAGAATAGTGCTGCTACTCCCATTCCACATATTTGAGCATAGCACAGCCCTGCTACTCCTATCCTGCTATGCTGGCTATATGGCCACAGACATGTCATAGTACAATTATTACTTTTATTCTACATTATCTGAGAGAAGCACTGTACTACTACTTCTTCCATACTTCAATCTGGCACAGCACTATTGCTCCTATCCAATATGATTTGAGCAAAACACAGTACTACTGCTCCTATCCCACATTATCTTTGCATAACATAACATCACTACTCCCATCCTAATGTATAGGCACACATTTATGAAAAACACTGCAAACTACACTATGCACAGTTTTCCTATGAAGTGTACAGGGTGCCTGAATTGTGGAGCACGTTCTTCATAAATCTGGTACCCTTTGCACGGCTCTGGAAGTGTGCACCATATTTTTTTGGTGCACTTTGTTTATCCAGTAGAATTGTGGTGCAAGGTGCGACTAAGCACTTACACGCCCCTTTTGGGGCACATTTTTTCTTTCAGCCTCATCATAAAACTGGCGCAGACACTTTAGAAATACATCTGCAAGCCATTTTCACATTCTTTCTAGTGCAAAGTCATACAGAAAACTGGTGCAGGCACTTTAATAAATGTGGGTCATAGTGTTTCAAGCACAAAGTCTGAGGACATGATCGGGAGCGACATTCTTCCTGAAAATGGCGGCACACAGAGGTGCAGGCATGTCTGTGCCAGCGCACACATGGCCAGAGTAATTTAAATTCCACTGGCAACTTTTAAACATTTAAACAGTTAACACTCATTATGGGCGCTGGCACCTGGATCCAAACAGAGTTTTAAAATGTTAACGGGTCCACTAATCACTAGCATCTACCATTTTATGGTCACTGTATGGGGTAATATGAGTTGCCCCAACTATGCTAGCTAATCCTCTGAGACACAGACATTATTAACATTAATGACCTTATGTCACGGGGCCCATGTGCCTTCTGGTGCACCAAGAGACTGCCTGCAGGAGAACTCACCTCTCCTGGCTCCAGTGGCGGTCTCCGCATCTTCCACTGTCCGGCCCGCCCGGCAGCTCACAAAGATTCAAAGGGCCAGCACGCCGATAATTGGTGCTGATCGCCCGCCTTTCCCAGCCCCTTACTGTGTCCCCTGCCGGATCTTTGTGCCTCATAGCCATAGAGAAAGCTCGTCTGACGCCCTGTGCGATTATCCTGATTTCCTATTGTGACCTCGATTGTGTTCCTGACTTCACTCCTGTGCTACCTGTCCTGATGTACCGCTATGTCCCCGACTCTGATCCTGTGCTGCCTGTCCTATACCACGAGTTTTCCTGATGATTTTGCACTACGCCGCCTTGGCTGCCACTGCGGATAAAGTTGCGCCTGTGGAACGACCTGGTGGTACCACACCGCAACAAGTCAAACCTGCTTTGGGGCAGGCTCTAGTGAAAACTGGGTACCACTTAGACTCCAGTCCCAGGTGTCATCGTCCGCGGGGGTACAGAGGATCCACTACCCCTGATCCTGACACCTTAGTATGAAGAAAATGCAATATTAATTCATTCTAATAGGTAAAGCTGGTTTCTCTATCAATGTCACATTCCTTATTATATAGTATCAGTGGCAAGTGTGACCGCGACAGGGCCCCACGACGGTCCGGGGCCCGCAGTCCACCAGTCAGCAGTCTGCAGGTCCATCAGATGTGAGAAGAATTAATTGTATGCGTGTCAGACACACATACAAATTATTTCAATGGCAGTGCAGGCAGACGCACATCTATCCACCGTGCCTGTGCACACTGATGACATCATCAGCTGATCTACCGTCACGTCATACAGTGTATGCATCTACCTGCACCGCTGCAGGAAAGAAGAGAAAGTCGTGGGATCGCTGGGAGAGGTGAGTACAGAGTTTTTTGTTTTTGTTTCATTAAGTTTCATTAGCGATTGCTGCCATTTCTTAAGGGGTCCCTGGTCCCATCTCATTAAGGGGACCTCTGCTGCCATCTCATTAAGGGGGCAACTGCTGCCATCAAATTCAAGATGTCCTTACCATAGTCAGCATGCCGTTCCTTTATTACTAAAGATCAGGAATAATTATTACATGTTCATGCTTTGTAGGGAAAGGGATGAAATTTTAGTTATATTAAATTGAATATATATACAGTACTGTGTCTAATACCGGTTGTTATGATAAATCCTAACTGCCGTTAATTTTATTTAAACTATTTGTTTAGGACCCTTAGAGCTCAAGTTACTCTAGGAGGACTGAAAAAAAAAATGCAAAAAAATTTAACAACAAAATAGAAATTATAAAAATCTGAAAAAAGCTGCAATTTGTACATTAAGGTTATTTTTTTGTGATGGGGTTTACTGCAGGGTAATTTTTTTTTAAATATTTTGATAGATGAAATGTTTAACCTGCTTCCGATTATGTTTATTTACATTTGCACTGTAGGGAAAAGGGGGTAGTGATTACAACTTTCACAGTTTTCTTTTTAATTATTTAAGTATACATTTACAATTTTTTCAAGCAGCCATAGGAGGACTTTAAAACTGTGAAAAGAAACTTTAAAAAATAAAAAAAGTTATTAAAAAAATCTTACACTAAGAGGGAGACTGGGCTGGTTGGAGGGGGTGGATTAGCACCGGTCTCGTCACAGGGGGAATGCTTATGTTCTGTGGAATACTTTGTTTTTTGGAGTTGGGTTTGGGGGAAATACCTATATTTACTAATATACTTTTACAGTGTGTACCAGTGAAAAACAAAAATATTATTTGGTCCCAATTGTGAACACATTAGTCAAATGGATATGCATCATATTCTGAATGCTATATCACTTTGTCGGTATTGGGGTATTAGATCCGCTGTACCACCATGGACGGTGGCGTAATCCGACACCTGGGAGTGGAGTCTAAGTGGCACCCGGTTTTCACTAGAGCCTGCCACAAAGTCGGTTGGACTTGCTGCGGCGTGGTACCACCAGGTCACTCCACAGGCGCAACTTTGTCCGCAGTGATGGCCAAGGTGAGGTATAGGGTCGTCAAAAGAACAGTGGTCAGGTACAGGAGGTGATTGAGACAGGCAGCACAGGATCCACGTCAAAGGCAAAGCAGGAGGTCAGGACAGGCAGCAAAGGGACGTAGTCAGGAACGGAACCGGGGTCACAACGGGAATTCACAAAACGAGCACTAGGCACAAGAGACAAGCTTTTTCTGAAGCACAAGGCACAAAGATCCGTCAGGGGACACAGAAAGGGGCTGGAAATTTAACTGAATGGGTGGCTGGCCAGCAACCAATTATCATCGTGCTGGCCCTTTAAATGTCCAGAAGCCCGGCACCCTAGGAGGCGGGGACGCAAGCGCTGGGCCTGGATCAAGGCAAGGTGAGTGAGACCGTGGGGGTCCTGGATAGCAGAGAGGGGCCCGGGTGCGCCTGAGACCCGGGACATGGATTGCAGGAGCACCTGTGACACACTTGTACCTACTGTAGCTATTTATTTATTTTTGTGAGCCAGAGAGGTATGTTAACCATGGAAATTGTTTATAGACAAGTAATAAAATAAAATGTGGTTTATAAAAATCTGACCACTCATACAATATACTGGAAGTTGGAACATCTGGAATATGTCTTGCATTATTTTTCTGTCAAAAGGCTATTGGAAAATGTGCACAATTTGGAGGCAAATGTGCTAAATTTTGCACAATTCAAATAAAAAGTCATTGCTACGTCACACACTTGTTTGTTGGCTTCTTGTTACTTTGTGCAAACCATAAATTAGACGTTTATATATTTCAGCCAATGGACCAGGTGCAAATCTTTCCATTATACCTTATTCGTGTGTTGCCTCCCCCACACCTGATTTTTCTCCAGTATTTACCAAAGTTATTGTGAGACAAAATTGAAGGATTTCCGGCACTGGACTAAAAAAATCTTCAATGTTTTATTAGATTACATTTAAAAAATCAAGACAAGTTGACGTGTTTCGGGCAAAAAACGCCCTTAGTCATAGTCGACTTTTGTAAATGCGTCCTGACCTTAGGTCAGATGGTGAAGAATCCATTGCCTACCCAATTGATTACCCCACAGTTTGTGAGATGTAGCCAGATTAGTCAGTCCACAGAAAAATTCAGACATTATAACAATGATGACATCTTCATACTTATCCACATGAAACACGATTTCATATCCAATAAATTAATTAAATAATTTATTTATAGTCCGTTTCTGAGGAATCTTAGGAAGAGCAGTCACAAGAAATGTGTTCAAGTTCTTGAGTTGAGACATCAGCTTAGCTCTATAATAAATTTATATATCAAAAAATGCTGAATCTCACACAGTAAAATGTGAATACAGCGCTCTTCCATCCTGTGACTCCCAATTGACGTCTTTGCTGATCGAGCTTGACAATCTTCATTGTAATCTACTTTAAAGCACAGACATGGATCTCTTGGTTACTGTCATGCTCATGTACTCATTGACTTTCATGACCGTACTTCCTTCATTATGACTTGGGAATTCTCTGTCTTACAATATCACTGGTTGTTTCCAAGTAGAGTTTCTAAAATCTACATCAGATTTTCAGAGGTACAGCACACAACAGATTGAAGATGAAGGTGCACTTGCCAAGGGATATTAACTATGGCTGTTTTAAACAATCGTGAAAGTTCTCTACAGAGATCTATAAAACAGCCATAAATTGATACAGAAAGTATATTGGAAAATGGTAGAACTTTTCATTGCACAAACAACATCAATTATTTGCCGAAAGTTGACACCCCTTTAAGGAAATCTACCATTTGTTTTCACCCATTGTGAGCCAAACATGCATTGAGAATGCTGTAGCTAAACTGATGCAGGAACATATCTTGTTTAATCCCTGACCCAAGTGGTTTTGCTCAAAAAACAATTATAAAATTCAGGACCTTGGGAAAGCTGGGTGCCTACATAAACACATTACACACAGAGCTTTCTGAACTGTCCAGCTAGGACTAATCAACCTGAGCTGTATGACCTATACACAGTAGCTGGGGGATGGTGCAGCAATTGATTACTTCTGCCTCTCAGGGACAACACAGTGATGACATATTCTAAGCCTATGCTGGGCAGGACAGGGCTGAAGCAGTGCATAATTAGGGTGAGAAGAACCGCCGGGGGCAGCTCATTATCATAATTTTATAATTGTTTTTTGAGCAAAACCACTCAATTCAGGGATTAAACAAAATATGTTTCTGCATCAGTGTAGCTACAGCATTCTCAAGGTATGTTTGGTTCAAAATGCATGAAAACAAATGGTAGGTTTCCTTTAAACTCAAGTATCAAAGTTGACTACCAAAAATGATCAGTTATAACATACAAAATACAAGCTTGTAAGAGCTAGGTCAAATTTCATACAATAAACAACACAGAAGCGTCTCATTGATATTATGTGTGGGATTGACAAGACATTGAGGTCTCTTAGGGACAGAACTATGGATGAAGAATGGCCATGGTTTTTTTCAGGCATATCAATAAAACACAACTACCTCACTTATGAATGGGATATAAAATATGCATTCCTAACATTAACTAAATAGTTAAACATATTCAGCTAGCTGTAATTGTAGACTCAGAGCACTTCACAAAAGCCATTTAACAATCTTAAAACCTTTTAGTACCAAACACTACTGGAAATTGAAAGATCACAGTAATATCATGATTACAATAAACAAATTAATATTGCATGGGATTTAATATGAGCCGGGCAATTTCCTGAATAATAAACAACACACCAATCCGAACGCTCATATAGGAATCAGTTAAAAAAGTACAAAGTGCATTTGAGAACTCAACTTATAGTATAATTATACGTAGAATTACACCAAAGTAAAATAAAGAAGTGAAGAAACCAATTATCAGAGTGTGTGACCAACTCTTAAATTGTCCAAAAATGTAATAGTAATGAGGAGTTAAATTGTCTCCGTACAAGGGAATCGGAGGGAATGGAGTCATTCATACACACTTGTTTCTCATAAAGCACTTGGTCTTACCTACTAAACCAAATTACCTCTCTGTTACTATCTACAAAGACATAGAAAATTATTTATTCATGTTTATCATTAAACATTGAAATGTAAATTTACTGATTTTTATAGGAGTATTCCTATGATTTTTTTTTATTGATCTTCTGTTCTTAAAGAGGAGCAGTCATTTTTAATTTTCAACTGATCATTTTTAATATTGTGATGGGGGAAGTGTTGTGAACATCTATCTTATATATTTCCATAAGAAATTATGTTTAGTTTGTAAAGAAACAGGCTGCAAAATGTCCCTTAGTAACAGTATTACTTCTCTGTTGTCAAGGCAGATCAATCTACCAAGCTGAAGATGGGACTCTCTCTTCTCTTCTTTCTCTCCTCTCTGTTTGTTTGCACAAAGCATGTGAGCAATACTTTCAAACATAGAGCTGAAAGTGAACGGCTAAACCTCACTGACCAGAGCTGTGTAAACAAACACAAGGAGATTAGATGTGAGTGCATATTAAACCACATAGACACACACTACACAGGTTGGAATACAGATCTCTACCATTGAGAGGCCAGGAGCCTGATTTTTTAAAAACTAAGCAGAAGTATATTAGAAAAATGTTTACCACATCACCCACACACAATATTCAAAATTATCTAAAATCGGTGCTACCTTTTAAAGAGGACCTGTCACCCAGAAATTTGGCACTAAAGTAAGTAGCTCCTAATGCTAAAATAAATGCATCAGTGTTACAATGAAAGCATTGTCGGAAACCTCCGATAACACTATCTAACACCGCAACAGTACATTATAAACGCCGGACCATTTTAAGAGCGCTGCCTCTTCCCCGGACCGCCCCGCTCTCTCCGTAGCTCGGAGGTTACTGCCGCACGTCATGCAGCAATCAGTGCCCCTAATCCCGCCCACAATCGCACCCCCTCATGAAAACGCTTTGAGAGCGGTCCGCTGTTTCTATTGTACTCTGCAGCAGTGTTAGATAACATTATCGGTTTCCGATGACGCTATTATTGTAACACTGCTGCGTTTGTTTTAGCACTAGCAGCTGCTTACTTTAGTAATAAGGAGGTTATATGATGATGAGAGGTTAAGGAGTGGTGGTGCAATTAGGAGAACACTCCTGGGGATTTGGGGGTGCACTGAGAAAAATCCCCCTGCCTTGGAGTGACATAAGGTGAATAATGTGAAGGTCTTTATGTGGGTGGCAGTGCTGTGATAAGGAGAACGTCCTTGCCAATTATTGTTCCTTTTAGAGAACCATAAGCCTGATGTGGCCCTCATGGAAAATACCACCCTTGTCATTTATTATAGACAGACCATAAGAACACTTGCCCAATCTCGTGCAAGTCCAATGCGATCCGACATCACATTGGACTCGCACTAAACTCTGTTCAATGGATCTTTTCACACACCTGCATTTGTTCATGCTGTGCGTCTCCATGTGTTGGGACGCATCAAAAGTAGAGCATGTCCTATTTTCATGTGAGACTGAAGGAAAAAAACAAAGATCCCGGCACTCTTTGTCTTATCTTCATGCAAGTGGGTTTATTCAACGTGTCATATACAGCATATTCACAGCAACAATAGAACGCGTTTCGCCTTCTTGTCTCAAGCCTTTCTCAACTATATCAGTGGAGTAGTGGACCCATTGTGCACCGTTGATTAGAAGCAGAGTGCCGTCCACCTCTACTCTTCCATCTGAAGGAAAAAAACGTCCATTGATGTCTTTGGGTGATTGAAAAAAAAAAGACAGCACTAGAATGTATCCTAGTGCGGTCAGCTTTTCCTGCGCAAGTTTCCCGGAAGTATCTGAGAGCAGAGAGAATCTGATCCAGGACTTGCTACAAGAAAAATGCATTTTGTATAGAACTAATAATAATATAGCGCACACAGATTACGCAGCGCTACACAGAGCTTGTCAAATCGGTCTTTCGACTGAACTCTGAATGAACTCTGAAAAACTATCTGATAATCTTATCAAACCCACACAATTTTCAGGCTATGGGTATAAGAGACTGACAAGGGACAACCCCAACACCCACCAAATATCTTTTGTGATTGAAGGGGACATTCACACACAGTTGCTGGAGCGTGACATTAAAGGGAACCTGTCAGCAGAAATGGATATATTAAACCACTAGCAGTTTATTGTAAAGCTGCTAAACATCTTCAAGAATGTGTAACTTTTAGAAATGTGCATTCTGACATTATCAAGAAAATAATTTTGAAGTGAGATGAAAATTGACTGTATAGTCAAGCTCTCCATGCTTCAGAATGCCCCCTTCACAGTAATTCAGGAACATCAGTAAGCGGCTCTCGTCAAGTCTGGAACATGAAAGAAGCATAATCTGGAAGGTAGTAATCTGCTTTACAAGATACTAGTAGTGGTTAATAAGTCAATTTCTTCTGACAGGTTCCCTGTGAGCATGTGACAAAGTGGAGACAGATAATTAATCATGGTTCTGTATGATTTTGTTCTTTATTTTAACCCATAGAGAATGCAACTACCGTAATTTTGTCATTCAAGATGGGGAAACGATTTTCATATGTAGAGTTAGAAATGCTGTAACATTTTTATTTCTCCATGCATGTCACTGGTTGAGGGTGTGGTTTTTTGAGACAAGGTGTACTTTCTGGGGATGTCCATTGACTTAATGCTATTAACCCTTTTGGAAAAGATGAAATATCCACTAATTTTGGCATCATCTGTTTAATTAAAATAAACTAAACCAAATTATTCTGTGGGACAGTTCAATTCCAGAGAAGGTGACAAAACCACAGCATTTGTAGACAGTTTATTCTGGATTTCCTTATGGCGCTCACTAAGAAGATTAAATCAAGGATTTTTTATCGTTTTTATAGGCATCACAAATGCAGTGATACCAAATATGGAAGATTTTATAACATTTTTAATAAAATGGTTTTAATGAGAAGAATGTAGGAATTTAAGGCCCCTTCCACACTAGCGAGTGTGATGCGATGAACTCGCATCACACTTGCAACGCAAGCTGCCGGTAACGCACGGCCCGAACACTGCACCGCGGGAGTGAACTGACATGCTGAGTTCACTCCCGCGGTGCAGCGTTCGGGCCGTGCGTTCCCGGCAGCTTGCGTTGCGAGTGTGATGCGAGTTCATCGCATCACACTCGCTAGTGTGGAAGGGGCCTAAGTTTTATTGTTTCATTATACTATTTTTTTAAAAACTTTTTATTTTGTTTAGTGGGGGGATGCAAGGTGCAATAATGTGTGGATGACTTGTATGATTGTAATACCCATTTAATTTTTAAAAAATGGATTGGAATGAAAGTTTCCTGTCAACAGCAGGTTTTTTTTAGAGTTTTTATTTTGTATTAAATACGGTATATTATTTAATAAATGGGCAAGCAATTTGGCTAAACACATTTATCATTGGATATATATTAGATGGTGTACTTAAAGGGTACCTGTCAGCAGAAATTGATCTAATAAACCATGACTATTTTTTTAAAAAACAGGTAAATCCCTTCTAGTTCACAATTCTTTCATGACCCAGTGTTGTGGTATCATCCAGAAAATCAATTTGAAGTGAGATGTAAATTGTTTAGATGAAGACATGGAAGTGAAGAGTTTTCCACTAAAGTCAAGTTCACCCTGTATCAGACCCACCCCCTCCCCCACCTTCATTGTAATTGACTCCCTGGGACTTATTTACTAAGGGTCGCGGATTGCACTTTCGACAGACTGTTAACCGTTTTTGGTATTTGAGCGGCTTTGACAGGTATTTAACTAGTGTCTGCGCTGGGATTGTGTAGCGTGCAATAATTTTTTTTTGGCACAGCTGCACTGGTTTTCATCTGACAGAAATCGGGGGCTTTGCCGTTGGACAATCCAACTGATTCAGACTGAGCGCGGGATTTAAGTTGCAAATAGTGTCACAAGACAATGCACTTACATGCACCAGGAAGAAGATGAACTCTGTCAGACCTGAGCGGGGAAGCGACACATGCAGGATCTCGGGCGCACAATCTTATTGAATCGTGGCACAGTGCATTATCGCCGGACAATGCACTTTCGGTAAACTCTGTGGACCGGATAAGTAAATGTGCCCCCCTGTGTCCAGGGCTCTCCTGGAGTCTGATGAATTATGTCAATCACAGAAGGGGCGGCATTAAGAGGCAGGGAGAGCTTGACTTCAATGCTGACTTTTCAATATTTCTTGCAATAATTCTGGACAGGGACTAAACTATGTATGGAGTCTTGAGAACCCCTTTAATACTCAAGATCTGGCCATAACCTTATGTATCACATAAAATTTCCATTATGTAGAATGTAAATATTTATATTGCTAGGATGTAAACTTTGTTCTAAAAAATAAAAATGACTTTGCAGATGTTTAAAGTAAATGTTTGAACAGGGTCTTTTGAGTCATTTGCAGGGTTTCCCACTACGATACAATTACAAAACTGCCATATTCCAGATCTAACAGCTCTGACGTAAATGTTTTTTCATCCCTTCATCTGTCAAGTCCCTGTAACTTACAAAAGGCTTTGCTGGTGCAACTGAATTACTGGCAAGTATTATATAAGTGTTATATCAGAGTGTGTGTAATTACTGAATAAAATAGTATCTGAATGGTTTCATTTATACCAGAGAGTTTACCATGGACAGAACTAGCAAAAACAAGAAGTTATTTTATCAAGTCACATTAAAAAAAAAAATATTCGGCCTGATGCCCAAAAATATCTTTGCCTTTATGGGGTTTATAACCAGAAAAATTCAGACTAAGGCTACATTCACACACACGCATACCTCCCAACTTTTGGACAAGAGAAAGAGGGACAAAAGCCCCTCCCCCTTTTCTAAACCACGCCCATTGTCCCACCCACAAGTATAGCATAATATCAACCTTGACGGTCCCCACATAGTACAGTGCCCCTTACTTTGGCCACCCCCCACCCCCATGGACCCGTATAATACCCCATAAAGCAAATCTGCAACATATAAAACCCCCTCTTTAATTTTATCCTCCCTTGACATTTCGTTTTCCACTTTTATTTATCTCCCCAAACTTACACATAATATTATCTGTATCCTACCCCCACCCCTCCTCACATGGTGTGGACCCTGTTCTCTATCCTGCTCATAATGTATCCTCCTGTCCTCCAGCCTTCTCCTGTAGCCTCCAGTCCTCCAGCCTCCTGTCCTCCAGCCTCCTCCTGTAGCCTCCAGTCCTCCAGCCTCCTCCTGTAGCCTCCTGTCCTCCAGCCTCCTGTCCTCCAGCCTCCTCCTGTAGCCCCCTGTCCTCCAGCCTCCTCCTGTAGCCCCCTGTCCTCCAGCCTCCTCCTGTAGCCCCCTGTCCTCCAGCCTCCTCCTGTAGCCCCCTGTCCTCCAGCCTCCTCCTCCTGTCCTCCAGCCTCCTCCTCCTGTCCCCCAGCCTCCTCCTCCTGTCCTCCAGCCTTTATCTGTCCCCCAGCAGTCTCCACCTGTCATCCAGCCTCCTCAAGCATCCTCCTGTCCTCCAGCCTCCACCTGTCCTTCAGCCTCCTCCTCCTGTCCTCCAGCCTACTCCTCCTGTCCCCCAGCCTACTCCTCCTGTCCCCCAGCCTACTCCTCCTGTCCCCCAGCAGCCTCCACCTGTCCCCCAGCAGCCTCCTCCTGAAGCCTCCTCCTGTCCCCCAGCCTCCTCCACCTGTCCCCCAGCCGCCTCCTCCTGTGCTCCTGTAGCCTTTTCCTGTGCTCCTGTAGCCTCCTCCTGTGCTCCTGTAGCCTCCTCCTCCTGAAGCCTCCTCCTCCTGTCCTCCTGCAGCCTCCTCCCACCTCCACCTGTACCCTAGCAGCCTCCACCTGTCCCCCAGCCTCCTCCTCCAGTCCTCCAGCCTCCTTCTGTAGCCTCCAGTCCTCCAGCCTCCTGTCCTCCAGCCTCCTCCTGTAACCCCCTGTCCTCCAGCCTCCTCCTGTAGCCCCCTGTCCTCCAGCCTCCTTCTGTAGCCCCCTGTCCTCCGGCCTCCTCCTTCAGCATCCTCCACCTGTCCTCCAGTCCCACAGTCCCCTCCAGAATCCTCCTGTCCTCCGACCTCCCCCTCAATCATCCTCCTGTCCTTCAGTCTCCTCCTCCTGTCCCCCAGCCTCCTCCTGTAGCCCCCTGTCCTCCAGCCTCCTCCTGTAGCCCCCTGTCCTCCAGCCTCCTCCTGTAGCCCCCTGTCCTCCAGCCTCCTCCTCCTGTCCCCCAGCCTCCTCCTCCTGTCCTCCAGCCTTCATCTGTCCCCCAGCAGTCTCCACCTGTCCTCCAGCCTCCTCAAGCATCCTCCTGTCCTCCAGCCTCCACCTGTCCTTCAGCCTCCTCCTCCTGTCCTCCAGCCTACTCCTCCTGTCCCCCAGCCTACTCCTCCTGTCCCCCAGCCTACTCCTCCTGTCCTGCAGCCTTCATCTGTCCCCCAGCAGTCTCCACCTGTCCTCCAGCCTCCTCAAGCATCCTCCTGTCCTCCAGCCTCCACCTGTCCTTCAGCCTCCTCCTCCTGTCCTCCAGCCTACTCCTCCTGTCCCCCAGCCTACTCCTCCTGTCCCCCAGCCTACTCCTCCTGTCCCCCAGCAGCCTCCTCCTGAAGCCTCCTCCTGTCCCCCAGCCTCCTCCTGTCCCCCAGCCTCCTCCACCTGTCCCCAGCCGCCTCATCCTGTGCTCCTGTAGCCTCCTCCTGTGCTCCTGTAGCCTCCTCCTGTGCTCCTGTAGCCTCCTCCTCCTGAAGCCTCCTCCTCCTGTCCTCCTGCAGCCTCCTCCTGTCCTCCTGCAGCCTCCTCCTGTCCTCCTGCAGCCTCCTCCCGGCTCCACCTGTCCCCTAGCAGCCTCCACCTGTCCCCCAGCCTCCTCCTCCTGCCCTCCAGCCTCCTTCTGTCCCCCAGCCTACTCAAGCATCCTCCTGTCCTCAGCCTCCACCTGCCCTCCAGCCTCCTTCTGTTCCCCAGCCTACTCAAGCATCCTCCTGTCCTCAGCCTCCTCCTGTCCCCAGCCTCCTCCTCCTGTCCTCCAGTAGCCTCCTCCTGTCCTCCAGTAGCCTCCTCCTGTCCCCCAGCAGCCTCCTCCTGTCCCCCACGAGCCTCCTCCTGTCCTGCTGTAGCCTCCAGACCCCCCTGTCCTGCTCCTGTAGCCTCCAGCCCCCCCTGTCCTCCTCCAGTAGCCTCCAGCCCCCCGTAGCCTCCAGCACCCCCTGTCCTCTTCCTGTGCCCCAGCCCCTCTTTCCTCCTCCAGTAGCCTCCAGCCCCCCCTGTAGCCTCCAGCACCCCCCTGTCCTCTTCCTGTGCCCCAGCTCCCCTTTCCTCCTCCAGTACCCTCCAGCCCCCCCTGTAGCCTCCAGCACCCCCCTGTCCTCTTCCTGTGCCCCAGCCCCCCCCCCTTTCCTCCTCCAGTAGCCTCCAGCCCCCCTGTAGCCTCCAGCACCCCCCTGTCCTCTTCCTGTGCCCCAGCTCCCCCTTTCCTCCTCCAGTAGCCTCCAGCACCCCCGTCCTCTTCCTGTGCCCCAGCCCCCCCTTTCCTCCTCCAGTAGCCTCCAGCCCCCCCTTTCCTCCTCCAGTAGCCTCCAGCCCCCCCTGTAGCCTACAGCACCCCCCTGTCCTCTTCCTGTGCCCCAGCCCCCCTTTCCTCCTCCAGTACCCTCCAGCCCCCCCTGTAGCCTCCAGCACCCCCTTGTCCTCTTCCTGTGCCCCAGCTCCCCCTTTCTTCCTCCAGTAGCCTCCAGCACCCCCCTGTCCTCTTCCTGTGCCCCAGCCCCCCCTTTCCTCCTCCAGTAGCCTCCAGCCCCCCCTGTAGCCTACAGCACCCCCCTGTCCTCTTCCTGTGCCCCAGCCCCCCTTTCCTCCTCCAGCAGCCTCCAGCCCCCCGTAGGCTCCAGCACCCCCCTGTCCTCTTGCTGTGCCCCAGACCCTCTTTCCTCCTCCAGTAGCCTCCAGCTCCCCCTGTAGCCTCCAGCTCCCCCCTGTCCTGCTGTAGCCTCCAGCACCCCCCTGTCCTCTTACTGTGCCCCAGCCCCCCTTTCCTCCTCCAGTAGCCTCCAGCTCCCCCTGTAGCCTCCAGCCCCCCCTGTCCTGCTGTAGCCTCCGGCACCCCCCTGCCCTCTTACTGTGCCCCAGCCCCCCTTTCCTCCTCCAGTAGCCTCCAGCCCCCCCCTGTAGCCTCCAGCACCCCCCTGTCCTCCTCCTGTGCCCCAGCCCCCCCTGTCCTTTCTGTAGCCTCCATCCTCCTCCTGGCTCCTCTCCCTGTGGCCCCCCTATCCCCTCAGTCTCTTACCTGCTGTCATTTCATCTTCTCCCCTGGACTCGCGGAGGGGGCGTGGCCAGCCGGGGGCGGAGCTCGCTCCTCACATGATTAGTGCAGACATCATGTGAGGAGGGAGCAGGGGCTGGTCCCGCCTCCTCCCGGCCCCCATGCCTTGGCTGCTCTGCAGCTCTAAACTACGGGGGCTGGAGGAGGCGGGACAAAGCGGAAAAAGTGGGCGGGGCCCGGGACATTCTCTCCCCCTTCCGTGGCAGCGTGACAGAGCCCATAAAACGGGACTGTCACGCTGAAAGCGGGACGGTTGGGAGGTATGCACACGTATGAGGGACGTATATACAGCCGATATATATCTAGCATAAATACATCCCCCATAGCCCTCAATAGGCGCACAGCGCCATACGGGAGCGGTATGGTGCCGTGACAGGCAGCAGTTTTAAACATCCACTAAATGAATGAATGATTTAGATAAAGATGTGTAAAAATATTTCTGATTAAAATTATGTACAGTGCCTGGGTTAGAGGTGGCTCCAACGCTATGCTGGGTCCGCCAGCCACCTTTGAGGTGTCACCACATGTTACTGCTCCCCAATGGGAAATAAGTCTAGAGAGTCAGGGTCTGCAGTGAACAGTTTCCTTCTTTACTGAAGCAATTCAGGTACAAATCAAAGGGCTGACTTCTCCAATCTCTATGCTAAGGCTTCTATGCTAAAGCAAGGCCTGGGCTAGCTGTCCCTCTCTTTCTCAGCAGGCTGATACCCTGGTCACAGGCTAGGAGCCCAGGGTCTATGGTAGAGTAACCTCATCTCAGATTCTTCTTCTGGTTGCTCAGGTAGACTGACAGTCTTCTCCTCCAAGCTCTGCTCCCTAACTGCAAGGCATTAGGGACTGGGACTACATTGAGTCCCCGTAATATTCTAGGGTAGAGTTTCTAAATTGTAAACAATTTTCCAGACAGCACCTGTCATTCTAAAGGCCTATAAAACAGCCTGTGGAAAACTGGTCTATACATATATAGTAATAATAAACAGAATGTATATAACAAAACAAAAAAATAGATTAATGCAAGTTAACCCTTGATGTAAAATACAGTAATAAGTGCTGAGTTTGCATAGGGAAAATATTTAAGCGTCCACAAATGTCCAAAGTTAAATGCTCCTCTGCTACAGGGCACTACATAAGCCCTAGAGGAAGCCAACCTGTCACGGGTGGTTCCGCGACCCATATAGCGGGTTGGGGGCTCACCCGTGCCCCTCGCTCCCCGCAGGCACAGCAGCAGCACCTTTCACCTGTCCCCGCTCCCTAGTCCCGGCCTCACTCCATGCGCGGCCGTCCGTGTGTCCTGTCTTCAGGAAATTTAAAGGGCCAGCACACCATTAATTGGTGCTTGCCATTTTCCCATAAGCCTATTTAAAGAGAACCCGTCATGCAAAATAACCCCCCTAAACTAAATATATTTTCATAAACTGCCATTAGAGAGCATTGCCTCTATCCCCTCATTGCCCCCCTACATGCCTGTAAACCTAAGCAATGAGGTCCTAAAGCTGTATGCAAATGACCTGGGAAATGTCCAATGAAGCATTAGCATATTCAAGCTGTCCACTCTATTCATGAGTGGGAGGTACAGCCACACCCCCAGTGCATGACTGACAGCCTGTATAATGGAGTGAGGCTGTATAATGATGTGCTTCCTGGTGCTGGCGCCCCCTGCAGCCTGTGTGTGCATGTGTGTGTAGGAGAGATACAACAGCTCCAGGCAGCCATGTTACAGCAGAACATGTCAGATTCATGTGTAGCTGATGTCTGTGTATTAGGAGGATGCAGCATGTCAGCAGGTACAGCACTCACACTAGCCATGCTTTACTATACATTACACACAGACATGAGCAGGGGGAGGAGAGGGGAGGGGTAACAGGGGTGACATCACTGCCTCTGACCATGTGACCAGCCTCATTTACATGATAAAAAATAGATGATTTTACAATGAATAATGTATGAAATAACTAGATAAAGGCTGGGATAGGATCCTTGTGAGCTGCTCCAACAGGTAGAGGTGACAGGACAAGTGACACAGACCTGATGACAGGTGTCCTTTAAACCTGCCTCTTCCATCACACCTCGCCGTATCTTTGTGCCTCACAGCCTTAGAGAAAGCTCCCTAGCCATTATCCTGCGTTTCTGTGTCTCCTGCGTTCCTGTGCCTCCAGCATTCCGGTGTGTTCCTGTGTATTCCTGCGTTCCAGTGTGTTCCTGCTCCTGAGTCCTGTGTTGCCATGTTCCTGTGTTACCAGTGTTCCTCCGTGTTGCTGTGTTCCTTGTGTGTCTTGTGTGCCTGTGTTCCCGTTCCCATTGGCCTGGACCTCCTCTTGCTGACCCCGGATTGGACTTCACCCTGCATCTCTGCCACCTGCCCTGACCCTGCAACTGGACCTGACCACGAGACTGTCTTCTGTTAAGGTACCTCGACCTTGGCTGCCACCGCAGGCTAGTCGCACCTGTGGAACGACCTGGTGGTACCCTGCTGCAACAAGACCATCCCGCTTTGTGGCGGGCTCTGGTGAAGACCAGGTGCCACTTAGATTCTGGTCCCAGGTGGCGGCTAGTACCACCTCCCACAGTGGTCCAGTGGATCCACACATCCCGAAACCTGACACAACCAGGCGAAACCCAGGGTTGGGTCATGTGATTCTGTGATCTGGACAGAAAAGGTCAAGAGATTTTAGGTCAAGAAATTTAGGTCATGTCTATTGATATAGATTTAAAGGAGTTTGAGCACCGGTCATAATTACACCTAATGTCCTGGAAATACTCATTGAAGCAGTAAAAAAAGTAAAACACAACATTCAACTGTAACCTTCCACAAGACTACTAAAATGTAAAGAAATGAAATGCTGTATATTCCATGGTGTTTCCATGTCGATGCTTGCTGCACACAACAGGTATGTAAATCCTAAGCTGACATAGGGGCACATTTACTTACCCGGTCCAGTCGCGATCCAGCGGCGCGTTCTCTGCTCTGCATTCGGGTCCGGCCGGGATTTATGAATGTAGTTCTTCCGCCGTCCACCAGGTGGCGCTGCTGCGCTGAAAGTCATCTCATCGCGCCGGAATTCACCACCTCGGACCAAGTGAAGGTAAGCGCTCCCCAAGCGACACTTTTTCGGTTTTTAAATGCGGCGGTTTTTCCGAATACGTCGGGTTTTCGTTCGGCCACGCCCCCCGATTTCCGTCGCGCGCATGCCGGCGCCGATGCGCCAGAATCCGATCGCGTGCGCCACAATCCCGGGGCAATTCAGGTACAATCGGCGCAAATCGGAGATATTCGCGTAACACGTCGGGAAAACGCGAATCGGGCCTTTAGTAAATGACCCCCATTGTCTTTGAATAGTGTTTATATGTGTATATGATATATCTCCATGAAACACAAACCATGTTTAATTTTTCTGTTGTTGTAGGTGTTGGAGGGGTTGTTATTTGCAGGTCTAGTTTTGTTTTTGAATGGCACCAATTATGATGTACATTAAATATTTTGTAGAAACTATTTCTATAGAAAGGGGAAAAAAATTTAAATGTTGTGCGACATATTGTGAATAACATTTTAACTTTATTATTTGTGTCACTATAATTACATTGTGTAATATATATGTAAATATACACTGATATATTGTGTGTGTGTGGGGGTCATTTACTAAAGGCCCGATTCGCGTTTTCCCGACGTGTTACGCGAATATTTCCGATTTGCGCCGATTGTACCTGAATTGCCCCGGGATTGTGGCGCACGCGATCGGATTGTGGCGCATCGGCGCCGGCATGCGCGCGACGGAAATCGGGGGGCGTGGCCGAACGAAAACCCGACGTATTCGGAAAAACCGCCGCATTTAAAAACCGAAAAAGTGTCGCTTGGGGAGCGCTTACCTTCACTTGGTCCGAGGTGGTGAATTCCGGCGCGATGAGATGACTTTCAGCGCAGCAGCGCCACCTGGTGGACGGCGGAAGAACTACATTCATAAATCCCGGCCGGACCCGAATGCAGAGCAGAGAACGCGCCGCTGGATCGCGACTGGACCGGGTAAGTAAATGTGCCCCATTGTGTGTGTGTGTATATATATATATATATATATATTTATATATACATATTTATACATAATTTGTTTTATAAATTCTAGATGAAAAAAATTAGTTACTTTGAAAAAACCCTTTTGCCTTGCTATATTCTAAGGACCATATTTTATATATATATATATATATATATATATATATATATATATATGTATACCGTATATTCTGGCGTATAAGACGACTTTTGAAGACAGAAAAATCTTTTCTGGGGTCGTCTTATACGCCGGTAATCGCGGCAGCCCGCCGTGTATTCACGGCGGCGGTCGGGTCCCGCTGCATGGAGAGGGCTCACGGGCTAATTGCAACAAAGGCTTACCGGTAATACCGGGCTCACGGGCATATTGCAGCAAAGGCTTACCGGTAACACCCGCGATCGGTGCTAGCACTGATCGCGGGTGTTTTCACAGCGCCGCCATCTTACCTGGGATCGCCGCTCCCCGTAACGTCATCCGTCTCCATGGTGTATAAGACGACCCCCCTACTTTCCTGTTTAAAATATAGAGTTTAAGATATATTCGCCGTATAAGACTACCCCTTTTCCAACGCATACAAAACACCGGTAAAAATTTAAAAAAAAAATGATTTGAATTTAACATGGTCCTTTTTTTAATTTAAATTCTTATGTCATGCAGGTATATAGCAGGAAAACTGTCGCTCATAAACATAAGGCATACAACAACAACATTACCATCGTCCATTTTACTGTAAATGTTACCATACTGTACCTTAAATTTTAATTCTATTAAATATTCCATGCCATGTACTCAGAAGCAGGAAAAAAATTCCAAATGCAATGAAAATGGTGAAAAAACGCATTTGCGCCATTTTCTTGTGGGCTTGGATATTACGTCTTTCACTGAGCTCCCCAAATGACATGTCTACTTTATTCTTTGGGTCGGTACGATTAAGGGGATACCAAATTTGTATAGGTTTTATAATGTTTTCATACATTTACAAAAATGAAAACCTCCTGTACAAAACTTATTTTTTTGATTTTGCCAAATTCTGGCGCTAATAACTTTTTTATACTTCAGTGTACGGAGCTGTGGGTGGTGTCATTTTTTGCAAAATTTTATAATATTTTCAATGATATCATTTTTAGGACTGTACGACCTTTTGATCACTTTTTATAGATTTTTTTATATTTTTCAAAATGGCAAAAAAGTGCCATTTTCGACTTTGGGCGCTATTTTCCGTTACGGGGTTAAACGCATTAAAAAAATGTTATCATTTTTTGATAGATCGGACATTTTCGGACGCGTCGATACTCGATGTGTTTATGATTTTTACTGTTTATTTATATTTATGTCAGTTCTAGGGAAAGGGGGGTGATTTTAAATTTTAGGTTTTTTTATTATCATTTTTTTTTTAAACTTTTTTTAATTTTTATTTATACTATTTTTCAGACTCCCTAGGGTACTTTAACCCTAGGTTGTCTGATCGATCCTATCATATACTGCCATACTACAGTATGGCAGTATATGGGGATTTTCCTCCTCATTCATTACAATGTGCTATCAGCACACTGTAATGAAGGGGTTAAAACGAAATAGCCTCGGGTCTTCAGAATGGTGATGGATCGCCGCCCCGATGACGTCACGGGGAGTGGCGATCCCAGGTAAGATGGCGGCGCCCATGCGCCGCTATCTCTTTGAGGCTGCCGGCAGCTTTGCCGGCAGCCATCGCTGTGAAAACACCCGCGATCGGTGCTAGTTGTGTATATCTAAATCCATTACTAGGAGTGAAACGATATTCAGTTTGTAATCTGGTCAGGGATTTCATTTGTCCATTTGTCCAACAAATCTCCTATCATTATTAGCCCCTTTTTACTCCCAATGCATTTACCCGTTTCTTCAAGTTTCTATTATCCCACATTGTTTTCCTTTACAAAAAAAAAAAAAAAATGATGAAGTGAATTAAAAAATTTAATTCAATATTTGTTTTTCTTATTCCCACTATTGGGTGCCATATTGAGTTTGTTCCTGAACAAACCCTTTTAGCAGATGTCACAGGTGCCCCTGCGATCCACATCTCAGATCACAGGCGCACCCAAACCCCTCTACATGGCGGTGGCCCTTTTCCAACCTCACTTTCCTCTTCATGTTCCTGCTCCCATCCCGGCTGCCCAGCACACTCATCCCCCCTCCCTAGGGCGCCCTCACAACCTCAATCACAAATTTAAAGGGCCAGCGCAGCGCTGATTGGTGCTGGTCACTTCACGGGATTCCATAAAAGCCGGCTTCTCCCAGCATTCCCCGCCAAATCTGTGAACTATATGCCATCGAGAAAGCTGTATTCTGAGACCTGTGTGCTGACCTTCTGTTGTGACCCCGGACCTGTTCCCGACTCTGCTCCTTCGCTGCCAGCCCTGACCTCCTGCCCTTGACCCCTGACCTTGAACTGTTGCCGCCTGTATTGACCTATTCCTGTCTCCGACCACGAGATTGCCTGCTGATTCTAAACCTCGACCCTGGCTGCCACCGCGGATAATTTGCGCCTGTGGAACGACCTGGTGGCACCACGCCGCAGCATGACCAATCTGCTTTGTGGTGGGCTCTGGTGAAAAGCGGGTGCCAGTTAGATTCCGGTCCATGGTGTCGACTTGAGTCATCATCCGCTATGGTCCAGGGGGTTCACTACCGCAGAATCCTGACATCAGATTTGCCATATTAAGCTAAAAAGCACCTAACTATCTACAAACCATCAAGTTGTAGCTTGTCAATGTTATCTGTTCACTGCAGTGAGTATGTTGTTTGGTGTTGGCAACATTTCTGATATGTTGTGGCATCGTCTATGTTCCTAGATTATGATTGTTAATTTATTTTGATATTAAGTGTTATTGAGCAGTGGAATAGTGTTTATCCCTTATAGTTGTACAAAAGGGGAGGCCTTCCGTGACGTGATAAACGCCTGATTCGCAATCAGCAACTCTTAAAGTACAGCAAAGGCTAGAAGAAAATGTCAGAATTGATCTTTTTGTGCTAATGAACCAACAAACAAAATGTTCAATAATACATTACTGAATGATTAGCATCTTTCCATCCAGAACACTGTCAATACTTTTCACATTTTGTCAGCAAAATGAAAATGATTTAAGTTTGAATCCACCCAGGGCTTGAAATATCACAATGCTTCTAAATAGAGAGGTGTTCTTTTTCATGTGTTAAAAGGGTTTTGTTGAATGTAGTAGTTTCACTAATGTTCTTCTGTTCTCTTTATTTGAGTATGAATCAATTTCCATTACTATGAAAATTTGACAGTATAGAGCTATTTGTCTCCAAGGTTACTCAAGAAGCATATTTCTCTCTTAAAACTTTCTTATAATAAAGAATAAAGATGGAAGGATCTGGCCCTTCAACTTTGCTGCTCAGATGACGAGAACTTTTATGTATGCACAAGGACTGTCTAATACGAGGTACCAACATTTTTGTCCCTCTTCCCAATGGTCCAGTTGTTCCTTGCAAAATTACCGTATTTTTCGGACTACAAGGCGCACCGGATTATAAGGCGCACCTGATTATACGGATGAATGACCAGCAGGTGGCAGACCTGTGCACAGTTCAAGGGAGCTGTTGTCTGTAAGTATAGTCCATATACAAGGCGCACTGGACTATAAGGCTCACCTTTGCTTTCTGAGAAAATCAAAGGATTTTTTGGGTGCCTTATAGTCCGAAAAATATGGTAACTCAGAGAGTTAAGTTAATACTGGTGCATTGTCCTCACATCCTTCTGAACCTCGGTAAATTGGCTTCAAATCATTATTGCTATCACCAGCAGGAATACCAGCCACACGAGAGCCCAAGAGGCAGGGCACATAAAAGCCAGGTATCAGCCCATCACAGATGCAGACAAAATGCACCAGACCTCACCACCACCAGAGCCCATTAATGTACACTCTGAACCCCATCATGACAGAAAAAAACTGAAATGTAGATATTATTGCTAATTTATTAAACAAGAAAAAACGGAAATATCACATGGTCATAAAGTATTCAGCCCCTTTGCTCAGTATTGAGTAGAAGCAGCTTTGGAGCTAGTACAGCCATGAGTCTTCTTGGGAATGACGCAACAAGTGATCCACACCTGGATTTGTGGATCCTCTGCCTCTTCCTTGCAGATCCTCTCCAGTTCCCTTAGGTTTGATGGTGAACGTTGGTGGAAGCCATTTTCAAGTCTCTCCAGAGTTGGGTTTAGGTAAGGCTCTGGCTGGGCCAGTCAGGAATGGTCACAGAGTTGCTCTGAAGACACTTCTTTGTTATTTTAGCTGTGTGCTTAGGGTCATTGTCTTTTTTGAAGGTGAACCTTTGGCCCAGTCTGAGGTCCAATCCACTGGAACAAGTTTTCATTAAGGATATCTCTGTACTTGGCCACATTAATATTTCCTTCAATTGAAGCCAGACATCCTGTCCCCGCCCCCATTGCATGATGCTGCCACCACCATGTGTCACTGTTGGGATTGTATTTGGCAGGTGATGAACAGTGACTGGCTTTCTCCACACATACCGCTTACAATTGACACCAAAAAGTTAAATCTTTATCTCATCAGACCAGAGAATAATTTTTCTCATAGTCTGGGAATCCTTCATGTGTTTTTTTGCATACAGGCTTTCATATGGCTTGCCCCGAGGAGCGGCTTTCATTGACAGCCCTGAATGGTGGAGGCTGAAGTGATAGCTGACTGTGTGGAACTTTCTCCCATTTCCCTACTGCATCTGGTTTGGTTGGACGGCCAGGTCGAAGAAGAGTTGTGATCTTCCTAAACTTCATCCATTTAAGAATTACGATGGCGACTGTGCTCTAAAGAACCTTGAGTGCTGCAGAAATTCTTCTGTAACCTTTTCCAGATCAGTGCCTTGCCACAATTCTGTCTCTGAGCTCATTGGGCAGTTCCTTAGACCTAATGTTTCTCATGTGCTCTGACTTGCAGTATGAGCTGTAAGGTCTTATATAAACTGTGTTTTTCCTAATCAAGTTCAATCAATTTAATTAAATACTGGACCTAAGAAAAAAACTACATTTCTGTATTTTACTTTGCAATTTTACTCAGTTTTGTCACTCAATGATGGTCAGTGTAAGATACCAGGGGAAGGGCACTGGCTGAGCAGACACTTAATTATTTCTTTATTCTATAAGATGCTGTGTGCTGACAATGTGCTTCCTTTATCAGGGCACTGGGTTTAGATACACTTTCATTCAGCTTCTGAACATTCTACTAGTATCTGACACATTGGAGAAAGATGATAAGACAGATCAGAGTCATGAGATATAAGACACAAAGACACACTCAGCTCTGGTACCTCACCTAATCATTAAAACACTCTGTCAACATTGCTATTCTCCTCCTTTTCCTTGGATCCACGTGTTATCTTGTCTGTAGATCTGCTGCTGTCTCCTCTACATGCTGTTGTTGGACAGTAAGTGCCTCTGTCCGTAGTCCTCTCTGCCTCCTCCCCTCCCCCTGCAGTATAAGAGAAGCTATTCCGGAGAGAGGAATCTGCCTGACCATAGTCAGGAGTTTATGGATGTATTCATGGCTGGCTCCAAGTTTCAGTAGGCCCCTGGGCAACAGAGCCTCAGTGGGCCCCTTTGCAGTGAACTAATGTGGCAGCAATTAAGCAGGATTACAACTCTCAGCATGTCCTGGATAAGAGACTACAACTACAACCCAGCAAGTCCTGGAGGAGATCGGGAGGTCTGGGTGCTGCAGGACTACAACAGGCCATGGAAAAGAGGTTGATAACTAGGGGAAAACCTACCCCCAATATGTTGCAGGACTATAATTTACAGCATGCACCAGTCGCAGACACACTTTGGGAGCAGTTGTTTTACTTTCACAGGTATCAGTTGGAGAGGAAGGTCATATCTACTAAAACATTACTTCCTTGCTCTCCATCCCATTACCCATTATCTGGGAACCTCTATCGCCCTCGTCATCCAGATAATGTCTTGGCCACTCCTATAGACAGCAGCCTAGAGTATCACTCCAGATATGTGACGTGATCACTAGCCAATCACAGGGGAGTATTAGAGTTGTGGGTGTTGCAGACACCAATCCCACTGAGAGATTGGCTAGCCAATAGCTGTGCAGATGGGCATGTCGGATGGTTGTTTTGTGTCAGCGTGAGAGCAGGAGGCTAATGTGAGGGGATGGGCAGAAGTGACGTCACATGCGGAAGAGAAGTGCCAGCCCGGTCCCAAGTGAGCAGCATGTGTAAGGACTCGTGTACATTAGATCCCAGCCTGGTGCAAGCACCAGTCCCTCATCAGCCCAGGTGAGGGGCCGTGTGTAGCGTGAGTGCCGTAGGTCCCTCTGTCATCAATGGGCCCCTGCACTTGCCTTGGTATGCCGGGTGCTGGTTGTATCCGGGGACAATAAAAATTCACACAGCAGGACTGATAGAGACAAGTTGGAATTACACCTGTATAATGCTGTATTTTTGTTAATAACATTGCCTCAGAGAATATATTATTTTGTCAACTCATTCATAATTAAGAATTTTTTGTGTTAGTGGAAATTCAAATTTAAAGGGGTATTCTCATTTCAGCAATTTAGTATTAATTCCTCATGGTTTTCTAGATCTCTGCTTGCTATCATTCTATTGGAAGCTGCTGTGTTTACTTCCAGTGACAGAAATCTCACCATGGTCACACAGATGCACGGCTCGTTAGTATCAGATTGTAAGCAGAGGTGTGTATTATAACACGCAGTGCACCTGTGTGACCATGGTCAGATTTCTATACACTAGAAGTAAATAATGAAGCTTTCCATAGAAAGACAGAAAGCAGTTCTAGAGTTCTAGAAAATGGTGAGGAATTGATACAAAAGGTATATAGGAAAACTGTAACTTTTCATTATACAAACAATAACGTTTATTTGCTGAAATGGGTCCCGATGCACAGGATGAGCCCTCTCCATAGCTGGTAAGTCTTTGCTGCATATTGGTGGTCGCTCCCCGTGATGTCATCAGGCAGCTGCGATCAGTCACCATCATGGACTCGGGTCTTCCGTGAACCCGAGACTGTCTCATTTTAACCCATTCATTTCAATGTGCGATTTGCACATTTTAATGAATGAGGTGGAAAATCCCCATATACTGCCATACTGTACTATGGCAGTATATGGTAGGCTCCATCAGACAACCTAGGGTTAAATTACCCTAGGGGGTCTGAAAAATAGTGAAAGTAAAAACAAAAAAAAAAGTTAAAAAAAAAATTATAATAAAAAAACCTAAAAATTCAAATCACCCCCCCTTTCTCTAGAAGTGATATAAATATAAATAAACAGTAGAAATGATAAACACATTAAGCATCGCCGTGTCCGAAAATGCCAGATCTATCCAAATAGATAAAATGTTTTTTTTTTACTGCGTTTAACCCCATAACAGAAAATGCCACTTTTTCCAGCTTGAAAAATATAAAAGAAATCAATAAAAAGTGATCAAAAGGTCGTACGGTCCTAAAAATGGTAGCATTAAAAAAGTCATGAAAAGTCACACAAAATGACATTATAAACAGCTGCATACACCAAAGTATGAAAAAGTAATTAGCGTCTGAAGATGGCAAAATCCCCCCAAATTTTTTTGTACAGGAGGTTTTAATTTTTGTAAATGTATGAAAACATTATAAAACCTATACAAATTTGGTATCCCCGTGATCGTACTGACCCAAAGAATAAAGTAGACCTGTCATGTGGAGCGCACGGTGAAAGCTGTAAAGTCCAAGCCAACAAGAAAACAACACAGATGCGTTTTTTCATCATTTTGACAGCATTTGGAATTCTTTTCCCACTTCCCAGTACACACCATGGAATATTAAATATCACTATGAAGTGCAATTTGTTATGCAGAAAACAAGCCATCACAAAACTCTTTATGTTTTAAAATAAAAAAAAGTTAGCCCCCTTCCACACTTGCGTTGCAGATCACGTCAGAGTTTGATCAGGGTGCGATCAGGGTTTGGTCAGTGAAAGACGCACATTTTGCATCAGAGTGCAATCAGTTTTCAGTCAGAGTTTGTTCAGTGTCTCAGTTTTTCACACGCGTTTTTGATGCAATTGCAATGCAATTTCAATGCGTTTTTCATGTGCAGAAAATGCGTGTGAAATGGACTCAGGACTGAGCTCTATCTTTTCTATGGCAATTGATGCGTGAAAAACGCATTGCACTTGCATTGTACTTGCAAGTGTCTCAGAGTGCAATGCGTTTTTGATGCATCTCCATAGACTTGTATGGTGCGTTTTTCACGCGCGTGACTTGCAAAAGTAGAGCATGTTGAGATTTAAACGCGCATTAAAAAAAATGCGCGTGTGTGCGTGAAAAAAAATGCAAGTCTGAAAAGACCCATTGGTTACAATGGGTCAGAGTGCAATGCAAGTTCAGCGTGTCAAAACCACGCGCAGAAAACGTGCGTGAAAAACGCAAGTGTGAAAGGGGCCTTATACATTTTTGAAGGTGGGGGTGAAAAATGGAAATGAAAAAAAAAAAAAGGGCCAGGTCGTTAAGGGATTAAGTTGGGAATAAGAATGAGGTTTAATAGGAAATGGAGAAGGATGAAAGAAGTATGGAAAAAAAGATACATTTTTGGTTATAATTTATTTTTTATATTCGCTTGTACAACTTATTTATTCTAAATAACGTTAATGTTTGCTGAAATAACAATGGCCATTGTAAAACCGCAGATAATAGGCAGAGCTTTATTGCATAAAACAATTGCCTAGATAGAAAGAAACACAATGATACATTTTTTTCCCAGCGACCTTGACCATTTTTAGTGTCCTCTTGAGATCCAGGCTTCATAATTTGAAGCACATTGCAGATAATACCCAAGGTTATGGAACATATTGCAGAACAATTGTGAATAATTAGCTGGTCTGGTATTCAACAGTGTAGACTCACACTTTTAATATATGCAAAAAAATAACCTTGAAAAGTGTTAGAGACAAAACTCAAATAACAATTAGCAAACTATGTTATTTGCACGGTGCATTAAATCAGGATTGGGTTGCAGGTTCTCTTGCTGGGCATTAATTGCATCACATCAGATAGTTTTCTGCGACGCGCGCTGCTTACATATTGCTACACTGTTTAGCTTTTACAGGAACCTTTGACCCCGTACATGACATTTCACCATAAAAATCTCAGTATGTGATCGATATGTACGTTAAGTGCAACTACCGGGGCTAAATAACCTCAACTATGTTTACATATTTGATCAATTCTTGCCATGGTAATGGTCATGTCGCTTATATGACTGTTTATTAACTTTATTACTTGTTGCGGTAAAAGAAATTATTACTAATTTCAGGCAAGGGTGCACCAACCAGAGTTGAGCCTCTTGCCTCAGGCAGCACCACCTGCAGCAAGATGGGGGAAGCATTAAAGGCGTAGACTACTGCTACAAATCAGGACTCCTTCAAAAATGTATAACTTTTTAAATTTTTTCTATAGCTGAGTGAGGGCTTGTCTTCTACATAACAAATTGCACTTCATAGAGATGGTATTGAATATTCAATGCCGTGTACTGGGAAGTGGGGCAAAAAATTCCAAATGCAGTGAAATTGGTGAAAAAAAGCATTTGTGCCATTTTCTTGTGGGCTTGGATTTTACGGCCTTTCACTGTGCATCACCAATGACATGTCTACTTTATTCTTTGGGTTGCTTCGATCCCGTAGATACCAAATTCACATATGTTTTTCATACTTCAGTGTTCGGTCATTCAGTGTAATTTTTTTAGACTTTTTGATGTTGTTTTTAATGCTATTATTTTAAGGACTTTACAGCCTCTGATCACTTTTCATAAATCTTTTAATTTTTTCAAAATGGCAAAAAGGCACTATTTTCCGTTACAGGGTTAAACACCGGGAAAAACCATTATTATATTTTGATAGATAGGACAATTTCGGAGGCGGCGATACCTAACATGTTTCTGATTTTTACTGTTTATTTCTATTTATACCAGTTCTAGGGAAAGGGGGTTGATTTGAATATTTCATTTTTTTAAATTACTTTTTTAAAACTTTTTTATTATTTTTTAAGACCCACAGGGTACTTTAACTCTAGGTTGTCTAATTGATCCTACCAAATACTGCCACTACATTACAAATCTGCTTTTTCGTGCTTTGGGAAATAAAACCACAATAGTACAATATCCGTGGATCCCATGTACAATTAGTAAAATTTATTTATTAAACTCACAAAAGAGCAAATGTCTGGAACAAGCCAAAAGCAGATAGGGATGATAATGGGTTGAGACAAATAAGTGTCTGGGCCCCGTCATCTGAACTAAAGCTAAAGAATGGAGGATATGTACCATTATATAGATTTTATGCTGCATATTGCACAACATAATGCAGGGGTCCCCAAACTTTTTCCATAGGGGGCCGTTCACTGTCCCCCTCAGACCGTTGGAGGGCCGGACTAAAGTTTAAAAATAAATATCAGTACATGTGACCCCCCCCCCTCAATTAATTATTTAATATACTGGACCCCCTTAAGAACCATTTTAAATATTGGCCCAATTAATGAATTAATTGGGACAATTAATTTGGGCCCCCTCTCCATTATTTATTGAATATGCCTCCCCCCCCCCATTAATTACTAGACTACCCCTCATAATTAATTATTTCCTATACCCCCCACCATTAATTATTTCCTATGCTGCCCCCACTATTATATTCTATGCTGCCCCCCACCATTAATTATTTTCTATGCTGCCCCCACTATTATTTCCTATGCTGCCCCCCACCATTAATTATTTCCTATGCTGCCCCTCATAATTAATTATTTCCTATACTGCCCACCGCCATTAATTATCTTCTATGCTGCCCCTCACCATTACCGTATATTCCGGCGTATAAGACGACTTTTGAAGACAGAAAAATCTTCTGTCTAGTCTGGGGTCATCTTATACGCCGGTAATCGCGCCCACCGGGTCGCGCTGCATGGAGAGGGCTCACGGGCATATTGCAGAAAAGGCTTACCGGTAACACCCGCGATCGGTGCTAGCACCGATCGCGGGTGTTTTCACAACGATGGCTGCTGGCAAAGCTGCTGGCAGCCTCAAACAGATAGCAGCGCATGGGCGATCCATCTCCATGGTAGCCTCGGGTCTTCCGGGTCTACTTCGTTTTAACCCCTTCATTACAGTGTGCTGATAGCACATTGTAATGAATGAGGAAAATCCCCATATACTGCCATACTTTAGTATGGCAGTATATGATAGGATCGATCAGACAACCTAGGGTTAAAGTACCCTAGGGAGTATGAAAAATAGTATAAATAAAAATAAAAAAAAGTTAAAAAAAAAATTATAATAAAAAAACCTAAAATTTCAAATCACCCCCCTTTCCCTAGAACTGACATAAATATAAAAAAAAACTGTAAAAATCATAAACACATCAGGTATCGACGCGTCCAAAAATGCCCGATCTATCAAAATATGATAACGGTTTTTCAATGCGTTTAACCCCGTAACGGAAAATAGCGCCCAAAGTCGAAAATGGCACTTTTTTGCCATTTTGAAAAATATAAAAAAAATCTATAAAAAGTGATCAAAAGGTCATACAGTCCTAAAAATAATATCATTGAAAATATTATCAAATTTCGCAAAAAATGACACCACCCATAGCTCCGTACACCAAAGTATAAAAAAGTTATTAGCGCCAGAAGTTGGCAAAATCAAAAAAATCATTTTTGTACAGGAGGTTTTCATTTTTGTAAATGTATGAAAACATTATAAAACCTATACAAATTTAGTATTCCCTTAATCGTACCGACCCAAAGAATAAAGTAGACATGTCATTTGGGGCGCTCAGTGAAAGACGTAATATCCAAGCCCACAAGAAAATGGCGCAAATGCGTTTTTTCACCATTTTCATTGCATTTGGAATTTTTTCCTGCTTCTGAGTACATGGCATGGAATATTTAATAAAATAAAAATTTAAAGTACAGTATGGTAACATTTAAAGTAAAATGGACGATGGTAATGTTGTTGTTGTATGCCTTATGTTTATGAGCGACAGTTTTCCTGCTATATACCTGCATATCATAAGAATTTAAATTAAAAAAGGACCATGTTAAATTCAAATCTGTTTTTTTTTTAATTTTTACCGGTGTTTTGTATGCGTTGGAAAAGGGGTAGTCTTATACGGCGAATATATCTTAAACTCTATATTTTAACAGGAAAGTAGGGGGGGCGTCTTATACACCAGGTCGTCTTGTACGCCGGAATATACGGTAATTATTTCCTATACTGCCCCTCACCATTAATTATTTCCTAAGCTGCCCCTCACCATTAATTATTTCCTAAGCTGCCCCTCACCATTAATTATTTCCTAAGCTGCCCCTCATAATTAATTATTTCCTATACTGCCCCTCACCAATAATTATTTCCTAAGCTGCCCCTCATAATTAATTATTTCCTAAGCTGCCCCTCATAATTAATTATTTCCTATACTGCCCCTCACCATTAATTATTTCCTAAGCTGCCCCTCATAATTAATTATTTCCTAAGCTGCCCCTCATAATTAATTATTTCCTAAGCTGCCCCTCATAAGTAATTATTTCCTATACTTCCCCTCACCATTAATTATTTCCTAAGCTGCCCCTCATAATTAATTATTTCTTAAGCTGCCCCTCACCATTAATTATTTCCTAAGCTGCCCCTCATAATTAATTATTTCCTATACTGCCCCTCACCAATAATTATTTCCTAAGCTGCCCCTCATAATTAATTATTTCCTAAGCTGCCCCTCATAATTAATTATTTCCTATACTGCCCCTCACCATTAATTATTTCCTAAACTGCCCCTCATAATTAATTATTTCCTAAGCTGCCCCTCATAATTAATTATTTCCTATACTTCCCCTCACCATTAATTATTTCCTAAGCTGCCCCTCATAATTAATTATTTCCTAAGCTGCCCTTCACCATTAATTATTTCCTAAGCTGCCCCTCACCATTAATTATTTCCTATACTACCCCTCACCATTAATTATTTCCTAAACTGCCCCTCATAATTAATTATTTCCTATGCTGCCCCGCACCATTAATTATTTCCTATACTGCCCCTCACCATTAATTATTTCCTATACTGCCCCTCACTATTAATTATTTCCTAAGCTGCCCCTCATAATTAATTATTTCCTATGCTGCCCCACACCATTAATTATTTCCTATACTGCCCCTCACCATTAATTATTTCCTAAGCTGCCCCTCATAATTAATTATTTCCTAAACTGCCCCTCATAATTAATTATTTCCTATGCTGCCCCTCATAATTAATTACTTCCTATGCTGCCCCTCACCATTAATTATTTCCTATACTGCCCCTCACCATTAATTATTTCCTATACTGCCCCTCATAATTAATTATTTCCTATACTGCCCCTCACCATTAATTATTTCCTAAGCTGCCCTTCATAATTAATTATTTCCTAAGCTGCCCCTCATAATTAATTATTTCCTAAGCTGCCCCTCATAATTAATTATTTCCTATACTGCCCCTCACCATTAATTATTTCCTAAGCTGCCTTTCATAATTAATTATTTCCTAAGCTGCCCCTCACCATTAATTATTTCCTATGCTGCCCCTCACCATTAATTATTTCCTATGCTGCCCCTCACCATTAATTATTTCCTATACTGCCCCTCACCATTAATTATTTCCTAAGCTGCCCCTCATAATTAATTATTTCCTATGCTGCCCCGCACCATTAATTATTTCCTATACTGCCCCTCACCATTAATTATTTCCTAAGCTGCCCCTCATAATTAATTATTTCCTAAGCTGCCCCTCATAATTAATTATTTCCTAAACTGCCCCTCATAATTAATTATTTCCTATGCTGCCCCTCATAATTAATTACTTCCTATGCTGCCCCTCACCATTAATTATTTCCTATACTGCCCCTCATTATTAATTATTTCCTATACTGCCCCTCATAACTAACTATTGGCTTCCGGACACTACAATCTTTTTACTGCCCTTTTTAATAAAAAAATAAAAACCCTGTACTCACCCAAGTCTCCCACGGCGCGTCTTCTAATTTCATGTCGCGTCCGGGCAGGAAAGGGTGCGCGGCCGCGTGATGACGTCATCACGCGGCCGCGCATCTAAGTTCAAAGAGCGATGTGCGCCGGGGTTGTATTCTGGCCACATCGCTCCAGTAATAGTGCTCGAGCGGCCGTTTCCGGCAGCATCGAGCACTATACAGTGACGGGCAGGAGCTTCCTGTCCGGATGGACGGAGGTTCCTGCCCGACTGTCGAAGGCCACGGGGGCCCGGCGCTGGCGCGGCAAGCGTCGGGGGCCGGATTGAAACAGTCCGCGAGCCGTAGTTTGGGGCACCCTGACATAATGTAACGGATGCACCCGCGATCCTTGTTGCGGATCGTGGGCACAGTGTGCCTCTCCCTGTTGCGTGGCGCCCCGGGCCCAGACTGACCTCTCCATGAGCCTGCTTTCCGTCCGACTAGGCCGCGCGCATTACCGCTCCTAGGGCGCACACCGGCTCTCCTAGCCTTAAAGGGCCAGCGTCCTCCTGATTGGCGGTGGTTAATCCGTCTCACTCTTATAATCCTTCCTGCCTCACTGGATCTTTAGCATTATTTCATGCTAAGTGAAAGCCCTCCAGTGTTCCTGCGATTCCAGTATTCCTGCTCCTGCGTTTCCCGTGTCTGCTGTGTTCCCGTGGTCCTCTTCCCCCTTTCCTGTTCCGTGTACCAGTTCCTGTGTCCTGCTGTGGCTTCCTGGGTTCCTGTCCAGCGGTGCCTTCAGTCCGTGCCAAGTGTTACTAGTGTTCCTCTGTGTTCCTGTTGTCATCTCAGGCTTGGACTGTTTCTTGCATTTCCTGCCGTACAACCTTGGCTGCCACCCCGGGCCTAGTCACACCCGTGGAACTACCTGGTGGCACCCCGCCGCAGCAAGACCTTCCGACTTTGCGGCGGGCTCTGGTGAAGACCAGGTGCACTTGGTCTCTGGTCCCGGGTGTAAACTAGTACCATCATCTCCCGCAGTGGTCCAGAGGGTCCACAGACTCTTCCCTAAGAGCATAGCTCCCAACCGTCCCGATTTTGACGGGACTTTCCCGTTTTTCGTACCTCTGCCCCGCGTCACGGGCAGCTATGATATTGTCACGGGTTCTCCCCCCAGGTCCCGCTGTGTCCCGGCGCTGTGTCCGCATAGTAAATACTTTGAAAGTCTGAACTCACAGTACAGAATGGCTTCTACAGACATCGGGAGGGAATCCTTTTCAGAGAAGTGTCGGGCTTAGCGCAGAGCAGGGACCACGTCATCAGCTTCAGATCAGCATCTGTCCATATATGGTCACTGCATCTCCTAGGGTTCCCCAGAGCAGACATCGGGAGGGAATCCTTTTCAGAGAAGTGTCGGCTTAGCAGAGAGAGCAGGGAGCACGACATCAGGTCAGATCTCCATCTGTCCATATATGGTCTCCAGGGCTTCCCCAGACACAAGCTCTTTATATAATTAAATTAAATAAAGTTTTGGCCAGGCTGAGATTCGAACCTGGGACCCTCTGCACCATAGACAGGAGCTGAACTAACTGAGCTATAAGCCCAATGTTACAGAGCTGAGGATTTCTGGTAACTAAGACATGTTATCTGCCATTTACACTGTGACACAGACTAATGCACTGATATATAGAGAGGGATCTTCTCAGAGATTATTATTGTAATTATTGAGACTATTATTATTATTATTATTATTATTATTATTATTATAATAAATTTTATTATTTTTATTATTATGGAGATGATTATTAATAATGGTAAAAATAATAATAATCATCTCAATAATAATAATAATAATAATAATAATAATCTCCATAATAATAATAATAATAGTCTCAATAATTACAATAATCTGAGAAGATCCCTCCCTATATACCAATGCAGTATATAGTTCTTAGTTACCAAAATTCTCCCCCTTGTTAATCACTGAGATTATAGCTCAGTGAGTTGAGATGCTGTGTTATTATTGTACATGGACACTGCAGGTTCTGGGTTCAAATCCCAATGAGGATATATTTTTTTTTTTTTTATTGAGATGATTTTTATTATTTTAATATGGCTAAAATTTGGGGCGTGGCCAGGGAGTGATTGGGGGTGTGGCTTAGGGGGATCGCCGCGGCACGCTACGCGTGCCGCCATTTTGTCCCTCTTTCGTTTTCACAAATGTTGGGAGGTATGCTAAGAGACTCTCTGACAGTTCACCCCCACGAACTGTGACACATAATATGTATGTAATATATATGTTATGTATATATGCTGTATATGTTTGTATGTTGTTGATGTATATACGTGTGTATCTGTGTATGGTGTATGTTGTGTATATGGCACTGTATGTGATGTGTATATGCTGTAAGAGTCTATAAATATGCTTGTGTTTATAGGGTTATAAATATGTGAGTATATATATGTGTAATATGTATATTTTTAAGCGGGAAGGGGGCCCCCATCAGAAGTCTGATATGGGCCTCTGCCTCTCCTAGTTACCTAGTTACACACCTGGTCCTTATGGAAGAGTGGTTTAGAGTCTCAAATCGACCTGTATGATGGCTGTAAAGGGAGGAAAAATGTACAGTATACTTACCTAGAAGTGAATATGATGAGGCTCATCAGACTTGCATCTGAAGATCCTGCGCTGGCACCTCCTCTTGCCATGCGCCCACTTAAAAAATCATACAGGCCGATTACGGACACTAAACTACTGGTCCATAAGAACCTGTGAGTGGTTTTGTCCGAAATCACCATGACAGTTTCCCTTTAATGAACTTATAAAGCCTTTTATTTTTACTAAATGTTGTGCAAGTAATACGATGGATCTACCAAGGCAACTTCCCAGGGATGTGAAAGGTATTGTCAATGCCTGTTATATTTGTTCCTTTTTGTTCCTCATGGGAGGATCACAAAGCTGCCACAAATTTCAACAGTTCTATTCTCAATGTAAAAGGTATCATAAGAATTGAAAACTTCTATTTTTTTTACATAACGTGCTAATGAAATAAAACTAAACCAAGGAATATTAGGGGTAAGGGCACAAAAATACAAAAAAAAAAAAACCCAGACAAATAAAGTAGACACATTAATGAAAGAAGTGCTATGGAGCCGTGTGGAGGGTCTACATATCACAAACATTTCCTCTTATCTGGAGAAGGCTCCCACATACTGATCCTGCACAGGGGCTGCTATAGTAGATAATAGGCTGTGAATATAGGTCTTGATTTGAGATAACTCAATTTGCAGCTTCCTCTGGAAATTATAACAATATATTTTGACAGTTTTTCCTTCCTCAATAAGTTAATAAAATGAAGTATATAAGTATGATTTAATGTGAAAAGCTATAAAACTTTTTATTATACATTACTTTTTCATATGTAGATTTTTAAGGTTTGAGCTGCCACCTAGTGTCCAGTAGATATTATTTTTTCTGCATTTGTAAGGAGTTTAATATTAAAAACACTGGATAGTTAATTTTTTTTAACTATTTCTAACCATATGTGGCTTAAGAGCTGACAACAAGCACTGTGGATGCTGGACTTTCTGAAACTTGTTTTCATTTGAGAAAATTAATAGCGTCATACAGGAGTGAATTAGAACTGCCATGTGCCCCTACTAGTCTCGAATTTACTTCCTACATATGGTACTAGAATCAGCTTCTGGGGGAATGGAGGATGCGTCCCTACTGCCTGTTTTCAATATGCGGTTTTAGGTCCATCAAAGGTCCTGAAATGGCTCTTGTGCACATGTGTATTGAGGGTATTAATAGATGTACAAGGATTTCATGAATGAAGGTCATTTTCAGTATAAAATTTGGTGGGTGGTTTGGATGACCATGGGCCCCCTGCTCCCCTATAACCCACTACTGGCGTCATAACACACAAAAAATGAAAAACCTATCAGACTAGAAAACTTGGAAGCCCACTTCATAATAATAAAATGTAATAATAAAATTCTCCTAATAGGTCCCTTACAATATATTTCAAAGATTGTACCAGAGAATGTTTAGTTATTTAACAGAAATACAGCTCCACCCTTGAAGTTGGTCAAATTTCTCCTGAAACAGCACAAAATATGATGGGTGCAGTATCAGGATAACAAATTATTAATAGCAAGGTGCTGTAGATATTTCTCAGATTCACAATTAGGTCGGCACGCGGGACAGGAGGAGGGGGTGAGCGCTGCTCACTCCTGCCCTCTCCATAGAAATACACCGCGCACGGCGCCATATTCCGCCAACAGATGTCCTATCTTTCTACGGGCTACGGAACGGTACATTGCCGCACATGTGCTGCACCGTACTGCTCTATTACGGCGCCGTGCGCCCATTGCGGTGTATGGGGGACGTATATACACCGTATATACATCGCCCATATATATGTCCCCCATACGTTTGTGTGAATGTAGCTTAGTCCCTGGCTGCTAATGATTATACCAGACTTTCGCAAGCCTCTGATTTCCAAGGATACCTCCAAAAGAGAAAAATAAGGAGATAAAGGTGTCCTCCTGAAGGAAAAGCACTTCAGACCCTCTACTTGGCATCGTGGTTGCATTAAAATACATTCTGTAGCAATAGGTATGATTACAGTGCTTCGCTGCTGTTTTGCAGGAAGAAGGGGCTCCTTGCATTTTGTATCACTCTGATGCTTGGAGTCCTGTCCTTGGTATTGTGGTCAGTCTGTGATGATCTGTGATTCAAAGACTATGGGGCAGATTTACTTACCCGGTGATTCGGGTTCTGCCAGGATTCACTAAGGTCGTGCGGCCGATATCCACTAGGTGCCGCTGCTGCGCTGAAGTCCGTTGGAGTTCACCTTCTCTGTCCCGGTGTATGTGAGTGCTATTCTTGCGACACATTTTTTTTTTTTAATTCAGCGTTTTTTCCGAATCCGTCGGATTTTCCAACGGCCACACCCCCCGATTTCTGTCGTGTGAAAGCCGACGCCGATGCGCCACAATACGATCGTGTGCGCCAAAATCTCAGGGCAATTCGGTGCAAATCAGAAATATTTGGGAAACCCAATGAAAATGCGCGATTCGGACCCTTAGTAAATGAGCCCCTATGTGCTTCAAGCCTAAGACATTAATGGATATTTCCTACCTAACTTTCACCACTTTCATAGCTACGTAACCTCTTAAGGATGCAGCCTTTTTCCAAGGGCTTGTTTTAAGTGTAACACATTGTACTTCCTGACATGTACTGGGAAGCGAGAAAAAAAATTCCAAATCGGTGAAATCGGTAAAAAAAAGCCTTCTTGCCATTTTCTTGTTGGCAAGGTTTTTACCGACTAACCTTGTGCACTCCCAAAAAAACCACTACTAAATTCTTTTGTTACGTATGATCAAAGAGATACCAAATTTATTCAAATTTGATGGCTTTGTAATACATTTTAAAAAATTAAAACCATATGTACATAAAAAAAATCGTTTTGCCATCGCCTGATGCTAAATTCTTTTTCTTCTGCTTTGCTGTACGGAACTGGTAAGGTGTCATTTTGTTCAAGATGAGCTCACGTTTTCATTGCTACAACTTTTTGTACAACCTTTTTTTCACAAAATTTTTATATGTTGCAAAAAAGTGGTGTGCTCTATCGAAGCTGTGCAAGTCCCAGATTCATGCCGAACGTGCGCCAGAAATCCTGAATCTGGCGCCCTCTGCACTATACACAGGCAAACTATGTGTCAGGATTCGAGGTTGTGGATCCTCTGGACCACTGCGGACGATGACACAAGCCACAACCGGAGTCTAAGTGGTACCCGCTTTTCCCCAGAGCCCGCCGCAAAGCAGGTTGGTCTTGCTGCGGCGTGGTACCACCAGGTCGTTCCACAGGCGTGACTTGTCCGCAATGGCAGCCAAGGTCGAGGTACAGAAACGGCATGCAATCTTGTAGTCGGGGACAGGCAGGAGGTCAGGACGGGCAGCACAGGATCGGAGTCAGAGACGTAGCAATAGGTCAAGGCATGCGGCAATGGAGCGAAGTCAAAAGCAGAACCAGGGTCACAACGGGAAATCACATAAACAGCACACGGCATAAACAAAGCTTTCTCCAAGGCACAGGGCACAAATATCCGGCAGGGATCACAGGAAGAGGCAGGAATAAATAGATTACCTGAAATGGCCAGCGCCAATTAGCGGCGCGCTGGACCTTTAAATCTGCAGAAGCCTTAGGAGCCGGGGATGCGTGCACGGCCGAGGACGAAGGAACAGCGGCAGCCGGAACTGAAGAGGCCAGGACAGGAGACGGGACTTGTAAGTTGCGCTTGCGGCGCACAGGCGGGGAGCGAGAGGCACGGGTGACCCCGCGATCCGCGATATGAATTCCGGAACCACCCGTGACACTGTGTTAGTAAATGTTAGTAAATGTGTTAGTTAAACTGTGTTGCACTGTTGTTAGTAAATGTGCCCCACTGTGTGTCGGCGCACCATGACCAATCCAGCGCTCACCCCCCTCTTCTGCACCCGGCCATGTGCTACTCCTGGGGTCAGCCCAAGTGACCACACAGTCATGTGCATGAGGCCTTAAATTAGCAGTAAACATGGAGGTATATACAAAAAGTAAATAAACCATTTATTAAAAATCTAATTTTGGTACTGCTATGATCAGATTAAACAACATAAAAAGAAAGTACAAATGAGCAGCTAACATCGTTTCGGTGATTGCTCCATTAACACAGGTGTGGGTGATGATGAGGACAGGGCTGGAGATCAATCTGTCATGATTAAGTAAGAATCACAGAACTGGACATTTTATAAGGAAGTTGGTGCATCATTGTTTCTATTCTGTTAACCATGGTTATCTCTAAAGATACAAAAGCAGTCATCATTGCAATGCACAAAACTGGCCTAGCAGGGAAGAGTATAGCAGCTAGAAACATTGCACCTCAGTCAACAATCTATCGCATCATCAAGGAATTCAAGGAGAGAGGTTCCATTGTTGCCAAAAAGGTTCCAGGGCACCCAAGAAGGACCAGCAAGCACCAGGACTGTCTCTTAAAAGTGTTTCAGCTTGGGGATCGGGCTACCAGCAGTGCAGAGCTTGCTCAGGAATGGCAGCAGCAGACTCTTGGAGCAAGGCCTGGTGTCAAGAAGGGCAGCAAAGAAGCAACTTCTCTCCAGAAAAAACATCAGGGACAGACTGATATTCTGCAAAAGGTACAGGGAGTGGACTGCTGAGGACTGTTGGAACATCTGGAAAAGAGCTTGTTGGGAGAAGACAAGGTGAGCGATACCACCAGTCTTTTCTCAACTGTGGGGTTGCTTCTCAGCCAAGGGAATCGGCTCTCTCACAGTCTTGCCTAAAAACACCTCCATGAATAAAGAATGGTACCAGAATGTCCTCCAAGAGCAATGTCTCCCAACCGTCCAAGAGCAGTTTGGTGATCAACAATGCCTTTTCCAGCATGATGGAGCACCTTGCCATAAAGCAAAGCTGATAACTAAATGGCTTAAGTAACAAAACATAAAGATTTTGGGTCCATGGCCTGGAAACTCCCCAGATCTTAATCCCATTGAGAACTTGTGGTCATCAAGAGACAGGTGGACAAACAAAAAACAACACATTGGGGCTCATTTACATACCCGGTCCAGTCGCAATCCCGCGGCGTGTTCTCTGACAAGGATTCGGGTCTGCCGGCATTCACTAAGATCATGCGCCCGATACCCTGCAGGTGTCGCTGCTGCGCCGAGGTCCGCAGGAGTTTACCTGCTTCTTCCTGGTGTGAGTGCTTGATCTTGCGACACAAATTTTTAAAATTCCACAGTTTTTCTGTATCTGTCGGGTTGTCCGACCGCCATGCCCCCCGATTACTGTCGCGTGAAAGCCGGCGCGATTGCCGCAAAATCCGAACGCGTGCGCCAAAATCCCATCTGAATTTGGCGCAAAACGGAAAAATTCAGAATACCCGACGGAAATGCGGCCGCGGAGCCCTTAGTAAATGAGCCCCAATGTGACAAAATGCAAGCATTGATTGTGCAGGAATGGACTGCTATCAGTCAGGATTTGGTCCAGAGTTGATTGAGAGCTGCCATGGAGAATTGCAGAGGTCCTGAAGAAGAAGGGTCAACACTGCAAATATTGACTTGCTGCAGTAACTCATTCTAACTGTCAATAAAAGCTTTTGTTACTCATTATATGATTGCACTTGTATTTCTGTATGTGATAAAAACATCTGACAAACACACATAAAAACCAGAGGGCAACAGACTGTGTGAAAATAAAATATATGTGTCATTCTCAAAAGTTTTGGCCATGACTGTATAGTAGTAGTAAGTGTAGTACTGTGTAGTAGTAGATGTTTAGTAGTAGTAAGCAGCAACAAGGGGAGCTGGGGATCACAATATCCGTAGTAGCTATGAAGTGGCACAGTATGAGGAGGAGCAGAATTTGAGGGGGCCACAATGTTAGGGGAGATGTGGGGAACAATATGAGAGGGTTCTGGGCACAATATCAGGGGGAGCTGGGGGACAAAGTATCAGAATGGCCGTAAACTGTTACCTTTTAAGGTGTTTAATAGCTATGTTTCTCATGTTGTTAATCTCTTACAATTTCTAGCTGTAAAGCTGATTTTTTGCTTTAATTTATTCATTTTTATTGATTTTACTAGCTGTAGATCCCTGTGTTGCCTGGGATAGCAAATAACTGCTCTTTCCTATAACAAAATAGAATTGGTTACTAATACAATGTTTTATATATAGCAATGTATCTATCTCTCCCTGTCTGTCTGTCTCTCACTCACTCTCCCTGCCTGTCTGTTTGTCTCTCACTCTCCCTTCCTGTCTCTCACTCACTTTCCCTGCCTGCCTTTCACTCACTCTCTCTGCCTGCCTCTCACTCACTCTCTCTGCCTGTTTCTCACTCACTCTCCCTGCCTGTATCTCTGTCTCTTACTCATTCTCCCTTCCTGTCTCTCTGTAGCTCACTTTCCCTGCCTGTATCTCTCTTACTCACTCTCCTTGCCTGTCTCTCACTCACTTCAACTGCCTGTTCCTCTGTCTTTAACTCGCTCTCAATCCCTGTCACTCTGTGACTCACTCTCCCTGCCTATATTTCTGTCTCTTACTCACTCTCCCTGCCTGTCTCACACTCACTCTTCCTGCCTGTCTCACTCTCCCTGCCTGTCTCTCTCTCACTCTCCATGCCTGTCTCTCACTCACTCTCCCCGCCTGTCTGTGTCTCACTCACTCTTCCTGCCTGTCTCTCAATCACTCACTCTCCCTGCCTTTCTCTCACTCTCCCTGCCTGTCTCTCTCTCCCTGTCTCTCTTTGTCCCTGCCTGCCTTTCTGTCTCTGTCTGTCTCTAACTCTCCCTGCCTGTCTCTCACTCTCCCTGACTGTCTCTCACGCAGGGCCGATTCTAGCACATTTGCTGTCTGTGACGAAAATCAAAATGCCCCCCCCCCCCTTAATCCTTCAGTAGCCTAGCTATTTTCCCCTGCTATATATGTGACATGGGGACAGGAACAAATCTGACAAATCTTCTAAAGGTGCCCACATCCCTCTCAGTGAATGTTGAAAACTTTACTAACAATTGTTAACATTTTTACAGGCATGATCGCTGACACTGTGTGACTGACTACAGAGAGTCATTTGTGGCATCTAGTACCTTATAGATGACAATCTCTTCCATCAGGAAGAGGACTTTACTCCTGGTTCTTCCATCCATGACTTATCACTGCTGAATTCACGGCCAGATACCTTCATCTCCGTGCAGCACATCTCCACCCGGCGTCAATAAAAATACCACAGTCACTTACAGTATAAAGTCACCTGGATAACAATCAGGGCTGGATTAAAGGAGGGGCTCCTGGAGCTCTAGCCCCGGGGCCCCCACCAGTTTCTGACAGACAGCGACTCAGCTCAGCTGTGTGCATCGCACATAGGGGTCTAGGATGTGAGCTGTGTAAGTGAGACACAGCTGCCATCGCTGGGGGAGTTCGACGATGCACTGTTTTGGCGGCAGGAGGTTGTGATGGGCAGCCGGCGACGAGTGATGACGTCACACTGTCGGCATCCGATCACTACATGCTGCTGCCAAAACTGCAGTCGTGGGATAACTGGAAGGGAAGGTGAAGTAAGTATGAAGTTTATTATTTTGTGGCCAATTTCTACAGGGGACTGATGGCTAAATTCCACAGGGGGCTGGTGGCTATATTCCACAGGGGGCTGCAGGCTATATACTACAGGGGGGCTGGCAGGCTATATACTACAGGGGGGCTGGAAGGCTATATGCTACAGGGAGCTGGCAGGCAATATACTTCCAAAAACATTGTTGAAAGGGCCCCCGCCAGTTTGCGCCCAGGGGCCCCCACCACCCTTAATCCGGCCCTGATAACAATAATGTGCTATTAAATAATATCAGGGGCGGGCCTGGATTTTACAGCTTTCACTGAGCTCCCCAAATAACATGTCTACTTTATTCTTTGGTTCGGTACGATCACGGGGATACCAAATTTGTATAGGTTTTATAATGTTTTCATACATTTAAAAAAATTAAAACCTTCTGTACAAAAAATTATAATTCTTAATTTTTGCCATGTTCTGGCACTAATAACTTTTTCATACTTCAGTTCATGGAGCTGTGGGTGGTTTTTAATGGTATCATTTTGAGCACTGTATGGCCTTTTGACCACTTTTTATCGAATTTTTTATGTTTTTCAAAATGGCAAAAAAGTGGCATTATCGACTTTGGGCACCATTTTCTGTTACGGGGTTAAACGCCGGGAAAAATCGCTAATATATTTTGATAGATAGGACATTTTGGGATACGATGATACCAAACATGTTTATGATTCTTACTGTTTATTTGCTTATATATGTGATCCAGTGAAAGTGTGAGCTCTCTCCATACACCCTTCGCAGCACGAGGAAGATATAATTCGTCCTCGGTCGCGAAGGTGTTAATGAGGTGTTTTGTTTTCATATACTTGTTGTGGAAACTACTTTTACTGTTTAACAATTGGCAACCAATCACAGAGCAGCTTTCATTTTAAGAAAGAACTTTTAGGAATGAAAGCTGTGCTGTGATTGGTTGCTATGGGTAACCAGCACAGTTATGACCTATGTTAGGCCTTGTTCCTTCAGGGATGTGTGTACACGTGATACCTGTGCAGTATGTAAGGGGCAACCACTGGGGTAGATGCATCCAGGGGCAGTTACTGGACTATGTTCCCTCATGTGTTTTCCTTATTGACCCTATGAGGTGGGATGTGCACAGACCTTGTATTCACCTTCCCAAGAAACCCCCAAGAAAAATGATTTAAACCAAAGAAGAACCAATAAATAGACAAAAGACAAATAATTGGGAAATTAAATAACCAAATATTTATTTATAATCCCATCCCATAGCAGACCCTGGACTCACGAAGAGTCACCCTTCAGCACTCAGGAGAGGAAAAACCCCCTGTGGAGGAAACCTCTAGGGAACCCATGGCTGAAGGATCGCCCTTCCTCTGGGCTTAGAGGGTTACTGCCAATAAATATTTATCACTCAGGTAGTTGGGTGTCCAGCGATGCAGGGGTTCACAATCCATACGTCCAGGGGTCCAGGTTCCATACATCTAGGGGTCCAGGCTCCATACATCCAGGGGTGCAGGCTCCATACGTCCAGGGGTCCAGGCTCCATACATCCAGGGGTACATAAATCCACGTTTCTTCATGCCTCGACGTCCCACCACCCAGTGCCTGCCCCTATTGACCGGCACAGATATTTATACTTGAGGCAGGTGGGCGTGGCAGCATGATCTGGCTCCTGATTGGCCACTTCAGGCGGGTGGGGCTGTATGATCTTGCTTCTGATTGGTCAATTTCAGTGTCTATCTGTCAGAAGTGGGAATTATGACATCAGCTCATCTATGACACAAAATTCTGAAGAATTAACCCTTTAATCTCTGACTAGAGGGGGAATTAAGTTGTCCTTGTCTCTTGTACTGTAGTATAATATATACATATTTATAAGTGAAGGCCTCACAGATCTTTTAATGTTATTTATTGGAGAACACGATAATTCAAGTTATTTGAAAAATTATGATATGTGTGAATAAAGATTATTATATTATATAAGGCTGCAGATTTATCTGGGACCACATTGAATTTCTTTCTTGTAATTGTGGGTTTATTTTTGGGGGATTCTTTCATAAGGAATGAGTTTAGTCCTATGATGAGTTGCGGGGAGGACCACCACCACTGTGGCCAGTCCTATGTGATATTAGGGCTCATGCACAGACATGATGAGGGGACGTGTCAGTGGTTATTACACATCACAATGTATTTCTATGGATTCTACTGAGCCGACTGCCAAGAGGCACAAAACATAGAGCGTCTTTAATATTTTTTTCTATTAAGCTGCAAAAAGAGGGAGCAGGGAGGGCACAATATAAAAGGTGCCAAAATTGAAAGGAAGATGAGGGGGGACAATGGTAAGGGGAGATGAAGGAACACAATATCAGGGGGAAAGGAGAGGCCACAATTTGAAGGGGAGATGAGGGGTCACAATATGAGGGAGATATGAGAGGCCACAATATGAAAGAGAGATGAGGGGCCACAATATAAGGGAGAGATGAGGGTCCACAATAAGAGAAAGAGATAAGGGGCCACAATATGAGGGTAGATCAGAAAGGGGGAGGTTGGGAGGCGACACAATATGAGGGGGAGATAAGCGGGTCCCAATATTAGGAGGGGATGAGGGACCACAATCTGAGGGGCAGATTAGAAGTCAAAATATTAGGGGGAGAAGGGAGGGGCCACTAAGAAGTAGCACATGACATTAAGAGGAGCATCACAGACTGGATAGCAGAGAAAAAGAACCTGATAACCCAGCTGGACAATATGGGGGATATAGGGCCCATTCTAGCCCTTTTGCTGCCTGTGGCGAAATTCAAATGCCCCCCCCCCCCAAACGCAGTATACACATGCCTATTTAAATTTTAATTTCCACACTCTTTGTATGTAGACAATCACTTACACACATGGCCATATGTATCAATTGTTTACCTCCTGAGATCAGTATTTTCTCCCTCCAGAGGGTGGAGGGTAAATCTCACTCCAAGACCCGAGGTGCAGCAAAGCTACCATCACCCTGCCCCCCTTCTTCTCTGACCTGCAGTAATATCCTGCATTAACAAGGAGGGGGAGGTGGGCTCTGAACAGAGTATGAACAGGGGCACAATAAGTGGCAGGTATTTGTCCTCACTTTTTCCCTAGTAGCCTGGTCTATGGAGTATAAATAAGCCCCTGCCTGGCTCCTGCTATAACACAGGGCTAGATACCACGGGACAAGAGGAGGTCACATGACCTTCTATTGCCAGTTAACCCCTTAAGGACTAAGCCTATTTTGATTTTATGGACACAGACAGATTTTTCTAATCTGATATGTGTCAATTTAAATTGTAATAACGTTGGAACACTTTAATATACCGAGTTGATTTTGAGATAGTTCTTTGTGACACATTGAACTTCATGTTATTTGAAACATTTGAGTGATATATTTTGAATTTATTTATGAAAAAACTGAAAAATAGCAAAATGTTGTAAAAATTTGCTCTTTTTTAAACTTTTGAATTCTTAAAATTCATGAACCAAAAAATTACAAAAATTACTTAATAAACACAAAAATTACTTAATAAATAACATTCAGCATATGTCTGCTCTGTGTTGGAAACATATTTTAAAATTCTTTTGTATATGTAGGATGGTAGAAGGCTTTTAAGTTTAGTAGATATTTTTAAGAAAATTTCCAAATTCATTTTATTGAGGGAAATTTCATTTCTCAAGTGATTTTAACGGAACTTAACAACAGAAAACACACAAATTACACCATTTAAGAAACTTCACCCCTTAAATTCTTCAAAATGTCTTTAAGGAGTTTTATTAACCCTTTAGGTTTTTTTTCAAAGTTAAATCAAAATGTAGAGGAGAGCACAGATAGGAGAGGTAGGGCAGTGAAGGGGTTAATTGAATGTGGTGTATAGGTGATTTATGGTGTGGAGGGCACCTCCTTCCTCTGTGAAGGGAAATGAGGAGATCAGATACTGATAAGGTGAGCTCAGCCAGGGAATGCCTGCTTTCTGCTGTGATTTGTCCGTCTGTTCTAAATGACCAGTCACAGCAAACGCTTGAGGGGGGGGACTTCTATTCCTCCCTGACATGTTGCTTAGAGCCCTGGCTCTCAGAAACTACAGGATCGATCCTGTTACCCTGCGTTTTGTCAGAGTGACAGACAGAAGTCATGATGTTCCACAATGTCATGGTGGCTTTATGGACTGCTGCGCATAACGTTGGGGCTTGAGGCGTTAATTGGCTCCTGGCTAAAAGGATCCTAACTAAATAGTATATGACCTGTGCAGGGGGGAGCAGAGAGAAGCCACCAGGAACTTCTGCTGGGTGATAGATCAGGTCACGGGCTGCCTCCTAAATCATCCAGGATGCCATTCTGCCGCCTCTGATATCTGCCGCCTGAAATAAGATTTTCATCCTGCCTCACGGCAGATGCAACCCTGCTCTCATGCAATCTCCCTGACTGTCTCTCACTCACTCTCCCTGCCTGACTCTCTCTCTCTCTGCCTGCCTGACTCTCTCTTTCTGCCTTCCTATCTCTCTTTCTCCCTGCCTGTCTCTCTGTCACTCAGTCACGCTTCCTGCCTGTCTCTCTGTCATTCACTCTCCCTGCCTTTCTATCAGTCACCCACTCACTCTCTCTCTGCCTGTCTCTCTGTCACTCACTCTTCCTGTCTGTCTCTCTGTCACTCACTCTCCCTTTCTCTCTGTCTCTCACTCACACTCCCTGCCTGTCTCTCACTCACTTTCCCTCTCTGTCTCTCTGTCTTTCACTCACTTACTCTTCATGTCTGTCTCTTAGTTACTCTCCTTGGCTTTCTCTCTGTCACTCACTCTCCCTGCCTGTCTCTCTGTCACTCATTCACTCTCCCTGCCTCTCTGTCTTTCACTCACTTACTCTTCATGTCTGTCTCTTAGTTACTCTCCTTGGCTTTCTCTCTGTCACTCACTCTCCCTGCCTGTCTCTCTGTCACTCACTCTCCCTTCCTGTCTCTTACTCACACTCCCTGTCTGTCTCTGTCACTCACTCTCCCTGTCTCTCTCTGTCACTTACTCTCACCGTCTGTCTGCCACTTACTCTCCCTAGCTGTCTTTCACTCTCCCTTCCTATCTCTCTGTCACTCACACTCCCTGTCTGTCTCTTTTTCACTCACATTCCCTGTCTATCTCTCTTTCACTCACTCTCCCTGTCCATCTCTCACTCACTCTCCCTGTCCATCTCTCACTCACTCTCACTGTCTGTCTCTCACTCACTCTCCCTGTTTGTCTCTCACTCACTCTCCCTTCCTGTCTCTCTGTCACTCACTCTCCCTGTCTGTCTGTCACTCACTCTCCCTACCTGTCCCTCTGCAACTCACTTTCCCTGCCTGTTACTTTGTCATTCACTCTCTTCCCCTGCCTGTCTCTCACTTACTCCTCTCGTCTGTCTGTCACACTTCCTGTCTCTCTGTCACTCACACTCCTTGTCTGTCTCTCTGTCACTCACACTCCCAGTTTTTCTCTTTGTCACTCACACTTCCTGTCTGTCTCTCTGGCACTTGCTCTCCCTGTCTGTCTGTCTCTCTCACTAACTCTCCCTGCGTGTCTTTCTGTCTCTATTTATTTTACCTCACACATAAGCTGTCTTATATTTATTGCCTATAGTAACTAATCAAAGCTCAGATTAAATTAAATTAATGACCTGTGGCAGAATAGCAAACAATCACCACTCAGCTTCTAACTGCCACAGCAGAAGCAGACAATCGAGCACATTTACTTACCCATCCGGAGGAGTTCACAGAAAGTGCATTGTCCGATGATAATGCACTGTGCCGGAATTCACTAAGATCGTGGACCCAATATCCTGCATGTGTCGCTTCCCTACTTCTTCTTCCTGGCGCATGTAAGTGCTTGATCTTGCGACACAACTTGAAAGTTAAATCCCGTGCTCAGTCCGAATCAGTTGGATCATCCGCGCCACAATCTGATCGCGTGCAACACAATCCCCAGTTAAATACCTGTCACAGCAGCGCAAATCCCGGAATCGTCGGAAAATCTGTGGACCCTTCTTAAATAAGCCCTAATGGCTTCTGTACATGATGTTTAATAAGTGGTTTTTGGAAAGTGGAAGTGGAAATTTTTGTTCAAAACCTAGTCTATGACATTTCTCTAAGTCATAGGGAGCGACTGTGCAAGATTCCTTTAGCAGACATACATACATACATACATACACACACAGATACACTCAGCCTTATATATTAGACTAGCTGTAGATCAGTGACAGTATCTGACCTTCTCTGTCTCTGACCATCTCTTTCAGTGACTGTCTCTGACCTTCTCTAACTTTCTCTGTCTCTGACTATCTTTTTCAGTGACTGTATCTGACCATCTCTAACCTTCTCTGTCTCTGAATGCCTCTTTTAGTGACTGTCTCAGACCGTCTCTTTCAGTGACTTTCTCTAACCATCTCTTTGGGGAAATTTATCAGAAGTGTCTGAGAGCAGAAATGCTCTACTTGGCCAGGGCAACCAATCAGAGCTCAAGTTTCATTTTTGCACAGCTGTTTATAAACTTACAGCTGATCTTTGATTGGTTTCCATTGGCAAATGGAAAAGTTTTACCTCAGACAATTCTGATAAATCTCCCCCTATCAATCTTACCTCACAGATAAGCTGTATTATACTCATTGCCTATAGTAGACGAATCAAAGTTGAGAGCAGATATTAATGTCAATAGAGCGGCTGTGCAAAATTTGGTGATTGTAAAAGCGACGGTGCAGATTCCTTTAGCGGACATACATACATACATAAACACGGCTTTATATATTAGACAAGCTGCAGCTCCCGGTGTTGCCCAGGATAATAAATAACTGCTCTTAGCTAAACAAAATAGAATGGGTTACCCAAAAATAATTGATATGTATCTATCTCTCTCTCTGACTGTCTGTCTCTCTGACTCTGTCTGTCACTGACCGTCTCTGTCACTGATAATCTCTGTCACTAACCGTCACTTTTTTATAAACTTTTTTCACTGTCTCTGACCTTCTCTGTCTCTGACTGTCTCTTTGAGTGACTGTCTATGACTGTCTCTTTTAGTGACTGTCTCTGACATTCTCTTTCAGTGACTGTCTGTCTCTGGCAGTCTCTTTCAGTGACTATCTTTCTCTGGCAGTCTCTTTCGATGACTGTCTCTTCTAGTCTCTTTCAGTGACTGTCTGTCTCTGGCAGTTGCTTTCAGTGACTGTCTCTGACACTCTCATTCAAGTGACTGTCTGACACTCTCATTCAAGTTTCCCTGATACTCTCATTCGAATGACTGTCTCTGACACTCTCATTCGAGTCACTGGGGCACATTTACTCACCTGGTCCCTGCGTGATCCCCTATACGGACTGTCTGACGAGGATGCCGCGATTCATGAAGATCGTGCGCCCAACATCCTGCATGTGTTGCTTTCCCAATCAGGTCCGCCGGAGTTCACCTTCTTCTTCCCAGTGTATGTAAGTGTATGGCTGGCAACACAATTTTTAAGTTAAATCCCACAGTTTGTCTGAATCCACCCCCCGATTTTTGTTGCATGAAAGCGGGCACTATTGCGCCAAAATATGATTGCGTGCCCCTTTTAAATCCCTGTCCCAGCTGCACAAAACGGAGATCGTTGGGACGTCCGCCCAAAGTGCGGTCCGCGGGGCCCTTAGTAAATGAGCCCCACTGTGTCTGACACTCTCATTTGAGTGACTCTGACACTCTCATTCACTGACTGTCTCTGACATTCTCACTCAAGTGTCTCTGAGACTCTCATTCGAGTGACTGTCTCTGACACTATCATTTAAGTGACTGCCTCTGTCTCCGACTGTCAGTTTGTCTATGGGGAAATTTATCAGAAGTGTCTGAGAGAAGAACTGCTCTAGTTGCCCATGGCAACCAATCAGAGCTCAAGTTTCTTTTTCCCACAGCTGTTTATAAAGTTACAGCTGATCTATGTTTGGTTTCCATAGGAAACTGGAACAGTTTTACCTCAGACATTTCTGATAACCCCCCCCCCCATCTCTGTATCCCAATCCATCTTACCTCACATATAAGCTGTATTATACTCATTGCCTATAGTAACCAATCATAATTCAAAGCTCATATTAATGACCTGTGGCAGAACAGCAACCAATCACAGTTCAGCTTCCATCTACCACAGCAGCAGCAGATAATGGCTCCAGTATATGGTGGTTAATAAGTGGATTTTTATAAAGCACAGGGCGAAATTTTACGGCTCAAAACCGAGTCTATGACGTTCCCTAAGTCACAGAGAGAGGCTGTGCAAAATTTGTTGATTGTAAACACGATGTTGCAGATTCCTTTAGCGGACATACATACACGCAGAGACAGACACTCACCGGCCACTTTATTAGGTACACCTGTCCAACTGCTCGTTAACACTTAATTTCTAATCAGCCAATCACATGGCGGCAACTCAGTGCATTTAGGCATGTAGACATGGTCAAGACAATCTCCTGCAGTTCAAACCGAGCATCAGTATGGGGAAGAAAGGTGATTTGAGTGCCTTTGAACGTGGCATGGTTGTTGGTGCCAGAAGGACTGGTCTGAGTATTTCAGAAACTGCTGATCTACTGGGATTTTCACGCACAACCATCTCTAGGTTTACAGAGAATGGTCCGAAAAAGAAAAAAAATCCAGTGAGCGGCAGTTCTGTGGGCGGAAATGCCTTGTTGATGCCAGAGGTCAGAGGAGAATGGGCAGACTGGTTCGAGCTGATAGAAAGGCAACAGTGACTCAAATCGCCATCCGTTACAACCAAGGTACACACAGTACGTCGAACTTTGAGGCAGATGGGCTACAGCAGCAGAAGACCACACCGGGTGACACTCTTTTCAGCTAAGAACAGGAAACTGAGACAACAATTTGCACAAGCTCATCGAAATTGGACAGTAGAAGATTGGAAAAACGTTGCCTGGTCTGATGAGTCTCGATTTCTGCTGCGACATTCGGATGGTAGGGTCAGAATTTGGCATCAACAACATGAAAGCATGGATCCATCCTGCCTTGTATCAACGGTTCAGGCTGGTGGTGGTGGTGTCATGGTGTGGGGAATATTATCTTGGCACTCTTTGGGCCCCTTGGTACCAATTGAGCATCGTTGCAACGCCACAGCCTACCTGAGTATTGTTGCTGACCATGTTCATCCCTTTATGACCACAATGTACCCAACATCTGATGGCTACTTACAGCAGGATAATGCGCCATGTCATAAAGCTGGAATCATCTCAGACTGGTTTCTTGAACATGACAATGAGTTCACTGTACTCAAATGGCCTCCACAGTCACCAGATCTCAATCCAATAGAGCATCTTTGGGATGTGGTGGAATGGGAGTTTCGCATCATGGATGTGCAGCCGACAAATCTGCGGCAACTGTGTGATGCCATCATGTCAATATGGACCAAATCTCTGAGGAATGCTTCCAGCACCTTGTTGAATCTATGCCACGAAGAATTGAGGCAGTTCTGAAGGCAAAAGGGGGTCCAACCCGTTACTAGCATGGTGTACCTAATAAAGTGGCCGGTGAGTGTACACTCAACTTTATATATTCGACAATGATTTATTAATGTGAATGTCTATAACCTCCTTAATACAATTTTAAAAATGGGACAAGTGTCAAGAAGAATATATGTGCTTAATGGGGTTTAGTATAATTCTTTATGCTGTCATTTCTGTTTTATTTGTAAATTGTGGCCAATAATGCAATTTCCAGAAACAACTTGCAGGGAACAGGTTAAAACAATGGGGCACATTTACTTACCCGGTCTCCGGAGTTCACCGAAAGTGCATTCACTTCCGCGATTCACTAAGATGGTGCGCCCGATATCCTGCAATGTGTCGCTTCCCCGCTCAGGTCCGACAGAGTTCACCTTCTTCTTCATGATGCATCTAAGTGCTTGGGCTTGCAACACAATTTGAAAGTTAAATCCCGCGCTCAGTCCGAATCAGTCGAATTGTTCGACAGCCCGCCCCCCGATCCATGTTGCATGAACGCCAGCGCAGCTGCGCCAAAAAGTGATTGCATGCGCCAAAATCCCAGTGCAGACATTTGTTAAATACCTCAGGATGATGTAGAAATACTTATTTTCAGGGAAACACTTTTTTAAAGGGAACCTACCACCACAAATCTACCAGAACCCTGGCTCCTTGGACGTAGCTGCGCGCTGAAGATCTCAGGACAGGAGGATCAAAAAGGCTACTGGGGCGTGGAGTAGCCGCGACGTGTAGCCTCATGTCCGTCTACTCCACGCCCCTTTACAGTGCTTTACAAAATTCACATATTAGGGCAATAAAGATTTTAAACAGATAGCGGGACGTGAGGATTATCTCTGAAAAGGGCTATCCTCACTTCCCATACATGCACCTACCACCCGTTCTACCTTCATAGGTAGATTCGTGGTGGTAGATTCCCTTTAATGTTGGCTGTAAGGAAGGGGTTAATAGACAAGGTAAGTTAAACAGGAAGCATATTAAAGAATTCATATTACAAAAAAACAAGATGATCTCACCACTAGGTGGAGCAGAGACGTCACACTATACATAAAAATGAATAAAGGACTGTACATTATATTTTCTGATTTGTGCAGTACAGGACAAGCAAACCGAAAACAGAAGCTTCCAGCTGTTTGTGGGTTCAGTATTCACTGCACAAACTGCATTGGTTCCCTACGCTGCACGGAGAGACCAAACCAGGTGAAAACACTGCTGTCTACATTTGGGGTTCTGTTCCTTCTGGAATAGATATACTGGATTGGTTTTAATCCCGCATCATGTCATAAGGCTTCCTGAAGGTCATGCTAGATTTCAAGGGAGCTGCCTTACAAGGTAGCTTAATGAGGCGTAGTTTTCCCAGAATCCCACCCTGAAAAACTTTGCATATTTGCATAGGTAAAAGCAGATCACAGCCCATTTCCTGAGGGTAAGCAAGCCTACAGTAGAACCTGCCTCATCGTGCCTTCACACATTGCATTTCCATTGCGTTTAGAAACGCAATGCACATGCAAGTGGGCGAGACAAGGTCCGCAATGCAATCGGTAAGTAGCTCTCAGTTTTTTCCATTGTGCACATCCAAAACACCGGGTGCTCGTTATCAGTCGCGTGCGTTTCAAGATTTTACATACTTGGAATGGAGATGGTGTAAAGGGAAAAAGTAATCGCACCTTTGGGCCACCTTTATCAAAAGTAGTAGTTGCAGTTTGCCTGTGGAATGTGCAGATTGCGCCACATTATTCGAAATTCGGTAATCTGGTGCACCCTGCACTACTCGGGAAGCGTACTCCAACTTTTTTTGGTGCACCTTTAACACAATTCTGTCAAGATAATATAATAAATCAGGTGCATGGTCTGACCAGGGGCGCACCTGCCATGAGGTGTGTTCAGATTCTCGCCTCAGGCGGCGCGCCTCCTGCTGGAGTCAGGGGGGGCATCGGGCTCCAACCACGTTCAGCTGCTGTCGGCCTGTACATGACCCCACTCGCCGGCTGGCACACATGTACCGGCGGCACACATGTACCAGCTGGCTGGAAGATCCTCATGACCGCCAGGCATCACAAGTACCTGCACATTCCCCTGTCCGCTACATTCACCTGGCCGGCACTTCCATCCACCGGCGGGCACAGGTACCTGACCACCGGCTGGCACGTCACATGACCGATGGCCGGCACATGCACCAGCCCAAAGTCTGCTCCGGGATACTCCTCTCTGCTCCCCGCTGTCCTTTCTCTGCTCTCCACTCTATGCTCCCCGGTCTCCGCTGTCCGCTCCCTCCTCTCCACTCCCCGCTCATTGGTCTCCGCTTCCAGCTCCCCACTCTCTGCTGTCCAATCCCCGGTCTCCACTCCCAGCTCCCCGCTCCTTGGTCTCCGCTGTCTGCTCCCATCTCCCCGCTCTCTGCTGTCCGCTCCCTGGTCTCTGCTCTCCGCTCCCCGGTCACCGCTCTCTGCTCCCCGGTCTCCGCTCCCTGGTCTCCGCTCCCAGCTCCCTGCTCTCCGCTGTCTGCGCTCCCTGCTCCCCGCTGTCTGCGCTCCCTGCTCTCCGCTGCCTGCGCTCCCTGCTCTCCGCTCCATGCTCCGGAACCCCCCCCCCCCCGACTCCGATTCCCCCCAGCTCTGGCAAACATTCCCCACCCCCGCGCCGGAGGACAAAGCCAAACCGCCCAGGACAAGAAAAGAAGAAAAAAGTAAGACAACTTCTATGTGTGTATGTATGTATATATAGATGTGTATATATGTGTGTGTGTATGTATTGTGGGAACTAGCTTGGTAGAAGCGGTAAAATTAGTCCAGAATCGCAGTCAGAGACAGTGACACAAGTGCTTTGGCTATAAACAGGGCTTTGCCTTGCTTTAACCCCTTAAGGACCAGGCCCTTTTTCGTTTTTGCGTCTTTATTTTTCACACCCCACCTTCAAAAATCCATAACTTTTTTATTTTTCCATGTAGAGAGCTGTGTCATGGCTTGTTTTCTGCGTAACAAATTGCACTTCATAGTGATGGCCTTTAATTGTCTATGCCATATACTGGGAAGCAAGAAAAAAATTCTGAATGCAGTGAAAATGGTGAAAAAACGCATTTGCACCGTTTTCTTGTGGGCGTGGATTTTACGTCTTTCACTGTGCGCTCCAAATGACATGTCTAATTTCTTCATTGGGTCAATACGATCACATGGATACCAAATTTGTACAGGTTTTATAATGTTTTCATACATTTACAAAAATTAAAACCTCCTGTACAAAAAAAAAATTCTTCATTTTGCCGTCTTCTTGCGCTGATAACTTTTTCATACTTTGGTGTATGGAGCTGTGGGTGGTGTCATTTTTTGCGACTTTTGATGACGTTTTCAATGCTTTTATTTTTAGAATTGTACGACCTTTTGATCACTTTTTATTGAATTTTTTATATTTTTCAAAATGGCAAAAAAATGCCATTTGCGACTTTGGGCACTATTTTCCGTTACGGGGTTAAACGCAGTAAAAAAAACATTCTTATATTTTGATAGATCGGGCATTTTCGGACGCGGCGATACCTAATGTGTTTATGATTTTTACTGTTTATTTATATTTATATCAGTTCTAGGGAAAGGGGGGTGATTAGAATTTTTTGGTTTTTTTAATATAATTTTTTATTTTTTATTTTTTTTTATTAACATTTTTTACTATTTTTCAGACTCCCTAGGGTACTTTAACCCTAGGTTGTCTGATTGATCCTACCATATACTGCCATACTACAGTATGGCAGTATATGGGGATTTTGCACACCATCTATTACAATGTGCAGATCGCACATTGTAATAGATGGTCTAAAACATGATAGCCTCGGATCATTGTGTGATCCGAGGCTGTCATGGCAACGGATCGCCGCTCCCCGATGACGTCACGGGGAGCGGCGATCGGAGCCAAGATGGCGGCGCCCACGCGCCGCCGGCTCGTTAATGCCGCCGGCAGCTTTGCCGGCGGCGATGAAAGGGTTAACACCCGCGATCGGTACAAGCACCGATCGCGGGTGTTAGCGACTGGTGCTTGCTTCATTGTGAAGCAAGCACCCGGCGTGTATGAAGAGGGCTCAGCCCGTGAACCCTCTTCATACTACCCCATGCGCAATAAAACGTACAGGTACGTCTTATTGCGCTATGGGGTTAATGGCAGAAAAAAATACAAAATAAAACATAAAGCCTTAACTTCAGGCTAAAATAAACACCTGCTCGGCTGAACTCTAACTAACACAGAGTCTTCCCTGACTACTCGGGTGGCGTACTACCAGCCACCTGAAACAAAACAAAACGTGGGTTTTACCTCACGTGACACACACAGTCCGTATTAGGCTCGCAGGCCTCAGTGCAGGAGAATAGAGACAGGTTCTGCCTCTCCACATGTTCCCCCCCCTTGTGAAGCACAGAGTGCAATCCTTTTAAAGCTCTAGTTGGAGCTGAGCTCCAACACCTGGGTTTCCTGAAGCAACCAGGAAAACCAGTGCTGGACAGGAAGGGAATGACCACCCCCACTACCAGCCTGCCAGTCATTCCAAAAATCCAGGCCCGAAAATAGGATTTACCAGATCCTTTAGCAAGCTATGTCTTGCTAAGGACATCAAGTCTTCCTGGATCTTCTACATCTCACTCAGCTTTCCCTGGATGAGATGTACACCTCCTGTCCCCTAGAAGACATATGAGAGAAATCTAGGGGAAATATAGCGATTTCCCTCCACCTTACCAGTCACTATCTCACATACCCTCCCCCTTTGTTCAAACCTGTCGGGGCGGACACACTTAGCCACCAAGCAATGTGTTCTGGACAGAGCATCTGCATTTCCCTGCAGTTTGCCTGACCTGTGCTCAACTGAAAACCTAAAGTTTTGTAAAGTGAGAAACCATCTTGTGACCCTTGCATTTCTCTCTTTAGCCTGGCTCATCCACGTAAGAGGGGAATGATCTGTCACCAACCTGAAGTGTCGACCCAATAAGTAATACCGCAGGGATTCCAAGGCCCATTTGATTGCCAAACACTCACGTTCAACAATGCTATAACTTCTCTACCGGGTGCTCTTCTCCCCTAACCTCCTGTGAAAGGACTGCACCTAACCCTACATCAGAGGCGTCCGTTTGCACGACAAACATTTTTTTAAAGTCAGGAGTTATTAGGACTGGCTGTCTACAAAGGGCAGATTTTAATTCCTGAAATGATCTTTCAGCCTCTGGGTTCCACTTGACCATGACCGACTTACTCCCCCTGGTAAGGTCGGTTAAGGGTGCTGCAATACTTGCAAAGTTTAGTATGAATCTGCGGTAATAACCCAGAATTCCCAGAAAAGCTCTTACCTGTTTTTTGTTTAAGGGTCGGGGCCAGTTTTGGATAGCCTCTACTTTATTTACTTGGGGTTTTATCACACCTCTACCAATGACATAGCCCAAGTAACGTGCCTCCTCAAGACCCAGAGCACACTTTTTAGGGTTTGCCGTTAACCCTGCAGCCCTAAGAGAATCCAGTATCGCCTGGACTTTTGCCAAGTGACTTTCCCAGTCCTCACTAAAAATGATAATATCGTCAAGATAAGCCGAGGCATATCTACAATGTGGCTTAAGGACAACGTCCATTAACCTTTGAAAAGTTGCTGGGGCCCCATGCAACCCAAAAGGCAAACAAACATACTGGAAAAGACCCTCTGGGGTGACAAATGCAGTTTTCTCCTTTGCCCTGTCAGTAAGCGGCACCTGCCAGTACCCTTTGGTTAGGTCAAGGGTGGAAAAATATCTAGCATGACCAAGTCTCTCAATTAGTTCGTCCACCCTTGGCATTGGATAGGCATCAAACTTTGATACCTCATTTAATTTTCTGAAGTCATTACAGAAACGCAGCGTACCATCTGGTTTAGGAATCAGGACAATGGGGCTTGACCACTCACTATTTGATTCCTCAACAACCCCTAGGTCCAACATCTTTTTGACTTCTTCCGAAATGGCCTGTCTATGAGCTTCAGGTACCCTGTATGGTTTTAGGTGAACTCGTACCTGTGGTTCGGTGACAATGTCATGTTTTATCAGCGAGGTACGGCCTGGCGTCTCTGAGAACACATCAGCGTTCCGCAAGATGAACTCTCTAGTTTCCTGCGTCTGAGCCTTAGACAGGGACTCGGATATACGAACCTCGGGTATGCTGTTACCATGAGAGTTTACCTCTACTGCAAGGACCTGCGGAGTAACTTCACAAGGAAAACTTACAGCTGACAAATTTTCTCTGTCCTTCCAGGGTTTTAGTAAATTTACATGGTACAACTGTTCTGGCTTCCTCTTCCCTGGCTGATATACTTTGTAGTTCACCTCTCCTACCTTCTCCAAAACTTCATACGGCCCTTGCCACTTAGCCAGGAACTTACTCTCTATGGTTGGTACCAAAACTAAAACGCGATCACCAGGGTTAAAAGTTCTGACCTTAGCCGACCTGTTATATACCCGCCTTTGAGCCTCTTGAGCCTGCTCTAGGTGAGCTTTAACTATAGGCATTATTGCACCGATCCTGTCTTGCATGAGACTAATGTGCTCTATTACACTTCTGTAGGGTGTATGTTCCTGTTCCCAGGTTTCCTTGGCAATGTCAAGGAGGCCGCGGGGGTGCCTACCATACACCAGCTCAAATGGGGAAAACCCAGTGGAGGATTGCGGTACTTCACGAACTGCAAACATTAGATAGGGTAACAGGCAATCCCAATCCTTACCGTCCTTACAAACCACCCTTTTTAACATGCCCTTCAGGGTCTTGTTGAATCTCTCAACCAGGCCATCCGTCTGTGGATGATATACAGATGTACGCAAGTGTTTAATTTTCAAGAGCCTACACAATTCTTTAGTTACCTTAGACATGAAGGGGGTTCCCTGGTCTGTAAGGATCTCTTTAGGGATACCTGTACGGGAGAACATGTGAAATAGTTCCTTGGCTATTAGCTTAGAGGAAGTATTTCTTAGTGGCACAGCCTCGGGATAACGTGTGGCATAGTCTACAACAACAAGGATATACTGATGTCCTCTAGCTGATTTTACCAGGGGACCAACCAGATCCATTGCCACTCTTTCAAATGGTACCTCTATAATGGGTAAGGGTACCAAAGGACTCCTGAAATGTGACACTGGAGCGGTTAGTTGACACTCTGGACAGGTCTCACAATACCTTTGTACTTCAACAACAACCCCTGGCCAGAAGAAGCGCTGCAAAATACGTTCACGGGTTTTTTCACATCCCAAATGTCCGCCTAGCACGTGCTTGTGGGCCAGATCCAGCACCACCCTGCGGAATGGTTGGGGTACTACCAGCTGTTCAACAATTTCCCCACGTACATTGTCTACCCGATATAGCAGTTCCCGATCAATCGCCATGTGGGGAAATACCTTCTCAGCCCCTGGGTATTGTGGTACACCATTTATTACCTTCACATTTTCCCTGGCTTTTAACAATGTGGGATCTCTTAGCTGAGCGGTCCCAAAATTATCCCGGGACACCTCCAACTCAGGCATATCAGGAGCTTCCTCCTGTTCCTCAGTATCACCAGCTAGTACCGCTAGGGGAAAATTCTCGGTTTCATTATTGGTCACCCCTACCGCTGGAACCTCACTGTCAGGGTCAAAGGGTTCAGGGCTAACCACGGAACTTACATTGTCAACTGATACATTTTTATGTCGCCACAAGTCCCAGAAAAGGGGAAAGTCTCTTCCCAATATCACACTGTGCATTAGTGACTTGACCACAGCCACATTGTGGGAAGCTGCACCACAGGGAGTTTCAAACATGACCACGGCTGTAGGGTAATATCTGGTCTCTCCATGAATGCAAAGTACCCCAACAGTTTGTCCGCTGCACAATCCAGGGTCTACCAGAGAGCCATGTACCAGGGTCACTAAGCTCCCAGAGTCCAGCAGTGCATTCACAGAGCAGCCTCCTATTTTCACAGCACACATTTGAGGCTCTGCCTTAGTCTCTGCAGAGTAAACAGGTCTTGCAAACAGAGATACGGGTCCTGCGGTGTTGCAGTCCATGGGCTCGGTCGTGAGGGGACAAGTAGCAATCACATGTCCGGGTTCTCGGCAGCGCCAACAACGTATGCTGCCCCCGTCACCATTTTGAGACCCTTGTCTGGTTCTTAAGGGCTCACTAGACCTACTTGACCCAGCTGCTTGTTCCCCCTCTGAGCCACCTCCCCTGTAGACATTTCTCACCCCTTTAACAGTAGGTACAGTCTTACCAGTTGACCTGGATAACTTGCTGTCCCTGGGGTTGGCACGTCCGGGAGATGTTTGGAGTAGCTCCTCTGTTGCACTGTATCTTTCCACGAGACTCACGAGTTCATCAGCTGTCGTAGGTCCTCCTTGTCCGACCCAGCGCTGGATCCTAGAAGGAAGGGATCTGATGAATTTGTACAGGACCACCTTCTCTATTATCTGGCCTGGTGTGGCTTCCTCCGGCTGCAGCCACTTCTTTACAAGGTGTATGAGATCATGCATCTGTGACCTTGGTGGCAGTGTCTCAGAGAAAGTCCAACTGTGCACACGCCCTGCACGCACATGCATGTTCACTCCAAGTCGGGCAAGGATCTCACCTTTAAGCTTTATGTCGTTCTTAGCGTCCTGCTCACTCAAGTCATAGTAAGCTTTTTGTGGCTCACCTGTCAGCAAAGGTGCTACCACATCTGCCCACTGGTCGGCTGGCAGCTTTTCACGCTCTGCCACTCTCTCAAAGACCATAAGGTACGCTTCCACGTCATCTGTGGCGGTCATCTTTTTTAGAGAGGCATGTACTGTGGCCCTTAGAGAAGTAGACCCTCCTTGGGTCCCGTGCACACCAGAGGTTGTTCTGCTGGACGACAGTGTCTCACCAAGCAAGGCCATTTTCTCCACCAGGAGGCGATTCATCTCGTCTTGCTTGGCCTGGGCTTGTTGCTGCCTTTCCTCAGCCTGGGCAAAAGCTCGCTGTTGCTGCATAATCATTTGCTGCTGCTGTAGGATGGCTTGTCCAAACTGCTTAACAAAGTCCTCCATCATACCGGACCCTCTCGTAGCTTTAATCCAGGAAAAAAAAGAAGAAAAAAAAAATACGTGTATGTCTCTTTAAGACTGCGTTACAATGCCCGCATCCTCTCGCCATATGTGGGAACTAGCTTGGTAGAAGCGGTAAAATTAGTCCAGAATCGCAGTCAGAGACAGTGACACAAGTGCTTTGGCTATAAACAGGGCTTTGCCTTGCTTTAATGGCAGAAAAAATACAAAATAAAACATAAAGCCTTAACTTCAGGCTAAAATAAACACCTGCTCGGCTGAACTCTAACTAACACAGAGTCTTCCCTGACTACTCGGGTGGCGTACTACCAGCCACCTGAAACAAAACAAAACGTGGGTTTTACCTCACGTGACACACACAGTCCGTATTAGGCTCGCAGGCCTCAGTGCAGGAGAATAGAGACAGGTTCTGCCTCTCCACATGTCCCCCCCCCCTTGTGAAGCACAGAGTGCAATCCTTTTAAAGCTCTAGTTGGAGCTGAGCTCCAACACCTGGGTTTCCTGAAGCAACCAGGAAAACCAGTGCTGGACAGGAAGGGAATGACCAGCCCCACTACCAGCCTGCCAGTCATTCCAAAAATCCAGGCCCGAAAATAGGATTTACCAGATCCTTTAGCAAGCTATGTCTTGCTAAGGACATCAAGTCTTCCTGGATCTTCTACATCTCACTCAGCTTTCCCTGGATGAGATGTACACCTCCTGTCCCCTAGAAGACATATGAGAGAAATCTAGGGGAAATATAGCGATTTCCCTCCACCTTACCAGTCACTATCTCACAGTATGTATGTATGTATGTATAGATTTGTGTGTGTATGTATGTATGTATAGATGTGTGTGTGTATATTTGCTCTATAAACTGTATATCTATAAAACATATATGTTGTATATACTGTATGTGTGTGAATATATATTTTTATGCAGTATTGGTGATATTTATCAGGGCTTCTGCGCCATGTCAATTTTAGTTTTATACTACATGGTAGCAAGCTGTATGGATTTTACAGTACATGGTGGCACTCTGTGTGCATTTTACACTACATGGTGGTACGCTGTATGCATTTTACACTACATGGTGGTACGCTTTATGCATTTTACACTACATGGTGGCACGCTCTATGCATTTAATACTACATGGCGGCACACAGTATGCATTTAATACTACATGGCGGTATGCTGTATGCATTTAATACTACATGGCGGCACGCTGTATGCATTTAATACTACATGGCGGTACGCTGTATGCATTTTATACTACATGGCGGTATGCTGTATGCATTTAATACTACATGGCGGTACGCTGTATGCATTTTATAATACATGGCGGCACGCCGTATGCATTTTATACTACATGGCGGCACGCTGTATGCATTTTATACTACATGGCGGTACTCTGTATGCACTTTATACTACATGGTGGCACGCTGTATGCATTTTATACTACATGACGGCACGCTGTATGCATTTTATACTACATGGCGGCACACTGTATGCATTTTATACTACTTGGCGGTATGTTGTATGCATTTTATACTGCATGGCGGCACGCTGTATGCATTTTATACTACATGGCGGCACGCTGTATGCATTTTATACTACATGGCGGTACTCTGTATGCACTTTATACTACATGGCGGCACGCTGCATGCATTTTATACTTCATGGCGGCACGCTGTATGCATTTTATACTACATGGCGGCACACTGTATGCATTTTATACTACATGGCGGCACGCTGTATCAAATTTTTATGCTGTATCTGATATATTACATATATGGGGGGAGGGGCGTCGCTCTATGGCTCACCTCAGGCAGCAGAAAGGCTTGGTTCACCCCTGGGTCTGACTCTGCATCCAAACACCCCTTTATTTGGAGAATTTTGTGACGCAGTGGGCATAGCGTAGCTGCAATGCAATACTGGCAGCACCATAGTGATGTGTAACTAGTAACTTTCATAGTTTCATAGTTTATACGGTTGAAAAAAGACACTTGTCCATCAAGTTCAACCAAGGAAGGGTAGGGATTGGATGAGGAAGGGATTTAGGGGAAACAATTCTATATAACATAACCATCAATGGTATTTAGGTGTAAAAAGGCATCTAGACCCTTCTTAAAGCTCTCTGCTGTCCCTGCTGTGACCAGCGCCTGAGGCAGGCTATTCCACAGATTGACCGTTCTCATAGTAAAAAAGCCCTGTCGCCTCCGGTGATTAAACCTTGATTTCTCCAAACGGAGACAGTGCCCCCTCGTCTTTTGATTTGATCTAATCTGAAACAACTTACCACCATATTTTTTGTATGGACCATTCATATATTTATATAAATTAATCATGTCTCCTCGTAGTCGTCTCTTTTCCAGACTAAATAAATATAGTTGTTTTAATCTTTCCTCATAACCAAGACCCTCCATACCCCTTATCATTTTTGTGGCTCTACGTTGAACCCTCTCCAGCTCCAGGGCATCCTTTTTATGGACCGGTGCCCAGAACTGGACAGCATATTCCAGATGAGGCCGAACCAATGCCTTGTATAGTGGTAATATTACATCCCTATCACGAGAGTCCATACCACTTTTGATACATGACAAGATCCTACTAGCTTTAGAGGCAGCTGATTGACATTGCATGCTGTTATTCAATTTATGATCTACTAGTACCCCCAGGTCCTTCTCAACAAGGGACTCTCCCAGATTTACTCCCCCAAGGACATATTTTGCCTTTGGATTATTGGCCCCCAGGTGCATAACCTTACATTTATCCACATTAAACCTCATTTGCCAAGTGGATGACCAAACATTCAGTTTGTCCAAGTCACCCTGCAGCCTATGAACATCCTCCATAGACTGTATTACACTACACAGTTTGGTGTCATCTGCAAAAATAGACACAGTGCTATTAATTCCTACCTCTATGTCATTAATAAATATATTAAATAGTAGTGGGCCAAGCACAGAACCCTGGGGTACACCACTCATAACTGGTGACCATTCCGAGTATGAATCATTGACCACAACTCTCTGGATACGATCCTTCAGCCAGTTTTCAATCCAATTGCAAATGATTTCTGCCAAACCAATAGCCCTAATTTTACCCATCAGACGTCTATGAGGGACAGTGTCAAATGCCTTTGCAAAGTCCAAGAACACAATATCCACAGCTGCTCCTCCATCCAGGCACCTGCTCACCTCTTCATAGAAGCAGATAAGGTTAGTTTGACAACTTCTATTCTTAGTAAACCCATGCTGGCTATCACTTATTATTCTATTTGATGTCACATACTCCAGTATATAGTCTTTTACTAACCCTTCCAATACTTTCCCCACAATGGAAGTTAAGCTTACAGGCCTGTAATTGCCAGGCGAAGTTCTAGAGCCCTTTTTATATATTGGCACCACATTTGCCTTGCGCCAGTCACTTGGCACCACACCAGACATTATGGAGTCCCTGAAGATTTTAGACAGTGGTACAGCAATAACAGAACTGAGTTCTTTAAGAACTCTGGGGTGTAACCCATCTGGTCCAGGAGCTTTGTACACATTGATTTTATTGAGCTTAGAGTGGATAATGTCTACATTTAGCCAGTCTAGTATATTACAGGGTGCATGACCTGCACTGGCACCACCCACGTCAGAAGTTCTCTCTTCTATTGTATAAGCTAAAAAACCTATTAAGTAACTCCGCCTTCTCTTGGTCTCCAGTCACCGATGCCCCATTTTCAGAATAAAGGGGTCCAACCTGTTCTGACCCATTTTTTTTTCCGTTGATATACCTAAAAAATTTCTTGGGATTTGTTTTGCTATCTTTAGCCACCTGTCTTTCATTTTGTATTTTGGCTGATTTGATTTCTTTTTTACAGATTTTGGTAAGTTTTTTGTAAGTATTGAAAGTCTCTGGTGACCCGTCAGATTTATATTTTTTAAATGCCCTCTTTTTCTCATTAATTGCCCTTTTAACTGTAGCTGTAAGCCACGCGGGGTGTAATCTCGCCCGTCTATACTTGTTACCTATTGGAATAAATTTAGAAGTATAAAAACCCAGGATAGATTTGAATTTCTCCCATGTAACATTAGTATCACCATGTGACAGTATCTGATCCCAGTCTATATCCTGTATTGCAGCCCTGAATTTTTGGAAATTAGCCCTCTTAAAATTCAAAGTTTTTGATTTTCCCACCTGTTTCTGCTTTTTAAAGTTTAAGAGGAAAATAATTATATTATGATCGCTGTTCCCAAGGGGTTCCCTGATACTGACATTTTGGACAATCTCCTCATTGTTAGAAATCACAAGGTCCAACAATGCGTCACCTCTTGTGGGATCTTCTACAAGCTGCACCATAAAATTATCCTGAAGAATGTTCATAAAATGTCTCCCCTTCACAGATGAAGACGAGCCCTGACCCCAATTTATATTTGGAAAGTTAAAGTCTCCCATTATCACTACGGTCCCCCCCCCTGTGCAGCCCGCTCCATCTGTTTATAGAGGTGACCCTCTATTTCCTCAGAGATGTTAGGGGGTCTATAAATTACACCAAAAATAATTTTCTCAAAGCTCTCTTGGCTTTGAATTTCCACCCACAAAGTTTCAGCCTCCTCACACTCTGAGACCACTGACTCATTCACAATCGCTTTTAAGTCTCTTCTGACGTACAGACATACACCACCTCCCCTCCTATTTGCCCTGTCTTTTCGAAAGAGTGTAAAACCTTGAATATTAACAACCCAATCATGCGATGCATCAAGCCATGTCTCTACTACACCAACAACATCTAACTGTTCCTCTAATATCAGAGCCTCAAGCTCACCCATTTTGCCTGTGATACTTCTGGCATTTGTGAACATACAATTTAATTTTCCACAGTTATTTATCTGATTTAAAGTAATTTTACTGGCACATATATCCTCACCACTGTTCTGCAACTTGTGGATCTCCTTATCCACCGCCTTGGTCCCACATACACCGCCCACCTCACCACCCACCAACATAACCTGCCCCCTCTCTGACCTGTCTACCCCTTCAGTGTCTTCCTTTTCCTCCTCCCCCGATCCTAGTTTAAATACTCCGCCACCCCTGCTAGGATCTTCTCCCCCAGCACAGCAGCCCCCCTTCCACTTAGGTGCAAGTTATCTGCAGAAAACAGCTTGTACCCCAGTGAAAAGTCAGCCCAATGCTCTAGAAACCCAAATCCCTCTGCTCTACACCAGGATCTGAGCCATGCATTTAACTCCCTGAGCTCCCGCTGTCTGCTCTGTGTAGCGCATGGCACAGGTAGGATTCCGGAGAATACTACCTTGGAGGTCCTTTCCTTAAGCTTTGAACCTAGTTCTTTAAAATTATTCTTCAGGCTCCTCCACCTACCATCTATTCTGTCATTGGTACCAACATGGACCACGACAGCTGGGTCATCCCCAGCCCCTCCCAGTAATTTATCCACCCTTTCCACCACATGCCGAACCCTGGCACCAGGGAGGCAGCAAACCATTCGGTTGAGGCGGTCTTGGCGACAAATTATTCTATCCGTCTTCCTGATTATAGAGTCCCCTACAACCACTAGCTGCCTTGGCTTGCCTGCACTCCCATCCACCCTACTACTAGCTGGTCTGCTCCCCCGGCTGTGAGGGAGAGCAGGATCCGCAAGGGCTGCCATTTCTGACACTGACGTCCTTACATCATTGCACAATTTTGCAATTTTGCTTGGATGTTCAGAGTCAGAGTTGGCCTTCCTTTTCTTTGACCCCTTCCTACTCCCTCTATTTATAGTAACCCAGCTACCCACCTGGCCCTGCTGGCTTTCCTCTCCACCCTCCACTTCTACCCCGCTTATTGCTTGCTCAGTGAGCAGCATACTCCTCTCAAGATTGTCAATTGCTCGCAGCCGTGCAATATCTTCCTCCAGATCTCTAACACGAGCTTCCAGTAGAAAAATATGGGCACATCTGTCACAGCGGTATTCACCCTCGAACTCTTGCTCCAGCAGTGTATACATGCGGCAGAGTGTGCACTGGAGCATACCACCAATCTTGCTAGCCATATCCTAGTAACAAAACTGTGATGAGTATATAAATCAAGAGATATAAAATGTAGGTTACTTACAGTTCTGTGGACTTCTCTTTTTCAAACTCCGCTTTTTTCAACTCACTTAAGTTCACTAGCCACTTAGAATCACAAGCCAAAACTGAGCGAGCTCAAAAGTGAGTTGCTAGACCTTAATTTATCAGGTGTGAACACTAATCCCTCCTCCCAATTAGCAGACCAGGCAAAGAAAGGAAAAAAAAAATCTATTTAAATTGTGACACTAAGAAAAGTGCTATTACCTATATACTCAGTCCACAATCACCCAAACAACAGATTCACTCTTAACACACACAAAACTCCGCTTTTTTCAACTCACTTAAGTTCACTAGCCACTTAGAATCACAAGCCAAAACTGAGCGAGCTCAAAAGTGAGTTGCTAGACCTTAATTTATCAGGTGTGAACACTAATCCCTCCTCCCAATTAGCAGACCAGGCAAAGAAAGGAAAAAAAAAATCTATTTAAATTGTGACACTAAGAAAAGTGCTATTACCTATATACTCAGTCCACAATCACCCAAACAACAGATTCACTCTTAACACACACAAAACTCCGCTTTTTTCAACTCACTTAAGTTCACTAGCCACTTAGAATCACAAGCCAAAACTGAGCGAGCTCAAAAGTGAGTTGCTAGACCTTAATTTATCAGGTGTGAACACTAATCCCTCCTCCCAATTAGCAGACCAGGCAAAGAAAGGAAAAAAAAAATCTATTTAAATTGTGACACTAAGAAAAGTGCTATTACCTATATACTCAGTCCACAATCACCCAAACAACAGATTCACTCTTAACACACACAAAACTCCGCTTTTTTCAACTCACTTAAGTTCACTAGCCACTTAGAATCACAAGCCAAAACTGAGCGAGCTCAAAAGTGAGTTGCTAGACCTTAATTTATCAGGTGTGAACACTAATCCCTCCTCCCAATTAGCAGACCAGGCAAAGAAAGGAAAAAAAAAATCTATTTAAATTGTGACACTAAGAAAAGTGCTATTACCTATATACTCAGTCCACAATCACCCAAACAACAGATTCACTCTTAACACACACAAAACTCCGCTTTTTTCAACTCACTTAAGTTCACTAGCCACTTAGAATCACAAGCCAAAACTGAGCGAGCTCAAAAGTGAGTTGCTAGAGCTTAATTTATCAGGTGTGAACACTAATCCCTCCTCCCAATTAGCAGACCAGGCAAAGAAAGGAAAAAAAAAATCTATTTAAATTGTGACACTAAGAAAAGTGCTATTACCTATATACTCAGTCCACAATCACCCAAACAACAGATTCACTCTTAACACACACAAAACTCCGCTTTTTTCAACTCACTTAAGTTCACTAGCCACTTAGAATCACAAGCCAAAACTGAGCGAGCTCAAAAGTGAGTTGCTAGACCTTAATTTATCAGGTGTGAACACTAATCCCTCCTCCCAATTAGCAGACCAGGCAAAGAAAGGAAAAAAAAATCTATTTAAATTGTGACACTAAGAAAAGTGCTATTACCTATATACACAGTCCACAATCACCCAAACAACAGATTCACTCTTAACACACACAAAACTCCGCTTTTTTCAACTCACTTAAGTTCACTAGCCACTTAGAATCACAAGCCAAAACTGAGCGAGCTCAAAAGTGAGTTGCTAGACCTTAATTTATCAGGTGTGAACACTAATCCCTCCTCCCAATTAGCAGACCAGGCAAAGAAAGGAAAAAAAAAATCTATTTAAATTGTGACACTAAGAAAAGTGCTATTACCTATATACTCAGTCCACAATCACCCAAACAACAGATTCACTCTTAACACACACAAAACTCCGCTTTTTTCAACTCACTTAAGTTCACTAGCCACTTAGAATCACAAGCCAAAACTGAGCGAGCTCAAAAGTGAGTTGCTAGACCTTAATTTATCAGGTGTGAACACTAATCCCTCCTCCCAATTAGCAGACCAGGCAAAGAAAGGTAAAAAAAAATCTATTTAAATTGTGACACTAAGAAAAGTGCTATTACCTATATACTCAGTCCACAATCACCCAAACAACAGATTCACTCTTAACACACACAAAACTCCGCTTTTTTCAACTCACTTAAGTTCACTAGCCACTTAGAATCACAAGCCAAAACTGAGCGAGCTCAAAAGTGAGTTGCTAGACCTTAATTTATCAGGTGTGAACACTAATCCCTCCTCCCAATTAGCAGACCAGGCAAAGAAAGGAAAAAAAAAATCTATTTAAATTGTGACACTAAGAAAAGTGCTATTACCTATATACACAGTCCACAATCACCCAAACAACACAATCACCCAAACAACAGATTGGGTAACTTTCTTATGATGTTAGTCCAAGCAATGTACTGCTATTAAACCATATTTAAAATACGGTGCAAAAGTTTTACATCCACTGGACAAAAATAATGTTTAAAGCTTTGGAAGAGCTGAAAGCAATCTAACACACAGGGGCAGATTTACTTACCCGGTCCGTTCGCGATCCAGCGGCGCTTTCTCTGCGCTGGATTCGGGTCCGGCCGGGATTCATGAAGGTAGTTCCTCCGCCGTCCACCAGGTGGCGCTGCTGCGCTGAAAAGCATCTGAAAGCACTGGAGTTCACCGGGCCGGACCAAGTGAAGGTAAGCGCGTCCCAAGCGACACATTTCTTTTTTTAAATGCGGCGGTTTTTCCGAATCCGTCGGGTTTTCACTCGGCCACGCCCCCTGATTTCCGTCGCGTGCATGCCGGGGACGATGCGCCACAATCCGATAACGTGCGCCAAAATCCCGGGGCAATACAGGGAAAATCGTCGCAAATCAGAAATATTCGGGTGTCAATTTTTGTGATTTTTGATGACATTTTCAATGCTACCATTTCAGGGACCGTACAGCCTTTTGATCACTTTTTATTGAATTTTTAATATTTTCCAAAATGTCAACTTGTGGACGCTTTGTTCTGTTACAGGGTTAAAGGTTGTCTGATTGATCCTACCATATACTGTCATACTACAGTATGGCAGTACATGGGGAATTTACTGATCATCTATTACAATGGGCGATTTCGCACATTGTAATAAATTGGTTAAAACCAGACAGCCTCAGGTCTTTGTATGACCCAAGGCTGTCACAGTAACAGATTTCCGTTCCCCAATGACGTCACGGGGAGCGACGGTCTAAGCCAACACAGTGGCACCCACGCCCTGCCGGCATCTTTGCTAGCACCAATTACCAGTGACCATTGGATGTTTGCTGCAATATGCAACAAATGCTCACAGGCCATGGATAGGGCTTAGCCGGAAAGTCCTCTCCAAACACCCGCAGCCGATGTATGATGTCATGCATCATTAAGGGGTTAAAAGTTAAACAAACTCTCCAATGTGAGAGAGGCAAGCGGTCTCTCTAATCCTGCATATTTGATTTCTGCTGGAGGTAATGGGGGCCCATCTTTCATACAGATAGAAGGACCAAAAGCACATAGTATAAAGCTATATTTTAAATTGTCCAGATATTGGCTTTTTTTTTTTACCACTTTAGGTGGTTTATGGTTATTTATATATAAGCTAACCCGGCGTTGACATAGGTCCATGCCTTATGGTCCCATATAAAACCCTATAATGTAAATCAGCAACATATAATGCCACTGCTTTAATTTTATCATCCCTTTACTTTTGTTCCCCCACTCCCCAAACTTATAATGCCCAAGCTTTCTGTACTCTTTTTGCCCCCTGCTCCTTCGGTACTCCACCGCCCAAATATTGTGGCCCCCTGCTCTCTCATTTTGTGTCCCCCACCCCTAATATTGTGGCTCTTTGTCCTCCCCTCATATTAAAAGGGTTTGCCAACAAAAGAAAGTTCTCAGATCTTATTCCCCTAGTGATCCTCAGGGTGAAGACACACATGGCGTTTTTGGGCCGTTTTTGGGCCGTTTTTACTTAGTGCGTTTTCAGATCGTTAAAAATGCATGCGTTTTTTGAAAATGCATGCGTTTTTTGAAAATGCATGCGTTTTTGTCCGTTTTTCATTGCGCAATTTTGTAAAAAAAAAGGACAAAAACGGATGCTTTTTCAAAAAAACGCATGCGTTTTTAAAAAACGGATGCGTTTTTTAACGCATGCGTTTTTAACGATCTGAAAACGTACTTAGTAAAAACGGCCCAAAAACGGCCCAAAAACGCCATGTGTGTCTTCACCCTCAGGGTGATGCCACACATTTTTTACCAGTTTTAATTAAGATAATTGGTAAAATCTGTCAAAAACGGATGCGTTTTCAAAAGACGCATGCGTTTTCAAAAACGTATGCATTTTTTTTAACGCATGGGGTTTTTAATGGACTGCTTAAAAAACGGACCGAAAACGAGTTCAAAACGCCATGTGTGGCATCACCCTTACATGATAGTGATAGCTTTGCAAAGCTTACACTCCCTGATCCCTCGCTCGTGCACATGAACCCCCTGCTGCTGTATACTGGCAGAGGGTGCACTCCAAAAACCTCACAATATCATCTATATTGTTTCTGTGCACATCTTCAAGTTCTCAAGTCTGGTGGAAACCCCATGGCAATTATGTTGGGATAATTATAGGTCAAGCCCAAATGGAATCCATCCTCTTGGTATCGCCTTTTGTTTCTGCTGACAAACTCCTTCACATCACCGCCACCACTCCAGCACACACCCTGCAGAGCATCTCACCTGCACATCACCGCCACCACTCCAGCACACACCCTGCAGAGCATCCCACCTGCACATCACCGCCACCACTCCAGCACATACCCTGCAGAGCATCTCACCCGCACATCACCGCCACCACTCCAGCACACACCGTGCAGAGCATCTCACCTGCACATCACCGCCACCACTCCAGGACACACCGTGCAGAACATCTCACCTGCACATCACCGCCACCACTCCAGCACACCCTGCAGAGCATCTCACCCGCACATCACCGCCACCACTCCAGCACAACATGCAGAGCATCTCAACCGCACATCACCGCCACCACTCCAGCACATACCCTGCAGAGCATCTCACCCGTACATCACCGCCACCACTCCAGCACACACCGTGCAGAACATCTCACCTGCACATCACTGCCACCACTCCAGCACACCCTGCAGAGCATCTCACCCGCACATCACCGCCCACCACTCCAGCACACCATGCAGAGCATCTCACCCGCACATCACCGCCACCTCTCCAGCACACCCTGCAGAGCATCTCACTTGCATATCACCGCTACCATTTGAGAACACATCCTGCAGAGCAGGTCAGCTGCACATCACAGCCACCACTCACCCTGCAGAGCATCTCACCCGTACATCACCATCACTCCAGCACACACTACATAGAGCATCTGACCCGCACATCACCACCACCACTCCAGCACACACCTTGCAAAGCATCTCACCCACACATTACCACCACTCCAGTACACACCCTGCAGAGCATCTCACCCGCACATCACTACTATTTCCCAGACTTTCCACCCTTACCAGTGCCCTATCATCCCACCAGTCCCAAGTTTCCCCCATAACAATGCCCCCAATCACCTTAAAGGGGAATACCCCTTTATGCCCCCTCCCATTGTGTAGTGGCCCCCTGTCCTCTCTCATGTTGTAGTTACCTCCTCTTTCTCATATTGCGGCTGCTGTCCTCACTCTTACTGTGGTCCCTTCCCTAATATTGTGGTCCTGTGTCCTCCCCTCATATTAAGGCCCCCTCCCCTCATATTGTGGCCCCATTCCTGTCTCAAATTGAGGCCCTCTGTCCCTTCTCATATTGTGCCCCCTATTCCTCTCTTATATTGCACCCCCCTCCACGTGCTCCCCCTGGACTAGTCATGGGAGGAGCTTCCTCCACACATCTGTAGAGCAGAGTGAGATGTGCGGCTGCAGCAGGAGGTGATCCTGGTCTGTATTCTAGTGTGTGGCGGAGGCAGACATTGGGGAACACAACAGGACATTCTCCCCTTGTCTTTTGGCTTTTCACTGAAATGTCCACAACAGAGCCGTCCACCCCTAATGCAATGTCCCCAGCAGTGCTCCCCCATAATGAAATTCCCCCAGCAGTGCCCCCCACTAATGAAATCCACTGAGCAGTGCTCCCCCTTCACAACATTTTCACAGCGGAGGCCACATAAAATGCCCACAACAGTGCTTCCCACCCCTAATAAAATGCCCCCAACAGTGCTCCCCCATATAATGCCCTGAGCAGTGCTCCCCCCTATCATGCCACCAACTGTCCTCCCCTCTATTGAATCTCCCCCAACAGTCCTCACCCCTCATGAAATGCCCTGAGAGGTGCTCCCCATTAATTAAATGCCCCAAACAGTGCCCCCATTAATGATATGCCCCCAGCACTGCTCCCCATCCCTTATAAAATGCCCCTAACAGTGCTTCCCCCTAATGAAATACCCCCAGAAGTTTCCCCCTTCATGAAATGTCCCCAGCAGTGTTCCCCACCCCTAATAAAAAGCACCCAACAGTGCTCCGCCATGGATGAGGCCTAGCAGCAGCAGCACTGTAGAGTTTGTGTTTTAGATGTTTGTTAAACACTTTTTCCTGTTAAAATAAATTGTGTGCAAGCAATATGTAAAGTTATAATACTATGCAATGTGACTGCTGTGAAATCAGCTTGTCTGTTCAGACTTCATGGTCTTAACACAGTACACCTTTAGTGCTGTCACAGAAACCAATCCCAGTCAGGAGACTCAGCTGCGAGACCGTTTAGTTAGGCTCATTGCCTGTTACCTGTTATTCAATAAAGAACTGTGATTTGATTTGCACAACATTGCCTCCGTCTGATCCCTAGATACGGCTGTATACCACCACGGGCTCCCCATCCATTACCCAGAGACGTGCCTTACAGACACTCAGGGGTTGCCCCAGGGAGAAACAAGTACCTAAGCCTCTCCCTCCAAATTTCTTGCACACACCACCTGCTGGAGACCTGTCCGGTTCCCATACCTACCACCATGACATCAGTGTGCCCTAGGCCGCAATCGCCAGCCACTCCGGTATTCTGGACCCCAGCTACCTCCAGGCCCCAAGAAAAGGCTAGGCCCCGGTGGGGGATGTTGCACTTGTAATGAATGAGGTGGTGATCGTGATATATCATGATATGTACAGTCATAGCCAAAAAATTTGAGAATGATACTAATTTAAATTTTAACAAAGTCTACTGCATCAGGTTTTATAATGGCAATTTGCATATACTCCAGAATGTTATAAAGAGAGATCAGCTTAACAGGAATTAATTGCAAAGTCAATATTTGCCTAGAAAATGATTTTTTTTCTCCCAAAACACATTTCAACTTCATTGCAGGTCTGCCTTAAAAGCAGCAGCTAACATTGTTTCAGTGATCGCTCCAGTGACACACGTGTGGGTGTGGGTGAGGACAGGGCTGGAGATCAATCTGTCATGTTTAAGTAAGAATCACACCACTGGACACTTTAAATGGAGGCTGGTGCTTGGCATCATTGTTTGTCTTCTGTTACCCATGGTTATCTCTAAAGAAACACGTGCAGTCATCATTGCACTGTACACAACTGGCCTAACAGGGAAGAGTATCGCAGCTAGAAAGATTGCACCTCAGTCAACAATCTATCGCATCATCATGGAATTCAAGGAGAGAGGTTCCATTGTTGCCAAAAAGGCTCCACGGCGCCCAAGAAGGACCAACAGGCGCCAGGACTGTCTCTTAAAAGTGTTTCAGCTTGGGGATTGGGCTACCAGCAGTGCAGAGCTTACTCAGGAATGGCAGCAGGCAGGTGTGAGTGCATCTGCACGCACTGTGAGACTGCGGAGACTCTTGGAGCAACGCCTGGTGTCAAGTAGAGTAGCAAAGAAGCCACTTCTCTCCAGAAAACCATCAGAGACAGACTGATATTCTGCAGGAGGTACAGAGAGTGGACTGCTGAGGACTGGGGTAAAGTCATTTTCTCGGATGAATCCCTGGAAAACAGCTTGTTCGGAGAAGACAAGGTGAGCGATGCCACCAGTCTTGTCTCATGCCAACTGTAAAGCATCCTGCAACCATTCATGTGTGGGGTTGCTTCGCAGCAATGGTACCAGAATCATACCTCCCAACATTTATGAAGGGGAAAGAGGGACAAAATGGTGGCACACTACGCGTTCCGCGGAGATCCCCCTAAGCCACACCCCCAATCACTCCCTGGCCACGCCCCAAATTTTTAACAATTTATAATAATAAAAATCATCTTCTCAATAATAAAAGTTTTTTAACTTGTTTGGGATTTGAACCTAGAAACTGTATGTCCATGTGCCATAATGACCCAGCGCCTCCATCTGCGGAGCTGTGATCTCAGTGATTATCTAGCTGAGGATTTTTGGTAACTAACAGCTGGTAACTGCTACTGTTGCACTGTGACACAGATTTAATGCCTCGGTATAGAGAGAAGGATCTTCTCAGAGATTATTATTGTAATTATTGAGACAATTGGACGGCTATCAGTCAGGATTTAGTCCTATTACCTTATTACCATTGCACCATAACTGTTCCACAGCCATTCACAACATGACTGTCCATATGACTTCATCTTCATTTACCGTATTTTCCGGACTATAAGGCGCACATATGTTGCGCCTTATAGTCCGGTGCGCCCTATGTATGGAGGAGGGCAGCGGACCCTACTTACATAGGTACCCGCTACCGGAGAAAGCAGATCTCCAGCGGGAACTGCAGACCACGCGGCACGGACAACAGGCGCCATAGCGCGAACCAACTTCTGCCTCGTCGGTCTGCAGTTCCCGCTGGAGATCTGCTGTCTCCGGTAGCGGGGACCTATGTAAGTAGGGTCCGCTGCCCTCCTCCACCTGAACCGACCCCCTTCCCCGTTTTCCTGCCACGCCCCCGGACCCTGCGCCTTATAGTCCGGTGCTCCTTATATATGGAATTATTCCATATATAAGGCGCTGACTACTAATGCGCCTTATAGTCCGGTGCGCCTAATAGCCAGGAAAATATGGTACATACAATCACTGGAATAGTATCTCCAGGACTAGAACATTGTTATCGCATGTATTTTAAGTGACTTCTCTTGTTATTTTTATAACCTGCTTTTGGATTTTATACATTTTGGAACTTTTTCACTCGGTTGGCAGTGCAGACTTTTTTGGACTTAGCTTTTTCCTCTTAACCTAATGTAATACCCTCCCAGCACACAGTCCACTGTATATGTCCTAAATAGCACTGTTAGCGCCGCCTCTATTAGTGACGTCAGAGTCTGGACAGTCCCATCAGGGAAGAAAACCCAACATCAGTGTGTAAATATTAATGAGCGGGCGCCGCCCGTTATGATTAGCATGGAGGCAGGGGAGAGGCTGGAGTAGGGCGAGAGGGCGGGGTTTGAATGCGGGCGTGGCTACTCTGTGCACAGCATTCAGCAAGGACTGACTGGCTAGCCCCGCCCTGTTCTTTCCAGTCTGTCGCTAGAGCTCCATGTTTATCTTGTCTCCCCTCCCCTCCACAACATGGCGGCTCTTCCGGAGGCGGCCGGAGGGTAGGGGTGGGTCAGCCTGTGAAGCTACCGGAGGATAGGGATATACGGGGCCGGGCAGCCTCTGCTCTGGTGTACACAGGCTGGACGGCACCTGTCTATAATGTTACGAGCATAGAGGAGCGGCTCGGCCGGCGGAAATCATGACCCCAACGGTAAGACGCAAACCTGGGGGGCAGTAACGGGGTGACGGGGCTGGGTGCTCACCTGGGTAAGTACAGGGAGCGGCGCAGGGTGTATGAGCATAGCGCAGTGTGCAGGGAGCCGGCGCTGTGCTGTCTGACAGGTGGCAGCAGTGTCACCAGACAGCTGACAGACAGGGTGTTGTGATGGGAGACACAGCAGTGATGGCTGCTCGCTGTGTGCCGGCTTGTGTTGTTGGGGTTTTGTGGTCAAGAGTATAATTAAGTTTTGAGCGCTGGTAGTGATTGGGGACAGCAATATTGGTAGTAGTATTATATGTAATCTAGTGTGACACGGGTGACAGGTGACAGCCATATAGGGGGCCTAGGTAATGGGATGACAGCCGTATAGGGGGCCTAGGTGACGGGGTGACAGCCGTATAGGGGGCCGTGGTGACGGGGTGACAGCCGTATAGGGGCCCGTGGTGACGGGGTGACAGCCTTATAGGGGCCCGTGGTGACGGGGTGACAGCCGTATAGGGGGCCGAGGTGACTGGGTGACAGCCTTATAGGGGCCCGTGGTGACGGGGTGACAGCCGTATAGGGGGCCGAGGTGACGGGGTGACAGCCGTATAGGGGGCCGTGGTGACGGGGTGACAGCCGTATAGGGGGCCGTGGTGACGGGGTGACAGCCGTATAGGGGGCCGTGGTGACGGGGTGACAGCCGTATAGGGGGCCGTGGTGACGGGGTGACAGCCGTATAGGGGGCCGTGGTGACGGGGTGACAGCCGTATAGGGGGCCGTGGTGACGGGGTGACAGCCTTATAGGGGCCCGTGGTGACGGGGTGACAGCCGTATAGGGGGCCGAGGTGACTGGGTGACAGCCTTATAGGGGCCCGTGGTGACGGGGTGACAGCCGTATAGGGGGCCGTGGTGACGGGGTGACAGCCGTATAGGGGGCCGTGGTGACGGGGTGACAGCCGTATAGGGGGCCGTGGTGACGGGGTGACAGCCGTATAGGGGGCCGGGGTGACGTTTGTATAGTAATTCTGTATCGTAGAAGTGTAATGAAAGTTGATGCGGCACTTCCAGGAATGTAGTAGAATGGTTGATGACGGTATGTAGCATCTACATGACATCAGGTGACCCTGGAGAGGACCGTCAGATTGCACACGGTAGAGGGTTGTGATCAGCTTGGTGGTGTCATGTGTCACATGTATGGTGGGGCAGATCTGACAGGTTATGTTCCCTACTGCCCCTTATTGCCCGGCGTTATCTTTTGGAGGACAGGCTCACACTTGCCGTGGATTATCTCTGTCAGTGATGTCCACTCTGGAATTTCTAAGACATTTTTGGCAGGCTCTGATCTGTCATGAGGCTTGTGAGGGATTTCCTGAGCGGACACATGGGGAAGGGATGTGTGTGGCTATGCTCGGCTGTACATACAGGTTACATGTATGATCCCGGGATGTGTGTGGCTATGCTCGGCTGTACATACAGGTTACATGTATGATCCCGGGATGTGTTTGGCTACGTTTGGCTGTACATACAGGTTACATGTATGATCCCGGGATGTGTTTGGCTACGTTTGGCTGTACATACAGGTTACATGTATGACCCCAGTATGTGTGTGGCTACGTTTGGCTGTACATACAGGTTACATGTATGACCCCAGTATGTGTGTGGCTACGTTTGGCTGTACATACAGGTTACATGTATGATCCAGGGATGTGTGTGGCTATGCTTGGCTGTACATACAGGTTACATGTATGATCAAGGGATGTGTGTGGCTATGCTTGGCTGTACATACAGGTTACATGTATGATCCCGGGATGTATGTGGCTATGCTCGGCTGTACATGCAGGTTATATGTATGACCCCAGTATGTGTGTGGCTACGCTTGGCTGTACATACAGGATACATGTATGACCCCGGGATGTGTGTGGCTATGCTCGGCTGTTACAGGTTACATGTATGATCCTAGCATGTGTGTGGCTACGCTTGGCTGTACATACAGGATACATGTATGATCAAGGGATGTGTGTGGCTATGCTTGGCTGTACATACAGGATACATGTATGACCCCAGTATGTGTGTGGCTACGTTTGGCTGTACATACAGGTTACGTGTATGATCCAGGGATGTGTGTGGCTATGCTTGGCTGTACGTGCAGGTTACATGTATGATCCCGGGATGTGTGTGGCTATGCTTGGCTGTACATACAGGTTACATGTATGATCCCGGGATGTGTTTGGCTACGTTTGGCTGTACATACAGGTTACATGTATGATCAAGGGATGTGTGTGGCTATGCTTGGCTGTACATACAGGTTACATGTATGATCCCGGGATGTATGTGGCTATGCTCGGCTGTACATGCAGGTTATATGTATGACCCCAGTATGTGTGTGGCTACGCTTGGCTGTACATACAGGATACATGTATGACCCCAGTATGTGTGTGGCTACGTTTGGCTGTACATACAGGTTACGTGTATGATCCAGGGATGTGTGTGGCTATGCTTGGCTGTACGTGCAGGTTACATGTATGATCCCGGAATGTGTGTGGCTATGCTTGGCTGTACATACAGGTTACATGTATGATCCCGGGATGTATGTGGCTATGCTCGGCTGTACATGCAGGTTATATGTATGACCCCAGTATGTGTGTGGCTACGCTTGGCTGTACATACAGGATACATGTATGACCCCAGTATGTGTGTGGCTACGTTTGGCTGTACATACAGGTTACGTGTATGATCCAGGGATGTGTGTGGCTATGCTTGGCTGTACGTGCAGGTTACATGTATGATCCCGGAATGTGTGTGGCTATGCTTGGCTGTACATACAGGTTACATGTATGATCCCGGGATGTATGTGGCTATGCTCGGCTGTACATGCAGGTTATATGTATGACCCCAGTATGTGTGTGGCTACGCTTGGCTGTACATACAGGATACATGTATGACCCCGGGATGTGTGTGGCTATGCTCGGCTGTTACAGGTTACATGTATGATCCTAGCATGTGTGTGGCTACGCTTGGCTGTACATACAGGATACATGTATGATGTTTGTCATGTATGAGGCTCCCTGTGATTTGCGGAGGACTCTTTTACCCGCGTCTGATTGAACAGCAGAGCCGTAAAATAAGCTGCGATGGTCCCGTGAGAGTCGCATGTTTCTGTTTGTTGTTATTGCTGTGATCAATATCGCCAGACGCAATAGAAACCCAGAAACCAGAGAATGGCGGAGTCATCCTGAGATCCTGAGTCTTCAGGAGCGCTAAATGCCCCCCCCCCCCCCCCCCCGCCTCACATAACATCTCATCATTACTACTCTGGTAGATCATGGGCTACAGGTTATCCATGGAAATGTTCAAGGCATGTAAATGTCTGTGGAGGTCATGTCTGTATAACATGAGAAGTGACATAGGCAAACAGGCTATTTAACCCCTTAGGGCCTGCTTATTTTGACCCTTAAATTTGTGGGACTGCATTAGGCTATAGCCGTGATGTGAATTCTGCCTTTCCGGTATTTGTTAGACATTATATTAAATTGTGACCTTGTTTTAAAGGATATTAATATTTAGGTTGCTATATCACTCTGCACTCCGTACCCAGTCCCGACAGAGTAAGGACTAAATATTTGCTGAAATCTTGTTTTGACGTAAGAATTTAGTCCCTCTTAGTAAAAACCTATTTTCCCTGTGATTCTCCAGTCTTCATGGACATGATATAAGGTTTACACTTCTGGATTTAGGACTGTAGATCTGAAGTTGGATGGGGGTCGTTGGTGAAAGCCTATCTTCTGGACTGTCCAAAAATGTTCTATTTCAAGGCTTTGGTTTGGCCACACACAGACAAGCATTTCATGGTTCTCATTGTTTTCACCAAAGTTCTCCACTGTTACCTTGTTTGTGCTGAGGGTTATTGTCTTCAGCTTCAGCAGAATTTTTTTGGCTCCATTTGGGTTTTCCTCAACCCTAACCAGTCTCCTTGACCCAGTTGCTGAAAAACACCCCAAGTCCAAATGTGGCCACCACTTGTCGGGATGGTATTGGGCAGGTTTTGAGCAGGGCTTGGATTACTCCAGACATGACACTTAGAATGTGGACATAAATTCTTGATTCTATCGGATCAGAGAATCTTGGTTCCAAGAGTCGTCCAGATGGACTTCATGTGTCTTTTATTGAGGACAGTCCTCTGGTTACTCTGCCATAAACTCCAGAATAGGCTTTGTCAGATTTTATATTGTGCTTCATTCCAATTACAAGGCCTTGAAAGCGCCTTGTATTGTTATTTTTCGTCACTACCACTCCGTGTCGGGAGTGGGTGATTTGTGCTCCTGCTGCCTAAAGTGATGGTTGACTTTATGGAAGCTTTTCTCATTCTTACACTGGAATTTGGAGCTCAGATAGAAATACCATTGGGTTTTTGGTCAGCCCTCTGACCAAGCCTCTTTGATAATCAATTTTGTGTGGAAGTCTTAAAGCGGTATTTCCACAAAGACAAGTTTCTTAAATGTCCTCACGATGACAAAATAGCACATTCTCTAATTTAATGTTATTTAAAAAAAAAAAAAACAGTATTTCACAGATAGATGGTCCAGGGGTAACCAAAATAGTATACACCAGGTCTGCTAGAGACAGGTTGGAATTATGAGTATAGGGTCGGCAGACATACTGAGCTGCTCTCTGCCTTTAGCCCCTACCCTTGCATTCCAGGACGAGCTCACACAGACACTGACTTCCTGCCCACAAACAACAACATCATGAGGAGAGTAATGCTACAGACAGATAAGGTCTTTATCCATGGGAGGTGGGGGGGGGGGCATATAGCTGTGCTGTTAATGTTATGGCTGTGATAGTAGAGTTGAAAATGTCATGTGTCTGTCTCTAGCCCCTACCATTGTGAAGTTTAAGTTTTTAATTTCGGCTAGATTTTATTTTGTTCAACAGACAGTTTTCTTGGAATACATTGGTAGGTATAAGATGTGGTGAATAAGAGGAGCAGCTCCTGAAGGGTCGTGAGAACTGGAACCTGGTTGCACTGCTACCGCCTATGGGTGAAGACACACATGGCGTTTTTGGGCCGTTTTTGGGCCGTTTTTACTAAGTGCGTTTTCAGATCGTTAAAAACGCATGCGTTAAAAAACGCATCCGTTTTTTAAAAACGCATGCGTTTTGTCCGTTTTTCCGAAATTGCGCAATGAAAAACGGACAAAAACGCATGCGGTTTCAATAAAACGCATGCGTTTTTAAAAACGGATGCGTTTTTTAACAATCTGAAAACGCACTTAGTAAAAACGGCCCAAAAACGCCATGTGTGTCTTCACCCTATATCTGGCCTAAGTTGTGAACTCTAGAAGCATCAGTGATTGACCTCATATGTGTTACTTATACTTCTTCATGAATGAATATGTTTATACAGTAACTTGTATGTACCCAATAATTGTTCTCTTAATATTTACAGGTTATTCCATTAATAAAATCTCAATATTAATTGGAAATATAAATTTCTGGGTTTTGTAAAGCAGAGATAAAAATGTACATAAAACTGATTCATCCTTTAGGGTTAATCCTGGGAAAGTGAGAAGTTCTTAGGTTTTCTGATGTACTTTTACTCCTTTCCAGATAGGGTTACACTCCATGAATAGGAACTTTCTTGTCTATTGCTAGAGGGGAAATTGATACCTGACACAGCTGAGCAGTAGTTACAAATGTATCACGTCTGGACAGTCCTCTGTGAGTGAAATCTGTCAGTATTAGGTCGTCTAACATTACTGTGTTTGGTTTGTGGGGTCAAGTCAGTCATCTATGATGCTGGGAATCTCTATCAGAATGGACACTGCCCCTTAAAGGGGTTGCATGGAGTTATCCCTTGTTCACGTGGTAGGGAATGACAATTTGATCATTGAGGGTCTGACTGACGGGACTCTCGCCGATCAGGAGACCATCATCCCCAGCAATCTGGAGGACATGGATCCCATTCTCGGTAATGGGTAGTATAGTAATGTAATGGGTAATCTAAAGGTAGATCGGGTGGTAGGTGGATCAATAGGACGTGAGGATAGCCCTTTTAAGGGCTAAACCTCACGTCCCGCACTGTTTTGTGAACTTATATTATAGTTTTATGCTAATTTTGTTATGCGGCTACTGGGGCGTGGAGTAGCCGCAGCTGTGGCTACACAGCGCGGCTACTCCACGCCCCAGTAGCCACTTTACCCCTCCTAGCCACAATCTTCGGCGCGCAGCTCCGTGCAGCTGCGCTCCGACGAACCTGCCGTCTGCGCATGCGCAGAACAGCAGGCCTGCGCCTGTTTCAGAGCAGTGACCGCACAGCTCAGCAATTTGCAACACTACCTTGCTACCTTTAGTGAGAGCAAGAGAGAATGCTTTCCTGGGTGACTGGGGTGCTATTTTCATGGTTGGTGACAGTTCCATCCATCCCTGATCAGCTCGGTATTCCCTATCTTGTGGATAGGGGAAGACTTTTTAACTTGGAACAATTCCTATAAGCAGCGGTGGTATCGCTGTGAGTCAGGGATTCCCAACATCCTTTCAGGCTTGCCTTATTTTGATCTCTGGAACCCATTGCTCTGACGTATCCTATGGATGGGGATAAGTGTCTCCAGTCTTGGGACTTGATGGGAACCTGGCAGGGAGATTTGGGGGGTTTAGTGTCCCAAATTGTATACTTGCCTCAATCCCTCGGCGACTGCCAGTTCCGGCAACTGAAACCGGCGTATTATACCCGGCCTGCACTGCGCATGCGCTGTAAGATACTGGGGGACATTTACTATGGTGTTTCCGCCAGTTTTGTGGCGCTCTCACCACATGTTCTGCTCTCAGACCTATTTATTAGCTGGCGGCGCCAGAAAAAATGACTTTTTCCGTCTGCTCCGACTCTTCTCCGAAAAGGGGCGTGGCTTTGGCGGAGTGGAAACTCAGACACAATTAATATGTGTCACAGCCCTATTTGGGCGCTGTAAACTGGCGGAAAGTAGACCAAAAGAAAACTGGTCTAGCAGGGACTGTTGGGCACATTTCTGGTGCTCGGGACAGATTTTGGTCCCAGGGACAGAAAATGGTCTCGGCGCCAGAAATGTCTCTGCACAGCTCTACAATATTAAATGTGTATCTTCTTTCCGAGAGCAGGTCGGTAACAAAGCCAACGCAGACACCAACACTTTAAGTAAATGTCCCCCACTGTCCTTACTTCACTTCCCTCATTGCAAGATGTTTGCTCCGGAGCGGGATCCCCTCATGCGAGTCAGATGTACCTCATCAGACTCTAGAGAAGTATTTAAGTTTATTTTTAGATTTTTTTTATAATCATTTAAAAACTTCTAAAAGGAAGTTTTGGAAACCTAAACCACATATCCATATGGACTTGCAGTTTGTTTAGGCTCCTAAATTCACCTGACAAGTCTTAAAGGGTGCATTACCAAGCTCAGGGGGCCGTGCCTTGAGCCAATCCCATTAGGCTGAGACATGCCCCCATTGTGCTGCGCACCCTAACCCTTGAATTGAAGACCTATGGGTGTCATTGATTCTTTACATCTAATCCATATAGATTGGTTCCGGATATAGCGCCCAGGGCTTGCTGTACATGGATTCTTGGTGGCTGTATATACATCACCTCCAGATCATTTATCAGAATCACTCAAGTCTATTGTCGTCGGTTCAGCTTTGTGGTTTGCCGGTCTTGACATCTGATCTGTGTAGGAAGAAAGGTGCTTGTGATTGTATGATACGCTGATCCACCGCTATTATACTAAATCACAACTGGCTGTCGTTACTTTGTTTGCTCTCTTCATGGAAAGAGATTTTTTTGTGAACACAGTGACATTACTACAGGAATGTAAATATTCTACGTGCACCTATTAGGTGTCACTGGATATAGTGGAAGTGTGAGGAAAGCTCAGGCTCATGTCCTGCTGCCCATTCATGCTCTTGCCTCAGCCTAGATATAAGTTAAAGGGGTTGTCAGCGTTCATCAAATAATTGATATTGTTTGTGTAATAAGTTATACAATTTTCCAATATACTTTCTATACTTTCAATATTCCTCATGGTTTTCTAGATCTTTGCTTGCTGTCATTCTATAGGAAGCTTCTATGTTTACTTTCAATGGATGGAAATGTGTCCATGGTCATGTGATGTCACACAGGTGCACAGCTCTGATTGCTTTCCGTGATATATTGAGCCGTGCACCTGTGTGACATCGCATGATCAGGGGAAGAGTTCTATCCACTGGAAGTAAACAATGGAGCTTCCTATTGAATGACCGCAAGCAGAGATCTTGTTATAGAAGCTCCAGCTCTGTGTTCAGCACCATGGACAACACGGCATATAACTGTGCATCACTGGAAACGTATGCGGTTGTTGCGGCTTTCTTGGTTTCATCAAAAGATATTGCACATCCAATTGGGGCAATCGATTTCTGATACGATTTTTTAATATGCTACCTTCCCATTGGAAAAACATGTCCGTCAAACCTATAGGATGATTTTCAAGATAGCGACCACGTTTTGGACATAGCCTAAATGATAGGCCCCCTAATCTATTACTTTTTGGGGTATTCAGATATGTAATTTTCCCTTTAGCTTCTGAAATAATTGTGTCCTTGGCTTTGGAGCGTGAATATACATATATTATAGCTTTAGTCAGGCACGTATCTTTTAAAGTGGTATTCCCACAAACTAAAGTAAGACCCTATCCATAGACCTGCTGATCAGTGGGGGTCTCAGTGCTGAGACCCCCACAGATCGCGAAAACGAGGGGTCAGTTGGACCCCTTGTCTCTCTGTCAGACTAATGGAGCAGAAGGTCCCGCATTTCCGTTTTGCACCATTAATGAGCTGGCAGAGATCAGTGAGCGCAGTGCTCGGCAGCTCTGTAGAGATTAATGGAGCAGAACAGTCATGTGCGGCCGTCTGCTCCATTAGTGTGATGGAGTAGCAATGGGTCCAATGGAGGTACGTGGGACCCCATCGGACACCTCGCTTTTGCTATCTGTGGGGAGACCCCAACTGATCAGAAAGTTAGGCCCTATCCCGTGGATAGGGCCTAACTTCAGTTCGTGGGAAAACCCTTTTAATGCACTGTCCTGGATCTGGTGCGGATGCCACAGTTTGTTCATAACCCGAGCATAGAACTTACTTACAACAATGAGAATGTTCCATAGAGTATCCTGGGGTGTAACCAGATGCCGGACTTTCTCACTCTTCAAGTGCCCCATACATGTTTAATAGGGTTGAGTTTAGGTGACTGTGGAGGGAAGGCCGCGCTGGTCAAGTCTTCTTCTATGTCTTGGTTCTTCAAGTAGTTTTTCCACAACTTTAGAAGTTAGAGTAACCAAATATCCCTGGAAGTGGCCAGATAAAACCTGCATGTGTTACGTCTGGAAATTTACAGTAAATTTCACCGAGCCACCAATCCTGTATGTTGGTAAGTAACAAATTGGTGATCCGTATAGGCCAAAACCCTCGCGTTTCTATTGCAGGACAATCCCAGAGTCTTCTGCTTCTCTTATCTTCTGCGTTCAGGTCTTGTCTTGTCTTGTGGTTAAAACAAGGAGGTTAAAATTAGCTACATGTCAATTATAATATTATTAGACGCTACGTCTGCAGGGACTGCCCGGCCACGTTGAGCAGAAATCTGCAAAAACACTTTCCATCCTCTTACACTTACTTTCCAGAGGTTGTGAAGACACAGGGGGAAACGTGTGAAAACCAAGTGGAGATTTAGGGGAATAGATTAAAATCTATATGAAATAATCGGTTCCTCCATGTTTTTTACGGTATCTTAATGTCTTGTTAACTCTAGAGGGTGGTCTGATTTGTGACGACTGAATGCAGAAGTTTTTTTAGCTAACATGCAATGTTTTCTATGTCCTCTATCCATGTACTTCTAGAAATAGTAGGACTCGAACGGCGCAAAGCTCAAAGTTTGACTAAACCTTTGAAGCTGTTTTCACATTTGGCGTTTACGTTGTATTTTTAAACGCAGCACAACAGCGGAAGAGAGGAGATTTTCTTGGGTACAGTTCTGATAACCTCTGCGTTTACAAAACGCAATGTTTGAGCGATTTTAATGCACTGAACAACACTTTCCATGCGATATCAATGACACTGCTCGGCAATCTCCGCCAGCTCCATAGAGATGAATGGCGTAGAACGGACATGTGCGGCTGTCTGCTCCTCTCACCTGAGACCACATCACTAAGACCCCCACCATTCAGCAAGTTGGGCCCTTTCCTAACTTATTTAGTGGGAAAACCCCTTCAATTAAAAAATGCAGAGCACGGCTATCACAGAAACGTAGACAGTGAATAAGAGTACTGGAGATACCAGGGTGCTGTGCTCAGCAATTTATGATAACCTCATACTATTCAGTAGAGCAGGAGATTGCAGAGGATCTATTTTCATGATCGCGGGGGTCTCAGCAGTCGGACCCTCACCCATCCGTTTTTTTTATCCTGTAGATAGGGGATAACATGCAACTACTTCCTAAATACTGCTATATGCAGGAGGTCCACAACTTACAGACGAGCCCTAGTTACAGACGGACCTCTCTGCCCAATGTGACCTCTGGTGAAGATGCTTTACTCTAGTTCCAGCCGTAAGGAGCGTGTAATGAGGTTTTATTGATAATCCTTATTTGCATGACAAATTTTTTAGAATCCAATTATCACGGGGACAAAGAAAATGTGTCTGTAGATATAATTATAAAATATACTAGTTCCAACTTACATATAAATCCAACTTGAGAACAAACCTGTAGATAATGACTGTGCAATGTGTTCTCTAGTTTCTTCTTGTGCTGTGATCTGAGGACAAGGCATGAAGCGGCTCCCTTGGGTTGTGTGAGGGTTAATAATGGCTGTCTACATTCTGACACCTCTGTATTATTTTCGCTACTAAGCACATTGTAAGTGGTGAGGTATTTTCAGAAGTCACTTTGTCACCTGATTTCACAAGTGTCGGCGTATACATTCTCTCTATGTAACCCCCTCAAGCAGACAGAGGGCGGCGCGTGCCCCACGAGGGGTCCTGTAGCTGGTTCCTTATTTTTATGTCTGGTTACCACGTTGTGTAAGTCTGTACAGAAGGATCTCCATGGGGCACATCTTGTAGTGTAAGTGACACACATACAGTTGGGCTGCATTCACACTGCGCTTCAGATGCATTTGGGGAGTTTCTCCCGACTGCTCGTGTGTTTTCACCTAAATGGTAGCGATCACTAATTTTGGATGTACAATACAAAATGCTTATTGCTTGTTCCTAATTGCAAACATTTTAGGTGCAAATGCATCTGCAGTTGGGAAAAGCTCCTCCCACCGCGTTTTAATTACGAATTGTGTTGCGTGTCTGTATATTACGGCTAAATTACGGTGATAAGTTGAATACAGGCAGTCCCCGGGTTACATACAAGATAGGGTCTGTAGGTTTGTTCTTTAGTTGAATTTGTATGTAAGTCGGAACTGTATATTTTATCAGTGTAATCCCAACGAGAACTTTTTTGGTCTCCGTGACAATTGGATTTTAAAAATGTTGGGTTGTCATAAGAACCAGGAGTAACAATAAAGCTTTATTACAGACGCCTGTGATAACTGTTACAGCTGATCATTGTAGCCTAGGACTAAAGTACAATAAATTACCAATATCCAGAGGTCTGTCTGTAACTAGGGGTCGTATGTAAGTCGAGTGTTCTTAAGTAGGGGACCACCTGTATAGTGAATATACTATGAAGCAAGTGATAGAAGACTATTGAGAATACATCAAGTAGGGATTTTTCTGTTATGAACTTTCTCATACAGTCCAATTTGGTTTGTGTGGACCCTGCAGCCACCACATTTTCCAGAGTGAACACTGCCCAGACACAGCACTCCAAAGTAATTTGATGCTAAGAGTCCCTGCATCCCTGGGAGACTACTGTACTATCAGAGTAAGGATCAGTGGGAACTCCTAGCATCATAAAAAAACAATGGTCATCTGGCAGCATTTGGTCCATGAAATACTGCCGCCACGCTGGAATATGTCTATGTACGTATGGAATATGTATATGTGTGAATGAGGCTGTAGATAAAACCTGGTACAGTAGTGATGGCAGAATAAGACGACGGTTTGTATGTCTTCATACTTTAGATGCAGTATACTGGATTGTATCCTAAAATCGATAATGCTAAGACAACATGAACTCATAATGGATTGGAAAATAAGATTGGGACAAGCCTATAAGCCGCCCTGGGGTGTCACTACGTCTCCCTGTAGCTGGTGTGTAGGTGGGAGCTGTTTTTGTTAGTGCACCGCACCTATAGCTACAATGTAACACTCGGGGTGCGGAGCTTTTACAAATATCCACCCACTAGCACACAGAGGCCTTTATAATTCTGCTCATTGTTTCTTTGTACGAAGTATTCTGTATATTTCTATGACTTGTTACCTATGACATGTTCTTACTTGAGGAATGTCCGACCTCCTGGATACTTTACAATTGTGCAGATTTGGTTGAGGTAGTAAATAATAATCTAGTGGCAATTCTTGCGATAAATAATAATAATTTGATGATGTAGTTGAATCATCAGTCCACTTTATACCATTCAACCGGGTACTAATCCAGGACAGGCGACCTTGGTTCTTCTTCCAGAGACAAAGACAGAAATTTGATTTCTGGCCCAGAGGACCCCCAGGCAGTGGTAGTGGTGATGGGGGGGGCTAATATCACGTGACCAGGTTGACATCATCAAAGGTCCTTGAGCTACTTAATATGAAACTGTACCCCATGTACATATCTGACCACATAAAACAATCACAGCAGCCTCCAAGGACTTCTACTCCTCTCCATGCAGGCTGCTGTGATTTCATGTGATAAAATATGCTGTGATTTCATGAGCTATATGCTTAGTGTACAGTTCCTAATGCTACTAAAACCTTATTTTCACTAAAGAGAGGTTGTAGAAACCCATAACACCTGCAATTCAAAAATGTATTTTCTAAGCATTTGCATTACAATATACTTGTGTGTTGTAACTTGCCATGCATCCTGCAGAGTCCTATGTGTAGTTCCAGGGGTTGGGCTTTACTTTGGATTCATTAAAAAAAAAAAAAAAACATGTGATTTGTCTGTGCTGCAGACTGCTCAGCTGTCAGCCCCCACCTTTTGTGCTCCAGTACAGCTCCTCTCTCTCGTAGAGCCAGGAGCTCCTCAGGCTCATTTGCATACAATCCTTCATCCTGGTGGTAGATGCCCTTTAAACTGCCACGACCATGGAAATGGCCCTTGTCCCCTGTATGAAAGGAGTGGTCTTTTGTGGGACTGGCACTAATCACGGAGTATAGGACTATTGACTGCCGTTCTAGGATCAGTGTTGGATCTGTATCTCTTTTTCCGGTGTATACATTTGACTTGAAAAAATGACATCTGGTTCCTCTTTGGACTGTCTATGCTCTTCTTAGATCACCCATGTTCTATCTTAAAGGAAACCTGTCACCACATTTTTTACAAAAACAACTTGTGACAGGTTCCCTTAGTGTCTAACTAAATGACACCCTTTTTTATTTTTGCTAAAAACTCCCTCACATCCACATAAAACCAACTTTATTTTACCTTTCCTGTGTGTCCTGTTGGCATAGTCCAGCAGCCCCTTCCACCCTCACATACTTCTACTCCTCCCCATGGAGGCATCCTGTATTTTCATGTGATCAGATATATACATAGGATAGATTCTGTAAAATTTAGTGGTTAAAGGACCTTACATGACATCACTGTGGTCACATGACAGGTAGTTCTGATGGGTGGAGTGGCAGCATGGGGAGCAGTAGAAGTGAGTGAGGGTGGGAGGGGCTACTGGACTCTGCCGAGCAGAACTTGCCCCTCTGACTCGCTGCTGGCTCTGGCTGTAAACAAGATGAGGATGTGAGGGAAATAATTTTCAGCTGAAAGAAGAGTGGCATTTAGTTAAGAGAACTCTATGGGGACCTGTCACTTGCTGTATTTGTGAAAAAGCTGTGCCACTTTCTCACAAAAACCCCACCCCTGCTGAGCTCCACCTACTTGTCAGACAAGACATTGAAACTCATGTTAGGGTTATCGAATTTGTGACAAATCTTGTATCCTCTGCAGACATTAACCCCCCCCCTTGTCCCACATTTTGTCAGGCTGTCTAAGCTACAATGATAAATGTAATGTGCAGAGATGCCTCCTTGGAGCTCCTACGATCCTGCCTAATGATAAACCTGCCCCGTTGTGTCTTCTGTCGTGTTCTGAACACTGGATTATCATGGACACACAATCCCTCTTATTACAGCAGAGGAGTAAAGATTAAACAGGAGGATATAAAATGCTCAGACGTCCTACATTATTGTAAGAAAATGAAATTGTGCCCCAACTATTAGCCGCCTAATGTTCCTGTAAATGAGCTTTCCTCCGATTCTCATGGAGAAGGTTTAATGAGTTTTGTTATTTTCCCTCAGTCTACACATAGACCATCCCCAATATACATGTCCAGCACTTGTGGCCTCACCAAACAATACACGGCATTGTAGTCTCATGAAATAGATCTGGCATATGAAAGGTTTGATATTTGCTCTCTTGAAGATATATTTCATTAATACTTTATCTCCAGGACCCCGTGATAAGTTGGGTCTTTTCTGAAAGAACCGGTGCCGTGGAGTCGGTAAGCCAAACTTCTGACTCCAACTAGACTCCTCAATTTCCCTAACTCCACTTGACTGCTCTGGGGTCTCCAGTACTATTATTATCTGCTCTGGGGTCTGCACTATTATTGTCTGCTCTGAATGCAGTATTTGGTTTCTGGGGTGGTATTTATTGTTGTCCTGTGGCATTTATAATTTCAGGGTTGGCATTTGGTGCTGTACTATGGTTGTTTATACATCTAGGGTGCTGGTTACTGGTGGAGCCGTATGACAGAATTACCCTTGGACCAATAAATGTTGCTCTCCCGTGACCTAAATCCTTAGATCAGGAATAGGACAGACATTTAAAGGGAACCTAGCACCTCAAATCTACCTGTAAAGGTAGATCGGGTGGTAGGTGGATCAATAGGACGTGAGGATAGCCCTTTTAAGGGCTAATCCTCACGTCCCCGCACTTTTTTAGTAACTCTTATCAAACTTTTATGCTAATTTTATTATGCGGCTACTGGGGTGTGGAGTAGCCGCATCTGAGGTTACACGAGGCGTCGACTCCACGCCCAGGTAGCCTCTTTTCTCCTCCTACTCACCATCTTCGGCGCGCAGCTGCTCGTAGCTGCGTGCCCTCGTCCGACGATCCTGCAGTCTGCGCATGCGCAGAACAGCAGGCCCGCACCTGTGCAGCCCCGGCTTCGGAGCAGTGACCGCGCAAGCGCAGGCCTGCTGTTCTGCGCATACGCAGACTGCAGGATCGTCGGACGAGGGCGTGCAGCTACGAGCAGCTGCGCGCCGAAGATGGTGAGTAGGAGGAGAAAAGAGGCTACCGGGGCGTGGAGTAGCCGCCTCGTGTAACCTCAGATGTGGCTACTCCACGCCCCAGTAGCCGCATAATAAAATTAGCATAAAAGTTTGATAAAAGTTACTAAAAAAGTGCGGGGACGTGAGGATTCGCCCTTAAATAGGCTATCCTCATGTCCCATTGATCCACCTACCACCCGATCTACCTTTTATAGGTAGATTTGTGGTGGTAGGTTTCCTTTTAAAGAGAACCCGTCATGCAAAATAACCCCCCTAAACTAAATATATTTTCATAAACTGCCATTAGAGAGCATTGCCTCTATCCCTTCATTGTCCCTCTACATGCCTGTAAACCTAAGCAATGAGGTCCTAAAGCTGTATGCAAATGACCTGTGAAATGTCCAATGAAGCATTAGCATATTCAAGCTGTCCACTCTATTCATGAGTGGGAGGCACAGCCACACCCCCAGTGCTTGACTGACAGTCTGTATAATGATGTGAGACTGTATAATGATGTGCTTCCTGGTGCTGGTGGCCACGCCCCCTGCAGCCTGTGTGTGCATGTGTGTGTGTATAGGAGAGATACAGCAGCTCCAGGCAGCCATGTTACAGCAGAACATGTCAGATTCATGTGTAGCTGATGTCTGTGTCTCTCACCTGTATATTAGGAGGATGCAGCATGTCAGCAGATGCAGCACACACACTAGCCATGCTTTACTATACATTACACACAGACATGAGCAGGGGGAGGAGAGGGGAGGGGGAACAGTGGTGACATCACTGCCTCTGACCATGTGACCAGCCTCATTTACATAATAAAGAAATGATGATTTTATAATGATTAATGTATGAAATAACTAGATAAAGGCTGGGATGGGATCCTTGTGAGCTGCTCCAACAGGTAGTAGTGACAGGACTAGTGGAAGAGACCTGATGACAGGTGTCCTTTAAAGGAAATGTCTAAGCCCAGTGATGGGTGTTTTCATATATTTGAAAAGGTCACATGGAGTAGCTGTTTCCCAAGGGTGGGGGGGAACTGCTTCTTTCCAGACCCTCCCATTTGGCAACTGCCTAGTCACACAGCAGATGCTAATGAAAGGTAAAATATAATATATTTTTTTCTGTAAAACCTATTTTTTATACAAAAACACTTTGGCAGTGTATGTACTTGCTCTGTGGGGACTTGGGGAGTGCTAAAAATGGGTCTCCTGGTGACGGGTTCCCTTTAAGCTACCAACCTCCTCAGGTAGGGTATGAAAAGTCCTTTCTAGAGTTCCCTCATTTATGTGAAATCTCAACCGTTTACCGAGTCATGTGAACATTTTTTGCCTGAGAGGGTCAAGTTTAGATGCTGCAAGGGAAGTGTCACTTCTGATCCCCCTAACTTTAGTTCTGTAGTACCTAGAAACATACCTAGTTTTTGACGTTTATGTACATCATGGAGCTCTAACCCCACATGTCTATAAAGAAGCCTCACTTTGTAAAGTCCACTGCATATATTTTTTTTAAAGTATCCAGAGGGTCAGAAATGGTGAAAATAAATTAAAAAAATTTAAAAATTTAATACAACCTAGGAGTTCAAATCGCCCCCTTTTTCCTAGAACAGATTTAAAAATAAACACCTTACATGTTTGTTTCAACTTATCGTCCGAAAATGTCAGGTCTATCAAAATAATAACGGTTATTTCCAGCGTTGAACCAAAATGGTAGCAATGAAAATGTCAGCTCTTCTCTTTACACGGCTCCGTACACCAAAGAATGAGAAAGTTATTAGTGTCAAAAGACACAAAAGAAACTTAAAAATGTCTTTTCGTACACATGGTTTTAAATTTGTAAAATGTATTAAAACAGACTAAAACCTGTATGAATTCAATATCCCCGTGATCGCACTGAAACTGAATAAAGTAGACGTGTTGTGTTGTTTAGAGTGTACCGTGAAAGTTGTTAAAATCGAGGCCACAAGAAAATGGTGCAAATGCGTTTTTCCAGTGAGGTTTTTTTTTTTTTTTTAATCATTTTGAAATTATTTTTCCTGCTTCCAAGTACAAGGCATGGAATAATAAATACCATCACTGTGCAGTGCAATCTGTTACACAGAATATACCTTCATACAGCTCTGTACACCAAAAAAGGAAAAGGTTAAAGATATTTGAAGGTGGGGAGCAAAAAATAAATGAAAAAGGCCTGTGACCTTAAGAGGTTAACATAGAATCTCCTCTTGCAGATCACATCTGGCAGTAACATGCGTGTATCTCAGGTCAGAAACACAAGCCTTATGTTATATGAACCCCCAGGAAACTAAACTTGACTCGTCTGAGATAAAATATGACTCTTCTCTGTTCTTTTGCATACTGCTTTGGAGGAGTTCTTTTTTTTTTTCTTTTCTTTAGTAGGGGTGAGATTTCACATGAGGGAATTTGCTCCCAAGATTATCAGCATCTCCTTGCCTTATTTAATGACTCTGGAATTTGACAAAGTTCTATATTTAGCGGTAAGGTAATAAATAATTGCTCTGGTAACATTTTGGGTTTACGTTGTTTGCCTTTATAATCCCAGGTACACATTTAGTAGTTGTTGGCCCTCCATACACTAGGGAATGCTTTGTTTGGCCATGGCTGCGTGTGTTATGACTAGGAAAGGAAGTTCACTGCAGCCAGACGCCAGGCACTGGGAGACGTCTCACTTTAGAGGCTTCAGACTTGTCAGTATTCACCGTGTTTGCTGAATGAAAGTCGCTGTAGGTACCACACACTATAAAGTTGGACATTTTGAACAACCTTGAGCCTAGTTCACACCCTCATTTAGACCTTCATCATAATTTTCAGACACTAAAATGATTTAAATGGATCTGTTAAAATGTCCATTGAGTGTATATTTGCACAGCTTTTCATAATTTAGACAGAAAATTAGAAATTCATCCGGAATTGTAACTTTTATCTTGCCTTTAAAGGGAACCTGTCTCCAGGGACCGCATTTTCACTTAAGACCGTATGCGGGAGCCCTTTACAGCTGCAGTGCAAATATGCGTTTCTGCATCGCAATATAATTGTGTGTTATTACTTACCTTGCAACCTGACAAAATCCTCTGTGTAGTCCCAGGGGTTGGGCTTTGGTTTGGATGCCTTTAAAAAAAAAAAAAAAAAAACAACAACACATGACTTGTCTGTGCTGTAGACTCCTCAGCTCTCAGCCCCCACCTTTTGTGGCCCTGTACAGCTCTTCCTTTGCCCCACTGGGAGCTGAGAATGTGCATGTTGTTTTTTGAAATGCATCCAAGACAAAGCACAACCCCAGGGACTAAACAGAGGATTCTGTCAGGGTGTAAGGTAAGTTATAATAGACAACTATATTATAATGCAAATGCTTGGAGAAAGCAGAAAGGCAAATGTGTAATCCAGGGGTAATGGGCTTCTACAACCTGTCTTTGGTGAAAATGAGGTTCCTGGTGACAGGTTCCCTTTACATATGATAAATTTGCCATATTGAACTGTATCATTTATGTATTTGCCATCTCCTTTTATTATGCTTTCTCACAATGTTGGTTGTAATGATTTATATTTCTCTTATATCTGTAAAACTAAAATCGATTGTTTTTTTTTCCTCTCCCTCCAGGCCAGTCTTTCCATATGGGGTTGGGGAAGTCTCGGTGGAGTGCTCTTCCTCATAACGTTTGGACCCTTTGCTATATTTTATTTTGCCTTTTACATCCTCTGCTTCGTGGGTGGGTAAGTAATATATACAGTTTCCGGGTGACCAATTGGTAGAAAACTCCTTTCCTGTTCCCCTTATCCTCCTGCAGGCCCCGGGTAGGGCCCTCATATCCCGGTTGTACAGAGAGTTACTATCCACTCACATCAAGCGAACTCCCGCACCAGCAAGGGTACGGTGGGAGAGGGACCTTGGTCCCTTGACGGACAAGGAGTGGGATCTTGCCCTCGCTTCGCCTCAGTTGGCCTCCCCCAACTTGTGGGGCAGAATGTCTCCGGTATATATCTAACTACCAGTATGGTTAGTATATTTCACCCTCTGTCCTAAATGCTGTGAGACCTCAGGAACTTTCTTTCACTTAATATGGTCCTGCTCTGGGGTTAGAGGGTTCTGGGAGCAGGTTCATAATTTTTTGTTTGATAAGATGGGAGTGGCTGCCCCTGATGACCCTAAGCTGCGTCTCTTTCTGGTAGACCCTGAATTATTCCAATCCAGAACGAGCTTTCATTACCGAAACTTTGTATAATGCAAGCCAGATTTTGGATGGCTGCACATCACCCCCTTCTCTCAGTGACTGGATCAAGGCAGCGAATAACACCCCCTCCCCCACCCAATGAAAAATGGTTATTTATTCATAGGAAGAAGGATAGGAGGTCCCATGCTATTTGGGATAAATGACTTGATTCTACCACAAATTCCATCCTATACCCTTACCTGGTTTCACCATTTAGGGGTGGCCCTGGGGTGGAGTCATTTGTTTATCGTTACAAGGACATGTGCTAAACTATACTGGAACTGTGTGCATTGCATCTCCAAATGCCCTTTTTAATAAAGTTTTGTTTATTTAAGAAAAGTCAGATTCAATTACTCGATGGAAAAGTTCATCGCACAAAACTTAGGACAGTGTAAATTGTGGGAAACTAGTTTGTCCAAATGGGGAAAATTTTATCCCTCCAGTTATCTAATAATAATCTAGGACATTACAATCATTACCATAAGTCTTTTTAATTAAAAATGACAATACCTTTTTTTTTAGCTGTATGATGAGTTATATTGTACTGTGTAAACTTTTATTTGTTCTTTTGTTTTCTCTGTATTACTTGTTGTTCTGGTGAGAGGTTCCCTTTAACCCCTTAAGGACGCAGCCATTTGCAGGTTAAGGCTCAGCCCGATTTTTTGGATTCTGACCTGCGTCGCTTTATATGGTTATAACTTTTGAACACTGTTACTTATCAAAACGATTCTGAGATTGTTTTTTCCCCACATGTTGTACTTCATTTTAGTGGTAAATTTTGGCTGATAAGTTTTGCGTTTATTTACAAAAAAAAGAAAATATGATAAATTTTTTGAAAAATTTGCCATTTTCGAAATTCAAAATCATTGCATTTCCAGGCAGATAGATTTACCACCTAAATAAGTTGCTGAATAACATTTCCCATTTGTCTACTTTACATTTTCATAATTTTTGATATGTCTGGATAATTTATTTTGATGTCACGCGGCTTACAAAAAGAATATCGCTTTTCCGGATTTTCAGAATTGACTATTTTGGGGATAAATACAGTTTGGAATGAAATTTTACATATTTAGCATCAAAACCCCCGTATATAACCAACCCATTTTCAAATCTGCACCCCTCAAGCTATCAGAAACCGCTTTTACGAAGATTGTTAACCCCTTGAGATCTTCATAGTAATTGAATCAAAATGGAGGTGAAATTTAGAATGGTCATATTGTTCCCTTATACGTTCATTTAGCCCTAAAATTTACACATTTCCAAAATATAAAAAGAGAAAACCCACCATACAATTTGTTCTGCAATTTCTCCTGAGTACAAAGACCCCCCACATGTGGCTGTGACTTGTTTTATGGGCACACAGCGAGACGCAGAAGGGAAGGAGCGCCCTGCAGCTGCCAGGATTTTAGTTTCCTCATTGGCCCCTTTTGAAGGCTATAAAATTTTCGCTTTTGCGTTATTGGGGCCATGTGATGCCATTTTTTTTGCGGGATGAGATGCTTTTTCCATTGTTACCATTTTGGGGTTGGTATCACCTATTGTTGAAAATTTAGGAACTTTTTTTGAGGGCAGGAGTAGAAAAGCATCAATTCTGTACTGGATTTTTTACTCTTTTTTTTTTTTTTTTTGGTGTTCACCGTATAGACTAATAATCATGTTATCTTTATTCTATGGGTCGATACGATTACGGGGATACCAGACATGAATATATTTTCTTACGTTTTACTAAATTTGTCAAACAAAACCCTAATGTGGGGAAAAATCTATCATTTATGTATTGCCGTCTTCCAAGTGGCATAACATTGTTACTTTTTTGGCTACGGAGCTGGTTGATGGCTTGTTTTTTGCGGGACATGTTGTACTTTGCACCAGTATCATGTCGGAGTACACATGGTTTTTTGATCGCATTTTATAGCATTTTTTGTGGGATTGAATAGCTAAAAATCATAATTTTTGGAAGGTTTATAGCAGTTTTTTTTTACGGCGTTTATCGTGGGGGTTCAATAATGATTTACTTTTATTCTACGGGTTGTTACGGACGCGGTGATACTATATATGTGGGGTTTGTGTTATGATTTAGACTTTTTTTTTAGTTATATGTCTCTATATGTTTTGGGGGTTTTGGGCATTTTTAGTGATTTATTACTTTATTTTTTTATTGAATAACATTTTTTTTTTTACTTTTTCACTTTTATACCATGGGACATGAAGAAGCAATCTTCTGATTGCTTCTTCATGATAATATTCTGCAATACTCATGTATTGCAGAGTATTATCAGTGTCAGCCTATACACTTGCATAGGCTGGCACTGTGCCAGTAAGATGACGTCACAGACGCCATCTTACTGGCAATTCTTGCAGGTAACTCTGGGGTCCAGATCGGACCCCAGAGTTACTATAGCAACGATCGGCGCACCCCGAAAACGGTTCGGGGGGGCCGATCGTGTGGGAAAACCCCCCCAGATACATGTTAGATGCCGCGGTCGCGCTGACCGCGGCATTTAACGGGTTAAGCGCCCGCGATCGGAGACAACTCCGATCGCGGGAAGAGGTTAAAGAGAACCCGTCGGGCAAAATAACCCCCCTAAACTAAATATATTTTCATAAACTGCCATTAGAGAGCATTGCCTCTATTCCTTCATTGTCCCTCTACATGCCTGTAAACCTAAGCAATGAGGTCCTAAAGCTGTATGCAAATGACCTGTGAAATGTCCAACGAGTCATTATCATATTCAAGCTGTACAGCTTATTCGTGAGTGGGAGGCACAGCCACACCCCCTAGTGCTTGACTGACAGCCTGTATAATGATGTGAGGTATAATGGTGTAAAGGCTCCTCCATGTGCTTCCTGGTGCTGGCACCCCCTGCATCCTGTGTGTGTATAGGAGAGATACCACAGCTCCAGGCAGCCATGTTATAGCAGAACATGTCAGGCACTTGTGTAGCTGATGTCTGTGTCTCTGTGTATTAGGAGGATGCAGCATGTCAGCAGATAAAGCACAGACACCAGCAATGCTTTACTATACATTACACACAGACATGAGCAGGGGGAGGGGAAACAGGAGTGACATCACTGCCTCTGACCATGTGACCAGCCTCATTTACATAATAAAGAAAATATGATTTTACAATGAATAATGTATGAATTGACTAGATAAAGGCTGGGATGGGATCCTTGTGAGCTGCTCCAACAGGTAGAGGTGACAGGACAAGTGACACAGACCTGATGACAGGTGTCCTTTAAGTTTGTACCCCATTAAACTACTAGCCCCCTCAGGTGGGGTATTAAATTTTTTTCTTTCTAGAATTCCCACTTTTATGTGAAATCTCACCCATTGACCTATAAAAAAATGTCCTTTTCTACTCATTTTCACATGATTGTAGAGTTAAGTTTAGAGGCTGCAGGAGGAATGTTACTTCAGGTGCCTATTCCATCTATAGGACCTAAAACATTCTTTAGGAGTTATATTAAAAATAAGTCATCTTTCGGTTCGGTGAGAAAGAAAGTTTGGATGGGAAATATTTTTTTTTTTTTTTTTTTTTCCTGAAGCTCACATTTCCAATGTTATATTCCATATAACCACAGGCCTGATGTGATTTTATAGATGTGATGTGATTCTTATCTTTAATATGACACTAAAGTCGGGTTTCAAGGTGCTATGGAACCGAAAATATGGAGCATCTGAAATGTAACTTCCACTGCAGCCTCTGAACTTGACTCCTCTCCAGAAAAATATAACTCTTCTCATTTTCACATGACTTTGAAGGAGACTTTTCTACAGGTAAACGGGCAAGATTTCACATAAGAGGGAATTTTAGAAAGGACACTTCAAACCCTGCCTAAGAGGTCTAGTAGTTTAATGGGTAAAATCTGGTGATTGAGTCCCTTTTAAAGAGCACCCATATCTGCAGAAATATCTATTTTGGTAAATAAATCTTTTCCTTGTATGTCTGATGCCTTTGCTTAGCTCAGGATCTAAGGATCTCAATGCCTGAGGTTGTGATTTGTGAGTTCTTCAGGTTTTCTGTTTTTTACTGCATAGAATAATGTAGAATAAATCAATGTTCTGATCATCAAAATGCAACAGAAATGTGTGCAGAGCCGGAAAATATAAAGTATACGCTTAAAGGTATGGACACAATATAGCTGCGGCTAGTTCCTTGGTCTCCATCATGGGAATTAATGCTTGGCTAAGTGGGCATCATTATTGTCTACAGCATTTAAATCTCTATCGCTGCGTAATGCTGTATCTCAGGAAATGTAGAAAAACACCATTGTGATGAAGTCCCTGTCCTATATAGTAAGTAGGCGGAGGGTTCGTGAGCTCAAGGCCTCTTACCCATGAGCGCTTTTCTTGTGTGAGTCCAATGCGATCCGTCACTAAACTATAAACATAATAGCTGTTACATAGATCTTCGCACATATCCGTTTTTTTTTTCTCGCTGAGCGTTTGCTTTGCGTCTGAGATATAGCACGTCCTACTTTGATCCAAGTCTAAGGGAAAGAAATGCACATTAGGAGTGTGAACATCATTAGGAGTGTGACTGATCCTCTTTCTGTGGTCAGTTTTTCCTGCGAGAGTTTCCAGGAAGTAGCTGAGAGCAGAGAGAGTCTGACACGGGTGAAAGATGACTTGTCCTACAAAGAAAACGCATTGTTGCATCGCACTAGGACTGAACTCTGGACACACTGGGCTTCGTTAATTAAAATTGTCTGAGAGGAAACTGTTCTAGTTGCTCATGTCAACCAATCAGAGCGCAGCATTAATTTTATCAACTGCTGTGGGAAAATGATAGCTGAGCTCTCATTGGTTGCCAGACACTTTTGATAAATCTCCCCCACTCTAACCAAAATGTGATCCCGCTCGCACAATTTTTTACAGTTTAAAGTTGTACAATTTTCAACGCGGCTCGAGGGCAAGAGGCCTACAGTATTTTTCGGACTATAAGCTGCTCCGGAGTATAAGGCGCACCTTCAATAAATGCCTGCTAAAATGTCTAGGTTCATATATAAGGCGCACCGGAGTATAAGGGGCACCTGATTATAAGGGTGAATGACCAGCAGGTGGCAGACCTGTGCACAGTTTAAGGCAGCTGTTGTCTGTAAGTACGGTTCAAATATAAGGCGCACTGGACTATAAGGCACAACTTTGATTTCTGAGAAAATCGAAGGATTTTTAGTGCGCCTTCTAGTCAGAAAAATACAGTAAATTGTGGTTGCGTAACCTAGTGCCCACATCAGCCCACAGAGCTAGACAGGCAGTCGCTTAGTTACAAATGGTCCTCTCTACCCACTGTAACTTCTGGTAAAGCTCCTTGGATGCCAGTGATTTACTGAGATTTAACCCCAGATTGCAGTGATCATTGGTGTCTGCAATAAAGCTTTATTGTTAATCCAAAATTTTGAAAATCCTATTGGCACAGGCCCGAAATTTTTTTTTCTGGATTTGCACTTATTAAAAAATAACTATTCCGACTTGCATTCAATTGAAGAACAAGCCTATTGAGGGGGGGTCTCTGTATATATAGTTCACATAGTTTTTGCAGTTGAAAAAACGACTCCTGTCCATCAAGTTCAACCAGGGAAGGATTGGATGAGAAAAGGATTTAAGGGGAAACCATTCTATATGACATAACTGTCAACGTTATTTAGATGTAAAAAGGCATTGAGAAGCTCTCTGCTGTCCCTGCTGTGACCAGCGCCTGAGCTTGGCTACTCCACAGATTTACAGTTCTCATAGTGAAGTAGCCCTGTCGCCTGTGGTGATTAAACCTTGATTTCTCCATACAGAGACCACACCCCCTAATCTATTGATTTGATTTAACCTGGAACAACTTTCCACCATATTTTTTGTATGGAACGTTCATATATTTATATATACCTCTTGTAGTCGTCTCTTTTCCAGACTAAATAAATCTAGTTGTTTTAATCTTTCCTCATAACTGAGACCCTCCATAGCCCTTATCATTTGTGTGGCTCTACAAAGAACCCTCTCCAGCTGCAGGGCATCCTTTTTATGGACCAGTACCCAGAACTGGGCAGCATATTCCAGGTGTGGCCGAACCAGTGCCTTGTTCAGTGGTTATATGACATCCCTGTCCCGAGAGTACAGACCACTTTTGACACATGACATGATCCTACTGGCCTTAGAGGCAGCTGATTGACATTGCATGCTGTTATTCAATTTATGATCTACTATTACCCCCAGGTCCTTCTCAACAAGGGACTCTCCCAGATTTACTCCCTCAAGGACATATATTGGCCTCCAGGTGCATAACCTTACATTTATCCACATTGAACCTCATTTGCCAAGTGGACGACCAAATCAAAGCCCTGTATCCTACGAATATCCTCCATAGACTGGATTTCACTACACAGCTTGGTGTCCATCACTGGCTATCACTTCTATTTTTAGTAAACCCATGCTAGCTATCACTTATACTAATATGCTAAATTTAACTTGGTGGAAGCCCTGTATAGGATGGTGCAGTTATACTATAATACATCCAGAAGCCCTGCATTTAATATTTTTCATTTGAGGCCAGAAACTGCTTGTTATACTTGTTATAACAAACAGATTTGCCCTGTAGAGTAAATTACCTAGTAACTTAGTTAGAGTAACTGTCATTTCAGATTATTTTGGATATTGTGTTGGGGGTGGGGAGTATTGTGAACATTTTCCTTATACCCTCATTAAGAAATTCTGTGTAGTCTTAAAAAAAAAAAAAAAAACAGGCTTCAAAGTACCCATTGGTAACAGATTTACTTCTCCATTGGTCAAGGAATGCAGGGCCGATTCTAGCATATTTGCTGCCTGAGGCGAATATTAAAATGCTGCCCCCCCCCCCCTCCCTGTTAAGTAAATGCTGAAAACTTTACTAACAATTAACAACCCTACAGACAGCTCCCTGACACTGTGTGACTGACTACAGGATCTGGGAGTCATTAGTGGCATCTAGTACCTTATAGATGACAATCTCTTCCATCAGGAGGACTTTATTCCGGGTTCTCCAATCCATGACGTATCACTGCTGAATTCACGGCCGGATATCTTCAGCTCCGTGCAGCATCTCCACCCGGCGTCCCTAAAAATACCACAGTCACTTACAGCATGAAGTATATACCTCTCACAACACAACTGACCGCATTCTCCCCACATACAAAACATCCCTTCATTATATATATTCTACTGGAATTATAGCATACACAGCACCAATCAATATACAACACCCCCAATTTATTAATGCAGACCCCTAACATTGTATTTAAATTATGCAAAGTAATCTATTGTATCCTATAACTAATATATCCCACCCTGTTATTATGTTACATGATACAGTTACAGTGCAACCCTGACCAATGTGAATATATAGCACCACCTAATATACAGCCCCCCCAGTTTAGTAATATACTGTATCCTATATACAGCCCCAGCTAAGTAATATACTGTTTCCCATATACATCCCCCCAGCTTAGTAATATACTGTATCCCATATACATACCCCAGCTTAGTAATATACTGTATCCCATATACATCCCCCCAGCTTAGTAATATACTGTATCCCATATACAGCCCCCAGCTTAGTAATATACTGTATCCCATATACATCCCCCCAGCTTAGTAATATACTGTATCCCATATACATCCCCCCAGCTTAGTAATATACTATACCCCATATACAGCCCCGCACCTTAGTAATATACTATTTCCCATATACAGCTCCCCAGCTTAGTAATATACTGTATCCCATATACAGCTCCCCAGCTTGGTAATATACTGTATCCCATATACAGCCCCGCAGCTTAGTAATATACTGTACCCGATACACAGCCCCCCCAGCTTAGTAATATACTGTATCCCATATACAGCTCCCCCCAGCTTAGTAATATACTGTATCCCATATACAGCCCCCCAGCTTAGTAATATACTGTATCCCATATACAGCCCCCCAGCTTAGTAATATACTGTACCCCATATACATCCCCCCAGCTTAGTAATGTACTGTATCCCATATACAGCCCCCAGCTTAGTAATATACTGTACCCCATATACATCCCCCAGCTTGGTAATATACTGTATCCCATATACACCCCCCCAGCTTAGTAATATACTGTATCCCATATACATCCCCCCAGCTTAGTAATATACTGTATCCCATATACATACCCCAGCTTAGTAATATACTGTATCCCATATACATCCCCCCAGCTTAGTAATATACTGTATCCCATATACATCCCCCCAGCTTAGTAATGTACTGTATCCCATATACAGCCCCCAGCTTAGTAATATACTGTATCCCATATACATCCCCCAGCTTGGTAATATACTGTATCCCATATACATCCCCCCAGCTTAGTAATATACTGTATCCCATATACAGCCCCCCCCCCAGCTTAGTAATATACTGTACCCCATATACATCCCCCAGCTTGGTAATATACTGTATCCCATATACATCCCCCAGCTTGGTAATATACTGTATCCCATATACATCCCCCCAGCTTAGTAATATACTGTATCCCATATACAGCCCCCCCCCAGCTTAGTAATATACTGTACTCCATATACAGCCCCCCAGCTTAATAATATACTGTATCCCATATACATCCCCCCAGCTTAGTAATATACTATATCCCATATACAGCCCTCCCAGATGAAATCTGGACCCATATTAATATATAACCCCCCCAGGAAAAGTATAATCTGGCCTCATACAATATATACAGCCCGCCAGTATAAAATTTTTCTGGCCCCATATAATATATAGAGCACCCCCCACCCCAGTTTAAATGTATCTGGCCCCATATAATATACACAATACCCCTTCCCCCCCCCCCAGTTTAAATGTATCTGGCCCCATATAATATACACAATACCCCCTCTCCCCCCCCCCCCCCCCAGTTTAAATGAATCTGGCCCCATATAATATATACTGCATCCCCCCAGTATAAAACAATTCTGGCCCCATAATACAATATATACAGTAACACCCCCCCCCCCCAGTATAAAACAATTCTGGCCCCATAAAATATATACAGTACCCCCCCCCCCCCAGTATAAAATAATTCTGGCCCCATAATACAATATATACAGTAACACCCCCCCCCCCCAGTATAAAACAATTCTGGCCCCATAAAATATATACAGTACCCCCCCCCCCTCCCAGTATAAAATAATTCTGGACCCATACAATATATACAGTAACCAAACCCCCCCGCCCCAGTATAAAACAATTCTGGCCCCATCTAATGTATACCCCCCCTCCCCAGTATACATCAATTAGGGCCACATATAACTCCCCCACATAAAATAAATGACAGTACATGAAAAATAATAAAATAATACTCACCTGCAGGCAGCTGCTCCCTCGGCGCGCGGGTCCCGTCCTCACGCGGCTCTTCTGGCAGCCGCGGCTCCGCACAGTAACACAGGCGGCGTGACGTCATGACGCCTTTGTCACTGATTAGAACGGAGCGACGCAGCTGCCGGAAAGGCGCTGCGTCGCTCCGCATATGAATCGCGCCTGTGTCTTAAAGAGACAGGCGCGATTTATTTAGCTGGTGGGCGATTCGGGCGTTAATGGACGCCCGAATCGGCCACTTTAGAGCGGCGAATTTTGCCGCCCTTTACAGGTACCCGCATTCTGCCGCCTGAGGTGAGATTTTCATCTCGCCTCATGGCAGATGCGGCCCTGAAGGAATGTTTGTCCACCAGGTTGAACACTGGTCTCTCCCTCTGTTTGTTTACACAGCTCTGAGCAGCGACTGTCAAACCTCTCTGCTCTCTCCTTGGCTATAGTATGCTATTAGCATTATCTTCAAACATCCATCTGAAAATAAAGGGATTAAATCCTCACTGCCCACAGCTGTGTAACCCAGGGAGATTAGATGTTAGCTTATAATCAGCTACCTAGACACACAATGTACAGCCTGGACCAGGAACATTGCAGCAAGTTTCTTTACAAAATTTCTTAACCAAGTATACTGGATAAACATTCACAACCCCCTTCCCCCACAAGTTATTATAAATGATCTTAAAAGGAATCTGTCACCACATTTTCACATATACAGTTAGTGACAGGTACCCATTGAATCCTATTAACTAACTGACACCCTTCTTGTATACTTCACATCCCTATAAATCAACTTCATGTTATCTTACCTGGAATAAGAGGGGGTCGTGTCTTGCATTGCCAGCCCCTCCTATCTACTCCTCTCCATGCCTTATGCCTTGTTAATATTCAGCAGTTCATGTCATTTGACCAGGGTTGTGTCATCAAAGGTCCTGTACCCTTTATCTGATGACATGAAATCATAGCCTCCATGGACTTCTACTCCTCCCCATCCTCCATGGAGGCTGCTGTGATTTAATGTGATCACATAGATGCGGTACAGTACGGGTACAGTTTGCTAATGTTAGGAGGCTAAAGGACCTGAGATGATGTCACTCTTGTCACATGACATGAATGTAACACAAGGCAGAGCATGGTTTACTGGCAGCCCAGGAGAGAAGAAGAGTCAAAACCAGAAGACATTAGTAGGAACAGCTAATTTACATATTAGAAAAATGACTGTAATTAAGGTACAGTAACTCACTGGCAGCTAATTTTAGGTCATATGGGGAGAACTTGTAACCCTTTTATCAGCAGGCATTGTTAGTCAGGGTGGTAAAATTCTGTTGACAGGTCATCTTTAAATGTCTGTTCTGCTTTCAGCCTTGTATAGATGATAATGATTATGTCCTATTTTGCACAAGGTATAGATGATGGACAGTCTGCTGTAAACTCGCCCCATGAGTTCTCCTCTGTGTCTTAAAGGAAATCTACCATTTGATTTGATGCATTATGAAGCAAACATACCTTGAGACTGCTGTAGCTACACTGATGCAGAAACATATCTTGTTTAATCCATGTGCTGAGTGGTTTTGCTGAAAAAACAGATGTAAAATTATGATAATTAAGCTCTGTCACTACTATGGCTGCTTCAGCGCTTCTCCTAGCACGTGAGTTATTCTCTGCAGGAGAGGATGATGTATTCCCTGGGTTGTGCCTGAAGACAGAATATTCAATTGCTGCACCATCTGACCAGCTGCTGTGTATGAGGGATCCAGCTCAGGTTGATTAGTCATGTCTTGACTACCCTCCATTTGTAAGTATACCTAGCTCAGTGTCTGGTGTGTTGATCTAGGCAGCCAGCCTGACCCAGCTTTCCCAAGCTCTTGAAAGTTATAATTGTTTCTTCAGTAAAACCGCTCAGCTCAGGGGTTAACCAAGATATGTTTCTGCATCAGTGTAGCTACAGCATTCTCAAGGTATGTTTGCTTCATAATGCATCAAATCAAATGGTAGGTTTCCTTTAACATACTCCCCAAAAACACTGAGTGGGGTGGGGGTGGGGGTGGGAGTATTTTCACTCAGTCATGTGCGACCTCTGCCTGAAGTGTTCTAATTACCCTTCTATTTATGAGGGAGGTATTCTGTAATTCTCTGCTTTATTTCTTATGTGCAAACACAATAAATATCCAATTTAATGGTCTGCAGCCGATTACTCGCTATATACTACAGCCTAAGATCTAGTTGTAAGGATAGAAGAGCATCATGTGGTTTCCGCAGCGGCTGTAGAGCAATTTATAGCATTCATTAGACATGGTTGTTACAGCGGCTATAAAGCTTTAGTTGTCTTACTGTACTATCTGCGCTAATTTCTAGCCTTAAGATTGGCTGATCAGCTTATCTCTGGTCACAAGGAGAAGGATGCTAAACCACAGCGGGGAGGGAGGTTATCAGGCCTGGGATAGGGTTACACTTGTGTATCCCCATATACTGTATATAATGTGTAGGCGAGTCACGCTGGGATGTCTGTCGTATACCGCACAAGGATGTCATTTCGCTATTTCAGGCCGCATTCACATGATGCACTTGAAATTTGAAATGCATTTCATTTTAACCTAAAGGGAAACCTGTCAGCAGATTTTACCTTGTAGTGTCTGATATGCCCTTTGTAGAATTACTATTTTTATGTGAAATCCCAGCCATTTATCAATAAAGAATTATGTGAAAATAAGCAGAGAAGAGTTATATTTTGCCTGGACAGATTTTGGATTTTTTAAATGGCTGACAACTCATAGGTGGTATAATACTGTACCTATGTTACAAGTAGAACTGGAGGATGTATCTTATTAACAAGGGTTTTATCTCAATAAATGTGGCACGCAGCTCGGCTTCATTCCTGATCCCTTTTCCGGTTAGTTCTGCAGCTTCTGCGCGTCTTATACCATCAATGTGAAAGATGGTGGGAACCCTGAACCACTTTGCTGTTACATTATAATTGGGTGATCCAAAGGGTGCATGAATTACCTGTGCCAGGACATGGCTTAGGTCAGGGATGAAATGTCCTTTCTAGAATTTCTCCTTTTGTAAGAAATCTGACCCGTTGACCAATAAATGCTCCAAAGTTCCCTTCATCACTTCCCCTTGTACTACTCCCCATCTCATGATTTATAAACCCCTCTGAGTAAGAGTCTTCTGCATCGCTCGCTCAGTGTTTGCTCTAAGGATATTATGAAATCCTTATCACTCTCCTTGAGGAGTCTTGTTGTTGTGCTCGGACCTTTCCCGGAATTATTTACCAGTCCTGATATTGTTGTTGGCATTTGCTTATATTGATATCTCTGTGGTAGGTTGTTTTTATAAATCTTCTGGTCTCTGACCTAAAATAACCCCCAAAAATTGATTTATTTTCACTTGGGAAAAGATCAGTCTGTTCCAGTTCTGATCTCTTATAGTGAGATATTTTGCTATTACTGACCTGTAAAGGTGGCGCCTTACATTGTTTGAGGCTGAAAGCTTTTCCCCCATGTGGGCCAGAAATTTAAGAAATGTTCCTTCTTTGGTTAAAAATGTTTGCAGATCTCTGATTTCAAATTTTCTTTTTATAAATGGCTTTTTGTCACCTCCATGCAGGTGTGATTGTCACTGAATAATTACTAAGCCATTGTTTTTTTAATGGTTCTTTACACATTGGCTTTTTTCACACTGATCCGTTGTCTGTGGAAAAATTTTTTGAAACCTGTCCTACTTATATCACGAATGCTGATTATGAATTTTTAACAAATGTTAAACCATTCCGTTTTTTTTTTTTTTTGCGGATAAGGAGACAAAACGGAGACAACACACAAAGGAAACGCAACACACATGCCAATGTCACTCCACCCTTAGGCTACATTCACATGGACATATGGGGGGGATAGAGATCTATCTATCTATCTATCTATCTATCTATATCAGACGTATATACGTCCCCCATACACTTCAATGGCCATACTGAGCCATATGGGAGGGGTACGGTGCAGCACATGTGCGGCACTGTTCCGTAGCCCGTAGAAAGATAGGACATGTCCTATATTTCTATGGAATATGGCGCTGTGAGCTGTGTATTCCTATGGAGAAGGGCGGAGGTGAGCAGCGCTCTCCCCGACGCCGATGTATGCATACATTGTGTGCATGTAGCCTAAGGGCAATAAATCCTTGGGAATGGTGTGGGCTACTGAGAATGTAATCAGTAAAAGGTCCTTATTGGTTCCTGATGGATATTGGTAAAAATAAGTTATGGATCCACTGGTTGTATATTGGGAAATTTTCCAGTTGCCACTCAGTCTGGAATTGTACAAGTATTATAAGCTTCCTCACTCACCTCACTGTACCCTAAATGATGGGAAATCTTTTTTTTTTTTTCTTCCTTTAATTAAATGGATCGGCCATGGATCATAACCAAAAGACAGCAGTACTCAAAACTTTCCCAATTATAGTAGAGGGCCGCTATTACTGTATGCCAATGACATGGCATGCCCCTCCAACCAGTGATAAGGTGTGATTTTCATAAAGGGGGCATGCAGACAGTAATGACTGCTGGAGGTCAGCAGGACACGGGACGTCACAGGAAGTTATGTTTCACCCCGATTTTCCCCAAACCACAGGCAGACTCTCCCGGGGTAAGTACAGCATAGGAGTTAATAGTGTCTTGTACTTGGCCTGATAAAATAAGTTATTAGCGGCCGACTTGTTTAATATGCAAATGAGTGTTTCAGTGCATCATGGACATGTCCAGTGCACTCATTCCAGCCCCACTAAGCTGCGCCAAGCATCATTGCAGTACTTATCAGATTAAGGCAAGGCCAGAAACTTTTTTGGGTGAGAGAGCCGTGAAGGCCACATATTTTAAATTGTAATTCTGTGAGAGCCATACAATATGCACATGCCCCCAGTAGATAGGTAGTCCCAGTATATTCCCCCAGTAGATAGGTAGTCGCAGCAACCAATAAAAATAAATTAATACTCCCCTACCTGCGCTCCCTGCAGCAGGCTCCTCAGTCCCGCACTTTTCTCTATTATTCAGGTGCAGTTACACCGCTGCCTGCGTCCTGTGATCAGCGCTGTGTGAGTCTTGGGGACACACGCAATTTATCAAGAATTTGATGGGTGCATCAGGCTCCCGAGCCTTAGGTTCCCTACCCCTGGGCTCCCCAGGAGTGCTAGGAATATTCATGGATTCCTATGGGAATTGCTTGCCTATCATTTGCTGCATTTCTTCGGAGCTACAGTTTAAATTTTGGGACCAGAAAGAAAAGAGATACAAGACAAGTCACACGTGTGTGTGTGTATAGAGTAATTGAGAAGCCTCTGAGGAAATTGAAAATATGAAGCCAGTTCCTCTTTTAATTAACCATTGCATGTTTGTGCTTTTTTTGTCCTATTTGCTCCTGATTGATCAGTTTTGTTTTCTTCTTTCCCTAGGGGCTTTGTGGTCACGCTTCTGTTTGGAAAGATAACATCCGAGAAGTACCTGGAGAGATGTGAGCACTCCTTTCTTCCTCCAACTTCTGCTGGGATATCTAGGGTAGGTTTGTGTGATGTAAATGTTTTTACATGTAACTTGTGTGTGTGGTGATACAAGAGAAATGTCTAAACAGCTGTTAAAGTGACATTACAGGAGCTGGTCACTCTTTTACATAAATTGCTTATGTGCCTTTATCTGCCTTAATCCCTGAATTTTCACCAATTGATTCATCATCCCTGATGCTTCCTTTAGTGCTGTGTGCTCTGTAGGACCTTTGCATACATGTATCTGCACTGATAAATGAGAGGGACCTGTAGCAGGAGATTGACTCATCCTGCTGCTCTCCTGTCCCTGTGTCTGTCAGTGAGACGACTGAGAGAAAAATAAAACACACTGGATGCTGCCATTAGGACGGACTGAAGGAGTGAGAAGCAGGAAGTTGTGTAGAGATGCTGAGGGCAGCATGGGGAGAACAAGGGGAGGCTAAAGCTCTCACAGGAGGCAAAGATACAGGTACATAGACATACAGAGACCTATCTAAAGGAAGATATTTATTGATAAGTGGCCAACCCCCTTTTAAATAGTTCTTAAACTCTTCATGACTGATGTTCATTGGTGCCTGAATGTCCCAGGTTACTTTTTGCAGTTTTTCAATAATTGACTCCAAATGTGAAAAAATGGGCTTTTCTCAATGTTATAAATATGTCCAGCTTCATTCCATCACCCTTTCCCATGTTCAGCTACAGATGCAGACGGTGCATGTACAATTCTGTATGCTATTTTTTTCCTGCAGCTCCTTCTACATTCTGCCTTCAGCTGACCGGCTGGAGGGTGGCACATTTCAAATGTCTATATCTCCTGAACCCTTACACCTAGAAACACAATTCTGGTGTCATGTTGTGCAGGAGAGTCTCCCCTTTAACATTTTATATGGTTAGTGCATTGGTGCAAAGGACATCTACGACCAGGATGAAGGATTGTAAACCAAGCACACTGACATCCTGGTGTGTGCCCCCTCTGGCAGGATATGCTCTTCTTTTCTTTTAGCTTCTTATGCTTATGGTTGTTTTTTAAATTATGTAATGAGCCTGAGGGGCTCCAGGCTCCATAGGTGTTAATGGCGCTTGGAGTCTCTTGGGCTCATTTGCATAATTTTAAAGCCCTTTTCTTCTTATAAATTAGGGCATAGATGGCTTAAAGAAAAGTGGATTCTGCCAGAGGAGACACATAACAGTATATAAGCGTGCTTGGTTTACAATCCTTGATCCTGACGTCCTTTAATAGAACCGGAGATATCCACTCTTAAAGTTGCAATAGAAAGCTGTACATAAAAATCTATTTTAGTGCAATTTTAAGGGTGGATATCTCTGGTTCTGTTAAGCATCCATGCACGGTACTTCTTAATGGGGAGATTCTTTTGTTTAATATGGCACAGAAATTGTGTTTCTAGGTGCCAGGGTTCAGGAGATATAGCCGCTTGAAGTTGGTCCCTGTCATGACATTTATAAACATCCTTTCCATAAGTTGTAAGCGCACATCTAGGGCACATATATGGCACAGAAGTATCTCACTGTATTATGTATCCTAGGGACCCCTGCTGCCACCAAATGCTGGGGGAGGAGTGTTCAGCGGTAGCAGCCTGAGATTGGCTGCTCTCAGTGTGCCATGGCGTTTTCCATTGATCTCACTGTCCTTATATGGACAGTGTCCTCAGCGGGTCCCCACTATAACTACGTATCTGCTCAGTACGCCTGGAGAAGGGCTGTATCTGCTCCCGATAGGCTTCTATTGCCTTCGCTGAACATATACGTTGCTCATCAGGAGGGAGCAGGATGAAATGACATAGCATGATGCATCTTTCCATCCTGCCTTTTTCATTGGATATGATGTATAGTGGTCAGACAGAGGCAAAAGCTATGCCTCTATATGTCACTGTATACGCTTGGCTTGTACGCCGTTTTTGATTTTATTAGCATAATTTTAAAAGCTGGTTTTAGAAGTTAGGAGGCCATGGATAACAAATATCATAAGATTATCACAGGCTTGGTGCCTAGATCTATGAGACAGTGCTCATGTCTGATTTTGATGGTAAATTTCCTGGACCTGCATTGTGTCGGTCATGTGATCTCCTTGTGACCTGCACAATGTGATATGGATTTGAATTACATAATCCATGAGCACTTCCTTCCTAATGGATTATACCACTCAGACGCCATGGGGAGCACAAAGCCTATCATAGATACTGCTGTTGATGAGACTGGATCTGTAGCACTGTAATAATGATGGAGGAGACCGAGCAGCCTCCTGTTTTTATACATTTGTGTTGTTACATTTTGCAGGAGAATAAAGAAAGAAGAATTATAACACTGTGTCCCCTCTGCAGACACAGATGGCACAGTCTTTATATACCTGTCTGATGTATAATAGGTTATATTGGAGATGGGCATAGCGGTAGAGAAAATGAAGAATTGTGTCTTTCCCCTACACCTCCACAGCGGCACCACAGGAGGGTTCCCTCACCCCCAGAGACCGGAAACAAGGACTGGAACCCTTTAAAAGTAGCTTCTCCTCACCCCTTACCAGTCTTTGTTTCCTGTCCCTCGGGATGGACAGAACCCGGCGGTGGAGAACAGGCACCCGGGATGCCCCTGGTAGGTACAGGAAGACTGTACAGGGTGCGGGGGCTCAGCGCAGCAGAACGGTCTGCCTTCTCCGTACCCGGCATAAGTCCAAACATGCAGACGGCACGGAAGATTCCCCACACTGACACGGCTTGGGAACGAGATTCGGAGCAACTCTTGTGCGAGGTGTGCATCCCTAGTCCTCCCTCTCATTGCCGTGCCTAAGGGAGGCAGAACTGAGGCTACACGGTGCGGCTACTCCACGCCCCAGTAGCCTCTTTAGAAAATAAGCATATTAGGGCAATAAGTTAGAAACAGGGGGACTGGAGGATTAGTTCTTAAAAGGGCTATCCTCACGTGCAATAGAGGCACCCAGCATCCGATCTACCTTAATAGGTAGGTCCGTGGTGGTAGGTTTCCTTTAAGGCTGGGTTCACACTGAGTTTTTGCGTTTTTCTGTTTGTGTTCATTGCCTTTTATTGAGAAACAAAAAACTGAACCACTAGTAAAGCACAAAAAAGTCTAAAGTAAGACTTTGTCGTGGCACAGTGATAAAAATATTGGCGTCACTTTGTGTGGTTTTGTCCTTTCCCAGGTGTTTACTCCCCGGAGATGTGCAGGAAACGTTCCATTAGCTTCCTGCCATGAGACGTGTGTGTCATGTTATTCCTCGGAGTCAGTCACTTAGGAGATAATGAATGGATTACTTGTATTGTGACCTCTGGGCGGCCTCCATGCGCTGGTAATATGATGGGTGTGTTCATTACATCTCCGGCACGCACCAGCGCACTGCACTATAATGCAGGATTGGGGATGTGCGCTGCTGGACCTGGGCCAGCGCCATGGAATCAGCCACAGTAAAAACAGACATATAAAAGAGGAAATATCTGCAGCCCGGGATGTACCTTCTCCTAGTGAGTGATGGGAGGTTTCCAGCCATGGTCTGCACATTCATTCACTCTGCTCTCTCTGATTCTGGCTGCTGCATTGCCAACAATTCAGATTAGATTTTAGTAAAAAGTTTTTTCATGTTTTCTCTCCAAAATATGTCATTTTGACCTTTATTAACACAAGCCAAGTATCCATTGCCCAATGAACAATCCTATATGGATACTCAAAGTGAACCTATAGCTTACTGTTACCCCACTAAACTAGAAACACCTACAGGTAGGTCGGGTAGTGCATCAATTCCATATTTTATTAAAAAAGAATCTCCTCTATAGTCATGTGAAAATGTCATCTTTTGCCAGAGAGGAAGCACACAGGGGGATATTTTATTATAGAAGATGATTTTATTTCATCTTTAAAACCGCATCAGATGTGGGGGTTTTGTGTGCTACGGAACCATAGATATGGGCAGGTAAAGTCCTAGTTGGAAATGCAGATAAAGATCATCTCAGGTTTGGTAGCATACAGAACCCCATACCTGATACAGGTGAAGATGAGATTCTCTTTAACCCTTCCTGACTAAGGGTCATTGGTGCCTAAAATGGCGCTTGAATGACAAAAAGCTTTACATATCGTAACAATTTTTACTTTGTGTTTTAACTTGAAAGGATAGTTATTTTATTTTATTTTTCATTAAAAAAAATTGCCAATAATTGACCACAAATATGAAAAAATAAGCTTTTTGTACATTTTTTTGGATTAAAGTTTTTTGTTAAAAAAGCGGTAAAACTGAATGAACATTTATCAAAATATGTTATAAATATGTCCCGCATCTTTCCATCACCCTTTCCCCATGTTCAGCTACAGGTGCAGAGGGTGCATGTAGAATTCTGTAAGCTAGTTCTTTCTTGCAGCTCCTTCTACATTCTGCCTTCTGCTGACCGGCTGGAGGGGGCACATTTCAAACGCCTATATCACTTGATGAACCCTGGTACCTAGAAATACAATTCTGGTGTCATGTTGAACAGGAGAGTCTTCCCTTTAATATGGTTTCAGTATGTGGATGCTTTAAAGAACGAGAGATATCCATTCTTTAAAGGGCACCTACCACCACGAATCTACCTATAAAGGTAGATCGGGTGGTAGGTGGATGTATGGGACGTGAGGATAGCCCTTTTTAGAGCTAATCCTCACGTCCCCGCTAGCGTCACATAAACTTTATTGCCCTAATATGTTAATTTAATTAAGCGGCTACCAGGGCGTGGAGTAGCCGGACACGAGGCTACACGGCGCGGCTACTCCACGCCCCAGTAGCTGCTTTCCCCCGCCTACCCTGTGATCTTCGGCGCGCAGCTCCTGGCAGCTGCGCGCCCTCGTCCGAGAAGCCGGAGTTCTGCGCATGCGCAGTAACTCCGGCCAAGATGCGCGATCTCGGGAACGAGGCCGGAGTTACTGCGCATGCGCAGAACTCCGGCTTCTCGGACGAGGGCGCGCAGCTGCCAGGAGCTGCGCGCCGAAGATCACAGGGTAGGCGGGGGAAAGCAGCTACTGGGGCGTGGAGTAGCCGCGCCGTGTAGCCTTGTGTCCGGCTACTCCACGCCCCGGTAGCCGCTTAATTAAATTAACATATTAGGGCAATAAAGTTTATGTGACGCTAGCGGGGACGTGAGGATTAGCTCTAAAAAGGGCTATCCTCACGTCCCATACATCCACCTACCACCCGATCTACCTTTATAGGTAGATTCGTGGTGGTAGGTTCCCTTTAAGATACAATCAGAAATAGAAAGCTGTACATAAAAATCTAAATCTTTTAGTACAGTTTTAAGTGTGGATATCTCTGGTTCTGTGAAGCCTCTTATACACAATACATCTATCATATTAAAGGGGAGATTCTTCTGTGCCAGGGTTCAGGAGATATAGGCATTTAAAGTTGGCCACTGTCATGACGTTTCTAAATGTCTTTTCTCCAGGGGGCAGGTGCAAATAGGATGTATATAGCCATATGGCAGTCCTGAAGGGGTTAATTTGAAATCAGAACCATGGTTCCAGGTACTATAATCCCCAATATATGGGATATGAACTGCTGTCACCCCTCCAGCCTCTCAGCAAGACTCATCTTGGGAAAAGATGAATCAGGCTGAAGGTGGGGGGGGGGGGGGTTCTTTAGATGTTTATATCTAGTGTTCTAGAGCAGCTGCAACCATTGTTCTGGTAGCAGACTGTATCAGACTTTTGGTTCTGTGAGTTACAAGGAAAAGGACAATATAATTATCAAAAATGCATTCATTATATAAATATAAAACTTTCTTTTTGACAACATTATATTAAACCTATATTCTGTATTCACTCGAGTTGTCTCCTGATGTTCTACCATATATTATCCATTAGAAAATTATGAAAATTCTTCCATGTGGTACGAGTAAATTGAATCTTCAAGATAATGTTGAAAGCAATTCAGCTACTCAAAGTGTTGGGAGAAGGAGCTGAGTCTCGGTCTACATATGACTTCAGTGGCTGTTGTGGGCATGCTCTGTAACCTATACAGAGGTCATTGTTCAGGGAGGGGTGAGGAGATAATCTGAAACCATCACCTACTTGTTACCTGCTTCTAACTGTATGACAAGTGTGTTCCCTTAGGATGGGTCAGCACTATACCAGAAAGTACCTTTAATGAAATTCCAGGTTATACGTTACCATCTCATAAAAGCTAATCAGATGGGCACACCCTAACAGTTCATCAGTTTGGGGGCTGGATGCTGCCCCCCATTAGAGATTTCAAAGGCCTAACCTGGTCAAGGCGTGAAGCTTTCCAGAAATGTGTTGAGGCTGTGTTCACACGCGGCGTTAAGCATATTGTAAACGCAATTCAACTGCTTGAACACTGTTAACATTGAGTTTATATTGTGTTTAAGTAAACTCATCATAAATGCATTATTGGCACAGTGAGTCGAGAAAGTTAATGTGTAATTAAAAAAAACTTTTTGCCTCCTGCAGATCATAAAATCGGGAGCATAGTGTGGAATTTTCCTCCGCAGGTTGTAGCTGGGGGCAATTATACTTGTGCAAGTTCAACTTCGCACTAGACAATAACCATGTTGTGCAAACCTCACAAGAGGAAGCAAACCATTTGTGTGGGATATGGGGCTGTGATCTGCTCAGACTGGTACCGAATGTTTCTTTCCTGGGGCGATCAGTTCTGTGCATTGTGTTGTCTGGGACAGAGGTGCAGTGTGGATATGTTTTATGAGGGCAGTCACACTGTGCTGCTTAGTGCTGCTTATCTTCTGACAAATGCTTGTTGGGGCTCGGCTGTCTGATGGTGTGGACAAACTTGTCAGCAAAATATCCCCCGTAGGTGGGCTTGGCCATCTAGAATGTGTTGTGTTTTTGGTTTTTTTTTTAAAATATATTTTGCTTAATGTAGCTCCAATTCCATGCTTTTAGTGCACACACACCTACACTTAGGTACCACCTTTACAGGCAGTCCCCGCGTTACGTACAAGATAAGTTCCATAGGTTTGTTCTTAAGTTGAATTTGTATGCAAGTCGGAACTGTATATTAGTTTCAGACAAATTTTTTTTTTTTGTCCCAGTGACAATTGGAGTTTCAATATTTTTTGCTATAATGGGGACAAGGAATATCAATAAAGTTTCACTACAGACACCTCACAGCTGATCATTGCAGTCTGGGACTATAGTAACATCCAGAGACTTCACCAGAGGTCACAGTGGGCAGAGAGATCCGTCTGCAACTAGGGGTCGTCTGTAAGTTGGGTGTCCTTAAGTAGGGAACCGCCTGTATTATAAAGAGGCAGAGCAGACCGGATCAGAACAAACAGGTAATGGTGATGGATCAGCACCTTTCCCCACCACCGTCACAGCAATCCCTGCACCGAGCATTCCCACACTTATCCTAAATGTAAATCCAATATCTGGATCTTCTATTTCATATCACCGACATCACTAAGATTTTCTTATTTATATTCATTCATTTCTTCTTTTTCAGGTCCTTGAAGAAATGAAACGCGAAGCCAGACCCATCAAAATTGACAGAAGGGTGACGGGTGCCAATATGATTGATGAACCCCTGCAGCAGGTAAGATTTTTTTATTTTATTAGATTTTACTTGTCTACTTTTACCCTTTTCTTTATCTTGACTATATATTTGTATCACAAGTGGCATCCAGTGTTGAAAAACTTAAAAGTGCTGCAAATTTTCCCAGAAGATTTACTGAGGTGAAGGTAATCTGTCCTGGCTTTCCATCACCCCAAAGCAACAGACTGGAAAATATGATTTAATAAATCTGCAAAAGAGGCTGAAGTGCTTTGGGGGTGTTTGCAGAGCCCCTCTTGGCTCTGGCTAAAGCACAATATCGGTCCCCCCACTAATCCTTGCTACACCTCAGCTACATCCACCGACTTTTTCGCTATGACCCCAGTTCAGTGACGTCACTGCCTGCTCTCGCAGCTTTCCTGTGCCGCTGCTTCTAGATGTTTCTAGTGAGCACCCATGCCCTAGCACCGCTACGCCCTAGCACCGCTACGCCCTAGCACCGCTACGCCCTAGCACCGCTACGCCCTAGCACCGCTACGCCCTAGCACCGCTACGCCCTAGCACCGCTACGCCCTAGCACCGCTACGCCCTAGCACCGCTACACCCTTGAAGCTCTTCATCCTCTCTAGTATATTTCTAAGAAATGGCTTTTCGTTGGGATACAGGGATCTGATTATAGATTAAAATATAGGACTGAACTATGTAGTCAAAGGCCTGTAAGACGATGCTGTTGCTTTTGGGTGGGGATAAGCTCATTTGATTTCCCTCTGTCTGGCTAGAATATATGAAGGGGTTGTCTGGTGACTACAACTTCGCCCCTTTCCGAAGTATAGGGGCTAACTTGCCTATCGGTGGCGGTCTTAGTGATGTGAACCCCTCCAATCATCACTAGAATGGGGGTCCATTGTACCCCCGTTATAACCCAGATTCATGCGTCAGGTTACTAAAATCAACATGTTGGAACTCTGACAACTTGACTTGTTGGCGCAACTCCAGAAATCCAGCCCTACGGTCTCCAAGTTGTGGTTATTATTATACTCTGATGCTAGTGGGACTCTAGTGACATCTCAAACTTCTAGATTTCATCAGTGCTGTATTTGTTTTACTTTTCAATAACACAAAAGCAGCTAAAACGTCCTTGTTAAGGGAATCTTTCCAGGTGGAGCTGTAGTTCACCTTATTCTGGTTTAAAAAAAAAAAGTCTACCCTCAAAATCAAGCACTTACTCTTAGATCCAGGCGCCATGACTGTGGTAATCATCTTATGTTTGTTATCCATGGCCTCCTTCCTTCTAAAATCATCTTTTAATATTGTTCTAACAAGCCTAAACGGCCCTAGGTGCGTTACCAAAGCCTCTGAGTGCTGCAGATTCACAGGCTGTTACAATGAGCAGAACATGACTCGTCCTCCCCTTGCTCTTTCCCTCTGCCTCTGTAATCTAGCATCAGGAGGAAGGGCAGGGGACACCTGTTATGCTTATTGTAACAGCCTGTGAAGCTATAGCACTGAGGGGCTCTGGTGACACTCCCCAGAGCCTTTCTGGTGCATTACAATAATTATAAAAGTCTATTTTAGAAGGAAAGAGGCCATGGATAACAAATATAAGCAGATTACCACAGTCACGGTGTCTGGATCTATGGGTAAGTGTCCTGGTGTATCATGATGGATTTTGATGGGAGATTTTCTTTGAATCATTTTGCAGTGCGGAGGTCTAGGACACTACTTGTAGCGTCACATTACTGTATTTTCCTTGCAGTCTGTGTCTCTTGTGTAACCGCTCACCTGCTTTCTTATGTTGTGAGGAAGTGACTTCTCTCATAGACAATGAAAAAGGAAATTCTGCAATAACATTCTGCTGAGAACATAGAAACAGGCGAACGCTGTCAGCACCCTGATAGGAACATCCAGCTCCCTAGCACTTCACCTTGTTAGTAACCGGTTTAGTTCTACAGTAAATCCCTATGTACCGACTTTTTCACTAAAAATCCGTCAACTCTCACTCAGGAAATTCTTACTGTACCCCTTGTTATGGAGTGATTTTTCCTGTCTTTCCATTTAGTTTCTAAACTTTTTACTAGGATAGAACTTCATAATGTTATTCATGGAGAAGCGTTTTAAAGTGTTGTCTGAGCGAGAGAAGGGGTCATATCACACAGGATGCTACACATTATAGATGTGGTGGTGTTGTTATGCCATGGTAAGCGCAGAATGGCAGGACCACAATGAAATTACAGAAGATTCACTATATGAAAAGATGTACCTTTCTCTGTCTGACCACAAAATGGCCTTCACTTCTACCCTGTAATTTCTGTCTGCCCCGACCTTGACTTGTCCCACTGTTCACTCTCTGCCAGACCCTTGGTGCCTTGCCCTGCTGTCCATTGGCCTGCCTGGTGCACCTTGAGAGCTAGTGACCCTGTGGTATTGTCACATTGAAGTCCAAAGGTGGAGAGTTTAGCACTGAATTTAAACTACATCGTTATACTGAGGATAGATGTGTCCTAAAAAGTTCCTCAGGACTTTTTTTTTTATCATAACTATAAGCCGTGAATGCGGAAATATAGAGGTATAAAAGTTATGCAAATTACCCTGGAGTGCTCATGCTACGTCACCTGAGCACCTCACGCCCTCGTATATTTATTCATGCACTCCTCCCCATAGCACTAGCAGGATAGCCCCCCTGAGCACATAGAGTAGGTATCAGGCAGGACCTCTAGCGCAATGGGGGAGTGCATAAAATACGAGGCTCCCTGAGGTGCTCAGGTGACATAGCCTGAACTCCCCAGGGTGATTTGTATAACTTTTATAATGATATTTCCGCAATCGCGGCTTATAGAGTTATAATAAAATAAGTCCTAAGGAACTTATTAGGACACATTTACCATCAGTAAATTGATGGTATATGTCCATCAATGGGAACCTGTTGTCCGAAATTGGGCTAATAAACCACTACCAGTATGTTGTCAAGCAGTTGAACACCTTCCAGGTCATGTTCTTAGGCAGAGAAGCTTGACTTCATTGTTAAACTCTCCACCTCCTTGACTTCATAAAACCAATTTACATCTCATTTCAAAGTTGATTTTCTTGCCACCACACCAGAACATAAAACATGATCTAGAAGCTGCTCAGCTGCTTGACAACCTACTCGTGGTGGTTTATTAAGCCAATTTTTTGTGACCGCTCCCCTTTAAGCTCTCCCTGCCTCACAATGCCCCCTCAGCTGTGTTTAACACCATGCACCAGACTTCTGAAGAGCCAGTTATGACATCCCAGGCTGCAGGACCATCGACTACAGTGAAGGCGACGTTCATGGACCAGGAGAACTAAACTTCAGTGCTGACCTCTCCGCCTCATTGACTTCATACAACCATTTCGCTTTCAAGTCCGTTGTCTGGATGATGTCAGCACGCTGGGCTCTGAAAGAAACATGAGCTGGAAAACATTAACCACTTTGACAACATACTGGTGGTGATTTATAAGGCCAGTTTCTGCTGACAGGTTCCCTTGAATAACACCCTTATTAGTCCGAAGCAGGCTGGTGGTGCTGCGGGTCCATATACAACTGCTTGTTGTAAATGATTACTTTAATATGATGCACATGTCCTCTTGTCCTTTTTTACAAGCCTGTGATCTGTTTGTCTATGTGTTTTAGGTCATACAGTTTTCCTTGAGGGACTATATCCAGTATTGGTATTACACATTGAGCGAGGATGAATCTTTTCTCCTTGAAATAAGGCAGACTGTTCAGAACGCACTCGTCCAATTTTCCACCCGGTAAGTAAACACCTTTATCATGTACCTTAACCTCCTACAACCTTTCTTTGTGCTCCTAAGTTTAGGAAACTCTTATTTTGCCTTTTGCTTCTTTTACTTGCCTTTTCACGTATTTGAGGAATTTTAGAAGAACAACCTTTTACTTTGGATCCTCCAGCAATTTATCCTACCAAGGTCAGCGTGCAGGAGCGATCAGCGCCATTAAATACACCACGTAAATAAACAGGCTGCAGACCCAGGGACAAGTTCATCCATGGCCTCCAATGTACAGTGGATGGAACAGGAAGATGCAATGACCCTGCTCTGCCACACATTCTATTCCCTGTGTATTGGCTTCTGTGTGCAATTGCTTGGGATAGGTTATTTAATATTTTTTAATCCCATAAAACCCTTGCTTTTTATTTCCTCCCCCCCCCCCCCTACTTATTTGTATGATCCATAACGAGTCATTATAAATACATGGACGTTTCCTTTTTTGGGGGCAAAAAAAAACCTTTATGTGACCTGGATTTTACATTGTCAGCCCCGCACACGGCTGTGAAATCTATTAGAGCTGAGAAAAGTGATTTCCCATCTGTTACTCTATTCGATTGCTTAAAAACAAACCAGACATACTCGCTCCCACTCCTCTTAATAGCGCCAGGATGGCCTAGAAAAAAGGCATATAATTAGCAGCCTGGAGCGCAGGGACAAGATGTCCATCTCTCCTGGCTGATAATTATGCACACCCCCTCTCCAATGCTTAATTTTAAGTTAATCATTTGCTGCCATTATAAACTTCTCTTTAAGTTTATTAAGTTTCTAAAGGGGAGTAACCACTAACCTAATAAAAGCTACACAATCTATGATCTTGTCACCAGACATGCGTTCTCATAGTAATAACATTTAATCATATAAGATGTAAATCGTAACCATCAATTATCTTCTCTTTATAAGGTCTAAGGAAATTGACTGGCAGCCTTATTTTACCACCCGATTAGTCGATGACTTTGCCACTCACCTCCGAGTGTTCAGAAAAGCTCAGCAGAGGATGGCAGAGAAGGAAGATCAAAAGAAAGGTAAGACTTTGATAGGGGACACGATGGAGATTTTCAGGCTAGGTTCACATCTGTGTGGCATCAGGAGCCTCTGATGCAGATTTTGTCAGAATTGTTGTCCAGGATCGGGAAGATGATGAACGCATATAGCATTGTAGCGGAAAGGATATTTTTTTATGTAATTTAAAGCATCTGGTGCTTCAGATTTTTTATTCTTCTCTTATAATGGAGCAGGGCAAAGGTATGGCTACAACATCATCAACCTAGTCTTCTATACTATTAGGAGTTTTATTAAAAAGCATACCTTAGTCTTTAAATAAAGGGGTGTTTACTGAAAGGGAACCGGTCAGCTGAAATAAACCACTTATTTCTTTCATGCCCCGGTGTTGTGTCATTATCCAGAAAACCAAGAGGTATGTATGAAGTCTTGGAGGTGGAGAGTTCAATACTGAAGTCAAGCTCTCCCCATCCCTGAGCACCTCCTCTCTTGTGATTTAACCCCATGCTGCAGACTTTTGAAGAAACGGACTGTCAGCTACAGTAAAGGCAAGGAGAGCTTGACTAAAGTGCTAAACTCCTCACCTGTGTGACTTTATGCAACCAATTTACATATCACTTCATAGTTGATTTTCTGCATGATGCCGCCACGTTGGGTCATGAAAAAAGAAAGATCTGGAAGGTGTTTGTTTGCTTGACTACAGTTTTCTGATGACCGGTTTCCTTTAATAATTATAAGTTGCTACATTTTTCCATAACATGAAGTGTCTGGCCTCTGGGCTCTGGCATTGCCATTTGGCATTTCTCTTGTTGGCGACTAACAATGCAGGGATCTGCACAACCCTCCCGTTCCATGACCTACTTTATGCAGACAGAAACTTTTTGGGGAAACGGGAAAACCCCTAGGGGGCTGTACCAGATTTGCCTCCCAACTCTGAATCCCAGTTCCCGCACTGCTCCGTTACTTCCGTTTTTGAGCACAGAGCTTGGGTCGGAAGTTGTGAGATTTCAAAAGACCTTCTCAGGCCAATGACAAGGGATCTGTTGTACCGTGGTGCAAACATATTGCTGGCTCTTTACAAATCAGTGTATGGTGCCAACCAAGTGTCCTGAAATTCCCCGATTGTTCCTGGGGTGTAATATTCTTCTGCAGTCTATTTAGAGAATGTTTTATTAATTAGTTCTCCGTTGATTTATTACATTGTCAGCGGCTGATGGGTTTCTCGTTTCTCCTCTGTTTACTATTCTGAGTAGAGAGGTTACTTGGGAGGTTTCGTCTATGATCGTGACTATGCTGTTTATAGCTTGCATCCATTTATTGCTGAATTAGCTGTTTTAGTGCCCTCATTAACGTAATAATCACTTTTTTTCTTCCCTGTTTGGGTTTTTATTTGCAGACTCGGCAGAAGAGTTTGTAGATACTTTTTTTGAGGTTGAAGTTGAAATGGAAAAAAGTGTCTGTCGTGACCTCGTCTGCACTTCTTCCAGAGATGAGGAAGGTCAGTTCAGTCACAAGTATTTTTAAACATGTGTTAAACTTTCAATTTAGTCTTAAAGGAAACCTGTCAGGTTGATCTGGAACATGAAATCAACCACAGGTTCTTATGTGGTGGTTTATTGCTACAAATCGCCCTGTAGTATTTTTAAGCGATCTCTTTTAAAAAAAATTTATACTTGCCGTCACCCTTATCCCTCTTCAGCGCCTGCACACTTTGGCAAGTGAAGCCTACATGTTACACCACATCTGCACTGCGCAAGCTTCATAGGTACAGCGCATACGCAAAGGAACCAGGGGAATTACCTCAGCTTCTGTTGCCAGATTGATAGAGTAGGCGCCAGATCTTCTAATGTGCCTCATCAGAGTATAAAAGTTTAATTTAAAAAAATTTTTTTTTTTCCACGTGCAGCCCTCAAATGGGTCGATTTGGGACCCTGAGACCACAGGTCCATAATGACTTGTAGTAGGTTTGGGGTCCCAAATCGACGTGACAGGTTTCCTATAAGTTCCTTTTTTTGCTGTTTAATGGTGTTTTGTGTAGATGTGCACTGTTTCACTATTAAACAGAGTAATGGATTATGTAGTTTTCATCAAGGTTGACATGGGCCTGGATCTCTTATCACCGCTGGATGATCAGACAGCTGCTGATGAAAATGTAGCATTCAAAGGCAGTCGCCTAAATGAATGGCTGGTAATGTGATGCATAGCCAGACTGGGTCCATGACAGAGGGAGATGCTTTTAGCCTAGATGCACACAAATGAGCTGATTCCCTGTCATGATAACATTAATAGTTAAGGTTTTTTTATGGCCGATTTGCATATCTTCATCCATTTTCACTCCTCTATCCTGAAACTATATCTATGAGCGATTGGAAAAGAAGTCTGGATGTGCTCTTCTTCTTTTTACAGAACTAACACATATGATATGTTAAAAAGAATTCCATGTAGTGTGCAAGCAATTTGGGGACACGCCTGATTTTTGCCATGATGTACATCCAGATTTACTGACTTTCTGTTTTTATTAAAGGGGTATTCCGGGAATATGAACGTCTGACACAAAAACCCATGATGATATAAATAAATGAATACAACAATACTCAATGTCATTAGTCACAAAACGGAGCTAAAATAATATGATTTTATGATTTACAAAATTTATGGCCTCTCTAAAGTAGGTGGAGTTATCACTAAGATGGCCGCCATTGGAAACTACAAGTTCCATGATCCTTTAGTTCTCAGTAACTCCTCCTACCACTTATGCTCTGCTAACAGTGATGATGTAACAGGTGTTCTTGCTCTGTTACCATAGTAATGATGTGTAACTGCCATCACCACAACACTGGCCATACTGGATGCACTGCAACCAACCGACTACAGCCAAACGTAGTGATGATCACATGACCCTGCCCAGGCAGGTACAGGACATGTGATGTGGACATGTGACCAGCGGCCATCTTGTTTTCTGCGACGGACCGCGCGGAGGAAATTAACGGACTGATTAAAGGGCCGGTAGCATTTTAATTCTTCATTACAGTCTATGTCACCAGCATTTTCTGCTAAGGGGAGCAAAATTTTAAATAACAACTTATTACACATTGGCTTATATTTTGAGTGCCCACTTGTATATGAATTATGCTGATTCCTGGAATACCCCTTTAAAGAACATTGACAACCAGGATGAAGGATTGTAAACCAAGCATACTGACATACTGACGTTTAGCCTCCCCCTCCCCCCTGCAGGATCAGCTATTCTATTATCTTGTGATGCCCTTCTTTTTACAAAAAAAGGCTTTAAAAATTATGCAAATCAGCCTCAAGGTCTCCAGGATCCATAGGTGTTAATTGAGCCTGGAGCCCCTCAAGCTAATTTGCATCATTTGTAAAGCCTTTTTCACCTTAAAGAAGAGCGGATCCTGCCAGAGGGGGCACTCAACAGTGTGAATATATATAATAACGTGTTAATTTTTCTTACTGGTGTTGATCTATGATGGCAAGTCTTAACCACATGCAGTATTAAAGGAAATCTACCACTTTGAAGGGGGTTATTAACCAAACATACTTTTAGACAGGTGTAAGACAGCTGATGCAGGTTCAGGTCTTGTATAGTCTAGGGACCGAGCAGTTTATGCGATAAAAACTATTTAAAAATTATGCTTATGAGCTTCCGACACTCCTGTGTTCGTTATCCTAATTATGCATGCCCACAACATGCTACATTTAGCACTGCCCACCCTCCTTTCTTAGTTTCTATCTGCAAAGCATGCCCACTATCACTAGTCATCGGACAGCCGATGAGCACTAGGAGGGCAAAATATTAGAAAGAATGAAATCGGACATAGAAAAGGCGGCTACTACTACAAATTCTATCCATCCAATTTTCTGATAAAATTGAGGAAACGGTTAGTTGGTTAGATTAGCTATAATAATAACCCCATTGTTCTACTTCCTCGACTTATGTCTACATTTGCCCTCCTATATATATTGTGAGCCGTCACAGGCAGAGACCTCCCTCCACTTGTACCACATCACTCATCTTAATGTATGTGGACCCCTTATCGCTTGAACAGCACCATGGAATTAACCGATCATGGAAGAGTAGGTTTGTCCTAATTGGTGGGGACTTAAAATATTAGGACAAGCATATGTGTCCTGGTCAACCCCATCAGCTGCAGGAGAGCGGCTGTGACACACCAGTTTGTGGGGGTGCCATGGAGGTTGCCATTGCAGCCGTAGGTCTGTACAAGACATCTGTGTGCCAATTATGGAAGTCCCAATATATATTATTTGTTATACAGTATATTAATGCAACGTGGAGGTCATATTAGTAAATCATAAGAAAATGTGTTTTTTCAGTTTTTTTTTTAAACTTTGTTTTACCAAATAATATACTGTATTTTTTCGGACTATAAGGCGCACAAAAAAATAATTTGATTGTCTCAGAAATCAAAGGTGTGCCTTATAGACCAGTGCGCCTTATATATGAACCATATATCAGACACCTGCTGGTCATTTATCCTTGTAATCAGGTGCGCCTTGTAATCAGGTGCGCCTTGTAATCAGGTGCGCCTTATATATGAACCTAGATGTTTTGGCTAGCAGTTATTGATGGTGCGCCTTATAGTCCAAAAAATACGGTATTGCACCCTCTATAAACCCATTGGTAGAAATTATCATCTTGTCTGCTTGTATTTATAGGGTTCTTGAAGGATTTATGTGAAGTTTTACTGTATTTATTGCTACCTCCTGGAGACTTCCAGAACAAGATCATGCGATACTTTGTGAGGGTGAGGACGTTCGCCGCTTCACTTTACATGTAACTCATCTGATTGATAGATGCTTAATATTTTTCTTTCTTTTCCTTTAGGAAGTCCTTTCACGAGGAATTCTTCTTCCTTTAATAAACCAGCTCAGCGATCCTGATTATATTAATCAATATATCATTTGGATGGTGAGCTCCACAATGAGCATTTTTACTATTGTTTATTTGGGGTTTTTTAGCTTGAGTTTTCAAAGAAAAGGGGACCATAAAGTGTAGGATCAAGTCTTACCAAAATTTTAATGGGAATCTACAATCAAAATCCATAAACCAGGGACACTCACTCGTAGACCCAGTTATTGTGACTGTGGTAATCCTCTTGCTTGATATCCATGGCCTGCTACCTTCTGAAATTAACATTTATAATTATGCTAATGATCCTGAAGGGCAACTGGTTTGGTTTCCAGAGTCCCTCCGTGCTGCAGATTCATTGGCTGTTACATTGTCTCCCCCTCTGCTTCGGCTCAGCTCTTTCCTTTGCCTGATGTAACCTCACTGCAGCAGAGGAAGTTTAAGCATATAGTAGCCCAGGGAAAGTGGTCCTTGTACTCTGTAACAGCTTGTGAATCTGCAACATGGAGGGGCTCTGTGAACCGCCCCAGTATTATTAGCATAATTTAAAAAATAGGAAGTAATTTTAGAAGGAAGGAGGTCATGGATAACAAATATAAGAAAATTGCCACAGTCCACGGTGCCTGGATCTTTGCGTAAGTGTCTCTGGTTTATCCATGCTTAATTTTACTTAAAGATTTCCATTAATAGTTAAAAAGCCCCATTGGTTGCTATTGGGTAGGTTCCCAGCACAGTGTATGAACGCGCCACCTGCCTGCACTGCAATAGATAGGGCAGGGCCTATTTTCCCATCTTTGTGGTGCTGACAGTCATTTCCTGTAGGTATTGGCCTGATGTATGCGGGACGCAGGCAACCGCAGCCGGCCCTTTGTTTATGGCCTACAAAATGCACGCGTTCATGTTTGAGATTAATTTTTTTTTTTTTTTTTTTTTATTCTTCCAAAAAAAAAAAGCCCCCCTAAATTCTCGTAACTGCAACATCACATTTTTGCTAGTAATGTGTCACTGAGACCGAAAGATAATTGTGCTGTTTTTCTTTAGATTCGTGATTCCAATTGCAATTATGAGGCCTTCATGAATGTCATTAAGTTAAGTGACAATATTGGAGAGTTGGAAGCTGTGAGGGACAAAGCTGCTGAAGAATTACAGTATCTCCGGTCATTAGATACCGTGGGGGATGGTAAGTAGCAGACTAGTAGCTGTTATTTGGACAATATTCGGACTCTTGTCATTGCCAGGAAATAAAATATCTAAAATTCACAGACCTCTTATTTCCCAGTACATTGAAACTATCAACATGCATGAATCTGTCCGCACATCCCCAACCCATTCTGCTGCTTATATCCCGATGCTTTATTTTTGGCTGTGATCTTGGAAATTGTCATTTCCTGTTACAGTAAAGCCAAATAGCGGGTATAAATCACATTGCAAAATATACTAAAGATTCAGCATTGGGCCGGCAATAGTCCCCTCTAGATGTATTACTCAGCATATCTATACCTAGAGCCTCAAGATGTAGTAATATTGGCGTATACTATAGGAGGACAATTATTATAATGAAAAGGAATAACTTTGCTGATCTGCCCTAGAACATTAAACTTTAGAGGTACTGGAAGAGATTTATCATATGTCTCTCAGAGCAGAACCGATCAGAGCTCAGCTTTCATTTTCCCACAGCTGTTTATAAAATTAAAGCTGAGCTCTGATTGGCTTCCATGGGCAACTAGAACAGTTTTACCGTGAAACTTGATGAGAAATCTTCCCCAATATCTTTTAAAGCCTAAAAAAGGATTTTTGGGATCCCTGCTTTCTCTGGGGATTTTTTAAATCTGTCACCAGATTTTACCCCATTAAACCGGCCCCATCCTGTAGGGTATGAAATGTCTTTTCTATCATTTCCCTCTTGAGTCTCTTTAACATAAAACTCCTGTTCCTACTGACTCTCTTTGACAAATACCCTAAACAATGACCTATCACTGACACATTGGGGGATATGAATCATACGCCAGCACTAGTGCAGCTTTTATTTCTGACGTGGCGCAGAGGCCCTGATAAATATGCCCCATTAACTCTAAAGCCTATTTCTAGCGTTACCCAGGAGCCACTGAATCTAGTTATCTGCTGCACAAAAAAACAGTGGGGAACGTTTATCATATGCTGGTGCTTTGTGCACAGCACCCTACGCCTGCCCACTCTGCCACCGGCTGTACCCACATTCATACCCTCCGCACCCACTTGTGTAGAAGTGACATAAAGAGAGAAATAATCACAATTGTGGAGGTTTGCGATGCGTTGTGGTTACTTCAGGGCTTGTACGCAACAAAGACATCCTACAAGCCCTGATAAATGTCCGTTTTATAGATTATGTAAACCATTTTTTTTTTTTTTTTTGGTATATATTTGGGTGACTCCTATTTATTCAGTGAATATCTTGTCCCATTAATAAAGTCCATTTTTTGTTTGGTGTGAAAGCTACGCCTAAAACTGTCTGAGCATTACATTTTTATATTTAAAAACATGAATCTGTAGGGACGTGTCCTGATAACTGCAGGTCGCACACCTATGCTACAGGTTTTGGTTACGCTCTTTCATTATTTCTGTTCTAAGTTACATAAGGTCATAAGAGAAAGCCTTCAGCACTGATGTGCCATGGACAGCAATAATAGGGGTATCCAAACGTATTTTCTCTAAGTCTTGGTTGTTAGACTAATTTTTCCTGAGGGCCACATCAACTTATTAGAGTGTGGCTGTGGTGGCTCCATTGTGTGGGACGGGAGCCCAGGTCACGTGTACAGATGACACGTTGGATTTCTGTGCTTGGCGGTTACAGGACCTGGAGATCCATCAAAGATTTGGCCATAGGAGTTGTGGCTCTGCTTGTATGAGACATGAATCACGGTTTTATTTTTTAGCGGAGATGTTGGGGCGCTTTTGGCTTTCTGTAAGACGTGCTCTAAGTAGGTGGTAAACAGATATGTCAAGATTGAGGACGTTATAAAGGCTTTCCAACAAAAGATTGTCTAGAAATGATTATAGAATTACGTCAAGAAGTCATCAAGGCTCCTGAGTCACCGGGCGCAGAAGCTATTTCTGTTTCCTTATGACCAGAATTAAAACCTGTTTGTTTAGTTCTTGATGTGCGGATAATAGGCCAGATCATTCGTAACCTTTCTTCTCTTAGAATTACTTTATTTTCTTTATTTGAACTTTGGAACTTCTTGGCCATCACCCGCTGTGATGAGGACACGTGTGGCAGGCACTTGCTATTATGGTGGCTCTTGTGGTTGTCATATGCTTCGGTGGGCACTATGTAGCTATTTGGCAGCTCACAATATATTAAAGGGGTGTGAGGTCACCACCGCAGGAGGAGCAGGGCATAGCTCACGTTCGGCTGGAGAGGCTGAGGGTTGAGAGCTGCTTACCTATCTTCTCTCCATAGGGAGGCATGGTGCCCGCCCATAAATGTGTGTGGTCTCCATACTGCAGCCAAGTGCCATAGGCTTTTATGGGGACCGGTATGCCGCTGCATATTGTTGGCATGTAACCAGTGCACCATTGTAGTTTAACTGGATCCACTCCTCCGCTCCTCTGAACTCAATGGCTAAAGATCAACACTGATGAGGTAGAGCCAGTGCCAACATGTAGGCATCTCCAGGTCGCTTTGTTTACTTCATTCATGCCAAGGAAGGCATGGTCTGTACTGGGAACTGGATTACAACTGGTCATAATATATTCTGCAGGAATGTTGAATTTAATACTGTATATAAGGCAGCATGGTGGCTCTGTGGTTAGCACTACAGCCTTGCAGCGCTGGGATCCTGGTTTCGAGTCCCATGCAGGTCAACATCTGCAAAGAGTTTGTATGTTCTCTCAGTGTTTGTGTGGGTTTTCTCTGGATCCTCAGGTTTCCTCCCGATCCTCTGGTTTCTCCCACACTCTAAAAAATACTGGTAGGTTGATTACATTGTGAGCCCCATGAGAACAGGGACTGATTGGGCAAGCTCTGTGCAGCGCTGCGTAATCTATTAGTGCTAAATAAATAAAGGAATTTTTTAATTATTCAGTATTGTTTTAACTGTGGACAGGCAGATGTTGAATTTACCCTTCCATAAAATTCCTAAAAACCAAATCCCTAAAAATTATTTTCTAATCCCAATTGGGACCAAGATTCTCTCCAACTTGATAAATGGATATACCGTAATTGTTCTTTTGTGTTGTGATAAATGGAAAAAGGACTAGAAGACTCCAAACCAGATACTGGGAATTTTATTTGTTATACATTTCTTGACCTTGTACATAAAAAGAAACCTTGATTGTACAATGTGCACTTTGTTATTGTGTGAATGACTTGGCTGGACCTTGAAACATCCTTATTCTACTTTTTTTTTTCCTTTTAGACATCAACACTATAAAAAACCAGATAAACAGTTTACTGTTTGTTAAGAAAGTATGTGAAACACGGATACAAAGGTTGCAGTCTGGAAAAGTAAGATTATATATGGAGTTTCGTTACCTTGTTTAAATAAGACTTCATTCTGCTGAATTTTTTTGGCCGCTTTGAGCTGCAGAAGGCACTGCAGATGATCCTCAATTTCATTCTATAAATCCCGACATTTCATTTAAAGGAAATCTGCCATTTGCCTTTATGTATTATGAACCAAACACCATACCATACCTTGAGAATGCTGTAGCTACAATGATGCAGGAACATATCTTGTTTAATCCTTGAACGGAGAGGTTTTGCTGAAAAATTATAAAATTATGATCATAAGGCTCTGGCACTCCTGTGGCCGCTTGGACGCTTTCCTCTTACTTTAATTATGTACTGCTTCAACCTTGTCCTGCCCACAATTAGCTGTGAACACTACTCACTGTGTTGTCCCTGACAGGCAGAAGTAATCAATTGCTGCACCACCCCCCAACTGTGTGTATGAGTCATCCTGCTCTGGTTGATTAATCCTGTCTGGACATTTCAGTAATATGTTTATGTACGGCAGCCAACCTACACCCAGCTTTCCCAATTGTTTTTTCAGCAAAAGCACTCAGTTCTGGGATTAAACAAGATATGTTTCTGCCTCAGTGTAGCTACAGCATTCCCAAGGTATGTTCACAATGCATGAAAACAAATCGTAGATTTCCTTTAAAGACTGTAGGGAACATTTATCAGGACTATGCCACCAAGGTGGAGCTTCCATCATATATAGGTGCACAGAGCGTCCACGTATGATAAGTCCCGCCCCCATGACTCACAGGTGTGTGTTCCCAGGTCCTTATACATAGGTGTTTGGGGAGATAAGAATTGGGCAAATTGGAATTCACACATTTATGTTTGGCCAAGCCAGTCATGTATGTGCATTAGGGTTATTGCCCACGATCGAGTCTGATACATGCAACTTGCTGAAGCGTCTTGCTGAACGCTCATAAACCGCAACTGTAGTAAAATGCTAGTTCAGTTCCGTTCCGGTTTATGAGAGTTCAGTCCAAACGTTTCAGCAAGTTGGACGTGTCAGACTCGCTCATGGGCAATAGGCCTTAGGGTGAAGACACACATGGCGTTTTTGGGCCGTTTTTACTAAGGGCGTTTTCAGATCGTTAAAAACGCATGCGTTAAAAAACGCATCCGTTTTTTGAAAACGCATGCGTTTTTGTCCGTTTTTCCGAAATTGCGCAATGAAAAACGGACAAAAACGCAAGCGTTTTCAAAAAACGCATGCGTTTTTTAACGCATGCGTTTTTAACTATCTGAAAATGCACTTAGTAAAAACGGACCAAAAACGCCATGTGTGTCTTCACCCTTAGGGGAGAATAGAGCACTGTCAGCTGCATGTCCGGGCGACAACTATATCATCGTATATGGTAACAGTGGCCACATACTGGCCGTGTATTGCCATGTCTTCCATTATCACTAGCTATTTTATACTGTGCTATCTTGATTAAAGAGTTTACATAGTTACCACTTACTGTGATAGTTTCTATAGAAACTTCAATAATTTTTCTACATTTTTTAAAATAAATGTTCCTTTAAAGAGTTGGCCTAGACATTACAAGATAAGCTTTCATTTTAAGAAGCCATTAAACATTAAGTTCTTTGTGATTTCCGGAAGCATTGAGAAATCTAACACTCATGACCACTGTAGATGGAGCTATCGGTGTATTAATATGTTCTCTTAGTTGTTGGACACCTACATCTTCTCTGTATGCATTTCTGGGACAGTTTCAAACCCCTTTAGTCCTGGGGCAATTAGATTTTTTTTATATTTATTTTCTTACATTTTTCTTTATCTTGAATTTTTTTTTTTATTCTTTTGTCAACATTGCCATATAAGGACTTATTTTTTTCCCGTGGAAGCTGTGAAATTATTTATATAACGTTTATTTAAAAACATGTTTCAAATCTTTTTTTTTTTTTCCTTTTATTGAGTTAAATGGGTTTCATCTATAATTTTAATATTTTTGGCATTTTCAAACCTGATGGAATTAAGAATAAGATGATATTTAAATAATTGTAAATCTGATGTATCACACAGCCTGCACCTAGAAAATGTGTTGCTCATTCAGTAGCTAAATCATTGCCATATTTTTCTTGTATACATGGTGGATATTTACACTGGACAGTCATGGAGATGGTAGTATTACAGAGTTGAGTCCAGAACCCAATACAGTCGGCATAAGAAGGGGCCCAAGATGGTCCTGTGAGTCTTCTTTACTTGTAACACTGTCAGAGAGTGACAGTTTCAAGTGAAACATCCATATGGAAAGCTTGGCCATTCATTTTTAAAGGGATAATAATGGATTAAATAAGCTTGAAAAGTTTCTTGAAAGAAAGCAGCTTCCCTTTTCTAACCTCAGACATCATCTTTAAAGTTTTTTTATGATTTTAATTCCAGGATCAGATAAAAACCCTCTGCTATGTTACTGCAGCATTGAATAGTGTAGAGTATCAAAATCCTGGAAACCCCTTTTAAGTTTCAGAAAGTGTTTAATAAATCTTGGTGGGGTCATTACTGTCCTTCACCAATGTTGGCCGATTTAATATTTTGTAGCATAGATTTGTTTTTGGCACATAGTCTGTTGGTGTAAGCACCAACCTCTTTAGCCGAAGACCAAAATAGGAAGCGCTGCTCTTCCAAATGTTTAGAATTTTGTGTAAATAACCTGAAAGAATAATACAGTATTGCTATTTTTTCTCCAGGAAATTGATGCTGTGAAGTTGGCTGCAAACTTTGGGAAACTTTGCACAGTCCCGCTGGACAAAATTCTTGTACACAATGTTGCACTACAGTTTTTTATGGGTAAGTTAACAATTGCCCAAATCATTGTACTTATCAGCGGGGACCATGTAATGGACGTACACAACTTTTCATATGTAGTCTGTTTTTCTTTTTGTTTAAATAATTACTTTCCATATAAGATGATCAGTAAAAAAAAACATGTATTAGCCATCCTGCACACCCTATAATAATAATTCTTTTTTTATATAGCGCACACACAGATGACGCAGCTCTGCACAAAGCATGACAAGCTCACAGTCTAAACACCTTGTTTTTTACGTAGGCCGTTCTTTATCTGGCTGTCTTACTCCTCCATGTAATGCTATGGCTCATGCTCAGGATTCCTCAGCCGCGAACCTGAGCCTAGTGTCTGTGAGAAAAATATCAGAACAGGTCCTCAGACAGTCCCATAGTAGTCAAAGGTCCTGCAAAAAAAAAAAAAAAAAAAAGCCAATTGCACAGGCTGTACTAGGTTTTCTGACCATTTTTCTGGACAACAATCACATAATCTTATGGGCTGGCCTAGTTAAATCACAAAAAACACTGATGACACACAGCCTAACTTTGCGGACATGCATCTGTGATAGAATTTTTGAGCTGTGTGAGATAATTTTTGTGTCTGGAGGAATGTTGTGAATATTTTTTCTAAAATTCAAAGTAATTGAAACACAATTCTGCTTAGTTTGTAAAGAAACGGGCTACATGCTCCCTCCCTTAGCCTTCCAGCCTGAACCTTGTGAGGGCTGATCCAGTCTGATCAATGAGCTCACATCTAATTTTCCTGTGTTACACAGCTTTGGGCAGTGATTATTAAACCCATTTACTTTTAGCCAGGTGTTTAAAAATAATGATCATGGTAAACTATAAAGGGTTAAATTCACACACACTCGTACACACTGACAAAAATCATCTGTAAATAGGGGTTACTTTTTAAAGTAGCAAAATCTTCATTTCTTTCAGTGAATGAATATTGCAGATGATGATGGTAAACTTTGCAATATACTTTTTTTAAGGAAAAATATATAGAATCCAAAAGTATCAAAAAATTCAGTGCAATATATAAATTTAAAAAATGGTAAAGGAGAAAAGTGCAAGAACCTGCAGTGTAGCATTGTTCAGTCCTGCCCCTTTCTTGGTAAGCCGCTCCCCCTATATGCTTACTTGCTTAATGCATATATATGCTTACATGCTTAACATGAGGTGGAAAAAAAGTGGCGTAAGACCTTTCACTAGATTCCTAACCCACTTTCATAAGTGAATGAAGGCAGGCTGTAATAAAGAGCAAACCAAATAAAACTGTAATGCACTGCAAGAAGTGATCTAGTCGAACTGCTGTTCTTTCTCACGTTCTCTCCCTTCCCTGGCGCCATTATAATCTGACTATTGCCCGTATCCGATCTTTGCTACAAAGACCTCCTTATTTTTGGAGACGCACAAAGTTGGTCTTTATCTCTAGCACCAATTATCCATGACAGATATCTGCTTGTATTCAGCGTAATACACAATCATTAGAGCAATTCTAAAAAAACGCTGTTAAGTCTAATTAGTTATAACAATCGCCTCAGTCTGTAGCCACTTAACTCCTCCATGTCTCTTATAGAGCTGCTGCCATCAGTAATATACGTATCCATATAGTTATCGTTTCCCCATATGCTATACAATATACAGGCGGTCCCCTACTTAAGAACACCCGACTTAGATGACCCCTAGTTACAAACCGACCTCTGGATGTTGGTAATTTAATGTAATTTTGCCTTAGGCTACAATAAACAGCTGTAAAGGTTATCACAGGTGTCTGCAATAAAGCTTTATTGTTAATTTTGGTTCTTATGACAATCCAACATTTTTTTAAAATCCAATTGTCACAGAGACCAAAATAAATTTGGCTGGGGTTACAATTGTAAAATATACAGTTCCAACTCGCATACAAATTCAACTTAAGAACAAACCTAAAGAACCGATCTTGTACTTAACCCAGGGACTGCCTGTATACAGCCATTAGGTTTTTTTTCCCTGCAACCATCCCACATTTTAGACTATGGAATCTTCTTCTAACTCTCAGATACAATCCTCCCTTTAGATAACCAGCTTAAAATCCGTGTTCAGTGTCTGTATATGAAGGGTCTGCAAATATTAACCTGGACATTCAGCTACCAAAGACCATCAGTTATGAAAGATTTAAAGCAGTCACCGGCTACAATGAGATGACAGTCCAATGACTGCAGCTGGTACCGGAGGCAAGTAGATGATGCCCCTCCACCTATAAGAACTAGGTCATCCTCTCTTGGGCTGTAGATCTGCACCATCACCATTTAGATTTTTATTTTATATCTCATCCCTTATGCTGGATTATATTGGATGTATAAATCTAGCATCTGACCGGTCATTGTTCAATATTTTCTTTCCCCGATGAGCTTGATTTCTGATGAAACATGGCATACTGGGAATATTTTCAGACTTGTTACTTGTAATTTTGAGTTGGGACCCCCAGCACTCTGGTCTTTAACAGGGACTGTGTGAGGCTAGGGAGCGGATCCTGTTGGGGTGGCAGCTCTATGTTGCTGCAGTTTCGAGTTAAGCATTTTGAGGTGTTGGATTTACTGGAACAGGGTACACCAGGGCCAGTCACCGAGGTCCCACATTGATCACTCCAAACTTAATTTTTTTTTCTACCACCTTCTCTGTCCTCCACATTTCTTTGCTGTATTCCTCACTTTTCATGGTGTTTGACCATATCGAACATACTCACTGCTTGCTCGCCACAGTTTCTTCTAATTGCTGATCAGGCAATTCCCCAGTGTCTCGGACCTGTCTGTGTCTGATATTAATTGTCCATCTTAAGGATAAGGCGGAGTTATCTCTGAGAAGGTCACAGGATACTACAACTCCCATGAACCTTCAGTTCTAAATAACAGCTCCTCCCCCTTATGCTCTGCCCCCAGTGATGATGTAACAGACTGTGCTGCTCTGTTACCATAATAATGATGTGTAACTGCCATCACTGCACATCGCCTTACTGAAATGGGTTTCGTCACAACACCGGCTGCAGCCGAACATAGTGATGTTTACATGACGTGCCAAGGAAGGTGCAGGACATATGATCGGTGGCCATCTTCTATCCTGTGTACATATTAACTTATATTTTAATGACCCATTTGAATATGAATTATGCTTATTCCTGGAATACTCCTTTTAAGCAAATGATCCTGAATTCTGACATATGCTGCACAAAAAAACCTTACAAACATTGTTTGAGCAACATTATTTATTATTTTAGGCACTTTTTAGATGCATCACATGTGAAAAAGGGACGTGTTGTAGCCAAAATATGCATAGGGTCATAGGTCACAGTAGGCACAGGTTAAGATTTTTGTTCCCAGTATCGGGAATTTACCGACTAAGCAAATACACATTAGACATTAATGAAAATGTTCTTGTGTCCTTAGATTTTATGCAGCAGACCGGGGGTCAAGCACATCTCTTCTTCTGGCTCACAGTGGAGGGATACCGGGTGACTGCACAGCAGCAGCTGGAGGTGCTCCATAGCCGGCAACGTGACGGAAAACACCAAACCAATCAAACAAAGGGGCTGCTGAGGGCGGCTGCAGTCGGTGTGTTTGACCAATACTTATCAGAAAAGGTAAAGTCCGGTTAATTTGCCAAAAGATGGCACAACCAAATGTTATTAGTTTAAGCTCACACCTGCATTTTCTAGGTTCCTGTTCACCTTTCCTTTATTAAATAGTGGAAAAAATAGAGCATCTGCCCACATGGGAAGTTCTAGGTCAGTTTTCAGTTATTGGACTTTCCCTTTTTTCTTTTTTTTTTGTTTTACAGGCCTCGCCAAGAGTTCACATTGAAGATTATTTGTTAGCAAAGCTTGAAGAAGGTGTGAACAATGAAGACCCAACGCCTGAGATTTTTGATGAGGTCCAAAAAAGGGCAAGTATCTTAAAGGGTTTGGCCAATTTACCTTATGTTTTTATGTTTTTTGTAATGCGCGTGTACAGTAAGTGTGGGGGGCAGGATATCGGATAATCCACCAATATACATTGATTAATAGTTCTGCTTTGCCTCCTTGATATGTAAAGTGAAGCCTTCGTTCTCTTACCGCATCAGCCAGACATTACTGGCCATAAAATGGCTGCAAATGGAGGGACATGTGATCTCTAACTGTCCATGAATAATCGCGCTTGCAAGACCTTAATCTTTATATACATGAATACTAGCCTAAGGAATCTCACTTATTTTTTACCCTTAAAAAGGAAAATCTCTAATTCTATCATATACAATTGTGTTTCTAGGTGCCAGGGAACCAGAGATATTCCCATTTCAAAGTGAGAATTTCTGGTGAGATTTTATATTATAAAAATCACTCCTGACAGTTCTTTAACAGTTAATATCTCCAGTTCCCTGGCACCGAGAAAAACAACTTTATATGAAAGATGTGATTCTCCTCTCTCAGAGAGTGAGATTTTAGGTGCTACGGATACAAAGTTATAGTCAAATGTGCCCCCATCCCCATGCCAGATTATTAACCCCTTAATGACCGCCCTATCGGGTTTCTACGGCGGTCATTAAGGGTACTTCTTCTGATGCGACGCCTTTCTATGGCGCCGCGTCAGAAGAAGATTTCGGGACATCGGGTTAGTATAGTGCCGGTGTCGGGCTGTGATATCACAGCCCAGACCCGGCACTAACACCCGGGATCGGCGTGCAAGTGTGTCCCCCGTGGATCGGACCCCCCCGGTGTGCTTACCGGGGGATCCGATCCCTCCTGCCGCTGCCCCGGGTCCCGACGAGTGACCCGAGGCTGTCGGCTCCTCTTCTCGCCGGGTCCTGCCTTCCTGGATGATCGCTTATTCAAGCCAAGAAGTAGAAAATGTAAAAAAGTTAAAAAAATAAAAAATATTAAATCTTTTTATAATATAATTAAATAAATAAATAAAATAAAAGTCCCATAATCTCCCCAGTAACACATAAAATGCAAATACAGTAAATAAAACACAAAAACATGCATATTTGGTATCACCGCGTCCGTATAAATCTGTACAATAAATCTAAATCAATATTGAACCCGCTCGGTGAACTACGTAAAAAAAAAACTCTGAAAACTTCCCATAATATACAATTTTTCATCAAACACCATCACAAAAAATGTTCTAAAAAGTGATCAAAAAAAGTTACGTTCCCTAATATGATACGACTGAAAAGAACAACTGTTTTCGCAAAAAATAAGCCCTCAACCAGATCTGACAACAGAAAAATACAGAAGTTATGGCCCTGAAAAGTTGTCAATAGTAAAAACAATGCGATTTTCTCCAATATTGGTTTTGCTCAGGAAAATTAAGCAAAAATAAGAAAAACTATATAAATGAGGTATCACCGCAATCGTAGTGAACCAGAGAATAAAGATAAAATATTTATTTTTACATTACGGTGAGCGGGGGAAAAAAAATGCTAACAATCCAAAATAAAAATTGATGATTTTGTTTGTGTCCCCCTTGAAATAGTTAATAAAATCTCATGAATAAGCTTTAGACTCCCAAAATAAATTATCTATACATTGTATCTCATCCCATAAAAAATAAGCCCTCATATGTTTGTATTACCAAAAAAAATAAAAAAGTATACGTCGTACAATGTGACAATACAAATCTGCTGTGAATGGCGCCTCCATTCATTCTATACTCGGCCGTGCGCCCGTACAGCAGTCACCACCACATATGGGGTATCAGTACACTCGGGAGGAATTGGGCATCAAGCGTTGCAGTGCGTTTCATCATTTAATTTATTCAGAAAATTTCAGTTTTGGCCTAAATGAATGTATTTTCCAAAAAAATTCTATAGTTTCTAAATCGCAAGTCCATATTTTTTAACCCATGTGAAACACTTAAAGGGTTAATAGACTTAATAGAAGTTGTTTTACATACGTTGAGGGGTGAAGTTTCTATAGTGGGGTAATTTATGGGGTTTTACTATTATTTAGGCCTCTCAAAGTCACTTGAAAGCTGAGTTGTCCCTCAAAATGTAAGTTTTGGCAATTTTCATGAAAATAAGAAAAATCGCACCTAAAGTTCTGCGCCTCATAACATCCTAGAAAAATGACCGGAAGCATAAAATATCATCCCAACACAAAGCAGATATTCTGTAAATGTTAATTATCAAACTTTTTGGGTAGTTTTACATCTTGTCTGGAAACCAGAACATTTCAAACTTGGAAAATGAAGAATTTTTACAAACTTTTGCCAAATTTTCACTTTTTTTCAGAACTAAATGCAAAACTTATCACTTAAATTTTATAGCTAACATGAAGTACAATGTGTCACGAGAAAACATTCTCAAAATCGCCGGGATATGTTAAAGCGCGCCGAAGTTATAATCAATTATCGTGAGACATGTCAGATTTGAAAAATCGAGTCTGGTCATTGAGCTGAAAACTAGTAAGGGGTTAAGCAGCAGGCTGCAGGGAGAATTTGGAAGCGGTTAACTTTATCTGTTGCTAAATTTTGATAAGGCATCAACTAATATTGGTTATTAATCCTCACCTACCCAGAACAATCTGAGAGCACGCTTGTCATATACCAAGCTATCGTTTTTTCATAAATTGAGCAAAATGATAAGCGCTCGGTCCTCTTTGCCTAATGTGGCTACATATTAACAACCGCAACCCAGAACATGTCCAAAAAGTTGTGTAACACGAAACATATACACACACATTCCCAAATAAAGTTTATATTTCACACCATGCTTCATTAATTACGCCTATGTAATGGCGTTTTTTAATAAAATTTTACACTCTGAATCAAAATTGCATGAAGGTGCCTACGTCTCGAAACTCTTCAATCCAATCCTGAAAATGAAACAAGCATCTGCTTTCAGAAAATATATGGTGTGTTGGGGTTAAGTGCAATTCTTTATTATTATGCTGTAATTTCGGTTTTAATTGTAAAACTGGCTCTGGCCAATGGTGTGACAAAATTTCCAAAAACGGGGAAAGGGTTAAACAATGCTGCCTAAATGACAGCAAGCATAGAGAACTGTGTAAAATGTTTTAACTTTTCCTTACACAAACAATTACATTAATTTGTGTAAACTGGACAACCCCTCTAAATCCTCTCCACTTTGCAGCAAATGTGATGGAAGCTGAAAGCTTCACAAAGATTAAGGGCAGATTTATTCAGAGGAGGAGAAGTGGCTGAAAGCAGAATTGATGGCTACCAATCAGAGCTCAGCTTTCACTTTCCCACAGCTGTTTATAAAATGAAAGCTGAGCTCTGATTGGTTTCTACGGGCACATAGAACAGTTTTACCTCAGACACTTCTGATAAATAGTGTCGGTCAGACTATACAGTCTGCGCCAGATGTATCGTTGTGTCTGGGACTGGATGATAAATATTTCATAGGAGTTTCACTATTACTTAATATTCACTATTAATTAATATGTACCAGACAAGTCAGAAGAGAACCTCTTGAAAATCAGCAGAAAATATGAACTATAGAATGATTCAATTTAATTTTATACACAGGATATACTATACTCCACTGTTACTCAAAAAAATGAAACTGTATAGAGATGATAGGTGCCCTCGCTGTGAATGTATTAAAGCAGACTTTTCACATTTGAGTTGGAGCTGCCCTGATATTAAATCTTTCTGGCAAAGAATACATGCAAAGATTGAGGCTCAACTGGGGTTTCAAATTCCCTTCTCTGCCAAGGTATTAATTCTGAACGAATTACAAAATGTGCGCAGGGGTGGGATATCTAAGAAACAAAAAATTATTATTTGTAGAATGTCTCTTACGGCTAAAGTCTTGTTGGCGAGAAACTGGATGAAGGCGCACACACCGACATTTAAACAATGGGAGGACCTGACACAGAAGATAAAGACGTATGAAAAAATATATTTTGGAAACCGAAATCAGTTAGCACAATGGGAGGAGTTATGGGGAACAATGGAATGAATTTTTTCTCCCTTCCCTTCCCTTTTTTTTTTTTTTTTTTTTTTTTTTTTTTCCCCAGGCAGAGGGCGGGGGGCGGTCTGGGGGGCTGGGTAGGGGGAAACAATAAAGGTGTTAGAGGTAATGAAGGCTACACAGACAGCGGAACAATTTTACATTATGTTCCAGAGGTAATTCTGACTTGCTCTGGTAAAAGTGGGATAAAACCGCATTAGTACTCCCACTTCAAATTATCGAATGTACTCCGGAGTTTATCCCCCCATGTTTAAGAGATCAATTTATTACGAGGGACTACTAAATGACGTCTTACATAAGGATGTTGTCTGGTCGCTCGCGCTGTTTGTACACTACGATTTTCCCCCGGGGAATGGGAAGGGGGGGGCGGGGGTTTTGGGGGGGGGGGGACATAAAAGGTGGATGGGCAATGAAGGCTTTAAGGATAGAGGAGCAACCTCATATTATGGCTCTAGAGGTATTCATAATATTATGAGATATCAGGGGAGTACATTAATCATAAAATCTTAGTATACACTAGTGTGTCTACTTCTCAACTTTAAAAGAAAGCAAACCAAATTTCATTGTTAATTAAACGCTATCCCATATAATGAGGTTGCTCCAAACTGTCTCAACAACTGCTGTGTATAGGTTTATACAGGAAATTTTCAACACAACTGTGATGATTGTTACCCATCATTCTATAATTGGTTTTGGTCTTTATGTGTGTAAGGAAAAAAAAAAGGGAAGGGGGAAAGAGAGGGAGGAGAGAGGAAGAAAAGGGAGAGAAGGAGGGGAAGGAAAGGGGAGGGAAAGGGGAAGGAAGAGGAAGGAGAAAGAGAAAAAAAAAAAAAGAGAATCTATTTGCCCATCTCTAGTCAGGAGCCTTGTATTCTGCAAGAGATGGTAACCATGTTGGAACTTTAACTTGTGTACCTGTTTATTCTGATTTTGTATTTGTACTTCGTTCCCTGCTGTCTGTTTTGGAAAAAAATAAATTTAAATTAATGGTAAAAAAAAAAAAAAAAAAAGAAGGGGAAAAAAAAAAAAAATCAGCAGAAAATACCAAAAAGAGGAAATGATAACCAAGGCTTCAATAAAGATACAATAAATGCTAATTTTAATAACAACAATAAAATGTATATGAAAAACAAATGCATATCAGGAAGGGATACATGAAGCACTCCAGGCAATAGGTCCAAACAAAATGTAAGGAGGTAATACAAAATAGTGAGGGCACGTGGGAGTATAAGGGGCCCAACACTGGAATAAATGAACCACAGTCTACAAAAAAAATAATAAGTAGCAAAGTGGTAATAGTATAGAAGATGTAAATGGCTTACACAAAATACAGGCGGTCCCCTACTTAAGAACACTCGACTTGCGTACGACCCCTAGTTACAAACGGATCTCTGGATATTGGTAATTTATTGTACTTTAGTCCTAGGCTACAATAAACAGCTATAACAGTTATCACAGGTGTCTGTAATGAGGCTTTAGTGCTAATCCTGGTTCTTATGACAATCCAACATTTTTAAAATCCAATTGTCACAGAGACCAAAAAAGTTCTAGCTGGGATTACAATAATAAAATATACAGTTCTGACTTGCATACAAATTCAACTTAAGAACAAACCTACAGACCCTATCTTGTATGTAACCTGGGGACTGCCTGTATATCATAAAAGCAAAAACACGACCAGTGATAAAGAAATGAACACCAATAGGCTGAACATGAGGCAAATCTGACCGGAGGGAGGACATACTATTACCTGGCGTGCACCCCTTCATGTATCCCTTCCTGATGCGCCTTTGTTTTTATATACATTTTATTGTTGCTAATAAACAGTACTTATTGTATCTTTATTGAAGCCTTGTACCTCCTATTAGTTGAGATAATTTAGGAGGAAAATGCTCAAACTCTGTATTTTTGGGCACACACCCCTTTTAACATAAGTCTCCAAAAACTTTGAGGAATGTGATGTATATTACAACCGAATTCCTTTGTGAACAGATTGATAAATACCCGATTGTGTTTTATTCTCTTCAGACTATTTATCATATTTGTCAGCTACTGATTGACGTGATTCTATTTTACTGGTTTCTCAGGTTTATGACATCATGTTGCGAGATGAACACTTCTATCCCTCGTTCCGCCAAAATGCTCTGTACATACGGATGCTCGCCGAGCTGGACATGCTGAAAGAGCCGAGCTTCAAGGGATCTGATGATGGAGATGGAGGTGGCTGCGCTATTTATAGCTGCTCTTGTGTTATGGTCTCTGTGTAGAATAACAAACCTGCCTCAGATTTATCCTTCCATTATTTATAGCCGCATTTATTATTCATAGCTCCATTAATGTTGTTGTATTGATCATCACGCATAATCTTCCAGTAAGTCTCAGGTCCTGAACTAGTAAAAGTCTTGCACTGATAAGTAGCTAAAACTTCAATTTTTAAGTTGTCTCACAAGGCTTCTTGAAAGTCGGGTATTGACTAATATGAGGCTGTTTGTAGCTAGGGGCACACTGTCCCTTTTTTCTGATCCAGGAAAACTTATCTGCATGTTCTGTCCCAGAATGACCCACTTTGTATATTTTGTAGAAGTAATAACAGAGGACACACAACCAGGAGTTTTACGGAAAGATCCTTCAGCATTCATGGGTGGTACATGCAGAGGTGGCAATGACATTTTTTCCAGAAGTGGAATAATACTCCTCCTAAGAAGATTTTTGAGGAGAATTTTTTAGCATGACATTTTTTCAGTACGGTAGCTTGTATAGTGTTAATAGATGGATATTTATGCTAGATCATTCTATGCCTAAATATCTAATTTAGGCAATTCTAGTAATCTTACATCATGCATTAAATAAGGGGTGCTCAATCTTTTTACACCTCCACAGCAAATCAGACCATGACTGACGCAACCCACCTCCCCCCCCTGCAGACCAGGCTATGGCTCATGCCGCTCACCTCCTCCCCTAGACCAGGCTATGGCTGATGCCGCTCACCTCCTCCCCTAGACCAGGCTATGGCTGATGCCGCTCACCTCCTCCCCTAGACCAGGCTATGGCTGATGCCGCTCACCTCCTCCCCTAGACCAGGCTATGGCTGATGCCGCTCACCCCCCCTCCCTCCCAGACCAGGCTATGGCTGATGCCGTACACCTTCTCCCCCAGACCAGGCTATGGCTGATGCCGCTCACCTCCTCCCCTAGACCAGGCTATGGCTGATGCCGCTCACCCCCCCTCCCTCCCAGACCAGGCTATGGCTGATGCCGCTCACCTCCTCCCCCAGACCAGGCTATGGCTGATGCCGCTCACCTCCTCCCCCAGACCAGGCTATGGCTGATGCCGTACACCTCCTCCCCCAGACCAGGCTATGGCTGATGCCGCTCACATCCTCCCCCAGACCAGGCTATGGCTGATGCCGCTCACCTCCTCCCCCAGACCAGGCTATGGCTGATGCCGCTCTCCTCCCCTCCCCTAGACCAGGCTATGGCTGATGCCGCTCACCTCCTCCCCTAGACCAGGCTATGGCTGATGCCGCTCACCTCCTCCCCTAGACCAGGCTATGGCTGATGCCGCTCACCTCCTCCCCTAGACCAGGCTATGGCTGATGCCGCTCACCTCCTCCCCCAGACCAGGCTATGGCTGATGCCGCTCACCTCCTCCCCCAGACCAGACTATGGCTGATGCCGCTCACCTCCTCCCCCAGACCAGGCTATGACTGATGCCGCGCACCTCCTCCCCCAGACCAGGCTATTGCTGATGCCGCTCACCTCCTCCCCCAGACCAGGCTATGGCTGATGCCGCTCACCTCCTCCCCTAGACCAGGCTATGGCTGATGCCGCTCACCTCCTCCCCTAGACCAGGCTATGGCTGATGCCGCTCACCTCCTCCCCCAGACCAGGCTATGGCTGATGCCGCTCTCCTCCTCCCCCAGACCAGGCTATTGCTGATGCCGCTCACCTCCTCCCCCAGACCAGGCTATTGCTGATGCCGCTCACCTCCTCCCCCAGACCAGGCTATGGCTGATGCCGCTCACCTCCTCCCCCAGACCAGGCTATGGCTGATGCCGCTCACCTCCTCCCCCAGACCAGGCTATGGCTGATGCCGCTCACCTCCTCCCCCAGACCAGGCTATGGCTGATGCCGCTCTCCTCCCCCAGACCAGGCTATGGCTGATGCCGCTCTCCTCCCCCAGACCAGGCTATGGCTGATGCCGCTCTCCTCCTCCCCCAGACCAGGCTATGGCTGATGCCGCTCACCTCCTCCCCCAGACCAGGCTATGGCTGATGCCGCTCTCCTCCCCTCCCAGGCTATGGCTGATGCCGCTCACCTCCTCCCCCAGACCAGGCTATGGCTGATACCGCTCACCTCCTCCCCCCCCCCCGCAGACCAGGCTATGGCTGATGCCGCTCTCCTCCTCCCCCAGACCAGGCTATGGCTGATGCCGCTCACCTCCTCCCCTAGACCAGGCTATGGCTGATGCCGCTCTCCTCTCCTCCCCTCCCCTAGACCAGGCTATGGCTGATGCCGCTCTCCTCCTCCCCCAGACCAGGCTATGGCTGATGCCGCTCTCCTCCTCCCCCAGACCAGGCTATGGCTGATGCCGCTCACCTCCTCCCCCAGACCAGGCTATGGCTGATGCCGCTCTCCTCCTCCCCCAGACCAGGCTATGGCTGATGCCGCTCACCTCCTCCCCCAGACCAGGCTATGGCTGATGCCGCTCTCCTCCCCTCCCAGGCTATGGCTGATGCCGCTCACCTCCTCCCCCAGACCAGGCTATGGCTGATGCCGCTCTCCTCCCCTCCCAGGCTATGGCTGATGCCGCTCACCTCCTCCCCTAGACCAGGCTATGGCTGATGCCGCTCACCTCCTCCCCTAGACCAGCCTATGGCTCATGCCGCTCACCTCCTCCCCTAGACCAGGCTATGGCTGATGCCGCTCACCTCCTCCCCCCCCGCAGACCAGGCTATGGCTGATGCCGCTCTCCTCCTCCCCCAGACCAGGCTATGGCTGATGCCGCTCACCTCCTCCCCCAGACCAGGCTATGGCTGATGCCGCTCACCTCCTCCCCCCCCCCCCCGCAGACCAGGCTATGGCTGATGCCGCTCACCTCCTCCCCCAGACCAGGCTATGGCTGATGCCGCTCACCTCCTCCCCTAGACCAGGCTATGGCTGATGCCGCTCACCTCCTCCCCCAGACCAGGCTATGGCTGATGCCGCTCACCTCCTCCCCCAGACCAGGCTATGGCTGATGCCGCTCACCTCCTCCCCCAGACCAGGCTATGGCTGATGCCGCTCACCTCCCCCCCCCCCCGCAGACCAGGCTATGGCTGATGCCGCTCACCTCCTCCCCCCCCCGCAGACCAGGCTATGGCTGATGCCGCTCACCTCCTCCCCCAGACCAGGCTATGGCTGATGCCGCTCACCTCCTCCCCCAGACCAGGCTATGGCTGATGCCGCTCACCTCCTCCCCCCCCCGCAGACCAGGCTATGGCTGATGCCGCTCACCTCCTCCCCCAGACCAGGCTATGGCTGATGCCGCTCACCTCCTCCCCCAGACCAGGCTATGGCTGATGCCGCTCTCCTCCTCCCCCAGACCAGGCTATGGCTGATGCCGCTCACCTCCTCCCCTAGACCAGGCTATGGCTGATGCCGCTCACCTCCTCCCCCAGACCAGGCTATGACTGATGCTGCTCTCCTCCTCCCCCAGACCAGGCTATGGCTGATGCCGCTCACCTCCTCCCCCAGACCAGGCTATGGCTGATGCCGCTCACCTCCTCCCCCAGACCAGGCTATGACTGATGCTGCTCTCCTCCTCCCCCAGACCAGGCTATGGCTGATGCCGCTCACCTCCTCCCCCAGACCAGGCTATGGCTGATGCCGCTCACCTCCTCCCCCAGACCAGGCTATGGCTCATGCCGCTCACCTCCTCCCCTAGACCAGGCTATGGCTGATGCCGCTCACCTCCTTCCCCCCCCCCCCCGCAGACCAGGCTATGGCTGATGCCGCTCACCTCCTCCCCCAGACCAGGCTATGGCTGATGCCGCTCACCTCCTCCCCTAGACCAGGCTATGGCTGATGCCGCTCACCTCCTCCCCTAGACCAGGCTATGGCTGATGCCGCTCACCTCCTCCCCTAGACCAGGCTATGGCTGATGCCGCTCTCCTCCCCGACCAGGCTATGGCTGATGCCGCTCACCTCCTCCCCTAGACCAGGCTATGGCTGATGCCGCTCACCTCCTCCCCTAGACCAGGCTATGGCTGATGCCGCCCTCCTCCCCTAGACCAGGCTATGGCTGATGCCGCTCTCCTCCCCTAGACCAGGCTATGGCTGATGCCGCTCTCCTCCCCTAGACCAGGCTATGGCTGATGCCGCTCACCTCCTCCCCTAGACCAGGCTATGGCTGATGCCGCTCACCTCCTCCCCTAGACCAGGCTATGGCTGATGCCGCTCTCCTCCCCTAGACCAGGCTATGGCTGATGCCGCTCTCCTCCCCTAGACCAGGCTATGGCTGATGCCGCTCTCCTCCCCTCCCAGGCTATGGCTGATGCCGTTCAGCTCCTCCCCTAGACCAGGCTATGGCTGATGCCGCTCTCCTCCCCTCCCAGGCTATGGCTGATGCCGCTCTCCTCCCCTCCCAGACCAGGCTATTTCTGTCAGATTCACACCGTCACTGGGCTTTCCGGTACACTTCAAAAGCGTAATGAAACTGAAAATGTAAATTGAACACAGGTGTGAACTTCACCTTACTTAATTAACAAATACAGAAGAAATTTATTTTTCTGTCTTTTATATCCCAGACAGCAGTAAACTTGTTAGATAAAAGATATCAGATTTATTTTATGAATCCTTTATCTTACGATCACCTTCTCGCAGCATTTTCTGGTATATGGATCTATTAATTCAAGAATACCTACCTGCCCCGGCGTCAATTGATTCATTCAAAGGTTATATGTTTATCTGCCATTTATTCTCCAATTTTGTGATATTCTCTCTAAGATTTAGTGACTGAGCACAGTGCTTCATCATTCCTCTATGGGATGGCACATTCCTTGTGTTGTACTGCCCTCTAGTGGCCAATATCTAGATATATACATTTTTAGATGCTAAATCCCTTAATGATGAGGCATGTAAAGGTTGTAGTGACCAGGCATATTTGCAAATTTGGAGGGGGGAGGGGGCACATGGGGTTTCTTAAAAATGTAAGGATTTTCTAAGATTGTTAATTATATTTCAGGTTAAAGTTATGTAAAGTCGAGGAAAGTCTATAGTCCTTTTTTATAGTCCATTTGCTAGGATCCTTTGGTCCTTATATTTTAGCTAAAATAACTGGTGAGTGCTAATATTCTGAGGGTGTGCCATCAGTTTGAAAGTCTAGGTCGAATCCCTTAAAGGGAAACTGTCTACAGTGACCATACAGAGTTGAGTAGCAGTCCTGGAGAGCTGTCTAACCATTCCTTTGTGTGTGCCGTCTGTAATGTCAGCACTGTAAAAAAAAAAAAAAAAAAAAAAAAAAAAAAATATGTATTTATATTCCAGGATTGAAGCAGGACTTTGAGCACACTGCTGTGTGTGTTCTCTTCAATGTACTGCAGCACTGCCTCTCTTCACTGAGTTACTGCTGTAGTATTTAAACAGAAGCTGCTACAAGGGGGAGATTTAACACATGAGTGCACCAAAGTGCTTGAAGTCCAGCTACAATTCAGCTGCTACTAACAATACACACTAAGGTGTGGTTGCACAGCTCTTCAAGAACAATGTGTAACTCTTTCTGAAACTTTAGATGGACAAAATGTCTTACTTTTATTTCCTTTAGATTGCTGAAAGTATAAAGCATTTAGTCTTTTGTTCATAGTATACAACCTCATCATCAAAGTAATAAATTTAACTGCTGGAATGCGAAGAGAAAGCAACCAAAACATAGCATTTTCTGGTGTTCTCCTCAATACCGAAATATCTTGGATACTTAAAGTGTTAAAGGACAGTTACCACCAGGATCAAGGATAGTAAACCAAGCACACGTACATGCTGGTGTGTGCCCCCTCTGCAAGGATCCACTCTTCTTTTAGATTCCCTTGTTTTTACAAACAAAAATGAGCCTGAGTGGCTTTGGGCCCTATAGCTGTTACTTGAGCCCGGAGCCCCTCGGGTCCATTTGCATAATTTTTTATCTTTTTTTTTTTTGTAAAAACAAGGGCATAAGAAGCTAAAAGAGGAGTGGATCCTTCCAGAGGGGGCGCACACCAGCATGTTAGTGTGCTTGGTTTACAATCCCTGATCTTGGTGGTAGATGTCCTATATATACAGTAATCCTCTAGCATACAATGAGCATTGTTGTTACATGATATGATCTACGTAGTCTCATTACTGTCAATGACTGTGTTGCAGGTGCACGTGCATCTTTATAGTGATGTTTATGTTGGAGACCTATAGGGGATTACACTTTGTGTGGTTGGGTGTGTGCTGTAAATTCTTCTATTTTTAATGTTTTAGTTTATGGGATTTTTAGTCTTTGTTGTAATGACCATTGATTAACCCTCTGCGATCTAAAACTTTTTTCCCCTTTTCCCATAGAGTCCTTTAATGGATCACCTACGGGCAGCATTAATTTGGTATGTAATTCTTACGTTATTTTTTTTTCCCAGTAATCTATTTTAGCATAACCCTGTTCTGATGCCAGGTCCAGGATTTATGTTTGCTCACCCGTTAGGGGTGCTGTCACACTGCGTTCTTGGTCCATTTTTAAACGGACTGAAATCGCATGCGTTTGGCTGGTTTAAATCCGTATCACAGCTGCCTACACTTCTAGAATTTAATATAAACTGATTAAAACCAGCCAAACGCATGGTAAACATACAAAAACACTCCAAGAACGCAATGCGTGACAGCGCCTTTAGACTAGAGACCAACACAATTCATTGTGTATGAATGGTAAAACACAAGACACATTAAAATGCTCAAAAATAAATGTATAACAATTTGTCACACTTGGAAGTAATTGATTATCTAGCCCTTATTTACACTAAAGTGAAAATCTATAGTTTGTTTTGGTGAAAATTATACCCCCCTCACCCCAAAAAAAATTGTGGTATAGCTTTAAAACTATGTACCCATTATTATTGAATCTATTATGGGGTAAAAACAGTTTTTGCTTGAAACCTGTGATAGTCCTCATAAATCTGCTTAAATGAGTGTTTCTAACCTTTTAAGACACAGATAACTGATGTACACTAAAGCTAAGTTCACACTTGCGGTTGGCAGGTGTTTCACATTCCGTTATTTAATAGCATTAAAAATTGGCACCGCAGTCTATGGCCCTGATACATCATTGTGTCTGCCACGGTTTTTGTCTAACTTTGCACTAAATAGAACGTCTTTGTGGCCTGCACGTGTATTTATGAAGTGTTGGCGCCAAGTCTCGGCTGCACTTTGTCCGTCACTTCTGAAATCTGTGCACCTAAAGGGGTGACTCTACACAATTTTGCTGGGTGTATGATGGAAAGTGCAGCTCAAAGAAATGGGTGCAACTGTGTCCACACTTTCCATAGCAGTGCAGATTGCGCCAGATAATATCTGTAATAAATCTGTCTCCTCCAACTAAGGAATTGGACCCCAGATAGTACCTTATACTGCTGCCTCAATGTCTATAATGAGGCCCATGTACGTTGCAGCTTTGGTCCAAAAACTACTTTAAAATCCCCATGTCTTGTTTCGTTTGACCAGTCAAGGAGGTGGGGGGCACTCGGATGTAGTAAAGCTCCCTGGATCTTCACGGCCACATCCCTTATGTGATGCGGTGCCCATCGTGGATGTGCAGGCTAGCGCCGAACAATTAGGCGCACCACATGGGAATTTCAACTTGAGTGTAGTGTGGATGGGGTGTGAAGTCCGGGCCAGAGCGGTTTTGAGGAGGCTTGAGAGCTCTCCCGTCTTCTTAACTGGATAACCCAAACAAAACATGGGGATTAAGTGTTTTTTTTTTTTAGACCACAACTACAACGTACATGAACCACATTAGAAACTTGGAGACACCTGTACAGTCCTCTATAAGGTCCTGTCTGGGGTTCTTTTAGTTGTCAGGGCTGACAGGTTCCCTTTAATATTTAGTTGCCCAATGGGGTTTAATCTGTAGAGGTATTTTTCTTTATTTCCCATGTCTGGATCTTGCATAATGAAATGGTAACAATTGCTTTAAGTCTTTTTATTAGTTTTTTTGTCTCTTTCTTTGAAATGCCGGTAAAGATTATTATTTTTCATTACCTTTATTCTTGCCTTAATGGTCTCTGATCTTCATTATTGCTTTACATGAATGAATCTGTTTTTTTTTTTTTACATTGTTTGTGTAAAACTGAGTAGAAAGCTGAAAATCCATCACTTGTGGCCTCCGGAGCCCCCGTGTACGAGGCGCTGTATTTTTAGTAGACCGATGTGTTGACCATAAGAAATTATATCCGTCACTCATGATGTCGTTAGCTGACCTCTCCGGTGAAGGAAAGTGTCCGCTTGCCCCTGTGAATGGCATTCTTGTGTTATTGATGATGAAAGGAGCGTTTCACTGAGTGAGAAGGAAGCATTGGTGTTGGTATGAGGTCCGGGAAACAATAGTGCGTATATGTAGGAATCTGTGATTCCTCTGGCTGTGTAATGTTTAGTGCTATTCTGGGACGCCCGTGCTTTTGCAGGTGTTTGAACACTAGCAGATTAGTTGTTTCTGGCCCGGCTCCATGTCTGGAGTAAATGCCTACTCAAATAATACAGCTCCCCTGTGTCACTCCGTTACAATAAACAGAACAGGCAATGAATTGGGGGGAAAGGTCATTCTGAAGGTCACGGAGTCCCACAATTTTCAGCACTGTAAAAGGGAAGAGGTGGCATAAAGTATTAGTTCTGTTATGGAAAAAAAAAAAAAATTTTTTTTTTTTTTTTTGAGTAATTCTATGATTCATAGATTGTATGTATGATAAAATGTCATTTTTCTCTAATTGTCATAATTTGTTGTTTTTTTAGTCTCTGGATGACTTGTCAAACGTCACCACTGAAGAGCTGGTACAAATTCACGCATTTATTTCCGACACTGGTGAGAGATTGTATTATTTTTCATATATTTTTTTTTTTTTGGTTTCTTTTTCACCTCCAGCATTCCTGTATTTAGTCTGTCTATTATTTGTCTCTTATGCGCACACATCTGTCATCCTTTCACATTTCTTTTCACCAAGCTCTGGTTTTAGAAGACTACTTTTAGCTATAAATTTGACTTGACTAGTAAGATTTACTTCTTCATAACCGCAAACAGAAATATAAGAATAGATATACATCACCAATATTACATGGGACATGACTCCGCCAATCCAACAGATGCAATTTTCCATATACATATGTAACATGGTAATTAAATTTGCATTATTTTTAATCCAAAGCTCAAATACCAACATTAAAATCAAAAATACATCGATAAGAGATATGTGGTCATTTTCAGAGCCTTCACGTTTTCTTAAGTTTAACAAATACTTATTCATGTATAGCCTGAGTATAGTGGTGTAGCAGATCTCCAAAATTTCCATTTATTATTTCTCTTTACCTTAATCTACAGGAGGTTATTTAATTCTCCACCCACCTAGTCTTGATCAAATATTTTATTTTTGATACTGTAGTATTGCAGTATATGGACAGAGAGATCAGATCCCATAGGGTTAAACTACCCTAAGGGGTTAACATATACAGTATAATTTTTTTTTCTTAATGTAAATGTTTAAATCACCCCCTACCCTAGAACTCATATTATAAATAAAACATGAACATGTTGGTTTTTGCTGTGTCCCAAAAATCCCAATCTATCGAATATAAAAATGGTTATAGCTGGCGGTGAACCCTGAAACGGTATATATTGCCCATATCTCCATTTATTCACCATTTTTTTTAATTTATTTTTATTTTATTTATTTTTTATAAAGCAGTCAAAAGGAAAGAGTCCATAAAATGGTAGGTCTTTATCAAGAGTGCAGTTGTATTCCTAAATTTACTCTAAATCACATAAAATATGCAGTCACAATTTATAATTTGAGACTCTGGCCATCATTTTTTAAAAACTGCTCCGGAATAAGCTACCAGAAGTCGCTGTAGGAGTCTGTTCAGCAATCGCTAGAAAATCACTGTGCAAGCGATTTTGTTAAACTTTGTAATATACTTTATCATGTAAAGTAGCTTTTCGGTGTTGTTTTCTGCTCTTTCTCCTATAGTGAGCAGTTTGATAGACTTCTTAGGTCCATCTGCTTCAGACAGATAAGGAGGCTAATTATTAATTCTTTCCATATATAAAGCATTTTCCCCTTGATGATTCAGCTCTCTGCAGATATTAGATTATCCAGGGACTGTCTGTAACAAGTTAACTCATTAGACATTTTATCAGGCTCCTTTATCTCTCAGCTATCAGTGGATACAGGACAGAAAGATGATTTGCACAAACTGATTAAGGAAGAAAAAGGGAGGAAAAGGAGGAGACAAGGGCAGAGTTCTCTAAGAAATTATATTACACAGCTTTTTATTATCAATGCGCTATTCACCTGCAATTTTGGCGATTGTTTAGTTATCCTTTAAGGGTAAGATGCCCACAGTTTATTCATTGTCTACATTACCCTTATATTCTCAAGGGGTTTGTAATTGAAACCTGGTTTTTGGGTCATACTATGTGAGAATCTTAGGGAGGGACTACATTTGATAGATAATGTGCTAAACCTATAAATCCATACTATACGAGTGTATATACATGATATATAATATATATATTATGTTATTTATGGCAAATACAAGATTTCCATTGCTGTTTTTTACATCACTAGTCAACATTTGGGTCTGAGACCAGGGCAGAAGACACTTTGGGCACATATTTTTACACCATCTCATGACAGCCCCCCTCTGAATACATATACAGGTTCTGCTGGTCAGTATCTTAAGTGCACTTAGTCTCAGTACATTATCATTACTTGACAGTGCTAAATGTTTTCCTGGCCCATAAATCTTTTAATAGGCGAGTCAAATACCATAAGAAAGATGACACCGGCAGCTTGATATGAAGTATGTGTTCACTGTCTGAGCGGATGAAAAGCCAACACATTCTTGAAACGCTTGAAACTTTTCTTACTTTATCTAACACTTCAAAAAAAAAAAAAAAGTTCTCAATGCCAGTTTCATCTCCTAAAGCGGATAATCTGCTATATATTTATATGAAATGGTTTAGTAACGTCCAACAATTTATTTTACAATGAAATATGACACAGCATTCACATAGGCTTTATGAATATTTCTGTACTTGATTTTTGAAACCACCCCAGTTAAGGATTGGCCACTAATACATAACTTTACTAGGGTCGGTATAAGACTCTAAAGCTGGTGGGGGGCCATGGGGAGTTGGACTCGGGACTTCCTGTGACGTCATCTATCTTGCTGGCTTCCTGCAGCTGAAGGCCACTGTGCAGTTATTGTCTACACGCCCCTCTGTGATCACCATTCTCATGTCATTGGTTGGAGGGGCGTGTCAAGCGTCTCGGGCCCTGTTGTTGGTTGGTCGTGTTACCCATAGTTCCTGGTGGTTACGCAGAAGACTTATCTAGATAAGTATAATACGGGTGACCATATTAGGGACTTGTACTTACACTGGTAAAGTTTTGTATTAGTGGCTATCCCCTTTAAGTGGACCTCTGTCCTATGTATTTAACCACTTACTGCTCACATTGCTGACTAACTAGATCTAACTAGCAACAAACCATCATGAACAGGCCCGATACAAGGAATTAATCCCAGTATACACCTAATATAAAGATCGTGATTGACTATCCGGTCACCATCCTCCGGCATTTTTAGCTTCAGTAAATGAATTTCTTTTCAGGACAAGAACAGCATCAAATTCTTATCAATAGAGGCCAATAAGCTTAGATATTTGACACTGCCAGACCCTTTTAATATATAATATTACCTTTAGATTTTCTCCTTATTGGGGTGACCCACATCATGTCCACGTTCCCTCTGTATACTACGGGTAGACTTCATGTATTGTAAAGCATAGGAGCGCAGGATTGTCTGATTTTGTTTTCTGTTCATTCCACCTGCCATTTCACGCTCTTTCTTCTATCCCTTTTTGTATGTGCATTTGTCCCTGTATATTGTAACCTACCAGTTCATGTTGACTGTGACCCATATGCTGTGGCAGGAGTTTGTAATGAACATGGGAAAACCTATGCACTGTATGCCATCACTGTCCAGCGACGAGGCCTGGATGGCATTGAAGAAATATGGAAAACATATCGACGTTACAGTGACTTCCATGATTTCCACATGCGGATCACTGAGCAGGTATGGACCAGGCTCTTATATGGTGGATATAGGAAGACCCTGCACATCCTTGTCAAAACAGGACTGTACCCCAGTTAGTCAGTTATGAAATATACAAGCCATATGGATATACATATCAGGCATGTAAATGGATATGAAAGAGTAACTAAGCTTTTGAAGCAAATGAATAGAGCAGGTGATAATGGTATGTGTTTTTTTTTTTTTGCTCTTTTTCTTGTAGTGAGCAGTGTATCTGAAAGCCTTCTGAGGTCTGTCCACTTTAGACAGATAAGGAGGCTAATGATTAACTCTTTCCATACCTATAACATATGTACTCTAATGATTCAGCTTCTCTGAAAATAGTTATTACACACTTTATGAGGCTGTTTTATCTCTCAGCTGTCAGAACAGAAAGCTGATTTAAACAAACTGCTTAAGGAAGAAAGGCAGAGGGACACAGGAACATGTTTCTTATATTACAAAGTATTACTATTACTTATTAATATTACTGTTCTCATCTGCACTGTTCATTTGTACATTTTTGTATAAAGTTTAGTTACGCTTTAAGATCCCCTTGAAATCATGTTCTTTTGCTGGTTATAAAAAACAATTACTTAATGCTTAACAAGGGAGCAAGGGTATTCGATAGTATTCAAGTGTGTATGTACATGTATCCCAACAAGCATGCAGTCCAGAATGGAAACATGGCTTATAGGAAATAAAAATCCATGATGATAAACCAGAGACACTTAGTCATGGATCAGGCACCGTGACTGTGATAATCTTCTTATATGTTATCCTTGGCCTGCTTCCTTTTAAAACCAACTTTAAAATTATGCTAATTTGCATGAAGGGCTCTGTGGAGCCCCTCCAAGCTCTGGCTTCACAAGCTGTTACACTGTCCATCTACCCCCTGCTCCCTCAGCACTTTGCCCAGTCTCTCTCTCTGCTTGGTTTGATCTTGCACAGTGGGAGGGGTAGGTGCTCCTGCATTGTCCTCTGGTTGTTACCATTGGGGATCGTTGTGGATTTGCTGTAGATTTCACCCTGCTACATTGAAAGACGTTTAGGACCTTCTACAGAAGTCTTCATCAATATTAGATGTATTAATAAATTCTCCACATGCCTTGGCCGATATTGTGCTGAGGATTTTCCCTGGATGCATTCCTGTTCCAACCATTCCCTTTCCCATCTACCATAAAACAGAGGTGGTGGTAAACCTTTGGTGGAGTTACTAGAGTGCAGCATGAATATCCTAGATCTGTAGTGATCGCTGATCAGTTGTTTTTTTTTTTGTTTTGTTTTATTATTCTTTTTCACTGTCTTGTGTGTTAGGCAGGAAAGTATCCCGCAGCTCGGCAGTGAAGTTCAATCCTATTTATTTTGTAACCAGATCATTTCGGCACTAAAGCTGAGAAGCGCAACTGAATGGCTGGGGAACAGTGGCTCAAATCATTTTGTTGTATTGGTCACAGGGCTTAGAAAGTTAAAAACTGAGCTTGGGAATCGAGTGTCTAGGCTTTGGCCAACAGATTATGGGTCTGTGGGGTCTGAGCTGTGACAGCTGTAGGCATTGCTTTGTGCCACCAGAAATATGCCTTTTATTGGCTCCCATATATTGTTATACAAACTTGTAAACCGAGATAAGGAGTTGCCGTGATGGACTGACTCTCCACCACCGGATCATGTATTTTGTAGTGTGTTAATAGCTTAACTCACATTAACCACTATGGGAAATGACTTGTCCCTGTCTCAAATACCACGTGGAAGAGGCATTTTATTCTCTATTCCATGCACTAAGCTGGTCGGTTTAATTTCGGTGCTGGAAAAGTGGCAAATCTTAAGAAACGTGTTCTGAACCTAAAGTGACCTCTCCAGATCCGTAGTTAAAGTAGATGAGGCAATGTGAATGCAGATCCTACTTCCAGCTGTCCATAAACCCCTGATCTCTCGGCTTAGTTACTTTTCCCACCCACTGAATCCAGTACTCGTTTAACAATGTATAAAATCAGCCTAACACTTTATCTCCATTACCTTGTAACCCAGCACGTGGAATATTTTACCTGTTGTCATTGGTTTCAAGGCTATGAATAGTACAGTGGCGTTACGTTATTATCACATCTGCGACCGGGCTTGGTCAGGAACCTGTGCCATAGATTTTATGAAACATCTCAGAGGAAATAGCGGAGCAAGAAACAACCGGGGGCAGCAAATGGTTGTAGAGGGTCATGATTAATGCAAATTTGATTATTTTTTTTTTAACCGTCTGTTCAGAGACACATCGCAAGCACTGGAGTGGGGCTCTGCCCGATCACACATGCATCATTATGTACATGCAAAACACTGGGTGTTTATTGCCAATCGCATGTGTTTCAATTGAAAACACACATGCGATCAGGCTGAGCCCCGCCCCTGGGCGCTTACATTGTGTTTCTATGTGACAGTAAGCTTAAAGGAAATCTACCATTTGTTTTCAAGCATTATGAACCAAACATACCTTGAGAATGCTGTAGTTACACTGAGGCAGAAACATATCTTGTTTAGTCCCTGAGCTGAGAAAAAAACTATAATTAAATTATGATAATAAGGCTCTGTCGCTTCTGTGGCTGGGGCTCAGCGCTTCTCCTCTCGCTTTGCTCAATAGAATGATGTTATCACTGTGTTTTGCCTGACAGGCAGAAGTAATCAATCGCTGCACACACAATCCCCCCCTCCCTAGCTGCTGTGTATGAGTCATCCAGTTCAGGTTGATTAGTCCTGTCTGGACAGTTCAGGAATCTCCATGTAATGTGGCAGGTTGAATGCAATCCAGCTTTCCCAAGGTCCTGTATGTTATAAATCCTTTTTGGGAAAACCATTAAACCCCGGGATTAAACAATACAAGTTTCTGCATCAGTGTAGCTACAGCTACAGGTATGTCTGTTTCATAATTCATCAAATCAAACCAGTACTTTGCATCTTTCATTAGGTTCCCCTTAACTTTTTCTGACGCAGGGGGTATTTTCTTCTTGGCCCCATTGTTAACCAGCAGTCATTGTCATTTGTTTTTATACCCAATATGCTAATTATATCCTAATAATCTGCTGTCAGGTAGGAGGTGCTAGTCTGCCTGGTCCCACCCCTTATAGCTCATCTGACTAAAATATTTGGTGCTGAAACTAATATATGTGATTGCTTCGAAATGGCAGGGGGCTAGAGAAAAAAAAATAATTCATCTATCTGTTGCATTCAGTACTACAGGAGTGTATGAAATTGCAGAACACAGCGCTCGGCTATCTCTGTCATGCTTATAACAATGAATGGGAATGTCAAACATCACCAAGAGCTATGCTACGCAACTCCTGGCACTCCCATTGTATTGGATGGGACAGGAAGCATGCGCAACCTGCCGCCCCCTCAGTTAGTGAGAACCGGATCCCCACCAGATTGTTTTATGAACATGAATTCCTAAAATATAACTCCCTTCCATCCTTGAATTGTATATAAACTAAGAGAATCCGTGATCCAGAACAAAAAAAAGAACAAAAACAAAAAATAGTTTCCTTTTTTATATCTTTATATTAAAATTAAAAGTTTAGCAATGGAAGGCAACATCGCTTACGCATTTCAGGGCCAATTTGTTGGACTGAAACTCATAAGAATGTTCTGTATTGCTGAACTTTTGATGTATATTAATATGAAGAAATAATTAGAAATAAAAATACTGGACGCTGAGTTCTCATTGCCCATTTCTCAGTAGTGAATGACTACGTAGTCAAGACTTCCATGTATCTGGTTATTGGTGGCGAACTACACAATTAGTTTTATACATTCAGTAAGATGAGTACAACAGTAATGCATCACCTAAAGGAGTCAATGTCAGGTCTTGTCAACTGCCCCAGTCCACCTACCTTTATATTTGTCAATGTTTCCCTGGTGCCCATTTATCTGTCATTAAAGGGGTTAAAACTTGGCTGCTTTCTTCCCAAAACAATGCTGAGCATGCTTTGTGCTGGTATTGCAGCTCAGAAATAAATGAAATGAAGACGCATTACCATGCACTATCCAAGGGCCGGAGTGGAAGAAAGCAGAAATGTTTTTTTTTAACCACTTTATCAGCCGCTTTATGCTCATTAGACGGTCAGTCAGCAAGACCACATTCACAGAACGTTATTTCGGTGTGTTTTTTAAATTCCTTGTGTTTTTGTAGTTGTATAGCTGCTGTAGTAAGGTCCTTTCTCTTTTTTGGGTTGACATCTTTCAGTTTGAAAACCTCGGTGGGCTCCTAAAGCTGCCAGGCAAAAAGACTTTCAACAACATGGATAAAGAATTTTTAGAGAAGAGAAAAAACGATTTGAATGCGTACCTACAGGTAAGATGTTTGTGTTGATTTAGCATGTTGTACCTTTAATTTATCTTAATAATTTATGGTCACCTTCTGTGGGCCGATATTATCAGTGATTGGTATCTAGTATATTTGCAGTATCTGTCCATTTATAAGATTTTTTTTTTTTTTTTCTTGCTTTCCTTGTAGTTGTTACTAAGTTCTGAGTTGCTGAAGGCCTGTCCTGCGCTTGCTCCTTATGTATTTGACTTTCTTGAGAACAAAGCCTACAATAAAGGGAAAGGGGACTTTGCACGAAAGGTATGCACTATATAAAAAAAAAACAACTTGTGAGCTGTATTATTAATGCAGCGGTCCATCAGAACATGCATAGGGAAAAGGCTAGAGAGAAATTTTAAAGAGAATTTATCAACGGATCTGATTTTTCAAAGCTGTAGACATTGTTGGGTATTGGCCCTGGAGATCTGTGTAACCATACCTGTGTGTATGTTAGTAACAGCAGGACTCTGAAAACTGCATTTACATTGCAGGATTGTAGGTGAACCTGAAGCACTCCAGTCCACTGGTGTTTAAGATCTTAGAGCACAGCCCAGCCCCTCCCTCTGGTCTGAGTCACTGCTGTATCAGGCTTCAGTTTGTATATGACAGTAGTAACTCAGAGTGAGGGGCTGTGCAGCAACAGAGTGAAGAGATCTCGCACACCAGGACACTAGAGTGCTCCAAGTCCAGCAGTGATTGTGGAGACAACTGCTTATTATTGCAGCTTGGCCCAATTCACTTGAATGGGACTGAGGTGCACACAAACCACAGGACAAATGACAAGTCAACACGGGCCTGTGTTGCTCTACCACTGCTCATCCAAGCGACCCAATCTCTTAACCCAACAGAATAGTGGAGGCGCTGGATACGTTCCCTCATGTATCTAAATTGATCTCCCATCCTAAGAATCAATGATTCATTTTTAAAATTAAGACAACTCCTTTAACTATAATAAAGTTAAGCCACTTATAGATGTTGACTCGGATGTTCTTCCTAGATGGACACGTTTGTAAATCCGCTGCGCAATTCAATGAGGAATGTCTCCAATGCTGTGAAATCCCTACCTGACAGCTTAGCCGAGGGAATGAATAAGATGTCTGACAACATGGGCAAAATGTCAGAAAAAATTGGACAAGATATAAAGCAATCATTTTTTAAGGTCTGTACTCTCATTAATGACATTTTTATATAAATTTGTGCAAGAAAATCAGAAATTCCTGTTCAATAAATGACACCCTATGTTAGTTCATGACATATCCTTACACGTTACTGGATTTTATTACTGCTGTGAATCAGATTTGAGCCTTACATTTTACTTTCTATGGTGTGGCACTTAACCCATCATGGCTCATGATCTGTCCCTCTGTTTCTGTGTTCCTGCACAAGATGGGTAAAAAGACTGTCACTACCAAGATGGAGAGAGATTAAAAATTAATAAAAATCATCAAAATTACCAAATATATATTTATTGGTCTAAGAATGGGGTCAATACCACCAAGAGTAGACAGAGAAAAGTCAAAATTATTTAAGCATTTAGAGAACCTGTCATCAGGGAACCCTCCTACAAACCACACACAGTACTTGTTAGATGTCTTCCTACATGTTCCACTGATGCCTCTACCCATGGGATTGGAGCCAGCATTCTTCTAAAAATAAGACTTTTATTGATTCCTCTGTTCCAGTCATTGAGGCAGGGAGCTGCAGTATACAGTCAAGCTACCCCGCCTTTCTCACTGTGGCTGACACTGTTGATTTCTTCTCACTGCTCTCAGCCCCCACCTTTCTGAGGGAGTGATTTTTGATATTCCAGAGCCTGTACACAGATCCACTGTCCCTTGATCACCTGCTCCCCCACCGTCAGGAATTTCTTCAGCCATTAGCAGTGTCAGCGTCAGTAAGGAGGGGGAGGAGGTTAGCTTGACTGTACACTCCAGCTCCCTGCTTCCAATACTGGAACAGAGAAAATAATAACGCTGGCCCTAATCCCATGGATATAGGCATCAGTGGAACATGTGTAATACATCTGAAAGGTACTGTGTGTGGTTTGTAGAGAAGGGGGGTTCCTGGTGTGATAGGTTCGCTTTTAAGTTCTGATATTTCATTCATAATTGAGCTCTGTAAGGGGATAATCCTATAAAGTTAAATTCATTGGGGGCTGTAAGGAGTTATTGTTAGAAATTTTAACTCCTCCTCCTTATACATCTCGTAGTTTGTCTCCTCTCTGTATAAAAATATTTGTTGATGCACAACGATAAGTGCAAGACAAAGGTAAAAAACAGGAGAAAGAAGCATTTCTCTTTATTAAAAAATATGAAAGTTTCATTTTATTACGCACTCATCACTTCTGAAATATAAAGAAATTCTTTACAAGAATTTTGCTGCCGTCTTGTATCCTACTAAGCTACTAGCGCCTACTGTAGAGTATAAAGTACCTTTTCTAGAATTCCCTCTTTTATGTAAAATCTCGCCTGTTTACCTATAAAAAAGAATATTCTGCTCCACAGTTATGTGAAACATAAGAGTCTTATTTTGCCTGAGGGGAGTCAAGTTTATAGGCTGTGTCACTTATGACGCCCCTATCTTCAGCTCTAGTTTGTAGAATCAAGCTCATGCATAAAAGATATTAGTTTTTTATATTGGATAGCGTTTTGTCTACTTTGAGCCATTTTTGAAATTTATTTAATTATGTTTTTATATCGCTAAGGCTCCAATCCTCGTACCAAAGCCTGATTCAGATCCAGAACATTGCCGAGTGTCAGCTCAACTAGATGACAATGTGAGTATACATGTGTTGTCTAACTGTTGGGTTTGTTTCATATACAGTTCTATTCAGGTACTGGGAGTGCAGATTTATTTTAGGTCTCTGCTCTCTTTAATAATTCATTCTGGATGAAATTTGTGGATTTCTGGAAAATCTCATAGGATCCAGGACAGGTGCAAGTGAAAAAAAACCTAACTTACTTACCCCACTCAGACTCCTGGTTCCCTCCACTTTTTTGGTCATCTTTCCACACTCTTGCTTGGGGCTGGAAGTGTTGTGGTCATACGACCTGCTGCAGCCAATAAGAGGCCTTCCTTATCAGGCTGTTGATATCATCTGAGTTGCAGACAACAGAACTGTAGCTGGTAGCAGAAATCTGATTAAGTACCCCCTCCCCTTTTACACCTCTCCTCGTCCTCATCTGTATTTTCAAATGCCTGAAGAAGCCCTTTAAAGCTTTGGATAAAGATTTCAATATATTTGGGCATATGGTATGTCGGACACACAGGGGGAAATTTGAGTGGTGTTTCAAACGCCAGTCTTAAAATTTCCCCTTCGGAGCTACGGCGCCCGTACAGGCACAAGCTCTGCTAGTTCTCGCCTTATACCAGGTCTGATCTGTTTTTTTTTCTATGTTCTGCACCGGTGGCCGGGCGTTCATGCCCAGGCTTGACTTGCCCGCTCTGACACGCCCAACGTGGTGTGTGGGTCAGAGAAGCCAGGAAGCCGGTTGGGTAGGGAGAGATTTATGTGCCTTCTCTGCCAGGAAACTAGAGGAGAAGGTATTATTAGAGCTCAGCGGACCCAAATTTCCTTTTTGGGTTCGGAGTTCGAGTGCCACTACACAACCCAGGCATATTGCTGCCAATATGGCATATTAACCCCCTTAGAAACTATCCATGGCTTTGATTGGCCAGGAGTGTCCCCTTTGCCAATCACAGCCATGACTGGTAGCTGGGGGCTCTAATTTGTTGGATTGGCTGTTTGACTGCCAATCCGGCAATATACCTGTGTCGTGCAGGGTGCACCCAGACAGGAAATTCGGGTTTGCTCATCTCTGGGCATCAAGAATCTCCCTCAATGTTTTTGGAATTCTGCAATGGATAATTTTATCTAGAGGCGAGCTTTGTGTCTTTCTCAGTTACATGGGAAATAAATTGCTACCTATTAAGATTTGGCTCCACTTTATTTTGAGTCCTGTTCCTCATCTCTTATAGGGGTTGTCTGCCTAACCTTCTCTAACGCAGATTTTTTTTTTTTTTGTTTTAATTATTTCGTTGTTTTTGTTGTGAAGTGATAGATCAATGCACGTCTCACGCTGCATTCTATTATATGAAGATCTTCAGATGGTAACATCCTTCAATGTGGCTCAATATCCTTCAGTATTCAGACTTTTTCACACCTTTGTGCTCACACAAGTCTCCGCTGCTGTTAATGTATTTTTCTCAGAATAATTTAAAAAAAAAAAAAAAAACCTGCCTTCAAGGTTCTCCAATTTAGGATAGGAAATCTTTTTTTTTTTCTTTGACTTGAACTTCCAGCAGAAAGATTATTGGTAATTCTATGGGTATTGGTCATCGTCATAAATCTGCACCTGTCCTCTACAGTGAATTTTTATATGTCACATGAAAGCATTCCAGGGTGTCTTCATGAACGTCCATGTGTTACCATCACATTGATAAATGCCTGTGTATTAAAGTACTTGGGATCGTTCGTCATGGCTGTAAAATGATCAGGTGCTTCACTTGTTACTAGCAGATTTCTCATCTTCTTCCTGTCTTACATGTGCAGCGTTGGTACATGTTATGTAACAAAAATTGCAACTTGACCTTAGTAAAATATTGGTAAGTGATGAGTCACAAGCCCATTGTTCTAGCACATAAGTGAATAGGCGATGAGCTGCTATTGCTAAAATACCATTACCCGTGTTTCTCGGAAAATAAGACTGGCTCTAATTTTTTATTTTTTTTGCATTCCCAGAAATCCACATTCCTTTAACAAAATAAAGTCATCATAATTTATTCATGTCATCATCTTCTGGGACATCATTGTACCTCTTCCATTGTGAATTTATGGCCTTTAGAATGATTGGCCCCAATTTCTCATGAATAGAAATGGCAATTCCCTTACACGAGCCCCAACCTTCCATGTAGCTTCTTATAGCCCATTGCATGTCAGCTTCTTCTTCCCTGTTGCTCCCTACTCCTCCTTCTCCATGCTGTCTTCGGATGACAGACTTTCTCCATGCTTTCTTGCAAATAGCTATAACCTCTGTATTATGCCATCAAGTAATGCAGTTCTGCTGTCAATTCAAAGTGGCTAATCTCCCCTTACATTTTGCCCGAGGTTTGTCAGGAGTGCAATATGTGAAAATAACACTAAGCACTGTAACTTTAACAGTCTCCTGTTCTGTGTCACATAGAAAAACAATCCTTGTGCCATATCAAAGAGAGAGTCTTTATTAAATGATACCAGAACTTTGTTTATAGGTTTAGAAAAATAAGTCGATTGAAAGCTCAGTTTAGAAGATGTAGCCATACGAAGTTTGCCCCCCCTTTTGTAACTAGGGCTTATTTTTTGAGTAGAGCTTATATTGCAACCATAAACCAATAAGTCAGAAAAATCATGCTGCAGCTTACTTTCGGGTTACATGTTTCGTATCGAGGGAATACAGTATAGGTGTCGTATAGGGATTTGTTTTATCAAAAATGACATGGACAAAGATGGGGCTTTTTCTAGGGAATAAAGCTTTCTTTTACAATTGCTTTTAATAATAATCTTTATATAGCGCCATCATATACCTTTTCGAATCATTGGGGACATATACAAATACAATAATATATTGCATGTAACCCTTTAGTAATCCTGTGTGACGTTGACAATATAGGGGACAAGTATATGATTTGTCCTTTGTACATGTTTATACAACCTTATAGAAGTTTTCTTAGACTTCTGCGGTGTGGAAAACTATGAGTGTTAACACTTTACAGACCTTTTCACAGTCTCTAATTTACTGGTAAATTTTACACATAAAAACATGTTTCCCGTGTAATTTCTTTAGTTAAAGGGACAGCCATTGACAGCCGGTGTTAAATGTCTTAACTGAGACGTCACATCAGTCTTGTTGTGCTAGGTTGATGACAATATCCCTCTTCGGGTAATGCTTCTGCTCATGGATGAAGTCTTTGACCTGAAGGAAAGAAATCAATGGCTAAGAAGACAGATCACCAGCCTCCTCCAGCAGCTCATTAGAGCGACATATGGAGACACAATTAATAGGTAAACGCATCGGACATATTGTATGGGGGGGGGGGGACAATTCCTCATACAGAGGAGGATGGATGTTTTTATCATCAGTAGCCTTGAACTAACAGATGACCTCGTTTTCTTTTTCGGTCACCAGAAAAATAGTTGATCATGTGGAGTCCATGACGTCGCCTGATCAAGTAGCGGATTACGTCAAGCATTTCAGGTAAATGACTTGTGAAAGGATTTGGTGTTTGTGAGATAAGTGTCACTAGAATACATAATAGGCTGGAATCATTTTGACTAGGTTCCTCCTGTAGTTATGTGCGGGGACAGGGCGTCTTTTTCACTGGGAATACTGTAAATATTTTTGGAAACGGAGTCTTGGAGACTGTAAACTTCTCAAAACATTGCTTACAGAGACTCGTTTTGGCCTAACGGGATATTGGCAGAGACCGCTCCTCGCAGAGACAGAAGCATACGGATGCGGACAAGAGTTGCTGCAAAAACAAAGCTGCTGGAAATCATGCCAGGTGACGTAACATTGTACAGACACAATATCTGTAATGCATTTAAACTGAAGCTTAAAGATAATCTACCATCAAAATCCATTATGATAAACCAGCGGTGCTCACTCATAGATCCACACACTCTGACTATAGTAATCTTATATTTGTTATCCATGGCCTCCTTCCTTCTAAAATTAACTGCTGTATGCTAATGAGCCTGAATGGCTATGGGGGCGTTACCAGAGCCCCTCGTGCTGTAAATTGACAGGCTCTAACATTGTGAAGGAGCACTTACCCCTCCCAATGTGTGAGATTACATAAGGTAGAGGGAAGAGCGGAAGTGCTGAGGAACAAGGAGGGCCGGGAACAGCACTAGAAACACTCCTAAGAGTCCTTCTGGCTCATTAGCATAGTTGTATAAGTTGATTTTATAAGGAAGGAGGCAGTGGGTAACAAATATAAAAATACAGTGGCTGATTCAATGAGTAAGTGTTCCTGGATTATCACAATGGATTTTGATGGTAGATTTCCTTTAAAGGGTTTAAAATAAAATGGCCTTTATTTTTGAATGAAAGGAGAATTTTTCTTTAATGTACTTTTCATCCATAAATAATTGTATCTGTTTCCCATGTGCCTAGCCCAGTAAGTTGACTGAGGGAGCTCACTGCTGACTGAGGGGGCTGTGGGGGTGCATTGATCACTGATATTTGATGACCTATATTTCACAGGTAGTTAATGCATTGAGTGATCAGTGTCTGCCAGTGTTCTCTAAGAGACATTGACCAGTCACCACATAAAAGACACTTGCCTACCTGTGCTCTTTGCATTCCACATACAGAGGGAAGTGGCAGCCTGTGTTGCAGCTTTCTTTCATTGGCAAGCCCTCGCTCTGTATATAGGCACAGACTCCCATAAGCACCTCCCAAGTGCTATCAGACTCCCATATGCACATACTGGATTCCATAGCATGAACCCACAGTTGAAGGTGCGGAAGATGGAGCAGGTCCTGTTTCCACACATGTAATGTGATCAGTCTTTTTTGATTGTCATCAGTATATGAGAGGGAATGTTGTATGTGTATTATTTTTTTTTTTCTATATCGGCAGAATTATGAACAAAATATTGATCAAATGGCTCAACACGATCTTGGCAGGTTTAATTATATATATAATATTATAAAAGTTTTGGGATCCAGGTGCTTGCACAGAAAGAGATGGCAGTGAATGTTGCTCCCCTTACTTTCCGGTTCCCATTTGCTGGAACTCCATGTGCACCAGTGTATGAGCTAGCAGTCTGGCTAATGGCTCGGTTTTTGTACCATTTATCTTTCTGACTCCTTAGTAGTCCCAGAGACACACAACTGTGGTCAGTCCATGAATCCCTGACTGCGATGGATAGATTTCACAGACACGAACTCTGTGCCAATTACGGGCCTCCAAGCATTGTAGTGACAAATGGTGCAAGGAGTCCCTTCTACCCTGCAGAGCAGCGCTGAGCTGTTATCATGATTCCAGCAGGGAAGAAGGGACTCATTGCATCGTATATATTACTATAATACTTGGTGGCCCATTCTTGCTGTAATTCCCAGCTAGCAACGTGATCCAGGATTTACGGACTGACCGAGGTTGTGTGTCTCTGATCTCAACATGGATAAACCTTGAACAGTAGAAAAGGAGAATTTCTCCAGCTCCCTATTTCTGTGTTGCGATCCTTATGGACATTAGCGTTCTCCCTTCTGAGAGCTGCTCCTATAGTTTTTAAAGGAAATCAACCTTGTACAAAACATTAAAAAACCTACAAATACTCACCTCCGCTTTTCTTGTTCTTGATCCCGGCACTGTCTGCCGCTAAGCTTGACACGCCGGGATCACCTAGAAAAAAAACCTTAAAATTAGCAGCAGGGAGTGCAGGGACAAGATGTCCGATGCTCAGGGCTTCTAATTATAAACGCCCCTGCACCTCCCTCTCCCATGTTCGAAAAATTTGCGCCTCTCGCATGACGTCACCTCCTGGGAGAGGGAGATGCGTTTATAGTTAGCAGCATGGAGCATTGGACATCTGGTCCCCGTGCTCTCTGCTGCTAATTATACATTTGTTTTCTTGGTGATCCCGACGTGTCAAGACTAGCGGTGGACAGCGCTGGGATCAAGGTGAAGAGGAGCGGAGGTGAGTGTTTTTAGGTTTTTTTTATGCTTTGTACATGACATCTCTGACCAACCCTAAGAAGAGGGGATCTGACAAGTCCAGTATTTGACTGGGGGTCTTGGTAATGGAGATCAAATCAAGAACCAAACATATCACAAATATTTGATTTTGCGCATCTGGGTTCTTATCACTGCAGAATTACCTCATCGTAGTCTCAATTTCGATCTTTTCACAACTCAAAGATTTGCCGGTGAATGTTCTTTATTATATGTGTATATTATAATAACACCAGGTATTACCTTTTTTTCATCCTGCAGATGAACTGAAGCACATAATTGGGGCAGAAACAACTAGAAAGGGAATCCTTCGGGTCTTTGAAATGTTTCAGCACACGCAACTGAACAGGAGACTTGTATATGTATTTTTAGAAGGCTTTCTGGAAACCTTATTTTCTCAATGCAAATTCCATGAGCTTTTTAATAAACTGCACTCCAGGTCAGAACGAATGAGGAAATATAGACAGAGACAACAATCTTATCATGCACCTGCCTTACAGAAAAGGTGACCTGCAATTTGCACCCTAGAAACTCTGCAGTGTTTTATAATAGCGGTTTGGGCATAATTTACGGGGCTCAAAATTGGCTACTGATGTTTCCACACCAGTCATATCGTGTCATATAGATTCTCGATCCATCCATAAGCTGTGTGGCTCTATTCATCCTACCTGCTGTGCAACCATTCATTGTTTGGGATTGTATATGTCTCAACATTGGATCATTCGAATCACATTGAAGATAGAGGACCGGAGATGCTACCTTCTGGATACACACGTGATGGGAGCGTTCCAATGGTTGAATAAGTGCCAGATTGTATTTTTCTACATTAATATCAAGCACAAATACATAGTTATGCTGGAGGATACACAGGATTGAGCTGAAGCCGGAATTCATTCGGTGGTAGCAATGCGGAGCAGGAGTCGGAGGTTCGTCGGCTGTGAGATACATTCCCATAGGTCATATCGGTATCTGAGGACGTATTGGATCACCAGGAACTTTGATATCATCACAAGCGGTTTCTTAAGCTCCCGTGTCTCTATTACATAAGGGTGGGGGTTTTATTTATTTTTTTATTTTAGAATTTTTCTTTTTGTTTTCTTAATATGCAATCAGTCTTGATGGGTTTTTTGTTAGATTTTTCATCTTCATGTTATTATAATTGAATTTAATCCCTTCAAAGATGGCGATCACCTACGGAAATGTACATCATGGCTCCATTCCAAAAAAAAAAAAGATCAAGCTGTGTGACGCATTCGCTGAAAACATGTACCCAGTGCGGTGCGCATTTCTTGCATGTATAGTTATCCCGAATACTGGCATATACTCTCTCCCAGCAATGGATTGATGATGTGAGCACAATGGCGGTGCCAGTCTTATCTGTTTAGGTCACGATTGCACTTACTGTGTTATTTTGAAATTATATCTCTATGTTGAGATGAAAAATATCACACTTTTCTCTTGCTAAGCTGCTTACTTAAGAGACGAGCCACATGGTTTTGTAAATGTCATATCGAGGTCTGTAGTTCTCGGAAATGAAATGTTAACTTTTTTTTTTCCTTTTTTTTTTTATACAGTCTAGTTATGTATTCTTACTATTATGGTCAATTCATGTGTCCTCCAAGGACATTGCAGAAGTCTGCTCAGAACATCCTGGCTCCATCAGACCTGGCATGGAGTAGGGTTGGGATCTCCCGATCTCTCCCGGTTTATAGTCCTGTCTCTGCTAACCCTTATAGGAACCCGCAGGATTTCATTGCTGTGGTTCACTCTGCAGATGTGCATTTGTACATCTGTCTGGTGTTTGCATGCTCTCCTATTGCTTGTGTGGGGTATGCCAGGCTGTGGGTAAAGCAGCTTTTAGGTTGGCCCCTTTTTAAGGCAGTGTGCTGGACATGTAGAGAAAGATACAGAAAACGGAGCATAGGATACAGCCACATGTAGCCACAAAGATTGTCATAATATGGGGAAACCTGCTGGGTTGTCTCCACATGTAACTTTTTTGAAGCTAAAAGACACCACAATCTGTACTTTTACTTCCTTGGGAAGACACCTAATTGTCTAGGAAAGTTTCCATTCGTTGGATATGTCACACATGGGTTATAGATTTCCCCGCATTTAGACAGTGGTTGAAAAATGTGGAAAAAACATGCGGCCTTTTGTAACACCCCTTTGGTCAGTGCTGTCATTCAGTAGGTTTTGTTTTCATCACACAGAAAGGTAGTCGCAGATTGTAGTAGTCTTCAAATGACTTCTGTGGTTGGCCATTTATCTTTTTCTAGAAGATAACTCTTTAAAGGGGGTTGTACCAACTTGGGAAATTATAATGAGTCTGATTGGATGGTCTTATGGGAACTCCACCATTCATAAGAACCAGAGCCACCATGGTCCCGTTCTTCCTTTTTTCTCCATTCAGTTCTTTTGTAGCAGTCAGAGATAGTTGAGCACTGTGATCACCAATCTCTGGCACTCCCTTTCACTGCAAATGAAAATTTCCCAGGCTGTGCTCAGCAATTTCTGGCACTGCCATAGTATTGAATGGAGCAGTAGGACACACGCTCACCCTGCTGCTCCACCCATTAGAGAAAATAGGAGGTCCCATTCTCGCTTCCAGCTTCTTATCAGCACACAATACACTCCAAAAGTCAAGATTAAGATGTTTTTATCGAAATGCATAAATTAGCTTCAGTATTTCACACTTGTTCCACCAAATCCCTTGTCACAACGTATGTAAACCTTTTAAAAGCTAGATAAAGCTGGAAGATGAGTGTTTTTACAATACCGTATGGTAGCTGGGGTTTTTCCTTGTTTGTCGGCTAGCTACTTACGCCCTATCCTGTGCATGGGGGATAACGTCCTAAATTGGTACAACCTCTTTAAGATGACCTCAGTTCCTCTTGACTCCCCAATACACATGTACGCTCAGCTTGACTGTGTTGCATATGTTCTCTATTTTCTTGGCTACAACTTTTTTAACCTTCTGAAAGACGATTATCCCAAACAGATTATATTGTTTTTTTCGGTAGTATCCGGGGCAGTGTCCTGCTGTTATTACAGGGGGGTCATCACTCCACATTGCGTTTATATAGTAAAGCAGGTGTTTTTTCGTTCTTACCCCATGTTGTCTTCATGCAGTTACTATAATTTATATAGTGGACCTTCACCCTTTGGAGAATCGCTCAGTCTTGCCTGTATGTGATGTGGCCATTGCTCATTAGTCTATGTTTTATACACAAGAGAAGTTCTGACGGAATTTTAAATGAAACAAAATATATATTTTTTTTAATCTTAAATTAGGTTTTTCTGATTAGTTTGTGACTTTTTCCCGAGTGCTGCTCAATATCTACTGTACCAGACTGTGACGCCGTACAGAATCAAGTTCTGCCTTCAATCCAGTCTATCCCTAGAGGTTCCTGAATATTGATTGTACAGTACGGTATATAAAGCGAGCGCTCTCTCGTGGCCGTAGATCATTGCTGGAAATGTTTAGTGCCATTGTCCAAAGCAGATGCACTTGTTTTAGCCTTAAGATTTTTTTTTTTTTTTTTGGAGCATAATCACAGTAATAGAATTTTCACCTCAACAGTTGTGTTACCAAACCGAAGCATCTGTGCCGTTGTGAGGACGCGCGCCAGGTTTTAAAACATAAAAATGTAGCTTTATTTTTTATGACTTTTTTTTTTAAATGAATAATGTGCAATATTTACAGATGTTTAGCCAGTAAAATTGTCCGGGTACTTGGTAAATGTTTTGAATACCCCCTTTTGACCCCAGTATTGCAATGACTAGTGATCATTCTTTCTTTGAGTTTTGAACTCGCTTCTACCTATAGATATAAAAAACAGTTTTGTGAATAAGAGTTAATGGAATAAAAGAGTTAAAATCCTCATCATATCCTTGGAACAGCTGTTCGGGTCTTAACATCTTAATATATGCCTGTACTATATGGATAAGTCCGGACAGACCATGTATCCCTGTGATGCTGCCGGTATGGATCTTTAAACCCCCCACAACAGGATTGGTAGTTGTAAACCGGTCTATATAGTAAGGTTGTATTATGGCCAAATTACTGCAACCTAACTGTGTGTTAGCAATGCAGCAACATCCTCCGATGTGGTGGAGGACATGAAGAGCAGTAGTTACATGGAAGTAGCCTTTGGGGAAGGTTATACAGTCATTAGAAATAGATTGTACATCCTCTTTTATTTCTGTGCTTTTCATATTGGTACATAATAGAAAAACATCTGGCTCTTAGGCTAAAATTTTGTTAAATGGGCCCTCAATACTCAACAGATTTCACCCCATAGAAACAAAAATTTTAAAGAATCAAAAAACCAAGTGCACGTGAATCAGTAGCTTGTAGAGCCATCTTTAAGCAAGAGTATATTTATCAGTCTCTTGTTCTTTAGAAGAGTCCTTTAATTCGTTGAGGTTTTTAGACATTCGGTTACACACAGTTAATTGAGTTGAGATCTAGACTTTGGCTCATTTTCCACCCTGTAGAAGAACAACTTTTTGAATGTTTCCCACTTCTAATTAATCTTTCTCACTGTCGGACTTCAAATTGTTTTGAAAACGTCTTCTACTTCTTACCACAGGAAGAATAGCTTCTCTAAGATCATTGCTGGTGACTTTCCTCCATTGTGTTAATACACACCTGAATATTCTAGACTGCCAAACTGTCAAAAACCCTCTGCTTTTATAGAGGTGGGCACACTTGCTGATGATTCATTAAAGGAAACCTACCATTAGGAATGGTCTGTGTAAGCTGTAAGTACCGAGCACCAACTCGGGGTGAGCTGGTGCCGGTACTTACTTTCGTTAGTGTTATAAACCGCGGTATCGCGGTTTTAACACTTTTTGAACTTTAGAGCAGAAGGGGCTTCGGCGCTGCGCGCGACCATGCGCGCGCAACATCTCCGCTATTTCCTATGGAGGCGTGCGCACGCAGCGCCGAAGCCTCCTCTGCTCTAAAGTTTAAATAGTGTTACAACCGCGGTTTATAACACTAACGAAAGTAAGTACCGGCACCAGCTCACCCTGAGCTGGTGCTCGGTACTTACAGCTAACCCCTGCCATTCTAAGTGGTAGGTTTCCTTTAATCACGGACATTTGATTAGCGACGCTGCTATTTTCCCTTTTATTCCTATAGGAGCTGTAAAGATTTAATTCAGTTTTTTACACATTTGCTTCCTTTTTTGTTATATAAATACATTCTGGAATATTTTATCTGATATTGTTCAACCAATATTTCCTTAAATTTTAGACCTATGGACTATTTTTTTTCATCAGGCCTTAATAGAATATATAGAGCAGTGATGGCGAACCTATGGCACGGGTGCCAGAGGTGGCACTCAGATCCCTCTCTATGGGCACCCGAGCCATCACCCCAGCACAGAGTTCGTCAGACAGGACTCAAGGCCTCTTACAGTCCCAGAGAGTCCAGGACCCTAGAAGGAAGCTACAATGATAATCCAAACGTCTTCTTCTTTCTACTGTATTGGTGTCCTCAGGTGCCTATATACTTTAAACCTGTGACAGAGCAGGGAGTAATAAGTTACTGCTTAAATTGTCGCATCGGCACTTTGCGAAAAATATGTGGGTTTTGGTTGTAGTTTGGGCACTCAGTATGTAAAAGGTTTGCCATCACTGATATAGAGGATGTACTTTCATTCTCATAACTGTGTTTATATAACAAAGAAGATGTCTTTAAAAAATAGCTCTAGGTATTTTCAGTCTTAAAGGGAGCATGTCATCTGAAAATTTCTAGGTATATGTAGATTTTTTTGGCTAAAATAACAGGTTGGATGTTTATTAAACCTAACGAGCGGTTCCCACAGAAGTCTTCATATTGTGCCCCATGCTATACAAGAAATACAAGCATGGGGCACAGTATGGAAAAAAAAAAAAAATGTTGGGCCCTTGTGATTTGGTGAATCTCCGGCAAGGTACCAGCTACTTTTTTAATGTGATTTTCGCTACATCTGAGCTACGGATTTAGAAATTTTAAAAAAATGGGTCACCGTATTCAAATTTCTGCGGGAACAGTCATCGGGTTTTAATGGTGAAAACCTGATGACCGGTTCTCTTTAAAGAAGTTTGTATATCTGACAATTTTCCCTACAGCGGACACACTTGTCCGTAGTTTGTGTTTGATAAAGCAGCTCGGCCCAGTCTTTCGTTGTAATCTCACACATCCCCTTTAATGCCGTCGTTGTGGGAATGGCACCCGTTTTGTGTTACCTGCGATGACTCCGCACAGTGACAGGAGGCTGTCTAAACTCTCCTGCATTAAATTTCATTTGTAATATTGTATCGGTCACTATATTTTTTTAAAATCTGTAAAATATTTCATTTAGGGGGTGTCACCAAGGTTCCAACATTAAAAAGTGCGGCTTAGGTGCGCGAAATGACTGCACAACGTTAATATTTTAGGATGGAAATAGGGTTTGGTGATGTTATGACATACATTCCTTTTTGTTGCTGAGCTGCTCTATTACATGTACCTACACAGAGTTGGGGGCAGCCATTTTTTGGGTGCTTGTTCTTGGTGAACTGATGGGCTAAATTCTCCCTAATACACATCTGCTACCACAGAATCTAGATTTTGGGTAAACGTTAAGGACTTGTTTTATAAGTCTTGGTTGTCACTCCAGGTTCTCTTACAGTATGTCCTTGGCAAATATTTCTATAGTCTACATCATGAGTATAAGTGTTTTACTATGAATTGTGCATATCATGTACAGTAAATTGTTTTGTGCATTGCTCTTATGAACGCTGTTTCCACCTTTTTTATGCTTTCTTATTTTTCTTCTCTTGAGCAGAGCGCAAAACTGAATGTTACAGCTGTTTTATCTGGTTGAAAGGAACGTTTTTTTTTGTTTTTCATTTCCATTAAGTTTTTTTTTTTTGTTCTAAGAAGCTGGAATACTGGTAACACTAATAAAGTATTAACAGAAGCTTTCGGCATGATGGTTGTCCTTTACTGATGTAAAAAATGGTAACCTGTGTAGAGGTTCTACATTGAGGGCTAAAAGAAGACCTGTCACCAGAAATTTATCCCTCAGTAAAACCCGCTGCTAAAGGGTTAAAAGCCAACCCCCCCCCCCAATACATCGCCAAAACGTATCTACCACCGAGGCTCATTACCTAAATTACAGCCATTTTTCTAATTTGCAAATGAGTAGACATGAGTCAACTTCTAAAGAGAAGAGTCAGGTTTGTTCCAGGCTGCCAATGAACCCTGCCTCCTCTTTTTGACTGACCGCTTTATGTTAACTCTGGACCTGAGCAGATGGGGAAACCCACTTCCTGTTCTTCCCATTGTGTGGGAAAACTGCAGAACTCCTCACAATTTCACGCACACGGGCAATGGGCTGAGCCATGTAGGAGTGGGTGTGGCTAGCAAAGACTGAGAGAAAGGACTGGGACATCCACACTGCACTTTTTAACAAGTGGGGGTGAGTAAGGTTTATTGAGCTTGTTCTTGATGACAGGTTCCCTTTAAAGGGATAGTGACGCACAAGAAGAATAGAGCAAAGGAAGGCAAATACAAGTGTCTCATGCTAAGGCCAATTGCCCATGAACCGATAATAAAAATAAAGAGAATATGCTAGTGTTAACCAGCCATCCGTTTTTGTAGGCCTATTGTCGCGTGCAGTTTTAACCGCTCAATACCTTGAAATCCTAGTGCAATCAGTTTTTATTTCCATGCACCTGTTGACTTTAATAGGGGGGGACTTTCATGACTCAGAAAAAACATGCAGTACGTACAGTACTGCTCTGATGAGTTTGGGTCGGATCAATGGACTGTGGGAAAACCTGAAAAAGCACAATAGACTATCAGCGAGTCATGAGTTATGTCCCAATGAAGGCAGAGCTTCATCTTGTAGGAACTTCTGACACAGTCCAGCCACATGAGGTCTAGCATTGTCCTGTATTAGGAGAAACCCAGGGTCAGCTGCACCAGCATATGGCTCACAAAGGGTTTGAGGATCTCATCTTGGTACCTAATGGCAGTCAGGCTACCTCTGGCAAACACAAGGGGGCTGTGTGGCCCTCCAAAGAAATGCCAACCCACACCATTTCTGACCCACTGCCAAACCGGTCAGCGTGTGCACAGTGTGAAGAACACAGGGCGCCAATGGTGAATTTGCCAATCCTGGTGTTCTCTGGCAAATGCAAAGCGTCCTGCACTGTGTTGGGCTATGAGCACAACCCCCATCTGTGGGTGTCCAATGTCGAGGAGGTCTTTTTGCAGGACTCTGGCAGTGCTCCTCCTGTTCCTCCTTGCACAATGGTGGAGGTAGCGGTCCTGCTACTGGATTGTTGCCTTCCTACAGCCCGCTCCACATCTCCTGGTGTACTGCCCTGTCTCCTGGTAGCGCCTTCAGCCTTTGGATACTACAAAACCTACATAGCAAACCTTCTTGTCCGGCTCGCATTGATGTGCTATCCTGGATGAGCTGCACTACCTGAGCCACTTGTGTGGGTTGTAGAGTCCGTTTCATGCTACCACGAGTGTGAAAGCACCACCAACATTCAAAATTGACAAAAACATCAGCCAGAAAGCACTGCGAATGGCCTTGAGAAGTGATCTGTGGTCCCCACCTGCAGAACCACTCCTTTATTGAGTGTTTCTTGCTAATTGCCTGTGAAATTGATTGTCAATCAGTGTTGCTTCCTAAGGGTGCAGTCACACGTTGCATTTAACATGTACAATTAAAAACGCATTGCAACAGCTGAAGAGAGAATTAAGCAGCTGTTGACACTTGTGTTTACAAAACGCAACTGTTAATGCATTGTTAACAGGTGTTAACTAGAGATGAGCGAGTATACTCGTCCGAGTATACTGCTCGGTCGAGTATTAGCATACTCGGACCGGCTGGTTACTCGGACGAGTATCTCGCCGGCTCGAGATCGAGCAGTAAATTAATAAAATAAATTGAATAAAAGTATTTTTATTGTAAAAAAAAAAAATATTACACATGTTTCCATATGTTTTACTTGTAAGAACACATTGAAATAACACTATTCTTCACTTTCCAGGTGTTCGCGCGTGTCTCCCGCTAGGTTCGGAGATGTTCGGAACATCTGGAATGTGAAGAATAGTGTTCTTTCAATGTGTTCTGCACTTAAATGGTCCTGTATTCACTGTTTTTAATGTTTTAATTCTATTCTTCACTTTGCAGCTGTGCGCGCGTATCTCCGAACCTAGCGGGAGACACGCGCGCACACCTGCAATGTGAAGAATAGAATTAAAACATTAAAAACAGTGAATACAGGACCATTTAAGTGCAGAACACATTGAAAGAACAATATTCTTCACATTCCAGATGTTCGTGCACATCTCCTAACTTAGCGGGAGACACGTGCGAACACCTGCAAAGTGAAGAATAGTGTTATTTCAATGTGTTCTTACAAGTAAAACATCTGCAAACATCTGGAATTTTTTTTTTTGCACTGTTCTTTTACTGTTCACTTTTATTAAAAAAATGCTCGGGTCTCCCATTGACTTCAATGGGGCTCGTTATTCGAGACGAGCACTCGAGCATCTGGAAAAGTTTGTCTCGAATAACGAGCACCCGAGCATTTTAGTGCTCGCTCATCTCTAGTGTTAACACATTCATTTGTTAACACAAAGTTAATGTAAGTGTTAACATTTGCATTTTGTAAACGCAAGTTAGACAAATCTCTCTTCAGCTGTTGCAATGCGTTTTTTAAACACGTGTTAAACGCTACGTGTGACTGCACCCTAAGTGGGCAGCTTGGTTTCACAGAAGTTTGATTTACTTGAAGTTATATTGTGGAGTTTAATTGTTCCCTTTATTTTATATAGCCTATTTTTGAGCGATAAGAAGCACTTTTTATCAAGAAAAAAAAGATGCACTGCAGAAAAAAGTACAGTATCCTGGGCGTTTGATAGAACGAAAGATTATTAATGGCACTGTATACACTTGTTAGGTCTCCTGTTTTGTGGGGGTGGAAGTTGTTCCCCTGGTGACAATATTTGACCACTACCCAAACCCTTCCTGACTCATTCTCCTCTAATAGCTTGTATTATTGCTTGTTGCCAGGTGTGAGGCCCCGTCCCTTTAAGTCTGCCCTTTGTATTTTCATTAGTATCAGAACTAACACATTTTGTGGGAAAGCAAGTGCTGAAAACTCCCTGTGGGGAAATTGTTTTGGAAGCTTGTGTTCCACACAAATAATCCCCCAAACTTTTACTTTTGCACCTGCATAAAATAAATGAACAATAGGAGCATGAATTGCAGTTCCTTCTTGAAATGCTATTGTCACCTTTAGTCTCCGGGTCAGAACCTTTCTGTATTTGGTGATTTTGTTTTATAACAGCTGCATATACCTCACATGTCCATATTCCCCATCTGTGTACCAAGCTGATTAATAGACTTTCTACTATATATTTTAATTGTTCCATAAACATCCATATCTGTATATAAAGGAGTTTTCCAACACCCTCAGAGCAAAGCTTTTGCATAAAAAAACAAAATCTCTCCGTAAGCTTCCGGGCTGTAAATTCATTGTCCATGGGGGCTGCTATGCACAATGAACGTGACACCCTCACTTCCATTTCTGACCAGAGAGCTAGTGCTGGGATTGTAGTTTGGTGTAGTACTTGGATTGTTATATCATTAAAATTTGAGTGAATTTCTCAAAAATTTGATTGGACCGATTTCTTTAAAATCTGTATTTTGGTTTAGATCAAATCTGTGTACAAGGATTTTGTACAAGCAGAGACCAATCTACTGAAGCCCGTTCTGGGCGTTTTAGTTGTCAGGGAGCATTTGCCACGAGGAGTCCTCCCACATGGGAACGGGGGGATTCAGTCCCCCCAGGCCGAGGCAGGGCTCTGGGAGGGAAGCTACATTTTGAGAGATTGCCGGCATTGTCAGAAATTCTGCCAATATCAGGACAAGGTGTCAGGACGTGCCATAAAGTGCTTCAAACTGTCAGATAAAGCTTCCACAACCCTCCAGTCTCTCCAAAGAGCCCCAGACATCCGCCCCCCCCCCTCCAAGTCCAACGGGGAGATTTATTTTGCCTTCTCCATCAGTTTTCTGGCATAGAAGGCATGAAAATCTCCCCGTCCCCCGCTAGTTACAGGGATTAACCATCCTGCACGCAGCTTTGGGCACATTGGAGTGGTAGGGGCATAAACGGAAAACCTACAAAGACTGTCCTATCTTTCTCCTGGCTACGGAGCGGTAAGGTGATGCTCCCGTATGGCTCCGTACGCCCCCCATACGACAATGTGAATGTAGCCTAAAACTGTATTTCATGTGGCTTTTACATGGGGGAAGTCATTTTAGATACTTGGAGCATGTCTGTACTTTATTATGCATCCTGCCAGTTGCCCAGTATTCTAAACTTCCAGGTTATTGAATCGGCAGTGTGAGGGTATATGGCATCCACCTGCTCTCTGCCATCCTCTTGGCATCAGATATTTGCTTTGCTGAATCTTCGACGAATGTTTTGTTACATTCGTTGCAGGGCCAAACCTATTTTGTCTGAACCTGTGTAACTGTAATTGTCCTGGAACTTGCCTCTAGTCCTCTAAACACATTTTTTTTAAATCTCGTTTTTTAAATTTTTTTATTTATTTCTGTTTTCACTGAAACGGAAACCTTAATAGATTTTTGGTGCAAATGGACACCACCAGAAACCATCAGAACTCCATTGACATTTTAACTGATCCCTTTGATTTTTGTTTTTATCGTATATACAAGATTCATCGGAAGCAAATTTAGAAAATTTTTCAGATTTGATTTGCTGCCAGAAAATCAGCACATTTGTACCGAATCAACAAACAGATTCACTTATCTCTATTTACCGATGGGATACAACAAAGATGCAAGTAGAGGTTGTGTCCTGCACTGCTCGGCTCATACACATCATTGTATGGCAAGGAAGTTGTGTGCCTTAGGTTATAGCAGTTGGGGTCTATTTCTGTAACCCCCTCTGTCCATGTGACTTGTTATAATAAATATATATGAAGTGTTAAAAGGCCCACCAGCCATTGCCATCATAAACACTGCACAGAAGAGCGCAGCGCCGCGATCCGTACTGTAGAACACCACAATAAGTTTGGGGGTTTTTTTAAGTATAAGTTTTATGGTTACAACAGATTTTCTAAGAATTGTTTGAAGTGTTTTCATTTGAAACCACTACTCATAAACCTTTCTGTATAATTTATGGCCGGTAATTTCTCCTCCAGTGTTGAAATGAAAACACCTTGTTAAGTACCTTACCAGGATTGGCTGAAATAATTATCGGAATAGTTTAGATTAATTAAAATTCCGAGCGACATTTCTTCTTTTATAATATAGTTTACCTGAATATGCTTAGCAAAAACTTCATAGTTTAGTCAATACATTTTTCATGACTACTATCGAATGAGTTGTGATTTATGAACTAGGAAAAATGCACAGAAAAACCAAAAGGTTCTAGGGAAAAAATTATTCCGCTAAAGCCTTTTGCGTTTTTTTGGTGTGTTTTATTTTAGTCCATAAGTTCTTTTGACTATTTTTCATGCAAATTTGATTAAAAAGCAAACATTATGTTTTTTTTTTGTTTTGTTTTTTTTGCTAGTGTCATATGTTGTGTTACACGAGACTCCCACCTGCTGGACAGTCACATATTAACACACCATTGCCAAATTCTTGTAATAAGTCTCTAGATCTACAACACAATCCTATTCTGCAGCACTTTACCGATACAGACAATATAAGATGTTACACGGTAATAATATGGTGAAATGAAACTATAGGAATGAGGGCCCTGCTCACATAGATAAGGAAATCCACAATGTAGCAAAAAAAACTCAAGTTCACATTTTGCTCATTATTTACTATCCTTTACCATAGGCTACATTCACACACATGTATGGGGGACGTATATACGGCCAATATACATCGCCTATACACTTCTATGGACTCACAGCACCGTACGGCTCGGTAGCCAGTAGAAAGATAGGACATGTCCTATCTTTCTACGTAATACGGCGCCGTGCGCTGTATATGCCTATGGAGAGGGGCGGAGGTGAGCGGCGCTCATCCCCTGCTCCTCTCCGCAGCGCTGATGTATGCCCGCCGTACTACGGGCAAACATCGTCTGAATGTAGCCTTAATTTGTAAGGGATTCAAAACTACACTGTGTTCAAACTATTAGTTGAGTTATACCGCCCAACATTTGTGAAAGGGAAAGAGGGACAAAATGGCGGCACGCGTAGCGATCCCCCTAAGCCACACCCCCAATCACTCCCTGGCCACGCCCCACATTTTAGCCATATTATAATAATAAAAATCATCTCAATAAAAAAAAAATATATATATATATATATATATATATATATATATATATATATATCCTCATTGGGATTAGAACCCAGAACCTGCTGTGTCCATGTATAATAATGTCACAGCACCCCAACCAACTGAGCTATAACCTCTGTGATAATCTGGGTGTAGAATTTTGGTAACTAAGAACTATGACTACTGTTACATTGTGACACAGATATAATGCCTTGGTATATAGGAAGGGATCTTCTCAGAGATTATTATTGTAATTATTGAGACCATTATTATTATTATTATGGAGATTATTATTATTATTGAGATGATTATTATTATTTTTACTATTATTAATAATCATCTCCATAATAATAAAAATAATAAAATTTATAATAATAATAATAGTCTCAATAATTATAATAATCTCTGAGAAGATCCCTCTCTATATATCAGTGCATTAGTCTGTGTCACAGTGTAAATGGCAGATAACATGTCTTAGTTACCAGAAATCCTCAGCTCTGTGTCACTGGGCTTATAGCTCAGTTAGTTAAGGCTCCTGTCTATAGTGCAGAGGGTCCCAGGTTTGAATCTCAGCCTGGGCAAAACTTTATTTAAGCTCTTTATTTAATTAAATTGTGTCTTGGGAAGCCCTGGAGACCATATATGGACAGAAGCTGATCTGACCTGATGAAATGGTCCCTGCTCTCTCCGCTAAGCCGACACTTCTCTGAAAAGGATTCCCTGCCCGATGTCTGCTCTGGGGAACCCTAGGAGATGCAGTGACCATATATGGACAGATGCTGATCTGAGCCTGATGACGTGGTCCCTGCTCTCCGCTAAGCCCGACACTTCTCTGAAAAGGATTCCCTGCCCGATGTCTGCTCTGGGGAACCCTAGGAGATGCAGTGACCATATATGGACAGATACTGATCAGACCTGATGACGTGGTCCCTGCTCTCCGCTAAGCCCGACACTTCTCTGAAAAGGATTCCCTCCCGATGTATGTAGAAGCCATTCTGTACTGTGAGTTCAGGCTTTCAAAGTATTTACTATGGGGACACAGCGCCGGGACCTGGGGGGAGAATCCGTGACAATCTCATAGCTGCCCGTGACGCGGGGCAGAGGTAAGAAAAACGGGAAAGTCCCGTCAAAATCGGGACGGTTGGGAGCTATGGTTGAGTGTATATCTACATATATGTATAAAGATGTGGGGGCCCAGGACCAGCGCCAGCACTGGGCATACCTGGGCAGGTCTGCTGGGGGAGCCCACATAAGGCTGTACATAAGATATCCAAGGGGAGTGAGGGGGTTTTTATATAAAATAACCATTAGGGGGCTGTTCGGTAAAATAAACTAGGGAATATTTTAGGGAACAGGAGACTGGTTTAGTTATGCCGCCACGTGAGTTTACTGCAAAGGGGTCCACTGAGGCTCTGTCGCCTAGGGGCCTCCTAAAACCTGGAGACGACCCTGTGGGGGCCCCTACATTTAACACCTTAAATGGGTTATATGGCCGTTCTATCCAAAAATCAAAAAGCATTGCATCCCTTTTTTATGTTCCCTTCTTTAATACACCCACGTTTTTCAATTTCCCGGTTATTAGAATTAATTTTTAATACATATTTTACCTTTTATGGCTGGTGGCATGAAATGATGTCTAAAGATGGCCGCCGCGCTCCGCATTATAATATTAGTTCCCAGGATACCACACTCCCAAGGAGCACTTGTGCACGCCCACATCACACACTCTTCTTCAATTGGCTGTAAAGCAGGCAGGGACAGCGTGCACACACGCTGGCGAGCAGCATGCACTGCAGAGAGAGCCTTCTACGCATGCACGGCGAAAGACGCTGGTCGTTACCTTAGAGATCAGTAAGTGTAAACAGCTTTGGTTTGGCAAACTAACAATTACATTATCTTACAAATAATGAATTATTCGTAATAACTGTAAATTGGTGATTGCCAAATCTTTCTTTATTGCACCTTGTGGCAAGCAATGTCCGTGGCCATACAACCCCTTTAAGGGCTCTTTCATACTGGCATTGTTTTTCACGTCCATGGTTCTGTGATTTTTACGGATGCCTTACTGAGCCATTGGGGGGTATTTATCAGGACCTCTATGCAACAAAAGTGGATTACAAGCCCTGAAGTAATCGCAAATACTAGCATATAACTAGCACTTTTAATTATTTTCCCCTTTCCGCCACCTCCATGTCGGGGGAGGCGTAAAGGGGGGCAGGGGAGTGGTCCGGCGAAGGGCGTTTCTGTTTCTGCGTACTTTCTGCAGCAAGCGACTTCCTTAAACGTGAGACCCAAATAGGACCTAATGTAAAAATAAAACTCTGCACAGCTCATATTGAGAAGCCGAAGCCTCTTCAGGGTTGACTTTGCTATCGTATGGCGGTGCACGAGCGGCAGCGTCTGATAAATAACCCCTTTGGTTTTTTTTGTGGGAGTTTTCACATTTCATTTGATCCACAAAGGTGAAAAAAATAGGACGGGTTTTAACATTTTTTTTTCATAGACAACGAATCACTGCAGGCAATAGTCCAGGTCCAGAAAAAACAAGCAAAATCGAGTCAAAACGCCACTGATGCGCAACGGACAAGCAACATCCATACGGGTGTGAATCCATCCTAAGCTTCAAACCATCACTTACTCATATGCTTGCAAATAAACAACTTACTGAAGATTTTATTCATTGAATCTCTTTGGAATGTCTCCTCCTCCACACATTTCGGGTGGATTTTTCTAAGGTTCCAGCATGTTTTAGCCCTCAGCCTTCCTGAAGAGGCCTCACTCCAGAAGAGCTGGGACCTGTAATGATTTATGGTCTTCAGAAGGCAACTCTTTGATAGTCCGGTTTGGCAGCTATCGATGTCAGGCACAGCCCCATGCCAGCGAGGTAATCATGTCCCTTTGGGAAAGCGTTTTTGCTGCAGGTGTTTTCTCTTTCTTCTCTGTAGAGGTCACAGAAGCATGAAATTTCTCCTAATTCAGCCTCACAACTAATTACATATAGGATGGAAGGGAAGTGTGACCATGTCTTCAGTAAAGTCAACCGCCACCTGTTTTCGCCATCTCAATTTGTTTTTCTTCTCAGTGCATTTTACACCTTTTAATTGAATTTGTCACTGGCGTTCTCTTCCCCAGCTGTCTACATCCAGAGAGCATATATTACAGCTGCTGTTATCAATGGCTTAGTCTTGCCGGGGTCCTGAGCCAAAAGAATTAGCAAGGTCGTGTAGATTGCTGCGGTCCCAGTGCTATGATGGCCTTATCTCCCTGAGATGTGGTAATCTGACTCTGTAGTACAGAACAACCCCAGCATTCTAGTCTAAGTGCCAGAAAGTCTTTGCTATTCTCTAATGATGTTGTTTTTGGATTAGAAACGATTTTTACCCAACAAAAGGATTCATTGAAAATCCCAGTGCAGGACACAACGTAAATACATTTCATTTACACCCCGGTATCACATTTACACAAAGTCATTGTATATGATGTGTTATCACTGGACATAATAAGGCTCTTTCAGTTTGTTCCTTTGTCCTTTTTAGTATTTAGTAAAATACTGGATGTAGCCATGGTGAATCTGATGCTTTTCTGTAATGTCATATAATGTGTATAATGTGTATGGAAAACTATAGACTAAATATTACAGTCTATATTACACAGGCCTAACTGGAAGCTGCTGGACCCAAATACAAAACCTATCAATGATTGTAGTGGACTTTCCTATAAAAGTAAAAGACACACAGGCCCTCGAAGGATCCTGTCTACAGAGTTACACCCTTGAATTGTTGTGCGACCCGTGCGAAAAAAAGGTTTTCGGATGATCTGGTTCATTGGTGGCCAACCTATGCCACGGGTGCTAATGAACCAAATGTATACGTCCATTTTTTCCTATTAGTGGTGCGCCACTCGACGCACCAGTATACATTTGGTTCACTGCAATATACCCCAGGGGCCATAGGCCATGCCAGGGCTAGGACAGGGCTGCGGCAACACACCTATTATAAACGAAAACCAGAGTTGTGCCTGATGATCAGCATAACTCCCGAAGGTTAGTCTGATACCTCTGTTTCCCAAATAACCATCTCCTAAAAAGTATAACCTTGCGCTAGGTAGCGCTACCGTCTGTTTTCTTTTCTCCTTTTTTCCTTATATACCTATGGGTGCCAGTGGTAGCACCCAGAGCTCTCTCCGTGCACACCCAGGCAATTAGCCCCGCTCAAAGTCCACCAGACACGACTTAAGGCCTTCTTCTTCAGTCCCAGGACACCCAGTGGATCAATGTTATTTTAAAGTGATACATCTTGGGCTTGAGTGAGAAGGTGTGGACAGAACTGGATTATCATTGAATCTCCTGCTGTAGGCCCCACAATTCGTCCTGGTCAGAGGACCCTGAAGGGAAGATACTATGATATTCTAAATTCTCCTCCTTCGTTCTACATTATTGGAGTCCTCAATACACCAATATTATTGATAGCTAGTATCTGTAACTTCATACACACATATGCACTTTTTCTGAAGGGAAATGGAGGGATAATCAACATGTAGGAGAGCTGCGGCAGGGCTGTAGAAAATTTAGAGCAAGAAGCAAGTGCTATCTGAAGGAAAGCTCTGCCATGGTAATCCAGCAGGCCTCGCTCATGCTGCTGACCACACGGACAGCTTCTACTTTGTATACACACACAAGGGCCAACGTGTGAAGCCTGTGTAACAGAAGAAATATAATGCAAGGAAGTTCCCTCTGACGGCCGCACAGCTGCCCCAGTACTGTAATAGTTAATAGAGGATTCCAATTCACTGCTCTGTGTGCAGCCTTGGGATTGTGCCACCATACAGCAAATAAATATGGGCTGCACACGTTCATAGGTAACAGGCCTTACCTGACTTACCTGTCATTGCATGAGCTCCTCCTCCATTATTGTTCAGTTAATTGTCTGCTCTTCTCCCTCCCCTCTCCCACCCCTTTTTCCCTCACCCCTCTGCCTTCACCCCCTCCTTCCCATTACCTACCCTTCCCCTGACTCTTTCCTTTCCCTCCCTCTTTTTCCCTTCTTTAACTTCCTTAACCCCCACCTTCAAAAACAAGAACTTTTAAATTTTTCTGTATATAGGCTTTTTCACTTCCAGTGACAGTATTGAATATTACATGCTGTGCACCATATTTTTCGGACTATAAGGCGCACAAAAAATCCTTTGATTTTCTCAAAAATCAAAGGTGCGTCTTATATTTGAACCGTACTTACAGACAACAGCTGCCTTAAACTGTGCACAAGTCTGCCACCTGCTTGTCATTCAACCTTATAATCAGGTGCGCCTTATAATCCAGTGTGAACCTATATATGAACCTAGACATTTAAGCAGGCATTTATTGATGGTGCGCCTCAAAAATGTATTTCTGCCATTTTCTTGCGGACTTTGTTTTTTTACAGCTTTTACTGTGTAGTACAAATGGCACCTCCCTTTTATTCATGAGATACCAAATTCATATAACTTTTTTAATGTTTTAAAAGGTTTTTAAAAATTCAAACCTTTTGTACAAAAAAAAAAAATATTCTGCCACTAATAACATTTTTTAATACTTCATTTTTTGCAAAACGCTTCTTATGCTACCATTTTGGGACCGTAGAACATTTTGATCACTTTTTATTACAAATTTTATGCATTGTAAAGTGGTGAAAAAGTGGTGACATTTGGCAATTGGCATTTTCTGTTATGAGGTTTTTATATATTGATAGACCAAGCATTTATGTCAAATGAATGGAAGGACCTGGGAACGGGGGTAGAGTGGCCACTCAGAGACCCCCAAGAAGGATAGGGTAGCACAAAAGAGAGAGAGCGCACACCTCGTGTGATATTGTTGAGAGTGGTATAGGTCAGGTCGGCAGGTGATAGTGGGGAGACTCTCACCTGGGGTATGTGGTATTGCGCTTATCAGATGGATACGAGTATGGCAGCCAGTCGAAGATGCTCACGTACATCCGAGGACCAGAGGTACGGTGTCGTGGCAACACCTGACATATTCATTATTTTTTTTGTCAATTTTCATATATGTTAAAGAGAAATGAGGGGGGGGGGGGTTGTACTTTTAGGTTTTTTCCTTTTTCATTTTTTCTTTCTTTTTACTACTGTATTGCAGTAGATGGCAGTTTCGGAGGTGGTCTCTCATGACTGTAATACAGGCTGTGACAGATGTCTAATGGAGACTCCTGGAGTCGCTCCCTGATTATGTTTGATTCTCTCAAGATTGCGATGTGCCTCCCGGGATTTAAACATCACTGGCAGTTTTGCCAGCGGTATTTAAAAGGTTAACATCGGTGATCTTTGGTGTTTCCAGTGGATGTTTGTTGCATAATGCCTATCCCATTCCTTCCCGTTCCTCCCATCGCCTCCCTTCCATCCTCTCCCTTTCCCTTCCCCTTCCTCCCTTCCTCCCATCGTCTCCCTACTCCTTCCTTAGAACCCATCCCTTTCCATTCCTTGCTCCCTTCCCCTCCTTTCCCCTTCCTTCATCCCATCCCCTCCCTTTCCCCTTCCTTCATCCCATCCCCTCCCTTTCCCCTTCCTTCATCCCATCCCCTCCCTTTCCCTTCCTCCATCCCATCCCCTCCCTTCCCCTTCCTCCATCCCATCCCCTCCCTTCCCTTTCCTCCATCCCATCCCCTCCCTTTCCTTTCCTCCATCCCATCCCCTCCCTTTCCTTTCCTCCATCCCCTCCCTTTCCTTTCCTCCATCCCATCCCCTCCCTTTCCTCCATCCCATCCCCTCCCTTTCCTCCATCCCATCCCCTCCCTTTCCTCCATCCCATCCCCTCCCTTTCCTCCATCCCATCCCCTCCCTTTCCTCCATCCCATCCCCTCCCTTTCCTCCATCCCATCCCCTCCCTTTCCTCCATCCCATCCCCTCCCTTTCCTTTCCTCCATCCCATCCCCTCCCTTTCCTTTCCTCCATCCCCTCCCTTTCCTTTCCTCCATCCCATCCCCTCCCTTTCCTCCATCCCATCCCCTCCCTTTCCTCCATCCCATCCCCTCCCTTTCCTCCATCCCATCCCCTCCCTTTCCTCCATCCCATCCCCTCCCTTTCCTCCATCCCATCCCCTCCCTTTCCTCCATCCCATCCCCTCCCTTCCCCTCCATCCCATCCCATCCCCTCCCTTCCTCTTCCTCCTTTCCCTCGCATCACCTCATTACTCCTTCCTTAGAACTAATCCCTTTCTCTTCCTTGCTCCCATCCCCCTCCCTTCCCCTTCCTCCATCCCATCCCCTCCTTTCCTCCTTCTCCCTTCCCCTCCCTTCCTCTTCCTCCCTTCCCCTCCCTACTCCTTCCATAGATCCCCTCTCTTTCCCTTCCTTAGATCTCCTTCCTTCCTCCTTCCAACCCTTCCCCTTCCTCCCATCCCCTCACTTCCGCTTGCTCCCATCCCCTTCCTTCCATCCCCTCCCTTCCCCTTCCTTCCTTCCTTCCTTCCCATCCCCTTCCTTTCCCTTCTCTTCCCTTCCCCTGTCTTTCCATCCCTCTCCAATTCCCTCCCCTTTCCTTCCCCTTTTTAATATGAACATTAACCCTTTGATTGAGCCTATTTGTGTATGCATCCACTCGGTAATAATGTAATAATTCTGCACATTTAGAGTCACACCACAGCTTGGAGAACATCATACGCATGAGCTAAGTGTTATAACCATTATGCTCTACAGCTGCTCTTACCGGTTCTTTGTCACTTAGCTTTCATTTCACTCTGTCACCCTCCCTTTTAGTTCAACAAACAATTTGTTCCCACAGCAGAACGCACTAAAGAAGTCATCCTTTGAACTACAGTTCAAGTATGCAGCAAAACGTGCAGATATATAAATTCAACCAAGCAAAAGTTTTAGCACCTTGAGGACAATCAGAAGAATGAGACAGACTTTTGGATTCAAGGTTTGCAATTTACAAGGTTTGTTAATACTGCATCACTGAATGATTTTTTTCTATAGTAGGATTTGTGATGCCCTTAAAGGGGTTAGCGGAAGTTTAAAAAATATGGCTGCTTTCTTCACAAACTACCACCACATCTGACCATGGTTTGTGCTGGTATTGCAACTAAAAGAAGTTGTGTTCAGCTCACCATCCGCTTTTGATTGCTCAGGTGCATCTGTGCTTCTCCCAAAGCCCGGTGTCATCCAGCACGTATAGAAGCAAAGTTGTGTCAGTAGTGGCAAAAAAAACTAAAGTATACTTATCCTCTTCTGGATCCTGTTTCCTGGCCAGTCATTGGCCTCCTTGGATCACAAGACATCACTTGTGGCGTAAGAGGAAGTTGATGTCTCATGGTCTGCAGAGGTCGGCAATTGGCCTATAACTATCGGTGGGACACGCAAACTGGAAGCTAGTTACAATAGGACAGTAGAGGGGTTTTTTGTTGGTTCGAAATGAAGAAGATTCAGCCTTATGACCATTTACCAGAAGGACAACACTTTTAACCGTTTTATGGCAGGATGTTGTGACCAAGTTATGGGCACAGACTTCAGGCTTTTACTCTCCTGACTATGAAAAAGACTAGACGTGTTACAGCTCCGCCATCTCATAAATATGCCATGGACATTCCTCTATGGACCTGATAATCGGAAGAACACACTTCTCTCCATTCACACTACAGAGCAGGTAAAGTCATTTGCTCTTTACATTTCATATATACATAGTGAGAACATTTCTTACACCAGTTATTGTAAACTAGCAGGTGGTACCATGTAACCCTATCCGGGAAGGAACCTAGATCATATAAACCCAACTGCGGTAGTGGAAGGAACACTTTAGTATGTGTCATTACATCGTGTTATGCTTAAAGGACATCTACCAGAAGTTTACTGATGGTAGATGTGTCTTAATAAGAAGTTCTTTTATTATAACTCTATGTAGCACATTTATTTACCCGTTCCGCTGAGTTCACCAAAAGTGCATTGTCCAACGAGAATGTACTTGTGCTGCGATTCACTAAAATCGTGCGCCCGATATCCTGCATGTGTCGTTTCCCCGCTCAGGTCCGCCAGAGTTCACCTTCTTCTTCCTGGTGCATGTAAGTGCATTGTCTTGTGACACAATTTGAAAGTTAAATCCGGCGCTCAGTCCGAATCAGTCGAAACGACTGACGGCCCGCCCCCCAATTCGTGTTGCATGGAAGCCAGCGCAGCTGCGCCAAAATCAGATTTCGTGCAACACAATCCCAGCGCAGACACCTGTGAAATACCTGTCAAAGCCGTGCAATCCCCAAAAATGGCGCACAGTTCGACAAAAGTGCAGCGCGTGACCTTTACTTACCCGGTCCTGTCGCGATCCCCGATCCGGACGGTCCAACGTAGATGAAGTCCGGCGCGATTCACCAACATCATGAGGCCGAGATCCTGCATCTGTCGCTTCCCTGCTGAGATCCGCCGGAGTTCACCTTCTTCCCGGTTCTTGCAAGTGCGTGTCTTGCGACACAATTTACGATGTTAAATCCAGAGCGTTGTCCAAATCCGTCGGATGGCGACCCCCTCCCCCGATTTGTGTTGCGTGAAAGCCGACGCCAATGCGCCACAATCCGATCGCATGCGCCAAAAAAACCCTGTTAAATGCAACGCTAATCGGAAATCGTCGGGAAACCTGACGAAAATGGGCTCAGCGGACCCTTAGTGTCCCATGTATCACAATTGCAGAAATAAAGGGTTATAAAAGTTATGCTAATTACCCTGGTGCTCTCAGACTACGTCACCTGAGTGCCTCCAGGAGCCAGTTCCTCATTACTTTTTATTAGGACACATCTACCATTACACACTGATGATATATGTCCTTTTAAAGAGTAAACATACCTGTATATGAGTGAGTTCCTCTAGTGAAAAATGCTGAATCTTCTACCTTCTAACTCTTTACCTTACTATGTGCTCACTTGATGGCCAATAGTTAAACTGCAAAAAAGTGGAAATTTACAGGATAATCTGACTAAACCATTTCAGTGCCACCATAGACCGCATTATTGAGTATCCTATAATAACATACGTTACTTCACTGCCATCTTCTGGGAAAGTTATATAGATCCACAAACAGTATATGCTCTCTCTTTTCACATCTGGATATAGCTTCCATTTTAAAGAAATCATAATGTTCAGCTGCACAATTAATGTGTAGTTGATGTACAATTGACTGATTTGTGTGCAGTGCAGACCAGTGTCTCCATGGTTACAGACAAGCCTTGTGTTTTGTGAGCAAGCTTTATTCCTTGCTCTCTACTTGTAAGACATTTACTATATTGCTCTTAAACTAAGTCAGAACACCAAATGAGGCAGGCTCCATTATATTTTTATTATATACCCTGTTCGTTGTGCGAGGGCCATTAGTATTCTGTAAAAAGAATGGTCTCCAAATTACCAGATTTAAAAGAAATCTGCCATCAAAATTGAGCATGATAAACCAGGGACACTTACTTATAGTGTTTTATATTTGTTATCTATGGCCTCCTTTCTTCTAAAATCCACTTTTAAGATTATGCTATTGAGCCAGAAGGACTCTTGGGGGCGTTACCAGAGCCCCACAGACCGTTACAGTGTTCATGAGAACTTCCTCCCTCAAACTGTGCTAAACCCCCCTGCTGCCATGAGTTTATAGCAGGCTATGAGTGGTGTACCCCAGGGTTCTGTGCTGCAGGGTGACTTGGACAAACTGAGTGTTTGGTCATCCATTTGCCAAATGAGGTTCAATGTGGATAAATGTAAGGTTATGCACCTTGGGACTAGTAATCCACAGGCAACATATGTCCTTGGGGGAGTAAAACTTGGAGAGTCCCTTGTTGAGAAGGACCTTGGGGTACTAGTAGATCATAAATTAAATAACAGCATGCAATGTCAATCAGCTGCCTCTAAAGCCAGTAAGATCTTGTCATGTATCAAAAGTGGTATCTCGGGATAGGGATGTAATATTATCACTGTACAAGGCAATGGTTTCGCCTAACCTGGAATATTCTGTCCAGTTCTGTGCACCAGTCCATAAAAAGGATGCCCTGGAGCTGGAGAGGGTTCAACGAAGAGCCACAAAAATGATAAGAGGTATCGGGGGTCTCGGTTATGAGGAAAGATAAATATATGAATGGTTCCAGATTAAATCGAATCAAAAGACAAGGGGCACTGTCTCTATCTGGAGAAAACAAGGTTTAATCACCAGAGGTGACAGGCCTTTTTTACTATGAGAACTGTCAATCTGTGGAATAGCCTACCTCAGGCGCTGATCACAGCAGGGACAGCAGAGAGCTTCAAGAAGGGTCTACACCTAAATAACATTTAATGATTATGTCATATAGAATTGTTTCCCCTAAATCCCTTCCTTATCCAATCCCTTCCCTCCCTTGGTTGAACTTGATGGACATGTGTCTTTTTTCAACCTTATAAAACTATGATACTACGATGGATTTTAATGGTAGATTTCATTTAAGTTGTTGGTCCCAAAACAAATTTACAATGTCAATTTAGATGGTCATTCTGTATGTTTCAATTGTATTTCCATAATATAATATTTTTTGATTTTGGTTAATATTATCCTTTGCACCTATGCCATCTATCACAGCATCTGTTCAGCAACATAGTATAAAGGAACACAGAGCAGTCAGCTCCATTGTTTCTAGAAAAGCCCAACTATTTAATACCCTATGCAGCTCTGTTCAGTATAATCCTGTGCTATTTTACAAAAGGTTTGACTTTACCGTGTACAGTAAATAAATATCCCCTTTCAATCACTTTATAAAATGCTTTCAATCTACGTGAAACATGTGGTGTTCTTTTTCTTTGTGTTTTGTCTTATTCTTGGAATTGTGTCAAAAAGACATTAAATCAGCTCTAGAAATGTTCCATATATCATCCTTACCTTATCAATCATTAACACGGCAGGTACAGCGCTTGACGGTTTCCAGGCACAATGCATTCTTGTGGCTGATCCAGATCTCAGGGTTTCCAGCCAGAAGCAGTTTTCACACTGCACAAAACAGAAGACTACATTCAGTACACAAGGCCCGGCCATTACTAATCAATTCTCATACCGTAACATATATACATAATGGTTTGTGTATAGTTAGATTTCCTTTAATATATCTGTTCTATCATCAATATCATAGATCCAGGCACCGTGACTGTGGTAATCTTCTTATATTTGCTATCCATTGCCTCCTTGCTTGTAAAATCAACTTTTAAAATTATGCTAATGATCCCGAAAGGCTACTGGGGCGGTTCCCAGAGCCCATCCATACCTTACATTCACAGCTTCCTATGCCCTGGTTTAAAAAAAAAAAGGCTTTAAAAATTATGCAAATGCACCTGAGGGGCTCCAAGCACTATAACACCTATGTAGTCCTGAACCCCTTAGACTTGTTTGCATAATTTTGAAAGCCTTTTTTTTTAATTAATAACAGGGCATAAGAAGCTAAAAGAAGAACATATCCTGCCAGAGGGGGCACACACCAGTACGTCAGTTTGCTTGGTTTACAATCCTTCATCCTGGTGGTAGATGTCCTTTAAATAGAATCGGGAAGTGCAGGGGGTATGTGATGAGAGAGCAGAAGGGGGAGGGTGAGGCCCCTTCCACACTAGCGAGTGTGATGCGATGAACTCGCATCACACTCGCAACGCAAGCTGCCGGGAACGCACGGCCCGAACGCTGCACCGCGGGAGTGAACTCAGCATGTCAGTTCACTCCCGCGGTGCAGGGTTCGGGCCGTGCGTTCCCGGCAGCTTTCGTTGCGAGTGTGTTGCGAGTTCATCGCATCACACTCGCTAGTGTGGAAGGGGCCTAAGACAGTCCAACAGCCTATGAATCTGCAGCAATGAGGGGCTCTGGGAACTGCTTGTAGCCTTTTAGGCTTATTAGCATAATTTAAAGTTGATTTTAGCAGGAAGGCGGCATTAAACTTAGTGGGACCCCACTAAGGGGGACATTTTATAGAGTGGGGGACAATAATATATTTTATATGCACACTAATGGGCAAGGTTGATGATGGATAAAGGGCAGGGTTTGTGTTGAGATCTATAGATATATCTATGCAGTATAATAAAAAAAAGTGCACTGAATGCACCAAAAAGAAAGATACCAAAACAAATGTGAAAATGTAATTCTCACTTTATTAATCAATATAAATATATACAAAATCACAAATCAATACATGATATGATACAAGTGCAAGGATAGAGAACATGGAGCAGATATGTCTAGTGTAGCGCCTCCTCACTAGATGTAGAACAGGCTCAACCGTATTAACCCCTCATCTCCGCACCTGTGTTCTACTTTAATACTCAGGCCTATTCTCTGGATTTTTTTCCGTCAAATTTTATATTTTTCTGTCACTATAGCTGTATGGGGTCGTGTTTTTGGGAGGCAAAAAGTCATTTTAAAAAGAACAATTTTGGGCTTCAAATGGGCTTTTACTAAGGCTACTTTCACACGAACCTATAGGGGACGTATGTATACGTCCCCCATACACGGCAATGGGTGCATATATCACTATGGAGAGGGGCGGGGTGAGCAGCGCTCACCTCCTCTCCCCAGAGCCGATGTTTGCCAGTCATACTACGGTACGGCGGGCATACAACGTGCGAAATATGCCTAGCTCTATCTGTGCACTACATTTAAAAAAATAACTCAAATCTTGCGTCAAATTTTCTGCTTTTATTGATGCACCTAAAAAACATGATCATGGATCGTGACTAAGGCTTCATACCGAAATGCGTTTATCGGTTTCATTACGATGCACTTGTACATATGACGTGTCATGCCGGCTTTTAAAGAATAAAGAATGGATTCTTACACCTTGAGTTCTCGATTCTTGCTCTATTTTAAGTTAATAAAAAACATGATAACTTTTTTTGGGTCAATACGCATACAGCGATAGCAAATTTTCAAGATTTTTTTTGGAGACAAATGACCTTTTGGGGGGGGGGGGTGATGGAAGCGTTTTGCAGCGTCACATTCCAAGCGCCATAACCTTTTACATTTTTTTGTCAATGTGACCGTGTGAGGGATTATTTTGTGCTAAAAGACTATTTCATTTGTACACAATTGGGTGATAAAAAGAAGATTACCACAGTCACGGTGCCTGCATCTATCAGTTAGTGTCCCTGGTTTAGCATGCTGGATTTTGATGGTAGATTCCCTTTAAAGCTTCATGTCACTTATTTTTATCTGTGCACAGTATTTTATACATGTATTCACTTCTTATGCCTGTGCTCTTATGATATTTATCATTGTTATAAACTAAAATGGAATCTGTAAAAATAAGTCTGAATTTTCCAGTACAATCGGATATTCAAGGAGTGATATTGCCATCTAGTGGCGCAACAGAGAAAAATAATTACATTCTTTTAATTTTTATACATTGGGGCACATTTTCTTACCCGTTCCTTGGAGTTCACAGAAAGTGCATTGTCCAAATGCACTGTGTCGCAATTCACTAATATTGTGCGCCCGATATCCTGCATGTGACGCTTCCCCGCTCAGGTCCGACAGAGTTCACCTTCTTCTTCCTGGTGCATGTAAGTGCATTGTCTTGCGACACAATTTGAAAGTTGAATCCTGCACTCAGTCCGAATCCGTCAGATCATCTGACAGCACGTCCCCGATTTCTGTCCCATGAAAACCAGCTCAGCCGCGCCAAAATCCGATCGCGTGAACAATGCTCCCACAGACACATACAAATACGTTTTCCAGGATAAGAAGAAAACCCACACCTTCTTTGCTACCTTGTAAGGAAACCCTCTTAAAACCAAACGAGTATAAGTAGTCTAGAAGGAACTTGATCGTAGTTATGTCTGATCATAAACACTGATGTTCGAATTAGACCTCAAAACAGGATGAAAAAGGATGTTGGCTTCCTGAAAGTCATGCTTGGTGTTAGATTCATTCAGACAAATGTGTGCTCCACGGCCCTTATATATTTAAATGGCTTTTTATTATAAGACAACATACTCACATTACACGTCCAACGTGGGGGAAAAGAGGTTTCACAGTGGCGAGGGCCATGTCTTGCACATGCATGCTGCTTCCGGCCTCCTGTACATTCCTATGGCTAAGGTATGCATTATTTAAGTTAATTTGGTGCTTGGCCAATGGTATAGGTCTGCACAGGCATGATTCCAGGAGACATCCACATTGCATAGGGGCCTGGGCACAGCAGAGGGGCATGAGGGTACACTGATAAATAGAGGGAGAAGGACCCTAAACTGGCTTAGTGAACATAAAGTGACAAAGGAGTAAACACCCTCCTTATGACTAAAAAAATATCAATAAAAAGATCAGAACGATGAAAAAAGACTCAAAGAGAACATATAGTAAATTAAATGAAAAGCCAACAAATTGGATTCACAAGATTTTGGAGCCACCATGAAGCCCAATCTTGACAGTAATAGGTTCCCTGATGCTCGATGGAGCCGAAGATGCAGTTCATCGAGTGGCTCTCATGCCCATCACTTTTTAGACTTTGGGTATTTTAATTTGTGTGTTCACTAGTAAATAAGGTTTTAATCATTTACAGATATGCTTAATTCAGGCAACAGGACCTCCTTGTTTAAGTCCAATCATAATATTTCCTAATGAAAAGATATATAAATATGACAAACACTTTCCTCCTACCCCACAGGCACTCCCCACACCCAGTTCCTGCCCTTCATACAATGTGGATGTCGCCCGAACACCTGGATGTGTAGTGCCCTGGATCAAAAGAACATTGAACTTTGGACATTTGAAGATTTTCCCCTTATGCAAACTCAGCAGTTATTACTATAGTTTTCATCAAGTGTTAACTTGCATTAATCTATAGTTTTGTTACGCACATTCTGTTTATTATTACTTTATAGACTAGTTTAAAGGGTTAATGAACACTGAGAGACATTTTTGACTGTGCCTCTCTATCTCTCAAATAAATCAGCTGAAGTTGTTTTGCAGAAAAAACAGACTTGTTTACCAGAGCTTGACCTTTAGAGTGACAGGTGCTGTCTGGAAGTTGTTTACTGTTTTGACACACTTTGTCATTGTGTTTGTGCAAAATGTAACCACTCCTCCCCTCATAGAAAGTATATAAGGAGAATAGTCCCAGTCTTTAGCATCTACAGTTAGGGAACAGAGCTTGAAGAAGACTGCCAGTCTACCTGAGCAAGCAGAAGAAGAAGCTGAGATGAGGATACTCTGCCATAGACTCTGGGCTCCTAGCCTGTGACCCGGGTACCAGCTTTCTGAGAAAGAGAGGGACAGTTAGCCCAGTGCTCTTCTCAGCATAGAACTCTTCTTCTGCCAGGGAGAAGATTGAAGACGTCAGCCCTGTGATTTGCTTGTATTGCTCTGCAACAGCATATCTTGATCAATGAAATAAACTATTCATTGCAGACCTTAACTCTCTGGACTTATTTCCTATTGGGGTACACTATGCCTTGCCATCCCTTCCGGAAAGCAGCAACACGTGGTGACACCTCGACGGTGCCCGGCAGACCAAGCATAGATTTGAAGCCACCCCTAACCCGAACACTGTAGATGAAATAATGTTCCCCAAAAGTGGCCTATGTATATGCAACCTTATATCTTAATATGTGTGGCCTCTACTAATTCCCCCTCAATGTTACCTCCACTAATTAATGCCCCCTATTGTTGGCCCTATCTAATCATAGCCACTGAAAGAAATCCCCAGCTAATAATACCAACACAAAATAATGCCCTCTCCACTAAATAATAACCCCATACTGAATAGCGCCCCTACACAAAATTATGTCCCTGCAGTCCCTATACCAAGTAATGTCCCCACAGCCCCAGTAAGTTATGTTCCTCACAGTCCACAGCATATAATGTCCTCCAAAGCCCCCACTGACTAATATCCCTCACAGTCCCCAATAAAAGTCCCCACAGCCACCGGTAAGTAATGTTCCTCACAGCCTCAACATATAATATCCCCTACAGTCCCCACTAAATAATGTTGCCCACAGCCACCAATTCATAATTTCCCCCAATAAGTGATATCCCCCTGTAAGTTGTGTCCCAAACAGACCCCAGTAATGTCCTCATAGTCTCCCACATAATGTCCCCCCAGCCTCCCCACTAATGTCCCCAACAGCCTTCCCCACTAATATCCCCCACAGCCTTCCCCTGTAATGTCCCCCACACCCCTCCCTAGTAATGTTTCCCACAGCCCCCAGTAATGTGCTTCCCCCTGACAATTTATCAATTAAAAAATAAACCGCAATATTCACCTTTCTTCCTTTCTCATCCCCTCTTCTTCTCAGTGTGCAGGACAGCACGCGGTGATGTCATCATACAGCGCCTCCTGCTCTCGGCACTGTAGTCAGCTACTAGGAGAAGGAGGCGTGGTATAATGTGTCTTCTGCTCTCTGTAGTGGAGCATGGAGCTCACTACAGTACAGGCGGTCCCCTACTTAAGAACACCCGACTTACTGACAACCCCTGGTTACAAACGGACCTCTGGATGTTGGTAATTTACTGTACTTTAGCCCTAGGCTATAATAATCAGCTGTAACAGTTATCACAGGTGTCTGCATTGAAGCTTTATTGTTAATCCTGATTCTTATGACAATCCAACATTTTTAAAATCCAATTGTCACAGAGACCCAAAAAATTTTGTCTGATGTGGACAAATTCAACTTAAGAACAAACCTGCAGAACCTATCCTGTAGGTAACCCGGGGACTGCCTGTACTCATCTCTATCTGTGTGAGAGATAGAGGTGAGAGTTTGCAAGAGCTGCCCGGACAGTGGGACAATAGTCTGAGCCGAGGACATCCGGGGAACAGGTCCCAGAGCTTTTGACACACCAACGTCTCTGGTTTAACCAATTAAGCTTAAATAGTGCTTACTTTATACAAAAGGCTGGAAGAAGTGTGTGTGTGTGTGTGTGTATGCACGTGCGCACACAAAACGAATGTCACCTCTGTGAAAGAGCCTATATGCATCCACTCTACCCCCATTGTGCACAAGTAATGTGGGTATGTTGTCTCAAAGCTATTTAAAGAAGACTGGTGAGTGCCTTGCAACTTTATTCTCTTATTTTCCATCACCTTCATATATCAGCACTACTGTGAAACATATAACACCACCATCACACCATATGTGAAGTCCCCAGGTTGTCCGGAATAAGAAAAAGGTGCACGATAACAGTGCCACTCTATACCTCCATATGAACATTTTTCCCAGCTGACATAAGCATATGAATATGTGTATTGTCCAATGGCTTTGTTTTTAAAGTAAACAAAATAAAACGACTATTATACTGTAGGTTGGTGCTAAAAGAGAATTATAAGGGCTTGTTTTTCGTGGAATAAGATAACATTTTCATAAATTTTATTTATTCTAAAGCACAGAATAAAAATGTAAATTAGAGAACACTTTCAGATACCTGCAGATTATTGGTGTTAATCTGGCACCTGGTGCTAATTACCTTTATCTCACAAATCCTTTTCAATCGGCAGCCGAACTTTACAGTTTTCACTGACTTTGCAAAAATGACATGCCATTCCAAAGTGGCTGAAACCCCCTGGCAGCAGGTTATCCAGATGAAGACAAGGGAGTGACACTTGCAGCCATAGCAAGAGGATCGGATCATTCCATTTTTTGCAATATCACAAACTCATTCAAGTCCCCTAAAAAGTCTGGCTGCCCTGGAAAGACAATTCAAGAGAGGACAGGATAATGTAGAGAATCTCCATGGGTAACTGCAACTAGAATTGCTCACCAGTTCAGCACTTAACAACATAGGGATCTGTCTCTTCATACTGTGGGACACATTTACTTACCGGTCCCAGGAGTTCACAGAGAGTGCATTTTCCGCCGATACTGCATACATTAATATTGTGCGCCCGATATCCTGATGTGTCGCTTCCCCGCTCAGGTACGATGGAGTTCACCATCTTTTTAGTGGTGCATGTAAGTGCTTGATCTTGCGACACAATTTGAAAGTGAAATTCCGCGCTCAATCGGAATCAGTCGGATCGTCCGACGCCCAACCGATTTCTGTTGCATGATAGCCAGCTCAGCCGCACCACAATCCGATCACGTGCAACACAATCCCCAGTTAAATACTTGTCACAGCTGTGCAAAACCTGAAAATAATGATAAAATCCAACAAAAGTGCGGCCGCAGACCCTTAGTAAATAAGCTCCAGTGCCTCGACGGTTTAGAACACTTGGACTAAAAGGCCACTTTGCAGTGACTACACCTCTCATTAGCTGAAAGAATTAAAAGGTTAGACTCGCCTTTGCTGAGGATCACATGGTGGAAACGTAGTAATAACAAAAAAGTATGTCACACGTCGGCTGGCCCTGTTTGGAGAGTGCTCATTTGCAGCTCATATTGCAGCAAACACGTTGCTCCCTATGACATCATTGGGGAGCAGCAATCTGGTCACATGACAGTCCTGGATCACACAAAGACCCGAGGCTGTCTGAATTTAAAGGGTTATTCGGGTAACATGAACGTCTGAGACAAAACTCATGATGATATAAATTAAAGAATATAACAAAACTCAATAGTCCCAAAATGGAGCTTAAATAGTTTGATTTCATGATTCACAAAATTTTATGGCCTCTCTAAGGTATGCAGAGTTATCACCCAGATGGTCCGACTGGAGACCACAAGTCCCATGATCCTTTAGTTCTCAGTAACTCCTCCTCCCTCTTATGCTCTTCTCCCAGTGATGATGTAACAGACTGTGCTGCTCTTACCATAGTAATGACGTGTAGCTGCATGTTACTTCACCGAGATGAGTCTCTCCCCAACACTTACCATACTGGATGCACTGCAACCAACCAACTACAGCCAAACAGAGTGGTGATCACATGACCTGCCCTGGCAGGTGCAGGACATGTGATGTGGACATGTGACCAGCGGCCATCTTCTGTCCTGTGTCTGCTCCGTGTGGAGGAAATCAACGGACAGATTAAAGAGCCAGTAGCGTTTTAATTTTTCATTACAGTCTATGTCCACAGCATTTTTCTGCTGAGGGGAGCAAAATTTTATAGTTCAATACATTTTATTGAGTATTGCGCATAATACATGTTAAGGGTGAACTTTTTCACAAATATTGCATTGCTAAAGTATCATGTATCTATACAAAGATCTTTGGCTCTATTGATAAAAAAAGATCCCTGTGAATAGCACCACCCCCCCGAGTACACAGATCATTTTACACTGATAGCTCCTCTTGAGGGCTATTGGAATGTGGGCATGGTCAATAGGTTCCTTTGTCTCAAGAACCTATAAAAACTGTCTGCAACCTAAATAAATTGGAATTCTCTCAAACATGTGAAGGTCTGAGTGATTCACCGAGCAGCTCGTACTATACAATGATTTGGAACCACACATCACATCGAGATATGGGGATATTTCCCTGACAAAGAAACAACACAAACATGTTGCGTAGAGTAGTCGGCAATTTGCACAAAAGTCATTATGGTGTCTAAATTAATTTAGATGTTTTGGTTGAGAAGATGCAGGAAAAAGTTTATTTTATGATTCTAAAATAGCATTGTATGTAATGCACTTCAACAGGTAGAATGGAATGTGGCAATTAGGTTGTGAAAGTGGGAGCCTATGCCTCGATAGAGGGATTATTAGGTATGTTATAATATCCAGAGGTCTCTGAATCGAGGAGCTACAACAGACCAAAAAGTACCTTAAACAATATTGCTACTAACATGTTACAAACAGTACAGGGATACTAGACAAGGGACAGTGGGGTAGGAAGGGAAGGGGATATGCGGGTAAGGACAACAGAGGCATGTCTTTGTGTCCCAGCATTATGTCCCAACTGTCAACCATGTCTCCATAGCTGGAAGGGATCTAAAGGTGATCCAGGGGCTCCAGGTGTCATGGAAGAGGTCATACCTGCCCTCATCGCTAGCCTTAAGCTCCTCCATGTGTAGTATCGTGTTGAGTGCTTCTACCCACTGTGCCTTAGTGGGAGGGACATTAGATTTCCACAGCCTTGGAATTATCTGCCTTGCTGCCACAAGGAAGTGTCGGAGCAGGCTTTTTTTGAATTTAGAGATAGTCCCTGGAAACATTAAGAGTAGGGCCAGTTCGGGTGAGGGGGGGATTCCTGGGGGACAAATGTCCTTGAATAGTTTAAAAATCTCCTTCCATAAGTCATATATCGGGGGGCATTCCCACCATATGAGTAGCATGTTGCCTTCTGCATCTCCGCAGCGCCAGCACCGGGAAGAACCCTTAGGGAACATTTTATGCAATTTAACGGGTGTTCTGTACCATTGGGATAAGATTTTATAATTTAGTTCTTGGAGACGACAAGAGACTGAAGCATTATGGGTTAAAAGAAACGTTTTTTGCCATTGTGCATGTGAGAAAGACTTTTGAAGGTCTCTCTCCCAGGCGCTTGGGGGAGCAAAATTTTAAATAACAACTAATTACATATTAGCTTATATTTTAAAATTCCCTATGGAGTCTGAAAAATAGTAAAAAAAAAAAAAAGTTTTTAAAAAATTAAACAAAACTAGAACTGATATAAATAATGAGTAAAAATCATAAATATGTTAGGTATCGCTCCGTCCCAAAATGTCCGTTCTATCAAAATATAAAATATAATAACATTAAAAAATAAATAGATTAAAAAACCCTAAAAATTCCCTAGAACTGATATAAATAAATCATAAATCTAAAAATAATAAACATGTTAGGTATTGCCATGTCCCACAATGTCCGATCAAAATTTAATTGTTATTCCCGATGTTTAACCCCGTAACGGATAATGGCGCCCTAAGTTGAATATGCCACTTCTTTGCCATTTTGCAAAACGTAAAACATTTAATATAAAATTATCAAAAGTCTGTATGGTCCTCAAAATGGAAGCATTGAAAACATCTCATTTCACAAAAAATTACCACACACAGCTCTTTACACTAAAGTATGAAATAGTTATAAGTGCCAGAAGACGGCAAAATTAAGAATTTTTATGTACAGTAGGTTTTAATTTTTGTAAATGTATGAAAACATTATAAAACCTATAAATGTGGTATCCCTGTAATCGTACTGACCAAAAGAATAAAGTAGTCCTGTCAATTGGGGCGCACAGTAAAAGCTGTAGAATCCGAGCCCACAAGAATATGGACCGAATGCGTTTTTTCACCAATTTCACTGCAATTGGAATTTTTTCCCCCTTCCCAGTATATGGCATGGAATATTAAACACTGTCAAAGTGAAATACAATGTTGTTAAAGTGGTATTCCTACGAAGACAAGTTTCTTGCATATACTCAGGATAACAAAATAATACATTCTCTAATTCACTATTATTAACAAAAATACAGCATTTCACAGATATAAGTCCAACCTGTCTCTATCAGTCCTGCTGTACACAATTTAATTTGCCCATAGACACGACCCTGTAACTTCTGACTTAGGGTCGGGTGGTGGCCACCTTGGAATCCTGTGTCTTTCTGCTCTGAGCCTGTAGCCACACCCCCTGCATGGAGCTCAGAGACACTGACTGATGACTTCCTGCCGGGAAATTGTAAGCAGAGAGAGAGGCTGCAAACTACACGGAGATAAGTGATTCGGGAGAAGGGGGAGGCAGGCACATAGCTGTCAGATGTGACAGAGCTCACAATGTAACAGTGTAAAAGTCTGTCAGCCTCTGTGTAATCATCTCATGCATCTCTGATCTGTCTCATCTCTCCTTCTATGTGTCAGTGTGTTAGTACAATGTCAGAAGCCAGATGAAAATGAATATACATCTTGTACCCTGATAATGTAACCACATTGTCTCCCCACAGGACTAGATGAGTCATAGTGGGGCAGATTTATCAAGTTGTCTGAAAGTCAGAATATTTCTAGTTGCCCATGACAACCAATCACAGTCCCCCTTTAAAATATTCATGATCACTGGTAAAATGAAAGCTTAGCTGTGATTGGTTGCCATGGGCAACTAGAAATATTCTGACTTTCAGACAGCTTGATAAATCTGCCCCAATGTGTCTGCTTAAAGAGTCCCCGCCCACACCCTGGGATTTTGTACTGAGCAGCTGAGGGAATAATAGGAGCTAAAACAGCAATAAAACTGAGTAAAATTGTGAAGTAAAGGGTTAAAATGGTCTTTATTATATAATCATCACTAGGGGATTGAAATGTGAGAATTTTCTCTAGTGGGAAAACCCCTTTAAGGAGTCAGTGATAGGTGGGGGAGAAAGTGTCATGTTTTGGGGAATGTTTTCAGTAGCTTCATGCCAGAGTAAACCAGAACCTTCTTTAACAACACGTGGTTTCTTCCATGCGTTCTTCAATCATTTGTCCTACAAGAAAATTACTGGCTAATGTCCCCTGTCACACAGCAAAAAATGTTAAAGCAGTTCCTTAAAATAGAAAACACTGAAACAATGTGGCAGATGCCATGATCAACAACTGCCCTGCACATAGATATCTCAATATGTGGCAGATATATTAGGGACCATACCAGACCATAGAGCAAACTCTGCCTGATAATGTAAGATTTTCAATCATAGTGTATGCATATGCAGGGCTGTGACCCATTACTTTACCACTCAATGGGGCAGATTTACTTACCCGGTCCGTTTGCGATCCGGCGGCGCGTTCTCCGCGGTGGATTCGGGTCTGGCCAGGATTCATTAAGGTAGTTCCTCCGACGTCCACCAGGTGGCGCTGCTGCACTGAAGAGCATCGGAACGCACTCAAATACACCGGCCTATCCTGGATGAAGGTAAGTGCAAGCTCCGCGACACTTTCGGTTTTTTAAATACGGTGGCTTTTCTGAATCCGTCGGGTTTTCGTTCGGCCACACCCCACCGATTTCCGTCGCGTGCATGCCAGTGCCGATGCGCCAAAATCCTATCGCGTGCGCCAAAAACCCGGGGCAATACAGGGAAAATCGGCGCAAATCGGAAATATTCGGGTAACAGGTCGGGAAACCGCGAATCGGCCCTTAGTAAATGACCCCCAATGTGGCCAGGACAGGCTGCTCAACAATATAAAGTAGTAGTAAGTTAAATAATCATACTGATATCTTTAAGGGGGAGACAATATTTATAGTTCTCTATTTTAGGTGGCAAAGTACAGTACGGTATATTATTTATTATAATTAATGCATTATGGCAGGTTTTCACTATGGGGTAAGTTATATAAAATTTTTTGTCATATACAGTTATTACAGTAAATATGTATATCCATACAATACTATAGATTGTATAAACTTACCTTGGGGCTATGATATATATTATTTTCATGATAGGCAACAGATTCAGTAGTCTAGTTTAGTGATCACTTAGTTCAGTTCTGGACCTGAAGGAGTTGATTTGCCACCTGTAAGTTGGTAGACGCCTCTGTTGCCTGTGTTTAATATATCATCTGGTGCACAATTAAAAATTGTACAGTGCACAGTTTTCTATTTCTTGGTCTGCACACTAATAAGGCGATCTGATTAGAGCAGGGATTGGTTGTCAGTCACTATTATTTTAATGAATTATCCTAATATTAGATCATAAATAGACGAAGGCTCAATAAGAGCCGAAACGCGCGTCGGGGCAGCAGTCATCCCCGGACACTGTGCACATCCACTTATCAATACGGTAAGGACTGGTACCTATGGCTATATACTCACCTACACTAGGCATGAGCATTGCTATGCCATTACAAATGCGCATGAGACTATGCCATCATTAGACTTGCATTTTATGCACACCAGCCCATTTAAATGTTTCAACCCTTTGTGCAATTTGCTGTGTCCAGGTATGACTGCTTTCTTTCTCTGCTGTATGTTCACCCTTTAACCTTGTCATACAATTTTAAACAAATGTCCAATTATGGTTATGTGTTCTTACCATGCATATAATAAAATTTTGTTACTTTTATAACCTTTTTGACTCTCTATTTTTGCCTCATATCTTTTCCCCTCCTTCTGAGGGGTACCATAGGTTGTGTAGATTTCAATAATATGTGGGGCACCTACTCTTTGGTGCAACTATCTGTACAGGTTCTATAACTAATTGTATAGTCACTCCTGTACATTCTCTGTTTTCAATTTTTGCTACATCATAAATAAATAGAATAATCTCCCTCCACTGCTGCCCTCCAGTGAGACCAGTAATGCCAAGGTGTCTCTGCTTTCTTCTAGAGGAGACACACTTATTGTCACCACTAGATGGCAGTATCACACAGTGTTCCTACCATCTGCTGATACTGAAACACTGCAGGACCTGTAGCATGGAAGAATAACTCCTGCTAGAAGGTCTGGAATGGTAGAGGACAGGAAGGCTTTAGCTGCCCTCTGTCCTCCCCTTTAAGCAAGAAAAGACAACTTCCTTTATGAGCCGCACAGGTCAGCGGCTGTCCATGTGGTTTGTTGTACTTCCTATTCTGAGAGACTATAATGAGCTTTGTCACACCCGTACACTGTCCCCTGTCTCTTTATGCCCCCTCCCCTCCATTAAGTTCTACCACTGTGTCCCCTTACTGCCAGAGTTTGGCCAAATGAACCCAGTTGACCTTCACCCACATCATTGGAGTTTTCCTTCTGGAAAAAATTTGTAATATTGCACCTAAATGTATAACAACATGGACAAACTGTCTACAGACTATCAGGTTTTAAAACCTGTAGAAGTGAGAATGTATCTCTGAAATATAGTCACAATGTAACCTTAGCAACAAAATGTCTTTGTTGCTTATTGTCACCTTTTTTAGTTCTCCATCAAAATGAAAGTTGTGTTGTAATTGGTTGTTGTGGACAACAAAGACAGTTCTCATTTTTGGACCAATGGTGGTTTCTTGGCTGCTCCACAAACTCCTTTACCACCTTTATGACCGGGATATCTATCTTCTGAAACCTTTCTATGGCACCTCATCAGAAGAAGGTTGCAGGACCCAGTAGCGTAACTTGAAGCTGATGGGCCCCAGTGCCAGGGCCCCGACTATAATGTATGGTTTATAGTAATAGTCTTCTCATATGGGAAAGTGACACCTTATGGGCCCCCCAAAGCCTCTTTAGCCCAGTTGCGACCGCACCCTCTGCACCCCCTCAAGATACTCCCCTGGCAGGACCTTGCATATTGCTGGTGGCGGGGCTGAGCTCTGCTATCATAGCCCAGACCCGACACTAAGGCTGCATGCGCCCTGCCGTATGGAGGACGTATATATGGGCGATGTACATACGGCATATGTATAAGTCCCCCACATGCGGCAGTGGGCGCACGGTACCATACGGGAGCGGTATGTTGCTGCACAGGTGCGGCACCGTACCGTTCCGTACCCTGTGAAAAGATAGGACATGGCCTATCTTTACTCGGAATACGGCAACGTGCCCCATGTTTCTCTATGGACAGGGCGGGTGAGAGCAGCGCTTACCCCCTCTTCCTCTCCCCAGCGCTGTTGTGTACCCGCTGCGCTATGGTACGGCGGTCACATATTAATGTGAATGCAGCCTAACACCTAGGATCGGAAAAGCTCCAGCATGACCACGACATGTAAGGGATTCCCTGTTTACCCCCTGCATCGGACCCCCGTGATCCTGTCAGGACATAGGTGTTACTAACTGAGCATGCACATAACCCTTTGAAACAGTTGAAGGGTTAACAGACTTCGTAAAAGTTGTTTTTCATACGCTGAGGGGTGTAGTTTTACTATTAATTTGGCCTCTCAAAGTCACTTGAAAGCTGAGTTGTCCCACAAAACATGAGTCTTGGTGATTTTCATGAAAAAGAAAAAAATTGCACCCAAAGTTCTAAGCCTCCTAGAAAATATTGGGTAAAAAACGATATCAACATAAAGAAGACAAATGGAAATGTTAGTTATCAAGTTATTTTGGTGGTGTCTCTATCTACCTGGAAAGCCGAACATTTCAAACTTTGAAAATGGAGAATTTTTCGGAATTTTTGCCAAATTTCCATTTTTTTCAAAACTCATCCCCAAAATTTTTCAACTAACATGAAGTACAATGTGTCACAAGAAAATAGTTATATATATATCACAAGAAAATATATGTTCTATAGATATAACCAATTACCGTATTTTTCGGACTATAAGGCGCACTGGATTATAAGGTGCACCATCAATAAATGCCTGCTAAAATGTCTAGGTTCATATATAAGGCGCACCGAATTATAAGGATGAATGACCAGCAGGTGGCAGACCTGTGCACAGCTCAAGGCAGCAATTGTCTGTAAGTATGGTTCATATATAAGGCGCACTGGACTATAAGGCGCACCTTTGATTTCTGAGGAAATCAAAGGATTCTTTGTGCGCCTTATAGTCCAAAGAATATGGTATTAGTGACACATGTCAGGTTCTAAAAATAGGGCCTGGTGACAAGGTGCTTGGAATGAAGAAAAAACTAAAGGTCCTTTAGAAATATTGATGTCTCATGACTTCCTGATACACACTGGACATATTCCTGTCCGTCTACAGCTTAATCCTCCAGTCACCAAAGTTCATGAATATACGTAGCTGCTAATAGCCAGGGCTGTCATCGTGCTCATATCTGACATTAATCCTGAATAGGACAATCCTGTTTAGGTTAATTGAAGCTGATTGTATAAGACAGGTCTAATATCAGTAGAAGGCAATGTCACTGTAGCTCCTGAATAAATTCAGCTCCATAAATAAACTATAATATCGGTTTCACTGCTTAATATGTTCCATCTGTGAAACCAAGGAGAAGTCTCTAATATGAGTAAAATACATATACTTAGCGGTGCGAGAAAAATAAATTACTGGAAAAAAGTTCCCCATAATTCTCACTAATGATATTCTTTTGGGAAGGTCATAGACATTCCCAGCAATTTTGTTGACAACATTCATTTCTGATGAATTTATTCCAAAGAGGCTTATTATCTCCAATACTGAATATCCAGTCATAACATAATCTAAAGTAGACTACCACATGCTCTAAGGAGAGAGTAAAAGTGTAGAAAAAAACATGATTTATGAAGAATGTAGAACATGTATATAACCTTTTCACAAACTTTGCGCTGCTTGGACAGGTATTTAGAAGGGGATTGTGTCACATGGGATCGGATTGTGGCGCAGCAGCACCAGCTTTCATGCGACAGAAACCGGGGGGTTGTGACCTTTTAAAAAAAGTCGCAAAAATAAAGGTGCAAATTTTTGCGCAAATCGACGGATGCTCCTAACCGGACTTAAAAACTAGCTGGGGAGCTGTTTGCGTCTTTTGGAGACTTTGTACTTTTGTTTTAAAAAGTCGCAGATTCGCTACAGGCCAAACACCACATGTATCAATAAAGAAAAAACGTTAAGATACATCCGACCAGCAGGAAAGCCAAGAAAAGTCACTAAAAACAGACAGAAAAGGCCAGACTTACGATACTTGTGCCCCAAAGAATTGCAAATTTTCGAGCAGGACAAGAATTTGCAATTTTTACAGCGACTACGCCACCTCCATGCTATGTGGGTATGGAGAGGCAGTAGAGGGGTGCAGCGGCCTGCATGTACACTGTCGGACTGGGTTTCCTTAGGCCCACCAGAGAAAATCAATTTGGGGGCCCACTTTTCATTATCCCCCAGGAAATATACTCTAGCAGCTTCCAGATTGTGGTGTTTTCTGATAGGGTTCAGTATTGGGTTGAGCCAGGGCCCACCGGAGGATCCTCTGGTACTCTGGTGGGCCAGTCCGACACTGTGCGTGTCTGCATAATTTTGAAAAACCTGCGCCTAAGCCTCTTGCTGTACCCGGTGAGAGATGGGGGCATGGCCGCTATCATAAATCTCCACCTCCATTTCTATCCTACAGCCTCTGTTTGTGCCGGTCTCTCTCTTCTCTTACTCAGTTCTTGCTCATCCCCATATCTCCTCCATAAACTTCTATGTTACCAGATCCTCTTTGAGTCGGTACATCATAATAAATTAATAGTTTTGTTCATGCAGAACTTCGGTATTGGGAAGTAGCTTTTTGGAATTATCATATTTTTTTTAATAGCAACCTCTGATTTCTACCTGCCCTAACTTAGGCTTGTCTGACTATTTATTCTCTGCCTTGCCCCATAGTGACTGCCATCAGTTCCGGGGACTTATCGTAACATGTTGAATCCCAGATTCCAAACAGAGGTATTATAAAACCAACAGAGCCACTAGGACAGCACCCTTAGGATCAGCTAAATGCCAAACCAGCCACTATAGTAATGAAAGCTGAGATTACTTAGTCGATGATACATTTTATTGGCTAACCAAAAAAGATGCTGACAATTGCAAGATTTCAAGACTACTCAGGTCTCTTTATCAGGCCTTGTATAAGACAACATCTGAATGGAGAACAATTATATGCACAATTGGACAAAGTAAGGCTATGGTTGATGAGACACATGATAAGAAACAGAACAATCAATGTAAAGTGAGAAGAGTAAACGCTGTTATCAGTAAATATTGTAGCACTTGGGTAGGTTTTATTGTCCCTTGATTGAGCTCTGGCCCATGTCAGTGATGACCCCAACAGTTCTGAGGAGATTTTGAGGATTTTCGTCTGCTGACTGCTATGGCAGTGAGTAACCAAACACAGTTCAGCTTCTAGCAATCAATCACAGCTCAGTTTGTATTCTGCCACAGGTCATTTATATGAGCTCTGAGCTTTGATTGGTTACTATAGGCAACAGGGCTCATTTACTTAGGGTTGCACACACACTTTTGTCCGACTGTGCACCGCTTTTGGGGCTAAAGCGGCTTGCATAGGTATTTAAGGAGTGTTTGCGCAGGGATTGTGTGGCACGCGATCCTTTATTTGGCGCAGCTGCGCTGGCTTCCATGCAAAACAAATTAGGGGGCATGCTGTCAGACAGTCCGACTGATTCGGCTGAGCGCAGGATTTCACTTTTAAATTGTTGCATGCCGTAGCCATAAGATGCACCCACCACTAAAAAGATGGTGAACTCTGTCGGACCTGAGCAGGGAAGTGACACATTCATGATTTCGGGCGCACAATCTTGAATCGCTGCAAAGTGCATTATTGTCGGACAATGCACTTTCAGTGAACTCCGGTGACCCTGTAAGTAAATGTGCCCCAATGTGTATAAGACAGCTCATGTGTGAGTACAGTGGTGTAACTAGGAGAGACAGGGCCCCCTAGCAGGCTACTGCATGGGGCCCCCCTTCCCACTTAAAAAATATACATATTAGTATACTCACACATGCAAGTTACAATCACATATAAATACACTAATGTGCACACACTGCATATACACATACATACAGTGTATACAGACACCATATACACATCACAGATACTGCATATATACATCACAGTATATGTTATATACATATTATGCAACGCAATGTGCAGTACAATGTAGATATAATGGTGCACATCCTCCATTCCTTATTGTGTCAGGTCAGATGATGTGGCCCCCTGACACTGCGGGCCCCATAGCTGCTGCTGTGGCTTCTACCGCTGTAGTTACGCCCCCTGTGTGAGTAATATGATAGATAGATAGATAGATAGATAGATAGATAGATAGATAGATAGATAGATAGATAGATAGATAGATAGATAGATAGATAGAAATAGATAGAGGGTGAGAAAAGGGGAGAGAGACAGAGAAATGGAGATACATATACATGGATAGAGATAGATAGATACTGAGAAGATAGATAGATAGATAGATACTGAGAGAAAAATATTTGTTTGTTAACCCATTCTACTTGGCTATATTTAAGACCAGTTTACTATTCCCGGCAATGGGGGGCCTCAGTTAGTTATATAACTTATTTATATTAGCGTGACCATTGTACAAGCTCTTATAACTCTTGTCTTATCATGTTACCCCTTCATCCTCATAGACTGTAAACTCATAGACCCTCACTCCTATTGTCTAGTATCCCTGTATTACTCTGTAATGTCTCGTTTTATTTTTATATATCCCCCATAATCTGTAAACGCGACAGAATATGATGGCGCTATATAAATAAAGATTATTATTACCTCTCGACTAATCTTGTAAAGTGCTGTCGTTTTTCAAATAAAGAATGTAAAAAAGAAAAAAACAAGGTTTTTTTTTATCACCCTAAAAATGGAGCCCTGAACATGACAGTCCTGCAAACCACCTAATAAGACCAGTGTAGTCTCTGATCGCGGTCTATATCGCCTTTGAGACTTTTGCTTTATTATGGATTATACAACAACATTGTACGTGGATTATGGCTCACATGTGACATATTTCTGGATTCAGTGCACAATACCAAGTCATTAAATGTGTATACTGGTTAATGAGATCAAACACAAATGAGCTCCAAGGAGGAAAATCTTAGAGGAAACAATTCCTGTGATGGAATGTCGAGTTATTTTGGTCTCAGTAATAAAACCACTTTCCTTCCAAAACTTGCAGTGAAAAGCACATTGTTTTCCAGGCTGTATTTTTTAAGATTTAAGACTTGGAATTATATATTGTTGAAATAATTGCCCTTTTTTCATTTCTTCCCTGTGTTTTCTTTTCTAAGTGACTCATTAACTAACCAAAGCAAAGACTAAATTACTGCTATTTTCAAACAAACAATTATCATCAAAAACATGGGACAATCCCTCCATACAGCGCTCCACACCGAGGTTTTACAAGCTGTTGCTCAACCTCCTTACATAACAGGAAGCCATTAAATGTTACATTATGGCCCAAAATTATATATAACTCCTCTTATTAGCAAAATAGCAGCTCAGCAATCAATTGGTTTTTCAACCCCGAAGAGGCATAATCCAATGTAATTTTCCACATCATAGGTATAAACACCTAAACGTCTCCAGTGGAAGAGCCCAATAGCTGCTTATATCTCAGCTTCCTGGACCTCTGTAATGACATTAAAGGGAACCTGTCATCAGGAATGTCATTTTTACATGACAGGTTCCAATAGCTTCGGTCATGTTTGTTTCAAACATGCCTTTGCGGTGCATCTGAATAATTCCAGTGCTTTTCTAATTGTTTATTTAACATTACCTGGCTCCCTGCCAGTAGTGTGTGGTAAGTCCCGGGGAAGGGGGGGGGGCAGTTCATATGCACAAGTCGTCTACTCAATTACAGGCAGTCCCGGGTTACGTACATGATAGGTTCTGTAGGTTTGTTCTTAAGTTGAATTTGTATGTAAGTTGGAACTGTATATTTTATAATTGTAACCACAGCCAGAATTTTTTTGGTCTCTGTGACAATTGGATTTTAAAATGTTGGTTTGTCATAAGAACCAGGATTAACACTAAAGCTTAATTACAGACACCTCTGATAACTGTTACAGCTGATCATTGTAGCGTAGGACTAAAGTACAGTAAATTACCAACATCCAGAGGTCTGTTTATAACTAGGGGTCATCTGTAAATCGGGTGTTCTTAAGTAGAGGACCGCCTGTACTCCTCCTCTCATCCTCACTCATTGCTCTTCCCCTCTCTCAGCATCTCCCCTGCTCCCTCCGCTCGCTTATGTCAACTCAATGACACAAGCAATTCTTTTTTTTTTTTTCCAACTTCTTTTTTTTTTATTTTTATATTATCAGTTATCCATAATATGTTACAAGACATCTTTTGCAATATCACACACAATCCAAGATACATTGAATCATTACATGTCGTGTTGTAAATAACATCATATTAAGAGCCATCATCCTATCGCAAAGAATGTCCAAAATTCAATAAGCATATTCCCCCCCCAAACCCCCCCTCCCTCCCCACCCTCTGCCGATGCTGGAGACGCTGAGTGGGCACAATAGATGCCGAGTGGAGTACAGAGAAAACCTCTATAAACTCCACTGGTTCCAAATATCCTTAAGTCTGCTACCCTTCCTATAGCGTTTCTCGTACGCACATTCGTATGATTTTATACGCTTAACTAAATTATTCCATTCATTCACTGTTGGGGGCTTATCGTCTAACCAGTGTTTGACTAATACTAGTCTTGCAAGGAAGATAATCTTCAATGCCAGGTCACTTTTTAATCTATCGTCTAAGGAGATCGGGAGCAGGCCCAGGACCCCAAAAGTGGCGACACGCGGGACAGAGCATTGAAGCTGATCCTCTAATCTCATGAATATCTCCTCCCAATAAGGGTTGATCTTCGGACAGTCCCATAAGACATGTAGGATATCAGCATGGGAACAATTACACCTCCTACAGTTCGAGTTTTCACTTAAACCAATTTTAAACATTAAATATGGTGAAAAATAAATTCTATATAATATGTGTAGTTGTGTGCATCTGTGATTTAAATTGATCGTTGATCTGACCACATTCTTATAAATATCTCGCCATTGTGCCACAGTGATAAAACCGACCTGATTTGACCATTTCAATTGAGTAACATGACTAGACTTCTGGTCTATAATAGACCTAAGTCGACAATAAATACTTGATAAATTAAGTCGTGATACATCTAAATCTAATATTTCCGTAAATTTTTCCCCTGAGTGTATCGTGAACCTATCGTGATGTAATTCTTTCCTATATGCGTGAACAATTTGACAATACCTAAAAAAATCCCTTTCCTCCAAAATATCCCTAAAGCACAATCCTGAAAGGAGGGCAATGTCCCATCTTCTTCCAACTGCTCCAAGGACTTAATCCCCTTTCTTTCCCAGAACCCAACGTCTTCCATTTTAGCTAGCTCCGAAAAGTTAAGATTACCCCACAGAGGAGTAAATTTAAATCCTCCCTTAATGCCGAATAAACTCCTGAGATCTCTCCAAGTATTCTCCAATAGCCGTGCCAAGGGGAATCTTTTAACGTTAAGGCATTTCAATTGGCCTGACTCCAATAGAGCCAAAATTGAATCAAATCTTCGCTCCAACTGCAAAGTAATCGCCTGGAATATGTTAGACTGTCTGTTTTCCAAGATAAACTGAGTCTGTGCCGCCAAAAAATAGTGATAAAAGGATGGGAGCGAAAGACCGCCCCTTTCCTTATTAAGCATTAAAGTTTCTTGTTTAATGCGCACCCTTTTTCTCCCCCAAAGTAATTTATTTAAAATCGCGCGAATAAACCCAAACCATCTCTTACCTATCCAACAAGGAGAATTAGATAATACATATAATATTTGAGGTAGCAATACACTCTTTATAAGTATAACTCTCTCTGCACGATTTAATGGTAGCGTATTCCATGTATTCACCTTATTTTTTATTTTTGTTAATAAGGGAACCAGATTTAGAGTAATATAATCATCAACCTTGGCCGTGATCTTTAAACCGAGATATTCACAAGAAGAGGAGACCTTCAATTCAGACTGCAAATAATTAGGATGAGGGTCATCATCCAAAGGGACCAAAATCGACTTATGGGTATTTATCTGGAAGCCAGAAAATCTGCCATATTCCTGAATGACCTTCAGGGCTTTTGGGGCCGATATTTCGGAGTCTTTGAGAAATAGGAGAACATCATCAGCATATAACATTATCTTATCCTTGGGTCCTGCTAATCCTCCCCCCTCTATCTCCCTGTCTGCCCTGAGTTTTATTGCCAGAGGTTCTATAAAGAACGCAAATAACAACGGGGACAGGGGGCATCCCTGCCTGGTACCCCTAGACAGGGTAAAAAAAGGGGAGAAGTCGCTATTGACCTTAATACAGACCCTCGGGGACTTATAAAACAGTCTGACCCAATCCACAAACGGGGCACCCAACCCAAATCTATACAGGACCTCCCAGAGGAAGTCCCACTCCACCCTATCGAAGGCTTTAGAGGCGTCCAGTGACAGGATGGAGCGCGACCCCCCCCCCCCGTCCCATCTGCAGACCCGCGAAGAGCCGTCTTATATTGGTCTTACTCTGACGACCAGTCAAAAAACCGCATTGGTCTTCATGTATAAGTACTGGCGCGAACTCTTTTAATCTATTTGACATTAATTTGGCCACCAGCTTGGCATCAGCATTGATAAGCGAGATCGGTCTATAAGATTCCGCTTCCAATGGGTCTTTATTTTTCTTTTGAATCAGAACTATACTTGCCTCATACCACGAATCTGGCAACCTACCCTCCCTTTGCGCAGATTCCCAAATCTCCACCATAAGAGGTAGAAGAATAGAACCAAATCTGCTATAGATTTCTAGAGGAAGCCCATCCAGTCCCGGGGCAGAATTACGTCTGGAGGATGCGAGGGACTCCTCAAGCTCTGCACTCGTTATAGGGCGCGCTAGCCCATCTGACCTTTCCCTCGAGAGAGAAGGGAATTGAATATTATCTAGAAAGTGTCTTATATCCCCTATTGACACCTCCAAATCTGAGGAGTAAATACCTTGAAAAAATTTTAAAAAAGTATCTCTAATCTCCTCGGCATTAGTAGTTAAGTCCCCAAAATTATTTTTAATGGCTATTATTCTATTTTCCTCCTGTTGTTTTTTAACTTTCTGCAAAAGCCCCTTTGAGGGTACCCCACTCTCACAATGTGCCCTCTGGTCCAAAAAAAATAGTTTCTGCGTCGCCTTATCTGCCATAAGTCTATTATATTCCTCTTGTACCCTAATAAAGCTATCGTGCCGCTCTCTCGAGCCGCATTCTAGAAAGGCCCCCTCTTTTTCTTTTACCTCCTTTTTTAATAGTCTCTCCTTTCTGGCCCATTGCTTACGCAGGTATATAATTTCTGAGTTTAATATCCCTCTAAGAAAGGATTTCAAGGCGTCCCACATTAACCCAAGGTTGGCCCCGGTTCTATTCATCACAATAAATCTACATATCTCTTCCTTGATTTTATCCTCGTCTGTCAATAGCACTAACCAATGCGCATTGAGCTTCCAGAACTTAAGAACAGGTTTCCCAGATCCGGACAACTCAAGAACCAACGGGGAGTGATCAGAGATGGAACGGTTATCATACCGAATTTTCCCCACCCAATCGATGGCAAGATCGTTCGCCAACGCTAAGTCTATCCGGGAAAAAGTATTATGGGAGCGATTGTAACATGAAAATATCGGTTGGTCCCCCTTTAAAGATCTCCACACATCTCTCCAACCCACTTCCTGGCAAAACCTAGCGAAGGGGGTGTCTCCCTTCTCCATACCTGCCGGGTTTTTTTTCCCTATACGATCTTTCTTATCCGACATCACAGCATTAAAATCGCCAAGGATCAGAACCGGGCAATCACCCACCTTTTCCATAAACCGCAGTAGACCTATCAGGACTTCATATCTAAAGGGGGGAGGTATATAGACTCCTGCCACCACACATTTAATGCCATCTAGTATACCTAACAAAAATACATATCTTCCGTCTGGATCACACCTTGCTTCTAGTACTTGAAATCCAACTGATCTATGCACCAGGATGGAGACTCCTCTAGAAAATGATGAGAAAACTGAGTTATACGTCTGACTGGCCCACCTCCTTTCTACAAGAGCCAAAGATTCCTTATCGAGATGTGTCTCTAATAAAATAACGATTGCTGGTAGTTGTTTAACAATATAATCAAAAATAATGCAGCGTTTCAGGCGATCTTTTAAACCTCTTATGTTCCATAATATAAACCTAGTACCCATGTATTATATCTACACATAAGACGGGGGAAGAGGAGCACAAACAGACCCAAAAGGAAAGAAAACAGAGAAAAAAAAAAGAAAAAAAACCACACTGCGACCAAACAACATCCCCAGCATCGGAACATCCCTCCCCCCCCAAATCCCCCCACCTGTTCTACCGTAGTACAACTCTACCTACTTCAGCCACTTTCCCGCCCCCCCTCACCCCCATCCCCCCCATTGCTGACCTGAATCAACATATGATGACCTAAATATCCGTATTCATAGTCCCTTAAGATCTAACCAGTCCGAGGCTTGTTCTGACGTACTAAAAAACTGGGACTGGCCTTGAAAGATGATTTTTAATTTGGCCGGAAACATTAATGAATAAATGATTCCCTTGTCTCTCAACCTTTTTTTCACTTCCAGAAAACTCTTCCTCTTCTGGAGGGTGTCCTTAGAAAAGTCTGGGTATATTGCAACTTTAGCCCCTTGGATTGATAGAACTTTTAAGTCACGTGCTCGTTTCAATATCACATCCCGATCTCTCGAGAGTAGCGTTTTACAGATAAGGGTGCGGGGAGTATTCCCCGGAATATAGGGACCTGCCGGGATTCTGTGAGCTCGCTCAATGTCAAAATGCGGGGAGAGCTGCTCCTTCCCTATTTCCTTCAAGAACCATTCTTTAATATAACTTACAGGGTTCTCCCCCTCAGCTTTTTCTGGGACCCCTATTAGTCTTAGGTTGGCTCTTCTTGAGCGGTCCTCCATATCCGCAATTTTTCCTTTAAGGGCCTTATTCTCTACCTCCAGACGGGAGGTGATTTTTTTGAGAGTGCCCACCTCCTTCTCAATATTAATAATTTTATCTTCTGCTGTTTTTTGTTTATCTCTTACCCTATTCAGCTCTTCTCTCATAAGAGAGACATCTCTCAAGGCCCCAACCTGATCTGTCAGACCCAGTATTGCTGCGTTACATGTTTTTATGGAGTCTAAGATCTCTTTTAACATTACGTTTTCTCCCCCCATATTTGACTCGTCCCCGTCCTGTTCCTCCCCCTCTACCGTAACCAATCTCGAACCTTGTGATTTATATTTGGGGTCTTGAGCCTCATTTTCGGGATTTTTCTGAAAAGTCGAACCTGTACGTGTTTTAACTGGGGGGGATTTCCATAGTTTATCCAACTTTGAGGAATTGTCTCCTTTAGCCCCTCCTTTCTCTTTCTCCTTGGGGGAGGCTGCCCCCAAGGACTTCCTTGAGGTATTTTTAGGGGGCATACCTGATATCAAAATAAATACCCTCTAAACCAAAGTATTATTCCACTGGGGAAATAACCACAAATCCAGAATACAGCAACCTAACGAAAGCACATCATATACTGCACGGTTGACAATGATCAGTATTAAATTGGTACGGTAGGCAAGATACAAGCCACTGAAAAAAATAGCAAGCAATATAGAAAGCAGAAACCGAAAGAGCTTTAGATTAATCGAAAAACACAGAATGTTCTGCAAGCCAGGAAAGCGAGTCCTAAAAGGCAGGCATAAACAAAAACAGGGTCCGTTCACCCCAATGGATTGTCCAGTTGTTAGAAAGTTTTGTATGCGGAGTTAGTATAACACAAATACCACGTTGTGGTTATTAGTTTATCTTCTGCGATCTTGATAACATGTTATCCCCGTGGGAAGCAGTTGCAGAGATATAGCTTGCTACTGATGATGTTAAAAAAAGTTAGGTAAAGGGGTGCAAATGGCTGATGTATAGCGGGCAAATAGCAAAGAGATAGCAGGCAGAAGTCATGCAGGTGTTAAATTGGTTAGAAAAGAGTCAGAGTTAGATCCGTATGCAGTCAGCTTAATACATGGGAAAGGACGGTTAGGGCCAGGTACATCTCACCCATCCAAACGAACTGCTGCGAGCGGCCGAGATCTCAGGCCAGATACATCTCACCCATCTAGACGGACGGCTTCAGAATGCAGTCATCTCAGGCTTAAAGAGCAGGGACCAAACACGATGAACTTCTTACAGCCTTTGCCTCAGAACACGCTGACACCCAGGATAGCACTCCAGCCACACCGCCTCGGCAGCGATCTCAGAACGCCCTCCTCCGGGTCAGCGTGCATCCGGCACCGGACTTCATCAGATCCCCGCTCGTCTTCTCGGTCCTCCCCGCTCAGCTCACCTAGCCGTGCAGGCGCCCAGCTGTTTCGGCGCCTGAGCGCCACAGATGCGCCAAAGATGTGCCGCCAGCCTCCTTCCAAGGTGAGCGCCGCGGCTAAAAAAAGCTCAGCATGCCCGGCGGCCCGTCCCGAGCCGAGTCAAAGGGCCAGGTCAGCATGGGGGAACGGGCGATGTGGAGGGCGGCTGTGCAGCGTGACGTGCTGCGTGCTACGTCATGCCGTTACGCTTCCCGTTCCTCGACACAAGCAATTCTAATTTGTATTTCGACTCCTTACCCCCAGGACTCACCACACACTGCTGGAAGGGAGCCAAAGAAACCATTAAAAAAACAATGGAATTATTTAGATGCCCCAATAAGGCGTATTTAAACTCAACATGCCAGAGGCTATAGGTGCCTGTCATCATGTAAAAATTACCTTCCTGATGACAGGTTCCTTTTAACTGAAGAGAAATTTCAGGGTGAACCTCTGTCAACACTAAATTCTCTAGTTTTGAGCTTAGTTATCCAAGTCAAACACTTACAGATAGCTGTAAGCCTAATATTCCTTTGGTGTCATCACAGTTCCTGGAGGATAATTCAATATGCAGACTGCACAAGGTGAAGGAGAACATGCTGGCTTTATAAGCAGAAGGAAACATGGGGGGTACTGGCTATACATGAATAAGGGCTATGAGACAGCTGGCTTTGTAAGGAGAAGGGGACATGGAGATTATGACTGTGTGAGGAGAAAGGGGACACATGGGTTGCTGTGCGGAGAAGGGGAGATGTAAGTGTCATTGCATGAGGAGGTGGACCTGAGGGAGCTGGGTGTGTGAGAAGTTGGGAGTGAGAAAGAGGAGATGAACCTAGGTGTGCAGGCTTTGTGAGTAGAGGACATGGGGGTACAGGCAGTGTGAAGATAAAGAATAGATGGAAGTGCTAGCTGTGCATGAGGCAGACATTGATGTTTCAGGCTTTATGAAATGGCAGTAGAGTATATGGTTGTACAGGCCTACATTAGATCCCCTACCCAACAAGCTTCCTATACTCATCTCCTGCTGTCCATAGAGAGGATCCCTGAATAGATGATCCCTACAATTAATTCCTGCTATCCATGTAGAGCATTGCTGCAATCATTACCTGCCATCCATATTGAGAATCCGCACTCCAAGGTTTTGTCATCCATATAGAAGATCCCTGCACTCAGCTCCTGTTGTGTATATAATTAAATTTAGAGGATCCCCCATCCTTGGTTCTTTCTAGCTAATTGTGGACCTATAGTTAGGGCTCAGACAGCTGAAAATGTGAGTAGCGTTGACACCAGTCAGGTCTATATTTGGAGAGACCTGCCAATCATTCATCAGCATGGTGAATCTGGAGGGAAGCTGCCCCACAGACTCTTCTCCACGTCAGTTCTAAAAATGTTTTGTATGAAGCATGAAATTACACAGTGTTCAGTGTCCATGTACTGGGAAGCAGGGAAAAAAATTCTAAATGCAGTGAAATTGGTGAAAAAAAAAAAAATGCATTGCGCCATTTTCTTGTGGCCTTGGTTTTTACCACTTTCACTGTGCATTCCAAATGACATGTTGTCACGTGCCCCTCACTGTGCCGTGACAGCTCTCTTTCCTTCCCACGATCAACCGACGATTTCCTTCCTCCAGTGCATGCATCCCGCCTCCTAGGGCGCATGCGACCGGCGTTCTAAAGTGTAAATGGCCTGTTTAAATCCCGGCCCTTTCCTGTGTCCTCTGCTGGACTCTTTGTGCTTTGTGCTTCAGAAAAAGCTTTTCCCTAGTGCTCGCTTTGTAAATTCCCGTTGTGACCCCGGTTCCATTCCTGACTGTTCTCCTTTGCTACCTGAACTGAGCTCCTGCTTTGCCTTTGACGTTGATCCTGTGCTGCCTGTTCCCGACCACGGTTCTGCCTGATGACTCTATACCTCATCTTGGCTGTCACCGCAGACAAAGTGGCACCTGTGGAGCGACCTACTACGCCGTAGCAAGGCTCTGGTGAAAACCCTGTGCCACTTAGACTCTGCTCCCAAGTGTCGGCTTACGTCATCGTCCGCAGTGGTATAGCGGGTTCACTACCCCAGAAGCCTGACACATGTCTCCTTTATTCTTTGGGTCGGTACGATCGCGGATATACCAAATTTATATACAATATATACTCAAGCCGAATTTTTCAGCACAATTTTTGTAAAAAAATTTTCAAAAATGTTAACCTTCTGTACAAACAAAAAAAATTCCTTCATTTTGCCATCTTCTGGAACTAATAATTCATACTTAGGTGTACAGAGCTGTGGGTTGTGGCACATTTTATAGAATTATTTCTATTTTGCAAAATGGCAAAAAAAGTGTCCTTGTCGACTTTCAACAGTATGGCGGTATATGGGAATTTTCCCACACCATCTATCACAATGTACATATCGCACATTGTTATAAATGTGTTAAAAGGAAACAGCCTTGGATCTTTGTATGAATCGAGACTGTTATAGTAGAAGATCACTGCTCCCTGAGCAATGATCTAAGACAACATGCCCCCGGCATCTTTGCTGGCAGCGATCGTAGCGTTAAAACCAGTGATGGGTGCTAGCAATATGCAACAAACGCTCACCGGCTATGGAGAGGGCACAGTCTGTAAGTACTCTCCAAACACCCGCAGCTGACGTGTGATGTTACATGAGTTACATCAGTTGTCATTAAGGGATTAATATATTTCCATCAATGACTAAAATCTAAATTCCGCGGTCAGAGGTTCCAAGTAAGATCGCAGCTCATGGGGTAAGAATGATTATGAGAAAGGTAAGGAAGTAGCCCAGAACTACATGAAAGAGTCTGGTCAATGACCGGGAGCGAACTTGTAGCAGCCTAAAAGATTACTGTTTGTAACACACTACACCATCATGGATTAACCGTGATCTTGTAGGTCATACAAGGTTCCCCTCCTCATAGCAGCACAAGTCCAGGTCTGTTTGAAGTTCATTAATAATCATCTGGATGATCCAGAGGAGGTATGGGAGAAGGTTATGTGGGCAGATGAGTTGGTAACAACTCCACTCACTGGGGCTCATTTACTAAGGGTTGCGGATCACAGTTTCATCGGACTGTGCACCGTTTTCGAGTATTGCACAGACAGGTGTCTGTGTTGGGGTTGTGTCGCACGCAATAGTTTTTTTGGCACAGCTGTTCTGGCTTCCATGCCACAGAAATTGGGGGGCGTGCAGTTGGACGATCGGACTGATTCGCAATGAGCGTGGGATTTAACTTTCAAATTGTGTTGCAAGCCAGTGCACTTACATGCACCAGGAAGAAGAAGGTGAACTCTGTCGGACCTGAGCGGGGAAGCGACACATGCAGGGTATCGGGCGCACAATGTTGGTGAATCGCGGCACTGTGCATGATCGTCGGACAATGTACTTTCAATTTTTAAAATGTTATACAATGTGATTTTCTGGATTTCATTTTAGCTTTAAATAAGAAAATTCATCTTTTTTTGCCCCCTAGCTTTATTGAAATCTGTGACAAAATGACTAGATTTCTAATCAGCCCAATAGCATTATAAAATTATCCTGAAGCTGACAGGTTGTCCTCTTCAGGTTGCAGGAGACACTTTCGGCGTGAGTGTAGTATGCTCGGAGAATGCACTAATCAGCCTAATTGCAAGCACTGAACTGTGAAGAACTGCGTAGCGCACAAGTACACATGCACATGCGCAAGCACCAAACTGTAACCATCAGAATAGTGTACAACCACGGATCAGCACGTGCGCAGTATTATCACCACCAAATCGCTAGCGCTGAACTGCAAACAGCATAACGCATGCGCACTGATCAGCACATGCGCAGTATGAATGCGACAGCCTAGCACGTACCTGGCCACCTTCGCAGAAATTGTGCACATGCTACTGCATTACTACGGCATCATCGGAGCGATACTGAGCTAGCCCGCCATGATGGCGGCCGGTTAAGTGCAGGGTTGTTGCCGAGATCAGATGAGCAGTGCACATGCGCACGTACTCTCCAGAGCAAGAGAGCAAGGTTTATGATAGGGGAGGGTGGGGAGTGCAAATAGTCGTCAGGAAGTGGGGTTTCTTGATTGTTCCCTCACCTCCCTGACTGCATATTAGTGAGGAGAGGGGATGAATAAAAGTACTTTTTACAGGCAAGTGGAGAAACTATAAAAACATATAGGCACCTGGGCGATAGAGCCTCAGTAGATCCCTGCTTCCTAGGGTCTCACAAGTTTGTGTGACTGTTGTACTTGTACTCATGAGTCCTAATGATTAGGAATCATTTGCAGTGAACTCACATGGCAGCATTAAACATTCAGAAACTAAAACAGTCTCCTGTTCCCTAAAATATTCCCTAGTTTATCATATTAAACAGCCCCCTCATGGTTATTTTATGTACAGCCCCAGCATAGTTATTTTATATAAAGCCCCCCTCACTCCATATGGATTCCTTATGTACACACTTATGTGGCCCCTCCAGCAGCACTGGGCCCCGTGTATGCAGAGTACTGGCATACGCCCTGATTTGTGGTTTTGTGAGTGGCTGAGATAACAGATTCCCTTTTAGGCAGCAGGAAAATCTCTTGTGTTTCCTTTTTGCACAGGATAAGCTCTTATTTCAAACTCACATTTAACATACTTTACAAGGGCCACACCATGATGCTGAGATGCCCCATGTTTTCACTTTCTTTGGTATATTATATATCATGGTAAAGCTAGTGACAAATGTGACAAAAATATGTAAGAATTTTTATTTTTAAATGCTAGATTTTTTAATTTACTGATTGGGAATAAACTGCGTAGTAATTCCATCTTTTTCCATCCCTATCCTGCAGAGGGCAGCAGAAAGTCACTTGTTATTGTTTTTCATGAAGAGGGGAAAGAGGATAAATTATAAAAAGAGAGACAAGTCATCTTAACTATGGAAAAACAAAAATGGAAATGCTGATAAACTCGAGAAGTAAAAGAAGAAAATTAGAAAAATTTGACTTGTGACCATTACTAACATTATACAGAGCAGAACATATAGAACAATGTACCGTATTTTTCGCCCTTACGGCGCACCGGACTATAAGGCGCATTAGTCCGATGCGCCTTATATATGTAATAATTCCATATATAAGGCGCATCGGACTATAAGGCGCGGGGTCCGGGGGCGTGGCGGAGGTCCGGGGGCGGAGCGGAGACCCGACGGGACGCGACGGGGAACGCGGGGAAGGTGAGCGGGGAACTTGAGGGGGAGGTGGAGGAGGGCAGCGGACCATACTTACATAGGTCCCCGCTACCGGAGACAGCAGATCTCCAGCGGGAACTGCAGACCACGCGGCAGAAGTTGTTCGTGCTGCGTGGTCTGCAGTTCCCGCTGGAGATCTGCTGTCTCCGGTAGCGGGGACCTATGCAAGTATGGTCCGCTGCCCAGCGCCATACATAGGGCGCACCGGACTATAAGGCGAACTTTGGATTTCCACGGAAATCCAAGGCTTTTAAGTGCGCCTTATAGTCCGGAAAATACGGTACACAACTGCATTGGGGCTCATTAATTCTCCCAGATAAAATGATTTTGACATCCCCTAGAAAATGAACCCTAGTAACCTCCAAGTAATTTTATTTTCCTCTGTTACTCTTATGGGCCAATCTGACCCTGTAACTACCATTGAGAATCAGATCTGCAGTGCACAGGGGCCTACAGCATTTTAAATAGCAGTATTTTCTTCAGGTTGGTGTAACTATATGTCCCCTGAGGTGACTACTGCTATTCCTGCAACATCGGTATAACCCTCCCAGGAGGTGCAGCATTAAGACCAAAATTATGATTAAAAGGAGCTTACCTCCCCCATTAAAGGAAATCTACCATTTGGTTTTATGCATTGTGAATCAAACCTACCTTGAGAATACTGTAGCTACACTGATGCAGAAATATATCTTGTTTAATCTCTGAACCAAGTGGTTTTGCTGAAAAAAACAATTATAAAATTCAGGACCTTAGGAAAGCTGGGTGCATACTGGCTGCAGTGTTCCACAGATGTTCCTGAACCGTCCTGACAGGACTAATCAACCTGAGCTGGATGACTCATACACAGCAGCTGGGGGATGGTGCAGCAATTGATTACTTCTGCCTGCCAGGGACAACACGGTGATGACATCATTCTCTGGAGTACTGCATAATTAGGGTAAGAGGAGAAGCGCTGAGGCAGCCACAGGAGCGACAGCCTCATTATCATAATTTTATCATAATTTTTTCAACAAAACCACTCAGTGCAGGGGTTAAACAAGATATATTTCTGCATCAGTGTAGCTATAGCATTCTCAATGTATGTTTGGTTCATAATGCGTAAAAGCAAATGGTGGGTTTCCTTTCAAATCTGCTTTCACCATATTGAAGAGAAATGCTGTATAATTTCAAAAATACTTCTCTATTTTTTCAGCCATTTATGTCATTATGTCATTTCTCAGAATTTCTCATTTTACTTTCTATGCTAATGAGGCAGTTGGTGCGCCAGGGTTTCTTCTTTTGCACCTGTAGCATGATTTGGGTTGGAAAAGCAGTGTTACATACCTGTGAACTGTGAACTCAAGGAGTTGTGTCAGCTTCTAAATAGCCAAGACATCCCCTTGAGTTCACAGTTCACAGGTATGTAACAAAAGGCCTTAGTGGTCGAGGACTCATTGTGCAACTCGGCACTTAGGTTCGATGCAATGTAAGGATTATTTTATTTGAAAATTGTGCAATCCACAGTAAATTATGTGACATATTAGTCAACAAAGAGGTGGTTGAGGAAGCTCCCACTTCTCTTGCAACTTGCGACTGGCGAGGCCTCTGAAAGTTACAGAAAGTCAAAATATTTGGTCCAGTTGTAAAATGGATAAAGAACGAACTTGGGCAAGGCCAATGAAAAGGTTGTGGATGAGTATTCCTTTATTTTTTATTTTACAACTTCGTTGACCACCTAGAAAAACATTATCAGGACTTAAGTTAAAGGGGTTTTCCCATGAAAGAAAATTCTCACATTTCTATCCCCTAGTGATGTTAACATAATAAAGATCATTTTAACCCCTTACTTTACAATTTTACTCAGTTTTACTGTTTTAGCTCCTATTACTTTTTAGGTTTCTCAGTGCAAAATCCTAGGTTGTGGGCGGGGCCTCACTAAGCAGACACATTACTGTATTGTCCATCTAGTTCTGTGGGATAATGTGGTTAGATTATCAGGATACAGGTATATATACACTTTCATCTAGCTTCTGACATTGTACTAACACACTGACACACAGAGAGATGAGACAGATCAGAGATACATGAGATGATTATACAGATCTCCTGGCAGGATGTGATCAGTGTAAGCTCCGTGCAGGGGGCGTGGCTACATATACATATAAGAAACTTTTTTTCGTGGGAATACCCCTTTAAGAGAATAACAGGTCTTTATGCAAAAAGTGCCAAGCTGTTCTGTTTTAGTCCTTGTGATCAGAAAAGCTCTAACCCTGAGCCTTTAACCCCTTCCCCTTGGATGCAAAGTTCATTCTGTGACCATGGCATCTTGGTTGTTTCGGAGGTAGGGAGATTCCTCTGTCACCCCTTAATATCCTTCAATGGATTACTTTACAGCTAGGGGTCAAATAAAGGCCTCAGGTCTTAGAATGCCCGTCTAACAGTATATTTTACTGTACTACAAAGACTTTTTATTACAACAACGATCCAGTAATAAAAATAAAATAAAACAATAATTTTACCATTATGCTACATGTTTTATTATTTAAAAAAAATAAAAGCATTCCAGCTAAATAGCTGTTTTTTGTTCAACTGCCACACACAAGTTAGAAAAAGGGATTGAGAGGTTTTTATTTTTATTTAAATTGCACAAAAAAACGGCGTTTTTTCCACAAAAAGCAAGTGCAGACAAAGCTAGATTGCCAGAAAAAATAACAAGTGACAGAGAAACAATTTTGTATTGTAACAAAATAAATTGGGATTGCTGTAATTCCGGTAACCCGTTAAATACAGTTTTCATGTCATTGATGGTGCTTGGCTAACACCTCAAAATGGCTACAATACAAAAGCAGGGACACAATTTTAGTGTCTATTTGTTAGGACAACAAGTAACTGCAGCATTTACAGCACAACTACAAACTGTCCCACAAAAGACAAGGCACAAAATAGCTATATTGGCAGGAAAATAATACAGTTATGGGTCTTGGGAGATAATAAAAAAACAACAATTATCAGGTCATTACAGCATCAGTAAGGGGTTTGGGTGGGTCCCTTTAGCTGAATATATATTGGAAAGGAATGTTTACTTGTTTAGCTCCAAAGGTTAGGTAGGTGAAGGTGGACTGTTTTACATATCAGTTATCCTTCTATTGAGCATAAGTGGTTGATAATACATGTAACTATCAACCGTGTATTCCAGGATTTTATTTTATTAATTATCTAGACTTAGGATATTAGGTTTTACAGGGGTTTAGCACACACCAAACACAACACCCTACAGTGATTGTCCCCTGCTTTCTCTGGCTATTTACATTACAATATAATTGTGTGTTATAACTTACTTTGAACCCTGACAGAATCCTCTGTGTACTACCAGGGTTTGGGCTTTGGTTTGGATGCATTACATATAACATTATGTGACTTGTCTGTGCTGCAGACTCCTCAGCTCTCAGCCCCCACCTTTGTGCTCCTAGTGATTTTTTTCATACTAAATTAATTAAGTGTAATCCTGCTTAACTTTTAGGGGGTTTTTTTGCAGTACAACATTGCATTTTATTGTACACTTATGATCTATACATAATGTTAGTTTGTGGTTTTATACTATGTTATTCTGCCCTCCAGGGTAGATGCCACGATAACCAGAAGTGTTACCACAATGAGAGGAATGCATTTAAGAGCTCTCAGATACTATAACACCACCTCTGGTTCACCCTTGTTCCCAGAACTTTCTGGCGTCAGCAGTGCTCCAGTCTAATGCAGTTTAAAACTGTTGGAAAAAGAAAAAAAAAGCGTTGGAAAACTAAATAAATGAATAACTAATCTGATTTACTGGAAAAATGAATATTTTTTATATAATTATCCAGGAGACAGGATCACCAAAGATGTTCTTTCAATCCAAAATAAGAAAATCTTCTGGATTCTTTCATTAAGAAAATAATGTTTTAATTTAATCTTTTATCCTTCTCTGAACATCCAAAATACAGATGCCTTGTACACATGAGGCTATCTGCACATGGAGCGGATTAGGTGCTGAATTTACCCCTCAGATGATTTACTGCAATTTGCTATACAGGCGGTCCCCTACTTAAGGACACCCGACTTACAGACAACCCATAGTTACAGACAGACCCCTCTGACCTCTGGTGAAGCTTTATGAATGCTTTACTATAGTCCCAGACTGCAATAATCAGCTGTAGAGTTTCTGTAATGAAGATTTATTGATAATCCTTGTTCCATTACAGCAAAAAATGTTTAAACTCCAATTTTCACTAGGGCCAATTTTTTTTTGTCTGGCTCTACAATTATAAAGTATACAGTTTCAACTTACATACAAATTCAACTTAAGAACAAACCTCCAGACCCTATCTTGTACGTAACCCGGGGACTGCCTGTAGTAGTTCGATCCGGTGGAACCAGTGACGGATTTAGTGTCCCATAGGCCCCCGGCTGTTCACACGACTAGGGCCCCCCAGCATCCAAACTAATATGTGAATGTTAGGACTTAAGTACTACTCTATATAGTATGTTGTACTTCATTTTAGTGGTAAATTTGGGCTGATAAGTTTTGCGTTCATTCATAAGAAAAAAAGAAAAAATTATGAATTTTTTTAAAAATTTGCCATTTTCAGACTTTTAAATCATCGCGTTTTCAGGCAGATAGATTTACCACCTAAATTAGTTGCTGAATAACATTTCCCATATGCCTACTTTACATTTTTATAATTTTTGAAATGTCCGGATAATTTATTTTGATGTCACGCGGCTTACAAATCAAATATCAATGTTCCGTATTTTCAGAATTGACTATTTTGGGGATAATTAAATATATAACCTTAAAAACCTCCATTAGATCAACCCATTTTCAAATCTAATAATCATATTATCTTTATTCTATGGGTCAATATGATTACAGGGATACCATACTGAAATATTTTTTCTTACATTTACTAAATTTGCCAAGTGGGGAAAACCCGGTTTCCAAGTGCCATAACGTTTTTTGGCTATGGAGCTGTTTGTTGGCTTGTTGTACTTTGCAAGAGCATCATTCTGGAGTACATTCGGTTTTTTTAATCACTTTTCATCAAGCGGGTTCAATAATGATCTTTTTTAATCTAAGGGTCGTTACAGATGAGGTGATACTATAAATGTGGGGTTTCTGTTAGATTTAGACTTGTTTGCATTATATGTCTCTTTATGTGTTTATGGGGCTTATGGGCATTTTTATTAATTTATTAATTTCATTTTATTTAGGAACAATTTTTTTACTTTTTTATTATTTCTACCATGGGACATGAAAAAGCAATCATCTGATTGCTTGTTGATGATAATACTCTGCAATACTCATGTATTTCAGGGTATTAGCTGTGTCAGCCTATGCACATGGATAGGCTGACACTGTGCCTTTAAGATCTCCTCACAGACAGGATCTTACAGGCACTGCCTGAGGACACTGCTGGGGTCCTGACCTGCCATTACAGCGATAGGAGCCCCCAAATGCTGCGGTAATACTGACTGTGATATTTAATGGGTTAAAAAATGCAATAGGGTGTTAGTTGCAGCTGACATCCAGTGTATTCTGGATTAAGGGGTTAATCTGTTACTTTTCATAAAAGTAATTTAATAATGAACTTCAATCATGCTCAACCCATCTATTTAGGAAAGCCCAGACAGTGTAGGAGATGTGGATGCCACCCCTGGCCGACCACAAAAAAAAACCTGGGAAAAGTAATTGACTGGAGTATCAGCCTTAAGGGAGGAAATGCAGCCACTAATAAAATGTACCACAGCTTCACCTAATGAAATGTCCACCCAGATGCCCCCTTTAACTAAATGTCCACCCCAGACGATCCCCTTTAATGAAATGTCCACCCCAGATGGCCCCTTTTATGAATTGTCCACCCCAGATGCCCACATTTAATAAAATGTCCATCTCCGATGGCCCCCTTTAATGAAATGTCCACCCCAGATGCCCCCATTTAATAAAATGTCAATCTCCGATGGCCCCATTTAATGAAATCTCCACCCCAGAGGGCCTCTTTTAATAAAATGTCCACCCAAGATGCCCCCTTTAATGAAATGTCTAGATGCCCCTTTAATGAAAAGTCCACCCCAGATGACCCCTTTTAATGAAATGTCCACCTCAGATGGCCCCCTTTAATGAAAAGTATACCCCCCAGCCCAGACTATACCCGGTGTATAATGTGACCTGGGCCAGAGCATAACCCCCATCAGTAGCATTGTGATAAACACAAGAATTCATTTTTCTACATTTTATTGGGGATTCATTGGGGATTGGATTGGATTTATTGGGGATTCGCGGCCCGATTGCATCGGCATTTCTATGGAAACGCCTGCGATCGGGAACAAGCCACCGGTGTTTTGTGTTAATTTAATTTTACAATATATTTTCTGTATTTTCTTACTATGTGCACGCATGCTCAAATAATTTGGAGTGTCTGAGAGAAGAGAGAATTGGCGGTTTTCGCGACCTTGACAATTCCTCATGGTTTTCTAGATCTCTGCTTGCTGTCCTTCTATAGAAATATTCTAGGTTTACTTCCAATGGATAGAAATCTGTCCGTGGTCATGTGATGTTACACAGGTGCAAAAGCCGTTAGTATCACACAGCTCTGATTACTCTCTATGAGATAACAAGCTGTGTAACCATCACAAGACCAGGGACAGATTTCTATCCACTGGAAGTAAAACTATAATATTTCTATAGCAGGTCAGCTAGCAGAGATCTAGAAAACCATGAGGAATTGATATAGAAAGTATATTGAAAAATTTTACATATTTTCTTTAATCAGACCATATGAATTATTTGTTGAAAATGGACAACTCCTTTAAGTGAGAAACCTAATTGTTTCCAAGAACATATCCATTACTGTCAAGCTTCATTTCCTCAGGTTTTCTGGTGCAGTTTTGTAGCAGGTGCAGATCCTAATATGTTAGAACATATAATGGAGACGATGCTCCTCTTATTTTTTATCCACTTCTGGTTTGTACATCAAAAAAAGCTTTCTTTCAAAAAACCCCATCGGAACATTCACATTGCCATATACAGACATTTCTTCAATTACATTTTATTTTTCTCATAAATGTCGCCATTTTGGCCCTTAGAAACAAGATAGTTGTCCTTGGATACCACTGTTTACAGACACGTTGTATTTACGTAAACACTGTTGAAATCAGTGCAATGTTAACACTATGTAAATACAACATGTGAGCATAGCGCAAACGCAGTGCAAACATAATGTCCAAATTGCGTTTACTTAAGCACTGTGTAATATTCGCCTTGATATAAACTCTGTGCAAACATCACGCTGACATTGAGTTTACAAAATTGCAGTGTAAACATGTTCAAATGCATTTACATAAACATGGTTTAAATAAATGTTATGTTAACGCAAGGTAAATACCATGTTAATGAAAAGTGTGTGAACACAGGCTAATATTGCGTTTCTGTAGCGCTTATGTAAATGCAGTATAAACATTGCGTCCACATTTCTTTTACAGAAATATCAGAAATATCAACGCCATGTTAATGCAAGGTAAACTTGATGTGCGAACACAACCTAACATTGAATTCACGTTGTTTTTACGTTAACAGACTTTCAATATCTTGTTCACATGACCAGGGAATGTGTCTGGTGTGGGTGGAGATGGAAAGGGGTGAGCGCTCCTCACACCTCTCTCCTTCATAATGAGATGGGACATAGTGTGCTCTCCGTGCATAATGTTAGTCAATGGCAGCCGTGAGCAGCTCACTGCCACCCAAAACAGTTGAGAAAACCAGTGAAGATGCAACATTGTGTCCTGGAGGGATTTATTCTGTCCTGGACTAATTTACACCTCTAGTATACAATATGGAACAGGCAAGTCAGACGAAGCACTGCGGCGCGAAACAGCTGTCATGTACCTTGTTTTATCATGAGACCCTGTGTTCATCCCTCCCTTCGTTATGTATTGACAGGTCATTTTTTGTGTGAGCATTGCTAAATAAACCGGACTGAAAAAGAAGATTTGGGTGAGTGCCATTCTACTGTTCTCTCCATATCACAACCAATATATTGCTTTGAATAAAAGCACCACCCTGCCGGACACCCTATCCTCTTCACCTTCCTACAGAATTCTGACCACTAGAGACTGATAATTCGAATATATGAAGTGGTGCCACCCATACTCCCCTTTTCCTTTTTCTGTTATACTCCCTAGTATACAATATGCTGGTATCACTTCAACCAGAAAACGTCTTGAAACTTCAATTTATAAAGGTGAGAAAACCAATGGAGTGATAACATTAGGGTCTGGATGGATAGGGTCTAGGGCAGTGATGGCGAACCTTTTAGAGACCGAGTGTCCAAACTACAACCAAAACCCACTAATTTATTGCAAAGTGCCGACACTGAAATGTGATTTGTGATTTATACTCCCTGCTCTGTCACAGCTTTTATTCATTTCAGCACCCTGGGGACACCAACAAAAAAGTAGGCAGAGCAGCACAATGAAAAACGAATCAAAATTCGTGGTGGGTGCAGGCTTCAAAGGGTCCAACTCAAGATCCTATAGGTAGCAACAAATTCCAACAAATTTGTTGCTACCCTGAGGACACCAATAAAGCAGAAAATAGAAGAAATTTGGATGATCATTGTAGCTTCCCTTAGGGTCTCATAAACAGGAAGAATTGTCAGGGCCGGAGCAGGAGCTACAATGATAATTCAGATCTGTCCACACCTTCTCACTCCTGCAGTAGTCCCAGGCAGCGTTATCGCTTTAATATAGCTCTGTGTACAGCAAGTCCTGGAATGCCTGGGACTGCAAGAAGATACCTGGAGTCCTCTCTGATGATGGCCTGGGTGCCCACAGAAAGGTTTGCCACCGCTGGTCTAGGGTATTTTATACCTCCTGGTAAAGAGTTTATCCCCAGGGGTATAATGTGGCCTGGACCTGACTATACCCGGGTCAGAGGGGTATATTCAGGCCGGGGGAGGGGGGTATACTCTATGCTGAGGGGGTTTACTCTGGATTAGGCCAGAGCATACCCGGGTATAATCTGAGACGGGGTTATTCTGGCCTGCTACACCAAGATAACATGCTGCAGATTTGGATAAATCCCATACACTCCATTGTGATTGCATTGACTATCATATGTGTATAAGGGTTATGTAATGGCAGTGGAAAGAAGGATCAGGCATGTAAACTTTGTGGGTTGGGAAGGATGTGTTTTGCCTGAACAAGCAACTGAACAGCATGGTGACGAACTGGTGACGAAGCTATTTTTTTTTGCATTTATTTTCCTATAGAGAATCAATCCGTAACACAGCAGATTTCAGCTCTTTTTTTATCATAAATAGCAATGAAAGCAAAAAAAAAAAAATTCTCTATTGAGATGATGAGAATTAATCTTCCAAAGTAGAGTGAAATATGTGAACATCCATTTTCCAACCACAACCCACAGAGGTCACACCAAGTCAGAGTGACAATGAAGTTTATGGCTTGATATTCCCTTGCTAAACCTCAATACACATCCTGTGATTGTCGTTATTCTTTATTAAATCCACATGAGCATACTCATGTATTAGTCCAAAAATTGTGGTAAATATAAGAAATGAAATAAATATGAAAATAAAAATGAAATAATATTTATTAATGTTTGTTATATCACAACCAGATGACCATGGTCAGAGGTAAAGACGTCTAGTGGGAATAAAACATGAATGTTGTACCCATAGTATAGGACTGCAATGCTGGCCTGGTGTAGCTTTGTATGGTTAAGTGTATGCTTTAAAGAGTAAGCCAAAAAGAAACCTAAAGGGAACTTGTCACCACATTTTCACAAATACAGCTAGTGACAGTTAATAGGGGTCTATAGGAACCTAACTTATAACCGTATTTTAGCTAAAAATTGTTTCCCTTACCCCTCTCCTCTTCTCCTCCCCATACCTCTTCTCAGCATGCCATGTGCCCAGGGTGATATCATCTAAGGTCCTGTTACATTTTCAACGTCTACCCCATGTATGCATCTGATCACATTAAATCACAGCATGCCTCCATAGAGTCATGGGTAGGAGTAGAAGTCAATAGAGGTATGCTGTGATTTCATGCGCTCAGACACATACATCAGGTAGATGTTGCAAATGTAACAGGACCTTAGATGACATCATCCTGGTCACATGGCATGAAGTGTCTAATGATGTAATAGAAATCTCTCCCAATGTTCGAAACAGTAGCATGTCCTAGCAGTGAGACCTGTCAATCAGGAACAAGGTGGCAGAGCAATGGAAGAAGATTGTGGGACATCGGGTCTCACAAGTGCCTGTGTCAGACTGTATCATTACAGCCCAGGCCTGAAACTAACAATCAGGATCAGAAAAACCCTGAGCTTATTGCTTACTGGGGGGTGTTCAGATCCTCCCTGCTGCAGCCCCGGGGTCCAGCATGCACCCCAAGACTGCCTTGTATTCTGTTCCCCGGGTTCTGCCTCCTGCAGGACCCGGCTTTAACTAGCTGAGCCTGCGTCAAGGTAGGGTGGGTACATTATACAATGCAATGTAGGGTCTTGAACAAATTGGTTGAATGTTCAAGCCCAAGCCTGGAAAAATGTAAAACATTTTTAAAAAGTAAAAATCATTTTAGAATAATAATTAAATAAATAAAATAAATGTCCCCTAATCACCACAGTATCATATAAAACCCAATAAAGTATATAAAACACACAAAAACATATTTGGTACCCAGATTTTTCAACAGAAAAATACAGTTATGCCTCTGAAAAGTTGTTGATCCTATAAAAAAATGTGATTTTCTCCAATATTGGTTTTGCTCACAATAATTGATCAAAGTTAAGAAAAACAATATAAATGAGGTATCACCGTTATCATAGTGAACCAGAGAATAAAGATTAAATATTATTTTTATGTTATGGCGAGCGGGGGAAAAAAAGTGCCAAAAATCCAAAATAAAAATTGACGATTTTGTTTGTGTGCACTTGAAAGAATTAATAAAATCTTGTGAATAAGCTATAGACCCCCAAAATGAATTACCGTATATACTCGTGTATAAGCCGAGTTTTTCAGCACAAAAAATGTGCTGACAAGCGTCCCCTTGGCTTATACACGAGTCTATTTTAAAAAAAAATTCCCACTTAAAAAAAAAAACTTGTATACTCACCCTCCGATGTCGGCGCGGCTCCCCAATGTCCCCAATGTCAGCGTGCCTGGTCTTCTTTCTTCTCTGCGGCTCCTCTTCTTTCTTCTTGCTTCTGTCATGGACGCGGCCATGTTTTCTTCGTGGCCGCGCATACTATGACGTCAGCAGCGGCCACGTCATAGTATGCGCCTGCTAGAAGAAAACATGGCCGCATCCATGCCGGAAGAAAGAAGAAAGAGGAGGAGCCGCAGAAAAGAAAGAAGAAGGGACACGCTGACATCGTGGAGCCGCGCTGACATTGGAGGGTGAGTATATAAGTTTATTTTTTTAAGGGCTGTGGGGGCAGGCAGTATACTACTAGGGGCTTGCTGTATACTACATGGGGGCAGGCAGTATACTACTAGGGGCTGCTGTATACTACATTGGGGCAAGTTGTATACTACTAGGGGCTGGCTGTATAATACTAGGGGCTGCTGTATACTACATGGGGGCTGGCAGGCTGTATAATACTAGGGGCTGCTGTATACTACTGGGGGCTGGCTGTATAATACTAGGGGCTGCTAGGCTGTATAATACTAGGGGCTGCTGTATACTACTGGGGGCTGGCAGGCTGTATACTACATGGGGGCAGACTGACTGTATGCTGCTAGGGGCTGGCTAGCTGTATACTACTAGGGGCTGTCAGACTGTATACTACTAGGGGCTGGCTGGCCATATACTGGGGGGGGGGTTGACCAATGCATTTCCCACCCTCGGCTTATACTCAAGTCAGTAGTTTTTCCCAGTTTTTGGTGGTAAAATTAGGGGTCTCGGCTTATACTCGGGTCGGCTTATACTCGAGTATATACAGTATCTATACATTGTATTTCACCCCGCAAATAATAAACTCTCATATGTTCACATTAACCAAAAAAAAAATATTATTTATAGCCTGTACCATGTGACAATACAAATCTTCTGTGATTGTCGCTGCTTTCATTCAGTGTCCGGCCATGTGACCGTAGTTACATATGGGGTATCGGTACTCGGGGCATCAAACTTTGCAGAGCATTTCATCATTTAATTGTCAAAGTGTCCTAAATCGTGCCCTAAATGAATGTATTTCCGCCCAAAAATTCAAAAGTTTAACTTCCATTCAAAAGTTTCACCCATGTGAAACACTTAAAGGGTTAATAGACTATTAGAAGATGGTTTGTAGAGGGGTAATTTATGGGGTTTTACTATTATTTAGGCCTTTTAAAGTCACTTGAAAGCTGAGTTGTCCCACAAAATGTGAGTTTTGGCGATTTTCATGAAAATTAGAAAAATCGCACCTAAAGTTCTAAGCCTCATATCATCCTAGAAAAATGGAAACCATGTCATCATAAAGCAGAAATCCCGGAAATGTTAGTTATCACGATTTTGGGTAGTTTAACTATCTGCCTGAAAAGCAGAACATTTCAAACTTTGAAAATAAGGATTTTCAAATTTTCATTTTTTTCAGAACGAAACACAAAACCTATCACTTAACTACAAAATGCTTGTATTATAATCCATTACTGGGAGAGACACAGCAGTATTGAGTGTGCGCTTGGTGAGATAGAAGATGTGAGTGTCATTATTAGAGATGAGCGAGCACTAAAATGCTCGGGTACTCGTTATTCGAGACGAACTTTTCCCGATGCTCGAGTGCTCGTCTCGAATAACGAACCCCATTGAAGTCAATGGGAGACTCGAGCATTTTTCAAGGGGACCAAGGCTCTGCACAGGGAAGCTTGGCCAAACACCTGGGAACCTCAGAAAAGGATGGAAACACCACGGAAATGGACAGGAAACAGCAGGGGCAGCATGCATGGATGCCTCTGAGGCTGCATAATCGCACCATTATGCCAAAATTATGGGCAACAGCATGGCCATGACAGAGTGACAGAATGAAGCTAGATAGCATCTAAAACATCCAATAATTGACCCTGACACTATAGGGGACGGCATGCAGAGGCAGCAGCGGCAGGCTAGAGAGTGTCATGGCGACATACCCTAAATGGACTCAGGCTTCAAACCAATGGGTGGCAGAGAGGAACCAAAGGAGGTGAGCAAGAAGCGCTCAAATAATATCGGTACATGATAAAAGTTTGCCAGTATATTTTGTGGATTACACAGCAGGGTGGCGACAAAGTTAACATGGAAGCCATGAAAACAACCCAAAATTCTGCCTGACACAGCTCGTTTGATAAGGGGACCATGTATGGAGGCAGTGAACTAGTAGTAGATTAAAGGTGCTGCAGTTAAAACTATGTTAGTTGGATCTTGGCATGGAGCTGGCGCTCCGCTGCCTGGCGAGCTTTCGCCAATCCAAGCCCCTGTCTCTAGGCTACTCCCCAAACAGCACTTCTAAGAACCTTTTGTATAAGATCAAGTGTAGTAGCGTTCTTATAAGTTTAGGATATGGCGGGTGAGGGGAATGTAAACAGATGCGCAAGAAGCGCTGAAATAATATCGGTAAATGATAAAAGTTTGCCAGTATTTTTTGTGGATTACACAGCAGGGTGGCGACAAAGTTAACAAGTTTGTTGTGGAAGCCATGAAAACAACCCAAAATTCTGCCTGACACAGCTCGTTTGATAAGGGGACCATGTATGCTTACAGTTCATGCCAGTAGCTGCACTGGCTGCCAGTCTCCTTTCGAATAGTTTAAAATAATAACCCTCATCCATAAAGCTCTGTATAATGCTGCACCCCCCTACCTCTCCTCTCTTATCTCAGTCTATCGCCCAACCCGTGCTCTTAGATCCGCCAGTGATCTTAGATTAACCTCTACCCTAGTGCGGACCTCCCACTCGCGTCTCCAAGACTTCTCTAGAGCTGCACCAATTCTATGGAATGCTCTGCCCTGGACTATCAGACTAATACCTAACCTCCAAAGTTTCAAACATGCTCTTAAAACCCATTTCTTTAGGCAAGCCTATAACACTCATTAACTGCATGAAGTTTTAACTCTTCTACTAACCCGTCCTGTGTCGTCCTCCCATCTGTTATCCAGCAACCAACAGGCACCAGACTTCTCTACAGTCCCATTCACCCTGGACCTGGTATATAAGATGACGGCTGAGTGGTTCAAGCGACAGCAATTCCATTTATTATATTTTGTTCTATTCCCTAAGAAGAATGGCTTGACCATTAAATATTCTTTTACCTCGTGTTACCCCATCATCTTCATAAACCGTAAGCTCTGGCGAGCAGGGACCTCACTCCTGTTGTTCCATACAAATGTTGTGCTCTGTTACATTACATTTGTATTTGTTTCCTATGATTTGTAAAGCGCTACGGAATATGATGGCGCTACATAAATAAAGATTATTATTATTATTATGGAGGCAGTGAACTAGTAGTAGATTAAAGGTGCTGCAGTTAAAACTATGTTAGTTGGATCTTGGGATGGAGCTGGCGCTCCGCAGCCAGGCGAGCTTTCGCCAATCCAAGCCCCTGTCTCTAGGCTACTCCCCAAACAGCACTTCTAAGAACCTTTTGTATAAGATCAAGTGTAGTAGCGTTCTTATAAGTTTGGGATATGGCGGGTGAGGGGAATGTAAACAGATGCGCAAGAAGCGCTGAAATAATATTGGTAAATGATAAAAGTTTATTAGTATATTTTGTGGATAACACAGCTGGGTGGCGACAAAGTTAACAACTTTGATGTGGAATCCATGAAAACAACCCAAATTTCTGCCTGACACACCTCGTTTGATAAAGGGACGATGTATGGAGGCAGCTATATGGACGACTTTTGGAGGTAGCAATGGAGACAACGTGTGGAGGCTGCTATGGAGACAATTTAATTTGGATAGTGCCTGTATGTGGCAGTCCCAAAAATTTTTCAAACCAGAGGAGCAGGTAGGTGGCCCTCCAGAAAAATAGAATAGATTGAGTGCCTGTATGTGGCAGTCCCAAAAAGTTTTCAAACCAGAGGAGCAGGTAGGTGGCCCTCCAGAAAAATTGAATCGATTGAGTGCCTGTATGTGGCAGTCCCAAAAAGTTTTCAAACCAGAGGAGCAGGTAGGTGGCCCTCCAGAAAAATTGAATAGATTGAGTGCCTGTATGTGGCACTCCCAAAAATTGTTTAAAACAGAGGACCGGGTCGGTGGCCCTCCAGAAAAATTAAATGCATAAAGTACTATAGCTAGAGCCAGTGGGCCCTGTCAAAAAATAGCCAGTTTCCTCTGCTTTACTGTACAAAGAGGAGGAGAAGGAGGAAAATGAGGAGGAGGAGGAGTGGATCAATTATTCAGGTTGAGCTTCCTTTACCTGGTGGAGATTGGAAATTATGAGAAATCCAGGCTTTATTCATCTTAATAAGCGTCAGCCTGTCAGCGCTGTCAGTCGACAGGCGTGTACGCTTATCGGTGATGATGCCACCAGCTGCACTGAAAACCCGCTCGGACAAGACGCTAGCGGCAGGGCAGGCAAGAACCTCCAAGGCGTACAGCGCCAGTTCGTGCCACATGTCCAGCTTTGAAACCCAGTAGTTGTAGGGAGCTGTGTGATCATTTAGGACGATGGTATGGTCAGCTACGTACTCCCTCACCATCTTTCTGTAAAGATCAGCCCTACTCTGCCGAGACTGGGGACAGGTGACAGTGTCTTGCTGGGGTGACATAAAGCTGGCAAAAGCCTTGTAAAGCGTACCCTTGCCAGTGCTGGACAAGCTGCCTGCTCGCCTACTCTCCCTCGCTACTTGTCCCGCAGAACTACGCACTCTGCCGCTAGCGCTGTCAGAAGGGAAATACTGTTTCAGCTTGTGAACCAGGGCCTGCTGGTATTCATGCATTCTCACACTCCTTTCCTCTGCAGGGATGAGAGTGGAAAGATTTTGCTTGTACCGTGGGTCCAGGAGAGTGAACACCCAGTAATCGGTGCTGGAATAAATTCTTTGAACGCGAGGGTCACGGGATAGGCAGCCTAGCATGAAATCTGCCATATGCGCCAGAGTACCAACGCGTAAGAATTCACTCCCCTCACTGGCCTGACTGTCCATTTCCTCCTCCTCCAACTCCTCCAACTCCTCTTCTTCTGCCCATACACGCTGAACAGTGAAGGACTCAACAATGGTCCCCTCTTGTGTCTCGCCAACATTCTCCTCCTCTTCCTTCTCATCCTCCTCCACCTCCACCTCCTCCGATATGCGCTGAGAAACAGACCTAAGGGTGCTTTGGCTATCAACAAGGGAATCTTCTTCCCCCGTCTCTTGTGACGAGCGCAAAGCTTCCGACTTCATGCTGATCAGAGAGTTTTTCAACAGGCCAAGCAGCGGGATGGTGAGGCTGATGATGGCGGCATCGCCACTGACCATCTGTGTTGACTCCTCAAAGTTACTCAGCACCTGACAGATATCAGACATCCACGTCCACTCCTCATTGTAGACTTGAGGAAGCTGACTGACCTGACTACCAGTTCTGGTGGAAGTTGACATCTGGCAGTCTACAATGGCTCGGCGCTGCTGGTAAACTCTGGATAACATGGTCAGTGTTGAATTCCACCTCGTGGGCACGTCGCACAACAGTCGGTGAGCGGGCAGTTGGAGGCGGCGCTGCGCTGCCCTGAGAGTGGCAGCATCTGTGCTGGACTTCCTGAAATGCGCACAGATGCGGCGCACCTTCGTGAGCAAATCTGACAGATTGGGGTATGTCTTGAGGAAACGCTGAACTATCAGATTTAACACATGGGCCAGGCATGGCACATGTGTCAGCCTGCGAGTTGCAGAGCCGCCACCAGGTTACGGCCGTTGTCACACACAACCATGCCTGGCTTCAGGTTCAGCGGTGCCAGCCACAGATCAGTCTGCGCCGTGATGCCCTGTAATAGCTCTTGGGCGGTGTGCCTTTTATCGCCTAGGCTCAGCAGTTTGAGCACCGCCTGCTGTCGCTTAGCAACGGCACTGCTGCTGTGCCTAGAGCTACCGACTGATGGCGCCGTGCCAACGGATGGTAGTTCGGAGGAGGAGGTGGAGGAGGGGTGGGAGGAGGAGGAGGCATAGTAGGCCTGAAACACCTGGACCGAGGTAGGCCCCGCAATCCTCGGCGTCGGCAGTATATGACCAGCCCCAGGGTCAGACTCGGTCCCAGCCTCCACCAAGTTAACCCAATGTGCCGTCAGCGATATATAGTGGCCCTGCCCGGCAGCACTCGTCCACGTGTCCGTGGTCAGGTGGACCTTGTCAGAAACGGCGTTGGTCAGGGCACGGGTGATGTTGTCTGACACGTGCTGGTGCAGGGCTGGGACGGCACATCGGGAAAAGTAGTGGCGGCTGGGGACCGAATACCGAGGGGCGGCCGCCGCCATGAGGTTGCGAAAGGCCTCGGTCTCTACTAGCCTATAGGGCAGCATCTCCAGGCTAAGCAATCTGGAGATGTGCACATTAAGGGCTTGGGCGTGCGGGTGGGTTGCACTATATTTGCGTTTCCGCTCCAGCGTCTGGGGTATGGAGAGCTGAACGCTGGTGGATGCTGTGGAGGATCGTGGAGGCGACGATGGGGTTTTTGTGGCAGGGGGCTGACTATCAGCTGACACAGGGGAAGGAGCAGTGGTGTGCACGGCCGGAGGTGAACGGGCTTGTTGCCACTGAGTGGGGTGCCTGCGCATACTGGTGGTAGTTAAGCTAGTAGTGGTGGAACCCCTGCTGAGCCTGGTTTGGCAAATGTTGCACACCACAGTCCGTCGGTCATCCGGTGTTTCCTTAAAGAACCTCCAGACTTCTGAAGATCTAGCCCTCGCCGCAAGAGCCCTCGCCACGGGAGCTTCACTAGTTGACACATTTGGCGCTGATGCACCAGCTCTGGCCCTGCCTCTCCGTCTGGCCCCACCACTGCCTCTTCCAACCTGTTCTGGTCGAGGACTCTCCTCCGTCTCAGAAGCACTGTGTTCACCCGGCCTCTCAACCCAGCTTGGGTCTGTCACCTCATCATCCTCCGATCCCTCAGTCTGCTCCCCCCTCGGACTTCCTGCCCTGACAACAACTTCCCCACTGTCTGACAACCGTGTCTCCTCATCGTCGGACACCTCTTTACACACTTCCACTACGTCAAGAAGGTCATCATCACCCACAGACTGTGACTGGTGGAAAACCTGGGCATCGGAAAATTGCTCAGCAGCAACCGGACAAGTGGTTTGTGACTGTGGGAAGGGTCCAGAAAACAGTTCCTCAGAGTATGCCGGTTCAAATGCCAAATTTTCCTGGGAGGGGGCAGACTGGGGGGGAGGAGGCTGAGGTGCAGGAGCTGGAGGAGTGGCGATTTCGGTGACATGGGTGGACTGCGTGGAAGACTGACTGGTGGACAAATTGCTCGAAGCATTGTCAGCAATCCACGACATCACCTGTTCGCACTGTTCTGGCCTCAACAGTGCTCTACCACGAGTCCCAGTAACTTCAGACATGAACCTAGGGAGTGTAGCTCTGCGGCGTTCCCCTGCTCCCTCATAAGCAGGTGGTGTCTCACCCCGGCCAGGACCACGGCCTCTGACCCCTGCAGTAGTTGGACGCCCACGTCCCCGCCCTCGTCCTCTACCCCTAGCCCTCGGGTTAAACATTTTTAAAATGAGAGTTATAGCTTTAATTTTTTTTTTACTTTTTTTTGTGTTTTTTTTTTTTTTTGTGTTTTTGAGTTTTTAAAACCAAACAATGCTATCCTATTGCTATGGCTATTTTCTAGCCAAGTATGAAAGCACACTACTATGCCAGATGAGATGACACTGAGTTATTAAACAAAATAAACGTAAAATAAAAAAGGACAAATGGCAGACTGTGCCTAATTGAAATCCAACCCCTACTAAATTTTCCCACTTCGGTCTTTGCAATGGATATGTGCGTCACTAAGCGCAAAACACAGCGGTCGCAAGTCTCACTACAAATTGCTCACAATTGGCTAGCAGATGCACTGCAGCAAGTACAGCCACCAGCAGATCAACCAGAAATCAAATATATAACGCTACTGTAGGCGTAAGCCGTTTGGATTCTCCTATGGCTATTTTCTAGCCAAGTATGAAAGCACACTACTATGCCAGATGAGATGACGCTGAGTTATTAAACAAAATAAACGTAAAATAAAAAAGGACAAATGGCAGACTGTGCCTAATTGAAATCCAACCCCTACTAAATTTTCCCACTTCGGTCTTTGCAATGGATATGTGCGTCACTAAGCGCAAAACACAGCGGTCGCAAGTCTCACTACAAATTGCTCACAATTGGCTAGTAGATGCACTGCAGCAAGTACAGCCACCAGCAGATCAACCAGAAATCAAATATATAACGCTACTGTAGGCGTAAGCCGTTTGGATTCTCCTATGGCTATTTTCTAGCCAAGTATGAAAGCACACTACTATGCCAGATGAGATGACGCTGAGTTATTAAACAAAATAAACGTAAAATAAAAAAGGACAAATGGCAGACTGTGCCTAATTGAAATCCAACCCCTACTAAATTTTCCCACTTCGGTCTTTGCAATGGATATGTGCGTCACTAAGCGCAAAACACAGCGGTCGCAAGTCTCACTACAAATTGCTCACAATTGGCTAGTAGATGCACTGCAGCAAGTACAGCCACCAGCAGATCAACCAGAAATCAAATATATAACGCTACTGTAGGCGTAAGCCGTTTGGATTCTCCTATGGCTATTTTCTAGCCAAGTATGAAAGCACACTACTATGCCAGATGAGATGACGCTGAGTTATTAAACAAAATAAACGTAAAATAAAAAAGGACAAATGGCAGACTGTGCCTAATTGAAATCCAACCCCTACTAAATTTTCCCACTTCGGTCTTTGCAATGGATATGTGCGTCACTAAGCGCAAAACACAGCGTTTGCAAGTCTCACTACAAATTGCTCACAATTGGCTAGTAGATGCACTGCAGCAAGTACAGCCACCAGCAGATCAACCAGAAATCAAATATATAACGCTACTGTAGGCGTAAGCCGTTTGGATTCTCCTATGGCTATTTTCTAGCCAAGTATGAAAGCACACTACTATGCCAGATGAGATGACACTGAGTTATTAAACAAAATAAACGTAAAATAAAAAAGGAAAAATGGCAGACTGTGCCTAATTGAAATCCAACCCCTACTAAATTTTCCCACTTTGGTGTTTGAGGTGGATATGTGTGCCACTAAGAGCTAAACACAACGGTAGCAAGTCCCCCTGCTAATTCCTCACAAAATGGTACTAGATGCAAATAAAAAAAAAAAAAGTAGAACGTTATTGTAGCCCTAAGAAGGGCTGTTGGGTTCTTGGAGAATCACTCCTGCCTAACAGTAAGCTAATAGAACACCCTAACGCTTTCCCTGACCAGCAGCAGCTCTCTCCCTAGCGGCATCCAGACACAGAATGATCCGAGCAGCGCGGGCAGCGGCTAGTCTATCCCAGGGTCACCTGATCTGGCCAGCCAACCACTGCTATCGACGTGTAAGGGTACCACGTCATGCTGGGTGGAGTGCAGAGTCTCCTGGCTTGTGATTGGCTCTGTTTCTGGCCGCCAAAAAGCAAAACGGCGGGAGCTGCCATTTTCTCGAGCGGGCGAAGTATTCGTCCGAGCAACGAGCAGTTTCGAGTACGCTAATGCTCGAACGAGCATCAAGCTCGGACGAGCATGTTCGCTCATCTCTAGTCATTATATTCCTCTCCATCTAATCTCTCTTTTCCTATGTGTCAGATATTAGTAAAATGTTCAGAAGCTAAATGAAAGTGTAGATAAACCCTGGACCCTGAAGATTTAAGCACATTGTTAGCACACAGCATCCGGGGACAGGAGGATGTGCACGAGGATAGAACAGATACATCAGGAAGTGTCTGCTAAGCTAGTGCCCACCCCCAGGGCTGAATCTTACATTCAGGAGCTAACACAGTGATGGGAGCAAAAGCTGCAAAAAGAATGAGTAAAATTACAGAGTAAGAGATTAATAGCGCTCTCTATCGTATTAGCAGCACGAGGGGGTTAAGATTTGAGGGCCCTCATGGACAAACCCCTTTAAACCAGTGGTACATTAAGGTAAGCAGAGTCCTAGGTGCATCTGTGTGTATTTGTGGTTTACTTTAGGTTAGGATTTATAATGGACTGGCCAAATGAGTGTTTTATTCAAAACTTCAAATCCAATTTGCAAAGATGAAGAAACACAGATACAAGTGTTTTGTGAGCTATAAAATATTCTCAGGAGATCTAAGAATATCTAAGATATTATTATCCCACAATGTTCAAATAGATCCTACTAATGAATGGAACATGGCAGTGGATGGCCCCTCGGAGCATTCCTCCTCCAGAAACATTTCATGTTATTATGTCTAATCCACTTGTTCTTTGATCTCAATGGAAAAGTGACTTATTAAATGCAAAAATAGAACAATATTTCAGAATACGCAACAAATGTCTTTATCTGATCATACAAAAACTTTTATGCAAAGCTTCAAGAGACAAATGTGTTTTTGTTGCTGGGGATTGAACTTGTGCAGACTCCTTGCACAGATGGTAGAGCGAGCAGTGTGGCATCTTGCAGAATATTACTTCCTTATTCTGACAATGTGTTGAAATGGCATTTTGCAATGTGAGGTTGGTTTCTTCCTCATCTTAATGTTCTGGATTGTCAATGGAGGACATAGCCATTATAATATCCTTTTACATTGCTCACATGTGTTCTTTACTGGGTGTTTGATCCATGCCCCCTTCCCAATGCATGCCATAAGTCTTTTTTGAAGCTTACTAGCATTTTTTGTATTGGCATTGGTCTTTTAACCCTGTCATGTCTTCTGAGCATCCATTTGTCTCTTAATTCTGTACTTCAATTTCCGCTTGGTTTTGACCCGTATTTGTGCTTCCATTCTTTTGTCTTTGTTTGTCCTGTTTTGTGTCTCTGTGTTTTCACTTTGATGTAGGAAGGGAAAGTTGACCACTTCTCACCTACAATATAGGGTTGGAAAGGCAACTAGGTAGGGGCAGCATGTTAGGACTACCATTAGGGTATGTGTCAATGTGTCTGTCTTTTCCTATTCTTATTATTGTCCATTCCCAAGCAACAGCATTACTTCACCAGGTTTCTTCACTGTATGCAGTGAGACTATGAGATAGGAATTTGTTGAAAGACTGGGCAAGTTCAAAAGGGGCTTTCATGAAAGTGAAAATATAATTTGATGGAATTTTTTTCACTATCATGGCCAAATTGTCATCAGCCTAATGATATTTTTTTTTTTGCCTTCTTCTGAATCTAGACTTGCTGGACCTATGTTTTTATCCATCATTTTTTCAATAACCCTATTATATTTTACATCCTGATCCTAAAATGTCATTTTTACTAAAAACATCTGAATGAATAATATTTAGAGAAATTGTAGGAAATGAAATACTGGCAAAGCTCGCAGTGAGGCCATGAGAGAACGCTAGGTATTTGTAAGATTGCTGCCTTATTAGGTATTTCACAATAACAATCCTGGGCACAGAACTCTGTCTTTTTCAGAATATGCATCACATTAAAATGCTTGTGATGGCCACAGCTTTTATAATATAAATGTGATTCTATGTAGTGGCTGTTTTCATTATTCAAAAAAGCATTTTTTTTTAGAGATCTATCATTTCACTATATTTAAGGGGTATTCCAGAATTAATTCATATACAAATGGGTCAGTAAAATATAAGCTAATGTGTAATTAGTTATCATTTCAAATTTACCCCCTTAGCAGAAAAATGCTACTGACATAGACTGTAATGGAGAATTAAAATGCTACTGGCCCTTTAATCAGTCCGTTGATTTCCTCCGTGCAGAGCAGACACAGGACAGAAGAAGATGGCCGCTGGTCACATGTCCACATCACATGTCCATCATCATCATCCCTATGTTTGGCTAATGTAAATTGACAGGCTACCTTTGTGTTAGTTGAGTTTTGGAACCCAGACTTATAGTTGAATGTTCAGGTCTCTCCGTGACCAAAAAAGAGGCAGTACCTCCTGTTGCACTATACCGTTCAGCTGCTATTGGGTCTGTCAGCTGGGCAGGTGCTAAGTAACCCCTATGCCTGCATTGCCCTAGCCATCCTGTTATGTCTTACTGTCCGGTTCAGAAGTCCTGCAGTGTATTATACCAGCGATCAAGGCATATACAAGTCCCCTAGTGGGACAGTAAATGAAATAATTCACACATTTATGTCAGATAAAAAATAAAAAAGTTAAGTCTTTTTGGAAGTCGAGCATGGAAAAAAAAGTGCAGTTTCCTAAGGCCATTTTGAGCCGTGCTGTTAAAGGCATCCATTTTCCTGTGTGGGAATATAACTTTGTTATATCATGATAAATTACATAAATCAGTACTAGTAAATGCATGATGTTGCTTACAACAACCAGCCACCAATGAAATTTCTGCAAGTCATTTATTTGGAACAGAGGGATAAATGGCAAATCAGAGCACATTTCACTTACTATATATGTTGTATTTTATCAACAGTCTTACCAGTCTCAATATACTAGTGAGAGAACTAATTTAAGGAAAGAATATTTAATCAAAATTAGAAAACATTTTTGAGTAGACCAGATGTATTAAAGTGTCTAGTGTTAAATGATAGATGTGTCGTAGTTTAATACGGTCTAGTCTTATTTTATGCCTCTTACTTGTTGACTTAGTTTACTGGAACTTTTAAAACCCCATTAAAAATGAAATGGCCTATAAAACTGAATCAGAAATATTCTTGAAAATTTGGGGGGAAAAAATTGCTGTTTGATTTATAAGCCTCCTAACATGGTGATAAAAAATAGAAAAAATATAAAGGCACTGACTCTCTACTTAAAATGGACTTCAGGTATAATATAGACTACTGTATATACTCGAGTATATGCCAAGTTTTTCAGCACAAAATTTGTGCTAAAAAACCCTAATTCGGCTTATACTCGAGTCTATAAAAAATTAATATTGTACTCACCTCTCCGACATCCCCCATAGGTCCTCTTCTGCTTCCGATGCTCGGGTCCTTCGGATCCACTTGGTGTTCTTCTACAGTCATGGCCAAAAGTTTGGAGAATGATACAAATGTAAATTTTTACAAAGCCTACTGCATCAGGTTTTTATAATGGCAATTTGCATATACTCCAGAATGTTATAAAGAGTGATCAGCTTAACAGAAATTAATTGCAAAGTCAATATTTGCATAGAAAATAGATTTTTTCCTCCAAAACACATTTCAACTTCATTGCAGGCCTGCCTTAAAAGGAGCAGCCAACATCCTTTCAGTGATTGCTCCAGTAACACATGTGTGGGTGTTGATGAGGACAGGGCTGGAGATCAATCTGTCATGATTAAGTAAGAATCACACCACTGGACACTTTAAAAGGAGGTTGGTGCTTGGCATCATTGTTTCTCTTCTGTTAACCATGGTTATCTCTAAAGAAACATGTGCAGTCATCATTGCACTGCCCAAAACTGTCCTAACAGGGAAGATTTCACCTCAGTCAACAATCTATCGCATCATCAAGGAATTCAAGGAGAGAGGTTCCGTTGTTGCCAAAAAGGCTCCACGGCGCCCAAGAAGGACCAGCAAGCGCCAGGACCATCTCTTAAAAGTGTTTCAGCTTCGGAATCGGGCTACCAGCAGTGCAGAGCTTGCTCAGGAATGGCAGCAGGCAGGTGTGAGTGCATCTGCACGCACTGTGAGGCGGAGACTCTTGGAGCAAGGCCTGGTGTCAAGGAGGGCAGGAAAGAAGCCACTTCTCTCCAGAAAAAAACTCAGGGACAGACTGATATTCTGCAAAAGGTACAGGAAGTGGACTGCTGAGGAATGGGGTAAAGTCATTTTCTCTGATGAATCCCCTTTCCGATTGTTTGGAACATCTGGAAAACAGCTTGTTCGGAGAAGACAAGGTGAGCGATACCACCAGTCTTGTCTCATGCCGACTGTAAAGCATCCGACAACCATTCATGTGTGGAGTTGATTCTCAGCCAAGGGAATCGGCTCTCTCACAGTTTTGCCTAAAAACACATCCAAGAATAAAGAATGGTACCAAAATGTCCTCCAAGAGCAACTTCTCCCAACCGTCCAAGAGCAGTTTGGTGATCAACAATGCCTTTTCCAGCATGATGGAGCACCTTGCCATAAAGCAAAGGTGATAACTAAATGGCTCGGGGAACAAAACATAGAGATTTTGGGTCCATGGCCTGGAAACTCCCCAGATCTTAATCCCACTTTTGGTCAATCATCCAGAGACGGGTGGACAAACAAAAACCAACAAATTGTGACAAAATGCAAGCATTGATTGTGCAAGAACGGACTGCTATCAGTCAGGATTTGGTCCAGAAGTTGATTGAGAGCTGCCAGGGAGAATTGCAGAGGTCCTGAAGAAGGAGGGTCAACACTATTGACTTGCTGCATTAACTCATTCTAAGGGTCCATTCACACGCGATATGCCCGCCGACTCCTCCTCCCTCCATAGAGAATAGCGGCGCACAGCTGCATACACGCCAAAAGATAGAGCATGCTCTATCTTTTTGCGGTGTGCGGGCCGGATTGGTGCCACGCCGCTATTGCCGTTTATGGGGATGTACATGCGGCCGCAAATTTGCGGGCCGCATGTATGTCCCCGCAGACGGCCATGTGAATGTGTCCTAACTGTCAATAAAAGCTTTTGTTACTCATAATATGATTGCACAAACACACATAAAAACCAGAGGGCAACAGATCATGTGAAAATATAATATTTGTGTCATTCTCAAAACTTTTGGCCATGACTGTAGTTTATATTATACCTGAAGTTCATTTTAAGTAGAGAGTCAGTGCCTTTCTATTTATTCTATTGATTCAATTTTTTACCAAGTGACACACGGTCAATTTAGAGAGCGTCCTCATCGTCCTTGTTGCCAAATCTGAGTGCCTGTATGGCGATCTTCCAGGGTATCAGCGGCGCCAATCACTCAGAATAACTACTTTTCATAAATTAATATCTTTATTCATAGGCTGAATAATACGCATTTGGAGCAGGCACCGAGCTCTTCATCAGTCATATACAGCTATGTACATGCTGTAAATATACATGCTGTATATAACTGAGGAAGAACCCGGTCCAGGCTCGAAACGCGTATTATTCAGCCTATTAATAGAGATATACGTTTATGAAAAGGAATTATTCTGAGTGTTTGGCGCCACTGATAGCCTGGAAGAGCGCCATACATTTATTAATCTGTTCTCTGACAAATTCTATTGCCGGAACAAACTCAGGACGGCTGCCAAGAGCACTACAATACCTAAGCTACTTTAAGAGTTGTACCGCTTGTACAACTAGAAAAGGTGAGCAGATTACCAATCATATTTCTTTACTAAGCCAGAAACTTTCACACATATGGCCCTTGTATCGCGTTTCTTTCTTCCCAAATCTGAGGGCCGACTTTATAGATTCTCTAATAGAAAAAAAAAATCCCAAACCAAAGCAGACATATGGTAAATGTTAATTAGTAACCAATTTTGTTTTAAAACTCTTTTTATTAAAACTTTTTAAGTGAACAATACATAGCAAAAATAACAATTTTGTTACTTGTACATATGACATAATATTGGGAACCAGAGCAAGCTTGGGTGGACCCCTCCTAAGGAGCCGCTCATCCACCCATGTACCCGGCTCCTAGCATATTAGTTCGCCTGTGTGGGGATGAAACCTGTTTCCCACACATAAATCGGACTACCGCGTCCAAGCAAACTCTCTTATACAGTACTTATATGTACAATGGGCCTTTTGTAACAACTACACAACATACATAAAAAACATATAGACAATCAAAACATTAAACCAAGAAAAATGGGGGAGGGGTAAAGACAAGTAGGGAAAAAAGGGGGGGGGGAAAGAAGGGGGGGGGGAGTTTAGGGGGGGGGGTAAGGTTACCCTTTAAGTGGAAGGTTTTCTAATGAGAAAGATTTAGGACCTTTCTCGTACTTTCCAATTTTTCCAGACTTCTACAAATCTTTTCCTATTTCCCAGCTCCCAGTGGGATAATTCTTCCATCCTATATAGTTCATTCACCTTGTCTATCCACATGTCTATTGTAGGAGAGTTTTCAGCTAGCCACATCTTCGGTATTAACAATTTTGCTGCTGTAATTAGGATTGTGGCTAAGTCATTCTTTTTCGGAGTGAAAATCGTACTCCCTTTCCATAATAGAATAGTGCTTGGGTCTAATTCTATCTTTACATTACATATAGTGTTTACCCTATCTATAATTGATTTCCAAAAGGGTGCTATTTTCGGACATGTCCACCAAATGTGATATATATCACCCCTATCTCCTTTGCACCTCCAGCACGTGTTAGGTATTTTACTGTCAATTAAATTTAACATGTGGGGTGTCCTATACCATCTAGTGAAGAGCTTATAAGAGTTTTCCTGCACTCTGATACATCTAGAAAAACCGTGGGAGTTTTCTAAGATACTCTTACATTCTGCAGGCGTCAGCAGTATCCCCATATCCTCTTGCCATTTTGTTAGCGATGTGAGCGGACTTCCAGCTCGATACTCCAAAAGCTTGTGCCCTATAATTGAGCACAGCCCCTTTCCACTATATGGCTTTGAAAGTATTTCTGTTAACCAAGTTTCTTTATGCGTTTGAGTAAGTTTAGCATATAGGCGTGTGCCCAATGTGTTTAATCTATGTTTATGGAGAAAATCAAGTGGAGGCCCCTTATCTGCTATTAATCTAACTAATTCCGCAGATTCTGAAACTTCTGTCTTTAATTCTTTAACAGTTAGATCCTTTAATCGCTTGCTAAATGGAGAGTCTAATGGGAGATTTGGGTCTACTATTTGTGGCAAAAGACATGCCGGTAGCTCATCTAATATCTGAGGTAATGGGTTCCAGCGTTTTTGAATATACTGCCATATTTTGATTGTGGAGGATAGCAAGTAACTTTTGCTAAGAACTGCGTGTTTATGTGGTATCCCCCAAAGCTGGAGGCGGTCGGAATCCGTGAGTAAGCTTTGTTCTAATGAGGCACATAAGGAGGGAGCCGGGTTTTTTACTAGAGATATCCAGCGCTGAACATGTGTTGCCCAGTATGTATTAATAAGGTCTGGAAGACCTAGCCCTCCTTTCTTCTTATTTTGGATTTGTTGCAAGTAATGCAATCTAGACTTTTTAAATGACCAAACAAAGGAGGAGAATAGTCTGCGAATTTTCAAAATATATGATCTGGGGAGTGTAATCGGGACCGTGCTTATCAAGTATGTGAATTTGGGTAGAATATATGTTTTAAGAAGGTTAACTCTACCTATCCAAGACACGAAGGGTATAGTGAGTTGCTTGAGTTGGTTTTCAATAGTGTTTAGGAGAGGAGTGTAATTGAGCCTAAATAAATCTGCTGGATCTTTTGTAAGTTGAATACCTAGGTATTTAATTGACTTCTGCGGCCATTTAAATTCCGAATTAACTTTTAATTTGGATGCTGTTTGTGCGGTTAAGGTAATGTTAAGAATCTCCGATTTTCCAAAGTTAACTTTAAAATTAGATAAATTTCCAAAATCTAGAAACAGTTGTATGAGTATGGGGATAGACTCTTTAGGGTTAGTAGTAAGGACTAGAAGATCATCTGCAAAAGCAGCTGTGGTGTGTGTATAGTCTTTGACTTTAACGCCTTGTATCTGTGGATTTTGTCTAATTGCTTGTGACAGGGTTTCCATGAATAAAATATATAGATATGGGGATAAAGGGCACCCTTGTCTTGTGCCATTTGCTATTGAGAAGGACGGGGAGAGTATGCCGTTCACTCGGACTTTGGCACTTGGTGATGAATACAGGGAGAAGATAGCCGAAACGAAATTTGCGGGAAAGCCAAATCTTGTTAATGTATTATGCATAAAAAGCCAACTAACCCTATCAAATGCCTTCTCGGCGTCTGTGCCGAGAAGGACTAGCGGGATCTTATTGGTTTTAGCATATTCAATAATTCGTATTACTCTGCAGGTATTATCTTTACCCTGTCTTCCCATAACGAACCCTGATTGCTCAGGGGAGATCAGTCTCGTCAATAAGCCGCATATGCGGTTAGCTAGTGCCTTTGCCCACCACTTCACGTCTGTATTAAGGAGGGAAATGGGACGGTAACTCCCACAATGTGTGGGGTCCTTCCCTTCCTTGTGTATTATGGTTATATTTGCCGCTAACGCTTGCGAGTGTAATGCTCCCCCAGCTAGCAATCCATTGCATACAGTAGTGAAATGTGGCAAAAGGCAATCTTCATATTTCTTGTAATACGCCACTGGGAGCCCATCTGGTCCCGGACATTTTCCCGATGGGATAGTATGTAGGACCTTCCTAAGCTCTTCTACAGTAAACGGGGCGAGGAGGGAAGATTTTTCTGCATCTGTAAGTACCGGAAGATTGAGTTTATCTAAAAAAGACCTGATGTTATGTTCTGTCTGCATCTGATGCGGTGTAATATTATAAAGTGCAGAATAGAAGGACATAAATTCCTTGGCTATCTTCTGTGTGTCTGAGGTTACAGTGCCGTCCGTGGTTTTGATAGAGTGAATGAACGACTTCTCTTTCTGCTTTCTTAATAAAAGGGACATCATCTTATTCCCCCTGTCACCATGCATATATTGCTTAAATCTGCAATACTGCAGGAGTTTAGCTGACTTTACATTAAGCAAATTCCGAACTTTATTCCTGAGATCCGTCAATTCGTCTAATATTGACAGTGCCTTACTTTGTTTGTGCTGTTTCTCTAATTTAGTGATTTGTGATAGCATGGAATTAAGGAGACGGGTGCGTCTTTTTTTAATGAATGTCCCTAAAGATATAAACTCCCCTCTAATAGCCATCTTATGTGCATCCCAAGTGATGGGGAAGGCCTGGTCATCTGAGGTGTTAGTGGAAAAGAACTTTTTGATTTTTCCTAATATTTCCTGACAATGCTCTTCCTCTTCCATAAGAGTAATATTTAACCTCCAGTTCCATTCTCTACTAGGCAGGGCTGGTATCCTAACAGACAGGGAAACTGGAGCATGATCTGAAAGTAAAACACTGCCAATCTCAGTTTCTTTTATTAGTGTGACATGTGCTTGCGAAATCAGTATATAGTCCAGCCTATGGTAACTTTGATGGGGCTGTGAGAAAAATGTGTAGTCCCTTGTACTGGGGTTCATTAACCTCCAGGTATCTATGAGGCCCTTACTCTCCAGTGCCTTTTTTAGGGCTACCAACTCTCTGTATGAGTGGTGTCTAAGACTCGTCGTATCCAAATTGGGGTCAAAAGCAAGATTAAAATCACCACCTAAAATAACAATTCCTTCACAAAAGTCTGAAAATAATTTTAAGGTATCAACGAGCCACTGGACCTGACCAGAATTCGGAGCATATATATTTCCAAAAGTCACCTGTTGACCATTTATGGTTCCTTTTATAAAAAGGTAACGGCCTTCAGAGTCATTTAGTTCTGCTAGGAGTTTAAAAGGAGTATGTTTGCTTATTGCCACTGAGGCTCCTCTAGCCGCTGATATAAGTGCGCTATGATACCATAGGGAATATTCCCTTTTCGGTAACTGAGGTATTTTGTTAACTTTAAAGTGGGTTTCTTGCAATAGTATGATATCTGCTCTCTCTTTTTTCATTTGTCGCAGGATCTGGTGTCTCTTACATGGCTCGTTCAAACCCTTGGCATTTAGAGAGATAATTTTAATGTCCCCCATTCTCTAATGCACTAAAAGAAAGCATATCTAGGACTGTAAGTTTTTTTGTCTTTTGAATCACTACAGGGTAAGGGCAGGAGATGAGGGAAGAGAAGGCAGGTAAGAGGGGGTAGGGAAGGGAAAAATACAAACATAAACCATAAAGGCAGGGCCGCCGATAGGGCAGTACAACTGGTACTGCCCTATGGGGCCCGGACTCTAAGACACTAGGGGGGGGGGGCCCGGGGGCCCGGCCGGTGGGCCGCAGACTGTGCGGTCTGTGCTGCACACAGGTGCGGCCGGTCGGTCCTGGGCCGGTCTGGGGCCGGGCCGGCGCTGATCCGGGCCGCCCGCACTCCCTCCTTACAATTTTTGATTTAATGTATAGTACCTGCATCGTACGATCGTTCGATGCAGGTACTATTAATCAGTACACAGACGCAGCGCAGCACCGCTGCTTCTGCGTCTGTGTATACAGGCAGCTACACAGGTTGCGCAATCGACGTCATTGCGCAACCTGTGTAGCGTGGAGGAGGCTGGCACTTACCATGTCAGCTCCGGCCCTCCCTGCAGCTCCGCGGCTTGGTGTGGAGGCGCGGGGCAGTGACGTCACTATCCTGAGCCTCTACACCAAGCCACAGAAGACCGAGGACAGGAAGAAACCTGCGCCAAAGGGGTGAGTATTATGTATTTTTTTTTTAATTATAGAAAGGGGACATTAATTTTATGTCTGGGGCAGGGGGGGGGGCATTATTCTGTATCTTGGGCCCGCAGGGGGCATTAATTATATGACGGGGGGTATTCTATATCTGGGGCTGGCAGGGGCATTATTTATGTGTCTGGGGCAGGGGGGGACACATTCTGTATCTGGGGCCCGCATGGGGCATTAATTATATGACGGGGGGCATTCTATATATGGGGCTTGCAGGGGGCATTATTTATATGTCAGGGGGGGGGGGCTTGCGGATATTATTCTGTATCTGGGGCCCGCAGGGGGCATTAATTATATGACGGGGGGCATTATTCTATATCTGGGGCTGGCAGGGGGCATTATTTATGTGTCTGGGACAGGGGGGGGGGCATTATTCTGTATCTGGGGCTGGCAGGGGGCATTCTATATCTGGGGCTGGCAGGGGGCATTATTTATATGGTGGGAGGCATTATTCTATATCTGGGGCTGGCAGGGGGCATTATATATGTGTCTGGGGGGGCATTATTGTATATCTAGGGCTGGCAGTGGGCATTAATTCTATGTCTCGGGCAGGGGGGCATTAATTATATGTCTGGGGCGGGCTGGGGCCATTACTTCTATGTCTGGGGTGGGCAGGGGCCATTCATTCTGTGTCTGGGGTAGGCTGGGGCCATTCATTCTGTGTCTGGGGTAGGCTGGGGCCATTCATTCTATGTCTGGGGTAGGCAGGGGCATTTATTATATGTCTGGGGTAGGCAGGGGCCATTCATTCTATGTCTGGGGTAGGCAGGGGGCATTTATTATATGTCTGGGGTAGGCTGGGGCCATTCATTCTATGTCTGGGGTAGGCAGGGGGCATTTATTATATGTCTGGGGTAGGCAGGGGGCATTTATTATATGTCTGGGGTAGGCAGGGGCATTTATTATATGTCTGGGGTAGGCTGGGGCCATTCATTCTATGTCTGGGGTAGGAGAGAAAGAAGAAATAAATTACCCTTACCATTACAGTGTGTTACATTATGGGGCACTATTTGTGTGGTACTAATATTTCAGGGGGCTCTATTACAGTATTTGGGGCACAGTATTGGTGGTAGCAGAAGAAGGGACAATGGGAAAGTGCAGAACATAAGACGTCTGTGTGGTAAACTCTGCAGGAATTCTGTGTACGTGGAGGAAGAGACAAGGTGATGGTGGAACTAATGGAGAAGAGGAACAAGAACAATCCGAGGACACGTCACCTGATGTCACTGGATGCAATAGGTGAGGATCTCATGTGTTTTCTGTAGCTGTATATGATAAATACTGATTTTTTGCATGTTCACTTCTGTGTATATATGTAGTATTATAGTAGTTATATTCTTGTACATAGGAGGCAGTATTATAGTAGTAATATTCTTGTACATAGGGGGCAGTATTATAGTAGTTATATTCTTGTACATAGGGGGAAGTATTATAGTAGGTCTATTCTTGTACATAGGGGGCAGTATTATAGTAGTTATATTCTTGTACATAGGGGACAGTATTATAGTAGTTATATTCTTGTACATAGGGGGAAGTATTATAGTAGGTCTATTCTTGTACATAGGGGGCAGTATTATAGTAGTTATATTCTTGTACATAGGGGGCAGTATTATAGTAGTTATATTCTTGTACATAGGAGGCAGTTTTATAGTAGTTATATTCTTGTACATAGGGGGCAGTATTGTAGTAGTTATATTCTTGTACATAGGGGGCAGTATTATAGTAGTTATATTCTTGTACATAGGAGGCAGTATTATAGTAGTTATATTCTTGTACATAGGGGGCAGTATTATAGTAGTTATATTCTTGTACATAGGAGGCAGTATTATAGTAGTTATATTCTTGTACATGGGGGGCAGTATTATAGTAGTTCTATTCTTGTACATAGGGGGTAGTATTATAGTAGTTATATTCTTGTACATAGGGGGCAGTATTATAGTAGTTATATTCTTGTACATGGGGGGCAGTATTATAGTAGTTATATTCCTGTACATAGGGTCAGTATTATAGTAGTTATATTCTTGTACATAGGGGGCAGTATTATAGTAGTTATATTCCTGTACATAGGGGACAGTATTATAGTAGTTATATTCCTGTACATAGGGGGCAGTATTATAGTAGTTATATTCCTGTACATAGGGGGCAGTATTATAGTAGTTATATCCTTGTACATAGGGGTCAGTATTATAGTAGTTATATTCCTGTACATAGGGGGCAGTATTATAGTAGTTATATTCTTGTACATAAGGGGCAGTATTATAGTAGTTATATTCCTGTACATAGGGGCAGTATTATAGTAGTTATATTCTTGTACATAGGGAGCAGTATTATAGTAGTTATATTCTTGTACATAGGGGCAGTATTATAGTAGTTATATTCCTGTACATAGGGGACAGTATTATAGTAGTTATATTCCTGTACATAGGGGGCAGTATTATAGTAGTTATATTCTTGTACATAGGGGCAGTATTATAGTAGTTATATTCCTGTACATAGGGGTCAGTATTATAGTAGTTATATTCTTGTACATAAGGGGCAGTATTATAGTAGTTATATTCCTGTACATAGGGGGAAGTATTATAGTAGTTATATCCTTGTACATAGGGGTCAGTATTATAGTAGTTATATTCCTGTACATAGAGGGCAGTATTATAGTAGTTATATCCTTGTACATAGGGGGCAGTATTACAGTAGTTATATTCCTGTACATAGGGGGCAGTATTATAGTAGTTATATCCCTGTACATAGGGGTCAGTATTATAGTAGTTATATCCCTGTACATAGGGGTCAGTATTATAGTAGTTATATTCTTGTACATAGGGGTCAGTATTATAGTAGTTATATTCTTGTACATAGGGGGCAGTATTATAGTAGTTATATTCTTGTACATAGGGAGCAGTATTATAGTAGTTATATTCTTGTACATAGGGGGCAGTACTATGGTAGTTACATTCTTGTTTATCAGAGAAGGTATTGTAGTATGTTTTTAGTGTACATATATGGCAGTATTAAGTTGTGTGCTCTTAAAATAGAAGCATTATTCCTCTATAATAGAGGCAGTACGAGTTGCATTTACTTTATCCATTGAATGCTGATGCTTATTTATTGGCATTCTTGTGACTACACACTTATAGATGCATGCATCTAATAAAGTTATTTTTATAGTGTGGTACATGAGTATTTTGTCTTTATATATATCCCTTGTTTAAAGGGAATCAAGCACCAGGTGCACAGCATAGTACCTGAAGGTATCATGCTATGCACCTGATGACCCTGACTTCAGCACTGTAAGTTCCATCAAAATGGCCTCTATGGTTATCCTTTAATGCTTTTATAAAGAATTATGTTAATTACCAGCTTAGGAGCAGTGGGAGTGCTCCAGTGCACCTAAGGGCTCCTTATGTCACCCAGCGGCCAGTCCTGCGGACTGCGGTGATCCGAAATCCCGATACCTGTGCCTGCTCAGCAGCCTCTGTGAATCAGTGTGCAGGTGCTGGGACTTTAGGTTTCCTTGGGGCATGCAATGAACGCTCCTTCTTTTCCTTCCCATTGGTTCTGAGGAAATATGAAGTCCTGACCCTTATGCAGTGATTCACAGAGGTTGCTGAGCAGGCACAGGTACCAGGACTTCAGATTACCTCAGGACTGGTGGCAGGGTGACGTAAAGAGCCCTTAGGTGCACTGGAGCACCCCCACTGGTAATTAACACAATTCTTTATTAAAACATTAAAAGATAGTGGCGGCCCTAGCAATTGCACTTTATAATGTTATATTTGTTATATGTTGTCTGTTAAACACTTTTATATGTTTACTGTTCACCATGCTTTAGTTTTTGATGCCATATTTGCACTATAATAAATATACTTGACCAAAAGTATGACTCCTATTGGCAATCTACCAGAAGAGTGTGCCTTGTCGTAGCAACAGGCCTCAAACCCTGTTTGTGAAAGGTCACTGCGGGGGGCAGGAGGCTTGTTCGGTTTTGGGGTGTGTTGGGGCCCAGACACTTTTGCTGTATGGGGCCCCGAATTTCCTGATGGCTGCCCTGCATAAAGGTGCCGTTTTTTGCATATATAAACCGTTACAGATGCAGCCCGGTGTCTCTGCTGTAGCCAAGACTGTACCGCATCCCACCTGGGGACGCCACCCCGAGTAGTGTCGGGGACTACTAACAGACAGGCAGACAACGGTGAATCTGTTAGGGGGAGTTTCATTTTTATGCGACACCTGTACAACCAATTAACACTATCACCCGAATTTAACTGTTACTGATATATTATATTAAACAATTAAGTTGTGCCACAGTATGTCTTAACAAGAATAAACCTCTTTCTATACAAAATGCACATATCTTACATACCGGGCCTAATACCGACCAGGGGGTACAGTTTTCCCCTCTTTACTGTAAAATACAGGATGCAATACTACTGCAAGCATATGTCAAAGAAAAACAAAACTTAAAATGTGCTGAACGTGTCAAGAAATTTTTACCCAACCCCGACAGTCTCGCTCAGGTATATGGCAGCTTCTTCTTTCTACTCCGCGGGCTTTTTGCAGGGTGCCATACTGTCGCCTCAGGTAGCGCGGGTAGTTCACCATCTTCTCCGATAGGTAGCCATGATGGAATATCGCGGGCCGGAATATCCAGAACGCTCCACGCGTTTTTTAGATCCTCTGGTGTACGGATGATGATGTGTTTGCCATTCTTGGAGATCGCCAAACCAAAAGGAAACAGCCATCGGAAAGGTATGTTCTTCTCCCTCAGATCGTCTAAAAGGGGTTTAAGAAGCCTTCTTTTTACTAGCGTAGATGGTGCAATGTCCTGGTAAATGGTGATGGCACCTGCCTGGTATTGTAGCTCTTTACGGTCTCTAGCACCTTTTAAAATATCTGCCGCATCAGTGTACTTTAGCAGACCACATATAACATCTCTCGGCGGCTCCCCCGCACGTGGCTTAGGCCGCAAGGCTCTATGGATCCTCTCTATATGTACCAGATCTGCTCTTTCTTGACCTAGAATAATTGCAAATATGTCACCTGCAGCTTTAGGGAGATCATCATGCCCTATATCTTCAGGCAGGCCCCTTATCCGCACATTTCTGCGCCTGCTGCGGTTCTCTTGATCCTCTACCCATAATAAAGCAGAGTTTAGTTGCTCCTTCTGAGTATTCATGGCGCCCCGCACCGCTTCTCCAAATTGCAGCAATGCTGACTGAGCTCCTTCCAGCTCTTCTACCCTCGCTCCTATTTGCTTAATATCAGCCTTTATGTCCGCCAAATCTTTGGCTAGAGGGTTCAGAGCTTGTTGCAAGGCCTGTTTAATAAAGTCTCTGGAGATTGGGCCTGCTGAGGACTCCCCATAAGCATCCGAGCACTCACCCCCGCTATCTTGCTCTGAGTCCTCTGCGTCATCTCGCTCGGGTAGTGCAGGCGCCATCTTGGATAGCTTGCTCGGCGGCGTCTTCATCCTCTTTTTCAGGAATTTGTCTAAATCCTGTTGTTGTTTCCCGGCCTTGCTGTACCCTTTCGGGTCTTGGGCGTTGGGGTTCCCGTATTTAACCATCCGGTCAGCGCTAGATGCTATTTTAGCTTGCTTCGGGTGATGAGTGCCGGGAGCTCCAGAATCAAGCGGCCATCTCGTAGCGTGGCTTGGCTCCCACTCCATTAGTAACCAATTTTGGCGGCAAGACTAATTGACAAGCATAACATTTATTAAAGAGAATATAACTGATTTTACAAAATTTGCCAAAATTGTCAATTTAAAAAAAAAGAAGTGCAAAACATTTCAACCAAAATATACCACTAACATGAAGTACAATATGTCACTAAAAATATCTGAAATCACCTTGGTAATTTAAAACTTTCGAAAGTTATAATGTATGTAGGAACACATGTGAAAAATAAGGCTCTGTCCCAAAGGTGAAAGAAAATGAGCAGTGTCATTACAGGGTTAAAGTTTTAGAAAAAAGTTTCTAAAAACTTCCTGAAAACCTTGACACAGATGGTTTTATTTGCCACAAATTAAATTATTATTATTGTTTGTAAACAGATTGCTAAATATTCCCCAAGAATAGAAAAACCTCCTGAATTTTGTAGAATTACGTAGAACATTATAGCTCAGATGCTTATAAGTCATTTTTTATTTGACTTTTCAGTGGTTTTATTGTGATTTAATTCACTTCTGTGCTTATGGTGAACCTGTGGTTTTGTTGTGGTTTTACTGTAATTGCAGCACAAAATTTGAATTTGAATGACTAGATACCTGCACCCTAGAAGGCTGAGCCCATTGCCTAATTGCTATTTCCTAATTAATTTGAACTGATAAACTAATAAAGCAGCACAATTAAAACCGAACATGTGTAAACTAAACCCTCTGTATCACTCAAAAGAAATGAATCCAACTAGTAGATTAGAAAGATAGAATAATAAATGATCCTGTCACGAATGAGTAGTGGTTTATAATGTAATTTGTTTTGTGTTGTTTTTTGTGGTCAAGTGATTGATAGTTTAGTATTTATACTCGGCTATTTTTAGTATTGTTTACGACCAAAGACTGAGATAAAGGGAGCTAGATATTACATAAAAATATAGTTCACAAAAATACAGGCAAAACTTGGCAGAGTGAAACAAGGGCAGAATTGTGAATCAGATTTGGATTGGTTCTGTATGTTTTATGTAAGGTTTAGTAACTAAGATTTGTGCCTGGTACAAATTAAACTCGATTGTTTTGTGCTTTGGAAGGTTTAATGAAAAACAGATGTATCGCTGTTATGAAAGCATTCAAGTAAAAGGAGCAAGACCGTTTTCAAAAAGTTTAGCGAGCTGTAAGATTTGCAAAACGAGGCATTAATGGTGGTTAGGTCTAATATTTATAGATGTGTCGAGGAAATTATGCAACATTTTGTAACCAAACTAGACATCTTTTGATTTTTTTTTTTACTAAATCGTTGAGAGCAGTTACATGTTTACTCATCCAATGTCTCAATAGGTCAGCATTTACCAACTCGGCTTTCATGGAATCCTGAGGTTTCCCTTGAAGACAACAAAAACAAGAACAGTCAGTTTTACTGTAGAAATGTTGCAAGGTTTTTCCTTGGAATAAAATATTCTTTCAGGATTTCCTTTATGGTAAAAAGTTGTTGATTCTGTATTAGGCCAGGGACACAAATTACCAAACCAAACAGGGATTTCTACAGCGGACATCCACAGTGGCCTGGGCTGAACCAGTTTTTAAAGGGAATTTATCACCAATATATAGAACACAAATGAAAACTACTACTACTATTTAAATAAGACAGCTCCCTCTACATTAAAGGGGTATTCCCACAAAGACAATGTTCTTAAATGTACTCCAGAAACAAAATAACACATTCTCTAATTCACTGTTATTAACAAAAATACAGCATTTCACAGATATAATTCCAACCTGTCTATCAGTCCTGATGTATACAATTTTGGTTGCTTGATGCAGTGTGATTTCTGCCCCTCCCCCCTCCACTACAAGACAAGCTCACACACTCACAGACACTTCCTGCCGGCAAGCAGCATGCACAGATTTACTCTACAAGCTACAGATAAGATCTTTATAGCAGGGGAAGGAGGTATGTAGCAGTGCTGACTATGTGTGTGTTATAGGTGTGTTAGCAGAGCTGAGAATGTCATTGTGTTTTATATCCATCTCATGGGTCTCATCTCTTTCTATGCGGCAGATACTAGGGAGTGTTCAGATGCTAAATAAAAGCATAGATAAACATGGACCCTGATAATTTAACCACACAGGGATCATGAAGTGTCTGCTTAGAGAGTCCCTGCCCACACGCTGGAATATTACACTAACCATTACTGAGTGATAGGAGCTAAAACAGCAATAAAACAGAGTAAAATTGTAAAGTAAGGGCGTTAGAAATGATTGAATTGTGTAAACATCACTAGGACGTTATCATTTGAGAACTTTCTTTCATGGGCAAACCCCATTAATGCCTGACTTTCGGAAAGCCTAGAGCCATGATGTGGAATAGTAACCAAACCAGTAAGTCTTGTCCAAAATGAATAGATTGATAGCGCTGTTACAATGTCATTTCAGTATTGGAGTACTTGTTTGGCTAGGTAAAAGGTGATAGATGAACATAAGGAAGGGATTTGTTCTCCATATGGTGAATGCCTTTGCAGGCTCACTTCACTGTAAAATATAGGAAACCTGTTTGGTTCAGAGATGTAGAAATATTTCTCCTGCGAAATATGTTTGAACATATCCTGAATGAGTTTCCACTCATCTGCCTTGATCATAGAAGTGGGTGCTGCGGTACCACACCAGACCTTTGTAGCACAATTCCCAAATAAAATAATAACTTTATAATATTTTGAGACCATGTGCATAAATAAATGGTTTAAGTAAAATCGTCCATGATTATTTTGTCAGTGTATTCTCATGCAGAAAACAATTGTCTTCTTCTGTTAAACCATCCCACACCCGGAAAAAAAATCAAACTTAGTAGATGGTAATCAACATGTCTGTCTGGATACAAAGTCACAACTCTTTGCCAATTCCATTGTTTTCTTATTAGCATTAAGGGGATGCAATAAAGTTGCTGTGACTGTATGTTTAGGCATACGTTGGTTTTGGAACATCTTTTGATGGTACTTTACAAAGAAAAACGAAGTAAACCGTCAGCACTGATTGCCCGCACCATGCCAAACGCTATTTGATATTGTGAAGGAAACTTAAAAGAGCCAGTTCAGCTTTGCCACCGCCGAAGCCTTTCTAGTTAAGTGCCTGTGACTCATTTCTCACTTCATACAATATGTAGTTGTACTTTTAAGACCCTGGACCAGCGTGGAGCCTGCACTGTGACATCTGGCTCCCAGTGGTGAAGCAACATGATATTTCTTGGAGTTTCGTTTTTTTTTTCTACAAAACTTGGCAGTAACCGGCCTATTGAAATAAATAAATGTCAAGAATAAGAAGCAACAAATGCAAACAGCTCAAATAACCAGAGAAACTGAGGAATGAAATACAAGAGAGCAGTGTATTTGTCTCCCAGAGAGAGTGAAAGAGGACAATAGTTGGTTGTTGGGGTACTTGAATCTTAGGTCATCTAACAAGATGGGAAAGTAGGTTTTGGAATGTAGAAGAAAACAATGTAAAACTATTATTTAGACCATCTGGATCTCTGATGGATACTGTACACTTAAAATCCCCATAAAAGTAGAAATTTAATAAAAATTGAGCTTTTTCTCCTACTGGGAGGATCTATTTATGAAGAAAAATATATATTACGTTACAAGTTTGAAGCTTATGTTTAAAGGAAACCTACCATCTTGGATCTACTTATTAAGGGAGATCCGGTGGCAGGTTCATCTAATAAATACCATCAATGTCATATTTAGGGTTAATATTCAGTGGCCACTAAGTTTAGTTAATCTTTTATTAACCTAATATGCAAATATGTGAAAGAGGCTACTGGTGCGTGGATTAGCCGGAGCCGAAGCTACGCGGCACGGCTACTCCATGTACCAGTAGCCTCTTTCAATCCACCTACTATGAGATCTTCAGCACACAGCTCATGGTAGCTGTGCGCACATGTCCCTGTTCTGCATAGACTCTCTATGAAGAGCTCCTACTCGGCTCCATGCATGCAGTAGCTCCAGCATCCGGAGTATGTGCAGTAGCCAGCTCAAGCATGGACAAGTGTCTGCAGCTACCAGGTGCTGCGCTCTGAAGATATAGTAGGAGGATCAAAAGAGGCTACTATGGCGTGGAGTAGCCGCGCCGTGTAGCTTCAGCTCCGGCTACTCCATGCCCCAGTAGTCTCTTCCATATATTTGCATATTAGGGTAGTAAAAGATTTCTAAACTTAGAGGACACTGAAGGATTAGCCCTAAAAAGGGCTGAGATTATATTTATTAGATGAACCTGCCACCAGATCTACCTTAATAGGTAGATCCGAGATAGTAGGTTTCCTTTCATGCATATCCAAAGACTTTTCCTCCGATATTCATTTATATAGTTGCTCACATAACATATTTGTCCATATGGTACCGATTTATAAATATATTCTTGCCTTTAATTACTAAGAGACTTTATGGAATAATCCCCCTATAAGTATGTCACCCTCTCAGAAATCTGCCCTTAACCATCCAAAAATTGTCTGTTAGTTCATCCAAATGTCTCTTTCCCAATTAGTTTTCCACCTATTGAATACTTTGATACCAAAGTGCAGAACAGGTTTTAGACACTTTGTTGGTACATGTTGTACTGGATCGTTCAACAAAATACCTTGTAACCAGACAGACTAAACGCAGTCACAGAAGCTGTCCTATAAATACTTACCATAGATTTCTAAATGGGATCATGTAGCATTGAAGACTTTGCGGTTCCTAGTATGCACAATATTGAATTTTTAGGCTCATGGTACTTATGGGCTTCCGTAGGAGTAGAACAATATCCACACTTATTTTAGCTGATTGTTTGTTAGATATCTTGATCGGTGTCTTAAGGCACATATGGGTAAGTGTCACATATATACATATTAACCCCTTACCGAAGTGCGCCGTAATAGTATGACCCGCGTCGGGTGCGGGTACATGGAGATGGCTCACGGGGGCTCCACTCCATAGCCGGTAAGTCTTTGCTGCAAATTGCATACTGCAAAGACTTACCGGTAACCTATTGCAGGTGCTGATCACTGCCGGCTGATCATTGCCATCTTGACAAAGATCTTCCCTCCCTGTGATGTGATCGGAGAGCGGCGAACCATTGCTATGATATCCTCAGGTCTTCAGTAGACCTCGGAAAGGTCTTCCGAAGGTCTCGTTTTAAGCCATTCATTACAACGTGCTAATTGCACGTTGTAATGAATGAGGAAGAAAATCCCCATATACTGCCATACTGTACCGATAAGACAACCTAGGGTTAATGTACCCTATGGAGTCTGAAAATAGTAAAAAAAATTAAAAAGTTTAAAAAAAATTATAATAAAAATATCTAAAAATTAAAATCCCCCCCCCCTTTCCCTATAAGTCATATAAATATAAAAAACTGTAAAAATCATAAACACGTTAGGTATCGCCGTGTCTGAAAATGCAAGATCTATTAAAATATAATAACGGATTTAACCCCGTAACGGAAAATAGCACCCAAATACAAAAATGGAACTTTTTTGCCATTTTGAAAAATCATAAAAAATTCTATAAAAAATGATCAAAAGGTCGTGCAATTCTAAAAATGGTAGCATTGAAAACGTCATCAAAAGTCACCAAAAAAATTACACCACCCACAGCTCCGTACACCAAAGTATAAAAAAGTTATTAGCGCCAGAAGATGGCAAAATAAATTTTCTTTTGTACAGGTGGTTTTCATTTTTGTAAATGTATGAAAACATTATAAAACCTATACAAATGTAGTATCCCTGTGATCGTACTGACCCAAAGAATAAAGTATCATTTGGGGCGTACAGTGAAATCCGTAAAAAGCACATGGGATGGAATATTAAAAACCACCATTTTGAAGTGCATCACACAGCTCTATACATCGAAAAATAAAAAAGTTATAGATTTTTGAAGGTGGGGACTGAAAAATGAAAATGCAAAAACGAAAAAAGGACTGCGGCGGGAAGGGGTTAACACTGAAGTCAAGCTTGCTTTTCCTCAGAAAGCCCCCTTCACTGTAATTAAAGCTCCTGCATCTAAAGACATCACTAACCAGTTCTCCTGAAGGCAATCATAGTGGAGGAGGAGTTCAGAGTTCCCCACCTTGACCCCAGTGTTAAACTCTCTACATCCTTGACTTTTTTCAACCAATTTACTTCTCACTTCAAAGTTGATTTTCCGGATGATGTGACCACCATGGGCCATGAAAGAAACAAAAACTAGAAGGTGTTACAAAGGTAGTGGTTTATTAGGCCAGTTGCTGATGACAGGTTCCCTTTAAGTCATTTTTATTGACCAAAACCTTTATGCTTTTTTTCATATACTGTATATAGAATGCATTGCTTTGATTTGGCTTCTTATTTTGAAGCACGAAAAAATACTCCAAAAAAGACCACGTGCAACCAAGTAATTATTAAAAATTGCAAAACATAAATAAAAAATAAAATTTATCATTAAAATGCACCATTGAAAAATTTTTGAGCAATAAGAATAATTATAGAAAATGATTGTTACTGTGTTACACAGGACTACATGACTACCTACTACTGAGATAACAGGAAAGAAAGTTTATATCAATCAAATAAATAAATATTGTCCTGCAAATAACAAGCCCTCACACAGCTCCTCTCCCTTTCAGTATCCCCTGTGACCATACTGGCCCACTGAATAAAACATGTTTTTACCAACAGTGAAAGATGTATAAAAAAAATTATATAATAAAAAAACCTAAAAAGAAAAAATAATAATTTGCAGATTTTTCTCAATTTAACCCACACATTCTTTTTACCGTCTGCAAATCAAACATTAAATTGTGAAATAAAAATACAGGCGGTTCCCTACTTAAGGACACCGACTTACAGACAACCCATAGTTACAGACAGACTCCTCTGACCACAGGTGAAGCTCTCTGGGTGCTTTACTATAGTCCTAGACTGCAATAATCAGCTGTAAGGTGTCTGTAATGAAGCTTTATTGATAATCATTAGTCCCATTACAGCAAAAAATGTTTAAACTCCAATTGTCGCTGGGGCCAAATGTTTTTTTTGTCTGGATCTACAATTATAAAATATTCAGTTTTGACTTACATACAAATTCGACTTAAGAACAAACCTTCGGACCCTACCTTGTACGTAACTGCCTGTCTATAACTATTTCCCCAAAACAAGCCTTTATATGTCAATATTCATTAAGATAAATAAAAGTTATTGCTTCTAGAAGGTTCTAAGGAAAAATTGGTTGAGTTAGGAAGAGGTAATTATTTCTTGTGAGTACATAGTCACGTTGGAGGCAGAACTCCTGGCTATGTCTTGGCTCTATGGTTTGTACATTCCTTATACAAAAATAACTGAACCCTAGTAGAACATTTGTGGTGAAGGCATGGAGGCCCTACCAAACCTCAGCAGAGCCGGCATAAATCCTTAGTGACTCGTAAGGTCTAACCCTGGCAGATAATGACAGAATGTGATGAAAAGAATAGAGGGTTCTGTTAACTAAACCGTATGAAAAGCCGTATGAAATGCATAGTAGGAGTCTACTGACGATGGAAAACAGACCTGCCCTAAAAATTGCATCCCAGCCTCTTTATTGCCACGTCTTGAGTCACCAGCTTTCTTGCGGCCACATTATAATAGGGTCACATGAGTCATCCGTCTCTCTGTTTTCATTTAGCCGATGAGCACAATGTGGATCAAAGTGTACTAGACGCCTTTATGCTAAAAAACGAGACATCTAAAAGTTGTCATTGAAGAATCTGCAGGTTATGTAAATTTCCATGCAGATAAATTCTGCATCATGTACAAAACCACAGTTATGCAATAAGCAGCTAATTTTCTGTATGCAAATCTGAATGGAAATGCCACTTTTGGAAGAAAGACAGTATTTTGGACCGATGCCATAGACTGCACGTCTTACAGAGGATGGGAGTTCTTACATTATATCCATGTCCCCACCAAAAATAGTGTGCACATTGCCAAAGTGTTTTTATAATAAAACTGTGTTTTTCCGATAAAAAAGAAAAGTTGGATGAAAGTTTACCTTTCTCTCTACAGAGCAGTGTCCTGTGTCCCATGGGATTGGCCAGCTCAGAATGGTTCTTTCCACCTCCTACCATCGGGAAACTGCTCTGTCATGCGCCTTTTTCAAATATTAGCAAAAAAGGAAAGGACAAATAGGAAGGATATGGGCGTTTTTTTAATTTAAATTAGATGCATGACGGAGCGGTTTCCCAAGGGTGGGGGTGGGTGAACGCTTCTCACTGCTTCCTCCAATGGGACACAGCTCTGCAGAGCGAAAGATAAACTTTCATCTAACTTTTCTTTTTATCGGAAAAAGACCGTTTTATTATAAAAACACTTTGGCAATGTGCACACTATTCATCAGGAGCCAAATAAAGGTCTCCTGATGACAGGTTCCTTTTAATAGATTACCGATGCTGAAGTCCAGCTGGTGGTCTTCCAGTCCTTGCATCATTTCTGTATGATGCATGGACTCCTGTCCCATCCAAGTTGTGAAGTCTCTGGGACCGGACAACAAATAGGCCGTTTCAACAGCCCATAAATTACATGTTTACTAAACCTGGACAGCCCTTATTAAGCTTTATACCTGATGTATTACTGTAAACATATAGGTCAGATGTAAAGTGCAGGTTAAAATGATGTGGAATAAACGGTAAACATGGGCATGCTTAAAGGGATAATCCCACGAAGACAAGTTTCTTGTATATACTCAGGATAACAAAATAACACATTCTCTAATTTACTGTTATTAACAAAAATGCAGCATTTAACAGATATAAGTCCAGCCTGTCTCTATCAGTCCTGCTGTACACAATTTCAGTTTCCCATAGACACGATCCTGTAACTTCTGACTGGCCATTTTGAATTTCTGTGTCATATTGTGGAGCTGAGATTACTGTCTGTCTCTGCTGCATGTACTGTAGCCCTGTCCCCTGCACGGAGCTCAGAGATACTCACTGATTACTTCCTGCCAGGAGATTGTGAGCAGAGAGAGAGGCTGCAAATTACTAAGAGATAAGTGATCCAGGGGAAGGGGAAGGCAGTCACATGCCTGGGAGATGTAGCAGAGCTCACAGTGTAACAGTCTAATGGTCTGTCATCCTGTGTCTTTCACGCCTCTGTGTACCGTATTTTCCGGGCCATTAGGCGCACCGGAGTATAAGGCGCAACAATCCGATGCGCCTTATATATGTAATAATTCCATATATAAGGCGCATCGGACTATAAGGCGCAGGGTCGGGGGCGTGGTGGAGGTCCGGGGGCGGAGCGGAGACCCGACGGGACGAGACGCGACGCCGAGACGAGACGCGGAACGCGGGGAAGGTGAGGGGGAGGTAAAGAATAGAATACTTACATAGATCCCCGCTACCGGAGACAGCAGATCTCCAGCGGGAACTGCAGACCACGCAGCAGAAGTTGTTCGTGCCGCGTGGTCTGCAGTTCCCGCTGGAGATCTGCTGTCTCCGGTAGCGGGGACCTATGTAAGTAGGGTCTGCTGCCTCATATAGGGCGCACCGGACTATAAGGCGCAATTTGGATTTCCAAGGAAATCCAAGGCTTTTAAGTGCGCCTTATAGTCCGGAAAATACGGTAATTATCTCACGCCTATCTGATCTGTCTCCTCTCGCTTTCTATGTGTCAGTGTGTTGGTACAATGTCAGAAGCCAGATGAAAGCGTATTTACACCTGTACCCTGATAATCTAACCACATTGTCACCCCACAAAACTATATGGATAATACAGTAATATGGCTGATTACAGAGACCGCTGTCCTTACCCCTGGATTTTGCACGGAGCAGCCTAAGGAGTGATAGGAGCAAAAACAGCAATAAAACTCTAAAATTGTAAAGTGTAGGGTTAAAATTCTCTTTATTGTGTAAACATCACTAGGGGATTGAGATGTGAGAATTTCTTTTGTGGGAAACCCCCTTTAAAGGGGCTGTCTTATTTGAGTGGCAATGTTTTTGCATAAATATAAAGAGTTTAGCAAATGTGTTCCCCCGTAGGTTCCTCATCAATCCTGTTCTGCTGTGGACATTACCAGAGGGCGGGTCACTTCTGAAGCACTCACAGGCCTCCCAGTACCTTTCATATCAGTCACCTCGTTGGTGGCACGTCACTACTGAGGTAAATAAGAGGCATCACCAGAGTGTTATATATTCAGACACCAATGTGTTGGACAACCGCATTAGCCATAAATGCTTATTGGTGGTGCAGGTTTGGTGATTATATTAAACTAGACATTGGATATTTTTTGTGTTTCATTTTGTGGTGTATATGGTAAAAGTTAACAAGGGTTGACTTAAAAGGGGTTAAAAAAGGTTTACCAGGATAAGGACAATCCCCTAAAAGGGTAAGACATATTGTACTTACACTGTTAAACTTAACCTTTCTGTCTAGCATCTACCTTAGGGACTTCTTGTGACATCCCATGTCTGGCAGGTCAGGAGGCTGTGCCAAGGACATCCACATGACCCTACAATCAGTGGCATCAGGGGTATGGTGTCCATGGAGGAGTGCAAAACCTCTCAGTACACAAAACGCCACAGGAAGTCCCAAAAGCAGATATGGGTGGGTGACATTAAGGGGAAAATTTACCGATGTAGATACAGTATGGGTGAATTTTACTTAATCTGGTAAACATTGTTATTCATGGCCAACCCTTTTAGCATGTCTTGCAATCTGTGACAAATATTTTCACACACCAATTTTTGACTTGTAGACCCAGACAATGTAGGAGACTATTGGTACCTCATTCATTGTATTTATCCTATGTTGGCCAACCAATTAGTTCAATGAAAAGCTGAATGAAATTGTGCAACAGCAAATCGCATCATTTTTAGCTCAAGTGACCTGGATTACCCCTTACAGAACTGACATGTAAAAGGCCAGATCCTCTTGACACGTCGAACATCTGATCATGTTTCAGTCTGATATTTATATCATTATCATAGGACAATATTTCAGATATTCAGAAATTAATAGAGCATTAAATGAAAACATATGCACTTAGGTAAACATCTGGTTCATTTTACTGTAACTGGACCCTACTGCTATGGAAACAGGTCCATGTGTTTACCCTCAAGTCATATGTTCGGCCATAACGGAAAATAGACAGAAAGAATCAGACACTGAAATGTTCCAAGCGGGATATTTTCTCTCCTTTTCTTGGCAGATATTGTCAGGGCATCTGAAATTCTCTCTAAAAATCATTTGTTAAATGTCAGCTAAACAGCCCATTTACTAAATTGGGAACTGTACATTTTAAAACATTTAAGTTGATTAAAATTGTATAACTTTTAAAATTGATTTTAAAACATGAAAAAATTAATGGAAAATCGAAACAAAAAAATCTAAATTTAGGAAAACAGATTTCTCTTTAGGGATATATTTAATGTTTCAGGGATTATATTTTTTATAAAGGAAACTTAAAGCTTAACTAACATTATTGACAAAAATAGTTGTAGCACAGAGGGAGAGAGCCTTTGACAACAATTCCAACGATACCTGTATCATGTGGCGGGCTTCCTTCTAGCTGTAGATACAGGCTGGTATATCCATCATCATTTCCTATTTAAGGGAACATGTCACCACATTTTTCTCAAATACAGCTAGTTGCAGTTTCCCTAGCAGTACCCATAGACACCCTTCTTTTAGCTAAAGATTGTTTCCCTTATATCCCCATAAATTCAGAATTATTAACTTGCCTGGTATCTAGGAATCTATAGAGCAACTCAGGGGCATGTCCTAATGTCATGTGACCAGAGCGACATCATCACAGGTGCTCTAGCCTCTTCACATTGGCAAACTGTACCCCATGCACATATCTTACCACATAAAAAAAATCACAGCAGCCTGCATGGACTTTACTCATCTCCATTTCAAGCTGTCATGATTTCATGAGATATATACTTGGTTTACAGTTTTCTAATGTTAGGAGGCTAAAGGACCTGTGATGATGTCACCCTGTTTACATGACATTACTGCTGCTTGATTCAGCCCGATGACGCGATGCCCAACTTGACTCGCTATAGATATTTTTGGATACCAGGTAAAATTATAAAGTTGAATATATGGGAATCTGAGGGGAACAATTTTTAGCTAAAAGAAGGATGTCAGTTAGTTACTAGGGGGCTTTGGGAACCTGCCAGTAGCTATATTTGTGAACAATGTGGTGACAGGTTCCCTTTAAATAATATTCAGATATTCCTGAAGTGGGCTGCAGTTCCTGGTTGTGACATCAGCACTCAGGGCATTCATAGGAATCAGGACAGCATGTGATTGGTAGACCTGAAGCATGTGATAAATCATATGCTTGTGACATCACTGAAGGTCCTTTCACATCAGGACAGCATGTTTCTAATTGAATAACCTGAAGCTTCAGATTACAGTATTAGTATTAGAATTAGCTAATTAGAGTAAATTAGAGAATTGTTTATTTTTGCTTAGTGCCGGGTTGGACAAAAGTTTTAATAATTTACAGGACTTTAAATATGTTGAAAGATTACAAAGTTACTATGTTACAAAGGTTTATTTCCTTTATTATACATACAGTACATATTTACAAATTTCACACTTTTGCTCACTTCACAGATAAGTTTATGATTTTGTGACGTACCCAACAAAGAGCAATAATCTACAATCGGCATGTAACCAGTAAATTTCTACTTAAAGGGATATTTCCTAGTTATGACATACGCTACATCCTCAAATACTGTCACACAAAAAAACATGTTATTTTCCCGTTCCTGTGATCCCTGCACATTATTTATTGAAGTGATTGTATATATGCAAAGACTACATTTCCCATGTGGCCTTGCACATCAGGCTGCTTCCAATGCTGTGACAAAGGATGTGGCAGCAAAAAGACAGACCACAGTGGGTTAATGCAGAATACATTTTATTTATTGCTGCAGACTAAAAAAAGACATTGTCAAAGTTGTTGCTAGGGGAAGAGATTGTGAACTTCTTATCTTTGTGCTGTGTCAAGTTAATATGACAGCAAGTTTCTGTCTCGCAAGTGCTGCCCACTCTGCTGGAAAGTGCATATACAAGCTGGGCAGCGCTGTCAGTATCATTCTATGAATGAGTCCTTGATGACAGCTCCCCCATATACCACCCATTCAGTGTACATCAGAAGCAATGTCCCATGTATGCACAGCAGCCTCCCTGGTATCTTTGGACTGCGCATGCACAGTGCACAATTATATGATCTACATTCTAGCTAGTGACCCCTTTAAAGATAATTACAGGGACAACTGTCCAAAATACATTACCTGTGGTGCGGACCTACTTCTTCTTGTCTGTCACCAGGCTACACTATGACAATCTATGTGGACCCAGTACTTTGGGTTCTGTCTGATAACTTGTCTGCCATAGGTAATGCTTTATAGATATTGCATAGGTGCGTAACTAGGAGAGTCAGGGCCCCATAGCAGACTTCTACATGGGGCCTCCCTTTTCCTTGAAAATATATACATTTTGACCTAAACAGAATATACACACACATGCAGCAGAAACACAGCATGTACTCACACATACAGAACATACACATACATGCAGTATATAATAACTACCGTATATTCCGGCGTATAAGACGACCTGGTGTATAAGACGACCCCCCCTACTTTCCTGATAAAATATAGAGTTTAAGATATATTCGCCGTATAAGACTACCCCTTTTCCAACGCATACAAAACACCGGTAAAAATAAAAAAATTTTTTTAACATGGTCCTTTTTTGAATTTAAATTCTTATGACATGCAGGTATATAGCAGGAAAACTGTCGCTCATAAACATAAGGCATACAACAACAACATTACCATCGTCCATTTTACTGTAAATGTTACCATACTGTACCTTAAATTTTTATTTTATTAAATATTCCATGCCATGTACTCAGAAGCGGGAAAAAAATCCCAAATGCTTGGATATTACGTCTTTCACTGAGCGCCCCAAATGACATGTCTACTTTATTCTATGGGTCGGTACGATTAAGAGGATACCAAATTTGTATAGGTTTTATAATGTTTTCATACATTTACAAAAATGAAAACCTCCTGTACAAAATTTTTTTTTATTTTGCCAACTTCTGGCGCTAATAACTTTTTTATACTTTGGTGTACAGAGCTGTGGGTGGTGCCGTTTTTTGCGGATTTTGATGACATTTACAAAGTTATCATTTTTAGGTCTGTACGACCTTTTGATCACTTTTTATAGATTTTTTTATATTTTTCAAAATGGCAAAAAAGTGCCATTTTGACTTTGGGCGCTATTTTCCGTTACGGGGTTAAACGCATTGAAAAACTGTTATCATATTTTGATAGATCGGGCATTTTCAAACACGCCGATACCTGATGTGTTTATGATTTTTACTGTTCATTTATATTTATGTCAGTTCTAGGGAAAGGGGGGTGATTTGAAATTTTATGTTTTTTTATTATATATATATTTTTTTTTTTAACTTTTTAAAATTTTTATTTATACTATTTTTCAGACTCCCTAGGGTACTTTAACCCTAGGTTGTCTGATCTATGCTATCATATACTGCCATACTGCAGTATGGCAGTATATGGGGATTTTCCTCATTTATTACAATGTGCTATCAGCACATTGTAATGAGGGGTTAAAATGAAATAGCCTCGGGTCTTCAGAAGACCCGAGGCTACCATGGAGATGGATCGCCGCCCCCGATGACGTCAAGGGGAGCAGCGATCCCAGGTATTTTTTGAAGCTGCCGGCAGCTTTGCCGGCAGCCATCGCTGTGAAAACACCCGCGATCGGTGCTAGCAATATGCAGCAAAGACTTACTCAGCCCGTGAGCCCTCTCCATGCAGCGCGACCCGACCGCCGCCGTGAATACATGGCGGGCAGTCGTGATTACCGGCGTATAAAACGACCCCAGACTAGACAGAAGATTTTTCTGTCTTCAAAAGTCGTCTTATACGCCGGAATATACGGTAAGTATATACATAAAAAGCAGAGACATACAGCACATATACACAAATACATCGTATACACACAAATACAGCACATTAAGCTGCACACTCATAGACACACATGTATGTACTCACTGTCAGGCTGTCTTCTTATTCTAGGGGAGTCAAAGGCCACAGAATGGGCTCATGACTTCATACAGGCCAGTAACTACTGAACACAGGGAGGGGTGAAGACTGCAGGAAGTAGAGCCATCCCCTCCCCCAACATTTCTCAACTGAGCTGCCAGCTAAGCTGTGTACCGTGGAAGATGTACACTGTTATAAACATTTTGGGGGTTATTTATCATTGTTTTTTTGGCATTAAAGAAAGTCTCAAAAAAGTGATATTGTGTTTTTTTGGGACTTTTCACTGCTATAAAGTCTTTGTCCATCTCTTCTTTAATCAGGTGTTAATATAGAATGTTTGCTAGTACAAGCCCATTAAAAGCCAGATTCATGACTTGGGACTTGCAAAAAGTCCCATAAAAAGTCTCATAGTTACTCCAGTCCCCAGATGATGTATGTGCTGGGACTTTTTGTACTTTTTGAGACAGAAAGTACACCATAGGCACATTTATTAAAGGGCCAAAGGCACTTTAATGAATCTCATGGGCAGCAGAGCTCCAAGACCCCCCATTGCATGTGCAGCATAATATGTATATAATGGTGCACATGCTCCACTAGTTAGTGTGGCAGGTCAGGTGGCCAGGCCCCCCTTACACTCTGGGGCCCAAAAGCAGCTGCTACAGCTGCTGCCCCTGATAAAGTATAAAAATGTTGCTCTAAAAGCTGGCTGATTATAATTGGGTCATGGTTTTAGCAGCAAGCAATTACTTAATTTATTTACTATCGGAGTTGCCGGGATAGTAAATAACTGCTCTTCGCTATAACAAAAATAGTACGGGTTAACAAAATATAATTTATATGTATCTATCTCTCTTTCAGTGACTCTCTGGCAGCCTCTTTCAGTGACTGCCTGTCTCTGACACTCTCATTCGAGTGACCCCCTCTGAAACTCTCATTCAAGTGACCACCTCTGCCTCCGACTGTCACTTTGTCTATGGGGGGATTTATCAGAAGTGTCAGAGCAGAACTCAATCAGAGCTCAAGTTTTCTTTTTGCACAGCTGTTTATAAAATTACAACTGATCTCTAATTGGTTTTCATGGGCAACTGGAACAGTTTTACCTCATACATTTCTGATAAATCTACCCCTATCTCTGTATTCCTATCCATCGTACCTCACAGATAAGCTGTATTATACTCATTGCCTATAGTAACCAGTCAAAGCTCAGAGCTCATATCAAGGACCTGTGGCAGACACACTTGTTAAAGTTGATTTATTTACACATTGAGGGGTGTAGCTTCGAAAATGGCATAATTTATGGAGTTTTACTGTTATTTGGGCCTCTCAAAGTCTTGAGCATGTAAGGGTTTTGTCGATTTTCATAAAAATTAGAAAAATTCCACCCACAATCCTGAACCTCCTAACTACCTAAAAAATAGAGAGGATGCATGAAAGACTATGTCGATATAAAGCAGACATTTGAGAAATGTTAGTTATAAAGTTACTTGGGTGCTGTGACTCTGCCTGAAACTTTGAAAATTTTTGCCAAATTTCAATTTTTTTCATGACTAAACACAAAAGATATCATCAAAATGTTTCTATTACTTTGAAGTACAATGTGTGACGGGAAAACAATCTCAAAATCCCCTGGATATGTTAAAGCGTCACAAAGTTAGAACCTCCTATAATGACACAGGGCAAATTTTAAAAATCAGGCCTGGTCCTAAAGGTCTAAAATGGCTTAGACACAAAGGGGTTAATATCCATAACAATCGTGATTGTTTCTCTATGTCAATCCATCACCATTTTGGCCACAAAATCTGTAAAAACAACTATTGATTATGAGGGTTGGCTTAGCTCTAGGTGTCATACCGTAGCGGATTTGCTCATACACTACATCATAAACACAGACAACTGTGAGTGCAATAAAATCAACTGAAACACCAATCAGAAAGAGATGGTCACACAACACAAATGCCGAGACAAACTTTTTTGTTGCTCCATTATAACTGAAAAGAAAAATGCAGTAAAACTTAAAGTAAAGTGGAGGATGATTTAGTAACTATGCATTGACCACACCTTGAATTTAACGAGAATGTTTGGTGGCAATGCCTTATGGTTTACATTTCATTTATTTGAAAGGGGGATATGACATCAAAATTTTAATAAAAGGCATGTGGTGCCCTTTGCAGACCCAAAGTAAAAACAAATATGAAACATGAAATAGAAAAACACTATCCACAGAAAGAAATATAGAAAGAGAATTCACCAAGCTATATCTTCATTAGGGGATGATGTAAAATGAAGATGAAAAAGTAAAAGCCCCGATTCTCGTTCTATGGTCGGGATGTTGACAAATGGAAATGCAAGCAAATTATTCATGTGTCATTATTAAAGTAAATGAAAAAATCTATGTAACTCATGATGTAGTTCAATTCTGAACAAAGTAGGGTATATGTAGTTCCCTAAAGATTTAATCCTTCGCCAGTGGAGCAATATGTAAGGCAAATGAAACATCTGGATGTAATGTCAGACGTTTGCCTTGTTGACACAGCTGTAAATGCATTTTTGATGAACTTGAGCTTTGCTATAAATAGCTGGAGTTCTCTGCGAGTGGCTTGAAAAAAACTTTCCTGGTCACAATAAAGATGAGAGATTGTGAAAAGATATACCGGGATTTATCGTATGTAGTTCTTGTGGCCCAGTTTGATTCTGATGGCAAGATTCAAGTTTCTTGGTGTCACAAATCTATGTTCTCCCTAATCTTCCCCCCTTTATCCCATGATACAGGATCTGTATTTTGGTGTTTTTGTAGACCACCAGTCAGTTAGCCTTTTGTAGCAGTCCTAGTATTGGTGAAGCTTGGTCAAGAAACAGCAATGCAGAGCACAAAGGGAATAATCAGGAACATAGTCTAGGTCCAGGATGAGGTCAGGGCAGGTAAAATATATGCATAAATGGGAATGCAGGCAAAAGCTTAAAGGAAATCTACCATCAAAATCCACCATGATAAACCAGAGACACTTACTCATAGATCCAGGCACTGTGACTGTGGCAGTCTTATTTTTGCTATTCATAGTCTCCTTCCTTCTAAAATATTTTTTATAATTATGCTAATGAACCAGAAGGGCTCCTGGGGTTGTTACCAGAGTCCCTCGGTGTCATAGCTTCACACACTGTTACACTGCCCCCCTGCTCCCACAGCACTTCCCCTCTCCCTCTCCCTATTGTACTCTCACTGCAGCCGTGAAAGTTTCAGGACATGCTTTTTTGCACAATGTAACAACCCCAGAGCCATTCTGACTCATTAGCACAATTTTAAAAGTTGATTTAGAACGAAGGAGGCGGCCATGGATAAAACAATCTAAGAAGATCACTACACCGTGTCTGGATGTCCCACAGTGCCCCTGGTTGATTTTGATGATCTTAGATGTTCTTTAAGTCAAGCAGCAGATGGTCATAGTCAAAAATGAGCCAAACTTATTAGACAGAACATCAGAATATGACAGACAGGGCAGTCTTTGTAAGAATCAGAAAAGGCTTAAAACTTCAATTACTGAAATACCTCTCAGTGGGGAAAGGTACTTTATATTACCAGGGGTCAATGGGGATCGAATACTAGGATCACTTTGCACGTGCCTGTACTTGACCTTTAAGAGTAAGTCATGTAAAATAAACAAAAGATAAAAAAAAAACAAATATTTATAATAAAAATAAAGAATATTTTTAGCTATGTGAAAGAAAGGAAAAACTTTTTGAAATAGTATGTTGCATTTAACGTCTTCCTGATGTAAAAGAAAAAAATATTACAAATAAAATAAAGCCTTATGTGTTACCAAAAGAAGATCCGAACTATAAAAATACAATGTTATTTATGCCCCACAATCAACGTCTTAAGAATTGACCCTGCCTTCTCCAAAAGAGGAACAAAAAGTGCTCAAAATGAGCATGTAACCAAGAATAATACCAATAAATGCAATCAATAAAAAAAACTTTTTTAAAAGCCATAAAACATAACAAAAAACGAAATTCTAGATTATTATTTAGAATAAACCAGATTATTCCATAATCCATATAACTTTAAGTATAAAATTACCAATCATTTATATTATACAGTAAAAATAAAACACAATCAAACTGCAGATTTTTCCTCTTTGAAACAGTTAGTGATAAAACATACATGAAAATAACATCTCCTATTCATGTGTTAGGATCTCTTATAGCCATGTGTTAGGATCCCTTATAGCCATGTGTTAGGATCCCTTATATCCATGGTATATTTATTGGAAGATAAAGAGTCAGAATAACGAGAACAAAGCTTCCAATACTATTCCATATTAAGGAAATCAATTTTAGCAAAGTGACTTCCATCGTATTTCATATTTCATGCACAGAGCTCTACAGCAGCGGCCAAACTATAGGCATACTGGATAATAAAAGTGCAATAATATAAACCAGCAAGAAGCTGGACTGATATAAACCCATTTAATGCCAAGAACCAGATCTGACATTTAAGATTATTAATCTATAAACACAGAATAAATTCCTCTTCATCTTGGAGATCATGTTGCCTCTTACGGAAAAAAACATATGTTTTTCATTGTGGTTCTAAAACAGGATCGCACTGATTCCATTACATTCCATTGACAATGAGAAGATAACTAATACTGGACTCTAGGTCATAATTGTAGAAGTATTTAACCCCTTAACCACCCGGCCCTTTTTCGTTTATGGGTTTTCATTTTTCATTCTCCATCTACAAAAATCTATATTATAGTTTTCCATGTATGAGGGCTATTTTTCTAGTTTTTTAACAGTTATTATATTTTTATAGATCCGACGTTTTTGGATGGGACATTACCTAACACGGTTATGATTTTTACCATTTATATATATATCAGTTCCAGGGAAAGACTGTTATTGTTTTTTAGGTTTTTTTTTAATTTACTGAATTACATTTTTTTTACTATTTTATAAGACCCCTATGGGTGCTTTAACCCTAGGTTGTCTGATTTATTCTCCCATTTACTGCCATACTACAGTATGGCAGTTTATGGGGATCTTGCTGATCATCTATTACAATGTGCCACTGGCACATTGTAAAAAATGTTTAGAAACTATACAGCCTTGGATCTTACAAAGATCGTCCCTCCACAATGACGTAATGGGGTGATTACCCGGGGCGATCAAAGTGCCCGGGGTGATCAAAGGGTTAACACTCACAATCAGGGCTAGTGCCACCTTGTATGAAGAGGGCTTAACCCTTGATCCCACTCCAGATACCCGCAGGCAACGTGTGACATACAAATACGTCACATGACAATGGTTCTGTTAGAAGATATGGCGATTTGTTTCAACTTGAATAAAATAGAACGACATATCCAGTATGATATGAGCAATTTGGGCAGAAGACGGGTCACCTTGAACAACCACAAAGCTTAAAGGGATTGGCTACTTTTCAATGAATCTGTTCCAATGGATACATCACTGCATGTATATGTACCTGTGTCTTTGCCTGCATTTCCCTGTTCTCACCATTCTTCAATCTGCACATACAGTATACACAACCTCCTCCCACTGCATCCCTCTCACTAACAGGCACAAGAAGAGGGAAGGGGAGGGAGCAGGATGAGTCATAATCTCCGGCTGCAGGCCCCTCCTATTCACCAGTGCTCAGACATATAAACAAAATATCATGGAAAGTTTGCACAAGGCATTAAACGAATTAGCAAGAACGCCAAATCGCTTGATGAACATTCAGGGATTATTATAAAGGCACATAGGTAACTTATGTAAAAGAGTGACTAATTCCTTTAATAGGGTTATCAAATAAAGATAATAAAGAGAGGGACCACCAGCCATGAAATCCTCATACATGTTTTCCTGCTCTAAACACATATGTATACAAGAGCCCTTTCAGTACTCAACCTGCAGAATGCAAAGCGGACAGAAGGGGAACCCCAACTTTGCCATAAAAAAATGAGACTTGTTTTCATACAGCCCATGGCACATGCAAGTCTCAAAGTCCCATGTTCCCTTACATTATATGGGAGCCAATAATTCTTAACCAATGTATATGAAGCCCAAATGCTGCCACCTACAATCTCAATAATTCTGTATATTGCCCGAATATAGCACTTTGGTGACAAAGTTTACCACAATTTGGAGTTTGTGCAGAGCCATAATACAAATAAATTAGAATTTAGCGGAATTATTATTCCTATGTTGAGAATTACATTCTGCCAAGAACTTCGATGTAAAAATATAATTGCAATTGTTTTCCATGTAATTTTCCACCCGAGAAAGAACTGCTTCCAGTTTTGGCAGAACTTCAACATTTCCTTTCCCAGGGCACAGCATTCTGTTTAGTCACACATTACATTGGCTTGGACCAATATGTTATGTGTATTTTGGAGCAACTATATAGTTTATGCTGGAGTAACCTGTAGTTTTCCCCACTAGAAACAACATCCTATTATCCATATTATTCAGAAATTTTTGTAAATTGTGAGAGTGTGTTCAAAGTTGTGGACTTTTGGGATTTATGTCAGGAGAAACAGAAAAAAAAATTATAGAATTAGCAAAAATTGCTAGAAGCGATAGATCGAATGACCTTGGGTGTTGGCCAGGTGGGCTTCCCCCTTGCTGCCAATCACAGGGGCTTTACTTCTGATGTCTAAGATGACTCTATGATACACTATTAATGGACTAACCTGTTGCAAAGTGTAGTACATCTCATTGTTATAAACATTTATAGGTAGCCTACAAAGTATACATTCTTTGTGTATTCTTTTTAGACAACTAGCAGTTGTAAAATGAGTATTCACTGCTGTTACACATCTTTGTGTTGAACGTATCTTCTGTGGCAAAGTAGCAGACATTGGACAGGTATTTACTGCAATTATGCACATTATTTTTCTCTGTCAATTCTAAATAACATCATAGTTTCTCATCCCTTACCCACCCTTCCCCTCCCTATTTATATCTCTATTTGCTGAACTTTAACCAAAGAATCATCTCCAGCTCCATGGTACTAAACTGTTTGAAAAAAAAAGTGTTAAATAGGAAACATTCAAAATCTGTCAGTAGCAATGCGGGTGGTTGTAGTAAAAAAGGATCAGTAGTAGAAGCTCTGTAGACGGGGTCGGCTCCAGGTTTCAGTAGGCCCCTTTGCCCCTCAGCAGCCTAAAAATTCAAAAACAAAAAAGCAGTTTCCTCTTCCCTAAAATACTTCCTATTTTATCATATCAATCAGCCCCATCATGGTTATTTTATATAAAGCCCACCTCACCCTCTATGGATTCCTTATGTACAGCATTATGAGGGCCCCCCCAGCAGCTCTGGGCCCCGGCACTTGCCCAGGTATGTCAAGTGCTGGTGTCGGCTCTGCCTGTAGACAGAAGATGATGACCAGTAGTAGTAATGTCAGCATTTTCCGCTATCGCAACTGGGCGTATCACTGTGGAGGAAGTGGATAATAATTTTGACATGATCATAATATTTATCTCAGTGACTCCTAGTAAAGTGTTTTATTTCTGCCTAAGAGTCAGGACCCTGGAAAATTCCCTTTTGGTTCATATATTTGATAAGAGAAGTGTTAGGACTTGATGTAATAGAAGACAAGGCTGAGGGAGAGGAGGATGCGGCGCTGATGATTTAGACAAATTGCTAAAAGCAGATACAAAGGGATAAAAAAAATACACAAATAATTTTTCTTTCATAAAATGTGTAAAGTTTATTACCATCCGCAATATTGATTTATACAATGTGGTTAATAGTTTAGTTACTCTTTAAATGTTCATCTTTTTCATTTTACTTGGGATCAAGACTGACTATTAAAATGTGTTTCCTATAAACGGATATTAAAGAAACCAATTAATCCCAATTATCCCAATTTATTCCATAATGACATTAAAGTTGTTGGACTTGTGTAGGTTTTCTGTCTGGAGGATCTAAAGTTACGTCTATCGTATTGTGTAAATAAGATTGAACTGTTCTTTACTGGAGATACAAAATGAGTCTATACTTAGACATTCTGGTAGAAATTACAGCTCTTACAATGTTACAGGTGTGGCATGTCTCGTCTAGAATTTCCTAGAATAGTTTCTAATTTTTGACCTCGAGGCAGAATCTGTATCCGGAGACATAGATCATCATCAAAGGCAGAGGAAAAAAAATTATTTATGTTTATTTTCAGTCAAGTTCTGTTTCTATTAAGCTGCGTACACATCTGAGAACAGCATTTTAATGTACTAGACAATATTTGTAATACTCATACACTATAATCTGGAACCAATTAAGAGATATGTCTATGTACAGTCAGTCTCAGTCATGAAAACAAGTAAAAAAAAAAAAAAAAAAAAAAGGGGGGGGGGGGGTTGAGGGTACGTGTCCAATCAGACCTCAGCTCAAAACTGACAGATTTGTGCACTCATGTGTCACTCTCACAGGAGGATAGTTCACTGAATGTAACTGTAACAAACTCTCAGCTGTGAAAGTGTTCAATCTTATAGTCAGAAATGTGTCATTCACTGTGATCTTAAAACTGATAAAAGGGAATTGGATACGAGACTTTTTCTTGTGATTTTGCTACCTGTTGAAGATGTGAAGGGGAGGATGACCAGGGTCGGGTCTGTAGGTATTAGGGATTTATAACTGGAAAGGGGTGGTTATATTGTAAACACATACCCTCACACACCATTTACACTAGTAACTTAGTGTTCTTCCCACCAGCTCTTGTTTGGTTTAAATGGCTCGGACTACAAACCATGGTGGACAATAGTTGCCCAATAAATGACATTTGAGGTCGGGTGGTATATTCATTCATACGTCCCCAAACTCCAGCATCTATGTCATAAGAATCTCCTCCCCCATGGTAGATTCTCAAAGTATTTTTGATATTCTAGGCGAGGGCTCACCATTATTCTACTACACACCATATCATGGGCCCCGCAGGTCTTTAACTGTCACCCAACAGTAAAAGCCTAGCCTAGGGTTGGGAAGCAAGAGTTCACCTTACGGAGACTTTACCAATTAAGACTTATAGCGATCGATGTTTCACTAGGGCACGGATGGCGAACATTTTGGAGATAGAGTGCCCAAAGTACAACCAATATTCACTTATTCACTGTGAAGTGCCAACATGGCATTTTAAACAGTAACGTATTGCTGCCTGTTCTTCCACATTTTTTAATCGTATTGGCCACCTGAGGCCACCAATTCAGGTGAAAGAAGGAAGGCAAATCAGACTCTCGTTGTAGCTTCTCTCCAGAAGAGAAAGAATGGTGGGCCCAGCAGGATAAGATTCAAAGATAATGCAGTTCTGTCAACACCTTCTCACTTTTCCCGGAGTTCGAAACAGCCAATGAAGTGTCGCTTAAGTTGCCTTGGACGGCAGGAAGATTTGGTCCTATTTAGTGAACTCTGTCCTGGGGCGATAGTCTGAGTGCCCACAGAAATGGCTCTGAGTGCCACCCGTGCCAAAGGTTCGCCACCACTGTACTAGGGGATTGGGGGATATATGGAAATTATGTTTTCCAGGATGGGACAAGAAAACAATGGCTCTTTGCTACCTTAATATATTAAGCATGACTGTAAGGATGTCTAATGACATGAGGGATTAAAGCCAAACCAGTATTTCTATTCCAGAAGGAACAGATTGAAATTGATTGAAATGTAGTCAAGCACAGGTGTGCATTTCTCTATTCACTTCGATAGCTCTCCATTCATCCCACACGTCCTACAAAGGAAAGACTCCTTAAAAAAAAAACAAAAAAAAAACGCAACCAACCGCAAAAAAAAAAAGCCTAGTGCTATACGTCGCTAGTCTTGACATGCAGGGATCACCTAGAAAAAGAAAGTTATAATTAGCAGCAGAGAGGGGACAAGATATTTATCCACACCCTCGCACCTCCCTCTCTTATGGTGGGGGCATAGGAGTGCGAGGTGACATCACATGAGAGGGAGTATGGGAGAGGGAGCTATGGGGGCGTGTATAATTAGCGTCCCAAAGCGCTGGACATCTTGTCCCCATGCTCCGTGCTGCTAATTAAACGTTTCCATTATATGTGATCCTGGCGTGGTATAACTAGTGATGGACAGAGCTGGATTCAAGATGAAGAGGAGTGCAGGTGAGTATTTCTAGCCTTTTTTAAGTGGTTGATTTCCTTTAAGGCCACTTCTGCAGTATTTTGTATCTGTATTTGACAACTTGGGCTGCAATGTGGAATAAGTCCTACAACTTCTTCTTGGTGGCCATTTAATTTCTTGGACCCCCAAAAATTTTAAGAATAAAGGGGCTTACTTAGTAATAGGACATCAATTTATGGGATGGAATAACCCTTTTACTACTTAGTTTTTACACAAACATAAAAATAGTTTATCTGCCGATCCCAGGGATTTAGTCCCTCCATTTTATTCTTCTTTCCTTACGTATTAGGCTTTGAGTTAAACAGTGGAAGTGTTCATTGTTTACTATTAAATAACTGCACTTTCTTCGTCCTTTACACATGTGCTATGTGCCTGGTACAGAGCGAAAAAAACATGGCACTGAGTAAATGCCAGCAATTCACTGCTTACATAACATCCCACTGAGTTTGGCTTTAGTAACAAAAGGAGAGCAGCTTAGCGCTGTGGTCTTCAGCTCTCCCGTGTTTGCTTTGGAGAACAGCCAGCCTTCCTGATCCCTTCCCTTCGACTGCTACTTAGTTCATGAAAAAAAAAAAAAATCTCAGGTCACAAACATTGCGTTACTGTAGACAAATCACTTGCTTGCTCTCAGCTAATCATTGGCGAATAATTCAATAATGAAGTCAGAACAGAAGAATATCCCCTCGTACCTAAGTTTTATTTCATCATATAAATCCAGTAAAACCAGACTGGAAGGCAAAACAGCCCAGAGGGTCCAAAGATTACCTTCCCATTCCACTAGTTCACAGAAGTTCTACAAGTGCAATTTACATACCCCTTGCTTCTAGCTGTCAGGCTTACTGTACAACTATACATTGAGAATGCCAATCCTGACATTTGGAATATGACATCGCACTTTTCCCTTCAGTTGCAGGATGCGATCAACTTAAATTTGAAACCACATACACTGTGGCCCCGATATATCATGTCTTGTGCGCCAGTTTTCTGCTATAGAGGGCAAGAAAAAGTTGCATAACCCACATTTTTTTAAAAAAGTGGTTGCAATGGGTTGGGGTACAAGGTGGACAAGGAAGAGGACGACCAAACATACTATTTCCTGCACCAGAATAATGGCACAGGTTATATCTGAAATCTAAGCCAGTTTGCACCGGCTGTAGATTTAAATTCCAGCGCATTGATCCGAGTAATTTCGTTTGGTCTTCCGGCAGAAGTTCTGATGATTGAGAATGGCACACAATGGGGCAGATTTATCAAGCTGTCTGGAAGTCAGAATATTTCTAGTTGTCCATGGCAACCAATCACAGCTCCCCTTTAAAATATTCATGAGCAATGGTAAAATGAAAGCTGGGCTGTGATTGGTTACCATGGGCAACTAGAAATATTCGGCCTTTCAGACAGCTTGATAAATCTGCCCCAATGATTGTGTCTCAACACATCCGCCCCAGTATTCAACATGCAATGTACAACAAAATTGGCCAAGGGGGTAATTTTTGGCTTCGGGAAAGGTTTTCCATGCCGCACCATAGAATTTGCACAGTGCTCTTGGGGAGGTATTTTGTGCTAGTGTTATGGATTTGGACAAAATTTCCTAAAATTTTTCTTTGCATCAGTTTAAATCGGTTATCAAAAGATTTTGTTACATGCAAATCTGAAGGTCCAACCGTGACTAGCAAATAATGCAAACATATTACAACCATCTACTTACCATATTTTTTGAGACACTAATGACTTCTTTGGGGCTGGTAGAGCCACAAACCTAGCCAAGAATAGGAAGTGCTCTAAATTTCTCTTCAAGAGCTCTAGTCTTAGACAGGGTGAAGAGGAATCCTCAGCCGTGTGCATAAGCACAAACCAATACATGGAGCCATGTTCAATCGTGTACATAAGGGTTTACAACGAAAGGAAATGCAGCTTCAACTATTATCATGTGCTAGTGATCATCACGAGGCTAATGAATAATGGTAACAAGTAGTTACAGTACAGGACACAAGCATATCCTTGCCAAACATTTACGATATGGGAGGTCTGTAGAGAAATAAAAAAAGATGTAAAACAAACTGCTCAGGGATCTACAGGATTTATGCAATTTCATTCTTGGCAAGTAAATGCAGAACACTTAAGATGCATCTGCTATATTGTCATGAATGTGTATTTAACGGTTTGGTTATAAATTATATACCCAGTATATGAAAAAAGTATGTGAAGACTTAAATATCTGTCCGTTATATCCCAGGCGTGGTGCGGGAAAATTCAAGTCACTGCAATATTATGTAAGGTACAGCATATTAATGAGATCCATAAATTCAGGGCCAATTTGGTATTTGGCCATAGCTCTTCTTCCTACTCTGTTATAGCTATGAACTGCATTTAGGTCCTGAGGACATCAATGTGGGGTCCCCTGATACTTTGGGGATCCCAAGAAGTTGCTTGGGTTATTTTATGGGTAAATCCAACCTGGTTTAAGTTTGCCACACAAAAACAGTGTAGAATAGAGAAAAAAACCATGACATAGCTACTCCAGTATGATAGTTTCATACACACAGGCAGTTCCCGACTTGAGAACACACGACCCCCTAGTTCCAGATGGGCCTCTCTGCCCAATGTGACCTCTGGTGAACTTCCCTAGATGCTTTACTTTAGTCCCAGGATGTTATAATCAGCTGTAAGGTGTCTATCATTTTTTTATCTGTCTTCAGTTGTCTATGTCTTCCGATCGCCACCCCCCGATGACGTCAGAGGGAGCAAGGATCTTCACCAATGCATGGGCGCCACCATCTTTTTGAAGCCACCTCCAGATGAACTGGTTAACACCCTTGATCGGTGCTACCAGTCAAATGTTTGCGGCAACTTGCAGCAAAGACTTACCGGATATGGAGAGGGCTCAGCCCGTGAGCCCTCTCCAAGCACCAGCAGCCGAAGCGTGCCGTACAATTTTGGCATCGGGAAGGGGTTAAAAGATTCCATATTCAAGCGAAAAAAAATTTGTGGCCTCTGTTCTGTGGTGTTATAGCCATTGGGTAAAGTGAAATAAAATACATATTTTGAATATCACTGTAGGCCCAAATCCTTGTAGCCATTCAATAAGATAATCAACACACAACAGGTTCCACGTGTCTTCATTTAAAATATAAATTTAGAGGTTGGAGGATAGAAATAAATTAAAACATTTCTCACAGATTACTGTCCAGACACACATAGTGAGATTTATCTTACGCCAGCACTGGTGTACTATGAAGCTCCCATGACCGTTCAGCCCCAAACAGTCACAGGCAACAGCGAGTACGTGGGCACACTCTGCTGCCAGCCACACCCTTCTTGATGCCCCTCACACTTGCTATGGAGGTGGCATGAAATCGGTAATTACTCACCGGTAATTTTGTTTCCTTGAACCACGACAGCACCCAACCGGTAGAAAATAGCACAGAAGTAAGTCATGGAGGGATCACCAAAGATAATACTCTTTTCCCAAAGTCCAATCATGTGCAACTGCCACATCCAACCTGTAGTGTATGTAGAAGGTGTGTGGAGAAGACCAGACAGATCTGGTTTACTAACACCCCTCTAAACTCTGCCCATGAAGAGGAGACTGCCCTGGTCGAATGTGCTCTAGGCCCTTCTGGTACTGGCTGACCTGCCACTACATATGCTGAACGGATGGCCAGTTTGATCCATCTAGAGATGGCCCTCACTGAAGCTTTCTTGCTCTAATTCTTTCCTCCAAATCAGATAAGTAAGAATACATACAAGGGTCATAAAATTTACTGTACAAATCTGAGTTTTAAATATTTTTGTGCATCAATTCCTTACAGTTTTCTAGACCTCTGCTTGCTGTCATTCCATAGGAAGCTTCACGGTTTACATCCTGTGAAAAGAAATCTGTCCCTGGTCATTTGATGCCACACAGGTGCACAGCTCGTTATATCAGAGTGAGCAATCACATGACCAGGGACCAGTTTTATTCATTACACAAACCTATATCTATATATTAGTTGCTGAAAGTGGACAATCCCCTTTAAAGAGGACCTGTCACCCAAAACAAATACTGCAGTGTTACAATGATAGCGTTATCGGAGGTTTCCGATAACGCTATCTAACACCGCTGCAGAGTACAATAAAAACGCTGAAGCACTTTCAAAGTGGTCCGGCGTATTCATGAGGGGGCGGGGTTAGGGTCACCGCAGAGCTATGGGCAGGGCGGTCCGTTTGTACTCCGCAGCGGTGTTAGATAGCGTTATCGGAGGATTTCGGTAACGCCATCATTGTAACATTGCTTCGTTTGTTACTTTAGTAAGCAGCTCCTAGTGCCGAATTTCTGGGTGACAGGTCCTCTTTAATAGTTTTATGAAAATAAACCCATTCTAAGCCAGTAGGAAAAAAAAATTAAATTCAGCCACATTATAATTGTATTAAAATAATTGTGACATTGTTCCAATCAACTCCAGTCCATATGATTGTCTTTTTATTAAACAATATATTTTTAAAAAACACACAAAATGTGACTTTTTTTTTTCATTGTTTTCTGCTTCATTTTGAATTACACAGAATACAATTTTCTCTGCAGGATTTTCTTCTGCCAAACACTGGCAAATAAAACTTTCAGTATTAGAAGATTCTTACATAGAAAAGCTGCTTTTGTTCATCACATATAAGTTACACAACACACACAATGTCATCACTTGAACATATACATTTTTTTATTATTATTTCAAAACATCGTCGCACCAGGTTACTGATGCATCTACAATTCAAAGAAATCTTTTGAGATAAAAAAAAAAAAAAAAAGAAAACAAACAAAAAACAAAACCAAAAATACAAAATAAGCTTTCTTTGAAAATTTTGATTTTTTTTAAAGAAAACTTTGTGTTGGACACCAAAACGGGGTAATAAAAAAAAAAGTGTTAGGTAAATTCTTGACATCACAAAGGGCGACGACGATATATGAACATATAGTTGTGTTTACACTATACACCTTATTACAAAATAAAAAAGGATATAATTCAGCAGGTATAATAACATGTAACAACTAGCACACTGGTTATGCTACAAAGCAGCCTTCACGGTGATTTCTGTTTTGTTTTTTTTTTTTGTTGTTTTTGTATCTTTGTTCAGGTTTCAGATTTAGTATTTTTTTATGCTTTAAGACCTTTTTAGTGCCGGCAATGGTTGTGGTTTGTATACGGTAAAGTAGGAAATCAAATACGAGCAGTTAAGTACAACGGCTACAAGAGACGGGTTATCCGATAGATGTTCAGCACAAGAAACGGGTTATTCGATAGATGTTCAGCAGTCTTGCATTTGGGCATTTTAGTGTAACAGGCTGAGGACGGAGCATCTTCTGAAGCTCATACGAAAGACAAAAATGAACAGTGCGGCAAATACGACATGACTGAAGCCCGGAAAACAAAGCATACGAAATATGCAACCAAGGAATCCTTCATTCCAAGCAAGCATGGACTCCATCAAGTGCAAAAAGTTAGTGAGGGTTTCCATAATCTTAATGCATAAAACTGACTGCTGTTCATATTTTTATACAAAACATATTAAAAAAACAAAAAAAAAACATAACACAATGTATTAACTTTCATTCTTTACACTCTAAAGAAAAAAAAAAAAAGACAAAAAAAAAAAAATCTCAATACTGTTTCATTTTCTACTATACAAAACAAAACCCTAATGCAGATGCCATCCTCGGTGACTGGACAGGTTGACATGAAAAAAAAGTTGCATAGAGTCCTATATAGATATATATTTATATAAAATAATAATAAAAACAAGATAAGGCACAGGTTAATTTTCCTGGTGCTTGGAAAGACTCGGCTTCCCAGCCTCACAAGGAGAGACAAGCTAGTACAAGATTCCTATATTACAAAACATTGCTTCTCCTTATGGCAGATCAGTATCCGAAACCTGTTTTATATAAAATGTGGTTAAAATGGACAAATATAAATGTAAGGTTATAGGGGATGGGCAATGCCTTATAGTTATGGGAGTCCCCTGATGAGAAAGGGATTGGTGGGGTCCCAATAAAATGTCATGAGGCTTAACGTTTTGAGGAATATGGAAGTAGGATTTATATTCTCCTGCAGCGCTCCCGCAGGGGAGATGATGCATTACATGATGCACTTGAAAATCAATAATGGATTGTTAGATCTATTCTGGGTTCTCCAGCATTCTTTGTCGTTGTTCTGCTTAGATGAGGATCCTAAATAGGGCATGACATTTAATAGTTTTCAATGTCTTAACAGGAGTTGGCTCAGGGGAAATCCAAAGTTTTACTTATTTTTTTCCCCTAAAATGTGGACTAATATTATCTTTGGGGAAGCTACAGGAACTGGATGGATGCAGGACAGGTAAATGAACACCTCAGACAGGAGGAGATAGAAAATGTCACAAGCTTCCATTCTGCATTTACTTCTTGGAACTTGTCAACGTTCACAAAAAAATTCTGAAAAACATTTGGTGCATTTGGAAGAACATCCCACGTCCCTTTAATTTAGGGAAAATCTTACAGAATTGCTTTGCCCCTCGTTTAAATTGTAATAAATTCCTTATCTTGCTGCCATGGGTTAATGATACTACCTATAATTAATGAAGGTAATTGGAGTAATTTTACTGGTAAACCTAAAATAAGGAAGAGGTTTTAGTAAAAGATATAACGGCAATGATTTAGGGAATGGAAGAATATGCTCCATCATTGGGAAAAGAATATCTAGATAGGACATATCACAAAGCGATTGCTCTCTTATGGGAAGGGAACCTGATCAGTACTCTTGCCAAGTATTAGTTAGGACACCATCCTACTTCTGTTGAGGCATCGAGTTTTTGGGTATCAAGAATTGTTGCATTTCTGTTGCCATAAAAAGTGCAATTAGCAAGATTATTTTTGAAGCAAATGCTGAAAAGATAATGAGGTCCACTTTGAAACCAATTTTTTTTAACCATTTTGCATAGATGTCATGACAACATTAAAGGGAACCTGTCAGCAGAAATGTACTTGACAAAGTAGCGTGCCTCATGCACTTATCACAGTAGGGACAGCAGAGAGCTTCAAGAAGGGCCTAGATGCCCTTTTACATCAAAATAACATTGACGATTATGTTCTAATATAGAATTGTGTCCCTTAAATCCCTTCCTTATTCTATCCCTTCTCTTCCTTGGCTGAACTTGATGGACAGATGTTTTGTTCAACTGTATGAACTATGTAATACAAGTATTTTGTTGAGGAGATTATGATCTTCCAGATCATGTTTCCTTCACGGTTGAATTCATCCAGAAAATCAAATCTGAATGAAGATGTAAATTAGTTGTATAAAGTGAAGGAAGTGTTGAGTTTAGCGCTGAAGTCAAGCTCTCCCTGTCTCAAAATGTTTCCTCTGAAGCCCTTGTGTCCAGAATAAACACTAACCAGCTCTCCAGAAATCTGCTGCGTGACGTCAATCACAATGGAAGTGGTATTCTGAGGCAGGATGAGCTTCCCTTCAGTACTAAACTCTCCGCCCCCACGACTATAGATCCAATTTACATCCCAACATACTGGTGGTAGATTGTTAGTTCAATTTCTGCTGATAGGTTTACTTTAAGCAGGGAAGTCATGCTGCTAATCTGAACAGAACCCTATGGCACTTAATCTAAATAAAACTTATGTATACACAATTCACTGATTCTTGTACATATAAAAAGACCGGATTAAAGTGACAGTACAAGTAATCAGACGTCTACAAATCATCAAATTTTACGTATGGGAATATCATGTACATCCTACATTGCGTATCTAGTAACATCTTCACCCAATGGTATTAGCCTCATCAGTGAAAATGCAATAAATTTGATGGTCTTGGACACAATTTCACTATATATGTAAGTGTCTAAACACCAATTATATATTTTATTATTATAACCTCTGGCAAAATGTCTACCGAACCAGTGATGTCCCTGGAGCCATCCCATAATCCCCAGAAGGTGACAGATTCACTCTTGGGACAAGGCAGTCTCAGTCACTCTTATTGTTGTTTCTGGGTCAAAGTATTGACCAAAAAAATGGAGATGGATGAAGATGTTTAAAATCATGGAAGTGATGCCCCAATTTTTTGCAAATGCAAGGAGGGTAAGAAGAGAAGGGTCAAAAATCGGTGGGTTTTGGGGGTCATAAAGAGGCAGTTCAAAATGGACGGCTAACTCACGAGTACTGTGGTCTTAGGGGATCTACGAGGGCATCAACCATAGCATTGTGCTTAATGGGCTTTCATTAAAATCTACCATAAAGATTGTATATAGTGCAGCCAAAAAAAGGCAACTAAATATATCATTACATCACACAAAAGGAAGACCTAAAGTCTCCAGCTGATTGTCCAAATGAAAATTCCAGTGGTGGAATAATACATCACAACTACTTTGGGGTTCACTATCCGTTAATATCACCTAAAACGGCAGAACACATATAAGCATTAAAGTGACACATTCTAATAAATCCAGTCTATCAGACAGTGCAAAGTGGTCAAGACACAGTGAATGGGACTGCCACTTTAAGTAAGTGCTTTCGTCAAGGTGATTTTTTTTTTTCTTTCTTTAAAGGCAAAAAAATTAGAAAGGTAAGAAAATTCTCATTCTAGAAAATGCCAAAACATACCATTAGTATTCATAGGGCATAAGTGCTCTAAGGAGGAAGGATTTCATTGGGCAGCAGTGATGGGGTAAATAAAAAGCTCGCCTTATCTTGTTATTTATCTTATGCTGTTATATATTACAGAACTGTATTGCAAAAATACATTGCCTTAAAATTCCACTCAAAATGATAAGTTCTTTGAATAAGTTGGGAAAACCAAAGCTTTTTGTTTTTTTTTTCTCTTCTGCAAAATTAGCGTCTCTCTACATCCGGATGTGGCTTGGCCAGCCCAATATGTAAGCTGTGGGCGGCCTACCAAGTGCAAATAGCCCAAATAAACTCCTTAGGACATAATGCGGCTTTTAAAGCATCTTCAGAATCGAGTCTTTATTTATCGAGGCCAAGAGAAACGCACGCCACAGTGTGCACAGTTATCTACAAGAATCCACTGGATGGCAAGTCAGGATAAAGTTTGGAATTTGCAGGAAGATGATGATGAGACGGTAGAAGGGTGGCAGCCGCTGCGCTATTTGCCATATCCATTGGTGCTGTAAATGCTTTGTTCACATTTCCTCCACCAAAACCATTTTGAAACTGCTAAAAGAAAAAAAAAATACAATTTGAGGTGCTGTGATTACGTTCATGGAGGACAATTTTTATACTCCTGTTAACAGAAACTCACTGGGTAAACTAATCTCCTTACATAGCCGAATCTAGTAAAATAGTCCAGTGAAGTAGAAAGCAAAAAGAGTTCAGCTTTAGCTTACTCTCCTTATCCATCTGCTGTGTACAGGCTTAAAGAACAACTGGTTTTATGTTTTTCAATGGCTCTTGGCATGTGGAACAACTTTGCCAATTATCTTTGGTTACCAATATGCAGCAGTTTCTCTGCTATATACTGCAGAGTATCTCAGTGCTGAAGTAGCTCCTTCCTCTGCCTGTGCTGACAAGCCCTGGAGACCGTCCTATAAACAACTCTACAGACTCATAAGAGGGAGGGGCTGCTGCTCACTGAGGAGGAGGTCATGTGACAAAGCACTGTGTCTATAGCAGAGCTTAGTATGTTCAGTGCTATGAATACAGATGTCTCCTGCATGTATTAACGCTTAATGCTGAGCACAGATTTTACACCCAACAGGCTAGTCACCATACACATCCTGTATGTGCACTGTGCAGTGAATTAACTTGCAGGAATTTTACTGGATTTGCTACTAAATTACTTTCAGAGAGTACACAAGATATCATGGGATCTGTGGGCAAAGTAAATTGGACCGCGGTTCAGGGCAGGTACAGGAAGAGGTTAGTTTTTGCCCACTTCTCCTTGGGTGAGAAAAATTTTTGTCTAACACTTTCAGAAAAGAAAATGCCATAAATGGAGGAGAGAAAAGAGCGTGCAGCACAATATGGGCATCCTTTTGTTTGTATCTAAAGGGGCAATTGAGAACTTGGTAAAACAATTATAACTTTGCAGTTACGCTTTAAAGGGAACCCATCACTAGAGCCCTCATTTTTCACTGAAGACAGATTGCAGAAGCCCATTAAAAAGGATTGCAACTGTCTTTCTGCCTTTTCTGTGCATTTGCATTACAAAATAATTGTGTGGTTTAACTTGCCTTGCACACTGACAATCCCTGTTCAAAGTCCCAGGTTTGTTTTGGTGTGCTGCTCACTCACTCCTCAGATCTCATCCACCACCTTCGTGCTCCTGTACAACTCCTGCTCTGATGTCAGTTTACCCTGTGTGAGCCCAAAGGTGAGGGCTGAGAGCCGAGGAGTGAGTGAGTGAGCAGTACTGACAAGCCACATGGCTTTTTTGAAATGAAGACAAACAAAAGCAAACCTGGGAACAGGATTCTGTCAGAGTGCAATTATATTGTAATGTAAATGCACAGAAAAGGCAGAAAGACATCTTACAATGCAGCTAAAATGGGCTTCTGTAACCTGTCTTTATTGAAAATGAGGTCCCTGGTGATTGCGCTGCTATGACACTGCATCTAGTTTCAAGCACATATGTCAGCTTTATTTGTTGCATTGTAGATCAGTAGTATTATTACAGGTCATTATTGCTCGCAGCCAAAACAGGAAATTAAATGTGCTATTTGGCTGCCAAAGTTGCTCAGGGAATACAAAGCTCTCATATAGATTGATCCTCCAATACACAGGTGAATCCACTGGTGGGCCCAGAACACTGTTGACTCCGTTCTCTCTTAAGGACTCTTTAGCGTTTAATAAAATGATAATGCAGAAAGCGGTCAGCCCCACACATCATCATTGTGATGGCGTCTGCCAGAAGCGCAGCGGCACACAGCAAAAGCAGAGAGGAGAGCTGCGGGGGAACGGGAGAGGCAAGTAACTCCTCCCCGAGCGCATGTGTGTCTAGACCTAAATGCCTGCCTCCGGCAATTATAAAAGCGCATGTTGCGCCTTGCCAAACGCAGGCACCTAAGCGTTTGTGGGGAGATGCTCCAGATGAGCAAAACACAATACAAGTGCATCCTGTGAATGCGGCCTTGGGCTGCTTTCCCACAATGTATTTGCAATGCATTTATGCAGGTCAATGCGCATCTGTGTTTTTACCATTATTCATGGACCCACCCACTGGTGGGTCCTAGGCCCCACACAGTCCCACACTGCCTACACATCACACACAGGTGCATACAAAGAAACCTCTCAATCACTGTCCCGATAGGGCAGAGCTCTGCTCCCAAATACATTTGGCTGAGCACTATGAGACCATCCCATATATTATTCTTACTTTGTAGGGCCTGTTGTTCTGATGCAGTACAGTCAACAACTATGATAAATAGTTAGAAAATTTCCTCTATAAATGCAGGCAGTACTACAAAATCTATAACAAAAAAACAACAACAGTCACTGGAGGTTTTTAGTCTTTGGAATCTCTCCTGCATTTATTAAAGGACATCTACCACCAGGATGAAGGACTGTATGCAAATGAGCCTTAGATGCTCCAGGATCCATAGGTGTTAACGGAGCCTGGAGGCCCTTATGCTCATTTGCAGACAGTCTTTCATCCTGGTGGTAGATGTCCTTTAATGAGAAATTAATGTCTTGTAATACTGGTTTTGCAGTAATGATAATAGAGTTGCAGTAGTACAGATTATAATATAATAATATGCACAAAGAATGACAACACGTGCATGGAGTAACTTTTACTTGTGGACTTACTTTGTTAATCATCTGATGCTGCCCAGGAATCCCAGCATTATATTGCATTGGATTCATTGGATTCAGACAGGATGGCTGCGGCTCCGGGAGGCACTGATACATGGATACTGCACCCGAATAGCAAGGTTGGGAAGTCATCATAACACTCTGGGCATTTAGGCTGCACTCTTGAAGCTCAGGAGTCTGTGGGAGACAATCCAAAAACCCATCCAAGTTGGTGGAGGTGGTGGTGTACATTGACTGCTCCACATTTCCCAGATCAAAGTCCATCTGTGTAAGGTTAGACGGCAGCGGCACTGCAGGCAATGAGTCCTGGTAAGGCATATATTCCTGTTTGCATGTATACGGAGCACTGCTGAGTTCAGATTTATAAAACTCCTGCGCCATGTTATTGAGGCTGGGTACATATTGCTCGGTCGGCTGCTGTTCTTGGTACGTGAGTGGGGCACTACCCATGGGGTTCCAGTTTGTGAGCAAGCCATTGACCTGCATGTGCTTCATTTTTTGACACAGCTGTTGCGGCATCATTTGGTTTGGCTGCGGTGGAAGCATCTGAGGTGTATCCATTCCATCTTGAGTTACTTTGCCGGAGTCCTGCACACAAGACATTTGCGGAAGCAAATTCCCAAACATACAGTCCGGTTTTCTGTTTAGGGACTCCTGCACATAGGTCAGAATATCATCTGCCACGTCGATATCTCCAATCTCGGGATAATCAAACTCATTCCTAAAAAACTCTTCATCTTGTTGTATCATCTCCAAATCATCAAAGTCAATGCCTAGATTTGTCATGATATTGTAAAGCTCGTTGTTTTTAACCTCTGGTAAAACGTCCATGCGCTCTGAAACTTGCGTCGTGCTCTTTACCTGGGGGAAAGATCTTTCTTCTTGCTTCATATTGTTATTTGCCACAGGAACTCGGTTGTTCGGCCAAAACTTACCGCTCAGGTCACTATCTTTGTAAAAGTTGTCAAAAGAAAAGGTGTTCGAAGCTGGAGGGCAAATGTACACGCTCTCATCTTGCCTTAGCATGGCACCCAGCATGGAGGCAGGATTGACAGGTGCTTCGCTTACAGTCGCTTTGGCAGGGGTCCCTTTACTGGAGGAACCTTTAGGTTTATTTTGTGTGGGGCCCATGAGAGGTGGGAAGGGAAATGAAGCCTCGTACAAAACTGCCTCACCCGATGTAAAAATGAAAGGCAGCTGTGTGCTCCGCTTTCTTAAGTGTTCGGCTCCTTCTTCCTCTCTAAGAGTAAAAACAAACAACAGGCATTCTGAGAAATCCAAATGGATTTGGAGGAAAAATGTACAAACTTGGTCATTTCCAGATCCAGAGATACATTAGTATTCTCAAGTGTTATTTATGAAATAATCTTAATTTAAATTAAAATGTACAAAGTGGATAATCTATACCCTACACAAAAAAATATATAAAAAGAATCTATTCTTCATATAAACACTATGTTCAATCAATTTTATTAAGCCTCAAACTGTTAATGAAACAATAAAAGACTTTATATTAATACAATAATCAAGTTTTCTCTATGGCACAAACTTGGTTAAAGGGGTTATCCCTTCTAGAATATTTGTAACTTTCCAGTATAACAGTCAGTACAGAAGTGGGTCCTGTTCTCGGTGTAGTCTCTGGCCTGTGGCCTGCAGCCCAACCCTCATTTAAGTAACTGATCGTTGAGAGGTGGCCCCTTGGGCTGCCCGCAACACAGAGAACAGAGCATGATACATGGCACCATTCTCTATGTTGATTCAGACCGACCGTTCTGATAGCAGTGACCTATCCAACAGATGGGTCATCAATATCATGAAGCTAGAAAACACCTTTAAAGGAAATTTACCATCAAAATCAAGCATGATCAACAGGGACACATTCACCTGGTAATCATCTTATATTTGCTATCCATGGCCTCCTTCCTTCTAAAATAAACTTTTAAAAGTATGCAATTGGGCAAAAGGGCTCGGGGGTTGGGGTGGGGAAGCTTTACCAGAGCCCTTTGGTGCTTTACAGGCTGTTACTCCGTCCCCCTCATTGCTCCCTCAGCACTTCCACCACCTCTGCCTGCTGTAATCTCACTGCAGCAGCAAGTTTCAGCACACAGTGGGAGGAGGAAGTGCTCCTGCACAATGTAATAGCCTGTGAAGCCACCGCTGTTGCAGCATAATTTTAAAAGTTGATTTTAGAAGGAAGGAGGCCATGGATAACTAACCTAAGAAGATTACCACAGTCACTGTGAGTGGATCTATGAGCAAGTGTCCCTGGTTTATCATGATGGATTTTGATGGAAGATTTACTTCAAGTCAAAGGGGCATCCCCAGAGCCCCTTTGGTCTCCACTGTGCTATTATGCGTACCTCCTTTTCCCATTGAGTCCCCCCTTCCCAGACAGAGTGCCACTGATGTCAGTCTGCTCTCGGCAATTCCCAGGTATGCGCAGTAGCATTTTGTTACATGCGTGCAATGAGGATACTACCGCGCATGCTCCGGAATTGATGTCACCGACTGTCTGGCAGGGGATTGGGGGGAGGAAGTTGGATTGAACATAAAAGGAGGTGTGAATAATTAGAGGGGGTAAACACGGACAAGCAAGTATGGCCAGTCTACTAGAGGTGATTCTGCTTGTAGATTTCCTTCAAGTCTAAAATCTTGCCTTGTAAGGAGAGCAGTGAGAACTGAAGTTTTTTTTTTTTCTCCTCAAGACAAAACGTGATAACCCTCCAGCACTTGCTAACTGCCCAGGACTTGTCTGCTAATAAACAATAGCTAGAGAGCAACCAAAACTTATTTGCATATTTTCCCAGAATCCCCCAAGTAAAGAGTCAAGGGCTACAAGTCTCCCCATGCCTACAAGGCGGCCTTATTTGGCAAAGTCTCTGTAAGGAGAACTCTTACTTCCGGACCATCGTATAAAGCAGAATTCATAGAACAAATATCACAACAAAACACAGCAAATAAAAAAAACAACCCTTACGTAAGAGGTCTTTGTGTTGCGATGATATAATCTGGTCTTCCGTTCTTATAAACAAGTCGTGCATTTGCTTGAACCCAAGCCCATCCATTCTCTTTAGTGAGAAGTCGGAAGATAGTCATGCCGCTCTCCCCAGTCTTGATCACTGTATTAAAGGGGCACACGTCAATACATTAGAAGGAAGAAAGTGTCATACATTACACTGCCAAGTATAAGCCACAGTGTGTCCACGGGGACACCGTATTATTCTTACCTCGGATTGAGTAATATTTTCTGTTCAGTTTTATCTTCATGAACACACTCCGCACATCCCCACCCTGATAAAGTGCTTAGCTGTCATCATATCAACACCTCTTCTTCCAGCTGTCTGCGTCAATCTATTCTGAAGCAGAACCAGCTGGACCTTAAAAGGACCTGTCGGAGATTTGGGACACCAAACCACCCACAGCTCATTATAGACATCTGTTTAGAGTCCCAAATCGCCCTTTACCAAGTCCACATGTGGGCGATATTAGAAATTTAAAAAAAACTTTATACTTGCCTTGATCCAGTTCTCCCAGGGCAGTGAAGCTAAACCCTTGCTTCAGGGTGCATGCGCCTATTACAGCACTTGCTCAATGAAGCTGGGGAGTCATTCTCCAGCGTCACCAAACAAGGAGCACAGGAGACTCATCTCTATGTAAGTATAAACGTTTTTTTTCCTGATAGTGCCCATGGAGTGATTTGATAAAGGGTCACGTGAAACACTAAACCACTGGTTCATAAGGACCTGCGGGTGGTTTAATATCGTCCTGAGTGGTCCTTTTTAAGGTTAACCTTGTGAACAGAAATGTCAATAGAGAAAAGAAAAAACTCTACTGATACAGAAATGTTATACATTTCTTTTGAGAGGTCTCCATAGTCTCAATCACTAGGCCTTACAATGTTCTAGGCTTAAAGAGTTTTCCAGTTTCAACAATACAAGTTTCTAATATACTTTCTATAGAAATCTTCTAGGTTTACTTAAAGTGCTTAATGGCTTGTTAATAGCTCTGATGCTACCAATGAGTCTTGCACCTGTGTGACATCACATCACCATGATGATGGTTCCTATAGAATGCCAGTGAGCAGAGATTAGAAAATAGTGAAGAATGGATACAGAGAGGGTATTAGAAACTCATTATACAAATCAGAAACATTTGTAGAACCTGAAAAAACCCAATAGGACTACTGCCTCCATAGCGGATGGTATTCAGATATTTTTGTTGATGTAAACTGAGATAAATAAATTAACAATAAAATAAAAGCTTTTGGGTTTTCTCAGACTTACTTCGGACGTGATTGTCGGCGCAGTACATCATATCTGCAGCGTGAATAAACTGATAGCCAGTTCCTCTAATACACAGTTCTGCTTCTGTGTATCCCAGTACCAGGCTTCCTCTGTAGAGAAACCAGACAGACTGATTGTAAAATAGGTCAAGTCATAATGAAACAAGACTAAGGACACAGCGTTGTGGTTAATTAGACTTAAAAAACCAACCTTGTGTCTGATCTAAAAGTATATTCTACAATGTAACAAACAAACAAGCGGCAGTTTAAATGACAATAACATTCTCTTACTTTGTGTCACATCCTATAGGTGTGAAGTCTAGCCTGTGCTTCGTTCTGAAGATGAAGTTTTTGGTTCGGATCTCCAAGATGGAAGGAGACTGCAGTGGTGTCGCCAGAGCAAAGAGTGCAAGTTGTGGGGGAATTCCGGATCCATCTTTCCCTTTCTTGTTCTGTCCGTGAAGATACTTCAGACGCCCCTGAAAGCTCATAGCCTGGAGGGAAAAAAAAATTGGTAGTAGTAATAATAATACCTTTATTTATACAGCGCACACAGATTAGGCAGCACTGCACAGAGCTTGCCATATTGGTCCATGTCCACAATGGGGCTCACAATCTAATCAACCTACCAGTATGTCTTGGAGTGTGGGAGGAAACCGGAGGACACGGATGAAACTCACGCAAACATGGAGAGAACAAAAACTCTTTGCAAATGTTGACTCTGAAACTTGAACCAAGGTCCCCAGCGCTGAAAGGCTGTAATGCTAACCACTAAGTCACCATGCTGCCCTTAGTAAGTTTATATATACGATTTATCACCTTTAATGCATATGTATTAAGCTTGCAATGAATATGGAGATGTGAGTTACCATCCATCTCTACGCGGGCCACAAGAAATCGCATGGGATGCATTATGGGTAAGGCCTCCTGCACACCCGCATGTCACACCTTGTACAGAAGGGGAGTCCATGCATTATACCAACATATAATGCTAGCACTTCTTGTCTGCAGCTCAGTACAAGGGGTGCAGGTGGCCTAAATCTGGTGCTTTTCAGGGCTCGTACCCATCTCAAAAGTTGGTGGTCTGTAAGCCGCATTTTGCACCTGCTGACAATACATAAGTTGCCACATATGTGCAAAATCTCCCAATTCACAATAAATGGAGACTGGAAACACTGAGCTGGGAGCTGTACATGCACTTTGTACTGTATGATTCAGGTATGTAGCATCTTCCTCCCTATATGATGCTACCGTCAGGGTTTTATTTTGTGACTCAGTTTTAATCTCTTAACCTGTTTTGACTTGTATTGTTTGAATAAAATTTTTCACATTTTGTTGTACACAAAGGTCTCATCCTCTTACTCCATTGCTGAACGGTACTGAACTCTACTGGTTTTTTGCATATTTGCGATCTCATACATCCAGTTTATTGTGTGTACAATACAAAATTAAAAATTTACAGTAAAAAAAAAAATAAAAATAATATATTTATACAACAGGAAATGGAAAAGTGAACTAGTGCTACTTAGGCTTTTATAAAGATTGGGCTTCTACCCATTTATATATATTATATATTTAATATATAAATCAATAAAATGACAGGTTCCAGGTTTCAGGATAGTTGTGTTGTTGATGCTGATCTGCATAGAATATATTACAGCTTCCGGCTGACATTCTGTACAATAGTTTGCCGGGCTTGGGACATACATACCAGAAACCCAGAAGAGTTATCCAAGAGGCATCTCAATCGGCAAACAAAATTTCTTTCCATAAAAGATGAATTCTCAGGAGGAAGTTGTTCGGGCTTGTAGCAGGTTACCATACTAAATTCATTGCCATCTGTAGAGAAAGGTGAAAAAGTTCAATAAATAAATAGGATTTAACATTTACAAAAATTTCATCCACATTTGACGGGCTGATACATTCTTCTGAAAAAGTGTCCGGTTTATTAAATGATGGACCCCACTGACCATTAATGGGACCCATCAATTTAGGTTCTTTAATGGGAGAAGCCCCCTAAAAGCTAATACTAATACAAAGGAGCTATCCTCAACACAGAGGAACTTCTCAAACTTTTTTTGTGGGGCTTCTCGAAATGTGTGACTAATAATGCGATGGCCACAACCACAAGCGATACAGTGGCCACAGGTCAAGATTTCAAGAATAATCTACCATCAAAATCCAGCATGATAAACCATGGACATTTACTCATAGATCCAGGCACTGTGACTGTGGGAATATTCTTATTTATGGCCTCTTTCCTTCTAAAATCAACTTTTAAAACTTTGCAAATGAGCCAAAGAGGCTCCTGTGGGTGTTACCAGAGCTCATCCGTGCTGCATATTCACAGGCTGTTACAGTGTGCAAGTAGCACTGCTCCCCTCGCACCATGTGCTACAACTTCTGCTGCTGAGAGATTACATCAGGCAGAGGGAGGGGTAAGGTGGAGACAATGTAACAGCCTGTGAATCTTCAGCACGGAGGGGCCCTGGCAAAATCCCCAGACGCCTTTGAGGCTCATAAGTATAGATTTAAAAGTTTTAGAAGGAAGGAGGCCTTGGATAACATGTAAGATTACCATAGTCACGGTGCCTGGATCTATGGATAAGTGTCCCTACTTTGTCATCATGGATTTTGATGGTAGATTTCCTTTTAAGAGTGTTCATAAACATTAACACACGTGACCCTGACCATCTAGTACCATGATGGACTCCTGTATATTATTTCGGTTTGGGCTACATATACACCAACTAGAGTCACATGTTACTATGTCCTAGTAGAATAAACTGTCCAAGTATTCACACCCCTCGACTGCAGTAAATCTTATTAGGGCATAAAAAGAGACAAAAATTGGGGGCCTATCCGATTGGGAAACTTTTTGGCTCTTTATTGTGAGGGGCTGATGGCCTATATTTAAATCACTGGAAATATCATTAGAAAAGCAGAAAGATCACAAAACAAGCAGCATTCTGTCCCAATCCCCTTCCCCCATCCCCCCAAATAATTGGAAAGTTTGGTTTGTATCATATACAGGCAGTCCCCTGCTTAAGGACACCCGACTTACAGACAACCCATAGTTACAGACAGACCCCTCTGACCTCTGGTGAAGCTTTCTGAATGCTTTACTATAGTCCCAGGCTGCAATAATCAGCTGTAAAGTGTCTGTAATGAAGCTTTATTGATAATCCTTGGTCCCATTACCGCAAAAAATGTTTAAACTCCAATTGTTACTGGGAACAAAATTTTTTTTGTCTGGATCTACACTTATAAAATATACAGTTTCGACTTACATACAAATTCAACTTAAGAAAAAACCTCCAGACCCTATCTTGTACGTAACCCGGGGACTGCCTGTAATGTTCAGACTAACAATTTTCTTACACTGTACATTCCATTTTTCTGTTACAATAAAGATTTAAAAAACAAAAAAACTGTTTTGAAAAAAACAAAACAAAATTCTATCGTTAACCAGAAAGAAAAAAAAAAAAAAATCACTGCCACCTAAAAGATTTCCTAAAAATGTACTTTATGAACTAAATAGTTTCTCTGAGAATAAATATTCACTACATGTTCTCAACCATTTATACATTTTTAATATACATTTTTAAAAAATGGCCAGTGTAATTCTCCATTCAATTCAGACATTACAAACATTCACCACCCTGTAAAAATATTTATCCCTTTAAAAACAAATTAATAAAGTCACGTAGTCACGTTACTGTCTGCGACCTTTACCGATCAATGAGAAACACAAGGCCGCTCTCAAACTTTCCACAGACAAGTAGATAACAGGTGTGTACACATGGAAAGCCCCAAAATGAGTCTCCACTGCAGATATCACCGTACCTAAGGGGTCATGCACAGGGCCATAGGAACAATTATCTGGGGGGTTGGGTTTCTCATGACCTGTTCAATGTAGCCGACATGCATAAACATCAGCAATGATTTCTGCAGGTTCAGCCTACCGATTCTTAACCCCTTTCACTCCCCAATTCAAAAACTTTAACGTTTCCGTGCACAAAGCTGTGTGAGGGCTTATTTATTGTGTAAGTAGTAGTGGTATTTATTATTTCACGCTGCATCCTGGGAAGCAGGAAAAAAATATTCCAAATGCGATAAAATTGGTGAAAAACATACTAAACTTATAGAGATTTATTGTGTTTTAATACATTTTTAATCTTACTTCACTGTGACTTGTGTTTTTTTTTTTCAGGACGAGCGAACGTTTGCATTGCTACCATTTTGAGGACTGTATGACCTTTTGATCACTTTTTAGTACATTTTTTTGGGATTGCAAAACAGCAAAAAAATTGGGGCAGATTTACTTACCCGCTCCAGTCGTGATGGAGCGGCGGGTTCTCCGACGCGGATTCAGGTCCAGCCGGGATTCACTAAGGTCCGTGTGCCCGATGTCCACTAGGTGTCGCTGCTGTGCCTAGGTCCGCTGGAGTTCACCTATTTCTTGGTGCAGGTAAGTGCGTGTCAAGCGACACTTTTTTTTTTTTTTTAATACCGCGGTTTTTCTGAATCTGTCAGGTTTTCCGACGGCCACGTCCCCAATTTCCGTCGCAATCCGATCGTGTGCGCCAAAATCCCAGCATAATTCGGCGTAAATCGTTGGGACACCCAACATAATCACGCGATTCAGACCCTTAGTAAATGAGCCCCATTGTGTTTTGGATAATTGGGTGATTTTTTTTTTTTTTTTTATAAGAGGGTTCAAAGTTGGGAATAACAGTTTTTATATTTTGAAACATCAGGACTTTTGGGACACTTCAATACCAAACATGTTTATAATTTTGTTTATTTTAATATAGGTTTTAGGAGAAATCAGACTCCCTTTCACTTACCAAATACTACAATACCATTTCACATAAAAGAGGATTTTCTACAATGGATATTTAGTACCCTAGTTGAGGGGGTTGGTTATTTACTGGGGTATAAGCTAGTGACAGGTTCTCTTTGGCCACCATACGGCAACGGTACATACTATTTGACCACATGTGTTAAATGCATCTAATATTACATTGCTACATCGGCTTCTCTGACCTGTAAAAGCTGGGGTTTTCATGAAAATACGACCAACTTACAGACTTCTAGTGGTAACTTCAGAAACTGAACACGTGTTCAACATTAAGCACAGCAGGAGTGAGAGGTGAAGCAAATCTGTGACTGTATACTAAAGCTGCGGCAGACTAAACAAATGGAGCATCAGTATAAGCCAAGACACATCAACAACCTGTTCTAGGAAGATAAATCCAAGCTGGTCATACAGGAATACTTAAAGGGGTTGTCCAGAGGCTGAATAACATGGCAGCTTTCTTCCAAAAACAGTGCCACATCTAACCATGGTTTGTCCCGTTATTGAAGCTGCATTCATTTCTATGCTGCCCACCTGCAGTACCGACACAAGCCATGGTTCGGTGTGGCACTGTTTAAGAAAGCAGCCATGTTTTTCAACCTCCAAACACCCCCTTTAAGAATTTGCTCAAGTCGATTTTGTGTGCATTTTCAAAGTTATTTTACAAGCCTTCAACATTTTCTGTGCCAAAACATAATTGTGAATACGATTCGCTCATATTAAAGCCATTTATATATTTTCTTTGTGTCTCCCAGGAGGCAAATAATGCAAATAATCCTAGGCTCCGCCTGAAGCACCAAGCACCGCCCCTGAGTGATCAGCAAACAAAATTTATCTTTTCAATATTCCTGAACACTGCTTAAGGAACATACAAAACATTCATGTTTACCATTCATTTGCATTTACTGGGTGCTTGTCCCTTTAATTTGGTCTTTACATCTTCTATGGTTTTGTCTCGTTCCACACACATCCCTCAGGAGAAATAGGCAGAAAACAACAACCCCTAAACTGCCCATATGAGGTCATTCTATGCAAGAGTCTAATTAAATAATTAAGAGCTTACATACAGGGAGGGGCTTGTGTTACATGTAATTACCTACAATTAGCATGTAGACTTTCAGCGGCTGTCATAAAGCTACAGAATACACATAATTACGGTATTTTGCTTCATCCTTAGTGACTTAATGCCTAGCTATGCTCTGCTTATTGTATATACTTGAGCACCGAGATCTCCTATTAGTACATGGATTCCAACAACATGTATAGCTACATAAGAATTATATCCCATACACAGACAGAAAGTGTGGAAAATACTGTACCTGAAGACCTCTGCGTTTCTGAAGGTTGAGCAGGGTCTAACGCCCAGTGCAGCTGACGCTGAAATTCAGGCCGATCTTCTGTATGGATCAGCTCAAAAACACTTTGGTGAATCACATCAGACTGGTAAAAAAAAAACAGAAAAAAAACCAAACACATTATTTTATAGTTTGTTCTCCAATCTAGACAGATAATGGGCAGTTGTCATACTGGACATAATGAGATCACTGCAGTGTATGGGGGCAAGAAGAGTTCACGTCAGATATGGAGTCAAGTGGGTCACATATGTACCAAGCCTTTGTTGTGCTACTAAATTTGGACCTGAGGAATGGAGGAAAATGTTCCAGAAACGCATAGTCCATCAACCAGAACCAGAACTGTTATGAGTTACATCCTACGTAGAGTCCTCTTGACAGCGCATTGAAATTATTATAATATCTGCCTCAACATCACTACCCTATGGTGGCTGTACAACCAGCAACCCAGCAACATGTCCAGGTAGATTTATCATGTGTCTCTTGGAGCAGAACTGTTCTAGTTGTCTATGGCAACCAATCAGAGCTCTGCTTTAATTTTTCCACACCTGTTTATAACACTAAAGCTGAGCTCTGGTTGGTTTCCATGGGCAACTAGAACACAATTTTACCTCAGAAACTTGATGATAAATCTCCCCCCATTATAGATATGACTCATTTACAAAACAAAAAAAAAAAAAAAAAAAAAAACAGCTATGCAGTTTCATAATATGGCAGCACAAAGTTGAGAGGGGTTTTACACAATTTTTGGCGTTTGTGTTGGGGGGTGGGGAAGGGGGGCGGCTAAGGCAAAGAAACTGCACTAATCTTGTCCATGGGCTGCCTGCACGAGGGACCTGCAGATCATAAATTAAGCTCTGATGCAATTCCAGAGAACTGCATCTTGGGAAGAAAAGAAACAAACAAAGTACAGGCAGTCCCCGGGTTACATACAAGATAGGGTCTATAGGTTTGTTCTTGTTCTTGGTGACAATTGGATTTTAAAAATGTTGGATTCTCATAAGAACCAGGAATAACAATAAAGCTTTATTACAGACACCTGTGATAACTGTTATAGCTGTTTATTGTAGCCTAAGGATAAAGTACAGTAAATCACCAACATCCAGAGGTCCGTTTGTAAGTCAGGTGTTCTTAAGTAGGGGACCACCTGTACAATCCTTTAAAAAGATGTTCTGCTGAAGTGTAGGTTACTGTTCATAGGGAGTGAATATAGTAGAAAAGAACATCAAACTCTACCTCGCTTGTAGACGGGGTTGAAATCCATGGTTCAAGCAAATGAATGATCTGGTACCAGATGTGGTCAAACTCAAGAGTTGCCATAGTCAATCCAAACCATGGCTGCCATGAGGAGGATCACATATATTACATACCTGGAACCAGGTACAGCCTCTCATCTGCTCCGTGTTCACTCATTGATGTTCCTACTTTCCACATAAAGTAACTGCTAGAAGCTATTCCCAATTTCAGTATTTTGGTGACACAATATTGCTGGATAGAAGATATTTGTGACTTTTGTTGTAGCCTGAGTGTTTACTACACTTCTAGCTTTTCAGACACAATCATATTCGGCACTAAAGTCAATATCGGTGGTTACTTGTTTACAATCTTCTTATGGTAGATTGCCAATACTTATACATACACTATTACTCCTTCTACTAAACCTTGTAGGTTTTTGTGAGAACAAAGACTTGCACAATCTGTACAAAAATGCCAATATATGGGGACACTTGCCGCTGTAATATAGTCCAATACATAGTGACGGCGGACTTTTCCTGTGCTCTTCTTTACTACTCAGTTATAAAAATTGTGCAATGTGGGGACCCCCGACACAACTGGAGGGAGTATCCAAAGGCATTTCGTATTCAAAAGGCATGTTGAATATAAAACTGCCCTGGGAATACTTACACATGTATAGATTAACTATAGTCAGGAAGTAAGAGTTCTCCCAACAGAGACTTTGCCAATCAAGGCAGTGCACATGTAGGACAACAACATCTTCTAGAGATAAAGGAAAGACCAATTCCCCATTGTCGTAAGTGGATTCTTTACCGTGATGGAAAACTCTACTACAGTCATGATGCTTGATGCCAAGTACAAGTTCATGAGGGGCATGAAAGGAAATAAATAAGAAGTTATGGAAACCGGATTTCTGGGACGCAGTGTTGGTCATGGAATTTAACTTGACAGCCCTATCCGAAAGCCAAGAAGGCATTTTCACTGACAACTATAGAGCTGGATTGGACTTGAAGTACCTTAGTATTTATTTAATCTCACGTACCATGTCAGGCTTCATGCACATGTTCACATGACCAGACGTGTGCCGTGAGCTGGAAGCCAGCTGGTATAAGAAGGGGCCGAGTGCTGCTCACCCCCACCCGTTTCCATAGGAAAGCTGAGCGGCTGCACCGTATTCCGGGCTGGTAAAGGACCTGCTCTTGGCTCAGACAAAGGTGTGGGGAGACAAATGACAAATGTGTGCTCACCGTGCCCATGTGCAAAGCATGTCTATGGCAGCAGTGAACTACCTGCCGTGTATAACATTTATAAAAATGTAAAAAAATAACAAAAAAAAGGTAAGCAAACAAAACAGCATTGCAATATAGCTTTTTCAGAAAGTTTTGCAACCATGGCTGGAAATAATTCACGGCACCATAGACTACTAATGTGCACATTCACACCGCGCTGCATGCCCCATGCCTCACCGAAGCGTGAACATGCAGGGAAGTCGCAAGACAAATTATCAAGAAGTAATTTCCTATGGATATCAATGGCGTGAGCACTGCTCAACTTCCAACGTGAAGTGGTCCACAAGCAATGGTACATGGCCCATTGCTTGCTACCCAAAAATTGCACAGTTGCTTGCATGAGACTTGAGCAACATTGTGGTAAAAAGGAATTTATGTAACATATTACATTTAAAAAAAAAAATAAAAAAAAAAAGCCTTTCTGGGTATACACTGCCCCCTATCCAAAGTGGAAAAATTCGATGCTGGACTTGTAGATGTTTGCCAATGAGATGAAATTCCCGTCTTCCCCGCTATAGCAGTATTACCTTTATATAAAGCAGCCATTCTGTACAGCCATTTTTCATTAGCAGTCGTGTTGTAAATAGCTCGTAACAAATCATGTGAAGCTCCACAAAACTGTCTCTCACAATGTGCGCCACATATCGCTGCATGTTTGGGGGCGTTTCATGTAGACATAACATATTATTAATATTGGAAGCTGCAAATGCAGAACACTGAGCAAACATATGGAACCAAGCGAGCACCGGCAGTGAACTTTTATTTGGTGGTTTATTTAGCGTGAGCTAATATTTGGACATAAAACTTTATTGGAAGCAGCTCAGTCTTGGGTTAACTTGAAAGGAGAAGACGGCAACATTAAAATAGAGCAAAAATGAACTTTACAGTAACAACCAGGGTGAGCCAACCTATCCTGTCCAAAGCCTAGATGAAATATTTTATTTCCAAATGGATAAATATTAACTAACAAAAGAGAATAGTTATAAGAAAAATTATTTTCTCTTTGATTGCCAATTTGCAAGACTTAAAAGGTTTTTTCCCCACAAAGGAAACTTAGGCCCTATCCACAGGATAGTCTCAGTGCGGAGACCCCCACAGATCATGAAAAGGAGGGGTTCGTTGAACTCCTCCTTGCTCCATCAGATTAATGGAGCAGACGGCTGTGCTTGACCACTCTGCTCCATTAATCTCTATGGAGCGGATGGGAATTGCCGAGCGTCGCGCTGACCGATCTCTGTCAGCTCCATAGAGATTAATGGAGCGGAACGGTCATGCTAAGCCATCTGCTCCATTAATTGATGATGATCCTACGGACCCCTTGTTTTTGCTTACGGTGGGGGTCTCAGCACCGAGACCCCCACTGATCAGCAAGTTAGGCCCTTTTTCCGGGATAGGTGAAACTGTGAATGGCTCATTAAATCAGTAACGGTTCCTGAAATTCTGAAATTTGGGCGTTATTTTCTGTTATGGGGTTTACTACCAGAAATAAATCAGGCATTTTGGGACGCAGCAATACTTAAAAGACATCTACCACCAGGATCAAGGATTGTATACCAGTCACGCTTACATGCAGATGTGTTACCCCTCTGGCAGGTTACACTATTTTTTTTAGCTTCTTTTGCCATTTTTTTTGACAGGGGACACGCTGCTCAAAACACCTATGCTGGCGGCATTTAAATGGTTGACAACCGTGATCGGTGCCAGCACCGTCCGTGGGAGTTAGTGACAGGTGTTTGCTGCATTATACAGCTAACACCCGGTGAGTATGAAGAGGTCTCAGCATGTAAGCCCTCTTCACATCAGGAGGTTCAGGAACTTCTAAATGTGGAAAGGGTTTAAACAACTATAAAAAGAGGATGTGAAAAAATGGGGAGGAAATAGCAAAAAGTAAAATAACCCATTTTCACCTATCAAGTGACCCTAGTCTCCAGCACTGCTGCTCCCATCACACACTACACTATTCATTCAGGGATTGGCTGCAGCAGTTACTGTTACAGTGGAAACCAGAGGAGCAGGAATGGAGCAATGGCACCTAAACAAAGGTGGTTGTTATATCATGGTTATACAGGTAGTCGTCAACTTAAGGTCACTTGAATTACAGACTCCTAGTTACAGTCAGACCTCTCTGCCCACTGTGACCTCTGGTGAAGCTTTCTGGATGCTGGTTATTTACTGAACTTTAGTCCAAAACTGCAATGAATAACTATCTTGTCCGCTTTATTGTCAATCCTTATTCTTATGGCAAAACTATTTTATGAAAATCTACCTGTAATAGAGGACAAAAATTTTTTGTCTTATCCTGTACTCAGGGAACTGCTTGTATATAATATTTTCTGCCCTCTTACAACAATAAAAAAATGTATGTATTTATTGGTGGGCAATAATCGTCTTTGCAGTGTAATAGTACACTGTATCAGACTAAAGTCAAGGAAATATCATTCGTGTTCGAATTTTTGATTTTTTTAAAATTTAACTTGCTTCCAACCTAGTGCTCACAGCAAGTAGTGCTCCTCACATAGTATAAACATCTGAATCCCTATAGCTCTTCTGAAACCGCTTTTATATAATAGAAACAAAACCTCGAAAAAAATCTGTTTGACTTGGCTCGTGAAAGCTTCGTCTGTGCCAGCTGATACTGAGGAAATACCAAAGCAATCAAAGTCATAGTATTTAATTAGAACTTTACACGCAACTTTTTTCAAGGCTTGGACCTTGCAGCCGGAAGAGTAACTGGGCAGGGAGCATTTTTAACCCCGTCTTCCCAGATCTGCAAACACAGCAGAGGAAATACTAAAAATAGGACAGAATTGGTGGATTTTTCAAGATGTGAACCCTGCTCTCACAGGCGTGTAGAATGAAATTTTCGCATTGTAGATTATATCATAATAACTTTAATGAACAATCCCTTTCTATATGGTCTAAGAGGGTGATGCAAGGAAACGGGAATTTCAATGGTGAGCACTGAATAACAATTTTGTAAATAAAAAGCCATAGAAACATGACCATAAGGATGTGGTCACACATGGTCGCATTTCCAAATGCAGTGCAAGTGCCCCAGGGCGGGCCTCAGCCCAATTGCTTAGGAATTTCCATGGAAATGCACACAATCAGTAACCAGCACCCAGTGTCTAGCCTGTCATCAGGAAAAAAAAATTCTGGCTCCCCAATGTCCCATAGAGAATAGTGTACACAGTGAGAGTTTTTTATAATAAACCTGCCTCTTTCAAAAGAAAAGTTTACCTTTCTGTATGCAGAACTGTGTCCCTAGTCCGATGGGAAGGTGAACAGTAGACCTTCCATTTTTAAGTCTCTATTATACTATCCTAACACACAGTGTATTGGAAAACCCCGATTCAGGTGTGAACCGAGTGCAAGTCACATGGCAGGATTCAACAGGATATAAAATATACATGGGGAAAAACTGAGACTAAACTTTTAAAATGTACACAAACCTGATTATAATGTAGTACATTCAATGTAATCTAAAACAAATATTTAGATGTTCTGATATCTTATGTAAAACTACTCAACTATCTGTACCTGGAAGTCTAAGGCAAAATTATCTGTGATAAATAAGACGCAAATGTGTTAGTGTTAAAACAAAAAATAAATAAAACGTCAGCTTTTCCCATTAGTACTTATTCTATAGTTAAAGGACACATACTTGCTGAAATCCAAGGTAATCTTGAATGGTGGATGATGCATAAAAGACAAGTCCATCTGAGGCCACCACCAACACAAATCCATTAAGCGCCTGCAAGAGAAAGATGAAATACAGTAAAATCACATTTACTACAAGTCATACAGCAGTGTTAGTAATTAAAAACACAAAATAAAGCACAGTTTAATATAGTATTTTTTATTATTGCTAAACAAAAAAATTCTATCAAAATCTCCTTGGAACCAAATCAAATGCTCCCAAACTGTAGCATACCTTCAATAACCAAATTTTTGGAACTCTAAAAAGACAAACCCCAAATGTAGTCATACAAAGAAAAAAAAAAATTGGACACCCACATTAAAAATCCCACGAACACATACAGATCTGCTACATTCATTCACTCCCACATAGATCTGCTTCCACCCAATCACTCAAGGTGTCCCCTTGGCCAATCACAGCTATGGCTAGTAGGTAGGGGTGTTGATTTGCTGGATTGGCTGATCAGCGGTCAATCCGACAATATGTCTTGGCCGCACGGGGCTCACCGAAACAGGAAGTTCGGGTCAGCTCACCTCTAGTTTTTAAGTATGTTTTGGGCTTCAATTCTAGAAATCACACCTGTTTCCCCCTAACAGTTCTACTTTTGGATATCTGGCAATGCCACCCTACAAATTACACAATGTTCAAACTAGTCGTCTCTCTCTATAATGCATTAAAAAAAATTTTTGGAAGAGGCTCTCCGACATTAATAAAAACTTTACTTGTGGGCGGGGAGGGTCTGTGAAATAGTAAACTTATACTTACCTGCCGTGGCACCCCGGTCTCCTGTGTCGTTGTCTGTTGCTGCCATGCCCGTTTGTTTACAGGTACACAACACCTCTGCCCCAACAACTTCCGGCAGCCTGGCATGCCCACCTGTTCCCTGTCCCAGCGCTGTAGCAGGTGCTGAAACAGGAGAAGGGTGGGCGTGTGCCAGGCTGGCAGAAGCCGTCATGGTGGAGATGCCGTGCGCCTGTAACGAAATGGCAAAACATTTCAGACACCACGGAAAAATGTTTTATTTGTTCAAATGATGAATGCTCATTGGTCCCAAATATAGAGACAGATTTTGAGATATAATATAGATAGATATGTAAGATATGATATCATGATATGATATTAATGGCAGGGCCACAAAAATGAAAGAATATACAGCATGTATACTTTTTATAGCATGTATACTTATGTTTAAAAATTGACATTTTTCAATGTGAAGTCTGAATACAGGCAGTCCCCGGGTTACGTACAAAATTTTACAGGTTTGTTCTTAAAGGAAACCTACCATTTCAAATGGTAGGTTTAAGCTGTAAACACCGAGCACCAGCTCAGGGTGAGCTGGTGCCGGTGCTTAGTTTCGTTAGTGTTAAAACCGCGGTATCGCGGTTTTAACACTTTTTAAACTTTATAGCAGAAGCCGCTTCGGCGCGCACGCAATCGTGCGCACGCAGCGCCGAAGCAGTTTATGCTATAAAGTTTAAAAAGTGTTAAAACCGCGATACCGCGGTTTTAACACTAACGAAACTAAGCACCGGCACCAGCTCACCCTGAGCTGGTGCTCGGTGTTTACAGCTTAAACCTACCATTTGAAATGGTAGGTTTCCTTTAAGTTGAATTTGTATGTAACTCGGAACTCTATACTGTATAATTATAACCCCAGGCAAAAAATTTTTTGGTCTCTGTGACAATTGGGTTTTAAAAATGTTGGGTTGTAATAAGAATCAATATTAACACGAAAGCTTCATTACAGACACCTGTGATAACTGTTATAGCTGTTTATTTTAACCTGGGACTAAAGTACAGTAAATTACCAAAATCCAGAGGTCCGTTTGTAACTAGGGGTTATCTGTAAGCCAGGTGCTCTTAAGTAGGGGACGGCCTGTATTGGGTAAAGTGATCACAGCAAAGTAATTTGCTTAAAAAGTGAAACCCTGATTTGGACAGGACCGCCTCTCAGCAAGTTTGCAGACAAAACGGCTCCTTTACTGATAAGTCACGGAAAGTGCATTTATCTACTCGTACAATCAACACGGCCTATGCCTCGTTGATAACAAACAAAACATGCAAAAATTGGCAGCACACCGAGCTGTACAGATCAACTTCCAGTAAAAGGAATTAACAAAAGCCAAAATAAATGAAGCCGTTTCATGATCCAATTTCTTCTTCATACAAAAGCAGAAAACATAATCTACAATTAGTCTGTAAATGGGTGTACATTGTGTACAACAACAAATATGGGAATCGCTGTTACGTCTTTCAGATGCCGAAACAAGAAGGCAAAAAGAAAATGAAAGAATAAAGGACTTAATACATTTTCTCCTTCAATTTCAAAAACATTCAAGCAAATCTGACAGATTAGGTTTAAAGCCATTGGTAGCCTACTTACCCTACTTCAACAAGATGGCAACGAGTGCAGAAAACTTTTTGTAAAGTAATGTGAATCGGAGTCTGTATGTGGTGAATTAGATTAATCGTCATTATGATAACTGGTTACTGCGCAATGGGAAGGGCGAACCATTCTTTGAATCAATTTTGAAACTTAACTACTTAATGGACTTGATTCTGTATGTAGGGCCGGGTGATGAGGCTAAAATGCTTTTTGCCATGATGCCCCCCATCTTAAAAAAAGAAAAAGTGCATAAAACATTGATATCTCTGGTTAAAAGTTAAATATACCAAGACATGTTTCAGGTTTTTCTGTTGTATTGTACATATATTCCATGGGTAGACGAGTGTTTATCGTCCTCCAGCTTCTAGCTCTTGTAGCCTGGCCTTCTGGACGAAAAGCCTATGATGTCCCTGCTCTGACTGCTGAAATGACCCATTGGCCCAGCTGGAAGTCAACACCATGTCAGAGGTCTAAACCCTGAAAATGGGAGACATGGGGTAAGAAAGTAGATTTCATTTTATCCCATGACCCCCATCCAGCCACCTAGAAGTGATCATTAAAATGGTCTCAGGTTCTTCCGATGTACGATATTTTTCAGACTAGAAGACACATCTTACTATAAAGATGCACCCCAGATTTAGTCATCCAAAAAGAAGGAAAAATATACATGACACCAATTCAAAATTCATTGGTGGTCAAACACAAGCACAATTCTGCTACATAGATATGCTCAAAATACAGTCCTGCTACATCCATCCCCTCACACACATGCAGCCCTGCTACACACATTGGGGCACATTTCCTTACCCGTCCCGATCCCCGCTGTGCATTTTCCGATTAGGATTTGGGTCTGCCGCGATTCCCTAAGGTCACGCGTCCAATTTCCTGCATCCATCGCTTCCCCGCTGAGGTCCGCCGGAGTTCACCTTCTTCTTCTTGGTGCATGTAAGTGCTTGATCTTGCGACACAATTTCGTTTTTAAATTCCGCAGTTTGTCCGAATCAGTCGATTTGTGTCACATGCAAGCCGGCACCGATGCGCCACAATCCGATCGCGTGAACCAAAAACCGGGGCCAATTCGGGGCAAAAAGGAACTATTCGGGAAACCCGGGAGAATTGCGGTCCGCGGACCCTTCGTAAATGTGGCCCATTCTCTCACACATCACTGCTACAATCATAAGCAGCTCTGCTATATCCATTATCTGACAAGAACAATCATCACTACTACAAAGACATACACACACACACACAATGATGGAGGACACTTGTGGTCAGTCCCACACTTCTGAAATCGCTCCTGGTGCTGTAGTATTTCTCATGCTGGGACTCTGGGAGAGGGAGAAAGCAGTGCGGAGGCTCTGCCCTCTATGGGATTGTAAGAGATTCTCCCAATATCCAGTACAGAAGATTGGAGGGTCTTGCAGTGCTGGGATTTTGTACTATAAAACAGGCACTTTTTAATAAGACTTTTTTTTAAAAAAAGTGCATCAATACATACATCTCTGGGTATAGTATAGGCCTAATTTAGATTTCTACACAATGTGAGCCATTACCGAATATCAAACACCCCTCCCCCCAGCCCCCATACAATTTCAGTTAAAAGGGTTGTCCAAGAGCATAAAAAAGAAACCTATTGGCCGAGAGGGGACTGGTTAAAAAAAATAAACATTTACTTTTACCTTCACGGTCCCTCCTGGTGTCCCGCCCTTTAACATATGCCATAAACAATGGACATTTCCAGCACTGCCAATCTATTAGTTAGGGAGAAGGATGTGGATCACTGCAGCTTTAAGCTCATTAAGTGGAACCTTCATGCACGGGAAAAAGGACTCCAAGTGCAACAAATGTTCACGCCTTATTAACTGTGTCCAACATGTTTTTCATCAATTAAGAATACAGTCACTTCATAACTAAATATCCATGGAGCCAAGTTAAAGCGACACATTCCTTAAATTACTAGAGAAGAACAACAGATGCTCAAGATTGCAGCAAACAGTTAATGCAGTTCTGTGGGAAAAGACCCATCAAACATCCTTATATCATGGATACTTAAACGGGTATTCCTAGAAGACAAGATTCTTAAATGCACTCAGGATAAAAATCAACACATTCTCAAATTCACGGTTAACAAAAATGCAGCACTTCACAGATATAATTCCAACCTGTATCAATCCTGGTGTATACAATTTCGTTTGCCCCAGGATCTGACCATAAATCTTCTGATTATGGTCAGGCAGGGCAGATTCCTCTAATGAATAGCTTCTGCTGTCTATATTATAAAAGGCTAAAAAAAATTTTTTGACCTGATAAATGACCAAGACTAAAACTGGAGCTCACACAGACAACTTCCTGCCAGCAAGCAGCCACATGCAGAGACTTACTCTACAAGCCACAGATAAGATAAAGTCTTTATCCGGTAGAGGGGGGGGAGGGGCACTCGGTTTGTTATAGCTCAGAGCTAGCAGAGCTGTGAGTGTCATTGTGTGTTATATTCATCTCATGGATCTCCTCGTCTCATCTCTGATCAGTGTCATCTTTCTTTTTCTATTTGTCAGATACTAGTGAATGTTCAGAAGCTAAATAAAAGGGTAGATAAACCTTGTAACCTCATAATCTAAACACATTGTCAGCACACAGCATCTAATAGCACAGAGGGATCATAAGGTCACCTAAATAACATTGATGGTTATGTTATTTAGAATGGTTTCCCCTAAATCCCTTCCTGGTCCAATCCCTTCCCTTCCTTGGTTGAACTTGATGGACATGTCTTCTTTATTATAATAATAATAATTCTTTATAATAATAATTCTTTATTTATATAACGCACACAGATTATGCAGCGCTGCACAAAGTATGTCAAATTGGTCCCAGTCCCCATGGGGCTCACAATCTATCAACCTTACAGTATGTTTTTGAGTGTGGGAGGAAACCGGAGTACCCGGAGGAAACCCACGCAAACACGGAGAGAACATACAAACTCTTTGCAGATGTTGACCTGGGAGGGATTCGAACCCAGGACCCCAGTGCTGCAAGGCAGAAGTGCTACTCACTCAGCCACCATGCCGCCCATAACTGTATGAACTATGATGCTATGTCTCTGCTTAGAGAGTCCACGCCCACACTCTGGAATTTTACACTGACCATCACTAAGTGATATGAGTTAAAACAGCAATAAAACAAAGTAAAATTGGAAAGCAAGAAAGTTAAAAATGATCTTTGCTGTGTCACTAGGGTATTTGAATGTGAGAACTTTCTTTCACCAGCACACCCCTTTAGGTTCCAAAGGTGACATTTCTGCCCTACACACACAAATTGAAATACATTTCTGATCTGTAAAGTTCGTCCAGCACCAATCGCTGGTGTTAGCAGTGGATATTTGCTGTATGATGCAGTCAACACCATCTATATTTGAAGAGGGCCAAATTCCTTTAGCCCACTCCATACACCACTTGCAGCAAGCCGCAGCAATAAGACACAATATACCTTATTGCATAGTATGTCCAATGGCCGTAAGGGTTTAACTACTGACTACTGTAACTCCCTACTAATTTGTCTTTCACTCACTAAAACTATCTCCTCTACAATCTATTCTGAATGCAACAGCCAGACTGGTCTATCAGACCAAACACAACACGGATGCCTCCAGTTTGTACCCAACCTGCAAAGTTTCAAACGTGATCTTAAAACCCATCTCTTTTGGCAGTCCAATCCAACTGGCTAACTGCATGGAATGTCAACTACTAATCTATCCTATGTCCTCCTCCCGTCAGTTATACGGCAAACACCAGATACATCAGGCGCTGGGACGTGGGAATGGGTCCCTGTAAATAAAAAAGGGGCATGGGACACTGGGAGGGAGTGATTAAAAGAGTACAGGTTTATTTTTTAAGCAGTCACTGCCCAGCCACATATATGTATGGGGCAACCCCCTTAAAAAACTTAAAAATGATGAACCAGCCGATTGGCACAGGATTGAACTTCAAGCCATGTACGCTACACAATGAAAGTCGGACATACACTGCCCATTCTTTGAACAGGTGCAAAGCGTATTAATGGATCGGTGCCCATGGCTCTACACTTTAGAGACCAATGTATTGAGCAGAGCATGTTCTGGTCTTCACTGTTTTTCAAGCATTACCAAGATTAACCTTTGATCTATGAAAAACGGATGCCAGACTGATTTAAATGGGTGCAACATTCATGTACAGGTGACCTAAGATTCTTGACTGATCTCCCCACTTACACACAGCGATTGACAGATGTGTAACCTGATACAGACCTGTCAATCACTGCGTGTGGGTGGGGTAGTCAGGACTTACTGTCAGACAAAGGAGTCCTTCTAGGTTTTTCCCAGTTCACACTGAAATAGACCAGACTATTTTAGTTGTGAATATATAAGAATATTTGCCTGCTCCAATCAGTAATATTTACCGACTGAAATAGGCAGCAAGGAATAGACATCTTGTAAACACAGTCTCCATCCAGAACCTCTTTAGAACATCGAGGTGTCTATGACAAGCAGACTACATAACGACCATGAAACTTATGATCTAGATTGTTATTTCCCATAAAGTTTAGCAAAACTCCCCAACCACCATTTACAGAGCAGCAATCTTCTCCATTTGATACTTGCCCGGGGTAAATAACTCTCTTCCATATGCCAATTTACTCTCAATAAGCTGCTTAGTCTAACCACTTCCATGAAGAATTCATTAGCGAAGAGAGTTAAAATTAATGTGCGTTTCGTCAAGGAAAAAACGTAAAATGGCAATTTCCTTAATTACTTCAAAAGCTTTCATACAGTGCGACCATACAGAGAACATCCACACTAGTACGGGGGCTTCAAGAACTTCATAAAAAGGAAGCCCCAAAGCCTTTGATGTGGCCATCACAACAAAATGTACCCATAATCCCATAGATTTTAATGACATACAAGTCATAATAGTTATAACATGGACCAGAGTAGCTCCTTCACAATGTCTAAAGGGATTCACACAATCCATTGTTCCGCTCTTAATTTCTTTTATGACAACTAGAAGCCTAGACCATTAAGGGAAAAACAACACGACTTAAAGGAAACCTACCACTTGAAGTGGCAGGTTTCCGATGGAAATACCGGGCACCAGCTCAGGGTGAGCTGGTGCCGGAGCTTATTTTAGTTAGTGTTTTAAACCGCGGTATCGCGGTTTAAAACACTTTTTAAACGTTATAGCCGGCGCAGGCAGGTACGCGCTCGGCGCTTACCGTGCGCGCGGCTACATAGGAAGTGAATGAGAGCCGCGTGCACGCTAAGCACCGAGCGCGTACCTCCCTGCGCCGGCTACAACGTTTAAAAAGTGTTTTAAACCGCGATACCGCGGTTTAAAACACTAACTAAAATAAGCTCCGGCACCAGCTCACCCTGAGCTGGTGCCCGGTATTTCCATCGGAAACCTGCCACTACAAGTGGTAGGTTTCCTTTAAGCAAAGTTTGCTCAGGAAGTAATAATATGGCATAGAACATGTGTACTCATTAAAATATCTATCTCTTCGTCCTCACTGGTTTAAAGTATACAAGTCTATCCATATTTAGAGTGAAAAGATATTGATCTGAAAAAATTGTAGTTAGGGAGGGGAAGGCAATGCCATCACATTGTAGGCTTTGTGTATTTATATATCTGGCTGATAGTTATTGACAATAAACTGACTGGTTCCTATTAAGGAGATACAAGTCGGATAGTTGAATTATACACAAAAGACAAAGACAACTGAATCCTTCAAAAATTCCAAACCGCAGTTGAATAGGTTGAAATAAACCAGTCTTTAAAGGGTTTCTTCAGTAAGACATTAACTTTTAAGTGAATGACTGCTCTGCATACCTGTAACAGAAGTTCTCCTTCCAGTAAATGCAAATCTCCCATTTTAACAGTCCTTCGATTGTCACCGATTCCATTGCCATCTTTCCTGCTTTGTAGTGCAACTGTAAAAGGAAAAAAAACAAAACACAGTTAACAATATGCTCAAGTCCAAAACTAACTAGAGAAAGTGGTCCCAGACTCAAAATCCGGCCCAAGCTAGGGTCTAGTGCAAAAACACTCAAATAACTTAAAGGGAATCAGTCATCAGTTTTGACTATAATAAACAGCGGACAGTTTAAGGTATTGGCCCTGGAGAGGTGTGTAACCATACCTAGAACAGAAAGTACGAGGGCGGTTCAATAAGTGCCCGTGTTTGACGACAGAGGGCGTTCCTGAGGGAAGTTGGTGTTATCATCGTGTGCTGCCATCTATCAAAATGGCAGACTGATTGATAGGTTGGTTTGGATTTGGCAGCCATTTGAGTAAGATGGTTTTGTGATTTTTGTTAAGATGGAAAAACAGAAGTATTGTTCGGCAATTCGCTTTTTGTTTTTGGATGGGGGAAAAATGCGAGGAGATAAAAGCAAAGTCGGATGCTGTTTATGGAGACACTTCGCCATCTATGTCCACAGTTAGATAATGGTTCAACTAATTTCAACGTGGGCGAACATCCATTTTTCAGGAGGAGTGACCAAGACGCCCGGCAGACGTGGTTACCATGGAAATCATTCAAAAAGTCCACAACATGATACTCAAAAGTGCGCAAAGTGGCAGAGGCCGTAGGTTTGTTGATCGAAACGGCAATTAATATTTTACATAAGTTGGCAGAGAAAAAACAAGCGGATGTGACTGTTAACTTTGAAGCAGTGTTTGGAGCAATTTAAGCGAGATCCGAAGGAGTTATTACGTCAAATTGTCACAGTTAAGAAACCTGGATTCATCATTACACACCAGAAACTAAGCAACAATAAAAACAACGGATTTCTCCCGGTAAATCTGCTCCAAAGAAGGTGAAAACGGTCCTATCGGCCGGAAAGGTCATGGCGACGATTTTTTGGGATGCAAACTCCGTCATCCTCGTAGATTTTTTAGAAAAACAAAGAACGATCACTGGACAATACTACAGTGAGTTATTGGACCGCATTGACAAAAAATTGAAGGAGACACAGCCGCATTTGGCGAAAACGATAACGCACATTGTCGACGCCAATCTGCATGAATTGCGTTATGAATTGCTATTCACCTTATATGGCTTCCTGCGACTTTTTCTTGTTCCCTAACATGAAGAAATGGCTCGCAGAAAATTTTTTTTTTAAGTTCAAACGAGGAAGTCATTGCCTAGACAAATGAGTATTTTGGAGCGTTCGACAAATCCTATTTTTAGGAGGGGTTAAAAAAAAAATGGCAGGAATGTTGGGAGAAGTGTATCTTTCTAAAATGGGACTATGTTAGAAATTAAGACATCATTTTTTTAAAAAAATTTTTCAACAGGGGTATTTATTGAACCGCCCTCGTAAGTACGGATAAACATAAAAATTAATAATTTGCTTTCTTTCTGGCAAGTAATTAACAAAAGGCACAGTATGAAAGAAAAATATATAAAAAGTAAAAAATAATAAACTCTTCCACTTTTAATCAAAAATTTTCCAAGTCTCTCTTCCCTTTCAGTTCGAAGGCAACTATTTGGTTAAACAAGAACCTCATGAAGATACTAACTACTACTCTGTCTTCATGTTTGGCAGAACAAGCAAACAAACAATAATAGGCACTATACAAGTCCATGTCATGAGTCACCCAAAGGTAGATCTTCAGCTTGCTAAACATTGTGGTGTGGGAAGGTTTCATAATCAGAAGATCACATCAACCTAGCCAAAGAACGTTACGTCACATCCAGAGAATAATGTACAAGCTTATTATTGTATAGATGTTTTGAAGGAACACGACTAAAAGTTGGAGAACATTACATATTTTGAATAGAAGTCCTTAGAATTTGGGAACTTGGTAATAGTCACAGTCAAGATATAGTTATGTAATTTACAAATGAGTTTGGCTCCTAAAAGAAACATTCTGCTTTATAGGCGATAGATGAAGATGAACACGGGGTCTACAATGGGTTTATCGTAACCCAAACCCTCCCTAAAGTTATTCTGCCAACTGACCTTGTCATATGAAGGAAGTCACTTCACAGACTATTTATAAGACAGTGAAAAGCTTTTTGTAAAAGTGAAAACTGGTGTAAAGTGCAGAACGTACAAAACAGGCAGACCACCAGTGTAAAATAAAGCAAAAAAGGTGCGAAGGCCATTTTCAGCTACAATTTAAAAAAAAAAAAAAAAATATTGAGCAATTTAAATAAAACAAAACAACTATAACCTTTACCAAACGTGCAGTACTTAGACAAGAAGTTTATTCTTAATGGTATTTAGCTACACAGAGAAATTATTTTGATATTTATCGAAAAACAGAAATTAAAACACCATACTAAAAGAATCCATAAATCAAAAGGCAAATTTATTGAGATTCTGCTATACCGCAACACCGGAAGTAGATTTGGTATACTAGGCTCTCACGTTGAGTATGGATCTCTCTACCTCTTATTCTTTTAAGAGGTGCAAGAACAGTCAGATATCATAAAACTTTGCATCATTGCAAAACCTGTACTAAACTAATTTAAACATTGTAACTCAATGTACAATTAAAAAAAGTAATCAGAAAAATCTATATATTAAATAAAACATTTTCACATACCCGGTACACAATGGGTAAGTTTTGTCCTTATGTGATAATATATATAAAAAAAATATTCAGTACAGCTCTAAAAAAAAAAAAAATAGTACTGTGGGGTTTCATATAGGTACTAGTGTCACAAAGAACATATTAGCCCATGTTTTCACATTGCTTTGGGGGCTCCGATGGAAGTCTGTGTCCAAGACTCCACCACAACATTGTCCAATTAAACCATAACCGCTTGAATGGAGGTCCAACAGTCTCTACCTTAGTCAAAGAATCTTAAAGGGAACCAGTCAAATGTCCACAAATACATCTAGTGACAGGTTCCTGTAGAGCCTTACTGACTGACAGCCTTCTTTTAGGAAAAAGTAGTTTCCCCTCACGTCCCCAAAAATAAACTTTATGTTATATTACCTGGAATCAGAGGGGCATGTCCTCCTCATCCAACCCCTCCCATCTACTCCTCCCCCATGTCCCATGCCTCTCCTCAACATGCCATATGAGCAGGGAGGGGTCACCCAAGGTCCTTTACCTAGTTACGTTTGCAATGTTTACCCAATGTATGTATCTGATCACTGCATGCCTCCATAGTCTTATACTTCTCCCTATGCCACCACCTAGCAGTGAGACCTGTCAATTAGGAACAGGGACACCGTTACTATCATTGAACTCAAATCAGGTGAGTGGCATATAATTTTACAAACTGATTTTTGTAACTTTGCAGCGTGGGAAGGAACCAATTATGGATCAGGGCAATGCTTTTTAATTACAGTTTTTGATTATTTATTTTGGGCAGGTTAATTTAAATGGCAGGTTCTCTTTAAGGTCTCTGTTCACCTTTAAAAGATCCAAAGGAACATTTTTGTTTTCCTGATGCCTTAATGGAATAACGTCACACAAGTGTGAGCCAAGCCTAAGTGAATTTTGTACTATATATTCCACAGTAGATTGGAAAAGAAAAATAACCATATTTTTCACCACTTCGAGACAGCCATGCGACTATATACGTCCAAAGTAGCCATGCCCCATGCAGATAGTATGTGTATAAGAGTCATGACAGTGGTCACTTCTATTTCATGGCTAATTCTTCTAACGGTGTCAGATTGAGAGAATCTCCCCTTTAATATCACATTGCGATTGTGTTTGTTGGCGTCACAGAAACGGCGATATCAACTGTTTAGTCTGCAGAATGGAGAAGGCGCTTACAGTTTGTAAGGTACATGCACCAGGTCCGCGAAAGCACCGTGCACATGGCCCTGCTGGCGCACTCTGTGATGTCAGCAGCGGCTGTCGCGGACCTGTGGCATGAAGATGAAGAGGAGCTGCCCGGACCGGCAGAATGGTGAGTAGTAAGTTGTTTGTTTTTTTTTTTATATCCGAGTATAAGCAGAGTGGGAAATTTTTTGCACAAAAATTGTACTGAAAAACTCGGCTTATACTATACTAGAGTATATACGGTACCATCAAAATGAAGCAGGATAAACCAGGGACACTTACTCATAGATCCAGGCACCGTGACTGTGGTAATTCTTATATTTATTATCCATGACCTCCTTCCTTCCATAATCAACTTCAAAATAATACTAATGATCCTGCGGGGCTACCATAGACTGTTTGAATGTCTCACCGAACCCCCTCAGTGTTAGTAATTTTTTAAAAAAAAGCATTATTTGAAGGTCAAATGACCTTTTTATAGGTCGTAGATCCCTTCACCACCCTTCACCTTCGCCCTTCACCACCCACATTAGACAAACAGGTGTCAATTAGATGGACTTGACATGAGGATAAAATGCATGCTACACGTTTCTCGACAACGTATGCTACCTGCTAAGAGCTTTTTATTCATTCCAGAAATCCATTGCTTTCATTTGTCTTCCGCTGGAACCGCAGATTATAAAATATAGAAGACTGAAGTGTGCTAACATAGCCGGAAAATTATATGAGGCAGACTTAAAAGATTTGTAGCTGGGGCCTGTAGCCGCGACAGACTCTTAATATTGTTGTATCAACACTATAAATTATTTAAGACTTGGGGGAATAAAGATAAGCTTAGCCTTTCTTCAAGAATCCAACAGCAGATTTCACTCAGGAAACTGAAAAGCTTGAAACCGCTGCATAAAATATACTAGGAATTAGGTAGATCGACTTTTTTACGGATGATAAACGAGGTACAAATAGCTGATGTAAAGTAAAAATGGTTTTAAATGTTTTCTAGAAGTCAGTAATGAATAGATTTCATTAACAACAAAAATATTGGGTCCCTACCAAACTCCCTACTGTGAGAAGTGATTGTAAAAGCTGTTGTAAAGTCTGTATAGAGCAGACAGATAAGGAGAGAAGGCTAAAGCTGAACTACCTACATACCTAGGTAACATCTCACAAGATCTCCTTAAACAGCAGAATTATCATAAGACTGTCTGTAAGCAGGAATGATCCCCCTGCTGTTCAGATCACATATAACAGTGATCTTATGAAACATCCAATTGGATCACTGTTATCAGGAGACTTTTTCTTTTGAGTAGCAAAACTGCCTGCACAAGCGTCTGGCTCCATACAGGTGTTAATGCAACCTCCGACACAACTTGGTTACAGGTAACAATCGGAATTCATCTTTTTGCCTTTCTTAACACTTTGGAAATTTGAGACTGTATGGAAACACCCCCAAATGGTGAAACGCAGATTGCCGATGGAGTGATGCAATGTTACAAAAAGGTGTTAAATGTTTATTGTGGCAAACCCCTTGTTGTAACATCTATATGAGTGATGACTTGTTGCAATTACAAACCCAGACAACTTTTGTTTGGTATATACACATCTCCATGCGCATGCATAGTCATGTCTGAAGAACAGAAAACACCAGCTTACTCAATTATTGTGAAGAATGTAGTAGATTTAGAAGTGGAGATGTAGGCAAAAAATCCTTTTATTTACTAGGTATTTAGCAGTGGTACATAAAATCTTGCGCTTATTGTTTTTCGTAAAAATACTCCTCTTACCATTTCTGAGGAATAATTTTAGTCAAGGAAAAGTACAACATTTGTAGCTACACGGCTGATATATTCAGTACATTACCTGCAGCTCTGAGTGCTATCCGTTCCTATTGACTTATGGCACATGGTTGTATTAGGTGCAACGTTTAATGGACCAAGGCCCATGGCTGTTATTGGACCGTGTGTCCTAGTCTGAACCTCTACTCACGGATCACTCCAAATATAATTTATGAGACTCTATGAAGAAAGGATGTCAGGAGGATGCTGATCAGCCAAGAGAAAACGGATGTTACCGCCAGTCTGTCATGGGTGACAATTGGCTTGGTTGTGGGGATTTAGCTCAAGGTCGGGGACAAGGGGTTGGAATCGGTGAGCAATAATCAACAAGCTTCAGATTTAAGACTGAATGTTTATAACACATTAAATGGATTGGATTTGATACAAATGCTATCCCTCAGGCCTCATGCACATGAACAAGTGATGGGACCAAAGCTAGCGTTTTTTTTTTTGATAGCTCAAATCCACATAACTTTCTATTGGGGTCACGACAGCTCATCACTGCTGCCCAGGGAGTCACGTCGATATGGGCGGTGTCAGCAATGCTCACACATGAATGCCAGACTGGCCACACACAGGCGATCACGCTCTCCTGTTTGTAGCCCACAAAATGCACTTGGTAGTGTGCAAGAGGCTAAAGATGCACCAAGACAGTAACTCTTCACCACTCAGATGGAAAACTGGTATTTAATAATAAAAATACTATTTGTATATTAATTTTTATTATATTTGGCCCTACACCTCACACATATGTAGTCATTTATAATGTATAACATACATATATAATGCTGTCTCACCAGCAGCCTCTCACAGAACTGTCCCTGCTTGTGACTTGTCTCTGTAGTGTTCATCCACCATGTCCCCAGTCCCCTGGCTGATCTCTCCTGAGCGCAGGTAATGATGAGTTCACTTGTCTCCATGACTGCCCCAGTCTTGCAGCCGGCATTCACATCTGACGTGGCTTTGGCTAGCTCCACCATGACCCAACATCACAGTGGGTCGAGGGGCAGCAGTTTCCATGGACTGTTCATTACAGCCACTGCTCGGGAACCTAGAAAGTGGCTCAGCTACCTGGAGCCGCATCTGCTGTACAGCGGAGAGCGCTGTCCTCCTCATTGCCCAGCAAGTACATGGAAAGTCTGTTCGTTTTTGGACACATCTGCCATTTTTTTTTTTTGAAGGAGTAATACTGCCTCTATTACTCTCAATTATAACTATGTGAAACAGCAATACTCCTTGAATTCACCATCTCCACTTGTACTACAAACCAGTATATCTGGAACTGGTTTTAATCCTGCATCATGTCATAAGACTTACTGAAGATCATACTGCATGTCAAGGGCACTGCCTTACAAGGTAGCCAAAATAGTTGATTTTCCTTATTTGCATGTTTCCCCAGAATCCCATAGTGGAGCCTCCATGGCTACAAGTCTCCACATGCCTATATGGTGGCGTTAACTGGCAGTTTCTGTAAGGAGAACTCTCCGACCCAAGTCACAAGCCTGTCACTCAGCCAAACCAGTTCCCTACACTGTACTGAAGAGACCCAACCAGGTGGAAACAGTTCTGTCTACAGTTAGGAGTCCCTTCCTTCTGGAATAGATATACTGGTTTGGATTTAATCCTGCATCATGTCATAAGGCTTCCTGAAGGTCATGATGTCAAGGGAGCTGCCTTACAAGGTAGCTAAAAGAGGCGTGGTTATCCTTATCCCATCCTGGAAAACTTATTTGCATGTTTCCCCGGCGACCCATCTAGACACACAGAAATTGCCCACCTGGCAGATATGTAAAAGCAGACAAGTGCAGCGATTCTAAATTGGAGACAGTTAGGCTACATTCACACTGCCGTTGCCCGCCCGTACCGTACCGTAGCGGGCAACGGCAGTGTACGGGGAGAGGAGGAGGAGGTGAGCGCAGCTCACCTCCGCCCCTCTCCATAGCGATACATTGTGCACGGCCCCGTATTACGGGAAAAGATAGGACAGGTCCTATCTTTTTCCCGGGTACGCTCCCGTAGGGTGCCGTGCGCCCATAGAAGTGTATGGGGGACGTATATCGGCCGTATATACGTCGGCCGTATATATGTCCTCCATACGTTCGTGTGAATGTAGCCTAAATCCTAAAAGTGTCCATCATAACAAAGTCGCCCATGGACGAAAAGCTTCTGTGTGTCAAGACCCATTACACAGAGCAGTAGGGTACATTAAGAGTCAGCAAGAACTTTTGGAAAGTTTTTTTCCCCCACTGGACAACCCTTTTAATGTCAAAAATTGCCTCTAAAAAGGAGCCTGTTCCCTTAGAACCAGACTGCCCTGCTTTTTCAAGTGTTTTCTCTCTCCTAAACCATTAACCACTCATCTGTCCTGAACCTCTCCAGCTCTTGTATATGCTACATCTACAGTGTATTTTTTGATAATTAATAAGTAAAACAGGATGAGATGGTAAATATGTCAATATGTAAGACGGAAGTATAATATTAGGTGTGTTTTATGCATATTACAGATAACGTACAAGCAGTGTATAGTACTCTGAAAGGAAACTGCAAACATTCGCAGTGTGAGAAATGGATTTGTGAAGGGGTTAAAGGTTATTCGACTCTCCTCAGGGAAAGAAAAAAAAAAAAGTAAGAAAAACCCCATTTCCTGTAATGTAGTCAATGTACAGTAAAAATACAAAAGCTCCACAGCTATCTAGGTAAACTTACATTTCCGTGTTCCGATTTTAACTCTGCTCAATATCTTTCAACATTACAAAGATTTGATATAAATGACAGATATTTCCTCCGGCTCTGCAACTCGTACTTCCTTTAGAATTTTATGGACATGACAAAATAGCAGTTTCAAAAAGGGAATCCATCATCAGTTTGGATCATAATACATAGCAGACAGAGCTGTGTAACCATACCATTGAGTTGAGTTGTAAGAAGCAGTGGGACTGTGAAAAGTGAATTTATAGACCAGGCGTATGCAAGTGCTCTGGGCGGGTAGTACAGCCTGAGGAGCTTTCTGCTCTTTGGAAATAGCCATTCCCCAGCTGTTCCCTTCTGCTCTGGGTGAAATCTATAGGTATCCAAAGGTTAGGGGCTGTGCAGCAGAATAGTACAGGGAGTGGAAAGCTCTTCAGGTTGAAAGACCAGCACAGAGCCCTGGAAAGAACTTCAGAGTTGGATTGTAGCTTCATTATTCACAGCCGTGTCACAACTTACAACACAAATACAAGGGGTTGTTACACAGCTCTCCATGCCTTTGCTTTGTATGGTCAAGACTACCTTTAAGAGCTGGCTACAGTTCAGATAACCAACCACAAACAAAGTCCTTCACATCATTCTTCTGCAGCTCTACAGCAATATGCCAATACTGGACAGCCCGTGGTCAATTGTCTTTGACTACTGAAATATGCCGTTTTCCTAGAGTTCAAAACATGGTTGCGTTCCTTCAAATACAGACCCACACCTGCCCATGGTATGTGCTGTCATTGCAGCTGTATAAAATAAATGGAGCCAAGTTGCAATACCAGGCACTACCCATAGTCAGTTGTGGAGCCATTCTGAGAAAAAGGCACTCATGTTTTTCAAAACACAGTCAACCCCTTTAAAGTGGTAGCAGCTTTCCGTAGTCTAGGACAACTAACAACGCAGTCAAAGGTTGTTTCATTTCATAATATCGAAAAGTGACCACCTCAAAGAAAATGTATGTCATCATGTCTGGATTTGGGGGTGGTCTTCTGAAAGAGGTGGTCTTGAAAACATAAAAATATTAAAAAAAATTTCCAGTTTCAGTAGTCCAATTACCAATGAGGGCTACGCGTTATTAGATCACCTGATGCCACTAACAGAACTCTTCCGCTTTGTGAAATCATTTTCCAGAATGCAGCTATTGTAGTGACTGCAGTAAACTTTACGATGTTTATACAACTTTTTATTACAGTTTATAGTACAATCAATTCCCTCAGCTCATATTGCCAATTTTCGGGATCACAGACTTAGGTTCTGAAGGATGGTCCAGCTTGACCTAACAGTTTCCCTTCCTGAACCTAAGTGAATTTAGCTACCAGCATAAATTATATCTAAATACAACAGAATACTCACTAGTTAAGTCAATCATGTCATGTATCGTCTCTTCTGAGTCATGGAAACTCAAAAGACTCTTATTAAATTGAAGTTTTTATATTAAAAAGGACAGTCTTAATATCAAGGGGTTATCATACAAAAAGGGTAATAATTAACCAGACAAATACATACAATGCAAAAATAAAAGTTTGATCAAATAAAATGGATAAAAACAAAATTTAAAGGGGTTTTCCCACGAAGACAAGATAGGATAGGGCCTAACTTGCTGACCAGTGGGGGGGGGGGGGGTCTCATCTTGTCTGCGTGGAAAAACCCCTTTAAATTTAGTTTTTATCCATTTTATTTTATCAAAGGGGTTTTCCCACGCAGACAAGATGAGACCCCACTGGTCAGCAAGTTAGGCCCTATCCTAACTTGTCTTTGTGGGAAAACCCCTTTAATACATTACGTGACATAATGTCTGGTCCCTGGAGAAGCAGAAAAACACAAATCTGTCCGCTATGGATCCCCAAAGGAACAACAATTTCCTATCGCCAAACTTTTACCCAAATATGATTCTAACATCCCCAGCCTGTGATGACACAAAGGAGGCATGGAATAGGTCAATTGCCGTTTTAATTACTCATGGTTTTTGACCCCTTGTATGTCTCAGAATATTTATATACGGGTATCTTGCCATGCGGGCATCCTACAGACTTGGTCTTACTTCCATCTTTTCCCCAATGTCCTGCACGCATACATGCTAATCATGAGGATAACCATATCAATATTTTGAGTTATTTAATTGCTCTCTGTTACTGTGAAGATACCCCTTGGCCTTCAACACATTGGGGCAAATTTACTTACCCGGTCCATTCGCGTTCCAGCGGCGGCTTCTCCGCTCTGGATTCGGGTCCGGCCGGGATTTAATAAGGTAGTTCTTCCGCCGTCCACCAGGTGGCGCTGCTGCGCTGAAAGTAAACTCATCGCGCCGGAATGCACCGAGCTGGACCAGGTGAAGGTAAGCGGTCCTTATGCGACACATTTTCGGTTTTTAAATGCGGCGGTTTTTCCGAATACGTCGGGTTTTCGTTCGGCCACGCCCCCCGATTTCCGTCGCGCGCATGCCAGCGCCGATGCGCCACAATCCGATCGCGTGCGCCAAAATCCCGGGGCAATTTAAGTACAAGCGGCGCAAAACGGAAATATTCGGGTAACACGTCGGGAAAACGCGAATCGGGCCCTTAATAAATGACCCCCATTAACAGCAGAGAGGTGAATGTAATTATTGTGGAAAGGTTTGTGGCTGCAATATGAATGTCACATATTCCTTTCATGAGTACAGTAAGAAGGGTCTTCCTAGCGGTGGTAAATCAACAGCGCCAGGGTTGGCAAAACCAAATTTTTTTTTTTTTAAATAGCCCATCCCGACCCTATGTTGTTTCTTACAACATTCATTTTTAACAATAGGGTCTCTGGATTTGGGTCATTACCCCAGTATCCTGGTCTGTTGTTAATGGAATTTCTAAGGAATTTCAGACGGGGGGGTGCCTACCACTCCTAAATTTTGAGATAATTTTGTATTTGCCAATCATCATCAATCTCACAACAGGAGATTCGCAGATGCTGCTTTACACTCAAATATTTTAATACTGGACAAGCAAATCCCTATCAAACTAGATATTTGGAGGAAGCTTTTCAAAAATGTTTTTCTTAAATAAATGGGATCTCATTAACACCAGGCATTACTTTGACCGCTCTGCTAGATAGGCAGTTAAAATGTTCAATTTCATAACCCAAGAGTCAAAAGTTCAACCACTGTATTCTAGATGAAGCACGCAACCTCCTCCTTACTCCATTAATAAACAAATTCTAGAATTAATGTTAACATGAGGTCATGTAGGATCCTCTTCAATACAAATCTCTTCAAACAGCTTCTAGTTCCTTATTTTACAGGCACACTTTGCTTCAATCGGGTAGAGAAATCTTAAAACTTGATGGGACTACCCTTTTGATTCAAAAGAGCAGCAGTTTTTCTAGCTCCACATGCATAGCATTTATGAACAAACACTGCAGGGAGGTGGTTCCAAACATCTTGAGGAACTAATCACAGATTACCTGTGCACGTGAGCTTGCCTAAATCCTTTCATTACTTTATGGAATCCCAGATACACTTGATGATTTAGGCAAGCTTTGTAGAACATCATCCTGAAGATGATTTTTGAGCACTCCACCACAACCAATCACAGCTCAGCTTTCATTTTATCAGTGCTCATGAATATTTTAAAGGGGAGCTGTGATTGGTTGCCATGGGCAACTAGAAATATTCTGACTTTCAAACACTTGATAAATCTGCCCCATTGTCCCTGGCCTTTGCCTGTACTCCTTTTATTAACAAAGCAAATTACAAAAAAAAATGTCTCTGTGCAGCTAGATAGCCAAGCCTATAGGGTCCCAAAGGTCTCACTCCTGCCAATCATATGATATGTGCAAGTAACACTATGACCTATCAGACCCAAATTCAGTAGCTACAAATCAGCTGAAAAATATAGATAATAAAGATGAAGTAAACAATACACTTATTATAGTGTTATCCCATAACATTTTATTACGTGGAGACTAGTGGACAATGAAGCGATGCAATGTTGATATTTACAGTAATCATTTCTTTAGTAAAAATATCAGTGGTCTTATAAGACTACAGTCCACACAATCCTATGTTCATGCCCGGATACAGGTGAACTGTTCTCCCCGTTTTCCAGTGACATGAACCTGGTTGCAGGCAAGTAAAGTTAGATCAGGCAGCACATGTTATGTGAACCATTTATAGACTTCCGCTCCCCTTCCCCCAACTACCTTCCTGATGTTCCAAGGTTAGAAGAGGAGATGTTCTAATGTATAGAGATTACGAGGTCAGGCAAGGTTACAGGAATAAGTATGCCTACCCAACCCGAGAACCGTCACTATCCCATGGTCACAAAAGGCTCAACTAAACACTCAAAATACCCTGTCTCCAGATATTGCAAATACACAAGCTCAAGCGCGGAAAGTTTGTATAGCAGATTTTGAGGTCTTCTCAGCCCAAAATCCTGCGTCTCATTGTTTTATGAAAATTGTAAAGAATAAAAAAATCTATTTCTTACACGCCTAATGGTTTGTTTTTTTTTTGTCTACATCTAGATCTACTTCCAGTTGACAAAATACTAGCAATATATCATAGAAAAACACATAACCACCTTGAAATGAGATGTTTGTTTTTCCACTGTTTGCACTGTGAGTACTTTGATGGTCGGTCCATTGTTTGTCGATGGTACACTGTGCGAGCGGTACTCTACAGATCCTGAAACTCTGGGCGGTCCTGTTATGCCAGTATTACATGTACAGAGCACAGAACCTCCTGTGTACAACTTACAGCATTTATAGGATATGTTGTCGTCACACAATGACTAATAACTGCATGTATAGGAGGGAATAGTCCGGAACTGAATTCCTCTACCCATACAACACATTGAGTTACGCGATGCTTATGTGACCATGCAATGACTCTAGTTCAGGTTTACACTGCACACAGGAGCGGAGTTTACATAACTTTTCGTATCTTTTTTTTTTTTTTTAACACAATACAAATACATACTGTACCAAAGTTTGGCTTTCTATACATTTTGTCATAAGTTCTGAGGAACTGACATGAATAATACTTTTGGGTGCACTCCTCATGGTAAGCCCAAAGCAGCTGCTTATATATCAATGAGATAACCCCACTGCAACCACCGGAGAGTTTAGAGTACTCAGTACCAGGTGATTGGTCATAGACACGGGATTGTACCACTTTGTGCATCTAGGGCGCGCCATAGTTCAAGACATTGAACTGGGGCACGGTGGCTGAGTGAGTAGCACTTCTGCCTTGCAGCACTGGGGTCCTGGGTTCGAATCCCACCCAGGTCAACATCTGCAAAGAGTTTGTATGTTCTCTCCGTGTTTGCCTGGGCTTCCTCCGGGTACTCCGGTTTCCTCCCACACTCCAAAACATACCGTTAGGTTGTTTAAATTGTAAGCCCCACGGGGACAGGGACCAATTTGACAGCGCTCTTGTGCAGCGCTGCGTAATCTGTGTGCGCTATATAAATAAAGAATTATTATTATTATTTATTAGTGGTAAAACATACTGTGTGGCAAATGAAATTCTTTACACAGTTGCTCAAAGCTCTTTAGGACATCGATCAACTTCAGCTGTGCAAAAGTATGTATATGCCTTTAACATCCCACACTGACGTCCTGTAATTTAGCTACCTCAGGTAGTCCTGGATTTCCCCACAGGTGCGTGAATCGTGTGTGTGTCCCTCTATTCCCAACATAGCCTTAGCTCTCTGCCAGACCTCAATTAGCAGAGACAACGTAGGAAGCCTGGGCCCCAATTTCAAGAAGGGCCCCCATTACTGTAAGACAGACACTCCCATACTTTTGAATGGAGCATGCTAAACCTGTCACTCCACCCATTAGTGTCAAAGGAACCCCCATTTTCTGGAACACTGGGGGGAGAGGGGGTCTGTTCTAATGATCAGTTGAAGTCCCAGCAATGGAACCCTGACCGATCAGCATGCATGCAAAATTAGTTCAACCCTTTTAAAGCAGATTCATCCATTAAAAGGTGGGACTCTGGGAAGGACAGAGGAAATTAACCCATTTAAAGGCCAAATAGCTCCCTGTCCATATTTCCTGTTAGGAAAAATAAATAAAAGCACACACACAATAGCCATTTCTGTATTTTTTGCCAAAATAAACAGCAATTAAGTTTGTACTGAAATGTACGCTGTTAAATTACAACTTGGCGAACACCAAAAAAAAAAAAAAAAAAAACAGAGCCGTAAGCTACATTGAACAAAACTAAAAATAAATAATTCTGATCACCAGAATAAATGAGAGCAGGGAATAATAATAATAATTTTACCAGGTTTTTGTAGTAAAATTAGGGGCCTCGGCTTATACTTGGGTCGGCTTATACTCGAGTACATAGGGTAATATAACAAATCATTTTTTGTTCTTTTAAGATTTCAATAAGTGCCAAATCTAGCCATAGACAAAAAATAAAAGTTAACATGTCCTTCCTCTCTTCCGATATGCAGCTCTCCATTTGACCTTGGGATACTGTAGACCTCGCTGATTGCTCCACAACGAGGGCAATTTTACGTTCTGAAGGGAAAAAGGGAGGCAACTAGACAATCAAGAATTCTGCAAAAACTCCTCTCTAACATTAGAGATTACATTGGTTGTGTCCTATAAATAATAAATGCTGTTTTCTACTCCACTGAACTCACTCGACCTACATTATATGCAGCAGCTAACCTTGCCAAGGTTACAAAGGAACATATAGCATCGCTGCTTCCCGTTCTTTATATAGACATTTTATACACTTCCTTTTGCATTTCAGCATCAAAGGACAAGTTACATGGCCTTTCCCCTAAAAAACTACAAAAGGCAGCGAGCAGCTTATTTACAGGGAAGTGGTAAAACCTGGAAACCCTTGGCCATCTATGTATGAAGCCCGAGCCTGTAGCAGGTGTTCTAGAATGATGGGCACCGACATAAAATGTGTGAAGAGATAAATTCCACATTACTGCGTTCCCCAAGTCTCTACGGGATAGGAAATGCGTCTGCCTTTCACAGGATTACTTGTAATAAACACACATATCGCTCCCAATCTAATGCACACTACATTACGGTCATATAAGACTGCGCTGCAGAGGACCTTCTCTTCCACCGGGGAGACGTTCATCGTTCCATACATGTGAAGAAGCGCTACGAGCACGTCTAGCATATTTATGGTGTGGCAAACATTAACCCACATATGTTAAGTAACGCACTGACATTTTTATGGGATGGTTTATGTTTGCGCTCACTTTAAGGCCACATGACATCAGACTGTAACAAGTGGCGGTGTCATAAAGGTAATGCCGACCGCTCATCGGGAAGAGACACAATAACACCATAGAGACAAGTAGAAGCTGCTTGTATGCATCACAGTTAACATACGGCAATAAGAGTGACAAGGACCAGGCGGAGAAGAAACATGGATGTGATCCTGCAAGTTATGCAACGTAAAGGAGTTTTTGTCTCTTTAAAGTACCTACAATATAGCTGCTTTGTTATGCACTAAAGTAAGCAGCTCCTAGTGCTTGATCAAATGCCGCAGTGTTAGAGTGACAGCGTTACCGGAAACCTCTGTTATCGCTATCTAACACTGCGGCAGGGTATAGTGTAATCATCAGACTGCTCGCAAAGCTGTCCGATGTATTCATGAGGGGGCGGTCCGAGGCACTGCCTCTACCCCGGACCGCCCCGCTCGCTCCATAGGCCAGCATTGACTGCCGCGCGCTAGGCGGCAGTCACCGCCCCTAGTCACGCCCCAATCCCGCCCCCCTCATGAATACGCCGGACAGCTTTGCGAGCTGTCCGACAATTACACTATACCCCGCCGCAGTGTTAGATAGCGTTACCGGGTGTTTCCGGTAACGCTATCACTCTAACACTGCGGCGTTTGTTCAAGCACTAGGAGCTGCTTACTTTAGTAACATCTCCTAGTGCCGATAAATGGGGGTGACAGGTCCACTTTAATCTCCTATTTTTCAAGTTTCTTAAAGTGCAACAAACATTTGACATGATTGATATAAATCAATAACGTCGATTATAATAGTAATTGTAATATAGTTTATTGTAATGTACTTTGTTAAAGAAATCAGTTCCCCTGTACTTCTTACTCAGTCTTTCTTCCTTATTTAAGCAGTTTGTGTAAATCAACTTTCTGTCCTGTATCCACTGACAGCTGAAAAATAAAGGAACCCGATTAAGTGTCGAATCAATTAACTCTCTAAAAAAGTGTCCCTGGATAGTCCAATCTACTCAGAGATTAAACTTAAAAAGGGAAATGTGCACTAAGTATGGATAGGGTTAATCATCAGCCTCCTTGCCTGTCTGAAGCGGATGGATCTCTTAATGCTGCCAGATACACTGCTCACTGCAGGAGAAAGAAGGCACAAGAAGCGGCTTTAGACAATGCAGTATATTAGTTTATCATTATCACCTGCTCTATCCATTTTGACAGTCGGAGATCAAATACGTCAATGATGTTATCTTTTCATATGAACACATGACAGATCACACAACAATTCTTACTGGATTTCCTTTCAACAGAGTCACCCTGATTCAATTTAGCAAAACATCATTTGCTGACCAGGCATTCCCTCACCTCAAAGTCTCCTGGAAAACCAACTGAAGGAACAAAATACTAAATGCAAGTCAGGCTGGATGTTGTAAGTAACAATGACAAGTCTACTGACCCAAACCTAAAAATATTAATACTTTAAAGAGGTGCACCTTCATATATTTATTAATTTTGACTTCCATTTTAATGTTATATTTTGAAGAAACTTAAAAGTTAGCAAAGACATTATACTAAATCAAATGGAAAAAAAAGATGGTTTTCCTTTTGTCATGTTTCTTTCATTCCTATCTCCAAAATAGAAATGAGATGAAATGACAAAAATATGATCTCAGGCTGATGACTTTCTGAACATGCCATATTTTCTTGTATCTACATGTCCTGCTGAAGAGCTCACTTCTAATGAGTTCCTGTTATTGTAACGGATGTTGCCTTTATGAGTCCATGTTTTAAAGATGTTGGCACACGACTTTATGACCCATGGCATTTCCCTTCTTATATTTCACTTAAAGTAAAAAAAAAAAAAAAAAGTATATAACAACAATAATAATAAATAATAATAATAACATAGAATAATGTTGTCTACTGCAGCATACAAAGCATATAAAGAGCTAGCATCTGGCTAAACATCATAGGATACAACCTGCTATTATATTATTTTCTTAAAAAAAGGTAGGGCAAGATGGTATGATTTTCCATTAACTCTACTAGAAAAATATAGAATAATATATCACGGTTTGATAAAAAGCAGGTAATGAAGGGGTTAACTTATTCTAGTTGTGGCTTCAGCAAGACTACAGCCATTTTACAGCCATCAGAAACACAGTTTCCATCGCCATGAAGCAATACAGAGAAACTGATCAATTCAATAAACTTTATTAAAAAACATAATAGGGTATCAGGATGGAGATCAAAGGGAATCTATCACCACATTTTCACATATACAGCCAGTGATAGATTCATATAGACTATTAACTGACATCATTCTTTTTGCTAAAATTAGTTTTTCCAACATCCACATAAATCACCTTTTATCTTATATGATCTGGCATCACAGGGGGTGTGTCCTGCTTGGCCAGCCCCTCCCATATACTACACCTCATGCCTTACTATTTAACTGTTCATAAAATGTGACCAGAGTGACATCTCAGGTCCTTTAGCCTCTTACCAATAGCAAACTGTACCCCATGTATGTATCTGACCACATGAAGTCACAGAAGCCTCCATGGATATGGACTACTCCCCCCTCATCCTTCATGGAGGCTGCTTTGATTTCATGTAATCACATGATGTACAGTTTGATATTCTTAGAAGGCTAAAGGACATGCAGTGATGTCACTCTCGTCACATGGCATGAATGGAACACAAGGCACTGTGTAAAACACAATATTTCCTATAAGTAAACAGAGCTTTACATGTCTGTAGCAGAATATTAGCAGAAAGTCCCCAAGTACAAGGAGGCAGAGCAGTGATTTGAAGAGACACAGAGCTGTCAGTCAGAATAACGGGGAGTGGGTCACTGCCAGTCTAGGAGAGGAGAAGATTCAGAGCCAGCAGACATGAGTCAGAAAAGCTAATTTGCATATTAGAAAAATGTCTGTAATGGCTGTGCCCCACTGGCAGCTAATTTTAGGTGATATGGGGAGGACTTGTAGCCCTTTATCGGCAGGCATAAAATTCTGGTGACAGGTAAAAAATAAAAAATGTAACAAATAATAGTAATTTGTAAAAAAATAAATAAAATAAAATCACAAAACTTAGAAAAATTTGTAACCATACTGATCCAATTCATCTCTGGAAAAAATAAAGGTTAAAACGGATCTTCATAAAAAATAATTTCTCATTTTAATGATTGGTTTTATATAAGATTTTAATCAGTACGTTTGGGAGAACCACAAATTGAACCAAAAATTGATAGATAAAAAAAAATTATTTTAAAATTTGTGTATAGGGCAATGATGCCTTTAGAGGATCACTGGGGAATAAAAAAAAAAAAAAATTACCATCACAGACAAACTTCCCACTCATACAATAATCTCTGCACGGGTCACAAGGCATTCCCAAAAACGCCAAAGTCAACTCAAAAGTAAATTTTTGGAAGCTGAGAACCAGCTACCGTATTATATTAGAAGCTCTGAAAACATAGTTCCCCTTAAAACCAAACAAACAAATCAAAATACAATCTAAGGCTACAGTCACATGAACGCATGCCCGCTGGACTATGTTCACTGTGATGGAGAGGAGGAGTGGTGACCCCCCTCTTCATTGTGATGCATTGCGCTGACATTTTAAAATGTTTTCACTATAAAAAGTAACCAGTCACAAATTGTTGCATTGACATCCCCATAAATCAACTTTATTTTATATTACCTGGCAACAGAAGGGGAATGTCCTTATCTGGCCATTCCCATCTAATCCACCCCATTTCTAGTCTCAGCATGTCATGTGACCAGGGTTATGTCATCTAAGGTCCTTTACCCAGTTACATTTGCAATGTCTTATCCGTGTATGTATCTGATCACATGAAATCACAACTTGCCTCCATAGAAGCATGATGTGATTTCATTTGATCAAATACCTACATGTAGCAAGTGTAACAAAGCCATGACCCTGGTTACATGACATGAAGTGACCAATGATGTGCGCTCTCTCAATGTTCCACACAGCAGCATGTCCTAGCAGTGAGACCTGTAAAACAGGACTTGGGTGGTAGGGCAGTACAGTGAACACTGCATATACTGGACCCCATTACAAACATTGCATTCATATCAGGTGATTTGCATATAAGTTTACAAACTGATTTTTTTTTAACATTGCAGCCATGGAAAGGAACCATTTAGGGATAAAGGCCATGATTTTTAAGCATAGTTTTATTTACTTTTGGTGGATTTAAGTAAATGACAGATTCTCTACCACTAATCACAAATGATCAGAATTTAAAGTCATTAAAAGACAGAAGGTTAAAAAAAATCTCCTAAAAATGTTCAAGTTAATTTAACTTCTTGTACAAACTCATGTTTGTAGAGATGTTTATCTAGGTACATGAGGGGGATGTGTTTTCAGCAAGCCGTCCTCCCAAGTCATTAATAGCTCAAGAAAAACAAAATCTTTTCACAAAATGCAGACCAAAAAAACGGTAACACATCTCCGTCATGAAGCTAAACTTAAACACAGGAAGCCATAATGACTGTCCTTCAAAGCAATAAGCCGAGCATGACTTACAAGGGACTTCTGTGAAATTCAGGATATTTTCCTCAATGCCTCTTTTCAGTATCCAACATCAAAGGCTTATAATAAAGGTAATACTTGAATTGAACTTCCTGTTTTCGCTTGGATGACTAATATATTGGGACATTTTTTTCTATTGTCACCCAAATTTTGTGGGAAAAATAGGAAAGTATATGTATGTTGGTGTTAAATGGGTATTCCCATTTCGCCTTTTTTTTTTATTTTTTTAAAAGACTGAGTGATATACTGTATATATTGGATTCTAGCATAAATCACTATGATTCAGCAAGCGTCTGAAACGCGTTGGATCTCATGATGTATTTGCCCGTTTTTAATGTGACCCGAATAAAGTACCAATTTTACTTCAATATCGTCTGAATATGGGTGGATTCGAGCTGGAGAAAAAAAAAAAAAAAACTTGCACCATAAATTACTATGACCATGGAGTGTGACCAATGATCGGTCACAGAGAAGAAAGGACAAGAGCAGTTACCTTTACCTATTCTGATCCCACTTTGTCTATACAGAATGGCAAATGTAATGCGACAATAAAGAGAGGACTATCCCAAAAAAAATTGAACAGGAAATACCACCTATTATGATGCTCATTTGCTAATGTAAAAATTATCAGGGTTGTAAAATTAAAGGGAAAAAAAAAATCTGATAAAAACTTTTCCGCACCTGCTCCGGTGCTCTGGGTACGCCCACCCGTCTCCTGTCCCAGCTCTGTATCAGGCACTGGGAACAGCAGTGGGACAGGGGAGGCGTGTGCATGCCACGCCATCCAGAAGGCTTCTGTGTCCCTATAAACAAAACGGGAACGGCTCTGACTGATCCAACGCGGAACAACAGAGCAGTTGAAAAACTTTTTTTTTTTTTTTTAAAGCCCTTCCTAGCCCGGCTGCTAAATTTTTATTTTTATGTGTGATACTGGTGATAAACCTCAGAGGTTTCGTACCACCAGCATGACGACACTGCTGAGGAGTCTTATTGTGGGGATGTACCAAGCCGCACTGAAGGTAAAAGGAGGGTTTTTTGTAGTTGTACATCTGCAGGAGTCACATTGCGTTACATAATGTTAAAAGCCGCTAATAGAAACCAGCAGAATAAATAAACTCCAAAAGTTACAACGAAAAGAGCAAAGATTGGGAGTACAGGGATGCAGCTGTGTGGTCTCTACATTGAATTCTTTAATCAGAATTTTCATCTAAACCCCAAACCATTTTACATATTTTCTACAATTCCATTCCAAAAATAACAAAAAAATCTAATCCTGCATAATGATCTTCAGTAGATATCATTTTTTTTACAATCGCTAAAAGCCTAGCATTGCCTTCATAAATATAGCCTTAACATTATATACATTATTTGAACAAGAAAAAAAAATTAATTTCATTGTTATTGATTTTACATGTCCCAATCCATTTATGCATCCAGCATGTAAAGTGTAGTAAAAATGATAAAATACCTCAGAATGAAATAGATGGACATGGGTGGATAATCAGGGAGGTGAAGAGCCTGCACCTGAGGTAAATGCAAAACATTTTCTAGGAAAATTTTGGTATGGAGCCCAGTTCCCACTGAAAAGCAGATGAGCGGTGGATTGCAAAATCAGAAAATGCAGTCAATTTTCATGTTAGCGAAATACACAGGGCTGTGGAGCCGGTGACCATTTTGATGGAGTCGGACGTGGAGATGGACGTGGATGCACCTTTTGCTCGTGCTCAGTAGTAAAGCTCCTTCCCTACAGATCACAATAGACAGGCACTGGCAATGCTTGCACTCATGTAGCACTGCGAGAGTGACCAGAAAGTCAGGATTAAGGGAAATACTTAGCATATCTCAAGGTTAAGTAAACTGTGCATAAATCAATAGTCCAGGGTATATTCTCTGAATGCTGCTTCACACTTTAGTATGCATTTCTCAGAGCTCATGTTTTTTGTATGTTATTATTTGGGATGATTGTGACTGCACATGCTCCGTAGTGAAGCTCCTCCCCTACCGAATGTCTGCACTAGAACTGGTTGAGAGATCAGGAAAACTGGATTAAAAAGGGATTTTCCCACCAAGCAAGTTGGGCGCTATCCACAGGATATAGCCTAAGTTGCTGACCCCCCACAGATCACAAGAACGAGGGATCCAATGGGGTGCGAGGTACCTCCGTAAGACCCCTTGTCGCTCCCAGAGAGTAATAGAGCAAACGTCTGTGCATGACCGTTCTACTCCATTCATCTCTATGGAGCCAACGGAGATTGCCAAGCGCGGTGCAGCATTATAATGTAACAAAACTTTGTGAGCAGAAATGAGAGGCCCCAAACTTTCTGTTCCAACATGCCCCATGTGACCCGGACATATTTCTGGACTGGTTGACGAACAGCCAACCCTGCAAATTAACGCCACTAGCCATGGCTGTGATAGGCCAAAGGGACACCCCCGGCCAACATGGCTGGTTGCTAGGCAGCCAATTTGGATTTTACTTGAATAGCGAGCTGTTCTGAGAGGAAAGCCCGATAGAGAAAGTCAGTGTGTCTGCTCACACGCCAATGGCCGCACTCATGAATGTACCACTCATTAAAGAGCAATCAAAGCTGTGTATTCTAACGAGTCATGCACCTGTGTGACATCATATGACCAGGGACAAATAGCTTTCTATTACACAAACAATACCCATTCCTTGCTCAATGTGGACAACCCCTTTTAGCTACTAGCCCCAGCACATTGCCAGCTAATAGCTGACACATTTTGCTTAAGGAGAGGTTTTTAGGCAGTGGCATTAGCATTGTAGTGGTCCTAGAGACAAATAAAATCCTGTGATGAGCACCAACATGTCACAACGTGCACACACACTATGTGATAGAGGAATGTGAAACAAAGAATTCTTTGTAATGACTTCTCCGCAGACAGAAATGCAGGCCGCTCACTGCCAGCATTAAACAACTCATTTTTGTTTGCCCTGATCTCTCAGATTTCTCTGCTGCCTGTATGAGAATGTCTCTTCTAGAACACAGGGCCGATTGTCAAGCATTTAAGAGTATTGTACGCCGAGGTCACTAACTCCATATTCCTCATCTCTTCTTTTAAAAGCATTTCCCTAGACACAATCCGCGCTTCCGGTTCACTGCACAAAGTGCTCCTTCAGCAAACGCTTTCTGTGGGATTTCTCAGCCAAGCAATGCTGTTCAGAAACCATCTCATCAAGTGTCCAGACCAAGAATCATAACCCGAATTTAAGAGCTGACCCCATATTTACAATCATGGAAACCATTAAAATACTGATCGGATGTAAGGATAAAACTTTCTAGCATTTAAGTGACCAAAAATGTCAAAAAATAAAAAGAAACAATGCTGCACTTTCCATTATAACTGCAAAAGCTTTTTTTTCATATCTTTAGGAAATGTAAATTTTCTTGTAATTTTAAATAGTAGTTTCTTCTATTAAAAAAACAAACACTTCAAGCACAAAAAAAAAAAAATATATATATAAAAAGTTAAATGATAGCTTTTATAGAAATATAAAAATCCTGTCCAAAGTGATATTTTGGTTGCCACTTTAATTCTTTAGTTACGCATACGGTGCCAATCTTAAAGGCAGGCGTTATAATCCAGCAAATCATATGTTTTTCTCTTGGGTAAAACAATCGAAGGCCAATCATTAGGAAAATACATCAATATCTGACTAGTTGGGACCAGACTATTGGCAGCCTTTATGATGAATTTAGTAACCCCAGCGCCATACTTTTAGAAGTGGCTGTGGCCGGTATTACAGCTCCCAACCGAATAAATGGGCCGGAGCTAGGATACCAAACGCAACCCTACAAAGTACAACATGTGGAACACACATCTCTCTCTGTGCCATCATGATCACGTCAGTGTGTTTAGAGGTGAGAGATGCCAAAAATAAAAGAAAATCTGATGTGTACGACCCACCCCAGGCATAGGTCAACTTTTGTGGTACCACTGAATAACCAACTCAGAACATAAATCTTTTAGTTTACACTATATTAGCCCATGGCCAGACCCTCATGGTCATCCTACTGAAACCCAATAAAGATGGCGGAGGATGAGAGCCAAAAGAAACCCAAACAAAACAAAAAAAAAAAAAAAAAGAATGGAATCCTTCAAAATCTGTTATCGGGAAAGGTTATGAAGGCTCTAAAATAGAAGATACAGTACTTGATTCTCCCGTTTAGGTCACCACATAATCCTTCTGCATTTCGGCACAGCTTTGATGAGTAAAATAGTGACTGGCTGTGATTTTGGCATCTGTATACCTGAACAAGCAACATACAGAAAGAAGTGGTGACTTGTGGGAGCTACATGGAAGCGATTTATGACTCGAGTTAATGCAAAGCGTCCTGATGAGATCACGAGTATAAAGCAGTGCGATGGTCATTACTTTACAGTAGGTATCATTTCCTTAGAGAACACTTGTCGCTCCAGTTGAGGAATTTTATTACCCAGTGGTTACAAGGTGGTGTTTATCAGGAATAAAAACTAACAATTACAATAAGCTGCATTAAAAGGTAACCTGCCTCTAGTTTTACTATGAGGTAAAGAGGGATGTTAAAAACATGACACACAGTTCTCCAAGTCATCTTGGTGGTGAAGCATTGCTTGCTGGTTAACAGGACTAATTTGTTTTCACTGACACTTCTCAGCATGACTAGTGTTGGCTCTAGAGAGTAGCTAACCTTAGGGCGCATGCACAAAAATCCCTTTTTTACAAATTATGCGAATGTATCTTAGGGGGCTCCAGGCTCTATTAACAGTTACGAAGCCACTAGTTTGCATAATTTTTAATGCTCTTTTTGTCAAAACTAAGGAATAAGAAGCAAAAAGAACAGCAAATCCTGCCAGAGGAGTCACACACCAGCATGAAGTGTGCTTGGTTTACAATCTTTGATCCTGGTGGTAGACTTATTTTAACAAAATTGCATAAATTAATAGTGCAGTAGTATAGTAACATACTTTATCAAAGAAATCTGTTTCCGTGTCCTTCTTTCCCCTCTGCCTTTCTACATAATAAAGTAGTTTTTTAAAATCCGCTTTCTGTCTGGTATCCACTGACAGCTGAGAGAGAAAAGGAATCTGGTAAAGTGTCCAATGACTTTATACTATCCAGGTACTGTCTGTAAAAAGATTTATCTGCTCAGAGACCAGCATCAAGGGAAATAAGTATGGAAAGAGTTAATCATTAGCCTCCTTATCTGTCTGAAGTGGACCAACCTCAGAAGGCTTTCAGATACACTGCTCACTGCCGGAGAAAGCGCAGAGAAAGAACAAGGAGGCAGCTTTGCTTAATGAAGTATATTACAAAGTTTACGATTATCATCTGCTGTACTCATTTCAGAAAAAAAATTAAAAGATCAGTGCTAATTCTAGCAGACCCCTTAACGATAACTAATCATAAACAAGCTGGGTACAAAAAGTATCAAACGTAATTAATAAAAATTCTATATAAATGATCAGTATTCCCATGTTAGATTTGCAGAATTCTTCTGCTGAATAACAGGCTGCACAGCGAGCGGCACTAAGAGACGAAGCTTTCATTGATAAATATTTGGACTGAACTTCAAAGTCTACCAAACGCCACCAGTCTGTTTCATAGCTCTCAGCAGGAGAAAGAAAACCAGGTCATATATCCTCTGGAGGCTCTGGCTAGGAGGCAGCTGCTACGAGATGAAAATGTGTAAAGCCCAGGGCTAGGGATAGAAAATAGTTGCTTCCAAGTCCTTCTCCCTCAGCTTCTGACATGTAAGAAAATATTAACTGTATACCCAGATGACACATACACTTTGGCGACTTACTTATTTCCTTTCAAAGTGGGGAAACAAAGGCCGAGCCTTGTGTATTTTGTACATTTAACTGCAGAGATGTCAACAGCTTCATCTGAAAGGCGCCCATGGAGCAGAGAGCAATTTTCTGGTGCCGACATCTTCTGCAAGGATTTCAATGTCGGGGAAAACAACCAAAGCAAGGATGTAAGTCTGGGGACAGTCTGCAGCTGGTCCCCGCAGTAGTATTAACAATACTTCATTATTAAAATCAGTGATCATCCGATTTTTCCATAAGTGACTCATGAATGCTTTTTATAAAACTTACAGGACTATGAAGCTTTACTGCAATACACACCGATATTTGCAGTCCTAATGGAGAGGTCCAAAGAACAACCTTTATTTTTAAGGGCTATCATCATACCTCCCTAGACTATTCCCACACCACCAACCCACTGCACAATCCCCGAGTCCATGATGATCTCAGGAAACACCCACAGTGGTGAAATGTGTTGACCAGGGATAGGCTGCGATGTATTTCCTGTCTGTCGAAAAACTACAAAAACTCAAAAACTGAACAGCAGGGAAACAGTGTCGGTGGTAATCATCTTATATTTGTTCTCCTTCCTCCGTAAATCAACTTTCAATATTATGGCAATGTGCCCAAAGGGCTCTGGGGAGTATTACCATAGCCCCTCCATGCTGTACATGCAAAGGCTGTTAAAACTGTGGAGGAACAACCACCACCACCCTCATCCCCCCCCCATCTCACCACCTGGTGAGATTACAGCAGGCGGAAGGGGCAAGTGTCGAGGTAACAGGGGGGTGATTGAGACGTGCACAATGTAACAGCCTGTAAAAATGGAGGCGCTTCGGTAACACCCCAGAGCCCTTCTGGCTAATTAGTAGAATTTTAAAAATTGATTTTAGAAAGAAGGAGTCCATGGATAACAAATATATGAGTAAGTGTCCCTGCTGTATCATGATGGATTTTTATGGTTGTCTTTAAAGACACATTTGGGAAGTGCCAGGAGACTCTTCCTCTCTTGAACTTTCCAAACCATCTGCAAGGCGATGTGTCCAGCACCTTCTTTGTGAGTAAACTTAATGCATATGGCATACAACCAATCTTTAGAAAAATAAATGATTTATACTGCAAATTTAGGACATTTTCCTTCCAAACTTAAATTCTGGCCTTCAACCGATTTCAACTCTGATATAAAGTTTTTTCTTTTGAAAGCTATCTATTGTTACTGGCAGAAAAATCAGCTTCCTTCCAAAGCAGATGATATGACTGCACATTTATATTTTACTTTCCTCAGGAATTCACACGCCCCCTGTTCGCATCCTGTTATTCACAGACGGCTTCATCTTAGCTCCAGCTACAGTTATAGCAATAAATAGGGGCAGTCATCCAAACCAGGCTCTCTTACCGACAAATTAAACATTTTACCCTTACATAACATGGCAGATTAAAGGAATATCATTTATACAAGAGTTTAGTGTTGTACAATGAATAAAACTCATCTTGGATTGTTTGGAGGTCCAATAGCTGGGACCCCAAGCTCCCATGAGAAGGTGGGTCCTGTAATTGTGGCGTCATCTCTACAGAACTAATGTAGCCTGTAGATTTTGCTTATCAATCATTTAGACATAGGGACACAATCTAAAGACACAATCTAAATTGTTGCATATTCCAGTAGTGGGATATGGGAATAGGAAAAAAACTTTGGTTTGTTGTGCATTTCCGGTGGCTGCATGAGTATTCATTATTCACAGTCTTTGCAGACACTGGATTAGTAGGGATTGTTGTGAGATTTCAGGTCTTAAACCTGAAATTTTGTAAGTGTAGGTCTGAGCTACTGATTTCAGCCAAACCCAGAATTGAAAAAGTGAAATATAAAGAAAGTACCGTATATATTGGAGTATAAGCCTAGGGTGGGAAATACATTGGTCACGGCCCCTTCATATATAGCCAGCGCCGGCCCCCTTCATATATAGCCAGCGCCGGCCCCCTACCCTGCCTAAAAGAAAAAACGAAACACTTTGCAGTCACCTCTCCAACGCCTCCCCCCCAAGAGGTCCTCGTCCCATTGCAGATACCATGAGGCCAGCTGATGTCAGGGTGTGTGCGACGGGACAGCATGGGGACCCAAAGACAGAGCTGAAGATAGAAGAGGATTTTTTATAGACTCGAGTATAAACCAAGTTAGGGGTTTTCAGCACATTTTTTGTCCTGAAAAACTCTGCGTATACTATGGTATATACGATAGTAAAGCTAGACCTACACCTAAGTGCATTGCAACTTCCACGAAAGAAAATTTCTAACCAAGATAGATGCATGCAGTTGCTAACAAGGCTTTATACTGGTTGCTGATAAAGGATGAAGAAGCCAAATTGCAGGGGGCGGTTGAGACAGATCATTTTTGTTGCCGTTGTAGGAATGCATATTTGGAATCTGGGTATCCTTAAAGATAAATCCTTGTAACTAAATCCTTGACAAAATTGCACAAATCGATGGAGCAGATGACAAAAAATAAACTTTGCAATATGCTTTACTAAAGAAATATTTTCCTGTGCACTTTTCCCCCTCTTTCCTCCTTAATTAAAGGAGTTGGCCACTTTAACTCCCATTTTTGTAATGTGTGTGTGTAAGTAGATAGAGCTATTAAAAGTTCGGATCCGCTTTCTTGATTTGTAAATCAAAGCCTCCCATCTTTTACCTCATCAGCCAGAAATTACTAACCATAAAACGGCCACAGATGAGGAGGGTCATGTGATCTCCAACTGTCCATAAACAATCGTCCTTCCAGGACCTTGATCTCATATTCATACATACTATCACAAGGTATTGGCAGGGTGATTGTTCATGGACACAAGGTATGGAAAGAGCTCATCATTAACCTCCTTATCTATCTGAAATGGGCTGCGCTCTGAATGTTTTCGGATACACTGCTCACTACAGGAGAAAGAGCAGAAAAAAAAGGCAAAGAGAAGCTGCTTTACTTAATAGTAAACATTGTAATAAACGTCATTATCACATACTCTATTCACTCTTGCAATATTAAAAAAAAATGCTTCAAAAAGTGTTTAGTTACATTTTAAGTCGTGCTCAAATTAGTCACAAATGTGAATAGTCACAATTTGCCATCTATGACGTTTATTTTATCATCATTTTGATTTACAGCACATACAATCTCCCATTGTCTAGTAAAAGAAACCAAGAATTGGCCTAAAGCACTGCAAGAAAAAGCACCAGATCCCATGAACAAGAACATATCTTATGCTTACAATTAAATACATGTGATGTACGATAATGACTTCCAGTTCCTCCAAGGACACTGCCTATTACATACAGTATATTTTCCTTCCTCCTCGCATACCTTACCTCAAGCCGAATTAAATGCAAAACTATACTACAGAACATCCCAATGCATCAGAAATGTACCCAAATAATGTCAGACTGTCTTCTTCAAAAAGACTAAATGGTATAATACAAATCTTATAAAGCTTAAAACGAAAAAAAAAAAAATATCAATATTCGTACTTAAAGGAAGTTTCCTATCTGGACAATGTCTTTCAGAGCCCCAGTACCACTGACAGACATCACAGAGCGGAGGAAGAGTGGCTCCTGCTTGGACAGACAATATGGGGGAGATTTATCAGAAGTGTGTGAGGTAAAACCGTTCTAGTTTCCCATGGAAACCAGTCAGAGCTCGGCTTTACAGAATACAACAGCTGTGGGAAAATAAAAGCCGAGCTCTGATTGGTTTCCATGGGCAACTAGAACAGTTCTGCTCTCAGACACTTCTGATAAATCTCCCCCATATTGTCTGTCCAAGCAGTCCCTCTGATGTCCGTCAGTGGTACTGGGGCTCTGAAAGACATTGTCCAGATTGTATTCATACTTAAAGGAAGTTTCCCATCTGGACAATGTCTTTCAGAGCCCCAGTACCACTGTCCGACATCACAGAGGGGAGGAAGAGTCTTCGTGGCTCCTGCTTGGACAGACAATATTGGGGAGATTTATCAGAAGCGTCCGAGCAGAAATGTTCGAGTTGCCCATGGAAACCAATCAGAGCTCAGCTTTTATTTTCCCACAGCGGTTTCGTTTTATAAAGCCGAGCTCTGACTGGTTTCCATGAGCAACTAGAACAGTTTTACCTCTGATAATTTTTCCAGTATACATGTAACCTATACCAAGCCACCAACTTGTAAAAGTTCTGTGTAAAATCATGTGTAACGCTTGGCTCAAACAGGCCTCTCCAGCAGGCAACAACCGATTGAACCATGGATTTTAGGCTGCCTCCACATGAATGTTTGTAGCATTTGGAAATAAGTCTACTTGCTGGCCCAATCCCATGGACTGCACATGTTGCACAGGACGAGATAAATATGATGCCAGGACTCCAGCAATGGCGTGGTAACCCTTTATACCAGTGATGGCGAACCTTTTAGACACGGAGTGCCCAGACTACAACCAAAACCCACTTACTTATCCCAAAGTGTCAACATTTAAGTACAATTTAAGCAGTAACTTCTTGCTCCCTTCTCTGTTATAGCTTTCAATCTTATCAGTATCCTTAGAACACCAATGCAGTAGAAAGAAAGGGTGACAAATTCAGGTTCTCCTGAATAGGAAGAATTTCCAGGCCTGGAGCTGAAGCTACAATGATAATCCAGATCTGCCCACACCTTCCCATTCCTCCTGTAGTCTCAGGCAGCACTGTCGCTTTAAGATAGCACTGAGTGCAGAAAGTCCTGGGCTGTCTGGGAATCCATGAAGATCCCTTGTGTCCTCTTTGGTGATGGGCTGGGTGCCCACAGACAGGGCTCCGAGTGCCACCTCTGGCACCCGTGCCATAGGTTCGCCACCACTGCTTTATACACTGCCAATCCGAGTCCTTGAATCATACTTCTGTATAATGTAAGGAATCCCATCTTGTACTAGGTCTGCATTCTATGAAATCGGGCCAAAATACCTACCCGTTTACATGGGCTGCAAGCATTTACATGAAGGAAACCATACTCCATGAAGTGACCACCATAAGAAAGCAGCACTGAAGAAGTCCAAATAATCACACTTTCCTCAAATGAAGACTTCGTATACATATTACACAGATAAAACAAGCACTTGCCCTACAATTTAGAATTTATGATACCAAAGTCCACCACACAAGCTACTAATAATAAAATTCCAATCAATACAGAAGCAGCACATCCATATCTTACCTTCAAAAAAGCCCTTGGCCCTGAGATAACTAACACTGAGGCGCAGCACTGACAGCTTGTCCAGCTTCGATATGATTTCCTGTGGGAAGGGCAATAGGCTGGCTAAACGGTCCAGTTCAGTGTTCAGTCGGTCCCGATGCCTCTTAGATGGGTTGGACTTAACCCCATCTGGTTGTGTCGGTTTCACCCTGTACAAAAATGGAAAAAAAGAAGTTTGAGACCAAACATTTGGAAGACAGAAAACACAGAAATCAGAGATACTAAAGCAATGCATCAAAAAGAGTTTATTTGTAAACATGAAAATAATAAGATCGTAAATGGGGGCCATATTATGTCATCTCAATAATTACATAGACAAGACAACCCCTCCCAAGTACCAGGTACTAACCCCATTATGATTATGGAACTAGATCTAATAATTGTGCGAGCTGGATTGTTTTTAATATATTTGGTGAGATCGAGCCATGGTCCTATTCAAAGGGGATGACCCCAATAAATATAGTGGGTATGGAGAGTATTCAGACCCCTTAACATTTTTTCACTCTTTCTACATTAATGAGAAAAATAAACACAACACCTCTGCACCCCATCTTGACAGAAAAAAAAAACAAAAAAGTAAAAATATATATATATGCGGTCCCCTACTTAAGAACACCCGACTTACAGACGACCCCTGGATGTTAGTAATTTACTGTACCTTACCCCTATACTGCAATAAACAGCTATAACAGTTATCACTGGTGTCTGTAATGAAGCTTTATTGTTAATCCTGATTCTTACGACAACACAACATTTTTAAAATCCAATTGTCCAAAAAAAATTTTGTCTGGGGTTACAATGAAAAAAAATATACAGTTCAGACTTGCATACAAATTCTTAAATTGAAATTGGACTCTGTGACAATTGGATTTTAAAAATGTTGGGTTGTCATAAGAATCAGGATTAACAATAAAAATAATTGATAAAGAAAATGTATGAAAACATTATAAAACCTATATAAATTTGGTATCCTCGTAATCGTACCGACCCAAAGAATAAAGTAGATATGTCATTTGGGGCATACAGTGAAATCTGTAAAATCAAAGCCCACTAGAATACGGCACAAATGCACGTTTTTACCAATTTCACTGCATTTGGAATTTTTTTCCCCGTTTCCCAGTACACGGCATGGAATATTAAATACCACCATTTTGATGTGTAATTTGTTACGCAGAAAATAAGCCATCACACAGCTCTGTACATGGAAAAATAAAAATAGTTAAAGATTTTTGAAGGTGGGGAGTGAAAAATGAAAACGCTAAAATGAAAAAGAGCTGCGGCGTTAAGGGGTTAAGACTTTGTTGTCACCTGGTTGGGGAATATGTGCAAGGGAGCTTTAAATAATACCGGATCTTGTTCATAGTGTATTAGTTGTTCCTGAATTATATTATATTAGTTAGTAAATATAGATTGGGTATTTTTAACTAAATTAAGGTGTAATCTATGACCATTTTTTCGGATGAAATAACATTCACCAAGCCATCTAAGCCACTCTTATAAGTCTAATGTACAAAATTATCTCCCCCCCCAATGAGCCCCTTTAGTATTTTGGACATTGTAGAACAATACTACATTTTATGATCTGTAGAACTGAAAAGGACAAATCCTGAACTCCGTGTAGCCTATCTGTCATGGGACAGGCTGCAGCGCTCCACTCACACGCTTGGGAGCCATGACACAGCAATATAGTGTTTGAACAAAGATTAGTTATTCATGTTCTCATTGAAGTTTGCAAAAAAAAAAAAAAAAGTCCTCTAAGGGAATGCAACTAAAATGGAGGAAATTCCAGCAGGAACACCACTTTCCAGATCTTAAAACGGAAGAAATTCAATTCATTTTTTTTACAGTCTAAAAAAATTCTGTAAATTGGAGGAAAAAGAAAAAACCTCATTCACAAACCCATAAACAGCAGCAGCCCTAAAACATTATAAGGGATCTATAAGCAAGCTAATCCCCAAACACCCCCTCTCAGGATTTTAACAGCCATTATAGCAGAGTTTAGAAGGAAACCTGTCATTCAAGTTAACCCACCCACAATAAATACTTCACAAAAACTATTAAAAAGCTTTGCCCTTATCCTTAAATGGTTCCTCTCCACGTCTAAAATGTTAACTACTTAGTGCCCCTTGCCGTACTATTACTGCAGGAATCGATCTGACTTAGCGCTCCATGCAATAATAGTACGTCAAGGAGCCGATGCCGCTTCAGCTCATCACCGGAGCTAATCCGTCATCGGGAAACACGGGATGTCAGCTGCATCTTACAAGCAACCGCCATCTTCTGATGCCAATTTTAATTCTTTTGTCATTTTTGGTGAAATTATACGGAAAGGGGGGGGGCGATTTGAACTTTTAGGTTTTTTATAATTTTTTTTAAACTTTTTCTTTTTTACTATTTCGAGATTACATTAACCCTAGACGGTCTGATCGTTGCTACCATATACTGCAATACTACTGTATTGCAGTATATGGCATTCTTGCATAATAGTCATTACAATGAGTCAGTAGCTCATTGTAAATAATCTGCAGAAACCAGGCAGCCTCAGGTCTGCGATGACATTCGGAACCAAGGTGGTGGCGCCCAAGCGACCCCATTTTTTAAATGCCGGCGGCATCAGCAGGGCAGTACGCAGCAAACCCAACCACTGTATGAAGAGGGCTCAACACGTGAGCCCTCTTCATAAACCCCCTGTGGAGCAGGAAGTAGTTAAGACCCTAGGACTGTCCATAGTAAAAGGCCTTTAAGGTCCTGTCCCTTCTATACAAGCCCAAGGCCTCATGCAAACAAATCTGTGTATTTTTCAGGCTGCAACGAGCCAGGAGCCATTGCTTATGCCTGACATTGACAGATAAGTGGAGCACGCCTCTGCCCTCCACCAATGTCAGTAGGAAGTGACCACCTCCGCAACAAACAAGAAGAGTGGGACCAGTCATTTCTTTTGGGGTGCAGGCAGTCAACGAGTCACTCGTTACCATCAGATTTGGATTGATCTACGTATTACCTTTTGGGTAGTATAATAAGCATTCACCCAAGTGTAGATTATGGACAAGATATACATGGAATATAACTGGAAGATACTTAGCAACTGCTCCAGCACAGCAAGAGCCGGCCCCTTGACAACTAGAAAATGCATATTCCCTCAGGACAAGCCATATAGCAACAAGAAATCCACAAGAGTACAGCAAAATAATACAGGCAGCATAAGGAAGCACAGTATACAGGAACAAAATTATACCCCTCCATTCCTGACAAGTTATTACACTACACCAAGAAGAACGGAGGGTGTAACAAATTACAAACTTGTTACATTTCTCACCAATTTTACAACAAAATATATTAAAGCTTTGGAGTTCCCAGAATCTGAATTCAACTCAAACACCACCCTTCTGGATATTAATTTATGAGACAGGGGCTAAATAAGCGAATAAAAAAAAAAAAAAATAGTAAGCTCCTTATACAGTGACTTTGGTACCCACTTGAATATCACAATGTCACGTATTAATAACAGTTATTGGCCACTAGACTAAATTCTGTCATCAACAGACTGATACATCTCCCCCTGTGATGTTATCATGGACATCACATCACTTCTGTAGTAGTGCAACCGCACTACTACTTTTTGTATGCCAAGTATTTGCCAAATTACCAGAGTTGCCACGTAAACCTAGCTTACATGTTACATAATACACCACAAAAGGACAGGTACATATATTGCGGCACAGCCACAGTACCTAACGCTCCTTGCCAACTTTATAGAGCTGGACTCCTGTATCACACCCTCTGCACAGGTCATGGGTCTGAATGGCTTACAGCTGGGGACACTGGGGAATATGCAAATACATTTTCCAGGATGGGACAAGGAAAACTTTGCGTCTTGGCTACTTTTTAAGGCAGCCACCTTAAAGGGCATCTACCACCAGGATGAAGGGTTGTATGTAAATGAGCCCGAGGGGCTCCAGGCTCCATTAACACCTAAGGCCTGGTGGTAGATGTCCTTTAACATCAAACATGATTTTTAGAAAGCCTGATGACATGTTGCGGAATTAGATCCAAACCAGTACTGTTTTTGCACAATTGATATTGGCGCACCACATAAGAATAAAATAAATTAATCTTCGGCCATGCTAACCTAAACGTATGACTAGCAGCCATAAGTGAATGTTGAACGTCAATGCAAAAATTGTGCAAAGATTGAACGACGGCTCTTCCCTCATAGGAGAGACACACAACCAGATGTCACACACAGCGTGTTGTAAGCAAGCACTGCAAGCAAAGAAGTGGGAAGGCATCCTGGGATTAGAATAATAATAATAATATTATATAGTGTGGTGGCCATTTTGGAGATCAGCGGCAACAAGCAAGAACAAGTCTGAGAAATAACTTTTTAAAACACATCCAATTCTAAAAAGCTGGTGGTTTCATGATGATAATGTACAAGATATGAAGAGACGGAATATTTTTCTTTTATACAATGTTAACAAGCACAGTGACCGGAGCTCCCCTATTTCTCAATGTGCACCTCTGACAGATGTCACTGAATATATCCAACAGCTATAGGTTCCCATGTTTAATGTTGGATGTCTCTGTAAAGTATAGTCAACTAGGTCAGCTGAGGTCCTGTGTACATCACCCCCTCCACTCGCTGGTGTATGGGGGAGGCAGTACTTCTCCGTCTATTCCTGGGCGCAGTCTGTGGGCATATTTAGGATTAATAACAGTTTCTCTGAAGGAGGAAAAAAAAACAAATACCTTGTGACCAGACCAGGTCATATACGATGCACCCCAGTCTCATCTCTACCAGACCAGGACACGGCTGGTGCTAATAGAACAAGCTGTGCCCTCAATTAGGTGCCCCACTTTATTCTGTACACAGTTTTTCTTTCTCTTCATATTTAGTCTCCTCATCCAAAAGTACTTTAAGGACAGCCAAAACTGGCGACGCAGAGCAAGAGTCAACCAAGCGAGAACGTAATGAGAGATGAAAAGGCCTACAGATAAGAACAAACCATTACAAATGCAGCCATTTGGGGGCTTTGAAGTGTACTTTTATGTGCAAAGGCTTTTTTTCGGCTTTGTGAGCTGGTCAATTAAATCCCCAAAATTAATCAGGACACAAATGATTGTGAGTAAACTATGAAATAGGACGCATGTGACTGAACTACAGACTACAGAGTAGTCACCGATGCCCAAGTCTATGGACACTTTCAGGGGGTTGTCCAGGATATTTGTTTTTAAATTAATGGCCACGGGTAGTGTGAAAAAAAAAATTATTTAAGAACGAATACTGACCTCTATCTTCCAGTCTCATCCAGTGCTGCACCTACCATGACCTCATGACCTCTAGCCTAACCAGGATCAGCAGTGACGTCTCAGACAGTTCGCATCCTCTACTCACTAATCCTCAGCAGGTGCCCAATATTGATAAACAAAATGTCAACAGTGAGGCTCTGTATATCAACAGAGACTGGTGATGATGGAAGGAAATGTGTGGGTCCTGAGCGGAGGACGGAGGCATTAATGAGTTTGTGTGTTACCTTATTGGAGTACAGCAAAAGAAAAAAAAAAAAAAAAAGATTTTTCTCAGACTATGACTGAGTATACATGAAAAGCATTTGCCGCATGGAAGCAACACTTATTTTTATTACATGTGTCCATGACCTAAAGGGATAATCCAATTTCCTTTGGATAGGTGATAAATAGTCGATTGCTGGGGGACAACCAATCACCCCACCTTTCCTTTCCTGGTGTTTCTGCACACAAAGGAGGTCAGGATTCACCTCCAGAGCTTTGTAGGGTCAATGTGGAAGTCAAGAATTTGAGATGCTGCTCCATTCAAAGTCTAATGCGACTGATAAGAACAGACAAGTACCATGTGAATTGTGAATATAACTCTGGGACGCTCTACTCTAAAGCTTTGCTCCATTCTAAGCCTCCGTCACAAATGTCATCCACTACATGGGAAAAAATAGTGCTTCACGTATGACGACATCTCTATTGTTCTTGGCAATATGGCAGAAACTGTGCCAAGACTTCTCAATAGGGTACATGAAATGCCGGGGGTGACCAGATAGATGAATGATGTGGCATCTGTTATGAAAACAGTATAAATAGCTTGCACTGCAGATTAACGCTACACGACTAGGGCTGCCTGACGGACACAGGATGTCAACGCTATTGACTGTCATGTAGGAAAACCTTTTGTATTTGGGCATAATATAGCTTTATATAGTCAACAAAAACAATTTGGCCTAATACGGGATTCTACGTTAGGATATGCAGCACATCCGGATAAAGGGGCATCTATAAAAAGGTATCATAAGCGAATTATAAAAATCTAAAAAAAAGTCTAGGCCTTTCTCGGCTACCTTACTTCATATTAGATAGTAAAAACTATTTGCAAAAAATAAAGAGAAAAGAACAAAAAAAAAAAATCAATACATTTACAATTGCATAAAAACTATGAGAAAAGTAATGGAATCTTCCCATTAACGGAAGTAATAAATGTACTCTGCATGTACTTCAGACCAAGGCCGGTGATTGTTTAATACAATATAATGATGCTATATAAAAAAAAAAAAAAGTTACTTCCGCTTTGGGAATCCTTCAGTGCGGATCTTTCCATTAGGTTTCACAGAGTCCAATTGAGAAAATGAGACAGCGAGAGCGAAAAGCACCACAGAGCCGTGTTATGTATATACATTTATATCCGTATACAGCAAGTAGAGGCAGGAGAAAATCTACACTCACCGCTGAGGAGCGTTCTCAGACGGGGCTTCACAAGGCTCCTCTGTAGTGAAGTGTGTACTAGTTTCTAAAGGGCAGTGCCATTCAGCATTGGAGCGAGACATTGCAGGGATCCACCTCAAACACGGGGCGCTCAGCCATTGACTGACAGAACAGACGCATAGAGCAGCTGGGACCCCACTACACAGCATGCACAGTGCACCACTTTATTTACAACATAAGCAGTCATATAGATGGAAAACAATGTACTACGCCACAGCACATGTCAGTCTCATCCTCTCACAGCAAAACAAAGTATAGTCAAATTACTCAAAAAATATTAAAATCAATACGCATGGTGTTTAGGTTACTACTCTTTAGATGTCTAAACAGTTTCCTCTATGGGGCTTATACTTTGTAGTGGTCCACAATATAGAATACCCACCTAGAGCTTGCGATAAAGGTACATTCCCACGGTCTTGTGCCCCATAGCAGCTGTGTGAATGAGCCCTAAGGGTGTGAGCATGGGGAGCAATATATTTTAGAATAGGGATTACAAGCTGATTGGTGAGGGTTCGATCTTGAGAACGGGTCACATTCAGTTGACAGCGCAGTCCCGACCACAACTGCGCATCCGCTACAACCGGACACTCCTGGCGTTTAGGGTGCGCAGTCTCCTGCCCTTTGTATACAAACACAAGCTGGCAGGGACTTGAGACACCGCAGTTGAATGCAGAGAGAATAGGAATAGAGTATAAGATGTTTATTGTTTTTACAGCCCACCAGCCCCCACCGATCAGCAAGTTAGGGCCTAACTTGTTTTGTGTGAAAACTCCCTTTAAGTAATGGCTTTTCCATCCCGACCCGTCCAAAAGAAACATAGTGTCTAGTAAGTGGGCCATTCTCAAAGTTACGGCTTGTCTCTACACTTCTCATATTTTTTAAATTTCAAGGTTACTGTAAAAATTCACATGGACAATTTTATGGAGTCGCCAATAAAGAGAATGTATAACAGAACCGTTTGTCTTCTGTCATAGATCTACTGAACAGACAGCTAAACCGTCAATCTAATTCACACATGGCGACGCTTTACTGACGGCCACCACGTCAGATTTTCTTCGTTTGCAATGTATATAATATATTAGCTGTACATCAGAGCCTCCGCATACACAGAACATTCTTAGAGAATAATGAATCTCTTCTCCAAATTGCACCCAAGCAAATTATGGCAAGTTACATTCTCACCAGGCAAGAAGCGACATGATGGGGCTTTTTCATCCCTTAAAAGTTCTAGAGAAACAAGGATTAAAGTATTAAAGATTAAATAATAGACCCACTGATGCCAAGACAAGTTCGAGGAGGATTAGTTAAAGCGAAACAAGCCCAGAGAACGCACCTCCAGTGATGTGAGCAGATCCGGCCAGGGGACACAAAAGTAAAATGGCATCAGCAATGATTTACAGAGAGATAAAGCCTCACTACTATACACACCACGTGCCACTCCATTCTCTCCATTGCTACGTTATTACAGTGAAATTCCTTTATTCTAGATTCTGATCATTCAGAATTTTTAATGATGGCTTTTACATGACCACGGAATGAATGTGTCACAAAACCAAAAGACAAGACTATAGCTATCCTTTAGTAAACTTTATATGCAAATTTTTTTAAGCGGCTACTGGGGCATGGAGTAGCCGGACAGGAGGCTACCGCCGCGGCTACTCCACGCCCCATTAGCCTCGTTCCTCCACCCTACTCTTCTTTGCCTTTGATACAGTAACTATAAAAACCCCTGAATTCCGTCAATTCCTTTAAAGGCTGAGGACACGCAGGGCAGGCGCACAGGTATCTTACAAAAACGTATGCAAATACTGCGACAATTTTTTCCACAGTAGCCAAAATGTAAGGTTGAAAGCTGCGGGATCACTGCGGTAATGGCAAATGCTTTGAAGTTAAAAATAAAAAAAAATTTCATGACGTTTGGCGACTTTCTATGATTTTCTACAATGTCCGCTATGAATGTTACCCTATCCTAAGCTAGATACACACAGGAAATTTATATTGCCGAATTTCCATTGTAAAAAAAAACATCGAAAAAACAGCAAATTTTTTGCCTTTTTTAGCTGTGGATTTTTTGGTGCATCTGCTGCAGTCCAGACCAAGTCATTTTGCTGCTACGGTCAATTCTAGAGAGTATTTTCTTCACAACACAAAATCTGCATTTATACTTCTCAGGAAAATTACCGTAAGTAAAAATGAATCCATGTAAAATGTGTATAGTTATTTTTCAGAAGTGGATTCTATAAAAATGATAAAATCGGGTTTATAATGATTTAATGTATGGTGCCCCACTATTACTACCAACAACAATCATGGAGAATCATCAATAAGGGCTTATTCATACATTCTGCAGGTTTAATGCACATGACCGTATGTAAAAACAGCCAGATGTGTGCATGAGGCCTAAATAGTTAGCCTTTTTATTTCTTTAAAACAATCGGACAGAAAAAACAGCTGGATCCCCAGCAACAGTGGAAAAAAGACAACGGCGCACAGATATAATACGTTTTTTTTTTTGGCAGACTTGCAGGGTTCTATTGTCATCCATGGTCCACCAACGTAAAAAAAAAAATTTACAGGCTCTAAAAAAAAAAAAATAATAATAATTTCCAATGAACAGATCCAGAGGAAAAAAAATAAAATAAAAATGAGTAAAATAAAAAGGGTCCGTAAGACATCAGTGAAAATCACAGATAGCACACGGATGTGTGAACAAGCCCTAACATTGTAGGGCTTTGGGACCGGGAGCGGGGTTATATCCTGTTAAGCTTGAAAACTATAACCAGCTCCTAAGCCGGACAGTTTTAGAGAGTCCACAGAGGTGACAACGTTTAACCAATTAAAGGGAATAATGTGATTTGGCCGCCCACATTTGTAGTCACACGAAACGCTGATATTCTCTGGATGAGAGTGACCAGAGTCGCGCCGCACATCTCCCCTGCAATGGTCACCTCCAAACCTCATCTATTAATCATCCAGGAGGGGGTGTGCACCAAATTACTCTGGGCTAAAGATAAATTATACACTATTTTAGTGTTAATTTCCCTTTAACCACTTCCATCCTCAATCTAAACCCCGCTCTCCCATCCAAACATTCCCATCGCGCACAGGCAGCGATGCCTGCACGAGACGCAAGATCCGAAAACTTCTGTGTAAGACACAACAGAGAATGGTGTACACTGTAAGCAGCGTGGAGATTAGATTTCCCAGTAAGAAGCATAGCCTAATAGTCATGTGTGTACATAACTCTATTACACGGGAGCCCCGCTGCCCTCCACACCCCTCACCAGCCACGCACAAAGCAAATCCATTCCAAGAAGAAGAAAAGACCTGAACAAGTTCATGTCATGTACAATGTCAAGGCGGGTGGAGGGGGGGGGGGGGGTGGCGCAGCGCAGAGAGAGGGCTCCATAAACACTTGATTTAAAGCAGCGGTTCTGAAGCTGGAAAATGACCTGTGAAAATCTCCTGCATGAAATAAGCGGCAGACAATATGTGACAGTCATGAAAAGACTCGAGAGCCTTCTAAATAAAGACCAAAGGTCTCCACGCTGTCCTCTGACATCGTTTTTTGGCACAGAGCCCACCCTTGCTGCATTGTAGGCGGCGGTAACCCTTTCATTCCCAGCTCACAGCCAGATTTGGGGGGGGGGGCACGGGTGGACGACTAAATTCATGAGGTTTCTTATATAAGTTGTTCTAACATAAAAGTAGACGGTGAATTGTATTATTATATTATATAAAGAAATGCGGTCATGAAGAGGATCTATTCGGTATTCAAAATGTTAAATTATTAAATTTATCCTTTCTGAAATTGCAATGTACGATAACGAAGGAACGTACAGACTGCAGTGCAACAACACAAGACGAATGCTACAATAACAGAAAAGCCCTAGAAGACACATACAATGAAACATCTTTTTGCACTGAAACTTTGTCTTTTAAAGGGGTGGTCTGCTCATCGAGGGGAAGCTTCCATAATTGGTCATTACACACACACAAAAAAAAAAAATCTGTCTATTAGGAAGAGGGTCCTCTCAAAGAGGTTTCACTGTACATATGAAAAGGGCAAAATAAGAAAAATATATGAAAACTTCATAGTGTACTCCATACCAAAGGCAAAAAAACAATGTAAAACAAATCTACACCAATGCAAACCTGAACAATAGGGTACTGTTCACATGTCAGGGATTTGTTGCAGATCTCAAGTACGGCTACAAATTTTTTTCGGATGAATAATCTTAACATCAGATACAGAGACAGTCCCTATTAGAAAACTGAGGAGTCTGACATTAGAATCCATAGACGGTGACGATAATAAGTGTATGTGTAATGTGTATATATGGTATATAACGTGTCCAGAGACGTCTCCGTGAAATGAGGGGGGTTTGTCACATTTCCAGTCAGCCCACCCTCCACCTCACATAAAACTACACATGATCGCTAATGTTAGGATGACAAACAGCCTCAGTAGTATCATCCTACAGGTCGGGACAAGCTCCCACCACCGTCTGCAGCAGTGGCACGGAAGAGAGGAAAGAGGCCCCTCTCCTCACACCCGGGTCTCAGCTTCATCGTTTATTTGTTTCTTTAAAAAAAAAAAAAAAACCTCTGAAATTGGAATTTCCCACAATGCCGCTGTATAAGTGACACAGCAGCGTATAGAATCCACGCTGGTGACATAAACCACAACGGCTTTGGTCCTACATTATTTCTAATAAGGAGAACATTCCCGATGTCTTCATTTCCTACAGTGTTTTGGACGCAGGGGGGGGGGGGATAAGCGGGTTCGCTCCATGCTTGGAGAAATCCGAGACGAATGGATGCAATCTCCCCGACCATAGACAAAATATGCGTGTATGTTTCATAACTATTTCATAACTTCATTGTTCTGATGTTTACATGAGTCATGTTGGGGATGGATTATGGGAGTCAGGAAAAATGGAGAGGATTGGTGGCATTAAAAAGATGCCAAGACGACACTTCGTATACACAGGACATGTTCCAGATCTAGCGGCTTGGTGTCCAAGCATTGCACCAGAGTTGTAGCTAATGGGTAAAGAGCTTCCTGGAAACCACCCCTTTGCCCCCTGAGCTATATGGATCTCCATTTGTGGCTCACAACCCAAAAAACACCTAAACAACAATAATCAGAACACACTGCACTGGTGTCGTCTCTATCTGACCACAGTGACAGTGCCCATAGGAAAGTGCTCTGCGGGGTACAAAGAGGTCAAAACACTCTTTGTGACCATAGTACAAATAGTAAATAACCTATGGCATCGGGTAGTAACCCATAACCCTGTATGGAAATGACATACAACTGAATGGAAAAGGCTTCAACAGTGAGAAGAAGCCTCCAAACAATAAGGGGTGGAGCAAGCTTAGAAAAACAGCACACAAAATGCTTAAAATATCAGAAGTCAGTACACCGCAGCATTGTGCACATATACACACTATAAACAGGTCTCAGTGTATCTGCACCGCATGTGCAACCTGCAATACAACTGTACTACCAACAACTGGGTACAACCTGCTATACAGTACTAATACCAACAACACCTGTACAGTTATATAATACTATCAACTAATAATAATCATCATCCCACCAACAACTGGGTACAACCTGCTATACAGTACTAATACCAACAACCCCTGTACAGTTTGTTATATAACAATATCAACAACAACGACCAGGTACAAACTGCTATACAGTATGAACCCCCCCTCGTTCAGTTTGCCATATAATATAACTAATAATAATCATCATCATATAGTTTGTCATATAATACCAACAACCAATAATAATACCAGCAACAACTGTGTACAACCTACTATACAGTTCCAACACCCCCTGTACAGGTTATATAATAATATTATCACCAACAACCAGGTACAATAATATAAACACCGCATGTGCACGTTACTGTACACTAATAAATCAGAGGTGTACAACCTGCTATGGACCAACAATACCAACACCCACTGTGCAATTTTAATATTATTACAAAACCTTGTGTATAACCCGCCATACACAATATAGACACCCCATGTGCACAACCTATCAACCAAATAATTCCAGCACCCCCTGTATAATCTGCTATATAATAATAATAATTCCCACCCGCTGTACACCAATCATACACCTCCACACTATACAATCTACTATATAATAATAATAATTCGCACCCGCTGTACAACAGTCATAAACCTCCACACTATATAATCTACTATACACCGATCATACACCTCCACACTATACAATCTACTATATAATAATAATTTGCACCCGCTATACACCGATCATACATCTCCACACTATACAATCTACTATATAATAATAATAATAATAATAATAATTCCCACCCGCTATACACCGATCATACACCTCCACACTATACAATCCGCTATACACCGATCATACACCTCCACACTATACAATCTGCTGTATAATAATAATTCCCACCCGCTATACACCTCCACACTATACAGTCTGCTGTATAATAATAATTCCCACCCGCTACATACCGATCATACACCTCCACACTATACAATCTACTATATAATAATAATTATTCCCACCCGCTATACACCGATCATACATCTCCACACTTTACAATAATAATTCCCTCCCGCTATACACCTCCACACTATACAATCAGTCCCATCCCAGACCAGGATCTCCTGCAGATCATTATTAACCCCCTCCTCTCCTTGTATAACAGGAGAAGTTTTGTCATACTTGGTCACACTGTATATGACCTACATGTGTGTCTGGGAGGGGCGCCGCTTATCAGCACAGAGGGGGCGCCGCTTATCACACTGCTATGTAAGCACATCCCGGGTGTCAGGGAGAGCGGGTGACTGCTGGCAGCACGCACATCGTACACACAATCACCCTGCATAGTGCGGCCAGTAGCGGCCTATGGGTACGGGGGTGACTTACGTCTTCTGCACGGGTTTGCGCCTCTTCCTGCTGGCATACATGACGTTGGAGTTCATGTCCGCCGTCCTCCGTTGCAGACACTGACTCGTGAATATGTAATGCCCCTCCTGGCAGCCGGCGGCGGGTGTAGCTCCAGTAACAGTCCCGGGTCCGCGGCGGTGTCGGGTGTACGTCCAGATCAGCGCATTGCAGGCGGCGAGGAGACCGTGTAACCAGTGCGGGGATAGTGGGGCCGCCGCCTGCTGCTCCTTGCCACTACTACTACTATCACTGCTGCTGCTGCTGCACAGGCTGTTCCTCTTCCCTGCAGAAGTCTCGGTAGATGCTGGAGTCTTGGCAGCTGAAAGGACCTTCGGTGATGTCACGAGCATGTGACCAGTCACATGTCGGGGCGGGGTCATGCTCCGCGCTAGTCTGTGTGATAGTGTAATGCACAGCGCGTATAGGAGTCCTGCAGGTGTCCGACTACTTACTGACTGTAACCACTGACCTGCTGCTGCTGCTGCATCCAAGTGACTACATCGAGTTGTATGTAATCTTATGTTCTGCAGCCGTCAATCAGTTAGACACAGTTCACATCTTCGTTCCGCAGGTTGCGTTACCCCTAGTTTTATTAAACAGTGCACAAACAGCTGTCCATTCACCTTCCCTTCTCAGTTTCTGTTACAGGCTCCTAAACCAGAAAGTTTAAAGGGAACCTGTCAGCAGGGACCTAATTTTCACAAAAGGCAGGTTACCATCATACATGCATCCTAACAGAATTGTGTGTTATTACTTACCTTGTGCAACATCCCCCACCGGGGCCTAGCCTTTTTCTTGGGGCCTGGAGACAGCCGGGGGCCCGGAATACGGGAGTGGCTGGTGGTTGCGACCTAGGCGCGCTAGTGTCACGGTGCTTGGTATGGGGACCAGATGGCTGTCCTACAGCCTGGCAGGTCTCCAGCAGGTGGTGTGTGCAAGAAATGATGAGGGAGAGGCTGCTATAGCGGTTCTCCCTGGGGAAACCCTTTGGGATCTGGAGTATGAGTCCCTGTGTAGTGGATAGGGTGCCCGTGATGGTGACAGCCGTAGTAGCAGGGATCAGACGGAGGCAGACGTTGTCTAAAAGCAACTTACAGTTCTTTATTGGAACCAACAGGAACAGTGGATAACGTGTCCAACGAATCTTAACAATGGTAACAAGCTGGGGATGCACTTGGAGAGAGAGAACCACAGGGATTGATCACCAGCCTGGATGCAGGGGCAGGCTGGGAGATAGCTGTGTCCTAGTAGGATGCTTCAGCTTGTCCTGGGTTACTTCAGATATCACCCTTGAAGGTAGGATGATACCCCTTCTTCTCTCACTAAACAGTGGGTTGGCTCTCCTCTGTCTGACTAGACTGGTCTGATCTGGTTTATTGGCTGCACTGTACAGGTCTCCCTCAGAGACCAACTGAACTAGTCTCACTAGTCTAACTGTACTAGTCTGTCTGACTAACTAGTCTCACTTAGAGACTGACTAGATTCACTCTGATCTCTAGTCTAACTGTTCTTGTCAGACTAACCTGACTGGATTAACTCCAGTCTTCTTCTGACTACTCTGTGTGGAGAGCTGGGTCTCCTTCTCCTGACTGACTCCTGTCAGACTCACTTCATTAGCTGAACTGACTGTACTGACCATTGGCACTCTCCAACCGTCACTTCTCCTCAGCTCCTGGTCAGGTGGTGGTTACTCCTCCAATTACATCCCAGCTTACAATACAATATTATAACAGATGTGATTGGCTGATGGAATGACATCACATTAAACAATTAACTCCTGCCTTACCAGGCAGAATCTACCGCTGCAGTGTTCCCCGTGTTGTGTAGTGACCTGCTGTGGGGTTGATCAGACTCCACACAGGTTGCAAGCTACATATTGGGACATATTCGGAACAACCCCTCTGCCTTGTATCGGCAGGGGTGTTGCAGTTGAAAGAGCCGCCCTCGGCTCGACTACGGACTGGCTAGGTTACAGAGGACCAACCGCTGGCCAGCAGCAGGGCCTCCGGGGGGTGTCCGTGTAAATAATAGCCGGTGGAGGTAAATACAAAGAGGCATTTCGGTGAAGTGCAGGCTAAGTGATCTGTAGGGACAAGCCGCCCATGGTCCTGGAGACGAGCATATGGGTTGGTGTCGGACTAAGACAAGGACATGTGTATTCTAAGTATGACAGTTGGCTGCTGACGCCGTTAAACCAAACTGTACAGTATGAAAGGCGTGGTGTCATGTACTGTAATCCACTCCTTGCACCAAGACCTGTATATTTGTTTATGAACACTTCTTCCCTGGCGACAACTATATAGTATATATGCATTACATTGGCATATGTGATACAATAAGACATTGTCCAATTTACCTGCCGACTGACATTCTTACCCTTGTGTGATTGGCATCCAGGTGCTACAACTTTAACACCCCCGGTCCGTTTGAGGCATAAGATTGTGGTCAGGGTTTACATAGAGACGGTCCGACACAGCCACACTACAATCTGGAAAGCCTATGAAAAGGTTACTGCAAACTACTGACAAACATTGACAGTTGGAACAGGCTACTCAGGGTAGCAATAGCAAAGTGACACAGAGGGGCAGATTTACTTACCCGGTCCGTTCGCGATCCAGCGTTGCGTTCTCTGCGGTGGATTCGGGTCCAGCCGGGATTCACTAAGGTAGTTCCTCCGCCGTCCACCAGGTGGCACTGCTGCGCTGAAGTTCCCCGGAGGCGCGCTGGAATGCCCTGAAATTCACCGGCCTATACCTGGTGAAGGTAAGTGTAATTTTCGCAACACATTTTTTGTCTTAAATGCGGCGGTTTTTCCGAATCCGTCGGGTTTTCGTTCGGCCACGCCCCCTGATTTCCGTCGCGTGCATGCCACAATCCGATCGCGCGCGCCAAAATCCCGGGGCAATTCAGGTACAATCGGCGCAAATCGGAAATATTCGGGTAACACGTCGGGAAAACGCGGACCGGGCCCTTAGTAAATGACCCCCAGAATGTCCATTTTCCTGTGGAGAAAAAGGCATGAATGCAAACAGAATGTCTCAATCCTGCAAATGAAAACATTCAGTGCAACACAAAAGTCACTGGCAACTTTTCCTTGTAGTGGATGGCTAAAAGTCTCTCAGAAGGCTTTTGAAGAAAAAGTCAATTTTCTGGGCACAGCCCTTGATGTGGGGAAAAGTGCAGTAAACAAAGGGTCTGCTCTGGATGTAAAGGGACAGAGTCCTTTGGTAGTTATCTCTGCTTCAGCAGAGGTGGATGCTAATACAAGTAAGCAGTTCAAGGAGAGTCTCTTGACTGAGGTAATAAATAGGGTAAAGAGTCCCAGGAAAGTCTCTGGCTCTACAAGGTATATGGGCGCTCAGCCCAACTGGGAATAGTAGCAGAAATAAAACATATTTACAATAAGTACAGTTACCTGTTAGGGCTACAGCCCATCAGGAGTTATTCTGTATCATCGCTGCTTCCATCAAGAGCAGGATCAGGGATCAGAATGGGATCCTGTGTAGAGTCAGCAGGAGTAGAAGCTGGCTGGGGATACCTGGTGGCAATTCCAGGAACTGCAGGCTCCTCAGCATCCTCCTGACATTCAGGGGGAGGGGCGCTGTCACCCAGAGTGTCGGCTGTTCCAGCCATGGGCTCAGCAGAGCCAGGGACCATGGAAGGGTCCGGAAATAAGTAGATAGGAACCTGCGGCAGCGCTGCGGCTCCCTCCAGGGCCAACTCTTCCGGGGCCTGGTCATCACCCCACTGGTAGGTGGCTGCCCGTTGTGAAGCTTTCGTCGGAGCCTGTGGATAGGGCTCATCTGCCGGGCCACCACCCGCTGCAGAAGACCTACGGGATCTGTTCGCACTTGCGGTGGGAGAGGCGGCCGGGGTACTCCCCTGGACCAGGCCTGGCCTATGGATAGCGATGGGACCCGTGCTAACAATCACAGTAGATGGGGCACTCACGTGGGTCACAGCCTGGGGATTGGCAGGTTGAGGAGTGAACCGCTGGGCTTCCTTCTCTCGGCTTCGCTGGTCAGAGACAGCGATTCCAGCGGAGGGCCTCACCTCTTCCCAGAGGCTGCGGGGTTGCCGGTGCTGCAGGCTGTTTCTCTGGAACAGGCTCAGGCTTCACAGGTGCTCGGACAGGTGCCGGAACTGGAGTAGGAGCAGCCGGTACCAGCAGCAGGAACAGCAGGATGGTTGGCAGCTGCAGTAGGCCAAGGCGCTGGCTTGACGGGAGTCGTGGCCTCCTCACGTGGGGCCGCAGCACCAGCATGGTGGCCGGGAGAGGCAGCAGGAACCGCTCGGGTAGTCTTCGGACCAGCTGAGCGGAGACCACTTTCACCGTCTCCATTGCCTCCAGAAACTCCAGTTCCTCAGCAGGGGTTAGTGGTCTAGCTCCCGGCATGGTGCTGACCTCTCTGACCAGAGTCCACAGCAGTTCTGGCACTTCGATGAGCAGGAAGCCTGCTTCGTGCCAGGGGGTGGAGTCTAAGCCTTTCCTGCCAAGAGCTGTGGCGGGCTCTATTTTCCCCTGCGCCACAGGAGGCGGGGTTTGCATCATCCTCGCGTGGGTGGAGCTTGATGAGTCATCGGGTTTGTCCGCCAGTGAGGGTTTTGGCGGGCTGGAATTATTTGCTGCGCCACAGCCTCCAACTGTCACAGAGCTGACAGAGTCCGTTGGCAGGGATTAACTCCCTGATTGCTAGAGCAATGCTTGACAGCGCTTGGCAGCAGTAACAAAGTCAATGTGAAATATAGCACAAAGTCACTTGGGCCTATACCTGAATGGCAGTAGGGTTAGGCAGCACAGTAGTTTTTCAATAAAGGATAGTCTCTAGTGCCAGAATAAGGCACAGAAGTATATATCCTGTTCGTGACACCACGTGCAACATCCCCCACCGGGGCCTAGCCTTTTTCTTGGGGCCTGGAGACAGCCGGGGCCCGGAATACCGGAGTGGCTGGCGGTTGTGGCCTAGGCATGCTAGTGTCACGGTGCTTGGTATGGGGACCGGAGGGCTGTCCTACAGCCTGGCAGGTCTCCAGCAGGTGGTGTTGGCAAGAACTGATGAGGGAGAGGCTGCTATGGTAGCTCTCCCTGGGGAAACCCTTTGGGGTCTGGAGTATGAGTCCCTGTGTAGTGGATAGGGTGCCCGTGAGGGTGACAGCTATAATAGCAGGGATCAGACGGAGGCAGACGTTGTCTAAAAGCAACTTACAGTTCTTTATTGGAACCAACAGGAATAGTGAATAACGTGTCCAACGAATCTTAACAATGGTAGCAGGCTGGGGATGCACTTGAAGAGAGAGAACCACAGGGATTGATCACCAGCCTGGATGCAGGGGCAGGCTGGGAGATAGCTGTGTCCTAGTAGGATGCTTCAGCTTGTCCTGGGTTACTTCAGATATCACCCTTGAAGGTAGGATGATATCCCTTTTTCTCTTACTAAACTCCTCAGAGCTTCTCAGGCAGTGGGTTGGCTCTCCTCTGTCTGACTAGACTGGTCTGATCTGGTTTACTGGCTGCACTGTACTGGTCTCCCTCAGAGACCAACTGTACTAGTCTGTCTGACTGACTCTTGTCAGTCTTCCTCTGACTGACTCCTGTCAGACTAACTAGTCTCACTCAGCGACTGACTAGATTCACTCTGATCTCTAGTCTAACTGTTCTTGTCAGACTAACCTGACTGGATTAACTCCAGTCTTCTTCTGACTTCTCTGTGTGGAGAGCTGGGTCTCCTTCTCCTGACTGACTCCTGTCAGACTCATTTCATTAGCTGAACTGACTGTACTGACCGTTGGCACTCTCCAACCGTCACTTCTCCTCAGCTCCTGGTCAGGTGGTGGTTACTCCTCCAATTACATCCCAGCTTACAATACAATATTATAACAGGTATGATTGGCTGATGGAATGACATCACATTAAACAATTAACTCCTGCCTTACCAGGCAGGATCTACCGCTGCAGTGTAGTGACCTGCTGTGGGGTTGATCAGACTCCACACAGGTTGCACGCTACATATTGGGACGTATTCGCAACAACCCCTCTGCCTTGTATCGGCAGGGGTGTTGCACTTGCATCCTGACAGAAACCTCAGTGCAGTCCCAGGGGTTGGGCTTTGGTTTGGATGCAGTTTAAAACACAACACGTGACTTGTCTGTGCTGCAGCTCAGCGCTCAACCCCCACCTTTGTGCCCCTGTACAGCTCCTCCCCTGTGCAGGGAGGAGCTGTACAGGAGCACAACGGTGAGAGCTGAGGAGTCTGCAGCACAGACAAGTCACATGTTGTTTTTTTTAAATGCAACCAAAGTCCAACCCCTGGGACTATACAGAGGATTCTGTCAGGATGCAAGGTAAGTTATAACACACAATTATATAGTAATGCATATGCTTAGAGAAGGCAGAAAGACATATTTGGCAATGCAGGTGTATTAGGCTTTAGTGAACCTGTCTTTAGTGAAAATGAGGTCCCTGGTGACCGGTTCCCTTTATGTGGATGTTCACGCAGTGCTTTTAAATTGTGTTGTCAAACAAAACAGGGAGGGGCTTGACCATGTGGTTTCACTCGGGTGGGATTTAGATTTTTAACAACTTCTCAACAAGTCCATCTCATCCTGTGGCACAATAAAAGAATGCTGCCTACTCTTATCAACTATTCCACTATTTGAAATTCCCTTTACATTAATACACTATTTAAATCTTTGAATTAATCTTTAAATTATTTAACATATTAATGACATATTATATAGACATTTACAGCCCCTTTACCAATCCATAAATGCAAAATGTTGTATTAACTCTATAGATCCAGAAGGTAGTTCACACCACTAGAACTATGTTACATACCCTAAATATAGCCCCATAACCAAGTTCTATACATTTATAGCACCAGAACCAAGCCAAATACTTATAGTAAATACAGCACTAAAACCAAGTTTGTATACATTTACAGAATCTCAATCAGTACATAAAAACAGCACCAGAACTGAGACTAGAAAAAAAACAACACCAGAACCGAGATCAGTAAATAAAAGCAGCACCAGGACCCAGCTCATTGTTTAAAAACACAACCGGAACCCAACTAAGTACATAAAAATAGAACTAAGATTTAGTGTCAGAAGTGTCTATATGGCAATATTGTTCTAGTTGCTCATGGCAACCAATCAGAGCTCAGCTTTCATTTCCCCCCAGCAGTTTATAAAATAAAGCTGAGCTCTGATTGGTTGCCATGAGAAACTAGAACAGTTTTGCTCTCCCTCAAATTGAGCATTGAGTGCAGAATTGTGAGCTCATGTCTGATACCTGCAATTACTGTAAATGTAATAAGGTCTGCCTGGAAGTAGCTAATATACTAACAGTGCCCCCACACAGTAGCCTATATAGTAATGGTGCCTCCACAGAGTAGCAAGTATAGTAACTGTGCCCCCACACAGTAGCCTATATAGTAATGGTGCCTCCACAGAGTAGCCAGTATAGTAACTGTGCCCCCACACAGTAGCTAGTATAGTAATGGTGCCCCCACACAGTAGCCAGGACAGTAACAGTGCCCCCACACAGAAGCCAATATAGTAATGGTGCCCCCACACCGTAGCCAGGACAGTAACAGTGCCCCCACACAGTAGCCAATATAGTAATGGTGCCCCCACACCGTAGCCAGGACAGTAACAGTGCCCCCACACAGAAGCCAATATAGTAATGGTGCCCCCAGAAATGAGCTAATATAGTAATGATGCCCCCACACAGTAGCCTATATAGTAATGGTGCCCCCACACAGTAGCCAATATAGTAATGGTGCCCCCACACAGTAGCCAATATAGTAATGGTGCCCCCACACAGTAGCCTATATAGTAATGGTGCCTCCACAGAGTAGCCAGTATAGTAACTGTGCCCCCACACAGTAGCTAGTATAGTAATGGTGCCCCCACACAGTAGCCAGGACAGTAACAGTGCCCCCACACAGAAGCCAATATAGTAATGGTGCCCCCACACCGTAGCCAGGACATTAACAGTGCCCCCACACAGAAGCCAATATAGTAATGGTGCCCCCAGAAATGAGCTAATATAGTAATGATGCCCCCACACAGTAGCCTTTATAGTAATGGTGCCCCCACACAGTAGCCAATATAGTAATGGTGCCCCCACACAGTAGCCAATATAGTAATGGTGCCCCCACACAGTAGCCAATATAGTAATGGTGCCCCCACACAGTAGCCAGGACAGTAACATTGCCCCCACACAGAAGCCAATATAGTAATGGTGCCCCCAGAAATGAGCTAATATAGTAATGGTGCCCCCACACAGTAGCCAGTATAGTAACAGTGCCCCACACAGTAGCCAATATAGTAATGATGCCTCCACAAAGTAGCCAATATAGTAATGATGCCCCCACACAGTAGCCTATATAGTAATGGTGCCCCCACACAGTAGCCAATATAGTAATGGTGCCCCCACACAGTAGCCAATATAGTAATGGTGCCCCCACACAGGAGCCTATATAGTAATGGTGCCTCCACAGAGTAGCCAGTATAGTAACTGTGCCCCCACACAGTAGCTAGTATAGTAATGGTGCCCCCACACAGTAGCCAGGACAGTAACAGTGCCCCCACACAGAAGCCAATATAGTAATGGTGCCCCCACACCGTAGCCAGGACATTAACAGTGCCCCCACACAGAAGCCAATATAGTAATGGTGCCCCCAGAAATGAGCTAATATAGTAATGATGCCCCCACACAGTAGCCTTTATAGTAATGGTGCCCCCACACAGTAGCCAATATAGTAATGGTGCCCCCACACAGTAGCCAATATAGTAATGGTGCCCCCACACAGTAGCCAATATAGTAATGGTGCCCCCACACAGTAGCCAGGACAGTAACATTGCCCCCACACAGAAGCCAATATAGTAATGGTGCCCCCAGAAATGAGCTAATATAGTAATGGTGCCCCCACACAGTAGCCAGTATAGTAACAGTGCCCCACACAGTAGCCAATATAGTAATGATGCCTCCACAAAGTAGCCAATATAGTAATGATGCCCCCACACAGTAGCCACTATAGTACCATTCCCCCCACACAGTAGCCACTATAGTACCATTCCCCCCACACAGTAGCCAATATGATACCAGTGCCTCCACACGGTAACCAATATGATCCCAGGGCCTCCACACGGTAACCAATATGATCCCAGGGCCTCCAAACAGTAACCAATATGGTACCAGTGCCCCCACACAGTAACTAATTTGGTACCAGTGACTCTACAGAGTAACTAATATGGTACCAGTGCCTCCACACAGTAACCAATATGGTACCAGTGACTCTACACGGTAACTAATATGGAACCATTGCCTCCACACAGTAACTAATATGGTACCAGTGCCTCCACACAGTAACTAATATGGTACCAGTGACTCTACACAGTAACTAATTTGGTACCAGTGCCTCCACACAGTAACTAATTTGGTACCAGTGACTCTACACAGTAACCAATATGGTACCAGTGCCTCTACACCGTAACTAATATGGTACCAGTGCCTCCACACAGTAACCAATATGGTACCAGTGCCTCCACACTGTAACTAATATGGTACCAGTGCCTCCACACAGTAACTAATATGGTACCAGTGCCTCCACACAGTAACTAATATGGTACCAGTGCCTCCACACAGTAACTAATATGGTACCAGTGCCTCCACACTGTAACTAATATGGTACCAGTGCCTCCACACAGTAACTAATATGGTACCAGTGCCTCCACACAGTAACTAATATGGTACCAGTGCCTCTACAAAGTAACCAATATGGTACCAGTGCCTCCACACAGTAACTAATATGGTACGAGTGCCTCCACACAGTAACCAATATAGTACCAGTGCATCCACACAGTAACCAATATGGTACCAGTGCCTCCACACAGTAACTAATATGGTACCAGTGCCTCCACACAGTAACTAATATGATACCAGTGCCTCCACACAGTAACCAATATGATACCAGTGCCTCCACACAGTAACTAATATGGTACCAGTGCCTCCACACAGTAACTCATATGGTACCAGTGCCTCCACACAGTAACTAATATGGTACCAGTGCCTCCACACAGTAACCAATATGGTACCAGTGCCTCTACACAGTAACCAATATGGTACCAGTGCCTCCACACAGTAACCAATATGGTACCAGTGCCCCCACACAGTAACCAATATGATACCAGTGCCTCCACACAGTAACCAATATGATACCAGTGCCTCTACACAGTAACCAATATGATACCAGTGCCTCCACACAGTAACCAATATGGTACCAGTGCCTCCACACAGTAACCAATATGGTACCAGTGCCTCCACACAGTAACCAATATGATACCAGTGCCTCTACACAGTAACCAATATGATACCAGTGCCTCTACACAGTAACCAATATGGTACCAGTGCCTCTACACAGTAACCAATATGGTACCAGTGCCTCCACACAGTAACTTATATGGTACCAGTGCCTCCACACAGTAACTCATATGGTACCAGTGCCTCCACACAGTAACTAATATGGTACCAGTGCCTCCACACAGTAACCAATATGGTACCAGTGCCTCCACACAGTAACTAATATGGTACCAGTGCCTCCACACAGTAACTAATATGGTACCAGTGACTCTACACAGTAACTAATATGGTACCAGTGCCTCCACACAGTAACTAATATGGTACCAGTGCCTCCACACAGTAACCAATATGGTACCAGTGCCTCCACACAGTAACCAATATGGTACCAGTGCCTCCACACAGTAACTAATATGGTACCAGTGCCTCCACACAGTAACCAATATGGTACCAGTGCCTCCACACAGTAACTAATATGGTACCAGTGCCTCCACACAGTAACCAATATGGTACCAGTGCCTCTACACAGTAACCAATATGGTACCAGTGCCTCTACACAGTAACTAATATGGTACCAGTGCCTCCACACAGTAACCAATATGATACCAGTGCCTCTACACAGTAACCAATATGGTACCAGTGCCTCTACACAGTAACCAATATGGCACCAGTGCCTCTACACAGTAACTAATACAGTACCAGTGCCTCCACACAGTAACCAATATGATACCAGTGCCTCCACACAGTAACCAATATGATACCAGTGCCTCTACACAGTAACCAATATGGTACCAGTGCCTCCACACAGTAACTAATATGGTACCAGTGCCTCTACACAGTAACCAATATGGTACCAGTGCCTCTACACAGTAACTAATATGGTACCAGTGCCTCCACACAGTAACCAATATGGTACCAGTGCCTCTACACAGTAACCAATATGGTACCAGTGCCTCTACACAGTAACTAATATGGTACCAGTGCCTCCACACAGTAACCAATATGATACCAGTGCCTCCACACAGTAACCAATATGGTACCAGTGCCTCTACACAGTAACCAATATGGCACCAGTGCCTCCACACAGTAACCAATATGATACCAGTGCCTCCACACAGTAACTAATATGGTAACAGTGCCTCCACACAGTAACTAATATGGTACCAGTGCCCCCACACAGTAACCAATATGATACCAGTGCCTCCACACAGTAACCAATGTGGTACCAGTGCCTCTACACAGTAACCAATATGGTACCAGTGCCTCCACACAGTAACCAATATGGTACCAGTGCCCCCACACAGTAACCAATATGATACCAGTGCCTCCACACAGTAACTAATACAGTACCAGTGCCTCCACACAGTAACCAATATGGTACCAGTGCCCCCACACAGTAACCAATATGATACCAGTGCCTCCACACAGTAACCAATATGATACCAGTGCCTCCACACAGTAACCAATATGATACCAGTGCCTCTACACAGTAACCAATATGATACCAGTGCCTCCACACAGTAACCAATATGATACCAGTGCCTCCACACAGTAACCAATATGATACCAGTGCCTCCACACAGTAACCAATATGATACCAGTGCCTCCAGACAGTAACTTATATGGTACCAGTGCCTCCACACAGTAACCAATATGATACCAGTGCCTCCAGACAGTAACCAATATGATACCAGTGCCTCCACACAGTAACCAATATGATACCAGTGCCTCCAGACAGTAACCAATATGATACCAGTGCCTCCACACAGTAACCAATATAGTCAAATATTGAGTCAAGAATATAGTCAAGAATATGTTTTTTTATTCAAGCAGTAAGTGCAAGCTTTTTTGTGTGTTGCTCCTCCACAAAGACTACACAAACAAACCTTTGTTGTACTTTATATGCATTTTAATATAGTCAAAGCACCCACTCACAATAGTAAATCCGGTCACATTGTCCTCAAAAAGAAGCCAATAGTCAACGCCATCCATAGTAGCCAGTAGTCACAGCACCAGCCGCACAGTAGCCAATAGTCACACTAGCAGCCCCCAGCAGCCGTTAGTCACAGGGCCTGTCCCCAGTATTCACAGTGATGCCTCCTAGTAACCATTAGCCACAGTCAGGGTCGGCTCCAAGTTTCAATAGGGCCCTTGGGGAAAGAGCTCAGCACCATGTGAACATAGCCTAATGGAAAGCCCTGATGCAGTTGTGAGTCTAGCCTTAAACGTGTTTTTCATTTTAAGATATTGACGGCCAATACATGTTCTACATTTTGCAGCACGGATCCCTGAGCCGATCATTGTGCAGTGAGACATGGGGGGAGATGTATTAATGTGTTGGTCTTTAGATGAGTGCAGAATAGAACTAGAGAGTCCTCTGCTGCGCCAGATTAATCCCTGTGTCTGATGCTGGATGATAATCTGGTGCAGTATAAAACTGGTGAGTCGTACTTTGCACCTTCTGTTTGTTGGTTTAGTTTGCTGCACCACAATATTGAATTTTCTGGTGCACGGACTGATTTTTTAAAATTTCTGTTCGGTGACCACCCACTAGTTGCCAAGGACAAGCCCCTTTTTGGAGTCAGAAACCTTCAATAAATGTGGCTCAAAGCATTTCAGCTGCAACTTAAAGTTTTCTGGTGTAGACAGTTTGGTACATTTCCCCCAGTGTGTTCTCACCGCACTATAATTGCGTGCCATAGGCCACCGATTGTGCAGAATCATGCGCCCCTATACAGGGCATGTCCGAGGCCTTAGGCTGCATTCACAAGCTGCGTTTACATACAACAACTACGACAAGGAGATTTGCCTAACTATATTGCTGTTAACATTTGCGTTAACATTGTGTGTTTTGTTAACATTGCGTTACTGTATGCATTTTGTAAATGCAAATGTGAATGCAGCCTTAGACTCGCTGTACAAGCATGGATACTGGACCAAAATTAAGGCATACACATAGGGGTAGATTTATCATTAACCCTTAAAGGAATCAGCCCTTTTTTGTATTTATCTTTTTTACTCCTCTTGAACCAAAAGCCATAACTTTTTTAATTTTCCATTTACAGACATGTGTGAGGGCTGGGCAAATTGGGGCACATTTAGTAAGAAGGTAGGAAATTGGACTAAAATTGCTCTGCCTGTGTATAATGCTGGGTGCATCAGGTTCATTAAGAACGTGTGATATAAATTATTAATCTGGGGCTTTTTACACCTAAAAAATGTGCAAAGTCCATCAGAAAACTGACGCAAAGCCATTAGTAAATGTGCCCCTTTGTGCTTTTTATTGGTGCAATTTAATATTCCTTAGAAGGTACTGGGCTGCTTGAGAAAAGCTTCCAAGTGCGGACAAACTGACAACAAAACTCAATAGATTTTTTTGTGGGTTCTATTTGTAGCTTTTACTGTGTGAGTCAAATGACACATCTCCCTCTTTCATTGGGTCGGTACGATTACTGGGATACCAAATTTATATAGGTTTTATTATGTTTTTGTAGATTTAAATCTTTTGTACAAAAAAAAAACAAAAAACGCATTTTGTCAAATTCTGAGGCCATTAACTTTTTCGGGGATAATGATATTTTTTGGAAATTATATAGTTTGATAGCACTAGCTTTTTTTGGACATGTTTACCGAAGGAAAGGGGGATGATTTAAAAATGTTATTTTTATTTCAGGCTCCCTAGGGCAGTGATGGCGAACCTTTCAGAGACCGAGTGCCCAAACTACAACCAAAATCCACTTATTTTCCATGAAGTGCCAACATGGCATTTCTAGCAGTAGCTTATTGCTACCTGTTCTTCCTCATCATTCAATTGTATTGGCTCTCCTAAGGCCACCAATACAGTTGAAAGAAGATGGGCAAATAAGTTCAGACCATCATTGTAGCTTTTCTCCAGGAAGAATGGTGGGTCCAGCAGAAGGACCTCCAAAGACAATGCAGTTCTGTCAAAACCTTCTCACTTTTCCTGCAGTTTCAAACAGCCAATAGTGCTTTAAAATAGCGCTGAGAGCAGCATCCCTTAAGTTGCTTGGGACTGCAGGAAGATTTGGTGGATTTTGTCCTGTTTGGTGAAATTGGGGGGGGGGGGTGGCCTGAGTGCCCACAGAAAGGGCTCTGAGTGCCACCTCTGGCACCCTTGCCATAGGTTCGCCATCACTGCCCTAGGGTATTTTAACCCTGGAGGGTCTGATCACTCATACTATATACTGCAATACTACTGTATTGCAGTATATAGTAACTTTACTGCTGATCTCAAATATCCTTCTCTACTCACCAGCCCCTCCCTCCCTAGGCTCCTGCACTGGAAGAGGAAATGGCTGATGACCAGGGCAGTGGGAGGAAGAGGGAAGAGGTCTGTAGGGAGCCGAGTTTCCCAGAGCTTTGGAACTCCAACTGCTGCCTTTGCTACCTGCTCTCCTGCAAAATGTGTAAGTGTTTAGTAAATCTAAGGGTTAATAACAAATACATCCTCACATGCCAATTTTTGGGTTAGGTCACCAGTCATTGACCACCCATTATAACATACACTAACTCCTGGAATATTTATTTAACCAAAGACAATGGGAGTATATGGTACAAAGTACACCATTTTTTTTAATTAAAAGCAATATATCTTTATGATCCTATTAAGAGATCACTATTCACATAATGGGGCAGATTTACTTACCCGGCCCATTCGCGATCCAGCGGCGCGTTCTCTGCGCTGCATTCGGGTCCGGCCAGGATTTATTAAGGCAGTTCCTCCGACGACGCTGCTGCGCTGAAGTTCCCCGAAACGCACTGGAATACACCGAGCCGGGCTGAGTGAAGGGGGAACAATATGGAGGAGAAAAACTAGACACAATGCCGCCGATTAAAGTTGAGGATGTGGTATCAGAACTAGGTCGCCTGAAATCCAATAAAGCTGGAGGCCCAGATATGTTGGATAATAGGGTTTTGAAAACGTGTTGTAAAGAGTTAGGTGATGTTTTCACACATTTATTTAATATGAGCCTACAATGTGGACTAGTGCCCACTTTATGGAAAACGTCGGTCATAGTCCCAGTAAAGAAAGTTCCTCGACCAACATCACTAAATGACTACAGACCAATAGCGCTGACTTCAGTGGCTATGAAAATATTAGAAAGACTGGTTATGCAGCACTTATCTAGTGTGGTGAAGGATTTTGTAGACCCGTTACAATTTGCATATTGGCGTGGGCTGGGAGTAGATGATGCATTAATTAATCTGTTACATAGAGTATGTGCTCATCTTGAATCCCCTAAAACAGAGGTTCGCCTGACGTTTTTTGACTTCAGCAGCGCATTTAATATGATCATTCCTGCACTGCTGGAGTCTAAACTAAAGGCCATGCTGATAGAACCGACCATGATTAAATGGTTGATGAATTATCTGAGTGCAAGACCACAGAAGGTTAGATTGGGTGATACATGGTCTGATGAGGTGGTGTGCAGTACGGGGGCCCCTCAGGGCACTGTGCTAGCTCTCTTCTTGTTTATTCTGTACACCTCAGACTTTAGAAAAAATGATCCGGGTTGTTTTCTTCAGAAATACTCGGACGATTCAGTACTGGTGGGTTGTATTAAAGAGGGGGGCGATAGTGAATATCGAGAGTCAGTGAACACTTTTACTGAATGGTGCAGCTCAAATGGTCTTATGCTAAATGTAAATAAGATGAAAGAATTAGTTATCAATTTCTCGAGGAGAAGGGGCGATACACACAAATCACTTACTATAGCAGGGACAGAAGTAGAGCAGGTTAGTAGCTACAAATACTTGGGCGTGATCATAGACAATAAATTAAGCTGGCATGAGCATATCGACAAGGTAGGCAGACGTGCTAATAGTAATCTATTCTTTCTACGTAGACTAAGGGCATTTGATGTCCCAAGGACTATGATGGTAGGTTTCTATAACACGGTTATGGTGAGCGCATTTGCATTTGCCCTAGCGGCTTGGGGCAACTGTATTTCTAGTAGGGATTGTCAGAGGATGGATAAGATAATTAAGAAAGCCTCCTCGATAGTGGGTTCACCCTTTGACAGATGGGAGAAACTAGTACAGTGTGGGTTACTCAGGAAATTGGACAAAATTAGAAATAACAGTGACCATCCAATGCATGGCGTGCTGCAGGCACAGGCTAGAGGTTTTAGTTCTCGTTTTATTCTTATGCGATGTAGGTCGGAGAGATTTAAGAAGACGTTTATACCGGCTGCTCTTGAGCTATCAAATACAGCGATTAGGGGTAGAATATGCAAGTCTTATAATGTATGATTATTAGACAGGGAAGGTTATAATTAATTATTTTTAATTAACTTATTTAACTATTTATTGTAAATTTGGTGAAATGTATATTTACGTGTACCTGTGCTATCTCTGTTTTATGTTATAGGTGTTTTTATGTGTTTTTTATATATGTGATGTTCTTGTTAAATTGTTGTTTAGCGGATGTGACACTTTAAGTTCCCGTCTGGGATAATAAAAAAGTATTATAATTATTATTATTATTAAGTGCAAGCTCAGCGACACATTTTTTTTTTTTATATGCGGCAGTTTTTCCTAATCCGTTGGGTTTCCGTTCCCCCCCCCCCATTTCCGTCGCGTGCATGCCAGCGCCGATGCGCCACAATCCGATCGTGTGCGCCAAAATCCCGGGGCAATTCAGGGGAAATCGGCGCAAATCGGAAATATTCGGGTAACACGTCGGGAAAACGTGAATCGGGCCCTTAGTAAATGACCCCCAATATCTCAAGATTCCGAATAAAGCCAATTCAGGCACATGCATCAAAATACAGGCAAGTACAGAGATATAAGCACAATTGCATCCGAGCTCATAAGTGCCACTATGGTCCCCTTTTAATATTAGTTACAGAAACCATATCAATCTAACGTGTGAATGGTGTATACACTTGTATAAATGTGTATTACTATATGTGTATATAGATCTGTACTCTTTAATTGTTTAACCCCTTATCTCCACACCTAGTTACCACGTTAATGCCCAGGCAGTTTTTCTAAAAAATTTTTTGTCTATTTCTTTGACAAGCTATAAATGTTATATTTTTCTGCCATTTTAGCTGTATGGGTCTTGTTTTTTGGGGGGCAACATTTAATTTTTAATAGCACAATTTGGTGATTCTTATATTTTTCTATTAATAATTTTCTGCCTATAATGTTGAACCTAAACATAATTTTTTTCTCCCGGTCAATACGCATACAGCGATACCAAATTTATAGGGTATTTTGAGAACTTTTTGAGAACTTTTTGCATCACCGACATCCAAGTTACATAACTTTTGAATTTTTTTGTTAATGTAGATGTGTGATGGCTTAATTTTTGAGAAAAGACCTGTATAATTCATTTTTACACACTTGGGGTTCATAAAGTTTTTTGAGGTATAGATGTGAAGGAAAAAAATAGCATGTTTTTTTTACTTTTTTATCTTAAAGGGGCAAGCGGTTTTTGTGTGTTTGGTGCTTTTTTAAACTTTTTTTTTACATTGTATTTTTTTTTTTACTTTTCTTTATATAGCATTGTCCCACAAAGGGACACATACATGAGATTGTTTGTAACTTATGTAGTACAATACATTATAGCTCTCCTAGCAGGCATCTAAAAGGCCAGGCCAGGTCCTTCACTGTGCCGCATGTTGCACACTCCCTCTGCAGCCGCTTAGCCACCGCTTAAACTTCCGGGATTGGAGCTTTTCCTGATTCTGACACAGTGCTCTAGAAACACCCTCAATAGCAAAAGTAGATACGGCAGTTATTAAGGGGTCCCCCATCTGGCCATTCCAGGATATGGTTTGAAGCCGGCCTCTCCCAGCATTCCCTGCTGGATCTTAGTGCTCTATGCTGTTAAGAAAGCTAGTGTCCTTGCCTTGTGCCTGTGTATTGATTTCCCGTTGTGACCCCGGTTCTGGTCCTGTTCTGCCTGCCCTGACCTGTTGCTTTGTCTCTGACTCCAATTCCGAGCTGCCCGTCCTGAACTCCTGCCTGTTCTTGACTATGATTCTGCGTACCTCGCCTTAGCTGCCACCACAGACAAAGTTGCACCTGTGGACTAACCTTGTGGTACCACGCTGCTGCTATTTCAACCCGTTCTCTGGTGAAAACCAGGTGCCACTTAGATTCCAGTCCCAGGTGTGGGTTTATGTCATCATCCGCGGTGGTCCAGTGGGTCCACTACCCCTGGGGCCTGACACTAAAAAGTATCAGTGGGCATCACTAATAGCGGTGTGAACTGAGCTTCAGTGGGTGGTTACTGTGTATATGTAAATTCTTTAAAGGACATCTAACATCAGAATCAAGGATTGTAATCCAAACACACTGACATGCTGGTGTGTGCCCCCCTGGCAGGATGTGCTCTTCTTTTAGATTCTTATGCCCTGATTTAAAAAAAAAAAGATTTAAAATTATGTAAACAAGCATTAGGGGCTCCAGGCTCCATAAGTGTTAATGGAGCCTGCACCCCTCAGGCTCATTTGCATAATTTTTAAAACCCTTTCTTCTTAAAAGCAAGTGCATAAAAAGCTTAAAGGAAACCAACCAACCTCAAAACATTAAAAAAAAACTATTTACACTCTCCTCCGCTCCTCTTCTCTAATCTTGACACGCTGGGATTACCTAGAAAAGAAAGTTATAATTAGCAACACAGAGTGCGAGGACAAGATCTCTGTCACTCCGGGATGCTAATAATTCAAGCCCCTGCTTTATTAGCATCCAGACGTGCCATCTTTTCAACCTATGGGGCCTCACCCTTCCTAGTTACACAGCTCCCTGCCAGAAGCATTATTTTGTAAGTTTCTTTTCGAAGGATGGAGGCCTTAGATAAAAAATATAAGAAGACTGACATTGCTGACATAGCCCGGGATAGGAAATAACTGCTTTTGGCTATAACAAAATAAAATGGTTTAACAAAAATATTTTATTTGTATCTATCACTCTCTTACTTTCTCTCTCTGACGCTCTCTGTGTCTCTCTGTGTCTCTCTGTCTATGACTGTCTCTGACTGTCTCTTTCAATGACTCACTGACCATCTCTTTTAGTGACTATCACTGACTGCCTCTTTAAGTGACTGTCCCTGACCTTCTCTTTCAGTGACTGTCTCTGACCTTCTCTTTTAGTGACTGTCTATGTTTACGAGTGTCTGTCTATCTCTGACTTTGACCATCTCTGACTGTCTGTATTTGTCTCCGACTGTCACTGTTTCTAACTGTGACTGTCTCTGAATGTGACTTTGTCTATGGGGAGATTTATCAGAAGTGTCTGAGAGCAGAACTGCTCTAGTTGCCCACAACTGATTCCTAAGTATTTTCTACAGCATGAAGGGACTGGAGTGATTTTGCAGCTACATTTGTCCACTTTTTGAAAAGCTGCACTGCATAAATCTGTCTTGCCCATCTGGAATCACATGCTAAATCAAAGTAAAAAGTGAATTAGGCTGGCAAATATTTAAAATTAAAAGTTGCACATTTCTGCACAAATCAGCAGTTGAGATAATTGTGAGACATTTGTACATGAGAAAAGTGACGTAACAACAATGGTAAATTTCCACCATAGTGCATCACACTGATAAAAAAATGTATTCCAATATACTCCCAAAAATTCTTATGATAAAATTTGTTTTATAAAACCATATATTGCACGACACTTGGGCATTCAGGGAGAAGTCTTAAGTAAGCCGGTACACCAATTCTCTAAATTAGAAATGAGAGATTGAGGAATCCGAATCCGAAGCTATGTGGGAACCTAGAGGCAAAACTTATATTAGCGCACACATGCACTAGTTAAACTATTATCCTTAATAGCAACAGTTGGTGGGAAAAGGGATCTTACATATTGAGGGTCTGAGCTCTATCCAAATTTTAAATGGAATTTCACACGACACTAGTGATTGTGATTGTCACTTTGTACAGGCAGTCCCCTACTTAAGAACACCTGACTTACAGGCAACCCCTAGTTACAAACGGACCTCTGGTAATTGGTAATTTGCTGTACTTTATTCCTGGGTTACAATGAACAGCTATAACAAATATTAAAGTGTCTGTAAATAAGATTTATTGTTAATCCTGGTTATTATGACAATCTAACATTTTTAAAATCCAATTGTCACCAAAAAAAATTTGTCTGGAGCTACAATAATAAAATATACAGTTCCGACTTACATAAAAATTCAACTTAAGAACAAACCTACAGAACCTATCTTGTATGGAACCTGGGGACTGCCTGTATACTGGTCATTGGTCATTACATCACAAGGCTAAAGTGGTAACTTATAATGCAGGCCTTTTAATTAGTTGACTGGGGAACATGGCCACAAAAATTACTTACTAAGTATAGTACGGATATAATTCTTAGAGATGATAAGGAAAAGTGACTTCAACACTACACTGCATGTATTCAAAAAAAATGACTACTATTCTTCTGTATGCATAGCAGTGCTTCTGCTCTTTTCCTGCATATATGGACGGTGATCAGAACTACTACTAATAAACTGCACTACACAAAACTGCTACAAACGTAAACCTTTTAATGTGACCACGGTTCTGGTGCTATAACTAGCTAATGAGTGTAAAATGTTTTTTTTTATTTCTAAATATAGATTTAAGTTGGGGGGGGGGCTCCAATTTTCAAACCGCTAAGGGCCTATGCTAGTGTTTATCCACCCCTGTAAGCCTGTGCAGACAAAGTCTATTGGGGCTCTAAATTTATGACAGTGGGGACAGGTAGAGCGAGCATGTCATAAAAGTCACAGCCATGTTTGAAGGCTAAAATAATATACAGTATGTGTAGGTCTAATACCCAGAGATCAGCTGAACTAAGTCTTTATGACCTAGCTGTCACACGAATAGGAACTGATCTGCAGTAACCTGGTCTTACCACTACAAAGAGAATGGAGCTGTCTACATCCTGTTCCATTGTTTAGCAGCTGTTGAGAATGGATGATCTGTGGGGTTGCTGGGTGGTATGTCCGCATCAATCTGATATTGATATTGTATAGGGGCCACTTATGTGAAACTTTATAAGGTTTTTACCAGTTAACCTAGTGACAGGTTCCCACAGAAGTCTTCATACTATGGCCAATGCTTTTTTTTTTTTATAAAAATCCGTAGCTCAGATCTAGCTGAAATCACTTTTTAAAAGTTGCTAGCACCTTGCCAGGAGGCTCATTGACTCCCAAGGGACAAGTTTTCTCTTCAGCCGAGTCATTCTGCAACTTGGCTCAGCTCCCTCATTACCCCTTCCCTCGGGAATTTTTTCTTCAGCAAGTAGCTAACAGCCAACGTCTTTCAGCTCCCTCATTCCCCTCTCCCTCAGGAATTTTCTTCAGCGAGTCACATACACCCAATGGGGCACATTTAGTAAGGGTCCAGCAGACGCATTTCCGTCGGGTTTAGCAAGTTTTTTCCGTTTTGCGCTGAATTGCCCTGGGTTTTTGGCGCACACGATTGGATTGTGGTGCATTGGTGCCGGCTTGCATGTGACACAAATTGGTGGGCGTCGGACCACCCGACTGATTCGGACAAACCACGGAATTTAACTTTCAAAATTGTGTTGCAAGATCAGCACGGGCAAGATCACTCACATACACCGGGAAAAAGATGGTGAACTCCAGTGGACTTCCTCAGCGGGTTAGCGTCACATGCAGGAAATTGGACGCACGATCTTAGTGAATCGGGGCAGCTCCGAATCCTTGTCGGACATTCCGGATTGGCGGCGTCAACGGGACGGGTAAGTAAATGTGCCCCAATATCTCTCTTACCTCCCCCATTTTCACTTCTTTCATACCATACGTGTATGGGCTGCTAGTTTAATTGGGGCTAGAAAAGCGATAGATTTCACTTTAGTTAGATCATCAATATAAAAAAAATCTATGTTTTTGTGCTCTAAATACAATCCATATTTAGGACCCTCTTTGATCTGTGTTTGCTGGCCTGACCTTATTGTTTGTTGGTGACACATTCCAGAGAATGAGTGCAGAAGAAGAAAAGTCTTGGTGATGGGAGTTCAAGATTTAGATTATGGAAGATAAAAATTCTGCCCTTTCCCTTGGTGCAAAAATGGCAGATTTTGTAGATGGAAATAAACAATTAAGTCATTGTTACAGAAAGTTATTGTGTTGGACAATTATATATCTTTTCATGATGTAATGTAAGTATATAGAAACTTTCACAAAAATTTCCAAAGAATTTTGTTCGAATTTACTAAATATTTCTGCAGTGAAAACATGTCTGGGCTGTATTTTTGTTTTTAAGAGAAAACATCTCATCTGATAAGTCGAGTACAAAAAAAAACCATATGATACATAACTCAAGTAGAGTGGATATAAATAGGATGGGATCTACTCTCTGACCTATTGCTAAATAAGATGATACTATAGAGATATGAATGGAAGAGCTCGAAAGTCTAATGGAAGGCGGGCAGGGGTGAACATCTAAAAACAGAATTTTAGATGGAAACATATGGAATATAAATGGATAAGTGAAAGGTTATGTTGAATCATTCCCAAAAAAAACTAAGGCCTTTTTCGTTATATGAACGTATGAAAACAGCCATATGCATGCCGTTCCGCACCGTTTTCATACGTGTAGCATATGACCACATTCATGCCAATGGGCAATTTATTTACATGACCGTATTTCTCACTGTATCGCACCATACAGTGAGCGAGCTGTAAAAAAATATAGAGCGTGTCCAACTTTCTCCAACTTGAGTTCTGTATGTATAAAAAAGGGCAAAGGTTTGACTCGATAGAATGAGTCCACTATTTCAAAGTGACACGGTGACTATTATTTTGTCTCTTTAAGAATGTTTGTGACAAAAATAGCAGTGTTATTTCCTATTATAATGGTACATAGCATAAAAATTTACAGTTCAAAAATAGCATCAAAAGGGAGATGAGGGCCTCTCTATTTATAGAAAGAACTAGCTAACAATAGTTTGGTTTTCTGCATGTGCCAGACACAATGCTGGTCCATACTGGAGAGATAAGGAGTGTAAAGTGGTTCTGTAGCTGCAGGTCATAGACAGTTCAAAACGTGAAGGATTTTTAGTAAAAAAACTTGAAGACCTGGTGAACCCTTCATGAACTCAAAATTGTTTGGGCATCAGGGCTGTAAAAAGTAAAGTTGAAGAAAAGAAATGTATGAAAAAATGAATTATAAAAAATAGAGCGCACAACCTGTGGCCCACACTCTCATGCCAGGTAGTGGCAGCATAAGAAACCAATGATTGCTACCATCAGTGATGGAAGAGCTCATTGGTGCAGGAGCCTAGGTGGCCGTAAAAATGGTTTTTAATATAGGAAAATGTCCTCTCCTGCTCTGGACGATACTCCAACTGAGTCCTGAGTGTGGTAGTATGCGCTGGCATCAGCACCCCGAGCATAGAAGTTCAAGGGTCAAAGAAAAAGGTCCATAGCAGTGCATTGAAGAGAAGAGGAGCAGTAAGAGGTAAGTATTCAGTCTGCCCTGTAGGGTCTCCATTATTATAATCTGCTATGGGGGTTTTCATTATTATTATCTGCGCTGGAGGTCTCCAATATTATTGTCTGCAAAGGGGGTTCTCTATTATAATTGTCTGCTTTGGGGGTCTCCATTATTATTGTCTCGACTGAACGGGTCTCCATTACTATTGTCTGCTCTGAGGGTCTAAAATATTATTGTCTGCTCTTGGGTCTCCTTTTTTTTATTAAGTCTGGCTAAGACTAAGGGCAATTCACTTACTTTTCAAAAAAAAAACAAAAACTGATCCATCACTAATTGCTTCCTATGTCTAAGTTGATTGACCTCAAAGTGGCTGCATGTAATATACATAGTTAAGCAGTTTGTTATTTGCAATCATTTAATGCTTAACCCCTTAAGGACGCAGGGTTTTTTCGCTCATTTCTCGCTCTCCACCTTCAAAAATCTATAACTTTTTCATTTTTATGTGTACAGAGCTGTGTGAGGGCTTATTTTGTGCGTAACCAATTTTTCTTCCCCTTGATGTTATTTATTATTCTATGCCAGTTACTGGGAAGCAGGAAAAAAATTCCAAATGTGGAAAAATTAAAAAAAAAAAACGCATGTGCGTCACGTTCTTGTGGGGTCAGTTTTTACGACTTTCACTCTGCGCCTCAAATAACACCTCTACTTTATTCTTTGGTTCGCTACGATCGTGGTCATACCAAATGTATACAGGTTTTATTGCATTTTAACACATTTTCAAAAATTAAAAAAATGTGTATGAAAAAGGAAAAAAAAAATTTTTGACGCTAATAACTTTTTCATACTTTGGTGCACGGAGCTGTGTGATGTGTCATTTTTTTGTGAAATGAGCTGACGTTTTCATTGCTACCATTTTGAGGTCTGTTCGACATTTTGTGTCACGTTTCGAAAATTTGCACGCCAGTCCCGTTATGGAGGTCACCGCTGGCAACAACCGTTATTATATTTTGATAGATTGGGCATTTTGGGACGCGGCGATACCTAATGTCTTTGTGATTTTTACTGTTTATTATGTTTTATATCAATTCTAGGGAAAGGGGGTGATTTGAATTTTCTATTTTTTATAATTTTTTTACATTTTTAAAACTTTTTTTTTCTTCACTATTTCTTAGACCATCTAGGGTACTTTAACCGGTTAAGGACCTTTCCTGTTTTTTCATTTCCATTTTTTAAACCCCACCTTCAAAAATCTATAACTTTTTTATTTTTACACGTAAAAAGCTATGTGACGGTTTGTTTTTTGCGTAACAAATTGCAATTCATAGTGATCGCATTGAATATTCCATGCCATGTACTGGGAAGCGGGAAAAAAATTCCAAATGCAGTCAAAATGGTGAAAAAACGCATTTGTGTCGTATTCTTGTGGGCTTGGATATTACGGCTTTCACTTCACACCACAAATGACGCATCTAATTTATTCTTTGGGTCAGTACGATTACAGGGATACCAAATTTGTATAGGTTTTATAATGTTTTCATACATTTACAAAAATTAAAACCTCATGTACGAAAATTGTTTTTTTATTTTGCTGTCTTCTTGTGCTTATAACTTTTCCATACTTCGTTGTATGGAGTTGAGGGTGGTGTCATCTTTTGCAACTTTTGATGATGTTTTCAATTATATCATTGTACGACCTTTGATCACTTTTTATAGAATTATTATTTTTTTTAAATGGCAAAAAAGTGGCAGTTTTGACTTTGGATGTGATTTTCCGTTACGGGGTTAAACGCAGTGAAAAACCGTTATCATATTTTGATAGATCGGGCATTTTCAGATGCGGCGATACCTAATGTGTTTATGATTTTTACTGTTTATTTATATTTATATCAGTTCTAGGGAAAGGGGGGTGATTTGAATTTTTAGGTTTTTTTATTATAATTTTTTTTTTTAACTTTTTTTTTATTTTAATTTTACTATTTTTCAGACTCCCTAGGGTACTTTAACCCCAGGGTGTCTGTTTGATCCTATCATATACTGCCATACTACAGTATGGCAGTATATGGGGATTTTACTCCTCATTCATAACACATTGTAATGAATGGGTTAACCCGAAGTAGCTTCGGGTCTTCGTGAGACCCGAAGCTATCATGGCGATGGATCGCCACTCCCCGATGACGTCACGGGGAGCGACGATCCTCGGAAAGATGGCGGCGCCGATGCGCCGCCATCTGTTTGAAGCCACCGGCAGCTTTGTCGGCGGCGATCAGCAAGAAAACACCCGCGATCGGTGCCGGCACCGATCGCGGGCGTTACCGGTAAGCCTTTGCTGCAATATGCAGCAGAGACTTACCGGCTATGAAGAGGGCTCGGCCCGCGAGCCCTCTCCATGCATCGGTCGCGAACCGGTTAAAGAAAACCTACCACTTTCTAATGGCACTTATAACCCTCAAATACCTTGCACCAGCTCAGGGTGAATTGGCTCATTGTAGCGAATCTGCAGAAACCATGCAGCCTTGGGTCTGATGAAGATCTGAAGAAAGTTACAGGCACGTTTTAAGTGCTGCTGGTGACTTTGCCGGCAGCGGACCCTAACAATTCCATATGGACCTAAAATAGCCTATCCAGGGAATAAAAAATGCCAGCAATGTATTCTCTGCTGGGTAATATTACTAAACATCCTTATTCCCCTTTACTGCTTGCTCCAGGATTAAATTTATTCAGTTGGTGTGAGGGAACTGGAGGCAGCAACTTTACACTGAACTGCAATGACAATCTGACTCAGGGTCACACTGCATTTTCCTTGCACTCATTGGGGCTCATTTAATTACATTCCCACCGAGTTCACCGAAAGTGCATTGTCTTGCGATACAATTTGAAAGTTAAATCCTGCGCTCAGTCCGAATCAGTCTGATTGTCCGGCGGCCCGTCCCCCAATTTGTTTTGCATGGAAGCCATCGCAGCTGTGCAAAAATCCGATCACGTGCGACACAATCCCAGTGCAGACACCTGTTAAATACCTGTCCAAGCCGTGTTATCCCTGAAAAAGATGAACAGTATGGAAAAAGTGAGTAGCGTGACCCTTAGTAAATAAGCCTCATTGTATCATGTGACTGGGTATTGGAGTCATGCTACCATAATTTAGAAACCCACACCACATTGTTTTATCAGTTGCCAATCATTATGCAGCTAATGTGATTGAGGGGGCTGGGTTTTCTCATTGGCACGTGATGTAATATAATATAACTCTGCAGACAGATAAGACCATGTGACCTTCAGTTGAATTATTGCAGGGCAGTGTAAAGTTTCCGCTTCCAGATCCATTACCAATTGAATTATTTTATCCCAGGATGGGGAAAACAAGTTAAAGGGGTGTAAAAAACCCATTGGTGGCCGGGAGGGGCTGGTTAAAAAATAAATATTTTCATACCCCTGGGGTCCCTCCCGGTGTCCTGCGCTGCCATCTCTCCAGTCCGTGCCCCATGTAGACAAACAGTGCTAGGAATAGGGAAGGGCAGGTGTGGCCGGCCACCTCCGCCGTCCGGAAGCTTAACGCAGCGCAGTTTCCGTGCCCCTGTTTCCGAACTACCGCAGAGGTAAGTAAATGTTTATTTTTTTTAACTCCCGGCAACCAATGGGTTATTCTTTACACTCTTGGACAACCCCTTTAACATCACTAAGCAGTTAATACAGTGGTAAACTTTTATATCCCCTGGAAAAGCATTAATAATTTTTTTATTACACTTAGTTGAATAGTCATTCATAATCCGTTTAAGTTCCTAATCAGGACATTTAATTATGGATATAAATAAAAATAGTTTTTCCAAGGATTTAAAAAAAATAATCTAATTTTCATAAAAGACTGCAATATTTGTTATTTACAGACCCTGGTATTACAGTTCAGCACTGTTTGTGTGAATTAAGATGAGTTGCAGTACCAGACACGGCCCATCAAATCCAGGACAACACTTTTAGCTGTGACTTTAATACACAGAGAATGTTTTAATGATGCCATTCATTCCTGCAGCTGGATTATGTGAGTTGTGAACCTCATGTAACATTTATGCTCATTCATGCTTACTCACTCACATGCACAGTGCTTAATGCCTATTTGCCAAGTTGTTATCAGTTAGTGAGTCGATGGCTTTAATCCCTTGCTTCAAACCACCATAATAGTACGTCGGTGAGCGGTAAGGGTTGTATGGAGATGGCTCACTGGCTGAGCCCTCTCCATACGGCACAGGTGTTTGCTGCAATATGCTGTGGACCTGTGGCACCGATGTTGTCACCGATCATTGCCATTAAATGCCTCTGCCCTATATTGGTTCAGATTGTCACGCCCCATGACGTCATTGGGGAGCGACGATCTGTAACCTTGCATCTGGCACATTGGTTCAGATGCACAGTAATACTAAATAACACAGTAACTAGTATTGCAGTATATAGTAGGAACAATCAGACCCCCTAGGTTTAAAGTACCTAAGGGGGGCTGAAAAACAGTTACATAAAATTTTTAAAAAGTAAAAAATGTTATTTAAAAAACTTCAAATTTTAAAAAGTTTTAGTTTTTTCTAAATCTATTGAAACATAATAAAGCCAATATAATTATTTTTTTGTCTCCTCGTGATTGTACTGACCCGAAGAATAAAGGAGAGTGAACAGTGAAAGCCCAGAAGAAAATGACACAAATATGTTTTTTTTTTCAATTTCACTGCATTTGGAATTTTTTTTCCCAATTCTCAGTATATGGAATGGAATATTAAATACTGTCACTAGTACAGAGTCCATGGTGCACGAGCCATCACCAGCCACTATCCTTGTGTACAGAGTCCATGGTGCAAGAGCTATTACCAGCCACTACCTATATGTACAGAGTCCATGGTGCATGAGCCATCACCAGCCACTATCTATATGTACAGAATTAATGGTGCATGAGCCATCACCAGTCACTATCTATATGTACAGAGTCCATGGTGCATGAGCCATCACCAGCCACTACCTATATGTACAGAGTCCATGGTGCCTGAGCTATCCCCAACCACTATCTACATGTACAGAGTCCATGGTGCATGAGCCATCTCCAGCCACTATCTATATGTACAGAATTAATGGTGCATGAGCCATCACCAGTCACTATCTATATGTACAGAGTCCATGGTGCCTGAGCCATCACCAGCCGATATCTATATGTACAGAGTCCATGGTGCCTGAGCCATCACCAGCCGATATCTATATATACAGTGTCCATGGTGCATGAGCCATCACCAGGCTTTATCTATATGTATAGGATTAATGGTGCCTGAGCCATTGTTGAGAACTTTTGTTGAATATGGCTACAAAGGTAAATGTGCTTTGTTGTGGGCTATCTTTCAGGGTGACAAGTGTCCTTTAAGTTGGGGACTGCCTGTACACAGATGTTTTCACATCAACAATAATGGAGTCATATAGACATTCTATTATTGAATATACAATGTAGTATGTTCATCAATTAACAAGAAAAAAACAAAGAGGCTGCAACATTCACAGTCACTTTGTGCCATCAATATTTTAATTCCAGAAAACCCATTTAATTCCCCAAGTTTATTAATGTTTCTTTTTCCCCTATAACAATGGCCTATCAGTCTAATTATAAATGAATGCTTGTTGCTTGTTAGGTGGAGATTCCTTGGATCTTCATTCCTCCTATGGTATGTGTTTTCCATTAATACAGTAAAATGCCTTGTATTTGGTGAATTCTTTTATTATTTACCCTAAAATGCCTTAAGTTATAATTCATGATTAATAGGACAAAATCTCTCTTGTCCAGTTGCCAGCACATCACTTGCCACAAGCGACTGCCATTGAAATGTGATTGCATTGAAAGGTCACTTAAGGTCTGAATGTATCAGTCCACAATTGTGTCCTGCCCAACATGTTTAAAGATGTGGATACATACAAATTTAGAATTAAGAATTTTGTAGCGATTGGTAAATACCTGAGACATAAATAGAACAGTACGGTATTTGTAACACAGAAAATGTTCATGTTTAGGAGTTTTGTTCTTCTTCCACTGCCTACCTTGGAGTGGAACATTGTTAATTTACTTTGACTAACAATACATTGTTGCCAAGTTGGCTTATAATATTAACAAAAGCTGTGTTTTAGGCTGCTTAATACAAGATTACAATTACAATGTTCTACTCACTGAGCTGTAGTTCCCCTTTCTGTTCTCATTAGGAGCTGGGGTCCTGGCGCACAGTAAGATTAATGAGTAAGAAAAATTATCTAAATTAGAAATGACAAAGCAGCTTTTATGCCAAAATGTAATTTTTGTACCAACAAGCCTAAGCTAATTTTACTAATTATAGAGAAATAGTGATGGTTTAAACTCTTCTGTTTACTGTTATGAAAAGTAAAACTGGAATCTTTCATCACATCCCATCTGTCTTGTGCTTATTAAAAACTAGGGAAATCTTTCAGATCCGCCTAGAATGCACATGTAACATTTCTTCCCATTCTACATAAACTCTGCCTTTTATTCCAAATGATATAACTGAATTATTGGAAATAATATTCCTGTCTGGCGAGATTAGCATAAATCAATCTCGGTGCATAAACCTGCACAATAATAATGGCATCGTCTATTTCACAACACTGGAACCGGATAGACAGGTTTTTAATACATAAACAGATCTTGCACAAAAGAAAAGCAGATTTTCATTATAGTCGATGGCACAACCCCGATGAATGAACTGCCTGTCACATGACCTGGAGTGTTGAGTGATCGGAGACTGTTCTAGGAGACTTTTAAAGAAACACACACACATTAAAAACATCTGTAAACTATGCCTTATCAGGAATATATTGAGACACATTTATCCATGTATTTCTGGTAATTTTCTGTACCAATTCTATATTTATGAACCGCCTAGTCACTTTTGTTAAAACATACAGGGGGATATTTATCAGGGCCTGAAATAAGCCCTGAAATAATCGCAAATGCTAGCTTATTGCTCACACTTGCGGTTATTTTCCCCAATCCGCCTCCTCCACACCAGTGAGGCGTGAAGGGGGGAGGGGGGCATGGCCCGGCCAAGCAGAGGGCGCAGAGGGCTAGGTGTTGACCGGGGAGCGTTACTGTCCCCACGCCTGCGCACTCACTGAGAAAATTCATCTTTGCGTTTATTTCTACGCCAGGTGATATAAACGCTGCACAGGACCCCACCGGATACATCAAGAGGGCCGGCTTATGATAAATAACCCCCATGTATTCTTCATAAGGCTTTCTGAACATTTTGATATAGTTCTCACTTGTGCATTAACTTGAACCTGCAACTTGAATGGCAGCCTGTTATAGAGTAAGAGGAGCCGAGTAGATTTATGCATAGTTTTGGAGAAAATAGTCAGGGAGTTGGGCCTACACTTGGATGTACTGTTATGGGTTTCACCACCATGAATAATCATTTTTATATTATGCTAGATTGGGTGTTTTTGGAAACGATGATACCTAACATATTTAGGTTAATGTTTTTTTATTTATTTTTATTTAAGTTCTAGGAAAAGTTGGTGATTTGAAGTTTTAATATTTTTATTACCTTTTTTACTTGAACCCTAGGGGGGTCTGATTGTGCATACCATTTACTGCAGTATACCATTGCCACTGGCAGTTCAACCCAAATAACAGGCCTGAGAGTCTCAGAAAGACTCCTTGCAGACATAGTAATAAATCACTCCATTGATGCCACAAGGATTTGCCTGCAGCATTTGAATGATTATCATCCGCAATCGGTGGCAGCACTAATTGCTGATGTTAACAGTGGTGTTTGCTGCACAAGCCATCTACATACATCCATAATGCCACTCTGCCATATAGATCCATCATGTGTTGATAAGGCTTTTAGTCCGTGTGGATTTACATCTATGTAAGGCTTTGCTATCTTTAGTCCCAACCAAAGCTTACAAACCAATTTATAAAAAGAAAAGTTTCTAATGTTTGGTTTCAGAGACATTGAAATTAAAGGGGTTTCCCACACTACAGATCAAATCCTATGAAAAATGTTGAAATGTGTAATATATTTATAGGACTCAAGCATGTGCATTAGGATAGGGCGTCACAACATGATTGGTTGTGCAACATCAAGTCAACATCAAAAATGTGTGTGCTTTTACAGGGGCTTGTTGTTGCATTAATGTTACACAGATGGGTCAGGGTGTTATGTGCAACCCAATAGACATCAAATTAGGAAATTAAACTACAAGTAAGTTGCTGTAGCATACGATGTATATTGATCCCTATGAAAAGTTGCTTGTAATATATAATGTGCAACCAAAAATGGTTAGATTTTTTGCAACTGTTGGGTCACAGTTGTATCACAGAAAATATGCAAATAAGTTTTCCAGGATGGGAAAAGAATAAGTTGTATCATATCATTTGTTGTAACTCTTCCACATTCACTATCAGGTCCTGCAATTTTGGGCTTCTGCAAGCAAAATTAGTTTTGTTGTCTCTTTGATCATGGAAAGTATGGGAACTGTAGTTGCAGATGTGACAAAGGGAGTTGCGTGACACTCTCTGCTAGACCACCCATACATGCTGTGCTTGGGCAGAGCTGCCAACTGTCCGTAAATTCCTGGACAGTTCGTAGAAATAGATATTCATTTTCATGGTCCATTAAAAGTGAATACTGCTTAATATTCTGGACTATGGACAGTCATCACTTGCCTTCTTAGGTCTTATTATAGCTTTTCAATCAGTCTGTAACGTTTTACAGGAAGTAAGCAGGTAGGTATCCTTGTGGTGTTCAAGGAAAAGTTAATGGCTGCAGGGATCAGTTTACCAGTAGGGCAGCACATAGTTGACCCTACAATAGGAATGTAGTCAGTAAGTTAGCAGTCGAAAAATAAAGAGCCCCAATACCATGTGCCCCTGGGTAGTCTGCTGCGATAAAGCAAGAGCACCCCAGTATGTAGGGTCACTTTGATATCACATATGTGATCTCATCATGTAAGCTATTGTGACATCACTGGACATCATTAATTTAGGCCACGTACACACAACACGCTTTTATTGTATTTTATTTTACACGCATTGTAAACGCATCGAGCAAAATGCAACCCAAAACACATATGTATCTTCTCCAAAATGTATTTGTTTTGTATGTAGCATCATGTGTTTTGCATTGTTTTGCATAATTTACAGGCAGAACACATGACGCTACGTAAATCCTGATGAAAGAACTTCCTGTCACATGATCAGGAGTGTTGAGTGATCAGAGGGCCTGTTCTAGGAGACTTTTAAAGACACACAAACACACATTAAAAACATTTACATATTAACTATGAATTAGAAGGACTATATTGAGGCACATTTATCCATGTATTTCTGGTAATTTTCTGTCCAACTTACATATTTATGAAGCGCCTAGTCACTTTTGTTTAGACATATTTATTAGGGACTCTGCACCATGTCAGTGGCGTAGAAGCTCTGAAATAATTGCAAATGCTAGCTTATTGCAGTGGGGCGTGAAGGGGCACGGCTGGCCGAGTGGAGGGCGTGGCCAGGCGGGAGTGGGCCGGCAAAGGGCATTACTGTCCCCGCACCTGTGCACTCGGCTGTGAACTCGGATGTATCACGCTTCCAAAATGAAGCGGCGGGGCTATGAGTGCCGACGAATGGTAAATATCCCCCGTAGTATGAATATGGAATATTCTTCATAAGGCTTATTGAATATTTTGATATAGTTCTCACTCAAACTGCAAGCAGCAAGTTATAGAATCAGAAAAGCTGAGTAGATTTATACTTAGTGCTGCATAACACATGATCCTACGTAACTCCAACACGCTTTTTGGGATGTGTTTTAGAACACAATGCAAATACATTGGGGGTCATTTACTAAGGGCCCGATTCGCCTTTTCCCGACGTGTTACCCGAATATTTCCGATTTGCGCCGATTTTCCCTGAATTGCCCCAGGTTTTTAGCGCATGCGATCGGATTGTGGCGCAGCGGCGGGGGAAATCGGGGGACGTGGCTGAATGAAAACCCGACGGATTCGGAGAAACCGCCGCATTTTTTAAAAAAAAAGTGTCGCTGGACACGCGCTTACCTTCACCAGGAATAGGATCATGAACTCCGGCGGACTTCAGCGCAGCAGCAACACCTGGTGGACGTCGGAGGAACTGCCTTCGTGAATCGCTGGAAGACCCGAATCCACCGCAGAGAATGCGCCGCTGGATCGCGAATGGACCGGGTAAGTAAATCTGCCCCATTGTGTATATGGGCACTTAGTAAAGTCGGTTTCAGTTGCTGTAACACCACGGTTGGTAAGCTGCTGCATCATTCCAAGTATGATCTGGCACAAGACTGCTGTTCCAGTCTATAAGTCGCTGTGCATTTAGTTTGTATCATGGAACGCATGTATCATATGTGGTGCGCCAGCATGAACTTCCCCTGCCCCCTCAGGTCATGCACCAGAGCCACCTGATATATCGGGCAGCTGGCTGCGCAAGCCAGACAATTCTACATCAGGTTCTACCTTTCTGGCCGTGCTCAATTGGGAATATTTCATAAATGATCTTTGTGGCTGTTTTGCTTTTAATATGTACATTTTTTTGTAAAATTGTTTTATTAAGCATATTGAAAGAAAAATGTTGTTTGTTTGAAGTTGCTACTGACAACATTGTTGCTCCCATGACTTCATTTCATTCAACTATCCAAGCTATGCAGAGGACGCCTGACACGTGATCTGCTCCAAAATGCTGGTTACTGCCACAGTGCCACCTCTTCTTATATTCAGACGCATGTTGTACTCACTTTTAGGACATCACAGATTTTTGACATGGATTCTAGAATTTGTTTCATCCCGCAATTCCATGAAAAAATGACTTGTAATAAAAAAGAAAAGTGATATCAACCAGTCTTTACCAGTTTTCATGAAACCCTTTCTTCAAAAGAAGAGAGTCTTACCCACAGACTAGAGCCAGCCTGCCATTACTTGCCACTGCTAGGGAAATTGTTATGGCTTGTAGTTTTGCAGTGCAGGTATTTAGCTGAAGAAAAAAAAACACATTGTTTATATTGCCATATCCAGACCTATATCTTTCAAAGAATTTCCGCTCTGAAAGAAGAACAAGCTTTCAACTCATATATCAAAAACTATGAGTCATCCGAAAACAAGAAAGCAATGCACTGCCTAGCAACGTATTCTTAAAATCTTCTACTTTTGCAGACTTAACTCTAAGGTCAAATAGATGTTTTTACACATAGTTTGGAAATTGTGTAAACTAAATCTTTCCTTTTGTGAATGATGGAGCTGTGATTAAATACACCCACTGACGTAAAATAATGCACCGATTGAAATATTGGATTTGTGCAAAACTTAATGGGGCTTATTTACTATCATCGGATATTCCGACGATTTCTGATGTGCACAGCATTTAACTGGGGATTTTGGCACACATGATCATATTTTGGCGCCGGCCTTCATGCGACACAAATCGAGGAGGCGGGCCGTCGGACGATCCGACTGGTTCAGACCAAGCGCAGGACGTAACCTTTAAAGTGTGTCGCAATCCAAGCACTTGCATGCACCGGTAAGAAGGAGGTGAACTCCGCTGACCTGATTCGGGAATCGACAGATGCAGGATATCAGCCGCACGTAGTGAATCGCGGCAGCTATGCATTCTCATCGGGGAACGCACCTCGGGAATCGTGCAGGCACGGTTAAGTAAATGTGCCGCATGTCTGAAACAAATATGGTAATGATTATCGTTGTGGTCTGATAAGACACTGCTTTTCTACAAGACTACAAGGTGTAAAGTACTTCCCCTGCTTCCCTATATAAGATCTCAGAGGCTACTTCTAGGTAGTGTACTTCTTGGGTTGCATTCAAATGAACATATGCATATGTCAGGCACGCTGGAGAGAAGGAGAGGTGAACGCTGCTCACCTTACGGCCTAAGATAGATGCTCTATCTTATTTACGGCCATGGCACACCGAGTGCCAGATATACACCCCTCATACGTTCGTGTGAATACAACCTAAGTGAGAGATTGTTGAATGCTCAAAATTTTTCCCAAGTGACAGACTTTGAGAGAATTTCCACTCTCATGGAGCGACGAGGGGTACTTGGAAGCCCATTGGACCCCTCGTTTTCGTGATCTCGTTATCACTAAGACCCGCACCGATCAGCAAGTTAGGCTCTATCCTGTGGAAAACGCCTCTAACTTCCCAGTATCTAGCTGTTAGCAGACTGTCACACTTGAGGAGGGAAAGTGTGTAAAGAGTCTGTGGACCCTCTGGACCACCGCGGGAGGTGGTATGAAACCCGCGGTGGCAGCCAAGGTAGTACAGCAGGAAACAGTCCAAACCTGAGATGACAGCAGGAAACACGGAGGAATACTGGTAACGCTGGCACACAGAGGAACACTGGTGATGTTGGCACCGACAGTAGATTCCACTGGACTGGAACCCAGGAAAGCACAGCAGGACTGGAACCCTGGAAGGCACAGCAGGTCACAGCAATGGTAGCAACACAGAGGATCGCTGGTAACACTGGAACACAGTGGAACACAGGAAACTCAGGAAGGCTTTCACTTAGCAGGGATGATGCTGAAGATCCGGCAGGGAGTGAAGGGAGGTGCCAGATTATAAGGGCGAGCCGGATTAGCATGAGCCAATCAAGAGGACACTAGCCCTTTAAGTCTTAAAGAGCCGGCGCGCGCGCGCCCTAGCAGTGGGAGCGCGCGGCCAAGCAGGAGTACAGCCAGGAGCGTGGAGAGGTGAGTCCAGGCCGGAGAGTGGGACAGCGGCAGCGGGGACCGCGACACATAGAGGGGCACGGGTGTGCCCGCGATCCACAGAAAGGATCGCGGGTGCATCTGTGACAGTACCCCCCCTTTAAGGCCCCTCTTCTTCTTTGACCTCCTCTTCTTCTTCTTATCAGTCCCAGGACATCTCTGGAGGGAACTAAGAAGCTGTAAATTTGTCAGGCCAGGAGGTGGTGAAGCCAAGCAGCGAGAATGACAGTCTGGTCCCCAACTCAGGATCTCACCAGTCTTCCAGTTGAGGACCGGAGCATGGAGTTGTAGCCATGGAAGACCTAGAAGAAGAGATGATGTGGATCGTGGCAGAACATAGAAAACCAGAGTCTCTTTGTGATGAGCTCCAACCTGGAGAGAAATTGGCTCAGTGCGGTACTGGACCGGTTCGGACAGGACTTGACCATCCACGGAAGACAGGGATAGCGGATTCTTGAGTGGAACCACCGGAATGTGATGCCGGGAGATCAGGGTGGGATCCACAAAATTCCCCATAGAACCAGAGTCCAGGAATGCTGGGATTCGCACAGGAGAGCGAGCACCGACATCTAGGAGCACAGGAACCGACAGACGTGGAGACACAGCATTGACACCTAGGGAAGTACCTCCCAGAAGTTCAGGGTGTTGGGGTTTGCTGGACGTGGGAGAACGGACAGGACAAGCCCCAATAGGGTGTTTGGGGCTAGCGCAGTACAGGCAAAGTTTCTCCCGGAGACGCCTGGAACGTTCCTGGACGGTGAGACGAACTCTGTCAACTTGCATTGGCTCCTGTTCAGACTGTGTGACTGGAGGTTGAGGCGGTTCTTGGAAAACCGGAGCCAAGCGTGACTGACATGGAAGCCGGACTTGAGGGTGCTCGTGACCCAATTCTCCATCACGTTCTGCGAAGCGCACGTCTATCCGGGTGGCCAGGGTGATAAGACCACTCAGAGTAACCGGCAGGTCACGGGCAGCCAGTGCGTCTTTCACCTGGGGGGACAGTCCTTGCTTGAAGGTAGCTGACAAGGCTGCATCATTCCAGGAGAGCTCGGAGGCTAGGGTGCGGAACTTGACAGCGTACTCGCCCACAGAAGAATGTCCTTGGCGCAGGTTCAGCAGGGCCGTTTCAGCTGAGGATGCACGAGCGGGTTCTTCAAATACAGAGCGAAATTCAGCCAGAAATGTAGCATGGGAGGCCGTAACTGGGTCATTTCTGTCCCACAGAGGAGTAGCCCAGGCCAGGGCCTTCCCGGAGAGGAGGCTCAGGATGAATGCCACCTTAGAGCGTTCGGTGACAAACTGAGTTGGCATAAGTTCAAAGTGCAATGAGCACTGGGTGATGAAGCCCCTGCAGAGTTTGGGGTCACCATCAAATTTTTCAGGCATAGAAAGTCTCAGTCTTGGCTCTGCTGCTGGTGGAAAAGCCGGGGTGGATAGAGGGGAAGCAGGAGTAGATTCAGAAGCCTGATGCTGGGAGTCGATCAGTTGTTGAAGAGTGGAGGCAACTTTGCCTAGTAGTTCTCCATGATAAGCAATTTGCTGGGACTGACGGTCAACAACACTGGAGAGCTCAGCTAGAAGGCGACGTGGTTCCTTGGCGAGGTCTGACTCCTTGGCGGGATCCATGGCCGGATCTTACTGTCACACTTGAGGAGGGAAAGTGTGTAAAAGTCTCTTGGAAGAGTCTGTGGACCCTCTGGACCACCGCGGGAGGTGGTATGAAACCCGCGGTGGCAGCCAAGGTAGTACAGCAGGAAACAGTCCAAACCTGAGATGACAGCAGGAAACACGGAGGAATACTGGTAACGCTGGCACACAGAGGAACACTGGTGATGTTGGCACCGACAGTAGATTCCACTGGACTGGAACCCAGGAAAGCACAGCAGGACTGGAACCCTGGAAGGCACAGTAGGTCACAGCAATGGTAGCAACACAGAGGATCGCTGGTAACGCTGGAACACAGTGGAACACAGGAAACTCAGGAGGGCTTTCACTTAGCAGGGATGATGCTGAAGATCCGGCAGGGAGTGAAGGGAGGTGCCAGATTATAAGGGCGAGCCGGATTAGCATGAGCCAATCAGGAGGACACTGGCCCTTTAAGTCTTAAAGAGCCGGCGCGCGCGCGCCCTAGCAGTGGGAGCGCGCGGCCAAGCAGGAGTACAGCCAGGAGCGTGGAGAGGTGAGTCCAGGCCGGAGAGTGGGACAGCGGCAGCGGGGACCGCGACACATAGAGGGGCACGGGTGTGCCCGCGATCCACAGAAAGGATCGCGGGTGCATCTGTGACACAGACTTTTGGAAACAATGGTTATGTAAAGGAATGAACATAATAAACTGGGTCCCATTTCCTAAAAAGTAGAGAAGATTGTTTGATCTATCGAGAAGCTTTCTCACTCTTAGCCCTTCTACTACACATACGTCACCTTCATTCCATTTGTCATTAAGTTGCCCGTTATAAGTCCTGCCATTAACAGCCAGCGACCATCATCCTTTGTTTGCAGTGATGTTTTGAACAAGAGACCTGGACTGCTACAGACTGAACTGTATCGGCCTTAATGATTAGCTTGATGCCGACCGTCCACTGGCTGGTGCGGGACCCAGTACATCTCTGATTAGACCAGCCCCCACAGGGGAAAACCTTAAAGGAAGACTAAACCTAAATTTTAAAAAGGGAAATTGTCCCCCAGGGGTCTTTTATGACAACAAAACAACCATGTTACATATGTATTAATAAATATATTTAAATACACATTAAATAATTCACTATAATAATTGTAAAAAATCCCAACTACACTATGAAAAACATTGCCATTTTTGAAACGTTTGACGAGACTATACACACTAGGGAATTCATTTAGAATGCTAATTTTGAGTTAATTTATACATTTTAAAATTTAATGTACTATACATTACAGTCTCCACTTTAACCCCATGACATCCTGCAGCATCCAGGAGAGTATGCCTTGCTACACCAATCTAGTTAGGTTCTAGAAATAGAGTAGACATAAATTGGAGGCAAAGGACTTTAAGGGGCTTAACAAAACCCCTTATTTCTACCTTGTGACCCCCTGTCAACAACCCAGTTGCTCAGAGTAGAGGGGTTGGACCGTTAGTTTCTTGTCAATGAGATATACTGTACATTAATTGGAATCTGTTAATATGTCATTTGGCTGGTTTGCTGAGAGGTGAAAATCTTATTTTTGTGTGAAGATGAATTTGTCCAGCTGGTCAGTGTTGACTCTCTTCTTCCTCCTATTTATTGCATGTCCATTTGGCCTCTCCTGGAAACCCCAGCACACTTCTATTACTATCAGCCATCTTTGCAGTTTTTGAGGTCCTACCTCATTGGGGCTCCCCAGAATTGAACTTAAAGATGACGTGTAACCCTGAACTAACCTTATAGGAGCTGTTTACTAAAGTAAGCAGCTTCCTAGCCCTACCCTAGTAAAAGCAGTGTTAACCTACTAGCTTTATTGGAACATACCGATAAACTGATACCGAAGCCTGGCAGTCACCGCCGGCCTATGGTGTGGGAGGGGTAGTCCGGGGGAGAAGCTAAGGAGAGGGGAGCACCTTGGAACGCCCCCTCAGGAATATGCCGGACCGCTGTAAGCTTGGTTTCGGCATTCAGAGAGCCATGTACTTCAGTGTTTCTTAACTTTATCGGTATGTTCTGATAAAGCTAGCAGTTAAAGCAGTTAAAGCTACTGCTTTTAATGGTAGGGCTTGGGAGCTGCTTACTTTAGTAAGCAGCCCCTATAGGGTTTATTATCTCATCATTTCCTCAGCTAAGTATAAATAAATGCTTCTTAGTGTTTTCACATTAATTGTGTTAGTCTGTTATTTCACAGCTTCAGTCCCTTATATTTGTATTGCAAAAAATTCCCATTTGCCTACATCGACTTATTCAAGTGTTTCCAGAAGATCAATTTTTGGATCCAGACCAATCAACTAAAATTTAAATTGGAATATTAGATTTTCTGGTAACTATTTAAAGAGGACACCATTTTGTAGCGGGGGCTACACAGACTCAGGGGCACTTTTAATTTTCATTTTATGGTTGCAAAGATATCAGTCCCAATATCTGACCATTATAATCTGCCTTTGGTCAGAGAGGAAGAGCTGGGGCTGAAGCTGGAGGAGTGTGTTATGCTAATCTTCTCTCATACTGTCCAATCAGTGGCAGGCAATGTCAGAGAAGCTACTACTATGAACAGTAGTGAGCTGTGATTTCTCTGTGTTCGGTCAAAGGCTTTGCTCAAACACATTACACTAATATTCTGTTGACATTGCGTTTACACTGCATTTACATAATCACAATGTTACGAAATTGCGTTCACATTGCGTATACATTCCGTTTACATCGCAAACGAGTTGTGAAAGCAAATGTAATGTTACCATAAAGGATATAAAAATGCAAATTTGATAACATGATGTAAACGTGATATGAATGCAGATCCAATATAAACTCAAACACAATGCTACCATCTTGATAAGTCTCTTCTGGTAGCCTTAGAGAATCTAAGTTTTTGATTGAATTTATGTTACCTAATTTCTTATAGAATAGCATATTTGTATGCCCTGTGTGATTTACTGGTGTGAATTGTCTGTGCAAATGAGGTGCCTACGTTCTTCTTAGTATAATGACTGAACTCGAGAGTGGGGGTTCATCACACCCTTTTACTTGACATACCTGAGGCATATAAAGAAAGATTAACAACCGTAAGAAAAGATAACTTTGGATTGACTCTCCCAGCAAAGTTGGCCAAGGCACGCCAATCATCTTAGGATATCTCAGGAAGGAGGCATCTAGTTTGACAAGTTTTGGGCTGTGTTGTGACGAGACTGAGGTTTCTTGTTCCAAATGTGTCAAATAGTTGAAGCGGCACATTTTTTACCTGTAGGAAGTATTTCTTTGTCAAAAATACTAGCAATGCTTTTTTTTTTCTATGACAACACACTTTCAGTTCATGCTTTAACCTTTTCTGTGACTTTCCCTAAAAAAAGCCCATCAGTCACTCCATGCTTCTTGTATGCACTACTGTTGAAGGTAACTTTGTTTTCCCAGAAGACTTCATCACTAATTGTTGACAATATTATATCTCTGCATAAAATGTGTGCCAAATAACAACAATCTGCAATGTGTGTAGTATTTCCCCATGTCCCTAAACCAGTGATGGTGAACCTTTTACAGACCGAGTGCCCAAACTACAACCAAGACCCACTAATTTATCGCAAAGTGCCAACACAAATTTAATTAGTGATTTATACTCCCTGCTCTGTCACAGCTTTCATTTATATCAGCACCTTGGGGACACCAATAAAGCAGAAAATAGAAGAAAGTTGGATGATCATTGTAGCTTCCCTCCAGGGTCCTATAGACAGGAAGAATTGTCAGGGCCGGAGCAGGAGCTACAATGATAATTCAGATCTGTCCACACCTTCCCACTCCTCCAGTAGTCCCAGGCAGCGAGGTCTCATGGTCTCATCTCTTCCTGACAGATAACACTATAAGAGAAACTTGCTGAATCCGATTAAGGTTAAGAGTAAAGAATCCAAGAACTCCAGGATTTGTTGCTCAAAAGTGGTTGGGAATTTTTGCTGCACCTTTTGTAACTTTTCAACTCGTTTCAACTGTATTATAGCCGCACCGGATTATTAAGCGCCATCAATAAATGCCTGCTAAAACGTCTAAGTTCATGTATAAGACGCACTGGATTATAAGGCGCACCTGATTATAAGGATGAATGACCAGCAGGTGGCAGACCTGTGCACAGTTCAAGGCAGCTGTTGTCTGTATGTACGGTTCACTTATAAGGCGCACTGGACTATAAGGAGTATACGAAATATAAATCTGAAGAGGTTCTTCTCAATAAACGGGTCTAGGGATAAAAGTAATGTAATATCTGCACCATCTGACGTATAAAAAGAAGGAGAGATACCTATACAGATCTTCTGGGCTTATGGCGCTAGAAGTGCCATGGGATCTGATGGCAGTTTTTGATAGACTTTAGGGTTGTCTAAAGTCTATTCATTAGCAACTCCTGTGTGACTAGGCAGTTGCCAATTGGGAGGGGCTGGAAAGGAGCAGTCCCCCCCCCACCCTTGGGAAACATGTGACCTTTATAAATATATGAATAACTCCCAACACTCGGGATTGGCTGTAGAGGAGCAGGGGGCGTCGCTAAGCCAAGTGATGGGTGTTTTCATATATTTGAAAAGGTCACATGGAGTAGCTGCTCTCCAAGGGTGGGGGGGAACTGCTCCTTTCCAGACCCTCCCATTTGGCAACTGCCTAGTCACACAGCACATGCTAATGAAAGGTACAATATAACATACCTTTTTTCTGTAAAACCAATTTTTAATACAAAAACACTTTGGCAGTGTATGTACTATGCTCTGTGGGGACTGGGGAGTGCTAAAAATGGGTCTCCTGGTGACAGGTTCCCTTTAAACGCGAAGATTTATTGCACCCCAAACATACTAAGAAAAAGCATCAGAATTCAAAGCGCTTTACTTTTACTTTTAACTATAGTCCAACAGCCCAAAAAAATCAAAAATACTATACATAAAAACTGGTATATGCTAGCCGAGGACCCTCTTCTAAAAGAATTGACTATGGCACCACCCCTGATCTCATTTAGGAGGATTAGAAGTATAAAGGATATACTGGTACGTAGCCGCTTACCATCTCCAAAACATAACTGGTTAAACAAGATGATCCCCACTCGCAATTTCAGATGTGGCCAGTGTAGATATTGCAACCAGAATATAAAGGCTAAACATCCATGCGTGGGAGGCATTGATATACCACTGCGCCAGTTCTTTTCATGCAAATCACAATTTACAGTGTACGTGATCCTATGTCCATGTGGTTCTTTTATATAGGGAAGACAATACGACCCCTATATATCAGATTTAGCGAACACTGCTATTCAGTTAAAAGTAAAAAGGGCGCACCTAGGCTCATTGAGCATGTAAATAAAATACACGGAGGTAATACACAAATACTCCTCTTCTGAGGTATAGAGCATGTACCAGTACCACCTAATGGTGGGGACCGTCATAGAGACCTCCTAAGAAGAGAGGCACGCTGGATTATGAGGACTAATGAAATGGGCCCTTTGGGACTTAATGACAAAAATGATATGGGTGTATTTCTCTAACTCAGTCAAAATAACCATAAGTGCGTTTCGATAGTCGTATGTCATAACTAGTATTATGCAATCGTTCAAGCCAGTCTTGCATGATTGTACTGCTCCTTATTGTTTGATATTGCATACTTCTTAAACGTATTTTGTTACATATCTTATATTCACGATGAGAATATGACTAGTCCATTGCTTTCTATGCTTCTCGCATGTATTTAAAAAAACCCGTTCCCTTTTAAAAGCAACTGCTTTCACTTCATTGCACAATGCTCTCTAAGAATATAGTATACTTCCGCTCTTGTCTAAGGGCGTTCTGGTTACTAGGTTACAGGGAAGTGACGTCCCACCTACTAGATTAAGTACCAGGTGTGGACGCCACTCCACAGAGGCTAGAGAAAGCGCCGGATGGTGCGAAACGGCTGTCGCCTTATTTTACCCCCTGCTCCTACATCTATCCTGATCGGTCTGTGCCACTGTACTTTTTATCTGATGCCGAAATAAAGAAGATGTTATAATGGTGAGTGGCCGCGTTTTCTATTCTTCACTACTATTTACTGGACACCACCTAAACGCTTCCACCACTGTGTATGTCATCTCAGGACGATACGTCACTGCACCTAATATATGTGTGAAGTCTCTTGGATAGTGCCCCTCTCTTTTTTTTGCTTCCTGTCGGTGGACTATAAGGAGCACCTTTGATTTCTGAGAAAATAAAAGGATTTTTTGTGTGCCTTATAGTCCGAAATATACAGCAAATAGAGAGGCACAGGAAAGGCGACTTTCTCTTCCCACCATTGTTGATTAGTGTTTGATTAATACACTTTACACATGCTGGAATAAGATTCACAAACAACCCAGAGTGATTGGATTTTTATATATTATCTGGGGTAGGACACATATCTAAGACACCCCCCATTATCATTAAAGTCAATGTTGTGGGCTCTGTTGGTGTCAATTAATGAATGACTGCTTACCTACGTCTACGGAGACATCAACCTAGCTTCATCAAATTTACCATCAAATTCCTACTACCGTACCTGAATGTAAGATAGAATAAGGGTTAAATACTGAGCTCCGATATACAACATAAATATATATAAATTGGAGCTGATTTTTGCATTAAAAACATTGTAATCCTGATAGGACTCTTACAGGTGACAATGAAAGTCCTGTTTTATTAGCTTTTTTCACATTATTTTAAAAAATACATCATACCGTATATACTCGTGTATAAGCCGAGTTTTTCAGCACAAAAAATGTGCTGAAAAACGTCCCCTCGGCTTATACACGAGTCTATTACAAAAAAAAATTACCCACTAAAAAAAATAAACTTAAATACTCACCCTCCGATGTCAGCGCGGCTCCCCGATGTCGGCGCGGCTTACCGATGTCCCCGATGTCAGCGTGTTCCGTCTTCTTTCTTCTCCGCGGCTCTTCTTCTTTCTTCCTGCATGGACGCGGCCATGTTTTCTTCGTGGTCGCGCATACTATGACGTCAGCAGCGGCCGCGTCATAGTATGTGCATGCTAGAAGAAAACATGGCCGCGTCCATGCCGGAAGAGAGAAGAGAGAAGAAGAGCCATGGAGAAGAAAGAAGACGGGGACATCGGTAAGCCGCGCCGACATCGGGGAGCCGCGCTGACATCGGAGGGTGAGTATTTAAGTTTATTTTTTTAAGGGCCGTGGGGGCAGGCTGCTGTATTCTACTAGGGGCTGCTGTATACTACTAGGGGCTTGCTGTATTCCCACCCTCGGCTTATACTCGAGTCAGTAGTTTTCCCCAGTTTTTGGTAGTAAAATTAGGGGTCTCGGCTTATACTCGGGTCGGCTTATACTCAAGTCTATACAGTATCTACCCACAAACTGATAATTCTATGTCTTTTTAGCCTTTTTACTTCATTGTGTCTCATACATGTCAAAAACTTTTAAAACTTGCAGTTTTGTTTGCCATATCTCAAATAGTTTTTTGACATTTCCTGCTCTCGTCTACTACTCATAAAACTCTCTTTGTCACAGGCGACTTGTAGTTCATTTATGAAACGCTGCAGTTTCATATTCAACACACCCAAATATATGACAATATGCGGGAAGTTACTTGTAATTAGTTCAGAGTTATCAAAACAGTCAACTCCCTAGTGCTTTGTTTACTCTGTGTATCTTATTGACACCTTAATCTACTATAAGTAATCAGCCAAAGGAACTGAAATATTACTAGTAGTTGTATCTATTATTATGATTGCTATTATTTCAAATGTATCACATAAAATTACATTCTCTGTACATAACTTAGAACATTCACTAATAATAATAATTCCTTTATTTGTATAGCGCCAACAGATTCCGCAGCGCTGCACAGAGTTTCCCAAATCAGTCCCTGTCCCTATGGGGCTCATAATCTAATCAACCTACCAGTATGTTTTGGAGTGTGGGAGGAAACCGGAGGACCCGGAGGCAACCCACAGAAACACAGAGAGAACATACAAACTCTTTGTAGATGTTGACCTGGGTGGGACTTGAACTCAGGACCCCAGCGCTGCAAGATTGTAGAGCTAACCACTGAGCCACCGTGCTGCCTATTTTGTAGTTAAATTTCATAGTTAAATTGTTGGTATAGCAGATGTATAAAAGCATATAACTTAAAAAAAGTTCAACTTATAATTTCAACCTGTTCTGATGTCATTACATCGTTCCTGCCAGTGTGAGAGGAGATGATTACTGCTGTTTCCTGGGAGTAGGGAAAGGTGTGTATATGTCTGTTTTTTGTACAGCAAAAAGAAGCAGGGAGTGTGGTTGTTGACCTGCGGAGGAATACATTGGGGGTTAGAGCTGGGGCCATTATAAGTGAGGATCTAGAGAAAAGTGGGTGATATTTCCTTTTCTGCAGCCCTCTCCTTGTAGTGTCCCCTTTTCTGTCAGAAAAGGGGCCCTTATTAGGCCTTGAGTAAAGAGGGCACTATAAAGAGGTGATTAAAAAAAAGCACGCTACAAAAAGGTGGACGTGGGAAAGGGGTCATAATATAGTTTGGGGTAATATTAATAATAATATTTAAATAATAATAATAATAATTTTTTGCCTCCAGTGTGGAAAAAAATAGGTCATATTCAGTAAAGTACATAAAATTATACATAAGAAAATAGACCTACATGATATAACACAAACATTAAAAAATGCAAGAAACTAAATAAAAACACTTAGAGTACAAAATGTTCACAAGGTACCGATTTCCAATGGGTGTCGGCATATAGCCCTTAATACAGTTGTGATTATTCATCAAATGATGAGCGCTCGGTAGAAATGATTTTTTTTTTGTTAGTTTGAAATTTATTTTCAATAAATCTATCACTGAAACTTCTTCTCTGTGACTGTAGCTTATAATAAAGAGGATGTGATGGGATAGGTAAAGGCAAAGGACATCATTTTTTTCCGGGTCTGGGGGGGCTAAGGTGCACTTCTGCCTGGAAAAAAATAGGGGGAGCAGCTGGTCCCTGGTTTGTATGTCATTGAGGATGCATAGAGTGGTCTCATCCACACAGCACTTGTGTCTGCTGAATTATACATCTACCATCAACTGCTGTGATAAGTGCTTATACCAGTTGCATTAATTAATCTGTTAAATGCCACTATTGACCCCTCTCAAACCATTGGCGGCTCTGGTCGGTTGCCATGACAGACAATATCCCAAGCTTGTAAGTACCGTATTTTTCTGACTATAAGACGCACTGGACCATAAGACGCACCTAGGTTTTAGAGGAGGAAAAATAAGAAAAAATGTTTTTTCCCCCAAATAGTATGCTAAAATTTTTAATAAAGTAACTGGACGGTGCGGTGCAGCCATGTTCCTCTTTGGAGAGGGGCAGGGGCGAGCAGCGGTCACCCCCTCCTCCTCTCCCGGACACCGCCGTCTATCATTAGATAGAATTATGCTGGCATGTAGTCAGGGGGTCTCAAGAGTTACCAGGGCTGTATAGGTATGCGCATATGTGACAATGGTCACAAGAGCTTACAATCTATGAGGAGGAGGAGGACACATGAGATGACAGTGCTTGTACAATAGTCACAAGAGCTTACAATCTATGAGAAGGAGAGGGGCAGAGGAGGTGACAGTGCTTGTACAATGGTCACAAGAGCTTACAATCTATGAAGAAGAGGGGACACAGGAGGTGACAGTGCTTGTACAATGGTCACAGGAGCTTACAACCTATGAGGAAGAGGATACAGGAGATGTGAGTGCTTGTATGATGGCCACAAGAGCTTACAATCTAGGAGTAGGATAAGGGGGCAGAGGAGGTGACAGTCCTTGTACAATGGCCACAAGAGCTTACAATCTATGAGGAGGGGGACAGAGGAGGTGACAGTGCTTGTACAATGGCCACAAGAGCTTACAATCTATGAGGAGGGGGACACAGGAGATGACAGTGCTTGTACAATGGTCACAAGAGCTTACAATCTATGAGGAGGATGAGGGGACACAGGAGGTGACAGTCCTTGTACAATGGTCACAAGAGCTTACAATCTATGGGGAGGGGACACAAGAGGTGACAATCCTTGTACAATGGCCACAAGAGCTTACAATCTATGGGGAGGAGGAGGAGGACACAGGAGGTGATAGTCCTTGTACACTGGCCACAAGAGCTTACAATCTATGAGGAGGGGACACAGGAGGTGACAGTCCTTGTATACTGGCCACAAGAGCTTACAATCTATGGGGAGGGGACACAGGAGGTGACAGTCCTTGTAGAATGGCCACAAGAGCTTACAATCTATGGGGAGGGGACACAGGAGGTGACAGTCCTTGTACGATGGCCACAAGAGCTTGGTCTGTGGGGTAAGGTACCTTCAAAAGACAGCAGCCACTACATACCAGGCAACAAGGGGTTAAGAGTGTGAGAGCAAAGACCGGGGGAAGGGAGCACTAATCGCTTATCTGATCCTGTGCTCCAAGAGAAGTTTCAGGTCAGACACTGCAGCAGCCATGTACATGCTCCTCTGCACACACTGCCGGCAGCCTTCTTCTTCTTCTTCACTCTGAACCTCCCGGGCTACTTACAAGCCGAGCGGGTATTGGCCAGAGCCAGTGCCTTTCTCCTCCCCCTCTCTCTCCACTGCTGCTGCTCTGCCACAAAGCTGGAGGACATCGATATATATATGAGTTACAAAGCGCTGCGCTCTGCAAGCTTTAGCTGCCCTCCATTCCCTCCAGCAGTGGAGGGCTGAGAGGAGGAGAGGAGCGCAGCGGCACTTAGCACAGCCGATGCGCTTCACTGTGAAGGGCTGCGATTACTACCAGCATCAGCTGGCAGAGCGCAGCTCCATCCCCTCCTGCAGGCTACATCCGGACTATAAGACGCACTACTGTTTTTTCCCCATTTTCTGGGGAAAAAAAGTGCGTCTTATAGTCCAGAAAATACGGTAATATCTGATTTAATAGAGAAGCAATTTATTACAATAATACACTAGTTTTAAGGTATATTTTTAGAATTCAAACACCCTTGGGAATCTTAAAATTAACAAACAAAAAAAAAATAAAAGTAAAAGTAAAATAGTTTTTTTTTAAATTGTAAAATTCAAATTAACCCTACTTAGAGTCTTAACCCCTTCCCGCCAAGGCTCTTTTTCGTTTTTGCATTTCCATTTTTTACTCCCCGCCTTTAAAAATCTATAACTTTTTTATTTTTCCATGTAAAGAGCTGTGTAAGGGCCTTTTTTTCTGCGTAACAAATTGTACTTCATAATGACGGTATTCAATTTTCAAAATTCCTAAATTTTCCAGTGAAAAAATCCATTTGCGCCATTTTCTTCTGGGCTTTGATTTTTCAGCTTTCACTGTGTTCCACTTTTTGAATAAAGATGAAGTTTTAACTACAAACCTGGATACAAGCGCTGGATTCACTTCCTGTCCTTCAATTGTGAGCACTCGCGCACCTGCTCCGTGTGGAATCCGAAGACGCTGGAACTTCCAGGACAACGTGGGGTGAGCTGCAACCAATTTTTTCTTTGAGTTTTGCCCCAATTGACATGTCTACTTCATTTTTTGGGTCGGTGCCATCATGGGGATTCCAAATTTGAATAGGTTTCATAATGTTTTCATACATTTACAAAAATGAAAACCTCCTGTTCAAAAAAAAAATTCTTCTTTATGCCATCTTCAGACACTAATAGCTTTTTAGTTTGGTGTAAGGAGTGTATAGAGCTGTTGGTTGTCTCATTTTTTGCGACTTTTGATGACCTTTTCAATGCTGCCATTTTTAGTACTGTACAGTCTTTTTATTGAATTTTTTTATATTTATCAAAATGGTAAAAAAGTAGCATTTTCGACTTAGGGTTAAACACCAGGAATAACCGTTATTATATTGATAGATTGGACATTTTGGGATGCGGCGATACCCAACATATTTATGATTTTTACTGTTTATATATATATATATATATATATATATATATATATATATTTTTTTTTTTTTTTTTTTTTTTTTTTTATTTTTACTATTTTTCAGACCCTCTACGGTACTTTAACCCTAGGTTGTCTGATCATTAATTACAGTGTGCAAATCGCACATTCTAATGATTAGGTGATAACCAGACAGCCTCGGGTCTTCATAATACCCAAGGCTGTCATGGCAACCAATCACCACCCCGTGGGGCAGCGATCGTATCCAAGATGGCAACTCCCATACGCCGCCAGGATTTAAATGCTTCTGCCAGCTTTGCCGGAGCCATTTACAGGGTTAACACCCACGATCAGTGCCAGCACATAACACCGGTGGGTGTTTGGTGCAATATGCAGTAAACGTCCACCTTGTATGGAGAGGGCTCAGCACTTTAGTCCTCTCCATACCCCTACAGCTGGCATGTGAGGTAAAAGTACGTCACATATTGGTAAGGGGTTAATGCACCTGTGTATCAGAGGAGACTATGTTAGCAATGTTACTTTAGGAAATATCGTATATAACTATCTTATGTACATTGTATGTTCATTAACTAGTGTTATAAATTAGTGTATGGGAGACTGCTATTATCTAAATTATTTTGGTGTAGATGTGGTGGTGGCATATTCTTTTAAAACTGCATGGTTACATCTGTGTCTGGGTCTTCGGCAGTTCACACTGTCAGGCTGAAAAGACACTGAATTAATGTTGTGCTTTTTAATAATCAGTCTGAACAGTGTCTTATTGGCTGGACTGCTGGCTCTCCATTGCTTGTTAAAAGATTGTCTTACTAGCTTGCTTTCCTGTTCTCTGCTTGCTTTTCATTTGTTCTTCTGGGTTTTTGATATTTGGTTTACTTTCTTGACTTGACTATTCTGCTGTATGATTCTGTAGTTTACATGCTATCTTAGTTATCAACCTCCCCTTTGTGTTATTTGTTTGTCTTGTTATATGTACACACTTTGGTGCAGGGAGGGGCGGTCTTTGTTATTGTCCCATATTTCCTAGGATACACAGAGGCAAGCATGCAGTGCTGTTGTGGAGCTGTAGTTTTAGAGATCACTGTAGTGTCCCTCGCATCTTCATTACATGCATATAATCACACTGGGATGCTACGGGAGTAAATTTAGCTAAAATATGCCACGTTGTAAATTGTGAGACTAGTTGTTTGCAAGTTGCAGATCATTTAAACTGCATGAATTAGACTATGAATGTAAAGATTTCTAGAGGAGGCCAGGCCACTACCTTAAACTCTTTCTTATGTTACATAGACCACTCCTGAACTATTTTGGCAAGGTTGCTCGAAATAAAAGTGGCCACAGGTCATCAATGGCATTTGGATGAGCTGTGCAACACAATCCTATTTTTAATAAGTTGTAATGTACTATGTGTGCTGACAACTTTCTCTAATACTCAAACCTTATTTGGAATAAAACCATTCAGACTACATTTCTTTTCATAAAAGTATCAATGAAGCGTGGGTGCCCCTGACCCTGTTGCTGTTCACCTTTGGTCCTTTCTTGAACCACCTTTGGTAGGTTGTAACCACCACATACTGGAAACATTCCACAAGACCTGCATGGAGATTATCTGACCTCTTATTTAGCAATTATAATTTGGCACTTGTGTCAAAGTCACTAAATGCTTAGTCTTACATTTTTTCTACTTTCAACACATCAACATAAAAGGGCATTTAAGTAGGTTTGCAGCCCCTATACCTTGATCCTGCTTTCATGCAGCTGAATTTAAGGTCCCAAACCCTTTTACATAACCTGTGCAAGTGGCTGCATTACAGATATTCCAGATGGTAAAGGCGGAAGAGACCCCCCCACTACAGGGGTTACCGTTAAGAAGTGGCAGTCTAAAGTCAAGGCCATATGTGTTCAGTCTATGCTGTTCAGCTTGCACAGACTCAAAGTGCAGTGGAGGGGAGTCCTTGCATCAAAGTGAAATATAATGCAACTGCATTGGGGCACATTTACTATGGGTCCGCACACCGCATTTCCGTCGGGTTTCCTGACTATTTCTGATTTGCGCCGCATTTATTTCTGATTGGCGCACGCGATTGCGACACAAATCGTAGGGGACAACCCAACTGATTCGGACTAAGCGCAGGATTGAAAATTCAAATTGTGTCGCAAACCTGCACTCACATACACCAGGATGAAGAAGGTGAACTCTGGCGGACCTCAGCAGGGAAGCGACACATGCAGCATATCGGGCGTACGACTTTATCCTCATCGGACAATGCACCTCGGGGATCGCAACAGGACCGGGTAAGTACAGGTGGTCCCCTACTTAAGAACACCCGACTTACAGACGACCCCTAGTTACAAACGGGCCTCTGGATGTTGGTAATTTACTGTACTTTAGTCCTAGGCTAAACATCTATAACAGTTATCACTGGTGTCTGCAATGAAGTTTTAAAGTTAATCCTGGACAATCCAACATCTTTTATATACAATTGTCACAGAGAACAAAAAAATTTTGGCTGGGTTTACAATTAAACAGTTCCGACTTACATACAAATTCAACTTAAGAACGAACCTACAGACCCTATCTTGTACGTAACCCGGGGACTGCCTGTAAATGTGCCCCAATGAGTCCTTGTCGGCTAGCCCTGTAACAGTTGTTACAGTATCGGTGCTGCAGTACTGCCAGCCAACAGGAAAGTAATCCTTGAATCATAATACACAAATATACACCTAAAAATATATTTATGCTTGCTTGTTTCTTTCATTTTTGTGACTTTTCATTGCAACTTTTGCTGTCGTTTTTCAAGTATGTCATAGTCTGCACCTTGTGCAGTGCCTTATGTATCATTATTTTCCAGATGTTCTGTGCGACTTTTCACTTATGCATCAGTTTTTGCTTATTTTTGAGACTGTTTAATGGATACTATTTTAACATGTAAATTGGAATTATTTCACATGCTTTAAATGTTTAAAATTTTTCACATATACCCATTGAGCATTGAGCCCAAAGTTTGGGCGGATTTTTCTTTTTTTTAATTCATAAATTTTTGCATTCACATTTTATTGAAATTCTTTAGTTACTTTTGCGGTCTCATGTGGCATCAACACATGCATTTTCAAACACATCACAACAGTTGAAAAGAGCAGATTTGTCTAATTACATTGCTGTCAACATGGCTTTTACAAAACACATGCGTTACCGCCATGTTAACGCATATACGGTAATACTGTATTAACACACAAATTTATCAACTTTATGTTGACGTGTATGTTAACATCTTGTCAACACATGCATATTGTAAACACAATGTTGACAGAAATCTAATTAGGCAAATCTGCTCTTCTCAGTTGTTGTGATGCATTTGAAAATGCATTTGTTAACACCACGTGTTACCGCAGCCTCATGTGTCGTCATCTCCCTGGGGTGTGACTACAGTGCTTAAAAATGCAGGCCACAGCCTCAAATCCAAAATTTACAGTAGTGTTCTCTCCTGTATATAACCCACTCACGTGGCTTTGAGACATTTTAACAAAAAGTTTCAAAAAGAGCCAAAATTTGCCAAAACTAAACATGTATCACAAGAAAGACACGATCATACATAACGCACAAAAAAGACCTGACAAATGTCTCAATTATACACCAAAAAAAAAAAAAGATACATGTCCCCCAAAAGACTCACATTCTTTTCACTGGGCTTGTTCTGTGGGATCTGTACAGCACATAAACCCGATTCCAAACAGGTTTGTGGGCAGGAGGCTTAATACTGTATAGCCAACCCCCTGAGAGGTGGTTCTCAAAATAAATTATATTATCAATAACTACAATATAAAAAAGGTTAACATGTATTAAGCATTTACATCAACCCCCATTTCCACAAGTTTTTGATGGTGAAAATTCCTTCTAGATCTACTAAGAGGCTGGAGTCCCTTTGCAGGTTTGTTCTCCCGAAATCTTAAAAAAGGTATACTAAACATGAAATGCTCAGATAAATTTTGTTATTGTCCGTGTGATTTCCTCAAACATACCTAATGTATGGACAGTGCAGTAAGTACTCAATTTTTAGTGTTAGTTAGATAAACGGCTTATTTTGTTACAAAAAGTTTCACATTTAGCATATCAGATGATTGTATCCCTTTATTTTTGTATGTTACTTTATCTTCCCATCACCAAATTTCTTTGTAAATTACTTTGTTAAAATGAATAAAAATTTAAAAAAAAATGAAATTCAACAAGGATATAAATAGTTCCCCGAATACCTCTTAAAATGTATAATAATACCTCCTCTATAAACTTTTCATTTAGGTTTCCAGCTCTTTATACTATGAGCCTTCTATGCTCCCACCCCTTAACATTATGACACCTATCTGCCCAAACTTCTATAGACTATTATACCCTCTATAGATATTCCTATATACTATATCTCCCCCTGTGCCCCCAATCCTATACATTATGAGACCACTCTGCCCTCAAACCTATAGACAATTATACCTTCTGTAGATACTCCTATACACTATGACTCCCTATTTCCACACTCCTATACATGATGACACCATGTGCCCTCCTCTTTGAACAGTAGGGAATTTGCATATCAAGCACAACTGAGCCCTTTACTGAATAATACCTTACCCTGACAAATGATGTCTCTACAAAACTTGTGAGTAGTGACCTTAGGATTCTCACCAATGATTTTACTCCATCTAATCTTTCTCGCACTGAAATTGATGTGTTCCATAATATGGAAAGGGATACCAGTCTCTCAGTGAAACTGTCTTATAAAGGTGGAAACACCATTATTTTGAATGAGGGTTATAAAAAAATGTCTGATTATTAAAAACGATGATTAGGCAATGCACCCCTCGAATCCAACTAAACAGTTTTTCGGAAAATTTAAATTGATTCTGGCAGAAGCCAAAGCTAAATCTTTGATAAGCGAGTAGGAATATCTGTTTCTGATACCCACACATCCGGCTGTAGCCACTTTTTATGGTCTTCCAAAAGTGGTTAATCCCCATAGGAGACCCATCGTGTCGGGGATGGGCATTATTACACAAAATGTTTGGATTTGATCTTGAGAACTTTTTTGGTGTCCCTATCCTCATACACATGGGACACCCCTGACCTTCTAATGAAACTTAAGGGAATTACAATTAATGAACATCATTGGTTGGCAAGCATTGATGCAGAATCACTTTGCTTCTTAATTCCACATTGGGCCGGGTTGGAAGCTATTGCTTTCTTTCTTGAAACAAGGGGGTACCAATACTAGGCCCACAATAATCTTCTCCTCCAGTTGTTGGAATTCTTGCTGACCAAAAATTTCTTTTTTGATAACAAATACTACCACCAGGTCAGAGGCACCGCAATGGGGGCCCTGTTCGCCCTGGATACTATCCCACCCAGAGGCCTCAATGAGGCAGAAAATTATTATTCTGTGGATTACCGGCAGCTTACCTTTCTACCATTAAACCACTTTTCCCCATTATTATTTTTTAACCAATATCCAATTTTGATTCATCGATAGCAATTATTACTCTCTCATTATTAGCGATCCCCTACTGTAAGTGTATGAATAACACAAGTGGTTATAATGGTAGTTTCAGGCCTGGCCCTCTGCTGGTGATGCATCACAGGTATACAGCATTCTCTGCCCCTGTTATATGACGATCATGGAGAACCTGGAATGCCAGGCTTTCTTCCTTGTCTTGTGACACTATGTGCAGAATAAGATATATGCCCCTTCGTTGACGTTGGCTACCACACTGTGCATTAGCTTGTGATTTGAATATGGGGCAGTATCCTTGCATTTAGCGGCATATGTTTAAATAACATGGGCATTGATGAAACGCACGCCAATGTCATTGCGTAGCTACCAAGCAATTGTGTTGTCACTGCCACAGCCTATGAGCTTACACAGCCCATCTATGTCTCACCACCTCTAATTCCTCTGATATCAGTGCTAATGACTCCAGAAACATGTTGGGATACTTTTGGAATGGTCTGGGCTTTATTTCGCAAAAAGAGAGAACCTTGGGCACCATCCTTATTAGGACCAGAGTTAAATAATTTCTTGGGATTATAGGGACAATCTGCGTTTACTATTGTCACTGTACCATTGTGCTCATGTGTAGTGTAATTTCCCCTGGATTATTACCCGCATACCTCCCATTACATCTATAGTGGAAAGACCCATCCTTTATCTTATTTTTGGTATATTTTGTAAGACATTGTGAATATTTTGGTACTGCCTGTAGAATTAGATGTGTATTGTATATGACCTATATGGTTTAGAATTGATTTAGAGTAAAAGTTATGTTTTAACCTTGTCCTGCTGCTCCATTTTGAATTTGGATAAACTGGTTGGTCATTGGTATATCTTAAGTGATCAAATATATTTTGTCATGGTATCTATAGGACAAGCCATTTTGTAGAAACATTTCTCTAATATAATACACATCAAAAAACTCAACCTGCACCAGAATTCGAAGACTGTTGGTTCTCTTCTTGTCGTGGTTTGTAGTACTGAATTGCCTGCGGCTTGTTGATTGGCTCAGTTTCTTGCATTGTGTGTGTGACATGTGCTGTGGCTTCATTACTAAAACCACAACCAGATCTGGCTGGATGATGATTTCTTTTCATGCTGGGGAAAGCTGGCATCATTGAATACTACTAGAATCAATGCGACTTCAATTTTGAATTTTTACAAAAATATATTGGTGCAAAAACAGCGTAAAAATCATTGTGAAGTTATTCTGTATCTTTTTTTTATATGTCACAAACTTCCTGTTTTTATGTAGCTTCCCCCAGAATTGCATAAAAGACATCTGCTATTGAAATATGCTAAATATGATTAACCAAAAATTTAAACATTTTGACTTGTGCACATTACACAATGCACAAATGACAGGAAATCAATGACTTGAAAATGTCCCTTTCTGAAAGCAGGAGGGGAAGTGATGTAGTGTAAGATATTACTGTGAAACAGCATGTGAAAGAGGGAAGTGTAGAGCAAAGGTAACTGCTGATCGTGGAAATAAAAACATTTCAACAAATCAAAATGATACTGAATGATTTGTAGGAAAATCAGATGGGTCTCGTATAGTAGTCACATGCTTAATGAGCTGGACCCAAATAGCTTCTAGTGCTCAGTGGAATGTGCTTCCTCCCTGAGCCCATTTTAAGAAAGGTCTTGCCAGATAGGATTAAGGATGAGTTAACCTGAATTGACCTACTGCAAGCACTAGATTATTTTCACATAAGACTGTATTTATACCAACCTTGGCCTCCCTAATAGGTAAGATAGTCCCACCATTTACAAACTCGGCATCAACACTGTTAATCTCATAGGAACAGAATTGTGTTGCCCTAGAATTCTCAACCTAATAATCATGTTTGGCAGATTCAGTATGTCCCTGTCTGCTTTGTGTGGGATTACGCATAAGGTCGTGGACTTGTGGCTTTTAAGGTCATGACTCTCTCTGAACTGGAGTTTATGCAAGGATGTAACCTTATACGGAATGTATCTATCTATGCATTTATGATCAATGGTAATAGAAGGGGTAATATAATAATATAGTTTATACCACAAATCTATTTCCTATCAGATCTATAAAGTTGTATTGTATTGTATGATATCACAAACCAGACCGTCTTTATAACGGTATAAAAGTTTTATGCAGGTGTGGAAAAAAACGCTGCAACTTAAGAATGCTTTACAAAAGAAGTCTTAATAGAAAAGTTAAAAATATATTTTCGGACAGCAGGACTCTCAATTATGCATTGTCGTGAGATCAATCCTTAGTATAAAGAGAAACACATCATCGAGTCTAAGATCTGTGTTTGTAACACCCTACCTACTGTGTAGAAATCAACAAGAACGGGGTGCAAATGGGTGAATCATGTCAGTATGCAGAGCTCATGGATAAATGGGGTTGCACCTCCTATGACTGTACTGGTTGGTACATCTGGAATCAGTGTATGTAAGGATAGTTATGGTATTGTGGTTGCTGCAGGTCTTGAGGTCCTTCTAAGTTTAAGTCCACAATTTTCATATTGAAGGTAAAGTGTGGTCACAATATGTATTCATTTGATCTAGTTTTCTCATTTGTTTAGTCCCTTTACATTGGGGCTTATTTACTAAGGGTTTGTCGAATTTTGGAAATTTTCGGGATTTGCGCCGGCTTTCATGCGACACAAATGATCCGGAAGAGCCAACTGATTTGGACTGAGCCCGGGATTAAATATTCAAATTGTGTTGCAACCAATGCACTTACATGCACCAGGAAGAAGATGGTGAACTCCAGCGGACCTGAGCGGGGAAGCGACAAATGCAGAAAATGGGGCACACGATCTTTGTGAATCGCGGCACAGTGCATTCCCGTCAGACAATACACTTTGGGTGAACTCCGTCGGCCGGGTAAGTAAATGTGCCCCTTGTGTAGACTGATAAAAAATAAACTATAAACGTGTGTATATTTTTTACAGCATTCTTACCCTGCAAAATTCTTACACATGCCTAAATATTTGAACATTATTTCATATTTTTATAAAATACTACATTCCCTTTAAAATAAATCATCGGAGCAATTTTTCCTTCAAATTCCAAAAAAGCACAAGTAAATTGACAATGTTGTATTTGCCATTATTCTTAAAGTGTCAGAGAGCTGAATCATTAAGAGAAATATAATATGAGTATGGAATGAGTTAATCATTAGTCTTCTTATTTATCTGAGCTGGAATGACCTCAGAAGGCTTTCAGCTACACTGCTCATTACAAGAGAAAGAAGCAGCAAAAAGTCAAAGAGAAGAATTCCTTTAATGACATATATTACAAAGTTTATCAGTATAACCTACACTATTCATTTCTGAAATAAAAAAAATATTGCTTCAAATGTTTAGTTACTCTTTAAAGGACATCTACCATCAGATTACCTGATGACTATTATGTCCCCTTGTGTTCCAAGCTTCATTTCTGATATCTTTGCATGGCCACATTTCTGTAAAAAATATGTTTAAAGATATGCGAATTAGGATGTGGTGCTCTGCAGAGCACCATCAGGCTCCACTGTAATATAATACCAGCCTTCTTCTGTGAGCCAGTGATGTCATTGGTTCTCTTTTGACATTTCACTGGCTCTCAGAATGCGGCTGGCACAGCCCCCTGGCGAGCATAAATTATATTAAGGTAGAGCTTGATAGTGCTCTGGTTCTATAATTTTCATACCTAATCAATGTTTCCACAAAAAAAAGCAGCCATACAAAGATATAAGAAATGAAGCTTAGGACACAAGGGGACGGGGTGGGGAGGTACATACTAATGGGTAGGTAATCTGATGGTAGATGTCCTTTAACAATGAGGACTATTTGAACTCTTTTGTACCGTCCAATCAGTGTATTGTGTGGGAGCAGAACCTATGGGTAAAAGGAACAAAAATGCTTAATTCTACTCAATTCTGTGATGTACTTGAACTCTGCTGATGTTACGATCCTTGTGGCGGCTCTCCGCGCATGCGCCGCCATCTTCCATATGAGCGCTCCTGGCTGTCACCTGCCCACTACTACTCCCATCTCTCCTCCCCTCCTACTGATATAAAAAGCAGCCAAGCATCTTCACCACCTCGCCTGTGGCATACTGCGTTCCCCTGCTGCAAGTTTTCTTCTTCTTGCTACCATCCTTTTTAAATAGACTACTACTGCACATACTGAGTTTTTCAGCACAAAAAAAATGTGCTGAAAAGACCTCACTCGGCTTATACCTGAGTCCATAAAAAATTTACTCTCTAATTGGCTTTTCCGACTCCCCCCGCAGATCCTCTTCTTGCTTATGGTCCTACAGCTCAGTCTTCGGGTCCCTGTTTGCTGCCGGCACCAACATTATAAAGTCAGATGCATGCTGACTAGAGATGAGCGAACACTAAAATGCTCGGGTACTCGTTATTCGAGACGAACTTTTCCCGATGCTCGAGTGCTCGTCTCGAATAACGAACCCCATTGAAGTCAATGGGAGACTCGAGCATTTTTCAAGGGGACCAAGGCTCTGCACAGGGAAGCTTGGCCAAACACCTGGGAACCTCAGAAAAGGATGGAAACACCACGGAAATGGACAGGAAACAGCAGGGGCAGCATGCATGGATGCCTCTGAGGCTGCATAATCGCACCATTATGCCAAAATTATGGGCAACAGCATGGCCATGACAGAGTGACAGAATGAAGCTAGATAGCATCTAAAACATCCAATAATTGACCCTGACACTATAGGGGACGGCATGCAGAGGCAGCGGCAGCAGGCTAGAGAGTGTCATGGCGACATACCCTAAATGGACTCAGGCTTCAAACCAATGGGTGGCAGAGAGGAACCAAAGGAGGTGAGCAAGAAGCGCTCAAATAATATCGGTACATGATAAAAGTTTGCCAGTATATTTTGTGGATTACACAGCAGGGTGGCGACAAAGTTAACATGGAAGCCATGAAAACAACCCAAAATTCTGCCTGACACAGCTCGTTTGATAAGGGGACGATGTATGGAGGCAGTGAACTAGTAGTAGATTAAAGGTGCTGCAGTTAAAACTATGTTAGTTGGATCTTGGCATGGAGCTGGCGCTCCGCTGCCAGGCGAGCTTTCGCCAATCCAAGCCCCTGTCTATAGGCTACTCCCCAAACAGCACTTCTAAGAACCTTTTGTATAAGATCAAGTGTAGTAGCGTTCTTATAAGTTTAGGATATGGCGGGTGAGGGGAATGTAAACAGATGCGCAAGAAGCGCTGAAATAATATCCCTAAATGGTAAAAGTTTGCAAGTATATTTTGGGGATTACACAGCAGGGTGGCGACAAAGTTAACAACTTTGATGTGGAATGCCCTGTAATAGCTCTTGGGCGGTGTGCCTTTTATCGCCTAGGCTCAGCAGTTTCAGCACCGCCTGCTGTCGCTTAGCGACGGCACTGCTGCTGTGCCTAGAGCTACCGACTGATGGCGCCATGCCCACGGATGGTAATTCGGAGGAGGAGGAGGTGGAGGAGGGGTGGGAGGAGGTATAGTAGGCCTTTGAGACCTGGACCGAGGTAGGCCCCGCAATTCTCTGCGTCGGCAGTATATGACCAGCCCCAGGGTCAGACTCGGTCCCAGCCTGCACCAAGTTAAGTGTAGTAGCGTTCTCATAAGTTTGGGATATGGCGGGTGAGGGGAATGTAAACAGATGCGCAAGAAGCGCATGATGCGCATGGAGCTGGCGTTCCGCTGCCAGGCGAGCTTTCGCCAATCCAAGCCCCTGTCTCTAGGCTACTCCCCAAACAGCACTTCTAAGAACCTTTTGTATAAGATCAAGTGTAGTAGCGTTCTTATAAGTTTAGGATATGCCGGGTGAGGGGAATGTAAACAGATGCGCAAGAAGCGCTGAAATAATATCCCTAAATGGTAAAAGTTTGCCAGTATATTTTGTGGATAACACAGCAGGGTGGCGACAAAGTTAACAACTTTGATGTGGAATCCATGAAAACAACCCAAATTTCTGCCTGACACACCTCGTTTGATAAAGGGACGATGTATGGAGGCAGCTATATGGACGACTTTTGGAGGTAGCAATGGAGACAACGTGTGGAGGCTGCTATGGAGACAATTTAATTTGGATAGTGCCTGTATGTGGCAGTCCCAAACATTTTTCAAACCAGAGGAGCAGGTAGGTGGCCCTCCAGTAAAATGGGATAGATTGAGTGCCTGTATGTGGCAGTCCCAAAAATGTTTCAAACCAGAGGAGCAGGTAGGTGGCCCTGCAGTAAAATGGAATAGATTGAGTGCCTGTATGTGGCAGTCCCAAAAATGTTTCAAACCAGAGGAGCAGGTAGGTGGCCCTGCAGTAAAATGGAATAGATTGAGTGCCTGTATGTGGCAGTCCCAAAAATTGTTCAAACCAGAGGAGCAGGTAGGTGGCCCTGCAGTAAAATGGAATAGATTGAGTGCCTGTATGTGGCAGTCCCAAAAATTGTTCAAACCAGAGGAGCAGGTAGGTGGCCCTGCAGTAAAATGGAATAGATTGAGTGCCTGTATGTGGCAGTCCCAAAAATGTTTCAAACCAGAGGAGCAGGTAGGTGGCCCTGCAGTAAAATGGAATAGATTGAGTGCCTGTATGTGGCAGTCCCAAAAATGTTTCAAACCAGAGGAGCAGGTAGGTGGCCCTGCAGTAAAATGGAATAGATTGAGTGCCTGTATGTGGCAGTCCCAAAAATTGTTCAAACCAGAGGAGCAGGTAGGTGGCCCTGCAGTAAAATGGAATAGATTGAGTGCCTGTATGTGGCAGTCCCAAAAATTGTTCAAACCAGAGGAGCAGGTAGGTGGCCCTGCAGTAAAATGGAATAGATTGAGTGCCTGTATGTGGCAGTCCCAAAAATTGTTCAAACCAGAGGAGCAGGTAGGTGACCCTGCAGTAAAATGGAATAGATTGAGTGCCTGTATGTGGCACTCACAAAAATTGTTTCAAACAGAGGACCGGGTAGGTGGCCCTCCAGAAAAATTAAATGCATGAAGTACTATAGCAAGAGCCAGTGGGCCCTGTCAAAAAATAGCCAGTTTCCTCTGCTTTACTGTACAAAGAGGAGGAGAAGGAGGAAAATGAGGAGGAGGAGGAGGAGTGGATCAATTATTCAGGTTGAGCTTCCTTCACCTGGTGGAGATTGGAAATTCTGAGAAATCCAGCCTTTATTCATTTTAATAAGCGTCAGCCTGTCAGCGCTGTCAGTCGACAGGCGTGTACGCTTATCGGTGATGATGCCACCAGCTGCACTGAAAACCCGCTCGGACAAGACGCTAGCGGCAGGGCAGGCAAGAACCTCCAAGGCGTAGAGCGCCAGTTCGTGCCACATGTCCAGCTTTGAAACCCAGTAGTTGTAGGGAGCTGTGTGATCATTTAGGACGATGGTATGGTCAGCTACGTACTCCCTCACCATCTTTCTGTAAAGATCAGCCCTACTCTGCCGAGACTGGGGACAGGTGACAGTGTCTTGCTGGGGTGACATAAAGCTGGCAAAAGCCTTGTAAAGCGTACCCTTGCCAGTGCTGGACAAGCTGCCTGCTCGCCTACTCTCCCTCGCTACTTGTCCCGCAGAACTACGCACTCTGCCGCTAGCGCTGTCAGAAGGGAAATACTGTTTCAGCTTGTGCACCAGGGCCTGCTGGTATTCATGCATTCTCACACTCCTTTCCTCTCCAGGGATGAGAGTGGGAAGATTTTGCTTGTACCGTGGGTCCAGGAGAGTGAACACCCAGTAATCGGTGCTGGAATAAATTCTTTGAACGCGAGGGTCACGGGATAGGCAGCCTAGCATGAAATCTGCCATATGCGCCAGAGTACCAACGCGTAAGAATTCACTCCCCTCACTGGCCTGACTGTCCATTTCCTCCTCCTCCAACTCCTCCAACTCCTCTTCTTCTGCCCATACACGCTGAACAGTGAAGGACTCAACAATGGTCCCCTCTTGTGTCTCGCCAACATTCTCCTCCTCTTCCTCCTCATCCTCCTCCACCTCCACCTCCTCCGATATGCGCTGAGAAACAGACCTCAGGGTGCTTTGGCTATCAACAAGGGAATATTCTTCCCCCGTCTCTTGTGACGAGCGCAAAGCTTCCGACTTCATGCTGACCAGAGAGTTTTTCAACAGGCCAAGCAGCGGGATGGTGAGGCTGATGATGGCGGCATCGCCACTGACCATCTGTGTTGACTCCTCAAAGTTACTCAGCACCTGACAGATATCAGACATCCACGTCCACTCCTCATTGTAGACTTGAGGAAGCTGACTGACCTGACTACCAGTTCTGGTGGAAGTTGACATCTGGCAGTCTACAATCGCTCTGCGCTGCTGGTAAACTCTGGATAACATGGTCAGTGTTGAATTCCACCTCGTGGGCACGTCGCACAACAGTCGGTGAGCGGGCAGTTGGAGGCGGCGCTGCGCTGCCCTGAGAGTGGCAGCATCTGGGCTGGACTTCCTGAAATGCGCACAGATGCGGCGCACCTTCGTGAGCAAATCAGACAGATTGGGGTATGTCTTGAGGAAACGCTGCACTATCAGATTTAACACATGGGCCAGGCATGGCACATGTGTCAGTCTGCCGAGTTGCAGAGCCGCCACCAGGTTACGGCCGTTGTCACACACAACCATTCCCGGCTTGAGGTTCAGCGGTGCCAGCCACAGATCAGTCTGCGCCGTGATGCCCTGTAATAGCTCTTGGGTGGTGTGCCTTTTGTCGCCTAGGCTCAGCAGTTTGAGCACCGCCTGCTGTCGCTTAGCGACGGCACTGCTGCTGTGCCTAGAGCTACCGACTGATGGCGCCGTGCCCACGGATGGTAGTTCGGAGGAGGAGGAGGCATAGTAGGCCTGAAACACCTGGACCGAGGTAGGCCCCGCAATCCTCGGCGTCGGCAGTATATGAGCAGCCCCAGGGTCAGACTCGGTCCCAGCCTCCACCAAGTTAACCCAATGTGCCGTCAGCGATATATAGTGGCCCTGCCCGGCAGCACTCGTCCACGTGTCCGTGGTCAGGTGGACCTTGTCAGAAACGGCGTTGGTCAGGGCACGGATGATGTTGTCTGACACGTGCTGGTGCAGGGCTGGGACGGCACATCGGGAAAAGTAGTGGCGGCTGGGGACCGAATACCGAGGGGCGGCCGCCGCCATGAGGTTGCGAAAGGCCTCGGTCTCTACTAGCCTATAGGGCAGCATCTCCAGGCTAAGCAATCTGGAGATGTGCACATTAAGGGCTTGGGCGTGCGGGTGGGTTGCACTATATTTGCGTTTCCGCTCCAGCGTCTGGGGTATGGAGAGCTGAACGCTGGTGGATGCTGTGGAGGATCGTGGAGGCGACGATGGGGTTTTTGTGCCAGGGTCCTGGGCAGGGGGCTGACTAGCAGCTGACACAGGGGAAGGAGCAGTGGTGTGCACGGCCGGAGGTGAACGGGCTTGTTGCCACTGAGTGGGGTGCTTAGCATTCATATGCCTGCGCATACTGGTGGTAGTTAAGCTAGTAGTGGTGGAACCCCTGCTGAGCCTGGTTTGGCAAATGTTGCACACCACAGTCCGTCGGTCATCCGGTGTTTCCTTAAAGAACCTCCACACTTCTGAAGATCTAGCCCTCGCCGCAAGAGCCCTCACCACGGGAGCTTCACTAGTTGACAGTGGCACTGATGCACCAGCTCTGGCCCTGCCTCTCCGTCTGGCCCCACCACTGCCTCTTCCAACCTGTTCAGGTCGAGGACTCTCCTCCGTCTCAGAAGCACTGTGTTCACCCGGCCTCTCAACCCAGCTTGGGTCTGTCACCTCATCATCCTCCGATCCCTCAGTCTGCTCCCCCCTCGGACTTCCTGCCCTGACAACAACTTCCCCACTGTCTGACAACCGTGTCTCCTCATCGTCGGACACCTCTTTACACACTTCCACTACGTCAAGAAGGTCATCATCACCCACAGACTGTGACTGGTGGAAAACCTGGGCATCGGAAAATTGCTCAGCAGCAACCGGACAAGTGGTTTGTGACTGTGGGAAGGGTCCAGAAAACAGTTCCTCAGAGTATGCCGGTTCAAATGCCAAATTTTCCTGGGAGGGGGCAGACTGGGGGGGAGGAGGCTGAGGTGCAGGAGCTGGAGGAGTGGGGATTTCGGTGACATGGGTGGACTGCGTGGAAGACTGACTGGTGGTGGACAAATTGCTCGAAGCATTGTCAGCAATCCACGACATCACCTGTTCGCACTGTTCTGGCCTCAACAGTGCTCTACCACGAGTCCCAGTAACTTCAGACATGAACCTAGGGAGTGTAGCTCTGCGGCGTTCCCCTGCTCCCTCATCAGCAGGTGGTGTCTCACCCCGCCCAGGACCACGGCCTCTGACCCCTGCAGTAGTTGGACGCCCACGTCCCCGCCCTCGTCCTCTACCCCTAGCCCTCGGGTTAAACATTTTTAAAATGAGAGTTATAACTTTTTTTTTTTTTTTTACTTCTTTTTGTTTTTTTTGGTGTTTTTTTGTGTTTTTTTTTTTTTTTGTGTTTTTTGTTTTTTTTTGAGTTTTTAAAACCAAACAATCCTATCCTATTGCTATGGCTATTTTCTAGCCAAGTATCAAAGGAAGCACACTACTATGCCAGATGAGATGACACTGAGTTATTGCCTAATAGAAATCCAACCCCTACTGAATTTTGCCACTTCGGCCTTTGCTATGGATATGTGCGCCACTAAGCGCAGAACACAGCGGTCGCAAGTCTCACTACAAATTGCTCAGAATTGGCAAGTACATGCACTGCAGAAACTACAGCCACCAGCAGATCAACCAGAAATCAAATATATAGAACGCTACTGTAGGCTTCAAGAAGCTGTTTGTATTCTCCTATGGCTATTTTCTAGCCAAGTATCAAAGGAAGCACACTACTATGCCAGATGAGATGACACTGAGTTATTGCCTAATAGAAATCCAACCCCTACTGAATTTTGCCACTTCGGCCTTTGCTATGGATATGTGCGCCACTAAGCGCAGAACACAGCGGTCGCAAGTCTCACTACAAATTGCTCAGAATTGGCAAGTACATGCACTGCAGAAACTACAGCCACCAGCAGATCAACCAGAAATCAAATATATAGAACGCTACTGTAGGCTTCAAGAAGCTGTTTGTATTCTCCTATGGCTATTTTCTAGCCAAGTATCAAAGGAAGCACACTACTATGCCAGATGAGATGACACTGAGTTATTGCCTAATAGAAATCCAACCCCTACTGAATTTTGCCACTTCGGCCTTTGCTATGGATATGTGCGCCACTAAGCGCAGAACACAGCGGTCGCAAGTCTCACTACAAATTGCTCAGAATTGGCAAGTACATGCACTGCAGAAACTACAGCCACCAGCAGATCAACCAGAAATCAAATATATAGAACGCTACTGTAGGCTTCAAGAAGCTGTTTGTATTCTCCTATGGCTATTTTCTAGCCAAGTATCAAAGGAAGCACACTACTATGCCAGATGAGATGACACTGAGTTATTGCCTAATAGAAATCCAACCCCTACTGAATTTTGCCACTTCGGCCTTTGCTATGGATATGTGCGCCACTAAGCGCAGAACACAGCGGTCGCAAGTCTCACTACAAATTGCTCAGAATTGGCAAGTACATGCACTGCAGAAACTACAGCCACCAGCAGATCAACCAGAAATCAAATATATAGAACGCTACTGTAGGCTTCAAGAAGCTGTTTGTATTCTCCTATGGCTATTTTCTAGCCAAGTATCAAAGGAAGCACACTACTATGCCAGATGAGATGACACTGAGTTATTGCCTAATAGAAATCCAACCCCTACTGAATTTTGCCACTTCGGCCTTTGCTATGGATATGTGCGCCACTAAGTGCAGAACACAGCGGTCGCAAGTCTCACTACAAATTGCTCAGAATTGGCAAGTACATGCACTGCAGAAACTACAGCCACCAGCAGATCAACCAGAAATCAAATATATAGAACGCTACTGTAGGCTTCAAGAAGCTGTTTGTATTCTCCTATGGCTATTTTCTAGCCAAGTATCAAAGGAAGCACACTACTATGCCAGATGAGATGACACTGAGTTATTGCCTAATAGAAATCCAACCCCTACTGAATTTTGCCACTTCGGCCTTTGCTATGGATATGTGCGCCACTAAGCGCAGAACACAGCGGTCGCAAGTCTCACTACAAATTGCTCAGAATTGGCAAGTACATGCACTGCAGAAACTACAGCCACCAGCAGATCAACCAGAAATCAAATATATAGAACGCTACTGTAGGCTTCAAGAAGCTGTTTGTATTCTCCTATGGCTATTTTCTAGCCAAGTATCAAAGGAAGCACACTACTATGCCAGATGAGATGACACTGAGTTATTGCCTAATAGAAATCCAACCCCTACTGAATTTTGCCACTTCGGTCTTTGCTATGGATATGTGTGCCACTAAGAGCTAAACACAACGGTAGCAAGTCCCCCTGCTAATTCCTCACAAAATGGTAAAAGATGCAAATTAAAATAAAAAAAGTAGAACGTTATTGTAGCCCTAAGAAGGGCTGTTGGGTTCTTTGAGAATCACTCCTGCCTAACAGTAAGCTAATAGAACACCCTAACGCTTTCCCTGACCAGCAGCAGCTCTCTCCCTAGCGGCATCCAGAGACAGAATGATCCGAGCAGCGCGGCCAGCGGCTAGTCTATCCCAGGGTCACCTGATCTGGCCAGCCAACCACTGCTATCGACGTGTAAGGGTACCACGTCATGCTGGGTGGAGTGCAGAGTCTCCTGGCTTGTGATTGGCTCTGTTTCTGGCCGCCAAAAAGCAAAACGGCGGGAGCTGCCATTTTCTCGAGCGGGCGAAGTATTCGTCCGAGTAACGAGCAGTTTCGAGTACCCTAATGCTCGACCGAGCATCAAGCTCGGACGAGCATGTTCGCTCATCTCTAATGCTGACACAAGCAGAGGCGCCGAGGTTGCACACAGAATGATGTTGGCAAGCGGTCAGTTTGTATGTGTTGGCAGGGCATGGAAACCCAAACACGGAGCCGAGGGACCGGTAGAAAGAAGAGGACCTGGGGGGGGGGGGGGTCGGGCATTCGAAAGGTGAGTGCAGATTTAATATTTTTAATAGGCTGGGCATACATGGGGTAGGGGCTGCTGGCAATACACTGGGAGCATGGGTTGCTGGCAATATACTGGGGGCAGGGGCTGTTGGCAATATACTAGGGGGAAGGGGCTGGTCATATACTCTGGGGAAGGGGACTGGCTAGCTATATACTTGCTGGAGGCTGTGACCAATGCATTTTCCACCCTAGGCTTATACTTGAGTCAATAGGTTTTCAGTTTTTTTGTGTTAAAATTGGGTTTCTCGGCTAATACTCATGTTGGCTTATACTCAAGTATATACGGTAGGTCATTTTTGCATTCATTTATCATCAGGACCACAAATAGAATATATATTTTTACTCACCTCCTGCTGCCAACCTATTTCCCATTTAGGTCAAACTCCTGCTGCCAGCCCCCGTGGTGAGTTATCCACTTGGTCATGCACACGACCATCGGGGGGACGTATGTACGGCTGCAAGCTTGACAGCTATGGCGCTTGGCTCGGTACGGTGAGCGCAACAAGCCATAGCCACAAAAAGATAGAGCCTGCTCTATTTTTGGCCTTATCTACAGCTGTGCTGCTAGTATTTTATATAGAGAGGGGCCGGGGCGAGCAGTGCTCACCCCCTCCTCCTCTCCTGTGCGCCATTCATGTGCATGCAGCCTTATACAGACTTGTGTACAAATTTTGATTTAGTCACCATTGCATTATTGTGCCCCTGTCCTTGTTATTTTATGCTACTACTATGTCTCTTTCTATTTTTTATATATTTATATCAATTTATACCATACATTTATCAACCCTGTAGTTCAATCGGTCTATATTCCTTTATATACCTTCATTCATTCCCTCTTTGTCCTTCTGATCCCCATTTATGGTGTATTTTTGCTCACAGTGATATATACATGGTCGGCCAAGGATTTTTTTGGTAACAACTTTTTATGGGAATTTCATGTTGAGGAATTTATTCTGTTACATTTTAAACATTATAATAATTTAAATCCAATCCCAAGAGTCAAAATAAGACCACATGGCTGCTGGAGACTTTACTTCCAAAAGTCATCCCAGAATTATCATTACCCCCGTAATGTACTTAAAAGGGAGAAAAATGACAAGTCGCTAGAATGATGAGCGCATGATCTGGGCATGTCAGTAATAAAACATATACATATTCACTTATAAAATGAAACACAATACCCAAGTTTTCTGCTTGCTTGGAAACAGCAATACATTGTTCCTGGAAGTCTAAGCTCTTTAATGCTTTAGGAAATTAAGCCAATTAAAGAGCTTATTCAGTTTCTTTGTCCTCAGAGAGTACATCTGTTGTCTTGCTTAGTCTGTATGTGGCATGGCTTTTGGAAAAAGAAGGTTTTAAGTTGTATTGTTGAAAATTGTATAATACTGTTATAATGTAAATTTACAAAAAGTTATTAATTTACTTGAGCTACAGAATTTCTACTTAAAAGACATTAAGTATAGAGAAAACTAGATTTAATATCCACCAGAATCAATCTTTGATTGTTAACTTATCACTTTTATCATCACATGGAAGCTTTTAGTTTTTTCAGGGACTCCTCTAAGCAGTGACATGTAGCAATATGCATAAACTACAGAGATGAGCAAATCACAAATCATAGACAGCATACCACCAGGTCCCTCCACAGGCGGGACTTTGCTCGCAGCGGTGGCCAAGGCGCGGTACAGAATCACAAGGCTGGAGTCGTTGACAGGCTGGAGGTCAGGACAGGCAGCACAGGATCGGAGGCAGGACAAGGCAGAAGGTCAGGGCTGGCAGCAGAGGAGCAAAGTCAAGAACGAAATCAAGGTCACAGCGGGCAATCAGTATAAATGCACAGGGTAAAAGGAGACAAGCTTTCACAAAGGAATGAGGCACAAGGATCCGGCAGGTGACACAGGAAGGGGCTGGCAATTTAACAGGGAAGGCAGCCAGCAAGCGCCAATCATTGGCGGGTTCGCCCTTTAAAGCTTAGAGGGACGTCGTGCGATCCGACTGATTAGTACTAAGCGCGGGATTTAACATTTAACTTGTGTTGCAAGACATGCACCTACATACGCTGGGAAGAAGATGGTGAACTCCGGCGGAACTGAGCGGGGAGCGACACATGCAGGATATTGGGCGCACAATGTAAGTGAATCGTGGCAGCTGTGCATTCTCGTCAAACAACGCACCTTGGGGAACGCACAGGGACGGGTAAATAAATGTACCCCATTGTATATTTTAAATACACAGAATAATTTGAAGGATTAATTTTGTCCAAATGTTATTGTTTAAATTAACTGTATTGCTTTACCATAATAATAATCTTTTTATACAGCCATCATATTCAACTGTGCTTTACAAAACCATGAAATACATATTTTTCCTTGTGAAAGGGGCTTTTCCACAAAAAACATGTAGTATTTATATACAATAAATGCATACAATTGGTGGGGGAACCACTGCTGAAACCCTTACCAATAACGAAAAATGACCTTGCTCACACATCTGATTATGAAAGTGCAAGTGACAAAGATAGCAAAGTACCACACAAGTTTATGTTTGTCACTTTTAGCACTTTAGATTTCATCACTTGTTCTGTAGATATCTGCTAAATGTCTAAAATCTAAAATTTCAATAAATTTGTATTGTATCATAAAAAAACTTTGTTGTAAATGTGTAAAACAAAAAAATTGACCACTTTTTTATGGGCAATTTTGACAAATGAGGCCAAATGGCTCCAGCCAAATAAATATCATTGTTTCCTGCAAAGAAATCATGAAGAGGGGGAAGTTTTACTAGGTGAATTTTAGTTTCAACTAGATTTTATTGAATTAAAAGCATAACATTGCCTTACAATAGGTCATGGCATAACATATGCCCCTAGCAGGGGGATATTATAGTAATAGGTGGGCTCATAGAGGCGCTATGGATCTGCCATTTTTCAGGCTCCAAAGTGAATCTTACTATAGTAATCTTTATAGGATAATTTACAGACAGAAGGAAGGTCTTGTCATGGGTGGTCCATTGACCCATATCAGGGGTCACGGGCTCACCCATGCCACTCTGCCCCGACTGGCACAACTTCCTCCGCCATGTGTGTGCGTTCCCGACTCCGAGGGCTGGCGCATTGGCTTCTCCACATTTAATGGGCCCTGGCCATTTTCAGGTTGAGCATATAAGCCTGCTTTTTCCTGCACACCCTGCTGAATCTTAGTGCCTTAGAGAAAGCTTTGTCTCATGCCCTGTGCTATTATTGTGATTTCCCATTGTGACCCCGGTTCCGTTCCTGCCTATGCTCTTACTCTGCCTGCCTTAACCTATTGTTATGTCCCCGTCTCTGATACCGTGCTGCTCCTCCTGCCTGTCCCTGACTATGAGATTGCCTGTCGTTCCTGTACTTCGACCTTGGCTGCCCCCACGGACAAGTCACGCCTGTGGAACGACCTGATGGTACCACGCCGCAACAAGACCCATTCTGCTTTGCGACGGGATCTGGTGAAGACCGGGTGCCACTTAGACTCTGGTCCCAGGTGTTGGCTTGTGACATCCTCCGAGGTGGTTTAGAGGATCCACTACCTCCAATCCTGACACGTTTAAGGAATTATATTTTTTAAAAGAGCACTTTTAGCCCAAAGTTAAAAAAAAAAATGTATCAGTGCAAGTGTTGCAGTTTTCTACAGCCCTAAAAAGTGCAATTCCTGACATGTTGCCGTGGAGGGGAATGAAGGGGGTGTGCCCAACAGCAGAGTGGGCTGGCATGGGGTGTTCCTGCGCACCAGCTCTAGCATGCGCCAGGTCATACCTGCTGGATATTTCCTGATTCCGGAGCTGGAGCATAATAGGATATCTGATAAACAATACATTTCTGTATATTTTATTTGCCTAATTTAAGAAAATTGAAATAGGCATAACACTGCGAATGTTAATATCTATTGGTTATTTGTAGTTTAGTCAAACTATGAAGCTTTATAACTGTTTGCAAAACTTATGAAAGTGAGAAGAACTATCTCATGGTAAGGGGTTCCAATAAAGTTTAATAACAAAGCAGCTGGCCTTAGCTTTATAACTTATGTATCACGAATACTAGAGGAAAAAGAACATTTTAATGAGGAAATTTCTCCAAAAAATGTTGTCTGCTAAGTACATTTTTCCAAATCTTTATTTTATTTGTTATATATTTTTAATATATTATTCAACAGAATTTGTTGAATGATGTTTTACTCACTCTAAGAGATGAACAGACCCAATGGTCGGATTCAGGTTTGGCTGTCTGATCAGATTGGCTGTTCTTCTGCCAAAATGGCAATATGTCTGGGTCAGGCGGCCAACCCTGACCATCGGGTCTGCTCATCTCTACGCACTGCATGAGGCTTTTATACAATTGGTTATGATTTACTATTTGTTTGTTTGAGAACCATTTTGGAAGGTTATCTCTCTAGCATTATATCATACAACATTGATGTTTCTATGACCATTATTTGCTATAATTGGCACCAAACTATAAAAATTGAAAAAATCTGGCTGATGTTTCTTGTATTTTTAATACTACTCTAATGGAGCTCACTGGTCCAATAATTTCACATTAAGGATACTCCCGATCCATAAAATCAACGTGAAAAGTCATTGTTTTTGCATGGAAATACATCTGTTCTGCTGCATTTTCCATGTAATTGAATAATGCATGACGTCCAGAACAAGCTCTAATGAAGGAGAATCCAGCTGCTGAGAACGTAGCTTCAAAAATATTTCAATTTACAATGTACTGGATTTACTTTGATACACACAAGTCATCAAAACAACTCAGAAATAAGAGTATCAGATAAAGAATCAAGATGGTAAAACTATAAATATGGCACCTTCCTAAATCTGGCATTAATTTAGCTGGTTTTCTACTTGACGTTGGATCTTCTTGGAGAACTTAATACATTCCAGAGTTAAGCCTGTTGACTCTCATCAGTTTCTGTTTGGATTTAATATGACTCCGAGTCTGACTGTAATTTTATACCTGCTGCTATGAAGTCTCTCCTCCGCAATACTCCCACTCTGTAAACATGACAGCAGTGTTATTTATGTATGTTCAACACATATTCAATAGGTTCAAGTGCCTGGTGAAATTTTCGCTTTTTACTAATTTGTATAAGACATCGATTTAGTTCTATTTATTTGGACTCTAAATCTTTGTAAAATTGGGAACTGTTGAGTTTTGTCATGGAAAACAATATTGTACAGTACTGGTAGAAGAAAATTCTCCAGCACCCCCAGCTAGCCAACCTGCTCTATCTTCTGTGGCGAAGGTGCCCGGCTTAGTGATGGCTAGATGGACACGGTTTTCTTACTGCAACGTGACCGTACATAATGAAAGTCATGAGCTGGCCACAGTTTGTATGGCCAACTCTCGGCTGCCGTTTACAGTCATCTGCATGAGGCCTTAGATGTCTTAATATTGTTGTCATTGCTGTACCATTTTATGCTACCTGTTTGGAACCATCTTTGTAGATACAAAACATACATTAACTATAATACTATAGCACAACTGGACATAAAAGAATAGCAAAAAGCGCTAAGTGTAAGACAGCTGAGCATCAGGATCAAATGTGCAAAGCTTTAAAACCAATAAATTGTAGCCGGCTGGATTGCTTTAATTCATGTAGCAGGTGGCAATGCAGACAGCAATGTGAATAAGGGTCCTCTAAAAGTCTGAGCTATAATACCAGCATACAGCTGCTCCTTCCATGAAGTGTAAATGTAGTCTGATTTAGCTGGTGAAATGTTTCCTTTATCCTGGCTGAGTTCCCATCTTTGCTCAGTTTTTTAATCCATTAAATATATGGACTACTGTTTTGGAAACCTACAAGTTTGTCACAGTTATGGAGATTTAATTTGCTATCCAAAAACTTGAAATATTTTGTTAAACGGGGGAAGGGGAAACTGAATGAAACCATCTGAGAAAAAATGATTCTGTGTTTTTTATTAGACATGCAACAAAAACTGGTATTAATTTAAAACGGTGTAGAATAAAATTATGAAATATTCCGTAATATCAGACAATAAGTATGTAAAACTCTGTGGTAAGGGCAGAGAACATTAAGGAAGAAAATCCCGAAATAAATACTTTTAGAAAATGTGTTAATATGTATATAAATATTCAGGGCTAGCTGAGAGCTGAATGGCGCCATATTCAGTATGTTCTTTTTGTATTCCTCCCACAGAGTGCCATGCATTGCACGATTAAGACCACTTGTAAACCTAAATAGCACAAACTCATTATTAAAAAAGGGAATGTGCCAACTGTAATGGCCAGTGGTTTGTGGACCCAACATTTAATCTGTGGCATCGGACTAATCCAAGAGCATTATCCAAGTGCCCTAGTCATTTCCCCCTTTCACCCCAATACAAGCATCTGGAATCTATGAGAAGGACTCAAAGAATCTAATTCAGAGTTCAAGGAAGGCAACAGACAGAAAAGATCTAGAATACAAGCATGTGAATAGTCAGGAGAGGGACAAAATCTGGAATACAAGCTATAGGTCAGGGCAGGCAGCAGTCAGAAAAAATCCAAGGTTCCAGCCAGAGGTTGGGACAGGTAAACATAGATCAGAGTTAGACACACGAACATGAGGAGGACCAATATCAGGCGTGCACACTTTGTCTCACTGACCATGAGTTTCACAAGGAAAACTCTCCCTCTTTCTGGTCCAGATGAGCATAAGTTCATGTGCAAGGAGTGTTTGCGTCGGTTTCCTCCCACACTCCAAAACATACTAGAAGGTTGATTAGATTGTGAGCTCCATTGGGGACAGGGACCGATTTGGCAAATTCTGTGTAGCGCTGCGTCATCTGTGTGCGCTACATAAATAAAGGAAAAATAATAATTATTATTAATTATTAAGGAGCTTTAGGCCAAGCAAAAGTACTGTAATCAAAAAACCTAACTTTAAATCTAATTTTAACAATTAAAAAGAAATAACTACAAATAAGTAATTTTCTTTTCTACAAACTCTTCTGATGGTGGTCCTAGTGGTCCTCAGCTATCAATAATGGGAAACAGTTTTAAAGTGGCTTGTGTAAAGTTAACCAATTTTTGACTTAAGTAACATTAATTTGTTTTTGTTTGTTTTTTTATTGAAGAGGGAAAGTACTTTTGAAATGAATATATGATTTTGCCGAACTTATTTTACTATAAAATTCAAAACAATACCGTGAATCCAAAGTAGAATTTTGCTGCTAATTCAGAATAAACAGATCTTCATGAAATTTTGTAAATTGTCTTATTAATCACTGCTTATGTATCACATTAACAAGAAAGATCATGTTCTTCTATTTTGGAACCACTTGTGATTATAACTTAAATGAAACTCAAAAACTGTATCAACACTGCAGTCTTATTGTATTAAGCATATTGCAGGCATAACAGTCTGAGTAGACCTTAGTATGTTATGTTTCTTTGTATTTTGTTTGTAATTTAATTTTATACAATGGGTTGGACATACATTTTTTTTATTGGTCTAGGAAAGAACTAAAACTTGCTTTGTTTCTTACCTCCAATCCAGTGCCGGTCCTCTGGTCACCACTGTACACTGTCACCATGTATGTTGTTATACAGAGGAAAAGCTATGATTTTGCCTCTTCAGTGCACACCTGCTACAGCCTATTACAGGGGTAGGGGGTTGTGCTGTGAACACAACATCACATGCCGTAAACTACTTAATACTAATAGAGTTTTGTTTGCTTTTTTTTTATATCTTTGACAACCTCTTTTATAGAATTGGCTTCATGAGTTTTTGGCAGAATACTGGTTAGATAACCTAGTGTTGTGATCTGGACATGGCACAAGGCAGATAATTTAGATTACTACATAAACTGCTGGGTTTTGAAGGTTCCATTTGATATTAAATTTACACACACACAGGGGAGAATTATTATACCCTTCCCCTCCTGTTGCACTGGATATATTCGGAAGCTTCTGCTCTACCTGACGTAGAATTGTGCAATAGCCTACAGTAGCTCCTGGTACTGGCTATAGGTAGTGCAGAGGCCTGGGGAAGACCGTCCTACACCGGGCCACTCTGCTACCTAGCAGGGCCCCCTTCATACAACTCCATGCACATGTGATGTGAAGTTGGCGTAGCAGGGTAAATAGTCGCAATTCAAGGCCATGCCACAGTAATTGTGACTACATCAGGGCTTCTCCCCAGAAACCTGGAATATAAGCCCCGATAAATCACCTCCATGTTGTCTATATATTGCCCATACCTAGAACACCTCCAATCTAACATGTCAACCAATCAAACAATGATATACAGGTCATTGGGTGCCATTCTTGCACCCATTCAGATATTTGCTTCTTGTAGAGGTCAAAGAAACTTCCAGGACAGGTTATGTGAGTCTTACACTCCCCCCAGATCTGGAAGAATCCCCAGAGGGTAATAACAGGATAATGGCTCTTGGTCCTCCAGGCTGAATAGCTTTGTGTTTGCTCCATGGATACAGGCTGATTACACAACACTTGTTATTGCATCTGCATTTATGACCCAATTACACAACAGACACCTGTCTGCTTGAATAATTGTTGTTGCTGGTGTAATCTCATGACTTTATTAACTAGAAAGTTCAAGAGCTCTGAATATATTTTCTGCAACTGAATCGGTTTTCACATTTCTAATTCATTTTGAAAACCTCTTTAAAATTTGAGAAAGATTTATAATATTCCATATTATTGATCAGTTTAATCATTAAAAATCATGTAGTAACGTCAAAGTAGTGTAGTGTCAGGTAAGCTATGTTTACATTTGACCTGTGTTACAACTATATAAGAAAGTCAAAAATGTTATATTATAGGTTAATAAGACATAAGTAAGTTAGTAAGGAGTAGTAGACGGTAGGTTTCTTAAAGGATATCTACCGTCAAAATCAAGCATGATAAATAAGTGACTGTAGAAATCTTCTTATATTTCTTATCCATAGCCTCCTTCTTTATAAAATCAACTTTTAAAATTTTTAGCATTACCAGAGCCCCTCCATGCTGCTACTGTTTTAATTATATGCACATTTTGGTGCATCATGGGCATAGGCATGAGGCACTCTGCTTTCTCTCTTGTCTGGTTTCACAGACAGAGCAGGGCATGCAGTGTCAGCCCTGGCTAAAACCCAATACTGAACCCCAGAGGTCCATCAGAAAACAACACAATTTTGAAGGCTGCTACAGTATATTTCCTGGGGGATAGTAAAGAGTGGGACCCCAGATTGATTTTCTCTGGGGGGCCTAAGGAAACCCAGTCCGACAGTGAGGGCATGGCTGTCAAGGCTGAGAAGGAGATGAAACTAGGCAAAAAAAATTTGGACACTCCAATGATAATAATAATTCTTTCATTTATATTGCGCACTCAGATTCCACAGCGCTGCACAGAGCTTGCCAAATCAGTCCCTGTCCCCATGTGGCTCACAATCTAATCAACCTACCAGTATGTTTTGGATCATGAGAGGAAACCGGAAGACCCAGAGGAAACCCACGCAAACACGGAGAGAACCTACAAACTCTTTGCAGATGTTGACCCAGGGACTGGAACCCAGGACCCCAGCAATGCACGGCTGCAGGGCCGGATTATAGGCGGGGCTCCCGGGGCTCGAGCCCCGGGGCCCCCACCATTTTGCCCCCCCAGGGGGCCTCCACCGGATCGCGTTCCCCGGTCCCTGACTCCTCAGCCGCCTGCCCTCGGCACACGTCACCACCTCCACGGATATCCCCTTGCATGTCTTGCCCGCCCACCTGTCCGCCCCCCGGCACAAGTTACCGCCTCCCCGCCCTTCAGCTCCATGGCCGAGCCATCCGCCCCCTGCCCGCCCATCCCGCAGCCTTACCCTGCATCCCCCCGCCGCCACCCTCCTCCTGCCCGAACAGGCAGTCATCCTCCGCATCTCCCACTCCTCCCCGCCTGAACATCTGAACATTCAGCCGTCCTCCGCTCCCCGCGCCCCCCCCCCCCCGCCGGAACATTCAGCCGCCCTCCGCTCCCCGCGCCCCCCACCCCCGCCGGAACATTCAGCCGTCCACCGCTCCCCGCGCTCCCCCCCCCGCCGGAACATTCAGCCGTCCACCGCTCCCCGCGCTCCCCCCCCCGCCGGAACATTCAGCCGCCCTCCGCTCCCCGCGCTCCCCCCCCCCGCCGGAACATTCAGCCGCCCTCCGCTCCCCGCGCCCCCCACCCCCGCCGGAACATTCAGCCGTCCTCCGCTCCCCGCGCTCCCCCCCCCCCCCCGCCGGAACATTCAGCCGTCCACCGCTCCCCGCGCTCCCCCCCCCCGCCGGAACATTCAGCCGTCCTCCGCTCAACACCCCCACCCCCCCCCACGCCGGAACATTCAGCCGTCCTCCGCTCATCGCCAAATCCCCCCCCCCCCCCGGAACATTCTGCCGTCCTCCGCTCCCCGCGCCCCCCCCCCCCCACCGCCGGAACATACAGCCGTCCTCCGCTCACCGCCCCCCCCCCCCGGGAACATTCAGCCGTCCTCCGCTCACCGCGACCCCCCCCCCCCCCCACGGGAACATTCAGCAGTCCTCCAGTCCCCAGCGGCCCCCGATGCCAGCTGGAACAAGCAGCCATCGTCAACTCCCCCCGCCCGAACACCCTCCTGATGGGACAGCAGAACAACCTAAAAGGGTAAGTATACATTACATATTTATTTATCTGTGTGTATATATGATGTATATACTGTGTATCTGTGTATATATGCATCTACTGTGTATCTAAAGTGTTTATATGTATATACTGTGTATCTGTGTATATATGTATATACTGTGTATCTGTGTATATATGTATATACTGTGTATCTGTGTATATATGTATATACTGTGTACATGTGTATATACTGTGTATCTGTGTATATATGTATATACTGTGTATATGTTTATATATGCATCTACTGTGTATATGTGTATATATGCATCTACTGTGTACATGTGTATATACTGTGTATCTGTGTATATATGTATATACTGTGTATCTGTGTATATATGTATATACTGTGTATATATGTATATACTGTGTATATGTGTATATATGCATCTACTGTCTATATAAAGTGTATATATGTATATACTGTGTATATATGATTCTACTGTTTATATATAGTGTATATTTGTATATACTGTGTATATGTGTATATATTGTGTATATATGCATCTACTATCTATATGTGTATATACTGTGTATAGATGAATATACTGTATTTATACATGAATATATTTGTATAAGCATATATATGTGCACATTTAAATATACCGTATTTTCCGGACTATAAGGCGCACATAAAAGCCTTGGATTTCCTTGGAAATCCAAAGTGCGCCTTATAGTCCGGTGCGCCCTATAGGTCCTACTTACATAGGTCCCCTCTACCGGAGACAGCAGATCTCCAGCGGGAACTGCAGACCACGCGGCACGAACAACTTCTGCCGCGTCGGTCTGCAGTTCCCGCTGGAGATCTGCTGTCTCCGGTAGCGGGGATCTATGTAAGTATGCCATTCTCCACCTCCCGCTCACCTTCCCCGCGTTCCGCGTCTTGTCTCGGCGTCACGTCTTGTCCCGTCGGGTCTCCGCTCCGCCCCCGGACCTCCGCCACACCCCCGGACCCTGCGCCTTATAGTCCGATGCGCCTTATATATGGAATTATTACATATTTAAGGCGCATCGGTCTGATGCGCCTTATATTCCGGTGCGCCTAATGGCCCGGAAAATACGGTATGCATATATATATGTATATATGATGTATGTTTATATGCTGTGTGTGTGGTATGTATGTATATGTTCTGTATACTGAATGTGTGTGTGTGTATTTCCCATATGTGTGTGAAAATGCTGTATCTACTGAATGTGTCTGTATTTGCTGTATGTATATGCAGCATGTGTGTATATGGTGTTTTTATACTGCATGTATATGTATATATGGTCAGTGTATACTGTATGTATGTTTATATTTGTATTGTTGTACTGTTAAAGCACTATTGGCACTTCAATATATTTGACACTATTAACATGCACAGGACACTATGTGGTCATAATAATGATCTTTTAACATACTGTATATGCACTAGCACTTTACTTATGCCTGTATTTTTAGAAAATACTTGATTTTACTCTGTCACATACTTGTTTTTATATTTCTATGACGCAATATGCTAATTATGTGGGTGTGAACTTCCACATCACGTGATCACTTTGGTTTGGTATAAATGCATGATGTTCACTCTTGTTATTCAGCTTGATAAAGACTCTGTGTGAGTCGAAACGTCGCTCTTGCTGTACTTTTTCAAAGACATGGAATAAAAGACACCACTTTTTTGCACAATACTTCCGGAGTGCTGCCTATTTCTACATTATATTTTCGTTAGTGGATCCGTGGCCCGATCCCAGAGTGCCTGCACCCACCATCATCTGTTTGCCCCTTGGTGTGCTGTTTTCATTTTCTACAAGTATATATATATATATATATATATATATATATATATGTGTGTGTATGCCGTATGTGTGATGTATATATACTGTATGTGTTTGTGTATACTCTGTATTAGTGTATAAATGTATATGGGTACATAAATGTGTGTGTATACTTGTATATATATGGGTGCAAGCATATGAGTGTAGAAATTTATGTGTGTATATAAAGGTGTGAATATATCAGTGTATAAATGTGTGTAATTGTATAAACTGCGGGCTGCATGTCTGGTACGGGCTGAGGTGTATGTTAAATGGGACTGCATATCTGGTAGGGGTGAAGGTAGATACAACGATGTGTTACTGGGGGTGAGGCGGCTGTCTATAGATGTGTTACTGGGGGTGAGGCGGCTGTGTGTAGCTGTTTTACTGGGGGTGAGGCGGCTGTATGTAGCTGTGTTACTGGAGGTGAGGTGGCTGTATGTAGCTGTGTTACTGGGGATGGGGCGGCTGTATGTAGCTGTGTTACTGGAGGTGAGGTGGCTGTATGTAGCTGTGTTACTGGGGGTGAGGCGGCTGTGTGTAGCTGTGTTACTGGAGGTGAGGTGGCTGTATGTAGCTGTGTTACTGGGGGTGAGGCGGCTGTGTGTAGCTGTGTTACTGGGGATGAGGCGGCTGTGTGTAGTTGTGTTACTGGAGGTGAGGCGGCTGTATGTAGCTGTGTTACTGGGGGTGAGGCGGCTGTGTGTAGCTGTGTTACGGGAGGTGAGGCGGCTGTATGTAGCTGTGTTACTGGGGGGTGAGGCGGCTGTATGTAGTTGTGTTACTGGGGATGAGGCGGCTGTATGTAGCTGTGTTACTGGGGTGAGGCGGCTGTATGTAGCTGTGTTACTGGGGGCGAGGCGGCTGTATGTAGCTGTGTTACTGGGGGGAAGCGAGGCTGTATGTAGCTGTGTTACTGGGGGCAAGGCGGCTGTATGTAGCTGTGTTACTGGGAGCGAGGCGGCTGTATGTAGCAGTGTTACTGGGAGCGAGGCGGCTGTATGTAGCTGTGTTACTGGGGATGAAGCGGCTGTATGTAGCTGTGTTACTGGGAGCGAGGCGGCTGTATGTAGCTGTGTTACTGGGGGTGAGGCGGCTGTATGTAGCTGTGTTACTGGGGATGAGGCGACTGTATGTAGCTGTGTTACTGGAGGTGAGGCGGCTGTATGTAGCTGTGTTACTGGGGGTGAGGCGGCTGTATGTAGTGGTGTTACTGGGGATGAGGCGACTGTATGTAGCTGTGTTACTGGAGGTGAGGCGGCTGTATGTAGCTGTGTTAGGGCTCATTCACACTGCCGTCTGCGGGGCCGTACATGCGGCCGCAAATTTGCGGCCGCATGTACGTCCCCATAGACGGCAATAGCGGCACGGCGGGGATCCGGTGCCACACATGTGTGGCACCGATCCGGGCCGCACACCGCAAAAAGATAGAGCAAGCTCTATCTTTCGGCGGATGTGCGGCCGTGTGCCGCTATTTCCTATGGAGGGAGGAGGGGTCACCCCCTCCTCACCTCCAGCACACGGCGGTATGCCCGCACGGCGGGCATACCGCGTGTGAATGTACCCTTACTGGGGGTGAGGCGGCTGTATGTAGCTGTGTTACTGGGGATGAGACGGCTGTATGTAGCTGTTTTACTGGGGATGAGGCGGCTGTATGTAGCTGTGTTACTGGGGATGAGACGGCTGTATGTAGCTGTGTTACTGGGGGTGAGGCGGCTGTATGTAGCTGTGTTACTGGGGATGAGACGGCTGTATGTAGCTGTTTTACTGGGGATGAGGCGGCTGTATGTAGCTGTGTTCCTGGGGATGAGGCGGCTGTATGTAGCTGAGTTACTGGGGATGAGCCGGCTGTATGTAGCTGTGTTACTGGGGGTGAGGCGGCTGTATGTAGCTGTGTTACTGGGGATGAGGCGGCTGTATGTAGCAGTGTTACTGGGAGCGAGGCGGCTGTATGTAGCAGTGTTACTAGGAGCGAGGCGGCTGTATGTAGCTGTGTTACTGGGGATGAAGCGGCTGTATGTAGCTGTGTTACTGGGAGCGAGGCGGCTGTATGTAGCTGTGTTACTGGAGGTGAGGCGGCTGTATGTAGTGGTGTTACTGGGGATGGGGCGGCTGTATGTAGCTGTGTTACTGGGGGTGAGGCGGCTGTATGTAGCTGTGTTACTGGGGGTGAGGCGGCTGTATGTAGCTGTGTTACTGGGGGTGAGGCGGCTGTATGTAGCTGTGTTACTGGGGGTGAGGCGGCTGTATGTAGCTGTGTTACTGGGGGTGAGGCGGCTGTATGTAGCTGTGTTACTGGAGGTGAGGCGGCTGTATGTAGCTGTGTTACTGGGGGTGAGGCGGCTGTATGTAGCTGTGTTACTGGGGATGAGACGGCTGTATGTAGCTGTGTTACTGGGGATGAGGCGGCTGTATGGAGATGTGTTACTGGGGGCGAGGCGGCTGTATGTAGCAATGTTACTGGGGATGAGGCGGCTGTATGTAGCTGTGTTACTGGGGGCGAGGCGGCTGTATGTAGCTGTGTTACTGGGGTGAGGTGGCTGTATGTAGCTGTGTTACTGGGGGTGAGGCGGCTGTATGTAGCTGTGTTACTGGGGTGAGGCGGCTGTATGTAGCTGTGTTACTGGGGTGAGGCGGCTGTATGTAGCTGTGTTACTGGGGATGAGGTGGCTGTATGTAGCTGTGTTACTGGGGATGAGGCGGCTGTATGTAGCTGTGTTACTGGGGACGAGGCGGCTGTATGTAGCTGTGTTACTGTGGGGATAGTGGATAATGAGCAGGAGGACGTGTATGCACGCTGCACTCAGTGGGGGCCTCCACCAGATTTTGCGCCCAGGGGCCCCCACCACCCTTAATCCGGCCCTGCACGGCTGTAGTGCTAATCACTCGTGCCGCCACTGTGCTGATGGTGCAAAATGTCAATTTGCATATAAACAAAATTTCTCTGCATTCAGAGCATAGATTTTCAAAACTATGGCATGCTAATGATGTAGGACAAGGACATATCACTCCCCTAGAAGAAGCCGTGTCTGGCGAAACACATGTCGGGTTGGTTATTCCTCTGTCCGTGGTTGGTATTTTTTCATTATGTTCCCCCGCTGGTTTGTTGTCTGTGTGTTACCCTAGGTATGGTTGGCTTTTCCTTTTTACATAGTAATATGTAGGCTCTGTTCCACAGTTAGGACTTTCCACATCCAACACTTTAACCAGTTGAGCCGAGGTTCAGTAAGATAGCAACTTGTTTACACCCGGGCATTGTGTAATATTTATTCTGTATGTTACTTCTCCATATATGTGTTGTATTTATCCATGTGCTATTTTTATTGGATTGAATAAATGTTTTTTACTCGTTATATGTATAATAGGTGTGTTGCAATTTGCATATAGACAAAATTAAGATTTCTCTGCATTCAGGCCATAGATTTTGGCATGCTAATGATGTAGGGCATTTCACATACAAGGACATATGTTTAGTTTATAATTGACCTCCGGAGCTCACATATCCCCTTTAATTATAAAATGTAACACATATTTTCAAGATTACTATATGTTAGTGAATGAGGTCCTTCACAATGAACCGCAGACTGTTTGCAGAATATTCCCAAATATACATTTAACTTGCAAACATTTTCTCCTGAGCGACAGTGAGTAATTCATTAATAATGCAGTTGTACAGTTATGCTTGACATATTTAGGCAGTGGCAACTCAACTCATCTTAATCCAGGATAGAAGATGACAGAACGTTGAAACATTCGGAGCGGCACACACATTGTTATATTCTTGCTCATAACAGCACTGAGAAGGTACAAAGGGTAATGCAGATTTTGTAGTGCAGATGTCCGGCAAGCAGAAACCACATATGACATACTGCATTCAGAACCAGACTTTGCTGGAATGGAAAGGTTAACATGTTTTCTGACATTTATTAGTATTCCCTGATAAATATTTTTTTAAAGTAACCGATTTCCTTTGAAGCTCTCGAGCGAATATCCAGAAAAAACTCTGCCTCTTAGAGTACAGTAGAACTAGCAGGTTGAGCTCCAGGTTTCAGTAGGCCCCTGGGCGACAGAGCCTCAGTAGGCCCCTTTGCAGTGAACTCACATGGCGGCATTAAAAATTTTGAAACTAAAACAGTTTACTGCTCCCTAAAATAATCCCTAGTTTGTCATACCAGCCCCCTCATCATATATAAAGCCCCCCCTCACCCCTCATGGATTCCTTATGTACAGCCGGCTTATGAGGGCCCCCCAGCAGCTCTGGACCTCGGGCACTTGCCTGGGTATGCTCAGTGTTAACGCCGGCCCTGAGAACCATGAATAAATGTGACAAGCACTTGTAGGGCAACTAATGCCACTTCATTGCTGCAGGCTACTACACTCTTTGGGAGCCAATATCGCATGAAGATTGAAAACGGGTTCCTGGAGTCATGCTTGAACAGAAGGGAGATCCTATTTCTCTTAAAATGATGCTTGTTTTATTGTGGGCTACTCGTTTCAGGAAATAACTTTTCCCTTTATCTGGTCATGAGTACAGATAGTTAAAAAGGAGCCTGCTGTCCCTGTAGTTTTTATTTGTAAGCTCCTGTTGAAAAACTATAGTAAAACCTTATATTCTAATCAGCACAAAAAAGATAAGTGCATCCTACATGAGCTTCTATATGGGAGATGGCAATCACAACGGGCTTATTGTATGTTCTTGGTATGTACAGTGTAACTTGTGGTTGTAATTCTGCTCCTTGGGAGGTATTTGACTATTTATATTGTGTTAGACATAAATAAATACGTCTTGTAAAGGTTTAGAATGACATTCACTTAACTTAATTTGAGACATATTTCTCTTTCTTTCTATTATGCTGTTAAAATAATCATTACCCAAACTATACTTCCATATTTCTGGTCCTGGAGTTGATCTGGTGAGCAGGAAATAAGGAATCTATACAGATGTCATTTTATCTGTATGTCATCTATGGTAACACTGTATTATTTCTGGGACTAAGAGTTAACTTGGTGGTCTCCATATTGGAAACCTTCTGCCAATGTATCTGCTTCTGTTCACAACATGGCAAATAAATTGGGGGTCATTGATCAGGACAGTTTTTGTCACACAAGCCCTGAAGTAATCGCATTGACTAGCAAACAGACAGTATTTGTGGTTATTTCCCCCTTTACACCACCTTCAAGTGGGTGTGAAGGGTGGCATCCGGCAGTGGGGCGGGCCAGCGTGGGGTGTTTTGACCTGCGCCAGTGTGCTCACTATAGTCGTGTGACTATTCAAACAATCACTAGTTAATAGTGCAATTGTAGAATCTTACGCTGCACTGCCTGGCCGACCTATTTATAAGTGTGATACCAAAAAGAACTAATGGTCACAGTGTCTATTTTTGACACCAAGAATGGTGCACTCTCTCTCTTTTCAAAAATTCTGTAAAGTTACGTGACCTTCTGTTCTAACACTGACAGCTCTCTCCCTACATATATAGGGTCATTAAATACATGAAAATTAGTGGACCAGGGTATCTTGCATGGGTATCCTCCAGGTCCTCTGGTTTCCTCCCACAGTCCAAAAAAAAAAAAAAATAGTAGGATGATTAGATTGTGAGCCCCATTGGGGACAGGAACAGATTTGGCAAGCTCTGTGCTTCGTAATCTATGTGCACTATGTAAATAAAGGAATTATTAAGTTGTACAGATAACTTAAATTACCTAAATTTACTAATTGAAGTGGTGTTACCAGTGGGATGGGTCCATGCAAAATTTGAATCAGTAGGCATTGTTTATACAGTATACGACTACATTCACACTGCCGTTGTGGGGACATATATATATATATATATATATATATATATATATATATATATACGGCTGAATGTTTGCAGCCATATATATGTCCCCTTAGAAGGCAATAGGCTCCTGGCGGCGAAACATACTGCACTGTACATGGGGAAAAGATAGAACATGCTCTTTCTTGCCCCGTTTGTATGGCTGTGCGCCATGCTTCCCTATGGAGCAGGGAGGGGTGAGCAGCGCTCCTCCTCTCCAGCACTCCTCCTCTCCAGGACTCCTCCTCTCCAGGACTCCTCCAGTATGCTTGCCCGGCTATGGGAGGAATACGTCTAGGAATAAAACAGAAACAGCACAACATAAAGTAACTAAAAGATGTCCTTGGATTGTTTATTTATTGTCAACCATTAACAGAATCACCCCACTAACTACCGCACAAAAAATGTGCTGAAAAACGTCCCCTCGGCTTAAATACTCACCCTCCGATGTCAGCGCGGCTCCCCGATGTCGGCGCGACTTACTGATGTCCCCGATGTCAGCGCGTCCCGTCTTCTTTCTTCTCTGCGGCTCCTCTTCTTTCTTCTATCTTCCGTCATGGACGCGGCCATGTCTTCTTAGTGGCTGCGCATACTATGACGTCAGCAGCGGCCGCGTCATAGTATGCGCCCGCTAGAAGAAGAGATGGCCGCGTCCATGCCGGAAGAGAGAAGAGGAGCCGCGGAGAAGAAAGAAGACGGGACGCACTGACAACGGGGACATCGGTAAGTCGCGCCGACATCGGGGAGCCGCACTGACATCCGAGGGTGAGTATATAAGTTTATTTTTTTAAGGGCCGTGGGGGCAGGCTGGCTGTATACTACTAGGGGCTTCTGTATACTACTGTGGGCTTCTGTATACTACTGTGGGCTGCTGTATACTACTGTGGGCTGCTGTATACTACTAGGGGCTGCTGTATACTACTGTGGGCTGCTGTATACTACATGGGGGCTGGCAGGCTGTATACTACTGGGGGCTGGCAGGCTGTATACTACTGGGGGGGTTTGACCAATGCATTTCCCACCCTCGGCTTATACTCGAGTCAGTAGTTTTTCCCAGTTTTTGGTGGTAAAATTAGGGGTCTCGGCTTATACTCGGGTCGGCTTATACTCGAGTATATACAGTAAACTAATTTTTCTCAGTAGAGAAAAGCAGAGCTATAAATAAGTAAAGTAGTTTGCCATATCGATCTGTTCAGATCCTCCTTCTCTCTAACAAGCTATCTGCAGATAGGACACTTTGTACAATATATTCAGCTTCTCCTGCTCTATAATAGGCTGTCAGCAGATAGGGCTCTATATACACTATGCTCTACAACAGGGGTCAGGAACCTTTTTGGCTGAGAGAGCCATGAACGCCACATATTTTAAAATGTTATTCCGTAAGAGCCGTACCATATGCACATGCCCCCCAGTAGATAGGTAGTCCCAGTGTCACGGGTGCCCCTGCGATCCACATCTTGGATCGCAGGCACACCAGTGCCCCTCTCCATGCCGGAGCCCCTTTCCAAGCTAACTCTCTGCATTCCTGCTCCCGAGCGGGCACTCGCAGATTTAAAGAGCCAGTGCGCCGCTGATTGGCGCTACTCACTTCCTGGGTTCCTTTAAAGACCGGCGGCTCCCAGCATTCCCCACCGGATATTAGTGCTTCATGCCTATGAGGAAGCTTTCCATAGTGTTTCTTTCGCAAGTGTTGACCTCACGTTGTGACCCCAGACTTGTTCCTGATTCTGCTCCTTCGCTGCCAGCCCTGACCTCTTGATCCGTCCCCGACCTCACATCATTGCAGCCTGCCTGGACCATTTGCCTGTTCCTGACCACAAGTGATCCTATACCTTAACCTTGGCTGCCACCGTGGACAGATCTGTCTGAGAGCCAGATGCAGCAAACAAAAGAGCCATATCTGGCTCCCGAGCCATAGGTTCTCTACCCCTGCTCTACAACATGCCCTTTGATATTATGCTATGTACAATCTACTCAGCTCCTGCTACTCTATAACATTCTGCCTGCAGATAGTAAATTGTGTACAATCTGCTCAGCTCTATAATATGATACTGCAGACTGGGCTGCATTTTTATGGTGACAGGTTCCTTTGAAGTAAATTTACCATGTGTCATGAAATCTACTTTAACCCTTTTGCTGTCATGTCCTTGAAGCTCATAGGAAGGTAAAATCCGACACCCTGCTTAGTAAAGAAGACTTGAGCAAAATATTACACCTTAGGTTTAATAGCATGCTAGAAATTATATAGTTTTTTTTTATCACAAATTCTCCTAAAATGACTCAATTTCCTCTTATTCATTTGCAAATAAAACAAAGACAATGTGTCACGTAAATGCAGGAAGTAAAATGTAACATCACTTAAGCCACATCAGTAGATCTTTATCTGTGGTAAAGCAGAGCACAATTATAACTGCACAAATGACATTTAATATTAATCTTTTCTGAAAAAAGGTCAGTTCTCTCCTGATCATGTAGTCTACTAGCTCCGCCAGGCCCCGGGCATCCTGTCTCTACCACCTACAGACCTCATACCAGATCAGATCTCATTTGTCTATCACCTCTCATACTGTGGCCAGAACAGAGTGGAAACAGAGCCGGTTCTCTAAAAGGATGTGGTTAATGATGAGAGATACATTTAGGGTATGATTGTGGTTCATGTTTGGTTCTAACACTATTGAAACTCACTTATTCATCTAAAATATCTTCTGTATAAGCTCTACCTCACCCTTCTCATTTTTTACAACAGGGAAAAGAAGTTTTACCAAATCTCTAATAAGATGCTATTTTATTTTGTTATTATGGTGACCAGGGTGATCTTTTTGACTATAGCGAATGTCCTTCCAAATGAGAGACATACAAAACCTTGGCAATAAAACATGAAAAGGTTGAATGTCTGGACCACAATCACAATGTGGCGGTGGCCCATTAGGTTTCTGGGATTTCTCCCTTTCCGATCACACTTGTTATTCTTGCCACTGCAAGAACAGACCCAGCAGTGTGTAGAATGAGTGTAGCTGTTCACCTATTAGATGCTGTGTTCATTACTAACCGTGGCATCCAGGGTCGGCTCCAGGTGTCAGTAGGCCCTTGGGCGGCAGAGCCTCAGTGGGCCCCTTTGCAGTGAACTCTTATGGTGGCATTAAAAATTCAGAAACTAAAATAGTCTCCTGTTCCCTAAAATATTCCCCAGTTTATCATCCCAAACAGCTCCCTCGTAATTGATTATTATAAAGCCCCCTCTTCCCCTTTGGATTCCTTATGTACAGCCTTATGTGGGCCCCACCGGGAGCCCTAGGCCCTGGCACTTGCCCAGGTATGTCCAGTGCTGGTGCCAGCCCTGGTGGCATCTAAGGGGTTGGCACCCCACCGATCCTGTGTCTCAATGCTTTTGATGGCAGCTAAGGAGCTAGTAATGGCCCCCAGTTCTGGCGCACTATGGAAGCCTCTTTGGCCCCAATGAGGTATTGTACACTGCAGTGTGTTCTATAGTCAAGTAGTCTAATCGGACTAAAATATACAGTAAAAATAAATACTGATTAAAAAAATGTTGAAAAATGTTTTAAATATTTTAAACAATTGGTATTGCTTTATCCATAACCACCTGAACTATTAGGTGAGCATGTTATTTTTTTCCAAACAAAGAGCACTGTAAAAAAAATGTCAAAATTTTTTTTCCCACAAAAGAAATTTCAATAAAAACACACAAAAAAAAAAGAAAAGAAAAAGTGTGGAGCAAATGAATTGGGTCTTTTAATACAGTTTTCTGGCAGGGGTAAGGCTTAGTACTGCTATCACAAGCAGAGCAAAGGAGGAAATGCTCCCTCTCCAGCCAGATACCAGAATGGGGATCAAACATTACTAGGGCACATTTTACTTTCAAACTGTTTGAAGTGTGTTGAAGTAAGATTCATAGACAATTTTTCCCATCCTTTTTTTTTATCTAAGCAGATGATTAAACAATATAGATTTTTACATAGTTTTAGCTGCTCGTGTTATGGTGTTGACTCTACAACCAGGTAGTAATGTTAAGTCATCCTAGTCTCACTAGTTCAAATACATAACTAGAAAGTGCCCCAGATCCGATGTCTCAGTCAGTGGAAGGTATTTCCTTGGCTGCACCTATGTCTGCAGCCATTGGCTCCCCACATCAGCTTTAAGCACTTGCTTAAAGTGTGTGCCACACACAGCAATGGCTTGGAATGATGCTGTGAGGAATAAGGCACAGGTAAGTAACAGTTTTTTGTATAGTGTGGTAGTAGGGTAGGAGGGTGGTACAGGAAAAAATAGGGGGGCAATATACATTGTGGGGGCCATTAAAGGAAACCTTCCATGAGGAATCTACTATCAGAAGTTGACGTGATGGTAGGTTCCTCCTGCCTACCTCTGCCCTAATCTGTAATTTAATAATCCTGGAACCTAATAATATGTAAATTAACTGCAGAGGCTACGGGGGCGTGTACTAGTCTGGTTGGGCACTGGCAGCTGAGGCTACTCCACGCCCCACTTGCCTCTGCAGTTAATTTGCATATTACTAAAATAAAGTTTTTTAACAAGTAAGATTAGGTTCCAGGATTATAAAAATTACAGACTAGGGCAGAGGCAGGCAGGAGGAACCTACCATCAGATATACTTCTGATAGTAGATTCCTCATGGTAGGTTTCCTTAAAGAGTAACCGTCATTTAAAAAAACGTTGGATATGTTCTACAGCAGGTAATTTTAAGCCCTTTTGCAATGGATTAGTTACCCGAATCTTGCTCCTTCCTCTTGTATTCTGCAGACTTCCCCCTGCTGTTAATGATCTTTCAGATAGCTGTTGCAAGACACATTCCATCTTCACTGAGGAGCTGACTATGGAGGGAGAGACACCCCATCCCCCTCTCTTCTCACAGCTCAGTGCCCCAACACTCATGTGCTCCCAGGAGCACTAACTGATGTAGTATCCAAACCTACACTTATTTTTCACTGAGCTTTCCCTACACTTGTATAGAAACAAATAATCCACACAGACACAAGATGCAGATCAATCACATGCCCCCTTCCCCCATAACCTCACACTCCACAGCAGGATAGACTCTCCAAGTCTTCAAGCTCATGTGCTGTACTGAAGTTTTACATAGATAGGTATTAGATAGGTATGGATAGATAGATTGGGGGTCATTTACTTAGGGCCCGAATCACGTTTTTACGGCGGGTTACCCGAATTTTTCCGTTTTGCGCCAATTTTCCCTGAATTGCCCCGGGTTTTTGGCGCATGCGATCGGATTGTGCCGCATCAGCGCCGGCGTGCATGCAACGGAAATCAGGGGCGTGGCCGTACAAAAACCCGATGGATTCGGAAAAACCGCCGCATTAAAAAAAAAAAAATGTTGCTTGACACGTGCTTACCTGCACCCGGCCCGGCTTGGTGAACTTCAGTGCATTCCGATGGACTTCAGCACAGCAGCGACACCTGGTGGACATCAAGGGAACTACCTTAGTGAATCGCCGGAAGACCCGAATCCTCCACACAGAACGTGCCGCTGGATCGCAAATGGACCGGGTAAGTAAATCTGCCCCATTGTGTTGTACTCGAACTTTGTGGGAATACTACAGGGGCGGGCCAAAAGGTGTGTCTTATGGCATACAATTTTTCGTTGGGTAGCCACATTTTAGGTGTCTTATTTTCCATCACACAATTAGGAATTAAAAAGCTACATGTGAATCCCAAGAAACAACACTGAGAACATGACATTGCTTCCTGAAAAAAATTGTACAATAAATGAGTGTTCCTAGATGAACACCATGAGGATCATGTTATTTTTGACAGAAATCGTGTATTTTTGGCTAAAAATGTTTTTATTGGGTTTATCGACTGGCTGATTGACAGTATGTCTACCCCTCAAGTATATGCTGCCAATATGAAGTGGGAAGAATTATCTCATTAATTACGGCTTCTCCCTCTTGTCAATCAAGACTTGTTTAAATGTTGGCATGCAGATCAAATAATAGGGCCTGGACCTTTATCCTGTTATCTTATCTTCCACTTCTAAACTTACTTTGCAATTAAATTTAATGAAATAGCTCAGGGATATAAATGAGTTTATGTAAATATTTCAAATGTTGCTTTTGACAAAAAAAGTTTACAATGATGATGATGCGAGGTCAAACTAAGTCATCATTTCACTATATACCTTCAGGGCTATAAGTCATTAAATGCAACTACTGTATTTCTATTTAAACATTTGTGCCCATGCATATTAGACAGCATTTGATTTGATAATATCATGTGGTTAAAATAGTAAAGATGTCCATATATATACTATTTGCTACATTGGATTTTCTTTAAAGGGATTTGGTAAATTTTCTGCAGTGAAAACCTTTTGTAAAAAAAAAGAACAATACTCAACCCTTTAACAAGCACTTCATGTTGTACTAAAAATACAAGGCGGTTGTCCTATCTTTCCAGATACAACACGGACACTGCAATGAGTGGCCACACACTGGTAAGCCTCCATGACTGAAGCTTATCAGTGTCTTGATACACAGCAATTCAAAACTGCCAACATGTATTTTTCTGACATGTATTTAATGACTTGTGAAGATACCCTCACCCCTAATGTCTCATTCTAAAAGAAAAATATTGGATTCATTAAAAATCTGGCAAGGCAAACAGATCTGTGCTAAACAAGTTGTAATTTGTAGGTCTACAGCACTGACAGTTCATTTTTCTCCAAATTTGTTTATAATTATTTTCCCCACAATTACAAATTCTAGTAGTGGGGTGTGCAGATTAGTAGTAGTTTAAAGTAGAAATTGAATATTTTTAAAATAAAGCTAGAAGCTAGAATGGGATAAGTGTGCCTATGGGTTATTAATATAGTTATGATTTACAGTAAAAAAACAGTAAAAGGATTAATACTTTCTCTGAAAGTACACAACTATGGGTGGATAAACAAAGGGGGAAAAAAAGGTATCCACTCTGTCCGCACTGGTTATATTTAATCTAACGAAATGTTAAAAACGACAAGACATCACTAAAAAATGCATTGTCTTTTTTAACTAAGCAAACTCCTTCCATTATCTTGTCCAGCACGGAATGACAACAGATATGCAACTTTGTGGTTGAGCATAAGCACTTTTTTCCTTTTTCTTTTTCCATGTAATCTGGATAAAGAAAGGTTTCATATTGCAGTTGGATGTCAGCAGATTGGTCCAATAACTGTGGAACAGGACTCTGAAATCTCCTAAGACCTTTGTATGCCTACTTTCCAGTGCTTGCTACAAGTCTTCTTTGCAGCATGCTAGTGTTTTCTGGGCTTCCATATCATTTGATCTTTTGACCTTTTCTTGTCTTCTGATCATCCGTTTCTCTCGATTCTATACTGCTTTGTCCTCTTGGTTTTGACCTGTATATGTACAACCATTCTTCGGTGTTTCTTTGTCCTGTTTTTTGTCTCCATGTTTTCACTTTTAGACAGGAAAGGAACATCAATCAGTTGTCTTGTACCGTGTAGGGCAGTGATGGCTAACCTATGGCACTGGTGCCAGAGGTGGCACTCGGAGCCCTTTCTGTGGGCACCCAGGCCATCACCAGAGATGACTCCAGGTATCTTCCTGCAGTCCCAGACAGCCCAGTACTTGCTGTTCACAGAGGTATTTTAAAGTGACAGCTCTACTTGGGACTATTTTCTGCTTCATTGGTGTCCTCAGGGTGCTGGTATAAATGAAAACTGTGACAGAAAAGGGAGTATAAATCACAAAATACATTTCTGTGTTGGCACTTTGCGATAAATAAGCTGGTCTTTGTTGAAGTTTGGGCACTCGGTCTCTAAAAGGTTTGCCATCACTGGTGTAGGGTAATTAAAGAGGACCTGTCAACCCCCAAAAATAGTCCCACCAAATATGCCCCCCATAATCCTCTCCCCAGCCTCTTTCTATTTATGCCATTTTAAAAAAAATATATCCAGCCATAAGAGGTTGGATCCTCGTATCCTGGGAGCTGCAATTGGCGTTTATCATGAGGGGGCCGGCTGACACTCCCCTACGAGGATTTGACCTCTTATTTGGTAAGAGGTCGGATCTATTAAAACATACTTTCCCAACATATTTTTTTGTAAAATTACATAAATAGAAACTGGCTGGGGAGATGATTATGGGGGGCATATTTGGTGGGGCTATTTTTGGGGGTTGACAGGTGCTCGTTATGTAGGGAAAGCTGGGTAGGTCTAGTTTTATGGCTCACTGTTCCCTTCCCATCTGTATTTCTTTTAACTTCTCATTGTCCATTCTCAAACAAGAGCATTACAGTATCATTGAATGTGTCAGAATTTCTGTTAGCACAGGGGACACAAGATAAGTAGTATAACAGTAACAGACACCTTACAGACATTATATTAGATATAAAATTTAAGAAGATACATTCATATAAATAAGAAATGAGAAAATCATTCAAAATTTGCAGTGCTGATGTATAGCCAATTTTTCATACAGTTCAATTTATATCCCAATTAAATCAGTCCCAAACCATGTTGCTTTAATTTTTTTGGAAATTAATTGGTAGATTTTCTTTAATTGGTAGAAATTTTCTCTAGTCTTATAATTTTTCGTCCTTCTACATTGCACCATAATTAAAATTGTTTGGACCCCAAAAACTTTCTGTCAAGTAATCCAGAAATGAGCATGGAGTCTTTTTGTCACCTGCAATTCACAATTTGACCTGCTTTACTTACATTATAGTTATTTATAGTGTAGCATAGTGAAAGTGTGATTTTGACAACCTCAGTCTGCATCCCAACTATTCGATTTCATATGCATTTCTTCATTGACTCATTGCAAAAGTAAATCTAGAATATTAGGTTCTACAGTGTATGCTAAGTAATGTCATTTTATATACTAACATTTCTAAATCTCAAAATATGTGTAACTCATACAGTATAAGATATGTCAGACACAGACCATTAAAATAATTGAACAGCTCATTGTCAGAAAGTTTTTCTTCAGCTTGTCTATGTTTGCAAACAAGAAAATTTGGGTTACTAGGGCATGGAATCTTGTGTAAAATTGCCAGAGGACCAAATTGTATTGTCATCTACCATTTCTGTCAAATGTTCCTTTTAGACATGTATTATTACAGAGTGAAAACATAAAAAAAATGGAATGGAAGTATCTTCGCCAAGAGCTTCCACATTACTTTCACATCTGATTGTTATTGACTGGAGAATAGTGGAAAGCTGTGGAGTTTTCACATCAGTCACTTTCACACAAATACACTCTCACATTGAAAGGTTGCCCCGAGGTGCGGAACACATCTGCTATAGTCCGAAGACAACAGCCATGGACGCTTTGACCATACAATGGACTAGGACAGTATTGCAAGGATAACATGCCTGAGGCGGAAGTCTAAGTGAAGTGACTGTTCTCCTTCCATTTCTCTGCAGTAAAGAAATACATGATTTGGCATTTTCCTGATGGAATCTAAAGAATGTCAATTTATACCTTCACTTCATTGAAAGCAGCGGAAATAAAACACCCTTCAATGCTCTTTAACATGTGTTACCTCCTTTTGCTGTTCTAGATAACTAGTCAAAACCTGCCAGAGAAGGCAATTGAAACCATATTCTTTGTAACTGGTATATAAAACCTACTTCTTGTCATGTAGCTAAAGAAAAGACCTTTACATGTTCGAGGGGGGAAATTTATAACTGTTTCTATGCCAGTTTTCTGGCGTAGAAGCAGGATAATAATCGCAAATTTTTGCCACTGCAAGAATTTCCTATTATTATGTGACTACGTCACCTCCATGCCATGTAGGTGTGAAGGGGGTGTACAGGGGCAAGGCCGCCAAAGGAGTATGAGTCCTGCATATTCATTGTTCCCTGCACTGCCCTACCTCACTGTTCATGATTGACAGGTCTTACTGCTTCCACCATGCTGCCAGTATGGAACTTTTATCAGGGGTAGGAAATTCTACACAATGCTTTTCTGGAACATTGAGAGAAACAGACAGGCAGACAGTGGTTGTGTGTGACTAAGATCTGCTACATTATTAACCACACCTTCAAGAAGGAGAGGGGGAGAATGACTGGCTATTTTAAGAGAAATCAACATCATGCTGCCCTCAGGAATTCTCTTCAGAGAGTCATATGTCTTTCATTCATGAGGGGTACCCACGATCCCATGTGCTGCTGCAGTCTTCCAACCTCAAACACAGCTTTTCATTTATACGCCCCCCCCCCCCCCCCCCACGGCTCTGTTTGACAAAGCCTGTCTCTCACAAAATGTCACGTTATGTTTGCTGAACCACTTGAATAAAAATAACCTTCAGCATCTACTTAACAGAGTGCTTCTATTTTTTTCTATTTTTTGCTAATTCTCTATTATCAGGGTAGGATCCTTAGTGGTGAGCACCCGCAACTGTTGAAGTGCGGCCAGAAAACTAAACACGTTTGTGGGGTATACATAAAGTACCATTAACTTGTAAGGGCAAAAGGCAGAACTATTACATCATGTGGGCAGTATTACCTTTGGGGGACACTGAGGGACACTACTACCTTCTGGTGTAAACAGTAATCTTGTGGGGTACAGTTACCTTTTGGGGTGGAGCACAAGTGGAATGTCCTTTCCTTCTGGGGCACAAAGGATTACCTTGTGAAGGCACATAAAGGGCACTATTACCTTGTGCGGATACATAAAGAGAAATATTGCTTTGTGGGGACAGATGGGGATAAGAAAAGTTAGAGAATATCATAAATCATCTAGTTACTGGTTGTAACGTGATATTCACTTTTCACTGTGTAGACTGGTGGATCTGTTGCTACGGTGGAACAGAATAATGTTTAAACCGAAACATAAACACAGCCACATATCCACCAGCACTAAAGACCACCATTTTTGACTACACATAGCAGCAGACAGTGTTAATTAACAGCACTACATAGCTGTGTACATACAGTGTACACGTGTGTTGTTTTTTAATTTAGATTTCATACTATACATATACTGCGGCATTTCCCCTCCCTCCTGCTATAAGTAAGAGCTTTAGCAGGCTTCTGTGTAGATATTACAGCAGAGGGGAGGAGCTTGGGAGCAGTATGAATGCAGAGATCAAAAAACTCAGCAGTTTGTGGAGACTCCTAAGTGCTCCTAATCCAGGTACATTCACAATCCTACTGGTGCTAGTAACAAACATATAATGGTATAGTTACAAAGATCTCCATGGCTGATATCTAATGGATCTCATGGATTCCCCCCAGTCCCTGCTAACATTCCCTTTCCATGTACACTGCTCAGTCTGAATTGTGAAAGAGAAAAAAATAAGCAAATGGCACTAATGCTAGAATACAGAACCCTATATATGTATGAATATCAAACATTTTTGCATACTTATACATACAATACAATTCATGTGATTGAATTTTGATTATTTTCTCGCGTTTTCAATATTCAGACATACCCAGACATACGTTTCCTATAATTGTCCCTCCAATTTTTTGTTCCTGTGCTCTGGTTTAATGAAACGTGAATAAGCTTGGAAGCAGGGTAGAAATATTTTGGCTTTATCTTCTTAATTTTCCAAAGCATTTTTCTCACGGTTACTCTCTGGCTGTCAACTGCAGATCATACAAAGACAGGGGTACTGAACTACTATGTGCCAGCCATGATTTCCTAGACTTCATTTATATTCCAATCCGTGCCATAGAGAAAAATATTTTTATATAATGAACTGCTATGGACATAAAGGGGCACATTTACTTACCCGGTCCAGTCGCGATCCAGCGGCGCGTTCTCTGCACTGGATTCGGGTCCGGCCGGGATTTAATAAGGTAGTTCCTCCGCCGTCCACCAGGTGGCGCTGCTGCGCTGAAAAGCATTTTAACGCGCCGGAATTCACCGAGGCCGTCTGAGTGAAGGTAAGCGGGTCCCCAGCGACACATTTTCGGTTCTTAAATGCGGCGGTTTTTCCGAATACGTCGGGTTTTCGTTCGGCCACGCCCCCCGATTTCCGTCGCGCACATACCGGCGCCGATGCGCCACAATCCGATCGCGTGCGCCAAAATCCCGGGGCAATTCAGGTACAATCGGCGCAAATCGGAAATATTCGGGTAACACGTCGGGAAAACGCGAATCGGGCCCTTAGTAAATGACCCCCAAAGAGTCTGGTTCCACAAATTTTCAATTTCCAGAGCAGCAGGATGCAAAAAGTAATAAAATCAACATCAACTGTAAGAAAGTTGTAAAGGACATAAAGCTATAAAATGCTCTCATGTGGATCTTCAATATAAATATACTTTTTGCCCAGATATGGGCTGATCTCACAGCCCCTTGTTAAAGTATTTCCTAATGTGGTCAATATATTTTATTGAAAATGTTAATAGCAACCAATCAAATTTATGAATTCAGTATGATAAACGTTGCTTCAATAAATCTCTGTGTTTGTGTTTCCTCCAGGTCCTCCGGTTTTCTCCCACACTCCAAAACATACTGGAAGGTTGATTAGATTGTGAGCCCATTGGGGACAGGAACCGATTTGGCAAGCTCTGTGCAGCGCTGCATAATCTGTATGCGCTATATAATTATTATATAATTATTATTATTATTATATCTACACAAGTAATGGAAAAGCAACATGGGTGATTTAGGCAGCCAACTTGGCGGCCATGGCCACTTGAACCGTACACAACCAGATAGAATTATGTTGTTAGTACCTGGACTGACCAGGGAATGATTACTGTAGCTTAGTTCACCGTTTTTGGTGATGGGAGTGATAGTTTACAGAACAAGTAGCAATCAAAGTAATTAATCAGTCAAGTGTAGGCAAGTGTCTATGGTGGTGGATGGGGGAACCACGACAAGCCAAGTCACATTTAACTTGTGATCTGCCATCTGCTTACTTGTCTTGTCTTGTTTGTGAAATCAGTTAAAATCTGGAGGGTGTTAGAAAAATAAAGTAACCTTATCCCAAAGTGGACACCATAGGAGGGAAAATATACAAATGACCAAAGATATCTAATAAACATTCTCCACGGTAGAGGAAGAAAAGTGATGTTTCCTTTCTGACATCTCATGCTGGGAACAGGGGTTACTTTGCTTTTCTCATCTGGATATAATATATCTGCTAAAAAGAATGGAAACTTTATTCAGAAGTTCCTCTAAAGCTGTAAATATAAACAGGTTTTAGAAATTATATGGTATTAAGAATTACATTACCGTTCTCCTATTGTTCCATTACTGGTTCTCTCTGTGTCTGCGTCACTTCAATTCCTGAGTGTTCCCCAACACCAAATAAAACACTAGGAGAGGCCTATCATGCAGTCACTGGAGTCGTAATCCCATATTACCCTCTAACCTTTATTGGTCTGCAGGCTGCATTATCATACAGTTTGACTTCAAGGGGCAGCCCTAGTAGCCAGCACCCTAGATTCACCAACAACTACAATACCACACAAATGTCACCCCAAAAATTATAAATGTTATAGCACAGTACAAAATACCATCCCAGCCACCAAACACAGCATTAGGACAATAACTAATACAGACCCCAATTAAGGCAATAAATACATAGAGCCCCCACACAATTAATAAAAATGGAGACCCCAGAGCATTTTTAGCAATGGAGACTGCAGAGCAGACTAATAATACTGGAGACCCCAGAGCAAACTAATAATACTGAAGACCCCAGAGCAAACTAATAATACTGGAGATCACAGACCAGACTAATAATACTGAAGACCCCAGAGCAGATTAATAATACTAGAGACCGCAGAGCAGGTTAATAATGTTGAAGATTGCACCCTCAATTATGATCAGGAAAGCTTTAGAAAATTGAATTAAAGTCCAAGTCCAAATTGCCCTAGAACGAAAATAAAAATGAACAAACATGATCATAAACATGAAAACTTGTATACAATGGACAAAATATGCAATGCGAATATGCAAAATATGCAATGGATGTTTCCAGTTCCACAGTTTATGCTTCAACATCCAAACCTCAATGCATAAACATAAATATATTTAAAGTTTATTCACCTTAATAAAGTGCAAATATTATATATTAAATGCTAATGCCAACCAAAGTGCTTAATCTCAAACAGGTTAAAATATCAATATTCATTGGTAAGTGGAATACCCAATCTTACCCATGGTATGGGATTTCTGGTCCCGGGTGCGTCATTGGAACCGGCACATTGGGGCAAATTTACTTACCCGGTCCATTCGCGTTCCAGCGGCGGCTTCTCCGCTCTGAATTCGGGTCCGGCCGGGATTTAATAAGGTAGTTCTTCCGCCGTCCACCAGGTGGCGCTGCTGCGCTGAAAGTAAACTCATCGCGCCGGAATGCACCGAGCTGGACCAGGTGAAGGTAAGCGGTCCTTATGCGACACATTTTCGGTTTTTAAATGCGGCGGTTTTTCCGAATACGTCGGGTTTTCGTTCGGCCACGCCCCCCCGATTTCCGTCGCGCGCATGCCAGCGCCGATGCGCCACAATCCGATCGCGTACAAGCGGCGCAAAACGGAAATATTCGGGTAACACGTCGGGAAAACGCGAATCGGGCCCTTAATAAATGACCCCCATTGTGTCTGTGCCTCAAACCAGTCACAAGGCAGCCCCACTTCTGACGCTACAGGGGAAGCCTGCAATGATGGCAACATGTAGTATGAACCTGAGAGACCTATAAGTAAGGAGCCATTACATTCGGAAAATAGAAAGAATTTTTGACAAAAGCACCCAGAAAAGCGACTGCTTCCCATGTGGAGACTGTAATTCTTGCCAAAACATTTTGAAGACCCAAGAATTTAATACAGCTTATTGAATGAAAACGTTTAGAATTAGGGACTACATTCCGACGCGCGTCGGGTGCCTCATCTCCATGTCCTATAATCCCATTCCATTGTGTGTTTTACTTACTAATGAATATTGATATTTTAGCCTATTTGAGATTAAGCACTTTGGTTGGTACTAGCATTTAATATATAGCATTTGCAATTTAGTAAGATCAATACTCATAGGCTTTAAATGTATTCATGATTACTTACTTAGGTTTGGAGGTTGCTGCATAACTAGTCTAACTGGAAACATCCATCTCACGTATACATGTTTTTATATTAGCATTTGTATTTTTAGAACCAAAGTTTAGAACCTGGAGCTGAAAAAGGGGTTAAAATACTATCCTTTAGCTGCCATTCTGGATATCTATCATTTTTTTTCATATAAATCAGAACTTACTTTATTGTGTTATAACCGCTTTCATTGTCAAATTCCTATTTGCTCTTTTTGTATCGCTGCATCATAAAATAAACATACAAAAAAATCCTGGCATAGTCCCAATAAACATAAATGTGGACATGTGTTTTATTGTCATCCTATGGAATTTACTACTGAAAGAAAAAGATAACTTAGAGCCTCCAAGGGTAATACACATAGTAATTATGATTCATGTGGGAATAAAAAGAAGGAAATGTTGGCCAAAACATGTGAAAAGTGAATTTGAATAGGCATTTAGAAGACAACTCTACTTTGTATATTGGAAGGGTGTGTCACACAGTCTCTTGCGGTGTCTGGAACGCTTTGGGTTTTCAGCATGTGATATATGGATGTTTCACTGATTTGAGAATTTGATGAAAGTCTTATTGTTTCAAGATGAAGCTGCCAAGTTTCTCTACTTGCTTTTAACCTTTAAAGTTCGCTCTGAAAATCTCATGGATTATTTTGGTTGGTTTTGCCACCAACTTTAGATATTTATCGTGCTTATGGGTTCCAACGCATTAATTAGAAGTCTTACAGGACGCTACACACAATTGGGATATGCACAAAAGAAGGCTCCCGTAGTCCTCACCACAATTGCATATAAAGATTTTTTTGTAAGCCAACTTAGAAAATAAGTTCTGACCGGAGCTCCCGATTCCCTTGCTTCCGTGTGTCCTTCTCTTCCAATATGTCAAATTCCTGAATCCTCCGATAAGAATATACCGCTATTCAGACCAACACTCCTGCGTTTTTCTTGTGACCTCCTCCGTATGCAACATATGTTGCGGTAGATCACTGGAAAAAATTCACCCGCAGATAGTGTAGTACAGTTTAACACTCAGGATTTATTTAGGTTAAAAACATACTCACAAAAGAGCGATATAAATGCGCATATAAAACTCCAATATGGGACTCCAGCTGCACGTTCTCGCCCGACCCTGGGTTTCGCCCGGTTTGGCTTCTTCTGGGGCCAATACTACTGTATTTTAAAAACTTCCATATTTATTTCATATTCTATTAAAAAACGTTAATACATCACCAAACATATTTCATTCATCATCCATAGTTTGTAGCATGATGTTTCAAGTATAGCGTCCAATTGTTGTTACGGCTTCACTGAACGTACAAATGGAATCCGCAACGTTTCAGAGATAGCTCCTCTTTCTTCAGGCATGCACAGTTGGGGCTAAGATGCATATATATATATCCCCACTTAAATTTGCTTCACAATCTTTAGCTCTTAATTATCACTCTTAATATACATCCCAGCTACAATACAGCTTGTGCAGCATGTTCAATGAAGCCCTAAGAACAATTGGACGCTATACTTGAAACATGATATTAGAAACTATGGATGATGAATGAAATATGTTCAGTGATGTTATACAAGAGGGGGCTAACTTGCCCTAAGGCACCATAACCAAGGAGTAAAACTTAACCTTTATTAGTATTAAATTATCATGAATGCCACATAAGTGTTGTTGGGGCATTTGCTGTAGTTGTGGGTGATGGAATTAAAGTGTCAGGTGAGGGTCCAATATAGGTTGTATGTATTTTAACTAAGTGGGTATATGAATCGAGAAGGGTGCAGTCCGCACCTCCTGGTCAGATCAACAGGCTTTCTTTTCAGTTAACCAGATGGGTTACTGGGGAAACCTTACTTTTGCACTGTAACTCTGAAAAAGTTTACGGTGTATGTCTCAATATTTGTTATTTCAAATGTAAAGTTTGGAGAATAGTAGAGAGGTAGTCCACAATTAGCCCATCAATGAGGTAGGGCTGCCTTATCAGCGTCCGTACTTGGTGTCCTGTTGTTTATTGTCACCCTACATAAACTGATTAACAGTTGACCCAGTCATCTCATGCACCTGATAAATTAATTCACTCCACACACTACTAACATTGATTCTACTCTGCCTCCTATGTAATTAAGTGTAGGATTAATCACTGGATTGGCGCACCCTGCTGGTTAAAATTTGCTACCAAAGCCCCCCAACATGTTTCGCCGAATTCACGGCTTCATCAGGGGTAACGGGCTTAGCTCATGAGCAGCGTGCAGGGTATATATTTATATGTTAACCCAGAATGTCATTGGTGATGGGTGTGCCCAATCAGATGCCCGAATCTGCCAATGAGAGGGAGGCCCGCGTCTGTGACGTCGCTATGACCGCCCCTGGGTACATGTGACCGGCGTCCAGTTACATGTCCGTCACGGGGTTTCCATCACAACAGAGACACGCCCACGTCGCGACATCTGGCTGGTGGCGCGGGTGGGCGGTCTCCCCCGGTGAGGGATCCAACATGTGGTCACATGCTCGTCACGTGATGTGATCACGTGATCCAGAGCGACATCACCATGGATACCAACTCCAGGAACAGAAGAGCCGGGCCTGGCGTTGGTATCCATGGTGATGTCACTCTGGATCACGTGATCACATCACGTGACGAGCATGTGACCACATGTTGGATCCATCACCGGGGGAGACCGCACACCCGCGTCACCAGCCAGATGACGCGACGTGGGCGTGTCTCTGTTGTGATGGGAACCCCGTGACGGACATGTGACTGGACGCCGGTCACATGTACCCAGGGGTGGTCATAGCGACGTCACAGATGCGGGCCTCCCTCTCATTGGCAGATTCGGGCATCTGATTGGGCACACCCATCACCAATGGCATTCTGGGTTAACATATAAATATATACCCCGCACGCCGCTCGCGAGCTAAGCCCGTTACCCCTGATGAAGCCGTGAATTCGGCGAAACATGTTGGGGGGCTTTGGTAGCAAAATTTAACCAGCAGGGTGCGCCAATCCAGTGATTAATCCTACACTTAATTACATAGGAGGCAGAGTAGAATCAATGTTAGTAGTGTGTGGAGTGAATTAATTTATCAGGTGCATGAGATGACTGGGTCAACTGTTAATCAGTTTATGTAGGGTGACAATAAACAACAGGACACCAAGTATGGACGCTGATAAGGCAGCCCTACCTCATTGATGGGCTAATTGTGGACTACCTCTCTACTATTCTCCAAACTATACATTTGAAATAACAAATATTGAGACATACCCCGTAAACTTTTGCAGAGTTACAGTGCAAAAGTAAGGTTTCCCCAGTAACCCATCTGGTTAACTGAAAAGAAAGCCTGTTGATCTGACCAGGAGGTGCGGACTGCACCCTTCTCGATTCATATACCCACTTAGTTAAAATACATACAACCTATATTGGACCCTCACCTGACACTTTAATTCCATCACCCACAACTACAGCAAATGCCCCAACAACACTTATGTGGCATTCATGATACCCAGTCTGGCGAATCCGGTAAACCAGCACTGGGATACGTTTATACGTGGCATTGAAGCAACCCTGTGTTTTTAAGTCACTTTTTTGTTCATCATTTATTAATTTAATACTAATAAAGGTTAAGTTTTACTCCTTGGTTATGGTGCCTTAGGGCAAGTTAGCCCTCTCTTGTATAATTTGAAAAATAGCCTACCAAGTAGAGATTTCCCACCTGTATCCTCCTTTATGTTCAGTGATGTAGTACCATTTTTTTTACTAGAATATGAAATAAATATGTAAGTTTTTAAAATAGTAAGTTGGCTTTTATTCTTTATATTCAGTCCTGCTTATGGGTGCCATCATCTACCATTAGAATCAAGCATGATAACCAGGAACACTTACTCATAGATCCAGGCAACGGGTAAAATGTAGGTAACCATTTTAAATCTGTTATCCTTGGCCTCCTTCCTTGTTAAATTATGCTAATTCGTCTGAAGGGCTCTGGGGTGTCTTATCAGAGGCTGTCCGTGCTGCAGCTTCACAGGTTATATATACTGTCCCCCTCCTTCTCTGCTCCCTCAATACCCTCCTCCCTCTGTCTGATGTAATCTTACACAGGGTGATGTGAAGCTACACCATGGAGGGACTCTGCAAGATTGTACCTGGATCTTTGAGTAAGTGCCAATGGTATATCATGCTTGATTTTGATGGTAGATTTCCTTTAATCACATTAAATTACATCACCAGGTCATAGATTGTAAACCAAACACACAGACATGCAGGTTTTTGCCCTCTCTGACAGGATCTGTTTTTCTTTTAGCTTCTTATGCACTTGTTTTAAGATAAAAACGGCTTTAAAATGTATGAAAATTAGCCTGAGGGGCTGCGGGCTCCATTAACACCTATGGAGCCTGCAGCCCATCCGGCTAATTTGCAAAAGCCTTTCTTTTGTAAAGCCCAGGGCATGAGAAGATAAAAGAAGAGCAGATCCTGCAGAGAGGGCTCACACCAATATGTCAGTATGTTTGGTTTACAATACTTGATCTTAGTGTTAGATGTCCTTTAAGGCAACAATTGTACACATTTACTAAAAGTGGTTTGCCTGTGCATAGTGCAGCATGAAGAACGGGTTCCTGAAATCATGAATCTCGCCCGAAAGAGTTCACCAACTCTCTTGCGGTGCACCTTTTAGCATAGGGTGTGCAACAGACTTTGCATGATAAATCTGGTGCACAGTCTGACTGGGCACCAGAACGCCCTTTAATTTGTGTCACATGGTGGCTAGTGCAGCTGCGCCACAAAACGGTCGCGTGAGACACAAAAGTGGTGCAGACACTTCTTACATACCTGTGCAAGCAGTTTACACCTAAAGGAACATGCAAAGCCCAGCAGAAAACTGGCTCAAAGCCCAACAGAAAACTGGCGCAAAGTCCAACAGAAAACTGGTGCAAGGGCCTTAGTAAATGTGCCCCAATGTGTTGAGTTGGATAACCCCTTTAAATTTATATTGAGTAGTGAATATTCTGAATTATATTTACAAAAACATATACACACAGATTTGTGGTAAGCCGACCACATACAAGGGACAGCGAGGCATCAGCGTTACAGATAAATTGTATACAACTATCTGGAAGGATTTATTGCTGCTTTTCATGCAGGATTCATCTTATTGCTATTTTTTTCTAACCATTAAATAAATATTTTCCCTTGTACATAAATCCATTGAAATGTATACATTTTCTTCTTGAGAAGGGAATGTAGAGCCAGAAATACTGTAGCACAAGGTAAATGTTAGAAAAAGAGGGGAAAAAATGAAGTTTATTTACCAACAGACTAAAGCAGAATCTCAGATGACACTTGGCAATGACACACAGCTATGGGACTTGATGTCATCAAAATTTTATGCCTAAGAATAGAAATTCATCTATAATTCACTCTGCTCAGGCACAAATAAAATACAGTGAACAGTAACCTATTCACTCAGGCATCCTCCCTGCTGCTTCATCTGCAGCTTTTACATGACTCTATTGTTGAAGCAAAATGCAAAGATGTACATGATCATGGATACATACACATTATTGTAAAAACCCAGGATGGAAATATGAAAAAGCAATCAGTCTATGCAAACATTGCTGGAGTATAACCTCCCTGTAATTATATGTTATGTGCATGGATGGAAAATTATAACATAGCTGTTATATAGCACATATAGCAAAAGGCATATGTATGTACAGTGAGTATAGAAAGCTTGTTTCATTGCAGCCTATTGGCAAGATCAAAAAAGTTCTATTTTTGCTCATTAATGTACACTCTGTACCCTATCTTGACAGAACTGTATATATTTTTGTTAATTTATTAAATAAAAAAAATAAAACATCACATGGTCATAGGTATATGACCATGTCCATTTACTGCTGATCCTCCTTGAGATGGTTCTGTTCCTACTTTGGAGTCCAGCTGGAGTCAAACTGATTGGACTTGATTAGCAAAGACACACACCAGTCTATATAAGATCGCACAGTGCATGTCATGTCCAAAACATGAGAATCATGAGGTCTAAGGAACTGCCCAAGAAGATCACAGACATAATTGTGGCAAATAACATGGCCCAGCAGCCTCTCTTTACAAATAACATGCCGAGCAGTCTCCCTTTACAAATAACATGCCCCAGCAGCCTCCCTTTACAAATAACATGCCCCAGCAGCCACCCTTTACAAATAACATGCCCCAGCAGCCACCCTTTACAAATAGCATGCCCCAGCAGCCTCTCTTTACTAATAAACTGACCCAGCAGCATCTCTTTATTTATAAATGCCCCAAAAGCCTCTGTTCACAAATAATAAAATTATATACTCACTCTCCGGTGATCGTGTCCTCTTCCCTGTGTCTTTACTCCGACCAAAATGGCGGCTCGCCTCCTCCAGTTCCTCCAGGCTGCACTGCGCGCCTCTGGTCACATGACTGATGCGTGTTACCATGCATGAGAACTCCATTTCTTGACTTGCAGGCAACCGGCTGACGTCACTAGCTGACTGTGAAGATATGGGACTGAGAGGGGTGAATAATAATAGTTGGTAGTGGCATAATTAGCTGCCGGCAGAGCCATGAGGCGCTCAGGTGACGTCAGCCTGAGCGCCTCAGGCTCATTTACATATTTTTATTAAGTCAATTTCCTACTTCTAACGGACCTCTTAAAATCTGAAAAAACTGTGGCATCAATCCCCGAGAAAGATTGTGTGGACAGTCTACCACTAGTTATCTGGTGGTAGATGTTCTTTAAGTCGAATTTGTCATAAGTGGAATGTTTCCTCCTGCAAGCTGCTCAAATCACAGGTAACCAAGGAATTGTGCTGGTGAGATTGATAAGTGTCTTTGGTTATTAGTGAGATAGCAGTGGCTTGCAGGAAGAAACAAAAACCACTTGAAGAAGAGAGAGAGAAGGGAGTCCCACCAGCACATGTAGAGACTAGGGGTCAATCGCAAGTTGGGGCGTGCAGGTATACGGCAGCTTCACTGAATGACTGCACAGACACCAAGAGCTCTGGACCAAAGTAATTTTATACACTAGTTTTGATTTATTGGGTTTCTGCACCAAAGTAATATAGAGAGATTTTGGTCACCAAACTACTAGTCCAAAACGACCTGTTGTTGGTTTCGTGTCCCTAATGGACCTGCCTGGTTTCCTTTAAGTCATCATTGTAATTCCTCAACATAAATTTACAAACTGCATTGATCTCTTTCTTGCAACCTGGTCCTTCTGGACCCTGCACTGATCCTCATCTGCTCTTGGTTGATTGGCAACAGACATTGAGCTGGGACATAGAAGTGCTTAGGTCCTTCCGCCATCCCTACCCACCATCCCTCCTCAACTGCTCTCTCACTGTACCTCACCTTCTTTTTGGCATCTAATATAATTCTGTATTATCAAACTCTAGTGGAACCAAATAAAATATTTTTGAACCATAAATTGACAAGTTGCAAATATTATATTTGCAGCTCAAGTCAATTTCTCCAGTGACTACTTTTCACAGTAGCCCCAAAATGATATGACACATGTATCCATACTGTTAGAAAACCATAGTACAGTGATGGCGAACCTTTTAGCTATCGAGTGCCCAAACTGCAAGCCAAAACCCACTTGTCTACCGCAAAGTGCCAACATGCTAATTTAGAGCAATATTACCTATATAAGGGCCAAATAATACTGCCACATGTATACCACCACTATTAGTATGCATAACACAGGCATGTACAGTGCACACGTATATACAGTATGCATAACACAGACATATACAGTGCACACGTATATACAGTATGCATAACACAGATATATACATTGCACACATATATATACAGTATGCATAACACAGACATATACAGTGCACACGTATATACAGTATGCATAACACAGACATAAACAGTGCACACGTATATACAGTATGCATAACACAGATATATACATTGCACACATATATATACAGTATGCATAACACAGATATATACAGTATTCATAACACAGATATATACAGTATTCATAACACAGACATATACAGTATGCATAACACAGATATATACAGTATTCATAACACAGACATATACAGTATGCATAACACAGACATATACAGTGCTCACATATATACAGTATGCATAACACAGATATATACAGTATGCATAACACAGATATATACAGTGCACACATATATACAGTATGCATAACACAGATATATACAATATGCATAACACAGATATATACAGTGCACACATATATACAGTATGCATAACACAGATATATACAGTGCACACACACATATATACAGTATTCATAACACAGACATATACAGTGCTCACATATATACAGTATTCATAACACAGACATATACAGTACACACATATATACAGTATTCATAACACAGACATATACAGTGCTCACATATATACAGTATTCATAACACAGACATATACAGTACACACATATATACAGTATTCATAACACAGACATATACAGTACACACATATATACAGTATTCATAACACAGACATATACAGTGCACACATATATACAGTATGCATAACACAGACATATACAGTACACACATATATACAGTATTCATAACACAGACATATACAGTGCACACATATATACAGTATGCATAACACAGACATACAGTGCACACATATATACAGTATGCATGGCACATATATATACACATATACATACAAATATGCACAGCACAGATACACATATACTTATATACACATAACACAGACATATACAGTGCACACACATATATACAGTATGCATAACACAGACATATACAGTGCACACATATATACAGTATGCATGGCACATATATATACACATATACACACAAATATGCACAGCACAGATACACATATACTTATATACACATAACACAGACATAAACACACACACACACGTGCATCACAAAGACATATTATATATCTGTGTTATACATATGTGTGTAAATGTCACATATACACACACATATATGCATAGCACAGGTATATATGTATGTGAACTGTACAAACAAATTTGACACTGTACAACTTACAGTTCTCTATGAGGAAGGCACACAGCAGCCTCTGGATGTTCCGGGTCACAGCCTCCCCCTCTCTCTCTGTCCCGGCTCCACTTCACGTCTCCTAGTAGGAGGGGGAGGTACAAGCTCTCCATGCTGCTTCCTGCTCCCAGCGCTGCACTGGGATCTTCTATTAGAGCAGCGCTCCTCTGACAGGAGCCAAGTGCTGCATCGGAGGGGCCCGCAGGTCCTCAGTTTAGAAGAACTGCATCTACCCTGTGCAGTGTGACCTGCCTGCTCTGTATCTGAGCGCATGGGGCAGATGCTGTTCTTCTAAACTAAGGACCTGCGTGCCTCTCTCTCTCAAGGTCCCAGTCTCCACCAGACGGTGGAGGATGATGGCGTGCGTGCCAGCAGAGAGGGCTCTGCGTGCCCTGTCTGGCACGCGTGCCATAGGTTCGCCACCACTGCCATAGTACATTACTGTGCAGAAACGACATTTTAAGCACTCATTTTAAAGTAACGCCCCGTGCCGGCCCACTCCCCACTGGCGTGAAGGTGGTGGATTGGGGCAAATAATCGCAAGTGCTAACAATAATCTAGCATTTGCGATTATTTAAGGGCCTCTACGCCAAATGGAGCCAAATGATTTAGTAAGCACAATTTGAGCCTCAATTTATTAATTGAAGTTTCTGCACAGAATAGGTCAATTTACATTTTCTTTTACAAAATCCATTTCAAAAGGGATTCACAATTTGCTTTCTGTTGTAGTTATGCAAAATTGATAGCCAATGGGAAAATAAACTGCATCATTATCCATAGCTACTGGATATCGGCCACTGTTGTAATTTACATCACATTAATTTGGTCATTTCAAATTTTAGGTTCTTGGACGGCTGAATGGAATATTTTGAAAGGTCAGTGTTTTGGTACTTATAACTTGGTTCTACCATATTCCTTTCTTTAAAATGCATTTTAGAATTGGAATAATGTATGATGTCAAGGTGTCTTTTGAATAATATTTCAGTTAGCAAACTTAAGCTTTAATATTTGATTATTCTTTTCTAATGTGGATTGACATTGATTGATTTTGACTCCTGTCACTTTAATTCTTACGTATATTAAATTACTGCTAAAAGGGACACTAAGCCTTAAACACTATGTAACCCAATAAAGATTTATTTCATGCCCCCAAATCCAAATTATCTACGGAAGAAACATTCAGCTTTGTATTTACGTGCTCCAACTGTAGTGTTGTTGTAGCAGGCAGTAAATTTTTATACATGGTATATTTCTCAAAGCAAACCTTCATCCAAAAACCTCAAAAGGGTTGGCCACTCATTTACATAAATTGTACATGTGCATTTACTGCCTTGTAGATAATCCCTGTATGTTAATTAAGGAATTGAGCCATCCTACTGTGTTCAGACCTTCCATGCTTCTTTCTTTACATCTCTGAGCTCTGCTGAAGCAGAGCCCGTAGCAGAAGAGAATGAGTCATCCTGCTCCCTCCCCCTCACTCTTTTAGTCTCTGTCAGTGTGAAGGACTGTGAGAAAAGAGATACAGTGGGTGACGCATTGAGGCAATAAGTGAGAAGGCAGCTGCAGGTTTATGCAGAAGGCAGCATGGTGAGAACAGGGATAGGCTCTAGCTTTCAAATAAAGCAAAGACACATGTCTAATAGAAGAGATTAATTGAAAAGAGGCAAACCCCTTTACAATTCATATTTGACTACAGTTGTCTATCTTCTTCTTTCACTAGAACAAACGAAGCCAGAACTGCTTGGAAAATTAAGTATTACATGGGGGTCAATTCATTCAAGGGCTAGTTTGGGTCTGTCAGTAGAAGAAAAGCTTTTTGCGACTGTCTTTTCTCTATCCCACATAGAAAGTCTCTTTTGTAATGTTTATATATGTTTTTTACATTACAATATATTTTCATACAATATACTGCCTCAATCAGGCTGTAACAGGTATAGCTAAGAAACATGCTGGGAAGCCTCTTTGAGGCTACCAGCTCTCAAGGCAATCAGTCGGTGTCTATTTTGAGTTCACATTAATGTGGCCATGCCCATATGCCTAGTAGTTAGCTGGTCCCACAAATCCTGGTAGTTAATGGCAGGTGTCTGCTGTATAATACACCTGCCCTTTACGTAAAGTGCCCAGTTTGTGACTCCTCCATACATCTCTCCTTCGTACAGTTACATCATAGTGCAGGAAGTGGTTAAACATACTTAAACCACATTACCCATAATTCATAGGACATTTCTTGTGGAGCGCTAACAATCTGCATTTGATCAGTGCTGTATACTCCAGGCCAACGTGCTTTGCAGGGATCTGAGACATGGCTCTATTGACATGGAAGTTATACTACCTATATAGTGAGAATGTGTAGAGATCCAGAATGTAATCCCTCACCTATAACAGATGACTGGCATATTCTTATTGATATTGGTTAGTAATACCTCTTTAAAGGACATCTACCATCAGAATTTTGGATGGTAGATTGCCCAAGCTTGTTGTGTTTTCTACTATCAAGGGGGTTTTTTCCCCCCTCATCTCTCTGAATAAGAACTTGATGATCAGAATGCTAGAATGCTGCTGCTGTTTGGAACATTGTGAGAGAGCTCTGTAAAGTCATTGGTCATGTAAACATGGTGATGTCATGTAAGGTCCTGTTACATATGCAATGTATATCCCATGTATGTTTCTGATCACATAAAATCACAGCATGCCTCCATGGGGAATGGGGAGGAGATATGCTGTGATTTTGCGTGATCAGATACATACATGCAGTAGATGTTGCAAACGTAACTGGGTAAAGGATCCTAGATGACATCACCCTGGTCACATGATGTGCTGAGAAGAGGCATGGGACATGGGGAGGAGTAGATGGGAGGGCCCTGTGGAGCTGGACATGCCCCCTCTGATACCAGGTGCCAGGTAATATAAGATACGTTTAAGATACGCATGCAAGGGAAACAGTTTTTAGCTACAAGAAGGCTGTCAGTTATTTAATAGGGCTCTATGAGAACCTTTCACTATCTGTATTTTTGAAAATTTGGTGACAGATTCCCTTTTGCATTTCCAAAATATAACTAAACTTTTAAACCCATAATTTATTGTAAATGTATTTATGTTTTAGAAACTAGTGTAGATTATCATAGTAAACTCTTTGATATACTTTGGTTAAGAAAAATTGTTTTACCGGTATGTTCTTGTAGGGTTTCTTTACGTATATTGACAGTACATTATTAACAGGTTAGTAGGGGAGGCTAAATCTTTGCTGCTTATACACCTGAATAATATTTATTTCTGTAAGAAGATACGCTTAACCATTGCTTGTCTACAAAGAGTTAAGTCATTGTCATTGGGCGGTGGGATACGTGTAACCATTGCTTATCTACAAAGAGTTAAGTCATTATCATTGGTTGTGGGATTTCCCACATTTCTGGTTGTTGTTTTGCCATTTGGTTTGCATGGTGCCCCGGCAATTTTCCAGAGGGTAATGAATACCATTTTTAAGATCCTGTTAGGGATCACGAGGGCGCACGCTATGGGTATGATTGGAACCGTTGCCGTCGCTGGTATCAGCGGTGTGCCTCTCCACTGCTATTAACTAAAAGAAGGAGCAATAATAAGGTATACCTGCGCTGGCTGGAAAGAGTGAGTGTATGTGTGCTATAAAAAAAAAAAAAAAAGAATTGTGCAAGGGGGAAAGGACTGGACTCCTTAACACTGCGATTATCTCTAAAAAAGACCAGTTGTCATGTTTTGGTGGAACACTAACCTGTAGCACCACTTCTAGCGGGTTTCCGCGGGTCCAGCAAAATCTTACCCTGAGGAAGAAAGCCGTTGCTTTCGACAACGCGTCGGTGGATATTCCTGTTTGTCCTTCTGGACCATCCGTACCTTGTGGGTGACGTCACCGGTACATCTGTTTTTACTAGTCTGACTTAGCGAAGCTACTGGCCGGGGCTTCGCTATTGCTCAACTATTGCTTGGACTACAACGGGGACTATAGTGTGAACCTGGACCAAAGAAATCACACTGTTGGATTCATTTTGCTGGACCCGCAGAAACCCGCTAGAAGTGGTGCTACAGGTTAGTGTTCCACCAAAACATGACAACTGGTCTTTTTTAGAGATAATCGCAGTGTTAAGAAGTCCAGTCCTTTCCCCCTTGCACAATTCTTTTTTTTTTAATAACACACATACACTCACTCTTTCCAGCCAGTGCAGGTATACCTTATTATTGCTCCATTTTTAAGATCCCACATTGGCATATCTGAATGACATAATCATCCAAAGTCCAGACTGGGAGTCCCATCTACCTAGAGTGCAGGCCGTTATTAATTCACTGTGTAAGGCAGGATTTACAGAAAACCCCCAAAAAAGTGCCATTGGGTTATATAATAGGCCGTGGTCTTGTTAAACCTCAGGTTAACAAAATTCTTCAGCCTTCCTACAGCCTGTAAACAAGAAGCAGTATTAAGAAGACTTGGCACTCCTATTAGTTGCGTTTGATAATAAGTGAGTTTATTTCACAAATGTATAGGCGTGGCAATCCCAAAAAGTTTTTTTACAACGTTTCGGTCTACATACGGACCTTCGTCAGGCACGGATTGCATGGTATATAAGAAGAATGATGAAAAGTATTAGGTATGCGGCACTGTGGCCGCTGCAGCGCTGGAGACGGGGTAGCGGAGAACCGCTTAGGAGAGAAGGCGCTTCTCTCCTAAGCGGTTCTCCGCTACCCCGTCTCCAGCGCTGCAGCGGCCACAGTGCCGCATACCTAATACTTTTCATCATTCTTCTTATATACCATGCAATCCGTGCCTGACGAAGGTCCGTATGTAGACCGAAACGTTGTAAAAAAACTTTTTGGGATTGCCACGCCTATACATTTGTGAAATAAACTCACTTATTATCAAACGCAACTAATAGGAGTGCCAAGTCTTCTTAATACTTATTCGATGGTCTTGTATCCTACTTGAGCACCCGGACAAGACAACGCAACAGAGAGTGACGTGTATTATCTTTAATATGTAAACAAGAAGCAGGCCCATGCTTTTTTGGGGGATTACAGGCTAATAGAGAAGGTTTCTAACAAATTTTGCCGCCCTTGTAACCCCTTTGAAATACCTAACCGAAGGTAAAGATTGTGTGATGGTGAAATGAGCACCAGATGCTAAAAAATCATTTCAGAACCTTAAAAACCTCCTGTGAGCTCAGCCAATACTAATAACCCCAGACTTTAAAAAAGGGTTTGTTCTCCAGACTGATGATGCCTCTGATGTGGTAAAGGGGGAAGTTCTACCACAGCTACTGAATGGTGAAGAACACTCCATACTGTATCTGAGCACAAAGCTTAACGACCATGAGAAAAAATATATATAAATTGTTGAAAAAGAGTGCCTGGCCACTAAATGGGCCCTAGAAGCACTCCGTTACTACCTGCTTGGCCGTGACTTTGAACTAGTGACCGACCATGTTCCTCTGAAGTGGATGTGTGAGAATAGTGAGAATAATAGAAGGGTGACAAGATGGTTTCTAATCTTACAGGAATACCGGTTCTCAGTAAAGCACAGACCAAGATGGGAAATGCAAATGCATTATCCCAAGTACATTGCCTTCTGTCCATGTGTGTCCCAGCCCCGGGCCTGGTACAGGGGGGAGGAAATGTGACAGACTGTCTGGAGGTCCAGCACAGGTCCTGTGTCTCTGTAGTCTCCATTCTAGCTGTACGCTACTTGATGCTGACATTTGATGGGAAGTGATGCTGGATATATAGCCATTGGCTTTCTATGATACTGATCTATATATAATTTCCACCAACCACTCTGTAGTCACACTTGCTTTCTTTCTGATTATGGTATATATGCTGTATATAAAAATATGTCGCCTGATGATCTCTTTACTGTAGTCAATACTGAAGGGAAACAAATATGCAAGCTGAATATATGCCATACAGACCTGGTGTATGGCATATAAAAATAAATAATTTGAGAGCAACATGAAACAAAGCAGCTGGATGATCTACAAGCCATTTATGATATTAGAGGAGTCAGAAACGGAATTTAGTTAGACATCAAAGGCCTGAGTATGTCTGACATAAACCAAACACAGCTTTCCTTAGTAGGAGCATATACCAGGAGTCTAACAGTGGTGGTAATGTGATTGGAATTGCTTTTCTAAACCTTGACTTGAAGAAATCATTACATCCTTAAAGGAAATCTACTATTAAAATCCATCATGATAAACCAGAGACACTTACTCATAGATCCAGGCACCATGCCTTACCCTTCTGCCTCATTAGAATAATTTTTAAAGTTGATTTTAGAACGAAGGAGGCCATAGGTAAAAATATAAGAAGATAACCACAGTTACGGTCTAAATTTATAACTAGGAAACATTTTTAGCAGGAGAACCTTTTTCCATAGGTGTTGTACATTTCGGACACCAGAAAGGATATGCAAGGTCAATGAATTATTGATTTTTATAGACACAATGGGGCATATTTATCAGGACCTCTGCGCCACGTCAGAGGTCCCAGCCGCATGCGATTATTTGCCCCAATCCGCCACCTTCATGCCAGTGGGCTGTGAAGGAGCTTGAAGGGGGCACGGGCGGCCGGGAGAGGGCCAGGTAGCATATTTATAATTGAGACATGATTGTGAGGATTTGTGGATCAAGATAAAAGAACACGGGGTAAATTTTATATTTAATTGCCTTAAGGGCACGCGAGACAAAACAGTACATGCAATAGATATTTATACAGTTTAATAGAGTACAAATACAAGCAGAGCTCTACAAGTATAAGTTACTGGGTCAGTTACCTTGTGCTGAACTAATGGGGAAAGAGGTCAGTCCACACTTAAAGATCATTTTCTGCTCTTGATGGGCAGAAGGTGTGGTGGCCTTGTATTAGCTGTGGACACACCACTTGACATTCCCTAGGTGGCTCTAGAGAACATCCCACCTTAGATCAGATCCAGGACCTTGGATGAAATCTTGCTTCTCAATGGGAAGTCATAGGACCAAAGTTATGGTCTCATCAGATCCATATGAATCTCTGGATTCTGTTGAGACAAGACATGATCCACTTCCCATGTTCCCACTGAGAGTTCTGTATATCAGTTTCCAAGGCTGTTAGAACAAATTGAGACCCAGGTACACATTTGCCTTGTTGCCCTGATCCCAGATATGTATTTAGCCTTGGGCTGAGATGGAACATAACTCCATACCTTTCATATAGGTTATATAAGTTACTGAGTTTCTATGATTCTTTTTCTCTGTGTAAAAAGTGGAAGAAATTCTTAAAAAACCTTTGGTGCTAGTATGACTGGTTTAAGTCTTTGATCCATTACCTCCCAGAGAGTTAATGGTACTCTCCAGCTTGCCTTCCTGACTTAAAGGATATCTACCACCAGGATGATAGACTGTATGAAAATGAGCCTGAGGGGCTCAAGAGTAGCACCTATGGAGACTGGAGCCTCTCAGGTTCATTTGCATACAGTCCTTTATCCTGGTGTTAGATGCCCTTCTGTAAGCATAATGCCCCCTCCCCCTGGCTGTATGGCCTATGTTTTCTTCACAGGTGTGTAATACTAATTGATTGTAAGTCTCAGACTCAACACATGCTGTGTCCTACAAGAGGGAATGGCAAAGAAGGTAGCCAATGGTTTTATGCTTCACCATATTTCCAGATGTATAGGAGATCAGGAGAGTAGATGCACCATATGCATTGAGTCCTGATACCTTATTAAACGTGCCAACTACATCCCGATGTGACAGATGGATACATATCCACAATACATTCCCAATAAGATCCTTCATCACTGGAAAACAAGATGGTTTTGTTATATAACAGATCCGGAACTGCCTAGTTACTTCCATTGTGAACATAAAAACACAATACAGGTCTGAACGTCACCTATGTTACATGTTACCCATGTTACAATTAATGAAGAATTGTATCAATGCTTTATTTTACAAAACAAGGCCGTGTTCTGTGTCTGTTATTCTATTAACTGGAATTTATTAGGTTTACTAATAATTACATTTTTAAGGATGAACATAAATTGCCCTAATGGTTACAGACAAGTGATGAGCTCTTGTATCAATCGTCTTTTGTTGAGGAAGTATCTTTAAGTCATTTAAATAAGCCATAAATTGGTTTATTTTTCAGTCTTGTCTTAGTGTTACACTTCTATGTCAATGTGCATATGTCATATCATTCTTAATTTCTGTACTTGGAGCAATGTAAATGCTGTACAGGATACAGAAACCTCTGCTAATTGTGAACAATTACAGGAAATGCTGGCAGCATAATGTACCCAATTGCAGCTGTTGTGGCTCTATTGTGCTGCCCAGATGCTTGTTACAGAAATGATATCTTATAGCTTATATCTATGTTGTGTAGATGGGGAGCCACACTAGCTATGGTTCATTCAAATACATTCAAATGCATTTTTAGAAATAAATAATATTGTACATAATGATGGTGAACCCTTTGGAGACCAAGTGCCCAAACTACAAACAAATGCAACTTATTTAATATATGGCAATTTAAGCAGTAATTTATTGCTCCCTGCTCTGTCATAGCTTTCAATTGTATAAGCATCCTGAAGACACCAATACAGTCGAAAGCAGGAGGACAAATTCAGGGTCCCCTGAACAGGAAGAATTGTGGTTCCTGGAACAGGAGCTACAATGAAAATTCAAATCTGTCCACACTACTCCTGTAGTCCCAGGCAGAGCTGTCACATTAATAGCACTAAGCTTGTCAAGTCCTGTGCTGTCTGGAACTGCATGAAGATACCTTAAGTCCTCTCTGTTGATGGCCTGGTTGCCCACAGACAGGGGTCTGAGTGCCACCTCTGATGCCAAAGGTTTGCCACCACTGCCATATAACATAATCGGAGCAGAACGTATTCAGAGCTGTGAGCCGTGCACCTGTGTGACATGACCATGGACAGATTTCTTTGAAATGAGTGAGTGATGTGTACTGGTTCTGATTAACATAATGCTCTCTTTCCCTTGGCTGTATGGTCTATAATTTCATCGCAGTCCTATAAGGGTTAGATGTGTTTAACATCCTTAAGTAATGTTGTGCAAGACATTTAAGACAGTTTTAAGGGGATCACTGAAGATGGCATTCAACCATTTTATTAACATACATATCCATTTAATAGTCCTACTGGGACACTTGAAGCTGCATTTATTTAATGTCAAAGTAGGATATAAACATAAGGACATACGCTGGAATAATTTTATCCACATTGTACATCTATGGATCTCTGACTATAAATTTCTTGACTCGCAAAACTGTTCTTCATCATATTCAAGGGCTGAATGAGTACAAACTAAATTGTGAATAGTCTGTTTTATCTTAACTTTGTTACCACCTAGCTTGTTGCAGAAAGCCCATGCATATATAAAGTCAACACAAATGAGCTTATTCATTGCTGTCTCTGTGGTGCAATAGGTTGAGCAGCTACTAATATAAAATGACGATAAAGTAAGTACAACAAAAACTTATCAAACGTATTCTTAGATCATTCAGTTACATTGATGTTATGGGTTGCTTTGGAAAGATATTCATATAACAATCATATAACAAAATAAGGGCAGTTTAGCATGTACCGTATGGCCGCTTGCAGACCGTCTGTCAGCACCTGTGCAGCAATCGCGCAACCACAACCAGGCTTGGCGCTAGCTGTCAGACTAGGTAGGTGGTGGCGAACTCACCCTGCAACGTCCCTGCAGGCTAAGGCCCTGCCTAAAGCAGATAAACCGCCCTGATAATGGCGAAGCCACTATCAGGAACCTAACTGACAGTCCCTGAGCGACCCTACAAGATGACAGGGAAAACCTACTTCGTCTGGCAGCTGCTGGATGGTGAAGCGGACAGGTAACCGGGATACTGGTATAGGTCAGTGTTCACACTGGTAACAGAAACCGACACTAGACAGACAGGAAGGTGGGGTCACACTAGGAGATAAACGATACTGAGGGACAAACAACAAATACAAACAGACAACCGAAGTCAAACAAACCAGGTCAAAACCAAGATGGCGGCAAAGGTACAGATTCGTATAGCACATAGAATAGTCAGTAGGCAAAGCAGAAGTCAATACACAGAATAGCCAGAAACACAATAGCAAGAGCACTAGATACACAGATAGACTGCAATAACCAGCACCAAATGAAGGGGCTGAGTAGAATGTAAAGCAGTAATGGACACTGCCTCCAGCACTGATTGGCTCAGCCGTCCATCACTCAAACCGCAGCTTCAGGCAAAACGAGTTCAGAGGCACACCCAGCTTTCCCAGGATCAGAAATGCAGCTGTCAATCACAGGCAGCACTGGGTGTGGCTTTCCAGCAAAAAGCCTGAAACCTGATCTCATCAGTACAATTTGCGAGTCCTGACACTGTCAGTATTTGTTCAGTATTTTGCAGCAATGTTTGAAAACCAAAGCCAGAAGTGGAAACTACACTGAAAAGAGATATAATGGGATGTGATCGCTATTGTATCTGCACATGTTTTTAACCCATTCCCGGTTTTGGCTTACAAATACTGATCATGTGAAAGTTGCCCTATCCTGTGTGCAAAATGCCCTAAAGTTGGTTTGCTATGTTTTTACAAACCACTAATATATCTACTCCATTTTCTTCCAAAGCTAAGCTAAGTAAGTCATAATGTCAATTTAACAGATGGATCTAAGAGGGCAGCGTATTGGCTTAGTGGTTAGCATTACAACCTTGCAGCGCTGGGGACCTGGGTTCAAGTTTGTAAAGAGTTTGTATGTTCTGTGTGTGTTTGCCTGGGTTTCCTCCCACACTCCAAAACATACTAGTAGGTTGATTAGATTATGGGTACAGGGACTGATTTGGCAAGCGCTGTGTAATCTGTGTGCGGTATACAAATAAAGGAAATATTACTTTTCATAGATGTCCTGAAACACCAAAGTAATGCAGTTTTAAGCCAAAGTCTGGAGTGGATTTAAGATAAATGAGAAATATAAAGGAATTGCCAACTTCGCATTCTAAATCTACTCCTGGATTTGACTTCCTCAAAGAGTGTTATTCTACCATTTGATCTATTATTGATCTACCATTTGATTTGATCTACCATTAAATGAATATATTAACAATTATGTCTTACAACCACTGTGGGAAAAAGAAAGCTGTGTGGCTTGTGGTGATTCCCATTTCCCGTTTTAGAAACACTGCTATTCCTATATGTATAGAATAGAGGGGTAGGGTTCAACCTAAATAGATCCATACCCCTCAATGTCCCTGCTAGAGATTTTGTTACATGTACTTGTTTGGTTCAGGTTCTAAATTTCATTGAGCTCTGACTCGAAACCTCCAAAGATTATGAATACTACAATCCGCGCTTGAGTTTCACTTTTAGACATCTAATCGGTTGACCTTGGATCTTATGCAAGATACAGCTACTTTGTTAATAATAAGGTATTGGGGCAAATTTACTAAAATTTTCAAAGTCCACTTTCTCTGTCTGTATTTTGTATCAGTATTTGTAAGCCAAATCGAGGAGTGGGCTCAAAACACTGAAGAGATACAGAGCTGGTGCACTACTATGGTGTGTCAGATGGCAAAATTTGGCAAAATTGCCCTTATGTAATGCTGCTTTTTGGAAATAGAATTAAACATGGAAAAGGAAAGGACTGACACAGTCAGTGAGCCTTAAAGCTAGACCCCTCCAGCTATCTCTACCTACTTGCCGATCCTGCCCTAGAAGGTAGAAAACTATTGCTCAATGTTCCCTTTCTACGCCAAACTGAAAACACGAAGAATAGTGGTATAAATACAGATGAAAACCAAGAGGACAATGTAATACAGAATCAAGAGACTGGGTGGATGTCCCCAGCAGGAAAGGAATGTGATTGAAGGGTGTGGTGGAAATCAGTTAAGACAGCCAGGAGTGAATTAAGGCAGTTTTCAGAATAGTGTGGGACAGAATGCAAACTAATCACAAAATCTCAGTCAGCAGCGCATATTCATCTGTACGTTATGAGCATACATGTTACACCTTACCATTGAAAGAAATTCCTCCTGTGAACACATCCTTAGACTGCCCAGTCCAAATTTACACCTGCTATTTGTTGCCTTAGTTTATGCCTAGGCCACACCTTTGCTCTGCCCTGTGGGTACATTGTTACCAGACTATAAAATAACACAATATGCTGTTTACCTATTATTTAGATTTTGCAACTTTCATGTCCATTACAATCCATAATTTTAGTTAACACACTCTGCATAATGTACATTTTTTACTGGTGATGTTTATATTACTCCTCAATAAAACATGTGACATAATGTAAGTTATACACCAGATGTATTCAAGATATAATTAACATCTATTTTCTTTCATGTGGATAATGTATAGAGTTTCAGAAGGAAGTTTGAAAAACATAGCAGCCAGCAGGGGAGTGAAAGTTTGCAGGGTGCAGAATATTTCTATGCCAGGTGCTACCTAGTAATACGCTGCACAGCCCGGAGCCTCTTGATGTATCTGTTGGTGGAGGGGCAGGGATTTCATCTTATAATATATTTCCCCATATTCTCTGTATTATTTATTCTATCACTCATGGAGAGACACAGAAGGATTTGAGGGATTCTACATCCATGAAAGATATATGGTTTGTTCTCATAGATGTTGGGACATTCTCTCTGCTGAGTTACTTTCAAAAAACTTTGATTTATATTTTTCATTTGGTTTTTGTTACTTTGCATTTTATGAATTGTTCAAATAAACTAATAACACATCAATTTTAAAAAAATATTTTTAATTTGCGTTATTGTCTCCCACACCTGCCTAAAACTTTTACACAGCACTGTTTATGCAGATGTTATAAATTTTAAGCTCTTATTAGTTGTATACTTTCCTATGGACTACCCAACAACCAATAAAAGTGACAAAGCAACTTCTTTGTAACTTTCAGCAACGAATACAACATATCAGCATCTGTATTTCATGGATTCTCATAAACTATATAGTAGGAGTGATCCATAAAAAAGATGTAATGACTAGTTCTTTTTAATGGATCGGTCACATGGTCCACTAGAATAATAGCATGGGGTACTGATCCATTAAAAAGTATTGTACTTAGTGCAGCCAATCAAAATGCAGATTTTCCACAGACAATTTACACTGTGCATTTGCCCTTACTGTGTTTGATCTGCTCCTGCTATGGGTCAGTCAAGCACTGCTTAATAGATAAATATGTTGATAATGCCCACGCAAAACTACAGAACACTGGAAATGTCTCCAAAAGTTTTTTTTACAGATTAAGGCTACATTCAGACGATGTATGCCCGCCGTACCGTAGTACAGGGGCATACATGGGCGCTGCGGAGAGGAGCAGGGGATGAGCGCAGCTCACTCCCGCCCCTCTCCATAGGAATATACAGGGCACAGTGCCGTATCACATAGAATGATAGGACATGTTCTATCTGGGCTACCCGTAAACGTCCGTGAGCCCATAGAAGTGTATGGGGGACGTATATAGGCCGTATATACGTCCCCCATACATGTGTGTGAATGTAGCCTAAGGCCGTATCCATACCGTACCATACCATTTTTTTAGGGGCTACTTACGGCCACATTCATTTTAATGGACCAACCATTTATATTGCTGTTTTTGACACCGTAGCGTACCATACCGTATACTAGCCGTATAAAATGATGTCCTATTTTCTTCCGTATTTCAGTTCCGTATGCCCTAGAAGTCTATGGGGACGTATAAAATACGGGTTACATACGTACTGCATACGGATGAAAAATATGAAGTATCTACAGGCTCATACGGCCCCTAAATATGGGACTAGAGAAATCATATGGTTGTATGAATGTAGCCTTAGCATACTCCCTTCTGCTGAGCAACACTCAGCCCTCAGCGGAGGCCATTGAGGCAACTTGCTACATCCCTCCACCAGCAGCCTTTGAGACTTTTCATTGCTCAAAGGTTGCACAGGACTATTCCCGCCACTTCACTACACTGGGGTAAACAGAACTGCTGCTAGTGCAATGCAGATTCATGACTTGCACTTAAAAAGTCGCTAGAAGGTCGCACAGCTACTCCAGCCCCCGTGCTGTGACTTTTGGTGCATTTTGCACCTTTTTGAAAGAAAAATTCCCTACACTTAGGAGGGAATCTGTTCTATGTTTAATTTTTGGGCAAAAATTTGCACAATTTGTGTGTTAACATCATTCATGCAAATGTTCCCTGGGCAACAAGCGTATCGTTTGTGGGTGTGTCCCTATAAATCAATACAGTTGAACTTTTGCTACTAAACACCAAACCAGCCGTGCAGCAAAAATAACCATGTTATCTTCATTTATCCTACCAATCCAGATGTTTTGCTGTGCCTAATAATCATTCATCATTAGCAGCTTGTTCATTTAGGCACAATTTAGGCGCAAAAATACTCCAGCCTGAAAGTGGCTTAAACTGAAAAGAAACCCTGAGCAGCTTATCCCCTGCAGCAGAGCTCAGCAGACACTGCAGACACTATGTGCAGCCTCTGTTCACAGTTTATGACCTTCTATTTACAAACAATCTGCAAAAGCACCAGCTCAGAGCAGGACAGAAGAGAAGCTTGTAGGATCTGCAGACAGGACAGAGAAGTGTCCTGTGTAGAAGGATGACCACACTGGTGTCTGAGGAGGATACTGGCCAGAATTACAGGGGGCAGCAGAAGATCAGCATCGGAGGATCCCCTCCAGGAGAAGCCACTGCTGTGGAGATCACTGGGTGCAGCTTGTCACAGACCTGGGTGCTGCTGTGAGTATAATTCTCATGCTGGAGTGCAGGAGAGATGCAGAGAGGAGCTTGTAGGAGGATTACATATAAGAGCCCAAATCTAACATTGCGCCTATAATGTGCCTAAGCTGTGCCTAAAGTAAAGTGATTAATAAGAGGCAGGAACTCAACTCATCACAAATGGTTATAGCTTGCAACAATGCACCAGAATAAAGGTGCAACAACTACACTTAAGCGCAGAACCGTGATGTATCTGGCCCAAGGTCTATGTACAGTGGGACACATCTGAGCCCCCCCATTGTAAGGGTACGTCGGGAATCCACCAAACATATCTTTACAGTGTAGAGAGACAATGTGATATGGATGCAATTTAGTCACTTAAAAAAACCAAAATCAACATAATCATCAAATCAAATGATGTTATAGATAGATAAATAGATAGATAAAAACTTTCATATTTCCAAAAAAGGGAAATAGTTTTTTTTGCCACAGCAGTAAATTTAACACAATAAAAGTAAACATATATTCACATGGTTTTTGGCAGATGCAAACTCATATAGATCAATCTCACCACTTTAATCCGTCCAAAAACTTTATTTTAAGTAAAGATCCAGCAAACAATTAAAACCAATTCACATGAAGGACATTTTGTGTAGTATGTGAGAATGTGTCATTGGCATCACTACAAGGCACTTCAGATCATTTTAGCTTTGTAATCCAGGACAAACATTGAGCAATTAATACATTACATTGTAGAAGGTCTTTCTTTGGTTATAGTTAATGACCTTTTAATAGCTATTGGTATAGTGTTACAAACCGGTTTTAGGACAGAAATCCAAACAAAAGACGCCATTCATTAATATAGGGTAATTCATACCATGCTAAATGGAGGCAATTAGAAGACTGAACCCATCTAATTTTATTCCATCTTTGTTTTCCATCCATGGTACTATGTGCAGCTATGTGCTGTCTATTAGACTGTATTTATTTTATTTAATGGTTTTACTACATGCACCTCCAGAACTTGTTTGACTAGACTTCTAGGGTGTTCGCTTCAGTCTCATATTTCCTTCAAGTTCTTGCAGATGCTTTTCACAGTAGCGATTTCTTCTATGAATTACCATAGGTCACCGGGTAGTCTAGTGGGGCAACTAGAACTGCCATGTGGCATAAGTATAGTGAGGATTATAGTCCATCAGAAAAGTATGCAAGGGGTCCCAAGTGAAACAACTGCATAAACAGTAACATATCCTCCCAGATTTAACTGGAAACACAGTAATCCCATTACTCTTAGGTGCAAATAACATTTATACTAGGATGACATCCATAATCTAAGAATCATGTAAGTACATGGTCTCCGTGACCTCTTGTTTCATAAAGAATTTCAGATGTTAATGTGAGGACCACACAGAAGATATGAAAAGGCCACGCTATTGTGCATTAAAAATGTTTAGTTTTTCATAATTTTCACTAATTGTGTGAATGTATAGGACCAAAAGCCTAAACAGAGATTCTGTTGACAACTTCTCACCTTGCTTTATGAAAACCTTATTTTTGATAATTGATCCCAATTATGTAATGCAACTTCTCTAGAACTGGATAAACTGAGCAGATTTATATGGAAATTCAGTATAACTTCAGTATAAAGTGGGTAACTCTCGAAATATGAAAATTCTGAAAAAAAGAAAGAAAAACCCCAGTATAACTTAGCTTTTACTAAATATACAACAATGGGGAACAGGACACAAACCTGTCCTATACATTTGATATATATATATATATATATATATATATATATATATATATATATATATATATATACATATCTGGTGGTAATACCCAAATCATATTCCTAGCTATAGAGCAGAACTATTGGTCCCGAAACAATATGCATTAGGTTGATAAATACTAAAAATAAATGATCCATAAACCTCCAAATAGGATTTATAGTTGTACCTAGAACCAGATTGGCATTTAAGACCAACGTGTTCTGCTCTCGATATTCTTCCACCTTTCCTTTCTCATCTCAGTGTACCACCCTACCTGTGCTCTTAATGCGTGACCTAAAATATTTTTCTTCTTTAATATGAACATCCCACTGAAGAACTGGTAACTTTTGCTTCCCTCTGAACCCATTATCAATATACAGGTTATTCTGCATTTCCATTAACCTCGAGATAAATTTTGTAAATATATACAGGCGGTCCCCTACTTAAGAACACTCGACTTACATACAACCCCTAGTTACAAACGGACCACTGGATATTGGTAATTTATTGTGCTTTAGTCCTAGGCTACAATAAACAGCTGTAACAGTTATCACAGGTGTCTGTAATGAAACTTTAGTGTTAATCCTGATTCTTATGACAACCCAACATTTTTAAAATCCAATTGTCACAGACACCAAAAAAGTTCTGGCTGGGATTACAATGATAAAATATACAGTTCCAACTTACATACAAATTCAACTTAAGAACAAACCTACAGACCCTATCGTGTATGTAACCCGGGGACTGCCTGTATGTAGCCCCTGGTGCCTCATATATCATTATTAATCATTTATAAAAAAGTGTCTGAGCCACTGTGCAAGCACTGGTACCTTCTGTGTCAATGCTTCTTCATAGATTGTAAGCTCATACAAGCAGGGCCTCATTCCTATTATTTCAGCTCATGACTATTTAATTTCTCTGCAATTTTTTTTTTTCTTTATACATGTACCCAATGATCTATACAGCACTAAGGAATATGTTGGTGCTATATACTATTACAATGTAGAGAAGCTGAAAGCTCTATTGTGACTAAAATATTTTAACGTTTGTTTAATTAATGTTTTTGCCATTTTCTGGTGAGTTCTGATTCTGAATTTTGTTATGTGTTGTATGTACCAGATTGCTGCTGGTCTGAAACCCCTACATTCCTCCCGATTATCTTAGTACAGCTCCATCCACTTTGTAGTGGCAATAGTGGAGCAGTACTTCCAACTCTATTTTCTGTGTTGGTTCGTCATTGGGGCAGTTAGAACAATCTGAGTGGTAGGATGTCACATGTTGGACCTACACCACCATCTTAAAATTGACACACTTATAGCGAGAGAATACCCAACTGTGATTAAACAATATTCCTTTCTAAATGGCAAAAAAAAAATCTACATAAATAATTTTGAAGTCTAATGAATTATTGAAATATCATAAAACATTTTATGAAACAAAAACATAAAGAACTAAATGTTCTGTTACAATAAATAATGAGCAAATCAAATTGGACAAAGTTGAATTTGATACAAATTTCAGAAATAAAATTCATAGTAGTTCTTGGTAATGAACTTCCAAGACTTGGAGGTTGAAGAAGTCTTGATCGATCTGCTGGCACTCTTTCCAGCATGTCATTGCTCTTTGTTTTGGTTGTCGCATAATTTATGTAAAAAAGGTAGACTCTTAAAAGTAGCCACCCTTCTGGAGCCCTGACTCTGCCTGGAGGGAGGGGGTCCTTCCACTGGTAGTGAACCATAGATGCAGTTCCTCAGGAGTGTTTCAGGCCTTGCCTTTCTGGTAGTCTGGGTGCGGGAGGACCTTTTCATCCCAAGCGAGTCAGGGCTTCAGGAACGTGGTGAGAGAAGCAGTTTCTTTCATGACTTGGTACCTTGCTCTGGTTGCAGAAAAAAATTCTGAAGACAATGGGGCTCATTTACTAAAGATCTGAACTCCGCCGCACTTTCGGCATGTTTCCCGAATATTTCTGTTTAGCGCTGAATTGCCCCAGGATTTTGGGGCACGCGATCAGATTTTGGAGCATTGACGCCAGCTTGCACATGACAGAAATCGGGGGACGGGTCGTCGGACAACCCGATGGATTCGGACAAACCGCGGAATTTAAAAAAGGATTTGTGTCGCAAGATCAAGCACTCACATGCACCAGGAAGAAGCAGGTGAACCCCGGCGGACACATGCAGGAACTCGGACGCACAATGTTAGTGAATTGCGCCGGAGCCGAATCCTCATCGGGCAACGCACCGCGGGATCGCGATGGGACCGGGTAAGTAAATGTGCCCCAATGAGTGGCTCTCAATAAAAGTAGCCTTCCTCCCGGAACCCTGGCTCATCCGTAGAGGACACTAAGCTGAGTAATTTTTTATAAAATTCAGCAATGCAGTTAATGACATTTTTTGAGAAATTTGCTTATCTTTAGTTGCAAAATCTAAAAGTAGTGTAAATAAGTGGCAAATAATGAGTTGTAAATAATGTTCTTAAATGAAATTCTCTATGATATCCGAATTAACAAATAAAGTTGTAATTCTCCTGGTCTACAAGTATGCCAGACATGGTAAATAGTGAAAGGCATTCTTATTTGCTATTGTAAACAGTAGAAGCATCAATTATTATAGTGTCTTGTTCCTGGGTTTAACCTCTTTCTTTGCTTGTATGGAAACAAATTGAATTTCCTGATTTGAAATGGCAAACTCTATCATTACATACAGTAAGATTTCAAAGAGCATCTGTCATCACACAAAGACAAATACATTTCTCAAAGAAACATCTGGTGCATTGTTAAACAAGCCTCAGGCCAGCTCAGTGCAATGAATGAGAAATGTACCAGAGATATTGTAATTTTGTGTTGTTTTCCATCTAACCAACAGAATATGGAATTGATGCTCTTCTATATATTGCACATTAATTGTAAAGATGAGATAAAAACCATGCTCTGGATATAAAACTCTATCAGAAAATGCATCTTTGACCCAATGCCAGAAAGACAGATACATGCCTATTCTTCACACCCCATCTAGATAAAAACGCCCAAATAAAACATACCTAATTATTGCAAAGTAAATTGTGAGCCCTGCCAGCTGGCAGTCATTTACTGGTATTAATACTGCGGTAACTTCAATGGGTTATGATTTCATTAAAGTTTGAGGATTTAAACTACATTAAAATTATGAATATATTCACTTCAAAGAAGAATATTGATATGTTAAATATGAAGGCGAAAAGGCGAACACCTCTCAGATCTTATCTATCAAAGGAGTTATATATATATGTAACAACAATATATTTGCTGTTAGAAACTTCAGCCAAGAGAAGACTCCCAATGTCTTGGGACAACTAAAGTCAAATTGATTCTAAGCCTATTAGGTTGTGCCGTCCGGCACAACTCATAGACCCACATTTATTAAAGCCACTGCACTAGTTTTTTGTCAGACTTTTGTTGCACCTTCTTTTCAGTGCGAACTGGTTGCACATGTATTTATAAAGTATTTGTATTGCGGCTGTGCTATATCTGACGCAACACAAAATTCTGCACTGAAAGGGGCATTCCGGTACACAGTCAGACCATGCACCATTTTGATCATGCAGTGTCTTAAAGAATTGTGTTGCTCGCTCCAACAGGTGCACCCTGTCGGAGCATTGCAGCTGGCACGGGATTTGTGAAGAACAGGTGCCAGAATTCATGAATCTGGCGCACCCTGCACACTCCACAGGCAAACTGCACATAGTACAGGTTGCACCGTTTTTGATAAATGTGGGCCATAGTGGGCATGCTGTTGGCAGCTAGTTCCTCTGAACTGTGGATTACAGACCATTTGTGAAAGCAATTAACCTCGGTCTTGACAAGGATAGTAGTTCTATAAGGAAGTGTCAGTTTCACAGTTGAAGATCTTCTAGTAAGCATATTATGAATATTTTAAACTTTTTAACAAAATAAAGCCATCCAACAAATCAAGATTTGAATCAGGTTGCAAAAAAGGGAACCACTATCCTTGGCAAGACTATGGTTAAAGGGAACTTGCCGTATAAAGTAAATAACTTATCAAAAACTCTGATTAAAAAGCACTTAGGAGACATCCTCCCTTAACGGTATAAACCTCACTATATTGCTAGGATATTCAGAAATCTATGGGTAGTTTTTTTTTTTCTCATATATTGTTTTTCCTTTTTTAATGTTTTTGTTTATTTCCTCAAATTGTTTAAACACTACTATACAGAAGAAATAGTCTTTATAATATAATAGTCCATTAGATTGTTTATCTGCTAAGTCTGCTCTGATATTATTCTTGAAGGTCCAACATGGGCTTATTAACTTGAGCTTAATGTACACTTTCAGTGATTATATTGTTATTGTATTGCAATTGGCTATTTCTGTGAAAAATGTCCATTTATTCATTAAAATGTAAGTTGGAAAAAAAAAGCATTAACCTAAATGGTTCCTTTCCATGGCACACATGAGAGGGTGCGTGCACGCTCCACTGCTTATAGATCAACACATGCTGAAACAGCCAATCAGCTCCGTGGAAGCCGAGGGTCCTGGGAGGTGCAGTCTTTCTGCAGAGCGCGGCACGCTTTGTTTAGTCTTTGTTCCATACCAGAAGGATTTAACAGTATTAAAAAACACTTTCACAACCAAAAAATGTCTCTGATAGTCTCTTTCAGTGACTGTCTCTGGCACTCTCATTTTAGTGACAGTCTTTCTCAGGCAATCTCATTCCAGTGATTGTCTTTCTCGTGCACTCTTATTCGAGTGACTGTCTTTCTCCAGCACTCTCATTCCAGTGACTGTCTTGGGTACTCTCATTCCAGTGACTGTCTGTCTCGGGCACTCTCAATCCAGTGACTGTCTGTCTTGGCCACTCTCATTTCAGTGACTGTCTGTCTCAGGCAGTCTCATTCAAGTGACTGTCTGTCTCGGGGACTCTCAATCCAGTGACTCTCTGTCTCCGCACTCTCATTCCAGTGACTCTCTGTCTCAGGCACTCTGATTCCAGCGACTGTCTGTGTCTCTGTGTCTCTCATTGCAGTGACTATCGGTCTCTCCGAATTACAGCAGATCTTTAGTTTCTATGGGCAACTGGAACAGTTTTACCTAAGACATTTCTGATAAATCTCACTCTATCTCTGTATCCCTATTCATCTTACCTCACACATAAGCGTCTTATACTCATTGCCTATAGAAACCAATCACAGCTCAGAGCTCATATAAATGACCTGTAGCAGAACAGCAACCAATCAGCTTCCAACTGCCACAACAGCAGCAGCATCAGACAATGGCTTCCGTATATGGTGGTTAATAAGTGCATTTTGGAAAGCGTGGGGTGAAAATTGAAAACTGAGTCTATGACGTTCCCATAGTCACAGCGGCTGTGCAAAATTTGGTGACTGTAAACACAATGGTACAGATTTCTTTAGCAGACATACATACACGCACAGACATACACTCAGCTTTATATATACAATGTATATAATGGGGCTCATTTACCATATTTTTCGGAGTATACGGCGCACTAAAAATCCTTTGATTTTCTAAGAAAACAAAGGTGCTCCTTATAGTCCAGTGCGCCTTATATATGAACCGTACTTACAGACAACAGCTGCCTTGAACTGTGCACAGGTCTGCCACCTGCTGGTCATTCATCCTTATAATCAGGAGCGCCTTATAATCAACCTTATATATGAACCTAGACATTTTAGCAGCCATTTATTGATTGTGCGCCTTATACTCTGGTGCGCCTTATAGTCTGAAAAATACTGTACTAAGGGTCCCCACTATCGTTGGATATTCCAACCATTTCCAATTTGTGCCGCATTTAGAAGGGGAGGCAAATTGGGGGGCAGGCTATATCCCTGTTTTATCCCTCCCTTTCTTCCTGCCTTTAACAGGTTCTGTAAATTGCTGGTCATGTGACAATGCTGAGGACCAAAAGGAAGCACATACCTAATCAACTCCGTACTTCTTTTTTGCAACCCGACAACAGCAGTGACCATAATATTTTTATGATGTCACTAAAATCAGATCTAAATCAGATATACCAGTAATTTAATATACACAGTCATTATGCATTTCTTTTATTGCTTAACAGTAACCCCTCCTCTCTGTCATAATTCTACAAACAATCATTAAAGCAAGTTCTTATTATAAGACACATAGCAATGTTAATGTGTTGTATCCATAAGTGCAAAGTTTTAAGCATTTTTAACATTTATAACTGATAGTAACTTCTGCAATCCCGGTTCTTTTCCCCCCTTTCTGACTGGTTTATGTAAACTTTTAGACTATAAAAACGTGATCATTCTGTCCGTATTCAGAGGCACCTGACAAAGGCTCTAGTTCAGAGCTGAAACGCGTTGTGAAAATAAAGATCAAGACTTTTTATATACTTGTCCACTACTATAGAACAATCATGCTGTAAAACACATTGCTCCATCGTGGCTTAAGGCAAGTGGCATCCACAAATGATGACCATTAGACACAAGGTAATTGTCTATCCTATGACCCCAATACTTTGTGATTCCTTACACTCCACTTGAATCTCGTGCACTTCTCTCCCTCTATTCTCCTTCTCTACAGCCGGGTGAAAGTACCATATAGGAATCAGCTTCATTTAGTTTAATTTCTGCAAAACGGGAAATGATACAGAACATTGAAGTCAGTTGCCGTTTCCAAATAAATATTGTATTGTATATAAATTTACTTTCTCTTTGTTCTCTAAATAGATTGCTATGACTTTGTGGGGAAAGGTTTTACATTTCCACCTTATATCAATATCCACACGCTTCATAAACATTCTGAGCAGATTGCAGTGTATGAAGAATATAACACTAAGTAATGTCCCCACATAGCAGAAGGAAAAATAACTTGTAACCATATGGAGGAATTATGCTATATGGGTGTAAGTAAAAATGATCTTTTACACATGTAAACTTGTATATCATGCAATTCTTCTCCTATTTAGATAGAAGAATTACCTTGCAATATTGTTCATAGTCAAATTCATTGACTGGAAATAGTGGAGTTTACTTACATTATATGATAGCCCCAACTGATTACCATGGGCAAAATCTGTATACAGAGGGGGTCATTTACTAAAGGCCCGATTCGCGTTTTCCCGACGTGTTACGCGAATATTTCCGATTTGCGCCGATTGTACCTGAATTGCCCCGGGATTGTGGCGCACGCGATCGGATTGTGGCGCATCGGCGCCGGCATGCGCGCGACGGAAATCGGGGGGCGTGGCCGAACGAAAACCCGACGTATTCGGAAAAACCGCCGCATTTAAAAACCGAAAAAGTGTCGCTTGGGGACCGCTTACCTTCACTTGGTCCGAGGTGGTGAATTCCGGCGCGATGAGATGACTTTCAGCGCAGCAGCGCCACCTGGTGGACGGCGGAAGAACTACATTCATAAATCCCGGCCGGACCCGAATGCAGAGCAGAGAACGCGCCGCTGGATCGCGACTGGACCGGGTAAGTAAATGTGCCCCAGAATGTTTTTCCTATTTCAAAACTTAAAAGGGAAGTATATGCCTAACAAACCATATTTCATCATTAAAGGGGTTATATTAACTATTTAAGTTTTCCCTTATCCATAGGATAGGGGATAACCAGCTGATCGAAGGAGGTCCAACTGGTTGAACCCCAATGATTACAGAATGGGACCCCCAGCAATCCAGAGAATGGGGATCTTGTTCTCATTAATGGGTTGAGCTCCATTCAATTGTATTGCATGCATGGCATGCAGTGCATGGCAGTGTGGGAGATAGCTGATCACAGTGTTCAGCAATTTCCAACTCTTACACAAAATTGAATGAAATGGCAGCACACATGCTCAACCTGTTGCTCCATCGATTAATGAGAACAAGTCCCCCATTCCCCAGATTGCTCTTCCCGTTTCTTCTCTCCTCTTTCCAATGGATATGGGATAGCTTAAATAGTTGGTACAACTAAAACTACAACAATAACTACAATAGTTGGTAGTGCTGTCACGTGATATTCTATGTTGTACCCTATGAAACTGTTAAACGGGTTTTACATTTGTATAAAAATGGATCTCACTAGGCTGCAAATGGTAAAAAGCAGCTTTTATAATACCCTAATCAGATCCCAAATGCTGCTTTTACAACCGAGACCAGATCTTAATTTCACTTCCTACACCCTCTCCAACATGTCTGGGAATGCCTGCTCAACCAATCAATGGCTTTAAAGGTGACATGCCACAGCTACGGCTTAGATACACAGTGGGGGTCATTTACTAAGCGCCCGAATTGCGTTTTTACGCTGGGTTACCCGAATATTACCGATTTGCGCCGATTTTCCCTGAATTGCCCTGGGTTTTTGGCGCACGCGATAGGATTGTGGCGCATCGGCGCTGGCATGCACGCGACGGAAATCGGGGGCATGGTCGTTGGAAAACCCAACGGATTCGGAAAAACCGCCATATTTTTAAAAAAAAGGGTTTCTGGACACGCGCTTACCTGCACCCAGCAATGGATCGTGAACTCCAGTGAACTCCGACGGACTTCAACACAGCAGCGACAGCTGGTGGACATCGGGCGCACTACCTTAGTGAATCGCCAGAAGACCTGAATCCTCCACAGGACCGGGTAAGTAAATCTGCCCCAGTATACGTTCTGTAATATACTCTGTAAAGCAAACAGTAGCAACAACATACAGGATCATAGGGTAAGAAATACAGAAGACCTAAAGATAATTATGATAAATATACTAAATTTTCCTAAAGGTGTTGTGCCTCATTAAAAAAATGCAGTTTATAATAAAGCTTTTTAAAAAATTATTTTTTTATAAGTTTGTAATAATAGTTATTACATATTACTCCATAAGTTCTATTTACCGAGATGGTGCCTGAACTAACAGTGTGCATCAATATTTCTATAGGACAACCTTGTTACTCCAGTCTACATATATTTGATTACAGGTGGTAAGAGTTTAACCATTTTTCTTGCCCCTTCTCAGTTATGTAAGACATACAATATGCTCATTTATTATACATAAAGAGACAATATTTAATAGTCCTTAGGGTGATGAAGATCTATGAAGATGAAGAGATATTTTGTTCCTTGAGGATAAGAAATGTAAATCCCGGGCTACACAGATGGAATCAAACTTGTAACACTGTAACAAACCTAAGAGAAGGAAGAATCCATAGTTCAAATTGATTCCAGAGTTTCGAAGTTTGCTAAAGTCTTAGTTGCTATTGTGCATTGGAAGCCGTCCATCATGTGCACCATGCAGAGGCTTCTTCGACCTCTGAGAAGGACAGCCCTATAGACTCTCAGCATGTGGAGAGCTACATCTGGCATCTGCTAAAGCATGGTTTCATAGCCTTTAGGGAGCATTACATATCTTAGGGATGGGAAATCAAAGAAGAATCTGAAATAATCTGTAACAAATTTACAGAAAGGTTGACTTCTGGGCCCCGTCCAAGCATAATGTCTTCCCCACTGAACAATATCCAACACCAAGAAACAGCAGACACAGCAATACATCTTAGAGGAGAATGTACTTCTAGTACCTTGAATCTTTATAAATGTTTCCCATCAAAAATGGTTTCCCCACAATACATCATAAATTCATACTTCTTCCACTCATCCGAAAGGAAATGTGTTTAATATTTTCAAGATTTGTCTGCTTTATGAAAAGGCTCCCTCCAATGAAAATATAGAGCATAATAGGCTTACCCCCCTAATAACCCCCCCCCCCCCCATTACTCATGATTGAAAACTGAATAGACAATTTTATGTAATGTTTACCATAGTGGTTGTGAACCTTTCTTATGTAACTTTCCAGCTAGTGTCTGCCTCCTTTAAAAATCATTTAAAAAAATCACTTGCCATTTTACCGTTTGCCATGGGCCACCTAATGGTGTGTTAAAGGAAAAGTATTACCTAGCTATAGATTTGCAACATTACTTGGCTTAGAACATAACATACATTAGTAGGTCAACTCTACAATACAGTATTATATTTGAGTCCGCCATATTGGTCACCATAGACATTAGAATATCCTTGTACGTGCAAAAGACCGGAAGCTGTGGACTTTGACTTTAAAGGGGCTTGTCCATGAAATTAAGTTTTCAACTTTGAATCCCATAGCAATGTTCACAAAATATAGATCATAACCCCTCCCTTTACAATTTTACTCAGTTTTATTGCTGTTTTAGCACTCAGTTATGGTCAGTATAAAATTCTATAATGTGGATGGGGACTCTCTAAGCAGACACTTCATGATCCCTCTAGTGCTCTCAGATGCTGTGTGCTAACAATGTGTTTAGATTTTTAGGGCACAGGGTTTGTCTACTGTTTCATTTAGCTTCTGAATATTCCACTAGTATCTGAGACATAGAAAGAGAGAAGACAGATCACAGATGAGAAATGATCCGTGAGATGAATATAATACAGAATGGCACACGTCAGCCCTGCTACATCTGAGCTATAACAAACACTGTCAGCTCTGCTACATCTGAGCTATAACACACACTGAGTGCCTAGCCCCCTGGATAAAGACCCTATCTTATCTGTAGCTTGTAGAGTAAGTCTGTGCACGCTGCTGCTTGCCAGGAAGTTTCTGTGTGTGAGCTTGTCTTTTAATGCAGGGGGAGGGGCAGAGATCACACTGCATTGAGCAGACAGGAGAAGGTACTCATGAGAAGAATATGCCATGCCCGACCATAACAATCAGAAGATTTATGGTGAGAACCCAAACTGAATTGTGAACACCAGGACTAATAAATACAGGTTATGAAAACCTGGGATTGGAGTGAGTGATGCACAATGGTGCAATCTTCCAGAGTGAATAGTAGTAGTAGAGACAGAGAGAGAAAGAAGAGCACTCTCCTAGTGCATTACACGATGTTACTTGGTATAACAAAAAGATTTTTGTCCAGTGGGACTCTCACCTGATCGATGATCAGTATACAGCATATAGGATTAAAGTCACGGGTATCCGGCAACTCGACGTGTGTGGTTATCCCGTCCTCCGTGTTCCAGGGTCACCCGGGGAAGGTTTTTCAACATACCGATCCCACTGATGCTCTACATACACGTAACTCCGAGCGCTCAAGGATGCTCCAGACTCCCGATCAGATGCATCTACTGGAGAAGTCGATGATAGGTTGAGCGTTGGATTTCTGTCAGCCTATCTTGGGGACGCAGCCTAGAAGTGCGCTGGCAGCTCAGGGTCCTCAGTCTACTGGCAGCCGTTGGAAGAAGAGTAGCTGACAGGACGGCGCCCTGATACCAAACAGCACCAGGAGGAGCCCCCCGGCCGCGGTGTAATTTTGTGAACGGAAACCTGTCAGTAGACTGGGGACCCTGAGCTGCCAGTGCACTTCTAGGCTGCGTCCCCAAGATAGGCTGACAGAAATCCAATGCTCAACCTATCATCGACTTCACCAGTAGATGCATCTGATCGGGAGTCTGGAGCATCCTTGAGCGCTCGGAGTTACGTGTATGTAGAGCATCAGTAGGATCGGTACGTTAATAAATACAGGTTGGAATTATATCTATGAAATCTTGTATTTTGTTATCCTTAGTATATTTAAGAATCTTGTCTTTGTGGCAATAGCCCTTTAAGCTAAAAGAAAATGCTATTGGTGGCTTACGACAACCTCTACAATGAGTGTCAGCTCTCTAAATGTTGAAGACTATTAGGGGGGGGGGTCACATTGAAGTTAGTTGTGACGAGTTGCATCCAATTTTTCTTTGGAATCCAGATGCTGATGAGGGGGTCAAATGCTCAAATGTAATACCCTCATAAATAGATCAAGCAAGCCCAATTCCCCCAACACTACCCCCCCCAAGAAAAAAAAAGAAAGCTGGAAATTTTCATACTAAAGATAAACAACTCAATACATTTTTTATATTCTGAAAAAGTCACCAGCTAGCTGGTCTTTATAAAGCGTTCTGGAACAAGCCAGCTAAATAATAATTAGCACATCGGTGTTGTCTTTATATTTTACTCTTCAAATTTCTGACAATCCATTAGCTATAGCTATCCCTTGTATTGATAGCTTTTTATCTGAGCCTTTCTTGTTTTCTTGTTTATTGGTATGTGTGAATTTGTCACCTGGTAGTGCCCAAATCTCTCTCTGGTGTATAAATGCAAGACTAGTGGTCTTACTAGACTTTGGTCTTACAGTGCATTCTCCTAAGTGCACATCATAAGTGCACTTCTGAATTGAACCAGAATTGAAACAGAATCCTAAGAATCCTAAGAATTTCTAATCTAGTACATTAAAAATGTAATTTGTGGCATCCTTTCTTTATTCTTACATATCCACTACTATCCCAATATTCAACAACCTTCTAATAAACTCTCTATATCACCATCCATCCTGCCCAATCATCTAATGATTCCTGTTGATGCTTACCTAAATGTTATCCTTCTCTCACCTGCTATCACTATCTCTGCTATCGCACCTTCTCTTCCCTCACTAATGAGAACGTTTCCTCCATGCTATAAAGCTCACACCTCACAACTCGTGAGCTTGACCCAATTCCGTGGTATCTTATCCCCAATCTCACCACTGTGCTTATCCCAGCTCTAATAAATCTCTTTGACCTTTACTATCCACTGCTATTGCTATATCCTCCTTTAAACATGCAACTGTCACACTCACAGTGTATCACCACACCGTGTCAATGGTGGCCATGAGCTCATCAATCTTTTTTGTGGCAAGTCCGTGGCCACCAAAATGGTCATTTGCATCAAATAGCATGCATATGGAAGACCATGGGTGGATTTATCTCTACATTGTCTGGTTTTGTTTATACTTTTTTCTCAGTTGAGATTTTTTGTCTCAACCTCTAAAAAAAAGTCTCAAAAGGAAACCACACACCATAGTGATAAATCTCCTAAGACAACTATGGTCTAGAGAAGGTTTAGATATTCTAAATATATGCAGTTTTCATAGAAGGTGGGACAGGGGAGGGAGAAAACAATATGATATAAAGGGCACAAACAAAGGTTAGGGTTAGGGTTACCAAGTCATTGGTAAATTCTTAGTGCACTGCTCACAGGGATGTGTATGCTGGCGCATCTAAGTTTTCTTTTTGTGCTTCACATCAACATCCAGCATTCCCTGTTGGCCCATCGAAATAAGGAGTAGAAAATGATGAAAATGTGCTTAAAGATAAAACATGTAATTTTCTCTAAAGGGAGACAGAAAAGTTATGTCTAGGGAATAGCAGAGCTATTCAGGTTTGTGAAAGTTCTGTTTGGGCTTGGTACTGAACTCAAACCTGAAAGCTCACCACTTAAGCAATCGGTGTTACCTTTTAAAAGCCAGTGGTGGCTTTCCAGAAGATTGTCACTCCCCATCAAGTCATCTCAGAGTGAAAATCCTGGGGTGGAAGGTGGTACGTGCCGCTTTTAAAATTGTTTATTGTAAATTGTTGTGTACAAATTGTTGTTTACAGCAGCTTTTAAAAAGTTAACACCCACAGCACCGATTGCGGTTGATACCAGCTGGGGGTGATCTGAAAACCAAATGTGAACACACAGGTGCAAATTTACTAAGGGTCCGCAGACCGCACTTCCGTCGGGTTTCCTGTCTATTTCCGTTTTGTGCCGAATTTTTAACAGGGGTTTTTGGCACACGCGATCGGATTTTGACTTTCATGCAACACAAATTGGGGGATATGGCCTTCGGGACAACCCAACTAATTCGGATTTAAAATTTAAATTGTGTCGCAAGACATGGACTCCCATACACCGGGAAGAAGAAGGTGAACTCCGGCGGACCTTAGCAGGGAAGCGACACATACAGGATCTCGGTTGCACAATCTTGTTGAATCGCGGCAGACTTCATCCTTGTCGGAAAACGCACCTCAGGGATCGCGCAGGGACTGGGTAAGTAAATGTGCCCCACAACATGGGGCATGGATCCGAACATTGCGGTTTGTGTCCGCACATCGCTAGTTTTTAACTTTTAATCAGTGGAGTAATTTGGGAGCCTATAGAGTGCCTTTAAAAAAAATTGAAAATTAGATAAGATAGACATATCTTATTTTTTAAAAATGAGATCTTAGATATAACTCAGAATTGCTAATATATTTTTTTAATCATCTGTGCTTTGAACATTTGCCGTTCTGACAAATCTCATGTAGTCCGGTTTTCTGAACTGTCTCTTAATTTGTCTTGTCACTTGAGCCCTTCTATATTTTTTGCAATAGACCCTATGGCTCTTAGTGTTTATTTTTAGTAATTACTAAAAGCCACCAAAAGATCTTTTACAGAAATCTGCAGTTAGTTTGCTATGGGGAGGCTGTTTACAGTGACTGGTAACATCTATTTTTCATTCATTATCCCTATGATATTGTTTTCTTGACAGGAACATTCCTTAATGAGTAAGTATCCGGCTCCTGCTTCTCGCTTCTCACAGACTGTCATGTATAAATGAGCTGGGCAGACCGAAGAAAAAAAAAAGCGGCTTCTTAAGGTCAAATATACTGTTTAAAGGGTTTTGTCTGTTAAACAAAGATGCTCCGAGGTTTTCCTTTTTTTTTTTTATAGAACCGAAACGCAAATGTACACATGAATGGCTACAAAATGTGATCCGCTTACAAAGATGACAATATTTGTTTCATTCCGTCGCACATGGACAGTGAACACGTCTGACCTCTAACTGAACTCTCCCAAGCACAACTCCTTCCAATCCCTACTGCCAAATCCATGCACATTCCTCCATTGACATTAACAAACTATTCAACGTAATATTCACAAGGCCGATCGTGACCAAGTGTCCAGGAGTAAAGTAAGGAAGGACATAAGCAGAATATTTTGGAAGTCACATCTAACGCAATATAAATGATATATTGTATGTCGTATTATCTTCACATCTATGTTGTATTATCACATTAGGTGTTGTATTTGCTGACATAGGATCTTTACCATATGTTGGCATGAAGTTGAATAAAATGTTTACTGGTTACAGATGTTTGATATGGTACATAATGGAAATAACATGTTAACATGAAATCGCATAATCCCGCAGAGCACAACTTTTACAAATAAAATTCTGAAAATTGAACGCAGGGTCAGGTTACTGCACCGAACCTGCTTTGCTCATATAACACCAGATTCAAAGTGTTTCCCTATTGAACCTTTATTTAAATTCACATTCTTCCCTGATATACACATGAACACCCCATCAACCAGGCCTGTTTTTATTCATTTTGGCTTGTTTTGCAGTGAAGCATATAATAAAAACCTCTACATGTATACATTACACATAGTTGTCGGGTATTTTTCTGTCACATCTCATCTCCGCAGACACTGTTGGAAATAGAATCAGTCTGGGCATATTACTACAATGATTAAAGTGCATGGGAATGAAATACCCTTCCAGGGCATCACTGGATAAACTTGAAATAGATGACAATCATATATATATATATATATATATATATAAAATTTATTGTTGATTGTTTGTTTATTGTATATAATATAAATAAACACAAGGGACATCAGGACAACATAGAGTTTAGAGAAACATGAAATCATCCATTAAAAAAATTGCAATGTTTTAAATCCTTATCTGTATTGTAATAAAAAGAATTTTCTCCCCCCCCCCCCAAATATATTTATTGAAAATCCTTGATATTTAAACAGACAACATTAAACAATACCATACTGCACATATTGGGGCTCATTTACTAAGGGTCCGCAACCACACAATCATCGGATATTCGCCTATTACCGTTTTGTGCCGCATTTAAAAGGGTATTGTGCCGCACACAATCGTATTTTGGCACCGGCTTTCATGTCACACAAATCGGGGGACGGGCCGTCGAACGATCTGACAGATTCGGATTGAGTGCAGGATGTAACATTTAAATTGTGTCCCAAGACAATGCACTTACATGCACCAGGAAGAAGAAGCTGAACGCTCCGGAGTCCATGATTGTCGGGGAACGCACAGCGGGGATCACAACAGGACCGGGTAAGTAAATGTGCCCCATTATATCTCACTATACAAAGACATACAAAAATGAATTTTCTTTTTTTCCCCCAAATATTTGTATTGAAATCCCTTTAACAGACAACATTTAACAATACCATTTGTCTCAAATTTAAAGACAAGAACAAGAAATTCTAAATGATCAGAATCGTCTTAAAGGTAGCAGATTTTACATAAACCTTTGTCTTTTTTTATAATTTTGTAAGGTTATTGCTTTATCAAATGAGTAAACAGACATTCTTCATTGCAAAATCCCTACAAAAAATTGTGCAACATTTTGTATGTTTATATCAACTACAGGCATTCCCAGCTAAGATACAGGATAGGCTCTTTGGGGCATATTTATCAGGACCTCTGCGCACCGCCAGTGGCGCAGAGGCCCTGAAATAATCGCAAATGCTAGCTTATTGCTAGCTTTTGCGATTATTTTCCCCAATCCGCCATCTTCACGCCAGTGGGGCGTGAAGGGGCGTGAAGGGGGGTGCGCGGATGGATGGGAGTGGGCCGGTGCGGGGCATTACTGTCCCCGCGCCTGCGCACTTGCTGCTGCCGGCGACTTTTCATACGTGAAAAGTCACCGGCTGCGTTTTTTTCTACGCCAGGGACTGCCTGGCGTAGGATAAACGCTGCGCTTCTGGCAGCCCGATACATCAAGAGGCAGAAGCCTCTAGATGTATCGGGTTGCGAATTTGCAGCGGCGGGGCGATCATGATAAATATCCCCCTTTGGGTTTGTTCTTAAGTTGAATTTGTATTTAAGTCAGAACTGTATATTTTATAATTGTAGCTCCAGACAAATATTTTTTTGACAATTGGATTTTCCAAATTTTGTGCTGTAATGGGAACAAAGATTAGCGTATATACTTGAGTATAAGCCGACCCTAGTATAAGCCGAGATCCCCAATTTTACCACCAAAAACTGGGAAAATCTATTGAATCGAGTATAAGCCGAGGGTGGTAAATGCATTGGTCACAGTATACAACCAGCCTGCCCCCAGTAGTATACAGCCAGCCTGCCCCCAGTAGTACACAGCCAGCCTGCCCCCAGTAGTGTACAGCCAGCCCAGCCTGCTCCCAGTAGTATACAGCCAGCCCAGCCTGCCCCCAGTAGTATACAGCCAGCCCAGCCTGCCCCCAGTAGTATACAGCCAGCCCATTCTGCCCCCTGTAGTATACAGTCAGCCAAGCCTGCCCCAGTAGTATACAGCCAGCTCAGCCTGCCCCAGTAGTGTACAGCCAGCCCAGCCTGCCCCAGTAGTATACAGCCAACCCAGCCTGCCCCAGTAGTATACAGCCAGCCCAGTCTGCCCCAGTAGTATACAGCCAGCCTGCCCCCAGTAATATACAACCAGCCCAGCCTGCCCCAGTAGTATACAGCCAGCCCAGCCTGCCCCCAGTAGTATACAGTCAGCCCATCATGCCCCAGTAGTATACAGCTAGAACATTCTGCCCCCAAAGTATACAGCCAGCCCAGCCTGTCCCCAGTAGTGTACAGCCAGCCCAGCACTTAAAAAACAAAAAAAAGCTTACATACTCACCCTCCAGTGGCCCCGATGCGCAGCGATGCTCCCCCAATGTCCATGCTGCTCCCCCGATGTCATCGCGGCTCCTCTTCTGGCTTCCCGGCTCCTCTTCTGGCTTCCTGGCTCCTCTTCTGTCGTCTGTAACAGGTGGCAGGACGCGGCCATGTTATCTGCTGGCAGGCGCATAGTATGACGCTGACGACGTCATACTATGCTCCTGGCGGCTGTGAGATAACATGGCCGCGTCCTGCCGCCTGTTACATAAGACAGAAGAGGAGCCGGGAAGCCAGAAGAGGAGCCGCGATGACAATCAGGGGAGCAGCACGAAAATCGGGGGAGCAACGCCGCACATCGGGGCCCCCCTGGAGGGTGGGTATGTAATCTTTTTTTTTTAGTATTGATTCGTGTATAAGCCGAGTTGAGGTTTTTCAGCACATTTTTTGTTCTGAAAAATTCGTCTTGTACACGATTATATACGGTATCAATAAAGCTTCATTACAGACACCTTACAGCTGATCATTGCAGCCTGGGACTAAAGTAAAGCATCCAGAGAGCTTCACCAGAGGTCACAGTCGGCAGAGAGGTCCGTCTGTAACTAAGGGTCATGTGAAAGTCAGGTGTCCTCCTGTGTTCCACTTTTTAAAGTTGGGAAAGTGAGCATGGTTAAGTAAGATTATTGACTGAAAGTTTTTTACCCCTTCCTGACTCGCGGGCCGAGCCCTCTCCATAGCTGGTAAGTCTTTGCTGCATGCTGCAGCAATCCGTCTTCATGGTAGCCTTGGGTTTTCCGAAGACCCGAGGCTACTTCGTTTTAACTCATTCATTACAATGTACTATCAAAACATTGGGGCACATTTACTTACCATTCGCGTTCCAGCGGCGGCTTTTGGGTCTTCCGGCGATTCATGAAGGTCCTGCAACCGATGTCCACCAGGTGTCGCTGCTGCACCGAGGTAAGCCGAGTTGCGTCGGAGTTCACTGATCTCTTCCTGGTGCATGTGAGTATGGCCCGTGCGACCAATTTTTTGTTTTAAATGCGGTTGTTTTTCCGAATCCGTCGGGTTTTCGTTTGGCCATGCCCCCCGATTTCCGTCGCGTGCATGCCAGCGCCGATGCGCCACAATCCGATCGCGTGCGCCAAAAACCCGTGGCAATTCAGGGAAAAAACGTGAATCGGGCCCTTAGTAAATGACCCCCATTGTAATGAATGAGGAGGAAAATCCCCATATACTGCCATATTGTAGTATGGCAGTATATGATAGAATCATACAGAAAACCAAGGGTTAAAGTACCTGAAAAATAGTAAAAGTAAAAATTAAAAAAAGTTTAAAAATTAAAAAATTAAAAAATATAAAAATTCAAATCACCCCCCTTTCCCTAGAACTCATATAAATCATAAAACACATTAGGTATCGCCATGTCCGAAAATCTATCAAAATATAACAACGTTTTTTCACTGCGTTTTACCCCATAGCGGAAAATAGCGCCCAAAGTCAAAAATGTATTTATTTTGTCATTTTGAAAAATATAAAAAAATCTATGAAGAGTGATCAAAAGATCGCACAGTCCTAAAAAATTATAGCACTGAAAACGCCATCAAAAGTCACCAAAAATTATTATACCAAAGTATGAAAAAGTTATTGGCGCCAGAAGATGGCAAAATTTAAAAAAAATACACACACCTCCTGGAAGGGGGAGCTGCAGCCTGGCTCAGCTCAGGAACACCTGGCTGACTCATTTCACAGGATTATAATGCAGGGGGGAAGGGGGTTATTTTACAATTCACAGGAGCTGTTGACTCACTACAGTAAATGACGTAGGACATTCGTTCTGGGGGGGCTAGATGTGCTTGACACATTCGTTTTAAAGATTGCAATGCAGTGAAGAAACATCTAGAATGGAATGGAAAAACAGAAGAAGACAGTGAGCCCAGAGGCTAAATGCCCTAAATAGCTATCCCTACCTAATTGCCCATCCTATCTTCAGTGATAGGTGACAACTGCCCTTCCTGCGCCAAAGTACCAACACGGAGACAGAGACTGGTCAAGGTGGAGGGGGGGGGGGGTCAAGGAATCTAAAACACAGGATAAAGATAAATGGCAGCTAGCTCCAAATAATGCTTATAGCAGTCCCAGTCCAGAAGTCAAAAGAACCAGTTCCCTGATATCCAGACAAGAAGTTGAAAAGTGTGAGAGGAGGAAGAATTTGTCCATCACAGTGAACATAAACGAAATCTACCATCAAAAAAATCAGGCAGAGGGAGGGGGGAAATGCTGAGGGAACAGACAGAAGTAGAGACATTGTAACAGCCTGTGAAGCCACTCCACAGAAGGGCTCTGGCAACAGCCAAATAACCCTTCTGGGTCATTAACATAGTTGTAAAAGTTGATTTTAGAAGGAAGGAGTCAATGGATTACCAGTCCCTGGTTTACCAGACTGTTGTGGTGGACTTCGGTGTAGTGGCTGAAACGTCACCTATTCAAACATTGTCTGTCTTGAATAAAAATAGATTTGCATAAAAACACAAGAGTTTGTGCACAGCTCTCTATTTGATGTGCACCCACATCCTGGATGTGCAAACCGTTCACATACTAATTAAAGTATCTAATAAATTAACTCTTTACCCACAGCTCCTAAGAGAGCTGAATCATGAATTGAAATATTCTCTGCCTATGAAAAAAAAAACTTTAACCTGCTTATCTGCCTGAAGTGGACATCCCGAAGGCTCAATACAGGAGAAAGAGCAGAAAAAAGGCACAGAGAAGTATTTTACAATGTTTACTATCATCACCTGCTCTATTCATTTTATTCATTTATTAAATAGCTTTATATTTTTAAATATTGAGCATCAAAGGATTAGTCAGGCTTTAGATACCATCTTACTGATTCTCATGCCAAATTGATGCCCTTACAAATTGCGTTTTTTGAACTACTTGGATGTGGAGTAGCTGGAGCTGAGGCTACACGGTGCAACTACTCCACCCCCAGTAGCCTCTTTGATCCTCCTACCCAGACACTTGTCCGAGAAGCCGGAGATCTGCGCATACACAAAACACAAGTCGCGGCTGCACGATCTCGGCTCCAAAGCCGTAGCTACTGCACATGCGCAGAACTCCGGCTTAACTGACGAGTGCGCGCAGCTCCTTGTAGCTGCATGCTGAAGATGTCTGGTAGGAGGATGTGGAGTAGCCGCGCCGTGTTCCCTCAGCTCCAGCTACTCCACGTCCAAGTAGTCTGAAAACCGCAATTTGTCAGGGCATCAAAACACTTTCTTCACATGCATAATGCCAAAACTGAGCACCTTTGCATCTATGCCATCGAAAAAATGTATAAGCCCTTACAAGGAGGTAACATAGGTGCATTGTTGCGTAATTGTGAGGCCTTTTGGATTTTTAATTTAGAGTCACGTCATCCTTTTGGTTTAAATCTTATCTTATTTCATAGAACTTATGTGCCATATATTTCATAATTGTATTGTGTCCCGGTGGTTTAGATGTCTGTACATACCTATCTTTCCATTATATGGGAGGTTTCCCTTACCTTAACTACTATATCCTGTTTGCTTCCTTTTATTCAGTCTTCTTGGTAATTGTTATTTAGACCTCTAGGGAATCCTCTTGGGTCACTGGGGAGACCGAGTCAGTCTCTCTGCTTTCTTTTGGCTTATCTTTATGCCGGATCATGTGAACACAGGGAGGTCTCTGTATCATAATAATATGCCTGCCTATTTTTTCATAATGTGTTTTCCCCGGTTTCCCAAAAGGAGACAATGGGGCTTATTTACTAAGGGTCCGTGGATCGCATTTCCATTGGGTTTTCGGACATTTTCAGGGATCCCGGCTTTCATGCAACAGAAATCGAGGCAGGCTGTCGGACGATCCGACTAATTCGACTAACTTTAACTAACTTTCGGGATTTAACTTTAAAATTGACAATGCACTTACATACACCAGGAGGAAGATGGTGAACTCCGGCAGACCTGATCAGGGAAGCGACACATTCAGGAAATCAGGCGCACAATCTTATTGAATCGCGGCACAGTGCATTGTCATCGGACAATGCACTTTCGGGAACTCCGAAGGACCGGGTAAGTAAATGTGCCCCATTATGTGCATGGACATCCTTTCTTTATATCGGAATAAATTCTGTTTTTGTACATTTCTAATATGTGCCATTAGTACATTTGAAAGTCTGTTTTTGAAAATGTTCTTGTATAATTTTCCATTGTTTATGTAATTTCTTAATTATAGTATTTATAAAGTACTTGGTACACCTATGGAAAATGATAGGATGTATATGCATAATTATCGTAATCATCTAAATCTGAATCTCGCTACTCTCTCACTCCCCCTTTCTCTTGGAATTTCGGAAATCCATTACGGTTACATCATACATTAGCGGAGTGTCTGTTTTTACATGTGTGTATAAATGTTTGTAAGATTATGTTCACATTAGCCATGATTAAGATCGGCTAGTCCGTTTGAATCGTGTTGGCAAGATTAACGCTATGGATTTTAATGATATGCCCTAAATAACGAAAGAGTTGTCTTTTACACGGCTGGATCTGGAAGTTTTTTGTTGTCTACGTCTGCCCTTACAGAGGGATGATCCCCGCAAAACCAGGCACTCTGAGTTGTTGGGAGGTGAGCTGGATTTTATACTATTTCCATACATGCTTTGTACAACATTAAAGAGGTATTATCATCTGGTCATTCACATTCAATTTAATTAATCTGCCATATATATATATATATATATATATATATATATATATATATATATATATAGAAGAAAAAAAGCAGCACAGTCTTTGAGAGAAAAAGAGTTGATGGGTGCTATCCTCACTCTCACCAGTAAGAGTGTAGTAGATATCCAACGAAATGAAAACAGGCAGCACTCCAAAATAGTGAAAAAACAAGGGTGTTTATTCCACCTCCCGCAACGTTTCGGCTGTAGTCTCAGCCTTTGTCAAGCCATTTCTTCAATTAGATGTTACTAAAAAAATTACCTGTGTGAAGATAATTTCTCATAAATGTAGTGATATGGTCCCTTACAAACAAGACTGTGTCCTTGGATACGACCGCCTCTGCTGAAGTGATTGCACAAAGAAACAAAACGTTTTTATAAATGAAATATCTGGGAGTTACTACATGTTGCACAGTGATCCTGTGGTAATGAATGCTAAGTCCATGTGGTCGGGCAGGACTTAATAAAGAATGTCTGGCCACTGCTGCCAGAGTGCAGGGTGGTCGTATCCGGGGAAGCTATCTTGTTTCTAAGGGACAACATGGCTACATTTCTGAGAAATTATCTTCACAGCGGGACATTTTTTTTTTTATAACATCCAATTGAAGAAATGTTTATATATGGCAAATGAATTAAATTAAATGTGAATGCCAAGACAGGAATACCCCTTTAATTATATGTTTTAGAAACATTTTTCCAATTTGTCTGACAAGGAGGTGGAGCTTACTGCAGAAGTACATCTATCTGCTTTAGCAAGTTTATAAATCCTGATTGTTGGAATATTGTAGAATTTGAATCGAAGATTTGCGAGTTAATTTCAAAAACATTGGTACATGAGATCAGAAGTATATTGAAGGCACAATATGTAATTGAAACAAGCAAACCATCACTATTGTTTATGTTACCCTCCCCATGTACGAAAAAGCATCTCTTTGTATTCACTAATTTGCTGTATATAGCTCCCAGACATTTATATTGCAATGATTTTATTAAAAACAGAAGAAACAGATTTTCAAATTAAATCTGAGGCAAAAGCAAATTAAAACCATTCAGTTTCCCAATTTAACATGCTACATGTCACCCTGACATGTTCCTTATTTCACTGAGTAATGTAATACAGAGACTATATGATGCTATCTGTGCTATATGTGAAGTCATTTACTTGTATTTTTCCAGTCCCATCATATTGCATTAGGAAGAGATAATATACTGTAATTACAGATATGTATCTTTTACGTATGTTTTCATGTCTTTAGCATTTGGTTTAGGATATTTAGTTAAACATCAAAAGGGAAATTAAGAAGGGTCCCCCATGCCTGCTTACTTCTACTCCCAACCGGTCCGCTGCACTGTTTAGACTGGACTTCTCTTGTCTCTACTACATCGTCCTACTATGTTTTGTTCTGTAACGTTCTTCATAAATATTTGTATGCAGACTCCTAAATAATACTAACACATGGTGCTCCAAGTTCTGAGAGGCTTGAGCAACTGCCTGGATTATGCCACCAAACTTTTCCAAAGATCCGTTCAAAACATTTATGTTGTGCTTCGTATCTGAATTGATCACATTTAGTACAACTGCTATAAAAATATTTAATTTTATCCTAGGAGTTGTAGCCTTTACGCAGGAAAGCCTTGAGTAGGTGACCACTGGCTGGACAAGACACATTGCCAAGCAACAACAAAATTTGTACCCGATGTCTGTAAATTGCAGTACCCTTAGCTTCGAATAGTGGTTTATAATTTGGCAGTAGCCTGGGACCCAGGCCTCATAAGGGTCCCATGGCCACCCAAAGCACCCACCACCTATGAAGGACCTTCACCAATGAAATCCTTGTACATCTGCTCCTGCTCTCAATACACACAAGAGCCATTTCAGGACCTTTGAAGGTCCTCCAAAGATCCTGAAACTGCCAACAGAAGGGACATATCTTTCATTCCAGACAATGGGCCAGATGTATCACTTGTTTTTTCTGTTGTTTTTGTGCCTTTTCATATTGTCACTTCTTTTGTGCCAGTTTTGTGACTAAACACCAAACTAGGCAAACAGGAAAAATAACCATGTTATCCTCATTTATCCTACCAATCCAGATGTTTTGCTGCACCTAATAATCATTCATCATTTGCAACTTGTTCATTTAGGTGCAATTTAGGCACAAAAACAATCCAACCTGAAATTAGCATAAACTGAGAAGCAAGCACTGAGCTTGTGTGTAGAACAGCTTATCCACAGCAGTTCAGCTGAGAAGACACTACAGACACTAGGTGCAGCCTCTGTTTACAGTTCATGACCTTCTATTTACAAACAATCTGCAAAAGCAGCAGCTTAGGGTACATTCACACAGCGGTATGCCCGCCGTGCGGGCATACCACCGTGTGCTGGAGAGGAGGAGGAGGCGGCCCCTCCTCCCTCCATAGAGAATAGCGGCGCACGGCCGCACACACGCCGAAAGATAGAGCATGCTCTATCTTTTTTCGGTGTGCGGGCCGGATCGTTGCCACACATGTGTGGCACCGTATCTGCGCCGCGCCGCTATTGCCGTGTATGGGGACGTACATGCGGCCGCAAATTTGCGGCCACATGTACGTCCCCGCAGACGGCCATGTGAATGTGCTTTTAGAGCAGGACAGAAGAGAAGCTTGTAGGAGCTGCAGATTGTACAGAGAAGTGTCCCGTGTAGCAGGATAGAAGAGACGTTTGTAGGATTTTGCAGATATTGCAGAGAAGTGTCCTGAGTAGCAGGATGGCCACACTGATGTCTGAGGAGGATGCTGGCCAGAATTACAGGGGGCAGCAGAAGATCAGCATCGGAGGATCCCCTCCAAGAGAAGCCACTGCTGAGGAGATCACTGGGTGCAGTTTGTCACAGACCTGGGCTTTGCTTTGAGGGTTATCATCATGCTCGGGTGCGGGAGACAAACAGAGAGGAGCTTGTAGGACAGTGATGGGCAACCTTTTCGCCAAAAAACCGAGTATAACTCTGGTGGTGTGTCACCTCTAGAAAAAAACCTATGGTTTTCCCGTAATCGTATCGACCCATGGAATAAAGATAACATGATTATTAGGCTTTACGGTGAACACCAAAAAAGAAAAAGTAAAAAATTCAGTACAGAATTCATGCTTTCTACTCCTGCCCTAAAAAAAAGTTCCTACATTTTCAAAAATAGGAGATACCAACCCCAAAATGGTAACACTGGAAAAAGCATCTCTTCCCGCAAAATACATGCCGTCATATGGCCCCAATAATGAAAAAGCTAAAATTTTATAGCCTACAGAAGGGGCCAATGAGGAAACTAAAACCCTGGCAGGTGCAGGGCGCTCCTGCTCTTCTGCGCCTTGCTGTGCGCCCATAAAACAAGTAACGGCCACATGACGGGGGTCTCTGCACTCGGGAAAAATTGCAGAACAAATTGTATGGTGGGTTTTCTCTTTTTATCTATTGGAAATGTGTAAATTTTAGTTTAAATGAACGTATAAAGACACAATTGGACAACCCCACCCTAAAGCAGAGCACATTAACCCCCTCTAACGCCCTTAGTCAGAGACAGGACTGGCAGTGTTCAATTCCTCAATTGAGATCCCCCCCCCCAACAAATAACAAAAAAGCTGAGTTTTAACTAGTTTTAAGGACATTTGTGTCCTGAGAAGTTCCCCCCAAAGCAGTGTACATCACATCACAGCACAGCCCGGTAGAGAACTCAGTAAATTAACTTACACAGGCTCCAACGACACCTCGGGCCTCCATTACTCCGTGTGTGCAGATGTTCCCGCGCAGGCACAGCACAAGTCACCGGGGCTGCTCTGTCTCCACGCTCTGACATCAGTGTGCGGCCTCCACAGAGCAGGATGGGAGAACAGGAGCAGGCTGTATCATTGACCTCCCGCCCACCCGCCCGGCTGACTGCCCACCCGCCCAACTGCACGCCCGGCTGACAGCCACGGCCAGTCTGCCCCTGCAATTTTTCTCCGGCGGCCGCGTGTCAGCAAAAATGACTACGCGTGTCAGTGCTGACACGCGTGTCATAGGTTCGCCATCACTGTTGTAGGAGGATCACATGTAAGTGCCTGAATCTAGCATTGTGCCTATATTGGTCCTAAACTTCGCCTTAATTGCGGCTCAAGGCACAACTAATCATAGATGGTTGTAGCTTGTGATAATCCTGGCGCAGAAATGCACCAGAATTAAGGCGCAACAACAGGATGTGAGAGCAGAATCAGAGCGCAGCTTTTTATTTTAAAAACAGCTGTGGAAATATTAAAGCTGATACGATTCACTAAGATTGTGCGTCCAATTTCCTGCATGTGTCGCTTCCCCGCTGAGGTCTGCCGGAGTTCACCTTCTTCTTCCTGCTGATTTTTAAATTCCGCGGTTTGTCCGAATCAGTCGGGTTGTCCGACATCCACGCCCCCCGATTTGTGTCGCATGCAAGCCGCCACCGATGCGCCACAATCCGATCGAGTGCGCCAAAAACCCGCGGCAATTCAGCGCAAAACAGAAAAAAAAAAGAAAACGGCCGAAAATGCGGCGTTCGAACCCTTAGTAAATGTGCCCCAATGCCTTTAAGGGCAGTTTATTTGCCTGAATAAAAAGATCCATATACAAGCCTTTCACAGGAGATACTATCTATTCTATTCCCTTCATATACATTCATGCTTGGCATGACCGAGTATGCAAATATTCTGAATAGAAACGTAACCTCTAAGTGACAGCATTTATCTACCCAAGAATGAAAGGGTAAGTTGTATTTCACCAAAGTCTGTTTTTGGGGAGAATCCATTAAATAATTATTTTCGTGAAACAAAGTGGGGCAGATCTATCATCAGGCAAGATTAGGAACTTTAATTTGATAAGGCGAACTTCCGCGTTACACATCTGATTTCATATGATAAATCTGATAAGTTGTCAAAAGTGAAAAGTAAAGGGACATGGTAAAAAGTCACAAAAAAGTCTCCGATTTGCGGCAAATCAGCAGATGACACAATTATCAGACATTTTGAAGACAAAAAAAAAACATACGGTAATTGAAATGATACAACCCTTCATGTCTATTATTTTATTTTGTCCTAAAAATAAAACATATTCTGATGAACTCTTCTGACATAAACGTGTGTCCCTCCTACAGGTAAAATGCTTGAAAAAAAATTTGATTAAACTTTTTTAAAGATTTTGATTGAATACTTTTTGTTGGAAGATGACAAGTTACAATGGTTCACTGCTATAGATACAATACAAAGATATAAACAGTTTAACACACTCACGCAACATGAAATGAATCAGAAGCCCTGCAGTCAAATATTAAATTGACCTCATCTTCACACTGTTCCTTAAAACGGAATGGAAAGGGAGAAAAAGCATAGAAAGCCTTCAGTTTTTTTATTTAAAAAAAAAAGATAAATTCGGCTGGCTATATTTACCATTACTTATGGATATGGAAACACTTGGTTCAGTTAAGAAGCTGTCTTATTCATCCATACATTGTCAGCGCATTAAGATTCTAACAGCAGAAATGACCAAGTGTAATAATCAGAAAGATAGTTTACCATCCCACAGACAGAATTCTTTACTGTAACAGCAGGCCCCTTTCTCTGCCACACAGTGTTACAAGATAATTAATTGATTGAAAAAGTTCAAGGGGAGGCTTTTCTAAAAATTTAGTTATGGTTCTGGAGATATGACCTTAATACAGAGATTAAGATCCAGGAAGGAATTTATTACCTGATATGGCCATTGGCCACCTCATAATGTTTTCTACCATCCTGTAGGGTCAGAGGTCCCCCATTGACTGCATGCAAGTTTTTTGCTAGTGGGGATGCTTGGACGTACAGAAAATGTTCAGTTTGCAAGTCCTTCCCTTCCTGTAGCTAACCCCCACCCCATCTCCTTATATGCCCGAAAAGCATAACACCCCCCTTACTGAACCCTTTACTACATAATACCCTACCTAGTTGCTCTCACATAATGAATATCACCCAAACACTTATGATGCCCCCTCCTTCTGTGCTGCCATCATCGGCCCTGATGGCTTTAGAGCCGCGTACAGCTACGGTAGTAGTGAATATCTGGCTATTTATTTACATTTTTTACTGAGTTCTGCAGTGATGGCAAATACCAGATTTTGCTTGGCCTACTCTTGTGACGCAGCCTATCGGTTTGCACTTGCCCCTTTCAGTCATTACATGAGGGCTATATGTTGGACATGATTGACCTTTGCATGCTTTCTGCAGAAGTCCTCTGACCCCTTTCCTGCAGAAGAGCAACATGGAGAGTTTTCCATGCATAAGCCATCACTCTCCATTCAACTCTAAGGGCATGAGAAAATAGTTGAGACTATACGATCCAAGATAAGTGCAGATCCCAGTGGTAGGGCCTGCACCTATAATTTACTTGTGACATGTGGTTTAGGATACGATATGATAAAATGTTCTTTATTGATCCACTGGGGGAAATTCTTTCGTACATAGAGTCCTGGTAATTGTTACACACAGTTAGAGAGGCTTATCATAACAGTTACATACATACACTATGAGAGGCACGTTCTTACATGTTGTTAGTTCCTTGGTTGCATACAAACATAGTTAAAGGACATTGTGATACAGCACAGTACAAGTCCACATTGCATTACATAAGGTGAAACAATTACAGTACGAAATACAAAGGCAAATACAAAGGGGTGCCGGTGCCGGGCTAATGGTGATTGGGGTGAAACAGTGGTATGCTGCTGCTGTTTGTTTGACATGTACCGGCGCTCAAGTTGCTTGGTGCCAACTACCACTGGCTGTAACCTTGGTACAGCGTTCCTCCTGACTTGTAGTAAGGTACTAGTTGTGATCATATATATTCAAAAAAAGAGAAAAAAGGGGTGCACTCACATTCCCTGGCTGGTCTATAACTTGGGTTCCTCTTCAGTCCCGTGCTGCAACGGTGTCTGGCATATAGGGTAAATTCAAGAAGAATTTGAAGAAAAAACCGGAGCACTTGTGGGTAAAATCCAAAAATCACTTTATTCGATATCCATTAAAAAAACGCACATAGCCTGTGCATGAGAGGTGTAGGTTACAGTGGCAGAGACCTACGCGTTTCAGCTCACTGCGGAGCCTTAGTCATGGTATAACACCCCAAAGTAAAAACAACACTTATAAACCCTGTTGTACACCTGAACAATTAAGTTAGACTACGTCATTTCCTGGTTACGCACCTGCGTAACCTGCGTAGTTATACCTCTGTATATTTGGGAACAGAACAAAGAATAAAATATGAAAGAATTTATACGTACATATTACATATTAGTAAATGTAGGCTAAATCGTTTTTTGAATTCATTCCATGAGGATATCTTGCATTTAGAGAAAGAATCCAAAACGCCTCCCTTTTCAGGAGGAGTTTTCTCCAGTTGCCGCCTCTGGATGGTTTGTTAACATGTTCGATACCAAAAAAGCGGAAACTGGAGAGATTTTTGTTATGTACGTCAATAAAATGTTTGGCGGCTCCTGAAGCATTGGAGTCGCCGTTTTTAATGCTATTTAAATGTTGTGAGATCCTGGTCTTCAATTTTTGTATTATGCAACCAACATAGATCATGGAACAGCATGTGCATTGAATGATGTACACTACATATTGTGTGTCACAATTAATGAACGTTCTTATTTTTCTGTTTGTCTTGTCATCAATCTTAAAATCTAACGTCCTGTTGGCTGCATATGTGCAAACACTGCATCTACTGCCACCGCATTTATAAAAGCCTGTCACAGACAGCCAGCTGACACTATTAACCTTAGAATTAAATGTACTAGGTGATAAGATGTTACCTAAGGTTTTACCTCATTTGGCTACACTTCTGTGGCCATTCTTCATTATCTCACACAATGTCGTGTCCTGATTTAAGACCAGAATGTATTTATGGATAATGTCCTTAATCTTATTAAATTGTGTGCTATATGGGGTACTAAACGTGGGGACATGGCTTGTGGTTTGGCCAACTGTGGAGGTATTTTTTCTTTTTAAAAGTTCTTTCCTATTGACCCTTGAGGCTTTCTCTTTGGCATTTTTTAGTAGAGAGGTGGAGTAACCCCTTCCCTTCAATCTATTTTCGATGGCCAAGGATTGTGTATGAAACTCTGTGTCATTAGAGCAGATACGCTTCGCTCGTAAAAATTCTCCATAGGGAATTGCATTAACGGTGTGTACAGTTGTGATCATACATACATTACAGGTGCTCCAATGGTGCCATAACTGGTGGTATTGGCTGCCAGGATCCAGTTCCAGTGCTCTGTTGCACCAAGTCATGTGACATGGACCCCCTGCTGCTGAGGGAGTGTGGGGGGCAGCCAGAGGCGATGGACAAGCAGCCATCTACAGTGGCGCATTCTTGACAGTAAATTCTTTTAAGTTTAACTGCAAGTCCACTAGATTTACATTAGGCTAGGATAAATGATGCATTTTGAATATGTTGATAATGACCCACATTTATTAAAGTGTTTGCACCAGTTTTATGCCTGACTTTGCACTAGAAAGAAAGTGTCGCAGCTGCACTGTATCCGACAAGACAGAAAAAATGTGCACCAAAAGGGGTTGCTGGTGCACAGTTGGATCGTGTGCCACAATTCTGTCTGATGTGCGACACAATTCTAAAGCATTAAGAAAGTTCACCAAAAAAGATGGTGCATTCTGCTGGAGCACCATGACGAATGTGTGACACATTTTATGAATCTGTCGCATACTGCACCCTCTACAGGCAAACTGCACGTAGTGCAGTTTGCACTAGTTTTGATAAATCTGGGCCAATGAATTGATTCATTAATGATTCTTGCTACTGATGTGAAGCATTGATGTAGGGAGTTTACTTTAAATGATGATGATATTTCCCCCCAAAGCCCTGATCTCAATCATACTGAAAATGTATGAGAAAATCTAAAAAGACAGGTGCAAGTAAGGCGGCTACAAACATGGCCCAGTTACACCAGTTCTGTCAGGAGGAGTGGGTCCAAATTCCTGACAACTATTGTGAGAAGCTCATGGAACGATTTCTAAACCATTTGGCATTTGGCAAACGTGAATCATTTTGGTTATCCTTATTAACCTAAAATGGGAAGATTTACTCTGATTTCATGTCAAATAGTGAGATGTGTGTGCAACATCCCCCACCGGGGCCTAGCCTTTTCTCGGGGCCTGGAGTCAGCCGGGGCCTGCAGTACCTGAGTGGCTGGCGGTTGCGGCCTAAGCACGCTTGTGTCACGGTGCTTGGTATGGGGAACCGGAGGGCTGTCCTACAGCCTGGCAGGTCTCCAGCAGGGTGGTGTTGGCAAGAAATGATGAGGAGAGGCTGCTATAGTGGATCTCCCTGGGGCAACCCTTTTTGTATCTAGAGTATGAGTCTCTGTGTGGTGGACAGGGTGCCCGTGATGGTGACAGCCGTAGTAGCAGGGACCAGACGGAGGCAGAGGTTGAACAAAAACAACTTACAGTTCTTTATTGGGAACCGACAGGAACATCAGCAACGTGCCTTTAACAGACTGGTGGGATGCTGGAGAGGTATTTGGAGGGATCCACAGGATGTAGATCACCAGCCTGGATGCAATGGCAGGCTGGGAGGTAGCTGTGTCCTGGAAGGATGCTTCAGCTTTATCCTGGATTGCTTCAGGTATCACCCTTGAAGGTAGGATGATACCCCTTTCCTCTCTCTCTCTGTCTAACTTGTTCAGACTCCCTGGTCTGACTGACTACTACTCAGAGTGTTCTCTAGAACATTCCTGGCCAGGGGTTTTGTTACTCCCACTGGTCAGGGGGTGGCTGCTCCTCCAATTACCTCTCAGCTCACAGAGATAGAGTGTAATACATGTGATTGGCTAACACATATGGCATCACATAACACACTTAACTCCTGCCTTGCCAGGCAGGATCTTACCACTGCAATGTCCCCTGTGTCCGACTAGGTAGTGTGATAGAGTGACACTCTGTGGGACGTATTCGCAAGCACTCCTTCGCCTTGCATCGGCGAGGGTGTTGCATACCCCCGGGGCAATTGAAAGAGCCGCCCTCGGCTCGACTACGGATGGTTGGGGCGCAGAGGTAGATAGGGGCACTTCTATGAAGTGCAGGCTACATGAGATGTAGGGACAAACCGCCCATGGTCCTGGAGACAGGCACCTGGGTTGGTGTCGGACTAAGACACGGATATGTAAATGCTAAGTATGACAGTTGGTCGCTAACGCCATTAAACCAAACTGTACAGTAGGAAAGGTGTGGTGTCATGTACTGTAATCCACTCCTTGCACCAGGGCCTGTATATTTGTTATATAAACACTTCTTCCCTAGCGACAAATATATAGTGTGTATATGCATTACATTGGCATATGTGACACAATTAAACATTATACTACATAGAGACGGTCCGACACAGCCACACTACAATCTGAAAAGCCTATAAAAGTTTAGTGCAATATAAAAATAAATAAAGCAGCAACTTTTCCTTGAGGTTGGCAAAAGTCTCACAGACGGTCTTTAAGATCAAAGTCCATCTTCTGAGTACAGCCCTTGAGGTGGGAAAAGTGCAATAAAGATGCAAAGGGTCTCCTCTAGGTGGAGAGGGACAGAGTCCTTTGAAGGAATCTCTGCTGTGGCAGAGGAAGGGGTGCTATCATAGCACATGACAGTGGGCAGTTCAAGGTATGTCTCTTGACTGAAATAAATAAGGGTGAGAGTCCCAGGAAAGTCTCTGGCTCTTGTGGGATAGCAGAAATAATATTTACAATATGTACAATATACACAGTACCTGGTAAGGCTTTCAGCCCATCAGGGGTTACTCAGTTGCACCTTCGCTGGGTTCAGCAGGGAGAGGATCCAAAGTCAGTAGGGAATCCTGTGCATCCTCAGCGGGAGTAGGTGCCGGCTGGGGACACCCGGTGGCAGTAGCGGGTACTGCAGGTGCAGCAACATCCTCCGGACCTTCAGGGGGAGGAGCGCTGTCGCCCGGGGTGTCGGCTGTTCCAGCCGGGGGCTCAACTGAGCCAGGGACCACGGAGGGGTCCAGAAAGACATAAATAGGAACCTGCGGCAGCGCCGCGGCTCCTTCCAGCTCCGGTTCTTCTGGGGCCGGGTCATCACCCCACTGGTAACCGGCAAGTGGAGAAGTAGGCCTCGTCTGAACCTCCGGACAAGGTTCACTAGCCGGGATGTCTTCTCCCACAGAAGAGTCGCGGGACCTGGCAATGCTCCCGGCAGGGGAGATGGTGGGGGTGGCGCCCTGGACCATGCCCGGCCCATGGATGGCAATGGGACCCGTACTCACGATTACCGTGGATGGAGCATTCACGTGGGTCACCGCCCGGGGACTCGCAGCCGAGGAAGAAGAGGTGTTCGGGGATTCCGGCCACTCGTCGTCCTCATACAGCTCCTCATACGATGGGTAGCGGTCCTCATCGGAGTCCGGGATCCGGATCACACCAGCCGCCCATGGTCCTCAGGGCCCCTCCTGTAGGGAGAACTCGATGCACTCTCCTGGCTTCAGATTGTGCAGGCTCTCTGGCAAGTCAGGCCTCTTGACAGACCGGCGGGGAATAAATACCTCCCGTCCGGTGTAGTCTTGAGTGGCGAAGCCATAGCCACGTTGTTTATCGAAGAACCGGACCATACCGGTGGTGCGGTTCTTTTCCACCCAGGCTCCAGCTGCAGACCGGCCGGCCATGTAGCGTTGGGCTTCCTTCTCGCGGCGTCGCTGCTCCGAGACAGCGTCTCGGAGTCTCTGGCGGACGGCCTCACCTCGGCCTCAAGGCTGCGGAGATGCCGGTGCTGGGGCTCGTGGCTCCGGTGCAGGCTCGGATCTCCGTGGTGGTCGGGCAGGTGCCAGAACAGGAGCAGGAGCAGCCGGAGGATCAGGAACCATCACAGCAGGGCTAGCAGGCCGAACAGCAGGGACAGTAGGCCTCGGAGCAGGTGGCATGGCAGCAGTAGGCCCAGGCGCTGGCTCAACAGGAGTCGGGGCCTCCCCACGTGGCGCCTCCACGTGGGCCCGCGGTACCGGCATGGTAACCGGGAGAGGCACGAGGAACCGCCCGGGTGGTAATTGGTACTCCGTCACCGTCTGGACATACCTCCTGGTGACGAATGCTCGGGTCAGTCCTCGATGCAGCCGGTGCCCAGCAAAGGGCCTCCGAACCAGCTGCGCAGAGACCACCACCATGGTCTGCAACACTTCGAAAAACTCGGGACGCTCCACAGAAGGGAATGGCGGAGGACCCCACATGATGCTGACCTCACTGTCCAAGATCCGCACGAGTTCTGGCATTTCGTTGAGGCGGGGCAGGAAGTCCGCTTCGCGCCAGAGGGAGGAGTCCAAGTCCTTCCCGCCAAGAGCTGTGGTGGGCTCTAATTTTTTCTGCGCCACAGGAGGCGGGGTTCGCGCCCTTCGCGCGTGGGTGGAGCTTGGTGTGTCGTCTGGGTTTCCCGCCAGTGAAGGTTTTGGCGGGCTGGAATTACTTGCTGCGCCACAGTTTCTGAGGTAAATTCTTCAGGCGCGGCAGCGCCGGATGTAGCAGAGCTGACACAGTTCTTCCAAGGATTAACCTCTTGAGTGGTGGAGCGGTGCTCGACAGCACGTGGCAGCATTAACACAGTTCAATCCAGAAACACACAATCACTTGGGCCTAAACCCGGATGGCAGCAGGGTTAGGCAGCACAGTCTTTTAATAAAGGAAAGTCTTTAATGCCGTAATAAGGCACAGAAGTATCAATCCTGTTCGTGTCGCCACTTGCAACATCCCCCACCGGGGCCTAGCCTTTTCTCGGGGCCTGGAGTCAGCCGGGGCCCGCAGTACCTGAGTGGCTGGCGGTTGCGGCCTAAGCACGCTTGTGTCACGGTGCTTGGTATGGGGAACCGGAGGGCTGTCCTACAGCCTGGCAGGTCTCCAGCAGGGTGGTGTTGGCAAGAAATGATGAGGGAGAGGCTGCTATAGCGGATCTCCCTGGGGCAACCCTTTTTGTATCTAGAGTATGAGTCTCTGTGTGGTGGACAGGGTGCCCGTGATGGTGACAGCCGTAGTAGCAGGGACCAGACGGAGGCAGAGGTTGAACAAAAACAACTTACAGTTCTTTATTGGGAACCGACAGGAACATCAGCAACGTGCCTTTAACAGACTGGTGGGATGCTGGAGAGGTATTTGGAGGGATCCACAGGATGTAGATCACCAGCCTGGATGCAATGGCAGGCTGGGAGGTAGCTGTGTCCTGGAAGGATGCTTCAGCTTTATCCTGGATTGCTTCAGGTATCACCCTTGAAGGTAGGATGATACCCCTTTCCTCTCTCTCTCTGTCTAACTTGTTCAGACTCCCTGGTCTGACTGACTACTACTCAGAGTGTTCTCTAGAACATTCCTGGCCAGGGGTTTTGTTACTCCCACTGGTCAGGGGGTGGCTGCTCCTCCAATTACCTCTCAGCTCACAGAGATAGAGTGTAATACATGTGATTGGCTAACACATATGACATCACATAACACACTTAACTCCTGCCTTGCCAGGCAGGATCTTACCACTGCAATGTCCCCTGTGTCCTATAAGGACTAGGTAGTGTGATGGAGTGACACTCTGTGGGACGTATTCGCAAGCACTCCTTCGCCTTGCATCGGCGAGGGTGTTGCATGTGTCTTTATATATGATGAATGTAAACTTCTGGTTTCAGCTGTACATCATAGAGGGAAGGCTGTCATTCACATTATAGGAACATGCAGGGCCAACCGGCATGGGGGACCCACATAAGGCTGTATATAAGAAATCCATGGCGGTGAGGGATGCTGTGTCTAATGAATCCATAGGGGATGAGGGGGGCTTTGTATAAAATAACCATGAGGGGGGCTGTTTGGGATAATAAACTAGGGAATATTTTAGAGAACAGGAGACTGTGTTTAAGTTTCTGAATTTTTAATACCACCATGAGATTCACTGTAAAGGGGCCCACTGATTCACTGTAAACCTGGAGCCGACGCTGGGAGCATGTACTACGGTATGCTCCTTGGCATAAAAAAGGGATATAATTGAATAAAATACAACTGAATTCAATACTGAATAGTTCCCTTCAAAAACAAATAACAATATGCTCAGCTCCTCCTGCTCTATAAAATATGGACTGCAGATCACTTACCATATTGAAAGTGACAGGTTCCCTTTAAAGGTTTTGATGTCTCTTAGAAAAAGCAATATTATGTTCCTGGATTGTAAAACAGGTTTTTTGACATGTTTGAAGCACTTGAATGTTATTTTAGGTTAGTTTATGTTTGCTGGGCTTTGTTTGCAGAGGATTTCCACTTGATTTGTATTCCTCATAAAATGTTTGAGTTTATGATATAGAGGCCTCAGTAAAGTGTCTTGAAGTACCAAAGCACTGACAATCCTACATTAGTGCAATGTAGGTTGAAGTTAAACTTTTAACCTTTTTTTACTTTGTTTGGAAAAAGATGAAAATAATTCTGCCAAGAAACATAGAACAAAACTGAAGGCAAAATGAATACAACAATAATCCTTTCACATCATCGCCCGGGGTGTGCGCTCACAATTATCCTTGGTAAATAACACATGGCTCATTATGATGTGAGACAAGATCTCTTATTTAAACAACTTTGAATATTGATACATCAAAAAAATGGTTATATAATCTGAATAACCTCATCCTGTAATTCCTAGTAAATATATATTATGACTGAAGGAGCCCTGTGGTAAAGTAAGATTTAGGCTGCGCCAGATTTATCAAAGTGTCTGATGCTGGATGATAAATCTAGCGTAGTATTAGACTGTCTAGTCCTACTTTGCGCCTCCTATTAGTTGGCTTACTTACTTAGCAGCACTTCCTTTTGGGAGGCTGCACCCCTTTTTTTGTAAAAGTGTTGAAAAACTGTCTTAAACCCCTGATAAATGTGGCTTTCACAGTATTTTAGTGCCAATTATAACAATTCTATCGTAAACAGATTGATAAATCTGCCCCAATGAGTATAAAATGCCAGTTCTTTCAGTCCCGAATCCTGATTAAAACTTTTTAAATATGAACAAAACAATTGAACATGTGTTCAATGTTTACCAAATTTCCCTAAAAGTTTGCATTATTTCTTGCTCTTAAGTGGGTTACTTGTGGTTAAAATAGTTCAATTGTGGTGTATTTGGGGGTATTCTTTGCCCCAGAATCATGGACTCCTTCATCTGTATAGGAATCCTGGCACTTAGCAGGTATACTTGTGGGCATTGCCCTACTTTTGAAAATAGTTAAAAACTGCTAAATATAAGTTCTATGAGACGCCAGGGTTTCATTTAGTGCTTTTGAAGGTAGGAGGTAGAATATCAGATTAGATAGTCTCAGGCTTCATGCACACGACCACAATGTGAGTCATGACCTGGCTGAACAATTTGTGGCCAGATAATGTCTCTGGCACCTGGTCACTGTGTGGTGAGCACCATGTCTCACCGTTCTGTGAGCTGGCTGGGTTTGGAGAAGGGAGAGGAGTGCTAACCCAACCTCAATCCCCTCCCTCCTCCACCCAGCCATGAGCTACGCCCGGGTGAGTGCATGGAGCCTTAAAGTACAACTATAAAGTATAAAAACTTTTGCCTAAGGGTGCTGCCACACAGTGCATTCTTGGACTGTTCTTGGTGTGTCCTTTTTGCATTATTTTTGCATATTCACCATGCGTTTGTATTAACATTTTCACAGCATCTCCCACAAATGTAGAAAAACAGATTCAAAACAGCCAAAAACATGGTAAACATGCAAAAAAACACCAAGAATGGACCAAGAACTGACCAAGAACGCACCATGTGACAGCACACTTACTCTGCACTAAGCAAAAATAACAATTCTCTAATTTACTCTAATTAGCTATCTACCATTTTTAGCAGCTAGCAGAGGCTATACCTTGTCTCATCAGGCTACTCTCCACTTGCCATGCTTCCTGGTAACCATGGAAAACTGTATAGAACAGCTAGAGATGAAAGGAGGCTTGTTAGTAGGGGACCCATCACATGCTTCAGATCGTCCAATTACAGACATGCTGTTCTGATTCATATGAACGCCTTCAATGCTGTTCAATGCCCTGAGCTGATGTCACAAACAGAAAGTCCCGCCCATTTCAGGAAAAGCTAAGTGGATTCTACAAATAGCCTCATATATCTATTAGCCTTATAAATCATGTTTCATTTATTTGTATCTGATGGGAAACATTATGTTCATCAACAAACTGCAGAATGACTGCAATGACACACCAAAGTGTGTAAAGAAGTCAGTGAAAGGTGGTGGAGGAAGTGTCATAGTCATGTGTTTGGTAGCAGGATTTGGACTTCAGAGTTGATGCAGAGACTGTGTATCTGAACCTTCTTCAACAACACATGGTTTCTTCCTTGCATTCTTCACTCAATCAGCCAGAAATTTCCATGGAGGAGAATGCTTTCTGTCGCACAACCAAATGGTAAAGCAATTCCTTGAAACAGAAAACATTGAAACAATGAAATGACCGTCCCAGAGTCCAGATCTTAATCCAACAAAAACCTCTGAAGAATGCTTAGTAAAAAAAAGTTATGGCCAAGAAACTCCAACAGTCAGGGAACTGTGGAAGAGACTGGAAGAAACAGAGACATGTGAGAGACTAGTGATGTCCTGTGGCCGCAGATATGCGATTGTCATTTCAACCAAAGGCCTGTACACTTCCTACTAAATGGTGACTGTTGTAACCTTCAGAAAATGTAATTATAATCTTTCTCTGTGTTACAGAATGTTCTAGAGTGTTACAAAAAATCCATCAAATGATGATCAATGGAGATCTAGTGATCATACATTGCTCTCAGGGGTGTAACTACAGTGGTAATATTGTCAGGGCGCCCCATCATCTGACCCGGAACTAAGCAATGGAGGATGTGCACCATTATATACATATTATTCTGCACATTGGACATCATAATATGTATATAACATATGTTTGATGTTTATATGCTGTATGGTGTGCATATACTGAATGTGTGAATATATGTTGTACTTCTGTACATGGCACTGTATGTGTGTGTATGTGATATGTATATATGGGCATATGTGTGTATACTTGATGTGCTCTATATGTGTGCGTGTGTATAAATGTGTGTAGGAGTGTATTAATTAGTGTATATGAGTGAAGTGTATGTTTATGTATATAGGTATATAAACGTGTGTGTATTTGAGTGTAGTATGTATATTTTTAAGAGAGAAGGGGTACCCATTCAGCTACAGGGCTTTGCCTCTCCTAGTTACGCCCCTGATTGTTCTCTTATTTTCTTCTCCTGTGTATATAAATATATATGTATATATACTGTATACTATAATATACTGTATACTTCTGTAGAAGTCCGAACTACTGCTTATCCCTAAATTGAAGTGTTCCCCAGTCTGATGCCCTCCTGGAGGGTAGTTGGTCTCGTTAATATTGCCACATCCAATTAGACCGTAATTAAAATTTGTTCTTAATGCGGGAGACGTCTATCTTTGTATGCCCCATACAAGGCTGCCCAAAATGATTCCTTTTTGTTTAATTCGCACACAATAGACAAATTGCGTGACATGAAGCCTCGAAGCAAAAAGGGACAATAGAATTCACGGCAGTAATCAGTCCTTTGTCGCAGTACGCTAAGAAAGCAATACTCACACAGGCAGTCATTAAACTCTGGCTTTTCAGTGTGCTTTGGCTGGAGGCCAATGTTTGTTTTTTACCTCCTTATTTTATTTCTCATCCAGCATGGAATCCGTAAATCAGACAGAGAAATCTCACACATGAAACTTTATTTTTCATCTTGCTTGTTCTTTGTATGTCACAACGGATTAAACATTCAGATGACATTGTCCAAAACAGAAAAACTGTAATTGGTGTTTACTGCTATGTCAGTCATATCGTAGACCAGACACTCCATCTCAGCAGAGTGTTCCTGACAATTGCAGACAGGATCACATTGATTTTGTCTTATACACTTATTTCATATTTCTTATAAGATATAATGAAGATGTTTTGTGGTTTTTTTTAAAATTTTTTTTACATCAAGCCCCTTCACCGTAGCGTAAAATATACAAGATGCACCATTTGTAAAATTGGCATCAGGGAACAAACACAGTACCTCCTATAGTAAAAATCCTGTTAAAGGGAACCTGTCACCATATTATTCACAAATTCAGCTACTGGCAGGTTCTCGTAGAGCCCTAGTAACTAATTGACACCCTTCTTTTAGCTTAAAATTGTTCCCCTCAGATTTCCATAAATTCATCTTTAGAATTTTACCTGGTATCCAAAAATGTCTCTAGTGAGTTGGGGTCAGTGGCGTAACTACCGCCGTAGCAGCCGTAGCGGTTGCTACGGGGCCCGTGAGGTTCAGGGGCCCGGGGATGCAAGCTCCCTGCAGTGCTTTGCCATGGCTTGCGGTAAGTGGTTCGGGATGCACTGCCGGGTGTCTGCCGGATCGTGCCCCCGGGCCCCTCACTCTCTGTCCAGCTAGACATCTCTCCTCGCCCACCCACCTCTTTCTAGGAACGCCCGCCCGCTCATCTCCCAGACCCGCCCCCAATTCTCCCTTACTTGCCCGTTCATCTCCCTGACCCGCCCAACAGCCACCTCGCTGACCCAGGGCTGCACAGTCAACACTCAGCCCTCCGCCTGAGAATATATGCATATTCTGTGTGTATATATATATATATATATATGTAAATACTGTGTATTTGTGTTAATACTGTGTATATACTGTATATATATGCATATTCTGTGTATATATATATATGTAAATACGTGTATATGTGTTAATACTGTGTGTATATGTGTATATATTGTGTATATGTGTATATATTGTATATATACTGTGTATACATACACACACACACACACATATATGCTGTTTATATATGCATATTCTGTATATATATATATATATATATATGTGTAAATCCTATGTATATGTATGTATATACTGTGTATAAATGCATTGAAGCAAATACTGTATTTATACACGCATATATTTATATAAGCATATATATGTGCACATTTAAATATATGCGCATATATATATATACATATATACATATATATATATATATATATATATATATATATGATGTATGCGTGTTTTTGTATATGATAAGTATGTATGCTGTATATACTGAATGTTTGTGTAATTGCTGTATGTGTGTATATTCTGTATGTATATGCAGCATGTGTGTATATGGTGTTTTTATCCTGCATGTATGTGTGTATATGGTCAGTGTATACTGTATGTGTGTGTGTATTGTAAATGTATTATATGTATATAATGTGTATACTGTATGAGTTTGTATATACTACTCTGTGTATTAGTGTATAAATGTATATGATTGCATAAATGTGTGTGTATAAGTGTATGCTTGTATGTATATGGGTGCGAGTATACGAGTGTGTGTGTATATATAAAGGTGTGTTAGTGTATCAGTGTATAAATGTGTGTAATTGTATAAACATGTCTGTATAGGGGTACATTGCCAAGAACATATGGGGGACGTATATCTGGCCGCAAATTTGCTGCTGGATATACTTCCCCCATAAGCTTCTATACGCCGGGGCTCGGTACGGTGAGCACAATGAGTACTCACTGTTTCGAGCAAAAGAGATAGAGCGTGCTCCATCTATGGCCGTAAGAACGACCATGCGGCTCTATTCTCTATGGAGAGGGGAGGGGTGAGCTACACTCACCTCTCCTCTCCAGCGCGCCCGACGTGTGCCTGCCAAATATATATATATTAAGGGGAAGGGGGGCCCCACGCAGAAGTCTGCTATGGGGCCCTGCCTCTCCTAGTTACGCCCCTGGTTGGGGTGGGTGTAGCCTCCCCAGGCTGAATCCAACAGCTCCTCCCCATGCTTTCACATGCAGCAGTAATGTCATGTGACCAGGGTGACATTGTCACAGGTCCTTTAACCTCTTCACTTTACCAAACTGTATACCAAGCATATATCTCATGAAATCACAGAATAACATATCACATGAAATCATGGCAACCTGCATAGATAGTAGTAGCAGTCCATGCAGACATGCTGTGATTTTTTATTTGTTGAGATATGTACATGGGGTACAGTTTGCTAATGTTAGAGGTTAAAGGATCTGTGATGTCACCCTGGTCACATGACATTAGGCCACGTCCCTCGACTCAATCTATAGATCCCTAGATACCAGTGTCAGGAGTCTAAGTGGCCCCCAGTATTCACCAGAGCCTTCTACAAAGAGGATTGGATTGTCACAGGCGTGACTTTGCTTGCGGTAGTGGCCAAGGCGAGACACAGAAACAGCAGACAGAGACAGAGTCGTAGTCAGGCAGGAGGTCAGAACAGGAGTCAGGGACGTAGCCGAAGGTCAACACAGGTGGCAGAAAATTGAGATCAGGAAACAAGGCAGAGGTCACAATGGATTAAACACAAGAATGTCAATAAACACTTTCTCTACAAGTCACAAAGATTCGTCAGGGGTCTGAGGAAGAGGCAGTAAATCAGGGCAGTGGCAGGCCAGCGCCAATTAGTGCTGGCCCTTTACATTTCACAGTGCCAACGCGCCCTAGGGGAGGGATACCGGCGCACCAGACCACAGGAGCCATCGCTGGAACGTGGTCTGGTAAGTCTACCTGGAAAGGCCGCAATAGGGGACACGAAGGTACACAGGTGAGCCTGTGACCCGGGATTTGGGTCGCAAGGAGCACCCGTGACAACAAGGTTTTATGATGATCTAAGGGATACTATTTTAAGCTAAAAGAAGGGTGTCGGATAATTACTAGGGTCGCTATAGGAACCCACCACTAGGTGTATTTGTGAAAAATGTGGTGACAGGTTCCCTTTAACCAAAGACTAGATTGGTATATGCAAATTTATTAGGTAAATTTTTGTGGTATTTTAATTGGCTAAAACCAATGTTGAAAGGAAAGGATTGAAACACCTATACTGCAGCTCTCTAGTATGCCATGTATTTTAGCATGTTTTTTTCTCCTCAATGAGTGATGACAGGCCCCTTCAAAGTGAACAACCACTCTTAAACATCAATTTGTTTCTTTTCACTTAAAGAAAGTAGGGAGTATGCCTTGATAACAGAATAATGTTACTAGTGTCATTATAGCGGCATCTTGATAATGTCAACTGTGGAGCTACTGATATAGATCTGCATATGTCCTTGTCTGAAATGTACAAAAATTGCATGCACAAAGCAAAGAAGCACAGGAATCAGCAAATAAATACAGAAATATAAACATAATTTCCCCTGCTTTTGTTAATCTTTTTGTAAATCCTGATTTGGCAAGCTCTGTACTGCGCTGCAGAATCTGTTGGCACTATATAAATTGGAATTGTTATTATTATTAATCCTAAATAACCACTTTAAATGTAACATTCCGGCTGCCTGTAACAACCACTAGGGGGTGCTCAGTCTTTTAATGCATACTGTTTTGTTATTCAGTGCAGCATACAGACAGTGTGAAGTTATGGTATCTACTAACCTCCGCCTTTTGGCTGCAGACATCCTGAATTGCATTATTTAGCTCTGGATCTACCATGAAAACAAAGCTCTCATTGTTCTCAGTTCTCATTGTAGAAATATAAACTATTGAATAGCACAAAATGCTGGACCATTCACTTCAAGCAGAGTATTATGCAAAACAAATACACACATTTATTATTATTCTGGTACTTTTTTTTATTATTCTGGCAAAACTGTTTGTATTATTAAAGTAAATGCGCCCTGTTATTCATAACTTATAAAGCAGCATCACTGACTTAATCCAGGATCTGGCTATGTAATCCTTTTTTATGGTCACTATTTCCTAAAAAAGATGCTTTAAAAATATACTAATAAGATGCAAGTGCTCCAGGGGGTGTGTTATTGCCCGTGCAGCAATAGCCTCTTAGGACCGCCCCCCCCCCCCCAGCACTTGCAGCTCATTATCATAAAGTAAGAATCAGACAGTATATTTCCTATAAATACAGTTGCAAAATAACATGTGAATTAATTACTAATAAAACGTGGATAGTGTTTTAACCATGTTCCAATTATGGACAAACACAATCTAACAAAAAAAAAAAACTGTGCAATCCGCGTACCCTTAGTAAATGAGCCCCATTGAGTTTGATGGACTGTTTTGGCAAGCTCTGTGTAGCGCTGCATAATCTGTGTATAAATAGATACATTATTAATTATTATTATTAATCCCATAGTCTGAGAAGGCCACTAATTGGCTGAAGAAGGTCCTGTGCATTCAGCCAAGACAGAAAACACTCAAACTGGGCCAGGGTGAGTACACTTTCTGTACCTTGGCTTCCATGGGGTTTTCTATTGAGATGCTGAGCCACCCAAGGCATGAGGGAGATGAGGAGAGGACTAAAAATGGAGATAAAATGGGTTTCACTCACTCTCTCTCTCTACTCCATTCAATTAGACATGCACGGTACAACAGTTTAGTTAGATCTTGTTTGTCTGTAATTCTGGATAACAATCACACCATATTTTATTATAATCAATGCAGAAATTCTAAAGGTCATTCCAAAGAGTTCACTTTCTTCTTGCAACAAGCGTATACAACTACGAATAAATCATTTTCAAATCTTTTTTAGATCTCCCCATATATGGCCATTGTCGAATCCCACATACTTCTTATCTTATATATCTGCCAGCAGTAGAATATTTTCTCTAACATGTAATATTTAGTCATATGTAAAAGTTAAACAAACGCAAACTAATATCCTGTACGGCTATTTCAGTCCAATTATCTAAATGGATACCGTCATATATTCCAGGCACGCTATTCATTCAATTAAACAAACACAAGATTTTATTCATTGTTGTTACACTCCACCCATGCATGTCAATTCCTGAAGTGCACAGTATGGATACCATAATCTGGCTGCGGATGAGAAATGAAGTTTGGGTGGTGAAAAGCACTACATTGGACCATGGCCAATACATGAACTGCTGAGTTTGGAAAAGTTAAAAGCTGCATTTTTCATTGTCACTTTGGAACGCACTATACTCACAATCCCCTTATGTCGAATGTTAATGGGTTTTTTAGGCTGCAGATTTCTGCCACTTATAATGAAAAGGGTAAATTATTTGGCAAATCTGTAGCATTTCCGCAAAACAAAACAAAAAAATTACTATGTGTGCAATTCTTTTTGTTGTGAATTTCCAGAAAAGATTTTGCAAATCCTAAAGAGGATGTTGGACATTAGACATATATGGCTTGCAGAAACAGCTCCACACATCCCCTGGGGTTATGTCTTGTATTGCAGCTAAGCCCCGTCACTTCAGTTTAGCTGCAATATCTGGTACAACTTGTCGATACATATGGCACTTTTTTTTACTAAGACGCCGCAGCCTCTTAGTAAATTCAGCATGCCGGTGGAGGGAAAATTAAGAAGAAGTAAAAGAAATACCCCCATTGTGGTATAGCCACTTATTTCATTCCCTGTCACCACTCATGTCTTGAGGGAAGCAACCACATCACTCTGGGGTGAAAGAGTCCTAATAACAAACAATAGTATTATCCTAATGAACGCAATCGTGTGAACGGCCAAAGCAACAGGGAAAAAGATGAGTAGGTGAGAGGGAGAAAAAGAAAAAAGAGGAGGAGGGGGGAATACAGACAACCTCCTCCTTATCAAGGTAAGTATATGTTGATAAAAATAGAAAAACTGTTGGAGTTTCATTGTTACCGCAAGTGAAATGCTCCTTCGTAATCGACAATCTTTCACTGTCATGTATGCACCTAATGAAGGGGTTAGTTCATCCCTAAATATAAACCATAAAGCATATGAATTACAAGAAACAATAGCATTTCACTCTTGGTAACTGCGTGGCTCCAACATGTCTCCTATTTTTTAGCAACATCACTGTGTGAACACTGGTTTATGCTTGCTGGCTGCCTTGATTGATTCTGCACCACAACTGGGAGTCTCCTGTAGCTATGCTCTGGTCTTTAGGGGTTAACCCATAGTGATTGATAGAGTTTCTCTCCAATCATCTTCCAGACTTGAACTGTGATTCTGTTATAAACTCCTCCTGGTCAATACTCTGTACTTGCTGTGGACTTTGTTTGTAGAGAGCTCCTGGTTTCTAGGTGTTGTTTTCTATCATTTCTGTATTCTGACCTTCTGCCCTCTTTTAGACTGGTTTTCTGCCTTGTGATTTTGTACAGTGTTTGCCCTCTTTGTTGTGACTTGGCTTTGATGATTATTCTGTGTGTCAGGAACAGGGGTAGTGGACAAACTGTACCACCCCGAACGATGACATAAGCCAACACCTGGGAGCGGGTTGGACTTCCTGTGATGGGATACCAGCAGGTAACTTCACAGGCACGACTTTGCTCATGGAGGCGGCCAAGGCGAGGTACAGAGTCGTGAGGCAGAATTGTGGTTGCAACGGGAAATCACTCGAAATGTACTAGGTATGGAACAGCCCCAGCCAGTGCCAATTATCTGCGCACTGGCCCTTTACATCTTATAGAGCCGGCATGCGTGTGTGCACTAGGAGGCAGGGATGTGCGCCAGAGCCTGGGGACCGCCGCTGGAGCGAGGGAAGGTAAGTGAGGCTGCAGACTGGCTCTGGGAGCAGAGCGAGGCACCTGCTACCTACCACAGTGACACTGTATTTGTTTAGTCGTGTCTTTGTCACTATGTTTTGCAGTTTGGTGCAGGGAGGGAACATCTCCTAGTTGACCCTCACTGCTAGGATTTTTGAGGCAATCAAGTAGGGATAGCTTAAAAAAGCACACTGTCTTTTTCTATTGTTCTTGTCTGTCCCCAGATCCGGCATTACATTTATAAATAAAAAAATACACACAGAAAATCAATCTTATACATAACATGCCAACCACCAATTTTATATATAGGCTAAAACTATGTTTTTATGTTATTCTCTATAGCAAACACACATTGTTACAAAAAAAGGAAGAAAAACACATGATATTTTAAAATATGATAGAAGGCCTATTCTCCAAATTAATTTTTGTACCGTCATTAAATGATTGGGGTTATTTAAGATTAGGCAGCTTCTTGGCACAGTGCTACCTCTGTCTTTGGAGCTGTCTGTCAGATTTATTAAGTTGGCTTTGGCCCTTTAGTAAATATTCTTATGCTCTTCTTGCTGTTTAAGTCACAAAAAAGTAAAACAATGTATAAAAAGTCCCAGCATTTTTCGGAGTGTTTTCGGAGTCACGAAGTCATGTGCACTAGCAATAGTTTTAAGCTTACTCCAGAATAGTGAGGTGGAGGAAATAGCTCTGTTATTCTTTTTCGCAGTGAAAAGTTGTGAAAAACCCTCAATGCAAGCTTTTGCTGGACATTTTTAAGACTTTTTTTAAGCCAAGTCTAGCAAAACCAATGATTTATAACCTTGGTGTTGAATTTGAACGTCCTTAAAATAGTGGCTTTAAAACCTGGTGTTTCAGCTCCCACAGTTTCATTGTGCACCATGCAGAAATAGTGGCCACCTTAATTACACTGACTGTTTTTGCTCCGGCCCTTTAACAGACACTTCACAAAAGAAAATTTTGTGTCAAGTTCTTCATTATGTGTCCTTCCCTTGACAGACTACTATTGCCAATCTTTATTTGTAGTGTTACCATGAACAAGAAACCTGGATTGCAGCAAACTAGAACTTTAGTCTACTTAGCAATGAATCCAGGTTCTATTTGGGATCCATTGACAGTTTGGGTGATGAGAGCTTTAATTGTACCTTTGCTGTGAAGCGGCACTCTACCTTAACTACTGTTGTGACAATTTAGGGAGGAATCACATACAACAGTTGGTAGTAGAATGAGTAGCACTAAAAGTCCACCAATATGAACAAGGCATCCTGCAGCCATATATGTTACATTTGCAGCAGGATAAGCTCTAGTATTATATGGGTTTTGCTGTCACACTTACTTCAGTAGCATACAACTGTACAAGCCCCTATGCCCATTTATATTTGATTTTGTATCCCTGCGAAAAATTCCAGCAGGGTAGTAAAAACTCTTTCCAAAGTTTTCCCCAATACTCTTAACCTTTGTCTTCAATAATGTACTCACTGACATATATCCCCTTTCACACAAACAATGGTGGTTATTTATTATACTCCGGCTCTATTGTGCTGGCGCATGATAATGTTGCAGCCCCTCCTGCGCAGCCAGATACATCAATCGGCTCCAGCAAGCTGCAGCATTTATTTCTATGTCAGGTCCTACCTTTAAAAGTTCATCTGCTGCAGTTTGTGCGCAGGCGTGGAGCAGGAAGGCCCCTGGTGACCCACTCTGTCACCAGCCTTGCCCCATCCTTTACGCCAATCCACACCCACTTGGCGTGCAGCTGGCGTAAAGGGGGGAATAAGAGCTGGCTCTAGCAATTATTTCAGGGCTTCTATGGCAGTCAGGGGCAAAACTTGAGGGGTTGCAGAGGGTGCGGTCGCAAAGGGCCCTAAGAGATTTAGGGGGCCCATAAGGTCTCGCTTTCGCACAGACTTTGCCCTGGGGCCCATCATCTTCAAGTTACGCCACTGATGCCAGTTTTCTGATAAATATCCCCCAGTGAGAGTATCTGACAACAAATGTAGACTGCTAAAGCTCTGGTGAAAAGTAGTGAGAGGTTTATTACAAATACCCACAATCCAATGCCAATATTTTTTGTATATAAAAGCTCAGTAATAACCTCATGCCAAAGCCAAATCCAAAGCCCAACCCTGGATTTCCCTATCTGGCTTCTTCAGGGGCAGATGATTTCAAGGGATATAATGCCGTACACAATGGGGGTCATTTACTAAGGGCCCGATTCACGTTTTCCCGACGTGTTACCCGAATATTTCCGATTTGCGACGATTTCCCTTGAATTGCCCCGGGATTTTAGCGCACGCGATCGGATTGTGATGCATCGGCGCTGGCATGCACGCGACGGAAATCGGGGGCGTGGCCAAACGAAAACCCGACGGATTCGGAAAAAACGCGTTATTTTTTTTTAAAAAAGTGTCGCGGAGCTTGCACTTACCTTCACTTAGCCCGCCTCAGTGTACTCCAATGCGTTCCGGGAAACTTCAGTGCAGCAGCGCCACCTGGTGGACGTCGGAGGAACTGCCTTAATGAATCCCAGCCAGACCCAAATCCACCGCAGAGAACGCGCCGCTGGATCGCGAATGGACCGGGTAAGTAAATCTGCCCCAATGTGTCACCAGGGAACATAATAAACACATATGTTGTATAACTAGCTCTACGGTATGAAGCTAAACTCCATAACCTAATAGCTGACAAATGTATCCTTTGTATTAATAAGACCAGTTATGTTTCTTGTTACAGTGAACCTAAACATTTGTCTTTGTACATTGATGTGTCAGCGGCGGGTGAGACTAATGGGTGATTGTATATAGGATGAGCACTATCGTAAGAATGTGATTGCCATGTCAGCAGTCACAGTCTGACAGACACTATGATATATATAGATTGTCCTGAATTATTCTTAGTAATCCCTACATAAACAGTTTACAATGTCTGCAACCAACCATAACCAAAATGCAAAAATCACCAGTTCCATGGGAACATTTGTGCCAGCAGATTTTCAATAAATGGTTACAGAGTGAATATAAAAACTACAAATGTATAAGAATACATTAGCAATAGAGCAAATGATAACATGTATATCTTAACTTATTAATAAATTGCATAAAGTGTTGGAAAAAGATAATATACAAAAAGGCAGCTATATCTGTAAAGTGATCATGTCATCACTTTATGATCAGTAAGTTTCCAACCTATGGGATCTGAGTGATCCTAAAATGAAGGGACCAGAAGTGCAAATCATTATTGTGACCCTTCAGTATCAACAACCTTGTCATGTGCTTCACTTTTTGGCATAAATTGCAATAGCTTTTCAACATAGCTACACTGTCAGGCAAAAAAGTGAGTACAATCAATACTTCCCCAAATTCTCATAATTTCGTTCAGTCCCACAGGTGTATAAATTTCATCACCCAGCCATGTAGTCTAACTTTAGGGCGTGTACCCACTAAACTGAAAAAAAAACAGATAAGGGCCATTAGATTTTCATGAGAATAGGATTAGTCGAGGGCATCTAGTCTTACAAAGTCTTGTAAGCTATTGAAGCAGTGAGCCACATACTGGGGCAGATTTACTTACCCGGTCCTGTCGCGATCCCGTGGTGCGTTGTCCGATGAGGATTCGGGTCCGGCCCGTTTCACGTAGCTCGTGCGCCCGAGTTCCTGCATCCGTCGCTTTTACCCCGAGGTCTGCCGGAGTTCATCTGCTTCTTCCTGGTGCATGTGAGTGCTTGATCATGCGACACAATTACCTTTTCAAATTCCGCAATTTGTCCGAATCCGTCGGGTTGTCCGACGGCCAAGCCCCCCACTTTCTGTTGCATGCAAGCCAGCGCCGATGCACCACAATCCGATCCCGTGTGCCAAAAACCTGGGGCAATTTGGTGCAAAACGTAAATAATCGCGAAACCTGATGAAAGTGCGGCTTTCTGACTCTTAGTAAATATGCCCCACTGACGTTGAGCATGGGCACAGGCTGATTGGACTTAATCACTGTGATTGACGCTTCACCCTGTTATATGGATTATGCATTGGGGTTATGCACTTCATACTATTTGTATATGATTGTACATAATCTCTTGACATTGATTATCAATTTGGTTTTGCACCAGACATTATCAGGACCATGCCAAGGTATTTTAAAAATGCTGAAATGTTCAGTAGTTTAATAATTTATGGTTTATTTCTGTAATATTATTGTTTTTACCTTATAGTTGCCACCTCAACTACAGTGAAAACCTCTAGGATTTTATCGGACATAGATTGTGAGCCAAGCCCTCTCTTCCAACATCAGCATCTGACCTCACACGTGTTCTTCTGGAAAAACGCGAAAAACATTCCTAGTCAGACTCCGGTAGAAAGCCTTTCTAGAAGAGTGGGGGCTGTTTCTAATATTGAATATGATGTCATATAAGGTGTAATGTGTAGGTGTTACGATATTTTGTCCATATAATGATTTTTTTGCAAATCTGGACATATCATGGAAACTGTAACAGTTATAAGAGCTACTTGCTTTTCTTATACCTAAGAAAAGAATACATGATAACTATTTGACAGAAGAAAACTTCTCATTATATTTCTCTAAGGGTAAATATTCAGAAGAGATTAGTGTAAAGAAGACCTTTCAGCTCCCTTGACATTTCTGTTTTAGAAAATCATTGCATTTCTCCTAAACTAATAAATCCAAAGTTTTTACTGAATTCTTATGTTTCTCTGTTATTCCTGCTAAAAATATATGAAAAAAAAATAAACTTGGATCGATGAAGAGTTACACTAAGAAATATACACCAGAAGTCTAGCCTAATATGTGTCTAATTTGTGTTAATTGTCCTTTGAAACACACAGGAGCATTGTCAAACGATCATGCACTCTGCCACGATTCAAGAAGATCGTGCGTCCGATATCCTGCATGTGTCGCTTCCCCGCTCAGGTCCTACAGAGTTCACCATCTTTTTTGTGGTTCATGTAAGTGCATTGTCTTGCAACACAATTTGAATGTTAAATCCCGCACTCAATCCGAATCAGTCAGATCGTCCGATGGCACGCCTCCGATTTCTGCCACAATCCGATCGTGTGCAACAAAATCCCTTGCTAAATACCTGTCACATCTGCACAAAACCCAAAAACGTTGGAAAATCCAACCAAAGTGCGGCCTCAGACCCTTAGTAAATAAGCGCCACACTATCTAATAAGCTTCCAACACATTTGTGGTTCAAAGAACCGCATGTGTGGTGTTTTTTATTAGATAGTGTGACAACAACTAAGAAAAATGGAGAAGATTGGTGTGAGCGTGGCCTTGAAAAGAGTGGATGGTCCAAATTACAAACCATTGTGGCCAAAAATGATGACTGAATATGGGTATATCATAACCCTGCCATGATAGCCCCGCTGTGCATCCATCACAGCCCTGGCCTCTTGATGCATCTTGCAGGGTCCTGCTCAGCATGTATCTCTGCCTGCTGTAGAAATAAACATAGCTGGTCATGCCCCCCCCCCCCCGATCTGCCAGAACCCCCCCCCCATCACACCCCTCTAAAGCCCCTGGCATGGGGAAGGGGGAAAATAATCGCAAGTCCTAGCAGTAAGCTAACATCAGCGACTATTTACCCCCAATAGTGTCTGTCAAGGTAAAATTGGTATTTCAGGTGTCAGCAAATAGCAGCGTTTATATGACTACACTACCCAGGCTACCCAAGATCTGTACTGTATGATATGAATTCCAACTGATTAAAGGGACAAATGCGATAATATAAGCCAGGACTGAAAGTAAAAGCCAGCTACATCAGCAGGAATATTGCTCCAAGTACTAAAATAACAAGAGAAAAGTAAAAAGCCAAGGTCACACCACTGTGTTAGGGTAGGTGGTCCTCATCTGCTGCCACTTTCAAAATGTGCCTATGTCTAAGTCTCATCTACATTTGCATCCTCATGATCTTCTTCCATCCATCCATAAAGCCAATGACATTGAAAAAAGGGAAACATAGCAAAAAAAGCAATAAGGAAACCGAGGTAGTCATTCCATAATCTTTTAAGGCTTCTACTAAAAACAAGCCTCAGAGGATTTTGAGGGGTCATCGTCCTTTTGGAAGGTCTATATACACCAAATACACCCATGTTGTAGGTTGATGTTTTCCCCTAGGATTTCTACAACCTCTCCACAAGTTGGAGTTTTCATTGCCACATAAAGGAAATCAGTACCAGAACCATTGCCATTAGAGATGAGCGAGCACTAAAATGCTCGAGTGCTCGTTATTCGAGACGAACTTTTCCAGATGCTCGAGTGCTCGTCTCGAATAACGAGCCCCATTGAAGTCAATGGGAGACTCGAGCATTTTTCAAAGGGACCATGGTTCGGGAATAAAATGTGTTAATTAATTGAAAAAGAATGTCTTCTGATAAGTTAGCAGATGTATGCAAACATCTGCAATCTATTCTTCACTGTTCCGCGCGTATATTATCTCCCGACAAGTTAGCAGATGTGAAGAACAGTGAAGAATAGGATCATTTAAGTGAAAAACACAGTGAAGAATAGATTGCAGATGTTCGGCACATCTGCTTACTTGTCGGGAGATACGCTGTCTCCGTGCCCCGCTGTCTCCGTGCCCCGCTGTCTCCGTGCCCCGCTGTCTCCGTGCCCCGCTCTCTCCGTGCCCCGCTCTCTCCGTGCCCCGCTCTCTCCGTGCCCCGCTCTCTCCGTGCCCCGCTGTCTCCGTGCCCCGCTGTCTCCGTGCCCCGCTGTCTCCGTGCCCCGATGTCTCCGTGCCGCTCCCCGATGTCTCCGTGCAACGATGTCTCCGTGCGACTCCCCGCCGCTCCCCGATGTCTCCGTGCCCCGATGTCTCCGTGCCCCGATGTCTCCGTGCCGCTCCGTGCCGCTGCCTGATGTCTCCGTGCTGCCGCTGCCCCATGTCTTCGTGCTGCCGCTGCACCATGTCTCCGTGCTGCTCCCCGGTGTCTCTGTGCTGCTCCCCGGTGTCTCTGTGCTGCTCCTCGTTGTCTCTGTCCTGCTCACCGTGTTCTGCAATGTGTTCTTCACACATATATATTGTTCTTCACATACTATTTTGTTCGCACCGTTCCGCGCGTATCTCCCGACAAGTAAGCAGATGTGCCGAACATCTGTAATCTATTCTTCACTGTGTTTTTCACTGTGTTTTTCACTTAAATGATCCTGTGTTCACAGTGTTCACTGTTTTTATTCTATTCTTCATTGTTCTTCACTGTGTTTTTTTAATTAAATGCTCGATCTCGAGCAGGGGAAATACTCGTCCGAGCAACGAGCCGTTTCGAGTACCTTAATACTCGAACGAGCATCAAGCTCGGACGAGTATACTCGCTCATCTCTAATTGCCATGCTTCACCGTAGTCAAAGAATTCTTTTAAATGTGAGCTTAAAGAGAACCTGTCACCAGGTTTTACCCCACTAAACTACCAGCACCCTCAAGTAGGGTATGATATGTCCTTTATGGAATTTCCTCTTTTATGTGAAACCTCAGTCGTTTAACTAAAAAAAAATTACCCGCAAAGTCAAACAAAAATGACTCTTCCTAAATAATTTTCACATGAAATGAGCCCCTACATAGTTGGAAATGGAAGCTGCAGTAAAGATCCAGTTCCCAACTATTTTTTGAACTACCTGTCTGCAGTTCTGCAGCTCAGAGAAAAAGTAGTTTAATGGGGTAAAACCTGGTGACCGGTTCCCTTTCATTCTTCCTCTCCTAGAACCAACTGCTGATCCATAGGCACAAAATGACAAATAACTTTATTTTTTTGTTTTGTCCATCACTCAAAAGAGCAGAATCCCAAATCTGTGGCTTATTTTTGAGCATACTGGAGACAACTTTCATTTGCTCCTATGCCGTTGTATTTTGTCTGGAATCCAGAGAAACTACTTGTTTGTGTTTGATTGATTTATGGCAATCTGCAAGAATAGGTAAAAGAATTGAAAAATGTGCATACCAAAAAAGTACAAAATAAAGATAAATTGTGCTTCATCCTAGAGGCAACCCTTCCCAAAGCGGTTGTTGTCCTTTTAACTCCAGGCTGCAGATTATTAGGATTCATCTTTAGTTCATGCTCCATGTCTCTTTTTGAAGGTTTTAGGACAGTATGGGGTTCAAATAACAGATCACTGCATTCGTCTTCATTATTACTTTGTGATAGATTTTCTTTATGTTTTCTTCATGCTAAATCTAATCTGTATCATTCTTCTATCCCAGCCTTGCATTCTCCTACTATACACATAAAGTGAAATATTGATCAGATGTCAGTGTACATATAAGACAACCATCTATCCAACAACTTTACACTTTGTATAAATATAGTTTAATCAATACTACTATAGAAAGTTCAGATGGGGCATGCATTCTAGAAATATATTGTAATAGGGACACAGGACTTAGGGATGACATAAAACTCCAGCCCCCCAGGCCTGTCTGCTTGCCTCAGCATATCCTAGGTCTGGGGTCCCCAAACTTTATACATAGGGGGCCGTTCACTGTCCCTCTCAGACCGCTGTAGGGCCAGACTAAAGTTTAAATATAAAAAAATAAGAATTTCCTTGAAAACACAGCGCTAGCGGTACATGTGACCATATCTATAATACACTGGGCCCCCCTCAATTAATTATTTAATATACTGCACCCCCTTGTGAACTATGTTATATATTGGTCCAATGAATTAATTAATTGGGTCAATTAATTATTAAATATACTGGGACCCCTCTCCATTAATTATTGAATATGCTGCCCTCACCCCCCCTTTAATTACTAGACTGCCCCTCATAATTATTTCCTATGCTGCCCCCACCATTAATTATTTCCTATACAGGCAGTCCCCGGGTTACATACAAGATAGGGTCTGTAGGTTTGTTCTTAAGTTGAATTTGTATGTAAGTCAGAACTGTATATTTTATCATTGTAATTCCAGCCAGAACTTTTTTGGCCTCTGTGACAATTGGGTTTTAAAAATGTTGGGTTGTCATAAGAATCAATATTAACACTAAAGCTTCATTACAGACACCAGTGATAACTGTTATAGCTGTTTATTGTAGGACTAAAGTACAATAAATTACCAATATCCAGAGGTCCGTTTGTAACTAGGGGTCGTCTGCCTCCCACCATTAATTTTTTCCTATGCTGCCCCCACCATTAATTATTTCCTATGCTGCCCCCACCATTAATTATTTCCTATACTGCCCCCCACCATTAATTATTTCATATTCTGCCCCACATAATTAATTATTTCCTATGCTGCCCCTCCACCATTATTTTCTATGCTGCCCTCAACCATTAATTATTTTCTATAATGCCTCCATAATTAATAATTTCATATATTAGGGCCCCTGGCCGCCACAATCTTTTTACTACTGTTTTAAAAAATTAAAAATCCTATACTCACCTCTGGCTCCCGCGTCTTCTTTCTTCTGGCTGCTGCAGGACAGAAAGGGGTGCGCGGCCCTATGATGACATCATCACGCGGCCACGCATCCAGGTTCAAAGAGCGATGTGTGCTGGGGGTTACCACCTGCAACAATACTGCTCGAGCGGCCATTTCCGGCTGCATCGAGCACTATATAGTGACGGGCAGGAGCTTTCTGTCCAGTCGGACGGAGGCCCCTGCCGACTGCCCGACTGCGCGAAGGCCGCAGCCTAATCATAGGTCACGGCCTAGTCATTGACACTTTCGGAGCCCCAGCCCGGGGGCCCCTAAACAATAAATCCGGATCTGGGGGCTCAGCGTTGGCGCTTCAAGCGCTCGATGCGACGGGGGGGCCAGATAGAAACGTTCCGCTGGCCGCATGTGGCCCTTGGGCCATAGTTTGAGGACCCCTGGCATAGAGAATAAAAGCTAACTCACCGGGCAGAACTGCAATATGTACCAACCTTTTCAGCATGTTTTAGAAGGGCCTACCTCTTCATTAACTTTAGGGAAACAGACCCCAGTAGCCTTCTAATTGGGTTGTCATTTGCTGGATCTCTGGTGTCCATTATTATGCTAGAGCCTGACCTCATTAGTGGATACTCTGGTTTTCTTTTTGGACAGTCTAGTCCCAGACATATCATTGATTCACTTTGAAAAAAATTCTAAATACTTAACTTGCTATAAACGGACTGAACTTTAACAGCATACATTATTATATACATAGACGTATGTGTCTTTTTCCTATACCCCAATTACATCAATTATTACAATATTTATCTACTTCTGCTATGTTGAATAGTACGACACATACTTCCTGCAAGTTATATGAGACGCATAAATCATTTAAAATCATTGCTTTTACGCCAAAGTTGACCGAAGGTAAATTGACATATTAAAGCCTTTGTAAACTGAGACCTAGAATTGACACATCCAGCAGAAAACCATGTGTAGCACCGACGTCCCCCTAAGGGTTACATTAAGCTTGAATATCAGTGCACATTGGATTAATATATGTGGAATGTTTTCAGAGTAATTTCTGTGTTATAATATGTAAATATTCTACTTTCCTAAACTGTGGGGTTGGATTACAGCCAAGTCCCTCATGAAAGTATGTGATCCCCCCCCCCTCCCAAATCAAAGGCATTCTTAATAAGTAATCAGTGTTCTAATCAGATCATTTGTCATCTTCCTGAATGTCGATGTCTGTCTCTTTAAAATAACAGTCTCCAATTGCCTTTCTTTTTCCACTTTGTGCTATTAATATAATCATGGGATGCAGTCTTTCTCCCACTGTAGATTATAAATGGCTTGTGGCCTGTCTTCATTCACACATTATAGGTATCAATTTTGAAGAAATTATATAGTTACAGAGGTGCTTTATATAACCTTAAGGAAATACGTGGGCGGATATTATAAGGAGAAGCAGAACATTCGTTATTCAATGACACAGACTACATCATGTGTACAGTCAGATAAACTTCACTATACACTATAGACTTCAACAATAAAACAAGTCAAGACAAGTCCTTCTCAAATGTCCTATAAGGGTTAAACTGGCCCACCGAAGTAGCAAAGAGTCCTTTGGTGGTCCCAGGCAGTGTGCGACCATCCCACTGGGCAAAAGGCAATCTTATATGAAGGTGACTGGGACTATTATTATGGGATTATTGCAAGTATTCTGGATTCTTAGATTTTATTAATGACATATTGGGGCAGATTTATCAAGCTGTCTAAAAGTAAAAATGTTCTTAGTTGTCCGTGGCAGCCAATTACAGCTCCCTTTTAAAATATTCATGAGCACTGGTAAAATGAAATCTGAGCTGTAATTGGTTGCCATGGGCAACTAAGAACATTCTTACTTTTAGACATCTTGATAAATCTGCCCCATTATGTCTGACTCATCGCAGGTCCTGTAATGATAGAGGGTGGGTGCTCAGCTTCATCATGTTTGGTGGAACCACGGTTCCCCTTTTCCTGTTTTCAGAGTCAATTTTGTGGCCCTTGAACATATGATGGTTACAGTCTCCTACTGAGGGAATGCAGCATAATAGTCCCCACCTCTCTTAGAGAGTATGTAGAGATGCAATCTGAACACGGCAAATCACATTGAAATATTTCATACTGTATATACGTAACACATCAATTTTTTTTGTCTCAAAGCAAATAATCATTCTGTACAATTGTCTTCAACAGTTCTAAGAATTGCAAATAGAGTCTGCAGCTCCTGTCTGCAGTGTATCTAATGTATCTATTATTTGTTCCAGTGTCTGGCTGAGCTCTGCTGCTAGAAATGAGCTCTTCTGCAAAGGGGCTCAGTGCTTTCTTCTCAGATAACGCCACCTTTGGGCTGGAGTGTTTTTGTGCCCGTTTTTGCGCCTAAATGAAGACGTTGCAAGTGATGAATATCATTAGGCGCAGCAAAACATCTGGATTGGTTAGCTGGTGATTTTTGCTGTGCGGCTAGTGTAGCGTTTAATCGCAAAAATGGCGCAAAAACGGTGCGCCTGAATGAAAAGGCGCAAAAACAACAGAAAAAACGAGTGATAAATGTGGCCCATTGTTTGTTTTATTTTCAAGTAGGATTGCAGTTGTGCCTGACATGATTTACATTGCCCAGTCATAATCACATTATCATTCTGACTGAAACTACATGAAAAAATTTTACTTCATAATAATCCTACCTGGCCTCACATCAATAGGCAATAACCTTTTGATGCGCTTTTGACACAGTTTATGTTTAGAACCTGCTCAATTTCCAGGTCTATGGTCACTAAATGGATAGTCACTGGTCAGTACACAGAAGTGATGTTACCACCCATTCAGGATCCTCTAAGGCAGGGCCGGCAATATTTTGTGGGCATTTCGCAGTCAAATGCGAATAGTGGGACCAGCAGTAGCGTAACCGAGTAAATGCATTGTATTATTACTATAATTATTATTTTCGGTTGTATTCAATTTGTCAGATTCCTCTTCTAACTTTTGTATAGTAACAATGTAAATGAAAGCAATTACATAAAATACCGTAATCATCTAAAAATGAAACAAGCATATTTGCAGAAATATCCTAAACTAAGTAGGCTGTACAGTAAAAACCTTTCTTCATGGTTACTACCGACTGCCATCTCTATGCTGTAATGTAGTTCACAGATCACTCCCCCCCCCCCCAAAAAAAAAAAGATTGTTTTGAAAAAATGAAAAACATCAAACGCAATTATTTACAAGAAAAACGGTTGATATTTTAGAAGGATCAAAGACAAATTAGATAAGAGGAGTTAAGTGTCTGCCAGTCTGTTGATAGAGATGGGAGATTTGAAGAGTCTGCACATGTCTTTAGCATGGTATATTACCGCAGAATACACAACTGGAGACAGCCCTGTATTGTGTGTCACAGGAGGCCACAGATCCCTTTAACAGTGAATGCCTAGTCAATCAGTTCACTAAACCTGCGCTATCCTCACATCCCCTACGACTGCTTACATATGATGGCTTATGATGTTGGGTGTGCCTCGGTTATGTCATCTGCTATGGAGTATTGCCTACCTTAGCCTTCTATTCTGAAAGCGTAATACAATGTGCCCAGATAATAAATCAGGACAGGATTATTATTATTATGAATACAAGATCCACATTATTAAATCACACGTGGAGCTAAGACAGATGAGAGGATAAACCTTAATGTGTAGCTTTCAAATATATTGCATAGATGAATAGGGCAGATGATAACAGTAAACTTTGTAATGTACTTTATTAAAGGCATCTATTTGTGTGTCCTTTATGCCTCCCCTGCTTTTCTTTTTTATTCAACCACTTACCGACGTGTGACATATTAGTACGTCACACATCGGCTGCTAGTGTATGGAGAGGGTTTACGGGCTGAGCCCTCTCCATACAAGGTGGGTGTATTCTGTATATTGCAGCAAACACCTGCTGGTAATACCTATGATCAGGCGCCGCCATCTTGGCTTTGATCGTCACTTCCTCTGATATCATCGGGCAGCAATGATCTGTTGTTTTTACAGCCTCGGGTCTTTGCAAGACCTGAGGCTGTATAGTCCCTCATGATCAGTGAAGTCCCTATATACTGCCATACGGTAGCATGGCAGTATACGGTAGGATGAATTAGACAACCTAGGGTTAAAGTAAGCTAGGGGGTCTGAAAAATAGATTAAAATAAAGTTAAATTTTTATTTTAAAACCTAAAAATTCAAATCACCTCCCATTGCCTAGAACTGAAATAAAAATAAAGAATAAACACTGTAATGCCAAAATGTCCAATCTATCAAAATATAACAACAGTTATTCCCAGCATTTAACCCCGTAACCGAAAATAGTGCTTTAAATGTCCAAAATGCTAATTTTTTTGGCATTTTGCAACATATAAAATTTTTTATAAAAAGTGACCAAAAGGCGTACAGTCTTTTTTATTTTAAAACCTAAAAATTCAAATCACCTCCCATTGCCTAGAACTGAAATAAAAATAAATAAAGAATAAACACTGTAATGCCAAAATGTCCAATCTATCAAAATATAACAACAGTTATTCCCAGCATTTAACCCCGTAACCGAAAATAGTGCTTTAAATGTCCAAAATGCTAATTTTTTTGGCATTTTGCAACATATAAAATTTTTTATAAAAAGTGACCAAAAGGCGTACAGTCTTTTTTATTTTAAAACCTAAAAATTCAAATCACCTCCCATTGCCTAGAACTGAAATAAAAATAAATAAAGAATAAACACTGTAATGCCAAAATGTCCAATCTATCAAAATATAACAACAGTTATTCCCAGCATTTAACCCCGTAACCGAAAATAGTGCTTTAAATGTCCAAAATGCTAATTTTTTTGGCATTTTGCAACATATAAAATTTTTTATAAAAAGTGACCAAAAGGCGTACAGTCTTAAAAATGGTAGTAATGAAAATGTCAGCTCATCATGCAAAATATTACATTCCACACAGCTCTGTACACCAAAGTATGAAAAAGTTATTAGTGCCACAACATGGTAAAATGAAGAATTTTTTTTGTACAGAATGTTTTCATTTTTCTAAAAGAATTCAAACACAATAAAACCTATATAAATCCCTGTGATCGGACTGACCCAGAGAATAAAGTAGATATACCATTTGGGGCACACAGTGAAAGCCTGATAACAATCCTGATTTATTCCGATTTGAAATGGTAAATGAAAGGTGGGGCTCCGCTTTGAAGACCCCCCCCCCTTTAGATCCAATGCTATCCTAAAATGACATATATTTATGAAATTTGAGGTCATCCAGGCCCATAGTCACCAACCTGCTATACAGGACAATGCTAAGATCACAATAATGTGCTATATTCCTCAAGATTTAGTTTTAAATGCATCTTTGAACTCTGTATGCAAGTAACTAGTATGGCATGAGAATAGGGGTGCAGAAGAGTCATGCTAGGATATCCTCTCCTGGTTTAATTAATGTCCCATTGGACAAGTACAACATCACAGGTCTGAGTAACACCTGATGAAGGAGGTCCTCAAGCCAGGAGGGGTCAGACCAGCGTAACTTCTCCCCCTCTGTTACTCCCTAGGTCGTGTAAATACAGTTCTTTTTCTACACAATACAGAATATAGAATGACATTATTGTGACCCTGTCACTGTACTGGATAAGCTTGGTGGCAGTCAGTAGGCGTAAATCCTTATAACAGGTTCCTTTTAACTTGACAAGTTGCTTTTCTCTGATTAATTTGGAATGAAGAGTGTTTGTGTCCATGGCATGTCTTCAGTGATGATGAATATTTGCATAATCTTAAAGGAAATCTTTTGGGACCACCCATTTATTTATTTTTTTCACATTTATTAAATATACTAAGTGGCAAATTATCTGCTTTTAGGCACTGCCTCGGGCTTCCAGAGCATCATAATGTAAGGGATCGGAGTAGTATTGAGTGATCCCCACAAGTGGTAAGTCTAGAGAATTTAGAGCATAACGTGTGTTATAGAATATTGGAATAACCCTAGTCTACCTCTTAAGGGCTTAAGGGCAGAAGTAGGAGTAGGGGGTTATCTATGGGATTAAAGGGGTTTTCCCACAAAAGAAAATTCTCAAATTTCAAGCCCTAGCGATGTTTACACAAAAAAGATCATTTTAATTGCTTACTTTACAATTTTACTTAGTTTTATTGCTGTTTTACCTCCTATCACTCCCCAGGCGGCTCAGCGCAATATTCCAGAGTGTGGGTGAGGCCTCTCTAAGCAGACACATTGGGGCTTATTTACTTAGGGTCCCACAGCCGCATTTTCTCCGGGTTTCACAACTTTTCGGGGATCGCGTCGGGGATTGTGTCGCCCACGATCAGATTCTGGACTAAGTGCAGGATTTAACATTTAAATTTGTGTCACATTAGATAAGGAGGCGTAACGGCATGACGTAGATACGTCGCGCTGCATAGCCGCCCCGCCAACCTTACCTGCTCTCCCCTGCTGACCGGGTTGCTGCATGCCGGACGCCGACGATGGAGGATTGTGATCCTTGACTCCGCGGCTTCCACAGCTTCCATGCCGGGACGGGCGGACGCGCTTGCAGAGGCTTTCCGGTGTACAGAGGTTCCCAGTTCCCGGCGCTGTTGTCTCTCCTCCGTTGCTGGTCGGCTGTCCGGGGATCTGCCTTGCTGCAGCTGTGTGGGGTCATCGATTATCATCAGAAGGGCTCCCTGCTCCCTGCTCCGTGCGCATGAAAGTGGATAGCTGGAGGTTCATCAAGAAGGCAGGATCTGGCTGGATCGTGGTCTCGGAAGAGGCGCTGACCTGGTTCGAGGTGACCCCAGGGTGTCGCTGCTGAGGTGGTGCGGCCTGGGCGTGCTCCGTGGTGTCGGCGTGGTCAGGAGTCGGATCCTTTAGCCTTTTCGTGCCTGGTTTGCTTCTTTCCCCGCTATGTGACTGCTGATTGCTGGAGTCTTTTGGAGCCTTTCTACAGGATGGGTGAGATGTATCGCCTTATGTTTATCCCCTCTGCCTTGCCTCATGTGCTACTAACATGTGCTACTAACTGGTACTAACTGAGTCTGCCTGCTTTGCTAATTTAATATTAGCCTTAAAAACCTTTTTTCCTTCTAATCTAACTTTATCTACGAGGAACTGCCTCTCCGTCATCATTCATTTGTTACTAACCAGCTCGCAACATATGGACTTCAGTCTCATACTATCTCTCCCCTAATCATTCTTTTAGGTTGTGTGGATATTAGTAGAGACTGTACAGAAATTATCTTTATAGGTCTCTTTTGTATCATTTCAAATTGTCATTTCGCGGTGTTTTACTTTATGAGTTGTGTAGGTGTTATATTTTTACTTTCATCAGCCTGGTCTCAAATATTGTTAATTTGTAACATTTGCTGTGCTTCTACTACAAGGGGTTGTCAGTTTTGGTTTTTGGTTATAGACCTTTTAGGATGCCACCTAAAAATACATCAAGAAAATCCCTAGGTACAACATCTCCTAGGGAGAAAGAGAAAGGGGGGTCCAAAGGGGATAACTCTACGAAACTAGACAAATTATGGAAGTCCCCCTCAGTGAAAACTCGTACCGGTTTGACAACACAGAAAAATCCTGAATATGAGGGTCACGACCCCAAAAATAGATTACAGGGGTCGAGATTTGCAGTGCTAGAGGGTGAAGAACAGGAGGGGGAAGAGGCAGTAGTTGGGGGAGAAAAAGCTATTCTTAGAGAGATCCTTGACTCTATAAAAACCTGCAACTCTGCCATATTGGACCTCACAGATCAAGTGGGCGCTTTGAGAGGGGATGTCTCTCTCTTGAGAGAGGATTTGAATAGACCCTAGAGATAAGCAGAAAATTGTTGAGGATAAAATTGACAATATTGAGAAAGAGATAAGCACTCTAAAAAAAGTTACGTCCTCATTGGAAAATGAAAATAAGGCCCTTAAAGGGAAACTGGCCGATATGGAGGATCGCTCAAGGAGAGCTAATTTGAGGGTTATAGGGATACCAGAAAAGGCTGAAGGAGAAGACCCCGTTACCTTCATTAAAGAGTGGCTTTTGGAGAGAATAGGGAAGGAGTACCTCTCCCCTAATTTTGATATAGAACGTGCTCATAGAATCTCAGCAGTATCTTATGTTCCTGGTAATAACCCCCGGACCTTTCTTTGTAAAACATTACTCTCTAGAGATCGTGATATGATACTACGAAGAGCACGCGACCTAAAAGATCTATCAATTCAAGGCGCAAAAGTATCGCTCTATCCGGACTTCTCTAGGGATACCCTTCAAAAAAGGAAAAGTTTTCTAGAGGTGAAAAAAAGGTTGAGAGATAAGGGTATTATTTATTCACTGATGTTCCCGGCAAAATTAAAAATTATTTTTCAAGGTCAGTCCCAGTTTTTCAGCATGCCAGACAAAGTCTCTGATTGGTTAGATCTTAAGGGACTATGAACCGTAAGACATAGATGGGCAACGTGTATTTTCTCTAGGTCAGTTTTGGGGGAGCAGGGGTTGGACGGGGGTGGGTAAGTGGCCTAAGTAGGAAGAGTTCTACTATGGTAGGACAGGCGATTGGGTTTGGGGGGGAGGGATGCTTCGTTGCTGGAGATGTTGATTGGTTGCTCGCTTTTCCTTTTACTTTATCCAATGGGCACTAGGTTCATATCTTGGAATATAAGAGGGCTAAAAGACCGTCTGAAGCGTTGTATTATTTATGATTATATTACCAAGCAACTTCCTGCAATTGTGATTTTGTTGGAGACACATCTTGACAAAGACTCCCTAGCTCTAGTAGATCGGAGGTGGGCCAGCCAGGTCTATAACTCAGTCTTCTCATCATTCTCTAGAGGGGTATCCATTCTGGTCCATAGGTCAATCAGCTTTCAAGTCTTAGATGCCCTGTGTGATATAGAGGGGAGATTTGTCTTTTTGTTTGGTATGTTAGAAGGCATTAAATGCGTTGTAGCAGGGGTATATATTCCACCTCCTTTTAGATATGACGCTTTGACAAGTTTGATGCGGTTCCTGGAGAGGGTTGGTGACTGTCCCGTATTGGCTCTAGGAGACTTCAACTCTGTCATGTCAGAGAAGAAGGATCGACTAGGGAAAAGGAAGCTGGTAGGTACAATCGCGATGGACACCCCCTTCTCCAGGTTTTGTCAGGAAGTAGGTTTGAGGGATGTGTGGAGGTCCCTAAACGGGGATTTTCCAGTATTTTCATGTTATAATCGCTCTCATAATTCCTTCTCTAGGATTGACTTGGCTCTGGCCAATGACTATGCCATTGGTTGGGTGCGTAAAATCAGATACGATAATCGGTCCATTTCTGACCATTCCCCACTGGTTCACTTGAGCTGTCTGCCTCAACTAAACCTGCTCTTAGGTTTTGGAAACTTAATGCGCATTGGCTGTCCCTATTAACAGATGAGGACAAAATTAAGAGAGAAATATGCAGTTTTATATCCGCTAACAGGACCTCTGATAATGTGGGATTGATCTGGGATGCGCTGAAATCCTTCCTTAGAGGGATAATAAATTCAGAAATCATATTTCTCCGTAAACAATGGGCTAGACAAGAGAGGAGCTTAAAAGAGGAAGTTAAAAAAAGAGAAAGGGAATATCAGGTAAACAGTTCGCAAGATTCATATGATAGATTTAATAAAGCACAAGAGGAGTATGATAGATGCATTGCTAATAAGGCTTTGCAGAAGTTATTCTTCCTCAATCAGAAGACACATTGCGAGAGTGGTTCCCCCTCAAAAGGGCTATTGCATAAAGTTAAAAAACAACAGGAATCAAATAGAATAGCCATGATTAAAAATGCTTCTGGGGAAGCAACCGGTAATGCTCAGGAGATCAGCGGTATTTTTTTACAGTTTTTCCAAAATATTTATTCCTCAGATTTGGAGGCGTCAGTGGAGGATATAGGTCACTATCTAGATAATATCCAGTTCCCTAGGTTATTGACAGATAGAGCGGATAGGTTATCCCGTCCAATATCCATTTTGGAACTCGAGGAGTCTCTCTCATCCTCTAGACGTAACTCCTCACCAGGGTTGGACGGGCTGTCTCTAGAAATTTACAACAGATTCGGTGCTATTCTCCTTCCCCTTATGGTGGAGATATGGGATTCGGCACAGAGAGTGGGGAGACTACCCGAGTCCTGGTACAAGGCATGTATAGTCTTGTTACCAAAAAAAAATAAGGACCCTCTGGAGGCAGAATCCTATCGTCCGATCTCTATTCTCAATACCGATGCTAAATTGGTGGCCAAACTGCTCTCGAATAGATTAAAAGAATGTGCGTCAACACTTATACATGAAGACCAATGCGGCTTTGTGGCCGGTCGCCAGGGTAAAACTAATATAAGACGGTTGTTTGCGGGCCTTCAGCTGGGACGGGGGGAGTCACGCTCCATCCTGTCATTGGACGCCTCTAAAGCCTTTGATAGGGTGGAGTGGGACTTCCTCTGGGAAGTCTTGCTTAGATTTGGGCTGGGTGGCAGATTCGTGGATTGGGTGAGACTCTTCTATCAGGCCCCTAGGGTCTGCATCAGAATAAATGGTGACTACTCTCCTTTCTTTACTCTGTCTAGGGGTACTAGGCAGGGATGCCCCCTGTCTCCCCTATTATTTGCTTTTTTTATAGAACCATTGGCAATAAAACTTAGGGCCGATGGGGAGATTGGGGGCGGAGGACTAGCTGGACCAATGGATAAGATCATGTTGTACGCCGACGATGTCCTACTCTGCCTAAAAGACTCTAACACATCGGTTCCAAAAGCCCTGAAGGTGATTGGGGAGTTTGGAAGGTTTTCGGGCTTTCAGATCAATACCCACAAATCTATTTTGGTCCCACTTGATAGCGACTCTCAGCTTAACTTGACCCAGGTGGATCTAAAGATTTCATCTTCATGTGAATATTTGGGTTTAAAGATCACACCAAATGTGGATGATTATATATCTCTGAATCTGGCCCCACTATTAGCAAAATTGAAAAATAAGGTGAATACATGGAATACGCTACCTTTAAATCGAGCAGAGAGAGTTGTTCTTACTAAGACTATCTTGCTGCCCCAAATGTTATACGTATTATGCAACTCTCCCTGTTGGATTGGCAAGAAATGGTTTGGATTTATTCGAGCGATTATAAATAAATTACTTTGGGGGAGGAAAAGGGTTCGTATTAAACAGGAAACATTAATGATTAACAAGGAGAGGGGTGGTCTTTCGCTCCCCTCCTTGTACCACTATTTTTTGTCGGCACAGATTCAGTACATCCTTGAAAATAGATGCTCCATTGTATTTCAGGTGATCAGTGCGCGGGTGGGGCGTAGATTTGAGTCTATCCTCGCCCTACTGGAGTCTGGTCAACTGAAATGTCATGCTAGCAAAAAATTTCCACTGGCTGTGTTATTGGAGAATACTTGGAGAGACTTTAAGAGCCTTTATGGGATTAAGGGGGGACTCAAATTCACCCCGCTATGGGGCAATCTTAACTTCTTAGAATTATATAAAATGGAAGATGTCGGATTTTGGAGAAAAGAAGGGATTCACTCCTTGGAGCATCTGGGGAAACAGGGGGGGCTACCCTCCTTTCAGTTTTGGTGTACGAAGGGGATTTTGGAGGAGAAAGATTATTTTAGGTATTGTCAATTAGCACATGCATTTAGGAAAGAATTAGATCACGATAAGTTCACGATACACGAAGGTGGTAATTGCTCGGAAATTTTAGGGTTAGAGAAGTCATTTCTGAAAATGTCTGAGATCTATCGTTTGATGAGATCTGACATTGATCAGAACTTCAGTCATATAAGTCAAGTAAAATGGATAAATCAGGTTGGTTTTATCACAGTAGCACAATGGCGAGATATTTATAAAAATGTGGTTAGATCCACTATTAACTTAAATCACAGATGCACTCAACTTAATATTTTATATAGAATTTATTTTTCACCACTTTTGATGTTCAAAATTGGGTTAAGTGAAAACTCCAACTGTAAGAGGTGCCAAAGTGGCCATGCCGACATCTTACACGTTTTATGGGACTGCCCTAAGATTAGTTTATACTGGGAGGAGGCTGAAGCTTTTTTTCCTTGCTAGACTAATATTAGTCAGGCATTGGAAAGACGGTAAAGCTCCAGTGGAGTAATCTTGTGGTACGCACCAAAGCGTATGAATGCGCGTATGAGAAACGCTATGGGAATGGTAGAAGACTGAGTTTGTTATGGGACCAGTGGAGAAATTGAAGAACGGACTGTTTCTTTCGTCCCGGGGTGCCCACTGGATGGGTAGTTAGGGATAAGGTAGTTTTTTTTAATTTTTTTTTTTGCTTCCTTTCACTTCTCCAGCACGGGCAGAGGGTGGTGGGGAGGGATTGGGGGGCTCAGGGGGGGTGGGCATTTGTCTTTTTTATATGTTAGACATATAAACTTGGTCTTATATTATGCGTAGTCGACCCTCCCCCTATAAATGTTGTATCTGTATTATTGCATTATCAAAAAAAAAGTGTAAACAAATGCTGGCATTCTTGAAGATTGTACATTTATTATATGATCCATGTGTATAGCTTTCGCCTGATGCCTAGAGAGGGTACCTGCGCGTTCCTCATCTTCTATTTTTGAATTAGCTTGTAATAACTGAGCTTATCCAATAAAATACTTTTAAAAACTAAAAAAAAAAAAAAAAAAATTTGTGTCACATTCACCAGGAAGAAGATGGTGAACTCCGGCGGACCTGATCGGGGAAGCGACACAAATAACATTGATGGTTATGTAATATAGAATTGTTTCCCCTAAATCCCTTCCTCATCCAATCCCTTCCCTTCCTTGGTTGAACTTGATGGACAAGTGTCTTTTTTCTACCGTATAAACTATGAAACAAGAAGGAAATCGGGCACACGATCTTCTTGAATCTCGGCAGATGTGCATTCCGGATCGGGGATCGCGCAGAACCGGGTAAGTAAATGTGCCCCATTATGATTCATCTAGTTCTTAGGGGTGACAGTGTGGCTAGATTATCAGGGTACAGGTGTATATACACTTTCATCTGGTGTCTAACATCGTACTAACACACTGACACATAAAAGGAGAGATGGGGCAGATGAGAGATGATGAGATGCATGAGATGCCTATTACACAGAGGCTGACAGACAGAGGCAGACAAACTTTTACATTGTCAGCTTTGCTACATATCTGTTCTCACAGATATGTGCCTGTCTCCCCCTTCCCCCGGATCACTTATCTGCTTGTAGTTTGCATCTTCTTTCCTCATGATGTTATGTTTGTGTCTGTGAGCTCTGTACTGTACTGCAGGGGTTGTGTGGCTATAGGCACAGAGCAGAGAGAAAGAAATCTCAACAGCACGGCTTCACTAGGGAATCCAAGATGGCGCCCACCCGACCCTAAAGTCAGAAGTTACAGGATCGTGGCTAGGGGCAACTAAAATTGTGTACACCAGGACTGATGGAGACAGGCTGGGCTTATATCTGTGAAATGCTGTATTTTTATTAATAACAGTGAATTATAGAATGTTTTATTTTGTCATCCTGCGTATATTTAATAAACTTGTCTTAAATCCCTTTAATAACATGATATTGAGGCATACAAAGAGGCTTTGAATGGGCTGTGCCTAGTGCAGTGTAATATTCTATGTTGTATCTTCATCCATTTTTTTCCAGATCTATTTGTCATCCGTTTTTTTTTACCTTCCGCAAAAAAGGGATATCATTAGGATATCACTCATGTGCTGTCTGTAACTTTGTTGATCCATTGACTTCTATAGCTGTCCATGGTCTGCATGTGAGAAAAATAATGTGCATGTAAACAGATCCATTGAAATCAATAGGTTAGTAATTTATTTCCCCCAAAAAAATTTAACTTGCATGAAGGCGTCAAAAAAACCCCGTCTGAATGAGCCCTTAGAAGTAAGTTGACAATGGTGACATTATAATACTATTCTGGTTAAGTTTCTTCCTATACATACATACTCGCCTTTTCTTTAATTTAAAATTTGAGAAATTAAGATAATAATTTAATGAAAACTATTTCCAACTGCTACATTAAGGTTTAACCTTTAGTTTTTCTCAGTAAATGCATTGTATGAGCTTAGTCTATTATGGTAAACTCAAAAGAAATGTCACGGAATTATATGAGCAACAGTGCCCTCTCCTGGAGAATACAAAATACTACTCTTCACTGTTCTGCACCTTCAAGATGCTTTGGCTTGTTTAATCATGAAACTTTACCTAGAGAGGTTACCTAATGATACTGGACATATGTGATATCACATTGATGCTGCTGCCCTTTCATGGTGGTACACAACAAATGTAACCCTGCGTGTAATCTCATACAGCAAATTACCTCCTACTTCTTGCCTATCTATTCCTAATCACTATAGAGACATATAATCAGAGTAGTTTGTTCTCATTTATCCACATCATCTTAAAGGGAACCTGTCACCAGAGACCTCAATCTTGCTAAAGACATGCTACAGCATCCCATTACAGCTGCAGTGAAAGTATGCCTTTCTGCTTTCTCTAATAATTAGCATTACAATATAATTGTGTGTTATAACTTACCTTGCATCTTTACAGAATCCTCTGTGTAGCCCCAAGGGTTGGCTTTAGTTTGCATGCATTTAAAAAAAAAAACATTTGACTTGTCTATGCTGCAGACTGCTCAGCTCTTGGCCCACCTTTGTGCTCCTTTAAAGCTCCTCCCTCCCTCACTGATGTCAGCTCACCAGCTCTGCTTAGGAGCTGGAGGGAGGAGCTTTACAGTAGCACAAAGGTGGGGGCTGAGATCTGAAGAGTCTGCAGCACAGACAAGTCACATATTGTTTTTTTAAATGTATCCAAACCAGAGCCCAACCCCTGGGACTTAGCAGAAAATTTTGTCAGGGTGCAAGGTAAGTTATAACAGACAACTATATTGTAATGCAAATTATTAGAAAATGCAGAAAGACATATTTGCAATGCAGCTGTATTTGGCTTCTGTAACCTGTCCTTAATGAAAATGAAGTCACTGATGACAGGTTCCCTTTAAGTATCCATAGGGGGGTATTGAGCTCAATTTAGAGAAATTACAGGGAAGAGATGCAGACATATATCTCAGACTGGACAATTAATTAGTTAAAATGAACAAGTGCTTATGAACCTAGTGGTATGGGTTCCAATAGTAAGATCTCAGTGATCTCTCCTTTTTCCTCTATGCTGTGGGTAGATGAGAGATAGTGTGGATGCTAACAAGGAAACAATCGTGCCCTAAACTTACAGCTCCGCTAGAAGAAAGAGAGATACAGAAGGTCTTCCAACTGACAATAACCAACCACATTCCCCATCACCACAATGGCCAGGGCACCAAATAAAAAGGGCAACCTTGGCTCACTGATGCTCTGTGAATGACATTACACATTCTGAGAGTTGTCACACAATAGGTAAGTCAGAGATTACAGTATTTATGAGACACAGGTAGAACTGGGTTCTAGTACCTCACTGGCTACATGTCTTCTTCATTACGTCCATAAGTGTATGCCAATTTCTTCCTTTGATGACTTATCACAGCAGCATTTTCCATAAGATATCAGCTCCTGGCAGCATAACTCCACACTTTGCCCCTAAAAATACCACAGGCAATTACAATATAATGGGGCACATTTACTTACCTGGTCCTGTCGCGATCCCCAATCCGGATGGTCCGACGAAGATGAAGTCCGGAGCGATTCACCAACATCGTGCGTCCGATATCCTGCATGTGTCGTGTCCTCAGCGGAGGTCCACGGAGTTCACCTTCTTCTTCCCGGTGTATGTGAGTGCGACACAATTTGCGATGTTAAATCCCACGCTCAGTCCGAATCAGTCGGGTTGTACGACGGCCTGCCCCCGATTTGTGTCGCAAAATCCGATCGCGTGCGCCAAAAAACCCTGTTAAATGCGGCGCAACACAGAAATCGTCAGGAAACCCTACGAAAATGCGATCCGTGGACCCTTAGTAAATGAGCCCGAATGTCTCCTGGATAATGGATATGCCCCACACTGTGCTCCTAAATTCCTAAATAAAATTTACCTGAAGCAGAAAGAGAAATAAAGAAAATCTTGAAACTACAAGTATTGTTATACAGAATTCAGAGAACCAATGGTGTAATCTGAAACATATTTACTTTTCTATTACATAGATCTAATAAACTACACAGCATTGAATTCATATTACGTTTAAGGATTCCAAACAATCTTCAGTATCTGTGAATCATTTCTGTTGCCTCTAGTTATACACAGTTGTTTTCCATACACTGGCTTAACAGATCGCAAAATAGCATTTTAAGCTTATTACAAAGTTGATCTTTTTCCATAAAACTGTCTGGAATCCATTATCAAGACCACTCGGGATTGTCAGACAATGTCCATCTAGCTTTATATTTACCATATGGATGCATACATTCTTTTTATATGCATATTTGGCACAAATGTTCTTTTTCCAGTTGGTACAATAAAATCAAACCTTCTAATAGTTACCTTGGCTGTTCCCCAGGGCCGAAGCTAACTATCCACATACTATCCATTACTCATCATCCTGGGGTGTACAGTTCTCATTAGAATTTTATGCGTGCAAAAGTCTATTGCCGGTTATTTCTGTGTCTTTGAAATAACAAATACACCTTTCGATCTATAAAAAAAAATCAGTTGTAGGTTCTCATATAGTGGAAAAAGTTAGAAATGTCTAAGCAGTGAAATATTCATAAGATTCTGAATTGACACAAGGGAGTCACCTCTAAAGTGTAAGGCATTACCAAGTGTGTATGCACATACAGTGGGATACGTTATCCTGTTCCTCCACCTCTCCATTGAAAGCAGCAGCCAATCACATTTAGGCTACATTCAGACGAACACCATGGAAAAGTGACCCTTGCCCTCTCCATAGCAATGCATGGCGCCGTCCTATGACATTTCTTATCTTTTCCCCGTGTACAGAGCGGTACGTGCGGCACTGTATCGCACCGTGCGCCCATTGCTTTCTATGGGGGACGTACATGCAGCTCAGGCTTGTGGCCGTACATACATCCCCCCCATACATGCCCAGCAGAATGCCCCCATACCTTTCATTCCAATTAACACCCCCACTGTATTCCCTGGGTTGGTACCATCACGGGGATACCAAATTTATATAGGTATTAACTCACTAAGGACGCAAGGTTTTTTTGCTCATTTTTCGCTCCCGACCTTCAAAAATCTATAAATTTTTCATTTTTTTGTGTACAGAGCTATATGAGTGCTTATTTTTATGCGTAACAAATTTTACTTCTCAGTGACGTTATTTATTATTCCATGATGTGTACAGGGAAGCTGGAAAAAAATCCAAATGTGCTGAAATTGGCTAAAAAATGCATTTACGTCACTTTCTTGTGGGCTCAGTTTTTACGACTTTTTACGACTTTCACTGTATGCTTCAAATGATAAATGATACTTCATCTACTTTATTACTTAGGTCAGTACGATCATTCTGATACCAAATTTATACAGTTTTAATTGTGTTTTAATACATTTTCATAAATTAAAACAATGGGGCAAATTTACTTACCAGATCCATTCGCGATCCAGAAAAAATATTTTGCCATCTTCTGACCCTAATAAATTTTTCATATGGTGTACGGAGCCGTGTGGTGTCATAAATAAGTATATAAATATAGGTATAGGTGTCATATTTAAATATAGGTATACCTTGGTTGGGGACCCACTTGGGTGGATTTTTCCCCCTCTGTTAAACCTCTAGGTACACCTCTTGATGTGGGTCAAGGGCATAGGTAAAAGAGTTAACCAAGCAACCAATGGTCACACTACAAGGGTCATATGTGAGATAACTGCAGAACCCCACCAATCCAACTCTCTGATTTAAAAAGGTTGGCTCCTTAGATTTCTCCTATTAAACATGTCTCTGCATGTATATGTACCTCTGTCATTGGCTCCTTGGAAAGCTTCAGGCGTTCACTGTACTTAGCATTCTTCCCTCAGGATGAACAGACGGTTCTTCCCAGCTGAACATCCATGTGACATGACCATCTCTTTACTTCACACGCAGTCAATCCCTTGCAACCCTTTCATCTACTTCCTGGAAGCTTCTGCAACACAGTGTTTGCGAATAAACCCCCTGTATCATTCGGTACATCTAGAGGTAATCAGCAGCAGTAGTTACTGCTTGGACAGGCAAGGGTTAACCTTATTGAATGTTATTATCCAATGATGTTCCACCTTTGTAACTGGAGTGTGATTGGAAAGTGAGACCACCTGACCAGGGAAAGACAAAACCTCTGGACAGGAAATGACACGCTCTCTTAGGATCCAGCCTCTGACAGAGGAGCATCTCTTAGAGGGCATGTTATTACTACAGGCCTCCTAGGCCACAGCTCTCACTATAGAGCTTACAGGGTGTCAGTGCACCACTAGCACAGACACACAGAACACCAAGGCTTAGAGCTGCAGCTTCCAGCATTGAACACAGCTACATCCCAGCCTGCCCCTGCATCCAGGCTGGTGACCAAACTCCTGAAGTTCCCTCTCCAAGATCACTCCCAGTAACCGATACAGAATTTGTACAGAATCGTTCATTTGGCCTGTTGCTGCTGTTGGTTTGAATAAAGAAGTGTAAGTTATTTTTTTTGCACAACGTTGCCTCCGTCTGGTCCCTGCTACGGCTGTATCACCATCAAGGGCACCCCCATCTATCATCCAGGGACTCATACTACAGACACTAAGGTGTTGCCCCAGGGAGAACCAGTACATCAGCCTCTCCCACATCTAATTTCTTGCACACACCACCCACTGGAGACCTGCCTGGCTGTAGGACAGCCATCTGGTCCCCATACCAAGCACCGTGACACTAGCGTGCCTAGGCCGCTAACCGCCAGCCACTTCGGTATTCTGGGCCCCGGCTGCCTCCAGGCCCCAAGAAAAGAGTTCAGGGATATAAATAATAAAAGATGGAGGCTCTGCACACAGTTGCAGGACTGCTTAACAGCTTGAGGAACATTCAGGGATTAAAGGCAGTAAAGGCACATGGGCAACTTAAGTAAGGAACAGCCAACCCCTTTTATTTTTATGGTTAAAAGGCCGGTTTTGCCTTAATGGCAATTCAGTATAAAGTTAGTGATAGTGTAAACCTACCAATGTTGTATCTACATATCCCCTTCTTCTTAGTACAGTTCTTAGTAATAAAATTGTGCTAAACAATAGGTACAGAGAATATTCATTCTCTGTTTCATTGCAGGCAGTTGGTAAAATCAAAAAAGTAAATTTTTTTTGTTGATTAAAGGGGTTGTCCGAGGGTATAAAAAGAATCTTTGGGTGGTCAGGATGGGGTGGGTTGAAAAAAATAAACACCTACTTATCTCTGTGGTCCCTCCCAGCCTCCAGCGCTGCGATCTCTCCAATCCATGCCCCATGTAAAGAAAAAGAGGCATGGAAGCCACATTGCATTCAGTTTCCGTCCAGCCCGCATAATACAACACTGGGAATAGGGACGGGTGGGCGTGGCTGGCCACCTCGGCCGGGCGGAAGCTGAATGCAGCGCGGCTTCCGTGCCCCTGTTTGTTTAAATGGAGCATGGACCGGGGAGATTGTAGCGCTGGACAACAGGAGGGACCGCGGAGGTAAGTAAGTTTTTATTTTTTTAACCTGCCCCATCCCGGCCACTCAAGGGTTTTTTTATACCTTCGGACAACCCCTTTAATGTACACTATGCACCTCTTGACAAAAAAAAATACAGAAATGTAGATATTTTTGCTAATTTGTTAAACAAGAAAAACTGAAATATCAAATGGTCTTAAGTATTCAGACCCTTTGCTGTGACAATGAAACTAAACTCACATGCTGTCCATTATCTACTGATCCTCCTTGAGATGGTTCTACTCCTTTATTGAAGTCCAGCTGTGTTTAATTAAAAAATGCAAGGAGTTTGGCTGTACTAGCTCAAAATCTGTTTCTGCTCAATACCGACATAAGGATCTGAATACTTAAGACCATATGATATTTCAATTCTTCTTGTTTAAGAAATTAGCAAAAATATCTATATTTCATTTTTTTCTGTCATGATGGGGGCAGATTCTACATTCATGGGCAAAAAAAGAACTCTTTTGATCTTACCAATTGGCTGCAATGAAACAAAGAGTGCAAAATTTATAGGGATCTGAATACTTTCCGTACCTACAGTATCTATACAGCCAAATAAATACTCATGTGTTATGATCCGATGGTTTACATAATTCGATGATTCTTGCTTTTCACATTGCAATATCAGTGTTGAGGAGTGTATGTTGTTTACAGGCAGTATATGTATTTTTGAAACCAATAGAGGGTGCAATAGTCTGACTTTTATAACTATAGTTATGTATATTTTAATCACATTATCCCGAATCTCTCTATTTGCTTTGAAAAAAAAATCTGTGTAATACAGCCATGCGCTTGAATGCAAAGTGACAAAAGACAAAAACCAAAGACATGAGTTTCCAAATCATAGTGTTTGGTTTTATTAGTGAGACTATGACCCACATCTCTATGTTCATTGCAGTAAGTTAGAAACAAAGAAAGTTATCTTTTAAGATTGGTTCAAATAGTTATAGAATGGATTTCTGAAAAAGATAAAGGCAGTGGTTCATAAGAATAAACCCCTTTACCAGCTCTCCCTGTCTAATTGCCCCGCCTACCCTAGGCAATAGGAGACAAGCGGACGATGTTACCTTCCTGCACTGAAGTGGATGTATGTATGTATAATTAGGCGCTATTAGTGTTATTTTTCTTTTTTTTAAACCTATGTGTAAAATTTAAAAAAATGTTTAAAAAATTATTCAGTAACCCCCCCCCTCCCCCATGCTGCACTATAATGGCACATGGCATGGCACAGACTTACAAGCAGAGCCGGTGCCAGACAGTGCGGTTGTCAGGTATATAGTACAGTTGACACCCTGCCCTAACATCCACGGCCAGTGACACCTTCAATTGTGGATGTTAACTCTTTACAAGGATAGTGGCCAGTAACTGAATGCCATTCCCTCCTGGCCCCAAGGTGTAAACACCTAACAAGACAGACAAACAAATAACACAAAGGGAAGGTAAACAATACAGGTCACAAAAAGATAGCAAGGAAAGTACAAGATCAAATAATCAGGAGAATAGTGGAGAACATAGCCAATACTGATAAACCAGAAGAACGAACAATCAGCAGACAGAAAGCTAGCAGACAAACTGTTTGACCAGCAAGGGAAAATGGTACATAAAGGGTTTAAATCAGAGTGCTCTGAAAATAGAGCACTGTTCAGACTACCAACTAAACCAGAATTCAGCACCTTCTCAGTGTAACAGGACAAACAGCAGAAGACCAAGACACAGATGTAACAGTATTCTTACAAGGGGCCTCCAGATCCTCCATAGATCCACAAGGTTTGGAAGGGTTATGGTGATGATACAGCCTACTGAGATGCAGGGCGTGAAGATCTTTGCCAGAGACCTGTGCACGCTCTTCAGGGCTACATCACTTTATTGAAAAGCTTAGAATTTTCTTATCTTCAAGTTCACTCTGAATTACAACAATAGCTTGTGATTTAGAGTTAGGCGAGACAGAAGGAAAGTATTTTTTTAACAGTGACTAGTGAAAAACATTATAGATACGGATTTATAATCTTGGTTATGACATGTGGACCTATGTAGCGGGGGGCACATTTTCCAGACTGAACTTTCAGTTCTTGGTAGATAGCCACACCTTTTCCTACAACACATATTCAGGACCTGGATATCGCTTTTTATTTGCTTGACACTGTTGTATATCTTGTGTTTTAGCTAGGTTCGAGAAAGCCTGAGCCCAGGCTGAGCTCTGCCATTTAAATGTCAATTCGGCAGCCAACTCAGTGTCCCTGTATGAAGCGTATTTGGGGTTAAACCCATAATTACAATAGAATGGCAACACTTTGGTGGAAGAGTTTACTCTATTGTTGAGCAGAGTCTATTGTTGAGGAAGGAATTGTCTCCACTCTTCTCCACAAAACTCTATATAATGCTGCACCTCCCTTACTCTCTTCTCTCATCTCAGTCTATCACTCCAACTCATGCTCTTTGATCTGCCAGTGACATTAGATTAATCTCTACCTTAATTCAAACCTCTCATGCAACTCTCCAGGATTTCTACCGAGCTGCTCCAATTCTCTGCACCCAGAATATCAGACTAATACCCACCCTCCAAAGTTTCAAACTTGCTCTTAAACCCATCTCTTTAGGCAAACCTATCGCACTGACTAACTGCATGAAATGCCAACTCTCTCTTTAGCAATCCATCCTATGTCCTCCTCCCGTCGGTGATCTGGCAAACACCAAATATATATCAGGATCCAGGCTTCTCTGCAGTCACTTTCACCTTAAACTTTGTATATAAGATGGCGGCTGATGGCTGGTTCAAGCAGCAGAATTTTATTTATTATATTATTTTATACTGTACCCTTATAAATGGCTTTACTATTATACCACTTGTGTCACCCCTTTCATCCTCATAGTAAAAAACAGGAGCATTTTCGGGGATCAAAGGGAAAGGATATTGTTTTTTCACTGTAATGTTATTTAGTTCATGATGGTCAATACATGTCCTCAGTCCACCATCGTTTTTACCTAAAAAGAAAAGTAAACTGTTACAATGGAAGTATTGGAAGGGTGAATATCTCCCTTTTGCCAACTCCCTTATAATAATAATTAGAGATGAGCGAACATACTCGTCCGAGCTTGATGCTCGTTCGAGCATTAGCGTACTCGAAACTGCTCGTTGCTCGGACGAGTATTTCGCCAGCTCGAGAAAATGGCATCTCCCGCCGTTTTGCTTTTTGGCGTCCAGAAACAGAGCCAATCACAAGCCAGGAGACTCTGCACTCCACCCAGCATGACGTGGTACCCTTACACGTCGATAGCAGTGGTTGGCTGGCCAGATCAGGTGACCCTGGAATAGACTAGCCCCTGCCCGCACTGCTCGGATCATTCTCTGTCTGGATGCCGCTAGGGAGAGAGCTGCTGCTGGTCAGGGAAAGCGTTAGGCTGTTCTATTAGAATAGTGCTAGGCAGGAATGATTCTACAAGAACCCAACAGCCCTTCTTAGCAGGGCCGGATTAAAGTTGGTGGGGGCCCCTGGGCGCAAAATCTGGTGGAGGCCCCCATTGAGTGTATCATGCATACACGTCCTCCTGCTCACTTTCCACTATCCCAGCTGTAACACAGCTACATACAGCCGCCTCACCCCCAGTAACACAGCTACATACAGCCGCCTCATCCCCAGTAACACAGCTTCATACAGCCGCCTCATCCCCAGTCACACAGCTACATACAGCCGCCTCATCCCCAGTAACACAGCTACATACAGCCACCTCATCCCCAGTAACACCGCTACATACAGCCGCCTCGCCCCCAGTAACACCGCTACATACAGCCGCCTGGCCCCCAGTAACACAGCTACATACAGCCGCCTCGCCCCCAGTAACACAGCTACATACAGCCGCCTGGCCCCCAGTAACACAGCTACATACAGCCGCCTCACCCCCAGTAACACAGCTACATACAGCCGCCTCATCCCCAGTAACACAGCTACATACAGCCGCCTCGCCCCCAGTAACACAGCTACATACAGCCGCCTCACCCCCAGTAACACAGCTACATACAGCCGCCTCGCCCCCAGTAACACAGCTTCATACAGCCGCCTCTCCCCCAGTAACACAGCTACACACAGCCGCCTCGTCCCCAGTAACACAGCTACATAGAGCCCCCTCGCCCCCAGTAACACAGCTACATACAGCCGCCTCTCCCCCAGTAACACAGCTACATACAGCCGCCTCGTCCCCAGTAACACATCTTTATATCTACCTTCACCCCTACCAGATATGCAGTCCCATGTAACATACACCTCAGCCCGCACAGCCACACACACACACATTCACTGTATAGAGCATATACATACATACCATATACACAGCATATACAAAAACACACATCATATATATACATATATTTTAAGGTGTATATGCTGATATAAATTTATGCGTGTATAAATACAGCATATACATATATACACAGTAGATTCATATATACACATATCCACAGCATATATATATATACACAACAGATGCATATATACACATATATACACAGCATATACACAGTAGATGCATATATACACATTTATACACAGTATATACATATTTAGGGCTCATTTACACGGCCGTCTGGGGGGACGTACATACGGCCGCAAATTTGCGGCCGCATATATGTCCCCATAGAGGGCAATGGCGGGCCGGCAGCGGTAGGGTGCTGATCTGCGCTGTACACCGCAAAAAGATAGAGCATACTTTATCTTCTTACGAGTGTGCGGCCATGCGCCGCTGTTTTCTATGGAGGGAGAAGGGATCACCTCCTCCTCCTATCCAGCACACGGCGGTATACCCGCATGGCGGGCATACCGCGTGTGAATGTACCCATACACAGTATATACACAGTAGATGCACATATACACAGTATATACGCAGTAGATGCACATATACACAGTATATACGCAGTAGATGCACATATACAGAGTATATACGCAGTAGATGCACATATACAGAGTATATACGCAGTAGATGCACATATACAGAGTATATACGCAGTAGATGCACATATACAGAGTATATACGCAGTAGATGCACATATACAGAGTATATACACAGTAGATGCACATATACAGAGTATATACACAGTAGATGCACATATACAGAGTATATACACAGTAGATGCACATATACAGAGTATATACACAGTAGATGCACATATACAGAGTATATACACAGTAGATGCACATATACAGAGTATATACACAGTAGATGCACATATACAGAGTATATACACAGTAGATGCACATATACACTGTATATACACTGTACATACACATATACACTGTATATACACTGTACATACACATATACACTGTACATACACATATACACTGTATATACACACATATACACTGTATATACATATATATACACCAACATATTTACACACAAATACATTTTTACACACAGATACATATTTATATACTTACATTTGCAGCTGACTGTTCGTAGCGTCAGACGGGTGTTCCAGGGGGGGGCGCGGGCCGGACTGTTGCTTGTACGGGCGCGGGGGGGGGTCGCCGCGGGCGGGAGTTGCTTGTTCAGCCGGGGGAGGGGAGCGGTGTTCAGCCAGGTGCTTTTTCCGGCGGGGGGAGTTGCGGAGGGCGGGGGTGGCGCGAGTACTAGCGGGCTACTTGGATGGCCGTGCGTGTGGGCGGGTGTGGAGGCGGTCAACTTTTCCGGGGGGGGCGTGTGGCTCAGCGTTGCAGGGGAATAGGCGGAGGGCTGGCGTGGGGCGGTAAGCTTGAACATGCAAGCAGATGGGCGGGTGGGGAGGCTGTGACCTGTGCCGGGGGGCGGGAAGGTGGCACTGGCAGTCTCCTGTGCCGGGGATGCGGCCGGGCTTCAGGGAGATGTCGGCTCAGGAGGGGAGGCGCAGGGGGTGGCATCGGGTGGGGGCCCCCTGGGGGGGCAAGATGGTGGGGGCCCCGGGGCTAGAGCCCCGGGAGCCCCGCCTATAATCCGGCCCTGCTTCTTAGGGCTACAATAACGTTTTATTTTACTTTTTTTTGGTTTGCCTGTGGCTGGGCTTGCTGGCATTAGTAGTGCAGCTAGTACCATATTGTGAGTAATTTGCAGGGAGACTTGTGTTTAGCTCTTAGTGACACACATATCCACCTCAAACACCGAAGTGGGACAATTTAATAGGGGTTTGATTTGAATTAGGCAGAGTCTGCTGATTTATTTTTTTTTACGTTTATTTCTTTTTAGAACTCACAGTAATCTGCCAAAGCAGTGTGCTTTGAGTGTGGGCTAGAAAATAGCCATAGGAGAACCCCAACGGCTTATTTAGGCCTACAATAGCGTTATATTTTCTTTTTTTTTTGGTTTGCTTGTGGCTGGGCTTGCTGGCATTAGTAGTGCAGCTAGTACCACATTTTGAGTAATTTGCTGGGAGACTTGCGACCGTTGTGTTTAGCTCTTAGTGACACACATATCCACCTCAAACACCGAAGTGGGACAATTTATTAGGGGTTTGATTTGAATTAAGCACAGTCTGCTGATTTATTTATTTTTTACGTTTATTTCTCTTATAACTCAAAGTCATCTGGCACAGCACAAAATCCAGTTGTGTGCTGTCAGTGTAGGTTAGAAACTAGCCATAGCAATAGGATAGCATAGTTTTGTTTAAAAAAAAAACACAAAAAACACAAAAAACTAATAAATTGAAGTTTACACTTTAATTTTGAAAATGTTTAACCCGAGGGCTAGGGGTAGAGGAGGAGGGGGGCGTGGATGTGGGCGTCCAACTACTGCAGGGGTCAGAGGCCATGGTCCTGGGCGGGTTGAGACACCACCTGCTGATAAGGGAGCAGGGGAACGCCGCAGAGCTACACTCCCTAGGTTCATCATGTCTCAAGTTACTGGGACTCGTGGTAGAGCACTGTTGAGGCCAGAACAGTGCGAAGAGGTGATGTCGTGGATTGCGGACAATGCTTCTAGCCATTTGTCCACCAGTCAGTCTTCCACGCAGTCCACCCATGTCACCGAAATCAGCACTCCTCCAGCTCCTCCACCTCAGCCTCCTTCCCCCCAGTCTGCCCCCTCCCAGCAAAATTTGGCATTTGAACCAGCATACTCTGAGGAACTGTTTTCTGGACCCTTCCCACAGTCACAAACCACTTGTCCGGTTGCTGCTGAGCAATTTTCCGATGCCCAGGTTTTCCACCGGTCGCAGTCTGTGGGTGATGATGACATTATTGACGTAGTGGAAGAAGTGTGTAAAGAGGTGTCGGACGATGAGGAGACACGTTGTCAGACAGTGGTGAAGTTGTTGTCAGGGCAGGAAGTCCGAGGGGGGAGCAGACTGAGGGATCGGAGGATGATGAGGTGACAGACCCAAGCTGGGTTGATAGGCCGGGTGAACACAGTGCTTCTGAGACGGAGGCGAGTCCTATAGCAGAACAGGTTGGAAGAGGCAGTGGTGGGGCCAGACGGAGAGGCAGGGCCAGAGCTGGTGCAACAGCGCCAAATTTCTTTAAAGAAACACCGGATGACCGACGGACTGTGGTGTGCAACCTTTGCCAAACCAGGATCAGCAGGGGTTCCACCACTACTAGCTTAACTACCACCAGTATGCGCAGGCATATGAATGCTAAACACCCCACTCAATGGCACCAAGCCCGTTCACCTCCGGCCGGGCACACCACTGCTCCTTCCCCTGTGTCATCTGCTAGTCAGCCCCCTGCCCAGGACCACGGCCCAAACACCTATCGTGCGAAAACCCCATCTTCGCCTCCACGATCCTCCACAGCATCCACCAGCGTTCAGCTCTCCATACCCCAGACGCTGGAGCGCAAAAGGAAGATCATGACTAAGGCAGCTTCTGCCGAAACGCGTTGATCGCTACACAGCTATGTGTGTCTGCATGAATTTTAAATTACAATAAAGAAAGTTTGATTTACCTACTTACCGTCTCCACGTATGGTACAGAGTGCTGGATCCTCCACTTTTTTCTCCTGCAAAAGGAAGTATAGCGCAACCCACCCACACGCCCAAGCCCTCAACGTCCACATCTCCAAGTTGCTTAGCCTGAAGATGCTGCGCTATAGGCTGGTAGAGACCGAGGCCTTTCGAAACCTCATGGCGGCGGCCGCCCCTCGGTATTCGGTCCCCAGCCGCCACTACTGTTCCCGATGTGCCGTCCCAGCCCTGCACAGGCACGTGTCAGAGAACATCATCCGTGCCCTGACCAACGCCGTTTCTGACAAGGTCCACCTGACCACGGACACGTGGACAAGTGCTGCCGGGCAGGGCCACTATATATCGCTGACGGCACATTGGGTTAACTTGGTGGAGGCTGGGACTGAGTCTGACCCTGGGGCTGGTCATATACTGCCGACGCCGAAGATTGCGGGGCCTACCTCGGTCCAGGTCTCAAAGGCCTACTATGCCTCCTCCTCCCACCCCTCCTCCACCTCCTCCTCCTCCGAATTACCATCCGTGGGCATGGCGCCATCAGTCGGTAGCTCTAGGCACAGCAGCAGTGCCGTCGCTAAGTGACAGCAGGCGGTGCTCAAACTGCTGAGCCTAGGCGATAAAAGGCACACCGCCCAAGAGCTATTACAGGGCATCACGGCGCAGACCGATCTGTGGCTGGCACCGCTGAACCTGAAGCCAGGCATAGTTGTGTGTAACAACGGCCGTAACCTGGTGGCGGCTCTGCAACTTGGCAGACTGACACATGTGCCATGCCTGGCCCATGTGTTAAATCTCATAGTTCAGCGTTTCCTCAAGACATACCCCAATCTGTCTGATTTGCTCACGAAGGTGCGCCACATCTGTGCGCATTTCAGGAAGTCTAGCACAGGTGCTGCCACTCTCAGGGCAGCGCAGCGCCGCCTCCAACTGCCCGCTCACCGACTGTTGTGCGACGTGCCCACGAGGTGGAATTCAACATTGTTATCCAGAGTTTACCAGCAGCGCAGAGCGATTGTAGACTGCCAGATGTCAACTTCCACCAGAACTGGTAGTCAGGTCAGTCAGCTTCCTCAAGTCTACAATGAGGAGTGGACGTGGATGTCTGATATCTGTCAGGTGCTGAGTAACTTTGAGGAGTCAACACAGATGGTCAGTGGCGATGCCGCCATCATCAGCCTCACCATCCCGCTGCTTGGCCTGTTGAAAAACTCTCTGGTCAGCATGAAGTCGAAAGCTTTGCGCCCGTCACAAGAGACGGGGGAAGAAGATTCCCTTGTTGATAGCCACAGCACCCTTAGGTCTGTTTCTCACCGCATATCGGAGGAGGTGGAGGAGGATGAGGAGGAAGAGGAGGAGAATGTTGGCGAGACAGAAGAGGGGACCATTGTTCAGTCCTTCACTGTTCAGCGTGTATGGGCAGAAGAAGAGGAGTAGGAGGAGTTGGAGGAGGAGGAAATGGGCAGTCAGGCCAGTGAGGGGAGTGAATTCTTGCGCGTTGGGACTCTGGCACATATGGCAGATTTCATGCTAGGCTGCCTATCCCGTGACCCTCGCGTTCAAAGAATTTATTCCAGCACCGATTACTGGGTATTCACTCTCCTGGACCCACGGTACAAGCAAAATCTTTCCACTCTCATTCCTGGAGAGGAAAGGAGTGTGAGAATGCATGAATACCAGCAGGCCCTGGTGCACAAGCTGAAACAGTATTTCCCTTCTGACAGCGCTAGCGTCAGAGGGCGTACTTCTGCGGGACAAGTAGCGAGGGAGAGTAGGCGAGCAGGCAGCTTTTCCAGCACTGGCAGGGGTACGCTTTACAAGGCCTTTGCCAGTTTTATGTCACCCCAGCAAGACACTGTCACCTGTCCCCAGTCTCGGCAGAGTAGGGCTGATCTTTACAGAAAGATGGTGAGGGAGTACGTAGCTGACCATTCCATCGTCCTAAATGATCACACAGCTCCCTACAACTACTGGGTTTCAAAGCTGGACATGTGGCACGAACTGGCGCTGTACGCCTTGGAGGTTCTTGCCTGCCCTGCCGCTAGCGTGTTGTCCGAGCGGCTTTTCAGTGCAGCTGGTGGCATCATCACCGATAAGCGTACACGCCTGTCGACTGACAGCGCTGACAGGCTGACGCTTATCAAGATGAATAAAGCCTGGATTTCTCCGGATTTTCATTCTCCACCAGGTGAAAGAAGCTCAACCTGAATAATGTTTGCACTCCTCCTCCTCATTGTCCTCCTTCTCCTCCTCTTTGTACACTAAAGCAGAGGAAACTGGCTATTTTTTGCCAGGGCCAACTGGCTCTAGCTATAGTACTCTATGTATTTAATTTTTCTGGAGGGCTACCTACCCGGTCCTCTGTTTTAAGCAATTTTTGGGAGTGCCACATACAGGCACTCAATCTATTTAATTTTTCTGGAGGACCACCTACCTGCTCCTCTGGTTTGAAAACTTTTTTGGACTGCCACATACAGGCACTCAATTTATTTAATTTTTCTGGAGGACCACCTACCTGCTCCTCTGGTTTGAAAACTATTTTGGACTGCCACATACAGGCACTATCCAAATTAAATTGTCTCCATAGCAGCCTCCACATGTCGTCTTTTTAGCTGGCTCCACACGTTGTCTCCATTGCTACCTCCACACGTCATCGCCATAACTGCCTCCAAAAGTCGTCCATATAGCTGCCTCCATACATGGTCTCCTTATCAAACGAACTGTGTCAGGCAGAATTTTGGGTTGTTTTCATGGATTCCACATCAAACTTGTTAACTTTGTCGCCACCCTGCTGTGTAATCCACAAAATATACTGGCAAACTTTTATCATTTACCGATATTATTTCAGCGCTTCTTGCGCATCTGTTTACATTCCCCTCACCCGCCATATCCCAAACTTCTAAGAACGCTACTACCCTTGATCTTATACAAAAGGTTCTTAGAAGTGCTGTTTGGGGAGTAGCCGAGAGACAGGGGCTTGGATAGGCGAAAGCTCGCCTGGCAGCGGAGCGCCAGCTCCATCCCAAGATCCAACTAACATAGTTTTAACTGCAGCACCTTTAATCTACTACTAGTTCACTGCCTCCATACATCATCCCCTTATCAAACGAGCTGTGTCAGGCAGAATTTTCAGGTGTTTCACCAGATACATAGTGGAACGCGGCCCATCTGTCGCCGCCATGCTGGAGACCTGAAGTTGCAATCATAGCAGCGCAATATGGATGCCCCATACTGTCGCTCTTAATCATGGAACCATTTCCGTAAAAACAATTAAAAATAGAACCACTATGCTATTCCATTATTCCTAGGTGAAATATTCAAACGACCAGGCCTGCTTTGAAAATTATAATTTTTTCAAAGTAAACGCTTCTGGCCCCCAGGCCCATTTTGGGTGGGGAGGAGCCGAGAGACAGGGGCTTGGACAGGCGAAATCTCGCCTGGCAGTGGACCGCCAGCTCCATCCCAAGATTAGGCAGCCTCAGAGGCATCCATGCATGCTGCCCCTGCTGTTTCCTGTCCATTTTGCCTCCACGATCCTCCACAGCATCCACCAATGTCTCATTTCAACTATCTATACCCCAGACGCTGGAGCACGAGAGGATATGCAGCATATCATCCCCTTATCAAACGAGCTGTGTCAGGCAGAATTTTCAGGTGTTTCACCAGATACATAGTGTAACTAGGCCCATCTGTCGCCGCCATGCTGGAGACCTGAAGTTGCAATCATAGCAGCGCAATATGAATGCCCCATACTGTCGCTCTTAATCATGGAAGTTGTCTCCATGGCTGCCTCCACATGTCGTCCCCTTATCAAAAGAGCTGTGTCAGGCTCATTTTTCGGGTTTTTCACCAGATACGTTATTGAACTTGGTCACTATGTCGCCACCATGCTGTGTTATCGACTAAATATACCGTCAACCTTTTGTTCACATAGGAAATCACTTCACCTCCTTTGGTGAAACCTGATTCCATTTAGGGTATGTCGCCATGAGACTCTCTAGCCTGCTGCTGCTGCCGCTGCCTCTGCATGCCGTCCCCTATAGTGTCAGGGTCAATTATTGCATGTTTTAGATGCTATCTAGCATCATTCGGTCACTCTGTCATGGCCATGCTGTTGCCCATAATTTTTGCATAATGGTGCGATTAAGCAGCCTCAGAGGCATCCATGCATGCTGCCCCTGCTGTTTCCTGTCCATTTCCGTGGTGTTTCCATCCTTTTCTGAGGTTCCCAGGTGTTTGGCCAAGCTTCCCTGTGCAGAGCCTTGGTCCCCTTGAAAAATGCTCGAGTCTCCCATTGACTTCAACGGGGCTCGTTATTCGAGACGAGCACTCGAGCATCGGGAAAAGTTCGTCTCGAATAACGAGTACCTGAGCATTTTAGTGCTCGCTCATCTCTAGTAATAATCTTTATTTATACAGTGCCATCAAATTACATAGCACTAAAGTGTTCTCCCACCTACCCTCACGCTCCTGTGGGGACAGATTCAAAATTCTACCTTTAAGATATTTAGAACCCCTGAAGATATCAATCCCACTGTCATGAGGCTTATGTGGGGGTAAAATGTCAGGAGATACGACGAGGTCACTGTGAAGTGATTAATGACTTATACAATTTGATCAAAATGTAACTAAGAACCTTGAGTTCGTTTGAAAATGTAGCCTAGCGGCAATAGATCGTTGTATGATGTGTGTGGTCCAGTTCTTTTTTTCATGTTTGGTTTAGTCCATTCTTAAGGACTGCCATGTAGGAGAGATATAATAATGTCTACTTTCTAGGTGTCACTACCTAAGGTCTGAGGTGGAAATATAATTTTCAACTTTCCCTGAAGAAGATATTTGTTATCACCATTGAACAAATCAGGCAAATTGACCTGAATGAGGAAGAGGACGAAAAATATGTTTGGACCCACCTTAAACAGTGGCCAGTAACTTGCCGTGGTTCCCTCTCTGAGCCAAGGTGTAAACATATAACAAGACAGACAAATAGATAAAAGAAAGGGGAGGTTTCCAATCTAGGTCACAACAAGATAGCAAGGAAAGTACAAGATCGAATAATCAGGAGAAGAGTTAGGAACGTAGCCATATTAATAAACCAAAGAACAAGCGAGTAGCAAACTAAACACAGACACAAAGCTAGCAGGCAAACTGTTTGTCCAGAAAGGGAAGATGGAGCATACAGGGTTTAAATAAGAGTGCTACAGGTGAGAGAGGCAGGGCTCTGAAGATGTACGAGGTAAAAGACACTGTGCTGAGTGTTGCAGTATTTCTTTTGTAACCATGGCCAGATCTGTGCCTTTCCACAATTCTGCCTCTGAGCTCCCTGAGCAGTTACTTAGACCTCATGATTCTCATGTGCTCTGACATGCACTCTGAGCTGTGGTGTCATATATAGACAGGTGTGTGTCTTTCCTAATCAAGTCCAATCAGTTTAATTAAACATAGCTGAACTCAAATGAAGGAGTAGAACCATCTCAAGGAGGATCAGAAGGAAATGGACAGCATGTGAATTAAATATGAGTGTCACAGCAAAGGGTCTGAATGTGATATTTTAGTTGTCCTTGTTTAAAAAATAAGCAAAACTACATTTCTGTTTTCTTCTGTCAAGATGGGCCAGAGTGTACAAAAGAAAAGAACTTTTTTGATCTTACCAATTGGCTGTAATGAAACAGAGTAAAAAAAAATTAAACGGTAACTGAATACTTTCTGTACCCATTGTAAATAAATAAAGATAAAATGCACAAAACAAAATGCTTACCAAAAATTTAGATTTTTCAACAAATCCCTGTACATGAAATGTTGTAAAAAGTCATCACAAAAGTAATGTGCCCCAAACTGATCCCACTGAAATGAACAACTCTTCACACAAAACAAACAGCCCTAAACCAGCTCAGCCAACAGAAAAAGTTGTGCCTCTTGAAAGAGTGCAATGCTCAAACAATTCCATTTTTTTTTTCAAGTAAAATTGGGCAAATATTAAAAAGCTGTATAAATTAGATATTGTCGGAATTGTAGTGATCCATAGAATAAATATAACATGTTAGTTATTAGTTTCTCAGTACGGGCAACACCCTCTGTCCCCCCTCAAAATAAATGACAAGAATTGATTTTATATCACTAATCACTATCTCACTAATAAGCTAAATACACCCCGCGATGAAACATCTCTAAAGTACAGTTCATGCTGCAAAAATAAGCCTTCATATATCCAAATTGCCCCAAAAAATTTTATAGCCTTTACGAATCTGCTCGGAATGGCACTGCTACCTTTCTATGCCCTTCTGTGTGCCCATACTGCAGTTTACCACCACATATGCGGTATTGGCATAATCATGACAAATTGGGTCACATTTTGGTATTTTATTCATTATGAATGAGTAATTTTTTTTAAAAAAACTGTCAATTAGTCAACAAAAATTACAATTTCTAAATTTCACCCCCATTTTGTTCCATTAGGTCCCTTAAAACATTAATTTTTACAATTTCTATGGAAATGTGAAAAATCGCACCTAAATTTCTAACCCTTATAACATGCTACAGAAATGAGAGGAGGCATAAAAACTATTCCTTTAAAAAGCAGACATTCAGAGAATGTTAGTTATCAAGTTATTTTGGTGGTATTTTGGTGAAAATAGAGATTGATTTCACAACTTTCATTAAATTCAAGTTCTAACATAAATAAACCTAAGACCTATCACCCAAATTTTTCATCTAACATGAAGGACAATGGATGTATTTATTAAGACTGGCATTATAAACTCCAGCATTAAAATTCTTCTGTTTCTTCTGTGTCTTTTGCAGTAGTACAGTTAGGCTGAGAAAACGCTGAATTCTTCAGGTGCTTTTCAGTCAGCAGTCTGAACAGTGCTCTATTGACTGGACTGCTGGCTCTCTGCAATCCTTAATTTGAACCAGCAAGGGTTAACACTTTCATACTTTCGGAACTCTGCCCCTCTCACCTTATACTCTTATAAATACCTCTTGTGTTCTATACTCCATTGCTTGTTAAAAGATTGTCTTGCTGGATTTGATGTTTGTACTTTTGGTTTTTGATACTTGTCTTAACTATTCATCTATGTATACGATTCTGTACTTTATATGTACTTTGTATTATTTGTTGGTCTGTTTTGTTTGTGGTTGTCCTATCACCTAGGAAACGCAGAGGCAAGCAGGCAGGGCTTTTTGGGGGAGCTGGGGTCCAGTGTCCTCATTACATCCTCCTGTGGACCTGTGTTCAGTAAGGCCCCTTTCACACTTGCGTTTCTCACGCGTGTGTTCTGTGCGTGCTTTTGATGCACAAAACTTCCATTGCACTCTGACCCATTGTAATCAGTGGGTTTTTCGAGATTTGATTTATTTATCACGCACACTCAAATCTCAGCATGCTCTACTTTTGCAAGTCACGCACCATAAAAAATGCACCATACAAGTCTATGGAGATGCAACAAAAATGCATTGCACTCTGAGACACATGCAAGTCCAATGCAAGTGCAATGCGTTTTTCACTGATCAATTGCCATAGAAAAGATGGAGCTCAGTCCTGAGTCTTTTTCACACGTGTTATCTGTGCATGAAAAACACATTGAAAATGCATTGAAGACACCAAAAAAATTGTGTGATAAACGGAGAAACTGAACAGACTCGGACGTGATCTGCAACGCAAGTTTGAAAGAGGCCTAAGAAGCTATGGCACAATTACGTAAGGTAAGGCCTGTTTAGACCAGGTCTGACCTGGTGGAGATATCTTCTATAGCCTATGCCAGCGTACACACCCCTGCCTGCCCACCAGCCGCCTTGCTCCATACTCTGACACAACCAAAAACTTTTAGTTATTTGCTGCCCAACACATTAAAATGTTTTCCTGCAGATACTAATCTTCAAGCAAATATATTAACAGATAACAAACAATACATAATAATAATAAAACTAAATAAATCACAATTAATCTAAAGGCCCACAATAGGCTAATCTTTTAGTTTAAAAAAATATCTTTTTCTAATAGTATGTCATCTATTCTTGATTATCCCTGATAGGAAATTTCCAAAATGTTGTGCCATTAAATTGCTTTTGGAGCCCGGACTGAGACAGAATCCAGGAAATGATAAACTTCACAGAACATTCACAGAAAGGATGCAAGTGACTGTGAGAAAATGTACAATTGATCCTTAAAGGATAACTACCAAGGATATTAAACCATGACTAAGCAATATTTTAGGACAAAATGAACTAGTGACAATATGACCTCAATATGATGCCACCGCTATTAAAATATACTAAAATATTCACATATGAACTATTAGAGCTCATGTTTTTTTAAGCTACCTTTAAACTTTTTAGACCTAAATATATACAATCCTATTTTCTTACATGTGTATGACGTGATTCTGAAGAAGAAGAAACTTGCTAAAAATTAATGTAGCAAAGAATGTAGAATGTTCCAAATTACCGAGGGAGCAGTAATTCTATTATATGCAATTTGATGATCTATAATAAGGTGGGAGTAAAAACTTAAAGGGGAACTCCTAGATTTTTTTTTATTAATTATCTATCCATAGGGGTATGAGCCTTACACCTGGACAATCAGCTGTTAAAGGAGACTGCAGCAATTGGACAAGCAATTTACTATCTTCACTTCTATTCACACACAGTGCCATACCTTGTACTGTGGCTGTATTTGTTATTGCAGCTTAGCAACATTTACCTGAACAGGACTGAGTGGAAAACAATGCAACAAATAAACGTGACATGACTGTAAAGTAGATGTGGCCCTGTAAGTAGGCTTCTCTCCATATTGTTTGGTCTTTTAAGCATCCATTTGGGAACTACATTCAAAATATTTGGTTTTATATGAACAGAGCCTTAGGCGCAGCAGCTTCTTGGATCTTCTAAATCTTTATCTGGATACGTTTGTGACTTGAATCAGTTATTAGTAGGCTCTCTAAAAATCATTTTAGTAGGCTGTAGTCTACAATGAAGTTACATAATATACAGGTTTGTGCAGGTTGTCTCAGCTTCAGCCATGTGAGGGCTTGTTTTTGTGGAATAAGCTGTAATTTCTATGTGTAATTTCTATTTTCTGCGTTTAATGTGACTTTTAAATCCATTTCTATGGACTGCAAAATTATGATATTGTTAATTCACTTTTAACAGGATAAATAATGCACTACTTTTATAGTGGTTGATTTGCATTATTAAAAAATACATATGAGTGTGAATCCAACCTTTTTATCACAAGGCACAGAGGTGTTAGATATTTTCCTCTTTCAATAATTACATTTTGTTAAAAAGTTTTTTACGTTTTCTCATTTTGACTTTTCTTTTAATTTAGATCGAAAATACAAAAATGATTATTACATTGGAAGGGACTAAGCAATTATTCATATACTTGGTACGAATAGAGAGTGTTCTTTTATTTCCATTTTTACTCCATTTTAACTAAAATAAAGTTTCACAATGACATTCAATATTATTCCGTCATTTGTACACATTTTTTAGCATGTTATTTTTGTAAAAATATTATGCTTTCTGTGACTCAACACAAAATCACATCTTCTTTAGCTAAGTACGTTTTAATGTTGTAACTTCTCGGTACCTCCTTAAAATAAAGGAAACAGGCTTGGCCTCCTGCCCTGACTGAGACATTCTTTCCTTTACGGGGAAATGCCTTGGAATTTACTTTCGATTTAAGATTCAATGGATCAAGATGTACACTTGGAGGAGTACTGAGAGTTATGTCAGAATTTGTGTCACTAATGGTGTATTCAGAGGAATTAGTAAAGTTCCTTACAGTAAATGAGCAGGTTTTGAAATAAAATGTACTCATGTTTTTAAGACAGACGTCAGCATATGTCAGGTTATGTTGAGACACATATGTATACCCCAAGAGGGTACTAATTCTTGAGCTACAATCTGAATATCTACACTCTTTATCACCCAAATCTATGAAACTGTGTTGAATGATCAAGCTATGTTGATGTAAGGGCACATAATGCAATTACTATGGGCCTACAAATCCCATTCTCATGCTTAAACAATAAGTGTCTATAACAAGAAAACACAATGCAGTCCATTCACATTTTTTGTAGCCCATCTTTGGACCTGCTCTACTTTATCATTGTCTTGACAAATAAGGCATGGCCGGTGCCAGCAATTGCCAGTGCCCAGAGCTGCAAGGGGGGGGGGGGGCACATAAGAATGTAAATAAGTAATCTATGCAGGTGAGAGGGGCTGTATCTAATGAATCCATGGGGAGTGAGGGGGGGGGGGCTTAATATAAAGTATATAAGTTAGGGAACATTTTAAGGAAAAGGAGACTGTTTTAGTTTTTGATTTTTAATGCTGCCATCTGAGTTCACTGCAAAGGGGCACACTGAGGCTCTGCCGCCCAGGGGCCTATTGAAACCTGGTGCCGACCCTAAACTAAGGCATGACTATATATCTGTGTATTGGGATGAAAAACTTCCTCTATTTTTTTTCCATACCTCTTGGTATCCAACCAACCATCAGATCTGCTCTTGCTTAATGATGGTATTGATACATGTATGTGATCAGAAACAAGTACCACCAAGCACCATATTTTACTCATGAAGTCCAGGCTTCCTCATGCATAATCAAGTATTTAATGACTGTATAGGCTCCAAGTGTAATTTCTTATTTTGTACAGGTACAGGTTACGCTCTATATGTATTGGGTTAAACTGTGAAAACCCCAAAGCCAACCATCATAATACCATCCATATCTGCAGCCAATATTGTTCCGGAGACCAATAAGGAAAACAGATGTTTTATTACTGTCTGTGTCTACAGCCAATTTACTCATATGTTGTCACCAGAATGAAGTTCTATTCTTGCCTACGTGTTGCCCTTTAAATGGTTTGGAAAAATATAAATGAATCAGTTAAAAGAAATGTATGTATGATCTAAGAGTATACATATGATTTATAAATAGTGTCGTCCAACAAATCTATATCCAAACACATCTAGTTCACATCTGGGTATGAGGATTCCCATCTATTATGGAAAAGTTAAAAGGAAATTAAAGGAAACCTGACATGAAGATTCTTCTAACAGAAGTAGATCTGATGGTATATGTCTCCTACCTCTGCCCTAATCTGTAATTTAATAATACTGGAACCTAACCTAAACTTTATTTTAGTAATATTTAAATTAACTGCAGAGGCTTCAGAAGGGTAGCAATAGCTCCCAGTGCCTGGCCAGGCTAGTACACGCCCCTGTAACCTCTGCAGGTAATTTACATATTACTAAAATAAAGTTTTTAACAAGTTACGTTCCATGATTATTAAATTACAGATTAGGGCATAGGCAGAAGGAATCTACCATCAGATCTAATTCTGATAGTTGATTCCTCATAGGTAGTTAAAGGTTTCCTTTAACTACAGAATGTTAACAGAAGATCTTCATTTCACTTTCCATCCTCTATTGGGTTCCATGTAAAGAAGTAGCTTGCATCATGCTTCTGTTATTTATTGTGAAGAAAATGATGCGGACTGCTGCACTTTTTTCAGCTAAAAATATCAGTGCATGAATGCTGATGTAAAGATAACGGTCACATGTTGTTGGACGGGAGGGTCACAATGTGAAGTGATTCTTGCAGGAGGAAAATCTCTTTACACATGCATTGATGTCCAAGAGCTTCTTACAACAGAGACATCCAATGTTCCCATACCATCAAAAAGACTTTCAGCACCATAGGTAACTCAATAATAAAAAATGGATATGTTCAACTATGTATTCTATCCATACCAATATAGAAACATGGGAAACATCTGGAAAGTAAAGGTTACATACAACATAAGTTCTTTAGGTTTGTACTTAAAGGGAACCTGTCACCACATTTGCATATATACAGCCAGTGACAGGTTCCTATAGAGCCCTATTAACTGACTTACACCCTTCTTTTAGCTAAAAATTGTTTTGCTTACATCCACATAAATCACCTTCTTATATTACTTGGCATCAGTGTGGGGGGGGGGGGTCCTGCTCAGCCGGCCCCTCCCATCTACCCCTCCCCATGCCTTATGCTTCCTTACTGTTACCTCCTTACATAGTTCATGTCATGTGAGCAGAGGTACTTTAGGTACTCAGGTACTTTAGCCTCTTAGCCTCTTAATAATAGCAAACTGTACCCCATGCATGTATCTGACTACATGAAGTCACAGCAGCCTTCATGGACTTCTACTAGTCCTCATCCTCCATGGAGGCTGCTGTGATTTCATGTGATCGCATACATGGTGTACAGTTTCCTATACTTAGAAGGCTAAAGGACCTGCGATGATGTCACTGGTCACATGTCATGAATGTAACACAAGGCATCGTGTAAAAAGATTGACACAATATTTCCCCTTCTGTACATAGAGCTTTATATGTCTGTAGTTGAATATTAGCAGACGGTCCCTAAATACAAGGAGCAGTGCTTTGAAGAGACACATAGCTGTCAGTCAGAATAATGGGACCTGTTCACTGGTATCTCTGATGCTTCTCTTTTCTCAGGTTGCCAGAGATGAGTCAGAAAAGCTAATTTGCATATCAGAAAAATGGCTGTAGTTAATGTACAGGGCCTCACTGCCAGCTAATTTTAGGTGATATAGGGAGGACATGTAACCCTTTATCAGCAGACATTGCTAGTGGGGGGGGGGCAAAATCTGTTGACAGGTCAAACAAACATGTAAGTAGACATGTCCCCATAACAGACATGTAAAGAAATATGGAATAAGAGGAACAATACAGAGGCTTTATGCACATGAATGTGTGATCTTTGCAGGCCTCTGTCACCAGCATGTGAGGTCCACTCAGCCAGTTGATAACAATATAAAAAACTGCCTCTGGTTACAAATATAGTCAGGAATAGGACCTGCTCTATCTTTAGCGGCCCAGGAAGTCAGCTCATGCACGTGGTCATGAAATCCATGAGACCATACAAAGTAATGGGTCATGTGCTAGCTGCTGAAAACATGGCTAAAACATGTCCATGGGCATGAGGCATGTGGCTACACGCACACAAACATTGCATTTGGCAGTGTGCTACCTGTTAAATTAACATAAAGCACACAAACAAGTGTATTTCTTCTTCACAACCCTGGTGACTATGGCTTCATGTGTGAGACAACTACCCAAACGGCAAAACTCATAGAAGGGTACTAACCCTGCCAAACTTCACAGCAGTCCTGTCATCGTCGTGTGATCAGACCTCACACACAAATTACACACTATATAGCACATGTTCGCAAGTAAAAGTTGTATTGTTATTTTAACTCTTTCCCAGTATATAGGAATAAGTTTAATAACTTGGATATCCACCAGACAACTAGTAAGATTGTGCATACAGGCAGGCCCCGGCATACATACAAGATGTTCTGTACGTTTGTTCTTAAGTTGAATTTGTATGTAAGTCGAAACTGGAATATTTGTAAGGATAATGCAAGAAAAATTTTTTTGTCCATATGACAATGGGATCCAAAATTGTGACAACTCTTACAGCTGATCAATGCAATGCAATGTAAATTACAAGCATCCAGACGTCTTTATTTAACTAGGAGTCACCTGCAAGTCGGATGTTTGGGACTGCCTGTATTTTGGATACTCATTGGGGCAGATTTACTTACCCGGTCCATTCGCGATCCAGCGGCGTGTTCTCTGCGGTGGATTCGGGTCCGGCCGGGATTCCTCCGACGTCCACCAGGTGTCGCTGCTGCGCTGAAGAGCATTGGAATGCACTGGAGTTCACCGAGCCATCCTGGATGAAGGTAAGTGCGTGTCGAGCGACAATTTTTTTAAAAAAAAATCTGATTGCATCCAATGGGTAAGCTAAGTAACTTTTTTTGCCCAATCTTTGCCCAATGAAGTAAATATGCCTGGCTGATAAAGGACCAAACTCCTTTCTCTCCACTGATACAGCATAATGGAAAATTGATTGTAGTGATCTGCTGCCAACAATAAAGAATCTATATATGCACCAAATTGATCCTACTAAATCCAACACAATTATTGCTTCTTGTAAATCGGGCCAAATAAGTGGCAATCAACATGTTGTTTTGTAGATTGGGTCTAATTAAACACTTAGTCCCATTAGTTAACTATGATGTGCACCATAATTTGCATCTTTTCATCCTATAAAAGTTTAGCAAAATCCTTGGTAAACCCCCCCCCACCCCCATGTTCGGTTCATACAATATGTATTCTTCTGCTAGTACTCATTTATATAGAGAAGGAAAGACCCATAAATTCTATAGATCTGTATTACAACACAAACATGAATGGAGTCTCTTGTGTAAAGGAATGGTTCATTTTAGATTTTTGGCACGTAATCAAAAAGATTCTAATTTCAAAAAAATTTGTAAAATCATTTAGAAATTTGGGTACATTAAAATGATCTCAAGAGGGCAGTCCATAGTTATTCTCAGGAAACATGGAAAGTACCTAAGAGCTGTACACATAGAAAATTGCTCTATGTAAAACTATGTTAAATGTCATGTGGATATTAGTGAAAGTTCTTTCACACTGGTTTTGTTTTTCACATCTGCGGTAAAGTAATTTCAATGGATGCCTCACTAAGCCATTCATTTCTATGGGTGTTTTCACATTGGCATGTATTTTCACTGATACGTTGTCCTGAAACATGTCTATTTTTTTCACCGATGTAGATCATGGAAGGCAGTGGGTCCATGGGTCCGCCCCAAAAAAACGGATGCAACATCGTTTTTTTTCACTGATGAGGATGAAAAAGCAGGTTTGATGTTTTCAAAGCAATGTTAAATCTTCTGGGTTTTTTTGCAGACATGGAGACAAAACAGATGCATCATGGAGACAAAACGGAAGAAAAAGGAGACAAAATGCAATGGATGCGCAACTGAAGCTGAACATCAATGCCATCGTAAAAGAGCCCTAAATTTGAAATGTTGGTTCTTTATGTGTGAATCTTAAGGATATCAGCTTAACCCCTTTGCGCACCAGAACATACTATAAGTCCTGGTTCTGCGGGGGGTGTTTGGAGTGAGCTCACAGCCTGAGCTCACTCCATACACAGCTGGTGTCGGCTATATAATGCAGCTGACACCCGCGTATTACTGCCGCGGTTGTTGCTGGCACAGATTTCAGCAGTTAACCTGTTAAGTGCCGCGGTCAAAACCCGACTTACCATTTCATCTTGGTTAGCCGCCCCCGGCGTCCCATGACGTCATGTGCAACATATAATGTATTTAATGCATTTTGGCAGATCATGGACATACAATGTTTTTGAACTTTATAGCTTCTCTACTGCTGGCCCCTGTGTTATGTTCCCATGGACAATGTGACAATCTGATGTGATGGTACCTCATCACCATTCCTATGTATAGCTGCATATTGTTTTCTTGTATTGATGTTCTGTATGTAATTTCAATAAAGATTAGATTATTTTATTTATTGTTGTGTGTAAATTGGCCTAGTTTCTAAATAGGTTAAGTATTGGCCAATATAAATGGAAAAAGCTAATTTAGGAGATGCGACATGATAATAAGTGATGGATATTATATATCACTTCTCCTTTCCCATGTAACCCCAAGAGTGGTGCTGTTTCCAGTACATTGCATGGAATATTAAATGGCACCATTAAAAAGTACAATTTGTCCCACAGATAACAAACCCTAACACATCTCTGTAAACATAAAATTAAAAAAGTTATTGCTTTTAGAGTCCTGTAAGGGTTAACGGATCACTGTTTAGGTTATACTGCTAAATATAAAAAATAAAAAATAGCATCTTCCCCAAAATCAAATTTAACAGAAAGCAATAGTGTATAACTGTAATAAGTATCTTTTATTTTTTACAGAACAAAATACCCATGACTAAAAAACGGGAAAAAAAGAAAAGAGGGACAAGCACTCATAGGGCAAGGACATCCTCTATAAAGTGCCCATGCACATGGGGGAACTCTCTACCTTTTGTGCACAACCACTCTGTAGACATTAGAAGGAGGCAGCAGGCTAAATTAACCCTAGGAACTGGGTTTGGGCAATCAGAAGAGAAGAAAAATAATCTGCAATACTTTGCATTTCCCAAGACAATAGGAAGATGTGATGGATGTCGTTCAGTTTGTTGTCTAGCAGCTTTACACATCACAGATCATGTTTCTTTCATAGCCCAGCATGGTTCCATCACCCAAAACATTCATTTTGTAAACTGGTCGTATAAAGTCAAGGAGGCGGAGAGTTTAACAGTGAAGTCAAGCTAACTCTGCCTCTGAACACCTCCTCCTATGACTTATACCATGCACTAGACCTAAGGAGATCTGGTTTGCAATGTCTCTGGGTGCAGGACCATCAATTACAGTTAAGGGACATTCTGAGACAGAGAAAGATTGAATTCAGTGGTAACTCTCCTCCTCCTCTACTTTATACAACAAATTAACACTCACTTCAAAGAACATTTTGTGGATGATGCCACCACCCTGGGCCATGAAAGAAATATGATTGGGAAGGTGTTCTGCTGCTTGACAACATACTGGTAGTGGTTTATTAGTGGTAGTGTTTTATTAAAATTTTCCAGTGTGTTTCAAGGTGGAAAACACCCTTTCCTGAGGTCAATTGCTTTATATAAGTTTCCCATGGTTTCCATTTCCACCTCAAAACCCATTGTCACATTTTGAATGCAAATAAATCTTTGCATGACGCCCATTGGTTCTACCTGTTTTCTTGGCAACAGCATGGCATTGTGGATTATTATTTTTCTTCTAGATCTAAAAATATCCATGACCATTAACATAGTCCTACAAATGCTTGTTCTATTATAGATAGGTTAAAGAATATGTGATTTTTTAATTTTATTTTTATTTTATCATTTTGGGCACTATAATGCAGTTTTGCTGGTATACCATTTGTACAAAAATTACAAAACTGATGGGTAAAGGCACAGAAATTACCATCAGTATGATCAGATATCACAAACAATTTGAACAACACAAAATTACCCTATTCAGAAATTATCTAAATGTTAACAGGTGGTCCCCTACTTAAGAACACCCGACTTACATACGACCCCTAGTTACAAATGGACCTCTGGATGTTAGTAATTTACTGTACTTTAGCCCCAGGCTACAATGAACAGCTGTAATAGTTATCAAATGTGTCTGCAATTAAGCTTTATTGTTAATCCTGGTTCTTATGACAATCCATCATTTTTAAAATTGTCACAGAGACCAAAACATTTTTATTTTTTTATAATTTTCTTTATTTGACGAACAACAGAGCAGATTACAATAACATGAGTTCACATAGTGTTTACAGAGCATCAGCTGTCAAGTAGAAGAAAATCTAAAAGCTAAGTGCCATAGGATGAGTAATGACTATGGGATATAACACTGAAAGAGGTTTCCAATCAAAAATTCTGCAATCAGGTTGAATCTGCCTGGGGAGAGCTAGAACAGTAGGCCCCGTGGCCCCGTAGTGGCCTGCCAGGGGCACGAAGAATAAGAAGCAGAAAAGGAAAAGAATAAAGGAAAAGTTCTGCATTTTGCCGGGAAAGGCCAGCAAAGGTGCATGGGGAGAATTGAATAAGGGTATGGGAGGAAGAGAGAGGTGATAAAAGAGGGAAAGAAGGGGGTTGGGGTTGTCTCGACCAGGAGGGATGAGGGTCACGCAATGCTTTACAGTAGCTCCCTATATTCGGGAAATAGCTTAAATTGGATCCAGAGTTGCCATGTTTTGAGAAACTTATCATGTGTACCATGCACAGAGGAGGTGAGATAGACCAAAACATTTTTGTCTGGGGTAACAATTATAAAATATGCAGTTCCGACTTACATACAAATTAGACTTAAGAACAAACCTCCAGAACCTCTTGTACGTAACCCAGGGACTACCTGTAATTCTTTATTGAAACATAGTAAAATCACAAATACAAAAGACAATAATGAGTAGGCTACAATGGATTAAAAAATGCATATGTCCACAGTAACGGCCACCATGGCCCTAAGGGCAGGTTACACAATGATAAAAGCAATGCATAATGGTAAGTCCATTTAAAATAATAGACCGAACAATAGTGTCACCCAAAGTGTAAGTAAAACACCTACACAACCAAAATTTAACAAGATTGGAAATACCATAGCAAAAAGGAGAACCACACGCAAATTACCCCACTACAAATTACTGTTTGGTAAAATAGCATATTAATTCTATGGGTCATTACTTTACAGAGGAAGATGATATGTATTTCTTATAGTTTACTATTAAACAAGTTTTTTTCTCTTAATTGTACTTTTTCATTTATCTCATGTACCTAAGGGATACAAGGGAGCACGAGAACAAGTTTTAAATGACTGCTCTTCAATCTTTGTATGACATTCATAAAGGGTATTTATAAAATGTCAGTTTTGTGTCGTGGCTGCGCTGTGTCCGCACCTAAATGGGCGTTATTGATAAGTCAGAGTTTGTACCACAATTCTATCATTTTTCATGGCCAATTTGCATCAGCGCATCTGTTATTAACTGGTACTCATTAACAGTGGTCTATAAGTCATCTGTGAAAAAACAGTTCTGACTAGTACATGCTATACTTTCTTAAAGTTAATTCAGCTCCTTACACTCCTTCAAACTTTGCTATAGTTTTCTACCCAATAAGACCCCTAATATGCAATCCAATCATGTTATACTGATAGCTTTGCATAATGAGAAATATTCTGCAACCCTTATTTCCCCTCCTCACTCTGCTTCTCCACCTCTCTGCTACCATGTGGAGGTGAGAAGGTCTGACTCGCATTGTAATGTTTATGTTGGCGTGGCAGGATAGTTACCGGTAGTTGAATCGGTTCCACTTGATCACAGTTTGCTATTCCTTATCTTTTTTCCTTCAGACTAAGAATTCTCTTTTTTCTTTTCTTATGAAATAAAAACCATCGAGGCCCATTGTTCCTCCTATTTGTTTAAGTGCAATAACAGTAGGCAGCAGCAGAGACAGGAACCATCTCATTTAAATTGTTCCAGGCCCCATTTTAAATTAAAGCTGTGTCTTCTTCAGGTGTTCTTTCTTGCTCTATAAAGCCACCCAACCTCTGCTTCTTTAAAATTATTTTTAGAATGAATTATTACTTTATCAACAAGAAGCTGATTGTGGTGCTAACTGGCACGTCAAACCCTGCTAAAAATGTGGTATTTCTGGATAGTCTATGCTTTTTGACAGGAGGCTGTAATGTAATGTAATGGAGGCTGTAATGTAGGGAGTTGGCCTTAAAGAGAACCCGTCAGGCAATATAACCCCCTAAGCTAAATATATTTTCATAAGCTGCCATTAGAAACTTAAGCAATGAGGTCCTAAAGCTGTATGCAAATGACCTGTGAAATGTCCAATGAGTCTTCATCATTTTCAAGCTGTCCGGCTTATTCATGAGTGGGAGGCACAGCCACACCCCCAGTGCCTGACTGCCTCTGACCATGTGACCAGCCTAATTTACATATTAAAGAAAAGATGATTTTACAATGGAATCCTTGTGAGCTGCTCCAACAGGTAGAGGTGACAGAAATAGTGACAGAGACCTGATGACAGGTGTCCTTTAATACTAAACCCCCAGTTGTCCATGCCTACATGCCTCACTTACCCTAGGCAGTAAGGAACAACCAGTCAACATTCCTCGAGACAAACAAAGGACAATACTGTTAAGATTGAGAGTAGTGTAGGTACCTCCACATAATACAGTATGATTCATGGGTAATCCCAAAATATGTGTAACAGGAAACTTTTATGACCACAGTTACGCCAGCATCTATCCGATGAACCTTGATATATTTTTGCTATAAAATAGGGAAAGTAGTATCACCTTGAGATTATTTATTAGCACATTTAGATGCCTTAGATGACCAGCAGTGCTGATTTCCATTGTTCTGTTGAGAAAACCTTGTCTAGGTCTTTTACCAATGTGAGGATAAAATGCAATTTACTAAATTCTTCTCCGATTATTAGCATCTTTTAGATATATCTAGTAGACATTTTTAGGGTCAGCATTTCCTGACATTTACAAAGAGGCAGAAAAACTCATATAAGACATAAAACGTTTGACGTGTATATAACATTATATGACAAGTGTTTATTTGATAGTACGTACACTATTATTAGCATTTACAACATTAATTCACACTAGAACATTTGCCACTCTATCTTTATCACTATTTATTCTCACACTTCTGCATCTGGGTGAGATATATACCAAATATAACCTTTATCAACTGCCATACTACCCTTGCTACTTTGAAATGCTATATATAATATTCTTAGAATATATACCTTGTGCTATTTCCCCCCACAAATCTGCTCTCCCCCAACCGCTGTGGCACAGGGCAGATCTAACATGCCTCAGTGATGGCTTTTTGGATCCTCGATATACTTTTTATATTAACTTCTATAAGATTTGATGTATATAGTGAAGCTATCTTTCAATTTTTTCTTTGCTGAGACAGTATATGCTATAATTTTTCCTGTGAATTACTAGACCGGTAACTGTAGTAAGACTGGTGCTTGATCTGATAGTATCATTTCACAGATCTCCACTTTCCTAACAGGTGTAAGTAGTTCTTTTGATACAAACTGGTAGTCCAATCTGGACATGCACCCATGGGCATGAAAGAGAAAGCTATAGCCCCGCTCCGCAGGGTTAATATATCTCCAGCGATCAATCATATTAGTTATATGCATGAAATTTCCCAAAATTGTTCTTGTCCCTTCCCTGTATGGATTGGATGGTAGAAGTCTATCTTCATTGTTTTCTGCTACCAGCTTAAAATCCATGGAAAGTATATATTTTTTATTGTCTGTTATTGTAATGGGGATTAAAGTATCTAAGATGGTTTTATGTATTTATGCTACACCATCTCCCGTAATTGTCATTAAGGCCAAATACTTGTCTGACCCATTAGTTCACTTAGGCTCAATTGGGTTTCTTGTAACATAGCTTTATCTGTTTTCAATTTCTTTAGGTTTTGAATAATTTTTCCCTCTAAGCGAGGGTTCTAATTCCCTTCACATTTCATAACACAAAATTAATTGTTTCAGTCATTTCTTGCTTTTATTTATTCATAATTTAATGTGGTCATTTCTCCCCTTCTCCATCACCCAGCGGGTTCTTTACCCCTTTTCCTTTGTCATTGCTTCTTTTCATTGCAAAGGCTTGTGCTGGATTTGCCAGCTCGAGTCTCTCCCCATATCTCTTTTAAAATATATACACTTTTATTAAAAAAGTCTATATAAAGAGTTGGCAGGGAGAGAAGAGACAGAGAAGTGAATTAATACAGAGGCAGGTCAATATAACACTATTAGCCCAAGGGGCATCTTTTTTTCTTTTTTATTACCTCTGCCATATTTCCTTCCCTCTTCCCCTACTCCCATCCCATTTCTTGTTCAGGAGTGGAAGAGATCTGCCAAAGTGAGGGAGAATTTTTGGGCTGATGGAGAGGAAATGCAAAGAACTGATCATCACTGTTTATATATAATTGGCAATCTTTTTCAAGAATCTCTCAGCATCATCCTGTCTATCCCCACTTATTCTACAACCAGGGCTGCCACCAGGAAGTTTGGGGCCCAGGACTGGTAAATTTTGTGGGTCCCCACACAATGATAATCCGTGCACAGTGAGTTCCCTGCACCTGGGAAGGGAGGAGGGTTTTCTGTGACTTGGGGCCCCTTCTCCTAGTCGGGGCCTCCTGAACACAGTCATACTAAACTCCCCCTGATAGCGGCCCTGCCTACAACTCCCATTGTTTTTTATTGAAAGTTTTGTCCACATATGCTTGAGCTTCCTCAGCATCCGAAAATGTAATCGATAAGCCATTTCCAGGCATTATCTTCAGAGCTGCAGGATATCGCAGTAGTAAGTGTATACCTTTATTAGACAGACGTTGATGAGCGATACTTTTTGCTAGAGGCCTCAGTAAAATGTCTTGGCACTCTCCATTAAGAGCTCTTTCTTGTTCCTTTAGGATTTTATTATGGCTTCTTTTTCTTGGTATTTGAGTAGTCTTGCGATTACAGTCCTTGGCCTACTTTTATTTCCTTGACAGAGCTTTGGAATTTTTCTGGTGACAAAAGTTGTTATATTGAGCGGTTTCTGGTACACCAGCTATTCGTTTGTTGTTTCACCTTGACCTGTTCTCCAATTCCTTGTTCTTTTCCATTAGGCTCTTATTGTTTTTTTCCAACTCAAGCTCGCAAACCTTTGTTCCAGCTCATTCGGTTTAATTTGGAACGTAGGTGATGAAACCATTTTTAATTTCCTCTTCCACAATATTACTCTTAGGGGCCAGTTCCCACTGCCTTTGCCAGTTGTTTAAAGTCTTTTGCTTATATGTTCAGATTGGGCTCATTATTATCTGAGTTGTCAGAGCATAAGTTTCCTAGCTGACCTCTTGAATCATAAGACTTTGTATGCTTCACCTCACCTCTAGTTTCTCTGCAATTTTGGCATTTGTATTATCCAGTACTTTTATTTTTTTGGTTAGGCATTTTCTTATGATTCCTATTCACACTTTAATAACTTGTATTAAATTGCTCAGGTATAATACTTAATATCCCCAGTTATGCACCAGATATTCAATGGGGACAAGTAGTGGGTACAGTAGAGGTAGAGGATACAGTATGAATGGCTAGTGCATAATTAAAGGGGTTTTCCCACAAAATAAAATAGGGCCTAACTTGCTGATCGGTGGGGGCTCTCAGTGAATAGTCCCCCACAGATTATGAGAACAGGGGGTCAAAGGTCTCCGTTATACCCTCGTCGTACCCCTCGTCACTCCCTGAGATGAGAGGAGCAGCTGGTTGTGCATGGTCAGGCTGCCCTGTTCATCTCTATGGAGCTAAAGGAGATTGCCAGACGCCCAGTCACAGCAAACAATCTACATTATGAATGAGAAAAGGAGACCCCTCTGCTTTGTCAGAATTGAAGAGAATTACCATTATCCGGTATCAGTTGTCATTTACACAGAGATATGCCAACAAGTAATAACTTTAGAGCACATAAATGCCTGCGCTATAATAATATACATGAATTTATCCCAATAGATGTTTCATGGAAAAATGTTTCCAAATTGCTGTTTTTGAGTCCATCAACAGCCCCCCCCCCCCCCAAAAAAAAAACAACTAAAAAATGCTGGTGGAGTTACTACACTTTTTTAAAACTTTTTTTTAAGAATTTTTAATGGTTACTCATGTGTCTCATGTTTCACTCAGCCGAATAATTAAAATACCATTTAGACAGATATTTATAAACAGCTACTTCCAAAGAAAAGTGTAGGATATGACACATATAGAATGGTTTCTTTCATCATAAATCTTTCTTTACTGAAATCAAAGATCTGCTGATTCCTTCAGCGTGCACTCCAGAAGTCAGTTAGGGACATGTATTATGAGTGTCAGGATCAGTGGATCCTCTGGTCCACCGCGGGAGATGGAACTAGCCAACACCTGGGACCGGAATCCAAGTGGCACCTGGTTTTCACCAGAGCCCGCCGCAAAGCGGGTTGGACTTGCTGCGGCAAAATACCACCAGGTCTTCCCAGGCGTGACCAGCCCGCGGTGGCAGCCGAGGTCGAGGTACCTTAGCAGAAGACAGTCTCGTAGTCAGGTCCAGGCTCGGGGTCAGGGCAGGTGGCAGAGATGCGAGGTCAAATCCAAATCCGGGGTCAGCAAAGGGAGGTCCAGGCAGGTGGGAACGGGAACACAGCAACACGGAGGAACTCGGGTAACACGGGAACACAGGACTCGGGAGCGGAGACACACAGGAACGCAGGAATACACAGGAACGCAGGAATACACAGGAACGCAGATAATCACCAGGAAGCTTTCTCTTAGACTGTGAGGCACAAAGATCCGGCAGGGAACACAGGAAGAGGCAGGATTCTTAAAGGTGAGGTGTTCAGCCAGTGCACCAATTAGCGGTGCGCTTGCCCTTTAAATTTTCGGAAGAAGCCGCGCGTGCGCCCTTGGAGGTGGGGACGCGCGCGCACGGCAGTCCGGGCAGGAGCAGGAGCCGGGAGAGGTGAGTGAGACTGGGCAGCAGCTGGGGCACACGGAGGAGCACGGATGCGCCCGCGATCCGAGACAGGGATCGCGGGAGCAACAGTGACAATGAGACAGGCTCCATGGGACAGTTCCTTGGATGGGTTCACAACTCATTTTATGTGTAGGCTGAGCATATACACCAAGAAAGCTCCTCACGTATACACATTGGGGCAGGTTTATAAAGCATTCTGAAAGTCTTGCCCATGGCAACCAATCACACCTCCCCTTTAAAATATTCATGAGCACTTGAAAAATGAAAGCTGAGCTGTATTTGGTTGCCATCAACATCTAACCATGGTCAAGGGAGCAAAAGCAGATGGCTCGGTGCTTCATGCAGCCGCTGTTTGCTGTCGTTGTAGACTCGGCTCCCATCAAAGTGATGCAGCACCTTTAGTTACGGGACTCACTCACCCACTTCGTAGTAAGTTATAGACAATTATACAGACCACAGGGAGACGATCCCCAGCACATTTTTCATGTTTCAAATGCTTCGTCAGGATATAGATACTGATATTATTGATACTCCAGAAAAAATTGTTTGGAACGTCAAAACATGCGTTGGGGATTGGCTCCCCATGGTCTGTACTATTGTCTATGCCTTACTATGCTGTGCCTGTTCCCTTATATTATGTTAGTATAGATCTTATCTAGTTTTTAATGTAATTTTGTCTTTATATGTTCATTTTCCCTTATTCTGTGGTATTTATTACTTTTGGGACTTTTGTCACTTTTTGGTACTGTTTTTGCCCTTCCCCTGTATTTGTATAGGTGTTTATAAAAATTCATGAATCGAAGTGGATTTGTAATAAACGTATACAATCAGATAAAAGAACCTCTTTCTCCAATTATCTGGCTTTTATTAGCTGCAGATATAGGAGGAAGAACGATCATGTCACTGCTTAGTGTCGTCCCTCACGCAAATGCTGTAACTAATCAGTGGCCACAATGGTTACGTGATCAGTGAAATACACAGGAATGTGAAGCCAAAAGACAGGTAACAAAAATTATTTATAGCCTCCCATTCCCGCAAGTCATGGGGGTTCCAATTAAACTGGAAAACCTCTTGAACCTCTGCTGAATTATATCTTCCTAACAAGATGAATAGAAGGTCATTGAAGTGTCATTGTATCACAGTAGATGAGATTGAAAAAAAGACGTTGGTCCATCAAGTCCACCCTATAAATCACACAATGTTAAACCAGAGTAAGGCAAAAAAATGCCTGCAAGGCTAATACCAATTGGCCCAAAATAGCAAAAATTTTTGAACATGCAAAATGTCAGAATAAATCCCTAGATTAACATTACGTAGAAGATCTATTCAGAGAGGAAGGAGAGCCACAGCTTCTAGGTCTCCATAGAAAGAGGCAGAAGCTTTGGCAATGTTGGGGTTACTAGACGGCCTGCAAACCAACTAAATGTTGTGATACATATTGAATACTTGATCAGGTCAGAATTATAGTTTTTTAATTGATAATTATAGTCTTTTTGCTTATTCTCCTGCCAGGTGTACACCACCAAAGAATAGTTATATTTAGTGTAGGGGAAGGGGAGAGAAGAGGGCAAAGTAAAATGTAACTTTTATTTCATAATTTAAAAATAATGCTTTATATTCAATGTGGAAGTGATGTTAAGAACTTTCCCTACTGGGTACCATAATCGAGGGACCAGTAGGGAAAGCTGTTAACATTATAATCGAGGGATAGACAGTCAGACAACTCAGAGCTACGAGCCACTGCTAACATAGGACATCAAGAATCTAAATACAGCCCGCTAATAGTTCAGGGAAAGAGTGGGGTTTAACTCACGGCCCTCCACACTACAGACAGAGTGTGTGAGCGTTTCCCTGATAACACAAGGTCCGTGCGTGGCGTTCTACCGACTCGCGGACCCTGCACGAGAGTCCCGCGGCATACAATTGAAAAAGACCGCGTAGACTCATGCAAGCGGGGCAGATATAAACATAATCCCGCAGCACACACAGAGATTAACAGTGGCGATTAAGAATTAACTTACATGTACCTCCTGTACGTTTTAAAGACAATACATTGCTGTCTATGCATCCCCGTTGAACGAAGTGGCATTACCAAGGAAACTTGACAATCATCCTGGTATACTTCTGTTCTAGTGGATACATTCTGCTCACTGTGATGCAACATTGTTTCACCAACGATGTGCTACAGATTTGATTCATCTCCAAACAAAATAAGGAGATACTATTGACACAAATGTGCAACATTTTGAATAAAACAATAAAGCTTGAGCTAGACATTATATGAGTTAAGACACGGCACTCACTGGTCTTTGAAAGTAAATACATTTTTTCTCTTCAGAACCCATTTGCTAAATGCATTGTGACCCTGTTTCGATATGTGGACGATATTTTCCTAATTTGGGATGGGACGGAAACAGATTTCCTTAATTTCGTGACATTTCTGAATGACACCAATGCGATGAACATGCGGTTCACCGCCGTTTTTGGAGGGGACACACTGGAATTCCTGGATGTTAAAATATTAGTAAAAGATGGAACGCTCACTACTACAGCTTTTAGGAAGCCCACGGCCACCAACTCTCTCCTTCACTTCAGGAGCTTCCATTCCCACCAAACAAAAGAAGGTTTACCCTTTAGTCAATTCCTTCGCTTAAAAAGGATAAATAGCGAGGTGGATGGTTTTGAAAAACAAGCCGCAGAATTGAAGCAGAGATTAATGAGCCGTGGATACCCCATTCCTTTATTGGAAAAAGCTCTAGCAAGAGACACTCCGGTGAATACAGCTAAAAGTAATGTCATGAATAGTCATGTTGGTAAAGGGAGGGATGAGGGGCGTGTGGCCTACTCGTTTGGGTTTAGCCCACACGAGCGGGCCATTCGCACTGCCATACATAGGAATTGGAGAATTCTGGAACTAGATGAACAGCTCTCCGGAGTAACAAAACAAAGACCACTAGTTACCTTCAGACGTAGTCCCTCCATCAGAACCGAATTGGTGTCTAGTCACTTTTCCACATCTAACACCACATGGTTGGACAAATATGTTCCCATTGGTAATTTCAAATGCAGCACCTGTAATTTCTGCCGCTTTAATTTGCAAGTTAATAACATCAAACTGGCAGGACTGAACCACAGGGTTCGATCCTTTATGAATTGTAGGTCGACCTTTGTGGTGTATGCAATACTATGCCCATGCGATTTTTTCTATATCGGAAAAACTATCAGAAATTTGTTTATTAGGTTTCGTCAACACCTCAATTCCATAGGTACTGGAAAAGGTTGCCCCCGCTTGATTAATCATGTCAGAGAGGAACACGGGGGGAACCCCAACGTACTGAGGTTTATGGGGCTTGAAAAAGTAGAGGTGGATGTTCGGGGAGGTGATCGCCAAAAATACCTACTTCAGCAAGAAGGGAGACTGATTTTGAAATATAATGCGTTGGGCCCTATGGGACTGAATGACAGGAATGACATGAGCATCTTTTTATAAGACGCCATTTTTCATTCAACTGTCTGGTTCATAATAATATAAGCGATTGATGCTCCTGCTTTTGTCACTCCGTGCTTCATCTTCTTTCTCATTGGTCTATGTTTTCCTGTTCCTTTTGCCGATTGATAGGTCTGCCATTTACTTTTCCTTTAGGTAGACTTGTGTTACAAATGCTCGGAAAACTACTTATACTGTTGCTCTAAAAACCTCTTACCCTATACTCCTTGGAATTATGCTTATTTGCTGGTTTGCACTTTTTTGTGTACCAAAGATAAAAAGATATCATTTTAATGTAAAACTTCACTTTGCATGTGCTTGAGTGCATTATAACCTAAATGCACCCAAAACACACGCTATATGTTTTTAAGATTGCATTTGTTTATTGTTGCCAAGGCCACACGAGCCTAGTCGTGGCGTGCATCACCCCTGTCCTGTGGTCATCCGAATAAAAGTTTTCCATGCTGTGCATATCGGTGAGTGCCGTGTCTTCTCTCTTCGTGGGATCAATTTGACTTGTATTGCCAGTACATGTGCACCTCCGTGGAACAGCGACCTCGATATCAGTCTACTCTCCTAATCACCACTGGGTCAGAGTTCCGGCTGCGTGGAGAGGGTGGTACCGGTCTCACTATTTTCTTCGCTTGTGGTACATTATATGAGTTAAGACTGTAATAATGAATAAATAAAGAACATAATCAAACCCTCTTATCAATCCCTCAACCTTTGGGATCACTTACAAAATCAATGACAGGGGTCTACATTTGCACGTAGGGGAGGAATATCCCCAGAACTTTCCCTAATAGTTTTTGAATTTCTTTAAATTCATTTTAATCACTTCCACATTGAATATAAAGCATTATTTTAAACTATGAAATAAAAGTTACATTTTGCTGCCACATATTGATTACTGTTACTGCATCTAAGTTGTTGAACTTCTAAGATGTTACAGAAAGATCGTCAGAAGAGGCTACTGGGGACAAGTGTGTGTAGATTCATACAAAAATCATTGGAGGGTTAAAAAACCTTTCTATACTTCAAATCTATTCATCTACCTGCCAACAACTTGTAAGCAATTTATTGTGATTTGAACTTAATATACATGTACCGTACTTATCTTTGTATTTTGAAAACCCAAAATAAAAGATTTTATTAAAAAATCATCAGAGGGTTTGGGTGAAAAAGTAATAACGGATGTGACCAAGCTGCTGCTCTTGGTTAACCATGTATTTTCCAATCCTATGTATCATTCCTGCTTTCTGTCAGGAAAAGGAAGTATGTTGATAACTTGTGTGGTTACATCACATTTCAGATTAACAAACTCATCTCTTAGAAAGCTATTGCACTTGATGCTCTATTTCTAGGAATTTTACTATATGCATTTTTTTAGAGAGAGTCTTATCACTTTCAATTTCATTTTTTCTTGATGGATATACTATGTATCATAGTACTGTGATTACTATGTAGATTATAAAGTGTCTAAAATCTAACGGACAAATAGTATATGTAGTTTATACCTCGAAAGGTATTATTTTAAAGATTGGATTGACCATCAACATCTAACCAAGGTTTAATTTTCGAACTGAAATTCTCCCAGGAATGCTTTCATTATTAAAAGTAGACCTATGTACACTCACCGGTCACTTTATTAGGTACACCATGCTAGTAACGGGTTGGACCCCCTTTTGCCTTCAGAACTGCCTCAATTCTTCGTGGCATAGATTCAACAAGGTGCTGGAAGCATTCCTCAGAGATTTTGGTCCATATTGACATGATGGCATCACACAGTTGCCGCACATTTGTCGGCTGCACATCCATGATGCGAATCTCCCGTTCCACCACATCCCAAAGATGCTCTATTGGATTGAGATCTGGTGACTGTGGAGGCCATTTGAGTACAGTGAACTCAGTGTCATGTTCAAGAAACCAGTCTGAGATGATTCCAGCTTTATGACATGGCACATTATCCTGCTGAAAGTAGCCATCAGATGTTGGGTACATTGTGGTCATAAAGGGATGGACATGGTCAGCAACAATACTCAGGTAGGCTATGGCGTTGCAACGATTTTCAATTGGTACCAAGGGGCCCAAAGAGTGCCAAGAAAATATTCCCCACACCATGACACCACCACCACCAGCCTGAACCGTTGATACAAGGCAGGATGGATCCATGCTTTCATGTTGTTGACGCCAAATTCTGACCCTACCATCCGAATGTCGCAGCAGAAATCGAGACTCATCAGACCAGGCAACGTTTTTCCAATCTTCTACTGTCCAATTTCAATGAGCTTGTGCAAATTGTAGCCTCAGTTTCCTGTTCTTAGCTGAAAGGAGTGGCACCCGGTGTGGACTTCTGCTGTTGTAGCCCATCTGCCTCAAAGTTCGACGTACTGTGCGTTCAGAGATGCGCTTCTGCCTACCTTGGTTGTAACAGGTGGCGATTTGATTCACTGTTGCCTTTCTATCAGCTCAAACCAGTCTGCCCATTCTCCTCTGACCTCTGGCATCAACAAGGCATTTCCGCCCACAGAACTGCCGCTCATTGGATGTTTTTTCTTTTTCGGACCATTGTCTGTAAACCCTAGAGATGATTTTGCGTGAAAATCTCAGTAGATCAGCAGTTTCTGAAATACTCAGACCAGCCCTTCTGGCACCAACAACCATGCCACGTTCAAAGGCACTCAAATCACCTTTCTTCCCCATACTGATGCTCGGTTTGAACTGCAGGAGATTGTCTTGACCAAATCTACATGCCTAAATGCACTGAGTTGCCGCCATGTATTCACTCTGTATTTCATTGCAGCCAATTGGTAAGATCAAAAATTTTCTTCTTTCATTAATGTACACTCTGCACCCCATATTGACAGAAAAAAACTGAAATGTAAATATGTGTGTTAATTTATTAAACAAAAAAACCTGAAATATCACGTTATTAGTATTCAGACCCTTTGCTCAGTATTGAGTAGAACCTTTTGAGCTATTACAGCCAGGAGTCTTCTTGGGAATGATGCAACAATTTTTTCCCACCTGGATTTGGGTATCCTCTGCCGTTCTTCCTTGCAGATCCTCTCCAGTTCCCTCAGGTTGAATGGTATCGTTGGTGGAGGCCATTTGCAAGCCTTTCCAGAGATGTTGAATTGGGTTTAGGTCAGGGTTCTGGCTGGGTCAGTCAAGAATGGTCACAGAATTGTTCTTAAAGGAAACCTACCATTTCCGATGGTGCTTCTAAGCCACAAATACAGTGCACCAGCTCAGGGTGAGCTGGTGCCGGGGCTTATCTTCCTTATGTTCTTAAACAGATGTAAAGCGTTTAAACGCTTTATTAATCTTTATATAGGAAGTAGCTTCACTGCAACGTGGTACGCACTCGGCGCACCATGCGCGACCACTTGCTATTCAGACGCACGGCTGCATGCACGGTGCGCCGAGCGCGTGCAACGGTGCAGTGAAGCTACTTCCTATATAAAAATTAATAAAACGTTTAAACGCTTTACATCTGTTTAAGAACATAAGGAAGATAAGCGCCGGCACCAGCTCACCCTGAGCTGGTGCATGGTATTTGCCACTTAAAAGTACCTTCGGTAGTGGTAGGTTTCCTTTAAGCCACTGCTTTGTTATTTTAGATGTGTGCTTAGTGTTTATTCTGGAAGCTGAACCTTTGGTCCATTCTGAGATCCACAGCACTCTGTAAGAGGTTTTAATTCATCTTTCCTTCAATTGCAGCCAGTCATCTGTCCCTGCAACTGAAAAACACCCACATGGAATGATGCTGCCACCACCATGTTGGGATTTTATTTGGCAGGTGATGATCATTGCCTGGTTTTCTCACATACCACTTAAAATGAATACCAAAATGTTCAATCTTCATCTCATCACAAAAGAGAATCTTATTTTTCATAGTTCGAAGAAGATCTGTGGTCTCCCCAAACTTCTTCGATTTAAGGATTATGAAGGCCACTGTGCTCTTAGGAACTTTGAGTACAGAAATTATTTTGTAACCTTGGCCAGATCTGTGCCTTGCCACAATTTTGTTTCTGAGCTTCTTGATCAGTTCCTTAGACCATAGAAAATGCAGGGTCTAGAATTTTTTGTCATAAGTTGCATTAATACAAGGGCTGGCATGCACATACAGGAGACATATATGACACTACTGGATGATCAAGGAATACCCTGGAAACCAACAGCATTTACAGAAAGGATAAACCAGTTAATTATTTTTTTTCAGTTTTGAAATTCACTAATATACAGTATATGTTTACTGTAATCTGTCCGGCCATCTGTCAGTAGGAATTGTTTATTGTGCCTGTCCTACTGTTTTTAGCATAAACATATGTACAACACTAGGGAGTCAATAAAATATTTGGGCAATGTGTAGTAGCTGTACAATTTACTATCATTGTGCACAGGTCATCTGTTACAATCTTCTATTTACGTGGCACAAATTTAATTTCTTCTGAAACTCAAGATGGGAAGTTACTTCTTACTGACTGTCAGGCTGGACTGTCAGGCAGGAGGAAAGTGGATCCTCTGGACCACTGCAGACGATGACACAAGCCACCTCTTGGGACCGGAGTCTAAGTGGTACCCGGTTTTCACCAGAGCCCGCCGCAAAGCGGGTTAGACAAGCTGCGGCGTGGTACCACCAGGTCGTTCCACAGGAGTGACTTGTCTGCAGTGGCGGCCAAGGTCGAGGTACAGAAACGGCAAACAGTCTCTAGGTCGGGTCCAGGCACAAGGTCAGGGCAGGCAGCAGAGGTGCAACGTCAGGGTCAAATCCGGGGTCAGCAACAGGAGGTCCAAGCAGAAGGGTACGGGAATACGGCACACGAACAACAGCACGGAGGAACACTGGTACATAGGACAGCAGCACGGAGGGATTCGGGTAGACACTGGAACACGGAAGGACTCAGGAACGCAGGATACACAGGAGACACTAGAATGCAGGGAACACAGGAACGCAGGCAAATCGCAACAGAGCTTTCTCTTAGGCTGTAAGGCACAAAGATCCGGCAAGGTAGTAAGGGAGGTACTTGCCTTTAAAGGTGAAGTGTTCAGCCAGTGCACCAATCAGCGGTGCGCTGGCCCTTTAAATCTTCTGAAGGTGCCGCGCGCGCGCCCTAGGAAACGGGGACGCGCGCGCATGGAGCCAGACGGAGACACAGGACCGGGGAGAGGTGAGCTGCGCCGGCGCTGCGCCTGCGAGCCCCGGGGAGCACGGGTGAGCCCGCGATATGAGTCGCGGGACCACCCGTGACAGTACCCCCCCTTCGGTCTCCCCCTCCTCTTGGGCTGTAGAAACCTCTGTAGGAGGTCATGGTCCAGGATGTTGTCTTCAGGCTCCCAGGATCTCTCTTCTGGCCCGAACCCCTTCCAGTCAACCAAGAAGAACCGCCTCCCTCTCACCATCTTCATGTCGAGGATCTCCTTCACCTCATAAACGTCCGAGGAGTCAGCCACCGGGGCAGGAGTAGGTACTTGCCGGGAGAAACGGTTCAGGATGACAGGCTTGAGTAGGGAGACATGGAAGGAGTTCGGGATGCGCATGGTGGAGGGAAGGCGCAGTTTGTAGGAGACTGGATTTATGCGGGAAAGAACCATGAAGGGACCCAAGAATCGTGGACCAAGTTTGTACCCAGGAATCTTCAACCGGATGTATCTAGCGGATAACCAGACCTTGTCACCAGGAGCGAAGACTGGAGCAGGCCTGCGTCTTTTGTCGGCCTGGAGTTTGGTGCGAGCAGAGGCCTGCAGCAAAGAAAGGCGAGTTTGCTCCCAGATGGTCTTCAGATCTCGTATCAACACATCAACAGCAGGAACATCAGTGGGCACAGGTAGAGGAAGAGGAGGACGTGGATGCTGTCCATACACGATGAAGAAGGGAGAAGAACCAGAAGTCTCAGAGTTCAAGGAATTGTATGAGAACTCCGCCCATGGCAACAAAGCGGACCAGTCGTCCTGGCGGGCCGAGACGAAATGGCGAAGATAACAGCCCAGAGTTTGGTTGACTCTCTCTACTTGTCCATTAGACTGTGGATGGTATGCAGAGGAAAAGTCCAGTTTCACCTGTAATTGGCTACATAGAGATCGCCAGAAGCGGGAGACAAACTGAACCCCTCGATCCGAAACAATGTGCAACGGAAATCCATGCAGACGAAAGATGTGACTGTAGAATAGGTTGGCTAGGCGTGGAGCAGACGGCAGTCCAGGCAACGGAATAAAATGGGACATTTTAGAGAACCGGTCAGTTACCACCCAGATGACAGTATTCCCAGAGGACAATGGAAGGTCTGTGATGAAGTCCATGGCCATGTGCGTCCACGGGTGGCTGGGTATCGGCAACGGCATCAGGAGACCAGCAGGTTTAAGGCGAGATGGCTTATTACGAGCACAGGAAATGCAGGAACCCACAAAATCCCGCACATCCTTGGCCAGGTCTGGCCACCAATAGTAGCGGGAAATGAGGGCTATAGAACGCTGCACCCCAGGGTGCCCAGCCACACGAGAGCAATGTCCCCAAGTTAAAATTCTCTTCCGAAGAGCAGGTCGGACATACGTCTTGCCTGGTGGAAGCTGCCGGAGATCCACTGGAGCAGCCTGAACCAGTCGTTCCGGAGGAACAATATGACTAGGAACGGAATCTTCTCCAACCACATCTGAAGCACGAGAGAGGGCATCGGCCTTAACATTCTTCTCTGCAGGGCGGAAATGTATTGAATAATCAAATCGGGAGAAGAATAGAGACCAACGAGCCTGTCGAGGATTAAGACGCTGAGCGGTCTGGAGATACAGGAGGTTCTTGTGGTCGGTATGAATATGAACCGGATGACGAGCTCCCTCCAGTAGATAGCGCCATTCCTCCAAAGCTAACTTTATGGCTAAGAGTTCCCGATCACCAATGGAATAATTTCTTTCGGCAGGTGTGAAAGTCTTTGAGAAAAAAACGCAGGTGAGGGTACGACCCTTGGGCCCCTTTTGAGTGAGGACGGCCCCAGCACCCACGGATGAGGCGTCAACCACTAATTGGAAAGACCTCTCCGTGTCAGGCCTTGTGAGTACTGGCGCAGTAGCAAAGGCAGACTTCAACCCAGTGAAGGCTTCTTCAGCAGCCGGAGGCCATAGTCTCGGGTTGGCATCCTTTTTAGTCAATGCCACGATGGGAGCCACAAGGGAGGAGAATTGAGGAATAAATTGTCGATAATAATTGGCGAAGCCCAGAAATCTTTGTATGGCACGTAACCCGACTGGACGAGGCCACTGAAGTACGGCTGCCAACTTGGAAGGGTCCATCTGAAGTCCTTTATCAGAAATGACGTACCCCAGAAACGGAAGCCTACTCTGGTGAAATAGGCATTTCTCGAGTTTGGCATATAAACGGTTGGTCCTTAAGCGCCTAAGAACCTGTCGGACGTGGGTCTGGTGAGACTGTAGATCTGGGGAAAACACCAAAATGTCGTCCAAGTAGACTATGACACAAGAGTAGAGCAAGTCTCGGAAAATATTGTTAACAAATTCTTGAAAAACCGCTGGAGCATTGCAGAGTCCAAAGGGCATCACCAAATACTCAAAATGGCCGTCACGGGTATTGAAAGCTGTCTTCCACTCGTCGCCTTCCCGAATACGAATGAGGTTGTATGCCCCACGCAGATCCAGCTTGGTGAAAACCTTGGCACCCCGTAGACGGTCAAAGAGTTCGGTGATGAGAGGCAAGGGATAGCGGTTCTTTATCGTGACTTTATTGAGGCCACGGTAATCTATGCACGGACGGAGGGAACCATCCTTCTTGGATACAAAGAAGAAGCCAGCTCCAGCGGGGGAAGAAGACTTCCGGATGAATCCTTTCTCCAAATTTTCCTTTATATAGGCAGACATGGCTTCGGTCTCAGGCACTGATAACGGGTATACTCGTCCTCGAGGAGGAGATGTACCCGATAGCAAGTCGATGGGACAGTCATAGGAACGGTGTGGAGGCAGGACCTCCGCTTGTTTCTCAGAAAAAACGTCGGCATAGTCTCGGTAGCACGCTGGAAGGTTTTTCAGAGGCTTGTGGCCCAAGGTAGTTGGCAAGACAGGTACAGGGTGAGGGACTTCTAAGCAACGAGACCGACAATCCGGACCCCAACGAAGAACTTCTCCCGTCCTCCAATCAAGGACTGGTGCGTGGCTCTGCAACCATGGAAGGCCTAGCAGAAGAGACGAAGTAGAGCGAGGTAGCACCAGGAAGGACAACTTCTCCTTGTGTAGAGCACCGACTTGCATAGTTAGAGGCTTAGTGAGATATCGCACCGGATCAGAGAGGACTTGTCCGCTAACTGAGGAAATAACCAGTGGCTTGTCAAGTAGGACCACTGGAAAGTGATACCGGGAAACCAGGGCGGCATCCATGAAGTTCCCCGCGGAGCCGGAGTCCAGGAAGGCAGAAACTTGGGTCTGATTGCCGGCACCAACGCTGAGAAGCACTGGAATCAACAAGCGTGGAGAAGCACTGCTCCCACCTAGGGACGCTTCTCCCAAGAACCCTAGGTGCTGGCATTTCCCGGACGTTGGGGTCGGACAGGACAAGACCCAAGGAAATGCTCAGGACTAGCGCAGTAGAGGCAGAGGTTTCCTTGGCGTCTTCTGGTACGCTTCTGCGGTGTCAATTTGGCTCTGTCCACTTCCATAGACTCCTCTGCAGGTGGTGCGACCGGAGGCTGGAATGGTCTTTGGAAGGTAGGAGCTAGGCGAGGGAGGCGTCGTGGACGGAGTGGAAGTTCCTCAAAACGTGACTCTTCAGCACGTTCTCTGAACCGCACATCAATTCGAGTGGCCAGAGAGATGAGGTCACTCAAAGAGGATGGCAGATCACGAGCGGCCAGTGCGTCCTTAACCTGCGAAGATAGACCCTTCTTAAAAGCTGCCGACAAAGCCGCGTCATTCCAGGAGAGTTCTGACGCCAAGGTGCGGAACTGGACGGCATACTCTCCGACGGAGGAATTCCCCTGACGTAAATTCAGCAAGGCAGACTCAGCGGAGGAGGCCCGAGCCGGTTCCTCGAATACAGACCGGAATTCAAACAGAAAGGCCGCAAGGGAAGTCGTGACTGGGTCGTTCCGGTCCCAAAGGGGGGTAGCCCAGGCCAGGGCTTTCCCAGAAAGAAGGCTGATTATAAATGCCACCTTGGCACGTTTCGTGATAAATTGGCTCGGCATAAATTCTATGTGCAGAGAGCACTGAGTTATAAAGCTCCTGCACATCTTGGAATCGCCATCATACTTGGTGGGCATGGACAGCCGCATTCTGGGTTCAACAGCAGGTAGACCAGTCGGAGCAGAAGGAGTCGCAATAGCAGCCTCAGGATCCTGTTGCTGGTTAGCTAGCAGTTGTTGCAGCATGGCGGTGACTTGCTCCAGTTGATCACGCTGTGCAGCAATCTGCCGGGATTGGTGGATCACAATTGTGGCAAGATCAGGCTTGCTGTGAGGCGGGACCTCGGCGGGATCCATGGCCGGATCTTACTGTCAGGCTGGACTGTCAGGCAGGAGGAAAGTGGATCCTCTGGACCACTGCAGACGATGACACAAGCCACCTCCTGGGACCGGAGTCTAAGTGGTACCCGGTTTTCACCAGAGCCCACCGCAAAGCGGGTTAGACAAGCTGCGGCGTGGTACCACCAGGTCGTTCCACAGGAGTGACTTGTCTGCAGTGGCGGCCAAGGTCGAGGTACAGAAACGGCAAACAGTCTCTAGGTCGGGTCCAGGCACAAGGTCAGGGCAGGCAGCAGAGGTGCAACGTCAGGGTCAAATCCGGGGTCAGCAACAGGAGGTCCAAGCAGAAGGGTACGGGAATACGGCACACGAACAACAGCACGGAGGAACACTGGTACATAGGACAGCAGCACGGAGGGATTCGGGTAGACACTGGAACACGGAAGGACTCAGGAACGCAGGATACACAGGAGACACTAGAATGCAGGGAACACAGGAACGCAGGCAAATCGCAACAGAGCTTTCTCTTAGGCTGTAAGGCACAAAGATCCGGCAAGGTAGTAAGGGAGGTACTTGCCTTTAAAGGTGAAGTGTGCAGCCAGTGCACCAATCAGCGGTGCGCTGGCCCTTTAAATCTTCTGAAGGTGCCGCGCGCGCGCCCTAGGAGACGGGGACGCGCGCGCACGGAGCCAGACGGAGACACAGGACCGGGGAGAGGTGAGCTGCGCCGGCGCTGCGCCTGCGAGCCCCGGGGAGCACGGGTGAGCCCGCGACCCGCGATATGAGTCGCGGGACCACCCGTGACACTGACTATTCATTGATGCTGAAGTTGAAACTATCTACTTTGCAAAATGTCAATTATTTATTACCAAATATACCACCCAATGATGATGCATGAAGGCTGATACAATCTCAAATATTTTTACTTTTGTGAAAATATCTTCATTAAAAAATTCCCAATAATTGCCACCAGGTTACCAGGTTACAACTGGACAACAGACCATATGCTAGCTTTGTGCACAGAACAGATAACAAACAGAGATACAGACAGACAAAAGTAAGGTCACACTAATCTGATCAAGACAAAGATGGCGGCAAGGTATAGAATTGTGAAGCAATAGAATAGTCAAAAGTTCCAGGCAAGGGTCAACAAAAAGTACAATAGAGAATTTAGAACTTAAATAACAAGGAGACCAGCACTAAATGGAGTAAATAGTTAGTATAATTGGGTTTACTGTGTCCAGCCCTGGCAGCTGATTAGTTGAGCAGTCCATCGCACAAGGTTACACATATTTAATACCTATTACATACCTGTTATTCCTAATCCCTAAGCTTTTTCCCCAACTATCCACAATCTATTATTTTCTCCAGTTCTAACGGAAGATGATTAGAAAACACCGATGATCATTTCTTTCTACCTACTGTATTCCCTTAAACACTCACTAACAACTTAGCAGAAACCACTTTATTCATGCAAAGTTTGTTGCAAAGTTTGTTGTTATTTACAAATTCCCCCTAGTTGTACTTTTTTTTAAATCAAACTCATAGAAAACTAAATTTGGATTCAAGGGAAGTATAATTTTTGTTCCCCAATTCATTTCGATACCAAAGAATATTCCAAATACTTTCACCATGTTCATTAACTAAACAAGGCATTCATCAGTTTTCTCCCTGATCATTGACATATAACTATATTTCCCCCTCTTTTCCCTTTCTCTCTAAATCGCTCATTTTAGCCAAAAGCAGCCAATCTTCTAAGGCAAATAGTAAAATGGACAGAGGACAACCTTGGCGTGTTGCTCTTCAACCTAAATTATGTTTGCTTTACCAATTGAAAATGCAATAACCACAGATACCACTACTCCAAGCTTTGCAGGAATATATCATATATATCAGTGATGGCTAACCTATGGCACTGGTGCCAGAGGTGGCACTCGGAGCCCTTTCTGTGGGCACCCAGGCCATCACCAGAGAGGACTCCAGGTATCTTCCTGCAGTCTCAGACAGCCCAGGACTTGCTGTGCACAGAGCTATTTTAAAGTGACAGCTCTACCTGGGACTATTTTCTGCTTTATTGGTGTCCTCAGGGTGCTGGTATCAATGAAAGCTGTGACAGAGAAGGGAGTATAAATCACAAATTACATTTCTGTGTTGGTACCTTGCGATAAATAAGTGGGTCTTTGTTGTAGTTTGGGCACTCGGCCTCTAAAAGGTTTGCCATCACTGATATATATCATCAAAGCAAGGTGCTTCCTTTACTACTAGTGGCATGGACAGTGAGTTAAGGACTCATTGACACACCTAAGTAAATTCACTTTGGTGTTAATATAAGCATAATACTCAAGTCATATATTGGTTAGGAAGCCATCCTTTACCACATGAATGACCTTTAGATTAAATACTTTAGATTCTCCATCAACCTGTTTTTATATTTTATTGGACACTACTTGTACAGTAAATCATATAGTTCCAAAAAGATTTCCTTAACCATATTGGAGGCCAAGCCTTTGTTTAGATAATAATATACAGGCAGTCCCCGGGTTACATACACTATAGGTTTTTCAGGTTTGTACTTAAGTTGAATGTTGAATGTGTTTTTAAGTCGAAACAGGTATATTTTTTAATTGTAACTCTAGACAATTTTGTGATGTCATGGGAACAAGGATTATCAATGAAACATTATTATAGACACCTTACAGCTGATCACTGCAGCCTGGGGCTAAAGTTAAGCTTCCGGAAAGCTTCACCAGAGATCACATTGGGCAGTGAGATCCACCTGTAACTTGGGATAGTCTGTAATCAGGTGTCCTCAAGTCAGGGACTACCTGTAATGAAATTGACGATAATAATATCAAGATCAATGTGTGCACATAGGGCGCTTGAAACATACAGGGTCTGGGTTTCATTTGGTCTTCTGCCCTACTTGATCTCTAACATGTGAGCTATGACTTCTACTATGATTTAAAATTTTCAGTCTCCATCCAATTTCTCAACAGAAAATGAGAAAACGCAGAATCTTATTCTTTTCAGCTGGCAGTCTGAACAGTGCTCTATAGCTGGACTGCTGTATCTCCCTTGCATGGCTCTCTACAAACTTCACTCTGAACCAGCAAGGTTTAATGCTCTCATTCTCAATGCCCTGCCCCTTTTGCCTGGAGTAGACTCCCTTATCTAATAGCTTGCCGTGTGTGTTATCCTGATTACTGGTTAAAGATTTTCTTGCTAACTCTCTTACCTGTACTTCATTTGCTATAGATCTGTACTTCTGTTTTTAAATTTGGCTTCCATTCTTGACTATTCTTCTGTGTTCCCTTTAAAGGGAACAAGTCAACAGAAAATTATCTAATAAACCACCTGTTGCAAAGCGGCTAAACATTGTGTAGATCATATTTCTTTGGTGACCCAGTTTGGTGGCATCATGCAGAAAACCAACTTTGAAATGAGTTGTAATTGAATGTATGTATGTCATGAATGCTGAGATTTTTGCACTGAAGTCAAGCTCTCCCTGCTTCAGAATCCCCCTTGACATTGTTCACTACACTTCAGGAGAGCTGATTAGCAATGTCCCTCAGTGCAGAGCCATTAATTGCAGAAGAGGAGGTGTCAACAAACAAAGAGAGAGCTTGACTTCAGTGTTGAACTCTCTACCCCCATGACTTTATATAAACAATTTACATCCCACTTTAAGGTTGATTTTTTTTTTGTCTTCCCCCATTACTTTATATAAATAATTTACATCTCACTTTGAAGTTGTTGTTTTTTTGGATTATGCCACCTCTCTGTGAAATGAAAGAAACATGAAAAACATTCTTGTAATGTTTAAATTGGAATGCAAAATAAATATACTTGATCTGGGGCTGGAATACTCTTTTGGCTTTGGCAATTGCCTGGGACTTGTCCCTCACTTGGCTCCTTGTCCACCCAGTCTCCCTTTCCAGGCTTCTACAAGCAGCTGTAATCTGATTTGTGATCTGACAGTCTTTACACTCTCCTTAAACATATTGAACAGAAAATATGGCAATGGAGGACAAAGAGCCACAGCATAAAAGCAGAAGAAAGAAGCTATATTGCTAAATTCCCTGTTCACCTATGCTAAATTTGTTGAAAAGTAAGTGATCAATTTTTTCCAGCAGTGGGTTGGCACTTGAGGGTCACTTAATCAGGAAATGATGTGATGGTAAGACAAATCAGCAGAAAAGTTGAGTCCATAACATGACACAACATATGATTATTATCTGTGGTCTTAAGGCATTGCAGCAACTAAAACTACAATTTCTTTTTTAGATGCAGTAACATCCTGTTCAGCGAATACTGGTCACTCTCTGTGCTGTGCCACAATAAAACAGTCTAGCATGAGATCATGAAGTGAATAAGTCTCGATACTTGAAATTGAAAATCTATTGGGTAGGACTGTCACATATAAATGACACATAAACCACATAAGAAAAACTTACTGCATTTCACAATTATACCAAGGGGAGAAAAATGAAAGCAAGCAAAAGTCATTAAAAAGACAGGATGTAACCAATGTAAGTAATCTTTATTCAAAAATTCATAGGTTAAAAACAATTACAAAGCACTCCAGTGCACATACAAATAAACCAATAGCTCCCATATGTGCAGTACCTGATATGATTGTCACGTGTGTTCCCACGACCCATATCACGGGCACAGAGCCACTCACCTGTCCCTCTCCTGATTCCCGTCCTCGCTCCGTGCGCATGCGTCACAGTGTCCAGGGGCATGCGCGCCGGCTTCATGAAATTTAAAGGGCCAGCGCACCATTAATTGGCGCTGGCTATTTTCCCAGAAGGCTATTTAAACCTGCCTCTCCCATCACACCCTGCCGAATCTTTGTGCCTACGCCTTAAAGAAAGCTCCCCAGCGATATACCTACGTTCCTGTGAGTTTCCGTGTTCCTGCGTACCTGTGTGTTCCTGCTCCTGAGTTCCCGTGTCCTGTGTTCCTGCTTTCCTGTGTGCCTGTATCCCGTGTTCCTGTGTTCCCATTCCCATCTGCCTGGACCTCCTGTTGCTGACCCCGGATTGGACTTGACCTTGCATCGCTACCGCCTGTCCTCACCCTGTGCCTGGACCTGACTACGAGATTGTCTTCCGCTAAGGTACCTCCACCTCGGCTGCCACCGGGGGCTAGTCGCATCTGTGGAATTCCGGTCCCAGGTGTCAGCTAGTACCGGTGGTCCAAAGGATCCACGCATCCCAAATCCTGACAATGATATAAGTTTGGATCTTACTTATACATCTACTACACTTTTTAATTTATATTACCGCGGGCCCATTATATATATAGGTTTTGTTACCATATACTTTTTGATATATGTTTACCCGTTTATTAAGAATCTCAATAAGGGAGCTATTGCTTTGTTTGTATGTGCACTGGAGTGCTTTTTAATTGTTTTAAACTATGAAATTTTGAATAAAGATTACTTACATTCGTTACATCCTGTCTTTTTGTGTTGTTCAAATTGCAATTATGGGATGTCATTATTCTTTGTATACTATTGTAGACCCACTTCTTTTGTGCTTAGAATGTAAAAATCTAATATATAAAGCTGAGTGTATGTGTGTGTATGTATGTATGTCCACTAAAGGAATCTAGGTTTTGAGCCAAAGATTTCACCCTGCACTTCCCAAAATCCACTTATTAACCACCATACACGGGAGCCATTGTCTACTGCTGCTGCTGCGGTAGATGGAAGCTTGATTGGTTGCTGTTCTGCCACAGGTCATTTATATGAGCTCTGAGCTGTGATTGGTTACTATAAGCAATGAGTATAACACAGCTTGGTGTGAGGTAAGAGGGATAGGGATACAGAGATAGGGGGTATTTATCAGAAATGTCTGAGGTAAAAATGGTCCAGTTGCCCATGGAAACCAATCAAAGATTAACTGTAATTTTATAAACAGCTGTGTGAAAATGAAACTTGAGCTCTGATTGGTTGCCATGGACAACTAGAACAGTTCTGCTCTCAGACACTTATTACAGACAGACACTCCCCATAGATAAAATGACAGAGACAGTCACTGGAATGAGAGCCGCAAGGGACAGACAGACACTGGAATGAGAGCCACAAGAGACAGACAGTCACTGGAATGAGAGCTACAAGAGACAGACAGTCACTGGAATAAGAGCCACAAGAGACAGACAGTCACTGGAATGAGAGTGGTGGAGACAGCACTCCAAGGAGAATTTTTAATTTGTCCAAAATCTCACTGTACTCATAGTACCCAGTACAAACACAGTAGAAAGATAATTTGTGATGTTAAGACAAAGCTGATAGACATTGAAAAGACAATACAATACAATGAATCAACAATTGTCAGATAAAACAAGCCTGATAGAGACCCACTGTAAGGCAGGGTCTGGTGCTGACTGATTATACAAACAGTGGGCACTGAGACTTATTCAGGAAAGCCACTGGAATGAGAGTGCCGGAGACAGACAGTCACTGGAATGAGCGTTCCGGAGACACACAGTCACTGGGATGAGAGTGCCGACGACAGACAGTCACTGGAATAGACTGCCGGTAACAGACAGTCACTGGAAAAGACTGCCGTCAACAGACCGTCACTGGAATAGAATGCTGGCGACAGAGACAGTCAGAGACAGTCCTAGACAGTCTATAGATACATATAAAATATTTTTGTTAACCCATTCTATTTTGTTGTAGCTAAGAGCAGTTCGGGCAACGTCCGGAGCTGTATCTAGTATTAAATAAAAGTTGAAAAAAACTGAATACATTTTAAAAACGACATGAAAGTATACATCAAAATGTTTTGGCCCCTAGTCACTAATGTCACCAAATATGACACCGAGTTACTCCAAAATTAAAAAACAAACTTTTGTTTAAAAGTAATGATTCTGAAAAAATAAGTAAGGAAATAAGAATTCTATATTTCTCACACAAAAATCACATTGTTGGTCCAATAAAAATTGAATAGTTATAGTGTTTTGTCCTGTTGGTGCAAATTACCCTGGTCCTGAGCCAGTTAAAATTCATAAGCAACCAAAACTAAATTGCTCAAACTTCTCTGAGAGCTAGAGTCAACAAATAGTCTCATTATACTAAAGGGGATTTCCAGGAATACCAGAAAACCTCCAATGGGGGTCAAGACAAGAAATGAAACGTATACTTGCCCTGCTTGCTGACACTTCTAGGTGGGACACAACGAACTGTGGTCATGGAAAAGATGTGAACAATCAGCAGCCTCTTTGCATCCTTCTTTTATGTAATTGATATGTCCTTTGTCTTGTCCAGCCAAGAGTGTCAGCCATCTTTAAAGGCTATGATGCTGAACAGTTAGCTGGGGACAGATAAGTCATATAATCAAATATATACAGCTGAGTGTATGTATCTATATATGTATGTATGCTATAGGAATCTGCACCGTTGTATGTACAATCACCAACTTTTGCACAGTCGCTCTCTGTGGCTCAGAACGTAATAGACTTTTGAGCCGCAATTTTCACCCTACACTTTACAAAATCCACTCATTAACCATCATATACAGGAGCCATTGTCGGCTGCTGCTGCTGTGGCAGTTGGAAGCTGAGCCGTGAATGTTTGCTATTCTGCCACAGTTCATTAATATGAGCTCTAAGCTGTGATCGGTTACTACAGGCAATGAGTATAAGTCGCTTATGTGTGAGGTAAGATGGATAGAGACAGAGAGACAGAGAGACAGACAGGCTGTGAGAGGAACTGACTGACAGACAGGCTGTGACAGGGAATGACTGACAGGCTGTGAAAGGGACTGACTGACAGAAAGGCTGTGACAGGGACTGACTGACAGAAAAGCTGTGAAAGGGACTGACTGATAGAAAGGCTGTGGCAGGGACTGACTGACAGAAAGGCTGTGAAAGGGACTGACTGACAGAAAGGCTGTGACAGGGAATGACTGACAGAAAGGCTGTGAAAGGGAATGACAGGCAGGATGTAACAGGGACTGAGATAAGCTGTGAGAGGGACTGACAGACAGGCTGTGAAAGGGACTGACTGATAGAAAGGCTGTGGCAGGGACTGACTCACAGAAAGGCTGTGAAAGGGACTGACTGACAGAAAGGCTGTGACAGGGACTGACTGACAGAAAGGCTGTGAAAGGGAATGACAGGCAGGATGTAACAGGGACTGAGATAAGCTGTGAGAGGGACTGACAGACAGACTGTGACAGGGACTGACTGACAGACAGGCAGTGACAGGGACTGACTGACTGACAGACAGGCTGTAACAGGGACTGATAGATTGGCTGTGACTGGGACTGTAACGGGCTGTGACAGGGACTGACAGGCTGTGACAGGGACTGACAGATAGGCTGTGACAGGGACTGACAGACAGACTGTGACAGGGACTGACTGACAGACAGGCAGTGACAGGGACTGACTGACAGACAGGCAGTGACAGGGACTGACTGACTGACAGACAGGCTGTAACAGGGACTGATAGATTGGCTGTGACTGGGACTGTAACGGGCTGTGACAGGGACTGACAGACAGGCTGTGACACGGACTGACTGACAGGCTGTGAAGGAGACTGACAGGCTGTGAAAGGGACTGAGACAGTCTGTGAAAGGGACTGAATGACTGACAGACAGGCTGTGACAGGGACTGACTGACAAACAGGCTGTGACAAGGAGTGACAGTCAGCGACAGATAAAATATTTTAATTTTTATTTTGTTATAGCTAAGAGCAAATATTTACTATACTGGGCAACGCCGAGAGCTACAGCTAGTTAATATATAAAGCTGAGTGTATGTATGTATGTATGTCCGCTAAAGGAATCTGTACCGTCGTGTTTACAATTTTGCACAATTTTGAACTTCATAGGCTCAGTTTGAAGCTGAAATTTTCACCCTGCGCTTTCCAGATCCAATTATTAATCACCATATACAGAAGCCATTTTCGGCTGCTGTGACAGTTGGAACCTGAGCTGTGATTGGTTGCTATTCTGCCACAGGTCATTAATATGAGCTCTGAGATTTGATAGGTTACTGTAGGCAATGAGTATAACACAGCTTAGGTGTGAGGTAAGATGTGAAGTTAAATGTAAGGTAATATGATAACCAAGATATACTAGGAGCCATTGTCTGCTGTGGCAATAAGCAACCAATTACAGCTCAGCTTCTATTTTGCCACAGGTCATTAATATGAGCTCTGAGCTTTGATAGGTTACTGTTGGCAAAGAGTATAATACAGCTTAGGCTGCATTCACACGTTGTGTTTTCTTTGCATTAACGCATGCGTTTTCAAACAACAGCTGAGAAGAAGAGATTTGCCTAATTACATTGGGGCTCATTTAATAAGGGTCCGAATCGCACATTTTCATCGAGTTTCCTGAATATTTCCGATTTGCACCGAATTGCCCCAGGATTTTGCCGCACGCGATTGGATTGTGGTGCATCGGCACCGGCTTTCACTCGACAGAAATCGTGGGCGTGGCTGTCGGAAAACGGACGGATTCAGAAAAACCATGGAATTTTGAAAAAAAAATTGTTTTGCAAGAATAGCACTCACATACACCGGGACGAAGAAGGTGAACTCCAGCGTAGCAGCGACACCTAGTGGATTTCGGGCGCACGACCTTAGTGAATCCCGGCAAGCTCCAAATAAATGTCGGACAACGCGCCGTGGGATCGCGAATGGACAAGGTAAGTAAATCTGCCCCATTGTTGTCAATATTGCGTTTACAAAACGCAAGCATTAATGCGATGTTAATGCATAAATTACCAAAGTGTTAATAAATGTATACTGTAATAAAACGTTACAACATGCGTTAACATTGTGTTAGTGCACAGGTTTTGTAAACACACTGTTGACAGTGATGAAATGATAAGACAACCACCATATGCAGGAGCCATTGTCTGCTGTGGCAATAAGCAACCAATCACAACTTAGCTTCTATTTTGCCACAGGTCATTGATAGGAGCTCTGAACTTTAACTGGTTACTATAAGCAATGAGTATAATGCAGCTTTTGTGTGAGGGTAGATGGATAGGGATAGAGACAGTCAGGTACATAGAGACAAACAGAGAGATTGAGTGACAGAGAGACAAACAGGGTGAGTGAGTGACAGTGAGACAGGCGGGGAGAGTGAGTGACAGAGAGACAGCCAGTGTGAGTGAGTGACAGAGAGACAGCTAGTGAGTGTGAGTGAGAGACATACAGGGAGAGTAATTCAGAGACAAATAGACAGACAGGGAGAGTACATGAGTGACAGACGGGGAGAGTGAGTGACAGAGAAACAAGTGAGGAGAGTGAGTGACAGAGAGACAGGCGGGGAGAGTGAGTGACAGAGAGACAGGCGGGGAGAGTGAGTGACAGAGAGACAGACGGGGAGAGTGAGTGACTGAGAGACAGGCAGAGAGAGTGAGTGACAGAGAAACAGACAGAGAGCGTGAGTGAATGACAGACAGACAGCCAGTGAGTGTGAGTGAGAGACAGGTAGAGTAACTGAGAGACAGGCAGAGAGAGTGAGTGAGTAACAGACAGGGAGAGAAAGATGCATAGATAGATACATAATATTTTTTTGTTAACCAATTCTATTTTGTATCTATAGTCTATATTATATCTGAGAGCAGTTATTTACTATTCTGGGAAACGCAGTCTACAGCTAGTAAATAATAGAAAAAAGAATCACTTCTAAATATAAGAAATCAGAGAACACATAGAATCCTTATCTAGTAGAGATTGTGATAATACAAATGGTTCCTTTTAATGCTCGATCCCACAGGGTCAGTGCATGGATGTGAAGGGCAGGGAGAGTTGACATTATCAATTAAGGGTCCTTCTTCCTGATGTTATGGCAGACAAGACAAGTGCTTAAAAGGGTTTTTGAACCTTAGCATTAAAATTTAATGCAATTTGAATGCCATATATAAAAATTTCTTGTATTACATATTATTTTAACAAATATTCCTGTGTGAAGATAATTTCCCATAAATGTAGCCATGTTGTTCAAGATGGGTGTCCTTGGATATGATCACCCCACACAGCGTGGCCAGTCTGACAGAGTGCTTAACTTGAGTTACACTATTAAGCCCTGTCCGAACAACTGTGTGTTCATTACAACAGGTCGGCTGTGGACATGTACAGTGGGTACGGAAAGTATTCAGATCCCTTTAAATTTCTCACTATTTCTTTCATTGCAGCTAATTTATAAGATCAAGAGTTCATTTTTTTTGCCCATTAATGTACACTCTGAACCCCATCTTGAGAGATAAAAAAATGAAATGTAGATATATTTTGCTAATGTATTAAACCAGAAAAAATAATATCACATGGTAATAAGTATTCAGACTCTTTGCTCAGTATTGAGTAAAAGCAGCTTTGGAGCTAGTACAGCCAGGAGTCTTCTTGGGAATGACGCAACAAGTTTCTCACACCTGGATTTTGAAATCCTCTGCCATTTTCCTTGAGATCCCCTCCAGTTCCCTTAGGTTTGATGGTGAACGTTGGTGGAAGCCATTTTGAAGTTTCTCTAGAGATGCTCAATTGGGTTTAGGTCAGAGCTCTGGCTGGGCCAGTCAAGAATGGTCACAGAGTTATTCTGAAGCCACTGCTTTGTTATTTTAGCTGTGTGCTTAAGGTCATTGCCTTGTTGGGAGGTGAACCTTCAGCCCAGTATGAGGTCCAGATCTCTGGAAGAGGTTTTCATCCAGGGTATCTCTGTACTTGGTTGCATTAATCTTTCAACTATTGCAATCAGTTGTCCTGTCCCTGCAGCTCAAAAAAATTCCTCATAGCATGATGCTTAACATCAAAACGTTCAATATTCATCTCATCAGACCAGAAAATCTAATTTCTCAAAATCTTGAAGGCCTTTTTTGCAACCTGTAAAGAATTTTTTCTCAAAATGTGGTGTTGAGTGTACATTAATGAGCAAAATAAATAACTGTTTTGGAGTAACTCCAGGACATTTCATATGCAAAATAAATTAGTTTCTTTGCACAATCATTCCAGCAGTGGTGGTTGTATCAAAGGACAACAATCTTGTTTCTAAAGGACAACATTGCAAAATTTATAGTAAATTATCTTCACGCAGGTACATTTTTTAACAACATCCAATTGAAGAAATGTATGTATATGGCAGATTAATTAAATTGAATGTGAATGCCCAGATGAGAAGACCCTTTTAAAGGCAGTGACTAAGCTAAGACATACCAAGCTACGGCACCAGTTCTGGCTTAATGATTAAGATGCTGTGTACCACATATCTTTGCTTTTGACTAATTTTTCTTTTTGTCTTGACCAGCAAGGGGGCCGAGTTAAGGATGCAACAGTGTGTGCCAGAACTGCTTTATAAGGCAACTGTTATTTTGACACACTATTAAGGTGAAAATATAAACTAGACCACATTTATCATCTAGCAACAACCATCATTATATTGTAAACTTGCACTTAAAACCTTACCGGTTTAATGAGTAAATAACCCACAGAATAGTAAAGAAACATTTGAAAAATGACAAAACTTGTGATATAAGTTGTCATACAAATGGAGGTGGGCTTGGAGACCATGCTTTCTATTTGTTAAACGCTGACCAACTACATAACTTTCATAGGCTGAAATATGGATACGGTTACAACTTATCTTATCTGGATGAGCAGTGGACCGAAATATTTTGCACCAAAGTTTAAGAACTTTATTAAGAATGTCTGTAATTGACTAAATCAGAATTTTTATTAATACTGATGAAGTATGGAGGCAAAAATGTTCACTATCTGCCATATATACTGACCTCATCAACTCTACTAAAATAGTATCGAGATTGAAATTGATTACATGTTATCGGAATTATCTCAAAAACTTCTCATCAGCAGCAATCTCTTCATTCACTGGGTTTTCTTACACAACGTCTTGGCTACACCCACTTGCATGGATTTTCCCCAAGAATTCTCTCTCAATAAATACAAGATGATGGAGACATGGAGACCATTCAGAAGAAGAAGCTTCCATTCATTGACTGAAGTGGTGGTCAGCAGGAGTAGATACCAACATAACAAATGGATTGTACAAGTAAGTGAAACTTTTAAGACGCGCTGAGCATATTTCGAGAAGTATCACACACAGGGAGCTCTGCTGCTTCTACTCAGAGCATTACATAATAGGAACTGCTCAGTTAACCCCATGTTAACATGACCATGTCCTATTCTCTGAAGAAATTGCTTACTAGAACTTATTGTATATTGCTGTTAGTTTTACTATGTGTATATTTATTATGATAATATTTGAAGAAGTATATCTAAAACAGATATAGAAGGTCAGAATTTGATTACAGTTTCTTATCTGCATCAAGGTAATCCAATAGGTTATCCACTGACTTTTGGCGAACAACAAGCAATATGTCATAATATAATTATGAAAAAGTTAAATTAAAATTCAGCTTTGATGCATCTGTGTATATGTATAAGAAAGGATAGTATTTATTTTGAATATTTATTTAGGAAATTAGAAATTTTGAGGGATACAGTTATCTAATCTGTACTGTATCTAATATGGTTAACTTTTTAAATGGTACTTTGACTTAGAATAGGACATGGCCTGTCTTACAGGAGCTTAGCGGAGTTGAAAAAGGCCTGCCTGTACCCATATACCATCTCTGTAGATTATATATAATACACTCTTTCCAGTGTTGTGAAAGACTATATGCAACCAACAGTATATCTTGGCTGTTTTTATCATGGTTATTCGACGGCCCCATTGGGAAACACAGTCATTCATTTGAATGGCCATATTTCCCACCAGCATCGGGTTTGAGATCACAGAGCAGGTCCTATACCGTTGTGTGTACACCTTCATGTACATATAGTCTACATTATGTTACTTTACCAGCAGGTTATGGTACCGGCAATGTTCCTGTGACACAGCAATTACAAATAGTGGTAAATGTTCTAACTTTGTCTACATTTCTCGTGTCAGGCTCTACATCATCTTCCTGGCTTCTGGTTTGTTTGGCAATAACTGCAATGTTTCTAGATGTGTGGTCAGCACCAACTTCTCCCCACTTCACCACTCACAGTAAAGAAAGTCTCCAATATGTGGCAAATGTCTTAATAGCAGAATCAGGCAAGCTCCGCTCTGAGGTGCGTATCCTCCAAATATATATTCCTAAAGATGTCATTTCATGTATCTCTACTTTATATATGGCAAAAAGGCTACCTGCATATGACAATTGAAGGCTGCACAGGCCTCAAACTTGGGCACAACCGTGGCCATGGAATTCACATGTGCGTAAGCCCATAGAAGTGAATGGGGACATTTGCTAGCTGCTAAACCAAAGGCTAGAGCACATTGAAAATTCACCTTTATGTGCATAAGGGCTAAAGGTGGAGGCAACTGGAGGTAGGGAATAGGCCCCATATACCCGTGTGAAAACCCTATTACAACATAGATGTAAATGAGGTACAGTGTACAGATTGCACTGCTCCTCCATTCATTCTCCTTGGGACTGTTAAAAATTGCCAAGTACTATGCTAAACTGCCTCCAACAATCCCATAGATATTGAAGAAGTTGGGCAAATACGACCTGCCAATCCATACAGATCATTCAAGGCAATTCTGATCAAGTAATTCCATATTCTGTGGCTAAGGGATATTAACATTTGGCCAAGCCCTTTAAATAGCACAAAAGTAAAGGCTTTCTGTCCCTTTAACAGGACTCCATATTCATATCTTACAGTGCTGACAGAATACTTGCTCCGGCTCAGCACTGACAGACAAAACTTCCTTTCTTTCTGATAGTTTTGACTAATGTGATCCTTCCCTATATAATTTCTATGACTTTCCCTGAACATCTTTGCCGGTAAAGTGAGTATTGAAATGTGTCTGAGCTTTAGCTGACATTGTCCCCGGGGAGATCAGGCAGCTAAGCACATCTCCTGTGTCACTGTATGGCGGACTGTGTCATTTCTGCTCAATATGATGCCGTCACACATATTCCCGGACACGCTCCAGCACATTTTTATGCGTTGATCACACGTTTTTAGTAGTCCCTGTGGTCCGTCTGCTTTCTATAAACACTATTGCTCTTTTTACCATTTTCCTGACGGATAACAGAAATATAACATTTTATACAATCACATAACAGACCAAATTTATCACAACTTAAGGTAGACTGTTAAAATGAAAGCTGCGCTCTGGTGGGTTGCTGTGGGCAATAAAGTCAGTTCTTCATTTATGAGGCCCGGAGTTGGTCCTGCTTGTGTCTGATGATGTCACTGGGTCATAGGGTATGCATATTAATGGAATATATAGTTTACATAAAAAATAGAAGATCACAAGAAGTTGCTTGTTAAGGATTGTGCCAACAGGTGACATTTCTATCATGTATAATAGTCAATGGAGGCAAAATGATGCAGTAAGGTCCATATTTCTAGGAGCAAGGAATATTAAATGTAATGGAAAACCAGGAAATAACAATTGTGGCAAGGGATACAAAAAGGGCACATCCCTGTTCCCTCCTACTGGCCAGAGATGAAATGGTCAGGCTCCGCTAACCACAGCTGCTACTCATTGGCCGATAGACCCCCCATTCTTACACATGTGACCATGGAAGGTAGTGATTGGCTACAGAGCTTATGAAAACCTCACTACTTCCGGTGAAGATTAGAAAATGAGGGAATATGGGTCTTATACCATCCACAACCATCAGAGGGTTTTCCAGGTAGCCTAGACATCCCTTTTAATTTTCTTCTCTTGGTAATAACATATGTGGAATCTTTAGTGATAATCCAACTCGGATAGAGTTTGGTCTTCCCTTGTCTTTGTGGCTTTCCTCCAAGTTATTTAACACAACTGTGTTGTCCATAATAAGACCTAGTTGACCCAATTATGTTGTTTAACAAAGTGAATTTCTATATCGTGCTGAAGAATATTCTAAAGTTTGATAAGTAATAGAGCTGGATGATCTACATTTCTATTGAAATACTAAGAATAATTTGTATTTTTCTTATAGATCTGCAAAACTCCCCACCTGTGCACCAGCAGTTTTGAACACTTATTGAGAGCGGACCTTAAACTTCCAGAAATTAACAATGTTGAGTCTGGATGTCTCAGCACAAAATTCAATAAGGTAGGCAAGCATCATATACCTATGTGTAGTATATTCTGATATAAGAAATCTCAAATTATTAAGATTTCCCTTTTTTAACGCTCATTGGTTAGAACAACTACAATCTGTAACACTTTCTTTTCTCTTTAGGAAAAATGTTTGCCCAAAATCTACAGTGATCTCCTGAGGTTCCAGCCATATTTGGATGTTTTAAAGGAATCTATGCCAAGCAACAAAAACATCATTGAGTTTATGCAAGTGAAGACCATCTTCTTGGCAAATGGTGTCAGTCAAGTAAGTTTCATTAAAGTATCAAACTCTACTGTTTAAATACATTTATATGGGAGGCAGAAGTATATCTGGATGGGCATTTACCCTGGATGTTGCTTAACTAACATCTCTAGAAATATGAAAAGGACATTAAAATGAACCTCTACCCCAATTTAAGATAAATCAAACCATTATCAACACTTCCTCCGTGCTGATTTAGATTTACTGTACATTCAGTATAATTGTCTACATTCCTCTCGTGACTACTGTACTTTCCTGCTATGTAAAATGTGTAATTACAGTAAATGGTGCTATCCCTCGCGTAAGTAACAGTTTAACTCAGCAAGATAAACCCTCAGGGGCTAAAAATATTCTAGTACAGCACAGTGTGTAATCTGAGATTGTTAACTTTCACTTACGCAATAATGTAGAATACTCTGCTTACCATATTTGGTTTCTTGCTGATAACCCCTGACTATGAGATGTATATATAGCACAAAATATATGTTTTGTGGTTGTAAAACTGTATTACTCACTAATATGCTGCAAATAATAGGAAAAGATGGTTTAAGGATAGCCATAACCCCCTATGCTATATTGGTTCAACATAGACCTAGAAATTAAAGGGAATCTGTCCCCACTATTTATCTACCCCAAATAACTGCTATGTTATGTAAGGCTATGTCCACACATGTCACTTATACTTTTGCTTTTATGGTCCAGTTGCTCCTTCCATGAAAAATCTTCAGAGGCATTAATAGAGCGATCTGGGCTCCAGCTCCACATTTTGCTGGGCCCAGGAGGACATGGATGTGACGAGGCTAAGATTGAAGGATGAGACTGTTCTGGGTGTTGGAAGTGTAGCAGTGGGTGGAGTCAAAGCCCTTTGGGCACTCTGGTAACGCCCCCTAAAGCACTTCAGCCTCAATTGCATATTTCTAAAGTTAACTTTTGGATTGCATGGAGCAGCTGGAAAATAAAAAGAGAGATATGAGTGGCCATAACCCTATGTAGCATAGCAGTTAGAGCAGTTATTTTTAATATATAGTACAGTAGTTGATTTTTTTAAATTTAATTAATAATGCTACAATTATGAATTGTTATTTGTGATGTTATGACTCTACAGCGTTTACTATAGTCCTAACATTTTTTCAAAAACCATGCCTTAGGCCTGATAAGTGTAGCTCCATATACACTTTCTATATGACTATAACAATTTGTCACTTCATATTCTAGCTAATAGAAAATCCATCAGAAGACCAGAAAGACACAACCTCCGAGATTGCACTGGCAGATTTCCTATCTAACGATCCCTGGACACAGAATCTAACGAGTTACATAATTCTGCAATCCTTTAAGGACTACATGCAGAAGACGGCTCGAGCTGTACGTAACAGTGTGAAGGTTTCTAAGTGATAGCACACCCTCTACATTACTACTATGTAGTAAAGGATCTATTGTTCTGTTTTCAGAACATGCACTGTCTTATTTTATTTTCAAATGTTAATTATTTTATTTATAATCCGTTGTGAATTAATTTTTTATTTAAATATTTATTTTATTTAACCTTTCTGTATGTTTTGTATAATTTTTGAAACTTGCCAAATCATTGTTCACACTTTTTTTTTGCCTATGATGTTTCTAATGTTCACAATGTGTTTGCACACTAGGAAATTCTTACAAATTCTACACCAAACCTAAAGACCACACATATGCTAAAAATTGTCTTTTTTGCATATGTTTGGCAGGTATGTGCAGGCATATGCCATATGAGGTTTTTTTTTAGCACATACATGTGTGCACAACACAATTGCATGAGAGATGAGAGCTTTTACACCAGTTAGTGTGATACACAAGAGTTATTTTCAATGAAAATAGATTACCGGTAGTTGCAAGATTCTTATTTTATTTTTATGTATTTATTTCGTTTTTTTGTATTTATTCTTGTGCCTATTTATTACTTTGTTAAATAGATTATTTTTTAAATAAAAAAATTTAATACATTTTTAATAACCCATGTGCTTCAAGCAGTTCGCCATGTAATTTCTTTACAATGATGCATTCCCCCGTTGCCAATTTCCACTTCCAGAGATTGAATCTCCCCCAAGTGCATAAAAAAGTACAAAAAAGTGCACAAGGAGACCCACTCTAAAAGAAATAAGCCCTCCATAAAGCTTCCCTGATCATATGAGCCTGAAAGCCCTGCAATGGGGAGAGATGAGAGAGCTATACTTGGTGATTCATGGGTAAAGCCCAATGATTTGTGGCTTTTACCTAGGCGTATGCCTAACTGGCCGCCAGAGAAAGGTGAGAACGTGCCCTCCTTTGAAGTGGAGGAGGGAATTCGAGTTGCAAGGGCTGTGAGGAACCTAAAGGCCACATATATTCCCCAGACCTCTCTGAGGTTCAAATTGGTATATCCCAAACCATGGAAATCAGAGCACTTTTTCATCAAAATAAGTAAAGACAAGTTAATAAGAAATCCTAACCAGACTCCTAGTGATCTACATACATACATTACCCAGGAATACATTTACCTTAAATGATTGTCCATATAATGCAATGACAAACCAGGTCCACCATAGTAGGAACCCCTCTCCATTTAAAGGATTTATCCATTTTCATCAAAATAAAGGATATTGTTTCTGTAATGAAGAGTTCTACAATCTTCATTGTTTACTTCCTGTGGATAAAAATCTGTCCCTGGTCTTGCACAAGGGTGCAATGTGTTATAACATACAGCTCTGATTATGTTATGTCATATAATGAGCCGTGCACCTGTGCAACATCACATGACCAGGGAGCGGTGTTTATCCACAGAAAGTAACCAATGAAGCTTGCTTTACAATATCAGCAAGCAGAGATCTAGAAAAATATGAGGAATTAATACAGAACATATATTGGAATATAATAGATCTTTTCATTACAAAAACAATATCAATTACTTGCTGAAAGTGCTCAACCATGTAGTGGAGGCTTCCAAGCAGGAAAACTTCCCCTCCCCGTAATGCTTACATATGGGCCCTGGTCAAAAGACATTCCCATAAACTCTAGTGAGGTGTGGCCATTATTGAGATTAGCGAATGGGTCACTTTGTTTCACCTAATTGATCAGTTGACATAGAGTAGCATATCTTACAGAGCTTTTGATAGGAGAACTAATTTAGACTGGTATTGATGCACATGGTTTAGGGCAGTTGCATTTAGCTGAGATTGTTCCAACAAACTTGGTTCAAAATGAACGGAGTTCAAGATCTGGCTGCCACAAGGACAAGCTTTGTCAGACCAAACTTATGTTTTTAAAAAATTGTGATCTATGTTGCAGTTTAAATAATATGTGGTGTTCCGATTCATAAAGGAGGCTACAAAGAGTATTCCTGTGCGGTTTGAAGCTGTTGCAGCAGTTTAATGGGTGCACCTACTACTCCATAGGCTCGTGACAACACTTCCTTCAGGTTGCAATAACAAATACAGCATAAGTACATGGTAGGATATGAAGAGACCTCAGAGCTCATTGGCTGGGATGCCAAGTCTTAGACCCCGGATGACCAAATATTGATCACCAATCCTAAAGATAGTTGATAAAAACAATCCCAGAATAGCCCATTAACTAATGTACAAGTGCCTTGAAAATTAGCTCTCCCAGCTGCCACCCCATCTTATAATTTTACCTTTACAACCTGAACAGTATTCTTTCACTTTGAAAAATTGTGGTGAAAAATTTCGGCCAATCAATACAACATAAGGTCAATTTCACAAAAGCTTATAATGTCTCCAGGTAGAAATTCCATATTTGAAGTCTGATCTCATAGGGTGAAATCCTGTCCAATTGTGGGCACCAAACATCTAGTTTCTACACGCGGGCAAGTATTTGTGTGACAATGACCTTAAATTGTACAATATTGGGTGATAGTATACAGAACAAAGATATGGGCTTTGTGCAGGTTCTTGCTCATGATTTTCTGCTTTTTTCTAGGGCGAAAAACCTGAGCTGGGGCACAGGAATAGTGAATCTTTTTGATACAGTTGGAATCTTATAAGTCTATTGACCAACATTGCATAGACCAACTATTTCATTGTGACCAGACCACAGGGATCTCCCAATTCATTCACCCTGGTCCTCCAGTGGTGCAAGACCTAGAGACTTGTTAAGAAGACTTTTTGTCACTTCTTAATCAAATCCGCCCAGGACCTTAAAAGAGATGTCCCAAGTTGGATTGTTATCTACATGGGGACATTACAGAACATGTGTGGGACATTGCAGAACACAACGCTCAGCTCTCTGGTAGTAGTGAGTGCTGGAAATAGAATTCAGTGGAAAAATCAGACTTTCAAGAAGACTTTTTATACAACTTGGCATTGTGCCAAACCAGTACATCTCTTTCAGAAGAAAAGATGCCTCATTCACGGTTACAAAATTACTGCTTATCATCAATGCAAAGCAAGGCGGTGGGTTGGTGAGAGGTCAGGAGAAGGTAATGCTTTTACAACCCACACCAAGTTACATTTAAACCTATTACTGATGTTGGCATCGGTCAAATGTGAACCAAGAACCCAAATGTTGAAGACCAACTGCACCATCCTGTGAATCACTGTGGGGAAATTCATTATATCAATTCACTGAATGTTTGTAGATAGTTGCTTAATCATAGAATAGTAATGTATGAGTCTACAACGTACATTGTACGTTTGGAATTTGGCCAACCTAATTTTTTTTAAAAAAAAACAATGCACCCAGAAACAGAGATGCTAAGTTCTTCAGTACAACCTATTGTATTAATTAGGTTATGTTGTAATTATGCGTAGAATATCAACTTTCATATCCCGTGTTTAGTCTATGATGCTTGACTGCGATTATGAAGCAATGTTAACATCCGTGAGAATTTCAACATTTCAATTCAGATCGACTTCCTAGAACATTTCAAGTGACATCATTTATGCCACATTGTTTCATACAGTATTAAAGGTAATTCTCAACTGGGCATTCCCATTTTATTTAATTAGTTTGCTAAATATATACATTTTTTCAATTGTATGTTATTGAAAAAATCTACCTGTGTGGAGATAATTTCCCATAAATGTAGCCATGTTGTCCCTTTGTCTTTGGATGAGTAGATTACTGTATGATGCAGAGCTCCAGTGCTCTGTCTTCCCTGCCTTTCTCTGCACAAGCAGTAACACTGATTGTGTCCTGATTGGCTGCGCTGTTTGTGCACGTTCACGTGAATGCCCTGAATGTTATTGGCATCATAGCTGATGCCCCAACCAAGAAGTTCAGCCCCCTTCCGGAAAAGCTGAGAGGATATTACAAATAGCCTCATATATCTATTAGCACTATATCTCAGGATAGGAAATAGCCAGTAGCATGATACAGGTATCATTGGGATTGTTTTTAAAGGCTATCTCCGGCTGTGCCAAGTCCTTTACAATTACGCTTTAAAAACTCATGGGTTGTGTTTGCAGTATGTTTTGGGTTATTGTCCCCCTGTATTGTGAAGTGCTGCATTAAATATGATAAGAAAGCACATCCCTATGCATATCAGAATTTATCTGGCTGCTTTTGTCTTCAGTCACATCATTAATAACCACTAGTGACCCAGTGCCGTGTATGCCCATAACATCACATTGCACCCACCATCGGGAATGGTGTGCTTTGGATCAAAAACTGCAAGCCTTCATCATACTTTTTTCTTCCCATCATTCTTGTACCAAAATACTGGTTTTGGCTGATCCTTACATTTCTGCTTTCTCCCTGATGGATTTCTTCTTTATTCTCAGCCCAATGATGGTCTGTTTTATGCCTTTTCTGCATATTTTCTTAATATGTGTGGATGATTACTGTCTCAGCAGTAATATATAATTTACTCAGCAAAATCACCTTTTATGGAGGGACAGTGTGCATAAGTGACCACCGATCAGAGTTCGCATTACCGCCTGTAAAGCGTCATAGATGCATGGAGAGGCAATTTTACTCCTTAAGTACACATGATACTTTTCTTCCCTCTTACTCTATTGCAGTACTGATGCAAGGTCATGTGTCCAGAGCTCAGTTACACAGTTCATACTGACGATGCTCCAGTCACATGACCTTCTACTGCGGTTTAGAGCTAAAGTAGTAAAGAGCACTAGCAAGGCACTGTGCACTCTTCCACAAAGAGCCATTGGTAGGATCAGGCAATCACACCAACATCCTGATGCAGTAACCTGTCACAGCAGCCTACTCAAAATAGGGAGTTTACGAAGTGCTTTAACTGCAGGGGAATCCTGTAATATCACTGAAGACACTACAGGGATTCCCTGAGCAGAGGGTGAGAGGAATGTACAGAAGATGCAACGCAAGTCTTTTCTGCATGACATTGTGAGTTGTTATCATTGGATCACTACTATACACTACCCTGCAAATGTATTCGGCCCCCCTTGAACTTTTCTACCTTTTGCCACATTTCATGCCGAAAAAAGCAGGTTCAAACCATGATACTTGCCCCACCATGTGTGACAGCGAGGATGGTGTGTTCAGAGGGATGAGCTGTGCTGTTTTACGTCAAACATAACGTTTGGTATTGTGGCCGAAAAGTTTGATTTTGGTTTCATTGACCAGTGCATGACTTTTTATGGATTGTGTGAGATGAAAGTTTAGAGGGACGGCCGGGTCTTGGTAGATTTGCAGTGGTCTGATACTCCTTCCATTACAATACGATTGCTTGCACAGGGCTCATTGGGATGTTTAAACTTTGTGAAATCATTTTGCGTCCAAATCCGGCTTTAAACTTCTCCATAACAGCATCACGGATCTGCCTGGTGTGTTCCTTGGTCTTCACGACGGAGAAGCCTGAGACTATCACAGAGAAGGTGATCCTCACTGCACTTCTGGAGTGAGTTTGCTTCACTGAAAGTAAAGGAGCAGAATAATATTGCACGTCCCCTTATTCAGTTTATTATTTTTTTTACAAAAGTTGAAAATATCAATAAATTTTGTTCCACTTCACAATTGTCCCACTTGTTGTTGAATCTTCACCAAAAATATTACAATTTTATATCTATATTTGAAGCCTGAAACGTGGCAAAAGGTAGAAGGGTTCAAGGGCCCGAATACTTGGGCAAGGTCCCGTATGTACCGTAATTGTGACCTTTAGATCACTTTTATATGTGATCTATACATAGAAGAGTAGGAGACACATATATAACCATATTCCCTGCCATCTGGGGAGTATTTGTTTCTGGAGAGAAGTTTTGTTAAGATAACTAGAATTTAATACATAGGCATAAATTGCCTATGAATTACTTATTACTCCTCGGCTATAAAAAAAAAAAAAAAAAAAAAAAAATAGTATTTTTTCACTTCTGGAAAAAAATGTAATGTGACCGATGCCAATGATCCACCTTGTGCTCTTCATGGTAGGGTTTGCAGAGTTAGGCCCCAAGCAATGAGAAAACCAGTCTCCAAGCCGTTCATTACTACAAACTACCTTTATTCATTACAAAGAATACTTATGGCAAGAGCTCATCTATTCCTGGACAGGAAGTGCCCATGTCTGTAGCGATCTCTGCCGCCTTCTCCTCACCCTACAGTATTCATCAGAGAGGAATTTCCCTAAACACCGTCAGTTTATGGTCGTATCCAGGGACAACCAAGGACCGATAGGGACAGGTAGGAATTATATCTGAATTACTGTATTTTTGTTAACACTGAATTAGAGAACGTGAATTGTGTATACATTTGTATATTTAAGAATACCCCTTTCAATTTTCTTGGCAAATATAAGCCTGTAGATGCCCCTGCTTTACACTCCTTCATTATGTACATTCTTTATCTAAAATCTAGGTTTCCTTAACCCCTCTGCAACTTCAAGATGACCAACATTATTTTACACGTTAAAAAAAACCCTTAAAGCGAACCTGTCATCACAAATTGGCCTAATAAACCATGACCAGTATGTTATCAAGTCGCTGAGCAGCTTGTAGCTTTCATGCTCTGGTGTGGTGGCATCATCCAGAAAATCAACTTTGAAGTGAGAGGTTGCTTTTATGAAGTCAAGGAGGAGAAGCGTTTAACATTGAAGTCAAGCTCTCCCTGCCTTGCAGTGCCCTCTTCACTGTAATTGATGGTCGTGCATTCAAAGACATCATTAAGCAGATCCTTAAGTCTGGAGCATGATGTCAATCACATAAATGGTGGTGTTCAGAGGCAAGGAGAGCTTGACTTCAGTGTTAAACTCTCCTCCTCTTCAACTTTATACAACCAATTAACATCTCACTTCAAAGTAGATTCTGGATGATGCCACCAAGCTGGGTCATGAAACGAACATGATCTAGAAGCAGTTCAGCTGCTTGACAACATAATGGTAGTGGTTTATCAGGCTTATTTCTGATGACAGGTTCCCTTTGAATAAAAACACTATATAACTGCAGTCACAGATCCAAAATTAGAGGCTTATCTCTTTTTATGATTTTCTTGACTTCAGAAAGACTTGGCGTTTACAGCAAGATCTACAAAAGATCCTAAAACTTCCAACTACGGGACAATGTGGATATGAATTATTCCTGCAACACAGGTGTAGTTTATTGAAATACAGAATTACCATATGTTGGACAGTGATACATTTAGACAGAAAATGTACAACAACAGATCACAGGAGTAAAACATTGCAAGTAAAAAACGCTTAAATAATATGAACAAGGCTGTAAAACTTTTGCTGCTTCTTCAGGGACAAAGTCCTGCACAAAAACAACTTGTGCAATAAGACGCCACAGATCCTGGTCACGTCATCTGCAGAACCAGCCATATTTTATGCCGTATGCAATAATAGTTTTACACTTGGTCACTGGTCTTTATTTTTTCTTCCATGCTTGTTTTAGATATCTTTGATGCCAAAATCTTCATCCCCATAATAAACTGAAAAAGAGAGCACAACGCATTATGTAGATATCTTAATCGAAGCAATGATAAAACAAGTAGCTGGGATCTCTTTCACTATATTGTTATTTTTAGATATCCACTGGATATAATATAAAATATAATGAAACCGGACCACCCCTTTAAATGAAGTCAAAGTGAAAGGATTTTACTGGTTTTTCTAGGTTTTCACCAAGTCCATCATGTGCCCCAAACTAAAATTAGTAAACATCTCAGCAACGTTAGATGGAAAAAAGTCAAAGAATTTCCTTCACTTCTCCTTCTGTGACGGACAAAGGGATTCCTTTTACTTCTGGTTTATTTTGGAGTTTTCTTTTTAAAAAAAAAAAAAAAGCATAGTAAATCTCATGAGGAAATTTAAATAATGGCCAGAGGTTCCCTCTCTCTGCAGAAAACTCAGCTTTTAAAACTCCCTGATCTGTAATGGGACAAAGCAGAACAATCGGTGTAATAACAGAATATCCATAGAGCCAAGATACAGAAGACGTCTACAGTTGTAGGAGAGTTCAGACTATGAGATGTTGGAGATAAAGTAAATTGTTGGGAGGGAGTTCTGTTTCCTGTCCATTAATCCCACTCATTACCGAAACCCCCCCATTAAATGTGAAATATGGGATTTTTCAGACGGCCATATTTACATGTTATTATTAACTTCTTGACTCAGGAAAATGAAAGGTTGTTTCTCCAGAAGACAAATGGCAAAAGAGTGGAAAAGCCACCGTACAGCTTGTTTTACGTAATTAAAATCCTCCCTTCTTGCTGCATTTGTTGCCTCATTTTAATGGTAGTCTACAAGCTGCTCGAACCATACAAAGCTACAGCCAGTGTTTGATATAAGAACTGGTCAACACACTTATACGTGGAATTGAATTTGATGCAATCTGGTGCACTGGTGTGTGAGAGCTCTTCAAAGTACTGCTGCACAGCTCCTACCCTCTGCTATGTGTCACTGCTGTAACTGGCTTCTGTTTGAATACTACAGAATTTATCAGTACAGTACGGGTTGCATACAAGACATCACATTTATATTTTACTTTTTTTAAATTTATTGTTTGTTCATTTTTCACAGAATCTTTCAGGTTACAATTCCTTTATTGCCTGTCCCACCTAGAAGTGTATAGGGGTGGCCAAGTCGAGAACTAGAGCAGTCTTCCCCAAGCTATGGGGTGTCATCAATCCCTGTCCCTTACAGATCCTCTGGTTTTGAGGATCATTTGTTGGGGGCACTTTCTGGAAAAGAGGGCAAGATAACTTGCTAGAGCATATTGCACTTTGTTTTAGTGAAGAGGACCGTAGAGGAACAACAGTGAAGATGAACGACTCCTGAGTATCAGCTCAGCCTCGTTGATCATAAAGTGATGGCACATCCTATGGTTACAACTTGGGTGTAACCCTTTAAGTTAAATCTGTTAAAATATATACGAAGACCCCCGATTTACTGATACGTTGTGAAATATAAGAGTTTACATTTATGAAGTGAATAATGGGATGCGCTATAAACATTTTATTGTGCAACATCCTCTACGACGGGTGAGAACTGGATTTGGCTATTGTTAGAAATAAAAAGTATAATCTGATCCCCCTCCCCCCGCCCCCCCCAAAAAAAAAAAGAAAAAAAAAAAGAGAAACCTCTCTGGAAAGCAATTAAGGAAGTTACTCATGCAAAGTGAGCGCAGAAATGAGATATATATAAAAAGATCTGTTCACATCATGCTTTCCCTTCTACGTAAATGGTTTCGGACAACATTCAAATTTTGTAAACGGCTCAAGTGAAAACCATGTGTGGCAGACTATAAGTAAGGACGGGATCACATGTTACAATGTGGGAATCCTTCAAAAAAAAGTTTCAATGGCATAACCCCCAGCTGAAAGTTTTGTAGGTGGGAGAGGTTTATGTTAATTTCTGAAAACCTTCTATAGAACGAACTATTGAAATAAAGGAATATTTCCATCTTGGACAACTGTCCATTTACAAAGAATGTAGAAAATTAATCAAATAATAAAATAATTAATTCAATATGGCCGTCTTTTGTAACCAATATGAATAGGAAACGTAGCAGGCCACCAACTATGTCAAGGGTTCATGATACAATTGGCCAATTTCCTTCGGCAAATAGGGTTTAAACTCTTTCCAGTCTTATAAAAGTTGGGGTCCTCCAATAGAACTAGCCATTAATATCTCTTTAATAACTTCCTCCACTCCAATAATAATCCTCCAATATGAACTTTTATCAAGTGATACAGGAGGTTGAGCGTTTACAATATTACTCAGTAACGCAGTTACCTTAGTACGGAGGGTTCCGGCATCCCGGGGTCAGCTCCCCTTTTAAATCCTGTAAGGCAAAAAGAGAGTGATATGTTTTTCTTAAAACCAAGAGTAACAACCCATTTTAAAGCTACGACACAGACAACCAACAGAAGTACAGCACAGAGCATCATATTAGTATAAAAGTGCAACTTTTTAACTTAGACAATAGTCTTGGCTAATGATAAGTTATCTGTGGAAAAAGCATTCTACTTATTAAGGGATCAGTCACCTGGTCCGTTAAAACAACGTCCGTGGGCACTGATCCATTAATAAGTATTGTGACACCTGTTCAAAAAATATATGGCATATGCTTATTTCGCATCTAGCCTAAGTCACCTATTTGTCATCAGTGGCAAAAATGGAACATTTTCAGACAATATATTTTTCAGCCACTGTTTGAATATATCCTGCTCTTATGAGGATTCTAAAAGCTGCACAGAGGGCACAAATAACACCCCACACCTTTGTGAATATTCTACCAAAACACCAAATTTCAGGCCTATCTAATGTGTGTCAGCTTTACCATAAGGTTAGATCTTAGGGTTATGCAGGATCCCACATCAACCACTTCAAATAGTGAGGGGACCTACTACTTAAAGGGGTTGTCCACTTTCAGCAAATAATTGATCTAGTTTGTGTAATGAAAAGTTATGCAATTTTCCAATATACTTTGTGTCATTTCCTCACTGTTTTCTAGATCTCTGCTTGCTGTCCTGCTATAGAAAGCTTCTGTGTTTACTTTCAGTGGATAGAAATCTGTCCATGGTCATGTGATGGACATGCAGGTGCACACATCTCTGATGATAACGTGATAATAGCGCCTCATGCACCTGCGTGTCCATCACATGGTCAAGGACAGATAGAAGCTTTCTATAGCAGGACAGCAAACAGATCTAGAAAACCGTAAGGAATCGATACAGAAAGTATATTAGAAAACTGTATACCTGTATATCAATTATTTGCCGAAAGTGGACAACCCCTTTAATTAACCTTCTACTTATTAGCACTACCATAGACGCTGCTGCTTTTTCAGTGTCAAAACCTCCTTTTGTATGGAAATGTTGTACTTTGATAGTATGGAGTCTACCTCAGCGCCAGTGTCTGACATTTTGGTGGCATTGAGGTTTATTGGTATATTCTAAAAGAAATATTAGTTATTTTCAGCTTATTCCTTTAGAGGAAAACACCATGATGAAGTCATTACATCCCTACCACTGCCACTTCCTTCAGCACTTGAGGACATCTCAAGGTTGCATTGAAAAAAAGGAAAAAAATTGTGACATGTCCTATTTGCAATAACCAAAAAGTGGAAATGTCCTACTGTCTTACACTTCCCTTCTTACGCCGCAGCGTAAGGAACTTTCACCCACTCCGTCAACACCAACACTCTGCATCCTTAAATTTCTCTCTAGCCCGCACCCTAGGGGGATTTATCATATGCTGGTGCACGGTGCCCCAGCTTAAGATTAAACCCTGCATGATATATTTGTATATAAGCTTTAAAAACCACTTTGCTATTCTTATTCTTATCTCCGTGTAGAGCATTATGGGGATTTACGGCTTGGTATAAAGACTGATATTATCACCTTTTCAAACTGAAACTAATAAAAAAAAAATTTGCAATGCCCAGAAATAAACTTGCTAAGGTGAAAATGTACTTCTCGATTGAGTAATGACACCACATGATTATTAAAAAAAAAAAATTCAGAGCACATGTAATACCAGCAGCAGCATGGTTGTTCCCCCATACAAAGCTCCCATGATCATTTCTGAGAGCATTGGTGGCTTTTGTTTGATGGCCTGGGATATAGAACTGCTGAAATAAGGCAAGAGCCAATGGTGTGGCTAATGATGGTCCCAACACCACCAACACTTCCATAATGCCCCTTTAATGATAACCCCCCTTAAGGAAATCTGTCACCAGATTTTTCCTCATTAGCAGCCCCCTCAAGTAGAGTATGAAATGTCCTTTCTACAATTCGCTTCTATGTGAGATCTTGCCAGTTTACCTATAAAACATCTTCTCCAACGTCATCTGTGAATGAGCAGAGAAGAATAATATTTGCCCAAGAAGAATCAAGTTTAAAGTTGGAAAAGGGAGCATCACTTCCGCTGCCTCCATCTATGGTTCTTTAGTACATTGAAACATGGTTTGATGTCATATTTAACATAAGTATATCTTCTTTCAGACTAAATCAGCCTTGTGGAGATAAAGGATGCAAAAAAAAATTCTTATCTTTACTATGACACCAAAAAAACTGTTTCTTGCTTATATAGAACTGAAGATAGGGGCATCTGCAGTGACAACGCCCCTGCAGCTTTTAATCTTGAAAAATGGGAGAGATTTCACACAAATGTGGGAATTCTAGACAATTCTAAGGACATTTCATACCCTACCTGAAGGGGTTAGTAGTTTCATGAAATCAGAGTATTTAAAGGGAACCTGTCACCAGGAGACCCATTTTTAGCACTCCCCCAGTCCCCACAGAGCATAGTACATACACTGCCAAAGTGTTTTTGTATTAAAAATAGGTTTTACAGAAAAAGATATGTTATATTGTACCTTTCATTAGCATCTGCTGTGTGACTAGGTAGTTGCCAATTAGGAGGGTCTGGAAAGGAGCAGTCCCCCCCCCCACCCTTGGGGAACATGTGACCTTTTCAAATACATGAATAACTCCCCACACTCGGGATTGGCTGTAGAGGAGCAGGGGCTTCGCTAAGCCCAGTGATGGGTGTTTTCATATATTTGAAAAGGTCACATGGAGTAGCTGTTCCCCAAGGGTGGGGGGGAACTGCTCCTTTCCAGCCCCTCCCATTTGGCAACTGCCTAGTCACACAACAGATGCTAATGAAAGGTACAATATAACACATCTTTTTTTCTGTAAAACCTATTTTTTACACAAAAACACTTTGGCAGTGTATGTACTATGCTCTGTGGGGACTGGGGGAGTGCTAAAAATGGCTCTCCTGGTGACAGGTTCCCTTTAATAAACAATGTATGCAGTATGAGCAGTCATAGTTACAGTAATGGGCGATGCCCACTTTCCTTGGAACTGAAGATTGCAGTGTCACCCAATTACATATCATCTGTATAGTTTCATTGGTGACACATCCCTCCAAAAATGCACTCAGCAGAAAATAAAGTGGATTTTTCAAACAACCAATAAACATTGTGGGGTTGGGAAAAAAAAATTAACCAGTGAATCAGATGAGATAATGAAATTCATTAAAGATAGACTTTTTCCCATTGTTCCATAGAAAGCCATGACTACCACCACTAACAATTAACAATATCAGATTGAGTTGTCCTATTTGTGGATTAAAGAGGTTGTCTAAGGACAGTTTCACGCTGCCATTAAAACGCATTGCAACACCTGAGGAGAGGTGATTGGCCTAATTACATTATAGTTGACATTTGCTTTTATAAAATGGTACGTTAATGAATATGTTAACAAAATGCAAGTGTTAACACCATATTTACATACCATTTTGGAAACGCAAATGTTAACAGTAATGTTATGAGGCCAATCACCTCTCAGCTGTCTTAATGTGTTTGAAAACTCAATGTGTGACCGCACCCTCAGGACTCTGAAAGGCCCAAGGCTCACGGACTGACAACAGCAGCGTGAAATTGGTGCGTGCATAAATATAGACTCAATTTACCTATCCTTTACTCAGCTGCCTCCCCGATGAGCCGCCACATCAAACATAACAGCTTGTATTTTCTGTGACGGGTATTATTTAATAATGACTCTATTAACCCCTTCATGACCGAAGGGTCATTGATGCCCGAATGTCCAGGCCAATTTTTGCAGTTCAGCTATGCGCTTCTTTAGATGACGATATCTTTGGAAAAGCTTTACATATCATAACAATTTTACTTCGTATTTTCACAACCTGTGAGATTTTAACTTAATAGGATAGTTTTATTACGGTAATTACACATTTTTTTCTATTTTTTAAATTAGCTGATAAATGAAAAAGGAGAATCTCCACTTTCATATGATATGCTTGTGTATGGATTCTTTAAAGAACCGGAAATATCCACTATTAGGCCACATTTACACGACCGTAGCCCAACATACATATTGGTGTGCAACAGAGAAGGAGGGATGACCCCTGCCCTCTCCATAGGAGATAGCGGTACATGGCCGTACAGACAGGAGAAGATAGAACATGTTAGTGTGTGGTACTGTACCACCACCGTGTGCCTATCGCAGGCCGTATATATGTCCCCATGACAGTTGTGTCAATGTAGCCTTGAATTTATAATATTGGAAATAGAAAGCTATATATATTATATATATAAAATCGCTTTTTTACTACAACTTTAATAGTGGATAGTGATTCTGATATATATACTGTTTAATATGACACCAGAATTGTGTTTCTAGGGTTTGCACATGTCCTTTCTATAGGGGACATGTGCAAATAGGACACATGGCTATTGAATATGGGGGATTGGAAAAAAAATTGTAATAGGGCCTTTTTTAGAGCCTGGTTTAAACATTTTTTTTTTGTTTTTCATAGTTTCACCAGGTTTCCTGAACATGCGGTCTTGGAGTCATATTTCCAGAAAATAAAGAAATAGTAACTGGCATTATCACCTTTTCAAACTGAAACCTCTCAACAAAAAAATAGCAATGGGCAGAAATGAGATTGCTGTACACGAATCACTTCACCACTTCTGCATTTCTGTGTATTGCCCTTAATTTCTGATGTAATAGTAGTACTAAGAAGGCAGGTCAGAGGAGTTTCACTAGGCCGAAGCCTGCCATGACAACCTCGAGAAAGGACCATTGCAATCTAGACAATGGGAGGGCCTGTTCTCACTTTTCTCAAATATGTACTTTGCGCTCCATTGAGTATTATGAGCAAAGCGCTATCTCCGACACTCACTCTCTCTAACTGTCCATGACCTTATACTATCATAAGGTCCTGGCAGTGTGATTGCTCATCGACAGCTAGAGATCACATGACCCTCCATCAGCAGCCATTTTGTGGACAGGAACGTCTGGCTCATGAGGTAACAGACAGGAGGCTTCACTTCCCATATCAAGAGAGAGGTGCAGGACTATTAGATGTATGTTGGTAAATTACCTAAAACGCCGCCCTCCCTTTTAATATGTATTAGATAAAGTAATAACTATATTTATACTATAACGTAATTCAAAGCTACTTTGCATAAAATATTGAGGGAAAAAAATGTCACTTGGCTTTCAATTTTCATTCAGATTTTTATTTCTCCTTTTGCTTCACAACTTCTATATTACAGCACATTTGGCAAAGATTTGCTAAAATACTGCCTTCCGCTTCCCTGCAAGGTCTATTTTCCATGACATGAGGTAAAAGTTGTTGAATCATCAACTTTACTTCTTCCATTGAGAAAAGTTTTAAGGGATAGTCCAAGCTCAATTAGTTTTCTTGTAAACACTTATGCTGCATTTACATGCTGTATTTACACTGTTAACATTATGTTTACGCAACCACAACATTAACTTAATGTAATAAGAAAGAAAAGGCAAAATAAACACATGGTTTACACAATGGAATTCCGTTTACAGTCCCTTAAAGGAAACCTACCACCATGTACCTACTTATAAAGGTATATCGAGTAGTAGGTGCATCTATTGGACGTGAGGATAGCCCTTTTAAAGACTAATCCTCACGTCCCCGCAACCTTTTTATAACTTTTATTTCCCTAATATTCAGATTTTCTAAAGAGGCGACTGTGGAGTGGAGTAGCCGAAGCTGAGGCTACATGGCGCGGTTACTCCACACCCCAGTAGCCTCTTTGATCCTAGCAGACATCTTCAACGTGCAGCTACGCGCCCTCGTCCGCAAAGCCTGCCGTCTGCGCATGCCGTTTTTGCTGTGAGACGCAAAGAAAAAAACACCATAAAATTGTGGCCCAACTGCTAGACTGGGGAGAGGGGAGTCCAGCCAACCGGGAATCTCCACAGTGGAACATACCCCTGATCATCATTACTCAGGGAGCACCTGTGGGCCGGATAAATTAGGCATTAGGGGGTTGCATGTGGCCTGCAGGCCATAGTTTGGGGACCACTGCCCTAAAGCATCACTCACATGATTGCATATCGTGGCTATGAGTTAGCCGCAAAAAACGCAGCTAGCTAACAGCTTAGGCTGGGTTCACACGTCGTTAAACCTATACAGTTGGATCCGTCGTGTACATCAGCAGCAGCCAGCCTTCCCTAATAATCTTGTTTACTCCCCTCTGTACTCGTTCCAGTTTTACTATGTCCTTTTTATAGGTCCAATGCGCCTCCTCTATAGGTAAGGACATAAGGACATGGGTGGTTTAGTGACAGGGTCTCTCAAAAGGAGATCTACAATCAAAATCAAGCATAATCTCACTGTTGCTACCCAAGCCCCTCTATAATTTGGTTTAAAAGACTTTTATACTGTCCCACCCATCCCCCCACAAACTTGTGCTACCTGAAGAAAGTACATGTAGTCCCCAACTTAACAACACCCGACTAACAGACGACCCCTAGTTACAAACGGACCTCTGGATGTTGGTAATTTACTGTACTTTAGTCCCAGGGTACAATGATCAGCTGTAACAGTTCTCACAGGCGTCTGCAATTAAGGTTTATTGTTAATCCTGGTTCTTATGACAACCCAAAAGTTGAAAAAGCCAATTGTCAGAAAAATTTGGCTAGGGTTTTTTACGACTTACATACAAATGCAACTTAGGAACAAACCTCAGAACCTATCCTGTAACTGTACTCACTGCAAAAGTGTTAAAGAAGAAGAAAGGAGGATGAGACTGTGTAAGGCCGCGGTCACACGTACCGCTAGACGTCCGTTTATAACGCAACGCTAGCGCACAGGGGGAGGTCCTCGGCCCGAACGCACATGCGTTTCCAGAGAAACGCATGCGAACGGCTTAACAATGAACGCATGTGCGTTCGGGCCCAGGACCTCCCCCTTTGCGCTAGCGTTGCGTTATGATGGACGCTTAGCGGTACGTGTGATCGTGGCCTAAATGTCTGTAAAGCCAGATCAAAGAGGGACCAAAATGCAAGTGAGAGAAGGCTTGGGAAAAACATGTGTTTTCGAAGAGACGCGCGCATTCCATGGTAAACTTTTTGACCAAACACCCTTCAGGCGCAATCACACGACGCGCTGCGTCGCTTTGTGCGTTGCGTTTTTGACACATTCCACTGGCTTCAGCCTTGATCACATGTTAAGGTAAGGTATAAGGTAACGCAATGTAACCTTATCATGTAATCAAGGCTGAAGCCAGTGGAATGTGTCAAAAACGCAACGCATCGTGTGAATGCGCCCTTTGAATGCGTTTAAAAACACATGGGAATCCACACTCAGGCTCATTAGCATAATTTTAAAAGTTGATTTTAGAAGGAAGTAGGCCATGGATAACAAATATGAGACAACCTCCACAGTCTTAGCACAAGGGCACGCTGGGAGTTGTAGCTCTCTGGGATTGGAGCACAGTATACTGACCTAAATACAGGACGAGGGGGATGAATCCCCAGCGGATGGTGAACTGTCCGCACTTGAAGACCTTTTGCAGGCGCTGTTTAGCTTCTTTGCTGAGTTCAGGCATGGCTGCAGAGGACACCAGCGACTACCGGAAGCAGCTGAGCGGAAGCACTGCACGGTCACTGCGGGACAGAGAGGACCCTGCTCCTGCGCTCACGGCATACAGCGCCACCTGGTGCTCCGGATACACATCACATGCCGCACTGTCACTGCGGGACAGAGAGGACCCTGCTCCTGCGCTCACGGCATACAGCGCCACCTGGTGCTCGGGATACACACTACATACCGCACAGTCACTGCGGAACAGAGAGGACCCTGCTCCTGCGCTCACAGCGCCACCTGGTGCTTCTTGCTGCACACTGCATGCTGACGTCTGGTCAGGGTATAGGTCACAGTGTAATTAATTACTAATTATTACCAGCATAATCCAATGACTAAACAATTTCTCCAGGCCTTCTACATGAATGGCACATGAAGACCTCTCTAGGACTACTAACATTGGTCTGACATACTAATGACCAGGGTTACATTACTATAATGACTATTACTATAAATTATGTCTCCATATCATGGGCAGAGGATTCAGAGCTGCACTGAGCCAACATCTCCTGTATCCTGACAAAGAGTATAACATAAAAATAATGAAATATCCATTAAAGAATATTCAAAAATCTACCAATTAGAAGTACACCCTCCGCTATTACCAGCGCTATACACGGTGAGCGGCTCGTGGCCCTGCAACAGCGACATCTGGTGGACAGAAGCAGTAGAGCACGCAATGAAAAAAAGAAACTTTCCCAAAGTTTATCAAATTCCACTTTATTCACAAGAGAAGACGTTGTATCCAGGATTGTGTCTAGAAAAACACACTGGTGACCTGTTTATAAGTAAGCACACGTTTCCGGATATTATTGTCACCCATTAGACCGTGTACATCGGTGGTGGGTGGGCCTGGAGCTAACACGCGGCTATAAGGGGTAAGGCGGGCTACACCCTTCCTCTTTTGTCGTGGTGGCTATGGAGAGGTGGGTGCAGTGTGGTTAGGGTGCGATAAGTTTGCTGTATTTTTTGCATTTTGTGCTCCATAATGCAGTAATAGTTACTCGTAATATATAGAAGTCTTGTCTTCCCCCTCAGGGACCTCGTGGAGGGTCTTGTGTAACAATCAGAGTGACTCCATATTCTCCTGAAACTTTTTGATAGTTTTTATTAAAGTCTGTCTGGAGGTGATGTGATGCACTAAAATATCTGCTTAACTTGCTATGTCCTCCCTTATAAGTCCAGACCTCTAATGTGCCCCCCTTCTATGTATACTGAGGGGTTGGGAAGAGCAGAACTAATCCAAAATATAGTGGGATCTCCCGTATATTACAGAAGTGGGTAGACTCATAGCACTTGCATTAAAGGATTTTACCATTTGACATGAATGTATGTTGGTATATGTCATTACAGGTAGTGGGTATAGAGTATGTGTACATGGGCACAGAACAGAGATTGTAAAACATCTGTAATGTGCAATTTTTCTACTTTGAAATGAGTCTGTTGTGGAACATGGTATTTTATGAAGTATTAAAGGAAATCTACCATCTTAAAATGGTAATTCTGACCTAAACATAGAGATGCACCGTGCTTGGTAAGGCGATGCTGGAGGTGGTCGTGATAAGGCACGGAAATCCGCAGTTTAGATGAGGTCGTTTTTTTTTTTTTTTTTTATCAATCGGCATATGGCCCCATTTGGCGCTCCAGGGCACTTGGTCCTGATCATAATGCATGTGCCTTGCGTGCTTGAAACTTCACTCCCATCCTCCCTCCCTCGCTCGATCCCGAGAGCCAATGAATTCACTGAGCTCTCGGAAGCGCTGGCACATGTGCCCTGTATCTTCATTTCGCGTGGCAGCGCATAATGAAGATGCAGTGCGCATGTGCCACAGGTCCCGAGTGTTTGGTGATGTCTCCGGCTCTCGGGAGCGAGGGGGGAGAAGTTTCAAGAATGCAAGGTGCATGCATTGTTAGGATTGTGTCAGGAGCGCCGCATGGGGTCATGCCTATTGATCAAAACTGCGGATTTCCATGTCTTATCACAACCACCTTCAGCATCGGCTTACATAGCGCTGTATAATGGTATGTTTAAGTCAGAATAACCATTTTCAGATGGAAGAATTCCTTTAAGCTTTTGTTTTTGTACACTGCATGAGTTAAACACATTTGTAGATCTGCAGAAGATTCATAGCATAGGGGTGCTGACGATGATGTTTTGAAAAGGAATCAATGCAAGACGGGTGCTGATTGCTGATCACATATGTTTGCATAGAAACGCCTCTATGATCAGCCATGGCCTGCTGTTTCCAAATGGAATTAAAATGCATCGTATTACAGCTCCCTCATATATGTGGATGAATATAGAAATGCACCCCCCCCCCCCCCCTCCCTTGTCTCGTGACCTGATATGAAGCTTGTCCATAATCCTTCCTATATTCTTAATACTATATTTATTCTTGCAGATCCACTAAGATGCCAATTTCTCCCTTATTACTGGGGCTACACACGAGGACCTGTATATTGTCTGAAACCTGATCAAGGTAAACAGCTGAAAAATAGTCAGACCTAGAATCTCATGAGCGATACATAAAATTGTGGCTTTATTAATGGATCAGAAGTTTTAGTAGCTGTTTGCTGTTTTTGCAAAACATGTAATGCCATATCATCCAGTCCCCCAACCCTCTGTACCCTTAGGGCGATGCCACACGTTAGTGTTTTCAATCCGTTTTGTAAAGGGATCCAAGAACGCTGAAGCGGCCCCCAGTCGATCGCATATGCAAACACTTGTGATTGGCAATCAGCTCCTGTCTTGCATCAACACAAGACACAGAGCGCTTATTGCCGATCAAACGTTCGTATAAACGGATATGCAATCAGCCGCGGGCCGCCCGTTGCACATCGGAATCAAAACACTTATGTGTGGTATCACGCTTAAAGGGGTATTCTCGCCTGGGCAGTCACATTCGGTTTCGCTAATCTTCCATTTATAAACATTTCTTCAATTGGATGTTATTAAAAAAAAATGTTCCTGTGTGAAGATAATTTCTCATAAATGTAGTCATTCTGTCCCTTAGAAACGAGATAGCTTCCTCGGATACGACCACGTCACACTCTGGCAGCGGTGGCCAGACATGAGCTATTGAGTCCTGTCTGACCTCCAGGATTCAGCAATCATTACCACAGGATGGCTGTGGGTCATGTAGTAAATCCCGGACATTTCATATACAAAAACCTTTTGTTTCTTTGTGCAATCCCTCCAGCAGACGTGGCCGTATCAGAGGAAGCTATCTCGTTTCTAAGGGACAACATGACTATATTTATGAGAAATTATCTTCACACAGGAACATTTCTTTTATTAGATGTTATTAAAAAATATGTTTATATATGGCAGATTTATCAAACTGAATGTGAATGCCCAGACAAGAATACCCCTTTAAAGGCCCACCTATAACTAGGGTTTCCACTTTATCAACTAGTAAATGGTGGACACAGTAGAGGTTTACTTGATCCACTAGATCAATGCAGTTGCCTTATAACTGTTGGGAAAGGGGCGAATTGATGCTCCTTTTTGCCCAAGTAAATGTGTGCTCTCCCCTCCGCAGCAAAACTGCAAGTATGTGACCGTGTTTATGCCGCATCAAGACAGAGTAGTCTGCCACTTTTGTGGGTAGCTCACAGCTGCACTATATGGTCATGTACCTGAGGCTTTAATAAACCTGTTCAAAAAAGTTTTCCAAATATTGATGTGCATAGTCAGTGATGACAGTTGTACTCCTGATTATATCATCTTTGATGTTTCTAAGGATTTACCTGAGACTATGTGCATCACCTGAGTCCTGCCCACCTTATGTGTGGGAATCATACCTAGTCTAATTTATATGGGGGGTGATTGAAGTGATAAATGTACTGTAAATTAAAAATGTGCTTATCTATTTTCCTTCTGTCTCCCCATGCCTTCATGCCTCAAACAGAAGAAATAAGTGGACATACAAAGGTGAGCTCCTTACAAATGTTTGCATCCAGCTAGATCACAACACATGTAGCCAGTGATGATGTTGTAAACCTGAATTAATAAGTTATCCTGTAACTAATGCTTAAAAATTTCCTCTGAGGTTACATCACTTCCAGTCTGAACAATGAATGTGTTTGAGAATCCACACTTGGAGTCTCAACAATTACATTGTGTTCATGATTCTCTGTATTTTATATGGTTGGGGCACATTTTTATTTGGCAAGTTTTTAATGGTTGTTTCATTCTGTTGTAGCACTGCTCATGTCTGAGCTGTACCTGGCATAAGCAAACTCTGCCAACCTGTGTGGAAGTGATGGAATGAGCTACTGGTAAGATGCCATTGTTGTCTTTTTCACTGCTGTTTCTTTCAGTAGCTAATGATGGTTATACCTGTGGCAGGACTTAAAGGGGTTTTCCCAAGGTTTAAAAACCTGGCTGCTTTATTCCAAAAGTGGTGCCACACCTGGTCATTGTTTGTGCAAGTATTGCAGCTCTGTTGTATAGAAATAAATGGCACTTAGTTGCCATACCACTTACTACCCATGGTTAGGTGTGGCACTGTTTTTGGAAGAAAGCAGCCATGTTTTTCAACCTCAGAAAACCCCCTTAAAGAGAACCTGTCATCAGTTGGATTTATAAATCAATACTAGTGTGATAAGTAGCTGTGAATCTTTTAGATCATGTTTCTTGCATAGTCAGGTGGCAACATCCAGAAAATCAATGTCAAAAGATGTTACTTGGTTTTATGAAGTCAAGAAAGTGGAGAATTTAACATTAATGTCAAGCTTTCCCTGCCTTAGAATGTCCCCTTGTAATTGATGGTCCTGCATGCAAGGACATAGTTGACCAGATCTCCTGAAGTCGGTGTAAGATGTCAATCACATAGATGGAGGTGTTTGGAGCTCCCTAGCTTGACTTCAGTGTTGCTCTCCTCTTTCTGATTTTAAAGTATATTGAGAAGTACAGTGTTGGGCTACATTAACACTGCTGTTGACTGCCATACCGTAGCATGGTGGGCACATGGCAGTGCCAGGGAGTGGAGGAGAGCGCCGCTCACCCACACCCCTCTCCATAGGGATATATGGCACGGTACCACTCCCGTTGAGTGTCCATTGCAGTCTATTTGGGGGGGGGGGGGGGGAGAAGTATGTTGGCCGTATATACGTCCCTGATATGGCAGTGTGAATGTAGCCTTAGCTAGGGAAAATGTAATTGGAAGTAAATAATTTTGTGTAAAAATGTGTGCTTGAGGTCTTAAAGGGTCCTGTAACCCCAAATTAGTGCCCCCATCCAAACATGCCTAATGAATCTACTCCCCAGCCCCTTTCTAATGTTGCACATTTCAAAGTACTGGCATTAATGAAACTTTAGTAATCAGCGCTATAGCATATGACACATAACTTACATGATGTCCAATCGACAGGCGGGCTTATTCATTAGGGGGCCGTCCAGGCACTCTTCTCCACAGGCCGCCACTCCCCCGGGCACCAGTTCTTTTCCTATGCACACAATCGCCGGCATCCAGTGCGCAAGCGCTGCAGTCTCCATGCTCTCGGCACTTACTGATGATTGGAGCCGGGGGAGTGGCGGCCTGTGGAGGAGTGTCTGGACGGCCCTCTAATGAATAAGCCGGACTGCTTGTCCCTCAATCGGACATAAAGTATGTTGTGTCGTATGCTATAGCGCTAGTTTCTAAAGTTTGATTAATGCCAGGACTTTGAAATGGGAAGCATTAGAAAGGGGCCGGGGAGCAGATTCATTAGCAATGTTTGGATGGGGGCACTAATTTGGGGTGACAGGTCCTCTTTAAGGGAACCTGTCACCAGGAGACCCATTTTTAGCACTCCCCCAGTCCCCACATAGCACAGTACATACACTGCCAAAGTGTAAAAGACGTTGTACCTTTCATCAGCATGTGATGTGTGACAAGGCAGTTGCCAAATGGGAGGGGCTGGAAAGGAGCCGTTTCCAAGAACCCCCCTCCCCCCCCCCCCCCCCCCCACCACCAACACCACCTTTGGGGAACAGCTACTCCATGTGACCTTTTCAAATATATGAAGACACCCATCACTTCTACAGCCAATCCTGAGTGTGGGGAGTTATTCATATATTTGAAAGGTCACATGTTTCCAAAGGGTGGCGGGAACTGCTCCTTTCCAGACCTCCCCAATAGGAACCTGCCTAGTCACACAGCAGATGCTAATGAAAGGTACAATATAACATATCTTTTTTTTTTTTATGTAAAACCTATTTTTTTATACAAAAACACTTTGGCGGTGTGTACTATGCTCTGTGGGGACCGGGGAAGTGCTAAAAATGGGTCTCCTGGTGACAGGTTCCCTTTAACTAATTTAATAAACATGATCTAAAAATTTGACTTCCATATATTGATGTGCATAGTCAGTGATGACAGTTGTACTCCTGATTTATATCATCTTTGATGTTTCTAAGGATTTACCTGAGACTATGTGCATCACCTGAGTCCTGCCCACCTTGTGTGGGAATCATACCTAGTCTAATTTATATGGGGGGTGATTGAAGTGATAAATATACTGTAAATTAAAAATGTGCTTATCTATTTTCCTTCTGTCTCCCCATGCCTTCATGCCTCAAACAGAAGAAATAAGTGGACATACAAAGGTGAGCTCCTTACAAATGTTTGCATCCAGCTAGATCACAACACATGTAGCCAGTGATGTTGTAAACCTGAATTAATAAGTTATCCTGTAACTAATGCTTAAAAATTTCCTCCTGAGGTTACATCCTGTTCAATCTGAACAATGAATGTGTTTGAGAATCCACTCTGCGTCTCAATTGCACATTGTTCACGATGGTCTTTGTATTTTATATAGTTAGAGCACATATTTGGCAAGTTTATCATGATCTTTTCTTTTGTAGCACTTCTGATGTCTGAGCTGGACCTGGCATAAGGCAAACTTTCCCAACCTGTGGAAGTGCTGGAATGTGCTGCTGGTAAGATATGTCTTCTAAAGAAACAGCAGTAAAACAGAAGTAGCTAATGATGGTTATACCTCTGGCAGGACTTAAAGCCTTCAAACTGGAGGTTACTCGAGGCTGTTACTCCATGTTGTAGGCTTTCGCTATGCAAAGTACAAGACCTCCTGTTTCAGTCAAATTGTTGCACTACAAATACTTTAGTGTCCTTTACAAAGGAATATCATTGGCATACTGTGCACCATCAGTCCATATGTAAACTCAAACTTTAGGTTTATGCTGCTAAATGTGATCTTTTATGCCTTCAATGATAACTTTGTCATGTCTGTCTTTTTATTGGTAGGGTGAGCAGAAGAGGCCAAGAAGTGCAATAAAACATCTGCTAACTTGTGCACTTGACTGAAGAATAAACTTGAGGGTTTTTTTTACCTAAAAAAAACTAATAAACTTGATCTTAAAACCTTAAGACTTTCTATTTTAATTCAGACTCATCCTGGGCCCTTGTGTGTACAATATAAGTGAATATGCAGAACTGTATTCAATACAAATTAAAAAATAATACTGAATATTGGAATGGTCATTTGTTTGCAGTGATTTTTGAACAAAACTCTAACCAGGGGTAGAGATATCTGCTCTTGTCATCAGCGAGGCAAAAAGTCAGGTAGCTCACACACACCAAGGGTACAGTCACGTGCTGTATTTCAAAGCACTCGTGTAGGGTGTTGTGCCTCGGCCCAATCTCATTAGGGTTGCCGGTGAAACGTATGCTTTTTTTTAATGCAAACTTGGCACGTCCAACTTCTTGTAAATGCAGCGCTATTGGCACGTGTGACCAAACCCTAAATCATTTCTACATCACTGTACTTGTAAGCCAAAACAGTAGGGTTTTTCTGCAGTGACATAATAGTACGTCACATGCCGGGTGCATGGAGAGGGCTCAGGCCTAAGCCCTCTCCATAGCTGGTAAGTCTTTGCTGCATATTGGAGGAAAAGGTTTACCGGTTACACCCATGGTCTGTGCTAGCAGAGTAAATATCACTATATACTTGAAAAAAAATTGCCCAGAGCATATAAATTCAACTAGCCTAGCTTCCATTATCAAAATGAACGTGTCTTTAGCAATTAATGGGGTTCTCCGGTCACTAGATGTACTTTTTTTTTTTTTTTTTTTTCTAAACTGACCAGTTCTTTTGCATATATTATAGTTGCACACCCTTACCTCACCACCCTGGGCTGTATGCTTTCTTTTCCTTCACTTGTCACCTCACAGCTCACTGCTGCAGCTGCATCACTCCAATGGCTGCCCCATTCTGCTAAAAGACTAAATCTCCCACAATCCCCCTGGTCAGCACAGCTTCTTCATACAGAGGAACCTGCAGCCACACCCCCACAGCAGGGAACAAGGAGCTGACTGCACATGTCGGAGCAGAGAAAGTAAACAGGTCGTTGCTATGGAAACTAAGTGTAGCAGGAGCTGGCAGTGCACAGGAATGACTTTGATTTCATGAAAAAGGGGCAGAAGATTTAATAACACTGAATTAGTAAAGTGATAAGTGTGGGGAGATGAGGTATAGTGAGGTCAATCTGTCACCGGAGAACCCCTTTAATAAACCGCTTCCTCCACAGCATTCCATTCAGCTGGATGTACCTTCAACCTCCAGCTGTTTCAGATTTGAAAATGGGTTGGTTATATAGGGGGTTTTGATGCTAAATGTGTAAAATTTAATTTCAAAACAGGATTTATCCCCAAAATAGTCAATTCCGTAAAATGCGGAAAATCGCTATTCGATTTGTAAGCCGCATGACTTCAAAATAATTTTTGAAATGTCTGGATAATTTATGAAAATGGAAAGTGTTATTCGGCAAGTTATTTAGGTGGTAAATCTATCTGCCTGAAAACGTGATGATTTTGAATTTCGAAAATGGCAAATTTTTCAAAACTTTTTTTTTGTAAATAAACGCCAAAATTTACCATTAAGTATAACGTGGGAGAAAAAAAACAATCTCAGAATCATTTAGATAAGTAAGGGTTCAAAAGTTATAACCATATAAAGCGACCCAGGCCAGAATCCAAAAAATGGGACTGAGCCTTAAGCTAAAAAATGGTTGCGTCCTTAAGGAGTTAGTGTGGTTGGATCAGTTAGAACCAGTTAGTCATGGCAAACCTTTTGGAGATTGAGTACCCAAACTTCAACCAAAACCCACATATATGTTGCAAAGTGCCAATATGACAATTTAAGCAGCAACTTATGAACCCCCGGCTATATCACAGGTTTCAATTGTATTGGCATCCTGAGTTCATCAATACAATAGAAAGATGATGGAGAAATTTGGATTGTAGTTCCCAGACCAGGATCTCCAAATATAATTTCTCTGTCCACACTTTCTCGTTTCTCCTGTAGTCCTGGCAGCCAAGGAGGTTGCTTTAAAATGGCGCTGAGCATGGCATGTCCTGGACCGCAGGAGGAAGCCCTGAGTGCTGTCTGGCAAACTCTGTGTTGGAGTGCAGGCCTGGGTGCCCACAGAAAGGGCTCCATGCAGGGGGCATGGCTACAGGGGGGGGGGGGGGGGCACAGAGCAGAGAAGACGGGCCCCTATACGTACGTGTGCATGAGGCCTCAGCCTGTGTATTGTTCTAGTTCTATGTATCAGTAGGGTGGGCCCCCAGAATCAATTTCACTGGTATGCCCCAGGTACTGCAGTCCGACCCGTGTACCGTTAGTGTTAATGTAGCCTTACACTGTGAACTCTTCTACATATCATATATGTGCCTACCTCCCCCGGATCACTTTTCTCTGTGTAGTTTGCAGCCTCTCTCTCTCTCTGATCTCCTGGCAGGAAGTGATCAGTGAGTGTCTCTGAGCTCCATGCAGGGGGCATGGCTACAGGGGGGGCTCAGAGCAGAGACAGACACGCTGTCACCCAGAAATCCAAGATGGTGCCCGACCCTAAGTCCGAAGTAATTGAAATTGTGTACACCAAGACTGATGGAGACAGGCTGGACTTATATCGGTGAAATGCTGCATTTTTGTTAATAAAAGTGAATTAGAGTGTTATTTTGTTATCCTGAGTACATATAAGAAACTTGTCTTTGTGGGAATAACCCTTTAAGCAATCATTTAGCCACGGGCATCTGTAGCAATAAACAAGAAATAGAACATGGCAGTCATGAATGACCCCCCCCCCCCCCCCCTGCACATGTGTTGTGTACTGAGTGGGACATTTTAGTAGCTAGCGCTTGTTCTGATTTATTTCTTTGAACTTCTGTACACGGTCAAGTATTCCATGTACCTGTACATCAACTGCCCGAACCACAAAAGATGGGGCAGACCAATGCTTGCATGTGTTTGTGGCTCGGACAGTCTTTATCTATTGTCATCAGCATGTGAGCAGTGTGAACTAGAATATATATATCCATACACTGACATTGCATATCCAAACATTGATACTGCACTGTTTTTACTCTCATGGGATGCAGTTCCACTCACACGTGCAGGAATAATGGCTTATCTATTTCCATTGGTATCACGTTCACTTGTTCCTTCATAGTAGATGTTGGTATAATGACATCATAAGTGAATATATTATACCCACACACATCATCCAGCACCAGTCAGAGCCTAGACACTTGATGGGTCTGAAGGACAGCAAAATAATTTGACAATGGTGGTTGAGACACCCTTTGCCAGGGGGAGAGCAGGGGGGGGGGGGGTTGTAGGCATTTGTTTAAATGCAGGAAAACATTGCTGTTGTTTTCTTGTCAAAACTGTTAATAAAGAATTATTTGATTTTTAAAAAATTTGTTCTATTACTTTGCTTCATTATTGCAGTGGATCATCGAACTACCTTCACTTCAACAGACAACCGCGTGTTTCAGAAATACCATTAGAGCAATGATAACACAGGCATATACAGAGGTTTGAATGTTTATTTCCAGTGAAGTTGATAGCATCTGTATATGGAATATGGTGATTCATGTATAAAATAAAAATATAAAAAGAAATGGAACAGTTTAGGTGAACATTGGACAGGTCTGCTAAAGTTATGCAACACTTCATGCTAAAACTCATACTACGAAGAGTATGCTACAAGGAGCCCTAGCCAGTTATAAATGGTTAATCACAGGACTATCAGGCAGGAGTATTTAGTGATTCCCTCTCTTTTGTTTTATATTTTCTGGTATAAAAAAAATACATGGTGTGTCCAGCGATCACAAACAGAATCGAGATGATAACCAGGAGCCCAAACTGTTGAGGCTGAGGAGCAAGAATGACCATGATGAAGTGTACTAGATCCATCAGGTAGTTCATTGAGCTTTGCACCCCATTGACAACTCCGCGCTCCGATTCAGGAATATTCTCCTGGAGAAGTTGAGTCACTGTTAAGTCAAAGGACCACAGACCTACAGGCAATAAAAATACAAACATATTATTGAAATCTGCAAAAGCTAAACAATTAAAATATGGTCATTGTTAATCAGTGGCGTAACTAGAAGCTGATGGGCCCCCGACTATAATGTATGGTTTATAGCAATAGTCTTCTCATATGGGATAGTGACACCATAAGAGCCCCCTAAACCTCTTGGGCCTGGGTGCGACCACAACCTCTGCACCCCCTCAAGTTACGCCCCTGTTGTTAATGTCTCGTAAGTGAACATTTACAGTACAGTTAAAAATTAACTTGATTGACTATACATGAATACAAAAACTAATCCAAAGACCTCCATCTCCATCCTGTGCTGCCATCACATTAGGTAACACATGTATTTTTAAAACTAAGAGATAAAACTCTTCCCCAGACTCTCAGACTAATACCCACTCTCCAAAGCTTCAAACGTGCTCTTAAAACCCATCTCTTTAGGCAAGCTTATCACACTCGCTAACCGCATGAAATGTCAACTCTCCCTTTATTAATCCATCCTATCTGTTATCTGGCAAACAGCTGATATATACCAAGCTCCAGGCTTGGCTGCAGTCTTTTTCACCTAGGACCCTGTAAATAAGATGGCGGCTGATGGCTGGTTCAAGCAGCAACATCGTTGTTTAGTAAATTATTTATTAAATTATTTTTATATTGTTCCCTTATAAAGAATGGCTGGACCATTATACAACCTCTTGTGTCACCCCCTCATCCTCATAGTCTGTAAGCTCTTGTGAGCAGGGCCATCACTCCTATTGTTCTATATGACTGTTTGTTCTTTGTAATGTAATATAGTTGTATATGTCCCCTATGATTTGTAAAGCGCTACGTAATTTGATGGCGCTATATAAATAAAGATTATTATTATTATAAAACTGGATAAAAACTTGTAAGGCTCCTTTCACACACTCGTATGCTATGGCCGGGACCCGAGCATATCATACATTCGGCTGGAGCGCTCACCCCTCCACCTCTCCAAGGAAAGGAGGCTGCCATGGTTGTACGTAAGGCAAAAGATAAAGCACATTCTTTTTGACTGCTTTTGAATCTGGCAGCTTAGTATCAATCAAAAGCCTTAGGGATGTAGAAGACCAGGGGAGGATACTGTGAAAGGTTGAAAGGAGGGAGTCAATTTCCACCCTCAACTGAGACATCACTGTGTGTATTCTCAGTGGTGGCGAACCTATGGCACTGGTGCCAGAGGCGGCACTCGGAGCCCTCTCTGTGGGCACCCAAGCCATCACCCCAGAATGAAGTTCACCAGACAGGACTCAAAGAATCTTCCTGCAGAACCTTCCTACAATGATAGGTGAATTTTCCCTCCTCCTTTCAACTGTGTTGGTGTCCTTAGGAGGCTGAACGATTGAAAGTTGTCAAAGGACAAGGAGAAATAAATTACTGCTTAAATTGCTGCGCTGGCACTTTGCAAAAAATAAGTTGCTTTTGGTTGAAATTTGGGCACTCCGGCTCTAAAAGGTTCGCCATCACTGTTCTATACTGAGACATCACTGTGTGTATTAACATTATACTAAGTCATTATTATGTGGATTATTCCTTGTATAACGACACCACTATGTTCCCCATCCATGTATGTGTAATTTCTGTGTTGAATTGATGGGAATCCTGCACCCACACTAATCCTTTCAATGTGATATCACTGTGTGCATTATTTATATCAATTAAATATATTAATCAATTATCATTTTTATACTCCAAACTAGATGAAGTGTAGCCCGTGGATAATTTTGAGGCCTTGGACTAATTCTAAATGTTTATATATATCCAAAAAGACTAAATAGCAACTAGATTTATAATCAAAGACAAAGTCGGTCAGGTTGATTGACATGTCACACACCGTGTCCTAGTTTTAACACACATATGTTTGGCATCTTTTCTTAAAGCATAGGTCATTTAGATTAGATGAAGTGGTACCCGACACCCAGCACCCCTCCTATCAGCTAGTCATACAATTGCTAGAGCCATTTCACTGCCTACCAAACACAGCGCCATATACTGTATAGTGTTAGTGCTAGGTACTGCAGTCTCAATGAGAATGACCATGCCTACATTTTCTAAAGGGTCTTAGGAAGATCTTAACGCATGGGCCTAGCCTTATAAAACTTCATGTAAAGTGTTGTACTTACAGAATTATTTATATGGGCCCTTCTTATAATCAGAACTAACAGAATATTGTAGTCGGCATGAACTTACCCACTCTCGCTAATATTACTCCTGAAAACAACAGTATAATGGATATATAAGAGTCTGGAAGATCGCCGGCACGGACACTCTCAAACAACACAGTATTGTTAGTCCAGTGGATTGAGGAGCGGTCTGGGAGGATAGGTTGGTTAATATTCCCTTGAGATGGATAAATATGAAGCTGATTCTGATGCAGTTTTTCAGTGTTTGAAGAAGAATTCACACCCAAAATAACAGAGAAAATGCCCAAGTCAAACGGGCTTCCTGGAGCAAAGACGGAAAATACGCAAAGCATCAAACAACTAACATGGAGGCAGCTGGATATAATTCCTGTGACCACTAAGCCATAATGTCTTCTTAGTTTGGTAAACAGAAAGGTGCCCATTAATCCTGAGATGGCAGACACAGCCATGAGTATGCTGAGCAGAGAACCACTTATCCCCTGAGTGTAGGCATAACCAGTGGTAATACAATCGAAGCCCAGGACAGTGGTGTACAAGAAGGCCAACCCTAAACCTGCTAAGAAGACAGATTGTCTGTAGTAGGATTTCCAGCCGTCTGTACAGGTTCGCAGCATTCTGTGTAGATTTTGGAAGCAACCAGGAAGTGCTGAAGTATGTTCTGGTGGGGGCTCTGGGGTCGGGGACCTCTCTTTATGTGATACACTGGGAATGGCTGGAGTGCTGATGAAGTCACCTATGATGGAGCAGATTGGAAGATCACCTACAAAATATAAATGTAAATATTAAGGTAAATGTCTAGAGGATCATGTGTGTTACTACAAAAAAAAATCGAAATAAAACACAGCATTAAAAAATTTTATGTATAAAATTTTTTTATATACATATCTGTCCCTCTTTACCTTTCAATTAGCTTCCAATATGGGCCTGATCTTCTAGGTCTGTGTTGTGCAGTTTTGGGCTTATTGTTGATGAGTGCTTTAGCCCAAATTATTTTAATATTTTGAATAAAGTACTAGTTTTTAATATCTTTCTAAACAGGCAGTGTTGTACACATACACATATTAGGCATCAGGTGGCCTTTAATGGGGCACATTTACTTACCCTTCCGCACTGTGCCGTGATTCACTAAGATTGTACGCCCGATATCCTGCATGTGTCGCTTCATCACTCAGGTCCGACAGAGTTCATCATCTTTTAAGTGGTGCACATAAGTGCATTCTCTTGCGACACAATTTGAAAGTTAAATCCGCACTCTGTCTAAATCAGTCGGATCATCCGACGACACGACCCCCAATTTCTTTCACAGGGAAGCCAGCGCAGCTGCGCCAAAAAATGATTGTGTGCGCCAAAATCCCAGCGCAAATACCTGTCCAAGCCGCGCAATCCCCAAAAAGGTGCAAAGTCCGACAAAAGTTAGCAGCGCCACCCTTAGTAAAATGAGCCCCAATATCTTTGTGTGTGTGTGATCTGGAGGAATAACTGTGGCTCAAAGAGTATTTTTTAGCCAATTAATAGTATGGCTATCACTAAATTAAAGGGAACCTGTCAGCAGAGGGCCTTTTTGAGCATGGGACAGGTTCCCACAAACAGTAATGAATAATCCAAACTTCAAAAAACTATATAACTGAGTTCTATGGGGTTTTAATATAAACTGTCTCTCTGCCAGATTTCAAATGCGTGTCCCAGGGGCATGTGGGCAAACAAGCTGAGTGCCCCCCTCCTACTGAGGTAGAGGCTCTGTTTTTGTCATTCCCCTGCTCATCTCTACGTCATCTCCCTGACCCGCAGCAAGCAAATGTTGTGCTTGAGTGGTCAGCTGCTACTGAGCAGAGAGGTGGGTGGCTGTACTGCTAGATGAGGCAGAGGAGGGCAGGAGAAGAGGAGGAGGGAGGACGGAAGCTTGATTTAAAGAATGACAAAAACAGAGCGTTTACCTCAGGATCAATTTCCCTCTGCAATAACACAGAAATATATTTACAGGTGGTCCCCAACTTAAGGACACCGGACTTATAGACGAATCCTAGTTACAGACGGACTTCTCTGCCCACTGTGATCTCTGGTGAAGCTCTCTGGAAGATTTACAGGCAGTTCCCAGGTTACGTTCAAGATTCTTGTACAAGGTTCTGAAAGTTTGTTCTTAAGTTGAATTTGTACGTAAATCGGAACTGTATAGTTTATAATTGTAACCCCAGTCATAATTGTTTTGGTGTCTACGACTATTGTATTTTAAAAATGTTGGATTGTCATAAGAACCAGGATTAATAATAAAGCTTAATTGCAGACGCCTCTGATAACTGTTACAGCTGTTTATTGTAGCCTAGGGCTAAAGTACAGTAAATTACCAATATCCAGACGTCCGTTTGTAACGAGGGTCATCGGTAAGTCAGGTGTTCTTTAGTCTCAATTACAGAAACCTTACAGCTGATTACTGTAGCCTAAGTTTTATTGATAATTCTTGTTCCTATTACAGGAAAAAAATTGGAAAATCTGATTGTCATTGGAACAAAAAAATAATTTTGTCTAAAGCTACTATGATAAAATATTCAGTTCTGACTTGCATACAAATTCAACTTACGAACAAACCTAAAGAACCTATCTTGTATATAACTCAGGGACTGCCTGTACAGTATTCTGGTCTTTAATATTATGAGCAGTAGGGAGTGGAAATTATATTGCATATTTTATAGCTTTTCATATTTTGATTCATATTCACATGCAGAAGTAGAAAAATAGAATGAATAGGGCAAATGCACCTTTTTTTATTGACCCCTATGATCCTTTAATGCCTATAATATATAAAAGTTATTGTACAATTTTACTATTATTTTAGTCTTGGTCTCATAACATACCTTGCACATTTCTAAGTTCCAGTTGTCGCTCTATGTAATGCTCTCCGATGGACTGCTGTGGCTTTACCGCCAGCTGAGGTACCATTTTATAAACTCTGGAGAGGAAGATAAATTCCACCAGCAATGAAACCAGATTCCAACCAAGAATAAAACCGCATCCAACCACATTGGAAGCCCAAGTCATGACTTGACCCACTGATAATGGGGCAAAGATATTAATGACTTGATCCATTCTCCTCACAGTTGCGTTCATCCCTATAATTTAGAGACACAGAGAACAGATCAAAATTTATTTATGCCTAAATAATTGCCTCCATAGTTGTAGACTGTAAGATTAAGGCTCCAGTGTGTAACTGTGCACCCAGAGATCTATAGTAACTTGGAATTATTACAACCTCAATGTTTCTTGAAATCAGAATTCTGTATATTGGATATTTTGTAATATTCACAAAGCCACTAATTAGACATCGTGGTTGATTTGTAATGATCTAATATGACTTGTGTGTGATGGGACAACAAACTAAAAAATGTTAGCACGATGGGGGACATTTACTAAAAGGTATAACTGCACTCTTACAATCTGCCTCCTGAAGGCTTCAATGCTTTGTGTCAAATTATAATCCTGGTAGTCTCATAGTATGACAACTTACTGATGTACATTTACATCACTATGCAAGACGGCATAAAAAGGAATTTATCAGTTGCTATTTGGGACACTAATCCACCAACAGGTCCTGATGGATTGGTGGCCTAATGTTCCAAATAACGCTAAAAAAGGGTGACATTCAAATAAAAAATACTTATCTGTCTCTGAATCTCAGCACCTGTTGTACTTATATCCACAGGATATCCACCTCTGTCTGCCTGCTTGGCTGTTTTGGTATGTTTTACCCCATGTTTTTTGTAATGTGTATGGGGGCAGGATGAAGGCTCCTGGTACAGAAATGTTGTAATATTATCAGTTGCCATTCCTGTCTACAAAATGGCCGCAGATGGAGGGTCATGTGGTCTGAGCTGTCCATGACCAATCTACCTTCCAGGAGCTTGAATTTGTATACATGAATACTATTATAAGGTCCTGGAAGGTAGATTGGACATGGACAGCTAGAGATCACATGACCCTCCATTTTCAGCCATTTTATGGACAGGAATCTCTGGCTGATGAAGGAAAAGACATTTCTGAACCAGGGGCTTTACTTTACATTTCAAGAAAGCGGTATACATGTCCAAGAATAAATCCCATTTATGTACATTGAAATTATATCTGCATATGTTGCTTTTCTCCAATCTCTTACAATGTGTACCTCTCTGGGTGTCAGATAAGCCGCACATGTACAAGATTTAAGAAAAGCAATGTAAAATATCACAAAGGAGATATGGAATGGAAAATTGTACCAGGTGCTAATGAGACGAAGGCTCCTGGGCGTTACTAATAATATAATAATAATAAATACTATTAATATATATATATATATATATATATATATATATATATATATATATATATATATACATAAAATTAATTATTATAGAACATTCATAGTGTGAAATATTTTTGGATAAGATTACATATATCGTAGTTAATAAGATGTACCTTATTCATTTTCTATATGTGGTGTCTGTACAAAGCATGATTTAATAGCAATTAAAAAAAACTCAGGCAACATCCCATCCATGGATATTCTCATTATAAAAGTTCAAAGGAAACAAAATCATCCATATTTATGCAGCCAGCAGCAAGACAAATGCATGAAAGCAAATGCAAAACAAAAGCAAGAACACATTAATAATTCTCTTTCAGTGTCTTAGTAATAAAAATGACATTTTACTCCAGAACATTTGGATCACATAAAGGCGGCACACACATATAATGATTATTCACTAGTTGTAGTGGAGTTGCATTTTCTAATCTATACCATGTAGCCTGTATCATGTCACAGCTTTGTAACTGTGAAATTATCTGTAATCCCTGTTATTTTATACTGTGACTTCTTATCATAATGATAATCCTTGTTCATACAGAAAAACACTTAAAATGACACATAATAACAAATTATAAATACAAACATCAGTAAATTATATGATAAAACTATTGACTAACTGCTATTAAGAGTTTACAAATATAGAGATGCCTGAAGTGATGCTCCCCTTTAAAGTAACTCCTTTCAGGACTCTTTTCAGTGACTCTTTTCAGTTCATTTGCAGAAAATTTGGAGATTTTCCTTTTTGTAGGTAAACAGGGAAATTTTTACTTAAAAGATGAATTCTAGAAAGGATAGGTAGTTTGGTGGTGAGAGAGTTGGTGACTAGAGATGAGCGAGTATACTCGTCTGAGTATACTGCTCGGTCGAGTATTAGCAGACTCAGACCGGCTCGTTACTCGGACGAGTATCTCGCCGGCTCGAGATTGAGCATTAAATTAAGTGAAGAACAGTATTTATATTACATAATAAAATATCCAAGATGTTTACTGATGTTTTGCTTGTAAGAACACATTGAAATAACACTATTCTTCACTTTCCAGGTGTTCGCGCGTGTCTCCCGCTAAGTAAGGAGATGTTCGGAACATCTGGAATGTGAAGAATAGTGTTCTTTCGATGTGTCCTGCACTTAAATGGTCCTGTATTCACTGTTTTTAATGTTTTAATTCTATTCTTCACTTTGCAGCTGTGCGCGCGTATCTCCGAACCTATCGGGAGACACGCGCACACACCTGCAATATGAAGAATAGAATTAAAACATTAAAAACAGTGAAAACACGAACATTTAAGTGCAGAACACATTTAAATAACACTTTTCTTCACATTGCTGATGTGCGCGCACATCTCCAACATTATCGGAAGACACGCGCTAGAATATAATTAAAACATTAAAAACAGTGAACACAGGACCATTTAAGTGCAGGACACATTGAAAGAACAATATTCTTCACATTCCAGATGTTCGTGCACATCTCCTAACTTAGCGGAAGACACGCGCGAACACCTGCAAAGTGAAGAATAGTGTTATTTCAATGTGTTCTTACAAGTAAAACATCTGCAAACATCTGAGATATTTTATTATGCACAGTTCTTTTACTGTTCTCTTTTACTAAAAAAAATGCTCGGGTCTCCCATTGACTTTAATGGGGTTCGTTATTCGAGACGAGCACACGAGCATCGGGAAAAGCTTGTATCGAATAACAAGTACCCGAGCATTTTAGTGCTCGCTCATCTCTATTGGTGACAGATTCCCTTTAAACAATGCTGATTAATGAGCCTGGCCTCAAGTACCACAAGGCATTGCATTAGTCATGTCAGATGTCATATTGTTTACATGGCCTGGCCACAGTTGTGACTGCGCCTGGTGCCAGACCAGTAAAATCTTAACTGATAAATGGCACCATAGAAGCAACCCTATTACCCCCTGCCTGAGCAGGGTATAATAGAGAATCATCAAATGAAAACATAAAAAAGTAAATAAAGTAATTTCAAAAATATTAAAAAATATATATTTTAAAAATGATAAACATTGTAAAAACTCCCCTTTCCGACACCTCAAATAAAATGAAAATAAATATTAAGTACATATGGTACAATTTGTGTTGCAGAAGACAGATCCTCACATGGCTCTGTATACATAAAAATTAAAAGGTTTTGGCTTATGGAGGACTAAGTAGAAAAAACAAAAATTGCAAAAGTGGAAAAGGGCTCTGGTGGTAAAGTGTTCAAACATAAGCTTGGTGCACAGCTGACCAATTGATAAGACAGAATCATCAATTTTTGAATACAGTCTATATGTAAAAGTCTCACCGGCCAACTGGCTTCTGTTATCTCCTGTAATAACTACAATCCAGTCCTTCTGGATCGTTATAGTTAGCGCCGTACTTGCAAGATTTGCCAGATCAGCTAAAATAATAACCACTCCATAGCAGAATACCTGTCAATAGAAAAATACAGTTAAGTTCTATTCTTTCATTTTAAGGTTCATGATGCATCTTTATACCACAGCAATCGGCACACTGACCTTTCTGTTAGAAAGACAGATTAACATGAATGTGGACAATATAGTAGATATAAATGTGCTACAAATGCTACAATATTAAACAGCTAATGCAATAAAATTATTCAAATTCTTCAACCTGGAGCAAGAGAATTTCACAGTATCGGTCATCAGTATCAGATTGATGGGGATACAACAACTAGACTGTGTATTGGTAAGCTATTCTAGAAGTCTCCCAGCACCAGACCCCATATAATGCATTAAAGGGGTATTCCAGGAATCAGCATAATTCATATACAAGTGGGCACTCAAAATATAAGCTAATGTGTAATTAGTTGTTATTTAAAATTTTGCTCCCCTTAGCAGAAAATGCTGGTGACATAGACTGTAATGAAGAATAAAAATGCTACTGGCCCTTTAATCAGTCCGTTAATTTCCTCCGCGTGGTCCGTTGCAGAACAGAAGATGGCCGCTGGTCACATGTCCACATCACATGTCCTGCACCTGTCTAGGCAGGTCATGTGATCACCACTACGTTTGGCCGTAGTCGGTTGGTTGCAGTGCATCCAGTATGGCCAGTGTTTTGGTGATGGCAGTTACACATCATTACTATGGTAACAGAGCAGGAGAGTCTGTTAGATCATCACTGGGAGAAGAGCATAAGTGGTAGGAGGAGTTACTGAGAACTAAAGGATCATGGAACCTGTAGTTTCCAGTGGCGGCCATCTTAGTGATAACTCCACCTACTTTAGAGAGGCTATAAATTTTGTAAATCATAAAATCTAATTATGTAAGCTCCGTTTTGTGACTAATGACATTGAGTATTGTTGTATTCATTTATTTATATCATCATGGGTTTTTGTGTCAGACGTTCATATTCCCGGAATACCCCTTTAAGCCAGAAGAAGTAGTTTTTTGCCCTCTCTATAGCAGAAGAATAAGGAAACTACATACAGTGCCTTGCGAAAGTATTCGGCTCCTTGAACTTTTCTACCTTTTGCCACATTTCATGCTTCAAACATAAACATATAAAATTTTATTTTTTGGTGAAGAATTAACAAGTGGGACACAATTGTAAAGTGGAATGACATTTATTGGACATTTTAAACTTTAAAAACTAAAAAACTGAAAAGTGGGTCATGCAATATTATTCGGCGCCCTTAAGTTAATACTTTGGTAGCACCACCTTTTGCTGAAATTACAGCTGCAAGTCGCTTGTAGTATCAGGTCTCTATCAGTTTCGCACATCGAGAGACTGTAATTCTTCCTAAGAAAACGTCTCGAGCTCAGTGAGGTTGGATGGAGAGCATTTGTGAACAGCATTTTCTTTCCAAAGATTCTTAATTGGATTCAGGTCTGCACTTTGATTTGGCCATTCTAACACCTGGATACATTTATTTGTGGAGCTTCCATTGTAGGTTTTGCTTTATGTTTGGGATCATTGTCTTGTTGGAAGATAAATCTCCGTCCCAGTCTCGGCCTGTATTTGGCTGCTTTCATCGTCCCATCAATTTTAACCATCTTCCCTGTCCCTGCTGAAGAAAAGCCCAAACCCTGATGATACCACCACCATGTGTGACAGTGGGGATGGTGCCCCCACCATGTGTGACTGTGGGGATGGTGAGTTCAGGGTGATGAGCTGTGTTGTTTTTAAGCCAAACCTATCGTTTGGCATTGTGACCAAAAAGTTGGATTTTGGTTTCATCTGACCAGAAACCTTCTTCCACATGCTTGGTGTCTCCCAGGTGGCTTGTGGCAAGACTTTAAACAAGACTTTTTTTTTATGAATATCTTTGAGAAATGGTTTTCTTCTTGCCACTCTTCCATAAAGGGCAGACTCTCCCACCTCAGCTGTAGATCTCTGCAGATCATCCAGAGTGATAATTGGCCTCTTGGCTGCATCTCTGATCAGTCTTCCCCTTGTATGAGATGAAAGTTTAGAGGGACCTCCTGTCTCCAGCTCTGTTCACAATATAGGTTTCCAGTATCGGGATTGCTTTGAGATGCAATTGTTGGATACCTATCTATCTGATACTGATTGGCTATCCCAGAGATAGGTCAGCAGTATAACAAATGTATAAGGGGCAAGAAAATACCCTATAGATTCTAAACTATGGTGTTTTTTTTAAACCTGGACTAACCCTTTAAGGTGTTAATGAAAGCTTGGAAATCACACACCAGCTAGACTTACTGTAAACCAGCCATGCCAAATCTGCTCTATTTCATTTTTATAGGTGAATACCAGCATCAGGACTATACAGCAAGCAGTGACAGATGAATTCTGAATGAATAGTGACGCATGAGCAACTGAGGAAGCAAAAATGTATAATTAACATAAAACACACACTAGGAGGGTTACTAGCACATCTGTAAGATGAGTAGAAAAATGGTTTCTCAATAAAAAAAAAAATAGTAAAAGTGCAGAATATTTTAGTTTGCACATTGCAGTACTGTTATGCTGATTTAGAGGTTACTATTATCCCAGATACTAGGGAATGTACAATTTTATAATATCAGAATTTGATTATCAACTGATTATGTGGTCTATAGACATATTGGATGCTGCATTAGTAAGTTCGATTTTTTTTTATTGTTAACAAGTATTTAGGGTAAAACACAGATTAATTCACTCAGAGCTAAAGGACATCTACCACCAGGAAAAACGTTTGGCAAGTACCTGAGACCATTTTGAGTCTTATCAGTAACTCCTTTTTTCCAGCCTCTCCCATTTCATCTGATAATCTATTTCTCATCTGCCCTTATTAGCTGATTTATGATTAAAGGACATCTACCACCAGGATGAAGGATTGTAAACCTCAAACTTTACATGATTAAACAATATTGTTTTTTACATATGTAACAGTGTACATTAAAAGTCTGCACTTTGCTATTGGCTGATATTTGTATTGTGTCATTTTATGACGTGCTGCGTAGGACATGCCCTGCTTGTTGAACTGCAACTTTAGTGCTCGGTGGGTGTTCCCTGTGAGGCATGCTCTCCCTTCTGTTAATGTACTTACCCTTGTGCCTCGTTGTCTCTTTCCTTCTTTCCTCTTATAATAGTTATGAAAGAAGCTTGTGAGAAAATGTTTTCAGGATATAAAGCATGCTGTGTGTCATACAGGCAGTCCCTGGGTTACATACAGGATAGGTTCCATAGGTTTGTTCTTAAGTTGAATTTGTATGTAAGTCAAAACTGTATATTTTATAATTGTAGATCCAGACAAAAAAATGTTTTGCCCCAGTGACAATTGTAGTTTCATAATTTTTTGCTGCAATTGAACCAAGGATTATGAATAAAGCTTCATTACAGACACTTTACAGCTGATCATTGCACTCTGGGAGTAAAGTAACATCCAGAGAGCTTCACCAGAGGTCACAGGGGGCAGAGGGTTCAATCTTTAACTAGGGGTCATCTGTAAGTCGGGTGTGCTTATGTAGGGGACCGCCTGTATTGTTCATCTATCCCTGTGAGCCCAGCTGGTACTTTACAGAAGATGATTGCTATGGCTAGTTTCTAACCTACACTGACAGCACACAAAAGGATTTTGTGCTGTGACTGTGTGTGTCACTTTAACTTTTGAAAAAGGCTAATGTAGCCCTAACAAGGGTTATCTATGTTTAAAGGAAACCTACCACTTCCGATGGTGGTTATAAGCTGCAAATGCCGTGCACCAGCTCAGGGTGAGCCGTTGCTGGCGCTTATTTTCGTTATGTTTTTAAAAAGATCTAAAGCGTTTAAACACTTTAGTAATCTTTATATGGTCTGCGCTTGGCGCACCATGCGCGCGGCCACTTCCTATTCAGGCGCACGAAGCTACTTGTATATAAAGAGTACTAAAGCGTTTAAACGCTTTAGATCTTTTTTAAAACATAACAAAAATAAGCGCCGGCACCAGCTTATAAGCACCATCGGAAGTGGTAGATTTCCTTTAAAGGAAATCTACCACCAGGATGAAGGATTGTAAACCAAGCACATTGACATACTGGTGTGTGCCTCCTCTGGCAGGAACTGCTCTTCTTTTGTCTTCTTATGCCCTTGATTTTACTAATAAATGCTTTTAAATTTATACAAATGAGCCTGAGGCTCAAAGCTCCATAGGTGCTAATAGAGCCTGGAGCCTTAAGGCTTATTTGCATACTGTTTAAAGCCTTTTTCCTTAAAACAAGGGCATAGGAAGCTTAAAGAGAGCATACCCTGTCAGAGGGGGCAAACACCAATATCTCAGTGTGCTGGGTGCTATAAGCCACTATTTTCTGAGTGGTGGGAAAAGGCCCTTGCAATTTTTTGACACTTAACAATGGCAAAAAAACAAAACAAAACATTGGGGCTTATTTACTAAGGGTCAGGGACAGGCATTCAGAAGGGGATTGTGGCGCATGCGATCAGATTTTGGCGCCGGCTTTCATGCGACATAAATCGGAGGGCCGGACGTCGGGCGATCCGACGGATTCGGACTGAGTGCAGGATTTAACCTTTAAATTGTGTCTCAGGACAATGCACTTACATGTACCAGGAAGAAGAAGGTGAACTCTTAGTGAATAGCACGTGATCCATGATTGTTGTACAACACACAATGGGGATCGCGACAGGACCGGGTAAGTAAATGTGCCCCATTGTGGGGTTTTTTGCCACTTTTTTAGCCCAAAAAGTCAAGAAAATCCCATGATAAATGTCCCCTATGACTCTGTTTTGTCTAGTTTTGTCTGTTTTGTAAAGTACAGTGGAATACGTTGATGCTGCATACATATAATATAATAATTGTTATTATTTTAAACCATTAGTAAATATGTAATTCCCAAATTTATGTAATATACTGTAAATGTTAAAAACTATACATGTAGCAAAATGATTCTGTACATGATGTGCCTGTAGGTGGTGCAGTAAGACTGGAAAAACAAATCAATTTTTCCATGTTAAAAGTAATAATGTCCTGTAACAGCTCTTGCCTATTGTGTTCACTTTACTAAAAAATACACATTTATTATGTAATAAACATAAATCATATAAACCCAAATTAGTAGTTCTCATTTCAACCTACATATTAAACAGTAGTCAAAAAAAGGAAACTTTTTACTGCAGAGTTTTTGCCCAAAGAGACTATATTACAGCTGCATTCAATTTCACGGAATACAAGAACATGCAACAAATAATAAACATATAACGTACCTTTATTTCTTGGTTTTCTGTCAATCCAGTCACCGATTAATGCCCCGAATACTAGCACAGAGCCGGCCACCACTAAGCCAAACACAGCTGTAAGCAGCAGGTTGTGCCCATAGAGTTCAATAAGGAACACGGAAATGGCAAAATGCCACATGCGGTCCCCCTGAAAACAAGCAGAACAACACATTAGGGCAGATTTATCAAGCTGTCTGAAAGTCAGAATATTTCTAGTTGGCCATGGTAACCAATAACAACTCAGCTTTCATTTTACCAGTGTTCATGAATATTTTAAAGGGGAGCTGTGATTGGTTTCCATGGACAACTAGAAATATTCTGACTTTCAGACAGTTTGATAAATCTGCCCCATTAAGAAATCATACATACAGATTCTTCACTTTCATTAGTTTTTTAGAAAATGAAGGAATTAAAGAGCCTTTCTGAGCCTTTTCCGAGACTGAAGGGCAATGCTTAGAATAGGTCATCAGTTAATAAGTCACACAAATACAGTAGGGCGGATTACAACACTTGCTGAACAACACAGTAAGTCGTACTGTGACATCACTGTGTGCATTATCTGTGATATCACTCTGTGTGCATCTATACAGTGTGGAAACTGTGTGTATCATTCCTGCACTGTGACAATATTGTGTTTATTATCTTTATACTGTGACTACACTGTGTGTATTATCTGTGCACTATGACATCACTGTGTGTATTATCTGTGCACTATGACATCACTGTGTGTATTATCCCTGTACTATCACATCACTGTGTGTATTATCTGTGTACTGTGACATCACTGTGTGTATTATCTGTGTACTGTGACATCACTGTGTGTATTATCTGTGCACTATGACATCACTGTGTGTATTATCCCTGAACTGTGACATCACTGTGTATAGTATCCATGCACTGTGACATCACTGTGTGTATTATCTGTGTACTATGACATCACTGTGTGTATTATCCATGTACTGTGACATCACTGTGTGTATTATATCTGTACTGTGACATCGCTGTTTGTATTATCCCTGTACTGTGACATCACTGTGTGTATTATCTGTGTACTATGACATAACTGTGTGTATTATCCCTGTACTATGACATCACTGTGTGTATTATACCTGTACTGTGACATCACTGTGTGTATCATCCCTATATTTTGACATAACTGTGTATAGTATCCCTGCACTGTGACATCACTGTGTATACAATCCCTGTATTGTGATATCATTGAGTATATCTGTGCTGTGACATCACTGTGTATTATCAATGCACTGTGACATCTCTGTGTGTTTTATCTCTGTACTTTGACATCACTTTGTGTATTTTATTTGTACTATGACATCACTGTGTGTATTATCCCCGTACTGTGATATCATCTGTGCACAGTATTTCTGTACGTTGATATCACTATGTATTGTTCCTGTACTGTGACATTACTGTCATTACTATCTAGATACTAGATGTGCAAAAGCTTTGATTTTGATGTTGTTCACAGTGTCATGTTGTAGTTAGGGACCCAATTCCAAGTTTTGTTATGGGACCTCATGGTTACTAGTTCTGAGTATGTTACTCCAGGGTACATACGATTATTGTATGTTGAACTTACCCATATTGAAAGTGCACAGCTCACATATACAAGAAATCTTGGTCCCATGAGGTAGCTGACAGCTGGGCCTGATAAAATCAATACAGTTATATGGCATTTAGGCCATTGTTAATGATAGCTCATTAATAATACAAAAGCTGTACATTTATTGCAAACCAATAAAATATTTGCTATCCAATATCATATGTCTCAGAATTTATTTATGTATACATATATGTTATTTTTTGATTGGTTTAACTTGACGGTTAGTTTTCTAGGTTATGAGACGCCGAACAAACTGCATGGTCCTGCTACATGCAAAGGATTCAACTAAGAAACTTCAAGAATCTTTTCCCCTTCCAGTCCCCTACAGCTTCCCAAACAGCAAAATACCCAAACCAAAATATTGCTAATTTGCATATGGAAATTATTTTCCATGCTGTTGCATTACCTGCGACCCTGATCCTCTTCTCACTTTCTAGACTTTTTTCCTGACTTTCAGTATTTGATGATTTACCGCTTGCTCTGACCTCGGCCTGTCTTTTACCCCATCTTATATTATCAGGAGAAGTCGGGCACCATTTAACGCTGGTTTTGTCATTCAGTATTTGCTAAGTATTGTTATATATGCAGCTTATCCCTGGCTGTAGGAATATCTTCGTTTACTAAGTAGCTCGTTTCTTTGACTGTGGCGAGAGATTCTGTGAAATTTGTCTTTTCTCTTGTTTTCCTGTCTGTTCCCCTCTGTCTGTGTTCATTTTCTAGTGAGTGTTTTTTGGACCTGCTCTGGTTGTTACCTACTATTCCCGTCTGCTCTATTGCCCTTCTTTCTGCATTTAGTCTTGTTGTGTGTTTGTGTGCATGCAGGCATTGCTTGTTTGCCAAGTTTTTACTTGCAGAAATATCTGGAAAGGTCTTCGTGTTCAAAGAGAGAGAAGATGTCGGGTCTGGAGCTAGTCCAGGGAAACTGACCATCACCCACAGGCAGGGACTAGTTTCCTTGGAGGAAGGGACAGTTTTCCCTTCCCTGTTTCCCTAGTTCTTGCTGCTCTCTTTATACGGTTTCCTGCTTACTTGAACAGCTGCTTTGACAGTAAGCAACCAATCACAGCTCAACTTCTATTTTGATCATTAATTAATTTTAATATGAATATATTAATATGAGCTCTGAGCTTTTATTATTTACTATAGGCAATGAGTATAAGGCCGCTTATGTGTGAGGTAAGATGGATAGAGATAAAAATAGACAAACAGAGAGACAGACAGACAGTGAAAGACACAGACAGTCATACAAATATAGAGATATGGAGAGATAAATATAAAGTAGTCTTTATAAATTCCCCTGTCTGTGCAGTCACCGCATGCATACACATCTACGAGTGCCGAGGGTCTATTCATAGATGGGGACAGTGTGGTGGTGAAAACAATGATAAACCCCTCCCTGACCACTTCCTAATTTTCATGCAATTTTACCATTTTACCCCCATGTATACTGCCCATCACTATTGAGGAGAAAAATCCCTGAGGAACTTAAGTTTTATGTGGTCATATCACAGATTTCTTATTGAATTCATACCATGTAGGATTTATAGAAAACAAACATTTCTCCCTTTACGTGTGTAAATAGGTCAGCAATGCCTTCCAGCAGTCCACATATTGACTCGATATGTAAAACTGCCCGTAATGTCAACCCTGCAGGCACAGATGTGTAAAAGTAACTGTTAAAAGTGTTTGTAAATGCCAAAAAACAGTGAACAATAAACTGACCCATTTCTGACCAATTCTGATCTGTTAATATGACGACCTGTAAAAAAGGCATTAAAAATTTATAGAAATGTCTCAAATGTCCATTTGCATGAATAAAAGAGAATGCAGTTTTCTCAACAAAATAACTTGAAATAAAGGACATTTTACTGATATCTATTAAATTAGATTTTTATTTGAAAGTTGCAAGGAAAAATTTAAAAAAACATAGACAAATTAAAAAAGGCCTGGTCTAGCAGAACCGTACAAAAGTTATAGGACCATCGAATAAAATAATCAATAAAAGATCACCCATGAAATGATCATGCATGTCACGGGTGCCCCTGCGATCCACAACTCCGATCGCAGGCACACCCTTGCCCTTCTCTGTGGCGACACCCCTGTATGGCCTCACTTACCTCTCCGCGTTTGGGCTCCTTTCCCGGTTTGCCAGCGTGCGGGTCCCCGCCCCTAGGGCGCGCAAGCACTGGCACACGCAGAATTGAAGGGCCAGCGCATTGCTGACTGGCGCTGGCCACTTCCGGGATTTTTCAAAAGCCAGCTGCTCCCCTCAACCCCTGCCAGATCTCAGTGCTCCTAGCCTATGAGAAAGCTTCTGCAACCTCCCCCACCGGGTCTAGCCTTTTCTTGGGGCCTGGAGACAGCCGGGCCCGGAATACCGGAGTGGCTGGCGGTTGCGGCCTAGGCGCGCTAGTGTCACGGTGCTTAGTATGGGGACCGGAGGGCTGCCCTACAGCCTGGCAGGTCTCCAGCAGGTGGTGTTGCACTTCCTGTGTGTTTTCTTTGTGTTTTCTTTGTGTTCTGATCTCCTGTTGTGACCCCGAACTTGATCCTGATTTTGCTCCTTTGCTGCCAGCCCTGACCTCCTACTCCGTTCCTGATTCTGCATCATTGCCGCCTGTCCTTACTATCTGCCTGTCTCCGACCTCGAGACTGCCTAGCGATCCTGTAATTCGACCTTGGCTGCCACCGCGGACCTGTAAAACAACCTCGTAGCACAACGCCGCAGCAAGACCATCCTGCTTTGCATCGGGGTGGGACCAGGTGCCGCTTAGAGTCCGGTCCCGGGTGTCGGCTTGTGTAATCATCCACGGTGGTCCAGGGGGTTGACTACCCCAGAAGCCTGACAATGCATAAAGCTAAATCTACACAAAATATAAATAATCAACTCTTAAAACCTAAGAAAAAGGTTGTAATGTAATTAAAAGCAGACTATTTAACTACGTACCTGGGTTTGGAGGGGCCAACAGAGCCACAAGTAGATTGAAATCATGTGTTAAAATCGCATAGGACTGCCAGTGGAATGGGATTAATGATCAACCTACGGTTAAACTTAAAAATAATAAAGTTTTCTCCCGGGTGCCAATGTAGCCATGTGAAGGGGAAAAGAAGGGCTATCTTTAGGGATGCCTCCACCTGTGAATATCATGGCACACAGAAAACACCTGATTTCAGAATGGTTGAATCTCCCTGCAGCCCAATTTCTGTCTGGATATATCCCAGATGAAGTAGAGCATATCTGAATTCAGTGGCAGCGGAAGAACCCGCTTGGACTAGGGATAGGGGCACTCTGAAATACATAAAGTGAGGGATGATGTCCATTTTTAGAACAATCCTCCCAAACCAAGACCAGGATCAGGAGAGATCAACATGTTTAATCAGCAGTGTGGGAGAACTATTTGGAGATCTAGTGGCAGCTATAATCCTGAACGCTTTATAGCAGTGGATTTCCATTGGGCGATAAAGTTGTCAGCAATATCATACCATATACAGGCAGTCCCGGGTTACATACAAGATAGGGTCTGTAGGTTTGTTCTTAAGTTGAATTTGTATGTAAGTCGGAAATGTATATTTTATCATTGTAGCTCCAGCCCAAACTTTTTTGGTCTCTGTGACAATTGGATTTTAAAAATGTTGGGTTGTCATAAGAATCAATATTAACCCTAAATCTTCATTACAGACACCTGATAACTGTTACAGCTGATTATTGTAGCCTAGGACTAAAGTACAATAAATTACCAATTTCCAGAGGTCCGTTTGTAACTAGGGGTCATATGTAAGTCGAGTGTTCTTAAGTAGGGGACCGCCTGTAATACCTCGGTTGATGAAAGAGATTGGATCTGGTGAAAGTTTAAGTTTTTGAAAATACTAAAACAGATATCATGTCATTAGGCTTCTTGAAAGTCATGCTTGAGGTGGGGCTGCCTTACAAGGTAGCCAAAAGAGGCAATGTTTTCCATATCTTATCCTGGAATATGTATATTTCCCAAAATCAATGGCTCATCAAAGATCATCAATGACCATAAGTCTCCACACATCTGCAAGGCGGCCTTAATTGGCAAAGTCTCTGTAAGGAGACCTCTTGCTTCTTAACCTTAGTCAAAGTTGAGAATCTGTTCCTTTTGGAGTATATATACTGGTTTAAACCCCGTTTCATATCACATTGATGTTAAGGGGGCTACCTTACAAGGTAGCTAAGATGCAATGTTTTCCTTAGGCCATCATGGAAAATGCATTTGCTTATTTCCTGGACCCCCCCCCCCTCCTCCAGTGGAGCATCAATGTCTGTAACAGGGGGCATACATGCCTAGTACCATTTCATATTGATTTACTAGCCAAAAGTGATCTGTTAATACACCATTGGACACAAGTATAATGCTTGGATTTTACCCAAGATGACAGGCTCTGAAAAATCAAGTCTTAGTGGACCAAGTCAAAAGTTTTTACAACAGTGGACAATGTGTACAGAGGTATCAGCATACTCCTACTCAAGGTTTATTAAGGTTGTAATGTACATTTAGATCTAGATGAACTTAAGGGGCTTGTTCAGCCACAATATCACTTCCCGATTTAATGGTTTGTGAGATTGTCTAGACCTCAGACAGTCCTCAGTTGCCCCCTCATTCATATAATCAACAAGAGCATCAAATTAGGAAGTAATAATATATGTAAAATTTCTTATCATCTTAATAGCCATTTTAAGACTTTTAAATCCTAGTTTTACTATATTTTTAGGGTCAGCTGTGTTCTCATAGGATGTATGAATTATTATGTTATGGCATATTACAGTGATAAGGCCGGTGTATCAGCCATAGGGCTGCCAAGGGGCTCAAGGCCTAAGGGAGGTCCTGCAGCTGCGGCCCAGACTAATTGACACACAATAGTGATGAGTAAAAATAGTTCTTAAATATCCACTCTTAAACCTTTTCAGGAATGGTTAGCAATCATCTGACTTGTCTGGGGACTGGAGTGATCAAAAAAACCTAATTATGGAATAAAGTAAGCATTTTAACACTAGATTGAGACATTTTAGTATATGTGCTGCCGAAGCAAGCACTAGATTGAGACATTGTTTTTGTTTAAGAATTGGAGGGGGGATTTAGATTTAAGATAATACGCTAAAGTTAACTATGAAACTTTTTTTTTTAAACTTTTTATTCTACAAGCAGAAAACATGGCAATCTTTCCAGGAGTGGACATCACAAAAAAATCACCCCAAGGTCATAATAATTAAGGTGCAAAGCCTGGCTACAATTTGCTCCTTTAATCAATTTCATGTTATAAAAATGAAGTACAAGTTAGGAAATGTAGCCTCTGACCTTGCCACACTAACTTTTTGGTAAGTCTGCAGAGTGTTGGGGAACTGTAGAAAACTATTTTAAAATTCTTGGATGTAGGGGGCTCAGCTCATGGTAAGAAATTCTGTTCCAGCTCTTTGGACAAATAAAAACAAGCATTATTTATCATTCAGTTTGGCATCCAAAAGCAAAAAACAGGAAACTGGTAAACATCAATGCGTTTCAAGCACTACCCATGTTATTGTTCATGACTCAACGTAACTCAGCTTGAAACATGTTTACTGGGTTTCCTGTAATTTTTTTTGAATGCCACACAGAACGATAAATAAAGCTATTTTTATTCGTCCAAAGAGCTGGATCAGAATTTCTTTTTATTGGATTGCACCTCCCAGCAATGGGATCCGTGCTTGACAATGTCAGCCTCAGGAATATAAGGGGTTAGCTGGAGTTTTGGACTGTGTTACAGGGCCCATGGTACCCTTGAAACCACCCCTTGACAAAGGGATTCTTCTTCCATTTCAAGAAGTGATTGGCATCTGCCAATGTTCTGGGTGTCTCTCAAGTGACATAATTGTCCAGTTACTGGGCAGTTACATCTCTGGGGAAACACCCACAATGCTCAGTGGGGTCCAGGGATGGATGTCATACAGTTGCATCTGTCCTCCTTAGCCTCAAATGGCTGCTGCTTTATACGTTATAGTACATTGTGGTGCACAATGGGGTTAAAGGAGTCGGTGGTCAGTATGCCACACCGTATGTCCCACACTGCATCCCATTGGTTTGCATGGATGTTGTCCCAGAAGGAAGCCTCTTCCAAAGATGATGCACAGGAAAGTCTGCAAACAGTTTGCTGAAGACAAGCAGACGAAGGGATCACTGGAATCATGTCCTGTCTCATGAGACCAAAATAAACCCATTTGGCTCAGAAGCATGTGTGGCGCCAATCAGGTGAAGAGTACAGAGATAAGGTTGTCTCTTGCCTACAATCAAGCATGGTGGTCGGAGTGTCATGGTTTGGGGCTCCATGAGTGCTGCCAACTGGGGGGAATTACAGTTTATTAAGGGAACCATGAATGTCAACATGTACTGTGGCATAGTGAAGAAGAGCCTCAAATCCTCCCTTTAGAAACTTGGCTCCAGGGCAGTATTCCAACATGATAAGAACGTGAAGCACAATTGAAAGTCGACCGATGCCTTGCTACATTAAAAGGGGGTAAAGGTACTGGACTGGCCAAGAATAAACCCAGACTTAAACCCTGTTGAGCATCTGTGGGGCATCAATTGAAATCTTGAGGTGCACAAGGTCTCTAACATTTAAAATACTGGTGACACTTGTGTACCCATGTTTCGGGACGGTGGTAATTCAGGACCAGGTACAATTTGTCAACTCTTTTAATGTGTTCTGTTAATGGCTCTAACATTTTATTTTAGGGCTAGCAGCATGATTTTAGAGTTTACATGATTCGATTTTATTATTTTTTTGGTCTGAATTTTTACTTTTTTATATGTTTATGTATTTTCTACTGTAATACAGCGTTACCCTTAAACAGACACTATAATATAATTTGCCATTCTATTCCACACATTTTGATACATCACATGTCTGTGGTGACTTTAGTGGCAAACACATTTTTGTGGTTTATTTTTTGGTCTATGTTTTTTTTCTCCATTTATTTGGTTATTTTTTTAACTTCTATTTTCATTTTTGCAACTGTCCCACAGAGGTCAGAATAGACTTTCTTCAACATGTTTTACACTTAACTTTTTCATGGTAACAGGTAAAAACTTCTGTTCTACAGTGACAATTAATAATAATAATTCTGTTATTTATATAGCGCACACAGATTACGCAGCGCTGCACAGAGCTTGCCGTATCGATCCCTGACCCCATGGGGCTCACAATCTAATCAACCTACCAGTATGTTTTTTGAGTGTGGGAGGAAACCAGAGAAAACCCACTCACGCTATCTGGGCTCTGCTGGGTCTTCCCAGCCTGGTAGTACCAGAATCCTGGCGATATGGTGTTTCATCATGTGATCGCTGAGATGTACAGCTCTCCACAGCGCTGTAGCAGGACACATGACAGTTGAGCGACCAATTACTTGAGCAGTCTCCAAAAGCCCACATCATAAACATACAATGGCACAGGCTTTAGGAACCTGGGCCGCCCGCCATAAATCCAGAACCAGTTAATGGCTCTGTGTTGAGTTATTTTGAGGTCACACCAAATTTACACTGTTACACAAGCTGTGCACTGACTACTTTACATTGTATCAAAGTGTCACCCCTTCAGTATTGTCCCATGAAAAAATTTTAAAAATATTTCCAAAAATATGAGGGGTCTATTTACTTTTTGCGATATTGCATGGGTTGGTATATTGTACAACACATATTACTATGCCTAGTGGTAAGAACACTAGTAGAATAAATATCAAATCAATATCTCAAACCACATTTACGTAATACTCTCGCTAGACAGATCAGTAAATGCTAACATCACACATTTTTATATTTCAAAGCTACATTTTTCACCTTAAATAGATAAAGATATGAGCAATATATTTACCGAGTAACTTCTTCTCGCCCTTTTCTTGCGTACTAGGGGGCTGTGCTTGTGCCCTTTCATTTTCAAGACCCTCAAATTCTTCTAATTCTTCCAGCATTGCAGATTACTATACACAAAGGAAGCAGCCATTACATTTGACATGCACTGGCAGCTATGCAAACTTTATATAGTGAAACATAAAAACTACTATTAGTCACATATAAATGTGACGTATTCAATAGTCATACGGGCAATACAGGCAGTCCCCGGGTTACGTACAGGATAAGTTCTGTAGGTTTGTTCTCAAGTTGAATTTGTATGTAAGTCGGAACTGTATATTTTATAATTGTAACCACAGACACAATTTTTTTGGTCTCCGTGACAATTGGATTTTAAAAATGTTGGATTGTCATAAGAACCAGGATTAACAGTAAAGCTTAATTGCAGACACATTTGATAACTGTTATAGCTGTTTATTGTAGCCTAGGGCTAAAGTACAGTAAATTACCAACATCCAGAGGTCCGTTTGTAATGAGGGGTCATCTGTAAGTCAGGTGTTCTTAAGTAGGGGACCGCCTGTATACCGAATTAAAGAGTCTGTCTAATGAGTAAACTTCATCTAGTCCTACTATGACAGCTAAACATAAACTTTAATAAATAATGATACTAAATATGATGATATATATATATATATATATATATATATATATATATATATAGATAGATAGATAGATAGATAGATATATGTAAAATGAAATAGATGTAGATATAAAGAGACAATTCATGCTTACATTTACATATACAGTATGCGCAATCTAGATCTAGATCATCTATGTCATTCAATATCTAGATCATTTTACAGCATGTAGTGATGAATCCACCTTTGCCAATCTGATTTTTAAAATGCAGACACTCCGTTAACTGCGTAACATCTGGACCCGCCTTCCCTTTAGGGTAAGAGGTATTTTGCAGTATTTAAGAACGTCACAGTGGTACTTACCATAGGCACGCAGCATCAAAACTCTCATCTGTCCTAATGTGTTTTTTCAAACTGTTGACAACCGGAGAGGGGCCCTCCCAGGCACGGAAAGAGGAAATTTCCAAAAGGAAAAAAAAAAAAAACAGGTGAAGGAAAAGAAAAGGGATGAGATCACTTTATGAAACTTACATGTACACTTGCTAACATGTTCCCTCATTGTGTAAAAATGCTGGAGGTGCAAATGTTTCATGTTTGTTGTGAAAAGGAGAGCCAGCACTTTCTGCCACACGTGACGGGCGAGTACAATGTGCTGTATCTGGGGTCATCCTGAGCTATGGGAATGCAGCGGCTGGACACCGGCTATGCATTAGGCAGCCTGGGATTTCATTTTTAGAACACAATGGGGAGAAAAAAAGCTGGTGCGATGCACGCAATGAGTGAGTTATATGGACACTATGCTCTCCCTGCAGTGTGTATAGCTAGATGTCATTAGAGAATCCACAATACTAAAGGAAACATTCAGAAGTATCTCACTATTTATTCTCAATGTTTCATCTGGTATAATGGAGTTTACACTGATGTGTGCATTATAATTTATCGGTTTGTTACATCCGCAGATATTTGTCACCGATACAGAGAAGACACACAAACCTGCCACCTGCTCTATACAATGTATATTTTCAATATCTACTTATCGACACTTGAACTGGTGTGAAAAAATTATGCAGTGAGAGGGGGCTGAAGATCCGGGTCAACATTAGTCTCACTGTATACAGGGGCGTAACTTGAGGGGGTGCAGAGGTTGCGGTCGCACCTCGGGCCCAAGAGGTTTAGGGGGCCCTTATGGTGTCACTTTTCCATTTTCCACTTTACACTGGGGCCCATCAGCTTCTAGTTACACCACTGACTGTATATGTATATATTTGTAGTATGTTTTGGACAGGGCCGCATCTGCCATGAGGTGAGATTTTCAGGCGGCAGATGCCCAAGCTTTTGGACAACACAGGTCAATTAATAAGGTTATTAATTAGCAATAAGAGACCCTGGGTAAGACATAAACTCAACGGGGGAGATTTATCAGAAGTGTCTGAGGTAAAACTGTTCCAGTTGGCCATGAAAACCAATCAGAGCACAGCTTTAATTCAATAAACAGCTGTGGCAAAATGAAAGCTCAGCTCTGATTGGTAACCATGGGCAACTAGAACAGTTCTGCTGATAAATCCCCAACATTATGTTATTAAGAGATCTACCATGGTAATAATGGTAAATAGTGAAATGGGAATAGTGAGAAATTTTGATGAGGAGCTTGGAATTATATAGACAAAGGTATTGTCCAGAAACATAAAAATGAGTTAACTGTTATGGATATATAAATTAATAAGACATAGTAATATAATATTTGTGAAAAAGGACAAAGACCAATGTTATTGCTGGCTCTATGATTGCAGATGAACCACTTCTGCTTCCATACCAACACTGAGAGCTTCCTCCTACTCTTTTGTGTATTGGTAACAAGCTTGAAGTGGCTCCAGTTTATTTACTAGCTAAGCCAGTCTCATTCTATGTTCCTTAATTGGTCCAGGTAGAGGTGGGGGATGACATAGAGTCCACTTCAAATTTGTTACAACGAGAGGGAAAGAAAACCCTGTGTTCCTGTCAAAACAAAAAATGGAGTTCCAGAGACTCGAAGTCCGTCGAAAAGTGCGGCTTAGTGCACACCTGCATTTGGTCTGTTCTATCCATTCTGTTCCTTCCTTCCATCATGAAATAGCAGAAAATTGGGTATAGATTTGTAATCTTTGCAATCTCGCTGTGTTTGCGTGATATTGGTTGGCTACTAATGTGGTGATAAAGAGATGGTAGTCACAAATGTGATTAGTAAGAGTGGTTAAAGATTGATAAGAAGGAATCCTTATAGACATTTAATAAATCCAAACCATAGATTATGGAATATTTTCCAGCTTTTGTAACAAGGAATATACATATAAAAAAAAAAGTGCCCCGAAACGCATCTAGCTCATATACTATACTAATGGTTGGATCGGCCGATCTGATTAAAGGGAACCGGTCACCAGGAGACTCCTTTTTAGCACCCCGCACCACCCCCCATCCCCGTAGCGCATTGTACATACACTGCTAAACATTTTTTGTAATGAAAAAAAAAAATCGGTTTTACAGAACAAAAGAGAACTTATATGTTACCTTAGAATGATATGTGCTGTGTGACAAGTCAAGTCGCCCCCTGGGCGGGATGGGGGGGCTGAAGAGGAGTAGTTTAGTCAATAGGTTTGCATGGGAACCCGTCACTAACTTGAATTATGAAAAAACGTGGTGACAGGTTGTCTTTAATTCAGACAACCAGGGCCGACTCCAGGCTTCAGGAGGCCCCTGGGCGACAGTGCCTCAGTGGGCCCCTTTGCAGTGAACTCACATGCCAGCATTAAAAATTCAAAAACTAAAAAACTGTCTCCTGTTCCCTGAAATATTCCCCCATTTATCATCCCAAACAGCCGTGTCACGGTCAGGGCAGTTTTGAGGTCATTTAACCAACAGGGCGAACATAAAAATGTGTGCCCCTCCACTCTACCAAGTAATAAAACTGAAACTTCAACTCAGCTGCTGCAGAACCTCATAATACACAATTTAGCTGCAGCAGAACCTCATATACACACCTCAGCTGCTGCAGAACCTAATAATACACATTACTGCTGCTGCAGAACCTCATAATACACATTACTGCTGCTGCAGAACCTCATAATACACATTACTGCTGCTGCAGAACCTCATAATACACACCTCAGCTTCTGCGGAACCTCATATACACACCTCAGCTGCTTCAGAACCTCATAATACACACCTCCTGCTGCTGCAGAACCTCATAATATACATCTCAGCTGCTGCAGAACCTCACAATACACACCTCAGCTGCTGCAGAACCTCATAATACACATTACTGCTGCTGCAGAACCTCATAATACACACCTCAGCTTCTGCCGGACCTCATAATACACACCTCAGCTGCTGCAGAACCTCATAATACACACCTCAGCTGCTGCAGAACCTCATAATACACACCTGAACTGCTGCGGAACCTCATAATACACACCTGAACTGCTGTGGAACCTCATAATACACACCTCAGCTGCTGCGGAACCTCATAATACACACCTGAGCTGCTGCGGAACCTCATAATACACACCTGAGCTGCTGCGAAACTTCAGAATACACACCTGAGCTGCTGCGGAACCTCAGAATACACACCTGAGCTGCTGCGGAACCTCATAATACACACCTGAGCTGCTGCGGAACCTCATAATACACACCTGAGCTGCTGCAGGACCTCATAATACACACCTGAGCTGCTGCGGAACTTCAGAATACACACCTGAGCTGCTGCAGAACCTCATAATACACACCTGAGCTGCTGCGGAACCTCATAATACACACCTGAGCTGCTGCGGAACCTCATAATACACACCTGAGCTCGGCGAAACCTCATAATACACACCTGAGCTCGGCGAAACCTCATAATACACACCTGAGCTGCTGTGTAATCTCATAATACACATCACGGCTTACACAGAACCCTCTCTGCTTCTCATGTACATTTGAGATGATTAATATAATTCGCACATCCACACATGCAGCAAGACATGTATACAGGCAGACAGATACATGCAGACAGCTACAGAGACATGCATAAAGATAGACAAGCATGGAGGCAAACACACACACACTGACAGACAGATACATGCAAGCAGATACACATGCAGGCAAACACATCATCACACATACCATACGTATCAGTAATACACATCCATACATGTCACATACCATCACACACCCTGTGGTGTCTGCAGCAGCCCTGGCATCACACAGAGGAGTCTTCAGGCTTCTCCGCCTCCACCTCTTCGTCGCGATTTCTGAGCTGCCGGATTTCAGCCGTACTGCGGCTCCATGTGAAGAGGTGATAGGGGGGAGGGAGGGTGTTAGCCCATAATGTGCTGCACCACACAGGCAGCTCTGTAGCCTCTACCTGTGCTGTGTGTGCTGTGTGTGCTTGTCCAAGTGGGGGAGGAACAGTGCAGGACACAGCTCCTCATTACAGGAAGTGAAGAGTGAAGATGTGCACAGCGTGTGTGGGCCCCCGGCACTTGCCCAGGTATGCCGGGTGCTGGAGTCGGGCCTGCAGACAACAATCCATCAGCACTTTAATGTTTTGGCCTAACAGGCCTTCCTTACATATGGTTTGTAAGAGACTACTGGCCTACACACATGTGTAATGTAGAAAAATCCACCACTATCTAGAGATTCTCAAAGGATATAGTTGCACAGCACAGCCGACTTAAAGAGAACCTGTCAGAAGAAATTGACCTAATAAACCACTACCAGTATGTTGTCAAACAGCTGAACACCTTCCAAAATCGTGTTGCTTTCTTAACCCAGTGCGGTGGCACTGAGATGCAAGTTGGTTTAATAAAGTCAGGAAGGCGGAGATTATAACATTGAAATCAACATCTCTCTTCCGCAGAAAGCCCCTTCACTGTAATTGATGGTCCAAACATGCACAATGTCAATCACAGCAAGAAGATGTTCAGAGGCTTGGATGTGCAGCTTTCCAATATCTATATTATGTTGGACATCTCTTCCCTATAGAATAGATTTACTTGTTTGGCTTTTATCCCACATCATGTCATTTGGCTTCCTGGAAGTCATGCTTCATGTTCAATGGGTTTATCATATGAGATAGCTGAGGCAATGCTTTCCTTATTAAAAACTTGTATGTATGTACTTTAACAGCAGATACAGTTACAGATATTCTTTTCAGTAGTCACTGGGACATAGTACATTTTCCAGACACCAGTCTACCGTAGGAGAGCTCAGTGACCTGATCCAAGGTCACGGTGTTATGAGAGGAAGAAACTGTCCCCATTACCTACTGTAAATAGGGTCATCTTGTGTTATCTGTTCCATGGGGACACCCATTATCCTGCATGCCAGAATAATAGAATGACTGCTGAAAAGTGATTTCTACATTACAAGAAGTATCATCCTGTTGTACCAAAAAACTGAAAAATTCTGGATTTACGTGCGCATAGGTTTTTTTTTTTACTTCTTTTGTCACTTGGTCTGACATAATTTTAAGCAAAAATCTGCAGATCATGGTGAGGATTTGATGCAGATCTGCTTCAGATTTGTTGCAGGTTTTTTTACATGACCATAGACTTCAATATAAAAAAAGGCTACAAAAAAGGATGCACAAAAAAAATGCGACATGATCATCATTTTATTTTCCACCCACAAAAAAATGCATATTCAACATTACTTTTTCCATATTATATTCACTATTATGGTACTGTATAAGGCGACATTCACACACATGTATGGGGGATGTATAGACGAACGATATCATCGCTATGGGCTCACGGCGCCCACACGTGCGGCACCGTACCGCTCCGTACCCGGGAAAAAGATAGGACATGTCCTATCTTTTCACAGCAAACGGGGCCGTTCACCATACATCCCTATGGAGAGGGGTGGGGGTGAGCAGCGCTGTGCGCAGGGTGAATATAGCCCAACGCTGCACATATCTGCAAAAAAATCTGTGGGGGGAGATTTATCACTAGGCAGGATTTTGAGCAGTTGTGTATAGGGGGATTTACTCTTTCTGGCGCAAGCATGACTGTCGGCATCTGAGATCTGTCTCCTGAAAGCACAGCCCGATGTTTTAAAATGGCGCATGGCTGTAAGTAATTAATGGGTAGACAGAACTAATCAGTTGTGTGCCATAAAAAGGGCGTCATCAACGAGAATGAGCTTACATGGACTGCACCTTAATTTTGCTATCTGACCATTTTTACACATAAATACAGATAAAATACACATCCTAATCTTAACTTGGGACTTTTTTGAGTAACAATTTTTGGATGATAATTGCTTATATCACTATAATGTCTTAGAAAAACTGAAAACAATATTTTTCTGTGGCTTTGTTGTTTTTGGCTGACAGTGACTACAAGTTATTGGGGCATATGGAAGTTCTGCGGATGAAGTGGGCTTCCAGAATGGGTGAACGGCTTTGCTCCAACCAGATCACCCTGCCAGCTTTTATGCCTACATCGCTGATGAAGGCTTTGGGCTTTCCTGTCACGTGGTTTGGATGAACGGAGGCGCATTTAAACAAACACACAAAAAAATGTCATCGGGCGAGAGGACATGCTCATTGTCTAGGGGAGGGGGCATAATCATTGGTTAGGTAATGTTTGCAGCAGGTAAGGGGCACTGTTCTTAGTAAATAAGCCCCGAATTTGCATTCTTTTGAAAATTCTCACTGTTGCACACTCAAGTTGATATATTTTTTCTGCCATTGCGTGACTTTCTTGCTAAAAAAAAAAACTGCAAAAAAGATGTTTGCGCAAAACTTTGCGACAACTATACACCAATAAGCTACATTGGACTAATGATAAATCCCCTCCTGTGTGTGTAATCTGCAATGTGTGCACATAGCATTAAAGGAAATCTACCATCAAAATCCAGCATGATAAACCAGGGACACTTACTCATAGATCCAGGCACCGTGACTGTGGTAATCTTCTTTTATTTGTTATCCATGGCCTCCTGCCTTCTAAAATCAACTATTAAAAATATTCTAATAACCAACAAGAGCTCTGCGGGGGCTTTGGCAAAGCCACGCTATAACGGTGTTAAAATCTTTAATAAAAAGTAAAAATATACAAGAGACAAATTTTACCAGAATTTATTTTAACATGAAAACAAATGTGCAATACTAAATCCATCATTAGGGTGTAAAAAAGAAACTGTCTATTTTACCATATTACAAAATAGCAAAAAACAAAAACATTTAGACAAAGCTTTATTTTCACATGAAAGACAAGGGAACAACATGACTATTAGTTGTCATAAAAACTTTTTTAAAAAACGAACAATTGAAACTGTATCCTACCTACATCATATGGCACATCCATAGATAATTACAAAACTACACAATTACCAAAATCATAAAACATTAAACAACACGACATATACATTTTATTTAAAACAAACAAAAAAAATCATTAAAGTTTTATTTGCCTTTGTTTGTGAATGCAGATGCAGAAAAATATCCGATGAAATATAATAGTAACCATGACATTTCGGCTAAGACCTTCAGTTTTATTAGCCTAAGATTTTTGTGTATTAATGACCAGTGTGATAAGTTTACACTTATGAGATGATCAAGAAAATGTCTGGTGAAGTTCAAGGATTAGAAAAACGTGGCTTCTTTCTTGTAGAAAATTGCCTCACTAACCCTACATGGACAAGAACATTTTATTTCTCCAAATGCTGATTCAGCAAGAATAGCGTACAAACAAATTCATATCCATGGGCTTCATGCATTTCTATGGGCTCATACACACATCTGTCGTTTCCACGGCCTATATATGAGTCAACTGCCGGAGCAGCAGGTCCTATTCCTGCCTGCATTTGCAGACGCACAAGTTGCAAGCAACAGACCCTGAATCCAGTGTTTGCAGTAAAAAACACATTAATGTGTACGCAGCCCCGTCTTTAAAGGACATCTATCATCGGGATGAAGTACTGTATGCAAATAAGCCTGAGGGGCTCCAGGCACCATTAACACCTATGGAGCCTGGAGCCCTTCGGGGCTCATTTGCATACAGTACTTCATCCTGGTGGTAGATGCCCTTTAAGTATTGTCTGGTATTGCTTCTCCATCCCATTCACTTATAGGGATCCAAGCTGCTATAGGAGACAACCCATTCACAGGTCTGGCACTATTTTTGTAAGTGGACACATTTAGAAAAGAAAAACTTGGGAAAATGCATATGCGTCTTGTAAATATGAACTTTTCTTTTGCTTCTATGATCATCATTTTAAAAATTAAAAATATATACCCATTGCATAAGCATTTTCACAGCAATACAAACTTATTGGCAGAGATGTATGAATCTGTCTACACCAGAATACTGGAGTAATGTGCACCTGGAATCCTGTGCACTTTTATTGAAGGTTTTAGGCCATTTTTAGGCTATTTTATGACTTTTTATAATGAAAAAGGGGAGTGTCCTCTAAAAAGGGCGTGGCCACACAGGAAACCATTGTGCGCCATAAAATTTCATAGTGTGCCGCAGCAAAATAAACCAACTAATAGGAGGTGCGAAGTACAACTCACCAGACTTATACTGCACTAATTATCATCCAGCATCAGACACAGGGATTAATCTGGCGCAGCAGAGATCTGTCTAATTCTACTCTGCACTGGTCTGAAGACCAACACATTAATACATCTCCCCCCCATGTGTAAATCCAGCACGTTAGGATAGCTGCACATGGTCAAGATTTAATCACTTTTTGCATCATTTTTTGAGCCAAAATATATAACAGATTGTTCACTTACACTTTCTATGTGTAGGTACCTCTCCTGGTTTTGGCCTACAAATACTGATGCAAAATACTGATCTATTACTGACTGTGCAGCTACCCGTTGTGTATGTCTGTCTGAACACATGGAGAAAATTGTGCTTCTGTGTTGTACTTATAATAATAGAAAATGAACTGTAAATGAACAGTAAGTCTCTCAATAACAACTAAAGTTGATTTTCTAGGGTGAAACATGGATTTTCAATATCCTCATCAAAAAGATTTTATTGACATGAATTTATTCTTTTTACAGGATTATCGATTTTTAATTTTGAGTAGCATACTTTAGATTAGTTCACTACACCCAAATCTATATATACCTGACATCATATAGAGCAGTGATTTTCAACCTTTTTTGAGCCGCGGCACACTTTTTATACTTAGAAAATCCTGGGGCACACAACCAACCAAAATAGCACAAAATGACACTAAAACAGTCATATTATACATATAGTTAATAATATAGATTCTAAATTTATTTTACTCACTCAGTGTGAAACCTGGGCCTGTTTCGATAAACACAAAAGGGATATCCTGGCAGAAATGGTGGAAAGACACACACGAAGCTCTTCCTCAACAGTTCTCAGTTTCTCCCTGTTTTTAGTATATGGTGCTTATTATTATGTGGCTCATATACTGCAAAATAAAGGGGTACAAAGAGAAGTTCTATGGCCATGAGGCCAGAGTACAAGTGCCAGCTCGTTTACTCAGCATATGAGCTGGTACTTGTAGTACTCCAGCCTCATGACTATAGTATTTCTCATTTTACATTTCTCTGGGAAACAAAACACAGGGGGCACCATATTTTGGGGAACTTTCCCCGCGGCACACCCGACCATGTGTCGCGGCGCACTGGTTGATAATCACTGATGTAGAGTAACGGGTGGTATTGCTAGATTGGTGATAGTAAGGTATAAATATGGAAATACTTTTTCCCTCTAACTTGATTTCAGCTTAAAACAGTTTTGTGTTTCATTCAATAAACTTACCAGAGAGGCTTCATTTTTACTTTTGGCCATGGCCCTTGTAGTGGAGAAGAGTATGGCTATTAATTCTTGCAGCAAGATGTCCAATCTGCTGGCCATGTAATTATTTCTCTAGGTGGTCCCACATCTAAGCCCAAACCGCGCCTGTTTTTACATGACAGCTGCACCACATACTTGTAGAAACAAGCAGACAGAAGGGGCAAAGCAAGTTGGAGGGGAGATGACATCATCGGAGCGGGACAGGTCTCTCTAAAACATTGTTTTTGTTACATAACCATCTGTGCAGCGATGGGGCCTTAAAGTGAAATTTGATGGACATCTACCACCAGAAACAAGGATGGTAAACCCAGCACACTTACATATGCTTGTGTGTGCCCACTCTGGCAGGATCCACTCTTTAAAGGGAACCTGTCACAAGGGACATCATTTTCACTAAAGACAGGTTGCAAAAGCCCATAACAGCTGCAGTTCAAATATGTACTTCTGCCTTCTCTAAACATTTGCATTACAATATAATTGTGTGTTAGAACTTACCTTGCATCCCGACAGAATCCTCTGTGTAGTCCTAGGGGTTGGGCATTGGTTTTGGTCTGCAGCATGTCACATGTAGTTTTTTGAAATGCATCCAAACCAAAGCCCAACCCCTGGAACTACACAGATAGTTCTGTCAGGGTGCAAGGTAAGTTACAACACACAATTCTATTATAATGCAAATGTTCTGGCTTCTGTAACATGTCTTTAATGAAAATGAGTTCCCTGGTGACAAGTTCCCTTTAAGTTTCCTATGCACGGTGGCTTAGTATTACAGTCTTGCAGCACTGGGGTCCTGGGTTCAAGGCCCAGGGTCAACATCTGCAAAGAGTTTGTATGTTCTCTCCATGTTTGTGTGGGTTTCCTCATGGGGTATAATCCTTGATCTTGTTTGTGGATTTCCATTAAATTTCATCTCTAAGTTATTGAAGAAATACAGCACAAACACTGTTCTTTATTTTCTATTAATGGGGCAAACCCTTAAAAAGGTACCATAATAAGAGTATATTCCCACAACATGGTCAAAAGACTTTATACTGAAAAATGACAATTCTATATATCCTATGAAGTCACAACTTTGTAGGTTTTATATAGGTATAGTAATGGGAGCACGTACAATAATAGAAAAGCAAAATATGAAATATCCACTGTATACTCTGGTCACTTGCTTTATTCCCACCTATTACATTGCATTATCACTCTGTATCCACTCTGTACACCTACACAAAAATCATCATCATTCTGTCCCCCTATACATTGCCCTACAACTAATATTGCTTGTATACAAGTGTCCATTCAAACGCCATGGTTTCAAATTGGTGGTAAGTGCCTGAATTCTTTGTGCCACTTAATAACCTGTCAGCATAAAGAACCTAAATAAACCTCATTCAATTGTCAAACAGAATAGTTCTTTCATGGCCCAGTTCAATGGCATCATCCAGAAAATCAACTTTGAAGTCATATGCAAGTTATTTGTATGAAGTCACGGAAGCGAGGAGCTCAGCACTGAAGTCAAGTTCTCTCATGTCACTGTAATTGATAGCCCTGGTGTCAGAATAACCCCTTCACTGTAATTGACAGCCCTGCCTTCGGGGACTTCATTAATAGGCTTTCTACACAATGACGATCACAGCAGAGGGGATGTTCTGACACGGAGAGAGCTTGACTTCAGTGCTGAACTCTCCACCTCCATGACTTTAGACAACCATTTTTTTTCCTCTCATTTCAAAGTTGAACTTCTGGATGATGCCACATGAAAGAAACTTGCTCTGGAAGGTGTTAATCTGCTTGACAACACACTGGGACTGGTTTATTATACCAATATCGGTACGCCGTTTACCTTCAAGGATGTGATTTGAAACTTTTCAATAAGAATAATTTAATAAATCACTTGTTTATGTTCATAATAAAGCACCACGCTGCATACTTTGCTTAAAACTATTTATCATGGCTTAGAGGAGTTTTCTTTTTATTTTGCTGTGCTGGCAATAAAAATTCCAGAATATTAAAATCTCAGCTAAAAATGCTTAAATGAACTGTAAAAAAATGGCGTTATGCAACACAATTACATTCACAAAAAGTTCAAACATTACAAAACATTATGACTTAGCTTTTTTTTTACCTTTATATCAAACTCGTAACAAACCTGAAAGCACTAGCACGTGGTACATCTCACCGCCGTCTGCTGGCACTTTCAGGTAGTTCCTGTGGTGTGCACTTCGATGTAGGCCACTTATGGACAATAAAACCCACTGTAAAGTGCTATATGATGTGTATACTGTAGAGCAGTGGTGGCGAATCTATGGCAGGGGTGCCAGAGGTGGCACTCGGAGCCCTTTCTGTGGGCACCCAGGCCTTCACCCCAGCACAGAGTTTGACAAACAGGACTCAAGGTTTCCTCCTGCAGTCCAAGACAGCCCAGGATGTGCCATGCTCAGCACTATTTTAAAGTAACATCCTTGGCTGCCAGGACTACAGGAGGAGCAAGAAGGCTCGGATAGAGATGGATTGTCATTAGAATTCCTGCTCTGGGTCTCCTGATTCTTCCTCTTGAGGGGACCCTGAAGGTAAGCTACAATCCAAATTTCTCCATCTTCTTTCTACTGTATTGGTGTCCTCATGATGCCAATACAATTGAGACCTGTGATACAGCAGGAATCAATATATAATTGCTTAAATTGGCATGGCAGCACGCGAGTTTTGGTTGTAGTTTGGACACTGTCTCTAAAAGGTTCGCCATTACTGCTGTAGAGGATACCACTTTCAAAGTCGAGAATTCCTCTAGTGCCGTTTCTATTGCCCCAAGCAAACTAATCAGTTGCATTTTTTTACAATATTTGTACAACACCCAAAATGGCTACCTAAGAAGCAGGGTGTTGAATGATATACTTTCAAGTAAATATCATGATATTAAAAATCTATGGCTAGATACCAATCCAATGTATAGAAACCGTTTAATGCTCCGTTAAGTAGCATGTAAAAACTTTGGCAAATTACTGTATACAAGTCAATAAAATATCAAAGTTTCACCATTCATTTTAGAAAACATAGGATCAACAGAATCAGAAATCCCCATTTCTAAGCCGACATCAGGACGAGGCCTAGTCGGTAGACAGGGTGATGCAGATACTTGGGGACCTCTGATGAAGATTTGGTTGGGGTTTACCAGGCACTGTAAGCTCAGTCCTTTCAGAAATGTACACCAGGTTTTCTTCCTGTAAGCTACATGCACTGAACCTATTTGTTTCCACACATGAGCCTGTACCAGCGTTGTTTACACCCACAGCATTATGTAAAACTGCCGCCCCACTCATTTGCTCAAAGGATTTACTGAAGACCGATGTCGCAGTTCGTGCCAGGCTGTGACTCCCAGGCTTCGGGAGGGACTGACTAGTTGTCAAAGTCAGTCTCTTCAGAGACACCAGCTCCAAGTTTTCACTCATTGCCCGCTGGTTCTGCTTCCTGCTGAGATGCTCGCGACAAGAATCTCCCCCACAATCCCTTTCTTTAACCCCAGCTCTGGCTCCAAGAGATCTTCTTTGGGCCTTCCCTAGTGGTGGCCTGCTGAAACTGCCGCTACTGCTGTGAGACAAGGCAGACTGGCTGGAGCTAGAGGCAGCCCTTGAACAAAAGCCTTCATCCACCTCAGCGATTTCGGTCAGCTCATCTTGTAGTGTTAAATCTGCAGAGTCTGGAGGAAGAGAAGTGAAAGTTAATATCTTTGTTGTATATGCAAGAAAATAGGAGAATCTATTGCCAAGGTGCCATCCAAAGCCAAATCATTGGGGAAAGCGTAATTTAATACTTACCCAAAGATCAATCAAAGCAAAAATTCTATTGTATAGATATACAAAGAGAAACGTAAATCAGGGTTGTACAGGCATTTATTACAAAAATAAAAAAAACTTCTGACAAGACAGAATGTAGACACACTCAACGTTCCCCTACCGATCCTGTCCAGGTCCCCCACTGTACATGTGATGACATCCCGACGCAGCCAATCCATGGACATCGGCACTGCAGAGTACAGCGACCCGACAGATGATGTGAACGGTAGTGGAAAGTTAAGAAGACTACAAGATCATTCTACTTTTTAATGTTTTTGATTTTGTTGAATTAAATGGCTGGAAAACCCCTCTAAAATTTAAAGAGACATGCGTGAGTTGATTGTGAAGAAGGTCGCGTTGTTAATCATGCAAGGAAATAGATTGTTTGATCACCCAAGTCAAAGCAACTGCAAAATTTAGCTTCTTCCAAAATTTAGAAGGTAACAAATGGAAAGGTCGTAGGATGCATGATGTGACTCGCCAAGTAAATTTGTGTACCACTACTCCAAGAGCACGGCAGAAACCCTCCAATGCATATATTGCTTTACAATATAGTATGTTAAAGAGATATATGGCTTCATGCATTCTAGGTTAGTGTTCCATACATCCACCTTAAAAGATACCGTCAACAGAAATTGACCTATATAAACCACTAAAAGTATGCTGTCAAGCACATCAACAACCTTCATGGCCCATTGTTATGACATCATCCACAAACTCCACCTTAAAGGAAACCTTTAAGTCACCAGAGTGCTATTTTTTTTTTATCAGGGGACAGGTTTCTATAGACAAAGTATTGTATAAGCCAAATAGGTTATTAAAAAACAAGTCTCTGTTATATGGCGTTTGAAATAAGGTATGTGAAACTTCACCCGGCTCACTGCCAGATGCCTGCGCAGAGTCCCAGAAAGGACAATTTCAAATGGTCTGTCCTGTAATATATTTGCTGCTCTGCTTGTCACTCCTGGCTCCTGCCCCTCCTATGTACTATCCTTGTACTTATGTCTACAGTGAGCTGAGAAGTCATCAGGGGGAGAGAGGGACAAGAAGCCCGTAGTGACCAGGAGAGCAGTGAAAATTATAGAGCAGATGGAAGCTGTAATTAAAAATTTTCCTCTGGTACTCAGCTGAGGCATCTGGCAGGGAAACAGGTAAAGTTTCACATACTTTATTTCAAACACATTATAACACAGACATTAAAAAAAAAATAAAATAGATATTTGGCATCTACAGTACTTTGTCTATAGCAGCCTGTCCCATGATAAAAATAGCACTCCAGAGACAGGTTCCCTTTAAAGGGACATGTAAAATGTTTGTATAAAGTCATGGAAAAGAAGAGTTTAGCAATGAAGTCAAGCTCTTCCCATCTAAGAATGCTCCAATTACTGTAACTGTCAGTCTTGCTTCCCAGGTCCCAGGCCCTCTGAAAGTCTGGTGAATTATATCAGTCCGGCAGACAGGATGTTGTAACGCAGGGAGAGCTTGACTTCAGTGCTAAACTCACCTCCTCCATGACTTCATACAACCAATTTACCACTCACTTCAAAGCTGATATTCTGGATGATGCCACCACGCAGGACCATGAAAAAAAAAAAAAGGAGTTAGAAGGTGTTAATTTGCATAAGAACACATTGGTAGGGATTTACTGGGTCATTTTCTGCTGACAGGTTTCTTTTCAGTTAGTGAATGAATGGAAGTATGGCAAGACTGAGCATTGTGTACAGTGTATAGTAATACAAGACAAGCATGCTTAACTCATGTCTAAACACTACTGTGTGCGCACCCATGCATTGTGACCCTTTCACTTGCAGGTACCTTGACGCCCATCTACCAAGTGATTTAACACTGCACTCTGCCAGGTGAAGTCATTCCGTCCTCCATCAATCTCCTTACAGATTTTTGCCTTCTGATCTCTGGCTTGCCCTCAGCTCTAGCTTCTGCACAGATATCCTGCATTGCCTGAATATGCTGAGCATCATTCTCTGTTAGTGATTTCACTCTCTCCCCATTCCCAATTCTGTCTCCAGACACATTGGTGACACTAATTTCGGGAATGACAAGGTTTCCTGGATCTGAGGAGTCAATACTTGTATCATTTTGTTCTAAATGAGAAAAAACAAACAAAAAGAAAATGATGGCTGAAATGATGATGAGGATGGTGGCGACGAGGATGGCTTAGCTGGGAAAACAAATAAATGGAAATGCAACACAGGATTTTCATGGGAAACAAGAAAATATCGGTCTAGGCTCTGTCCACACCTGCAAGTTTTTTTGATTCTGCCATACAAATTTTTGTGGATAACGGATATATCCCACAAAGTGACAAGTGTAGTCAACACAGAGTTTCTTTGAGGCAAGACTACAGCCTAAAGTCAAGGATTATTAATTGACAGAAAGGGATTGTTCACTCTCAGCAAGTGATTTTCCAATATATTTATTATATCAATATTTAATTTTTTTTTTCTAGATCTCTTCTTGCGGTCAAAAGGAAGATTCATTTGCACAGCTCTGATCAGGGGCGCACCTGCCATGAGGAGAGTTGAGATTCTCGCCTCCGGCGTCGCGCCTCCTGCTAGATGAGGGGGCGGCGTCGGGCTCCCGCCTGCCGGCATGTCCTTCAATCGCCACATCGACCTGCCAAACGCATCAACCCGCCCGCTGGCCGGCACACTCCCCCGCCCGCCTGCCTGCCCGCCCATCACTCCGCAACCCGCCATCACATCCACCAGCATGCTGGCACTTCCCCCCACGACCCGTTCGTCACATCCACCCGCCCATCACATCCACCAGCATGCCGGCACTTCCCCCCGCAGCCCGCCCCCAACTCATCCACACGTGTGCACTTCAACCCGCGGCCCGCCCGTCTTTTTATAGCTCGCCTCAGGCAGCAGAAAGGCTAGGTGCACCCCTGGCTCTGATGCATCGAACTCTGCATCTGTGTGACATCACATGACACATGAAGTAAACAAAGCTTGAAAACTATGAGGAATTGATAAAGTATATTGGAAAATAATTACATTTTTCTTTCTACAAACAATATCAATTATTTTCTCAAAGAGGACAACTCCTTTAAGTCATGAGACAGATAGATAATGTATATGATAGATGATAATGTGGATGTTTATGGGTTCAGAAGGGATCTATAAAAATGGTTGTAAAACATCTAGTGCAGGATACAAGCTTCAGTGTGAACAAAGCCTTAAGGACATCTAACAGATTACCTGATGGTAGATACTTACAAACTCAACTCCCCACCTCCATTGCCAATAGCCTTCTTTTTTTCTATCTTTTAGAATTGCCGGAATTCATAGAAATAAAAGTTTTTTAAACTATGCAAATGAGCACCCCACGGCTCCGCTGATAAGTAATTTACCCATGGTCCTCGGGCCGATTGTCACGCCTACACTATGCTAAGAGAGCCAATGACATCCCCGGCTCTCCCTCTGCTATTTGTGGCAGAATGTAGGGAGATAATGCTATGATCGCGAGAGAATAGCAACAGGAGAGTCGGTGACTTCAGCATTGTGTAGGTGTGCCAGTTGGCCGAGGGGCATGCATAAATTATCGGTGTAGCCATGAGGCTCATTGGCATAGTTTAAAGAGCTTTACTTCTATGAAATCTGGCACTTCTTATAAATAAAAAAATAAGGTTATTGGCGACGGGGAGGCGAGTTGCAAGCATCTACCAGGTAATCGGATGGTAGGTGTCCTTTAACACACATTAACATCAGTTGTGGTTAGTAGTTCGAAAGATACATGAATGAATATATAAATGCCTCGAGATGAAAAGTTTTGAAAAGAGTTTTCTGGAATTTTTGTAAGGCCTTTAAGGATACGGTCATCAATATCAGCAAGGTGGGGGTTGAATTCCTCACACCAACCAATTAGGGGACTGAATGGGTCACAGGGCCACTGTTCAGACATTGATGAAAACACCTATTTCACCAGTTGTTTCAAAACTAAACAATCACAACCCTCAGGTAGGGTATAAAATATCCTTTTTTATAGTCCGTCTTAAGTTTTGCTCATTTAAATTGCCCTTTTGGTTGAGGTCTTCTAATTCCTCAGTGAACATTTTGAATTCCTCACAATCCTGACTCCCCGGTTCTGTGTGCTGGTCCTTTTTCATGAGCTTATACTTGGTGATTATGATAAGATCAGGCCTGGAAAGATGCAGAGAAACCATCGTTCCAAGGAAGGATACAGCCAATGCATACAGAAAATATGTCCTTTCATATCAAATACTTTTCATCCACAGAAAAATTTTCCATTAATAAGACACCATCGCACCAAGAAATAATAAAGTTTTACAGACTAATAAAATTCAATAGATCCTTTTATCTTTTTTTTTTGGAATGACATAATTTATACTTTATTTTATAGCCATTTTCTGACTTTGTGTTCTTCAGCGCAGACACAGGACATTGTAGTACAGTATAATAATATGGTAATCATTTATAATTGTGACAACCATCCTCAAAGGAGACCAAGAGTCAAAACCTTGTGCTGAATACTGTCATCATTCAAAGTCATATGATCCGCATAGAAACAGGGGCACCGAGAAGGCAAAAGCTGTAAATCTGTTTAATAAGAACTGAAGGCTTGTCACATCTTATTGTGGTAACTATAATCACCATTCTTAACAGGACTATACAATACATGTAAAATAAAGCAGTTATGTTTTTCTTATCTGGGGATTTTAACTGTATACTTCTACTCACTCCATCACTGCAGGAAACGGCTGAATGTGCCAGCTCAGCCAATCAATGGTTGAGATGAATTCACACCGAAGCTATTGATTGGCTGAGCCAGGCACTCCCAGTCCGGATGGTTGCAGGCACTGGAGGGCAGTGTGGACCTGGGCACCATCACAGTGGCATTAGTGTCAGATCAGTGGAGGAGATTATAGGGAAACATGTTTTTTTTGCAGCCCCTCCATCCCAATTAATAAAACTTGAAAGCCTCTTTAATTCAGAAATTTAACACAGAGATAGATTGCAATTGCTTTATGGCAGTTTCTTTAGCTTAATATTTACAGCTTTACAGCCTTGAACTTGTTTATCTAGCTTGAAAATCGCTCCGTAATCTTCTCAACATGATCCAAGGCTCTGCTTGGAAGTGCTTATCTTTTATTAAGCTCATCTTAGCTCTGACCATGTACTATACAACCCTCTACTGTGGATTCATCCAGGGATTTATGCAGCGACAGTGTTTTTTAATCAAAACTACATTTTTAGACTCCGTTTTGCTATTTAACATTGATCCCACTTAAGGTGTACCATGGGGGTTTTTTTTCATACAGATGAATAAGCCATCATTACAATTCAATGCGCATCAATATGGAGGCAGTTGTATGTACAATGCTGCCTACATCCTAAGGCTAAATGCACACGACCCGGGCATAGCACACATCCAGATGGAGAAGGGAGGATGAGTGAGCACTCTTCAACACTCCCCTGTCAATTGAAAGAAGAGAGGCCGTGCCAAAAATCAACCCATACAGGACATCTCCTATAATTGACAACGCGACCCCCGACCGAATTACAGTTCAGTTGGAAATACGGTCGATGAAATGGATAATCATATTTTCCATTAAAAAGTATGGGGCAGTGTGCTAGCCGTGAAAAGATTTTTGCGGTACGGCTAGCACACGGCCAGAAAATGGTGCATGTCACTTATACTGGAGGAGAAAGTGTCGCCTAATCCCTTCAAGGTGTTGTCCGGAAATTGTAAACACGGTTGTTCTTTTCCAAAAACAGAGCCACATCTCACCATTGTTTGTGCTGTTATTGCATCTCCGCTGTATAGATATGAATGGAGCTTAGGTGCAATACCAGACACTACCCATGGTCAGGTGTAGTCCTGTTTTTGGGAGAAAGCAGCCAAGTTTTTCAAACTCCTTACACCTCCGTAAAGACTTGTCCAATGCCAAGGAATTGATATCCACTTGTCCCCTCAATTCAATGGCCCTGAACCTATTTGGTCCTAATTATCATTTAGTCATTGGCTGGTGCCAAAGCCGATATGAACTTTCTATAGAAAACATGCAAATTATCGGCATATGAAATAAGAGCATGGAGTAGCCTGTTTGAGCGGTGGGAGCAAAAGGTTATTCCACAACCTGGTAGTTTCTGCTTTCTTACCTCCGTGGTGCACACTAGATCTTGGATGGACCAAGGACGGATTAAGAGGTGGGATAGCACAGAACTGGACAGGTTCCTCTACACCACAATAGCCTTGGCCAATAATTTGCATAGTTTCTAGATAAAGTAATAGGGCAGCACAGTGGCTCAGTGGTCACCACTACATCCTTGCATCGCTGAGTCCTAGGGTCAACATCTGCCAAGAGATTGTATGTTCTCTCCGTGTTTGCGTGGGTTTCCTCTGGATTCTCCGGTTTTCTCCTAAACTCCAAACCATAATGGTAGGTTGATTAGATTGTGAGCCCCATTGGAGACAGGGACCGATTTGGCAAGCTCTGTGCTGTGCTGCGTTATCTGTGTGCGCTATATAAATAATAATAATAAATCCTTTATTTATAAAGTTTATATGTATCTTGACAACAGTCAATGATTAAAGAAAAATGGTTTAGGGCAGAGAACAAAAAGAAGAAACTACCATCACATCAACCTTAGTAGGTAGGTTCCTGATGGTAGGTTTCCTTTAAGTAGGTGGAGTCTTGGTGGGTACCTCAACTGTACTGTATCAATTGAGTCTTATTTCCAGAGAATTAAAGACAGAAAATCTTAAAACAATATTAATTTCTACCTGCAAGTTTATGAGGTTTTTTCATGATTATACATTCCTAACAATTTTTGGAGCATCGAGAAAGGAGAACATTGTGGCCTCTATCATCACTCATCATAAAAGGAAAATATAATTTCCGCTTCCTCCAGCTCATTTCACGTGGGGATTTGCTTCTCAAGCTGTAAACATCAATAATATTCTGGCTGAATGAAATAACACATTGCTGAATTATCACTCTATTAGCGTATCTACTACACCAGCCCAGGAAGGGGATGAAAACGGATCAATCCTAACAACGCTCATTATGCTGTTAGATGAAGGTTAAGTGATCCACTTTTCAGTCTCAAAACAATTGCACCCTCCTAAGTACTCTAATACTAGGCAAATTAAAGCTAATTTACTGTACTTTTATACAGAAAAACGAACATCAATGTAATAGCTCTAAAATGTGCGTAAATTGTACAGCGCATTTGTAGGCTTGCGTGCTTTTCAGTAAACGGGTAGATATTAGAGAGATCTTCTAAAGATAAATTCACAGGAGTTTGAGATTCTGTGATACATGTGAAACCTCCGCTGTTTGAGCTGTAGCTGGTATCTGCCATGTTACAGATACAGTGGAGCTACAGCTTTGTCCTCATCTTAACCAATGTGGTCGCTCAATTTACATTTGTTGCCTCTCATCTTTCTACTCAGGTCAGCTAACGAGACGATTCTCGTTAACAGGGGCGTAACTTTAGGGGGTTCAGAGGTTGCGATCGGACCTGGGCCCAAGAGGTTTAGGGGGTCCTTATGGTGTCACTTTCCCATATGAGAAGACTATAACTATAATTCATACATAATACCCACCAGCATCTAGTTACGTCACTGATCGTTAACATTTTCTCAGCAGCTTTGCCTCCGTTTTTAAGGGCGTGGTCACGCGTTGCTTCTAACTTCCGTTTCAAAACCCATTCCACCAGCTGGAGAGAGACTTGCCATTAATTAAACAGCTGTTAACATTTGCGTTTGCAAAACACAACCATTACCGCATGTGTTAACAAGGTGTTAGCACATGGGTTTGCTAACTTAATGTTTATGTATGCGTTTTGTCAACCCAAGTGTTAACATCCGTTTAATAAGGCAAATATCTCCTCACCTGTTACAATGCGTTTTTTAAACACGTGTTAGACGTGACTTGTGACTGCACCCTCAGATTCCTCATAAATTAGGGCATTCACCATCCATTATAAATCAGTTTTCATGCATGGAAAAAAAAAAACCACACACACACACACACACACACAATTACTGGCTCACGGCCAGGACATTGTATCTTTTTCCTCCTTTTGCCTTGCTCACCCCACTGAGGGCACTGGGTGGGCCACGGACGCCCTGGCATGCTAAATAAACTATATAGTCTGCACCAGGATACTGGCATTGGTCATTGCCAAAATATACTCCAGGTAGGACTTGACTTTCATTTGTGTGTCGGAATTGCAATGAGGCCGGAACAATTAAGCAGTCTCTCTCTATTCTTCTTTTTTACACATTCCTGCATTCTCTTAGCAGGGAGAAAGTAAAGGACCGCATTCATTTTAAAGGAATCACTTTTGACCGTAATAAACTCCAGGCTGTGCTAGGTACAAAATGTATGACCTATACAGCAGGGGAGACGGAGGGGGTGATTAGGAACTTGCCCAGGCTGGTGTAATATTTAAGTATATATAACAGTTTTTTTTAAATGTTTTTTATGTTTTATCTATGAAATTTATGAATATCGTGTATGTTTGTATTTTATGGGATTTTTGAATGCAGATGTGATACTTTCATTTTCTTTTGGGATAATAACGTTTATTATTGTTATTATCATTATTATTATCAAGTATTAGTGTGTGTACTAAGTAGCAGCAGGACTGTGAAAAGTGACCTTCTCATCCAGGTTTGCAGCCTGAAGAGCTTTTTTGCTCTTTGTAAATTTTCCACAGCTCCTCCCTTCCTCCCTACTGCTGTAAGTATCAAACTCCAAAATCCTGATAATACTAAAGATCCTACTCTAACCAGCGGGGAAGGGTTGTGGAGCAGACAAGTGCAGAGAGCAGAAAGCTCTTCAGGCTGAAAGATCCGTACAGAGCCCTTGCAAGAGCCACAGACCTGGTATTACACAGTATGGTCACAAAGATTTCCAGCGCCGCTCCCCTACACTGTAGAGTCAAAACGATTGACAGATTTCAGTAAAGTCTGATCCTTCTCAACCTCATACTGCAATAAATGGAAAGTGCAGCTTCATAAAATATGAATTATTTGTATATTAAACAACCCCTTTAAATTCAATGTCCAAATCATTGAAAATGTTTTGTGTAAAGAAATGTTATACAATTTTTCAATATACTTTCTGTATCAATTTCTTGTGGCTTTCTAGATTTCTGCTTGCTGTCCTGCTATAGGAGGCTTCTATGTTTATTTCCAGTGGGTAGAAATCTGTCATGTGATGGTCATGTGATGTCACACAGGTGCATGAGCCGTTATTATCACAGAGTAATCACAGCCGTGTGACAGATTTCTATCCACTGGAAGTTAACATAGAAGCTTTCTATAGTAAGACAGCAAGCAGAGATCTAGAAAACCACATTTGATACAGAAATATATTGGGAAACTACTTTTCTTTACACAAACCATATCAATTATTTGCTTAAAGTGGACAACCCCTTGAAGTGTCTTATTATAGCAAGTAACTTATAGTAATGGATATAAAAAAAAAATAATAAAGATCAAATGTTTGCAAATGTAAAATATAAAAAATATACACACAGACTGTTCTTTGTACATAAACCTATCGGCTCTCCTTATAAATAAAGGGCGTTAGGGAAGTATCCGTTTCAGTTACGATAAGGACTCCACATGCAGGTTTTGTTTTTTGATCACGTGGAAGCATATACCGTCTCTAGGAGAAGTTTCATTATGTAGTTATTGAATTTCTATGATCGATAGCTTTTTACCAGGTTTCACAGCTGATGGAGCGGTTCCATTATTCCCTTCACACCAGGAAGACGTTTTATCTGAAGCTGGTCAATCTTACCAAATTTTAATAATGTTACAATGGGTCTTTGTAAAAAATGAAATATATAAATATGAAGGCTATAGGCAGTGACTCCACTGGTTCGTGGAGACCATTCATTAGTATTGGAATCATATCAGCAATAATCTTCATATCTCATGCAACGGAGGTCATGTTATCGCCTCATGTGTGTACAGCACTGGATATGTCTGTGCACTGACTATGAGTAGTCAGATTTCTTCCATGTTGCATGCAGTCATCCTAGAAAATAACCATCTAATCTTCCCATGATGAATTCTTATTAAATTGGAGATCATTCTAGAATGTCAGCGTCAAGGTTAAGTCTACCATGTATAATTTTTGAGAGATTTGCATTCTCCTTAATGGAAATCTACCTTCAAAATCAAGCATGATAAACCAATAATTTAATAATAATAATTCCTTTATTTATATAGTGCACATAGATTATGAAGCGCTGCACAGAGCTTGCCAAATCAGTCCCTGTCCCCAATGGGGCTCACATTCTAATCAACCTACCAGTATCTTTTTGAGTTTTGGAGGAAACCGGAGGACCCGGAGGAAACCCAGGCAAACACGGAGAGAACGTACAAACTCTTTGCAGATGTTGACCCTGGGTCCCCAGCACTGCAAGGCTGTAATGCTAACCACTAAGCCACCGTGCTGCCCTTAACCAAACCATACTCAAAAGATCCAGGCACAGGAGAGTAAATATTCTTACATTTGGTATCCATGGCCTCCTTTCATCTAAAATCAACTTTTTAAGTTACACTAATGAGCCAGATGGCTTCTGGTGGGTGTCAGAGCTTCTCCGGGCTGTAGCTTCAAAGGCTGTTACACTATCTCCCTTTCCCCACTGCTGCCCTCAGCACTTCCCACAGCCTGGTAGGAGGGGGCAATGAGTGGTCCTGTTCAGTATAACAGCCTGTGATGCTGCAGCACGAAGAGCTCTGGTAACAGCCTCAAGAGCCCCTTTTGCTCATTAGCATAGCTTTCAAAGTTGATTTTAGAAAAAAGGAGGCCATGGATTACAAATGTAAGAAGATTACCACAGTCACAGTCACGGTGCCTGGATCTATGAGTAAGTGTCCCTGGTTTATCATGCCGGTTTTGATGGGAGATTTCCTTTAACCTCAAGTGGCTATGGTGACAATATGGAAATTAAAAAGTTGTAGTTGCCCTGTAAAAAAACTGCAAACTTCACAGTGTCTCCTCGCAAAACTATGAAATACAAATTGAGAGTTTTACCGTTCCTCTTCCACCGATGACCCCGTATAGACATACTGGTCACAGCATTCCTGGATATCCTGGATGATGTTGGGGCAATTTCCACTTGGATACATTTAGTGCCCTCCTTAGTTCCCTTAATTGCTCCTTGAGGTAATGAAGCCTTTATTGCATTGGCAACCTAAGGTGAGAAGTAAAACAATCCTAAAAATCGACAGGTTTATATTATATTTGTTATCTCATGAGTGAATGATGTCGGTGCTATAAAGAGCTAATGATTCTTTAATCCGGACACCTACCAGTAGAGGCTCTGGGAATAATTCCAGCTGTGCCCTGTAGAGGACATCATCCAGTGCTCTACGTGCTGCATCCCATTCTCCATTGTAGCTAGAAGGGACAACATGTGAAGAATGTCAAATCTGTTATTTGCATGTATGTATCGCATGTATCAAGTAAACTGAATATAAAAATGAAAAATAAAAAAAAGCTTTCAAACATTTACACTAAATCACAAATATTCTCCTTTTGCTCCAGGATAGATTCCAATATAACTGAATCGTAACTAAATAGATATAAATTAAAGATTAAAGGGGTTGACCTTGTAATGGGAGTTTAAGTTTGGGGGCATGAGATTAGGTAATTTTCCAAAATATATCTATTAAAAGACTTTAATCTTAGATTCATGAATACTATCATAAGGTCCTGGTAGGGGGATTGCTCATGGACATCACATGACCCTCCATCTGCAGCCATTTTATAGGCAAACATGTCTGGCTGATGAGGTAAAAGACAGGAGGCATCAATTAATATATCAAGAAAGTGAAGCAGAACTTCAAATAGCTGTATATTGGTAAATTTCCTTATATGCTGCCACACACACATATTACAAAAAAAAAAAAAAAAAAAAAAAAAAAAAAAGTAAAGTGGCCAACCCCTTTAAGGATTTCTATGATACAGTTTGAAAGTCCTTTTATACATATGTCCTTTTGACTGGACATATTCAGAGTTGCAGCTCACCTATTATGTCAAAGCATTTTAGAAAAAGATATCCTAAATGTGTTTATGTGGTCTCCAAGTGGGTATGAGGAGTGTTGTATTCTAGGAAGAGTTTTGCTTTGTACAAATAATTAAAGGTTACGTCAGATTCTACTCCATTAAGCCACTAGCCTCTCTTAAGTAGGGATGAAATGTCTTTTCCAGAAAATAATGTGTTATGTGAAGAGAAACCCTCATCCAATGTCATGTGAAAATGAACAGAGAAGAGTAATATTTACCAGAGATGAGTCAGGTTTAGAAGATGCGGGGGGAGGGGTGTCACTGCAGATCGCTCTATATTTTATATGACAAAAATAATGCTCCTCTTTCACATCAAATCACGCTTTTGAGATAGAGGCATTTGGTAATGGGAGCTACAGATAAAATCTAATTATCTTTTAACTGCCTTTATCTAGTTCTGTAAATTAGAATGATTTACAGATGAGACTTATCTTTAAAGGGGTATTCCCCTGAAGACAATATTCTTAAATGTACACAGGATAAAAAAAAAAAAATTAACACATTCTCTAATTCACTGTTATTAACAAAAATTCATCATTTCACAGATATAATTCCAATCTGTCTATCAGTCCGGGTGTACACACTTTCGGGATCAGACCATAAATCTTCTAATTTTTATGGTCGGGCAGGACAGATTCTTCTCATGACTAGCTTCTTCTGTCTGCACACTGCAATGTGATCTCTGCCCCTTCTCCCTGCATTACAAGACCAGCTCACACATAGACACACACAGACCTTTCCTGCCAGCGAGCAGCATTGTGCAGAGACTTACTCTACAAGCTAAAGATAGAATAAGATCTTTAAAGCAGCGGAAGGAGGCATAGCCCAGCTGACTGTGTGTTATAGCTAACTTAGCAGAGTATAATTGTGTGTTATATCCATCTCCTGGATCTTATGATCTCCAAGTTAAATGAAAGTGTAGATAAATCATGTACCCTGATAATCTAAGCACATTGTCAGCTCACAGAACTAGATGGATAATAATGCGTCTGCTTAGAGAGTCCCCGTCCACACTCTGGAATTTTACACTGACCATAAAGGACATATAGGCGCTAAAAAACAGCAATAAAACTGAGTAAAATTGTACAGTAAAGGGATAACAAATGATCTTTATTGTGCAAACATCAGTAGGAGGTTATAATTTAAGACATTTCTTTCATGGGAAAACTCCTTTTATAAGACTCCAAAAGCATGTTTCTAGGTGCTATAGAACAGAAGATAAAAGTGTGAGAATTTACACTCTCCCTGCAGCTTTTAAACTTGACTCTTATCAGTCAAAATATGACTCTTTTCCAAAGTCATGTGAGCGGAGGAGTTTTTTTTAATGTAAAAAGGGAAGGATTTCACATAAACAAGGGAATTCCAGAAAGGACATGTGATATGCTGCTGGGTCATAGTTAAGTGGGGTACAATTTGGCAACAGACTCCCAATGAGATTTTTATTCAAATTTAATTGCAGACCTATGAATTCTGAATTACAGAATACAGGCAGTCCCCGGGTTACATACAAGATAGGGTCTGTAGGTTTGTTCTTAAGTTGAATTTGTATGTAAGTCAGAACTGTATATTTTATCATTGTAATCCCAGCCAGAACCTTTTTTGGTCTCTGTGACAATTGGATTTTTAAAAATGATGGATTGTCATAAGAACCAGGATTAACAATAAAGCTTCATTACAGACACCTGTGATAACTGTTACAGCTGATCATTGTAGCCTAGGACTAAAGCACAATAAATTACCAATATCCAGAGGTCCGTTTGTAACTAGGGGTCGTATGTAAGTCGAGTGTTCTTAAGTAGGGGACCGCCTGTATATAAAATATGTAAGTTTTCTAAAACAAAGGCCAAAAAACCTAATTACCACGAGACTGTTATTTTAGGTTTAATAGGTCATACACCACTTCTGAGATACACAATTTACACTGAACATGAGAAATTCTTTGCCTCCTTGCATATGGCCTTGGTTAGATTAGCAACCATAAAAAATAAGTAGACAGGTGGGAGTAGGATTGAATATCGCTCCGTTCCTTACTCTAACATCGATGGCTGTGGGTACCTGTACATATCGGTTACCATGGTTTCAGTACTTTCAGAGATCTTTACTTTTTATGCCCTTACAGCAATGAGATAAAATCTGCTATACTAATAGTAACTGTGGAACAGATTGCAATCTACATGCGGGAATTATACTTCACTATAAGATAAAAAAGAAAGCATCTGATGTGCAAATGACCAAATATACAGAAAAACTGGTGCAACCTGCAATATAAACGGCCCTCTATGGCTCTCCTCGACGGTCATGCATTGTTAGAAAAATGTAAAAACAAAAAAAAAAAAATTAAAAACATGCATGTAAATTCCAGGATTGTAGCTGGACTCTCTGTATGTTCCCTGTATTCAGATTGCTCCATACCCCTTTCTTCTTCTGTAATATTCAACCATAAGCCGGATACTGGTCATATATGTTATAGAGAGGAAGAGAAATATTCCAAGCTTGTAAATGGACTTGGAGAACTGCTGTGTTCTCTAATCTCTGCATTTAAACTGCACCCAGAAACTTCACTCTGACAGCACACATGTCAGTATTGATGGGACGATCTAAAAAGGTCATTGAATTTATCTGCCAGGTTAGGGTAATATCTGTGTCCTACAGCTGTAACGCTGAGGAGGTGATTCAGCCTGAGATTCTGTTTCTTAACTGTCTGCTAGTGATAGAGAGGAGTGCTCAGCATTATGGGAAGCGAGGGAAGCTTCTATGTCTCATTGCACTTAGCTGATGTAACAACCAGGAAGGGTCCACCCCCTACAGCATAAGCTGAAGATTATTTTATAAGAAGGGCCGATATATCATGTTGGATCTCAGACTAGGAAGGAGCCAGCAGCATGATGCGGGTATCGCTGGAAAAGCTGTCAAAGACTCTCTCCAGCTGTGCCAAAACTATGTATGACCAAGTAACTTCAAAGTTACGCTTTAACAGAGACATAACTTCCTACCGAAGCAATTACAGTGTAGGGTAGGGAGCAGTGCAAATTGTGGCAAGCAATAATCCATATGCAAATTAAAGGCACTGGGTCAATGTGGGCATTTCCACAGCTGCTGGAGCACTATTTTTCTACATGCCTTACTGTTCAGAACTGACACCTTCCAGCAATCTTGACATCCAGCAATTCTACCCCATGTATGTATCTGATCACATGAAATTACAGCATGCCTAAGTGGACTTCCACCGATTTGTTTTTTCAACAATGCATTCATGGAAAGGAAACACATAAGGGCATAGTTTCTCATGAGGTACTTATTTTGGGTGGGTTTTCTTTAAGATTGAAAAAGACACCTGTTTTGGAGAGGACACTGGTACTGTTATATTTATAAAAATCTGCTCCATGCTAGCACCAAGCACATGAGGCACAGTTTTGTGTGCTAGTTATTTTACTACATCTTTACCATTGTTAACCTGCTAGAAACACACAAAAAGAGAAAAAAAACACATGGCATACTACTACAAAAACACTCAAATATCTATTGAACAGAACTGGTTACATAGAGGTAATCTTACAATGAGTAGTAAATGCCAGTCAGCAGCTGCACCATAAATTCTGAAGACACCGGTATTCTGTTCTTTACACCTATATATTTTCTTGCATGCTGACGAGGATATCCACATACACAAAGCCTGGAAAACAATATCAGCAACCAGTTAGTGTATGCAATCAAATACAGAAAGGATAAAGAAGAACTTTTGCAGCCATTCTTCTGTGCTGCAAGATCTCCGATTGAGCTTCCCATTAGCTTTTCCCCCAAGCTCCTCCAGCAGAATCCTGCTCTAGTTTATACTCAGAGCACAGGAGGGGGCTGTGGAGCAGCTTAGTGCACAGATATCCTAGCACAGCAGTGTGAGGACACTCCCCCACTGCTCCAATGCCACCTACAATTAGTCCTAGACTTTAGACCAGGGATGGCGAACGTTTTGGGGACAGAGTGCCCAAGCTTCAACCAAAACCCACTTGTATCCCGCAAAGTGCCAACATGACAATTAAAGAAGTGACTGATTGATTCCTGCTGAATCACAGGTTTTAAACGTATCGGTGTCCTGAGTTCACAAAAATACAATAGAAAGATGGAGAAATTTGGATTGCAGCTTCTGGCTCCTCATGTAGTCCTGGCAGCCAAGGATGTCTCTTTAAAATAGCACTGAGCATGGCACGTCCTGGGCTGTATTGGATCACAGGAGAAAGCCTTGAGTCCTATCTGGCAAACTTTGTGTTGGGTTGAGGGCTTGGGTGCCCACAGAAAGGGCTCCTAGTGCACCTCTGGCACCCGTGCCATAGGTTCGCCACCAGTGCTCTAGGTTAGATAATTAATCCTATCTAGAAATCAGTGAAGAATGGACACCAAATGTATATTGAAAAATCGTATAACCGTTTATTATCAAAACAATATAAATTATTTTCTGAAAGTGAACAACTCCTTTAACTATGATCCCTCCGTAGGTAGTCATCCTGGGATTTCCCCAAGGCAAAGACCTACCCTTTTACAAGGTAGACTATTACAACATTAATTTACTACATAGTGACCCAGCATCCAGACAGCACTGTCCATAAACTTCCAGCTGGCTAATGGGAATAAAGCTTATCCAAAATACCAAAATCAGTCAAAACTCTGACAATGTCCAAACAGAAAAGGCAGGTAGAGCGTGCTGCTTCTTTCTAAATTTACAGAATAAGGCCTTTACTTTGCTCAGTCACACAGAAAATTAAACTGTGCTGAGTACTTTTCCTTCTTCAAGCAGTGTTCTGTCCATTAGCGACTATATTAATACATGTCGTGCAGAGATGATTGAAATGTATTGGGATGAAGCGTCTAGTACTGTGCGGCGTATTGACTGACTCCACACTTAATTAGTTAGGTGATCAATACCCTCCAGTCAGCAATCGTTCAACCGCAGCGCTCATTTCCACTTGTATGGCATTTAGAACGCCAACTATTGCTTGAGGGAATAAAGCCAAAAAAAATATATGATGCTTTCTGCTTATTTGAAAACACTGTGTAAAATGCTTGGATCTTTACTTATTTGTACAGGGGGGGAAATAGAACTCAAAATGAAGATTAAACATGGATTATAGAATACTGCTAACATTAAAGGAAATCTACCACAAGGATCAAAGACTGTAAACCAAGCACACTGATATTGGTGTATGCCCCTCTAGCAAGATTTGTTCTTCTTTTATCTTCTTATATCCTGGTTTTTTCAAAATAAGGCTTTACAAATTATGCAATTGAACCTCAGGGGCTCCGGAGTCGATAAACCACTAAGGAGCCTGGAGCCCCTAAGGCTCATTTGCATTCTTTTTAAAGCCTTTTAAAAAAACAACTAGGGCATATGAAGATAAAAGAAGAGCAGATCCTGCCAGAGGGGCACACACCAGTATGTCAGTGTTCTTGGTTTTCAATTCTTCATCCTGGTGGTAGATGTCCTTTAAAGAGCACCTTTCACCAGTTTGTACATCACTAAACAAACAGCACCCTAGAATATCTCTTAAAAAATCCCTCTTGTGTTAAAACTCACTTCTTTACTTTATGAAAAATAGACTAAGTAGCATTAGGAGGCTAGAGAGGGAGCATCTCTTCAGAAACACATGCCTATGATGAAGTCTATAGTTTCTGGTTTCATTTTAAAGATGAAAAAGTTTCAAAATAAGGACTTGCAATAGAACTGGAGATATATATGTAGTTCAGGAAATAGTTGGAAATGTGAGTGGCAGAAAAGAATCCACTTCCCAACCCACAATCTGAGGAAGGGGCCTGTGTATGACCTAGGTCTTCAATGAAAGCATCTTAACTACATGACCAGAGTTTGGTACATCCGAGGCAACGTCGCAGACAATAAATAAAATTTTTATTACACTTTGAATTATGTCTAAATGGCTGTATCTGTCTCATACGACCATTTTGAAAGAAGTGATTTTCATCTTTACAATCACACCAGAAGCACAATTCTAGGTGCTATACAGCCCAAAACAGGAGGCGTGAAATGACACTCACCCTGCAACCTGGCCCTGCAAAAAAGTAGACTGTAAAACTAAAAATGTTTAACCCTTTGGCAGTCCTGTAGAGTTGCTATGCAATGTAATAATGTTCTGGACCCTCACTTAAGAGTACACATGAGCTACAAAGAGACTTGACAGGCCACTAGTTAGAACAGGAATTGTGTGGTTCTTCACTACTCCTTCCTTACGTTATCATCCTATTCTCAACACGCTACTCTCTGAGAGCTAACATGCGCAAGCAGGACCGGCGGCATCACTGGGCATACCTGGGCAAATGCTGGGGCCCATAGCTGCTGGGGAGCCCACATAAGGCTGTACATAAGAAATTCATAGGGTAGAGGGGGGCTGTAGCTAAAGAATCCATAGGGAGTGAGGGAGCTTTATATAAAATAACCATGAGGGGGCTGTTTGGGATGATAAACTAGGGAATATTTTTGGGAACAGGAGAATGTTTTAGTTTCTTAATTTTTAATACCGCCCCAGGAGTTCACTGCAAAGGGGCACACTGAGGCTCTGTCACCCAGGGGCCTACTGAAACCTGGTGGCGACCCGGTTAGAAAGTTATCAGGATAAAATACACATTTATTCCTTCTTTTTTTTCATATATTTTTACGTGATGTACAGTCCCCTCTGTGGAGGATCTTTTTTGTTCAGTTTAACTACCATAACCCTATTTGTATAATTACTCAGTTTCAAGAATTTTGTATTATATCTCAGTTTTACAAATAGCTACTTGTCATCCAATAGAAATAAAATAAAAATCAAGAATTTCTGGCAAGATGCTTCTTTCCCCTATGTAGCTGAAGGCCAGAAAAATCATTCAAGTAGAAGCTATAATCATCTGAGAAGAACACAAAGGACCAAAGGCTGGAGAACACCAACCCTGCTCCATCTGTCACTAAATCCACTTTCAATATTACGTTAAAAACTGTAACATATAAGAGAACTACAGAATTAAGCCAAGCTTGAAATAAGGGCCCTTTACCTGATAAATATTTAAAGAAAATCTAAAATCGGAATTTTTAACTTATTATTTAAGGGCATGTTCGCATTTGATGAAAAATAGGGCAACAAAATATTTTACATCTTATTAAGGCATCAAAATGCTCTAGCTTCACAAGCTGTTATACTGTCTCCAAAGCCCCACCCCCTCCCCGCACCCTCTGCCTGCTGCAATATCACACATTGGGAGGGTGGAGGTGCTCCTGCACAGTGTATCAGCCTGTGAAGCTAAAGTATGGAGGGGCATTTGCAACGCTTCCCAGAGACCTTAGTGGATAACAAATATAAGATTATCAAATTGGACTGTTCATATGAACAAGTGTCTCTGGTTTATAACGTGTGATGGTAGATATACTTTAATCCCTTCCCTTCCTTGGTTCAACTTGATGGACATGTGACTTTTTTCAACAGTATAAACTAGGATTCCAATCGACTGCTCTGATCCTGAAGGGCTCTAGTGGGCGTTTCCAGAGCCCTTCATACTCAAAATAATTATAAAAAGTTGAGTTTAGAAGGAAGAAGACCTAACAAATATAAGAAGATTGACAGTGTTACGGTGCCTGGATCCGAGTAAGCGCCCCTGATTGATCAGGCTTCATTTTGAGGTTAGATTTCCTTTAAGGAAATGCTGATCAAAGCAGGGAAGAGAAGGGTAAAAATAGGATGCAGAAGAATTTTCATTTAATAAAGTATATTAGGGTTTTTAATAAAGTATATTACGGTTATTACGTTTTCTACACAATTGATTTTGGATATTTTATGTAGTTAAGATATTCAATTATAAGGCTTCAAAGGAGATATTAAAGTTTGAAACACAAAATTGCTCCAAATTTTGGTCACATGTTCCTAGCCTCTATACATAAAGGACCATAAGCTCTGAAGTCTGGAAGAAACAAGAGTGAGTACTGATTTTTTTTACATCGCATGCCCCTTTAAGAAATGGGCAGAAAGACAAAGTTCATTGAAGAAGATATTGCTAACATTTTTTGTTTCAGAATATTAACATAGTTTATTGAAGAACATAAAGCATGTGGATGTTTGTAATGTGATGAATTACTGGGCCCTCTCCACAAGCATAAGGGAGAAACTATCTACAATTTATTGTTATTGACTGAGACACCAAATGAAATGCACCAATATCAACAGGGGCCTATCACACAATACACGGTTTTGCATCTGGTTTGCAAAAAATGAGTCAAGGCTCATTGACTGCACAGTCGGCTGCCTATGTGTTCTACAGACAGCTCAGGGGTCATTAAGGAACATGTAAAGTCAGTGCAACATGGAAATATTGAAATTATAACAAAAAAAGAAAAAAATTTCTTTAACTCAGAGACTAAAAATAGAATAATGAGAAAACTACTGCCCACCAGACAAAGTACATGCATTACCAAAGAGCCTCTTCTCTCACTGTGCAGGAAATGTACTGTTTAATGGAAATCTACTATTAAAAAAAGGCATGATAAAACCAGGGACATTGTAGTTATCTTATATTTTTAACCATGGCCTCCTTACTTCTAAAATCCACGTTGAAAATTATAATAATGAGCCTGAAGGGCTCTGGGGTGCATTACCAGGGGCCCTCGGTGCTGTAGTTTCACAAGCTGTTACACTCTCACACCCGCAGCTCCACCCCTAACCCTTTCCCTCTGCCTGATGAATTGGGGCAACAGAGAAAGTTTCAGCACACAGTGGGAGGGTGGGGAAGTGCTCCTGCACAGTGTAACAGCATGTGAAGCTGCAGCACAGGGGGCGCACTGGTAAAAACTCCCTAGAGCCCTTCTAGCTCATGACAATTTTAAAAGTTGGTTTTGGGAGGAAGGAGACCATGGATAACAAATATGAAAGGATTACTATAGTCAGTGTCTGGATCTATGAGTGAGTGTCCCTGGTTCATTATAATATATTTTGATAGCAGATTTTTTTTTTTTATTTTTTTTTTTTGTTTTCCAAGGTGGGGTAGAGGTGCCAAAAAGAAATGGTGTATTTCATCTGATCCAAGGTGGCCACAAAATAAAGAATGTGCAAACATGATTTGTAAAGCTCTATGGAATATGATGGCACAGTCTAATATTAATAATCTTTATATAGCACCATCTCCACAAGCACAAGAGAATTCATCTACAATTTTGCTTAACAGAGATCAAAATGAAATACAAAACCATATGCAAAAAATGTATGTGGAAATAAAGTACCGAAGCAAAGTATCTGGTGCTGGACACTTTGTAGGGACCAGAGCAATGTGACGAAATCCTGGAAAAAAACATTAACGTGAATTTGTTTCCTGCAGGAAGTGCTGGTGGGTAAGGGAATCCACTTAAGGGATATCAACACTTTCATCTAGCTAAGTGCTGAAGACTGAAGTAGCAGAGCTAGGAGGCAGAGCTGAGTAAGGACACTTTTTGTCACTCCACGACCCAACAAGGTTTTCCATAATTCTTGAAAACCTCTTTTTCCCACAAACTAAGGTTAAGCCATATCCACGGGCCCATCTTGCCGATTCATCAGAATAACGGAGCAGATGGACGTGCATGACCGTTCTGCTCTATCTCTATGGAGCTGACGGAACTTGGCGAGCTATGTGCTCACCGATCCCCATCACCTACATAGAGATTAATGGAGCAGAACGGTCACGCACGGCCTTCTGCTCCATTAGTCTGACGGAGCAACGAGGGGTCCAACGGGTCCACTCGTTCTCGCGATCTGTGGGGGTCTGGGCACTGAGCCCCACTGATCAGCAAGTTAGGCCCTATACCGTGGATAGGGCGCAACTTTAGTTCGTGGGAAAACCACATTAAGGTAGAATTTGTTTTCGGCACCAGATAATCAGTACAACCATTACCCAAACACACATCCAGATACACTTCCCACCTTTTCCCAACCGAGACGTTAGAAATTAGCCTTCCGTTTAAAGAGTCTCCAGGCAGATTAGCTATACGTTTTTCATTCTTTAAAGGGGTTTTCATACTGTATATTATTCCTATTATATAGTATTTTTCTGAATGTATAACAATTGTTTAATAAAATTGAACATAAAGAGGTTTTCCCACAAAACAATGTGCTTATCGGTGGGGGTCTCAGGTCATCGGTCCCCTCGTTCTTGTGATCTGTGGGGGTCTCATCACTCAGACCCCCAAATGATTAGCAAGTTAGGCCATATCCATATCCTGTGGAAGAGGAACTCTTTAAGATGTCAAATATTACAGTCTTACCTTGAGGACATGTGACATAGGGATCGGATGGAAGGTGCTGGCATGAAGTTTAAGGCAGAATTATAGCATAATAGGAGGAATGACAACACTTCAAATCTAGAGGAAAACAGATGCAGGAGTTGGAACGTGAACAGTGTACACAACAAGAAATGTCAAATATAATATAAAATTAAATATATGCATAATATTGGTTTGTTACATATCCATCTATCAAGAAAATCCTCAACATTTTCTGAAATCAATAACGTTTTCCAGTCTCAGGATTTGCCATGTTGAATAAAACGATAATGATAAAGTAGCTGTGATTACGGCTTACGATGAAAGACTTGTAACGCTACACTTCCATATTCTTATAGGTAGTACATAAATAAAGTGGCTTCGGCACAAAATGCCAGACAGGAGATGAATTGCTTTTGTTGTCTGGAGTGCTCTGTTTCCATGATGATTGCATATAAATGCAGATTAAAATTGTCTCTGATAACTGTTCAGATGAGAATGCAACCCCTAGACCCATCTAATGGTTCGCTCCGGATCATAATCATTCACTGCACAATATCAAAAAACATTACTGTCAATATTAACTGTTTAGGGGACGGTTCACGGCTCATCTCTGCCATTTTATCAGCTTTCCCCAACATTCATTGTAAGGGAAAACCAGAGGTGAAGACTGCACAGAGATAAGGGATAATGGAAAAATCTGCACCTGTTCTGTGTGCTTGACCGAAAACCTGTTGAATCAACTGGTTCTTAGAGGTAACAAAATCAGCATTTCCAGAAATTGTGTTTTTATGTTTCAATTTATATCTACTACTTGTGGCTACTTTAGTGACTGTATAGAAGCAAACAGATGTAATAGGAAAAAAAATATTGTATATGAACCAATAGATTCCAAAGGACATCACCTATAGGGCTAGATGCATTATACATCGACACTGCTCTCTATTATAAATAGCCAAACTCCCCAAAATGAATAGATCTCACCAAAAAATTACAGTACAGGATCTTAAAGGAAACCAACCATCAGGAATACACCAAAGGTATGCTGGATTCCTTTTTCTTTACTAATCCCTATATTGTTTATGATTATCCTGTTACCTAATCTAACTTAAAGGAAATCTACCACCAGGATAAAGGATTGTACACCAAGAACACTTATATGCAGGTGTGTGCCACCTCTGCCACAAAATGCTCCTCTTTTAGCTTAAGTCCTTGTTTTTAAGAAGAAAAAAACCCCTAAAATTATGCGAATGAGCCCAAGGGGTTCTGTGCTCCATTATCAGCTATGGAGCCTGATGCCCCTAAGATTCATTTGCATAATTTTTACACATTTTGTTATAAAACAAAGTCAAAAGAAGCTTTAAGAAGAGCGGATTCTGCCACAGACCTGCATGTAAGTGTACTTGGTTTACAGTCCTTGATCGTGGTGGTAGATTTCCTTTAAAACTTTACCGGTTATTTATGTAAATTATCTTTAGAGGTGTTTCCAATCACCAGCAGTGAAGGCTACTCCCCTATTAACCTATCAGTGCCTGCTGATGGACAGTAAATTCCAGGAGTCTGTGTAGCCCTGGCCATGCTTTGATGCGCGTCTTTGATGAAGCCGGCTGCAAAATATCATGCACGTTGTCATTTATATAAAGCTGCAGTAATGTTACAAAGGATCATTCTAATGTGAGAAAGAAAGATTAATTCTCACATTATTAACCCTTACTAATGGAGCAGACATATTAGAGTACATACTCTGAGAATTGAAAAACCAAAAAGGAGATAAATGTAGTATTATGAGCCATTTGATTTATGCACCCTACAAACTGGCACATAGCACGGTTGTACTTGTAACCACTTTCAACACTTTTCAGGTTTGACAGCCATGTGGCTAGACGACACTATGGACAATAAGTGAATAGTGGTGTTCAGACCAAGCTGGCAGTAATATATAGAAGGCATTCGTAAAAATTCAAAATTTTGTGAACAACTTTAATTTATTCAAACCTGCACTTTACCTGTTTTGAGCCGTTAACATTTCCCTTTGCGGGTGAGGACCACTGTACACAACTCTGGCAAGGCCATGCTGGGATAACGCTCCTTCAGTAAGTGCCATGGATCCTATACTAGAGGGCTGGAGAAGAAAAAAAAAAAAAAAAAAAAAGACATATTCAAGTTGTTTACCACCAAAACTCATATTGTAAAGAGAATCATAATGTCTTGAATATTTAGGAGTCCAAATTTTGGGTGGATTCTCCTTTGAATAAATCAATATCGTTTTTATGATCCACATGATTTTTCCTTATTTATCACCTTATCCCTATAAAGTCAATAGAGATTCTTGATAATTGATAAAAGAATACACAAAAACTATTAGGAAATTCGGAAATTAACATGGCATAAGATACAAAAACAATCTGAAAGGGTATTCTCAAGTTGTCAAATTTTAATGCCCTAGTGATGTTTACACAAAGATAATTTTTAACTCCCTCATTTTACAATTTTACTCAGACTTATTGCGGTTTTGACTCCTGTAACACAGTGATGGTCAGTGTAAAATTCCAGATTGTGGCCGGGGACTCTCTAAGCAGACACACTATGATCCCTCTGTGCCACGAGATGCTATGTGCTGACAATGTACTTGTATCCTTTGGTTATCTACACTTTTATTTAGCTTCTGAACATTCTACTAGAATCTGACACATAGTAATAGAGATGAGACAGATCAGAGACAAGAGATGAGAAGATCCATGAGATGGATATAAAACACAATGACACTCAACTCCGTAACTCACTTATAACAGACTGTCAGCTCTGCTATATGCCTCCCTTCCCATGGATAAAGACCTTATCTTGCCTGTAACTAGTAGTATAAGTCTCTGCACACTGCTGCTTGCTGGCAGGAAGTACCGATCTCTGAGCTGGTCTTGTAATGCAGGGAAAAGCAGGAGGCAGAGAGCACTGGAGTGTACAGACAAAACAAACTATTCATGAGAAGAATCCGACCATAGTCAGAAGATTTACAGCCAGATCCAGGGCAACCAAAAATGTAAAACACCAGGACTGATAGAAACAGGTTGGAAATATATATCTGTGAAATGCTGCATCTTTGTTAATAGCAGCGAGTTAGAGAATGTGTTATTTTTTTTAAAAATCTTGTCGTCGTAGGATCATCCATTTAACTGTTTTTTGGTCAGCAATCACAGGATGCTTATGAAACATTAAGTGGACATTAAGTGTCACTCAAGAATACATTAAACATTAGATTGTTTTCCACCAGCCCCCAAACCTCTTGAAAAAAGTGAAATTGATCATAAATATGGAATGATGCTGCATTCCCAACATAAATCACACAGACACCGATTTCCTACCTCATGGAATACAGAGGGCTTTGACAAAGATGGGATTGTGAAAGATAGGAGCTTGCTGTGCCCTTGTTCATCCATAATTTCCTGATGAAAAAGAGAATATTTTTTAAATATAAAACATTCCATTAAATCTCTTCATGTAGTTAGGATCATAATCTGACTCCGTCCAGGCAATTATAAAACCATTCTAATCTTAAAGGGTTATTCACATTACAGCTAATTAATGTCATTCTTTTTATGATAAAAAGTTATACAATTTTCCAATATATTTTCTCTATCAATCCCTCACGGATTTCTAGATTTTGCTCGCTGTCATTCTATGGAAAGCTTCTATGTTTGCGACTAGTGGACAGAAATCTGAACATGGTCACACAGGTGCACAGCTCGTTATAGCACACAGCTCTGATTATAGTCTGTGATATATCGAGCCGTGCTTGGCGATAATCTGTGATTATGGTCCTAGACCAACACAGCCAATCATCAGCCCCACATGGTCATTCTTTAATAGTTTCAGTTTGCATACTTTTTGGATCTAGTCTTAGATTATTACTACATAAAAAAACACTCCAATAGTAAAATATTGGGAAAACATTTCAACACAGTATTTTTGTGCTTAGAAAGCTGGATTAGTAACAATTTGTACATTTTTTTTTTTATTTTTTGTTATTTGGACATAGTAAATATTACTAACAGACTGAGGTTCTGTTCACATTACAATTGTAATACTGTATTCCTCCAAAGTGTGCACTAGTGGCCGCAACCTATGAGAAATATTTATCATGCAATGTTTTTGTGATTTATCTGCACATTCTATCCTGGAGGAGACCAAAATAATAATATTTTGGATAAATGGGGGCCTACAGTTACGGTTAGTATATACCCCATATATACTGTGTGAGTCAACATAGTGAAATAGTAACTTTGCAACAGTCATAAAAGTTATCTTCAAAGCATTAATAATTCTATTGGTCACGTTATCAGTTTGCTCTTACTATCAATTGTAAACTCTTTATGCAATGACAGATAAAGCAGATCTGAAATAACAACTTACACAACATTGATAACATCTGCTACAGAGTAGCTATAGAACAGATCATATCCTATCTATGTGATCGAGAACAAGTCTGGATAAAAAGTTAGGAATACCAGGCTTTTCCATATGTCCATCAGCATTTGCCAGTCAGAAACTAGAGGTTGCATAGCTGTAATGGTTCCTTTATAATGGAAGACGTGGGGAAGATTTATTGTTTTACAAAAGTCTGTTGTAATTTGTGTACAAAAAGTCTCAAAATTACCATGCATTGCATTTATAACCTTTTACAATTAGTACAACAACAGGGCCTTAGCCTCAGTGGCACCAACCAATGTGTAACCCTACTAAAAGGAGATGCTGTTCAGTCTAACTTTACAAGGGTACAACTAGGAGAGGCAGGGCCCCAAAGCAGGATTCAAAATGGGGGTACTATCCCTTCAGAAATCAGTAATTACGTACCGGTAAATTTGTTTTCACTGAACCCAGGCAGCACCACCCGACATCGGGGTCAGGAAACCCAGACTTTGAAACACACTGAGGCAGAGGAGGAGGTGTGAAGATTTAGAAAACTGCGCGAGACATACAAACTTTTAGGTTATACAACCACTCCCATAAAACACCAAGTGACTTTATAATAAGGGGTATCTCTCCCTTTTCATCTTTCATCACGTGAGAATTTTTAGAAAGAAAAGAAATATACGGAAGGGAACTAAGCGGTGTGGTCGTGGTTCGTGGAGAGAAAATTACCGGTACATAATTACCGATTACCCCCAACAGCACCACCGGAGAGAGTAAAATAGGAAACACTGTTTAGGGAGGGACAACAGAGGATAGAACCCTGCAATCAAATGATAGATCCCGAGATCCTCCCACATCCAACCAATAGTGACGCAAAAAAAAAGTGTAGGGAGAGGACCATGCAGCTGCTCTTACAAATCTGTTCTATTGATACCTCTCTAAACTGGTGGAAGGAGCTTTATGTTTAGGGAGACCTGCAGTGAAGGAGGTGTGAAGGTTTAAAGTCTGGGTTTCCTGTCCCTGGGGGCAGACCCCTCTCTTTGGTGGTGCTGTCGTGGTGAGAGAGTAAATATACAATGTGACACTCTTACACAAATAAACACATTTATACACATGTATACAAAGATTTGTCCCAGGAGCTTCTGACCACATGGGGATGCAAATGGCAAAAATATAGAGGAGAGATTCCTAGTCCTGTCCTTCTGCTGTCCGCTCCCTCTACATCAACATTTCTTATTTGAGCGACCGATTTATTCGGTATAGTGTGGAATATGTTATATACATGTTATACTGTACAATATGCAGCAGTAAATGTCTATTCTTTAGTGGGTCAGTTCAGATGTCGGGCCCCTGACACTGCGGGCCTCAACGCAGCTGCTATACTCACTACTGGTGTAGTTATGCTCCTGCTGGACACTGTTCAATTACAGTAAATTTATCATCCAGTCTAAGACCAAATTGCTAAATCTACCCCAAAAAAAGACCCTTGGTAGATCCTTTCCCTGAAACAAAAAGATATATTCTGGCATTGTCCAAGATACCATGCTTAAATAAGAAATCGTTATTTTAAAAAAAATTTAAAAAAAAACCCACACACACATAGACATCACAGACAGCTCTGCGGGGAACCCCATTCATTCCCTAAAATATATACTTATTAGCCCACTAAACTGACGCCTCCACCACGAGTACCTCTTTGTCACACATGATCCAACATTGGCATCCACAATTACCTTTATTATAGCATCAAACTCTTTCCTAGAGAGAAGGTTATATTTAGCAGGTCAATTAAGTTTTTCCTTTCTATTAATGGAATTAAAACAAAAGTAAAAGCCATGTTCTCAGTCTCATTTCAGAATACATAAAAATAAAACTTGTGACATACTGCTTTGGTTTTTCAGACTCCTTTCTACTAGTAGAAGAAAAAAAAACATATGTATGGCAGTGCGGTCACACGAGTACAGCTACTGTGCCTTCCTTATGAGGGGCAGTTGTGACTTCAAACTGCTGGACCACGGCAATGGCTGAGTGTCACCACCGGGAAGTCAACAATAACTCATATAAAAGGCAACTCAACAAACATGCCAGTATCCTGTGATAATGCCTAAAGCACATCAAATTTAACAGAATCAATCACATTGTACTAACCCTGTTAAAGTTTGTCGGGCAGCAGGACTTGGGACTTCCTGTTACAGTCCGTGTCCTGCTGGTTACCAGCAGCTAGAGGAGGCCATGCAGACTGTATTCAGTCTCCGATATCATAACCACTCCGATAACTTTTAACTACTGATATGGGAGTTCTTATGGAGGAGTTATACATAAAGTATTGACTTCATGACCCACTCTATAGGCTGGAAGCAGCAGGATACAGAATGTCACAGGGAGTATCAAGTCCTGCTCCCAATGGTGAGCAAAAAACAGGCTCTAAGGCTGCATTTACACAAATGTTTGTACACACGGCTACAGCCGGATGGGCACACGTCAGACACGCTGGAGAGGAGGAATGAGCGCTGCTTACCCCTCCCCCCATCGGTACCGGCCAAAGATAAAGCATGTTCTCTCTTTTTTGCGGCCAATGCATGGTACAGTGAGCACACGTGCTCAACATACCATTACCGGGCGCCATAAACGACTATGGGGGACATATATCCCGACGAAAATTTGTGGCTGTATGTACGCCCCTCATATGATCGTGTGAATGCAGCCTAATACTAAACCTATTAAGGTTTGTTAAATACACGGGGGTGTATGCTATGAAAATAAAATTAAAAAAATAAAATTCAAAATTAAAGAAATAAAAAAAATTATTAAATCGATTGCCACTGGTAAATTCTTGAAAATGTGAAATAACGCACATAATACATTATGTATTATATTGTTTGAACACTTTGCCTGGAGATACAAGTCAATTGGACGATAGCAGTTAAATGTGACTTTCTACTAATGGTCTGAGATCCCTTCATTCTACATAAATAATAAAATGATAACTTCTCCAGAATGGACCTAGATGACCACCACTCTTACGTTTTAAGCATACAACCTCCTTACCCTCATCCATTCCAGTCGAAACACTTAGAATGGGCCAAAACCTTCGGTGGAGACAGTACAGCACATGAGCCAATGACCTGCATCTCCAGTCACCGTGAAACAGTCAACACAATCTGTTGGAAAAACTTTCCACCATAATTCCATGGTGGGACCACAAGGACTATTTTAATATAATTTGAATGTGTACTAATATTTTGGGATTCCTTCATTCTTCTACACAAAAATACAAGAAATTTTGCCAGAGCCTATATCCTCAGGACGAAAATTTCCATCCGTCTCTGGAAGAAGATTAAACCGGTACAAGATCTCTGTCTGGAGGAGACATTTTTGTGTTTGAGTTGTGAGGAGGAGCTGTGGTCAATCATGACATGAAATGGGAGAAGTAATTTGATGTACACATGTGGTGTTGTATTCATTTTTAAGAAGTGAGTTTGATAGACAATAGTTTGCTTTGATGGCTGCACCTGCCAGCACTACACCCGGGAGCTCAATGTAGAGGAAGATTAAACTTGACTCGCTCTCATCCGGGAGTCTATATGTCCACAGCTGCCAACAGAGAATCTCCTGTATATTAAGCCACAAATCATGTTCCCCAGCTCTGAGTCGCGATTATTAGCATCTTTAATGTAAGCAGAGCACCTCAGGGGACACAGACGTCACGTGTGCCGACAGATTCCTGGAAACCCATGAAGATATTAGCTGCAGCTTCCTAGACACTGATGACAAGAAGGGTGGGAAAAGCCATTCATCTTATTGCTACATCTTAAGACATCAGGGGCAAGGCCAAATGCAGGGTACCATCTCTCATGCATCAATTGGCATCTTCTCTAGGAGGAAAAGAAATCCCCTGTGCTGCAGTTATCCTGTAGATCATATCATCTAGAACATTGGTCTTTAATGCTTTTGTAACCGGGCACTCCAAATTTTTCTGTCCAGGGAACCATAGAAAGAATGCCCCCTTTCCTGCAGCTTTTCATATCCAGCTTCCTTTCTTGTAGCTCCTCCATAACTAGCCCCACTATCCTTCTGACCCCCCCATAGCTAGCCCCCTTTCCCACTGACCCCCCATAACTATCCCCCTTTCCTGCTGCCCCCCCAAACTAGCCCCCTGTCCTGCTGACCCCCCATAACTATCCTCCTTTCCTGCAACTCCCCCATAACTAGCCTCATTTCCTGCAGCCCACCTATAATGGCCTATTTCCTGCAGCTCCCCCATTTAATGCCCCCTTTCCTTAACCCCCCTGTTATGCCCCCTTTCCGGCAGCCCTCCCTTACAAGTGCCCTTTTCCTTGTAAACCCCCCTCCTCCTCACACACCTATAAAACCCCCTTTCACCTCAACTTCCCTTTACTGACATTAGCAACAAGTTCACCAAGTCACAGCAGGGTACATTGGCATTGCCGCATAGCAGAGAGGAGTTTCTTCTTTTAATCATAAAACCTCTGACAACAATCCAAGGTATGGCGGCTCTCACATTTGAGTTATCCAAGATTTGCTCATGCCAATACTGTAGGCATATCCCTTGCTGTGATCCTTCAAATCTTCTGAATGAAAATTATTCCTGTTTTACCATTTGATAGACAGAAATATCACACATCAGCACATTTGTTCTGCCAATGTTTCCGCTTGCTTGAACCTACATTCCCAGAGCTAGATGCTTCTCCGCATTAAACCATATGGTCCCCAGCAACTGTATAAAATACCATATTTTCACATCCTAGATTTTGCCATCAAAAAAAGGAAAAATATATTTTACACCAATTAGAAATCCCCTGTTAGTCACAAATTCTGCACACAGCTCTGCTACATCCATTCATTCATTCACACCATTCAAACAACCGGTCTACATGCAAAGGAACACCCTTAACAATGCTGAACACCCACACACAGGAACACCCTTAGCACCAGGGCTGTGGAGTCAGTAAGCCAAGCCTCCGACTCCAACTCCTCAATTCCCCGAACCTCAACTGTGACTCCAGCCCCACCAAAATGGTCACTGAATCCGACGCCACAGTCCTGTTTTCCTGGTCACTCTAGCAGGGCTCGAGACAAATGCAGGCATTTCTTCCCAGTACCTCATTCCTCTTATCTATAGCAGAGGAGCTTCTCTAATGAGCACATACAAAAAGTGCAGCACAAGCGGTGACGACAGGCCACATGCAGCGATGAGTTGCGGTCCGCACGTTGCAATGAGCACTTCTGTGATGAAACGTGACGTTTTTGGACCCAAGGGGTACACAATGTCAATTAATTATTCTTCTGTAGACACTCCCAGTACGCACAGGTTCTGGGAGGTGCAGGAAGTGAGTTAAAGCTGTGCCATATCCGAAGGTTGTGTGGACAACAATAAATCACAACCCTGAATGGCTGAAAGACCAGTGAAACAGAAACTCAGCAACCCAATAAGCTGTCACCAGTTCCGTAACGGGATTATATAGGGTGGGGAACCAGTCCTGTAGCATGTATTAAACCGAGACACAGACATGGGGATTCATGCATCGAGATAAAAGAGCAGTGCAGGTAAAATTTTATATTTAATTGCCTTATGGGCACACTAGACAAACATGGTCCTGGATCTGATCCCAGATAGGAGGGGTCCCAGAGACCTCCTATGGGTGTGCAGGGGTGTGTCTGCACCTATTTTAATCAGAGCACCACTGGTGCCCATCATTATTTTGGGGGGGGGGTACTAAAACATCACAGTTCAGGAAGGATCGTAAAGTGTAGTCTATCCGTTCTTATTAGTCCCACACAAGGCACTACGTGCTGATGCATGTAGGCCTACATTTGTACTCTGTATATATATTTCTCAATGGGAAGGGATAGCGTCAGGGTTCTGGTCTCATTGGATCCGGGGGAATCCCTGGATCACATTGATACCAAACCTGAACTATTTACTACCATTCAGAGATATTTATATCTCTATGTCCAAGAATGCTAGAACCTATTTGGCATTGATATAGCCAGGGCATCATATAGCTATGACTAAATATGTATCTGGCCTAGGGCCAAGATGGACCATAACTCCATGAACAGGATATTAATATTTCCTTTGTCTTAAAAATGAAGGGAAGCTACTGAAAGATAGTGGAGTTTCTACGGCCGTGGGTGTTAGTTAATAGCTACCCCCTAACGAGCCAGAGTCCCTTTGCAGCCTTTGTATTAGGAATTTCCCAGGATCTAATTGATTATACAAGCTGATATATGATTATAATGCCCCCTCCACCTAGCCATATTTATCACAACTTCCATAACTAATTTAACATAAGAGATGGAAGCCTTCATTGGTGCATGAGTCTGCACCCTAGGTGTACCAACAAATTATGGTTGTTGGTACATCTAGGGTGCTGGTTACTGATGCAGCCCCTTAAAGTTGGGCAAAATGACAGTATGGCCCATGGACCAATAAATGCTGCTCACGCCCAATTCCTTAGATCAGGAATAGAACAGACACTTCAAAATTTTTATAAAATTATTATTATTAATATATATTTATTTTATGGAGTCGATTCCTTATATCACAACTCCGACTCCACAGCCCTGCAGAGCCAGAACCACCCACATCCGTGCTATACACACACACAGGAACACTCTCAGCACTGCTGTACACAGCAGGGGAAGGAAGACCTTTCATTATGAAGGTCCAACAACGTAAAAGACAAAAGGAGGCAATGAGGAAACGATGAGGAACATTTTGCTGGATGACACCATGAATCGCTGCGTGCTGAGGACACCCACATGACCCGGGTTCTTTCCTTGCAAAAAGCCAGGTATAATTATCTGTGAAAAGTTTAAAATGTAAAAACCTGTTGACAGGTTCCCTTTACACATGGAGGAGGTAGTAGTAGTTGAGTGTTAGAAGCATAAATGGGGATATATGTGGTACACTATGTGCCTCCTGCCAAATAAGGCTTCAGATGATGAGCTGTACTTAGCAGATCCGCATTAAGGTTAATAAGCAAATACAAGTAGCAGAATAAATTCTAGTCTGCATAAATACATTTTAATAGGGCTTTTTTTCACACATTGCTCTGCTTTAAATTATTCCTGATAAGAGAAGTGCACGATACATGAAGCAAATCAGCGCCAGGGCTTTCCGAACAGACCGTAGGCACCTTCTCTGAATGAGTCCCCATACCATGTCCAACATGCTTTGCATCTCTAAACTGCTCTCCGTGGTAGACATCACATCTCCAGTGAAACGGAGGAATATGGCCCCTAGGCAGCAGAAATGGAATAAATGTCCTCTAAGGAAGGACATGAGTTTTGTCACATTTACTTACACAAAAGGCATATCAAGTAAAGCAGTTTACTGCCGGCCCTTCTGCTGCTCTAATTTTAATGATGAGTATTTAACTCTTCACAGTAGAGCGGTGGCATCTCCCATTCAGTGATCAGAGCTTAGAACTAAATCGGTTTTACCTTTTGGTTGACAAAACTGTAACATATCTTATAGGTCTAGCACTGGCGGTGGAAATCTATTCCTCAAACAGTTTGTAGAGCTCCTCTTTGTAACTGAAGAGTCGATTATGCATGTACAGGGGTTTACCAGATTTAGAAAAACTAACTTTATTCTTTATTATAGAATTATGGAGTTTAAAAAGGCAAGTCACTTTTCAGAGATTTCACAAAATGGGTATTAGATAAAAACTCCTAATATTTATTTTACTTATGCATTTTTTTAAAGCTTCTGGTGGACAGGATGCATTTTTGGATTACCAAGAAAGACCATTGATTTAAAATTGACCATGTAGAACACGGTTGTTCCAGAGGAGGTACTGCAAGAGACCTGTAGAATTGTTGCCAGGTTTCCTTATAGATAACTATTAAAGGTATAAAAGGTGCCGTACATCATTCCTTCAGAAATTTCTATGAAAACTAGGTTCTGCCAAGTGTGCATGTGTTCTCAATGGAAAGGTGGACACAGTAAACATCTATGGTGGTGTCCTTCGGCTCCATGCACTGTCCACACATGTGCCATGAGCTGCCAGCCGACTGAAGAAGGGCGAGTGACCTGCCCTATCTTTTGCATTACGGGCGCCTGTTCACAATGCACATCTATGGCTAGCTCACGACTGCCATGTGCAGAACCAAAATACTTGCCTTCAATAAGTGTGATACCAAGGAGGCCCCTATAAATATAAGATAAGTAGTATATAAGGATACTAAGCAGGCAGGCTTGGGACTTCGCTTAACAAAAATTTAAAATGGGCAATAAAATTTGGTTATTTTCGGCAAAGTTTATAGGTCTGTGATCTTTCAAAGGTGGGTCCACTGGATCTCTCAATGCTACTGCAGTTTCGTTGTGGAATAAGTCAGCTGCCTTCAGTATTGCCATTGACGCTTTTTCATTTGCAGAAGGGTCAATCTGCTTAATTTTAAGGAAAACAAATTTATAAATTAAGAGACACTAACCAAATTGTAGATGCTCAAGAGGAGAGCCTCGATGCAGCCACTGCTTTGTAAGTCTCTGCTGGTAGACAGGGACAGGTAACACCATATTAGTTCTGGAAGGAACTGAAGCGTAAATGTCCTCAGGTTCTTCTCTTTGCTTCGATAAAACTCAAAGAACTGGTGGCAGACAGGTTCTAGTAACTGCAAACAGAAAAAAAGGTGTAATAGGAACTACATATAAATATACAGTGTTGTAACAATTTAGAGAAAAGTTCTAATTATGGCTGGGTCCGTAAAAGGTAATAATTCATATCAAAATAAAAAGGCATCATACCAAAACTCCTTAAAAGGAAATATACCACCAGGATGAAGGATTATAAACCAAGCACACTTACATGCTAGAGTGTGCCCCCTCGGTTTGCTTCTTATACGGTTGTTTTTACACAAAAGGGGTTTAAAAATTATGCACAAGCCGCAGGGGCTCCATAGATGATAAATGGAGCCCGGAACCCCTTAGGCTCATTCTATTTGTAAAAATAAGGGCATAAGAAGCTAAAAAAAAAGAAAGGATCCTGACAGAGGGAGCACACTAGCATGCAAGTGTGCTTGGTTTACAATCCTTTATCCTGGTGGTGATAAAAGGAACAATACCTTTATAGGCTAACTAGAAGAATTATAATTGCAAACTTTCTGAGTACACAGGCCCCTTCTTCATTTGTAAATTTGCCTGATGAATACAACATAACATATATAATTCCTAACTAATATCTGTTTTAACATACCGTTCAATCTTGAACCAAACAATACATAAAATAAAAAAGTACAGTGAACAGTATGTGAGGAGTAACACGATTTCTGGCCCTTATATGATTTCTCCAGTTCTTAGAAGTCTCTGTGCCGGCAGGTGGAGACTAGCTGCTAGGAGGTCTCTCATACACTGCACACTGAAAGTACAGGAGTCTCCTCTATTAGTGTAAATTCACAAAATGCAGAATGACTGCAGGATTTACAGGGACGGTAATAACCCCAAAGCAAATACTATCATCTTGTTTCTTCCGAAACTTGGTATATAGAAACTTGGTGTATATCTCCTGCAGTCTTTACTGCCGGAATAGGATTCAGTTCTATGGGTTTTGTGTTCATCTAAAAGTACCTGCTTCCTGCATAGCAGACCCTGAATAGAGGACTCATACAATACGTTCTTCATTAACATATTATAGAGCCATTAGGCTTGAATAGGTGCATAAAAAACATATATCACTGAAAAAGCAGGATTTTCACATTAACAACTCTCAATAAGAGCTGGCTGGAAGGGTTGCTAAGCTGCGGCATAGATTTAAAGTACCTCTTCCACCTACACGTCTTTCAAGAAAATAAACATTTTATGAATCACCATAGCTGGTCTTTATTTTCCTGCCTCCTTTACAATGTTAAACTCAACAGCTTCATGTAAAATTGTACAATTGGCTAAATTCTTCTTCTACGTGGAACCCTGTTCACACAAACCTGTATTGGTAAAAAGCTTTCTGCCCCCACACCACAGAAAAAAACGGTACTTAGGCTGCATTCACACTGCTACGGTACGGTACGGCGGGCAACGGCAGCGCGCGGGGAGAGGAGAAGGAGGTGAGCACAGCTCACCCCCACCCCTCTCCATAGGGATACATGGCGCGCGACGCCGTATTACGGGAAAAGATAGGACATGTCCTATATTTTTACCGGGTACAGAGCGGTAGGGTGACGCAATGTACCGCTCCCGTAGGGCGCCGTGCGCCCATTGCCGTCTGTTGGGGACGTATATCGGACGTATATGTCCCCCATACAGTCGTGTGAATGTAGCCTTAGATGGTCCAAAAGTATATCAAAGCCTGTATTATTGCCCAATGATTCAAACTATAAGGAGAAGAAGTAAATTAACTACGTGTATGACGACTGCACCATTTAGTTGATGATTTGAAGGGTCAAGTATGTAGTGGCTATAATACATTACCAGTTTTCTATCTCTTATCAAATGTCTCCATAAAGAGAAAATCGCACAATCAAGTAATGGACACAACCAATATATAAAAATATAAATATCATATAATAATAATTCTTTATTTATATAGTGCACACAGATTACGCAGCGCTGCACAAAGCATGGCACATTCCCCAATGGAGCTCACAATCTAAACAACCTAACAGTATGTTTTGGAGTGTGGGAGGAAACCCACGCAAACACGCAAAGAACATACAAACTCTTTGCAGATGTTGACCTGGGTGGGATTAGAAATAAAGGACACCAGCGCTGCAAGGCAGAAGTGCTACTCATCAGCCACCGTGCCGTCCTGGCTTTTACAGTAAATTCAGACATCTGTGACAGAAATTGTGGACAGGCTAAATGGCGCTTGCTATGAGACATCAATGTGACAATTTCTCTAAGCAAACACCATGTTCTGTTGCCAAAACGTGACAGCCCTGAATGCTGAACTTCCTTTTAACTTATGACCGGGTACATGGCAATGGGTTAAATAAAGCAGACTATCCCTTTAACTGCAGTATCCATTCATGCACCAGTTAATGAGCTTTATAGCCAACATTAAGTCCCTCAGCTCTATCTGTATAATTAGAACGTGTTAAAAGGTTATCCCCACATTATTCCAAAGTGTGCAAGGCGATATCTCATTACATAAGAGAGCTAATTAAAATTGTAAATATTGGGCCGCGTGGGGCATTATTTACATCATGACCACTGGAAAGATCATAACATTACTAGAGACATTTCTGGAAAAAGTCTATAAACATATTTTCCCCATTTGATCTGCGATAATGGCTCATTAGTTTCTGTGATTATTAAGTCAGCTAATTAACGATTACCGTATATACTCGAGTATAAGCCGACCCGAGTATAAGCCGAGACCCCTAATTTCAACACAAAAAACTGGGAAAACCTATTGACTCGAGTATAAGCCGAGGGTGGGAAAATCATTGGTTACAGCCTCCCAGTATATAGTCTGCCAGCCCCTGTAGCATACAGCCTGCCCAACCCCTGTAGCATACAGCCTGCCCAGCACCTGTAGTAGGAAAAAAAATAACACTCTACTCATCTTTCCAACGTCCCCATAGGTCCTCTTCTGTCTCAGACTGTCTCAGACAGAAGAGGACCTATGGGTGACGTCAGAAAGATGAGTTTTGTCTTTATGTTTTTAGTTGACTCGAGTATAAGCCGTGTTAGGGTTTTTGAGCACAAATTTTGTGCTGAAAAACTAGGCTTATACTCGAGTATATGTGTAATTAGTATAGGACCTGTCGGGACCATTTGCGCCCTTAAGTACAAATTTTTCTTAACCTTTTCAATCTGCATAAAAAAATTTTATATATATATATTTTATAATAATATTATTATTATTAATAATAATACTCCTTCCAATGCTCTGTGCGTCTCCTCTTTCTTCTTCTCTCCACGTGTAACAGGGCGCAGGGACGCGTCTCTGCCCACCCAGGAGAAGATGGAAGAGGAACCTCCGAAAGCGAGTTTAAGTTTATTTCTTTTATACACCGATGGGGGGTGCTGCATTACCTCGGGAGTGGGGTGGGGGGAGTGGAGTCTGCTGCAGGGCACTGCAATACCCGGGGGGGGGGGGGGGAGTAGGCGGGAGAGTCTGCTGCAGGGCACTGCATTGCTGGGTGGTGGTCTGCGGGAGAGTCTGCTGCAGGGCACTGCATTACCTGGGGGAGGGGGGGGTGCGGGCGTTAGAGTCTGCTGCAGGGCATCGTATTCCCTGGGGAAGGGGGGGGGGGTGTCTGCTGCCGGGCACTGCATTACCTCAGGGGGGAAGAGGGGGGAGTCTGCTGCAGGGCACCGCATTACCGGGGGTGGGGGGGGGGTGGGTTGGGCGTGGCGCGGTGGAGTCTGCTGCAGGGCACCGCATTACCGGGGGGGGGGGGGGGGTTTGGGGAATTGGCGCGGGGGAGTCTGCTGCAGGGCACCCCATTACCGGGGGGGGGTTGGCGCGGGGGAGTCTGCTGCAGGGCATTGCATGGCCTGGTGGGGGGGGGGGGGGGCTGCTGCAGGGCATTGCATAGCCTGGCGGGGGGGGGGGGGGGGTGTCTGCTGCAGGGCAGTGCATGGCCTGGCGGGGGGGGGGGGGTCTGCTGCAGGGCAGTGCATGGCCTGGCGGGGGGGGGTCTGCTGCAGGGCATTGCATGGCCTGGCGGGGGGGGGGGGCTGCTGCAGGGCATTGCATGGCCTGGCGGGGGGGGGGGGGGGGGCTGCTGCAGGGCATTGCATTACCTGGGGGGGGGGGGGGGAAATGAACACACACCCCCCCCCCCCAAAAAAAAAATAAAATGGAATCATTACAGAAGGGAGTCTCCTGTACATGAAACCCCATGGGGAACAAAAGGTGAAAGAAAGTTGGTCTAGTCACCTTCAATACCTAGTTTCCATTATGCTGCTCCATAAAGGAAGGCAGTATCTGAATTGATTGCACTAATGTGAACTGGGCCTTAGCATTTTATGTATAGTATTATGTCTCATTTGCTACTTACCTCACTCTGATGCTCCTGAATGACTTCATAGAGTGCAGAAACCAATGAGGTCTTCTCCTTCAGACCTGCAGCATAACTTGTAATTGACGCCTCAGGCAGAGTCTAAAGACAAAACATTATCTGTAACTCCACATTATCTTCCTACTAAGTAATGCAAAAAAAAGGCTTTAAGATGCTTTTAGATCACAACAGGCGACGTACAGAAGGAAAGTGTTTTTACTCTCCTTAAAGAGCATCTGTCTCCAGATTTTGACAACCCTAACTAACAATGCCTGCTGATAAAGGGTTCCAAGTTCTCCCCATATCACCTAAAATTAGCTGCCAGTGAGGCGCTGTACCTTAATTACAGACATTTTTGCTGATATAAAAATTTGTTTTTGCGACTCATCTCTCTCTCAGGCTGGCAGCGAACCCCGCCCCAATATTCTGACTGACAGCTCTGTGTCTCTTCAGATCACTGACCAGCCTCCTTGTACTTAGGGACCGCCTGCTAATATTCAACTACAGACATATAAAGCTCTATGTACAGATGGGAAATATTGTGTCAATTTTTTTGCACTGTGCCTTGTGTTACATTCATGACATGTGACTAGTGACATCATTGCAGGTCCTTCAGCCCTCTAATAATAGCAAACTGTACACCATGTATGCGAGTACAAGAAATCACAGCAGCCTCCATGGAGGATGGAGAGGGTTAGAAGTCCATGGAGGCAGCTGTGACTTCAAGTGGTCAGATACATGCATGGGTTACAGTTTGCTATTAAGAGGCTAAAGAGATGATGTTACTCTGGTCACATGATGAACTGTGACCGGTAAGGAGGTATAAGGTATGGGGAGTATTAGATGGGAGGGCCAGATGAATAGGACACGCCCCCCTCTAATGCCAGGTAATATGTGGACGTAAGCAAAACAATTTTTAGCTAAAAGAAAGGTGTCAGTCAGTGAATAGAGCTCTATAGGAACCTGTCACAGGCTGTATATGTGCAAATGTGGTGACAGGTTCCCTTTAAGCAAATTGCCAGGTAATTTGAGTGTGGTTTCCTAACATGGTTGGAAAGACTGAATAATTATTAGATTATAGGGAGATCAAAACTGTTGTAGTTGTTCACGGCTACTAATCAGAGCTCAACTTTAATTTTATAAACACCTGTGGAAAAATGAAAGAAGAGCACTGATTGGTTCGGCCATAAAATCTCTGATTTTTTGAGGTTGAACAAAGTTCAAAAGATGCATCATGGCAAAAAAAAAAAAAAAAAAAAGGTTTCCGGAACTACAAGTCCATCTCATCTTGGGCCACATCTATACGACAAAGCAGCTCTCACTATGACTGAGGGATGTCTTCTGTGCGTATATCCCTGTGAGGAACGGAAGTTAGACCTTCCATTCACCTTCCATGTATACTTTCTATTCTCTTCTATAATGAATAATGTATCACTGCTGTGAATTTAGCCTAAATAGTCATCTCTATGGACATACCTTAAACTCTGACAACCATTCCTCCACAACTCCTCTCTCTGTGGTCAGCATCTTCCCGCATTGAATGGTTTATCGTTGGCTACCTAATGAAACATAATAGGAAGAAATAAAATATGTACCGGAGCATTCATCAAATGACGTTAAGAAGAAGTAAATTAACTGTTCTATGTAGCTTAATGCTAAAGATGGAACGTTATTATAAAATATATAGATATTTTGATCCAATTTGGCTTCTAATAGAGGGAAGCAAATTTTCAGTCTCACTGTAACTTAGGGGGAATTCCAGGACTTTAATAGCGATGAACAACCCGCCGGGTGCAGTCTGTTGTGGCGTTTGCAATGCATTTTACATGTTACCATGCATTTGGCTGGTTTGAAAGAGTTTTTCTCTATTGCTGGAAGTGTAAGCAGCTGTGTTAACATTTTCACAGCTGCTTACACTTCCAGCAATGAAGAAAAATGCTTTCAAACCAGCCAGACACATTGTAGCGTTTCTGCAATGCGTTTAAAAACACATCACAAGCGCCACGTGTGCCTGCACCCTTAGGAACAATCTTTAGAATCAGAATAGTGCTCCCGGAAATGCTGTCAGCAGGCTCTACAAAGAAGCTGAGATGCAACATACAATAGGATCAAAGCATGTCATATTCCAGCGCCTTGATCCTGGGTTGGGGGTTTGTGTTATAATCCATCTCTGGTTCTATAGAGAGTAACGGAAACAAAAAACGGAAGGTATATAATAGATTATGGGGTCACCTTTTGCTCACTGTAAACCTTCCCTTACACTATTAGCAGTGGGAAAAAAAAGTTGCAGGACGCTGTGCTATATGTATTTTATTTACGACTAATGGAAACAAACCTGTCGAAGGTAACTGAACTGAGCCTAACTTTTCTCCCATCACATAGTGGCAGCATTGAAAAAATTAATTAAAAAAAAAAATAAAATCTGTTTCACGATAAACTCTTGACCAACCTTCCTCCAACCCATCAAATAAAATGTGCAATACTGTCATCCCCCGAAGACATTTGCAAATCTGACATGTTTCTTAAAAAAAACGATAAGGCTAGAGGGTACACAGTGGCGTAACTAGAAGATGATGGGCCCAGTGCAAAGTCTGTGCCGGGCACCTGACTATAATGTATGGTTTATAGCAATAGTCTTCTCATATGATAAAGTGACACCATAAGAGCCCCCTAAACCTCTTGGGCCCAGGTGCGGTCGCAACCTCTGCACCCCTAACGTTACGCCCCTAAGGGTACATCTTTGTGAACAGGCCATCAAAAATGAAACATGTTTTATCCTTTGCAATTTCATCGCTCAATATCAATGTACATCAGATATTCCTTTACCCAAACCAAACAAGCCTTTAAGCTCTGCAGAAACAATGAATGAATAACCAACATCTGCAAATTGGTGTCAGGCAGTAGAAAAACTTGGCATATTTTCCTGGATTTAGGGCATAACATAGCGGAAAATATGGACCAGAAATTAATCATGCACACAAAAAGGAAAACACATAAGAAGAAGGAACAGAGTAAAGATAAAGGTTTTGGTTGTCAAAGAATTTATGTTCCCGAGGTTAGGCTATCAATATCAGTTTGTGCAGGGCCAACAACTAGGCCTCATCTGTTTGGCTGACAAACTCAAATCAGAGTTGGAAGCAGTTGGCTCCATACTCCGGTTAGTGGCTGTAGGCTCTAACTGCAACCACAGAGCCTAGTGGCTTCAATGGTAACCACAAAAGAAATTATAGCTTCCAACAATAACACAGAGAACAGAACCAACGGCTCCAAAATCTGTTCTCTGTCGGCTAAACAATTAATCTATATGTGGTCGAGCACAAAGACTGAAATATAAATTTCTGGATGACCCATTTAATCATCTGCATGTTGATAGATATTTAAACTGACCCAACATGCTGACTAACAATGGTCTAACACACTTCTGCTGCCTGTCAGAACTACACTGACAGGCATAATATATTGCAATTCCATTGCATTAAAACGAATACAGATCAATTTGTCAATCACCCTTCCAAGGGGCAAAAGGAAGCAGGGCGAGAGCTCTGTATGTTACCTATACTTTAAATTCACTGATTTCTACGAAAAGTGGTGCAAAACAAACATACGAGTAGACGACTCGACAATTCTTATTTCCTTGGGAATTCAGGTATTTATTAAAGATGTATTTTGGGATCGGATGTGTGAAAAGATCACAGTGTTAGCCTACCTGCGCATGAGGGTGTGCCTTCTCTGGTGGCAAACAACAGATCCATGGTCATCAAGTGAGGTCCGGTCACATTAGAACATTAAAAAAGACTGACAGAGCCGCAAAATTTGTCTCAGGCCTGCTCTATCTTTTGTGGGTTGGGAAGTCTGTTCACACAAGAGGCCATGTATGACCATTGATGGATACAACATGGTCAAAAAAAAAAAAAAAGTTTATGTGCAGAGGATAATTGTTTCAGCCACCCCCCTGCCTTAATATTTACACCACCATACACTATACAGCGGTAGTACTTAAAATTGCAGCCAAGCCCCATTCCCTTAAACTGGATTGACTCCACTTTTCGAACAGGAGAGCAACGCAGCACGGCAACAACTTTAAATAGTTGTTCGGTAGGGGTGTTGGAACTTTAAACATATTGAAAAAAAAAAACATATTTGGAACAAAAATTAAAAAGATGGATTTTAGGTAAAATTTAAAAGCAAAAAATAAAGATGTCACCACTTAACCATTCGAGAACATAAAAATATCGGGAGCAACAGTTACAACAGCGATTCATATCTATCAAAAACTCCCTTCACACATGAAGAATGAGCGCCTGATATGATAACACATGCCGTTAATTATACACTGTTTCTCTCCCGCGTAATTTACCTCAGACATCAATCCAAGCAAACAAGCCCACGCTATTAACTAATTTGCCATCGCAGTGAAGGGAAGCTGTGAATCTATAGCACTTCTGACATCTGTTTAGCAATTTATGAGAAGAATAAGCAGCCGTACCGTACAGCTGGAGAAAAGGACATCAAATGAGGTTCACTTAAGGATATCAACATGTGCGCACCTTGTGAGGAATGACAGACGCAGCTGTACAACTTATTTTCCATTTTGCAATAAGCCTGAAATGCCATGCACGGTGACAAACATGGCTGAGCACCGGAGCCCACTCCACACCCACTCAACGTATTCAGCCTCCTCCAAGTACTGCCGCGCTGTCATCTCTTGAAACCATCATTTCTTTTCATTTTATATGACGTCAACTTCTTGATGACTACATGTAGGATAATAGCTCGTTAACTGTATCCATATGCAAGTTAAAAGTACACCAGATAACTTCTTAAAGAGGCTGTGTAAAATGACATAGGTGAAAAAACCTTTAGGACCACAGCATTTTAGTTTTTTTGCTTTTCTATTTTTCACTATACAGGTTTTTACAAATCCATACATTTTTTATTTTTCTCCATTTACAGAGATGTAGGAGGGCTTGTTTGCCGTGTAACAAATGGCACTTCCTATTTACAGCGTTTTATATTCCATTCCTGTTACTTGAAAGCTGGAAAAAAATTCCAAATGCTTTGAAATAGTGGAAAGAAAAAAAAAAAAAAAAACACTAATTTGAACAATTTTGTTTTGTGGACACCTTTTTTAGGGCGTTCACTGTGCACTCCAAATGCCACCTCTACTTTATTCCTTATACAGACTCAAGGCTGCCATGGAAACAGATAGTCTCTCGCTGATGACAAGACATGAAGCGACAATCTAATTCAAGATGGTGGCCCCCATGGCCGTCGACGCCGCCAGGGGCAGGTAAATGTCTAACACCAATGATTGTTGCCAGCGTTGATCGCAGCCGTCAGCTGTAGATGTTGGCTGCACAATGCAGCCCATACACCAGCTAATGGCGAGACACATACACAATTTTTGTAGAAAAGTAACTTTGATATAAAGCTAGCTGAACACAAACATGGCCTATATCGGCCGTGAAAAACAAAACGTTAACATCCATTTTTCATGGATGATTTTTCAAATCCATAAGTGATCCATGAAAAAGGGGGTGTGGGACACCAACGGCACGCAGCACATGAATGTTGTGGAAAAAAAAAAAAATATATAAAAAATAATAATAATAATAATAATAATAATAATAATAATAATAATAATAATATTATTTATATATATATATAAAAAAATTTATATGTTTCAATAGACCCTTTTAAATAAATATATTATAAATATATATGGGTCTATTGAAACCTATGAAAGTTAGAAAAAAAATTATTTTTATGTAGTTATCCAGGCAATAAAGTACTACGGAAACTGGAGGGTTAAAATAAAAGTCAGCACAAGGGAAGTAGCCCATACCCATTCATTTACACAATGATTTATATCCCACATATAAAGAATAAAAACAGGTGCAGCTGTAGGTATGCCAATACTCCAGGAGCGCTGAAAAACACATTTGCATAAACATAAAAACTAAATTTTCTCTTAAAATGTCTATACACTACACTAGAGCTTTCTGGAATGTTAGATGAAAAGTAAGGTACGCTTTAAAGGGGTTATACCAAGTTGTATTGTGTTATCCCCATGGATAGGGAACAAAAATTTAATCTGTGGGGGACCCAGACCAATCAGGAATGGGTGGAAATTGGCGAGCACAACTTTAGTATCTCCAGCACCCTTATTCATTCATGTTCTACAATAGTGCTCTAAATAACCAAGCCCTGTGTGTGGAAACATTCACAACCCCCATTCACAGTGAATGATGTGGCAGACAAATACTCGAAGGTCCCTCATTCTCGTAAGCGCTTGAGTTACAAATTGTCAGGCGCCCACCGATCAGATTGTTATCCCTCCTCCAGAGGATAAGACATAACAAAAGTTGGTACAAGCCCTTTAAATAAAAGCTACCATCTGAAATCTACTTACCCAAATAGCTCCAGTGGCACATTCCCCAGGGCACCATGATGCAGACATTGTTCTTTATTAGTTAATTTACTACCTCCTTTGTCCTAAAAATAGACTTTCTAAAAACTATGCTGATTAACTGAGAGTGCTATGGGGGCCGTCACTGTAGCCCCTCCGAGCTCCAGGGGCTAGGGTTATTACGCACCCTTCAAAGCACTGCTTAAACACCCTCTTCTACCATCAGGATGTCCTCTGAAGAAGAAGTCATGAACCAGCGAAAAGTCTGCGCATACCTGAAGCCACTACGCATGTGTGGACCGGACACACCGGTTTTTGAAGATACTGGAAACGCAAAAGGGGTCGTATCACACGTGATCATGCACAAATGAATACTGGTATTTCAGATCACATCTAATTTGTCCCATGTTCATTTTGTAGGACAAACTTCTGGCAAATAAAATGTCCTCTTGTTTGCTTAAGCTCAATCAACACAACTGCAGAGAACTCAAGGAACAAAGAGTTAAGGAGAAAATCAGCTTAATGTTTATTATCACACCTCAGGACAACTTTAGAGAACAATTTGTGCCACTTTAAATATTGTTACGGTTTTACCTAAAATTGAAGGTGAATTTTCAGCTGAGGACATCTTGTGATATGAATTATTAATGGGATTTCTGACATAGGAATTGTTTGCTGGATTTTGAGGCTCGGATTATGTCAGGTTTACCCAAATTCATTGAGAAAAGAGACTAGATGTGATAATGTCTCCAATATTCGGCACAGTGACTAGATCACACCCTCATATCTCTTTTTTGATGTCTCACGTCTCTCTCTGCAAGTCTTCCCTTCCTCCACTCCAATTTTTCTCCCCATAGGCTTTTAGGATTAGGAGTTTTAACCTGATCTATTAGTGAAGTGAAATCATTTCATCTCTGTCTCTTGTATAAAGAGAACAATGAATTCAGAGAGAACGATCAGTGTCAGAGGAAGATGGATCTAAAGAAAGAGAGAAACCAGCAATTTCTGAAATGGGTATTACACAGAATCTTATCTTCAGGTGTACTGTCGATTAATGAAAAAAAAAAAAAAAAAATAACCAACATTCACTATGTATAGTAAAAATCAAGAGAACAGACAGTCCCTACTTAACATCTGATTTACAGACGGACCTCTCTGCCCACTGTGACCTCTGGTGAAGCTCTCGAGATACTTTAATTTAGTCCCAGGCTGCAGTGATCATCTATAAGGCGTCTGTAATGAAGTTTAATTAATAATCCTTGTTCCCAAGATGAAAAAAAAAAAAAAAAAAGAAAAATCCAAAAGGTCACTGGGACAAAAATAAATAAATTGTATTGTGAGGGGGCGTGGTTAGGAGCGATGACTGACACATGACGCGCGGCAGTCACCGCCGGCCTATGGAGCGAGCGAGGCGGTCTGGGGTAGAGGCTGCGCCTCGGACCACCCCTCATGAAGTAAGCAGCTTTTAGTGCAGAAATTTTGGGTGACAGGTCCTCTTTAAAGGGAACCTATCATCAGCAATTGGCCCAATAAACCACTACCAGTATGTTGTCGAGCAGTTTAACAGCTTGGTAATATCATCCAGAAAATCAACCTTGAAGTGAGATGTAAGTTGGATGTATAGAGTCAGGGAGGTGGAGAGTTTAATACTGAAGTCAAGCTCTCTCTGAATCTAAACACCTCCTCCCATGTAATTGACGTCATGCACCGGACTTCTGGAAATCTAATAAATGAAGTCCCTGGATGCAGGACCATCAATTACAGTGAAGGCGGCAGGGAAAACTTGACTTCAGTGTTAAACTCTCCGCCTCTTTGACTTCATAAAACCTATTTACATCTCACTTCAAAGTTGATTTTCTGGATGATACCACCGCACTGAGCCATGAAAAAAACATCTAGAAGCTGCTCAGCTGCTTGACAACATACTGGTAGTGGTTTTTGTAGGCCAATTTCTGATGACAGGTTTAAGCATTTTTTTTTGTATAACAAGAATTTTGCCTGCTGTAATCCAAGGTCAAATCTTTGTTTTTAGAACGTTGGTGCAACTTAAAAGGCTGACATTTGCCATATTATGGTTCTGTGCATGAGCATATACCTGAAAATACTAGAATATGATAAGCCTTTGGAGTATTTTTATTTTGCAACCATGATTTACTATATTTTCAATAGTGTATACTCCCTAAGTTATTACATGGGAACTGCTATGTATGCAGTCACCTATCTAGTTAGGGATGCACGACACATCGAAACTTCAACACCCTTTCCGTTTTTGAAAAGACAAAACGGTTCAATAACAGGATTTCTTGCGGTTCGTTACCGCACGTGATCACTGCTCCACCAATCAGAGGGAAATTACATGCTGAACGAGTGTAGAAAGACACAGCAGGAAGATACGATACAAAATTTCTCTTCATGCTCAGTGACTGCAGTGTAACATCCGTAATCAGAGTAACGGATAAACACGTCGGTGAGCTAATGACGGCGATCTCCCTTCACGCTCAGCTATGGATATAGCCGCTGCTGAGCTTGGAAGTGTAACCTGTTAACCTCCGACAACACGACCACAGAACTTAATTCGCAGAGCTCAAACTTTGCATCGCAAGGTTTGACTTCCGCACATTTTTAAGAACAGAATAAAAGTACAACGTTTTCATTAGCAAACCAAACCTAAAAAAATAAATGGCCAGAATTCAGACTGCTCAGACCTCCCTTATACAGGGGATTAACTAAGAGAGACTGGGCCCCAAATAAGACTTCTGAAGAATCCACGGATCCAGATTCATTAAAGAATAAAACCGCCTTTTTTCGTCATAACATGGCATCCAACAACAAAAGACAGTTTTTAAGAGCACGGTTTTGTGCTAGAAACGCGTTGCCGAGACCCTGTATACCTGTTTATTACTGTTGGATGTCATGTTATGACAAATAAAGGCGGTTTTATCCTTTAATGAAAGCTGGATCCGTGGATTCTTCCGATTTGTTGCTCATACTTGCTGCAGTCAAGTATGGGATCCGTGCTGAAGGAAATATTATACTGCAGAATGAGGCGAGCTGCAGAAACTTTGGATGTGTTCTGAATGGTGTCCCATATCCATTTAAAAAATATACACATTTATACACATCAAATACAAACACAAACAATACCATATACAGACCTAAAACCCAGAGCCCCCTCAGAGTCACTCCTATCCCAGGGGAATCTCTGACTTTAAGCAGCGCAGTAGCCACTGACCACATGGGGAAAAGAGACAGCAGAAAGTTAAAATGAGCAATTTCTAGTGCGAGTTTTGCTGTCCCCTTCCTCAACATTTCATATCTGAGTTGCCAGCTCAACTGTGTAATGCTCTGTCATATACATATTATGCTGTACATAGTGCAAAATAATATGTATATAATTGGTGCACATCCACCCGACGGGCCCTAGCGTCGCGGTGCCGGCCCTAGCAGCTGCTTTGGCTCCTACCCCTGTAGTTATGCCGCTGCCCTTATGTTTAAAAACGCAAAGGTCCAAGTCATGAGCTTGACATATTTTCAGCATTTCTTAAAATGTATGCAGCCACACAGAAACCCCCATTTATCACCGATTCAGGTATAATGATGGGTTGATTAAAGAGGTTCTCGTATTAGAAGTACCTGATCGCTGGAATGAAGCACGTGAATGGAGCACGGACGCACATGTGCTTGATCAGTACTCCCCTTCACTTCTATGGGACTTTTGGACAACCATCTCCTACAGTCCCATAGATAACAGATAATAGACGGTTGAGCAGGTCCACCAGCTCTTTATTCACATGGAAGTACATGAAGGTCCCCGATTCCGTTATCCCGTAACAAAATGTCTCTCGCAATAAAACGCTTTTGCTTACTGAAGAAAAGCAGAAGATTTTGTAAAACAGTTATGTACACATACACACCAGGTCTATAGTATACCCAATAGTATATTGGGTGATATCAATATAGCCATAAGAAGTGCAGAGGCAATGGGATCCAATAGTTAGATCTCAGCATCTGATATTTTATATGGCTTCCCTAAATTCTCAAATCTCCTATAGTTCAAATCTACTGTAAATATATTCATAAATATTTGTACAAAGAACAACCATAGCCAAGGAAGCAGTAGAGAAGATTCAATGGGATGTGAAGTCAGAACATATGTGTATGTTCCAGCTGCATCCTGTTTATAACCATTAACATTAGTCTCTAAAACTCAAGAGATCTGCAGTATTCCCCGTGTCATATGCCTCAATTTGCCACGGGAGGCAGACGTCAAGTAGGGGATTGATCGCCTCCCAGATGTGAGAAGCTGAATGTCAATAGTGTCCCAATAGGATCCTCCTGCTTCATTCAGTTTTAGACAGAGCAAGGTACACGTATGAACATATAATATACACAAACACACATTAATTATATTTATTTTATATGTATATAATATATACACACACAGAATCATGAATGAGACAAAGAGCTAAAGATTTAAAGGAAAAAAAAAATTGTAGGCTTGGAAACAGAAAAAAACAAATACAAAGAAACTCCACAACATGTGGCCAGAAATACAAAAAAAAAAAAAAAAAAACAAAAAACACACAAGTCCACTCTACTCCTGGGAAGACTGTAAACGCTCCTAAATTATTCCAATTTGTGATTTCTCACTATAGAATATATATTGGACTTCGATCTGTGAAGGAGGAGTTTATGTTCAACAATAGTTTTATGTAATTTTGTCACAAAATGATACAGATACGCAAACTGCCAAAACTACTACTACCGCTTTGATAGAGGTGGTCACACTTGCTTATCAGGAACATTAGCTTAGCAGCACTCAACTGAAAACCTGGTGATATATACACCCATGTAGCATATATACACACATATAGTATATACAAACCACACATATAGCATACACACACCCAATACCCCAGATGCTGGGGCCATCTGACACTGTGGGCCCCATAGCAGCTGCTTTGGCTGCTACCACTGTAGTTATGCCCATTATACAATGCCATTCCACAACAACCTTATGGTGGCCATAGAATTAAAGTTACCCATGATTTCAGAAAATGTACTTAAAAAAAAAAAAAAAAAAAAAAAATGCTAAAATGCTTTAATATAGAACCAAAAAATACCATGTGCTAGCAATTCAGGGCTGCAACATTGGGTAAATGATAAGTTTTTTTAATTCCAGTTTAGTTTAGTCTGTCCCCTTCCCTTCATACCTTCCGTTACACAACCTTGACTAATGAATATACAGATGTGAACATTGTCCTCTGTGTCTTCGAGTCCAGAAGCCATTTCTTTCAGAGATCGATGTGGATAAAGGTCAGCAGTGGTTCTACTGTAGTTACTTCAGGCTTCCAGCTCGGGACACAGAAATGTAGATCATTTTGTTAAATGAATACTTGAACCAAAAATAGACCATCTGGATCATAAGCAATGATTGTTCATTATAGGTTTACTGCCTATTCTGGGAATGATCTATCATAAAGGCAATTTAAAGCATGACTGATTCCATCAAGAGACGACACAGAAGTAAATAGACAAATTAGAAGCCACCGCCGTATATTTAAAGGGAAGGAATTGTGCTACAATAAAACAGAATTACAGATACTCAACTGATCCGGTGGTCCACGCCAGCCTTTATTTACTTTACCCTGATAACCTTAAAAGGGGTTTTCCCATGAACAAAAGTTCATGGACACCATCAAACCCTCGTTTTCGTGATCTGTGGGGTTCTCAGCACAGAGACCCTCACTGATATGGAATAACTTTTGATTGTGGGAAAACCCCTTTAATTGCTGGTCTCAAAGGTGATCCTTGTATGAACCACATGAGACTGTTGAGACCAGTGGCATATGCTTCTTGTGACACCAAGATCCCGCACAAATCAGTTGTTCCAGGCAGCCTAATAACCTAATCTAAAGATATGTGAAAAATCATCTCCACCTTACATCCCTATTGGGCCTGAAGAAAAAAAATAATTAAAAGTAATCCAAAATTACTCATTTATTTTAGAGCATTCACTGCAAAAAAGAAAGGCAGATTATGGGTGATGAATGCAACATCTGGGGTGCAAATGCACCTCCTCAATGACCTCCCCATCTGTATGCTGCGGTTATAGTCAGCCTGAAGACGCAGTAAACAATGATTTCGACACAGACTGCTGCAGAAACAGGATGACCGACTTCTAACAATAGCAGCAAGGACAAGACATTCATTAACTAGTAAAGCGTGTCGCAGATTGTTTTACAAGAGCCAACAAAGAACTTAAAAGTAGTTTTAAAATAACTAATAAAACATGAGAGCGAGTTAGGCTTTGCAAGAAAAAAGTAGCAGACCCTGTTGCATAAACTCCTTTGAACACACGGTTTCTCAGTACATGAGCAATACTAGGTTGGACCTGCATTTATGACTAAACACAGACAGGACCCTTCCCATGACTAGGTGACTATATAATAATACAAGTTATGCTGACAATTTCTCACAAAACTTTTTTTTTTACAAACTGCTCAGCTCCCCCTGCTCTATAACATGCTGCCTGCAGATTGGACACTGCATGAAATATATATAGCTCTCCCTGCTCTACAACATTCTAGCCTGCAAATAGGACACTATGGGGAATCTGTTCAGCTCCTGCTACTCTTTCACTTTAAGCCCTAAAACTGGTTAACCATTTTACTATTGTGAGCTTAAAACTGCTCCCATAAATTTGAAAAAAGCCAGTCATGTCCCAGTACAAGCTGGACTCAAGGATATAGCCCTGGTATAATGTGAATTGATGCCCTGTAGGAACACTATATCCTTAAAGGAAATCTACCACCAGGATAAATAATTGTAAACCAAGTACACTGATATACTGATGTGTGCCCCCTCTGGCAGGATCTGCTTTTCTTTTAGCTTCTTGGGACTTGTTTTAACAATAAAAAAGGTTTCACAAATTATGTAAATGCGCCTCAGGGGCTCCAGACTCTATATATGTCAATGTTTTAATTTTTAAAACCTCTTTTTTACTTAAAAACAAAGGCATATGAAGCTACACGAAGAGAAGCTACACGAAGAGAAGCTTCTACCAGAGGGGGCACACACCAGTGTGTCAATGAGTTTGGTTTACAATCCTTCAACCTGGTGGTAGAGGTCCTTTAAGACCAGCACAAGCTGAAAAACCTAAAGGGTCTTGCCTGTGATAGACTGGAAGAAGTCCTTGCGGCACAAGGGAATTATGTCAAATCACATTTGGCCACACTTGCCAACCTCTTTAAGTCAAACCTTTGAGGACCATCATCAGCAAATTCCACTGCAATCACATGGATCCAGCAATTAGGAAATAGTACAGTCTTAGCTTGCACTAATGTTTCCTCATAACAAAAAAGAGACGATGACCCAGGGATCAACTGGGAGCTGACAATGTGATGTGAAAAGAAATCCCAGCATAAATAACAAAAATACATCACATGTATTGGTAAATGTGGGCCATAGCAACAAAGTCTTCTAGAAATTGGCAAACTGGTTCTTTGGGAGAAATAATTGGTGAATGTTCCTTAAAGGAAGGTCATCAATATCAGATTGGAAGGGTCCCAGCTAAAGAAAGAAAATGCTTATGTGAGGCTTCTAATATCATTGTAAAAGAGGTTAGAAAATGACATCAGTCCATCAATTCCAACCTATACATTATATTGTGTTGATCCAGAAGAAGGCAAAAACCCTGCAAGCCTTATGCCAATTGGCCCAAAGCAGTGAAAAATTCCTTCCCGACCCCTAATATGGTGGTCAGAATAACTCCCTGGATCAATAGAAACTACTAATAAAAAGTTCTATTCAAATATAATTTGATATTATTGCTCTCAAGAAAGTCATCCAGGCCCCTCTTGAACAGGTTCAAATCATCAGCCATTACAACATCTTGTGGCAGAGAGTTCCATAGTCTCACTGCTCTTACAGTAAAGAATCCCTGTCTATGGTGATGGTAGAATCGCCTCTCCTTTAGGTGTGGAGGATGCCCCGTCTATGGTGATGGTAGAAACACCTCTCCTCTAGGTGTAGAGGATGCCCCCTGTCTATGGTGATGGTAGAACCGCCTCTCCTCTAGGTGTAGAGGATTCCCCCTGTCTATGGTGATGGTAGAACCTCTCCTCTAGGTATAGAGGATGTCCCCTGTCTATGGTGATGGTAGAACCACCTCTCCTCTAGGCGTAGAGGATGTCTCCTGTCTATGGTGATGGTAGAACCACCTCTCCTCTAGGTGTAGAGGATGCCCCCTGTCTATGGTGATGGTAGAATCTCCTCTAGGTGTAGAGGATGCCCCTTGTCCATGGTGATGGTAGAACCACTTCCCCTCTAGGTGAGGAGCATGCCCCCTGTCCATGGTGATGGTAGAACCACTTCCCCTCTAGGTGTAGAGGATGCCCCCCGTCTATGGTGATGGTAGAACCTCTCCTCTAGGCGTAGAAGATGCCCCTTGTCTATGGTGATGGTAGAATCTCCTCTAGGTATACAGGATGCCCCCTTGTCCTGTTCAAAGGTCTAGGTATAAAAAGATCTTTGGAGAGACACTTTGGAGAGACATATTTTTTCTAAACTGAATAATCCCAAATATGATCAATAAAAGAATTCTGACAAAAGTGCATTAATCCAAAATACACCAAATTCATTGTATGACATGCACCAACGCAATACAACTGGCACATGCAATGGCTTCATGGTCTCATAATTTCAGTAAATGTGAACCTATATTCCAATGTCAAAGACATGGCAGGAAAACGGTCCAATGAACAGAAATAACCAGTAAAATACTGAGAGGTTAGAGTTCTGTAAGACAGCAGCTTTTTTAAGCTACAATAAATGAGAATAGATCTCACCACTAAATGAGGAAGAGAACTGCTTTAAATAACATTTTCCAGTCTTGTCAGCAAAGCTAAAAACTTTCCAAGGCATGTTCTACATCACTAACCGACTGACCCGGCTCCAAGCCTGTCCTCAAAAACCATTGGAAAGTATTTACAGAATAAAAAAAAATGTAACATTCAATACTTTCCACACCGCTGCTATGAATAAATATGTAGGATATTCCACAACACCAAAATTTTCCAGTAGCAGAAGAGTGTTCCAAGGCGGGATGTAAATCCTTTATTCAAGTATCGGTGGAACAAAAAGGTTCTGGATTATAAGATTTTTCAGAAAGCGTGTCCATCCAAAATCTGTACTGGACAGAGAGATTAGAGGATATAAAGACAGCTTGGAGGGATTTCCCATTGATACGGAAAACTCCAAGGCAGCCTTTGTAACGAAAGAACCCATCCTTATCCTGCTCCTAGTTTATTTGTCACTCCAGTACTTCCGGTTTTAGGCCTTGCATCAACTGGGGTCATGAGAACCGCTTCGTCCAATGAGTGGCCTCATTGTCTCTACAGAAGGTACATCCATGAGTAGCCTCCAGGTTTATCCGAGGAGGCTAGTCATTGGATGAAGCCCAGAAACTACCAGCTCTGTGTAAGGCCTGAAAACAGAAAGATGTAAAATCCAAAGTAGGGTATTTGCCTTTATTTTTTTTTTAACCCCGTCCCTATTCAGCATTTTCCATTATTTATTTAAATAAAATGACAGACTTTAAAGGGAACCTGTCACCAGGAGACCCATTTTTAGCACTCCCCCAGTCCCCACAGAGCATAGTACACACACTGCCAAAGTGTTTTTGTATTAAAAATTGGTTTTACAGAAAAAAAGATATGCTATATTGTACCTTTCATTAGCATCTGCTATGTGACTAGGCAGTTGCCAAATGGGAGGGGCTGGAAAGGAGCAGTCCCCCCCACCTTTGGGAAATTGATTCTCCATGTGACCTTTTCAAACATATGAAAACACCCATCACTTGGCTTAGCGACGCCCCCTGCTCCTCTACAGCCAATCCCGAGTGTTGGGAGTTATTCGTATATTTGAAAAGGTCACATGTTTCCCAAGGGTGGGGGGGGGGGGACTGCTCCTTTCAGCCCCTCCCAAAAGGCAACTGCCTAGTCACACAGCAGATGCTAATGAAAGGTACAATATAACATATATTTTTTTCTGTAAAACCAATTTTTTTATACAAAAACACTTTGGCAGTGTATGTACTATGCTCTGTGGGGACTGGGGGAGTGCTAAAAATGGGTCTCCTGGTGACAGGTTCCCTTTAATAAAAACCTTCACAGATGTACATTTCTTGTAAAGGTTATTACGTATTTAGTTATGACGACACATAGAAATCTTTCCCAAATTAAAGAAATTCAAGAATCTCAGGACTGACATATTTCTAAACTCATCAACGGTTTGGCCAAATGTCTCCATGGCTGCAGACTACAAACAAGCCCTGTGTAGTCTGATCTGGAGATTATGAACATGGGGGGGGGGGGGGGGGGGGGGGAATCAGGAAAAACACAGTTACAACATAAAACATAACAAAATGTTTGTCTGCAGTTTGTAACCAAGGAAACACGGATTGCTTCTGAGCTGTATACACACACAAACAGAAAGCAAGTTATTGTTAGTGCAGAGCGATTATTATAGCAAATTAGAAGATATAGTGGTACCTAATACAACCCATGGACAAGACTGGGTCTATTTCTGTGGAAATAAAATGCTAAGCGAGATTCTATCTAATCTTGGAAAAATCTTTGCTTTAGATTTAAAGGGAACCTGTCACCAGGGACCTCATTTTTCACTAAACACAGATTCTAAAAGCCCATGACACCTGCAGTGCAAACATGCCTCTCTGCCTTTTCTAAGTATTTGTATTACAATATAATTGTGAGTTATAACTTACTCTTGCATCCTGACAAAATCCTGGGGTAGTCACAGGGGCTGGACTTTGGCTTGGATGCATTTCAAAAAACAAATGCAGGCCTCCCCCACTGATGCACAATGAAACGAAGGTATTCCAGCACTCAGAATCTTCTTTAAAAAAATATTTGAATTTTTATTTTGTAAATATTAAAATTGCAAGGTCACATCCTGGCATATCATCCAAAAAAGAAAAGATCTACGCGTTTCGGACTAGTGTGCTTGCGTCCTTATTCATGATCTAAAAAATCATTGTGATCCTCCATCTTAAAAAAGAGGAGGAGGAAAAAGACCAGGTGAATTGGCTTGTAATCAGTTAACCCTTACATAACGGCAGCAGAGATACATTCCATGACAAAACATGCTAGTTCATCAAAGTATACAGGTAAACATTCGGACATAATTTACTTTGTGTACAAACCTGCTATTAATGCAACCACATGAAAAAATATATGCTAAAATGAACTAAATACATTTGAATATATGTTAATATATACTATGTTAACATATGTTAACATGCATGTTAACACATACTGTTAACGTCACATGGACGGAAGATTATTTTATGATATTCAGCGCTCATCATGTTGTTTATAACATAGATATTCCAACACTATTCGAAAAACACCATAACCTCTTTATTGTATAGACCCAGCGTTATATTTATGTACGCTATTAGACTATGTACCTATTCATGACTGCATGGGTCAATGGCCGATGCGTTATGGTACCAAGTTAGAGCAAAAGACTCCAGTAATAAACCCCATTGCATGTGTTTTGGGAATTCTCAATATAGATATAACGTATCTGTTTTGTTATTTAAACCTGTCGGCATTCGGGTATTTAATGTTAAAATCCAAAACATCTCGCGGTTGCGCAGTTTGTTCCAAATTTACAGACAAAAACATTTCCAGTCTCTCCAGACATTTTTATTATACACACAAAGGAGATTTTTCCTCTTTGGAAGTTACCGGCATAGAGAGGGTTACTATCCCAATCAGAGGAGGGAACAGAACACACAAACTGCGCAACCGCGAGATGTTTTGGATTTTAACATTAAATACCCGAATGCCGACAGGTTTAAATAACAAAACAGATACGTTATATCTATATTGAGAATTCCCAAAACACATGCAATGGGGTTTATTACTGGAGTCTTTTGCTCTAACTTGGTGCCATAACGCATCGGCCATTGACCCATGCAGTCATGAATAGGTACATAGTCTAATAGCGTACATAAATATAACGCTGGGTCTATACAATAAAGAGGTTATGGTGTTTTTCGAATAGTGTTGGAATATCTATGTTATAAACAACATGATGAGCGCTGAATATCATAAAATAATCTTCCGTCCATGTGACGTTAACAGTATGTGTTAACATGCATGTTAACATATGTTAACATAGTATATATTAACATATATTCAAATGTATTTAGTTCATTTTAGCATATATTTTTTCATGTGGTTGCATTAATAGCAGGTTTGTACACAAAGTAAATTATGTCCGAATGTTTACCTGTATACTTTGATGAACTAGCATGTTTTGTCATGGAATGTATCTCTGCTGCCGTTATGTAAGGGTTAACTGATTACAAGCCAATTCACCTGGTCTTTTTCCTCCTCCTCTTTTTTAAGATGGAGGATCACAATGATTTTTTAGATCATGAATAAGGACGCAAGCACACTAGTCCGAAACGCGTAGATCTTTTCTTTTTTGGATGATATGCCAGGATGTGACCTTGCAATTTTAATATTTACAAAATAAAAATTCAAATATTTTTTTAAAGAAGATTCTGAGTGCTGGAATACCTTCGTTTCATTGTGCATCATTCAGTCAACCGGCAGGACTGCCTTTCCGTGCACCGAGAGCTAAGGAGGAATAGGACCTCGTCTATATTGAGGATGCAGCTTATGTGAGTGAGCGGTGGCTTTCTTTCTATTGCTCCCCCACTGATGTTAGGCTGACCAGGCTGTGACCTCTGAGAAGGAGCAGGAGGTGGAGCTGTACAGGAGCACAAAGGTGGGGGCCAAGCTCTGAGGAGTGGGTAACACAGACAAGCCACATGTTTTTTGAAATGCATCCAAACCAAAGTCCAGCCCCTGTAACTATCCCAGGATTTCGTCATGGAGCAAGAGTAAGTTATAACGCACAATTATATTGTAATGCAAATGCATAGAAAAGGCAGAAAGGCAGATTTGCATTGCAGGTGTAATAAGCTTCTGCAACCTGTCTTTAGTGAAAAATGAGGTCCCTAGTGACAGGTTCCCTTTAAGGTATAACAGCCATGAAAGAAAACAGAAGTGGTAAGACATTTTTGGAAGATAAATTTCTACCCCCGAGAAAAGTGAAGAATTACAGAGCTGGATTCGCCGATATCCAGCTAGAACTGATACCGTTCCAGACACCTCTGGGGAACATTCCTTCTATCTGCCGCTGGAGAACATGGACTCGGCTTCCCGTGAGACTTATACGTTTAATTACTGTATTGAGTGTTACAAAGGAAAAAACAAACATAAAACTCTCCAATGGAGGGTTTATAGATTTACAGCATTGCACAAAGAACAGACAACTGTCCTACAACGGAAGGAGCCACACATTCTGCCAAAAGATACAGCCACCAAAAAAAAACAACTCAACAATAGAGCTGATCTGCGCCGAATCAACCTCCAACTAATAACACAGCATTGACGCCATACCAAAAAAACACAACCCAAAATACTAGGAAATAGTAAAAACAACATATTATACATAATTTTATACGCATCTGTTGTGGTGGAACCTGTCAGTATTTTTTCAAGAACACAATCCCACCTGTTACCACAACACAAAACCTCACATAAATATATGTTACACAAAGCTGCTACAAGCAGGATGGATGCATAAAACATTCCAAGGAAAAAACTGTGCGGCTGTCACTGCGAGGAGCGGATCAAGATGTCTCGCAGCAGAACGCACTGCAAGCTTTGCTGGCCGGGAATAGAGGAAAAACACACGGAGCGTTGTTTTAATTATTCGATTACTAATTTTGCTAATAATGAGTCGCTGAAGCATACAGGGCATTTATTTATTGAAGATGAGAACATTGGTGGCTTAATTATCACTTCCTTACTGGCTGTATTAACTCTTTGTTAAAACACAGAGGCTCCACAGTGGTAAGCAAAATAGAATCATTTACATAACAAGAAATTTGCAACATACATAGAGTTTCATTATTTAGAAGCCAACTCATTTATATGCTGATCTACTAACACATGCTTGGTTTATGAGGGAACGGCATATAATGAACTTTCTGAACACACTACCTTCATAGAAACTGATCCAGACGGAATCCAATGTATTTCCGCTTAGGTATTATCAAAGTGGATGCAGGTCCATCAAGACTGACTAAGGCCTCTTGCACACTAGCGTTGCGTTTCACGTCAGGGTGCAATGCGTGAAAAACTGACGTTTTGGCTGCGTTTTTGTTCCATTTTTCCTTGGAGTAATTTGCGTTTTTGCGTTTTTCACGCGCGTGTTGTTAGCGTTGTTTTTGCGTTTTCGGCGCATTTTTGACGCGCGTTTCAATGGGAGACTCGAGCAGTTTTCAAAGGGACCATGGTTTGGGATTAAAATGTGTTATTTAATTGAAAAATAATGTCTTCTGATAATTTGCAAACATCTGCGATCTATTCTTCACTGTTCCGCGCGTATATTATCTCCCGACAATTTAGCAGATGTGAAGAACAGTGAAGAATAGAATAAAATCATTGTACACAGTGAACACAGTGAACACAGGATCATTTAAGATAAAAACACAGTGCAGAACACAGTGCAGAATAGATTACAGATGTTCGGCACATCTGCTTACTTGTTGGGAGATACGCGCGGAACGCCGCGAACAAAATAGCATGTGAAGAACAATATATATGTGTGTGAAGAACACATTGCAGATGTTTAAATACATCTGCAATGTGTTCTTCACACATATATATTGTTCTTCACATGCTATTTTGTTCGCGCCGTTCCGCGCGTATCTCCCGACAAGTAAGCAGATGTGCCGAACATCTGTAATCTATTCTGCACTGTGTTCTGCACTGTGTTTTTATCTTAAATGATCCTGTGGTCACTGTGTTCACTGTGTTCACTGTGTTCACTGTTTTTATTCTATTCTTCACTGTTCTTCACTGTTCTTCACTGTGTTTTATTAATTAAATGATCGTTCGCGAGCAGGGGAAATAATGTTATTCTGGTCACCTAGCAACCCTTACGTTTAAAACGCATTGCACTCGCATTGCACTTGCAATGATTGCGAGTGCAATGCGTTCTTGATGCATCTCCATAGACTTGAATGGGGCGTGAAAATTGCGCGTGACTCGCAAAAATAGAGCATGCTGCGATTTTGACGCGCGTGCAAACGAACGCAAGCACGCGCGTTCAAAACCACGCTAATGGAGAAAGACCCATTGAATACAATGGGACAGAGTGCAATGCGAGTTCTGAGCGTCAAATGCACGCGCAGAACTCGCGCGTGAAAAAACGCCAGTGGAGAAGGGGCCTTAGACTAAAGTTTTGTTCCAACAGTAGAGGGAACAACTCCACCCCCAAAACAATGGTAATGCTGTTTGGACCGTAATGTAGAAAATATTTCTTCCAAAAAAAAAAAGTCAGCGTAAATCCCTGGAATAATATCTAATCTAGGTGCCATCACGTGATATTGCTTTCAAGAAAGGCATCCGTGTACATCAATGAATTAACCATCAAAAATGAAAAAAAACACATCTGTAACATCTACAGGACTAGGGTTGCATCTCCTGCTCCCTCCTCTTTCACTTTACGGATACTTCTTAGCAACCCGAATGCCAGGATGAAGATGGAGAGGACTGAGCCAGGATGATAGCAGAGGATTAGCAGAGAAACCGATGCAATAAGTTAATGAATGTCGATTGGAAAAAAAATGTAGTTTTCTGCCGTTTCAGCTTTAAGAAAAACTTTATAAACTTTATAGGTGCACTTTAAACTTAACATTTTCATTCTTCTTCATGGTCTTAAAATGAGGATGTACCACCAATAATACGCTTCACTGGGTTTCCATCACGGCATTCTTCATTTAACCAGACAAAAGGAAAAGTACATATGGAAGAAGCAAAAGGTTTTGGAGCTATGTGCGGGTGCGCTAATAACCAAGTTTGGAGATGAAAGATTATAAGTAGTTACAGGCTGAGAGTGAGAGTAATTTTGTGTATTTTTATTACAGCAGTAAGAGAGTCCAATTCTAACGCGTTTCGGGATAAAATCCCTTCGTAAGACCATAACTAGAATAAATGATAAAAAATAAAATAAAAATAAATAGAAATACATGATACAAAATAAAAATATTTATCTCCCTCGGCGCCGCCCGGGAGATAAACAATGGCGGCGCCGAGCAGAAGAAAGAAGACGGGCACAGAAGCCTGAAGACGAGCCGCGCGGACATCGGGGGAGCAGCGCTGCACATCGGGGCCACCGGAGGGCGAGTATATAAGTTTATTTTTTTTTTAAGTAATTTTGTATTGACTGACTGCTGTATTTACTCGTCTATAAGCCGAGGGGACGTTTTTCAGCACATATTGTGCTGAAAAACTCGGCTTACACACGAGTATATACAGTACTTAGAATCTTTCATCTCCAAACTTGGTTATTAGCGCACCCGCCCATAGCTCCAAAACCTTTTGCTTCTTCCACATATACACACAATTACGGTATCCTCTGGATACCGGGCATTGGAGCAAGTGGGAGCTGCTGGAGTAACCATTACCGGAGACCCGCAAAAAGGGTGGATATCATCCCCCGTTTGATTTTCTTATTGCACTTGTACAAGTGCACATCAGGTGAGCACCTTTCAATACATACCTGACACAACTACCCTGACGAAATCACGCGAGGCTCCGTCCTCTTTGTTGTCCCTTTGTTCTCCAATTCTCGCAAAAGCACAGCAGATGAAGGAATTTTGGACTGGTAAATCCAGCAGACACATGGAGCCACTTTGTAGGAACAAACTGGCTGATGACTAAGCGGCCTAAGTGGGCATCATTAGTGAGATAGTATGAGCCATTCCTCTCCCGACTGCTGGGATCTGTTCCCATTTTCTCCTCCCCTCTATAAACAGATGACAGATTTTCTGTCCTTTTGAATACATTTGGAATAGAAATGTGCTTTTACAATATGGAGATCAGAGGTCTTTGCCTGCATTTAAAATTACTTTCTGCTACAACAGAGGAATAAATGTGTTTGTATAACTTTGCACTGTGGGCCAGTACCTGAAGTCCTGAACACGACATGCTTCAAGCATTCTGCTCTTATCCTAAACCCTTGAGCTTTGGGTGATCTCATTTGCCTTGCAGTCATAAATGCATTAGTTATCCTTAAAAAAAGAAAGGTCAAGCTATTAAATACATTGTAACACAGTAATTACCCCATACTAAGTTCTTCAATACAGATATTGGACAATACCATATAAGGGGAACAGCTACTATTCCAGAAAACATTGTACAGGATTCTTAAATATACCGACAAATGCAATCATTTTACAGGTTTACTCCGGGAGGAAACCCCTTAAAGGAGCAATGGTCACTCATCATTGTCTGCAGCAGCCGTCGTCCATTGGTTTCCAAAAGAATGGATTTTGATTGTATCAAGTATTAGAACTCTAAAGTTAAGAGCGGATTAAGAAGTAGTGGATCTGTAGCCTTTGCTCATTGTACAAAGCTAAGTTAACAGCCCAAGGCCCCATGCACACAACCATATAGAAACGGCGGTATATATGGCCCTATATACGGCCCCATGCATTGCAATGGGCAATGCGGCCATCCATGTACATGGCCACATTGTCCACTGTGCCGTACTGTACCGTAAGCAAGCCGTATAAAAATATAGAGCATGGCCTATTTCCATTCTATTCGGCCCAAAGAAGTCAATGGGAACATATAAAATACGGGCTAAATAAGTGCTGTGGGAGTGGAAGGTGCATTCTGTCAGCCAGCCATCCATCACTTGCCAGCCCACCGTATTTTACATGGATACGGTGCAATATGATGCCATACTGTTGCAATTCGTCCCGTATTTACGGCCAAAATACGTCCGTATACACAGAACAGAAAAGAAAAATTTGCTGGCCCAAACCCCAGTTTAGAAGTTCAGCAGACAGTCCATCGCTTTTCACACTGAACTACGCCATGTGAAACAGCCCTAACTTTCCAGGTTCATATTGTGGTGTTGTTGTGAAATAGCTGCATAAACTGCATTTTACTAAACCGCCAATAGATCACAGGGAAAAAACTTTCCTTACAAAACTCTTAATCCCAATGTAAAACCTGGTCATGCATAGATAGCCAAGTAATGGAAAAAAGCTGATGGCCTAATAATCGGCCCATGAAATAAACCTTAAAGAGGACCTGTCAACCCCCCAAAAAAAGACCCCCATCAAATATGCCCCCATAATCCTCTCCCCAGCAGCTTTCTATTTATGACATTTATTAAAAAATTTATGTTGCCAAAGTTTGTTTAAAAAGATCCGACCTCTTACCAAATAAGAGGTCGGATCCCCGTATCTTGTAAGCAGCAGTCGGCCGTATTCATGAGGGGGCCGGTCGACACACCCTACCACGCCCCTGTCAGCGGGGACCTGCAAGAATAGCCGGCAGCAACGCATATATTGGGCAATCGCTGCCGGCTCTCTGCGATGCGGCCGCAGAGGGGCTTATTCACAGAGCCGGCCAAAATATATCATGTACACCACCTACATAGCAGAAAAACACATATTATGCCGAACTGTACACTTGTACGTGCAAGCTTCAAGAACCATGGAGTCACCAAAGATAGCAATTTCTTTGCCGTTGACAACAAGGTGGTAGATTTGTGCTATTGCCATTTTTATGCAGTTTTTCCTTTACACAAATATGTTATCCAAGGTTTGGGGTGGATTTTGGTGGTGAAAAAACAGTACATTTTCAGCTTTGGCCCACAGTTACAGTAAAAAGAAGACAGACATAAAACACTAAACTTCAATGAATGTGTGAATGCTCTGGTGATATTCCGTTAGATATCATCGCTTCTCCCCGTGTCCACGGATGATAGCGGAGCTATGGTACTTGATTAATGTGCTCAAGAGAGGAGAAAGGCAATGTGCGATATTTCACAGAGAGATGTGACTGCTCGATAAATAAACCTTGTGGTAGAAATGATGAGTGGCTAGAAAATAAGGGAAAACCATCCTTAGCTCAGCTCCTCACACAAATTTTATCAGACCAATGCACAATGATATTTTTTTAGTTTTCTTTTCAGCATGAATGCAATATACAATAACGGAAAGACACACACAACTGTCTGCTGAGCTCTAACCATTATGGTTGCTTTCTATTGCTGCCTGTGATGATGAAACTGAAACGGTGAGAACTTGTAAAAGTGTGCAGTCATTTTTGCCCTGCTGTATAATGTGCGAATGTATAGAACCAAATGTTATCTCCAATGCCTAAAGTTACCAACATAGACATTCTCCAAACATCGGATTCATAGCCACGGGATCCAATGCCTTCTAAATAATAATAATCAGAATCCTTTATTTATATAGCGCACACAGATTATGCAGCGCTGCACAGAGCTTACCAAATCAGTCCCTGTCCCCAATGGGGCTCACAATCTAATCAACCTACCAGTATGTTTTGGAGTGTGGGAGGAAGCCAGAGTACCCGGAGGAAACCCATGCAAACTCTGAGAGAACATACAAATTCTTTGCAGATGTTGACCTGGGAGCAGGCAGAACCCAAGACCCCAGCGCTGCAAGGCAGAAGTGCTACCCACTCTGCCACCGTGCCGCTCGCCAATATGCTCGGCAATAACACATCAAATAGTTGTACATCACAGGGAACATTCCTGGTTGTTGTGACAGTTTTCTGTGTTGGTAACTTTTAAAGTATAGGAGATATTGCAAATCCGATATGCTAAAATAGTGAGAAATAACACTGTCTAACCAACATTCCCTAGTATGGTTTCTTGCTGTATGCAGCGGATTCATCCCAGGCATGAGAGAAGCCAAACTTAACAGGGAGACTAAAAATATAGCATCCCCCGTATGTTGTCTTATTAAGAAGGCTTCGGCTATTTTCTAAATGTAAAAATATACGGTACATCCAAAAGACTCTCACCAAGCTTACAAAAAATGGCATGTTTCAAAAATATATATCGCGGTCTAAGTCATGGTTGACCATGACTCGTTTTGGATTATATGCATATATACACCAGTAAAGAATAGACATAGGCTTTTCAATTACAGAATGCAAGGCAAGTGCTGGATTATTAGTTTCCCTATCAAACTTGATATGCTTCATGACCGCATTCACATTGGGATATAAGAAGATGTAAGGTACCGTATATACTCGAGTATAAGCCGACCCGAGTATAAGCCGAGACCCCTAATTTCAACACAAAAAACTGGGAAAACCTATTGACTCGAGTATAAGCCGAGGGTGGGAAATGCATTGGTTACAGCCTCCCAGTATATAGTCTGCCAGCCCCTGTAGCATACATCCTACCCAACCCCTGTAGCATACAGCCTACCCAGCCCCTGTAGAAGGAAAAAAAATAACACTGTACTCATCTTTCCAACGTCCCCCATAGGTCCTCTTCTGTCTCAGACTGTCTCAGACAGAAGAGGACCTATGGGTGATGTCAGAAAGGTGAGTTTTGTCTTTATGTTTTTAGTTGACTCGAGTATAAGCCGAGTTAGGGTTTTTGAGCACAAATTTTGTGCAGAAAAACTAGGCTTATACTCGAGTATATAAGGTATTTAGTTGTTATTTTACCTTACTGAAAAGAACGGCGTCCTTTGACTTTTGTCTAAACCTATATATGTATATAGAGTATATATAGCAATATATGTATTTGTGTGTATAAAACTGAACCGTATGAACATCTGTCAGATTTTAATATGACATACAGAAAGACATGAGGCATATAAATCCATAATATGTACTAATACCACAATCCGCTTCTTAATTTATGTATTTGACCTACTTTCATGCAAAATATACTGAAGAGAAGTCCAGGAGTATTAGAAAAAAAAAAAAAAATTAAAACATAAACACAAGCTCCATTTCTTACAATTAGTGAAACATTGAAAAATATTCTCCTTCAAAGAAAGATCATTTTAATGGATTTTAGATATTTTTCTCCTGGGATTTTTAGGTTTAGCCACAAGGATAGCGTTCAAACAAAAGTCCAAAAAATGGGTCACATATTTAAAGCATAAATAAACCTTTGACAAGGTAGATGTTAAAGGAAATCTAGAATCTACTTACTCAAGTAGATCAAGTAGTGGATTCCCAACGGCAATGTGATCCATAAAGTGTTTATGTTCCGCTATGGCCTCCTTTGTCCCCAAAAATGTGCTTTTATAATATGCTAATTTGCTGCAGGGGCTACTGTGGACTAAGGCTATTATACACTCCCTATAGGCCTTTATAGATGCCCTTGATGCCCCTTATTCCCCTTTCAATAGTGAAAAATGTCTATAGTCCGGCAGGGAATCCTTTTGAGAGATATGTTGAGTTAGCGGGAGCACAGGGACAACGTCATCAGGGAGATATACCATCCGTCCATATATGGAGTCTCTACTTCTCCCAGGGCTTCCCCAGACACAAGACTCTGAATTATGCAATAACGGTAAATCATTTTTTGCTCAGCCTGGGATTTAAACTCCACACTCCATCAGCCATAGAGAGACAGGACACAGTCTATCCAATAGATCAGTGATGGCAAACCTTTTAGTGACCGGTTGCCCAAACTACAACATAGACCCGCTTATTTATCGCAAAGTGCCAACACAGAAATGTAATTTGTGATTTATACTCCCTTCTCTGTCACAGTTTTCATTGATACCAGCCCCTGAGGACACCAATAAAGCAGAAAATAGTCCCAGTTACAGCTGTCACTTCAAAATATCTCTGTGCACAGCAAGTCCTGGGCTGTGTGGGACTGCAGGAAGATACCTGGAGTCATCTCTGGGGATGGCCTGAGTGCCCACAGAAAGGGCTCCGAGTGCCACCTCTGGCACCAGTGCCATAGGTTAGCCATCACTGCAATAGATTATGGGCTCACTGGCTGTCAATGGGAGGCTTTTATGTAACCAAGAGCTTAACTGTTTCACTGTGGCACAGGCTGAATACAGTGGTATATAGAGATTTTTTATGTGATGTAAAAGTGGAGTTTCAGACATTTGGGCAATATTTTCCATTACATTTGATGCATCAGGCATTTTGGGACGCGGCAATACCCAACATATTTGTGATTTTTACTGTTTATTTAGTTTTATATCTGTTCTAAGGAAAGGGGTGGGATTTGATTTTTAATTTATTTATTACACTTTGAGCCCTCTCAGTGGGCACTAGGGCTGTTGCACCACCACAGAATTCACCAGACAGGACTTGAGGGATCCTCCTGCAGGTCCAGGTAGCCCAGGATGTGAATCATCTGGGTTTATCTGAGACTGCAGGAAGATAAGGTGTGGACATGGTCAGATTATCATTGGAGCCATTGAGGATCCTGCTCTTGGCCCCACAATTTTTCATGTTCAGCGAAGCTCCAATGGTAATCTGAATTTTCCCACTGCCTGTCAACGATATTGGTGTCCTCCGGACCGTTGAAACCTGTGGTATAGCACGGAGCAAGAAGATTTTAATAATTTAATGCTAGAATTGCCGAGTTGGCACTTTGCAATAAATAAGTGGGTCTGGTTTGCATTTTGGGCACTTGCTCTCTTAAAGGTTCGCCATCACTGCTCTAGGGTACTTTAACCCTATATGGTCTAATTGTTTATACCATATACTGCACTACTATTTGCCAAAGGCACATTGTGACAAATCTGCAGAAGCCATACAAAGATCGGAGGCTGTCATGGCAACCGAACGCCCTTCTCCGATGACATCACGGGAATTGGCGTGCTCAACAAAGATGGAGTGTCAAACAAAGGGTTAATATTCCCAGGTATTAGTGGTGGGTGTTTGTGTGAATAAATTACAACTTGTGGAGCCAAGAGGCGCTCCAGTGACGTCAGCCGGAGCACCTCAGGCTCATTAGCATAGTTTTATAAAGATCATTTTGGAGTAATGGACCGTGAGATATTGAAAAACAGTGCCTTCTCCTGGACTAGGTAACGAGCATGGGAGACCGTGACCGCAGCGGTCCCATGGCACAAATGAGACTTCATCTTTTTAGGCCCAGCCTAATCACTGGATTAAAGGGGTTATCCGGGTTTAAACATTTTTTTATGGCCGGGCTGGGGAGGGCTATTTAAACATAATAAACATGTACTTACCTCCTCCGGTGCTGCCGATGTCCCGCGCCGCGGCCCGTCTTCTCCGTGCGCCGGTTTCATTACACCGACGCACAGGGAGCTTCCGGCCGGCCGGATGCTCCCATGCGCACCATCTCCCAGCGCTTACAACGCTGAGAGATAGGGACGGATGGGAGGAGCCGTCCACAACGCGGACCGGAAGCTCCCTGTGCGCGGCTTCCGTGCCCCTGTTTGTTTACAGGGGCACGGATCGAAGTGACCGCGGCGCGGGACATCGGCGGCGCTGGAGGAGGTAAGTCCATGTTTATTATGTTTAACTATCCTTCCCCAGCCCGGCCATAAAAAGATTTTTAAACCCAGATAACCCCTTTAAGTAGACGGAAACACAGTCCCAGTATTGATCAGATGTTGGCACCTACATTTATCTGTTTACTAAACATTGCATAGAGCTTGGAGCAGATGTCTCTGTCCACAGTGGGTGTCCCCTTTTACCAAACCCGTTTAAGATTATGTATGACACCATCAAAATCATACACATTGAAACTATGTCCAATTTGTGTTCCAGGAAAAGAAAATTGTTTCTTTTTTCTAAAACACCACAAGGAATATTTACTTAATCACCAAATAAATTTGCTATTCAAAGCTCAAGCGTGCGAGCCTGATAAAAAAGGAAGATTAGGATATTTAATCACATTTATGGACTTCACACTGATGCATCCACAAGCCTACAGGCAGAGTCTCCTAGGAGACACATAGGATCACCTCATTTTAATGAAAATACTGTGCACAAGCAGGATTGGCCATTGTCAAAGTAAAAATGTTACTTATAGCTACACATACAGAATATATGACTATGTGCTAATATATCAGTACATATTTAACTGTAAATTTACCAACCACATAACAGTGGACTGTAGCTATATACACACACGATAAGCAGATTAGCATTCTGAATTCTGCACACAATACTAAAATAAATAAGGTTTAAAGGCCATCTACCACCAAGATCAAGGATTGTACACCAAGCACACTTTCATGCTGATGTGTGGCCCCCTCTGATAAGATCTGCTCCTCTGTAAGCTTGCCATGCCCTGGTTTAAAAAAAATTAAATTAAAAAAAGCTTTAAAATATGCAAATAAGCCTGATGGACTCCATAGGTGTCAATGGAGTCTGAAACCCCTCAGGTTCATTTGCATAATTTTTAAAGCCTTTTTTCTTAAAGACAAGGGCATGGGTACCTTAAAGAAGAGCAGATCTTGTCAGAGGGGGCACATACGGGCATGTAGGAGGCGCAAAAAAAAAAGTCACAAAAGTGTCTCTAGAAAGTTTCAAATAGTAGAAAAAGCCAAGTAAAACAAAAAATAAATGTGCCCCCATTCATACAACACAGACCAACAACATAAGGCTACCCGTACGGAAACTTTTTCCTTGCAAACCACAGATCTCTGTTTTTGGGATCAGTGTATCTTGAGTCACTGTCCAAGCGTCACCCATATGTCATCCAGAATCAGAGCCCACAGAAATACATTGGGACGTGAGCCAAAAAACTAGAGTAAGCGCACATTAAAAGATATGTTTTCTGGCAATGAGGGCTCACTTTAAAGGGGTATTCCCACGTAGACAAGTTACTTATATGCTCTCAGGATAACAGAATAACACATCCTCTAATTCACTTTCGTTAAAAATACGGATCCAAGTCCAACCTGTCTCAATCAGTCCTGGTGTACACAATTTCAGTTGCCCCTAGACAAAACTATGTAACTTCTGACTTCGGCTACACATACCGTAGCACGACGGACACATGTCGTAGCTGTGGAGAGAGGAGGGCGCTGTGCACCCGTCGCCCTCTATGGAGGACATATATCCGACATATATACGTCAGCTGTACATACATCCCCCATACGGCTGTGTGAATGCAGCATTAGGGTAGGGGACGCCATCTTGGATTTCTGTGTGACAGCTGTGCTGCTGAGTTTCTTTCTCTCTGCCCCCTGCAGTCAGCACAGAGCTCACTCACTGATGCACACTGATACACAGAATTGGAGTTCCTCCTGGCAGCACCGTGAAGAAAACTACAAGCTACAGACAGATAAGTTCTCTATCTGGAGAGGCACAGCATTTCTAGTGTGTTGTTGAATAGCAAAGATGTAGCAGCGCTGACTGTCATTGTGTGCAATAGGTATCATCTCTTTTTGCGTCAGATACTAGTACAATGTTCAGAAAGTAAAGGAAAGTGTATATAAACCTTGTACCCTGACCTGACTCCACGAGTCCCCCTGTTAAAATGTGCCTTACCTCACCTTGGTGTTTTCCTCCCATCTCCTAAATTTTTGCAACCCTCCATATTTCTCCCCTCCCCCCACCCCCTCTTAGCTCCTCTTTCTTTTCATCTCTTCACCTTCTCTTTTACTCTTAATCATGTTCTCATATTGTACCTACTTACTATAGAGTTCAGCATGGAGGCCATATGGTCATTTAATTGGTTACATATGTTCATGTAAATCTAATGTTTTTACTACATGATTGTTCGCATACTCAAATATCTGATTACACAATAACCGAGCCCTCTTTGGGTCTCTCTGCCTCTCATGGATTGTGTCCACAAACATTGAGGTGTTATATATTCACTCTACACTCTATTGTTCCGACCTCTTGAATTTATGTATGTGAACATCGTTATTCCTTCAATAATTTGATAATTTAGCCACATGGACAGCTCGCAGAACTAGATGGATCATAATGTGTCTGCTTAGAGAGTCCCTGCACACACCCTGGAATTTTATACTGACCAGTCTAGGGAGTGATAGGAGCTAAACCAGAAATACAACTGGGTAAAATTGTAAAGTAAAGGGTAAAGTGATCTTTATTGTGTTGACATCACTAGAGGATTAAAATTTGGGAATTTTCTTTCATGGGAAAACCCCTTTAAGGACCATTTATTCCCTTATTCTATTTGCTCTGCACCTGTTAGAGTCTATGAACACTGTTTCATATGTGGCTCCATTCTACAAGCCAAAAGGAGGTACCTTCCAGGATACATGATATAGCAGCGTTTATAATATATGTCCGCGCCTGCTACCTCACGTTATCTGGGCACATATAGTCTATACAGTGAAATGACTGAACGCATGACTAAAGCAGACATGGAACTATTTATTCCTCGCTGGATTGAGACACGTGATTTGCTGGCTTACACTATTTACCATGTGTAACCCGAGCGCTTGCACAATCCCTAGATTTAGATGGTACACAGCTTCCATCGCTTGCACATCTGTGTGGGTGTAACTGGGACGACTCTGCTAAACCAGTTCCATTGCTCATTCAGAATAATCACCTCAAACAGGATCTGGCTCCTGAGGCTGATGGGCTAGAAAGGACAAAAACTAATACAAAGGTCCAGTCAGCTGCTGCACGTCCCATTGTTTCCAAACCCCCAAATGCTGGTGAAATAAACTCCATAACCCCAAGAGGCTCATTCTTCCCTGGAAAACATCCGGATGCAAGCAACCAGTCAATAATGGGGCCATGTGGTGTGACCTCCTCGCCATCCTACGTCTGTGTTAAGAAATTAATTTCAGTCATAAAGCTGGACGCCCGGCCAGAATGGGCCCCCACCTTTTTTCGACCAAGTCTTGGCTTCCATTCAAAGAGTAAAATTGTACTTTGTAATTGCTGCTTGGTACAGCGCGATCCGATATACAGCTATTGAATTCAGGCCTTTTCTTTTAACTCTTTCTTTACATTCAGAATGAGATTTCAGTTCTATAGACTCAGGATACCCTTCACATCAAGAGGAACTCAACTTGAAACAAAACATAACCATATGCAAAATTCAAGTTTTGGATTTCTTAAAAGTAGTTTTAATGGGAAAATGACATTTATAATGCTACAAATTATAAAGCAATGGGGCATACTGTGAAAGTGTTTCCGCCAGGCCTCCGGTTTCTTCCCACACTCCAAAACATACTGGTAGGTTGATAAGATTGTGAGCCCCATTGGGGACAGGGACTGATTTGGCAAACTCTGTGCAGCGCTGCGGAATCTGTGTGCGCTATATAAAGAATTATTATAAGGGATATGTTGGCATGCGAGTTTCCCGCTGTAATAATATTGTAGCCTGAGGCTGCATAAATATGTTGCACTTCAATTATGAAGGAGTTAGTCCAGAATGCAAATGCGTCTAAACCTAGACATTTACGTTCAGGAAAGTAATATGTTTTGTTAACAAGGCAAAATATGTGTTGATGGTTCCCAAAAGAAAGAATTTTGGTGTAAACGCATCTACGTTTGGGAGTAACTCCTCCCCAAAGTGCTGAAATTAGGTTTCCAAGCACAACTTGTGCATGCAACCTTAGCGTTAATAGGAGCTCAACCCACAGTAAGCCTGGATGGCCAATAAACTACAAACAGAACAGGGTGTCTAGTGTAAAACGCCACTATACGGTCTGTAGTTCCACTGCAAATGTTTAATTCGAAGCATAAAACCCAATTACAGGCGGTCCCCTACTTAAGGACACCCGTCTTACAGACGACCCCTTGTTAAAGACGGACCCCTCTTCCCACTGTGACCTCTGGTGAAGCTCTCTGAAAGCTTTACTTTAGTCCCAGATTGCAATAATCAGCTGTAAGGCGTCTGTAATGAAGTTTTATTGATAATCTTTGATCCCATTACAGCAAAAAATTTTGAAACTCCGATTGCACAGAATTGAATCTACAATAATGAAATATACAGTTTCGACTTACATACAAATTCAACTTAAGAACAAACCTATGGACCCTATCTTGTCCGTAACCTGGGGACTGCCTGTTTACCGAGAACACTTCCAATACACTTGTTTAACCTCTTTTACTGTAACAACATCTTCTAAGATTTATGTTACTTTTACTCCATGTGTATTAGTACCAGAGGTGGGCTGGGCTCCAGTGCAAATTCTGCACCTGGTCCACCAACTATAATGCATTGCTTGTAGTACTAGTCTTTTTCGATGGGAAAGATCCACATGATGCCTCCCTTCTGCATTTCCTCTATTCCAGCATTACCACACTATTGCTTTCTTAAAACATTTGTAAGAGAACACCCCAAAGTTTCCGTCACAAACCCCAACAGGGTTGTCCGGCAGTTTACACATTTATAAAATAAGGATCAAGTGATGAGCAGGATTTACACTGCAGTTCCCAAAGATGGACACTATACAACAAGCCTTCTCCTTCCAGCTCAGTCCACTGCATTGCAACCAGCACCCAAGGGAGTCAGCACCCAAACAGCTGATCTGGGTGTTTATATACACATGACCGATCAGTATAACATAATGAACGGTGGAGCCAAATCCCTTCTGAATCTCATTTATTGGGACAAGCTGTGCTTGAAATGTCTCACCTTTCCACCCTAGAAGCTGTGGATATCAAATAATCAGGCATGTTGGATTTTAACATGCCTGATCCTTTATTCTTGGCAGAGATTAGCTAGCACCACAGTCTATTCCTTTCCCTACTATCACAGAACAAGTCAGACTAGCCTGCACTTAGGGGGTGATGAGGAATAGCAGTAGCAGATATAAGATCTATTCACATGTGGAAGATTTATTGCCATCACTTCCTTTCATCTGAATAGGATGCTTTCCCCAGGCAGCACAAGGATCTCTTCAATGATCCTCAAATCAATGGAACAATGTGAATACAGTCCGACAATCCCTTGCCAATGAAGCTGAATTTTGTGTTCCAATAGCATCATACAACAATACTCTTATTACTACAGGACTTGTAACAAATGTCTCATCACTAAAGAATGTATCACCGTGTTATACTTCATTCTAGACATTACAATCAGTAGTGACACAACGTAATAGAAGTCATAGAATACATAGTATCTAACAATAGAGCGATGTGAGGAAGCGCTGAATTCCAGGACATCATTGCTGACCAGCGCAACTTCCTCCACACAAGACGCAAGACAAACCGCACTCTGATCGCAGACACATCCCTGTCTGGCAGCAGACAAAGCCCCGGAGCGGGTGTCATCGCCCGGGTTATAAAGTGCACGGATCAGAACAAAGTACTTACACAGAGCACTTGGCAGAGCGGCTCCCTCTCTGGACAGGGCGCTCCGGGTTTGCACAACAAACTTTGCAGACATCTGCAGGGAAGTGCTCCCTCCCCGGTAAGTGCTCTCCGCCCCAGAGAAGAAGCACGGGAGGCTGTGGAGAGGGGACACGGACCGCACCGGGCGGCTGCTGCTCGTTGTGTGGCTCTGGCTCTGCCTCCGCACCCTGCCTGCTGCCGCCGCTGTCTCCCCTCCTGTCTCCGAGCTGTCACTCAAAGCGCACCACGTGACTCCGGGCACTTACCACACCAAGCGCGTTGAGCAATGAGGTCACGTCACGGAGGACACGCCCCCAAGCGGTGGCGGAGCCCAGCGTGTAATAATGTAGTGTAGTATTATAACGCGTCAGTGCCGCACGCTGTGTGCACAGGAGGAGGTCCGGCTGTATAACCAGAGTTAGGTCCTAGATGCGGGAGACAGTGCTAACGCCTACGGTCACTCGCTCATGTAGAAAGTGTTTGCCATTACGGAAGAGGCTCATACACGTCTAACCTGTTGTTCCTGTGAGACCTCCATACTGTGGCCACTTATTGCCCTGCGATATCGGAAGTAATGTGAGGAATGGAGTCGCTTTGGGACCAAATGTTTTTCAGGCCAATGAGGCTATTAAGGCCTCATTCACACAGCCGTATCCATTGAGCATTCGCAAAATAACACTTCAGTCCATTCTGTGGCAGTAATGAATCCTCATCCAGTTTTTCACGTCTGTATAGCTTCCATTTTTTCAGACGTGAAAATGGACAAATAGACTGCAACACCCCTGCCAATGCATAGGGTGGGTAGTTGTTGCGAATAGCATCTATATGGTGATCCTGCGCAAATCATCCAGAAGCTACTGCCCTGGTAAACTTTGTAATTTTAGCTGGACCACTGCCTGAGAGGGCAAAAGTTGACATCAGTTGTCTGTGCAACACCCTTGCCAAAGCATTGGCAAGGTAGTAGCTGCGAATAGCGCCCTCTCCATGTCAGGAGCTGTTAGGGAGACTGATCACCTCTCTAGGAGGTCTCTATGTACTGGAGAACTTAGTAATTGCAGCTGTAGCCACTCCTAGGTAAGGCAAGAGTTAACAATGCCAAATGTTATTGTCCAATGATATTTCTTGTGATATTGTAAAGCAAGCTGGAAGCTGATTGGAGAGTGCTACCACCCGACCAAGGCAGTATATAAACCCCTGGTGGGTGGGAGTACATGGTCTTGGATTCTAGTCAGTAGACAGGTCCAGTGTGCAGCTCCTGCTGAGCAGCCATCCAGACCCAGGAAGAAGAGGTACCTTAGAGCAAGTCAGGAGACTTAAGCCCCGGAGCGGAGGTCCATCACCCAGACTCAGCTTCATCTCTACCAGCCCAGCCTGAAGTTCCTGCGGACTATCTCCCACCAGCTTGCTGAATCTGCTGCTACTTTTAGGCCGTTTCCTGCTGATCAATAAAGAACTGTAAGTTGATTTGCACAACGTTGCCTCTGTCTAATCACTGGATCAGGGTTCTTACCATCACAAGCTTCCCATCCATCACCTAGGGATCCATCCTACAGACACCTCAGGGTGTGCCCCAAAGAGAAACCAGTACATCAGCCTCTCCCTCCATACTTCTTGTACACACGTCCTGCTGGAGACCTGCCAAGCTATAGGACAGCCCTCTGGTCCCCATACCAAGCACCGTGACATCAGCGTGCCCAAGGCTGCACTAGCCAGCCACTCCGGTATTCTGGGCCTCAGATGTTTCCAGGCCACAAGAAAAGGCTGCATCTGTACCAAATGAAATGATGGTTCTCATTGTAAAGCAAACTGGAAGCTGGTTGGAGAGTGCTGCAACCTCACTAGGGAAGTATAAAAAACCCTTCTTGATGGAAGCACATAGTCAGTCTTGGATCTAGTCATGGGAATTATGGCTCTTCTTAATGAGCTGGCTCTGCTCACTAAGAAAAAATGGCTCTTCTGGCTCCTGAACGGCTCCCTATTACATGTATTATAGGGAGCCTTAGGACAGTTAGTCGCCCCATTCCACACCACTTTTGACCCGATTGTATCAGGTTAAAGGGGGCATGGTGAGCCGATTAGGGGGCGGGGTTAAGTGAGCCATGGGCTCACTGCAGGGAGCTGGCTCCTGTCATTCACTTAAAAGAACCATCACTTAGAGCCGGCTTGTTCGCAAACAACACATCACTACTTGGATCTTATTCAGCAGAGTGAGAAGCATGTCCAGTGTGCAGATCCTGCAGAGCTGCCATCCAGACACACTACCAGGAAGCAGAGGTGTCTCAGGCCATTGCCTGACACCTGTAGCCAGTCAGAAGACTAAGCCCTAGAGCAGAGGTCCACTGTGTGGACTCAGCTCCATCTACCAGACCAGCCTGAAGTTACTATCAGGCTGTGAGCAACCCTACCAGTCTTCCAGTTTTCCAGCCTGCTGCTGCTGATGTTAGGCTTTTGCTTGCTGTTCGAGTCTGAATAAAGAACCGTGAGTTGATTTGCACAACGTGTCTCCGTGTGATCTCTGGATCAGGCTGCTTCACCATCTTGAGCTCCCCATCCTTCTTCACCTAGGGACTCCCTTATATACCACAGGGGTTGCCCCAGGGAGAAACCTCCTTCATCAGCCTCTCCCTCCATTATTCTTGCACACACCACCTGCTGGAGACCTGCCAGACTCTAGGCCCGTCCTCTGGTCCCAATACCAAGCACCATGACCATAGCGTGCCCAAGGCCACATAAGCCAGCCACTCTGCTATTCTGGGCCCAGGCTGCCTTCATCCAATGAAGAAAGGCTAGGCCTCAGTAGATGTCGCAGACAATAAAGGGAAATCACAGATAGCATACTGAAGAGAGGTCTCCTGTATAAGTGCCTGCTTTTGGGGGGGAGAGGGGTCTCCTGTGTTGTTGGTCTGCTCTGTGGGGTCTCCAATATTATAGGTTTGCTCTGCAGGGCCTCCTGTATTATAGGTCTGCTCTGAGGGGTCTCCAATATTATAGGTTTGCTCTGCAGGGCCTCCTGTATTATAGGTCTGCTCTGAGGGGTCTCCAGTATTATAGGTCTGCTCTGAGAGGTATCCAATACTCCAATATAATGGGGGTCATTTGCGCCGATTGTACCTGAATTGCCCCGGGATTTTGGCGCACGCGATCGGATTGTGGCGCATCGGCGCTGGCATGCACGCGACGGAAATCGGGGGGCGTGGCCGAACGAAAACCTGACGTATTCGGAAAAACCGCCGCATTTAATAACCGAAAATGTGTCTTACCTTCACCTGGTCCAGCTCGGTGTATTCCGGCGCGTTCAGATGATTTTCAGCGCAGCGCCACCTGGTGGACGGCGGAGGAACTACCTTCATAAATCCCGTCCGGACCCGAATCCTGTTCAGAGAACGCGCCGCTGGATCGCGAATGGGCCGGGTAAGCAAATCTGCCCCAATTAGTCTGCTCTGCAGGGCCTCCTGTATTATAGGTTTGCTCTGAGAGGTATCCAATACTCCAATATAATTAGTCTGCTCTGAAGGGTCTCCAGTATTATGTGTCTCCTCTGATGGTTTTTGTCTTATACACCAAAAATACAAATCATCCTGACACAATCCTCTGTTTAGTCCCAGGGGTTAGACTTTGGTTTGGATGCAAATCAACACATAACTTGCTGCTCACTCCTCAGCTCTTAGCTTCACCAGTATTACTGTTGCTTATACTTTAGTTGCAGAGATTACCAGGGATTATTATCTCTCTATCATAAAATAATATTTTCATTATTCCTTGACTGTGACATCACAATGCTGTCACTACTCAGTGAACATTATCAACGTATTGTTGCATATCTTTGTAGTTATCGAATGTATACTGTCACATTCCTGTGCATATCACAGCACACGACTTAAATAGTGCAGAATCCTCCATGTTATAATCTGAAGTCTAATCTGGCAGAAATTCAGCTGTGAAAAAAACTGCTGTGATGGGCTGCTGCTGGGACCTCCCCCACTCATGGGAACAGGACGACTAGCGATCCGGAGAACAGGAGTCCAGTTCTCACTAATGGGTGGAGCAACTGGACATACATGCGTACTACTGCACTGCTCAATAGTTTGAGAGTGGGAAATTGCAGAGGACAGCACTGGGGTATCTCCGGCGCTAACATACACAGTAAATGGAAGTGCAGGAGATACTGACACTGCTGCTATTAGTTACAAGAAACCCTTTCTCTGGATATCTGGGGGTCCGTTCTTGTGATCACTGGAGTCGGACCCTCACCTATAAGCTTTTAATCCTCTGTGGATAGAGGATGATATACAAACTTGGCCCAACCCCTTTAACAGAGATTGGGGCTTATTCACTAAGGGTCTGTGGATCGCATTTTTGTCAGACTTCCCAACCTTTTTTCTGGATTTGCGCCGCTAGAACAGGTATTTAGCAGGCGATTGTGTGACACGCGATCGGATTTTGGCGTAGCTGCGTCGACTTTCATGCAACAGAAATCAGGGGGGGGGGGTCCATTGAACTAACAGACTGATTTGGACTGAGCGCGGGATTTAACCCCTTATCACCGACACTAGTTTTCAGCTCAATGACCAGACTCGATTTTTCAAATCTGACATGTCTCACGATAATTGGTTATAACTTCGGAACGCTTTAACATATCCTGGTGATTTTGAGAATGTTTTCTCGTGACACATTATACTTCATGTTAGTTATAAAATTTAAGTGATAAGTTTTGCGTTTCGTTCTGAAAAAAAGTGAAAATTTGGCAAAAGTTTGTAAAAATTCTTCATTTTCCAAGTTTGAAATGTTCTGGTTTCCAGACAGGAAGTAAAACTACCCAAAAAGTTTGATAATTAACATTTACAGAATATCTGCTTTATGTTGGGATGATATTTTATGCTTCCGGTCATTTTTCTAGGATGTTATGAGGTGCAGAACTTTAGGTGCGATTTTTCTTATTTTCATGAAAATTGCCATAACTCACATTTTGAGGGACAACTCAGCTTTCAAGTGACTTTGAGAGGCCTAAATAATAGTAAAACCTCATAAATTACCCCACTATAGAAAGTTCACCCCTCAACATATGTAAAACAACTTCTATTAAGTCCATTAACCCTTTAAGTGTTTCACATGGGTTAAAAAATATGGACCTGCGATTTAGAAACTATGGAATTTTTTGGAAATACATTCATTTAGGCCAAAACTGACATTTTCAGAATAAATTAAATGATGAAACGCACTGCAACGCTTGATGCCCAATTCCTCCCGAGTGTACTGATACCCCATATGTGGTGGTAAACTGCTGTACGGGCGCACGGCCGAGCATAGAATGAATGGAGGCGCCGTCCACAGCAGATTTGTATTGTCACATTGTACGACCTATAAATTTTTATTTTTTTTGGTAATGCGATCATATGAGGGCTTATTTTTTATGGGATGAGATACAATGTATAAATAATTTATTTTGGGAGTCTAAAGCTTATTCATGAGATTTTATTAACTATTTCAAGGGGGACACAAACAAAATCATCAATTTTTATTTTGGATTGTGAGCATTCCCCCCCCCCCCCCCCCACTCACCGTAACGTAAAAATAATATTTTATCTTTATTCTCTGGTTCACTACGATTGCGGTGATACCTCATTTATATAGTTTTTCTTATTTTGCTCAATTTTCCTGAGCAAAACCAATATTGGAGAAAATCGCATTGTTTTTACTATTGACAACTTTTCAGGGCCATAACTTCTGTATTTTTCTGTTGTCAGATCTGGTTGAGGGCTTATTTTTTGCGAAAACAGTTGTTCTTTTCAGTTGTATCATATTAGGTACCGTAACTTTTTTTGATCACTTTTTAGAACATTTTTTGTGATGGTGTTTGATGAAAAATTGTATATTATGGGAAGTTTTTCGAGTTTTTTTTTTACGTAGTTCACCGAGCGGGTTCAATATTGATTTAGATTTATTGTACAGATTAATACGGACGCGGTGATACCTCATTTATATAGTTTTTCTTATTTTGCTCAATTTTCCTGAGCAAAACCAATATTGGAGAAAATCGCATTGTTTTTACTATTGACAACTTTTCAGGGCCATAATTTCTGTATTTTTCTGTTGTCAGATCTGGTTGAGGGCTTATTTTTTGCGAAAACAGTTGTTCTTTTCAGTCGTATCATATTAGGTACCGTAACTTTTTTTGATCACTTTTTAGAACATTTTTTGTGATGGTGTTTGATGAAAAATTGTATATTATGGGAAGTTTTTTGAGTTTTTTTTTACGTAGTTCACCGAGCGGGTTCAATATTGATTTAGATTTATTGTACAGATTAATACGGACGTGGTGATACCAAATATGTACGTGTTTTGTGTTTTATATACTTTATTTGCATTTTATGTGTTACTGGGGAGATTATGGGACTTTTATTTTATTTATTTATTTAATTATATTATAAAAAGATTTAATTATTTTTTTTTTTACTTTTTTACATTTTCTACTTCTTGGCTTGAATAAGCGATCATCCGATCGCTTATTCAAGCCTTTACACTGCAATACACTTGTATTGCAGTGTATAGTGAAAGTAACTGAGCATGCTGCGCATGCTCAGTTACTTACAGCCGGGTCCTGCCAGGAAGGCAGGACCCGGTGAGAAGAGGAGCCGACAGCCCCGGGTCACTCGTCGGAACCCGGGGCAGCGGCAGGAGGGATCGGATCCCCCGGTAAGCACACCGGGGGGGTCCGATCCACGGGGGACACACTTGCACGCCGCGGTCATGCTTGACCGCGGCGTGCAAGGGGTTAAACACCCGGGATCGGAGTTTTTCCGATCCCGGGTGTTAGTGCCGGGTCTGGGCTGTGATATCACAGCCCGACACCGGCACCAGCGAGACCCGGTGTCCCGAAAACTTCTTCTGATGCGCCGCCGTAGAAAGGCGTCGCATCAGAAGAAGTACCCTTAATGACCGCCGTAGAATCCCGATAGGGCGGTCATTAAGGGGTTAACATTCAAATTGTGTCACATCCAATGCACTTACATGCACCGGGAAGAAGAAGGTGAACTCTGTCGGACCTGAGCAGTGAAGCATCACATCCAGTGAATCGCGGCACAGTGCATTCCGGACGGACAAAGCAGAAATTCGATATGCTGAGGATTGTCAAATCTGATTTTAATTCCTGTCCTGTTTAATTTCTTGGATGAATTTCTATCTCTGTGACCTAGGCAGTCTTCAGTGAGCATAACATAAGCATCAACCTGTGCCTGACATCTTGTGCTTTCCATAGGCAACTCTTGACCAGTATACTCCAGAAATAGCAGCATGGTGATCTTATCACAGTGAACTCCAAATCCCTATGATCAGGTTAAAGTGTAAAAACCTAAAGGGTCACTTAAACAGCAACCCTGGGAATATCTCTCGAAAAAATTAGGGGGCACAGTGGGTCCACAATCCCCCTTCTTCAGCTAGCTGTTGGCTTACTTTTTATGAAAAAGGACTCTTACAAATAGGCAAATGAGCCTCAGGGGCCCTTTGGGTTCTGTCCCCTGTCACCAGCTCTCTGGGAAGGGAGGAGGCACGCATAAGCACCAAAGGAGATGCTCATTTGCATTTCTTAAAAAGTCTTTTTACAAAAAATTGCAATCAGTTAAATGAAGAACAGTCACAGCCTCAGAGGGCACACACCAGGGTGTAAGTATGCTTGGATTAAAACTACTAAATCCATGTGGTTGATTTCCTTTAACTAATTTTGGTCATCAAGCCTGGTCATGCCCAGCAACATGCTGCCTATTTAAGTTTATAGAGAATAAAAAGGCCAAATTGTAAAATGTGTACATCTCAGGCATAAGACAACTGGCTGGACACCATTGCTATACACACACCCAGCTGTAGCTGTAGATGGAAGCACTGACACCTATTGAATTAGGAAGCTATATTTTATCTGACTTGCTCCTTTCATTACAGTTTTATACAAATTATTATCTTGTTATGCGTCATCCTCTTTCCATAGAGTACATTTGCTGCCTCTTCCTAGTCTAAACATTGATGTACAGGCAGCCCCCGAGTTGCGTACAAGATCGGTTCTGTAGGTTTGTTCTTAAGTTGAATTTGTATGTAAATGGGAACTGTATATTTTATAATTGCAACCTCAGTCAAAATTATTTTTGTCTCTGTGATAACTGTTATAGCTGATTATTGTAACCTAAGGCTAAAGTATACAATTACCAACATCCAGAGGTCCGTATGTAACTAGGGGTTGTCTGTAAGTTGCGTGTTCTTAAGTCGAGGACAGTCTGTATTCTTTCCCATGTATACTTTGACTGATTTGCAGCACACCCGTCTTTCTCCTGTAGATTCTGCTCTGGTTCACTGCTTGTTAACCTGCTGTGATTGACAGAATCTCTCTCCAATACCATTGCCATCCTGTCTGATGTCGGAGTACAGTTCAAATCGCCTCCTAGACTTTGTTATTCTGTCATATGTATTTTACCCTTCTGTTTATATTCTACACTATCTCTTTGTCTAGCAATTTTGTACCTCATTTTCCTGACCCATATTTAGCGAATATACCTTTGTTTGTATTGTCTTGTCTTTAATTCCACTTTTGTACTTTGGCGCAGGGAACATCAACTATTTGTCTACCTACCGCCTAGGGCAGGCCTGCCAAGTAGGAAGGGACAGCTGGAAAGGGTGTTTAGTTTCAGGGCCTACTGTCTTTGTCTGTGCCTCTAATCCGATCCCTAACCCTGCATAGCAGCTACCTAAGAAATACTACAGCCTTTCCTTCTATCTCCAATTGCGCCTTTTACATCTAAGTCAGTAAATGCAATGGAAGGGAATGGTAACTGACACATTTTTATCTCCTATTGTCCGTTTGATTTCAGTATTCAGTATTAGAATCTTTATTTTCATATCTGTCTTGCGATTTCATATGAAGAATGAATTATAGAAAGGACATTTCATATCCCACCTGAAGATGCTTGTAGTTTAGTGGAGTAAAAGCTTGTGTCTAGAGATGAGTGGACCAGATGTTCCAGTTCAGATTCGGCCGCACAACCTGGATGTATTGCCGGATAGATGGCCCAGTAGCCAATCCGGCAATTTGGCCATAACAACTACTTTGTTGCTACTGTACAATACAGTGGATTATCCACCGTCAGCTGAACTGCTCTGTCTAGATCCTCTATGGACATACACTGATTCTTTCGTTTCTAATGCAAAATGTGTTATCACTGTAAGGGACTTTGCTATGATTATTAAATTTGCATGTATGAAACTACTAGTAATGTAATAATGCTGATTCAACACAATTGGGAGAAGATATTTGTTGTTGCATGTATACTCTGTTATTCCCCTGAAATAAGCTTTGTATATAATAGATATCATTTACTTTGTAGCTATTTCTTATGGCACATTTCCTTTTTTCAGGGACCCCAAACCGCTGAATCATAGATGATTCACTCATATCTGGTCATTGGATCTGCATTCTTCAAGTTGACACCAAGGATTTTATTTAAAGGAAACCTGTCATCTTTCTGTTCACATGACAACCAAACATATAATCTTGTAGGTAAAGTGCATCAAAGCAATGCCTTTTTTTAAAAAGAGAAAATCTTTACCTGAATTTTTATCTCTATGCAAGCTATCATGGCTTGGGCATGGCTGTGAGGCCCTGAGCACTTTCTTTTGCCCAATTTTATCTCCCAGAACATTCCGCATTATTGAAGTACTGTATAGATGATAGGTAGTGTAAGATTGGCCATTTAGTTGAATTTTTCCCAAAGTCATGTGTTCTTCCTCTATAGAACTGCAAGAGAGAGAGAGTCGTGTGCTCAGTGCCCATGGACCCAATGGTCATGTATGATGTGCCAGTGCGTATGATCAACCACCTCTTCCTTCAAATAAGAACCATGTTCCCGTGTTCTGATGATTTGAGGATATCCACTACCAATAAAGCACTTATGACCTATCCCTTATAGATCCAGTTAAGACAGTCAGACAGATGCTTGGTAAAATGCAGTAATGCAAGAGGTAAATGCAATAGTCGTGTGCCCCGTGTGCCCCCCTTGTCCCTGAATCGTGTCTGCAGCCTTACTTACCTTCCCTGGTTCCAGCGGTGGTCCCTGTGCTCCGACACATCCTCGCCTCCTACTGCATGTGCGTCAGCTCTGTAAGATTTAAAGGAACAGCACGCAGATAATTGGAGATGCCCGGCCGCCTGCCCTGATAAATTGACGACCTCTTCCTGTGTCCCCTGTCGCATCTTTGAGCCTCATGCCTTAGAAAAAGCTTGTTCCCTATGTCCTGTGAGTTGATTGTGATTTCCCGTTGTGGCCTCAATTCCATTCATTACTTCACTCCCGTGCCGCCTGTCCTGACCTTCTGCTATGCCCCGAACTCTGATCCCGTGCTGCCTGTCCTGACCTGCTGCCCATCCAGGACTCCAAAGTCATGCCTGTGGAATGACCTGGTGGTACCACACTGCAGCAAGTCCAACCCGCTTTGCGCCAGGCTCTGGTTAAAACCGGGCACCACTTAGACTCCGCTCTCAGGTGTCGTCTTACGTCGTCGTCTGCGGTGGTTCAGTGGGTCCACCTCCTGACGAAGCATTTGTGTGAAACGCGCGTTGGGGTGCATCTTCTGGCCTTCCCTCTGATTGCCCTTTGTCTGCCTCTCACCATGCCTGTGGGTAAGTGTGACATAGATTTCTGGAACCTTTAATACCGGAAGGTACCTCCGGTCCATCAAATTATCGTTTTTTACTGCACTATTGTCACTTTACCCCTATTTTTGTCCTATTGATGGACACATTGGGGCAGATTTACTTACCCGGCCCATTCGCGATCCAGCGGCGCGTTCTCTGCACAGGATTCGGGTCCGGCCGGGATTTATGAAGGCAGTTCCTCCGCCGTCCACCAGGTGGCGCTGCTGCGCTGTAAATCATCTCAACGCGCCGGAATGCACCACCTCGGACCAGGTGAAGGTAAGCGATTCCCAAGCGACACTTTTTCGGTTTTTAAATGCGGCGGTTTTTCCGAATACGTCGGGTTTTCATTCGGCCACGCCCCCCGATTTCCGTCGCCAAAATCCCGGGGCAATTCAGGTACAATCGCCGCAAATTGGAAATATTCGGGTAACGCGTAGGGAAAACGCGAATCGGGCCCTTAGTAAATGACCCCCATTACCTTTGATAATTAAATTTGGCATACTTTGACTTTGTGGCACACGGAAGTGTCCCATGGTCCCATGTTTCATCCGGGACAATTTGTTTCCCCCATATATTGAACTTACCTATTTTCTGGGAGTTATATGTGCATTAATTTGTATAGAATGTCACTAAAGGATATTTATTTTTTCTAAACATTTTGCAGCTCTTTTCTTCAGTACAGTGGGTCCACTGCCCCGGAATCCTTTTCATACTTTGTTGCACGGAGCTGTGTGAGGGGTCATTTTTTTGCTACATGAGCTGACATTTTCATTGCTACCATTTTGAGGACTATACGACCTTTTGATGACTTTTTATTACATTTTTATGTGATGTAAAATGGTGTAAAAGTGGCGTTTCTGACTTCTGGCTATTTTCCGTTAAGGGGTTCGCCGCCGGTATTAACCATTTTTATGTTTTGATCTGGCATTTTGGGATGCAGCAATACCTAACGCGTTTGTTATTTTTACTGTTTATTTAGTTGTATATCAGTTCTAAGGAAATGGGGTGATTAGAATTTTTCGGTTTTGCAGTATGTGGCATTTTTACGGATTCAATACAGAGCCACTGGCGCATTGTAATGAATCTCCAGAAGCCATATAGCAAACCCGAGGCTGTCATGTCGATTAATCGCAGCTCCCCAATGATGTCACGGGGAAAAGCGATCTCAACAAAGATGGCGGTTTCCTCTTCATAACCCTTCGTAGCTCTGTACAGCGCAGAGCGTGAAGAAGATATAAGTATATAAAAGTGTGTAATTGTATAAATATGTTTGTAAAAATATGCATGTATTTTTTCCGGGGGAAGGGGGGCCCTATACAGAAGTTTGTCATGGGGCCCAGCCTCTCAAAGTTACGCCACTGGTTTTCAACCCTCGTTCCTGGTAGTAGATTTCCTTTAATTAGTTTCCAATATATCAAGGATCTGGCTGTTTTATTATGTCCATTGATTTACTTCTGAGAAAGAAGAACAAAGAAAATTCTGTAACCAATGTAGACGTGAAAAGAGGCTAAAAATACAGAACAAGATTGTATTTCAGATAAGCCATTGGCCAGGTTTTACAAACGTCCTATTTATGGTAAAAATACTTTCAACCCTAAAGCTGTGAATGTTATTGAATATATCCTTGATGCTTTGTTTATATGTACAAACGATCAATGAACATTGTGCACAAATTTGTGTAAAAATGTTCGAACGCATTTATGGTTTATTGATAGACACGTTTATGAGTCACCAGCTCTCGCCCATAGGTTTACAGCCCAAAACATGAGATAAAAACAAGACTGAGAAGTGATTTATTAATGACAAAGCAAACACTAATAATACTTGGAATGGTGGCCGTTCTCAAGGTTCAAGGCCAGCTCTGAGAGATTTATATTGCAATCATACTTCTATTCAACCCCATGGAGGGAGTATAAGGTCCACTATCAAGGACGCTTGTAAAAGCAAGCACAATATGCCAGCAAGGGTGAAATATACATTGTAATATGACAGCAAGTCAACAAAGTTAAAGTTTGTGATTAGTGGCCATGCTTTTTTACAAAGTATTCTAAACCACAATTCCACTTTGGTTCCAAAGTCAATTTATTCTACAATGTTATGATTTCAAATGAGCAATTTAGAAATGAAGTTATGCAGACCACAGTTATAATGATATGTATTCCAATTCATACCTGTTTTATTGGTCTGATTTTATTAGTTCAATATTTACTTTGGCAAGTCTTACTGGAACAGAGCTTTGAACACGTAACATTAGAACTTTGAAATAACTCTTAAGATTTATCAAGTGGCTATTTGCTAGCTCCATGTTTTGTTCAGATTATATTAAAAAATTTTTTTTTTTTTTGTGGGAGAAGATTAAATGTATTGATTTGAACCTGTGCTAATTGTGGGCTTAGGTGTCCACTGGGAAATCCTACTTTGTTATTAATAACTATATTACTCTTCACATATTCAGGATCGCCATCAGGAATGAGGAATTAGTGGGACTCCAGTCACTGTTGTCATAAATCTCCTAACCTAAAATATTGTAACAACACAACTGATGGCTTGGTTGAGTGTTGTATCTATGTAGTAAGATTGGTGTAGTACCCCGTGAAATAAGTTTATTTATGTTTTAGTTTTTGTGCAACAAGTTATATTACTGTTCTTATGCAAGGGCCTGTGAATGTCTCAATGTGCTTGTTGTGTGGTGTAGTACAAATATTGTCACTAACGGAGCCCTGAAATTCCTAGAGGCGGCCCTGTGTCTAATGTCTAAATCGTTGATTTTTCAACATTTTCTATCCATAAAAATCTAATGAAAAGGGGTCAAAAAGTCATACAATGGTATCAATGAAAATGTCATTGTAGCCAAAAGATGCCACCTTACACAGCGCTGTAGTCGGAACACACACTGGACTTTTAAACAAAGGATGAACAGATATTTGTAAAATTAAATTTCTAGTTCTCCAATGAGTTTGTTTCCTTTAAAGCTATATATCAATTTGCTCCTCCTCCTCTATAATATGCTGTTTGGTGTCTATGTATCATAACAGTTTTGTCTGATTTGCAATAACCTAGTCTCCTTTTCACTTCATGCAACTTACTTGAGATTTATAATGTCAATTCAGTTGTGGTAGACGGATGTACTTTTCAAAAGCTATAGGTGTATGTAAAAGTATAAAAAATTCACTCCAATCCTCAAGCTCTGTACTAAAACCTTAAAGGACATCTACCACCAGGATGAAGGATTGTACAGCAAGTACACTAACAAACAGGTGTGTGCCCCCTCTGGCAGGATCTGCTCTTCTTTAAAGAGGACCTGTCACCCTTAAAAACAGCACTAGGAGCTTATTTACTAAAGTAAGCAGCTCCTGTTGCTACAACAGTCCCAGCATGCCCCGGAAGAAGCTGAGAGGCAAAACCCTGGGTCGGGCAATGACTAGCGTCCTCGTGGATACATTTTGATATGCACATTTTACCCTGTTTTATGTGAGTAGATCCGAAAATAAAAAGTTTTTATTTGTTGAAACTATCTATTCTATGTCCAGATATGTCTCTTATATATAGTTAATGGAGAAGATTGGGACAAGAGAAAAAACGCAGTGATTCCGTGTTTGAATGGTGGCTTATTCCCGAGAGTGACCTCTGGTTGGAGTAGCTTACTAATAAAAAGAAGCTGTATAGTGCTGGAAAGAAGATCGATGAATTGCTTATGAGCTCCGGTCAGATTGAATTTTTGGACTGTTTAATACAGTAGCTGGCTATGCATCTCTCCAAAATTACTTCTATGAGTTCCCCCTGCGAGGGGCATATGTTATGCCATGACCTATTGTAAGGCACTATTATGCCTTTAATGCAATAAAAATTTGTTGAAACTAAAAAAAGGCTTTAAAAATTAAGCAAATGATTCTGAGGGGCTCCAGGATCCAATAACACTTATGGAGCCTGGAGCCCTGCAAGTTAATTTGCATAATTTTATAAGCCTTTTTTTTTAAACCAGGGCATAAGAAGCTAGAAGAGCAGGTCCTGCCAGAGGGGCCACACACCAGTATGTCAGTGTGCTTGGTTTACAAACCTTTATCCTGTTACTCCATCCAGGCACTCTGACTTTGGTAATCTTCTTATATTTGTTATACACAACATCCAAAAATCAACTTTTAAAATGATCCATGTGAGCCAGAAGGACTCTGCAGCTTCATAGATTGTTATATAGCCTCCCCCTCCCACTGCCCCCATAGTACTTCCCCTTACTTTTGCCTGATACAATATCACACAGTGGGAGGGGGAGTGTTCCAGCGCAGTGTAGAAGTCTTTGAATCTGCAGAACGGCAGAATTATGCAAAAGAGACATACAGGCTTTGGTAACGCCTCCCAGTGGCCTTCTGAATCATTAGCATAATTTTAAAAGATGATTTTAGAAGGAAGGAGGCCATGGTTAACAAATAGCAGTCACTCTGCGTGGATCTATGAGTGAATGTCCCTGATTTATCTTGCCAGATTTTGATGGTAGATTTCCTCTAAGAACTGATTACAACTGTAATGTGACTTCTAGTCAAAACTCCTCTCCAGACATAACACCTCACATGCAAAATTTAACCCACATTTATCAAGCTGTCTGAGCCTCTATAACAGGGGTCTCAAACTCAATTTACCTGGGGGCCGCTGGAGGTAGATTCTGGGTAAGGCTGGGCCGCATCAAGTTTTCCATACAAAATGCGCTTACAAAATATCATTATTCAGATTCAAATGTCATGGCGTCTCCCAGCGCAAGGAAAGCCCCGAGCTGGGAGACGTGTTTTCTCTATGAACGCGTCCTGTGCACCGAGGGGTCCCAAGCTCCTACCGCACTGAGCCCAGTCAGGGGCTCAGTGCGAAATTTGATAATATGTTCAATGATATCATTTTTAGGACTGTACGACCTTTTGATCACTTTTTATAGATTTTTTTATATTTTTCAAAATGGCAAAAAAGTGCCATTTTCGACTTTGGGCGCTATTTTCCGTAACGGGGTAAAACGCATTGTAAAAAACGTTATTATATTTTGATAGATCGGGCATTTTCGGACGCGTCGATACCTAATGTGTTTATGATTTTTACTGTTTATTTATATTTATGTCAGTTCTAGGGAAAAGGGGGTGATTTGAAATTTAATTTTTTTTTATTCTAATTTTTTTTAAAAAAACTTTTTTTTATTTTTATTTATACTATTTTTCAGACTCCCTAGGGTTCTTTAACCCTAGGTTGTCTGATCGATCCTACCATATACTGCCATACTACAGTATGGCAGTATAAGGGGATTTTCCTCCTCATTCATTACAATGTGCTATCAGCACATTGTAATGAAGGGGTTAAAACGAAATAGCCTCGGGTCTTCGGAAGACCCGAGGCTACCATGGAGACGGATCGCCGCCCCCCGATGACGTCACGGGGAGCGGCGATCCCAGGTAAGATGGCGGCGCCCATGCGCCGCTATCTGTTTGAGGCTGTCGGCAGCTTTGCCGGCAGCCCACGCTGTAAAAACACCCGCGATCGGTGCTAGCACCGATCGCGGGTGTTACCAGTAAGCCTTTGCTGCAATATGCAGCAAAGACTTACCGGCTATGGAGAGGGCTCAGCCCGTGAGCCCTCTCCATGCAGCGCGACCCGACCGCCGCCGTGAATACACGGCGTGCGATGCTTTTCCAGGCGGGGGCGGCAATGTTGTCCCGCGGGCCGCAGTTGTCCCGCGGGCCGCGAGTTTGAGACCCCTGCTCTATAATATCTGAGGTGCAAAAGACATCTAAGGAGCTCCTGAAACTCTATAAAAGTTGATCAAGATCCCAGCTTAATGATAAATCTGCCCCTATGTTCAATATGCCCAGATCTTCCTTCTCTTGTCTGCATGATTTATTAGATTTTCATTAAAATAGGTTCCCTCTAAATTTACCTTTTATCATTTTTTTTGCCCAAGATATTAGCCCTTGTTGGCCAAAGAGAATAAATAATTGACTAGCTTGTGTGCTTACTGTGTGTTTCCTACACAAATATGTATTTGTATCAGACGATTTATATTCTGCTTATGATAAAAGCTGCTTCTGTTGATCTGTCGGTCTGCACACATTCTAAAAAAAACTGAATGTAAATACAGGCGGTCCCCTACTTAAGAACACCCGACTTACAGACGACCCCTAGTTACAAACGAACCTCTGGTAATTCGCAATTTACTGTTCTTTAGCTCTAGGCTACAATAAACAGCTGTAACAGTTATCACAGGTGTCTGCAATGAAGCTTTATTGTTAATCCTGGTTCTTATGATAACCCAACATTTCTAAAATCCACTTGTCACAAAAACCAAAAAATTTTTTGCTGGGGTTACAATTATAAAATATACAGTTCTGACTTACATACAAATTCAACTTAAGAACTAACCTACAGAAGCTATCTTGTATGTAACCCGGGGACTGCCTGTACGATCCCAAGTTTGCATGTGATCCCCAACCACAGGATAGGGAATATTAACCTGAATGGTGAGTGTCCAACTGCTGGGAGCCCCACCAATCAGGGGCAAGTCTTCACTAATGAGTGGAGCACCAGGTCGAGTATGCATCCTGACACTCCATTCAGTGGTGTGAGAGTGTGGAAAATTGCTGAGCACATCATTTGTCTGGATCCCACTCACTCTACAGTCACCGGGATCCTCCAAACATTTCAGAAATAGGAGTATGTGGAAATCATTTGTGCTCCATGGCAAGCACTGTCAAAAAGACTCTAAAAGACTTAAACAATACAGGACACCCGACTTACAGACAACCCATAGTTACAGACAGACCCCCCTCTGACCTCTGAAGCTCTCTGGATGCTTTACTTTAGTCCCAGACTGTAATGATCAGCTGTAAGGTGTCTGTAATGAAGCTTTATTGATACTCCTTGGTCCCAGTACAGCAAAAAATGTTGAAACTCCAATTGTCACTGGGTCAAAAAAAATTTTTGTCTGGAGCTTCAAATATAAAATATACAGTTTCCATACAAATTGAATTTACATACAAATTCAAATTAAGAACAAATCTATGGAACCTATCTTGTACATAACCGGGGACTGACTGTATATACATTATTCTACAAAATATACTCAAACTATCTGTGCCACAAAATAAAGCCTCTTGAGGATACATTAATGACGCTTTGAATGAAAAAAAACAGTATCTTAAAATTAGAACTGGCTGTGGTAGAACAGCGGGGAATTGAAATTGTGTGTTCTGGTTAAAAAAAAAATAGTTAATTTCTTTGACAGCATAAAAACTGTACCACTGATGCTATTTCCTTTGTAGCTCATAGAAGATATATACTGTAATTATTCTTCCAATTTGCTGTTCCCTTTTAGAAATGCTGTAATCACTTTTGGTTTCTTACACAATTCCCCTGGTAATTTCCACTTCACTCGTCACTAAATTCAATTTAATTCATCAGCGTGTATTGTGCCCCTTTGAAATGGAGAAACCAAATTGAAGCAAAAATATGAAGCATAAACAGTGTTCGAATAATTTGTAGACCATGAACAATCACCAGTTCCATAAACCCTTGAATCAGCATTGACCTGAGCCGACTGCGATATACAGATGGAAATTCTGTGACTATTGTATTATACGGATGAGTAAAATAAAAATTGTACAGGAACATGTTGAGGGATATTTATCAAGGCCTTACTTTGAAATCTGGGCTCCAAAAAGTTGCAGTATAAGTAATTTTTAACATTTTAAAGGAAATCAAAATCCATCATGATAAACCAGGGACATTTACTCATAGATCCAGGCACCCTGACTGTAGAAATCTTCTTTTATTTGTTATCCATGGCCTCCTGCCTTCTAAAATCAACTTTTAATATGATGCTAATGAGCCAGAAAGGCTCTGCAGGGCATTGTTACACCAAAATTAAGTAAAAATAGCCATCTCACAACTCCAGTCTTCATTATTCTTATTCCATCATGGAGTTCACGGAGGAAAGCGTTAAGTAGAGCAAATAGAAAAAGAGAGATCTCCAGCACTTCAGGTCATAAAAAATGACATTAAAATAAACTTGACTTTTTTAAGACTTGTTTAAAAAGCTGCAGTGTACACCCACAGATAAGAAAAATCATATCTGCGTGGTTCAAGCCATTCCCCATGGCTCTTAGGCCCCTTCTCCACTGGCGTTTTTCACGCGCGAGTTCTGCGCGTGCATTTGACGCTCAGAACTCGCATTGCACTCTGTCCCATTGTATTCAATGGGTCTTTCTCCATTAGCGTGGTTTTGAACGCGCGTGCTTGCGTTCGTTTGCACGCGCGTCAAAATCGCAGCATGCTCTATTTTTGCGAGTCACGCGCAATTTTCACGCCCCATTCAAGTCTATGGAGATGCATCAAGAACGCATTGCACTCGCAATCATTGCAAGTGCAATGCGAGTGCAATGCGTTTTAAACGTAAGGGTTGCTAGGTGACCAGAATAACATTATTTCCCCTGCTCGCGAACGATCATTTAATTAATAAAACACAGTGAAGAACAGTGAAGAATAGAATAAAAACAGTGAACACAGTGAACACAGTGACCACAGGATCATTTAAGATAAAAACACAGTGCAGAACACAGTGCAGAATAGATTACAGATGTTCGGCACATCTGCTTACTTGTCGGGAGATACGCGCGGAACGGCGCGAACAAAATAGCATGTGAAGAACAATATATATGTGTGAAGAATACATTGCAGATGTATTTAAACATCTGCAATGTGTTCTTCACACACATATATATTGTTCTTCACATGCTATTTTGTTCGCGGCGTTCCGCGCGTATCTCCCGACAAGTAAGCAGATGTGCCGAACATCTGTAATCTATTCTGCACTGTGTTTTGCACTGTGTTTTTATCTTAAATGATCCTGTGTTCACTGTGTTCACTGTGTACAATGATTTTATTCTATTCTTCACTGTTCTTCACATCTGCTAAATTGTCGGGAGATAATATACGCGCGGAACAGTGAAGAATAGATCGCAGATGTTTGCAAATTATCAGAAGACATTATTTTTCAATTAAATAACACATTTTAATCCCAAACCATGGTCCCTTTGAAAACTGCTCGAGTCTCCCATTGAAACGCGCGTCAAAAATGCGCCGAAAACGCAAAAACAACGCTAACAACACGCGCGTGAAAAACGCAAAAACGCAAATTACTCCAAGGAAAAATGGAACAAAAACGCAGCCAAAACGTCAGTTTTTCACGCATTGCACCCTGACGTGAAACGCAACGCTAGTGTGCAAGAGGCCTTAGAGTGCACCTAGAAGTGGAATCAAAGCCATGGGGGCCTGCCACGGCCCGATCGCATATGCGCTTCTATGGAAACGCATGCAATCGGTAACCAGCACCAAAAATACAAGAAAACAGGTGCTCGTTGGTGTAACCACCACACATGCCAGACCACAATGGGTTAGCAGGGGCAAGTTCTTTTAGGATTCTGAGGGTGTGTAGTCCGGGGGATATAAGGCCCAGGTAGATAAGCACATGTTCCACAGTCTCTTTGAACGGTTTATTCTCAGCAGTATGAACACTTCAGTCACCAGGGGGCCGGGGCAGTGACTTCAGTAACTCTTGTATGGAGGCTGAGGGGTCTCTGTGCTCCAGTGTCCTCCCTGTGCAGATGTCTCTGGACCCTCTGGTAGAGGAGCTTCTACAGTTACATATATTCTTTCTCTCTGTCCTGTTCAGTTCTTTCTATTGTACAATCTCCCTCTTTCCAGTTTTTGCTGAGGTGTTTTCTGCTGCAGGTAACTGAACTACAACTCAGACACTGGATCTGGTCTCTAGTGATGGGCCGTTAGCGAAGGAGCCGGCACAAACAGCCGGCACTTGTCCGTGAACAACAGGAGCCGCCTCTCCTCAGTGAGCCGATGGCTCACTTAACCCCGCCCCTAAACAGCTCACCACGCCCACTTTAACCCAATACAATCGGGTTAATAGTGGTGTGGTGTCTGGTGAATGACTGGCCTGCGGGTCCCTATTATATATCTAATAGGGAGCCGTTCAGGAGCCAGAAGAGCCAGCTATTCTTAGTGAGCTGAGCCTAATGAGCCAGCTCACTACGAAGAGCCAGACTTCCCATCACTACTGGTCTGCACTGGTCTCAGGAAATATAACATTGTAGTGTGATGTCACTGAGTACAGCCAGCACTGATTAATTAACTCTACAGCTTCTGTGTTGTAGTGTGATACACATGTATATGTGCACAGTTTTTCTGTTTGTCAAGCAGGGATTTTGAGATTATTATACCCCTGTTTTCACTGGGTTATATTAGCAATCGCCTATGCGATCAGGCAGTGGCTTTGATTCTGCTTCTAAACGAATATCTCCTATTCCACAAACTATGCATAACAACTTCACATTCCTGTGCAAAATCCTGATTTTACACAACAACTTATCCGAGCTCTAATGAATAATGGGATATTCGTCATATGTTGTGAATAAAGTACGTGAGTCAGCGATGAAGAAAGACTGATGATAAAAAATCTGATGTTCAACCAAAATGTGACAATAATGGTACATTTTTCTTTACAGCTTATAGTACTGATCTTTATGAGATAACCTGTATTATTAAAAAATATGTGCTGGTACTGCATTCTGATGACAAGCTTAGTAACATTTTGAGTACGGGCCAGGACTATTGCCAACATAGTATCCGTATTGTTCTACCAGACAGTAGAAGGAAACAGTAACAATTGGTTGAGAATAATCCATTCCTTCAAATGTGAAGGTAATAGCAGTAGTTGATGTAAATTTATCCACTTCTGGTTTGGACATCAAAAACTGCATCTGAAAAACGTAACATGTGAACGCACCCTGAAAGTTACGTCTTTGAAAGAGTAAAATGTCCTAGAAGGGGAGGGAATTTGGTCCAAAAACTCAGGAATTGAGATCCTTTTTGGATTTTGAATCTTGACACAAGATCCCCTAAAGGTTTGAACTGAAGATCTTTATTACGCTTGTTATGTTTAACAGTAAGTTTTTTAATATATTTTTTTATTAGTTATGTTTGCTTGCTTTATGGTTCTATTGGTGTGTATATGCTTTGTATGCCTCCTCCATCAGCTGCTGACATGTGGGTGATAATTAGTATCGACACATATGTGTGCATTAGGGGCGGTTTGTTAGTATAAGAAGTAGTATGGCTACAGAGACTTCTAGATCATGACTAAGAGCCTTTGGGAATGGCTCAAACCATGGCTCAACTCAAGAAAGTGTACTTATGGAATAAAAAGACGACAACACCTCCATTGAGTCGCTCTTCATCAATCTCATCTATTTCCTCTCAGTCGGAGAGTGGCGGTGCACAGGGCCAAAATTCAAAGTGGCAGAGCACACGACCAAAGAGGAAGATTGACTACAGATCTACCCCGTATGGAAAACGCCGCCCAAAACAGACTGCCGCGCAGAACAAGACCTTACAGGTAATTAATCTATCGTCACATAATCTCCCTGAAGCAGCCATTTCCCTTTTGTCGAAAGGTTTGTACCTTCTGCACCCTTTGATCCCTTTATAGCCATAAAGGACCTTCATTTATTTGCCCGTTCTTTGATTTTTAAGCGGTGGTACACCAAACGTGATACCAATTCCTTGGACTAACAAGATCTAGAAGCAGTTAAAATACTTGAAGAACTGCTCCAGGAACAAGAGGAAACAACACAGACCTCAGGTAAAATACCAGATTGCATTAAACCCCGGTCCAAACGTTACCCACCATTTACAGTATGTCCGGCGGTGGACCTGTTTGTCAAAACAGTATCAATTGAGTTTGAACAGATGTCATTCAAAATCAAACAAGATAACCTCACCACCAGTGAAAGACAAGGTTTGACTTTTCTGAAGGGCTTAAAAGATGTTTTGTATAAGCCGGCAGACAAAGGTGGAAATGTGGTTATATGGCCGAAAACTCTCTATGAAAAGGAGGCTAATCGGCAACTAAGAGATCCATCTTGTTACAAAAAATTGACATATAACCCATTGTCCACCTTCAGTAAAGATTTACATCGTATCTTGCACAAAGCTTTTGATGAAGGGATCATTATATCAACCCTATACCTATTACCAAAAATACATAAGAATTTGGCAAATCCACCAGGGAGGTCCATAATATCTGGGCGGGGTAATTTGACTGACAATGTATGTAAATATATTGATTCCTTTTTAAGACCAATGGTTGAGGTGCTGCCATCATATCTTCGTGACTCAGCAGATTTGCTACTCAAATTGGAAGACATCCATGTGGCCGATGACATGCTATTGGCCACCTGTGATGTTGAATCACTGTACACTAGCATTAGACACTCAGATGGCCTGAGAGCTGTACAGTTCTTTCTAGGTATGTCAAATGTGGAGGATGATCTGGCACAATTTGTGTGTGCTCTTTTGGAGTTTGAATTGTCGCATAATTTTTTCACCTTCAAGGGATCCTTCTTCCTGCAGCTCCAGGGGACAGCTATGGGGGCAGCTTGCGCTCCCTCATATGCCAATCTGTTCCTGGGGCTGTGGGGCATGTCGGATCGGGTGCCGTCGGTGAACCGTGTCCTACTTTGGACGCGGTTCATCGATGACATTTTCCTGATCTGGCATGGTTTTAAGGGTGAACTCGACAATTTTCTAACATCTCTCAATGACAACGTCAACATTAAGCTGACATGGAAATCTGATCCAAATAAGATAGAGTTCCTGGACATCCTTGTCAAAAAGGATGACCAGGGCATGATTCAGACTGACTTATTCCGAAAAGAGACGTCTGTCAATTCACTCTTACTCGCATCCTCTTCTCATCCTCAGCAACTCAAGAATGCTATACCAACGGGACAATTCTTAAGGACAAAAAGGATCTGTTCCTTAAAATCAGACTTTCAGAAGCAATCGAGAGATCTGACCAACCGGTTCGTGGAGAGAAGATATTTTAAGCACATTATTTCCAAAGCGTACAAAAGAGCGCAAAATGCCCCACGTGACAAACTTCTACAACCTCGTCCTAAAAAACCAGCGGATACTACAACCAGGTATGTAACAACATACCACAGCAACTGGTCCAATATGTATCACTGTCTGGAAAAATTCTGGCCAATCCTCTTATCAGATCCCACCATTGCATCGATTATACCCTCTCGTCCGGCACTATCCTTCCGTTGAGCTAGAAACTTGCGTGACCATTTAGTCCACAGTTTCTTCCCCCCCAGTCCAATCCAACCATTATTTGGTGCACCAAAACCTAGATGGGGCTGCACCCCCTGTGGTAAATGTATAGCATGCACCAACATTGAGACCTGCACGACTTTTTCTAACTCGGAGGGCACGAAAATTTTTGACATCACTTGGCCCATTACATGTTCCACGCGGGGAGTGATTTACTATGCAGCATGCCCATACCCCAAAATATACATTGGACTCACCACGAGGGAATTCAAAGTGAGGGTGCGAGAGCACGTGATTGGGATAATCAATGCACAAACTGTCAAGGATGATCAAATTGAAAATTTAAAAACGATTCCTCATCATTTTTTTCAGCACCATTCATGTGATTCTACTTTATTACGATTTCGGGGAATCGACCACGTTGAAACATCCTTACGAGGTGGCTCCTTGATGAAGAAATTACAACAGATTGAAACTAAATGGATTTGGCGTCTAAAAACCATGCAACCACTTGGTCTCAATGAGTGTCTGTCCTTTGCGGCATTCCTGTGATCTCTGTGAGTACCCCTGATGATGGGTATATGGGGGACGTGCGGTCCCCCAGACCCGGTTTTAATTTCAATTGTACTCTTATTGTCTGTGTTTTTATTTCTGATATTAATCTGTGTTTTCTTTAGCAGAGTTCCTCTAAGCGTGGTGTTGTGATGTTACATCTGGGTTTCCCCCTCTCTGTGGATTCCTTTCTGTGCCCCCAGTTTTTTCTTTGGGATGTTCTCAGATGCAGACTCATGTAGTGATCATGAACTCTCTCCCAAGGCAACGGAAGGAATGTTCTTTGAAATTGTCTGTGTTTTAATAGCATTTATTTCGACGTAATTTTTTGGAGTTTGTGTCTAGCACGAGGCACTTTATTGTGTATCAGTATGTTCACACATTATTATCAGCATATACACCGTATCTGTCAGTTTTTCTGACTCAACACTCTGGGATTAACCTTCTTTGAGTTCAAATATTTAAAAGTTAGGGACATAATATGCATGTAATTTTCACAGTATGTGTTCAGCACTTAGCACTTTATCATGCATCGGCATGTTCATTTATGATCATTTGTTGGTATATATATTTCACTTATTAGTTTCTCTGACTTAACGCCCCGTGATTAGCTTTCCTTGAGTCCAAATACTCAAGACTCAGGAATAGAGTACGGGCATTTATACAATTATTGAGTATGCACAAGTCACTTTACCTCACATTGATTGTTCTCAACAAGTATGTGTTACACGTACACTATTTACATATTTTTTATTCACATTAGCACATCACACCAGGTATTAACAACATGTCACATCTTGGGACAATGGATCTATCCATTCATATATATATTTTTGTGGTATGTTATGTGGTTCTGTTTACAATATTTATTGCTACTTTTATGCACAAAATCGTTTTAGGTACCCATGGTAAAAAACTTGGGAGGGTGGAATTCTTTCACGCTAATATATTGCATGCCCAGTACATTCCTATGGCCAAATTTCTGTGAAAACCATTGCATGCAATAACACTGGAGTTATAGAGGGCTTTTTTGGTATCCTTGATAGTACAACCTATAGGATCCATTATAGTTGTAATTTTCTCTGCTTTTAATGAAAACTTACCATTGTCTGTTTCCCGATATTATTTTCGCGCTGAGTGCGCATGCGCGGGCGGAACGGTGGCCGGACCGGAATGGCCGCAACCAGGCCGGCATCTCGCGACCATGGAAACCCTCCGTGCTCGCGAGATCTCGGACCCATGCGGCACTTCCGGTTTTCGGCTGCCGGACCCTAACCCGTGCGCATGCGCCAAAATCAGTGACTTTGTTTTATAATCACACAATGAACGACACATGGTAGGTACCTTTTTGATTGGCTAGGATATATCTTATATACTGCCACCGGGTCAGCCTTTTCATCACCCCCAGATGAAGGCTTGACGGCTGAAACGTACGTCGGGGTCGGCGTGGGGCTTCTTTACTTATGGGTAAGGTCTGATATACTCAGTCTTCACATTTCATTTTTTAATGGTGATTGCATTATTAGGACAATTTTCTTGGTCCTTCCCATACAGCACTTTAATGTATGTCATTTCACTTGAATAATATAATCATACATGGTTTTATCCATACCCCCGCCGTGTTTAGCCAGGGTTATGACCCCCTGAGCATATGTCTAAGTGTATTCATGTCTTTTTGATATATGTAAAACAAAATAAAATTGAATCTTTTAACTCTTTCATGATTGCAATGTGGTGGAATTTTTGTTTTTTGGTTCATTGATTGTTCGCTTTTTCCACACTGTATACAAAATCTTTGCATTTGTGGCAACCTTTTGAAGGAGATATAATTGTTGGGTTTTATGGCTCAAACCATGTAGATCTGTCTTTTTTTATCTGTGGATGTACACTACACGTCCTAATAAAGTCAAGTTTTTAAATTTTTATGACCTGAAGTGCTGGAGATCTCTTTTTTTTCTATATGCTCTGGAGACATTACTGGGGCCCTCCATGCTGCAGAATCTCAGAATGTTATACTGCATCAAACTCCCCCCTCCTTCCTCAGCACTTCCCCCTCCCTCTGCCTGCTTTCATCTCATGGCAGCATAGACAGTTTCAGCAAACAGTGGGAGGGGAGAAGTTCTTCTGTACAGTGCAAACAATCTGTGAAGTTACAGCATGTAGGGGCTTTGGTAACAGCCCCCAGAGCCCTTCTGGCTTATTAGCATAATTTTTAAAGTTGATTTTAGAAGGAAGGAGGCTATGAACAACAAATTTAAGAAAATTCCCATAGTCGCGGTGCCTGGATCTATGAGTTAGTGTCCCTGGTTTATCATGATGGATTTTGATAGGAGATTACCTTTAAAGGGGTTATCCGGGTATAAAATTTACTTAGGACTGAGCTGGGGCGGGCTATTTAAAAAAAATAAACGTGTACTTACCTCCTCCGGCACCGCTGATGTCCCGCGCCGCGGTCCGTTTGATCCCTGCCCTTGTTTACAGGGGCAAAGAAGCCGCTCACAGGGAGCTTCCGGCCGGCGAGGTGGCCTGGCTTCCCCCATCCGTCCCTATCTCACAGCATTGTAAGCACTGGAAGATGGTGTCGGATGGGAGCTTTCGGCCTTTGTAAACGAACCGGCGCACAGATGAGATGGACCGCGGCGCGGCCCTGAATAAATTTTTATACCCGGATAACCCCTTTAAGCTTGAGCAACAATTTAGCAACATTTTGCATACTTTCTCCACTAACTCCATATTTCAAATCTCACTCCAGAAAGTGGTAAATATCTAAAGACAGTGTTAAAATTGTGCCAAATATATTAAACTGTTCAGAAATGTGGCACTTCCTTAAGTCAATGCAGTCTCCAGCAAAACTAACTTCAAAAAGTTAAATGGTAAAAATGTTTTAAAAAATTGATAACAATGTTAAAGTCTATTAAATGTCAATATCTGACATATTAGCTATGAGTAAGTGTCCCTGGTTTATCCAGGCTTGATTTACATGGAAGATTTCCAGACTATTACTGCTGACACTATATTACCGGCATCCTAGGGTCTATGCATAAAGCAACCTCCTCAGCTAAGGATGGCAGTGTGCACTGCTGATAATAATTCTCAAGCCATGTTTATGTCTCGCCTTGATGAACTCGGGTTTTATTCTCTTCATGTTTTTAAGAAACGAATGAGAGGCTGCTTAAATAATAGGCTTTGTTATGTAAATGACAAAGAATGGCAAGCAACACAATGAATCCATTAATATTCTAGTCATACCAAAACACCATGTAAGACCTTTCCAAGTTCTTCAGTTTACACAGGGTCTATTTATAGGGTGTTATATTTTATTTGTAGAATGAAAATGTATTGTTCCTCTGCCAGGCACATTAAGATTAAGGTCAGTCTGATAAATGGCAGTGACAAGCTGAAGAGTTAAGTCACTTTCACTAAGTAATTTGCATCAGTATTTGTAAACCAAACTAGAAGCAGGTTCTAAACATGGAAAGTGTAAGAATCTTTCCATTAGAGTTGGCTGGACTTCATGGTCCAAACACTGTGCCAGAATTCATGCGGTGGCTCCTTGCATCATATATATATATATATATATACATATATATGAGTCTTTTTTCTTTTTTTTTTTTTTTCATTTTATTTAGATTTTTCTTTTTGTACAAACATAGAAACCAGAGGCAATCTTAAAATGGTGGTAGACAATCATCACAATAATGCAAGGAATTTCCTGTATAAACCTATACACAGCAATTGTTAAAACGGTTTGGAACAACATCATTATATGGCGTATCATTTAATTATCAATAGAAGTAGTTTACTTTCTTTAAAAATGAGAGATAGACACCATGGTGTATACTAAAATTTTAAATTAACGTACTCCCCTAGCATCTTATAGTATTTTGAATGCATCTAGAACCATATTATGAGGTTGTTCCTCTATCCGTACAGCCTTCATTGCCCCATCCACCTTTTATGCCCCCCCCCCCCCCAGAACCCCAAACCCCCCCCCCCCCCTTCCCTCTCCCTAAGGGAGAAATTTAGTATACAAACAAACAAAAAAAAAGAAGGAGACAATCTTAAATGGTAGTTGACGGTCATCACATTAATACAAAAGATTTCCTATGAAACCTATGCTCAACAATTGCTAAGGCATTTTGGAACAACATCATTGTGTGAGGTATCGTTTAGTTGTCAGTCAAAGTGAATTAATCTATTAAACATGGGGGATAGGCTCCGGGATATATTCAGTAATTTAAAGATGGAGTACTAGTACGGTATTATCCTGCTCAGATTATCTCCCACGAGATACCAGAGTAAGTGTGGAGTACCAGCGTTCACTAGGACACCACAACACTACTCGCACCAATGTAGACCTTTTTTGCATAAGTTTGTGCAGACTCTACTTAATATTATAATATTATGAGTACGACTGATACATAATATGAAGTTGTTCCTCTATCCGTATGACCTTCATTACCCCCTCCACCTTTAATATTTCCCCCTTCCCAACATATATATGAGTCTTTAAGACAAAGAGACAAACACTTTGTGATAATGTAAAGGTAACAGTCAAAGCAGACCTGGGCATTGTAAAAACTGCAGGGCACATCCGCACCATCTAACTATCTCTGATCGGCTGTGATAGGTGTACACTGTGAGAGGTGCATGTGAGCCCTCTCCATACAGTGGGAGCTGATGTGTGATATACAGATACATTGGTAAGGGGTTAACAAGGAGGTGTGATACAATATAGTGGAATATAATACAACTTGTGATTAACCCAGCCGCTCATGTCCAGTCACAGTTTACATCATATATCTCACCCAACCATCCACGCTAAATCTGCTCCTCAGCGTTCCCAGCACCCACACAAACAATGCTGCCACCACCCACAGTTTACTTATGCTAAAAATGGTGTAGGCACCTTATTTGCACATAGAACTCACACTGGTAAATCGAAAAGCATATACAATAACTAAATATGCTATACAATAAGAAGCTTATACAATAGGTAAATCTCACGTAAAGTTGTAGCAGATACTTATTAAGTTTTAAAATTTTATATACAACAAGTACAGTACATACATAAAACCATCCAAAGGTTAGAAAGAATATATATACAACACACACACACAACAGTTGCAACATAAACAGGGAGAAAAAAAAAATGAAATAACTTTAGTATGGAATAGATAGAATTATTTGGCTGGGATATTTAGCAAAGATGATTCGGGCAGCCTTCCAGTGAAGATGAATTTCTCAAGACTGACAGAGTAGATGTTGACATGCTCTTTCGAAATCTACACCTATTACTGTCCCCTTTGTGATGGGAGGGGTGCATGGCTACACCTGGACAAAAGTCTGAGCTTGGGGACATATTCCTAATTAAGTCATATCTTCTTCCAGGGGTCTCCTAAGAAGATGATATGTCCAGCACCGTTCCCAGGATGAATTTACAAATCTAGCCATAAGAAACACTGCAAAAAGTATTCAGCCAATTGCCTAATATCTATTTTGTTGCCACTTTAACCCCGAAATCCTTGGCGCTCAACACCCCAAAGGTATTGAATGTCATGACAAGGATTTGAAATCTATGAATTACGACAAGGCTGGTTTTAAACTATAGTTTTGCCATTATCCAAAGCAGCCATTTTAAGGGACATGGCAAACCACACATGGGAAGCTGCCATAGGGTCTATATTCATTAACATTTCCTATTCATGGGCAGGAAGGGTACAGAGGATAAGCATTTGAGGCTTCACTCAAACAGTCCTGCCCATTATTCATACTTATACCACACAACTGTATTGCGATACATTGTGAATAGAGAGAAGACCATTTTATCATTCTGTAACACTAAACCAGCACCAAAAGTTATCTTCAGCATAACATTCATTTCTTTTCTGTATGTCTGCAATGAGAAGGCAAGACATTGTTTAACATGACAATGACATGCATGGCCTTGTCAGTTTATGTCTCCTGCACAAGCAATGCAGTGATTTTAAATGCTAAAGAATGACCCAATTTCTGAGAATTTTTATTCAGTCTTTTAGAGATGCTTGCTAGAAATGGCATAATTGTATTGCTTTGCTTGATATATGACCACAAAAACAGAATGATGTCCATACTTTAGCAATGACTAAATATGTCATAGTAAAATGTTAATTGAAACATGCATTCATAGGGGGATATTTATCATACGCTGGCGCTCGTGCGCCAGTGTATTATAGCCACGCCGCTGCAAATTCGCAGCCCGGGGCGGGACGCTGCGAAGCGTCTATCCTACGCCAGGCAGGGCCTGGCGTAGAAAAGAATGCAGCCGACGACTTTTCACGTATGAAAAGTCGCCGTCAGTAGCAAGTGCGCAGGCGCGGGGACAGTAATGCTCGGCCTCTGCCCTCCGCTCGAGTGAAGGTGGCAGATCGGGGCAAATAATCGCAAAAGCTAGCAATAAGCTAGCATTTGTGATTATTTCAGGGCCTCTGTGCCACTGGCGGTGCACAGAGGTCCTGATAAATATCCCCCATAGTATCATAGTAAATAAGGCTAGAAAAGATGCAAGTCCATCAAGTCCAACCTTTAAGAATTAAACATTTTCCTCCATAACCCGTGATATTTCTTCTCTCCAGGAAGGCATCCAGCCCTCTCTTGAACATGTACATTGAGTCCGCCATAACAACCTCCTGCGGCAGAGACTTCCATAGTCTCACTGCTCTTACAGTAAAGAACCGTAAAAACAATTATGCGGCAAGAAGCTACATAGGACTAATGATAAATCTCTCCCATAGATCCTGGCTAATTGTCAGGATCGGAGGTAGTGGATCCTCTGGACCACCGCACACGATGACTTTAGCCGGCACCTGGGACCGCAGTCTAAGTGGAACCCGGTTTTCACCAGAGACCGCCGCAAAGTTGGTTAGACTTGCTGCGGCGTGGTACCACCAGGTCGTTCCACAGGTGCAACTTTGTCGCGGTGGCAGCCAAGGCGTAGTACAGAATCGTCAGGCAAACCCGTGGTCGGGAACGGACAGGAGGTTGAGACAGGCAGCACAGAATCAGAGTTGGGGATGTAGCGGTAGGTCAGGACAGACAGCACGGAATCAGAGTCAGGAACAGAATCGAGGTCACAACGGGAAATCAGGATAATCGCAAAGGGCATGGAACAAAGCTTTCTTAGGCATAGAAGCACAAAGATCCGGCAGGGGACGCAGGAAAGGGCTGGGAATTTATCTGGGAATTATCGGCGTGCTTGCCCTTTAAATCTTTGCGAGCCAGCGCACCATAGGAGACGGGGACGCTCATGCCAAACCGTGGGAGCCACAGAGACCGTCACTGGAGCCAGGAGAGTTGAGTTCACTCTGGGGGCACACAGAGGTACACGAGTGCGCCTGCGACCTGCTACATGGGCCGCAGGGGCACCCGTGACACTACTCTTCTTATATTTGTTATCTATTTGTCATCTTACTTCTAAAATCAACTTTTAATATTATGTGAATATACCAGAAGTGCTCCTGGGGATGTTAACAAAGAGCCTCCATGCTCTAGCTTCACAGGGTGTTACACTGTTTCCTCCACCCCGGCTCTCTCCCCCCTTCCTCTGCCTGATATAATCTCACTGGAGCACAGGAGGTTTCATAACAAGGGGAAATAGAAGGGTGGATGTGCTCCTGATCACATGATGTATCACGTGATGTATAAGTGATCAAATGGCCGATGCCATGAAAAAAAAAGTCAGCAAGTTATTACTCATCCACAACAGAGATGACAGCCATGAAATGTGCTTGCAATCTTAATATGGGGAAAATTGAAGCCTGTTTTCAGGATCACTTGGAGTCCAAGCAGTTTACTTACGAGAGAATAGGTCCTTCCCTTTTAATGATATACTGCTTAGTATAAGAGCCTAAAAAAATAAATAGAAAAATGAATATCTCTTATTAGGCTGTAACGGAGAACAAGTCAATCAGTCAGAATCTTTCACTCTGTGTACAGTGTGGGACAAAAATAGCAGAAGTGGTCTTGTGCGGTTCACTGGATATCTCACCCTGCATTATTTAATAATATCCTTTAATATTTTAGAGACGTCCAAAGTTTTAGTTTTGATTTTCAATACAAACATTGGCATCTTAAGGGCGAATAAAGGGGAACCTGTCAAATGGAATATCCTGTCTTACATGCTGGTTTTATGTTATAGAGCATAAGAAGCTGAACAAACTAATATATAGTTTTATGGACAAAGACTACCCCATTAGCTTCCCTGGAGAATATCTTTTGAATGGGAGGACAGACAAAAACACCAAATTATGCGCAGCGACAATCAAATCAGGTATGTCATTAAACACATTGGGGGCATTTATTTACCTGTCCGACGAAGTTCTCTGAAAGTGCATCGTCCGACTATAATGCAATGTGCCGCGATTCACTAAGATGGTGTGCCCGATATCCTGCATGTGTCGCTTCCCCACTTAGGTCCGACAGAGTTCACCTTCTTCTTCCTGGTGCATGTAAGTGCATTGTCTTGCAACACGATTTGAAAGTTAAACCCCGCGCTCAGTCCGAATCAATTGGATTGCTAGATCGACGACCCCCCCCCCCCATTTCTGTCACATAAAAGCCGGTGCAGCAGCGCCAAAATCCGGTCGTGTGCAGCACAATCCCAGTGCTGACACCCGTTAAATGCCTGTCACAGCCGGGCAAAACCCGAAAATTTCAGAAAGTCAGGCGAAAGTGTGCACATGGTCCCTTAGTATATAAGCCCCATTAAACTTGTGGATAGGTCCTTAAAGGCAATCTGTCCCATGGCAAATGCTGTTTGGTCTGCTGGCAGAAGGTTATAGAGCAGAAGGAGCTAAGTGAATTGATACATAGCTGCAGAAAATGCAGTATAACTTTTGATTTATTCATTTATATTCCTGATTATTATATGTTAAGAATTATCTTTAAGGGGTTGGCCACTTTTCAATAAATCTCTTCCATTAGACAGGTCTCTGCATGGTATATGTACCTGTGACTTTGCCTCCTGTGAGAGCTTCAGCCTTCCCCTGATCTCCACATGCTGCCCTCAGCATCTCTACACAACTTCCTGCTTCTCACTCCTTTAGTCCGTCCTAATGGCAGCCTCCAGTGTGTTTTATTTTTCTCTCAGTCCATCTCACTGACAGACACAGGGACAGGAGAGCAGCAGGATGAGTCATAATCTACCGCTACAGGTCCCTCCTATTTATCAGTGCAGATACAAAAAGATCCTACAGAGTTCACAGAGAGTCTGCACACAGCACTAAAGGAAGTTTTAGGGATGATGAATAACTTGGTGAATATTCAGGGAATATTATTAAGGCAGTAAAGGCACATAGGCAATTTATGTTAAAGAGTGGCCAATCCCTTTTATATCATAAATGCCAGGCTGTCACTGATAGCACCACCACCTTGGCAGAGATATATATCCCAAAAAACTTCACATCAATATACATCATGTCTGTCCCATATGACAAAATCAACTAGGGACACTTACTCATATATCCAAAAACCATGATTGTCATCATTTTCTTGTATTTGTTATCCATTGCTTCCTTTCTTCTAAATCAACTTTTAAAATTATGTTAATAAACCAGAAGAGCTCTTGGAGTGGCACCAAAGCCCCTCTTTGCTGCAGCGGCCCCCTTGCTCCCTATTCCCCCCTCCCTTTGCCTGTTGTAATATCAGGGGTGAAGTGCTCCTGCACAGTGTAACAGGCTTTAAAGCTATATCAAAGCTCTAGTAACACCTTCCAAAATCCCTCTGGCTCTTTAGCATAATCTTAAAATATGATTTTAGAAGGAAGGAGGCATGTATAACAAATAAAAGAAGATTACCACAGTCACATTGCCTGGATCTATGAGTTAGTGCGCCTGGTTTATCATGCTGGATTTTAACCCCTTAACGACCTTAATCGGCTGCGGGTGTTTGGCGAAAGCTCACGGGCATATTAAAGCAAACACCCACTTGTAGCAATAAAAAGCCGGCAGCGTGTGGGTGCTGCCATGTTGGCTTACATTGTCGCTCCCTGTGACGTCATTTTGGAGCGGCAATCTGTTGCTATGACAGCCTTCGGTCATACAAAGACCCAAGGCTGTCTCCTTATACACCATATACAGGCAGTCCCCGGGTTACGTACAAGATAGGGTCCATAGGCTTGTTCTTAAGTTGAATTTGTATGTAAGTTGAAACTGTATATTTTATAATTGTAGTTCTAGACAAAATTTTTTTATTTGTCCCAGTGACAATTGGAGTTTAAAAGTTTTTTGCTGTAATGGGACTAAGGATTATCAATTAAAGCTTCATTACAGACACCTTACAGCTGATCATTGCAGTCTGGGACTATAGTAAAGCTTAGAGAGATCTTCACCAGAGGTCACAGTGGGCAGAGGGGTCCATCTTTAACTATGGGTCGTCTGTAAGTCAGGTGTCCTTAAGTAGGGGACCGCCTGTATTACAATGTGCGATTTGCACATTTTCTAGCTGATGTGCAAAATCCCCATATAGTGGCATACTATAGTATGGCAGTATATGGTTGGTTCAATCAGACAACTTAGTGTTAAAGTACCCAAAGGGGTCTGAAAAGTAGTAAAATAAATAATTCAATTCACCCCCCCCCCCTTTCCCTAGAATTGATATAAATATAAATAAACAGTAAATATAATAAACATCTTAGGATTGGTCGCATTCCCAAAATCTCAGATCTATCAAAATATAATAATGGTTATTCCCAGCATTTAACCCCATAATGGAAAATAGCTCCCGAAGTTGGAAATGACACTTTTTTGCTTTTTTTGCAAAATATAAAACTTATTACATTATTATATATATATAAAGTGATCAAAAAGCCGTTAAGTTATCACTGCCAGAAGATGGCAAAATAAAGAAATTTTCTTTTTTTGGTTTGTACAGGAGGTTTTAATTTTTGTAAATGTATGAAAACATTATAAAACCTGTATAAATTTGGTATCACTATGACCATACCAACCCAAAGAATAAAGTAGACATGTCATTTGGGACGCACAGTGAAACCCATAAAATCCAATCCCACAGGAAAATGGTGCAAATGCATTTTTTCACAATTTCACATTTGGAATTATTTTCCCACTTCTCAGTACATGGCATGAAATATTAAACAGCGTCACTATGAAGTGCAATTTTTTATGCAGGAAACAAGCCCTCATACAGCTCTTTACATGGAAAAATAAAAATCTATTGATTTTTGAAGGTGGGGAGTAAAAAAATGAAAATGCAAAAATGAAAAAGGACCTGGTCGTTAAGGGGTTAATGGTAGATTTCCTTCAAATCGAAAATGTTGAATGGCACGTCTGATTTTATTGCCGGTGTTCCCCATGATAAATTTGGTGTTTATATGTAAATTAAGGCCCTTTTCACACTTTTTTAACGCGCGTTTTCTGTGCGTGCTTATGACGGGCAGAACTTGCATTGCACTCTGACCCATTGTAATTAGAGATGAGCGAACACTAAAATGCTCGGGTACTCGTTATTCGAGACGAACTTTTCCCGATGCTCGAGTGCTCGTCTCGAATAAAGAACCCCATTGAAGTCAATGGGAGACTCGAGCATTTTTCAAGGGGACCAAGGCTCTGCACAGGGAAGCTTGGCCAAACACCTGGGAACCTCAGAAAAGGATGGAAACACCACGGAAATGGACAGGAAACAGCAGGGGCAGCATGCATGGATGCCTCTGAGGCTGCCTAATCGCACCATTATGCCAAAATTATGGGCAACAGCATGGCCATGACAGAGTGACAGAATGAAGCTAGATAGCATCTAAAACATCCAATAATTGACCCTGACACTATAGGGGACGGCATGCAGAGGCAGCGGCAGCAGGCTAGAGAGTGTCATGGCGACATACCCTAAATGGACTCAGGCTTCAAACCAATGGGTGGCAGAGAGGAACCAAAGGAGGTGAGCAAGAAGCGCTCAAATAATATCGGTACATGATAAAAGTTTGCCAGTATATTTTGTGGATTACACAGCAGGGTGGCGACAAAGTTAACATGGAAGCCATGAAAACAACCCAAAATTCTGCCTGACACAGCTCGTTTGATAAGGGGACCATGTATGGAGGCAGTGAACTAGTAGTAGATTAAAGGTGCTGCAGTTAAAACTATGTTAGTTGGATCTTGGCATGGAGCTGGCGCTCCGCTGCCAGGCGAGCTTTCGCCAATCCAAGCCCCTGTCTATAGGCTACTCCCCAAACAGCACTTCTAAGAACCTTTTGTATAAGATCAAGTGTAGTAGCGTTCTTATAAGTTTAGGATATGGCGGGTGAGGGGAATGTAAACAGATGCGCAAGAAGCGCTGAAATAATATCCCTAAATGGTAAAAGTTTGCAAGTATATTTTGTGGATTACACAGCAGGGTGGCGACAAAGTTAACAACTTTGATGTGGAATGCCCTGTAATAGCTCTTGGGCGGTGTGCCTTTTATCGCCTAGGCTCAGCAGTTTCAGCACCGCCTTCTGTCGCTTAGCGACGGCACTGCTGCTGTGCCTAGAGCTACCGACTGATGGCGCCATGCCCACGGATGGTAATTCGGAGGAGGAGGAGGTGGAGGAGGGGTGGGAGGAGGTATAGTAGGCCTTTGAGACCTGGACCGAGGTAGGCCCCGCAATTCTCTGCGTCGGCAGTATATGACCAGCCCCAGGGTCAGACTCGGTCCCAGCCTGCACCAAGTTAAGTGTAGTAGCGTTCTTATAAGTTTGGGATATGGCGGGTGAGGGGAATGTAAACAGATGCGCAAGAAGCGCATGATGCGCATGGAGCTGGCGTTCCGCTGCCAGGCGAGCTTTCGCCAATCCAAGCCCCTGTCTCTAGGCTACTCCCCAAACAGCACTTCTAAGAACCTTTTGTATAAGATCAAGTGTAGTAGCGTTCTTATAAGTTTAGGATATGCCGGGTGAGGGGAATGTAAACAGATGCGCAAGAAGCGCTGAAATAATATCCCTAAATGGTAAAAGTTTGCCAGTATATTTTGTGGATAACACAGCAGGGTGGCGACAAAGTTAACAACTTTGATGTGGAATCCATGAAAACAACCCAAATTTCTGCCTGACACACCTCGTTTGATAAAGGGACGATGTATGGAGGCAGCTATATGGACGACTTTTGGAGGTAGCAATGGAGACAACGTGTGGAGGCTGCTATGGAGACAATTTAATTTGGATAGTGCCTGTATGTGGCAGTCCCAAACATTTTTCAAACCAGAGGAGCAGGTAGGTGGCCCTCCAGTAAAATGGGATAGATTGAGTGCCTGTATGTGGCAGTCCCAAAAATGTTTCAAACCAGAGGAGCAGGTAGGTGGCCCTCCAGTAAAATGGAATAGATTGAGTGCCTGTATGTGGCAGTCCCAAAAATTCTTCAAACCAGAGGAGCAGGTAGGTGGCCCTCCAGTAAAATGGAATAGATTGAGTGCCTGTATGTGGCACTCACAAAAATTGTTTCAAACAGAGGACCGGGTAGGTGGCCCTCCAGAAAAATTAAATGCATGAAGTACTATAGCAAGAGCCAGTGGGCCCTGTCAAAAAATAGCCATTTTCCTCTGCTTTACTGTACAAAGAGGAGGAGAATGAGGAAAATGAGGAGGAGGAGGAGTGGATCAATTATTCAGGTTGAGCTTCCTTCACCTGGTGGAGATTGGAAATTCTGAGAAATCCAGCCTTTATTCATTTTAATAAGCGTCAGCCTGTCAGCGCTGTCAGTCGACAGGCGTGTACGCTTATCGGTGATGATGCCACCAGCTGCACTGAAAACCCGCTCGGACAAGACGCTAGCGGCAGGGCAGGCAAGAACCTCCAAGGCGTACAGCGCCAGTTCGTGCCACATGTCCAGCTTTGAAACCCAGTAGTTGTAGGGAGCTGTGTGATCATTTAGGACGATGGTATGGTCAGCTACGTACTCCCTCACCATCTTTCTGTAAAGATCAGCCCTACTCTGCCGAGACTGGGGACAGGTGACAGTGTCTTGCTGGGGTAACATAAAGCTGGCAAAAGCCTTGTAAAGCGTACCCTTGCCAGTGCTGGACAAGCTGCCTGCTCGCCTACTCTCCCTCGCTACTTGTCCCGCAGAACTACGCACTCTGCCGCTAGCGCTGTCAGAAGGGAAATACTGTTTCAGCTTGTGCACCAGGGCCTGCTGGTATTCATGCATTCTCACACTCCTTTCCTCTCCAGGGATGAGAGTGGGAAGATTTTGCTTGTACCGTGGGTCCAGGAGAGTGAACACCCAGTAATCGGTGCTGGAATAAATTCTTTGAACGCGAGGGTCACGGGATAGGCAGCCTAGCATGAAATCTGCCATATGCGCCAGAGTACCAACGCGTAAGAATTCACTCCCCTCACTGGCCTGACTGTCCATTTCCTCCTCCTCCAACTCCTCCAACTCCTCTTCTTCTGCCCATACACGCTGAACAGTGAAGGACTCAACAATGGTCCCCTCTTGTGTCTCGCCAACATTCTCCTCCTCTTCCTCCTCATCCTCCTCCACCTCCACCTCCTCCGATATGCGCTGAGAAACAGACCTCAGGGTGCTTTGGCTATCAACAAGGGAATATTCTTCCCCCGTCTCTTGTGACGAGCGCAAAGCTTCCGACTTCATGCTGACCAGAGAGTTTTTCAACAGGCCAAGCAGCGGGATGGTGAGGCTGATGATGGCGGCATCGCCACTGACCATCTGTGTTGACTCCTCAAAGTTACTCAGCACCTGACAGATATCAGACATCCACGTCCACTCCTCATTGTAGACTTGAGGAAGCTGACTGACCTGACTACCAGTTCTGGTGGAAGTTGACATCTGGCAGTCTACAATCGCTCTGCGCTGCTGGTAAACTCTGGATAACATGGTCAGTGTTGAATTCCACCTCGTGGGCACGTCGCACAACAGTCGGTGAGCGGGCAGTTGGAGGCGGCGCTGCGCTGCCCTGAGAGTGGCAGCATCTGGGCTGGACTTCCTGAAATGCGCACAGATGCGGCGCACCTTCGTGAGCAAATCAGACAGATTGGGGTATGTCTTGAGGAAACGCTGCACTATCAGATTTAACACATGGGCCAGGCATGGCACATGTGTCAGTCTGCCGAGTTGCAGAGCCGCCACCAGGTTACGGCCGTTGTCACACACAACCATTCCCGGCTTGAGGTTCAGCGGTGCCAGCCACAGATCAGTCTGCGCCGTGATGCCCTGTAATAGCTCTTGGGCGGTGTGCCTTTTGTCGCCTAGGCTCAGCAGTTTGAGCACCGCCTGCTGTCGCTTAGCGACGGCACTGCTGCTGTGCCTAGAGCTACCGACTGATGGCGCCGTGCCCACGGATGGTAGTTCGGAGGAGGAGGTGGAGGAGGGGTGGGAGGAGGAGGAGGCATAGTAGGCCTGAAACACCTGGACCGAGGTAGGCCCCGCAATCCTCGGCGTCGGCAGTATATGAGCAGCCCCAGGGTCAGACTCGGTCCCAGCCTCCACCAAGTTAACCCAATGTGCCGTCAGCGATATATAGTGGCCCTGCCCGGCAGCACTCGTCCACGTGTCCGTGGTCAGGTGGACCTTGTCAGAAACGGCGTTGGTCAGGGCACGGATGATGTTGTCTGACACGTGCTGGTGCAGGGCTGGGACGGCACATCGGGAAAAGTAGTGGCGGCTGGGGACCGAATACCGAGGGGCGGCCGCCGCCATGAGGTTGCGAAAGGCCTCGGTCTCTACTAGCCTATAGGGCAGCATCTCCAGGCTAAGCAATCTGGAGATGTGCACATTAAGGGCTTGGGCGTGCGGGTGGGTTGCACTATATTTGCGTTTCCGCTCCAGCGTCTGGGGTATGGAGAGCTGAACGCTGGTGGATGCTGTGGAGGATCGTGGAGGCGACGATGGGGTTTTTGTGCCAGGGTCCTGGGCAGGGGGCTGACTAGCAGCTGACACAGGGGAAGGAGCAGTGGTGTGCACGGCCGGAGGTGAACGGGCTTGTTGCCACTGAGTGGGGTGCTTAGCATTCATATGCCTGCGCATACTGGTGGTAGTTAAGCTAGTAGTGGTGGAACCCCTGCTGAGCCTGGTTTGGCAAATGTTGCACACCACAGTCCGTCGGTCATCCGGTGTTTCCTTAAAGAACCTCCACACTTCTGAAGATCTAGCCCTCGCCGCAAGAGCCCTCACCACGGGAGCTTCACTAGTTGACAGTGGCGCTGATGCACCAGCTCTGGCCCTGCCTCTCCGTCTGGCCCCACCACGGCCTCTTCCAACCTGTTCAGGTCGAGGACTCTCCTCCGTCTCAGAAGCACTGTGTTCACCCGGCCTCTCAACCCAGCTTGGGTCTGTCACCTCATCATCCTCCGATCCCTCAGTCTGCTCCCCCCTCGGACTTCCTGCCCTGACAACAACTTCCCCACTGTCTGACAACCGTGTCTCCTCATCGTCGGACACCTCTTTACACACTTCCACTACGTCAAGAAGGTCATCATCACCCACAGACTGTGACTGGTGGAAAACCTGGGCATCGGAAAATTGCTCAGCAGCAACCGGACAAGTGGTTTGTGACTGTGGGAAGGGTCCAGAAAACAGTTCCTCAGAGTATGCCGGTTCAAATGCCAAATTTTCCTGGGAGGGGGCAGACTGGGGGGGAGGAGGCTGAGGTGCAGGAGCTGGAGGAGTGGGGATTTCGGTGACATGGGTGGACTGCGTGGAAGACTGACTGGTGGTGGACAAATTGCTCGAAGCATTGTCAGCAATCCACGACATCACCTGTTCGCACTGTTCTGGCCTCAACAGTGCTCTACCACGAGTCCCAGTAACTTCAGACATGAACCTAGGGAGTGTAGCTCTGCGGCGTTCCCCTGCTCCCTCATCAGCAGGTGGTGTCTCACCCCGCCCAGGACCACGGCCTCTGACCCCTGCAGTAGTTGGACGCCCACGTCCCCGCCCTCGTCCTCTACCCCTAGCCCTCGGGTTAAACATTTTTAAAATGAGAGTTATAACTTTTTTTTTTTTTTTACTTCTTTTTGTTTTTTTTTGTGTTTTTTTGTGTTTTTTTTTTTTTTTTGTGTTTTTTGTTTTTTTTTGAGTTTTTAAAACCAAACAATCCTATCCTATTGCTATGGCTATTTTCTAGCCAAGTATCAAAGGAAGCACACTACTATGCCAGATGAGATGACACTGAGTTAGTGCCTAATAGAAATCCAACCCCTACTGAATTTTGCCACTTCGGCCTTTGCTATGGATATGTGCGCCACTAAGCGCAGAACACAGCGGTCGCAAGTCTCACTACAAATTGCTCAGAATTGGCAAGTACATGCACTGCAGAAACTACAGCCACCAGCAGATCAACCAGAAATCAAATATATAGAACGCTACTGTAGGCTTCAAGAAGCTGTTTGTATTCTCCTATGGCTATTTTCTAGCCAAGTATCAAAGGAAGCACACTACTATGCCAGATGAGATGACACTGAGTTATTGCCTAATAGAAATCCAACCCCTACTGAATTTTGCCACTTCGGCCTTTGCTATGGATATGTGCGCCACTAAGCGCAGAACACAGCGGTCGCAAGTCTCACTACAAATTGCTCAGAATTGGCAAGTACATGCACTGCAGAAACTACAGCCACCAGCAGATCAACCAGAAATCAAATATATAGAACGCTACTGTAGGCTTCAAGAAGCTGTTTGTATTCTCCTATGGCTATTTTCTAGCCAAGTATCAAAGGAAGCACACTACTATGCCAGATGAGATGACACTGAGTTATTGCCTAATAGAAATCCAACCCCTACTGAATTTTGCCACTTCGGCCTTTGCTATGGATATGTGCGCCACTAAGCGCAGAACACAGCGGTCGCAAGTCTCACTACAAATTGCTCAGAATTGGCAAGTACATGCACTGCAGAAACTACAGCCACCAGCAGATCAACCAGAAATCAAATATATAGAACGCTACTGTAGGCTTCAAGAAGCTGTTTGTATTCTCCTATGGCTATTTTCTAGCCAAGTATCAAAGGAAGCACACTACTATGCCAGATGAGATGACACTGAGTTATTGCCTAATAGAAATCCAACCCCTACTGAATTTTGCCACTTCGGCCTTTGCTATGGATATGTGCGCCACTAAGCGCAGAACACAGCGGTCGCAAGTCTCACTACAAATTGCTCAGAATTGGCAAGTACATGCACTGCAGAAACTACAGCCACCAGCAGATCAACCAGAAATCAAATATATAGAACGCTACTGTAGGCTTCAAGAAGCTGTTTGTATTCTCCTATGGCTATTTTCTAGCCAAGTATCAAAGGAAGCACACTACTATGCCAGATGAGATGACACTGAGTTATTGCCTAATAGAAATCCAACCCCTACTGAATTTTCCCACTTCGGCCTTTGCTATGGATATGTGCGCCACTAAGCGCAGAACACAGCGGTCGCAAGTCTCACTACAAATTGCTCAGAATTGGCAAGTACATGCACTGCAGAAACTACAGCCACCAGCAGATCAACCAGAAATCAAATATATAGAACGCTACTGTAGGCTTCAAGAAGCTGTTTGTATTCTCCTATGGCTATTTTCTAGCCAAGTATCAAAGGAAGCACACTACTATGCCAGATGAGATGACACTGAGTTATTGCCTAATAGAAATCCAACCCCTACTGAATTTTCCCACTTCGGTCTTTGCTATGGATATGTGTGCCACTAAGAGCTAAACACAACGGTAGCAAGTCCCCCTGCTAATTCCTCACAAAATGGTAAAAGATGCAAATTAAAATAAAAAAAGTAGAACGTTATTGTAGCCCTAAGAAGGGCTGTTGGGTTCTTTGAGAATCACTCCTGCCTAACAGTAAGCTAATAGAACACCCTAACGCTTTCCCTGACCAGCAGCAGCTCTCTCCCTAGCGGCATCCAGAGACAGAATGATCCGAGCAGCGCGGCCAGCGGCTAGTCTATCCCAGGGTCACCTGATCTGGCCAGCCAACCACTGCTATCGACGTGTAAGGGTACCACGTCATGCTGGGTGGAGTGCAGAGTCTCCTGGCTTGTGATTGGCTCTGTTTCTGGCCGCCAAAAAGCAAAACGGCGGGAGCTGCCATTTTCTCGAGCGGGCGAAGTATTCGTCCGAGTAACGAGCAGTTTCGAGTACCCTAATGCTCGACCGAGCATCAAGCTCGGACGAGCATGTTCGCTCATCTCTAATTGTAATCAATGGGTCTTTTAAGACTTGAATTTTTTTTCACGCACACACGCGCGTTTTTTTTAACGCACGTTTAAATCTCGACATGCTCTATTTTTGCAAGTCACGCGCGTGAAAAATGCACCATACAAGTCTATGGAGACGCATCAAAAACGCATTGCACTCTGAGACACATGCAAGTACAATTCAAGTGCAATGCGTTTTTCACGCATCAATTGCCATAGAAAAGATAGAGCTCAGTCCTGAGTCCTTTCACGCGCATTACCTGCACGTGGAAAACGCATTGAAATTGCTTTGAAAATGCACATGAAAAACTGAGACACTGAACAAACTCTGACTGAAAAATGATTGCACTCTGATGCAAAATGTGCGTTTTTCACTGACCGAACCCTGATCGCACCCTGATCAAACTCTGACGTGATCTGCAACGCGAGTGTGGAAGGGGCCTAACTCATACAAGTCTTTTTATTTCCTCTGAGGGTGTGTCTATGTGTGCAGTCTGAAAACATAGGGGCACATTTACTTACCCGTCCCATCGCGATCCCCGCTGTGCGTTGTCCAGTGAGGATTCGGATCTTTTGCGATTCACATAGCTTGTGCGACCAATTTCCTGCATCTGTCGCTTCCCCCGCTGAGGTCCGCTGGAGTTCACCTTCTTCTTCACGGCGCATGTGAGTGCTGATCTTGCAACACAATTTCGTTTTTAAATTCCACAGTTTGATCCAATCAGTCGGGTTGTCCGACGTCCACGCCCCCGATTTGTGTTGTATGCAAGCCGGCGCCGATGCGCCACAATCCGATCGCTTGCGCCAAAAACCCAGGCCAATTTAGGGCAAAACAGTAAAAAGTTGGGAAACCCAACGAAAATGTGCTGTTTGGACCCTCAGTAAATGTGCCCCATAAAGTTACTTGCCTTATATTTTTCGGACCGATAGCACACTCATCCTCTTGATTAATCACCAGCGTTTAAGTCCGAAACATGTAGGTCTGTAATGTGTCTTTTTATTTCTCTTGTTTCTTTGTCCAATTTTTAGTATGTTAGAATAAAGGCCTTTCCTCCTGGTGTTCCTACAAGCCAAACAAGCCTGTCTGAGCCTCAAATGTTATGTTTTCTACTTTTTTTGTGGTATATCCCCTTTTGAAAAAAAAAGCAGCAGCAAAAAAAGTCAACAAGACAACGTGACGTGTGAATTAACCAATATCTTCAGTTCTGCTTTTCTACCTAACTAATAAATCTGTTTAGGTCATTATTAGAGATGAGCGAGCACTAAAATGCTCGGGTACTCGTTATTCGAGACAAACTTTTCCTGATGCTCGAGTGCTCGTCTCGAATAACGAGCCCCATTGAAGTCAATGGGAGACTCGAGCATTTTTCAAGGGGACCAAAGCTCTGCACAGGGAAGCTTGGCCAAACACCTGGAAACCTCAGAAAAGGATGGAAACACCACGGAAATGGACAGGAAACAGCAGGGGCAGCATGCATGGATGCCTCTGAGGCTGCTTAAACGCACCATTATGCCAAAATTATGAGCAACAGCATGGCCATGACAGAGTGACAGAATGAAGCTAGATAGCATCTAAAACATCCAATAATTGACCCTGACACTATAGTTGATTGCAACTGCAGGTCTCCAGCATGGCGGCGACAGACGCGCCGAGTTCCACTATGTATGTGGTGAAACACCTGAAAATTCTGCCTGACACAGCTCGTTTGATAAGGGGACCATGTATGGAGGCAGTGAACTAGTAGTAGATTAAAGGTGCTGCAGTTAAAACTATGTTAGTTGGATCTTGGGATGGAGCTGGCGCTCCGCTGCCAGGCGAGCTTTCGCCAATCCAAGCCCCTGTCTCTAGGCTACTCCCCAAACAGCACTTCTAAGAACCTTTTGTATAAGATCAAGTGTAGTAGCGTTCTTATAAGTTTGGGATATGGCGGGTGAGGGGTATGTAAACAGATGCGCAAGAAGCGCTGAAATAATATCGGTAAATGATAAAAGTTTGCCAGTATATTTTGTGGATTACACAGCAGGGTGGCGACAAAGTTAACAAGTTTGATGTGGAATGCCCTGTAATAGCTCTTGGGCGGTGTATGCCTTTTATCGCCTAGGCTCAGCAGTTTGAGCACCGCCTTCTGTCGCTTAGCGACGGCACTGCTGCTGTGCCTAGAGCTACCGACTGATGGCGCCATGCCCACGGATGGTAATTCGGAGGAGGAGGAGGTGGAGGAGGGGTGGGAGGAGGAGGAGGTATAGTAGGCCTTTGAGACCTGGACCGAGGTAGGCCCCGCAATCCTCGGCGTCGGCAGTATATGACCAGCCCCAGGGTCAGACTCGGTCCCAGCCTCCACCAAGTTAAGTGTAGTAGCGTTCTTATAAGTTTGGGATATGGCAGGTGAGGGGAATGTAAACAGATGCGCAAGAAGCGCTGAAATAATATCGGTTAATCATAAAAGTTTGCCAGTATATTTTGTGGAAAACACAGCAGGGTGGCGACAAAGTTAACAACATTGATGTGGAATCCATGAAAACAACCCAAACACACGACACACCTCGTTTGATAAGGGGACGATGTATGGAGGCAGCTATATGGACGACTTTTGGAGGTAGCAATGGAGACAACGTGTGGAGGCTGCTATGGAGACAATTTAATTTGGATAGTGCCTGTATGTGGCAGTCCAAAAAAGTTTTCAAACCAGAGGAGCAGGTAGGTGGCCCTCCAGAAAAATGAAATAGATTGAGTGCCTGTATGTGGCAGTCCAAAAAAGTTTTCAAACCAGAGGAGCAGGTAGGTGGCCCTCCAGAAAAATGAAATAGATTGAGTGCCTGTATGTGGCAGTCCAAAAAAGTTTTCAAACCAGAGGAGCAGGTAGGTGGCCCTCCAGAAAAATTGAATAGATTGAGTGCCTGTATGTGGCACTCCCAAAAATTGTTTAAAACAGAGGACCGGGTAGGTGGCCCTCCAGAAAAATTAAATGCATAGAGTACTATAGCTAGAGCCAGTGGGCCCTGTCAAAAAATAGCCAGTTTCCTCTGCTTTAGTGTACAAAGAGGAGGAGAAGGAGGAAAATGAGGAGGAGGAGTGCATAAATTATTCAGGTTGAGCTTCCTTCACCTGGTGGAGATTGGAAATTATGAGAAATCCAGGCTTTATTCATCTTAATAAGCGTCAGCCTGTCAGCGCTGTCAGTCGACAGGCGTGTACGCTTATCGGTGATGATGCCACCAGCTGCACTGAAAACCCGCTCGGACAAGACGCTAGTGGCAGGGCAGGCAAGAACCTCCAAGGCGTACAGCGCCAGTTTGTGCCACATGTCCAGCTTTGAAACCCAGTAGTTGTAGGGAGCTGTGTGATCATTTAGGACGATGGTATGGTCAGCTACGTACTCCCTCACCATCTTTCTGTAAAGATCAGCCCTACTCTGCCGAGACTGGGGACAGGTGACAGTGTCTTGCTGGGGTGACATAAAGCTGGCAAAAGCCTTGTAAAGCGTACCCTTGCCAGTGCTGGACAAGCTGCCTGCTCGCCTACTCTCCCTCGCTACTTGTCCCGCAGAACTACGCACTCTGCCGCTAGCGCTGTCAGAAGGGAAATACTGTTTCAGCTTGTGCACCAGGGCCTGCTGGTATTCATGTATTCTCACACTCCTTTCCTCTCCAGGGATGAGAGTGGAAAGATTTTGCTTGTACCGTGGGTCCAGGAGAGTGAATACCCAGTAATCTCCAAGGCGTACAGCGCCAGTTCGTGCCACATGTCCAGCTTTGAAACCCAGTAGTTGTAGGGAGCTGTGTGATCATTTAGGACGATGGTATGGTCAGCTACGTACTCCCTCACCATCTTTCTGTAAAGATCAGCCCTACTCTGCCGAGACTGGGGACAGGTGACAGTGTCTTGCTGGGGTAACATAAAGCTGGCAAAAGCCTTGTAAAGCGTACCCTTGCCAGTGCTGGGCAAGCTGCCTGCTCGCCTACTCTCCCTCGCTACTTGTCCCGCAGAACTACGCACTCTGCCGCTAGCGCTGTCAGAAGGGAAATACTGTTTCAGCTTGTGCACCAGGGCCTGCTGGTATTCATGCATTCTCACACTCCTTTCCTCTCCAGGGATGAGAGTGGAAAGATTTTGCTTGTACCATGGGTCCAGGAGAGTGAATACCCAGTAATCGGTGCTGGAATAAATTCTTTGAACGCGAGGGTCACGGGATAGGCAGCCTAGCATGAAATCTGCCATATGCGCCAGAGTCCCAACGCGCAAGAATTCACTCCCCTCACTGGCCTGACTGTCCATTTCCTCCTCCTCCAACTCCTCCAACTCCTCTTCTTCTGCCCATACACGCTGAACAGTGAAGGACTGAACAATGCTCCCCTCTTGTGTCTCGCCAACATTCTCCTCCTCTTCCTCCTCATCCTCCTCCACCTTCTCCGATATGCGCTGAGAAACAGACCTGAGGGTGCTTTGGCTATCAACAAGGGAATCTTCTTCCCCCGTCTCTTGTGACGAGCGCAAAGCTTCCGACTTCATGCTGATCAGAGAGTTTTTCAACAGGCCAAGCAGCGGGATGGTGAGGCTGATGATGGCGGCATCGCCACTGACCATCTGTGTTGACTCCTCGAAGTTACTCAGCACCTGACAGATATCAGACATCCACGTCCACTCCTCATTGTAGACTTGAGGAAGCTGACTGACCTGACTACCAGTTCTGGTGGAAGTTGACATCTGGCAGTCTACAATCGCTCTGCGCTGCTGGTAAACTCTGGATAACATGGTTAATGTTGAATTCCACCTCGTGGGCACGTCGCACAACAGTCGGTGAGCGGGCAGTTGGAGGCGGCGCTGCGCTGCCCTGAGAGTGGCAGCATCTGTGCTGGACTTCCTGAAATGCGCACAGATGCGGCGCACCTTCATGAGCAAATCAGACAGATTGGGGTATGTCTTGAGGAAACGCTGAACTATCAGATTTAACACATGGGCCAGGCATGGCACATGTGTCAGTCTGCCGAGTTGCAGAGCCGCCACCAGGTTACGGCCGTTGTCACACACAACCATGCCTGGCTTTAGGTTCAGCGGTGCCAGCCACAGATCAGTCTGCGCCGTGATGCCCTGTAATAGTTCTTGGGCGGTGTGCCTTTTATCGCCTAGGCTCAGCAGTTTGAGCACCGCCTGCTGTCGCTTAGCGACGGCACTGCTGCTGTGCCTAGAGCTAGCGACTGATGGCGCCATGCCCACGGATGGTAGTTCGGAGGAGGAGGTGGAGGAGGGGTGGGAGGAGGAGGAGGCATAGTAGGCCTGAAAGACCTGGACCGAGGTAGGCCCCGCAATCCTCGGCGTCGGCAGTATATGACCAGCCGCAGGGTCAGACTCGGTCCCAGCCTCCACCAAGTTAACCCAATGTGCCGTCAGCAATATATAGTGGCCCTGCCCGGCAGCACTCGTCCACGTGTCCGTGGTCAGGTGGACCTTGTCAGAAACGGCGTTGGTCAGGGCACAGATGATGTTGTCTGACACGTGCTGGTGCAGGGCTGGGACGGCACATCGGGAAAAGTAGTGGCGGCTGGGGACCGAATACCGAGGGGCGGCCGCCGCCATGAGGTTGCAAAAGGCCTCGGTCTCTACCAGCCTATAGGGCAGCATCTCCAGGCTAAGCAATCTGGAGATGTGGACATTGAGGGCTTGGGCGTGCGGGTGGGTTGCACTATATTTCCTTTTCCGCTCCAGCGTCTGGGGTATGGAGAGCTGAACGCTGGTGGATGCTGTGGAGGATCGTGGAGGCGACGATGGGGTTTTTGGGCCAGGGTCCTGGGCAGGGGGCTGACTATCAGCTGACATAGGGCTTGGTGCCACTGAGTGGGGTGTTTAGCATTCATATGCCTGCGCATACTGGTGGTAGTTAAGCTAGTAGTGGTGGAACCCCTGCTGATCCTGGTTTGGCAAAGGTTGCACACCACAGTCCGTCGGTCATCCGGTGTTTCCTTAAAGAACCTCCAGACTTCTGAAAATCTAGCCCTCGCCGCGGGAGCCCTCGCCACGGGAGCTTCACTACGTGACACATTTGGCGCTGATGCACCAGCTCTGGCCCTGCCTCTCCGTCTGGCCCCACCACTGCCTCTTCCAACCTGTTCTGGTCGAGGACTCTCCTCCGTCTCAGAAGCACTGTGTTCACCCGGCCTCTCAACCCAGCTTGGGTCTGTCACCTCATCATCCTCCGATCCCTCAGTCTGCTCCCCCCTCGGACTTCCTGCCCTGACAACAACTTCACCACTGTCTGACAACCGTGTCTCCTCATCGTCCGACACCTATTTACACACTTCTTCCACTACGTTAAGAAGGTCATCATCACCCACAGACTGCGACTGGTGGAAAACCTGGGCATCGGAAAATTGCTCAGCAGCAACCGGACAAGTGGTTTGTGACTGTGGGAAGGGTCCAGAAAACAGTTCCTCAGAGTATGCCGGTTCAAATGCCAAATTTTCCTGGGAGGGGGCAGACTGGGGGGGAGGAGGCTGAGGTGCAGGAGCTGGAGGAGTGACGATTTCGGTGACATGGGTGGACTGCGTGGAAGACTGACTGGTGGACAAATTGCTCGAAGCATTGTCGGCAATCCACGACATCACCTGTTCGCACTGTTCTGGCCTCAACAGTGCTCTACCACGAGTCCCAGTAACTTCAGACATGAACCAAGGGAGTGTAGCTCTGTGGCGTTCCCCCGCTCCCTCATCAGCAGGTGGTGTCTCACCCCGCCCAGGACCACGGCCTCTGACCCCTGCAGTAGTTGGACGCCCACGTCCCCGCCCTCTACCCCTAGCCCTCGGGTTAAACATTTTAAAAATGAAAGTTATAACTTTAATTTTTTTTTTACTTTTTTTTTGTGTTTTTTTTTTTGTTTTTTTTTTTGTGTTTTTTAGTTTTTAAAACCAAACGATGCTATCCTATTGCTATGGCTATTTTCTAGCCAACTATGAAAGCACACTGCTATGCCAGATGAGATGACGCTGAGTTATGAAAAAATAAACGTAAAATAAAAAGTAAATGGCAGACTGTGCCTAATTGAAATCCAACCCCTAATAAATTGTCCCACTTCGGTCTTTGCGATGGATATGTGCGTCACTAAGCGCTAAACACAACGGTCGCAAGTCTCACTGCAAATTCCTCACAATATGGTAGTAGATGCACTACAGCAAGGCCAGCCACCAGCAGATCAACCAGAAATAAAATATATAACGCTATTGTAGGCCTAAGTAAGCCGTTTGGATTCTCCTATGGCTATTTTCTAGCCAAGTATGAAAGCACACTGCTATGCCAGATGAGATGACGCTGAGTTTTAAAAAAATAAACGTAAAATAAAAAGAAACTGGCAGACTGTGCCTAATTGAAATCAAACCCCTAATAAATTGTCCCACTTTGGTGTTTGAGGTGGATATGTGTGTCACTAAGAGCTAAACACAACGGTAGCAAGTCCCCCTGCAAATTCCTCACAATATGGTACTATCTGCAAATTAAAAAAAAAAAAAGTATAACGTTATTGTAGCCCTAAGAAGGGCTGTTGGGTTCTTGTTGAATCACTCCTGCCTAACACTATTCTAATAGAACAGCCTAACGCTTTCCCTGACCAGCAGCAGCTCTCTCCCTAGCGGCATCCAGACACAGAATGATCCGAGCAGCGCAGGCAGGGGCTAGTCTATTCCAGGGTCACCTGATCTGGCCAGCCAACCACTGCTATCGACGTGTAAGGGTACCACGTCATGCTGGGTGGAGTGCAGAGTCTCCTGGCTTGTGATTGGCTCTGTTTCTGGCCGCCAAAAAGCAAAACGGCGGGAGATGCCATTTTCTTGAGCGGGCGAAGTATTCGTCCGAGCAACGAGCAGTTTCGAGTACGCTAATGCTCGAACGAGCATCAAGCTCGGACGAGTATGTTCGCTCATCTCTAGTCATTATTCATTTACAGGAAGCTGGAGGAAAACAATCATTGCCTCATGTCATCTCTTCCAGAAATTGTCACCCAGCGTTTCCCAGAAAGATAGAAGACTAGAAGAATTTGTCATCACCCAATTTAAATGATTTATGATTGTGCGTATTGATTTTATATACTGTTAGCAGTTAGTAACTAAGGATTCAGCGTAGGGGTAGAAAAACCCACCCAAATGGGCCCCAAACGAATTGTACAAATATTACTACCATACAGTGATGTGTCCATATATGCAGGAAAGGAGTATTGTAGAGAATTGTATGCATAAATTTGGAATAGGAGTAGTAGTAGGGTGCTATGACCAGGCATATAGAACAGGAGTAGTTGTACTCTGCAATGCCCAAATTATATAGAATAGGAGTATCAGTGCTTTGCACAGATAATATAGGATTGTAGTAATAACACTGTACTATAGTCTTTTATGTAGGATAGGAGAAGTAGTACTGTGCTATGTCACATAAAAGCAAATAGATCGTTTACTGCCCCTCTAGCTCCATGCTTGGCTGTGCACTGTGGCTGAAGCTCCATGAATGTTTTTGCTCTGTCATTGCAGCTCCATGTATGATAGTGTACTGTGGCTGTAGATCCATGTATGGCTGTATACTGCTGCTGTAGCTCTATAGGTACAATACATTCCAAAAAAGTCTCCATGTAGCACCCCCTCATAGGAGAAATAACAAAGGCACGTCAAAACACAGAAGAGATGCTGTGAAATAGTAAGCTCATGGGAAATACAAGCACTTTGTAAATTCAGCAAGTCACAGATGACATCTTTGATTGGAGGAGTTCTCTTTAATTTTCTTCTTCTACCTAAACCACCATGCAAGCTTCTTCCAGCCACAAACTTTTCTGCAGATTTTTCAATACAAAATCTTCAGTTTCTTCATCATCATCTCCTTCACTCTCTTATCACAGATTTAAACTTTTTTGTTCTCACAGAGATGACAATTGTGCCCCGCTGCACGGCTTGTTATACCACACACCTCCGATTACTGTCTGTGATCTAAAGAGCCGTGCACCTGTCTGACCACGGTCAGATTTCTGTCCACTGGAAGCAAACAGAGAAGCTTTCTATAGAATGACAGCAAGCAGAGTTCTAGAAATCTGTGAGGAATTGATACAAAAGTATTTTGGAAAATTGTATAACTTATTATAAAACAATAACAATTATTTGCTGAAATGGGAATACGCCTTTAAGTAGCAGCAAGGGTAGAGTTGGGTCCATGAACTCTGCCCATGTGCACACTGATGACATTATTGTGTGTGGCCAGCAAAGAGCATGGATCCGTCGGTGCCCCTCTGTCACACATGAAGATTAGAGGGAAGAGGAACACCAGAGGGTATATAACTTTTATTTTTTTTTATCGAGGGGGTGCTGCATGGGGCATTTCATTATTGAGGGGAGGCTGAATGGGGCATTTTTATTAGTAAGGGGAGGCTGCATGGAACATTTCATTAGTGAGAGTAGGCTGCATGGGCCATTTCATTAGTAAGTGGAGGCTGCTGGGCATTTCATTAGTGAAGGCAGGCTGCATGGGGCATTTCATTGGTGAGGGGAGGCCGTTGGACATTTCACTAGTGAGGGGAGGCTGCATAGTATATTTTATTAGTGAGGGGAGGCTGTCTGGGGCATTTCAATAGTGAGGGGGAGGCTGCAGGGCATTTAATTATTGGAATAGGGTGTATTCAATATAGTTTCAATATAGTTTCAGTGTTTGCCACAATAGTGAAGCTTGGAACAGTGGGGGTCATTTACTAAGGGCCCGATTCGCGTTTTCCCGACGTGTTACCCGAATATTTCCGATTTGCGCCGATTTCCCCTGAATTGCCCCGGCATTTTGGCTCACGCGACTGGATTGTGGCGCATCGGCGCTAGCATGCACACAACGGAAATCGGGGGCGTGGCCGAACAAAAAACCCAACGGATTCGGAAAAACCGCCACATTTAATACAAAAAAAGTGTTGCGGAGCTTGCGTTTCGATGCTCTTCAGAGCAGCAGCGCCACCTGGTGGACGTCGGAGGAACTGCCTTAATGAATCCCGGCCGGACCCGAATCCACCGCAGAGAACGCACCGCTGGATCTCGAAAGGACCGGGTAAGTAAATCTGCCCCATTATGTGTGCTGAGGATATAGAAAATCAATGCTGCAGATGCTGTTATTTTTTCACACTTTCTATCAGGTAGCCAGTTTGAAGACTTTTTCTTTTGAGATGTACCACTGGGTCCCTGGATCGACATGCACCAGAAAGAGGGACTTGCTCCTAAAGAGACAGGACCAGCTGCTCATCAGGATGAGCTTCGAACATGTGAGACACATGTCATCTGGAGAGTAAAAAGACAAAAGAACTATGAACTTTGCTTCAAAGTATGTGATGATTCTAATATGTTTGCTAAGTTTAATTCTAGATCATGTCCCAGGGCTCAGAACCTGGAAGTTAGAGATAAAACATGAAAGACACGCAATGCACTATTTCAGGAGGAATCCAGAAGAGTTTCAGAGGCCCATGGATTACCGTCCCCCTCTGCTCACTGTTTACCACCAGTCTAAGCTGAAGATTGGAGAACAGAAGGTAGACCTGGATGCATAGGTATTGTGTACTTTTATTTTTAGTAATGAGTGACTAGACACACACAATCAATACACACCTAAAAGTATCTGCACACAATATCTATACATATACATGCACCACAATACACACACAATCCAAACCTTTGTTCTATAGGTGAACTCTTTTAGGAAGAGAAGGGCGGGAAAGCAGTCATGGTTTCCTTCTACTGTCCACTATTTGTGACTGTGATAAAAATTCCCCACTTCCCTCCAGCCTCATCTTGATGAGCCTAATTGAGTTCTCCAGGTAGTAGAGCTTCAAAGGATTTCCGCAGACGCAGAGACTCCAAGGATCTTTTAGAGACTTCCCTCCAGACACAATGGGGCATATTTACTAAGGGTCCGCAGACTGCATTTCCGTCAGGTTTCCGACTATTTCCCTTTTGTGCCAGAATTTAACAGGGGTTTTTGGTGCACTAGATCGGATTTTGGCGCAATCGATCTGAATTTCATGCGACACAAATCAGGGGGTGTGGCCGTCGGACAACCCGACTGATTCGGGATTTAAAATTCAAATTGTGTGGCAAGACATGCACTCACATACACCAGGAAGAAGGTGAACTCCGGCAGACCTGAGCGGGGAAGTGACACATGCAGGATCTCGGGCGCACAATCTTGTCGAATCGCAGCAGACTTCATCCTCGTCGGACAACGCACCTCGGGGATCGCGCAGGGACCGGTTACGTAAATGTGCTTCAACGAGTTGTAAAAATCTCAGACCTATACATTGGTTAGGGACAGTTATGGAGTTATGGTCCATCTTAGCCCAAGGGCAGATACATTTTTGGATTGGGTGTAGCAAGGGGATTGTATAGCAATGAATAACTAGGTTCTAGCATCCTTGGGTCCAGGGATATAAATATCTTGGGATGGGACCATAGCAAATGGGTCAGGTTCAATGGGATTCACCTGGATCCAATGATACCAGAACCCTGACCCCATGGCTTCCCCTTGAGAAGCTATGACTTCTCCAAGGTTATGGATTAAATCCCAGGTAGAAGGGTCCTCAAAGCCCTCCTGTGGGTGTGCAGGGGTGTGGCTGCACCTAATATAATCAGAACACCACTGATGCCCATTGTCTTTTCCTGAGGAAACGATCCACCATAACAAGGGTTAAAAAATTCGCAAATATAGAAGAAACTATGCTTTATCATACTTGCTGTGCTTGTGTTGTTTCTTGTGCAGTGCAGATGATGGAAGATTATCAAAATTAAGCTCAGTACATAAAAACAACACCAAAACCCAGTGTGTCACAGACATGCAGCAACAGAACCAAGTTCCAGACTTAGAGTACCAGATGTAAACTCTGTAAATAAAGTCAGCACCTGAGCTAAGTTCGGTACATACATAAACCATCAGAACAAACTCAATAAATAAAGACAGCACCAAATTCTGGGAACCAAATCACCTGCTTCTCTCCACTTCCCAGTGTTGGTTGACTTATTAGTTGAGAGTGTGTATGCCAATGGAGAAAATGTATCTGGCTAAAACACATCCAATATTTGTACAGGGTCTCCACCTACTATGTAACTTTTGAAATAGTGGTGTAATTTTATAACACAGGGAAGTCTTTAGTCCTCTCAGGCACCTCGTGGCTGGGAAACTGTTACTTCTCTACTTCTATACACCCTAAATATGCCACCATTGCCAGCTTTCCTTTTATTATTTACTATGGAACAACCTGTTTTGAGTACATAGTAAAGTGCTATATTATGTTTGTTATGAAGGCGCAAATGCACACAATGTGAAAAGTAAAGATCTCAAATATTAATTTTTTGTTTAACTCCTAATGGTGACAGTAGAACCTGTTTAGCTAGTAGAGTAGTTAAAATAAAATAAAAAGTATTATTAGAACATATAGAGAGCCGCTAATCTTCAGCTGACTCTACCGCTCTTCGACATTTTGAGTATACTATTGAGATTACATGAAGCAAGGGCCTTAGGCTACCACCTGAACACTCCTATTGTAGTTTGCTCTGCTGCAAGCTGTCATAATAATATATTTATTAATGATATAGAGGTAGGAATTAATAGCACTGTGTCTATTTTTGCAGATGACACCAAACTGTGTAGTGTAATACAGTCTATGGAGGATGTTCATAGGCTGCAGGGTGACTTGGACAAACTGAATGTTTGGTCATCCACTTGGCAAATGAGGTTTAATGTGGATAAATGTAAGGTTATGCACCTGGGGGCCAATAATCCAAAGGCAAAATATGTACTTGGGGGAGTAAATCCGGGAGAGTCACTTGTTGAGAAGGACCTAGGGGTACTAGTAGATCATAAATTGAGTAACCGCATGCAATGTCAAGCAGCTGCCTCTAAAGCTAGTAGGATCTTGTCATGTATCAAAAGTGGTATGGACTCTCGTGATAGGGATGTAATATTACCACTATACAAGGCATTGGTTCGGCCTCACCTGGAATATGCTGTCCAGTTCTGGGCACCGGTCCATAAAAAGGATGCCCTGGAGCTGGAGAGGGTTCAACGTAGAGCCACAAAAATGATAAGGGGTATGGAGGGTCTTAGTTATGAGGAAAGATTAAAACAACTAGATTTATTTAGTCTGGAAAAGAGACGACTACGAGGGGACATGATTAATTTATTTAAATATATGAATGGTCCATACAAAAAATATGGTGGTAAGTTCTTTCAGATTAAATCAAATCAAAAGACGAGGGGGCACTGTCTCCGTTTGGAGAAATCAAGGTTTAATCACCGGGGACGACAGGGCTTTTTTACTATGAGAACGGTCAATCTGTGGAATAGCCTGCCTCAGGCGCTGGTCACAGCAGGGACAGCAGAGAGCTTCAAGAAGGGTCTAGATGCCTTTTTAAACCTAAATAACATTGATGGTTATGTTATATAGAATTGTTTCCCCTAAATCCCTTCCTCATCCAATCCCTTCCCTTCCTTGGTTGAACTTGATGGACAAGTGTCTTTTTTCAACCATATAAACTATGAATAATATGCATTTTCTTAGAGATAACAGGTGATGCATTTTCCTTCCAGATTAATTCTCTGTTTCTGATTTTCACATTTTGAATGTGCTCCCTCAATTTATTATTTGCCAGATGTTAGAAAATACCTCATTATTAACGCAACTCACATCCTGGAAACTGAATATGATCTCATCCTGGAGTTTGTCAGTTGCCTGATTAATAAAATATAGATGGTTTCCTTCAACATGGACCTTTCTTCAGGATTTTTACATCTGACAGATCAAATTATTTACTTCATCTAATCCCAATATATTTATACTAATATATTCTTTTGCTTCTGTAGCAAAATTGAAAGCCTCTTTGAGTCAATTTTGTTGAATGAATAGCGAGTGCCTAATCACCGTACTTTGGCTTTTGGCATGTGGTACTAGATATTTTCATTACTGATGTACATTAATAATGTTTCCACTTATATGTATAACATCTGTGCCCATTCAGTTTCAGTGCAATCTTCTGCCAGTAAAGTATTCTGTCCTTGAGTAGTCTGGACCATGGGTTTATCCGATGATTTCCGTATTGCACTGCATTTAGAAAGGGTTTTTGGTGCACGCGATCTGATTTTGGTGCATCGGCGCCGGATTTCTCACGACGGACGATCCGATGGATTCGGACAACGCGCGGGATTTAACACAGCAATTTGTGTTGCAAGACACGCACTTACAAGCACCGGGAAGAAGATGGTGATCTCTGGCGGACCTCAGCGGGTAAGCGAAACATGCAGGAACTCGGGCGCGAATCACGACAGATGTGGATTCCGGCTGCAATGCACCTCGGGGATCGCGCAGGGACCATGTAAGTAAATGTGCCTCAGTGACTTTTTTCAGTTTTGGCTGTCTTAATTGATTTCTACCACAACCAGCTGCCCCCTGTCGATGCAGACGGTTAAGCTAGCTGAGATGGACAGAAGTCTCCACTCACATTTCTAGCAGGTAGTTTGGTTTGCCTTGATGGTAAGGGACCGATATCTGATAAGAGGATTGTCTGAACACTTTTCAGTGCCTGCTTCAAGCTCTCTTTGTAGCTTTCTAGCGTAAATGGAATTTTTATATTTTTTTGTCTTCAGACCCTTTCTTGTCTTCCGTTTGTCTCTTGATTCCGTACTGCTTTATCTCCTTGGTTTTGACCCATACTTGTATGACTATTCTTGTTATTATTATTTATTTATAGAGCTTCATTGATTCCATGGTGATGTACAAGCAATAAGGGATTTACATACATTAAGACAAAAACAAATGCAAGTACAAATACAAATACAAAACAAGAGTGATCAAGAAAACAGGTAGAAGTAGGACCCTCACAATCTATATGGGAGGGTAGATGGGGACCCAAGGTAAGGAAGCAGAGCAGTGCTCTGTTTTTGTCTCCATGTTTTCATTTCGGAGCAGGAAGGGAACATCAACCAGTTGCCAACTATCATCCATGGTAAGATAAGTAAGTAAGGACAGCTGGTTGGGTCTAGCTTTAGGGTTCCCTTTCTGTGTCTGTGCTTTCCTTTCCATCTTGATTTTCATTCTCAAATAGCAGCATTGCAATATGACAATATAAAACGGCATGTGTCAAACTAATTGTAATAAATATTATTCATAAGAATTTACTTTTATAACATATATATATTTGTCAACTGGAACTGTGGACTGGAGATACGTCTTCAAGCCACTTCACAGAGCATGGAGCTAACTGTCTACCTTGTCTATGCTCTGTGATTACACTGGGTCATGTGTCAGTTCTCCAGTGATCATTGATGGTCAATTGAGCAGATAGCCATCAATGTCAATTCCTGGACAACCTCATAAATCTTATGCATGTGTATCATGCTGTAGAAATTTGTTAATGCAATTATAGGAGTTCACAAAGAAAATACATTGTCATATTGAATATCTGTGCTGAGGTACAAGAAAGGGTTTGTGCTTCATAAACATCCGTGAATTAGCTACATATACCAGGAAGGTCTTTTGCCTAGGAAGACTTGTATGAAGTCATTTGTCTTTCAGCACTAGTATATAGCAGTATAATCAGAACATTTATGTGGGTGCACGTAACCTTGTTAATCTTTGTTCACCGGATCCAAGCCGTGATAAGGAAGAAAGAAGAAGGCAGCACTCCAGATGATGATGAAAAAGTGAAGAGTTCTTTAATTCTATACTGGGTGAAATAAAGAAACTCTTCCCTTTTCCATCATCATCTAGAGTGCTGCTGCCTTCTTCTTTCTGGGAATAATCTTTCCGGCACTCTTGAAGTCTGGCATGAAAGTACCAAAACATTTGGACTCTTCATTTATATTTGAATTTTTATATCAGTCACTGGAAATTTGGGGTTGTTCATTTTTACCAATATTTTTGAGCATTAATTAAAAAGAATTGCATTTACACTGCACTCTATAGAGGCTAAAGCCTTTGATATAGTTGGTGGGTAGCGTGGACGACAGGTCCAAACTGGTGCTGTTTTTTAAAAACGCTGCACCCCTCTATGGTGTAGTCGCTAATGTAATTGCAAATTCTTGCGCAGCATAAGCAATGATGAATCCCGAACTTTACCACCACATAAGTGTCATATACAACAGCTGAGTAATATACAAATGTATAGTTCTGGAAGGAGAGACGAGAAGGTAAAATTTAGATCCTCCCCCGGCCTTCCACACTGCAAAGTGCAAAGTGTCCAGACGGACACCTCAGTGTCTACAAGCAATGCACAAAAATGGAAATTAGCCAATGCAGACTGTACCCCTAGGCTATGACTTCAATAGTAAAACCTATAAAAGAGAGATCTTCTATCAGGATATTTTTAGTATGAAAATATAGAATGTTTAAGTCATGTTGCTGCCTTGGGGCTGCCCTCTCCAAGAAATCATAATGTTGTCTTGGAATAGGATGTTCCCAGACGGGTCAGACAACTCCTGCATTTACTGGATTTATTTATTTAGATGGCCCTCCATAGTATATTTAGCTGATTTGTAGGTTGCTGACAGCAGAAAAGTCAGGGATATCAAGGGTCAAGCCACTTGTAATTTGAGCTTCACAGTAGTCCCATTCTACTCTCATTCTAGGAAACCTATTGTCAGAACCGTTCAGTGTGAATTGGGCCTCTGGAGTCTGGACACACCCGATGACTATGGTCCAGCAGTTAATGAGTTACCTGGTCTTTGCTGGACTGATGCAGCTGATTTCAGCTCCAATCAGCACTAGTCCTATCAGCTTCTTGTCTGTCTCTCCAGCTTTACTTATAAGGCTGCCAGTGGCTCTATTGCGTGCTGGCTATTGTCTAGTTCTTACCTGGATATCCCAGCTCCCCATATTTCCCTGTGACCTCTTTGTACCTTCTGTTATCGTTGCCGAACCTTTGCCTGACTTTGACTACCGTTTTTTGCCTACTGAATTTGTACTGCGATTCATCTGGGTTTTTGATTCTGGCTTGTCGACTACCCCTTATTGTGTTGTCTGTCTTGTCCAGTTACGTGTGTCACTTACATAGTATAGGGACCGCCACCGAGGTTGTCCGCAGTTGCTAGAACTGTCTTGAGGCAAGCAGGTAGGGACAGTGGGAGGGGGTTCAGCCTCAGGGCTCACTGTCTGGTTGTCTTTCCTTCCCCCCCCGCTGACAGAATAGCCAGCCAGAAAATATACTGTCGCTGTCATGGACAGCAGAACTACGTTGACAAATATTGTGGAACAGATGCAGCAAATCAACACCATGGTGCAGGAACTAGCTGTTCGGCTTCATGAGCAGGAGACGGCCCCACGTCAGTTTACCCTGGCTTCCCCAGCACCACCTGAGCCACCTGTACAACTCCCAGATAAGTTCAGTGGGGATAGAAAGAGATTCTGTGCCTTTCGGGAGGGGTGTAAATTGTTTTTTAGATTGCGCCCCCGCTCTTCTGGGGATGAGGTCCAGAAGGTGGGCATAGTTATGTCTCTACTCCAGGGGTCACCACAGGAATGGGCTTTCTCGTTACCTCCTAGTTCTCCTGAGTTGCAGACGGTGGATGGGTTTTTTCAGGCCCTAGGGCTACTGTATGAAGACCCGGATAGTGCAGCTAATGCTGAACGTCACTTGACAGGTCTGAGGCAGGGTAGGCGTCCTGTGGAGGAATATTGCTCGGAGTTTAGGCAGTGGAGTGGTCCCTCCACTTGGAATGACTCGGCACTCCGATTTCAATTTCGTGTCGGACTGAATGATCGGTTGAAGGATCTGTTGGTAGCTTATCCCACTCCTAGTTCACTTGAGGATAGCATGACATTAGCTGTCCGAGTTGACAGACGCTTGAGAGACAGGCTAAAGGAGAGAGGTACATCAGACGCTTTTAGACCTTCACCTATTCGTGTTACCAACCCTAGTCCTTCCCCTCCTGCTATACCCCCATCAGAGGAACCTATGCAAGTGGATTCTACTGATGCCAAGACCAGACGTGCATATCGTGTGTTGAACAACTTATGTTTCTACTGTGGGAAAGCAGGACATCGAGTCCGGCAATGTCCATCCCTTCCTGGACCACCGCCGGAAAACTTCTACGCCTGAGTGACTATTGAGGGGGTCACTCAGGCGAACAGGTAACCTTCACCAATAAGAATAAGTTATTATTGCCTATTTCATTGTCTTTGGGAGGGAGAAACATCTCTGGTTATGCTCAGATTGACTCGGGGTCTTCTGCTAATTTTGTTAACCCTATGTTCTTTTCCGGTCTAGAGGTGTGTCCCCTTCTGCTCCAATCTCCTGTTAATGTCACAGGAGCAGACTCAGCCCCCTTCGCTCAGGGGGATATACGTTACATCACTCCCTGCCTTGAGGTTAAGGTGGGGGCAGTTCATGTGGAACGTATGAAGTTTTTGTGTCTGCATAACCTGTCGTCTGATGTGATCTTAGGTTTGCCTTGGTTGGAGAAACACAATCCTGTTTTTAATTGGGCAAACCGGGAACTGGTGAAATGGGGTACTGAATGTGACTCCCATTGTGAGGTGGTTTCTCTTGCTGAGTGCTCTTCCATGGAAGAGAATATTCCGAGTTTTTTGTCCGATTATGCGGATGTATTTGATGAAAAAACTGTGGACGGATTGCCGCCACACAGATCATACGACTGTGCCATTGAATTAATTCCCGGCGCCAAGTTTCCTCGAGGTCGTATCTTTAACTTGTCTTGTCCGGAAAGGGAGGCTATGCGGGAGTATATTAAGGAAAGTCTCCAGAAGGGTCACATTCGCCCATCTTCATCCCCATTGGGAGCAGGGTTCTTTTTTGTGGGTAAGATTATCGACAACTTAACAGAATCACTGTCAAGAATCAACACCCGCTACCCCTGATTCCTGACTTATTTAACCAAATTGTGGGGGCCAAATGGTTTTCCAAGATAGACTTGCGAGGGGCTTACAATTTGATTAGAATCAGAGAGGGTGATGAATGGAAGACCGCTTTCAATACACCAGAGGGTCATTTTGAATATCTCGTGATGCCTTTCGGTCTATGTAATGCCCCGGCGGTCTTTCAACATTTTGTGAATGATATATTTCGTCAGCATCTAGGTCGTTTTCTTGTGGTCTACTTAGATGACATTTTGATTTTTTCTCCCAACTGGGCTTCACACATAAAACATGTTCGTATAGTGATGGAACTGCTTAGACAAAACAGTCTGTTTGCTAAGTTGTCTAAATGTCAGTTTGGTATCCAGGAGGTCTCTTTTTTAGGTTACTACATCACCCCTAATTCCTTCCGTATGGATCCCCTTAAGGTGGTGGCCATCGAAAAGTGGGAACTTCCCAATAATTTGAAGGCCTTACAAAGATTTCTGGGGTTCGCTAATTATTATAGGAAATTTATTAAGGGGTTTTCTGTTATAGCCAAACCACTTACTGATCTCACCAGGAAGGGGACAGATCTTGTCAACTGGTCTCATGAGGCTATCCGAGCTTTTGACAAGCTCCGTAAGTGTTTTTCAGAGGCCCCAGTATTGACTCAACCTAATTTTGAACGTCCATTTATTGTGGAGGTGGACGCATCAGAGGTAGGGGTAGGAGCGGTGTTGTCCCAAGGATCGGACACTCTTACTAACCTGCGACCTATTGCGTTCTTCTCAAAGAAGTTCTCTCAAACTGAATGTAACTATGATATCGGTAATAGAGAACTATTGGCCATCAAGTTGGCATTTGATGAATGGAGGCATTTCCTTGAAGGTGCCAAACATAAGGTGCTGGTACTCACTGATCATAAGAATCTGGTTTACCTAGACAATGCTAAACGTCTCTCGCCACGTCAAGCCCGATGGGCTTTGTTTTTTACCAGATTCGATTTTGAAGTCACTTACCGACCTGGTCCCCGTAATATCAAGGCTGACGCCTTGTCTCGTAGCTTTGATATAGAAAGTTCCCCCAGGACTCAATCTGATACTGTTTTAAGACCCGGGATAGTAGTGTCTATTTTGCAACCTGACTTGGTGACCCTGATTGCAGAATCTCAGGGTCAAGCACCTCATAACACTCCAGACTCTTTGTTGTATGTACCGCCTAACCTTCGACTCCGAGTTCTTGAAGAGATTCATAGTTCAGTTTTGTCTGGTCATCCAGGTGTGGCAGGTACTAAGTATCTGCTCTCACGCCATTACTGGTGGCCATCTTGGGCTCGAGATGTCAAGGCTTTTGTCGAAGCTTGTGAGGTTTGTGCTAGGTCCAAGGTCCCTCGTAGACCACCCGAGGGTCTGTTACATCCTCTACCGGTTCCTACGAGACCTTGGACGCATCTTTCTATGGATTTTATTACCGACTTGCCACTATCTAAGGGTAAGACAGTCATTTGGGTAGTGGTGGATAGATTTTCTAAGATGTGTCATCTCATCCCACTACGCAAACTGCCTAATGCTCGCACACTCGCCACACTTTTTATTAATCATATTCTACGTCTTCATGGGGTGCCTGAGAATGTTGTTTCCGACAGGGGTGTCCAGTTTGTGGCTAGGTTTTGGAGGGAGTTCTGTGGCAAATTAGGTATCTCTCTGTCCTTCTCGTCTGCATTCCATCCTCAGACCAATGGACAGACAGAGAGGACCAATCAATCGTTAGAGCAATTTCTAAGATGTTTCGTGGCTGATACTCAGAATAAGTGGAAAGACTTCATTTCTCTAGCAGAGTTTGCTATAAACAATCATGAACAACGTTCTATTAAGATGTCACCTTTCTTCTGTAATTATGGTTTTAACCCTAGGTACTCGTCTGTTCATTCTGCAGAATCTATTAATCCCTCAGCCGAGGTCATTTTCTCTAAACTGTGCACACTTTGGGCCCAAGCTCATCAGAACTTGGTAAAAGCCCAAGAGGCTTATCAAAGACATGCTAATAAAAGACGTATATCTGGTCAGCAATATGTTCTAGGTGAGAAGGTCTGGCTTTCAGCTAAAAATCTGAAACTTAGGGTGCAGTCAGGGAAACTGGCACCCAAATATATTGGACCTTATACCATTGTGGAAATCATTAATCCGGTAACCTTTAGGTTGAAACTACCCAATGCTCTTCGTATCCATCCTGTGTTTCATAAGTCTCTTCTTAAAAGATATGTGCCATCGGTGTTGCCTTCACCTCCTCCGGCTCCACTCATCGTCCAGGGGGAATTGGAATATGAGGTGGAGAAAATTTTGAATTCCCGCTGGGTACAGGACTCCTTACAGTATCTGGTCCACTGGAAGGGTTTCGGACCGGAGGAGCGCACATGGATCTCTGCTAAAGACATGCATGCGCCCCGTCTGGTCCGGCGATACCATTTACATAATCCTTCTAAGCCTGGTCCAATGATTAAGGGTCCTGAGGCCCCTCATAAGAGGGGGGGTACTGTCAGAACCGTTCAGTTAATGAGTTACCTGGTCTTTGCTGGACTGATGCAGCTGATTTCAGCTCCAATCAGCACTAGTCCTATCAGCTTCTTGTCTGTCTCTCCAGCTTTACTTATAAGGCTGCCAGTGGCTCTATTGCGTGCTGGCTATTGTCTAGTTCTTACCTGGATATCCCAGCTCCCCATATTTCCCTGTGACCTCTTTGTACCTTCTGTTATCGTTGCCGAACCTTTGCCTGACTTTGACTACCGTTTTTTGCCTACTGAATTTGTACTGTGATTCATCTGGGTTTTTGATTCTGGCTTGTCGACTACCCCTTATTGTGTTGTCTGTCTTGTCCAGTTACGTGTGTCACTTACATAGTATAGGGACCGCCACCGAGGTTGTCCGCAGTTGCTAGAACTGTCTTGAGGCAAGCAGGTAGGGACAGTGGGAGGGGGTTCAGCCTCAGGGCTCACTGTCTGGTTGTCTTTCCTTCCCCCCCTGCTGACACCTATATTCCCACTGCTTCTGGTCATTGACTGCACAAATGTGGAAATGTATTAAGACTATATACTTGCGTGCAGATAATGGGTATGGGTGTGGATATGTGTATGTATGGAGCGGTGTAACAATCACGGTCCCAGAGGTTGAAGCTAATCAATTTTATGTGTGTAAGACATGCAAACAATGGATTATCAGAGTGCATGGGCAGAGGCATGTCTGAACGCACTGCCCGCGCACCCAGTGTGACATCATACAGTGTGCGCTGCCAGAAGAGGGGAGAAGAGGAAGCTGGAGCGTGGATAGTATGTACTGAGTTTATTTTATTTTTTTATATGACGAGGGACCCAGTGACTGCTAATTAAAAATTTATTAGTGAGAGGAGGCTGCTGCTAAATATCTTATTATTAAGGGGAGGCTGCTGCTGGTCATTTTATTGAGTGAAAGCTGCTGTTGACCATTTTATGGGACCGGTAAGGAAATGTGCCCCTATGTATAAGGTGTATGAGTAAGGTGCTGTGAGAATATGTCGGTGTAGCATACATATGTATTTTCAAGTGTAATGTGCAGGACAGAGGTGGCAGCGCAATTTTAGATTATATGGGGGTGCCAATCAAAAGCTTGCCTCGAGGCTCACTTGTGTCTTGTTACACCACTGTATGCAAGTGTATATAATGCACAGTATATAACGGTGTGCATGTATATAAAAAATATTTAAGGCCTTTTAAATAACTTTGAAAAGATGTATCATTGATCTTCATTATCGTCATTGAACGCATAATATTAGGATTGCCCAGAAACAAGCAAATTATGGCAATAATTTGGTAGTGTAAATGGCTGTTCAAGCTTGGTTATTGCTCAGACCTGTAGATATATTTACTTTTTTTTCACCATATTGTAAAGCACCTAGTTATCGGCATGTTCTGCTAGACCTGCAAATGTGTGAACGTTCACAAATTTCAGGAAAATTGTAGAAGATCTCACGTAACATAAGCTTCTAGACTATAACTGATACATAATAATTTGTAGCACTAAACAGGGCTGATTGCTGGTATTCGGAGGACCAGATTATTCTGACAGGAAAGCTTACCACATTTTCTGAAATCCGGAAATCCCATCATTTGGCACAGCTCAGTGCCCGGATTTGTCTCTAGTTTGACCTATATGGCTGTTATTTCATCTAATACTAAATGCCCTGTTTGCAATAATAAATACAAGTGAACTCTTGAGATCTTGTTTCTCAATTACTAAATATTACTGAAACCCCTGACCGTGCAGAGGAGTAACTCCAGATGGTGATATCTATTAGATAAAATAGCCATATGTCACCTAATAGGACAGCACTACATACAGAATGTCACATAACAGGTAACGAACACTAGAGATCTTCTTGAGCTAAAAACTAGTGTTCCTCATAGAAAATCTAATATCACAAAACACTCTTACTAATAGCTTCGATCTGCATCAAATAACTCAAGTAACACACCGGGTGTGCTAGCACATCAACCCCATGGGTTTTGTAAAGTACAACTACTTGCAATCTACTTCAGGTAAACTTTGATCACCATCAACTTCAAAGATATTTAGAATTTTATATAGACATAAACTAATGGGTGTTTTCAAAAGTGAATTTCTTAGCCTTTCATGTTAAATTAATTGCTGTGTCTGTTCTCCGCATTAGTGTTTTAACCCCTTAACGCTGAAGCTACTTTTCACCTTCCTGACACGGCCCATTTTTTCACATCTGCCCTGTGTCACTATAAATGGTTATAACTTCGAAACGCTTTAACATATCCAAGTGATTTTAAAATTGTTTTCTCGTGACACTTTGTACTTCATGTTAGTTGAAAAATTTTGGTGTTATGTTTTGCATTTATTTATGAGAAAATCAGATATTTGGTGAAAATTTGGAAAAATTCTTGATTTTCGAACTTCAAAATGTTCTACTTTTTCCATACATAGTCATAACCGCAAAAAAATGTAATAACTAACATTCACTAAATGTCTAATTTATGTGGACATGGTTTTTTAGGCATCCTCTTATTTTTGTAGGATGTTACGGGCCTTTGAAATGTGATTTTTCACATTTTCATAAAAAACGCAAAATCCTGCTATTGAGGGACCTGCAGGTTTCAAATCACTTTGAGAGACCTAAATAAAAGTAAAACCCCATAAATTACCCCATTATAGAAACTACACCCCTCAACGTACGTAAAACAACTTTTATGAAGTTTGTTAACCCTTTAATTGTTTTACAGGGGTTAAAACAAAATCGGATACAATTTTGAAAGTAAACTTTTTTGGCTAAATGAATGTGTTTTTCAAAAAATGTACAAATTCTCAGTGGATAAAATACCAAAACGCTCCACAAAATTTGATACCCAATCCCTCCCGTGTATAACAATACCCCATATGTGGTGGTAACCCGCCGTATGGGCACACGCCAGGGCATCGAAGGGAGCTGCGCCATTCAGAACAGATTATGCATTGTCACTTTTTATTGGCTATACAATCTTTATTTTTTTGGCAATTTGGACATATTAGGGGCTTATTTTTTGCGACATGAGATGCACTTTACAAATACTTCATTTTAGTGGGTCATTAGCTTATTGATGAGATTTTATTAACTCTTGAATGTATGGGTGAAAAGAAAATTGTCAATTTTGGTTTACTTTTTTTTCGTATTTTTTGGGGTCGTACACCGTTCACTAAATACTGTATTATCTTTATTCTATAGGTGATTACGATTATGGTGATACCTAATTTATACAGTTTTTCATTTATTTTTACAATTTTACTAGATAAAAACTAATATAGAGGAAATCTCTTGTTTTTGCATCGCCATCTTTTCGAAGTCGTAACTTTAATAGTTTTTGGTTGACACAGCTAGTTTAGGGCTTATTTTTTACGAGTTGAGTTGTTCTTTTCAGTGGTACCATTTTGGCGCACATAACTTTGTTTGATCACTTTTTAGAACATTTTTGTGTAGAGATTTTATGAAAAATGTACATTTTTGGCGTGTTTTACGCGTTTTGTTTTTACAGCGTTCACCGAGCGGGTCCAAAAATGTTTCTGAGTTATTGTACGGATTGTTACGGACGCGGCGATACCAAATATGTGGGGGGGGTCGGCGATTTTGTGTTTTTTTCACTTTATTGCATGTGTATAGGGAATATTTGTGTTTAGGGGACTTTAACTTTATTTAATTAATTCTTTTTATTAAAAAATGTTTTTATGTAGTGTTTTTAACATTTTTTATTAACTTTTACAGGTTAGCTTGAACAAGTGATCCACTGATCACGTGTTCAAGCTCTTCTTCACATTACACAGTGTAATACAGATGTATTATACTGTGTAATGTAACTGCGCATGCTCAGTGTGTTACAGCCGGGTCCTGCCAGAAGGCATGGACCCGGCTCACAGAAGAGGATCGCGCAGCCCCGGGCACCGGCAGTCGCGGGGCTGTGATCGGAGCAGCGGATTTTTCTCAAATGCCCCTAGCACGCCGCGGTCAGCGCGACCGCGGCGTGTCAGGGGTTAATACCCGCGATCGGAGAAAGCTCCGTTCTGGAGCCGGCGCCAGAAGCATGACGTACTATTACTGTATTTTGCGGGAACGCACCTCCCGCCATGCAGTAATAGTACGTCAAATGTCGGGAAGGGGTTAATAAAATGGGGCAAGCCATCCAAATATGTGCAGTCACTTCTATATTCTTTACCAATCTAAATACAGCATCCCAGTCCCTCACCAAGACTGTGGATATGTCACCCTTGCTAGGGATAACACAAAATGTAGAATAGATGTAGACAAAGATGTAAAATAACGCTCACAACTGGCATGTTAAAGGGAACATGTCACCAGGGAGTTCCTTTTCACTAAAGAAAGGTTGCAAAAGCCCATTACAGCTGCATTGTTAATATGATGTTCTGCTTTCAATTGCATTACAATATAATTGTGTGGTATAACTTACCTTGAACCCCGACAGAGTCCTCTGTGTAGTCCCAGGGGTTGGGCTTTGGTTTGGATGCATTTCAAAAACAACATGTGACTTGTCTGTGCTGCTCCCTGCTCAGCTCTAAGCCCCCACCTTTGTGCTCCTGTACAACTCTTCCCTACTGCTCCTTCACAGAGCTCACAGCGTGGTGGGCTGACATCAGTGGGGGAAGGAGGGTCTGTACAGGAGCACAAAGGTGGGGGCTGAGAGCTGAGGAGTGAGCAGCACAGACAAGTCATGTGCTGTTATTTTACATGTTTGCAATGGCATGTGCAGCTGTAATGGACTTTAGTGAAAACTGTCTTTAGTGAAAATGAGGTCCCTGGTGACAGTTTCCCTTTAATATTAATAAATTGACATTCCAGCACGGTTTTCTAGTTACACCATTTTTTGTTCCAAAGCCAAAACTTTTTAAATCTTTAGACACCATAGCCATATGGTTTTTGCGGGTTAAAGGGTAAATTTTTTCATAATGATTTTGACCAAATTTTCATATGTGATTCTTACTTTCAAAACAAACAGAGCAATGCCCATATTGGGGCACTTTTACTTACCCGGTCCTGTCACGATCCCCAAGGTGCATTGTCCGACGAGGATGAAGTCCGGCGCGATTCACTAAGACCGTGCGCCTGATATCCTGCATGTGTTGTTTCCCCACTGAGTTCCGCGGGGAGTTCGCCTTCTTCTTCCCGGTGTATGTGAGTGCATGTCTTGCGACACAATTTCAAAATCCGATCGTGTGCGCCAAAAAACTGCAAAATGTGTTCAAGGACAAAATAATATTTTGAGAATTGATCTTTAATGGCGTCATGAAAAATGTTAATTATTTAGACATTGGAGCAGAACTGTTGATTTTAATTTGGGCAACATGCTGTGACATTTCTGTTTCATGCTACGCTTTGAACTAAAAATTAATCCCAATGACCCAAGGCATTGCTTTTTTTTTTTTTTACGTGACTGTGGGCACTGAATTGGATTACATTAAACTGAAGCCTTTTCTATTAGAGCCCTTAGTCTGGTTGTATGTACATTCTATCCATTTTGTGTTTTCTTATGATGAAAACCCAGCAGGTTCAACAAAAATGACAAAAGAAGGAACCTGTGTTGATCTGCAGCAGCTGTCTCCAGAGACAGATGTACACAGCGTAAGGGAATTATTATAATGCTGGAATACTAATCAAAACCATCCATAACTGCCTGCAATATACTTTTCATTTCAGCAAATGTGCTCTGTTGTTTGAACAAAGAAAATATTTTTCTGCTTAGTAACCTTTGAATAGTAAGACACAGCTGTAACCCGGTAGTGATGGAGATGAGAAATTCCAAACAAAAACAGTTGCTGAAATGATTATATTTTTGGCGTGTTTTACGCGTTTTGTTTTTACAGCGTTCACCGAGCGGGTCCAAAAATGTTTCTGAGTTATTGTACGGATTGTTACGGACGCGGCGATACCAAATATGTGGGGGGGGTCGGCGATTTTGTGTTTTTTTCACTTTATTGCATGTGTATAGGGAATATTTGTGTTTAGGGGACTTTAACTTTATTTAATTAATTCTTTTTATTAAAAAATGTTTTTATGTAGTGTTTTTAACATTTTTGGCGTGTGCGCCAAAAAACCGCAAAATGTGTTCAAGGACAAAATAATATTTTGAGAATTGATCTTTAATGGCGTCATGAAAAATGTTAATTATTTAGACATTGGAGCAGAACTGTTGATTTTAATTTGGGCAACATGCTGTGACATTTCTGTTTCATGCTACGCTTTGAACTAAAAATTAATCCCAATGACCCAAGGCATTGCTTTTTTTTTTTTTTACGTGACTGTGGGCACTGAATTGGATTACATTAAACTGAAGCCTTTTCTATTAGAGCCCTTAGTCTGGTTGTATGTACATTCTATCCATTTTGTGTTTTCTTATGATGAAAACCCAGCAGGTTCAACAAAAATGACAAAAGAAGGAACCTGTGTTGATCTGCAGCAGCTGTCTCCAGAGAAAGACAGATGTACACAGCGTAAGGGAATTATTATAATTCTGGAATACTAATCAAAACCATCCATAACTGCCTGCAATATACTTTTCATTTCAGCAAATGTGCTCTGTTGTTTGAACAAAGAAAATATTTTTCTGCTTAGTAACCTTTGAATAGTAAGACACAGCTGTAACCCGGTAGTGATGGAGATGAGAAATTCCAAACAAAAACAGTTGCTGAATAGAATATCAGGAATTCCTGCAGTACCAAAAACTGAATCTAAAAACTAATTCTACCCCTCCAAAATAAGAAGATGAACATACTTTTTATAGGGGGTTATTTCTCATTAGGCAGGCACCTTGAGACTGTTCTGTATCTATTTTTGGAGCTCTGGTGCTCATCAGATTCAATAAAGTGGCTTTCACCCTTTAATAAATGGGGTAAACCTGGGAACGAGAGGAGGTATGCACAAAGGTATATGTGCTCTCCCCCTCGTGATAGGATAGGTTAACTAAAGACAAAAGAGATACGAGCGCTCTCCTCGTGCATTAAACAATATATGTACTATGAATATGAATATATGAGAATTCCTCCTTTGTAAGCGATTGGACTCTCACCTGGTATGGTGGATCAAAATGCATAAATGATCAATTCCCGAGTATCCTGGCAGCTTCTCCACAAGCAGGTCCCGTCCTCCGTGTTCCAGGGGCACCGGTGGATGGTTTTCAAAAATGTACAGGTACTGCTGGTATTACAAGCTTGTATATTGGTAGCGCCTCAAAAGGATATCTCGGACTCCCTTTATTAAAATCAATATCGTGCTTTATTTCAATAAAAGCATAAATAAAACATCACAACGCATTTCGGTTCCGAACTAGAACCTTCTTCAGGCGGATACATTTATTAGGGGAAATAATAAATAAAAATACTTGAACTACATGAATATGTGCTGCTCTTCTGCCGCAAATGACGGATGTATCATTTGTTTTTGCGGTCGTGACATCAGTGAGCCGTAGGTCCGCAAAAACTATGCATGTGTCATCTGCAAGACTGGCAAATGATGTCAATAGCTTGCCAAAACCATTGCCCAACATTTGGGTCAGTACCTCGTGGATCACTATTCAACAACATTTTCTACAGTTCTAAGAGATCTCCCGTTGCATATCTACATATCGTTGATGGAGAGACGTAGGGGATCATTTATCTTTAGTCAGGACACCTGTGCTTCTCCTTTTTTGCCTCTACCGAGTTTTTGACTTGTTTTATTTATCTTAGAGTGATCAAAGCTGAGTGTGTCGAGTTTTTGTAACTTTTTATTAAAAAGTCGCATAAAAGTTGCAAACTCTTCTGCAACCCCTTCTAAAGTTTTTACGCATGGTTGGGACTGGAATTTTTTGCGACTTTTTAACCACGATTTGCGCCAAAATTGCTCCATTTTTATACGTCCACATGTGGATTTTAAAGACATATGATCGAGAAACAGGGGTACCACACTCCAAACTTGTGGTACTGTGCTTTTGTTGGGTTCTCAGCCCAAATAACATGGGTAAAGGAACATAGCACACGTGTGTGTTAAGTGTGTTAGGCGGGCTGAAATGGCGCAAATTTTGGCGCAAACATGCAAATGCACCAAAAATGTTGCAAATGTAAGAGGGAAAAAGAGAAAAGCATAAGCTAAATGCCCCCCCCCCCCCCATGGACTTAGTTTCTGTAGTGTAAGAAAATGATATTTAGCACCTGTACTTGTTCATCTCATTTTGTCTTAGTGCACACTCCCCAGACACATCTTTAGCTTCTGCTTTTTCACACATTAATCAATACACTTCCTTTTTTTACAACAAAGCAGAAATGTAATGTCTCCGGAGGTCCTTGTTCCGTTGTCGTGTTTGTAATTAAATGCTTCGGAGTTTCCTGTGGCATAAACAAGTGCTGCTCCGCAATGTGGGCACCACCCTATGTCTATACCAGAAGTAATTGTTGCTATTTAATTGTGGGTACCATGCTGTATGCTCAACTTACCCATAAAAAAGGGCCAAACTATTAAAATGTTGAAACTGTAGTAGAATCTGTTTAACAATCGTTTCACATAATGGGGCTCATTTACTAAGGGTCGCGCTACTCACTTTTGTTGGACTGTTAGATTTTTTCATGGATTGTACGGCTTGGACGAGTATTTAACAAGTGTCTTTGATGGGATTTTGACGCATGCAATCCGTTTTTGGTGCTGGGTTCCATGCAACAAATCGGGGGGGGTCGTGCCGTTGGAAAATCTGACTGATTTGGGCTGAGAGCGAGATTTAGCTTTCAAATGGTGTCGCGAACCCAAGCACTTAGATGCACCACTTAAAAGATTGTGAACTCTGTCGGACCTGAGCGGGGAAGCGACACATGCAGGATATCGGGCACACGATCTTTGTGAATCGCGGCACAGTGCATTATAGTCAGACAATGCACTGACTGATTCGTGAACTTCAGTGGCCGGTTTAGTGAATGTGCCCCATTATGAATTCAGCACAGCTTCCACATGTGTTTCCTGAGGGTGAAGACACACATGGCGTTTTTGGGCCATTTTTGGGCTGTTTTTGGGCCGTTTTTACTAAGTGCGTTTTCAGATCGTTAAAAACGCATGCATTAAAAAACGCATGCGTTTTTTGAAAACGCATGCGTTTTTGTCCGTTTTTCATTGCGCAATTTCGGAAAAACGGACAAAAACGAATGCGTTTTCAAAAAACGCATGCGTTTTTAAAAACTGGATGCGTTTTTTAACGCATGCGTTTTTAACAATCTGAAAACGCACTTAGTAAAAACGGCCCAAAAACGGCCCCAAAACGCCATGTGTGTCTTCACCCTAAGGCTTTTTGTTGTAGGTGAGTCCTATCATAAATGTTTCCTTATTCAGAGAAAATCGGTGTGTACTTTTAGCTCAGGGAAAAGCCTTTAACGAACATTGAAAAAATCACTAGCACAGTTCATATATGGTACATGAATAGTAGCATATTGTCTGTGCATTATATTGCGTGTTTAATAAACGCATAGGGGGAATTTATTAAGACTGGTGTTTTAAACTCCCCCTGGCATCCCTATAGTAAATGTGTCTGGCCGAGGCATTCACCCCCCTGACCGCCCAAAGTGATGAGGGGCAAAACACACTGCAAACTAATGGGAAAGGGGAGATTTTTATACCTTTGCAACATCCCCCACCGGGGCCTAGCCCTTGAGGTGAGGCCTGGAGACAGCCGGGGCCCGCGGTACCGGAGTGGCTGGCGGTTGCGGCCTAAGCACGCTATGGTCACGGTGCTTGGTACGGGGGAACCGGAGGGCTGTCCTACAGCCTGGCAGGTCTCCAGCAGGGTGGTGTTGGCAAGAAATGATGAGGGAGCGGCTGCTATAGCGGATCTCCCTGGGGCAACCCCTTAATGTCCCGAGTGTGAGTCTCTGTGTGGTGGACAGGGTGCCGGTGATGATGGTAGTTGTAGTAGCAGGGACCAGACGGAGGCAGAGGTTGAACAAAAACACTTACAGTCCTTTATTGGAACCGCAGGAACTTCAGCAACATGCCGTGAACAAATTGGTGGAGTGCTGGAGAGGTACTTGGAGGGAGCCACAGGAGTAGAGCACCAGCCTGGATGCAGATGGCAGGCTGGGCGGTAGCTGTGTCCTTAGAGGATGCTTCAGCTCGGTCCTGGATCTCTTCAGGTATCACCCTTGAAGGTAGGATGATACCCCTTTCCTCACTACACTAACTCTAGTCTTATTCTCCACTTCAGGCAGGGGCTAGGCTCTTCCTGCACTGGTCCGGTGTGCTAGAGACTCTCTGCTGCTGCTCAGCTAACTACTCTCTACATATGTCCTGCAGACCCAGAGGGCCTGACTAGGACCGGTCTCTTCTCCCTTTCGGGAGAGACTACTCTCCTGGAGTCATCCCTAGAACATTCCTGGCCAGAGGTTTTATTACCTCCCTTTGGTCAGGTGGTGGCTGCTCCTCCAATTACCTCTCAGCTTACAGAGACAGGATGCAATACATGTGATTGGTTACCAGACTCTTACGTCACACAGAACAATTAACTTCTGCCTTGCCAGGCAGGATTAACCACTGCAATGTCCCCTGTGTTAAGTGATGACATGCTGTGGGGCTTATTCGCAAGCACTACCTCGCCATTGCATCGGCGAGGGTGTTGCACCTTTTTATACCTTTTCTGTCAGAAACCTGGAATAGATTCTAAGTGGCTTCTTTCTTATAGGAGGTTCTCCGGTCACTATATGTACTTTTTTTTTCTAAACTGACCAGTTCTTTTGCATATATTATAGTTATACACCATTACCTCACCACCCTGGGCTGTATACTTTCTTTTCCTTCACTTGTCACTTCACAGATCACTGCTGCAGCTGCATCACTCCAATGGCTGCCCCCATTCTGCTAAAAGACTACATCTCCCACAATCCCCCTGGTCAGCACAGCTTCTTCATACAGAGGAACAAGGAGCTGATTGCACATGTCAGACCAGAGAGCAGAGACAGTATACAGGTCGTTTCTATGGAAACTGTAAGTGCAGCAGGAGCTGGCAGTGCACAGGGATGACTTTGATTTCATGAAAAGGGGGCAAAAGATTTAATGACACTGAACTAGTGAAGTAATAAGTGTGGGGAGAGAAGGTCTAGTGAGGTCAATCTTTGTCACCGGAGAACCCCTGTAAAATGAAGCATTATAAAGCAGGGACACTTACTCATAGATCCAGGCACTGTGACTGTGGTAATCTTCTGATAGTTGTTAACCATGGCCTCAATCAAAATGATGCTGATGAGCCAGAAGGCTCTCTGGAGCCCCTCCATTAGGAATAAATTCACAGGCTGTTACACTGTCTCCCCCACCTGCGGTCTCCCTTAGCACTTCCCCCTACCACTGCCTGATGTAATATCACTGCAGAACAAGAAGTTTCAGCACACAGTGGGAAGGGGAAGTGCTCCGTGCACAGTCTACCAGCCTGAAAAGCCGCAGTACTGAGGGGCTCTGGTAACAACCCCCAGGAGCCTTCTGGCTCATTAGCATAATTTCAATGTTGCTTTTTTTTTTTAGAAGGCAGGAGGCCATGAATTACAAATTTAAAATAAAATTAACACAGTAATGGTGTTTGGATCTATGAGTAAGTGTTTCTGGTTTATTCATGCTTGTTTTTGATGGTAGATTTCCTTAAAGTGTCTTCGTTGATGCAGGCATCTTGATAACCTTAATGTCATAACGCCACCTGCTTTGCCACTGACAACAAATAAGCTGCAAGCTGAGAATGTTGAAGCACGAGTTAAGTAAGTGATTTTGTTTTTTATTATGGGGGCACTCCATATGTTAGTAACATATGTATTCTAATTTATTTGGGAGTACAATTCATTAGGTGGCCCTGCAACTATAATAATTCATTTGAAGGAATTATAGATCTTATAACTTATTTGGGTATAGTCTAAACATTATAATTAAAGCCTATTCATACTACATTGTCAGGAAAACATGGGCCGTGTGTGCACTGTAGTCTTAACCTGGCTGTGGCTACCATGAGCAGAACAGAATTGCAGTATTGCACTGTTGTCTGGCAAGGTTGCAGGCGCTCCTTGCATTATGTATAACTATAATGCTTAATGAAATCTACCACCAGGATGAAGGATTGTAAACCAAACACACTGACATACTAGTGTGTGCCCTCTCAGGCAGAAGCTTCTCGTCTTGTAGCTTCAAATTATGCAGATGAGCCTTCGGGGCTCCAAATGACATTGACATGTATAGAGTCTGGAGCCCCTGAGGCTCATTTGCATAATTTGTGAAACCTTTTTTATTGTTAAAACAAGTCCCAAGACTTGAAGATGTATCCCTTCTACATCTTCATCATCACAGCTGTAATGTGTCATCCCACCGGAAGACATCTGGTTTGAAACATGTGAAAAGGAAAATGAATGATTTTGTGCAATTTATTCCATTCTGACAAGACATTTCACACACAAAACATTCATTACAACCATTAGGAATTCTGCCTTAGCCCTCTGTAAAGCCTAGCAATAGACAAAGGCTACATTATAAATCAATCACAAGGAGAACCTAACCTTTCTAATTATACTCGCACAGTCTGTAATAAATGCTTCTGTCTAATTACCTCCCAAATGTTCTGCGCTTTCTCCCGAATGCCTGCTGCTTCCCTGCAATGTGCACATTTCTGGTGGTAAAGTTCAGCCCCACAATGCTGTTATTGGACATGAATGCTGTGCACAAAATCCATTAGATAGTTGGTTCTTAATATGAATCTAAATAAGATCTAATAATTTCTATATCTTCAGTCTGATGGAACTCAATACTCATAAACTGGCTTAATTCTAACAGTCCCTCACATGGGGTATTAAGAATCGCAGTTGAGTCCATCCTTAAAATTAAAGCGCAACTCTGATAATTTTTTTTTCACAGATTAATATCTCTCGGATATAGAAAAAAAAATTTTGTATGTTGCTTTGCTATCCTCATCAGTTTAGCCTGTCCTGCAGTAGTCTCTACACACCAGGGAAGCTGGTTAGCACTCACAAAACACATGTAACTATTTCACTGCTGGCTTCTACTACTTATTATATGCTCATTGTGATTAAAGCTGCCAGAGCATTTTCTATGTATATTCTGTATGCATACACTGTGCAGTATTTAGTGGATTTACTTGTAGGAATCTCTCTTTAATTGAACTACATTATTTAATGAGAGAACGTTATAACTAAAACAGCTTAAGGACAAAGACCAGAAAATGCTAGTTTCTGCCAACTTCATTGCTGCTGAGGATGATTTCTGAAAAGTAGCTTAGAACTGAAAAATGACATAACTCTGAGAAAAAAGGGTTAGCAGCACAATATGGACCTTATTCTGCTTTTAAAGGCAATATCACATGACAATTTGGCAAAAATCATTACACAGCATGAGTTACACATTAGGTTTGTAGCTGCTCTTAGTATTGCAAATGTAATATAGTTATGGTTAGTGCCTTTCTGAACTTCCTCAGCTGTTCATTTTTTATGCAGTAGGCTCAAATTATCAGGTGTTATTTTTTATCAATTGGTACAAAAGTCATTAGGGAATCTACCATTTGATTTCATGCATTATGAACCAGACATACTTGAGAATGCTACTGATACAGGCACATATCTTGTTTAATCCCCGAGTTAAGTGGTTTTGCTGAAAAAAACAATTATAACATTCAGGATCTTGGGAAAGCTGTATTGCTTTCAGCCTACATGTTACACAGAGCTGCCTGCACTGTCCAGACAGGACTATTCATCCTAAGCTGAATCACTCATACACAACAGCTGGTGGATGGTGCAGCAATTGAGTGCTTCTGCCTGTCAGGCACAAGAATGATAACATCGTTCTCTGGTGCAGTACTAAATTATGGTGCATAACTAATGTAGGAGGAAAAGTGCTAGAGCCAGGCAGAGGAGCGACAGAGCTTCATTATCATAATTTTATTATTGTTTTTTCAGAAGAACCACTCAGATCAGAGATTAAACAAGATATGTTTCTGCATCAGTGTAGCTATAGCATTCTCAAGGTATGTTTGGTTCATAATGCATGAAATCATATGGTAGATTTTCTTTAATGAATGCCTGCATTCACATGCTATGGCCAACATGCAATGTTGAGGTGGTTTTGCCAAAAAAAACAACCCTGGATATAAGGTCTAGTTTATTTCCCACTATTGAGAGAATCTCTATATATTTATGATAGAAAGCAGCAGGTTTTCAATAGAGATTCGGGAATGACTGTTTTTTTTTCCAATTTAGACTGAAAAAGCATTGGCTGGACATTCAATACACATTTCATGGTTGACTGGTCCTGTTGAGATTTTCAGGTTAAGCAGATCTTAGAGGGGAACCCTAATCTTGTACAGCGATTAAGGGACCTTTCTAGGTACTGTATATCGAGGGAGACAATGCTAGATTGACTTTTCATTTTTTTTAGTTTTAGTTACTTTTATGCGTTTCCTTGTTTCTCTGTAGTCACTGTTTCACATACAGTATATTGCAGTTTTCACCTTTTTTATTCTCACAAATCAACATTTAACATCAACATCTCTGTATCTCCGCACAATCATTTTTCCTTCAATTGCAACCAGTTTTCCTGTTGATGCAGCTGATATACACCCCATAGCATGATGCTGCCACCGCCATGTTTCACGCTTTGGATTGTATTTGGCAGGAGATGAGTAGTTCCTGGATTTCTCCACATATACCACATAGAATTAACACCAAAAAGTTCAATCTTCATCCTCCCAAACCACTTGTAAAGATTATGGAGACCACCGTGTTCTTAGGAATCCTGAGGGTGCTGTCACACGTACTGCATGTGTATCGTATGCAATTGTTAACCAGAACCCAATCGCATGCGCTTCCATGTGAGGCCTGCCCTGTACCCTAGCTCTGCACTTGGAAACGCAACGCTATCAGTACATGTGACCACACCATGAGTGGTGCAGAAATTCATTTGTAACCTTGGCCAGATCTGTGCATTGCCACAATTCTGTCTCTGTGCTGCTTGGGCAGTTCCTTAGACCTCATGATTCTTACGTGCTCTGACATTCACTGTGAGCTGTGAGGTCTTATATAGACAGGTGTGTGTCTTTCCTAATCAAGTGCAATCCGATTCATAATCACAGCCAAACTCCAATGAGGAGTAAAACCATCTCAAGGAGGATCAGAAGGAAATGGACAGCATGTGAGTGTCAAAGCAAAGGGTCTAAATCCTTACCCACCAGGAGAGGAAGAGAGAGGGGGAAATAAATTAATAAAACCTCATAGCTCTTTTAATTTGGCCTGTCCAACCATCCATCCTCTTTCTCCATTTTTCTAGATACCCATTCCATTTAGCCGTTATCATTTCATAGTGTTTACTCCTTCTGACCTTTGCCATAAATTCATGAAACAAAGGAGCCACTGAATTCCCCCATTTACGTGCAATAATCAACCTAGCCAGAAAAAGAATTTTATATATAACATGTCTTTTCCTCAAGTTGTCTCTATTTAACTCAAAAAGGCTAAGCAATGCTACCTGAATAGAACAGCAGAGTGTCACCGATAGCCTCTCTCAAATAAATTGAAATATCTTACCCCAATAAGCCCTTAACCTGCATAAAGTCAGCACCTACAACAGCTTGAGGTCTCCCTCAGTTTCTTCATAAATAACTACTTGGGGGAATAATATACCTGGTGCACAAAGTTAAATCGTACCATTCGATAGTTCCAAGATAGGGAAGAGAACCCTACACCACTAGAGCATCTTTCCCATACCTCATTATTCAAGGGACCTAACAGTTCCTGCCATTTTCTCTTAGAAGGATGAACCACATTTTTTGCGAACCTCTGCCTATATAAAAAAGAAATCACTTTTTTGCATATTAAAGTGAAAATGATCCCAAAATGGTGTAGACCAAAAAGTCCCCTGAATATCCATTATTTTCTTATATGCAACCCAACATCTAACAACCATGCCATGTGAATACTTCTGTATTGATTAACCCTTAGCTCTCCACTCAACCAAAAGAGAAAACATAGAATACCTGTCACCCTGGCTAAGGGAAGTAAGTTTATCAAAGGTGGTACAGTTCCTTCTAGAGGCTACAAGGGCCATCTGCGCAGCAAGAAAGTAACCAAAAAGATATGGGACCCCCTAGCCCTCTGCTTCCGGTGGACAGTATATGGAGGACATACTAATACTTGCTAAAACATACTAATCTAAGCCCTGGAGTCTTAGATCAGACCCCTATTCCCCCAAAACTATGTGAGGGGTGTCAATTGGGTAGGGAATCCCCCTGCAGGCATTTAAATGGCATGGTTGGGTTGACAGTGGCATTTAACAGTTAACACCCACGGTTAGTTATGGCTAACACTCCGTGTTCCCTGATGCCGTTTCAGCTCCTGTGATGACCCGAACCAGCATCGGCTTCTTGAAGTACTTTCTCACATTCCCTCTTTTATGTTAAATCTCCCCCATTTAATGGTAGTTTCGTGGTTTAAGATAAAGTGACTGTGTCCCTATAAAGCACAACTAACCTTTCAACAAATTGCAGCAGTAGTTTGCTTTGTGCACATCAAAAATGCTACAATTTTTGGTTCTGATGAGACTTATATTCTCCATTGTGTAGCAGTTTACCTTTATGCAGTCTATATCTGTAATTTGCGGTTCTCCCTTTGTTGTGGAGTCCTAGCTGCTATGACTTACTACTCCCTTCTCTCTGCTCAGAGCTTTTATATAATCTGACAACCCACTGAGCTTCTGTTCATCATACTAGCAATTCCCCTGAAATTAGATCATTAGAGCAAGGTATGTGGAATTTTATTTTTAGTCTGATGAGTTATACTGCAAGGTAACTTTATTATTGATTTATAAAATGTATTTTGAAAATTTTGGGAATGCTAAACATTTATTTTTCAGTTTTTCTGAGTTACTGAACATTTAAGGTCAAACATTCCAATAAACAAACTTTTTTTAATGTCAAAGTAATAGCATCAGAAAGCAATAGAGCAGGATCTGTAAATTACTAAATACAGACGGTCCCTTACTTAAGGACAGCCAACTTATATACGACCCCTAGTTAAAGATGGACCCCTCTGCCCACTGTGTCCCCTGGTGAAGCTCTCTGGATGTTACTATAGTCCCAGACTGCAATGATCAGCTGTAAGGTGTCTGTAATGAAGCTTTATTGATAATCCTTGGTCCAGTTACAGCAAAAAATTGTGAAACTCCAATTGTCACTGGACCAAAAAAAAAAAATTGTGTTGAACTTCAATTATAAAATATACAGTTTCGACTTACATACAAATTCAACTTAAGAACAAACTGTATACACATAACAAGATTTTCAAAGGGTGGACGTTCACTAGAAGCAGCAGAACATAATTCAGATTACTGAGGCTTAACAACATGATTGACCTCTCATCATATCGCTTGCATTCGGCCAGAACACATAGGCTGGCAAACTTGTTTTCCACTAAACTTAGATAGGAATTATAAATATAGAACAGAGATCTCTCACTGCGCTGACATATGAAACATTGTGCAAGTTCAACTACTGACCTTCAGCATTTTACCAATGCCACCAATAAAACACATTAGATTAACATTAAAATGAATGGATAATGATTAGAGATGAGCGAGCACTAAAATGCTCGGGTACTCGTTATTCGAGACGAACTTTTCCCGATGCTCGAGTGCTCGTCTCGAATAACGAGCCCCATTGAAGTCAATGGGAGACTCGAGCATTTTTCAAGGGGACCAAGGCTCTGCACAGGGAAGCTTGGCCAAACACCTGGGAACCTCAGAAAAGGATGGAAACACCACGGAAATGGACAGGAAACAGCAGGGGCAGCATGCATGGATGCCTCTGAGGCTGCTTAATCGCACCATTATGCCAAAACTATGGGCAACAGCATGGCCATGACAGAGTGACAGAATGAAGCTAGATAGCATCTAAAACATCCAATAATTGACCCTGACACTATAGGGGACGGCATGCAGAGGCAGCGGCAGCAGCGGCAGGCTAGAGAGTGGCATGGCGACATACCCTAAATGGACTCAGGCTTCAAACCAATGGGTGGCAGAGAGGAACCAAAGGAGGTGAGCAAGAAGCGCTCAAATAATATCGGTACATGATAAAAGTTTGCCAGTATATTTTGTGGATTACACAGCAGGGTGGCGACAAAGTTAACATGGAAGCCATGAAAACAACCCAAAATTCTGCCTGACACAGCTCGTTTGATAAGGGGACCATGTATGGAGGCAGTGAACTAGTAGTAGATTAAAGGTGCTGCAGTTAAAACTATGTTAGTTGGATCTTGGCATGGAGCTGGCGCTCCGCTGCCAGACGAGCTTTCGCCAATCCAAGCCCCTGTCTCTAGGCTACTCCCCAAACAGCACTTCTAAGAACCTTTTGTATAAGATCAAGTGTAGTAGCGTTCTTATAAGTTTGGGATATGGCGGGTGAGGGGAATGTAAACAGATGCGCAAGAAGCGCTGAAATAATATTGGTAAATGATAAAAGTTTGCCAGTATATTTTGTGGATAACACAGCTGGGTGGCGACAAAGTTAACAACTTTGATGTGGAATCCATGAAAACAACCCAAATTTCTGCCTGACACACCTCGTTTGATAAAGGGACGATGTATGGAGGCAGCTATATGGACGACTTTTGGAGGTAGCAATGGAGACAACGTGTGGAGGCTGCTATGGAGACAATTTAATTTGGATAGTGCCTGTATGTGGCAGTCCAAAAAAGTTTTCAAACCAGAGGAGCAGGTAGGTGGCCCTCCAGAAAAATGAAATAGATTGAGTGCCTGTATGTGGCAGTCCAAAAAAGTTTTCAAACCAGAGGAGCAGGTAGGTGGCCCTCCAGAAAAATTGAATAGATTGAGTGCCTGTATGTGGCAGTCCAAAAAAGTTTTCAAACCAGAGGAGCAGGTAGGTGGCCCTCCAGAAAATGGAATAGATTGAGTGCCTGTATGTGGCAGTCCAAAAAACTTTTCAAACCAGAGGAGCAGGTAGGTGGCCCTCCAGAAAAATGGAATAGATTGAGTGCCTGTATGTGGCAGTCCAAAAAAGTTTTCAAACCAGAGGAGCAGGTAGGTGGCCCTCCAGAAAAATGGAATAGATTGAGTGCCTGTATGTGGCAGTCCAAAAAAGTTTTCAAACCAGAGGAGCAGGTAGGTGGCCCTCCAGAAAATGGAATAGATTGAGTGCCTGTATGTGGCAGTCCAAAAAACTTTTCAAACCAGAGGAGCAGGTAGGTGGCCCTCCAGAAAAATGGAATAGATTGAGTGCCTGTATGTGGCAGTCCAAAAAAGTTTTCAAACCAGAGGAGCAGGTAGGTGGCCCTCCAGAAAAATGGAATAGATTGAGTGCCTGTATGTGGCAGTCCAAAAAAGTTTTCAAACCAGAGGAGCAGGTAGGTGGCCCTCCAGAAAAATGAAATAGATTGAGTGCCTGTATGTGGCAGTCCAAAAAAGTTTTCAAACCAGAGGAGCAGGTAGGTGGCCCTCCAGAAAAATTGAATAGATTGAGTGCCTGTATGTGGCACTCCCAAAAATTGTTTAAAACAGAGGACCGGGTCGGTGGCCCTCCAGAAAAATTAAATGCATAAAGTACTATAGCTAGAGCCAGTGGGCCCTGTCAAAAAAATAGCCAGTTTCCTCTGCTTTACTGTACAAAGAGGAGGAGAAGGAGGAAAATGAGGAGGAGGAGGAATGGATAAATTATTCAGGTTGAGCTTCCTTCACCTGGTGGAGATTGGAAATTATGAGAAATCCAGGCTTTATTCATCTTAATAAGCGTCAGCCTGTCAGCGCTGTCAGTCGACAGGCGTGTACGCTTATCGGTGATGATGCCACCAGCTGTACTGAAAACCCGCTCGGACAAGACGCTAGCGGCAGGGCAGGCAAGAACCTCCAAGGCGTACAGCGCCAGTTCGTGCCACATGTCCAGCTTTGAAACCCAGTAGTTGTAGGGAGCTGTGTGATCATTTAGGACGATGGTATGGTCAGCTACGTACTCCCTCACCATCTTTCTGTAAAGATCAGCCCTACTCTGCCGAGACTGGGGACAGGTGACAGTGTCTTGCTGGGGTGACATAAAGCTGGCAAAAGCCTTGTAAAGCGTACCCTTGCCAGTGCTGGACAAGCTGCCTGCTCGCCTACTCTCCCTCGCTACTTGTCCCGCAGAACTACGCACTCTGCCGCTAGCGCTGTCAGAAGGGAAATACTGTTTCAGCTTGTGCACCAGGGCCTGCTGGTATTCATGCATTCTCACACTCCTTTCCTCTCCAGGGATGAGAGTGGAAAGATTTTGCTTGTACCGTGGGTCCAGGAGAGTGAACACCCAGTAATCGGTGCTGGAATAAATTCTTTGAACGCGAGGGTCACGGGATAGGCAGCCTAGCATGAAATCTGCCATATGCGCCAGAGTACCAACGCGTAAGAATTCACTCCCCTCACTGGCCTGACTGTCCATTTCCTCCTCCTCCAACTCCTCCAACTCCTCTTCTTCTGCCCATACACGCTGAACAGTGAAGGACTCAACAATGGTCCCCTCTTGTGTCTCGCCAACATTCTCCTCCTCTTCCTCCTCATCCTCCTCCACCTCCACCTCCTCCGATATGCGCTGAGAAACAGACCTAAGGGTGCTTTGGCTATCAACAAGGGAATCTTCTTCCCCCGTCTCTTGTGACGAGCGCAAAGCTTCCGACTTCATGCTGATCAGAGAGTTTTTCAACAGGCCAAGCAGCGGGATGGTGAGGCTGATGATGGCGGCATCGCCACTGACCATCTGTGTTGACTCCTCAAAGTTACTCAGCACCTGACAGATATCAGATATCCACGTCCACTCCTCATTGTAGACTTGAGGAAGCTGACTGACCTGACTACCAGTTCTGGTGGAAGTTGACATCTGGCAGTCTACAATCGCTCGGCGCTGCTGGTAAACTCTGGATAACATGGTCAGTGTTGAATTCCACCTCGTGGGCACGTCGCACAACAGTCGGTGAGCGGGCAGTTGGAGGCGGCGCTGCGCTGCCCTGAGAGTGGCAGCATCTGTGCTGGACTTCCTGAAATGCGCACAGATGCGGCGCACCTTCGTGAGCAAATCTGACAGATTGGGGTATGTCTTGAGGAAACGCTGAACTATCAGATTTAACACATGGGCCAGGCATGGCACATGTGTCAGTCTGCCGAGTTGCAGAGCCGCCACCAGGTTACGGCCGTTGTCACACACAACCATGCCTGGCTTTAGGTTCAGCGGTGCCAGCCACAGATCAGTCTGCGCCGTGATGCCCTGTAATAGCTCTTGGGCGGTGTGCCTTTTATCGCCTAGGTTCAGCAGTTTGAGCACCGCCTGCTGTCGCTTAGCGACGGCACTGCTGCTGTGCCTAGAGCTACCGACTGATGGCGCCATGCCCACGGATGGTAGTTCGGAGGAGGAGGTGGAGGAGGGGTGGGAGGAGGAGGAGGCATAGTAGGCCTGAAACACCTGGACCGAGGTAGGCCCCGCAATCCTCGGCGTCGGCAGTATATGACCAGCCGCAGGGTCAGACTCGGTCCCAGCCTCCACCAAGTTAACCCAATGTGCCGTCAGCGATATATAGTGGCCCTGCCTGGCAGCACTCGTCCACGTGTCCGTGGTCAGGTGGACCTTGTCAGAAACGGCGTTGGTCAGGGCACGGATGATGTTGTCTGACACGTGCTGGTGCAGGGCTGGGACGGCACATCGGGAAAAGTAGTGGCGGCTGGGGACCGAATACCGAGGGGCGGCCGCCGCCATGAGGTTGCGAAAGGCCTCGGTCTCTACTAGCCTATAGGGCAGCATCTCCAGGCTAAGCAATCTGGAGATGTGGACATTAAGGGCTTGGGCGGGTTGCACTATATTTGCGTTTCCGCTCCAGCGTCTGGGGTATGGAGAGCTGAACGCTGGTGGATGCTGTGGAGGATCGTGGAGGCGACGATGGGGTTTTTGTGGCAGGGTCCTGGGCAGGGGGCTGACTATCAGCTGACACAGGGGAAGGAGCAGTGGTGTGCACGGCCGGAGGTGAACGGGCTTGTTGCCACTGAGTGGGGTGTTTAGCATTCATATGCCTGCGCATACTGGTGGTAGTTAAGCTAGTAGTGGTGGAACCCCTGCTGATCCTGGTTTGGCAAATGTTGCACACCACAGTCCGTCGGTCATCCGGTGTTTCCTTAAAGAACCTCCAGACTTCTGAAAATCTAGCCCTCGCCGCAAGAGCCCTCGCCACGGGAGCTTCACTAGTTGACACATTTGGCGCTGATGCACCAGCTCTGGCCCTGCCTCTCCGTCTGGCCCCACCACTGCCACTTCCAACCTGTTCTGGTCGAGGACTCTCCTCCGTCTCAGAAGCACTGTGTTCACCCGGCCTATCAACCCAGCTTGGGTCTGTCACCTCATCATCTTCCGATCCCTCAGTCTGCTCCCCCCTCGGACTTCCTGCCCTGACAACAACTTCCCCACTGTCTGACAACCGTGTCTCCTCATCGTCGGACACCTCTTTACACACTTCTTCCACTACGTCAAGAAGGTCATCATCACCCACAGACTGTGACTGGTGGAAAACCTGGGCATCGGAAAATTGCTCAGCAGCAACCGGACAAGTGGTTTGTGAGTGTGGGAAGGGTCCAGAAAACAGTTCCTCAGAGTATGCCGGTTCAAATGCCAAATTTTCCTGGGAGGGGGCAGACTGGGGGGGAGGAGGCTGAGGTGCAGGAGCTGGAGGAGTGGCGATTTCGGTGACATGGGTGGACTGCGTGGAAGACTGACTGGTGGACAAATTGCTCGAAGCATTGTCGGCAATCCACGACATCACCTGTTCGTACTGTTCTGGCCTCAACAGTGCTCTACCACGAGTCCCAGTAACTTCAGACATGAACCTAGGGAGTGTAGCTCTGCGGCGTTCCCCTGCTCCCTCATAAGCAGGTGGTGTCTCACCCCGCCCAGGACCACAGCCTCTGACCCCTGCAGTAGTTGGACGCCCACGTCCCCGCCCTCGTCCTCTACCCCTAGCCCTCGGGTTAAACATTTTGAAAATGAGAGTTATAACTTTAATTTTTTTTTAACTTTTTTTTGTGTTTTTTGTTTTTTTTTGTGTTTTTTAGTTTTTAAAACCAAACGATGCTATCCTATTGCTATGGCTATTTTCTAGCCAAGTATGAAAGCACACTGCTATGCCAGATGAGATGACGCTGAGTTATTAAAAAAATAAACGTAAAATAAAAAAGGAAATGGCAGACTGTGCCTAATTGAAATCCAACCCCTAATAAATTTTCCCACTTCGGTCTTTGCGATGGATATGTGCGTCACTAAGCGCAAAACACAGCGGTCGCAAGTCTCACTACAAATTGCTCACAATTTGCTAGTAGATGCACTGCAGCAAGTACAGCCACCAGCAGATCAACCAGAAATCAAATATATATAACGCTACTGTAGGTGTAAGTAAGCCGTTTGGATTCTCCTATGGCTATTTTCTAGCCAAGTATGAAAGCACACTACTATGCCAGATGAGATGACGCTGAGTTATTAAAAAAATAAACGTAAAATAAAAAAGGAAATGGCAGACTGTGCCTAATTGAAATCCAACCCCTAGTAAATTTTCCCACTTCGGTCTTTGCGATGGATATGTGCGTCACTAAGCGCAAAACACAGTGGTCGCAAGTCTCACTACAAATTGCTCACAATTTGCTAGTAGATGCACTGCAGCAAGTACAGCCACCAGCAGATCAACCAGAAATCAAATATATATAACGCTACTGTAGGCGTAAGTAAGCCGTTTGGATTCTCCTATGGCTATTTTCTAGCCAAGTATGAAAGCACACTACTATGCCAGATGAGATGACGCTGAGTTATTAAAAAAATAAACGTGAAATAAAAAAGGAAATGGCAGACTGTGCCTAATTGAAATCCAACCCCTTATAAATTTTCCCACTTCGGTCTTTGCGATGGATATGTGCGTCACTAAGCGCAAAACACAGTGGTCGCAAGTCTCACTACAAATTGCTCACAATTTTCTAGTAGATGCACTGCAGCAAGTACAGCCACCAGCAGATCAACCAGAAATCAAATATATATAACGCTACTGTAGGCGTAAGTAAGCCGTTTGGATTCTCCTATGGCTATTTTCTAGCCAAGTATGAAAGCACACTACTATGCCAGATGAGATGACGCTGAGTTATTAAAAAAATAAACGTAAAATAAAAAAGGAAATGGCAGACTGTGCCTAATTGAAATCCAACCCCTAATAAATTTTCCCACTTCGGTCTTTGCGATGGATATGTGCGTCACTAAGCGCAAAACACAGCGGTCGCAAGTCTCACTACAAATTGCTCACAATTTGCTAGTAGATGCACTGCAGCAAGTACAGCCACCAGCAGATCAACCAGAAATCAAATATATATAACGCTACTGTAGGCGTAAGTAAGCCGTTTGGATTCTCCTATGGCTATTTTCTAGCCAAGTATGAAAGCACACTACTATGCAAGATGAGATGACACTGAGTTATTAAAAAAATAAACGTAAAATAAAAAGTAAATGGCAGACTGTGCCTAATTGAAATCAAACCCCTAATAAATTTTCCCACTTTGGTGTTTGAGGTGGATATGTGTGTCACTAAGAGCTAAACACAACGGTAGCAAGTCCCCCTGCAAATTCCTCACAATATGGTACTAGCTGCAAATAAAAAAAAAAAAGTATAACGTTATTGTAGCCCTAAGAAGGGCTGTTGGGTTCTTGGAGAATCACTCCTGCCTAACAGTAAGCTAACAGAACACCCTAACGCTTTCCCTGACCAGCAGCAGCTCTCTCCCTAGCGGCATCCAGACACAGAATGATCCGAGCAGCGCGGGCAGCGGCTAGTCTATCCCAGGGTCACCTGATCTGGCCAGCCAACCACTGCTATCGACGTGTAAGGGTACCACGTCATGCTGGGTGGAGTGCAGAGTCTCCTGGCTTGTGATTGGCTCTGTTTCTGGCCGCCAAAAAGCAAAACGGCGGGAGCTGCCATTTTCTCGAGCGGGCGAAGTATTCGTCCGAGCAACGAGCAGTTTCGAGTACGCTAATGCTCGACCGAGCATCAAGCTCGGACGAGTATGTTCGCTCATCTCTAATAATGATATTAATGCCATGTGTATAGTTACACTTTGGATGTCATTTGCAGATGATACTAAGGGTGGGACCTGAGGCATGTGTTGAAATTCTCCATGACCCATGAAGTTGTGGCTGTCAGCTCCTGCCGCTAGCAGGCTTCTTCTGCAGGATGATTTCAATTATGCACATAGCTATAGGTTGTTATGGAGTTACAGCTTCTGTTCTGAAACTAATGACAACTTGGTGCCAGTGTCCGTAGAGTAGGCATATGTCAAACAAAAAGTACTGACATTTTATAGTTTTATTGCCTATTGGGTTCAATCAGCATCTGTCAATAAGTCACATTTCCAACAGTCTGGAAATTCAGCATCAAACTGATTACAAGAATAATATTTGAAATAAAAATAACACAATGGCGGAGATAATCGCAAATTCTTGCACATTTCAAGAATTTTGCGATGAAAATAGCGAATATGGTAGAACCTCTGATATACTGTTTTAAGCCTAATGAGGGCAGGATTATAACACTACACATGTAGTAAATAGGTTCTGTGTACCCCATTATTCCCTGGACTCTGCTGGGTCATGGTCTATGGTATTGGGAGTTAACTATTATTAATTATAGAATTGAATCTTGTGTGTGTGTGTGTGTGTATACAGAGCCGGATCATAGGGGGGGCCCCCACCACTTCACCTTTAAAGGGGCCCGCCCGTATCGCCAACAGTATATTCGTTGCCGGGCTGCGGGCCATATGCCACTGATATGTTTGCCTTAAATCTATGGCAGAGCGAGGGAACAATAAGTTCCCTGCTCTGCCATAGACGATCGAAGTAAATAAAGATGGCGGCACCCTGCCGTTCGCTGACGACGCAGAGTGTGACGTCACCGCGTGTGTCGTCACCGCGCCGCAACTCACGGCGCTTCTGTAGCAGGGCGCCGCAATCTTTGTTTACATCCACCCGACACCGCGAGGGAGGATGAGGACGGCGCGCATCGTGGGAACTATGGAGGGTACAATTTTAGTATTTAATGTAGGACTCTATATAGTTATTATTGGGGATTGTATATATTTATTATGGGGGGGGGGCTATATAGCAATAATAGGAATGTGTATATATTTATTATGGGTGATCAATTAAAATTAATAAACTTTATTTCACTTAGTTTAAAAAATCACCCTTCCGTTGGTGATGGAACATGAAAAAACAGCACAGGTAATACATATACATGCAGACACCTATAGCCAAAGGTATCCTAAAAACGTAGCAGGTGAGTAACGAACCAACAGAGTATAATCGACAATCTTACACACTGGTAATAGCAGGAATACAATGGTCTTACCAGTTCAGACGCTGTATACCCCCCATGGGTGCACCAGGTTGTGCTCTGTGTTACCTTCTACGTGATAGTGGCTGGGAGTCTCAGGATGCATCCAGATATGTTCCTGCATGTGGTGGGACAGGCAGTTGGAGTTGAAAAAACACCTATTTCTGTCCCTGACCCCAATGTGTATTAGCTCCCGTCCTTACAAGGGCAGTACCAGGTTATGCCCTATTCTAATCACCCAGCATCCCCACTCCCTGATGCGTTTCTTCCTTACTAGGACTCATCAGAGGGATTTCTGGCAGAAATGCGATCAAGAAATAGTAATGTTGGGACCCCTATAGTCATCGCTGTCCCTCCGGTGTTAAATCGTGGGTGTCTCCAAGTGTAGGATAACCGACAGTACTTCCGGTCACATGACCGGGTCACGTGATGGTTTGGGGGAGGGTGTCAGGTGATACATCCGTCATCCGCTGCAGGTAATGAGCGACTTATGTGGATGGCATCAAACGCGCCCGGAATGAAAACAAAACAGCAGTGAAAATAATCGATCCCTGTCATGCTTATATACAAAGCAGTGATTTGCTAGATTAGGCGGTATGGGTTCAACTAAGTACACTTAGTAAGTATTGGGGGGTGAAATTGGGAAGGGTTAGGTACCTGTGTGAGACTATTGTGAACACAACTACACCTCTCTATCGTTAATGGTTATGAGATGAGAGTGTAGCCTGTATATTCAGTAGTATAGTATGCGGATCCGTTGTCCCCACAGGTGCAGCTAGCCCCTAAAGGAAGGCATCAATCATGCTGTCTATGTATGTTTACAACATCATTTAAAGAATGTCTTCAGGGACTCCTGGTATGTGGTGTGGGATTACTCATCGTACACTTGCATATTCTATTAGTGTATAGAACATGTAGCCCAATAAATGTACCCTTTAGGAGCTGCCATTGGTGAAGCAGAGAGTTGTTAGCGTAATGAAACAGTAGAGGACAGTAGAAAGGGGAACAGTATAGCCCCCTTTACATTGATTATGGGTTACAAGAAGCAGGTGAATTGCAGCTGTTCATTTAATCCTTCAGGGGACACAGTTTCCAGTCTGTATATCCATTTGGTCTCAACCTGCAGGATTCTTTTATTCCAATCACCACCTCTTGCTGGATATGGTATCACATCAATACCTACAAAGCGTAGGTGTTTATAATTGCCCCCATGATGCTGTTGCATATGTCTTGCTAGTGGTGTATCTCTGGTATGTCTGATGTCACCTAAATGGTCGCCAACACGTCTTCTAAACTCTCTGTAGGTCTTACCAACATACTCTAATCCACATTCACATGTGGCTTTGTAGATGACACCTACTGACCGACAGTTAATAAAATCCAGAATCTTAAAGGTTTTCCTGTTACATTACTACAGAAGGTTTTGGTATTTAGAATGTACGGACAGGCAACACAATTCTTCCCACAATGAAAGCAACCAATGGGTCTGCGATCCATCCAGGTGCCTTCTGGTTTCTCAGGGACAAAGTGGCTATTAGAGATGAGCGAGCACTAAAATGCTCGGGTACTCGTTATTCAAGACGAACTTTTCCCGATGCTCGAGTGCTCGTCTCGAATAACGAGCCCCATTGAAGTCAATGGGAGACTCGAGCATTTTTCAAGGGGACCAAGGCTCTGCACAGGGAAGCTTGGCCAAACACCTGGGAACCTCAGAAAAGGATGGAAACACCACGGAAATGGACAGGAAACAGCAGGGGCAGCATGCATGGATGCCTCTGAGGCTGCTTAATCGCACCATTATGCCAAAATTATGGGCAACAGCATGGCCATGACAGAGTGACAGAATGAAGCTAGATAGCATGTAAAACATCCAATAATTGACCCTGACACTATAGGGGACGGCATGCAGAGGCAGCGGCAGCAGCGGCAGGCTAGAGAGTGGCATGGCGACATACCCTAAATGGACTCAGGCTTCAAACCAATGGGTGGCAGAGAGGAACCAAAGGAGGTGAGCAAGAAGCGCTCAAATAATATCGGTACATGATAAAAGTTTGCCAGTATATTTTGTGGATTACACAGCAGGGTGGCGACAAAGTTAACATGGAAGCCATGAAAACAACCCAAAATTCTGCCTGACACAGCTCGTTTGATAAGGGGACCATGTATGGAGGCAGTGAACTAGTAGTAGATTAAAGGTGCTGCAGTTAAAACTATGTTAGTTGGATCTTGGCATGGAGCTGGCGCTCCGCTGCCAGGCGAGCTTTCGCCAATCCAAGCCCCTGTCTCTAGGCTACTCCCCAAACAGCACTTCTAAGAACCTTTTGTATAAGATCAAGTGTAGTAGCGTTCTTATAAGTTTAGGATATGGCGGGTGAGGGGAATGTAAACAGAAGTGCAACAAGCGCTGAAATAATATTGGTAAATGATAAAAGTTTGCCAGTATATTTTGTGGATAACACAGCTGGGTGGCGACAAAGTTCACAACTTTGATGTGGAATCCATGAAAACAACCCAAATTTCTGCCTGACACACCTCGTTTGATAAAGGGACGATGTATGGAGGCAGCTATATGGACGACTTTTGGAGGTAGCAATGGAGACAACGTGTGGAGGCTGCTATGGAGACAATTTAATTTGGATAGTGCCTGTATGTGGCAGTCCAAAAAAGTTTTCAAACCAGAGGAGCAGGTAGGTGGCCCTCCAGAAAAATGAAATAGATTGAGTGCCTGTATGTGGCAGTCCCAAAAAGTTTTCAAACCAGAGGAGCAGGTAGGTGGCCCTCCAGAAAAATGAAATAGATTGAGTGCCTGTATGTGGCAGTCCCAAAAAGTTTTCAAACCAGAGGAGCAGGTGGGTGGCCCTCCAGAAAAATGAAATAGATTGAGTGCCTGTATGTGGCAGTCCAAAAAAGTTTTCAAACCAGAGGAGCAAGTAGGTGGCCCTCCAGAAAAATGAAATAGATTGAGTGCCTGTATGTGGCAGTCCAAAAACGTTTTCAAACCAGAGGAGCAGGTAGGTGGCCCTCCAGAAAATGGAATACATTGAGTGCCTGTATGTGGCAGTCCAAAAAAGTTTTCAAACCAGAGGAGCAGGTAGGTGGCCCTCCAGAAAAATGGAATAGATTGAGTGCCTGTATGTGGCAGTCCAAAAAAGTTTTCAAACCAGAGGAGCAGGTAGGTGGCCCTCCAGAAAAATGGAATAGATTGAGTGCCTGTATGTGGCAGTTCAAAAAAGTTTTCAAACCAGAGGAGCAGGTAGGTGGCCCTCCAGAAAAATGGAATAGATTGAGTGCCTGTATGTGGCAGTCCAAAAAAGTTTTCAAACCAGAGGAGCAGGTAGGTGGCCCTCCAGAAAAATTGAATAGATTGAGTGCCTGTATGTGGCACTCCCAAAAATTGTTTAAAACAGAGGACCGGGTCGGTGGCCCTCCAGAAAAATTAAATGCATAAAGTACTATAGCTAGAGCCAGTGGGCCCAGTCAAAAAATAGCCAGTTTCCTCTGCTTTACTGTACAAAGAGGAGGAGAAGGAGGAAAATGAGGAGGAGGAGGAGTGCATAAATTATTCAGGTTGAGCTTCCTTCACCTGGTGGAGATTGGAAATTATGAGAAATCCAGGCTTTATTCATCTTAATAAGCGTCAGCCTGTCAGCGCTGTCAGTCGACAGGCGTGTACGCTTATCGGTGATGATGCCACCAGCTGCACTGAAAACCCGCTCGGACAAGACGCTAGCGGCAGGGCAGGCAAGAACCTCCAAGGCGTACAGCGCCAGTTCGTGCCACATGTCCAGCTTTGAAACCCAGTAGTTGTAGGGAGCTGTGTGATCATTTAGGACGATGGTATGGTCAGCTACGTACTCCCTCACCATCTTTCTGTAAAGATCAGCCCTACTCTGCGGAGACTGGGGACAGGTGACAGTGTCTTGCTGGGGTGACATAAAGCTGGCAAAAGCCTTGTAAAGCGTACCCTTGCCAGTGCTGGACAAGCTGCCTGCTCGCCTACTCTCCCTCGCTACTTGTCCCGCAGAACTACGCACTCTGCCGCTAGCGCTGTCAGAAGGGAAATACTGTTTCAGCTTGTGCACCAGGGCCTGCTGGTATTCATGCATTCTCACACTCCTTTCCTCTCCAGGGATGAGAGTGGAAAGATTTTGCTTGTACCGTGGGTCCAGGAGAGTGAACACCCAGTAATCGGTGCTGGAATAAATTCTTTGAACGCGAGGGTCACGGGATAGGCAGCCTAGCATGAAATCTGCCATATGCGCCAGAGTACCAACGCGTAAGAATTCACTCCCCTCACTGGCCTGACTGTCCATTTCCTCCTCCTCCAACTCCTCTTCTTCTGCCCATACACGCTGAACAGTGAAGGACTCAACAATGGTCCCCTCTTGTGTCTCGCCAACATTCTCCTCCTCTTCCTCCTCATCCTCCTCCACCTCCACCTCCTCCGATATGCGCTGAGAAACAGACCTAAGGGTGCTTTGGCTATCAACAAGGGAATCTTCTTCCCCCGTCTCTTGTGACGAGCGCAAAGCTTCCGACTTCATGCTGATCAGAGAGTTTTTCAACAGGCCAAGCAGCGGGATGGTGAGGCTGATGATGGCGGCATCGCCACTGACCATCTGTGTTGACTCCTCAAAGTTACTCAGCACCTGACAGATATCAGACATCCACGTCCACTCCTCATTGTAGACTTGAGGAAGCTGACTGACCTGACTACCAGTTCTGGTGGAAGTTGACATCTGGCAGTCTACAATCGCTCTGCGCTGCTGGTAAACTCTGGATAACATGGTCAGTGTTGAATTCCACCTCGTGGGCACGTCGCACAACAGTCGGTGAGCGGGCAGTTGGAGGCGGCGCTGCGCTGCCCTGAGAGTGGCAGCATCTGTGCTGGACTTCCTGAAATGCGCACAGATGCGGCGCACCTTCGTGAGCAAATCAGACAGATTGGGGTATGTCTTGAGGAAACGCTGAACTATCAGATTTAACACATGGGCCAGGCATGGCACATGTGTCAGTCTGCCGAGTTGCAGAGCCGCCACCAGGTTACGGCCGTTGTCACACACAACCATGCCTGGCTTCAGGTTCAGCGGTGCCAGCCACAGATCAGTCTGCGCCGTGATGCCCTGTAATAGCTCTTGGGCGGTGTGCCTTTTATCGCCTAGGCTCAGCAGTTTGAGCACCGCCTGCTGTCGCTTAGCGACGGCACTGCTGCTGTGCCTAGAGCTACCGACTGATGGCGCCATGCCCACGGATGGTAGTTCGGAGGAGGAGGTGGAGGAGGGGTGGGAGGAGGAGGAGGCATAGTAGGCCTGAAACACCTGGACCGAGGTAGGCCCCGCAATCCTCGGCGTCGGCAGTATATGACCAGCCGCAGGGTCAGACTCGGTCCCAGCCTCCACCAAGTTAACCCAATGTGCCGTCAGCGATATATAGTGGCCCTGCCCGGCAGCACTCGTCCACGTGTCCGTGGTCAGGTGGACCTTGTCAGAAACGGCGTTGGTCAGGGCACGGATGATGTTGTCTGACACGTGCTGGTGCAGGGCTGGGACGGCACATCGGGAAAAGTAGTGGCGGCTGGGGACCGAATACCGAGGGGCGGCCGCCGCCATGAGGTTGCGAAAGGCCTCGGTCTCTACTAGCCTATAGGGCAGCATCTCCAGGCTAAGCAATCTGGAGATGTGGACATTAAGGGCTTGGGCGTGCGGGTGGGTTGCACTATATTTGCGTTTCCGCTCCAGCGTCTGGGGTATGGAGAGCTGAACGCTGGTGGATGCTGTGGAGGATCGTGGAGGCGACGATGGGGTTTTTGTGGCAGGGTCCTGGGCAGGGGGCTGACTATCAGCTGACACAGGGGAAGGAGCAGTGGTGTGCACGGCCGGAGGTGAACGGGCTTGTTGCCACTTAGTGGGGTGTTTAGCATTCATATGCCTGCGCATACTGGTGGTAGTTAAGCTAGTAGTGGTGGAACCCCTGCTGAGCCTGGTTTGGCAAATGTTGCACACCACAGTCCGTCGGTCATCCGGTGTTTCCTTAAAGAACCTCCAGACTTCTGAAAATCTAGCCCTCGCCGCAAGAGCCCTCGCCACGGGAGCTTCACTAGTTGACACATTTGGCGCTGATGCACCAGCTCTGGCCCTGCCTCTCCGTCTGGCCCCACCACTGCCTCTTCCAACCTGTTCTGGTCGAGGACTCTCCTCCGTCTCTGAAGCACTGTGTTCACCCGGCCTATCAACCCAGCTTGGGTCTGTCACCTCATCATCCTCCGATCCCTCAGTCTGCTCCCCCCTCGGACTTCCTGCCCTGACAACAACTTCCCCACTGTCTGACAACCGTGTCTCCTCATCGTCGGACACCTCTTTACACACTTCTTCCACTACGTCAAGAAGGTCATCATCACCCACAGACTGTGACTGGTGGACTGGGGCATCGGAAAATTGCTCAGCAGCAACCGGACAAGTGGTTTGTGAGTGTGGGAAGGGTCCAGAAAACAGTTCCTCAGAGTATGCCGGTTCAAAGGCCAAATTTTCCTGGGAGGGGGCAGACTGGGGGGGAGGAGGCTGAGGTGCAGGAGCTGGAGGAGTAGCGATTTCGGTGACATGGGTGGACTGCGTGGAAGACTGACTGGTGGACAAATTGCTCGAAGCATTGTCGGCAATCCACGACATCACCTGTTCGCACTGTTCTGGCCTCAACAGTGCTCTACCACGAGTCCCAGTAACTTCAGACGTGAACCTAGGGAGTGTAGCTCTGCGGCGTTCCCCTGCTCCCTCATAAGCAGGTGGTGTCTCACCCCGCCCAGGACCACGGCCTCTGACCCCTGCAGTAGTTGGACGCCCACGTCCCCGCCCTCGTCCTCTACCCCTAGCCCTCGGGTTAAACATTTTGAAAATGAGAGTTATAACTTTAATTTTTTTTTAACTTTTTTTTGTGTTTTTTGTTTTTTTTTGTGTTTTTTAGTTTTTAAAACCAAACGATGCTATCCTATTGCTATGGCTATTTTCTAGCCAAGTATGAAAGCACACTACTATGCCAGATGAGATGACGCTGAGTTATTAAAAAAATAAACGTAAAATAAAAAAGGAAATGGCAGACTGTGCCTAATTGAAATCCAACCCCTAATAAATTTTCCCACTTCGGTCTTTGCGATGGATATGTGCGTCACTAAGCGCAAAACACAGCGGTCGCAAGTCTCACTACAAATTGCTCACAATTTGCTAGTAGATGCACTGCAGCAAGTACAGCCACCAGCAGATCAACCAGAAATCAAATATATATAACGCTACTGTAGGCGTAAGTAAGCCGTTTGGATTCTCCTATGGCTATTTTCTAGCCAAGTATGAAAGCACACTACTATGCCAGATGAGATGACGCTGAGTTATTAAACAAAATAAACGTAAAATAAAAAAGGAAATGGCAGACTGTGCCTAATTGAAATCCAACCCCTAATAAATTTTCCCACTTCGGTCTTTGCGATGGATATGTGCGTCACTAAGCGCAAAACACAGCGGTCGCAAGTCTCACTACAAATTGCTCACAATTTGCTAGTAGATGCACTGCAGCAAGTACAGCCACCAGCAGATCAACCAGAAATCAAATATATATAACGCTACTGTAGGCGTAAGTAAGCCGTTTGGATTCTCCTATGGCTATTTTCTAGCCAAGTATGAAAGCACACTACTATGCCAGATGAGATGACGCTGAGTTATTAAACAAAATAAACGTAAAATAAAAAAGGAAATGGCAGACTGTGCCTAATTGAAATCCAACCCCTAATAAATTTTCCCACTTCGGTCTTTGCAATGGATATGTGCGTCACTAAGCGCAAAACACAGCGGTCGCAAGTCTCACTACAAATTGCTCACAATTTGCTAGTAGATGCACTGCAGCAAGTACAGCCACCAGCAGATCAACCAGAAATCAAATATATATAACGCTACTGTAGGCGTAAGTAAGCCGTTTGGATTCTCCTATGGCTATTTTCTAGCCAAGTATGAAAGCACACTACTATGCCAGATGAGATGACGCTGAGTTATTAAAAAAATAAACGTAAAATAAAAAAGGAAATGGCAGACTGTGCCTAATTGAAATCCAACCCCTAATAAATTTTCCCACTTCGGTCTTTGCGATGGATATGTGCGTCACTAAGCGCAAAACACAGCGGTCGCAAGTCTCACTACAAATTGCTCACAATTTGCTAGTAGATGCACTGCAGCAAGTACAGCCACCAGCAGATCAACCAGAAATCAAATATATATAACGCTACTGTAGGCGTAAGTAAGCCGTTTGGATTCTCCTATGGCTATTTTCTAGCCAAGTATGAAAGCACACTACTATGCAAGATGAGATGACACTGAGTTATTAAAAAAATAAACGTAAAATAAAAAGTAAATGGCAGACTGTGCCTAATTGAAATCAAACCCCTAATAAATTTTCCCACTTTGGTGTTTGAGGTGGATATGTGTGTCACTAAGAGCTAAACACAACGGTAGCAAGTCCCCCTGCAAATTCCTCACAATATGGTACTAGCTGCAAATAAAAAAAAAAAAGTATAACGTTATTGTAGCCCTAAGAAGGGCTGTTGGGTTCTTGGAGAATCACTCCTGCCTAACAGTAAGCTAATAGAACACCCTAACGCTTTCCCTGACCAGCAGCAGCTCTCTCCCTAGCGGCATCCAGACACAGAATGATCCGAGCAGCGCGGGCAGCGGCTAGTCTATCCCAGGGTCACCTGATCTGGCCAGCCAACCACTGCTATCGACGTGTAAGGGTACCACGTCATGCTGGGTGGAGTGCAGAGTCTCCTGGCTTGTGATTGGCTCTGTTTCTGGCCGCCAAAAAGCAAAACGGCGGGAGCTGCCATTTTCTCGAGCGGGCGAAGTATTCGTCCGAGCAACGAGCAGTTTCGAGTACGCTAATGCTCGACCGAGCATCAAGCTCGGACGAGTATGTTCGCTCATCTTTAGTGGCTATGGACAACCCTGTCCCTGATGGATCGCTCCCTCCTGAAAGTGACTAGGGGTCTAGGACCCACCATCTCCCTAATATCGTCATCCAGCAATAGTATCGGCCAATGATGTTCCAATATGTACCTAGCTTCCTCTGCACCATTATCGTAGGTGGCGATGAGCCTTGATATCTGCTTGTCATCGCCCTTACTTTTTGCAGTACTTTCAAAGAGCTCAGTCTGATCAAAACGTGAGGCGTGCTTAAATGCCGTATGGAGTACCCTATCCGGGTACCCTCTATCCTGGAATCTTTGCCTCAGTTCATCTGCCTGATGTCTGAACTCTCTGTCGGTACTGCAATTTCTCCTCATACACAGGTACTGGCCCTTCGGTATCCCCCTGCGGAGGGGAAGTGGGTGGTGGCTTTCCCAGCACAGGAGGGAGTCTGTTTGAGCCGTCGATTTGCGGAAGATCATGGTCTCCAATGTCCCCTCTGCAGTCCGCAGAAAGGGTAGGCTACCCGTACTGATCTCATATGTAAACCGTAGTCCGATTTGGTTAGTGTTAAGGCTCTCCACAAAGTTGACAAAGCTTGCTTTATCACCCTTCCACAGGACGAAAATATCATCGATGTATCGAAGAAAGATCTCGGCTTAGGACCTTATCGATGTATCTGCCAATGTTCTGGCACAGTGATCCCACTCCCGACACTATCGGGCGACCCTTGAGAGGGTTGAGGCCCCTGTGCACCTTGGGTAGTGCATAAAAAGTGCTACAGACCGGGAACTTTGGATACAGGAAATCAAATTCGGCATCAGAGATCAATTAATCCTGTCTTGCCTCTGTAAGAATCTGTTTCAAGTCTGACAAAAACTGTACAGTGGGATTCTTTGCCAAGATGTCATAACATGATCTATTTTCTAGTATGTCTAAGCACATCTTCTGGTAATGGGTTGTATCCAATACCACTATATTACCCCCTTTGTCCGAGGATTTAATAATCAGACTTTTGTCATTCTCAAGGTTTTGAAGTGCCCTCATCTCAACTTCGGACATGTTATAGTCTCTATTGATACGTCTTTTGGCTAGATTCTCAAGGTCTTTAGAGACTAAGTCAACAAACACATCTATACATGATACTTCCCCTTTTGATGGCATTTTGGTACTACCTAGCCTTAGGTCCGTGAATGGTCCCTTTCCTTTAGCGGTCGTTGTTTCACCCAGTTAGAATAGTAGCCTTACATCCTCTAACATATCAAGGGGGATAGTTAGTTCCCTACTCTCCCTGATATCTTGACGTTTAAAGTGTTTGCTCCAATGTATGCGTCTCGCGAAGAGGTGTAGATCCTTAATCCATTCAAATAGATTAAATCTGAAGTGGGTACAAACGACACTCTAACACTCCCTGTTCTATCTGGGATAGTGTTTTCTTTGAGAGGTTTATGATCTGGGGGGGGGGGTTGCATTGGATTTTGGCTTCTCAGGGGGTAATTGTTCTCTAAAAAAGTCTGTGATGAGGATGGTGTTGTTGTTCCACTCCCCCTCCCTCTGCCTCTTGTACCACCTCGTCCTCTTGTCCCGTGTCCTTTGGATTGTTTGGTGCCTACCCTCAGTGTCTGATCCTTTAACCTCAGTTGAGGAGTAGTCAGTATCTGTCTCCCTTTGTGGCTGTCTAATGTTCAAAATCGTGTAAGCACGATTCCCCCAAAAATCTTGCAGGTCCCTGGAAAACTGTCGGTGTTTACGTTCCTTTAGATGAAACTGAAACTTTTCTAGAGTGTTTTGTAGCTGTAATTCCTTGTTATTGAAATCTGTTTCTGAACTGAAATTACATACTACTTCAATTTGTTCCTGAGTCTTTTTTCTAGTGCGTCTAGATTCACCCTTTCCTCGTCCAGGAGAATCTGCATGAATCTTAATGAGCTTGCAGTGGCCTCCTGTTCCCACTTGTTGATCAGGCCACTGCTTTTGAATCTCTTGCCTGGGGTAAGGGTGATCCTAAGACCTCTTGGAACAATTTTTTTTTTAAATACTTTTCAAGACTCTGTAACTCCCACCAAGAGGTGCATTGATCTTTGTACGTTTTGGTCAGTTCCTTAAAAGCTGAGTTATATGTCGGAGTGTATTTTTTTGGTGTAAACACTTTATCCGAAAAAAACCTCATTGACTTCGGATAACCACTGCTGTTTGTCAATGCCAGTCACAAGAAAGCCATCCATGCTGCACAGACTTACAATATGAGCAATATTAGATTAACCAAATCAAGGAAATGTCTCCTCTGGTTCACTGTAAATAAAGATTATTTTTTCCGAAATTACGGCACCGAGCACCATATATTTCTATGTAGAGGGGGTGGGGCGGCAGCGCTCACCCTCTCCTCCTCTCCCGTGCACGGACGTGCTACAGTACGGCGGGCACATGTTAGTGTGAGTGCAGTCTAACACTGTTTGAATGAGATAGTTCCCACAGCATCGTATAAGGTGACATGAATGTGACAGGAGGAAGTGGATTGGGGTCTCCCATTGTAAAGGTTATTTGCTAAGGCATGAATCATATTAAATAAACATTCTAGTAATGCTCCTGTACTTTTCAAAATCATTTTGGGCTCTTTCCCAAGTGATTTTTTTTTCCGTTTTCAAATGAATCTTTATACAACTTTTGATGTTAAAATTACCACCTTGAAGTGAAATCATTTTCCTCTGTGTTAATATAATTTGCACTACAGGGAGGAATCTGGAAGCATAAAGCTGCTGCGTTATTACACAAATGTTATCACAAAAGAAATGAATTTTAATAAAGATTAAAAGCTATTTCAATGTTACGGTGAAAGTTAAGCAGAAATCTCGTGCTGTTTATAATAAATTAGTATTAAGTCTTAAGACTCTGAATTCCAGAGATGAGCCCTATTTAATTAAGGTTATTTTCAAAGTCATGTTTGCTGTAATTAAAGTTTTAAGAAAAAAGTTTTACTCTTTTAATGTACTATGTTTGGCTCTACTTAAATGGCAAGTTTAGAAAGTTAATTTTACTGAATACCTGTTACGTAACATTAAGAAGGCGTTGTCCGCATTTAAGCCACTTATATCAGTGATGGCGAACCTTTTGAAGACAGAGTGCCCAAACTACAACCAAAATTCACTTATTTACTGTGAAGTGCCAACATGTCATTTTAAGCAGTAACTTATTGCTACATGTTCTTCCACATCTTTCAATTGTATCGGCCCCTTGAGGCCACCAATACAGTTGAAAGAAGAAGGGCAAATCAGACTCTTGTTGTAGCTTCTCTCCAGGGTCTCTCTGTAGAGAAAGAATGGAAGGTCCAGCAGGATGACCTCCAAAGATAATGCAGTTCTGACAACACCTTCTCACTTTTCCCGCAGTTCCAAAGAAGTGTTGCTTAAGTTGCCTGGGACTGCAGGAAGATTTGGTCCTATTTAGTAAACTCTGTCCTGGGGCTATGGTCTGAGACACAGAAATGTCTCCAAGTGCCACCTCTGGCACCCGTGCCATAGGTTCGCCACCACTGACTTATATGATTGGGTAATAGATGGAGCAGTTTCCAAAATCCTCTTCCAGAAGTTGGGACCCCCAGCAAAGATAATTAATTTTGTGGGCCAATGGTTTACTATTAAGTAATTTTCTTTCTGGCCTTTTTATTTAACTATTGCTAAATTTGTGCATTTCAAAAGCCATAATTAGTAAAACTTTTCCATTTACAGAGCTATATGAGGACTTTCACTAGACAATTTGTACTAGTATTAATGACATATTCCCTTTATTCATTGGGTCTACAATGGTTTCTGCTGAGTGAAAGGCCTTTGAGCCCCTGTGTAATGGTCTGGGTCAGGTTTTGGAGTCTACGTAATGCAACTATTTGTACTTGGGTAATTGTAGGCAGGAAATGTGGTCAGTGAAGCCAGAGGTCAGTACACACAAGGAGCTTGGTAACAGAGGAGCAAACAGGTATCATAGTCAGGTGGTAATTCCACAGAAGTACAGAGCCAGTTTAACGAAGCAGGCAAGTATTGTAATCAAGAGGAAGCTGGTGATCATTGCACAGTGAAAGTCATTTGCAGGAAATAAGCTGCTAGATTGCAGGCTGGGAGCACAATAATCTTGCAAGAAAGGAAGTGCAATCAAGGAAGGGGTGGAGCAACAGGGAAACAGGAACTGAAAACTGGAGCATCAGGAACTAGGCTAAGTTCAGCACAGGAGCTGTCCGGAGAGCTGCATAACTCAGTTGGTAGAGCTGCAGCCGGGGACACTGGAGTCTGCTGGTTGAAGTCCTAACACCCTGAGTACAGGCTGTCATGGTACCACTTAATGACATCATTTTGGGGCCAATGGTGGCGTTGTTTATGTGCCCATGAGCCTTCTCCATAGATCCTTAACTGTACCATAATGACAGTTACATAATGGTGTGGAAAGGGGTTGAAATCATGCACCATAATTAGGGTTTGTCACGGGTGACCCCGTGATCCATGTCTCTGCTCCGGCTGCCCCGTTCCCTTCGAGTCAGCACTTACCTGTCCCGGCTCCTGTTGGCTCCATCGCGGTCTCGTCCAGGCTGCACGTCTGTCTCCTGTGTAGGCCACGTGCTCCCGCTGCTAGGGCGCGCGCGCCGCCTACTCTCTAAAAATTTAAAGGGCCAGCGTTCTCCATATTGGCGCTGGCCTTCCTGGCTCTGCTATATAGCCTGGCTACTCCCAGCATCCCCTGCCAGATCTTCAGCTCATTCTTCTGAGGAGAAAGCCTTCCTGAGCGTTTCCAGACGCCTCTGAGTTCCCGTGTTCCGTGGTGTTCCCGTTTTTTGTGGTGTTTTGTGAAGTTCCCTTGTTCCGCGTTGTCTCGTGGCGGTCCTGGTGTCCTGTGGCGGCCCTGGTGTTCTCTGGCGGTCCTGGTGTCCTGTGGCGGTCCTGCCAGCCTTCTGAGGTCCTGCCAGCCTTCCGAGGTCCTGCCAGCCAACCGTGGTCCTGCCTGCCATCCGTGGTCCTGCCTTCCCGTGGTCCCCGTGTCCCTACCTTGGCTGCCGCCACGGGCCTAGTCGCACCCGGTGACTTCCCGGCGAGTCACCAGGAGTTCACTTAGACTCTGCTCCCGGGGTGCGGCTAAAGTTGTTATACCCCGTGGTGGTCCAGGGAGTCCACTGACTCATTCCCCTGAGACTGTGACAGTAAGATCTGGCCATGGACTCCGCCAAGGTCCTGTATCCTGCAAAAGCCATGGACTGTGTCGAAGATCCGTACCTGCTACTGGTAGCACCATCACTCGACAGTCCCAAGAGATTGCTGCCCAAAAGGAACTCTTGGACAAACTCGTTGCCACTCTTCAGATGATTGCCTCCCAGCAGCAGGCCGAAAATTTTTTGCCGGACAAATTTGATGGCGACCCCAAATTGTGCCGAAGATTTATTTCCCAGTGCTCGCAGCACCTTGAACTGTTATCCTCCCAGTACCCCAGCGAACGCTCTAAGGTGGCGTTCATCTACTGTCTGCTCTCTGGAGAGGCCCTGGCCTCTATTGGATAGTGGTGACCCGGACATGGTCTCCCATACCAAGTTCCTGGCAAAAATTCGGTCCAGGTTTGAACCACCTCAAGTTCGGCTACCTCGCCTGTCCAGCTTGGTCCCGATGTCCCCAGTGTCTCTACTGTCTCCCAGAGCTGCTCCAGTGACTCTGCAGCTTCCCAGAGCTGCTCCAGCGGTGCCTCAGCCTCCGCAGCTTCCCAGTGTTTCTGCAGCTCCCCGCAGCTGCTCCAGTGGCTCCGCAGCTCCCCGCAGCTGCTCCAGTGGCTCCGCAGCTCCCCGCAGCTGCTCCAGTGGCTCTGCAGCTCCCCGCCACTGCTCCAGTAGCTCCGCAGCTTCCCACCGCTGCTCCAGAGGCTCCGCAGCCTGCCAGTGCTGCTCCAGAGACTCCGCAGCTTGCCAGTGCTGCTCCAGAGCCTCAGCAGCTTGCCAGTGCTGCTTCAGTGGCGCCCTAACCTCCGCAGCTTGCCAGCGCTGCTCCAGTGGCGCCCCAGACTCCGCAGCTTCCCACGGCTGCTCCGGCCTCCCCTGAGGCCGCTCCAGAGTCTCCACCAGCCTAGCTGAGGCCGCTACGGTGTGCCAAGAGCCGACCCAGCCTGCGGCTTCCCAGGTCTTCTCGGTGCCTGCTCTGCCCCTAAGGTGTCTTATCACCAAGAAGAATTGGAGGAGGTGAAGAAGGAAGAACAGAGGGCTGAAGAAGAAGAGAAGAGGGGCCCCGGGGGGGGGGGGGGTACTGTCACGGGTGACCCCGCAATCCGTGTCCTGGTCCGCCACGCGGCCCCCGGTCCGGATCCATCACGGGTGTCCCCTCGGGTCAGTACTTACCTGTTGGCTCCATCGCGGTCCCGTCCAGGCTGCAGGTCTGTCTTCTGTGTAGTCCACGCGCTCCTGCTGCTAGGGCGCGCGCGCCTACTCTCTAGGAATTTAAAGGGCCGGCGTCCTACTTATTGGCGCTGGCATTCCTGTCTCTGCTATATAGCCTGGCTACTCCCAGCATCCCTTGCCGGATCTTCAGCTCATTCTTCTGAGGAGAAAGCCTTCCTGAGCGTTTCCAGACGCCTCTGAGTTTCCGTGTTCCGTGGTGTTCCCTTATTTTATGGTGTTCCCTTGTTCCGTGGTGTCCTGTGGCGGTCCTGGTGTCCTATGGCGGCCCTGGTGTCCTGTGGTGGTCCTGGTGTCCTGTGGCGGTCCTGCCAGCCTTCTGAGGTCCTGCCAGCCATCCGTGGTCCTGCCAGCCATCCGTGGTCCTGCCTGCCATCCGTGGTCCCCGTGTCCCTACCTTGGCTGCCGCCGCGGGCTTAGTCGCGGGCTCTGGCGGAGACCAGGAGTTCACTTAGACTCCGCTCCCGGGTTGCAGCTAAGGTTGTTATCCCCCGCGGTGGTCCAGGGAGTCCACTGACTCATTCCCTGTGACAGGGTTCTTTCAGGCATTTTTAGGTCTGTTTGCTATATATGATTTTTGCAGAAGACTGACCCATTGTTTTCTGCATGTCTTTTTCAAAAAATAAAAGCACGCAATTTAAAAAGTGCACAGGCATTGGGGCAGGAACGCCTCATGCCGGGCCAATCCGCCGGTTGGCCCCGTCCCAGTTTCCCTGGTTTATCAGACCTGATATTGATGGTAGATTTCCTTTAAGGGCTTATTCAGGCCTATTTATATTTTTTTTAGATAATAATAACCCATTGTTAATGAGAGGGTTAAATTAGCACAAAAAAATCTTAGGGTGCGGTCACCCACACTGGTTTAATTCCGTTCAGAAATGGAATCAAAGTGCAGGGGACATTGAACGGCCCAATCACATTTGTCTTTCTATGGAAACGCATGCGATTGGTAACCAGCACCCGGTGTCTTTATTTAGACGATAAATTTCTAAACGGAATCAAAGCGGTATGTGTGACCGCACCCTAAGGCTACATGTCTGTAAACTGTTGTTTGGGGCCCTCATCAGCTGGTGGCAATATGCTAGCTGTATTTTTTACAGCTAGCACGCATCACTTTATATGGGTTCGAGCATTGTTAAGCCATCCGAGTAAAGCGCAGGAATTGTAGAGAGCCAAGTGACGTCACTGGAGAGGGGAGGGAGGAGGCAGCACTGTTGTGCAGTTGTGCAGAATTAACAGATGACGGAGCCTGGAGAGGTTCTGTTGTGCCTCCCAGAGCCCTTTAAACTCATTTGCATATTTATGCATATTGATCGGAGCCTGACTGAGCGTGAACTCAAACACATGCAAGTGTGTCTGGTTTAAAGGAAATCTACCAGCAGGATCAAGGATTGTAAACCAAACACACCAGTGGCGTAACTAGGAATGAGTGGGCCCCATAGCAAACTTTTGCCTAGGTCCCCCCGCCGACCACAGCACTTCCTCCCACCCCCTGCCCATTTTGAACATATACAACATATATAGGGTTTTTTAATTGTAATTATACAGGTTTAAGAGTAATTACAATAAGGGGTTAGAAATGATGCAACAAACACCTAAAAGGACCTACTTCACAAATAAAATGCCCCAGCAGCCTCCGTTTTTCAAATAAAATGCCCCAGCAGCCTCCATTTTCAAATAAAATGCCCCAGTAGCCTCCATTTTCAAATAAAATGCCCCAGTAGCCTCCATTTTCAAATAAAATGCCCCAGCAGCCTCCATTTTCAAATAAAATGCCCCAGCAGCCTCCATTTTCAAATAAAATTCCCCAGCAGCCTCCATTTTCGAATAAAATGCTCCAGCAGCTTCCATATTCAAATAAAATACCCTAGCAGCCTTTTTTTAAATAAAATGCCCCAGCAACCTCTTTTTTTAAATAAAATGCCCCAGCAGCCTCCATTTTCAAATAAAATACACCAGTAGCCTCCATTTTCAAATAAAATGCCCCAGCAGCCTCTTCTTTTAAATAAAATGCTCCAGCAGCAGCCTCTCTTTACAAATAAAATTCCCCAGCAGCCTCCCTTTACAAATAATAAACTTATATACTCACCCTCCGGTGTTCGAGTCTTCTTACCTGTGTCTTCACGACCAAAATAGCTACTCGACTCCTCAAGCTCCTCCATGCTAAACTGGTCACGTGAGTGACGTCAGGTGGCTTCAATCACATGACATGGAGCGCGCAGTGCATCCTGGAGGAGCCGAGCCGCCATTTTGCCTGGAGGAGCTATGGACAGTGGGCGGACCGGACAGCCGACGCGGCGCTGGGTAAGAAAATTAGAGGGGGCGGGAACAGAGAGGCAGGTCAGGAACAGAGGGTCAGGAGGGGGGCAGGAACAGAGAGGGGGACGGGAAGATTGTGTAAACAGCGTTGCGCTGAATAGCAGGGCCCGGGCGGAGGCCGGACTGGGTTGAGAATTGCAGTGCAGCCATTGTGGTTGAGCCGCTGCAGGCCCCTGCGGCTCATGGGCCCCGTAGCAACCGCTACGGCGGTAGTTACGCCACTGAAACACACTTACAGGCTGCTGAGTGGCCCCTGCACTTATTTTATCTCCCTACGCTCTCATTTTTACACAAAAGGCTTTAAAATTATGTAAAGGAGCCTGAGGGGCTGTGGGTTCTATAGCTGTTAACTGAGCCTGGAGCCCTTCAGGCTCATTTGCATAACTTTTAAAGCCTTTTTTTGGTAAAAACAAGTGTATAAAAAGCTAAAAGAAGAGCGGATCCTGCCACCTCTACCATGTATAAGTCTGTTTACAATCCTTGATCCTGTTGGTAGATTTCCTTTATAATACCTAAATCTGGTGTTGCATTTCATTTAAAATCACTCTTTAGTGCAAACCATTAACTTTTTTAGCTAAACATAAAAACAGCTAACACAATATAAATGTTTGCTTTGGCTGTAATATATCAACCTGGACTACATGCCACCAGCAGGCCTATGAGTGATGAATGTAATTATGAAGTAAATGATAAAATATGCTAAAAGTATCATATTGATACCGGCGGTTAAGTACTGATTGGTTACGGAGCGCTATCGCCACCTGCTGTTCAAAAGATTCAAATTTAGACAATACAGTAATTGAACCATCTGGCCTAACATAAAATTTAGGGAGGGATTTCGGGGAAATTGTGAATCAGAGACAGCGGAGCAGCTGTGTGATGGCAGTAACTATTTTATTTTTATTTTGTTGTTGCTTAGACATAAACTATTAGTTCACAAGATACCCAAGCCATTAGGGTGCACTGGCAGGCCGAGAACTGAACGGTGAATTACCAATGCAGTCACATACCTCCCAACATTTGGGAAAAGGAAAGAGGGACAAAATGGCGGCACGCGTAGCGTGCCGCGGCGATCCCCCTAAGCCACACCCCCAATCACTCCCTGGCCACGCCCCAAATTTTAACCATATTAAAAATAATAAAAATCATAATTTAAAAAAAAAAAAAAATTATCCTCATTGGGATTTGAACCCAGAACCTGCAGTGTCCATGTACAATAATAACACAGCGTCCCAACCAACTGAGCTATAACCTCAGTGATTAACAAGTGGAGAATTTTGGTAACTAAGAACTATATACTGCCTTGGTATATAGGGAGGGATCTTCTCAGATTATTGTAATTATTGAGACTATTATTATTATTATTATTATTATTGAGATGATTATTATTATTTTTACCATTATTAATAATCATCTCCATAATAATAAAATTTATAATAATAATAATAATAATAGTCTGAATAATTACAATAATAATCTCTGAGAAGATCCCTCTCTATATATTAGTGCAGTAAGTCTGTGTCACAATGTAAATGGCTGATAACATGTCTTACTTACCAGAAATCCTCAGCTCTGTATCACTGGGCTTATAGCTCAGTTAGTTAAGCTCCTGTCTGCAGTGCACAGGGTCCCAGGTTCGAATCTCAGCCTGGCCAAAACTTTATGTAATTTAATTATATAAAGAGCTTGTGTCTGGGGAAGACCTGGAGACCATATATGGACAGATAGAGATCTGAGCTGATGACGTGGTCCCTGCTCTCCGGCTGAGCCGACACTTCTCTGAAAAGGATTCCCTGCCCGATGTCTGCTCTGGGGAACCCTAGGAGATGCAGCGACCATATATGGACAGATCTGAAGCTGATGACGTGGTCCCTGCTCTGCGCTAAGCCCGACACTTCTCTGAAAAGGATTCCCTGCCCGATGTCTGTAGAAGCCATTCTGTACTGTGAGTTCAGACTTTCAAAGTATTTACTATGCGGACACAGCGCCGGGACAAAGCGGGACCTGGGGGGAAAATTCGTGACAATATCACAGCTGCCCGGGACGCGGGGCAGGGGTACGAAAAGCGGGAAAGTCCCGTCAAAATCGGGACGGTTGGGAGCTATGCAGTCAGTCCCCGGGTTACATACAAGATAGGTTCCATAGGTTTGTAAGGTTAAGTTGAATTTGCATGTAAGTTGAAACTGTATATTTTATAATTGTAGATCTAGACCAAAAATTTTTTTGCCCCAGTGACAATTGGAGCTTCTAAATTTTTTTACTGTAATTTGGACCAAGGAATATCAATAAATCTTCATTACAGACACCTTACAGCTGATCATTGCAGCCTGGGATTAAAGTAAAGCATCCAGAGAACTTCACAAGAGGTCAGAGGGGGCAAAGGGGTTCGTCTGTAACTAGGGGTTGTCTGTAAGTCAAGTGTCCTTAAGTAGGGGACCGCCTGTACTCCCTCAATAAGGCTATATTCACACTGACGTATGGAGGACGTACATACGGCCGACGTATATACGGCCCATATACGTCCTCCATAGATGTCAATGGGCGCACGGCGCCCTACGGGAGCGGTACGGTGCAGCACACGTGCGGCACCGTACCGCTCCGTACCCGGAAAAAGATAGGACCTGTCCTATCTTTCTCCGTAGTACGGCGCCGTGCGCCATTGATTCCTATGGAGAGGGGCGTGGTGAGCTGCGCTCCCCTCCTCCTCCTCTCCCCGTACACTGCCGTTGCCCGCTACGCTACGGTACGGGCGGGCAACGGCAGTGTGAATATAGCCTAAACCTCAGCAATTCATGGAGAAACTGCATATGGTTCTTTAGTCTAAGTTATGATGACAAAGTACAGCTGTGTGTACATTAATCTTTTTTAACCCCTTGGCCCTTTTTAATTTTTGCAATTTTCACAGTTGTGTGATGGCTTGTTTTCTGTTTATCATTCTTTATTATGAGAAAGGTTCAAAAAAAGTGGTAGCATACATTTTATAACATTTAAAGTTACATCGCGTTAGATAAGGAATTTGTAACAATAATAACAATGAAATAGTTATCAGACATTAGTGTGTAACCAATGACATGCTCAAGAAGGCCGCATATGGTAATGTGTTCCAGAGTAATGTGTCTAACCTTCTTTACTTGTCATTATTTAAGTAATGAAATCTGTAAACTTCTTAATAGTAACAAGAACGGGTAGGGGACTAGAGTCAGGATAAGGGAGGGTAAGGATACAGGTGGGGGGAGACTATCCAGAAGATCTATATAGCCTAACACTGCAATTTGTATTGGTGTATTTTGACTAGTCTGGGAGTGAAAGGAATGATGTTGTCTTTTGAAAAGCTATCCACGGGGACCAGGTTTCTAGGTATTTTTCGTGAATTGTTTTGCTTTCCGCCAAGAGCTCTTCCATTTTTTGTGTGTGCAGTATTTCTTGGAACCACTCCGTGATTGACAGAGCTCTGGTGAGTTTCCAAAGTCTTGGGATAACCGATCGTGCAGCTGTTAGCAAGAAAGAGAGCAGTTTATGTTTATTGTGGTCTAGTTGATCTGGATAGATGGAGAGAAGTAGTATGGAGGGATCATTGGGAATCGTGTAGTTCAAGATTGTTGAAATTGTGTCGCAAACTTGAGTCCAGAAAGGCTGTATAATTTTGCATTGCCACCAAATGTGGGTCATAGTACCCTCAGTGAGCTTACATCTCCAGCACTCGTTAGAACTGGAGGGGTAGATTTTATGGAGCTTAGACGGGACCCAGTACCACCTAGAAAGTATTTTAAAATTGGTTTCCTGAGCTTTAACAGAGGGTGACTTGTGAGTGCGAAATAGAGCATTGGACCAATTCTCTTGGGATAGTGAGATATTAAGCTCCTTTTCCCATGAATTGATGTAGTGGATAGGGGAAGTTGATAGGGGAAGTTGTACGCTGCGCAAGTGTATGTATTTTTGTTTATTTGGATTCCTTTGATTTCAGGGTGTTTCCTAATGGCGTTTAGAAGATGTTCTATGATTAATGCATAGAGGAGAGGGGAGATGGGACATCCCTGTCTGGTGCCGTTACTTATTGTGAACGGGGAAGAGTAGATGCCATTGGCCCTGATCTGCGCTTTAGGGTGGTTGTATAGGGCTTTAATTTTGGTTAGCATATTGTTCCCAATACCTATTTGGGATAAGGTTAGTTCCAGGAATCCCCAGTCCACCCGGTCGAATGCTTTTTCTGCATCCAGGGCAAGGGCAAGGGCAAGGAATGAGGATGATGTTTTATTTGAGTGGTGGATCAGCGAGAAGGTCTTCAAGGTATTATCCCTTGCTTCTCGTGTAGGTAGCCAACCTGATCCGGGTGGACTAGGGAACCCAGGAGCGGTGAAAGGCGTCTGGCCAATAGTTTAGCAAAAATTTTAGCATCCGAATTGATTAACGATATGGGTCTGTAACTCTGGCAGAGCTGTGGATCCTTCCCTTCTTTAGGAATGACTGTGATGAAGGCATGAAGAAATGCCGGGGGGAAATGTACCTTATCAGAGTGTAGAAGAGGGGCTGTTAATTCTTCTATTAAGGTCTTATAGAATATGGCTGTAAAGCCGTCCGGGCCTGGGCTTTTGCCATTCGGCAAAGATTGAGTTACCTGTTGAATTTCTTCTGAAGTGAAGGGGGCTTCTAGTTGGGTTATTTTCTCTGGTGGGATGATGGGCAGGGAGGTCTCTTGAATATATTGTGTCAGCGTTTTTGAGGGGGAAGGAGGGAGGAAATTTGCAGCCGGAGGGGGGAGATTGTACAGATTTGCATATAAATCTCTAAAAGCTCTCACTATTTCCTCTGCTTTATGTACCTGAGATCCTGAACCCGTTTTGATGGAGGGGGATGTAAAATGCTGCCTTTTTATCTCTCAGGGCCCTTGCCAGGTGTTTACCTGGTCTGTTACTCCATTCGTAAAAGTGTTGTGAGCAAATTTGGTGGAGTCTTTTTTGTTTATTGTCTAGGGTTGAGTTTAGTTCATGTCTGACCTGGGTAAGTTCTCTGAGGGTTTCAAGTTGGAGCGTTTGCTTGTGTTTGTTTTCTAGGGCATGTAGTGAAGCTGTGAGTTTTTGTATTTTGTTTTCTGTCATACGCTTTAGTCTGGCTCCTTGCTTCATTAATATTCCCCTAAGGGAGCCTAAGGGAGCCTTTTAGTGTTTCCCATAAAATAGTAGGGCTTGCGGGATCCCTGTTGTGATCGTTGTTAAAGATTGTGACTTGTTGTTTAAGCTCGCTTAAACAAATTGGGGGTCATTTACTAAGGGCCCGATTCGCGTTACCCGAATATTTCCGATTTGCGCCAATTTTTCCTGAATTGCCCCGGGTTTTTGGCGCACGCGATCGGATTGTGGGGCATCGGCGCTGGCATGTACTCGATGGAAATCGGGGGCGTGGCCGAATGAAAACCCGACGGATTCGGAAAAAACGCTGCATTTAAAACAAAAAATTGGTCGCATGGGTCATACTCACATGCACCAGGAAGAGATCAGTGAACTCCGACGCAACTCGGCGGACCTCGGCGCAGCAGCGACACCTGGTGGACATCGGACGCAGGACCTTCATGAATAGCCGGAAGACCCGAGCGCTCGTCCGAGAAGCCGCTGCTGGAACGCGAATGGACCAGGTAAGTAAATGTGCCCCATTGAGTCTTTCAGGAGAGATTTGTTTAATCTCCAGTTGTAGGCTGGGCGTTTTGGGGGTGATAGGGTTAAAGTGCAGAAGACTGGGGTGTGGTATGATAGGCCTATTTTTGTATTTTGTAGTGTGGAAAGAAGTTTATGGTGGACAAATATATAGTCTATTCGACTGTAATTGTTGTGGACAGATGAATAAAAAGTATAATCCCTGTCGTCCGGATTTTGGAGTCTCCAAGAGTCACATAGTTGCATGTTATGGAGCGATTTTCTGATTCTATTAATTTTATTGTATGAGACAGAAGATTTCCCTGACGAGGTGTCTATTATTGGATTAAGGGCTATGTTGAGATCTCCGGTGAGAACAAGAGAACCTCTAGAGAAAGAGCACAGGTCGTCTAGTGTTTGTGTAAGGAAGGTGGTCTGATTTGTATTTGGGGCATAAATGTTGGCGATTGTGAAAACTGCACCTTGTATGTCGCATTTTAAAAAAATAAACCTTGCGTTGTTGTCTTTCTTAGTTTCTAGTATTTGACATTGCAGGTTTTTATGAATGAAGATTGAGACTCCCTTTGATTTCAGGATTGGTGCAGTGGATTGCAGTTGGGAAAAACTTATTTTTAGTTTCAGGTGTGTGATTAGTTTTAAAGTGAGTTTCTTGCAAACATAGTACATGCACTTTTTGTTTGTGCATGGTGTACAGGATTTTGGACCTTTTCTCGGGTTGATTAAGGCCTTTAACGTTAAGAGAGGCTATCTTCAGTGAGGCGATCATTCTATCTAAAGATAGGTCAATCTGTCATTTCTTTTCTTACTTGATGTGGTATATGTGAGTCTGAATAGGTGGGGAGAAGGGGAAGGGTGGAACAGGGGAAGGTTGTTAGGTTAGAGTACCGGTCTTGGAAAGAGTAAGCCGGGCTAACTTTTCAAGGTATGCAATAACGCAGTCATGTACAACTGTAATGTCTTATTACAGTATAACCTATTGGGGGTTTCTAAGTTACTGGTTTTACAGAGTTAAGAAAAAATTTGTGTAAGTTTTATATAGGTGTTAACTAATTTGTTCCTGTGTCCGGGCCAGGGACAGGGAGAATTGAAATACGAGTATGTTTGGGGAGTATATGGTTGTAATCCGGTTGGCAGTAGGTATTAAGCTATAGAGTGAGAGACATTACCGGAAGTCCCCTAGTGACCTGACTGACCCCGATCAGTGTATGAGAAACGTGGTATCTTGACATATTTGTTGTGTCGTGGAGACTGGAGTCGCCAGGTCACTTTGGGAACCCCGGTATAAGAGAAATACTTATAAGTAAATAACAAGATTATGCAACCTGGTAAATACAGTAACTTCAAGTCTATACAAAGAATACAATGTGGTAGACTATCTTTTAGCGTTTGGAATAAAAAGGGAAGAATGTTAAGGAAGACAGTATAACTTGAAATTGAAGAGCTAGACTTAAACATATCTTACTACATCTTGTGGGCTAAAAAGCAATTAGTCCTCTTGCAATCTTTCGCTGGGCGAGCCTCTGGAAGATCTCTGTCTTTGAGGACGCGGGGTGTAGAGTCTCTGGTTGGGATCTCGGAACCAGGCTTGAGGTCTTGTAGGCTGACGTTGACCTTGATCTTTGAATGGTTCGTCCCAGTCAGGGAGTGTTATTGATGGGAGGTTTAGATCTTCTAGAAAAGAAGTTAAATCTTCTGGGTGAATTAATGTAGCTTGCCTGTTTCCATTCTTCGCATGGAGTGCAAAAGGAAAGCCCCATCTGTAATTGATATTTCTGTCCTGTAGTAAGGAGAGTAAAGGGCGAAGCATGGCTCTTTGGCGGAGTGTTCTTCTGGATAAGTCAGGGAAGAATGATATTTTAGCACCGTCAAAGTCTATTTCCCCTTTGTTGCGGATCCTTTGCATTATTTGTTCTTTAAGAGCATAGTGGTGTATTCTGCAAATTACGTCTCGGGGTCTTGCAGGGTCATTACTTTTTGCTCTTAAGGCTCTGTGTGCGCGGTCAATTTCTATTGCGGTGGTGGGAGGGCATTCTAGAAGACTATTGAAGATACCTGTGAGGGTCGGTATCAGATCCACCGCATGAGTAGCTTCTGGGAGGCGTCTTATACGGATATTGTTCCGTCTATTTCTATTCTCTAAGTCGTCTAGCTGTGCCACTAGGTGGCGCTGTTGGGTCTCTTGTAATGCTTGAAGTTCAGGGTGACTTTTTAAAGCCTGTGCTGCCTCTTCAGGAGGTGGGAGACCAGTCAGTATATTAGAGCAGTGATTTTCAACCTTTTTTGAGCCGCGGCACACTTTTTATACTTTGAAAATCCTGGGGCACACCACCAAACAAAATAGCACAAAATTACACTAAAACAGTCATAAAAGGCCTCCCTTTACTAATAAAAAAAACCCTAGCGGCGTCCCTTTACTAATAAAAACCTCTAGCGGCCTCCCTTTACTAATTAAAAGACCCGAGCAGCCTCCCTTTACTAATTAAGAGCCCCTAGCGGCCTCCCTTTACTAATAAAAAGTCCCTAGCTGCCTCACTTTACTAATAAAATGCCCCTAGCGGCCTCCCTTTACTAATAAAAAGTCCCTAGCGGCCTCCCTTTACTAATAAAAACCTCTAGCGGCCTCCCTTTACTAATAAAAAGTCCCTAGCGACCTCCCTTTACTAATAAAAAGTCCCTAGCTGCCTCACTTTACTAATAAAATGCCCCTAGCAGCCTCCCTTTACTAATAAAAAGTCCCTAGCTGCCTCCCTTTACTAATAAAAAGGCCCTAGCTGCCTCCCTTTACTAATAAAAAGCCCCTAGCGGCCTCCCTTTACTAATAAAAACCTCTAGCGGCCTCCCTTTACTAATAAAAAGTCCCTAGCGACCTCCCTTTACTAATTAAAAGACTCTAGCTGCCTCCCTTTACTAATAAAAACCTCTAGCGGCTTCCCTTTACTAATTAAGAGCCCGTAGCGGCCTCTCTTTACTAGTTAAAAGGCCCTAGAGACCCCCTTTACTAATTAAAAGGCCCTAGAGCCCCCCCTTTACTAATTAAAAGGCCCCAGAGGCCCCCCTTTACTAATTAAAAGTCCCCAGAGGCCTCCCTTACTAATTAAAAGTCCCCAGAGGCCTCCCTTTTCTAATTAAAAGGCCCTAAAGGCCTCCCTTAACAAATAAAAAGCCCCAGCCTACCTTTACTAATAAAAAAAAGACCCTAGCTGCCTTCCCTATACAAATAATAACCCTATATACTTACCCTTGATGTCTTCTTCCACGTACCTTCACTCCTAATGGCGATCCGCCCACCTTCTGTAGTTCCTGCACCGCGCGCCTCTGGTCACGTGACTAACGCGACCTGACGTCAGGTCGCGTCAGTCACGTGACACGGGCCGCGCGGTGCAGGAGCTACAGAAGATGGGCGGATCGCCGACGCGGGGCTTGGAGGTAAGTATGGGCGCAGAAATACAGGGCAGCTCTACACAGGGGCAGTTCTACACAGGGGCAGCGTAGTTCGGGGAACTTTCCCCGCGGCACACTCAACCTTGTGTCGCGGCACACTAGTGTGCCGCGGCACACAGGTTGAAAATCACTGTATTAGAGTGATCAAGCTGTGAGGATGTGGCACCTTGTGTGTCATGAGATGTACCTGTCTCCTCTGAGTGGGGGGGGGGGGTTTAGAGGCTGGTTCCCCTCTGCTTCTTTCTTTATTACTGCCTTTATTTCTCCCAGCCTGAGGTGATGCTGGGGGCTCAAACAGGGATCTCTAGGAGGGTGGGCTGTTGCTCAGCTCTCCTTTTTCACCCGCTGCATTTCCCCTGCTGCTGGATGACCCAGGGGGCTTGTGAGGGGGGGTCATCTTGTCCTGTGATCTTGGTCCCGTCTCCTTATATCGGCAAGGTGGTATCTCTGCAGGGGATTGCTGAGTGGGAGAAGGGGGTCCCCGGCTGCAGAAAGAGTTAGGAAGCTGGGCAGATGGTAGGGCGGTAGGTACCACTCGCGGTGAGCGAGCACCCCTTGTACCTCTGTTCTCCTTCCCTGTGCGGGGTCTGGAGGCGCTCACAGATCGCTTCCTGTCAGCGAGGTACTGCTGACCTTGTGGTGTGAGGCGGCGAGAACGGCTTCCTGTGGACGGGGAGCGCTGCTGGAGTGGCTGGAAGGAGTTGAAGGTCGGCGTGATCTCCTCCGGTGGGTGCAGGAGCCTCTTGGAGGATCTGTTAGCGTCTGTCCTCCCCATATAATAACGCTAATGGTCTCCCTTAAGGTCGGCCCGGAGCGGAGCTCTTTTAGGTGCGTCCGCACTGCATGGCTGTAGGACACGTCCCCCGTGATGGCTTGTTTTCTGTATAATTTGATGCTATTTAATTTTTCATGCCATGTACTGGGAAGTGAAAAAAAAAATTCAAATGCAGTGAAACAAATGCATTTGAGCCATTTATTTGTGGGCTTAGTCTTGTGGGATTGGATTTTATGTGTTTCACTGTGTGCCCCAAATGACAGGTCTCCTTTATTCTTTGACTACGATCACAGGGATACCTTATTAATTTCATTTTTATTATGTTTTTATTTTGTTTTAATTACAAAAATGAAAACCTGTACAAAAAAAAAATGTCTTTGTTTTGCCATCTTCGTGCGCTTATAACATTTTCATACTTTAGTTTGAGCTGTGTGAGGTGTCATTTTTTTGAAGTTTTCTTTGCGATCATTTATGGGACTGTACGACCTTTTGATCACTTTTTTATAAAATTTTTTGTATATTTAAAATTCTTTTTTAAAAAGTGTGTGCTGACGTGTGACGTACAAATACATCACATGTCGGTAGGGGGTTGAAGGTATAATTTGGGGAGACGTACTGCTAGTGCTGCTTTTACAAACTGTACTCACCATACCGGCCATGGCTGCAAAAAAGATAGAACATGCTTTATTTTTGGCTGTAAAAACAGCTGTGCAGCACTTTTTCCTATGGAGAGGGGAGGGGTGAGCAGTGTGCCCGCCCAGCCGTAGCTCAAATCTATTAAAAAATAATAATGTACTCTCCGGCGCCCAACCAGAGCCCCAGCCCCCTAATAGATCCTCTTCTTGATTACGATGCTCCTCTTCAGGTCGTTCCGCTCCTCTTCGGGTCCACTCGCAATGCCTGCGGCTCACAACCAATGATGTCGGCAAGCATTGTGTGTTCTGGCCCAGCACAAACACTTGAAGAGAGCCTAAAGACCCGAAGAGCCAGACAAGCCAAACAAGACTGAAGGACCCCAAGAGGATCCGAAGCAAGAAGAGGACCACCGGGGGAGGGGGGCATCAGAACGGTGAGTACAGTGTAATTTTTTTTTTTTACTACAGAGGGGCTGGCAGGCTGTATACTACAGGGCCCTGGCTGGCTGTATCCTACAGGGGGCTGGCAGGCTATATACTACAGGGGGCTGGCTGTATCCTACAAGGGGCTGGCTGGCTGTATCCTACCGGGGGTTGGCTGTATCCTACCGGGGGCTGGCTGGCTGTATCCTACAGGGGACTGGCAGGCTATATACTACAGGGGGCTGGCGGGCTATAAACTACAGTGGGCTGGCGGGCTATACACTATAGTGGGCTGGCTGGCTATATAGTACAGGGGGCTGGCTGACTATATACAACAGGAGGCTGGCTGACTATATACTACAGGGGGCTTGCTGGCTATATACTACAGGGGGCTGGCAGGCTATATACTACAGGGGGCTGGCAGGCTATATACTACAGGGGGCTTGCAGGCTATATACTAGAGGGGCTGTCTGGCTATATACCACAGGGGGCTGTCTGGCTATATACCACAGGGGGCTGTCTGGCTATATACTACAGGGGCTGGCTGGCTATGTACTTGGGGGGTAGTGACCAATGCATTTCCCACCCTCTGCTTATACTTGAGTCAATAGGTTTTTCCCAGTTTTTTGTGTTAAATGAGGTACCTTGGCTTATACTCGGATCAGGTTATACTGTAGTATATACGGTACACCAATACTGTAATATTGTTAAACTAGTTGTTATAGTACTGTTGAGCACATAAAAGCAGTAAAAAAAACTGTGTATCGCCACATTCCTAGAGTCACAACCTATCAAAATATAAAAACTGTTATTTCTAGTGGTGAACCCAGTAAAGGAAAAAAATGGCAAAATGTATGAAATGCCTTTTTCTACATTTTGCAACACTTAAAATTAAAAAAAATAATGTTTTAGAAAAAAGGTTTGCTTTTTTTCAAATGTATTAAAACATAGTAAAACCTTTACAACTTACATTAACCCGCATTCATAATACAGAAAAAAAACACCTGTGTATACTGAAAGTAAAAAGCCCCAACTCACCTGCTACTTGTATTAAACTTCTTATGGAAGAATTGTTGGGAAGACAGGGAGTACAGTCCTTAAAGGAAACCTACCAATCTTCAGTGCGCAGTTACAAGGAGCTGTGCACATTCATCCGTGAAGCATGCGCAGTAGCTCCGGCTTTGGAGCCGAGGTCGCGCAGCCCCTGGCCTGTGCTCTGCGCAAGCCCAGAACTCCGGCTATGCGGACGAGTGCGCGAAGTTCCTTGTAGCTGCGCGCTGAAGATATCTGGTAGGAAGATCAAAGAGGCTAGTGTGGAGTAACCGCCCCGCGTAGCCTCAGCTCCGGCTACTCCACGCCCCAGTAGCATCTTTAGAAAATTTGCATATTACCCTACCCTGATTAAAGATTAGAAAAGATAGAGGGGTATAAAGGATTAGCCCTAAAATGTTCTATCCTTACATTCGTTAGATGCCCCTACCACCCCATCTACCTTAGGGATATGTTTCTCTGGTCCCTTGGACCACACCCCTAAACCATATGGCCTCTATACGTTGGGTAGATATCTAAATGACCCACCTATTTTAAACCCAGGACATCCATGGGATCCAAGACTGACCCAGCAAATTGAAGACACTTGGAAGAAATGGTGTTACTATGAGAAATGAAGGTTTTATGTAGGCAGATACAAAGTTGGTGAAATTGAGTGTAGAAGAGCGATAAGAAGCAGGATTCTTCTCAGCGAGATACAGTAACACCCGGCAGGCAGTGTAAGGAATACATAGAGGAGAATCCCTACAGCACTACATCATATATCATGGTGTTCATTATTGTTCATTAATGTTAAAGTATTTATTATACTTTACTGTGTGCATGTTTCCTCTAGTATGAGATCACTGTTTATTATCCCTGTGACATCATTGTGTGATATGCCTGTACTTTGATAGCACTGTCTTTGTTGTCCCCCAACTATGATGTTATTATGTGTATATTCTCTACACTGTGACATCACTGTGAGTAATATCCCTGTACTGTGACATCACTGTGTAGTATTATCCCTGTACTGTGACATCACTGTGTAGTATTATCCCTATACTGTGACATCACTGTATTATCCTTGTACTATGATATCACTGTGTATTATCCCTGCACTGTGACATCATTGTGTTTACTATCTATTTACTGTGACATAACTGTGTGAATTATCCCTCTACTGAAATCACTGTATTATTCTTGTACTATGACATTACTATGTGTATTATCATCATTTTGTGACATCACTGTGTGTTTTCTCCCTGTATTTTCACATCACTGTGTGTATAATCCCTGTACTATGTGACACCACTATGTGTATTATCCATGTTCTGTGAAATCACTGTGTGTATTATCCCTGTACTGTGACATCACTGTATGTATTATCTCTGTATTTTCACATCACTGTGTATTATCCATGTACTATTACATCACTGTGTGCATTACTCCTGTACTGAGACATAACTGTGTGCATTTCTCCTGTACTGTGACATCACTGTATGCATTATCCCTTTATTGTGACATCACTGTGTGTATTACTCCTGTACTGTGACATCACTATGTGTATTATCATCATTCTGTGACATGACAGTGTTTTTCCTTGTACTGTGACATCACTGTGTGTATTATCCCTGTGCTGTGACATCACAGTATGTTTTTTTTACCTGTACTGTGACATCACTGTATGTATTATCCCTGTACTGTGACATCACTGTGTGTAATATCCCTGTACTGTGACATCACTGTGTGTATTTTCCCTGTCCTGTGGTCCATAAAACACACATGGCCTGGTTTGGAAATGTAATGAAAAAGGAAAATAAAACAAGATATTGCTGTTAGGCCGCGGTCACACGATCCGCTAGGCGTCCGTTCATAACGCGACGCTAGCGCACAGGGGGCGGTCCTCGGCCCGATCGCACATGCGTTAACAGGGAAACGCATGCGATTGATAAGCCGATCGCATGCGTTTCCCTGTTAACGCATGTGCGTTCGGGCCGAGGACCGCCCCCTGTGCGCTAGCGTCGCGTTTTGAACGGACGCCTAGCGGATCGTGTGACCGCGGCCTTAGATGAATGAAGAATATATCTACAAAAAGTGGTGTTCTTAAAAGGTTATTTGCCAAAAATGCATCTATCACTATAAGGTCTGATCTCCTTGTATAATGCGCATCTTTTCTTCATTTATCATGGGAAATCCTCCAGAATGAGACCGGATACAATCTCTGAACCTCCAGGTATCACCCGCCTATGTCTCCGGAGAGCCCGGGAGGAGGCGGGGCCGTACATGTGACGTCACGCAAGAGGAGGCGGCGCCGTAGTGACGTGCAGCCGCTGTGATCTTGTGTTGTTGTGAGTCCGGGCCTCGTCCTCGGCAGCCAATAGCATCGCGTCCTCCGGGCCTGTGTACACTGCCGCTGCCTCCTGTATACAGGCCGCTTGTAGCCGCCCGGGTTGTGTGCTGGTAAGCGGGCACCTGGAGGGGCAGGGAGCGGGCGGGGGGCACCGGACAAGTATGGCTGCGCAGGGCGCAGAGAAAAACCCCAACAAGAAGAAAACCGAGAAGAAATTTGCGGCCCGGGAAGAAGCCAAACTGCTGGCGAGTTTTATGGGAGTGATGAATATCATGCGCAAACAGGTAAGAGGTGCCCGGGCAGTAGTGTTATATCAGAAGCACCAGAGCCCGACTACGACTACCAGCCTCCTGTCACATGCCGCAGTCCTCCTCCACTGGTGACTCCTACCACTGAGTAAACTTTGGGGAGTCTGGAGAGATGAGAGACATCTGGATTACACACAGGCTTAAAGGAAATGGACCATGGAGAAACTAGGATGTGAGGTAGATGCAGATTCCCCATTCCTGCAGCTGCTTTCCCCTTTTCCCTAATTACCTGCATAAAAACAAAATAAAAAACCAGGGACCAGGCGAGTCTAAAAATAGCCTCTGAAATTAATTAACATAATATATTATTAAAGTTTCTATTTTGCAGCAGCTTCATCCCAGAATTAGGTAAAAAAAAAAAAAAACCTGGAAGCAGCTGCTGCAGGAAGGGGGAACCTGCATTGGGAACTACTCCAGAAAGTTGTTTCCAGATGGTAGATTCCCTTTAAAGGTGTTTACCAGAGAAGTAAATTTATGTGAGGGGGACCCCTAACATAAAGAAATGTACCCCCCATTACACTGCATTTCCTGTGACCATGCAGGTCTCTCTGGGATCCACACGTATGGTAAGTGCAGAGCTACAATAAGCCCTTAAAGGGAACCTGTCACCAGGGACCTCATTTTCACTAAAGACAGGTTGCAGAAGCCCATTACAGCTGCAGTGCAAATATTTCTTTCTGCTTTCTCTAACCATTAGCATTACAATATAAATGTGTGTTTTAACTTACCTTGCATCCTGACAGAATCATGTTCTGAGTACCAGGGGTTGGGCTTTCGTTTTGATGCATTTGGGAAAAAAACATGTGTCTTGTCTGTGCTGCAAACTCTTCAGCAGTCTGGCCCCACCTTTGTGTTCCTGTACAGCTCCTCCCTCCCCCACTGATGTCAGTGACGGAGGTAAGGAGTGAGCAGCACAGACAAGTCACATTCTTTTTTTTTTTTTTTTTTTTCTTTTAAGTGCATCTAATCCAAAGCTCAACCCCTGAGACTCAGAACAGGATTCTGTTCAGACGCCAGTTAAGTTAAAACACACAATTATATTTTAGCGCAAATGCTCAGAAAAGGCAGAAAGATATCTAGGCAATGCAGCTGTAATGGATTCTGCAACATGTCTTTAGTAAAAATGAGCTCCCTGATGACAGGTTCCCTTTAAAGGGAATTTGTGATCAGTTTTGACCATAATAAACTGCAGACAACTCTTGGTATTGGCCCTTGAGATCTGTGTAACCATACCTTTTATTGTTAGTAATAAGTAGAAGTAGGACAGTGAAAAGTTAGTTTTTAATACAGGTTTGCAGCTGTTGCTGTGCTCTGGGTGGGGTCTTTCTGCTGTTTCACAGCCGGTCTGACATTGTTGTGTGCTCACCCTGATGTCTGTAGGAAATGACTGCTTGGGGCTAAAAGATGTGCAGGAAAAGGACCTGCTCCTCAACCTTTTGTGGTGGGGGCACGTAAATTAGCTGCATTTGCGGCCATCTGACAGCTAGCTTTGGATCTAGTGCATGGAAACATGTAATGGTGTCCTGGCTTCCATTACTGTTTATACCTCTTTGTTGATTTTTGTACCTCTCTGCGTATTGTTTCTTGGGTTGTATTGGAGCACAGCACAGCCAACCTTACTTATAGAGTGCTGCTAATCTTGTTAGGTCATGTTCGTTACTCCTCCCCTACAGAAAAACTGGCCAATGGGAAAAGTAGTGAGAAAACAGGGGGTTTTTTTTGGAGCGATAAGTTAAAGATTTCGAACTTGAGGTAAAAGTTGGAGAGGATGAGAATAAAAGTCTAGAGTTAAAAAGGAAAGGAGGAGAGTGTGATCAGCAAATATGAGGAAGCAAATCTGCTGACAGGATTCTCACAACCAAGTAAGTCCGGCTGTACAGGAATGTGTGCAGCCCGTAGATACAGGCCCGTACATAGGTCCGACTGCCCACATTTCACAGGGCGGAAGTCCTTGTATTATACAGAACAATGATGCAAGGACTCCCTGTCTGCTGGCTGTTGCTACGAATAGGGAGTCCTTGCGTCATATTTCTGTACAATACAAAGACTTCAGTCCTGGGTCCAAGGTGTGCAGTCGTTAGGTTTGGACCAACATACAGGTCAGTTTGCTTCATTCAGTAGTAGTTTCGGGGAACGGAACACTTCTTCCAGCTCTGTGGTCATTTTGGCAGATGGAATCCCTTAACCAATGGGAGTACCAAGTGTTGCACCCTATGGCTTGTCCTATGGTAATCAATATTTGGTGAATCCTTCATTGTGTGTGTTATTATAAATCTCCTCCATTCGGGTCTTTATAATTTTTGACCTATTATTCTTCTTCGTACTTGTCTTCCAGAAAACCTTGTGCGATGTTGTCCTTATGGTGCAAGATCGGAAGATTCCAGCGCACCGCGTAGTTTTGGCAGCTGCAAGTCATTTCTTTAACCTGATGTTTACCAGTAAGTTTTCTCCATTACTTGACTGTTCTTCAGGAAAATCTGTAAATCGGCCGTGGTGTCTTCCCCGGTTCTATAATACACATGCCCTGCTCTGAGAAGCCTGGGAAAAGACACCATCTGGGGTTGTATAGTACGATAGCAGCTGCAGGAAGAAAGGCTTCACCATGTACTATTGTTTCTCCTAATCTCCGCCATGAATGTATTGTACTACATTTACATCTTCTTCTCCTTTATTAGCCAACATGATAGAATCCAAGTCCTTTGAGGTAGAGCTGAAGGATGCCGAGCCCGACATCATAGAGCAGCTCGTGGAGTTTGCCTACACCGCCAGGTATTGGCCAAGATTTTGCTCTTTGTATGTGTTTTTTATTATGTAATTAACATTATTAGCTCCAGGTCACACCACTGTGAGCGTGTCCGTTGCTAAATTGTTATTTTTAATGGTGAAATTAATGAGGGCTGCTGTACAATATAAAAATAATGCGGTATATGTTGTAAATTACGGAAACCTAGCAGAAGGGAAACTTGTAGGCATGGATCTGGTATATTAGATAAGTTTTATACCTCTTATCAGCACATTGAGGGACTATTGAGTGGATACATTCTGTTTTCAGCTCTGTTTGAGGCTCCTAATACATACTATGTGGACTCATTGTGTTACGATAGAACGGAGTTCAAGGTTATACTCTATTATATATTGTATCCATGAATTCTCTTTATTCCTTCCTTTTCATCTTACATGTTGTGTTCTTCCTAGAATTTCTGTAAACAGCAACAATGTCCAGTCTTTATTAGATGCTGCGAATCAATATCAGATTGAGCCAGTTAAAAGGATGTGTGTGGATTTCTTAAAGGAACAAGTGGATGCTTCTAACTGCCTGGGTAAGTGTGGGACAGTGTACAGAATTAATGTTTTTCTAAGCGGTAAAATTACTCGAAGCACTTAATTTGTTGTGAGAGGCTGCATTTAGATGAACGTATATGTCCGGCACTCAGAGGTCGCACTAACATTTTTCCAGAAGGGTAATAATACTCCTCTCATAATTTTTGAGGAGTATTTTTAACCCAGGAGGACTACGAAATTTTCACTAATAAATGTATAACTCCTAGCGTATACGTATGTATGTATGTGTGTGTGTGTGTTATAAGACGTCTATTAATACAAGGAAAAAGTTACAGCTCCTGTTTTCTGTGCTTAAAAGGGTTTTCCCACAAATTCAAGTTTGGCCCTATCCACGGGATAGGGTCTAATTTGAATTCTTGGGAAAACCCCTTTGGGGTGCATTCACGCCTTTTTTATGCATTTTTGACGCGTCCAAAGGCTTCACATGTTTAAGTAACATTGCGTTTTAGCAAATGCAATGGAAACAGAATGTTACATCAACATGTGATCAAGGTTGAAAAACTAGTCAAAAAACGCAACGCATCGTGTGAACGCACCATCAAATAGCAATTACATTGCTGTCAACATTGTGTTAACAAAACACATGCATCAATACAATTTTATTGCATGCGTTTTGTAAACAAAATGTTGACAGCAATGTAATTAGGTAAATCTCGTCTCAGCTGTTGTGATGCCTTTGAAAACGTATGTAATAACCTCACCCTTAGGCTGGTGCCACACGTAGCGCTTTGTCTGCGCTTGCAAACGCAGACAAAGTCGCGCCCACCGGGGCGTGCCTTGGCCCGATCACATCAGCGTTTCTATGGAAACGTCTGCGATCGGGAACAAGCCGCCGGTATTTTGCGCTTTGTCTGCATTTGCAAGCGCAGACAAAGCGCTACGTGTGGCACCAGCCTTAGGCCACATGCACATAACCATGTGGGGGACGCATGTACAACCGCAAGCTTTCGGCTGTACATATGTCCCCAATAGATGGCCTTACTGTCTACAGAGTGGACTATTTAATTAATATTATTTAATTAATTTGCTGAGGTTTGGGAACTTTTTTTTTTTTTTCTTACAGGGGCACATTTAGGGAGGAACACATAATATATGTGTTCCCTGCTTTTCTTTTATATAGATCACAGATAACAGTGATCTACAGGTAACAGCCCATTGGATCACTGTCATCAGTGATCTGTATACAGAGACATGCAGAGAGGATGCATACAGCACCTTCCCTGCAGCCTTTCACTGTATACAGGGGCTGCTGTGACAGGAGACTGATAATAATCTGCCCCCGGTCACAGTACACGATAGGGCTGTCACATAGACAGCACGATCCTGTTTCTGGCTGTGTGCACGATCGCACACAGATCAGGAGCACAGCCCCGGCCCACCCCTCGTTCGGCCCCTCCCCTCGCTAGGCTCCGCCCCCACCCCTCGCTCGGCTCCTCCATCTCCTCACCTATCTCTCGGCGCCACGCGGGAGAGGCTCGGACGGTGAGCAGGAAGTCCCTCCCTGTCCTACCTCCAGCCACTCAGCGCTGCGATCCTGCAGCCGGCGCCGTCACCGCTTGGAAGCGGCAGCTCATAGGAAAATCACCAAGCGTATTAATACGCTTTGTGTTTTTTTTTTTTTTTGGGGGGGGGGGAGTAAATCAGCCTCTAAACGCGTCTATGAAGCGTGTAGAGGCGTTATCGCGACCTCTGCCGGCACTATAGAGAGGAGGAGGGGTACCCTCCTTCCCTCTCCATAGAAATGCACGGCATGCGGGCCATGCACACGTCATAGGACATGTCACATCTCTACTTGTGGTGTGTGGCCGTACATGGGGCCCCCCCATACATTCGTCTGAATGCAGCCTTATATGCATCAACGTGGTCTGAAGTGTTCTGCAACCACTCAGTGTAAGCTTTCTAGTTCCCGGCAGTACTGTAGTGATATCAGAGACAGAACTGTCATTGCAGATGTTTCTCCCCCTGGGATGCCAAGGCCAAATGCAGCATAAAAGGGGTTGTTTTCAGCTGTTGACCCCTGAACTTTGGAGTTTGTGTTATCATAGCTCCTTGGGGCATGATAATGGTTCCTGGATTTCCTACATTGCCCGCTCCAGCCAGGACGCATTGCAATATATTAACTTTGCATTCTCTTCTATGAGGGATCACACAATGTCATAGCCTAGTCCTATAAGGGGGCATTTTTTTGTTCTTTCCAGAAAGAGTTGATTAAATGTGAATATGCATAATGTCCTGATGCTTCAAAAAACGGCTACATTGACAGAAAGTAAAAAAAAATGTAAGGTTTACCAGCTTTATCTTTTATTGTCAAGTTCTAAAAACCTTAAGGTCAAAACTAACATATGGGGCCCAAAGGGTTTTTCCAGTAAATAAAATTTGGAGATTACTCACCTGTCATTGGATTTTAACCTGCTAGATGCTTTTGATTTGTAGGGGCAAGATATTGCTAGCAGAGGTGTCTGGCAACAACTAACTCCCCTCTCCTTATTAAGTAAACCTTCACTCTCAGCCAGTCCGAGTGTGTGTGGATGTTGGGAGGAATAGCTGTCAGCCAGACAAGTGTGTTTCCTGCTATTGCAAAATTTTTTGGCATTTACTCAATGTCAGAAGAGCAGGCCTGTTGTACTCTCCTTTTTAAAATACATTTATAGGGCTGCAGTAAAAGAAAGTCAAAAAAGTGTTTTTCAGCTTGTGGATGCTCACAGAAAGATCATTTCCATTTTAGCTGAACTGACACATTGGGATCCTATGTCCTGCTTGTGTGGTTTATTTTCAGATTCTACATTACATCAGGAGTTAACTTGTGTATCTGAGTATATTACCACAGGTTAGAATAACATCCAGTGTAATTAACTTGAGAATCTATTGTTTGATCCCATGAATAAGATCTATTCATTTGGTAAGAAGCAATAACCCTGAGAACCCAGCCCAAAAGTTTACTATCTGGGTGTGGGTTTGGATTTATGAGCTTTTGTTAGATCTTCACTCCAAGCCATTGTTCTTTTTATTTGTACTAGTTACTTTTTGCCAAGTGTTTGGCATTAACCCTGTAATTAACATCCATTCCATTCACGTAGGTAGTTGTGTTTTGTTTTTTTCCACTATGTAGGTCCTACATATGTTTTTAAAAAATTTTTTTATGATGATTAAAAATAAAAAACTTAAATCTCTCCTTGGCACTCTCTAGTTTAGTGTTGTTAAAGGGAACCGGTCGCCAGGGACCTCATTTTTCCCTTAAGACAGTTTACAGAAGCCCATTACAGCTGCATTGCACATATGCCTTTCTGCTTTTTATAAGCATTTGCATTACAGTATAATTGTATGTATAATTTACCTTGCTCCCTGACAGAACCTTCTGGCTTTGGCTTGACTGCATTTCAAAAAACCATGTGACTTGTCTGTGCTGCAGACTCATCAGCTCTCATCCCCCACCTTTGTGCTACTGTACTGCTCCACCCTCCTGCTCCTTTACAGAGGTCACAGACTGGTGAGCTGACATCAGTGGGAGGAGCTGTACAGGAGCACCAAGGTGTGGTCTAAGAGCAGAGGAGTCTGCAGCACAGACAAGTCACTTGTTTTTTTAAATGCATCCAAACCACAGCCCAACCCCTGGAACTACACAGAGGAATTCAGGGTGCAAGGTAAGTTATAAGACACAATTATATTGTAATGCAAATGCTTATAAAAAGCAGAAAGACATATGTGCAATGCAGCTGTAATAGGCTTTTGCAACCTGTCTAGTGAAAATGAGGTGACAGGTTCCCTTTAAAGAAGGTCTGTCTGCAATCTGTATTGGCTTACCTGCATCTGAATCCACAAAAAATGTACCTAATGTACATTAGGCCATACAGTTGTTTTACTAATTATGTGTTTTTGTCAAATTTAATACTTTTTGTAAATTGAAATAAACTCATCGGCTTTTGTATTAGGTATAAGTGTCCTCGCTGAATGTCTTGATTGTCCCGAGCTGAAAGCCACTGCAGACGATTTTATTCACCAACATTTCACTGAAGTCTACAAAACAGATGAATTTTTACAGTTGGATGTGAAACGCGTTACTCATCTTCTAAACCAGGATACATTGACTGTTCGAGCTGAAGACCAGGTATGGGGCCTAGTTAGCTTCCAAGGCTTTTCTCATCAATATGCAGAGAGGTGGAACTAGCAGCTTACATGGTCTTTAGCAGTAACTGTGAGTGCTTGATCTATACAGGACTGTGCTCAGAGCAGGTGAAGGATCTGGTGAGGACAGTTTCACACAAGCAAGTTTGATAAGTGAGTTCATACCTATCGGTGCATGCAGCAAGTTTGGCTTATCAATCTCGCTAGTGGGAACTGACCCAGAGTAGGTTGTAAAGTGTGTTTTGTTTTTGACTGGGTTGCACTGCAAGAATTCATAGATGAAAGGAAGAAGCTTGCCATACACTTCCTGTTGTGCAGGTCTTTATGGGAATTGTGGTCTCAGCATAAAAACAAGTACTGCAGAAAATAAACACTGGATGTTTAGAGTGACTTGATTCCCTAGAAAAATGTCTTTATTAATTATGCAAATGAGCCTAATGGCTCCTCCGATAATTTATTTCCCTCTTCTTCCTCCCTAATGATTTGCTTTTGTTTATTTCTTCCAGGTTTATGACGCGGCAGTGAGATGGTTGAAATACGATGAACCCAACAGACAGCCGTTTATGGTGGATATTCTTGCTAAAGTCAGATTTCCTCTCATTTCGAAAAATTTTCTAAGTAAAACAGTGCAAGCTGAACCTCTCATACAAGACAACCCAGAATGCCTTAAAATGGTCATCAGTGAGTGACGCCTTTATCTCTGCACAAAATCATAATGTCATCATTATATATTGTATTTACTAGGTGAACTTAACAAACACATAATGCACACATAAGTATGACAGTCTGGTAACACAGTTGAGTTGTATAACAGAGCCAGTAGAGTTTCCGTTGACTAGTGAAAATTCAGAGACTCTAATGTGTGGGTTAAGCCACGGCCCCAGTGTCAGGTATATATGATGGTAAAGTAGGCCCTTTGCATAGAGCATGGTGCGCCAGCGTATGATCTGAACCCTGCCCTCCTATCAGGAGACTCTGACATCCTGGTATATTTGGCAGGGGTTGTGCTGCCAGGCATAGGTAGTGCAAAGTCATCCCTCAGTGGTTAATAGTGATCACTGCACTCCATTGACATGGAGGGTAAGTTGTTGCAAAGGACTAACCTTGACTTTTTTAAAATGGGTTAGATCTATATAGTTTTTCATGTGCCAATTTGTTTTGTTGTCTGTAGGTGGGATGCGTTATCACCTGTTGTCTCCAGAGGACAGAGAAGAGCTCGCAGAAGGCACAAGACCTCGAAGAAAGAAGCATGATTATCGCATTGCATTATTTGGGGGCTCGCAGCCTCAGTCCTGTCGATACTTTAATCCTAAAGTATGTGTTCTGTGTTATTGAATGTTTTTAAAAAGCTGTAAATATTGTTTATAAAAGTTTGTGAAAAAAATTGCATTGATCTGTTCTACAACTGATTCCCAGTAACAGGGGGATCTGCAGAATTGTTACTGGGTATATAGCTCCACATTCAAAGCAAAATCTGAAACTGAAATCACTGACTTTGCTTGGATCTCAGTTTTCTTGTAACACTTTCCCCAAACTTAGATGACCCCTAGTTACATGCGGACCTCTCTGCCAGCTGTGACCTCTGGCGAAGTTCTCTGGATGCTTTACTTTAGTCCCAGGCTGCAATGATCAGCTGTAATCTTTGTTCCAATTAAAGCACAAAATATTGGAAATCCAATTATGAACGAAAAATACTTTGTCTAGAGCAAAAATATAAAATATACAGTTCCGACTACAAATACATATAAAGAACAAAGTTATCTTTGTATGTAACCTAGGGACTGCCTGTATATAGTAAAGCTGTGTCACTGGACTGATCTCATGGACCGCTGATTGTGGGAAAGAATGACTTTATGGATCTTTGGCCCTCATTCCACTCCTATTGTTCCATATTACTATGTTTCTCTGTCATATTTTATTTGTACATGTCCCCTATGATTTGTAAAGTGCTATGGCATAGGATGGTGCCATATAAATAAAGATGATTTATTATATTTTCCATCTAAATGAAAATGTCTGTTATCAACTAGATGTTACAAAATGTTAGATTACAAATAATATTAACTTTTTTTTCTTTTGTTTTATATTAGGATTATAATTGGTCTGATATCCGATGTCCTTTTGAGAAACGCAGAGATGCAGCATGTGTGTTCTGGGACAACGTTGTCTATATTTTGGGTGGTTCTCAGCTGTTTCCCATAAAAAGAATGGACTGCTACAATGTGGTGAAAGATTCATGGTATTCTAAACTGGGCCCTCCGACTCCAAGAGATAGCCTGGCCGCATGTGCTGCTGAAGGCAAGATCTACACATCGGGAGGCTCCGAAGTGGGTGAGGATCACAGTTTAAGGGCTTGTTCATGTGATTCAATTCTACCTGGAAGCACATACAGCCGCAGCAAAGTGGATGAGATTATAACAAAACTTATTTACAAAGATCTCGTGCATATTGCAGCAAAGGCTTACCGGTAACACCCGCGTTCGGTGCCGGCACGGATCGCGGGTGTTTTACCGCTGATCGCCGCCGGCAAAGGTGTCGGCGGCTTCAAAAAGACGGCAGCTTTCCGCGGATCGTCGCTCCCCGTGACGTCATCGGGGAGCAGCGATCCGTCGCCACGGTAGCTTCGGGTCTCACGAAGACCCGAAGCTACTTCAGGTTAACCCATTCATTACAATGTGCTGTCAGCACATTGTAATGTATGAGTAGTAAAATCCCCATATACTGCCATACTGTAGTATGGCAGTATATGATAGGATCGTACAGACACTCTAGGGTTAAAGTACCCTAGGGAGTCTGAAAAATAGTAAAAATAAAAAAAAGTGATATAAACTGATATAAATATAAATAAACAGTAAAAATCATAAACACATTAGGTTTCGCCGCGTCCGAAAATGCCCGATCTATCAAAATATGATAACGTTTTTTCACTGCGTTTAACCCTGTAACGGAAAATCGCGCCCAAAGTCGAAAATGGCACTTTTTTGCCATTTAAAAAAAATTAAAAAATTCTATAAAAAGTGATCACAAGGTAGTACAGTGCTAAAAATGATAACCTTGTAAACGTCATCAAAATCCGCAAAAAACGGCACCACCCACAGCTCCATACACCAAAGTATGAAAAAGTTATTAGCGCCAGAAGATGGCAAAATTCCCCCCAAAAATTTTGTACAGGAGGTTAATTTTTTTAAATGTATGAAAACATTATAAAACATATACAAATTTGGTATCCCCATAATCGTACCGACCCAAAGAATAAAGTAGACCTGTCATTTGGGGCGCACCGTGAAATCCGTAAAATCCAAGCCCGCAAGAATACGACACAAATGTGTTTTTTTACCAATTTCACTGCATTTGGAATTTTTTTCCCGCTTTCCAGTACACGGTATGGAATATTAAATACCACCATTTTGAAGTGTAATTTGTTACGCAGAAAATAAGCCACCACACAGCTCTGTACATGGAAAAATAAAAAAGTTACAGATTTTTGAATGTGGGGAGTGAAAAATGAAAACGCAAAATCGAAAAAGGGCTGCGGCGGGAAGGAGTTAAAGGGGGTTATATTTTGGCGCATTTCATGGTAACTAAAATGCTTATTATCCAAATGTGATACACAAACAATGGTAGTATAGCCTAAATTAGGCAGCAATACCAAATGTGGCTTTTTCATTAAAGGGGTATACCAATTTCAGCACACAAATGTTAATGTTTGCATAATGGAAAGTTACGCAATTTGCCAATATACTTTCTGTATAAATTCCTCATAGTTTTCTAGATCTCTGCTTGCTGTCCTTCTATAGCAGTGGTGGCGAACCTATGGCACGGGTGCCAGAGGTGGCACTCGGGCACCTGCGTCATCACCCCAGCGCAGAGTTTGCCAGACAGGACTCAAGGTCTCTTGCAGTCCCAGAAAGCCCAGGACCCAAGAAGGAAGCTACAATGATAATCCAAACTTCTTCTCCTTATTTCTACTGTATTGGTGTCCTCAGGTGCCTATACAATTTAAACCTGTGACAGAGCAGGGAGTAATAAGTTACTGCTTAAATTGTCGCATCAGCACTTTGCGAAAAATATGTGGGTTTTGGTTGTAGTTTGGGCACTTGGTGTCTAAAAGGTTTGCCATTACTGTTCTATAGGAAGCTTCTATGTTTACTTTCAGTGGACAGAAATCTGACCATGGTCACACAGGTGCAGGACTAGTTAGTATCATAGAGAGTAATCAGAGCTGTGGTTTATAATGAGTCGTGCACCTGTGTGACCATGGACAGATTTGTGTCCACTAGAAATAAACAATGAAGCTTTCTACAGAATGACAGCAAGCGGAGATCTAGAAAACTGAGGAATACAAACATTAACATTTATTTTCTGAATTGGGAATACCCCTTTTGGTCTAGAGGACTTGAGCTTTTGTTACATTGATCACTAGTATAAAACACTGAAAGGTAGTGTATTGGACTTTCCCTCTTTAATTCACTTAGATCAGTGATGGGGAACCTTTTAGATACAGAATGCCCAGAGTACAACCAAAACCGACTTTTATGTCGCAAGGTGCCAACATGACAATTTGAGCAGTAACCTATTGATCCCAGCTGTATCACATGTTTCAATCGTATTGGCATTCTGAGGACACCAACACAATAGAAAGCAGGAGACATTTGGATTGTAGCTTCCCTCCAGGGTCCCCTGAAGAGGAAGAATCAGGGGACCAACGATAATCCATCTTTGTCCACACCTTCTTGCTCCTCCTGTAGTCCTGGCAGCCAAGTAGGTCTCAATTTAAAATAACGCTGAGGGTGGTGCATCCTGGACTGTCTTGGACTAAAGGAGAAAGCCCTTCCAGAGTCCTATCTGGTAAATTCAGTGCTGAGTGCCCACAGAAAGGGCTCCGAGTGCCACCTCTGGCACCCGTGCCGTAGTTCGCCACCACTGACTTAGATGGTCTCGTCACTTGTGACATGAGGTTAAACTTCCAGAATCTGAGTTTTCCCCAATATGAGCTATTACTAAAGAGGAACATCGACTCTCTGTCACAGCCAGGATCGGGTGCAATCATATGTGTCATATATGTATAACACTTTGTGAATAAGTTCCAACCCACTTGTTAAGTACATGTATACTGTCCAAACTTCATAGTATTCATTTTTAATATCATCTTTTCATCTGCAATGTAATACATATTTTATGATTCTTATCCTAAACTCTGCTTTATTTAAAGGGAACTCTGCCTTGTACTTGTTTGAATGCTATGACACGAGGACAGAAAGCTGGCACACAAAGCCCAGCATGCTTACCCAGCGATGCAGCCATGGAATGGTGGAGGCTAATGGACTGATCTATGTTTGTGGAGGCAGCTTAGGGAACAACGTCTCCGGGAGGGTGCTGAACTGCTGCGAGGTCTATGACCCAACCACAGAAACGTACGTATGTTATGGAAGTGCATTTAAGGTGCTGTATACAGTGCTCCAGGATCATGTATATCACGAGCAACAAACAGATGAGCAGTCCCCGTTTGCTGACCTTGTGAAATTCGCTCACACCAATGAACTCGGTGTGCTTGGTTTACAATCCTTCATCCTGGTGGTAGATGACTTTTAATCTTTCCATGTTTTATCCATTGAATCAATGAATAGCACATGGACAAAAATAGTGCTTATTCTGTCAATATTTAGTTTCCATCCATAATATTAATCTTGTTTTCTTTAGGTGGACTGAACTGTGCCCAATGATTGAAGCACGTAAAAACCATGGACTGGTATTTGTGAAAGACAAGATATTTGCAATCGGTGGACAGAACGGTTTGGGTATGCTTGATTTTCATACATTAGAACTATATGTCCTGCTCATGTGATGGACACAGGTGCACAAAACAGATCCCATACATAAAACTGTAAGGATACCTTGACACATAGCCTGAGATGATTCTGCAGGTAATAGAAACCAGCTGTAATCGGGTGGTGGATGGAGCTATTTCTGAAGAAATTTTATGAATTGTCATTTAAAGGACATCTGCCTTCAGGTTTAATGATGGAAGATGTCCAAACTTACATGCTCGTCCTTTAATCTAGGGGATGGCAAGTTCTTTGATAGATTCGGGGATGTTGGGATTGCAGTAAAGAACGTCTTTATAAAAATATGTAGATGAGCCAGTAGGTACTACGACAAGGGAGCGCCTCTTGGCTCAGCCATATGATTATTTCCATAACGTCCCCCATGACGGCCCACTTGGAGGATGACCCTTGACCTCTGTAGGGACAGGAAGCAGAGAGGTTAAAAGGCCCCCCCCCCCTCATCCTCCCGCCAGTGTCTTCCTGTCCCTACAGGGGTCAGGTCAAGAGAGGGTCTCTCTCCTCCTAGTGGGGGGGGGGGGGGGGGACGTTATCCAAAAAAAAAAATATATATACACTTGTCTTACCTGGGGTTACGCTGACTTCGGTCTAAGTTCCCCTCCGGACGGTCCTCGGTTGGCTCGGCGGTGCGGGCCTTCCCTGGATTCAGCGTTGGTCCGGTCTTCATCCTCTCCGGCGGCCTGGCAGGTCGGGGCCCTCGCGCGGACGCGAGGAACTACATTTCCCATAATCCCTCGTGGCCGATGACGACTTCCGGTCGCGACCGGAAGTCACAGCGCGGAGCTCCGGGTACACTTGGACAGCGCGAATCAGGAAGCCGGCCACCTGCAAGGGGGATGGGCTCCCCATAAAGGTATTTAAATCCTCTAAAGCGGGTAGTCAGTTGATCTGAGGTCTATGACATCGATTCGAGGTGTTAGCCGTTCCAGACATATAATGGCTGATGAGGCAGACTTGGGCCTACTCAACCCCCCGGTTCACGTGAGTGGTGCTGTACGGCAAATTATATCGCTCTTTACGTTTGATAAGATACACCAAGTCATTTTGTGTTTGCCTTGATCCCCTAGGAGCAAGGGTCTAAGGGGAAAGGCAAAGAAGACAAATCGGTCAAATCTGAGAGACCTGGTAGAGAAAAACCTGAGAAAAGCAAAATCTCTGTTAAAAAATGTAATATGTGCCTCCACACTCTGTCTGAGGGATATAAAAAACCTATTTGCAGAACCTGCATCGAGGACTTCATGCGGGAAGAAAAAACGTCCTTTATGGATGAATTAAAAACCTTTTATAGAGGAGAAAGTGGGTTCCTCGGTTGCGGCAGCCACTCAGAGAGGCCCCCCGCAAAAAAGGGCAAGACCCGTATCCGTCTCCTCATCCGAGGAAGAAGAGGGTTGTATCTCAGATTCTCCATCCTGCTCTAGGGTTGAAGATCAGGAACACCAGGATCACAAACAGGCATCAGGTTCCCGTTACTTATTTGAGAACGAGGATCTGGACGATCTCTTAAAAGCCATGCGTGATGCACTGAATCTTGAAGATGAAGTACCTCCCTTATCCCGTGAGGATGAACTGTTTGGTGGGCTTAAGGCTAAGAAACACTGTGTCTTCCCACTTAACGACACACTGAGAGGATTAATCAGTGAAGAATGGAAGGATCCTGAGAGAAAGATCGCAGTTTCCAAGAATTTTAGAAAACGTTTAGTCTTTGATCAAGAAGAGTCAAAAGATTGGGACTCATTTCCTAAAGTGGACGTGCAAGTATCCAAGGTCTCAAAGAAAATGGATCTTCCCTTCGAAGATTCGGCACAACTCAGGGACCCTATGGATAGAAAATCAGAGGCCCTACTGAAGAAGGCTTGGGAAACCTCTATGTTAAGTCTCAAGTCGAATTTAGCAGCCACCTCAGTGGCGAGAACACTCTTTTTTTGGCTGGGAAAGTTGGAATCCCATATCCAAGAGGGCACTCCTAGAGAAGCCTTACTAGAAAGTATTCCATTATTGAGATCCGCTACAGCCTTTCTGGCAGATGCATCAGCAGAAGCGATACGCTTCGCTGCTAAAGAGGGAGCCCTGACCAATGCCACTAGAAGGGCCCTGTGGCTAAAGCAATGGAGCGGAGACATACGTTCAAAATCTAAGTTGTGCAATATCCCCTTTTCAGGCGCCTTTGTCTTTGGGCCTGAACTGGACACCATATTAGAGAAAGCGTCGGACAGAAAAAGGGGTTTTCCGGAAAGTAAAACCATCCCCAGAAAGACTCCTTTTCGTCCTTTTAGAGACACCAGAGAGGCTTACCGTGGAAAAGGTAAGCAGGGGCGATGGAGCTACCCTAAAGGAGGAAGGGGAAGGGGTTTCCTGTTCTCCAACCCCCCAGATGGCTCAGGAAACAAGAAGCAATGACGCCAAGGTGGGGGGGCGTCTTCTGGGGTTCCTATCCCAATGGAAGAAAATCACCACGAATCCTTGGGTGCTGACCATTATGGAATCTGGTTACAGGATAGAGTTTATGTTACCCCCCCCCCCCCCCCTCCTCCTCAAAATTTATCCCTCCTTTACCCTCTGTTTCTCTCTCTACACATTCCTTCATCTGGCAGGAAGTATCTCACCTCGTCCACACAGGAGTTGTGGTACCAGTTCCTCGGGAGCAAGAAAGACGAGGTTTCTACTCCCCGTTGTTCCTAGTAAAAAAGCCAAACGGGTCGAACCGCCTGATCATCAATCTAAAGGATTTAAACCGCTTCATTGTTTACAGAAGATTTCGCATGGAGTCGGTAAGAACTGCTACCCAGCGTATTCACGTAGACTCCCACATGTGCACATTAGACCTACAAGATGCATACTACCATACTACCATTCACCCTGCATCTCAAAAATTTCTCAGGTTCTCGGTCCTCTCTCCCGAGGGTTCTGTCTTACATTTTCAATTCCGTGCACTTCCATTCGGTATCTCATCTGCCCCGAGGGTTTTCACCAAGATTATGGTGGAGGTGGTAGCCTTCTTAAGACTACAAAACATATCTATCATACCCTACCTAGACGACTTTTTAATAATAGGGAAAGACAGACAAAGCCTGTTAACAGCAAGAGAGTCTTCCCTAAAGATTTTATCAGAGTTGGGATGGTTAATCAATCTGAAAAAATAAAGTTTAACACCTTCCACTCAAAAGACCTTTTTGGGGGTTATATTAAATTCAACTCACCAGATGTCTTTTCTTCCCCAGGAAAAGATGATCAACATAAAAGACCAAATTCACTCTCTCAGAAGGAGGGACTCTATATCGGTCAGACAGGCGATGAAGACCCTGGGGCTCCTTACAGCATGTCTACCTGCAGTCGCATGGAGTCAGAGTCATATTCGGATCCTTCAGAACTGGATCTTAAGCAGCTGGAACAAGAAATCCTCAGGACTGGATAAAAAGATCCGGATCCCATCTTTTGTAAAGAGGGACCTACTGTGGTGGATGGAATCGACAAACCTGGAAAAAGGGGTTCATTGGCACCACCTCCCAAACATTACTATTATAACAGATGCAAGCAGCTCGGGTTGGGGAGCAGTCTTCCCTTCCCACTTCGAGCAAGGGTCTTGGACCCCATCCCAGGCAAAAAAGAGCTCAAACTACAGGGAGCTAAGAGCAGTGTGGGAAGCTTTAAAGTCAAACACAGCCTGCCTGAGAGATCATCACATACACATACTCTCGGACAACGTCACGACAGTATCCTACCTAAGGAGACAAGGGGGTACAAGATCCCCGGTACTATCAAGCCTGGCTCACACCATCTTCTTATGGGCGGAAGAAAACACCCTTTCCATCTCGACCACTCATCTGAAAGGGACCCTAAAGAGAGAGGCGGATTATCTCAGCAGGAAGGAAATCCGACCCAACGAATGGTGCCTCAACCAGGAAGTTTTTCAACATCTAACCACCATCTGGGGTATTCCCCCAAATCGACTTGTTCGCCACAAGGGTCAATACAAAGTGCCAGAAATTCTATTCTCTGGAGGCCAGCGAGTCCAGGGATTACATGGATGCGTTCAGCCATCGCTGGAACGGAAGTCTAGTGTATGCCTTTCCCCCTATTCCCTTAATCGCAAAGGTCCTGAGGAAGATCTTGCTCGACGGGGCGAGGGTGATCTTGATCTGCCAAAATTGGCCAAAAAGAAGCTGGTACCCGTTGCTGAGATCTCTATGCATTCAACAACCTCTAATCCTTCCGGTTCGGAAAGACCTCCTGAACCAAGGCCCGATACTTCATCCAGATCCGGGAAGTCTCCAACTGGCGGCTTGGATCCTGAGTCCGAGTTCTTAAGATCCCAAGGCCTCTCCCGAGCTGTGATAGCCACATTGAAGGCAAGTAGGAAGAAGGTTACCTTCGCCATATACTATAAAATATGGAAAAAGTTTGTAACCTTTTGTGGGGCTAATCCCCCCGTTCAAACTAACCCAAATATTTTGCAGGTCCTAGACTTCCTACAAAGGGGCCTAGAGATTGGTCTTTCCTCAAGCACCTTGAAAGTCCAGATCTCAGCCCTTAGCGCATTCTTCGACCATCCTTTGGCAGATCACAGGTGGGTCAAAAGATTTATTACAGCCGCGAAAAGGATCAGGCCTCAGATTTTGAAGCGAGTTCCTTCATGGGATCTCTCCCTGGTTTTAGATGCTCTCTCCAGGCCTCCCTTTGAACCCTTGGAGAACTCTAATATAAAAGATTTAACTCTAAAAACCTCCCTCCTAATAGCCGTAACTTCAGCTAGGAGGTTAGGTGAACTACAAGCCATTTCCATTAGAGAGCCTTATATGTACATTCTTCCCAACAGGATAGTTCTGACTCTAGACCCGAGTTTCGTCCCCAAGGTGGTGTCGGATTTTCACAGAAATCAGGAAATAATCCTTCCATCCTTTTGCGGGAATCCTTCCTCAAGCAAGGAAATGGCGTGGCACTCCTTAGATGTAAGACGCTCGGTTTTGGCTTACTTACAAGCCACAGAGTCCTGGCGCAAGGATCACAATCTAACCTGAAAGCCCACTCTACCAGAGCCATGTCTGCCTCCTGGGCGGAAAGAAGGGGTGCCTCACTCGAGCAAATTTGCAAAGCTGCCACGTGGTCTTCTTCATCCACCTTCGTTAAACACTACCGGCTGGACTTGCCTAACTCGCAGGATCTCGCCTTCGGTCGGAAGGTGCTCCAGGCAGTAGTCCCGCCCTGATTCTACTTATTTGGTACATCTCCAAGTGGGCCGTCATGGGGGACGTTATGGAAATGGTGAATTAGGACTCACCGGTAATTCGGTTTCCATCTAGTCCTCCATGACGGCCTATATATATATTTCCCTCCCAAAAATTTTTTATTCTTTGTATGTGATTACAAAACATACAGAATAAAATTTATGTTGTATCTTCCACCGGTGTAGTTATTTGGTAGACACTGGCGGGAGGATGAGGGGGGAGGCTTTTAACCTCTCTGCTTCCTGTCCCTACAGAGGTCAAGGGTCATTCTCCAAGTGGGCCGTCATGGAGGACTAGATGGAAACCGAATTACCGGTGAGTCCTAATTCACCATTTATGTACTCCCCCCTGCTCTGTACTTTGCTGTCTGTTCCTGCCTGTTGCTCCTGCAGACAGCGCAAGGTCACGATTGGGATCAAAGTACAGAGCGGGGGGAACGTGCATGAATCATCAATGCCTGATGACGTCATCTCCTACATTAAAGGACGAGCATGTAAATTTGGATATTTTTATTATTTTTTTTAAGCAGTGTTTGTATGGGATTATCATGAATCCCATACACTGCACTGCTACTGTATTAGTCTGCAACCAAATGTTGTGTGGCAAAGCCACACATAACCCTAGGGCTGCATTCACACAGACGTATGCCCGCTAGGTTACAGCTCAGCGGGCACATGCCAGCCGCGATGGAGAGGAGTAACCCCCTCCCCTCTCCATTGCAATGCATTATGCACGGCCTGTAACACAGGGAAAGATGGGCTGCATGTGTACTCCGTGCGGCCATTGCTGGTCTACGGGGTACATATGTGCGGCCGTACATATGTTCCTGTACAGTCGTGTGAATGCGGTCTAAGAGTGTATGCAGATGCTGCAGTTGGGTTTCTTAGAATCACATAAAATCTGCATTTGGAGAAGCTGTACTTTGTTGTGTTTCTGGAGCAGTTTTCATGCAGATTTTCCAGTGGTTTTATCTGCAATACAACCTTCTCTTAAGATCCCAAAACCTTGGTATGCATGAGGCCAGGACAGTAAACCACATTTGACAGCAAGATGATAAAGTCCTAAAGTCCTAGATGAGTTTTCTAATAATGTTTTTTTTTTTTTAGGTGGCCTAGATAGTGTTGAATACTATGATATCAAGCTGAATGAATGGAAGATGGTGTCTCCAATGCCTTGGAAAGGGGTCACTGTGAAGTGTGCGGCTGTGGGCTCAGTTATATATGTCCTGGCCGGATTTCAGGGAGTGGGACGCTTAGGAAATATTCTTGAATATAATACTGAGACGGATAAATGGATCGCCAATTCTAAAGTGCGAGCCTTCCCCGTGACCAGCTGTCTGATCTGTGTCGTGGACACTTGTGGGGCTAATGAAGAGACTCTGGAAACATGAAGATCTGCCATGCGCCGTTCACACCTTGTAAATGACTGTTTATATTTATGAAGCTTGAAACTAGCGGTTCTCATCTGAGGGATGGTGTAGACCTGTGGATGGTGCTTTATCTCATTATTTTACCCTTTTTTGTGTGACACTTGCAATGGGCAGCATACTGTTAATTTTAGTGGATGACCAAATTTTTATGTTACTGGATATAACCTGTTTAAAGAAGAGTTTAAAAAAAACAACACCCCTACGTCTATATCGTCAGCGCTCCTGGTGCCCCACTTCTGAGAAGTAGCTAAGAAGGTGTTTTGTCAATTAGAGCTTATGGCATGTTCTGGTTTATCATTTTATATGTTTGCAATTTGTTTCCATTTTGATGGTTTTTAAATATAAACAATACAATTCTGTGCCCTGCCGTTTCCTTATGATACTGGATCGACTTACAAGATAACATAACGCATGGTTTTATTTTAAATGTAAGATTATGATGATTAAAGTTTTATGTTTGGCCAATATACACACAAATACTCTATATACCTAATGTGTTATGGTGGATTAGTATAACCCAAATATATAACAGGTTCCCCTTGTGCGACAAAATCCTTACATCTCAGATCATGAAATACAAAAGACCTCTGCCGGGAAATCTTTGGCTTCTAGCCCCAAGATTATGCAACATTGCATCATGCACCCGTATTGATGTTCCCTCTGCCGGCGCCCGTCATCCCGGATATACAAAGCGCCTCTGGATTAATTCTATGCCAGGTCCTGGCTGGTGTAGAATTGTGCTATACCCTGGAGCAGGCTGTAGTTACTACTGTATCTACTATACTGCTAATGGCAGCAGGTTACCCCATCTACACCCTACAGAGGGCAGATGTGGTGTGCAAAAAAAAAAAAAAAAAAAGCTGACATTTTTGTTGGTTATCCACCCACACGCCTCTGCCACAAACAGACGTAGTAGTATGTTTACAGAAAGCAAGAGGAGTGTGGAGAAGGCTCACAGGCTAACACCTGCATGCCGCCATCTTGGCAAGGATTGTCGCAATTCTCTCCCTTGGCATCATCAGGAATGACAATGCATTGCTATGACTGCCTGGAGTCTCTTCAACCCTCTAGGGCAGTGGTGGCGAACCTATGGCACTGGTGCCAGAGGTGGCACTCACAGCACTTTCTGTGGGCACTCATGCCATTGCCCCGGGACAGAGTTCACCAAACAGGACCAAATCCACAGAATCTTCCTGAAGTCCCAAACGACTGCTCTCAGCGCTATTTTAAAGCGACACCTCATTGACTGTTTGGAACTGCATGAAAAATTAAAAGGTTTTGATAGAAGATCTTTGGAGGTCATCCTGTTGGACCCACCATTCTTCCTGTACAGGGAGACCCTGGAGAGAAGCTACAACGATAGTCTGAATTTGCCCTCCTTCTTTCAACTGTATTGGTGGCCTCCGGGCGGCCAATGAAAAGATTAAAAGAACAGGTAACAATGAGTTACTTCTTAAAATGCCATGTTGGCACTTCACAGTAAATAAGTGAATTTTGGATGTTGTTTGGGCACTCGGTCTCTAAAAGGTTCGCCATCACTGCTCTAGGGCCTGTAAGTTGATTGTATCTGTAACGATCTGTCTAGGACAGACAAATGACTATAGATGACAGTTTTGCACATGGTCTCTAATACCTAACAGAGATCCACTAGGGTTAAAGATACCCTAGGGGCCCTGAATAACTGTAAAAAGAAAACCTAAAAGTTCAAATAACCCCCGGTTCCCTGTATTTAAGAAAGGTCCGCACCACATTTGTGTCGCATGCAACTCTGTTGTGCCGCGGCTGCACTAGTCGTCACGCAACACAAATTAGGGGGTGTTCCGGTGCACAGTCTGATGCACTTGTTAAATGCAAAGTCAGGCAGAATTGTGTCACACACACCATATGTTAAAGGTGCACTCCGTTGGGGCAGTGCAGGAGGTGCCAGATTTATGAAGAATGTGCTCCAGAAATCCTGAATCTGGTGCCCTCGGCATACTACACAGGCAAACATATAGTAAATGTGTACAAAATCAGTGTTAGTGCTCATACTCCACAATCAAAGTCATTGAATTCAAGATTTCCACAGAAGTGATCTTACCCAGTTCCTTGCTGATTGAAAATTGGAGATTTTCCTCAGCAATTCCTCCTGTCACGCTGCCCGCTTTCTGTATTGTATTGCTCGTGGTCAAACACTGGTTCTATATTGGAAAGTCGCAAACAGATGGTGCGGATCACCGAGGCAAAGAGTAAAAGTATAATTTTTATTCCAGCATACTCACAAACAAAACTTTAAACGCGTGCATATCATGTTATAAAAAGACGCCAAAACCATCTCGCCCGACCGAGGTTTCGCTCTTCTGGGGCCGGGTTTCTGACGTGGTCTCCGGTGTTTAAGTACACTTTCAGGTGAATGTACAAAATACATTTTCACTAAAAAAAAGCCTTTTTTAGAACCAACATTTTACAGCTTGTTCCGTTCCTTTGAATATAAAATTTCACGCCCAACTTCTAAAAGATACAATAGGAGGTCATGCATGGATACATACATCTTGACAGCAATTTGTGCACTAAAGCCTTAGAATAAATAGCCACATGATATGTCTAACCAATTCGTTACACAACTCATATCTTATTGTTATGTTCTTTTTCATACAAATTAGATATGAGTTGTGTCATGAAGCACGAGCATGTAGCAAGGTCTCCCACAGGATTCAATACATAAAGTGGGCAGCGTGACTGGAGGAATTGCCAAAAAAAAAAATCTCCAATTTTCAATCAGCAAGGAACAGGGTGAGATCAAATCTTGAATTCAATGACTTTGATTGTGGAGTATGAGCATTAATACTGTTATTTTGTAAAGATTTTTGGCCAATCTGGGAGTGTGCCGAGTTAGTAGCTCCTCTAGTGTTAAAACACCTCCTCCCAGGTATCAAAATTTGAAAATATAGTAAATTTGCCCCAATGTGTAAGAGCAGAGCGCACAAGAAAATTATGCAAATGCGGTTTTTTAATCAATTTCAAATCTTTTTAAAAAATTTTTCCAGCTTCCACGTTTATGGTATGGAATATTAAAAACAGTCCCTAGGAAGTACAATTTGTTACGCAGAAAACATGATACATGCTCTGCAAATAACAGACCATGGGACTTGCACAAGGTCCTGTTCATGAGGGCTTTTTCTATTATACAGTGGGTAAAGAAAGTATTCAGACCCCTCAAAATTTTTCATAAATAAAGAATGATGCCCAAAATTTACATTCATTAATCATCCATCACACAAATAAATATTCATTGCAATCAAAAAAACTTTCTGTACCCCAAGTGTTCACAAAAAAAAAATCTACAGGTCTTTTCTCAAAAAAATAACTCCTCACAAAGCTGGGTTGACAAAATATGGCACTTGGAAGGTGGCGATGCAAATAGTTGTTTCCCCCCTCAAAAGTATTTAATCAAAGGAAGGTCATGTTTATTAAAAAAGAAAAAGCAAAAAAAAAAACCTATAAATTTGCTATCGCTGTATGCATATTAACCCAGCAGCGGCCGCGTCATAGTATGCGCCTGCCGGCCGGAAGTAGGCGTGGCCGCGCCCTGCAGGCTTTTAAAGAAGGCGGAAGATTCAAGAGGAGCCGTGCGGACATCGGGGCCGCCGAGGGTGAGTATACAGGGGGCAGGCTGGGCTGGCTGTATACTACAGGGGGCAGGCTGGGCTGGCTGTATTCTACAGGGGGCAGGCTGGGCTGGCTGTATACTATAGGGGGCAGGCTGGGCTGGCTGTATACTACAGGGGGCAGGCTGGGCTGGCTGTATACTACAAGTGGCAGGCTGGGCTGGCTGTATACTACTGGGGGCAGGCTCGGCTGTATATACAGTATTATGTTATTTCGGCTGGAAGATGAAAGCAGAAAAATTTGAAAAAATAATGTGACATTTGCATTCCTTTTTTAAAGGGAACCTGTCACCAGGGACCTCATTTTCACTAAAGACAGATTGCCCATGACATCTGCAGTGCACATATGCCTCTCTGACTTCCTGGGGTAGTCTCATAGGCTGGGCTTTGGTTTGGATGCATTTCAAAAAACAACATGTGACTTGTCTGAGCTGCAGGCTGCCTCCATCTTTGTGCTCCTGTACAGCTTGTCCCTCCCCCACTGATGTTAGGCTGACCAGGCTGTGACCTCTGAGAAGGAGCAGGAGGAGAAGCTGTACAGGAGCACAAAGGTGGGGGCTAAGCTCTGAGGAGTGAGTAACATAGACAAGGCACATGTTGTTTTTTGAAATGCATCCAAACCAAAGTCCAGCCCCTGTGACTACCCAAGGATTTTGTCAGGGTGCAAGAGTAAGTTATAACACACAATTATATTGTAATGCAAATTCTTATAAAAGACAGAAAGGAAGATTTGCAATGCAGGTGTAATGGTCTCCTGCAACCTGTCTTTAGTGAAAATGAGGTCCCTGGTGACCGGTTCCCTGTAATTATTCTGTATATAGGCCGGCAATGGGCGCATGGCCCGACTGGAGTGGTACGGTGCACACACACAGCACCGTACTGTTACGTTCCCGGGAGAAAAATAGCGCCCCAGAATACAGCGCCATGTGCCATACAACACTACTGGGAGGGGCACAGGGTCGCTCCTTCTCTCCCAGGCGCTCCTGTGTGTCCGCTGCGCTTTGTTTTGATAAATAAAATCACCAGTAGGATATATGAAACCCAAAATTGTGCTATTAAAATGTGCTGTTTTCATTCTGTTTGTTTGTTTTTTTCGTTATGTTCTCCAACAACAGAGACCATAATTTAAAACCCAGACACTGGCCTGAACTTCGCCTAATATCCCATTGTACTGCACATAACTCCCATTCTCTTATATAGATATGAGGGGTGAGCTGTTTCTATAATTGCTAAACATTGGTGACAATGTGCAGTTAGGGGTTAATGTTATCCCATCTTTTTTAGGAAAAGCTTCAAGGAATTGTCTCTAATTATTGAGATCTGAAATGTGTTTCCCGCCATGCACCGCTCACCCATTACTGGGTGACGCCCCTCCCCCCTTTACGCTTTCTTCTAGAGAACGTGCGCCACCTACAGGACACTGCACCCCATGCAGTCTGCCAACCATGCGTTCTTTGCGGTTGGCAAGTATTTGTTACCGCCTGATACAAACAGGAGCACTTCCGTGCAGGCAACATGGCGATCTGCAGCTTCTTCCTGCAGGGTCGCTGCAAGTTTGGAGACAAGTGTTGGAATGAACATCCGAGAGACGGGCGGCACCATGGACACAACCGCTATCAGAGCCAGCCCTCAGGTATCAGGAGCCCACACATATCAGTAACTTGTGTGCTGTATGCAGGGAGGGAACTACAACTCCCACAATGCAATGCGTGGAGAGTGGCTATTACCCACATGCACGCTCAGCCGAGAAAGATATTGGTCTCTGTTCACTTACACTTTTTATTGTCTTCTTTATATTTTTCTGCCTTACATTGTTCCCCGTGAGAATCTGTGCTGGTATTTTGAGCTCCTGTATCATGGGGATAAATCTGGACTCAGCCTTATTACAGCTACACTTGGGGTCATTCAGTCTTACATTTACAATATGTGACTATAGTAATATGTGGCTACACCAGGTATATGCACAGCCATGTGGGGAGTCCCCTGGATCATGGGGAAAATCTGCTGTGAATCTACACGTCGTACATGTGAATTTATTACAAATTTTCAGACAATCTGAATCCGTGGAACGTCCATGTGCAGTAGTGAAGGGTCGTTTCCGAACGAGCAGCACAAAGAGCCGGCTCTTTCGTGTGAATGACGGAATCGGCTCTTTTCAGTGAGCCGATGGATCGTTTAACCCCCGCCCCTAATGGTCTCCAACACCCCCTTTAACCCAATAGCATCAGGTTAAAAGCGGAGTGGGTGACTGGCTAGTCCGAGGTTCCTTATTATATATTTAATAGGGAGACATTCAGGAACCAGAAGAACTTGCTGAGCAGAGCCTATTGAGCCAGCTCACTAAGGAGAGCTGGACTTCCCATCACTAATGTTTAGGGGACCAAAATCTGCCATCATTTTGCCCTTTGTGTCCTGCAGTGCAGACCTTCCCTGTACGAGAAGTGGGTCTTCATTCTCAGGGACTCAAAAACCTAAAATGCGCCCCCACCCCCTCCTTATTATATGTCATTTATAACTTCAGTCTGTTTATATATAACAAGTGTCCCAAATGGACGATTGTGGTCAGTCTGTGAATCTCACTTGTAGTGAACAGATTTTGCTAACTGACCGCTGTAACAAGGATAGGACCACGGGCATGTCAAAATATTACACTTTTTTTTTTTTTTTTTTGATGTCCACGTCCTTTCATAAATTACATCACAAAGTTCCCTCAACATTCCTCTTAGGAGCCGTTTCTCCACTGGGGGTAATCGGGTAGAGAGAGGGGCCCAAATTTACTGTCCCTGCACCAGTTTTCTGTAGGACTTTGCATATTGTTTCTAGGGCCCACTATTTATAGTGTCTGGGGCACACTGCTCTATACCCGACATGACATCTGTGTGGGTGCTGAAAGCACTATGGAGTAGATTTGGCATTAATACGCTATTTTGCATAGTTGGGTGGGATTTATGATGTAAATTGGGTGGCTCCCTATTGTAAATGTACCCTGTGATTGGTGCGGTCTTGGTTACATGGACCAACTCCTTATTTAGATAAAAGCTTGTTGTGAATAAGGAAGAGGTTTACAAGAAGACTTCAGTAGCATGCTTCTGACCATGCTTTATGAAGCCATTAACACTGTGGAATTTGTTAAAAAAATCCACACCAGTCCATATGTTGATAGGTCGCAGATTTTGCTTAAAATTTTTTGTTTCTCAAATGGCGAAGGGGACATCATAGACTCTTAAAGGAAATCTACCATTTGATTTGATGCCTTATGAACCAAACATACTTTGAGAATGCTGTAGCTTCACTGATGCAGAAACATATCTTGTTTTAATCCCTATGCCAAGTGTTTTTTTCTCAAAAAAACAATTATAAAATTCAGGAACTTGGGACAGCTGGGTGTGGCTTTCTGCAGTACATTAAGAAAAAAACTACCTAAACTGTTCAGACAGGACTAATCAACCTGAGCTGGATCACTCATACACAGCAGCTAGGGGATGGTGCAGCGATTGATTACTTCTGCCTGTCAGGGACAACACAGTGATGACGTATTCTTGGCTTATGCTGGGCAGGACAAGGCTAGAGGAGTGCATAATCAGGGTGAGGAGAGCGCCGGAGAACCACAGAAGCGACAGAGCCTCATTATCATTTTATTGTTGTTTTTTTTCATCAAAACCACTCAGCTCAGGGATTAAGACACATGTCTGCATCATTGTAGCTACAGCATTCTCAAGCTATGTTTGCTTTATAATGCATAAAATCAATTGGTAGGTTTCCTTTAATCCCTCAGATGTTGTGCACAGGTGTGACCACCGCATCTAAGAGGTTATGAGCCTTTTGAAGTCTCCCAGGCGTGCAGATTGTCAACTACCATTGAACCTTGGCTGTGGTAGAGATCAATAGACATGCAGTAATATTGTCATAACTGCATTAAAGAAAATTAGAGATTTCAAATGGCAAAGCTGTCTGATCCAATGATGTGCATGCATGTGGATAATCTGCTACGTAATAACGTACCATCCATGTGCAGGACCCCTGCATCCTACAGCCATAAATAGGGCTAGCTTTTGGCTTATAAAATTTGTATTGACCTTGACACTTAACCCTATTATTGACTTGTCTTCAAGCTGCATCTTCAAACTGGAATTCATCAAGTCAGCGATATGTACAGCCTTCTAATTTTTCCAAAAATCTGACATGGACCAGAAAGGATAATGAAAGGAACTTTGGGTCTGAATCGAATGATGACTCAAACAGGATCTCGAAATCCAATGTACCTTCAGGATTCTTCTCGGCACAAAACAGATTTGGTGCATTGGCAAACCAGGATCAAGCCCGAGACAATGGGCAGGACCGGGAGGAAAGCCTCTTGTAAGTAGGAAAAGGTCTTTGTGTCAGAAATGTTCTCTAAATGCGACGATTCTATTTCCTGATTCAAAAACTGGGGATTGGGGGCTTTGTGTACAGAAAAGTCCGCTAACCTGCCTATTAGAGTATTTTATAGATTCTCTAAAATAAAGAAAATAATCTCTGTGATGTGCTTTATTATAAAGTCCACACCTTGTACATCTGATCAGTGATGGTTAAAGGGAATGTACCATCAAAATCCAGCATGAAAAACCAGGGACACTCATAGATCCCGGAACTGTGACTGAGGTAATCTTCTTATATTTGTTATCCATGTTATCCTTTCTTCGAAAACCAACTTTAAAAATGATGCTTGTGAGCCAAAAGGGATCTGGGGCATTATCAGAGCCGCTCAGGCTGTTACACAGTGTGGGAGCATCTTAACACCCCCTTCAACTGTGACATCCTTAACCGGTTCGCGACCGCCCGCCGTGTATTCACGGCGGCGGTCGCGTCGCGCTGCATGGAGAGGGCTCACGGGCTGAGCCCTCTCCATAGCCGGTAAGTCTTTGCTGCATATTGCAGCAAAGGCTTACCGGTAACATCCGCGATCGGTGCTAGCACCGATCGCGGGTGTTTTCACAGCGTGGGCTGCCGGCAAAGCTGCCGGCAGCCTCAAACAGCGGCGCATGGGCGCCGCCATCTTACCTGGGATCGCCGCTCCCCGTGACGTCATCGGGGGGCGGCGATCCGTCTCCATGGTAGCCTCGGGTCTTCCGAAGGCCCGAGGCTATTTCGTTTTAACCCCTTCATTACAATGTGCTGATAGCACATTGTAATGAATGAGGAAGAAAATCCCCATATACTGCCATACTGTAGTATGGCAGTATATGATAGGATCGATCAGACAACCTAGGGTTAAAGTGCCCTAGGGAGTCTGAAAAATAGTATAAATAAAAATAAAAAAAAAGTTAAAAAAAAAAATTATAATAAAAAAACCTAAAATTTCAAATCGCCCCCCTTTCCCTAGAACTGACATAAATATAAATAAACAGTAAAAATCATAAACACATCAGGTATCGACGCGTCCGAAAATGCCCGATCTATCAAAATTTGATAACGGTTTTTCAATGCGTTTAACCCCGTAACGGAAAATAGCGCCCAAAGTCGAAAATGGCACTTTTTTGCCATTTTGAAAAATCTAAAAAAATCTATAAAAAGTGATCAAAAGGTCGTACAGTCCTAAAAATGATATCATTGAAAATATTATCAAATTTCGCAAAAAATGACACCACCCACAGCTCCGTACACCAAAGTATAAAAAAGTTATTAGCGCCAGAAGTTGGCAAAATCAAAAAAATTATTTTTGTACAGGAGGTTTTAATTTTTGTAAATGTATGAAACCATTATAAAACCTATACAAATTTGGTATTCCCTTAATCGTACCGACCCAAAGAATAAAGTAGACATGTCATTTGGGGCGCTCAGTGAAAGACGTAATATCCAAGCCCACAAGAAAATGGCGCAAATGCGTTTTTTCACCATTTTCATTGCATTTGGATTTTTTTTCCCGCTTCCGAGTAGATGGCATGGAATATTTAATACCATCATTATGAAGTGCAATTTGTTACGCAGAAAACAAGCTGTCACACAGCTCTTTACGTGTAAAAATAAAAAAGTTATAGATTTTTGAAGGTGGGGAGTGAAAAATGGACATGAAAAAACAGGAAAGGGCCCGGTCCTTAAAGGGGTATTCCAGGAATCCGCATAATTCATATACAAGTGGGCACTCAAAATATAAGCTAATATGTATTTAGTTGTTATTTAAAATTTTGCTCCCCTTAGCAGAAAATGCTGATGACATAGACTGTAATGAAGAATTAAAATGCTACTGGCCCTTTAATCAGTCCGTTAATTTCCTCCGCGCGGTCCGTTGCAGGACAGAAGATGGCTGCTGGTCACATGTCCACATCACATGTCCTGTACCTGCCCGGGCAGGGTCATGTGATCAGCACTACGTTTGGCTGTAGTCGGTTGGTTGCAGTGCATCCAGTATGGTCAGTGTTGTGGTGATGGCAGTTACACATCATTACTATGGTAACAGAGCAAGAAAACCTGTTACATCATCACTGTTAGCAGAGCATAAGTGGTAGGAGGAGTTACTGAGAACTAAAGGATCATGGAACTTGTAGTTTCCAGTGGCGGCCATCTTAGTGATAACTCCACCTACTTTAGAGAGGACATAAATTTTGTAAATCATAAAATCAAATTATTTAAGCTCCGTTTTGTGACTAATGACATTGAGTATTGTTGTATTCATTTATTTATATCATCATGGGTTTTTGTGTCAGACATTCATATTCCCGGAATACCCCTTTAACCGGTTAAACATCCTCTGCTGCTTTGAGATTAAATGTGGGAGGGGGGAAATTCTTAGCGAGCAGGGAGGAGGTGAAACAGTCTAACAGCCTGTGGAGCCACAACATGGAGGGGTTTTGGTAACGCCCCCAGGAGCCCTTCTGACTCGTTAGCATAATAAAAAGTTGAGTTGTATGAGGCCGTGATAACAAATATAAGAAGATTATACAGTCACTGTCCCTACATCTATTAGTAAGTGTCCCTGGTTAATCATGCTTGATTTTGACGGTAATTTTCTTTTAAGCTTGAAATTTGGGGGGGGTGTTGGGGGGACAAAAATTTGGCCTTTGACATGTCTTGATGGGAAATATTTCATGTGTTCACATGGGAGAAAACAGAGGTATCCCTTAATGTGTAAATAAACTTTTAACAAAGTTAAATGATACTGGGAAGCCTTGAGATTTACTTTAATTCTTTCTCCTCTGCTTTTCTTCAGTATTTGAGATATAAAGCAACCTGATAAAGCGTATCCTTGGACAGTATAAACTTCTTGAATTGAGCATTACCACACATCATGGGTCAACATCTGCAAACACTTTGTATGTTCTCGCCATGTTTGCGTGGGTTTCCTCTGGTTTACTCCCACACTCCTGTGTGCGCTATATAAATAAAGGAATTATTATTAATTATGAGATATATTTCAGGTTTTTTGTTTTATTTTTTTTTTTTTTTACAATGACTATGATTTTGTCTCCTAACTTATATCTAGAGCTGATATCATACGGGATTTGGAGTTGTGGGAATTTTCGAAGCAATGGATGTTCTCTGTTTATTGTGTCTTAAAAGAACAGCGCCACTTATCTGGTAAGGATCACACTATAGTGATGCACTATTGGGGTGTATATGTGTGTGTATAGAGGTAACTTGATTTACTTACTGGCACAATGACAACATTTATTATACTTTGTCTTTTTAGGTTTTTCCGACATTTCACCTGAAGAGTTGCGCTTGGAATGTTACACATCGCACAAAGAAGGAAACCTTCCAAACTATGTACGATCATATAAATATATATTTCTGTATTGGGGGGTCAAGCAGCCAATCTGGCAGATTGACGCCCCTACCGACTAAACATGACTGTGACTGGCCAGGAGTTCCCCCTTTTTAGCCAATCACCATGACTGATTCTCAGCCGTGAACCTAAAGTTTGGAGCCACTCATTTCTATTTGTGATATATAGTTTTATACAGTTTATTTTTCCAACATAGTTCCAAAGGACAGCATGTAGATTAACTGTACCCACCACTAGTGGGAGCAAGGGAGCTTAGAGGAATTTGTCACTACATAATATTGGACCATAAAATTGGATTAGCAGTTCCATTACATGGCCCCTAAACATTCATTAGTTGTCACCTGATGGTTTTTCCCCCTGAGATACATTATTGGTTTGGCTGACTGTAAATGTATTAACAGTGAGGACAGTGGAATAGGCTTTCTCTTATGTGTATGCAGCCTAAACCTGCAGATGTGAAAGCCGATTAATAGTGTGCCCCTTGTTCATATTGCCTATTAAATAGTGGAATACTGTATATAATTTTTTTTCTAATTTATGCTTTCTACAGAGGTGTTATCTTCTACTGTAACTGTCTGTGATGTAAATGAGGTGACTGCTGCAAAGTAAACCCCTAAAGAATTAGAAAATTTCAGTAGTCTAATGTTCAGCTCAGTTGGCAATGGGAAAGTTTCAGGAGTTAAGACGATTTATTATTACTTTTTAGAGTAAAGTAAAATTTGAGAAAAAATAAAATAAAAACTTTATTAAAAATATAGTTTTCTGGTGACACATTCCCTTTATTGTTTGCTTTCTCTCTTTGTCAGGTGAATTCGGTGCAGCAGCTGGTCAGCCAGTGGAAACAGAGAGTCCATGAGATGAAGAACTTGAATCCATCTTCGACTGCTGCACTGGTAAAATAACATAAAAATAACGTGAAATATTTTACCACGTTACAGTGATGTAAAGGTTAAACTGCAATTGAGAAATGCATAAGTGTAATATTGGAAAGCTCATAATAGTTAGGTAGACAAAAAGTTGAAGTTGAAACAATTGGGACATTCTGCTTTATCTCTGAATTTCCGTTTTACTTTTGCTGTACTTTTTTTTTTTTTTTACCAAAATATAAGCTACATAGGGTCCAAATGTCATCATTCAGTGGTGGCAGAGTTTTACAGTACTAATACATGACGGCCTTGTTTCCATATTTTTCAGCTTAATCAACTCATCAACCCACCTACTGCTGCAACATCGTCATCCTCGTTTGGAGGTTCCCAGCCTTCAGGGTCCTTTGGAAGTTCCCAAACTTCAGGATCATTTGGAGGTCAGCAGCAGTCGGGGTCTTTTGGAGGTTCCCAGTCTTCTGGATCATTTGGAGCTCCCCAACAGTCTGGTTTTGGAACGTCCAGTAGGTATTCACAGTGGATATGCAGATGGCAGATGGTGTAACAGATCTGACTTTGTCACTTACTATACTAAGCAAGCAGGTCACTTGTAGAAGGTAGGCAAGAGAATTTCGTGACCAATGGTGCCCCTACACATTAGTTTACATATAAATTTATATAAATATTTCTTGATCATGTCTCTTTCTCTGGATAAAGCTGGGTTTATGATGCATAGAACTTCACCTAAAAGCTCATATATACGACCAGGGACAGATCTCTATACAAAGAAAGTAAATAATGAAGCTTCCTATAGGATGAGGAGCAGTTACTATAGTATAGTATACACTGGTGGGTGACCCTCAGTGGTTTACAGACACATTGGGACACGTTAAAAAATTATTAAAAAAACACTTATTAAAGTGTGTGCTGTCTGAATTTGCACTGAAAAGAATGTGCAAGCAGCTTTCATATTTATTTAAGAAGTGTTGGCACCAGTTTTGTGTCGTGACTGCTATGCCTGACGCGTCACAAAATTCTGCACCTAAAGGGCCGTTCTGATAATGAGCCAGACTGTGCACCACGTTCAATACAGCAACTCGACAGAATTGTGTTGCACGCTGTATGTTAAAGGTGCACCAAAAAAAATGGTACATGCTTTCTGAGCAGTGCAGGGGGCACCAGATTAATAAAGACCGTGCTCCAGTTTTGATTAATCTGGTGCCACCTGCACACTCCACAGGCAAATGCACTAGTTTTGTTAAAATTGGCCCATTACATTGGATTTCACCTGCTTCCTATTAATCTCTGGTGGATGTATGGTGAGTTTTACAGCAGCTGTAAGTGACAGCAGAAAGCCGTCATTGGTCCACAGACATTCTTGGTGTTCTTGTCATTTAGGTGCTATTTGCAACAAAGGCTTGTAGCTGCAGAATTTCCTTGTAGAACAGTCCTTTAATTATATTGTGGTTTTTTTAACACAATATTAAGTTTTAAAATTTTTTTAAGTTCAAATATATAATATCCACCTACATAATTGTGTAACTTCACTGAAAACAATAGGATGTATTAAAACATAACTTTGGATTACAGTGTAATACTATTTAATCATTGTGGTCTCGCAGCTAAAAAAAATAATGAACAGCCAATATCTGCATAATGATCCCTTTATATTGCTGTAGCCCTTCGAGCCTCTGTGGAGTATAATGCTCTTCCATTAGTTGCATACTAGCCCCATATTACTAAAATGATTACAGACCCTGCACATTTATTTCATATTTCAAAAAACAGCGGTCAGATGAAAATGAAAAATGAGAACATATTTGCGCTGTGCGTGCCCACCAAATGTGGTACTCAAACATTTAAAACTTAGGTCCTTCACATAGAGAAGTGATAGATCTCAAACATTTGCTAATGAGACAGCACAGACCGATAGTTCCCCGTAAAGCCCAGCCCTTTCATTGGTCCAGAAAGAACGAGCCCTCTCCTGCCACCCCTCGATCGCGTCATCTTCATGCCCCAGGCTGCAGGAACAAGGAAAAGACCTGCCCCTGGTGAGAAGGAAAAGATCTGCCGCACCAGGGCCTTACTGATGGCTCCCAAAGCCTGATATATACACATTAAAGCACATAAAGGAGTTTCACCCCCCATATAAATATTCTATGCTGGGTTGGTTATTACAATGGATTGACCCCAGTAGAGATCACACTAAGTGGTAATAATCACAGCATGAGACTCGTGTGCCATAAGCGAATCAAAAAGAATATACCATTGATTGTGTTTTATTTAGTTACATTTTAAAATGAAATTTATTTATTTTTCCAGGTACTTTGGCCAACAATGCAGTTACAGCAGCCACGTTCAGTTTTAAGATGGAATCCAATGCTCCGGCTCTAAATGCAGGGCCCCCCTCTGGTCTCTCCAGCGCTCCAGGATTTGGGAGTAAGCCTTCAGGATTTGGTAGCACGGGTGCAGCAGTATCCGCCTCTTCCTTTTCATTTGCCCCAACAACTACTTCAGGAGCACCTGCCTCAACTTTCTCAGGCTTTGGTTCATCTTCTGCTGGTTCTGGCACATCTTCTGGTTTTGGTTCATCAGTCCCTTCTAGTTTTGGGGCAACAACTGTGACTGGTGGATTTGGAAGTAGTGTCGGTGCAGTGTCGTCTTTTGGGGGGACTTCTAGTGCTTCTGGCTTTGGAGGTCAGAGCTCTACAGGGACATCTGGCTTTGGGGCAGTGACCACAGGAACCAGTAGTCTTTCTACATCAGGAACATCATTGTTTGGCCAAGGAACGACAGTAGGTGGCGCTCCAGGTGTAGCTGCTACCTCTGCTGGTGACGCCACATTGTCTGGAGCGTTGTTCACCCCTCGTAATGCGCTGTCACAAGAAGACCTTGTGCAGTTTGAATCCAAGATGTTTACCCTCGGAAGAGTTCCTCTAGTGCCTCCGCCAGCCGACCTCCTAACTATCAGATAACACTGCAGTACGTCAGAATAATACCATAGATAATTTGCTTTTTTTTTGTTATTAATTGTAATTATATTTACTTCAGTAATTCTATCTATTAAAGATATTTTTATATAAAATGTCTAATTTTCTTTTGTTTACTGCCATACTGTTAATAAATACACAATTGGTTTATTGAGAAATATATATCAGGAGTAACCATTGTGCATTGCATGAGCTTATCTTATATGTCATATACATGGATTTTTTTTTTTAGTTCAGCTTCATTTACTTTATTACAACTGAACTGCAATACCAAAAACAGCCCATAGATAATTGTGGAGCTGTATTTGGAAGATTAGAAAACAGAATAACAGTTTAGAATGAAAGAAATTGATTTGCCCAGATTAATGGGGAAAGATAAGTCCTTGTGCCTGGTCGCCCTGTGTCTCCTCACATGTAAGCTTTGCACAGGAGTAGAGCCTGCTCTTAGTTTTGTGTCTCGGGCATTGCACGCCTGCACAGAGCCTTGTAGATCATGGCCACATGTATGGGCTTGTAAAACAACATTGGGGTGTATGCTGTCAGCAAAAACAGCGACTAGCATATATCCCGCAAAATGATTTGCTTGCAATAGGCCCTGTGCCTGTATAATCTGTAAATTCAAAGTGCAGTGACGGGCCAGGGTTGAATGTAAATTGACTCTTTTCAAATAGTTTATAAGCCTGTGAATTTGTGGTGTTGCTACTCTGCCAGGGTCCAGAATCTGTGTTTTTCGGAACTAATTGGAAAGTTCTTAGTGGTTTGGGGGAGAGTACACCTCCTGGAACCAGCAGCATGTTACAGAGCAGGAGGAACTGAGTAGACGATACATTATTGCCCTGTCTGTATGCAGCATGTTTTAGAGAATGATGAGCTTGTGCTCTCCAGGATGTGTCCAGTACCCCTAGCGATCAGCTTGTAGCTATGTCATCAGATCAGTATGGAGCTGAAACTGACAGCTGTGTACACTAGTGGCTGAGCCAAGTTACTGCATCTTCCCAAGTGGATCTAGTCAAATGGATCAGTGTACTTCAAGATCCTTTTTTACATTTCACTCTTAACCTAGCATCACACGTAGTGATTTGAGATGCGTTTTTGCATTGTGAAAGATGCGGTCATGTTAATTATATGCAGTTTAATAAACATGCTATAGATTAGAGGCACTGGGAAGGAATGCCCGCAGCACTGAGGTGTAATCGGAGCTCAGGGAATTTCATTGTCAGAGGTTTGGCTTACCAACTTCATAGCCCTGCACTGCAGTATATATTCAGAGGCACTTTATGTACTGTAGGGAACCTTTGTATGACAAGTAAGTGCTCTTGCCAATGAGAATGAAGAACATCGGTGTGCCATCCATTTATCTAATGGGCAGCACACAGCTGCACTAAGTGTAATACTATTTTATGGATCAGGGCACATGGCTGTCATTTTAATGCAATGTGTGACCATCTCGTTAAAAGGTAGACCATTTCCTTGAATTTTACAGATCAAATCCAAGAGGAGAAAAGGAAAATGGAACAAAACATCCGGTATTCATGGCCAAGAGTCGGATCAGTCATGGGCATCTAGCCTTTTTATCAAAAGGAAGTGATGTGTTATGCTATCAAATTGACCATACTTATTTTTGTCATATTTTGTATTAACCCCTATACCCTGTAGGTTTAGGGCCCCTTTTATTTCTGAATGCTGTATTAAGGCAACATAAAGCAGAATTATATGGTATGAAGTATAATATAATATAGGTGCGACTAAGGCATTCACATGATTTTTTTTTCCTTTCACAGGTGTGTACATGTAGACACATACTGACAGACATAACGTTCCTATCTCCCTCCAGGGTCAGCAATGTAAAAAAAAAAGTATTTGGTATCCAGCACTCATTATACAAATGCCACGTTAAAAACTACATATATGATTTTAAAAAATCAATTAAAAGGTTTCCCCAAAAATACATGCTAGGGAACCGTATGGACACAATATACAGGACACAAAAGGGGGGAGAAGGAAAACAAAATTCTAGTCCTTACTCATCCATTCAGGTATAATCTGGACCAGTACAGTGGATTGCATGCACTTACCTGTACACACCTACCTGTACTATTCAATCCTGCTGCGGTAAGCTGAAAATATTTTTATACATGTTACAGTATATGCCCAGCAGTGGCAATAGTGGATTATTGCAGGACGGATGCATCTGATGGCAGCCATCCCTGGACTCCGCTAAGCATATGCAACATCCATTTTAGGCTTGGGGTAGCTGGAGTCACTTGCTTGAGTCTAAATATCCCCCCCATTGAGTTACAACCACACACATTCATACACTCATATTTAGGGTACATTCACACAGCGGTATTCCCGCCGTGCGGGCATACCGCCGTGTGCTGGAGAGGAGGAGGAGGCAGCCCCCCTCCATAGAGAATAGCGGTGCACGGCCGCACACACGCCAAAAGATAGAGCATGCTCTATCTTTTTGCGGTGTGCGGGCCGGATCGGTGCCACACATGTGTGGCACCGCATCTGCGCCGTGCCGCTATTGCCGTCTATCGGGACGTACATGCGGCCGCAAATTTGCGGCCGCATGTATGTCCCCGCAGACGGCCATGTGAATGTGCCCTTACACACATTTATAAACTTATAAACATAGAGCATATACACACACCATATATACATACATACACACACTACCTTATACACTCATGCTGAATATACAAAGACATACAGCATATGCACATCACATATTCACACACATATAGACAGGGCCAGCTCTAGGTTTCAGTAGTCCCCTGGGCAATAGAGCCTTAGTGTAGTATATACATCCCCCCATGTATTCATTATATACAGCCCCCTCACCCTCCACTAGGTGCTTCCAGGCTGCTAGGGGCTAAGATTCAGCTGTGTGGACCCCCCAGTAGCTCTGGGCCCCGGCACTTGCCAAAGTATGCAAGGTGCTCGTGCAACACCCTCGCCGATGCAATGGCGAAGGAGTGCTTGCGAATAAGCCCCATAGCATGTCACCACATCACACAGGGGACATTGCAGTGGTTAATCCTGCCTGGCAAGGCAAAAGTTAACTTTGTGTATGATGCAAGATGTGTATAAACCTATCATCCAATGTCTTGTGTTATATCCTGTCCTCTGTAAGCTGAGATGTGATTGGAGGAGCAGCCACCACCTGACCAAGGGGAGATAATAAAACCCCTGGCCAGGAATGTTCTAGAGAAGTCTCTCTCAGGAGAGAGAGGAGAGCAGTCTCTCCCAGAAGGGAGAAGAGACCAGTCCTGGTCAGACCTGAGGGTCTGCAGGACACCAGCTAGAGATCTAGTAGTCAGCCAGCATACCATATAAGAGCAGGAAGAGCTTTGCCCCTGTCTCTGAAGAGTGGAGCTGATAGATTAGCTAGTATAGTGAGGAAAGGGGTATCATCCTACCTTCAAGGGTGATACCTGAAGCACTCCAGGACGAGCTGAAGCTTCCTATTAGGACACAGCTACCTCCCAGCCTGCCCTCTGCATCCAGGCTGGCGAACTACCTCCTGTGGCTTCCTCCAAAAGCATCTCAGTACTCCATCACTCTGTTAAAGGCACGTTGCTGAAGTTCCTGTCGGTTCCAATAAAGAACTGTAAGTTGTTTTTGTTCAACCTCTGCCTCCGTCTGGTCCCTGCTACTACAGTTGCCATCATCACAGGCACCCTGTCCACCACACAGAGACTCATACTCTAGACACCAAAGGGTTGCCCCAGGGAGATCCGCTATAGCAGCCTCTCCCTCATCATTTCTTGCCAACACCACCCTGCTGGAGACCTGCCAGGCTGTAGGACAGCCCTCCGGTTCCCCATACCAAGCACCGTGACACTAGCGTGCCTAGGCCGCAACCGCCAGCCACTCAGGTACTGCGGGCCCAGGCTGTCTCCAGGCCCCGAGAAAAGGCTAGGCCCCGGTGGGGGATGTTGCAAGTGGCGTCACGAACAGGATTGATACTTCTGTGCCTTATTACGGCATTAAAGACTTTCCTTTATTAAAGACTGTGCTGCCTAACCCTGCTGCCATCCGGGTTTAGGCCCAAGTGATTGTGTGTTTCTGGATTGAACTGTGTTAATGCTGCCACGTGCTGCCCCGAACACCTCCTCTTCCTCGGCTGCGAGTCCCCGGGCGGTGACCCACGTGAATTCTCCGTCCACGGTAATCGTGAGTACGGGTCCCATTGCCATCCATGGGCCGGGCATGATCCAGGGCGCCACCCCCACTGTCTCCCCTGCCGGGAGCATTGCCAGGTCCCGCCGCTCTTCTGTGGGAGAAGACATCCCGGCTAGTGAACCTTGTCCGGAGGTTCCGATGAGGCCCACTTCTCCACTTGCCGGTTACCAATGGGGTGATGACCCGGCCCCAGAAGAACCGGAGCTAGAAGGAGCCGCGGTGCTGCCGCAGGCCCCTATTTATTTACTGCTGGACCCCTCTGTGGTCCCTGGCTCAGTTGAGCCCCCGGCTGGAACAGCCGACATCCCGGGCGACAGCGCTCCTCCCCCTGAAGGTCAGGAGGATGTTGCTGCACCTGCAGTACCCGCTACTGCCACCGGGTGTCCCCAGCCGGAACCTTCCATACCTTCCACCGCTGAGGATGTACAGGATTCCCTGCTGGAGCTGGATCCTGTCTCTGCTGAACCCAGCGATGCCGAGTAACCCCTGATGGGCTGAAAGCCTTCTTCAGGTACTGTGTACATATGTATATTTATTTCCATTATCCCTACAGAGCCAGAAACTGTCCTGAGACTCTTACCCTTATTTATCTCAGTCAAGAGATTTTCCACTGTCATGTGCTATGATAGCACCCCTTCCTCTGCCACAGCAGAAGATTCCTACAAAGGACTCTGTCCCTCTACACAAAGAGGAGACCCTTTGCATCTTTATTGCACTTTTCCCCACATCAAGGGCTGTACCCAGAAGATGGACTTTGCTATTAAAGACCTTCTGTGAGACTTTTGCCAACTCCAAGGAAAAGTTGCTACTTCATTGACTTATTTTTATATTGCACTTAATGCCTTCCTTTTAGGTATGGACATTCTGCATGCACTTTTATGCCTTTTCCTTTTCAGGTAAAGAGACATTTTATCTTGCTACCCTGAGTAGCCTACCTCTGTAACGTTTGTAACGTTTTAAGATGTGTACCCATTGGGCTCCTAAGCCAATGTGAACTTACCTACTGTTTGCACACTGTCAAGATATATGCCAGTAGTCTGCATTAACCCTTTCATAGGCTTTACAGGTTGTAGTGTGGCTGTGTCGGACCGTCTTTCTGTGAAACACTGACCGCTACCTTAATCCCCAAACCGAGGTTTGCACATGGGGGTAGTCCGTAAACTGCGGGTCCTACAGAGTTAGCACCTGGATGCCACTCATACTATGGGATGTCAGTCAGGAGGTACTCGTGTCGCATATGCTAATGCAATGCAGATATACACATTATATATTTGTCGCCAGGGAAGAAGTGTTTATATAACAAATATACAGGCCTTGGTGCAAGGAGTGGATTACAGGACATGACACCACACCTTTCCTACTGTACAGTTCGGTTTAATGGCGTCAGCGACCAACTGTCAAGCACTTACATGTTTTGTCTTAGTCCGACACCAACCCAGGTTCCTGTCTCCAGGACCATGGGCGGTTTGTCCCTACACCTCACATAGCCTGCACTTCCCAGAAGTGCCCCTATCCACCTCTGCGCCCTCAAACCATCTGTAGTCGAGCCGAGGGCGGCTCTTTCAATTGCCCCGGGGGTATGCAACACCCTCGCCGATGCAATGGCGAAGGAGTGCTTGCGAATAAGCCCCATAGCATGTCACCACATCACACAGGGGACATTGCAGTGGTTAATCCTGCCTGGCAAGGCAAAAGTTAACTTTGTGTATGATGCAAGATGTGTATAAACCTATCATCCAATGTCTTGTGTTATATCCTGTCCTCTGTAAGCTGAGATGTGATTGGAGGAGCAGCCACCACCTGACCAAGGGGAGATAATAAAACCCCTGGCCAGGAATGTTCTAGAGAAGTCTCTCTCAGGAGAGAGAGGAGAGCAGTCTCTCCCAGAAGGGAGAAGAGACCAGTCCTGGTCAGACCTGAGGGTCTGCAGGACACCAGCTAGAGATCTAGTAGTCAGCCAGCATACCATATAAGAGCAGGAAGAGCTTTGCCCCTGTCTCTGAAGAGTGGAGCTGATAGATTAGCTAGTATAGTGAGGAAAGGGGTATCATCCTACCTTCAAGGGTGATACCTGAAGCACTCCAGGACGAGCTGAAGCTTCCTATTAGGACACAGCTACCTCCCAGCCTGCCCTCTGCATCCAGGCTGGCGAACTACCTCCTGTGGCTTCCTCCAAAAGCATCTCAGTACTCCATCACTCTGTTAAAGGCACGTTGCTGAAGTTCCTGTCGGTTCCAATAAAGAACTGTAAGTTGTTTTTGTTCAACCTCTGCCTCCGTCTGGTCCCTGCTACTACAGCTGCCATCATCACAGGCACCCTGTCCACCACACAGAGACTCATACTCTAGACACCAAAGGGTTGCCCCAGGGAGATCCGCTATAGCAGCCTCTCCCTCATCATTTCTTGCCAACACCACCCTGCTGGAGACCTGCCAGGCTGTAGGACAGCCCTCCGGTTCCCCATACCAAGCACCGTGACACTAGCGTGCCTAGGCCGCAACCGCCAGCCACTCAGGTACTGCGGGCCCAGGCTGTCTCCAGGCCCCGAGAAAAGGCTAGGCCCCGGTGGGGGATGTTGCACTCGCATCGGCCCTGCATATAGAGCATACACATCACCATATACACAAATATAAAGTATATACACATCACACATACACACACCCAATAGCCCAGGTGCCAGAACCCCCACCACTGTGGGCCACATAGCAGCTGATATGACTGCTACCCCTGAAGTCACACCCCTGGTTATGTTACAGTTTGTGCGTCATGTTATATTACTGTATTTTTGCACTAAACGTCACATCATTAAAAACCTCCAGAAGGTTGGGGAGGCCCCAATCTATTTAAAGCCTAGGTCCTGTGATAGTCATAAACATATGTTTGCAATATGGTGTATTAAATAAGATGGGAAACTAATATGCATGGGAGGCCCCACAAAATTTGCCAGTCAGGGTCCCCACAAAATTCCTGATGGTGACCCTGGTTGTATGAACATGTTTCATACAGAGAACTCCACAGATCTAAGATGTAGTTTCTCAAATAGTTAATGCTGAAGATGAAACGGCTTATGTCTGTGGGTTCAGTCATATGATGACCTGGCTGCCCTGCCCATCATGTGCTTTTTAATATTATTGAGTTATCGTAATTACACACAACATGCCTAGTCCTGAAATATGCATGTATGCCAGTAAGGAGGTGGGGAAGGTTTCTGTTCAAGATATGTTCTGTATAACACAACCAAGTTTTTCTTCAGGAGTCCTAACCTAAATACTTGTACAGGCAGTCCCCGGGTTACGTACAAGATAGGGTCCGGAGGTTTGTTCTTAAGTTGGGACTATAGTGACATCAAGAGAGCTTCACCAGAGGTCAGAGAGGTCTGTCTGTAACTATGGGTTGTCTGTAAGTCGGGTGTCCTTAAGTAGGGGGCCGCCTGTACTATTAAGATACATCTACGTAGGATGGAGACACAACCAGTTCAGTAGGTCCATATATTTGGGGAGAAGATTATTTAGGAATTAGTACACACAATAGAAGTACTTTATGCAATCTGATAGGGCAGTTGCTTTGGGTTAGGACGTTATCAGATGACTACGATAATTCTGTGACCAGATTTCATGGACTGAACTCTGTGCAGGGACATAGGGAATCATATTCATCTCTGGTGGTGATGTCACTGTTGACTGACTCCCTATAATGGTAGTTTTTTTCTCTTTACTCCCCTGTGGGGGTTTTTTGCTGATTTTCCCTACATCGATAAAAATTTGCAGAATTAATCACCAATTTAATAATTGGTGTCTTTATGACAGTGATAGAGATTTTCAGTATGTAGTAATAATGTAAAAATTTCCAATTTCCATTGTTTCATCTGACAATGTTATCGCTCTGTTATTACTTCTATGGTCGAGATTTGTCAGAAGTGTCTGAGAGCAGAAATGTTTATATTACCCATGGCAACCAATCAGAGTGCAGCTAATTTTCCCACAACTGTTTATAAAACTAAAGCTTAACTCTGATTGGTTTCCATGGGCAACTAGAACAGTTTTATCTCGGATACTTCAGATAACTGCCCCCCAATGTGTATATGTATCCTATGATCTGTAAAGCGCTGCAGAATATGATGGCGTTAAATATATATTTATTATTATTTATTATTCGTTCCCAGACATTAGTTGAACCCATCAATATTAATCCTCCTTCAATGTGTCTCACAACTTTTCCTCCTACATCTCCCATCCCTCTTTATGCTACTAGTAAGGCCAAATGCACACAACCACATGGGGGAAGGTGATATGGCTGCACAATTTGTGGCCGCATCATGTCGCCCATAGAAGTCTATGGCACCTAAGTATGAGCACATACCATGCAGGCTTTCAATGGAGCCTCGACTGCATACTCGTTCCAAGTTAGTATATTGGGTGCTGCAACGGGGAACAAGGCTTGCTCTGGAGAATTAGAGGAGTGACAGATATTTGAGGATATAAAGAGGTAGAGTTGGTTTTAGTGAAAGGTCCTCTATAGGTAATTATCTCATTATGTATCACTAGACGCTTTCTTCACAATTATGCCATGTATTCTCTATATCTCATGTGGGGTTCATTATGAAAGTTGTTTTCCAGATAGTAAACTGAGGTTTATTAGTTCCTTTTTTTTTTCTAACAAAAAAAAATCATGTGCAGAATTCAGCTGGCGCACATGTGGTTTCGGAAGAGACGGGTAACGTTATGCAACATGTCCTCATACCCTGGGACACAGCACGTTACCATGCCTTCATATAGAATAGTAGGACCCTAGGTAAGTAAGATACGGGGATCTCATTGGGACATTGAAAGATTTAGCTGTATCCGAGTCTAATGGTACTCAGTTTGGTAGGTTCATCTGTGGGTCCCATTAGGGAAGAAGCCTCTAAGAAGTGGAAGAGTCTGCCCATTCATCTTGGCATGGCAAAGCAACTAATGCTCATCATGACCATTTTCACCTCGGGATTGGGGAAATAAAGGACTTAAAGGGGTTTTCCCATCTCGGCATTCACATTTAACTAAATTCATTCATTCATTCATGTAAACATTTCTTCAATTGGATGCTATTAAAAAAAATGCTCCTGTGTGAAGATAATTTCTCATAAATGTAGCCATGTAGTCCCTTAGAAACGAGATGGCTTCCTCGGATATGACCACCTCACATTTTGGCAGCGGTGGCCAGATATGCGCTACTGATCCCTGTATGACCACATGGATATAGCATTCATTACCACAGGACGGCTGTGTGTTATGCAGTAACTCCTCGGACACTTAATTTTCAGAAACTTTTTGTTTCCTTGTGCGATCCCTCCAGCTGTGGTGGCCGCATCCAAGGACACAGTCTTGTTTCTAAGGGACCATATGACTACATTTATGGGAAATTATCTTCACACAGGAACATTTTTTTAATAACATCTAATTAAAGAAATGTTTATATATGGAAGATTAAAGGAATTGAATGTGAATGAGATGAGAATACCCCTTTAACCTAAGAATGCAGCTAACAGGGCAACGCAATGATCTTATGAAATTGCAAAATCCTATTATGTGTTGTTTTCATTTGTAAATATTCTCAGCCTGTCAAATAATGGGATCTCCTCAATATCCAACAAAGCAATTGTTTACTGCTTATTTCAGGAAACTGTCACCAAAATTTAGCCCACTACTAACATATTTTGCCTGAGATGTGTCAAGTGTAGAGGTTGCAGGGGCAGTGTCAGTTCAGAAGCCCCCTTTGTTTTATAGTAGCTAGAAACATGTCTGATGCAATCTGAAAGATGAGATTTTTTTTATTTTTAATATAATACCATATTTTTAGGCACCTGCAGAATCTCGGGCAAATATGACTCCTTTTCACATGACTTTGGGAGGTATTTCACAAGCTGGATTTCACATAAAAGAGGTAATTCTAGAAAGGCTTCGGTTAATTTTTTTAGGCCTTCTTTTTTTATAAAAACAAGAGTATAAGAAGCTAAAAGAAGATTGGATCCTGCCAGAGAGGGCACACACCTGCAATGTATGTGTGCTTGGTGTACAGGAAACCATGCACAGAACACAGGCCCGCGGCTGCACGGTCACTGCTTCAAAGCCGGAGCTACTGTGCGTGTGCAGATCTCCAACTTTGCGGACGGGGGCTACGAGGAGCTGCGCCGAAGATATGCCGGTAGGAGGATCAAAGAGGCTCCTAGGGCGTGGAGTAGCCACGCCATGTAGCCTCAGCTCCGGCTTCTCCATGCCCAGGGCCAGCTCCAGGTTTTAGTGGGCCCCTGGGCGATAGAGCCTCAGTGGTTCCCTTCATGGGCCACCCTCCAGTAGCCACACTGCCGCCTCTACCACGCGTAGCCACACTGCCCCCCCACCCCTGTAGCCACACTGCCTCCCCCACCCCGGTAGCCACACTGCCCCCTCCCCCTTAAGACACACTGTATTCCCCCTCCAGCTACACTGCCCCCCAACCCTGTAGGCACACTATATCCCCCCTCCAGCTACACTGCCCCCCCTCCCCCTGTAGACACACTGTATTCCCCCCTCCAGCTACACTGCCCCCTCCCCTTCCAACTACACTGCCCCCCCTGTAGACACACTGTATCCCCCCCCCTCCAGCTACACTGCCCCCTCCCCCTGTACTGACTCCACTGCCCCCCCCCCGCGAGCTACACTGCCCCCCCCCTTACAGGAAAGAAAACAAACTCACCTTTCCTTGTTCCCCCGAAGCAGCGCAGGAACAGCTTCCTTCTTCCTTCTGCATGCGCCCGCTGTACGCACCGGCTCTGAAGCCGGCACACGTGATCCGCTGACATCATCATGTGCACCGGCTTCAGAGCCATCGCATACCATGCGGAGCGCAGCTTCGGGGCAACCAGGACAGGTGAGTTTTGGACTCTGCCTCTATGCTGCGCAGTAGCCTCTTTAAAAAATTAGCATATTAGGGCAATAAAAGTTAGAAAAAGATACAGGGGACATGAGGATTAACCCTTAAAAGAGCTATCCTTACGTCCAATAGAGGCACCTAGACCCGATCTACCTTAAAGGGGACCTACCACCACGATTCTACCTCTAAAGGTAGAACGGGTGGTAGGTGGATGAATGGGACGTAAGGATAGCCCTTTTTGGGCTAATCCTTACGTCCCAGCTATCCTTTTGTAAACTTTAATCAGTTGATATGTTAATTTAATTAAGCGGCTACTGGGGCGTGGAGTAGCCGGACATGAGGCTACTAGTCGCGGCTACTCCACGCCCCAGTAGCCTTGTTCCTCCGCCTACCATGTAATCTTCGGCGCGCAGCACCTCGTAGCTGCGCGCCCTCGTCCGAGCACCCGGCGTCTGCGCATGCGCAGTAGCGCCGGCCTCGGAGCTACGGCCGCGCACCCGTAGGCCTGCGTCCTGCGCATGCGCAGAACGCAGGATATTCGCACGAGGGCGCGCAGCTACGAGGAGCTGCGCGCCGAAGATTACCCGGTAGGCGGAGGAACAAGGCTACTGGGGCGTGGAGTAGCCGCGACTAGTAGCCTCATGTCCGGCTACTCCACGCCCCAGTAGCCGCTTAATTAAATTAACATATCAACTGATTAAAGTTTACAAAAGGATAGCCGGGACGTAAGGATTAGCCCAAAAAGGGCTATCCTTACGTCCCATTCATCCACCTACCACCCGTTCTACCTTTATAGGTAGAATCGTGGTGGTAGGTCCCCTTTAATAGGTAGATCTGTGTTGGTAGGTTTCCTTTAACTTGAAATATGTGCTATGTTATATATTTGGACTGGAGCATAAAGAAAATTAGTGGTCCTCATTTGTGAATATTGTCATGTTTTTTTTAGATTAGAATTAGTGGAGACTTAATTCTCAATTGTCATGTAATGTCCTTTATCCATTCCATAGGCATAACTACTAGCACAAAAAGGAAAATTCTGCACTTGGGAGATTATGGATCAGTTTGAGTGGTGAAGTTCATTATTATCAATGCTGAACACTAAGAATGGAGAAAATGGCCAAAAAGAAAATAACCATAAGCTATTCTTGTACTTCCATGCTGCACTGGTACTTAGCTTTAGGGTCTCATGCTCTGACTCTTTCCACATTGTACACAGTGACCAGAAGTCATTCCTTACACAAATGTAATAGCATAATTTAATATATTGGAATACATTATCATATCAGGAAAAAGAATAAAAATTGTGGAGGACAATGCTCTCTCTGTATTATGATAACTTGGAAAAAGGGAAATTCCCATCATGAGAATACTTATTCATGACAGTGAACTACACATAGAAATAAAAGTGCTAGTCAGCTGAGTTGTGACCATCACCTGTTGTTACTGCTGGATCCTGTCAATTATAAGAATGAGATGACTACTGAAAAGTGATCTTTACATAACAGGGAACAATAAATTCAGTGATCGGAGTAAAAACTGCATTCATTTCACTTTTACCAGTGTCTTGTAGTCTGGACCATTTTCACACTTTTGACAAAGCCTTAATTAAAATGTAAAGAATTTCACTAAAAAAAGAACAGTGACACCCATACACCTAGTTACATAGTCCATCATGTTCAATCAAAGAAGGGAAGGGATTGGAGAAGGAAGGGATTGAGGGAAACAATTCTATATTATAAGTTAACCGTCAAAATCCACAGATTTACAATTCTCACAGTAAAGAAGCCCTGTCACCTCTGGTAATTAAACCTTGTTTTCTCTAGACACAGACAGTGCCACCTTGACTTTCCACCATATTCTTTCTATGGAACATTCATATATTTATATAAATTAATCATGTCCGCTCTTTTCGAGACTAAATAAATCTAGTTCTGATACCTTCCATAGCCCTTATCATTTTTGTGGCTTTTACGTTGAACCCTCTCCAGCTCCAGGGCATCCTTTTTATGGACCGGTGCCCAGAACTGGACAGCATATTCCAGATGAGGCCAAACCAATGCCTTGTATAGTGGTAATATTACATCCCTATCACGAGAGTCCATACCACTTTTGATACATGACAAGATCTTGCATTCAATAAATTTTGTTCATATTCAGTAAGGACCTGCCAATAGCTTTCAGCAGGTCCATACTTAGGATGGGCAGTTTGGGTAGCCAGGGACCCACCAGGAGACTTGGACCCTGGGCAACTACCCAAATCGCCCATGTGATAATTTTACTATAGTGTGTAACAGTTGTCTTCATGCTGCTGATACCCACTCAGGAAATACATGTCCTGGATTGAACAAGCAATGCCAATAAAACCATACCCCCTAACACTAATACAGCATTTCTAGCACCTGATACAAATGCTGATTCATTGTTATTTGCTCCAGCCAAACTGAACCAGCATGATGTACTTCCTATTTTATTGTCATATGAAACTAGTCTTCACGGCATCAAGTGATCAGTAAATTAATACACTTCCAGAGCACATGACTCTATGCACACAAAATGGACAGTAAAGGCGAGTGGGGTTTACTTTCAGTGAAATCTCTTAACATTCAGTGTTATAGATGACATTTTGCAAGAGAAGCAGAATCATTTTATATGTTCTCTTGCTTTATAATCCATACCGGGTTTTGGTGTTAAAAAAATCTGAACTTGGAAACAGACACAAAGAGGATTCTGCCTACATCATATGCCACCATGTCTCTTATTCATATACAATTGTTACTTATGTTATAATTAGGCATTAGCATTTTGTTAGATAATAATCCATGAAAGTAAAAACATTATATGCCAGTGATGGAGAACTTTTTATAGACCCAAAACTGCAACCAAAACCCACTTATTTATCACACAATGCCAACATGACTTATTGCTTCATGCTCTGTAACAGCCTTCAGTCTTATTGGCATCCTCAATACAGTAGAAAGAGTCTCCTGAGGGCGCGTTCACAATTTGCGTTTTGGTCGCGTTTTCATTGCGTTTGAAACGCATATACAACAGCTGATGAGAGGTGATTTGCCTAATTACATTACCGTTTACGTTTGTACATGCAATGTTAATGCATGCGTTAACATTGCGTTTACGATGTGTTTTGTAAACGGAAATGTTAACAGTGATGTAATTAGGCAAATCACCCCTCCTCAGCTGTTGAAATGAAAACGCAGGTCAAAACACAACGTGTGAACGCGCCCTAAAACAGAACTGAGCAAGGCACATCCTTAACTGCTTCACGCTGCAGGTGGATGCTTTAAGTCTTGGGAACTCTTTGCTGGAGTGGCGGCCAGGGTGCCCAGAGAAAGGGCTCTGAATGCCAGCACTGGCATTCGCCACCACTATTTACCATTTTCTTTTAGATTTCGTTTTAGATCTAATCAACTCGACACTCACTTAAAGGGGTTTTCCCACAAACTAAAGTTAATCCCTATCCATAGGACAGGGCCTAACTTGCTGATCAGTGGGGGTCTCAGTGCTGAGGCCCCTACAGATCACGAAAACGAGGGGTCCATTGGACTAATGGAGCAGATGGAGATCGCCGAGTGCAATTTCCGTCAGCCCCATAGAGATTAATGGAGCAGAACGGCCTCCCTCTTAGTGTACTCCATGTTGTAAAAGATGGCCACACAGCCAATGTGTGAAAAGGGGGTACTTGGGTACTTACTGAATGAGTGTAGTCTTCTTGTTTTTTTTTTTAAATAACACATTTTATTTGTTTTCAAAACATGATCATACAAATATATTGAATAATAGGTCTATTAACAAGATATGAAGCTGAATTGACAATGCATATCAACAACATTTACAACGTTTTTGGTTTAATCATGGATTCTAGTCTTCTTATCTGAGGTATACACATTGGGGCTCATTTACTAAGGGTCCGCGAAGCGCATTTTCAGCGGGTTTCCAGACGATGTCCGCTTTGCGCCAAATTGCCCCAAGATTTTGGTTCACGTGAACAGATTTTGGCGCATCGGCGCCGGCTTTCACGCAATAGAAATCGAGGGGCGGGCCATCGCACAACCCGACTGATTCGGACAACGTGTAACATTTAGCATTTAGAATTGTGTTGCAAGACAAGCACTTACAAGCATTGGGAAGAAGCAGGTAAACTCCGGCAGTAAACTCCGACCTCGGGGCAGAAGTGACGGATGCAGGAACTCGGGCACACGATCTTAGCGAATCGCGGCAGACCCGACCATCAGACAACGCACCGCGGGATCACGACAGGACCGGGTAAGTAAATCTGCCCCAATGACTGGTTTATCTACCTAATGCCCCACATGACATTAGGTATCTGGGAACATACTCAAAACCAGGTAGACACATTGGGACACAATGGGGGACATTTACTTAAAGTGTCGGTGTCTGCATTGGCTTTGTTACCGACCTGCTCTCGGTAAGAAAACACACATTTAATATTGTGGAGCTGTGCAGAGACATTTCTGGCGCCGAGACTATTTTCTGTCGCTGGGACCAAAATCTGTCCCGAGCACCAGAAATGTGTCCAACAGTCCCTGCTAGACCAGTTTTCTTTTGGTCTACTTTCCGCCAGTTTACAGCGCCCAAAAAGGGCTGCGACACATATTAATTGTGTCTGAGTTTCCACTCCGCCAAAGCCACGCCCCTTTTCGGAGAAGAGTCGGAGCAGACGGAAAAAGTAATTTTTTCTGTCCCCGACAGCTAATAAATAGGTAGGAGAGCAGAAGATGCAGTGAAAGCGCCACAAAACTGGCGGAAACACCATAGTAAATGTCCCCCAATACACTTTGAGTGAACCACAAGTTACAATGGCACTTTACCAGTTACTAAATTCACTAAATTACTATAGGTATTGGTATATTGGTAAACTCACTTGCTACTCCAAGGCTTTATATAATGTTTTCTTACAGGAACTGTAATTTACACAAGCTTCCCCGTGTTTATGGAGCAAACCCTCATGACACAGTTACATCATCATATTGTGCATTGCAGATAGAATTCCATGGATGGTCACTGAAAGCCAATAATTTATTGCTTAGACATGAGAATTTGAAAAAGATTACTGTAGGATTCATGTAACTGCCCCAGTTAGGCGTCCAGTGTAATCTGTGTAGCCAGCACTATGGCACTGAGAGCACTGATAATATGGAGCGCATAATGTAACATTACTGTGTGTATTATCCATGCACTGTGATTGTCTTTATTATGACATCACTATGTATTATCAGAAAAGCAGCTGCAAGCCCAGTGCCATGAACCATACTGGATATCAATTCATATCAATAAGATGCAAAAATGTATTGGTATACATTAAAAACATAAGGTTTCACATCTCTGTCTGCCTCTCCATAACACTGTGACAATCGACCAGTGAATACTCCTCACTGCCGCCTATAAATGAGGCGCAATGTCAAACATGGACAGAGTGTAAACAAAGTGCAAAGAAAAATATGCTCTGGCTCAATGCCAACAAATCACTTAGTAATATAAAAAATAGATGACAAAAAATAGCACATAGAAAAAGTTGATATCACCAAAGTCCATGTAGCCGGAGGAGAGAAACATCCCCATGCGTGGAAATCACACTAGAAATCAATGGGTCTGAAAAAAAAAATAATGACATTTCTGTGCAGTCTTTTTTTCCCCCTCACGTGTTTTGCTTTCTAATTAATGTAGACGATTCATTTTACTTTGTGGTGCTTCCAGAAAAACAGATACGGATAAAATACTTTAAATGGGCTGAAAAGGGTTAGTATATGTAAGACATGTCCTATCTTTCTCCGGAATATGGCACCGTGCGCCATTTATAACTATGGCGAGGGGCGGGGTGAGCATCGCTGTCCACGGCGCCATCGTGTGCCCGTTGTGCTACGGTACGGCGGGCACACACCGTGTGAATGCAGCCTAAGGGACATATTCTTTTTAGGATGCTTAGTCCTGCTTTAAAGTGGTCAGAACACTTTTTTTTCCCACAATTCTTCTATTTTCCTAACATGTGATGTTGTTATGGATTCATTTTGATTGCTCAAGAAAATATCATGAACGCATCATTTTTATAGCTCACAGGATTTCTGGGGTTCTCCCTTTTTTATTGTTTATTATTGTTATTTGCTGGAGGGCACAATCCAGTGAATTTGCAATGTTAGATAAAAATTTCACAAAGACTCCATTATACATTGTACTTTATGATGTTTTATCGTATTAGATCACAATCCCAAGGACTGAAGTTGTTCTTAGTTTTACAGATTTTATACTGTATATCTTTCTCCACAGTAAATGTAGCATCACTTTTGCACTGCGGCTATTTTTCTTAGGAATGTATAAATCATCTCGAACACAGGCGAGGTACCAAGCTGGTTACTGTAATGGCAGGGCAGAAGCACTATATATTTACTCCTTCTACTGATATATTTATGCGTGCTGAATTTCTATAATGTCTTTAGACATTCAGAAGAAAATAGGAAAAGAAAACCACACGTAGGGTGGGGCCGGTGATATTATAGGAGTTTGCCCATGAATGAAAGTTCTCAAATGGGCGCATTCACATGTTCCGTTTTTCAGATGCAATTTTCAATACCCAAACCAGGAGTGGAGTGTAAAAAAGAGGAAGAGGATCGACTCTCAGTGATATGTTATCACCCATTGTGATCCATACCTGCTTTTGGCTTTGGAAAACTGCATCTGAAAAACTGAACGTGTGAATGCACCCTTTCAGTTATTCAGATGCAGTTTTTGAAGCCAAAAGCAGTTGTGGATGATAATGGGTGGGAACAAATCAAATCATTTGTTTTTACTCCACTCCTGGTTTGGACATCAAGAACTGCATCTGAAAAACTAAACGTTTAAACGCGCCCCTAGGGGTTCTCCATACTTCCTGAGAACCCGTTAGGGCAGTGATGGCGAACCTTTTAGCGGCCGAGTGCCCAAACTGCAACCCAAAACCCCCCTTATTTATCGTAAGGTGCTAACTAAAAATTAAAGCAGTAACTTATTGCTTCCTGTTCAACAACCTTCAATCATATTGGCCTCCTGAGGACAGCAACATAGTAGAAAGATGGAAAATTTTCATCATTTTAGCTTCTCTCCAGTGTCCCTCTGTACACAGAGAAAATCGTGGGGCCAGCAGGAGGTCCTCCAAAGATAATTCGGCCCTGCCTACTCATTCTCCCTGTTTCTACAGTCCAAAGTAGGGAAATAAGTATCAAAATATGACTGAAAGCAGCATCTTGAGGGCGCGTTCACACGTTGCGTTTTCGTCGCGTTCATAACGCGACGCTAGCGCACAGTGGGCGGGGCTCGGGCCGATCGCATATGCGTTTCCCGGGAAACGCATGCGATTGATAACCCGATCGCATGCGTTTCTCTGGAAACGCATATGCGATCGCCCCAAACTCCGCCCCCTGTGCGCTAGCGTCGCGTTATGAACGCGACGAAAGCGCAACGTGTGAACGCGCCCTTAAGGTTGCTTGGAACTGCAGGAAGATTCTTTGAATCTTGTCTGGTGTGCTGGGGCGATGGCCCGGGTGCCCACAGAAAGGCCTCTGAGTGCCGCCTCTGGCACCAGTGCCATAGGTTCGCCACCACTGCGTTAAGGTGATGGCACACGTGGCGTATTGAACGCATTTTTGGGCCGTTTTTAAGCAGTCCATCGAAAAATGCATCCGTTTTTGACAGGTTTGACCAATTATCTTAATTAAAACGGGTCAAAAGCGGTCAAGGTTTTTCAAAAACGCATGCATTATTTGACGGACTGGTTAAAAACGGCTCCAAAACACGTTCAAAACTCCACGTGTGCCATCACCCTTAGGTTGCGTTTTGTCCTGCGTTTTCATTGCGTTGGAAACGCATTGCAACAGCTGAGAAGAGGTGATTTGCCCAATTACATTACTGTTTACATTTGTTAACGCAATGTTAACACATGCTTTAACAAAACACGTATGTTAACACATTGTTAACACATGCGTTAACACAGCATTTACAATGCGTTTTGTAAACTGAAACGTTAACAGTAATGTAATTAGGCAAATCACCTCATCTCAGCTTTTGTAATGCGTTTTAAAACGCAATGAAAACCCAACCAATTTTTCAGAGCTGTCTAAAGCCGGGGACACGCATTGAATTTTCGGTGCATTGTTTTCATTGAACGCGGCCTCAATAGTTAGGCCGCGGTCACACGTACCGCTAGGCGTCCGTCATAATGCGACGCTAACGCACAGGGGGAGGTCCTCGGCCCGAACTCACATGCGTTTCCCGGGAAATGCATGCTATTGTTAAGCCGATCGCATGCGTTTCTCTGGAAGCGCATGTGCGTTTGGGCCAAGGACCTCCCCCTGTGCGCTAGCGTCTCGTTATGAACGGACGCCTAGCGGTACGTGTGACCACGGCCTTAGCTGATTGTTCCAAGCCGTTAGATCCCTATCAATCACATCTCCCACTTTGTATTGTTACAATAATATCAACCTAATTTGGTTGTCTGGTATTACATAGGTGCATATACTATTCGAATGTAATCTAAAGATCAAAAGATCCAAATTTAACTTGAAACTGGGAATTGTATGATTTCCCTTTGTTATCTCGCCTCTTCTTGCTTCTGATCCTTGAAAAAGTTAGAAGAAGTTTGAGATTCATGGGAGTGACTCATAAGCACATGAGCGAGGGGGGGGGCTCCTATACTTGAAATCAGACATCTTTCCCTAATTCCATCACATGATGGGTCTGCAGGCTTTTCATAAACAGGAGGAGGGATCCTGGGGACTGACTGCTGTTCCCTACAGCTGTGACTTGTCTGGCCCAATTTAAATAGTGCTGTGCAGATCTCTGTTAGCACATTCACCTTACAAGATGCTGAGTGCAGTAGTGGCGAGTCTGCTGGTGCTCTGCCTGGTGTCAGGTATACAGGCAGGAAAACGTGAGTGATGGCTTCTCTGTCTGTTCTGTTATTGTGGTAGGTGGTGAGTGGATGTACTGGCTCAAGAATTCTTACTGATGATCTAAGTGGTAATAGTTGGTTTGCTTGCATACAAATGGCGCCTCCTGTTATATTTCTTGGGATTGGGACATGTAAAATTCCACTTTTTTTTTATTTTTTTATCCTGAGCCTGTTTATAATAAATTCTTTTAAATGATTTTCTAACAAATTTTATGGAAATATGTTCGACAGGTCACTTGCATCCGTTAGTGCTTCTTTGCTATGTGGTATATCTAGTCTGGATAATATACTAATAATGGATTTTATTTTGTGGATGATGATTTTCCGTGTGTGGGGGTTTTTTTTTTTTTTTTTTTTTTTTAAAAACATAACTCTTAAGTCACGCAATGGCAGAAAAAATGCACCAGAGTGTGCAACACCACATTTATCAACGGAAACTTCTCAAAACAACGCAAATTTAATCGCAAAACTACACCACATAGGAGGTGGTGAATGTGGGTCCATTGCTACTACAGGGGAGAGAGTTATCTCAAATTAGCAAAATTTTGAATATTTTGTTCAATTTTATGCTTGAGATAGCTGAGAATTTTCTCTGCAAAAAGGCAGAAATTGAGCAGATGTTAAACATGCGTGCGACTGGTGCAGTCTATTCGCATGGAGCACACACAGCTGGTGTCTATAACCCTCAATAAATTTGGCACATGATATTTCAGGTGCAAAGTACTCCAAAATTCTGGTATAGACAGATTGCTAATTCTCCCCAATGGGTCGGTATGCTTTCTGCCAAAATTATTGGATAGCATGTAGATGTAATAAAAATATTGAGGGAGATGCATTATGTCCTTGAAAAAGAACCATAACTGATTTAATGAGCCATTCGCAGTTTCACCGTAAAGAATAGCCAGTTTTTTTTGGTGGAGAATGCTCATAAATCTCCCCATCCATACCAGTTTCCCTGCTATGCCCATATGCCACTTTGAGTCAGAGTGGGGCGTGGCGGGGTAGGAATGGCCTCATCCGGCTGCATTTACTGTAGTCTCTGCCGTAAAACCAGCGTAGACCACGTCAAACCTAGTCTTAGGTCTGACCTGGCAGATATTCCTTTCATATCTACAAAGCTTCTACCTGAGATGCTTGGTAGATACAAGCGCTGACTGGGGAGGAGGGGTTTGGGTTGTTATCAATGTCTTTCTAAACACTTGGGCAGCAAATCTTGTCCACTGGCTTCATTGTAATTTTTCACTTGGTGGAAATCTATTTTATGCGGTGGTCAAGTAGCAATTCTTGCATTACAAAATCTAATTTCTCTAAATCCTGGACTTCACAACCAATCAAGTGTCTGGCAGGGGTGGGAACAACATTGCATAACGTAAAATGTGAATCCTATGATTCTAACAAAGGACCATGTATTTGCAAGAACATTAAAACGCATAATGACATTTATGCATGACTGAACATCCTAATTATCAAAGCTAGTTTTTCTTAGAAGATGCAGCCTCATGTAATCCACATCAATATATTTTTTTTTTTTTTTTGGCTTTTCACTCCATTATTTAAATAAGTTTTTCATTTGGCTCGCCAACCATGTACGTAAAACTAGGTGATGACCATATGGTTTCCAATGCAGAACCAGTAAGTTGTGGTTCTCTGCAGAGACCCAAATGTGGAAACTTCTGTCCCCCAACTATTTTTTTGCATTTAAAAAAAAAAACACTTAAACTGGCTGACTGTGAAATATAAGATTTGAATTTTGGGCCAAAATTCTGATGCAATGTGCAACAAACTAATTATCTACAATGCTTTGAGAGACATTTTGAGTGGCTGTAGGCACTTTTGAGACAAGTGTGTGAGAAGTGTGGCTCAAAAATCTGATGTAAAAACTACAAAAGTGCTTAAGGAATGATCCCTTTATTAGCTAACCAGAAAAACTATATTTGGTGCAAGCTTTCAGGGCACACAGGCCCCTTCTTCAGGTATGGATACAAATGAAGCACTGAGAGAAACTCAATATTTGAGGGATGTTACAACAAGATAATTAGTACATATGGTGAGACTCAATTAAGATAAGCTGGGGCAATAAAAGTGGAGGTTATGTTACACAGAGAAGGGTGATGGGCAGGGGTCTGGAGTTAGTCTCTTGTGGGGATTGAAGTGTGGCTCCACAGAAAAGGCGTACATTGCCAGATGTGACGGAATTGTGAGGATTCAAGCAATGAGAGTATTGATAAAATGTTGTCTTTTACATTGATTTGTGTATTAAATACACTATAACTTGAACAGGGTTTCAGGATGTAATGGATTTTGGAAGGGGATCTGCCTCTAAAGCTCACAGTAATCACATAGACGGCTGGTCTCCTGATTCCAACTCCTGGAATGAGAAACTGTACCCAGCCTGGAAGTCTGGCGATGCTAGATGGGAAAACTGCTGGCGAGGTAATGCTGAGATATGTATGACTCGGTCACGGAGAATATATGACAAACTATGTTGACCTATTCTGTTATTTTTGTAGGTGGCAAAGTGGTGGCATTGTTGACCAGTGACAGTCCAGCACTGATAGGGTCAAATGTAACTTTTGCTGTGAACCTGCAGTTCCCTAGATGTCAAAAAGAGAATGAGGATGGAGACATTGTTTATCAAAGAGGGTGTGGAAATGGTAAACCATGAACGGTACAATATTATACTATATAGCGTCATAATTCTACATGGACCACTTACCATCTCTCTTCTCTAGTTTCCTCTAGTTCTCCCGACCAATATGTGTACAACTGGACCAAGTGGATAGATTTCTGTAATGAAGGAAACTGTAGCTTTGCCAACAACTTTCCAGATGGAAAACCATTCCCACATCACCCTCAATGGAGACGACATAATTTCATCTACATCTTCTCCACCCAAGGTAATGTGGGACACGCATTGACTAAGGACAGCAATCTATGCAATATGTCTATTAGGTGGGGCCTTGCTGCATAACCATGGAGGGCGGCTTGAAAACCAACTTTAATATTCTATCTCACCAGGCCAATATTTCCAAAAGATCGGAAGATCTTCTGCTGTTCTGTCCATAAATACTACAAACATCACGGCCGGAACACAAGTGATTGAGGTCACTGTTTTTCGAAAAGGTTACCGGAAACATTACCCAGTGGCTAAAGCAAGTAGTATTTATGTTGTAACTGGTAAGTTGTGAAATTTAGTTAAGGACTTGGAACTGCTGGAAGATTCTGACTTTAGGTCATTGCACATGACTGGTCTGAGAAATCTGTACCTTGTGTACTGGAACCCAATGGAGAGTTCCACTCTTAATTGGCTTGCTAGTCATCTATGATGCAGGTTCCATGCCCCCTTTGGGACTAGTGCTTCATACTCAAAACTCAACGGTATGGGGTAATAGTCTTTTGAGTAGACTGCTGCTCTGCATCCATTTTCTGTCCAGGACAGCGGTTCTCAACCTGTTGGTCGCAAGGCCAGCGGGGATCGCCATCAGAGACACGATTTTATTGCGTTTTTCACATGACCCTCTGGCTTCACTGTCAGCAGCCCTGCTGTATGTGATTGAGAAGAGGGGGACATGGATGGAGGATTATACCTATGGTAACATCTAGGGAGGGTGTTTTTTGTTGTGATTGGGGGGGGGGGTCTGATTTTTTTTTTTTTTTTTTTTGGGTGAGGAGGAAGATGAGACCTGGGGGGGGGGAGTGTTATAGTAATTCTATTGTTATACATAGTGTGTTTATAGTAGTTGTATTCTTGTACATGGTTTGGGGTCTCTGCAACATGAGGAACTGTATTGCGGGGTCACAGCACTAGAAAGGTTGAGAACCACTGGTCTAGGAAATGCATGTGGATAGGGCCTAACTTGTGTTCGTGTGAAAACCCCTTTAAGGCATTTTAATGATGAGGTCCCTTGAACACTTTGTAAACATTTATTTTAATGTTACTCATGGGTGTAATTTTGTGTTTGATCTTAAAACACGATTTTATTTCTTTTTCAAAGATCAAATTCCATTTTATGTGAACCTTTCTCAGACAAATGACAAGAATTCCTCAGACAACATTTTTATTAAGGATTCCCCAATCAAGTTTGACATCCGAATCCATGATCCAAGCCGTTATCTCAATACCTCTAAATTGACATTTGACTGGGACTATGGTGATGGGAGTGGATCATTTGTTTCTAATAACCCAATCTCTAGTCATACTTATACCTTGCTTGGAAACTTCAGTGTAAACTTGACCATCAAAGCTGCCATTCCTGGACCATGTAAACCGGTTACACTCACTCCAGTCCCAACAACTACTACTACCACCAGCACTACTACCAGCAGTGCCATCACCACTTCCAATTCTACCGGTAAGTCTTGAAAACCAACTTGCTTAATGTGAGGGTCCCATGCATGGAATAGCAGTGACCATTGTGTTGGCTGTTATGTCGTCACACTGCCCCAGAATGATCTTCTAATATAAAATGAATTTTTGTTCTGGGTGTTTTTCATATATGAGGTCTCTGTCTTTATCATTGCAGGGAACACTACAGAATTGCCACCACTTACTACTGGAACCTTTCCATTCACAACTGAGATGCCAAATGTTACTACTGGCTATACTACTGCTCCGTATACAACGCCTTCATATACAACTCCTTCACCTGGCTGCTTCATCTATAGATATGGATATTACAACACAAAGATCACAGTTGTAGGTAAGTTGGCTGACACCCTTTGACTGATGGTTATAATAAAAGCCTAGAAACTGAATTGCTCTTGCTCTTCCTAGATGGAATCCTTGCCGTCAGCATAGTGGAAATGACAAGTGTTCAAGTATCTACATCTCAGACTGGAAACTCTCTCATTGACTTTGTGGTGGCTTGCCAGGGAAGGTATGTCTCTGAAAACTCCTTCTATAATGCTGATCATGCTTGTCCTACTGAGATGTTCTCTGTTCTTCCAGCCTGCCTACCGATGCCTGTACGATAGTCTCTGATGCTAGCTGTATGACTGCCAAGGACATGGTCTGTGATGCCGTTCCATCTTCTGATCAATGCTTGCTGACCCTAAGGAGAGCATTTGAGCCAGGATCTTACTGTGTGAATATAACACTAAGTGATGGTGCAAGTTTGGCTCTTGCTAGTACACTGGTATCTATAGATGGTGGTAAGTAACTTTGTGTACAAAGTGAACATGTTTAGGCAGCTTTGAGGAACCTACGCATAAGATAAATTGCTGCTTCATATCTACTGTATAGTCACCTTTTCAAATGTCACAACAATTTTTAACCCAGAAATATTGGCTCTATATTTGGTGGGTTTGTGTTCTGGTAAAGCAATGGCACCAATATTGTGTGTTGTATGGACTATAATGGTACATAACTTGTTTCAATCATATGAATTGGGGGGGTTGTCATAAAAATAAAGCAACGCATGTAGTAACTTTAGATCGTGTGAGCCATCTCAGGCAAAGTCCTCCTCCCACATCTGTGTGTGTGTTTTTTTTTTTTTTTTTGTTTTTTTTTTTTGTTTTGTGCATGTTTCCATGCAATGAAACTTAACGCTTTTCAGAAGTTTCTCCCTATGGAATTAATTCTTCTATATTTCATCTTATTTTTACTCTCTAGGTCCTAAAACACAAAAGACTATATCTGCAGTACTTATTCCTCTAGCATTGGTTGCTCTTGTTGCTGTGTTGGTTGGGATTGCCTTGTACAAGTGAGTTCTCTTCCTCCGCTACCATTTCTGACTTTGTTTTCAGGGTAGAATAATCTGAAATTCAGGTTATGCTTTGGGCCATTAAGGTTATTTGCGCACACACCGCATCCTTAATGGCATAGTAACCAGCAGAAACATTTCATGCCATTACTTCAGCAGGAGAGTGAAGCTCAACCTTGGCATTTCCTTTAAAGGGGTTACTTTTACACTTTATGATAGTATTCCTGAATATAAGATCAAGGACCTTCCAGGTGACTGTTCATGGACCCTCAATCATTTTATAGCCATGAATTATTATTATTTTTTTTTTGGGCTGATTAGCTAAAAGAATAGGATGCTTAACTTTACATATCAAAGTGGTGCAGAACTTTTAATAGGTTTCTATTGGTAAACTTTCTAATAACACACATGAGACAGATGCCAGGTTCTTCAGATTGTAAGGAGTTGTCACACATTACTTGTGTACATGACACTTTGAGGAAGAAATGCCCCCACCATAGATTACTTCTAACTTGTAATTCTCTCTCTTCTAGGAAATACAAGCAATACAAACCTATTACAAATGCTTCGGATGAAAGGAATGGTCAGGGATTTACTGTGCACTTCAGTCAGATCAAAGATGTGTTCTTCAAAAGAAATACTGAGCACGATCCTCTCCTGAAAAGCAAGGCTGCAATAATCTAAGCTTCTGCTTCAATACTTGAATGTCTGCCATGTATTGGTATTCTGCCGCTTGGTTCTTAATCTAAAGTGGTAATGCTGTACTAGGAATGCCAATAAAGTACTTCCTTTATTTAAAGTTTGGTGGTGTGTTTTTTTTTTTTTTTTTTTAAATTTTGCTAAAATTTCTGCTGCCTTTGGTCCCTATCTGTTTAAACCGAGAAGCGCATATTTTAAGCTCGGGTTTACAATGTTGGTTTCGGTTGACCCTTAAGTACTTATAGGACATCTACCATCAGGATGAGACTGTATGCAAATGAGTCTGAGGGGCTCCAGGGTCCATTACCACCTATGGAGCCCCTTGGGCTGATTTGTATGTTCTCTCCGTGCTTGGGTGGGATTCTTCCCACACTCCAAAACATACTGGTAGGTTGATTAGATTGTAAGCCCCATTGGGAACAGGAACCGATTTGGCAAACTCTGTGCAGCACTATCTAAATTATTATTCTAGTCCTTTATCCTGGTGGTAGATGCCCTTCAAAGGGGCTGGCAAAGTATTTAAGCTATCACCTTTTCTGTGGTGAGGTTGATTTGGTTAAGTTCTGACTGCTGGGACCCTCAGCTCTCCAAACTGGGATCCTGTTATTGCTGATGAGAGGAGCAGCAGGACGAGCCTTGTGCTTGGCTATTTCCATCATTCCCATACAACTAAATGGACTCCACCTATTGGTGACAACTAGGTCCCAACAATCGGCTCCATATCCATTGTTTTTCTAATATAAAAATTGCTACATTTTGGGTGTTGCATAGCTTGGCACAAATCAATAAAAAAAAAATTTTAAATTCTGAAATTTTCCCAGATGTTGAAAAAACAAGACCATGGGTTGTGACTGTACTGCAACTCCCCTTCCCAAGAGACAGGGATTCAATTCATTGTAGACCCCTTTTGATTCTTAACAGTTGATCATTGCAGCCTTGGGATAAAGTAAATTCTAAACATCCAGACAGCTTTGCTATAGGTCACAGGCGGCAGAGGTCAGTTTGGAACTAGGAGTCATCAGTACATTTCTGTGCAGTGTATATTTTATCTATAGGCCGTCCCAGATTTGCAATGACCACCTCCCCTTTTCTACTCAAGTAGTGGCTGGGTTTGCAGATGCCTCTTGGTGGCAGCATTGACCCATGTTATTCAGCACGTTCCAAAGTTTTGCCTAAATTGCACAACCATTTGCGCTCTTCCTTAATAACTTACTGGGACACCCATGATTTTTCTGACATTATTGAGATAATGAGAATAATGGAGCTGGTTTACAGCTTCCCTGCAACAGTCAGGGGCCATTTTGGGAACATCTAAAGTAGAAATGAAATGCAGGGAAGTCCAAAGTAGCAAAATGGAGTTCATTGCTGGTTTCTTCTATTTATTTGCTGCAGAGGTAGATTTCTAACAAGTAGCTTTATAATATAAAAATGGCATAACTCAGGAAATAAGGTGAGTGATGCTGTTTTGATTTGAAAGGGATATAATAAATTTGTAAAAGTCATTATGAACTTGGAGGTACACTTTAAAATGGCACATTTCATGGGCCTGTTCATACAGGAAACTTCTACAGATCTTTTTATCATTGTTTCCAGTGTGGAATCTCCATGAAAAGGGTGGCTGCAAGCAATAAGCCTCATTGTACAAAAGGCAATTTCTGAATATGATTTTGAAGTAAACAATAGCCACAATCCAATCTAAAACCCACTGTGTGAACATACCCTTTATATTGGCATATGATATCTGTTTGTATACTTAATATAGAGAGATATAGAAGATCTTCTTGCCGTTCCTTATGGATCTTTACAGGACTTTATTGTCCAGTAAGATTATGAGAAGAATAAGCAGGATGGCCTGAAGATTTAGGGACCCAGTAATGGTTTCGCCTGGGTGTTTTTTTTGTTTGTTTTATTGGGCCAATAACTTGCTATGGAACAACTAAAAAAACAGCCTAAAGAGGAAAAAAATTGCTACAAAATACAAGTCAATAACTGGAAATGATATTAAAGGACTGGCCTATGGGAACAATATATTGCTTGGGTCCAATTTCTTCTTTTTCAGGCCCCTATGTGGATCAATGGAGGTCTTTCAGGCTCATTTTAGGTAAGTAGTGGCAGAAGTTTTCCCCTTGCACCAAACTTGCTGACATGTGCTCAGCCTCACATGCCTGAGGGTGCAGTCACACATTCGTGATTTGACTCCCTTTAGTATTTAGACAATACAAAACACTGGGTGCTTGTTGCCAATCCCATGTGTTTCCATGGATATGGAGTCAGCACGTGGCACACCCCTATGCGCTTTGATTCCGTTTCTAAGGGCTTTGTCTATGTCTGAAAGCACCCTAATGGAGAAGGTCACCTTGAGGTGCTAAAGGCCACTTCTGCACTGTTAACTCATCAGTGCCACAGGCTTTGCTACTTTCCCTTTTTTTTTTTTTTTACCATCCTGGTTATGGGATGGAAGATAAGTGGGGTTTTTATGTGTCTTATAAATTGCAAAATATTTTAATAAAAACACTTAGAAATCGTGCTATTCCTCATATTCACACAACAGCTGCTTACAAAGTTATCTAGGATTTTAGATTTGATCTTGAATGATGAAGGGAAAAAGAGGGCTGTGTATATATGAACGGATGCAAGCCAAAATGAAAACATAAGTAAACTATTTAACAATGTTTTAAATTTCAAATGAAAACTCTATAAAACATAAACACATCCAAAATAATTTAAGCAAATATTTCTAAAGATGCTAAAACTACTTAAAAACTACAAATAAAGAATATTTTGCTGACAGGTACCAGTCTTCAGGGACGCTGAGTTTTTGTGGTCTTGGAACTCTGTTTCTTCAGTTCTTTTTCTTTTTTCAACTAAAGAAAATGATTGGTGATCAATAAGTAAATCCTGGAATGCAACTTTAAACTAAGCGTTGTGCACACATTGTAAAATCGTAGGTAACTTGTAAGCAGAAATTGGCCAAATAAACCACTACCAGCATCAAGATTAATTCCTTCCAGATCATGTCTCCTCCTTTCATTATGGTGGCATCATCCAGAAAATCAACATTGGAGTGAGATGTAAATTTGGTTGTATCAATCGTGAAGACAGAGTTTAGTGCTAAAGTCAAGCTCTCCTCTTCTCAAAACCCCATCCTCTGCTGTAGTATTATTAACCAGACTTCGAGAGAGACAGTTATGATATCCCTGGACGTAGGACCGTCAAGTACAGCTAAGGGGGTGTTCTGAGTTGGAAAGAACTTCTGCACCAATGACTTTATACAACCAGAATGATGCCACAGCACTGGGCCTTGAAAGAAACCTGATCTGGAGGTGTTAATCTGTTTCACACCATACTGGTATAGTGGTTAATCATACAATTTTCTGCTGGCAGGTTCCCTTTTAAACTAAGCCAACAAACTCTCAATGTTAGACTAAAGCCATATTTATTACTTAACATTAGACATTTGTATCAAGACCAGTCTCTAACTTTGATCTTTCTATAATTTACTCTATAAAAGTAAATCTGTGAAAATAAGTTAATTGGGTAATAAGTTCCTTACCCTTTCCTGATAGCGTTTTTCAAAAAAAGCCATGTCCTCCTCTTCTGATCTTCTCATGCTAGACACAACTTGATTTCCATCAGGGGGGTCTGAAAACAGTAAGCTTGAGATTATGAAAAAGTATATAAAGTCAACATCCTTTTTCTGATAAGGTTTACACAGAAACAAGTCTCATAATACTTGACAAATAAGGCCCAGTTCACATTGGCTTTCCATTACACTATGCAATCAAAGGGAACCTGTCACAAAGAATGTCATTTCTAGCTAGTGACAAGTTCTAATAGCCTATGCTATGCTGATTGTAAAAATACCTTTGTCAGCATTCTGAATTATTTCAGTAGTTTATATAAATTTCATTCACATTATCTGTCTCTCAGCCAGCAGCGTTTCATGAATCACTGGGTAGGGGGCAGCTGCTCTCTGTGTTCCTGTCTCTGTCTTCCCTTCTCCAAACTCATCCAGGGGAATGATGTGGAGGAGAGGAAGAATGCTATTACAGTATAAACTACTAACATCATTCATAATGTTAAGAAAGGTATTTTTAAAACCAGCATAGCATAGGCTATTGGCACCTGTGACTAACTAAAAATCAAATTTCTGATGACAGGTTCCCATAGAGTCCTGTTAACAAACTGACAGTCTTCTTTTAGCTAATAATTGTTTCCCTTACATCACCTTAAATCAACTTTATGTTATATTCCCTGGCATCATCTACACCTCCACATGCCCCTTCTCAGCATGTCATGTGACCAGGGTGATGTCATCTAATGTCCTTTACCCAGTTACATTTGCAACGTCTACCCCATGTATGCATCTGATCACATGACAGTATCATAGCATGATCACAGCAGCTTCCATGGATTTCTACTTCTCCTCATCCTCCATAGAGACTGCTGTGATTTCTGGTGATCAGACACATACAGTAGATACACTGCAAATGTAACAGGACCTTAGATGAAGTCATCCTGGTCACATGACATAAAGACATGTAACTGAGCTCTCTCTCAATGTTCCACACAACAGCAGTTCTGTAGCACTGAGACCTGCAGAGCAGTGCAAGAAACTCATGAATATGCAGGGCTTCATTGGACTTACATAGTGACATTTGAGTCACATCAGGTGATATGGATAAAAAGTTTCAAACTGATTTTTTAACTTTGCAGCCATGGAGAGGAACAATTTAGGGTTAAAGCAATGCTTTTTAATCATAGTTGTTAAGACGTTAATGGAATTTCAGTGATGTATCTGTTATTAAAAGCAGAAAAAGAAGTTAACTTTTTTCTGCTATTAATAATCGGATGTGCTGGAATTTTCCGAGCGCCCACAAGGGAATGGAAGAATGACCCAGAAAGGAGGAGACGAGACTAGAAGCCTCCTCAACTTTAATGTGATATTTAAGAAGGAGTCATGGATTTGTGTTATTTGTCTGCATGAATACCACATTAGGCTTCATTCAGACGGCCGTTGGGGGACATACATATGTTGGATATATCTTCTCCATAGGCCTGCAATGAAAGCACGGCGCTATATGGAGCGGTACAGGCTTGCATTGTTCATTGACTCAGTGACCCTAGGGTGAGGGAATTTTTGATAGTCTAATCTGTATCGCACTTAGTTCCTCCAACCTTAAGATATTGGAGACCTTTTGATTCTGGGGCCACAAACTATAGTTATTCATGGCCTGATTGTCAGCAGTGTGTGACCTAGGCAATGTGAGTCAATCACAATAGAAAAAGGCTGCCTGAGCTGCAAACTCAGGAATGGGACCTGCTGTAATTTTTTTGTGTCTTGTGTTATCGGTTAAATCCGCGGATGTGTGCATGAGCCCAAAGAAGTAAAGGCACCTGTACTAGCCCGCCCCCATTTCACAATCATATGCAATTTTAGCACATAATAGCGATACATGCCTTAAAAACACTGTAACCATAGATTTTATTACCTTTATTGTTGGACGATGTTGGGCCATATGCTCTTAGAAATGGGTGGGATCCCCCATCATCCGGCGTTTCCAAGAAACCCCTACTAGGAGCACCTATGTAGAAAGCCCATAGTAAAGATCGTGAATATGATTTATTTTTTTCTGACAAATAAAGTTGTTTATTTTAGATACTTGGATCCATGACACCATCACATATTTCCTTATTACCAACAACTCTGTCATCTCCTATGGGACAGAGTCAACAGTGATATGATTGTTAGTACTATAATACAATTAGATTTATTTATTGACCGGTAGAACCGGTATGGCAGGCAACCCCAACAATATACTATATTTAAAAAGACTGTAGAAAGTGATGCAGTCTCTTTTTATTCTACCATCCATAGCAACATGCACTTTATTGTGTCATAAGTACAGATGCATTCCAGGAGTAGTAGACAAGCTATTAAAGCGATAGTCCCAAGTTTATCAAGTTACCCTCTATCCACAGGATAGGAGATAACAAGCTGATCGTGAATGGCCCGACTGCTGAACCCCCCTCCCCTCCCCCGACTAAAGAGAACAAAACTCCCAGCAATCAGGAGAACAGGAGTCCCATTCTCACTAAAGTTTTCACTTGTTCAAATTGCTGCACAGGGCATGTCTAGCTCCAGGACCCCCAGAGACAGTTAATGGAAGTGCCAGAGATAGCTGAGTGCTGTATTCGGTGATTTCCATCTTGTCCCATCCTCAGCAAGAACGGGACAGCTGTGCTCCGGTTTTCTGCTCTGTGGATAGAAGATGAGTTTAAAACTTTGGACAAGCCCTTTAACTACAGCTCAGCTCCCATTCAAGAGCTGAACTGCAGTTACCTGGCTTGACCACTGCACATAGAATGAAGCCATCTACTTCCACCTCTGGTCTCTGTTTTAGTTTTGGGGCCTATCGATAACCTGGAAATTCCCTTTAAGAAGCAGGAAAATATACACCTAAAAAATATTGTAAATGTCCTTAAATTTAACCTCTGGATTGGAGGTTCTGACTGAAACAGAATCTACATCAGGTCTTTTTTGGTGTAGATTTCAGCTATAAACTTTGCCAGTATTCTGGCAGAGGTTATAGTAAATTTTTCTGAACAGCTTCAAAAAGTCACAAAAAACGTGGCATCTGAAAATAAAAATAGATTAGAAAAAAAAGTGATTTGCATAACTATTGGTAACACAATAGTTTAAAAGAGTCTTTTCTATAGTTGACCAGTGGCTTCTATGATAAGCTATGTCAGGGAACTCTGCAAAACTGGAAGAAACTATAACAGGCTTTGGAACATCTTGGGAAATCACTTGTCATCAAGGTGTGCCCCAGAATATTATACAACTACTTTAATTTAAATTGAACCTGACGACAGAAATTGACCCAAACCATTACCAGTATGTTGTCAAGAAGCTGAAGACCTTCCAGATCATGTTTCTTTCATGGCCTAGTGTGGTGGCATCATCCAGAAAATCAATTTTGAAGCAAGATGTACATTAGTTGCATAAAGTCAAGGAGGCAGAGAATTTAACACCAAAGTCAAGTTCTCCCCACCTCCAGATGCCCCCTTTGTTTGAAGGTCCTGCATCCAGGGACATCATAATTGGCTCTCCAAAAGTCTGAGTGAAAGATGTCAACCACAGCATGCCGAGGCTGGGAGAGCTTGACTTCAGTGCTAAACTCTCCACTTCCATAATATTATACAACCAATTTACATCTCACTTCAAAGTTGAGTTGAAGTTCTGGGTGATGCTAGCCCACTGGGCCATGAAAGAAAAATGATCTGGAAGATGGTATTCTGCTTCACAACATGATGGTAATAGTTAATTTGGTCTATTTCTGCTGACAGGCTTCCTTTAAAGGGGTATGTCCTTGTGACACAGAATACAATGGAGCCTTCACTTATGTACTAGAATATTGCATTAAAATTAAAAATCCTTTTAATGAATAGTACCTATTAGCTAAATTGCTACATATACAAACTATAGCAATTCCGCTAATAGGCGAGAGCAGATATATGGAAGCAGGGCCGCATCTGCCATGAGACGAGATGAAAATGTCCTTGTAAAGGGCGGCGAAATTTGCCTCTCTAAAGTGGGCGATTCGGGCGTCCATTAACGCCCGAATCGCCCACCAGCTAAATAAATCGCGCCTGTCTCTTTAAGACACAGGCGCGATTTATATGCGGAGCGACGCAGCGCCTTTCCGGCAGCTGCGCGCTCCGTCCTAAGCAGTGACACAGGCGTCATGACGTCATGCGCCTGTGTCACTGTGCGGAGCCGCGGCTCACAGGAGAGCCGCGTGAAGACCGGAGCCGCGCCAAGGGAGCAGCTGCCTGCAGGTGAGTATGATTTTATTATTTTTCATGTACTTTAATTAAATGTGGGGAGGTTTCATGTTATACTGGGAGGGGGGTACTATATAGGGCTAGAAAACGTTTAATACTGGGGGAGGGGGGGACGCTATAGATATCATATGGGGCCATAATTATTTTATACTAGGGGGGGGGGTGCTATATGTATTATTTGGGGCCATAATTATTTTATACTAGGGGGAGGGGATGCTATATTTTATTTGGGGATTTGGGGCTATAATTATTTTATACTGGGGGGGTTGCTATATATATTATATGGGGCCATAATTATTTTATACTGGGGGGGATGCTATATATTATATATCACTAAGCTGGGGGCTGTATATGGGATATATGGGTATATGGGATACAGTATATTACTAAGCTGGGGGATGTATATGGGATACAGTATTTTACTAAGCTGGGGGGATGTATATGGGATACAGTATATTACTAAGCTGGGGGATGTATATGGGATACAGTATATTACTAAGCTGGGGGGACTGTATATGGGATACAGTATATTACTAAGCTGGGGGGATGTATATGGGATACAGTATATTACTAGGCTGTGGGGGCTGTATATGGGATACAGTATATTACTAAGCTGTGGGGGCTGTATATGGGATACAGTATATTACTAAGCTGGGGGGATGTATATGGGATACAGTATATTACTAAGCTGGGGGGCTGTATATGGGATACAGTATATTACTAAGCTAGAAGGGCTGTATATGGGATACAGTATATTACTAAGCTAGAAGGGATGTATATGGGATACAGTATATTACTAAGCTGTGGGGGCTGTATATGGGATACAGTATATTACTAAGCTGGGGGATGTATATGGGATACAGTATATTACTAAGCTAGAAGGGATGTATATGGGATACAGTATATTACTAAGCTGGGGGGATGTATATGGGATACAGTATATTACTAAGCTGGGGGGGATGTATATGGGATACAGTATATTACAAAGCTGGGGGGGCTGTATATGGGATACAGTATATTACTAAGCTGGGGGGATGTATATGGGATACAGTATATTACCAAGCTGGGGGGGATGTATATGGGATACAGTATATTACTAAGCTGTGGGGGCTGTATATGGGATACAGTATATTACTAAGCTGGGGGGGCTGTATATGGGATACAGTATATTACTAAGCTGGGGGGCTGTATATGGGATACAGTATATTACTAAGCTGGGGGCGCTGTATATGGGATACAGTATATTACTAAGCTGGGAGGGGGCTGTATATGGGATACAGTATATTACTAAGCTGGGAGGGGGCTGTATATGGGATACAGTATATTACTAAGCTGGGGGGCTGTATATGGGATACAGTATATTACTAAGCTGGGGGGCTGTATATGGGATACAGTATATTACTAAGCTGGGGGGGCTGTATATGGGATACAGTATATTACTAAGCTGCAGGGCTGTATATGGGATACAGTATATTACTAAGCTGGGGGGCTGTATATGGGATACAGTATATTACTAAGCTCGGAGGGGGCTGTATATGGGATACAGTATATTACTAAGCTGGGGGATGTATATGGGATACAGTATATTACTAAGCTGGGGGGCTGTATATGGGATACAGTATATTACTAAGCTGGGGGGCTGTATATGGGATACAGTATATTACTAAGCTGGGGGGCTGTATATGGGATACAGTATATTAATAAGCTGGGGGATGTATATGGGATACAGTATATTACTAAGCTGGGGGGCTGTATATGTGGGGCAAGATTTTATTTAAGCTGTAGGGGATCTGTATATGGGAGCTGTATATAATTTAATTGGGTGGTGAATAACGAGGCCTTTAAATATATGAGAGCAGGGATAATGAAGGGATGTGTTATATGTGTGGAGCGTGTGGTCAGTTGTGTTGTGAGGGGTATATATTATTTAGGAGCGCAGTGTTGTTATCCAGGAGACTTTATACTGTAAGTGACTGTGGTATTTTTAGGGACGCCGGGTGGAGATGCTGCACAGAGCTGAAGATATCCGGCCGTGAACTCAGCAGTGATACGTCATGGATTGGAGAACCCGGAATAAAGTCCTCCTGATGGAAGAGATTGTCTAGGTACTAGATGCCACTAATGCCTCTCAGATCCTGTAGTCAGTCACATAGTGTCAGGGAGCTGTCTGTAGGGTTGTTAATTGTTAGTAAAGTTTCAGGATTTACTTAACAGGGCGCGGGGGTGGGGGGGGTTTTGTATGCAGCATTTTAATATTCGCCTCAGGCAGCAAATATGCTAGAATCGGCCCTGCATGGAAGATAAATGACCTGTGTCTGCTCTCCAATGTCTCTTTTCTGAGAAGCAGGCTGTCAATAAGTGCTGAAGGCTAATAGGTATATATAAGGGCACTGATGTAAATGCAATTTTCTATATTATATGCAAGTCTTCTCTAAAGGAGAAATATTATTTTACAAAATGCACATCATTTAGATATGTATCAGTGACTGTTGTAAAATGAATGTACAATCAGAATAAACTGAATGACATAAGAATATGCATTACATGTCTAATCACATAATGTTCACAGCTACGTACCTATACCGCTATCATCAAGCCTCATATACCCTTCTGCAAGAGAGCTGAAGCCAGTCAATCCTCCCATCGCAGCATATGGAACATCCTGCCCTACAGGTTTTCCCAATGCTTGTCTTTCCTCCTTTGTCTCTACGATAGTGTCGTGAGTATATGCTGGCTGGGAACATCCACAAGTGAAAGAACTATGGAAACCTGAGCAGTTTGAGCCTGTGTGAAAAAATCATACAAATATTAAGGAGAACCTGTCATACAAAGTAACCGACCCAAAATAAATACTTCTACAAAAACTGTGATTAAAAAGCATTGCTCTTATCCATACATGGTTCCTTTACATTGTTAAAAAATCAGTTTGTAAACTTATATGCAAATCACCTGATGTGAATCCAATAACACTATGTGAGTCCAATGAGGTCCTGCATATTCAGTGGTTACTGCATTTTTTCAGCCTCCTTGATCTTGATTGACAGGTCTCACTGCTACAGAACATGCTGCTATGTTTAACATCTTTGGCCACTTCATGTCATGTGACCAGGATGATGGCATCTAAGGTCCTGTTACATTTGCACAGTCTACCACATGTGTGTATCTGATCACATGAAATCACAGCATGCCTTCATGGAGGCAAAGGGAGGTGAACACGTCCTTGGTGGCATGCTGTGATCAGGCCATGATACTGCCATGTGATCAGATACATACATGGGGAATATGTTGCAAACGTAACTGGGTAAAGGACCTTAGATGATATCACCCTGGTCACATGACATGCTGATAAGAGGCATGGGACATGGGAAGGGCCGACCGAGCAGTACACACCCCCTGTGATGTCAGATAATATAAAAGAAAGTTGATTTATGAGGATGTAAAGGAAACAATTTTGTAGCTAAAAGAAGGGTTAGTTAATAGGGCTCTATGGAAAGGGAACTTGTAACCACATTTTCACAAATATAGCTAGTGACAAGTTCCCTTTCCATAATTTATCCATAGACATGTGTATCCAGGTGATCTAGCAGAAGTATGGCTAGACACCTGCGCCTAATACATTGTGTGAAAAAGACAAAGTCGTAGAAAAAGCAAGCCTGAAATGTTTCTATTGTTGTTAATGTTGTTAAGTTTAACAAAGCAATATACATTAGCAGAAATAGTGAAGCTATTATGTAGCTATGTGTAATATATACAAGGGGGAAAATGTCTAAAGACTATAAGCTGCATATGTCATATGTAATAAAAAACAGAAGATGTAACTGAGGTCATTACAAATGGAACTCATGTGGACTATAATCAGCAAATGTTAATGTATAATTATACATGTTTATGCTTATGTTATGTATTGTAACTAAAAACCTAATAAAAATGTATTTTAACAAAAAAGACAAAGTCGTCAGATGTTGCAGACGCAGTCGCCTGGAAGCCCCCTCAACTCACCAACTTTGGCTCAAAGGTTAAAGTTGAGGACATGCAATATATGGAGGACCTCATTGCTGCTCTTTGTGATACCTTTATATCCCTCCTGGACTCCCTGAATTGTTTTTTATGGTGCTCAGGAACAATGAGACCTTATGGAAACAATCTTATGCAACACATGATTAGATTCTTTTTCCCATCACGACCCTCTAACCCCCTTTTTTGTTGCTCTCCCTTTTTTGGGGTGTACCATGTTAACCCATGATAAGCATTCTTGGATTCTGATTATGAACACAACTTTCGTATGTTTATTTTGTTAACTAATAAACAATGTAGATTACAAAAAAACTAATGGAAACTACTAACAAGAAAGTAATAAGGCAGAATGCCTGATAATAGAGAAAGAAATCAATTGCACTTACATTTGGTGCAGGTGTAGGATCCTGTAACATTGTGGTCATCAGCAAAGTGCTTACAGCGGCAACGGATTGGCTGCGAACCATTGAGAGGGACAAAGTGATATGACTTACAGGGACATTTACTGACTTTACATGGCAACAGAATGGGACGATCCGCTGGAAGCTCCTTAAAGTCTGTCTTATGCTGCTTATATCTAAACAAAATATTAAATACATTAAATTACACATTCACATTATCACTCAGTCTCTAAATACATTTAGTCAGTGTGCATGTTAACGCTCAGCCCCATTTTCTGACAGACTTTACATTATATGGTTAGAATTTTTGAACACTTAAACTTACTAAAGTTACCGTATATACTCGAGTATAAGCCGACCCGAGTATAAACCCCTTATTTTACCACCAAAAACTGGGATAAATGATTGACTCGAGTATAAGCCGAGGGTGGGAAATGCAATGGTCACAGTCCCCCCAGTATATAGCCAGCAAGTCCCCAGTAGTATATAGTCAGCCAGCTCCCAGTAGTATACAGCCAGCCAGCCCCCTGTAGTATACAGCTAGCCAGCCCCTAGTAGCATACAGCCAGCCTGCCCTCAGTTGTATACAGCCTGCCAGCCCCCCAGCAGTATACAGCCTGCCAGCCCCCCAGCAGTATACAGCCAACCAGCACCCAGTAGTATACAGCAAGCCTGCATCCAGTAGTATACAGCCAGCCTGCCCCCATGTAGTATACAGCCAGCCTGCCCCCATGTAGTATACAGCAAGCCAGCCCCCATGTAGTATACAGGCAGCCTGCCCCCAGTAGTATACAGGCAGCCTGCCCCCATGTAGTATACAGCTAGTCTGCCCCCAGTAGTATACAGCCAGCCCCTAGTAGTATACAGCCAGCCCCTAGTAGTATACAGCCAGCCCCTAGTAGTATACAGCGTGCCCCAACTCCCCAGCACTTAAAAAAAAACTTACATATACTCACCCTCCGATGTCGGCACGGCTTTCCGATGTCAGCTTTCCTGATGTCCCCGATGTCGGCGCGTCCCGTCTTCTTTCTTCCCTGCGGCTCTTCTTCTTTCTTCTGTCATGGACGCAGCCATGTTTTCTTCCAGCAGGCACATACTATGACGCGGCCGCTGCTGACATCATAGTATGCGACGGCCAGAAAGAAAACATGGCCGCATCCATGACAGAAGAAAGAAGAAGAGCCGCGGGTAAGAAAGAAGATGGGACGCGCCGACATCGGGGACGTCGGGGAGCCGCGCCAACATCGGAGGGAGAGCATATAAGTTTATATTTTTTAAAGTGGGTTACTTTTTATTTTTTAAGTGGGTTAAGACTCGTGTATAAGCCGAGGGGACATTTTTCAGCACATTTTTATACACGGGTATATATAGAATGTTTTTTATGACACTTTGTACTTCATGTGAGTGGTAAATTTTGGTTTATATGTTTAGAATTTATTTATAAAAAAAATTTGGCAAAACATCACCATTTTCAAAATTCTAAATGATCTTCTTTACAGACAGATAGTTTTACCACCCAATTTCCTATATGTCTGCATTAAGTTTTAAAATCACTTAATGCACTTTTAATCACTTTTAAAATGTTTTTATACTTTATTACAAGCTCACACATCACTATCAAATTTTTGGGGATCATTTTTGTTTTTAATGAGCTTTAAAATATAAAGTACAGGCAGTCCCCAGGTTACGTACAAGATAGGGTCCTTGGTTTGTTCTTAAGTTGAATTTGTATGTAAGTCAAAACTGTATATTTTATAATGGTAGATCTAGACAAAAAAATGTTTTGCCCCAGTGACAATTGGAGTTTCACATTTTTTTGCTGTAATTGGACCAAGGATTATCAATAAAGCTTCATTACAGACACTTTACAGCTGATCGTTGCAGTCTGAGAATATAGTAACATCCAGAGCGCTTCACTAGCAGTCACAGTGGGCAGAGGGGTCCGTCTTTAACTATGGGTCGTCTGTAAGTCGGGTGTCCTTAAGTAGGGGACCGCCTGTATTAGAAACGAATCACCCCATTTTCAAAACTCCACCCCTCATCCTATTAAAAACAGCTTTTATAAAGCTTGCTAAAGCTTTGAGAGATTCATAGTAACTAAAACAAAAGCCCAAAAATGTACACTCACATTCACAAAAGATAAATGGAGAAAATACATCTTAAAATTTGTTATGCGGTTTCTCCCAAGTACAGATTGAACCCCAGGGTTGCCATAGCCACTATAGGTGACCCCCATGAACAGTGCAAGGTGCGGGGAGGGGGGAGGAAGGATCATGGGGGGAAACCCTCATTAAGCCATTTAAATGCAGCAGTTGCGGTGAACGTGGAATTCAGATACAGCTGACATCCTGTGTTTCCCAATGCCGGTTCAGCTCCGGTGGCATTGACATGTGTACGGTGCTGAGAGCTAATTAACAATGTTCTGCCCAATTTCCCCTAAGGATTTCTATACATGACTGCATTGTGACTCCAGCAATGTGTGAATTTAAGGATTTCTTTTTCTGTTTGTTTTTTTTCGATAATTTTGTATGAGCTTCCTTGCTGACTCTGTGTCCTGTTCTCCACTCTGACAGCTATGTGGGGATTTTGGCCATATGTAGTACCTGTGGGTACAAAAGCAGGGAGTCTCTGGTCCCACAAGCTTGCAGTCAATTCCTGTTGGTGATCTCCAGCTGACAAACAATCGATTTTGTGTCCTCATTGGTAGCACGTTTTTCTTGTATGCTTCATATTCTTCTGGAGTAAACAATTTACCGCCATCATCTTCACCAACAATCCTATGAAAACAGAAGGGTTTTCAATACGTAAATTAATATTTGTAGGGGTGCTACCATGTTTCTACAACAAAAATAAATAATTTTAAATTGGGTTAAATTAAATTTAACCTTTTTTTTCATGGAATGTTTAAAGTGTAACTGTAAAGCTATAGTGATTTTATCAAATTATTATATGTGATTCCTACAAACAGAGCGATGCCTACTTTGTGCTGCTCACCCTTTACTTTTCAAAGTTATGGCATTTTCTGTTCTGAAAGTGTTTGACAAAAATCTTTCTCACCAGAGGTGAAGTGGGCAGAGACTAATATCTATCAGTCTATGCCCTTAAAGGGAACCTGTCACCAGGGATCTCATTTTCACTAAAGACAGGTTACAGAAGCCCTTTACAGCTGCAGTGCAAATATGTATTTCTGCCTTTCCTAAGTATTTGCATTACAATATAATTCTGTGTTATAACAGTAGTATAACTTACCTTGCACCCTGACAAAATCATATGTGTAGTCCCAGGGGTTGGGCTTTGATTTGGATGCATTTAAAAAAATAACATGTGACTTGTACGTGCTGCAGACTACTCAGCTCTCAGCCCCCACCATTATGCTCATGTGCAGCTCCTCCCTCCTGCTCCTTCACAGAGGTCACAGCCTAGTGAGCTGACATCAGTGGGGGACATCAGGAGCACAAAGGTGGGGGCTCTGGAGCTGAGGAGTCTGCAGCACAGACAAGTCATGGGAATACACAGATGATTTTGTCAGGGTGCAAGGTAAGTTATAACACACAATTATATTGTAACGGAAATGCTTAGAAAAGGCAGAAACACATATTTGCAATGCAGCTGTAATGGGCTTCTGCTGAAGACAATTTTCTATAAGCCATTAAAAGATGACGGAAAAATGGATCATGTAACAGGGTACACACACCAGAGTGTATGTGAGCTTGGAATACAATGCTGTGTCCATGTGTATTTTTCCTTTAAGCACTTGGTATTCTGCTTGTCAATAAGGGATATTCCTACATTTCCCTACATGACTGGATAGTGTAAAATACTGTAGAGACTAGATGCACTCTCCATTGATAACAAGAATAGTACAACCCGGCTGTCTATGTATTTCCAGGAGGAATAACAGGAGGGACGGTATTATAATAATTCTCTAGCATGTATTTTATAAGGAATACTGAATGGACGTGTGAGGAGAGGTGACAGGACACTCTCTAAACTGTGTGATCGATTTCTGTGGACAATCTACAATGACATTTGTGCTGTAGATGCAGCAGTCACAGGGAATCACCACGTTTCTAATGATGCATAAGTATTTATTATTTTTGCACCAATATTTCTGACACTAGGGGGGAGATTTATCATAAGTCTCTTGGAGCACAATTGTTCTAGTTGCCCATCGCAACCAATCAAAACTCAGCTTTCATTTTCCCACATCTGTTTACAAAATTAAACCTGAGCTCTGATTGGTTTCCATGGGCAACTAGAACAGTTTTGAAACTTGATGATAAATCTCCCCCCTATGTGCTGTACATGGTTATCAACTAATAAAGCAGCAAAATTAGGCTGCCTTATCAACAACGAAAACTTTATTGAGAGCAGTGACTGATTACAATGCTGAACAACTTCTCAGTCGCCTAGCAACAAGCACAGTCATGTCCCCCGACTACGAGCACACATAACACTGCAGTATAAATACGTAATGGCTGCCCCTCACCTCCTGTACTCCAGATAATCATCTATGGCCCCCGCAGCCCCCTGGAAGTGCAGTCTCTCCATGACTCCCTGTCGGGCAGTGGAGCTGAGTGAGGAAGGAGACAGCTCCAGGAAGGAGCTGACACGGAAGGGAAGGGGCAGGCTGCACAGGGGCGGCTCCTGGTACCTGTCCACACGGAGGTGTGTACAGTGCAGTGCATTGTCCCATGTCTGCTTTGCCTCTCACAGACACCTCTGGGATTTTTAGTTCCATTGTAGCCATTTTTGAACTACAATAGTTCAATAATAGAGATAAAAACACAAAATAAGGAATACAGTCAAATGTTTCCACCACAGATAATGAACGGAAAAGTAACCATAAATGCTTTATTTTGTAGGTTTTTGATGAAAATTCACATCTTTGGGGATGTTCACCTATTATGACCTATTCACCTATTCAGTGAGAGCCATGAAATAATTTTTTTCTGCAAGAGAAATGTTTTTTATCTGATGTAGAATGTTTTAGAGAAACCAAGTAGAGTTTCGTGACACAAGGTTTTTTTTTTTTTTTTGCCATATAAAATGCCACGCCTATGTGAACAAATCCGGAGGATGTGGTGCGTTTTAATTGCTTTTTGAAACGCAATTCAAAGGCAACTGGTAAGAATAAGCCCCATGTTTTTAAGCATTTTATTCAAATGCAGCATCTTGAATGGAGCCTGCTACACGGGGGGGGTTGGACTTTCAGTACCCGTTCAATAGCTCACAACTTTTCCGGATCTGGTGGGACATTCTCAGTTTTTGGCCTCACACTGCCATATGCTCGTCTGGCTATAGTGAGGCATGGTGACCGGCCGTAAACACAGAAAAAAAAATATAGTATGCTAGATAGAGTAACAATTCTTCTTTTTGTTTTACAACAGCAACAGAAGGAGTGGGGGCATGGTGTTAGGATGATGGCACATGTGGCGTTATAAACACGTTTTTGGCCAGTTTTTAAGCAGTCCGTCAAAACATGCATGGGTTTTTGACCAGTTTGAATTAAGATAATTGGTCACACCTGTCAAAAACTGATGCGTTTTCAAAAGACGTTTTTTAACGCATATGTTTTTTGACGGACTGCTTAAAAACGGGCCAAAAACATGTTCAAAATGCCACGTGTGCCATAACCCTTAGGAGAGAAGGCCGCATTGTAGAGGAGAGAAGTAGATGAGTGACCGCAATGCAGGGCCACCGCATGAGTAGAAGGAGATGGGCCGTAATTTGAGGAGAAAGAAGACCACAATGTGAGGTGGAGAGGGGCCCCAATGTGAGGAGAAAGGGGACCACAATGTGAGGAGAAAGGGGACCACAATGTGAGGTAGAGAGGGGCCACAATGTGAGGAGGAAGAGAACCACAATGTGAGGAGAAAGGGGACCACATTGTATGGAGGAAGGGGACCACAATGTGAGGAGAAAGAGGACCACAATGTGAGGGGGCACAATGTGAGGAGGAAGGGAACCACAATGTGAGGGGGGGAGGGGGCACAATGTGAGGAGAAAGGAGACCACAATGTGAGGCGAAAGGGGACCACAATGTGAGGAGGAAGGGGACCACAATGTGAGGGGCAAAGGGGCACAATGTGAGGATAAAGGGGACCACAATGTGAGGAGGAAGGGGACCACAATGTGAGGAGACAGGGGACCACAATGTGAGGAGGAAGGGGACCACAATGCGAGGAGGAAGGGGACCACAATGTGAGGAGGAAGTGGACAACAATGTGAGGAGGAAGGGGACCACAATGTGAGGGGCAGAGGGGGCACAATGTGAAGGAGGGCACAAAATAAGTTGTTCATGTTGCAGAACAAATGAGGCATGATCCATTTTCAAGTGAAATCATTGTTGAAACTCCCATTAAGAAATTAATTATTATACAAGTCCCATACAAAAAAAGGTTCTCTTATTTTTCTAAGTGTTTAATTATGCAAATTTTCAATAAAGAACAAACAAGAAAAGAAACGAGGTTCAGATCCAGCAGCATACTCGTATCACTGATAGATTTATATTACATGAAAATAATTGATGCAGAGATATTGAGTACATTCAGAAAGCAGCTGAGACGGGCAACACCAAAACAATCTCTGTGTACATAGGCAATCCGTGTCAATATTCGCCTGTTGGGTTTATCATTGCTATCATCTGTATATATAGGGGAATCTTCACAGAATACTGGGCATGTCTGTAAACTTAGGCATCATGAGCATGTCCTAAGTTCATGCTTTATTTTATGCAAAGGATTTTCTTTTGGGAAAGTCCATGGCTAAATCATGAGCTTTACTCTAGTGTGCTGTGTAGTAATTTCCTAAGTGTCAAAATCTACTCATGGAAAAAAATAAAGATTTTTCAACTCTTAGTTGATGGCAGTGATAATGCAGAGAGCCATCAGCCCTGTGCATTACCACTGTGCCTCAGCTGCTGCAGTAACAGGGGATCGAAGAGGAGAGCTGCTGCGGAGGAACAATGAGAGGTAAGTATCTAGTGTTTCTTTTTGTTTTTTTATTAAGCAGCTGCAGGGGGGTACAATATGAGGGGGAGCTGCTTGTGGAGCCACATTATGGTGAGGAGCTGCTAGGGGGGGGGCACAATATGTGGGCGAGCTGCTGCAGGTACAATATGAGGGTGTGCTGCTGGAGGCCACAATATGAGTGGTAGCTGCTGAGGGGGGGGGGATAACATGAGGCGGAGCTCCTGGTGGGGCACAATATGACTGTGAGCTGCTGGGGGACATAACATGAGGGGGAGCTGCTGGGGGCCACAATATGAGGGAGAGCTGCTGGGGGGCATACTATGAGGGGGAGTTGATAAAAGGCCACAATATGAGGGAGAGTTGCTAGGAGCATAATGTGAGGGGGCTGAAAGGGGGCGGAAGGCCACAATATGAGGTGAAACGGCTGTGCGACACAATATGAGGGGGAGCCAATGGGGAGTCATATACTATGGGCGGGAGCTGTTGGGGCCATAATATGAAGGGGAGCTGCTGGGGGCATACTATGAGGGAAACCTAATATAACGGGAAGCAGCTGGAGACGGCATAATATGAGGGGGAGAGTATGGGGGTGATAATATGAATGGGAACTTTTGGGGGACACAATATCAGGGGGGCTGAATATTAGGGGGCCCTGATGTGAAAATTAGCTGGGGGACCACAATGTGAGGAAGAGATGGGGGAAGCCTAAGGAGGAGATAATACTGGGTGCCGATGGAGATAAGGCAGGGCAAAAGGCATGGCCCTCTTTCGCCAATCCAAAAGTTTGGTAGGTATGTTATAATATAGAGAATTATGGCCAAAGTCCATATTAGAAAGCTGGACAGTAGATTGTGACCCTTAGGCTTTTGATCCAGAAGTTTTCCTTGGAAATTCTTTGTCGTGAATCTTGTAAGGAGAGAAGGGAAAAAAAGTAAAGCATGAAGAAATGAAACAATTTGCTATGGATGTGGAGGGGTTAATCATTATTAACAGCGTTGTGGTACGATGTCCGCTATTGGCCAGTCCTGATAGGGACGTACTTAGTTAACGAGCTGCCAATCGCTTTGCTGCTTATGGCGTCCTAGTAACCAATAGCGGCCTCTGTTGTTGGTGCGTTCCACTTGGTCAGGACACAGGAAGGTTATGCTAAACAGGAAGCAAGCCGTGACATGTGGGCCAGAACACTGAGGCGTTTGTCTGTCGGGTGTCTTGCTGCGGGCGGCTGCTCCGGTACCGTCCCAAAGCTGCGCCCTGGTTTGCAGTTGTGTGGATACCATAGTGACGCGTCTATCGGACGGGGGACGTGTGCAGATGTACCGAGAGGACGGACATGTTTACTGCTCAGCAATAGACAGCACTGCGTCCGTATCCCAGATGCTGGCAGCACGTACAGAACGGATCCGGAGACATGCACGGAGGACGGTGCTGAGAGGGAGCAGGGTATATATATCATGTACTCATTCATCACATGCAGGATGTAATACGGATGTACACCATGTCCGTATGTACAGCACAGCAGCCGTGCAATGCTCGGGAATAGAGCTCTGTGCACACTGCTGTTCCTGGAGATTGAGTTTATAAAGTGTTATGTAAACACAATGTGAATTCATGCATTATTCAAATGGTCCAACGTAGGAATGTAGGAAAACATGCAGCTAAACCTTTTTATGGGACAAAATCTACATAGAGTCAATTTATGCTGTGGGATCCTCCCTTAGTGACGCTGGGTTCATTAAGGCCTTTGTGAGTTTTTGTAAAGAGACACATTTTAGAAAGCATGGAGGGCATGTCACTGTCAGTCCAAGGTTCCCTTACTTATACTACATCACTAGGACCCTCAGAAGCCAGTTTAGGGCTACCTAAGGAGTTACTTGCAAATGGCAACAACCCCCCGCCCCCACCGCCCCCCAGTTGGAAGGTGAAGTGGCAGACACTGACCAGAAGCTTTCCTGATCCTGAGTTGCATATTGTTCATGTATTATCTTTCTGATTCTGTTTATTGCAGATGGAGATCTTCCAGAGTTTAACATAAAAACACTTGTAAATTTGCTGCGGCAGGAAAATGGCAAAGATTTGTGCGTTATCAAAGTCCCCCCAGAGATGAAATATGTTGAATATTTTGTAGTTGTCGGAGGATCTTCAACACGGCATATACAAGCAATGGCACAGTACATCCTGAAAACGGTAAAGTATTTAGATTCTGTAAATGTGGTATTATCTAGATACAGACTTAAAGGGGTTTTCCATAAAGCACTTGCTGATCAGCAGGTTTGGCCCTATCCACAGGGAACACCCCTTTAAGTATTCCTGATACTTAGAACTCTATACTACTAGCTGGAGTAGTGGTCAGACACTTTCAGACTCCCTGTAATCTTTTTCTTGAGTAACGACAGTGTTGTTCCATCTTTCTTGTCTAAAAATAATGATAATCTGTATTTCTATAGCGCCAATATATTCTTCAGTGCTTTACAAATCATGGGGAACGTATACAAATAAAATATATTCCAGAGAAATAAGATTGTCAGATGAAACATCTACCCACTCTGACTATCTACAGTTTACAGTCTAGCCATAGTAATGTTTCCCCCTTCTTTTTCTATTACTGTAAATCCCATCTGTCCAGTAGTCAATAGCATTTGTTTCCCTTTCCATTTATTATGCGCTACCTACCAGTCATCCTCCAGTATTCAATAAAAAATGTAACCAAACTCCCACCCTTCAATATTCTATGCTTTGCAGTCTTTACTGCAGTATTTTTTGTCTGGTAGTTGTCCATGCCCACTGCAGGAAAACAGCAGTGAAGTTGGAAGTGAATCCAAGAGGCAGGCAAACAATGTACCGTCTCAGTGCTTTAGTATTTAGTGCAGTCTGGAGTATGAATTACATTGTAGGGAATAATAAATGGCAGGGAAGGAAAACACAACAGAGAATACTGAAAAACACTGCTCACTTCTGCCACTTAAAGAGGACCTGTCATCCATATAACAGGCTCTAGTGCAGTGGTGGCGAACCTATGGCACAGGTGCCAGAGGTGGCACTCAGAGGCCTTTCTGTGGGCACTCAGACCATCACCACAGGACAGAGCTCACCAAACAGGACCAAATCCACCAAATCTTCCTGCAGTCCCAGGCAACTTATGATATGCTGCTCTCCTCTCTCTTCATTATAATAATAATTATTTATTTCTATAGTGCGCACAGATTACACAGCACTGAACAGAACTTGCCAAATTGGTCCCTGTCCCCATGGGGCTCACAATCTAATTACCTACCAGTATATTTTGGAGGGTGGGAGGAAACTGGAGGACCCGGAGGAGAGAACATATAGAACAGGTAGCAATAAGTTACTGCTTAAAATTTCACGTTGGCACTTCACAGTAAATAAGTGGATTTTGGTTGTAGTTTGGGCACTCGGTCTCTAAAAGGTTCACCATCACTGCCCTAGTGCTACAACAGTCCCAGCAGTGTTACTATGTTAGGTTTCCGATAACGCTAACAGACACTACTGTGCTGTAGACTAGAAACGTCGGACTGCTCTCAAAGCAGTCTGGCGTATCCATGAGGGGGCGGTCCAAGGCGCTGTCTCTGCCCCGGACCGCCCCACTCACTCTATAGGCCTAATCCTATTCCTGCCCCTATTCCTATTTCTAGTGTACAGCGCAGGTGTCCGATAACGCTAGCAGTGTGACTGTTGTAGCACTAGGAGCTGCTTACTTTAGTGGAGAGTATGTTTAGGTACTCCGCTGTGTATAGTAACTATTTATTACATAAACAATAAAATAATAATGTGATAAATGTCATATGTTTTTGTTTTGTTTTTTTTCAGTATAAATTTCTAAAGAAAGAAAATGAGCCACAGGTTTGCCTAGAAGGAAGGGACACAGATGACTGGATGTGCATAGATTTTGGTAAGCAAAATCTTATCTTTTTTTTTTTTTTTTTTTTGTGCCCAGATTTCTACTAAAATGCCCTTTAAGGGGGGGTTCTGATCCCTTATACAATATACTTCAATACAGCTGTATTCTTTACAGATGCTGCTATGACAGGCACAGGACCTTTGCTAAGGGTCCCAGCTGTCATAGCAACCAGTCCACAACCTGATGATATAGCTTTAAAGGGCACCTACCACCACGATTCTACCTATAAAGGTAGATCAGGTGGTAGGTGGATGTAAGGGACGTGAGGAGAGCTCTTTTTAGAGCTAATCCTCACGTCCCCGCTAACTTTTAATAAACTTTATTCCCCTAACATGTAAATTTACTTATGCGGCTACTGGGGCGTGGAGTAGCCGGGCACGAGGCTACACAGCGCGGCTACTCCACGCCCCAGTAGCCACGTTACTCCTCCTACCCTGTGTGTTCAGCGCGCGGCATCCGACAAGCCGGAGTTCTGCGCATGCGCAGTAGCTCCAGCCTCGGAGCTGTGGCTGCTCAGCTGCGTTCTGCGCATGCGCAGAACGCCAGCATGTCGGGCGAGGGCGCGCAGCTACGAGGAGCTGCGCGCCGAACACACAGGGTAGGAGGAGTAATGTGGCTACTGGGGCGTGGAGTAGCCGCGCTGTGTAGCCTCGTGCCCGGCTACTCCACGCCCCAGTAGCCGCATAACTAAATTTACATGTTAGGGGAATAAAGTTTATTAAAAGTTAGCGGGGACGTGAGGATTAGCTCTAAAAAGAGCTCTCCTCACGTCCCTTACATCCACCTACCACCCGATCTACCTTTATAGGTAGAATCGTGGTGGTAGGTTCCCTTTAAGTGTTTTTATTCATAAATGTTTTTTTTTTTTTTTTTTTTAACTAGGCAATATTGTCGTCCATTTCATGCTGCCTGAAGCCAGAGAGACTTATGAATTGGAAAAGCTGTGGACTTTGAGATCATATGACGACCAGTTGTCAGAGATGGTGCCGGAAGTATTACCCTTGGATTTTACATTTGGACTGCAGCAACATAAAGAGTGATTTTTTTTTTTTTTTTCTTCTGACTTATCCCATGGGGACGAGTATCAAGTAAAAAAAAATTAACAGATAAAGTAATAAAACACTGCTATGTATTTTTTTTATGGTTTGGTCTGTTTGAAATGATTGTGATACTATATTTTTTGTATTGTAAAGGTTTTGTCTTTTAGGCCCATATATTTGGAAGATTATTTTTGGGCTAGATCCTTACTGGGGTGTGTCTCTGCTTTCTGTTACATAGATCCAAATCTTTTTCTCCTTCACATATACAGCTATACACCACATACTAGAAGAAGCCTAGTGTGGTGGGTGTAGGCCGCGATCAAATGTTTTTTTTTCATTTGAGTCTCCTTTATATAGGCAGTGTCTGTATTTTGCAATCCATGATTTACTGATGGTAGACTGCTCTCACTGCTGTGCTTGTTATTTTGTCTAGGGGATGGCTCAGTTTTTTTCAAGTTCAGAAAGAGCCATATTAACTTATAAAAATATTAGCCAGAGGTGCTTTGGCCAACGTCACCAGAGCGCCTCTTAGCTCTGCCAGCTCATAAACTATGCATACCACCCTCTCAATATTTCCCTCTGCACATCAGAGGCAGAGCAGCGTGACACCAGTGATGTCACACGATCCAGCGCAGCCATGCGGGATAGTATGATCACGAGACTGCTCGCTGTGTTTTGAAGAGAAATGCTACCTATGACCCATAGAACACCGTCCCCACTGTCAAGCATGGAGGTGGAAACATTGGCTGAAGTCAGACCGAAAACTGGCACAGACGTGCAAACTGCTTGCACTTGTATTTATGAAGTGTCGCGCTGCACTATGCCTGATGCTCCACAAAATTTTCACCGAAAGTGCCATTCCGGTGCAGAGTCTGACCCTGCACCGCATGTATTACTGCGACTTGACAGTTGTGTGTCACGTTCTGTTAATGGTGCACTATATTAATGCAGACCGTGCGCCTGTTTTGATTAACCTGGTGCACTCTCCAGAATCGATAGGCACACTGCCCCTACTGCCATTTGCACCACCTTTTGATCAAGGTGGCCTATTATGTTTTGGCCGTGTTTCTCTGATTGGGGACAGAATTACTGCAGCACATCAAAGGGAGAATGGATGGAGCCATGCACCATAAAATCCTGAATGACAACCTCCTTCACATTAAAAAAAAAAAAAAAGGGTTGTGACTGTGTCTTCCTCCAAGTTAATAACAAAAAACATACTGACAAGGCAACAAAGGAGAGGCTGGCGTAGCCAGTCTCCATACCTTAAAGGGAACCTGTCACCAAAGACCCTAGCTGTGTCCCCTGGCCGTGTTCATCACAGAGCGGAGTTCACCTCCCTGCCTGTTTAAAATGCTTCACTTTGAAAAAAAAACAAAAACATCCTCCCAGTCACTGCTTGCCCCGCCTCTGCTTCCTCTTCTGGCAATCTGCGGTGATCGGGAAAAAAAAAATTTTCCCACAAAGTGAAGGAAGAGGGGCAGGGGACACAGCTGTCAAGGAGCCACGTAACATTCAATTTAAGTTATCACTTGATCCACAAATGACAGAATTTTGATTAAAACAGTTTGTTAACCTCCCCCATGATCCCACAGACAATGGCATATTCCCAGAGAAAACTAATATAGCAAATTTATGGAGTGAGATGAAGCTCTGAGTTGTCACATGACAGACTCAAAATCTTAATGAGATAGAGATGATCTGCAAATAGGATATGTGCACAAACTTCATCAACTACAAAAAAGAAAAAAAAAAAAACCTTTACTTGTAAACAAGGATTTTTCCAACAAGTATTAAAGGGGTGGGAATGCCCAGGGGCCGGGACCTTGATGCTGACATCTCACCCGTCCCCTTTATCAGGCACTGGGACATAGAGACATGTGGGTGTGACAGGCGGCCACAGGAAGTCAGACTGGAGTTGTCATGCGCCTCTAAACAGGAGCAGAACACTGTGGGGCTGTGGCAGGAGACACAAGGAGTGCCAGTGGTGGCAAGTACAGTTTGTTTTTTTGTTTACCAGATGTTAAAAGTAAAGGACACCTGTCATCAGGTCTGTGTCACTAGTCCTGTCACCACTACCTGTTGGAGAAGCTCACAAGGATCCCATCCCCAGCCTTTATATAGTCATTACATCTAATAATCATTCTAAAATCATCCTCTCTTTATTATGTAAATGATGCTGGTCACATGGAGAAAGTGATGTCAACCCTGTTACCCCTCCCCTGCTGATGTGTGTGTGTTTGTGTAATGTATAGTGTCTGTGCTTTATCTGCTGACATGTTCTGTTATACAATTGTGTGAGTCACAGACATCAGCTACACAAGTCCTGCTGTAACATGGCCGCCTGGAGCTGTTGTATCTCTCCTATTACACACACAGGCTGCAGGGCCCGCCTGCACCAGGAAGCACATGGAGGAGCCATGACACCATTTTACCTAACATCATTCTACAGGCTGTCAGTCAAGCACTGGGAGTGTGGCTGTGCCTCCCACTCATGAATAAACTGGACAGCTTGAATATGATAATGATTCATTGGACATCTCACAGGTCATTTGCATACAGCTTTAGGACCTCATTGCTTAAGTTTTCAGGTATGTAGAGGGACAATGAAGGGATAGGGACAATGCTTTGTAATGGCAGTTTATGAAAAGATATTTAGTTTTGGGGGTTTGCCTGACAGGTTCTCTTTAATCTACTCTTAAAAATACTGACTGTTCATGGCCGTCAATGAGAAAACTATAAAAAAAAATCTGCCAGGGATCAAAAAATTCTCTGAATCACTGGGGTCCTCACAGTAGGACCCACACTGATCATTTAGTTATCCCTTATCCTGTGGCAACTTCTTTGTTCATACACTGGTGATTGGTGTGGTTCCAATTGATAGAGCAGCAGGGATAGGCATGCGCCATCCTGCTCTATTCTGTTGGGAGATTGCACTCACATACGAAATGTGAGTTAGTGAGAATGAGATACTGTTTATCCAGAATTCAAGTCTCACGTTCTGGTAATGGGTGGGGGCTACAGCGAGGATAACTTGGACAAACCCTTTAAAGCTATGTGCATAGTTGCATATATGAAGATTGGTTCATTCCTTCTAAACACAGGTTGAGAGACATGACTCAGTATCCATGTACACCTGTGGTTTAATTCAGCGCAGTGACAGTGATTTGCACGGTGGACATTTTAATACCAGGTTGGAAACTGTTGCAATATTTAAATTCAAGGAAAATAAAGCACCGCAAAACAGGAGTTAAACTCTTTATTCCATTCAGAGGCATCTGGCAAGTGGAGTTGCTTGGGGGCACATTACAGATGAAATATGATCCATGCTTTGCAGATATTAAAACTCATTTACAGTATAACTTTCTACTGTATCTATTGCCAAAAATACTCCAAGTTACCAAGTCTCAATTGAAAATAACATGATTACCACACTAACAGTCTAGAAATTTAAAGAGATATGACAGTATTTAAATCAGCAGATGTAAATGCAGCACCTATCTGTAAAGTAAAATTTCATGGAAAATCATCAAGTTATGTCTGCTCCATCATGTTAAGAAAAAGAAAGTCGGGCCTTTACTTAGACCTCAACAAACGTTTACTGTTATTTTAATGACTTTTTTTTTTTTCATAGTTCAGTATTTTAAATCAATGTAAGAAAAATTTCTAAACACTAAATGTCACTCTTGTCAAGAAAAAAAAAATATTCAGGTTTTTCTTAAACTACAACATAGGTTCAGCGTTGTTTTTTTTTTTTAAACTTTTTATCCAAATTATTAGTAAGATGTAGATGATGAAGAAAGAAAGAAAAAACACTTCAGACCATTTTCAAAAAGAAAAAAAAAAGAAAAGAAGATCTGTACAACAATGATCTTTGGGAAAGTATCTATTCTATGTAGAAATGCCTCTATTCCAATATGACTCTAAGAGGTAGATCAACAAAATGATGAAACAAAAAATGGTTTTTGCTAGTTGTGCCCCTCAAATCAGTGCAGCATGGTGATTGTGATCATCTCATGCACAAAAACATCACAAAAAAATAAAGGTTCAGAGGTAAATCGCATGGCTCTGTTACGACCACACATACACACACACACACACAGCAGTCTTTATGCACCATGTGTTGCCACATTTTCAAAACTGAGGTAGACTGAAGTTTATTGTAGGAACTTGAATGTGTCAATATTACCACAATCATTCAAATTACATTCTGAAATTAACAAGAATTTGGTAGCTTTCCTTTTCCCTGCCTTTTGATTTAATTTTTTATTTCCTCTTTATATCCTTGTGCTGTCGGAAGCACATGGCGACGTCATCCACATGCCGCCGGCAGCTGAAGGGTAAATGGTTGGTTGCGAAAAAAAAAAAAAAAATTAAAGTGTGCATAAACCCTGCTGTATCTATTTCAAACCAAAAGAGACGGTTGTATTCAGTTTTAAACCTTCCGAGTAGCTTTGTGTGGCCCTTTTATCGTTTTTTAAAAAAGGTTTTCTTTTTTTCCATATAATTCTTTACTGAGGCTGGATATGTAAACGTAAGCCTGTCGTTATCTTCCATACGATCAAACAGATTAAAAAAAAAAATTATGTCTGATCCATCCCCTGTTCCCTCTTCCCCCAGTCATGGTAACTGAATGTAATATGCATTGATCTGATGGGATGCATGAGTTTGATGGTTATGGGAAGGGGAAAAAAAAAAAAAAAAATAGAAAGTAAATATATATATTTATATATTTTATACATATATATATTTTTATGCTCCCACAGATCAAGTATGGTTTTCCTTTAGTTTACCAAACTGACTATGAAGCTTGCTCTTTGAACAGAATGGCAAAGTTCAAAACGGGCTGCAAATGTTTGTATGTAGCACTATTAGGTAGTGATGGTCAAAGGCACAAAGGGTTCATTGCATTCAACCAAGCAGCACAAAGAACTAAAGAAATTAAAAATAAAATCCAGTCTTCTAGCACCCTTAAAAAAAAAATTAAAAAGGAAAAAACAAAAAAAAAAAAATAAAATAATCCCCAAACCCAGCTGGCCTCTTTCCATCACTTCCTTGTGTGGTGTTCCCAGAAAAAAAGTACCGTCAAACTTTTTGTTTTTTGTTTTTTCATCCCATAGTAAAAGAAAAAATAAACGGCATTGCTGCGATCAGTATATGGTGGCGTCTTTCAGTATCTATTATTTGAACATTCACTGAATTTTGTAGCAAAATGATGGTGTGGAAGGCTTCAGAGAAAACTGAGGCAACTCCCCATCTTTTACTCCCATCAGCCATCAGCTAGCGGGGTGCGTTCTCTGAACAAATAATATTTCCGCACCCCTAGCTGGCCGCTGATATTTTATTTTTTTTTTATTAAAAAAATAAAATGCTCAAGAACTATTAGCTTTATAAAGTACACAAAATACCAAAAAAAAAATAAAATAAAAAAAATTTAAAATTAAAATAAAAAATGCAAAAAAAAAAAAAAAGGAACAAATTTCTCATTGAGGTACTAAATGCCTGAGGTAGTTTAGTAAAATGCATATTCATCTTTTTATGCCCTGGCCAACACCTTTCTACACTTCCCTTAGGTTATTCATGGCAGTGTTAAGTAAAAATGCAACCAAATTAAAAAAAAAAAAAAAAATGCCACTTGTTCAACACTGGGACTAACACAATCTCTTCAATATCCTTCAAAAACACTAACCAATCAATAATCCCACCCTCTACTAATTTCTTTTAATATAACTGGACGTATAAAGAGCAATGCCTTTTCTTTTTACACCAGAGAACTCATAAGAGAAAGCTTCATTAAACAAAGTTCTAAAATTGTTGGGGGGATAAGAACAATAAAAAAAGACTAACAAGGTTTATGTTAACTCGTGAGAATAGATCAAAAGGGAAGTGAAGGGGTCCTTATATTTTTTTTCCTTTTCTTTTTCCTTTTTTTTTTTTCCTATTTTTTTTCTTTTTAAAGCTGGGTTTCAAAAGTTTGAGAGCCTAAATTACATTCTCAGAGACAGTTTAAAATTGTTGCCTGGTCCTCAAACAGGTGACAAGCTAGTTGGCGTTTTGTAACCACCTAGCACAGACAGGTTTGGGTCCCTGTCAATTACTCAGTCTGTCTTTGGTCTGGCATCTGTCTCCGTGAAGGGCTGTATTCTTGAACCTTTATTTTCGTCTCGGCTGGGGCTGTCCACTTTGTGCAGTCTTCTGCTGTTGCTGCTGTTGTCTTCTTACCTGAGCCAATATTTCCTGAATTTTCCTCTGTGCAAGCTAAAAAAAAAAAAAAACAAAAACAAAAAACAAAGATTAAAACACAACATTTAAAAGCCTAATAAAAAAAAAAAAAAAAAAAAAAAAAAAAGACTTAGGCCGGTGACGCGGGGCTTTTTTCCAATGCGTTTTTGCATCCTTGAAAAACACTTGGCTTTTTCAATGGGTTTTAAGTTCACTTGGCGTTTTCTAGGTGCGTTTCCATTGCGTTTTTCAAAGGGGTTTCGCTTCCAAGAGGCACAACTGCCTGCAATTACCGCACATCAAGCATGGCGTTGGAAACGCGACATCTGTCACCAGCATTACCAAGCACAAATTGTTTAATAACACATTTTATTTCAATGCTGACCTGTCCATAAAGATACCAGGAGTCAGGGCTACAATACAGAACGACTGCAGTGCCAGTGATGGGACTCCATGCATCATAGAAATAGATAGATAATTTTTTTTAGGGTAGTATGTGGTGTGAAAGGAAGGCTAAAACTGTGCAAACAACTGTATTCATTTATGGTGATGCCACACATTAGCGGTTTGATTCAGTTTTGTAACTGAATCAAAGCGCATTGGGGCCACCCACAGTCGATCACATATGGTGCTGCCGATAAAACTAAGATAATCAAATTCTAAATAGCTTGAACACATGGAATTTGTTTAAAAAATATTATATATATATATATATATATATATATATATATCTTACAAGCAAAGCAAGCAGAGATCTAGAAAACTAAAGAATTGACACAAAGTATATTGGAAAATTGTATAACTTTTCCTTACACAAACAAGATCAATTATTTGCTGAAAGTGTACAACCCCTTTAAGGCTCTCTGCACACAATAGTGTGTATTTCATGGACTATAAAACAACTGATCTTTGGTCCTCTGTTTGGAGCTTGTGCATCAGCATCAATTCTGCTCCCATGAAATAAAAGGATATAATGGGTTACATATCCCTTTCACTATGAGCCGCTTATATTGTAATGTTATTCAGAACAAATGGTTAACCCATTTTGTCACTAGGGGGCAGTGTTATACAGAAGATTTTACACATTTTATATTTTCAGAAGAATTTATATATATTTTTTTTTAAACAACTTCCACGTTTTCCATGCTATTTAGAATTTGATCATTTTAGTTTTAATCAGCAGCACCAGGTAGGAGCTCAAAAAGAATAAGAAAAATTAAGGAAGCGTTAAAAGGAAATCCACACAATTCAGAAGAATGGTATTGTCATCCACCTTTTTTGGCACATTTTGCTAGTAAGACTCCCCCCAAACTGTGCATCTTACCTGACTTGCATAAAAGTGGCCTGTTATTTTAACAACCACTTGATCATTTTCATCTGGAGTTTGATCACGGGGAACGACAACTTCTGCACTGGTTAGATTTTGAAGCTCATTAACCTATAGACAAGATTACAATTTCATTAGGATTGCACTTACAGTTTGTATCCTTTGATAGTATGAAAAATATACAGACAAAAAGAATGCAGATGTATCCATAAAACAAGTGCTCCCACTGAATGGAGTGCTGGCTATAGATCCATTTAAAGGGGAACCTGTCAAGGGCGATTAGGGACACTAAACTACCCACAGGTCCTTATGGTCCGGTGATTTAGTATTGTGAAAGTCAAGGATTCGGTAGCGTGCACCGCCACCTGGACTGTTCGTTGGAGGTTATTTGGTGATTGGGTGAGCGATTCTACAAATATTTATTTTCATTTATTTCTGTGGGCTCATAGACACTGCCGTGGAAACGTGTGCGCAGACTACCCATGCCGCAAAAAACTCAGGGTCCTATTGCTTCGCGTAATTAGTAGTCTTTATTATGGTCCTTGGCATCTCACAGGCCAAAGATTTAGTGTAACGGCAAGGAAGAGATTCTGCATATTTATATCATATACAAAAACTAAATAGAAATAATAGAAATCACATACAGTTTTGCCTCCTTTGCCTATAACACGACCAGCTGCATAAGATGGCACTTTAATGTGAGCTTCGAGTTTAACTTCCTCCTTGGGGCCAAAGAAATTTTCTTCTTTAAGTTTCCCATAGATCCTTCCTTGAGCCTGTACAAGAAAAGAATATTTTTAAATATCATATCCCAACCTCCATCATACAAGTTTAGAATGGATCCATACAGAGTTCATTCATTTCAATAACTAAAAACTTGAGACGGCTTCTTATTTTATTCTAAACATTTCCAAGCGTTAATTTCCTGTTGTAGTGCCAGGATACTGTACGCTAATGGGAAACGAGCTTCCGATAGAGCAGAAGCTGGCTCTTCACTTGGTATTTGTCCAAAGCTTGTAATGTCAAAGTATTTTTAATCTGGGATTTTCAGGTCATGTGACTGTCTAGACCGAAAGCTGGTTACCATTCAGATGGTCACAAATAAAAACTGAGGTGCAGCGCTACTTTAAATTATTGTACAGAAAAGAAAATCATTTTTTAAAAATATTTCACATGGCATCAAGATTTCAGGGATTGTACACTAGAAAACTCATAGGGCATACAAGCCCAGACAAATCTTCTCCATAGTAAATCATCCAACATCTGACCAATTTTATTTAGAGGACATCTACCACCAGGATGAAGGACTGTATACCAAGCACACTAACATGCCGGTGTGTGCTCTTTAAAGGATCCAATCTTTTGTTTTTACAAAAATAGGTTTAAAGGGGTTTTCCCACAAACGAGAATTCTCATTTAAATTTTAACACCTTACTTTACAATTTTATTAAGTTTTATGGCTGTTTTAGCTCCTTTTACACTCTATGGTGCTCAGTGCAAAATCCCAGGGTGTGGGCAGGGAATCTCTTAGCAGACACATTATGACCCATCTAGTTTTGTGGGGTGACAATGTAGTTAGATTATCAGGGTATATAGGTGTATATACACTTTCATCTGGCTTCTGACATTGTATTATGTTTGCACAGGGCTCTTCTTGTCATGCATTCTTAAATCATTTTTACAAATTGCTGGCATACATTACTACTTCTGGCTGTGGGGAGTTTCCTAGCACTGGTCAATGGTCAGATGTGCTCTGCCATCTGTTTATTACCGGCAAGAGAACTTTGCTCCCACTACCTTTTCCATTCCCGCTGAATAGCTACTATGACAATAGATCATTTTCAGAGATTGTTTATCAGTATACCACAGTGAGAGTGCTCAGAGATTTATCACAAGATCTTGTATGTTTTCTACGGACACTGCTAGACACGGGGGAAATGAGTAGCGAAAGTGTGTTATACCAAGATGTGGAGGGGGCATGGCTGGCAAACGAGAAGCTGCAAGATTAGACTCGGTCAAACAGGGCCATATGCTGTGAGATGGAAGGAGTGGTGATTGAGGGATGGATTGAGCTGTATTCACACTGAACTGTCTGCTGTGAGATAGGAAGAAGTGTACCAAAGAGAGGAATTGACTTCTATCTCATGGGCTTGTGCATAAGAGGAGATAGGGAGTTGAGCATCTAAATCTAACTCAGATGTACTCACAATTTTAGAGAGCGTTGCGCCAGCCTATCGCATCATTCATGCGGTTATTGAAATCTTTGGTGTTTGCCAGCACATCATTATGTGTAAAGTGCTGTGCTGAAGACAATTACGAAACTTTTGCAGATCACACAGCACATTTTTAGCCTAACACAAATATACATGGCTTACTTTGAATTGGGCTTCTGGTGGTCCAGTGATGATCACCATTCTCAGTTTGGCATCTGGTCCCTCTGCTGGAGCAATCTACCAATAAAATAAAACTATTAGAAAACCTTTTAACAATCAAGCTACAAGCAAAAAGGGTATCATACTAAAGCAGTCATTACCTTTATGGAAGCACCAGCAAAACGTGAAAGCTGCTTTATGTGTTGTCCTTGCTTGCCAATGATTGCTCCTACAGCCAAAGCTGGTATGAAAAGATGAACGGTTTCAGATTCCGGTTGTTGCTGCAGAAAAAAATAAAATATTATATATATATTTTTTCAAAGTAAATTAGTTAGCAATACTTCAAATGTACATTGTTCTTGTCCTGAATTGTGCAGCAGAAGAGACCAATTAAAATTGGGTTGAAAACAATCTGAAAAGTTTACTTACTATGGCAAATACTCTTCACACAAGACTAAGTCCACATGACATTAAAACCTCTGTCTAAAATAAACTGGAGTACAGTAATGTATTTTTGGTCCTTACCCCAAATGGCGGATAAGAAGTGGAAGTCGTAGGTGAAGACACCCCAACTGAAGGAGGTGGCATGCCTGATGTAGACGGTGGGAAAAGACCTAATGCATTTAGGTTTAATCCAGGGATCAAATGAGCTTGTAGCTGTAGAGAAACAAAATGCAAGAAAATTTAAATCTTCTAAGTAACTAAAATATGGTTGCATGTGCACTGGTTTCATATTAAGTTCAATGTGAAAAACAACTTCTTTCCTGTACCATGAAAGGCTCAGGTTTCATTTCTCAAAAACGGCATGTTTATTAGATGCTCACTACACAAAAATTCAATTTTTACAAGACAGATTAAATAAATAACCAACTTATAGATACATAAAGTTAGTTTCTTGGACCTTATGCACACAAACATATCACAGGACACAAGCAACGGAGCAGTGGTCCGTTGTTTGAGGTCTGTGTGTCAATGACAACAGAACAGACTGCCCAAGGCACAAAGACCTGCAGGTATAGTTTTGCAGCTCAGGCAGTTCCCATAGGTGGGGCTGTGAAACCTGCGGCTATGTGTATGAGCCCATAGAAATACATGCAACAGTGGCCAGAATATTCGTGTGCATTATACCTTAGACACAAGTTCTTAGGGACTTGTCTTAAAATTGGTCATAAAAAACAAAAAATAAAAATAAAAAGGTGGCCTAATGAGAAACCAATCATTTCAATTGTAGCTACTGAAGCCATCGGTGAACGCTTTTCCCTTTTTCCAAAAAGGAAATAAAGGGATCCCAAGCAGGAATTTTTGAACCATTTGAGGAAAAAAATAATACACAAGTCTATTGACATTTTTTTAAAAAAAACACAAAAAAAAAAAACCACTACTTAAATAATTTCTAGGCTGCACTTTCCCTCATTAGGTAACACTACAAAAAGGGAAGGAGGACGAAAGGAAAAAGTTTAAAGAAAAAAAAAAAACCTTTGAGTTTGGCATCTAATATAGAAGTAGTTCCCTAATATGGAAAAACAAAACACACACCTAGCACATGAGTAGCACAAGTACATTATGGAAGCGCTTGTCTAAAAAGAGGAACTCAACATCATTCCTACACATGGTAATACTTAATTGACTACGTATGACTCACGGCAAAACAAAAGGACTTAGTCATAACTTTAGAGGTACCAGGCTCACGTTTCTTGTATAAATTCCAATATCAGACAATGGAGGGTTAGCTAGACACTGATATAAGAGCATGCTTGTAAAAGGAGCTTTGCCAAAGAAGGGGTTAAAGAGAATTTCTGCTGAAAGATTAACGCTCTACCAAGTCCTAGAGAATCTGAAGCATCATTCCATTCAGGTTGGATCATTTCCGTTCCAGCCTCATGCTAAACTCTGTACAATGTTATAGGAATACATTTCCACCTCCCACCCAGCCAGATCTTGCTGAACAATCACTTACATTCATAGCCGCAATATCATTTTCATAGGACTCCCTAATTTTTTTCATTATTTCTTCCTCAGCTTTGGCACATGCCTCAATGCTGCCTTTTACCGTAATAGTCCGCTCAGGATTATACAATGTCAAGTCCTGAAGTCTATGGCCATAAAAAGAAAGAAAAAAAAGTTAGGAGTTTCAAAACAGACTGCACCATATAAACAAGACTTGTCTGGGCATGATAAACTTACGGAGATATTGTGATTTTTGTATCTGTGTCCTGCTCGATTTTCTTTAGGTTCCTTCCTTCTTTGCCGATGAGACGTCCGACAAAATTGTTATGTGCTAGTATTTTTAAGGGAATCTCTTCCGTGCTGAAAAATACCAAGGCGGCCCAACATTAGAACAATGGGAATTTCTGAGAAGTAATGTTTTCGGATATGAAGGATTGTTCTTTTCATAATTTTCTCATCTACGTTTGAAACAAATGCTTCTTTATTCCTTACTACTGAAACAATGTAGGACAGCACTAGAAGCAGTCACAATCATTCATGCCAATCTACAAGGAGCTGCATGTAGTTTGTTTGTTTTTTTTTATTTGCTGACTACAATCATATGGGGAGATTTATCATCAAGTTTCTGAGGTACAACTGTTCTATTTGCCTACGGAAACCAATCAGAGCTCAGCTTGAATTTTATGAACAGCTGTGGGGAAATGCAAGCTGACCTCTGATTGGTTGCTGTAGGCAACTAGAATAGTTCTGCTAAGAGACTTATGATAAATATCCCCCATCATGTTTATTTTCAGATGGAGATACAAACGAAAGGTAACAAAATTTTTTTCCTTGAAAAATGGCAATAGTTTTGAGTCAATAAAGGAAACAGTCACAAACATTCAACTGTTCATTTTCTTCATCTCTAGCCATTTACAATGCCAATAAATTACCAAACCAACCCCCCTCCCCATCACAGACGAAGGGATTCCTCATACACAGAAGAGAATATTATGGATTACTAATGTATTTCCTTTACTTACAACTTGGTGTCCTGAGCTTCCTTCTGCATAATCTCCATGATTATTTTACAAGCTGTTGAACACCCTTCTGGAGTAGAGTGAATGGTAATAGGTTTCTCTGCAGCACCAGCATTTTCTTTACGGTGAATATCAATTCTGTGAAGACAAGAAAGTGGTAGATTTTAGGGGTTTTTTTTTTTTAGATTTTTATATTATCCCAGTGTATAGAAGCTGAACATACTTGCATACTGTTAAATACTAGCGCAAAATATAAGCAGAATTCAGGAAAAGGGTTGGCCATAACGGATTTCAGCATGCCATACCCTTTTGTTCTTAGGGTGGACAAGTCAGAGGTGTTTGGTTGACAGCGATCTCATGTGTAGAGTCAGCCTTAACAGGAGATAACCTGAATCGGATATACACTGATCCTTGAGGGTCTGACTGCTGAGACCCAGAGAAAGGGGTCTTGTTCTCTTTCGGTGGAACAGCAGGATGAGACATTTGTTCCATCATTCCACTCAATGAGTGTGTCCGATTTTGCCGAGCCATTGGCGATCTCTGGCATTCACAAAGACCATGAGTGAGAGCAACAGGAACCATGCTCAACCTGACAGTTTATCAATTTGTGAGAACGGGCCCCCATTCTCTGGATCACTAGGGGTCACAGCAGTTGGACCCTCACAGATCAGCTTGTCATCTCATATAGTATGGACAAGGATAATATGCAAACTTATTAACCACCATTAAAAACGGGTTGACCAGAAAAAAAAAAAAAAAAAAACAGAAATAAATGGGAGCTGCAGATGTTCTTACTACTTCAGTCCATACAGAGTGTCCAGGCAACTGTTCCCGATTCAGCTTACTTTAGTGGAAGGAGAAAGTTCAACAGATAGGCCATACTTTAAGGCAGTTTTAAAGGGATTGGACAATCATTTTTAAAGGAAACCGGTAATGTTGATTACAGACCAGTGCTTTAGTGTCTCAATTAGCCCTGCAGTACTTTTAAGAAGTTGTTTGAACCTGAACATTGTGGCAAAATAAGTTGGCGTAGTACGCCCCGACTTCGCTACGCAAGAGTCATGGGTTCAGTGCATGTGCAACAAAGCCGGAAAATTATTCCAATTTCACTTGCAGGATCACAAGAGACAACATAGGATCTTTTGATGAGAGTCCAATGTGTCCAAGTGGACTCACATCTAGGCAAGTATAAAACCGTATTTATTTGTTTGGATTCTTTTATGCATGTAAAGTCTGAAATCAACTTGACAGGTCCTCTTCAAAGAACTACGGCTATGATATAATATAGGTTTTAAAACTAGATGCCCTATGAAGGGATTTCACAAAACATTGTACAGATATGATGAACGAATATCTACTTAACAAGACAGTTTGCAATGAAACTTACTTTGACTGTGTCTGTTTGGTAATGTTCCTAATAGTAGCACCTTCTTTTCCAATTATTGCCCCTACAAATTGTGTAGGAACTAGCATCCGTAGTGGAACCTCTGATTGAGGTTTAGGTCTTGCAGCAGCACCGGGTGACCCCTGTCTAGGAGGTCCCCTTTGTCCAAATCCCCGTCTCCCTTGGGGCGGGTGTTGTGGGGTCTGAGGCTGTAGTTGTTGAGTTGGAGCTTGTTGTGCAGCCATCTCATCAGGAATGTAAGTCACTTTTAAGGAATAGTTTTCGAGCTGATAGCCGTTCAATTTTTCGAGCCCCCTAGTTTTTGGAAGAGGAACAGAAAAGAAAGAATTAAAAGTTATACACAACTAAATATGCTCTTGAGAAAGACACACACAATTTAAGGTTTGTAGGCTCAAAAGGTGCTGATTTCCCATGCCTCGTACACCAGTTTTCAAGGTATGAAAAATTTGTAACTCTGGGCTTAATAAACAGCGCTACGTAGGGTACCATCACCACCAAAACAGCCAACACAGAATCTCTGCAGTTTGACTCATGGAGTGGTTTCCCCTTTATACAACCAATTCAGTCTTACAAATGACAGTTGACCAATAGGTGGCAGTATATTCATTCTATCCTCTGGTAACGTATACTTATTTCATTGAACGAGCAACTACAAACATTATGTCGCCCCATTCACCGTTCTAAATAAGTACCTTGAGAGCACAGCTATTGTGTGTACAGCAAACTTTCTCTTTCTTGTGTAAACAAACATTTTTACAGGTTTGGTTTGTCTAATTTGGCTGAGTAGCCACAGTGCAGTTTCAATAAACTGACCAAATAACATTTTTTTACTCTATTGTAACTACTTTCTATGCAATTTTTATAAATAAAAAAAATTTCACATTTTACTTTACTCACTGGGTTCTGAGCCTAATGATATACTGACACTTTGTGCACTGTACATTATTCTGGCCCCAGTAAAGCCTTTCTTAGAAGGTCTCTTCTATACCAAAACCAGATTATCTGTAATTGATTTCCATATCTAACACCCAAGGTTACAGCCTTTAAGGGCCCTTTCATCTGAGCTTTTTTAATGCGTAGAAGTCACACTGAACACTGACCCATTATATTCAACTTTTATTTTCAAACGGGAGAAATCTATATCTTGTGTTTGAAATATATATTTTACACTAGCCTGCGGAATTTTTTTCTTTCTTTGTTATTCACATGAAACTCATACTACGCTCTACTTTTGCAAAATAAAACCCTGATAAAAAAAAAAAAAAATTTTGGGTGACGTTTCAGTTCTCATATGATATTTGGTGCATCAATTACACTAAAATCTATGTAAAGATTACCTTGTGTTGGATTCTTTACATATTCCACTTACATTATATATTTTACATACTGGTCGTCATCTTTGAGAAGATTTGAGTGGCCTGAAGGAAGAGGTTTTCTAATATATGAGGTATTTTATATAGAATATAGGAGTTATGCCTTATTAGCAGAAGTACTGAAACTAAATATGGAAGGTGAACAGTGTTTCCTGTAGAATTCCATGTACGAAAGGGAAGCTTCCATCATGGCTCCATTATTAATAGCAGAAAAAAAGGGATTCAGGCATTTACATTATGTAATCTGCTACGAATAATGGAAGGGGATGAAGAAAGCTGTATAATGCAGATGTGAAGAGACTATCTCTATGGATATAGTCTTGTGTAGTGAAATTTATATAGGAGTCATTGGACCCGATGCAGACATTGATAAAACCTGCCTCACACTGCAGCATACATATACATCTCATATATTACAATAAATCATTGCATGCACATATATTTATAACCATGTAGACAGGAGGATCACTTACTGTCTTGCGTGTTCCTTATTAGCATAGGTTACATTCACTACAGCAGTCTCAGTGTCAGTATTCACTGTGGATGTAAAATAAAAAAAAAAAATGTTTCAATCATTTCAATGTATCCCCACCCAAAAAGAAAAAGCAAATCACATGAACACCTTTACTCATTTCTTACCTTGCTCACAGTTTTCCACTGTTCCGTATTGTGCCAACAGACTGTCCAATACCTGAAAGAAAGAACAAATGTTGACTTCAGATATAGGCTGGATACATCATGATCAGCCCATCTTCTCCCACATGAATACATATATTAATGTAAAACACTTACACATTCAGCAGCTAAATTAATGTTGTTCTTGCATCAAGTGTAAATATTATTGTGGAAGAACAGACATCAGTGTTATAGGACGGCCCATATATACTTTACAATAAAATTATGATATATATACCGTAGATAGACACTAATCAATGGATCACACATGAAAAGTAGAAGTAAAAAGACCCATCTCACACAGATTCAAAGCCTTCAAGTGCACTCTACCATAATATTCTGAAACTTGGACAAAATGCAGGTATCACAAAAGAAATTTTAAAAAATTAATGTTGTAGGGCCCTAATGCCTAGAGGGTAAGAACCATAATCTCATACTTCACTATAGAAGACAGGGGGCTAGTACAGAATGGTCACAAAAGAGACCTCTTCAAACTCCACGTGCCTCATTTTTATTGGGTAACCAGGGTTTTACTACCATGTGCGAGGGTGCAGCTGCCCTCATCTCTAAAAATTGGAGGTCAGGCTCTGCGCAACACACCAACTTGTATGAACATGAGAAATCCTACAAAACGGTACAAAGAGCGATCCCAAAAACGGGGAAAAAAAAAATTTACATGAACCTGCATAGAAACAACCTAATCCCCACTAAGGGACACTAAATAGATTTGCTTGACAACGCTCAATTTATTACACAACCAGTGACCATACAAATCCCATCCAAGAAATGACTTTGCTTCAGCTTTCTGCATTGTGTCCAGGTTACACAATCTAACCCTTGTCAGTTGACCTAAACACAGTCACTGAATACTTTTATAGATAAAGGTGAAGAAAAACTGGAAAATGTCTACGATGTTCGTCCCTTCCAGTCCTGCAGAGGAGTGGCTGACCTTGCATTCTTTACGTATTGTATGACCGGATCAGCCGGCAGCAACGTGGTTAGTAAAAATCCAGTGTAAAAGGTATGCAAAAGGGACAATGACGATGTATTACAGCGCTAGTTCTGGCCACAGAGACGCCAACTATAAACTTAGCATCTTGTGGCAACACAAAAGCTTTAGTTTCCATCTCAGCTGAACAGATTATAAACCGGTGCGCAAACAGTAGTAGGGATATAAATAGCAGCCCAATCTGAGAACACTGGGAGCAATAACCGCATGGCAGCTCCTGCCAATAGACCCGTAACCAACTCCCCCAATTCCCTTTGGCAAAGAAGGGGTGCGATACATAACCTACACTACAATGTGTTTCTTCATTCACACACTGATCCCAGTCTAATCTCTGTGTGCACAGTCTATATCACCGACTTGTTCCCGTGAAGAAACTAAACAACTGCTTATCGGACACACGGAGCTGGACTTTGGCTTAACACCTTCTGTCCGGGCTGAACAATGGTAGAAATGCGCTACTTAAATCCCAGAGGAAGAGGAGTTTCTGGAGCATTCCATCTGCCCATGTGTTCCGAGAGCACACACACTCGGAAGTATTAGCAGCATCTGCAGGATTTCCACACCCTGAATTGTTTAACATGATCTCTTGTATAACACAGGAATGCAAGTGGCTGTGGCAGCCATTTTCATTCTTTAATATCCACTACTTTGTAGGGGAGAATAAATAAATAAATCATAGAAGCTTTCCAAATATTGACGGTAGTTACCAAATATGCATCATTTGAATTTAAAAAAAAATGGTGTTTTACCCTGGAATCTGAAGTCACAGATCCCACATGCGGATATATATTTGTAGGCTATTATTTCATTTAGCACCAATGTATTCCACAGAAGTGTTCGTAGAGGGTCATCACTTACATCCACCGTTGTCCCTATTGGGGCTTATTTTCTAAACGAACCTACTCAGTAGGTTTTTAGGTAATGGGAGTATACAGTGGAAAAACAAGTAAACGCAGGGGGGAAAGACTCAAGATCTGTATCAATTATAAGTCCAGAATTTTGTCACAAATAACTTTACTCTAGTATAAGCCTAGATTCTAAAATTTGTCACAGCCTCCCCCAGTAATGAAATGCCCGATTCCGGGGTTCGGAAGGGGAGTATACAAGTTTAATTTTTTTAGTACGTGTGTACATAAATTGGGGTTGGTTTTCAGCACTTTTTTTTTTGCTGAAAAACTGTGCTTATACAGGAGTATATACTTCATAAAAAGAAGCTGTGTTATGGTGTTACAACACAATCTATATACACAAGGCATCAATATAAAATGCCAGAGAAGAGGCCCGTTACATATTTTTATATAGTAAAATGTTGTCATAATAATACTATGTAATTCATAGTAATTCTTAAATGCCTTCCTTTATTCTTCTTTCAGTCACACCATTTGCTATATAGTGATGTTTCATTTTCAACATGTGCCATTCAGAGCAGCCTCATCCCTGACAAGATTATAAAAATTGAGAGTATAAAAGAGAACCGGTCACCAAGAATGTCTTTTTAAGTCGGTGACAGGTCCAATAGCCTATGCTATGCTGATCTTAATGTTTTATCAGCATTATGAATAATTTCTGTAGTGTATAAATAGTTCATTTTACATTACCTGGCTCCCTGCCAGCAGTGTATGGAGAGTCCCGGGTGAGGGGCAGCTATAGCCTATATGTGCTTTTTATAATTATTTTTTATTTATTAATTTATACAGCACTATTAATTCCATGGTGCTGTACAATCAGTAAGGGGTTCACATTCATTACATTAAGACAAGAACAAATGTAACTACAGTGAACAGGAGACAAGAGGAAGAAGGACCCTGCCCATGGGGCTCACAATCTGTGCCTGTGTCAGTCTCCTCCAGACTCATTCACCTCCCTTATTCCTCCCCACTTACTGTCATGTGCGTTGAGCAGATGGGGTAGGGGGGTTTTGTGGAGTAAAGGAAGGAGACATCAGCTAAAAATCACAATCCTTTAGACAGGTTTGTTTTAAGACTCAGCATAACCCATCCAGCCTTGTATGAACATGCATGCTGTCCTAGCACATGGCAAAGTTTGCTACTGCACACTAGCTGTGCACAGGAAAGACCATGTCAGCAACTGGTCAATAACTCATTTCTTCCAAGTGTCACATGAAGAGCAGAGAAAACAGTTTTAGGATTCTTCAGTATTGTGTCATAACCAGGAACATTTTGATCTTGGTCCTTTCCAAGTGAGTAAACATGTGGAAGATTTCTGTACGAAGGGATGGTGCACATTTCAAAAATATATTAGTGCTTGATGCTGAAGACAAATTAACCTTCTAATATAATAAAACTTGGGTTTACCAAGAACGGAAAAAGTTAAGAGGCAGTCCCCAACTTAAAGGGAACCTGTCACCAGGAGACCCATTTCTAGCACTCCCCCAGTCCCCACAGAGCATAGTACATACACTGCCAAAGTGTTTTTGTATTAAAAATTGGTTTAACAGAAAAAAAGGTATGTTTTATTTTACCTTTCATTAGCATCTGCTGTGTGACTAGGCAGTTGCCAAATGGGAGGGGCTGGAAAGGAGCAGTTTCCCCCCCCACCCTTAGGGAACAGCTACTCCATGTGACCTTTTTAAATATATGAAAACACCCATCACTTGGCGACACCCCCTGCTCCTCTATAGCCAATCCCGAGTGTGGGGAGTTATTCATATATTTGAAAAGGTCACATGTTTCCCAAAGGTGGGGGGGGGGGGGGGGAACTGCTCCTTTCCAGCCCCTCCCAATTGGCAACTGCCTAGTCACACAGCAGATGCTAATGAAAGGTACAATGTAACATATCTTTTTTTCTGTTAAACCAATTTTTTTATAAAAAAAACACTTTGGCAGCGTATGTACTATGCTCTGTGGGGACTGGGGGAGTGCTAAAAATGCCTCTTCTGGTGACAGGTTCCCTTTAAAGCAAACCTAATTCATGTCATTTCAATGCTGATCTTAAAATGGCTGTCATTTCAGTACTTTATAAAACTTCACATTACCGATTCCCAGCCGCTAGCATATGGAGAGTCCGGGAGGGAGGGTGATCTGCTGCAGAAGCCTATGTGCCTGTGTCTCAATCTCCTTATGCATTCTTACCCAGTAAGCCAGGTAATGTGAAATAAAATTGCACTGCCGTTGCCCGCTACGGTACGGTACGGGCGGACAACGGCAGTGTGAATATAGTCTAAAGATGACATTCCTGTTGACAGGAACACCCAACTTACAGACAAACATCTCTGGATGCTGGTAATTTACTGAACTTTAGTCAAAGGCTGCAATGATCAATTGTAGGGGGTCTGTAATGAAGCTTTATTGTTTATCCTTGTCAACCCCAAATTTTTAAAACCCAATTGTCACGAGTACAAAAAAATAATAATAATTTGGCTGGGTATATTTACTAAATATACCTGTTCCAACTTGCATACAAATTCAACTTAAGAGCAAACTTATAGAACATATTTTGTACGCAACTCGGGGACTGCCTGTAGGTGTTCCAAAAGTAACCACAGACAACCATAAATCTATAAAGAAATGAAAAAAAAAGTATCTTCAGCTGTTCTGCAGCAATCTCTCATTATCCAGTTCTCTCATGTAATCGAAGGGGAACAAAGCCAAGTTGGTGAGGCTGTAATTCAGAGGGGGCCACAGAAAAGAAGAGTTTATTTGTTTTCCGTCTCACTAAATCCAAGTTGTGCCGAGTTGCAGCATTTGTGAACGCTCAAGCCTTCATTGCTTGTTGTGGCACAGATGTCGTACTGAACTGGCGTTTCATTCATAAAATGAGAATGCAGGGAGCTTACCAAAGTCACAGACGTCCCAGAAGGAAGAGAAGGAAAGAAAATAGAAAAAGGCACCATTCATAACGCACTAATGCTCTTACCCCTTACAATGGTGCATAACACACTTTGATGTTGTAACATCATCTATGAACACACCTGCCATATGACAAAAACAATAAAATACTCAGTATTCCTCATTTTTTTTACTTTCCAAATGTAGTGGCGTTATGTAATTATACATTAAAAATACAAATGAAAAATTTGATGCCTCTTGATATCTGGGTCTGACAATTGTTGCAAATAATCAGTGCAAAAAATGTAGGCTTTGACATCAGTTTTTCACGTCAACAGTCTGGCATCGGTTTTTCACAGACCCTCACGAACTGACTATGAGTGAGCCGTGAAAAACGGATCTGCAAACATTTTGACGTAATGGTTGCACATAAGGTTAAGACAGCAGCCATGTGCGCCAATACATTAAAATGGTATCTCATTCAGTGTGACATCCATAAAACAATCCTTTCATTTTTATCATGAAGGACATATGAAAAATCCCTGTCAGATATATCATAATACAACAGCTACTGAGTCGTGCTGGTGAGTGTATAGCATTTAGTTCAAGGGCAGCATTGAGCACTGGGTATTGTGCACTGGGTACAAGCTAGGCTGCAATTTCCCAAGCACAATGTAATTGGGGTACTTCATGAGCTTTCACATTCATGTGATCATCCCGCTTTTAGATTGGGTTTGATTTCCAGTAATAAGAATATTATTTAACCTTACAGCTTTATCTAAAATGTATGGGACAGGCTCCCCTCAACCACTAAGCGTGCCTAAATATCTACAGAGAATCTGCAGATTCATTCTGGATTTTTTTGTAAATTTTGCCATATTATTCTACCGAGAACAATTCTCATCACAATAACTAAAAAGGAGAAATTCACAGTGGAAATTCAGCAGAATTTGAAATAACACAGACCATACCAAGCTGTGGGTAGAAATACTATGCACCACAAAACATAGTAGCCTGGAAATACCCATGTATAAAATCTGCAGCAAATTCTTATCCTACAAATTAACCAAATCTTCGTGTGCAGGCAGCTTAAAGTTTGCAAAAAATAAATAAAAAACTAACATGTGCACTTGCAGGCCACAGGGCTTATTCACACAGTGATTTTTTTTATTGCAGCCATTTCAGCTTATGGACACAAAGATTTGTTTGCTCTCCCTGGCTTCGGGGATTTTACTAAACATTGGAGCTTATTTACCAAGGGTCGTGGACTGCACTTTTCGTCAGACTTTGCACCGTTTTCGGGATTTGTGCAGCTTTGACAGGAATTTAACAGGTGTCTGCGCTGGGATTGTGTCGCACGCGATCGGATTTTGGCATTGCTGAGCCAGAAATTGGGACGGGGGGGGGGGGGGGGGGGGAGTGCTTCGGACTGAGCGCAGGATTTAACATTCAAATTGTGTCGTAAGCCCAAGCACTTACATGCACCAGGAAGAAGGAGGTGAACTCTGTCGGACCTGAGCGGGCTCGCGATCTTAGTGAATCGCGGCTCAGTGCATTATCGTCGGACAATGCACTTTCTGTGAACTCCGTGGACCGGGTAAGTAAATGTGCCCCAATATGTATGCTTTTTCACACTTCAGTTTCTTTCCACAGATCCAACGTTGGTGGTGAACAAAACAAGTGAGACTCAATTCTTTTTCTACCGACTTCTGATCAGTGGGGAAAAAAAACCCTGAAGTGTGAAAAAGCACATTGATTTTTTTTTTTTTTTTTCACCGATGCCTTAGTGAAACTCTCACTGTTTTTCTCGTCCTGGATCCAATTTGTAGGGGGTCTATAAACCAAAATGGCTGCAGTGAAAAATCACCGCCGTGAAAATAAATTCCAGTGTGAAACTGCCCTCATTATCTATCACACACATACACCAGGCCAAATCTTTCCATTATATTTGCTCCAATTCAATATTCAGGGCATTATGCATCAATCAGTAAGTACAGTCATTGCATACTTATGTATTTGTATACTACAACCTGAAAACTAGCCTTCATTAAAACAGATTAAAGAATTCTGACCACTATAAAGATATTCCTCGGAGTAGGAGAAAAAAAAAATAACTAAATACAGTACAAGAAGAAAATAGCTACAAATTTCCATTCAAAATCTTTACGCTAGGTGGCGCCTCAATCATAGGCTTTTTAAACCCTGTAACAGTTCACAAATTTCATTTTGGTACTAAAAAGATAAGCACACAGCTAAATAAAGTCAAGGTGGTGTGAAATGTAGGAGTTGAGATTTGAGTTGTTTCCTTAGCTAAATTTACAACTAAAAATACCCTCATTTTTAACTATGTTAAAGCCATTGCAGGCCCATGAGTCATGGGACAGAATACCTCGCTATGTGGGTTTAATCACTGGGAAAAAGAAGCGGTTCTCTCACAAGTACGTCTTGTGCTAATGCCATATTTAGGACATCTATGCATCATGGATGGGGATTCCACACTAGGGAACCTGGAAAAGTGGAATATTTGCAGGCAACACTCATCATTAAACTGGTTTAGCCAACTCATACCCTTAAAGTGACAACACTGTCAACAGGCAACCCTTTCATCCTTTAGTAGACATTTGTGCCACAGATTCTAGAGTAGTGGTTTGGGAACAGTGGGGACTTTGTAGAGGTGAAAAATTTGAGTTTTTATTCTAATAGTCAGATGGGAGATACCCAGCTGTCTACTTATCTAGATCCTTAGGGTACAGTGATACTTATCGCTTGCATTGCGTTTACAAACTGCGAGTGGCCAGCCTTGGTCTGATTGTGTAGGCATTTCCTTGAAAGCGCATGACCACAGCCTCATTAGCCTAGAATCAAGGAAGGTGGGTGGTCCTAGTTTAGAGACAGACTAGCCCCACCCATATGACATTCAAGATCTGAAAATAATTACATGGATTACATTTGTTTTACAGAAGTGTTCTGCCGATTATGGAATTTTCTCTATCCTCCACCACCGATTACAAAAAGATATAGGTTTATATGTACCGCTAGGATGGGACACTCATTCATCAGCATTATGGATAAGCCATTGATGCGTGTACTTTGTATGCTCTTTTAAACGTGCATTGAACGTAAAGACAGAAAACAACGTAAATTAGACCCTGGCATATGGCTGGGGCTACATGGACTTTTTAGGGGCAATTTGTACTGATTGAACTACAGAATTGTTGCTTTTAGAAAGTTTATGGATATTTGAAACATTTTGAATTTTCATGACCCCAAGTTCCAAGAACAATGTGGATGTGATAAAGTTTTATTAACTTTTGGGGTTGCAAAAATTGTCTCACATCAGGTGTAAAAGGTGACTTAGAAAGTGGCTAAAACGGACTTTATAAGGTACGAAAGAGATGGTAGATTTCCTTTTTAAGAGCCATCACTGACCAAATCCATTTTGCACCCCAATGCAGGATCTGGCCTTGTAATAATTTTTATGGTCTCCTTTAAATTGCTTAAATATGCAGATGAGCCCCAAGTGCTCTGGGGGCTTCACCAGAGCCCCTCCAGGCTTTGGCTGCACAGGCGATAACACACCACCTGGAGCATTTTCAGCTCATGTGAATATTTTAAAGCAATTTTTTTAAGGGAAAAAGAGACCATTAAAACTATTTTTTTTAAAAAGCCAGATGGATTCAGGTCAGTGATGCTTCTTTAGAAGTTATGAACCAGGCACTTCATAAACTGATGCATCTTTTAGGGCTCTCCTTTTTGAATACATTGAGCATCTACAAATCTTAAAAAAAAAAAAAAAAAAAATCACTGCAGCTGAATGACTATTGCTAGAGCCAAGAGTGCGTCGATGTAGCTGTAGACAAGAGATCAGCGAGCAACTGTATTTTATTTTTTTCTCCTTACATGCTGGGTATCCAGAGATTTTGGAGCCACTTTTTTTTTTCTTCCTTGACGGTATAACAGGACAATCACTTGCAAATTCAGCATCGATTTCACAGTGATTAAACTACTCCCACGAAGCCCAAGCTACTCTATAGACTGCAACGATTCTAAAGAGATTTTCTAGCAACCCAGTACATTCCTATGTAAAGCAATATTAGAGCAATTTATAGGGTGATAAAAAAGCTAGGTGTAGTCAGTTGTCAGCTAAATCAATGTTTTAATTCTGCAATCTTGCTGAAACACCAACGAATATAGCAATGCAAAGAGTAGGAGAGCAGAAATGAGGGGGAGGAGGGGGGGGGGGCTATAGGTTTCGGTATTGAAATACCTTACTATAACAAAATCAAAAGAAACCTTGTATGTTGAAAAGGTCCAGATGATACTTTTTAGTGACAAACACAATCAGATTCATAAAGTTCAGGCTAAAGGTGTCCATCTCCCCCAAGTGTAGGTCCTGTGACAAGGGAGGAGTGTACTTAGAGGTAACCAGTCACCATAAAGAGGAAAACTGATCTCAAGGCAGCATGTTATGGTGCAGGAGGAGCAGAACTGATTGATACATTGTTTTACTGAAAAATATTCACTGTAACCTGTCATTTATAAAAAAGGTTGTCAAAAGTTTAGAAAAGGGACAAAGTTTAAAATTTATCCAGTCTTTATAAATGTGTGCTCAGCATCTCCCATAGAATATACTGTGTTTTTATGGCGATAGGTTCCCTTCAAGGGATCAGGTTAAAAGTACATTTTGCAAGTAGAGGCAGTACAAGTTACATACAACATAGGTTCCAAGTTTGTTCTTAAGTGTTGCCCACTTTACCTCATATTTATGTAATGTGTGTAAGTAAGGAGCACAGGATATTAGGTAATTTACAAATATAAATCTATTAATAATTCTGCTCTGCTTTCTTGATGTGTAAAGTGAAGCCTCCTGTCTTTTACCTCATCAGCCAGACATTCCTGACCATAAAATGAAGGGTCATGTGATCTCTATCTGTCCATGAATAATTGCCCTGCCAGGACCTTGATCTTATATTCATGAATACTATCAAAATGTCCTGTCAGGGCTATTCATGGACCCTCCATATGCAACCATTTTATGGTTAGGAATGTCTAATGGATGATGTAAAAGAAAGGAAGTTTCACTTGATAAATATCTCAATCTCAAGAAAGCAGAATTTTCAAAAAACATTTGTATTGGTAAATTACTTTAAGTACGGTATTGTCTAATGTGGGGGGCAGGATATGAGGTAAAGTGGCTAACCCCTTTAAGTTGATTTTGTCGGAACAAGTATATTTAATAAGCGGAACCCCAGCAGAATTATTTTGTGGTCCCTGTGACAATTGGGTTTTAAAAATTTGGGGTTGACAAGGGAACAAGGACTAACAAAGCTTCATTGCAGACACCTTACATAACGCTCATGTTGATCACTACAGCCATGGACTAAAGTTCAGCAAGTTACCAGCATCCAGGAAAATGTTTAGCCGCTCAATGCCATAGGATGAAATAGAGCGTTCAAATTACCAGTCTCTCATTTGGAATTTTTTTTTTTCTAAGTCCAGTTGATCGCGCTAGGGGGTACCTGGTAAAGTATCCCCTAGTGGGACAGTAAAGAAAAAACAAAAACTTTATAATTTTAAATTAAAAAAAACCACCAAAAAAAGCAGATATTACATCATTATAGTAATAGAAAGTGATCAAAAAGTCAGATGTATCCTACAGTAGTAGAACCAATCTAACCTTTACTTGTTGCTGCAATAAACAAACCCTAATAATCCTCTTGTGATTGATGAATAAAAAAATCATAGCTCTCAGACCACAGCTGTTTTATTCCATTTTGCTTCAAGAAAGAGTTAATTTGAATCATTATGCTGTCTTTACCATGAAAATTAACCCATTTGGAAAATACAGTTCTTAACGCAAAAAACAAGCCCTCAGTTAAAACATAACTTTTGGAATTTGGACAAGAAAAAAAAAAAAGAAGTACTGTGTACTGAAGACCATTTAATGAGCAGAATACAGAAAGCGCCTGTACATTAAAGTATTAAAAGGGCCAGAGGGACATTTCCATTCCCTTGCGTTAAAAATTGTTTGTTCTCCCAGCTGTTCGGACGAGAGACCGATTTATATAAAAACAAGCACAACAGTTGCTCAAAAATCATTTGCCATGAAAGAAAAGACATAATTCTTCAAAGAGCAGGGGAGGAAGTAAATGCATGCCCCAGCAGTGTAAAATTTACAGCTCTGCATGGCAGCAGCTGCAGGTATCAAATAAATTTTTTTATGTATAAAAACACATGCAAAATTCGGAAACACAGTTGCTGTGGAATAACTACCACAAGTGCTATCACTTTTCTTAAAGTATTAAAATGGGACACATAGAATAGTGGTCAAATGTGTCATTTGGCATTTACTTTACTAGATGTAGAAATGTTATGTCTGTGCCAGGATTTTTTTTCAATGGAACCCATGCCTTATCCTGTAATCCCATACACAACTTGTTGGTGTAGCAGTTCCATCTGTGTATTACGGTTGTATATTTTGTGTATTGCTCACGAATGCCTTCTTATTTATTCTCGGTTCAAAAAAATAAATGAACACTTTTAAAACTAAGTTCTGAACTAAAAGTATGCAACATTGATGATCTGCAATAAACAACAAGTAGTTCTATCAATTATTGAGTCATGAAATCCTTACAGGTGCCAATGGACTCCATTATAGACAACACTGTCCCATAAGGAAATTATTTTGGATCACATAAATGGAAATATTACAGATGTGCACCACGAACAGTTTGGCCATACACATATTTAAAAGGAAAACTACCACCAGGATCAAGGATTATAATCCAAGAACACTTACATGTAGGTGTGTGCCCACGTTTTTTTAGGTTGTAAAGCCCTAATTTTGTCTAAAACCGGCTCTAAAAAATATGCAAGTGAGCCCAAGGGGCTCCAGGCTCAACAGATATGGAGTCCAGAGCCCCTCATAACATAAAACTTTTAAAGCCTTTTAACACTAACACACACACACACAAATAAGGAGCGGATCCTGACAGAAAGGGCATACACCTGCATGCAAGTGTGCTTGGTTTACAATCCAGCTGGTAGATTTCCTTTAACATTTAGGCCAGCCAAAATGTGTATGTTGTGGACAGAGCTCCAAGATTAAGGCCAGTTATAGTGGTCAATTAACTTAACATCGATGAATCTCCCCTCACACCACACACGCTAGTTAGCTAATTCAATTGTGCATTATGTATTGGAGAAGGGAGATATATAACAAAACCGCCTCGAAACCAATGTAATCCATTGCAAAAGAGGCAGTCATGGAAAGGGTGGAAGCTTGTTTAATACCGAATTCAGTAAATCTGTGCATTTTAACTCTACATTCGGAATATTATTTTAATAGAGGGCTATTTCATAAGACTAGAATTTAATGTTCTCTGCACTTAATTCTTCAAATGCATTATCACTAAGTTTTGACCTTGCATCAAAATAAAGTGCCGTCAACCCAACCAATGCTGGCAAAAACGTCTATCCTCACTTAATATACAATTATATAAAATATTTCATTTCATTTTAAAGCTTGTATAAAGATGAAGGGGGGAAAAAAAGATCTGGTAGCTGGGGGAATAGACAGAAGTTTGATATGTTAAGGTCGCTTTGAATAAACCAAGGATGGTATTCAAAAGGTAATTGATTATCAACATGTGTATCAGCCTTCATCTACATAATCCATGAACCTATATAAGCAGGACTGTGCACCGCTGACAAATAAGTGATGAGGCTTTGTTTGTTAAAGCAGTTATCGGAGCCAATGCTAACAGTGGGTTAAATAGGAAAAGTAATGCATCCTTTTAAAGTTTGCTCCCATTATGATACACTCTTGGTTTTGACTTCAAAAATGGGGTGGGGGGGGGGGGGGGTTGGGGGAAATAACTGAAGACGAAAATACAACTCAAAAGTTTAGATCCAAACAATCATGCAAAAACAAAGACTAGGTGATGCAACTAGTTGCGTTACCATGTATTTAAAAAATGGTTGCCTTGTTTGATATAAAGAGAAAAGACCTCTGACTTCACCTTTGAACTTTCCTTTCTCTATCCCCCTTTTAAAACCAAAGTCCAACTTGAGGCTTATAAGAAGGTGCCAATAGTAAATTCCAGAACGAAATTCCATTTCCAGAAACTACAACCTGTAATACTCTAGCACTAGTATCCAACTTTTGAACACCTCTATAGCCGTAATATGAGTCACAGTGACTTGTTACACTGAAGTTATACTAAAAGAACATCCTCCTAGGTCTGCATAGAAATCTAAAACATAACGGATGCAGAATGATAAACTGGCATAATTTAGACGGATCAAGGTTTGCCACGTTCTCTGACATCTCAAGTGACCTCCCGTGGACTGAAGCTGCTAAATAGCCAAAGTGATCCCAGCACTTCCAGCCAAAGACTGCCACAACACCAAGCGTTTTTCCAGGATTCCTCGAATAGCCCTTTAAGACTGTGTAGCCTAACTTTGCACCTCTTATTAGCTAGCTTTGTTTACACCAATAAAAATTCACCCAAAATTTTACCAACTTAAGGTTCTTAAGTACAAAATACAACAGCTTCATGTCAAACATATTTTCCAAGAATTATCCAAGATTTTTTTTTTTTAAATCGAAATTCATTTAAAACAACATGTTTAGAAATAAATGTTGCTGAACTTACTTTATTACTACCAGTATTTTTCAAACTAAAAAAAGATTTTTTTTCCTATAAAAACTAAACACAAAAACTGAAAAGTCCACAAGTGTAAAGCTGGGTTCTAAACTTCTTAATGAATTCCAGATCTAGAAATGCACTAAGGATCAGTACAGTCCATGGTTTCATAATGTATGTATCACTGCTTTGTAGTATGTACCGACCGAAAAAGCAGATTCCTCCAAATCTCTCAAGCTGCAAAAGTATTCTCCAGCCCTTACAGGAAGCAGTTATCCCCTCACCATCGCTTCCTGAACAAAGCAGACAAATGCTCAAACTACTCAGGAAGCGGATGGATGGATTTTCCTTATATGCCCAGCAAGAAATCAGACTGTTGTATGGCCTCCTTCTAATCGTCACTGGTTACTTGCATTCTAGAATTTCAGGGAGTGGCAACCAACACAAAAAGGCAGATGCAACTCCATAGCATAAAAGTTTAATGTGGAAAACTATACATTTATGGTATGGGAGACTGCACGCACAAACCCAACCATCTGTGTTCGCGGAGAAACAGTCTTTCATGCATATAAAATGCATGTTCACATCTGCAGAGGACATAGAATCAAAATAAATTATAAATACTTGTAATCATGTAGAGTCATTTGCAGCAAGGATGTTCACAAAGTAATTTTTTTGTGAAAAAGAGGGTACATTTCACAGGATTTTAAGTTTTGTTTGCATTGTAAGCAACTAAAGATCTATATTTACACCAAGTGCAAATTTCACAAACCAAGTTTGGTGTAAAGGAACAAGAACAACAGCCAATAATGAGAGAGATCAAGAGATAGGATCTCGCTGCTGTTATTCTGGCCGGAAGCCATGTGTGTACAGAATACTAGTATACGAGTTTACTGTCACTAGGGACTTTTCAAAACTCCCACGCTGACAGAGTAGCACTGCTTTCAGGTAACCAAATAAAAGCCACTTCCCTTTTGCCAGCTTCAGGGATTCAATCGCATTCGGCTACAAGCCTAGTATCGCTGCGTAAACACTTCGGCAGAGGAGGGGGGGGGGGGGGGTGAAGTGCTGCCAGCAGTTGCTTTATTTCGTCTTACTAAACGTGACCTATAGCTTTGAGAATTGCGCTGGAAGGTTCTCAATTGTGCCACAAGCTGTGCATTTTTCCTTTACATCTCACAAGCACGGACGGCAGCTGAAGATTCTTTAGCCCATGTGTAGCAGTAGTTGACTCGAGTGATGTCAGGGCTTCCGGGGAGGGTGTATGACCAAGTAAGATTGTAGGTCATCTTATGCCAGGAACTTTGATCACGGAGTTACTCACACATGAAATGAGTCAGAGATGCATAAGCATCAACATTTGAATGCTTTATTAACCCATTTAATAACAGAACAAAGCTTTGAAAAAGGACTTCGGGTTACACTTTAACGTTGTGTAGAGCGTTCCAACAGATAACATGTTTTACAATGACAGCCTCACAGGCATGTATGCAACTATAGAGGGAAAAAAAAAAACTTGCTGTGTGTGAGCCTACTAAACTAAACTATACGGAGCTAGCAGCCAAAAATGTGGCCAGCAAGTGGTCCAAAATGCATAAAGTCTTATAAGGGGAAGGGGGGGGGGGGGACAAATTAAAGGGACTGATACACTAAATAATTCATGGACCTCTGTGGCCATTTAACCCATCATTGCAGACAGTTTACTATTTGCCTAGGCCTATAAAACAGTGAGTATTGTCAGTGCCCCGGAAAATATTTAAAACAATCTGCAGCTTTTATTTAAGTTTTTTCGGGATTTGGACTCACCCAATAGGAACAGGTAAATAAGCTTCTTCCCCATAGAACTCGACAGCCTTTCCAGTCAATTGTTCACAGCACAAAAGTATAACCCACTACTTATGTATGAATATCATTCTTACTCCAAGATAGATAGTCTCAAGTGTCCTTTTATGCCATTTACAAATCACAACATTGAATACAAACTGACTTTCTATAGTAAACAACATATTTCACAAAGTGCTTCTTGCAATGGATCTGACAATATAAAATCAGTCTAGACATAATTTTTAAATATATAATCACATCAAGCACACACGTCTATCATATTACATCTTACATAATATACATATGTACAAAGCCTAGGAAACATTTCATCGTTTTAACATGAATAAAAAAAAGGGGAACGAGTAACCCCAAAATAAACTGCTTATACGGTTTTAGGACCTTTATTTTATTTTTATTTAATGTATTATATATAAATATATACTATTTTACCACTGTTAGCCTCTACAGGGAGAACCACATTATGTTCATGGAGCAGCAGGTAGGTAATCAATCATACAAACTTTATTGAAAAATATAAATACATACATACATACACATATATCTCAAGGTAATTGCTCACACTCAGGACAAGACATGCCCCTAACCATCCTAGTGCATACAAGCACAACTAGGATCTAGGCTCAACAATACTGTCTATCTTTTAACCGATTACCTACCTGCTGCTACTCAATGAATTGACTTGGTAATAGTATTACTGTGTGATACTATTGCTTTGGTTACATTATGTTCATGCACCAAATTGTACAAAGGTGATTTCTACTTGGTAAAGGACCTGTAATGATGCCATGATTGGGGAGGTTTTTTTCTTCTGAAAACAGAACAATTTTAACTTTTTAAAGCAACAAAGAGCGCATAGGATTATAATCTGGTTGCTGAACAAATCTAAGGAGTACAGGCGGTCCCCTACTTAAGGACACCCGACTTACAGACAACCCATAGTTACAGACAGACCCCTCTGACCTCTGGTGAAGCTTTCTGAATACTCTACCATAGTCCCAGATTGCAATAATCAGCTGTAAAGGGTCTGCAATGAAGCTTTATTGATAATCCTTGGTCCCATTACAGCAAAAAATGTTTAAACTCCAATTGTCACTGGGGCCAAAATTTTTTTTGTCTGGATCTACAATTATAAAATATACAGTTTCGACTTACATACAAATTCAACTTAAGAACAAACCTCCAGACCCTATCTTGTACGTAACCCGGGGACTGCCTGTACAGCTGTATGTGGCCATGCAGAGCTATGTATGAGATACTTGGGTCTGAGATCAGGTCTGTGGTCCCCCCTCCCCATCATGAGGTCATCAAATATTCTGCGTTCACTAAATATGCAGCAGTGTTTTAACATAGTAAATGGAATTAGATCCTGAAACATACACCAAGAACACAGCCTAAATAGAGTATCATCATGGGATAGAATGGAAGCCCTCTCTAGACACAATTAGTGGGAAATATACTTAAAAATGCCAAACACTTTTAGTAATATTTCTTGAAACGGGGAAGAAAGGCGCAATAATATTGATAATTTGTCAAAAAATTGGTGTGGGAATTAGCCAAGCCTACTAAAAGGTAAAAATGAGTTGAAAAGGACATCTACCACCAGGATTAAAGGGGTATTCCAGGAATCAGCATAATTCATATACAAGTGGGCACTCAAAATATAAGCTAATGTGTAATTAGTTGTTATTTAAAATTTTGCTCCCCTTAGCAGAAAATGCTGGTGACATAGACTGTAATGAAGAATTAAAATGCTACTGGCCCTTTAATCAGTCCGTTAATTTCCTCCGCGCGGTCCGTCACAGAAAAGAAGATGGCTGCTGGTCACATGTCCACATCACATGTCCTGTACCTGCCTGGGCATGGTCATGTGATCACCACTACGTTTGGCTGTAGTCGGTTGGTTGCAGTGCATCCAGTATGGTCAGTGTTGTGGTGATGGCAGTTACACATCATTACTATGGTAACAGAGCAAGAAAACCTGTTACATCATCACTGTTAGCAGAGCATAAGTGGTAGGAGGAGTTACTGAGAACTAAAGGATCATGGAACTTGTAGTTTCCAGTCGCGGCCATCTTAGTGATAACTCCACCTACTTTAGAGAGGCCATACATTTTGTAAATCATAAAATCATATTATTTTAGCTCCGTTTTGTGACTAATGACATTGAGTATTGTTGTATTCATTTATTTATATCATCAAGGGTTTTTGTGTCAGACGTTCATATTCCCGGAATACCCCTTTAAGGATTGTAACTAAGCAAACTGACATACTGGCGTGTGCCCGATTTGCCAGGAACTACTCTTATAGTTTCTTATGCCCTTGTTTTTAAGAAAAAAGGCTTTTAAAATTATTATCAATAATGTCTATGGATTCTGGAGGCCCTCCGGCTCATTTGCCTTTTAAATTTTTAAAATCCAAGACATAAGAAGCTAAAAGAGGGGCGGATCCTGCCAGAGGGGGCACACAGCAGTATGTCAGTGTGCCTGGTTTATAACTCTTAAAAGACATCTACCACAAGGATTAAAGGGGTATTCTCATCTGGGCATTCACATTCAGTTTCATTTATCTGCCATACATAAACATTTCTTCAATTAGATGTTATTTTAAAAGATGTTCCTGTGTGAAGATAATTTCTCATAAATGTAGTCATTTTGTCCCTTAGAAACGAGATGGCTTCCTCGGATACGGCCACCTCTGCTGGAGGGATTGCACAAATAAACAAAAAGGTTTTGTATAGGAAATGTCCGAGGAGTTACTGCATGTACCAAAGCCGTCCTGTGGTAATGATTGCTGAATCCAGGAGGTCAGGCAGGACTCTATAGCCCAAGTCTGGCCACCGCTGCCAGAGTGTGACGTGGTCGTAACTGAGGACGCTATCTGGTGTCTAAGGGAACGTATGACTACATTAATGAGAAATTATCTCCACACAGGAACATTTTTTTTAAATAACATCCAATTGAAGAAATGTTTATATATGGAAGATTAGTGAAACTGAATGCGAGTGCCCAGACGAGAATACCCCTTCAAGTCTGCAAATCAAATATACATGAAAACTGTATTGAGAATGAGGACTCTGGAACGAGAGGCAATCTTTGGGAACAGTGAAACAGCCAGGCCTAAGGGGGAACATTGTATAATGTTTGAAACTAACTGTACACTGCACAGAAGTGTTTATGATTTCTGTATGCTAATACTGTTTATATGCTTAAATAAAAGTTACCTGATTTAAAAAAAAAAAAAAAAATTATAATAATATATATATATATATATATATATATATATATATATATATATATATACACACATATATACACACTGATCCAATGCATGGCTTAAATACCGTACAAAATAGGTGCAACACATTTTCTACACTATAATTACTACTAAATAACTGCATCACATGTAGATGTACAAAACTTACCTCCCACTGCAGATGTGGTGGTATATTTCGGATTTGTAGCTTCCGACTCCTAAAGAAAGGGGGAAAGGACAAGAGGTTTCCGTTATCGATGTGTACATCAGAGAACGTATTTTAACTGGTATCAGAGAAAATTTAAATGACTAATATTTAGACTTCTAACTGGCTAGGAGCTAACTGATCACATACAAAATGAAGGGAATTCCTATCATTCTTGGTCTTTGAAGTTGAAATCATTCAATTAGCTCACTTCATATCCACTCGGATCCCCTTCATGTTTTGGGAGGGGAAAGGATTCTGTCCCTCCCTTATCCTACCTACAAGCCATGCTTTTTAAACAGGATAATCACTTTGGTGGGCTACAGGGCCCTACAAATGTATACGACTCCTGCATGGTGCTTCATTAGTTAATAAGTCTGCATAGAGACATTTCTTATGTACAACTTGCATCCAGACATTTGTGGTAGTGAAGCGCCTGCTGTACTGTGTGTTTAGAAGATGAACAAGCAAATGCCTGAAATGCCACATTCTCCCTGGGATTCCCAAGAATGCACATGCAAAATATACATAGATGTAACTACAGGTTCTAGGTTACAGGCTCAGAAGTCACCAAATACATGTAGTAAATACCAAAACCTGTATGTCTTCTATAAATACACAACAGCAGATAATACCAAACACACATGGAGTGTTGGGGGACTTGCAGGTTTACATGTTCAAAGCAAAACTGACCAAGGGAAAAAAAAAATAAATAAATGATAATGTTACTTGCCGCTTGATGCATCCAACTTGCATCAAGCTCACATTGTGCACTTGCTTGACCATCCGGCTTAAGGGCTTACCACCGGAAATTGAACTCTGCATGCAAGTTCAGTTCCGGTTGCGGAGCGTCCGGGCCAGACATCCAGCAAGCACACAATGCCAGTTGAACGCATCAAACACGCTTGTGGGCAATAGGCAACATAAATTGTTACTCGACAAGTTAGGTTTGATCTGGAACTTTTAACGTTTTCTATGTTCAAAGACATATTCAACACTCTCTATGTTGCATCTCTTGCTAATATAAAAAGGGAAAGCGTCAGTTTAAAAAATGTTTTCTAGTTGTAGCAGGCCTATAGTTAGAACATTATATTCAATCTAATCAACTACCCCTGCTCTATAACCTGCTGCCTGCAAATAGGACATTATGTACAACTTGCTGTTCTATTTAAACATATTGGTCTAGAAACAGTTATGGGTGTTGGCTAATAACACACTAGTAGTGTAAAAAAAAAAAAAATTTCATCTATACTTGGGCATCATGTGCTATTAGGAAAGTGACATGCAGAACAAAGATCGGTTAAGGACTTAAAATAATTTCATCAACAATAAGCCGGAGAAAAACAGACAATGCAGCGGCAATACACAATCCCCAGAAAGAAGCTGCCAACTTCTCGTGTGCCATTTTGCCTAGTGAGCACCAAGTCCCATCAGTTAGAAAGAAAACAAAGACAATAAAAATCTCACACAAACCCATTATAAAATGAAGATTAGGTGTCGCCTATGACATAGAACGAATAGGAGCCCAATATCTCTGCTAAAACCATGTTCAGTCTGGAACCACAAATACAGCATTTGCAACATATTTTAAGCCAAAATGAGTACGCCGATACCAGTCTACAGAATTTGTTTAGCAACAAAAACCTAAAACAGCAAAGCGCACAATGTCTTAAAACACAAGCAACATACAGAATGTGTATAAGAATTTTACTTTTTCTTTTTAATCCCAATTTGTAATGAGCCACAGGTAGTTCCTTGTCTGCCATGATAACAGTTGGTGCCGCTATTCAGCAAGGAAGAAGGGGCTCCTTGTATCACCTATTGTCACGATTACCATTTTTTCCCATTCCCATTTGTTCTTGTGTTTGGTAGGTGAAATTTGGTTACTACACAGTCTAGATATATATATTTTCAAACTACCCTTGTATCCATGTCTTCAAGAGGTAGGGTGATGTGTAACCAACAGCAAGGAGTTTGCTTTCCTTCCAGTGAAGTGCAGGGAACTTTTTGAATAGATTTTCTTGTACATCAATAGTGCAGAGGCTTCTTTCGTTGATATAAAAAGGGTATGTTTGTTCTGAAACAAAAGGAACGATAATCCAGCAGCCAGGCTTGAGTGTAAAGTGCAATAAAACTTCTATTTATTTCATAATTTAAAAAAAAGACGTAAAAAAGGTATCATACAGACATCTGACGCGTTTCGAACTATAAGAAGTTCTTAGTCTATGACTAAGTTCTTCTTATAGTTCGTAACGCGTCAGATGTCTGTATGATACCTTTTTTACGTCTTTTTTAAAAATTATGAAATAAATAGAAGTTTTATTGCACTTTATACTCCAGCCTGGCTGCTGGATTATGGTTCCTTTTGTTCCAAGATGCATTGACCCGGCTCAGCATGTCCGCGCACCGGCACCTGATGCATGACCACAGAAGGGTGAGCTGAATTTCTACTTCTCTCTTTTTTGTGTATGTTATGTTTGTTCTGACCATTGTTTAAATAGCTTCTTTTTTTTTTTTCAAATAAAAACTGCATAAAATGGGAGTAGTGATTTTCCAAGACCAGAGCATAAACCCTTATTGTGGGCAATGACTGTGGTACACAGTTTTGGAATCAATGAAACAAAACATTTGTAAAGAGAACGTTGAATCCAATGCCCACTTTACAGTAAACATCAGGTGCACAAAACAGATCTATTAGTAGAACACTAAATGAAAGGGTTTTATTTTGCTTTATGACTTGCAAAACATTGAAAAAGACTAAAGAGTCACATGGTAGCTCAGGATCCACTCCTGGTCTGGGATTATAGAATACTGGTGTGCAAATGAGAGCTTAGTGGTGAACTTTAATAGAAAAAAAAAGCATATTTACAGCAGAAAATTAACATTGTGATTTTATTTTGATATTAATTGGTTAAATGAAAATCTACACAAAATGTGCATTAAACTTTGTAATTATGTTGGATTACTGGTTAAAATTCTGCATCCACTCAAATACAAATTAACAAGATGAGCATTAAATATGTATTTTCCTCATGACTGTCTGAACAGATCATGTCCTGGCAAAACAAATCCCCAAAATATTTCTGCAAGGATCACAAACAACCAAAATGCTGTTTTCCTAGGTCTACTTTGGTATATTTTGCCATTCAAAATTATAGTTTAATCACCAAATTTCTTCAATTATTCCAATCATCTAAAGATCTATGCCTTTCCCATCACGACTCTACACGGATGAATGGAATGGATCCTCCGGCACAGAAATGTCTACAATGAACCTGCCATATATGATTTCACTCTTGGGGCATATACAGTAAGCAGATTTATGGCTGAAACTTGTGCATCTAAAAGTTAGTTCGGTGCAAGGGAATTTGCTTTCTGAGGTTTGTTTGAATGAATGGAACAGTTGCAAAAAAATTGTGCAACATGGAGGGAGCTGCACACTCACTTTATCGAAGCCTAGAGTACAACAAACAAGAGCTAGAGGCAAATCTATTTTTAAAAATCCACATATATACAAAAAAAAAAAAAAAAAAAAACAGACTGACACTTTATGTTATTTACATTAGTTCATAAACAGCTTTATACAGTCAAGCATGTCTGGCCAAATCAAATAACTAGTAAAACATACAAAAAGACAATAAAAAAAAACATTTGTTCAAGAACGCTACTTTTGTCTCCTCATCTTCTAATTAGCCATCACGATGAAAAAAAAAATTGTATGTATGTAAAACAACTGATTTAACCACTTTTTTTATATTGTTTTTGTGTCTCAACAAAAACACTTTGCAATTCAATAAATGGGGAAAATCTTGAAACCAAAGGGGGTATTAGGACGCACTCATCTACCGAATAATAAAATAAAATGCATAATTTTCTTTGCTCGTTCAAATAAGTTCCCACAGCAAAAAAATGTTAACTACTTCTAAATTGATCTTCAGTTCCTGCTCTATGGCAGGAAAAAACAAAAAAACAAACTTAAAAATTGTAAGAATGTGGTCACCAGGTGGCAGTGGTTTACTGCAGTGCATGAAGGGCAAAAAACGGTTATTTTTATCAAATCTAGGGATATATGTAAAAAGTGACTGTCCAAAGAACTTAGAATGTGTCCACTACCCTTGAAAGGCCAGGGAAACCAATGTTTAAGAACATGAAAGGGAGCAAACAGCCTACAAGTGACAACACATTGGCTACCTAGATGCTCTGAACGGTTCTGTAGGCCTAACATTATAGAAGAAAAATAAAATCCTTAGGAAGGTTAAAAAAAGTTTTTTTTTTAGATTACACCATGCAGATGTTAATAGTAAACCCAGAAGAACATTACACAGGATAAAATGTAAAAACCTGCAGTATATTCTTCAATTTACACCAGTGTTCTCCAAAGTATATTAGTGCAGGTCGAAAGAACCTTATGCACATTCTGTTGTATATTTTCAGTGTGAAAACACTACGTATGAACATGACCCAGTTTCCATGTTAACTGGTATGAATAGATTAAGTATCTAATCTGCGGGGTTTTTTTTCTTCCAGTTGCCACTTTTCTCTTTTTACTACACGAATTTGTAAAGTTACAAAACATAAAATATAAAAAATAAAAAAACTCATTATAGATCTACACAAGATCTGGTACATTCTTCATACATACATATAATTAAGACAGACATCTGTGAGACAACATACAACAATTGTGCTTTCACACATTGCAGGATTTGAATCAATTTTCCTAAAAAAAATAAATAAATACAATCTGGAGTAATTTCCACCCATACTGTACATTTTTTTGAGGGTTTTAGACTATTTTCAGACAGTTTTCAAATATTCCCAAAAATGGGGCGTGACCTTGTGAAAAGGGGCGTGATCTTACCCAGGTGCCTTAATTAAAATTCAGTCTGAGCATCAGAAATGCAGACAAAAACCGAGATCATTAAGTTGGTTTAAAGAACCCCAGATATATCATCAAGCACAAGTTATCTGGAGCAGGATAAGAGTGGAGTGCAAGTGTACGTGGGTGGGGCTCAGCCCGATAGAATGCAGTGGGCGTGATCCTCCACCCCTCCCCCATTGACTTCAATTGGTGAAAGGTTACAAGAAAATGTAAGCGTCGTTTTTACATGCACAATGACTCACTTTTCTATAGAACACTTCTGAGAAAAATTCATTAAACCAAGTACATACATACAGAAGCCAAGACATGTGCAACATACAATTGTGCTAGACCTTCAGCACACACCATTACCTCTTCTTTCATTCTCTGGAATGAGAACCTGAACACTACCCAAATAAACATTTGTTAGCCTCAAGGTTTCACATTTACCAATAGGTTTGTTAAGACCTACCGTACTTCAGATTTCAACATTGGCATTACAAAAGGGCAAACTGGTGACAAACCCAAAAGTAGTGGAGTAACGGGGCCCCTAATAAAAATATACAAAATAAACCTATACATTTAAAGAAAAGGTCTCCATTAAAGTGGATACTACAGATTTATTTTTTTTGTATTAAATCATATACCAACAGACAATTTTTTTCAATTTTAACATAGGCTTGTTCAGCTTAATTTTTGGACATCCAGTACCTTTTGTAAAATGCTTTACAATATAAGTACAGTGTACTGGTACCCAATGCACTTTTTTTTCTATGGTCTGAAATCGATAATGTACCAACCCTATGTTGGTTACATCCCACGGACGGCATACATTGCGCAGGATGGGATTCCTTGCATCTTACAGAAATATGATGCACAGACTCCCCATCTGCTGCTTAAAACTACAGCCTGGCACTTTAAGAGCCAACATAAAAGGTTTATTTCCATGGGCTGCATGTGACCACAGCCTTAGGCCTCTTGCACATTAGCATCAGAGGCTAAACAACAGACACATGTGTAATCGGTGATAACAGAAAAAGTCTACCCACATACACGGGGCTGTGGAAACATCGATCGGGTGTATGATCCTATACAAACGTGTGCTATTCATTTAACTAACAGTATTCTTTCACACTCTTTTTGGGTTAATATATCAAGAATAAAAGTATTTACAGCAACCACCAGCTGAATTTACAAAAATAATAAGCATAATAATACAATTTTCACATCACTGGGCTTAAATATAGATTAATGATTCACTGATAAAGAGTACAATAGGTGTCAAGCCAAATAACAAAGTTAATTATCCAATTATGTAATTATAGATACCAAAACTACAACATTATGCAGAGGATTTTAAACACAATCCATGGTGAAAAGCTGCTGCATTTCTACCCTCTGTGTAGAGACCCTTATGTTATGTCTCGAAGGGGCTGAAGTGCATGGATAAGGCTTCATTCACACGAATGTATGCTACGCCCCGGCCAGAGCCCGGGTGTAGCATATGTCTGGCTGGAGGAGGGAGCGCTCCTCACCCCCTCCCCTCTTCATAGGGAGCCCTGCTGCTGGGCCGTACGTATAGCATAGCTTACACCTGCCATATACATTGTGCGCAGGAGCCTAAGCCTGTGTTCACACGTAGCTACAGTATCCATCTATCCATCCACCCGAGGTCTAAATTCCATGCAGATTTTCTTCTGCTGTATACAATGAGATTTCTTAAAATCTTGTCCACTTTGTAGCTACTGTAAAAATTCTGCAGATGTTACACATGAAATTTGGTATAGAAATTCCCAGATATAGACACACCTATTAGGAGATTACAACTGATGCCGAATTTTATTATACTACAAGTCTGAACACTTGAGCCAATTTTGTCATTCTTCATTAGATTTTTTTTTTTTTCTCCAGCAAAAGTGGACAAAACACCGTCCACCAATTGCACTAGAATATATACACTTTATACGTGCTTCCAACTGGGACTAGAGACAGACAGCCATTTAAGGATTATTTAGCCAAGATTTCAAGATCCTTTCCATCTGCATTCACAGATCTTAACCCAGATAGACCCCGTGCACTAGGATTGAGATACATGGGGAAAAACTAGACCTCCTGTAAGATGGGTCTGATTTTTTTTTTTTAGAAATCTGTATAGATGCTCAAATGGGTGTTAAGGTCTGATTAGATCACTCCCCTCGCACCTCATCATGCCCCTTTTAGGGAACCAACATTCATAGGAAAATGTGTTTCCAATAACTTGATTTTGTAAGCATTCTTCTGATCAGAGGCTAAAAAACAAATGCTCATCGGTCAGCTGATTTTCTGCAGATTTTGCCAGCTCATTGTGAACAAGGGACGTGCTGCTGATAATCGGCCCTCCCCCATTCACTTTGCATCTGCCTGTGTGAGGGTGCGTTCACACCTTCAGTTTCAGATGCAGTTTTGATGACTTAACCAGGAGTAGAGTGGAGAAAAAAAAAAAAAAAAGAAGAGTAGGAACTGCTCCTCTCAATGATTTGTCCTCAACCATTGCGATCCACACCCGCTTTTTGGCTTCAAAAACTGCATTTATAAACTGAACGTGTGAACAAATCCTAACAATAACGCTAATATAAATGAACCCCCTGCTAGGTTTCATTACATAGAGCTTATACCTTGGACAAAATTCATTTTAATTTGTAGAGAATAAAATATTGAATAAAAAAAATTGGACTAGAAATCTTGCAGAAAAAATTTTACTCTTTCAATATATATCATCCACCATCAGGTCAACATCTGCAAAGAGTTTGTATGTTCTTTCCATGTTTGAGTGGGTTTCCTTCCACACTCCAAAACATACTGCTAGGTTGATTAGATTGTGAGCCCCATTGGGGACAGGGACAGATTTGGGAAGCCTTGTACAGCGCTGCAGTATCTGTGTGCGCTATATAAATAAAGAATTATCATCATTTCTAGAGATGGCATATACCGGCCACAAAGACCAAAAGCAAAATCAAACGCATTATTGGACGAAGGTCATATTTATGCATCTTCATCTGTCCCATATAATGTGGCTCAGTCTTATGACAGTAGCACACATTAAAATAACGCACAGGAGCCTTTATCCATTAAAATTTAAAACATTTAGTGCACCCATTTGCCAACCGTGAAAAAAAAAAAAAAAAAGTGGGCACATGGTTATGTGCATTTGCCGTAACATTTCCAGCAGGACATTGAATACTATTATTTTCTCCAAGTCCAGAGCAAAGGGATTGTTATTACCACCAATTTGGGAAGTCTGAATTATGTGCTTCTATTCTGAGTATTCAAGATAATGGGGGTGACTTATGGGCCTAACAGGACAGGTTTCTTAAAGCACACAGTAATGGTGCTGCAATGCAGCCTAGTTTTCTGCAGTGCAGACATTCAGTATACATGCCCATATCAATAAACTGTTAAGTGCAGCCATAGCTTGTCATGTGTGTTACTGTAAATCAGGTAATGTACACCATTATCTAGATGGTAGGACCAGAGGAGACATCCAACATCCAGCTAGTCCATGCCATACACTCTTTGCAAAAGCCAACACAACTGTCACACATTCATCTCCATAAATGGCTAATAATCAGAATATAATCTGAGATTACGATACTAATTCAATTAAAGCATTTGTAACAGCCATCCAATACCCTGCCAGAACACGCAAATCTGCCTACATACCACCAAATCCACATCAATTTGATTAGAACTAGAATTTTAGAGAATTCGGAAACATTTTCTTTTACATCTATCTATATAGATGATTTTCCATGATAATGCACTTCCCAGCCCTCAGGATTTTCCCTGCACCATCGCAAGCTGCACCCTCTCACTTCTCTCAGCCTCATTATTTATCAAACGTGTTGTACTGAGAAGACACAAGGTTTGCCGTTACGGCAAGACAGCTTCCAGGTTACAGCAGCAAGTAGTGTTACCGATTCAGTCACACCCCGACCTACTACTGTCTCAGCACTTCAAATTTTTTTTTTTACATTAATTTATTAAAATATCAAAACTCTAAATACTCCAAAACATGGAGAAAACCTTGACTTATGTGCTTTATTGATGGGGAGTGAAATATTGTACACGAAACCACCATCATATGTAATGACCTTCCTCCCACCCTCAGACAGATTTAGTCATTACCAGATAATGCACTGCAAGAAATCTCTTTGGAACTACTAGCTCCTCATCCTATGCAACAAAGATCCCCAGACACAAGTAATGGCCAAGTATAATCCTCACAGGGCCACGTTTGTGCTACACAACCATGTACATGTCAACTTCCTTTACATTAAGAATCAGGATGCAGAGTTTCCTCTCACACCCCCTCCCCCACCACCAGCAGCTATATAATCCTGCCCATTTTGGAAGTGCAGCAGCTTACGTTGCCTTGGGAACGGTGGGGCCCAATTTATAAGATCAATGGTTTGGTAGAAATGGAAAATGGGGGTTGCAAGACTAGGGGCAGAGTTATTAACACTCACTTTTGTTTTGTGTTTTTTCTTCTCAAGAAGCTATACGGCACAAATATAAAAATTTTATATACCAGGAAAAAAAAAAAAAAGCACAGACTTTATAAGATTATTGTGCAATTTACACATTTGTCACCAGAGATTTCTTAAAGCAGAACACAGTAACAGGCACGTCTGTGTGCTCAGAGGGCTAAAGCATACATATTTCTCCAAGATTTCAACATGGCTATGTATACGTTCTCAATAGAGGGCACAAGGATGGTAATGTGTACACCCTCTATGAAAAATAATATTGAGAATGATTGTAAATCTTCTGTTTATAGGCAAGGCTTATGGCAACATTTCACAGTAAAAACCTTGTTGGAGAAGTGTGGCAGAGAGAGAGGAAAGCCACAAATGATGTAGGAGCAGGCTACCAAACAGAAGTTCATTGTGGATTTTACATATGAACCATTTCTGTAGAACGAGACAATGGCATCTTGTAGACCTTAGCTCAACTTAGGTGACATTTTACAAGCCTGTGGTGAAGAGGGCAGAAATCAAAAATGTATAAAAGAGCAGGGAAATTTTCATCAAATTCTTTACACACGGACACATAAGTGTATATTATTATTATTATTATTTTTTTAACACACATACATATATACACAAAAAAAATGTATATATGCATGTATAATTTTTTTACAAACCCCATGGAGACGCAGGTTTGGACTGTTTCGAAGCTAGTGGAATGGTTCTTATGAGATACTCCACATATTTTTGATTCCCTGCAACATGGCCAAGCAAAATATTATACAAATAGGTAGCTTTTGACTATCCTGCAAACCAGTTGAGGAAATGACATACTAAGGCTACCTATCATCTGAGCGGTGTCTGCAAAAAGGTCCGTCAGAAGCTGAGTTAAAAATTGTTCTAGTTGACCATGGAAACCAATCAGAGCTCAGCTTTAATTTTATTAACAGCTGTGGGAAAATGAAAGCTGGGCTCTGATTGGTTGTCGTAAACAACTAGAACAGTTCTGCTCTTATGATAAGTCTCCCCCATGTTTTGGCGAATCCATACAAAAAAAAAAAATTAAATAAAAAAACTGGTAGTCTGGGAAATTAAACATGCTTGCCCCAACCAATGGATTGTGTTATATACGGTGTATATTTGCAGATTACTTGCTATCTAACTGTGTGACACCCACAGGTTCTCATATACTTCTATGGTTAGGCAGAGATTGTAAACACCAGCAGGAATAGGACCTACGCAGAGTTATCTAAAGAATCCTCACAGAGGTGTCAAAAATATGTTTCATGTGTATTGGTCAATTGAAATGTCCCAAAAATATATAAAGAAAATGAATGAAAAGGTCTGTGACGTGGCCTAACACAGTTGAAAACTTGATAATCAAAAGTGATCTACAACGAGTTATCGAAATCTCAATTAAGAATTTCAACCATCCTAAAAATTAAATTGTAAGGTTTGAATATTTATAGGTAGAACGGAGACCCTTCAGTGGTCCTGTTACTAAACTTTTGGATAAAACAAGTCCTTTACACAGGATCAAACACATATTTTAGATATTTCACACTACAGCCTTCGTTAAAACAGGTTACACATTTGTAGTGGGGATCTCTTGCCTATTTGCCATATTGTGACGTCTGGTACACAGACAAAGCCGCTTAGAAGAGGGATCTTCCCTAGTACGCCATGAAATATAGAGGCAGATGGGATTTACAGGAAAAGTGTTAACCATTTAGTTTATTAATGCTAGCCTAGCACAATACACACAATGATCTATCACCTGCACAGTGGCTATATACTGCATACCGAACCAAGTTAACCATAAAAATGTAGATTTTACTGCTCTTATGTACATTTTGGGTGGATGGACATTATATGCTTATAATGGGCAGTGCCTGACTGTTTCATTCACCATGTGTTGGTAGAACGAAAGCTGCAGTTTCATCTAATCAGCCACATTTGGCCGAGGATCGTCTCACTGCGGTGTCCTTCAAGAGGAGAACCAGATCAAACCCTTGAAAAATGTTTGCCCTGCCCCAATCACAAGTTTATCTGAAAACCTACGCAAGAACACATACACATGGATGAACATGAAGCTTTCCGGATCCAAGGTTTCGCACCTTGTATTTAAGTGTAGCTTTCACACTGCGTTTAAAAAAAAAAAAAAAACTTTAGCAGTCAGATGTAATTCATGGACAAATCTCATTAAATTGTACCACAGGATTGAATAGCAGAGCTTTAGCCGTTGAAAACTATCTGCAAATTTTAATCAATTTCTATACAGCACCAACACCTTTCAAATAAAATTTGTGAGTTGTATTGGACAGACATGCTCAAGTTCAAAAAGTGTACAAAAAGATTACAAAAGCAAGATTGTTGCTATTGTTCTGGGTCTGGATATACCCTAACCCACTGTCTCTCTACATTAAGCATGTGCAAGTTGTTTTACAGCAATAAATTTACAAATTAAATTAACTCCAAGGCCTCATGCACATGGCCGAACCTTATGGCAGCACATGGAGAAAGTACAATACCCCTAGTAAGGAGGTCTCTGCCCTCTGCCGCATTCAGAAAGCTGTCCTCCATCCATATACCTTGGAATGGAGCCGGCCACATTTTCTTTTCCATGTTGGACTGGTTTACTACTGCATTATAGTTCTAGAAAGCAGAGATTGTAAGTATCTGTAATACATAAAATGCATTTAGCTCTAAACTACAAACAATTCTTAATACATCATATTGAGAAGCATAGAAAATTCAAGCCATAGACATTTTTCCCTCCATTAAATGCACTTTGCCTTACACATGGTTGTACAAGATACTGAAAACTAGTTAAAAGGTCACATCTAGGGTGAGCTTAAGGGCAGTTAGAAGTTGCAGCACAAATTTGGAAGAAAAGATTAGATTTTCCCTATAGATAAGAGAACCTCCTGACAATAGACACCTTTACACACAGAGCGGAATGGCTGCGGAATTTACCCCAGAGGCAATTTTACATCCAATTCGCAAACTTCAGTAACCAGCCAAAAATCGTGAGGGGAATAGATCTCGTACACTACACTGCTACTGAATTACGCTGCACGTAATACACAACATGTGCGGGTGCAGTTAATGTGCAGAACTGTCGGAAATAAGTAGTATACAACTTAAGGTGCAAGCACAAAAGTTTCCGGGGCATGTGACCAGAACCTCATTTACATGCACGAGATACAAATCATTTCATGGAATGTGGCTTTTCCTGCATTACATCCGACTCCTTCACCATGTGACTAGACCCCCAAGGCTGAACTCACATGCAATTTAGTAGATAAACATGCATTGGAATAATTAAAAAGAAAATTACAAGTTTTCCCTGTCCCAACACTCGTTAAAAATAAATACAAATCATCTTACGCAGAGATCTTCCATATAAACACAAGGTTCTGTAAACTGTGTTAGAACCCCAATGAACTTATTCTCAACCAATGGGGAACTAATGGGATAGTGGCCTTACATTCATTGTACACATTGCAAATAAAGTTTGATTGTGTCCATGTACTTACTAAATGATTTATCACATACCTTTGTGGTTTAAAGGGAACCTGTCCATGGACCTCATTTTCACTAAAGACAGGTTGTAGAAGCCCATTACAGTTGCATTGCAAATATGTCTGTCTTTCTCCTTTCTTTAAGTATTTTCAATACAATATAATTGCGTGTTATAACTTACCTCGCACCCCGACAGAAGCCTCTGTTAAGTCCCAGGGGTTGGCTTTGGTTTGTATGCATTTCAAAAAACAATGCATGACTTTTCTGTGCTGCTCACTACTCAGCTTTCAACCCCCACATTTGTGCTCCTTCACAGGATCAGAGCTTACAGCGTAGGGAGATGAGTGGGGGAAAGAGGAGCTATACAGGAGCACAAACTTTTTTGTGCATCCAAACCAAAGCCAATCCCTGGGACTAAACAGAGGATGCTGTTAGGATGCAAGGCAATTTAAAACAATTTTTTTATTGCAAATACTTAGAAAAGGCAGAAATGTAATGGGCTTCTTCACTAGATAGGTTGCAAATTAGGACCCTGGTGACAGGCTCCCTTTAATACAAGCTTGTTTGGAACAAATTAACATCTGAGGTGGAAAATCCTACAAAACATTACTACAAAATTGTGTTTTGTGAACCCATATGGAACACACATATCCCATGTTTTAAATACATTGTAGCTGTAGTCTTATTGTGGATTCTCGGCCAATACCTCCCATTTTCCCCTCAGTTGTATTGCAAATTCACATAGGATAGCTCTACTACAAAATTTCTTTCAGGAAATTCATCAATGGGTTTTATGCAATCCACGAAACTAAGCATAACAAAGCCGAGTAAGGCGATGTTCACACGACAGACACCTCTCTGCATTTTCATCCGTTTTTCCATATTGCCGTGTCCCATCAGTTTTGCCCCGATTCTACAACTAAAGTCTACAAGTGATCTATGAAAAGTTATTCTGATAATGCTCTACATTTTAATGGACAATCGGGAAAAACCTGGGAGGGCAATTTATTAAGCCAGGAGCATCAAGTTCCAGTCTTCATAATATGCCCCCAATATATATGACCCGGAAGTTACAGTTGGATGAATTCTATAACAGGTATGGCATCAAGATCTTGAGGCAGGCTATATTCAACACCCAGTCATGAACCTTGAATCACTGAATTGACCAGACACACTGGAGCTCGGTTCAGCAATTCACCATTCGGAGCAATGAATCCTGCAAGTGGACAGAGCTAATTTTTTGGACCAAATTCGCTTGTGGGCAAAGGGCTGTAGTCACAATGTGTACATAAAATCCATTTATTCTGATCACTTATTTGATCAGGCCACACACAAAACCTGATTTCAATACCGTAAGTCACTTTCATCTTTACATTCAATAACTTCCTGATATTCAAGACATTACCATGCTGCGTTCTTACAATTACTTCTGTATTTAACATTTACTCATGATCATCATACGAGGGGTTTCTAAAGCAGAACATTACAGAGGCACAACAACGGAAATGCACAACTGAGAAGATGCTCCAGAATTATTGGAGAATTTACCAAAACTGAAATGTCAGCAGTGATGACAGGTACATTTCAGTTCTAAACTTGAATTTGATTAAATAAACCTGCAGGACCTGATTATCGTAATATGAATATAGTATATGTAAAAGGAAAAAAAATTAAACAAATGCAAAGAAAATGTAATAACTTTGTAAATGTGGGGGCACTTAGGTCATGTTATAGTCTCACTAATAACTGCAGAAAACATCAGAAAAGTATTAGATCAAGGAATGCCGACTTTGATTGTGACTTTTACTTTATGGGTAAAAGCAGGAGCTCTATAGCAACAACAACCATCTGTTAAAAGAAGTTGTCCAGCAAAAAAAAAAAAAAAAAATTTTTTTATAAACGTTCAAGATCGCGCAAGAACAGTGACGTAAACTGAAGCAGTGTGGGTCCAGTGCGAAATGTGCGCCAGCCCCCCCCCCCCCAATTATAATGTATTGTTTATGGTACTAGTCTTCTCATAACCTTTCAGCCTCTAATACTTGCAGTTATGAAATGCACAGACACATTGTCACAGCTGTGAAGCAGGGCATCATTGCTGTAGCAGAGACAATTGAGGTCAATTCAAAAGTATTTTGCTCCCTGTACAACCTTTTTATGGTTCTGTCAAATTACACAAACTGCATGCAGATAAAATAAAACAAAAACAAAAACTGTGACCAATATAATAGCCACTAAGGTATCAGTTTATTCACAGAACAAACAAAGGTAAAAAACACACACACACACACACAAGTGGAGAAGGGAGGGGGAATGATGCTCTTCACCCATCCCCTCTCCAATGTAAGACGAGCGGTCGAATCATTCTTCGGTCAGTCATACAATTAAATGCTAGCCATGAAAAAAAAAAAAAAACCCTTGCTGGATGGCTAGCACACGGCTGGAAAATAGGATAGTGTGCATGTAGCCTTAGAACAGTTTCACAAGACTGTATTTGTAAGCAAAAAAATTAAATAAAAAATAGAATTGGATATTGCATGCAAAGTGTATATTTTTCTCCTTTATTCCTTTCCCCTCTGGTTTTGGCTTACATACTCTCTGTGAAACTTGACCAAAAATGTCAAATATTGTATTTAGGGGGGGGGGGGATATAACCAGCTATTCAACAAATGCTATAAATATATATATTGCACTCAGATCATCAAAATCTTCAAATATACCTCATGGAGGAGATTATTGTCAAGAACAACCTCTAAAGAATCTGAAAGACTTGTCAAAACAAAAAAAAAAAAAAAAAAAAAACACAACACACACCGATTCATGCAACTACAATCCTCGGTCACTTGCCAAACATTTTTTCATTATCTGCGGCAGGTTGTGTCCAGTTTGGTTGATACATGGTCTTGCTTGGCCATTGTGTGTTCTCCTACACAGTTTGTTCTTTTACGGAATAATGAATACATTTTAAGCAATAATGGATCCTTTTGTAGCTGGACTTAATTTTTACAGGTTCAGGTTAAAAAAAAAAAAAAAATGCAATTCTTGAATATGTATCAACTCAGTCTCATCAAAGGTCCTTTTTGCCATACAATAAAACATAGATGGTTTATATCAGAATAGAGAAAACCCAAGGACAGAGAACTTGCGATAACTGCAAAGTTATCTGTAATGTTATACAAAACATTCTAAACAACTAGATCTGAACCTATGGCAGCTATACACTACTATTTATAGCACTGGTGTCCTAATGGTATGCCAACACAGGATGTACATACACGGTGGTAGCGGGTAAAAACTAGCAACAAAGTTCTTCTTTTGGAGCAGATAGACTTGTGTGGTACCGATTCTGCACTTATGGTGGACATGCTTACCACGGAGGCTTTGGCAACGCATGGGATAAAAGGCAGCACCAGATATTTAGCAGACAATACAGATTAATATCCAAAATCTGCCAATAACATTTCTAGAATTCACATATGTAGAGGAGGACATGGTGGGGCAGCATATATGTTTTGTAAAGCATAAAAAAAGAGAAATGCCTAAAAATAAGAATTGTAAAAAAAAACACCCTAAAATCAACTATATTTTGACCAAATACAAGCACAGGGCTCTATAGACTCCATCACATTTTGCACGTAATGAAAGCCGTTCAACTGCACTATTAGACAATGTTATAGTTGATGCAAAACAAATCAAACGCCAAGGAAAACTAGAATAATCACCATGTGTTTTTGCACCAATCTGGACCCATACATACACATACTTTATCTATACATCTTTATAATATATATTTAATGGATACCACATAATCTTGTGTCACAAATACAAGGTTACCAAAATTCCATTTCCCAATACAGTTCATCGAGAAAGGGACAGCCATGATGCATATTCTGGTTCATTCTCCCAGGAGGCTGATACTTTCACTGAACAGAATACAAAGAACACTAGAAAAATCTGCACATCCCATGTGCAACACTGATCCCCAGTAGTCATGGAGATTTGTTCCATGGCTCCAACGCGGTTACTGTAGAAAGAACGTTACATTACGTCTGCAAAATGTTATAGTCAGATAGAAGCTTTCACTTTCATTTTATTTCTGCAGTGAATTACACATTAGTTATAAAGAAAAGTTACTTACAGAAATGTGTAACAGCCTCATGTGACAGTAACATTTCCTCCGAGCTCCGAAGGTGGATCAGCAAGTCTAAGCACTTAGTAATACAAGGCTCAGCGTTAGAACGACTCTTCTGAAGCAGCACATATAATGTGATTGTGGGCATTTCATTGGCATTAGATGTGCCAATAGGACTACACCTTAAAGACTTGCTAGTTCATCTTGCACATCAGTAACTGCAGGTTTATTCCAGAATGTAATTGAGCATCTTCTTAGAACTCTGCAATCTATCATTTTATTCTATGCTATAAATCTATGTAGGATCACGCCCCCGGCTACCAACACAGGTGTAAGCTTTTTCAGAGTCTGACCCTACCCAATAGGCAAGGACGATGCAAAGTTATAAGAAAAGATCCGTCACAATTATTACTTTTACATGTTAGGACAGCAAATGCATTTATGCAACTATTATATCACAGTTGTAGCAACTTATAACTCAATGGAATTGCATGAGGGCAGGGCAACACTTCAATGTTTGGGCATACAACCTAGTCCGGGTAGATAGAGCTGACATTTTTCAATAAAGAGTTAAAAGGCTAAAATATATCAGTTTGATGTGGGTCCGACACCAAACAACACCCCTTCTTCAGTATCTGATAAGCAATGAATGGAACAGGATCCAGATGGTGCCATTCTCAGCATCATCACTGCACCAAAGCTCCACTCAAATGAGTGCAAACTGATCTGTAATAACCTGGTCTGACCACTACATTGAAAACCAAGCCATCTTGAACCCAGTTTTATTCAAAGTTTGTCAGATGCTATAAACAGCAGATCTGCTTGGTGTTGGGCCCTATTAATCTGATATTCATGGATTGTACAAAGTTTTCATATTTCTTATCCACAGGATAAAGGATAACAATCTGATTTGCGAGGATCCGATTGCTGGACAACAACAGGACCACCAGCAATGCAAAGATCTGTGTTCTAGTTCTCGAGGACTCCTGCTGCTACATTCAATAGTATGAGTTTTGGAATTCGGAGAGCACAGCTAATGCACTCCAAGGCACCGTACAAGTGACTGCCGGAGATACCCAAGCGCTGTGCTCATTAACTTCCAACACCCCATACTGGATTTCAATGGGATGATACCTTAGTGGCATTTGCACATTTATAAACATTAAACCTTACACCTAAATACAAACCACACACAATTAGACAAATGTAGGAAACAACACTCAATATTAACAGTTGACTGAGGGTAGATCCTTTGCAGTTTAACCCCCAAACATCTTTCATATAGCCGCTTTAAACCAATCCTAAAGCACACCAATAAAGACAAAAAGTGAAAATTATAACTAAATATAGGTCAACCTGCATAAAATTGTAACAACACAGACACATCCAAAACTAACGTGTCAAGATAATATAACCATATAACTTGGTTTTGTATCGATGGGGCGTGTACTAGCTTGCTCAGGCACTGGGAGTTAAGGATAGTACACGCCTCAGTAGCCTCTGCGGTTAATTTACATATTACTGTAATAACATTTTTAACAAGTTACGTTCCATGATTATTAAATTACAGATTAGGGCAGAGGAAGGAGGAATCTACCATCACATCTACTTCTGAAAGTAGATTCCCCATGGTAGGTTTCCTTTATCTACCTGGTTCATTTCCACAGCAAAAGTGCAGCTGCAGTGACCATATTAGCGACATCATTATGTTAGGATTAGAGTTTTGCCTATCCTCACATATTGGATTGGAACGCGTGGCTGACTAGAAAGGAATGGATATGCCAATACAGATCTAATGCAGGTGCCCACCTAACTTAAGTATAACACTACTTCAATCATATTCTAAGGCCTGTTCACGTCTGGGTCAGATGTTTCTGTTACACATTCCATTTTAGGGGAGTTTCCGAAACAAAACAAAATGAAAGGTCTGTTGTTCCCCTTCTATTACTCATAGGCTTTGAGGTGTCTTCAGTAACTTTTTGTCATTTATAGCATAATAAAAAAAAAAAAAAAAAAATTAAAAAAAACACACACAAGCTGTGGCACCATTTTCCCCCCATTATTAATAACGGAAGGTGTAACAGAACCTTCCAAACGTAGGTGTGAATTTAGCCCAACATGCTCCGGCAGACATCTGATATGATTCATCATATCGTTCACTTACATAGGTGAACCCTCAGAAAAATTAATACGTTTTCCCATTTTCACCCTTAAAAATGGTGTTAGCCAACCATTTTTGACAGAAGGCTGTAGAAACGCAAAAAAAAAAAAAAAAAATTTCACAGAAAATGAACATTCCGCAAACATGGATTTGTGAAGCCATTATTTCCTGTAGTTCAAAAAGCCGAGATGAAGAGTCCTTGGGAGGTGTTGGAAAGGGATTGACTATGATCAGCGAATTTGGCTGTACTGAAGCAGTTCAGCAATTCTAGGTTCGGTCCAGTTAATCCTGGACCCACACACAAACACAGCGAGTTTATTGGTTCAAACTCAAGTTGTGTACAACCAACCTTAGATCAGAAAAAAAAAAAAAAAAAAGTGTACAAGAACACAATATTTGTGACTTTAATCATATTACTGGGGGGGGGGGGGACCAAAAAGTGGAAGACTGTCAATAAAGTCCAACCTATTACTAAGTCTTCAGTGGTCTATCACCATCATAGATGGATGAAATCTGCCTGGCTTTTTAAGCCCATAATATCAGAGGCCCAGCAGTTAGACCTCCACCAATCAACATGCGATTCTGTGGATAACATTTAAACTTGGGAAAAACCCTTTCAAAAGGTGAGATTCCCATCTCAGCCAGCGTTCCAGAAATAGCCAGATAACATGTGCTACACTGCTTTCTTCCCTCCCAAAAAGTGTGCATATGAGCTAAAGAAGGTAGTACAGCAAGCAACTATGCTACTTTAATTTGGAACCTGCTAAACATTTAAACACTATTAAAAGGAATGTATCACCACTGATTTACATACCAGAACTAGTCTGTGGTGTAGGGCTATGCCCACACATGCCACCCATACCTTTGTTTTTATTGTCCAGGGCTTTTCTTACATGCAAAAACTGCAGAAATCTATAAATTAAGCTAAAGTGCTCTGGCTCCACATGTCACTGTAATGACATAGGTGAAGGAAGAATAAGAGAAGGTGCTGGGAGGTGTCAGTGTAGAAGGTGGTATCTTTATTGATGTGACATCAGAGCCCTGAGGTGCTCAGCCAACGCCCCCAAAAGCACTTCAGCTTAATTTGCTTATACATAAAGGTACAGCAGGACAGCTGAAAAATAACATCTAAGGATGGATGATGTACGTCCATAATATAGCAGTTAGCTCGGGTGGGTTAATCATGGTAACAGATTCCCTTTAACCTCCATTTACTTTTTATGAATAGGGAGTTACAGAAGAAGCCATGCATAGGTGAAAAAAACTCAATGCCTTCAACCTGACATGAATGGCTTGTGGTTTCCCTTTCTTTATAGTCTTCAAGTTAAAACCTAACAAAAATTCACAGTCATCAAGTCAACACCATCTCATCCAGTTAGGTACATCAACCCCTTTGGGCTCACACACATGAAATCTATGGCAAATCATGAAAACTAGCATGTACACAGCATATGAAAGCCCTGCAAGACAAGTGGATTGAAACACATAGAAAGGTTTTGTTTGAGGCGGATCATAACATATGAGAATTGCTTCTACTTAAAATATCTGTGCATGTAAACGGCCAACTGTGTTTACAAAACTCAACTTTGGGAAAAAAAAAATCCTTTAAAATAGGATTATTTCCTAATGAAACCAATTCTCCTACTTAAGACTTGGTGTCAGCCCATTGCTATACAACACCAAAAGTTCACCAGCAACCATTTCTAAAAACCAAATACATCAACCTTTTTTGGATAAGAAAAAAAAAAAACTTAAGTCAGAACAAAGTAAAACTGAAGACTTTCTATATAACAATCATGTTTTTTTTTTTTAGGTTTAAGTTATTTTCCACAATGCAAGTCAAACATAGTATGTTTAGGGCTTACATCACATCTAATTGAAGACGCACGACTGGGGCTTTCCCCAATATATACCTATAATAGGACATGCCGTTGTATAACCACAAAGTGGCAAATGTCATCTCTATGTTCCTGGCTATTCACACGTTCCAACTGATATTTGTAGCCATTTTATAGAAATGTATAACACTGTATGCAGTAACATGCTGTGATATACAGTGTTACACATTAAACACATTACAGTGATACACATTAAAATATAGCACACAAATATAGACTACACTTTTTGCTGCCATCAGGTGAGTAGATTTCTACGCCAATGTCTGGCATATGTACCAGGCACATAAGTTTGAAGGCGATGTTGGTATAATTTTAGGATTAAAATACAAAGAAAAGGTTATGTTCACAAACAGTAAAATACGGTAGTTTCCAAAATCTCTGCAAATGAAGAGTCAATTCCATACATCCAAGAGACATTCAAACACATGGGACAACTACAGAAGAAGTTACTGCAACATGTGAATATACAATGTTACTTATGCAGAGAACACTGTACATAGTAGCAAACTGATTGCGTTCATGGACAGTTCATTCCGGTATGGAATTTAAAAAAAAAAACAACATCTTCAGGATTAGATCTGCTTGTACAGGCTGTGATTATTTTACTATAAACAGGCATATTACCCATCAGCATTATGGATTATTTTTACATTAAAAATGAATAAAACTTGGGTGTTTTCGGACAGCTTGATAAAAAAAAGCCACTCAAAACATGTACAGTACGAACACACACACCACTATTTTGGAGACTTAGAAAATCTGTGCTATACAGTATACAACCTATACTGGGTTGTTCCTACAGTAGGTGCATGCTTTTTTTTAAGAAACCTCATTTCAAAAGTTATACAGTGGCTTGTGACTATAAAACTTGTAAAGTCCCCTATTAAGAACAAGCTACAAAATCTATGTCACTTAATGTCATTTGGCTATTCAAAATAAAAAACCTAAACATCAGCATGAGTACAAGGCCAGATTTACATCCTTTTTGCACAACCATTTATTTCAGGAGGGAAGGGGGGGGTGAGCTAAACATTGTTTAGCCACTTCTCATATGTAAATTTGTGAAGAGTCTACAGTATGTTTGTTTCATTTCATAGTTTTTTTTTTAAAGACATTTCCCCATAAGCACACACCACAAACTAAAAAAAAAAAAAAAAAAAATCAAACTTTTTTTTTTTAAACACAATTAATTATATCATGCCATTTTAAGTTTTTCCATGTTTAAAGTCGAAGGTTATGAAGACTTCATGTAAAATATATCTGCTGGTGCTATAAAATCCATAAAAAAAAAAAAAGCTTTAAGTGCTTTTAGTAAAACAAGACAAAAGTAAATAAAAAAATATAGTGGAAAATATGAAAAATAAATAAACACTAGTCCTCCAAATTGATTGTTACAATTTTCTTGCATAATAAAAGTAAGCTGACAAATTAGTAGAGAACATTGGAGACTGAATCCTTTATATACACACACGCTATATTATGCAAATGTGTGGAATATTGAACACTACAAGGAGCACAAATACGCAGCCGTGCTAAAATGGTCTTCCATGATTCATTAAGGTCTAAATATCTAAAGGGGGGGGGGGGGGCTGCATTCCTTTGACATTCTCTGGAGACTCCAATAGTGTAATCAGGAACCAACACTGGGATGGAGCCATGACACACTGCACTACCCATCCCCCATGTCGCTACTATCAGGCAAAACCTTGACAAGGCCCCCTTTTCTATAGCAGTGTCTTTTAATGCTTCAATAAGCCTTCTACAACACCATATTCCCAACCTGCCTTTCACAGCAGGTATAAAGGTCATTCCAGCAATGTGGGAGTGTCCACGTCAGATCTCCAAAGTCCCAACATGGCTTGGAATGCAGTGACTGCTGGGCCCAAGAATCTTACTTTGCATAACAAATCAAGCACACTCAGCAATGATTGGTCTTCTGAATTCAGCTCAACTTTATGGCAACCCTAACTGACACCACCTCTTGACCTTCCCTTATGCAAGGAGGATATAGATCCGCTCTATAGCAACCGCCTCCCTGCCCCCAATAAATGCATAGCTTGGGCGGCTGCTGAAGGACTCCAACTAATAATGAGTGGAGATGGGGGAGGGGATCACCATGCATTCACACAACACACATGGTATGAGAAAGTTAGATGTTCCAGAGAGGCGCAAAAGGGAAGGGGGATGGGGAGTGCAAGCAAAACATTGTGAATTTCATTCATTACTTTTAGCCAACCATGACTTCAGTAAATGGAAGAAAGGGGAAAAAACTCAAGACATAACACCATGCCTTTTTTTTTTTTAAGGGAAAGGCGGAGACAGTAAAACGGAAGATGTCGGGCTGAGAGTAGGCCTCCCTGAAAAATGAACCTTAGATTTTCAACATACCAACTGAGTGGGTGGGCTCTGGCAGGGTATACATTTACCATGCGAAACATCAAACAAAGACCTTACCCACCACCCACACCTTGTTTAACCCTGAATGCACAGTGGTGGATAATGTATAGGAACAATAATGCAGATGAATAGACTCTTAGCTGAAAGAAGAGGGATTAAAGTTCAAAGACCAAAACTAAGAATCCTGCACAAAGCAAAAAACAAAAAACACACACACCCCCCAATAGCTCGTCCTATTGCAAAATACAGATTAAAAAAACAAAACAACTAAAAAATAAACCATGTGAATCTTTAACGTAACTAGTAGGAAACTTAACCGAAAAATTCTATATATCATCACGTCTAAAATGAAACATTATCTAATGCTTTATTTAAATAAAAAAAAAGTTTACATTTTTAATTAAAAAAATGTTGTGTATATTTTTCCAAGATTGAGAACTGAATGAATTGATCAGTAAAGCCAGTCACCAAAATTATAGATCTGCTAACATCAAATCATTTTGTCAATTTTAACATCCACCATCTTAAATGAATTTTGTACACAGTGTGTAAGCTCAAAATGTTAACACATGTACACACCAGGACCACCCCAAGGTATAGTACTGATACAACTTATTTTATTTTCTCTACCAAAGTTTAAAAAATATATATTTACATTGAAATATTAAATACAATAAGTGAAGTAGTGAACATAAAACATACACCTATAATTATACACATGCAGCAATATGGGAATATGTAAATAATTATATGATCTGGATCCATGGCCTTTCTACTCCATTTGGTTTTGAATGGATAGGGAGCAAAAGCAGCAAGCATTGCCATAGCAATATGGATCTTTACTTGGGCCTCAAAATGGCAGCAGGTTCGGCGTAAGCACAAGAGGAAAACAGACCACAGAGAAAAATGCATAGCAAGGATGGTGGTGGTGGAGGAGGTAGTGGCAGAAGGAGGAGGAGGGTGAGGGGGTGGGAGAGGTAGGGGGCTAAAAATAATCCTATTTATCTGCTTCTAGGTTGCAACTTTTGAAGTGCAAAAATCACATTTGCATTTAAAGCAAGTCACACATTTACGTTGAAAAAAAAAGGTCTTTATTGATCACAATAAAAACCTGACCAAACCAGAATGGCAAACTGTGGGGAGGATACGGCCTATATGGAGTACAATCCAAAGACAAAAACAAAAAAACTTAAAAAAAAAAAAAGGAAAGCAAAGCAAACAAATTTATAAAAAAAAAAAAATTAAAAAAAAAAAAAGACTAAAGGTCACATGATTGTCCTTTACAACTGAAAGCAGAAGACAAGTATGCAAATATCCTTTCCATAGTACACAACATGCAAACAGCCAAGGAAGCCTCCTCCTAGAACCCATGACCATTGTGACTGCTCCCAGCGTTTACTACTTCATTACAATTCTACAAATACAAAGCTGCTAGTAAATAAACACCAACCCTCAAATCACTACTGCAATCCAAGGGAAGAAGAACAAAACTATCATCTGAGAGTTGTATCCCCCTTTCCACTGGTATTGTTAGAAAAAAAAAAAATGAATGACATTATTTACCTCTGCCTTTTGGGAACGGAGTGTTCAACTTCTATAACTTTACCATGTAGCTCCACTTTCCCTGCAACAAAGAAACAAATATATAAGGTTAGTGTTCAAGGTTTTCAATGGGTGACATGAGCAGGTCACCATCTATCTCCCCCTCCCCCATTTACTTCCCTTCCTGCTGATTTTTTTTGATGCATACAGCATGAAAAAAAAAAAAAAAAAGAAATGGCAAAGAGGAAGATGCAACATGTTTGTGTCATACAAGAGGGTGCAGTCATGGAACAATACATACACATAGCATAGGGGTTTAGATTGTGTAGAGAGAGCCAGAGTGAGATGAGCAGGGCAATAATGAATAATTAAATAGCAGGAATGGAGGAGGAGGGGGGTGTGAGCCTCGGTTGTGTTGAAGATGGGTGAGAATGGCACGATATGTGGCAGCTGGGAAGCTCTCTTACACAATCCTCGATAGCAGAGAGATGGATCCAGCAGTCATGTGCTGTGCAGCTCTGTTTTATGAATGAGCCCCATACATTACCCACACCCTGCACATGTGGGATGACCATTGGATGCAGCATTACAGGCAAAGCTAGAGGGGGGTGTGTGACCTGCAAAGTCACCTGCCTGCAGCAGTGAAGGGGTTACCCGTGTGATAGGGAGCGCTGGGCACTTATATAGGCTACACCCTACAACATGCAAGATAATGATGTTACATAAAACACGTAATAAGTCAACTTGCTACAAAGGTATCCAACACACACACACACACACACACACACACACACACACACACACACCTCGGCGATGGTCTGCAGCACATAGGGGTTACCCAAGAGATCTGAATGATAGGGGCCAAACCCGGGGCCCCCTCTGCAGCATAGCCAATCAGTATAAAGTTATTACCTGAGAGGGTGTCAATGGCCTTCATCGCCCAGTTCTCATCCGGACAGTCCACAAATGCGTATCCAGTCTTGACCAGAAACTGACCGGTAAAAGGAATCTTAGAGTCCTTAAAGAGACTTTCCAGATCCGGAGGGCTGACGTTCTCGCTGAGGTTACCTATATACAGCTTGTTCATTTTACAAAAAAAAAAAAAAAACTGCTAAAATAAAAAATTAAAACCCAATTACGATCCCCCGAGCAGTACGAGGCGCCGGCCGGGGACAACGAGTAGTCAGCGCAGCGCTCTCTACACGGAAACGGACGGGAGAGGAGCGATTAGCGGATGCGTGTGCGGCCAGACGAGCGACGCTACTAAGAGAATGGCGGGCTGACGACGGAACAAGGAGGAGGAAAACTACTTTTTGTCTTCTGCCCCCCCAATCCTTTTGGCACAGGCAGACTGTGAAAATGTCACTGTACGTTGTAATGCAGGCGCCGCCTCTCCGTCCACAATCCCGAGGAAGAGGAGGACAAAAAAAAAAAAAAATCCCACTTGAATATTCCGGCTTTTCTGAATGAGCCACGTGTTCAAACTACAAATCAACTTCTCACGTGAGGAATCCCAGCTCCTCAATTAGATGATAGTAGTAGATGCAAGGGGGGAAGAGAGAAGAAGTCAGGGAGGGGTGCAAGAGAGAGGGACAAGGGAAGAGGGGAGGAGAGTGATGGAGATGAAGGGGGGAGGGGGAGAAAAAAAAAGACAAGTTTGGATGGGGGTTGGATTCCTCTATGGATCATGGATCAATGGCTGCAGGCAATAAAGTAGCCACCATGATCTGTGTATCTATAGATCTATCTGGAAATACTGGACACTCACCTGGAAAAGAACTTTAATGCATTTATATTGGGTTTTATAGGACAGGGAATATAATAAGGAAGGGGAGACCATGAAGATCTCTCTCCTCCCACGCCCTCTCTACCTCCTCCCTCTTGGGTGTGCGTAAAGAAAAAAAATCCAAAGGGGGGTGGAGGTTGTACAGTTGCTGCTTGCCAATATGGCTTGAGGACTGTGAATAGGTAGTGAATGGGGTGGGGGGATGGAGATGTGGCTGCTGCTGGAGGAGGTGTGCTGCTGCTGGTGGCATCATATAGAGCAGGACACATGCAATCTATGAGCTGCAGCAGGGATCTCCCTTCGTGTTTGGTGGCTTTTCTGGGATCCTCCACCCAATTGGCTGCTGAGAAGTGAATGACAAGGAATAGGGGGGAGCTAGGGGATGGTTTGGATACCAGTGGGTTACACAAGGGGCTTACCAGTATGGTAATAGTGAATATTGTGACTTATTTCATCACATGGCTCCATCAGCAGCAGCAGCAGGATGCAGCTCCTTGTCAATAAGCTGAAGATGTTTGTGATCCTCCAAGTGTAGATGAAGACATCTATATAAACGTACACTGCAGCAGCTATTTAGTAGCAGGCTCACGGAGCCATTCATAATTTTGTGCCTTGGTAGGAAATACAATGGTGGGTCTGTGGGGGAGGGGAGAGAGGGATGGGAAGAGGCTGCCTCTAGTAAAAACAAAATGTTGAGTGGAGGTGCAAGAATCTGCACTCGGTATTAAAGCTTGTATTTTCCTCACTCAGGAGACTCCTCATTTGGCTTCTGCTTTTATTTTTTTTTCTTTGTTCACTTGTTGCAGATTTAGTTTTCAATAGACTTTTAAGTTGGACCTAAGAATCCTGTAAGTATCAAGTCTGGGGACTGGGGGAAGGGCTGGGAAGGAAGGGTAACAGCGAGTTTAGAGGGTTTATTCCTTGTGGAGATTTACTAACATGAAGAGGTGAGGCTAATGTCCTCTACAATATTACTTTATCAACACATTTATATAGTAGTGTGTATTTATTGTGTTATAGTGTGTGTTATAGTGTATTTATGTATTTTTAATTATAGTGTATAAAGATTATTTGTTTATATGGCATGTGTACAAAATGTATAGTGTATGTATATTATTATTGTGTATTTATTTTGTGTGTATAATATCTATCTATCACTGTGGATGAATAAAATGTATATAGTATATAAATATACTTTACCCAGTGTTAATATTTGTGTGTATATAAATAAATATATATGCTCCTATATATACATACACACACACAATATCTATAGATTATAGTTTGTGTGTAGTGTAAAGTTATTAATCCTGTATGTATAAGTGTATATATGTATATATATTTACAGTACAGACAATATTATGTTGTATAATGCATATATTTTTGTAAATCAAAGTGGTAAACTGTATGTCTGTATATATTTATTTTTATATATATATAATAAAATATAATCTGTTGACAATGCCCCAACCCCACAATTAGCATGTAAATTTAACCATTAAAAGACACATGGGTGTTAAAATGTAAGAATATTTCTGACATAAGAAATATTCCTGTTGCTTCAGGAGATATTATCCTCGGATGTAAACATGGCTGCAATCCAGTCTATAAAATTACCTCAGTATGAGGCCTCAGGGTCCTCCATACCTGTTTTTATGAGGTAATTGTGTAGTAAATATTGCTCACTGTTATTATTATACTTGAATTAATGGAGTCTCAACTCTCTACTAGAATATATATATATATATATTATAATATATATGTAGGCTAGCAATGTGTACACAGCCCCTGTGCTTGGTTATACGTGTCCTTCCATATATTTATTTGATGAATTTATTACATTGTTTATTGTCACCTTTACATAAAGCTATAACACATTCCCCTGAGCATTTATCATGTGATTGTATACATGTAATGTAGGATATATAGCTGCACCTATAGTACTGCTGTGCTTTGTGTAGGGCCGAGGACCCTCGGTATTTTGGTAAATATTGGTATCACATAAATTGTCACAGGGATTTTATTTATTATAGTCATTTTTTTGTGTGAATTGTGAGGCAATATTTGTAGTGAATCCCTAGCCCGCAGTGCAGGGTGTCGCCAAATGTGTGTGACATACATGGGGTGGCTATGGAGAAAGGGGTGTAACGTGCATGTCATGGTGACCAGGGCTATGAGGGGGAATCCTCCTCTGATGGAGGGATAAGCCCGGGCAGCGGTAGGTGAAGAGCATCGCACGCTGTAGGTGCATGAAGTGTAGTAATGCCGCACCGAGTGCCAGTGTGTGTAAAGCGTCGTGTGAATGGGCGCTGATTGGCTGACAGCTGTCTCCGTGTCCCCTCCCCGCAGCCTCGTTTGAGTCCTCAGCACTGGCTGACTGGTGTATTTTCTTCCCTCTGCCCATTCATTGGTTTCACTATTCTTGCGCCTCTGGCGCCAAGTCAGCCCCTTCCCCCCTCCCCTCCCCCTCACCATTACTACTCAGCTTGTTTACCGTGTCATTATTGTCCTTCTGTGCTGGGAAGAGTTAATAAGAAGGGGGGTTGGTAGGGGGGCTGCTAGACAATTGTGACTTGAAGATAACAGGTTAAAATTGGTGGCTTCTCTTAGCCACACAGCTCTGGGGAGGAAGGAGTTAAAAGAACCTTTTATCAAACTGAAGATTCCACCCCAAATAACTGATTCTGCCTTCCGTAGGAATTTGAAAATTTTAACTGTTTGCTGTCTGGAGCGCGCAGCACAAGAGGGGGGGTGAAAGGGTTATTGTGGAGGGAGGTATTGTTCCCCCGCTCCTGTGTGATCGGTACACATAAACAGGAACACGTGGCGAGTAAAGGTGTGGTTGGCACACAACATATACATGGGATGTATATCTTCACATCAGCCTAGGTTTCTTCTAGATGCGGTGTAACAAAATGTTCTCCATATGGGAAATCTTGGCAGCTTTTCGCCATAGTCGCTACGTAAAATTGACATGAAAGCGATAAGGGATACATCATGTCTTCAGCTCAGCTCCTGTATACATACATATACTACATAATCATTTTTAGAAATTCTACATGTACCCGAGCGGGTAAATCTACTCAGATATGGAAGATTTTATCAGTCTGCAAATATAGTTACCTTACGTGTAAAAACAATGTAACCTAGGCTCTACAATTGTCCTATATACCTACTGTATATACTTTACCATATACATTGTAGTGCAGGATTCCTGTCCTGTCAAATAAAATTACCTTCTTGAGATTTTGATATCCAGGATTGAGACTCATCAAGGGAAACCTCCAGAGGATGAAATGGGTAGGAATAGTAATGGGGGTACAGTACAGTTAACGCTGTGTTTGTCAGATTATAAGGAATGATTTGTAGGCACTGAAAGGGAACATTGAAGCTAAATGCACATGATAGATGTTAAATGAACATGAGAATATAAGAAATTTCAACTTTTTGTTGCAGTGTTTTATATTCTCTTTGCAAAAACCGTTTAAAAAAATATTGCATTACATGTGACCTGTGGCTTCCTGTGACATGGCTGATATTGTCTGATCACTCTATGGGCACAACCCTTTTGACAGAGAGAAAGCTGAAGTCCAAATATCAATGTATACATAATTATCTTGGAGGGGGGGGGGGTAAAAGAGGAAGAAGAAAACATAGCGTTCGTTTTGTTTTATGGTCAATCCAAGTATTTACTAAGCCAGATATGTGGGGTCAGGTGACAGGTCCTCTTTAGATAATCTCAGTTTTCAATATGACTATGTATGGTCTAAGGCCAGTGGCACACTGAAAATAGACGCATAAGCTGCACAAAATGCTAAATGGATCAATGCCTACAGACGCAGAGCATGTCCTACTCAGAAATTATTATGGCAGATCACTCGTGGACTATAGTTTATGAGGATCCATGACGAACGGATTCCAAACTTAAGCAAATAGGCCACGAAAAACGGACACAAGCGTTCCTGTTCAGTTAGAGAAGGGGCTCTTTCACATTGGCGTTGTTTTTCACATCCGTGGTTCAGCGATTTCCACGGATGCCTCAGAAAGCCAATGTTTTCAATGGGTGTTTTCACATTAGCTTATTTTTTCCACTGATCCATTGTCCGTGGAAAAAAAATGATCAAACATGTCCGTTCTTTTTTACTGATGCGGATAAGGGAAGCCCATATAAGTCTATGGGTCCTCCAAAAAGAAACTGATGCATTTTTTTCAACAAATTTTTTTTTACTGATGTGGCTGAGAAACAAGGTATTTTGTTTTCAAAGCAATGGGGGAGATTTATCAAGCTGCCTAAGAGTAAGAATGTTCTTATTTTCCCATGCGATTGGATTGTGATCCAATCACAGCTCAGTTTGCATTTTACCAGTGCTCATGAATATTTTAAAGGGGAGCTGTAATTGGTTGCCATGAGAATTGTTTTTTTTTTCTTTTTGCGGATGCGGAGACAAAACGTATGCATCACAGAGACGCCACGGAAATGTATTAGACACGCCAATGTGAAACAACCCTAAGTCAGTCTTCTATATATCAAAGCAAAAAAGCAAATAAAAAAAATTATTTATTGATCCTAAATGTTGCATTAAACCAGCATTATTCTCTTTCCCTCTCCAACTGCAGATATGGATTGCTGTGATCTTAATTCACAACTAAAACAATGTGTTTCCTTATAAGTAGACAGATATTCATTCCCTATGGTTTAACCCTAAATTGCACCAGTAAGGAATGTTCTAAAAACCCCAGGCAAGTTCATATGATGTATCATAATAAGAATGCGGTTGTAAGTTGGATCCATTGTGGGGTTTATGCAAAACAAACTTGATCTGCAATGAATATAGCAGGAGCGGCATACTTTCAGCATGCTACTGTTTCCTCTAAAATGGAGGAATTCCTATTTTAAAATTCAAACCATATGTCAGCCGTGTATATGTAGAGCCTCACTATGTTGGCGTTTGTGTCTCCCTGTGCTAGGAAAAAATACATTTGTTGACGACATAGAGTTTCAGTAAATTTGTTATTACAATTTACATTTCTGCACAAAAGATGCCCATTTGCGGAAGATTATTGACTGTAATGTGACCTTCTGGATATTCAGTTTTTATTTAGTGTGGTTATTGTATATTATACCTCTGCGCTTACACCATTGTTTAGTGTATGTTGTTCAGGTACATCCCTTCTACCTCAAGGAATCTTAGTGTAGTTTATGTGGGTAATGTTTTACAAAAACATTTTTATCAGTTTTTCAGAGTTATTTATATAAATATAGTTATTTATTTCTGTTTTCATGCTTTATATGTTAATGTTTGTTGTATACTGTATCCACTTACAACACTATTAAACTTTATTTATCCCACGGAATTCACCTCATACATCACAACCCATAATACTAATAATATATGTATAAATATATGTTTAGTGTTAAGGGCTGTGATGTACAAAGTAAGATATAAAATAGCTTTTCAGCAGTGCTACACAATCATGGGCTACACTGGGTTACCATTCTTACATGAATGCTATGTTTATGGCTAAAGTTATTCTTATTTCTCCCAAAGAAAGTCTGACATCCACCTAGGTTACTTTTTTGTTGTAACCTTTTCTGTTTATTATTCATCAAAACTATTATGGTAACAATTGATAAAAATGGAAAAATGGATTTACAACAAATCCTTATTAAAATGATGCTGTCGTTTTCTGCTTGCAGCTCCTATTCAGAGCTATATGTTCTCATGGTTACAGACTACTCATAATATTAGTGTAGTCTTACTACTGCAGTCATCTTACTACCTTCTATGCGGACCGAGGACAGCCAGTAAATTTAGATACGCACAAACAAGTCGATTATCATACGTGAAAAAGGGGTGTTAACATCCTGTTTGGCATCCGTTTTTCACGGATTCTCATAAACTATAGTCTCGAGTGATCTGTGAAAAATTATTCTGACCAGGAAATATGTAGAAATGCAGGTGACACTGTAGTTTTATATTGAGACCTTTTACGCAAAGATTTAATTGTATTGTTTGTTTTTGGAAGGGATGATGACCTGTCTTCATCAAACAGGAGGTCCTATGTTTTAATTATATGTAGGCGATGCTCTATTATTCTTAAATGGAAATGCAATATAACTTCATAAAGGCATATTGAACCAAACGGAATGACACTTGCCAATCTTCTTTTTCTTTAATTCTTCATTGAAAATATACAATTACAGAGAGCATGAAAAATTTGGTAGAGAGGCCAGAGGCCAGATGAAACATGATGGATTGTGAAATGGCCATCACCTCTTAAAGGAAAGCCCATACGTGTCCTCTCTCCCTAATATTATATGCTCTCTTTAAGTATGTTTTGTCAATAAAGAAGCAAAAGAAAAAGATTGGTAAGTGCCATTCCATTTTTTTCTACATATCTTCATGAGGTTCTGACTAGGACTTGCTCTAATTTCTAATGTAATGGACGCATGGTCTGTTAAAATAAGGGACATACATATTGAACCATTAAAAAGAGGCCGCATAGTGCGACACTTGACTGAAGGCTCAGACTACGCACAGAATTTGATTTTAACATGTAAGGAGGCAAATGAGTTTGAGTATCTATTCACTAAAAGTTGATTTCAGAAGTTTACAATCAATTTGAAGTTCAGCCAATAAATTGATTTGTCCATGGCTATACATCTCCAAAGCTGCCAAAGGTCCAATCACATGTTAATTACAAATTGTGAAATATAATGTAATAAGGTTATTTATTACATCAGAATGTATATAGAAGTTATGCTTATAAATACAAAAACAAACTGTAGTGTGATCAATAGTATATATTCGCATGTATATGGCAGCAAAGCATTGTTATCTGATCATAAAAGTAACATGATGATTAAAACCTTACTGCATACTTCCTTCCCATTTATGATTCACACCTGGATTTGGCTTTAAAACTGAATAAAGAAAAACTAGATTAGAACATAAATCAGTAGAAGTACCATAAGACTAGTAAATAGTTTTCATGTAGACATCTGAATATTAGTCTGATGTATGGGAAATAAGAAAAAAAAACTCACATTACTCTTGGATTTAAGTTAACATCTTTAGGTATACTATATGTAAAAGAAACATTCTGCCTAATGCATGAATGCCCTAAGAGAAAACAATAAACCCTGCCCATTACCCTCTCTGTAGTCACAAGTTAAATATGGCTGGGAGGGTTGCACATCAAAGATGGCTGACTTAAATTCCAGTGGCACATTTCTCAGTCTGAGATGAAGCATGTTCACAAGCCAGTACCAATGTCTAGGTCAAAAGGCCTCCTAGAGTAAAATATTAGCCTCCCTAAGGTACACTGAAAAAGGCACAATGTCTGTTTTTGTAATGGAACTCTGAAGTCAGGTAACCCAGAAAAGGATCTACCCTTTTTATGTGTAACTAAATAATATCAAACAAATCATACATATAGGATAAACTCCTGTGACTGTACAGGCTGTGCTGTTTAGAACTGCTTGTATTCTTCCTTTCAGTATAGTTTCTATGGTTCTTATCTATTTGACACCTTTTAACTCTACAACAGGAGGTGCATCAGCTGTATGTTAATTTCCCTTTCCTATACAGGTGTTATTTGAAACTCAGGCAAGAGGCTAATTAACTCCTAGTACAGGAACACTTTCAGGCTGGGTGTCTATGTTCAGGTTTTTGTATTCTGTTTTTGACACCAAAAGCAGGAGTGGAGTGAAAAAAGAGGTGGCATAGCACATGCAAGTTTTAATTATTTGGGTTTCAAAACTGTAAGCTATAAACCTTATGTGGATACCAAGCTTAAAACTTATCATTAAAAATGATAGAGGTTTCCATTCTATCCACTCCGTGCGTAGCCTATGTCGATTGGGTTCCTACATGGTGCTGCAGAATTTCTGTCCCAAAAATCCAATACAAATCAATGTTAATGAATGGGACAATAATTCTAGAATTCTAGGAACACTGCGTTATCAGATCTACAATGTGCTCTTCTTATGGAAGGGCTATAGATGTTTAATGTAGATGTTATTCATAGCATAAAAAAGCGTAAATTGAATTCTGCACCAAAACCAACAATGTATAATGAGATCTGCAGCCCTTATTGCAAATGTTGGTGCAGCACATGCATCTTTATTTACAGCATAATTTTCATATTTTCCATGTATTTGGTTCAGTATATAGAGTTTTTTTAGTTCATATATGTATTGAAATATAGTCTTCTGTTTTTCAGTTTTTTTTTATTATAAAACTTTATTAAGTAATTATTTTCCACAACACATGACTGTTTTGTGCACTTTGCAACTGTTTCCCCTCATAAAATCAATCTGCCTATCAATCTAGTAATACTTGTAGTGTACTCCTGTATGTTTGTACAGTAATAGTTTATCTAGATACCAGTGACCACATCTAAACACTCTCTATTCACTAAATGATAAAAGTAACTTTGTTCAAACAACTCTGTGTCATATTATTGTAAACATTTTGCTATAATATATATAATCTCAGATTAATAAGAATAAAATAATGACTGTGCTTGCAGTTTTGTCTATAGTTGCATACATCCAACTTCAGCATAACAAAGCCTTAATTAGAATGGTCCCTCTAACAGATTATAAAATAGAGTAAAACATATTCATTCATATGCCCTGGAAATTATTAAACATTTTACTACTCTTTTGTATGTTACTAGGTAGACCCTTTACATTCAGTTACACATCTGGTAGTTTTCATATATTGATTATTTATATGAATAAATAAGACCAGTTAATTAAAAGAAATTGGTCAGTGCAGGGTCAGTCTAACAAACTGAATTTTTTATGATGCCTAAATGAGGTTTATATGAAGATACATTTGAAATAATCAGAAATATAATTTAGAAACAAACATTGTTTTTATATATGTTTTATAATGTGTATACATTGGTCTGATAGTATGTATGATGTACAAATAAAATCTAAAATCCAACTAGAACATTCAGATTAAGTTTAGAAAGCATCACTCAGCTGTAAACCTTTGAATGTAATAAAATATTTATGCATTACTTTCTTGTTTTTTATAAAACAATAGGACATAAAAAGTAACAACACCATTAAGATGTTAAATCATGAAGTACAAGAAAATGAAATGAACAAAACACATGAGCCTGAATGTTTTCAGATGATCAATCTACCCTGGAACAGACCATGTGCCCCTGGGTCAGCATGCTAATGAGGGGCCTTGGGTGGTAGAATCTGGGAAATTCTCATGTTAGACTGAGGGTCTCACATGCATGTTGTAATGTGACCAAACAAGAGGAGGCTTGCTATGTAGTGCTGGAATTTTCAGGTTAAAACAAACAATGAGAGGAGAGGAATGAACTTACAACCAAGTGAATATCTGTAGTTAGATGTTTGAAATATCTGTGCAGTGACCAACCTATAAACATATCAGTAGGTGCAGAAAATGTTATCCCATCAAATCACTGACTACTTTGTAGAAGGTTTATTTAAGTTTTGACTGAGCAGCACAGAAATGATTCAATAGTCATTTAATGTAGCAGAACAGAATAATAAAATGTATAATTATTAGATAAAATCAGAAATGGCTCCTCCTGAGAGAGGCAAGCGACCTTTCTCTTCTCCTAATGGGTTTAGTTATAGCAAGAATTAAGTAGGTTGATAAATGATAATACTGTCTTCCATCATAAAAGTTACAAAACATTTATATTAATTATATTTCATTGTTGCCTAGGTCAGCATGTATTTTACTGACAACTGCCCGTGACATCATTTTATCCATAGGTTTTGCAAGTTACTGGTTTAGTATCATAACTTTCTTTAGGTAACAAATTCTTATAAATTGCATAGACTGTGTTGTAGCTATAATGGGAAGCTTAGTACAAGTGCAGTTATACAGAATTACAAGTCTTTTGGCATTTTCAATGTGGTTTGGATTTATTTTTACTAGTTTCCTATTGTTTGATCCACTTGTTACCAGTTTTTTTTCTTAGTTATCTGATATCCTTTTTAGACATTGGAATTCCTGAGTTATCTGTATTGTTGTTAAGGAGGGGGGAGGATAATTTGGTTTCAACTTCCTTTCACAGGAAATGACCCTTTTTGCTGCCCTATAGTTACCTGTGCATTTTCACTTTGCCTTGCAAGAATTTGTAATAAGAAAATAAATAATTGTGCTACCACTTTAAATGTTGTTTGTAGTGCATCCTCTAATATTTTATACTAGATCCACTTTCCAACTGCTTGCTTCTATCAAGTATCTGTGATGTAATATAGGATGTATATGATGTGTATAAATGCACCCTGAAGTTGTTACATGCCATAATTCTAACATATCAATTATATACTACAAAATGAATGTGCAATAAGTGACTTGCTCTAGTATCTAACAAATTAGCTTAAGCAAATTTAATAAATATGGTTACTGGAAAGTTGGTGAAAAGTTTTAAAATGTACCTTAATAACTATGTAACCGTAGGAAACTATTAAGACTTTGTGTTTTCTATACTTGTTGAAGTGTCACATACAATTACTTTAAATATTTCTTTTTGATTATTGTTTACCTGAGGTGGTTTATTTACCAGTTTATTTTACAGTATTCCCTGTGCCCGATGTATAAAAGGCTTAATAAGATAGATTGTAGTTCCTAGAATACTTGGTGATGATATCTTTATCAATAAAAGTAGCTAAAAATATCCTTCAGCGAATTGTTACATATAATTTACACTTCTATGCAGTTTTGCAGGTTTTTTATTTGTCTTTTATGGATGTTTCCTAATGGCTCCTATGATTTTTTTTTTACTAGAAATCTACATTGTTTTTGTACACATAGTTTACAAGCTGATAAAAAATCAGTAACACCAACTGTCCAATTAAACAGATAATGTGAGAGAAATAGCTACAAGGCATTTCTTCAACTATTTCCATAAACTTTATAATACTGTACTGTCAAAAGAGTTTGAAACAACTTTTTTAATTCAGTATACTATTTTGCAGCTTATTTAACTTAATTCAGGATTTTGTTCAATAAAGTACACAGTATACAAATGAAGGTTTATAACTAAATAAAGAAGAATATTCTCTACTATGAACAGTCATGCATCTTCCTTCCAACAACACAAAGGAATCAAATGTATCATACAGTCAGTGTTATTTCTCATTCTGTAGATGTTGTTGAGATACACAATCTATTAATACAAAGTTTTATTTGGTAGAAACAAATAAAACTATTTCACAAAATCACAGATTAACTATGAATTAATTCATGAAAATGAAATGTTTTCGATGCATCCAAATTCTCAGGGATAGAATTTACTTCTTACAGAAGCTTAACTTTGTTTCTGTTTTAGTTATAGTTTGTTTTTATTAAGGAGAAAACAACCTATTATTTACACTTTTTAAACCATATACTTATTACATTTAAAACTGTTGATTTGTACATCCATTCAGTTGTTACATCCTGGTATTTAGCAGATTTGTAATAAACATTCAGTTTCATTCATTCAAATCTATGAAGAAATAAGTTTTAAAATTGTTACATTTAGTTAAAGAAACCAAAAGGTTAATTATAACATGATATCTGTGTTGCATCTCTTTCTGTATGTGTATATCTCAACCAAATCCTTTTTTTCAATGCTGCAATTCTAATATTCAATCTCAAAATATTAAATAATCCAATATAGACACATTATTTTGTCAATTTCATTGAAGTTAACTGACCTAAATTCTGTGATTACTCACACATTTTACTTTGATCCTTGTTTAAACTTTCTCTAACGTCACATGTAATGACCATGGGATCTCAGAATTGGATAGAAAATGGAATATTATATGAGAATCTGGAGATCTATTTAGTATATGCAAATACAGCTTTAGCTACAGATACATGATATACGATGGCATGTAAATGGAAGCTATCGAAAAACCTAAGTTGGCTATAAGAAGTAAACAACGCTGAGATCACAAACAATCTCAGTGCTTATGTGTTCCTGGGACTCGGAGTTTCTTTAAAATACATTGAATTTGATGATTTAGTCATAATATTTAATGTGATAAAGTTTATAACCAATTACAACCAAATAGGTAATAATGAAAAATGAAAAAAATTAAACCTATTCTGTATAAGGAATAGTGAAAATTACTTATTTCATGGTAAATTACTTAGAAATACTGTGATTTACTGTTCAAATTCTGAAGGAAATTATCAGGTTTTTTATACCTTTATACTTTTAGTTAAGTGAAATCACCATGTGACAAAATATGAATATAAATCATTAACTAGAACCAATGTGTTGTTAGCCTGGGAAACAAAACCTATTCGGAGACATATTGTATTAGCTTTACCCTAATATTGCCTGTGACATCTGCAGGACTATTGTTTTGAAGCAATATCTTGGAAACTAACTTTCCCACAGGAATCTTTGATGCCTTAAGTCTTTAAAGTATGTGTTCTTGCAAATAGGGATAGTTGTGTTTATGGATCACTTGAATTAGTTCATGAATTGTAAGAGAGGAAGCCTAAACTTTGCTTATATAAGTATAAATGCTGTTTTAGACAAAGTGTTATATTGTGGGGATGTTGAGAATGCCAGGTAAATTTAGGCATGAAAGTATTAGGATTTATTTATATAAAGAAAATGATACTTTCTGTATTATACCCTCACAGTCTATGCTTGCAGTCACCGAATTATAAAATTATGTAGATGATAAGATTGTGTGTTATAGACTACAAATCCTATCATGCAATGGGTATAGGTGCACAGTTTGTAAATGTACTGTTATCAGAGATCTCTCTTGTAGTGAGAGTCACATGACCAGGGCAGATATTCATCCTCTGCATCCCCCTGATTGCATGAACACCTTGCTAAATTGTTACTGAAAGTACACAGATGGCCCCCTACTTAAAGGTGTATTTCCATTTCAACAAGTAATTGATATTGTCTGGATAATGAAAAGTTATACAAATTTCCAATATAGTTTCTGTATCAATTCCTCATAGTTTTCTAGATCCCTGCTTGCTGTCCTGCTATAGAAAGCTTGTATGTTTACTTCTAGTGGATAGAAATTTCACCATGGTCACACAGGTGCACGGCTTGTAATAACTCACAGCTCTGATTACTCTCTATAATACTAACTAGTCCTGCACCTGTGTGACCATGGTCAGAAATCTGTCTATTGAAAATAAAAATAGAAGCTTCCTATAGAATGACAGCAAGCAGAGATCTAGAAAATCCAGTGAGGGATTGATACAAAAAGTATATTGGAAAATTGTATAACTTTTCATTATACAAACAATAACATTAAGTGAGAGTACCGCTTTAAGGACACCCGACTTGCAGCTCTCTCTTGCCACTGTGACCTCAGGTGACGTTCTCTGGATGCTATAGTATAGTCCCAGGCTGCAATGATCAGTTGTAAGGTGTCTGTAATGAGGTAGTATTGATAATTGCTGTTGCCAATTCACATAAAAATTTTAAACATCCAATTTGTCTGCAGGTACATTTATAAAATATACAGCCCTGACTTGCATACAAATTTAACTTAAGGACAAACCTAAAGAACCTATCTTGTACGTCACCTGGGGACTGCCTGGTTATAGAAAATGAAGGATCTATTTGAAACTGAAATACCTCTTTGAGGGGGTGTAACAAGGCTCTGTATATAGGTGTGATTTGTATACAATGTGCCTTTTTCCAATTTTGCTGACTTTTGAACTGCTAAATTGTTTTAAGGTGCTTAAAGTAATCTTTATGACTAGCAATTACCATGTGTTGCAAACAGTTTCATAGTATGGTCACACTATGGGAAAATCAAATAAAACACCAAGTTTTAGTACCCTGTATTGTCAAACAGAATGGAAGAACACAGGACAGCTTGTAGACTGCATCCGAAGTACAATGATGCACATGTTTGCACTTTGCTTTTCCAGTACTTCAGTAAAAGTTTGTAACAGTCACATTTTGCCTAATGCACTACCTACAATATGCCTTTACTCATTTGGAATATTGTAATAATAATAATAATTCTTTATTTATATAGCGCACACAGATTACGCAGCGCTGCACAAAGCATGTCAAATTGGTCCCTGTCCCCATGGGGCTCACAATCTAAACAGCCTAACAGTATGTTTTGGAGTGTGGGAGGAAACCGGAGTACCCGGAGGAAACCCACGCAAACACGGAGAGAACATACAAACTCTTTGCAGATGTTGACCTGAGTGGGATTCGAACCCAGGACCCCAGTGCTGCAAGGCAGAAGTACATCCATTGACACTTCTCATCTGTTTGCAGATAACGTGTAAAACAAGTAAATATTTGACCTTTTTTGATACTGATTTGCAGTCACATCCTTATTTTTATTCCTTAATTCAAATATCGGTTTGACTGAACTAAAACACAAATGCTGAATGTTTTACAGACACCATCCACATATTCCCTGATAGAAATGTTACTGTAAATGCCCTTGAAGAGTTGGCTTGTGGCAAATCTGCTAAGCGATACATTGGTACTAAAGTGGGATGAAAAAAAGATGAGTAAAGAGGCAGCAGCAACACAATGTTCATCTTGGTACAATAGAAGACAAAGCTACATGTGTAAATGTTGAATCGAGTAAAAAAACGGGGGAGCTGAAAATTTGATGGGTTGTGGAAATAGATTCAGTATATCTGTTAGCATGATCATAGGTGTGAGTGTTCGCAACTTTCTGGCCTCCTTAGCCCAGAAAAAGAAAATATTTCAGTTAATAAGTCTCTAATAAAATACTTCTTCTCATATTAAATTATATAATTTGTTCTATATACAGGCAGTCCCTGGGTTACGAACAAGTTAGTTTCTATAGGTTTGTTCTTAAGTTGAATTTGTATGTAAGTCGGAACTATATGGTTTATCATTGCAACCCAAGACAGAATTTTTTTGGTCTCTGCGACATTTGGATTTTTAAAAATTTTGGGTTTTCATAAGAACCAGGATTAACAATAAAACTTAATTGCAGACGCCTGTGATAAATGTTACAGTTGATCATTGTAGCCTAAGGATAAAGTACAGTAAATTAACAATATCCAGAGGTCCGTTTGTAACTAGGGGTCATATGTAAGTTGGGTGTTCTTAAGTAGGGGACCGCCTGCATATTAAATCTTCTCACTCCATCCATGTTTTTAGCATGAAACTGGTGGAAGGACTGGACTTTCATAGTGATAACCGTCTTTGATGTTATGGGTAGGGCAGATGAAATCAGGTCCCAGGGAAAGAGAGAAGGGTATTACAAGCATTATAGATGAGCAAATCTATTTATCGGTTTGTAGATTTAGTATTAAACTAGTCTGAATTAGGCACCAAATCAAATCCAAATCTTTGCAGAATCGTTTCAGTCTACAGACAGCCCCCAACTGAAGGACACTTGACTTGCACACGACCCCTAGGTACAGACAGACCTCTCTGCCCACTGTGACCTCTGGTGAAGCTCTCTGGATGCTTTACTTCAGTCCAAGGCGGCGATGATCAGCTGTAAGGTTTCTGTAATGAAGCTTTAGCTGATGATCCTTGTTGCTATTACAGTAAAAATGTTAAAAATCCAATTGTCACTGAGACAAAGAATGTATAAAATATACCATTTCCGACTTACATACAAATTCAACTTAACTACAAACCTAAAGAACCTATTTTGTATGTAACCTGGGTACTGCCTTTATTTTTTTCAAAATGGCAGCTAGCTGATACTGTAATGTGTCCCAGAGATTTTTGGGGGAGATGGGTGAGGGGAAATAAAAAAAAGTTTTTACATAAAAAATTAACAAAATTAGGTAGGAGCTTTTTATGACAAAACTGTGTTTTAGAGTGCTAGAGGTGGGAAATATACCAATTTCAAGGACACATACTTACATTATAAACAAATTTCCAGAGCAATCGGAGTAACAGCAGTAGGAAGATATTGGAATTAGCCCGAAAACAAATCTTTTGAAAAATTTGACAAAGGTTCAATAAAACAAATCTTGGATAAATAGCTCATCTCTAATAAGAGTTATGCTGGAGTTAAGATGTGATAATCATAAAGTAATCCTTAACCTAGAAATATATCATAAACATGAATGGTTTATAATGAATTTATCATTGTGGCATTTTCATGTTTCTTGTAGAAATTTTATATAGAAAGCAGGGGTTAATCTCCAGCTAATATGTACCACTTTTGGCAGGACACAGACTGATCCACATGGTTGAGGCTTAACAACATTTTTGTTCTGCATTGAGGTCCCTGCTCCAGCAAGTTATCTTACAGACAAAGGATTGTGTGCAGGAGGTTTCTATATTTCTCCGCTTTAAACAAAATTTTATAAATAGGACCAAAGAAAAGAAGGGGCTAAAGAAACAAATTATATATTTGTATCAATTTTGTAAAATTTCTGTTTAGTGGTCCTTTAAGTTTTTAACTATTATTGAGTTTAGTACATATACCGTAGTACTTTGAGTAACTCAGATTACCCCTTTAACAGTTCATATAAGAATATTGAATATTGGGAAGTTATACAAGTAATAAAGTGACAATAGAATTATTAGTAGTATTCCCTATAGTAATAATAGTTCAGGTATAGTTTTGGAGTACAGTGCCTGCTAAGCGCATTACCTTTAAATATGTGTTCTTTAATGATGGAAATACTTGTGTCGGTTTTTGACTACTGTGTTACAGATATACAGCACTTTCGGGTTTCGGGTGATTTCAAACAAAAATTCTGTAACTTAAAAATGTTTTATAAGACAGAAGTGTGAAGAGATGTAATATATATCATGATTCCGTGGGGGCAATATAAACACTTACAAAAATTCTTTGTTCTTCTTAAAGTTTAAGTTAATTCTTAATTCCATAGGTTGTATATTTTGGGTTCTTGTCCACGTTCAGAATAGATTTTTTAACACTTTTATGAACTTTTAATGATGATTGCATAACTGGCAGAAAATAGGCCGATATTGTCATATGTGATGGTCTTAATATTCATTACAGATTGAACCACAAATTCTAACACCAGGCTCAGTGATAGTGCAGCAATTTACACAAATTAATTGTGTCAAACATCTAGAGGGTTTACTTTTTTTACTGTAGCCATATCTCAAGTAGTAGCTGCCAGTCCACCGATTCTGGCATAGTTAAAATATTTTTCTCTATCGTCACACCTTTCCTGAACATTCAGTGTCAGACTCTATTCTGCCCAAATCCACCCATATGAACGTAAATTGCATAATTGGAGGGAACCTGTCAGCATGATTTCACCTTTCCTGAGTATTTGGTGTCAATATTTTCAGATGGCTATTGTCAGATGAGTGGTGCCAGACTTTTTGCTTCTGCAAAATCCTCCTTTCCGACAGTAAAGGGGATAATTAAAATATTTCAGGTTAATGGCATGCTGCTGCAGGTCCCATTACACACAACACAAACACGTATTTGGCTAAGATATCTGCTGGTTCATTTTTGAGAAACCACTTTTAGAAAGGGAAAGCTTCTGGAACTGAGTCATGTGGAAGCCTCAAGCAACAGCCAAAGGCATGAAATCACCATTAAAAACATGTTCAGATGACTCATTCTCCAGTAATTAAATAGATATAGGTACATTTTCTAAATGTGCTTTGTCAATAACGAAATACATGTTTGTGTTGTGAATAATTGGACCTACACGACTTGCCATTAACCTGCTATGTAAAATCCTGTTGACAAGTTTTCATTTAACATAGTTAAAGAGTTGTTTCCATACCCAATATGCTAATTTGCTAATTAGGTTGTATATTGTGGGATGGGTTATTCCCACAATATTCTTCTGAAAAAGTGGGGTCCCAGGAACAGCTTATTAAAAAAAATAATTGTTTCCGATCATTAGGATATATGTGAACCATAACAACGTATAGGGCTATACAAGAATAAAGCAAAAACTAAAATATTAGTGTTAATACAACAACAATAATAGTAATAATAATAATATCAATTTTGAAAAGGGTCTGGGCTTTGTTTCCTGGTACTGCTTGACACAAGGGAAATGCCAGATCGCCAATCTCTGGCTAAATAGCCATTTCCTGCCTGTCGAGAGTGAGAAGGAAGAAGAGAAAAATGCAAGCGGAACTGTTAGCATTCTTAACATGTCTGTTATTGTAAATTCTATTATTTCCATGCATTTCCTTTGAAGTTTTTTAAGATATTGACTTCAGATGCCATTCTTCTTATCAAAGGAGTATACTGCTGCAAAGTCTGATATTGGCAGAGCTGATTATCGTAATACACAAACATCAATTTTTTAGATGCTATCTGCTAGGTATAACAATAAAAACTTAAGATTCTTTGCAGATCCCAGGGCAATCATCGGCATCCCCCAATTCCAGACCCCACTCTCTCTGAACTACAGCTATAAGATAAAACAACTGAGATCAAGTACTGTAACTGCTTACCTTTTATGTATGGTTATGTCATGCAAACAGCAACAGGTCCATTGAATGGCTATCTTTACTATTACATTGATAACATCTACCTGAGTGGGCTTTTTCGTGTAATAATAAAGTTTAGATCACTTTTTAGCTCTGGGAATGGGTTATGAGACAACCTCTTACCAGAAAATGAAAAGTGACACATCATTAACTATTAGCTAATTCAGTGATGAAAACCACTAGTGATATATGTTCAATCATTCTTATGTTTTTTCTTTGCTTACCAGCAAAGATGTGTAAATCCAGAAAGAACAAATAGGCTTGCCCTCTCCTAGGCTAGTTGAACATGCAGGGGTGAACCAAGCCTTTCTGTTGCGGGGGTGAGCTATAGAGAGAAGCCCTTCACCCCATATATGTAATATAGCAAGGAAGTTGTCGGGAGCAGATCCATTATATTGGTTTGTTGTGAAAATAAAGCAACACAAAATGCATACAGCGTGATGCCATGTCGTATAAAATGTATACAGTATACCACTATGTAGTATAAAATGCATACAGCGTGCTGCCATGTAGTATAAAATGTATGCAGTATACCACTATGTAGTATAAAATGCATACAGCGTGCTGCCATGTAGTATAAAATGCATACAGAGTACTGCCATGTAGTATAAAATGCAAACAGCGTACCGCCTTGTAGTACAAAATAGATACAGCCTACCGCTATGTAGTATTAAGATAGATACAGCATACTGCCATGTGGTATTAAATGCATACAGCGTACCGCCATGTAGTATAAAATGCATACAGCGTGCCACCTTCTAGTATAAAATGTATACAGAGTACCGCCGTGTAGTATAAAATGTATAAATGCATACAGAGTACTGCCATGTAGTATAAGATTGATACAGCTTACCGCCATGTATTATAAAATAGATGCAGCTTACCGCCATGTAGCATAAGATAGATACAGCGTACCACCATATAGTATGTCCATACATACGTCCCCCATACATTCCTGTGAATTCAGCCATATTTATATAATGCCATCAAATTTGGCAACACTTTACAAATAAATCCATATACTACCTATACATACAGCATATACACAAACATACAACATATACATACACACCATATACACTCATACAACATTACTCTGAGAATTGCATTGCACGCAATCAGATTTTGGCACATTGGCGCCGACTTTCACGCAACACAAATGGGGTGGGCGGACTGTTGGCATTTCCGACTGATTCGGACTACGCGGAGGATTTGACAAGTCAAATAGTGTCGCAAGACATGCACTTACAAGCACTAGGAAGAAGAAGGTGAACTTCAGTGGAGTGGGGAAGTAACACATGCAGGAAATCGGGCACATGAGCTACGGGAATCGCGCCACAACGCAGGATTGTCGGACAGTGCAGATCGGGGATAGCGCGCAGGATGGGTAAGTAAATGTGCCCCATTGTTGCTGTTGATCTAATCACTTTTGCATTTTCATATTGCTCTCAAAACTAGAGGTAGCATGTGGTGGTATCTACAACCCACAAATGTTGCTCAGGTAGTGCAGCTTATCTAGGATGACACATGAACGCAAGCCATGCCAAGAAGGTGAGCTGTGTCTGTCATCACAATGTCCAGAGCATGGAGCAGACACAAGGAGATCTAGGAGGCGCAACTAGTGGAGGTAGGGCCCCCATATCAGACTTCTAAGTAGAGTCCCTCTTTCACCTTCAAAAATTTTACATATCTGTGTACTTTCACATGTGAGTTACAATCACACACATTTATACACTCATATATACACACACATTTATATACTTATATACTATATACATACAGCATACACACACTATAAAAGGATAGACCGCATATACACACATACATACAGTACCGTGTACAACTGTGCAGCATTTTCACACACATGCAGCATATACATATCACATATGCACACACATATGGAGCATATTCACCAGATAAAGACATACAGTGTAAACACACACATACAGAAAATACACATCCACTTCCGCAGATGCTGGGAGCCCCAGACACTGCGGGCCCCATAGCAGCTGATATGGCTGCTACCACTGTAGTTACCTTCAAGCAGAAATATACTAACCCTCAGCTGTCATACAAAGTTTGCTACAAACAGTGGGTTGAAGATAGAGCTTGGCAAATTTAATTCAAGGTCTGGGAGGAGATTCCTCAGGAAAATATATATGCTGCCCCGTCTACATTGTAGTCATACAGGCACAAGGAGGCTGCACACGCTACTGAGCCTCATTTTCTTGTTTTAAGCCATGTCCATGAAAGTGAAATATGATTTTTCATTTAAATTGTATTATTCCAAATCCAGACCTCAATGGCCCACAGTTACTCATGTACACACTAAACTTCATTATACAAAAAGTATCAATAGCATAAACCTGGGACACGTACTCATAGATACTGTAACTGTGGTAACGTTCTTATATCGAGTGGTATTCCAATCTTTCTTCTAGGGAGAGAATCTCCCTACTAATTCTAATGAAATACCATGGGAGAAACTTAAGCAGAAGTGTTTTAGGACTCTAGATACTTATGTCCATTACTTGTATCCAATATGTTCATTATTCCATGCTGAAAAATTTGGGAACTCCAAGAAAACTTACTGATTATGGAAAACTCTTAGGAACAACAGTAACTAACTCAAAGAGAATATTCACCTCTTTAACTCCTTTGTCCCCTCTAAACCTCCCACCAAGCCCATGTTCTTAGCCTCTTGGGAAAAATAATTAGGTATGAGCTTGACAGGCTTAGATGTTAGAAGCATATTGCCAACCTCACATGGGTTTTCTACCTGTGTGCATTTACAGGAGAACCATTATAAACGCCTAACACGCTGCTATAGAACACTGCCATATTTGCATATCCACAATCTTACTGACTCAAAGCCAAGCTGGTGTTGTCAAAGTCATGTAGGCACTCACTCACACATCTGGGATAGATTCAGTCTGTAAAATCGTCCCCCATCTATCTCTGGAAATGGTCATCCTTGCAAAACCCAGTGATGCTTTCAAACCCAACAAGTCTAATCTAGTCACTAGAGATGGGCAAATCGGAATTCGTTCAGGATTTCAGGAAAACTTTGATTCATCACGGAACTGAAGTTTCCCCCCCCCCTTTATTAGCAAAATGGGCACAAGCACAAGGTGTTACATGGGGCAGAGAACTCTGGGAAGAAGAAAGTAACACCCTCTATCACATGTGCAGATATGAAAGCCAATCAGCAACCAGCAGGCTTATGTGATGTCACAGCAGACGGCCATTTTCAATCTCGTCATTTCACACTGCATGTGCTGTCTGTAGTGTCTATCTGCTTGTACACAGGGTGTCAGTTCTTGTGATTCTGTATACCCCACATTTCAAGTGCTTTTTTGTTGATAAAGTAGATATCAAGAAATCCGTGTCAAATCAACATAGTTGATTAACCAATATGTCAGTCAGAGCGGTGGCAGGTGAAGCAGGCACAGGTCGCAGCACAGTAAGGGGATGTCGCAGCAGGGGCGACTCTGTGAGGCCAGAACTGCCGATGTCATCTAGCGGCAGTGTGTTGGTTGACTAGGTCATCCACTTCCTCCTAAATGACATCTGAAAACCCCAGCCAAGAGTCAGTGGGTTCGTTAGATACAACCCTTAGTTGGCACGGCCCAGGAGCAGGTCAGCGGCCCTCACCTCTCCTTAACCAGCCTCTGTCCTGTTCATTTCTTTCAGCCAGATATCTACTAGCTGGTCTGGGCTTAGTGCAACTATACAACAAGGACAAAGTCTTTGAGGACAGTCAGCAGCTGCTTGGCAGTGAAGAGGTGGGGCAGACATCCGCTACTTTGTGCAGTAAGCGAGAAAGTAGAGATGTGAAATTGTTTGTAATGTATGGCAAAAAGCCAAAGAGATCATAGGTATTCCCAAGTTTACTTCGGACACCCCAATCTGGCGTAATCAGCCTTGCCAGAAATATTATGGTTGGAATGGTTCACTCCATGGCAAGCGAAAGGGGTAAAACATTTGTGTTTAGAGGGTAACTGTAGAACTTTTGATCAGCTACAAGCTGAATTTCAGTTGCCACATGCCTGGTTTTACCAATATTTACAACTTCGTCACACGTTTAATTCGCAGGTCAGAGAGGAATCCATCAAGGTGGGCTCTAGTGGGGAATTGAATAGGATTCTAAGAGCAAACTCTACCAAAGGACTAATTTCCTACTCCCTATACTGTATTGCTTAATGATTCCGTTAAGGATACCCCACTAAAATGTCTTGTTAATTGGGAAAGGGACCTTGGCCCTATCTCAGAAGAACAATGGACTGAAGCTTTGGAGTTACTACCGATTCTCTCCCCTAGTGAAGCACGTAGGATGTCTCATTTGTTACTGCTGCACAGGGCATATACATCCCCCCAGCTGTTACATCAAATAGGTGTCAGACCTAATTCTGAGAGTCCTAGGTGTGGAACTGAGGAGGCCGGAATACTCCACATGATGTGGGAATGTAGAGAACTAGAAACCCTATGGAAGGCTGTCCTAGATATTATACGCACAGTCTATTCAATCATTGTTGAGGAGACCCCATTGGAGTGCCTATTAGGTGTGCTTAAGGTCCATAATCTGACAGAACCCACTAATGTAGCAATACAGCGATCTCTGTATCAGGCCAGAAAGGTCATAGCTGCTCACTGGATAAGCCCCCGGACTCCAGACAAAAAGGAGTATGTGGATCGCATGAATGTGATTATAAGGTTAGAATATGGTACCTATGTAAAGAGGAACTGTATCCCAACATTTGAGAAAATATGGGGAAGATGGTTTGATACTCCTGGTTTACCCTCAGCTGCCCTGGTTAGAATTAGAGCAAGTCTAGAATATCAGTTATCATTGGCGAAATAGTGAATATAAGGTACATAAGCTGTAGATGGTTTACGATCACAGGGTCCTGGGAAGGAGCTGACTCATGGGGTGGGGGAGCGGGATACTAAAAAGGGAGTTGTATGGATTATATTTGTGATAACTATGTGTTGAAAAGCAGGAAATAATAATGCACTGGAAAATATGGTACTATGTTAGTTGTATTACACATGTGCAGTAATGTCAGTGTTTTTTTGTCTGTTTGTTTGTAATGTTGGGGATAAATGGGAGGGGAAAAAAACATTAATAAAAATATCTAATTAAAAAAAATAAAAGAAATTGTTTGTAATAAATGATGCATGTGGCGTCTGTAATCTTCAGGAGGGGATTTTTTTAAAATTGAAATTAATGTAACTTTAAATTTAAAATTTCAACTTCAATTTAATTTCAAACTTCAAATTAAAATTTTTCTATTCCGTATTTTAATAACTGGATCTGAACACCCATAGCACCTTTAGCTACAGTGAGAGGAAGGGTCTTGGGTTTTTCCATAGTTGTTTTATTCCTATGTTGAAATTAACATCATTAAATTCCCAAACCATGCTCCCTATGCATATTTAAGCATGGTACAACGTTCTACAACACCCTTCAGGCTCTCTGCAGCCAGGAAATCCCTTTTTTGTTTTACGTGATTTGACATGATTCGATTCAGGTCGAATCCAATTTTGAAAAAATTTGCACATCTCTACTAGTCACCCATCTACTCGCAGCGGCAAAATCTCTTTTTCCTCAGCTTTGGAGATACACCGAACCCTCTTCTTCCTCGCAATGGATAACCAATGTAACCTATACATGACCACTGCATTTATAACAGCATTTATTGCAATAAGATAGCGACAACAGTAACCTACAAATATTCAGGACAGTAGAAGGCCATTAATGGCAACATCCTTGGCAATTATAAATCTATCTGCCTATATAAACCAGTCCTAGCTAATTACAGGTCTACTAGCACAAAGCTAATGAATACTTATTAACTGACCTGCAGCATATATCGTAGCTTTTTAAAGACATTTTATGTATAACTATTCATGAGGCTGTATTGTATTAGCTAACAAATGCTGACACCAGTATGTGTGTGAGCTCTACTTAGCCAGGCCATCTGTGCTTTTAATTTTAGATGCACTTAGTTGCATCATGGATACTGTGTATTTCAATACCTTGTATACTACGAGTGTAAATGCATTTAATATTCATATTGCAAGATTTGAACAATGATATAATGGAAATCAGTGTGAAGTAAATATACTATACAAAAAAGGCTGTCATTGCCATTCCCCAGCACTATCAGTTATAATTGTGAATATGATCAATATCAATTAAACTAGATGCTTAATGCATTTTTGTGAAAATCAACTTTGTAAGGTTATGCATTGAGTGGTCCAGATTTGTCAAAACTGCCTAAAAGGTAGAAAGTTAGGTCAGTTCTCATTTATATCATCAGTTTTTCTTATATCCCGACCAAACTTTCCTGCCCAATCAGCCAACTTTACTGACCCATAGAGAACACTGGAGAATGGATTCTGCCGGCAAAAAGCCCAATCAAGGTCCATCTCCTAAAAAACGAAGCACATGAAGTTGTACTGAGGTTAACTATATCAGGTGAGAGCATCACCATACCCTTATATACTTTTACAGTTTACTATCTTTAACCCCTTAAGGACCAGGCCCTTTTTCATTTTTGCGTTTTTATTTTTCACTCCCCACCTTCAAAAATCTATAACTTTTTTATTTTTCCATGTAAAGATCTGAGTATGGGCTTATTTTCTGCGTAACAAATTGCACTTCGTAGTGGTAGTATTCAATACTCCATGCCGTGTACTGGGAACCGGGCAAAAAATTCTAAATGCAGTGAAAATGATGAAAATGTTAGGATCAGTGGATCATCTGGACCACCGCGGGAGATGTAACTAGCCAACACCCGGAACCGGAGCCTAGCGGCACCTGGTATTCACCAGAGCCCGCCGCAAAGCGGGTTGGACTTGCTGCGGCAGGATACCACTAGGTCGTTCCCAGGTGTGACTAGCCCACGGTGGCAGCCGAGGTCGAGGTACCTTAGCGGATGACAATCTCGTAGACAGGTCCAGGCACAGGGTCAGGGCAGGCGGCAGAGATGCAACGTCAGGTCCAAGTCCGGGGTCAGCAACAGGAGGTCCAGGCAGGTGGGAACGGGAAGACAGGCACACGGAACACAGCAACATGGAGGAACTCAGGTAACACGGCAACACAGGACTCAGGAGCGGGAACACACAGGAATACACAGGAATACAGGAATATGCAGGAATACACAGGAACGCAGGAATACTCGCTTGGAAGCTTTCTCTAAGGCTATAAGGCACAAAGATCCGGCAGGGGACACAGTAAGAGGCAGGATTCTTAAAGGTGAGGTTCAGCCAGTGCACCAATTCGCGGTGCGCTGGCCCTTTAAATTTTCAGCAGGAGCCGCGCGCGCGCCCTAGGAGGCGGGGACACGCGCGCACGGCAGTCCGGGGAAGAGCAGGAGCCGGGAGAGGTGAGTGCAGAGACCGGCCTGCAGCGGGGGCAAACGGGGGTGCACGGATGCGCCCGCGATCCGAGACAGGGATCGCGGGAGCACCCGTGACAGAAAAAACACATTTGCGCCATTTCTTGTGGGCTTGGTTTTTACAGCTTTCACTGTGCGCCCCAAATGACAGGTCTACTTCATTCATTGGGTCAATATGATCATGGTGATACCAAATTTGTATAGGTTTAAAATGTTTTCATACATTTACAAAAATTAAAACCTGTACAAAAAAAAAAAATCTTTATTTTACCGTCTTCTTGCGCTAATAACTTTTTCATACTTTAGTGTACGGAGCTGTGGGTGGTGTCATTTTTTGCAACGTTTTCATTGCTTCTATTTTTTGGACTGCAGACCTTTTCATCACTTTTTATAGAATTATTTCTATTTTTCAAAATGGCAAAAAAATGCCATTTGCGACTTCGGGCGCTATTTTCCGTTCCGTTAAATGCAGTGAAAAACCGTTATTATATTTTGATAGATCGGGCCTTTTTGGACGCGGTGATACCTAATGTGTTTATGATTTTTACTGTCTATTTATATCAGTTCTAGGGAAAGGGGGGTTATTTGAATTTTTATGTTTTTTAATAGCATTTTTTTTAACTTTTTTATTTATTTTTTTACTATTTTTCAGACTCCCTAGGGTATTTTAACCCTAGGTTGTCTGATTGATCCTATCATATACTGCCATACTACAGTATGGCATTATATGGGGATTTTGCACACCATCTATTACAATGTGTAAATCGCACATTGTAATAGATAGCCTAGATCATCTTTGTGTGACCCGAGGCTGTCAAGGCAAAGGATCGCCGCTCCTTGATGATGTCATGGGGGACAACGATCGGAGCCAAGATTGCGGCGCCCATCCTTTAATGCCGCCGGCGGTCAAAGGGTTAACACCCACCAATCAGAGCCAAGATGGCGCCGCCGGCTCTTTAAGGGTTAACACCCACGATCGGTGTAAGCACCGATCGTGGGTGTTAGCGACGGGCGTTTGTTTCATTATGAAGCAAACGCCCAGTAAGTATGAAGAGGGCTCAGCCCGTGAGCCCTCTTCATACTCCCCCATGTGCAAAAAGACGTAAGGGTACGTCTTATTGCGCCATGGGGTTAAAGAGGAGGTTTTCCATATGAGCAAATGTTCTTTTTCTATCCCAGATATTTTTCCCACAGAAGACTTACATAAAATGGGTTAAGTCCCACATTACAATTGTCAGAGATGTGCTAACACATAGCTGTTTTCTGACATATAGGGGCTCATTTCTTACCAGGTCCTGTCCCGGTCCCGCGGTGCGTTGTCCGACGTGGATTCGGGTTCTGCCGGGATTCACTAAGGTCGTGCGCCCGATATCCAACAGGTGACGCTGCTGCACCGAGGTCTGCCGGAGTTCACCTGCTTCTTCCCGGTGCATGTAAGTGCTTGATCTTGCGACACATTTCGTTTAAATTCCGCTGTTTTTCAGAATCTGTCGGGTTGTCCGACGGCCACGCCCTCGATTTCTGTCGCGTGAAAGCCGGCGCGACTGCGGCAAAATCTGATCGCATGCGCCAAAATACCGGCGGAATTCGGCGCAAAACAGAAAAATTTGGGAAACCCAACAAAAGTGCGGCCACGTAGCCCTTAGTAAATGAGCCCCATAGCCTATCAATATTCCCATAGTAATTCTTTTGAAATTTAAGGAAATCTACCATTTGCTTTTATGCTTTATGGACCAAACATACCTTGAGAATGCTGTAGCTACACTGATGCAGAAACATATCGGGGCTCATTTACTAAGGTTAAGACTTACTGCCTACCGGCTAGGAGCTCGTGAGCCCTCTCCATGCACCTGCACCCGGCATGTGACGTACTATTACGTCACATGTCGGTAAGGGGTTAAAGGTGCAGCAAAAAAGTTCTGTACTCTGTCGGAGCAGTGCAAAGGACGCCAGATTCTTGCAGTATGGGCGCCAGAAATCCTGCACAGTTTGCACAGTTTTGGATAAATGCGGGCCATAGCCTTTTTCAATCACAAAATAATTTCAGAGCAGGGTTAATATTTCAACAATACGTCTGAAAATTCATGCTAAGGCTTATTTTAGGGGTAGGTCTTCTTTTCGGAGAAACACAGAATTATAATTTATTTTTCATAAAACTACTGTATATATTCATATGTGAAAAAGACTGGCACTAGTAAACATAGTACAGGCAGTCCCCGGGTTACATACAAGATAGGTTCTGTAGGTTTGTTCTTAAGTTGAGTTTGTATGTAAGTCGGAACTGTATACTTTATAATTGTAACCCCAGGCAACATTTTTTTGGTCTCTGTGACAATTGGATTTTAAAAATGTTGGATTGTCATAAGAACCAGGATTAACAATAAGGCTTAATTGCAGGCACCATTGATAACTGTTACAGCTGTTTATTGTAGCCTAGGACTAAAGTACAATAAATTACCAAAATCCAGAGGTCCGTTTGTAACTAGGGGTCGTATGTAAGTCAGGTGTTCTTAAGTAGGGGACCGCCTGTACATTTCATAGATTTAATGACCACTGTGCAGAACAATGCACACTCTAAAAATGTAAACTCATGTGCACATACATAAAAATATTTATTTGATATCAGTCTGCATGCAGCATGACTTCCTGAGACACGTTGACTAGTGCCAGTCTTTTTCACACTTGTGTATGAATTTAATTCATAATGCCAGCTACTTTTGCCTGTAGCACAGTAGACATTGGTTATTTGAAGGGTGTACCATCCGTTAAGTGCCATCCTCTTTTTCAGGAAAATATATACAATTTTTTTTTCTATTACCTTAGAATTTGCAATTTCACCCCATTTACTATAACAATAAAGAATAATAATTTGAATCAATAAATAATTTAAAAAATAATAAACAAAATGGTAATTTTTAAAATTGTGTATTATTATTTCTCAGTACAGTATACACATAACTTGCACTTTACTAAAAGTAACAACTCCATTCACTATTTTCATTTTTTGGAAAGAGTCTCTCTAGATCTTACTGGACTCATAGGTTCTCCTTCTTCAAAAGAAACCCTGGAGCTTTTAAAGCAGATAAGGTAACAAAATCGGTTTGGTTTATGTGTCACCACTCTAGGAACTTCGTAAAAGGTGAGTAAGCAGCAGTATTTAAACTCCCTAGGGAAGCCATATGGATACCAATGAAGATTACTCACAGTAGAAAAAGGTAGAAATTCATTTTATTATTAAAAGTCACTAACATAAAAAATGTGTCTCCACGGACTAGAGGTCTCTCTCTGTACATGTTTATGGGACTACATACAACTGAAACTTTGTATATCATCAGGAACCAACGCAAGTCAGTCACCTCTGGTAAAAACATTACCCCCCAGGTTATCTTTTTCATTTTTGAAATTTCCAATACCATAGTTTGGCGTTGACCTTATTTTATGCCCAGGTTTGGATCAGTAATAAATCCAAATGTGATAATATGCTAGTCAATCAGGTCCCTGCCCCAACAGAAGGTTCCATCCAGTTTAAGTAATAGTACATGATGAGGCCAGCACTGACCACTCTTGTACCATTGCTAAAGCAGATGTTATCAATGGCATCAGGGTCTTTAAGATGCCGACAACATTGACAGTAGCAGTAACACAGACATCGCACTTTGATCCAGGATGCGCTGCCGCTTGATGATGATATAACATGGCCACGCATCGTGTCCCACTCTGCCCTGACTCCCGCTACAGGAGACAAGAAGACAGAAAGAGGACGTTGAAATTATGTAACAGGTAAGTAGAGGACCAAGAGGTCTGGAGCAGAACAGAGGGTTCTGAAGGAGGCGGGCATAGGAGTCTGGAGGTGAAGAACAGAGGTGCCTGGAGGTGGAGGAAAGAGGAGTCTAGTGGTGAGGGACAGAGGAGCCAGGAGATGAAGGGCAGAGGAGTAGGACAAAGGGGTCTGGATGTGGTGAACAGAGGAGTCTGAAGGAAGACAGAGGTGCTGGTAGAAGAAGGGCAGAGTAGGACAAAGTGGTCTGGAGGAGGAGCAAGACAGAGTAGTCTGGAGGAGGACAGAGGTGTCTGAAGGTGATGGACAGGAGAGTCTTGAGTTGGAGGACAGAGGTACCCTGAGGTGGAGGACAGAGGTGCCCTGAGGTGGAGGACAGAGGTTCCCTGAGGTGTAAGAGTCTGGAGGTGGAGGAAAGAGGAGTAGGACAGAGGGGTCTAAAGAAGGTCAACAGAGGAGTCTGGAGGAGGATAGAGCAGTTTGGAGGAGGATGACACAGGAGTCTGGAGGAGGAGGTGGACAGAGGAGTCTGGAGAGCAAAGAAGAGGTGTCTGGATGAGGAAAGAGGGGTCTGGAGGAGGATGACAGCAGAGATTGGGGAAGGAGGTAGACAGAGGAGTCTGGATGAGGAGGAATCTGAAGAAGGAGGACAGAGGAGGAAAGGAACAGAGGGATTTGGAGTGGGAGAACAGAGGAGTCTGGAGGTGGAAGACAGAGGAGCCATGAGGTGGAATCTGGAGGAGGAGTAGGACAGATGGGTCTGGAGGAGTAGTATATCTTATCTCCCGTAGAGGGTATTCGTCGAGTTAGAACACTAAAATGGTGCTGGTCAGTCATGTTTTCGTATATATAATACAATTTATTTATACAAAAAATGGAATAAAACTGTCCAGAAGGACCATAAAATCTGGACATATCCCTGTGCTGAGTGGTTTTGCTGATAAAAAGATGTAACATTATGATAATGAAGCTCTGTCTCTTCTATGGCTGCTTCAGTGCTTCTCCTAGGACAGTGGTGGCGAACCTTTTAGAGACTGAGTGCCCAAATTGAAAACCAAAGTCAACATATCTATCACAAAGTGCCAACACAGGAATTTAGCCCAATATTGTCATCAATATCACTATACAAGGGCCAAATAATACTGGTACATGATGACCATCACCATTACAACAATATAAATACCACAATACTGATAATAAAGACTACTATACAAATAATATGATAAAATAATATAACTAACCTAGAGCAAACAGTGATTCATTTTACCGCTATACAGGAATAAATAATACAGTGATAAATATTACAACCATACAGAGATAAATAATACCACTGATGAATATTGCAGCCATACATATAGGGATTAAAATTACAGCTATACACACAGGGATAAATATTACTGCCATATATACGGGAATAAATATTACTGCCATATATACGGGAATAAATATTACTGTCATATATACAGGGATACATATTACCGCTTTACATACACAGGGATAAATATTAAAATCATACATACAGTGGTAAATATTACAGCCATACACACAGGGATAAATATTACTGTCATATATACAAGGATACATGTTACGGCCATATATATACATATAAAAAAAACAGCTCTGGGAAATATTGGCGAGGTCGCGTATCAGAACCACGCTTACTATCATTGTTTACTTTTGGCCACTGTCTAATCGGTGATCTCTGCTGGATTGCCCAGGAAAGTGGTGGAGTGACTATAGGTTTTTTAATTATTTTATATGAAATTCTAATACAAGTATGAATAAGCTTCCACCAGCCAGTGTTGTTGTGGGCATAACTGCTGTCTGCAGATAAGGAAACTACAATTCCCAGCAGATCCATAGGTCCCTAAGGGCATGTTGGGAGTTGTAGATACACACAGGAAAAGAGGAATAGTAACTAGCTATGGAGTGTCAGTCCTCACCTTTTTAATCCCCTGCCACTCTCTGTAGTTTCTGGAGGAGGGTGGATGCCAGGGAACTGCTGTGTGTATAGCTGTACAGCTCCAGCCCGGGAGGCTGCTGCTAGTAGGATGAGGGGGCAGGGCGCAGCACTGAGGCAGAGCGTGCACTTACCCCACTGCTGCTGGAGGAAATCACTGTCAGTGCTGCTCTGGGAGCAGATCTTCAGTGTCACAGGAGCAGCACTGACACCTGTAGCAATGATTTGATGGGCAGGCATGCTGAGCAGGGAAGGAAGGTCCCGGGGGATATCATGAGAGCTGCCGTAAGTCCTCTCCCCTCTCTCTACTTGTATCATAGGCTGCTGTGTGTAGTAACAGCAGCAGAGAGAGTGCTGCCACTTGTTTTAAGTTAATTGGTCACAGGACACCAGTACAGTTAATAGCACAGTGAAGCCCTGGGGATTCTCTGCAGCTCGACCGTGCTGTAGCATCTCCTGCCTGGCCGGAGCTCTGATTATGAACTGAACTTGTGCCTAGGGACCATGCGCGTGCCGACAGAGAGGGCTCTGCGTGCCCTCTGTGGCACGCGTGCCATAGGTTCGCCACCACTGTCCTAGGACGTGAGTTATTCACTACAGGAGAGGCTGATGTAATCCCTGGGTTGTGCCTGAAGGCAGAATAATAAATTGCTACACCTTCCCCCAGCTGCTGTGTATAAGTGATCCAGCTCAGGTTGATTAATCATGTCTTGACTAACCTCCATTTGTAATTACAAGCTCCATGTTTATCTAGGCAGCCAACCAGACCCAGCTTTTCCAAGGTCCTGAATGTTATAATTATTTTTTCAGCAAAACCACTCAGCTCAGGGATTAACCAAGATATGATCCTGCATCAGTGTAACTCCAGCATTCTCAAGGTATGTTTGCTTCTTAATGCATCAAATCAAATGGTAGGTTTCCTCTAAGCTCCATTTTGTCACTAATGACATTGAGTTTTGTTCTATTCATTTATTTATATCATCATGGGTTTTTGTATCAGACGTTCATATTCACGGAATACCCCTTTAAATATGGATCACTGTTCAGGAGTCATTTCAGTTTCATCACAGGCAGAATACAATGGATGCTGAAAATTACAAAGATAACATAGGATCACTATGTTCACAAAATGTGTACTGTCTTACCTCCTCTTTTTCACTGAACAAAATACTCTGGATAGCTCATTGAACCTGCCTAAAAAACTCTCCTAAGAAGTTTTTGGGTTATTTCTTGGGTTCAGGTGGTTCCTGTAATGTATATGTATATAAGCCTAGGGTGGGAAATGCATTGGTCACAGCCTCCCCCCAGTATATAACTTTTCAGTCCCTTGCCCCCAGTATATAGCCACCCAGCATTCCCCCAGTATATAGCTCGCCCCATTATATAGTCAGCCCCCTGCCCCTGCATATAGCTTGCCCCTGTATATAGTCAGCCCCCTGCCTCAGTATATACCCAGCCAGCATTCCCCCAGTAGCCAGCACCCTGCCCCAGAAGCCAGTAAGCATTTCCCCATTATATATCTAACCCCCTGCCCCATTATATTGCCAGTTTTCTGCCCCATTATATAGCCTGTCACCTGCCCCATTATATAGCCAGACCCCTGCCCCATCCTATCGCCAGACGACTGCCCCATTATATAGCAAGCCAGCCTTTTACCAGCCCCAGTTTGCCAAGTTCATAAAAAAAGAGAGTCATAACTCACCTTTCCGATGCCCCCCGCATGTCTTACATGAAATCCATATGGCAGCCAGCAAACACAATATTATAGCAATTGAGACCGGCGTCAGAGTCTGTGACATCACAAGCTCTGATGCCAGCCACCGCAGCCATAATATATGGTAATAATAGAAATATTTTCTATTATAATGGGTCACTTTAATTTAGAACAGTAAATATTAAATTATGGTAAAAGTCACGTAAACCATAATCTTTTGGAATAACATCAATTATTTGGCATTGGAAGCAAAAAAACCGCACAGATTAACTATCTGATTTTGCTGTTTCTTAGTGGAATCTCTCATATGTGTAATATGTCCAAAAACTTCAAACTTTGTGAATTGAATGCAGAAAATCCTTTTTATTGCCTCATGGTACAGAAAGAGTGTATTCCCTGCGATCATGATAGTGATATGCTACTAGCGCTGTGATAACTCCATATCTTCATATCAAGCATCTGCATTTTTGGCAAAACGTCACACATTTCCGTAACATGCCGCAATAAAAAGGATATTCTGCAATTCACATATACGTTAAGGAGTAGGATCCCTTCCAAGTTACTCACATATCTTCTGGAGTGTGAGACAAGACACATTGGGGCACATTTACTTACCTGGTCCGCTGGAGGTCACCGAAAGTGCATTGTGCGACGATAATGTACTGTACCTCGATTTACTAAGATCGTGCCTCCGATATACTGCATGTGTCGCTTTCCCACTCAGATCCAACAGAGTTCACCATCTTTTTTGTGCTTCATGTAAGTGCATTGGATTACGACACAATTTGAAAGTTAAATCCCGCGCTCAGTCCGAATCAGTCAGACCGTCCGACAGCACACCCCCCCAGTTTGTGTCTCATGGAAGCCAACACAACTGTGCCAAGAACCGATCGTGTGAAATCCCTGTGCAGACACCTGTTAAATACCTGTCCAAGCCGTGTAATCCCCGAAAAAGGTGCAAAGTCTGAGGAAAGTGCAGCGCGACTCTCAATGAGCCCCATTGTAATTTTCTTTCTATTTATAAGCATCCTTATTATATCTGACATTTTCACTCTCAAGCAAAGACACACTGCTACAACCAAATTGCTCCAGTTTGGGTAAAAAAATCTGTACAATTGCATAGTTGCATTGGTTTATGTAAGAAATTATCAGGCAATTACTACTTCACTACCAAATATTAACATTTGGCTTTAGATTGCTGGTGTGGCTAATAATGGGTGGGAACATATCAATACCAGAATCTGCTCCTTTTCTTTTTTTCACTCCAGTCCTGGTTTGGACTTCAAAAACTGCATCTGAAAAACTGAACATGTGAACAAACCCTTAAGATTTTTTTTCCTGAATAGTCAATTATATAGTATACATTTTATATAATGAGGGAGAATATAAAATAAAAAAGAAAGATTTTACTCTACTGTTCAGTCCATAATAGAATCCAAGAACTGTAATTTACACATTCATCTATAGTTACTAAAACGTTATAGAGAATTGCATAAAGCCACATTTAGACTGTTATATTGAGTTGATGCTTAAAGGGGTGTTCCCATTTCAGCAAATTAATGTTATTGTCTGCATGATAAAAAATTTCAATATAAATTTTTCAATATACTTTCGGTATCAATTCCTCGGTTCCAACGGTTTTTCTGACCATGGTCACACAGATGCGCGGCTCGTTATATCACACTGCTCTGATTACTCTCTATGATACTAACGAGCCGTGCACCTGTGTGACCATGGTCAGATTTCTGTCTACTGGAAATAAACAATGAAGCTTTCTATAGAAGGACAGCAAGCAGAGATCTAGAAAACCGTGAGGAATTGATACAGACAGTATATTGGAAGATTGTATAATTGTTCATCATACAAACAATAACATTAATTTGCTGAAATGGGAATACCCCTTTAATGTATCATATTATACACCAACTCAAGATATTACAATATGCCGTTATTAAATTAATCAAATCTCATCAATTTTACAAAATGTATTGCTTTAAAATAAGCAAATAGTTTGCCAAGACTATTTAAATTGTAAAACAATTTAATTGATAATACATCTAGAATGCAAATATATATGGGAATATGTGTATATAGTTTGCTTTGACAAAAACTTTCATGTATCGGTATTTTGTTAATAAAAATATTAATAAACCAGAACAAACTTGGATTTAGCAGAGCAACTAACAATACTTTACTTCATTTTTGTTCACAAAAGATTTGGTTTTAAAAAATTTGCTTTCCATTTTGTTTCTTTTTTTAAAAAAGATTCTTCATTATCACAATGTATTAAGCTTTATATTTGGAATGGAACGTATCTTTCACCTCCTTGTAATTGCTGCTTGCAAAATTCCAGTAGATACAACTTCATTTCATTGGAGAATAGAGAGCTAGTCGTGCCTGACTTATTATGCCAAGCACTGTAGGGCATAACAGCACATGTGTTGTAACTGAAACAAGTCTTAAGAGGTGTCAGGAAAGTTTTAAACTACTCTGCAAAAAAAAAAAAAAAAAAACTTCAAACAAAACCAATACTCCAAATTTCAGATCCCTTAGACAAAAATCGGGAAAATTGCTAATTGGTAATGTGCCATTCTGTGGTGATATTATACCCAAGTGCACACACATTAGTAGGTAGATTGATGAGCGCCTCTTTCACAAGTTTTATCTTGTACGTAACACGGGAACTGCCTGTAATTACAAAAAATAACTTTTCAGTAGCAGCTCCACCCTGACTCATGGAGTGTACCTGGTATTACACTTGTCTGGGGAAAACTACAAAAAGAAATTCTGTGCATGGGGCCTGTTTTTTGGCATGAGACGGGATGACAGTCTCGCCTCAGGCGGCAGTTTGTGGATCCCTGAAAAAGCCAGTATATGCTATCTATAGGGTCCTGCCATATATACTACCTATGGAGGTGAGGATGCCTGAATATACTCTCTATGTGGGGTCCTGCCTGTATATACTATCCATTGGGGGGGAGGGTCCTTCCTGTATATACTGTCTATGGAGGTCCTGCCTATATATACTATCAATGGGGTTCATGGTTGTATATACTATCCATTGATGGTCCTGTCTGTTTATACTGTGCCTGTATATACTATCTATGAGGGGTTCTGTTTGTATATACTTCCTATGTGGGGGGCTGCCAGTATTCGATCTATGGGGGTGGGCATCCTACCTCAATATATTGTCTTTGAAAGCCCCTTGAAAGACAATGGGGCACATTTACTAGGAACAGTGCAGTCTGTACTATGTGCAGTTTGCCTGTGTAGTGTGCAGGGGGCGCCAGATTCAGGATTTCTGGTGCCCGTCCTTCATGATAACTGTGGTGCACATTCCGACTGAGCATCGTTACACCCCCTTCAGTGCAGAAACTAGTGTCGCATGCGGACACTTCTTAATTACCTGTGCAAGCAATTTGAAGTGAAAAGAATGAGCAAAGTCTGACAGAAAACTTGCGCAGGGGCCTTAGTAAATGTGCCCCAATATACTCAGTGAGGATGAATAATCATGCTGTGCATGGTTTCTATTAAAGAGCATCTGTCACCAGATTTTGACCACCCTGACTAACAATGTCTGATGATAAAGGGTTACAAGTCCTCCCCATATCAACTAAAATTAACTACCCTAATTACAGACGTTTTTCTGATATGTAACTTTTGTGACTCATGTCTGGTATCTGTGACTCTCTCAGGCTTGCGGTGAACCCTGCCCCATTATTGTGACTGACAGCTCTGTGTCTTTTCATATCCCTGCTCTGCCTCCTTGTACTTAGGGTGCTGATATTCCATGACAGACATATAAAGCTCTATGTACAGATATAAGAAAAAGGTAAAGCAGCACAGTGAAAAATTGGATTAGGATCCGTATGTGGGTGCAGGCTTCAAGGGTTCTGACTCACGATCCCGGTGATCCAATATTCAAAACAAGGAAGCAGCACTCCGTGGAAAACAGTGATTTATTTCACCAGTGGGAAATGCAACGTTTCAGCTATCTCAATGTAGCCATTCTCAAGTACTTGAGATACTTGAGAATGGCTACATTGAGATAGCTGAAACGCTGCATTTCCCACTGGTGAAATAAATCACTGTTTTCCACGGAGTGCTGCTGCCTTATTTTGAATATAAGCTCTATGTACAGATGGGAAATATTGTGTCAATTCTTTTACACATACATTCATGACATTTGCCCAGAGTGACATCATCTCAGGTTTTTTAGCCTTCTAACAATAGCAAACTGTAGACCATGTATGTGATTACATGAAATCACAGCAGCCTCCATGGAAGAAGTCCACGGAGGCAGCTGTGACTTCATTTTGTAACATACATGCATGGAGTTCAGTTTGCTATTGAGAGTCTAAAGTAACTGAGATGATGTCACTCTGGTCACATGACAAGAACTGTGACCAGTAAGGAGGCATAAGGCATGGGGAGGATTAGATGGTATGGGTCGGATGATAAGGACACGCCCCTCTGATGCCAGGTGATATAAGATAAAAGATGATTTGTGTGGATGTAAGCGGAACAATTTTTAGCTAAAAGAAGGGTGTCAGTGAATAGAGCTCTATAGGAACCGGTCACAAGCTGTTTATGTGCAAATGTGGTGACTGGTTCCCTTTAATTAGTATAAGACCATTTTCTGTTAAAACTTTAGAACTCTAAGGGGCACATTAACTAAGAATGTAGGAAACTGCACTGAAACTGCTCTGCCTGCGTATAATGCTGGGTGCAACACGTACCTTAAGAACATGCGCCAGAAATCATGAATCTTTTGCTTGCATGCACTGGCCAGACAGAGTTCACCAACTTTTTTGTGGTGCAACTTTACCATAGAGCATACAACAGACTTTGCATGATAAATCTGGCGCACGTCCGACTGGGCACCGGAACACCCCCTAATTTGTGTCGCATGATGCCACGTGCAGCTGCGCCACAAAACGCTTGCGAGCAGCACATTTGTGACGCAGACACTTCTTAAATACCTATGCAAGCTGTTGACACCTAAAAGAATCTGCAAAGTCTGACAAAAAGCTGGCGCTAAGCCCTTAGTAAATGTGCCGCACAAGGTTTTGGGAAATCTAGATCATGATGTCAGACATTAAGATGCGCATTACTTTAGGGTAATTATCATCAACGTAACATTTTATTACACAAATAACATGTTCTTTTACTTTCCAAGTGATACAGAAAAAAAGTGTACAGAAAAAAACAGCTGTTTTTGAGTAAAAGAAACACGTTTTCCTCATTGTACAGGAGATAGAGTTTCAGAACCTCCAAAATAAAACCTTCATTCATATGGCAACAATATCGTTTAATAAACATTTGTTAACAATCATTGGGTAAGGGAAATAAGGACGCATGATTATGTATGAATGTTCCCTATAAAGTGACACAATGAGAGGACATTTGGTACAGTACTAACACTTTATATACACATTTTCTTACTCTCGGTGGTTGCAGTTACAATTAAAAATTGTATTTATAGACAACAAATAATGTCTAAATGTGTAAAGATACATAATGCACTTGTAGAGCAATTGTTCGAAAACATTACATCAATATATGCAAGCAGAGATTTCCTTCAATGGTTATTTTTTTTCCCCTACAAATTTGCTACTAGAGAATACCAGAATTATGCCGCATGGACTGTGATCCGGCCACAAATCATGGTCCCCGTAAATGTCTATGGCACCCGGTTACGGTGTGGTAAGTACTGTACATGCTGTCTCACCGCACCGTGACATGCACTAAAAAATATAGGGCATGTCCTATATTTTGCCGTAATATGGCGTCAGCCACTTGGCTTTCTATGGAGAGGGGAGGGGTGAGGTGCACTCACCTTCCTCTCTTGTGTGCTTGGCTGGATGCTCGACCGGGCTACGACCTAGGTGAGCATCTGTTCGTGCACATGAGGCGTCAAAAGTAAAAGACTGTGTAAAGACCTGTAGTAAAAGGGGTGCTGCCGGTGGCAGAGAGGGTCAACATGGGATGTTCCTGCCCTGTGCCTGCACCCTAGCAATAGCCAGCAACCATTAAAGCTTAACGGACAATGACATCATTGGGTTACGCCCTGAGTACAGTCATGGCCATAAGTTTTGATAATGATACAAATGTTAATTTTTACAAAGTCTACTGCATCAGGTTTTATAATGGCAATTTGCATATACTCCAGAATGTTATAAAGAGTGATCAGCTTAACAGCAATTAATTGCAAAGTCAATATTTGCCTAGAAAATGAACTTTTCCCCCAAAACACAAGTGCCAGGAATGTCTCTTAAAAGTGTTTCAGCTTCGGGATCGTGCTACCAGTAGTGCAGAGCTTGCTCAGGAATGGCAGCAGGCAGGTGTGAGTGCATCTGCAAGCACTGTGAGACTGCGGAGACTCTTGGAGCAAGGCCTGGTGTCAAGGAGGACTGCAACAAAACCACTTCTCTCCAGAAAAAACATCAGGGACAGACTGATATTCTGCAAAAGGTACAGGGAGTGGACTGCTGAGGACTGGGGTAAAGTCATTTTCTCTGATGAATCCCCTTTCCGATTGTTTGGAACATCTGTAAAACAGCTTGTTCTGAGAAGATAGTGAGTGATACCACCAGTCTTGTCTCATGCCAACTGTAAAGCATCCTGCAACCATTCATGTGTGGGGTTGCTTCTCAGCCAAGGGAATCGTCTCTCTCAATATCTTGCCTAAAAACACATCCATGAATAAAGAATGGTACCAGAATGTCCTCCAAGAGCAACTTCTCCCAACCGTCCAAGAGCAGTTTGGTGATCAACAATGCCTTTTCCAGCATGATGGAGCACCTTGCCATAAAGCAAAGGTGATAACTAAATGGATCAGGGAACAAAACTAGAAACTCCCCAGATCTTAATCCCATTGAGAACTTGTGGTCAATCATGAAGAGATGGGTGGACAAACAAAAACCAACAAATTGTGCAAGAATGGACGGCTATGTCAGGATTTGGTCCAGAAGTTGATTGAGAGCTGCCAGGGAGAATTGCAGAGGTCCTGAAGAAGAAGGGTCACACTGCAAATATTGACTTGCTGCAGTAACTCATTCTAACTGACAATAAAAGCTTTTGTTACTCATAATATGATTGCACTTGTATTTCTGTATGTGAAAAAACATCTGACAAACACACATATATACCAGAAGGCAACAGATCATGTGAAAATATAATATTTGTGTCATTCTCAAAACTTATGGCCATGACTGTATACACTCATCGGAGACCAGGGAGCCATGCAGTACTGCTGTATCCTTCCCCCATAGATTTATATGGCCCATGCTGAACGTAAGGGTTTTTTGACATGAACGTGTGCAGCTAGTGAGACCGTGCCTTATGGTGGCAAGATCCCATGGGGTGCACACAGAGCAGAGGACGGGAGTACCTGCATTATATAGAAAAATAATGCAAGGATGTTCCCTCTGCCGGCCAAACACCAGCACCGGAATTATATTTACTATTACAGTTTCGGCACGGCCGATGTCTGCCTCCGTACGCTAGCAAATGCAGCGCTAGCGGTAAGCGTGACCGCACCCTTTTGAGATAACAATAACTGAAGAATGGCACAATGTTCTAAGAACAGATACTCCAGAATAGTTTTTCAATGAGGAATATAATATTTGACTACAACAGACGCATCAGAGGAGGTGACAAGTCCTCTTTAATTATACATTACATCAAATATAAAAGATGTTCAGCTAAACAATGCACCTTTTCCTGTCTGTGATCTCCATGTGGGTAACGTAAAACCTTTACTTGTTTGAAGAAATGATTCATGGCATTGCTCATCTCATCAAATGGCAAGATCTCGACTCATCCGATCAGTATATCATTGTGCTTACTACACACCTGGTGACTTACTCAGCAGTTACTTAACATGACTGCATTTCTACATTTCTAAAACATGTAATAGGATGCCAATTTTTTTTTTGTTTCCCTGAACAGTGTGAGCAAATACATTGTACGATGAATCACTACTTATAGGAAAGTAGGCTTATCAAATGTCCGCAGTTATCGTAATGCAGTCACATTTATATCCCAAGTCCGATGCCATCACCATGGGTAAGATGATCAAGACATCACCAAACTATCCATGTAGGAGATATCATTACAAGCTACAAGCTACACAAAAGGTGCAAATGTGACAGACAGTAGTGCTCTTAAAGGAAACCTGTCACCACTGGGCTCTTTCTCAATGGTGAGTAAACAGTAATTATCAAACATGTTCTTAAATATGTCATATATTAATTGGTTATAGAAATATTGTATTTTAAACTTTACCTGACTATCTGCACTGAAGTCCTGGTGTAAAACTGCCCCACTGGAGCTTCCTGATAAATCCGTGGGAGCAGGGCAAAATCACTGATGCACTTAGCGCCAATGTATGATAAATGTACCCCATTCAGTAAATTATATAAAAAAGTTATAAAGGTATTTACAGTAAAATGTAAGGCAACAGTTTGTAACTGGTATTTTAGGATGTAAGAAGAGATTGACCCGAAGCACCAGGGCTGGATTAATGTTGGTTGGGCACAAAATATGGTGGAGGCCCCCATTGAATGTAGTCCAGAGAGGGAACAGCAATCTCTATATACAGCTCCCCAGCAATAACTATATACAGCCTGCCAGACATCACTATATACAGCTCCCCCAGTAATCACTGTGTATAGCCCCCCAGCAATCACTATATATAGCCCCTCAACATTACCTGTATACAGTCCCACAGCATTAACTATATACAGCCCCCTATAACAACTATATACAGCCCGCCTATAATAACTGTATACAGTCCCCCTATAATAACTGTATACAGCCCCCTTATAATAACTATATACAGTCTCCCTATAATAACAATATACACCCACTATAATAACTATATACAATCCTCCTACAATAACTATATACAGTCCTAGGTAAAATAATAAAATTATACTCACCTTCCATCGTTCCCCCAATGCACGCCGACCTCCTACCCTTCCATCGCGGTGTCACGAAACTAGTGTATATTGGATGTAAACAAAGATGGCCACACCCTGCTACAGGCAGCGTCGTGACGTCGCATGCTGTTAAGTCATATGCTGTTAAGTCACACGCCCTTGTTTACATCCGATTGTCTATGGCAGAGCAGAAAAATTATTGTTCCCTCACTCTGCCATATACTGATTCAGGGCACATCGGTGGGATTTGGCCTGGGGAGCCCGGAGCCAAATACACTGTCGAAAGACATCTCCCACATTTGGTGGGGGACCCTTTAAAGAGGTTATCCGAGTTTATTCATAATTTAGGGCCAGGCTTGGGCAGGCTATTTAAAAATAATAAGCTTGTACTTACCTCCTCTGGGCTGCTGATGTCCCACTTGTTGGTCCATCTGATGCATGCCCCTGTTTGTTTACAGGGGCACAGAAGCCGCGCACAGGGAGCTTCCGGACAGCGATGTGGCCGGCTCCTCTGGCTGGCCGGAAGCTCCCTGTGCGCCCTTGTAAGCAAACCGGCGCACAGATGAGACGTGGGACATCAGCAGCGCCGGAGGAGGTAAGTACACGTTTATTATTTTAAATAGCCTCGACCCAGCCTGGCCCTAAATTATTAGTAACCCCTATAACCCCGGCGCCCCATCTACAATCTGACCCTGCGGAGCACACAAATACAGCAATGAAAGAATGGTGAAAAAGGATAAGTAAGAGATGCTGTAACATAACCTGAAGAGGACTGTTCACACAATGCATTTGTGGCTTTTGGCTGCTACTGCCACTCAATAAAGAATTTTATGATGTCACTATTTTTTAAATAATTTTCTATAATGATTTATCTCACTGTTCTGATAAGAACTCACAGTATTCGGTTCCACAACGTTTGCATCAAAGTGTTCCACATAATGTGCCGTGTTATAGATAAGAACACGTAATCTTTGCTTATATAGAAGTTCAAAGCATATATGGGATGTCACATAGAAAAACAAATAGCTGCCCTGCAAAGCACATATACCTTGTACATGAACTAAAGCACAAAGTACAGATTCCATATCAGTACCTGCTATAGGAGCATTGCAGTTATGGTAGTTATACGGAAACTGCTTCTTGCAATAAACAGGGAGAGATGTTATTTTATGTTATCTATTTTCTTATTGTACAGTTGTAAAATGTTTGATCACTATATCAATGTAAAGTTCTACAAGATTATACAGTGTATAGACACTTCTCTTAATCTCCAAATTCAGGTGTTTCATTCAGTGTCATTGACACAGGTGTATGCAGAATATGCAGCACGGCTCAGGGGCCCACTGTTGGATTCATCTGCTCACTTGTTGGCCCCTGAACTTGGAGGACCCCCAGGCCTTGCATGAGTCATATAGATATTGTTCAGCATTTAAAGGGAACCTGTCACCAGGGAACCCATTTTCACTGGAGACAGATTGCAGAAGCCCATTACACCTGCATTGCATAGATGCCGTTCTGCTTTCTCTAAGCATTTGCACTACAATATAATTGTGTGTTATAACTTACCTTGCACCCTGACAGAATCCTCTGCGTGGTCCCAGGGGTTGGGCTTTGGTTTGGATGCATTTAAAAAAACATGTGACTTCTCTGTGCTGCAGACTGCCCAGCTTTCAGCCCCCACCTTTGTGCTCCTGTACTGCTCCTAAGCTTTTTTGTCATTTTTCCAATTAAAGTTTTTTAAATTAGTAATAACTTTTACCGCAATATGTAATAAATATGTACAGCATTATTCCATCACACTTTCCCAGGTTCAGCTACAGACACAGAGGGTGCATGTTACTTCTGCAAAGTGAAAGTGAAAGTCTCTTGTCTTCTTCTATATTCTTCCTTCAGCTATCGGGCTGGAGGGGGGTATATTTCAAACGCCTATATCTCCTTAACTCTTGCATGTAGAAACACAATTCTGTCATATTAAACAGGAGAGTCTTCTCTTTAACCCCTTCAGAGCCGAACCGGCATCGGGAAACACGGGGTGCCGGCTGTAACTAATAGCCGGCACCCCAGTGTAACACCCGCGATCGGAGTTGTCTCCGATCGCGGGTGCTTAACCCGTTAAATGCCGCGGTCAGCGCGACCGCGGCATCTAACCTGCATCTGGGGGGTCTTTCCCCCACGATCGGCCCCCCCGAACCGTTTTCGGGGAGCGCCGATCATTGCTATAGCAACTCTGGGGTCCGATCTGGACCCCAGAGTTACTTGCAAGAATTGCCGGTAAGATGGCGTCTGTGACGTCATCTTACTGGCACAGTGCCAGCCTATGCAAGTGTATAGGCTGACACTGATAATACTCTGCAATACATCAGTATTGCAGAATATTATCATGAAGAAGCAATCAGAAGATTGCTTGTTCATGTCCCATGGTATAAAAGTGAAAAAGTAAAAAAAAAAAAGTTATTCAATAAAAAAATAAAGTCATAAATCACTAAAAATGCCCCAAACTCCCAAAACATATAAAGAGACATATAACTCAAAAAAAGTCTAAATCATAACACAAACCCCACGTATATAGTATCACCGCGTCCGTAACAACCCGTAGAATAAAAGTAAATCATTATTGAACCCCCACGATAAACGCCGTAAAAAAAAACTGTTATAAACCCTCCAAAAATTATGATTTTTACCTTTTCAATCCCACAAAAAATGCTATAAAATGCGATCAAAAAACCATATGTACTCAGACATGATACTGGTGCAAAGTACAACATGTCCCGCAAAAAAACAAGCCATCAACCAGCTCCGTAGCCAAAAAAGTAACAATGTTATGCCACTTGGAAGACGGCAATACATAAATGATAGATTTTTCCCCACATTAGGGTTTTGTTTGACAAATTTAGTAAAACGTAAGAAAATATATTCATGTCTGGTATCCCCGTAATCGTATCAACCCATAGAATAAAGATAACATGATTACTAGTCTATACAGTGAACACCAAAAAAAAAGTAAAAAATCCAGTACAGAATTGATGCTTTTCTACTCCTGCCCTCAAAAAAAGTTCCTAAATTTTCAACAATAGGTGATACCAACCCCAAAATGGTAACAATGGAAAAAGCATCTCATCCCGCAAAAAAAATGCCGTCACATGGCCCCAATAACGAAAAAGCGAAAATTTTATAGCCTTCAAAATCCTGGCAGCTGCAGCGCCCTCCTTCCCTTCTGCACCTCGCTGTGCCCCCATAAAACAAGTAACGGCCACATGTGGGGGGTCTTTGTACTCAGGAGAAATTGCAGAACAAATTGTATGGTGGGTTTTCTCTTTATATATTTTGGAAATGTGTAAATTTTAGTGCTAAATGAACGTATAAGGGAACAATATGACCATTCTAAATTTCACCTCCATTTTGATTCAATTACTATGAAGATCTCAAGGGGTTAACAATCTTCGTAAAAGCTCTTTCTGATAGCTTGAGGGGTGCAGATTTGAAAATGGGTTGGTTATATAGGGGGTTTCTATGCTAAATATGTAAAATTTAATTCAAAACTGTATTTATCCCCAAAATAGTCAATTCTGAAAATCCGGAAAAGCGATATTCTATTTGTAAGCCGCGTGACATCAAAATAAATTATCCAGACATTTCAGAAATTATGAAAATGTAAAGTAGACAAATGGGAAATGTTATTCAGCAACTTATTTAGGTGGTAAATCTATCTGCCTGAAAACGCAATGATTTAGAATTTCGAAAATGGCAAATTTTTCAAAAAATGTATCATATTTTCTTTTTTTATGTAAATAAACACAAAACTTATCTGCCAAAATTTACCACTAAAATGAAGTACAACATGTGGGGAAAAAACAATCTCAGAATCGTTTTGATAAGTAACAGTTTTTAAAAGTTATAACCATATAAAGCGAAGCAAGTCCGAATCCAAAAAATCGGGCTGAGCCTTAAAGGAAACCTACCACTTGAAGTGGCAGGTTTCCGATGGCAATATCGGGCACCAGCTCAGGGTGAGCTGGTGCCGGAGCTTATCTTAGTTAGTGTTTTAAACCGCGGTATCGCGGTTTAAAACACTTTTTAAACGTTGTAGCCGGCGCAGGCAGGTACGCGCTCGGCGCTTACCGTGCGCGCGGCTACATAGGAAGTGAATGAGAGCCGCGTGCACGGTAAGCGCCGAGCGCGTACCTCCCTGCGCCGGCTACAACGTTTAAAAAGTGTTTAAAACCGCGATACCGCGGTTTAAAACACTAACTAAAATAAGCTCCGGCACCAGCTCACCCTGAGCTGGTGCCTGATATTGCCATCGGAAACCTGCCACTACAAGTGGTAGGTTTCCTTTAAGCTACAAAATGGCTGCGTCCTTAAGGGGTTAATATGGTATAAAGATTCTATGGATTCTCAAGAGAACTGGAGATATTGGGGCACATTTACTTACCCGGTCCCTGAGCGATCCCCGATCCGGACTGTCTGACGAGGATGAACTCTGCCGTGTTTCATGAAGATCGTGCGCCCGATATCCTGCATGCGTCGCTTCCCCAATCAGGTCAGCCGGAGTTCACCTTCTTCTTCCCGGTGTATGTAAGAGCATTGTCTTGTAACACAAATTTAAATGTTAAATCCCGTACATAGTCCGAATCCGTTGTATCGTCCGACGGCCCACCCCCAATTTGTGTCACGTGAAAACCGGCACGATTGTGACACAATACGATTGTGTGCGACACAATCCCAGGCATGATCCCCATAAAGTCGGGAAACCCACTGAAAATGCGACCGCAGGTCCTTTAGTAAATAACTCCCATTGTGCTGAAAAACTTGAGTATTTGAGTATATATACTTGAGTATATACGGTATTTTAAAATAGAGTTACCTTATTATGCATCCGTTTAAATAGTATGATGCTATCACCTGTATTTTAAGGTATTTATGTGCTTTTTAAAGTATTAAATATGCACAGAATTGCGTTGGCCATAAGTTACAGCTGCACATCACTAGTTGACCCTTGTGCTTAGTTTATACCATAAATCGTCTGTTTAAGAAATGCAACTCTTACTTATGTCCACCTGCTCAAAAGCTGCAACATGTATGTGATGTTTGGATTATGTTTTTTGGACGAATGCTTAATATACTTTTTCTTCTCTCCTAAGTTGTCTGTTACTAAAGCCTTGTATTCCACATTAATTAAGAAGCCTGTTATTCTTCCTTTGAATGTTTTTAAATAATTTTTCAGGAATTTACTGTATAAGGATATGTTATTAACAGCAGATTGATGGTCGTCTGGCTCCAAACTCCTTGGCCGATTGCAGGACCCACCATGAATTGAGACCACAAAGGGCTTAGTACATTGTATAGTCTGAAAATATAGCTCTGTACTGTGTGTAGTGGCCTAGTGACCGTATCTTGTTACGGCTGCACTCTACCATTGACCTTAAAGGAAATCTAACAGTAGATAACCCCTTTGTTAACCATTAACGATGCTGGATACATCCAAACAACCTGTTTAGAACTAAGGGGCAGATTTATAAAAAGTGTCCTAAGGTTAGACAGTGCAGAGTAGGTAGTCTTATACTGCACAATCCATAAAAGTGTCTAGTGCTTTGTTTGAAAACGAAGACAAAGCCGCGGCTACCGGTGGAAACGCCTGCGATCGGGAACGAGCCGCCGGTGTTTCGCGTTAATTTAATGCCGGCCTTATAAATGGTGCAGACAGTTTTTTAGTGCAAATTACCACAGAATTCTGTTGTAAACAGATTAACCCCTTACCGACATGTGATGTAATAGTACGTCACATGCCGGGTCCCAGTGCATGGAGAGGGCTCGCGAGCCCTCTCCATAGCCGGTAAGTCTTTGCTGCATATTGCCGGCACCGATCGCGGGTGTTTTCCTGGTGATCGCCGTCGTCTAAGCTGCATGGGCGCCGCCATCTTTCCGATAAAGATAATGGTTTTTCACTGCGTTTAACCCCGTAACGGAAAATCGCGCCCAAAGTCGAAAATGGCACTTTTTTGCCATTTAAAAAAAAAAAATTATTTTTTTAAATGTATGAAAACATTATAAAACCTATACAAATGTGTTATCCCCGTAATCGTACCCACCCAAAGAATAAAGTAGATGCATCATTTGGGGCGTACAGGGAAATCCGTAAAATCCACGCCCACAAGAATAGGATGCAAATGCGTTTTTTTTACCAATTTCACTGCATTTGGAATTTTTTTCCCGCTTCCCAGTAGACGGCATGGAATATTAAATACCACCATTTTGAAGTGTAATTTGTTACGCAGAAAATAAGCCATCACACAGCTCTGTACATGGAAAAATAAAAAAATTATAGATTTTTGAATGTGGGGAGTGAAAAATGAAAACGCAAAAACGAAAAAGGGCTGCGGTGGGAAGGGGTTAATAATTCTCCACCTACAGTGCCTTGCAAAAGTATTTGGCCCCCTTGTATTTTTATACCTTTTGCCACATTTCAGACTCCAAACATAAAGATATTAAATTGTAATTTTTTGGGGGAAGAATCAACAACAAGTGGAACATAATTTTGTTGTAGAACAAAATTTATTGGATATTTTAAACTTTTGCAAAAAAATAATAAACTGAATAGCAATATTATTCTGCTCCTTTACTTTCAGTGCAGTAAACTCCCTACAGAAGTTCAGTATGGATCTCTGAATGATCCAATAATGTCCTAAATGACTGACGATAAATATAATCCCCCTGTGTGTAATCAAGTCTCTGTATTATTACACCTGCTCTGTGATAGTCTCAGGGTTCTGCATTAGAGATGAGCGAACACTAAAATGCTCGGGTACTCGTTATTCGAGACGAACTTTTCCCGATGCTCGAGTGCTCGTCTCGAATAACGAACCCCATTGAAGTCAATGGGAGACTCGAGCATTTTTCAAGGGGACCAAGGCTCTGCACAGGGAAGCTTGGCCAAACACCTGGGAACCTCAGAAAAGGATGGAAACACCACGGAAATGGACAGGAAACAGCAGGGGCAGCATGCATGGATGCCTCTGAGGCTGCCTAATCGCACCATTATGCCAAAATTATGGGCAACAGCATGGCCATGACAGAGTGACAGAATGAAGCTAGATAGCATCTAAAACATCCAATAATTGACCCTGACACTATAGGGGACGGCATGCAGAGGCAGCGGCAGCGGCAGCAGGCTAGAGAGTGGCATAGCGACATACCCTAATTGGACTCAGGCTTCAAACCAATGGGTGTCAGAGAGGAACCAAAGGAGGTGAGCAAGAAGCGCTCAAATAATATCGGTACATGATAAAAGTTTGCCAGTATATTTTGTGGATTACACAGCAGGGTGGCGACAAAGTTAACATGGAAGCCATGAAAACAACCCAAAATTCTGCCTGACACAGCTCGTTTGATAAGGGGACCATGTATGCTTACAGTTCATGCCAGTCGCTGCACTGGCTGCCAGTCTCCTTTCGAATACAGTTTAAAATAATAATAACCCTCATCCATAAAGCTCTGTATAATGCTGCACCCCCTACCTCTCCTCTCTTATCTCAGTCTATCGCCCAACCCGTGCTCTTAGATCCGCCAGTGATCTTAGATTAACCTCTACCCTAGTGCGGACCTCCCACTCGCGTCTCCAAGACTTCTCTAGAGCTGCACCAATTCTATGGAATGCTCTGCCCCGGACTATCAGACTAATACCTAACCTCCAAAGTTTCAAACGTGCTCTTAAAACCCATTTCTTTAGGCAAGCCTATAACACTCATTAACTGCATGAAGTTTTAACTCTTCTACTAACCCGTCCTGTGTCGTCCTCCCATCTGTTATCCAGCAACCAACAGGCACCAGACTTCTCTGCAGTCCCATTCACCCTGGACCTGGTATATAAGATGACGGCTGAGTGGTTCAAGCGACAGCAATTCCATTTATTATATTTTTTTCTATTCCCTAAGAAGAATGGCTTGACCATTAAATATTCTTTTACCTCGTGTTACCCCATCATCTTCATAAACCGTAAGCTCTGGCGAGCAGGGACCTCACTCCTGTTGTTCCATACAAATGTTGTGCTCTGTTACATTACATTTGTATTTGTTTCCTATGATTTGTAAAGCGCTACAGAATATGATGACGCTATATAAATAAAGATTATTATTATTATTATTATGGAGGCAGTGAACTAGTAGTAGATTAAAGGTGCTGCAACTATGTTAGTTGGATCTTGGGATGGAGCTGGCGCTCTGCAGCCAGGCGAGCTTTCGCCAATCCAAGCCCCTGTCTCTAGGCTACTCCCCAAACAGCACTTCTAAGAACCTTTTGTATAAGATCAAGTGTAGTAGCGTTCTTATAAGTTTAGGATATGGCGGGTGAGGGGAATGTAAACAGATGCGCAAGAAGCGCTGAAATAATATCCCTAAATGGTAAAAGTTTGCAAGTATATTTTGTGGATTACACAGCAGGGTGGCGACAAAGTTAACAACTTTGATGTGGAATGCCCTGTAATAGCTCTTGGGCGGTGTGCCTTTTATCGCCTAGGCTCAGCAGTTTCAGCACCGCCTGCTGTCGCTTAGCGACGGCACTGCTGCTGTGCCTAGAGCTACCGACTGATGGCGCCATGCCCACGGATGGTAATTCGGAGGAGGAGGAGGTGGAGGAGGGGTGGGAGGAGGTATAGTAGGCCTTTGAGACCTGGACCGAGGTAGGCCCCGCAATTCTCTGCGTCGGCAGTATATGACCAGCCCCAGGGTCAGACTCGGTCCCAGCCTGCACCAAGTTAAGTGTAGTAGCGTTCTTATAAGTTTGGGATATGGCGGGTGAGGGGAATGTAAACAGATGCGCAAGAAGCGCATGATGCGCATGGAGCTGGCGCTCCGCTGCCAGGCGAGCTTTCGCCAATCCAAGCCCCTGTCTCTAGGCTACTCCCCAAACAGCACTTCTAAGAACCTTTTGTATAAGATCAAGTGTAGTAGCGTTCTTATAAGTTTAGGATATGCCGGGTGAGGGGAATGTAAACAGATGCGCAAGAAGCGCTGAAATAATATCCCTAAATGGTAAAAGTTTGCCAGTATATTTTGTGGATAACACAGCAGGGTGGCGACAAAGTTAACAACTTTGATGTGGAATCCATGAAAACAACCCAAATTTCTGCCTGACACACCTCGTTTGATAAAGGGACGATGTATGGAGGCAGCTATATGGACGACTTTTGGAGGTAGCAATGGAGACAACGTGTGGAGGCTGCTATGGAGACAATTTAATTTGGATAGTGCCTGTATGTGGCAGTCCCAAACATTTTTCAAACCAGAGGAGCAGGTAGGTGGCCCTCCAGTAAAATGGAATAGATTGAGTGCCTGTATGTGGCAGTCCCAAAAATTTTTCAAACCAGAGGAGCAGGTAGGTGGCCCTCCAGTAAAATGGAATAGATTGAGTGCCTGTATGTGGCAGTCCCAAAAATTTTTTAAAACAGAGGACCGGGTAGGTGGCCCTCCAGAAAAATGGAATAGATTGAGTGCCTGTATGTGGCAGTCCCAAAAATTTTTCAAACCAGAGGAGCAGGTAGGTGGCCCTCCAGTAAAATGGAATAGATTGAGTGCCTGTATGTGGCAGTCCCAAAAATGTTTCAAACCAGAGGAGCAGGTAGGTGGCCCTGCAGTAAAATGGAATAGATTGAGTGCCTGTATGTGGCAGTCCCAAAAATTTTTCAAACCAGAGGAGCAGGTAGGTGGCCCTCCAGTAAAATGGAATAGATTGAGTGCCTGTATGTGGCAGTCCCAAAAATGTTTCAAACCAGAGGAGCAGGTAGGTGGCCCTGCAGTAAAATGGAATAGATTGAGTGCCTGTATGTGGCAGTCCCAAAAATTTTTCAAACCAGAGGAGCAGGTAGGTGGCCCTCCAGTAAAATGGAATAGATTGAGTGCCTGTATGTGGCAGTCCCAAAAATGTTTCAAACCAGAGGAGCAGGTATGTGGCCCTGCAGTAAAATGGAATAGATTGAGTGCCTGTATGTGGCAGTCCCAAAAATTTTTCAAACCAGAGGAGCAGGTAGGTGGCCCTCCAGTAAAATGGAATAGATTGAGTGCCTGTATGTGGCACTCACAAAAATTGTTTCAAACAGAGGACCGGGTAGGTGGCCCTCCAGAAAAATTAAATGCATGAAGTACTATAGCAAGAGCCAGTGGGCCCTGTCAAAAAATAGCCATTTTCCTCTGCTTTACTGTACAAAGAGGAGGAGAAGGAGGAAAATGAGGAGGAGGAGGAGTGGATCAATTATTCAGGTTGAGCTTCCTTCACCTGGTGGAGATTGGAAATTCTGAGAAATCCAGCCTTTATTCATTTTAATAAGCGTCAGCCTGTCAGCGCTGTCAGTCGACAGGCGTGTACGCTTATCGGTGATGATGCCACCAGCTGCACTGAAAACCCGCTCGGACAAGACGCTAGCGGCAGGGCAGGCAAGAACCTCCAAGGCGTACAGCGCCAGTTCGTGCCACATGTCCAGCTTTGAAACCCAGTAGTTGTAGGGAGCTGTGTGATCATTTAGGACGATGGTATGGTCAGCTACGTACTCCCTCACCATCTTTCTGTAAAGATCAGCCCTACTCTGCCGAGACTGGGGACAGGTGACAGTGTCTTGCTGGGGTGACATAAAGCTGGCAAAAGCCTTGTAAAGCGTACCCTTGCCAGTGCTGGACAAGCTGCCTGCTCGCCTACTCTCCCTCGCTACTTGTCCCGCAGAACTACGCACTCTGCCGCTAGCGCTGTCAGAAGGGAAATACTGTTTCAGCTTGTGCACCAGGGCCTGCTGGTATTCATGCATTCTCACACTCCTTTCCTCTGCAGGGATGAGAGTGGCAAGATTTTGCTTGTACCGTGGGTCCAGGAGAGTGAACACCCAGTAATCGGTGCTGGAATAAATTCTTTGAACGCGAGGGTCACGGGATAGGCAGCCTAGCATGAAATCTGCCATATGCGCCAGAGTACCAACGCGTAAGAATTCACTCCCCTCACTGGCCTGACTGTCCATTTCCTCCTCCTCCAACTCCTCCAACTCCTCTTCTTCTGCCCATACACGCTGAACAGTGAAGGACTCAACAATGGTCCCCTCTTGTGTCTCGCCAACATTCTCCTCCTCTTCCTCCTCATCCTCCTCCACCTCCACCTCCTCCGATATGCGCTGAGAAACAGACCTGAGGGTGCTTTGGCTATCAACAAGGGAATATTCTTCCCCTGTCTCTTGTGACGAGCGCAAAGCTTCCGACTTCATGCTGACCAGAGAGTTTTTCAACAGGCCAAGCAGCGGGATGGTGAGGCTGATGATGGCGGCATCGCCACTGACCATCTGTGTTGACTCCTCAAAGTTACTCAGCACCTGACAGATATCAGACATCCACGTCCACTCCTCATTGTAGACTTGAGGAAGCTGACTGACCTGACTACCAGTTCTGGTGGAAGTTGACATCTGGCAGTCTACAATCGCTCTGCGCTGCTGGTAAACTCTGGATAACATGGTCAGTGTTGAATTCCACCTCGTGGGCACGTCGCACAACAGTCGGTGAGCGGGCAGTTGGAGGCGGCGCTGCGCTGCCCTGAGAGTGGCAGCATCTGGGCTGGACTTCCTGAAATGCGCACAGATGCGGCGCACCTTCGTGAGCAAATCAGACAGATTGGGGTATGTCTTGAGGAAACGCTGAACTATCAGATTTAACACATGGGCCAGGCATGGCACATGTGTCAGTCTGCCGAGTTGCAGAGCCGCCACCAGGTTACGGCCGTTGTCACACACAACCATTCCCGGCTTGAGGTTCAGCGGTGCCAGCCACAGATCAGTCTGCGCCGTGATGCCCTGTAATAGCTCTTGGGCGGTGTGCTTTTTGTCGCCTAGGCTCAGCAGTTTGAGCACCGCCTGCTGTCGCTTAGCGACGGCACTGCTGCTGTGCCTAGAGCTACCGACTGATGGCGCCGTGCCCACGGATGGTAGTTCGGAGGAGGAGGTGGAGGAGGGGTGGGAGGAGGAGGAGGCATAGTAGGCCTGAAACACCTGGACCGAGGTAGGCCCCGCAATCCTCGGCATCGGCAGTATATGAGCAGCCCCAGGGTCAGACTCGGTCCCAGCCTCCACCAAGTTAACCCAATGTGCCGTCAGCGATATATAGTGGCCCTGCCCGGCAGCACTCGTCCACGTGTCCGTGGTCAGGTGGACCTTGTCAGAAACGGCGTTGGTCAGGGCACGGATGATGTTGTCTGACACGTGCTGGTGCAGGGCTGGGACGGCACATCGGGAAAAGTAGTGGCGGCTGGGGACCGAATACCGAGGGGCGGCCGCCGCCATGAGGTTGCGAAAGGCCTCGGTCTCTACTAGCCTATAGGGCAGCATCTCCAGGCTAAGCAATCTGGAGATGTGCACATTAAGGGCTTGGGCGTGCGGGTGGGTTGCACTATATTTGCGTTTCCGCTCCAGCGTCTGGGGTATGGAGAGCTGAACGCTGGTGGATGCTGTGGAGGATCGTGGAGGCGACGATGGGGTTTTTGTGGCAGGGTCCTGGGCAGGGGGCTGACTAGCAGCTGACACAGGGGAAGGAGCAGTGGTGTGCACGGCCGGAGGTGAACGGGCTTGTTGCCACTGAGTGGGGTGTTTAGCATTCATATGCCTGCGCATACTGGTGGTAGTTAAGCTAGTAGTGGTGGAACCCCTGCTGAGCCTGGTTTGGCAAATGTTGCACACCACAGTCCGTCGGTCATCCGGTGTTTCCTTAAAGAACCTCCAGACTTATGAAGATCTAGCCCTCGCCGCAAGAGCCCTCGCCACGGGAGCTTCACTAGTTGACACATTTGGCGCTGATGCACCAGCTCTGGCCCTGCCTCTCCGTCTGGCCCCACCACTGCCTCTTCCAACCTGTTCTGGTCGAGGACTCTCCTCCGTCTCAGAAGCACTGTGTTCACCCGGCCTCTCAACCCAGCTTGGGTCTGTCACCTCATCATCCTCCGATCCCTCAGTCTGCTCCCCCCTCGGACTTCCTGCCCTGACAACAACTTCCCCACTGTCTGACAACCGTGTCTCCTCATCGTCGGACACCTCTTTACACACTTCCACTACGTCAAGAAGGTCATCATCACCCACAGACTGTGACTGGTGGAAAACCTGGGCATCGGAAAATTGCTCAGCAGCAACCGGACAAGTGGTTTGTGACTGTGGGAAGGGTCCAGAAAACAGTTCCTCAGAGTATGCCGGTTCAAATGCCAAATTTTCCTGGGAGGGGGCAGACTGGGGGGGAGGAGGCTGAGGTGCAGGAGCTGGAGGAGTGGTGATTTCGGTGACATGGGTGGACTGCGTGGAAGACTGACTGGTGGTGGACAAATTGCTCGAAGCATTGTCAGCAATCCACGACATCACCTGTTCACACTGTTCTGGCCTCAACAGTGCTCTACCACGAGTCCCAGTAACTTCAGACATGAACCTAGGGAGTGTAGCTCTGCGGCGTTCCCCTGCTCCCTCATCAGCAGGTGGTGTCTCACCCCGCCCAGGACCACGGCCTCTGACCCCTGCAGTAGTTGGACGCCCACGTCCCCGCCCTCGTCCTCTACCCCTAGCCCTCGGGTTAAACATTTTTAAAATGAGAGTTATAACTTTATTTTTTTTTTAACTTTTTTTTGTTTTTTTTGTGTTTTTTGTTTTTTTTTGTGTTTTTTGTTTTTTTTTGAGTTTTTAAAACCAAACAATGCTATCCTATTGCTATGGCTATTTTCTAGCCAAGTATCAAAGCACACTACTATGCCAGATGAGATGACACTGAGTTAGTGCCTAATTGAAATCCAACCCCTACTAAATTTTCCCACTTCGGTCTTTGCTATGGATATGTGCGTCACTAAGCGCAGAACACAGCGGTCGCAAGTCTCACTACAAATTGCTCAGAATTGGCTAGTACATGCACTGCAGAAAGTACAGCCACCAGCAGATCAACCAGAAATCAAATATATAGAACGCTACTGTAGGCGTAAGTAAGCTCTTTGTATTCTCCTATGGCTATTTTCTAGCCAAGTATCAAAGCACACTACTATGCCAGATGAGATGACACTGAGTTAGTGCCTAATTGAAATCCAACCCCTACTAAATTTTCCCACTTCGGTCTTTGCTATGGATATGTGCGTCACTAAGCGCAGAACACAGCGGTCGCAAGTCTCACTACAAATTGCTCAGAATTGGCTAGTACATGCACTGCAGAAAGTACAGCCACCAGCAGATCAACCAGAAATCAAATATATAGAACGCTACTGTAGGCGTAAGTAAGCTCTTTGTATTCTCCTATGGCTATTTTCTAGCCAAGTATCAAAGCACACTACTATGCCAGATGAGATGACACTGAGTTAGTGCCTAATTGAAATCCAACCCCTACTAAATTTTCCCACTTCGGTCTTGGCTATGGATATGTGCGTCACTAAGCGCAGAACACAGCGGTCGCAAGTCTCACTACAAATTGCTCAGAATTGGCTAGTACATGTAGGGGTTGGATTTCAACCAGAAAGTACAGCCACCAGCAGATCAACCAGAAATCAAATATATAGAACGCTACTGTAGGCGTAAGTAAGCTCTTTGTATTCTCCTATGGCTATTTTCTAGCCAAGTATCAAAGCACACTACTATGCCAGATGAGATGACACTGAGTTAGTGCCTAATTGAAATCCAACCCCTACTAAATTTTCCCACTTCGGTCTTTGCTATGGATATGTGCGTCACTAAGCGCAGAACACAGCGGTCGCAAGTCTCACTACAAATTGCTCAGAATTGGCTAGTACATGCACTGCAGAAAGTACAGCCACCAGCAGATCAACCAGAAATCAAATATATAGAACGCTACTGTAGGCGTAAGTAAGCTCTTTGTATTCTCCTATGGCTATTTTCTAGCCAAGTATCAAAGCACACTACTATGCCAGATGAGATGACACTGAGTTAGTGCCTAATTGAAATCCAACCCCTACTAAATTTTCCCACTTCGGTCTTTGCTATGGATATGTGCGTCACTAAGCGCAGAACACAGCGGTCGCAAGTCTCACTACAAATTGCTCAGAATTGGCTAGTACATGCACTGCAGAAAGTACAGCCACCAGCAGATCAACCAGAAATCAAATATATAGAACGCTACTGTAGGCGTAAGTAAGCTCTTTGTATTCTCCTATGGCTATTTTCTAGCCAAGTATCAAAGCACACTACTATGCCAGATGAGATGACACTGAGTTAGTGCCTAATTGAAATCCAACCCCTACTAAATTTTCCCACTTCGGTCTTTGCTATGGATATGTGCGTCACTAAGCGCAGAACACAGCGGTCGCAAGTCTCACTACAAATTGCTCAGAATTGGCTAGTACATGCACTGCAGAAAGTACAGCCACCAGCAGATCAACCAGAAATCAAATATATAGAACGCTACTGTAGGCGTAAGTAAGCTCTTTGTATTCTCCTATGGCTATTTTCTAGCCAAGTATCAAAGCACACTACTATGCCAGATGAGATGACACTGAGTTAGTGCCTAATTGAAATCCAACCCCTACTAAATTTTCCCACTTCGGTCTTTGCTATGGATATGTGTGCCACTAAGAGCTAAACACAACGGTAGCAAGTCCCCCTGCTAATTCCTCACAAAATGGTACTAGATGCAAATTAAAATAAAAAAAGTAGAACGTTATTGTAGCCCTAAGAAGGGCTGTTGGGTTCTTTGAGAATCACTCCTGCCTAACAGTAAGCTAATAGAACACCCTAACGCTTTCCCTGACCAGCAGCAGCTCTCTCCCTAGCGGCATCCAGACACAGAATGATCCGAGCAGCGCGGGCAGCGGCTAGTCTATCCCAGGGTCACCTGATCTGGCCAGCCAACCACTGCTATCGACGTGTAAGGGTACCACGTCATGCTGGGTGGAGTGCAGAGTCTCCTGGCTTGTGATTGGCTCTGTTTCTGGCCGCCAAAAAGCAAAACGGCGGGAGCTGCCATTTTCTCGAGCGGGCGAAGTATTCGTCCGAGCAACGAGCAGTTTCGAGTACCCTAATGCTCGACCGAGCATCAAGCTCGGACGAGCATGTTCGCTCATCTCTATTCTGCATCATTAAGATCAAGGAACACACAAGGCAACTTTAAACATCCCAAGGAGCCGTGCGCAAGCGATCATATAGAAATGGAAGTCGTATCAGATCACTGTAAATCCACCAAGACCAGGCCGTCCCTCTAAACTTTCATCTCAACCAAGGAGAAGACTGATCAGAGATGCAGCCAAGAGGTCCATGAACACTCTGGGTGAACTGCAGAGATCTGCAGCTAAGGTGGGAGAGTCTGTCCATAGGATAACAATCACTAATCTGGCCTTTATTGTGACAAGAAGAAAGCCATCTCTCAAAGATGTCCATAAAAAGTTTGCCACAAGCCACCTGGGAGACACCAAACATGTGGAAGAAGGTGCTCTGGTCAGATGAAACGAAAACTGAACATTTTGGCCACAATGCCAAATGATATATTTGGCGTAAAAGCGACAGCTCATCACCCTGAACACACCATCCCCACTGTCACACATGGTGGGGGCAGCATCATGGTTTGGGCTTTTCTTCAGCAGGGACAGGGAAGATGGTTAAAATTGATGGGAACATGGATGGAGTCAAAGACAGGACCATTCTGGAAGAAAACCTGTTGGAGTCTGCAAAAGACCTGAGACTGGGACGGAGATTTATCTTCCAACAAGACAATGATCCAAAACATAAAGCAAAACCTACAATGGAAGGTTCACAAATAACCGTATCCAGGTGTTAGAATGGCCGAGTCACAGTCCGACCTGAATCCAATCAAGAATCTGTGGAAAGAGCTGAAAACCGTACTGAGCTCCAGCTGTTTCCCAAGGAAGAAGAATTTCAGTCCCTTAATGTGCAAAATTGATAGAGACCTAATAACCCAAGCGTCCTGGGGGGGATTGTTGGATAATAGCCGTAAGGCGGAAGTGCCCCCGAAGCACTTGTGTTACATTTAAATAATGATAAAGTAATTCTACTAATTAAAGTACAGGAACAGATCATGTTTCTTCAAAATCAAAATCAATCAAAATCTAGCATGATAAACCAGGAAAATCTTCTCATAAGTCACTGTGGTAATCTTCTTATATTTTTTATCCTTGGCCTCCTTCCTTCTAAAATAAACTCTTAAAATTACGCTAATGACCCTCAAGGGCTCTTTGAGCAGTACCAGAGCTCTTCAGTGCTGAAGATTCAAAAGCTTTTACAATGAGCAGAACATGTCTCACCCAACCCACTGCTCTCTCCCTCCTCCCTCTGCCTGTGTAATCTTGCAGCAGCAGAAAGTGCAGGGGGAGGGGAAACCTGCTCTTCTCATAGTAACAGCCTGTGAAGCTCATTGGCATAATTATAAAAGTTGATTTTACAAGAAGGAAGGTCATGGATAACAAATATAAGAAGAATACCACAGTCACAGTTCCTAGACCTAAGAGTACGTGTTCTAGGTTTATCATGCTTGATTTTGAAGTTAGATTTCCTTTAACGGGCGATGACGCAAGCTGATACCTGGTAGCGGAGTGTTAGTGGCACCCGGTTTTCACCAGAGCCAGTCGCAAAGGTGATGAAGCCCTTGCATGACTTGTCATCTCCAACATATTTGGACGGCATAAATAAATGCAGTCTGGATTCTGCTGAAGTCGCTGTAGTCACTGTAGTGTAAGGTGCCATAGGAACTGAAGGCTACTGCTGGGCGGCCAATAGCTGTTGCACAATGGCAGTGAGCTGGTTGATCTGCTGGCCCTGCACGGTAAACTGCTCTGCTGAGACTGCTGAGCCATGATGGTAGTGAGGTCAGCAAGTTCAGGTAATGGAACCTTGGTAGGATCGATGGTCAGCATCAGAGGTAGTGGACCCACTGTTCCACCGCAAGCGATGAAGTAAGCCGACACCTGGGAGCAAAGTCTTAATGGCACCCGGTTTTCACCAGAGCCTGACACAAAGCGAGTTGGACTTGCTGCGGCGGGATTCCACCAGGTGGCTCCATGGGTGCGACTTTGCTTGCAGTGACAGCCAAGGCGAATACAGAATCATTGAGCAGGACCGTGTTGTGTTTGGGGACAGGCAGGAGGTCAGGACAGGCAGCACAGGATCGGAGTCAGGTACATGGCAGAAGATCAGGGCTGGCAGCAGAGGAGCGATACTATTACTATAAATGCACAGGACATAGGGAACAAGCTTGCTCTAGGGCACTAGGCACAAAGATCCGCCAGGGGACAGGGGAAGGGGCCTGGAATTTAACAGGAAAGGTGGCCACCGTCGCCAATTATTAACATGCTGGCCCTTCAAATCTCAGAACGCACGCGTCCTAGGAGGCGGGGACGTGCATGCTAGAGCAAGGAGATGGTCGGTGGAGCATGGAAAGGTAAGCAGGGCTGAAGCAGGTGCACCAGCAGTCTAAAATTTAAAGGGCCAGCACACCGCTAATTGGCGCTGGCCACCTGACAACTTATAAATGGTCAGCCTCTTCCTGTGACCCCTACAGGAACTTTGTGCCTCGTGTCTTGCAGAAAGCTTGTGTTCTTGTCTGTGTGATTTCCCGTTGTGACCTTGATTCCTGTTTCTCACTCCGATTCTTTGCTGCCTATCTTGACCCCCTGCTACGTCCCTGACTCTGATCCTGTGCTGCCTGTCCTGACCTCCTGCCTGTCCATGAATCCGTCTTGCCGCACCGTTTTGTAATACGCCTTGGCCACCACAGCGGACAAAGTCGTGCCTGTAGAGCTACCTGGTGGTACCATACCGCAGCAAGTCTAACCTGCTTTGCGGCAGGCTCTGGTGAAATCTGGATGCCACTTAGACTCCGCTCCCAGGTGTCGGCTTATGTCATTGTCCGCGGTGGTTCAATGGGTCCATTACCCCTGACCCGTGACAGTAAGATCCAGCCATGGATCTCACTACCATTGTGGCTCAGCAATCCCAGCAGATCGCCATGCAGGGTCGGCAAATTGATCAGCTGATCTCCATCTTGCAGCAAATGTTGGCTACGCAACAGCAGAAGCAGCGACCGATTCCTGGGGTACCTCCCACTACAGCGTCTTCATCATCTTCGGCAGAACCCAGACTGCGACTATCCATGCCATCCAGAGATGTTGGAGACCCCAAGTTGTGCAAAGGATTCGTCACACAGTGCTCTCTGCACATCGAGCTGATGCCTACGCAGTTGACCAAGGAAAGGTATAAGGTGGCATTCATGCTTGGTCTTCTCTCCGGGAAATCCCTGGCATGGCCACTCCCCTCTGGGATAGGAACAACTTGGTAATGTCTCCACATTCCTTGCAGAATTCCGGCCAGTCTTTGAGGAACCAGCCTGGGCGTCGTCTTCAGAAACCGCCCTGCTGAATTTACGCCAAGGGGACTGTTTGTGACTACGCAGTTCAATTCTGCACTTTAGCATACAAGCTCTTGTGGAATGAAGCTTCTTTGTCCGTCACCTTTAAAAAAGAACTATCTGGCCAAGTCAAAGACGTCCTGTCTGCATGGGACCTGCCGTCTTCCCTGAATGGTCTGATTTCCCTGGCCACTCAGATCGACATCCACTTCTCTGAGCGCCTGGTGGAGAAACGTGCTGAACAAGCGCAAGCCAGGACCCGATGTCTACAACGCTCGTCTCCTGTCTTCCAAAGACTACCTCTGCCGCCCTCCGTGTCTGCCGCTGAGGAACCCATGCAGGTGGATAAAGCTTGTCTGACACTCAAGAGCACTCCCTATGATGAAAGGAAAACCTTTGCTTCAATTGTGCCTGCCCTTAACACTTTCTTAAATCTTGTCCAGTCCGTCCTCAAGCGTCCGGGAAACGCACGCACCTAGGGCTCTTGGGAGGAGTGTCCCAAGGTAAGAGCAAAGCTTCTCTAAGACTAAACTTGCCTGTTCTACTCAGCTCCAGGATAGGTACTTAGTTTCAAGCCACTGCCTTTTTGGTTTCTGGTTCTGCAGGAAATTTCGTGGATGCTGACCTGTTCTCCCAGTATCACCTTCCTGTGGTCCGTCTAGAGAAGCTGCTGGCTACCTCCTCTGTCAGTAAGCAGGTCCTCAGCAATCCAGTATATTCCCGTACCAAGCTTCTGTCTGGAGCTTTGCACAAGGAGAGTCATTTTCTGTCAGTAACAAAGCCCAAAAAATGGGAAGAAAAAAATGGAAACGGCTCATATTGTACTCATAAACTTGCTGGACATGGACACACAAGAGGGGAACTTTACATCCATTATGGACACTTCTCACCTGGTTACCATCAAAAATGCCTCTTTTTATCCTATAAATAGTAGAACCAACGAAATGGATTTGTTCCAAGAAATTGTTGAGGAAGAACTAAAGGAACTATTCAACAATTCCACCTCCACACCTAACAATAATTTAACTAAACAGGAACGTCGAGCCATAAATCAACTTAAAAATAATCTGTATATTTACATACGGCCATTGGACAAAGGAGGCTCGGTTGTCGTTCTAGATAAGGACCTATACCAACGTGAGTTAGAAAATATGTTAAATGATGCCAATGTCTATCAGAGACTTCCTGAGGACCCAACCCCAACTATAACAAAAATTACAATACAATTTCTATAGGCAGATGGCTTACAATTAGGTGTATTTGACAAGAAAACAACTCAATTTCTACTACCTGTGGATCCTGTTGTCCCCTCATTTTATGCTTTACCTAAATCCCATAAGTCTATCTTTCCACCTCCACTTAGACCTATCGTGTCCAGCATAGGATCATTGAATGAGAGACATGGCATCTGACTGGATAAATTACTTCAGCCTCTTGTCACTCGTTTGCCAGGATTCATACAGGATTCTAAAGCGGTGCTATCAGCAATGGATGACTTCGATTGGACCCCCACATCTGGATGGGTAACGTGCAATGTCACCGCGCTTTATACCTCTATTCCACACTAACTGGCTAATGAGGCTCTACAGTACCATCTTAGAAAATTCAGCAACTATGATATTGTACTACAGGATTTTATGATTTCTGTATTGACTTTTTTGTTGTCTAACAATGTTTTCATGTTTAATTCCAAATACTATATACAGAAGCTTGGGTGTCCGATGGGAGCGAGTTTCTTAACCTCGTTGGCGAATTTGTATATAGCTCTATGGGAAGCATTACTTGTACACGCCATTCAACCCTTTTGCTCAGTATAAAACATGGTATGGAAGGTACATAGACGACTGTCTCCTGGTCTGGTTGCCGGTTTTGTTGATTACATCAATACTAACCCATATAACCTCCGCTTTACCTACGAGTACCAAAAAATATTATTTAGTTCTTGGATATCACTCTCTTGGGGGACAGGGCCACCAACAAGGTACAGACTTCCCTATTTCGCAAAAAAACATCTGGCAATACATTATTGCATTCTTCTAGTTGTCATGCTCCTACACCATAAAAAATCTCCCCATTGGTGAATATGTAAGGGCCAAGAGGGCATGTACCACAGAGGCGAAATTTAAACAAGAATGCCAAACCATTACACAAAGACTACAGTCTAGAGGTTATACAAAAAATTCCTGCAAGAGGGCTATGAACATAGTCAGTAAGAAGTCCCGTTCAGACTATCTACAGCCTAAAAGTAATGACACACATGAAAGATCCAAATTAACTTTCAGTACAGAATATAGCACCCAATTTTATGACATCATAAAAATACTAAAAAGACACTTACCCATTCTACAGCATGAATCAACATTAAAGTAAATCTTGGCAGATGGGGTCTCATTTGTATCCACCAGAGCCAAGACCCTGGGTGATATACTGTCCCCCAACACATTCACCATTACTAATTCTAAAAAAACATGATTACAAACTAAGGGTAGCTATTGTTGTGGCGGACCACGCTGCAACATATGTAAATATATCTGTAAAACAACTTCTTTTTCTTCTGAAAATACCAACATCACATACAGTATCAGAACGTATATGAATTGTGAATCATCTCACATAGTTTATTTAATACACTGTACAAAATGTTCGGTACAGTATGTGGGTTGTACTATAAGGAAATTAAAAGATCGCATCAGCGAACACATCACGGGTGCCAACCCAAAGACAATTACGAGCACCCGTAATTTGTCAGGAATATCCAGGCATTTCAAAGAAATCCACTCGGGTAATATGAACGGCATGTCCGTCACAGCCATAGAGCAGGTTGCTCGTCCCACCAGAGGAGGAGACTGGAAACAATTGCTCTTATCCAGAGAAGCATACTGGATTTTGAGCCTCAAAACCCATTTTCCTAAGAGGTTAAACTACAAACAGGATTTATTATATTTCTATTGACCAAAAAAGATTATTTTATAAACAAAGTTACATGTTTGAAATCCAATAGCTAGCCGTTGACACACCTCCCATTGGGCGTGTGATTCTCATGCCGGAAACCCGCAAACACAAACCTCATGGAATACTACTTAAACTTGAAGCGGGGCAAAGCAGGTTAGGTATGACTAAGGACTAACATGTAAGAGTCCGAAACACGTTACCGCTGCATCTCCTTTTTTTGTTTTTTGTGTTTTTCACAGTTTTTTTTGCTTTGTGTCCATGTCATTGCTATATACGAAAATTCTTTAGAAAAATGAGGATTAAACTTTTGAAGATGTTTTAATAATTGTCTACACGTGATTCAACTTGTATGGATGCTGGATTCCCTACCTTTTCCTTCCAAGTTTCTTTGCTGTCATTTTCTGTGTTCCCCGATCTACGTCTGCCATTCAGTTGGGTCTCCCGTGGTTACAGCAACACGCTCCAGTGCTCAACTGGCATACTGGGGAGATTCTTTGCTGGGTCCAGAGTACCAGTCTTTTGGATCTTTGGCCGGTGTCCACCATGTCTGCTTCGGTTTCCTCCAAGCCTCTGGTGGGTCTTCCCACTGCTTATACGAACTTTGCCAATGTCTTCTCGGAGAAACAAGCAGAGACTCTGCCACCACACCGTCCCTCTGATTATCCTATAGAGCTGCCATGAGGTCGGGTGTACCCATTGTCTGTACCCGAGACCACGGCTGTGTCAGTCTATATCAAGGAGAATCTGCAGAAAGAGTTTATCCGCTAGTCTTCATCTCCTGCAGGTGCTGGATTCTTTTTTTGTGGGCAAGAAAGATGGTGCTCTCTGCCACTGCATAAACTATCATGGCCTTAAAAAAGTGAAGAACCGCTACCGAATACCCTTGATCAGATCACGGAACTCTTGGACCGCCTCCGTGTAGCTAAGATCTTCACTAAGTTGAACCTTCGGGAGGTATATAACCTCATCTGCATCCGTGAAGGGGATTAATGGAAGACTGTCTTCAAAACTTGAGATGGGCACTTCGAGTATCTGGTCATGCCGTTTGGACAAGTTCTCAGGCGTCTAAGGGCCAATCACTTATGTGCCAAACTCGAGAAGTGCCAATTCCACCAGAAAAGTCTTCCGTTCCTCGGGTATATAATTTCTGCCAAGGGACTACAGATCCCACCAAGTTGTCTGCGGTTCTTTACTGGCCTCGCTATACAGAGATTCCTGGGCTTCGCTAACTACTACCGGCAGTTAATACCACATTTCTCCTCCCTCATGTCGCCTTTTATGGCCTTAACAAAGAAAAACGCTGGCCCTAAGCTCTAGACTCCATTGGCTGAAGTAGCATTTTCTAAATTGAAATCTGCCTTTGCCTCAAATCCTGTTCTCACGCAGCCAGAGAAACCTTTCCAACTTGAGATTGACTTTTCCTCTGTAGGGGCTGGAGCCATCATCACCCAGAAAGGGCCCAATGGCTGAACGCTCACCTGTGGTTTCTTCTCAAACACTTTCTCTGCTGCTGAGAGGAACTACTCCATAGTTGATCGGGAGCTTCTGGCCGTAAAACTTGCCTTGGAAGAGTGGCGTTATCTGCTGGATGGAGCTCATCATCTGGTCTCTATCTACCCGAATCACAAGTATATCCTATGCCTCCAGACCGCCCAGCGTTTCAATCCTTGACAGGCTCGTTGGTCCCTCTCCTTCCCCCGCCTCAATTTTATTTATTTATGTACAGCAGAGAAGAATGTTAAGGCAGATGCTCTCATTCATGCCTCTGATGTGATTGGGGAAGAATCTGATCCTCGTCATATTGTTCCTCCTGAACGACTGGTTGTTGCCACTCTTGTGGACCTACAGCAGCTTCCTCCTGGCAAGACTTATGTCTAACCTGCTTTTCGGAAGAGGATGCTAACTTGAGGTCATTGCTCTCATGTGGCTGGGCACCCTGGGGTGCAGAGGTTTGCCTCTCTCATATCTCGTCTGTCATCTCCTCGTGTTACCATCCTGTTTCTGTATCTTCTGGCTACATGGACAACTGGAAACCACTACACATTGTCTCGGACCGTGGGTTTGGGCCGGTGGAGAGATCTTGGGAGCCCAAGGACAACATCCTGGACATGCCCTTCTGCAGAGGTTTCTTCAGACCAAGAAGAGGGGGAGGCTGGAGGGGGTTGGGATACTGTCACGGGTGCTCTTGCGACCCATGTTCTGGGTTGCAGGAGCACCTGTATGCCTCCCTGTGCCTACTCACGCCAGCAGCAGCCTCCCTTACCAAGCCAAGCTCCAGCGGCGGTCTCCTAGCTTCAACGCTGGCATCCCCGAAATTTAAAGGGCCAGCACACCGCTAATTGCCGCTGGCCGTCTGACAACATATGAATGCTCAGCCTCTTCCTGTGACCCCAGACGGATCTTCGTGCCTCGTGCCTTGGAGAAAGCCCCGACACTGATCCTGTGCTGCCTGTCCTGACCTCATACCTGTCCATGACTCTGTCTTGCATCACGATTATGTACTACACCGTGGCCACCACCGCGGACAAAGTCATGACTGCAGAGTGACCTGGTGATACCAGGTCGCAGCAAGTCTAACCCGCTTTGCGGCGCGCTCTGGTGAAAACCGGGTGCCTCTCCGCTCCCCGGTGTTGGCTTACTTCATCGTCTGCGGTGGTTCAGTGGGTCTACTACCCCTGACCCATGACACCATCCCTTATCCAGATTCCCTTCTTTGAGAAGACCTTGCCTATAGAGGACCATTGTACAATTGTGTATGTTCATCTCTAAGAAGGTGGAGTCTACAGCTATTATTTCTCAAGTTCTTTCCTGTGATCCACTGCTTACAACGTATGAGGGAAATCAAGTGGGAAAACTAATCAATTGGATTGTTCCCCACTGTATGGCGGTAGTGTTCCTCACTGTATGGAGGTATGTGTTCCTCACTGTATGGAGGTAGTGTCCCTCACTGTATGGCAGTAGTGTCCCTCACTGTATGGGGGTAGTGTTCCTCACGGTATGGCGGTAGTGCTCCTCACTGTATAGAGGTAGTGTTCCCCACTGTATGACGGTAGTGTTCCTCACTGTATGGTGGTAGTGTCCCTCACTGTATGGCGGTAGTGTTCCTCACTGTATGGCGGTAGTGTTCCCCACTGTATGGCGGTACTGTTCCTCACTGTATGGCTGTATTCTGCACTGTATGGAGGTAGTGTTCCTCACTGTATGGCTGTATTCTTCACTGTATGGCGGTAGTGTTCCTCACTGTATGGCTGCATTCTTCACTGTATGGCGGAGGTGTCCCTCACTGTATGGCAGTAGTGTCCCTCACTGCATGGCGGTGGTATTCCTCACTGTATGGAGGTAGTGTTCCTCACTGTATGGGGGTAGTGTTCCTCACTGTATGGCGGTAGTGTTCCTCACTGTATGGCTGTATTCTTCACTGTATGGCGGAAGTGTCCCTCAATGTATGGCGGTAGTGTCCCTCACTGCATGGCGGTGGTATTCCTCACTGTATGGAGGTAGTTTTCCTCACTGTATGGCTGTATTCTTCACTGTATGGCGGAAGTGTCCCTCACTGTATGGCGGTAGTGTCCCTCACTGCATGGCGGTGGTATTCCTCACTGTATGGGGGTAGTATTCCTCACTCTCCAATCACACTCCAGTTCACAATGAAGCATGTAATTGGACAAAAACAGTATGCAATAATATTAAATAGGATTAACCCTTGCCTATCCAGGCAGTATCTACCACTGCATATTACCTCTTGGTGTACTGAATGGTACAAGGGGCTTATTCGCAACCACTCCTCTGCCATGCACATTGGCAGGGGTGTTGCATATGGCTGTAGTATTCCTCACTGGATGGGGGTAGTGTTCCTCACTGTATGGGGGTTGTGTTCTTCACTGTATGGGGGTAGTGTTTCTAACTGTATGGTGGTAATGTCCCTCACTGTATGGTGGTAGTGTTCCTCACTGCATGGCGGTGGTATTCCTCACTGTATGGAGGTAGTGTTCCTCACTGTATGGCTGTATTCTTCACTGTATGGCGAAAGTGTCCCTCACTGTATGGCGGTAGTGTCCCTCAATGCATGGCGGTGGTATTCCTCACTGTATGGAGGTAGTGTTCCTCACTGTATGGGGGTAGTGTTCCTCACTGTATGGCGGTAGTGTTCCTCACTGTATAACGGTAGTATTCCTCACTGTATGGCGGTAGTGCTCCTCGGTGTATGGGGGTAGTGTTTCTAACTGTATGGTGGTAGTGTCCCTCACTGTATGGTGGTAGTGTTCCTCACTGTATGGGGGTAGTGTCCTTCACTGTATGTGGGTAGTGTTCCTCACTGAATGGCGGTAGTTTTCCTCACTGTATGGGGGTAGTGTACCACACTGTATGGAGGTATTGTTCCCCACAGTATGGCGGTAGTGTTCCCTACTGTATGGCTGTATTCTTAACTGAATGGGGGTAGTGTCCCTCACAGTATGGGGGCAGTGTCCCTCATTGTATGCCGGTAGTGTCCCTCACTGTATGGCTGTATTCCTCAGAGTATGGCCGTAGTGTTCTTCACTCTATGGCAGTAGTGTTCTTCACTGTATGGGGGTAGTGTCCCTCACTGTGTGAGGGTAGTGCTCCTCACTGTATGGCGGTAGTGTTCCTCACTGTTTAGCGGTAGTATTCCCCACTGTATGGCAGTAGTGCTCCCCACTGTATGGCAGTAGTGTTCCTCACTGTATGGCGGTAGTGTTCCTCAGTGTATGGCTTTATTCTTGACTGTATGGGGGTAGTGTTCCCCACTGTATGGCGGTAGTGTTCCTCACTGTATGGAGGTAGTGTCCCTCACTGTATGGCGGTAGTGTCCCTCACTGTATGGTGTTAGTGCTCCTCACTGTATGGAGGAAGTGTTCCCCACTGTATGGCGGTAGTGTTCCTCACTGTATGGTGGTATTCTCCCTCACTGTATGGGGTTAGTGTTGCTCACTGTATGGCGATAGTGTTCCCCACTGTATGGCGGTAGTGTACCTCACTGTATGGCGATAGTGTTCCTCATTGTATGGCAGTATTTTTCACTATATAGAGGTACTGTTCCCCACTGTATGGCGGTAGTGTTCCTCACTGTATGGCGGTAGTATTCCTCACTGTATAGCAATAGTGTACCTCACTGTGTGGCGGTAGTGTTCCTCACTGTACCTCACTGTATGGTGGTAAGGTCCCTCACTGTATGGGGGTAGTGTCCCTCACTGCATGGCGGTGGTATTCCACACTGTATGGTGGTATTCTCCTTCACTGTATGGGGTTTGTGTTACTCACTGTATGGCGATAGTGTTCCTCATTGTATGGCTGTATTTTTCACTATATGGAGGTACTGTTCCCCACTGTATGGCGGCAGTATTCCTCACTGTATGGCGGAAGTGTCCCTCACTGTATGGCGGTAGTATTCTGCACTGTATGGGGTTAGTGTCCCTCAGTGTATGGGGGTAGTGTTCCTCACTGTATGGCGGTAGTATTCCTCACTGTATAGGGGTAGTGTTCCTCACTGTATGGCGGTAGTGTTCCTCACTGTATGTTGGTAGTGTTCCTCACTGTATGGCGGTAGTGTTCCTCACTGTATGGGGGTAGTGTTCCTCGCTGTTTGGAGTTAGTTCTCCTCACTGTATGGAGGTAGTGTTCCTCACTATATGGGGGTAGTTTTCCTCACTGTATGGCGGTAGTGTCCCTCACTGTATGGCGGTAGTGTTCCTCACTGTATGGCGATAGTGTCCCTCACTGTATGGCGGTAGTGTCCCTCACTGTGTGGCGGTAGTGTTCCTCACTGTACCTCACTGTATGGCGGTACTGTTCCTCACTATATGACGGTAGTGTTCCTCACTGTATGGGGGTAGTGTTCCCCACTGTATGGCAGTAGTATTCCTCACTGTATGGAGGTAGTGTTCCTCACTGTATGGAGGTAGTGTTCCTCACTGTATGGGGGTAGTGTTCCCCACTGTATGGGGGTAGTGTTCCCCACTGTATGGCAGTAGTATTCCTCACTGTATGGAGGTAGTGTTCCTCACTGTATGGAGGTAGTATCACTCACTGTATGGCGGTAGTGTTCTTCACTGTATGGCGGTAGTGTTCTTCACTGTATGGCGGTAGTGTTCCTCACTGTATGGGGGTAGTGTTCCTCACTGTATGGGGGTACTGTGACTCACTGTATGGGGTAGTGTCCCTCACTGTATGGGGGTAGTGTCCCTCACTGTATGGCCGTACTGTTCCTCACTGTATGGGCGTATTTTTACTCACTGTATGGGGGTAGTGTTCCTCGCTGTATGGTAATAGTATTCCTCACTGTATGGCGATAGTATTCCTCACTGTATGGGGGTAGTGTTCCTCACTGTATGGAGGTAGTGTTCCTCACTGTATGGGGGTTGTGTTCCTCCCTGTAAAGGGGTAGTATTCCTTACTGTATGGAGGTAGTGTTCCTCACTGTATGGCGGTTGTTTTCCTCACTGTATGGTGGTTGTTTTGCTCACTGTATGGGGGTAGTGTCCCTCTCTGTATGGAGGTAGTATTCCTCACTGTATGGCGGTTGTTTTCCTCACTGTATGGGGGTAGTGCAGGGGCGTCGCTAGGTCAAAAGATCAGGGGCACATTAGCTACTGGGGGGGCTGTGTGGGGGACATTACCTACTGCGGGGGCTGTGTGGGGGCACATTAGCTACTGAGGGTAGCTGTGTGGGGGCACATTAGCTACTGAGGGTAGCTGTGTGGGGGCACATTAGCTACTGAGGGTAGCTGCGTGGGGGCACATTAGCTACTGAGGGTAGCTGTGTGGGGGCACATTAGCTACTGGGGGTAGCTGTGTGGGGGCACATTAGCTACTGAGGGTAGCTGTGTGGGGGCACATTAGCTACTGAGGGTAGCTGTGTGGGGGCACATTAGCTACTGAGGGTAGCTGTGTGGGGGCACATTAGCTATTGAGGGTAGCTGTGTGGGGGCACATTAGCTACTGAGGGTAGCTGCGTGGGGGCACATTAGCTACTGAGGGTAGCTGTGTGGGGGCACATTAGCTACTGGGGGTAGCTGTGTGGGGGCACATTAGCTACTGAGGGTAGCTGTGTGGGGGCACATTAGCTACTGAGGGTAGCTGTGTGGGGGCACATTACCTACTGAGGGTAGCTGTGTGGGGGCACATTAGCTACTGAGGGTAGCTGTGTGGGGGCACATTAGCTACTGGGGGTGGTTGTATGGCGGACATTACTGGTGGTAGATGTATGGGGGTCATTGCTTTGTGGCTGTGTGGGGCACGTTACTGGGGGTATCTGTGTGGGGCACGTTACTGGGGGTATCTGTGTGGGGCATGTTACTGGGGGTATCTGTGTGGGGCACGTTACTGGGGGGCTGTGTGTAGCACGTTACTGGGGGTATCTGTGTAAGGCATGTTACTGGGCGCTGTGTGGGGGACATTTCTTGGGGCGTGTTCACACGTGGCACTAGAACAGGCCTCAGTTTGATCTCATTTGCGTTTCTAGTGAGACCAGTGTGATGGGTAACAAGCTCCTGGTGTTTAAATGCAAGCCTTACAGTATTTGGGGGAGATTGTTGGGGGCAGCAGCAGGATAACACTGTCCAAGATGTAGGGACAATGGAGAACATAAGATGTGGTGATGTCTAATGGAGAAGATGGAGGACGCGTCACCTGCAGTCACTGGAGGGAAAAAGTAGGGGTTTCTCCTGTGGTTTCTGTAGCTGTATACACTGTCAGGTTGTTATTGGCACAAGCACATGTGAGGGGGTTATGTACAGGGGGTAATTACTAAAAGTCTGATACACATGCATTGGGGCCCGTGCCCCGGATCTTTTTCCACCCTAGCAACGCCCTTGGGGTAGTGTTCCTCACTGTATGGCGATAGTGTTCCTCACTGTATGGGGGTAGTGTTCCTCACTGTATGGTGGTAGTGTTCCTCACTGTATGGCGATAGTGTTCCTCACTGTATGGTGGTAGTGTTCCTCACTGTATGGCGATAGTGTTCCTCACTGTATGGCGATAGTGTTCCTCACTGTATGGCGGTAGTATTCCTCACTGTATGGCGATAGTGTTCCTCACTGTATGGTAGTAGTTTTCCTCACTGTAAAGGGGTAGTATTCCTCACTGGATGGGGGTAGTGTTCCTCACTGTATGGCGGTAGTGTTCCTCACTGTATGGCGATAGTGTTCCTCACTGTATGGCGAAACTGTTCCTCACTGTATGGCGATAGTGTTCCTCACTGTATGGTGGTAGTGTTCCTCACTGTAAAGGGGTAGTATTCCTCACTGTATGGGGGTAGTGTTCCTCACTGTATGGTGGTAGTTTTCCTCACTGGAAAAGGGGCAGTATTCCTCACTGTATGGGGGTAGTGTTCCTCACTGTATGGTGGTAGTGTTCCTCACTGTATAAGGGTAGTGTTCCTCACTGTATGGGGGTAGTATTCCTCACTGTATGGGGGTAGTGTTCCTCACTGTATGGGGGTAGTGTTCCTAACTGTATGGCGGCAGTTTTCCTCACTGTATGGAGGTAGTGTTCCTCACTGTATGGGGGTAGTGTTCCTAACTGTGTGGCGGTAGTTTTCCTCACTGTATAGTGGTAGTATTCCTCACTGTATGGCAGTAGTGTTCCTCACTGTATGGCGGTAGTTTTCCTCACTGTATGGGGGTAGTGTTCCTCACTGTATGGGGGTAGTGTTCCTCACTGTATGGGGGTAGTGTTCCTCACTGTATGGCGTTTTGGTATAGGTTTTATAATGTTTTCATACATTTACAAAAATTAAAACCTCCTGTACAAAATTGTTTTCTTTTATTTTGCCATCTTCTGGCACTAATAACTTTTTTTATACTTTGGTGTACGGAGCTGTGGGTGGTCTCATTTTTTGTAACTTTTGATGAAGTTTTCATTTCTATCATTTTAAAGACTGTACAACCTTTTAATACATTTTTATTGAATTTTTAATTTTTTTAAAAATGGCAAAAAGTGCCATTTTCGACTTTGGGCACTATTTTTCTAAATTTAAAAGCAGTGAAAAAATGTTATTATATTTAGATAGATCGGACATTTTGGGATGCGATGATACCTAATGTGTTTATGATTTTTACTGTTTATTTGAATATAGGGAAAGGGAGATGATTTGAATTTTTATTTTTTTTTATTATAATTTTTTTGTTTAAGTTTTATTTTTACTAGTTTTCAGACTGATCGCACATTGTAATGAACGGGTTCAACTGAGACAGCCTCGGGTCTTCGAAGGCTGATGTCATGGGGAGCGGCGACTCTCGGCAAGATGGGCGCCACCATCTTTTTGAAGGTAGTGTTCCTCACTGTATGGCGGTAGCGTTCCCCACTGTATGGCAGTAGTATTCCTCACTGTATGGAGGTAGTGTTCCTCACTGTATGGAGGTAGTGTTCCTCACTGTATGGGGGTAGTGTTCCTCACTGTATGGGGGTAGTGTTCCTCACTGTATGGGGGTAGTGTTCCTCACTGTTTGGCAGTAGTATTCCTCACTGTATGGGGGTAGTGTTCCTCACTGTATGGAGGTAGTGTTCCTCACTGTATGGAGGTAGTATTCCTCACTGTATGGCTGTATTCTTCACTGTATGTAGTTGGTATTCCTCACTGTATGGGGGTAGTGTTCCTCACTGTATGGCGGTAGTGTTCCCCACTGTATGGCAGTAGTATTCCTCACTGTATTGAGGTAGTGTTCCTCACTGTATGGCGGTAGTGTTCCTTACTGTAGGGGGGTAGTATTCTTCACTGTATGGCTGTATTCTTCACTGTATGTAGTTGGTATTCCTCACTGTATGTTGGTAGTGTCACTCACTGTATGGCAGTAGTATTACTCACTGTATGGAGGTAGTGTTCCTCACTGTATGGCAGTAGTATTACTCACTGTATGGAGGTAGTGTTCCTCACTGTATGGGGTAGTGTTCCTTACTGTATGGGAGTAGTATTCCTCACTGTATGGGGGTAGTGTTCCTCACTGTATGGCAGTAGTATTACTCACTGTATGGAGGTAGTGTTCCTCACTGTATGGCGGTAGTGTTCCTTACTGTATGGGGGTAGTATTCCTCACTGTATGGGGGTAGTGTTCCTCACTTTATGGGGGTAGTGTTCCTCACTATATGGCAGTAGTGTTCCTCACTATATGGCAGTAGTGTTCCTCACTGTATGGGGGTAGTGTTCCTCACTGTATGGCAGTAGTATTCCTCACTGTATGGAGGTAGTGTTCCTCACTGTATGGAGGTAGTGTTCCTCACTGTATGGAGGTAGTGTTCCTTACTGTATGGGGTTAGTGTTCCTCACTGTATGGGGGTAGTGTTCCTCACTGTATGCCGGTAGTGTTCCTCACTGTATGGGGGTAGTATTCCTCACTGTATGGAGGTAGTGTTCCTCACTGTATGGAGGTAGTGTTCCTTACTGTATGGGGGTAGTATTCCTCACTGTATGGCTGTATTCTTCACTGTATGTAGTTGGTATTCCTCACTGTATGGGGGTAGTATCACTCACTGTATGGCGGTAGTGTTCCTCACTGTATGCCGGTAGTGTTCCTCACTGTATGGGGGTCGTATTCCTCACTGTATGGAGGTAGTGTTCCTCACTGTATGGAGGTAGTGTTCCTTACTGTATGGGGGTAGTGTTCCTCACTGTATGAGAGTAATGTTCCTCACTGTATGGCGGTAATGTTCCTCACTGTATGGGGGTAGTGTTCCTCACTGTATGGTGGTAGTGTTTCTCACTGTATGTCGTTTTAGTATAGGTTTTATAATGTTTTCATACATTTACAAAAATTAAAACCTCCTGTACAAAATTGTTTTCTTTTATTTTGCCATCTTCTGGCACTAATAACTTTTTTTATACTTTGGTATACGGCCACCATCTTTTTGAAGGTAGTGTTCCTCACTGTATGGCGGTAGCGTTCCCCACTGTATGGCAGTAGTATTCCTCACTGTATGGAGGTAGTGTTCCTCACTGTATGGAGGTAGTGTTCCTCACTGTATGGGGGTAGTGTTCCTCACTATATGGCAGTAGTGTTCCTCACTGTATGGGGGTAGTGTTCCTCACTGTATGGCGGTAGTGTTCCCCACTGTATGGCAGTAGTATTCCTCACTGTATGGAGGTAGTGTTCCTCACTGTATGGCGGTAGTGTTCCTTACTGTATGGAGGTAGTGTCCCTCACTGTATGGGGGTAGTGTTCCTCACTGTATGGCGGTAGTGTTCCTTACTGTATGGAGGTAGTGTCCCTCACTGTATGGCTGTATTCTTCACTGTATGTAGTTGGTATTCCTCACTGTATGGAGGTAGTGTTCCTCACTGTATGGAGGTAGTGTTCCTCACTGTATGGAGGTAGTGTTCCTCACTGTATGGGGGTAGTGTTCCTCACTATATGGCAGTAGTGTTCCTCACTGTATGGGGGTAGTGTTCCTCACTGTATGGCAGTAGTATTCCTCACTGTATGGGGGTAGTGTTCCTCACTGTATGGAGGTAGTGTTCCTCACTGTATGGAGGTAGTATTCCTCACTGTATGGCTGTATTCTTCACTGTATGTAGTTGGTATTCCTCACTGTATGGGGGTAGTGTTCCTCACTGTATGGCGGTAGTGTTCCCCACTGTATGGCAGTAGTATTCCTCACTGTATGGAGGTAGTGTTCCTCACTGTATGGCGGTAGTGTTCCTTACTGTATGGAGGTAGTGTCCCTCACTGTATGGGGTAGTGTTCCTCACTGTATGGCGGTAGTGTTCCTTACTGTATGGAGGTAGTGTCCCTCACTGTATGGCTGTATTCTTCACTGTATGTAGTTGGTATTCCTCACTGTATGGTGGTAGTGTCACTCACTGTATGGGGGTAGTGTTCCTCACTGTATGGCGGTAGTGTTCCCCACTGTATGGCAGTAGTATTCCTCACTGTATGGAGGTAGTGTTCCTCACTGTATGGCGGTAGTGTTCCTTACTGTATGGGGGTAGTATTCCTCACTGTATGGGGGTAGTGTTCCTCACTTTATGGGGGTAGTGTTCCTCACTATATGGCAGTAGTGTTCCTCACTATATGGCAGTAGTGTTCCTCACTGTATGGGGGTAGTGTTCCTCACTGTATGGGGGTAGTGTTCCTCACTGTATGGCAGTAGTATTCCTCACTGTATGGAGGTAGTGTTCCTCACTGTATGGAGGTAGTGTTCCTCACTGTATGGAGGTAGTGTTCCTCACTGTATGGCGGTAGTGTTCCTTACTGTATGGGGTTAGTGTTCCTCACTGTATGGGGGTAGTGTTCCTCACTGTATGCCGGTAGTGTTCCTCACTGTATGGGGGTAGTATTCCTCACTGTATGGAGGTAGTGTTCCTCACTGTATGGAGGTAGTGTTCCTTACTGTATGGGGGTAGTATTCCTCACTGTATGGCTGTATTCTTCACTGTATGTAGTTGGTATTCCTCACTGTATGGGGGTAGTATCACTCACTGTATGGCAGTAGTGTTCCTCGCTGTATGCCGGTAGTGTTCCTCACTGTATGGGGGTCGTATTCCTCACTGTATGGAGGTAGTGTTCCTCACTGTATGGAGGTAGTGTTCCTTACTGTATGGGGGTAGTATTCCTCACTGTATGGGGTAGTGTTCCTCACTGTATGGAGGTAATAGTCCTCACTGCATGGGGTAGTGTTCCTCACTGTATGGAGGAAATATTCCTCACTGTATGGGGGTAGTGTTCCTCACTGTATGGCTGTATTCTTCACTGTATGGGGGGAGTATCACTCACTGTATGGGGGTAGTGTCCCTCACTGTATGGGGGTAGTGTCCCTCACTGTATGGGGGTACTTTCCCTCACTGTATGGGGGTAGTGTCCCTCACTGTATGGGGGTAGTGTTCCTCACTGTATGGCGGTAGTGTCCCTCACTGTATGGGGGTAGTATTCCTCACTCTATGGGGGTAATGTTCCTCACTGTATGGAGGTAGTGTTCCTTACTGTATGGGGGTACTTTCCCTCACTGTATGGGGGTAGTGTCCCTCACTGTATGGGGGTAGTGTTCCTCACTGTATGGCGGTAGTGTCCCTCACTGTATGGGGGTAGTATTCCTCACTCTATGGGGGTAATGTTCCTCACTGTATGGAGGTAGTGTTCCTTACTGTATGGGGGTAGTATTCCTCACTGTATGGGGTAGTGTTCCTCACTGTATGGAGGTAATAGTCCTCACTGTATGGGGGTAGTGTTCCTCACTGTATGGCTGTATTCTTCACTGTATGGGGGTAGTATCACTCACTGTATGGGGGTAGTGTCCCTCACTGTATGGGGGTAGTGTCCTTCACTGTATGGGGGTACTTTCCCTCACTGTATGGGGGTAGTGTCCCTCACTGTATGGGGGTAGTGTTCCTCACTGTATGGCGGTAGTGTCCCTCACTGTATGGGGGTAGTATTCCTCACTCTATGGGGGTAATGTTCCTCACTGTATGGAGGTAGTGTTCCTTACTGTATGGGGGTAGTGTCCCTCACTGTATGGGGATAGTATTCCTCACTGTATAGGGGTAGTGTTCCTCACTGTATGCCGGTAGTGTTCCTCACTGTATGGGGGTAGTGTTCCTCACTGTATGGCGGTAGTGTTCCTCACTGTATGGCTGTATTCTTCACTGTATGTAGTTGGTATTCCTCACTGTATGGCGGTAGTGTTCCTCACTGTATGGCACAGTATTCATCACTGTATGGTGGTAGTGTTCCTTACTGTATGGCGCAGTATTCCTCATTGTATGGGGGTAGTGTCCCTCACTGTATGGGGGTAGTATCCCTCACCGTATGGCGGTAGTATTCCTCACTGTATGGAGGTAGTGTTCCTTACTGTATGGGGGTAGTATTCCTTACTGTATGGGGTAGTGTTCCTTGCTGTATGGCAGTAGTGTTCCTCACTGTATGGGGGTAGTGTTCCTCACTGTATGGCGGTAGTTTTCCTCACTGTATGGGGGTAGTGTTCCTCACTGTATAGGGGTAGTGTTCCTCACTGTATGGCGGTAGTTTTCCTCACTGGATGGGGGTAGTGTTCCTCACTGTATGGCGATAGTGTTCCTCACTGTATGGGGGTAGTGTTCCTCACTGTATGGCTGTATTCTTCACTGTATGGGGGTAGTATCACTCACTGTATGGGGGTAGTGTTCCTCACTGTATGGGGGTAGTGTCCCTCACTGTATGGCGGTAGTGTCCCTCACTGTATGGGGGTAGTTTTCCTCAATGTATGGAGGTAGTGTTCCTTACTGTATGGAGGTAGTGTCCCTCACTGTATGGGGGTAGTATTCCTCACTGTATAGAGGTAGTGTTCCTCACTGTATGGGGGTAGTATTCCTCACTGTATGGAGGTAGTGTTCCTTACTGTATGGGGGTAGTATTCCTCACTGTATGGGGGTAGTATTCCTCACTGTATGGGGGTAGTGTTCCTCACTGTATGGGGGTAGTGTTCCTCACTGTATGACTGTATTCTTCACTGTATGTAGTTGGTATTCCTCACTGTATGGCGGTAGTGTTCCTCACTGTATGGCGCAGTATTCATCACTGTATGGTGGTAGTGTTCCTCACTGTATGGCGCAGTATTCCTCACTGTATGGGGGTAGTGTCCCTCACTGTATGGGGGTAGTGTCCCTCACCGTATGGCGGTAGTATTCCTCACTGTATGGCGGTAGTGTTCCTCACTGTATGGGGGTAGTGTTCCTCACTGTATGGCTGTAGTATTCCTCACTGTACGGCGGTAGTGTTCCTCACTGTATGGGGGTAGTGTTCCTTACTGTAAAGGGGTAGTGTTCCTCACTGTATGGCGGTAGTGTTCCTCACTGTATGGCGGTAGTGTTCCTCACTGTATGGCGGTAGTGTTCCTCACTGTAAAGGGGTAGTGTTCCTCACTGTATGGCGGTAGTGTTCCTCACTGTATGGCGGTAGTGTTCCTCACTGTATGGTGGTAGTGTTCCTCACTGTAAAGGGGTAGTGTTCCTCACTGTATGGCCGTAGTGTTCCTCACTGTATGGTGGTAGTGTTCCTCACTGTAAAGGGGTAGTGTTCCTCACTGTATGGCCGTAGTGTTCCTCACTGTAAAGGGGTTTTTGAAGGCGCTGGCACTTTTGCCGGCAGCAATGTGCGGGTTAACAACCGTGATTGGTGCTAGCAATATGCAGCAAAGACTTACCGGCTATGGAGAGGGCTCAGGCCATGAGCCCTCTCCATGCACCCGCACTTGGCATGTGATGTACCGTTATGATTCGCAAGGTGAAAATTGATCATGACATCTAAGGAGATAATAGGAAGTAGTTATCTTAAACTTTAGTAATTGATACAAAAGATCAAGTTTGTGACTTTGACACAGGCATCATCTTCCTACTTCCTCTTTAGTATTCTGGCTGGCCCCTCTGCACAGCACTGATGTTTTTAAGGTCCCTAGCGTGCACCGCTTGTAAAATGCCATTGCTAATCCCAATCAGTCCCACTCCGCCTATAGGCAGGTTCCTGAGCATTAGGGGAGTGTGTAATCTGAGGATCCAGTTCTAATGACTTCTAATGATGACTGTGACTTCACACAAGTTCAACTGACCTATGGCTTCAATTAAGGCTACAAGAGAACATCACAGGCCTTGACCTTGGCTTGTCTACCTGTTTCCCCAGTTATTTCACACAAATGGCTCTTCACTTCTGCCAGGATTACTCAGAGAGGTAAAGACCTGGTAATCTCATCCCAGATCCCCATACAGTGATTAGGAGGAAACCTATAGCCTTAAAACCATTACCTGAAAACCATCTAAGCAGCATGATGGGTCTACAACTCACTCTTTGTAGCAAGCGTTGTATGACATATGAGTGTTGGTATATTTCCTGCATGGGTGTAACTACAGGGGTAGCAGCCATAGCAGCTAATATGGGACCCACAGTATCTGGGGCAATAGGTGCAAAAAAAATTAAATAAATGAAGCGGCACTGTGAAACCGGATTAAATCCAAAGATGGTTGCACGCTTACTGAAGTCCGACTCAGGGATCTCAAAACTTCAACAATCCAAGGCAGGGAAGCAGCACTCTGTGACAAATAAGTGTTTATTACACAAGTGGGAAATACAACGTTTCAGCTATCTAGATGTAGCCATTTTCAAGCCATTTCAACTTGAAAATGGCTACATCGAAATAGCTGAAACATTGTATTTCCCACTTGTCAAATAAACACTTATTTGTCACGGAGTGCTGCTTCCCTGCCTTGGATTGGGGCAATAGGTGTGTATTGGGAGTGTATATGCACTAAGTGTGTGTGTGCTGTGTATATACTATATATGTGTGTATATTCTGTATGTATGTATGTATTTGGTATTTTATGTATGCATGTATTTTCTGTATGTGTTTATGTGATGTGTATATTCTCTATATGTGATGTGTATATGCTGTATGTTTGTGCATATGATGCATGTGTGTTTATAATGAATGTATGTATATATATATAATTGTATAAATGTGAGTGATTGTAACTCATATGTGTGAATGTACAAATGTGTAAAAAATGTTAAGGGGACAGGGGGGCCACATACATCTCCTAGTTACACCATTGATTCCTTGCTGTGACACGGAAAAATATTTTATGGTGCCTGTACTTACTTTCGTTAGTGTTATAAACCGCAGTATCGCGGTTTTAACACTTTTTAAACTCTAGAGCAGCAGAGGCTTCGGAAATAGCGGAGATGTTGCGTGCGCAAGGTCGCGCGGAGCGCCGAAGCCTCTCCTGCTCTAAGTTTAAAAAGTGTTAAAACAGCGATACCGCGGTTTATAACACTAACGAAAGTAAGTACCGGCACCAGCTCACCCTGAGCTGGTGCTCGGTACTTACAGCTTACCCCTGCCATTCTAACTGGTAGGTTTCCTTTAAGTCTTTGCTATTTACAAGTTATACTCCAGTGCTTTAATGTCTGTAAAAAATTCTTGAATGAAATAGTTAATAATGTGTTAGTCATTTTTTTAAGAGTATTTACTGAATCATACTAAATAATGGCTGGAGTATAGTGATCTAATGTGAATTTGGGGGTGACACATCTAAAAGTTATCTGTGATTTCATCTGTGGTAAGTCTGAGGACCAAAACAAAAGTGTTACATTGAAAGGAACTTGACTCAACTAGTGTAATACAGATAAACATAGATAACTCAAGATTTTGCCAGACTACTTACACAGTTATACATAGCTCAGCCACCAGGCGCTACTGACTTTTTTTTGCATCCATTCTGTTTTATGGAATAAATCTTATCAATTCATTTGTTTGCCAAAAAAAAAAATGAAAGATTTAAGCACAGTTTTTCGGAAGCTGGAGAAAATTATGTAGAGTATTGTACTTATATTATGTTTTCTCTGATATATCTGCTTGTGGACCTGCAAGTTCAGAGCTCAATTGGCATTCTACATTTCTCATATTGCCCATATATTAATATTACTTACCCGATGTTACTATATATGTACAGTCATAAAGCAGTCATAAAGCCAGGCAGCAATATGAATAAAAGATGGAGGTAGGGGATGCCAACAAGTTAATCGTGAGCCAAAATTAACCAAAACATAAGGTCTCTTCTTTAATCTACGGTAGAGGCATATGCATAAAAAGATGCTATAGCACCACAACGATGGATGATGCAAATGGTGGAAATGTTGTACACTGATGCAGTATGACATTTCAGTCCTGTGGCGGACTTGCTGAGCACAACGCTTGTTTTTTAAAAAAGGCGCATGAATCTGGCTTTGCACGGCGTTGCACTAGTAGTACAGGCAGTCCCAGGGTTACGTACAAGATAGGTTCTGTAGGTTTGTTCTTAAGTTGAATTTGTATTTAAGTCGGAACTGTATACTTCATAATTGTAACCCCAGTCAAAAAGCTTTTGGGTCTCTGTGACAATTGGATTTTAAAAATGTTGGGTTGTCATAAGAACCAGGATTAACAATAAATCTTAATTACAGGCACCGGTGATAACTGTTATAGCTGTTTATTCTAGCCTAAGGCTAAAGTACAGTAAATTACCAATTACCAGAGGTCCGTTTGTAACTAGGGGTCGTCTGTAAGTCAGGTGTTCTTAATTAGGGGACCGCCTGTAGTTCTATGTTTATGCCAGTATAGTGAAGTGCTGGGAATAGTCCTGTGTGACTTTTGAGCAATGAAAAGTTGTAAAAACCATAAATGCGACTTTTTTGTTACTTTTATATGCCAAAAAAGCCCAGCAAAACCAATGATAAAACTCCCCCATAAAGCTTCATTGTCTCATCATACTTAGGACAACCGACAGATGCATGTGTCAGCTACATCTGCTTTGGACGCTCCCTTGGCTGCAAAAGCTTCACTTCAGATGGATCATGTGAAAAATAGGTACTTTTGCTGGGATAATAAACCAAATTGTTTATTGGCTATGTTGAGTCGACTATTTAAGAAGGCAACCAGAGTAAAGAGGATACAGATATTTCTTTTTTTATTATGACACTCGCAAGACATTGAGTTTCCTAGTGTATTGTGTGTCTCTGAATAGGAAGTAGACAGAATGGCAGCAAAATGTGTATTAGTCTTGGCACTAGTGTGAGGGCGAACACCGCGAACATCAAGCGTTTAAGTGGAAAAGGAAGCCAAAAACTTGTTTCTTTGGCTACTAATGTGTGAGCGTAAAGAATCATAGGTCATTTGGCTGCTTTTCTATTCAGTTAATTAATAAAATCTTGGAAAACAGAATTTCATGTTACATGCCGTTCATGTGGTAAAATTAAAGGGGGTTATCAAACCAAAAAAGTTTTTAAATAAAATAATAAAAAAATTCAAACTGCATTTTACAATCTCTTTTTGACCTCTGCCTTTTTTACTCAACTGAAAACCTGACCATCTGTCCAGACCATTGCTTTATTACCTTCTTTATAATAATATTTCTTTATTTTATACCTTATTTGACCATGTGCCACCTACCATGACCTATAGCCTATTTTACCTTTACATAAAAATGCTGACCGTCCTTGCCTCGGCTTGTCCAAAGCTCCCATCTGTGCCTGTCCCTTTGGAGGTAACAACCTTATGTTACCTGTAATTAGGTCCTGGTCCCCATACAGGGGGTGAAAAGATGAAAAAAAATAAAGGACTACCATTGGCCTAAGTAGTTTTTGGTTCAATCGATTTACAACCGCTAGGTTACAGATATCTACATTACTGTAGACCAGTCGCCTTTAAGAAATATAATACAAATAATTGTCAGAATGCATAATCACCCAAGTATAACAACATCCCTCCAACCCCATGAAGAACCCAGGATTGATACATACATTAGACTAGGCCAAAATATATGAACCCCGGAAAAAATACAAACCTCAGATCAGACCCTGAATTAAACAGACCAAGAACATAATGCTGATGTATTTGTAAACTACAGGTACATAAGCAAACTGAACGCTATTCAGACAAATGCTTTGGGAACCACTGGTTTAGAGATACTGGATTGATGACATATAGGGGTTCAATTACCAAGGGCCCCGTGGACCGCACTTTCATTGGACATCCCGACGATTTCTGTTTTGCACCGCTGGGACAGGGATTTAAAATGTTTTTTTGGCACACGTGAATAGATTTTGGCGCACCGACGCCGACTTTCATGCGACACAAATCGGGGGACGGGCATTGGACGATCCGACAGATTCGGACAAACTGCGGGATTTAACTTCAAAACTATGTTGCAAGCCAAGCACTTACATGCATCAGGAGAAGAAGATGAACTCCGGCGGACCTTATTTGGGAAGCGACACATGCAGGATATCGGCGCACGATCTTCATGAATCGCAGTAGAATTCATCATCGTCAGACAGTCCGGATCGGGGATCGCGCAGGGACTGGGTAAGTAAATGTGCTGCATAGGGTTACATTTGAGCAGTGCAGTGTTCATTGATTTGCCATATGTGAAGAAAACACACATAATATATATATATATATATATATATATATATACACTCACCGGCCACTTTATTAGGTACACCTGTCCAACTGCTTGTTAACACTTAATTTCTAATCAGCCAATCACATGGCGGCAACTCAGTGCATTTAGGCATGTAGACATGGTCAAGACAATCTCCTGCAGTTCAAACCGAGCATCAGTATGGGGAAGAAAGGTGATTTGAGTGCCTTTGAACGTGGCATGGTTGTTGGTGCCAGAAGGGCTGGTCTGAGTATTTCAGAAACTGCTGATCTACTGGGATTTTCACGCACAACCATCTCTAGGGTTTACAGAAAATGGTCCGAAAAAGAAAAAACATCCAGTGAGCGGCAGTTCTGTGGGCGGAAATGCCTTGCTGATGCCAGAGGTCAGAGGAGAATGGACAGACGGGTTCGAGCTGATAGAAAGGCAACAGTGACTCAAATCGCCACCTGTTACAACAAAGGTAGGCAGAAGAGCATCTCTGAACGCACAGTACGTCAAACTTTGAGGCAGATGGGCTACAGCAGCAGAAGACCACACCGGGTGCCACTCCTTTCAGCTAAGAACAGGAAACTGAGGCTACAATTTGCACAAGCTCATCGATATTGGACAGTAGAAGATTGGAAAAACGTTGCCTGGTCTGATAAGTCTCGATTTCTGCTGCGACATTCGGATGGTAGGGTCAGAATTTGGCGTCAACAACATGAAAGCATGGATCCATCCGGCCTTGTATCAACGGTTCAGGCTGGTGGTGGTGGTGTCATGGTGTGGGGAATATTTTCCTGGCACTCTTTGGGCCCCTTGGTACCAATTGAGCATCGTTGCAACGCCACAGCCTACCTGAGTATTGTTGCTGACCATGTCCATCCCTTTATGACCACAATGTACCCAACATCTGATGGCTACTTTCAGCAGGATAATGCGCCATGTCATAAAGCTGGAATCATCTCAGACTGGTTTCTTGAACATGACAATGAGTTCACTGTACTCAAATGGCCTCCACAGTCACCAGATCTCAATCCAATAGAGCATCTTTGGGATGTGGTGGAACGGGAGGTTCGAACCATGGATGTGCAGCCGACAAATCTGCGGCAACTGTGTGATGCCATCATGTCAATATGGACCAAAATCTCTGAGGAATGCTTCCAGCACCTTGTTGAATCTATGCTACGAAGAATTGAGGCAGTTCTGAAGGCAAAAGGGGGTTCATCCCGTTACTAGCATGGTGTACCTAATAAAGTGGCCGGTGAGTGTATTTATACATGCACGAGGGGGATGCAACCGTCTCTCTCTCTCTGAGCAGGTTGTTAAATTTAAAGCCAATTTGGCAAGTTGGAGAGACACCAGGATATGTTCTGGTACCCTCCCCCTAGTTGGCCGCAGAGCATGGAAGACTGTTACTTCCTGCTCTTCCACTTCTCATATCCTAGGCTAAATTTGGTGTGTGAATGGGAAGCTGTCTCGGCCTTTTCAAGCAAAGGTGACACAATCTAATTATTGCATCCAGCTGCTCTGGCTCCCTGCTTCACAGGCCAAAGACCTGTGATGTGCATGAGTTGGCACTGATGGACGTAATGACGTTGTGGCATATGGAAGAAGCTACAACGGAGGTAGTACCTCTTATGTGGGCCTTGTTACTGTTTACTAAAGGGGGGTATTGGCTAAAAGATGGGCACTGTGACTATTTGTTAAAAGGGGAGCATGTATTCTAAATATTGGCTAAAACAGGGGCAATGTGACTACTGCCTAAAACAGGGACACTGTCACTATTGGCTAAATGGGGGCAAGCAGACTAACTATTTGCTAAAATGTTGGCGGGCAATGTGACTTTGCTTAAGGGTGCAGACACTGTGACTATTTGCTAAAACGGGGATCTATAATCTATATAATATTTGTTTAAAAGGAGACAGGCACTGTAACTTTTAGATAAATAAGGGTTAGACTAGGTGACTGATGGCTCAAAGGGGGCTCTGTGACTAGTGGCTGCTAGGGGTAAGCTTGGTTCTGGTGCAGTATTTATGTATTTTCCAGTGTTGTTGGTGTTCCAACATCTGGATCTATTCAGATCACACAGAATTTTTTTTTGCATTTATGGCCTGTCAAAGTTACTGTATTTGTCCATATATGAAAGCATATGGCCGGTTTTATCTTTTCACATGTGTTCAATAAACACTTACTTCACTTCTTCATAGAGCCCATATCTCTAGGTAGCGACTAGTTTGGTCTTTCTTATAGTGTTAATCAAGGAAAAAAAAGTACTTTCATTCTATCTCGACAGCAGTGCAAGGGCCATGAGTTCTGGTGGTGACAAGACATTCACAATGACAACCTCTGCACATGTCCAAGCCCATACAAGCAGATATGTCTACAATGGACATTGAAATAGCAGAACTAGGCCATGAAGTAATGGAGAAGAATGTTTCACTTTTACATGGCAGTGGAATTCCCTGACAGCAGTGTCTTTCTTTTGACAGAAAATCTGATTTCCTCTTTATGTCTTTATTTCATTGTTTGCTGAGCTCTACATGTGCTCTTAGCAGCTCCCGTTAAGTGTCATGAATAGTAATGTAGACATCTGCTATCATTGTAACTTCTTTCCTGAAATAAATCTTACTTAGTAAAGGAATAAAGAAACATTTTATAGCACAGTTTTCAATGAGTTATACCCAGTTTTATGGGTGGGATGCTGCTGGTTCTCATCGCTTCTCTCAAACTGGACGCCGGTTCTCTGAAACTGATTGCTAAATTTGAACAGCAGTGACGTAACTACAAGGGTAGCAGTCAAAGCAGAGTCATAGGTCCCGGATACCCGACCTGCCATACTAGAGAATAGGGGGGGCACCCGTGCTCCGCTGTGGCATACCTGCCCCATCTCCTGACTCACTCACCTGTCCATGAGCCTGCTTCCCGGTGCCCTCGCCCTGTGAAAGCCTGTGTTTCCCAGCGTTCCCAGGATTCCTCCAAGTTCCTGTATCCCTGTGGCGTTTCCTGTATTCCTGTGGCAGTCTGTGTTCTTGCCTTCTTGAGGTCCTGCCATCCAGCCGAGGTCCTGCCATCCTGAGGCCTGTTCCTGTGTCCAGCTCCGGTGGTCCGTCCCTGTGGTTCCTGTTTCCTGCTTCTCTACCTTGGCTGCCACCCCAGGCCTAGTGGCATCCGTGGTTGCGACTAGTACCATCATTCCCCACAGTGGTCCAGAGGATCCACAGACTCTTTCTACAGAGACTCTTTGACGGTTCATCCCTATGGACCCCGCCATGGTCATCCTGCTAAAGCCCTGGCCTGTGCCAAGGACCCACTCCAGCTACTGGCTGACCTTCCCAGCAGTATCCCCCAGCAGTCTCAAGAAATTGCTGTCCAAAAAGAACTTCTAGACAAACTCGCTGCCACTCTTCGATGGATGATTGCCTCCCAGCAGTAGGCTCCCACGACTCCTCCTCCTGTTGCTCCAGTCACCCCTTTTTCCGTCAGTAGAGTCTGGACCCGAATCTTTTTATGCCTACAAATTTGATGGGAACCCTAATTTGTGCAGGAGCTTTGTTTCCCAGTGCTCGCTGCACATTAAACTAATGTCGTCCCAGTTCGCCAACAAACGCTTCAAGGTGGCGTTTGTCTTTTTTTTGCTCTCCGGAGAAGCCCTGGCGTATACTACTCCTTTGTGGGATGGTGGTGACCCGGTCACTACTACCCTTACCACATTCCTGGCAGAAATCTGGTCCGTGTTTGAGCAACCTCAAGTCCGGCTTCCACGTCTGCCCTGCCAGTCCCCGTGCCAAGAGTCGCTCCAGTCTCCGGCTTTCCAAGAGCCGCTGCAGCCTGCGGCTTTCACAGAGCCGCTCCAGCTTGCGGCTTTCCAAGAGGCGCTCCAGCCTGTGTCGTTCCCATGAATTCCTGTGGCGATCCTGTGTTCCTGTAGCGGTCCTTTGTTCCTGTGGCCGTCCTGAGGTCTGTTCCTGTGTCCAGCTCCGGTGGTTCGTCCCTGTGGTTCCTGTACCATTCTGTGGTTCCTGTTTCCTGCTTCTCTACCTTGACTGCCATCGCGGGTCTAGTGGCACCCCTCCGCACTAAGACCATCCCGCTTTGCGGCGGGCTCTGGCAAAGACCAGGGGCCACTTAGACTCTGGTACCAGGTTGCGGCTAGTACCATCATTTCCCGCGGTGGTCCAGAGGGTCCACAGACTCTTTCTACATAGACTCTCCCTACGAACCGTGACAATTATATACCGTCTATTCCGGCGTATAAGAAGACTTTTGAAGACTGAAAAATCTTCTGTCTGGTCTGGGGTCGTCTTATACGCCGGTAATTGACCGCCTGCCGTGTATTCACGGCGGCGGTCGGGTCACGCTGCATGGAGAGGGCTCACGGGCTGAGCCCTCTCCATAGCCGGTAAGTCTTTGCTGCATATTGCGGGTCTCAGGTACAATTCGGGACACCGCAGAAAACTTTGTGCCGATGTTGCCCATGTCATCATGGAATATCCCTCTCTTGTCAGAGCAAGATGGATGTGAACATTGCAGGGTTAAAGGGGTATTCCCATCTGGGCATTCACAATTCATTTATGTTATTAAAAACATGTTCCTGTGTGAAGATAATTTCTCTTAAATGTAGCCATGTTGTCCCTTATAAATGAAAAAGCTTCCTTGGATACGACCACCTCAGATTTTGGCAGCGGTGGCCAGACATGGGCTATTGTGCCCTGCCGGACCACATGGATTAAGTGCTCATTACCACAAGACGGCTGTAGGTCCTGCAGTAACTCCTGGACATTTCATATACAAAAACCTTTTGTTTCTTTGAGCAATCGCTCCAGCAGAGGTGGTCGTATCCAAGGACACAGTCTTGTTTTTAAGGGACCATTTGACTAAATTTATCTTGACACAGGTAATTTTTTTTAATAACATCTTATTGAAGAAATGTATATGTATGGCAGATTAATGAAACAGAATGTGAATGCCCACACGAGAATATCCCTTTAAGATTGCTCTTGCTCGTGACTTCCTTTCACCATTTCTGTTCTTGCTGAGCAAAAGGAAAACTTTTGTGTTGCCAATGTCTTCCTCCCTCCACGGTGCTGCATAAGGCATAGCAATATAACAACAATTCATCCGGGCATTTCCTGCCAGCACAAGGCTACAATCACTTTGCTCCAAAGAGGCTAACCCCATATTATATTGATGCAAATACACATAATATTGTAGTAATACAACATATCATTACAGGCAGTCCCCGGGTTACATACAAGATAGTGTCTGTAGGTTTGTTCTTAAGTTGAATCTGTATGTAAGTCAGAACTGTATATTTTATCACTGTAATCCCAGCCAGAACTTTTTGGTCTCTGCAACAATTGGATTTTAAAAATGTGGGATTGTCATAAGAATCAATATTAACATTAAAGCTTCATTACAGACACCTGTGATAACTGTTACAGCTGATTATTGTAGCCTAAGGCTAAAGTACAATAATTTACCAATATCCAGAGGTCCGTTTGTAACTAGGGGTAGTATGTAAGTCGAGTGTTCTTAAGTAGGGGACCGCCTGTATAGACTTTTGCACGAAGTTTGGGTTTTTTTCCGCTGCTATGTCACAGCCGAGTGTCTGTTTCTGAGGACAATATTAGCAGCCACCCATTATTAGCAGAAATGACTCAAATGTTTTAAGCTTTTACATTAGAGAAGAGCTCCAGGAACTACATTTACAGTTTTTTTTTTGTTATTTTAGTGGTAAACAATGTGAACAATTGAAAGGAATTCTATAGTTTTCCAGGAAACCAAACAAACCGTTAATGACTCTTTAGCAGATAATGGTTGTTAATGCATTTAGAACATACATTTTGAATTTCTGGTTACCGTATATACTCGTGTATAAGCCGAGTTTTTTGTGCTGAAAAACTCGGTTTATACACAAGTCAATAATAATAAAAAATAAAAACACTTAAAAAAAAAAAAAAAAAGCTTACATACTCACCCTCCGGGGGCCCCCCCGTCATTGCAGCTCCTCTTCTGTAACAGGCGACAGGACAGGACCATGTTATCTCACAGCCGGCAGGCACATAGTATGACGTCGGCAGCGGCCGGTGGCCGCCTGTTACAGAAGCCAGAAGAGGAGCAGCACTGCGCATCGGGGCCACCGGAGGGTGAGCATGTAAGCTTGTTTTTGTTTAAGAGCTGGGCTGGCTGTGTACTACTGCGGGCAGGCTGTATACTACAGGTGGCAGAATGGGCAGGCTGTATACTATAGGGGGCTGTGACCAATGCATTTCTCACCCTTGGCTTATACTCTAGCCAATAGGTTGACAGACTTTATAGCTCCTTATTGCGCCAAGCTATAAGGAGATAAGCGATCGAGGCGAAGAGGGAGGGGCCGGCACAGATTTGTGAGTTGTAGCAGAGCTAAAAGTGTAACTGTGTAAGTCTGTCAGCCTCTGTGTAATAGGCAACATGTATCGCTCATCTCTGATCTGCTTTATCTCTCCTTATCAGTGTGTTAGCACAATTTTAGAAGGCAGATGAAATTGCATATAAACCCTGTACCCTGATAATTTAACTACAATTTCAACCCAAGTTGCAGATTGTCATGCAGTAAATATGCATGAATTTGCGGTTTTGATGTGGATGAGTTTTCCCCACATGAATTTTTCACCCGTTTTGTTTCCCCTTATCAGCCACAAGAGGTTATGCACTATAAATATATATATTTTTTGCAGGAAGTTAACGCTCCATGACTTCAGTGCGTTTTGGAGCGGTTAAGGATATATGAAGAGGGGTCACAGGCCAAGACCTCTTCATACAGACCTCATTTGTTGAAAAAACAAATTCTTTCATATACAAGATTTTTTTTAAATAAAATCTGTACAAAATTTGGTACCCCCATGATCATATGAAGCCAGAGAAATTTTATGCAATGCAAAAGTGATCAAAAAGGTCAATCCCCAAAATGGTAGCAATATAAATGTCATTTTGTTGCACAAGAAAAATGTATAACTTAAAGTATGAAAAAGTTATTGTTAGAATAGAGCAAAAGATTTTTTTGGAACATTACAAGCTATATAAATTTGTTTTCTGCAATCATACCGAACAAAAAAGTAAATCTGCAGTGTCATTTGGAGCGCAGCTATAGTTGAAAAATGAAAATGACATGGTTTTTTTCCCCCACCAATTTTAGCACATTTGGAATTTTCCCAGCTTTCCAGTACACTTTGTCATGTATGAAAGTTATGGATGCTTGAGGGTGGGGAGCAAAAAATTACAAAAATGAAAAAAAAAGTTTAATATTTTGTGGGCAAATTAATCGTTTTAGAGACCATTCAGGGAATGTAGACTATTGATAATTTTACGTTGTTATATGTTAATAGTATGTGCTTGTTCATAGTAGAGAAAAAAAAAAAAAAAAAAAAAAAAAAAAGTAACCACACACTTGGGAATAGTTTTTTTTGTAAACAGAAGAAAACACTTCTTGGTCCCCTCCCCATAGGGAGTGAGAACAAGCAATAGTGTGGTATTATAGTCTGCAGGTACTCACAGTAATCTATAACTATTGTGGCTCAGTTATTCAATCGTCAGAAGGTTCCCAGCGACCATAGGAACAGAAAGTTACACTGACCTCCACACATGTACAGTAACTGTAGGTAGCCAGATGATCATACTCGTCTAACTCCTACTCATACTTATCTAGCCATTAACATCTTAACATGACAGCATTTGTAAGCCAAAAACATACATAGAAAAAAGGAAACATTTAACACCTGAGCAAAATATATTTAGCTGTATACTCTTATGTTCAGTGAAAGCTGAAAAACCATACTGTATGGGAATATTAGACTATTGAAAACAAAACTGCAAAACGACTGCCAAAGTTTTCATTTATTTATACACGCAATTTCCATCACAAAATATAGTTCTCTTGCAATCCCGATGCTTATTAAATAACTTGCCCAAGGAAGAAAAAAAAAAAAAGGAAAAAAAGAAAATAAAAAAATCCTCCTAATATAGGGATTAAGGAAACCGTGTTCCCGTTTGCACATATCTTGTAGTAAAGACTAGATATTGTCCTGAAATCTGTTTGGCTACACAAAGCTAGAGCAATATCATTGTTGGAGTCACCAAAAAAAAAAAGTACAACAGAAATTTTAAATTGGAAAGATTGTATTAAACTCTTAAAACGAGAAGGATTAAGCTCAAAGCTTCAGGTATTTAAAAATTCTCCATCTTCATGGTGTTAGTAACGTCCTGGAAAAAAAAAAAAAAAAAGTTAAGCTTGATTTTGGAAGAATTTAGATTTCTAAATATTTCCTATTCCTTTAAGCACCAATTCAGACTAGCTAAGATTAGCCATGTACATTAATGGGAACCAGTCAGCAAATAAGGACCTAATAAACCGATACCAGTAAGTGGTTGAGCAGTTGTTGATTAAGTTTCCTTTCAGGACCCAGTGGAGTCATCTAGAAAACCAACCTTAAAAAGCTATAAAATGGTTGTATTAGGTCAGACGTGTGGATGGCCAAGCACTGACGTCAGGTTCTTTTCATCTCCTGGGTTGTAATTGACATTATGCATCAAATTTTGGACGGGCCAGTTAGTGAAGACTTCAGTGTTAAACTCACACATAGCGTTTTGAACCAGTTTTTGTCAGTTTTTCCCCCAATTACCATAATTGGGGAAAACCGGACAAAACTGATGTTTTAAACGCATGCAGTTTAACGGACCACTTAAAAACGGCCCAAAAAGCCACATGTGCCGCAGGCCTAAACAATTTAAATCTTGCTTCAAAATTGACTTTCTGGATGCCACAAGGCTGCACCAGGAAAGAAACAGCAATTGGATGCTTGTTGAAATACTGGCAGTGGTTTTATTAGGTCAATTGCCAGAGATTTTAAGATACTTACTTGGACTGTAGGAACGAGATCTTGACCTGGATCTGTAGCGACTGTAGTATGGTGAAGGAGATCGTCGCCTGTAGAAAGGCAATAAGGACATTAATAACTGTTGTAGTTGATACAAATGTTTACACAACTTTACCACTACAGCCTTTTCCCTTCTGCCCGCTGATCCATAGGATCACTAGGATGGGAGTTGTTATTTCCCCATCTGAAAGTCAGAATCCTCACTACTTGGCAGATTCTCTCTGGGACTGCTGGAGATAGAGCTACAAGGGACGCCTGCTCTGTAAAGTGGCATACGTTCCCCCCCTCCTGAGACTCCAATCTGACATCCCCTATGCAATGTGTAGGGCATAACAACCTAAACCCCTCGACCCATCTTACAATTAACACATTCAAAAGTTACTGAGAATCTGCTTTGCACATTAGGAAACAAAGCACAAACTTACCTGTATTTATATTCGTAGTCTTCATATCGATCATATCCTCCCCTGTCGTATCCTCTGTCATAGTTCTCTCGTCTATCGCGTCTTCCTCCATTACCTGCTCCACTGGACAAAAAAATAAAATTTGAGGCATTAAGCTGCAGATCCCGCCACATCTGTGTGCAATGCTAAACTTGTCAAAGGACCAAACACTGAAAAGGATACAATCTGTCTAAGGCTCCTTGTGAATGGTCATGTGGACAAGCTATATAAACTACACAGGCTTTTCAATCAGACTTACACACTTTAAATTCTGTCAGATCAGGTAAACTAACATGTGGAAAAATAAATTGCCATCAAATCCCACCATGATGAAGTTTTCCCTCCTATAGAAAATGTAATTTCCATACTATTCACTGCCAAGGTTTTTTTTTTTTATTCCCATGACCCACAGTGACTTCCTCCTGTGAATATTCCCTTGTTACAACTCATTGTGACTTTGTAAAAATGAGAAGGATTGGCGAGTTTGAGGGTCTCACTTGCTAGTGATAGACTATACCACACACGGAGACAGAACACAAAGCTGCTGCAAGGCTCCAGTCATATAGTGATAATGGAGGAGACCGTGCAGCTGCCTGACTGTATACTTGTGGTGTAAGAATACAGAGTAGCTGCCCATGTTATGTTCACCAGATGCATCATGGTAGTGATGGTCGTTCACCACAGAGCTGCCAGAAAGTGCTGCCAGTTCAGTGATCCATTTCTGTCAGATTATATTAGAGTGTTTGGGCCAGGAAGGACATTGATATGTATTGGGGTCTCTTGTCCTGACCAACCCCTCTTTAATAAAATCACCCTGCACTAGTCATCTCAGGGAAGGGGGAAAATTGCTTGGTAAACAGCGCCCCTGAAGGAGGCATTCAGGAGCCTAATGATCCAGCTCACTGAAAACAGCAGGACTGACAGATGGGAGAGAAATCCAAGTTATAAAGGGATATCATGAGGTAACAATTCACTGAGCAGCCACACTCATAACTGTGTGGTATATAACATTTCATGCAGGGACATCTGTCAATGGAAATATTTACAGTTTTACAAGTATCTCCTCTACATGATGCTCTATATGTCACACTGGTCTCTGGCCGTGCACTTACTGTGTGGGCCGGCCCATGTAGATGCCGGGGGTGGGAGTGTGCGCCCGCTTGGTGATGGAATAGTCTACACGGATCCGTCTCCCATCCAGCTCCATACCATTAACATGCTCCATGGCCTAAAACAGAATGAAAGACCATTATAGATGGCACGCGCCTTTTAATAAGCCGCTGCGAGACACCAGAAATCGCTATTTCATTCACAGAGGTGAGAGGCGGCCGCGCACGAGGAGGGGGAAGGGGGCGGCCCCGTGCGCGCGCACCACACAGCTCCCCCCCCCCGGCACGTGCTCGGCGGCGCACGTGGTCCGGCTGCCATTTCAGGCTCGTCCCCGCCTCCCGGCTGCCATCTCACAACTCGCTCCCCGCCCCCACTGCTCCTTTTCAAGAGGTTAAAATGGCGGCTTAGCCTGCCCGAAGCTCCACCATGTTGTAACCCGAGCAGAGCGTCAGTAGCAGACGGCTCCCGCCAGTGTGTACAGGAGCAGGCACACGCGGCGGACGCTTTCCCCGTGTGCGCTCGGTGTCTGTGGTAAGTAACGTGTTCCCGAGGCGGAGGCAGGAAAGTGCTCCGGTGCCGCTCCTCAGACACAACCCTGCAGAGAAAGTGTGGGCCGAGGGGGAGACCTGCAGCCCCGGGGTGAGGGCGCTCTGCCGCACGTGTGACCTGAACCACTACTACTACACCGCCGCACGCATCAGGAGGCCGCGCAGCACCGGCGCTCACATGCTACCCCCGCCCGCCACCTAGTGGCCGCACGGCGTATAGCGCCAGATCATTTATTTTCCCCCCGTGATCGCAGACAATCTTGCACGGTCTAGACACGTCCTTCCTGTCCCCATAACAGCAACCCCATATTATTCCCCTGACTGCAGTGACTTGTGTAGCCAATGAGATACCACAGTTATATCAATGCACACAAGCTACTAGTCATTTGTACTCCTAGTGATTGCTGTACTCAGTCACCTCCATAACAGAACATGTACAGCAGTGCGTTGCTGCTCAATTCCAAAACGTATGATCACTGGGATGTGCATCTAATACTAATCCTATCGAAAAGTGGCCCAACACCTTAAAGGAAACCTACCACTTCTGATGGTAGGTATGAGATGTAAACACCGGGCACCAGCTCAGGGTGAGCTGGTGCCGGAGCTTATCTTAGCGAGTGTTTTAAACCGCTATATTGCGGTTTAAACACATTTTGATTTACCTCTCCGAGGTAGCTTCGGCGCTGCGCGCGGCCGCGCGCGCGCGCCTCCATACGGAGTGCCGGAGGCGTCACGCGCGCATCGCAGCGCCGAAGCTACCTCGGAGAGGTAAATCAAAATGAAGTGGTAGGTTTCCTTTAACGGCATCTGTACACAACCAACATTGGCTCAGCAAGCCAGGACGGGCTGATCATGGGCATCCGTCTCATGGCTGCTCTACACTACAGGCCACAATCACACCCCTCCCTTTTCCATAGCGATCCACCGTACATGACCCATAACAAGGGGAAAGATAGGACATGTCCTGTGTAACGCTCCGTGCAGCCACTGCCAGTGAATGGGGGACATGTGTGCGGTCGCAAGCTTGCAGCCGTACATACATCCCCCCTATGGTTGTGTGAATTCACACTGAATTGGCCAAATACATTCATATAGTGATAAATTATACAAGTATTGCTGTATTGTACACATTACAGGTCTGGGCTATCGTTTTATGGTGTAGACGACACCATGAAACACTGGTTCCCGCACACCACACGCGTGATCAAACCTGCATCAAAGAGCAGAATAGCGCATTGCAATGGATAAAGGACTTCAACAAACTAAGACTACTATGGATTCAGTTCTCAGGCCATTTTAACTGTAAATATTTTGCACTGTGACGTGTGTTTGTAGAAGTCAGCGGTAACCAAAACCATAGATTTGGTAAAATGTACTGGTTTTATTTAAAAACAAAATTCTTGGCCTAATACCAAACTCAGTTTTTTAACACTAAATATAGGATGCAAAGAGTTCATTAACTCATTCCCTTTAAGTGATGTACTATAACTACTTTGAACTCTATACCACAATTCTGAAGCACACTGTCCATAGCACCCATGCAAGGTCATTGCAACACTGCCTTATCTGTCTGCCTCCGGAGACAAATGCCCGATTTGTTAAAATATAAAAAAAAATTAAAAAAAAAAATCTATATTCCCGGTGGTAACCCAGTAACAAAATGTACCCAAAGTCAACAAAGATTAGAATAAAGAATCGTACAGATTGCCCTGCAAAAATGTACACCTTAGGCTACATTCACACATGTATGGGTGATGTACATACATCCCCCATACACTTCTATGGGCTCACAGACCTGTACGGGAGCGGAATGTGCAATCTTTCAACGCGATACAGCGCCGTATGCCATAGTCCTATGGAGAGGGGTTGGGTGAACTGCTCTCATCCCCAGCTCCTCTGCAGAGCGCCAATGTATGCCTGCCGTGCTATGGTACGGCAGTAAACATCATGTGCATGTAGCCTTACATAGGTTCATACAATGATTTTAAAAAAATTATTGACCCCAGAATATGGTAACAAATTTTTGGTATAAAGTGCACCCTGTGATCATGTTTACACAAAAAACAAAAAGATTGAGCTTTGGATTTTTGAAAATCAAGGCAAAAAAGGGGCAGGTTGTAAAGGGTTGCTCAGAAAAAAAAAATACTCTGTCTTCAGAGTAACTACACATGTACCAAGATACAACAGTTGTCTGAATCAGTAATTATATTTAATATAACAAGGTTTACCTCTCTGGAGTCATCTATGCGTTCAAAGTAGACAAACGCAAATCCCCTGGATCGTCCGGTCCTCTGGTCATACACAACATTTACACCAGCAAGTGGGCCATAGCGGGAGAAAACATCTCGGATGTCCCTTTCAGTTGTGTATAAACTCAAACCAAAGACCCCAAGGCATGTGTTTGGACCTGGATTTGCCTAAAAAAATAAAAACATTTAATGTTTGAATTTTTACAATTCTTTATGCATAAAAAGTTTCCATACAAAATGGAGATCTAGAAACATACCCGGCTACCATTGTGCCTCCTCCTGTTTGACATGGGCGAATGACTTCGGCTCCTTCTCCGCCTGTATTCTGGGGAGTAGGATCTGCTCTTTGATCGCCTTTTGTGTGAGTGAGATCGGGACCTAGATCGGGAATATCTTCTATGGGAACGTCTTCTAGACCTTGAACTGTAAAATAGACCAAACATCACAGATTTGTAACATTTATAAGCAATTGTCAGAAACAAATCAGCCCAAACTTTTTTACACAATACTACATACATGAGAATGCAATTGTAATAGGAGTTAAAGAGAACCCGTCAGGCAAATTAACCCACTAAACTAAATATATTTTCATAAACTGCCATTAGAAAGCATTGCATCTATCCGGTCATCGTCCCTCTACATGCCTGTAAACTTAAGCAATGAGGTCCTTAAGCTGTATGCAAATGACCTGTGAGATGTCTAATTATCATATTCAGCTGTCCAGCTTATTCATGAGTGGGAGGCGCAGCCACACCCCCAGTGCTTGACTGAAGGCCTTTATAATGATGTAATGGCTCCTCCATGTGCTTCCTGCTGCTGGCACCCCCTGCAGCCTGTGTGTGTATAGGAGAGATACAACAGCTCCAGACTGCAGCCATGTTATAGTAGAACATGTCAGGTACTTGTATAACTCATGTCTGTATCACACATGTGTATGGGAGGAGACAGCATGTCAGCAGATAAAGCAGACACTAGCAAGGCTTTACTATACATTACACACAGACATGAGCAGGGGAGGAGAGGGGAGGGGTAACAGGGGTGACATCACTGTCCCTGACCATGTGACCAGCCTCATCTACATAAGAAAAGATGATTTTACAATGATTAATGTATGAATTGACTAGATAAAGGCTGGGATGGATCCTTGTGAGCTGCTCTAACAGGTAGTGGTGACAGGACTAGTGACCTGATGACAGGTGTCCTTTAAATCTGCAGTTTCATGCCACACGTTTATTCATATTTGTGAGACACTTACATTGTACGTTGCTAAGAGCAGAGAAAAGCTCTTTTGGGGCAAAAGACTAACGCAAGATTGCGGGTGTATTCTCATGTGGAGTCCTGACGCATGTGTTTTTATGTAACTATGAATTTACCAGCTTTGAAAGAACGGACAACACTTCCAGTAATGAAGAAAAACGTAAACATTGGGACACAGCGGCTTACACTTCAGCAATGAACAAAAAGATTTTCAAAGCTGGAAACCATATAGTAAAATGAAAACACATGTGTCAGGATGCCACATGTTAATGCACCCTCAAGCCTATTCATGTCAAGTTCCCAAAGCTTCTGTTTTGTCACTTAGAAAGGGTATAAGAGGGGTATTCCCACAAAAGCAAGATTCTTAAATATACTCAGGATAACATTCTTCTACACGGTTATTGACAAAAATACAGCATTTCACAGATATAATGCAGTGTTCTCTGCCACCTGCCCCTCCCCCACCATTACAAGACCAGTTCAGACATGGACACGTCCTGCCAGCAAGTAGCTGTGTGAGAATTACTCTACAAGCTGCAGACAGATAAGCAGAGCTGACTGTATATTTTATTGATTAGGCGAGGTAGTAAAGCCGAGTGTCATAGTGTTTTATATACATCTCATGGATCTTATCCATGTTAGATACCGTATACACTCGTGTATAAGCCAAGATTTTCAGCACAAAAAATGTGCTGAAAAACCTTGCCTCGGCTTATACACGAGTCAATGATAAAATTAAATACATTAATACTCACCCTCCAATGTCCCCGATGTTCCTCGCGGCTCCCGACGGCTTCTTCACTCTTCACTGGCCGGGAGATCGCGCTGGCCGTCGCACACCGATGCGCCGCTGTTGCCGCAGATGACGTAATCAGCGGCGACAGCGCGGCATCACAGTGTGCGATGGCCAGCGCGATCTCCCGGCCAGAGAAGAGTGAAGAAGCCGCCGGGAGCCGCGTCGAACATCGGGACAACGGAGGGTGAGTATTAAGTTTATTTCTTTATCTGTATACTACATGGGGGCTGGTTGGCTGTATACTACACCCTCGGCTTATACTCGAGTCAATAGGTTTTCCCAGTTTTCGGTGGTAAAATTATGGTTCTCGGCTTATACTCGAGTATGTACGGTACTAGTAGAATTTTCAGAAGCTAAATGAAAGTGTAGATAAATCTGGACCCCGATAATCTAAGTACATTAGATTGTCTGCTTAAAAAGTCCCTGCTTACACTATGGATTCTTTACTGGCCCGTCTAATGAGCGCCAGGAGCAAAAATCGCAATAAAACCATCTAAAAAAAGTAAGGAGTTAAAAAAAACCCTTTAAATCTTCTTCTGTATACAGTTTCAATTATTCACCCTCATCCTCAAAGCTCTTAATAATGCTGCACCTAGTTACCTCCTCGCAGTTACTCAGTTTCCCATCCTGTGCTCTTTGATCCACCAGTGATCTTAGATTATTCTCTTCCTTAACTCCAACCTCCTCCTCATGTCTTCTGGACTATTCCAAGAGGCACCAATTCTCTGGAATGCCCTACCCTGGTCTATCACACTAATACCCAATCCCAAAAGCTTCAAACATGCTCTTTAAACCCATTTATTTAGGCCGATCACACTTGCTAACTGAATGCAACCAACACTCTCTATTAACCAATTCTGGGTACTCCACCTGTCTTATTCAGAAAATGCGTGGTACAAAGCTCCAGGCTTCTTTGCAGTACCACCAACTTTTGGACTTTCTATACAAGATGGTAGCCGATGGCTGGTTCAAGCAGCAGCATTTTTATTTAATTATTTTATTCCATTCCCTTATAAAAATAAATAAATGGCTGGGCCACTATACAAGCTCTTCTACCTCTTGTGCTACTCCGTCGTCAGACTAAGGTCTTGTGAGCAGGACCCTCACTCACCCCTGTTGTTTCACAAGACTTCTTTGTATAATAAATTACAGAAAAACAAGTTCCCTGGAATCTGTAAAGTGCTCCAGAATTTGATGGTGCTACACAAAGACTTTTGAAAGCAGATAGTTGGGGTGCTAGTCTAGTGTCCCCCCCCCCCCCACCCGATTTGATATTGATGAAATAACTTAAGGTCATTTTAGCAGTAGCCAAAAGCTTCATTCATTGGACAGCAAATATTGCTCTATGATTTCTTGAATTAACACATATTTAAAGAAACAAGTCACAACCCATTACTTGTACACAGTTTCCTGGACTATTATATTTGCAACTTGAGACTATTTTCCTAGAAAAAATAAAATCCACATCTAAGCACTTAACCCAGCCTTAAGGGGAACCTGTCAGCGGAAATTGACCCAATAAGCCAGTAGCTTTTCTAGTTTACCACCTTTCAGCTAATTTCTTTTATGGCCATTCAGAAGAGTCACCCTCACCTCAGCCTCTGCAGTGAATAACCTCATGCACCAGACTTCAGAAAAAGTGGTTATAACACATCCCGATGCAGGAACAACAATCACAGCAGAGACAGTACTGAGGTGAGGAGAGCTTGACTTCAGTGCGAGTCTACCCACCTCTAAATTTATACCACCAGTTTACATCTCAATTCAAAGTAGATTTTCTAGATGCCACTGCACTGCCTCAAAAGAAACATGAGCTAAAAAGTGCTAGGCTGCTTGAGAACATACTGGCTTATAAGGTCAGTTTCTGCCGACAGGTTCTCTAACCTTTTGCTTAAAGCAGTATTATGGCAGCCACATCGGCCAGCATTAGGCCCGTTTGCCATATCATCCTATCAGCATCAGGCTTGTTTCATATTATTCCATGATAGGTGCTGTGCCACGGACTGAACTCTTAATATATTATGCACATAGTTCAGTCACCAGCAATGAGATCAGTCCATGGCAAGGGACCCATCACATCTGTCATTGCGGAATGTGTAACTGGCCTCACAGAATTGCATTGTGTGAGGCAGATTGAGCTGTCAGTTTCACCAACAGAAACTAAAGTTGCTGAAGTCTGCATTGATTGCAGCATCTAAAGGGTTAAACAGGGCATCATCGATTGTCTTGACTGTTACTGCAGGTGTTCCGTTGCCAATTACAGTAGAGCACTAAATAGAACACCATGCTTGTTGTGGTTCACTTATGTGCACTCTCAGCTAATCTTAGAAACCCCCCTTCACGACAGTAACTGGCCCAAAAAGTCTAAACGTGTGTTATGGAAATTGCAAAGTAAGCCCCATAAATTGGATCAGGGAAAAGTAAAGACATCAGATGCATCAGCTACTGAGAGCATAACCTGTATATGTAGGAATAAGTCAATTGCCTCCAGATGTCACTTAGTACCATGGCATTTCAGTATATGACAAGCCCAGATAAACAAGTTATGCTTAAAAAAGGGACTTAAACCAGATCCCCCCTCATGCTAAACTGCTAGCAACTTTATATATAGAAAAACCCCACCAAAACCATATGTAAATGAGTTAAAAAAAATATATATCTATCTGAAACGAGTCACACTGAGGCTTACAGAAAGCATTAATTTAGGTGTTAGAACCATGTGTATAGTAAATTCGATATAAGAATCTTTAAAATCCGGTTTGTGATTCTGTGCAAGTTAGGTGGTAATAGGAATTTTATCTGCTGCATGCATTTCCAACTAATGTCTATTTTTGTCTACCTTTATCTCAGCTCACAGAATCACAATCCAGATACAGTAGAGGAGATTTATATCTATATTGAGTGATATGTACTACAAGGCCAAAGATGGGGATGTCCAAGTGTCACTTTTTGCTGTAGGGGGAGCAGCTTCTTCTAGCTCATTTGAATCTGATTATTTTACCATACAGGAGACAGTTTAAAACAGTTTAAAGTTTAAAACCTTTTCCCGTAATACTTTATACAAACTGCTCCACTATACTTGCACTGCATTTCCATGGTGTCAGGTCTGTCTTAAAGCCATCAAGTTGTACTTAATCTATATTATAAATGTATAGTATCTTGAAGTTACAATTACCATCACATTAAGCTAAAAAATAACATGGAACACAAAAAATAGAGACTGCATACTGATTGCCATATCCTCACTCACCGAGATTTTGACCTGGACCGGGAATGGGAGCCTGACCGCTTTGAAGCTCTTGATCCACTACGAGAGCGAGATTGACTTTTAGATTTTGCGCGCGGAGCACTTTCTGCGGCTGACTTCGAACGGGAACGCGACTCCTAACAGAACAAAGTACAATAAAAATGTTGCAGTTTGCAGAATGTAAAAAATGCCTACAGTGATACGGAAAAGACAAATGAAATAAACCTGAAAAACAAATGGTTATGTTATAGTTTACTTAGACCCTCCAACTGACTGCCATTTAACCCATTAGATATTTTCACTATAAATACCCTATTTCAACCAGATGACCTAATCCCGATTTTCTGTTAACTATAGTCATGCAAGGTTATTTATCTGATCATACAGACACTGGAACATAAACCATACATTTACTTAACCTAGGACCCATTCATTCTTCCAGATTCTTTTAATTCTACGTCACTCTTGATTTAAACTTTTCTTCAATCTTCATACATTTTTTTTTTCCATTTTTCACCTTGGTGTATTCTTCCCCAATTCAACAAATTCATTAAAGCCTTAATTATATTCAAGAGCTTCTATCTGAACAGTCTTCTGATAATTTTATTTTCCCCCATTCAATTGACATTTTCTGATCTTTACAATTTTTCATTAGCCTTCTTTTATCTTGCTTTCTCTTCAACATTCTTGAATTAAACTCTTCAATTTCTCCACGAACATTAACCTTAATGGAAAAAGAACATTTAGTATATTTAAGCAAACCTGGACTAGATACTCTTCTGTGGCGCTGAGATTATAAATAGCCAGCAGGTAGAGTATACATAGAATTTGGCATGAACTCCCTGCGCCAACCTCTTCCCAGGACATCTGCCATAAAACTACTCACACCAGAGAACATTATCTAACCTCTATTCCTGACCACTACAAAACTATTTGAGAATTATACTAGAGACCTAAACCGAATTTAAAATAGCTACAGAAAGAGCAGGTCTCATTCATTTGTAAGCAAGAGTCCACAATTTACTGCAATCAAATCACAAGCCTAACTACAACAGCAATTAGAAGTGTAATGAAGGCTCTATGACACCATTGTTGCTCACCTCACACAACTGTACTAAAAGCCCTTACTTTTTAAGCCTGGCAATCTGCTCCCCACAATGAAATTGCAGGGAGCAAGTCCTAACAAACTATGGTAATCGCCAAATAGCCTAGTCCAAAAAAATATAAATCAAATTATAAGCCTACTGACTTTACTTATGAAAAAGACTTGCCAAAGGGTTGCATCCCAAGACCTCCCCCATTCAGAAGGCAGATAGACTAGTCTCAGAAAACCAACTATACCACCACAAAAACAGACTGTATCTTAGTAAATCAATCCTTATTTTCCATTGTTGATCCCTAGTCATCTTGATTTCTTAGTAAATCCCTGGTTTCCCATGTCTACAATCCCTCTACCTCTTAGTTTGGAGGAACAGATGTATTGGCATGTAAGTACCAAGTTCCTGCGAACCTGGTCACTGCTTATTGGATGCGATACTAAATTAAGGAGTTAAAGCTTCATATATTGCATTATACAGCATCCGAATAAAGTGTAAAAAGCCCCAAAACTAGACACCAAACTTTGGTGGTGATAAATATTTTACAAACAGGCTATAGCGTACTTACATTTTGTAGGAATTGTATTATGTCCATGTGTACACATTGAGTTATCATTTTTATTAGCTATGCAATAAGTACGACTATTTGCTTGCCCACGTTAGCTTTTATGGCATGTATACTGTCCATTAAAGGGTTTGTCCAGCTTATGAAAAAAATATCTGGTCTGAGGGGGGTTGTAAACGCAAGATAAATATGCTTCCCTCCTTCAGGCCCTCCTGTGGTGCTGTGCCACGGTTTGTTTACAGAGGTAGATGCTCTACCGCCCGACTACTTCTGCTTTATAATAATTTATATAGCGCCTACAGATTACGCAGGGCTGCACAAAGCATGACAAATTGGTCCTTTTCTGATCCTATGCTATATAATGCCCACAGCAGTAGACCGATCGTCATGCCCACCTCTAAACAAACCACGGCACAGGACAGAGGCAGCAAGCATACTTTGTTTGCGCTACAGCTTCCACATGCCAGATACATAGTTCTTTATAGGCCAGAAAACCTTTTTAACTTATCTTGTCTTTAGCTTTGTGATCTTGGATATTGTGAATTCTTTACTGACTGCAGTTTCAGACAAACTATAGCTCACTAACATTTTTTAAGGGGGACTTGCTAGGGTGACTTGGGACACCAGCAGAGTCGGTGTATCCTCCTTAAAGGGGTTGTCCGAGTTTTGAAAAAAAAAAAAAAAATGTGGCTGGGAGCAGGCTGCCTAAAACAAAGCTGTACTTGCCTTCCGGTGCCCTCCCCTATCCAGCGCTGCTGTCGCTCCGTCCGGGCGCCATGTAAACAAACATGGCCACCGGAGCAGCACTCCATTCAGCTTCCGGCCGGACACTACAACCTTCCGGCCCCCATACACAATGCTGTGTATAGGGACGGATAGGCGTACCTGGCCACAGCCGGCCGGAAGCTGAATGCAGCGCTGCTCCGGCGGCCATGTTTGTTTACATGGCGCCCGGAGCGACAGCAGCGCTGGATACGGGAAGGCACTGGAAGGCAAGTACAGCTTTATTATTTTAGGCAGCCCGCTCCCGGCTATACGCCTATCCGTCCCTATACACAGCATTGTGTATGGGGGCCGGAAGGTTGTCGTGTCCGGCCGGAAGCTGAATGCAGCGCTGCTCCGGTGGCCATGTTTGTTTACATGGCGCCCGGACGGAGCGACAGCAGCGCTGGATACGGGAGGGCACCGGAAGGCAAGTACAGCTTTGTTTTAGGCAGCCTGCTCCCGGCCACTTTTGTTTTTCAAAACTCGGACAACCCCTTTAATAGCCAGGCAACCCAGAGCATAGTGCGCCACGTGTCCGTGCACAGCGTACAGAGGGGAGATTTAGGGGTTTTTTTTACTGGCTGATGAAGCAGTTTCCCGGGGTGGGGTTCCCCACTAGACCCAAGCCTGGGATTTGGGACACTGCAGGATAGAAAGAGGCAGGTAAACTTTGATAGAACATTAAAAAAAAAAAAATTTTTTATAAAAAGCTGTAAGAATGTTCACAAATTGTCTATAAGAACATGAGAGAGAAAAATGGGTCCTGGTGACAGGTTCCCTTTAAAGGTACCACTGGAGACAGTTCTCTCTAAAAACCTAAACTTGCTTATTCCATCAGCATAACTATAAAAGTAATGGGTAGATTTGTTTGAATTCTTTTTGAAATATGTTCTCTGCAGCAACACCGTATCAGAAACGGCCAAAACCCAGACGCCAACCAGTACCTCATCTACAGACTCAGCCCCCATATCTTAAGTTATAAAATACATTCATATGAGTTCCAAGATCTACGAGGAACAATTGGCACCCATTTAAACAAGGTTTCCATTCTAGATGTGGGGGTGCCCCAGTTAATCACATGACCACTGGGTCCAATAGAGGCAGCAGCACTGTTCTGCACTACATAGTGAGGACAAACAGTCCTATAGTGTCTGCCAGTCTCAAACCAGGGCTGCTCCTGCTCATCAGTTCAGATTGCTGCAGTAGAGACAACATGTAAGGACAGTTCGCACCACCCTTTATATTGGAAAAACCCTTATGAACTGTATATTGCTTATACATTGTCAGTGGTCAATCGGACCGTCTTACAGAAGATGGCCAGTATGTGGCCAGGAAAACAGGAAATCTCATGTGGATAGAGCTGGGCTTCAGGAGACTGCTCACTGTATACCACAGCGGTATGCTACAGGTTTTCCTAAAAATTCTGTCAAGAAAAATTCACAGCACCAGTAAAGTTCATGATAATTTAACAAATCACATCTACAAGACAATCATGTATAAACCTTGAAATCTGATTCTATGAAAGCATTGAAGAGCTGTGCTTAAAAGCAAAATAAGGCCTTTGCAAGTAAATTCTCAGATTAAAGAGCTATTCCCATCTGAGGCATTTATGGATTTGGGTATGAATACCCATCACAGGGATACAACATAATGTAAAAACAGACATAGGTACCAGATATAATCAATAAAGTACCATCGCATCATTTCCATTACACTTTATTCTCACACGAGCACAGCAGAATGTACTTTGTCTGCACCAATACCAAAATCTCCCCCTTCAAACTCATAATATATGTACAAGGCAGAGAGTTCTGCCAAAGAAAATAGTGAAGCGGAAAAACTTATATTTACTCAATATATAGAGCCTCCGATTGTTCTCTCAATCACCGCACTGTCTAGGATACACCGATTGGTAGTTAGTGCCAGCACAATCAGATAATGACGTAATGGTTCATCTGAACATAGCCGAAAACCTGCAGAAGACTCGCTGGATCTATTAAGAAGCGTATACAATGCCCAGCAAAGTGCAAAATTAAAACCTGTGCCACATGACAATTAAAATAAAGATCCAGAACAGAAATGCGTGGATGAGATTTGTTCTAAAGGAAAAAAAGGATTTTGCTGCTGCCGTCATAACAAGCAGCCCATGGAGATCTGGGTGTAAACACCTGCAGATACATATACCCTAAAGGCAAGCTCCGATTGTAAAAATTAAAATGCACAGAGCAAAATTCTCTAGAAAACACAGAGCGTCCCCTCCTGGTGAGGATGTAATATTTTTTTGTATTTACAACTTACAGCATTCACCCATAATCTGAAGGCGGACGGTCTATCCCGAGGAGAATATATACATGTAACGTGAATTTGGAAATAGATAATTGCTGATCGGAGTTACAACACAAGTAGCTAGCTGTCTCATTGCTGCGTCTAGCCTCGTATAAACTGAGTGGGCCGTAGTGACCTAGACAATGGAGGACAGGCGTAGTACAGATAAAAATATATATGACTATATAACACGGCTACAATAACAAAAGGCACAACCCCTTTAAATTATACCATCACGAAGAGTCGATGCATTTCACAGTGTAGATTATAGGAGAAAATGCAGCTATAGACACTTAGAAAGGGTTACGCTACATAAACTATGGCAACTCGTGAACGCCCGCATATAATATCCGTAGATCAGACAGACTCAGGGCTATTCCCAGTACAGTGCATTGGTCATACTGTGCACTGTGTTATTAGTTGGTGTAATAGTAAGGACAATGCCGTCTTCTCCAGCAGTAGACCACCCTTCTCCATACCTACCTAGCGGCCCCCCGTGCTGCTGTCTAGCAGGAGCCATCTTGTATCAGACAGACAATGCCGCCAGTCTCCTCACCTCAGAGGAGCCCCTCCACCATAACTACTCACCATACACGGGCCACACTGCACGAAGCCCCAGCCCTCGGAGAGGTCCGTAGCCATGACGAGATATAGGTTACGTACACGGTACAGCAGACGACACCTATATACTTACTCTGCTCGCGAAGTTATTCCCTTCTACGTCGCTCATGGCGGCTGCTTAGTGTCACCGACTAACGATATGCCGATAGATAGCTGAAGAAAGAAGTCCGCTCCTTCGCCTCTGTGTGTCCGTACGAGCGCTCCTCTCGACGCTTTTGTCTTCGTCCAACCGCTTCACAAAATGGCGTCGTCGTCGTCTTCTCGCGGTTCATAAGGCAGAGCGGCGGGGGGCGGGGCGTGCTCGCACAGAATGGCGGCGGCCGCTCTAGTGACGTAGTAACAACATCAAATATACATACAGGACGATGAGGAGGGGGGAGTATACAAGTTATAATACACCGACCCCATACTTACACATGAATATGTCTCCTGAACGGCCACAGAGCGCGAAGGGTTAACTTGATCTAATAATCACCACAAATATAAAATAGAAAACACTTTTTATTTCTTGGTAAACTATACATTAATATTTCAGAGAGGTATTTGACCACCAAAACGGTATAGAGTTACACATAACACTCTCCCTGCGTCTTTAGGATATGACCGCTACATGTGAATGTATGCTTAGTTTTGCTCTCAGCTTTCCCAGCTCTTGTCTGTACATAGTAACTCGTCTACAACACAGAAAAAGTTTGTGTCACCGCCAGAAACAGATGTAAGGACATGTAATGGTGTAATAATTAATCATGGCTCTGTGTATGCAGTGTCCCTGGCCTCCCCAGACAGCAGGGCGGAGGCGGGAAAAGGCGCGGCCACTGCCTGACTCTTCTGACTGGATCCACACTTATTTCGAAGCATTTTTTTTTTTTACCAACAACTGAAACATATCCTCCAGAAAAGGCACTTATAAGTCACTATCCCATAATTTTTCTTTTGTCTTTGACCAAAATAAAAACTGCACTGAAACCTGCATGTGTGATTTTTACCTACGACGCTTTATTTATTTATTTATTTATTTTTTACTTGGTTCCCTCAGGACAATCCCATCCTGTCATGTAATTATCACAACAAGGACCGAAACAATGGACTAGTGGCAGAACTAGACAACTACCCCTGGGAGGTCCTCTCAGGACAATTAGCACTTGTATTCTCTATATTACTTTCTTTGGATTGTGCTACTTTCCAATTCTTAACTCCATAGGGTGGGGTCATACAAACTGTTTTGACTCCGTTTAGTAAGGGCGATGCCACTCATGGACTTTTGAACCCGTTTTGAATCAGTTTTTGGCCCGTTTTTAAGCAAAAAGCATGCGGGGTCAAAACGCAATGTGTGGCATCACCCTCACAAGACATTGGGGCACATTTTCTTACCTGGGCCGCAGAGTTCACCGAAAGTGCGTTGTCCGATGATCATGCACTGCGCCGCGATTTACAAACATTGTGTGCGCCCGATATCCTGCATGTGTCACTTGCCCGCTCAGGTCCGACACGGTTCACCTTTTTAGTCGTGCATGTAAGTGCTTGAGCTTGTGACACAAATATGAAAGTTAAATCCAGCGCTCAGTCCATATCAGTCGGATCATCCAACACCAATTTCTGTCACATGGAAGCCAGCGCAGCTGCACCAAAATCCGATCACGTGCAACACAATCCCAGCGCAGACACCTATTAAATACCTGTAAAAGCCGTGCAAAACCCGAAAACGTCGGAAAGTCCGCCAAAAGTGTGTGCGCAGACCCTTAGTAAATAAGCGCCATTGGGTGCTGGTTAGCAAGTGTATGCGTTTCCATAGAAAAGCATAGGCGATCGGGCCGTGGCATGCTGTGATTCAGTTTCTAAATGAAGTCAAATCGGTATGTGTGACCTGTCATGGCGATTTGGGCCACTAAACCACCCACAGGTCCTTACAGACCAGTGGCTAAGCCTCCCAAATCACCGTTTCCCTAGTCCCCCAGTGGGCGCAATGAAAAAAAAAACACTTTATACTTACCTAGAGATGAGTCCGATGAGGCGCATCTCTTGTGCACCCCGAACCTTTGCAGTTCTTTAAAGAAACCGCTAATGGAGCGCTATACTCTGGCTTCATTGTACAAGTGCTGTAACTGGCGAATGCACAGTAAAACTGCGGTGTAGTATGCTGGCTTCACAACGCCCGGCACACGGAGCACCAGACCGAGGTAAGTATAAAGTTTTTTTTATTTTACTAGCGGCCTCTGAGGGACTATCTGAAGGTGATTTGGGACACTTAACCACCAATCCATAAGGATTAAAAAAGACTACAATAGTGTATTCAGACAATTTGGTTCAATGCAGTTAAAACACCACCAAAAGGCATAAAAGTATAACCACTCCCTAAAACACATTGGTAATAGAGGTGAGTGGTGGAGAGGTGCTGAATTACATCCTTTTTTTCTCTAGCCCAAGTTCTCCATGTGATCAGTGGCGTTAGTTGCAGTATGAAATATGCCAGGCGTCTCTTCTACCAGGTGGGAAGTCCTGGGCTACCACCTATGGACACCTACTAAGCATATTAGGGCTCATTTACTAAGTGCGCTGATGTGCGACGCATTTAGAAGGGTTTTTTGGCGCGATCAGATTTTGGCGCATTTCACGCGACAGAAATCGGGGGCAGGCAGTCGGACGATCCAATGGATTCGGACAACGCGCAGGATTTAATATGTCAAATTGTGTCGCAACAGATGCACTCACATACAGAGGGAAGAAGAAGGTGAACTCTGGCGGACCTCAGCAGGGAAGCGACACATGCAGGATCTCGGGGGCACAATCTTGGTGAATCGCGCCGGACTTCATCCTCGTCGGACAGTCCGGATCGGGGATCGTAAATGTGCCCCATTGAGTGCTAAAACAAATGCAGGGTGTGATAAAAAAAAAAAAAAACCTTATCTACATGCCTGCCAGTCCGACCCTGTCTACCATCAGATATATTAATAGTAGACTCCTATAACATACCTATTCACTGATTATTCTTCTGTCTTACATTGTTTTCATGAAATCCTTTAATATGGCCATGTTTGTAAGATAGAATGTTATAAAATATGCAAATGAGTTGAAGGCTAAGGCCGCGGTCACACGTACCGCTAGGCGTCCGTTCATAACGCGACACAAGCGCACAAGGGGAGTTCCTCGGGCCGAATGCACATGCGTTTTCAGGGAAACGCATGTGATTGATAAGCCGATCGCATGCGTTTATCTGGAAACGCATGTGCGTTCGGGCTGAGGACCTCCCCCTGTGCGCTAGCGTTGCATTATGAACGGACGCCTAGTGGTACGTGTGACCGCGGCCTAATTATTAGTCCCCGGAGCCTGTATACACTCAGCCTGAGCAACTCTGGCTCATTTGCATATTTTTTTAAAGTCTTTTTCACGAACATGGCCACGTTCGAGGATTTGATAAAAACTTTGTAAGACGGAAGACTAATCAGTGAATAGGTATGTTATAAGAGCCTACAATCAGTATATCTGATGGTAAGTCTGGAAGGCCGCCATCTAAATGACTTCTATGTTGGATCAAGGGCAAGTTTTGCCATTGAGAAGGTTATCATGAAGCATATTAAACAAGGCCAGAGTTATCAATACAGACATCTGCAACAACAATTTAGAACGTTCCGTGTGGAACAAGTTCACGTTTTACAATACAACACAATATAACTTTATTGATCCCTTTCGGGAAATTGCATTGTGCACACACCATCTGAGCCAGGACTACATAGAAACACACAAGAAACTTGCATATCATTACTGGGGAGGGTTATTGGTGGCAACTCTAGTCCTGTGGGTGTACAACAACCCTGCCAACGCTGTGGGGCACATTTACTTATCCAGCCGCTGGAGTTCAGCGAAAGTGCATTGTCCGACTATAATGCACATCTGCCGCGATTCACTAAGATTGTGCGCCCGATATCCTGCATGTGTCGCTTCCCCGCTCAGGTCCGACAGAGTTCACCATCTTTTATGTGGTTCATGTAAGGGCTTGGGACACAATCTGAAAGTTAAATCCCGCGCTCAGTCCGAATCAGTCGGATCGTCTGACGGCACGCCCCCGATTTGTGTCGCATGTAAGTCTGTGCAGCTGCTCCAAAAAGGGAGCGCGTGCGCCAGCATCACAGCGCAGACACTAGTTAAGTACCTGTCCAAGCCGTGTAATCCCCGAAAAAGGCGAACAGTTCGACGAAAGTGAGCAGCTTAGTAAATAAGTCCCTATGTGTTGTGAAATACAACTATTAATAGATATAATGGGAATCAATGTTACACATGTAACAAACCTTGATTTATGAATATAAGGTGAAGGGATCCCTAAGGCCGGCGGCACACGTGGCGTTTTGAATCCGTTTTGGGGAGGTTTTTAAGCAGTCCTTTAAAAACCCCATGCGTTAAAAACCGCATGCGTTTTTGAAAACACATCCGTTTTTGACCGGTTTTACCAATTATATTAATTTAAACAGGTCAAAAACGGATGCGTTTTCAAAAAACGCATGTGTTTTTTTTATGCATGTGGTTTTTTAACAAACTGCCTAAAAACGGCCCAAAAACGGGTTCAAAGCGCCACGTGTGCTGACAGCCTTACTTGTGGATATTGCCTAACTTGTTTTTTTGGGAAAAACCCTTTAATAGATTGCTGTATGACAGCTATGGGAGCCTGGAAGCCCCAGTCTGACAGTAATACGTAAGGGGAATCTGCCCAGTTCTCCTCTATAGCTGCTGTTTGAGGTGCTCTGATGGACTTCGAGAAGGTGTACACAGAACTCAAGGTGGGATATTTCTGTTGGACTGGAGTTCCACCTTGGGTCTAGGTATGTGTATGGACCTCAGATCTGCCATACAGAAGGAGGGGTGATTTGATGCAGTTAAAGATTTATGGCCACCAGAGGTTTGAGTCTGTACAATCATTTCCTGAATGCATGGTAGGCCTGCAGGCCTGGTCTCTGAGCACCTGGATACATTGTAGTAAAGTGTCATATCTTCAGTATTGTCCCATGAAAAAATATAATAAAATATTTTCAAAAATGTGAGAGCTAAGGATATTTGGAGTGGGGTTAAATTTGGGATCTTTGGGTGAAATTTCAAGATGAACTTAGAAGTGGCCGTGCTTTGTCCATAACCCACACTGATGACTGCTTCATTGTGAATAATGCCCTAGGAACCGGATGATGAATGCTGCACTCCAAGAACATTTATGGGAGGTGAGAAGCACCCAAGTGTCACGTCAGACCATTCGAAACATTTAGAGCAGTGTGATCTACGACCTACAATGTTACCTGACCACACCACTAGGCACAGGCGTCATCGTCTTACATGAGACGGGAGCATCTATGCTGGACAAGGGATTCACGCTGAGCAGAAATGATTCCTGCCAATGATGTTGGAGACATCTATGCATCAGCCATTATGTCACCAGATGAACGTTTGCTGGTGGTGCTGGTGTCACAGAATGGGGCAAAAGATGAGAAAGATGCCTTCTATGTTGTTCTCTTCCTTCTCCAATTGATAGAAGTGTAAAAAATAATGTCATTCAACTCAATGTAGACAAATGGACTTTTTCCAAGCTGGAGTCAGAATTCAAGGGGAGTGTACGTTAAAAAATTTAGTTTTCAACAACCGCAAAAAAGTTTAGCTCATAGTAAATAACAGTAAAGGTGGCTTCAAAATAAGTATTCCCCCCTACAAAAGTCATTAAATATCTTCCAAATTGGTATTATAGTGCCATCTTGTGGCTAACTTAAATACTTTATTTGCACATGCCTCAAACACATCATAATCAGCTTATAGAATGCTTGGTGACTATGCATCTACATACTAAAAAGTTACAGGGGTTTCATGTACCACCATACCATAAACAGCTTCTAACATATGGCAAGTGATGGTTCAAACTTTTTGTGTTAGAGTTGGACAGAATATGTAATGTAATGTACATTCACCACTTCAGGATGCAACCAGTTCTGGCCTTCTGGATGTGGTGTATATTTTAGTCTGAAAAGCCAAGCAAGCATCTCACCACTAACCCAGGGCTGGATTATGCTGTGGGCTCCTGAGACACGTGCCCCTGGGCCCCTGCCTGGTGATTTGGGCGATCGCATGTGTTCGGGTTGGGTAGACTTCTGTCTATGGCAGAGAAAGGAACAATACCCTAGGTGACATCACCTACTTTGCCAGTATGTTGACATCCTGTGAGATGAGGAGGAACGCACACATTGGAGGATTGGGGGAAGGAGAGTAGAATTCTATTATTTTATGTGGGGCTGTATATGTATAACTGTGCAGGGGATGAATGTACTTGGCAGAGAGTGGTTGTGTAAATATGGCAGGGGGTGTGAAAATTATTATTTTTTTCCATTATATGTAATTTTTATGTTATGGGGAGTTGGGGCATTTTTATTCATTTATTGAATTATTTGTATTAACCCTTTCAGGACCTGGCCCTGTTTTGTTTTTTCATTTTTCACTCCCCATGGTCAAAAATCCATAACTTTTTTATTTTTCCATGTCCAGAGCTGTGTGACAACTTGTTTTCTGCGTAACAAATTACACTTCATAGAGATGGTATTTATTATTCCATGCCGTGTACTGGGAAGCGTGAAAAAAATTCCAAATGCAGTGAAATTGGTAAAAAAACGCATTTGTGCCGTTTTCTTGCGGGCTTGGATCTTACGGATTTCACTGTGCGCCCCAAATGACATGTCTACTTTATTCTTTGGGTTGGTACGATTACAGGGATAACAAATTTATATAGGTTTTATAATGTTTTCATACATTTAAAAAAATTAAAACCTCCTCTACAAAATTTTTTGGGGGGATTTTGCCATCTTCTGGCGCTAATAACTTTTTTATACTTTGGTGTACTGAGCTGTGGGTGATGTCGTTTCTTGCGGATTTTGATGACGTTTACAATGTTATCAATTTTAGGACTGTACGACCTCGTGATCACTTTTATAGATTTTTTTATTTTTTTTTAAATGACAAAAAAGTGACATTTTACGTTACGGGATTAAACGCAGTGAAAAACCGTTATCATATTTTGAGAAATCGGGCATTTTCGGACGCGGCGAAACCTAATGTGTTTATGATTTACTGTTTATTTATATTTATATCAGTTGTAGGGAAAGGGGAGTGATTTGAGTTTTTAGGGTTTTTTTATTATAATTTTTTTAAACTTTTTTTATTTTTATTTTTACTATTTTTCAGACTCCCTAGGGTACTTTAACCCTAGGTTGTCTGATCGATCCTACCATATACTGCCATACTACAATATGGCAGTATATGGGGATTTTACTCCTCATACATTACAATGTGCACATTGTAATGCATGAGTTAACCCGAAGTAGCCTCGGGTCTTAGTGAGACCCGAGGCTACCATGGCAACGGATCGCCGCTCCCTGATGATGTCACGGGGAGCTGCGATCCTCGAAAAGATGGCGGCAGCTTTGCTGGCGGCGATTACCGGTGTTACCGGTAAGCCTTTGCTGCAATATGCAGCAAAGACTTACCGGTTATGGAGAGGGCTCAGCGCGTGAGCCCTCTCCATGCACCCGCGACCGACCTGTGACGTGCTATTACGTCACGGGTCGTGAACGGGTTAAAAAACTTTTTTTTTACTTTTTCATTAGTACCACTATGGGACATGAATAAACAATCATCCGATTGCTTGTTCATTATTCTACCCTGTAATATTGATGTATTGTCTGCCTATGCAGACAAATTGCCTGCCACAATGCCTGTGAGGTCCAGGTGCACACATGCGCCTCCCTGTGCCCCATCAGCAATGCGGCAGGCTCACTCACCTTTCCGCAATCCAGCGCTGTCTCTCACAATGGCTTCTAGAGATTTAAAGGCAATCTAATAAATAGCTGGCCTCTTTCCTCATATCCCACCGGATCTTTGTGATTCCATGCCATTAAGAAAGCTGTGTTCCTTGACCTGTGCGTTTAGACTGATTTTCCATTGTGACCTCGATTCCGTTCCTGACTTCCGTGCCTGTCCTGACCTTCCGCTACGTCCCTGACTCTGATCCCATGCTGCCTGTCCCTGACTCTGATCCCATGCTGCCTGTCCCTGAATCTGATCCCATGCTGCCTGTCCCTGACTCAGTCTCTGCCTCATGATTCTGCACCTTGCCTTGGCCACCACAACCGACAAAGTCGTGCCTGTGGAGCGACCTGGTGGTACCACGCCGCAGGAAGTGCAACCCGCCTTGTGGTGGACTTTGGTGAAAACTGGGTACCACTTAGACTCCCAGGTGTCGGCTTACGCTATCGTCCGCGGTGGTTCAGTGGGTCCACTAAAGTCAGTATAATTCAGGTCAGGAAGTGCAGCGTGTTACGCAGAAAACAAGCCATCACACAGCTCTTTATTGTGTAAAAAAAAAAAAGTTATAAATTTTTGATTGTGGGGCGTGAAAAATAGAAATGAAAAAACAAAAAAGGCCCAGGTCCTTAAAGGGTTAAAGGGCCCTGCTATGAACATTACAGTAAAGGAGGAAGAGGGACTCTGCAGATAACATTACATTAAAGGGGGAGGCTCTGCAGGGGACATTGAATTAAAGGGGGGCTCTGCAGAAAACATTACATTAAAGGGGGAGGCTCTGCAGGGGACATTGAATTAAAGGGGGGCTCTGCAGAAAACATTACATTAAAGGGGGAGGCTCTGCAGGGGACATTGAATTAAAGGGGGGGCTCTGCTCTGGACATTACGTTAAACAGTGGCCCTTCTGTCTACATTTTATTAATGAGTAGCGGCTGTATTTCCCTCATTAGGCTTATACTCCAGTCAATAAGTTTTCCCATTTTTCTTGTGGTATAATTAGGCGCCTCGGCTTATATTTATAAATACAGTATGCATAGTTTATTCCTCATAGTGAAAAGACCAGGGGACATTATAGGTGTGTGGGGCTATAGAAATAGGGGTATTATAGTGTCCCCTATAGACCCTTCTTTTATAGAGAAACAACAGAAAAAGGAGGGACCTTAGAATAGGGGGCATTTTAGACTGAGAGCTGCTGGAAATGGCACATTATATGGCAGGGAGTATGTGTCACCGGCTTCTCTATTAATTCTATGATACATGGGTTCCCCAATTCATTATTACCACTAAGCACAGTATATAACTCACTGACTGTTCAGGGAGAAGTGTCTTTCTATAATTCGCTGCAGGCGGCAGAGAGGCTGGGTACACCCCTGGACTCAGGGAGCCTAGTTATTATAATGTATGAATACAGGGGCGTCGCTAGGTCAAAAGATCCGGGGCTTGTGCCCCGGATCTTTTGGCCAGTGCCCCGAATCTCCTCGGGTCAGCAGATCATCTGCCCCGCTGCCCGGGAGATTCCTTCCCTCTCGTTCTGTGTCCTCAGATCGTGATGAGAAGAGTGCAGGCCCTGCTTTCCCCTGCAAGGACCTAGCCTCCGGGAGTTCCAGAGGCTGAAGGACCTGTGATGATGTCATGATCACATGACCTGCAGGGGAAAGCAACGCACAGAAAGAGAGAGAGATCTGCATCTGTGAGGTGAGAAACATGATAGGGACTAGGGAAGGGGGAGAACATTGTGGGGCACATTATTTCCTGGGGGACTGTGTGGGGCACATTATTTACTGGGGGACTGTGTGAGGCACATTACTTACTGGGGGGCTGTGTGTGGGCACATTACTTACTGGGGGGCTGTGTGTGAGGCACATTACTTACTGGGGGGCTGTGTGAGGCACATTATTTACTGGGGGCTGTGTGTGAGGCACATTATTTACTGGGGGGACTGTGTGGGGCACATTATTTACTGGGGGACTGTGTGAGGCACATTATTTACTGGGGGGCTGTGTGTGAGGCACATTATTTCCTGGGGGACTGTGTGGGGCACATTATTTACTGGGGGACTGTGTGAGGCACATTACTTACTGGGGGGCTGTGTGTGGGCACATTACTTACTGGGGGGCTGTGTGTGAGGCACATTACTTACTGGGGGGCTGTGTGAGGCACATTATTTACTGGGGGCTGTGTGTGAGGCACATTATTTACTGGGGGGACTGTGTGGGGCACATTATTTACTGTGGGGACTGTGTGAGGCACATTATTTACTGGGGGCTGTGTGAGGCACATTATTTACTGTGGGGACTGTGTGAGGCACATTATTTACTGGGGGCTGTGTGAGGCACATTACTTACTGGAGGGCTGTGTGTGGGCACATTACTTACTGGGGGGCTGTGTGTGAGGCACATTACTTACTGGGGGGCTGTGTGAGGCACATTATTTACTGGGGGCTGTGTGTGAGGCACATTATTTACTGGGGGGACTGTGTGGGGCACATTATTTACTGTGGGGACTGTGTGAGGCACATTATTTACTGGGGGACTGTGTGAGGCACATTACTTACTGGGGGGCTGTGTGAGGCACATTATTTACTGGGGGACTGTGTGAGGCACATTATTTACTAGGGGGACTGTGTGAGGCACATTATTTACTGGGGGGCTGTGTGAGGCACATTATTTACTGGGGGGCTGTGTGAGGCACATTATTTACTGGGGGGACTGTGTGAGGCACATTTACTGGGGGGCTGTGTGGGGCACGTTATTTACTGGGGGGCTGTGTGTGGGCACATTATTTACTGGGGGGCTGTGTGAGGCACATTACTTATTGGGGGGCTGTGTGAGGCACATTACTTACTGGGGGGCTGTGTGGGGCACATTATTTACTGGGGGGACTGTGTGAGGCACATTACTTACTGGGGGGCTGTGTGGGGCACATTATTTACTGGGGGGACTGTGTGAGGCACATTTACTGGGGGGCTGTGTGGGGCACATTATTTACTGGGGGCTGTGTGAGGCACATTACTTACTGGGGGACTGTGTGAGGCACATTATTTACTGGGGGGACTGTGTGAGGCACATTATTTACTGGGGGGACTGTGTGAGGCACATTATTTACTGGGGGGCTGTGTGGGGCACATTATTTACTGGGGGGCTGTGTGAGGCACATTACTTACTGGGGGGCTGTGTGGGGCACATTATTTACTGGGGGGACTGTGTGAGGCACATTACTTACTGGGGGGCTGTGTGGGGCACATTATTTACTGGGGGGACTGTGTGAGGCACATTTACTGGGGGGCTGTGTGTGGGCACATTACTTACTGGGGGGCTGTGTGTGGGCACATTACTTACTGGGGGGCTGTGTGAGGCACATTACTTACTGGGGGCTGTGTGAGGCACATTACTTACTGGGGGACTGTGTGAGGCACATTATTTACTGGGGGGACTGTGTGAGGCACATTATTTACTGGGGGGACTGTGTGAGGCACATTATTTACTGGGGGGCTGTGTGAGGCACATTATTTACAGGGAGGCTGTGTGTGAGGCACATTATTTACTGGGGGACTGTGTGAGGCACATTATTTACTGGGGGGCTGTGTGAGGCACATTATTTACTGGGGGGCTGTGTAGGGCACTAGGACAGGCCTTGGTTTGATCACATATATTTTCCAGTAATACACAAGTGATGGGTAACTCGCACCTGGTTTTGTTTAAATGCAAGACAAACGTGTGAGCGCTGCCTTACAGTATTTGGGGAGATTGTTAGGGGCGGCAGCAGGATAACACTGCAAGGGAACCAAGATGTAGGGACAATGAGGAACATAAGATGTGGTGATGGGGATTTCTCCTTTGTTCTCTGTAGCTGTATATACCAGAAGTAACCTTGCTATTGGCACAACCACATGTGAGGGGGTTATGTACAGGAGGGGGCATTACTGAAAGTGCAATACACATGCATTGGGGCCCGTGCCCCGAATCTTTTACCACCCTAGCAACGCCCCTGTATGAATATATACCCACCCACCCCCCACCCCTCCATATTGCTAGCACCCAAAAGAATGCATACATAGGTGACGGGCGGGACCACTAGAGCTACGGGGGATAATATAGAGTTATAATAAAAGAATGTTAATGCCTTAGTATAATGACATCTTGACAACTATTTAGGATACATTTAGGATAAACTAGAATAAGCCAGACCCTCCCTTCTAACATTAGTGTTTGACCTCACAAATTCCCTTCAGATGCACTGTCATCAAATTGACCATATTGTTTAAATATAATCATAAACTGGGAGCTTGTTAAATTTATAATTATTTTTGTTTTATATAAGTTTTTTTCAGCAAAACCACTCGGATCAGGAGAACAAGACATGTCTCTGCAACAGTGTAGCTACAGCATTCTCAAGGTACCGTATATACTAGAGTATAAGCCGAGACCCCTAATTTTACCACCAAAAACTGGGAAAACCTATTGACTCAAGTATAAGCCGAGGGTGGGAAATGCATTGGTCACAGCCTAATAGCCAGCAAGCCCCCTGTAGTATGTAGCCAGGCAGCCCCCGGTAGTATATAGCCAGCCTCCAGTAGTATATAGCTAGCAAGCCCCCAGTATTATATAGCCAGTCAAACCCCAGTAGTGTATAGCCTGCCAGCCCCCAGAAGTATACAGCTAGCCAGCCCAGAGTAGTATACAGCCAGCCAGCCCCCAGTAGTATACAGCCAGCCAGCCCCCAGTAGTATACAGCCTGCCAGCCCTCAGTAGTATGCAGCAAGCCTTTCCCCAGTAGTATACAGCCTGCCAGCCCCATGTAGTATACAGCCTGCCAGCCCCATGTAGTATACAGCTAGCCAGCTCCATGTAGTATTCAGCCAGCCAGCCAGCCAGCCCCCTATAGTATACATCCAGCCTGCCCCATGTAGTATACATCCAGCCTGCCCCATGTAGTATACATCCAGCCTGCCCCATGTAGTATACATCCAGCCTGCCCCATGTAGTATACAGGAATAGAAGCAGAAAAGAAAACGACAACGAAAGAGGATGGCGCCTCACATGATAACGTCAGGACAATTGATTTCAGGTAAGTATTGAAAGGTGCTCACCTGATGGCCACTTGTGAGTGTGCATTATGAGAATCAATGGGGAATGTTTTTCACCCTTTTGGGGATCTCCTTTGATGGTTATTTCAGCAGCTCCCACTTGCTCCAATGACCGGTATCCAGAGGAACCGTAAGTATGTAGGTATATGAAGGAGAAAAAATTGGAGCTATGAACGGGTGCGCTTGTAACCAAATGCAGAGGAGATAATATAGAGCTAGGCTTGATGTAGAGCTATTTCATGTTTATTTCAACAGTATAAGAATTTGAAGTCTAATGGTGTCCAATGGACTTCAAATTCTTATACTGTTGAAATAAACATGAAATAGCTCTACATCAAGCCTAGCTCTATATTTTCTCCTCTGCATTTGGTTAAAAGCGCACCCGTTCATAGCTCCAATTTTTTTCTCCTTCCTATACCCCATGTAGTATGCAGCCATCCAGCCCGCACTTTGCTCAGCGGGCTCCCGATATTCTTCTGTCTTCTCTATGCTGTATTAGTCGGCAGAGGCGCGTTTATGTGATCTGCCGGCAGCGCACACTATGACGTCATCAGCGGTGGCGTAGAGGAAGTCACCAGATAGGTAACAATACTTGTGGGGTCTGCTGCACTCCCTCTCCATCTGACCTTGCCTGCCTTAAAGCCCCCCACCAGGACATTTGTCATTTGGTTATTGTATGATTAGGCTTGTGGGAATAGATGCAATAAGGTTTTTTTGCACAGGTCACTTTTGTTGCACATGCATACCTCGTTATCCATTGTCCATTAACAAACCCATGCATCCTTGTATTGTCAGAATTAGATAGGGAGTTTAGGGCACATTTTGCCCTTGGCAGCTACATGCATCCTTCTTTTAAAGTGTTTTAACTTTTCTGTTGTCCTGTAGCTATTGTGTTTTGATGAACTAATAAATATTGTTGTAATTGTCAAGTCCTGTGTATGCATCCAACTTTCTTTTCTCTTTTTGTGATATGTAGTCCATTGGGATGCATGGACGCCTTACCAATTAATTATGCTGGTAGTGCCTGCTTTTTCTTTGTTTTGTCGATATTTGTTTGGGGTCATATGTGTTTTTTACCACTGCATCATAGTGTGTGCCGGCCAGCAGATTGCATGGACGTGTCTCTGCCGGCTAATACAGAAGAGGAGCCGCCAGGAGCCACACCGAGGATCGGGAGCCGTGCCGAGAATCGGGGCGCCGGAGGGTGAGTATGTAAGTTTATTTTGTTTTGAGGGGGTGTGGTCTCCCCAGACCCACGGATCACAGCGCCCCCTTGTGTATGTATATGAGGGAGTGTCACCTTCATTAAAGACATAGCAGCCGATTTATCTCCAGATCTTTATTACATTATAAATATTTACAATTTCTTATTTTAAATAAAAAAAATAAATACAATTATCTCCCTGACCACCCACAATCTTCAGAAAAGAGGATCTGCCCCCCACTGGGCCTGCACCCAGAATCCTTGCTGATGGTCTTCAGGGGATCTTTGATAAAACTGTGGGGCCCTCCACCCAGGGATCCAGAGGGGGGCCGCGGTCCTGAAGACAGCTCGGGGGGCCTGAGGAGATATGATAAAAGAAACAACATTAATCATAGGAACTCATCTCGCTATAACCCCTGATTGTCATCACCCCACACCCCACCTCCCGAGATAGTCATCACACCAAACGCCGCTAAACATCATCACCCCGCACTTCCCCGAGCGTCATCACCATGCGCCCCCCCCCCCCCCCCCCGAGCGTCATCACCCCTCAGCTACAAGTGTCAGGTTAATCATTCCTCACCGGTATAGGGACTGGGTCCTCCACATTGCGGCTCCCTGGTCTGGGGGTAGTAGTCCCATCCTCTATACCGCTGTCTTCCCCACTCAGACTTGGTGATGATGGGACTGTGGAGCCGCCATCTTCTGGTGGTGGGGTGGAGGAAGTGACGGGACCGGGTCCAGATGACACCTTCTCCTCTTCTATTGAATCTGGAAGACGCGGCTTCTTTGGATCGAAGCTCGCTACCGTATAAGGATAATTATCCTCACCCAAACTGTCCATAGAAAGAAATGTGAGACACGGTCATTAGTACCGGAAACCGTCCACCTCCAACCCTACTGAGTATTACAGGAAGAGGGACAACTCACCGGCAGGAGACTTCATAGGGATCGATCCATAGGGTCATCTCCTTGGGGAGGGACAGGTCCTGGTAGTTGAGGCCACTATGGGCACAGGCCTCCAGGATGGTCTCCTCCCGGTCATTCCTGTTCACCCGGATACACCTGAAATAGGTAAATATCACACATTAGAGAGAAGATCCTGATGGACCTGCACGAGGTCGTCTAGAGATGATGATCCATGATGGGTTTTCTAGATATCCTGATACATCTATATGAAGTTATCTAACGATGTGATGGTGGGATATTTATGGACATACAAAGTAATGAGGAAAAAAATGGCAAAATGCTGAAATACATAAATATTCTACAACTGGACATGGACCATTGGAGAAATTTTTGGGATTCTAATGGACCAATATAAAACATCTCCCTATAGAACAATGTAATCATTTATGTGAGAAGCTGATGGATCAATGTTGGAATTTTTAGAATTATGTCCAGTAGACAAAACTGAGATTACTAAAAAGAATTATAATGGAACAATATAAAAACATTGGAGAATTTTTGAAGAATCCAAAACCCAATGTAGGAAATTCTCTAGAACTGACTATGGAGCAGGATGACATTTTCAGAGATCAGTCAGAAAACCATTTGTAGTATTTTCCTGGATGCTGCGGCTCATATACAGGGAATTATTCCATTCATTCAATGAGCAAGCGCGGGAAACTTTTAGGCAAATTACTGATTTAGGAATTTTGGTAACGGATCTAAATGGGAGATGCTGATGGATCAATTCTGGAATTATTCAGTTACCTGTAGGCCTGGCCTCTCATTGGCTTCTCCGGGTACCAGTGTCCGGTGTATTTTTTTGTAAGAACTTCCAAGATTTTGTCCCCGAATATTTTGACCTTCACCGGGTCCAGTTTTTGGAATCTGTTGGCCAGAGTCTTAATATAACTTACTCCGGCCAACAGCTCCTCTCTCATTTCCAGGGGGACGAAGGTGTAAGAGGCCATTATATCTATGGGAGGAAACAAGAACAGGTCAACTTTTTGTAATAAAAATAAATTTCTATAAGATATTGGGGGGGGGGGGGATAGAAAGATGGATGAGATATGAGAAGAGCAGCAACAAGACCGGATACAGGAAAGACCCCAAGCTTTTATTTTAAATAGAGAGATAGGTATGAGATAGATGGATAAATAGATAGATAGATAGATAGATAGATAGATAGATAGATAGATAAATAGATAGATAGATAGATAGAGTTAGATAGATAGACATGAGAGAGATAATGGATGGAGAGAGATGAGATGTACAGATTATAAAATAGAAATGAATGAAATTAAGAAACCAAAATAGAAAAAAAAAAACCTAAATATGTTGTTCCCCTTCCCTATGGGATGTCAGGATATATGGAAAGATAGGTGATTGGGGGTCATTAGTTCTGAGTTTATTTTTTGCACCTCATTTGTCTTTGTCATTTTGGCTCTTTGTGAAATGCAGTTTTTTTAAACCTTATTAGACGCAAATTTTAAAAAGGTGCAAATTGTTGTGCAAATCCCTCCATTGCCTTTCCTATACACGGTCAGAACTGGCGAGTCATTGCCCAATTATTTGTACCCATATAGGCGCTGTAGTATAATAAATCAGACGCAAACATCTGTAAAGAGGCAAACATGGAGCATAACATTCCAAAAAGGAGCAAAATAGGCACAAAACAGCCAATACACAGCAAAAAGCGGCAAAAACACAAACCACAAAGGAAAAATAAATGATAAATGACCCCCATAGATAGATGGAGAGAGATGAGATTCATTTACAATTTATAATATAAATAACATGTAAGAAAGCAAAATAGAGAAAAAGCAGAGATAAAATGTTGTTCCCCTTCCATATGAGATGATGATGGATGTGAGGGAGAAGAAGGAAAGATCCTCATTACAGACAAATAAGGGAAAATCTAAAGTAAGAAAGTAAAGTATAAGAAATAAATAAAACATGTAGAGAACCATCCATGGTCTGCAGTGAGACCTGAGGTGCCTGGGGGTCACTTACCTTACAGGTGATGGTGGAGGTAGGTGTTCGCTGTGCAGGGTCTTCACCTGGAGTGAGGGAGGCAGGGCGGCAGGGCCTGGCTTATATCAGGGCAGGGGGCAGTGGGCGGGGCCTGCATTGTCATCTAATTTACATATCACATGTCTATTCACTGACTACAGGCCCCACCCACAACATCCCACCCTACAGGGGTCCCTACAACCCCTGAACCCCCCCCCCCAGGACTGGAGACTCACAAGTCTGGTATCTACTGTATTATATCTATCTAATATCCATCTCCTATATATAAAATATCTATCTATATATCATCTATCTACCTCATAGCTATTAAAAATCGGAGAGAAGCAGCTACAGGACCGGTGGCCGATATCCAGGACATAATCCAAAGGATCCACCTGTAATAAACTGCGGAAATAGGAGGGTGTAATAGGTCCAATGTATCTCATGTGTCTCTCTTTTATTTATTTTATATACCTCCTATCTATCTATCTATCTATCCCCTATCTATCTATCTATCTATCTATCTATCTATCTATCTATCTATCTATCCCCTATCTATCTATCTATCTATCTATCTATCTATCTATCCTCTATCTATCTATCTATCTATCTATCTATCTATCTATCCCCTATCTATCTATCTATCTATCTATCTATCTATCTATCCTCTATCTATCTATCTATCTATCTATCTATCTATCTATCTATCTATCTATCTATCCTCTATCTATCTATCTATCTATCTATCTATCTATCTATCTATCCTCTATCTATCTATCTATCTATCTATCTATCTATCTATCTATCCCCTATCTATCTATCTATCCATCTCCTATCTATCTATCTATCTATCTATCTATCTATCTATCCATCTCCAATCTATCTATCTATCTCCTATCTATCTTACATGCTACATTTCTTTCTCTTCCTATGTAATATGTGTATGAAATGATCTCCTGTTCCTCCTTCTGCAGGACGCGTCTCACTATCGGATATGGGGGGACATTAATCATAGTCTGTTAGACTGTTTTGAGCGGTTTTTAGCGCAAAAATTTGGCGCATCTCGTTAATTTGGCACATTTTTGCACCATTTTCTGGCGCACGGCAAAGTCCGGCACTTAGTGGTTCTGAGTCCCTGCGCCTTATCTGACATCGTGAGCGGCTGCTAAACAGATGTTTGCACAGGATCTATCACTAATTTGCGCCTAAAAAGGCGCAAAAATGCCCCTATTCTGAGCAGCTGCACTTCCAAAAAAAATCACTTTTCATTACTAAAAACATAAATTTTAGGTTCCAAAATGAAAAATTCCCTCTATGCAACATGGAAAATACTTTGGATCAGTTTTAAAATGTAAAATTTCTCCAGTAACAACATCATCATTGTCTATGGGATCATCTCTGTGAGTGATTATTGTCTTATTGTACAGATCTGAGAATATTATCAGACTTCATTTCCTGTACATTATAATTAAAAAGGCAAAGACTCATTGGAGCAAGATTTTTCTTTTTTTTTAGTTCCTGCAGTTACATCACAATGATAGTTTTCTTGTGCAGAGATGAAGCCCTGAACGTTCTGTCATCTTTGAGACAAACGATTTGAGACAAATTTGGCGCAAATGAATCGGACATGAGACAATTTCAAAATGCATTTACTAAGGCAGAGCTAGATCCATCATAGATCACAAGCCAAAAAGAAGAGCAAACCAGGCGCAAAAATAGGCGAACCTGAGACCCACTATGATTAATGTCCCCCATGATCTCTCGGGGCATATTATATATTATATCTCTCCATCTAGATACATCCAGGTCACTGATAATGAGAGACATAAAGACCTGAGTAATAATCTTGTCTCCTCCGGGGGGGGTGAATGTGATTATATGTATAGATGTCTCCTATGTAGAACAATGCGGGTGTAATCGCATCATCCTCTGTAGTATAGTAAATGACATGTCCAACAACAGGAGAAGCCCCCAGCACATCCCCCGGAGACCCCGGACACTTCATATGTAGATGCCCGGAACAATCACATGGAGAGCGGATACAAGATGTGTATCCGGATAATCCGCCACATAGACCTGTATCGTGAGCAGATCAAGAGAGAGAGAGAGAGAGATGGAGATATAAGAACAGATTGGATATAACATGAGATATAGATACATCTGGTAGGTAGTTGGTGTTTTTGGAACATCCGGTGAGCGGCTTGTGTTCTGTCGGGTCACTGTATCTACATCCCGGCTGCTTTAGACTTGTGGATGTGTCCTGGTAACATGTGGCGGGTGCTGGGAGAGGTGACGCTACACACAAGGTGATGGGTTACACCCGCATTGTGCTACATAGGTGATAGGTATCATTGTGTCTCATAGACGTCAATAAAGGGTTAATTAAATAACAGAGGTCACAGACGTCCCCACCCAAACCCCTTGTGTCCCCGACCCCAAACCAAAATATCCTCCATATACAAGCTCAGTATCAGGGGGAGGGGAGGGGGTTACTATAATCACTTTGTTTCCTTCCATGGGGTTTTCCATTTCCATCTAAATTGGTGGAAGGTAAAAAAAACTGTAGGTGGGAAAGAAACAGAAACATGGATGGAGAAATATACAGATAGATGGATATGAGCGATATATATATATATATATATATATATATATATATATATATATATATATATAGATTAGGTAAGTCCCGGCAGCACATCACTGGTTGTACAGGTAGGTGGGCGCTGCACATCACTGGTTGTACAGGTAGGTTGGTGCTGTATATCACTGGTTGTACAGGTAGGTGGGCGCTGCACATCACTGGTTGTACAGGTAGGTGGGCGCTGCACATCACTGTTTGTACAGGTAGGTGGGCGCTGAGGATCTCCAGATATAATATTAGTTAAAGAGCCGCAGTCCAGAAGTAACAATGTGACATAAAAAGTGTCTCTAGATGGATACATTTATAAATAGATATGAAATATATACATGTCCACAAAAAAGAATAGTAATAGTTTGGAGCATCTCATGTTAGTGGAAAGGCCGGACCCATCCACATCAATATCCAAAATGTACAAAGTGATGAAGCAGCAGCCGAAGAATCCGCCAGATACTTGGGGGAATAAAATGATACATTGTTTGGCTGCTTCAACATTCTTTAGGTTTTTTAATACATAGGGCCACATTTATCACTTTTGTGCGCCTAAGTGTAGTAGTTGCGCCTAAATTCGGGCGCACTGTTTTGCCAGAATTATCACAAGCTACAACCATCTGTGATAAGGTAATTTTCTGCCTCTTATTAATCACTTTACTTTAACACAGTTTAGGCGCAGTTTAGGCGCAATGTTAGATTCGGGCACTTACATGTGATCCTGCTACAAGCTCCTCTCTGCTTCTCCCACATCCCAGAACCTGAGTGAAGTTGGCCCCCCCACCTTGTTCAAATCAAACAAAATTGGTGTCAAACGTTTGTGCTACGTTTGTGCTGGTTTGTGCAGCAAAAATTTTCGTTTGTGCCGCTATCGTTTTTAAGATATTAATGAAATTTTCCAGAGGTCATCAGAGGTCAACCAGCCCCCCCACATTGTCCAAACCAAACAAAACTGGTGCCAAACAATTCTGCTACGTTTGTGCTGGTTTGTGCTGCTTAAATTTTTGTTTGTGCTGCTTTTGTTTTGAATAAATGAACAAAAAATTAAAGTTCAAAAGTTCAAGCAGCCCCCCCACATTAACCAAATCGAACAAAACTGGTGTCAAATGTTAGTGCTCCGTTTGTGCTGGTTTGTGCAGCAAAAATTTTCGTTTGTGCTGCTATCATTTTTAATATATTCATACTTTTTTCCAGAGGTCATCAGAGTTCATTTCTTCCAAAGTACAATGTGTTTGCTAGCTCCCCCTGGTGATCAAACTAGGGAAGTGTCACTAAGTTTGTTTTTTACCAGTTCATCCTAAACACCTTTAACCTATGTAAACACCTGAACATACCGTAAAACTGATAGCGGCACAAACGAAAATTTTTGCTGCACAAACCAGCACAAACGTAGCGCTAACATTTGACACCAGTTTTGTTTCATTCGGTTAATGTGGGGGGGCTGCTTGAACTTTTGAACTTCAATTTTTTGTTCATTTATTCAAAACAAAAGCAGCACAAACAAAAATTTAAGCAGCACAAACCAGCACAGACGTAGCAGAATTGTTTGGCACCAGTTTGGTTTGGTTTGGGCAAGGTGGGGGGGCTGGTTGACCTCTGATGACCTCTGGAAACTCTCATTAATATCTTAAAAACGATAGCGGCACAAACAAAAATTTTTGCTGCACAAACCAGCACAAACGTAGCACAAACGTTTGACACCAATTTTGTTTGATTTGAACAAGGTGGGGGGGCCAACTTCACTCAGGTCATCCCAGAATGAGAATGACCCTAACAGCAGCACCCAGGTGTGTGACACCCTGCACCCAGTGACCTCCTCAGCAGTGGCTTCTCCTGGAGGGGATCCCCCAGTGCTGGTCTCCTGCTGCACCCCTGTAATTCTGCACAATATCCCCCTCAGACACTGTGCAGAATTACATGGGGGACACTTGTATGTCGTATCTGCAAACTTCTGCAAGCTTCTGCAAACTTGTGCAAACTTCTCTTGCTCTTGCTGTGAGCTCAGCGTTTTGCAGAATGTTTTGTAAATAGAAAGTGATGAACTGTAAATAGTCTGCAGCTCCTGTCTGCAGAGTATCTAATTGTATCTATTATATGTTCCAGTGTCTGGCTGAGCTTTGCTGCTAGAAATGAGCTCTTCTGCAAAGGGGCTCAGTGCTTTCTTCTCAGATAACGCCACCTTCGAGCTGGAGTGTTTTTGCGCCTGTTTTTGCACCTAAATGAAAAGTCGCACGTGATGAATATCATTAGGCGCAGCAAAACATCTGGAATTGAACGATAGATGAGGGAAGGGTGGTTATTTTAGCTGCGCGGCTAATTTGACGTTTAATCGCAAAAATGGCGCAAAAACGGTGCGCCTAAACGAAAAGGCGCAAAAACAACAGAAAAAACAAGTGATAAATGTGGCCCATAGATGTATAGTCCCCCAGATCTATCTATCTATCTATCTATCTATCTATCTTTCTCCTATTCTATCTATCTATCTATCTATCTATCTATCTACTATCTATCTATCTATCTATCTATCTTTCTCCTATTCTATCTATCTATCTATCTCCTATCTATCTATCTATCTATCTATCTATCTTTCTCCTATTCTATCTATCTATCTATCTATCTCCTATCTATCTATCTATCTATCTATCTATCTATCTATCTATCTATCTTTCTGCTATCTTTCTCCTATTCTATCTATCTATCTATCTATCTATCTATCTATCTATCTATCTATCTATCTCCTATGTATCTCCTATTCTATCTATCTATCTATCTATCTATCTATCTATCTATCTATCTATCTATCTCCTATCTATCTTTCTCGTAAACATTGGAACAAGTTATCAGGTAGCCCATTCCCGGTCCCTGAATTTCAGAATCCACCCCTCTTCTCCTATCGCAAGTCCCAATGTTTAAGGGATCGACTTGTTAAGTCAGACATAGGCTCATTACGCACCTCTCGTCAGACCGGTATTTTGGTCAACTAAATAAGGGTTCGTTCCCCTGTTGCAACTGTATAAATTGCAAACAGATGAACAGGGGCTCTTCCTTCTTTCACAATGATGTCCAGTACCAAGTGAAACATTATCTCAGTTGTGACAGTTGCTTTGTAATCTATATGCTAAATTGCCCATGTGGGCTTACCTACATTGGAGAAACTACCTTAGAATTTAAGATCAGATTCAAACAACACAGGTATACTATTCTCAGTGGCAGAAGGGACCTACCGGTGTCTAAGCTTTTCATAGAAGACGGACATTCGGAAAAAGACCTGCGTTTCCAACTCATTGATCACGTTCCCCCACTACGTAAGGGTGGTGATAGGGAACGTATTCTCAAAAGAAAAGAGTTACAGTGGATATATACCCTGGACACCTTAAGACCTACAGGGTTAAATGTCGACTTCAAACTACATAACATCTGATTTCTAGAATATGCAATTCCCTGCCTCCTCCTGTGATGCATCTCACCACATTTCCATTGGTATAGGTATACAGTGATATAATTTGCTTAACATCTTTTTACGTGTTTTTTAAATATATACTTCTTTGTAACAGTTAAGTAACATTTCTTTTTGAATGTTTGAATTAACATTTTTTCTCTATCTTTACAGACCTCATCAACATATGAAAGCCACATTGGGACTTGCTCTCACCACCTCTCTATCCGAAGACCTTTTATCAGCGCCGTCTCCTTTTTTCTTTTTTTATTATGAGCCATGGGAGTGGCCACTTTATGTACCTTTATTGTGAGGGGTATTATTTTTCATATACAATCCTGCATGGTCCACTAGTTGGCCACAGGGATATAACTAATTCTCTTGTGGGCATTTGCTATACCCTGTTTATAAATAGGGGTTAACCCACCTTTCTATTTATCCCCTCTGGTTCAATTTTTCATAAGCCCTCCGCTGTGCCATTGATCGTCCCACATGATTTTTTCCTTTTCATACATATTTGCAAAGGGCTCTCGGTGTATTTTGGAGCACCCCAGCTCTCTGCGCATGGGTGATGCAGGTAATCTCCTGGTCCTCTGTGCAGAGTTGTCGCGAGTGGTTTCCTTGACAACCCGATCCCTCTGACGCACACCTTAATCCGGTGCCTCCCCTGACATGCGCAGCTGCGCCAGTCTTGGTTTGCGTTCCACCTGCGGTCCACATTCCTCTTACTGACGTGCGCTTGTAACTATTATTTATGCGATCGGAGGACGGCTCTGGTGAGACACCCATTGCTTTTAACTTCTTCTATGTATATTCATCTACTTTTCAGCACTTGTCACTTTAATTATATACAACACTCCTAATATCCTGTACTGCACTTTAGTAAAAGAGAAAAAAATTAACACATGAGCACTTTGTTAGTATATAGATTTATTGTAACAATTTTTCATTGTAAGACATATTTTGAGATGAAATGACACTATTTTTATGCCACTGTGCAATATGTTAATGCAAGTGGGTGGGAACTACTTGATCATGTGATTACTTGTGTTTGGTATAAATGTATGTAGTTCACCTATGTCACTTGGCTTGATAAAGGCTCTTTGGAGCCGAAACGTTGCTGCTGTACCTTGTTGTACTCCTAAACATGGAATAAAAACACAATTTTCACTTTTTGACATCTGACGTCTCGGAGTGCTGCTTACCTCTTGTATCTCCTATCTATATATCTACATACCTCCCAACTTTTGGGCGAGAGAAAGAGGAACAAAAAGCCCCTCCCCCTTTTTCTAAACCACACCCATTGTCCCACCCACGAGCATAGTACATAGTACGATGCCCCTAACTTTTGCCTAACCCCCTCCCCATGGACCCGTAAAATAACCCTTAATGCAGCTCTGCAACATACAAAACCCCTCTTTAATTTTATCCTCCCTTTACATTTGGTTTTGCACTTTTATTTATCTCCCCAAACTTACACATAATCCTATCTGTACTCCTACTCCTCCTCACATGGTGTGGTCCCAGTTCTCTATCCTCCTCATTCTGTGGTCTCCTGTCCTCCAGCCTCCTCCTGTAGCTCATGTCCTCCAGCCTCCTGCTGTAGCCCCCTGTCCTCCAGCCTCCTCCTGTAGCCCCCTGTCCTCCAGCCTCCTCCTATAGCCCCTGTCCTACAGTCTTCTCATGTGGTCTCCTGTCCTCCAGCCTCCCTTCTGTAGCCCCCTGTCCTTCAGCCTCCTCCTGTGGTCTCCTGTCCTCCAGCTTCCTCCTGTGGTCTCCTGTCTTCCAGCCTCCTCCTGTGGTTTCCTGTCCTCCAGCCCCCTCCCGTGGTCTCCTGTCCTCCACACCCTCCTGTAGTACCCTATCCTCCAGCCTCCTCATCCTGTGGCCCCTGTCCTCCAGCCACCTCCTCCCATCCTCCTCCTGTTCTCCAGCCCCTCTGTGCTCTATTCTCCTCCTGTCCTCCTCCTGCTGTCCCCCAGCTTCCTCCTATCCTCCAGCCCACACTGCCCTCTATCCTCCTCCTCCTTTAGCAACCTCATCCTGTCCCCCAGCATCCTCCTCCTGTCCACCAGCCTCCCTGTCCTCTATCCTCCTCCTGTCCCACAGCCTCCTCCTGTCCTCCAACCTTCTCCTGTAGCCCCCTGTCCTCCAGCCTCCTCATCCTATGGCCTCCTGTCCCCCAGCCTCCTCATCCCATGGCCTCCTGTCCCCCAGCCTCCTCACCCTGTGGCCTCCTGTCCCCCAGCCTCATCATCCTGTGGCCTCCTGTCCTCTAGCCGCCTCCTGTGGCTCCTGTCCTCCAGCCTCCTTCTCCCATCCCCCAGCCACAGGAGAAGGCTGGAGGACAGGAGAAGGATAGATGACAGATGGGCTGGGGGACAGGAGGAGGCCCCAGCCCATCTGTCATCTATCCTTCTCCTGTACTCCATCCTTCTCCTGTGGCTCCTGTCCTCCAGCCTTCTCCTGTCCCCAGCCTCGTCCTCCTGTCACACAGCCTCATCCTACTGTCAATCAGCCTCATCCTCCTGTCCCCCAGCATCCTCCTATCCTCCAGCCCTCATCCTCCTGTCCTGCAGCCTCATCATATCCTCTGGCCCATCCTGTCTTCTATCCTCCTCCTGTTCTCCAGCCTCCCTGTCTTCCAGCCTCATCCTGTCCTTCCCCCCTCCTCCTATAGTCATTTACTCCTCCTTGCTCGCACCAATCTGGGGTGTTAGCTGCAATACTTACCCATGCTGTATGGAGAACGCTCTGTCTGTGACCCCCTCCATACCCCCCTTCCCCCCTTGCCTCCTGCTGATGTACTATTACTCCAGTCAGTGGTAATGGGTTAATAGCTGATATCCAAAACTCTCCTTCAGGTTACACACACCTACACATATAAATACACTCTAGTCACACATAGACACATGTACTCCACCATACACTGACATGTTACACTCTATGACATAAGTGGCAGTCACCTATTCAGTTATTTATTAATGTCTCCTCCCCGTGGAGCCCTCAGTCAGCAGAGGGTTAAATGTGGGGGAAGAGAGGACACAGCATGGAGCAGGAATAAGAGGAGTCAGGGTGCGGTCACACGTCGCGTTTAACGCATGCGTTTAAAAACGCATTGGAATAGCTGAAGAGTGATTTGCCTAATTAAACACCTCTTAACACTTGTGTTTACACAACGCATGCGTTAACCGCGATGTTAACGGTTGCATTTTGTAAACACAGGTGTTAGCAGCTGTTTAATTAGGCAAATCACTCTCCAGCTATTGCAATGCATTTTTAAACGCATGCGTTAAACGCGACGTGTGACCGCACCCTCAGAGCACTCAGAGTACAGAGCAGATTACTTCTTACTTGTGAGGCTGCTCTCCACCTGCAGCCCTGGTGTCAGGCATCTCTCCCTCTGTCCTCTCTGTGACCCGACAACTCTCTCGGCAGAGACTGACACTGGGGGCGGAGCCGGCACTGAGGAGGCAGAAGACTCTGCTCTGCCAGCTATAATCACTACAACCTGCAGCTCCTGCCGCATGTTCTCTGCTCTGCATTGTGTCGGGACCACAAGCCAGTTGGTCCGGGACAATGCACGGCTTAACGGGACATTATCTTATCTGTTCGGGGCAGGTATGAAAAAACAGGACTGTCAAGTCAAAATCGGGACGGATGGGAGCTATGCTATAGCACATTCTCCATATAAGTACAGTGGTGGCCAAAAGTATTGGCACCCCTGGAATTGTGTCAGATAATACTCTTCCAGAAAATGATTACAATCACAAATTCTTTGGTATTAATATTTTCATTTATTTTGCTTGCAATGAAAAAACAAAAACGACAATGAAAAAAAAAGCAAATCATTGATCATTTAACCCCTTAAGGACGCAGCCTGTTTGCAGGTTAAGGCTCGCAACTTTTTTTTTGAAATTTGACCTGCGTCTCTTTATATGGTTATAACTTTTGAACACTGTTACTTATCAAAGCGGTTCTGAGAATGTTTTTTCCCCACATGTTGTACTTCATTTTAGTGGTAAATTTTGGCTGATACGTTTTGCGTTTATTTACAAAAAAAAGAAAAAAATGATGAATTTTTAGAAAAATTTGCCATTTTCGAAATTCAAAATCACCGCGTTTTCAGGCAGATAAATTTACCACCTAAATAACTTGCAGAATAACATTTCCCATTTGTCTACTTTACATTTTCATAATTTTTGAAATGTTTGGATAATTTATTTTGACGTCACGCAGCCTACAAATCGAATAGCGATTTTCCGTATTTTCGGAATTGACTATTTTGGGGATAAATACTGTTTGAAATCAAATTTTACATATTTAGCAACAAAACCCCCTATATAACCAACCCATTTTCAAATCTGCACCCCTCAAACTATCAGAAACAGCATTTATGAAGATTGTTAACCCCTTGAGATCTTCATAGTAATTGAATCAAAATGGCGGTGAAATTTAGAATGGTCAAATTTTGTCTGTTATACGTTCATCTAGCCCTAAAATTTACACATTTCCAAAAGATAAAAAGAGAAAACTCACCATAAAATTTGTTCTACAATTTCTCCTGAGTGCAGAGACCCCCGACATGTGGACATTACTTGTGTTATGGGGGCACAGCAAGGCGCAGAAGGGAAGGAGCACCCTGCAGCTGCCAGGATTTTAGTTTTCTGGTTGCCCCCTTTTGAAGGCTATAAAATTTTCGCTTTTCCGTTATTTGGGCCATGTGACGGCATTTTTTTTGCGGGATGAGATGCTTTTTCCAGTGTTACCATTTTGGGGTTGGTATCACCTATTGTTGAAAATTTTGGAACTTTTTTTGAGGTCATGAGTAGAAAAGCATCAATTCTGTACTGGATTTTTAACTTTTTTTTTTTTTTGTGTTCACCGTATAGCCTAATAATCCTGTTATCTTTATTCTATGGGTCGATACGATTACGGGGATACCAGACATGAATATTTTTTCTTATGTTTTACTAAATTTGCCAAATAAAACCCTAATGTGGGGAAAAATCTATCATTTTTGCATCGCTGTCTTCCAAGTGGCATAACATTGTTACGTTTTTGGCTACAGAGCTGGTTGATAGCTTGTTTTTTGCGAGACATGTTGTTCTTTGCAACAATATCATTCTGGAGTACATATGTTTTGTTGATCACTTTTTATTGCATTTTTAGTGGGATATAATAGGTAAAAATCATAATTTTTGGCGGGTTTTTAACGTTTTTTTTTTACGGCGTTCATCATATGGGTTCAATAGTTATTTAGTTTTATTCTATGGATTGTTACGGACGCGGTGATACTATATATGTGGGGTTTGTGTTATGATTTAGACTTTTTTGAGTGTTATATGTCTCTTTATATGTTTTGGGGCTTATGGGCATTTTTAGTGATTTATAAAGTAATTTTTTATTGAAAAACATTTTTTTTTACATGATCCACCATGGGATATGAACAAGCAATCATCTGATTGCTTGTTCTTGATAATACTCTGCAATACTAATGTATTGCAGGGTATTATCAGTGCCAGCCTATGCAGATGCATAGGCTGACACTTTGCCTTTAAGATGACGTCACAGACGCCATCTTAAAGGTAAACCCTCCAGGCTTCTCTGGGGTCCCGATCGGACCCCAGAGGTGCCAAAACAGCGATCGGCCCCCCCGAAAACGGTGCGGGGGGGCCGATCGTGGGGTAAAGACCCCCAGAAGGCATGTTAAATGCCGCGGTCGCGTTGACCGCGGCATTTAACGGGTTAAACACCCGCGATCGGAGCCCACTCCGACCGCGGGTGTTAGCCGGGGATGTCAACGGTAGATTACCGTTGAAATCCCGCGGCTAACGATGCCGGTTCGGCTGCTATACAGCGCTGAACCGGCATCGTCTCTGCGCAGTAGCTGTACTGCGCTGAGCGCTATTCGCGGGACTCAGCGCAGTACAGCTACGGCGCAGAGCGCTAAGGGGTTAAAAACTCCAAAATTGGGCTGGACAAAAGTACCCTCAGCCTAATACTTGGTAGCACAACGAGACAAAATAACCATGAACAATCGCTTCCGGTAACCATCAATGAGTTTCTTACACTGCTCTGCTGGAATTTTAGACCCTTCTTCTTTGGCAAACTGCTCCAGGTCCCTGAGATTTTAAGGCACCTTCTCCAAACTTCCATTGTGAGATCTCTCCACAGGTGTTCTATGGGATTCAAGTCTGGACTCACTGGGGGACATTTACTATGGTGTTTCCGCCAGTTTTGTGGCGCTTTCACCGCATCTTCTGCTCTCCTACCTATTAGCTGTCGGGGACAGAAAAAATGACTTTTTCCGCCTGCTCCGACTCTTCTCTGAAAAGGGGCGTGGCTTTGGCGGAGTGGAAACTCAGACACAATTAATATGTGTCACAGCCATTTTTGGACGCTGTAAACTGGCGTAAAGTAGACCAAAAGAAATTGGTCTAGCAGGGACACAAAACAGTGCTATTGCACTGTTGCCTGTTCTCTGGCTGTTGGACACATTTCTGGTTCTCGGGACAGATTTTGGTCCCAGGGACAGAAAATGGTGCCAGAAATGTATCTGCACAGCTACACAATATTAAATGTGTATCTTCTTACCGAGAGCAGGTCGGTAACAAAGCCAATGCAGACACCGACACTTTATGTAAATGTCCCCCACTGTGCTCAAGTCTCTAGTGCTTTCTATCAAACCATTTTCTTGTGCTTTTTGAAGTGTGTTTTTGGTCATTGTCCTGCTGGAAGACCCATGACCTCTGAGGGAGCCCCAGCTTTCTCACACTGGGCCCTACATTATGCTGCAAAATGTGTTGGTAGTCTTCAGACTTCCCGTGACAGAGGCACCAAAGCGACCCCAAAATCATTTAGGGAACCTCCACCATGTTTGACTGTAGGGACCGTCTTATCTTTGAAGGCATCTTTTTTTTCCTGTAAACTCCTGTATGTTGATGCTTTTTCCCAAAAAGCTCTACTTTTGTATCATCTGACCAGAGAACATTCTCCCAATGTTCTCGGCTTTCTCAGGTAAGTTTTGGCAAACTCCAGCCTGGCTTTTTTATGTTTCTGTATAAGAAGTGGGGTCTTCCTGGGTTTCCTACCATACAGTCCCTTTTCATTCAGATGCCGATGGATAGTGTGGGTTGACACCCTCGGACTGCAGCTTGAGCTTGTTTGGATGTTAGTCGAGGTTCTTTATCCACCATCCGCACAATCTTGTGTTGAAATCTCTCGCTTTTTTTCTTTTCCGTCCACATCTAGGGAGGTGCCGCAGTGCCATGAGCGTTAAGCTTCTTGATGACACTGCACACGGTAGACACAGGAACATTCAGGTCTTTGGAGATGGACTTGTGGCCTTGAGATTGCTCGTGCTTCCTCACAATTTCGATTCTCAAGTCCTCAGACAGTTCTTTGTTCTTCTTTCTTTCCTCCATGCTCAATGTGGTACACACAAGGACACAGGGCAGAGGATGAGTAAACTTTAATCCTTTTCAACTGGCTGCAAGTGTGATTTAGTTATTGCCACCACCTGTTAGGTGCCCCAGGTAAGTTACAGGAGCTGTTAATTACACAAATTAGAGAAGCATCCTGTGATTTTTCAAACCGTGCCAATACTTTTGTCCACCCCTTTTTATGTTTGGTGGAATTATTGTCTTTTTGACAATTCTTTTTGTGGTTTTCCATTGAAGACAAATTAAATGAAAATAATAATACCATAGAATTTTTGATTTTTGAGTATTATCTAGCAGAATTGGAGTGTCAATACTTTTGGCCACCACTGTATATTGTAAGAGCAATCAGACTCCCTAGGGTCAAAGTAACCTGGGGAGGGGGGGGGGGTTGTCTAAAAAATAGGGAAAAAAGTTTTCTTAGAACTGATATAAAAAATGTGGTGACAAGATCTAAATCATTAGATATAGAGACTCTAAAATGTTTCTGCTATTCTTACACAGGCCCAGGCCAGTGCAATATGACACAAGCAGCGATCACCTAGACCCCTCATAAAATTAATGAGGGGGGAGAAGAGCCCTTCTACATCCTCTCGCCAGTTAAACTATAGGCCTACTCACTAAAGGTCACAGGTATAAGTCCCCATCTGGATTTATACATCAAAGAAAAATATGGCATAATCCATATTTCAGTTTCTCCAAAGTCCCAATATAATTACAGGTAGACTTCTACAGAAACTATGTCCCCGGCGAAGAGGTAGCTTCACTACAACATATAGCAATTACATAATCTCTTAACGATTTCCACTAAACTCATCATGCATAGTATGTATGCGTGTAGGGCGTTATGAGAAAAAGGTTGGAATTGCAACCAAGTGTATATGATGCCCACAGGGCAAGATATCTGCCCAGAAAGATTCTGAGGCAGACAAGGTTTGTTTACACCTCCTAGTGATAAAAGGAAATTATCCTATATCAGGCCTCCAGGTGTCATCATAAGCAAGGGGGGTACTCCGAGAATCTTAGCTGAAAGTCTCCATATAAAAATGGTCCCAGGTGGGCCGTTTGATCAGGCCTTTCTGCTTCCTCAGGCACCAGACTTAAATCGTCACATAATGTATTAAAGGAAACCTACCATTTGATTTGATGCATTATGAACCAAATATACCTTGAGAATGCTGTAGCTACACTGATGCAGGATCATATCTTGTTTAATCCCTGTGCTGAGTGGTTTTGCTGAAAAAACAATTATAAAATTCAGGACCTTGGGAAAGCTGGATCCACATTACACACAAGCTGAACAGCCAAGACAGGACTAATCAACCTGAGCTGGATCACTCAAACGCAGCAGTTGGGGGATAGTGCAGCAATTAATTATTCTGCCTGGAAGGAAAAACGCTATAATTACATCATCCTCTGGTGCAGTGCATAACTAATGTGAGAAGGAAAGCCTGAGCCCAGGCACAGAAGCCTGGGCTCAGCAAAACCACTCAGCACAGAGATTAAACAAGATATGATCTTGAATAGGTGTAGCTACATACACTCACCGGCCACTTTATTAGGTACACCTGTCCAACTGCTCGTTAACACTTAATTTCTAATCAGCCAATCACATGGCGGCAACTCAGTGCATTTAGGCATGTAGACATGGTCAAGACAATCTCCTGCAGTTCAAACCGAGCATCAGTATGGGGAAGAAAGGTGATTTGAGTGCCTTTGGACGTGGCATGGTTTCAGAAACTGCTGATCTACTTGGATTTGCACGCACACCATCCCTAGGGTTTACAGAGAATGGTCCGAAAAAGAAAAAACATCCATTTAATTTTTGTAAATGTATGAAAACATTATAAAACATATAAATTTTGTTCCCATTTTGTAGACATGTCATTTGGGGTGCACAGTGAAAACAGTTCAAATGGGTTTTATTCACCAATTTCACTGCATTTGGAATTTTTTCCCGCTTCCCAGTACACGACATGGAATAATAAATACCATCACTATGAAGTGCAATTTGTTACGCAGAAAACAAGCCGTCAAACAGCTCAAACCGGCAAACAGCTCGTCAAGCCATCAAACTAGATTTTTGATTATTGGTAGTGAAAAATGGAAATGAAAAAAACAAAAAAGGGCCAGGTCTTTAAAGGGTTAAGTTCTGTTTTCTTTATCCCTTTTTATTTGACCAAACTGTTATTTTTTGCATTGTATGTTTATGTCTGTTTAATGTGTCACCCTTTTTGTATAATAACCCTTGTTAATTGTAAGCACTGTCCTTGATTACATTGATATTAAATGTCCATTTAATAAGAGCATGTGTTCTAACAATTCCATGACTCTGAGGTGACGTTGACCTACATTGATTGTTTAATTTGTGACTGTAACCTAATATTGGTGCATAATATATCTCAGGTGTCTTGTCAGCCTATATATGGCAAGTGGTGGCAGCTATATCACTCAGGTTATTGGAGGGCGGAGAACTGTCAGAGTATGAGAGGGGGTCCCACAGTTTGGGGGGTATGAGAGGGGTCAACAATATAAGGGAGAGAAGAGAGGGGATACAATATGAGGGAGAGATGAGAGAAGCCACAATATGAGGGGGAGATACGAGGTCACAATATAAGGGGGAGATGAAGGGCCACAATATGAGGGAAACATGAGAGGGGCCACAATATGAGGGGAAGATGAAGGGCCAGAATATGAGGGGGAAGGGCCACAATAAGAGCTGGCAGAGGGATTGATTGCTTACAATAGGTCCAACCCAGGGCCGGAGCTATGGGTAGGCAAAGTGGGCAATTGCACAGGGCCCCCTGAAAGGGGAGAATCTCGTCTTTCAAGTGAATCTTGAATTTAGTTTCTAGGTGCTATGGATCCAGAGATATGCAGGTTTAACCCCTTAACGCTCTGCACCGTAGCTCTACGGCGCAGAGGTATAAGGGATGTATGAAGAGGGCTCACGGGCTGAGTCCTCTTCATACAGAGGTGGGGGTTGTTGCATATTGCAGCAAACCCCCACCGCTAATAACCGCGGTCGGTGCTTGCACCGATCACGGCTATTAACCCTTTCAACGCCGCCGGCGTTCTTTATTACGATCGCCGCGCCCCCCGAACGTCATCGGGGGGCGGCGATCGGTTACCATGGTAGCCTCGAGTCTTCGTTTGACCCGAGACTATCTGGCATCTGCAGATTCGTTACAATGAGCCAGTGGCTGCAAAAATGCCATATATTGCAATACAGAAGTATTGCAGTATATGGTAGGAGCGATCTGACTATCTAGGGTTAATGTACCCTAGATGGTCTAAAAAATAGTGAAAAAAAAATAAAGAAAAGTTTAAAAAATAAAAAAAATTAATAAAATATTAAAAGTTCAAATCACCCCCCTTTCCCTAGAACGGATATAAAACATAATAAACAATAAAAATCACAAACATATTAGGTATCGCTGCTTCCCAAAATGCCTGATCTATCAAAATATAAAACCGGTTACGGGCGGCGGTGACCTCTGAGGCGGGAAATGGCGCCCAAATGTCCGAAATGCGACTTTTACACCTTTTTACATAACATAAAAAATAAAATAAAAAATGATCAAAATGTCGCACAGACCTCAAAATGGTAGCAATAAAAACATCGCCTCATTTCGCAAAAAATGACCCCTCACACATCTCCGTGCGCCAAAGTATGAAAAAGTTATTAGCGTCAGAAGATGGCAAAAAATTGTTTTTCTTTTTTGTACACGTTTAATTTTTGAAAATGTATTAAAACACACTAAAACCTATATAAATTTGGTATCACCGCGATCACACCGAACCAAAGAATAAAGTAGGCGTGTTATTTGGAACGAAGAGTGAAAGTCGTAAAAACTGAGCCCACAAGAACGTGACGCATGTGCGTTTTTTTTTTCAGTTTTTCCACATTTGGAATTTTTTTTCAGCTTCGCAGTACACGGCATGTTAAAATAAATAACATTCCGGGAAAGTAAAATTGGTTACGCACAAAATAAGCCCTCACACAGGTCTGTACATGTAAAAATAAAAAAGTTATGGATTTTTGAAGTTGGAGAGCGAGAAATGAGCCGAAAAACCCTGCGTCCTTAAGGGGTTAAAGTGAGAATATCAGGTGCGATTCTTACATATAAAAATCACTCCCGATGGCAGTTTAACAGTTTATGGGGCAGATTTTTCAAGTGTCTGAAAGTCAGAATATTTCCAATTGCCCATGGCAACCAATGGCAACCAAGCACTGGTGAAATGAAAGCTGAGCTGTGATTGGTTGCCATGGGCATATGGAAATATTCTGACTTTCAGACTGCTTGATAAATCTGCCCCAATATCTCAGTTTAGAGACTTAGAAACAAATCCAAATAAAAGAGGAGACTCTCTTCTTTCATATGAAGCGAGGTTCTAGGTGTCACAGAGCCAGAGATACAGCCCCCTGAAGTGCCCCCCTCCACATTCTTAGCCATCAGCCTACAGGGAGAATTTACCGCACACAGGAGCTGCTGCACCTCACAGATAATGGAAATATTCACTTTATATGTTACTACATTCTGATAAGGAAAAATATCAACTAATATTCATGTTTTTAACCCTTATCTATGCAGAACTATCTAAGGACAAACTTTCTCTCTTATTGCCTTGTAATTTGTGATTTATTTATTTTTTTTGCAAAAATTGACTGAAATGATGAACATTCGATGCTCTTCTCCTAATGTCCATAAGTTATATGTAACTTCAAAAACACACACATGTTCGGAGGGTTCTGTTATTCTGCAGCTAATACAATGGCACACATCTAATAGTGACTTTTATTATATCATTAGCTTGGTTTATGGATATATAGTTATTTATTTGGGTCACCATTGTGTAAGGAGCAAACAATGATAGAACTGTGTGACGCTAGCACAATTTGGTGTCCCCTGTGGATATAACGCTCCATTTGCTGCATATTTTGGTGAATATTTACATGTGGGGTCTGTATGATTTCCTCACATCTTGCTGTTTTAGGAAAGTATATTTTCTTTATATAAGTATCTGGATTTGTACATATTTAGAGGAAATTATGAATGTTAATTGCCAAATGCATCGCCTGGTTGTCTGCTTTCAAAATTCTAAAGGTTTTATGGCGCCTTTACTTTTTATTCTGTTTTTTTGCTATATTTTGCAGGTTGTCTTAAAATTTTTAGCTGAAAAGCAGATATTTAGTTATTACAGTTTTAGTGATATTATATGGATTCATTTATGTGCACATATCAATATGGGACATTTATGAACTCTACACATGTTCATCTATTACATTAAGGAGATGTGAAGGGAAATATTTTCTATTTGGGGCACATTTTTTGCCATCAAACTAAAATTTTAAGTATTTTTTATAAAATATTTCAGTTTGAATCAAAATTGCATGAAGGCGCCTATGTCTATAAACTCTTTAATGCAATTTTGAAAATGGGGCAAGTGTCTGCTTTCAGAAAATATGTGGTTTGTTGGGTTTACTTAAATTCTTTTTGCTGTAATTTCAATTTTATATGTCAAAATTGTAAAAATTGCTCTGGTCAATAACGTGACAAAATATCCAGAAATGCCTGGCAGTGGAAGGGTTAATACCCCTTGGTTGAATTCCCGGATGAAGATGTATCATCTATCTCCTGTATATATATATATATATATATATATATATATATCATCTATCTGTCTAGTTAACTATCTCCTATAATCTGACCATTTACATATCTCACTTTTTCTCTATTTATTAATCAAACTTCTCTTCTACTGTATTTATCTCTCATATCCATCTACTGTATCTACTTTATATTTCTGCATCTAGAAATCTCTATCATATTTATTTTCTATTATAATAATTCTAATTAATAATTCTTTATATAGCGCACACAGATTAGGCAGTGCTGCACAGAGTTTGCCAAATCAGTCCCTGTCCCCATGGGGATCACAATCTATTCAACCTACCAGTAATTTTTTGGAGTGTGGGAGGAAACCGGAGGAAACTCAAGCAAACACAGAGAGAACATACAAACTCTTTGCAGATGTTTACCAGCGCTGCAAGGATGTAGTGCTAACCATTGAGCCACCGTTCTGCCCATCTATTTCCCTATCATCTGTTTATCGCCTATAAATTACAGTTTAGTTTGTTTGACCATACTAAAGGGAGCCTCTTACCGACTGTGACTGGTCATAAAATAGTTAGATTTTGGGGCCCCACTTTTAGTTTTGCCCGGGGCCCCACTTTGTGTAGAACCGGCCCTGGTCCAACCCTCATGCTTGACCTTACATCCATATTTACATGGAATTACATTTTAGGAGCATCTGGGTAATCTCCTCCCTAAAGTCTGAATGCAAGCGTTCTGGGAGGAGATTCTCCCGATGCACCTAAAATTCAAACGCATCTTGTGCACATGCTCTTAAGCTGTGTTTTAAAATACATCGCAAACACATTGGGGCACTGAGAATAGTGCAAACTATTCAGGATTTCCGGTGCACGTTCTTCATGAATCTGGCGTCCCTGCACTGCTCCGACAGAGTGCACCACTTTTTTTTTGTGCACTTTTAACATGGGGCATGCGACACCCTTTTATCGGACTTGGCATGTTAAATCTGGCGCAAGGTCCGACTGATCAACAGAACTCCCACTGATTTGTGTCGCATGATGACTAGTGCAGCCGCGCTACAAAAAGGTTGCGTATGACACATATGTGGTGCAGAGACTTCTTAAATACTTGTGTAGTTTGCACTGAAAAGAACGTGCAAAGTCTGACTGAAAACTGGCACACGGCCCTTAGTAAATGTGCCATATTCGGAAAAACGCATCTCAAAGTACATCTGTTCATACTACGGTTAATACTGATGTGTTTGGGACGCATTTTGCCTGATCCATTTGCTGTGCCTTTCAAAAAGCAAATGTGGCCTTAGAATATACTGGTAAAATTTCCATGTAGCAGTAGGTGGGCCCCCAGAATCAATTTCACACGTGGGCCCTAGGCCCCTCAGTCCGATTCTGCTGGCCAATCATAACCAATTCTAGTTGTTAGGGGCATCCCTTTGCTGGATTAGCTTTTCGTCTGCCAATGTGTCTGGGTCAGGCAGCCAAACCCTTAACTTGAACGTTGGGTGCACCACAGGCCTCCGGCTCCACAGCAGTAACAATGCCCCGGGCTACACTGCCAGCCCCTAGCCCCCTCGTTGTGTGGGCATAGCCCCACATATCATATGGGTAGGTAAATCATGATGACAGGTTCCCTTCAAGTGATGGGGTTGGAGCTGTGCTTGGCAAGAAGAGAAAGCAGCGCTCATCTGTATACTCTTCTTACAGCTCATCATGTGCTGAGTGTGTCCCCTGCTGATCCAGTTCTAATGTTACATAAATAATATTAAAAATCCAATAAAGGGATGTGTTGGGTCTGCGGCAGCGATATAGGGGGCACTCGGGCTGCCACTATTGTATATGAGGGCTTTGGCTTCTCTGCACCATTGCAGGTCAGGGATATAACATAAAAGCCATGATGAATTATGTATGATGTATTATTAGTCATTATCCTCTGGTCACAACAGGAAATGCATCGTGTAAATAATAGAGGACATGGAGGAGAGAGGTTGCATCCTGCCCTGTGCATTACAAGCCTCGCATTGACCTGCACTAATGGCAAAAATCCATAGTCTTCATAACTTTGCCCCGGCAGCAGCAGATCCCATGACAGGCTGCGGCCATCCATCCATCCCGGCACCCAGCCTCCTCCATGTGCCCCCAGCAATTACTGACGGGAGGAATGGAGGCGCGACAGAGGGGGCCTAGAGAGCGGCCAATCACAGGACACGGTACATCCGGGACAGCACGCAGTGGCCTATAGCAGGCCGCCTCTCACAGAGACCCAGGAAGAGTCAGGGCTCGGGCTGGATGTGCACTTGTCATTGTTGGGCGAGTAGTTGGAGCAGCTGGAGGAGCAGAGGAGACATGGCACAGCCCGGGCGCCCGGAGTCACCACTGGGGTAAGGGCTCACTGCTCACCTACTGTGTACTGCCCTAGTCTTACTTAGAGGATTTTCTACCTTCTCCTCCACGACTGCTGGGCACAAGTGTCCTGTGTGTAATAGTGTCCCCATGTCTATGAATAGATGGTATCACTGTGCAGGGATGACAGGGGGTGGCTGCAGGGAGCAGCTGCAGGGACGGCGGGGGGTGTCTGCAGGGAGCCCGGGGGGTGTCTGCAGGGAGCCCGGGAGGTGTCTGCAGGGAGCGCGGGGGGTGTCTGCAGGGAGCGCGGGGGGTGTCTGCAGGGAGCGCGGGGGGTGTCTGCAGGGAGCGCGGGGGGTGTCTGCAGGGAGCGCGGGGGGGTGTCTGCAGGGAGCGCGGGGGGTGGCTGTGGGGGGTGTCTGTGGGGGGTGTCTGCAGGGGCGGCGGGGGTTGGCTGCAGGGAGCGCAGGGGGTGGCTACAAGTGTCTGCTATAATAGGGAATGCATTTATGTTGCAACTTGTTGCCAGTGAAAGGCATCACATAGGAAATATTCCCAATCCGCTGCCCCCCAACCGACACCCCACATGCCGATTGCAATTCTAAAATAGTTGTTAGAGAGTTCTTTAGTAATAACCCTAAATGTGGCGCAGCTTTGGGTGAGGGTGGAAGCTCTTGTACTAGGGCTGATATAAATAGCCAGTCCCGGAGGGGCACCGTGCACTCGTAATCTTACAGACATGAGATGGCTAGAGCTCAGGATTGTGGTTACCATAGTTTACTATTGTTATGTGTTGTACAAAATAATTAATTTACTGCTGGTTTCTTCTTCTGGTATTCAGCTGGTTTTACACGAAGCGCTTAGATTATTTTCATGTTGTTGTTTCCACACAAACACTGCGTCTTGATGTTAGGTAGAAGGTTGTATTAGGAAACTATTCACAAAATGCACTTGAGTTTTTTTTTTTTTTAAAGAGTGCGTCTACACATTCAGTTTTTCAGATGCACTTTTGATGCCTGAACCAGGAGTGGAGTGAAAATAGAGGAGTTGCATTTCTTAATGATAAGTCCTCACCCGATATGATCCACTCCTGCTTTTGGCTTCAAAAATGCATCTGAAAAACTGAACATGTGGCTGTACCCTACGGCCGGTGACACCCTAAGGGTGAAGACACACATGGCGTTTTTAGGCCGTTTTGAGTTAGTGCGTTTTCAGATCGTTAAAAAACGCATGCGTTTTTGACCAGTTTGAATTAAGATAATTGCTCAAACCTGTCAAAAATGCATGCGTTTTTAACGATCTGAAAACGCACTAACTCAAAACGGCCTAAAAACGCCAAGTGTGTCTTCACCCTAAGGGTGCGTTCACACGTTCCGCTACCATTGTGTTCATAACACGACGCGAGCGCACAGGGGACGGGGCTCGGGCCGATCGTATATGCGTTTCCAGAGAAACGCATGCAATTGGGTTATCGATCGCATGCGTTTCGGCCGGTTTCACACGTGCCGTTTTCGTTGCTTGTTTAAACGCATCCAAAATGCAAGTGGGAGGGGGGTTTGCCTGACCAGTTTCAATTAAGATAATTGATCAAACCTGTCAAAAACGGATGTGCTTTCAAAAAACGCACTGCTTAAAAACGGGCCAAAAACGCGTTCAAAACGCCATGTGTGGCATCACTCTCAGGGCACGTTCACACCCTCAGTGGGCGGGGCTCGGGCCGATCGCATATGCGTTTACTTGGAAACGCATGCGATTGATAACCCGATCGCATGTGTTTCTCTGGAAACGCATATGCGATCTCCCCGAGACACGCCCCCTGTGTGCTAGCGTCGTGTTATGAACGTGACGCCAGCGGGAACGTGTGAACGCGCCCTCATGGGTTGTTTCTGCATGGGATTTCCCTGCAGCCCCCAGTGTATTCTAACCTTTGCATTGCCCCCTTTAATTGATATGCTGCAGAAAAAACTTCTGGGCTGCCGCACATGGAAGGGATTTGTAGAAGTCTCTGCACACAACAGCAGGTGTGTGAGGTTGGTACAGGAGTGGTCCAGGGTTTACCATCAGCGGGCAGTGTGTGAACGAGCCCTGATCATAGTCCAAGGTCTATTTGTGCCGTAACGATTAACTATAATATCTCTCAATGATTCCAGGATTGTCTTGGAATGTGGCGGATTGTTCAATCCTATAAAAGTTTAATGAAGCATAAGGAGAGCGATTCTCCTTCAGTGCAGTTTACTGTTTGCTTTGATTTGCTGTGAAGACGTCTCCGTTGAAACATTAGTGCCAGGTTCACACGGTAAAGTCTTGTGTGTTTAGCTAAAACAAATAAATTCAGAAAAGAGAAGTATAAAGGTTCCCAGATGGCTACAATTTATGGCGACAATTTGAAATAATAATTTGCTCTCTCTGTGTTTGTAAAAGATTAGTAATTTTTTTTGCCATAAATTTTGTTTACATATTGATGAGGCTTTCTGCACCCTATCCATGTATATGTATACTTTCTGCACCGCACATTGTAGGGTGTAAATTTGGCTGACTGGGCATTTAAAGGGGTTGTCTTTTTTTTGGCAAATAATTGATATGATTTGTGTAAGGTTGTACGATGTATACTTTCTATATGCAGTTTTTTCTAGATCTCTGCTTGCTGTCCTGCTATAGAAAGCTTCTTTGTTTTTTCCACTGAACAGAAATCTGCCCATGGTTATGTGATGGACACGCAGGTGCAGAGCCGCGTGATGCTTACATCTAGTACACCTGCCTGTCCCATCACAGATCTCTATCCATAGAAGCTTTCTATAGGAGGACAGCAAGCACAGATATATAAACAAGAATTGATACAGGAAGTATATTGGAAAATTGTATAACTTTTCCTTTCAACAAATAATTGATATGATTTGTGTAAATGGACAGCCCCTTTAAGTAAGGAAAGCCAGATATTCACAATTGTACTTTTTAAAAAAGATGTAGAAACAGAATATGCCATAAATATGCAATGGATGAAGGGCACACCTCTGTCTCTGGGTACAGTTGCACACAGCGCTAGCATTGCACTTGTAAAGGCAGCGCTAGCGGTACTTGTGACTGTACCCCATACACGGCAATGGGCTCACGGCTTCCTATGTGCGGCACTGTACTATTCCGTAGCTGGGAGAAAGATAGGATCTGACCTATCTTTCCCCCTAATACGGCATGCGGCCATGTATTGCTATGGAAAGGGGCGACGCTCATCCCCTCCTCCTCTCCCCGGCGCCAAAGTATGCCCGCCATACTACGGTACAGCAGGCATCGTGTGAATGTAGCTTTAGGTCGAAGAAAAAACATGAAACCTGTATTTTGTTCTTATCCCAAGGAATGCACACCTCGCACTAGTGGGAGTCATCATATATTATCATACAGAAATATGGTTAAAGGACTTCATGTCTGCCAGGCGAACAGGAGCACTCGCCTTACCCTGCTCTGGCACCTGGTTACGGCACCTCTCTGGTACTTTCAGTTTTGGGCCCTGTCCACGACTGGAAGTTGTGGGGGTGGGGGGTGGGGTGTCTAGGGACCGGCTTCATCAAATCGATGGCCTCTTCAAACATGGGACGCCACTTTGTTATCGCGAGGACTTCCATTCCTGTTATGTCATTGGATGAAGTGGGTCTTGTAACCCCTTGGAATTTCTAGTTGGATGCAGGGATCTGTCAGTTCCAAAGCAAGGCTGGGGTAGGGTATTAATGTAAAATCTCTAAGAAATTACTGTAAAATTAGACAGAAATAGTATAGTGTACAGTGGCTTCTTCCAAAACGTGTTTCAATCTACTTATGATGTTACCATCACAAGTCCAAGAACCTCCATATATAAATTCACCTTTAAGGGGTTTTCCTAGCCCAAAAACAGACCCCCCCCCCCGCGCTCTATTTCTTGACAGCGGTGTCCCTTCTCGTCTTGACTATAGTATATATTCCTCAAGAAGGAATATAACCTATGAAAGGGGAGAAAGCGGAGGTATATTTCTTCATTGGTGCAGCTAGATGCCGGGTCATTTCCCTTTTACTGGCTTCCTCCCAGAGCTGGAATATGTTACGTCCACCCACAGCAGGTTACTGAAGCTTTTTTGTAGAAAACACACACGTGTGTAAGGACGGGATGACTTTGAGGCCGCTAATAGGAGCCAGTGGAAAGGAATAAAGGTTTTACTGTGGAGAGATTACGGTCGTCCGTCCAGCAGTTAAATCATTAAACAAGCTTTGCCTCTTTCAGCGCAAATCCAGCTGTTACGATAAATGGAGCCGAATGTGGGCGCACAACAGTAGCTAAAATAATGGGAAAGATTATTCTACCAGGATTAGCTTTAATTCTATTCATGGGATCTTGGGGGTCTGTTCACATTTTTACGTTTAATGACAAATGACCGTGGTCGGTCCGTGACTCACAGATGGACAAAGTGCAAAGGTTATTATGTCTTTGCACATAATGACATCGCCTTCCCCCTGCGTACAGTGCGTCCGATATACAGGCAGTCCCCGGGTAACATACAGGATAGGTTCTGTAGGTTTGTACTTAAGTTGAATTTGTATGCAAGTCGGAACTGTATATTTTATAATTGTAACCTCAGCTAGAATTTTTTTTGGTCTCTGTGACAATTGGATTTTAAAAATGTTGAATTGTCATAAGAACCAGGAGTAACACTAAAGCTTCATTACAGACACCTGTGATAACTGTTATAGCTGTTGTGGCCTAGGACTAAAGTACATTAAATTACCAATTATTAGAGATCTGTTTGTAACTAGGGGTCGTCTGTAAGTCGAGTGTTCTTAAATAGGGGACCGCCTGTACTAAGACTCTTCGCTTCTTGGTTTATCAGGCCTACGGTCACACCACCCTGAACATGCCTGATCTCGTCTGAATTGGAATTCTATGCCGGGTCATGTCTAGCATAGAATTCTGCTTAAAGGGGTTGTCCACTTTCAGCAAATAATTAATATTATTTGTGTAATGAAAAATTATACAATTTTTCAATATACTTTCTGTATCAATTCCCCATGGCTTTCTAGATCTCTGCTTGCTGTCCCTCTATAGAAAGCTTACTTTCATTGAACAGAAATCTGTCCCTGGTCATGTGATGGACACGCAGGTGCACAAGTTAATAGTATCACCCCTATCCCACCCATTTGGCATGGAGGTTTCCTAAGGGGGGAAAAGGCAGCACTTCAAGGGCTTCTCCTGATCACAAATGCATTTGACAAGTGTCTTGCCTGTTGGTAAAAATGCATGTGTTTAGTGCACACATTCAGGTTTATGTAAGTAAAGCATTATTGTTACGTAAATAAAGTTGTGCAGTTCTCGGATATACCGGTACTTTGTGTTTCAGTTCCTCCTTTGCTGTCAGTTTATGGGAACAGTATTCCAGTTCATCTGCAGCCCTGACTTACTTCTCACAGCTGAGGGTATGTTACAGTGGTACCTACACTGATTTACTTCTGCTAAATATCAGGTCTTGGGCTGTTAAAATGTTTCTTCTTAGAAGCCGAAGTTTTTGTAACCACCCAAGTGTAGAGGCCGTGATACCCAGATCAGCATCTCTGCAACAATTGTATCATAAGTCATACAGATTTGAGGATTAAAAAACAGATCTATCTGAATGGAGGGGGTTGGTGGGGTAGGTAAGTATGGGTTTGTAAGTGGGAGTCTACAACCTCCAACAACTGGTATAATCTGTTGGCAGCTTGTTGTAGAGAACTAGATAGTGATTTCCATCATACCTCTGTTATTTCTTTCCATTATACCATTTCCAAGATATTCCCAGTTTAATCCGTATGCTAATTAGGAAGTTATTGCACTTAGGTTGTGTCTTCAGCACCCGGAGCACTTTTAAATCAAATTTATTTTTCTTTCATTTTAAGTTTTTGTATAACTAAAAAATAGAAAAACAACAAATCCCACCAAATACCTCACCCACCCCAGTATGGAGAATGACACGTGCTGTCAAAATCAAGCATGATAAACCAGAGACACTCACTCATAGATTCTGGTACTGTGACTGTAGTAGTGATCTTCTCATATTATCCATGGCCTCCTTCCTTCTAAAACCGTGATTTTTAACATTATGCTAATGGCCCTGTAGGGCTACAAGTGTTGTTACCAGAGCCCCTCCGTGCTGCAGATTCTCCGGCTGTTACAGTGTGCTAAAACTTCATCTGCTGCAGTGAGATTACATCGGGTAGAGGAAGGGGAGGCAGTGTCACAGTCTATTAAACTACAGTACGAAGGGGCTCTGGTAACACACCAGGAGCCCTTCTGACTCATTGGCATAATTGTAAAAGTTGATTTTTATTTTTTTTTTTAGGAAGAAGGAGCTCATGATAACAAATATAAGATGATGGTATGGATTGTGGATTTCTCTTCATGCCATCAGCAGATTATAAACTTCTTCAATTAAAGGGGTTGTCCGAGTTAAAAAAAAAAAAAAAATATATATATATATATATATATATATGTGGCCGGGAGCGGGCTGCCTAAAATAATAAAGCTGTACTTACCTTCCGGTGCCCTCCGGTATCCGGCGCTGCTGTCGCTTCGGTCCGGGCGCCATGTAAACAAACATGGCCGCCGGAGCAGCGCTGCATTCAGCTTCCGGCGGCCGTGGCCAGGTACGCCTATCCGTCCCTATACACAACATTGTGTATGGGGGCTGGAAGGTTGTCGGGTCCGGCCGGAAGCTGAATGCAGCGCTGCTCCGGCGGCCATGTTGGTTTACATGGCGCCCGGACCGAAGCGACAGCAGCGCCGGATATCGGAGGGCGCTGGAAGGTAAGTACAGCTTTATTGTTTTGGCAGCCCGCTCCCGGCCACATATATTTTTTTTTTTCAAAACTCGGACAACCCCTTTAAGTAAAGTGATTGGTCGGTGGTTTTCACTTTGGCCCCAATTCTGAAGATATCTATGAACACAATTATTTTCAGAAAACACACTTATTTTTAATTTTTTTTGCTTTTCAGATGAAACTTGAGGATTTTTGAGGAAGCAAAGTTTCTTAAGATGAAGTGTAAAAGTCACCGTGTGTGCTGCTGTTTTATTCTCTGCGTGTGACATTGTGAGAAGAACATTTCTGGTAGAAGCTGAACAGAAGGTGAAATAACATGTATTTAACATTCTCCAGAAAGTCTGTCTCTCAGAAACTGAGCATTTTACTACTCGCCTTTGGATTCATTTGGGGGCTGATGTTGCTACGATACACAATTCAGTATCCCAGACATCAGAGCAGCACTGAGCTCCGAGAACAGATCCTAGACCTGAGCAGAAGATATGTCAAAGCCTTGGCCGAGGAGAATAAAGACATTGTAAATGGAGGAAGCGGAGGCTCCATGGCAGGATACGGTAAGATGTGGAGCAAATGAAAAGCCTATGTGTCTTCACTTAATTTAATCCCTTATATGGACTCTCTCAACTGATTTTCCCCTATTAAACTAATACCCCCCTCAGGTGGGTATGAAATGTCCTTTGGGCAATTCCCTCTTTTATGTGAAATTTCGCAGTTTTAACTATAAAATAAAATCTCCACCAAAAGGACATAGTTGGAAATGTGAACTTCAGGAAAAGAGCGAGTTCCCACTGCTTTCTTTAACTGCTTGTATCTAGTTATGATTCATATATATATATATATATATATATTTTTTTTTAAGTTTTAAAACGCTTTATTGAAAGACTCTATTTAATATATAACATATACAAGATATTTATAAGCAGTACAATATAGATTCCACATAGTTACCAGTACCACTGTATAAACAACAAAACATATAATACCCCACCACCCACCCGACAAGGGAGAATGAGATGGTTAAAGCGGACCCGCTGGACAGACACAAAACCCCTGCAGCCTTTAAAAGTGTCAGAAAGTTTGAGCAGACACAGGAATATTCGTGGCAGCTGGAAGTAATTTTGCAGGGCTCTGGCACAGCTCCGCCTGTTCTTTCTTGCACAAAGGTGGAGGTAGCGTTCCAGCTGCTGGGTTGTTGTCCTCCTGGTGTAATGGCCTGTCCCCTGGTGCTCTGGACACTGTGCTGTCAGACACATCAAACATTCTTGCCACAGGGTGCATTGATGTGCCATAAGATAAACTACCTGAGCAACTTTTGTTGGATGTAGACACCACCTCAAGCTACCACTAGGGGTGAGAGCAACATGAGAATGCAAAAGTGACCAAAACAACTCCCAAAAGGATGAGAACATGTGTTTATTTAGATAGATTTCACCGAAGTGTGATTGACTTGGAGTTACGTTTTGTTAAAGGGGTTTACCCACGAAGAAAAGTTAGGCTCTATCCATGGGTTCAGTGCTGAGACCCCCACAGGTCACGAAAACAAAGGGTTAATTGGACCCCTCGTCGCTCTGTCAAACTAATGGAGCAGATGGCCACGCATAACCGCTCTGTTCCATTAATCTCTATGGAGCTGACGGAGATTGGTGAGCGCAGCGCTCAGCAATTTCCGTCAGCTCCATAGAGATTAATGGAGCTGAATGGTCTTGTGTGGCCGTCTGCTTCATTAGTCTGACAGAGCGACGAGGGGGTCTGACTGAGGTACATATGACCCCATCGGACCCCTCATTTTCATGATCTGTGGGGGTTTCAGCACTGAGACCCCCACTGATCAGCAAGATAGGCCCTATCCTGTGGATAGGGCATAATTATTTTTTTTTTTTGTGGGAAAACCCCTTTAAGTGTGTGTGGTTTTTTTTTTTTTTTTTTAAATAGCATTGTACTTTATGCTGTTTTATATTACGTATTATATTATTTACAGTAATGATGCAATGCATTGGACATGGAAGGGGTTGTCTGACAAATTACACTTAACCCATAATCAATGTCTGGTCACTTGGAGTCAACCATTGAGACCCCCATTGATCACAAGGAATGAGGCGCTGTACATACATGATCACTGCTCCATCCATTTGCTAATGGGCAGAGGTCAGACATGTGGAGTTCTTGGACCACTGTCAACCCTTTCCAGGTTCTTGTACTATCCAATATCCCATCTACATTTTGAACTTGAAATTGAAAATGTATTTTGGTCAAGATCAAGCTAGTCAAGGGGTTTAGTTCTTTAACCATGGGAAAGGACTGAAGCAAGATTTCTTTGTTTGCTTTTAGGTTTTTACTGTGTGCGGCCATAATCTTAAACACACACTTCACCCTGATTCCCTCCCTTCTTAGCAATCTGATTTTTTTTTTTAGCGCTGAAGTAACAGTGTGACTAGAGTAGTTAGAATGAACAACACTGTGGCCCCTAAGCAAACTATAGATAAATACTACAGCCATACGTATTGTTCTATAACTTTCAATGTGTTTTAAGGACATTATCAAAGAACTCATTTTTCTCGCTGTTCCCAGACTTTTATTTTTTTAACAAAAAACAACATTAAAAAAATGTACATTTGGTTTTGATTGTGTTGGACATTTAAAAGAATGTGGGGTCCTGCAGAATAGAGCTAGGGCAGAGTGTCATCCAGTGTATGGAGCTCACCCGTTTCGTTAAGAAAATAGTCAAAGCAAATTCACTTTGGTGTCACTGTATGCACATATAAAGCTTAAAAGCTAAGCTATTGCTGAATTGTGGAACTTGGTATTAGAGAATGTATTCATGAATTTTTAGTGCTGCTAAGGCCAACCTTGTATGGAAAAACACCGCTCACTGGGGGAGAGTTATCATTAGTCCTATGTAGCTTCTTGGCATATAGTTGTTGTTGTTGGTTTTTTTTTTTTTTTTTTTTTTTTTTTTTTTGGTGAGAAAAAAACCTTAACTCTAATGTCACGCAATGGCGGAAAATGTGCACGACAGAGTGTACAACACCACATTTACTGAGAATTTTCAAAAGAACGCAAATTTAATCCCAAATCTAATAATAAATCTTCCCCATTGTGTGCAAGGCTATCCCTAATTTGTACATTGTAGGAAATCCTTCTATTTCCCATGAAATAAGTCCGGAGTATCGTGACTGATACTTGCCATGCTTCCTGGTTACCATAGGAATCCATATAGGACAGTTAGAGACGAAAGGAGGCTTGTTGGGAGGGGCCGTAGGAGAGGAGTGCAAGAAAAGAGCACCTTGAATAATGTCACAAGCATGTGACTCATCACATGTTTCAGGTCATCCAATTACAAACATGCTGTCCTGATTCAAATGAATACCCTCAGTGCCCTAATGTCACAACCAGGAAGTGCTGCCCACTTCACAAATAGCCGAATATGATTTTATAAGAAGGGCTGATGGCTGTACCAGGCTGTATCTAAGGCTAGGAAAAAGGCAGCAGTATGATACAGGTATAGTTGGAATTGTTGTCAAAGGTTCTCTCCAGCTGCGTTAAAACTATATATAAATATATATATAATTTTTTTTATTTGTCAGTAACTTTACAGTTACACTTTAATATGTGATTTTTTTTTTTTTCGATCTGCCTCCTTTTTACTGTGTGTACAGAGTTCAATAGAAGGGGAGTAAGGAAAGTAACCTGACAACAGGATCAGACTGCACAAGATTTGTGCGAAGTCTGTAACAACGTAGACACGATGCCTCTTTATAAGAGTTGTATACTAAATACGGCTGCAACTACAGTATGTGCATATTGGATTGGTTTATTTTATTTTTTAGAAGCAATAAAACACTAAAAAAATTAGGTGATTTATTAAAGAAATATGTATAGGTTTTGCGAAATTTAATAATATATATTATTTATAAAAATGTATATGAGGTTCTCTCTACTATGTTGTTTTGCGGTGTACTTGATGGAGCTGGGGAATAGTATTATTTTAGTATGTTGCCAATAAGCCTTTGATCATTTTTATTATTTGCTGTGTCTGGGAAAAAAAAAATAGAAGATTGCAAATTAATTTTCATACATATATATTTTTTAGTTTGTGTAATGCAATTGTATCTGTAGGGTATAGGGAGGAATTTTCTCTAATCTTTGATTATTCAGCTGCTTGAGAACATAGAGATGTGAGAAATCCTTGAGGGTGGAATTTAGTTTGGCTGACAGCAGTTACATAATAACTGTGGTAATGTTTATGTAAAAAACAGAAGTGCCCTGAGTGTGTTAAACTCTAAATGACATTTCCCAAGTCTTCCTGAGCAACTTTCAGAATCGGCCATCTCGTAGAAGTCAATTGAGTGTGGGACAAGTTTGGATGGACCCTTAACGATCAGATGTTTTCCCCTTTCAGTCGCATTCACACTTGTTGTTTGAATTGCGTTTTGCGGCTTGGGCCGATCACATATATACTTTTCTATTGAAACACGTGCAATTGGGAACGAGCACCACTTGTTTTGCATTGTCAACATGCAAAACTGGAGTTGTGCATTGCCAATTGCATGGTGGAAACCCGTAAGCCAAGCCCCTCCCTGTTGTTTGAATTGAGTTTCCAAACGCAATTCAAACTGCCACATGTGAATGCAGTTTCCCCTTAATTGGGGATAAATGTCCGTTATGATAAAACCCCTTTTAAGGTCCTAATTCGTAAGTTCATCCGCTCCAGCTCCATCCTGGACCCATTGTAAATAGTTATATGAACTGAGACGGTCATCCAATTTTCATAGACATCAGCAGTAAGATGAGACATATATTCAAAAAGCTCATTGACTTTCAGCATGTCATTGTCATGGGATGTCACCTTTTCAACACGTCTGGATACCAGCGTCTGCTGCCGCCCTCTTTCTGAGCCATTAGCACAAGAATAGTTTACGGAGAACTCATGAATTTCATTTCCAAGGCAAAGCAGCTGAACAAAAGTCTGACATTGACTTATACTGGTCCAGATTTCAGTCTGAATGCTGCTTAGCGCTCCACTATTTTTCTACGTTGGTTTAGGAATGTGCTTCGAGCTCAGAGGGTCTGGATTTTTCAGGTCAGCTTTTGTTTTTAGTTACTTTTTGAAAGTTAAAATGCTATTCCACGCTAAATGTTTTGATGACTTATCCAAAGGATAAGTCATTAATATCAGACTGGTGGGAGATGGGGGTCCAACACCCAGTGATCAGGTCTTCTCGGCAGCTGATAAACAGAGAATGGGTCAGGAAGTGGACAGATCCATTGTCTTATAAAACCTGGCCTGACCACACAGGAATAACACAGCTGTCTGCTTTCTGATGCACCTTCTGATTATCAGTTTCTGAATACAGCTTATCTGTGTTGGTGATGGGTGGTAGACCAACCAAATGGTCAGTATTTTTGTGTTTTGTTTTATACCTAAACCGCTTTTTAGTATCTATTTATAATAATCTATATAATCTAATATAAAATAACGACCTCTTATTTTGAAGTGTTTTACAGATCATGGGGTACAAATAGATTAATATTGTGATTATAAGGTGAATCGGGAATGGGGGACCTGCTCACAAGAGCTTACAATGTCTGATGCATCCATGGTTCATGAGCCATCACCAACCACTATCTACATGTATAGAATCCATGGTGCCTGAGCTATCACCAACCACTATTTATATATAAAGAATCCATGGTGCCTGAGCCATCCGCAGTTACTATCTATATATACAGAGTCTATGGTGCCCTGATTATACGTTGAATCAGGAATTAGGGCCCTGATCAAAAGAGCTTAAAATATGTGATGCATTCACAGTGGCTAGTGATGGCTCAGGCACCATCTACATTTACAGGGGGAGATTTATCATCGTTTCAGGTAACACTGTTCTACTTGCCCATGGAAACCACTCAGATCTGAAAGCTAAACTCTGATTGGTAGGCATGGGTAACTATAACTGTTCTGCTTTGACACTTCTGATAAATTTCATGGTGCATGAGCCTTCACCTGCCGGTATCTATATATACAGTGTCCATGGTGCCTGATATGTATAAGCAGGCGAGGAGTCATGACTTACTGACACCTATTATATATGTGGAAACTTTTGAGTTTCTATTTCGTGTCAACGTCGATAGAAATTTTGCTTTCATTTTTCATCTATGTAATACGTGTGTTATATCCATACCCAATGTAACATAATTTTATTTATTTTTTTACTCTGCCAATAGCTGACCTGAAGAGGACAATTGCAGTTCTTCTAGATGACATCCTGGTACGCTTAGGAAAACTAGAGACCAAAATTGACTATATTGTAGTAAATGGATCATCCAGCACTAACAGCACCACTGGGAATCTGGTTCCACTCACCACGAGTAGACGTGTCAGTGCCTCTGGAAAGCGATGATATGAAGGAAATGAAATCCCTGCTCAGAGCTCATGGACTCCGCTATCACCGCTCCAGCCCCAGGAATATTTGTCGAGAGATTTAAGTTGAGGACCTACTGCTGTAATGGCGGGTGTTACACACCTGTCAAGAATTATTGGCCATATTTCCTTGAATGAAAGGATATGTTTTTCTACGTGTTTGAGTTTTATTATTAGTTTTGTTCTAGATTATAAAATTTAGTACTAAGGAAAAGAGAAAATATTTTGGATCTGTTGTAAAAAAACCTATAGTTGTATATTATATTTTGCTACACAGAAGATTTTATGTTTTAAGCTAACGTTTTTTTGACCGTGTGACCCAAAGAATGTATTTATTTGCACTGTTATAACCATAGATGACTCGCTGTATTGTTTTATTTATGTCTGCTCACCAATGACAAATAAAAGAATAGAAACTGTGCATTATTGTAGAAAATTCTGAATATAAAAATCTACTAAGGAACAATGGTTGTGGATTTCAAATCTGTCATGCAAGTACAGTGCTAGAATTACTACGTTTAGAACCTCAACTTGTCGCCTGTCACGTGGTGGCTGTGTACCAGGGTGCATTGGTAGTCTGCTGCTGATCATACTGGTCACATAAGCAGATGGCTGGTTTCGTCACGGATGTCAACATTGGTGGCCATCTAACCATTTAAGGCAGTGATGGCGAACCTTTTAGAGACCGAGTGCCCAAACTACAACCAAAATCCAGTAATTTACTGTGAAGTGCCAACGTGTCATTTTAAGCTGTAATTTATTGCTATGTGTTCTTCCACATCTTTCAATTGTATCGGCCACCTAGGGCCACCAATACAGTTGAAAGGTAGAGGAAGAATGGTGCGTCCAGCAGGATGACCTCCGAAGATAATGCAGCCCTGTCCACACCTCACTTTTCCTGCAGTTCCAATCAGCCAATGAAGTGTCGCTTTAAAATAGCGCTGAGAGCAGCATCTCATATGTTGCTTGAGACTGCAGGAAGATTTGGTGGATTTGTCCTATTTGGTCACCTCTGTCCTGTGGTGATGGCCTGAGTGCCCACAGAAAGGGCTCTGAGTGCCACCTCTGGCACCCGTGCCATAGGTTCGCCATCACTGATTTGAGGTATCTTAGAATTTCTCTTCATACTAGAGCAGAATTATCTAAGAACTAGACTGGATGCACCAAATCTGTCATTTTGAGATATTCGTCATGTCTTTAGAAACTTGCCTATCTTTATATCATACATTTGTTGGATTACTTCCAAATTCTTTAAAAGCTCCAAAGTTTTGGCATCATGTGTTGACTTGTCCACTACATCCTCCATGAGAAAATAGGCTAAAAGACTATAAATCGGTCAAACTGCAGGGGAAGTGGCTCCACCCTTCTTGAAAGAGGGCAGCAGGTGTGCCACAAAATATTTATATAAAGCTGTAAGGTTAGGCTTCCTGTTTTAAAGAGGCTTTATAGTCTAGTTCTTGTGGTGCTAAGCCCCTGTTTGCTAGATTCAAATATACTGTACATGGAATCCTAGCCAGTGATCAGGGAGACACGTACATTTACATTCTTCCATGAAAATTCATTTTCTGGATCAAAATAACCTGGGTCCAAGCTCTACCTTTTCTTTTTTTTTTTTCCCCTCCCCCTCCCTCAAAATAAAGCCACCATGGACAAGTTCTATTAAACTTTAAGTAAGTTTTATTCTAATCCTTCTGAGTCATATTTAGTGTTAGCCTGCCCTTCTGTTATCTCTTTCTGCTCTACATGGTGTAAAGCTTCTCATAGTGAGGCAGATTTCCTTAGGTCTCTTCCACGGTGCCGCATGCTTGTGTTATGGCTGGCTGAGCGTACAGCCATGTGCTGGAGAAGCAGAGGGATGATCCCTGCTCACCCCTCTCCTCTCCATAGTGCTCTCCATATGGAGCCTGGCTGTAAACGCGGAAAAGCTAGAGCATTTTCCCCATGCGCGGTAAGGTACAGTGGCACACGTGTGTGTGTGTGTGTGTGTGTACAGCGTAGTGCAGCTTGGTGCCATAGGTGTTTATGGGGATGGATAACCAGACGTAAGTTTGTGGCAAAATATACATCTCCACAACGGCAGGGGCCTAATTGTATAAGTTTGTACCACCTATGGTCTGGCTTTCATTCCGCCACATTTCAGAGGCTAATGCTATGTCTCATTTTTCGAGTGAGGCCGAAAAAGTGTGTAAAATCATAGATGTGGTGCACTTCTAGGCCAGTTTTGGGTGAACATCGGTTTGTTTGATAAATCTGCCCCAATGTTTTTGGTTGGTTAATTTTTCTATTTTTTTTTTTTTTGTTTATAATCATTGTTTCAAGTAGAATCGACTGAATTAGGAGCAGGGTGTGTTCAATTTACGGTTACTATGCACTTGTGTTCATTCATCTGTGTTGAATAGCATTAAAAGTTATTAATGAGGTGTCAAAGTATTATAAAATGTATACAACATCCTTGTATGTGTAAAGAATCTAGGCAGACCAAAATAAAATATTACAATATGACTTTTTTTAAAAATCTTTCATTATTCTCAAGTGCCGCATACTTAGTTATTTCACTGTCTAAATGCTTTATTCACACTTTTTTTCCCCCCTTTTCTTGGTATGCTTACCTTTGTTTTAACAGATCGCATACTGACCCTTTTATTTTCTGTGGGGTTTTTTTACATCAATTTTTTTCAATGGATCTGTAGAACATTTTAAAAATTCAAATCTTAAATTATTTTTTCATATTTGGATCATGAACAATAATAGAGGTTTATATGTCCACAAAAAAAAACTGTCAGGTATTTTGCATTAATGATGTTGGGGAAATGATTTTGCGGAAAAAAACCTTTATACGTTTTCAACAGATGCGCAACGGACATGCCTGTGCGCATTAGCCCAAAACCCCCCAGTGAATTCCACTTGTGTAGATTTTCCATACTTTTTAATGTATATTCAGCACCTGATGCAAGTGGGGACAGTAGGCGTTGGTATGTTGGTGGTTTTATTCTTCTAATGGGCCCAATTGAGATTGCGTCTCAGAAGCTGGGCCTCTGCCAACTCACTATTCCTGGGTGCAGTTGTGAGGGTGGTCACACTTGTTTAGAGGATATGGAAAGAGTCCCTATGTTGCGTACTTAAAGAGAACCCGTCATGCAAAATAACCCCCCTAAACTAAATATATTTTCATAAACTGCCATTAGAGAGCATTGCCTCTATCCCTTCATTGTCCCTCTACATGCCTGTAAACCTAAGCAATGAGGTCCTAAAGCTGTATGCAAATGACCTGTGAAATGTCCAATGAAGCATTAGCATATTCAAGCTGTCCACTCTATACATGAGTGGGAGGCACAGCCACACCCCCAGTGCATGACTGACAGCCTGTATAATGATGTGAGGCTGTATAATGATGTGCTTCCTGGTGCTGGTGGCCACGCCCCCTGCAGCCTGTGTGTGTGTATAGGAGAGATACAGCAGCTCCAGGCAGCCATGTTACAGCAGAACATGTCAGATTCATGTGTAGCTGATGTCTGTGTCTCTGTGTATTAGGAGGATGCAGCAGACACACTAACCATACTTTACTATACATTACACACAGACATAAGCAGGGGGAGGAGAGGGGAGGGGGAACAGGGCTGACATCACTGCCTCTGACCATGTGACCAGCCTCATTTACATGATAAAAACTAGATGATTTTACAATGAATAATGTATGAAATAACTAGATAAAGGGTGAAGACACACATGGCGTTTTTGGGCCGTTTTTGGGCCGTTTTTACTAAGTGCGTTTTCAGATCGTTAAAAACGCATGCGTTAAAAACCGCATCCGTTTTTTAAAAACGCATGCGTTTTTTTGAAAACGCATGCGTTTTTGTCAGTTTTTCATTGCGCAATTTCGGAAAAACGGACAAAACCGCATGCGTTTTCAAAAAACGCATGCGTTTTTAAAAAACGGATGCGTTTTTTAACGCATGCGTTTTTAACGATCTGAAAACGCACTTAGCAAAAACGGCCCAAAAACGCCATGTGTGTCTTCACCCAAAGGCTGGGATGGGATCCTTGTGAGCTGCTCCAACAGGTAGTAGTGACAGGACAAGTGACACAGACCTGATGACAGGTGTCCTTTAAATCTATATCTGCTATGGAGCCCACCCACTCCTGGATTTACTGCAAATTACTGAGAATTTGTAATGTGTATTTTTTGATGCCGGAGCTGTGCTGCGTATAGGCACTCTCATTCTGTGTGTGTAAAATTCCCAGCTGCCACTTTCTATTCACATTGTCCACTACACATGAGTATTTCATTCTGGCATCTTACCTAATGCTGTAGGCTCTCTGCCAGTCTCATGCTCTGCCAGCATCACACAGAGATATCTTTAAACAAACATTTACTCGGAAAACAAAAAAAAAAAACCCAGCCTGCACAGATTTTACTGAAATGAAGACACACCTGGGTTGTATAGACAAGATTCTTAAATATATACAGGAAACAAAATAACTAATTTTCTAATTCACTGTTATTAACAAAAAATACAGCATTTCACAGATAATAATAACAGTAATTCCACCCTGTCTCTATCAGTCCTGGTGTATACAATTTTGGTTTCCCTGGGATCCAATTATAAATGTTCTGACTATGGTAAACTATCTGTACTGATATGTATGTATGGGTAAGGAACAACTTAGTCTCCTGGGACTAGTTGGCACCCTATCAAGTCCCTGAATGTTAGCAACATAGCTTCTGACTTTGAAGTATAAGCAAGTCATCCAAAATATTAACAGTGGGTTTCTGCCATGTATTATTGCTGTGGTTTTACTATAAAATTACAACGAAAGCAGATGTTAGGACAGCCACCAATATGAGTCCAGAGGGACCTTTTCTTAGGATAGCAAAGAAGCTCTGTAAATAATCCACCAGAGACGGATTATATCCCTGGGCTGTATGAAAACTGAGTGCCCCACACAAGGATGCTTTTTTAAACCAAGCTCCTTGAGAAAAGAGGTGAATCACTCTTGTAGACTCTCAGTCGTGCAGTTTAACGACCTTTGGGGGACATTAAAAGGTCCTGGAATGGCTCTTGTATATATGTCTGAGGATTTTAGGGATGGAGGTCCCTCTTTTTGTTCTTTCTACAGGTCAGTATCAAACTTGGTGGTTTGGGTGGCCAATGGCCCCTAGAGTCCTTGCGTCCTAGGCACATCATTAAATCAGATACAGTGCACCTTTATGGGCCTGCCTTATGCAACCCCATATACATTGCCTTGTGAAAGTATTTGGCCTCCTTGAACTTTTCTTCCTTTTGCCACATTTCAGGCAATAAACATAAAGATATAAAATTGTAATTTTTTTGCTGAAGAAACAACAAGTGGGACACAATTGTGAAGTGAAAATACATTTATTGGATATTTTAAACTTTTAAAAAAAATAAACTGAAAAGTGGGGCGTGCAATATTATATCATTTGGCCCCCTTACGTTAATACTTTGTAGTGCCACCAATTTTCCACTTCGAGAGACTGAAATTCTTGCCCATTCTTCCTTCCAGCTCAGTGAGTGTTTGTGAACAGCAGTTTCTTTCCACAGATTCTCTTGGATTCAGGTCTGGACTGTGACTCGGCCATTCTGGATATGGTTACTTGTGAACCTTTTTTGCTTTATGTTTGGGATCATTGTCTTGTTGGGAGATACATATCCATCCCAGTCTGAAGCCTTTTGCAGACTCCAACAGGTTTTCTTCCAGAATAGTCCTGCATTTGGCTCCATCCATCTTCCCATCTATTTTAACCATCTTCCCTGTCCCTGCTGAAGATAATCCCAAACCTTGATGCTACCACCACCATGTGTGACTGTGGGGATGGTGTGTTCAGGGTGATGAGCATTCTTGGGATGTTGAACCATTACAGGACACAGCTCTTATTCTTTGGGTCGCTATGATCACAGGGCCATCAAATTTATATAGAAAGTAATAAAAATGTCCAGTTCGCTCACTCAATAACCTATGTTGGCCCCCAATAGTGAATTCATGCGGTGGTGCACGCTACCAGATGTTTGGCTCCACAATCACATACAGCAAAAAAGTAAAGGTTTGCAAACACATTGGTACTGTGTAAAGAAAGCTTGTTCCTTATCATAGCTGCAGGTGCATCAAAAAAGGATAAAAACACTGGATCGACGTGTTTCGATGCTGATGTGTCTTGATCTCTACGTCAAGTATCACAGACCTGCCTGGTGTGTTCCTTGGTCTGCATGATGCTTGGCCTGAGACTATCACAGAGCAGGAGTAATTACACATTTTACACACAGGTGGATTATACTTATCATCAGTCAGTTAGGACAACAGTGGATCATTCAGAGATCCTCACTGAACTTCTGGAGGGAGTTTGCTGCTGAGAGTAAGGGTGATGCCATACATGGCGTTTTGAACACGTTTTTGGGCCGTTTTTGAGCAGTCCGTTAAAAAACGCATCCGTTTTTGTCCGTTTTTAATTGCACAAATTTGGAAAACCAGACAAAAACGCATGCATTTTCAAAAAACGGATGCGTTTTTTAACGGACTGCTCAAAAACGGCCCAAAAACGTGTTCAAAACGCCATGTGTGGCATCGCCCTAAAGGGGCCAAATAATATTGCACGCCCCACTATTCAGTTTATTATTTTTTTACAAAAGTTTAAGATATCCAAAACAACTTTTTTCCATTTTACAATTGTGTCCCACTTGTTGATTCTTCACCAAAAAAATTACAATTTCATATCTTTATGTTTGATGTCTGAAATGTGGCAAAACGCAGAAAAGTTCAAGGGGGTTGAATACTTTTGCAAGGCAATGTAACTGGAAGGAATGCGGGCTATGCACACATTTAATATTATACATTACCCTTTATACTGCCTCACACACTTCCCTTATTTTATTGGACATCTCCTTGGTTTCATCAGCTGCTATGAAGCCTTAACAGAACAATGTAGATAATGTTACCATGATTGTGCACGACTCGTTATAACACACAGCACTAATTACTCTGTGTGATATAGTGCACTGTGCACCTGTGTGACTTCGCCAGGGACCAGTGGTTATCCACAGGAAGGAAACAATGAAGCTTCCTGTTGAATAACAGCAAGCAGAGATCACGAGGAATTGATACAAAAAGTATATTAGAAAATTGTATAACTTTTCACTACACAAACAATACAAATTTGCTGGAATGAGTGGACAGCCTCTTTTAGAGAAAATTAGCTGTCCAGCCGTCATGACATCCTGTTTACATGTAAAAGACAGTTCAGTTCTAAAGTTTCCACATAAAACTTCCCTTTTAGTGGACTTCTAATATTTACTTCTCAGTAAATATTAGGCAATACAAACAGAACTTTCATTCTAACAATAATCCTCATAATACTACAATTCTGAAGCATCAGGAAAATAGTCATTCTTTTAGAAAATAAAAAAACACCATATTTTTATGCATATGGGTCGATTTATAAGTAAATGGGCTATTTTTAACAAAGTATTTATTGCCCTACCTGATGGTGCTGATGATTGGCTGTTACCAATCCCTGTGTCAAATATGTGACTCTGTAAGGACACACCTGAATTAGCAACATAAATTTATTCCTAATTTTCCGGCTCAGGCACCAGAGAAATAGAACATTAGCATGCAAGTATTTACTAAAATAACATGTTGTGGAGGTGACAGGTTCTGTTAGATCTGGACGTGGTATCAATTAGTTCACATTTAAAATGTTCAAAACAAATGACAAATAGACCATCCTACACACAGTGAAATGGCATATAAGTAGACAATGCCATTCATCTCAAACAATGATGAGATTTAGTTGAAATGTCAAATCATAAACCTATGTATGGATACTCCCAAACAGCAAATAAGACCAAGTTCTTATCATATAAGGAGGGAGAACAAGTGGTAGCAAACAAGTAACAATACAAGACAAGGAACGAGAGGACACACTAGGGCAGTGGTGGCGAACCTATGGCACTAGTGCCAGAGATGGCACTCGGAGGCCTCTCTGTGGGCACACGGGCTGTCTCCCAGATACAGAGTTTGCCAGACATGGCATCTTCCTGCAGTCTCAGGCAGTCCGAGTAGTGCCCTGCTATTTGAAAGTGACCCATCCTGTGCTGATTGGTCCTGTCCGAAGAGAGTGAAAAGGTGTGGACACGGTCGGATTGGAGCCCCAAAATTTTTGGTAGAAATAAGTTTGTTACTGCCTAAATTGCCGTGTTGGCACTTTGTGAAAAGCTAGTTTTTTTGGGGTCTCATTTTGGGCACTCGATCTCTAAAAGGTTCGCCATCACTGCACTAGGGAAAGCATGCGAGAGAGGGTTATGGTATGTACAAAGGGAGAAACACTAGAGGGAGACACCAAAGGGAAAAGAAGGGAAAACTAAGCACTCAAGGTAGGAAATAATGTGATCTCCTCAGGAGAGGCTACAAGTGGGACTCAACAACAACCAAGGCCCCAAAATTCATAGAGCTTCGGAAATCAATCTGAGGTGACCAAATCAGAGTATAACTTAAAATTTTTTGGTCCACCATACGATCCGTGGTTCTTATCTGCTTCACCACATAATATGATTTAAGGCCTCAATGCATTGGGCTCTAGTGAGGCTTACTAAGACTTCCAGATTCTGGCTATAATCTGCCATGTAGCCGAAAGACAGTGGGGCTTACTTACTAAGGGTCGTGGATTGCACTTTCGTCAAACTGTTCGTAGTTTTCGAGATTTGTGAAGCTTTGACAGGTATTTAACAGGTGTCTGCGCTGGGATTGTGTGGCACACGACCGATTTTTGGTGCAGCTGCGCTGACTTTCATGCGAAAGAAATCGGGGGTGAGGGCGTGCCATTGGATGACCCTAGGGAGTCTTAAAAATAGTAAAAAATAAAACGTCGCAAAAAATGACAACATCCACAGCTGTGTACACCAAAGTATGAAAAAGTATTGTAAAATTTGTGCAGTGAGTGGTGTCTTTTCTTCGGGATGACAGCTTTATGGGCCATTAAAGGGGCTTTCCCACCAAACCAGGTAGGCCCTATCCATAGGAACCACAGGATTAGTATGACCGAGCATTTGAGAGGAATTAAACTGGTGTTCTTTACCTTCGCCATACATACGTTGTCCGTTAAAATGTCATCATTGCTGTGCCACAGGAAGTGGAAAAATTGCTTCATATAATGGGACATGTACTTAACTCTATTCATCTATTCAACTCTATGTATTGTGTACACTGGAGTAACAACTGTAGTCTTCTTGTGTGGTTTGCAGGTCTCTCCATAAGTCTACTAGATGAAGTTCACTGTTATTAACAATAATACAGCATTTCAAGAGAACCCGTCAGGCAAAATAACCCCCTAAACTAAATATATTTTCACAAACTGCCATTAGAGAGCATTGCCTCAATCCCTTCATTGTCCCTCTACATGCCTGTAATCCTAAGCAATGAGGTCCTAAGGCTGTATGCAAATGACCTGTGAAATGTCCAATGAAGCATTAGCATATTCAAGCTGTCCACCTTATTCATGAGTGGGAGGAACAGCCACACCCCCAGTGCTTGACTGACAGCCTGTATAATGATGTGCTTCCTGGTGCTGGCACCCCTGCAGTCTGTGTGTGTATAGGAGAGATACAACAGCTCCAGGCTGCAGCCATGTTATAGCAGAACATGTCAGGTACATGTGTAGCTGATGTCTGTGTCTCTGTGTATTAGGAGGATGCAGCATGTCAGCAAATGCAGCACAGACACTAGAATGCTTTACTATACATTACATACACTCACCGGCCACTTTATTAGGTACACCTGTCCAACTGCTCGTTAACACTTAATTTCTAATCAGCCAATCACATGGCGGCAACTCAGTGCATTTAGGCATGTAGACATGGTCAAGACAATCCAGTGAGCGGCAGTTCTGTGGGCGGAAATGCCTTGTTGATGCCAGAGGTCAGAGGAGAATGGGCAGACTGGTTCGAGCTGATAGAAAAGCAACAGTGACTCAAATCGCCACCCGTTACAACCAAGGTAGACAGAAGAGCATCTCTGAACGCACACTACGTCGAACTTTGAGGCAGATGAGCTACAGCAGCAGAAGACCACACCGGGTGCCACTCCTTTCAGCTAAGAACAGGAAACTGAGGCTACAATTTGCACAAGCTCATCGATATTGGACAGTAGAAGATTGGAAAAACGTTGCCTGGTCTGATGAGTCTCGATTTCTGCTGCGACATTCGGATGGTAGGGTCATAATTTGGCGTCAACAACATGAAAGCATGGATCCATCCTGCTTTGTATCAACGGTTCAGGCTGGTGGTGGTGGTGTCATGGTGTGGGGAATATTTTCTTGCCACTTTTTGGGCCCCTTGGTACCAATTGAGCATCGTTGCAATGCCACAGCCTACCTGAGTATTGCTGCTGACCATGTCCATCCCTTTATGACCACAATGTACCCAACATCTGATGGCTACTTTCAGCAGGATAATGCGCCATGTCATAAAGCTGGAATCATCTCCGACTGGTTTCTTGAACATGACAATGAGTTCACTGTACTCAAATGGCCTCCACAGTCACCAGATCTCAATCCAATAGAGCATCTTTGGGATGTGGTTGAACGGGAGATTCGCATCATGGATGTGCAGCCGACAAATCTGCGGCAACTGTGTGATGCCATCATGTCAATATGGCCCAAAATCTCTGAGGAATGCTTCCAGCACCTTGTTGAATCTATGCCATGAAGAATTGAGGTAGTTCTGAAGGCAAAAGGGGGTCCAACCCGTTACTAGCATGGTGTACCTAATAAAGTGACCGGTGAGTGTACATACATGAGCAGGGGGAGGGTAGGGAAGGGGTAACAGGAGTGACATCACTGCCTCTGACCATGTGACCAGCCTAATTTACATAATAAAGAAATGATGATTTTACAATGATTGATGTATGTAATGAATAGATAAAGGCTGGGATGGGATCCATGTGAGCTGCTCCAACAGGTAGTGGTGACAGGACAAGTGACAGACCTGATGACAGGTGTCCTTTCACAGATATAATTCCATCCTGTCTCTATCATACAACCGTAAATCTTCTGAATATGGTCAGATTCTTCTCACGAATAGCTTCTCTTGTGTGCATTCTGCAGTGCTCTCTGCCTCCTGCCCCTCCCCCTGCATTACAAGACCAGCTCAAATATCGGTACTTCCTGCCGTCAAGCAGCAATTTGCAGAGACTTACTCTGTTACAGGCTAGATAAGGTCTTTATCCGAGTGGGAGGCATATAGCAGTGCTGACTGAGTGTGTTATAGGTGAGTTAGCAGATCTGAGAGTGTCATTGTGTTTTATATCCATCTCATGTCTCTGATCTCTCATCTCTGATCTGTCTCATTTCTTTTTCTACGTGTCAGATACTAGTAGAATGTTCAGAAGCTAAATTAAAGTGTAGATAAACCCTGTACCCTGATAATCTAACCACATTGTCAGCACACAACACTAGAGGGATCATAATGTGTCTGCTTAGAGGGTTCCCACCCACACTGTGGAATTTTACAATGACCATCACTGAGATAAAACAGCAATAAAATTAAAATTGAAAAGTAAGGGGATTAAAAATTTATTTTTTATGATGTAAACCTCACTAGGGGATCTAAATTTGAGAACTTTCTTTAATGGGAAAACCCCTTTTAACTAAAGTACAAACAGTATCTACAACTGGTACTTTAAAGGAAACCTACCATTTAGAATGGCAGGGGTAAGCTGCAAGCTGTAAGCTCAGGCTGAGCTGGTGCCGGTACTTACTTTCGTTAGTGTTATAAACCACGGTTTTAACACTTTTTAAACTTTAGAGCAGAAGGGGCTTTGGCGCTGCGCACGACCGCGCGCGTGCAACTTCTCCGCTATTTCCTATGTAGGCACGCGCACGATCGTGCGCATGCAGCGCCGAAGCGTCTTCTGCTCTAAAGTTTAAAAAGGGTTAAAACCGCGATACCGCGGTTTATAACACTAACAAAAGTAAGTACCGGCACCAGCTCACCCTGAGCTGGTGCTCGGTACTTACAGCTTACCCCTGCCATTCTAAGTGGTAGGTTTCCTTTAAGAATATCGGGGAATTACAATCCGGCCGGTGACGTTAATGGGCCAGAGCGTGGAGAGAGTGGGGCGTGTGCTCTCTTCTAGTACCCCGGCAGGGAGCAAGAGGAAGCTCACAGCTGGGGGGAGGGGGGTGGAGGGGATGGGGTGGTGCTTGTGTGCATAAATTAAAAGCCGAGGAAACCTCCGTCTGTCTTACAAAGTTCATATTTCAACTTGCAAGTGGTGTCACACACAGGATATTTACTGCTGTGCCCTATACTGGCACAAAACTGTATCCTGCATTCAAACTGTGTTAGGCCCCTTCCACACTTGCGTTTCTCACAGGCGTTTTCTGCGCATGCTTTTGACGCACAGAACTTGCATTGCACTCTGACCCATTGTAATCAATGGACTTTTTCAGACTTGCATTTTTTTTTCACGCACACACGCACGTTTTTTTAAACGCGCGTTTAAATCTCGCCATGCTCTACTTTTGCAAGTCACAAACGTGAAAAACGCACCATACAAGTCTATGGAGATGCCCCAAAAACGCATTGCACACTGAGACACATGCAAGTGCTACAAGCATCAATTGCCATAGAAAAGATAGAGCTCAGCCCTGAGTCCTTTTCACTGAGAGACTGAAAAAACTCTGACTGAAAACTGATGAAAATCTGATGAAAAATGTCAGTTTTTTTACTGACCAAACCCTGATCGCTCCCTGATCAGACTCTGACGTGATCTGCAACGCAAGTGTGGAAGGGGCCTTACTGTTAGATCCTGGGCGAGCACAGGGCAGGGAGGGATGAACACTCCTTCCATAAGAAGATTAGTGGCAAAAGCATGCAAGTCTTTCGAAAACTTCTGTTTTGAATTTTTTCTTAAATGTAAGGCAATTTATAACCATGTTTAAGTCCATGTTTTGGATCCACTTAAACATGCCGAGGAAACGTTTTCCAGATGGGATGTAATTCCCAAAATTAACCACAAGATGTCACCGTGAAGCTGTAAAACATGAAGAAATGGCTAAAACACTAAGGCCCGTTCCACACTTGCGAGTGTGATGCGATGAACTCGCATCACACTCGCAACGCAAGTTGCCGGGAACGCACGGCCCGAACGCTGCACCGCGGGGAACTCAGCATGTCAGTTCACTCCCGCGGTGCAGCGTTCGGGCCGTGCGTTCCCGGCAGCTTGCGTTGCGAGTGTGGTGCGAGTTCATCGCATCATACTCCCAAGTGTGGAACGGGCCTAAGAAATGGCTGAGGAAATCCATCCTGTTCTGTGCATTGCTCATCTGCTCAGGATCTGTGGTGTATTTCACCCCATCTGACATGTGTAACTATAATTGGTTATGACTTTGGAACGCTTTAACATATCCAGATATTTTCAGATTGTCCCCCCCCCCCCCCCCCCGTGGCAAATTGTACTTCATTTTACTTGTAAAATTTAAGTTATGTGTTATGCGTTACAATCTGAAAATAAATGAAAATCTGGCAAAAGTTAAAAAAAATTCTTCATTTTCAAAGTTTGAAATGTTCAGTTTTCCAGACAGATAGTTAACCCCTTCCCACCGAGGCCTTTTTTCGTTTTTTGCATTTTCATTTTTCACTCCCCACCTTCAAAAAACGATATTTTTTAAATTTTTCCATGTATAGAGCTGTATGATGGGGTTTTTTCTGCGAAACAAATTGCACATCATATTGATGCAAAATTTCCAAATGCAGTGAAATTGTTGAAAAAACGCATTTGCGCCGTTTTTTTGTGGGGTTGGATTTTACGGATTTACTGTGCGCCCTAAATGACAAGTCTACTTTATTCTTTGAGTCGGTACGATCAAAGGCATACCAAATTTGTATAGGTTTTATAATGTTTTCATACATTTACAAAAATTAAAACCTGTACAAAATTTTTTTGGGGGATTTTGCCATCTTCTGGTGCTAATAACTTTTTTTTTTATACTTTGGTGTACATAGCTTTGGGAGGTGTCGTTTTTTGCGGCTTTTGATTACGTTTACAATGGTATCATTTTAGGACTGTACGACCTTTTGATCACTTTTTATAGAATTTACATTTTTTTTTTAAATGGGAAAAAAGTACCATTTTCGACGGCGGGCGCTATGTTCTGTTACGGGGTTAAACTCAGTGAAAAACCGTTATATTTTGATAGATTGGGCATTTTCGGATTCGTCGATATCTAATGTGTTTATGATTTTTACTGTTTATTTATATTTATATCAGTTCTAAGGAAAGGGGGTGATTTGAGTTTTTATGTTTTGTATAATAATTTTTTTTTCCTTTTTTAATTTTTATTTTTACTATTTTTCAGACTCCCAAGGGTACTTTTCTTTTCTATCTTCGTGATGGCTATAACAAAATAACACATTCTGTAATTCACTGTTATTAACAAAAATACAGCATTTCACTGATATAATTCCAACCTGTCTCTCAGTCCTGCTGTACACAATTTCAGTTGTCCCTGGTTTACGACCCTGTATCTTCTGACTTTGGTGTCGGCGGCCATCTTGTCTGACCCTGTGGAGTTGAGCTCTTCTCTGCTCCCTGCAACGGGCCCGACTTTTGCATTTTAGGACGAGCTCACACTCACTTCCTGACGGCAAACTACAGCAGAGCTATCATCTCTGATCTATCTCATCTCTCATTCTATGTGTAAGACAGTAGTACAATGTTCAGAAGCTAAATTAAAGTGTATATAAACCTGTACCCTGATAATCTAACCATATTGTCAGCACACAGCATCTAATGACTATAGGAGATATAGGAGCTAAAACAGCTATAAAACTGAGTAAAATTGTTAAGTAAGGGGTTAAAAATGATCTTTAAATGTGTAAACATCACTAGGGGATTAAAATTTGAATTCCCTTTTGTGGACAAATCCCTTTAACAATTAATTCCTGCTAAAGCTATCCAATAGTGATCATTTGCTATCATCCACTGCTCAAAAGCAGTGTTTACACCTGGATTACATCATGGCTGCCGTTGAGGAGTTAATGTGATATTTATTTTATGTTGAAACAATTGTATTCATTCCTGCAGAATCTCAGGTTGTGATTGGTTGGCAGCTCAGCAAGCTTTGGAATGGTCTCTGCAAAAATCCATAAATAAGAGCTCATTTCAAGGATCTGGGCCTTTTGTCTGTGTCTTAGCTTTTTGTCATGCGATTAGTGTCTCACTCTTAAGATTTTTTCAGAAAGATACAGTTCTGCACACTGACTGCTGTGGAGCTGACCTGTCTCTTCTGGAAACAACTGCCAGCTTTCTGACCACTGGTCGCGGCTGAGGCATTTCCGACTTCCTGCTTCACAGCAGAATCATCGCCACAGCCAACCAATCCATTGCCTTGAGTGCCTGCAGGAAGGGCCGTTACTAGACTGTTACTTGCTGCTGTGTGGACTGTGTCTGCCATTAAAGAAGTTTTGCTGTCCTGTGTGATCCCTGGCCTGCTGCTACCATCACGTTCACCATCTGTCCGAGGATCCCTTACCGTACACACACATCAGGAGTGCCACAGGGGGATCCTTTAATAACATTGCAGCATCCACCTCTTTTTGCTTCTTATTACTGGCTCTGATAGGCGTGGATGAGGACTGTTCCCGTGGACCAAGCCACCGTAACACATTCTGGTGCTAGACTGCACTTCAGTCAATCCAATCCGGAACTAGGGCCTGTAGGTTACAACTGCATTTTATTTTCCCTCTTTCAACGGCTCTGAACTGGAATTCAGATGGGGCTAAAAGTATCCATCAAGTGTGAGTTTATATCATAATGCCGGCAGCCTTGGAGGAGGTAGGTGAAACCAACAAATAGACTAGGCCCACTCTGAACTCCCTCATTCCGTAGCAAACCTAGTTAGAGGGGTTTTCCATTTTCAACAAATAATTGGTATGGTTGGTCTAAGGAAAAGTTATCGTATATACCATACTTGAGTATAAACCGACCCAAGTATAATTTTTGTGCTGAAAAACTCGGCTAATACACGTCCGTATATACTCGAGTATAAGCCGAACATAATTTTAAACACAAAAAATTGGGATAACCTATTGACTCGAGTATAAGCCTAGGGTGGGAAATGCATTGGTCATAGCCTCCCCAGTATATAGCCATCCCCTGCCCCCTTGTATATAGCCAGCGCCTGCCCCCAGTATATAGCCAGCAGCCTATGTCCTCCAGTATATAGCCCCCTGCCCCCTAGTATATAGCCAGCAGCCCCTGCCCCCAGTATATACAAAACCGAATTCAGCACAGGACAAAGAAGTAACATTGATTCCAAAATAGTCCTTCTTACTCAAACCCACTCCATAGACTATTCAACACATTTCAAAAATACAAGAGTGTGAACTGGTTCATACACATCAAATCACAAAAAAGTTAAAAATGTAATTTTTTATTGAAAATAATCTAAAAACCTAATTACAACATTTGTAAATAACCACAAGAAAGTATTAAATCATTCCCGAAGGTCCATATGATTCATCACCATAACACTAAACAGTTCATAGTTACATAAGGCGCATCAATAGGTGCAAATCGCTATATCTCACAAGAAAGTGCTAATGCAAGTGCAAAGGTTAGCTCCTAATACATATCAGCTTGCCATATTAAAGTGCCAATGCATAATTACCATATTTTTCCGGACTATAAGGCGCACATAAAAACCTAAGATTTCCTTAGAAATCCAAAGTGCGCCTTATAGTCCGGTGCACCTTATGTATGGAGGAGGGTAGTGCCTGGAGGAGGGCAGCGGACCCTACTTACATAGGTCCCCGCTACCGGAGACCACGTGGCACGGTAGCGGGGACCTATGTAAGTAGGGTCCGCTGCCCTCCTCCACCTGAACGGACCCCCTTCCCCGTCTCCCTGTGTGACCGCTCACCTCTTGCCGGGTCTGTGGAGAGTCGCTGGTTGTGACCTCTCCGCTCGGGTTTCAAACCACGCCCCCGGACCTCCTTCTAACCCTGCGCCTTATAGTACGGTGCGCCTTATATATGGAATTATTCATTGTACCTGGCCTTTATTCATAATGCGCCTTATAGTCCGGGGCGCCTTATCATCAGGAAAATACGGTACAGCAGCCAAAGAGTACAAAAATGTAACAAAGTAATTTTCCCAATAATCCTATTGTATATATTATTCTAAATTCACTTACCCATGGTGTATAGTGTATATAGATGAAGTACTCAGATGCCCGTTTCTTGTGTCACCGCTTCCTCAGGGGGCCTGTCATATATAGCCAGCAGCCCCTGCTCCCTTCGCATATACCATACCTTGCTGACATCATAGTATGTACTGATGGAACGGGGAACCCGGAGCCAGAGCAGAAGACCGAAGAGGCCCTGCCGGGGGGGGGGGGGGCGTCAGAAAGGTGAGTACAGAGGGTTTTTTCATAGACTCGAGTAGAAGCAGAGGTACGGTTTTTCAGCACATTTTTTGTGCTGAAAAACTCGGCTTATAATCGGGTTTATACAGTATATAGCATGGAACATGATCAACTGAGCGTACTTTTTACATACAAGGCCTTTCTATACATTCATGTTTGTGAGTATCCTGTTTGAAAATAAAACCTATTGCACTATTGCAATTCTTTTCTTCATCCTGAGTAACAAGCCGGCGGGGACGGAAAGGAAGCGGAGCTAGCGGTGGGGAGGCTGGGTTTCCCAGACGGGAGATCCAGGAACAACACAGGAGCTAGCCGCGAGACCATCAAAACATCTTGAGGGCACGTTCACGTTGCGTTTTGACCTGCGTTTTCATTGCGTTTGAAACGCATATACAACAGCTGAGGAGGGGTTATTTGCCTAATGACATCACTGTTAACATTTCTGTTTACAAAACGCACCGTAAACACAATGTTGACGCATGTGTTAACATTGCGTTTACAAACGTAAACGGTAATGTAATTAGGCAAATCACCTCTCATCAGCTGTTGTATATGCGTTTCAAACGCAATGAAAACGTGACCAAAACGCAACGTGTGAATGCGCCCTCAGGAAACACCGGCTCAGGACATCAAGATCGCAATAGGACATTAATCCTACTCCTGAGTTACAATCTTAAACTGGAAAGGTGTCTCTTCTTCAATATCTTGCCATCGGGTAAAAGAAGAGGACGTGGAAGCAGAGGAACATATCTACTTGCTGTTTGGACTTTGTGCCAATTTGTTCCCCTTGAGCCGTCTTTCTTTTGTTGATTAAGGCCGCGGTCACACGATCCGCTAGACGTCCGTTCATAACGCGATGCTAGCGCACAGGGGGCAGTCCTCGGCCCGAACGCACATGCGTTAACAGGGAAACGCATGCGATCGGCTTATCAATCGCATGCGTTTCCCTGTTAACGCGAGTGCGTTCGGGCCGAGGACCTCCCCCTGTGCGCTAGCGTCGCGTTATGAACGGACGTCTAGCGGTACGTGTGACCGCGGCCTAAAGCTATAGGAGAAGAAGAAATCTTTTGTCTTTCTATATGGTATATAACCTAATATACGTATATAACTACATCCATGATCTGCAAGGTGATAAGTGTCTAGCATTATATATATATATATTCTATAAATTTATTTTTTATGTAACACCATTTATTGTTTTCAGCAATATACAGGCAGTCCCCGGGTTACGTACAAGATCGGGTCCGTAGGTTTGTTCTTAAGTTGAATTTGTATCAAAATTGTATATTTTATAATTGTAGCTCCAGACAAAGTTTTTTTTTGCCCCAGTGACGATTGGAGTTTTAAATTTTTTTTATGTAATTGGACCAAGGATTATCAATAAAACTTCATTACAGACACTTTTAAGCTGATTATTGCAATCTGGGACTATATTAAAGCCTCCAGAGAGCTTCAACAGAGGTCACAGTGGGCAGACAGGTCCGTCTGTGAGGGCGCGTTCACACGTTGCGTTTTGACCTGCGTTTTCATTGCGTTTGAAACGCATATACAACAGCTGAGGAAGGGTGATTTGCCTAATTACATCACTGTTAACATTTCTGTTTACAAAACGCATCGTAAACGCGATGTTAACGCATGCGCTAACAACGCGTTAACACATGCGTTTTGTTAACGCATGTGTTAACATTGCGTTTACAAACATAAACGGTAATGTAATTAGGCAAATCACCTCTCATTAGCTGTTTTATATGAGTTTCAAACGCAATGAAAACGCGACCAAAACGCAAAGTGTGAACGCGCCCTGAGTGTTATCGCAAAACACCTGCCGCTCGTTCCCGATCGCAGGCGTTTCCATAGAAACGCTGATGCGATCGGGCCGCGCCCCGCCCCGTTGGGCGCGGCTTTGTCTGTGTTTGCGTTTGCAAGCGCAGACAAAGCGCCATGTCTGACATCACCCTAACTATAAGTCGTCTGTAAGTCAGGTGTCCTTAAGTAGGGGACCGCCTGTATATTTAATACACCTTAACATGCAGAATGATATTTATTGTGAACATGAATGTATTGGAATACCCCTCGGAGGTCTATGTGAACTGTGATTGACAATACTTTCCACCAATCTAAACCTGAGTGGACCAATTGTATCATTGACAAATATCCGCTAGTGAAAACTAAACCGGTTTAGATGTATAATGGTCACTTTTTAATGTGTTTTTAGCCTGCTGAAGGCTCTAGTTCAGAGACAAAACACGCAGCCTTACTGATGAAGCACTTTTGTTATCCGTGGAAGTTACAAAGTCTCATTGTGGACTCCTCTTGCCATTTATCCATTTGGTTCACTTGGTGATGCGACATGGAAGATTTATCCGCTCCGCGTCACATGCTGCCTTCCACACAGATCTACTCTATATGCCAAAATCCAAAGGTGCATTTCAGGTGAGCACTATTCTAATGTCCAGCTAATTTAATTAATCACTCTGCAGTTGAACCTTTTTGTACTTCTTCTTTCCTAATATGGGTGCGGTCACACGTTCCCTTTTGGTTGCATTTTCATTGCGTTTTGAAACTCATTACTACAGCTGAGCAGAGGTGATTCGCCTAATTACATCACAGTTAACATTTGTGTTAACAGACGCAACGCATGTGCTAACATTGTGTTAACACATTCGTTTAGTTAACACATGTGCGAACAATGCGGTAACATCACGTTTACATTGAGTTTTGTAAATGCAAATGTTAACAGCAATGTATTTAGGCAAATTACCTCTCCTTAGCTGTATTTATGCATTTCAAATCGCAATGAAAATGCAACATGGTGAAGTGATGGACACGCAGATGCACAAGCCGTTAGTATCACACATCTCTGATTACTCTCTGTAATATAACGAGCCGTGCACCTGTCTAACCATGGACAGATTTCTTTCCACTGGAAGTAAGGCCGGCGCCACACGTGGCGCTTTGTCTGCACTTAAATTAACGTTAAATTAACACAAAACACCGGCGGCTCGTTCCCGATCGCAGGCGTTTCCATAGAAACGCCGATGCGATCGGGCCAAGGCCCGCCCCGGTGGACGCGATTTTGTTCGCGTTTGCAAGCGCAGACAAAGCGCCACGTGTGGCTCCGGCCTAAGGCCGCGGCCACACGTTTTGCTAGGCGAGCGTTCATAACGCGACGCTAGCGCACAGGGGGTGGTCCTCGGCCCGAACGCACTTGCCTTTCCAGGGAAACGCATGCGATCCCCTGGAAACACATGTGTGTTCCGGCCGAGTACTGCCCCCTGTGCGCTAGCGTCACTTTATGAATGGACGTCTAGCTGGCCTTAACATCTAGAAATCTGTGAGGCCGGCGCTACACGTGGCGCTTTTGTCTGCGCTTGCAAACGCAGACACAGGGCGCGTTCACACGTTGCATTTTGACCTGCGTTTTCATTGCGTTTGAAACGCATATACAACAGCTGAGGAGAGGTGATTTGCCTAATTACATCACTGTTAACGTTTCCGTTTACAAAACGCATCGTTAACGCGTGCGTTAACAATGCGTTAACGCATGCGTTTTGTTAACGCATGCGTTAACATTGCGTTTACAAACGTAAACGGTAATGTAATTAGGCAAATTACCTCACATCAGATGTTGTATATGCGTTTCAAACGCAATGAAAACGCAACCAAAACGCAACGTGTGAACGCGCCCTGAGTGTTATCGCAAAACACCTGCCGCTCGTTCCCGATCGCAGGCGTTTCCATAGAAACGCTGACGCGATCGGGCCGCGGCCCGCCCCGTTGGGCGCGGCTTTGTCTGCGTTTTCGTTTGCAAGCGCAGACAAAGCGCCATGTCTGACACACATGGCGTTTTTAGGCCGTTTTTGGGCCGTTTTTACTAAGTGCGTTTTCAGATTGTTAAAAACGCATGCGTTAAAAAACGCATCCGTTTTTTAAAACGCATGCGTTTTTGTCCGTTTTTCCGAAATTGCGCAATGAAAGACGGACAAAAACGCATGCGTTTTCAAAAAATGCGTTTTTAACGATCTGAAAATGCACTTAGTAAAAACGGGCCAAAAACGGCCCAAAAACGCCATGTGTGTCTTCACCCAAAGTCGCGCCCACCGGGGCGGGCCTCGGCCCGATCGCATCGGCGTTTCTATGGAAACGGCTGCGATCGGGAACGAGACGCCGGTGTTTCGCGATCGCCGTTTCTATGGAAACGCCTGCGATTGGGAACGAGACGACGGTGTTTCGCGTTAATTTAACGCAAAACACCGGCGTCTCGTTCCCGATCGCAGCCGTTTCCATAGAAACGCCGATGCGATCGGGCCGAGACCCGCCCCGGTGGGCGCGACTTTGTCTGCGTTCGCGTTTGCAAACGCAGACAAAAGCGCCATGTGTGGCGCCGGCCTGAGGGCGCGTTTTTCCCTTGACAAAACGCATCGTAAACGCGATGTTAACGCATGTGTTAACAATGTGTTAACCATGTGTTAACAATGCATTAAGGCATATACGTTTTGTTAACGCATGCGTTAACATTGCGTTTACAAACGTAAACGGTAATGTAATTAGGCAAATCACCTCTCATCAGCTGTTGTATATGCGTTTCAAACGCAATGAAAATGCGACCAAAACGCAACGTGTGAACGCGCCCTCAGGGGTTACCACTTTGAGGCCGTGGTCACACGTACCGCTAGGCGTCCGTTCATAACGCGACGCTAGCGCACAGGGGGAGGTCCTCGGCCCGAACGCACATGCGTTTCCAGAGAAACACATGCGATCGGCTTTCGGTCCGAGGACCTCCCCCTGTGCGCTTGCGTCGCATTATGATTGACGCCTAGCGGTACGTGTGACCCCGGCCTGAGAGAATAATTGACAAACCGTATTACACACTGCACATTACATACTCTACATTGTATACACTTTGCACATTTTATGTATAGCACCTTAGAAACTATACATAGCTCACAATGCATACCTCCCAAATGTCCCAGATCCAGTGGGACAGTCTCGGATTTTGGGTTCTGTCCCACCATACGGGAGATATGACCCAGGACATTAACTCTAGGATGCCGATAGAGTTGGATTACTTGGTATGGTGATACAGAGAGCCATTAGCTCTAGGCATCACCGCCAGGTGTCGGTAAATAGCAGAGGCTGCCAGGGGCAGGGGTGTCATCAAAGCGCCCCGGCCGGCCACTGCTGTAGTACAGATGCGGTGGAGGAAGAGGCAGGATGGGAATGAGGAACGGTGAGTACGGGGGGAATATACACAAAAGAGGGGGAAGCAGAAGAGGGGACCATAATAAAAAGTACAGCTGGGAATGGGGCAAAATAAGAGCATAGGAGCTTACAAGGGGCATAATAAGGAAGGGGCACAGCAAGAGGGGGAACAGAGATGGGGGCATAACAAAATGGAGAATGGATAGCAGCTAAGGGGCATAATAAGGAAGGGAAGCAGAGAAATGGGGACCAATTAAAGGAGAGGGGGAGCAGAGACTGGTTCATTATAAAGGGGGGGGGGCAGAGAAAGGGACCACAATAGGAGGGGAGGGGGAATTGTACAGGGAGAGAATATATAGTGTAAGAGCCATTATTCTAGGTATTATACTGTGTCCCCACTGTGGGCATACTAGGGGGAGGTGAGACACATGGTGGGGCAAGGTTGGGAGGTATGTTACATAGAGTAACACACACCTCAGTGTACACACTACTCCCTGCATGTACACTTTATACATAGTACTGTATGCACATTACACCGCACACAGGACACACTACACACCGTATTACATACTGTACATTCTATACACTTACTACTACACACTGTACACGTTATACATAGTTATACTCGATACATAACACACACTAGACACAGTGCAGTACACACTCCAGGCTGCACACACTAGTACAATAAATATATAATTTGAGAGGCCACTTGTGAAATGTGACATGTTGCGCATGTCAGCGTATTGTAAACGCAATTCAAAGTTAACGCTGTGTTACGCATTTAAAACGCAACGTGTGCATGTACCCTGCGGGGACGCCTGTCACTGCGCCACCTGCCGGCAGCACACAGTACACGCTTCTTCAGGCTGAGCAGAGACTCTAGCAGCAGCCGGGCAGGCGCGCGTGGGCGGGGCCTCCTCACGCTGTACGTGCGCCGTGTATGTGTCCAGCGACGGCGTCCGAGAGGTTGTGGAGCGCGGTGATAGCGGAGCAGTGTCCTGGCCTCGTCCTCCGGTAAGGACGCGCGGCTGCGGTTACCCCGCACCCTCCCGCTGCCCCTGTCAGGGTATCAGGCTGGGATCTGTGGTCTCTCAGGAAATGCACAGTGAGGAGTTATAGTGATGCAGAGTCCTGCACACCCCCGGGCAGTGACAGAACAGAGAGCACCAGTGCACAGGGGGTCAGAGACAGGACCACCTGTACACTGCACATACAGACCCACCCACTGCTATTCTACTATCTACTCCACAAATCCTCCAGCGTGAGACTTACCTGCTGACTACCACCTACAGGCAGGCACTACATGAGACTTACCTGCTGACTACCAACTACAGGCAGGCACTTACATGAGACTTACCTGCTGACTACCAACTACAGGCAGGCACTTACATGAGACTTACCTGCTGACTACCACCTACAGGCAGGCACTACATGAGACTTACCTGCTGACTACCAACTACAGGCAGGCACTTACATGAGACTTACCTGCTGACTACCAGCTACAGGCAGGCACTTACATGAGACTTACCTGCTGACTACCACCTACAGGCAGGCACTTACATGAGACTTACCTGCTGACTACCACCTACAGGCAGGCACTTACTTACATGAGACTTACCTGCTGACTACCACCTACAGGCAGGCACTACATGAGACTTACCTGCTGACTACCAACTACAGGCAGGCACTTACATGAGACTTACCTGCTGACTACCAACTACAGGCAGGCACTTACATGAGACTTACCTGCTGACTACCAACTACAGGCAGGCACTACATGAGACTTACCTGCTGACTACCAACTACAGGCAGGCACTACATGAGACTTACCTGCTGACTACCAACTACAGGCAGGCACTACATGAGACTTACCTGCTGACTACCAACTACAGGCAGGCACTACATGAGACTTACCTGCTGACTACCAACTACAGGCAGGCACTACATGAGACTTACCTGCTGACTACCAACTACAGGCAGGCACTACATGAGACTTACCTGCTGACTACCAACTACAGGCAGGCACTACATGAGACTTACCTGCTGACTACCAACTACAGGCAGGCACTACATGAGACTTACCTGCTGACTACCACCTACAGGCAGGCACTACATGAGACTTACCTGCTGACTACCACCTACAGGCAGGCACTACATGAGACTCACTTGCTTACTGCCACCCTACAGGATATCCTGTGGTTATCCCTCATGACTACAACACTACCCCACACCTGCCTTCATCTCCTGTCATGCAATTAACATCTTAATACCTAAAAAGTGTACGAGTGCTGAGGGGTGGAGCATGGAAATTGCCAGGCACAGCGCTCTGTTATCTCCCATTCGCTGTCAATATGAGTACCAGAGATTCTTGAACACTGTGCAAAGTCAATTTCCCACGCTCCCGTAGTATTTAACATTCATTCTCCACTCATTAGCGAGAAGGGAACCTCCAGTCTCATAATTGCTGTGGGTCCCTTGTGCCTAGTCGAGGGCCTTAGCACTATGGCCAGACACGTGCTCCTGCGGCACCACAGGTAATCCCTTGCTTGTGCTGCCCAACACCCTCCTCACCAATACTGTATAATCTAGTTGTCTATTGAGCAGCACATGTTGGGTTCCCCTGCTATAAGGTTCCCCTGTTACCATCCACTACTGTCTATTGTATTGTATTCCTGTAATAAACTCGGATTTTCCCTGTTTTTGTCATACAAGCCTAACAAGATGGATGGAGACACATCGTACAACAAAGGTTAGTGACTCAAGGTCCTTTATCCTCCATCTCCAACTCCTTCTATCCTCTAACAGGCGCTGCTCTACTGATTCACATGCAGGAGGAATCTTTATCTAGTTCCCATCTTGCCCCCCCAATATGCTAATAAGTCCATCTACTGTCAAGTAGGCGGAGCAGACAGCACGGCGCCACCTCACACTAGAGAATAATCCATACGTGAAACTAATTGGATTCTTGTGAAAAGTGTGGACTAAAGAAAACATTCCAACAGCGCCAGAATCGGTGGAGCGGAGCCCATTGGAGGATGCAAAGAGGTGGAAGGGGTGAAAAGTTCTCTTTATATCTAGTTGCAAACATTTTTTTGAATGAAATGATTTTTCTTCTATTTTGTTCTTGCACAGTTGAGGTTGTGTACGTTTCCTATGTAGAAGATGCAGTGACATTTTGGGGACAGGTAGGAGAGAAGTAGACTTTTATTGGTGGTGTTTGTCACATTTTATTGTGTGCTTATCTTTTAATGACTCTGTAAATAACATTTAGGGGCTCTTTACATTTTTAGCCTTCTGAAAGTACTTTTTTTTTTTTTTTTCAGCACCTCTGCCATGGCCCTCAGGGGTGTCCTCTTAAAGCCCTAATAAGCACCCTGCTGTCCCTGCAAAAAGCAGCCCTGCCAAGTGCTGCCCCCTAGTGGTGCTGCATAGCTTGCACAATAAGGGCAGTTTCATAGGGTTTCATGGATCACCAACAATGCAGAGTATAGGACTCCATGCAGCAGAGTGATATATGATGCGGGGAGTCCCGTCCTCAGCAGTTTAGTTGGTCCATGACTTACACGCCGACCATAGCAGTAGTCATGAAAAGACATCTACATTGATGTATGTCACCCATAAGCCATTCTGGCCTCCAATACAGGATGCTGTTTATTACTCCATTCATATATTCCAAGGGTTTTTAATTTGTGTTATAGTTATTTAAATATCTGCCGGGTGGAGGTGTAAAATCTTTTCTTGGCCTATTCCTTACTGAATGTTAGACACACTTAGTGTATGTATGTGTAGCTTTCATAGGACTGGATAGAGGGCAAAAACATTGCGTGAAAACAGCCGTGTTATTCCTGTGTACTGCTGCAGGGCTGGGACAAACGCCTGCAGTTCCCTTCACTTTTTGGTACGTATGCATAACGGAGAAATCTTGGAGTCACAGGCAGGACAAAGCCTTATGATTACTACAAGGAAAGGCTACATTCATATCTTGCCCTCCAATGCTTAACTTGCAGCAGAACCCCCAATATCAGTATTATACCTAGCTCTTTCTCATGGAAAGTTATGCCTTTATTATTTTATTTATTGTAAAATGTGCGTTGTTAAGCGGGTGATTGCCTCCTGCTGAGTAACTTATCCGCTTACCGATGCCGGAGGAGGGATGCAATACGTGGCATCCGCTCCCCATAGCCTTCTATCGACTCAGCTGAGCAGGAGGCATCAGGACGGAAAAACATTACGTGCTGCGTCTTTCCTGTCTAACTTTTTTATGATATGAGCGCAGTTTAAAGGATCTGCCATATTTAACAAATGTTTTCTCTTTTCTTAAATAGTCGATGAAAAAGATAAATGACATCTCAGAAATCAGTGAATCTTTGGCAAAGTTTTGCCCAACTATGAGCACAGTTTTTGGAACTCCTGATATGCATAAGGTAAACGCATCACTTATTTCAAAAGAATAAATAATTTATTTTGAATGCAGCTTTTTTATTTTAAAGGAAATCACCATCAAATTCAAGCATAATAAACCAGGGACATTTACTCATAGATCTAGGTGCTGTTACTGTGGTAATCTTCTTATGTTTGTTATCCTCCTTTTTTTTTTTAAATCAACTTTTCTTGAGCCCCTCTGTGCTGCTTCTTCACAGGCTGTTACACTGTCCCCTTCCCATTCTGTCCCCTTCTACTCCTTCAGGACTACTCCCACAACTCTCCCCCATTTCTGCCTGTTGAAATCTCTCCGCAGCAGTGGAAGTTTCAGCACACAGGTAGAGGGTGAACTGCTCCTTGGACACTGTAACCGCCTGTGAATCTGTGGTACGAAGAAGCCCATTCAGGCTCGTTAATAGTTGATTTTTAGAAGGATGGAGACAATGGACAACAAATATAAGACGATTACCAAAGTAATCGTGCCAGGTATACTCAATAGAGGGAATTTATTGAGGGTGCCATATGACCCTCTCGAATTACGAACAAGTTTTGGTGTTTAAGTAATGAATTCATTAATTCTACTATAGATCAGACCAGGTTGTAGTAAATATTTCCAAGCTATGATGTGCACCCCATGCCCACTTTTCAAAAAAGTTTGATGAAGCTCGGTGCCCAAGAAACTGGTTTCTGCCTTGTGCATGCAAGACGTGATAAATTCCTGCTAAATAAGGCTTACAGTTATATTGCTTATGGACCTGTGCCCTTACTTGTACTAGGCAATGGTTACTGACAGGTTCCCTTTAAAAATATTGTTGCTTGTGTTGACATGTGCTTATTTTCCAGGTTTATGGTGGGATGTTTTCAGCAGACAAATGCTGGTACAGATGTAAACTGCTTCATGTGGTTAATGATGAGCAAGTAAGTATTTATTAGTATTTACTTTTCCCAATGATCAATTACATTGCCCAATCAGCTTCAGAGCTTGTTTAAATAAAAACATGTGCTTAATTTGTTTAATAAATATTGGTGATAAGTTCCTTTTTATTAGACCTTAACCCTTATGAGGTTGGTATGCAAAATGTTATCCATGTCCGAATGGCTGACATGGATAGAACTAATGCTGCTTAAAAGATGCACTCCATATAATACTGAAATAATTTTGGTTTATTATAGTGTGCAGTGACTTACATTGACTATGGAAATACAGAAATTTTAGAAAGATCCAGCATTGTCGAACTTCCTGAGGAATTACAATGCCCACCTATAGCACAGAAATATCGACTGTGGGGGCTTCAGCTTCAGGTATCTTCAGATGTTGAACAGGTAAGGGAGTTTTGATAAGTTGTAATGTCGGGTGCAGTTAAAGAATTCATTAAAGGGGTGGTACCAAGTTGTTATCCCTTATCTAAACATATTGGTGAGGGTCCTACTACTGGGACCTCCACTGCTCACCAGGACAGGACCAAGACAGTAGCAATCTGGGAAAGTGAACAAGAGTGCCAACACTATATGAGCGCTTTGCTCTGCCATTTTCGACATTCCCATACTATTAAATGCAAGCTAATCCTTCCTCTCCATCTATTTGTGCACACAGGACCTCATTCTCTGGATTTCTGGAGGTCGCATTCTTGTGGTCGGGGGGGGGGGGGGTCCGAGCGATCTGCCAATCACTAATCAACTTGTTACATTCTTTTCTGTAAAATGGTGGATAACTTGCTACTTTGGTACCTTCCCTTTAACCCTTACGTAAAGGGCTGCCTTTATGTATTCATGGGTTAATCGCTATATTTTGTGACTGTCATTAAAATTTCCAGCAGAAAAGCAGAATTTTGGCCATTTTAGTTTTGGCGATTTTTTTTATAATTTATTTATGTGAACATATGACTGAGGTATCTATGACCTCTACACATGTGCATGTGTTAAACACATAATTTTCTGGTTGTGGCACATTTTTTGCCATCAAAGTAAATTTTTATGCATTTTTAAAAAATTTTTTTTTGCCACTTTGAATCAAAAATTGCAATCAAAATTGTCTATTAACTCAATGCAATTTTGAAAAAGGGACAGGTGTCTGCTTCCAGAAAATATATGGTTTGTTGGGATTTAGTATAATTCTTTAATTGCTGTAATTTCAGTTTTATTTGTACACGTCGTATTTGTATTTGTACAAGTTGTGAAAATAACATGACAAAATTTCCAGAAACGCCTGGTAGGAAAAGGGTTTAAAGGACACCTGTCATCAGGTCTCTGCCACTAGTCCTGTCACTTCTTCCTGTTGGAGCAGCTCACAAGGATCCCATCCCAGCCTTTATCTAGTTATTTCATACATTAATCATTATAAAATCATCTATTTTTTATCATATAAATGAGGCTGGTCACATGGTCAGAGGCAGTGATGTCACCCCTGTTCTCCCTCCCCTCTCCTCCCCCTGCTCATGTCTGTGTGTAATGTATAGTAAAGTATTGCTGGTATCTGTGCTGCATCTGCTGACATGCTGCATCCTCCTAATATACAGTTGAGAGACACAGACATCAGCTACACATGAATCTGACATGTTCTGCTATAACATGGCTGCCTGGAGCTGCTGTATCTCTCCTATACACACACACATGCGCACACAGGCTGCAGGGGGTGTGGCCACCAGCACCAGGAAGCACATCATTATACAGGCTGTCAGTCATGCACTGGGGATGTGGCTGTGCCTCCCACTCATGAATAGAGTGGACAGCTTAAATATGCTAATGCTTCATTGGACATTTCACAGGTCATTTGCATACAGCTTTAGGACCTCATTGCTTAGGTTTACAGGCATGTAGAGGGACAATGAAGGGATAGAGGCAATGCTCTCTAATGGCGGTTTATGAAAATATATTTAGTTTAGGGGGGTTATTTTGCATGACGGGTTCTCTTTAAGAGGCTATTATAATAATAATAATTCTTTTATTTATATGTAGCGCTCACAGATTACGCTGCGCTGCACATAGTTTGCCAAATCAGTCCCGGTCATCAATGGGGCTTACAATCTAATCAACCTACCAGTATGTTTTGGAGTGTGGGAGGAAACCGGAGGACCTGGAGGAAACCCACACAAACTCTTTGCTGATGTTTACCTGGGACTTGAACCCAGGTCTCCAGGGCTGCAAGGCTGTAATGCTTACCACTAAGCCACCATGCTGCCCTATTTTTATATAAAATTCCCTTCCAAATGTACCAGTGAAATACAAGGGCTGCAAGAGCTTTGTCTTATTTAACAACATGGTGCACACTGAAAAAAGTAAATAAGCAAACAATTTTTGTTTTACTTCATGTTTTTTAATATATTTCCCAATAATCACATCCGGTTTATCTTTTTCTCTGCTTATTGAAGCTGCTGTATAATATTTTTATTGTTGGTCCGCAAATGTGTTTTGTTTTTTCTGCTAATCTGTTTTTAGGGGTTAAAATTTCTCACCCAGCTTATAGCTGACAAAAAAGTATCGGTGCTTCAGAAGGCCATCTACAAAGACGGCACGGTGGTTGTCCAGGTGTCCCATGAGGATCTTGACATAGGAGAGGAAGTTGCTAAGAAGGGTTTTGCTGTGAGAAGTAGACTAAACAGCAGCTCTCCTAATGGGGCTCTGGAATCGGGGGATTCGCCGGCACCTGACCGAAAACCACAATTTCCATGGCAAGTGAGAAATTTAGAGAGACTTCCCATGCGAGAGCCAAAATCTTTACCTATGTTCAGCCCATCTAACAGCAACTCTAATAGGGAAAGTACTGGAAAGAATGGATTTCGAGCCCTGAGGTAGGTTTTGCAGATTGGTGGCTACAATGTATATCTAATGTCTAGTGTCCCAATTAACCTGCTCTTTCGGTCTGGGGGATGGGCGCACTGTTTTTAGACGTTTTCTTGCGTCTTTATTAAGGAAAAATTAACTCAGTAAAAAGTGACGGAGTTTGACGGCGCCCAAGCGCCTCTTGGCTTCCCATGCATTTAATTTGTGCGTGTTGTCCAGGCATGTCCTTGTAATCCAGCGGGGGTCGAACAAGCAAAACACAGCGGTTGCACATTGCAGCAAAAACGGGATAAGACAAGTGTGCAGGGGAGGGACTAGAACTGGGGGCAGTATTATATTAGTTATATTCCTGTACATAGGGGGCAGTATTATAGCAGTTATATTCTTTTACATAGGGGCAGTATTATAGCAGTTATATTCCTGTACATTGGGGGCAGTATTATAGCAGTTATATTCTTGTACATAGGGGGCAGTATTATAGTAGTTATAGTCTTGTACATAGGGGGCAGTATTATAGTAGTTATATTCCTGTACATAGGGGGCAGTATTATAGCAGTTATATTCTTGTACATAGGGGGCAGTATTATAGTAGTTATAGTCTTGTACATAGGGGGCAGTATTATAGTAGTTATATTCTTGTACATAGGGGGCAGTATTATAGTAGTTATATTCTTGTACATAGGGGGCAGTATTATAGTAGTTATATTCCTGTACATAGGCGTCAGTATTATAGTAGTTATAGTCTTGTACATAGGGGGCAGTATTATAGTATAGTCTTGTACATAGGGGGCAGTATTATAGTAGTTAGGGGGCAGTATTATAGCAGTTATATTCTTTTACATAGGGGCAGTATTATAGCAGTTATATTCTTTTACATAGGGGCAGTATTATAGCAGTTATGCAAAATGGTGGGATAGAACAAAAGTGTAAGCTCACCTGTGGAAAATGAGTGGGTCGCTCCGAATAGATGCTGCTGTGCTCGCCGGGACTAACAAGCCTGGTCCGGTCCCAGGTAGGGTATGCAAGAATAAACAAGAGGAGAAAAGCGTCCTTCGGCACCAGCTTAAGTAAAAATCGAATTTTTACTTAAGCTGGTGCCGAAGGACGCTTTTCTCCTCTTGTTTATTATAGCAGTTATATTCCTGTACATAGGGGGCAGTATTATAGCAGTTATATTCTTGTACATGGGAGCAGTATTATAGTAGTTATAGTCTTGTACATAGGGGGCAGTATTATAGTAGTTATAGTCTTGTACATAGGGGGCAGTATTATAGTAGTAATATTCCTGTACATAGGCGTCAGTATTATAGTAGTTATAGTCTTGTACATAGGGGGCAGTATTATAGTATAGTCTTGTACATAGGGGGCAGTATTATAGTATAGTCTTGTACATAGGGGGCAGTATTATAGTAGTTATAGTCTTGTACATAGGGGGCAGTATTATAGTAGTTATAGTCTTGTACATAGGGGGCAGCATTTTAGTCTTGTACATAGGGGGCAGCATTTTAGTCTTGTACATAGGGGGCAGCATTTTAGCCTTGTACATAGGGGGCAGCATTTTAGCCTTGTACATAGGGGGCAGCATTTTAGCCTTGTACATAGGGGGCAGCATTTTAGCCTTGTACATAGGGGGCAGCATTTTAGCCTTGTACATAGGGGGCAGCATTTTAGCCTTGTACATAGGGGGCAGCATTTTAGCCTTGTACATAGGGGGCAGCATTTTAGCCTTGTACATAGGGGGCAGCATTTTAGCCTTGTACATAGGGGGCAGCATTTTAGCCTTGTACATAGGGGGCAGCATTTTAGCCTTGTACATAGGGGGCAGCATTTTAGCCTTGTACATAGGGGGCAGCATTTTAGCCTTGTACATAGGGGGCAGCATTTTAGCCTTGTACATAGGGGGCAGCATTTTAGCCTTGTACATAGGGGGCAGCATTTTAGCCTTGTACATGGTTTGTGGTCACCGCAACATGAGGAACTGTATTGCGGGGTCACAGCAAAGTAAAGTCTACTAAACACAGACATGTAATATGTGGTAGAGCCTTACATTGTCTGCTTTATCCCTGGAAATTATTGGCACAGATCACCTTCTAATGATATCAATGATGTGAGAAGTGACCAGAAGTTTTTGGAAGAAAACAAGCAGCTCAAAGATGAGAACAAGCAACTTGCGGAGGAAGTTGCGCAGCTGAAGGAAAGCAACAAGCAGCTGAAAGATGAAAACCTGCAGATAATGGCAGAAAAGAAGGAACTGCTGGAGGAAAGCAAGAAACTAAAAGAAGAAAAGGAAATCCTGTCACAAAAATCCATTGCTTTAGACCTACAGATGCAAAAAATGCAACTTGAGATTAAGGTGTGTGTGTGTGTGTGTTTTATTTTGAAAAAAAAAGTAATGGCAAGAAACCAGATGTTTTTAGTTAATATTTGGACGAGGCTTTCACAATGGCAAACATACGGTCAGACTATAAGAAAATGTCTTGTTGAAAAGTGCCTGTGACTAATAGTCCGTAGGTCAGGAGGATCCAGCACTGCCAGACCCCCCTGGCCTCTACCCTGCACATCGGGTGAATCAGGAGATCACTAACTGGCTGGGTGCAGTACAGAGGGACTCTGGTAACACCTCCAGGAGCCCTTCAAGCTCGTTAGCATAATTTTAAAACTTTTTGAAGCAAGGAGGCCATGGATAGAAAATATAAGATTGCCACAGTCACAGGGCTGTCTCTATGTGTAAGCATCCCTGACTTATCATGCTTGATTTTGATCGCAGATTTCCATCACACTGTGCATTTCTGGTTAGATAGGCACCCGAATCCCAGCACCCATATCAATCAGCTAGTTGCAGAGGCTTCTGTGAATATTGTACTCGCTATGCCAAGTAATGAATATCAGTTCTGATAACTTGTACTGGATTGATTAGCAATCTGCAATACCAGACAGAATCTGGTGCAAAGCAATAAAGGGAATGTGCAGCTCACAACCGAGGCCTGAGATCTCCAGAACAGAGTATTTTAATATTTATTTGTTCTATCTTCCTTTTTTTTTTTTTCTTATAGAATGAAAAAGAAATCTTTGAAAGAAACATTAATGAAATGGAGATTCATTTGGCGTCTGCAGCGGGAAACAAGTTGAAAGCATTAGCAGCCAAGATTGATATACTGAAAAGCGTTAGGTGAGGGGATGTTTTATGGGATGAAATTATTTTGCAATTCAGATGATTTGTTCAATGTGGACTGAAGTCTTACAATAACTGAAGCTGTACAGTAGCTGGGGACATAAGTGAAGGTATAGCAGCAGCCTCCCTGGCTGATATCTCCTCATAGCAAGATATGTCATAGCTTAATCATAATTCACACATGGGATCTCCAAGTTCATCACTGGGCAACACTCGGCAAATGAAAAAGTTAAGTGTCTAAATATGACAGTGAGGTTCAGGACCGGTTTACACACTCCACGTTTAAGGAGAACGCAACAAACTACAAATGGACAGTGAACCAAAAGTTATTCTTTCACCTTCTGATTTCCATAGACTGTAATGGGCCTTCTGGTACACATCCGATATTAAAAGTGGGGAAAAATGACCTGAGGTTCTGCACTATTTTTTGTCTGCTATAAATAATGGATTGTGTAATGGAACCTGCTCAACACAGGTGTTAACCAAGCCTCAGATCCCTGTTGTGTCATCTCTCAAAACCAGAAGTGGTTGAACACTCAACATAGGGGTAAATCTTTCCATTATATCATATCTCTTTGTCATTTCTTCACCTAGCTTTAACTCACAAAAACTGAAATAACAAATACAGGCGGTCTCCTACTATTAGGTTTTAAATTCAGACAGAAATAGACACTGACAGGTAAAGAGTAAAATAAACTTACAAATGGGTCTTAAACTTAGAAACAGAAAAGAAGAAATGTACAGACGCCACATTAGACAGAAGAAAAGCAAGGGAGGCATACGCATAGTTGGGAAAAGTATAAAGTGTGCACATCCTAAATTAATTAAATTGGCAAATATGATTTATTAAACACATCAAAATACCAAAACTACTAGTGGAAAATGACTGTCCTCAAAGAAGGGGAAAGAAAAAGTTAAAAAATGTTTAAAATGATATACTGAAGTAATTGGATACTGGTGTAGCAGTCACCTTCCCCCAGACATGATCTGGGCCGAAAATGAGGCTGAAAAATGTGCCCCCCTCTACAGCGTCCAAAGAATGTAGAGGGCAAGTCTCCTATGGACAGTGCAGATATGTTATTAGTCAATGCCAGAAGCAAAACACTATTAGAAGCAACAGTTGAAGATGACATCATATATGAATAAAACATACGAGCCTGGAAAAGACAGTGGTAGGGAGCACAAGGGTCTAGTTAACTGTTTACCTGAGTAGATCCCACACGCATCGCTACATGTATATGTAACGCGTGAGTGTTGGTGCATGTTTAGGTTTAAATGCATATCTTCGGTGGACATGACCCTTATGCCCCCTACCACTGTCTTTGCTAGGCTTGTATGTTTTATTCATATGTGATATCATTATTAACGTATGTCGCTTCTTATTGTGTATTACTTCTGGCATTGACTATTAATGTATTCTACTGCTCAAATGTTTGGGGTCTCCCAGACAGTTTAGTTTTCCTGAAAACTCGTACTGAGTTGCTAAAAGAATAGAAAATATAGTCCAGACACAGGGTATGCCATGGTGTTGCAGAATGGAGCGATGGCTTTCCTAATTCAAAATCCCTTTGACCTTAATAATAATTATTTTATGTAGCGCACACAGATTACGCAGCGCTGCACAGAACTTGTCAAATCGGTCCCTGTCCCCAATGGTGCTCACAATCTAATCAACCTACCAGTATGTTTTGGAGTACAAATGTCCCACTTTACCAGCATCTAAGCAACCCCAGGCCATCATATTACCTCCAGCACGCTTGGAAGATGGCGTTTGGCATCCGTTGTCTGCAGTTCTGTGTGATCCAAACACCTTAAACTTAGATTTGTCTGTCCATAACACTTTTTTCAAATCTTTTCCTTTCATTAGCCCATCTCACATATGGCTTTTTCTTTGCCACTCTGCCTGAAGGCCAGCATCCTAAAGTTGACTTGTCACTGTTGAGGTTAACTGAAGCTGCCAGTTGAGGTCCTGTGAGGCGTGGTTTCCTCTCACTAGAGACTCTAATGTACTTGTCTTGTTGCTTAGTTGTGCAGCGGGGCCTCCCACTTCTTTCTACTATGGATAGAGCCTGTTTGCACTTTCCTGTGAATAGAGTAGTACACACCCTTGTAGAAAATCTTCAGTTTCTTGGCAATTTGTCGCATGGAATGGCCTTTATTTCTAAGAACAAACTTTCAGGTTTCACATGAAAGTTCTTTTTTTTCTGGCCATTGAGAGAGTTTCATAGAGCAAACAAATGTGATACTCCTGATACTCAACCAGCTAAATTGAAGGTCCGTTTTATAGCTTCTCTAATCAGCCGAACTGTACGGTGTAAGGTGGACAATAGTGCCATGTAACTGGATGGTCTTTTTAATTTTTTTTTTTTTTTTTACATGTAGGCCTGTAATGAAGGGATCATGTGCAGAGAGTAAAGATGGTTGTGTTGTCACCATAGACAGTGATATTTTTTACTGTAAAAGCAGTGACGCTATGGAAATCGTTGCCGCAGGAGGTTGGCTGATACTTTACATGTTCAAGAGAGGCATGGATGCCTTCCATGAGGTCATACAGTATCCAGGGATTTATTCTGACTACCATGCTGGAGTCGGTACATCTCTATAGGGTTTCTTATCCCTCTGGATCCATACCATCTTTACTCAATCTAATCTACTATGATGCAGGAAATCCCAACGATTGGTGATGATCTAGATTCTGTCTAGTGTATTTGGTAAATACTATTTACTTTATTAACATAGAAATAATTTTCTGTTTGCAGACATAAAAATAACAACATGGCGTCAGCGGATGATCTTCTGGAAGCTGTTGAAGTTGTTAGTCAGGGACAGTTGTCTGCTCCATCTTCTTTAGGTGTTTTAGAGGAGAATTGGAAAGAGTACAGCTTTTCCCAGGAAATGATTCGGGATTGTTCAGATGTGGTAAGATGGGGAGAAGCCCATTTTGAATTATGTTTCTAGTTTTTTTTACAGTGTGTACTAAGCCAGTATACCTGGATTTTTCCTGTTATGCTTGTACTTATTGTAGGAGAAAAAATAAAAGTAAATATTTTAATTAAAGCTTTGTTTTAAATAAAATTTTAAACTCCTCTCTAAATCCACCAGGCGGAACTAGACTCGCTTATTGACAAACGGAACAAATATAAGGATCAGCTTAGTTGTTCCGTAGACGCCTTTGTCATTGAGGTTGACCTGTTGCCGCTTGAATCAAGACTTGCAAATCTTCAGGTACGGAACGTTTTATTACTGTTTAACCCCAGGGTCTGGTTTTCATCTCCACAAAGCTTCCTCCTGAATGACAGCAAGCTGAGATCTAGAAAATAGTGGGCATTTTGGAAAAATGTTGTAACTTTCATTAAGCAAATTTCAGTTATTTGATAAAAGTGGGCAACTCCTCTAAGGTTCCTTCAGTTTATTTATGACAATTCCATACACAAAATAACAATTGTGATTAAAGTCTTCCCTCTGCTTAGCTGACATGATTTCCCTTTTCTGGGCTTTGTTCTCTATGTAGATGTTACTAAATTCCCTACAAGAAGTGTATGGAGCATCGTGTGACGGTGAAGATTCTGCGGACTCTGTGGACTCTGCGTTCCAGGAGTTCTATCAATGGAAACAAGCTAAACTGGAAAAATTCAACACTATTAGAAGTGACACTGACAGCTCTTTGGGCCTTCTATGTACATGGTTGTCAAACATCGAGAAGGTATTTCCTCCAAGAGCTATAGGAAACAATTGGGAAAATCTAGTTTTATTAATTATTTCTAGAAAAATATCATAATCTTTAATTTCCCATGTCATTTTTATTGTCGAGCTGTCATAACCAAAACTCCTAAGGCTACATTTTAGAGATAAGCGAGCACTAAAATGCTCGGGTACTCGTTATTCGAGACGAACTTTTCCCGATGCTCGAGTGCTCGTCTCGAATAACGAGCCCCATTGAAGTCAATGGGAGACTCGAGCATTTTTCAAGGGGACCAAGGCTCTGCACAGGGAAGCTTGGCCAAACACCTGGGAACCTCAGAAAATGATGGAAACACCACGGAAATGGACAGGAAACAGCAGGGGCAGCATGCATGGATGCCTCTGAGGCTGCTTAATCGCACCATTATGCCAAAATTATGGGCAACAGCATGGCCATGACAGAGTGACCGAATGAGGCTAGATAGCATCTAAAACATCCAATAATTGACCCTGACGCTATAGGGGACGGCATGCAGAGGCAGCAGCAGGCTAGAGAGTGTCATGGCGACATACCCTAAATGGACTCAGGCTTCAAACCAATGGGTGGCAGAGAGGAACCAAAGGAGGTGAGCAAGAAGCGCTGAAATGATTTCCTATGTGAACAAAAGGTTGACGGTATATTTAGTCGATAACACAGCATGGTGGCGACATAGTGACCAAGTTCCATAACGTATCTGGTGAAACACCCGAAAAATGAGCCTGACACAGCTCTTTTGATAAGGGGACAACATGTGGAGGCAGCCATGGAGACGACTTCCATGATTAAGAGCGACAGTATGGGGCATTCATATTGCGCTGCTATGATTGCAACTTCAGGTCTCCAGCATGGCGGCGACAGATGGGCCGAGTTCCACTATGTATCTGGTGAAACACCTTAAAATTCTTCCTGACACAGCTCGTTTGATAAGGGGATGATGTGCTGCATATCCTCTCGTGCTCCAGCGTCTGGGGTATAGAGAGTTGAAATGAGACATTGGTGGACGCTGTGGAGGATCGTGGAGGCAAAATGGACAGGAAACAGCAGGGGCAGCATGCATGGATGCCTCTGAGGCTGCCTAATCTTGGGATGGAGCTGGCGGTCCATTGGCAGGCTGTCCAAGCCCCTGTCTCTCGGCTCCTCCCCACCCAAAATGGGCCTGGGGGCCAGAAGCGTTTACTTTGAAAAAATTATAATTTTCAAAGCAGGCCGGGTCGTTTGAATATTTCACCTAGGAATAATGGAATAGCATAGTGGTTCTATTTTTAATTGTTTTTACGGAAATGGTTCCATGATTAAGAGCGACAGTATGGGGCATCCATATTGCGCTGCTATGATTGCAACTTCAGGACTCCAGCATGGCGGCGACAGATGCTCCGAGTTCCACTATGTATCTGGTGAAACACCTGAAAATTCTGCCTGACACAGCTCGTTTGATAAGGGGACGATGTATGGAGGCAGTGAACTAGTAGTAGATTAAAGGTACTGCAGTTAAAACTATGTTAGTTGGATCTTGGGATGGAGCTGGCGCTCCGCTGCCAGACGAGCTTTCGCCAATCCAAGCCCCTGTCTCTAGGCTACTCCCCAAACAGCACTTCTAAGAACCTTTTGTATAAGATCAAGTGTAGTAGCGTTCTTATAAGTTTGGGATATGCCGGGTGAGGGGAATGTAAACAGATGCGCAAGAAGCGCTGAAATAGTATCGGTAAATGATAAAAGTTTGCCAGTATATTTTGTGGATTACACAGCAGGGTGGCGACAAAGTTAACAAGTTTGATGTGGAATCCATGAAAACAACCCAAAATTCTGCCTGACACAGTTCGTTTGATAAGGAGACCATGTATGGAGGCAGCTATATGGACGACTTTTGGAGGCAGCTGTGGCGATGACGTGTGGAGGTAGCAATGGAGACAACGTGTGGAGGCAGCTAAAAAGACGACATGTGGAGGCTGCTATGGAGACAATTTAATTTGGATAGTGCCTGTATGTGGCAGTCCAAAAAAGTTCAAACCAGAGGAGCAGGTAGGTGGTCCTCCAGAAAAATTTAATACATAGAGTACTATAGCTAGAGCCAGTTGGCCCTGGCAAAAAATAGCCAGTTTCCTCTGCTTTAGTGTAAAAAGAGGAGGAGAAGGAGGACAATGAGGAGGAGGAGTGCATATATTATTCAGGTTGAGCTTCTTTCACCTGGTGGAGAATGAAAATCCGGAGAAATCCAGGCTTTATTCATCTTGATAAGCGTCAGCCTGTCAGCGCTGTCAGTCGACAGGCGTGTATGCTTATCGGTGATGATGCCACCAGCTGCACTGAAAACCCGCTCGGACAACACGCTAGCGGCAGGGCAGGCAAGAACCTCCAAGGCGTACAGTGCCAGTTCGTGCCACATGTCCAGCTTTGAAACCCAGTAGTTGTAGGGAGCTGTGTGATCATTTAGGACGATGGTATGGTCAGCTACGTACTCCCTCACCATCTTTCTGTAAAGATCAGCCCTACTCTGCCGAGACTGGGGACAGGTGACAGTGTCTTGCTGGGGTGACATAAAACTGGCAAAGGCCTTGTAAAGAGTACCCCTGCCAGTGCTGGACAAGCTGCCTGCTCGCCTACTCTCCCTCGCTACTTGTCCCGCAGAAGTACGCCCTCTGCCGCTAGCGCTGTCAGAAGGGAAATACTGTTTCAGCTTGTGCACCAGGGCCTGCTGGTAGTTATGCATTCTCACACTCCTTTCCTCTCCAAGGATGAGAGTGGAAAGATTTTGCTTGTACCGTGGGTCCAGGAGAGTGAATACCCGGTAATCGGTGCTGGAATAAATTCTTTGAACGCGAGGGTCACGGGATAGGCAGCCTAGCATGAAATCTGCCATATGCGCCAGAGTCCCAACGCGCAAGAATTCACTCCCCTCACTGGCCTGACTTTCCATTTCCTCCTCCTCCTCCAACTCCTCTTCTTCTGCCCATACACGCTGAACAATGAAGGACTGAACAATGGTCCCCTCTTCTGTCTCGCCAACATTCTCCTCCTCTTCCTCCTCATCCTCCTCCACCTCCTCCGATATGCGCTGAGAAACAGACCTAAGGGTGCTTTGGCTATCAACAAGGGAATCTTCTTCCCCCGTCTCTTGTGACGAGCGCAAAGCTTCCGACTTCATGCTGACCAGAGAGTTTTTCAACAGGCCAAGCAGCGGGATGGTGAGGCTGATGATGGCGGCATCGCCACTGACCATCTGTGTTGACTCCTCAAAGTTACTCAGCACCTGACAGATATCAGACATCCACGTCCACTCCTCATTGTAGACTTGAGGAAGCTGACTGACCTGACTACCAGTTCTGGTGGAAGTTGACATCTGGCAGTCTACAATCGCTCTGCGCTGCTGGTAAACTCTGGATAACATGGTTAATGTTGAATTCCACCTCGTGGGCACGTCGCACAACAGTCGGTGAGCGAGCAGTTGGAGGCGGCGCTGCGCTGCCCTGAGAGTGGCAGCATGTGTGCTGGACTTCCTGAAATGCGCACAGATGCGGCGAACCTTCGTGAGCAAATCAGACAGATTGGGGTATGTCTTGAGGAAACGCTGAACTATGAGATTTAACACATGGGCCAGGCATGGCACATGTGTCAGTCTGTCGAGTTGCAGAGCCGCCACCAGGTTACGGCCGTTGTCACACACAACCATGCCTGGCTTCAGGTTCAGTGATGCAAGCCCCAGATCAGTCTGTGCCGTGATGCCCTGTAATAGCTCCTGGGCGGTGTGCCTTTTATCTCCTAGGCTCAGCAGTTTGAGCACCGCCTGCTGTCGCTTAGCGGCGGCACTGCTGCTGTGCCTAGAGCTACCGACTGATGGCGCCATGCCCACAGATGGTAATTCGGAGGAGGAGGTGGAGGAGGGGTGGGAGGAGGAGGAGGCATTGTAGGCCTTTGAGACCTGGACCAAGGTAGGCCCCGCAATCCTCAGCGTCGGCAGTATATGACCAGCCCCAGGGTCAGACTCGGTCCCAGCCGCCTCCAAGTTAACCCAATGTGCCGTCAGCGATATATAGTGGCCCTGCCCGGCAGCACTCGTCCACGTGTCCGTGGTCAGCTGGACCTTGTCAGAAACGGCGTTGGTCAGGGCACGGATGATGTTCTCTGACATGTGCTTGTGCAGGGCTGGGACGGCACATCGGGAAAAGTAGTGGCGGCTGGGGACCGAATACCAAGGGGCGGCCGCCGCCATGAGGTTGCGAAAGGCCTCGGTCTCTACCAGCCTATAGGGCAGCATCTCCAGGCTAAGCAGTTTGGAGATGTGGACATTGAGGGCTTGGGCGTGTGGGTGGGTTGCACTATACTTCCTTTTGCGCACCAGCGTCTGGGGTATGGAGAGCTGAACGCTGGTGGATGCTGTGGAGGATCGTGGAGGCGAAGATGGGGTTTTCGCACGGGAGGTGTTTGGGCCGGGGACCTGGGCAGGGGGCTGGCTAGCAGATGCACAGGGGACGGAGCAGTGGTGTGCCCGGCCGGAGGTGAACGGGCTTGGTGCCATTGAGTGGGGTGTTTAGCATTCATATGTCTGCGCATACTGGTGGTAGTTAAGCTAGTAGTGGTGGAACCCCTGCTGATCCTGGTTTGGCACAGGTTGCACGCCAGTCCGTCGGTCATCCGGTGTTTCTTTAACCCCTTAAGGACGCAGGGTTTTTCGGCTCATTTCTCGCTCTCCAACTTCAAAAATCCATAACTTTTTCATTTTTACGTCTACAGACCAGTGTGAGGGCTTATTTTGTGCGTAACAAATTTTACTTTCCAGTAATGTTATTTATTTTAACATGCCGTTTACTGCGAAGCTGAAAAAAAAATTCCAAATGTGGAAAAATTGAAAAAAAACGTTCTTGTGGGCTCAGTTTTTAAGACTTTCACTCTTCGCTCCAAATAACACGCCTACTTTATTCTTTGGTTCGGTGCGATCGCGGTGATACCAAATTTATATAGGTTTTATTGTGGTTTTAATACATTTTCAAAAATTAAACGAATGTGTACAAAAAAGAAAACATTTTTTTTCCCTTTTTCTTCTGACGCTAATAACTTTTTCATATTTTTTTGCGAAATGAGGCGACGTTTTCATTGCTACCATTTTGAGGTCTGTGCGACATTTTGATAATTTTTTATGTTATGTAAAAAGGTGTAAATGTCGCATTTCGGACATTTGGGCGCCATTTCCCGCCTCGGAGGTCACCGCCGCCCTTAACCGTTTTTATATTTTGATATGGGCATTTTGGGACGCGGCGATACCTAATATGTTTGTGATTTTTACTGTTTATTATGTTTTATATCCGTTCTAGGGAAAGGGGGGTGATTTGAACTTTTAATATTTTTTATTATTTTTTTTTATTTTTTAAACTTTTTTTTTTTCTTTTTTTCACTATTTTTTTAGACCATCTAGGGTACATTAACCCTATATAGTCAGATCACTCCTACCATATACTGCAATACTTCTGTATTGCAATATATGGCATTTTTGCAGCACATTCATTACAATGAGCCACTGGCTCATTGTAACAAATCTGCAGATGCCAGATAGTCTCGGGTCAAACGAAGTCTTTTAAACGCCGCCGGCAAGCACCGACCGCGGTTATTAGCGGTGGAGGTTTGCTGCAATATGCAACAACCCCCACCTCTGTATGAAGGAGTCAGCCCGTGAGCCCTCTTCATACATCCCTCATACCGTTAAGGGGTTAAAGAACCTCCAGACTTCTGAAAATCTAGCCCTCGCCACGGGAGCTTGACTACGGGAAACATTTGGCGCTGATGCACCAGCTCTAGCCCAGCCTCTCCGTCTGGCCCCACCACTGCCTCTTCCAACCTGTTCTGCTATAGGACTCGCCTCCGTCTCAGAAGCACTGTGTTCACCCGGCCTATCAACCCAGCTTGGGTCTGTCACCTCATCATCCTCCGATCCCTCAGTCTGCTCCCCCCTCGGACTTCCTGCCCTGACAACAACTTCACCACTGTCTGACAACCGTGTCTCCTCATCGTCCGACACCTCTTTACACACTTCTTCCACTACGTCAATAATGTCATCATCACCCACAGACTGCGACTGGTGGAAAACCTGGGCATCGGAAAATAGCTTGGCAGCAGCAGGACAAGTGGTTTGTGACTGTGGGAAGGGTCCAGAAAACAGTTCCTCAGAGTATGCCGGTTCAAATGCCAAATTTTGCTGGGAGGGGGCAGACTGGGGGGAAGGAGGCTGAGGTGGAGGAGCTGGAGAAGTGCTGATTTCGGTGACATGGGTGGACTGCGTGGAAGACTGACTGGTGGACAAATGGCTAGGAGCATTGTCCGCAATCCACGACATCACCTATTCGCACTGTTCTGGCCCCAACAGTGCTCTACCACGAGTCCCAGTAACTTGAGACATGATGAACCTAGGGAGTGTAGCTCTGCGGCGTTCCCCTGCTCCCTCATCAGCAGGTGGTGTCTCACCCCGCCCAGGACCACGGCCTCTGACCCCTGCAGTAGTTGGACGCCCACGTCCACGCCCTCGTCCTCTACCCCTAGCCCTCGGGTTAAACATTTTCCAAATTAAAGTGTAAACTTTAAATTTTTTTTTTTGTGTGTTTTATTTTTTTAATTTTTTTTTTAAACAAAACGATGCTATCCTATTACTATGGCTAGTTTCTAACCTACACTGACAGCACACAACTGGATTTTGTGCTGTGCCTGATGACTTTGAGTTATAAAAAGGCAGCAAGCCCAGCCACAAGCAAACAAAAAAAAAAGTAAAATATAACGCTATTGTAGGCCTAAGTAAGTTGTTGGGGTTCTCCTATGGCTATTTTCTAGCCTATACTGAAAGCACACTGCTTTGCCAGATTACTTTGAGTTATAAAAAGAAATAAACGTAAAAAAAAATAAATCAGAAGACTGCCTAATTCTAATCAAACCCCTAATAAATTGTCCCACTTCGGTGTTTGAGGTGGATATGTGTGTCACTAAGAGCTAAACACAACGGTCGCAAGTCTCCCTGCAAATTACTCACAATATGGTACTAGCTGAACTACTAATGGCAGCAAGCCCAGCCACAAGCAAACCAAAAAAAAAGTAAAATAAAACGTTATTGTAGCCCTAAGAAGGGCTGTTGGGTTCTTGTTGAATCACTCCTGCCTAACACTATTCTAATAGAACACCCTAACGCTTTCCCTGACCAGCAGCAGCTCTCTCCCTAGCGGCATCCAGACAGAGAGTGATGCGAGCAGCGCGGACAGGGGCTAGTCTATTCCAGGGTCACCTGATCTGGCCAGCCAACCACTGCTATCGACGTGTAAGGGTACCACGTCATGCTGGGTGGAGTGCAGAGTCTCCTGGCTTGTGATTGGCTCTGTTTCTGGCCGCCAAAAAACACAACGGAGGGAGATGCCATTTTCTCGAGCGGGCGAGGTATTCGTCCGAGCAACGAGCAGTTTCGAGTACGCTAATGCTCGAACGAGCATCAAGCTCGGACGAGTATGTTCGCTCATCTCTACTACATTTACGTCTGGGTTCTGCTTTAGTTCTCAGAGTAAGAGAAAAAGCTAAAAATAAAAAAGAAACACTTCTTACACATGTTGAATTGATGTGTAAATGAATCAGTTGACATAAATTTATTTACAATTTTGTTTTATGGAAGTAAAAATTACGTTTGTAGGATTTTTTTTTCTCCATTCAAAAAGACTGAAGCCTGGCAGATGGGGAAAGTATATGTCATTTTTGCATTGAAATAAATGGGTAAACCTTTTTAAATGGTCGGTAGAATGCATTTATTTAAAATTTTTTTTCCTCTTTTGACAGAAGACCGCAATTGCCATCACAACACAATTGAATCTTAAAGCGTAACCTAAACCTTTATTTCACAAATGGATAGAGTTGGGGGTGGTAAACTTTATAATATACTGTATTACTAAAGCAGCTTCTCTGTGCCTTGTTTCTGCTCTTTCTTATGCAGAGAGGAGTGTACCCGAGGTCAGTTCACTTCAGATAGATAAGGAGGCTAATAGTTAACTCTTTCCTTACCTAGAGAATATTTCCCCTAATGACTCTGCTCTTTAAGGAGACTAGACTTTGCAGGGACTGTCTGTAAAGTGTCTTCTGTTTAACTCTTTCAGGCTCCATTTTATTTTCCTATAGATGTGTTTGTTAACCTTTTCTAAGCCAAAGTTTCTACTGAAAGAAGTTAACGCAAATTACCCCTGCAGCCACGTTCTTATGGCCTGATAAAAATGATCCTGCAAGTACCCCAAAAAAACATAACTTGTTTTACTGATCAACATTTATGAAAATACATTTTTTTTGTTTCCTTAAGTTCTTTGACCTCAGGTCAAACATCTCACTCGGCTCCTGTGATGTTGTGTTGGATATCGACAGTATCCTGGAAAAGGTTGATTGCTGCGTATCCAAGGAACTGGAAATCTCTCTTGTGGTATGTATTGTGGACTGTATTGCCCATATTACCTGAAATATTGTTGAAGTAAATACATTTTCTTAAGAGTTTTTATTCTGATACATACAGCCAGGTATCTTTAACTATTATAAAGTTAATATACTGTATAACTATTATAACAATTATATGGTTTTGAGAGGGAGAGGGGCCCTGGGGCTCTGATTAACTCCTACAGTGGTCAGTATCGAGTTATATTACATACAGCTTTTCAGTACAGTAAAAGGGTTGATGCACAATCATTTTTATATAGTTTTTGGGAAGACAAACATTGATTTTAGGTGACAACTTTTTATCACGACCATTCCGCAGGAACCAGATGAAGAAGATCGCAAAATAATTGCAAATGCATATAGCAGAGTGGTTAAGCTGATATTTGAAGAGACCCGTCTCATCTCCGCTTTGCAGGCAAAGTATCTGTCCAGTGTAGAAGTAAGTAACTCTGTCTTTGCTCTTTCTGTTGTGGTGAAGTACAAAACCAGACAATAAAAATCTTATTTAATTGTCCATCCACATTACAAATGTCTTGGTAAACATAAAAGTTAGGCAGGTTCCATAGCACAATATTGTGTTGGTGCTTCTTGCTTATTATAAAACCTCTCTGAATTTTTTGGAATAGGATGATTTTTTTGGTGGCTGTCAGGCGAAGTGATTTGTTCCTGCTTTGGTGCTCACTGGTTGGGCCTTTCTTTAGGGTCACATGTATTAGTGTAAACCTTATGACCAAGGACCTGTGGTCTTGACTGTAATCTTTGCGTTTCTTATCACCATCCTGACAAGTGACTTGTCTCCCTTCTATCTACCGAACCTGTTTGGGATCAAATGGGAAATTCTATGGCTATATTAGACCTTAGGCCAAATGCAATCTAACAAAGGAGAGCACACTGCTGTGGACCGGAGTCCTTGCATCATACAGAAATATGATGCAAGTGCTCCCTGTCTGTGTTAGCTCTGCATGATTCTGTATAATGCAAGGTCTTCTGTCCGCTGCACTGTGTTTGGTCCGTGGGATCACACAAACCCATGGGTCCGTTTTCATGTTTGTGAACGTGCCTGAACAGAAGGCTATGGAGCCGTGAGTTAGCCACAGTTTGTGCATCTATAAGTTTAATAAAAACCCTTATTAAAGGGAACCTGGCGCGATTGTTACTAAACCTTGCACAATAACTTAGACTGATGCATAGGCAATCCAATATATATTAACCGGTTTCTGTCCGTTTCTTTAAAACCAACTTTTATTCCTCTTGCTTTCATGATTGCGTGAAGTCAAAGGAGCCCAGATAACTCTCAGCTCCAGTCAAGCTCCTCCTCTTTTGACGTGTATTTTGCTATTCCTTTCCCCACGTTCAGCTACAGATGCAGAGGGTGCATGTACTTCTGCAATTCAGCAAACTGTAAGCTAATTCTTTACTGCAGCTTCTTCTACATTCTGCCTTCAGCTGACTGGCTGGAGGGGGGTACACCTGAACCCCAGCACCCAGAAAGACAATTCTGGTGTGATAGTTCAATTAGATACCTGGATTGTGTGTGGATGCCTCTCAAAACTGGAGATATCCACTCTTAATGCTACAATCAGACATCTTGGAAATTAAATCCATTAGGTTTCCCACAAGTAAATCTAGTGAACACTGCACATACAGGATGTATATAGTGACTAGCTTGCCAGATCCTATCACATGGAGGGGTGTGCAATATGTAATAAGTGCTATAAATCACAAGTAAAATAGTTACATGAAGTGTATGGTCTGTGCCGTGTGAGCATTAAATGTTAATAGCTTCTCTGTACAGAGCTCATAGTGCCGAGTACAAGGAAGAAGCAGCATGCGGTGAAGAAACACCGACTGGGGTAGAGGGACTGATGGGGAACAGGGGAGATGTTGTACCTCACTATTCTGTGTAGGAGACATCAGTATCCACAGTCCTGAACACACGGTGCTCGGTGATCTCAGTCGGCTCCATAGAGATTAAGGGAGCAGAACTGTCTGTCATGCACGGCCGACTGCTCCATTAGTCTGATGGAGCATCCCCTCGTTTGCACGATCTGTGGGGGTCTCGGCACTGAGACCCCCACTGATCAGCAAGTTAGGCTCTATCCATGGGAAAACCCCTTTATCATCCATTCATCTTTATAGAGCTGAGCTGCAATACTAGCACAAACCATCGTAAGGTGTGGAACTGTTTTTGAAAGTAAGCAGCCATGTTTTCAACACCCATTCAGAAAAAAATTTATCCAACACTTAAAGGAAACCTACCATTTGATTTGATGCATTATTAAACAAACATACCTTGAGAATGCTGTAACTACACTGTAGAAGCATATTTTGGTTAATTCCTGTGCTGAGTGTTTTTTTTCTGATAAACCAATTATAAATTTATGATAATGAATCTGTCCCGCTTCTGTGGCTGGTTCAGGGCTTCTCGCAGCACGTTAGTTATTCACTGAACCAAAGGATGATGTAATCACTGGGTTGTGCCTGAAGGCAGAATAATCAATTGCTGCACCATCCCATCAAGACATGACTAATGACAAGCTCCGTCTATAATGCGTATATGTAGGCAGCCAGCTTGACCCAGCTTACCCAAGGTCCTGAATGTTATAATTGTTTTCTTCAGCAAAACCACTCAGCTCAGGGATTCACCAAGATATGTTTCTGCATAAGTGTAGCTACAGCATTCTCATGGTATGTTTGGTTCATAATGCATCAAATCAAATGGTAGGTTTCCTTTAATGTAGATGTACTAGGATTAATGGACAATGACTGCAGTGACATTCCAAGATTTAGCAGGTAGTGAACTTAAAAGGCACAATATCTTTTCTGGACACTGACAATTTGGCTCCTCTTGAGGGCAGTATAAATGCTGTCAAGGTTTTCTGTGTTTGCACAATGCAGCTCCCTGTAGTTTTGATGGCTATTACAAGTTTGCCAGGTTGGTCTGTAATTCAAGTGCTTTATTTGGAGCTGCTTATATAACACACCTAATCCAACTAGTTTATGCTTAACAAGTTGAATTCATGACCTCTGTCTTTTTCACATTTCAGTTCAAAAAGAACATGTCCGAGTGGATCAATAAAAACCCAAATGTGGATGATTTAATAACGATCAAGAAGACTTTAAAGGGTTATAAGGCAGATCTGAGGTGGAAGCTACATGTTAGCAGCACCATGGAAGAGGTAGGGTAATAGAAGTAAAAACAAAAAACTCATAAAAATCATAGTTACAGTTTTAGCTGATGAGAAGTTCTAATGGCCTCTGCAATGATGAATTTTAAAAATGCCTTTGTCTGTATTCTGAATCATTTCAGTTCTTTATAATAGTATATTCCACATTACCTAGCTTCCTGCCAGCACTGTCCAGTGAGCCACGGGCTGTGGGGGGGGCAGCTCCAATGACTGGAGTCCCAATCTTGTTGATTCATTATCCCTCTTTGTCACTCATCACACTCCCTGTGCCTCTACCCTGCTCACTCACCCCAGCCTAGGTCAGCCTCCCCTCTCTGATTCACTGTATGATGCTGGCAGGGAGCCAGGTAATGTCTCATATACTTTTATAAAGTAATGACAAATGCATTTTTAAACTCCTCATTGCTCAGGCTATGGGAACTTGTCACCAGCTAAAAATTACATTTCTGGTGACTGCTTTCCTTTACATTCTCCTGCTTTGCCATTGCCTCTGTATTTGGCAGCCCTTACTCAAAGTACAGGCAGACGAGGATACATTTTACTAACATTATCTTTAGCTTAATTAATTGAAATATTTTCATAATCTCTGAAGAGTGTTCCCTTTGTCTAACAACAAAGTCTTTTGTAGTCTGATGAATACAATGCAAAAGCTCATGGTGAAGTGAAAGATGAAATAGCAACAGTAAGGAGCAAGATATTCCAGGAGATACAACGTGAACAAGAAGAATATGTGAGTTGATGTGCTTGAAATGCATGCGCGTAGTTAGGCTTTTATGTGTAGTTTGTATACATATGTTATTAAGTTAGTTAAATGTATGTTCTATTTATTATATGTGGTAAGTGTATTGTGAGTAATGTATGTTATAAGTGTTTTAAAATAAAAAAGTATATAAAAAAAGTTAGGCTTTTATGTTGGTTAATTGGTTTTCTCCATTCCAATGATAACACACTTCATTAAAGCGTAACTATGAAGTTACCTGGCCAAAAATAGGTTTAGAATAAATTTAATTTGTTGTTTGGAGCGCATTGTGAAAATCGCAAAACCAGAGCTTACAAGAAAACTGCATGTGCAAGTTGTTTTTTGTCTTGTAGAGAAGTGGTCCCCAACAGCTGGGTCAAGAACTGTGGAGAAAAAAACCCCAATACTTCTCCTACCCCTGTTCCGTGAGGTAGTAGGAATCTCCTCCCCGCGGCTTCCCAGCAGTGCGAGCAGAGGCATCTCTTTGTGCTGTGCCCACGCACACACTATGACTCGCCAGTGTCGCTGCCTGATGATATCATCAGAGCACAAAGACATGCCTCTGTCGGGAAGCCGCAGGGAGAAGTAAAAGCCAGAAGGGGGTTACTGTGGACATTTCATTAATGAGGGGAGGCTGCAGTGGACAATTTATTAGTAAGGGGGCTGCAGGAAATGGGACATTTATATAGGTTGTGGTTGGAGTATTTGCGGGGCACACAATTATGTTTTTCAAGGACTATCATAAGGGGGTTATCTGACCCAGTTCCTGAAAAAAAAATTTGGATGCCGCCATACCCTGGATACAAAAAGGTTGGGGGTCACTGTTTTAGAGGACAAGTCCTCATGCATCTGTCTGTAAAAGAGAAAGTAAAATAGTAAATGGAGTTTAAAAGGAGAGAAGTTAAAACAGAAATATGAAGGGTTAACTTTATATTTTATCTCTGACGCTCTTCTCTCATTAGGCTCTGTTAAGTACCCTGGTCCAGAAGTGGTTTCCAGAACTTCCTCTGTTGTACTCTGATGTTGGGATAACCAGCTACATGGTAAGTCAGAGTAAGCAGTTGTCATGATTTAGATGGTAATATTTATGGCCACTTTCTCTCTTCTAGAGTTCTGGGGGTCTTCTGTCGGGCAGTATGGAGAGGGTGCTGTTTGATGCCGAACCACTAAAAGAGCTGAGCAACAAGCGCCCTCTGGTGCACACCCAGGTCCAGGGCCACAAAGTTTTACTGAAGGTATAGTACGTGTTGGCTTCTTTATGTATATAGAAAGGCTTTGTTTGTTTTAACGTTAAGTAATTTTTTTTCTCTCTATATAATGTGCGTGTGTATAATGTATGTATGAATGTATAAATGTTTGGTTTTGTGCATGTGAATGGTGGTAAGTAATAGTAACTAATTTTAAGAGTATCAAAACCAAAAACGACATTAAAAAGCGAGGGATTGCAGACTGCTAATTGCAGACTGGTGCAGTTGTGGTTTCAGCTTGGAATATGCTAATTAGGTAGTCTACTGTGGGTGGTCCGTGGTTTAAACAAAAAGTCTGGTGACTCTCAGCTAACAGTAGTGACTCTAATTAGTATACGTAGAGCTAAAACCTCTAGCAATGACTGCTTGGAAACCTTGGGAGGGGGGCATATTACTATAATTAGGGAAGCATGGTGGCTTAGTGGTTAGTATTACAGTCTTCCAGCACTGGGGTCCTGGGTTCAAGTTCCATCCAGGTCACCATCTGTAAAGAGTCTGTATATTCTCTCTGTGTTTCCTTGGGTTTCCACTGGGTCCTCCGGTTTTCTCCCACACTCCAAAGCATACTAGTAGGTTGATTGTGAGCCCCGTTGAGGACAGGGACTGATTTGGCAAGCTCTGCGTAGTGCTATATAAATCAAAGAATTATTATTATTATTATTATTATGGGATGCAAAGTTTTGGAGCTTGTGAATGGGAAACGTCCTCCAGGGCATGTCAATGTATTATATAGCCACGGTTGCCGCAGTAAACCTTTTGGTGGCACGTGACATCATCCGGGGCTGCAATCTGTTACCCTGATAGCCCAGAGCATCTCCAAGGAGGATCCGTTACTTAGTAATCTGTCGAAACCCAGCTCAAATTTTTTGGTGGGGACTTTTGTAAGCTGTTTGTATATCCTGCTAAGATTAATCTGATATTAACACTCTGATAATGGAACATGCAGTGAAAATGGGGACATTATAGAGATTATCCTATGATAAGACACTTGATTATATTGCACATTTTATTTTTACTGTGCGGTCTCCAACATGTATAATCTGCGATTTTTCCTTTTTCATGTAATTTTTTTTTATTTTAGGGTTATTCAGTTGGTGTGGACACAGAAGAACAAGTGATTATAAGGGCATCAAAATACCACAATGCCTGGGCACAACAAAAAGAGGAGTCTGGAATTATGCAACTCCTTTACTTGTTTTTTTGCAAGGTAAATAAATTGCAGATCACTTTAACAGAGATGCTGTATGTTTTAGGTAGCATTCTCCGTATGCTATCCGTTTCACAGATGTACTGATCCTTTTGTGTCAGTATTGTATCTTTTGGAAGAACACAAAAATTAGGTTGTCCGCTCACCTGATCCCCAAATTCCAGTGGCAGCAGAAGTGCACGCAGCCAGGTCCACAGTCTTCAGAATTCAACGTGTAAAACTGCTTCTGGCACTCCACATAACTTGTCAGAGGCAAATCTAATTGCTTGTACTTCTTTCCAGCATGTCTCTATACATTTCACAAACCGACAGCACAAACGATCAACTTGTTTTGACCTTGCGGTGTCTTAGTCAGGATTAAACTTATAAACAGGTAACACGCAATTTAAAATACTCGCTGTCTCGGGTGCGTCGCCAAATGATCATGTGACCTAAGCATCATTTATCCATGGGAACGTTCCGATGGGAGGATCAAGATAGGTGACGGCAATTAAAACCCAGAGTACAGTGGCGTAACTAGGAGAGGCTGGGCCCCATGACAAACCTCTTCATGGGGCCCCCCTTACCCTGAAAAAAATATATACATTTTTTTACAAACATATTTATACAATTACAGACATGTATATACTTATTTCTACGTCACGCTCTGCGCCGTACAGAGCTACAAAGGGTTATAAATAGGGTGCCGCCATCTTTGTTGGGATCGCTGCTCCCCCTGACATCAGGGAGCCGCGATTGGTTGCCATGAAAGCCACGGGTCTGCCTGATGCTATATGGCTTCTGGAGATTCATTACAATGTGCCAGTGGCTCACTGTAATGAATCCTATGTAAAAATGCCACATACTGCAAAAACCTAAAAATACTTATCACCCCCCCTTTACTTCGAACTGATATACAACTAAATAAACAGTAAAAATCAAAAACACATTAGGTATCACTGCGTCCCAAAATGCCAGATCAAAATATAAAAATGGTTAATACTGGTGGTGAGTATGCTGCTAGAGTATGTGTTTATGAAATACACATACCTGTTTGAGCCAATATTTAGAACATATTCAAAAACTAATATTCTCAGTGAAAGTTATGTGACTATAACAAAATATGCAAATCATAACACGTTTTAAATTAATCTAATACAAAGCAATATACTGTATATACTCAAGTATAAGCCGACCCGAGTATAAGCCGAGGTACCCAATTAAACACAAAACTGGGAAAACCTATTGACTCAAGTATAACCCTAGGGAGGGAAATGCATTGGTCCTAGCCTCCAGTATATAGCCAAAAGCCCCCTGTCCCCAGTATATAGCATGTAGCCCCTGCCCCGAGTAAATAGCCTGCTGCCCCCTGTCCCCAAACAGGGAGCCCCTCCCAGAAGAACATCTAGCCTATAAGAAAAAAAAAGTGTACTCTCCTTCCGACGCCTCCCGGCAGATCCTCTTCTATCCATGGATGTCCTGGTTTCGGCTCAGTGTCTCTGTGCTGTGCCATTGCTCGCGTCGTGTCGTCAGCCGCTCACTGACGACATACTGTGTGCCGATGGCGGCGCACACACTAGAAATTCAAAGAATAATGTAATTTAGTATCCCACTTAAAGGGGTATTCCCATCTGGGCATTTACATTTAATTAATTTGCCTTACCTAAACATTTCTTCAATTGGATGTTAATTTAAAAAAAATGTCACTGTGTGAAGATAATTTCTCATAAATGTAGCCATGTTGTCCCTTAGAAACCAGATAGCTTCCTCGGATACGACCACGTCACACTCTAGCAGCGGTGGCCAGACTTGGGCTATAGAGTCCTGCCGGATCACCAGGATTCAGCGATCATTACCACAGGACGGCTGTGGGACATGTAGTAACTCCCGGACATTTTATATACAATAACCTTTTGTTTCTTTGTGCACTCAACCCAGCAGAGGTGGCCGTATCCGAGGAAGCTCATCTCATTTCTAAGGGACAACATGACTACATTTATGAGAAATTATCTTCACACAGGAACATTTTTTAATAACATCCAATTGAAGAAATGTTTATATATGGAAGAGTAATGAAACTGAATGTAACTGCCCAGACGAGAATACCCCTTTAAATACAAGATTAGTACATATATCTCAGGTCTTTAATTGGGGTTGTTCTTCTAATAGTCAAAGTAAGTGGTATTTTTTGGTCTGGGATACAAGACTTGGTATAATAGTAGGCGATTCTCCATCGTGGTGGATAACCTAGAAGCACATATGATATATACAATATATATTGTGATTATATTGCCATCTATGAATTGGGGAAGTTTAAAATGCAAGAGGAGGTCCATATTTTGCAATATTCACATAATGTGAACTTCCATTGAGAATATTGTTTTTCAAATATGTTCTAAATATTGTCTAAACAGATGTGTGTGTTTTGCAAACATACTCTTGGTTTTAATTGCCATTACTTGTTGCGATTCCCCCCGTTGGAATGTTCCCATGGTTAGAATTGGTCACATGATAATCATGTGATTGAGTGCGTCATTCGGTGACACCCCCTCCATAGGTGATGTGACTGGTGAGTGTTTTAAATTGTGTTTTACCTGTTTATAAGTTGGAGCATGACTTAAGACACCACAGGCGTTCCCCCCCCCCCCCTTAGGCTTACACAGGTTGGGCCTGCTAGTCTTTGTATGGGAAATTCTTGAATGTGAACATGTGAAGATAACTCCTGCAAATAATGGACCTGTGGCTCATTTGGCTTGTGAGCGGGACCGTACACACTGATGACAGAATAAAAGACTGCCAAAGCTGCAGACTCAAGCAGGACTAGAACCTGCTCTGAGTTTTGTTCTGTCCGTTAAAACAATGGTTACGCACATCCAGAACCTACGATCGTATGTGTGGGGCCTTACCCGGTCCTGCTACCATCAAAATCATGCATGCTTGATAAACCAGGGACACTTACTCATAGATCCAGCCACTGTGACTGTGGTACTGTTATATTTGTTATCCATGGCCCCCTAAAATCAACTTTTAAAATTATGCTCATTAACCTGAAGGGGGTGTTAGCAGAGTTACTCCATGTTGTTGCTTCGCACGTTGTTATATGGTCTCACTCTCCCCCTATGTTCCCTCAGCACTTCACCCCTCTGCCTGATGTAATCTCACTGCAGCTGAGGAAGCTTCAGAACACAGTGGGAGGGGGAAGTGCTCCTGCACAGTGAAACCGCCTGTGAATCTGCAGCACAGGGGGGCTCTGGTAACATCCCAGGAGCCCATCAAGCTCATTAGAATAATTTTAAAAGTTGATTTTTGAAGGAAGGAGGCCATGGATAACAAATATAAGATGAATACCACAGTCGATGAGTGAGTGTCCCTGGTTTATTATGATGGATTTTGATAGATTAGTATATTCTGTTTATAACTTCTTTCATAGAATAAGAAATCATAACCTTTGACCAGGGTCCTAGATATTTCATTACAAAGCCCACCTCCTCCTTCTGAAGGTATCTTATTCGAGAGGGGATGAGGGGGGGGCGCTATCATCCTTACTTTCTACCCATGACTTTACCACAATTCTAACATTCGATTTGGAGGCGGTGATTTAATTCTCAGGATTTCTCTTTCGCGAATGCAAATGTGAAAAGAGCAATAGTTTTGTTTTCTCTACTGAAACTTCCTATCGGTCATCAAATAAGGTTTGACATTTTGTCTTCCCTCAGTCCAGTGACAATGGTCAAAAGATTATTTCAGATTCAATCTTCTGTGTGAATTTTCCAAACTTTCTAAAAGATGCTTATTTTATGATGTTTTTCCCTCAGCACGATCCTATGGTTTACCTGATGGTTCCGTTCTATCCAGGTGAAAGCTTAGCTTGTATTCAAGCCAACGAGAAATTGAGTCCATATGTAAGTGCATCATTTTTATGTTTAATTATGTGACCTCCTGCAATCTGTTTTATTACATCAGTGATGCTTTCGGATGCTGCCGCTAAGTCAGCAGAATTTGTCTCAATTATACATTCCCTCTTTATTATTTTCATCAGAACTAGGATCATCCAGGTGCCGGCAGCACTTGTGTGCACTATTATATACCTCCCAGAACAATGTATCCCTGGAAGCTTTTATACTTGTAGAAGTCGTACCTACTCTTGTATTGATTGTGATAACCTATAACTAGAGATGAGCGAACATGCTCGTCCGAGCTTGATGCTCGGTCGAGCATTAGGGTACTCGAAACTGCTCGTTACTCGGACGAATACTTCGCCCGCTCGAGAAAATGGCAGCTCCCGCCGTTTTGCTTTTTGGCGGCCAGAAACAGAGCCAATCACAAGCCAGGAGACTCTGCACTCCACCCAGCATGACGTGGTACCCTTACACGTCGATAGCAGTGGTTGGCTGGCCAGATCAGGTGACCCTGGGATAGACTAGCCGCTGGCCGCGCTGCTCGGATCATTCTGTCTCTGGATGCCGCTAGGGAGAGAGCTGCTGCTGCTCAGGGAAAGCGTTAGGGTGTTCTATTAGCTTACTGTTAGGCAGGAGTGATTCTCAAAGAACCCAACAGCCCTTCTTAGGGCTACAATAACGTTCTACTTTTTTTATTTTAATTTGCATCTTTTACCATTTTGTGAGGAATTAGCAGGGGGACTTGCTACCGTTGTGTTTAGCTCTTAGTGGCACACATATCCATAGCAAAGACCGAAGTGGGAAAATTCAGTAGGGGTTGGATTTCTATTAGGCAATAACTCAGTGTCATCTCATCTGGCATAGTAGTGTGCTTCCTTTGATACTTGGCTAGAAAATAGCCATAGGAGAATACAAACAGCTTCTTGAAGCCTACAGTAGCGTTCTATATATTTGATTTCTGGTTGATCTGCTGGTGGCTGTAGTTTCTGCAGTGCATGTACTTGCCAATTCTGAGCAATTTGTAGTGAGACTTGCGACCGCTGTGTTCTGCGCTTAGTGGCGCACATATCCATAGCAAAGGCTGAAGTGGCAAAATTCAGTAGGGGTTGGATTTCTATTAGGCAATAACTCAGTGTCATCTCATCTGGCATAGTACTGTGCTTCCTTTGATACTTGGCTAGAAAATAGCCATAGGAGAATACAAACAGCTTCTTGAAGCCTACAGTAGCGTTCTATATATTTGATTTCTGGTTGATCTGCTGGTGGCTGTAGTTTCTGCAGTGCATGTACTTGCCAATTCTGAGCAATTTGTAGTGAGACTTGCGACCGCTGTGTTCTGCGCTTAGTGGCGCACATATCCATAGCAAAGGCCGAAGTGGCAAAATTCAGTAGGGGTTGGATTTCTATTAGGCAATAACTCAGTGTCATCTCATCTGGCATAGTACTGTGCTTCCTTTGATACTTGGCTAGAAAATAGCCATAGGAGAATACAAACAGCTTCTTGAAGCCTACAGTAGCGTTCTATATATTTGATTTCTGGTTGATCTGCTGGTGGCTGTAGTTTCTGCAGTGCATGTACTTGCCAATTCTGAGCAATTTGTAGTGGGACTTGCGACCGCTGTGTTCTGCGCTTAGTGGCGCACATATCCATAGCAAAGGCCGAAGTGGCAAAATTCAGTAGGGGTTGGATTTCTATTAGGCAATAACTCAGTGTCATCTCATCCGGCATAGTACTGTGCTTCCTTTGATACTTGGCTAGAAAATAGCCATAGGAGAATACAAACAGCTTCTTGATCTTGAAGCCTACAGTAGCGTTCTATATATTTGATTTCTGGTTGATCTGCTGGTGGCTGTAGTTTCTGCAGTGCATGTACTTGCCAATTCTGAGCAATTTGTAGTGGGACTTGCGACCGCTGTGTTCTGCGCTTAGTGGCGCACATATCCATAGCAAAGGCCGAAGTGGCAAAATTCAGTAGGGGTTGGATTTCTATTAGGCAATAACTCAGTGTCATCTCATCCGGCATAGTACTGTGCTTCCTTTGATACTTGGCTAGAAAATAGCCATAGGAGAATACAAACAGCTTCTTGATCTTGAAGCCTACAGTAGCGTTCTATATATTTGATTTCTGGTTGATCTGCTGGTGGCTGTAGTTTCTGCAGTGCATGTACTTGCCAATTCTGAGCAATTTGTAGTGAGACTTGCGACCGCTGTGTTCTGCGCTTAGTGGCGCACATATCCATAGCAAAGGCCGAAGTGGCAAAATTCAGTAGGGGTTGGATTTCTATTAGGCAATAACTCAGTGTCATCTCATCCGGCATAGTACTGTGCTTCCTTTGATACTTGGCTAGAAAATAGCCATAGGAGAATACAAACAGCTTCTTGATCTTGAAGCCTACAGTAGCGTTCTATATATTTGATTTCTGGTTGATCTGCTGGTGGCTGTAGTTTCTGCAGTGCATGTACTTGCCAATTCTGAGCAATTTGTAGTGAGACTTGCGACCGCTGTGTTCTGCGCTTAGTGGCGCACATATCCATAGCAAAGGCCGAAGTGGCAAAATTCAGTAGGGGTTGGATTTCTATTAGGCAATAACTCAGTGTCATCTCATCTGGCATAGTACTGTGCTTCCTTTGATACTTGGCTAGAAAATAGCCATAGCAATAGGATAGCATTGTTTGGTTTTAAAAACTCAAAAAAAAACAAAAAACACAAAAAAAAAAAAAAAACACAAAAAAAAACAAAAAAAAGTAAAAAAAAAAATAAAGTTATAACTCTCATTTTAAAAATGTTTAACCCGAGGGCTAGGGGTAGAGGACGAGGGCGGGGACGTGGGCGTCCAACTACTGCAGGGGTCAGAGGCCGTGGTCCTGGGCGGGGTGAGACACCACCTGCTGATGAGGGAGCAGGGGAACGCCGCAGAGCTACACTCCCTAGGTTCATGTCTGAAGTTACTGGGACTCGTGGTAGAGCACTGTTGAGGCCAGAACAGTGCGAACAGGTGATGTCGTGGATTGCTGACAATGCTTCGAGCAATTTGTCCACCACCAGTCAGTCTTCCACGCAGTCCACCCATGTCACCGAAATCGCCACTCCTCCAGCTCCTGCACCTCAGCCTCCTCCCCCCCAGTCTGCCCCCTCCCAGGAAAATTTGGCATTTGAACCGGCATACTCTGAGGAACTGTTTTCTGGACCCTTCCCACAGTCACAAACCACTTGTCCGGTTGCTGCTGAGCAATTTTCCGATGCCCAGGTTTTCCACCAGTCACAGTCTGTGGGTGATGATGACCTTCTTGACGTAGTGGAAGTGTGTAAAGAGGTGTCCGACGATGAGGAGACACGGTTGTCAGACAGTGGGGAAGTTGTTGTCAGGGCAGGAAGTCCGAGGGGGGAGCAGACTGAGGGATCGGAGGATGATGAGGTGACAGACCCAAGCTGGGTTGAGAGGCCGGGTGAACACAGTGCTTCTGAGACGGAGGAGAGTCCTCGACCTGAACAGGTTGGAAGAGGCAGTGGTGGGGCCAGACGGAGAGGCAGGGCCAGAGCTGGTGCATCAGCGCCACTGTCAACTAGTGAAGCTCCCGTGGTGAGGGCTCTTGCAGCGAGGGCTAGATCTTCAGAAGTGTGGAGGTTCTTTAAGGAAACACCGGATGACCGACGGACTGTGGTGTGCAACATTTGCCAAACCAGGCTCAGCAGGGGTTCCACCACTACTAGCTTAACTACCACCAGTATGCGCAGGCATATGAATGCTAAGCACCCCACTCAGTGGCAACAAGCCCGTTCACCTCCGGCCGTGCACACCACTGCTCCTTCCCCTGTGTCAGCTGCTAGTCAGCCCCCTGCCCAGGACCCTGCCACAAAAACCCCATCGTCGCCTCCACGATCCTCCACAGCATCCACCAGCGTTCAGCTCTCCATACCCCAGACGCTGGAGCGGAAACGCAAATATAGTGCAACCCACCCGCACGCCCAAGCCCTTAATGTGCACATCTCCAGATTGCTTAGCCTGGAGATGCTGCCCTATAGGCTAGTAGAGACCGAGGCCTTTCGCAACCTCATGGCGGCGGCCGCCCCTCGGTATTCGGTCCCCAGCCGCCACTACTTTTCCCGATGTGCCGTCCCAGCCCTGCACCAGCACGTGTCAGACAACATCATCCGTGCCCTGACCAACGCCGTTTCTGACAAGGTCCACCTGACCACGGACACGTGGACGAGTGCTGCCGGGCAGGGCCACTATATATCGCTGACGGCACATTGGGTTAACTTGGTGGAGGCTGGGACCGAGTCTGACCCTGGGGCTGCTCATATACTGCCGACGCCGAGGATTGCGGGGCCTACCTCGGTCCAGGTGTTTCAGGCCTACTATGCCTCCTCCTCCTCCCACCCCTCCTCCACCTCCTCCTCCGAACTACCATCCGTGGGCACGGCGCCATCAGTCGGTAGCTCTAGGCACAGCAGCAGTGCCGTCGCTAAGCGACAGCAGGCGGTGCTCAAACTGCTGAGCCTAGGCGACAAAAGGCACACCGCCCAAGAGCTATTACAGGGCATCACGGCGCAGACTGATCTGTGGCTGGCACCGCTGAACCTCAAGCCGGGAATGGTTGTGTGTGACAACGGCCGTAACCTGGTGGCGGCTCTGCAACTCGGCAGACTGACACATGTGCCATGCCTGGCCCATGTGTTAAATCTGATAGTGCAGCGTTTCCTCAAGACATACCCCAATCTGTCTGATTTGCTCACGAAGGTGCGCCGCATCTGTGCGCATTTCAGGAAGTCCAGCCCAGATGCTGCCACTCTCAGGGCAGCGCAGCGCCGCCTCCAACTGCCCGCTCACCGACTGTTGTGCGACGTGCCCACGAGGTGGAATTCAACACTGACCATGTTATCCAGAGTTTACCAGCAGCGCAGAGCGATTGTAGACTGCCAGATGTCAACTTCCACCAGAACTGGTAGTCAGGTCAGTCAGCTTCCTCAAGTCTACAATGAGGAGTGGACGTGGATGTCTGATATCTGTCAGGTGCTGAGTAACTTTGAGGAGTCAACACAGATGGTCAGTGGCGATGCCGCCATCATCAGCCTCACCATCCCGCTGCTTGGCCTGTTGAAAAACTCTCTGGTCAGCATGAAGTCGGAAGCTTTGCGCTCGTCACAAGAGACGGGGGAAGAATATTCCCTTGTTGATAGCCAAAGCACCCTGAGGTCTGTTTCTCAGCGCATATCGGAGGAGGTGGAGGTGGAGGAGGATGAGGAGGAAGAGGAGGAGAATGTTGGCGAGACACAAGAGGGGACCATTGTTGAGTCCTTCACTGTTCAGCGTGTATGGGCAGAAGAAGAGGAGTTGGAGGAGTTGGAGGAGGAGGAAATGGACAGTCAGGCCAGTGAGGGGAGTGAATTCTTACGCGTTGGTACTCTGGCGCATATGGCAGATTTCATGCTAGGCTGCCTATCCCGTGACCCTCGCGTTCAAAGAATTTATTCCAGCACCGATTACTGGGTGTTCACTCTCCTGGACCCACGGTACAAGCAAAATCTTCCCACTCTCATCCCTGGAGAGGAAAGGAGTGTGAGAATGCATGAATACCAGCAGGCCCTGGTGCACAAGCTGAAACAGTATTTCCCTTCTGACAGCGCTAGCGGCAGAGTGCGTAGTTCTGCGGGACAAGTAGCGAGGGAGAGTAGGCGAGCAGGCAGCTTGTCCAGCACTGGCAAGGGTACGCTTTACAAGGCTTTTGCCAGCTTTATGTCACCCCAGCAAGACACTGTCACCTGTCCCCAGTCTCGGCAGAGTAGGGCTGATCTTTACAGAAAGATGGTGAGGGAGTACGTAGCTGACCATACCATCGTCCTAAATGATCACACAGCTCCCTACAACTACTGGGTTTCAAAGCTGGACATGTGGCACGAACTGGCGCTGTACGCCTTGGAGGTTCTTGCCTGCCCTGCCGCTAGCGTCTTGTCCGAGCGGGTTTTCAGTGCAGCTGGTGGCATCATCACCGATAAGCGTACACGCCTGTCGACTGACAGCGCTGACAGGCTGACGCTTATTAAAATGAATAAAGGCTGGATTTCTCAGAATTTCCAATCTCCACCAGGTGAAGGAAGCTCAACCTGAATAATTGATCCACTCCTCCTCCTCCTCCTCATTTTCCTCCTTCTCCTCCTCTTTGTACAGTAAAGCAGAGGAAACTGGCTATTTTTTGACAGGGCCCACTGGCTCTTGCTATAGTACTTCATGCATTTAATTTTTCTGGAGGGCCACCTACCCGGTCCTCTGTTTGAAACAATTTTTGTGAGTGCCACATACAGGCACTCAATCTATTCCATTTTACTGCAGGGCCACCTACCTGCTCCTCTGGTTTGAACAATTTTTGGGACTGCCACATACAGGCACTCAATCTATTCCATTTTACTGGAGGGCCACCTACCTGCTCCTCTGGTTTGAAACATTTTTGGGACTGCCACATACAGGCACTCAATCTATTCCATTTTACTGCAGGGCCACCTACCTGCTCCTCTGGTTTGAACAATTTTTGGGACTGCCACATACAGGCACTCAATCTATTCCATTTTACTGCAGGGCCACCTACCTGCTCCTCTGGTTTGAAACATTTTTGGGACTGCCACATACAGGCACTCAATCTATTCCATTTTACTGCAGGGCCACCTACCTGCTCCTCTGGTTTGAACAATTTTTGGGACTGCCACATACAGGCACTCAATCTATTCCATTTTACTGGAGGGCCACCTACCTGCTCCTCTGGTTTGAACAATTTTTGGGACTGCCACATACAGGCACTCAATCTATTCCATTTTACTGGAGGGCCACCTACCTGCTCCTCTGGTTTGAAACATTTTTGGGACTGCCACATACAGGCACTCAATCTATTCCATTTTACTGCAGGGCCACCTACCTGCTCCTCTGGTTTGAACAATTTTTGGGACTGCCACATACAGGCACTCAATCTATTCCATTTTACTGCAGGGCCACCTACCTGCTCCTCTGGTTTGAACAATTTTTGGGACTGCCACATACAGGCACTCAATCTATTCCATTTTACTGGAGGGCCACCTACCTGCTCCTCTGGTTTGAAACATTTTTGGGACTGCCACATACAGGCACTCAATCTATCCCATTTTACTGGAGGGCCACCTACCTGCTCCTCTGGTTTGAAAAATGTTTGGGACTGCCACATACAGGCACTATCCAAATTAAATTGTCTCCATAGCAGCCTCCACACGTTGTCTCCATTGCTACCTCCAAAAGTCGTCCATATAGCTGCCTCCATACATCGTCCCTTTATCAAACGAGGTGTGTCAGGCAGAAATTTGGGTTGTTTTCATGGATTCCACATCAAAGTTGTTAACTTTGTCGCCACCCTGCTGTGTTATCCACAAAATATACTGGCAAACTTTTACCATTTAGGGATATTATTTCAGCGCTTCTTGCGCATCTGTTTACATTCCCCTCACCCGGCATATCCTAAACTTATAAGAACGCTACTACACTTGATCTTATACAAAAGGTTCTTAGAAGTGCTGTTTGGGGAGTAGCCTAGAGACAGGGGCTTGGATTGGCGAAAGCTCGCCTGGCAGCGGAACGCCAGCTCCATGCGCATCATGCGCTTCTTGCGCATCTGTTTACATTCCCCTCACCCGCCATATCCCAAACTTATGAGAACGCTACTACACTTAACTTGGTGCAGGCTGGGACCGAGTCTGACCCTGGGGCTGGTCATATACTGCCGACGCAGAGAATTGCGGGGCCTACCTCGGTCCAGGTCTCAAAGGCCTACTATACCTCCTCCCACCCCTCCTCCACCTCCTCCTCCTCCGAATTACCATCCGTGGGCATGGCGCCATCAGTCGGTAGCTCTAGGCACAGCAGAAGTGCCGTCGCTAAGCGACAGCAGGCGGTGCTGAAACTGCTGAGCCTAGGCGATAAAAGGCACACCGCCCAAGAGCTATTACAGGGCATTCCACATCAAAGTTGTTAACTTTGTCGCCACCCTGCTGTGTAATCCCCAAAATATACTTGCAAACTTTTACCATTTAGGGATATTATTTCAGCGCTTCTTGCGCATCTGTTTACATTCCCCTCACCCGGCATATCCTAAACTTATAAGAACGCTACTACACTTGATCTTATACAAAAGGTTCTTAGAAGTGCTGTTTGGGGAGTAGCCTAGAGACAGGGGCTTGGATTGGCGAAAGCTCGCCTGGCAGCGGAGCGCCAGCTCCATGCCAAGATCCAACTAACATAGTTTTAACTGCAGCACCTTTAATCTACTACTAGTTCACTGCCTCCATACATGGTCCCCTTATCAAACGAGCTGTGTCAGGCAGAATTTTGGGTTGTTTTCATGGCTTCCATGTTAACTTTGTCGCCACCCTGCTGTGTAATCCACAAAATATACTGGCAAACTTTTATCATGTACCGATATTATTTGAGCGCTTCTTGCTCACCTCCTTTGGTTCCTCTCTGCCACCCATTGGTTTGAAGCCTGAGTCCATTTAGGGTATGTCGCCATGACACTCTCTAGCCTGCTGCCGCTGCCTCTGCATGCCGTCCCCTATAGTGTCAGGGTCAATTATTGGATGTTTTAGATGCTATCTAGCTTCATTCTGTCACTCTGTCATGGCCATGCTGTTGCCCATAATTTTGGCATAATGGTGCGATTATGCAGCCTCAGAGGCATCCATGCATGCTGCCCCTGCTGTTTCCTGTCCATTTCCGTGGTGTTTCCATCCTTTTCTGAGGTTCCCAGGTGTTTGGCCAAGCTTCCCTGTGCAGAGCCTTGGTCCCCTTGAAAAATGCTCGAGTCTCCCATTGACTTCAATGGGGTTCGTTATTCGAGACGAGCACTCGAGCATCGGGAAAAGTTCGTCTCGAATAACGAGTACCCGAGCATTTTAGTGTTCGCTCATCTCTACCTATAACATATTCTATCTTACTAAATATGGGATCATTTAACACAGAACAGCCACATAAATAACATGTCTGAACCGGGGTTTCTTACATTTTGTAATGTGGCTGACTCGATACGATGTGATAACAATGTTGTATTATTTATGGTTTATCTTTGGGTTGATGTTTCCATCAGACTATTTTACTGTTCACTGCAGGAGACTATGAGAGTGATGAGAGGAGTAGCACAGGGCTTGCATACTCTCCACGCCTCCGATATAATTATTGGATCCCTCCATGAAAACAATGTGTTTGCTGTAAATCGTGACAGGGGTATAGTTGGAGATTTTGACTTTACAAGGGATGCAGTAAGTAAAAGTTCAAAGTTGACACGATTTATTTTAGTGTTTTGGAAGTTTCATGTGAAATGCTAATTGATGGAATGTCCCCTTTTTACTGGGTGTTATTGTGATTGCGTCTTTGTCTAATCATTTGGTTTTTTTTCCCGTCAGGATGGTTGTTGGATTAATTTACCAGGATCATGTCCTGTGTTGTAGAGAACAGAGTACTGTACTTAAAATGAACACATTAACAATGAGCAATGTATTTATTGCTAAACAGCGTTGTCAAAGGACATCTACCACCGGGATGAAGGACTATGCAAATGAGTCTGAGGGGCTCCAGGCTCCATAGGTGTTGGAGTCTGGAGCCCCTCAGGCTAATTTGCATACAATCTTTCATCCTGGTGGTAGATGTCCTTTAATGCTGTATGAAGAGATCTCACAGACTGAGCCATCCCCATACAAGTTGGGTTTTGGCTTTATAACAACAGAAACAAACATAGGTATAAGCTCGCCCACTTTTTTTGTAGTCCTTGGCACGTGCAATCAATACCTCCTGGATGGAAGAAGCATGCAGCTCGGCAAACAAAAAGAAAATAATAATCCAGCATTTAGAATTGTTTCCATAACACCCGGCTTGTGGACCATCAGTCAAAATCATCAGTCCAGTTCACAAATGTGTACACCAGGCAGACCTATGCATTTAGAGCATGAGTGAGAGCGCTGTGCAGGTAGGTCTGCTGTATGTAAATTTTTGTGAACTGGACCCATCATTTTGTTATTTTTGTAACAAATAAAGAAGAGCCACGAGCTGTGTTTTATAGAAACAATGCTGAGGGCTGGTGCTGGATTATTATTTTCTATTTGTTTGTTGGTCGTACAACACCTGTAATCGGTGCAAACACTGACTGCGAGTGTTATAGAACAGCTCCCATGGCTGTCATTGAACAATCTGCTGGAGAAGGGGTCTAATTCAGAAGCAGGAAATTCACAATATATTTATATTGAAATATAAATGGAAAAAACATGATTATCAACATGTCGGGTTTCATAAAAATAATTCATGTGGTTAAAAAGTTATAGTTTGTCAGAATATGGCGATACATTTTTAAATGTATTAAAACATAGTAAAATATATAAAAATGTGGTTTCTGGGTGATTATACTAACCCAAGGAAGAAAGAGAGGTGGGATATAGCTGGTAGATGGAGTTGTCTTCTGAGCTGAATTTGCGGTGGATCTAATAACATTGGTAACATCAAATTTTATTGGGTTTTTAGCTATTAGTAGGAAGTGATTAGGGATATCACAAATAGAGAAACTCTATTTCTAATGAATTCACAGGTTTTATTATTTTCGCTATATTACATAGTTACATACATTTTATAGGTGAATAAAGACAAATGTCCATCAAATTCGAGGGATGGGTTATAAAATAACATTCAATGTTATTTAGATGTAAACATGCATCTAGACCTTTCTTGAAGCTCTCTGCTGTCCCTGTGACCAGCGCCTGAGCTCAGCTTTTCAATCGATCTCACAGTGAAAAAAAAAGTCCTGTGGTCTCTGGTGATTAATCCTTGTTTTCACCAGACGGAGACAGTGCTCCCATGTCATAGTTTTTGTATGGACCATTCACATATTTGTATAAATGAATAATGTCCCCTCTTAGCCGTCTCTTTTCAAGACTAAATAAATCTAGTTGTTTTAATCTTTCCTCATAACTGAGACCCTCCATTCCATTTATCATTTTTGTGACACTTTGTTGTACCCTCTCCAGGGAATCCTTTTTATGGACTGGTACCCAGGTACCTTGATGGTAGCTTAAGATCTAAACTTTTATACAGATATTTGTAAAAATCCTTCTGCTCATGGATGATTATTATGGGTTGATTGGTTGATACAACGTGGCAGGGCTGTCCTGATTCTAAATCTGACATGGATTTCTTGCCCATAATGACCTTGCACCCCACTTTTCTTTGACCATATGACACCAGTATGCTCACCATGAGTAGTGAAGTAGTAGTTATCTTATGGCCAGGAGCTCCAGTTTTTGAGCACATTGTTAGTACTTTAATAAATGAGACATAATGACACATGGTAGTGAGGATAATGGAGGTTGAGGCGTTTCTTTTTTGCCAATTCTGTTCATTCTGATTCCAGGAACAGCGGAGTTCAGCTACTTCTATTTGCTTCCCGCTGTTAACAGCTCCTGAAGTAAAATTGGGACAACCAGCTTCAGCTTCCTCTGATGTTTATGCCTACGGGATCCTTCTGCTATGGGTACGAAGAGGACACCAGGGAGTATGACAATTGCATTAAATGATGATAGTAAAAAAGAATGAAAACCTATTGAATACTCACACTCTATGCTTGGAGTACACGGAAGCATCATTGCAATCTATTGTCCTGTAATGTTTTTCTCTTGAAGGCAATGTCTAGTTTTACCAAATGTTATTGTGTATATAAGTTGTACAATTTTTCCAATATACTTTCTATTTGAATTGCTTAATTTTTTTTAAGATCTCTGCTTGCTGTCATTCCATAGGAAGCTTCAAGTCCGTGGATAGAAATCTGTCCCTGGTCATGTGTTGTCACACAGGTGCACAGCTCTGATTACTCTCTGTGATATAACGAGCCGGGCACCTGTGGGACATCACATGACCAGTGAACGGTTTTAAACCACAGGAAGTAAACAAAGAAGATTCCTTGAGAATGACAGCAAGCAGAGATCTAGAAAATTGAGGAATTGAGACAAAAAGTGTATTTAAAATTGTATAACTTGCTAAACTCCTTTTTAATGACAAAAAAAAATCATACTCATAGAAAACCTGACTATAAAGGAGTTATGATTTTCATATATAAATACATAAATATTTTTCAGAATTTTAACTATTTTTTTAAGATATATTTTTATACTGTATTTTCCACTGTGTAAGATGACCCTTCTTCTAATGCAGCAACTTCTAGGTAGGTGACCCTACACCCTATCAAGACTATTGAACCATAATTTTCAGCAATGTTCAGACAAATGGATGCTAATGGCTTTATAAAAGTTTTAAAGTGTAATGTAGAACTTCACTGTATGGATTATTGTGAGCTGCAGCACCTCGGGCACTCCCCGAGCAGTCCACTCCTCTCTCCGCATTGCAGCGATATGGCACCAGGCAGGGGTTTGGCGAGGAGAAGAAAAGCAGCTCAGAAAGGAGAAGCAGCAGAAAACCGCTCAGAACCACCCAGGATGACTTCTCATCCGTGTCCTCCTCAGCAGCAGCAGCCGGAGCCCCATCTATGTGCAATATCGCACCCGGAGCCCACACTTCTCCCACACATTGCTAAAACAAACAAGAAGCCTCCACAATCTCTATAGATCCTATAGATCCAATCCTATAGATCCCGCTCCCCTCCAGCGCTGCACACAACAACATGCATGCTAATGAGCACGGCGGCTTTCATTGGCTGAGATGCATTCATATGCAAATTCCTGCATCTTGCTTAATAAGGTGCACCCTCTCCCGGCGTATAGGACGACCTCCAACTTTTAAAAATGATTTTAAGCGGTTAAAAAGTTTCTTTTAAATAATTTTACAAAATTATAATTTGGTAATATTCTACTTACCAGTCACTCCCACACCGCCCTTTCACAGGTACCACGCTGGCTTGTGTTCACTTGACTCCAGCAGTGAGATGTCCGCGTCACCTGTAGGCACGGAAGCCAGGCACTCTCTGCACTTTTGTTCACATGTCACCACTACAGACGCTAATAACTAGTGAACTAGCGCACAGTAACTTTAGGATAATGTTCTTCTTACTATCTTGAATATCTATATTCTGTTTATGCAGATCATTTTTATGAAGGGCCTGGCACGGCCACCCATCTCCTATATACCAACGCTGTATAAGGAGATGGGTGGTTGTGCCAGACTGCGGCGTGGGACACTGGGAGAACTGGAGCAGGTAAGTACAGCTTTATTTTTTTTTTTAAAAAAAGCTTGACCGCTTGCTACATTTTTAGACAACCCCTTTGACATTGTAATATATTGTATGTTATAAAATTTTAGTTTTATTACAATATTTTACATATTTGTCTCAAAAGAAAAAAAACCCTTTTTCTTTCTTTTTCAGCTTTGCACAGAAAACAAAAATATTCTACACAAATCCGACGGAACTCCTGATCTGACAAAATGTGATTTGGTATGTTATGTTGCTTTGTAACAAGCCGTAGTCATAGTATCACTACAGAGGGCAAGAAAAAGCCATTTAGGGAGGACCCTCTGTCAGGACTGGTTCAACGGCTCTGGTAAATGACCACAATGTTGTTCTAATGGTCGGGATCAGAGAAAGCTGTGATCTGTTTCCTGATTCAATTGCCACTAGCAGGAGACCACGTTACCTCTTTCCAGGACATCATTTCTGATGATCTTTTTATCCCTTGGTGGATACTGCAGTGGAATAACTTTTTTAGCATTTTTGCTAAATAAAAGTGTGGGGGGAGATTTATCACTGCTTCTACGCCAGTTTTCTAGCGTGAAAGAATCACAAAATATTGCGCTGTTAAAGAATGTGCGATTCATACGACTATGCCACCTCCAAGCCATGGAGGGCGTAGAGCGGCGTAGTAGGGGGCGTAATTTTCAAAAAACCCTGCAAACGTTCACACACAACTATGCCAGGTTGGACCTGGCGTGGCTGCGGATGGCGGCTGCGTCGCACGCCGGATACATGAGGCCTAAACCTCTTGATGTATCCAGCTGGACGCAGCGAATGTGGGAACTGTCATGCGCCGCCGCAGTATCCCTATGTGTGTATAATATGTATGTGTGCATATATATATTATATGAACGAGAAGGGAGAAAAACAAAGTATTCTAGTCCTGAAAAAGGAGGTATCGATGGTGTATGATCTCGTGTCTTGTTTGATATGTTATATGGAATATGCACTATTTCACCTTTTTTTTTTTTTTGGTCAATCAGGATCCCAAAGCAGAGGCTTTGCTGTCGCGTCTCGTGTGCGGTGGAGATCGGATGAGGGCTGAGCAAATCAAAGCTCACGAATATTTTCATTTTACTGAAGCTGCTTGACTTTAGGTCTTCTGGTAATAGGGTGAAGACTGTCTGCTGGTGTGTTCTCTCTTCATACAGTTCGCCGGGCAGGAATATTGCTGCAGTTTTGTTGCCTTGTTAGTTTTTTCTTTGTTCCTGAAAGTAGTATTTGTTTGTGTTTTCATTGTTTTTGTGTGTTGAGTAAGAGTTTCCATTTACTCTTATGCAATAAATATTCGGAAATCAGTTTGTTTGTTTTTTTTTTTTTTTTTTACTTCTAAAGAATAATTTAAATTGGTCTTATTATTTTCAAGTTAGTGTTTGTTTTTACTTTGAAAATAATTACTCTCTGATCCTGACCACCCATTGTCTTTTGACTGCAGGCAGAGAGGGTCCTGAGTCTTCAGCAATATCTTTCGGTGTTCTTGTGCAGGAGCAGGGCCAGGTCTTCAGCCATCATAGACCCTGGGTTGAAGGTACCAGTGGTTTATTGCTGCATCAGCCTTCTCCTTTCCTCACTATAACACTGTGGGTTTTTTTTAACAAATCCTCTTCTACAATTCGGAAAAGTTGCTCAAGATAATAAATATTATATATCAAAATTACCTCATAAAATTAAGGATATCATTCTTATGTTCATTTTCGGTTTACAGGCAGTCCCCGGGTTATGTACAAGATAGGGTCCGGAGGTTTGTTCTTAAGTTGAATTTGTATGTAAGTCGAACCTGTATATTTTATAATTGTAGATCCAGACAACAAAAATTTTGTCCGAGTGACAATTGGAATTTAAACAATTTTTGCTGTAATGGGACCAAGGATTATCAATAAAGCTTCATTACAGACACCTTACAGCTGATTATTGCAATCTGGGACTATACTACACCAAAAGACAGGGGGGTGAATAAAAACCGGGCACAGCCACTTCACCCCCAAAAAGCATTCACCAACAAATGAATAAATACAATGAGTACTGAGTATACTGCAATCATCTTTATTATACACATGTAAAAATAGCCTCCCCCAGAAGAAGCAGAGTTGGTGAAACACGTGTCGGGGTCTCTGCTCCTACCTGCGGTTTGTACCTACAACCTTCCTTTGCTATTCCTGGGTATTGTACATTTCATTGCATACTCAGGCCCTATATGTTATTACTGATTTTTACTGGGACGTACTGGATGTGTATAGGGATTATAGTAGCATCCTTGATCAAGGTAGTGTGCTTCGTTTTTTGTCTGTTCGTTGTTTTAGAATTGTCTACCACATGTTCCTATGCTTGACTATAGGGGACATATTTTTACATGTGCATAATAAAGATGATTGCAGTATACTCAGTACTCATTGTATTTATTCATTTGTTGGTGTAATCTGGGACTATAGTAAAGCATTCAGAAAGCTTCACCAGAGGTCAGAGAGGTCTGTCTGTAACTATGGGTTGTCTGTAAGTCGGGTGTCCTTAAGTAGGGGACCGCCTGTATTAGGACATATATACTATAAAGTACAAAAAAAATCGAATTTAAAATTATTTTTTTTTTAGTTTTAACATTTGTTAATTTTTAACTGTCAAGAAAATTGAACTAATGGCCTTTTAAAGGGAAGCTATCACCACATTTGTCACAAATACAGCTAGTGACAGGTTCCCATAGAGCCGTAGTAACTGACACCCTTCTTTTAGCTAAAAATTGTTCCCCTCAGATCCCCATACAGGCGGTCCCCTACTTAAGAACACCCGACTTACAGACGACTCCTAGAAACGGACCTCTGGTAATTGTTAATTTACTGTACTTAAGTCCCAGGCTACAATAACCAGCTATAACCTTATTAAATGTGTCTGTAATTAAGATTTATTAACATTAACATTTTTAAAATCCAATTGTCACAGAGACCAAAAAAAAATTTTTGTTGGGGTCTGTAGCTTTGTTCTTAAGTTGAATTTGTATTTGTCAGAACTGTATATTTTATTATTGTAATCCCATCTTGTATGTAACCCGGGGACTGTCTGTATATTCAACTTTATAATTTGCCTGGCATCCAGGGTTATCTATAGTGAGTCAAGAGGGACATGGCCTCCTCGTATTGAATCCAGCAGCTTATCCTTATGCTTTCTCCGCATGCAACAGTAATGTCATGCGACCAGGGTGACACGGAGCCGATTGCAGGTCCTTTAGCCTCCTAACATTATCAAACTGTACACCATGCACATATCTGAGCAGATGAAATCACAGCAGCATGTATGGAGAGGATTAGAAGTTTATGCAGGTGGCTGTGATTTTATGTGGTCAGATATGTGCATGGTGTACTGTTGTTAGAAAGCAGAAGGACCTGAGATGATGTCTCCCTGGTCACATGACAGGCCATGCCCCAACTTTATCTAGATACCTCAACATACCAGGCAAGTTTAGAACTCTGATTTTATGGAGATATTTTTAGCTTAAAGTATGGCATCAGTTAGCTAATATAGCTCTATGGGAATCTGCCACGTGCTGTATTTATGAAAAATATGCTGACTAATACATATGAAAATTTGCTAAAATTATCACCCCTTTGAGGCCTTGTCACTAAGTGGTCAAAGATATTAAATAATCATTTCTTTATATTGTGCACACAGATTACGCAGCGCTGCACAATGTTTGCCAAATCGGTCCCTGTTCGTAATGGGGCTCACAATCTAATCAACCTACCAGTATGTTTTGGAGTGTGGGAGGAAACAGGAGGAAACCCACAGAAACACGGAGAGGACATATTTCAGCATAGGTGATCAATATCAGATTTGTGGAGGTCAGACACCCCAGCAGCTTACTGTAGCTACTTCCGGTGCTGCAGACACGGTACTTCTACTGTATATCTGGACCCCAACTGATCTGATACTGAAGATGTATCCCCAGGATGGTGTACAATGGGTTGTGATTATAAGATGAGACACAAACATTGTGCTGCTGTTTACCTGATATTGTATCTCGCCCTCCATTTATGTTGGTGCTATTACACACTTCTGCATCATGTTCTACAATGTGCTCCCACTTCCCAAGAAAGAAACTAGGATGTCGTACTATGTGCTGTATCTGGGAGACGTTGTAGAGGTTAGTCTCCACGACTGATAAGCACTGTTCACACATCAAGGCCCAAGTTTTTCCCCTCATCGCTAAATGTGTGAAGTAGTTCTTGTTTTTGACCACCAGATGTCGCCATACCCCTTTTGCAAAAAAAAAAAAATCTTCTTAAAAAGTCATGCAGGATCAGGCTGTGATGAGAAATAAAACTCGAAAAACTGTCTGTGCCATAAGATGAAGGCTATACAAACAAGATGAGCAAAAGTATTTTATTAGATTTTTTTGTATCCTCTAAGAGTCCCTTTGACTTTTTTGGAAAACAGAATATTTGGGGTATAAAAGCTTCACCATTTCCCTGTATTCTGCTCAGTGTTTGCAAGTCAAGGCCAGGAGCAGGAAATGAATTACGGTAAGATTCCTCTGTTTAGGTTCGGTTCCTAGTTTAGGTAATCTTACAAAAACTATAAAGGAGTTGTTCAGATGTTGAAAGACATGGCGGCTTTCTTCCCAAAACGGCTTTGCCTGACCATGGTAAAAGGGGTTTTCCCACAAAGAAAAGTTAGGCCCTTTCCCATGGATAGGGCCTAACTTGCTGATGAGTGGGGGTCTCAGCACTGAGACCCTCACAGATCATGAAAACTAAGGGTTGGATGAGGTCCCACGTACCTCCGTCGGACCCCTCCTTTTCCCGTCAGATTAATGGAGCCTACGCCGTGCATGACCCTTTTGCTCCATAGAGATCAATGGAGCAGAACGGTCATGCGTGGCCGTTTTCATGATCTGTGGTCGACCCAAGTATAAGCCAAGGCACCTAATTGTACCATTAAAAACTGGGAAAACCTATTGACTCAAGTATAACCCTAGGGTGGTCACAGCTAACACACAGTATACAGCCACCCAGCCCCCTGTAGTATTATATAACCTATATATACCCGAGTATAAGCCGAGTGGGGGATTTTCATTGCAAACATTACTTGAGTATATACAGTATTTTTTGAGAGATGCATAAGACTGTAAATCCCACTTGCCAACAAAATAATACAATGTATTTGCGATACAGCCCTACAAACCCCCTCGCTGCAGAGCGGAGATAAACTCCTGTATAGAAACCCGGAATTAGCTCTGAAGAATCGTGGTTAAGAGAGAAAAGAATCTGCCAAACCGTATACACACTGCACAATGATTGCTATAGACAATTATTTTCTTGTCAACCTTATTTGACTAAAGTACAAAGGGACTATTTCTACATACCTGAAATAAAATTCTGCTGTGGAGTTGTGCAGATATTTACGTATTTACTGTTAGAAAACATAGCAGCAAAAGGAAAGAATAGTGATAGAAAAATGGAAAACCCAGATTCACTTGCACATAGAAGATGGAATTTCAACCCTGTAGAGATTGGAGGTTCTGGAGTAAACTTGCCTCTTATCCACCGGCTAAAGGGGTCTTTTGGAAAAGTTATGACTGTGGGGGTTTACCTGGTGTAAATAAAGTCGTAGTGTGCACAAAGTCTTACTGAGCAATTTGCTCGTCTACGTTCTCTGGGTGGTTGTGGTTATGTATTCACACTGCCACCTCATCAGCCCAAACAAATCTATATAAGGGTTAAATATAGTTAGTGGATAGGTGACAAAAAATGTCTGTAATAATCCAAAATGGTAACATACATTGCAGTACTAATATACACTGACTGTGTTGCCTCAAGTAGTAAATAACTACTAACTAATAAATAAAGAAAATAGAAAGGGTTAATAAAAAGTATTATGCACGTAAAAATCACAAAAAAGAAATTTTCTTTGCTCCTGTGTCTGCCCCTGGTGGGGGCTGCTATAGTGATTGGGGTCATTAGAATGAGGCCCTGCAGTGGCACGGTGTGTATTCTGCTGTGTTTTCACATGTCAGCCCCAGAATTATTCCAGAAGTGTGTCCCTGTGTCCCCTGTTTGGGGTGCAGTGTTAATGTACACCTCACTGTAGTTCTGAAAGAATTCAAGAAGTATTTGCAGACTGCAGCTCTTGATGTGACTAGAGTATCACTGACGGTTTAACGGTAGTTTGAAACTCCAGTTAAATCCAGGGCTGCAGTCATGTGAGATGATGTAGCAATAGATCATTGCAGTTCTGAAGTTTTATATGATTATATAAGATTATATAAAACTGCAACTCTGGATGTGACTGGAGTATCAGAGATGATCTAATGCCTCTACAGCAACATTGTTTAAGTGTCCAATCAAAATCATATTAACTCACACATAAGAGACCTTTAAATGGTTGTGGCTTTTTGATGGTAGAGGGTAATCAGAAAAGTGCAATAAAAATGGAAAATGGGAAAGGGTTACCAATCTTCAAGGACCACCAGGATCAATGATTGTAAACCAATCACACTGACATACTGGCGTGTGCCCCCATTTGGCAGGATCTGCTCTTCGTTTAGCTTATCATGCCCTTGTTTTTAATTAAAAAAAGGCTTTAAATAATATGCAAATGAACCTTGGGGGCTCCAAGCTCCATTAACACTTATGGAGCCCGGAGCCCCTCAGGCTTGTTTGCATAATTTTTAAAACCTTTTTTTTAAAAAAAAAAACCAGGGCATGAGAAGCTAAACGAAGAGCAGATGCTGCCAGAGGGAGCACACACCAGCAGGTCAGTGTACTTGGGTTACAATCCTTCATTTTGGTGGTAGATGTCCTTTATCTTGCTCTTCTTTAAAATCCTGTGTCTTTTTTTCTGCTTCATTCTCCTGTAGTGAGCAGTGTATATCTAAAAGTCTTATGAAGTTTGTCTACTTAATACAGATTAGGAGGCTAATTATTAACTCTTTTAATACTTGGATGATACTCCCCTTGATGATTTAGTTGCATAAGGTGATTAGACTATCTTGAGACTGTGAGGGTGTGGTCATATGTCACGTTTTGTGTGGTCACAAAAGCTGAAAAGAGATTTGTCTAATTAAACAGCTGTTAACACTTGTGTTTACAAAATGCAAATGTTAATGCTTGCGTTAAGGCATGCATTAACATTGTGTTAACAATGCATGCGTTAATGCGATGTTAACAATGCGTTAACAACATGTGGGGTAAACGCTTGCGTTACCCCTAAAAAGTTAAGTCATTAAACACTTTATCAGGTTCAATAAGGAAGAAAGGCGGGGGGAAAGGATATCACGCAAATAGATTTATTTAATAAAATAACTTACAAAGTTTAATATCATCTGCACTGATAGTAAAATGTTGCTGAAACTTTAGTTAGGCCCCTTCCACACTTGCGTTGCAGATCACGTCAGAGTTTGATCAGGGTGCAATCAGGGTTTGGTCAGTAAAAAACTGACATTTTGCATCAGAGTGCAATCAGTTTTCAATCAGAGTTTGTTCAGTGTCTCAGTTTTCAGTGTGAAATGGACTCAGGACTGAGCTCTATCTTTTCTATGGCAATTGATGCGTGAAAAACGCATTGCACTTGAATTGGACTCCATAGCGGCCTAAACTAGAGAGGGTCCCGGGGTCCCATGCACAGCCTGCCTGCACAGCATGGGCTCCCTCTCATCCCTTTTCTCTGCAGCAGCAGTTGGAGAAGAGAGGAGGGGGCAGGGCACTGTAGGAGGTTATGCCGGGGTCACAATACAGGAAGAGGAAGCAGGGGGCAGTGTTTAATCTTTTATCTGCAAGCTGGATTGCCCCTCTGCATACATGACAGTTTACACTGTGGGTGAGTTTGTGCTAGATATGTGTGTGATGAATTTATGTGTTTGCATGTATGAGTCACGGGTGCCCCTGTGACCCATATCCTGGGTCGCAGGCGCAGGACCTCAGTGTACCCCCGGAGCCCCTACAAAGGAGAAATCCCCTCTCCTGGCTCCAGCGCTAGTCTTTGTGGCTACTGCGGCTCGGATCTTTGAGCCTATGCCATTGAGAAAGCTCCCCTACGATATTCCTGCGTTCCGGTGTGTTCCTGCTCTTGTGTTCCCTTGTGTTCATCTGCCTGGACCTTCCGTTGCTGACCCCGGATTGGACTTGACTTTACATCTCTGCCGCCTGCCCTGACTCTGACCCTGTGCCTGGACCTGACCACGAGACTGTCTCCTGCTAAGGTGCCTCGACCTCGGCTGACACCGCTGGCTAGTTGCACCTGTGGATCGACCTGGTAGTACCCCGTCGCAGCAAATCCTTCCCACTTTGCGGCGGGCTCTGGTGAAGACCAGGTGCCACTTAGATTCAGGTTCCAGGTGTCGGCTAGTACCATCTCCCGCGGTGGTCCAGAGGATCCACTGATCCAGAATCCTGACAGTATGTTTCTGTGTCTGCATGTGTGTGCGAAATAAATGGACACTCAGTATATAACCTGTGTGTCTGCATTATTGTTATCTCTAGAGCACCATTAAATCCATGGTGCTGTACAATCAGTAAGGGGTTAACATACATTACATTAAGACTAAAACAAATGCAAGTACAAATACAAGACTACAGTGTATGTCCCAGGTCTTCTCTCCAGTGCATCCTCAACCCTCCTTACAGCCAAAGATAGAACAGGCTCTATATTTTTGTGGACAACACGCAGTGCGGTGAGCATTCACATGTCCTTGTGAATCGGTGGTTTAGTTAAATGAAATTATTAAAATAAAAAACATTTATTATTCCCTTGTGCTCTCTATGTGACTGCACAGGCGCGAGGAGCACAGGAGATGGATCTGAAGAATCTTATTTGGAACATTAAACTAGTGGTCCATAAAGACCTGTGGGTGGTTTAATGTCCCAAATCTGACTGACAGGTCCTCTTTAACTCCTTACCGAAGCTCACGGGCTGGGCCCTCTCCATAGCAGGTAAGTCTGTGCTGCATATTGTACCGTGATTGGTGCTAGCTTTGCTGGCGGCTTCCAAAAGATGGCGAATTTGGTGACGAATGTTGCTCCCCCGGGAGTTTTAACCCATTTATTACAATGTGCAATTTGCACATTGTAATGAATGAGGAAAAGCCCCATAAACAGCCATACTGCAGTGTGGCAGTATATGGTAGGATCTATCAGACAACCTATTGTTAAAGTAACGGGAGTAACGAAAAATAGTGCCCAAATTCGAAAATGGCACTTTTTTGACATTTTGAAAAATATAAAAAGTGATCAAAAAGTCGTACAGTCCTAAAAATGGTAGCGTTGAAAATAACATCAAAAGTTGCACATAAGGACACCACCCACAGCTCCGTACACTGAAGTATGAAAAAGTTATTAGCGCCAGAAGATGGAAAAATCAAAAACTTTTTTTTGTACAGGAGGCTTTAATTTTTATAAATGTATGAAAACATTATAAAATCCATACAAATTTTTGTATCCCCGTTATCGTATTGACCCAAAAATTAAAGGAGACATGTAATTTGGGGCGCACAGTGAAAACCGAAAATTCCAAGCCCACAAGAAAATGACGAAAATTAGTTTTTTCACCATTTTCACTGCATTTGGAATTTTTTTCCCGCTTTCCAGTACATGGCATGGAATATTCAATACCATCAGCAATGTGCAGGTGCCTGCAGCACCGAAGAGGGGTCCGATGACACTTTGCAAAGGACTGTGTTATAGGGTGATCTGGAACACTTAACCACAGCTTAAAGGGCATCTACCACCAGGACAGAGGATTGTATGCAAATGAGCCTGAGGGGCTCCAGGCTCCATTAACACCTATGGAGCCTGGAGCCCCTCAGGCTTATTTGTACACAGTCTTTCATCCTGGCAGTAGATGCCCTTAATGTGACCTTCTCTAATTGTTATATTACATTTTGCAAAAATATCTGTTCTCTAACAAGAAGCTGGCATCAGTCTCTGTTGACCTTTTATGGTGGTGCTGAATAGTGGAATGACAATCCCATACTATCGGAATAACATAATTTATTCAGTCATTGTGCCTCTGCATGAACAACACAGGGCATCTTCATGGATGACAATGCTGATGCTGTTTGAGGTGGCATCATGAAGGGGCAGATGGTGGCTGGAGACTGAGGTACCTCAAATGTAGTTGCCTGCACTTTCTCCAGCCCTATATCTGATTGAAACCCTATGGCAGCGGTGGCGAACCTATGGGACGGGTGCCAGAGGTGGCACTCAGAGCCCTTTCTGTGGGCACTCAGGCCATTGTCCAAGGACAGTGTTCACCAAACACTCAATCTTCCTGCAGGCAACTTAAGTGATGCTGCTCTCAGTGCTATTTTAAAGCAACACTTTATTGGATGTTTGGAACTGCGGGGATAGTAAGAAGGTGTTGACAAAACTGCATTATCTTTGGAGGTCATCCTGCTGGACCCACCATTCTTCCTGCACAGAGAGACCCTAGAGAGAAGCTACAATGACAGTCTGAATTTGCCCTCTTCTGTCAACTGTATTGGTGGCTGCAGGGGGCCAAAACAATTGAAAGATGTGGAAGAACAAGTAGCAATAAGTTACTGCTTAAAATGCCATTCTGGCACTTTACGGTTAATAAGTGGATTTTGGTTGTAGTTTGGGCACTCGGTCTATAAAAGGTTTGCCATCACTGCTCTATGGGATCGGCTAAGTCACCATGTAGAGACTTATAACTCTGTACCCCAGAACTTTGAAGACCTGAGGGCTGCTCTTCAAGAAGAGTTAGTGCCACTTCAGCAGACATTTAATCGACTTCTTATCAGCATGAGACGCCATAGTCACAATGTAACTGATGCTCAGTTGTTGAGACATCTTTTTTCTCTGCTGTTGTGGGCTTTTGACTACATTCCCTACTTTCATGATATAATTTTGCTGTATTGTGAACCTTTTATGTTTTCCATAAATTTCACCCAAAAGCCAAATATACCTAACTTTTTGTGAGTTGTGTATATTACAGCCTTTTTTGTTATGGGGATGTTTAATGTTTACCCTATGAAATAGCAATAAAGTTTACAGTTCTTTCTATCCCTTGTTGGTTCGTCTGCATCAGGTCTCGGTGTTCCACTTGGTGGCGCTGTGCCATTCATTTTATAAAGAATAAATGATGTTATAAATACCTGAATTTTTGCGCTTTGCATCAATCTGGCTGCTTACTTTCACAGCCGTGGCCTTTGTTGTTGAACCTTTAAATTCTATGCTGCTAAAGCTTTTATCTTAATAAATTCCACCTGGAAACATTGCAGTACAAACGGGGTAAACTCTGAGCAAAGTCATATCTACATAAATGTATTTGCTGTTCAATGTGCTATATGGTGATACTACATAAATCATGTATTATACAAGATGGATAGTTATATAAACTAAACTGAAGAAGGATGATCTTAGTAATGACAAAAAGTTAAAACAAATGAATGCATTTATTTAGTCTTCGGAAGAGGCATCTAAATGATGTCTTGAATAACTTATATAACTGTGTAAATAGACTATACAAAAAGAAATATATTGAAAATGTATTCCATATTTCTCAATATCTAAGGAATAGTTCTTCCTTTCGGAGTTAATGATTTACAGCGTGTAACCCTGGTGCTGTTGTCATCCTCTGTTCGTAAAATATGGCGGTGGATGCGCTGATTGTGTCATTGTGTTTTACCGTGAGTGAACTTTTGGGTTAATCTGGGAGGCTAACTTGATTATCTGCACCACCGCCATCTGTCTCCTGCAAACTCTGCTCTAGTTCTCAAACAGTAAACCCGCCACACCTGCCCATGGTTTGTGCTTGTATTGGACAACATCTACATAAAAATGAATGTAACTTGGTTGCAATACCACACATTACCCGTGGTCAGGAGAGGAGCTGTTTTTAGTAGAAAGCAGGCGGGTTATTAAATCTCCAGACGACCTTATAAAAATATCTTTTTTGTCTGTGTGTATGTGGTCATGTAATGCAAGGTCTGGTAACCAACTAAAGACATAGACAGGTACAATAGACCCTAAGACTAAACCCTTCCCAGCTTTCCCTGCCTATTGCCTCAACTAACCCTAGGCAGTAATGGACAACAGGAAAGGGATTAGAGAATGGAATTCACTGGATCACAGTGCTGTTTTTCAACCTCACAAAATGCCTTTTAACTATAAGTACTGTTAATCTGTGGAATAGTCCAGCTCAGGAGCTAGTCACAGCAGGAATAGCAGTAGGCAGGTTTCTTTAAAAAAAAAAGTAACACCAATGCTTATTAAAATGTATAAAATACTTAATTTGATATTTGATCTTATTTTCTTGCCCCTTTTTTCAGCACAGTTTGTATGTTCTCTCCGTGTTTGCGTGGGTTTCCTCTGGGTCCTCTGGTTTCCTCCCACACTCCAAAACATACTGATAGGTTGATTAGATTGCGAACCCCATTAGGGACAGGGAGGGATTTGGCAAACTCTCTGCAGTGCTGTGTACCGTATTTTTGGACTATAAGGTGCTCTGGATTATAAGGTGCACAATAAATCAATAAATGCCTGCTAAAACGTCTAGATTCATATATGGGGCGCACCGGATTATAAGGATGAATGACCACCAGGTGGCAGACCTGTGCACAGTTCAAGGCAGCTGTTGTCTGTAAGTATGGTTCATATACAAGGCACACCTTTGATCTGCCTTCTAGTCCAAAAAATATGGTAATCCGTGTGTTCTATATAAATAAAGGAATTAATATTATTGGCTGTGTTTTTACACCGCTAGCAGTTATTAAAGTTGTGCCAGAAGGGAAAACTATAATTTGTTAACAGTTACAACCATTATTGAATGCAAAACTGAACTTTTTTTTTCCACGTTTATCTTTGATACCCTTAAAGATTACACCTATTGAGAGTGGTATCTCCTCCTTACATCAGAATTCTCAAAATGATGGCGAGAAGCATTTCTAGAAGCTTAGGTGCCCTGCTGCATTTGTCTATGTACCCATCAACCCTGTGTCCCTAAGCTTTGTATATTGTTTAATCCAAATGGCTGTGTGAAGGTTTATAGTCATTTCCCAATATTTCCATGAATTATGACATTTTCAGCTGAATGGCTTTGACATGTCAGTAAGAAAAATATGGCCCATTGTTTCTAATTGTTTGGCTTTGATCCAGTAGGAACCGATGAGTAATATGGGGAGGCATGAGTCTATGTTACAGATTTAGAAACTGATTGAAATCCTTTTGATCCATGGTATTACTAAGTAGTCCTTCCGTTTCCAGCAGCTTCAATCACGAAGAACTGCCTTAAATATTTATTTCGTATAAATTCAACAAATAAGCCCAACACTTGATTTATATGTACGTCACACAGAGAGCATATGGCTCCGAGGCAGAAAGTTCAGCAGGAGATGTAGCAAATTAATCATCACCCGGTGAGGCAATTAAATATTACCAACACACACTCCAAAACATCCTTCACTCTCTAATATCTTCCATTTACTATATGGTGGGAACAGCCGGTCAGAGCAGGCACAAAGATGCAAGCTTTCCTACACACCAGCCATGACTTCTAAGGAGAAATGGGATAAGAAAACTTTCTCTGATTTGGATAGCTCATCTACCAAATGAAATATTTTTTTGCTAAGGTTTTCACCTCTTGTTTGTCAAGCCAATACTACAGTATAACCAATGGCTCCAACTTCCCAACATTGCCTATTGTTATCTTTGGTTGTGTCCTGTGTAACCCTAGGATCAAGTTAGGTTTTGCCCTTCCCAATGCCCCTAACACACATATACTGAGCCAGATCCTTATCTAAACGAACATCCTGAATACCCCTTTGACTAAATTCCAAAATATCTGACCAACATAGAAGGGAAATAGAGCTTCAAGGAGCATCAAAAGCTGTTTAAAAATCCAAACCTCAAAATATTATATTTTGGAAGTGGAGGTGACTTCAATAACTCAGGTATTGGCTTGGCTATTCAATCCAGCATTCACAGGCAGTGGGAGACCGGAAGAGCCATAGAGCCAGACCTCAAGACCAAAATGCTGCAGACTGTCCAACATTAAATTCATTTTAGTTTCACTGGGACCCCCGTCTTTCACAACTTCGGAATGGAGCGACTGCTCTCCATTAGATTGATGTCAACAACCAGAGCAGCTGTGCATGTATGAGTAGTTGATTCGCTTACTCTATGTTGGAATACTGTAGCATACCAGTGTGAAGATATTATAAGGAAAACTTTGCTTCTTAGCTACTTTGTAGGGCATCCTCCTTAACATCAAGCATGACTTTCAGAAAGTCTGATGATATGACGTGGGATTAAAGCCAAATCAGTATATCTATTCCAGAAGGAGAGCTCTTCCCAACCAAAGCCTCTCACTCAGTCAAACCAGTTACCTACACTGCACTGAAGAGATGCAAACACATCGAAACAGTGCTGTCTACAATTGGGAATTTGTTAAGCTTTTGTCCCGCATCATGAGCCTTCATGACAGTCATGCTTGCTTTAAAGGGAGCTGCCTTACAAGGTAGATAAGAGACAATGTTTTCCTTATCTGTATTTGTATATTTTCCACTATGCCCTGTACTCAATCTCCACATTTGTCTCAAACAGTAAATGGAGAAGCTGAACACACAGATCCACCCTCCCCATTCATACAAGAATACAAGAATTGGTGGGGTTCAAGTGTACAATATATTATAAAGGGAATAACTTTAATTTTCCTTTAAGCAGTATATATATACCACTTTATTAGGTACACCTGTCCAACTCGTTAACACTTAATTTCTAATCAGCCAATCACATGGCGACAACTCAGTGCATTTAGGCATGTAGACATGGTCAAGACAATCTCCTGCAGTTCAAACCGAGCATCAGCATGGGGAAGAAAGGTGATTTGAGTGCCTTTGAACGTGGCATGGTTGTTGGTACCAGAAGGGCTGGTCTGAGTATTTCAGAAACTGTTGATCTACTGGGATTTTCACGCACAACCATCTCTAGGGTTTACAGAGAATGGTCCGAAAAAGAAAAAACATCCAGTAAGCGGCAGTTCTGTGGGCATCTCTGAACACACATTACGTCGAACTTTGAAGCAGATGGGCTACAGCAGCAGAAGACCACACCGGGTGCCACTCCTTTCAGCTAAGAACGGGAAACTGAGGATACAATTTGCACAAGCTCATCGAAATTGGACAGTAGAAGATTGGAAAAACGTTGCCTGGTCTGATGAGTCTCGATTTCTGCTGCGACATTCGGATGGTAGGGTCAGAATTTGGCGTCAACAACATGAAAGCATGGATCCATCCTACCTTGTATCAACGGTTCAGGCTGGTGGTGGTGGTGTCATGGTGTGGGGAATATTTTCTTGGCACTCTTTGGGCCCCTTGGTACCAATTGAGCATCGTTGCAACGCCACAGCCTACCTGAGTATTGTTGCTGACCATGTCCATCCCTTTATGACCACAATGTACCCTGTAACATCTGATGGCTACTTTCAGCAGGATAATGCGCCATGTCATAAAGCTGGAATCATCTCAGACTGGTTTCTTGAACATGACAATGAGTTCACTGTACTCAAATGGCCTCCACAGTCACCAGATCTCAATCCAATAGAGCATCTTTGGGATGTGGTGGAAACGGGAGATTCGCATAATGGATGTGCAGCCGACAAATCTGCGGCAACTGTGTGATGCCATCATGTCAATATGGACCAAAATCTCTGAGGAATGCTTCCAGCACCTTGTTGAATCTATGCCACGAAGAATTGAGGCAGTTCTGAAGGCAAAAGGGGGTCCAACCCGTTACTAGCATGGTGTACCTAATAAAGTGGCCGGTGAGTGTATATGAGAAAGATATCTTCATAATTACAATATTCCTCCAAGGAGAAAAAGTTATTTTTTAAGATTAAAGGGGTATTCAAATCATTCCTTAATCAGATCAGGTTGGAAATGGGTTTACACCTGGAACGCATGATTATTAAGCAGTGTGAAGTTGTGGTAGTATGTCCATTCATCACGCCATACCATGTACAGCCACTATCTAATGTATGTCGTTGTTGAAAAGAGTGAAGAGAGGAGAAAACACTCCAGACAGCTGATAGGCAGGTGTGCTGAATGTAACACCCCTGATAATTTGTTACTAAATTGACTAATATATATACCAGACTGCATGTAATCTGGACTAGACAGAAGACATTCTGCTGGAGCATATCTACATGGTTAATATAAATATATATAAAAAATCTGCACATAGTTTTTGCTCTTTATCAGAAATGTAAAATTCACCTAGTATAACGCTCCAATCTGACAATGAACTATGGTGCGATCACGGAGAGAAATTGAATTTTTTTTATCACAATATTATGCTAAAAGCTTTTGTTAAATGGCAGTGTAATTTTATTTGTCATTTTCATAATTTGCGCTGCAGAAAATTGAACATGAGTCAAAATTAATTACATAATTTTGCTCTGATGTTCTCCATACAGTATTATTAACTGGCATTGCCTGACTTGTTAGTAACTTGGTGACAGTTTAGTCACATCTTCACATTAAATGTCCTTTTGTTGCCCTTTCCTCGATTCTAAAAGGTTAGTAGGGGAAGGATGACACCTTGACTTTTTAACGAAACTCGTGTTCTCATCTGTAATTTCCGAGAATAAATTGTATTCTCAAAACTATAGCACGGAGACATAATGGTACATCCAATATCACTTTTTATGTAAATGTATGTTTCTTTAATGTCAGATTCTCTGTGAATTTCTCTCATAATGGGCTTCTCATCATTTTATTCTTTATTTATGCCCTAAGGATGTATCCATCATTAAAGCAAATCTGCAAATGTTCGAGGTTTGCCCAAAAACCAGATTGTTACATTGAATTTACCAGTGCTGCCCTTAGTGATGTATGGTTCATAGTGATAAGAGCCACACAAGTTTTTAATGGAGTCACCAAACAGATTCTGATGACTGGGCCCATAAACACATCCTAGTCATTAATCTACTAATAAGAAAAATGTATTTTTGATGCTCCTTGGTAGGTAGAATGAAATTGTCAAGAGCTTGCAATGATCTCCCACATTCAAAAGAAATTGCGCCACAAAAAACAGGGGCAGCTATAAGACGCCATTAGTTGTTGGTGGGAACTATTACATGTTCCATGGTTGCAGACAGTTTTGTGGTGGGGAAGGAATGTAAAATGCCACATCACCAATCTCCAGCAGTTTTTTGACTGAGAGCTGACCAGGAAGGGGGCAGGTGGAGGTGTGTGGAGACAATGGGGCTTATTTACTTAAGGGTTCGCAGCCGCACTTTCGTAATTTTTTCTGAAGTTTTTTCCCCTTAGTTATTGCATTTTAAATGCCAATATGAATACATTCCCCAGAATGTTCTCCAGTAGATCTCACTCTGCTGTTTTGGTGCTCAGAACTTTTGTGACCTCAAACTGTAACCGCTCTTTGCATTGGTGGGCACAAGTAAGCAGTAACACCTGTTTGTTACACAGCTGTGAGTGTTAACCCTTTCTGCTCTCTCCATGGCTGCATTATGCTATGAGCAGTATTTTGAAAGATGAAGCTTAAAGTTAAGGGGTTAATCCTCCCATCTCAGAGCTCTTTAACCAAACACAGGGAGATTAGATGTGAGCTCATGCAGCCTGCATAGACACACACTGTACAGGCTGTAATATGCATCTCTATGGGAGGAAGTAGCTTAATTATTTTTTTCACAAACTAAGGATAGTGTGTTAATTAAGTATATTAGGGAAATATTTATATCAATCCACCCCCCCCCCCCCCACAATATAAAAATGATCACACTTTAAATATCTACAGTCCAAGCATGCAAAAAGATAAATGGCTAAGTAGACCCCACAATGAGCGGAAAACCCCCGAAATAAAAAAATGAAGTATTACTTGTCATTTACATTATATATAAAAATAAGAAAATAGGTGACACTCCAAATCAGTGGAACAAATTCAAGTGGTCTTTATTCCCAAGCTGCTACGTTTCAGTCTTGAGAAAGGCTTCGATGAAGCTGAAACGTAGCAGTTTGGGAATAAAGACCGCTTGGATTTGTTCCACTGATTTGGAGTGTCACCTATTTTCTTATTTTTATTATTGCAGGCACCCGATTATTTGTTATTTTTGTGGCAGTGCTGCCAGGAAACAATTTTGATATAAAATACATTATATATATTATTGCAACATACCCCAACAGGCCTAACAGTGTATGAAGGCAGAAGCAGACCAGGAGTTAAGCGGCTGGCTAGGTTGCGGCCCAGCCACAAGGGTCACAGAAGCACACTCCTCTTCTACATCCGTTGGTAACAAGGTTCCCCTGGGGCACTCCTGATGCATGTAATGGATCCAGGCTAATGGTACATGGAAGGCAAGTGATGTAAGTGGCTGTAGCCGGGGACTCACACATGGAATGGAGTTGATGCAAAAACTCAAAGTTTCTTTAACTTTCAAAACAGTGGCAGTAACAGACTGAGCAATTTTCCACGCTGGGGGCATGCAATGGCTGGTTTAAGTGCAAGATGATCTTCCCTTTCATGCACGGGCACGATCTGGTCTTCAAGACTGCAGAAATGGGCTGGGAAAATCTTCCTCGAGCGGTCTCCAGAATCAGCAGTATATACAGTATATGTTCACAAAATAGAGAACTGGCAGGAAAAACTCAGAACTTTACAACTCATCTCACCAGTTGATAACATAGTAAAAACATAATGTAAAGGAAATCTACCACTATGTGATAGTAATGTTAAACTAAACATACTTACCTATCACCGTCTTCTTCAGAATCCCGGCACTGGTCTGGATCGCTGTAAAAAAAAGAGAAAAAGCAGCTACAGCGATCGGGGTTGTTAATTATTCACGCCTCCTGCTCGATAGATACCTCCCTCTACCATGCTGGAAAGGGAGGGTGAGTGACATCATGTCATCATGTCATGAATAATTAACAGCCCGGAGCACTGTAGCTACTTTTTCTAATCTTTTTTTATACAGTGATCCCGGAGTGTCAATATATATATGTATATATTCAAATAAGATACATTGTACATAGTAAATACCCATGTTGCCCATTATATTATGCAGATGTTACAAACACATGCACATCTAGAGATCACTTAGAAAAGATGGGTTATATTCTCTAGAGAAGCTGGATACCTGAGATAAAGATAACAGCACGTTACACAGACCTGCTCGTCCACTCCAACAGGATTACCAGGCCGAAAATGAACGATACTGGGAAATGCTGGAGTAGTCTTCTCACAATCTCAAGGGGCACGGCTCCAAGCAGATGGGAGACAAAAGAGGACAAGCGCTCCAGATTCAAGGGTATCCTTCTTTCAATAGAGTTAACATCAATGTATGTATTAAGCTCACCTTGTGGTGGAATCTAATGGGCTTTGGTTTTAGATTTATCTCTGTATGCTGCTGGCCGCCGGCTCCGTCCTCAGATCCCGCTGTTTTTGCTTTGGAAGGCGTAGAATGCAAAGCACAAGGAGATGTTCGGAGTCATAGATGAGTGGAGATGCATACACATCAGGTTGGTTATCAAAGATGTTTTTTTTTATTGAGGTGCTCCGCGTTTCGATCTCGAACTGAGATCTTCATCAGGCATAAAAACATACATAAAATTACACTGTGATAAGCACATTTAAGCACACTATGCTTATCACAGTGTAATTTTATGTATGTTTTTATGCCTGATGAAGATCTCAGTTCGAGATCGAAACGCGTAGCACCTCAATAAAGAATACATCTTTGATAACCAACCTGACGTGTATGCAGCTCCACTCATCTATAACTCCAACCATCTCCTTGTGCTTTGCATTCCAGGCCAAAAATTAGTAATGGCCCCGAGTCTCCAGCTCATTACACTATGACTATGGAAAAATACGTAACTATGAAACACTGATAGTACTGCATCCTGGACTTTTCAACTGCGAAAGAGCAGAGATAAATATGATAAGTTTGATTGATAAGTTATAGTGAATCTTTTCCTACCAAACAATATATAGAAATGTTCTATTGAATTTTTTTGATTTGTGAAAGGGTTTGCATAATGATGCATAAAGATTACATAGTTACATAGCAAAGAAATACATGAATCTGCTCAGCTCCATCTGGTTTATACCATGCTGCTAGACTATAGGACACTAAATACAATCTGTCCAGATCCTACTGCTATATAACATGCTCCCTGTAGATTGTACAGTGTCCTATCCACTCAGCTCTTCCTCCTCTATAACATGGTGCCTGCAGATAGGACATTTCTCACAATCTGTTCTTCTCCCCCTGATTTATAACATATTGCCTGCCCCTTTGACTAGTTATTTCAGTTAAATTAGCTAATAAATACAGTGTTCAGCTGTTCAGTTATAGCAGCCTCCAAATAGTCCAGCAGTCCTCTATTATTATATGGTCCACTTTATAACATACTGTCCATGAGCCCCTCCCATCCTTATAATATAGTCCAGAAGACCATTATTATAGATAGGGCTCTTCTCATATCTATTTATAACATGCTGCCTGCAAATAACAAAATATGTACAACTGGCTCTGCTCCTCCTGCTCTATAACTTACTGCCTATTGATAAGACACTTAGTACATTTTGCTCAGCTCTTTCTGCTCTATAATAAGATGCAGACAGAGCACTGCAGTATATATAATCCCCTTTACTCTTCAGCATATGGATTGCATTTGTATAATTTAAATGCAATCCACTTTGCTGCTAATGTAAATTACTGTGGGCAGGGTCAGTTCCAGGTTTCAGTAGCCTCAGTGGGCCCCTTTGCACTGAACTCACATTGCGGAATTAAAAATTTAGAAACTTAAACAATCTCCTGTTCCCTAGTTTATCATACCAAACAGCCCCCTCATGATTATATTATGTAAGCCCCCCTCTCACCCTATGTATGGCCTTATGAGGGTATGCCCAGTGCTGGCGCTTGCTCTGATTGTGGGTTAGATATAGATGATTACCGTTGTGTCTCCAGACATTAAAGGGGAGGAGGAACAATTGGTTACTCAAAGCGGAGTACTCAAGCACAATACTCAAGCACAATAAAATGGCATTATACAGTAATGGATATAGGTACTCGGTCAAGTTTACATTTTGGACTTGAGGGACACTTGCATTTCTTGTTAATGATAGAATTTCTTTTTCCCATTCTTATCATTCTGCATTGTATTATACCGTATCGTCTTCATAACATCTGGTTTGTGAAAACTAGAATAAGTGATCAATGCATCATCGCTTAATAAACATCATTGTTCTAAATGCTATTGTTCATATCAAGTCTTCAGAACATAATAACACTCCCAATCACAACGGTGCACATAATCATGGAGACCGAGGCAGCTGTCATGGGCAGCAAGTTTTATAGTGCTGAGAAATATAGGGAAATAATTGTCAAAGTGCTCCTCTACTCGCTGCCAAAGTCTAAAGTAAGTTGTAACTCCATGCAGACCCATCATAATGAATTAGGGCAGATATATTACTGTGTCATTATTATTGTGTTTGTTGCCCATAGCTCTTGAACACCACATTATCATGGGTTTATGTGGGCATTACTATCGTAGATCTTACTGTATTAAAACCATAGAGATACAGGTTTGAAAGAGGTAGAAAAAGACAATTGAGCTGCTCCTAACCTAATGGAGCTTGTCACAGGGGAGTAACTGGGAGAGGCAGGGCCCCATAGCAGGCTACTGAATGGGCTCCCCTTTTTACTTAAAAATATACATATTTGTATACTCACATTTGCAAGATATAATCACACATATATCCACTCATGCGCACAAATATAGATCTTGTACACACACATACAGTACCATATACAAACATACAGCTCATACACACATACAGTATATACACACAGCATATATACATCTGTAACACCCCTGCCAAAGTATAGGAAAGGTTGTAGTTGTGAATAGCGCCCTCTCCCTGCCAGGATCTATCTGGTGAGCCTACGCAACTCACCCAGAAGATAATGCTTAGAGAATATAGTGTGATTAAAGCTGTAGATTCTGCCTGGAAAGGCAACAGTTAAACTGGTGTTTGCACAACATTGCCTCCGTCTGATCCCTGGATACGGCTGTCACCACCACGGGCTTCCCTATCCATCACCCAGGGACTCATCCTACAGACACTCAGGAGTTGCCCCAGGGAGAAACCATTACATCAGCCTCTCCCTCCTTATTTCTTCCACACACCACCTGCTGGAGACCTGCCAGGCTGTAGGACAGCGCTCAGGTCCCCATACCAAGCACCGTGACAACAGCTTGCCCTAGGGGGATGTTGCACATCACATATATGTTATATACATATAATGCTGTACAATTTGCAGCATAGTTTGTATATAAAGATGCACATCCTCCATGGGGCCCCCTGACACTGCAGGCCCCATAGAAGCTGCTATGGCCATGGTTCCCCAAATAAAGCTCTGCTAATGGTGAGTTAAAAATGAGACACACCTTAGGATTCAACTTCAGGACTGCCTCCACCAAGAACCTTTGGATATTCAATATTAATACAATATATTGCAATACTTTATGTATATCAGTGTGGTATATATGCTGCAGCCTTATGACATTCTGCCTCTGGCAGGGTGCAATAGGTGATCTATGATGATAAGCCTTAGAGCCTCTGGTGAGCGGCAAATGTGACAATGACATCTAAGCCATAGGAAACCACAATCAAAAAACTTTTTACTGCCCACCATATGGTCACTAATATATTAGTAACCAAGATCAGTGCTATCATGTGGGCTATTATAATGCAACCCCTTCCAGCAAACATCCTGGCAAGAAAAAGACAAGTGATTGTGCTGTTCCAGAGAGCCTCTAGTGATATGTGAAATATGTTAGGGCAGTGAGGCTACGGGAGAAGATGCACTGATGTAACGATCGTGGTCACAGGGTGTGAACATCTGGACAATATATCATTAAGATGGGGGCGGAACTCCTGGACAGTATATTACTGGGGGGAGGAGGGGAAACTCTTGAACGGTATGTTATTAGGGTGAGGGGGATGAATTCCTGTATAGTATGTCATTGGAGGGGGACTCCAGGACAGTTTATCATTGGTGGGGGCACCTGGGCAGTATAATATTGGGAATGGGGGCCTCCTGGACAGTATATTATTAGGCGATGGGAAGGGGGCACTGCTGGACAGTATATTAGAAGGGGGGGTAGACTCCTCGACAGTTTATTAGAATGGGGGGGAATAATGGTCTTCTGGACAGCATATTATAAGGGAGGATGTCCTCCTGGACAGTATATTATAAGAGAGGGATATAGGCTCCTAGACAGTATATTATAAGGGTTGAGGGGGGGGGGAGAGATTAATGGTCTCCTGGACTATATTTTAAGTATGGGGTGAATGGGCTCCTGGACAGTATATTATGGGGGGGATAGACTCCTGGACAGTATATTATAAGGGTGGGGGGGGGTGATTAATGGTCTCCTCGACTATATTATAAGGATAGGGGGAATGGACTCCTGGACAGTATATTATAAGGTGGGCTCCTGGACCATATAATGATAGAAGACTGCTGGACTACTTGGAGGCTCCTATAACTGGGGGCTGCTGAACAGTGTATTTATTAGCTAATTTAACTGAATTAACTAGTAAGAGGGGCTGCTATGCTATATATTAATTACTGAGGACACTGCTGACTACATGTGGATTGATAAGGGGGACTGCCATGTTACTTTCATTAATGATGGGTTGCAGGGTTACATATAACCTATTATTATTACATATGTGTGTTATTCATTGTAGTATATGTGGGCATACACTGTATTCTGCAGCGAAGGTTTAGGTAATCTAAAAATTTGAGCAAATAAAATTCCCATTTTACTGCCGTCCTCTATGCTACAATTAGTGCCATCTAAATGTTACACTGGTGTTTATTCTCCGTGCTTAGTACAAAACAATTGATATCTACACGAAACCCATTATTTGTTTGCATTTGTTGCTCTTCTGCTCCTTTTCTCGCAAAATATATATACGTGTTCAGTGAAACGTGTTTGCAGGATGAGTCTTTGAGCTGCAGCTGTTGTTTTTGTTTTCCAATGTAGAATAAGCAACAGATGTATCATCGGAGCCGATACCTGCAATCAGTTCACGGCACGGATGTAAACCCCTGAAATATGCCCCTTATACGGGAGAGATTTCTAGGACACTGGTGGCATAAAGACAGGTAAATATTTCTTATATACAGAGATGGAGGATCAGACAAGGAGAAGACAGTGTAATGTTCTCTTCAGAAATGTTAGTTCTTTCATATGTCCCATCATAAAACAAAATACTACATTTTAAGTCCAACCACCTGTAGACCCCTGTGCATTAGCATGCCAGGATACCTACATATGGCATCTTATCACATGTAAACAAACCAATTTATACAAATTGGTACAAAAAAAGAGTAGCCTAGAGTAGTGAAGGCATTGTTGGTAATAAACTATATGGTTTATTATGCACATGTTGAAATTTGGAAACAAATGATGATGTAAGGACTGTGAGAGAAAACATATTTCTCTTCAGACGTCATCTTGTTCACTGTCGTCCATCTCAAGATGCAGACACCATTTTGTTTCATCTGCCTAGGGATAGTTTTTGTCCTTACTGCCGTTTTCCTTCTTCTCTGCAGCGTCTGAAGGTCATGTTTTGACTACTGAGGAGCCTTAACAGTACAGGCGGTCCCCTACTTAAGGACACCCGACTTACAGACAACCCATAGTTACAGACAGACCCCTCTGACCTCTGGTGAAGCTTTCTGGATGCTTTACTATAGTCCCAGGCTGCAATGATCAGCTGTAAGGTGTCTGTAATGAAGCTTTATTGATAATCCTTGGTCCCATTACAGCAAAAAATGTTTAAACTCCAATTGTCACTGGGGCCAATTTTTTTTGTCTGGATCTACAATTATAAAATATACAGTTTCGACTTACATACAAATTCAACTTAAGAACAAATCTCTGGACCCTATCTTGTACGTAACCTGGGGACTGCCTGTACATTTAGTTTTCCCTTGAGAACAGGCTATTTGGAAGAAACGAGTACTACTAGAATACTACTGTATTGCAGTATATAGTATTTTTACACAGTATTGATTACAATGAGCCACTGACCTCGGGTCTGATGATTGCCAGTCCCCATTGACGGTCTGGGAAGCGATGATTGGTACAAAGATGACGGAACCGGCGTCATCAGAAGGGTTTATACCCATGAGCGGTGCTAGCACTGATCGAGGGTATTAGCGGTGGGTGATTGCAGCAAACCCTACCTCTTCATGAAGAGGGTTCGGCCCGTGAGCCCATGCACCTCTGCGGTATGGCATGATATGTACGGCGCAGAGTGTGTAGGAGCGTGTAGGGGTTAAAGGGCATCTACTACCACGATAAAGGATTGTAAACCAAGTACACTGACATACTGGTGTGTGCTGGTCTTTACAATTATGCAAATGAGCCTTAGGGGCTCCAGGTTCCATTAACTCCTATGGAGCTCCATAACATTAAAAGCTTCTTTTTTTAAAAAAAACTAGGGAATATAAGAAGATAATAGAATAAAAGAAGATAAAAGAAGAGCAGATTCTGCCAGAGGGGTGCACACCTTTATGTCATTGTACTTGGTTACAATCCTTCATCCTGGTGGTAGATTTCCTTTAACGGAAACATGTTGGAAGGAGCCTCCTGTACATGTGTCCCTATGGAGAATGGAAGGTAAACAGCAGAGGTGTGTATTATGAGGTTCTGCGGCAGCTGAGGTGGGTATTATAACATTCCTCCTCAACTGAGGTATGCATTATGAGGTTATGAAGCAGATGGGGTGTGTATTATTAGGTTCTGCAACAGCTGTCAAAATAACTTGGGGTGGGGGGGGGGGTGGCACACATTTGTGGTTCAACGTGGAAAACTAAAGTACCTGGGGAAGTAGGAGGGCACAAAATGTGTCAATCAGGGGCCCAGAAATTCCTACCGGCGGCCCTGACATAGATGGCACTCCGAGATACATGATGTTGAAACAGTGAACTTTTTTAATGCAGTTCCGGCATCAATCCATTTTGGAAAAACAAACTTTTAAGAATCAGAGAACTTGTGATTCCCTTACTTTTATTGATCTTTCTAGGAAGAGGAAATAAAGAAGTGACAGCCCCTCCTCAAGGCAACTTTCATCTAGCAAATATTTAAAGTTTCAGTTAGCGCTTTATGATTTTTTGCTACTCTGGATCATTTTTGGATATGTTTTTTTGTGCTATGCTATAAACTAGATGGTAAATGAAAGCACCAGGTCTGTCACAGCTGTCATTCCCAGCAGAGAGAATTACTCAGCCTGTTCTAGACTTGTACAGCAGCATCCTGTAATCATCATGTGCACATCCTTACTTACAAGAAATAATAAAACAGTCAATGTTTTGTTTCGTTACACATCTCCATATTCTACAAACATTCCAACAATGTGCAGCATCCATTGTTATACTACCCAATGGATTGTATACCACATTCTGTGACAAATTACAGGTATTTTATTAACAATGCTCAATGGCTTTCTCCAAAGAATGGATATTCAGGAGCCTGTCATGTTGATAATTGGGGTTACCTTTCGCCAAACTGTTGTATGCACGGATAATACCACCACATATAGGGTATCAGTGGAGACTTTTTTCATTTAATCCATTACAAATGTTTCATTTTCCACCCAAAATTAATGTGTTGTCAAAAAATATTACAATTTATAGACCACACCTCCATTTTGTTTTAACCCCTATAAAACACCTAAAGGGTTAACAAACTTCTTAAAAGTGGTTTTTCATACGTTGGAAATGTAAGTTATGAATTTATTTGGGTGCTATGGCCATCTGCATCAGAAGTAGAGAACTTTGAAAATAAAGAATTTTTCCAAATTTTTGCCAAATTTAGTTTTTTTTCATAACTAAACACAAAAGATATCATCCAAATTTGAAGTACAATGCGTCACAAGAAAGCAATCTAAAAATCCCCTGGATATCTTATTTCGTTCTTATTTCGCTTGAAAAAGGCTCTTGCAGAGCCGAAACGTTGCTGTTACTGTTACTCACTATGGAATAAAAGACACCTTATATTTTTACCTATTTCTGGAGTGCTGCCCGCTTTCTACATACTCTAACTAGAGGACTTATGGCCCAGTCCTAGGACGCCTGCACCCACTTCACTTAAACCAGGATTGTGCTGCTTGGACTTTCTTTTGAGTATTTCGTTCCAAAGCTATAAGCACTTATAGTGACACAGGCCAGATTTGAAAAATGGGTCCACGTCCTAGAGGCCAAAAGAGGCCAAGTCCCGTAGGGGTTAATTAACATCTACTGTCAAATATGTAGTCCTGGACTTTAGTAGACACATTGGGGCACATTTACTTACCCGGTCACTGGAGTTTACTGGAGTGCATTGTCCGTCTATAATGCAGCGTGTGGCGATTCACTAAGATTATGCATCTGAAATCATGAAAGTGTCGCTTCCCCACTCAGGTCCGATAGATTTAACCATCATTTTAGTGATGCATCTTGGGGCTAGGGCTTGCAACACAATTTAAAAGTCAAATACCGTGCTATGTCCGAATCAGTAGGACAGTCCAACGGCACATCCCCTAATTTGTGTCGCATGGAAGCCAGAGCAGCTGCGCCAAAAAAAGGGTTATGTGCGCCACAGTCCCAGTGCACACACTGCCCCGAAAAAGGTTAACATTCCGACAAAAGTGCGCAGCGCGGCCGTTAGCAACTGAGCCCCATTAGCCCTGATCCTCCAGCTGTAGAGATGCAAATTATTTATTTGGGAAAAGTTGGTCTCGAAAGAAATTGCAATAAGGCCAGAATAAGCAGAGTGGCTCCTGTTAAAGGAGGTAAAGACTGCAAGTTGATGGAAATGTTAACATTGCATACAGACCTTACTTTTAAAAGAATGGAGATTATCGGTAACCAATACTCTTACTTATTACCACATTGCATCTAATTCGCCAAGTGGTTGCCCAAACACTCATAGTAAACAAGTCAGTTTGCCCTTATAAATCCATAGAAAGGTCCAGAACCATATTTACATCTCATGCTGCCCTCGGCATAAAACCTGGATATGCCCCATTAAAGGTCTATTGACATCTGACAATTACTATAATAGTTTTTTTTGCATTGGTACTTATTTAGTGTTATCAACAATCAAATCTAAATCTATAGTTGTGCCTTCATTTTGGTAAACACCTTTGTGTCTCCACTCACACATACTATAAACTACATGCACCCCTATGTAAACCACATGCATCCTATATAATTTGACCCCATGTGCAGCTATTCCTAGACTTTATGACCCAATATCAGTCTGGCCAGGGAAGAGATAAAAATAAATAAATAAAAAATATTCCCTGAACACACACTTCATGGTTGTACACCCTGGGCACAGGGCCTCCAGTATCACAAAAGTAGGCATCCGAAAACAGCTGAATCATTTAGTTTCTGGACTGGATGGAACAAAACTTCAAATCCAGCTGTTCTCTGTGTAGACACTTGTCCTAAAAATTTCAGCTGAGTTTCTTTTCACTTGAATCTGCAGCTCCTGTTCCCATTTTGTTATTTCTACATGGGAAGGGATCATTTTATGATCTATCCAAAGCTGGAAAACCACTTTAAATGGTACTTTCCAAGCAGCCGCCTAATACGCTCTAGATCATGTTTCCTTCATGGCCCAGTGTGGTGGCATCACCCAGAAAATTCGCTTTGACTTGTAATGTAAAATATTTCCATAAAATCAAGGAGGCGGAGAGTTTAGCTCTCTCCACCTCAAGATGTTGTCTCTGCTGAGATCATGCCCTAGACTTATGGAGAACTGGATGCAGGACTGTGAATTACATTGCAGGGAATGCTTTGAGGAGAAGAGAGCCTAAGGCTACATTCACACGAACGTATGGAGGACGTATATATGGCCGACGTATATACGGCTGATATATACGTCCCCCATACACTCCTATGGGCGCACGGCACCCTACGGGAGCGGTACGGTGCAGCACACGTGCGGCACCGTACCGTTCCGTACCCGGGAAAAAGATAGGACCTGTCCTATCTTTTCCCGTAATACGGGGCCGTGCGCCATAGGTTGCTATGGAGAGGGGCGGGGGTGAGCTGCGCTCACCTCCTCCTCCTCTCCCCGTACACTGCCGTTGCCCGCTACGGTACGGTACGGGCGGGCAACGGCAGTGTGAATATAGCCTAACTTTACTACTAAACTATGCTGCCACAATGTTGGCCCATGAAAGAAACATGGTATGGAAGGTGTTAATCTCCTTGACAACTTACTGGTAGTGGTTTAATAGGTCAGTTTCTGCTTACAGGTTCCCTATAAGGTCTCTACTACGAGTCGCTGTTATCCATAAAAACTCCTTAGCAACTTTTTCCTCCCTGAGTTTTCTTCTGTAATATAATCAGATAACCGAGACAATAGATCTAGAAGCAGGTTTGTAGGTTCTCCAGATATAACTGTGAAAGGTTGGAACATTAAAGCTCCTAATCCCTTTTCCTATTTCATGGCTGTTACCCTATGGGCATATTGAACTATCAGAAATCTATCCTCAGACTCTATAGACTACAATGAAGGAGTGTTCTAGTGCAATGTTGAACACTTTACATTAAACACTTCCAAATCTAATTCTCTCAGTTTCAATATCCTTTATCGGATGACCACACTACATCACTATGAGTTATATTATATTAGATTTTGTCATTGTGAGGAAATGTCTATTGTAATAAATTGTGGTCAGATTGTATCCATTCTGATGTCTTACGTAGATATAACAGATCCTCACTGGAGCTGTTCATTTTATTCCACAGTCTGTCAATTCACCGCTGCTCAACACAATTGGCCATAAATCTACTAATACACAGTAAATCACAAGAAATGAGCAATAAAAGCATGTTCTGCAACTTTATTGTAACTTGTTGTAAACCCACAGTAAGGGCTCCTGCAAATATTTGTGTCTGTTCAGCCTTTGGAATAGACAATTGTTTGGCGGACAAAAATGTGGTTAACCGCACAGCCATAACTTTTTGCCATCCCTGCCACCTCTAGAAATGAGACTAGTGAAGCTGTTGCAAAAGCATGTAGAGACAGGGCCACCAGCATCAGTCAGAATTATCATCATGCATGCTGGTTTTCTATCATACATGATGACTGATGGCAACTACCAGATGACAAACATTTCATGTGCTGGCACAGTGGATGTCAAGGCTGGCAAATAAAATGCTTCTCTGGCCTGTTGGAACCAAGATACAGAAAGTATTTTTTCTAAAATTGCATTACTTTTAATTAAATAACTAAACACTAACTAAAAACTGTCCTGCTACTGAATGAGGTCAATACAGACGGTCGCCTACTTAAGAACACCCATTTAAAGACGGACCCCTCTGCCTACTGTGACCTATGGTGAAGCTCTCTGGAAGCTTTACTATAGTCCCAGACTGCAATGATCAGCTGTAAGGTCTATGTAATGAAGCTTTATTGATAATCCTTTGTCCAATTAGGCCAAAAAAAATTTTCGTCACGATCTAAAATATACAGTTTCAACTTACATACAAAATCAACTTAGAAACAAACCTATGGAACCTATCTTGTATGTAACCCAGGGACTGCCTGTAATATTATTTACACAGCTTCTCATTAGCAGCCCAGAGGTCCAGCACAGTCTTGCTGATGACAGCTATGGGGTCTTCCTACCCATAAATGAAGGCACACCAAGCAGCTGCTATGGAGTCCATCGGGAGCTCGAGACCAAGTGGCCCTTCCCTCTCACTTGCTTCCCATTACATACTCTTGGCATATGGCAATACAAAGACCTTATTTTACAGAGATACAACTATATTAATTGGGTATATCTATAATTGCACTGGCCTAAAGAATGAAGGGGATGTTGAAAGCAAATCAAAGTATAGACAAAACCTGCGACATAATGGAGAAACTCCCCTTCTTACTCAATTCCACTGCGTTATTTTTGACACTGTTCAAAAAATTTACCTTGGAAGTCAATTTTGTCCTGCAGATAACAAGCAGTTATACATGTTTATAAATTGAAAAATAGAAAAGATACGGCTTTTGGAATGTTGGAAAATGAGAAATGGAAATGCCAACGATGAAAACGATGTGGTCCAGAAAGGGTTAAAAAGTAAAAAGGGTCTGAGTGTCGATAGATAGTTGTAGGTAGAAAGCTAAAAGTAGTTACATAGGCTTATTATAAAAAAAGGCTTTGCATATGCTAAGTAAAAACATATAGGTTAGCTTATAAGTATTGTTATATGAATGCTATCATTCCTATTATGTGCCATATTTCTCTGACAAGAGGTGGTTTGCCCTTTATCTTGTTCACTCAATAATTGGTTTGTATCCAGATGTAGTTTTAGTAAATTGTACTGCACATGACCTCATGTGCTTCATTTCTGAAATGTCAGTCCCCATTGCATATCTACCTGATGATTCTCAGAAGAAGGTACAACCCCAGAGGATATAACTAACCCATAGAACATAGTCAATTATTCCTAGTTACATCTCTTATTATGCAGAATACACTGAATTCTATAACAGAAGACCATACAGATAATTATACTCTGTTATTTGCTTATTATCCTTCTACAAGCTGTCCTCACTTTTCTTTTAATTTGGTATCAGAGGTCTTGTACTTTGTAGAACACAGGTAGCAGATCCATTCATATTCATATTAGGCTTATTTATGTAGTGTCTTTTCATTTTTAGGCTACCTGTTACTTTTCAAAGTTTATTTCCACTGTATTCCTATTTTCCAAACTATTGCATTCACATAAGATACAGATACAGTGGGTATGGAGAGTATTCAGACCCATTAAAATTTTTCAATCTTTTGTTTCACATGTTAATAAGTATTCAGACTCTTTGTTGTGACACTCATATTTTACTCACATGATGTCCCTTTCCTTCTGATCCTCCATGAGATGGTTCTACTTCAGCTGTGTTTAATTAAACTGATTGGACTTGATTAGGAAAGGAATGCACCTGTCCATATAAGACCTCACAGCTCACAGTGCATGTCAATGAGAATCATGAGGTCTTAGGAACTGCCCAATGAGCTCAGAGGAAGAATTGTGGCAGGGCACCGATCTGGCCAAGGTTACAAAAGAATTTCTGCAGCACTTAAAGTTCCTATAAGCACAGTGGCCTCCACAGTCATTAAATGGAAGAAGTTTGGGATGCCCACAACCCTTCCTTGACCTGACCGTCGAGCCAAACTAAGCAATTGTGGGAGAAGAGCCTTTGTGAGAGAGGTAAACAAGAACACCAAGATCACTGTGGCTGATCTCCAGAGATGCAGTAGGGAGATGGGAGAAAGTTCCACAAAGTCAACTACAATTACGGTGGGCCGATGGAAACCTCTCCTCAGTGCAAGACATATAAAAGCCATATACAGTTTGCAAAAAAAGACTCCCAGAAATGAGATTAACGAAGATTGAACTTTTTGGTGTTAATTAATTTTTGGTGTTAATTTGGTATGTGTGGAGAAAACCAGGCACTGCTCATAACCTGTCAAATACAATCCCAAGAGTAGAACATGGTGGTGGCAAAATGATGCTATGGGGCAGGAACAGGACGACTGGTTGCAATTGAAGGAAAAATTAATGTGGCCAAGTACAGAGATATCCTGGCCGAGGAGCCCCAAAGCCAGGTGTGAAAAACATAATTTGCATAATTCCGAAGAAGACTCATGACTGTACTTGCTCAAAGGGTGCTTCTACTCAATACTGAGCAAAGGATCCAAATACTTATGACCATATGATATTTCAGTTTTTCTTGTTTATTAAATTAACAAAAATATCTACATTTCTAGTATTTTTCTGTCAAGATTGATGGGGAGGGATCTCAATACTTTCCGTACCCACTATATATCCTTCTTCCTTGTTTCAGTGTACTTGGCACTATGTTCTTAGCAGTAAGAGATGACTTTTATTGTAGCAGCGGCTGATTCAATTCTAGCCACTTTTCCTGGAGAACTTGTCAGAGTGATTGATGTCCATCAATTTGTTCTTTAAAGGAAAGCACCAGGCTGTATGTGTATTATATTTGTAGAGCACTCATTTAAAAGTTACTTAACCCCAATATTGCTACGCTAGGACTGTAATTCAATGCACTATAGGTATGACTAACAGTCAGAGGGTTATTCCCTGTAATCGTGACCATGAAGAGAAAGCCACCTTCTCATCTCATGTACTTTAGGTGTAAATACCACCTTTTAAACTTAAAAAAAATGCTTTAAAGAAAAAAGGAATATTTATTTATGTATCAGAAAAAAATTAAAGTAATACGTATAGATATATCTGAGAGCGAGAGGAGAATTGCTAGACAAAGGTCAATGTGCTAACACCCACTGAAATGTCCATCAATGAAGAGTACAGTAAACAAGGCTAAGCCTATGGTCAACACAATTGTGATGCCTTTCATGACTACTATATGAGTAAGTTTGTGACACATACAAGAAGTGTTATCTTTGGTGATAAAAATAGTTTTAGTTGTTGAAGTCAGAGGAAAGTAAAATGATAGCATTGCTGCTGGTGCCGCCACTACTACTCACCCTCCACAGACATCTCCTGACTTGTCCATCATGTTCTGTACTGTAGTGTACATGTTCTGTAACTGCTTCTACTCACGGTAGCCATTGGGGACTTTAGTGTGACTGTGTTTAGGGGGCCCTGAGGAGGGGAAGGGGCCCCAGTCATAGAAAACCCATCTCCTTTCCCAGGTGCAGGGAACTCACTGTGCGATGGCAGTCAATGGGGCAGATTTACTTACCCGGTCCGTTCGCGATCCAGCGGGGTGTTCTCTGCGGTGGATTCGGGTCCGGCCGGGATTCACTAAGGTAGTTCCTCCGCCGTCCACCAGGTGGTGCTGCTGCGCTGAAGTTCCCCGGAGGCGCGCTAGAATGCCCTGAAATTCACCGGCCTATACCTGGTGATGGTAAGTGTAATTTTCGCTACACATTTTTTTTTCTTAAATGCTGCGTTTTTTCCGAATCCGTCGGGTTTTCGTTCGGCCACGCCCCCCGATTTCCGACGCGTGCATGCCAGCGCCGATGCGCCACAATCCGATCGCGTGCGCCAAAATCCCGGGGCAATTCAGGTACAATCGGCGCAAATCGGAAATATTCGGGTAACACGTCGGGAAAACGCGAATCAGGCCCTTAGTAAATGACCCCCAATGTCTCCTGGCTCCCATTGTTTCCAGAGCCCCTGTGTCTTCTGTCTCTCCTCCAACTTGGTCCAGCTCTCATACTCCTTCTCCATTTAAAGAGTGGGGTATAATACATACTCATGCTGTGCAGCCTCTTTAAGAAGCTGGAGCACAGTGATATCATTGTGCTTCTGTGTTGTCCACACCATCTTGAAGCTGGGAGTGCTGTAGGTAATCATGTCCGAGGATGTATATATAATAAATTTGGGGTGAACCTGTCAGGTGGATTTCAATGTGAGTTCAATGCTCATTGGCATTGGCATAACTTGAAGCTGATGGGCCCCAGTGCAAAGTCTGTGTCAAGCTCCCAACTATAATGTATGGTTTATAGTACAAATTTTCTCATATGGGAAAGTCACACCTTTTGGGCCCTTCTTGCGCCCGGTTATGACTGCACCCCGTGCACCTCCTTAAGTTCCTCCCCTGCTCATCGGACTCACATCTATCTAAGTATAAACACCCCATAAGGACCTGTGGGCAGTTTAGTGTACCAAATCCAACCTGACATGTTCTCTTTAACAAATCCAAGATGGTGCAAGTAAAAAAAAAGTACAGGGAAGTCTCCTGTAAGTCACGGCAGTATTTCCTTTGATTATAAATAAGGAGGCCTGAGGAGAACCAGTATCTACCATTATATGGCCACTCTATGGTTGAGTATTGGTACATCTGGGTTGGGGGCCTACTTGGGTGGGTTTTGCTATGCTGAACCCCTAGCTGCGCCTGTGGCTACTTATGCTGCCACCCTTACTAGCACTATTCAGCTGCACATCTCATTGTTTGTCCACCATGTCCCCTACTATGCTACTTTTTTTGCCATTTTGTTCCATGTAGTACTTTTCTCTTACACAGTCCATATCTCCTGCCTTATAGTTCAGTTTCTATACCTGCCATTTCTGCTTCTACTCCTAGTGCAATACAACAGGACATCTCATACTTTCTCCATCATGTTCCAAATAGTATTACTGCTGGTGCAGCCACCGCTGCTCACCCTACACAGCAAAACAACTTCTGCCTTGTCCATCACTTTCCATACCTCAAAGATGCATCTAGTGACATTATTGCCAACCCTACATTAATAATTATTTTTGACAATTGCATTCAAATATTTCCGTACTGCATTGGCTGCTGCTGGTACTACTAGTGCTACACAGCAAGACATCTCCTTCCTAGTCCATTATGTCATCTTGTACTGCTGCAGGTACTGCCACCACTACAGTCAGATGCAGAGTCGGCTCCAGGTTTCAGTAGGCCCCTGGGCACCAGAACCTAAGTGGGCTTATTTGCAGTGATTTCATGTGGTGGCATTAAAAATTCAGAAAGTGAAACAGTCTCCTGTTCCCTAAATATTCAATAGTTTATCATATAAATCGGCCCCCTAATGGTTATTTTATGTACAGCCCCATCATAGTTATTTTATATAAAGCACCCCCAAACAATCCCTGGCCCTGGTGAGATGTCTCCGGCCTTGTTACCCCATACTGCCAGGTATTACCAAAGCCCCTACATGCTGCGGATTAACAGACACATTTACAGTGTCAAAGTTACAATTTGTAAGGAAAACTGTCCCCTCCCTATTGGGGGGAGGGTAAGCCACTTTAACAACCTGTGACACTTCAACATGAAGGGCCTCTGGTAACACCCCCAGAGCCCTTCTTCGGATTCATTAGCATTATTTTAAAGTGGACTTTAGAAGGGAGGAGACCATGAATAACAAATATAAGAAGTTTACCACAGTCACAGTGCAGGGATCTATGAAAAACTGTCCCTGATTTATCATACTTGATTTTGATATTATATTCCCATACTGTATTCCTGCTAGTACTTCCACTGTGTTGTAGGCCCTACACATCATACTGTTTGTCACATGGACTGCATTTTCATGGTTACAGGTTCACTTTAACAATGTGCTACTCTTCAATAATCCTGGAACAGTCTGAAGTTCCGGTTCACAATATAAAAGTTGTAGCAAACTTTAATTGATCGGATAGCACGTACAACTGTTTTAAAGGTCTGTCCATTATAGTTAAAACTGTCAAAGTCACAAAGTAAATTATAAAGTACTTTAATGTTCCAGTTTTTGCCTGTGTGTCAAATACACAGAACAATGGCTGTCAAGTGCTTAAAATCCACAGAAATGTCTGTATTGTGGGAAGACAAGCAGTTCAAGCAAAATAAGACAAAGTCATTAATTTCTTTCTAAAGACATGCTGACAAATTACTAGACATGTCATATTCACTGAGATGTATAGTAAAGTTGTCCAGTATATAGGCAGCATGCAGACAACACCAGAATTCAGTGTTTATTTAGTCTTTCCAGGAATTGACAATTAGTGCGGCGCTGATACAGAAATGTAATAATTAGCCTGTTAATCCATCTTCATCGAGTCTGATCATTTCATTTTCTATACAATGAAGATTATTCATTAAAAAACTTTGCACAACATCTTTTGGGTATTTTTCCAATACAATCTGTTTTATACACTACAGGGGACATTGATCATAGGCTGGTGATAACAGCTCCAATGTATGATGCTACCCCCACAACACAGTCTGTTTTATACACTACAGAGGACATTGATCATAGACTGGTGATAATAGCACCAATGTATGATGCTACCCCCACAGTACAATCTGTTTTATACACTACAGAGGACATTGATCATAGACTGGTGATAATAGCACCAATGTATGATGCTACCCCCACAGTACAATCTGTTTTATACACTACAGAGGACATTGATCATAGGCTGGTGATAATAACACCAATGTATGATGCTACCCCCACAGTACAATCTGTTTTATACACTACAGAGGACATTGATCATAGGCTGGTGATAATAACACCAATGTATGATGCTACCCCCACAGTACAATCTGTTTTATACACTACAGAGGACATTGATCATAGGCTGGTGATAATAGCACCAATGTATAATGCTACCCCCACAGTACAATCTGTTTTATACACTACAGAGGACATTGATCATAGGCTAGTGATAATAGCACCAATGTATGATGCTACCCCCACAGTACAATCTGTTTTATACACTACAGGGGACATTGATCATAGGCTGGTGATAATAACACCAATGTATGATGCTACCCCCACAGTACAATCTGTTTTATACACTACAGGGGACATTGATCTTAGGCTAGTGATAACAGCTCCAATGTATGATGCTACCCCCACAATACAATCTGTTTTATACACTACAGAGGACATTGATCATAGACTGGTGATAATAGCACCAATGTATGATGCTACCCCCACAATACAATCTGTTTTATACACTACAGGGGACATTGATCTTAGGCTGGTGATAATAACACCAATGTATGATGCTACCCCCACAGTACAATCTGTTTTATACACTACAGGGGACATTGATCTTAGGCTGGTGATAATAACACCAATGTATGATGCTACCCCCACAGTATTCTCGAAAGCTCACCAACAAATATACGCAGTTAGCATCAAAAAGGTATCAGCTGATTTCTTCACTCTTCTTCTGCCCCCTACCCCGGGCATACACCATGTTTATCAGTATGCTCCAGCCTCCTGGTAAATCCGGGTAGGCTGGCAGCGCTGTGATGCAATAAATAAATACAATAAAACATTATGCAAATGAGCCAGAGGGGCTCTGGTCTCAAATAACAGCTGTGTATCCCTGAAGAGGCTCATTTGCATAATTTTAAAAGCCTTTCTTTTGTAAACACAAGGGCATAAGAAGCTAAAAGAGAAATGGATCCTGCCAGAGGCGGCACACACCAGAATGTAAGTGTGCTTGGTTTACAATCCTTGATCGTGGTGGTAGATGTCTTTTAACAGCCCTTTACACAAGCGTTAAGTTTCGTCAGAGTTTGGTCATTGAAAAAGTGACAAGTTCCATCAGATTTCTATCAATTTTCAGTCAGACTTTGCTCAGGGTGCAGTCACAAGTTGCAGTTAAAACTGCATCGCAATCAGCTTAAGGTGGTTTTAGGTGCAGTTTTATTTCATTTAACAAGGGATAGACATTTGTGGAACAGCAATCTCCTTCAAAATCAAATTCACCCTTTCAGTTCATGTCTTTCACCTGTTGAATTAACAAAACTGCACCTAAAACCACCTCAAAGCTGATTGCGATGGAGTTGTAACTGCAACGTGTGACCGCACGCTCAGTGTGTCAATTTTTCCTAAAAAACTAGTATCAAATAAATAAAAAAGGAAAACTGAATAAGAGCTTTGAATATAATGGGCAGGGCCGGATTAAGGAAGATGGAGGACCATGGGCACAAATTCTGGTGGGAAGGGGAGGGGGAATCAGGTGTCACTCTGAATCCAGAGCAGCTCCTGAAAAGCATGCTCCATGCAGAATGTGATGAGTACGGCTAGGCAGCAAGGCTCTTACTGACACAACAAGTAAGTCATTGTCACAGCCTGGTGGCAAGTGCTAGTGCATCGCGGTGACACCACCACTGTGCATCACTCCCAGAGACAGTCAGCTCACAGCTGTGAGCTGACTGTCTGAACTTACTGGCAGGGTGCCCCCTAATAAGTAAAGTGGTGGGGGTCCCAGGACACACACCCTTAGAGCCCCCTTATAATCCTGCAGTGACAGTGCGTTAGTGTTTAATGAAAGTCTTGCACATTAGGAACACATGCACAGCACATGTGTGAAAAACTTTTATTTGAAAGGGGCTTGAAGGAGACTATTCTGGGGTTCACAACCAGGGGAAATTACAAACCAAGGGTAATGAATTCATATTCCCTAAGACTGGACTTATCCTCTGTAAGCAGCACACTGGATCCAAATTAGGTGATGCAGGTCTCAGTGCAAAAAGGGTTTTTCTGACTTAGGGTAGTCCGAGATAAAAAGGAACTTTTCAGACTTTTTTGATCCCCATCTCAGACTCTAATATAGACAATAGATTTCGTTGGTCAAAGTGTAATGCTTCAACGAAAAATAACATAGACTGCTATACTCATATAATACACATGCCGTACATATATTTAATAAAGTATATTTAATAAAGTAATTGATTAATTTTCAAAGGTGAATATGGCTAAAGTAGGAATATTTCATACATTTTAATACTTGCTGAAGATATCATTCACCTAGCACTGCAAACATGCAAATAGAGAGTGCCAAAGATTCAGAAAAGGTCAATGTGATTGAGCATCTACAATCGAAAAAAAAAAGGCTCAGCTCATTTGTACTGTTCCACTAATAACCCTTCTTATTCAGCTCGTGTATATTTTCTAGCTCTTAGTAGCTGATTTGCTGTGTAGGACATTTGTGAATTACTGTTATTGACTTAAAGCTGCTCATTTAGCGACGCATGTTGCTTGCTTATTACTTTCCTACGTTCTGTATGATTTCCTGTAATGTATAACATGGATGTCAAAACGTGAAATTATTTCAGTGGATTGGAAGCTATTGATAAAACTAAGAAAATAAAAATGTATTCCTTCTATTTAATGGAGACTTAGATGAATTGTCTATGTAGCCTATTTCCCACGGCTACATTTGAAAATACAATACAGACAACAAATAATATGCAGTCAAGTGTTTATTAGCTTCTTACACAACCAGAGCATGTTTGTTTTTATTTTTGTGTATTGTACCTTTTATCCGAATAGGTTTTGATTAAAACAAACCCCCTACTTCCCATTATTTTACCTTCTGCTCTTATTCTATACTGTATTGTGGTACTTTTATTGCCCTGTATAAATGGACACTGCACAACACGACTTCTTTTGCCCCTTATATATACAGCAGATAATGCACAGTAAAAATTATCTTCTGTACATAAAGACATTACAGGTACTTATTAAGATCTGCACTTATTTGTTGTCAAGGAGTTCATAGTCATTAACCAATGTATATTACAAGAGCTATAGACCTGTATAAGGCTAGAATTTTGCTCAGCTTAAATGGGTTTCTCAAATTCCATTTTAAGCCCTTACTTTACAGTTTTACTCAGATTTTTTGCTGTTATATAGCTCCTATCACTCAGTGCAAAATTCCAGAGTGTGGCCAGGGACTCTCTAAGCAGATGCTTCATGATCCCTCTAGTTCTGTGAGTGTATAATGTTGTTAGATTATTAGGGTACAAGGTTTATCTACGCTTTCATTTACCTTCTGAACATTGTACTAGTATCTGACACATAGAATGAGAAATTATGAGATCCATGAGATGCATATTACACACAATGACATTCTCTAGCTCTTGCTACATATCAGCTACACATACACTGTCAGATCTGCTATGCCTGCCTCCCCCTCCCTGGATAAAGAACTTATCTGCCTGTAGCTTGTGTTTCTCCTGTCACTGCTGCTTTTGCTTGCCAGCAGGAAGTCAGTGAGTGTGAGCTGCATCCTGGAATGCAGAGGGCTAGAGGCATTCCAGGTCTGTATTACCTTTGACCCTCAACTTGTGCGATATGGTCTATTTTCCTACATAGGATTCACTACTGCGCCACAAAGACTTGAGGATAAAACATAGAGGTGGATTGACGCCGACATTGTGGACCTAATTTGGAAATTGCCGTTGATGACCAGATCCCCAAAGGTCTTCCACTCCTGAATCTGGTGGATATAAGTAACTTCAAGCCAGAAAATACATTTTATTTTCTTTTTTAAAGAGTTGAGCATTGTTCTTATATATTTTCATAGTCATAACTAGAGATATAAAATGTGGACATTATTTCATGCATCTGAATGGGGCTTGTAGAAACCCATTCAGATGAAATTTTTAGGTCAATCGTGTAAATACAGGACAGAGTATTCATTATCCTTATATATATCCTCATAATATTCTCCATATCTACAGTGGAGAGGAGTTCACTAAGGATGCACCTCCATGCAGCCATTTACACCTGGTTCTTTTGTGCAATATGGCATAAGAGATAAGGGAGTTATTTAGCAAAACTCATATTCATATATTACATTAAATGTATAAAACAGTGAATAAAAATATATAAATAAAATATAGTTTTCCATTTCCTGATTTATTTCCATGAAGTCATCTTCCAGTTCCTATCTCTGAACCACCAGCTAAATCGTAAAATAGGTGGTAATCATACATTTACTGCCGAAGGTGCAATTACAGGTTTACAATATTTTACACATATGGAAGGAATACTATTCCATATATAAACATTTTTATCTTTATCACTTGTTGGATCACATAATAGAAATAACCTGCAGTTTAAGAATTATGTGTCCAATTTTATGCAGTATGGCTGGAGAGTTCACTGATAACTGAGAGTCCTGTTATTAGGATATTATCACTTTAAGATATAGCTGTGGACTGATGATACATTTATAGCTATGTGGAATGTTCTCTTAATAAACTCTATTTCACAATTTGTGTCACAGGCGCTGTCTGAAGCCTCTTCCGCAGAGTCCATCACATAATTTTTATGACAAATTCCTTGGTAAAATAAATACCTTATTTTTTGTACTATTTTTTGCACCTTTGTATAAGACACACCCCAGATTTGCACCGCAAAAAAAGAAAAGTATATTTGACATCAATGTAAAATTCTCTGGTACATACACACTCAGCTCTACTACATAAACACACACATAGCATTGCTACATTCACATGCATACACACACAGCACAGCTCTGCTACATACATATTCATACACACAATATCCAGCAACCAATACATGAGTGAAACTTGGTCCTCATACATTTCATGACTACATAATTAAAAATACAAATATAAAAATATAATTAATTTTATTGAAGAAATGTTAAAGGAAAGACAATTACAACATTAGAATACAATATAATTAAATAGTTCCCGGTAATCCATCTAATGCCTCTGCACATCCCAAAAACTAAAAAATAATATACAATTTCATTTCATATGTGCAAACCGCTACAATTTCAAAATAAAGTGCCAGTGCATATATATCTCCATAGCTCAACATACAGTCTCATAAAGTGCAAGTGCAAAACCGATTGCCCATACAGTTACAAGTGTAGAGCAAGTTAAGTATTCAATTACCCATAAGTTCTCCAAAACAAATTATTCATATTAACTTACCCATAGTATATGTTAGAGATGAGTGCAGGTGCAAGTACCCCGACTCGCGTTTCGCATGTCCCCACCCCTCAGGGGGACATTCATACACACACAGCACAGTACATACACATGCACACACAGCTCTACTTTATGAAATCCCACAGACAACCCTGCCATATACAGATGCGCACACATAGCACTTCTACATACACATGCATACACACACAGCACAGCTCTGCTACATACACATTCATATACACACTGCACAGCTACATACACATGCACACACAGCTCTACTTTATGTAATCCAATAGACAACCCTCCCATATACACATGCACACACATAGCACTGCTACATACACATGCATACACACACAGCACAGCTCTGCTACATACACATTCATACACACACCGCACAGATACATACATATGCACACACAGCTCTACTTTATGTAAGCCCATAGACAACCCTTCCATATACACATGCACACACATAGCACTGCTACATACACATGCATAGCCACGCACAAACAGCTCTGTTATATAGATACACACACACACATACAGCTTTGCTTCATTCACATGCACACACAGACACACAGCTCATACCCAATCCTGTTACATACACCCATGCTGCACAATGCTATATGTAAGTAACTTGCTTTTCATACCTGTAGCCACAGTATAAAGAATAATACTTGTCCCATCCGTGGTTCAGAATTTAGCATTTTCAATTATCTCTTTTCCTTATTTCATGTGTACATTTTATTACTGGTAGTTAAAAATGAGTAATATTAATACTAACGATAATTCAAGCAATATGTTCATTTAAAGTTTGCTTTAAATTTGATAAATCTCTATGGAACAGATTTTCAATTGCACACATTCTGCATCAATTCTGCCAGGTGTGAATATACCTTAAAGCTAAAACAGTGTAATGATGAAAGATGAGTAGCACTTCTGCGGTTTGCACATCATTTGATGATTCACTCTGAATAATTCAAACCATATGGAAAGGTGATCCAATTGCCCAGGCAAGACAATTCATGATTCCCTCGGTCAGTATCTGATCTTCTTACAGCTATCAAATTAGTATAAGGCAAATCCTAGTAAAATAAAGAAATGTAGCACTAGTTAACATGATTGGGTTAACCCATTCATCAGACATGATAACTCATGATAACCTTGACATGAATACACTGTACCATCATTATTGTACCATAACTAATTGAGTTAGCCCCATTTCAGGCATGTTAACCAGTGCTGATTTGAGGGCTGGAGTTATGCCATGGCAAAGTGGGTAGATGCCTAGGGGCCCTCTGGCCATCTAGTCTGCTCAGGGAGCTATGGCAGAGGCCTCTGTCCATCGGAGGCCTGTGCCAGTGGCTACAACAGTACTAGATGAGGCCGCAAACAGCTGTTTGAGTATTATCACTGCAGATAACCCTGTATTATATCCCTTCCAGTCCAGCAGCACCACCGGCACAAGTAAGAAGACAGGACAAGGGGGGGAGACCCAGTATATACACCAGATAGGGGACCCAGTATATAAAATTAATGGAGGGGCAGTGTGTTTAATTAATGAGAGGGCCCAGTACATAAAATTAATGGAGAGGGGGCAGTATGTAAATTCCTCAACCGGGGGACAATATATATCATTAATGAGGGGGCCCAGTATATAAAATTAATGGGGGGACAGTGTGTGTATGAGTATGTACATTATTGAAGGGGGCAGTATATATAATTAATGAGGGGGCCCAGTATATAAAATTAATGGGGGGACAGTGTGTATATGAGTATGTACATTCTTGAAGGGGGGCAGTATATATCGTTAATTAGGGGGCCCAGTATATAAAATTCATAGGGGCAGTGTATATAAAATATATACTCGAGTATAAGCCTAGTTTTTCAGCACACAAATAATGTGCTGAAAACCCAAACTCTACTTATACTCGAGTAAAAAAAATATATCAAAACTCACCTTTCCGGCTTCCCCCACTGCTGGCTATATACTGGAGCAGGGGGTTGGCTATATACTGGGGGATATGGGCTGGCAGGCTATATACTGGGGGGCAGGTGCTGGCTATACACTATGGGGCAGGGTCCGGCAGGCTATATAATGGGGAGGCTGTGACCAATGCATTTCCCACCCTCGGCTTATACTCGAGTCAAAAGGTTTTCCCAGGTTTTTGTGGTAAAATTAGGGGCCTCGGGTTATACTTGGGTCGGCTTATACTCGAGTGTATACGGTAATTAATGAGTGGTCCCAGGCTACATCTGTAAGTATGCCAGTGTTTCCAGCAAATGTGTTTAATGACTTACTGATATCTTCCTCTTTGCCACATGATTTGATACATTCTAAGCTTTGATAAGATTTACCACCAAATGTACATGAGAGCAGTGAATCAGTATCTGGCATCTGCTACATTCTCACAGAAAATGTTAAACATTAGCAATGTTTCCAACAAATGAATATGACAGTGAATGTCTGGGCTTTGCTTCTTTGCCAGGAAATATGATACATGTTGCCAATTTTTTTTTCTGCAAATGTATTTAATAGCAGTGAATAACTGTCTTGTATCTGCTACATCACAACAACAAAAAACACTAAATGCTAAATGTTTTCTACAAATGTATGTAGTGATGTATATGCCTGGTGTCAGCTGTTTGGAAACAACAAAATGCTAAACTTTGACCTTGTTGTAGATGGACAGGCAGGTGCAAGAGCCTTTAGTATCACAGAGAGCCATGTGATACTAACCACTCAAGCATCTGTTTGTCCATCACATGACCATAGACAGATTTCTATTCCCTGATAGAAAACATAGAAGGACAGCAAGCAGAGATCTAGAAAATGGTGAGGAATTGATACAGAAAATATATTGGAAGATTCTATAACTTATCATTACACAAACAATATCAATGATTTGTTGAAAGTGAACAACCCTTTTAATAGCAGTTGTTAGGCCTTCTTTTACATGACACATTTTACTTTTGCTACGGGATACATGAAACTTTGTGGGAATTTTGAGCTGAAATCAAGTTGTTATGAAAAAGTTTCTCATTCCTAATAATGGGGCAACCAAAACAGTTCTACTCTTAGACACTTCTTATAAATCTATGCTTTCACTTCATTAACCAAAATTTTGGGGTTAATATTTGCCTTTTACATTTTACTAGATGTGTAACCAAGTCAATAGGAAAAGGTCTGCATCGGGAAAGACAGTTTCAGTATTTGACAGCTTGGTTAAAGACAACCTGCCAGGGCAGTTTGTGACCCGAAACCAACGACAGGTCCAAGTGGATCTGTGGTTTATTTTCCCAAATTGCCCTGTTAGGGCTCAGTAAAAAAAAATGTGCCCATAAAAAATTATGTTCACGAGCAGGCATTATTGAAATTCCCCCATGACGAGCGAAATATTTCCTATTAAATATTTTCTTGTTTTATTACACACAACAATTTATCGAAAAAAATATAGATAAAAAGTAGCAGAATGAGCAGACACACAGAGACAAAAAAGTCTGTGTATTGGAAATTGCAAAAATTAATTTACATTTAAGCTGATTCCAGTTCTGTGCTTCTGGCTATTCCTCCTTTATTGTTATCATAAATATTCAAGGCATTCTGACATAGACACGTAGATCAAAGTTGGTGATTGATGTCTCCATAGCCTGATGTATGTTCTCTGACAGCAGTGATAGAGAAGAATATATTGACTTTGACAATTGTGGAGGGTGTTCGGCACTTTAATGTACAAACAAGTTAATGTTGTAAAGAATAATCCAATCTATTTTATTGGCAATGCCAGGCATACCCTCAGAGGAGCCCTACAAGGGGAATGTTAGAAGTTATTTTGTCCCTTTGGCTTAAATTATTTCCTGCAGAAATGTTTTTTCCATGTCATATAGATACCTTAGTTTTGCATATCTATAGATATTCTATAGTATCTGCATTAGATTAGACAGGGTGTATAGAGAAGAGGTATTAGACATCCGGTGTTTACATATCATAGATATACAGACCTTTTAGGTAAACGTTTATAACACCCTCTGGGGTAATCTGAGTGATCTTTGATGTGTCTGTCATTCCTGATGCTTCATGAGACTTGAGCAGATTAGCGTGCATGTGATGCGTCTCTGTTGTCTTCTCAGAGGCGCTATGTCCTGGCGATCCACTGTTATTATGCCCACATACAGATGAGAGGGCATTCTAATTCATTGTTGTCTTGTAGAACACATTTGCTGTTATTTTATGGCAGATGAAAACTACTGAATGGTATCTCATTATTTATTTTCACAGGATTCTTTTAAAATTCTTAACCCCTTAACCAACGAGCAACCCAATTTAGGGCTTTGGAGATTTTTTGGGGGGAAGACCAAGCCTTTTTATTTGAACAGTAGGAAATTGCCTAACGGTCATGACTAGCCATTATGCTACATGTTGCTGTTTGATGGATTTTAAAGAAGAATTTTGTCTCCATCTCCCGTTTGGACAGAGGATTGTGCTGGGCAATTTCCTACTTTTCAAGTTTCTTATCTATAGGTTGCGGGACGTCCGTGGATACGATTCACACACGGGAGTGCGATTGGACTGGAGGTCAGTGAGCTGAGCTACATTTCTATTGTCTGTATTGGAAACTTTTTTATTAGTAAAACTTGGCTATCATTAATGTTTTGTTTTCTTTGGAAAAGTAACAGACAAAAAGCAACAGCCCTGGTATATTTTTTTGACATGTTAACAACATAGGATTAGTAACACATTGGTGGTACAGCTTGGTTCATTACTAATAATTCGCATTGCATGTATTTTTATTTCAGGAAAGGGAAAGTGATCCCTAAAACTAAATATTTCAAACTGTTCCTGCCTACTTGACAGCCCCCTCTGAATGACAGCCTCCAACTGAGCAACTATCCCTACAATGGGAATTGAGGTGAAGGAGAAAGAAGCCACGGTCAGTACTAAGATTGTGCGTCAATATAAATTACTAGCCAAGAGATAATCCAAAAGTGACAAGAAGAAGAATATGTCAAAGTTTAGATCAGAATAGTATGATATAGCCAAAACGTCCAAACAGAGATCAGTCCAGCAGCATACAAATTCACAGTAAGGAACTGGGAAACTGGGAATTGAACTGGCTATTCTGGGATGAATATATCTAATTGGTAATCAGCTAGTGACAGGTGTAGGGTAGTTCTAAGGGTTTTAACCTCTGCCTACCTCTCGGCCAAAACTTTTGTTAAGGGGGAATTCATATTTTTTTCACCAGCAACACTCAATAGGAGAGCTAACTTACTATGTAACCCAATCCCAACCACCATAGTGTTTTGTCACTATCATCCATAATAGGGCGTTTGCTGTCTTCCCCAGCCCAGAACCACCCACTGGAGAGCATGTAGCCTAATTAGCATATTGAATTATCACTAATGGCACCGGTTGAGGTTAGAGGCGAAAAACTCCAACCATGAAAGAGTGAAATTGCACCTATTCCAGGACCCAGAAAGGTATAGATTGTGTTGGTGTTGAAGGTCCTTTTTGAGAAGCTCCTGAGTATGCAGTAACCTCCACTAGTGACAACACAAATTATTTATTTCAATTACCTTAATGCTTTCTCCATGAACTGCTCACACATATCAGCCACATCAAAACTGCATAATTTATAAGGAATATTAATGACATAGGGAGCAATCATATTTATGCAGACTTATGGTCACATAGTAGACATGTCTTGTCACTCGGAGGAGTCCTATTTCACCCTTTTAATCTATAGTAAGAAAAATGAAGATAATATTTTTCCATAGGTTGAATTGAAATGCAAGGCTCTATTTCAGGGCTGCTATTTGACATCTTCATAAGATATGCACTGTGGAGTAAAGCAAAACGGCTAATGAAGGATTAACAGTGGGATTTGTGAGCACTAATAACTTGGAAATATGCTAAACACAGAGGATTAGTAATCTATGTCGGCAGAATTTAGAGATCATAGAATGAATCCCAGAGGCAGATGTACCCACATGGTGCTAATATTCCAGTCATGACTGGAACTAAACTACAATAGAAATGTAATTAATGTAATGGAGCGCAGTGTAAGATTTACTTCACAAAAGGAATGTGCTTAAAGGGGTTGTCCAGTTTCAGAACAATCACATTCTTCTTTTTATAATGCATAATATAGGTACATTTTCATTATAACATTTTCTAACTCTCAGATTGCTGTCATGCACTAGTAGCCTAGAGTTCTAGTTGTATATATACCTGCAGCTTCACCATGCTGTCACAATTGCTATAAGAGCAGCACTGTACAATTTCTCAAGGCCAGGTGTTTGATCCAAAGAGGGCTTTGTATTCATTTTCCTACATTTCAAAGCTGTGGGGGGTGTCTCAGGGGCAGTTAGAGTGAAGGATGCTGCTGGGGCACCATCCATGAATTCTGTTTATACTCATTCCTCACTAAATTCAATGCTGGGTAGTCTCCAGGCCTTGCTCTTGTAGTTGACTATTCTATTGACTTATGATTCTGTACCTCATCACTATCTTAATTTTAGCTTGACCTTGCTTTTGTCTGTCTGTATCTTTGTTTGAAAATCTGTTCTGTGAATATATTCATAGTAGGGACAGTTGTCTAGTTGTCATCTGCAGGTTTAGCAGAATGTGGGCAAGTAGACAGGGATAAAGGTTGTAGTACATAAGTGCAGGGCAACTCTTCTCTGTACTCCGTTCACATTCCTCGTATCTGTGCAATATAAATGTTCTACAACCATTCAAGAGTATGCCTCGTCTACAGCTAAAAAAATGAAATGTGATTTTAGCAGCTGACTTTGAATTAAAGACTATTGCTGTTTTAGCTCTGGTTTCCAAGTGGCATAATTGGCTCATGGTTTAAGTGGTTTTCCAGAAATCCTCCTATTTCTCTCATTGTGAAGCTCTTCGGCACTGATGGCTCAGTCGCAAGTGCCAGGGGTCATGGGACCCCCATAAGTTAATTAATGTCTTCCCCATATCATGGGACATCACTTGTGATGTAAAAGGATGTTATGTCTCATTGACCAGGAAGTAAAACTTGTGCAGGAATGTGGCAGGGCTTCCTAGGTTTGGAACCCTTAATCCCAATAGCATAAGGACATAACATTAAGTTGTAGTCCCCAAACCTGGTGATGGTTTCCTGTAGAGGTCTTTTTTTTTTTTTAACCCAGAATAATTCACGCCAGTGAGCTGTAAGGTAATTGCTATTTATCCTGTCTATATAAAAAGGTACCACACTCAATCCATAGTCAAGGGTGAGGCCGTTTTTGTGAAAAAAGTCAGACTTTTCTCAAAGGAAACGTACCATGAAGAATCTGATTGTAGATTCCTCCTGCCTATGCCCTAACCTGTAATGGAATAATCCTGGAACCCAACGTAACTTGTTAAAAGAGTTTATTTTATTTTAGTAATATGTAAAGTAACTGCAGAGGCTACTGGGGCGTGGAGTAGCCTTAGGTGCCAGTACACGCCCTGTAGCCTCTGCAGTTAATTTACGTATTACTAAAATAAGGTTTTGAACAAGTTAGGTTAGGTTCCAGGATTATTACATTACAGATTAGGGCAGAGGCAGGCAGGAGGAATCCACCATCAGATCTACTTCTGTTAGTTGATTTCTCATTTTAGGTTTCCTTTAATATCTTCTGCATGGTTCATCTTGTCAGAAAAAAACAATGAGCAGAGATTTCTAAAATCTGTTCATAAAATACAGCCAAAAATGAATGTTCAAGTGTATAACATATCTTAAATACAAAAATCCACACGTTCTCTGACATTTTAACAGTACTTATTACATTCATGTCTTGTGCTGATCCTCTTAGAAATCAGATTAGGAAAAAACTGGATATCAAATAATAATGATTTGCAAAAGCTTGAAAAAAAATGTGAAGTCAATAATTTACAAGTTTTGCAGATACTGTACATTCCCGCAGCAGACTCTAATCTGCAGATTGTATTCTTTTTATCTATCCACCTGTCAGCTTGTATAGTCCTGTTGATAAACTCAGCCTTTAACATCCAGCTCCAGTAAATAACACAGACATTTTCCTCCACTTCTTCTATCTCATTATTCACCATTATTATACCTTTTATTCCATCCGCTGTGACTTTCTACACTTACCTCATTGCAGTGCAGTCTATGATTCCCTTGAAAAGACCTTTTTGTCTACATAAAAAAGGCAAAGTGCTCTATAATTCCTACAGCAAGACTCATGAGTCACCTGGTGCACAAATTGAGGATGAAACCTTCTCGTTTTTTGGATTAGGTCTTTTACATAATAAAAGATCTTCACAAAACCTAATGATATGTGGAGCTCATCATCCAGATGCTTGGTTTAAGGAAATGTTCTTTTTTTTTTAAAGGGGTATTCCAGGAATCAGCATAATTCATATACAAGTGGGCACTCAAAATATAAACTAATGTGTAATTAGTTGTTATTTAAAATTTTGCTCCCCTTAGCAGAAAATGCTGGTGACATACACAGTGATGAAGAATTAAAATGCTACTGGCCCTTTAATCAGTCCGTTAATTTCCTCCGCGCGGTCCGTCGCAGAAAAGAAGATGGCCGCTGGTCACATGTCCACATCACATGTCCTGTACCTGCCTGGGCAGGGTCATGTGACCACCACTAAGTTAGGCTGTAGTCGGTTGGTTGCAGTGCATCCAGTATGATCAGTGTTGTGGTGATGGCAGTTACACATCATTACTATGGTAACAGAGCAAGAAAACCTGTTAGATCATCACTGGGAGCAGAGCATAAGACGGAGGAGGAGTTACTGAGAACTAAAGGATCATGGAACTTGTAGTTTCCAGTGGCGGCCATCTTAGTGATAACTCCACCTACTTTAGAGAGGCCATACATTTTGTAAATCATAAAATCAAATTATTTAAGCTCCGTTTTGTGACTAATGACAATGAGTATTGTTGCATTCATTTATGTATATCATCACAGGTTTTTGTGTCAGACGTTTATATTCCCGGAATACCCCTTTAAGTAAATTATTTCCTGATTGATAAAACTCTACTTTTTATATATCTGAACATATAATAAGGAAAAATGAGAGAGAGTGTTGTAAATAGAGATTGACTATTAACGTTTTGTAGACTCGTGCTTAACTTCAAGCAAATGACAAATTCATTCAATATCTTTTTGAGGCTAGAAACTGTGTTTTTTTTTTTTACAATTTAGAAACATTAGGAACAATCCAAAAATCTGAAAATATAAACATATTATTGCACACACGCTGAAAATTGGATATAAACTCTATGTGGTGGGAATTTAATCGGAGTTTGTACTCCAGTCTTCTGTCATACAAGCCTTGAAATAGTTGCAATTCCTAGCACACACCCAGGAACTGTGATTATTTCCGCCAGTATACTACCTCTACACCTAGTGAGCATGGATGGAGATGAAGGGGGCTGTGCCCGATGGTGGAGTGCCCTTCATTATCTTGCCGTGTGCACGTGTACTAGCTATAGTCTTTAATTATTTTTAATTTCTTGCTATATCAATAAAGACATCCCACAGTTCTTAATGTATCCACATTTGGTTCTTAGAATCTGAACAAGAGATTCTTATAGAGAAACAGTATCTTACCCCCCAAAAAAAAATCAAATGTGGGAAATGAATGAATGCCAGAAAAAGCCTGTTATCAGGGCAAGTAAGATGTGTAAAATGTGTGGTGAACAATCAGCAACGCTACCAATTTCATAAAATAAAATCAGTAGCATATTGTTATACAGGCAAGCAGTAAAGATTTTGCAGGGCCCTCTCAAATAGATCATACAACTCTATAGATCATATATCAATATGATGCAACTTTATATTTACCCCACCATATGTTCACCATAGACATATCACCATGAGACACTTGATAGCAACACTCATGTACGAGAAAAACAGTGTATATATTTTCATACGATACACATGGTGGTCAGCACAGGAGAGTGGTTGGGAGGGCTTGGCAGTACTGGATACTCCTGACTTTGGAATATAAGACACAAGCACTGAATTTAGAAAAGCTGTTTCTTGCTAAAGAGTTAGATAAATATGTACATAAAAAGATATATATTTTAGCAAAAATATAAAATTGCAGGTGCAGCCATCAATAGCAGTGTTATAATAGTCAGCACGGTGGCTCTACAACCTTGCAGCGCTGGGGACCTGGGACCCTTATCTTAGCTGGTATTTGATTTAGGACACACTATTTCAAGAAAGTAGCTCAATGAAAGGTTGAAATATTCTAACATAACCCTTGATGTTGTAAATTAAGAGATACCACTGATGAGTACATATAGACACATATAGAACAGCAATCATGGCAGAATGGGGAGGAATTCATTAATCACCTGTGCCAGGTTTCTGGTGGATTTGTGCCAAAAAATGTTTAAACAGCTTCCGACACATTTATGAAGGCTTTTATATAATTTTTTTCACTTTTCTGACTCATCTGACAAAGATGGTGTGACCTTAGGAAAAGGTGCGTGTTTTTAGGAAAAGGTGGCGGGGTCCGGTGTAAAATAGGCTCTCTGCCAAAGAAATATGGAGGATGCGCCACAATGTGGCGCATAGTTTAGACCAGCTAAAAGCAGCTTTAGAAGTAGGGCAATATTGAATCTGTCGCAGAAAAAGACTGATGTTCTCCAGCTTTGCAATGTCAGACCTGGAGACAAATTAATGAAGTCCCCCAATGTTTCAAAGACATATTTTAAAAAGTTTTGTAGGATCCTGAGCCAAGAAGAAAACTAGTACTAGAAAAAGAACTAGGAGCTAAAATTCACTTTAGTTTTTTAAAAATTGGGAAGATTTGGTTAAAACGGTTGGGAGATATGAGATCTTGCTTTATAGAACAGTAAGTAAAGAAGGATATGGAGAGATTATTTGGGGGAATGGTGGATAGAAGGGAAAGGAGGGAAAGAAGGGAAAAGAAGTAGAGAAGTGGGGACTGCTTACCTCCAGGACTCATGGATTGGACTGAATTGTGTCTGTCTTTTTAAAAAAAAAAATTTAAAATTTTATTTTATTGTTTTGAGAGCCATGGCGGGGGGTGGGGTGGGAGCAAGAGGTGGAAAGGGAAAAGAAGGGAAGAAATAAAGAAAAAGAAGGGGGAAAAAAAGGGAGAATGAAAAAAGAAAGAAAAACATTGGTCAGAGGCACTAGATCTCTGCTTGCTGTCATTCAGAAAGTATATTGGAAAATTGTTTAACCTCTTTTTGCAAAAAGGTAAGACCTAACCCATGCTCCATCAACTAAAAATTACAGTAGTTATGTTTCTGAAAATATGGCGATGCTAAAATGAAAGAGGTTTCTCCAGTGTTTTTATCCAGTAAACTTGGGCAAAAGTTTTAAAATGATATAAATGGATATTGGAATTGTAGGGACTCAGAGAATAGAGATAACTTATTATTTTTATAGTACAATGAACGGGCAAAAAAAAATGAAAGCTAAAAACATCATCAATAACCTATTGATGCACCAAAATGATAAAATCTATAATGATAAAAATTCATGGCAATATAAAGCAGACATTTGGAAAACGTTAGTTTCCAATCAAATTATTTGGTTGGTATGACTATCTGCCTGGAATTTTGGAACAATTTTAAACTTCGAAAATTGAGAATTTTTCTAAATGTTTACAAAATTTTCATTTATTTCATAACTAAATTCAAAACACATCACCCAAAGTTTTTTAACGAATATAAAGTACCATGCGTGACGAGAAAAAGTTATAACCACTTATAGTCCCAGTCAGGTAGGTAAAAAACTGGCTCCATGGAAAGGGGTTAATGACCTCATAAAATCATAAAGCACTTCATCTACTATCAAAAACAGAACTAACTGTAACACCATCAATTACATGAAGAGAACTTTTTTCCTGTGGTCCTCTAATTACTGTCAGCACATTTCATGTGTATTCTAAAATGCTCTGACACATCTCAGTGATAAAGAAAATGTATCGCCAGGATTGAATAGAGGATTTCTAAGTAGAAAAGTGACTGTTAAAGGGCAGGTTGCTACATTAGTAAATGTTTCATGAGGCCGAGTATGTGCACTACTAACCTCAATGAAAGTTAAGAATGTATAATTGTATCATCCTGCTGTTAATGGGAATCTGTGAAAGTGTTATTAAATACAATTACGTGGAAGCTATTGTGAAGGGTTTGTGTATGTATGTGTATATATATATTCTTCAGGACCATATTCTTCAGGACCTCTGCAGTTCTCCCTGGCAGCTCTCAATCAACTTCTGGACCAAATCCTGACTGATAGACGTCCGTTCTTGCACAATCAATGCTTGCATTTTGTCACAATTTGTTGGTTTTTGTTTGTCCACCCGTCTCTTGATGATTGACCACAAGTTCTCAATGGTATTAAGATCTGGGGAGTTTCCAGGCCATGGACCCAAAAACTCTATGTTTTGTTCCCTGAGCCATTTAGTTATCACCTTTGCTTTATGGCAAGGTGCTCCATCATGCTGGAAAAGGCATTGTTGATCACCAGACTGCTCTTGGACGGTTCGGAGAAGTTGCTCTTGGAGGACATTTTGGTACCATTCTTTATTCATGGATGTGTTTTTAGGCAAGATTGTGAGAGAGACGATTCCCTTGGCTGAGAAGCAACCCCACACATGACTGGTTGCAGGATGCTTTACAGTTGGCATGAGACAAGACTGGAGGTATTGCTCACCTTGTCTTCTCCGAACAAGCTGTTTTCTAGATGTTCCAAACAATCCGAACGGGGATTAATCAGAGAAAATGACTTTACCCCAGTCCTCAGCAGTTCACTCCCTGTACCTTTTGCAGAATATCAGTCTGTCCCTGATGTTTTTTCTGGAGAGAAGTGGCTTCTTTCCTGCCCTCCTTGACACCAGGCCCTGCTCCAAGAGTCCCCGCCTCACAGAGCGCACAGATGCATTCACACATGCCTGCTGCCATTCCTGAGCAAGCTCTGCACTGCTGGTAGCCTGATCCTGAAGCAGAAACACTTTTAAAAGACGGTTCTGGCGCTTGCTGGTCCTTCTTGGGCGCCCTGGAGTCTTTTTGGCAACAATGGAACCTCTCTCCTTGAATTCCTTGATGATGCGATAGATTGTTGACTGAGGTGCAATCTTTCTAGCTGCGAGACTCTTCCCTGTTAGGCCAGTGTTATGCAGTGCAATGATGACTGCATGTGTTTCTTTAGAGATAACCATGGTTAACAGAAGAGAAACAATGATGTCAAGCCCCAGCCTCCTTGTGGTGTGATTCTTACTTAATCATGACAGATTGATCTCCAGCCCTGTCCTCATCAACACCCACACATGTGTTAATGCAGCAATCACTGAAACGATGTTAGCTGCTCCTTTTAAGGCAGGCCTGCAATGAAGTTAAAATGTGTTTTGGGGAAAAAGTAAATTTTCTAGTCAAATATTGACTTTGCTTAATTGCTGTTAAGCTGATCACTGTTTATAACATTCTGGAGTATATGCAAATTGCCATTATAAAACCTGATGCAGTAGACTTTGTAAAAATTAACATTTGTAACATTCTCAAAACTTTTGGCCATGACTATATACTGGAGATCAAAATTAGAGAACAGACAATTTCCTAAATGCCAAGGGTATTATGTAGTCCTATGTGGATATATCTCAGGGATCAGTGGTTCCAAATTGGGTACAGACTGCTGAGCCTCCAATCAATCAGTTTACAGCCCCTTAGTAACCACAGGCATCTAAGCCTGACTGTAAGCATGACTGTGATTGGCCAGGAGGGATATGTGACTCTGCAGTATAAGAGCAAGCTCCCATGTCCAGATGCCATTACAGACTAGAGATAACACTATTATCTGAGAACAGTTTGTCCTTGCCTCTGGATAGCCTGGCCCACATGAGCCACTACATGTTTCAATGCATGCGCAACCTGAGTTGCCCAGATAATCATTAGTTCCAATTACTGGGTGGCAAATTTATGCAGGAACTACTAGCAGAATTCCTAGCAGATAAGGGATTCCGTCGGGGTTTCACGAATATTTACATTTTGCGCCGTTTTGCACTGAATTGCCCCGGGTTTTGACGCATGCGATATTATTGTGGCGCATCGGCGCCTCTACAGAAATCGGGGGCCATGTCCAACGGACAACCCAACGAATTCGGACAAACCGCGGAATTTAAAAAAAGAATTGTATCGCAAGATCAGCACTTACATGCAACGGGAAGAAGAAGGACCTCGGCACAGCAGCGACACCTGCTGGATATGAATACCGGCAGACCCGAATCCTCTTCAGACAACCCACCACGGGATCGCGACTAAGTAAATGGGCCCCTATGTGTCCATATGTGTCCCGGCACTGAAGGATCAGGATCCTGCTGGTCACGGCTCATCTGCTTTGCAGGTGCTGTAATTCTGTCAGGGCGCCTGCTCAGTAACACTGGTGGTGTCATTCCCAATAAGGGATCTTGATAGCCAAAGCCAACATGGACATCCTCACATTTATTAAGATGAACATGAATCCCACACCACTTGGCTTTGCCAGCATCTGAAAAACTTGGTAGCCATTGAAATACCACATTATCAGAATTTAAACTTGAAACTGTCAAATTCTGCAGTATCTAAAATTTTACTTGAAATTGTAAATTTTTTTCACTACTTGAAAATTAACTTGAAATTTACCATCTCTGGAGTACCTGAAATTTAACTTGACATTGTGAAACTCTGTAGTGCCTGAAATCTACCTTGAAATTGAGAAACTCTGTAGTACCTGAAATTTAACTTAAAACGGACAAATTCTGCATTACCTGAAATTTAAAGTGAAAATGACAAATTTTGCGGTGCCTGAACACCCAGAGAACCTTTAACCACATTGAGAGGATGGGATTGTGGTTTGCCATTTGCTTCCTTTAATGCTACCAGAATAACTGGATCTGAACACCTAGATCACCTTAAGCCACAGTGAGAGGGTTTGTAGTTTTCTCATTGTTTCTTTTAACGCTATGAAAATAACTAGGTCGGAACCTTTAACCCCAGTGAGAGGACGGCTTTGTGATCTCCCTTTTCTAGTTTTAATGTTATTAGAATAACTGGGTCTGAAAACCCAGAGCATTTAGTTTATTTTTCTAGGTTATGATGATAATCACTTTTTTTGCAAAATAAAGATTTTATGCTTAGAATTTGGTTACTTGGGAACACACTGGGGCACATTTACTTACCCGGTCCTGCACGAACCATGATCCAGAATGTCCACCAGAATGCACATCTGTCGCTATTCAAGAAGATCGTACACGCAAATTTCCTGCTTGTGTCGCTTCCCCGATCAGGTCCGCCAGAGTTCACCTTCTTCTTCCCAGTGTATATAAGTGCATTGGATGCGACACAAATTTAAATGTTAAATCCCACGTTTAATCCGAATCCGTCGGATCGTCTGACGGCCCGCCGCCCGATTTCAGTCGCATGAAAGCCGGCAGTGATGCGCCAAAATCGGATCGCATGAGACACAATCCCGGCGCGATTCCCAAAAAGTCGGGAAACCCGACAAAAATGCGGCCGCGGGACCAATAGTAAATAAGCCCCATTGTTCAAGTGGCATAATGTGTCCCTTACAAAAAATCCTTCAAATGTTGATCAATGTATATTATTTTATGTTTGAAAAAAAGTCTGTCACACCTACTGTCTTTATACTAAATTTTAGTGCACAATTGCTTTTCTCTGTGGAGAGTTTACAGTCAATGCAGGGTCGGCACCAGGTTTCAGCGGGCCCCTTTGCAGTAAAGGTCATTAAAAATTCATAAACTGTTCCTTGAAATATTTCCTAGTTTATACCAATCAGCCCCCTCATGGTTATTTTATATACAATCCCATCATAGTTAATTTTTATAATGCCCCTCTCACCCTCAATGGATTCATTAGATACAGCCACACTCATTCACATGGACTACTTAAGTACAGCCTTATTTTGGCCCCCCAGAGAACCCTGGGCCCTGGCACATGCCCGGGTATGCCCAATGCTGGCACTGGCCCTGAGTCAGTGGCTTAGTCGACTTTTTCCACTGAAAACATACATGCCTGGCCATTTATATATAGGAAATCTACACTCACCGGCCACTTTATTAGGTACACCTGTACAACTGCTCGTTAACACTTAATTTCTAATCAGCCAATCACATGGCGGCAACTCAGTGCATTTAGGCATGTAGACATGGTCAAGACAATCTCCTGCAGTTCAAACCGAGCATCAGTATGGGGAAGAAAGGTGATTTGAGTGCCTTTGAACGTGGCATGGTTGTTGGTGCCAGAAGGGCTGGTCTGAGTATTTCAGAAACTGCTGATCTACTGGGATTTTCACACACAACCATCTCTAGGGTTTACAGAGAATGGTCCGAAAAAGAAAAAACATCCAGTGAGCGGCAGTTCTGTGGGCGGAAATGCCTTGTTGATGCCAGAGGTCAGAGGAGAATAGGCAGACTGGTTCGAGCTGATAGAAAGGCCACAGTGACTCAAATCGCCACCCGTTACAACCAAGGTAGGCAGAAGAGCATCTCTGAACGCACAGTATGTCGAACTTTGAGGCAGATGGGCTACAGCAGCAGAAGACCATACCGGGTGCCACTCCTTTCAGCTAAGAACAGGAAACTGAGGCTACAGTTTGCACAAGCTCATCGAAATTGGACAGTAGAAGATTGGAAAAAAGTTGCCTGGTCTGATGAGTCTCGATTTCTGCTGCGATATTCGGATGGTAGGGTCCGAATTTGGCGTCAACAACATGAAAGCATGGATCCATCCTGCTTTTTATCAACGGTTCAAGCTGGTGGTGGTGGTGTCATGGTGTGGGGAATATTTTCTTGGCACTCTTTGGGCCCCTTGGTACCAATTGAGCATCGTTGCAACGCCACAGCCTACCTGAGTATTGTTGCTGACCATGTCCATCCCTTTATGACCACAATGTACCCAACATCTGATGGCTACTTTCAGCAGGATAATGCGCCATGTCATAAAGCTGGAATCATCTCAGACTGGTTTCTTGAACATGACAATGAGTTCACTGTACTCAAATGGCATCCACAGTCACCAGATCTCAATCCAATAGAGCATCTTTGGGATGTGGTGGAACGGGAGATTCGCATCATGGATGTGCAGCCATCAAATCTGCGGCAGCTGTGTGATGCCATCATGTCAATATGGACCAAAATCTCTGAGGAATGCTTCCAGCCCCTTGTTGAATCTATGCCACGAAGAATTGAGGCAGTTCTGAAGGCAAAAGGGGGTCCAACCCGTTACTAGCATGGTGTACCTAATAAAGTGGCCGGTGAGTGTATAGTGAGTCTACCAACAACACACAGACATTATGATTATACAGATCACCAGGACTTCTACCTAACACTGTTTGCAGATTTGTGGGAGACTTCTCTTTAATCTAATGGTTAAATTGCCAGACAGGAGAGAAAATATAAGTAGCAAACAGCCACTGTGCATGTAACCTATTAGCCTTTTATTCTCATATGCTATTTTCACAGATATTGATCTAACAGGCACTTCAAAAGTCAATCCGCTGGAGTGCACAATTTTCTCAGTAGTGGACCCGAGCAGAACATAAAAGTCAACACATCTATTTCTAATATTAAAATACACTTAATTCTAAATTTATGTTTTAAATCTTGTATAGATTTTATAATTATCAGATCATCTTGAAATCTCTCCTGGCTGATCTGATATTGGATGTGTATACTTGAGGTAGTACACACATGGACGTTTAGTTGCCGAGATAAGTGCAGGCCTCAAGCATAGTTAAAGGAAATTTGCCATCAAAATCAAGCTTGGTTTTGCACATCCTGCAATCTTGGCAGCATTGAGCCCAAACTGGGAGGAGGGAAGTGATCCACCATCTTTTCAAAACTTGTGAATCTGCAGCACAAAGGGTCTGATAACACCCATAGCCTTTCAGACTCCTTGGCATAAATTAGGCTCCAGAAGTAAGAGTTCTCTTCTTATGGAGAGTTTGGCAATTTAGGCCGCCTTATCGGCATGTGGAGACTTATAGCCAATGATGCTCCACCGGGGATTCTGAGAAATATGGAAATGTGTTTTACATGAAAGGCAGCCCCCTATAGAAAGTGGATTTTTAGACAAATAACAAACATAAGACAAATATCTCAGTCATTGGGACTCATTTACTAAGGATCCGCGGAGCACATTTTTGTCAGGTTTCCCGACAATTTCCGTGTTGCGCCAAATTGGCACAGGATTTTGGTGCAAGCAATTGGAATTTGAAATGCCGGGGGTGGGGGGGGGGGGCAGGCCGTCGAATGTGTCGCAAGACACGCACTTACAAGAAGGTGAATTCCGGCGGATCTCAGGGCAGAAGCAACGGATGCAGGAACTCTGGCGCACGACCTTAGTGAATCGTGACAGACCCGAATCCTCACCGGACAACGCACCATGGGATTGCGACAGGACCGGGTAAGTAAATCTGCCCCATTGTGTCTGGATTTAGAGTAGGCCTCCCTGGTCTATCACTCTTGATTCTGATGGTAGATTTTCTCTAGGTCATTGATGCTCAGCGATGAGCAAATCCCATCCAAGGGGCAAAGCATGACAATTTATCCGGTAGAACTTGTATTCCAACACTGTGTCTAATATATATTCGCCGGTCAGCACTCAGGGGATAGTATATTCTCAGTGCTGGAGACTTTCCTTTGTATACATAGAGTAGAAAACCACAGCAAACAAATTGCAGTGAGGAAGGTAAGTATTCATTAATGTACAGTATATAACAGTAAATATATGTAGTGTATGTCTAATGCTTTGTTTCACCAATTTTAGCTGTAGAAAGGAAAACAACATGTTTGAACCCCATTCACATGAGCTGTATTTCTACAGAACGTGAACAAAGGTCCTGGGGGACCAATACGGCGTCTTTTTCTACATTTATCTAGCTGAATGAATAAAAAACGAAACTTTCGCCAGATTTTCACTAATAAACCCCATTCCCTTAGCACTATACTAACTCTTGCTTGCTAACTCTGATTATGATGCAATGCAGTGTCTCTCAACCCATGTCTGCAGGCATGTCCCTCATTCCCCCTCCCTTTGTCATCATCTGCTCTGCAATTGAAGGACATGCTGGACATAAAATGAGAGAAACACTTGGTTTACAAATTTCATTTTCTTGGGAAAGCAAGTATACATTCTTTGGCTAAAAACAGTGTGGGTAAGAGATAGTATAGTGCTATGGAAACCTGTCATTAGGGTTATTCATGAAAAACTGGTGACAAGTTCACTTTACAAGCCTTAACTTCCTCACTGCCATTTAAAGCGTAACTGTAAAGTTACTCGACAAAAAATTGTTTTAGCACAGCTGGAGAGAGCCTTTGATGACAATTCCAACAATATCTTTATTATGCTTCAGGCTTCCTCCTATCCTGAGATATAGGACTAATAGATATATGATGATATCTGTAATATCCTCTCAGCTTTTTCTGAAGTGGGCAGGACGTCCTGACTGTGACATCAGCTATGGGAAGTGATGCCAGAGCATTCACATGAATGTGCAGAATTCAGTTACACGGAATCAGTGTTACTGCTTGTACAGAGATGTAGTGCAAAGCAAGGCAGGGAAGACAGAGCACTGGAGCTCTGCATCATGGTAAGAAATGATCATACAATAATCTACTACATCACAAAGAAAAAGATATATTAAAACATGTCTACCTACACTATAAAACACCTACATAGGAATAGAAAGATAATCACGTGGCAACATCATCACAGTATGTGAACATATATATATCCTCTCCACCTGAGAACCTCCTCCCTAATCAATTGCTGATTTTTTAAAATGGTTTTACTATTATATTCTATGGAAGCTGCCCACTATATGCTGATCACCCCTTTCCTGTGAAAAGAGGTCTGTTCAAAGAGGTTGCACTGTGTATACACTGTGCTGTGTGTGCATGACTCTGGTAGCCATTTATTAGAACTGATGGGGAGCCTGATCTCTGTTTTTATTTGTGCATTCAAAGTTTCATACATATACATTTCTACCATTTTCAAACTTTCAAACACAAACAGCACTGCTACATACCATTCCTGGTATGTAATTGGATGAACTTAAGCATATGATCAGTCACATGCTTTTGACATCACTCAAGGTCCTAGAGTTTTTTACATGCTGCTGGCAGCTACTGAACAGAAGCATGCACATCTGCTAGTAACCCCTCCCAATTACATCCACCCACCCTCCTCTCCATTGTCATGATATGGATTCACATTGTAACCTACCATACAAAGACAGCCAGATGGATGAGGTAATACCCCTGTTAGAGAGAGAGAATGCCAGCTCACCTTCACCAAACGACCGGACCCGGCACGGGCCAACCCTCTTCTGGGTTTAAGATGATATATGGAAAACAATTGACGGTCCAGCCAAGGTCCACGGTCTAAAAATTTGTTATTTTTTATTGAAGCATATATAGCAGTGACAAAATCCGAAACCGTTGCGGAGCAGCGTGCAGATAGTCCTGATGCCGTAATTGTAGATCACATGACCGGTCATCAGGACTATCTGCACGCTGCTCCGCAACGGTTTCAACATCCATAGCGAACCCACATCACATGATCGGTCACTTGACCCGGTATCTTGTTACCATGACTACTAGCAGCCGCCCACACGAGTGTCTGGTGTTATCAATGCGGAACTTTACATTCCTATTACGATACCCATCACATTTATATGCGACTTCTATTCCCTATGAGTAGCCAGTTTATGTTTATTCTGATTTTAAATGTGTTGTTTTTTGATATATTGTGTTCCTATGAAGGAGTTAACCTAATTGAATATGTGCTGGGGGGCGTTACCCAGGGTGGGGTTTATTCCTTTATAAGTCGGAAGTTTGTCATTGTTTGTTAGCCATGATTAAGGACAGGTAAACTGTCTGAAACGCGTAGGCGACTACCGTCTTTCTGAATGGATTTTGTCACTGCTATATATGCTTCAATAAAAAATAAATTTTTAGACCGTGGACCTTGGCTGGACCGTCAATTGTTTTCCAATACCCCTGTTAGCTGGCAAACACCTGTAGATAGCTGAACAAGGTAATACCCCTGTTCCCCTGTTAGCTAGCAAACACCTGCAGATAGCTAATTAATGTAAATGAACTTTATAAATAAATTCCGTATTTTGTTTCGGTTGTTTTGATATTTAATATGTATAATTTCAGGGCAAACGGGCAACTGTGGCAATGTTTTGTATGTAGTGTAGCAGGGTTTTGTTTTTATTATATAGGGAAATACGAATGTTTTTTATGAATATTTATGAATATTTTTTGTATATGTGTGTTTTTACTTTATATATATCCCCGTGAAGTCATAAAGGGCCCCTTTAAATTTCAAATTTCAATTCTTTTAAGAGTTTTCTCCTGTAACTGGGGCATCTATAAAAGCCCCAGTCACGGGGGGGAAATGACCCCCTGGGACTGCTGATGAGGATCAGAGCAGCTCTGACTGTGACCGTCAAGTCTAAAGAGATGGCGGCTGTACCAGTTCTGCTGCTCTATGCATCACACTACTTCAGTAAGGAGTGGAGAAAGGAGAACCGTCAACAAACCGCATTTCACTTCTCCCCAAAAACCTAGTCATGGTGCGGCTAGCGCGAGAGCAGTAGGAAACTGCAGCGACGTCTAAATGTAATTAGTTGCTATTTACAATTTTGCTCCCCTTAGCAGAAAAATGTTGTGGATTTATACTAATAGAAAGAATCAAAGTGCTACTGGCCCTTTAATCAGTCCACTGATTCTGTACCAGTGGAGCAATCACATGTCCACTTCACATGTCCTGCACCTACCTGGGCAGGTCATGTGATCATCACTATGTTTGGCTGTAGCCGGTTGCTTGCAGTATGGCCAGTGTTGTGGTGAGACCCGGTTAGTGATGGGAATTACACAAATCATTACTAAGGACAGTCTGTAACATGATCACCTGGAGCAGAGCATACAAGGGAGGAGCTTTTACTGAGAACTCAGAGTTTCAGGTGGCGGCCACCTTGGTAATAACTCTACCTAGTTTAGGAAGCCCATAAAATTTAGTGAATCATAAAAGTAAACTATTTAAGCACCAATTTGTGATTAATGACATTGACTTTTGTTGTATTCATTTATTTATACCATTATGGATTTTTGTAGCAGACGTTCATATTCCCGGAATAACCCTTCAATTTATTTTCGTCACATTCCTAAACTGAGATCACTTCACTTGCCAGAATATATTAGCAATAAGTATATTCTGTCCTTAGGATTAGACTTACTATCCAATATCTGAATTATAAATTCAGCACCATGAGTTTTACAGTCTGTTGCAGCAATATGGTCTAATTTATGTTACAGTGTCTATATTGCAATGCATTTATTATGGTTGCTGTTTAATAGACTGATAATGCTGTATGTTTAATTATGTTGTGACAGGAGCAACTTAAATAGAGATATGATATTTTCCAAAAATTTGTACAATATGCAGCATAATAACATCCCACTTCATTATCTCCAGCAGAGTAGAATAATTTATAACGATGGACTGTTTCGTTTTCTTGGAACCATACTTATTTTGCAGATTTTTTCTGTTAACTTCTACGTTTATTATCATGGTTTATTATGTGGAACAATCTCTAGGTTGTTTTGAATAAATTTAAGTGACTAATTTCTACAACTTCTCAGTGCTTGAGATTATGTGGAGAAGCATCTTAACTAGAGATGAGGGAGCACTAAAATGCTCGGGTACTCGCTATTCGAGACAAACTTTTCCCGATGCTCGAGTGCTCGTCTCGAATAACGAGCCCCATTGAAGTCAATGGTAGACTCGAGCATTTTTCAAGGGGACCAAGGCTCTGCACAGGGAAGCTTGGCCAAACAGAAAAGGATGGAAAAAAAACCTCAGAAAAGGATGGAAACACCACGGAAATGGACAGGAAACAGCAGGGGCAGCATGCATGGATGCCTCTGAGGCTGCTTAATCGTACCATTATGCCAAAATTATGGGCAACAGCATGGCCATGACAGAGTGACCGAATGAGGCTAGATAGCATCTAAAACATGCAATAATTGACCCTGACACTATAGGGGGCGGCATGGAGAGGCAGCGGCAGCAGTGGCAGGCTAGAGAGTGTCATGGCGACATACCCTAAATGGACTAAGGCTTCACCAAAGGAGGTGAGCAAGAAGCGCTGAAATGATTTCCTATGTGAACAAAAGGTTGACGGTATATTTAGTCGATAACACAGCATGGTGGCGACATAGTGACCAAGTTCCATAACGTATCTGGTGAAACACCCGAAAAATGAGCCTGACACAGCTCTTTTGATAAGGGGACGACATGTGGAGGCAGCCATGGAGACGACTTCCATGATTAAGAGCGACAGTATGGGGCATCCATATTGCGCTGCTATGATTGCAACTTCAGGTCTCCAGCATGGCGGCGACAGATGGGCCGAGTTCCACTATGTATCTGGTGAAACACCTGAAAATTCTGCCTGACATAGCTCGTTTGATAAGGGGACGATGTATGGAGGCAGTGAAGTAGTAGTAGATTAAAGGTGCTGCAGTTAAAACTATGTTAGTTGGATCTTGGCATGGAGCTGGCGCTCCGCTGCCAGGCGAGCTTTCATCAATCCAAGCCCCTGTCTCTCGGCTCCTCCCCAAACAGCACCTCTAAGAACCTTTTGTATAAGATCAAGTGTAGTAGTGTTCTTATAAGTTTGGGATATGGCGGGTGAGGGGAATGTAAACAGATGCGCAAGAAGCGCTGAAATAATATTGGTAAATGATAAAAGTTTGCCAGTATATTTTGTGGATTACACAGCAGGGTGGCGACAAAGTTAACAAGTTTGATGTGGAAGCCATGAAAACAACCCAAAATTCTGTCTGACACAGCTCGTTTGATAAGGGGACCATGTATGGAGGCAGCTATATGGACGACTTTTGGAGGCAGCTATGGCGATGACGTGTGGAGGTAGCAATGGAGACAACGTGTGGAGGCAGCTAAAAAGACCACGTGTGGAGGCTGCTATGGAGACAATTTAATTTGGATAGTGCCTGTATGTGGCAGTCCAAAAAAGTTTTCAAACCAGAGGAGCAGGTAGGTGGTCCTCCAGAAAAATTAAATAGATTGAGTGCCTGTATGTAGCAGTCCAAAAAAGTTTTCAAACCAGAGGAGCAGGTAGGTGGTCCTCCATAAAAATTAAATAGATTGAGTGCCTGTATGTGGCAGTCCAAAAAAGTTTTCAAACCAGAGGAGCAGGTATGTGGTCCTCCAGAAAAATTAAATAGATTGAGTGCCTGTATGTGGCAGTCCAAAAAAGTTTTCAAACCAGAGGAGCAGGTAGGTGGTCCTCCATAAAAATTAAATAGATTGAGTGCCTGTATGTGACACTCCCAAAAATTGTTTAAAACAGAGGACAGGGTAGGTGGCCCTCCAGAAAAATTAAATACATAGAATACTATAGCTATAGCCAGTTGGCCCTGGAAAAAAATAGCCAGTTTCCTCTGCTTTAGTGTACAAAGAGGAGGAGAAGGAGGACAATGAGGAGGAGGAGTGCATACATTATTCAGGTTGAGCTTCTTTCACCTGGTGGAGAATGAAAATCCGGAAAAATCCAGGCTTTATTCATCTTGATAAGCGTCAGCCTGTCAGCGCTGTCAGTCGACAGGCGTGTACGCTTATCGGTGATGATGCCACCAGCTGCACTGAAAACCAGCTCGGACAACACGCTAGCGGCAGGACAGGCAAGAACCTCCAAGGCGTACAGCGCCAGTTCGTGCCACATGTCCAGCTTTGAAACTCAGTAGTTGTAGGGAGCTGTGTGATCATTTAGGACGATGGTATGGTCAGCTACGTACTCCCTCACCATCTTTCTGTAAAGATCAGCCCTACTCTGCCGAGACTGGGGACAGGTGACAGTATCTTGCTGGGGTGACATAAAACTGGCAAAGGCCTTGTAAAGCGTACCCCTGCCAGTGCTGGACAAGCTGCCTGCTCGCCTACTCTCCCTCGCTACTTGTCCCGCACAAGTACGCCCTCTGCCGCTAGCACTGTCAGAAGGGAAATACTGTTTCAGCTTGTGCACCAGGGCCTGCTGGTATTCATGCATTCTCACACTCCTTTCCTCTCCAGGGATGAGAGTGGAAAGATTTGGCTTGTACCGTGGGTCCAGGAGAGTGAATACCCAGTAATCGGTGCTGGAATAAATTCTTTGAACGCGAGGGTCACGGGATAGGCAGCCTAGCATGAAATCTGCCATATGCGCCAGAGTACCAACGCGCAAGAATTCACTCCCCTCACTGGCCTGACTCTCCATTTCCTCCTCCTCCAACTCCTCTTCTTCTGCCCATACACGCTGAACAGTGAAGGACTGAACAATGGTCCCCTCTTCTGTCTCGCCAACATTCTCCTCCTCTTCCTCCTCATCCTCCTCCACCTCCTCCGATATGCGCTGAGAAACAGACCTAAGGGTGCTTTGGCTATCAACAAGGGAATCTTCTTCCCCCGTCTCTTGTGACGAGCGCAAAGCTTCCGACTTCATGCTGACCAGAGAGTTTTTCAACAGGCCAAGCAGCGGGATGGTGAGGCTGATGATGGCGGCATCGCCACTGACCATCTGTGTTGACTCCTCAAAGTTAATCAGCACCTGACAGATATCAGACATCCACGTCCACTTCTCATTGTAGACTTGAGGAAGCTGACTGACCTGACTACCAGTTCTAGTGGAAGTTGACATCTGGCAGTCTACAATCACTCTGCGCTGCTGGTAAACTCTGGATAACATGGTTAATGTTGAATTCCACCTCGTGGGCACGTCGCACAACAGTCGGTGAGCGGGCAGTTGGAGGTGGCGCTGCGCTGCCCTGAGAGTGGCAGCATCTGTGCTGGACTTCCTGAAATGCGCACAGATGCGGCGCACCTTCGTGAGCAAATCAGACAGATTGGGGTATGTCTTGAGGAAACGCTGAACTATGAGATTTAACACATGGGCCAGGCATGGCACATGTGTCAGTCTGCCGAGTTGCAGAGCCGCCACCAGGCCTGGCTTTAGGTTCACTGGTGCCAGCCACAGATCAGTCTGCGCCGTGATGCCCTGTAATAGCTCTTGGGCGGTGTGCCTTTTATCGCCTAGGCTCAGCAGTTTGAGCACCGCCTGCTGTCGCTTAGCGATGGCACTGCTGCTGTGCCTAGAGCTTCCGACTGATGGCGCCATGACCACGGATGGTAATTCGGAGGAGGAGGTGGAGGAGGGGTGGGAGGAGGAGGAGGCATAGTAGGCCTTTGAGACCTGGACCGAGGTAGGCCCCGCAATCCTCGGCGTCGGCAGTATATGACCAGCCCCAGGGTCAGACTCGGTCCCAGCCTCCACCAAGTTAACCCAATGTGCCGTCAGCGATACATAGTGGCCCTGCCCGGCAGCACTCATCCACGTGTCCGTGGTCAGGTGGACCTTGTCAGAAACAGCGTTGGTCAGGGCACGGATGATGTTGTCTGACACGTGCTTGTGCAGGGCTGGGACGGCACATCGGGAAAAGTAGTGGCGGCTGGGGACCGAATACCAAGGGGCAGCCGCCGCCATGAGGTTTCAAAAGGCCTCGGTCTCTACCAGCCTATAGGGCAGCATCTCCAGGCTAAGCAGTTTGGAGATGTGGACGTTGAGGGCTTGGGCGTGTAGGTGGGTTGCACTATACTTCCTTTTGTGCTCCAGCGTCTGGGGTATGGAGAGCTGAACGCTGGTGGATGCTGTGGAGGATCGTGGAGGCGAAGATGGGGTTTTCTCACGGGAGGTGTTTGGGCCGGGGTCCTGGGCAGGGGGCTGACTAGCATATGACACAGGGGAAGGAACAGTGGTGTGCCCGGCCGGAGGTGAACGGGCTTGGTGCCATTGAGTGGGGTGTTTAGCATTCATATGCTGATCTTGGTTTGGCACAGGTTGCACACCACAGTCCGTCGGTCATCCGGTGTTTCTTTAAAGAACCTCCAGACTTCTGAAAATCTAGCCCTCGCCACGGGAGCTTGACTACGTGAAACATTTGGCGCTGATGCACCAGCTCTGGCCCTGCCTCTCTGTCTGGCCCCACCACTGCCTCTTCCAACCTGTTCTGCTATAGGACTCGCCTCCGTCTCAGAAGCACTGTGTTCACCCGGCCTATCAACCCAGCTTGGGTCTGTCACCTCATCATCCTCCGATCCCTCAGTCTGCTCCCCCCTCGGACTTCCTGCCCTGACAACAACTTCACCACTGTCTGACAACCGTGTCTCCTCATCGTCCGACACCTCTTTACACACTTCTTCCACTACGTCAATAATGTCATCATCACCCACAGACTGCGACTGGTGGAAAACCTGGGCATCGGAAAATAGCTCAGCAGCAACCAGACAAGTGGTTTGTGACTGTGGGAAGGGTCCAGAAAACAGTTCCTCAGAGTATGCCTGCCGGTTCAAATGCCAAATTTTGCTGGGAGGGGGCAGACTGGGGGGAAGGAGGCTGAGGTGGAGGAGCTGGAGGAGTGCTGATTTCGGTGACATGGGTGGACTGCGTGGAAGACTGACTGGTGGACAAATGGCTAGAAGCATTGTCCGGAATCCACGACATCACCTCTTTGCACTGTTCTGGCCTCAACAGTGCTCTACCACAAGTCCCAGTAACTTGAGACATGATGAACCTAGGGAGTGTAGCTCTGCGGCGTTCCCCTGCTCCCTCATCAGCAGGTGGTGTCTCACCCCTCCCAGGACCACGGCCTCTGACCCCTGCAGTAGTTGGACACCCACGTCTACGCCCTCGTCCTCTACCCCTAGCCCTCGGGTTAAACATTTTCCAAATTAAAGGGTAAACTTAATTTTTTTTTTTTTTTTAACCAAAACGATGCTATCCTATTGCTATGGCTAGTTTCTAACCTACACTGACAGCACACAACTGGATTTTGTGCTGTGCCTGATGACTTTGAGTTATAAAAAGAAATTAAAAAAAAAATCAGCAGATTCTGCCTAATAAATTGTCCCACTTCGGTGTTTGAGGTGGATATGTGTGTCACTAAGAGCTAAACACAACGGTCGCAAGTCTCCCTGTAAATTCCTCAGAATATGGTACTTGCTGCACTACTAATGGCAGCAAGCCCAGCCACAAGTAAACGAAAAAAAAGGAAAATATAACGCTATTGTAGGCCTAAATAAGCCGTTGGGGTTCTCCTATGGCTATTTTCTAGCCTACACTCAAAGCACACTGCTTTGCCAGATTACTTTGAGTTATAAAAAGAAATAAACGTAAAAAAGAAAAAATCAGCAGACTCTGCCTAATTCAAATCAAACCCCTAGTAAATTGTCCCACTTCGGTGTTTGAGGTGGATATGTGTGTCACTAAGAGCTAAACACAACGGTCGCAAGTCTCCCTGCAAATTACTCACAATATGGTACTAGCTGCACTACTAGTGCCAGCAAGCCCAGCCACAAGCAAATAAAAAAAAAAAGTATAACGTTATTGTAGCCCTAAGAAGGGCTGTTGGGTTCTTGTAGAATCACTCCTGCCTAACACTATTCTTATAGAACACTTTAACGCTTTCCCTGACCAGCAGCAGCTCTCTCCCTAGCGGCATCCAGACAGAGAATGGTCCGAGCAGCGCTGGCAGGGGCTAGTCTATTCCAGGGTCACCTGATGTGACCAGCCAACCTCTGCTATCGACGTGTAAGGGTACCACGTCATGCTGGGTGGAGTGCAGAGTCTCCTGGCTTGTGATTGGCTCTGTTTCTGGCCGCCAAAAATCACAACGGCAGGAGATGCCATTTTCTCGAGCGGGCGAAGTATTCGTCCGAGCAACGAGCAGTTTCGAGTACGCTAATGCTTGAACGAGCATCAAGCTCGGACGAGTATGTTCGCTCATCTCTAATCTTAACTTATTCCATTTTCTTATGATTATGTTTTCATGTGTTTTGCATTTATTTCTAAAACTAAACAGTCATATAGACATTTCATTTTGGAATAAACTCTTGTTACTGTAGATAACAATAATGTAGGTAGTAACAATATAGTATATAGCATATCTTTAATTATAATAAAGAAATGTTAGACTCCTCCTCTAGTCAATAAAGCCTAATGATATCCACACAATAGATAAACCAGATTGTTTTACATTGGATTCAGATAGGTCATGAGGTCCTTAAAGGGAACCTGTCATTAGAAATTGGCGTATTAAACCAACACCAGTTTGTTTTGTTTTAAGGCAGCTTAGCACCTTTGAGATCATGTTTCTTTTGTCGTACAAGGTGGTGGCACCATCCAGATGATGATTTTTGAAGTAAAATGTAAAATGGTTGCATAAAGTCATGGAGGGGGAGAGTTTAGTCCTAAGGTCAAGATCTTTCCACCTCAAAATGCCTCCTACGGTGTGATTGATATCATACATTGGACTTCAAGTGATCTGCTTAGTAATGTCTCTAAATGCAGGACCACCAATACAGTTAAAGGACACCTGTCATCAGGTCTGTGTCACTTGTCCTGTCACTACTACCTGTTGGAGCAGCTCACAAGGTTCCCATCCCAGCCTTTATCTAGTTATTTCATACATTAATCATTGTAAAATCATCTATTCTTTATTATGTAAATGAGGCTGGTCACATGGTCAGAGGCAATGATGTCACCCCTGTTACCCCTCCCCTCTCCTCCCCCTGCTCATGTCTGTGTGTAATGTATAGTAAAGCATGGCTAGTGTGCTGACATGCTGCATCCTCCTAATACACATGTGACATCAGCTACACATGAATCTGACATGTTCTGCTGTAACATGGCTGCCTGGAGCTGCTGTATCTCTCCTATAGACACACATGCACACACAGGCTGCAGGGGGCGTGGCCACCAGCACCAGGAAGCACATCATTATACAGCCTCACACCATTATACAGGCTGTCAGTCATGCACTGGGGGTGTGGCTGTGCCTCCCACTCATGAATAAGGTGGACAGCTTGAATATGCTAATGCTTCATTGGACATTTCACAGGTCATTTGCATACAGCTTTAGGACCTCATTGCTTAGGTTTACAGGCATGTAGAGGGACAATGAAGGGATAGAGGCAATGCTCTCTAATGGCAGTTTATGAAAATATATTTAGTTTAGGGGGGTTATTTTGCATGACGGGTTCTCTTTAAGGGGGCATTCTGAGGCAGGGAGAGCTTGACTTCTGAGTTAAACTTTCCACCTCCTCGACTTTATAAAACCATTTCACATCTCACTTCAAAGTTGATTTTCTGGATGATGCCACCACACCAGGTCATGAAAGAGACATAATCTTGAAGGTGTTCTACTGCTTCACAACCTACTAGTAGTGGCTTATTAGGTCAATTTCTGCTGACAGGTTCCCTTTCCCTGACTACCTTCACAAACTTCCATTCTTGGCTCAAAATCCATTTATATGTTATAATCTAACATGGAGTGTTTTAAAGCACAAGGCAAACAAACTCAGAGGAGCTCTTGAAAATACAGTATATGAACCACTCCTCTAGGTTCTAAAGATGGCACCAGGATCTAGATTATTCCAACTCGGAGAGATAAATATTCCAGTAGTAGTGAATGAAGGACAGATTATTATCTCCAATAGAAGGATTAACACACATGCAAATAATGCAGTCTCCATATGTTTCTATGTATCCCAGACTATGCCACACGTGCAACACACTAGTTTCACCCGGAGATTCCGTCTAGAGGAAGTATAGATCACATAGCATAGACCATTTTTATCTTTAAAATTCAACATTTTGAAATAGTCATCGACTTTTAAAAGGCCTGTGGACGACAATTCTTGCTGCCCAATCCTGGGTTTTGCCTTCTTTGGCTTCTTCCAGGGTATTGGTAATTTGTAATTTTAAAGAAAATTTTAAGGCAAATACTGCATTATCTGCATTAGTTATATTGGAGAAAAATCTGTCCTTCATTCTAAAGGAAAAACTAACTCCTGGAAGATATATTTCTCTTTGCGAAGTTAGAAGAGCATGGAAAAAAAATCTTCCTTGGTGACATTTATAAGTGATGCTTCACTGTTTCCATTGTATTTGTAATTTTTTTTTCTAGCTTCATCTGTTCTCAAGCGATCAGGGACTATAGTCCTTATATGCTCTATTGTTAAAGGGTTATTCTGAGAATATGAACATCTGATACAAAAACCCACTCTACTTGCTATGCAAAGTATGCCTACTTTTTTGAGCTTGGGGAACAGCTCCATGAAGGATCTTTGTCTGCACACCCTTGTTGTCTACTGAGAACATTACCATGCAAAAAACTAAAATAAATCAATACAGATACAAGATGTCTGGCGCTCTGGGCTGCTAATTATTCACGTCCTAGCCACCTCCCTCTCCCATGCTGGAAGAGGGGGATGACGTCACACAAGAGGCATGAATTCACACCTCTCGTGTAACTTTAGCTTGATCTCCCATGCTCCCAGTGAGGGTGTGTATTAGCAGTTGCCAATTATAACTTTCTTTTCTAGGTGTATCCCTTGTCCCATGTCAAGGCTAGCGATGGACAGCGCTGGGATCAAGATGAAGAGGAGCGGAGGTGAGTATTTCTAGGTGTTTTTTTTTTAAATGACCGATTTCCTTAAAGCTGTGGAATCCGTTGAAGGTAGCTAATGATGGAGTGTTTGTTCTATGGAACGTTAGTTAAGTCAGGAGTGGTCAGGCCACTTTTCTCTGTCCTCATAACTCTTTAGATCATATGTAAACAGCATTTAAAAATGTTTTTCTGTGCAATTCAGAATCTCCCAGAATAAAGAAGGAGATTATTCTGTCACTGACTGGTATAACAGGATATAACATTCCTGTTGATTATTCAATTTCCCTGATGAGGACAATGCTGCTTTTTTCATTGTCAAAAAGTGTAAACAATCCAGAACTGCGCCTATGATACATTACAATCACTTGACACAAATTACCACTAATAATAAGTGACAACGATTTTAATAAATTATGTATTTTTAGCTTAGTTGCATTAGCATTATTCAATAGTAATTCCCCAGTAGCAAAAAATGGTTGACTCACAAGCACCCTTAAGAATTAATGTATTCAGAAAGCCCTGCAGTGGCAATGAATTAATGTGCGGTGGGCTCAGAGCCTGGTAAATTTGTACTTATCTAAAGTTACAACAGATGAGATTCATTAACTGATATCCTTCAGTTACACTGCACGGAATGGCTTAATTTCTGGAAAAATGTAATCTAGCAATTTTGTTATCTGGATGCTCAATGCTGGTGGGGCCACAAATTATTGCGACATGACAGAATGTTTGGATCTTTGCTCATCTGTATTCCTAAGGGATTTCATATATGCAGGAATTCAACAGAACAATCGACGCAAAATGTAACATAAACTGGATAAAATAATATTTAATATTTGCATACAGACACTTCTCTACAATGGGGCAGATTTACTTACCCGGTCCGTTCGCGATCTAGCGGCGCGTTCTCTGCGCTGGATTCGGGTCCGGCCGGGATTCACTAAGGTAGTTCCTCCGCCGTCCAAGTGGTGGCGCTGCTGCGCTGAAGTTCCCCGGAGGCGCGCTGGAATGCCCTGAAATCCTATACCTGGTGAAGGTAAGTGTAATTTTCGCGACACATTTTTTGCCTTAAATGCGGCGGTTTTTCTGAATCCGTCGGGTTTTCATTCGGCCACGCCCCCCGATTTCCGTCGCGTGCATGCCAGCGCCGATGCGCCACAATCCGATCACGTGCGCCAAAATCCAGGGGCAATTCAGGTACAATCGGGGCAAATCGGAAATATTCGGGTAACACGTTGGGAAAATGCGAATCGGGCCCTTAGTAAATGACCCCCAATGTTTGCAACCTTTATTTTTTATTTATAAAAAGAACATTTTGGTAATATCACAGGAAAATAATAAGATGTCCAAAGATCTGGAATCTATTACATTGTACACAGTTGAGTGAACCCTGTCTCTGATTTATCTGTCACCGGCCATTGACTTGAATGTCATTCGAGACGTAATTGTCATTTGACAAAGCTTCCTAGAATTAGCGAATATTTAGAGGCTGTGATTACTAAATGATTAGTCAAGTGATGACTCATTAACTTCAGTGGAACTTAAAGGAAAATTATAGGTAAAATAAAATCTTTAGCATGGTGAATGAGCACTGCGTTAAAGTCACGCACCCTCCCACGTAAAAAATAGCTCACATGTGGCTTCAAATATTCAATATAGCATGAGCAAATGTTGCTTCTCAATCCCTGTCTCCTGTGACTTTTGATAAGGTCTTCTGTTGTAGCTCTCTCTTTATCAAACTTCACTCATACTAAATCATACATCATTCTGGGATATTAATGAATTTTGAAATATTAAAACACAGAACTTCTTTTGAAACATAATTAAATGTTATTGCTTTAAGGCGGTTTTATGGACTACAAACTATATAACTGGCCTGGGGGGCCAGTAAAAAAATAGTAAGCTTTACCTCCTTTCACTCCTGTTGTCCCATTTCGCTGCCCATCAGTGCCATGCCCCTGTTTTTTTTTACAGAGGCAGGCATTCCCCAGTCCAATTACTTCCACTCGCCCACTCGCCTGATACAGCATTAGATTCAATGTTATATCAGATACACGGCACTGGACAGATATACATGCCAGTCTGTATAAACAAACATGGGCACTGAAAGGCAGAGGACATAATAAGGCAGTGAAGAAATGGACTGGGTGGACTGAAAGGACAAATAAGGAGAGTGAGCTCTAAGGCTAAATCCCTTTCCCAGCTGTCCCTACATAATTGCCCAGTCTACCCTAAGCAGTAGGTGATGACTAGTCAACATTACCATCCTGCACCAAGTTGCAAAAATGGAGCCAAAAACTGAATTACAAGTCAGTACTAATAGGATAACATAGTACAGAATTGATAGGCAAATGAATGGTCAGAAAACCAGCAAAAGGTCAAGGAGTGCAAAATACAGAAGACACAATAAATGCCAGTAAGCTCCAAATAAGACTTATTGAGAGCATAGGTGAAGTGGCAGGCAAACCTTAGATGAGATGTCAGCCATGTCCTGTTGACTGGACCCTGAAATCTAGACAAGACAGACCAACAGAGGAGAAGTGGGGTGGAGTAAGATTCTGTCTATCTCAAAATACTGTAACTGTCAGCCAGGGATGGCACTAAGCAATGGTTAGACTAGTAAGAACACAATGCAACTGTAGAAAAAAAAATAACACTCTTCAGTGCAATACTTTATGGACCAAGGATGGCATTGAAGCCCAAACAGGCACAGATGTTTGAAAGGTTGTGTTTTTTTCCCACCCTAAACTTGCCCATCATTTTCAGAATCAAGCGATAACCATTGCCTCACTAAGGTTTAATTTGGTTTTATTAGTTCTATTAGTGTGCATGAAAAATCTGTGTATTATCAATGTAACTAAATATAGTATCATAGCATGTAAGGTTGGAAAAAGATGCATCCATGAAGTCCAACATTTAAGAATTATACAATTGTTTTTTCCCCATAACCCATGATATTTTTGCTCTCCAGAAAAGCTTCTAGACCTCTTTTCAACATGTACAAAGTATCCACCATAACAACCTCCTGCGGCAGAGCGTTCCATAGTTCCTCACACTAAATATAATACAATGTGAGAATGTATTTCTTTTTGTCTTTATTCTTGACATTTATTGATTATCTTGTAAATATTTAGTTCTATATCTATCTAACAAAAATAGGACAAACAGCAACAACTTCAGGGGTTGCCCTTCCCTTAAAGTACAACTGTAAAGTATACTGTAACTCTACACTAAGCAACAATAAGCAATTCACTAATCTATGCTAATTAGCAATGTGCAGTTTTTTAGCAGCTAGGAACGGTTTTACCATGTCCAGGCTACTCTCCATTTGCCATGCTTTCGGTTAACCATGGGGAACCATATAGAACAGCTTAAGACAAGAGGAGGCTTGTTGGGAGTGGATGTAGGACCTGTAGTGATGTCACAAGCATGTGACTCATCACATGCTTCAGGTCGTCCAATTACAAACATGCTGTCTTGATTCACGTGAAAGGCTTAGTGTACTGGCAAAGGACGTTGAGTGATATCACAAGCATGTGACTCATCAAATGCTTCAGGTCGACCAATTAAAAACATGTTGTCCTGATTAATATGAATTCCCTGAGTGCTGATGTCGCAACCAGGAAGTCACGCCCAAATCAGGAAAAGCTGAGTGGATTTTACAGATAACCTTATATATCTATTAACCCTTATATCTCACGCTAGGAAGAAGCCAGAAACATGATACAGGTATCGTTGGAATTGTTGTCAAAGGCTCTCTCCCGCTGTGCTACAACTATTTTTTATTAGTAACTTTACAATTACACATTGTAAGTTGCAGACACCCAGCCCCATATTGTGGGTTTATATACAGATGACAAGTCTCTCTCTTTCTCTCTCCAAGTGAATCTGAATTAAAGAAACAAGTTGAGCAGGGATAAAGAAATGTAGCCACTCATGTCACTGTATGAAGCACTTAGTTGAGTAACGTTTTTCATGTACAGTTTCAGCCTCATACTCTTTTTGATTTGCAGGCTACAAGAACTTCATTTTATCCATAATGTACAAATAATATAGTCTCATCTAAAAATGTTTTACAGGTTACATTTTCACTGCCTACAAATATTGTATTTCTTTTATTTCCGCTCACATTCTGTAACGTACATAGAGTAGGAATTGTCTTTGTCGGCTCAAGTCACTTTATTTTATGTGCTGCATGAATTTGTAGGACTCTAATAAGGTTTAACTGTTTTGACAGGTACACAAGCTGCTTCCATACAAGTGTGTGTATTAAGAGTATATTAAATCTTTCTTGAGCTGCGATAGTGTCACAAGTAAAATGACTTTTCAGGGCCATGTAACGCTGAAGAGCTGAACATATTTCTGATAAAAAGGCAGTTTCATGAGCGGAATTGATTGAATGTTTGTCAAATTATAGTACATGTTTTAAAAGAAGCCAAGGAATGCATAATGGCAGTGTGCCTCTCCCACGCGGGGTGATTCATCTGTCAGGTTATGATTTTGTGATTGTTGTGTCCGTAAGCATTTGAAAGATGTGATGTCTCTTCAGAAAGGAACAAGAACATGATGGCTTCTGCTTTGAATTATCTAAAGTTTGAAGAGCTGTTTGATTTCTATATTTTCTCGGAATTGTTACAACTCAGAACACTAGGTAACACAGTTTAATGAACTGACATTACTGCCCTATTGTCCTATTGTTATACTGTTAGAAACGTTATAATTTTTAATGCTTAAATTATCTTCTAGTTTTTATACAGATATTTTATATTTCACTTAATGTGATACTCTAAGCTTACAGTTTCTTAACTACGAAATGATCCTGTATACTATTTACTACAATCACTTATAAAGGTAGTAATAATTTATATGGATTCAACATATCTACAACAGATAGACTACTTAAAGGGGACATTTCAGCAGGTTTTCATCATCAAGCCCAATGGCAGGTTCCAACTGAAGTCTTCATACTGTGCCCCATGCTTTTGGGGAACAAAAATCCATAGCTCAGATCTAGCTAAAAACACTTTAAAAAGTAAAGTGCTGGTACTTTGCCAGAGACTTACCAAGTCACAAGTTTTCTTTTGTTCTCTTCCTTGTTCCATCCTCCCTGAGGACTGAGAGAGGGGGAATGAGGAAGTCGTGAGATACGCTGGATGTGTGTGACTTGCTGAAGAGAATTCCTGAGGGAAGGGGGAATGAGGGATGTGAGATACTGTACATGTTAACTGTGTGTGACTCACTGAAGAGAATCCATGAGGGTTGTGGAATGAGGGGAGTTGAGAGAAACTCACTGAAGATAAATCAGGTCCTCCTACCCCTCTTCTTTAGGAAAGTGAGAAGTGTACTGACTCTTCTGAGACACTGTATGTTATGTGAACATATTTGATACTGCTTATGATCAAATGCTGTGGAACCAGGAAATTTGTTACTGGGAATGACTGACCATCTTTAAGCCAGCTTATTAAAAGGACTTGTTTAGGAATTTACTATTCATCATATATAAAATATTTTTTAAAAACTCCCCCTTTCAGGAATTCTCTTCAGCAAGCCACACTCTAAACTCCCTCATTCTTTACACAGCAACTCGACTGAAGAGAAAAGACAACCCTGTGACTCAATGAGACTTCTGGCCAACAACATTTTTAAAAGTGATTTTAGCTAGATCTGAGTCACAGTTTTATGGGGTATAGTATAAAGACTTCTGTGGGCATCTGTATTGGTGAAAACCTGATCACAGGTTCCCTTAAAAAAGTATTTTGATGTTTAAAACATCTTTGGTTTCATACATAGAAACTGTATGGAGCCAATGAACATTGTCCCTGTACTTTGTCGTGAGCAAACCCCTTTAAGGTGTTGTGGTTGCACCTTTGCATTTAACCGCAGTATCTTACTCCACCCACACTTCTCCTCTCTTGGTCTGCCTTGTCTAGATTTCAGGGTCCAATCAACAGGGCATGCCTGCCACTTCCCCTATGCTTGCAATAAGTCTTATTTGGAGCTTACTGGCATTTATTGTGTCTTCTATAATTTGCACTCCTTGACCTTTTACCGGTTTTGTGACCATTCATTTGCCTCTCAATTCTGTACTGCATTATCTTCCTGGTTCTCACCTTTATCTGTCAACTATTTTTCTATACTTGCATTGTTCAGTTTTTATCTCCATTTTTGCAACTTGGTACAGGAAGGGAAGGTTGACTAGTTATCGCCTACTGCTTAGGGTAGACTGGGCAATTATGTAGGGACAGCTGGGAAGGGGATTTAGCCTTAGAGCTCACTCTCCTTATTTGTCCTTTCAGTCCATCCAGTAAAACATTTACATAACTCTTTCATTTAAAGTCTGAGTGAGCAATGGAAACTTACGAGCTGTTTTAGTCAGTTCACTCGATTTTGAAATCCCCTTTAAGCTGTTTAGTTACTTCACATTTGTTGCATCTCTGTAATTGGCTACGGGAATCACAAAACTCTGTTATTGCCACATTATATAGAATATTTTGTAAATTTATGCCTCACAGGAGCCATTAATGGTTGTTTTATTATATTTAACAAGCAAAAAGAACATAAGTTTATCCTCCAAAGCAACATAACAAACGATTGCAAACTAAAGCGTGATGACTTTAAAAAAAACTTCACCTATTTGCGGATAATGCAGCCCAAGAGATCAGGTTCTGATGTTTTACAGATCATTCTATGTAGAAAGTGAGGATGTGCAAATTATAGCTAGTCAGTAAAAACATCTACTAATCAGCTAATGGGATTTTATCTTATGACAAAATCCAATTTTCTGTGCGTCTGAGAAGCTGGTTACAAAAAATCTTTTTAATTATTTTCTAGATTTTACCTTTAAATGTTTCAACTAAAATTATTTTGTAATGAAGATGTTACTTTAGATTTTAAGATTTAAGATTTGAATATTTGTTTATAGAATAAGTTCAATTTTAGGTCAAGTAGTTGTTCTTAGTTGTTCTTAGTCCATGTTAGCAAGGGGTTAAAGGGAACCTGTCAACAGGAGACCCATTTTTAGCACTCCCCCAGTCCTCCAAATTGGTTTTACAGAAAAAAAGATATGTTATATTGTACTTTTCATTAGCATCTGCTGTGTGACTAGGCAGTTGCCCAATGGGAGGCGCTGGAAAGGAGCAGTTTCCCCCCCACCCTTGGGAAACATGTGACCTTTTCAAATATATGAATAACTCCCCTCACTCGGGATTGGCTGTAGAGGAGCAGGGGACGTCGCTAAGCGAAGTGATGGGTGTTTTCATATATTTGAAAAGGTCACATGGAGTAGCTGTTCCCCAAGGGTGGGGGAACACTGCTTCTTTCCAGACCCTCCCATTTGGCAGCTGCCTAGTCACACAGCACATGCTAATGAAAGGTACTATATAACATATCTTTTTTTCTGTAAAACCAATTTTTGGCACTTTGGCAGTGTATGTACTATGCTCTGTGGGGACTGGGGGAGTGCTAAAAATGGGTCTCCCTGTGACAGGTTCCCTTTAACTCCCTAATGACTAAGCCCTTTTTTGTTTTTGCATCTCCATTTTTCACTCCCCACCTTCAAAGATCTATAACTTATTTGTTCTTGCTTGTTTTATGCGTAACAGATTGCACTTCATAGTGGCGGTCCCCTACTTAAGACCACCCGACTTACAGATGACCCAGGCTACAATAAACAGCTATAACTGTTACTAAATATGTCTGTAGTTAAGATGTATTGTTAATACTGGTTCTTATGACGACCCAACATTTTTAAAATTCAATTATCACAGAGACCGAAAAAAATTTGGTTGGGGTTACAATTATAAAATATACAGTTCCGACTTACATACAAATTCAACTTAAGAACAAACCTACAGACCCTATCTTGTATGTAACCTGGGGACTGCCTGTATTTAATAAAAAACACCTAACAAAAATCACATTGGGGCAGATTTATCAAGCTGTTTAAAAGTAAAAATATTCTTAGTTGCCCATGGCAACCAATCACAGCTCCCCTTTAAAATATTTATGAGTACTGGTAAAGCTGAGCTGTAATTGGTTGCCATGGGCAACTAAGAATATTCTGACTTTTAGACTGCTTGATAAATCTGCCCCATTGCGTCTGCCAGCTTCAAAGCCATGTACAGCAGCTGTAGAGAGAAGAGAGGAATTCTGCTGCTACTTGGGGGCAGCGGGAAAAAGGGAGATTTTTTTTTCTTGCTCACAAAGTTCTTTGGCCAGTTGTTCCATGGCTCAGTTTTGGGCTATGGTCCCATGGTTGGGGCTCGCTGATATAGAAGAACTTAAATCTTTCTCAAGGAACTACAGGATATGCAGTTACAGAATTTACTGCAGAATATTTTTGGGCCTCACAAATTCGATTCAAGTTTTTGTGAAAGTTTTAACACACTGAGAATGTCTCATGAAATGTAGGTCACATAGAAAATATTCTTTAAACGTGGTAAGTCTGTGTTACTAATGGAGACTTTACAGAGGGAGGACATAGCTGTCAATGTTGTCTCTTCTTCACAAATGGGATAATCACATTGATTCACACCTGTGCCACGTCTAAGAGGCATTTACATAATGACAAGGTGGAAAGAGTGACAAGACGTGTTTGAGTCACAGACTCGGTGTTGAAATGTGACATAGATTATCTGTGTCATGTTTAAAATACTTGAAGGAAAAAAACTTCATATTCTAAGTAACCTTCCTGATACCATAAAGTATCTGAATGTAAAGGCGCATTGAGCCACTAGTGTTCACAGCGGAAGGGAACCTGTACATATTATTCCCGTGACAGGTACATTTATTATCACTGCAGTTATTTGTGACATTTTTCCTCAGAGCTCCAAAGCTGCAGGAAACCAATGTCAGGGGTCACCAGATAGATTATGTGTAATTATAGACACAGCACTTGCAATTTCTCTCCGGCAAGAGGTAAAATCCTCCCTGTGTTCTCAAGATTTTGTCCCTCTTCATTTCAAGAAAAACAAAGGACAGTCATCTGCTTGAAAACACGCGTGATACAAGGACCTTTTAAGTATGACATTTCATCATATGACCCTTCCATGTTCATATACTTTCTATATGTTATATAAATCATAATAAAGAGCATAATACTCTTGTATACTGTTGTATACTCTGTGTATAATGTAAATTCAAAAAAACTTGATAAACATAAATATTGCACATACATTAACTGGAAAAATTAACGTAAAATTTTACAGCATGTTCAACATAAATTTATAAATCAATGGTAATAATGAACAGTTTATCCTGACTCTGAGGTAGCCGTGTCTCCTGGCTGTGCTGATTTCTCCTGTAATTCTAACACAAAAAGTTGGGCTACGGATACGAGAAAGGGTGTGAATTCGTAATATTTGATATGCATTATACCATGACTTTATCGTTCAAATTTTTCTATTTCTATAACCCTTTCTATTGTTCAGTCAAATCATCTGATTGGCTTTTTTTACACCTACAAGCACAACACTAAGCCAATTTTAGCCAAAAATGTATGAAATCTTTATTACATAATAAATTCCATTAAAAACACAAATTCAACAGGGGGGGACACAAACGGTTAGTGAGGATATCACACAGGAACATTAAAAGCATGAACAACAGGGAGAGTCAAAGTAGTCAATAGTCAAGGGTCATATCGCATGAATTTATGGGTAATCATATAATTAATGCAAAAAATAGCAAGAAAGTGCATCAAATGCTGACGGTATTGATCGGGATGCCATTACATCCTTTTTAACACATAAAGTGCTCAGTGCATGTGCAAATGATGCCATATTAGCATACCCGTAGTCATGTTATGCCTCCCGTCTGCCATGGGTGAATTCCCCGACGCGCGTTTTGGCGCTAGCCTTCGTCTGGGCTAGCCTTTCTCCTGTTATTCTGTAGATTTGTTTAACAATATGTTTTAATAGAGGGCAGAGGCTGTTGCTCTCTGCTCTCTCTCTAGGGTGATGGGGTAGGTCATGTGATAGTGCTTTTGGTGTGTAGCGGAGTGCCTGTTGTGTGAGTACAGAAGTCATCTACACAGAATAGTGAGGTAAAAAGTCTCCCTCAGTTCCTCCATCCCAGTCTGTGATTCTGCAGAGCCTTTTCTGTCTCTCTCTGCACCTCAAGCTGTGTCATAGACTCCTCTATAGTCCCTCTACCACCTTCTGCACTCTGGACACTTTCTACATAGGAGAGAGCTGATAACCATTAGTACTCACACAACGCAGAGCGTAAGCTTCATGTAACAGTTTCACTGCTGATTTCTACTACTAATTACATTCTCCATCTGTGATGATAGCTGCCAGGCTAGTCACTATATAGTCTTGTATATATAAAATTCAGTGCTCAGTTAATTTTCAATTAGGAAACTCACTGGTTTTACTGATAGAAAACTTAATGAGAGAGCAAAAGACATCATTGGGACTGTGGGCAGCCTACATGTGACTCACCCCCAAGATACGGGTTAGTCTCCATCCACTTCACTGCTGCTTAGGAATATTTTGGACACATAGCTTCAGAACAGAAAATGTTAAAAGTCTGGAAATAAAAGTACAAACTACACAATATGGGCAGTGTTCTGTTTGTTGTAAAAGGAGGAATCATGTATTAGAAATCATTATGCCATTGAAGTTACACTTTAACTCTTTAGTGACAGTCCCTGGATAGTCGAATCTCCTCAGCTGAATCATTAGTCTCTTTATTTGTTTGAAGTGGATTTACCACAGAAGACTTTCAAAAAAGCTGCTTTCCTTAAAGTGGTATTCCAGGAATAAACATAATTCATATTCAAATGGGTCATTAAAGTATAAGCTAATAAGTAAATATCACAAAAATGTTGGGGTCATACACTACAATGAAAAATTTAAATGCTACTGGCCCTTTAACCAGTCCAGTGATTTTGTCCCTGTGGAGCAGACACAGGACAAAAGTTGGCCATTGGTCACATGTTCACATCACATGTCCTGCACCTGCCTTGGCAGGTCACGTGATCATCATTATGTTTGGCTGTAGTCTGTTGCCTGCAGTGTGTCCAGTATGGCCAGTGTTGTGGTGAGATGTCATCTCAGTGAGGTAATGTGCAGTGATGGCAGTTACATACATCATCACTATGGTAGCAGAGCAGGACAGTCTGTTACATCATCAATGGGAGCAGAGCATAAGAGGGAGGAGCTTTTACTGAAAACTGAAGGATCATGGGAGTTGTAGTTGTAGATGGTGGTCATCTTATAGATAACTCTGCCTACTATCGAAAGCTCATACATTTTTGTCTATCATAAAAGCGAACACTTTAAGCTCCATTTTGTGATTAATGAGATTGAGTTTTGTTGTATTTATTTATTTATTTATAGCATTATGGGTTTTTGTTTCAAAAGCTTTAATTAAGTTATTTCAAAGTTTATTATTATCATCTGCTCTATTAATTTCTGAAATAAAAAAGTTTCAGGTTTAGTGACTCTCTATTTTTTATTTAGTCACTAAAAGTATACAGGCGGTCCCCTACTTAAGGACACCCGACTTAGTTAGTAAGAACATACATACAAAACTGCTAGCCACCCTTCTCTAGGAGTAGCCAGTAATGTAAAATGGCAATTAAGAGACAATAACAGTCTCTAGTTAACTATGAGTTCCGAGGGTTTAAATCCTGGTTGTATAGTAGGTTTTTACCAATGAAAAGGAAACATAGGTGGGCCATATGTGCAGTGTTCTTGCTTCTTGTTGCTCATATATTCTGAAAACAAAAATGTACTAGCTTTTATGAAAAAGGTGCTTATGAAAAATTGCATGCTCATTGGCTTTATCAATGTGCATCAATTATCACTGCGACTTGAAGATGATTGACTTGTTCATCCTCCTACAATTGCTTTTGTTGACAACACATTCTACTGTTTATTTGGGATAGTGTTTTGCCAAAAACCAAACATGTTCTTGTTAAATGGTTTAACATTGACACCTTTACATCGGTCAGTTATTGGTAAGGACCCCTACTAGTAATGTTTGTGTATAATAATGACTGTGAAAAAGTGGCTGTCACTACTCCTAATAATAACTTCATATTCTACTGTCCAGAATATTCAGAACAACAATCACAGTCTGTCACAACCTATTCCAACAAAGTAATGGAAAATTAGCTTTTAATCAAATTATTGTATAGTGTCTAATATAAAAAAAAAGTATACTTATAATCCAAATACACATAAAATACTGTATTTAGAATTGTACATTTAACATATGAGCCTGTACTCCATATAGTACCTGTATTAAGTACAATTTATAAAATATGCAGTTTTATTTTATTACTAAATGTACAACTACATTTTTAGCCCATACAAATATAAAATAAAAATATAATTTAGAAGTAGAATCATGTGGAATAATTGTAGAATCAAAATGATATGATGTAGATAAATATGTAATTATCAGTTTTTATACTAATTTATAGTTTCTGTAACTGGAAAGATTTACACAGAAGTTCAGAGGTCTAAGAGAAATGATACATTTACACCTTCCAAAAGTACTGTTTTCTACCCACTACACTTCAGTATTAATGTGTTATGCACATACATCCATTGGGCTGCCAGACAGATGGGTCAAAGTTCTTGATGAAAGGTTGGACAATCCAGCTATCTTCAGACCTGTAGGTTATAATCATAAAAATAACATTTTGGCAAGCCTAGGTGCACATCATGAAATGTGTCACAGCCCTGTATACAGCAGTGCCATTTAACTATATCATTTTCAGAAGTAAATCACATCTAATAATTCATTCACAATGATGGCAGAACAATGAATGAAAAGCTTAGTAAAATAAACATGCAGTCTTAAGGCTACCTTCACACGGCCGTATGGGAGATGTATAAATGGCCGACGTATATACTGCGTATATACGTTGAGAAATGTGGGTATCTACCTCTATCGATTTTTCCGTTATTAATGACAAGATATGTATGGCTTTGCAGCCATTGAATCTTAAAAAATCATCATCTCTGTAATTTACAGCAAACATAAATCGTGAAAAGTAGAAATCTAAATTAATGGAATACATGCAGGTTCCCATCGTTATAGTCCAGTGTACCAACAACCAACTAGAAGCACAAAGTAAAGCAAAAGCAGAGAGGACTCCCTCAAACCTACCCGAGGGTAGTGGCATCAAGATGACACATAGGAGCTTGAATCAACAGACCTTAAAAACCAGACAAGAAGTCCATTATAACCAGAATGGCCAGAGGGTCGTGTTATTCAGTCTAAGATTCTGGGGAGTGGAAGCAAGGTCCTTCAATTTCAGTATTACAGGGTATATTTGTGTGTAACCCAAAGAGGGGCCTTCTATAAGAGTAATAGATTCAGGTCTGTGTGAAAGGAGGGTAGATCAGCAAGGTGGAGAAAAGGTTTGTTCCTACAAAATAAAATGTATTAATAGGGCAACAAAAAGTAAAATGTCCATGCAGGAAAGAAAAGTGTGAAGCTGTAGAATTCTCCTTGGCAAATCAGAAAAAAAAGTGAAGCAGTCCACTGAAGCTGAAATTGGCATTCTGGGTCACCTGTTCCCTTAAGTTGGCATCCTGGGACAACATTTAGTAGTCTGTATCCCACCAAGTTACATGCTATAAGAATGTGGTCTACAACCCAGAAGCTGACTAAACAACAACTAGTGTTGGCTTTAGGGCTGTAATTGTAAATGATCCAGAGACCTACTTTACCTACGTTGTTTGGCCATTCTGATTTCAGAATTATTGTAGCTACAGAAAGTGATTTTAGAGTTCCAGAAGGACAATAACTATGTGCGAACAGTCTAGAATTCCCTTTGAAAGCAAAGAAATTAAAAAATCTTTACTTATATAGTACCATCATTTTTTGCACCACTTTACAAATCCTGTGGGACATACAGCAAAACGAAGACGGTAGAGTCAAATCTAAATACCCGGTTTGAAAAGATTTTATAGGTCTGAGCTCTGTAAAAAAATAAAAACTTTCTTTATTGAAACATGAAAATACAGTGACATGTCTATCCATACTAAGCAGCTGATGCGTTTCAGGCAAAAGAAAAATCACATTTTTAGTTGTATTTTAATATGTTTCAATAAAGAAAGTTTTTATTTTTTATGGAGATGGGACCTAAAATCTATTAAATCCCTTAAACTTTGGTCAAATCAATGGGATTCAGCTGAATAAGGCAAGTGGCTGAGAAGTGAAAGAACTTCTACGAAATTAAATCAAAATAAGGTTTCATGCAACCATGGCACCTAACTGGTGCTGCCATCATCTTGGATCGCCAATTGGCACCCCCATGATGTCATAGGAGTCCACCAATTGGTCATGACAGCCTGAAGAAAGCTGCTATTCATTAGTAGTAAATTTACAATATACTGCAATAGGGGTAATCGTGTAATAGGTATAATATTGTAGGACCACCTAAGGCTATAGTACCTGAGGGGGCCTGATATAATAGTAAATAAATACATTTTTTAATTTAAAAATTAAAATTACCCTCTTCCCTCTAACACATATAACATAAACAAATACATTCATAAACATATAAGGTATCCCTATGTCTTAATATTCCCAATCTATTGGAAGCAACACTTTTCGTCATTTTTCCACCCATAAAAATGTATAGGTCCTAAATTGACATCAATGAAAATGTTGGTTGTCCTGCAAAAAAATGACATACAGAGTATTTTTTATATTAAAAAAATTCTCTGTGATTCTAGAATCAATGGAAGCATCTTTTAGATCCATAAAAACAGAACCCACAAGAAAATGGCACAATTTTTTCTTCCAGCTCCCCAGTACACGTCATAGAATATTAAATACCATCACTAGGAAGTACAGTTTGTTACACATAAAACAAATCATCATATAGCTCTGTACATGGAAAAATAAAAATGTTATGGCTTTTGAAGGTGGGAAGAAAAAAACAGAAAGCAAAAACAGAAAAATGCATCCTGTAAATTCCTAGGGAAAGGATATAGAGAAGGATTGGCAAAGGTAGGAATCATTATTTCTGGAGAGAGTGGATTCAGGTTCACAGAGAAATGGGTTGCAGAGTCCAGTGCATCTGCAGCTGACATCATCCCAACAGCCCCCAATGACACCTGTAGCTAGGTCAATAAACCCTACTAGGGCCATTGATTCAGTGTTATCCTCTGCAGTTTCCTCAATGGAATCTCCATCCTCTCAGAGTGATGAAAAGAAAGTTAAGAATAGGTCTACCAGCAGTATCAAGACACTGGTATCTACCAGCAGTATCAAGACACCAGTATCTACCACCAGTATCAAGACACCAGTATCTACCACCAGTATCAAGACACCAGTATCTACCACCAGTATCAAGACGCCAGTATCTACCAGCAGTATCAAGACGCCAGTATCTACCACCAGTATCAAGACACCAGTATCTACCAGCAGTATCAAGACGCCAGTATCTACCAGCAGTATCAAGACACCGGTATCTACCAGTAGTATCAAGACACCAGTATCTACCACCAGTATCAAGACACCAGTATCTACCAGCAGTATCAAGACACCAGTATCTACCACCAGTATCAAGACGCCAGTATCTACCAGCAGTATCAAGACACCAGTATCTACCAGCAGTATCAAGACACCAGTATCTACCACCAGTATCAAGACGCCAGTATCTACCAGCAGTATCAAGACGCCAGTATCTACCAGCAGTATCAAGACACCAGTATCTACCAGCAGTATCAAGACACCAGTATCTACCAGCAGTATCAAGACACCAGTATCTACCACCAGTATCAAGACACCAGTATCTACCAGCAGTATCAAGACACCAGTATCTACCAGCAGTATCAAGGATTGTAAACCAAGCACACTGACATACTGATGTGAGCCCTCTCTGGCAGGATCTTCTCTTCTTTTAGCTTCTTATGCCCTGTTTTTTACAAAAAGAGGGGTTCCAGGCTCCATAAGTATAAATGAAGCCTGGATCCCCTCAAGCTCATTTGCATCTTTTAAAGCATTTTTTCTTTAAAACAAGGGCATAGGAAGGTTAAAGAAGATCAGATCCAGCCAAAGGGGGCACACCCCAGTATGTCAGTGTGCTTGGTTTATAATCCTTGATCCTGGTGGTAGATTTCCTTTAATTGAAAATATTTCTGATTAATAAATATGCTGCATTTTCTACTGGAGTGCAAACTGTATATATATATATATATATATATATATATTATATATATATATATATATTATATATATATTATATATATATATATATATATATATATATATATATATATATATATATACGCAAAATAATACTTATTATTGCAAATGTTTAAGCTATTGCTCAGTGTGAACTTTTCATACAGTATATTTAGCCCCTATGATGGTTTTACCCAGTTTTTAAGCAAAGTTAAACTTGATTACATTTGTAAAGATTGAGTTGTTGCTGAGGAATATGGTTTATGTTGAAGCCTGCAGATGTTATGGTGTTATTCATGATTCAGTCATCATGTACACAGTCGATGATGACAGGTGTTGTATTTCACACCCAATTTTAAATGAATATGATATTGCTGCTATATTCAAATGAGACAATTGCTACTTAACCCTGTGCTTGCATAAGTAGCAGCAGACAGAGACAAATGTAGAATGCTGACTAATTATCAGGGGTATTATGTAATCAAAGTCTTCAAACATAAAGGAGAAGACATCAAATAAACCCAAAGCATAAGGAATGAACAACAGAATTCTTCAGATTATTACCCTTTCCTTATAAGCCCACAGAAACATTTTCCGCTACAAAAGCAAACTGGGGAATCCATAAAGACTACAGGCAGTCCCCAGGTTACATACAAGATCGGTTCTGTAGGTTTGGTCTTAAGTTGAATTTGTATGTAAGAGGGAAGTGTATATTTTATAATTGTAACAACAGTCCAAATGGTCTCCATGACAAATGGATTTTAAAAATGATGGATTGTCATAAGAACCAGGATTAACAATAAAGCTTAATTGCAGACACATGTGATAACTGTTACAGCTGATCATTGTAGCCTGGGGCTAACGTACAGTGAATTACCAACATACAGAGGTACTAGGGGTTGTCTGTAAGTTCGGCGTTCTTAAATGGGGGACCACCTGTAGTGTTTATATCACACTCTCTTTTACAGAGCATGAGCACGTGTACGGCACCGTACCGCTCCTGTAGGGCGCCGTGCGCCCATTGCTGTCTATGAGGGAAGTATATCGGCCGTATATACGTATCCCTTGCGGTAGTGTGAATGCAGCCTTTAAATTAGGTGTATTGGGGGGGACCCATTATAACTTCTCTACCAGTTTTCTGTCAGAGAAACCCCATAAATCTCCCGTTCCCCACCAGTTACTCCGAGAGGCAGGAACTCCCCTGGCTGCCGTACATAAATACATTACACAGAGTTTACAGATTAACCTGAGCTGGATGACTCAAGTACAGCAGCTGGGGAATGGTGTACTGATTGATTACTTCTGCCTGTCAGGGACAACACAGTGATGCCATATGTCCTGGGCAGGACAAGGCTGAAGCAGTGCATAATTAGGGTAATAGCACGTCACGGGTCGGCCGCGGGTGCATGGAGAGGGCTCACGCGCTGAGCCCTCTCCATAGCCGGTAAGTCTTTGCTGCATATTGCAGCAAAGGCTTACCGTTAACACCCGCGATCGGTGCTAGCAAAATTCCCATATACTGCCATACTGTAGTATGGCAGTATATGATAGGATCGTACAGACAACCTAGGGTTAAAGTACCCTAGGGAGTCTGAAAAATAGTAAAAATAAAAAAAAGTTAAATAAAAAATTATAATAAAAAAACCCCTAAAAACTCAAATCACCCCCCTTTCCCTAGAACTGATATAAATATAAATAAACAGTAAAAATCATAAACACATTAGGTATCGCCGCGTCCGAAAATGCCCGATCTATCAAAATATGATAACAGTTTTTCACTGCGTTTAATCCCGTAACGGAAAATCGCGCCCATAGTCGAAAATGGCACTTTTTTGTCATTTTTTAAAAAACTAAAAGTTCTATAAAAAGTGATCACAAGGTCGTACAGTCCTAAAATTGATAACATTATAAACATAATCAAAATCCGCAAAAAAGCCACACCACCCACAGCTCTGTACACCAAAGTATAAAAAAGTTATTAGCGCCAGACGATGGCAAAATCCCCCCAAAAAATTTTGTTTTAATTTTTTTAAATGCATGATAACATTATAAAACCTATATAAATTTGTTATCCCCATAATCGTACCGACCCAAAGAATAAAGTAGACTTGTCATTTGGGGCACACAGTGAAATCCGTAAGATCCAAGCCCACAAGAAAATGGCACAAATGCGTTTTTTTACCAATTTCACTGCATTTGGAATTTTTTTCCCGCTTCCCAGTACACGGCATGGAATAATAAATACCATCTCTATGAGGTGTAATTTGTTACACACAGCTCTGGACATGGAAAAATAAAAAAGTTATGGATTTTTGATCATGGGGAGTGAAAAATGAAAATGAAAAAACAAAAAAGGGCCAGGTCCTGAAAGGGTTAAGACTGGGATTCTAAACTCCAGTCTTAGTGAATACCCCCATGTTGTTTTTGGCCACAAAGTACCAGAGAATTATGCTGTTATACAGATTGATAAATCTGCCCATGTGTCTTCTATGTTTGTTGGAAAACTGTGTCACCTACAGGGCTATAGCTCCACAGCTTTCTGGAACCAGGAGTGGCTGAAGCTGATGGTGGATGGATGAGAGAAGATGTTAGGCGATGAAAGTGTAGCAGGGGGTTGTTAGGGGAGCTGTAGTCCCCCAATGCACCGCAGCCTCATTTGCATATTTCTGAAGTAATGTTTTGGCATAGAAGGAGCAGCTCGCTTTTCCGGATTCACTTTAAGCCTGAAAAAACCCCTTTGAGGATTTTTTCCATTGTGTCATAATAGAAACAATTGGAAAGTAATAAAATATTACAATATTCTAATATTCAGTAGAGAAGAACGAATTAGTCAGCAATGCAGAATTTAATTAAAGTGGAAGATGACTAACAGCACTCTCCCTTTATTCAAGAACCACCATTCTTGTACATCTACACAGTTTTAGTCTGTCTATACAAAGTTACAATGTCAAATTTATCTAAATCCATTCTTCAAATAACAATAATTAGCCCATAACATATTCCCCATCACTTGAAATATCAAATAGAATCAACATAAAACATGGATTAAAACAAATGGAAGGTTAGATGGAAACCTAGCAGCAGCATCAGGTGCAGGTGATAATAACTTTCCTTCCATTTATCAGAGACGCTGCTTGCAGCTATTTTTATTCTGAACAAATAGAAAAGCTGACATGAGTGTCATCACATTGGTACCTAAAGATGAGAAGAGCACAAATTTACCTAATCTCAGGTTTTTATTTTAGCAGCCTCTCTCTGTTATGACTTATATATTTATATTCCCCATAGTTCTGTAGTATCTTTTCTCAGGTTTCTGCATTTGGTCTTTCCTGTTATTGCTGTTATAGTGAATTATTTGCTAATTATTAGTGAACTGACATCTTGGAATTCTTATTTCTTGTCAGGATGTGTTCCTAGGTAGTCAAAGTGCTTCAAGTCCAGCAAAAATCCTGGAATATAAATGCATCTTTTACAGCCCTGCTTGTTTAGACTTGGAGAATAAACACAGTAATATGTGTCCTGAGAATGTCAGTGTATAGGTTATCTATCAGCTATCCATCTTCTGTCTATGTTTTATCTATCTATCTAAAATTGTAAAAAGTGGGCAGCACTCCAAGGTTCCAAATTCAAGAAAAGGTAATCTTTATTGGCGACGTTTCGAGGTGTCAACCACCCTCATCAAGCTTATCTTGGCAATGACCTTACTTTGGTCATTGTAAGTACTCACAAAAGGGATCCTTTACATAGTATTTGCCTCTTTCTTATCTATCAGCAATAACAGATTGATAAATCTGCCCATGTGTCTTCTATGTTTGTTGGGAAACTGTGTCACCTACTGTGGCAAAAGCCAGAAAGAGGCGAGTATTGTTATGTTATATAGAGCAATGCCCACACATGCCAACCGTACCGTTGTTTTTATCATCCAGCTGCTCCTCTCATGCCAAAACGTTACCTTAGATATGTGGTAAGTATGGTAGGAAGTGCTTTTTGGGGGCGTTAGCAGCACAACTCAGGACTATAGTTTCACAACTTGCTGGAACCAGGAGTGACGTAGCTGATGGTGGAAGGATGAGAGAAGATGTTAGAAGATGTCTATATATCTTTATATCTCAGATCTATCTATCTATCTATCTATCTATCATCTCCCATGTCTATTATCTTTCTATATCAGATCTATCTATTTATTTATCTATCTATCTTTCTTTAAGAGGTACACCATGTCATATATAGAAAACCTATGTGCATGGGGTGGGCCCCACAAAATTTGCCATTAAGGGACCCCAAAATTCCTAGTGGTGGTCCTGATCCTAGAGTTTTACAATGCTTTGTGGTTTCAAAGCCTTTTGAAATTAAAATACTTAGTAGTTACAGTTCTCTGGTGGCACCGTAAGATATCAGAAACAGTCATCCTCAGAGGGCACACAATATAGGTGTTATCTGAATAGCAACATGGGGAGTTTTGGGTCTCAAAAAGTCTCAACATGGAACTTTCTAATAAGTGGTTATGAACAAATTTCAGGTAAGCCTCTGAAGAAGGTTTTCTCAAACATAGCAGGGCCATAATCCTACACAGATAATAAGTGGATGCTCACCCCTCACAGCGTCTCAGGAGCTTAGGGTCTAGAGTGGAATCCTGGCTGGACCTAACACTACTTGCATCATGCCAGTACTTGTCTCTTGGCCGCTACAATGTAACTACACCAACAGCTGCTGTACTTATCCATTGCTCCATACACCACTAGAGAAATAAGGTGCACAAAAAGGCATGTACAGTATAGTACAGTAGGATGGTGCCCTGAATGGAGTTAATGTACAGTAACTCTACGCTCCACAGTCTGAACCATTACCGGACCCCACATATCAGATATTACTCTGCTTTTCATTAGACAACATCAAGGGCACAGAGTGTCCAGATGATGACAGCAAAAACATCAAAACATAATAACTTTGTCACAAATCCCAGGTTACTTTACTAGAACAATGCAACGCAGAGTGATGAAGTTCAGTGTAGACATATTCGGTTAAATTGATATGGCAAAAAAGTTCTGGTTCAGGGTATGGCTGAGGTTGGGGTTCAGGATTGAAAGCCATTTATGTAGCCCAAGAACCCTCTTTCCACAACCATATGAGAAAGGTCAAAGTTGAGGGGAATAGAGCTTTACGGGAGTATAGAAAACTTTTTGATTAAGAGCTATCCTTTTTTCTTTAAGGACAAGCAGGGATCAAGCGTCTTGTGAATATGATTTGTATTTCATCAAAGCAGACAGTTCACTTTGTGATTATTTTACCTTCTGTTCCATAGAAAAGTCTGGTATGTACACTGTCTGTCTGCCTCCTCTATCTGTCATTTGAGAAATTGAAAGCTGATTCATAGCAGACGGGTGGCTGCCTGCAAGCTTAATATTTGTTCTCAGTCCACATCATTATATCCCTCACAAAATCAAATAGCAGGTCTGTGTTTGCCAACAACTGACCAAATAACACATTTGTTGCTTGGAGTCTTAACCTTCTCAGTCAAACATGGCCAAAAAATAATTTGTAGTCTCATCATTTTTAAAGTAAAGGAAAATAGAATTACATGTTTATAGATCAACTCATAATTTAGCAAATTCAAAGCAAATTTCAGATTGTAACTAATGAAATGATTAATGCTATTATGTATTTTAAAGAGAGCCTGTCACGTTTACCACTATGTCACCTACTACTGAGATTTATTGTTCCATTGCTAAAATTAGTATGAAAAGAGTATTTGTTCTTTGTGGTCATGTCATCAGTGCCAGAAAGAGTGGCGGGTGAGCTAATTTTAATCAGTTTAGCAGAAAGTTCTCTTAAAGGGGTTGCCCACTAGTAAGAAAGTTTACCAGGGTGGGTACAATACCCCATTACAGGCGGTCCCCTACTTAAGGACACCTGACTTACAGATAACCCTAGTTACAGACGGACCTCTCTGCCCACTGTGACCTCTGGTGAAGCTCTCTGGATGCTTTACTTTAGTCCCAGGCTGCAATGATCAGCTGTAAGGTGTCTGTAATTAAGGTTTGTTGATAATCATTGGTCCAATTACAAATTTTGAAACTCCAATTGTCACTGGGGCAAAAAATAATTTTGTCTGCATCTACAATTATAAAATATACAGTTTTGACTCACATATAAATTCAACTTAAGAACAAACCTATGGACCCTATCTTGTATGTAACCCAGGGACTGCCTGCATTGGGGGATATATTGAACATACTCTGCTAAGCTTTTTCTGCATCACATGACCAGCTGGCACTTGTCACTTCCTATGTAGACCAGTGTCCTGCAAACTATCATCAGATGCAAGGTCATATCCTTATTACTCTATGCATTTCCTCTTCCATGATAACAACTCTCATGTCAATGGTTGCAGGGAAATGCCAAAAACATCCACTCTTTATCAGGGTAAGTGCAATATGGATGATCCAATTGGGATGTTATACTTTCCCCAGAAAACTTTATTAATAATAGCAAAAAACCCTTTAAAGGGAACCTGTTACCACATTTTCTCAAATGCAGCCAGTGACAGGTTACCATAGAGTTCTATTGACTAACTTTTACCCTTTTTTTAGCTAAAAATTGTTTCCCTTACTTCCATAAATCAATTTAATGTTATATCACCTGGTATCAGAGGGGGTGTGTCCTGCTTGGTTGGCTTGGTTAAGATACGGATAAATGAACATAGGTCCACGATTAGAATATATGGGAAACAAGATAGTATAATGACAGTTGCTGACCCTAATGTACATAAAGGGAAATTAGAAAAGAGAAAATATGGAGAAACTACTGTGGCAAGACACTTTAAAGAACAGACACATCAGGTATCAGAATTGAGATTGATGGTATTAGAGGAGGTTTTTGGGAACGATAAGGAACAGGTAAAGAAACGCCTCCTACAGAGAGAGGTATACTGGATTTGCAGATTGGAGACAAAAAGGGTTAAATGAAGAATGTAACTTTAATGTTTATTTGTGATTAGACTCGTTAATAGTAATATGATTGATGTTAGTATAGTTAGGTTATGTATAAGGATAATACTTATCAGATTTTAACTTTATATGTAGTGTTATATATACACAGGGGTTTCCGGTAGTTGTCACTATAACTTGTAGTAACGAATGAGAGCTTGCCATGTCTGAGGAAGGGGGCGTGTCCCTCGAAATGTCACAACCAACATGGAGCTTACTAGATCGTGGCTCAGCGTCTAAATGAGGTAGAGCCTCTGCCCTGGGGATCAAGTTGACGTGAGTCTAGCCCAGTATGCTATAATTTTGTGTACCATATACATCGGACTTAAAGGTTTGAATAATTTCAATAACAGATGAAAGTTCTAATGGTTAATATATGGAAGTGAATTCATGAAGTAAAATAACACATTTATGTAAAGTTACCTGTGTGGTCATATTTTTGGACATTGTTCAGTGAATGCGGTTACAGGGGAGAATTGGAGAATCTCCCGTCCTAGACCACTGTTTTAGAGAAACTCCACACACTGTGCTTTTTCGTTTTATAAACTGCTTGGTTGGCCCCTCCCATCTGATATTTCGTATGTCTCATGCCTCTTCTCAGCATTCAGCACTTAATGTCATGTGACTGGGGTGATGTAATCTCAGATGCTTTGCCCAGTTACAATTGCAACATCTACCCCATGTATGCAAATGTAACTGGGTAAAGGACCTTAGAGGACATCGCTATGGTCACATGACATGAAATGCCTAATAATGTAATAGAACTCTGTCAATGTTCCTCACAGCAGCATGTCCTAGCAGTGAGACCTGTCAATCAGGAACAAGGAGGCAGGGCAGTGGAAGTAAAATTTAATATGCAGGACTCGCTTAGCGTAGGACTCACATCAAGTGATTTGCATAAAAGTTTAGAAATTGATGTTATATTTCACCCATGGAAAGAAACCATTTACGGATAAGGGCAATGCTTTTTGATAATAGTTTTTAATGAAGTATTTATTTTGGGTGGGTTAATTTATATGGCTGGTTCTCTTTAAGTAGCCTTGTCAACAACCCCTTTGAAGTGTGGCTTATTAGATGGGTAGAGGCAAATGATTAAGCTGAGTGTATGTGTGTGTGTATACATGTATTTATGTATGTCCGCTAAGGGAATCTGTACCATTGCGTTTACAATCACCAAATTTTGCACAGATGCTCTCTGTGACTCAGGAAACGTCATAGGTCTGAGGTAAAACTGTTCCAGTTTCCCATGGAAACCAATCAGCAATCACCTATAATTTTATAAACAGCTGTGCAAAAATAAAACTTGAGCTCTGATTGGTTGCCATGAGCAACTAGAGCAGTTCTGCGCTCAGACACTCATAAATCTCCCCATTGACAAAGTGACAGTCGGAGATAGAGGCAGTCATTGGAATGAGAGTGTCAGAGACAGTCACTGGAATGAGAGTGTCAGAGAAAGTCACTCGAATGAGTGTGTCAGAGACAGTCACTCGAATGAGAGTGTCAGAGAAACTCGAATGAGAGTGTCAGACAATCACTCAAATGAAAGTGTCAGAGACAGTCACTTGAAAGAGTGTGTCAGAGACAGTCACTCGAATGAGAGTGTCAGAGAAAGTCACTCGAATGAGTGTGTCAGAGACAGTCACTAGAATAAGAGTGTCAGAGACAGTCACTCGAATAAGAGTGTCAGTGACAGAAAGTCACTGAAAGAGACTGCCAAAGAGACAAATACATTTGCATATATAACACAGATTAGATCGGGGTTTTATGCTTCATCACACACCTAAAACTTTTTTTTTTCTTATAAGCTCTTGGAGAAAGGAAATTTACTGAACTTTGCATGGTGAACTTTTTAATTTTTTCATAATTTATCTTTTTTACAATACTCCATTGGATCATGTTAAATTGCTGCCCTTCATTCTCTTATCTGGAATATCTGAGCCAACCATCCTGGAAGTCCCATAGAAGTGACTGGAGCACAGGTCAAGCATGCACACCAGCACACCATCCCTTTTACGACACTCCTGATGATTGGGGTCTGACTATTGTGTATAGGAAATATAGGAAAAGATTCTTTTGTGGTTGACACCTTTAAATATTTAAGATTATTGTGCAAATATAACATTTAATTGTTGGCTTTTGCAAGAATCTTACTTAATCCAAGACGTATATTATGTTGTTTCACATAGCATGTGAAGGTTTGGAATTGGAATTTCTCAAAACATTTTGTTCACTTTTAAATCTCCCACTATGAGTGTATAATTATTGGAGGAATTGCTATGTAGTATGATGAGTGTAATGGTTTTTTCTCTAGCACGATACAGTTAATTGCAGCTGTTGTGTGGGAGTTTTACATATATTGTTTCCAGGTATAATTTGTATAAGGATAAACACATCATGGAAAGGTTTTAGCAACAGTTCATAATAATGTATTGTTCTGTGTTTATGAGAAGGTCGTTTTTAATTTCTACTAATCATAGTATTACCTGTGCATGCTGAATTGTTAGTCACGGAAAATGACAGAAAATGTATTGTGCCCTCTCATTATAATTAACTGTAATCCTTTCTATATACACTTAAGATTAATTGAATACTAAATAATGAGCAGAAATGACGCTAAGTGGTAATTTCAGAAAATATGCAAAGGGAGAAAATAACAAAAGCTTTACAATAGGGAATTCATGATGCCGGTGAAAAACAATTAATTGCGATCCAAAAATGGGAAAAGCAAAGTAGTAAAAAAAAAAGGCAAAAATACTATTGCCCTGTACTGATATACATTATATATATTCAAATGAAAAGAAATTGCATTTTGTTACAGAACATAGCCCATTTGTGCATCCCATAGGCATAAGGTCACATCATTCTATTCTTACTACAATAAAAGGAAATTCCTACCTTGTATATAATGTTACAAGATAGTATTAAAGATGCTGAATGACTTTCATCACATGATTGTCGCAGTGATGTTCATTTTATTGTTTAATCTGTTCACATGTTCTAAAGATATGATCCCCAGACGTTTATATGTGAATTAGCTTATACACCCAAGGGGATCTAAAACTTGTATTTTTGGCTTTGTGCTCCTCATAGAATTAGAAGGTAACTGCCCATAGGCTAGTATGAGGTATTACACATAAAATCTTCTGGAGACTATATCTGAACTAGTGGAGAGATTAAAAAACTTTTTTGGAGGTACAGGAATCCGAACTTGTCCCCTAGACAGCATGGAGGGGGGCTTGTACTGTCTAACCATAAGCTACGGTAAGCGGGGCATTTGCATGTTATTTTTGCAGTGTATGGAGGTGGCATTATGTACAGTTATTTGGGCAACTGTATAGTATTGTTATACAGGCAATTTATAGCACATTATTTTGGGCATTAGGTCCAGTAAAATTCTAAGGCACTTTATTATAGCGGTATTTGTGTATTATATCAAGGCCAGACCAATATATATAAGGTACCATACAGAGCACTATCCTTGCCCATGAGTTGTTATAATAATAATAATTATTTCTTTATATAGCGCCTACACAGCACTGCATAGAGCTTGCCAAATTGGTCCCAGTCGCCATGGGGCTCACCATCTAACTTTTTTCTATCTAATATCTAATCCAGTATATTTTTGCAGTGTGGGAGAAAACCGGAAATACAAACTCTTTGCAGATGGTGACCTGGATGGGACTTGAACCAAGGACCCCAGTGCTGCAAGGCATTATCTTATACAACTACAAGGGTCCAACAGTAATCCATGTAGTAAAAAGAAGAAAAAAAAGCACAAAGAAACAAAGAAAAACAAAAAGTGGATTTATTCCAGAATAAATATTTCAGCATCCAAATCTGATAAAATAGATTTGATAGATACCTAAATGAAAAGATACATAAATACGCTGCATGCGGGCCACCACACTTCTCCATGCCAACATTGATTGGTAGGACCTTCTTTTTCATTACTGATCAATGGGTTTTGGTCCCATAGTCTGGAGAAAAGTGTTTGGCAATTTGGGGACTTGTGATATTTGTCTGTAGCCCTTCATGTGCCCTTGACAGGACCGCAGCTGATCTTAGATTAGAAAGACGTCTATATTGGTTTTGAATATCCTGATTGACCTACCATCCCTGATACCTGTGGTAGACATAAGAGCCATTGTGGGTAATATATCATTAGGTGGCTCCTTGCAACAGTTCCATGGGGTAACCTCTTGATGTATGGGGCTGTACAGGAGCAGCAGAGGGGCTATCGTATGCAGTCGCACCAGTGTCGGCATATGATAAATAACCCCCTATGTCTTTGGTGCTCCACTGCCCATCAAATAAATGTTCCCTGATATATCTGCAGGCAATGTTCTTATGTCTTGGGCTTTCTGTCTTACTCTGTCTCTGTCTCTCTATCCCTATTACCTCACTCATAAGCTGTGTTATACTCATTGCTTTTAGTAACCAATCATAGCTCAGAGCTCATATTAATGACATGTGGCAAAATAGAAGCCGAGCTGACACAGCAAGCAGCAGAGAATGGCTCCTGTATATGGTGGTTAATAAGTGTATTTCGGAAAGCTCTGGGTGAAAACTCAAAACATAGTCTATGACATTCCCTGAGTCACAGATTCTGTGCTGAATTTGGTGACTTTTAACGCGACGGTGCATACATACATACTTACATACACACATGCATCAGCTTGCTATATGAATTAAAACACCTGTATTGTTTAACTGTTTATTTGCTGGACACAACACAACAATGGGTAATTATTATGTAAGTAAAATAATTGATTAGGTGTTTTCTATATATAATTGACCAAACACTGTAGTTGTTTGACAAAGGCTTCAGTAATGGAAACAGAATCCACCATTCAGGCCCTTTTGATTAATATCCACAGTAGAAAAGGATTTCCAGGTAGTGGTTCATATTAACACATGTGATACAAGCTTATGACCCTTGAAAGACTTTTGCTGTTTGTATCCAGAAAAATAGAGATAAAACTACCATTCAACCAAAGAACCAATCAGTACATAATGCAACACTCTGCCGCCAGAGCTCCATCATAATGATCTGTCACCTTCATTTTAACTCAGAACATGGATTGATGCCATTTTCTAGTGATATATAAACAAATTGCAGCAGATTTTGTGTTGTACATGGAATATTGTTTCTACTTTGCTGCTGATGTTTGATTATATTTAAAGTCTTTTGTACAAATATATATACAAGGTCATTTTGTATCTTTCAAGTGAAGTGCAAAATGTCACTTTCTGTTAATCCTTCAAGCACACAGTATGAAGCTAGGCTACTGAATAATACATCTCGAGACAAGCAAACGTCTTTTTCTGCAGGGGTCTACATAAAGTTATGATTTTTGAACCTTATCTTAATGTCTTTTTTTTCTGAAAAACAATAACAAATAAACAATGTAACAAGAATTATGGTAAGAGTGCAGTATTAAAAGAGGAAGTAAATACTGTAGTACTTAAAAGGAACCTGTCAGCAGCTTTTATCAGGCACCATCACCAGTGATCAGCGTGGTGTATCTCTAAATCCAGCTGCAATCCTGGAATATCAATCCTTTTTTTCACAGTCCTAACGACACAGACACAGGTATGATATTCCTTTTTAATTTCTCAAAGGTCCGTCAGTTTAGTCAAACTATGTTTCCACAGATAATCCGGGTACCACATGTGTGGCCACTTTCCTTCTTGCCAATCACAACCCCCTTGAGGCTATCTGCACACATTGCAGATTCTGTGTTTTGGTGCAGAAAATCTGCAGCATTAAAGTGAATGCGATTGGGAAGAAGTAATATAGACAATGCACTATTTTTTTTTTCCACTTGGAAATTGGTGTTCAGTGCGGAAAATAAAATAATAATCAAACTACGTTTCTCAGGTATTCTCGTGGATTTTTGCATTCGTTTATTTTTACATTGAGAATGAAAATCAGCATCAAATCCACACCATGATGCAGACTTGATGCAGTTTTTTTCCTTAAATGACATCAGATCAGGTGAAACAAAACAGAGAAAAAAAATGCATGCAGAAAATCTACATTAAGCAGCAGTACAAAAGCAGCACCAAATGTGTAGAACGTACATAAAAATTGTGTTTTGGATGCAGATTTTCATGCGGATTCTCCACCTGACTATCCACAATCAGTGGAGATAGCCTTACATTGACAAACTACACATGATATGATGTGGCACATAGTGAAAGAAATTAACCCCTTAACGCCCTGCGCCGTAGCTCTACGGCGCAGAGGTATAAGGGATGTATGAAGGGGGCTCACGGGCTGAGTCCTCTTCATACAGAGGTGGGGGTTGTTGCATATTGCAGCAAACCCCCACCGCTAATAACCGCGGTCGGTGCTTGCACCGATCGCGGCTATTAACCCTTTCAGCAAAGTCGCCGGCGGCGTTTAAAAGACGATCGCCGCGCCCCCAAACGTCATCGGGGGGCGGCGATCGGTTGCCATGGTAGCCTCGGGTCTTTGTATTAAAAATTCAAATCACCCCCCTTTCCCTAGAATGGATATAAAACATAATAAACAGTAAAAATCACAAACATATTAGGTATCGCCGCGTCCTAAAATGTCCGATCTATTAAAATATAAAAAGGGTTACGGGCGGCGGTGACCTCCGAGGCGGGAAATGGCGCCCAAATGTCCGAAATGCGACTTTTACACCTTTTTACATAACATAAAAAATGAAATAAAAAATGATCAAAATGTTGCACAGACCTCAAAATGGTAGCAATGAAAATGTTGCCTCATTTTGCAAAAAATGACCCCTCACACATCTCCGTGCGCCAAAGTATGAAAAAGTTATTAGCGTCAGAAGATGGCAAAAAAATGTTTTTCTTTTTTGTACACATTCGTTTAATTTTTGAAAATGTATTAAAACACAATAAAACCTATATAAATTTGGTATCATCGCGATCGCACCGAACCAAAGAATAAAGTAGGTGTGTTATTTGGAGCGAAGAGTGAAATTCGTAAAAACTGAGCCCACATTTTTCCACATTTGGATTTTTTTTTCAGCTTTGCAGTACAAGGCATGTTAAAATAAATAACATTACGGGAAAGTTACGCACAAAATAAGCTCTCACACAGGTCTGTACACGTAAAAATGAAAAAGTTATGGATTTTTGGAAGTTGGAGAGCGAGAAATGAGCCGAAAAAACCTGCGTTCTTAAGGGGTTAAAGGAATTTTCTATGAACTATTAGATCACTAGGCAACAAGAAATTTATGCATGGAAACCTAATAAATATCCTAAATAATGCTCCTTACTTGTGGGGTGATTTGAGAGCAAGGAGGTGGGCAATCAACCAAAAGAACAAAAAACAAAATTATGTTTTGTTACATTTTAATTACAGAAATTATTATGTTGCAATAAACTAACGTGTATTAACAATGGAAAATATTCCAGTTACTCTTCCTGTGTAAACAACAGGTGATGTGAATATGGGATATCACTGATTATTTCCATTGTGTCTTATAGACATGTAATGCAATTTCTTCCTATATTACAAGTGCATGTCAAAGTTTGGAAGTTTGGAAAGGTGTCCTTATGACACAGGAGATGTAGCCTGGCACCTGCCATGGCGGTTTACTGCAGCTCTCTATCTGCCTGTGACAGGAAGAAACAGCGTTATCATTCAGGAAGCTGCAAACTTGATTCTGCAACAAGAATTTCATCCGAATGTAAATGTGCATTTCCATGAAACCAAATGGAACCTGCGCTGCTTCCATTACTGTGTACTGATGGAATGATGTGACAACATAAATACGTACATTTCATCTATTTTTTATGCAGTAGTAAGCTTATCTACATCTTTTAACTGAAGTTTAGCAAATGTGTTTCCTTATCTCTTTTCCTCAGTGTCAGGAATGTACCATCAAAGGTACCAGATATTTTATCTGTTTTTGAGATGAAACTTTCATAGGATTCAAAAGAGTGTACATATCAAACCAAACATTTTACTGGCTGCTAAATGATGTTAAATTAATGTTTCAATAGCTCTGTTAACCTCACCCGAGCACCAAAACTGACTTTTTTTGGTTTTCATATTAAATCTACTGTTCCCTTTTCGGAGGTATGAAATATGGAGATAAATTGTGTGCTCAAAGCTTTTACAGTATTTGTCCAGGCCACAACACATTTGGTTGTGAATGTTCTTTAAAGGACATCTACCACCGGGATAAACCCCTTCAGTACTGCTAAATATACGGCAGCTTTCTCCCCCTTACTATGTTATATGTGTATCTGTATGGATGCTTCACAGAGCATGAGATATCCGTCCTTAAATTTGTACTAAAACAGTTGATTTTTATGTATAGCTTTTTATTGCCAATTGTAACTTTAAGAGTGGATATCTCTGCAACATTCCCCACTGAGGCCTAGCCTTTTCTTGGGGCCTAGGCACCCTAGTGTCACGGTGCTTGGTATGGGGGTCGGACGGCTGTCCTACAGCCTGGCAGGTCTCCAGCAGGTGGTGTGTGCAAGAAATATGGAGGGAGAGGCAACGTTGTGCAAAATAACTCACGGTTCTTTATTAGAACAACTGCAGGCAAAGGGGCAAACAATCTTGTTACAGATTCCGGATTACAGGATGATTCCGGATTACAGGAGTGGTCATGGAGAGTGATCCTCAGGAGTTAGTTCAACAGCCTGGTAGTAGATGCAGGCTCGGAAGTAGCTGTGCCAGTACTGGATGCTGCAGCTTTGTCCTGGGTGGTAGTTCTATGTGTATCACTGAAGGTGTGCTACACACTGTCTCTCTGGTCACTGAACGATCTGTGCTCTCTAGGGAGAGCTGGTGGTAAAAAAAACTCTTCCTGTGTCAGGAGCTAGATTCCAAGAGATTCTCCTATGGTGAGAGCTCGGGCCTAGGAACTGCTCCTCTGTCAGGAGCTGGGGCCTAAGAGAGCTTGCCCCTTCCTGTCCAGGGGTTTTGTTAAACCCTGGTCAGGTGGTGGCTCACTCTCCAATCACACTCCAGGTCACATAAAGGAATATCCTTGGATGACAATCTTACAATACTTAACCCTTGCCTGTTCAGGCAGTATCTACAGCTGCTGGTGCCTAATAATGACTGTATTCTCCCTGAGGAGAGTTGTGCAGGCTCACCTGCTGGGGAGATACATATGGAGGGCCTCATTCACAATACCCCTCTGCCTATACGTTGGCAGGGGTGTCGCACATCCATACAGAATATACAATATAAAAGTTAACAATTCTCTTGTTTAATGAAACATGAATTTTGTTCTAGGTGCCAGGGTTCAGGAGATGTAGGCGTTTGAAGTGTTCAACCTCTAGCTGAAGGCAGAATGTAGAAGAAGCTGTAGGAAACACTTTCACTTTTCATTTTTGTAAAAGTACATGCACCCTCTGCATCTGTAGCTGAACCCTTGAAAGAGTGATGGAATAATGTTGTACATATTTATAACATAGTTTGGTAAAAGTTGTTACTTTTTAAAAAAAACCCTTTAATGGGAAAAATAACAAAGAATCTTATTTGTTCATATTTGTAGTCAATTATTGGCAAATTTTAATTACGTAATTATTAAAACTATTGTATCAAGATAAAGTCTCACATGTCTTGAAAAAAACTAAGTTAACTTTGTTGTGATAAGTAATGCTTTTCCAGAGATATTGTCATATAAAGAAATGCATAGCAGAATGTCAAAAATTGACCTGCTCTTTGTGGCACCAATGACCAGGAATATGAACATCTGATACAAAATCCCATGATGCTAAAAATAAATGAATATAACAAAACTCGATGTCATTAGTCACAATGTATTGCAGTATATTGTATAAGTAATCAGAACCCCTAGGATTTAAGTTCCCTAGAGCGGCTGAAATAATAGTAAATAAAAGAAAAAAAGTTTAAAAAAAATCTGATTTAAAAAAAAAAAAAAAATCTAATCATCCCTCTTTCCATGGAACACACATAAAAATGCATTTCTAAACATATTAGGTATTGCCACGTCCCAAAATGTCTGACCTATCAATGTACAAAAACAATTATTTCCAGCAGTAAGCCCATAACGGAAAATAGCACCTAAATTTCCAAATCACCACTTTTTTTGCCATTTTGCCTCCAATAAAAATTTGAATAAATAAATATCCCATCCCGCAAACAATGACACCTAACACAGCTCTGTAAGCTGAAGTTTAAAAAAGTTAGGGCAAAGCAAGGCAATTTTGTTAATACAAGGTTTTTGAATTTTTTTTAAAGGTATTAAAGAGAACCCATCAGGCAAATTAACCCCCTAAACTAAATATATTTTCATAAACTTCCATTAGAAAGCATTGCCTCTATCCCTTCATTATCCCTCTACATGCCTGTAAACTTAAGCAATAAGGTCGTAAAGCTGTATGCAAATGACCTGTGAGATGTCAAATGAGTCATTAGCATATTAAAGCTTTCCAGCTTATTCCTGAGGGTGAGACACAGTCACACCCCCAGTGCCTGACTGACAGCCTGTATAGTGATGTGATGTATAATGATGTAATGGCTCCTCTATGTGCTTCCTGGTGCTGGCGCCCCTGCAACCTGTGTGTGTATGAGATACTACTATACACATGACTGACAGCCTGTATAATGGTGTGAGGTATAGTGGTGTAATGGCTCCTCCATGTGCTTCCTGTCCAACCTGTGTGTGTATAGGAGAGATACAACAGCTCCAGGATGCAGCCATGTTATAGCAGAGCATGTCAGGTACTTGTGTAGCTGATGTCTGTGTCACACATGTGTATTAGGAGGGAGAGCATGTCAGCATATAAAGCACAGACACTAGCAATGCTTTACTATACATTACACACAGACATGAGCAGGGGGAGGAGAGGGGAGGGGTAACAGGGGTGACACCACTGCCTCTGACCATGTGACCAACCTCATTTACATAATAAATAAAAGATGATTTTATAATGATTAATGTATGAATTGACTAGATAAAGGCTGGGATGGAATCCTTGTGAGCTGCTCCAACAGGTAGTGGTGACAGAAATAATGACCTGATGACAGGTGTCCTTCAAGACATAACTAAACTATATAAATTTGCTATCGCTGCAATTGTACTGTTCCAAACAATAAAGGAGAGGTGTCATCTCGACAGCACATAGAAAGCCATAAAAAATAAAGCCCATCAGAATGTGATGTTTTTCACAATTCCACCACATTTGGAGTGGCACTGAATATTAAATGGTGCCGCTAGGAAATACAATTAGTGTAACGGATAACAAGCCTCTGAAGGCAAAAAAAAATTTAAAAAGTTGCAGTGGCGGGAAAAAACAGAGACACAAAAATACTAAAAAACTTGGTTTTGAAGGGGTTAATTACATTAACATTAATTATGTAACTTTATTTTGAATACAATTTGGTAAACAGCTACATTCCATAATTGTATCAATATCCAAATACTTCTAGATCTCATGGTATATACAGTAAATATCAAGATACATATATTCTAGCTACCCCTTTAACTGTGTCTTTCTGTACCCTGTTATTTCTGATAGACTATTAGTATACTGTTAGTATGACGTTGTTTGATTTATAAATATATACAGTATACATAGATATATTTTAGAAATTGTGCAAGAGAGTCAGAGACGGATACAATCTTATTTTCCCACCAGCAATCTGCCTGAATGGATAGAACAGGCTGCTGTCACTGATCACACACAGAGAAACATAATGAAATGCTTTATCAGATGATTGTTAGGGGCCCTCCCACACTCATATCAGCTTGGGTCCTTTTTTTAGTTATCCAATTTAGCATGACACAGATTTAATGATAGTGTTGATTATTAGAAGTTGTTTCATTACTTGCCACCACAGGGTCATATAGTAGTTTGTGTCTCACCCTCCCAACTTTACTTTATGCAAGTGTGAAATGGCGAAATCCAGACTCGCTGGGTTCACCACGCACATTAAGCAGATTAACCAATAGGGAGAAATGGCAAAACTATTATAAACGACTCACATATTTATTGTATTCTCAAGACTTACAGCTTTGAATGAACGCAGCCACTTAACTGAATTTCGCCTTTTTACACGGCACGTCACTTCTGAAAGGAAAGTTGTATATCTGTAGCTATTCCTTACAGATTATGCCTAGAAAATTACATAGTGGTTTGACTGAAAACAAGAAACCGGTTATTAGAAAGAATTAGATTTTGTCAGGATCTATTTCCCTTAAAAAAAAAAAAAAAAAACGAAAAATGCTAACAAAAGATCTTAAAATGTAGACTATGAATGTTTTTTTTTTGTAGCTTGTAAATAGGATTTGCTTGCACGTTATTGGATTTTCAGTAAAGCTACATATTTAATTCCTGGCTGCTGATTCAAAGAAGATGTGGATTCCTGGTGTTAGTGCAGGGTCTATGCTAATACTATTTATATAGTAAAAATGGAATGGCACTGCCTCATCTTATATCATGTTCTGCTTCTATGAAGAGGTGAGCAGATGCCTGGATGGAGGAGCAGCTGTGGATATTGTGTTCTTGGACTTTGCAAAGGCATTTGACACTGTCCCTCATAGACGCCTGATGGGTAAAATAAGGTCTATTGGTTTGGCAGAAACCATTTGCAATTGGATTGAGAACTGGCTGAAGGATCGTATCCAGAGAGTTGTGGTCAATGATTCCTACTCGGAATAGTCACCAGTTATGAGTGGTGTACCCCAGGGTTCTGTGCTTGGCCCACTACTATTTAATATATTTATTAATGATATAGAGGTAGGAATTAATAGCACTGTGTCTATTTTTGCAGAAGATACCAAGCTGTGAAGTGTAATACAGTCTATGTTCATAGGCTGCAGGGTAACTTGGACAAACTGAGTGTTTGGTCATCCACTTGGCAAATGAGGTTCAATGTGGATAAATGTAAGGTTATGCCCCTGGGGGATAATAATCCAAAGGCAAAATATGTCCTTGGGTGAGTAAATCTGGGTGAGTTCCTTGTTAAGAAGGACCTGGGGTACTAGTAGATCATAAATTGAATAAAGCCAGTAGGACCTTGTCATGTATCAAAAGCGGTATGGACTCTCGGGATAGGGATGTTAAAAGGGTAAAGGGTAAAGGATGCCCTGGAGCTGGAGAGGGTTCAAGGTAGAGCCACACAAATGATAAGGGCTATGGAGGGTCTAAGTTATGAGGAAATATTAAAACAACTAGATTTATTTAGTCTGGAAAAGAGATGACTATGAGGGGACATGATTAATTTATATAAATATATGAATGGTTCATACAAAAAATATGGTGGTAAGTTGTTCCAGATTAAATCAAATTAAAAGACGAGGGGCCACTGTCTCTGTCTGGAGAAATCAAGGTTTAGTCACCAGAGGCTTTTTTACTATGAGAACTATGTCAAGATCCCACTTTATATAAAATATTAAAACCAGGCTGTTGTTATTCGGCCAGAAATCTGCCACGTTAGGTGATATATTATCTCCAAACTTATTTACTTCAACTCATGTAACCCAATCGTGGCTAACCAGCAGAGGTAGTAGAGGTAAATGTGCTTAACCGCGATGTGCTACATGTACGTGTATTTCCAAAACAAAATTTGCATCCTCCTTACAAAGCAATGAGAATTATAAAATAAATTCATTTATAAATTGCAACACCACATATATAGTGTATTCCATCACCTGCACAGGTAGCACTAAATATGCCTAAATTGCAGAGCACATAGCGGGAGCATGCCGCGATCCATTACTTTCAAATACAGTTACATATACATGCAATATTACAGCTGTTTCCAGACAATTTAGGGACATACACAGTGGAGAAACCTCACATTATAGTGTTGTACCCATCAAACGAGTTAACTGCCCCAAAAGAGGTGGAGACTGGGCTAAAGCCCTCCGTAACAGATAAGCTTACTTGATTTTAAGCCATTAGGCTTAAAATTAAGAAGCGACTTAATGTATATATATTATCATTTTGTAATATTGTGTTTCTGCATGTAATTTCTTTTTTTTTCTGTGCTTTGGCTTCATTCCCCTCCCATTGTCTTTTGTGACGTAACCTGTGACCTGCTTGCCGCCCATTTCCGCTTCTTCCCCATAACTCTGAATCATGTATTGTAATGTTTAGACTATGATTAAGAACTGCATTTAGTTCAAAAAGCATCAATTTTTTTCTATAATGGTACCTCTTTTAACTATTTTTAAAAGGATGAAATAAACTCAACTTTTACTCTTAGGTTTGGCAATTATCTCTGCCTGGTTGCTGGATTCACCATCTTTTATTATACATGTTAAAATATGGAATTTTTAATAATTAGCAATCACAACTAATTACAGTTATTTTTTCAGCTTTATCACCTGGGTGAAAGGACTATCCAGGCGTTGTTCAAAGGCACTTTCCACTTAGGACAACTATGTACTTAGGATAACAATAACACATTCTCTTATTCACTGCTATTAACAAAAATACAGTATTTTACAGATATAATAAGTCCAACCTGTCTCTATCAGTCCTGGTGTACACAATTTTGGTTGCCCCTAAACTTATCCCTGAATCTTCTGAGTTTAGGCTCGGCGGACATTTTGTTTTTCTGCCTGTTGCTGCACTGAGCTCCTCTCTGCCTCTAGCCCCCATCCCTGCATTCCAGGAGGTGCTCACACAGACACTGACTTCCTGCCGGCAAGCAACAGCACAGCGTGAGGAGAGTAAAGCTGCAAGCTACAGACAGAGCAGATCTTTATCCAGGGGAGGGAGGTATATAGCAGTGCTGTGTGTGTTATAGGTGAGTTCACACCCAAAGAAAAAAGTTTGTATATTGCGACCAGTGTGTGACTGGATATACAATATGTACAATTGTTTGCAAAGAAAGAAAACAATGCCCAATAGGGACAACTATACCCATTCGTCAATTTACCTCAGCGTGCGTCCTCCCTTTAGCACGCTGAGGTCAGCCATTAGGGAAATAGGGAGTATCGCCTCCCATCAGATACGAGGGGCAGACGGATAGGGACACGCTATATGAAGGGGATTCCCAGCACCCACTATAGCACATTGGTGGTCTTGGCTAAATCCGACCCACTTATAGTGGTTGCGATTGACCTCTGCTGATATTTTTAATGTCACAATCGTGGATGGAGTAATGTCTTTCCATTTTTATTATTATACAAATAAAAGTTAAATTTTAGTGACGAATGGGTATAGTTGTCCCTATTGGGCATCGTTTTCTTATAGGTGAGTTAGCAGAGCTGAGAGTGTCCTTGTGTATTATATCCATCTAATGGATCTCATCTCTCATCTCTGATATCATCCAACTGAATATTTGGATATAGAATTGTATATACATTGTATGAAGTAGATCATTACATAATTGGCACATAAAGCCATTGATCGAGGATAATTTCATATTTTTCCCAGACTAACGTACTGTGTTCATATGCACATGAAATAAATTTACGTATTGGTCTCTCAGGTAATATTAGAAGGGTCTTGGGTGTCTTAAATGTCATTCAGGCAGAATCCTGCGAAAGCATTTGCAGAGATTAGCCCTATTAGTAGACCACACATTTTCTGGGATCCTGATAAATGTTACCCATTGACTTCAATTACTGCATCAGGATCAAAACTTACTGCCATTAAAATCGGCTTAGATCTCCCAGACATTTGTGGAAGGTCAGAGGTTGCACATATTTAATGTCAGTGCTGTCTTTATATGCAGTTAACCCTCAAGAACAAAAACGAGAAAAAGGACAGGAGTGGAAAAATATAACCCTTTATTATAACCTTTTTAAGGGCTATTTGCCCTTCATGAAATTAGCACTTTCAAGTATCTTTATTCATTGATCAGAAAGAATAGTTTAACAGCCGCTTAGTAGTGAAAATGTGATAGGAGTCTTGGGTTACCTTCGAAAGTTTAAGATGTTTGAAGTGAATTTTTACCTTTTTAGCAGACCTTGATTGGTCTTGACATGTGAAGCAATATGAAGCTATATTATCAGCATTTCTTGCCCTGAATGCAATGGTCAAAGGAGAAGAAGGTTCAGGGATTTAGGTCCTGCCACATTATGGAAATTGGCCATCATGGGACATCAAGTCGGATAATAACCAAACCAATAAGTGTTTTCTGAAATAACTAAACACTCAATCGGAGAGAATGCTGTATCATTGTCATTGCATCTCATCAGTACAGTACAACTTTACTGATGGTAGACTGCCCTTACTCACTTGCTCATTATGTCTTCTAGGGAATGGAACACTTTTTGTTATATCCTGGAATGCCTGCCTCTTGGCTTTGCTGGCTAATGGTTTTTGCACAACAATACTATCTGCACAATGGGTGGGCGGGACTAGGCTGTAATTAAAAGAGTGGAGTGTGCATGAATTAACAGTTGGTGGAGCCAAAGGCACTCCAGGGGGCAGAGTGGAGCACCTCTGTCTCATTTGCATAATTTTATAAGCTCATTTTCTGAAGATTTGTGCCATTCTAGAATATAATAAAAAAGGGTCCATCCCCTAGTAGACATAAAGAGCAAGTGAGTTAGGACAGTCTAGCATCAGTAAATCTGATGGTAGATGTCCTTTAATACCAAATTAGAGTAATGGTTGTTTTTTTTTTTGTTTATTTGATTTATTTTGAAAGAAATTATATATTTTTCTAAACAAAAAACAGTATCCAATTAGAATCCTATACAGGCAGTCCCCTACTTAAGAACACCCGACTTACAGACGACCCCTAGTTACAAACGGACCTCTGGATTATGGCAATTTAATGTACTTTAGCCCTGGGCTACAATGATCAGCTGTGACAGTTATCAGAGGTGTCTGCAATTAAGATTTATTGTTAATCCTGGTTCTTATGACAACCCAACATTTTTAAAATCCAATTGTCACAGAGGCCCAAAAAATTTTTTGGCTGCGGTTATAATTATACAATATACAGTTCCGACTTACATACAAATTCAACTTAAGAACATACCTGCACCCGTGATCCTCGGTATGGATTGCGGGTGCACCCGTGCCTGCTGCCGCGGTCCCCGCTCCCCCTGCCCTCACTTACCTCTCCTGGCTCTGGTCTGTAGGCCGCATGCTTCTTCCCTGCAGTTGCGCGCTCCTGCCTCTCGGGGGGGGGGGGGGGCGCGTGCGGACTTCTCCCAGCCTTAAAGGGCCAGCGTCCTTCTTATTGGCTCTGGCATTCCCGGCTCGGCTATATAGCCTGGCAACTCCCAGCATCCCCTGCCGGATCTTCATGTCCTGTTACTGAAGAGAAAGCCCTCTGTGTCCCTGAGCATTTCCAGACACCTCCATGTATTCTGTGATTCCATGTTCCTGTAATCCTGTGGCGGTCCTGCGATCCTGTGGCGGTCCTGTAATCCTGTGGCGGTCTGGTATCCTAGTAGTCTTCTGAGGTCCTGCCAGCCATCCTTCTGAGGTCCTGCCAGCCATCCTTCTGAGGTCCTGCTAGCCGTCCTTCCGAGGTCCTGCTAGCCGTCCTTCCGAGGTCCTGCCAGCCGTCCTTCCGAGGTCCTGCCAGCCGTCTTTCCAAGGTCCTGTCAACCCGAGGTCCTGTCATCCTGAGGTCCTGCCTTCCCAAGGTCCTGCCTTCCCGAGTTCCTGCCTGCCACGTGTCCCTACCTTGGCTGCCACTGTGGGCCTAGTTGCACCCGTAGAGCGACCTGGTGGCTCCCCGCCGCAGCAAGTCCATCCCGCAGCAAGTCCACTTAGACTCCGCTCCCGGGTCCTAAGGGACTATTCCCCCGAGATTGTGACAATGTATAACTGTATATAACAAGGTCTGGCTCTCTCTCTTCTAAATTGATCTGGGGATGCAGGGGTGTCAGGAGATAGAACTGACAATGATATGAAATTTCATTTAGGGTGAGAAGTTTGCAAGATTGTGACAAAATGTGGCCGACGTTTTACTTCTAATAACTGCAAAATATAATTACATGTCAGTTGAAAGAAAAATCTAAAATATTGTTTTACAGCTTGTCACTAAAATCACAATGCATTTCTTCTGGACAAACCAAATGAGATATATGTATAGGTGACAGCTGCTTTCTGGCTAGTTTACATTAGCATATTCAGCTGTGACAAAGTAACAAGCAATCAGAAACATTTTTGTCAGTCCATCTGCCAAATAGAATAGTAAATGATACTTTAATTGGACATCCTCAAATATTCATTCAGCAAAGTTCCATGCAAAATATGAGCTAATGTATGTTCCTGTTTACAATGCTTTCTATAAAAACAACTAAACATATGATAATAAAAACAATCAAGTTATATGCGTATACACAGACGTAGATACAGGTTAATTCATTGTGTTCCGGATCTCCATACATCACAGATTTTGTCAGAATGATCTGAGATATTTATATGAATGCTCATTTATTTGTTGAAGTAGCTTCTTAGATAATTTGTGTCCTACAATGCTCGGCTTAATATGAATTGTCTGCCATGACACGTCAGTGACGCTTATGTTTTTGTTCTGCCAGCGCTTTCCTGAATAATTTTAACATGACAGCAAAAATATGGGACAAATTTATTTATATATTAAATCATTGAAGTCCTATAGATCGTCCTGTTTTCAGAAAGGGTTGTTAACCTGAAACAAATAATTTAGGATTTTATTAATGTTATTCCCCATACAGTGTTTTCTTTTGATCTTTTAATAACATTTTTATCACATTATTTTTATTATTTTGGAGAGATTTCAGTTTGTTTTGATGTATAGACCCCACCATTTATAGTTATTAGCTCCCCACTAGTGCCCATTCTCCCATTCTTTCCTTTACTGTCTCGCAGTATAGAGTTCTCTGCTATCCTCCTAATTAATTTTATCCCTGCAACCCCTAAATTTTACTAATCTCATTTAAGAATGGAATGAGAAGAGTCATATTTGCCTGTGGAAGATTTTTTTAACAGGTAAACGTGTGAGATTTCACATGGGAGAGGGAATACATTCTGGATAGGACATTTCATAACCTACCTTAGGGGAATAGTAGTTTAGTGGGGTAAAAACAGGTGAAAGGTTACCTTTAAGTTATAGCTCATTTGCCATCTCAATAGATGTATATATATATATTTGTAATTGTTTATTTTATTTTATACTTTACTGTACTTCATGTTCTATATTTTATCACTAAAATTTGGTGGATCCAGTTCAAAAATATATACATTTATTATGAGCATCATTTATTATTTGTATCAAGTACAGAGATGTTTGTATGTAACTAGGGGTAGTCTGTAAGTCTGGTGTCCTTAAGTAGGGGACCACCTGTATATATTGGGGCTTATTTACTAAGGATTCGCGGACGCACTTTCGTCAGACTTCCCGGCATTTTCAGGTTTTGCACAGCTGTGACAGGTATTTTACAGGGGATTGTGTCGCACACGATCGGATTGTGGCGCAGCTGCACTCCCTTTCATGCACCAGGAATCAGGGTGCGGGCCATAAGACGATCTGACTGATTTGGACTGAGTGCAGGATTTAACTTTCAAATTGTGTCGCAATACAATGCACTTACATTCACCACTTAAAAGGAGGTGAGCTCTGTCCGACCTGAGCGGGGAAGCGACACATACAGGATATCAGGCGCATGATCTTAGTGAATCGTGGCAGAGTTCATGATCGTCTGACAATGCACTGTTCTGCAATGTTCTGTGAACTCCTCTGGATGGGTAAGTAAATGTGCCCCATTATATATAATAATTACATGTGTGTCTGTTACTGTAGGTCTCCATATGTATGTGTTTCAAACACCCACACACAGAAAATAATAAAATCTGTTTCTCTAATTTCCTTTAAGACAGGAAATTGAAAAGTGGGCTTGATGGTGTGGGGCACCGGGAAGATAGGCGATGCCCTGGCTTGCTAAATATTCTATACCATGTGCTAGTATATTATATATCTATGCATGTCAGAGATTTCATTCTGTTATTTTGTAGATCAAAATTATTATATATAGATCTATTATTATGTTTTTTTATAGGACTTCACTTCACTCCACTCAGGGTACGTAGGGTACCCAACAGGATAACCAATTTGTCCAAGAATCATAACATGAAAGATAACTTGGCACATATATTTTTTGGGGTAGGATTAAAGTTATCGGGGAAGATTTATCAAGTGTCTGAAAGTCAGAATATTTCTAGTTGCCCATGGCAACCAATCACAGCTCAGCTTTCATTTTATCAGTGCTCATGAATATTTTAAAGGGGAGCTGTGATTGGTTGCCATGGGCAACTAGAAATATTCTGACTTTCAGACAGCTTGATAAATCTGCCCCATCCTCTTTAATGTGCGTTGGCTGTGTTTCAAATCAAAAAGCATGTGTGCACATCATAAGGAATAATTCAGACAACAGCTGATTTAAGTCTCACTCATGCTATCATTGCCTGTGACAAATCTGCACTGCTCAAGCTTTATTTGGATCCACAGATCTTTATAGAAATTAGGAAAGAAGCAGAAGGGGGCAGAGAATTCCCAGCTCATGTAGTCTCTTGATTGGAGAACTTCCTTGACGTCAGGATAATGCATTTCTGAAATTCTTTAGCTTTGAAACTTTTCTATCTCGGCACCATCTTGAGTTCATTGTTTCTAATACAGTAGAAATGACAGGATTTGATCTATCAGCTAGGTTTACCATAACATATTAAATGCAAATGGAAATTTAATAGGTCAAAAACAATCCAAACTATCCAAGGGCTTCATCAGACATGAATTGCATAGAGGAAATAAGTAGAGAAAGTGGAGGTGTTCACTTTTAGTAAAATAGGTTGTGGAAGTGGCTGAGAACTCCAAATGTGAAAAAAGAGCTCTGACAGGTCTTGACAACAGCACTTTATAAAACAGAAGGTAACCTCATATACTCACTGGCTGGTGCAAACTCTAAGATCTTTATCTCATGATCTTGTCTCTAGGTGGAGTATGAAATGTATTATAGAAGTACAGTCTTTGTAAATGAAATCGCCGTAACATGCCAATGGGTTGGCAAACAGACACTGGAAGGTACCTGGGAGTAGCAGGGAGGAAAGTCTCTGTGGGAGGAGTCCGGTAGGAGTTGTCTGTGGACCAATGGACCATCTGGACCACCACGGGAGATCTATGTGGCACCTGGTCTTCTCTAGAGCCTGCCGCAAAGTGGGATGCTCTTGCTGCGGCAGGGTGTCACTAGTTCCGTCCACGGGAGCGACTAGGATCACGATGGCAGCCAGGGAAGCAGGGGTAACAGGAAACAGTCCAAGCCTGGAATGACAGCAGGAAAGCGGCTTGGAGGGATGAGCTGGAAATCATGGCAGGCAAGCAGGCTGTAGCTGGCACAGGACCCAGGTGGGCAGGAACAGAGAGGTCCTAGGAAGAGAGCTGGTGGCTAGGAGGCGTCTGGGAACGCTGGAACATGGGAGCCACCAGGAGCCTCTGGGAATGCTGGAGACAGGATACATGGAGGCAGTAGAGAGAAACGTAGCACACATCCTGTGATGAATTTTAAATGATCATTTATTTCATATCATATATTTCATAATTACAGCTCCACCGGGTTTATGAAAATAAGGTACTTCTTTTTAACAACAGATCATAAAGTTTCCTTGGTGTCATTTCGGTCTGAATCGACCTTTTTCAAGCACGATCTGAAACTAATTTGAAAAGTAGAGCAAAATTAACATATATTCTATGAAACAGTATTTTAAACAATATTAGCGGACCTCATAATAAAAGGAAAACAATTTGTGTTGTAAGTGTAACAAGAGGTGTAAGATTATAATTAGAGATGCGTACTCGAAACTGCTCGTTGCTCGGACGAATACTTTGCCCGCTCGAGAAAATGGCAGCTCCCGCCGTTTTGCTTTTTGGCGGCCAGAAACAGAGCCAATCACAAGCCAGGAGACTCTGCACTCCACCCAGCATGACGTGGTACCCTTACACGTCGATAGCAGTGGTTGGCTGGCCAGATCAGGTGACCCTGGAATAGACTAGCCTCTGCCTGCGCTGCTCGGATCATTCTGTGTCTGGATGCCGCTAGGGAGAGAGCTGCTGCTGCTGCAGGGATAGTGTTAGGGTGTTCTATTAGCTTACTGTTAGGCAGGAGTGAGTCTACAAGAACCCAACAGCCCTTCTTAGGGCTACAATAACGTTATACTTTTTTTTTTTTTATTTGCAGCTAGTACCATATTGTGAGGAATTAGCAGGGGGACTTGCTACCGTTGTGTTTAGCTCTTGGTGACACACATATCCACCTCAAACACCAAAGTGGGAAAATTTATTAGGGGTTTGATTTCAATTAGGCACAGTCTGCCATTTACTTTTTATTTTACGTTTATTTTTTCATAACTCAGCGTCATCTCATCTGGCATAGCAGTGTGCTTTCATACTTGGCTAGAAAATAGCCAAAGGAGAATCCAAACGGCTTACTTACGCCTACAATAGCGTTATATATATTTTATTTCTGGTTGATCTGCTGGTGGCTGTCCTTGCTGCAGTGCATCTACTACCAAATTGTGAGGAATTTGTAGTGAGACTTGCGACCGTTGTGTTTAGCGTTTAGTGACGCACATATCCATCGCAAAGACCGAAGTGGGAAAATTTATTAGGGGTTGGATTTCAATTAGGCGCAGTCTGCCATTTACTTTTTATTTTACGTTTATTTTTTCATAACTCACCGTCATCTCATCAGTGTGCTTTCATACTTGGCTAGAAAATAGCCAAAGGAGAATCCAAACGGCTTACTTACGCCTACAATAGCGTTATATATATTTTATTTCTGGTTGATCTGCTGGTGGCTGTCCTTGCTGCAGTGCATCTACTACCAAATTGTGAGGAATTTGTAGTGAGACTTGCGACCGTTGTGTTTAGCGCTTAGTGATGCACATATCCATCGCAAAGACCGAAGTGGGAAAATTTATTAGGGGTTGGATTTCAATTATGCACAGTCTGCCATTTCCTTTTTATTTTACGTTTATTTTTTCATAACTCAGCGTCATCTCATCTGGCATAGCAGTGTGCTTTCATACTTGGCTAGAAAATAGCCATAGGAGAATCCAAACGGCTTACTTAGGCCTACAATAGCGTTATATATTTTATTTCTGGTTGATCTGCTGGTGGCTGTCCTTGCTGCAGTACATCTACTACCATATTGTGAGGAATTTGTAGTGAGACTTGCGACCGTTGTGTTTAGCGCTTAGTGACGCACATATCCATCGCAAAGACCGAAGTGGGAAAATTTATTAGGGGTTTGATTTCAATTAGGCACAGTCTGCCATTTACTTTTTATTTTACGTTTATTTTTTCATAACTCAGCGTCATCTCATCTGGCATAGCAGTGTGCTTTCATACTTGGCTAGAAAATAGCCAAAGGAGAATCCAAACGGCTTACTTACGCCTACAATAGCGTTATATATATTTTATTTCTGGTTGATCTGCTGGTGGCTGTCCTTGCTGCAGTGCATCTACTACCAAATTGTGAGGAATTTGTAGTGAGACTTGCGACCGTTGTGTTTAGCGTTTAGTGACGCACATATCCATCGCAAAGACCGAAGTGGGAAAATTTATTAGGGGTTGGATTTCAATTAGGCGCAGTCTGCCATTTACTTTTTATTTTACGTTTATTTTTTCATAACTCAGCGTCATCTCATCAGTGTGCTTTCATACTTGGCTAGAAAATAGCCAAAGGAGAATCCAAACGGCTTACTTACGCCTACAATAGCGTTATATATATTTTATTTCTGGTTGATCTGCTGGTGGCTGTCCTTGCTGCAGTGCATCTACTACCAAATTGTGAGGGATTTGTAGTGAGACTTGCGACCGTTGTGTTTAGCGCTTAGTGACGCACATATCCATCGCAAAGACCGAAGTGGGAAAATTTATTAGGGGTTGGATTTCAATTATGCACAGTCTGCCATTTCCTTTTTATTTTACGTTTATTTTTTCATAACTCAGCGTCATCTCATCTGGCATAGCAGTGTGCTTTCATACTTGGCTAGAAAATAGCCATAGGAGAATCCAAACGGCTTACTTAGGCCTACAATAGCGTTATATATTTTATTTCTGGTTGATCTGCTGGTGGCTGTCCTTGCTGCAGTGCATCTACTACCATATTGTGAGGAATTTGTAGTGAGACTTGCGACCGTTGTGTTTAGCGCTTAGTGACGCACATATCCATCGCAAAGACCGAAGTGGGAAAATTTATTAGGGGTTTGATTTCAATTAGGCACAGTCTGCCATTTACTTTTTATTTTACGTTTATTTTTTCATAACTCAGCGTCATCTCATCTGGCATAGCAGTGTGCTTTCATACTTGGCTAGAAAATAGCCATAGGAGAATCCAAACAGCTTACTTAGGCCTACAATAGCGTTATATATTTTATTTCTGGTTGATCTGCTGGTGGCTGTCCTTGCTGCAGTGCATCTACTACCATATTGTGAGGAATTTGTAGTGAGACTTGCGACCGTTGTGTTTAGCGCTTAGTGACGCACATATCCATCGCAAAGACCGAAGTGGGAAAATTTATTAGGGGTTTGATTTCAATTAGGCACAGTCTGCCATCTCATCTGGCATAGCAGTGTGCTTTCATACTTGGCTAGAAAATAGCCATAGCAATAGGATAGCATCGTTTGGTTTTAAAAACTAAAAAACACAAAAAAAAAACACAAAAAAACACAAAAAAAAAAAACAAAAAAAAGTTAAAAAAAAATTAAAGTTATAACTTTCATTTTCAAAATGTTTAACCCGAGGGCTAGGGGTAGAGGACGAGGGCGGGGACGTGGGCATCCAACTACTGCAGGGGTCAGAGGCCGTGGTCCTGGGCGGGGTGAGACACCACCTGCTGATGAGGGAGCAGGGGAACGCCGCAGAGCTACACTCCCTAGGTTCATGTCTGAAGTTACTGGGACTCGTGGTAGAGCACTGTTGAGGCCAGAACAGTGCGAACAGGTGATGTCGTGGATTGCCGACAATGCTTCGAGCAATTCGTCCACCAGTCAGTCTTCCACGCAGTCCACCCATGTCACCGAAATCGGTACTCCTCCAGCTCCTGCACCTCAGCCTCCTCCCCCCCAGTCTGCCCCCTCCCAGGAAAATTTGGCATTTGAACTGGCATACTCTGAGGAACTGTTTTCTGGACCCTTCCCACAGTCACAAACCACTTGTCCGGTTGCTGCTGAGCAATTTTCCGATGCCCAGGTTTTCCACCAGTCGCAGTCTGTGGGTGATGATGACCTTCTTGATGTAGTGGAAGAAGTGTGTAAAGAGGTGTCCGACGATGAGGAGACACGGTTGTCAGACAGTGGTGAAGTTGTTGTCAGGGCAGGAAGTCCGAGGGGGGAGCAGACTGAGGGATCGGAGGATGATGAGGTGACAGACCCAAGCTGGGTTGATAGGCCGGGTGAACACAGTGCTTCTGAGACGGAGGAGAGTCCTCGACCAGAACAGGTTGGAAAAGGCAATGGTGGGGCCAGACGGAGAGGCAGGGCCAGAGCAGGTGCATCAGCGCCAAATGTGTCACGTAGTGAAGCTCCCGTGGCGAGGGCTCCCGCGGCGAGGGCTAGATTTTCAGAAGTCTGGAGGTTCTTTAAGGAAACACCGGATGACCGACGGACTGTGGTGTGCAACCTTTGCCAAACCAGGATCAGCAGGGGTTCCACCACTACTAGCTTAACTACCACCAGTATGCGCAGGCATATGAATGCTAAACACCCCACTCAGTGGCACCAAGCCCGTTCACCTCCGGCCGTGCACACCACTGCTCCTTCCCCTGTGTCAGCTGATAGTCAGCCCCCTGCCCAGGACCCTGGCACAAAAACCCCATCGTCGCCTCCACGATCCTCCACAGCATCCACCAACGTTCAGCTCTCCATACCCCAGACGCTGGAGCGGAAACGGAAATATAGTGCAACCCACCCGCACGCCCAAGCCCTTAATGTCCACATCTCCAGATTGCTTAGCCTAGAGATGCTGCCCTATAGGCTAGTAGAGACCGAGGCCTTTCGCAACCTCAGGGCGGCGGCCACCCCTCGGTATTCGGTCCCCAGCCGCCACTACTTTTCCCGATCTGCCGTCCCAGCCCTGCACCAGCACGTGTCAGACAACATCATCCGTGCCCTGACCAACGCCGTTTCTGACAAGGTCCACCTGACCACGGACACGTGGACGAGTGCTGCCGGGCAGGGCCACTATATATCGCTGATGGCACATTGGGTTAACTTGGTGGAGGCTGGGACCGAGTCTGACCCTGGGGCTGGTCATATACTGCCGACGCCGAGGATTGCGGGGCCTACCTCGGTCCAGGTCTTTCAGGCATACTATGCCTCCTCCTCCTCCCACCCCTCCTCCACCTCCTCCTCCGAACTACCATCCGTGGGCATGGCGCCATCAGTCGCTAGCTCTAGGCACAGCAGCAGTGCCGTCGCTAAGCGACAGCAGGCGGTGCTCAAACTGCTGAGCCTAGGCGATAAAAGGCACACCGCCCAAGAACTATTACAGGGCATCACGGCGCAGACTGATCTGTGGCTGGCACCGCTGAACCTGAAGCCAGGCATGGTTGTGTGTGACAACGGCCGTAACCTGGTGGTGGCTCTGCAACTCGGCAGACTGACACATGTGCCATGCCTGGCCCATGTGCTAAATCTGATAGTTCAGCGTTTCCTCAAGACATACCCCAATCTGTCTGATTTGCTCACGAAGGTGCGCCGCATCTGTGCGCATTTCAGGAAGTCCAGCACAGATGCTGCCACTCTCAGGGCAGCGCAGCGCCGCCTCCAACTGCCTGCTCACCGACTGTTGTGCGACGTGCCCACGAGGTGGAATTCAACATTAACCATGTTATCCAGAGTTTACCAGCAGCGCAGAGCGATTGTAGACTGCCAGATGTCAACTTCCATTAGAACTGGTAGTCAGGTCAGTCAGCTTCCTCAAGTCTACAATGAGGAGTGGACGTGGATGTCTGATATCTGTCAGGTGCTGAGTAACTTCGAGGAGTCAACACAGATGGTCAGTGGCGATGCCGCCATCATCAGCCTCACCATCCCGCTGCTTGGCCTGTTGAAAAACTCTCTGATCAGCATGAAGTCGGAAGCTTTGCGCTCGTCACAAGAGACGGGGGAAGAAGATTCCCTTGTTGATAGCCAAAGCACCCTTAGGTCTGTTTCTCAGCGCATATCGGAGGAGGTGGAGGTGGAGGAGGATGAGGAGGAGGAAGAGGAGGAGAATGTTGGCGAGACACAAGAGGGGACCATTGTTCAGTCCTTCACTGTTCAGCGTGTATGGGCAGAAGAAGAGGAGTTGGAGGAGTTGGAGGAGGAGGAAATGGACAGTCAGGCCAGTGAGGGGAGTGAATTCTTACGCGTTGGTACTCTGGCGCATATGGCAGATTTCATGCTAGGCTGCCTATCCCGTGACCCTCGCGTTCAAAGAATTTATTCCAGCACCGATTACTGGGTATTCACTCTCCTAGACCCACGGTACAAGCAAAATCTTTCCACTCTCATCCCTGGAGAGGAAAGGAGTGTGAGAATGCATGAATACCAGCAGGCCCTGGTGCACAAGCTGAAACACTATTTCCCTTCTGACAGCGCTAGCGGCAGAGTGCGTAGTTCTGCGGGACAAGTAGCGAGGGAGAGTAGGCGAGCAGGCAGCTTGTCCAGCACTGGCAAGGGTACGCTTTACAAGGCTTTTGCCAGTTTTATGTCACCCCAGCAAGACACTGTCACCTGTCCCCAGTCTCGGCAGAGTAGGGCTGATCTTTACAGAAAGATGGTGAGGGAGTACGTAGCTGACCATACCATCGTCCTAAATGATCACACAGCTCCCTACAACTACTGGGTTTCAAAGCTGGACATGTGGCACGAACTGGCGCTGTATGCCTTGGAGGTTCTTGCCTGCCCTGCCGCTAGCGTGTTGTCCGAGCGGGTTTTCAGTGCAGCTGGTGGCATCATCACCGATAAGCGTACACGCCTGTCGACTGACAGCGCTGACAGGCTGACGCTTATTAAGATGAATAAAGCCTGGATTTCTCATAATTTCCAATCTCCACCAGGTGAAGGAAGCTCAACCTGAATAATTTATGCACTCCTCCTCCTCATTTTCCTCCTTCTCCTCCTCTTTGTACACTAAAGCAGAGGAAACTGGCTATTTTTTGACAGGGCCCACTGGCTCTAGCTATAGTACTTTATGCATTTAATTTTTCTGGAGGGCCACCTACCCGGTCCTCTGTTTTAAACAATTTTTGGGAGTGCCACATACAGGCACTCAATCTATTCAATTTTTCTGGAGGGCCACCTACCTGCTCCTCTGGTTTGAAAACTTTTTTGGACTGCCACATACAGGCACTATCCAAATTAAATTGTCTCCATAGCAGCCTCCACACGTTGTCTCCATTGCTACCTCCAAAAGTCGTTCATATAGCTGCCTCCATACATTGTCCCCTTATCAAACGAGGTGTGTCAGGCAGAAATTTGGGTTGTTTTGATGGATTCCACATCAAAGTTGTTAACTTTGTCGCCACCCTGCTGTGTTATCCACAAAATATACTGGCAAACTTTTACCATTTAGGGATATTATTTCAGCGCTTCTTGCGCATCTGTTTACATTCCCCTCACCCGCCATATCCAAAACTTATAAGAACGCTACTACACTTAACTTGGTGCAGGCTGGGACCGAGTCTGACCCTGGGGCTGGTCATATACTGCCGACGCAGAGGATTGCGGGGCCTACCTCGGTCCAGGTCTCAAAGGCCTACTATACCTCCTCCTCCCACCCCTCCTCCACCTCCGAATTACCATCCGTGGCCATGGCGCCATCAGTCGGTAGCTCTAGGCACAGCAGCAGTGCCATCGCTGAGCGACAGCAGGCGGTGCTCAAACTGCTGAGCCTAGGCGATAAAAGGCACACCGCCCAAGAGCTATTACAGGGCATTCCACATCAAACTTGTTAACTTTGTCGCAACCCTGCTGTGTAATCCACAAAATATACTGGCAAACTTTTATCATTTACCGATATTATTTCAGCGCTTCTTGCGTATCTGTTTACATTCCCCTCACCCGCCATATCCCAAACTTATAAGAACGCTACTACACTTGATCTTATACAAAAGGTTCTTAGAAGTGCTGTTTGGGGAGTAGCCTAGAGACAGGGGCTTGGATTGGCGAAAGCTCGCCTGGCAGCGGAGCGCCAGCTCCATCCCAAGATCCAACTAACATAGTTTTAACTGCAGCACCTTTAATCTACTACTAGTTCACTGCCTCCATAATAATAATAATAATAATCTTTATTTATATAGCGCCATCATATTCCGTAGCGCTTTACAAATCATAGGAAACAAATACAAATGTAATGTAACAGAGCACAACATTTGTATGGAACAACAGGAGTGAGGTCCCTGCTCGCCAGAGCTTACGGTTTATGAAGATGATGGGGTAACACGAGGTAAAAGAATATTTAATGGTCAAGCCATTCTTCTTAGGGAATAGAACAAAATATAATAAATGGAATTGCTGTCGCTTGAACCACTCAGCCGTCATCTTATATACCAGGTCCAGGGTGAATGGGACTGCAGAGAAGTCTGGTGCCTGTTGGTTGCTGGATAACAGATGGGAGGACGACACAGGACGGGTTAGTAGAAGAGTTAAAACTTCATGCAGTTAATGAGTGTTATAGGCTTGCCTAAAGAAATGGGTTTTAAGAGCACGTTTGAAACTTTGGAGGTTAGGTATTAGTCTGATAGTCTGGGGCAGAGCATTCCATAGAATTGGTGCAGCTCTAGAGAAGTCTTGGAGACGCGAGTGGGAGGTCCGCACTAGGGTAGAGGTTAATCTAAGATCACTGGCGGATCTAAGAGCACGGGTTGGGCGATAGACTGAGATAAGAGAGGAGAGGTAGGGGGGTGCAGCATTATACAGAGCTTTATGGATGAGGGTTATTATTTTAAACTGTATTCGAAAGGAGACTGGCAGCCAGTGCAGCGACTGGCATGAACTGTAGGCATACATGGTCCCCTTATCAAACGAGCTGTGTCAGGCAGAATTTTGGGTTGTTTTCATGGCTTCCACAACAAACTTGTTAACTTTGTCGCCACCCTGCTGTGTAATCCACAAAATATACTGGCAAACTTTTATCATTTACCAATATTATTTCAGCGCTTCTTGCGCATCTGTTTACATTCCCCTCACCCGCCATATCCTAAACTTATAAGAACGCTACTACACTTGATCTTATACAAAAGGTTCTTAGAAGTGCTGTTTGGGGAGTAGCCTAGAGACAGGGGCTTGGATTGGCGAAAGCTCGCCTGGCAGCGGAGCGCCAGCTCCATGCCAAGATCCAACTAACATAGTTTTAACGGCAGCACCTTTAATCTACTACTAGTTCACTGCCTCCATACATGGTCCCCTTATCAAACGAGCTGTGTCAGGCAGAATTTTGGGTTGTTTTCATGGCTTCCATGTTAACTTTGTCGCCACCCTGCTGTGTAATCCACAAAATATACTGGCAAACTTTTATCATGTACCGATATTATTTGAGCGCTTCTTGCTCACCTCCTTTGGTTCCTCTCTGCCACCCATTGGTTTGAAGCCTGAGTCCATTTAGGGTATGTCGCCATGCCACTCTCTAGCCTGCCGCTGCTGCCGCTGCCTCTGCATACCATCCCCTATAGTGTCAGGGTCAATTATTGGATGTTTTAGATGCTATCTAGCTTCATTCTGTCACTCTGTCTTGGCCATGCTGTTGCCCATAATTTTGGCATAATGGTGCGATTAAGCAGCCTCAGAGGCATCCATGCATGCTGCCCCTGCTGTTTCCTGTCCATTTCCGTGGTGTTTCCATCCTTTTCTGAGGTTCCCAGGTGTTTGGCCAAGCTTCCCTGTGCAGAGCCTTGGTCCCCTTGAAAAATGCTCGAGTCTCCCATTGACTTCAATGGGGCTCGTTATTCGAGACGAGCACTCGAGCATCGGGAAAAGTTCGTCTCGAATAACGAGTACCCGAGCATTTTAGTGCTCGCTCATCTCTAATTATAATCAATATGTAGAATAAAGTTGGATATTAGTTAGTGGTTTAGGAGGTCCAAGAGGTATGGTTGCGTAATGTCTGATGGCTGGAGGGTAGATGGGAAAAAGAACAGGGGTAATCTGGTAAAGATGTTGGAATGATAAGAGGTGAAGAGGGAGGCAATGAAGGAGGGCACTTACTGTGGACAGTAACTGTGTTCCAGTTCGGGTGGAGAGAGAAGGGCCTGTGCCTGTGAGTCGCGTGCTTTTAAGCACGGACTGATTGTGTTCTGGCCAGTGAGTGGGCGCGCGGCCGTGAGACCGGAAGTTGGGTCCACGGTGCGTGCGCCACTTTGTGGCGCATGCGCGCCACTTTACTGCGCACGCGCGCCGAGGGCGCGATCCACCGCCTGAAGTATCAGGTTGCTGTGGAGACGAGCCACAGGGCGCGCACGCGCAGCACAGGAGCCGCGGCCGGCGCCCCTAACATCGGGGTTGTTCGCACAGCCGCGGCCCCTGCCTGGCCCGATGTTGTAGACAAGATGAAAGTTAGTATCTGAGTTGGCTAGTAGGGAGCATAATATGATTAGATAGTGTGTAGACTCTGAATGAGTGTGTTGTGATTGAGAGGTAACGAAGCAGAATAGGAGTATGTATATATAGTATAGAGTAAGGAGATCATGTAAAGGAGTTGTAAAGTCATAAGAGTATATTGAGAGGAAGATAGTTAGGAGAAAGATAGTTAGGAATATGAAGTTATGCAAAACAGATTTGTACAAGAGGGAAGTAATAGATGAGGTTTAGTAAGACTATGATGTGTGTATATAGTTACCATAAACCGCGAGTCTATGTGTGGGGGTCAGTCCCATAAGATCTTATCCACGAAATAATCTATTTTTTCTGTAAAGCAAAAATAAAACGAATTAGAAACAGAATCTTTCAGAAATGGTCAAAAGATATACATAACATAAAGAAACATTAAGAAACATCATTTTATGAAAATGTTCTATCATAGGCACGATTAAGTCCCTTCGGTTCAATTGTCTGGAGAGTGTGTATCCAATAGGCTTCTCTTTGACGTAGTAGAGCTGCCCGGTTTCCTCCTCTTCTTGGCATCTCAATTTGTTCGATTACCTGAAATCGTAACTGTGACGGATGATGGTGGTGGGAATTGAAATGAGCTGGTACAGGAAGTAAATTTTGGTTGGTACGAATAGCAGACTTATGCTTACTTATTCTGTCTTTAATTGGGGTAATTGTTTCTCCAACATACCCTAGTCCGCAGGGACACTTCAACAAATAGACCACAAATTGGGAGTTGCATGTGTAATAACCCTTGATAGGGTAACATTGTCCAGTTCTAGGGTGGTTGAAGTGTTCACCCTTAATTACTGAGGAACACTGGTTACATTCAAGACACGGGAAAGTTCCTTTTTTGGGAGTTGCTAAAAAGGTCTGTTTTGACACCTTTTAAAAACTCCCTATGTCTGCTCTAACTAAAGAGTCTTTTAGATTCTTAGTGCGTTTATAGCACATCAAAGGGGGTTCCTGGAATTCTTGAATGTTAGGGTATGCCTTTTGCAGGAGAGACCAGTATTTATTTACAATTCTAGTCAGGAGGGGCGATAATGAATGATATTGGTGTATCAATGGGATACGGTTAGAGTTTTTTTTGGGTTGTGATTGTACTTGTGTCAGGCTTCTTGTTTGTGTCTCTTGTAGCAATTTACGGGGATACCCTCTCTGAGAGAATTTGTTCGCCATCTCGTTTATTCTCTCAATTTTTTTGGTTGGTTCACTCACTATCCTGTTTAATCTGTTAAATTGAGATATGGGTAGGGATTTTTTTGTGCTTGGGGCATGCGAACTTTGGTAATGGAGAAGAGTGTTCCGATCTGTAGGTTTGGTAAATAGATCTACCTGGATGTGACCCTCCTCAACCTGAATGATCATAGTGTCCAAGAAGTTCATTTGTACACTATCGTGGTGAATAGTAAATTGCAACTCCGGGGTAATTGAATTGATGTATGAATGGAACTGCAAGAGGGTATCCAACTGGCCCACCCATACGCAAAAGATGTCGTCAATATAGCGACGCTAGTAGATTGAATGTTGTTTAAAGTTGGGATTGTTGTAAAGGTTTTTTTCTTCAAAATGTGCCATATAGGCATTTGCGTATGAGGGGGCCACGTTGGACCCCATTGCGGTCCCTTGTAATTGTAAGTAATATTGATCTCCAAACAGAAAGAAATTGTTGTGAAGTACAATGTGTAGCAGTTCTATTATGAATTCTCTATCTTTCTCAGTGGTCTGATTCTGCTTAAGTAGGTGTTCAACCGCCTCTAAGCCCTTGTCATGTTTGATTGACATATACAGACTGCAAACGTCCCAAGTCACTAAAATGGCTGTTTTGGGTAGAGGGGAGAGTGCTTTAATAGAGTTCAGAAACTGTGACGTATATAACAGAAAGGCTGGGGTAGTTTTGATCATGGGTGTCAGAATTTTTTCTAAATAGATAGCTAAGGGAGAGAGGATAGAATCTGTTGAGGCCACTATGGGTCGTCCTGGAGGGTTGGTTAGTCTCTTATGGATTTTAGGAAGCGTATAGAACACTGGCGTGGTAGGGTGGTGGTTAATGAGGTAATCTGAGGTCTTGGAGTCAATTGTTTCTAATCTCAAATGTTTTTCAATGGTGTTTTTTATCAGGTTGGAGATTCTGGGGGTAGGGTCATGTTGTAGTGGCATATACGTAGTGGAGTCTGATAATTGTGAATTAATTTCATTTGTGTAATCTGCCTTATCCATGACTACTATTGCTCCCCCCTTATCTGCTGGTTTAATTATGATATTCTTGGACTCTCTCAGTGTCTTAATGGCTTGTCTCTCTCCCTTGGTGAGGTTGGAGCGGTATTTAAATCTGCTCCTATTGACATCATCCATGAGTTCCTGCATCTCCTTGTTAACCAAGGAGATGTAAGTTTCCACCGGATGATAACTCCTTGGGGGGTTGTATGTACTTTTTTTCTTTAGGCCTAATATGTCAGTCGAGAGACTGGGTGTATTGGTAGATGTAATATTTAAGGTCGATGGGGAGTCTGCAAAGTGGGCTTTGAGTCGAATATGCCTGAAGAATCAATGTAAATCATCTTCGAGTGTGAATGTATCTAGGGGATTGGTGGGGCAGAAAGATAATCCCTTACTCAGTACTGTCATTTCTATCGGTGTAAGTAGCTGTGAAGAGATATTGATTACTTGATTCGACTCACCTGTGAGCGAGTCTGTAGGCGCTGAGGGATTACTTTTGATCTTGCCCCCTGGTCTAGTGGGTCGTCTCTTTCTGGTGGAGCGGGTGGGCGAGGGTAGGGGCACCTGTGTTGTCTGCGGCCTAAAAAACGATTGCTCCTCGAATCTGTAGATCTTTCACCACTAGACGATGATGATCGGCGATAGGTTCTTCGTTGGAATCTGTGGCCCTGAAAGTTAGGGTCCTGCCACTTGTAGACTTGTTATTCTTGATAATCTTCTGCGTCTCGCAGGAATTTTTGTCTCTTCTTATTTTCTAAATCCAGTCGGAATTCTGAGATGCTTTTGTCGACTCTTTCTCTCAGTTTGGACCACTCCTCTGGTGATAGACTTGTACTGAGTTGTTGCTCAATTGATTTTAGATGAGTAGATGATTCTGCTATTTTCTTTAGTAGGGTTTCGACTGTCAAAAGAATGAGGTCGAATGAGCACTTATTCAATATATTTTCGAATTTCTTGCAAAATTCCGGGTCGTCTTTAAATAATGTTGGGTAGAGGTGACTCCGTAATCCTCTTGGAATACGCTCCACTTTATAGTATTCCGTCAGTGTAGCGCAATGGAGTTTTAGTGAAGTAAATTTTCGGTATTCTTTTTCGAACTCTCTTGTTTTGAGTTCTGCATTGGGTATTTGAAGGAACTGGCTAGTCAGAGTTACTTGATCTATAATCTGACTAGCTGATTCCTCTGTATATGAGAAAGTGTTGGAAGACATTTGTCCTCAGGGTGCTGGTCCCGGGTGAGAGGATACAGTCCAGGAAACAGGGGTACCGCACTCCTTGTGGGATATGGATGGTGCTTACGTCGGGCACTTACGTCGGGTCTCACGGCCGCGCGCCCGCTCACTGGCCAGAACACAATCAGTCTGTGCTTAAAAGCACGCGACTCACAGGCACAGGCCCTTCTCTCTCCACCCGAACTGGAACACAGCTACTGTCCACAGTAAGTGCCCTCCTTCATTGCCTCCCTCTTCACCTCTTATCATTCCAACATCTTTACCAGATTACCCTTGTTCTTTTTCCCATCTACCCTCCAGCCATCAGACATTACGCAACCATACCTCTTGGACCTCCTAAACCACTAACTAATATCCAACTTTATTCTACATATTGATTATAATCTTACACCTCTTGTTACACTTACAACACAAAAATTGTTTTCCTTTTATTATGATGTCCGCTAATATTGTTTAAAATACTGTTTCATAGCCAGCAACAGAATATATGTTAATTTTGCTCTACTTTTCAAATTTAGTTTCAGATCGTGCTTGACAAAGGTCGATTCAGACCGAAACGTCGCCAAGGAAACTTTATGATCTGTTGTTAAAAAGAAGTACCTTATTTTCATAAACCCGGTGGAGCTGTAATTATGAAATATATGATATGAAATAAATGATAATTTAAAATTCATCACAGGATGTGTGCTACGTTTCTCTCTACTGTCTATTTGGGCTGAGTGCCCGACGTAAGCACCATCCATATCCCACAAGGAGTGCGGTACCCCTGTTTCCTGGACAGGATACATGGAGGCGTCTGGAAACGCTGGAGGAACACAGGGAACATGGAGGCATCTGGAAACGCTGGAGGACAGAAGCGTCTGGCAATGCTGGAGACATTGGAAGAACCGGGAAGATCCGCAGAGGAAGGAAGGGAGGTGCGGGATTATAAGGGCGAGGCTGGATTAGCAAGCGCCAACCAGGAGGACGCTGGCCTTTTAAGGCCCTAGAGAGCACGCGCGCGGCCTGGAGAGAGGATACGGCCTAGTCGGGAAGCAGGAGCACTGGAGAGGTAAGTCCGGGCCGGGGGTGCCACACCACATGGAAGGGCATGGGCGTACCCGCAATCCATACCGGGGATTGTGGGTGCGGCCATCACAGTACCCCCCCTTTTAGGGCCCCTTTTCTTCTTCTTCCATCAAGGTGATGGAACACCTCTGGATGAGGACAGGGAGCGCCTCTGGAAAGCTGGAGACTAGAGTGGCTTCTGAGAAAGTCAGAGACTCTGGAGTGGCTTCTGGGAAAGCTGGAGACTCTGCAGATCCTTCTGGAAAAGCCGGACACTCTGGACGGGCTTCTGGAAAAGCCGGAGGCTGGAGCAGCTCTGGAAAGCTGGAGGCTGGAGTGGCTTCTGGGAAAACCGGAGACTCTGGAGTGGCTTCTGGGAAGGCCAAAGACTGGAGCGGCTTCTGGAAAGCCAGAGCCAAGCGAAGCAGACGTGGAAACCGACCTCGGAGTTGCTGAGGTTCAAGCAGACCATGAAGCATAGAAGCAACTTTGCCTAGTTGTTCTTCCCGAAAAAAGAGCTGCCGGGACTGCTGAGCAACTAATGCAGAAAGATCAGCCAGCAACTGATGAGAATCCTTAGCAGAGTCCCTGATCCTGGCGGAGTCCATGGCGAATCTTACTGTTAGGGTACACAGAAACCGGAAGGTACCTGGGAGTAGCAGGGAAGAAAGTCTCTGTGGGAAGAGTTCAGAAGGAGGAGTCTGTGGACCGGTGTAGTCTGTGGACCGGTGGACCCTCTGGACCACCGCAGGAGATGGTGATGGTACTAGCCCCAACCCGGGACCAGAGTCTAAGTGGCACCTGGTCTTCACCAGAGCCTACCGCAAAGCGGGATGGTCTTGCTGCGGCGGGGTCTCACCAGGTCGTTGAACGGGTGCGACTAGGCCTGCAGTGGCAGCCAGGGAAACAGGGGTAGCAGGACACAGTCCGAGCCTGGGATGACAGCAGGAATGCAACTTGGAGGGATGAGCTGGAACTCACGGCAAGCAAGCCGTCAGTTGCTGGCACAGGACCCAGGCAGACAGGAACGGAGAGGTCCCTAGAAGAGAGCTGGTGGCTAGAAGGTGTCTGGAACGCTGGAACACGGGAGCCACCAGGAGCGTCTGGGAATGCTGGAGACCGGATACACGGAGGCATCTGGAAACGCTGGAAGACACACAGGAAACACGGAGGCATCTGGAAATGCTGGAGGACAGGAGCACCTGGAAATGCGGGAAGACTTTCTCTTCAACAGGACTAGCTATGGAAAGCTAGGTCTGGAAACCTTGGAAGAACCGAGAAGATCCGGCGAGGAAGGAATGGAGGTGCCAGATTATAAGGAGCGAGGCCGGATTAGCCAGAGCCAATCAGGAGGAAGCTGGCCCTTTAAGGCCAGGAGAGCTGGCGTGCGTGCGCTCTAGAAAGCGGGGATGGAAGCAGCTGCACTGGAGAGGTAAGTCCGAGCCGGGCACTGCATGGAAGGGCACGAGTGTACCCACAATCCGTACCGAGGATAGCGGGTGCGGCCGTAACAGGGCACACACAACTGATCAAACTGTGCGACAGGGGTGCGGTTCAAAAGCCTTTTGATGCACCCACTTGTGGATTTGGCAAATGTGTTTAGAATCCATTAAACTTTAATTCCCCTGATAAAGTCACCGTGAGTGACGGAACGTGTGGTGGTTACGTACACTCCCTGATTGCTTTGTTGTTAGCTCTCCCCTCCATAGCCATGCCGGTTCTAGATCTCTATTCTGGTATTTACATGGGAGGTATTTTGTCATGGTTATGTCATATTGTTTCTGCTTGTACTTACCACACTGTTCTTGAATCATTGTATATCTTGTGTAGCACATATTGTATTGGCTCATATTTATTATGTATTCAGATTATCTAATCATGTGTTGTATTCATTGGTGAGCTCACACCTCTCGGATTTGTGCAATCAGGGTTTGAGTGCTGGTGAATATACTCCATTCACTGTACTGAGTTTCTAGTGTAGATTGCTACACTTTTTAAGTGTTTTTATACCTTTCATGCCTGGTCTTTGTGTAGTTGAATTAATAAAGTATATTTTACAAGTATTTTTTGGGTTGTCATGGCACATCTTTCTTGTGAGTAGAATATGATTTATATAGTGTCCAAATACCCAACTCTTATGGTCTGTTGTGCAGGACCCACAAGGATTTGCTTTTGTTTGTTTAGATGATGCCAGCTACCTCAATCAACATTGCTGGAGGTCAGTTCATTTGCCCAGCAGAGGCAGGTATAGGGAATAGCCAGTTGTTCCATGTTGTTAGAGGATAAGTGACTACAGTAGGAAAACCCACTTAAGAGCCTAATTTGTTACCTAATGTCTTTTGCTGTAAATAACCTCCTTCAACAAATTGTTAGCACGTTTGGCTCAAATAAAATGTGACCAAATGCCTTAACTACACTAATCTTGGGCTTTAAAAACTTTAATTGATTTGTAAATGCTGATAATAAAATAATTTTATACATAATAAATGACTCGCTCAGTATATAAATTCCCATTATCATCCATTACAAGCTATTGAGCTGAATGACTAAACGCTTGGACTGTTTCTTAATTTGATTTTAATAATTTTACTATTATAATCCATTAGCATGCATTGTAAAAGTGAAGTGCAGATTTATCCAGAACAAATTATTTTGCTTTCTTATGACTTGTCTGGGAAATTAGTTGAATTTCATTTTAGGATAATACAGGTTCCATGCAGATGACATTGCAATACTGTGTTTTTCCAGTATATAAGACGACTTTTTAACCGCTGACAATCTTTTAAAAAGTCGGGAGTCAAGTACAGGCGGTCCCCTACTTAAGAACACCCGACTTACAGACGGCCTCTAGTTACAAACGGACCTCTGGATATTGGTAATTTACTGTATTTTAGCTTTAGGCTACAATAAACAGCTATAACAGTTATCAAAGGTATCTGTAATTAAGCTTTATTGTTAAAACTGGTTCTAATGACAATCCAACATTTTTAAAATCCAATTATCACAGAGACCAAATAAATTCTGTCCGGGGGTACAATTATAAAGTATACAGTTCCGACTTACATACAAATTCAACTTCAGAACAAACCTACAGAACCTATCTTGTACGTAAACCTTGGACTGCCTTTAATCAAAAGACCATGCAGTCCTTAAAATGGTAGCAATGAAAACGTCATCTCATCTCCCAAAAAAATTACATGTCATTCAGTGCCGTACACCGAAGTGTGAAAAAGTTATTAGCACCAGAAAATCGAGAAATATAGATTTTTTTGTTTTTACCATATATAGTTATATGGTACTTTAATGTGGGAATAGCTACATATTGCTATAATCCAACAGTTTTCAGCTGAACTCCCTTGTGGTTTTGCTGAACTCCCTTGTGGTTTTGCTGAACCCAACTCTGATGAGAACTCAATACCAACGTCTTCAGGCTCTACCTGTCTGTCTAGCTATCTCATTGTTTGTTATATGGGAGGGATTGAAGGTAGCACCCTGGAAATCCTATGTTCATATTCTTTACCTGGTAGTATCCCTTACAATCCATAGCAGTGAAGGTGTTTTGCATTATATCCTTGGTGGAATATCAATGTAAAGGTTAATAAAAGTGTTGAAGTCAACATTTTTGGCAGTTTCATGAAAAAATGGCATTAATAATAAAATTGTGTGAGTTTACATTGTAAACTATCAGGTATCTAGGGAGAGTTTATGTGAAGGTGGAACCGACAATTTGAACAATTTAAAAAAAATATATACTCTACATATATATTGGTACTATGTCTGTATGTAGGTATATATAATGTAAAAAGACAGCATATAATTCAGAATGTGATAATATTTAGCTGCCTTCTTACACATATAAAAATTAAAGTCATTAGATTAGAATTTTTGTTCAGTCAAGTTGCATTTATGTAAAGGATCCCATTTCACATCACGTAAAAAGACATAAACACTAAACACCAGAGGCTAAATTCAATGTATTTATCCTGAATGTCACAAGTTATGTATCAAGTTGATATACAGGTCTTAAGAAATCTTCCGAACGTCCAGTCTAGGCAAGAATCCAAGTTGTAGGATATGATTCTGTCCAACAGGCTTACTCGAGCATGTTTGCCACTACTAGAAACATAAGTGAGTTTCTCAAAATTTCATTGTGTCCTCAGGGGCAGGATATGGTGATGCTGATGAGACTTATTACGCATGCAAAAGGTAAGGTGTCATAATGTTAAATCTACCTTAGAGCTAATGTGTCATCCTTCAATGTCTGGAGTGGTGTGAAAACAGGGTTTAGTAATATTGTGTGTGAAAGACAGATACCTGCTCAAACAGCAGCAAAGGACTAGTCTGATCGATGTGGATATTCAGTTAAGTCATTTAACTAAGATTTTTATTGTGCTTAATGAGATTATATGCAGAACAATGAAAATACAAATAAAAGAACTGAGGAGATGGTACAAACATTAAAACCCTGGGCAGGATTTTAGAGCCTGATAAGAGGACCACATCAATTTTTGTGCCCTCGCCCCCCTCCCCTGAACAATATACTTTCCCACACATGGCTAGTTGTTAGGGGTACCAATTTGCCGGATCAGCTGTTTGGCAATACGGACCATCCAAAACCCAAACGCAAACATTGGGTCCACTCATATCTACTCATAATAGTTTTTCTAAGCATATAGTACCAAAATGACTTAGTAGACAACGTGAGCTAATATATTTCTCACATATGGTACACTCAAAAATAAGCAAAAACATAATTTAAACCATTTTTGCTCACAGGAGAAAGTGTAGCACCAAATATTTGTTTGACGTCTATCTGTATTACCTTCCACAAACTAATCCTCTTAGTCATAGCTATTTGAAGGCTCAAATTTACAAATTTATACAGCACAAAGGAAAAGCTTCTAGATAAGATATGAACATACCACTTTAAACAAACCGAGGCCAGGGCAAATAAGCACCAGCTTCCAATTTGCCTAAAAATTCGTCACCACCACTGAAATTAGTCTTCTAGAGAGCTGATGTTCCTATTCTTTCCTCTTCAATTTGTACATTGATAAGCATTATCGCCTAGAGTTGTTATTTACTAGCACCTGCAACCGAGGCTATTGCCATGGAGAGTTATCTGCAAACTAAAGGTGATTTACATGGACAGTAACGATGTAACATTTCGTTGTATATCACCTAGTCTAAAATAGTAGAGTTTGGTAAAATACATTTCTCTTTGTGACAAATAATAATAAAGATAGCAATAATAATTATAATAATAATGATAACAGTTGTAATTAAGTGCTTTTTTTACAGGGAAAATAAAATCCTAAACAGGGCCGGCACCAGCACTGGGCAAACCTGGGCAAGTGCTGGGGCTCAGAGCTGCTGGGGGGCCCACATAAGGCTGTACATAAGGAAATCATTGGGTACAGGGGGGTTTTATCTAATGAATCCATAGTGAGTGAGGGGGCTTTATATAAAATAACCATGAGAGGGCTGTTTGGGATGATAAACTAGGGAATATTTTAGGAGACTGTTTTAGTCTCTACATTTTTAATGCCCCCATGTGAGTTTACTGCATAGAGGCCCACTGAGGCTCTGTCAGCCAGGGGTCTACTGAAACCTGGAGACGACCCTGATCCCAAATCTCCATGTGAGACCTGATTATATGGTCTTTATTTATGTTTTAAAATAAATTCTATTCCAGGGCTATTCTCTGAGGCTATAGTCACAACAACTTTTGGCCATAGCTATTCAAGCTCCATATGTAGTTGCCACCTTTAATAATTCTGTACTTCTTTGTCTGGTTCTGTAAATGTTTGTAGCTAGTATAGACAGGTACATCACGAGTGATGTAGAGAAGCTGGGTGAGCTGAACAGGGCTATAAGAATCAGTCAGCCCCTTCTTTCACTGTGCCGAAAGAAGAACGGAAAAGGAAGGAGAACTAGGAAGAAGAGGATAGGAGGGGAGTAATGTAATGATACTTTGGTGTCAGACAGGAAAAGTGAATAAGCTTGGAATCCACATTGACTATTTCAAACATAAACACCACCTATGGGCTATGCCCATCTGACTCCATGTCTGGTTTTGAAAATGTTGTGAGGAAGGAGGAGCTATGCAAGGCTTTATGAGAATAGTATTGTCAGCTTATTAGCAAACGCTGCTGGAAATGAGCTAAATGTGTATGCTCAGGCTGCTTTTTAATTGATAACTTGAGGTTTGCCCATGAAAGAAAGTAGTAAATTTTAATCCCTTAGGGATGTTTACACAATAAAATTCATTTTAAACCACTTTACTTTAAAATTTTACTTAGTTTTATCTATAACTCAGTGATGGTCAGTGTAAAGTGGGGACTCTTTAAACAGACACTACATGATTCCTCTGTGCTATGAGATTCAGTGTGCTGATAATGTGCTTAGATTATCAGGGTACAGGGTTTATCTACCCTTTTATTTAGCTTCTGAACATACACTAGTATCTGACACACAGAAAGAGAGATGAGACAGATCAGAGATGAGAGATGATGAGATCCATGAGATGCATATAATACACAAGGACACTCTTCAGCTATGCTACATCTGAGTTATAACAAACCCTGTCAGCTCTGCTACATCTGAGCCAGTGGCAGAATTAGTGTACCTAGTTGTGTTCACACAACTAGGGCCCCTCAGTGTCCAAACCAACATGTGCCCGATTGTTAAGGCTATCACATTCCCTAACTGCATGAAACCATCCACCCTGACTATCGTCCATACCAGATCACCGAGACAGTGTAGGAGATCTGGACTGCTAAACCTGGCCCAGCCTCTGTGCACTCTACAGCGGAACTAATTGGTTACCCCGCAAATACCCCACATCTTACCCCAACCCATACAATGTGCCATTTTCAGCAGCCCCTGTTCTAAAATGCCCCCTTTCCTGTGGCCCCTCCTGATGTCCAGCATCAGCCACCACCTCATTAATAAAATGATCACAGCAGAGCTCCCCTTTAAAGAAATAATGAAAATGTCCACAGCAAAGCCCCTACTTAACAGAATGTCCGTAGCAGAGCTCCTCTTTACAGAATGTCCACAGCAGAGCTTGAAATAAAATGTCCACATTAGAGCCCAATTGAAAAAAAAACTCTATACTTACTCCTCGCTGTGGCTCTGTCTTCTTCTCTTCACACAGCCTTGACACCGCCGCATCATAATGTATACACGCAGATAGGAACATTCACAGATGGAGCCATTGGGAGAATAGGCGGAAGCTAGGAAAACTTCAAAAGCGGTTGTATAAAATACTAATCTTCCAGCTTTATTCTTCACTTAAAATTGCGTAAAGCAAATGGCAAACAAGTTAGGAGAAAGAGCAAGTGTAAAGGACTGTCTCTAGCCTACGCATTTCGATAATAACATCTGATTCATTGCTTTGTGTACTCTAAAACCAGCCAATCTTACATGACCCACCTTGAATCATGTGAGAGTCATGAACAATGATAATCATTCTAACACAATCACCTCCGAGTCGGCTTCTGTAAGTCATAGTTCATACATGTGCCAGTAATGTGTGCAGTGCCAACCAGCTAGTTCTTATGGTGGTACTTGTGCATACGCTGTGAATGAAGAATCCCAATGGTAGATGCACTGCACATGTGCAGGAATTTTAAACTGAGGAGGCAGGGGAGCTTGACTCAATCCTAGAGCTCTCCCGAATTCTTGTCTGGATATGCGACAAACAAGAGTTGGAATAAAACAGGCTTTTAAGCAAAGGTGCAATGGAGAGTAACCCTAGTAGCAGCATCCACGGACATGTACATGCTTGAATAAGGCGCTGTTTGGGGTTTATGCAGGATATTAGAGGTGATATGAGGATTAAGGCCCAAAAGCTTTCATCGACCTGTTATCCTTCTATATTCTAGGAGACTGAGCATTACACAGAAAAACACACAAATGACCTAAGGAGTCACAGAACTTGAGAAGAGTCATGCTAGGCTAACTTCAGCAGTTCTCATCCTGCTTCTGATGTTGTACCTAGACTATAGGACATAGACTATATCTGTATTACACTGTGTTAGGAGAAGAAGAGCTTGAACAAGCAATCAGTGCATCGCTTGTTCAAACCAACCTGTAAAAAATTTTAAACACCCAATAAAGTCTTTTTGATAAAATGTATTAATTATTAAATGTGTATAGGGAATGTTGGTGTTTAGGAGACTTTCACTTTATTTACAGTACAGAAGCCACAAAATCACAACACCCCCCCACGCATATTTAGAATCGCCGCATCCGTAAAAACAAACCGTAAAAGCAAAACCTGAAAAACTTGCCAAAAATGTAAATTTTTCATAAGATCCCTTTACAAAAATGATCAAAAAAAGTTATGTGCACCAAAATGGTACCACTGAAAGGGAAAACTCAACATGTTAACAATAAACCCTAAACCAGCTCTGTCAAGAAAGAAATATTGAAGCTATGCTATATGGTTATACGAAAATAAATTAGATTTTCTCTTTACTAGTTTTTCTTCAGTAAAATTGTAAAAATTTTACATACGTTGAGGGGTGTAGTGTCTATAATGGGGTAATTTATGTGGTTTTACTATTATTTAGGCCACTTAAAGCGACTTGAAATCTGAGTAGGTCCCTCAATAGCAGGATTTTGCGTTTTTTAAGGAAAATGTGAAAAATCACATCTAAAGTACAAAGCCCCATAACATTTTACAAAAATGAGAGAATGCATAAAAAGCCATGTCCACATAAAGAATTCACTGACAATTGCTGTAGTAGCAAAAAATTATTATTAAAGATCTCTCAGAACGAAAGGAGGATTCACTGATATTAGAGAGGGATCTGACTGTGGATATCCTAAAAAATAACTTTTATTCACAGTTGCATTAAAAATAGACCACTACATGGTCAAACCCATTAAAATTGTGTCATTTCCCACAATGCCGCAGGAAAAAGATTTTTAATATATTAATATATGGACTGAGGGTCAATTTTGGATAATATTATTCGACCCTGAGGACAGATAACTGTCGGTGTGTATTCCGGAGAGGGTAGACTCGGGCACGAACCTACACTGCAAGAACCACGGGCTTGCCCCTGATATACTCAGGCAGCCAACTAGTCTAAGTGTATTTATTCGTCCCTGCTCTCCATAACAACACCATTCACACTATATTTGACCCAACGCGTTTCTAGTACTCCTATCATCAGGGGTCACATTCATTCGCTGTCATACATGATTTTATAAGACAGAGCGGCGTGGGCTCACGCTGTCGCATTGATATCAGCCTGACAGCGTGAGCCCACGCCGCTCTGTCTTATAAAATTTTAATGGGTTTGACCATGTAGTGGTCTATTTTTAATGCAACTGTGAATAAAAGTTATTTTTTAGGATATCCACAGTCAGATCCCTCTCTAATATCAGTGAATAACCCATGTCCACATAAAGCTGACATCCGGTAAATGCTAGTTTTTTTTGGTGTTATGTCTATATCTAACTACTTATAGTGACACAGGGCAGATTTTAAATAATGGGCCGTGTCAGCAAGGTGAAAAGTGACTTCAGCGGTAAGGGGTTAAAGACTGACCGACTAAGAAATTATAAATTAATAAAGGAAATGTATAAAGAATATATTCAAGTCATCCCAGGATCTTTTGCCCGGTTGGTACCCTGAAGGTAAACACTTTAAATGCGATAATTCTTTACTTGACAGAAAATGCATTCTCCCAAAATTAATCATTCTTTTTTGCATTTTACTTAAACAATTGATGAAAAGAGGCATCCAAGTCACTAAACTCATGTGGCAAGAATATCGCACAGTTCTTACAGTACAGAAACTTTTTATGATGATATAGTTGATATATCTTGTTTCCACTAGACATAAGGGATTTAGACTTGGTTAGAGATCAAGATATAAAAATATGTACAATATATCAGACATGGTAATTAAATAAATTCAAACCCATCTTTTGTTCTTTAATAAATAACCCAACATTTTTCCAATCCGACCATTTTAAGATCTAAGTACCAACCCCCACAAATTCCCTCAATTACCTTTGTAGCCCTTGTCTACTGTATATCCCTTGTAGTTCAGCTAAGTCTTCTCAATGTACCTAGGTTGTATTTGTAGAGGGTATTGAGTTACATGTAGAGATGTAAGGCTGAGTAGACACACACAATGGATATGCATTTAGTTCTTACCTTGCATATGCTCATTTCAATAAATCCTGGGTGGAGGAAGAAGAGTTACTTCAATTTCATTGTTGTGGTCAGAAGAATATTTTCCACAGAAGGACCACAACCAGGTCAATACCAATAACTAACCTAAAAGTCACCTCTTGATAGAAGTATAGAATAGGAAGACACAATGGGATACATTGGGGCACATTTACTTACCCGGTCCAGTCGCGATCCAGCGGCACGTTCTCCGACGAGGATTCCGGTCTGCTGGGATTCACTAAGGTCCTTGCGCCCGATATCCACCAGGTGTCGCTGCTGCGTCGAGGTCCGCCGGAGTTCACCTGCTTCGTCCCGGTGCATGTAAGTGCTGATCTTGCGACACAAATTATTTTTAAATTCCGAGGTTTTTCATAATCTGTCAGGTTTTTCAGAATCGTGAAAGCCGGCGCCGATGCACCAAAATCTGATTGCATGCGCTAAAATCCCAGGGCAATTCAGGGCAAATTGGAAACCCAACGAAAGTGCGCGTTTCGGACCCTTAGTAAATGAGCCCCATTTACTTACCCTTTCACAGAAAGTGCATTGTCCGACGATAATGCACTCTGCCGCGATTCACTAAGATCGTGCGTTTGATATCGTGCATGTGCCGCTTACCCGCTCAGGTCCGCCGGAGTTCACCTTCTTCTTACTGGTGCATGTAAGTGTAATGTCTTGCGACACAATTTGAATCTTAAATCCCGCGCTCAGTCGGAATCAGTCGGATCATCTGATGGCACGCCCCCTGCGCCACAATGCGATCGTGTGCAACACAATCCCAGGGGAAACCCCTGTTAAATACCTGTCAAAAGTTCGCAAAAACCCGAAAACGGCAAACAGTCCGACTAAAGTGTAGTGAGCGACCCTAAATAAACACCATTGCCATTTACATGCAAAACTGAAAATGATTAGTATCTGTCCGTTTTCCTTATGTAAAGGATCAGCATACATAGTATTTTTAACATCCCCGGGAGCTCTTCTAGGCCAGATATTATACAAATAAACTACCGGTACATGAAAATATGAGAAACTTTTAAGATTGTTTTTCAATTTTTACTGAATCATCTTTTAAAATTAAGGCAATAAAAGAAAGGCACAGAGAGGTTATTCAATATAAATAAGATTACTTTTTTGTGATCAAAATGGCAATATTTGTGCTAAGTGTGATGGATTGGTTTAATAATGTGATATGCAGTTGGTTATTGCAAATTTTATTGCCAACCAATGTCTAGATTCCTTATGCTTCATCCATTCATAACGCGTTTATCCAGAGAGGTCAGAAAAGGATCAATACGTAAATAAAATGAGATAATATGTACAAGCATTACAGGACATAGTAACCAGTTTATCAATGATTGATTGTTTTATAAGGCAATGTGTATCTTTTTGGGTGGACGGTAGAATAATGGACTTCATAATGCTCTCTTCTCAATTGATCAACAATAACCATAAGTTATAATGTTTAGTGGTAGTTAGAGTGGTTTGCATGCTACCTGGTTATATGCAGTGATATCACCATTCCTAAACATGTGACCACTGAAGTCTTTGATTGGCCACAATAGTCACAAGACCCTCCAATGTTCTGCTGACACAGCTGGGAGTTTCATCAGAACAAATCAGACCCGCAACGTAGTTTTGGGAGGTGGCAAGTAGAGATGAGCGAGCACTAAAATGCTCGGGTACTCGTTATTCGAGACGAACTTTTCCCGATGCTCGAGTGCTCGTCTCGAATAACGAGCCCCATTGAAGTCAATGGGAGACTCGAGCATTTTTCAAGGGGACCAAGGATCTGCACAGGGAAGCTTGGCCAAACACCTGGGAACCTCAGAAAAGGATGGAAACACCACGGAAATGGACAGGAAACAGCAGGGGCAGCATGCATGGATGCCTCTGAGGCTGCTTAATCGCACCATTATGCCAAAACTATGGGCAACAGCATGGCAATGACAGAGTGACCGAATGAGGCTAGATAGCATCTAAAACATCCAATAATTGACCCTGACACTATAGGGGACTATGCAGAGGCAGCGGCAGCAGCGGCAGGCTAGAGAGTGTCTTGGCAACATACCCCAAATGGACTCAGGCTTAAAACCAATGGGTGGGAGAGAGGAACCAAAGGAGGTGAGCAAGAAGCGCTCAAATAATATCGGTAAATGATAAAAGTTTGCCAGTATATTTTGTGGATTACACAGCAAGGTGGCGACAAAGTTAACAAGTTTGATGAGGAAGCCATGAAAACAACCCAAAATTCTGCCTGACACAGCTCGTTTGATAAGGGGACCATGTATGGAGGCAGTGAACTAGTAGTATATTAAAGGTGCTGCAGTTAAAACTATGTTAGTTGGATCTTGGGATGGAGCTGGCGCTCCGCTGCCAGGCGAGCTTTCGCCAATCCAAGCCCCTGTCTCTAGGCTACTCCCCAAACAGCACTTCTAAGAACCTTTGTATAAGATCAAGTGTAGTAGCGTTTTTATAAGTTTGGGTTCTGGCAAGTCAGGGGAATGTAAACAGATGCGCAAGAAGCGCTGAAATAATATTGGTAAATGATAAAAGTTTGCCAGTATATTTTGTGGATTACACAGCAGGGTGGCGACAAAGTTAACATGGAAGCCATGAAAACAATCCAAAATTCTGCCTGACACAGCTCGTTTGATAAGGAGACCATGTATGGAGGCAGCTATATGGACTACTTTTGGAGGCAGCTATGGCGATGACGTGTGGAGGTAGCAATGGAGACAACGTGTGAAGGCAGCTAAAAAGACGACGTGTGGAGGCTGCTATGGAGACAATTTAATTTGGATAGTGCCTGTATGTGGCAGTCCAAAAAAGTTTTCAAACCAGAGGAGCAGGTAGCTGGTCCTCCAGAAAAATTACATAGATTGAGTGCCTGTATGTGGCACTCCCAAAAATTGTTTAAAACATAGGACAGGGTAGTTGGCCCTCCAGAAAAATTAAATACATAGAGTACTATAGCCAGAGCCAGTTGGCCCTGGCAAAAAAATAGCCAGTTTCCTCTGCTTTAGTGTACAAAGAGAAGGAGAAGGAGGACAATGAGGAGGAGGAGTGCATACATTATTCAGGTTGAGCTTCTTTCACCTGGTGGAGAATGAAAATCCGGAAAAATCCAGGCTTTATTCATCTTGATAAGCGTCAGCCTGTCAGCGCTGTCAGTCGACAGGCGTGTACGCTTATCGGTGATGATGCCACCAGCTGCACTGAAAACCCGCTCGGACAACACGCTAGCGGCAGGGCAGGCAAGAACCTCCAAGGCGTACAGCGCCAGTTCGTGCCACATGTCCAGCTTTGAAACCCAGTAGTTGTAGGGAGCTGTGTGATCATTTAGGACGATGGTATGGTCAGCTACGTACTCCCTCACCATCTTTCTGTAAAGATCAGCCCTACTCTGCCGAGACTGGGGACAGGTGACAGTGTCTTGCTGGGGTGACATAAACTGGCAAAGGCCTTGTAAAGCGTACCCCTGCCAGTGCTGGACAAGCTGCCTGGTCGCCTACTCTCCCTCGCTACTTGTCCCGCAGAAGTACACCCTCTGCCGCTAGCGCTGTCAGAAGGGAAATACTGTTTCAGCTTGTGCACCAGGGCCTGCTGGTATTCATGCATTCTCACACTCCTTTCCTCTCCAGGGATGAGAGTGGAAAGATTTTGCTTGTACCGTGGGTCCAGGAGAGTGAATACCCAGTAATCGGTGCTGGAATAAATTCTTTGAAGGCGAGGGTCACGGGATAGGCAGCCTAGCATGAAATCTGCCATATGCGCCAGAGTCCCAACGCGCAAGAATTCACTCCCCTCACTGGCCTGACTGTCCATTTCCTCCTCCTCCAACTCCTCCAACTCCTCTTCTTCTGCCCATACACGCTGAACAGTGAAGGACTGAACAATGGTCCCCTCTTCTGTCTCGCCAACATTCTCCTCCTCTTCCTCCTCATCCTCCTCCACCTCCTCCGATATGCGCTGAGAAACAGACCTAAGGGTGCTTTGGCTATCAACAAGGGAATCTTCTTCCCCCGTCTCTTGTGACGAGCGCAAAGCTTCCGACTTCATGCTGACCAGAGAGTTTTTCAACAGGCCAAGCAGCGGGATGGTGAGGCTGATGATGGCGGCATCACCACTGACCATCTGTGTTGACTCCTCAAAGTTACTCAGCACCTGACAGATATCAGACATCCACGTCCACTCCTCATTGTAGACTTGAGGAAGCTGACTGACCTGACTACCAGTTCTGGTGGAAGTTGACATCTGGCAGTCTACAATCGCTCTGCGCTGCTGGTAAACTCTGGATAACATGGTTAGTGTTGAATTCCACCTCGTGGGCAAGTCGCACAACAGTCGGTGAGCGGGCAGTTGGAGGCGGCGCTGCGCTGCCCTGAGAGTGGCAGCATCTGTGCTGGACTTCCTGAAATGCGCACAGATGCGGCGCACCTTCGTGAGCAAATCAGACAGATTGGGGTATGTCTTGAGGAAACGCTGAACTATGAGATTTAACACATGGGCCAGGCATGGCACATGTGTCAGTCTGCCGAGTTGCAGAGCTGCCACCAGGTTACGGCCGTTGTCACACACAACCATGCCTGGCTTCAGGTTCAGCGGTGCCAGCCACAGATCAGTCTGCGCCGTGATGCCCTGTAATAACTCTTGGGCAGTGTGCCTTTTATCGCCTAGGCTCAGCAGTTTGAGCACCGCCTGCTGTCGCTTAGCGATGGCACTGCTGCTGTGCCTAGAGCTACCGACTGATGGTGCCATGCCCACGGATGGTAATTCAGAGGAGGAGGTGGAGGAGGGGTGGGAGGAGGAGGAGGCATAGTAGGCCTTTGAGACCTGGACCGAGGTAGGCCCCGCAATCCTCGGCGTCGGCAGTATATGAGCAGCCCCAGGGTCAGACTCGGTCCCAGCCTCCACCAAGTTAACCCAATGTGCCGTCAGCGATATATAGTGGCCCTGCCCGGCAGCACTCGTCCACGTGTCCGTGGTCAGGTGGACCTTGTCAGAAACGGCGTTGGTCAGGGCACGGAGGATGTTCTCTGACAAATGCTTGTGCAGGGCTGGGACGGCACATCGGGAAAAGTAGTGGCGGCTGGGGACCGAATACCGAGGGGCGGCCGCCGCCATGAGGTTTCGAAAGGCCTTGGTCTCTACCAGCCTATAGGGCAGCATCTCCAGGCTAAGCAACTTGGAGATGTGGACGTTGAGGGCTTGGGCGTGTGGGTGGGTTGCGCTATACCTCCTTTTGCGCTCCAGCGTCTGGGGTATGGAGAGCTGAACGCTGGTGGATGCTGTGGAGGATCGTGGAGGCGAAGATGGGGTTTTCGCACGGGAGGTGTTTGGGCCGGGGTCCTGGGCAGGGGGCTGACTAGCTGATGACACAGGGGAAGGAGCTGTGGTGTGCCCGGCCGGAGGTGAACGGGCTTGGTGCCATTGAGTGGGGTGTTTAGCATTCAGATGCCTGCGCATACTGGTGGTAGTTAAGCTAGTAGTGGTGGAACCCCTGCTGATCCTGGTTTGGCAAAGGTTGCACACCACAGTCCGTCGGTCATCCGGTGTTTCTTTAAAGAACCTCCAGACTTCTGAAAATCTAGCCTTCGCCACGGGAGCTTGACTACGGTCAACATTTGGTGCTGATGCACCAGCTCTGGCCCTGCCTCTCCGTCTGGCCCCACCACTGCCTCTTCCAACCTGTTCTGCTATAGGACTCGCCTTCGTCTCAGAAGCACTGTGTTCACCCGGCCTATCAACCCAGCTTGGGTCTGTCACCTCATCATCCTCCGATCCCTCAGTCTGCTCCCCCCTCGGACTTCCTGCCCTGACAACAACTTCACCACTGTCTGACAACTGTGTCTCCTCATCGTCCGACACCTCTTTACACACTTCTTCCACTACGTGAATAATGTCATCATCACCCACAGACTGCGACTGGTGGAAAACCTGGGCATCGGAAAATAGCTCAGCAGCAGCAGGACAAGTGGTTTGTGACTGTGGGAAGGGTCCAGAAAACAGTTCCTCAGAGTATGCCGGTTCAAATGCCAAATTTTGGTGGGAGGGGGCAGACTGGGGGGAAGGAGGCTGAGGTGGAGGAGCTGGAGGAGTGCCGATTTCGGTGACATGGGTGGACTGCGTGGAAGACTGACAGGTGGACAAATGGCTAGAAGCATTGTCCGCAATCCACGACATCACCTCTTCGCACTGTTCTGGCCTCAACAGTGCTCTACCACGAGTCCCAGTAACTTGAGACATGATGAACCTAGGGAGTGTACCTCTGCGGCGTTCCCCTGCTCCCCCATCAGCAGGTGGTGTCTCACCCCGCCCAGGACCACGGCCTCTGACCCCTGCAGTAGTTGGACGCCCACGTCCACGCCCTCGTCCTCTACCCCTAGCCCTCGGGTTAAACATTTTCCAAATTAAAGTGTAAACTTGAAAAAAAAAATTTTTTGTGTTTATTTTTTTTTAGTTTTTTATTTTTTTTAACAAAACGATGCTATCCTATTGCTATGGCTAGTTTCTAACCTACACTGACAGCACACAACTGGATTTTGTGCTTTGCAAGATGAGTTTGAGCTATAAAATGAAATAAAGGTAAAAAAAAAAAAATCAGCAGACTCTGCCTAATTCTAATCAAACCCCTAATAAATTGCCTCACTTCGGTGTTTGAGGTGGATATGCGTGTCACTAAGAGCTAAACACAACGGTCGCAGGTCTCCCAGCAAATTCCTCACAGTATGGTACTAGCTGCACTACTAGTGCCAGCAAGCCCAGCCACAAGCAAACAAAAAAAAGGAAAATATAACGCTATTGTAGGCCTAAGTAAGCCGTTGGGGTTCTCCTATGGCTATTTTGTAGCCTACAATGAGAGCACACTGCTTTGCAAGATGAGTTTGAGCTATAAAATGAAATACAGCTAAAAAAAAAAAATCAGCAGACTCTGCCTAATTCTACTCAAACCCCTAATAAATTGTCCCACTTCGGTGTTTGAGGTGGATATGCGTGTCACTAAGAGCTAAACACAACGGTCGCAGGTCTCCCAGCAAATTCCTCACAGTATGGTACTAGCTGCACTACTAGTGCCAGCAAGCCCAGCCACAAGCAAACAAAAAAAAGGAAAATATAACGCTATTGTAGGCCTAAGTAAGCCGTTGGGGTTCTCCTATGGCTATTTTGTAGCCTACAATGAGAGCACACTGCTTTGCAAGATGAGTTTGAGCTATAAAATGAAATAAAGGTAAAAAAAAAATAAATCAGCAGACTCTGCCTAATTCTACTCAAAGCCCTAATAAATTGTCCCACTTTGGTGTTTGAGGTGGATATGTGTGTCACTAAGAGCTAAACACAACGGTAGCAAGTCCCCCTGCAAATTCCTCACAATATGGTACTAGCTGCACTACTAGTGCCAGCAAGCCCAGCCACAAGCAAATAAAAAAAAAAAAAGTATAACGTTATTGTAGCCCTAAGAAGGGCTGTTGGGTTCTTGTAGAATCACTCCTGCCTAACACTATTCTAATAGAACACCCTAACGCTTTCCCTGACCAGCAACAGCTCTCTCCCTAGCGGCATCCAGACACAGAATGATCCGAGTAGCGCAGGCAGGGGCTAGTCTATTCCAGGGTTACCTGATCTGGCCAGCCAACCACTGCTATCGACGTGTAAGGGTACCACGTCATGCTGGGTGGAGTGCAGAGTCTCTTAGCTTGTGATTGGCTCTGTTTCTGGCCGCCAAAAAGCAAAACGGCGAAAGATGCCATTTTCTCGAGCGGGCGAAGTATTTGTCCGAGCAACGAGCAGTTTCGAGTACGCTAATGCTCGAACGAGCATTAAGCTTGGACGAGTATGTTTGCTCATCTCTAGTGGCAAGTAACTTTTTCTTGCCCCCTTCTTATTGGGTTTAATTTGCAAATCAATAAAAGAAGGTATCAACTTACCAAAACCAAATGCAGATATTTTTCTTCCCTCTCTCCCTCCATTTCTCGTACCTTCCACCTGCCGGAGACCTGCCAAGAAATGGACGAGGCCTCTGCTCCCTGGTACCAAGCACCATGACCGAAGACGAGCGCTAAGCCGCACACTTCAGCCACTCAGGTACCTAGGGCTCGGGATTCCTCCAAGCCACAAAAAAAGGCTAGGCCCTGGTGGGGATGTTGCATAAATATTCTAACATTTTGTATTTTCTTCTATAAAACAGTAATGGCTCTTTATTTGTGGACCTGACATTTCTATTAATATAATTTCTAGGAATTATACCTCTATAATGTACTTGCGGTGCGTTGGCCATTGTATCCTGTAGATGTGTGCCATAGTCCATTACCAACTAGGCAACTAGAAAAAAACAAAAACAAATCAGTCCATACAACCATATGGAGAAGCAAAAAAAAGCAAAAAAAAAAGAGACTTTAATTCCTTAATTTTGCAGAGAGATGCATAATGGTGCTATAATGCATTAATGTGTGTTGAACATTACATGTGAATTTAATTAGCTACGAGCTCCTATCAGCATGCACAGTTTTTCCATAAGAAAATGAAAAATGAAAGAGACAGTTAATTTCTTTCTTACCTCTTTCCATATTCATAAAATGACTGTGTGTTTATTTGTAATGGGATTTGGATAAAAGTCATCTAATCAACAGGCGCTACAAGATTGTGTTTTCTTCACTGTAATACAATATTATTTAAATGAACACAAATGAACACTATTCCTCATGTGCTTGATTAAAAGCTTTATGGATTTAGAGGGGCATAGAATGGTGACTGGTTATAGGTTCTGGTCTGCAATGAACAATCCTACTATTCTTCTATCATAATGGGTATTTAAATACTCTAACAATCAATACACTCATTTGCTTCTCCAGCTATTAACACAGTTTTTTTTAAACTCTGAAAATAATGAACACATTTATTTCTTTACGAGAGCAAGAATGATTTGAATTCTTACACTATATTTCTCGGAAAAGAACACTAAAGCTACAAATAGACACATAGGGCAGTGATGACCAACCTTTTAGAGACCGAGTGCTCAAAAATGCAAACCAGACCAACTTATTTATTGCAAAGTGCCAACACAGCAATTATTGCATTAAAATCTTCTTTCTCCGTGCTATACCACAACTTTCAGCGGTCCGGAGGACATCAATATCGTTGACAGAAGGTGGGAAAATTCAGATTGCCATTGAAGCGTGCCTGAACAGGAAGAATTGTAGGGCCAAGAGCAGGAGCTTCAATGGCTCCATGATAATCTGACAATGTCCACACCTCCTCTTCCTGCAGTCTCAGGCAGACCAAGATGCTTCATGTTTTGGGCTACCTGGGCCTTCAGGAGAATCCCTCAAGTCCTTTCTGGTGAATTCTGTGCTGGGGCAACAGCCTGAGTGCCCACTGAGAGGGCTCAGAGAGCCACCTCTGGCACCCGTGCCATAGGTTCGCCACCACTGACATAGGGGATAATCTCGTACTTACTATTTGTGAGTCTGCTATATTTTCTGCATGTTCATAAAGCAAAGAGAAAAATGGGTTCACATTCTGGTGATCTTCCAATTTCTAAAAAGGATAGAAAACAAAATGAAAGTTGTTTTGCAAGATAAAAGTCTACGTATGCCCTTTGTAGGTTATTACATTTTACAGCAGAACATAACAGAAGATAACCACCTATTACCAGCCCTAAAAAATTATCCCACAAATGGTCACTGGGGGTCTTACTCCTGGCATCTCTAAAGATCACATGGCCATGTGGAAAACTATTTTTTTTATAATTGCTGGGGGTAATGTGTTAAAGAGGAGCTGTCACTAAATTGGAAAAGCTGAAGGACTGGTCTTGATTTTTATCTGCTGGGCCCATTGGAAATTTACACACTCAAGTGACATAGCATACAAAGACACACCTTTAGAGAAAGTAAAAGATTACAACCCCGTAGTCTAGTATTACATGATCTCAGTATACGGTAAACTTTTAAGAGAAAAACGCTAAATTTATCAGGAGTACAGTGGGAATCAGACTACACATTTCATTCAACATTGTGTCTATCTCCATTTTGTCTCTATTCTTTAGCTATGAATTTGGATTTTGATTTATATAACATTTTATGAAATGTTTGTATATGGGGACCCTTTTTTCAAATACTTATTAAGTCTTCTAATAAAAATACAATTTCAAAAGTCTTCCTTTTTTAATTTTCACCTAATACCATTCTGCCCACCCAATCACATGACCAGTGGTTGTTAAATGGTCAAATTACTTTTTTATATCTCATTATCCGGTTGTTCAAGGGAATCCACTCTTCCCAATGCTTCCATTTTTTTAATGGTTGGTGACCTAATGAAGACACCCCCTGCAATATCCATTTTCTAACCATGCAAAGAAGGGCAATAACCAATAATTTCATTTTTATCCGCCCCACCTTAACTTGTAAAAACACACACCAAAAATACCTTCTCAATAATTTCCAGTTCCTTATCTCAAAATTAATTTATTCCATGATTTTAGGTGCACCAAACCTACCTCTTCTACATTACATTTATGAAACAATAGGAGTGAGGGCCCTGCTCGCAAGAGCTTACAGTCAATGAGGATAAGGGGGTGACACAAAAGCTATAAGAGCTTGTATAATGGTCCAGCCATTCTTTATAAGGGAACAGAATAACATAAGTTAAAAAATAAAAATGCTGCCGAACCAGCCATCAGCCGCCATCTTTCAAGGTCAATAGGACTGCAGAGAATCCTGGAGCTCGGTATGTATCTGGTGTTTGCCGAATTACAGATGGGAAGAGGACACAGGATGGGTTAGTAAAAAAAGCGGACATTTCATGCAGTCAGCAAGTGTGATAGCATGTTTGAAACTTTGGAGGTTAGGTATTAGTCTAATAGTCCGGGGAAGGGCATTACAGAGAATTGGTGGAGCTCGGGAGAAATCCTGGAGATGTGCATGAGATGTTTTATTTGATCTAAAACTGAAATGAGAAAAGAGATGGGGAGCTACAGCATTATGCAGAGCTTTGTGGATGAGGGTTATTATTTTAAACTGTTATTCGGAAGGAGACAGGTAAACCAGTGCAGTGACTGGCACAAACAGGAGGCATCCATGTAGAGATTGGTCTGAAAGAGAAGTCTGGCTTCTGCATTTAGTATAGAATGGAGTGGAGAAAGTTTAGTGAGTGGAAGACCAATTAATAGGGGGTTACAGTAGTCGATAGTGAATGAAAGCAACAATTAGCATTTTACAGGTTTCAGTTGTAAGAAATAGACAGATTCTGGAGATGTTTCTGAGATATACGCGACAAGACAGAGCAAGAGATTGAATATGTGGTGCAAAGGAGAGGTCAGAGGCCAACACAACCCCAAGACAGCGGGCCTGCAGACTGAGATAGAGAAGTCATGGTTGGGTCGATTAGTAGATGGTGGAAAGATAAGAAGTTCAGTCTTAGAAAAATTTAGTTTCAAGAAGAGAGAGGACGTGATGAGACAGCAGAGAGACATTCACTAGTGTTCTGGTTTAAGGCAGGGGTAATGTTACGTGAAGAAGTATATAGCTGGGTGTCATCAGCATAGAGATGATAGTGGAAACCAAATCTTCTGATGGTTTGTCCAATGGGGGCAGTATAGAGGTAAAAGAGAAGAAGACTCAGGACTGATCTCTGAGGAATTGATATTTTCTGCTTTGTGATGCCATGAAATTCAAGAAGTAGCAGAATGTTCTGCAGTAATAATATCACTTTATTTCCGAATTCTATTATCCGACAAATGGCTTTAATTTTACAATAATGTGTGACAATACAGGCGAGCTGAAGAAGAAAGCTGAGAATCATAATTTATTTTTGTTAAGTCAACTGCGCTTTTCTACTCTTTGATAGAACATCTGTACCTGTCATTATCTGACAGATCATGGATACATCACACTCATTGCTGAGCTCTAGTGATAAAACACTGCATTAATTGTTCGGGGTACATGTGAAATACTCAAGTCAGAGATCTACGTGTAAACTACAAAAACGCAGACCTTAAAGGGAGGGAGGGTGAAGCAATGCTGACGCATGAGAACAGCTGGGAGTGACATTGTGAAATGCAGACAACAGTAACAAGTCTGTACTGCCAACGTCATTGGCATGTAAACCTGCCTTAAACCATGCCAATTACACTTACAATAGTGCAATCTACACCCTATACGTGTGCCATAGCGATGATGTAAAAGAGAATGAAAAAAATTAGTTCTCATTAAGAAGCAGCTGTAGAACTCTAGATTTATCTTCAGTGTGTAAAAATATATGACTCTTACTTAGGACACAAAGGCAACATTGCTTATATTATATATACTTAACCCCTTAACGACTTTTTCATTATTGGTGTTCCTGTTTTTCATTCCCCACCTTCCAAAACCCAAAACTTTTTATTTTTCAGTTTACAGATGTATGAAGGCTTGTTATCTGCAGGACAAAGCATTGTTCCTAGTGGGAGTTGAAATTAAGTACAATTGGGCAGCATTTCTTATAGTATATATGCTTAACCCCTTAACAACTTGGCCTTTTTTCATTTTTGGCGTTTCCGTTTTTCCCTCCCCACCTTCTAAAAGTCTAAAAAAAAATTTCAGTTTACAGATGTAAAAGGGAATGCGATCTGAAGGACAAATCATTGTTCCTAGTGTCAGTTGAAGTACAATTGTCAAAACAAAAAAGTTTGAGACGTTTTCTTAAAGGCTTAATTTTTTTCAGTGTGGTTCAAATTATACCTCTACTTTATTCTTTGGGTCAGGGCGATTACTTAGATTCCAAATTTATAGTTTTTGGTATGTTTTAATATCTTTAAAAAAATGTAAACATTTTCAGAATTTTTTTCAGTGAGGGGGATCACAGAAGACAATAGAAGTCTGTGGATCCGCAAAAAAAAACATGCTGACAAGTTTTTTTCACTGATGAGGCTGGGGAATCAGGTGTTTTCTAACAATGTTAGGCCTCTTCCACACTTGCAGTTCACGTCAGAGTCTGATCAGGGTGCGATCAGATTTTGGTCAGTGAAAAACGTTCAGTGTCTCAGTTTTTCACGTGCATTTTCAATGCAATTTCAATAAGTTTTTCACACACGTGAAAAGGACTCTGGACTGAGCTCTATCTTTTCTATGGCAATTGATGCATGAAAAACGCATTGCACTTGCACTGGACTTGTATGTGCAATGCGTTTTTGATGCATCTCCATAGACTTGTATGGTGCGTTTTTCACTTGGAAAAGTAGAGCATGCTGAGATTTAAACAAGCGTTAAAAAAAACGCACCTGTGTGCTTGATTAAGAATGCAAGTCTGAAAAATCCTGTTGATTACAATGGGTCAGAATGCAATGCAAGTTCTGCAAGTCAAAAGCACACGCGCGTGAAAAAGGCCTAAGCGCGCATTCACAAGATGCGTTGAGTCGCGTTTTTGACGCAGCCTTGATCACATGCTAAGATTACACTGCGTTTTAGAAGATGCAGTGGAAAAGCAATGTAACCTTAGCATGTAATCAAGGCTGAAGCCAGTGGAATGCGTCAAAAACGCGATGCACAACGCAACGCAACACATTGTGTGAATGCGCCCTGAGGATTGCTGGATCTTTTGTCGCAACTAAATGTTGAAACACACTTTCACATACAGCTCCTCCACAGTACCTTAAAATCCTACCTATTTATTTAGATTTTCATTGACGGATCTAACAAAAATGAAAATAAGCCCTATTATACAGATAATCCAAGCACATCACCATGTATGATGCTCACATGCTTTAGAATTTAAATTTCTTTATCAAAAATCCCAGCACAAGTTAGAATCACCATGGAAAAGAGCGTCTCATCAAGACTGTAATTGAAGACAAAATGCAATGATTTAAATACCTATGGCCTCATCATTCTCGTAGCTTTGGATCCCCATTCATGAGCTTTGTGCTGGTGATTACACAGGAAGCTTAGTTAAAGATCATTTCACCACTCGCAGACTCTGACCAGGTGCAAACATTTCGAGCCCAACGCCGCACAGAGAAAGAAACTTGTCACAAAGCAGCCTCATTACACGGCACAGTGTCATTGTAAAACATCATTTACAAACAAGTTTAAGGAAAAAAATAGAAGCAAAGCTAAATTAAGAGGTTTTACTTTCATACTGATCTTCAAGTTCTTTAACTCTTACAGGACTCAACCGTTTTTCGTCTTTGCGTTTCTCTTATTTTTAATATCCCATTTCCGATATCCCATATTTCTTGTGGGCTCCTTTTACGGCTAATCTATTGTGAATAAAAACTTGCGCCATTTCGCAAATGCTTTTTCACACTTTGCTGTACGGACCTATGTAAGGTGTTTTTAATTAATATGAATTTGGGACCTACAGTTTGATCATTTTTTATCCAAATATTTGTGGATGGAAAAATGGTGAAAAAGTGGCGATTCAGACATTTGGGTGCTTTTTTCCATTATGGTGTTCGCAGCCAGGAATAATCTTTTTAAAATTTTGACAGCCATTTTGGGATGTGGTGATAAGATTTTACTGTTTATTTTTTGTATGTGCTCTATGGAAAGAGGTTGATTCAAACTTTTAATTTGTACTACTACAAAGCCTTCAAGAAGAACCACTCCTGATTCCAATGTAATAAAAATGGTTGTGCCTTTTCAAAAATGCTGTACATTTGTCAGACCATGCTCAAGATGATAAAAATCTTATTCCTCCAACCCAAACCTCCCTCCTCTCCACCACCGCCTGCTGAAGGTCCTCCCAATAAATTTCTAAATTGCAGTTCACCTTTTAAGATATTTTGGAATCAGTTGGCTCATATTTCAATATGATTATACATTGATTGCTATACAATTTAAATGACATTACAAGATTTGTTCAACTCATAACATGGAAAATCCTAAATGTGAATTACAACATAATCAAAATCTGATTAAAATGCTGCTTGCATGTATTAATTACTAGGTCTGTAAGGTTTAGTGTGGAAGTTTTAATTTGATTATTATCACTTGTAAAACAAACAATTTGAGAAGTGTAAGCATTATTTTCCCTGACATTTCAATTAGATTTTTGAGAAGTACAACGCACTTTGCATTTGCAAGTGTCTTGAAATAAAGCAAATATTGTTTTCCATACACAAGCTATTCCATTCCATATGCAAACCAGATAGAAGCTAAACTAAATATACATTTTGATGAAACTTTTCCACCGGGGTCATTTCTATTCTTGGTTAATATGAATGCCAGCTCTGGAGAAAAAGAAATACAATTCAAATGGCAAAACTTCCTTACGACCCTCTTTCCCCAGGGTTCGGTTTAAAAAATTCAGCTGATGCCAATGAATTATGATTTCTTGGATAATAATCTTTATTTATATAGTGCCATCATATTCCGTAGCACTTTACAACTCATGGATAATATCTACGGTAATTGATGTGGAACCCTATATAAAATGTGGAAAGTGTGTATAAGAATGGCTCTGTGATGTGTTTTCTAAGGGTATGGACAAGAGATGAGCTGACCTATCCGTATTCGGGTCAGGTGTGTTTGGCCAAAACCAAACCCAACTACAAACACCTGTGATCCAGGCCTCAGGTTTTAACCCTTTGGGTCTGCTCATCCACTGGTAACACCCACGTTCAGTGCTGGCACCGATCGCTGCTGGAGTTATCCTGTACATGCCGCAGGCAAAGCCATCCGTGGCATGTAATTGCTGGAGACACTAGCATGCCACCAGTTTCCCAGCAATCTTGTGATTTTTTTCATTTTAAAATCAAAATATCAAGACTCCAAAGAAAGTGTGGGCACTTCAACATGTGTAGATACAGGCAGTCCCTGGGTTACGTACAAGATAGGTTCTTTAGGTTTGTACTTAAGTTGAATTTGTATGTGCAACATCCCCCATGGGTTCCAGCCTTTTCTTGGGGCTTGGAGGCAGCCGGGGCCCAGAATACCAGAGTGGCTGGCGGTTGCGGCCTAGGCACGCTAGTGTCACGGTGCTTGGTATGGGGACCGGAGAGCTGTTCTTCAGCCTGGCATGTCTCCAGCAGGTGGTGTATGCAAGAAATGATATGGAGGGAGAGGCTATTGTACTGATTTTCCCTGGGGCAGCCTTTAGAGTCTGTAGTGTGTGTCCCTGGTAGAAGGATGGGGCGCCTTTGATGTTGAAGCCGAAGCAGGGACCAGCCAGAGGCAAGGTTGAGCAAAAATAACTTACAGTTCTTTATTTGAACCAACAGCGACAGCCAACGTGCCCAACGATTCCTTACAGAGGTAGGATACTGGGAGTGCTCTTGGAGAGGGAACCACAGGAGTCTGTTCCCCAGCCTGGATGCAGGGGCAGGCTGGGATGGAGCTGTGTCCAATGTAGGAAGCTTCAGCTTTTATCCTGGAATGGTTAAGTGTTAGCCCTGAAGGTGGACTGACACTCTATAGAGCTGCTGAGGCTTAGGAGACCTGTGGTCAGATCATGGGCTCTGAGCTGGTGCTTCTTAGTCAGAAGCTGGGTTTCCACACATGTTTGCTCTCAACCTGACTGACTTGACTTCTCCTTTGGAACTTTCCTGACCAGGGGTTTTGTTACACCTCCTGGTCAGGTGGTGGCTCACTCTCCAATCACACTCCAGTTCACAATTAAGTGCATTGAGGCATATCATTGGATGATAACATTAAACAGCATTTAACCCTTGCCTTTCCAGGCAGAATCTACCACTGCACTGATCAGACTCTCTATTAGGGGAACACACATATTAGGGGATTATTCGCAATAACTCCTCTGCCTTGCATTGGCAGGGATGTTGCATATGTAAGTTAGAACTGTATATTTTATATTTGTAACCCCAGTCAAAATTTTATTTGGTCTCAATTGCAATTGGATTTTAAAATTGTAGGGTTGTCATAAGAACCAGGATTAACACTAAAGCTTAATTGCAGACACAATTCATAACAGTTATAACTGTTTATAGTAGCCTAAGACTAAGTACAGTAAATTACCAACATCCAGAAGTCCATTTGTAACTAGGGGTTGTCTGTAAGTCGGGTGTTCTTAAGTAGGGGACTGCCTGTGCATGTAAGTCACACTTTTATTACAGCAGCATTATATTTAACCCTTAGTTTTGTTTTCAAAATGATATACCTGTAGCACAAATCAAATTTCAATCAATAAAACCACAATACACATATTGCTCCATCAAGAGTCAGATTACAGAAAAGGGAGGGGGAACAGTCATGCTGGGTCTCTCATATCTTAATTTGATTTTCATAAAAAAATATGAATACTATTAATATCACTGCTCAATGATTATTTTCATTGTATATAAATTATAGAATGGGAATGATAAATTTAGTGAAGGACCCAGGACCAGGGTCAGTGTCAGCATCAGGCATACCTGAGCAAAAAATGGGGCCCATAGCTGCTGGGAGGGCCCGAATCTCAGTCCCCAGTGCAGGGCCTGGTGAGGGGATTGTATATAATAAATCCATTGGGGGCTGTATATAACTGAACCATGATGAGATTGTATATAAACTACAAATGGGCTGTATATAGTTAAACTATGAGGGGCCTGTATATAAAACAACCATGACACAGCTGTTTGGGAATGATAAACTACGGAATATTTTAGGTAGTTTCTGAATTTTTAATGCCCCCATATGAGTTCAGTGCAAAGGGGCCCACTAAGGCTCTATTGCCCAGGGGCCTACTGAAACCTGGAGCTGGCCCCCTGTCCAGGACATAAAAGATTTAGATCATTAAATTTACTCTTTCCATGACAAATGATTTCCAAGAATTAGATTATATAAAGGTCCTCATGTTCAGCAAAGGTCTTTACCTCACAGTACAGTTTTAAATGATGACTCTCCCAAACATAATTACCTATGCTAAGCATAAAAGACTAACTTACCATGGCCAAATACCAGACAAATTCTACTCCATCATTGTAATTGTCATATGTGCTGCCACACTGCAAACATTGTTCAGCCATGGATTTTGCAACATGGAAAAGAATTCCAAAGAATCCAGACATTCTTTCTTGATTTTGTTTTTCAAAAAGAATACAATTGATGCCCAGGCATTTATGTATTAGTCCTCCTTCTCAGAAATCAAGAGATAAAGAAGGAACAAAGTTGTAAATAATCAAACAAAAATAACAAATAGAAAAGTAAAATATATGGATTCTCTACATTTTAACTTTTTCAATGGAAATTCAAACACTTCAAAGTGTTTGCCCAGAATATGAAAATTATTTTATTTCAACAATATGATCCTGATTCTATCTTGCCTCAGTTGTGGGATTCTGCTGCATGATACAACTGTGGATCAAAGAGAAATTATAGTAAACTTTCTAATATACTTTATTAATATTATATACATTCTCCTATACTCTGAAATGAACAGTATTTTTTAAAGTGTTTCTGAAGTCCATTCATAGCAGAAAAACAAGATAAGAAGGCTAAAGTGTAAGTCCTTTAATACATAAAGAATATTTTGTAACAATTCAGCTCTGTAAGAGTAAGGAGTTAAAGCTAGAGATGAGCGAGCACTAAAATGCTCGGGTACTTGTTATTCGAGACGAACTTTTCCCGATGCTCGAGTGCTCGTCTCGAATAACGAGCCCCATTGAAGTCAATGCGAGACTGGAGCATTTTTCAAGGGGACCAAGGCTCTGCACAGGGAAGCTTGGCCAAACACCTGGGAACCTCAGAAAAGGATGGAAACACCACGGAAATGGGCAGGAAACAGCAGGGGAAGCATGCATGGATGCCTCTGAGGCTGCTTAATCGCACCATTATGCCAAAATTATAGGCAACAGCATGGCCATGACAGAGTGACCGAATGAGGCTAGATAGCATCTAAAACATCCAATAATTGACCCTGACACTATAGAGGACGGCATGCAGAGGCAGCGGCAGCAGTGGCAGGCTAGAGAGTCTCATGGCGACATACCCTAAATGGACTCAGGTTTCACCAAAGGAGGTGAAATGATTTCCTATGTGAACAAAAGGTTGACGGTATATTTAGTCGATAACAGAGCATGGTGGCGACATAGTGACCAAGTTCCATAACGTATCTGGTGAAACACCCGAAAAATGAGCCTGACACAGCTCTTTTGATAAGGGGACGACATGTGGAGGCAGCCATGGAGACGACTTCCATGATTAAGAGCGACAGTATGGGGCATTCATATTGCGCTGCTATGATTGCAACTTCAGGTCTCCAGCATGGCGGCGACAGATGGGCCGAGTTCCACTATGTATCTGGTGAAACACCTGAAAATTCTGCCTGACACAGCTCGTTTGATAAGGGGATGATGTGCTGCATATCCTCTCGTGCTCCAGCGTCTGGGGTATAGAGAGTTGAAATGAGACATTGGTGGACGCTGTGGAGGATCGTGGAGGCAAAATGGACAGGAAACAGCAGGGGCAGCATGCATGGATGCCTCTGAGGCTGCCTAATCTTGGGATGGAGCTGGCGGTCCACTGCCAGGCGAGCTTTCGCCTGTCCAAGCCCCTGTCTCTCGGCTCCTCCCCACCCAAAATGGGCCTGGGGGCCAGAAGCGTTTACTTTGAAAAAATTATAATTTTCAAATCAAGCCGGGTCGTTTGAATATTTCACCTGGGAATAATGGAATAGCATAGTGGTTCTATTTTTAATTGTTTTTACGGAAATGGTTCCATGATTAAGAGCGACAGTATGGGGCATCCATATTGCGCTGCTATGATTGCAACTTCAGGTCTACAGATGGTCCGAGTTCCACTATGTATCTGGTGAAACACCTGAAAATTCTGCCTGACACAGCTCGTTTGATAAGGGGACGATGTATGGAGGCAGTGAACTAGTAGTAGATTAAAGGTGCTGCAGTTAAAACTATGTTAGTTGGATCTTGAGATGGAGCTGGCGCTCCGCTGCCAGACGAGCTTTCGCCAATCCAAGCCCCTGTCTCTAGGCTACTCCGCAAACAGCACTTCTAAGAACCTTTTGTATAAGATCAAGTGTAGTAGCGTTCTTATAAGTTTGGGATATGGCGGGTGAGGGGAATGTAAACAGATGCACAAGAAGCGCTGAAATAATATTGGTAAATGATAAAAGTTTGCCAGTATATTTTGTGGATTACACAGCAGGGTGGCGACAAAGTTATCAAGTTTGATGTGGAAGCCATGAAAACAACCCAAAATTCTGCCCGACACAGCTTGTTTGATAAGTGGTCGATGTATGGAGGCAGTGAACTAGTAGTAGATTAAAGGTGCTGCAGTTAAAACTATGTTAGTTGGATCTTGAGATGGAGCTGGCGCTCCGCTGCCAGGCGAGCTTTCGCCAATCCAAGCCCCTGTCTGTAGGCTACTCCCCAAACAGCACTTCTAAGAACCTTTTGTATAAAATCAAGTGTAGTAGCGTTCTTATAAGTTTGGGATATGGCGGGTGAGGGGAATGTAAACAGATGCGCAAGAAGCGCTGAAATAATATTGGTAAATGATAAAAGTTTGCCAGTATATTTTGTGGATTACACAGCATGGTGGCGACAAAGTTAACAAGTTTGATGTGGAATCCATGAAAACAACCCAAAATTCTGCCTGACACAGTTCGTTTGATAAGGAGACCATGTATGGAGGCAGCTATATGGACGACTTTTGGAGGCAGCTATGGCGATGACGTGTGGAGGTAGAAATGGAGACAACGTGTGGAGCCAGCTAAAAAGACGACATGTGGAGGCTGCTATGGAGACAATTTAATTTAGATAGTGCCTGTATGTGGCAGTCCAAAAAAGTTTTCAAACCAGAGGAGCAGGTAGGTGGTCCTCCAGAAAAATTAAATAAATTGAGTGCCTGTATGTGGCAGTCCAAAAAAGTTTTCAAACCAGAGGAGCAGGTAGCTGGTCCTCCAGAAAAATTAAATAGATTGAGTGCCTGTATGTGGCACTCCGAAAAATTGCTTAAAACAGAGGACCGGGTAGGTGGCCCTCCAGAAAAATTAAATACATAAAGTACTATAGCTAGAGCCAGAGCCAAAAAATAGCCAGTTTCCTATGCTTTAGTGTACAAAGAGGAGGAGAAGGAGGACAATAAGGAGGAGGAGTGCATACATTATTCAGGTTGAGCTTCTTTCACCTGGTGGAGAATGAAAATCCGGAAAAATCCAGGCTTTATTCATCTTGGTAAGCGTCAGCCTGTCAGCGCTGTCAGTCGACAGGCGTGTATGCTTATCGGTGATGATGCCACCAGCTGCACTGAAAACCCGCTCGGACAACACGCTAGCGGCAGGGCAGGCAAGAACCTCCAAGGCGTACAGCACCAGTTCGTGCCACATGTCCAGCTTTTAAACCCAGTAGTTGTAGGGAGCTGTGTGATCATTTAGGACGATGGTATGGTCAGCTACGTACTCCCTCACCATCTTTCTGTAAAGATCAGCCCTACTCTGCTGAGACTGAAGACAGCTGACAGTGTCTTGCTCGGGTGACATAAAGCTGGCAAAGGCCTTGTAAAGCGTACCCCTGCCAGTGCTGGAAAAGCTGCCTGGTCGCCTACTCTCCCTCGCTACTTGTCCCGCAGAAGTACGCCCTCTGCCGCTAGCGCTGTCAGAAGGGAAATACTGTTTCAGCTTGTGCACCAGGGCCTGCTGGTATTCATGCATTCTCACACTACTTTCCTCTCCAGGGATGAGAGTGGAAAGATTTTGCTTGTACCGTGGGTCCAGGAGAGTGAATACCCAGTAATCGGTGCTGGAATAAATTCTTTGAACGCGAGGGTCACGGGATAGGCAGCCTAGCATGAAATCTGCCATATGCGCCAGAGTCCCAACGCGCAAGAATTCACTCCCCTCACTGGCCTGACTGCCCATTTCCTCCTCCTCTAACTCCTCCAACTCCTCTTCTTCTGCCCATACACGCTGAACAGTGAAGGACTGAACAATGGTCCCCTCTTCTGTCTCGCCAACATTCTCCTCCTCTTCCTCCTCCGATATGCGCTGAGAAACAGACCTAAGGGTGCTTTGGCTATCAACAAGGGAATCTTCTTCCCCCGTCTCTTGTGACGAGCGCAAAGCTTCCGACTTCATGCTGACCAGAGACTACTGGCATCGCCACTGACCATCTGTGTTGACTCCTCAAAGTTACTCAGCACCTGACAGATATCAGACATCCACGTCCACTCCTCATTGTAGACTTGAGGAAGCTGACTGACCTGACTACCAGTTCTGGTGGAAGTTGACATCTGGCAGTCTACAATCGCTCGGCGCTGCTGGTAAACTCTGGATAACATGGTTAATGTTGAATTCCATCTCATGGGCACGTCGCACAACAGTCGGTGAGCAGGCAGTTGGAGGCGGCGCTGCGCTGCCCTGAGAGTGGCAGCATCTGTGCTGGACTTCCTGAAATGCGCACAGATGCGGCGCACCTTCGTGAGCAAATCAGACAGATTGGGGTATGTCTTGAGGAAACGCTGAACTATGAGATTTAACACATGGGCCAGGCATGGCACATGTGTCAGTCTGCCGAGTTGCAGAGCCGCCACCAGGTTACGGCCGTTGTCACACACAACCATGCCTGGCTTCAGGTTCAGCGGTGCCAGCCACAGATCAGTCTGCGCCGTGATGCCCTGTAATAGCTCTTGGGCGGTGTGCCTTTTATCGCCTAGGCTCAGCAGTTTGAGCACCGCCTGTCGCTTAGCGATGGCACTGCTGCTGTGCCTAGAGCTACCGACTGATGGCGCCATGCCCACGGATGGTAATTCGGAGGAGGAGGAGGTGGAGGAGGGGTGGGAGGAGGAGGAGGCATAGTAGGCCTTTGAGACCTGGACCGAGGTAGGCCCCGCAATCCTCGGCGTCGGCAGTATATGAGCAGCCCCAGGGTCAGACTCGGTCCCAGCCTCCACCAAGTTAACCCAATGTGCCGTCAGCGATATATAGTGGCCCTGCCCGGCAGCACTCGTCCACGTGTCCGTGGTCAGGTGGACCTTGTCAGAAACGGCGCTGGTCAGGGCACGGATGATGTTCTCTGACACGTGCTTGTGCAGGGCTGGGACGGCACATCGGGAAAAGTAGTGGCGGCTGGGGACCGAATACCGAGGGGCGGCCGCCGCCATGAGGTTTCGAAAGGCCTCGGTCTCTACCAGCCTATAGGGCAGCATCTCCAGGCTAAGCAACTTGGAGATGTGGACGTTGAGGGCTTGGGCGTGTGGGTGGGTTGCGCTATACTTCCTTTTGCACTCCAGCGTCTGGGGTATGGAGAGCTGAACGCTGGTGGATGCTGTGGAGGATCGTGGAGTTTTCGCACGGGAGGTGTTTGGGCCGTGGTCCTGGGCAGGGGGCTGACTAGCAGATGACACAGGGGTAGGAGCAGTGGTGTGCCCGGCCGGAGGTGAACGGGCTTGGTGCCATTGAGTGGGGTGTTTAGCATTCAGATGCCTGCGCATACTGGTGGTAGTTAAGCTAGTAGTGGTGGAACCCCTGCTGATCCTGGTTTGGCAAAGGTTGCACACCACAGTCCGTCGGTCATCCGGTGTTTCTTTAAAGAACCTTCAGACTTCTGAAAATCTAGCCCTCGCCACGGGAGCTTGACTACGGGCAACATTTGGCGCTGATGCACCAGCTCTGGCCCTGCCTCTCCGTCTGGCCCCACCACTGCCTCTTCCAACCTTTTCTGCTATAGGACTCGCCTCCGTCTCAGAAGCACTGTGTTTACCCGGCCTATCAACCCAGCTTGGGTCTGTCACCTCATCATCCTCCGATCCCTCAGTCTGCTCCCCCCTAGGACTTCCTGCCCTGACAACAACTTCACCACTGTCTGACAACCGTGTCTTCTCATCGTCCGACACCTCTTTACACACTTCTTCCACTACGTCAATAATGTCATCATCACCCACAGACTGCGACTGGTGGAAAACATGGGCATCGGAAAATTGCTCAGCAGCAACCGGACAAGTGGTTTGTGACTGTGGGAAGGGTCCAGAAAACAGTTCCTCAGAGTATGCCGGTTCAAATGCCAAATTTTGCTGGGAGGGGGCAGACTGGAGGGAAGGAGGCTGAGGTGGAGGAGCTGGAGGAGTGCTGATTTCGGTGACATGGGTGGACTGCGTGGAAGACTGACTGGTGGACAAATGGCTAGAAGCATTGTCCGCAATCCACGACATCACCTCTTCGCACTGTTCTGGCCTCAACAGTGCTCTACCACGAGTCCCAGTAACTTGAGACATGATGAACCTAGGGAGTGTAGCTCTGCGGCGTTCCCCTGCTCCCTCATCAGCAGGTGGTGTCTCACCCCGCCCAGGACCACGCCCTCGGACCCCTGCAGTAGTTGGACGCCCACGTCCACGCCCTCGTCCTCTACCCCTAGCCCTCGGGTTAAACATTTTCCAAATTAAAGTGTAAACTTTAAATTTTTTTTTTTTTGTGTTTATTTTCTTTTATTTTTATTTTTTTTTAACAAAATGATGCTATCCTATTGCTATGGCTAGTTTCTAACCTACACTGACAGCACACAACTTGATTTTGTGCTGTGCCTGATGACTTTGAGCTATAAAATGAAATAAAGGTAAAAAAAAAAAAAAATCAGCAGACTCAAGCAAACAAAAAAAAGGAAAATATAACGCTATTGTAGGCCTAAGTAAGCCGTTGGGGTTCTCCTATGGCTATTTTGTAGCCTACAATGAAAGCACACTGCTTTGCAAGATGAGTTTGAGCTATAAAATGAAATAAAGGTAAAAAAAAAAAAAAATCAGCAGACTCTGCCTAATTCTAATCAAACCCCTAATAAATTGTCCCACTTTGGTGTTTGAGGTGGATATGTGTGTCACTAAGAGCTAAACACAACGGTAGCAAGTCCCCCTGCAAATTCCTCACAATATGGTACTAGCTGCACTACTAGTGCCAGCAAGCCCAGCCACAAGCAAATAAAAAAAAAAATGTATAACGTTATTGTAGCCCTAAGAAGGGCTGTTGGGTTCTTGTAGACTCACTCCTGCTTGACAGTAAGCTAATATAACATCCTAACGCTATCCCTGCAGCAGCAGCAGCTCTCTCCCTTACGGCATCCAGACAGAGAATGATGCGAGCAGCGCGGGCAGGGGCTAGTCTATTCCAGGGTCACCTGATCTGGCCAGCCAACCACTGCTATCGACGTGTAAGGGTACCACGTCATGCTGGGTGGAGTGCAGAGTCTCCTGGCTTGTGATTGGCTCTGTTTCTGGTCGCCAAAAAGCAAAACAGCGGGAGATGCCATTTTCTCGAGCGGGCGAAGTATTCGTCCGAGCAACGAGCAGTTTCGAGTATGCTAATGCTCGAACGAGCATCAAGCTCGGACGAGTATGTTCGCTCATCTCTAGTTAAAGCACATCTGTCTCTAGGAATGTGATTTTTAGCTGGTGTCAGGTTCCCTTAGCCTTTGCTATGCTGATTTTCAAAAATGCCTTTGTAATTATTCTGAATCATTTCAGCAATTTATAATAGTTTGATTTACATTACCCGGCTCCCTGCCAGCATCATGTGGTAAGTATCCGGGTAGGGGCCACTACAGCATGTGCCTGTGTCCCCTTATGCATTCTTCCTCTACTTCACACCATCCCCCTCCCTCATCTGCCTGCTTAATGCACATGACAGGATGTAGGGAGGGGGAACGGAGCAAGATGAGTTTGGAGGAGAGAAGACTGACACAGGCACACAGGCTGCAGCTATCCCCTCCCTACCCTGAGACTCAACACATGCTACTGGCAGGGAGCCAAGTAATGTGAATTAAACTTATATAAACTATTGAAATGATTCAAAATGCTGACAAGGGCATTTTTTAAATCAGCATAGCATAGGCCAGTGGTGGCGAACCTATTGCACGGGTGCCAAAGGTGGCACTCAGAGCCCTTTCTTTGGGCACCAGGGCCATCGCCCCAGAACACCAGACAGGACTCAAAGAATCTTCCTGCAGTTCCAAGCAACTTAGAAAATGCTGCTTTCAGTCATATTTTGATACTTACTTCGCTACTTGGGACTGTAGGAAGAGGGAGAATGAATAGATAGGGCCGAATTATCTTTGAAGGACCTTCTGCTGGTCCCTACAGGTCTACAGAGGAGCACTGGAAAGAATCTAAAATTATGCAAATTTTCTATATTTCTACTGTGGTGCTGTTCTCAGGAGGCCAATATGATTGTTGACGAACAGAGAGCAGTAAGTTACTGCTTTAATTTTTGGTTGGCACCTCGCGATAAATAAGGGGGGTTTGGGGTGTCTTTTTGGGCACTCAGCCGCTAAAAGGTTCGCCATCACTGGCATAGGCTATTGGAACCTGTCTCCAGTCACTAGAAACCCTAAAAACATTTTTGCCTATAAGGCTGTAAGGGAGAAACAAAAAGGGCAAAAAGCATTTGATATCTTATTTAGTATACTATACCCATAGAAAAAAGAGGAATCGTCATTTGCACCACACTGTAAAAGTCGTAACTACCCAACTTGTAAGAAATACTGTACCTGCATTCTTTCATCAATTTCACCGCAATTGGATTTTTTTTCCCAGCTTTCCAGTACATAGCACAAAATATTGAGATAAAAGCAGCAAAAGATACACCCTGGTATTGTACTTGTTTTTGTCTATTGTCTTAATATAATTTTTTAATAAAGAGGAAATATTGATATGCATGGCCAAAAGTTTTCAAAATTAGTTTCTGGTGTCCTATCTCTTTTACATGTCTTTATAGCAGACAGAAAAGACTAGAAAACCTCTTTTAGTTATGTCTTAATTCACTTTCAAGGAGCAGATGATAGCACCAACTATGCATGAATGAGTAATTGCATCATACTAATTATGCTTTAAGGATAATTAAGCCTAATTATTTTTTATAAGCATAGATAATTCTAAATATCTGATAATAATACGGTTCTAGAGTTGGAATTAAAGATACAGTTTACTGTATGTACAGCAGTGCTCCAGCAGTGTTACTAGGCAAAGGGGGCAATGACACTCATAATAAAGTCTTCCACACAGTCGCCATTAAATTACCATAATTCGGTAGCAAATGCACTTAATTACAACTATAGATCAACTTAACTCTCTTGAGATAAGTCATGGTAAATTGAATCTACCAAGCAATAGTTATTTATGCTAGTTCCCAAGAAACAGTTCTAGATTTTTGTTGCCAAAGGGACTATGAAAGATATTCTATAGTCTAAGTCTTCTGTGTAAAATCTTGATAATATCTTGGACATAGGTAATTATGCTTAAAGGAAATCAACCATCAAAATCAAACAAGATAAACCAGGGATCCTTACCTTAAAGGGAACCTGTCACCAGGGACCTCATTTTCACTAAAGACAAATTGTAAAAGCCAATGACACCTGCAGTGCAAAAATGCCTTTGCATTGCAATATAATTGTGTGTTATAACTTACTCTTGCATGCTGATAAAATCCTGGGGTAGTCACAGGGGTGGGGCTTTGGTTTGGATGCATTTCAAAAAACAACATGTGACTTGTCTGAGCTGCAGGCTGTCTCCATCTTTGTGCTCCTGTAGAGCTTGTCCCTTCCCCATTGATATCATCTCACCAGGCTATGACCTGTGAGAAGAAGCGGGAGGTGGAGATGTACAGGAGCACAAAGGTGGGGGCCAAGCTCTGTGGAGTGAGTAACATAGACAAGGCACGTGTGCCCAGCTATTTATATTGCATAGAGCATATTTTTCCCCTCAAATGTTGGCAAAGATGTATAAGGGATGTAAAGCACTATGTATTGTACACTAGGTATTGTCCCAAGATAAAGGTTTTCTGAATTAATGTTATCGAGGAAATAGAAAAACTGACAAGTACGCATGGGCTATATTCATTTCAATTGTGTATTTAAGGGTTGGTGGAAGATGTATCAATAGAGACCCAAAACAAATACTTAATTAAAAAATATTGCTATATGCAAGATTTTGTATCATTAAGAAATGGATTGTAAAAAGTCCCCCAACCAGCAATATGTGGATTAGAATATCTAACCTGTCTCTACAAGGAGAATGGTACAATCTGAAGACTGTCTCAAATAAGAAAGCTGTGCAATTTAAAAAGATGTGGAAAAATTGGATAGAAAATAACTTTACAGTAGAGGAGTTGTACTTTATTGATTAAGAGAAAAAGAGAAAGGAAATAAGGGAAGAGAAAGAGAGAGATGGGTTTGTTTTCATTTTGTTTTGTTTTTTTGTTTCTTTTGTGGGTTTTTTTTCTCTCTTTTTTGGGGTTGGGGGGGAATAAACAAAAAATTAAAGTATTACATGACAAATAGAGATGTAGGAGAAAGACTTTTGTATACAGTGCTTAAGATTGCGGCCAGTGTCGTGTAGAATTACTGTATTTGTAATTGTAAAATTGTCTAGAAAAGAAACAATGTGATATGTGTATTAATTGGAATTATTTTCCTCTTTCTAATCTTTTGTTAATTTTTGTAAGTGATTAAAAAAAAAAAGAATAAGTGACATAATTTCATGAATTTTTTGGTTATTATTTAGCATTTTTATGCTAATTTCTAATTATGATTGATTTATAAGTTTTAAATTAAAATTTACATTTTATGCTACTTTATACTGCCATTTGTAAGCTTATAGTAATGGCTTTCACACTCAATCAAAACAGAGAAGACCTCAGAGATCTTTTTAGTTAGCTACATATTAGCAGTTGTCGGAATCAATTCTTCTGCGATCATTGTTACTGTGATGTGGCCTTTCAATCTGAAATAAAAGTTCCCTTTTTTGATGGTAAAATAATTCATTCCTACTTTTAGTACAGTTGGAGGGAAGGTATCACTATAAATCCTCTGCCAGTATCTATTGCTTGCATTTTATTGCTAGTAATGATCCAAGTATGAGATCAAAGAAGATTCAGTTATTATTTTCAGAATCTATGTATAACAACTACCAAAAGTGCTATCTAAAGGGCTCTTAAGAGTACACTGGAGGCAATACAGAAAATAATTTGGTTGAGTTTCTTTGCTGTAGTGTTAGTGCTTTCAGTTACAGGAAGGGGGACCTTATGACACTTTCTGCCCCCGCTCTATCCATTTTATCCATAAGATTGTTTGCATCCTAATATCTATTCCCCACTTTCACGTAATTAGGTCAATTAACGATACATAATGGCTTGCACACCCAACCGGGCTGATGACTCCCCAATTCTGCTGATGAACCTATAAAAATCACAATAATTGGTTTCTATGCTTAGATGGAGCATTGGCCACACAGAAGTCTCTTTTGTCCTTAACTAAAATGGCTAACAATAGTTTTATCAAAACATGTTAAAACATGTTAAATTTATATGGGCTCCAGCCATTGTGTCAACTATATAAGGGTCCTACCACTGGAGCTATCATTCCACTTTTAGGTTGTAGCTGTGGTTGCGGATGCCTTCATCTACCCCATTCAACTATATAAGATTACTGGAGCCAGTCAAGTGAAGTGGATCAGATATAAGCGGTAAATCACAAGCATTACCCAAGACAACTCAAACACACATAATAACACCCTAATACTGCATAGTAATTGTTTGTTCATTGCAAAATTGTATTGAATGGTTTCGTGAGAAATTGGAGTCCATAATCTGTATTTTAATGGATACTTACCCAATTAGGCGAGATGGATCAATGCCTTATGTCACTGTCCATTTTTTAAGAGGGAATGAGTAATTGATCACAAATAAAGTTTGGATAGATTGTGTAATATTAACTAGAGGAGATAGAAAAGCCATTGCTTAAATAGCCTTATCATCATGTCTAGGGGATTTATATTTAACAGCTCATATACACTCACCGGCCACTTTATTAGGTACACCATGCTAGTAACGGGTTGGACCCCCTTTTGCCTTCAGAACTGCCTCAATTCTTCGTGGCATAGATTCAACAAGGTGCTGGAAGCATTCCTCAGAGATTTTGGGCCATATTGACATGATGGCATCACACAGTTGCCACAGATTTGTCGGCTGCACATCCATGATGCGAATCTCCCGTTCCACCACATCCCAAAGATGCTCTATTGGATTGAGATCTGGTGACTGTGGAGGCCATTTGAGTACAGTGAACTCATTGTCATGTTCAAGAAACCAGTCTGAGATGATTCCAGCTTTATGACATGGCGCATTATCCTGCTGAAAGTAGCCATCAGATGTTGGGTACATTGTGGTCATAAAGTGATGGACATGGTCAGCAACAAATTCTGACCCTACCATCCGAATGTCGCAGCAGAAATCGAGACTCATCAGACCAGGCAACGTTTTCCCAATCTTCTACTGTCCAATTTCGATGAGCTTGTGCAAATTGTAGCCTCATATTCCTGTTCTTAGCTGAAAGGAGTGGCACCCGGTGTGGTCTTCTGCTGCTGTAGCCCATCTGCCTCAAAGTTCGACGTACTGTGCGTTCAGAGATGCTCTTCTGCCTACCTTGGTTGTAACGGGTGGCGATTTGAGTCACTATTGCCTTTCTATCAGCTCGAACCAGTCTGCCCATTCTCCTCTGACCTCTGGCATCAACAAGGCATTTCCGCCCACAGAACTGCCGCTCACTGGATGTTTTTTCTTTTTCGGACCATTCTCTGTAAACCCTAGAGATGGTTTTGCGTGAAAATCCCAGAAGATCAGCAGTTTCTGAAATACTCAGACCAGCCCTTCTGGCACCAACAACCATGCCACATTCAAAGGCACTCAAATCACCTTTCTTCCCCATACTGATGCTCAGTTTGAACTACAGGAGATTGTCTTGACCATGTCTACATGCCTAAATGCACTGAGTTGCCGCCATGTGATTGGCTGATTAGAAATTAAGTGTTAACGAGCAGTTGGACAGGTGTACCTAATAAAGTGGCCGGTGAGTGTATATTTAGCAATATTTACTTGTCTACCCAATATTCTAAAAAAAATTCTCAAAAAAACTGTGTTAATGCAGTTTGACAAATTTCTTGACTGTGAGAGAACAACCGATGAGCTGGATATTGCTGTTTCTATTTTCTTGGGAAATCTTTATGGCTGCTCCTCAAACCAGTGACCTTATGGTCACTATTAGGCCTAATAACAGAATAAGCTAGTACAGAAGTAGGTAGTAGTGAATATGAGAACAGGATGTAATGTGTAGTAACTTTGCGGTTACATGATAAGAATCTGCATAATTATGTATAAGATACCAAGATGATTATCTATAAAATGACTGAAGTCTCCCGTTCACATTTGTAGTGGATGGTGAGATTTAGAGCCGGAAAATCAAAATTTCAAAACATTGCAACCCTTTTGTTCGGTGTATGTGAATTTGGACCCATGTGTGGTATAATGAGCCTTTTACACTTTTGACACATCCAAAGATACACAGAATAAGGGCCGCCACAGTGAATTTTGGGGGCCCTGACTGGAAGATTTTTGTGGGCCCCCTTCACCAGCGTCCATTCCCACATTGATACATAACATTGTATACACAATATATTTTTGCAAAACCTTTTTAAGCCATGATAAGCTAGACTCTTTTGACAGGACCCTACTCTACCGCATGTGCCCACACAGTATATAGATAGCCACTACACATGCCCACACAATATATAGATAGCCCTCCCAGCACATGCCCCCTCAGTCCATAAACAGCCCCCAGTCCGCATTCAGCACCCCCATGCCACAGTCAGCATGCTCAGTCCATAGTCACCCCCCCAGTCCAAAGTCAGCCCCCCAGTTCACAGCAAATGCCGCCCTTTAATGAAATGTCCACCTCAGATTCCCCCTTTAAGGTAATGTCCCTTCTAGATGCCAACCTTTAATGAAATGTCCACCCCAGATGCCCCCTTTAATGAAATGTCCACCCAGATCTTCCTTTAATGAAATGTCCACCTCAGATGCCCCCTTTAAGGTAATGTCCCTTCTAGATGCCAACCTTTAATGAAATGTCCACCCCAGATGCCCCCTTTAATGAAATGTCCACCCAGATCTTCCTTTAATGAAATGTTCACCCCAGATGCCCCCTTTAATAAAATGTTCACCCCAGATGCCCCTCTTTTACATAAATCTATCTTCACAATGTAATATCCACAGCAGGCCCTCTTTAAATAAAAAACCTATACTCCCCTTCGGCTTCTTCTCTCCATCCCTGTGGCTCCGTCTTCTCCTCTTCGGGCCCAGGCGCTTCACTATGATGCAGCGGTGTTGCAGCCGTGTGACGACATAGTGTAAGGGCCCGTGCTGCACATACACTATGATGTCACGTGGCCTCAACACTGTCACATCATAGTGATGTGCTTGGGTTGGAAGAGGAGAAGATGGAGCCACAGGGCCAGAGAATAAAGAAACCAAAGGTAAGTATAGCTTTCATTCTGATGGCGGATCATATGGAGCCCGGGTATTGGGGGGGGCTTGTGGGTACTGATGGTGAATTTGAAAATGGGGGGGCCCTTGAACACACTCCCACTATACCCCCCATGATTGCAGCCCAGCACAGCATACAGTGCACAATTCACTCATGGTTATGTAACGTAGGATCAGAGCTTCACATTTCTTCTTTTTCCTTTTTTTGACTTGCGTGTAGTTGTAATCTTCCTTTTCCTATTACCAGACATATTGAGTGAATGAAGTTATATAGTAGCAGGCATATAAATGCAAGGCAATTTAGAATACACAATCGTGTCCTAATGGGAATGTCATTAATACTAGACCTAATTTCTCAATAGAAGATTAATGTGCAATGTCATTATTTCTTATAAAACATGTTGTTTCAGTGAATAATTTAATGACGATTTAAATGCATCTATGTTTAATTCATTGTCGCCAAAAGGAAAACTAGCGGACAGTAATAGATGCTAGGTTACTTTTGCATTATCACAGTTTAATATAAAGCACATGAGTAAAGGCTATAAATAAAGAGCCTTGGCCAAATTAGATATCCTTATTTTCACAAAGTTTATTTGTATACAGGATAAGACTCTAGAACTAGAGCAGATTTCATACAACTTTTAATACAGTAATGTACCATTATGATTAGCTAATGTGGCGGCCTCACCCCTTCAGTTTTGGATTGGGGTTTCTACGGGCCACAAGATAAAATTATATTTTCTCACCCCCCCCCCTTCCTCATCCCCTACCTGCCTACAAATTAGGTTTTCTTCTTCTGTATCTATGGGTTCCAGTATTAGGTATTAGCCTGTGTCCATTGCAGGATCCTCTGGTTCTCTGGTGGGCCAGTCCATCACTGGGCCCCATGAGTTTTTACACATCATTGGATATTCTAGGGTTAATGGTGTGATAAGGCTCTTCACTTTCTAACAAGCACAGTGCCTTGCAAAAAAATTGAAGGCCTGTAAAAAAAATTAATGGATTTTGTTTTCCATACCCCCAAAATCAATGAGTGCTGATCAATAATAACATATATTCAGATCTTCCCAACTATTGGAAATTTCCTTTATCTCCTTAAAGGGGTTTTCCCACAGGATAGAGCCAGGGGTGTAACTAGGAAAGGCCGGGCCCCATAGCAGATTTTTGCATGGGGCCCCCTTTCTCCTTAAAATATACATATTTGTAAAATTACACGCATTTATACACTCAAATATACACACATTTATATGCACAAAGTTCTATACTCATACACAAATTAATACACTCTTACACATGTATAAACTCATACACACACATTTTTGTACTGATACATATATTATATGAAAACGTATAAAGTATATACACACACAGTATGTACACATCCAATGTATATAAATCATATAAATATATATTATATACACATCATTTACACACATTATGTTTAGTCCATATACATTATAAACACACAGTGTGTATATTATATATATATATATATATATATATAATATATTGTATTATAATATATACACAAAGTATAAACCCATACATATAGCATATACACACCTACATACAGTATGTAGACATCATCCATACATACATACATAGAGTATATACATACCATACATCATATGCACACATACAGAACGTACACACATACCTAAAGTATATAGACATAAACATATAGTATACACTCATATAGCATATACATAAACACACACATACAACATACACACACAGATAGATACACAGACAGATAGATTGCTAGATAGATAGATAGATAGATAGATAGATAGATAGATAGATAGATAGATATGATATAGATAGATATGATATAGATAGATATGATATAGATAGATAGATAGATGGGAAAAGGCAGCTGCAGACTTACCAGTAGATGCATCCTGTCTGTGTTGGGGTTCTGCACCTCTCTACTCCAAAATAGCAGATGATGTGGGCCACTTCTTAGCTGAGGGTTTGTGACAGTTGCATCCCACCTGCCATGGTGTGCATGAGGTTAATCACTGCACACTGATTAACCTTTACTTTCAAGATCTCTGCTTGCTGTCAGGGCACTGTCCTGAGGAGGGGGAATTCAATTAATTGACAACAAGAAGAGGTCTGTTAAAAATCTGAAGAGAATCTCCTGGCTGATTGTTGCTGTACTCGGGCTCCTCCTCCTAGGACCCAGTTCCTGGGATAGTGCAGCTCCCTGGCCGGCCTGTACTGCATGCTGTGTAGCAGGGGATTCCCGAGGCCCTAGCAGCTCAGCATCGCTGTTTTTCCAGTTGGTGCAGCAGAACAAGGCCCATTGATCCCTGCTGCTGCTGCGTGGGCTGGTGTGTACACGGTGGGGATCCTGCAGGGCCCGTGCTCCGGGGAGGAGGAGCGGCGGTTAAGGCAGCTCAGGGCTAAGTTCTAGAGCACAGACTCAGTGGCCTCATCATCCCCAGGCACCTGCAGTGCTACCTGTTGCTGGACCTGCACCTCCTCCACCACTCCCTGCAGGGCTATGTGTCCGGCCTGGAGGGGACTTTCATCCGCGTGTGCCTCGGAGGTGGCGCGGAAATGTGATATTAGAGTCTGACTATGGGAGAACAAGTTTGCGCCATCTGGGGGGGGAGCTTAAAATTATTAAGCCACACTCCCATCTCCTGTCTGCCTGACGGGACAATGTAATGAAGTAGCGCCACAGTCCACCCGAGAGCACGGCCATGATTTGTTTTAAATCGCCCGTGCCCCTGGACCTTGTGGGCCCCATAGCGACCGCTACAGCTGCTATGGCGGTAGTTACGCCACTGGATAGGGCCTAACTTGCTGATCAGTGGGGTCCCAGTGATGGGACCCTCAACAGAACACTAGAATGGGGGTCCAATGTACACATCTTGTAGCACGACCGAGGCGGAGCAGCACCACCGAGGCGAGCCCCATTCATATCTATGGAGCTGATGAAGATTCCCGAGCGCCATACTCCATCAGCTTCATAGAGATGAATGGGACACTCCGGCCATGTGTGACTGGCTACTTCAGCCCTCTCGGTGGAGCTACAAGGGGTGCAACGGGGGATAATTCTTTTTATATTCAGAATGGTCATTTTAATATATGGGGTTATTCATTGTAATGTACATTATATGGCTTTTAATTAAAAAAACCTTTTATTTTTAGTTCCCCTCAGGTGTTTAAACCCTATGGGGTCTGATCTCTCATACAATACAGTTGCGTTGCAGTACATTTCTAATATATTATCTCAGCCAGCCTGTTACAGTCACACTCAAAACTATCATAGCAAACAATCAGCATCACAGATAACATCACAGAGGGTGAGGATTGGGGCGAGATGAGGGCACCCATGCGCTGCCACTGTCTGTGGTAAATTTAACACCTGTTTCTTTTATGCCTGCACTGATTGGAAGTGTTAATGGTAGGTGTCTGCTGTACAAAACATCAGACACCTGCTCTGTATGGAGAGGGTTGTATCCCTGTTCTAAACCTTTTTCTAATATTTACCTGCAATGATGAGAGTAAGAAGGAGCTGATACTAGCGATATCACTAGTAGATATTAGCGCTAATACAACTAATAGCATAATAATAGTTCTGACACAATATTGACCCAACTATCCATGTGAAATGATCTGAAAATGCTAATAATACATATTTCAATTTTGCATGTATAATTGTAGCCCCACAACAGCTAGATTTCATGAAATATACGATTACATGAAAAGTTGCCTTGGGCGAGTACCGCAATAAGCTAATGAGCCCCTGGATATTTATAAATCAGGCATCATAATAGAAAATAGTACATCAAAATTCATGAAATGTAAACTAACATCTGCTCCTGAAGATACTTACTGCTTGGCCTTTAGGCTACTTCTTCTGAAGAAATTCATGTGATTACCTATGTATAACACAGGTAATCATAATCTCAGGCAAGTAATAAGGAAGAGAGTATAGTGTTATCAGGTGTGTGAAGGAATCATATTGCTCCCATGACGAGTAAAATGATACATGTATACTGTAATATCTAGTTATTCTAATGGAAGCCTTGTGTCCATTCAGTCTCACAATTTGATTGTTTATGTAATTAATTTTGTGCCCTTTTTGCATTTAAATAACAGAATTAAGTTTACTCACCTTGTGTAACTCCCAATTGTGGTGCTATCAAACAGTTACCAAACAGTAGCGTTGCTGGAGCTGTATTGCTGGATCGCCAGGATGAAATCAATGTAAGTACGACTTACTGGGGCACGCCCTAGTGGACTAAGAGTCCGCGGACCGCATTTTCGTTGGGTTACCTGACTTTTTACGCTTTGCGCCGCATTTAACTGGGGTTTTTGGTGCACGCAATGACACAAATCGGGGGGCATGTCTGTCGGACAATCCGACTGATTTGGACTAAGCGCGGGATTTAACATTCAAAATTGTGTCGCAAGCCGTGCACATGGAAGAAGAAGGTGAACTCCGATGGACCTGAGCAGGGAAGCGACACATGCAGGAAATTGGACGCACAATCTTAATGAATCACGGCAGCTCCGAATCCTCGTCAGACAACGCACCTCAGGGATCGCGACAGGACGGGTAAGTAAATGTGCCCCCATAGTTATAAAATCACTCAATGACAAGCCTATTTTGGGCCTTAACTCCTAAAGAGAGCAGAATAGTTTTGGCTTAAAAAATAGTTTTTCCATTTTTTCACTGTTAGTTTCAAAGAGCCATAAGTAGAGATGAGCGAACATACTCGTCCGAGCTTGATGCTCGTTCGAGCATTAGCGTACTCGAAACTGCTCGTTGCTCGGACGAATACTTCGCCCGCTCGAGAAAATGGCATCTCCCGCCGTTTTGCTTTTTGGCGGCCAGAAACAGAGCCAATCACAAGCCAGGAGACTCTGCACTCCACCCAGCATGACGTTGTACCCTTACACGTCGATAGCAGTGGTTGGCTGGCCAGATCAGGTGACCCTGGAATAGACTAGCCCCTGCCCGCGCTGCTCGGATCATTCTGTGTCTGGATGCCGCTAGGGAGAGAGCTGCTGCTGGTCAGGGAAAGCGTTAGGGTGTTCTATTAGAATAGTGTTAGCCCTTCTTAGGGCTACAATAACGTTATACATTTTTTTTTTTATTATTTGCTTGTGGCTGGGCTTGCTGGCACTAGTAGTGCAGCTAGTACCATATTGTGAGGAATTTGCAGGGGGACTTGCAACCGTTGTGTTTAGCTCTTAGTGACACACATATCCACCTCAAACACCAAAGTGGGACAATTTATTAGGGGTTTGATTAGAATTAGGCAGAGTCTGCTGATTTTTTTTTTTACCTTTATTTCATTTTATAGCTCAAACTCATCTTGCAAAGCAGTGTGCTTTCAGTGTAGGCTACAAAATAGCCATAGGAGAACCCCAACGGCTTACTTAGGCCTACAATACCGTTATATTTTCCTTTTTTTTGTTTGCTTGTGGCTGGGCTTGCTGGCATTAGTAGTGCAGCTAGTACCATATTGTGAGGAATTTGCTGGGAGACCTGCGACCGTTGTGTTTAGCTCTTAGTGACACGCATATCCACCTCAAACACCAAAGTGGGACAATTTATTAGGGGTTTGATTAGAATTAGGCAGAGTCTGCTGATTTATTTTTATTTTTTTACCTTTATTTCATTTTATAGCTCAAACTCATCTTGCAAAGCAGTGTGCTTTCATTGTAGGCTACAAAATAGCCATAGGAGAACCCCAACGGCTTACTTAGGCCTACAATACCGTTATATTTTCCTTTTTTTTGTTTGCTTGTGCTGGGCTTGCTGGCATTAGTAGTGCAGCTAGTACCATATTGTGAGGAATTTGCTGGGAGACCTGCGACCGTTGTGTTTAGCTCTTAGTGACACGCATATCCACCTCAAACACCAAAGTGGGACAATTTATTAGGGGTTTGATTAGAATTAGGCAGAGTCTGCTGATTTATTTTTATTTTTTTACCTTTATTTCATTTTATAGCTCAAACTCATCTTGCAAAGCAGTGTGCTTTCATTGTAGGCTACAAAATAGCCATAGGAGAACCCCAACGGCTTACTTAGGCCTACAATAGCGTTATATTTTCCTTTTTTTTGTTTGCTTGTGCTGGGCTTGCTGGCATTAGTAGTGCAGCTAGTACCATATTATGAGGAATTTGCTGGGAGACCTGCGACCGTTGTGTTTAGCTCTTAGTGACACGCATATCCACCTCAAGCACCGAAGTGGGACAATTTATTAGGGGTTTGATTAGAATTAGGCAGAGTCTGCTGATTTATTTTTTTTTTACCTTTATTTCATTTTATAGCTCAAACTCATCTTGCAAAGCAGTGTGCTTTCATTGTAGGCTACAAAATAGCCATAGGAGAACCCCAACGGCTTACTTAGGCCTACAATAGCGTTATATTTTCCTTTTTTTTGTTTGCTTGTGGCTGGGCTTGCTGGCATTAGTAGTGCAGCTAGTACCATATTGTGAGGAATTTGCTGGGAGACCTGCGACCGTTGTGTTTAGCTCTTAGTGACACGCATATTTATTAGGGGTTTAGTGGGACAATTTATTAGGGGTTTGATTAGAATTAGGCAGAGTCTGCTGATTTATTTTTTTTTTACCTTTATTTCATTTTATAGCTCAAAGTCATCAGGCACAGCACAAAATCCAGTTGTGTGCTGTCAGTGTAGGTTAGAAACGAGCCATAGCAATAGGATAGCATCGTTTTGTTAAAAAAAATAAATAAATAAAAAAAAAAAAATAAACACACAAAAAAAAAAAAAATTAAAAGTTTACACTTTAATTTGGAAAATGTTTAACCCGAGGGCTAGGGGTAGAGGACGAGGACGTGGGTGTCCAACTACTGCAGGGGTCAGAGGCCGTGGTCCTGGGCGGGGTGAGACACCACCTGCTGATGAGGGAGCAGGGGAACACCGCAGAGCTACACTCCCTAGGTTCATCATGTCTCAAGTTACTGGGACTCGTGGTTACTGGGACTGTTCTGAGGCCAGAACAGTGCGAAGAGGTGATGTCATGGATTGCGGACAATGCTTCTAGCCATTTGTCCACCAGTCAGTCTTCCACGCAGTCCACCCATGTCACCGAAATCAGCACTCCTCCAGCTCCTCCACCTCAGCCTCCTTCCCCCCAGTCTGCCCCCTCCCAGCAAAATTTGGCATTTGAACCGGCATACTCTGAGGAACTGTTTTCTGGACCCTTCCCACAGTCACAAACCACTTGTCCGGTTGCTGCTGAGCAATTTTCCGATGCCCAGGTTTTCCACCAGTCGCAGTCTGTGGGTGATGATGACATTATTGACGTAGTGGAAGAAGTGTGTAAAGAGGTGTCGGACGATGAGGAGACACGGTTGTCAGACAGTGGTGAAGTTGTTGTCAGGGCAGGAAGTCCGAGGGGGGAGCAGACTGAGGGATCGGAGGATGATGAGGTGACAGACCCAAGCTGGGTTGATAGGCCGGGTGAACACAGTGCTTCTGAGATGGAGGCGAGTCCTATAGCAGAACAGGTTGGAAGAGGCAGTGCTGGTGCATCAGCGCCAAATGTTGCCCGTAGTCAAGCTCCCGTGGCGAGGGCTAGATTTTCAGAAGTCTGGAGGTTCTTTAAAGAAACACTGGATGACCGACGGACTGTGGTGTGCAACCTTGCCAAACCAGGATCAGCAGGGGTTCCACCACTACTAGCTTAACTACCACCAGTATGCGCAGGCATATGAATGCTAAACACCCCACTCAATGGCACCAAGCCCGTTCACCTCCGGCCGGGCACACCACTGCTCCTTCCCCTGTGTCATCTGCTAGTCAGCCCCCTGCCCAGGACCACGGCCCAAACACCTCCCGTGCGAAAACCCGATCTTCGCCTCCACGATCATCCACAGCATCCACCAGCATTCAGCTCTCCATAACCCAGACGCTGGAGCGCAAAAGGAAGTATAGCGCAACCCACCCACACACCCAAGCCTTCAACGTCCACATCTCCAAGTTGCTTAGCCTGGAGATGCTGCCCTATAGGCTGGTAGAGACCGAGGCCTTTCGAAACCTCAAGGCGGCGGCCGCCCCTCGGTATTCGGTCCCCAGACGCCACTACTTTTCCCGATGTGCCGTCCCAGCCCTGCACAAGCACGTGTCAGAGAACATCATCCGTGCCCTGACCAACGCCGTTTCTGACAAGGTCCACCTGACCACGGACACGTGGACGAGTGCTGCTGGGCCGGGCCACTATATATCGCTGACGGCACATTGGTTTAACTTGCTGGAGGCTGGGACCGAGTCTGACCCTGGGGCTGCTCATATACTGCCGACGCCGAGGATTGCGGGGCCTACCTCGGTCCAGGTCTCAAAGGCCTACTATGCCTCCTCCTCCTCCCACCCCTCCTCCACCTCTTCCTCCTCCGAATTACCATCCGTGGGCATGGCACCATCAGTCGGTAGCTCTAGGCACAGCAGCAGTGCCATCGCTAAGCGACAGCAGGCGGTGCTCAAACTGCTGAGCCTAGGCGATAAAAGGCACACCGCCCAAGAGCTATTACAGGGCATCACGGCGCAGACTGATCTGTGGCTGGCACCGCTGAACCTGAAGCCAGGCATGGTTGTGTGTGACAACGGCCGTAACCTGGTGGCGGCTCTGCAACTTGGCAGACTGACACATGTGCCATGCCTGGCCCATGTGTTAAATCTCATAGTGCAGCGTTTCCTCAAGACATACCCCAATCTGTCTGATTTGCTCACGAAGGTGCTGCCACTCTGAGGGCAGCACAGCGCCGCCTCCAACTGCCCGCTCACCGACTGTTGTGCGACGTGCCCACGAGGTGGAATTCAACATTAACCATGTTATCCAGAGTTTACCAGCAGCGCAGAGCGATTGTAGACTGCCAGATGTCAACTTCCACCAGAACTGGTAGTCAGGTCAGTCAGCTTCCTCAAGTCTACAATGAGGAGTGGACGTGGATGTCTGATATCTGTCAGGTGCTGAGTAACTTTGAGGAGTCAACACAGATGGTCAGTGGCGATGCCGCCATCATCAGCCTCACCATCCCGCTGCTTGGCCTGTTGAAAAACTCTCTGGTCAGCATGAAGTCGGAAGCTTTGCGCTCGTCACAAGAGACGGGGGAAGAAGATTCCCTTGTTGATAGCCAAAGCACCCTTAGGTCTGTTTCTCAGCGCATATCGGAGGAGGTGAAGGAGGATGAGGAGGAAGAGGAGGAGAATGTTGGCGAGACAGAAGAGGGGACCATTGTTCAGTCCTTCACTGTTCAGCGTGTATGGGCAGAAGAAGAGGAGTTGGAGGAGTTGGAGGAGGAGGAAATGGGCAGTCAGGCCAGTGAGGGGAGTGAATTCTTGCAGGTTGGGACTCTGGCACATATGGCAGATTTCATGCTAGGCTGCCTATCCCGTGACCCTCGCATTCAAAGAATTTATTCCAGCACCGATTACTGGTCACTCTCCTGGACCCACGGTACAAGCAAAATCTTTCCACTCTCATCCCTGGAGAGGAAAGGAGTGTGAGAATGCATGAATACCAGCAGGCCCTGGTGCACAAGCTGAAACAGTATTTCCCTTCTGACAGCACTAGCGGCAGAGGGCGTACTTCTTCGGGACAAGTAGCGAGGGAGAGTAGGCAAGCAGGCAGCTTTTCCAGCACTGGCAGGGGTACGCTTTACAAGGCCTTTGCCAGTTTTATGTCACCCCAGCAAGACACTGTCACCTGTCCCCAGTCTCGGCAGAGTAGGGCTGATCTTTACAGAAAGATGGTGAGGGAGTACGTAGCTGACCATACCATCGTCCTAAATGATCACACAGCTCCCTACAACTACTGGGTTTCAAAGCTGGACATGTGGCACGAACTGGCGCTGTACGCCTTGGAGGTTCTTGCCTGCCCTGCCGCTAGCGTGTTGTCCGAGCGGGTTTTCAGTGCAACTGGTGGCATCATCACCGATAAGCGTACACGCCTGTCGACTGACAGCGCTGATAGGCTGACGCTTATCAAGATGAATAAAGCCTGGATTTCTCCGGATTTTCATTCTCCACCAGGTGAAAGAAGCTCAACCTAAATAATGTATGCACTCCTCCTCCTCATTGTCCTCCTTCTCCTCCTCTTTGTACACTAAAGCATAGGAAACTGGCTATTTTTTGCCAGGGCCAACTGGCTCTAGCTATAGTACTCTATGTATTTAATTTTTCTGGAGGGCCACCTACCCGGTCCTCTGTTTTAAGCAATTTTTGGGAGTGCCACATACAGGCACTCAATCTATTTAATTTTTCTGGAGGACCACCTACCTGCTCCTCTGGTTTGAAAACTTTTTTGGACTGCCACATACAGGCACTCAATTTATTTAACTTTTCTGGAGGACCACCTACCTGCTCCTCTGGTTTGAAAACTTTTTTGGACTGCCACATACAGGCACTATCCAAATTAAATTGTCTCCATAGCAGCCTCCACATGTCGTCTTTTTAGCTGGCTCCACACGTTGTCTCCATTGCTACCTCCACACGTCATCGCCATAGCTGCCTCCAAAAGTCGTCCATATAGCTGCCTCCATACATTGTCTCCTTATCAAACGAACTGTGTCAGGCAGAATTTTGGGTTGTTTTCATGGATTCCACATAAAACTTGTTAACTTTGTCGCCACCCTGCTGTGTAATCCACAAAATATACTGGCAAACTTTTATCATTTACCGATATTATTTCAGCGCTTCTTGCGCATCTGTTAACATTCCCCTCACCCGCCATATCCCAAACTTATAAGAACGCTACTACACTTGATCTTATACAAAAGGTTCTTAGAAGTGCTGTTTGGGGAGTAACCTAGAGACAGGGGCTTGGATTGGCGAAAGCTCGCCTGGCAGCGGAGCGCCAGCTCCATCTCAAGATCCAACTAACATAGTTTTAACTGCAGCACCTTTAATCTACTACTAGTTCACTGCCTCCATACATCGTCCCCTTATCAAACGAGCTGTGTCGGGCAGAATTTTGGGTTGTTTTCATGGCTTCCACATCAAACTTGTTAACTTTGTCGCCACCCTGCTGTGTAATCTACAAAATATACTGGCAAACTTTTATCATTTACCGATATTATTTCAGCGCTTCTTGCGCATCTGTTTACATTCCCCTCACCCGCCATATCCCAAACTTATAAGAACGCTACTACACTTGATCTTATACAAAAGGTTCTTAGAAGTGCTGTTTGGGGAGTAGCCTAGAGACAGGGGCTTGGACAGGCGAAAGCTCGCCTGGCAGTGTACCGCCAGCTCCAACCCAAGATTAGGCAGCCCCAGAGGCATCCATGCATTTCCTGTCCATTTTGCCTCCACGATCCTCCACAGCGTCCACCAATGTCTCATTTCAACTCTCTATACCCCAGACGCTGGAGCACGAGAGGATATGCAGCACATCATCCCCTTATCAAACGAGATGTGTCAGGCAGAATTTTCAGGTGTTTCACCAGATACATAGTGGAACTCGGCCCATCTGTCGCCGCCATGCTGGAGACCTGAAGTTGCAATCATAGCAGCGCAATATGAATGCCCCATACTGTCGCTCTTAATCATGGAAGTCGTCTCCATGGCTGCCTCCACATGTCGTCCCCTTATCAAAAGAGCTGTGTCAGGCTCATTTTTCGGGTGTTTCACCAGATACGTTATGGAACTTGGTCACTATGTCGCCACCATGCTGTGTTATCGACTAAATATACCGTCAACCTTTTGTTCACATAGGAAATCATTTCACCTCCTTTGGTGAAACCTGAGTCCATTTAGGGTATGTCGCCATGAGACTCTCTAGCCTGCCACTGCTGCCGCTGCCTCTGCATGCCGTCCCCTATAGTGTCAGGGTCAATTATTGGATGTTTTAGATGCTATCTAGCCTCATTCGGTCACTCTGTCATGGCCATGATGTTGCCCATAATTTTGGCATAATGGTGCGATTAAGCAGCCTCAGAGGCATCCATGCATGCTGCCCCTGCTGTTTCCTGTCCATTTCCGTGGTGTTTCCATCCTTTTCTGAGGTTCTCAGGTGTTTGGCCAAGCTTCCCTGTGCAGAGCCTTGGTCCTCTTGAAAAATGCTCGAGTCTCCCATTGATTTCAATGGGGCTCGTTATTCGAGACGAGCACTCGAGCATCGGGAAAAGTTCGTCTTAAATAACGAGTACCCGAGCATTTTAGTGCTTGCTCATCTCTAGCCATAAGTTATTTTTGTGAATGTAACTTGGATTTTGCGAAACAAGTAGTATTTTGTAATCTAGTTTTTGGATGCTTGTAACTTGTTTATTAAACTTTAGTAAAGCATTTTTATCATGTGGGTAAAAAAATTATTGGGATATAAGTATTAAAAAAATTATTGGGATATAAATACTCTTTTTTGTAAAATAATTATATTTTGTTTTGAGTGATATTATTTTTCAATGAAACCGGTATAAGGGCTTGTTTTTTGTGTAACTTTTTGTCAATACAATTCTGAGCTATGAAATAAGATAATGCGTCCAATTTCCTGCATGTCTCGCTTCCGCCATCGGGTTCACCGGAGTTGAGCATCTTCTTACTGGTGTATGTGAGTGCGTGCCTTGCGACACAAATTGATTTGTTAAATTCTACGGTTTGTCTGAATCAGTCGGGTTGTCCGACGGCCACACCCCCGTAAATATTCGGGAATACCGATGGAAATGCATCCAACGGACCCTTAGTAAATGTGCCCCAATGTCGGACACGCCAGTTTTGATGCACATTTTGTCGGATACGGTGCAGCATGACACAAAACTGATGCAGACAGTTTATAAATACATATGCAGGCAGTTTTCATGTACTTTCTCGTTCAAAAAAAGTGGTGCAAACACTTTAATAAATGTGGGCCAATGAGTGGTGTAATGTGTCCGAGTATTTTTATTGAGGGACCAGCGCTCTCTTAAACATAGGCAACACAGTAAATCACTTGCTTAATACTATGGAACCTTCATCTTTAGTAAATAGAGCACAAGGATACATTCATTAAAATGGCAAAGATTATCCTCCAGATAGAGATCATTACTATAAAATTCCCCTATTAGATGTGTTACATTACTCCCTTCATTTTTATGAAATGCATATGAGACATTTAATTAGAAAACCACATTTCTAAGCTGCACTTGTTCCACATCAGAGAATCAATGACTTCTTTGCAAGCTGAATTTTCGATCAAGTGCTTAAACCGGAATATCCACACTGCTGCCTCAGTAACTTTAACATGAAATCTTCTGACAAATACACAAAACCAAATTTGCTCTAAAGTAAATTGAATTTATATTTGACTGATGTATATTTTCAGCTGACACATTGAAACATTCAGGATCTAAGAATTTCCTAACCACTGACATTTGATTTAATAAACACAATAGTGAAAAAGATGTACAATATCTATCTATCTATCTATCTATCTATCTATCTATCTATCTATCTATCTATCATGTTATGTATAGATTATTAATAGTCCCTAAGAATTATTATGATACATGCTCTACATAAAATAGCACCAACCTCAAGGGCTGATCCAGCATCATGAACAGCAGTTGTTGTCTGGGAGCTGCTGACGTTGGTATTGGAATTAAGAATCCTTGATGGCATCCATGCCCAATTACCTCCAAAGATGTGGTGGTGATGGGGGGTTGCCATTACACATCCATTGTAGCCTGAAAACTTGTGAAGGGCCACAGATACATCAGTAATCCCCTAACAGACTCTGCTAGAGCTTCTGTTGACAATAATAATAATAATCTTTATTTATATAGCGCCATCAAATTCCGTAGCGCTTTATAAATCATAGGGGACATAGACAACTATATTACATTACAAAGAACAAACGGTCATATGGAACAATAGGGGTGGGGGATCTGCTCACAAGAGCTTACAGACTATGAGGATGAGGGTGTTGAAACAAGAGATTGTATAATGGTCCTGCCATTCTTTATAAGGGAACAATATAAAATAATTTAATAAATAAAAATTTTGCTGCTTGAACCAGCCCTCAGCACCCATCTTATTGACAACTGTTATAAAATATATATTGATTAGGTATCCTTGTAATTAATCAGAATACCCTAAACAGAGCCGGTACCAGAAGCCTCTAGTACCCGCGATTACATTAACCCCTTACACTTGTGACCGTGGCGTGCAAGGGTGTCGAGCGCTGAATCAGACCCCCCCCCCTCCCCGTGGCGCTTACCACGTGGGGGGGGGGGAGTTCCGATCTTCCAAAGTCATCCCCGGGGTCTGCTAGTGCCCAAGGAATACGCGGCTTCTTCCTGGAGCTGGGTCCTGCCTTCTGGCATTACCCGGCTGTAACACACTGAGCATGTATTAGGTGAAGAAGAGCTTGAAAAAAGGATTGCTTGTTCAAGCCAACCTGTAAAAGTACAAAAATATGTTAAAAAACACTGAATATAAACATTTATTAATAAAAATAATTAATTAAATAAAGTTCAAGTCCCCTAAACACAAACATTCCCTATACATATTTAATAAAGTAAAAAAAACACAAAATCACCAGAAAAAAACCACATATTTGGTATCGCCACGTCCGTAACAATCTGTACAATAAATCAGTAACATTATTGGACCCGCTTGGTGAGTGCCGTAAAAACAAAACCCGAAAAACTCGCCAAAAATGTACATTTTTCATTAAATCCCTTCACAAAAATGTTCTAAAAAGTGATCAAAAAAAGTTATGTACGCCAATATGGTATCACTGAAAAGGACAACTCAACATGCAAAAAATAAGCCCTAAAGCAGCTCTGTCAACCAAAAAATATTAAAGTTATATCTCCGTAAAGATGGCAATATGAAAATAAAAGAGATATTCTCTGTATTAGTTTTTCTTCTGTAAAATTGTAAAAATATATAAAAAACTATATAAATGAGGTATAACCATAACCGTAGTGATCCATAGAATAAAGATAATATGTTATTTTTATGGTACGGTGAATGGCACCAAAAAAGTACAAGAAGAAAGGAAACCAAAATTTACAAATTTTTTTCCTACATACATTTAAGAGTTAATAAAATCTCATTAATGAGCTAATGACCCACTTACATGAAGTATTTGTAAAGTGCTTCTAATGTCACAAAAAATAAGCCCTTATGTGTCCAAATTCCCCCCAAAAATAGATTGTATAGCCAATAAAAAGGGACAATGCAAAATCTGCTCTGAATGGCGCAGCTTCCCTTCAATGCCCTGGCGTGTGCCCATACAGCAGGTTACCACCACATATGGGGTATTGTTACACTCAGGAGAAATTGGGTATCAAACTTTGTGGACCGTTTTGGTATTTTATCCACTGAGAATTTGTTCATATTTTGCAAAACACATTCATTTAGCCAAAAAAATGTAAATTTCAAAATTGCATCCGATTTTGTTTTATCCCCTGTAAAATAATTAAAGGGTTAACAAACTTCATGAAAGTTTTTTTTACATACATTAAGGGGTGTAGTTTTTATAATAGGGTAATTAATGGGGTTTTACTTTTATTCAGGTCTCTTAAAGTGACTTAAAATCTAAGCAGGTCCTGCAAAAGCGTGATTTTGTGTTTTTTATGAAAATGTGAGAAATCATACCTAAAGTTCAAAGCCCCATAACATCCTACAAAAATGAGAGCATGCATAAAAAACCATGGATACATAAAGCAGACATTCGGTTAATGTTAGTTTTTTTGCTGTTATGATAACGTATGGAAAAAGTAGAACATTTTCAATTTCAAAAATAGAGACTTTTTCCAAATTTTCATAAAATATCTGTTTTTTTCATAAATAAACACAACACATACCACCAAAATTTTTCAACCAACATACGACTCCATTTTCAAACCTACACCCCTTGAACAGAAACTGCATTTAGGAAGATTGTTAACCTTTTGAGATTTTCATAGTAATTAAAACAAAATGGTGGTGAAAAGGTCTGATTTTGTCAGTTAAACGTTCATTTATCCCTATAATGTATCCATTCAGAAAAGATAAAGACTCAACTCATCTTAAATTTTGCAATGCAATTCCTCCTGAGTACGGAGACAACCCACATGTGATCGTCACTTGTTGTATTGGTGCACAGAAGGGACAGAGGGCCATGCAGCAGACTATAAAATATTGTTTTTTTCGTTACTGTTGCTGTGTAAGGGCTTATTGTTTGCGGAATGAGATGCATTTTTCAGTGATACTATTTTGGGGTGTTTATGTCCCATTGCAGAAAATGTATTAACTTGTTGGAGGGGGGATTTGTTGAAAAAACATCAATTCGGTCATTGAATATTGACTTTATTTAGTAACATGTTAGATTTATTCTACGGGCTAGTAGGATTGTGGCAATACCAAATCTCTATATTTTTGCTTCTGTTCTACTAATTTTGCAGAATAAAACCTAATGTGGGGAAAAAAATCTATAATTTTTGCATCACCATTTTCCAAGTGGCATAGCTCTTTTAATTAATGGTCTTTATAGCTGGATGAGAGGACAATTCGTTCCTTACAACGGTACAATTTTTGTATTGATATGTCTTTTAATCACTTTTTATTGCATTTTTTGTGGGACAAGATAGGTAAAAATCTAATTTTTGGTAGGTTTTTAAAAAAAATTTTATTGTATGGGTCAAAATTGTACTTTATGTGTGGGGTTTGTATGGTGATTTTCACTTTATTTATTTTATATGTAATTGTTATATGTAACAGGGCTTTGAGGGCTTTTTAATTAATTTGTTAGCTGACTTACTGCCTGTAGAGTCCCATCACAGACAGGACCTTACAGGCATTTACTATGGACAGCCCTGGGGTCTTAGCTCAGACCCCAGGGTTGCCATAGCATTGCTGGGGGCCCCCCAAAAATTCTTTGGAAGGTGCTGATCGTGCAGAGATCGTACAGGAATGTTAGCAGTAGAATAAACCGGCATTGGCTCCACAACTATTTCGGCACTGAGTGCTATTAGCGGGACTCCAATCCGTAATAGTGGGGAGTGCCTACAGGTTTATATTACAGTAACAGTATACAAGCTGCTATAAACAACAAGCAATCCAAGCCAAGAAATTCTTGTGTAAACAATACATTAAAGGTAAGTTGTCAGCTTTTACTCCACTAAACTCTCCCGTTTACCTGTAAAAATCCATCTTCAAACCATATGCAACAGTCACTTTTTGCCTGTGATTGGTCACGTTTAGAGGTCGGAGAGGCATGCCCCTATATTGTCTCAATGGCAATATATTAAAGATTAGAATCTAACGCTTCAGGGCAGTGGTTCTGAGAGCTACAGATTTGGAGATACAGGAAGTTAAAGAGAACCCGTCATGCAAAATAACCCCCCTAAACTAAATCTATTTTCATAAACTGCCATTAGAGAGCATTGCCTCTATCCCTTCATTGTCCCTCTACATGCCTGTAAACCTAAGCAATGAGGTCCTAAAGCTGTATGCAAATGACCTGTGAAATGTCCAATGAAGCATTAGCATATTCAAGCTGTCCACCTTATTCATGAGTGGGAGGCACAGCCACACCCCCAGTGCATGACTGACAGCCTGTATAATGCTGTGAGGCTGTATAATGATGTGCTTCCTGGTGCTGGTGGCCACACCCCCTGCAGCCTGTGTGTGCATGTGTGTGTGTATAGGAGAGATACAACAGCTCCAGGCAGCCATGTTATAGCAGAACATGTCAGATTCATGTGTAGCTGATGTCTGTGTCTCTCACCTGTATATTAGGAGGATGCAGGATGTCAGCAAATGCAGCACACACACTAGAAATGCTTTACTATACATTACACACAGACATGAGCAGGGGGAGGAGAGGGGAGGGGTAACAGGGGTGACATCACTGCCTCTGACCATGTGACCGGCCTCATTTACATGATAAAAAAATAGATGATTTTACAATGAATAATGTATGAAATAACTAGATAAAGGCTGGGATAGGATCCTTGTGAGCTGCTCCAACATGTAGTATTGACAGGACAAGTGACACAGACCTGATGACAGGTGTCCTTTAAAGGTAAAGAAGAGAAGTAGACCTTTGTCTGCAGCTTGCATTCTCAACTATGTATCTGTATCTCTGATTCTGTTACATGCAGAACTACAAGTCTGATGTGATTGAATTACAGCTCTGAAGCATTATTATAGAGTACTATAGAATGCATTACAGCATTGTCCAGTGACTCCTCTGAGGCAAAAAGTGACTCTTCTCTGCTTTTTACTTATGACTTTTATAATGATTTCATAGGTAAACAGCTGAGTTTGAACATAGAAGAGGGAATGCTCCCCTAAAGGGTAGTTGCATGAAAACTGTTAACTGGGTCCCTTTAAGGAATTGCAAAATAGCAGATCCATAATATAGGAATTTGTGAGATCAAAATATAATCATAATGCACCATTGTAATCTTTGTTTAAAAGCAAAGGACCCTAAATCAGAATGAAAGAAAAAAAAGTTATTCTCTAATTCCTGACAAAGGAACGGTATTGAAGGTATTCTTCTTACCAGGGGCTGTATTGGAGAGTTATGTTCTACCTTCAGTTCTGCATCTTCTGTATATAGAGGAAGTCATTTTCTCTATACACTTCTAAATATAATCCCACTGTAATTTTCTATTACCCATGAGTGAATAGATGATCCTCTTATAGGTGATAAGTGTTATAGTGCTTTATTTTATTCAAAGAAAAAAGGAACCTAGTGAAGGTAGTTATATGAGTTAATGTTCATTCCTTTGACGGGCAAATATTGTAGAGCAAAGTAAAGAGAAACCTATTTTTCCAGGGAGCATTGTCTAGCCTATACATTTCCCTGGGTAAGCTATTGTATGGTTGTTTCTGTATCCCCTGAGAACTTGAGTCACAACATTCTATATACTACTCATTGAAATAATTATCTAATTTTCTAACTTTTTTTTACAATGTTCACATAATATAAGTCAATTTCTTTTACTAGACTAGCAGTCATCAGCCACCATAAGTATATAAGCGCAAGAATTGCACCTAAAATGTTTCTAATTTGCATAAAAATGAGGGGGTGAAAAGGCACAATTAGGAAAACATCAGTCTGGTAAAAATACATTAGGAACATTGCAAGTGACACACACCAACAAACTTCTTCACACCTGGCGTAGGCACACAAGAAATGTCCAAATACTCCTAAAAAGGTGCAAAAAAGTGTGCAAAAATAAAAGACAAAAAAACAATAATAAAAGATGCATGTCATTCAGTGACTTGATGAGCGATGGGTATTATACATTTTTTAATTCAAAAACAGTGTGGGCACAAGTTAGTCTAGTGCTGTGGGAACTTTTATTAGATTTATAGTGATAACCTGATGAAAGGTTCCCTTTAAATGTCAGCAGAAAGTAGCCGGCATTTTACCTTATAGCTCTGTGGATATCTGGGCATGGAGTGTGCAGCTCTATCTAAGATAAAACAACCCACTAGGGCAGTGATGGCGAACCTTTTGGAGAGAGAGTGCCCAAGCTACAACCAAAATTTACATGTACGTCGCAAAGTGCCAACATAACAATTTAAGCAATAACTTATTGATCCCTGTTGTATCACAGGTTTTAATTGAATTGGTGTTCAGAGTTCACAACACAATAGAAAGATGGAGAAATTTGGATTATAGCTTCCCTCCAGGGTCCCCTGAAGAGGAAGAATCAGGGCACCCAGAGCAGGAGCTCAAATGACAATCCATCTCTATCCCGCTCCTCCTGTAGTCCTGGCAGCCAAGGATGTTGCTTTAAAATAGAGCAGAGCATGGCACGTCCTCGGCTGTATTGGATTACAGGAGAAAGCCTTGAGTCCTAGCTGGCAAACTCTGTGTTGAGGTGAAGGCCTGGGTGCCTACAGAAAGGGCTCCGAGTGCCACCTCTGGCACCCGTGCCATAGGTTAGCCATCACTGCACTAGGGGAACCTGTCACCAGGAATGTAAAAAAAACGAAAAGCTAACACAAAGCTGAACTAAATTCTTGACTATATTAAAACACTGTTCGAGTTTAGGTATATTATTATCCATCCTTGAATATCATTTTAACAACTTCTTGTGTTGCGTAAAGTGTAACTGTAAAGCTATAATGATTTTACCAAATTATTATATGTGATTCCCACTTTGAAAACAAACAGAGTGATGCCTACTTTGTGCTGCTCACCCTTTTCTTTCCAAAGTTATGGCATTTTCTGTTCTGAAAGTGTTTGACAAAAATCTTTCCCACCAGAGGTGAAGTGGTGGAGACTAATGTCTGTCGGCCTTTGCCCTCAGGCTGAGGCCAGCTAACTTGCCCACAGATCCCATGATGCCTTGTGTTCTCTCTCTAAAATAATTTAGCATTAAATACATTTAGTTTTCCGCAATTAAATCCACTGAACACTGCACAGTGCACATACAGGATGTATGTGGTGACAGCCTGGCAGCTTTCATCACATGGAGGAGCAGGGGACATATAATAAGTGAAAGAAATCATAAGTAAACCAGTTACATGCAGTCATGCATGCTGTGTGAACACTAAAGGTTAATAGCTTATCTGGACAGAGCTGATACTGCTGATGACAAGGAGAGGGAAGGGAGCAGCATGAAGAGCAGAGACAGACAGATTAGGGCAGATTTATCAAGCTGTCTGAAAGTCAGAATATTTCTAGTTGCCCATGACAACCAATCACAGCTCAGCTTTCATTTAACCAGTGCTCATGAATATTTTAAAGGGGAGCTGTGATTGGTTGCAATGGGCAACTAGAAATATTCTGACTTTCAGACAGCTTGATAAATCTGCCCCATAAACTTCTGTAGAATCACATACTTGGATGGCGGGACTGATAGGGAACAGGGAGATCATGTACCTCACTATTCTGTGCAGGAGACATCTGTATTCACTGTTCTGTTCATGTGACCTCCTCCCCTGTGAACAGGGAGCTGCAGCTCCCCCCTCCCATGAAACTTATAAGTACATGGAGAGGAAGCAGCCATTGCAGCTCTGAGGTAATCTGAGGGGGACATTAAGGAAGCTGCTGCATATACATAATAAAGATAATGGACAAGGTTGTTTTATATCCCAAGATCTATTGATTTGTGGAAAACAACCTTTACAGTTACTCTTTAAAGCAAATCTGTCACCAGAAATGTCATTTTTAGCTGGGACAGTTCCAATAGTCTATGCTATGCTGATTTTAAGATGCCTTTTTCAGTATTCTGAATCATTTCAGTTGTTCATATAAGTTTAATTCACATGACCTGTCTTCCTGTCAGCAGCTTGTGATGAGTTCCCAGGGAGGAGGCAGCTGCAGCTTGTGTGTGCCTGTGTCAGTCTCATGTCCACCACAATCATCCAACTCCCTCCCTCTCCACACTTACTGTCATGTGCACTGAGCAGATGGGCTGGAAGGGAATGGTATGGAGGAGAGAAAGAATGCATGAGGAGACACAGTCTACAACTGCCCCTCCCCCACGACTCACCACATGCTGCTGGCAGGGAGCCAGGTAATGTGAATTAAACTTATATAAGGATCTGAAATGATTCAGAATGCTGACAAAGGCATTTTAAAAATCAGCATGGCATAGGCTACTGGAACCTATCACCAGCTAAAAATGACATTTCTGGTGACAGATGTGCTTTAAGAAGTTGTTGCGATAAAAGATTTAAATTATATTCAAGGATGAATTATAATATACCCAAACTTAAACAGTGTTTTAATACAGTCAAGAATTTAGTTCAGTGTTTGCTTTAGCTTTGTGAGCAGCAAATCTTATCACATCTAGTAACTGAGTTTATTCGTATTATAATAATTGTTATAAAAGCTTTTCGTGATTACTTACACTTTACGTGAAATGCTCTTACTTCGTGTTCTTTGACATAAAATGTCTTTTTTTTCTCTGGAATGTTCTTCTTACATGGTGTTCTATGCTGTAATATTTTATACACCCAAACAAAACTAATTAAATGAAGAAATTTAAGGATCCTGTTATCTATAGCGCTAAGGCTTAGTCTAATTCATCCGTGTCCCAGACTGGAACATTTGTATGTTTCTCTTCTACAACAATTACTTATGGTAATGGAAAACTGAGAAGTGACATTTTCCAGATTCGTCTGTTTCCTAGGCAGATTTAGGACACTAGGGGAGGTATTTCTTTCATTCTCTTACATAACGTGATATCCCTTTCAGGACACATTTTAATCACATTGTCCCCAGAAACAGAAATGTATGAATATACGTCATATTAAAATCAAAGCTAAAATAATCCTTCGCTGAAGAGATGCTTTCATACTCTTAAACCTTAGCATTACTTTCTACAATAAGGCAAAAGGGACTTCACAGCTACCGCCGCTTCATGGGTGAAATGTGTCACTTTTTAGTAGTTGTTCAGCTGTCTTTGGTAATAAGATTGATGTTATATAATTTGTTTCTTTGTCTGTAAGCCGTCTGTTGATGTTAGTGAGACTAGTAGCTCACACTTCTACAGGGATGAAATATAAAGGGCAGAGAATGTCATGGAGGTAATGATATAATACAGCCCTATACTAAACTCTTACCGCCACAAGCTATGAAATGTCTTTGTAATAATTGTAATATGAAGGTGAATGGAGAAGCATTTGTGAACTTGTGAGGGTACTCCAGGCTATAGCTGCCTTTCTATTAGGGCCATTTACTATAGGACTCATCATGTGATGGGATTCAGATTCCCTCAGTTTTGGAAACTATAAAGGATCAACATGGAACTTGTTTTCAGATTTCTAGATTATCACTGTATTATGATATCACTTTGGGAATTAAGGCAATACTTTGATATCATTGTGTACAGTATACAGTATACATTGGGGCACATTTACTTACCCGGCCCATTCGCGATCCAGCGGCGCGTTCTCTGCACAGGATTCGGGTCCGGCTGGGATTTAAGATGGTAGTTCCTCCGCCGTCCACCAGGTGACGCTGCAGCGCCGAAAATAATCTTAACGCCCCGGAATGCACCATCCCATAGAAGGTGAAGGTGAGCGCTCCCCAAGCGACACATTTCCGGTTTTTAAATGCGGCGGTTTTTCCGAATACGTCGGGTTTTCGTTCGGCCACGCCCCCCCGATTTCTGTCGCGCGCATGCCGGCCCCGATGCGCCACAATCCGATCGCGTGCGCCAAAAACCCGGGGCAATTCATGTACAAGCGGCGCAAATCGGAAATATTCGGGTAACACGTCGGGAAAACGCGAATCGGGCCCTTAGTAAATGACCCCCATTGTGTTAGTATACAGGTACTATATATATTGGAGCTTATTTACTTATCCGATGCCACACTTTTGTTGTTTTTGCAAAGTTTTCGGGATTTGCGCCCCTGGGACAGGTATTTAACTGGGGATTGTGTCGTACGCCATTGGATTGTGGCGCAGCTGCGCTGGCTTTCTTGCGACAGAAATCGGAGAACGGGCTTTCGGATGACCCGACTGATTCGGACTTAGAGCGGGATTTAAGATTCAATTTGTGTTGCATGATAATGCACTTACATACACCACGAAGAGGAAGGTGAACTTGTTGGGACCTGATCGGGGAAGCGACACATGCAGGATATCGGCCGCATAATCTTAGTGAATGCACTTTCTGGGAACTTCGCGGACCGGGTAAGTAAATGTGTCCCATTAAGTCCATAAACCCATATGCATGTCAAATGTAACCAGGGTTGGATTATAGGGTGGGTCCAGAGCCCACACCGCTTTTGTCCTGAAAGGCCCGAATTGCCCATGATATAGTCGGGACCTCCACAGCTTTTCTTTACCGACTGTTACAATAGCAGTCGGCTCAGAGAACTAGACGGTAGCTGATAGACCTGTGTCTATTGAAAAACAAGGGGGCAATACGCTCCCTGTTCTGCCATAGGCTACAAAACGCATAGAACGTCAGCATCCTGGTGCAGACGGACAGTGACATCACACACTGGCCTGCACTAGACTGATTCCTGCAGAGATGGAACAAGCACATTGCATAACCCTTCTCCCTTTTTTGACCCTGAAATCTACAGCCTGCATCTCCTGTTGCCTCCTGTTTCAATTTACAGTTTCAGGACTGAGGGGGAGGGCCTGAGACAGCCAGAAAGCAGAGCAGGGGCAGGTAAATGGATGCAATAAGATAATGAATATATATTTAAATATGTTAGTTTTCAGCTGTTGTAACTATAGAGAAAACTTTATAAACTTTACAGTTACGCTTTAAGGGCATGTTGGAGAGATTGGCGTCTTAGGTAAACAGCCGAACTAATCACCAGGTTTTCACCTTGGGTGTGAGCTCATCAAAAAGTCATAGGGCCATAACTACAAGCCTGTTGCCCCTGTTGTCCCTATAGCACTACAGAGCTTGGGAATAGACAGTAAATGATGATTACATGTGCATATGAAAATGGATCTGTGTTATATTTCTCTTATTTTGTCTGTATCTGATGAAAAGCACTCTCTTCAATTATAATGTACCATATATACTCGAGTATACGCTGAGTTTATCAGCACAAAAATCGGCACGCTGACATCATAGTGTGCGTCAGCCGATGCAGATGGACCTGTCGCTGCTAACGGAAGGAGAGTAGACCTGCGGGGGCGCCGAAAAGGTGAATTTTTACTTTATTTTTTTAAGTGGTACCGATAAGGCTATATAAACGGGGGAAGCTGGCTATATATGGGGGTAGTAGCTGGATATATATGGGGGCAGGAGCTGGCTATATCAGGGAAAGGTGCAGGTTATATTGGGGTCAGGTGCTGGCTATATAAGGGGGCTGGCTGTCTAAATACAGGGGTAGGTGCTAACTATATACTGGGAACTGGCTGGATGGCTATATACTAGGGGGTTGGATGACTATTTTCTGGGGGGCAGGGGGCTGGCAGTCTATATATTGGGGGGCAAGTGCTGGCTATATACTGGGGGCTGGCTGGCTATATGTTTGGGGGTTGGCTGGCTATTTCCTGGGGGAATGGGGGCTGGCTATATACTAGGGTACATGGGCAGGGACCAATGCTTTTACCACCTTAGTTTTATACTTGAGTCAATAAGTTTTCCCAGATTTTTGTGGTAAAATTAGGTACCTCGGCTTATATTAGGGTCGGCTTATACTCGAGTATATACAATATTTTTTGCTATTAGACTGTGCTTGGGATGTTTCGATTAAGCAGAACTTCTGTGGATTAGACACAGATCATTTAAAGAGAACCTGTCACCTCATTTTCACAAATACAGCTACCGACAGGTCCGCATAGAGCCCTATTATCTAACTGGCACCCTTTTTTAGCTTAAAATTGTTTCCCTAACATTCCCATAAATCAACTTTATCTTATATTAGCTGGCATCAGAGGAGGTGTCTCCTGCTAGATTGACCCCTCCCATCTACTCCTACTCTATTTCCCATGCCTCTTCTCAACAGTCAACACTTAATGTCATGTGGCCAGGGTTATATCATCTAAGGTCCTTTACCCAGCTATGTTTGCAACGTCCATGTTTGTATCTGATCACATGAAATAAACAGCATGCCTCCATAGACGCCTCTTCTCCCCATGCCTCCATGGAGGCATGGGGAGATTTTTAATGTGATCAGATACATAAATGGTCTAGAGGTTGAAAATGTAATAAGACCTCAGAAGACAAAAACCTGGTCAGATGACATATAGTGCCCAATAATGTAACAGAATTCTTTCTTAATGTTCCACACAGCAGCATGTCCTATCAGTGAGACCTGTCAATCAGGGAACAAGAAGGCAAGACTGTGCAAGTGAAATCTACTAATCAGAACTCACTTAGTGTGATGGACTCACATCAGGTGAGTTGCATATAAGTTTACAAACTGATTTTTTAAAATATTGTAGCCATGGAAAGGAACCTTTTAGGGATAAGGGCAATCATTTTTAATCATAGCTTTTGATGAAGTATTTATTTTGGGTGGGTTAATATAAATAGCAGGTTCACTTTAAATATCTTTGTACCTTGAAATACATGTAATTGTTTTCCCCTACATCTATGTCATTGCTTTACATTTCCCACCCGGGAAAACTTAAAGGGAACAGGACCTGCCCTAATAAATCCCTACCAGTATGTTTTCAAGCATTTGAACACCGTCCTGACCTAGTGTGGTGGCATCATCCAGAAAATCAACTTTAAAGTTAGATGCAAGTTAAATTTATAAAGTCAGGGAGGCGGACATTTTTTTTTTAATCAACTCTTTATTTTTGTATTTTTTCATAAAGAAAAGAACAATCATATATATGCTGATTCGCAAGAAGCATACAAAAGTATTAAAAAATACTATTAACTCTTACATTTGCAAAATGTCAATAAACAATAAGAGGAACACATAAAGAAAAAAGAATGGGAACAAAGTAACAATCGTCACATAAATAAAGCATTCCTTATGGCACAGCGTAAATGTGATAACATCTTAAATAATATAATCACTCCTAACGTTTAGGAAATCAATCTAGTGTTATATAAGTCCCATTGAGTCCAGGTCTTCTCAAATTTATCTGTGGTATGACGAAGTACAGCCGTAATATATTCCATTGATCGGAGGTCCCTAAGACGTGCATACAAATCCAGTAAACATGGAGAAGTAGGGCGTCTCCAATTCAGAGAAATCAAGCACTTCGCTGCTGTTATTATGTGTAGGAACAACCTGGCACTCGGACCCCTGAGAGAGCTAGGATATAGATTCAGTATATAAATTTCGGGGTCCAGTGGGACTTGCACATTAAGGATCCCCCCAACAAGGGACCTAACCTCCAGCCAAAAATGTAGCAAGGCAGGGCAACTCCAGAAAATATGGAACAATGTAGCATCAGGTCCTCCACATCTCCAACATTTATTAGGAACAGATGGATAGAATTTGTGTAGGAGCTGGGGAGTACGATACCAATTTAGTAAGATTTTGAGTTGGTTCTCTTTATACAGGGTGCAGATAGACGATTGGCGTGACCGTGCCCAGACTCTCTGCCATTGTTCAGGGGCGAGTTGTTTACCCAACCACGATTCCCATTTACTCATATATGGGTGTGATACATTAGTACGTTCATTTAGAAGGGAATACAGACTGGAGATCAAGCCCTTGGTAGAAGGACCTTCAGAACATATCAACTCAAAGGGTTTGGGTCTGGGTGGGGTTTCCGCTCCCAGCAGAGATGAAATAAAATGTTTAATCTGATGGTAAGTGAAGTCCGCCCCCGCCAGGCATGGATATTTATCCACCAACTCCCCAAGAGTGAGTATCTTACGTGTAAGGGGGTTTAATAAAGTTCGAATTTGAAATGTACCTGCCTGAACCCAGGGTCTATAGCTACTAGTGAGACTATCTGGGAGGTGTGATGTAAAAAGAATTGGGGTAAGTAAGGATTGCAGAGGAGCTAATTGGAAACGTACCCTACATCTAAACCAGATATCTCGGGTAAATTGCATGGGACCTAACAAAGAGGATACTGTGCTGACAGGAGGTGGACCCCAAATTAGCGTGGCCGGATGTAGCGGGGCTAGCCAAAGTTTCTCCAGCTCTGTCCATCTATTATATGCCTGCATTGTGGACCATGAGGTGATATGTCGGAGATGAGTCGCCAGGTAATAAAGCTTAATATCAGGGAGGGCTAATCCTCCACTAGTAGTTCCTGCCGTTAGCACCGCTTTGGATATCCTGTGACTCCTACCTCCCCATACAAACCCCAAACACATTGATTGCAGTCTACCCAGGACTGCCATCGGGACCGCCACCGGAAGAGCCTCAAACAAATATAGCAATTTTGGCAAAATAGACATCTTCACGGCCGCTATACGACCCAACAAGGAAATATGTAGAGGCTGCCACTTAGTTAGAAGGTCCTGAATTTCCTTAATCATTGGTGGAAAGTTTGCTGCATATAGGGTCTTATATGTGCAAGTTATCCTGACCCCCAAGTACTTCAATGACTCTGTCTGCCATGCATATTTAAAAGAGCTCTTAAGGGTGTTTAGCTCCCCTGAGGAAATATTTATGGGAAGGGCTTCCGTTTTATTATTATTGATCTTATATCCCGAGAAGAGGCTGTATTTATCCAATAATTTGTGAAGATTTGGGAGACTTATTATAGGGTTTGTAAGTGTCAAAAGTACATCATCAGCGAAAAGAGAGATCTTAAATTGCTTATCCCTCACTCGTATCCCGGTCACATCAACTGATGAGCGAATGTATGCTGCCAACGGCTCTATACTCAATGCGTATAGCAGGGGGGAAAGTGGGCATCCCTGCCTGGTTCCGTTGCGGATTGCAAAAAACAAGGAGTTAGCATGGGGAAGACGTATTGCTGCACTAGGAATGGAGTAAAGCCCCTGTAGAGCCTGTAAGAACGGCCCCTTCATACCAAAGTGTCGTAGAGTCGCCATCATAAACCCCCAATCCAGGCGATCGAACGCCTTTTCAGCGTCTAAACTTAAAAGGAGAGCGCTCTCGTCTGTTTTTCTAATAACCTCAAGTAAATCAGCTATCCGCCGTGTATTATCCCCCGCCTGCCTAAAACGCACAAATCCTACCTGATCCTTGTGTATAAGGTGCGGGAGCCATTCCCCTAGTCTGTTCGCCAATATTTTAGTAAAGATCTTCAGATCGGAGTTCAATAAGGATATAGGGCGATAGCTGGTACAATCTAGGGGATCTTTTCCTGGTTTCGGGATTACCGTAATAAAAGATCGCAACATAGCCTCAGGGATTGGAGTGCCTGTCATAAAAGCATTAAATAGCTTGATCATATAAGGGGTCAGAATGTCCGTATACGTTTTAAAATAGGCATATGGCAAGCCGTCAGGACCCGGTGATTTTCCATTTGGGAGGGCCTTAATTACTTCCCGTATTTCCTCCTCTGTAATCTCTTGGTTCAGTAATCCTAGAGCGGTAGAGGACAATTTGGGGAAGTTACATTCATTAAGGTATTGCTCCAATGACTCCTTTCGGGCCTGGGAACCTGAGGAGGGACGGGTATGAAGATTATACAGATCATGATAATAAGCTTCAAATATTTGTGCTATCTTCTCAGGTTTATAGTGGGCAGTACCTGTATTATCCCTGAGGCTATGCGGGTTAGTTGCCACTGCCCTATCTTGGAGTTGGCGGGCTAGTAGGGTATGGGCCCTGTTACCATATTCATAGAAACGCTGGCGGGAGTATCGTAGCAGCTTTTCTGCCCCCACTAGATCTATCTCTCTTAATTGGGCCCGGGTGGCTAAGACTTTTTGCAAAGTCGTGAGCGATGGGTGGGCAACCAACTTGTTTTCCAATGTCCTAAGCTCCTGTACACATTGTTGTCGCACCGCCTCTACTGCTTTCTTTTTATAGGCGCCCTGGGATATAGCATATCCACAGTAAACTACTTTATGTGCTTCCCATAAGATAGGCAGTGAAGGGGCTGATGGGGAGTTATCGGCAAAGTATTGTAGTAAGGAAGTGCGTAAGGCTTCTTTGGTAACATTGTGGGATAGGAGGGTCTCATTGAGTCTCCAGTGGAGAGGTCGAGGAGGGGGATTTAGGAACGACAGTAACCGGTGCATGATCTGACCAGGATATTAGGCCTATATCGGCAAGGCGTAAACTGCGAAGGATCGAGATATCTCCCAAAAAAAGATCTATACGTGTATGTGTCTTATGTGGGGGTGAATAGTATGAGTATCCCCGGGCAGTGGGATTATCTACCCGCCATAGGTCGAAGAGGTCGTGTCTACGTATCAATTTCCTGAAGCCCGATGAGAGTCTACACTGTTGTTGCGATGGAGGGACACCCTGTACGGACATACGGTCCCGGATCTCAGAGAATATTACATTAAAGTCTCCTCCTAATAATAGTGGTGTTGGTCGATATTGAGCTAAGTGGGACAGGACATTTGATAAAAATCCCAGCTGCCCAGAATTCGGAGAGTATACATTACATAAGACAAGCTGGCGTCCCCCAAGGGTCCCCTTCAGAATAATGAACCTCCCCTCAGGATCTGTATAGGTATCTAGTACTTGAAAAGGACAGGAGCGGGCTATTAGTATAGCCACTCCCAGCGTCTTTGTTGCTGCATTGGCCTGAAAGCTCTGAGGGTAACCCCTCCTGGCAAATCTGAACGAACCAGATGCCGTAAAGTGAGTTTCTTGCAAAAATGCTATATCTGGTTTAAGTCGCTTCAGCTCCTGCAGCAGTAACTGACGTTTAGTATTAGAGTTCAGCCCCTTAACATTTAAAGTAATAATCTTCACCATTAATTATGATATAAAACATAGCTAAGTGCAAGTCTATATATAAACATGACATGATGCGAAGAGTGCCAGGTTGATTCCCCCGCTCAGATGGTATCATATAACACTTATGAACGCTTATAGTGATGTTAACCTTAAGAACATTCAAAAAAAGAGTAACAATACAAATCTCAAACTTAACAAAAACAGAAGTGGTTTTAAGCCTTGGGCATCTTGTAGGAACATAAAAGTCCCCCAAAAGGTCCAAGGTATGGGTGATGCATCCATTCGTGTTATGATCCCGAATGCGGGGCCAACACAGAAGGAGGCAAACAAACCCAATTATGGGAAACGTGTCGGACATCAAAACCTCGACTCAACTCCTAAACAGTACCGACCACCACGGGCTAGCATCTTAAACTTGAAAAGGATACCGTAGGTGACAGGGAGCCACCGCCTAAAAAAACAAAGAAAGAAGAAACCCCAAGTCACTGGAGTTGTTGCAGTGCCGTGCAACCCCTCTTCCTTTAACTTTTTGGACCTTTCGGTGCAGTGCGTGGGCGTGTGGAGGTCGAGGGGGATCCAGACGACTCCGGGGATCTTCTGCGCTGTTTTCTATTAGTGTTACGTTGCCAGGTCGGTGATAATGGCGGGTCCGGTGAGGGTAATCTCCATTCTGGGATCACTGGAATCTGCAGGTCCAAGGTAGTGCAAAAGTCAGTCAAATCGGCTGGAGAGCGTAATATGGCTGTTCTGCCATCCTTACGGGCCGTCAGGCTAAAAGGAAATCCCCATCTATAGGATATATCAGCTTTCCGCAGTGTCTCCAGTAGGGGGCGTAGTGTTCTCCTCCGCTGCAAAGTGACCCACGAGAGGTCTTGGAATAACTGAATCTGCGCACCCTTAAAATCAATATGTGGCCTGTTTCGTGCTTTAGCCATAATCTCCTCTTTCAGAAGGAAATCTGTAATGCAACAAATAATGTCTCTGGGGCGTCCAGAAAGTGGCTTTGGCTTAAGTGCTCGGTGTGCTCTATCCATTTTGATAGGATCCTCTGGGTTCCTTCCCAGCAGGGATGAAAACAGGAGATTGAGAACCTCTGGGACATTTTCGACATTCTGTGCTTCCGGAACTCCCCGGACTCTGATGTTGTTTCTGCGACCTCGATTATCAAGGTCTTCTATATGCGACTGTAGATCTTGAATTTTCTCTGATTGCTCTAAGAGGCGGGAGTGGAGAGTGTTCACTACCATGCTTCTAGAGGAAGCATGGTCATCTTCTAGTTGGTCCACCCTGTTAGCTATTGCTGTTAGGTCTTGTCGCATTTCAGCTATAGCCGACCTGCATGTGTCCTTAACTTCAAGTATCAGCGCCTGAAAATCCTGTTTAGTGGGTAACTGATGCACATGAGACCACCAGTCTGCAGGCGTATGTCGCTGTGGACCTGATAGTGAAGATTGATGCGATTCTGGAGACCAGTCTCCGGGACCCAGTTGGGGTCTTAAGGCAGGGGGTGTATTAGCATAATCCATATCTTCCAATTCCCTATTAGAGGGACTCTGTGTATGGTAGTATTGTGGCCTCTGTGGAAGAGGGGAAGCTGCAGTAAGGTCAGATGATAAGGCCTGGTGACTAGGGCTTGGCTGCAGGCATGTAGCTCCTGCTGGTGTGGCTAGGTCAATGAGCAGGGGCAGCTCCCCTGTATGACCCCCCTCAGATAGGGATAAAGAGCTCTGGGCCGGAGGGTGTACCTTAGGAGGGCCGTTCTCCCACTGCCCTCTGCTGTCTCTGGCTGCTCCCCGCTTCTCCCTCTGGTCTCCGGGGTGCAGGGCCGCTGTGACAGGTGGAGGCGGATCCTCTGTGCCCGCGTGTAGCGGAGCCTCTGCGCTCGGCGCCATCTTGGGTCCGGCGCGTGTCTCCCGGACCACATACTCGTCCAGTGTGCGGGGAGCAGGAGTGCCGGAGCGGTCCGGCGAGGCTCCCTGTGCCTTGCCACGACGGCGGTTCCCCATGTGGCGGCGGTTCAGGGCCACTGTGGGTGCTTTTTAAGCAGAAAAAAGGCCCGGGTGGACGGAGCTCCTGTCTCAGACGTCCGTCCTGGTCTGCATCCGGACACGCCCCCTGGAGGCGGACATTTTAACATTTAAGTCATGCTCCCCTACATCTGAACACCTCCTCCCATGAGACTGACATCATGCACCGGACTTCAGGAGATCTGATCAACAATGTCCCTGGATGCAGCACCATCACACTATGCCATGACAGAAACATCTAGAAGCTGCTCAACTGCTTGACAACATACTGCTAGTGGTTTATGAGGCCAATTTCTGATGACAGGTTCCCTTTAATTGCATATTCACATCCCAAAAATGTTGCTTACTTGCTTCTTTGTTTCATTCCTGCTTGCCCTATGCCAATGAATCGGGTGTAACAGGATATAACCATATACTATGTCGTAGACACATTTTTTGAGGTATAATGATGGCTCCAAAATTAGTTATTTTTTGGCAAATCTATTTATATTGAAAGATAGCAAGAAACACAAAGCATACAGTATGCCACAAGAATTGAGGCATGACATAGTGTATGAGCATCAGTATGCAGGCTGCCATGCAGGTGAACATGAAAACCTTTTAGGGGTACAGTGTGTAAGTATTAAAAAAAGAAACACCCATAGAAAATTATTAATAAAATACCCATGTTACGCATGTTTGTCAAAGATAAGCAAACAGCCATAGTGCCGCACAGAAATAAGTAAGGAAGAATGAGCTATGGGTGTTCAGAATCCCTAAAACTGGAACCTCTAGAGGGGTGACAGAAACACCTCAGAAGGAATGTGTGTGTGTGTGTAGGAGAAGAGGGCTGAATAAATATAGTAACAGGTGCCCCTAGGAAGCCTTTAACTGTAGCCAGGGCAGTCAGGTGGACCTCAACTTCCAAATAATCAGTTACAAATGATGTCCAATTTGTCATACCAGCCAAGGATAGAGAATGGGTCACCGAACTTCTACAACCTGAGCAGCTGTGCTAATATGTACTATGATCATTCTCTTGAAGCTGGTAAGAGCCACCCGTTAACCAAATCACAATCAATAAGGTGGAGCAGTGAGATTTTCCTTCCTTAGACTTTATTTATTGTCCCCTCCCCTTCCATCCAAAAAGGTTGCAGCCATGAAGCTCCATGACAGGTCATATCCCCTTTATGGGAGTTGCTTCTCCAGCCTAAGTTGGAAGATGAAAAATGGATAGAGAAAAGGAAATCAGGCATTCTATACTACCTTGTTAGTACCTTATAGGAATATTCCCATATCCTTAAGCACATGGAGGAGCTTTGGGAATATCTCGAAATTGTACATCCTCCCTCGTAAAGCACAATGGGGCACATTTACTAAGGACAGGGCAGTCTGTACTATGAATCTGGCGCCCCATGCACTGCCCTGACAGAGAGCACCACTTTTTTTTGGTGCACCTTTAACATGGGGCATGCAAAACATTTTTGTTGGACTTTGCATGTTAAATCTGGCGCTCGGTACGACTGAGCTGACACTTCTTAAATACCTGTGCAAGCAGTTTACACCAAAAAGTCAGACAGAAAACTGGTGCTTGACCCTTAGTAAATGTGCCCCAGTATGTAGAAGGTTTATAATAGAAGGTGATTAATTGTTACAATAAACAATACAACATAATTATATCTGACTATGTAAAACTATTACTGTGTGACTTGATGCTACCATTACACCGAAATGTATATTATATGTATATTATATGAATATATAAATATATATATATATATATACACTCACCGGCCACTTTATTAGGTACATCATGCTAGTAACGGGTTGGACCCCCTTTTGCCTTCAGAACTGCCTCAATTCTTCGTGGCATAGAATGAACAAGGTGCTGGAAGCATTCCTCAGAGATTTTGGTCCATATTGTCATGATGGCATCACACAGTTGCCGCAGATTTGTCGGCTGCACATCCACATCCCAAAGATGCTCTATTGGAATGAGATCTGGTGACTGTGGAGGCCATTTGAGTACAGTGAACTCATTGTCATGTTCAAGAAACCAGTCTGAGATGATTCCAGCTTTATGACATGGCGCATTATCCTGCTGAAAGTAGCCATCAGATGTTGGGTACATTGTGGTCATAAAGGTATGGACATGGTCAGCAACAATACTCAGGTAGGCTGTGGTGTTGCAACGATGCTCAATTGGTACCAAGGGGCCCAAAGATTGCCAAGAAAATATTCCCCACACCATGACACCACCACCACCAGCCTGAACCGTTGATACAAGGCAGGATGGATCCATGCTTTCATGTTGTTGACGCCAAATTCTGACCCTACCATCCGAATGTCGCAGCAGAAATCGAGACTCATAAGACCAGGCAATGTTTTTCCATTCTTCTACTGTCCAATTTCGATGAGCTTGTGCAAATTGTAGCCTCAGTTTCCTGTTCTTAGCTGAAAGGAGTGGCACCCGGTGTGGTCTTCTGCTACTCTAGCCCATCTGCCTCAAAGTTCGACGTACTGTGCGTTCAGAGAAGCTCTTTTGCCTACCTTGGTTGTAATGGGGGGTGATTTGAGTCACTGTTGCCTTGCTATCAGCTCGAACCAGTCTGCCCATTCTCCTCTGACCTCTGGCATCAACAAGGCATTTCCGCCCACAGAACTGCCACTCACTGGATGTTTTTTCTTTTTCGGACCATTCTCTGTAAACCCTAGAGATGGTTGTGCGTGAAAATCCCAGTAGATCAGCAGTTTCTAAAATACTCAGACCAGCCCTTCTGGCACCAACAACCATGCCACGTTCAAAGACACTCAAATCACCTTTCTTCCCCATACTGATGCTCGGTTTGAACTGCAGGAGATTGTCTTGACCATGTCTACATGCCTAAATGCACTGAGTTGCCGCAATGTGATTGGCTGATTAGAAATTAAGTGTTACGAGCAGTTGGACAGGTGTACCTAATAAAGTGGCCGGTGAGTGTATATATATATATATATATATGAACTAGGCAGTGGCTCCAATCATGTCTTATTGTCATTTGTACTACACGCACATCTAGTTTTCACCCACGGTGGAGCAAAGCATACAGGAATCATGAAAATGAGTCAACAATTGAGTGTCTCATGTGAATAGAGAGGCCATGCATATGTTAAACCAATACAACATTCACTACTATAGGGCTGCGGATGACAACGATCCTGTAGTGGCCAGACGTGAGAAAAAACAATGGTGCTCCCAGGGATCAGACATTTATATTCTGTCCTTTAGATAGAATAAACACTCATATTTAATTTTACTTACTCTCTAACTTTAGATAGAATGAACTGTAATGGTTTGATGGGCACCTGCAATTTGAAGACAACATCACTCAGATGCACTCTAGTGCAGTCTATTAACTTTCTAACAAGCACACTGCCATATGTACAGGGTCGGCTCCAGGTTTCAGTAGGTCCCTGGGCAACAGAGCATCAGTAGGCCCCTGGGCAACAGCGTCAGTAGGCCTCTTTGCAGCGAACTCATGTGGCAGCATTAAAATTTCAGAAACTAAAACGGTTCTCCTGTTCCCTAAAATATTCCCAATTTATCTCACCAAAAAGCCCCCTCATGGATATTTTATATAAAGCCCCCCTCACTCCCATATATTCCTTATGTACAGCCTTGTGTGGGCCCCCCCAGCAGGTCTGAGCCCCCGGCACTTGCCTGGGTATGACCAGTGCTGGCAGCGGCCCTGCACACGTAGAACTGTGGCAGTTCTTCATATTGGAGCTTAATCCAATTTGTTGAAATAAATCTGAGACAAACACCATTTTTCTGATCTTCGGGGGTGCAGGGTATCAGATCCCAGTGTGCCTAAAATTAAGGACCATTTTAAAAACATGGAAAACCTCTTAAAGGTTTGTATGTGGCTCATGAGCCTTATTACAGGCGGTCCCCTACTTAAGAACACTCGACTTACATACGACCCATAGTTACAAACTGACCTCTGGATATTGGTAATTTACTGTACTTTAGTCCTAGGCTACAATAAACAGCTATAACAGTTATCTAATGTATCTGCAATGAAGCTTTAGTGTTAATATTGATTCTAATGACAACCCAACATTTTTAAAATCCAATTTTTGCAGAGACCAAAAAAGTTCTGGCTGGGATTACAATGATAAAATATACAGTTCCGACTTACATACAAATTCAACTTAAGAACAAACCTACAGTCCCTATCTTGTATGTAACCCGGGGACTGCCTGTACTTGTTTGCCAGGTCTATGGCGGCAGGAGAGGCCCTGGAGGGAGGCTCACATTACCCATTAGTAACCTGTATTTAGCCATCATGAGCTAATCTTTAAGCAGATATAAACTTAGGTAATAAAACATGTTCGTATTGATGTGTTGTATAAATGTGTACATATTCCATCTCAGATGTATATAACTATAATATTGATAATATACAAAGCAGATTGATATAAACTTAATTTAGAAGTCCAGTAGCTCCTGCTCACATGAGGATAATGGAAGCTGTTTCCTTCCACTCTCTCTGAACATTAGAACAATTACAAGCCATCCACTTTCAGCCTTTCACAGATCACACTAACACTGTTCCTGTCATAATTGTATCTATACTTATCATATTCTACTTTAAATTGACTCTTCGTTCCACCGATATAAAATCAGCAGCAAGGACATAGCATAACCAAGACATTGCATTTAACAAGTAATGAAATCAGTCAGGTACGGTACATTAGTGCTATGCTGCGTGTGTGTACTGGTAGAAAGAGAACAATTGCTGACTCTGAAATAACCACATATTATCACTCTTTGGGGGTTTTGGACTTGTTTGATTTATATTAAAGATTGATATATAAGAAAGCTGAATCTGTGGGGTTTTTGCAACTTTTTATTCAAAAGACGCACAAAACTCGCAAACTCTTCTAAAACCCCTTCTAAAATTTTTCCTATGCTTGATCAGGAGATTATTTGCAATATTTAACTGTGATTTGTGACAAAAGTGTGCCATTTTGCTTGTGCACATATGGAATTTTAAAATATATGAGGCGCAACACTGAAAAATTCTTGTGCGTCTAACTTTGCCAGGTGATTGGCTAGGGCACTGATGGCAAACCTTATAGACGCGGAATGTCCAAACTACATCCAAAGCCCACATATTTTTTGCAAAGTGCTGATGCGACAATTTAAACAGTAGCTTATTACTCCCTGCTTTGGTTATCATTGTAGCTTCCTTCTAGGGTCCTGGGCTGCCTGGGACTGCAGGAGGCCTTGAGTCCTGTCTGGCCAACTCTGCGGTGGGGTCATGGCGCGGGTGCCCATCCAGAGCACTCTGATTGCCCCCTCTGGCAACCGTGCCATAGGTTCCACCACTGGGCTAGGGGCTAGGCCCCTTTGAATTCAGTTAGGAGACATACATTTCATTTACTTAGTTATTTAACTCCTTTGTATCTTTAGAGCTTTTGCCTTCACATGTGACAAAAGTAGGATATTAATTCTGGTAGTTCTCCATTTGGTATCATTGGCTGTACATGGATTTTGGCTTCTTACATATGAAGGGGAAGAAGATGATTTGATAGTTATAGAGAGCATTTACATTCAGACCCATGTTTACATTTCCTAAGTTTTACTACTTCAACACAATGAATATAAAAATATTTTTCAATGACAGAATTTACTGTGGTTTATTTCTATGGGTCAGTGTTTATTTTTCACAATAAAACACTTACAAGTTGTATGAAGGCATGTTTTTTGTGGAATGGGTTATCTTTATTTAATATCATAATATCTTTAGTATTTTTTTTTAGGTAGCATGTAGATTGAGCTGTTTTTTTTCAGAGTGCACTGTAAAGTAATGTGATGGTTTTGGAAAAGAAAATCAAAACTTTTAATGGGGAATGTTTTATTATTGTATTTCCCCTAGAGTACTTGAACTATCTAGGTGGCAATGTTTATCTCAGACTGACATACCAACAATTAATATATATTTATCAGATGGTGGGGGCCAATGGCATAACCAAGAGATCCACCGTTCTACATAAACCACATAGACTTATAATTAAACATGAATTTCAGTATTAATAGCAGAGGTAATGCTTTCAGGCCCGAATGTGGAATAAAGATTCAAGTCTACAATGCCAATCAATACTGTTGATGCTTCCCTAGGTGTCCATAGGGTTCTGTGAGGAACCATGCCCCACAAAGTACACAGTTCTGGGGTTACACAAGACGCTAATGGATCTTGTGTGTGTCTTGCCATTACGGCAACTTTCAATTACATGGACCCAGCCACCAGTTTCTACTGTGATGTTACCAGGACCTTTACGGCTTCATAAAGGAACAGAAAGCCCTGCCCATAATGTATACCAATCATCACAATTCCCTGCCACTTTCCCATGTGAATATCCTGAAAGATAAGTGTTAGTGATAAGATTAGTGCCATAGTTGTCTCTAATTCCCATATGTACCCTCTGCTTATGTAGCACCAATTGATGTTTGCTTACATTATCATTATACAAGAACTCACCTAGACCTCAGCCTGTCCCTTGATGACATTTTTCCCTAAACCACAGGGTTTACATTGCCCACACTTTTGCCTTTCCCATTGGGGCAAAGTAGCTGCATATCTCAAACTATAGGTCTACACGTATAGGTGGTTCCCCTGTAGTCATATCAGGATCCTTTATCAGATTTACAAGTTAAATACAAAATTGAATCAATTTGGTGATAAAGTGGGGTTATACCCACTGCATTACAGTTGATTTTTGTATGGAATCTACCGAAGTTGAGCCTGAAGCTTTAGAAGTATAAGACAAATAAATATTCATCTAGAGCAAATTTACGTGTAATATGTGAGTCTTATTTGTAGAATAAACCCCATATTTCATCCGGCAGCCTGGCACACAGTAACCTCCTATGAGTAAACACTTATCAGTTCCCATTTATATTCGGTTCACTCATCACTAACCCTATTTTGCCACAGAATTAAAAATTCAACATTTTCCAAGTCCAAATCTTCCATTGATGGCTTGATGAGTCAGAGACTCGTCATAGTCTATATGTGTAAGTTTGTGTGAGATTTGCAATAGTAATAGGTTTTCGGCTGCTGCAGCTGTATGATATGCTAATGACGAGGGACAGGAGGGGTGAACTCCTGGAACATCTTTCCTTTGCGTAGAATTGTAGCTTTAAAAATAAAATTAAATGTATGTAAATGTATAAATAATCACAGTGGGGGTATGCTCACAGGTATGCGAGGGGACGTCACTGGGGGAGCTGCATCCTAAACATTGTATGAAATTCTCCCAATCTTCAGTCATAACTCATTTTGACAAGTCAAACAATAAAAGGGATAATTGCCCTCCTTTTTTGCATGACCCATGTCTGCAAGGTCTCACCTATTAGTGACGTGTTTGCTGCTCAGAGGTAGGAGGAGATAGTAGATTTTTAGTCATCCACTATTACCCCCCTTCCTAGCCCCTCCTGAAAAAGAAAGACTATAAAAGCCACAGTATGGCAGAGAGCCGACTCAAGCTGGGGATCAGGGAGAACAAAGTCTAATTACGGAGAAGAGATACATAAGAAAACTGTCAGGCAACAGAAACAAGACACGTCTGAGAGAAGACACATTCACAGACAATGTAAGTACTCAGGAGCTGTCCCCGGTGCTGAACCTCAGCCTCCTATTACTTTACTCCTCTCTTTGTGAGTTTGCTGTTACCATGTTTCTTGCTTTTTATATCCAGTAAATATCCGAATACTTCTAAAATATACAGAATAGTGATAAAATGTAACAAACAACTGAATGATTCTCATACACATTCGTTCTTATAATGTCACTTTCTTTACAGTGTTATTTACAACATTCTATAGCAACTAAATTTATTTTCAAATATAGAGAGATTATTCCCTTTTAGAAAACTTAAAGATAGAAGTATCTGCGTATACAGAGAAAGCAAGACTGATTTTGATTTTGACCTGGGGTGTTTTCCATAGGAATCCAATTTATTATATTTTTTACTATGAACTAAGGTTGATTGCCAATTTGGCAATGTTATTATGCCTGTCAGCATGTTAAGAAGAAATACAGTAAAGGTTTAAGCTTATATATAAGGTTGATGTATTATTGTACTGTGTTCACATTGCTTAGCACTTGTTGAAGTTCTGATTCTCTGTTACTTTTTCAGATGCAGGGAAGCATGAGGTTGTGGATGTCAGTGCTGACTATAGGTCTATCCTTGCTGATCTGCTTGGGGACTTTTGCAGAGGCTTACCCTTCAAAACCAGACAACCCTGGAGAGGATGCACCAGCAGAGGACATGGCCAAATACTACTCAGCACTGAGGCATTATATCAACCTTATAACAAGGCAAAGGTAAGGTGTTCTTTGTTGCTTATTGGGGATCTTGAGGAAAGAATATTCAGTATGTAGTGTATATAATATTCAGTATGTAGTATATAGTGTACCAATAATGCAAAGATGTAGCAGAGCTGAATTTGTCTGTGACCTTTCACTGTGATTACCAGCAATCTTTTGTTAACCATATATAACACATTGTAATATTAGGAAGTATTCTGCTACAAGACAATCTCAGCACTGCTACATCAGGAATATAAAGTATAATAGTAATAGTAACATCCTCAATTATACAAATTTTACAATTTATGTATAAATTCTACCAGATGAAAGTTTCTTCTTACTGTGAATAACGCCGGCACGCTACAAACTTATGTGTCAGCAAAGTAAAGGTATTGCAGAACTAGTCATTAATTATATAGGAGCCATGCATTGTAAACAGGACTTATTTAGGGAAATAAGATAGGGCTTCTGCATGTAGATATAGTAGAGCTTAGTGTGTTACTTCTAAAAGTTATCATGAAGCTCCAACACTGTAGCTCTCAATTCAACTATAGATGTATTGATAGCAAAGGTCTATAAATGACTCCTTGGATGTGTGGATGTATACTTTTTTTGTAAAAACTCTTAAGTTTATTAAACAACGTAAAATACAGATAAAATATAGAAATAATAGGTTTGTACCTGTAGATAAAAAAAATTACATTTCTGGATATTCCTTGCATAAATATTTATCCCCCCCCCCCCCCAAAAAAAAAAATAGAATATATACTATATGAAATGGGTAAACATATAGTATATAAGCAGAGATTGCGAATGTGGTATAAAATATAAGAAGTCCCTAGATATATGGTATGTGGTATAAGTGAACGATAATATGTACCGTAGTATATAATAATTAGGTGTATGTGGGCAGGGTGGATGTGTAACATATACTTTAAATATATAGTGTATATTGCAATAAGAAGGAGAATATATAGCATATTCCATCAGAGTTAGGCAGATAAATGCTTATTAGAGATCTATAGAACTCTTATTTTATTAGAGATTGATCTTTTGCTGTATAAAGAATCTACCTGAGGGTATACACAACATTAAGTACATACTAAAATCATTTTGTATATACAATATGTACTATAGGATGGGTTAACATATAGCACATACTCTACTATTATAGTAAAGCGTAAATATGTTGCATTTGATAAGAAGTAGGTAGAAACATGATATACACTACATGGTTGATCGCCAAACGGGATAAACAGGTATGTGCATATTACATGTTAAGTTGGGTTGTTACATGCCCTATACATTTTTTATTCATGTAATACAGTATATAGTGTAAGCAGTGGGTGAATATATGATAAGAGGCGGATGTATAAATAATATATAATACATAAGTTAATATATTTTACATCTTTTTGGTGGATATATATGCATTCATATATGCTATAGACAAAACTATAAGTAAGTTTATGGAACATAATCGAAATGTTGCATAAAAATAGCATATAGTCCATTAAAAGTTGTTGAATATATATTGTATATGACATATAGGTGGATATTTGATATTTATGGTGGGTGGTCTACAATATATAGTATAAGAGATATAAGTATAAGGATTGGGCGAATACACAAGGTGGGGGGGGGGGATATCTATTCTGATATGGAGATTGGTCATGGAATGAACTTCTGACTTAACTAGATTTCTGGTGATTTTTTGGAGGATTCTGAAATGATTAGTGTAAAGTGATGAAGCGAAGCAATGGAGATTTATGCATTGTGACACACCGCTAGCGAAACACTGCGATGACTTGATTAAAAAATACAGAGGAAAATGACACATTCTGGAAAGTCAGAAGTGCCTGAGAGCACTGAAACATGGAAGGAAATTGTCCCCAATTTTTATCTAAGCTTTTTTTCACATCTACAAGCCACCCATTATACAGAGAAGGAGGCTGACACAGCATCCAAGAGATGATGATAGCTCTTAAGGGCATTTAACACCCAAGTGATTATGCAAAAGAAAACTTAAGACATAATAAGGGAGTCAAGTTGTGAAGCTCCTTACTGATAAAACTAAGGCAAATCTCAAAGCTTCAAAGCAGGTAGAAATGTATGTAAATAAAAATAAAACCCAAACATCTAATACATCCCTATAGCATCTACATAAATACATAAATAATAAGACTACTAATACATCCAGATGCTCATTTGCTCCGTATAATCATTTCCCTCCTGGCATGGACTGCATGTGTGTTATAGTTTGCGGGTAAGCGAAATACATTAACAATAGACATGTCAAGTTCTTTACTTGGTACATTAAATTTCTCAATCCTGAGAAGTCTTCATTTACATACTCAGCTGATTTATTAGCATTTCAGCTACATCTCAACTACTTTGGATAAATGAGCAGCCTAGCAGCTTGTGGCTCCAACAATTATCCCCATTTGGTTAAATAAACCTTAAAATCTATATTAGTGAAATTAGCGAGACAAATTTCAGAGGAGGCTAAAACTGTAAAATAAAATGATAAAACAGGTGTAGATTAAGGGGGAAGCTAGGATTGCATAGATTATGATAGCAAGGGGTGAGTATTTTAGATTTGGTAGCAGAAACTGAAGGATCAATGATCTGATCAGTGCAATTCATGGTAATGAATGTTATACTGTATGTAGAGAAGTATAGACATAATGACTATGAATGTGGTCTTAAAGACACACATGTGAAAATGCTTTAAATATTCAGGCTTTACATCCCATTATTACCCTCCTTACTAGATGATATGTGGAGGAAAGAATTCACCATTATTCCACTAAAGGGTCATAGCCTCCTAGCGCTTTCCTTCCCATCGATGCCCATATTTTCTATGCGTAACACATCATTTTTTTATGTTCATGGATCTGGTAATGCTGCAGTGTTGTGTAATTGTATATGTATTTTGTTTAGGGTAGAATCTACAGTATATGTTTGTCCTGCGTTACCTATCATCACACCTCTAGATGTGGTTTTACAACTCTGCTTTCTGTTGCAGATATGGGAAGAGATCAAATCCTGAGGCAATGCTGTCAGATGTTTGGTGGAGAGAAAGCACAGAAAATATTCCACGATCTAGGTAAGAAGGGATCTGTATTTATAAAATATTGTATTTTGAGTCATTAAGCTTTCTTTATATATCAATATATTGTGGTCTGTAAATACAGTTGTCACCATTTAAAACTTCCACCCAACATTTCTACTGCAAAATATTGCATCATCCTGAATTTTGTAATAAAAAGTAAACCTTAGTCATTGATACCCTTTACAGGCAGTCCCCGGTTACGTACATGATAGGTTCTGTAGGTTTGCTCTTAAGTTGAATTTGTATGCAAGTCAGAACTGTATATTTTATCATTGTAACCCCAGCCAGAATTTTTTTGGTCTCCGTGACAATTGGATTTTAAAAATGTTGGATTGTCATTAGAACCAGGATTAACAATAAAGCTTAATTGCAGACACCTGTGATAACTGTTATAGCTGTTTATTGTAGCCTAAGGCTAAAATACAGTAAATTACCAACATCCAGAGGTCCGTTTGTAACTAGGGGTCGTCTGTAAGTCAGGTGTTCTTAAGTAGGGGACTGCCTGTATTGGACATCTAAGAAGGACTCTCAATTTCCATCTATCCAACGGCTAACACTGTACAAAGAATATTTTACATTTGACAATGTTTTTTATCTCGATCCAAGAATTAGCTTAGAATTTGCTTAGAGGGTCAGATACAGTGACAGACCATCACATCGAGAACCACCATATCTATACCAGATTTCCCTAAGAAGTTTTTGGTTCCTCCATAAAATATGCATACTGGCCATCTTCTCCGAGACTACCCTAAAAGAGTCCAGTTTTCATTTGCAGAATATTGTTTCTTTTTAATGTTTAATCTGTTTTACAGAGTTTTGTTGACCATAAGAGCAGTAAAAAGCATAAATAAACAAGATAGAGACAAGTACATCCAACATGGCAGAAATAGTAATGAGGGACAGGAAATCGTACGTAATCCCAGGTATGCCCCCAGGAATTTGTAAAATGACTTCTACCTCCATAAGGGAAGGGGAGGCTGTAACCACAGGACTGAGTGGGAACGATAATGAAAAGATGGAGATAACAACAAAGCAAAGAAAAATTAGACATGCAAATGTGGGTGGGGGTGAGTTGTGAGGATAGGATGGAGAGGTAAGGTGCTTGGTAGGAATAGAGAGGGGGGGTGAGTGGAGTCAAAAGAGCTGATATTTCAGAAGTTTTGACACTGATGGGTATCCTGGGAAAGGTATACAGGGCTGTCACACCTGATAAAATTTGCCTGGATTGGGAGAACCCACAGCCTCCATCCATACACTCAATGTACATTACCGCCTGAATCCTCCAGACTACTATAAGAGGGTTTTTTTAATTGCCCAATAATAATAACTTCTCAACCGTAGGACAACCACAGCAAGTATGTAAGAAAAATAAGAAAGTAGAACAAACACAGCATAAAAATGTACAAAACATTGTCCCAACAATAATAATAATAAATAATAATAATATTATTATCATTATAGCCTCCTGGTGCAAGGTCCTCAGTAAATGTGCCCCAATGTGTTTGAGGTGTGAAAGGAAAACACAAAAATTCAAAATTCATCACTATCGTTTCTGCGTCAACTTTGACCAATCCATAGATACAACAAGGTTAACTCTTCAAAGATCACATTCAAACTTGAATTTTTACAATACATTTTTTGCACTATAATTGGTCTAAAGTGATTGAAGAACTGACTATTTGACTTGAAATATAAAGTTGCCTAAATGTCAATGGCCATTAGAAAAAATTGAGCTTGCACAAAAATCTAAATGTATAAAGCCAGGAATAGACATGAATAATTAATCAGCCACAAGCCAGGCTCCGCCGAAATAGGATGCAAGGAAACATGAACTTCTTCTTCAATAAGAACTCATAGGACCACTTTCAGTGAAATTTTCTGATGGTTATTCCAGTGGCTGTATTAAGGGCTCTTACATTTTAACAATGAGAATAATGATACAATAAGGAAATAGCCGTTTGTTCTACTTGCGACTGATATGACATAGTTCATAAATGTTCTATGCACTATACATTGATCTTTTTTATTCACTTAATTCTTTCTATAATTTCTAGTTTTTCACTAGCCCTTATTTCACATAAAGCTAATTAATTATGGGGCCAACATGGGGAGAGAAAAAGAACTGGACTGCACATCCACACATCACACAATTATCTACTGCCACTAGGCTACATTATATAACGAACTCGAGGTTCTTAGTTACATTTTGATCAAATTGTATAAGCCCACCAACCACTTCACAGTGACCTCTTTATGGTGGGTCCCTACGCTATTATGTGCGGCATCACATGGCGTCCACCACCGCTGCAGCACAGCGCCGGCAGGGACCAAGACCCGGTTGCCCCCCAGCACCCATACTGGGGCATATTTACTAAAACAGTGCAGTCTGTTCTATGTGCAGTTAGCCTGTGTGGCGTGCAGAGGACGCCACCTTCATGATTAGCGGCACCCGTTCTTCATGAATCTGGCACTCCCGGCATTGCCCCAACAAAGTGTACCAACTTTTTAGGTGCACCTTTAATAAGGCGGTATGACACACTTCTGTCTGAATTTGCATGTTAAATGTGGCTCATGGTCCGACTGAGAACTGGAACGTCCATTTCAATTATGAAATTTGTGTCGCGTGAAGAGTAGTGCAGCCGCAACACAAAAGGGTCAAGTTCTCTACATTTGCGGCATGAACAATTCTTAAATAACTGTGCAAGCATTTGCACATAAAAAACCATGTAAAGTCCAACAAAAAACTGGTGCAAGATCCTCAGTAAATGTGCCCCAATGTGTTTGAGGTGTGAAAAGAAAACACGAAAATTCAAAGAAGTAGTGCGATCACTAACATCACTATCAACTTTGACCAATCCATAGATACAACGCTTCAAAGATCACGTTCAAACTTGGATTTTTACAATACATCTTTTGCACTATAATTGGTCTAAAGTGATTGAAGAACTGACTATTTGACTTGACAGTGTTTTAACCCTTTACTCATTGATCAAAATGATATAAAAAGTCATGGCATATACTGATAAACTGATATTGACTGAACTGATGAAACCTTTCACAGATCTATTCGGATACATTCCCTGGCAAAACATACTGCAAATGGCAAGTAGTTCAACCGTATAGATGAAGATCTCACACCTTTCTGCGATGTGACATACTATAAAATGTTGTCCATCTGCACATCCTTCAAGGCTGACATGTTTATGTTGGGAGCAGTCTTTAGAGTAGAACCATTGAGTCTCTTAATATTTGAGGCGAGTGAAATGGATTATGTTTGCAGAATTTCTCAGTAGGAATTGGTCACCACAGTAACGTATTTCCCATGTTATAAGCCTTCTTTTGTATATCCGCTCTTGTGTATAAGACTAGTTAGCTTTGGTCAGCACTTATGATTGAGTCGGGAAGAAAACGTATCTACAGCGATAACAGTTATTACCATAATGAGAGAGAGTGCTGGAAGTTAGAGACATGGGCAAATATTAATGGGATGTGCAGGCTTTAGTTACTTCTCTTCATATCAGCTGCTTCATGAAGCTGCAAACAGAGATAAACAGTATGACACAGAGTTAAACTCCATGTCTCCTAAAAGTTGACGTTTCTGAGTTTGGAAAAGAACAGATGTTCAAGCAGGAAATAAACTGGAAAATTCTGGTCTATTTAAGTAAAAAAAAATCTGCCGAAATATAGGAAATATAGAAATTGGATCAGAGCTTTAATTTCATGAATTGATTAGCACAATTTTTCTATACCTTTATTAGACCATGGAATAGCTGGATATGGTGTTTTTTTAAATATTGTAAACTCCTGCTCATAGAATATGTGTGTCATGGCAGTCAAGTGAACAGGGCTGAACTGTCATACCCGACACCACCCAAAAACTAGAATGGAACTGGAAGACACAATTATATTAATTCTTAATTACCTTTACAAAAATTTATTTGCTTGATGCTCTTCTGGGTAGTCTGGGTAGTCTTGGACAGTGCAGACATCAGGCACATCCCACCTGATAGTAGTAAGCCTAATTAGCATATTGATTTTCAAAACTAATGACACTTGCAACTGTTCTAGAATTAAAGGAGACAAACTTATCAAAGAATAAAAGGATTTGCATTGGTGGCAGTAGTGAATGGTCCTCTTTAAGGCCCACCCCTATTGTGACTGACTTGTCCTGGAAAAATCTGAAGTGTTGGCAGGTATGCTACTACCTTCTTATTCAATGCCTATTTATATATAAGAAGAGGTAACAGTGTTATAGTAATACATTATAAATAGTATTATTATTTCCTTCTGCCACAATGCCTCATTATTGTAACACAACTGGAGCCTATTTAGTGCCGTACTTATGGTAATAGGTTCATACTTGTAATATTATTGTAACTTTTTCTTCCTCACCTTCTTTCACATACAGTCCTTTTTATGGTTCTAAATACTTACCAGTCAATGAGACCAAAGCTCAGAATTTGTTACTTATCATTTAATTTTTTTTTTACCCAGCCTTTTGATACAGGTAGGACTTTCTCTAATTACCATGCAAATAACCACAGATCCTCTTCCTTCCCTATACATTGCCTTTATTTGCAGTTGCCTGGACGCCCCTTTATTACAAGCAATTGTAACCTTAAAACTTATTAAGTGGGAAGAATTAGGGAGCAGATGATGTCTGATTCCCGTATTATAGGGGCAGGACGAGGGGAGATAAATAGAACTTCAGAGTATGGAGCTAATACAAGCAAAAGACCAACCTAAGAAACACGGTCATGTGACTGTGACCACACTGGTTTCTGGGGGAATTTTACAGCAAAAAATAGATGAGAATGTTTCATTCTCCACTTATGAGTCACTTCTTCTCCCAGCTTCACTAAATTTGCCTTAAGAGGCAAAACAGACTCACTGAGGATTACATGTTCTCCATAAAAGTCTATGAGAAGGGGGCTCCTTAAAGAACAAATACACATAAATGCTGACGCTGGGTCTTGTACGTGTTCTTTCTCAATCCAGTGTTGTTACCCTGCCCAATACTGCTGTATAATGTTGATTCTGATGCTGTTCTCCTCATTGTGTGCAGTGTATAGAGAACATAAAAGTGTAGCTGCTAGCTCAGGGAGAGCTGAGAATTGGAAATACTGGATGCATATAGGAAACTAGGCAGCAATGGTCAATTTCCGGTGACCTCCAGGGAACCTGTCATGTTGAGCATGGTATTTTTTTGCAATAACTTGCTGGTTTTCTGTAGCTTAGTGGGGATTTCTGTAAAGTAAACAGTTTTTTTTTTTTTTAAGTAAAAACTAAATTAAACCATTGAATTTTTCCAAGTTTAAAGGGGATATCCTAGATTACAAATTTGTGGGCAAGCAGGAGGGCCAATGTAAAAATAAAGTTACCGTCTCTGATCTCTGCAGTTCTGCCTGCTGTGGGCCCTCCCATCAGTGCCAGTATCGGTTTACAAAGAAAGGCTGCAGCAGTGATGGTATGTGACTGTAGTAGTCTTTTACTGACCTCAGCGTTGTTCTGCTGCGTCCATTATTAGGCTGCAGCAGTCCATCAAATTGGTGGGGATCTAATGACTGGCATACCCACAACTCAGCTACTCAAACACAGAGAATGGAGGAAAAGGAAAGATTTATCACTGTATCAACACACATGGAGTGAAGGAGGGGGGAAAGTCATGAAGCAGCAGGGAGGCATATGATGGATGACTCCCATATATAGTTATATCAGTTTTAGGTCTATGCTAAGGTTTACAAACAACTCTCTCAAGAGGGACTTTGGCGCCTTTCCCTCGAACCTTTTGCCTTCAACTTTGTCTGTTATCCATATGCTTATAACAGCATTTAGATGTTATTGCCTTGGATAATGGGTTGCAGTGGGGTATGGAAATGTGACTATTATCATTTGGAAACAGATCTGTGGGGTGTCCCAGACCCACTCCATATAGAATAGCCAATATAACAATATCTCTATGGAAATAAGGAACTTCCTTCTTCTTGAGAAGTCCTTATGAGAAAGACAGTAAAAAGAAAGATACTAAAAAAGATTTTTCTTTATTTTTTTTCTGTGATATGAAGTGCTTAAGAGCTGGAAGACTAAAGAGCATCATTACTATTCACTGCAGACTATAATTTTTTTTTTTTCACAGAACTTAACATATCAATACTTTTCACTATGAGCGCTAAGAACCATAATTAGAATGACGGCAGGAAAAATTTTATAACATGTTAATGGAAAACAAGGTATAAAAACTTTGCTGATTTTAATGTTTTCTTTGCTATTCGCTAAATGAGAGGCTGATATTATTGCTGTTCTGCTGCCTTTTCCAGGTTGTTATATGTTACCGGAGAATTCTTAATTAATAATCATTAGCGGGGTTTAGACAGCTTAATGGACACTTTAAGGCAGGTCTCTGCATTCAAAGGTCAAAATGAATGTGAGCAAAACTGAACTGAAGGTTTGTTATTATATACTCATGAGGAAATTCTAGCGGAGGAGGCTTTTCAGACATTTGTAGATTGTGGAATTTATTCACCTGTCTTATGATAGGATGCAGCCTGCACAGCAGTGAATGGGTTTATCCACCAGTTGAATAATATTGAATAATATTGTTGCAGATCATTTTGGGAACCATCAGTATCTTTAAAATCAATTGCATAGCATCAGTGCCATTCTCATGTCAGTGCATATTAACATGTTATTTTATTAACTTTTATATAATAGGTGGTTCTATCTTTTATACCAAGGAGCATTAAACTGAATGACAAACTGTATTTGCCATTTTCCCAATGCTCTGCATGTTCCTTAAAAAGACTTGAACAAATCCTTCAGATTGACTGAAGAGGAAGGGGGTTTAGACAGGAAAAAAGGCTTATTAGGGGTTAATTATCATTGTCTTTTTTATCTATGTGTGGCGATGCTGTTTTGCTTCTTTTTATTGCGCCAAATGAACATAGGACAGTGCAATGTCAATTTGACATTATTTGCATAGACCAGTTTTCACAAAAGGACAAAATTCATTATTTGCAACTTTCCGTTTAGGAGGAAGTTTTGTCACAAGTAGACGTCAGTCCCTACCCCGGTCTATGTTCTGAGATTTTTTATGTTTTGTATGCATAAGACGATGTCAGCAGATTTATCAAGGGCCAAAGTAACTTAAATGAATCTGACTAAAGCTGAGGTTTAAAGACAGACATAGGGGGATATTTAGCATACGCTGGCGCAATAGGCTGTTGATGTATCTGGCGTGGTCCCACACAGTGCTTATATCTACACCAGGCCCTGCCTGGCGTTGAACTAAACGCAGCCTTCAAATATTCACATATTAAAATTTGCTGGCTGCAGCAAGTGCACAGGCGTGGAGACAGTAACACCCTGTGCTGGCCCACTCCCGGCCAGCCACACCCTCCACTTGGCCGGCCACGCCCCCCTTCATGCCCCTTTCTAGCTTTTTCAGCTAGTGCAAGTTTTGTATGGAATGAACTTTAATAGTGTAATTAATCAGTATGTCAGGAATTTTAGAGATCTTTAATACTGATTGACTGTTTTCTAGGTAAAAATAATTGAACTTTTGACATACTGCAATAGTGATGATGCAAATACTATTTGCAAATACTATTTGCATCATACTAAAATACTAATATTTTAAACAGTCTCTATAGGCATCGAAAGGTGTTTTCTTCTATAAAATGTACTATAGCAGTTAAAGGGGTTGGCCACTTTACCTCTTGTTTTTTTGTAATGTGTATATAAGTGTGTGGCGCAGGATATTAGATAATTTACCAATATAGATCTATCAAAAGTTCTGCAATGTTTTCTTGATATGTAAAGTGAAGCCATAAAATGGCTGCAGATGAAAGTTTATATGATCGCTATCTGTCCATGAACAAGTGCCCTGCTAAGACCTTATGATGAGTATTTATAAACATAAGATAAAGGTCCTGGCAGGGTGATTCTTCATGGACAGATGGAGATCACATGACTCTTCATCAGCAGCTATGTTATGGTCAGGCTTCACTTATCAAGAAAGTGATTGAGAATTTTTAATAGTTATTGGTAAATTACTTAATATCCCACCCCCTCAGTCACACACAGATTTATTTTCTATGTTTAAAATAAAGAAAGTTTTATACTTTATACTAAAACTATAGATATAATACTGAGAAATATGTGAAAGGGGCCTAAAGCTAGAATCACATATCCAGCTATTGTGGCAGCAGTGAATAGTAAAGAGCGTGCAAGATCAGATTTTCTATTATACTTCTCACATCCCCTTTCCATCATAATCTTGAAATAAATTCCTGTCTGTGGCTAGAAAAACTGCATTCTTGATTCCAGCCAAAGTTCCCCAGCTGGATAGAAATGAAATTGCATTAGCTGAGACCCCTAATTCTAAGTTATCCTATTACTGAGATCTATGGATGTAATAGAGTTGTTGAGGACTAACCTTTTTCACATTTATCACACTATAAGAAATACTTCATTCGGAAACCCTGTAACAACAATCACTATTCTGATAGGATACAATATTAATAATATATTATTATTATTATTATTAAAATTAAATATTTAGATATTTAAAATGGAAAATCAGAAAGGTTGATCTCCCTTTCAGCAGCTGTGCCATACGTCACTTCGGCCTCTGTTTGTATACTGTCCTAAACAGTGTCCCCGCTACAGTTTTGTCCCTGCTACAGTTTTAGGTTACGCTCACACTGCCGTTGCCCGCCATACCGTAGCACGGTGGGCACACAGCAGTGCCAGGGAGAGGAGGAGGGGGAGAGCCCCGCCTTTCTCCATAGGAATATAAGGCGCACGGCGCCGTACTCCGTCAAAAGATGGGACAAGTCCTATCTTTCTACGGGGTACAGAGCGGCTCCCGTTGGGCACTGTGTGCCCATTGCTGTCCATGGGGAATGTATATCGTATACGTATACGTATGTTCATTACATGAACAGAGCATCCAGCTGGATGCAGGAGAAAGGAAGGGTAAGCCCTCCTACCCCTCCACTCTCCATAGAAAGACTAGTGGTTGGCACTGTAATATTTCAAAACATAGAATATGTCCGTGTATGGTCACGGTGCGGTGAGACAACGTGTGCTCACCATGACCAGGTGCCACAGACAATGGGGACCATGATCCAGCCGCAAATCGTGTTTGTGTGCATGAGGCCTTAGTGTGCAGCAGACACACAATGCCACTGCCAGCCTTGCCAGATGCTGACAGAAATGGACCACACATCACCTGAAGGGGAGTGCATAAGATGTTTATTATCTTTACAGCCCCCACCCCAGCCATTTATATATAATTTTTTAATTCTGGTAAAACCTTTTTTATTTACAGTAAAAAGGGGGAACGTGGAAACCCATGACTAAACTTTTGCTTTTAGTCAGGCATCATGAAGATATCAAGGAGATGTAAGGATAAATGTCTAATTTCTGAGGTACAAGCTCTGGGACCCCTAGTTTGTATCTTTATGCAGATGATCTACTTGATGATCCAGTAGTTTAAGGACAAATAAATACATCAGACACTTTACAGACAGCAAAGTATGTACAGACTAAGGCTACATTCACACACATTCACCTCTCCGCAGCGCCGATGTATGCCCGCCGTACTATGGTACGGCGGGCATACATCGTGTAAATGTAGCCTAAGGCTTCCTGCATACAAATGTAGAAGAGGGCTGCGCTAGGCCCCATTCATTTCTGGAGGATCATGCCCATGGCGGATCCATTGCACCAAGCCATAAATTAAGGAGAAGGTGGCTGGCTATTTCAATTGTCATTGGCGATGACAGATGTGCCAGAAACAAGTGTTCATGTTTCCATGTTTTCAGCCCACAAAATGCACTTTTATAAACATGTGGACTGTTTGAAGGGTCAGAAATCATTTTGTACTACTCTAGACAGCCACTGCACAGTACAGTGACAAGTAGGAGGAGGGTAGTAATGGCTGATCCCCAAAAAAACATAGAAAAGGAGATTTATCAAGTTTCTGAGGTAAAACTGTTCTAGTTGCCCAAGGAAACCAATCAGAGCTCAGCTTTAATTTTATAAACCGCTGTGGGAAAATGAAAGCTGAGCTGAGATTGGTTGCAATGGGCAGCTAGAATAGTTCTGCTCTAAGAGACTGATAAATCTCCCCCAACACATTATCTTTATGTAAAGTATTTCTTAGTTTTAACTGAGAAAAAAATTAACTAAAGGATTAGGTGCAGGAAGTGATTGGTCATTTACTATTTTTTCTGTGTTTAGTGTTGTTTTGAGGAAAGTAAAAAATAGAATTAGGTCGCAGGCCTCAGACACACAACCATATTAGCTAGCCGAAAAAATGTCAGCTAGTTCACGTGACTGAGCTAAGCAGCCACACTGCAATGCATAGAGCAGGTCCTATCGCTGCATTGTTGTTGCGCAGCCTCTCAGCTTCCTATGGAGATGGTATCTCCACCCTGGTGAAAAATGGGCCACAAACCCTGCTTGGTTTGCGGCCCATTTTGTACACAGCTTTGTGGACGAGGTCTTAAATTGTGTTTCTTTTTTTTTTTACAGATACTGTATGGTTTTTACATTCAACAGGGATCTATTAACTATTCAAAAAAATTTTTTTAAAAAATGTCACTCTATCTTTTTTTATATGGAAATCATTATCACTGTGATCACCCTTTAAATAAAGAAAATCAACCACTGAAAAACATTAAAAAACCTAGAAATACTCACCTCCGCTCCTCTTCATACACCAGGATCAACTAGAGAAGAAATTTATAATTAGCAACACCGAGCACTGCATGAGATTACCTCCTTCTCCCATTATGTGAGAGAGAGGTGGCAAAGGCCTTCATAATTAGTAGCCGGAGCTCAGGACATCTTGTCCCTGCGCACCGTGCTGCTAATTATAACTTTCTTTTCTAGGTGATCCCGGCATGTCATGTTATGTTTTTTTAGTGGTTGCTTTCCCTTAAGCATCAAATACTTCATTATTCTGCAGCAGTTGATTATCTAGATGATCATCCATTTACCATATTTTTCGGACTATAAGGCGCGCCAGGCTATAAGGCGCACCACCAATAAATGCCTGATAAGACATCTTGATTCATATATTAGGCGCACCAGATTATAAGGCCCGGGTTCAAATGCAGTAACTAAAAAAGACCTGTGCACAGTTCAATTAGCTGAAGTTCTCGGGAAACTTGTCTCCAGCGTGTCATAGAGCTCCGATGTCAGAGGTATGGGCGGCTGGGGGTCAATGTTGCAAGGGTGATACAGCAGGGGTTAAGCTGTCTCCCTCTGCCCCTTCTCTTTCCCCCCTCAGGCATGGTGTTATTCCAGTGGGGTTCCCTGTGGCTCCTTCTCTTTCCCCTGTTACAGGGCTGTCAGGTATGGGGGATTGCTACTGCTGCTGAGGATTGTCTTTGGTCGGCACTATGGCAGCTCCGGTCACTCCGTGTTACTGGAGGGCAGGATGGCACAATGTTGGTTGTGGTGCCAGGGCACTTTAGGAGCCAGGGACCCTGTGTACAGTGTGGGCAGTAGCAGGATATTGCTGGGGGTGGAGATCTTAAACACTGTTAAATGTACAGTACATCTTGTCTGTAGTATAGTTCATATATAAGGCGCACGGACTATAAGGCGCACCTTTGATTTCTGAGAAAATCAAAGGATTTTTTGGGCTGCCTTATAGTCCGAAAAATACGGTACTCTTAAATTACAACATGTACAAAAGTTTTAATAATCAAGAGGCTCATAGGAACCCTCCATCCTGCTATCTCATCTTTATATTGATTCTTCTATTCATCTGTTGTTATAGTTATTTTGTATAAAAATAAGCCTAATTGTATGCAGAAACACCTAAAAATTTTATTTAGTATTTTTTTACAATTTATTATTGTATGGTATGCTTGACACTTCTACGGGTCAGATAAGCTTAGTGCAGTCTGTTTTTATATATATTTTGTTCTCTTTTTTTGTGAATCCAGTTACTTTCATAACCTCTTTGCTGCTGGTCTCATGTTTGATTTTTGGTTTGTGGCAAATAGTGCATGAACTAATGTGTGAATAGTGCCTGTCTTTACTTTTTGTTATGATAATCTAGAATGTTGCGGGGCTAGAAGAAGAATGATCACAGAGAAGCAGAATGGCATATTTACATCAATAATAATTTTGGGCTGTCCTCTATATTTCCTATCTTTACAAATAATTTCTGATACATCGCTTTTCATTGTGGAACTGCATATAATGGAAAATTAATGCCGAATTAAAGAAGAGTTGCTAGTTTTTCTGTGATAGAAAAAGAATGTAATTTTGACTTTATTGTCATTCTTAATGCTTCATCCATATTGGTGGAAAGTTGTACACCACCCACCTACTAGAATGTGACAGTACCAACCTACTGGAGTGTGACTGTACACCACCAACCTACTGGAGTGTGACTGTACACCACCCACCTACTGGAGTGCGTTTGTACACCACCAACCTACTGGATAGCGACTGTACACCACCAACCTACTAGAGTGTGACTGTACACCACCAACCTACTGGAGTGTGACTGTACACCACCCACCTACTGGAGTGCGTTTGTACACCACCAACCTACTGGATAGCGACTGTACACCACCAACCTACTAGAGTGTGACTGTACACCACCCACCTACTACAGTGCGACTGTACACCACCTACCTACTAGAGTGAAACTGTACACCACCCATCTACTAGAGTGCGACTGTACGCCACCCACCTACTGGAGTGCAACTGTACACCACCAACCTACTGGATAGCGACTGTACACCACCAACCTACTAGTGTGACTGTACACCACCAACCTACTAGTGTGACTGTACACCACCCACCTACTGGAGTGTGACTGTACACCACCCACCTACTAGAGTGCGACTGTACACCACTCACCTACTGGAGTGCAATTGTACACCACTCACCTACTGGAGTGCAATTGTACACCACTCACCTACTGGAGTGCGACTGTACACCACCTACTGGAGTCTGACTGTACTCCACCCACCTTTCAGAGAGCGATTGTACACCACCCACCTACTGGAGTGGGACTGTACACTACCCACCTATTAGAGTGCAAGTGTACACCACCCCCAGCCAGCACTTGCAATTATTTTCCCCTCTCTGCTACCTTCACTCCATTGGGCGTGAAGGGGCATGAGAGGGGAGCGTGGCCGACCCGAGGGCGTGGTAGGCTGGGAGTGGGCCCATGCGGGTCGTTACTGTCCCCGCGTCGCCGCAATCGCTGCTGCCGGTGACTTTTCATATGACTTTTCATATATAGTCTGCCAGCCCCCTTTATTGTATAGCCTGCCAGCCCCCTGTAGTAGATAGTCTGCCTGCCCCCTGTAGTATATAGCCAGCCCCTCCTGTAGTATATAGCCTGACAGCCACTTGTAGTATATAGCCAGCCCCTTGTAATGCATAGCCTGCCAGCCCCTGTAGTGTGCAGCCTGCCAGCCCCTGTAGTATATAGCCTGTCTTTCCCCTGTAGTATATAGCCTACCAGCCCACTGTGGTGTATAGGCTGCCAGCCCCCTTTAGAATATAGCCTGTCAGCCCCTTGAAGTATATAGCCAGCACCCGTTCAGTATATAGCCTGCCAGCCACTTGAAGGATATGGCCAGCACCCTGTTTAATATATAGCCTGCCTACCCATAAAGAACTAACCTGAGTACTCACCATTCCCATGCCTAGGGCAGCTCCTCTTCTTTCTTCATGTGTGCCGGCTCAAAGTCAGCGCACAACTTTTATTTTTTTATATATACCCGAGTATAAGCCAAGTGGGGAATTTTCAGCACAAAAATTGTTATATCCATATTTCGCTGTACAATGTGATTTATAACCATTGTTGAATCAATCATTTCCATAAGGTTTGGGAAAGCTGGGCCTTCATAATGACACTACCGTGGTGTAAAAGGACAACCATGACTCAATAAGTGGATTTTATTAAAAAAAACAAAAACACCCATAGCTAGAGTTGACCGTTGAGTCAAAAGTTAAGAACAAGAATTTCTCTTGCGTACTTGTATATTTGAAGAACTGAAAGTTATATTCAAGATAACATTTTATGTAGAAGTTTTTGTTTATGGCTCTTTCCATCTATTTAAATGCCCTATCCATTACATACATAGTGGAATACCCATATAGCACTAACACATGTTCATATTGTTTCTATGTTTCAGGTATGAAGACCCTCCAATGTGGTGATGAAAACGGAATCCCATCTTCGATCTTTTACAAAGTTTTTGATTCACATTTCATTGCTATATGACAAATCAGACTTTTATCAACCCTCCAAAAACTAAGACCAATGCATGCAGACATTTGCTGAATTCTGTAGAATTGTTTTATTCTTCCACCACATTTGTATTAAGATATCTATTGTTAAAATGATTAAGTTGTGCTTTTGAAAGTCCAACAAGCAGATGAGAAAACTGTGCCTCGTATGGGCTGATCATACCTCAGAGGGATGGGTGATTTGTTGTAATACTTCTGGCAGTGAAAAGGTTAAACGAATCTACAGATGTGATCAAGTATCATTCATTTCAGTCCACTTATGTAACATCAATGACTGGATCTCCTCCATCATGTGTATCTTTTCTGTGGAAAAAGTAAGATACTGTATGTTAATGGTAATTATGTCAAACAATTTAGCAAAATAAAAACCTTTAAAACCCTTTTCAAAAACAGCCTTAAAAGTAAAGTGTTTATTATGTGTAAAAAATCCATGGTGCTGAAAGATGGCCTCAACTTCAACAACATTTTGAATACAACTTGTTTTTCCAAGGTATTATTCTTCTGCAATTTTATGGCAATTATTTCTTCTTATTTCTAATTGCAAAAAAATAAGGGAACCTGTCATCAGGTTTTCACCGTAACACCCAATGACAGGTTCCCACAGATGTCTTATCACTGTTTCTTATTCGTTTTATTATAAAAATCCATTGCTCATGAGACATGTTTCTTATTTTTTTTCTTTGGTTTATAATTGAGACTTTTGGCAGGTTTTTTTTTGCGCCTTATGTATGATGTCTTTTTTCTTGTGATACATAGTGAATACTTGTGATACTTTGTGTTTTCCTGTCCTGGCAGGTGCAACTTTTGGGGTTTTTTGAGCCTTTTTGGTGCAAATAAGTAATGTTAACATGTGTTAACATTACATTAACACATGAGTTTTGTAAATGCCATGCTGACAACAATTTAGAAAGGAGAATCTGCTCTTCTCAGCTATTGAAATGCGTTTGAAAATGCAAATGTTAAAGCCACATGTGACCGCACCCTTAGAAGTAACCAATAAGTAATCAATAAATTTGTGAAAAAAAATGTGAATGCAAAAATATATAAAGGCTATCCCTGGCTTACGTACAATCTAGGTTCCTTGGGTTTGTACTTAAGTTAAATTTGTATGTAAGTCGGAACTGTATATTTTCCCAGTTACAATTGGAGTTTCCAACTTTTTTGCTGTAATGGGACCAAGGATTATCAATAAAGCTTCATTACAGACACCTTACAGCTGATTATTGCAGCCTGGGAGTAAAGTAAACCATCCAGAGAGCTTCACCAGAGGTCACAGTGGTCAGAAGGGTCCGTCTGTAACTAAGGGTCGTCTGTAAATCAGGTGACCGCCTGCACATTTAAAAAAAAAAAGAAAAACAGGCCAAACCTTTAGTGCCCAACAGGTTTATGTGCAAAATTTCAAACATTTAAAGCATGTGAAATAGTCCCAATTTGCATGTTAAAACGGGGTCCATAAAAAAAATTCTTCCTCTGCGCCCTCCCTGGACCAGGTGTAGATTTGAGCCTATAAATTAAGCAAAAAAGTGATACATAGGTGAAATGTTGCTCGGAACATCTGGAAAATAAAGAAACATAAGGCACGTTGCACAAGGTGCAGACTATAGCGTACTTGAAAAACGACAGCAGAAGTCACAAAAAGGCTAAAAGTTGCAAAACATTTACCAGAAATAAACAAACATGTCCTCCACAGAGTCACAAGATCTATGTTTTCCCTTCTACAATATTTCCCTCAGGACTCTCATTCTCCCCTCGCTCAGGAATATAAAAGGGTGAACGAGGGAGAAGAGAGAGACATTGTAGATGAGATTCGGTAAGTCAGCTACTTTTAAAAAAAAATCAATTTAATAAAGATATGAGCTATGAATTTTTATAATACTAATGGAATGGGAAACAGTGAAAAAAGCCTTCTGTGGGAACCTGTCATTAGGTTTAATGGTGAAAACCTGATGACAGGTTCCCTTTAATTGTGTCCATGAGTCAAAATGTGTATGTTAAAAGTATGTTCCTTTGAATGACCCAACTAAAACTCTGTTTTAACATAATGACTTGTTGGTTATCAATTGCTTGCTGTGGGCCTGGGAGCGGAAGATGAAGACTGCTCTGGTCACACCAGGAGAAAGCTGATATTAAAAGGCCAAGTTAATTATTTGACACAGAGTGATGCTTAGCTGCAGTTCTTCAGAGGACCCATCAAGTGAAATAGACCTATTGGTATTTTTCAATATTTGACATACTTGCAGGAAACATTTATCAGGACGTGTATGGCAGTTTTCTGTCATACACGTCCTGAAATCTCCAGTAATTGCAATTACTTTCCCCTTCACGCCACCTCTACGTAAAAAGTGTGTGGAGGGGGCAAAAAGGAGGTTGGGCCGTCAGAGGAGAGAGCTGGTGCACACTTACTCTAACCTGCAAGCATTCACAGTTGAGCAATCACAGGTTTTTGCACAAATCTACGCCAGACAGGGCCCACCGGATACATTAGGAGGTCTAAGCCTAAACCTGAGCCTGGTTTATCAGCCACAGCAGGGGGGAAGGGCTTCCATCATACGACAGCACATGAGCCTCAGCATATGATAAATTCTCTCCGTGATATATAAGATACCAACAGTTGTTATTTTTACATGTGTTGACTAACTTTTGATTTTAGTTGAAAAATTTGGGGATTTTCAAACTGATGATCGGGGGCCTAGAAATTTGGGTATCTTTTGAAATTTTAAAGACCAATGTAGACCAGTTTTTGCATGCAAGCACCAAAATAATCACAATCCTGGTACACAATATGCAATCGTTGCTTAGCAACTCTGGCAGACACACGGAACAAGCTTGACAGAACAAGCTTAACCTAAGTGTGGACAGTGCTAGACGAGAAGAGCAAAACTGTAAGCCACTGATAGATAAAAATAAACATTTATCACTAGCACATTTACTTACCCGGTCCCTGCACGATCCCCAATCCGGACTGTCAGATGAGGATAAAATCTGCCACGATTCATGAAGATTGTGCGCCCCATTTCCTGCATATGTCGCTTCCCTGATTAGGTCTGCCGGAGTTCACCTTCTCATTCCTGGAGCTTGGCTTGCGACACAAATTTAAATGTTAAATCCCGTGCGTAGTCTAAATCCGTGAGATCGTCGACGGCCCGGCCCCCGATTTGTGTCACTCGAAAGCCGGCATGATCGCGACACAAAACAATCGCGTGCGACACAATCCCCGGCGGGAAAAGCTGGTAAAACCAACGAAAAATGTGCCCGCGAGACCCTTAGTAAATAAACCCCATAGTCTTTGTTGCTCCGCTGGCCCTCAGTTTTATCATTGTGGCTTTGACACTTTATGAAATCTGGCAGCAATGTTTTAGTTCTGTGATTTCTTTTAAATAAAGTCGCGGTTTTGGGACTGGACTTTTTCATATTCACTAGGGATGGGGGACTTTGCAATCTTTTAAAAATTGCAGTTAAAAAAATGCAGCCTTGCTTAACATTTCCCTATTTGGGATCAAATAGTCACAAAATCATGATGAGACTTTTTTTGCAACTTTTTGATGTAAAAAAAAATCGCAGAAATCCGAAGATACTTTTTGACTATAAACTCCAAGAATTAGTAGCAGCACCCATTTTGGTAAGGTAAAAAAGGAATGTTACTCTCTTTGCTATATTGTAATTTTAGTAAATACCTGTTTTCCTTGTAAAATGAGAATTATAGAAATTTATTTTCGCATTACTTTTTGCTGTTACTCTGTTATAATCAAGAAATCAAAAACTGGGTATCACCATTTCCCATGTCAAAAGGAGTGTAACCACAGTCTGTCCCTGTCAGCATTGCCTGGATGATGTCAGCGCATATAAAGACAATTGGGAGCAGCTTTCTAAAATTGAGCTTTCTGCTTTAATAGAAGTTTTATGCTCCATCAGAGCTTCCAGCCAAAAAAAAAAATTGTTTAGTTTGTTTTTTTATCTGTAAGCTTAGAAGTGAAGCCTATAGACCAGTCACTGCACAGGCATATGCTCAATATAACAACATATCAAACTTCTTAACCTGTTTTATACACCTAATTGGAGTTGTTTCTGCAGCAAGTTCATGGATTTCTGTAAGGTTCCCATAACTTGGACAGTATCAGAAGTTGAAAATACATGTTTATGACCTACATCAACAAGTCAGAAGCTGATTAAAAACATAACAAAAATTTCTTTCATAATTGTAATTGTTTTCTTTGTGCCAAATATATATATAAAGGAACCAACACAAAGCAACATTTATTTTTCATGTAAACTAAGAAGTTGTGCTATTATAATTTTACATTATTTTATTCAGTTAATCATTGATAAAAGAATATTTTAAATGCCTCATTTTGAAGATATTTGGGAAATAAATCATACTACTGTAAGCATTTTTATGCAGTGTTCAGTTTATTGTTCGTTTGCCTATCGAAAAATTTCTGTCATCAGGAAGATGCAATGTAACCAGTAGGCAGCAGGTTATAGAGCAGGAGGAGCTCAACAGATTGTATATACCTTTGTTTTCTATCTGCGGGCGGCATGTTATGGAGTATGACAATCTGAGCTGATTGTGTATAGTGTCCAATCTGCATACTGTACGTTATGGAGCAGGAAAAGCTGAGCAGATTGTACTTAGTGTCCCATCTGCAATCAGCATGTTATAGAGCAGGAGGAGCCAAGCAGATTCTAATTAGTGTCCTATCTGAAGACAGCATATAATAGAACAAGAGGAGTTCAGCATTTTGTACATATTTTTCTAACTGCAGTCAGCATGTTATAGAGCAGGAGCAGCTGAGCAGATTGTGTATGGTGTCCTCTCTGCAGACGGCATTTTAGGCAGTACAAGGAGCTGAGCAGATTGTATATCAAGGTGGACTGCTGTTTGATAAACTGGCTGACTGATTATCTTGATGGTAGACCTCAGCATCTTTGGCTGGGAAATATGTGGTCCACAGAGTTAGGCCTCATGCATACGATGTATGCTACGACCGGGTCCTGGCATATGTTCATTTGGACAGTTAGAGAAGTTAGTGCTGCTCACCCCTCCCCTCTCCATAGGGACGCTTGTAGCCCGGCTCTACGTAAGGGAAAAGATACAGAATCTCATTTCTGGGTGCCATAGACATCTATGGGGACGGATATCTATTTGTGGACATGGAGCTTTAGTCTAAATACTATTTCATTTACAGCATCATACTAGTATCAGTTCTATTTACATCACTTTTAACTTACAGTACCATTCTTAGTACTATTTGTATAAGTGTTACCTTACAGTATCACTCTGAGTACTCAGCCAATCGTAGAAGAAAAGTTGGCACTCACCATATCTTTAAAACTTCTTTCATTATTGGGTCATCTTTAAAACGCCATTTTTTTGCAGGTATGAATCTTTTTGCGCTAGAACCAGCGCTTCATCTTGCCTACTATTTGCATTAGTTTTACCTTTCAGTACCAGTCTAAGTACTAATTTTATCAGTGTTACCTTACACTACCATTCTTAGTACTATTTGCACCAGTGTTCCCTAGCAGTACCATTCTTAGCACTATAACTTACTATTATTGTAACAGAACACTGAGGGGCATATTTACTTACTAGTCCCTGGCGCGTTCCCCGATCCGGAACATCCGACTGGAATGCATTGTGCTGCGATTCACTTAGATCGTGCGCCTGATTTCCTGCATGTGTCGCTTCCCCGATCAGGTCCATCTGAGTTCACCTTCTTCTTCCTGGTCTATGTAAGTGCATGTCTTGTTACACAATTTTAAAGTTAAATCCTGTGCTCAGTCCGAATCCTTCGGATCGTCTGATGGCCCACCCCCAGATTTCTGTTGCATGAAAGCCAGCGCAATCATAGAGGTGCAAATCCCAAAAATTTCCAAAATCCCACGAAAGTGCATTCTGCGGACCCTGTGTGATGGAATAAATACAGCCTTGGCTACATTCACACGGACGTATGAAAACAGCCATATCCGTACCGTTTTTTTACGGGTTACATACGGCCACATTAATTTCAATGGATAATACGTCTGACCATTTATATTGCCGTTGTTAACTCTGTTCCGTACTGTACCGTATACTAGCCGTATAAAAATATAGAGCATGTCCTAATTTTTTTCCGTATTTCAGTTTCGTATGCCCTAGAAGTCTATGGGGACGTATAAAATACGGGTTACATACGTGCTGCATACGGATGAAAAACGTCACGTATATACGGGCTCATAAGGCCTGTAAAAACGGGACTGGAGAAATCATACGGTTACACTACCAGTTTAAGTAGTATTTGAATCACTGTTACCTTACAGTACCGGTCTTTGTACTCTTCGCATAATCCCAAAATACAAGGTAAGGTATAGTACTAATTTCATTTATATCCTCATACAGTACTACTTTTTAGTGTCGTTATTACTAATTTCACCTATATGCACATGCTGTGCATATAAAATGAGGAAAGCAGGAATGAAACCCAACTACATGATGAAACCCAACTACCAACTGCTATGGCAGTGGTGAGAGCTCCAGTGGTAGAAGATGCCAGGGGTGATGACAAGGTCTTAGACCCAAGAAGGATCAAAGGCAGTGATAGATGGGATGAAGAGGTGGTGGTCAGGAAGCCCCAGTCAGCCAGCTGAAAATGCGAGAGGGTGGCAAGGCCCATAGTCATGACTTTCTCCCCTATTGCCTTGGAATTCAGCTGGCTTGCATGGGGTTCTCAGTGTGGCATTAAAGAGTGGCCAAAATCTGAGCACCTCGTGTATGACCAGGCACCTGCAAAGTAAACATGGGCTGCACTGTATTACACACCAAAAAAAACTGCAAACGCCTAATGCTCCCTCTGCCGTCCTTTGAAATGCTGCCATTCAGGCTGTTGGAGACAGACAGCTTTAAAGATCTTACGATGGCAGTTATCCCATAGTATGAAGTTCCCAGCCTTCACTACTTTCCTTGGTAGGCCGTGTAGACAAAATTGATGCACCTCACAATTGACACATGGACAAGTAAACATGGAAAGGGATGTAACATTTACTTAACTGCCCACTGTAATGTAGTGGTGGCTGGGTCAAAGCAGGAGCTGCTTTGGCTCACATTTTGCCAACACTTAGAATTGTTGAATTTAAAATTTTACTCCAAATTTAACTCCAAATATAAAATTTTAATATTTGCTGGATTCAAAAGTGAAGCTGCCAAATACCATATCTGCTGAATTAAAATTTTAAACTGTCAAATTTGGCTTTCACAGGATTCAAAATTTAGACTGTCAAATTCCATATTCGCTGGATTCAAAATTGAAGCCGTAATATTCCACTTCCACTTGACTTTAAACTGTCAAATTCCAAAATTCAGTAGCTGCAAGAGCTGGATTTTAACCGCAGTGAGAGGAAGGGTGTGCGGTTTTCCATAGCTCATTTTGACGTTTTGAAAATAAGGCCCCTTCTACACTTGCGTTCTTCACGTGCGTGTTATGTGCTTCCTTTTGACACACAGAACTTGCATTGCACTCTGACCCATTGTAATCAATGGGCTTTTTCAGACTTCAGACTTTTTTTTTCTTGCACACACACACGTTTTTTTTAACGCACATTTAAATCTCGGCATGCTCTAATTTTGCAAGTCACGCGCGTGAAAAACGCACCATACAAGTCTATGGAGATGCATCAAAAACGCATTGCACTCTGAGACACAAGCAAGTCCAAGCAAGTGCAATGAGTTTTTCACACATCAATTGCCATAAAAAGAGACCTCTGCGCGTGAAAAACGCATTGAAAATGCATTGAAAACGTGTGTAAAAAAACTGAGACACTGAACAAACTCTGAATGAAAACTGATTGAACTTTGATATAAAATGTCAGTTTTTCACTGACCAGACCCTGATCGCACCCTGATCAGACTCTGACGTGATCTGCAACGCAAGTGTGGAAGGGACTTAACAGGATCTAAACGCCCAGAGCGCATTTTGATAAGAATCATTCTTTAATATAATAACTGTGTCTGAACACCTAGAGCAGCTTTAACCTCAATTACATTAAAAGCATTTTTTAAATTAATTTTTATTATTATTTATTTGCTTAGTTAATTTTTTATGCTATGCTATTATTTTAAGTACCTAACCCATTCAGGGCTGCCATGTTATTACCACCATTCTTCAACCCTCTACTCATTACTACCTCCATTTTACAGCCATTTTTGGATGTTATTAATGAAATTTACTTGCACTGTAACGGTACATGTTTATGGCTCTGATCATTAGTGGTAATGGTGGTGATATAGTCCTGTTATGACCTATGGTGGAGTTTTATGCTGTCAGAGTGGCCTGGGCTGCTTCTTTTCAGATGTTAACATTACGATGTACAAGGAGTGCAACATTTGATAAATCTCCCCCATGGTCTCTCCATACAGGGTGAAAGGTGCAGATTCACTTTATTGCTAATGCACTGCAAAACAGTGGTACTGCAGTATATTGTATGAGCAATGCACTCTACTAGGCCTCAAATAATATTAAACTGTAAAGTATCATGAAAACCTAAAAGTTCAAATCTTCCCCATATAATACAAACAATATAAACACATCATAATCATATTAGTTATCCCCAATTCCCAAAATGGTCCAGCATACCCAAATATAATGAATAATATGATGAATAATGGTGAACAGAGGCAGATTAAGTAGACCATATACCCTGGCTTGTCCTATCCAGGGGTGGATTAAGCCTGCCATGGGTCCTGTATGAATATTATAGCCCTACAAGTCTGGAATTCCTTTTCTACATATGATACTAGAATCAAGCTTTTTGGGGAGTAGGATATGTTTCCCTTTTGTCTGCTTTCAATCTGTGGTTTCAGGACCTGTGGAGGACCTCCAAAGGTTCTGAAATGGCTTGTGTATGCAACACCCCTGCCAACGTATAGGCAAGGTAGGAGTTGCGAATAGCGCCCTCTCCATGTCAGGATCTATCTGGTGAGCCTGTGCAACTCACCCAGAAGATAATGCTAGGAGAATATAGTGTAATTGCAGCTGTAGATTTTGCCTGGAAAGGCAACAGTTAAATTGGTGTAAGTAATTATCCAATTATGTGGCTGTATTGTTAGCTGGAGTGTGATTGGAGAGGTGCTACAACCTCACCAGGGGGAGTATAAAACCACATGGTCTGTCTTACCACATGGTCTGAGTGAAGAGAGAGACAGTGGGGCACATTTACTAAGGGTCCTGCGGCCACGATTCCTTCAGGTTTTCCGAATAATTCCATTTTGCACCGAATTGCACCGGGTTTTGGCGCACGCGATTGGATTGTGCCGCATCGGCAATGCGACAGAAGTCGGGGGCCTGGCCGTCAGACAACCCGATGGATTCCGACAAACTGCGGAATTTAAATAAAGAATTCTGTCACAAGATCAGCACTTACATGCACCACCTCGGACCTCGGCACAGCAACGCGCTGCAGGATCGCTCCACCTCAACTATCCCAGCCTGCATCTAGCCTATGAAGCCTGCATCAGGCTTGCACAACATTGCCTCTGTCTGATCCGTGGATACAGCTGCTTACCACCACGGACTCCCCCATCCATTACCCAGGGATTCATTCTACAGACACTCAGGGGTTGTCCCAGGGATACCAATACATCAGCCTCTGTAGTCTACCTGCACAATAACATATGCATTCTTGGCCCACAAACAACAAACCTTTCGTCTGTTGTTTTCAACCCATGTGTCACTGAAGTGTGAGTACAGAAACGCATGATGACTGTAGAATAGACTGACCGAGCTGCAAACACAGAGAGAAATAGGTCCTGCTCTATGATTTGCAGCTCTGGCAGTCAGCTCATACATGGGACCATAGAAACCGCAGCTAGATAATATAGGCAGAGGGAGCAGGGGAAGAGGGAGACATGTTCTGCCCATTGTAAACAGTCTGAATCTGCAGCACTGAGGGGGCTCTGGAAATAGCCATCTAATTAGCATAATTATAAAGGATGATTTTAGAAGGAAGGAGGCCATAGGTAACACATATAAGAAGATTACCACAGTCATGGTGCCTGGATCTATGATTGGTTGTCTCTGGTTTATCATGAAGGATTTTAATGGTAGATTTCCTTTAAATGATCCTTGAGGAGAGTCATGAGCAAGGGATAGCCTATTTGAAATTTAATACTGCATATGGTGACAACCCCTTTAACCGTAGAAGAATACTTTGAATTTTAAAATGGCAATATTTCTATTTTTCCATATTTTCTTCTATGAAGAATATCATACAAAATTTTTTTTAATTCCAAAGCATAAAGACAGATTTTCTATATAACTGGTCATTATATCAGATCTTTTGGTGATCTCTATATAACTGCTATGTGAAATATACATCATACTGTATGTCACTGAGCACAGCTGCCGGTAGCTGGAAATGTGTCATTTTATACTATTTATTTGAGCTCATTACCCAGAAATCTCTTGTATACCACTGCTGAAAATATATTTCCAAACACTGGATCACAATTTCTATAAACTTTGAAGCTTACACATTGTAAAGCCGTAACAGCCAACACATGAACACATCCATGTGCATTAAAGAATGTAAAATACTTCTGGTCGAGGAAGATAAGCCAGTCAATTTAAGCAATTTATTTCAACCAGTTACATAAGTAGAAGTCATTTCAAATGTAGATTTAAATTAACCTCAAAGTGTTGAATTTACAGATTACATTTTTTATACCAAGCTAATTTCTCAGTCATCAGAATAATGGATTTCTTATCTTCACTTCATTTAAACACAATCCGGAATAGTCCCGGGAGCTAATGACGCTATTTTCAGGCTTGGATCCAAAAGAATGGATATCACTTCTAATTGATCTGTTTACGAGTGCTGACGGAAATCGGCCTTTGTTTTAAACCATTGTTGAATATTTATAGATAGAATGGTATCTGAATGATGCAGGCTCAATCGCTTATGCCATTCAGAAGGGTCACTGTAGTTCTTTCTACCAGTTGTGATGTAAAAGGATTTTGATGTGCCACTTCATTCAAGAATTATTCTTTTTCTGAACTAATGATTAAGACATGAGAAACTGATTCTTAAATCTGATATTCTAATAGATAGGCTAGGATAATTCTATATCTTACTACTACTGTAGTGCATTGTTAAGAGTTTGGTCCATTTTAGTTTCAGTGTAAATTATTTTAGAAAAATGCCCCTTTTGTAAACATAGTTGCAATTCAGGGTCTGGAAAAACATGGACCATACACAGACAGTGAGCTCCAAATCTATAACCACCACACTTGCCCTGCCTAATTACTAGAAACCATTGGCCAGTAACTTGGCGATGTTCCCTCCCTGCTCCAAAGTTCAAACATGGACACATGGACAAAACCACACACAGAGAAAAGAATGGTCTTAAGAGCCAGGTCGTAACAGAGAGAGAAACATAGTACCAATCTAAGAAGACATGTGGCATGAAGGTCTTTTCCAGAGACCCATGTCCACTCCTTAGGACCATAATCCTTCCAATAAACCAGATATTGTAGAGAATTTTGGACCACGCAAGAATCCAGAGTCTTTTCAACCGTATATACGAGTTCACCATGGACCACGACAGGAGCCGACGGGTCAGTCACTAGTAACACAGGCAGAACACTTTTTTTAGAAGGGTTTTGTGAAAAACATTGTGAATACAAAGGGCATTTGGTAATTGCAATCTTAAAGACATAGGATTAATGATTTCACTAATAGCATATGGACCAATATATTGTAGAGCACATTTCCCAGATACAACTTTGAGACACAGATTCTTGGTAGATAGCCACACTTGCTTCTCCGTGCTTCTGCTCCCCGGTATCTCCGTGCTGCTGCTCCCCGGTATCTCCATGCTGCTGCTCCCTGGTGTCTCTGTGCTGCTCCCCGGTGTCTCTCCGTGCTGCCGCCCCGATGTCTCTCCTTGCTGCCGCCCCAGTGTCTCTCCATGCTGCCGCCCCGGTGTATCTCCGTGCTGCCGCCCCGGTGTCTCTCCGTGCTGCCGCCTTGGTGTCTCTCCGTGCTGCCACCCCGATGTCTCCATGCTGCTGCTCCCCGGTGTCTCCGTGCTGCTGCTCCCCGGTATCTCCGTGCTGCTGCTCCCCGGTGTCTCCGTGCTTCTGCTCCCCGGTATCTCCGTGCTGCTGCTCCCCGGTATCTCCGTGCTGCTGCTCCCTGGTGTCTCTGTGCTGCTCCCCGGTGTCTCTCCGTGCTGCCGCCCCGATGTCTCTCCTTGCTGCCGCCCCAGTGTCTCTCCATGCTGCCGCCCCGGTGTATCTCCGTGCTGCCGCCCCGGTGTCTCTCCGTGCTGCCGCCCCGGTGTCTCTCCGTGCTGCCGCCCCGATGTCTCCATGCTGCTGCTCCCCGGTGTCCCAATGCTGCTGCTCCCCGGTATCTCCGTGCTGCTGCTCCCTGGTGTCTCTGTGCTGCTGCTCCCTGGTGTATCTGTGCTGCTCCCCGGTGTCTCTGTGCTGCTCCCCGGTGTATCTCCGTGCTGCTGCTCCCTGGTGTCTCTGTGCTGCTCCCCGGTGTATCTGTGCTGCTCCCTGTGTTCTTCAATGTGTTCTTCACACATATATATTGTTCTTCACATACTATTTTGTTCGCTCCGTTCCGCGTGTATCTCCCGACAAGTAAGCAGATGTGCCGAACATCTGTAATCTATTCTTCACTGTGTTTTTCACTGTGTTTTTCACTTAAATGATCCTGTGTTCACTGTGTTCACTGTTTTTATTCTATTCTTCACTGTTCTTCACTGTGTTTTTTTAATTAAATGCTCGATCTCGAGCAGGGGAAATACTCGTCCGAGTAACGAGCCGTTTCGAGTACCTTAATACTCGAACGAGCATCAAGCTCGGACGAGTATACTTGCTCATCTCTATTCAGGGTCTTTTAGGTAGAGAGAGAAGTTGGAGGAATCTCTTCGAGCACTCTTAGGCAGAGGTAGGGAGGCATTAACAATTTACCCACAGGAGTATCTAGGTGCTAGATCTTGAGAGTTAGCAATAGACATTGTGAGATCATGTTCAATCACAGAAGTCACAATACCAGGGGATAGGATTTTATCTAGGATAACCTCTGGTTATCATCTGGGTTCTATCTTCAAAACTGCATTAAAGAGCATCTAACTTAATATTTTTACTACCATGTTTTTAGCCAATTTTTAGTGACAACAAAATTAAAATGAGTAAAGAAACATGGCCAGTGAGTCTGTTTGGGAGTAAAAGACACATAGTATTTTCCAAATACAGCAGGTTTTTATGGTCAGTAATTACAGGTACTTGCCATTTAGCTCCCTCAAGGAGCCGAAATCTCTTGGTTGCCAACATCATAATTGTATTAGGCTGAAGGTAAAAAATAAGAATATCATCCAGATAAACTACTAAATACTTACCCAAGATATTATGTGAACAAATTGCTGGAAGACTGTTGCAGGTGCATTACACAATCCAAAGGGCATCACAATATATTCAAAGTATCTTCATGGAGAATTGAATGCAGTCTTTCACTGATACCATTATCTAATCTGAATCAGGTTGTAGGCCCCACAGAGATCAATTCTGGAGGACCAATGGGCACTTAATAACTGAATAAACAGTTCAGGGATTAAAGGAAGAGGATATTCATTTTTGACTATAATGTTGTTGAGTTTGCAGAATTTAAAACAAGGTTTAAGTCCTTTTTTCCAACAAAGAAAAAACCTGCCCCATAGGAAAAAAGGACTCTCATCAAACATCAGAAAAATCTATTGTGAAATAAGGTAGTTTTTCATTCTCCAACTGGTATTCAGACATGAACAAGGCAGTACAGTTGGAAGAACACCTAATTTAACTAATTCCCCTATACTCCAGTATGATTAGGTACAGTTAACCAAAGAAAAACAATCAAGGAAAACAAAAATAACAACAGAAGACAGATTTTTTTAGGATAATAAACACTACAGTGTGGAAAGAGCCAATTTGAATTGAATTTTGAGGAGTCATGGCCTTCTTCCCTCTTAAGGAGTAGAATCTGCCCCTAACATCAAGGATAGGAGATTCCTGCTTAACCAAAACAAAGAGGACAGTGCAGTACAGAATCAAGAGTCAGACAGAAAACAGGAAGTAGGTTAAAGAATCACAGAATGTGCAGAAGTCCAGAAAAAGCTATCATGCTTCAAAGAAGACTGATAGCAAGGACTGGAAATTGGGCAGGCAAAGCTCTTATGAGATATCAAAGTCTTGCAATACATGGCGATCAAACTTTGGATAATCAAGGAAAACATTAAGGAGTTATTAATGGGGTTCATTAAGGGGTTAAAAATACAAATTTTCAATGATGAGATTGGCCAATGTCTTATAAATCCTTGGCCATGTCCACCTTAAACTGTAAAACATTCGTTTGCATAATATTTTTCATTTTGTAAAGGTGTCAAACACAATCATGTAAAAAAGAGGTAATTACAACCTGAAATGACTAGATATAAAATACAAAAATCATTTGGATTACTGAGTCAAGAAATAGAAATGCACAAAAGGGCGACTAATACGGAATAATATGGATTAAGATTTAACTTTTTTTATTCTTTTTTTTCATTTTATTTCTCTGCTCTTTACATAATGGGCATGAAAGGTCCGTGTGACACATTCTGTAAGAGAAAAATTATTAAGTTACTCTTTCTTGAAATAGGTCAGCAAGTTTAATTATTTTAATGTAACAGGCAGTTTGCATTATGTTACTCTTGAGCTAAAGTCAAAATTCTCATCAGTGGGTGACTGATTTATATTTGATTCACCTTTCATGAAACATTTAACAATAAGTTACACAATAATAGAGGATCAAATGTAAATAATTAGGATTTTACTCATGAATATTATTATTAACTCACGGAAATCTCATGTTAATAGTTCTATTTTATTTTAATACAATCACATTCATGCTCAATTAAAGACCAGACTTTGAAGGCAAAAACAGCATTGCGTATGGCTTTATATAAGCTTTCCTGGCATACAGTTCTGTCATGTAAGAGAAAAGTTTGGTTTATACAAATCTATGCACTAAGACCATGGCCATACCTGTTATCGAACCAGTTGTTTTTCTTTCTATCACTTCTCAAAATCTCTAAACCTGTTCCCGTTAGGCTTTGTGAAAGTCATGCTTGATGGTAAGGGGGTTGCAAAAGAGGTGTGGCTTTCCTGGAAAACTTTTTCCATATTTCCAAGAATTCCCTAGTGATTCAATGTACAGGCGGTCCCCTACTTAAGGACACCCGACTTACAGACAACCCATAGTTACAGACGGACACCTCTGCCCACTGTGACCTCTGGTGAAGCTCTCTAGATGCTTTACTATAGTCCCAGACTGCAATGATCAGCTGTAAGGTGTCTGTAATGAAGCTTTATTGATAATCATTGGTCCAATTACAGCAAAAATTTTGAAACTCCAATTGTCACTGGGGCAAAAGAAAAAAATTTGTCTAGAACTTCAATTATAAAATATACAGTTCCGACTTACATACAAATTCAACTTAAGAACAAACCTCCGAACCCTATCTTGTATGTAACCCGGGGACTGCCTGTATATAAGTCTCTGTAAGGTGAACTCTTCCTCCCTCACTCTTCTTTCTACACGTAAAGTCAATCACTTTGCAAATGCTTCTAGGATACCGGCATGCAGAACCTGTCCCAGTGATAACCTTATCTGCTTATTGTTGTTTTTACTTGTGGGGCAATTTGTGGAAGCTTATAGACTCCCTTAACATATTCCAAGGAGAACTTAAATGATGTACCTAAACTAATGACTCAGAGTATGCTATCACATAATTTGTCTTATAGCTATGCCTCCATTTTCTACCCCCTGTGTCGTCCCTAACTCCTCAACGATTGCAAGCTCTTGCAAGCAGGGCCATGACTTTGTGTTTTAATTGCTATATAGTATTAATTATATATACTATGAACTATCTGATTTTATTATCCCTGCACCCTTAATGGAACATCCTTTGGAATACGTGAGTAAAAAAGGAATTTTTATTAATGTTACCATGTGCATTGTATTCTGATAGCTCTGCTGAATTCACTCTGAATTCACTCTGACCAAAACTGAAGTGTCCGAAAATATAGAAGCTGTACAAAGGGATAAGGATCAGTGAGTCACAGCAGCTAGGTCTCCACCAGAGCAGGTTTTAGACAGGACAGGTCAGGATTTAGTGGAGCCTCGAGGTAAAACTATTTTATGAACAGTCATATTTGGTAAGAGTTTCCCTTTTCCCTGCACAATAATAACACTTTGTAGTTACAAACAGTAGTATTGTAAGTATCTGTAATATGCAACTGTAGGAGAATTTTATAGGAGATAGACAGATGATAGGTAGATTGGTGGAAGAAGATAAAGATGATAGATTTATAGATATATTTATAAATACATAAAGAGACAGAAGATCAATTGATAGATGGATAAAAAATAAATAGGAGATATTTAGATAGAAGATATATAGATGAACAAATAGATAAAAAGATAGATAGATAAATGTTTTTTGTTAATGGTTAGACAGATATATAGATAAATAGACAAATTATAGGATATAGATAATTGGACAGATAGATAGATAGATAGATAGGAGATAGGTGATCAGCATCTTCACCAGGGCAATTAACTAAGGGGTATTAAAAGAGCAATACATCCTATGCCCAAAAAATCCACATGCATGGAGCCCCTTTCTCACAGGGGACCCTGGGCTAATGCCCAATGTGCCACCACTTAAGGCCGGCCCTGGTCTCTACCCACCAGTAAAGGCAGAAAATATTCTACTACCGTATTTTCCGGACTATAAGGCGCACATAAAAGCCTTGGATTTCCTTGGAAATCCAAAGTGCGCCTTATAGTCCGGTGCGCCCTAGAGGAGGGCAGCGGACCCTACTTACATAGGTCCCCGCTACCGGAGACAGCAGATCTCCAGCGGGAACTGCAGACCATGCGGCATGAACAACTTCTGCCGCGTCGGTCTGCAGTTTCCGCTGGAGATCTGCTGTCTCTGGTAGCGGGGACCTATGTAAGTATGCCATTCTCCACCTCCCCCTCACCTTCCCCGCTCACCTTCCCCGCGTTCCGCGTCTCGTCTCAGCGTCGCGTCGGGTCTCCGCTCCGCCCCCGGACCTCCGCCACGCCCCCGGACCCTGCGCCTTATATTCCGGTGCGCCTAATGGCCCGGAAAATACGGTAATGTTAAAATATAAACACGCAACCATGGTAGTGGTGATGTCTGAAGAAACATATGAAGACATTTTGTAATTCATTTTAAATATAGAGCTACAGTATGAAAATATATATACAGGGTAGAGGGAAAAGAAAAAGTACGGAAAAAAAATGTTTATATTCCTCTGAATATTATTGCAGTACTATAAAATCATCTCCTGGAGGGATTCATGGTGCACATATGCTGAGGCAGTCATAAAGCGGAACCATAAATCAGGGGAATCCATCACTGAATATTACAACTCAAACATTTAAACCTCCTTTTTTTTATTAATGACTGTTAAAAATACATGTTGTGCCTCCTTTAAGATTGTTTGTTCTATACATGTACAGAGGAAAAACAGGGGCACAATCCAGAATTTTCAGAAAATACAAACAGGGATAAGGTGCAGTGGGTCACAGCACGTAGGTCTAAACCCACCCAAAACATACAAAATATAGGAGATTACATGTTAAGCAAAAAATATCTTAGACATGTCCATGGTTAGTCAGACATGTTTTTTATCATGTTTTCATATATTTTACCTTTATAGGCAATCTTTTCACCATTGTCGTGCAAGTTTACTTTTTTTTTTACACTATACAGGCTTATATGTTACATAAATATTTGACAACCAAATGATGTGTATTTTATAATGTGTTACCATAATCCATGGCCAAGGATGACCTCTCTATTCCACATACCTCAACATTAATTTCCCACTAGTAGCATAAAAATGGAAAATATATTCTAGCACTGTAGCTTACTAAGTCTACAAATCACCACACAGTTGCTTACTATGTCATTACTGTCTTCAGCTGTCACCTTTTTTGTGATCTGCTTTTCAAAGGAACTTATAATTAGTAGTGACAGAACTACACAAAAGACAAAAGTATTGCGACGCTTTAACCACTCACAGGCATTTCTGATTGAATCAAGCAAAGCAGAGTCGCACAGCTCTCTGAAACACTAATAATTAAAACTAGATAATAATCCTTAGTATCTCCTAATAATGGACAAGTGTAACCCTAACAACAAAGCTAATGTCTCCGCCGAAGAAGGAGTTCACATTGTGACAATACGTTGCTTTTTACTTCATTGAATGTACAATGCGGGTTTGGTTGGAGGCACTTGAAAATAATTTAGACATTACAGCAATTAGAAAGAAGAAATGTACTCAGTGGCATGGAAATGATATGCACAATGAATTGTAATACAAAACACAAGGCTGAGGTATTGTGGAAACCTAGGGCCTGGTTACCTGCCAGAAGGTGAAAAGAGAATAAAATGATTATTACCTATGTAAGGACAGTTTGTACTGTACATGTGGTAACTTTTTTGAAAATTTATAAAGATTATAATTTCACATTCAGAATCCAGACCCATGCTTTATTATGCTTGTCATAGCAAGTGCGGCGCTCATCTATCTCGGTTAGCATCATAGAGATGAACAGAACAGCTGGTGCAGAAGAGACTGGCTGCTCTGGTCTTCTCGGTGCAACATGGTCACAACAGACCCCCATCTGTGGGGTCCCATCACTGAGACCACCACCGATCAGTAAGTTAGGCCCTGTCCTTTAGATATAGCCTAATTTGCTATCACCAGAGAACCCTTTTAACACTCCAGATCAAACACATGAAACCATTTACATAAATAGTTTTGCTACATCCATACATCAACACACACAGCTTTGCTACATCCATTTATTCACACACACAGCGTAGCTATACACACACACAAACAGAAAAAGGAACACGTTCAGAACTGCTAAACACAGTGGGCACTGCTACATTCACTGGACACTGCTACATACACTGGGCTATGCTATGCACACACAAACACACTAACTGGGCACAAACACACAGAAAGACACACAGAGCTCTGCTATACACACACGGATAATGGTAAACACTGGATACTGCTATACACAGCAATATACACACACAAGGAACACACTGGGCACTACTATACACAGAGACACACACACAAAAATCACCCCCTCTTCTTCTTTCCCTGTCCCAATTTAAGTTCTTTGCCCCATCCTTAGCAGCATGAAGACATCACTCCAGGTCCTTTAGGTAATATCCTTGTCAGGACAACCGGGAGAGAGGACATTGGTGTGGAGGCTATCCACTCTAGAGATTGGGTGATGGGCTGACACAGCCCTTCACACAATCTCCATTACAACGTTCAGGAGGGTCTGACAGTGCTGGATCCTCCTGACCTTTGGACTTTAAGACACAGGCACTGTTTCAGCAAGATTTTTTCTTTCTAAAAAGTGTGTCTTACAGTCTGAAAAATACAGTATATAGGGACAATGTCAAAGGAAGAAGGACCCATCCATTGTATAGCTACAGTGCTAGATACATGCTCCCACTCAAATGAACAAGTGTGAAACACAGGGGTAGATTTAAAGTTCTAATGTCTGTGGGGAGCAGAGAGACCAAACAAAGGCTAGCGTGCAAGTAAGGACACTAAGAGCTTCTGAACTGAAGCATATTCTGTAGCTCTTGTGGATTGTTCTCAGGAGGAGTACTTGACAGGAAAAGTTTGCTGCGCTTCTGAGATCGCTTATAGGTGTTTTATTAAATTCCTTCAAGTGTAACCATCATTCTGAGCAAAAAAAAAAACTAAAATACATAATTCTGCCCCAGGTGTCCCTGGGAATCATTCCTCAAAGAATTTTCCCTCTCCGTCCTCATTTAGTATCTTTTTTGGCCCGTAGCAACCATGGTTTCCAACTCTCAAAAAACTACAATCAGCAAGATGGAGCGGCGGGACCTGCCTCCTGATCACAAGCACAAGGTGCCAACCAATGAGACCAGAGCTATCTATCTATCTATCTATCTAGCATCCATTTATCTATCTCATATCTATCCATCTCCTATTTATCTATCCCTCCTATCTATCTCCTATCTATCTTTCTATCTATCTCATATTTATCTATAACAGTGTGGGCGAACCTATGACACGCATGTCAGCACTAACACGCATAGCCATTTTTGGTGACACGCGGCCGCCCAGTGCCCGTGGTCTGCCCCCCTCCCTGTGTAATGTGCTGCCCCTGTGTTAATGTCCGCCCCCATCCCTGTGTTTCTGCCCCCTGCTTACCTGTCTGCAACTCCTCCAGCTCCTCCAGGCTGCAATGCGCGCTGCTCGCCACGTGACTGAGGTGACCTGAAGTCAGGTCACGTCAGTCACATGACCCGAGGCGCGTGGTGCAACCTGGAGGAGCCCAGCCGCCATTATCGTCAGACCTGCAGTAAAGCTACAGGGAAGAAGACATCACTGGGTAAGTATATAAGTTTATTATTATATTATATTTAAAGGGAGGCGACTAAGGGTATTTTAGTAGTAAAGGGAGGCCGCTAGGGGTATTTTAGTAGTAAAGGGAGGCCGCTAGGGGTATTTTAGTAGTAAAGGGAGGCCGCTAGGGGTATTTTAGTAGTAAAGGGAGTCGGTTAGGGGTATTTTAGTAGTAAAGGGAGGTGGCTAGGGGCATTTTAATAGTAAAGGGAGGCCGCTGGGGCATTTTATTAGGGAAGGAAGGCCGCTGCTGGACATGTTTTTAATAAGAGCAGGCCGCTGCTGGACATGTTATTAATAAGGGGAGGCCGCTACTGGACAAGTTATTAATAAGGGGAGGCCGCTGCTGGACATTTTATTAATAAGGGGAGGGTGCTGCTGGACATGTTATTAATAAGGGGAGGCCGCTGCTGGACACGTTATTACAAAATTAGTTTTTTTTCTGTGACACAGCACCCAAGTTATGCTCGGTTTTTTGGGGAATTTTGACACGCCAAGCTCAAAAGGTTGCCCATCACTGATCTATATCATATCTATGTATCCATGTCTATCTGTCTATCTACCTACCTAAGTAACACTCCAGCACAACACATGACAGGGCAGCTTGTAGACTAAGAGATTGTCTCCTGCCACTTCCTGTGTGATGGGGGGAGGGAGGCTGCAGTTTCTGTCTGGATTATTTGTTATACACAAGTGTAGGGAAAGCTGAGGGAGAGAAGATGAAGGTGCTTGGTTATTACATTAGTGATGGCTTCTCCCTGCACATGGCTGAGTGCTGGGGCAGTGACACATGAGGTAATCATTTGTGAGCAGGGAGCTATGAGGTAATCAGCTGTGAGCAGGGAGCTATGAGGTGATCAGCTATGAGCAGGGAGGGGGATGGGGGCGTGTCTCTTCCTCCGTAGTCTGGCTTCTTTATGAAGACGGAATGTCCACAGTAACAGCTATCTGAGCAGTCACTGCCATCTAGGTGGAGTCTGCAAAATACAAGAGGAAGGAGCAGGATTCGGTTAACTAATCCAATTGCAAAAGGGCGTAAAATTACCTGCCCTACAACATATCAGAAGTTTTTTGAAATGATGGTTACACTTTAAAGGAAATCTAACATCAAAATCAAGCATGATAATCCAGGAGCACTTCCTCATAGATCCAGGCACCGTGACCGTAGTAATCTTCTTGTATTTTTATCCTTGGCCTCCTAACTTTTAAAATTATGCTGTTGAGCTATGCTAATCACATTGGTAAAACAATTAAGTTTATTATTCACCATACCACTTGCACTTTTGCTCACTTTGTCTATTTTTTTAATATCTCATATTCCATTTCCAAAGAAAACTGCCCAATAAAATATGGATCCAGCCGAGACTGTGTTGCCAAACATTTGAACGATCATAATTTGTGCAAAAAGAATAATTGGGACAAACACTTCTTGTACAACTTTTCAGAATTAGAATTCAACACCAAGGTATTTGTATGTCACCCCCTTTTCTTCTTTTGTTCCATTTATAAAAACAGGATTAAAAGTTGGCACCCTAATTTTTATCACTGTTGAGTTTATCAAGCAATAGTGAAAGAAGGGTCCACCAGTCCAAGAGAAATTCAGAACCAAAGAGGTCTTCATGAGTGACAAAGTAAAGAGACCAATATGGGCACACTCTAGAGCAGTGGTGGCGAACCTATGGCACGGGTGCCAGAGGTGGCACTCAGAGCCCTTTCTGTGGGCACTCAGACCATCTCCCCAGGACAGAGTTCACCAAACAGGACCAAATCCACCAAATCTTCCTGCATTCCCAGGCAACTGCTCTCAGCACTTTTTCAAAGCGACACTTCATTGACTGTTTGGAACTGCGGGAAAAATGAAAATGTTTTGACAGAAGATCTTTGGAGGTCATTCTGTTGGACCAACCATTCTTCCTGTACAGAGAGACCTACAGTTAAGTTACAATTATGGTCTGAATTTGCGTTCCTTCTTTCAATTGTATTGGTGGCCTCAGGCGGGCGATACATTTAAAAGATGTGGAAGAACAGGTTACAATGAGTTACTGCTTAAAATGCAATGTTGGCACTTCACGGTAAATAAGTGGATTTTGGTTGTTGTTTGGACATTCGGTCTCAAGAAGGTTCACCAACACTGCTCTAGAGGGTACAAGACCCATGGAGGTTATTGAGTACTGAGAGAAATACTATTTGCCAAAGCCACTTGGCTAAAGGACATGAAAAGCAAGTGGCATTTCAGGACATATGTGATTTGGGACTTTTTACTGTAAAGATTTCCAAGTCTCAAGTGAACTGTATTTCGCTGCTTGTTGACCTGTATTTCAACACGAAGGAACCCTGATTTACCCCCTATCAGCTGCCAGATGACTACTAAACAAAAGTGGATTGCGCCCAGTAGTTCAGCACACCAATTACATACATGGGAGCCCTATTTCCTGTCCAACAGTCATCTTCCACAGGTGCACTAGAGAAGGGTATATCAGTTACACTTTTGAAAATAGTCAGATAAACACTTGTTGGACTTTAAGCAAGTTTTTAAAATAATTCTGCACTGTGAATTCAACTAAAAGTTATTTTAATATTGTACTTTAGCCACAGACAACGCTACAATGGGAATTACTGTTTCTCTCCAAATGTCTGAGTTAATGGAATGAAATTCAACCTCTATATTTGGCAGCATATTCTAATTGAATTTTCCTGGCTATCATTTTAACTTGTCTGGTCATATTAAAGTTAATGTTTTGTCATCCAAGCCATCGATGCGCATATTACTTTTCAAAATGAAATGACTAAACACATCTTGTCACTCCCTGCATTGAGAAAAGTCACATTTTATAGCCAGTGATTTATAAGAAATTCTCTTTTAAACCTGAATACCGTAACGGTAACACTTGTGCACTTGCCTTAGGTCCAAAACGTCCAACCATTTATATGGGGTCGTGGTGCACATCCAAAGTCTGTCTTTATGTTTAACCAATGTTTATCAAGGTTTGCACGTATGAAGAACTTGTAAAACAAAACATCATCCTAGATAATGGTCACACAGGACCCAGTCCGGCGAATACCAGAGCGATTGCAAGCTAATGCGTATGGTCACAGAATGAACTGTCAAATGAATTGAAGGTATCTTAACAGCAATATAGATGCAGGGTTCATGCTTCAACCTACTTATTTTTTTATTTATTTAAATTTTCCAAAATACAACACATTCAACACAATACAGTCCAAATCAGTCGGATCGTCCAACGGCACGCCCCCCATGGCATGAACGCCAGTGCAGCTGCACCAAAATCCGATCGTGTGAGACACATTCCCAATGCAACCCCTTGTTAAATATCTGTCAAAGCTGCGTAAATCCCGAAAACAGCGAACAAACTTACGAAAGAGTGACTCGCAACTCTTAGTAAATAAGTCCCAAAGTGTGAACACAGCCTAAGACCATGGTCACAAGATGCAATTGAATTGCGTTTTGAAATGCATTTCAAGCACCTCTCCTCTTTGAACGCAGAAGTGTTTAGAGCCGAACGTTTGTGTTTGGGAAGTAGCAACAAATCTTGCTGTGTCACAAGCTTTTAGGTCTAAGCACTTCAAGTGAAGCAATTCAAGCACATCGTGTGAAAAAGGACTTGGGGTCCAACATTAGGTAGGATGTCTTATTAAAATCCTTTTAAATTCTCTAGCAGAGGGTGAAGAGCTCTTAGTTTTTGGACAGTAAGGAGGGGGAAAGGTTCCGTCCATAGCTGCAAGTGGGTCACCAGGAAATAAGAGGTGAGAGAAAGTACAGCTGTGCCACACGGGGTCTGAACCACCCTCCAGATCTGCTGCGACAGCCTTCTTGAGATCCTCCAGGGATGCCTTCACCACTGAGAATTAATCGCTTGTTACTGGGAGGAGTCGATGATGGGACTTCGGCTGGGGTGTCTTGTCCCTTAGTCTTTCTTCTGGCACCATAATTGCCGGTGTAGATGCCTGTATAACTGGTCAGGCAGGTGAGTAGGAAGATCAGGGTGCGCACATTCTCACTGCTCCATAACTAGATGCCAAAAGTTGGTCTTTAACCCCAATGACCAAACAAATCCAGAAATGTAAAAAAGTGGCAGCACGCACTGATGCAGTACCAAAGTTTTATTTTAATGTAAAGTTTTGGCTACTTTTTTAGTTGATGTAGCCTAAACGTTGCATTGAAATAAAACTTAGGAACTGAATCAAAAAATGCTGACTCTTCGCTATATTAATAGGTTATAAGTCCTGTCTAAAGTTGTACCAAATCACCAAAGTGCCTACTGCTGGATGATAAATCAGGTGTATCTGTCATGTCTATGCCTGGTTCCTCCTCTGTCCGTGCTGGTAGGTTTGGCAGACGTTGAGTTTACTCATCTGGCAGTCTGAACTGGGCTCTAGTGGCTGACTGACCTGATGTATGCCACATCCTTCACTCTACAGTCTGCTTCTGTCTTGCAAGAGTTAAGTAGGTGGACCTGTAATTGCTTGCTCCTTCCACCTGCGGCAGGGCTTAGCCTCCCTACATGTGTCCATCTAAGCCTTCACTCCTTGCTGGTCAAACCACTATTTAGCCGTGTTCACACTAGCTCCTCTCTTGTTTTGTCAACTTCTTGGTTTCTGGTCTCTTGCCTGTGTTTTGACTTCTCTATTTGGATTAGGATTTATTCCCACTGTTGCCGACCTGGATAGTTTACTCTGCCTTATTGTATTTTGTCTGTCTGTCTTGTTACTTGTTCACCTTACCCAGGGAGGGAACGTTATTGGCCTCCTTTTAGGGGTGACCCAATGAGCAGCTAGGGACAGATTGGGGGACACAGTGCCAAGGCTGTCCTTTTTTGTGTCCTGTCATTGCAGAATCTTTAAATACATTCTTTTTTAACCTTTTAGTTGACTTATAGTACATTGAACTCCAACTTTAAAATGGCTATGTTGTATAACAGTGGAAAGCTACAAGTGATTCACCATCTAATAATCCTGCTGAGAGAGAGGGATACATTAGGGACCTTTTATGAAGGGATTTTTGGAGTGTAAAAAGAAACACACATTCGGTTTAACTCCCTTGTCATATTTCCAATGGGAAGCAAGGTATTTGTGTGGAATAGTATCATATTTATACCAGGAAAATGTAGTGAAAAAGAAACAAAAACCTATGCCTATTTCCTGCTTCGTGTGATAGAAAATGTCTGAAAAAATGTAAGTATTAAGTGATCAAAACATTTGGAGTTGTACCTTTTTCAAGATGAATAGGAAAGGATTTAAAACTAACATTATAATGGATTTTAGTGGTGAAAGAATTGTACCGTCTTGATGCTAAGTTTTGTCCTAACTTTTGCTCTTGGCTTGTATGTGGATGACTGGCACAAATAAATACTGTAGCTTCCATAAAAAATCTTCAGGACAAGGATGAACCAATTTTTAGAAAAACTTTTGTAAAAAGGAGCCTTTAAAATTCGTTTTGTAAATCTGGTTGTACAGACTTGAAGCACTAGATGTTAATGTAACTTATGTAATAGTGATGTCGGCTTAAGTGCACAGTTTTTAAAGTTTTTTTAAAGTTTTTTCATTTAAAATATATTCTATCAATAGTAATATTGAGCACACAGACCATTTAACAGGTAACGCAGAATCACCACAGGACATGTCGACTATTATACTATTCAAATGTGTTTGCCATTAGGGATGATGAAAAAGGATGGAGTTGTGAAATTTATTTGACGCCAAAAGGAAGTAGGGGGGCAGGAATAGTTTGTAATTTACCAAATATAAGATTATTTCCATTTTCATTTTACTGCTTTAACGTGCATTTTCTTTTGCAAACATTATGTTTATATTTCATTTATGTTTTTTTTTTTTTAACAAAAGGACAGAGTTAGATTGGTTTATTGTCGCAGACGAAAATGTACTTAACAATAGGATTATTTTATTCTTCAATATCATTCGCAGTAATGAAATTTCATTTCTAATAATTTTATGGTGGTTCCAAGGGTAAGTTAATAAAGATCTCTGGATAGAAGTCATCAGGGTGCTAAAAGCAAAAAACATTGATAGCGATAGTGCAGTTTTGTATTGGTATTTTATTTAACCTTTTTTTCTAGATAAAGTTTTACTACAGTTGTACACTCTTCTATCACTGTTCACATATTTAGAACATTTTATTACCTGGAAGTAACCTAGTGTCATCTCTGATAGATGACATCACGGATATACCACTGAAGCTGTTTAGAATCTGTTGTGATCTGGTGTTTAATGTTTGGGGATGTTCTTATGTGGTGCACTCAATTTGAAGTTTTGGGTCCACATCCAATAAGGGTGATAAGGTTTAGATACTTGTATCACAAAGTGAAGTTTGTCTGTGTAGTATGTAGGGTGCACCAGATTCATGAAATGTGGTGCAAGTTCTTCATAAATCTGGCGCCCCCTGCACTGCTCCGACAAAGTGCACCAACTTCTTTTTGTGACAACTTTAACATAGAGTGTGCGACACAATTCTATCAAGTTGTGGTAATAAATGTGGCACACGGTCCAACTGTGTACCGGAACGCCCTTTATTGTGCACAGTGCAGCCGTGTTACAAAACTGGCGTAAAACTCTTCATAAATACATGTGCAAGCAGTTCGCATGTTTTTTTCAGTGCAAAGTCGGACAGAAAAATATTGCTATACTCATTCCGTTTCACCACACTATTACAGCATTTGTTTTTATAAACATAATAGTCTATAAATATAAGGCTGATTATCTTAGGAGCTAGTCAATATTTATTATGTACAATTCCTTTATTTATATAGCGCACACAGATTCCGCAGTGCTACTCAGAGCTTGCCAAATTGGTCTCCCAGCAATTTGGTCCCTGTCCCCAATGGGACTTACAATCTAATCAGCCTACCAGTATGTTTTGGAGTGTGGGAGGAAACCAGAGTATTGGTATAGGTTAATTATTTAGAGCCTTCTATTACGGTATATGCGGAATAGCATATAGCACAATCATTTATCTTTATAACACTTTTTGGTTCAATTTGTGGTTTATTCCTTATCCAATCAGTTTGTGTAGATCAGCTTTATGTCCTGTATTCACTGATAGCTGAAAGATAATGGAACATGATGAAGAGTCTAATGACTTCACTATTTACGGACAGCCCCTGGATAAGTCTAATCTACTCAGAGAGCTGAATTATAAAGGTCAAATTTTTTACATTTATGGAAAGAGTTAATCATTCTCCAGTCTCCTTATCCTTCTGAATTGGATGGACCTCAGAAGGCTATCATAGATGCACTGCTCACTGCAGGAGAACGAAGGAGCAGAAAAATGACACATAGAAGTTCTTATACTTAACCTCTACAGGACCAGTTTTTTGGGGTTTTTGCATTTCCATCAATCTGTTAAAAATGATTGATTTTAGTGGAGCCATGTCTCGTCCATTCAAAACCCGATGGTAGACCACTGATGTTCCCTGTCGCGTTCATCTAGTCTAAGTGTAGACTGTAAATAATGTGATATTATATGAGCTATTGTGGTGAAATCAACCTGGATTACTGAAGCTAAGACTTCATTTGATCTTGATTTTACAAATTTTTTGTTTTTCAATAAAATTAAAAAAAAACATAGGGGAGCAATATTTAGACAAGTTGAAAAGGGAAAAACATTTAAGATTTGGTATTATCATTTTGATATGTCATCTACTTGTTAGTTAGGAATTTTTAAAATGTATCTCACAAGGTAACTATTGTTTCAAGACAAGCTGATTTTACAATACTGTATGCAAAGGGACATGTTAATATATTTGATGAGTTTCATGGGAGTGAGTCCTTTACTAAATTTGAGGTGGTGTTGATACTTCAATAAACTTTTCAAATATATTTTATGGCATACTGCTGAGTATCTGTATATCACTACTTTCTTTTTGGAGTTGGACAGATCTATACTATCCTGAAGTCTATAGGGAAAATACACAGATAATTGAAAATAAATACTTCAATAAAAATTATGGTTAAAAAACACTGCCCTAATCCCCAAATGGCTCCTCTCCATGGCTGCAATGTTAGAAATTCAGTTTGTAAACTTATATACTTGACATTAGTCCAATCATAATAAGCGAGTCCTGCGTATCGTTGTTCCCTGCACTACCTTTCCTCTCTGTTCCTGATTGACAGGTATCACTGCTACCACCCACCGCCAGTATTGAACTAGTACTAATACTAGTACAGTATTGAACTACTACTAGTCTGTATTCTAATATTTAACTATTAACAGTTCCAGTACCTTCCACATACAGGGGCTGTTATCAAGGGTAGGAAATGCTACACAGTGCCCTTTGAGGTGGAAGAGAATTCCTGAGGGAGGGGTGAAGAGGAAGTAAGAGAGATAGTGGATGTGTGTGGCTACATCATTTACATCATTTACCATTACCTCAGAGAGGGGGGAGTTGAGAGAGATGCTGGTTATGTGAAGAGAAATCAACCTTCCTCCTCATCCCTCCCTCATGAATTCTCTTCACATGTCACATGTCTCTTTCATTCATGAGGTGGGCCAGATTAGCAGTGAGGAGACGGTGTAGCCTCACTGTATATTGCAGCTCCCTGCCTCCATGACTAGAACAGAGGATATCAATAAAGGTCTTTTTTAGAAGAATGGTGGTTCTAATCCCGTGGATATAGGCAGGAAAAAAACACGTATAAAGACATCTAGAGGGTTCTGTGTGTGGCTTATGGGGGTCGCTGATAAAGGGTTCTCTTTAAAGTCAAACTACCACTTCTGTGGTATTGAAATAAGCTAAGTATACTCATCTATTGGCATTTTGTCAACGCTCCCTAAACATATCCTTTAGAAATATGCTAACTAGTTATGGGCACTCTGTGACGTACGCCCGTTGCATCACTCAGGAGGCGTGCACAACATATAATTTAGCTAAGGTTAAATCACTACCACACAAGTATTAGGTTTTTTTTTTAATGCAACTGCTCTATCTGTCTTTAGTGCAATGCTGCAGTCTCAATTTTTAAGATCATCAACTACTTGGATTACTTGTATATTTAAGAAAAGAATACACAGCATTATCTGATATTATAGAGATTGGTTCTCATACAGTAAGTTGGATTGACAAAGTTGAGTTGGTGTCATAGATACCTTCAACATTAGGTTTTCAGAACCCCCCCATTAGCAGCAATCACTGAGCTCATGTGGATCATGTATGTGGAGCACATACCATCAGTCGCATACTGCTCATTGTATCTGGGTCTGCTTTTGCTTCTGGTTATAAAATCAACCTTATGTAACTGTGAGACACTGAAGGGGTTAACGGTGGATGGGCGGTATGTTTCCCCTAGGTTTTGCTATTATGCAAGGCCTTAGTGCTGAGGTTTGTGTCCAGCACCTTGGACACAGGTGGTGGGAACAGCCTAATCAGTCTGCATAAAGTGGCTGAACAGAGCTGGAAGTGTTGTCTCTCTGGTAGGAGGCTGGAGAGCACGCAGCCTTGACCTCTGTACCTGGAGCAACGAAAAGTGTTTTGTTAGTGGTGAATCAGAAAACCATTGTTTAGTTAGCACCCTGACGGGTAGGATATTATTTTGTTTTGATGCCTGAATGTAAAGGCCGTTTTATTTTGTTCCTGCTGAAATAAACACAGGCTAGACCTGTTTTGGACTGTACTTTGGTGTCACTGTCGTGAACTGCATCACAGCAACCCGCTACCACGGTCTCTACTGGGCCAAACCCCCCACATAACTTATGTATCTGAGAACTTCACTGAACTGCAAGAACATTACTGGAGAATGGTGCGGAGTATATGGAAATTGCATTAATATTTATGTCAGAGGTCTTTCTATGTGTGAGTCATAAGAAGATCCATCATTTGCAGAAAACGGTGCTCAACCCACTAATAATCATAATCATCTTCTCTATGGACTTAGATATTAGAAGGTACATAAATTTAAAAAAATCAATATTAAAGAAGGCATAGTAATTATAAATTCACACAATGGAGAGAAAGACCTGCTCACAAGAGTTTCTAACCTACGAAAAACATGGCGTCTCTGCTTCGCATACATCATTCATGTACTGTAACTATTGCAGCCTATCACTAGTGGTTACATGAGACAAACCGGGACAACTGGAGCTACACCGCTGCAGTCACGGATCACAGAGGTGAGAATAGCCATCCGCTATTTCTTATTATTTCCTTTAGTTCTGACCATTGAGACAGGGGGGCACATTTACTTACCCAGTCCGGAGGAGTTCCCAAAAGTGCATTGTGTGATGATAATGCACTGTGCCCAGATTCAATAAGATCGTGCGCCGGATTTCCTGAATGTGTCGCTTCCCCGATCAGGTCCGCCGAGTTCATCATCTTCCTCCCGGTGTATGTAAGTGCATTATCTTGCAACACAATTTTAACCCCTTAAGGACGGAGGGTTTTTCGGCTCATTTCTCGCTCTCCAACTTCAAAAATCCATAACTTTTTCATTTTTCAGTGTACAGACCTGTGTGAGGGCTTATTTTGTGCATAACAAATTTTACTTTCCCGTAATGTTATTTATTTTAACATGCCGTGTACTGCGAAGCTGAAAAAAAATTCCAAATGTGGAAAAATTGAAAAAAACCCGTCACGTTCTTGTGGGCTCAGTTTTTACGACTTTCACTCTTCGCTCCAAATAACATGCCTAATTTATTCTTTAGTTCGGTGCGATCGCGGTGATACCAAATTTATATTGGTTTTATTGTGTTTTAATACATTTTCAAAAATTAAACGAATGTGTACAAAAAAGAAAAAAAATTTTTTGCCATCTTCTGACGCTAATAACTTTTTCATACTTTGGCGCACGGAGATGTGTGAGGGTCATTTTTTGCGAAATGAGGCGACGTTTTCATTGCTACCATTTTGAGGTCTGTGCGACATTTTGATCATTTTTTATTTCATTTTTTATGTTATGTAAAAAGGTGTAAAAGTCGCATTTCGGACATTTGGGCGCCATTTCCCGCCTCGGAGGTCACCGCCGCCTGTAACCGTTTTTATATTTTGATAGATCGGGCATTTTGGGACGCGGCGATACCTAATATGTTTGTGATTTTTACTGTTTATTATGTTTTATATCCGTTCTAGGGAAAGGGGGGTGATTTGAACTTTTAATATTTTATTAATTTTTTTTATTTTTTAAACTTTTTTTTTTCTTTTTATTTTCACTATCTTTTAGACCATCTAGGGTACATTAACCCTAGATGGTCAGATCGCTGCTACCATATACTGCAATACTTCTGTATTGCAATATATGGCATTTTTGCAGCACATTCATTACAATGAGCCACTGGCAAAAGAAGACACGAGGCTACCATGGCAACCGATCGCCGCCCCCGATGACGTTCGGGGGCGTGGCGATCGAAAAAAAGATGGCGGCGCCGTTTTTTAAGTGCCGCCGGGGACTTTGCCGGCGGCAACAGGGGGGTTAATAGCCGCGATCGGTGCTAGCACCGACCGCGGTTATTAGCGGTGGGGGTTTTATGCATTATGCAAAAACCCCCACCTTTGTATGAAGAGGACTCAGCCCGTGAGCCCTCTTCATACATCCCTTATACCTCTGCGCCGTAGAGCTACGGCGCAGAGCGTTAAGGGGTTAAAGCTAAATCCTGCGGTTTGTCTGAATCAGTCGGATCGTCCAACAGCCCACCCCCCAATTTGTGTAACATGAAAGCCGCACCAAAATCCAATCGCGTGTGCCAAAATCCCCATCTAAATGTCTGTCCCAGCGGCACAAATCCGAAAACGCCAGAATATCCAACTAAAATGTGGTCTGCTGACCCTTGGTAAATGTGCCCCAGTATGTCCAGCACTGAACACAAAATCATACATAGGTCTATTAACCTCATGTTTTTGTAATGTGTGTGTAAGTGGGGAGGGGGGGGGGCAAGATATTAGGTCATTTGCTTATATACATCTATTAAAGTTCTTATCTGTCCATGAACAATCCCCCTGCCATGACATTGACCTTATATTAAGGAATACTATCATAAGGTTCTGGCAGGGCAATTGTTCATCACCAGATAAGATCACATGACCCTCCATCAGCAGCCATTGTGTGGACAGGAATATCTGGCTTTTAATAGATGTATATTTGAAAATTGCCTGATATTATGTTCCCCTCTCTGGGGTCAACCATGATTGTTAGTGTAGTCTAAGTTTTAAAAATATTTTGAAGTCTGTTTTAGGAATTTAAATGACTGTCTATGATCTTAGGAAACTGGTTAAGGACTGCCTCCTGTGTATATACATTGGGGCAGATTTATCAAGTGTCTGAAAGGCAGAACAGTTCTAGTTGCATCAGAACGGTGACAAACCCAGACATATCACTGACTGTAGATATGATACTATTGGCCAGACTCAGTCCTTTTTTCACTCCCAATAAACCAAACCTAGCAGCAATTAATTGCAGCTGCCAAATCTCTGATCACACAATTGTGACAACCTCAGGAAGCCCCAATCTTTGCTAGGGGGATAACAAAAGTTGACGAAATTTGTATGTTGGAGGAACTCCTTAGTAGAATTTGTAAATAACACAAAAACTTTCATAAAGTTTGGGCTCCTTGGCTGCAACATAAGACTTGCCTGGGAGGCTCAATGCCTGAGTGAGGTATAGTCTTTGGTGTGTTTCCTGCTCAATCTCACCAGATCCCTCCCCAACCCATCCCACCTCTAAAATGCACAGTATAAAACTCACCATCTGATGTTACAAATTATTTCATGTTCTCTGGCAAATACTTTTTACAGGTCCAGGGAGTGCCTATGGGGGCAAAGTATTCATTGGCAAACCTGGTAGTGTCCTGGTGGGGATTACTGTGTATTTATACTCAGAAGAATCCTTTTTCTAATAATATTGGAGGGGTAATGTATCTGCCATACCCTCATTTGTATGTTATATCAACCAGATTGAATACAATCTTAGGTCCACACATTATTCTCACGTCTGAGGTCACCTTAAGGGAACAACTGGTCACTCTATTGCCTCGAGCACATTTAGGAAACCCACAGCAGGTAACACTATTAAGGCTATTCTAGTGAGAGAGCTATTCAGAAGTAGGAGGAACTGAAGTCAAATCTTGGATTTCCAGAGGAAATCTGTGGAAATCTCAGGAAGATTGAAGTCCAAAGGCTAACCTGACTGAGCTCTATTATGCACTACATTACTTCAAAGGAACAAAACTAACAATGACATAATGAATATCAAGTGGACCACATGTAACATTCTTGACAATGGGAGTATAATAGATAAGTTGAAGATCAGATTGCTTGAACATGTAAATTACATAGGGAAAAATGAGATTAGAAATGTCAGTAAAGCCTCAGTACATTTACGTAAATTACATAACTTGTCACCTTAGTGTTTTTGTCTTTGAAAAGGTCCTGAAACCCAAAAGAGGCAGAGACATTAAATGACTTCTTTCGGATCGTGAGGCATTTTGGATCATGCAATTAAACACTTATTTCCCATCCGGTATGAACTTAAGAAATGAAATAATCCTGCATTACCAATGATGAATTCTTTTTTTTTCTTTCTTTCTCTTTTTCTCTGTTTCTGTTTTTCCTTCAATTTACTCCATATTGCAGTTGGTGTTGTTTTTTAAGATTTTTTTAAGATGTCACAACAGGTTTTTTGCATCAATATGCATTAGACAATAATCATAATTGAAGGTGTTTTTCTCACTGTGTCAGAAGCGGACAAAGCAATTGTAACCATCTTTGTAAAACACACTATTAATGTTATAAGATGTATTGGCTTATTTACATTGCATTATTAATTGTGTCCTTATATGTTAAATATATGTGTTTGTATTCATACGAATGGTTACATTGGTTACATGGTTGCTATGTGAACAAAATGTTTTTTACTGACAGAGTGAGGTCATTATCACATGACCTATCACATGACGTTTTGAGAATATGCCTCTCTATGGATGATGCATTAATCACGTGTTAGTTTCCTTTTTATATTTAAATTGTATATCACTCAAGGTTTTTTATCCATGTTTAAGGACACATATGCGCCCTTAACACGTTGGATGATAATGATGTCCCTGTTTTTAAAATGATAAAATAACAGGAAGATTTTACTGAAAACAACGCTTTGAATGCAGTGAGCTGGACCATGTGAAAATTTATTTACTGGAGGCAGCGTGCTAGTTACGTTTATACTGGGGGAAGCGTGCTAGTTACATTTATACTGGGGGCAGCGTGCTAGTTACATTTATACTGGGGGCAGCGTGCTAGTTACATTTATACTTGGGACAATCACTCTTTTTTATGTGTCAGATACTAGTGGATGTTCAAAAGCTAAATAAAAGTGTAGATAAACCTGTATCCTGATAATCTAAGCACATTGTCAGCACAAAGAATCTCATAGCACAGGGGAATTATGAAGTATCTGCTTAGAGATTCCCCTACCACACTCTGTAATACAACACCTACCATCACTGAGTGATAGGAGCCAACACAGCAATAAAACTGTAAAATTGTAAAGTTAAAATGAGCTTTATTGTGTAAATATCACCCGGGGATTCAAATTTGAGAATTTTCTTTCATGGAAAAAATCCTTTAAGTACGAATCTAAAGAACCTATCTTGTATGTGACCTGAGAACTAGCTGTAGTTTGTTTTTTACTTCATCTTCTTTATAGTAAACTTCATTACAGAGAGACTTATTTTTCCTGCCACTTTCAATTGCTTTCATGAGCAAAGTTTCTAAAAGCCTTCTCAAGTTCATAAACAGAAGTAAGAGCACAGAGGCAGCAGAGGTGTATTTGATATCATATCAGTAGCTACTTTGATGACTTGCTTGTTACTAATTACAGCATCTAAGGAGTTAAGGAGTTATTTACTAGGGGCCCGATTCGCGTTTTCCCAACGTGTTACCCGAATATTTCCGATTTGCGCCGATTTTCCCTAAATTGCCCCGGGTTTTTTGGCGCACGCGATTGGATTGTGGTGCAGCGGTGCCGGAGTGCACGCAACGGAAATCGTGGGGCGTGGCCGAACGAAAACCCGACGGATTCGTAGAAACCGTTGCATTGGAAAAAAAAAAGTGTCGCTGGACACGCGCTTACCTTCACCAGGAATAGGATCGTGAACTCCGCCAGACCGCGGCAGACTTCAGCGCAGCAGCAACACCTGGTGGACGTCGGAGGAACTGCCTTAGTGAACCGCCAGAAGACCCGAATCCACCACAGAGAACGCGGCGCTGGATCGCGAATGGAACGGGTAAGTAAATCTGCCCCATTATTTCCACATACACAGGAACTGCCTGAACTGTCCAGACAGGACTAATCAACCTGAAATGGATGAAATGGTTAAGAGAGTGCCAGGGCAGTCACAGGAGCAACAGAGCCTCATTATCATAATTTTAGAATTTCTAGAAATCACTTAAAGTCCTAGAAAATGCTGATCATATATAAAATTTGTTATGATCAATAAAAACTTCTTTTGGTTTATAAAATATATGAAGTATTGGCTATATTGGTGACCAGCATACTGAAAAATGCACAGCGAGATAATTATGTGTGTCTAATGTACTCCGAAAAATTGTACTGCCTTCAAATCTTTAACAAGTGGTGCAACAGCACCCTCTGGTGGGAATTTAGGAATTTGCATGCTAAGATTCTTCTGTTCTAGACCTAGTCAATAATGTAATGTGATGACTGTGATGTGCTTACATCTTTTTTTCAAGACTGAAGCATTGTTAACTGTGCGCCAGGAATTGCGACTTCTCGTGACTTTTACTGCAGGCTTGATCATTTCCCCCAATAGTATGTGAATTGGAAGTAAGCATTCCCAACAACCATTGATACAAAACAGGAATAATTGTGATACATGGGACAATGTCATGTGCTCTACAGTATAGACCCTAGCGTGGGCACAATCACTTAGATTTCTCAACTACAGGGGGTCCCCTACCTAAGAACACCTGACTTACAAACGACCCCTAGTTACAAACAGACCTCTGGATATTGGTAATTTACTGTACTTTAGCCTCTACAATAAACAGCTATAACAGTTACCAAAGGTGTCTGCAATTAAACTTTATTGTTAATCCTGGTTCTGATGACAATCCAAGATTTTTAAAATTCAATAGTCACTGAGACCAAAAACAGTTTTATAATTGCAACAATTATACAGTATACAGTTCCGACTTACATACAAATTCAACTTAAGAACAAAGTTGCAGAACCTATCTGGCATGTAACCCAGGGACTGCCTGTACTGTATAAGCAGCTTCAATTACAGCAAATACTATTTCCGCTTTATACTTTACAGCGATGTCCAGTGTATGGTACTACAACTCCCAGCAGAATCCCACAGCTACTCGTGGTGCTTCCGTATTTGCATAAAAAAGGCAAAGGCTAATCAGCTGCTGCAGTAGATAACATTTATCACCATCCATCTGCAACACCCCTGTGGATGCAAAGGGTTAAGTAGGTGTTCCGAAAGTGGCTCTCTCCATGTCAGAATCTGCAACATGAGAGATTTAGTAAATACAGCCTGTGAATACTGCCTGGAAAGGCAACAGTTATCTATGTGTATGATGTTGACCAATGATGTTGCTGGCTTGTAAACTGGAGTGTGATTGGAGAGGTGCTACCACCTGACCAGGGGAAGTGATAAAACCCCTGTGCAGTGGGAGGACAGGCCTCATGGACCTCATGCTCCATCTGAGGAGCCTGCTCTTACCACATGGACAAAGTGAAGAGAGATAGACAGTGCCAGTCCACCATCAGGGCTGACATTGAGCTAATCCCAGATTCAGAGCTGCAGCTTCCACAACTGGACACAGCTCCATCCCAACCTGCATCTACTTCCAGGCTGGTGAACCATTCCTGAGGACCCTCTCCATGACCACTCCAGTATAAGTTCTGCAGTGAGATGGTTTAGGCCCGTTGCCTGCAGTTGTTCTAATAAATAACTGTGAGCTATTTTGCACAACGTTGCCTCCGTCTGATCCCTGAAAATGGCCATCACGGGCCCCCATCCATTACCCAGTAACATATATCACAGACATTAAGGGGTTGCCCCATGGAGAACCAGTACATTAGCCTCTCCTGCCATATTTCTTGCACACACCACCTGCTAGAGACCTGCCAGGCTGTAGGACAGCCCTCCGGTCCCCATACCAACTCCAGTATACTGGGCCCCAGCTGCCTCCAGCAGTATATGCTCAGTGGAGGTTATTACAGGCTATTAGAAAGCCACACTGTACAGCATTCATTACTGGCCTCTGTTGAGAGTCATCTGTGGATATTTCCAGGGGCGTAAAGATCGTGCTACCGCGACCAGGCCCCTAGCGGGTGGCAGTATATTGACCTGTTACAGCTGCAGCCTGGACCCTCCTGTAAGATGCCGGCGACTGCATTAAGAAGTATGTTGTAATAGCAGTAGCGTGTTTAACTGAGTCACTTGTTTTTAACACAGAGTATATACTGGCTTTAGATGTCCTGCATAGGAGGGAAGATTAGCCAAATTTATTCTGGCAGACTACACGTCACCAAAATATGATAATACTTCTTAAAGGGGTGTATTGGTACACTCTCTCCACGTAACTACCGGGATAGTTAGGATTGCTTGGGGACTATTTACCCCAGCTATATAATCTCAGGGCTCACCCTCTACTATCATATTGCAGGTTAGCCTATATACACTGTTCTCTTTGTTGTCTTACACTAACAACTAAAATAGGAGGCCACAACGAGTTTATGATTAACTTACTGAAATTTGGAAATGTCAAAAAATCCAATTAGATGCATAGGAGCTTATGATGTGTACGCAGGGAAGTCACTGATATCATGAGACGATACTGGCCCATCCTGTCTGAACGATTACCTGACTATCCCTCGAACACCTATCGAAGAGGAAAAAAACTACGAGATCATCTTGTGCACAGCCATTTTACACCTCTAAAGGAGTCAAATAACTGGCTGCGAAATATGACAACTGGCTCATTCTTAATAACAATCCTCCCAGGGATCAATAAAGTATATCGTATTAATGAAGTCCCAATGTGTACAACATAAACCAGGCGACTCTTTACTTGGTATACCCGGGAATACCACTGACTTGTGTGTTTTTAATTTCCTAACTTCACCTCAATTTTTATTATAAGCATATCAATAAAAGTAAATTTTTATCACTTGGACATGGTATTCATGGGCTGAATAATAGCCCATTTTTGAATTTGGAAATTATAATGGCAACTGTTATGTAATAAGAGGGGTTGGTGGGGTATTATAATGGCTACTTTTATGTAATAAGAGGGGGTGGGGGGAAAATATAATGGCTACTGTTACTGCACTGCTAGTTTAATAAATAACGGGGTGCAGAGTTACATATATATTAAAAGGGTACTACGTTGCTAAATATTATTGAATGGGAGTAGTAGAATGGGATGTCCTTGCTGTACAACAGTTAGTAGGCCCCATATATAAATGAGGACATAGGTTTTTATGTATGTAATATTATACTGTAAGTGACTGTGGTGTTTTTAGGAGTGCAGTTTTGGGATGTGCTGCACAAAGTTTAAGACGTCTTGTGGTGAATTCTGTAGCAATAAGTCACAGACGGAGAAGTTATCAAAGTTGTGTAACTGATGGAGTAGAAGAACCATCATCTGTGAGGAGCCACCAAGATGAAGACCAGGGCAGATCAGAGGTAGACCTGGTGTGCAGTAATTTTTTGCTGCTTTATAATAATTTGCAGTATATTCCCAGCAGGTATATATTTATGTATGTGGTGTATTACTGAAAAATTATTATTGTACAGGTATGTGGGCATGGTGTGGAGATATATATTTATGTGCAACTGTTTTTCAGTGTTTGTTATATATATATGTGTGTGTGTTATGCCTATATAATGGATGTGTGCATATGCCTGTATAGTGTATATATGGTTTATGTGTATTATGAAGTTTTATGTGCAGGATGGAGTCTGCAGCAAGGGTTTAGGAATATTGGAGCCATGATTCTAAGTTTGCATCGGGGTCCACAAGGGTCTAGTTACGCCACTGGGTATTTCCACTAAAAAGAAACTGTCAAAATATGGGTGAGAAAAATAAGATGTAAATGCAGCCCAAGCAGTAATTCAAAGGGTGCTGTTTATTGGCATAGCTACTGTAAAATGAAAAATCACATCACTACAATGTTATGATTTACATTTTGCAAGAATCATATCACATGAGGCATCGACTGGGAGCAAGTACTAGCGTTCTAGTTGCAGAAATTGGACTACAGAACAGAAAGGACTGAGACTAAAGTATAAAGTGTTATAGCATGTTATAGAGTAGGAGAGGCTGAGCATATTCTACATTATCCATCCCAGGGCCTGATTAAGGTTGGTGGGAGCCCCTGGGCGCAAAATCTGGTGAAGACCCCCACAGAATGTAGCCCAGACAGGGTACACATTTAGCATCCATGTAATAGGTAGGGTCACCGTTAGTCAGTAATCCATTTAATAGGCGAATTCCCCCTTTAGGCCTCATGCACAAAAACGTAAGGTAAACCATGATCTGGCCACACAAATTGGGGCCAGATCACAGTCCCCTTAGATGTCTACAGTGCCCCAGTAATTAATATACAGCCCCCAGTAATTAATTGATATACAGCTCCACCTAGTTAATGTACAGCCCTCTCAGTGATTAATGAATATACACCCCCCTGAGTAATAAATAAATACACAGCCCTCTCAGTAATGACTAAATATATAGACCCCAGTAATAAATATACAGCCCCCTCAGTAATTACTAAATATATAGACCCCAGTAATAAATTCACAGCCCCCTCAGTAATGAATAAATATATACACCCCTCAGTAATTACTAAATATATAGACCCCAGTAATAAATATACTGGCCCCCAGTAATTAATAGATCTAACCAAATACATCTGCACACTGAATAAGGCAGTTGCCTTGGAAGTTTGGATATATTCATCATTTAGATAAGTTTCCATCCATAGGGGCCTATATGTTAGTAGCCCTTTGGAGCTTTACTCTAATGTACATTACTGACAACTCTTCAAATTCTATTTTTGTTCATTTTCCTTGCTGTAACATAATCATAGGCTATAATTATTTCAAGCACAATGAATCCACAAAAACAGTCATTTTTATATGAAGGACTTGTATACACAGTTTGGCGGTTTCAATTTGGTCAGTCAATGTTGAAATTAATTACCATGCATAAAAATGTGGTTAGGCATGGAGGGGAGCTGAAGGCAGGACATGACCTAGAAAACCCACAGCTGCATAAAAATACGAGGTCAATAACAGTTCTCCAGAACTCACTTTTCCAAAGTACAACAATTACATTCTCTCAATATACTCTTAACAATTTACGCTCATCATCCATGAGCACCATAAAGGAAAACTATTATAAGCTTTCAGGCAAAATAAACTAAAAATACTCACCTAGTCTCCTCTTCATCTTGATCCCAGCAGTGTTCTTCTTTAATGTTAACACGCCAGGATCACCTAGAAAAGAAACTTATAATTAGCAGCACAAAGCTTGGGGACGAGAAGTACGGCGCTCTGGGCTGCTACTTATGCACACCCCCACAACTCCCTCTCCCATCTTTCTAGTTACGTCACCTCCCTCTCCCATGCTCCCATCTCATCCCCGGATGAGGGCTTAAAAAAGGGCTGCATATCACCATCTCTATGGACCTGACGGTTCCATTGAGATGTATGGAGCAGAATTGTCATGCGTGGCCTACTGCTCCATTACTCTACCAATGCGAAGAGGGGTCCAACTAAGGTAAGTAGGACCCTATCTGACCCCTCGTTTTCGTGATCTGTGGGGGGCTGATCACCTCTGATCCTGTGGGAAAACCCCTTTAAATGTTTGTTTTTTTACTATTTTCACTGTGTTGCGCAAAAGACACATGCCCTAAATTCCTTAGATCAGTACCATTATGGTAAAACAAAAACACAAAAACTTTTATGTGTTTTATTTATATCAAGAAAACTTCAATAAAGTTTGATTTCTGGTAGATTAGATTAATTTCAATTGGGGTCATTTGGCAGAATATTCATACAATGAATAAATAGGGGAAAGCATAGTTTTTTTTGTACTGTATTGTACTTTATTTACTTCACTTACTTGAAGCCTATTGGATCCAGCCTAATGCCTTTAATTGTTCCACCTACTCATGCCCATTCTTTTCCCCTCTCCAACCCATAACCTCTAATTGTATCTGCCTCCTCTACTTGGCCATTAGTTTTTTTGCTTCTTTAATCATATAGCATTGCATTGTAATATCATTCCTTTCATGATTACTTTTGCCAAATCATCACGATTTAGACCTCATTCAAGCACCTGTAATGTGTCCATAACAGTGCAGGTTAACATCACTGTTATAGATTTCCGTCATTCTCTTCCTGTAAGAATTAGAACAGTTGAAAGTAAATACTAAATTTAAACAGAAACTATACTGTATAACTGTTCATTTATGTGAGATCTATTCACTACAGGTATATCATGATGTGTGCAGTTCATTCACTGCTGGTATATAGTTATTACCTAGGTCTATATGTAAATAAAGCAATGCAATAGCAGCTCATTACTTATATTCCATTATTTCTGGTTATTTTAAACCCTTTTCGCACCTTGACGTGATTCTTCATCCTAGGATGCCGGTCCTTCCCGCACCTTGACGTAGAATCATGTCATGGAGATCGCCCGGGCTCAGAACCTGAGCCCCTGCGATGGAAGCGGGATCCCGGCGGTACGCAGATGTACAGCCACAAGCTGTCATGTGCCCCATGTCCACAGAAAAGAAGAGAGTTTTCTTAAAGAGAACCTGTCATGAAAAATAACCCCCCTAAACTAAATATATTTTCATAAACTGCCATTAGAGAGCATTGCCTCTATCCCTTCATTGTCCCTCTACATGCCTGTAAACCTAAGCAATGAGGTCCTAAAGCTGTATGCAAATGACCTGTGAAATGTCCAATGAAGCATTAGCATATTCAAGCTGTCCACTCTATTCATGAGTGGGAGGCACAGCCACACCCCCAGTGCTTGACTGACAGCCTGTATAATGATGTGAGGCTGTATAATGATGTGCTTCCTGGTGCTGGTGGCCACACCCCCTGTAGCCTGTGTGTGCATGTGTGTGTGTGTTTAGGAGAGATACAGCATCTCCAGGCAGCCATGTTACAGCAGAACATGTCAGGTTCATGTGTAGCTGATGTCTGTGTCTCTCACCTGTATATTAGGAGGATGCAGCATGTCAGCAGATGCAGCACACACACCAGCCATGCTTTACTATACATAACACACAGACATGAGCAAGGGGAGGAGAGGGGAGGGGTAACAGGGGTGACATCACTGCCTCTGACCATGTGACCAGCCTCATTTACATGATAAAAAATTAATGATTTTACAATGAATAATGTATGAAATAACTAGATAAAGGCTGGGATGGGATCCTTGTGAGCTGCTCCAACAGGTAGAGGTGACAGGACAAGTGACACAGACCTGATGACAGGTGTCCTTTAACCTAAAATATTAACTTTAAAGGGAACCTATCAGCATAAATTGACCGAATAAACCACTAAGGGTATGTTGCCTGAAGAACTTCCAGATCATGTTTCTTTCATGACCCAGTGCGATGGCATCATCTTGAAAATCTACTTTGAATTGAGATGCCAATGTTAAGGACACTAACACTAACCAGATCTCTGGAAGTACGATGCATGATGTCAAGCACAGAGGAGGAGGCATTCAGAGTTCCCCACCTTGACTTTAAATTCTCTGCCTCCTTGACATTGACATCTCTCTTCAAAGTAGATTTTCTAGATGATGCCACCACATTGGACCATGAAAGAAACAAAACTAGAAGGTGTTACGCTGGCAGTGGTTTATTAGACCAATTGCTGATGACAAGTTCCCTATGAAGTGAGGACCAATATTGCTACATTTGCCACCATTCACACAAAACTTTTTTCTGCATTGTGGCCAGTGACTGAATGGGTGGAGTTATAAATTTAAATCCAGAGGTGCAACATGTCACCTGCCACAGTGCAGGCTCTGATACAGTTGGGTTCGTCACCGCATTCACAATGCTGAGAAGAGAATAAATACCATTGGGGCATTTTTTCAAATTTGGCTCCCATATTTATGTCCACTTGGTGTCTGAGAATTGGAATGGACACTGCAAGCCTCATCAACCTTCTGTGATTTGTACCCCAGGACCCAGCTATCCTAAGCAATCTTTAGATAACCTTCTTGTTAGGCTGCATATGTGTGTAACAACAACAACACCTAGTGGGCAACATGGGCATTTACTATGTTTAATGTATATTTTGTAATATTTTGTAATATGTAGAGATGAGCGAACATACTCGTCCGAGCTTGATGCTCGTTCGAGCATTAGCGTACTCGAAACTGCTCGTTGCTCGGACGAATACTTCGCCCGCTCGAGAAAATGGCAGCTCCCGCCGTTTTGCTTTTTGGCGGCCAGAAACAGAGCCAATCACAAGCCAGGAGACTCTGCACTCCACCCAGCATGACGTGGTACCCTTACACGTCGATAGCAGTGGTTGGCTGGCCAGATCAGGTGACCCTGGGATAGACTAGCCGCTGCCCGAGCTGCTCGGATCATTCTGTGTCTGGATGCCGCTAGGGAGAGAGCTGCTGCTGGTCAGGGAAAGCGTTAGGCTGTTCTATTAGAATAGTGTTAGGCAGGAGTGATTCAACAAGAACCCAACAGCCCTTCTTAGGGCTACAATAACGTTATACTTTTTTTTTTTTTGTTTGCTTGTGGCTGGGCTTGCTGGCACTAGTAGTGCAGCTAGTACCATATTGTGAGGAATATGCAGGGGGACTTGCTACCGTTGTGTTTAGCTCTTAGTGACACACATATCCACCTCAAACACCAAAGTGGGAAAATTTATTAGGGGTTTGATTTCAATTAGGCACAGTCTGCCATTTACTTTTTATTTTACGTTTATTTTTTCATAACTCAGCGTCATCTCATCAGTGTGCTTTCATACTTGGCTAGAAAATAGCCATAGGAGAATCCAAACGGCTTACTTACGCCTACAGTAGCGTTATATATATTTTATTTCTGGTTGATTTGCTGGTGGCTGTCCTTGCTGCAGTGCATCTACTAGCAAATTGTGAGCAATTTGTAGTGAGAGTTGCGACCGCTGTGTTTTGCGCTTAGTGACGCACATATCCATCGCAAAGACCGAAGTGGGAAAATTTATTAGGGGTTGGATTTCAATTAGGCACAGTCTGCCATTTCCTTTTTTATTTTACGTTTATTTTTTTAATAACTCAGCGTCATCTCATCTGGCATAGCAGTGTGCTTTCATACTTGGCTAGAAAATAGCCATAGGAGAATCCAAACGGCTTACTTACGCCTACAGTAGCGTTATATATATTTGATTTCTGGTTGATCTGCTGGTGGCTGTAGTTGCTGCAGTGCATCTACTAGCAAATTGTGAGCAATTTGTAGTGAGACTTGCGACCGCTGTGTTTTGCGCTTAGTGACGCACATATCCATCGCAAAGACCGAAGTGGGAAAATTTATTAGGGGTTGGATTTCAATTAGGCACAGTCTGCCATTTCCTTTTTTATTTTACGTTTATTTTTTTAATAACTCAGCGTCATCTCATCTGGCATAGCAGTGTGCTTTCATACTTGGCTAGAAAATAGCCATAGGAGAATCCAAACGGCTTACTTACGCCTACAGTAGCGTTATATATATTTTATTTCTGGTTGATCTGCTGGTGGCTGTCCTTGCTGCAGTGCATCTACTAGCAAATTGTGAGCAATTTGTAGTGAGACTTGCGACCGCTGTGTTTTGCGCTTAGTGACGCACATATCCATCGCAAAGACCGAAGTGGGAAAATTTATTAGGGGTTGGATTTCAATTAGGCACAGTCTGCCATTTCCTTTTTATTTTACGTTTATTTTTTCATAACTCAGCGTCATCTCATCAGTGTGCTTTCATACTTGGCTAGAAAATAGCCAAAGGAGAATCCAAACGGCTTACTTACGCCTACAATAGCGTTATATATATTTTATTTCTGGTTGATCTGCTGGTGGCTGTCCTTGCTGCAGTGCATATACTAGCCAATTGTCAGGAATTTGGAGTGAGACTTGCGACCGCTGTGTTTAGCGCTTAGTGACGCACATATCCATCGCAAAGACCGAAGTGGGAAAATTTATTAGGGGTTGGATTTCAATTAGGCACAGTCTGCCATTTCCTTTTTATTTTACGTTTATGTTTTCATAACTCAGCGTCATCTCATCTGGCATAGCAGTGTGCTTTCATACTTGGCTAGAAAATAGCCATAGCAATAGGATAGCATTGTTTGGTTTTAAAAACTAAAAAACACACAAAAAAACTAAAAAACACAAAAAAACACAAAAAAAAGTTAAAAAAAAATTAAAGTTATAACTTTCATTTTCAAAATGTTTAACCCGAGGGCTAGGGGTAGAGGACGAGGGCGGGGACGTGGGCGTCCAGCTACTGCAGGAATCAGAGGCCGTGGTCCTGGGCGGGGTGAGACACCACCTGCTGATGAGGGAGCAGGGGAACGCCGCAGAGCTACACTCCCTAGGTTCATGTCTGAAGTTACTGGGACTCGTGGTAGAGCACTACCACTGCTGAGCAATTTTCCGATGCCCAGGTTTTCCACCAGTCGCAGTCTGTGGGTGATGATGACCTTCTTGACGTAGTGGAAGAAGTGTGTAAAGATGTGTCCGACGATGAGGAGACACGGTTGTCAGACAGTGGGGAAGTTGTTGTCAGGGCAGGAAGTCCGAGGGGGGAGCAGACTGAGGGATCGGAGGATGATGAGGTGACAGACCCAAGCTGGGTTGATAGGCCGGGTGAACACAGTGCTTCTGAGATGGAGGAGAGTCCTCGACCAGAACAGGTTGGAAGAGGCAGTGGTGGGGCCAGACGGAGAGGCAGGGTCAGACCTGGTGCATCAGCGCCAAATGTGTCAACTAGTGAAGCTCCCGTGGCGAGGGCTCCTGCGGCGAGGGCTAGATTTTCAGAAGTCTGGAGGTTCTTTAAGGAAACACCGGATGACCGATGGACTGTGGTGTGCAACATTTGCCAAACCAGGATCAGCAGGGGTTCCACCACTAATAGCTTAACTACCACCAGTATGCGCAGGCATATGAATGCTAAACACCGCACTCAGTGGCAACAAGCCCGTTCACCTCCGGCCGTGCACACCACTGCTCCTTCCCCTGTGTCAGCTGATAGTCAGCCCCCTGCCCAGGACCTTGCCACAAAAACCCCATCGTCGCCTCCACGATCCTCCACAGCATCCACCAGCGTTCAGCTCTCCATACCCCAGACGCTGGAGCGGAAACGCAAATATAGTGCAACCCACCCGCACGCCCAAGCCCTTAATGTCCACATCTCCAGATTGCTCAGCCTGGAGATGCTGCCCTATAGGCTAGTAGAGACCAAGGCCTTTCGCAACCTCATGGCGGCGGCCGCCCCTCGGTATTCGGTCCCCAGCCGCCACTACTTTTCCCGATGTGCCGTCCCAGCCCTGCACCAGCACGTGTCAGACAACATCATCCGTGCCCTGACCAACGCCGTTTCTGACAAGGTCCACCTGACCCCGGACACGTGGACGAGTGCTGCCGGGCAGGGCCACTATATATCGCTGACGGCACATTGGGTTAACTTGGTGGAGGCTGGGACCGAGTCTGACCCTGCGGCTGGTCATATACTGCCGACGCCAAGGATTGCAGGGCCTACCTCGGTCCAGGTGTTTCAGGCCTACTATGCCTCCTCCTCCTCCCACCCCTCCTCCACCTCCTCCTCCGAACTACCATCCGTGGGCATGGCGCCATCAGTCGGTAGCTCTAGGCACAGCAGCAGTGCCGTCGCCAAGCGACAGCAGGCGGTGCTCAAACTGCTGAGCCTAGGCGATAAAAGGCACACCGCCCAAGAACTATTACAGGGCATCACGGCGCAGACTGATCTGTGGCTGGCACCGCTGAACCTGAAGCCAGGCATGGTTGTGTGTGACAACCTGGTGGCGGCTCTGCAACTCGGCAGACTGACACATGTGCCATGCCTGGCCCATGTGTTAAATCTGATAGTTCAGCTTTTCCTCAAGACATACCCCAATCTGTCTGATTTGCTCACGAAGGTGCGCCGCATCTGTGCGCATTTCAGGAAGTCCAGCACAGATGCTGCCACTCTCAGGGCAGCGCAGCGCCGCCTCCAACTGCCCGCTCACCGACTGTTGTGCGACGTGCCCACGAGGTGGAATTCAACACTGACCATGTTATCCAGAGTTTACCAGCAGCGCCGAGCGATTGTAGACTGCCAGATGTCAACTTCCACCAGAACTGGTAGTCAGGTCAGTCAGCTTCCTCAAGTCTACAATGAGGAGTGGACGTGGATGTCTGATATCTGTCAGGTGCTGAGTAACTTTGAGGAGTCAACACAGATGGTCAGTGGCGATGCCGCCATCATCAGCCTCACCATCCCGCTGCTTGGCCTGTTGAAAAAATCTCTGATCAGCATGAAGTCGGAAGCTTTGCGCTCGTCACAAGAGACGGGGGAAGAAGATTCCCTTGTTGATAGCCAAAGCACCCTTAGGTCTGTTTCTCAGCGCATATCGGAGGAGGTGGAGGTGGAGGAGGATGAGGAGGAAGAGGAGGAGAATGTTGGCGAGACACAAGAGGGGACCATTGTTGAGTCCTTCACTGTTCAGCGTGTATGGGCAGAAGAAGAGGAGTTGGAGGAGGAGGAAATGGACAGTCAGGCCAGTGAGGGGAGTGAATTCTTACGCGTTGGTACTCTGGCGCATATGGCAGATTTCATGCTAGGCTGCCTATCCCGTGACCCTCGCGTTCAAAGAATTTATTCCAGCACCGATTACTGGGTGTTCACTCTCCTGGACCCACGGTACAAGCAAAATCTTTCCACTCTCATCCCTGGAGAGGAAAGGAGTGTGAGAATGCATGAATACCAGCAGGCCCTGGTGCACAAGCTGAAACAGTATTTCCCTTCTGACAGCGCTAGCGGCAGAGTGCGTAGTTCTGCGGGACAAGTAGCGAGGGAGAGTAGGCGAGCAGGCAGCTTGTCCAGCACTGGCAAGGGTACGCTTTACAAGGCTTTTGCCAGCTTTATGTCACCCCAGCAAGACACTGTCACCTGTCCCCAGTCTCGGCAGAGTAGGGCTGATCTTTACAGAAAGATGGTGAGGGAGTACGTAGCTGACCATACCATCGTCCTAAATGATCACACAGCTCCCTACAACTACTGGGTTTCAAAGCTGGACATGTGGCACGAACTGGCGCTGTACGCCTTGGAGGTTCTTGCCTGCCCTGCCGCTAGCGTCTTGTCCGAGCGGGTTTTCAGTGCAGCTGGTGGCATCATCACCGATAAGCGTACACGCCTGTCGACTGACAGCGCTGACAGGCTGACGCTTATTAAGATGAATAAAGCCTGGATTTCTCATAATTTCCAATCTCCACCAGGTGAAGGAAGCTCAACCTGAATAATTTATCCACTCCTCCTCCTCCTCATTTTCCTCCTTATCCTCCTCTTTGTACAGTAAAGCAGAGGAAACTGGCTATTTTTTGACAGGGCCCACTGGCTCTAGCTATAGTACTTTATGCATTTAATTTTTCTGGAGGGCCACCGACCCGGTCCTCTGTTTTAAACAATTTTTGGGAGTGCCACATACAGGCACTCAATCTATTCAATTTTTCTGGAGGGCCACCTACCTACTCCTCTGGTTTGAAAACTTTTTTGGACTGCCACATACAGGCACTCAATCTATTCCATTTTTCTGGAGGGCCACCTACCTGCTCCTCTGGTTTGAAAACTTTTTTGGACTGCCACATACAGGCACTCAATCTATTCCATTTTTCTGGAGGGCCACCTACCTGCTCCTCTGGTTTGAAAACTTTTTTGGACTGCCACATACAGGCACTCAATCTATTCCATTTTTCTGGAGGGCCACCTACCTGCTCCTCTGGTTTGAAATCTTTTTTGGACTGCCACATACAGGCACTCAATCTATTCCATTTTTCTGGAGGGCCACCTACCTGCTCCTCTGGTTTGAAAACTTTTTTGGACTGCCACATACAGGCACTCAATCTATTCCATTTTTCTGGAGGGCCACCTACCTGCTCCTCTGGTTTGAAAACTTTTTTGGACTGCCACATACAGGCACTATCCAAATTAAATTGTCTCCATAGCAGCCTCCACACGTTGTCTCCATTGCTACCTCCAAAAGTCGTCCATATAGCTGCCTCCATACATCGTCCCTCTATCAAACGAGGTGTGTCAGGCAGAAATTTGGGTTGTTTTCATGGATTCCACATCAAAGTTGTTAACTTTGTCGCCACCCAGCTGTGTTATCCACAAAATATACTGGCAAACTTTTATCATTTACCAATATTATTTCAGCGCTTCTTGCGCATCTGTTTACATTCCCCTCACCCGCCATATCCTAAACTTATAAGAACGCTATTACACTTGATCTTATACAAAAGGTTCTTAGAAGTGCTGTTTGGGGAGTAGCCTAGAGACAGGGGCTTGGATTGGCGAAAGCTCGCCTGGCAGCGGAGCGCCAGCTCCATGCCAAGATCCAACTAACATAGTTTTAACTGCAGCACCTTTAATCTACTACTAGTTCACTGCCTCCATACATGGTCCCCTTATCAAACGAGCTGTGTCAGGCAGAATTTTGGGTTGTTTTCATGGCTTCCATGTTAACTTTGTCGCCACCCTGCTGTGTAATCCACAAAAATATACTGGCAACCTTTTATCATGTACCGATATTATTTGAGCGCTTCTTGCTCACCTCCTTTGGTTCCTCTCTGCCACCCATTGGTTTGAAGCCTGAGTCCATTTAGGGTATGTCGCCATGCCACTCTCTAGCCTGCCGCTGCTGCCGCTGCCTCTGCATGAAGTCCCCTATAGTGTCAGGGTCAATTATTGGATGTTTTAGATGCTATCTAGCTTCATTCTGTCACTCTGTCATGGCCATGCTGTTGCCCATAATTTTGGCATAATGGTGCGATTAAGCAGCCTCAGAGGCATCCATGCATGCTGCCCCTGCTGTTTCCTGTCCATTTCCGTGGTGTTTCCATCCTTTTCTGAGGTTCCCAGGTGTTTGGCCAAGCTTCCCTGTGCAGAGCCTTGGTCCCCTTGAAAAATGCTCGAGTCTCCCATTGACTTCAATGGGGCTCGTTATTCGAGACGAGCACTCGAGCATCGGGAAAAGTTCGTCTCGAATAACGAGTACCCGAGCATTTTAGTGCTCGCTCATCTCTAGTAATATGTTCAATGTATATTATGTTTGCATTATGTTATAACCTGCTGAGATGCAAGCTGTCCAATTGGCTGGTTCCCTGGAACATTCCAGAGTCCAAAAGTTTATAGATATAGGCTCTGCCTTGGGTTTTGGGACTTAGTCAATTAGATTTCAGAGGACACATTGCTGATATGTGCTGCCGCTGCAGCAGAGCTGAAGGGTTTCCGAGAAGTTTTACCTAGCCCTGCAGACCACTGATACATTGCTGAAGAAAGATCCTGCCCCAGCATCAAACAAGGAATTTTGAGGCTCATTTACTTAGAAAGTCAGAAAACGCACTAAAAGTGCTATTTCCGTGTATAATGCTGGGTACGGCGATTCACTAAGATCGTGCACCAGAAATCATGAATCTGTCGCTTCCTTGCACTGGCCCGACAGAGTTCACCAACTTTTTGGTGGTGGTGCATCCTTAACATAGGGCATGTGACACAATTTGCAAGTTAAATACAGCGCTCGTTCCAATCAGTCAGACCGACCAATGGTACGCCTCCCAATTACGCCTCCCAATTCGTGTCACATGGAAGCTAGTGCAGCTGCTCTAAAAAAGGGTGGCGTGCGACACAATAGTGGCATTATACCTGTGCACAATATAGCTGTGCGAGCCTTTTTAGACTAGAAGAACGTGCAAAGTCCGTGCAAAGCCCTTAGTAAATGTGCCCCATTATATTACACTTCATCCAGATATTGGACACATGAATTGCATGCTACCAGTGTGGAAAGTTGTTCACCTGTTATTGCTGTTCTGAAAGTTCTGTAATAAAGGACCTATACATTTATTCATCATATCCACTCCATGTGTCCCTAGTAAAAGCCACTAAGGTCACAACCTCTCCTTTAACATCAGCCAGGAACAATTACAAGTGAACTGATGACACTCAGGGCTATGTACCTGGGGAAACAACTGTGAGTCGACCGCTGTGTTGTTTGGGAGGTTGTGCAGTAGAAGAGTCTAGGAAAGAGTCAGGAAACTGATGTATAGTTAGTTAGGATTTAAATTTTGTTGGTCTTTTGTTTTTGCTGCTATATTTTTATTGAAAATAAAACTGGTTGTGGCCAGTTAACCCAAACTGACTGCGTTGTTGTGGTGTCTTGCAAAAGTGCCTGCCGCTTCCTGTAATTAATAAAAGAAATTACATTTGACAAATTCATCTCCTGTATTTATTTTGACATTAAAAGCGTTTATATAAATGGAATTTGGTAATCTGTTCTCATGGCATCCTACTGATTTTGAGAAGTAAATACTAAGTTTAGTTTTAAGATACCCAGTCCACTGCTTACTGTACTTAATGTAGTACCACACGATTCATACATTTTCAAAAAAAAAAAAAAAATTAAAAAAAATATAAAAAATAAATATGAACAGAACTTGTTTTACATGTTTTACACTTTACATATAATGGTACACACATCACAACCTCAATCAGTTATTTAGATGGTGAGGTGCTAGCAGGGCAGTGTATCTGTCCATTTTTACAGTCGCTTATTTGCAACTTCAAATACACTGGTTTCTTGCCTATTCTTTCTATTTTTCTATCTCTCCTCTTCCATATCTCTCTTCTTCTCTTTTTCTGCTAGGTTACAGCAGGGCAAAAATCCTTTACAGTTATCATGACAGATTGTACACTTGGCTATCAACATAGCATGCTGTTCTCATAAACCTACTACTAGAATGGAATTACTATTAAATGGTAAAGAGAATATTTGATATTGCTTTTGTAATGAAACGTTATACAATTTTCCAATCTAAAATCAGTATAAATGTTTATAGCACTTGTCATTTTATAGGAAGCTTCATTGTTTACTCCCTGTGGATAAACACCTGTCCCTGGTCATGTGATGTCACCAATGTGAAATCACAAAACTATGAACAAGATTATATTTTATTTCGCTATAGATAATAACAGAAGAAGAATGAAAGCCATCCCTTTCCTATTGGGAAAAGAAGGTGAATGGAAGACCTGCCATGTTCATTTCCATTATGCTCTTCTACAACAAAGGAACTGAGCAAAAAGTTAAATTGCTGATTTAAACTGGGAAGTCACAAATGGAGAATAGTAATCCTGTAATAGAAATATTCTTACTACTACTCTCTTAGGGGTGCATTTATCATACGCTTGCCCTCACCCAGAATGTGTGGAATCTAACAGGAGTCTGCGGTTTGCATCTGCACTGAGAGTGCACCCTAGCCTGCGTGTGAACGGGCACGGACTACAGGAAGTCCGCGCTGGCGGTGCCCCCCATCACACCCTTTCAAGCCCACTTGGCATGGAGGTGGCATAAAGGAGGAAATAGGCGCAATTTTGGGCATATATATCCTGATAAATGTGCCCTCGGACCCCTCCTCGGTTTGACAAATACTGATAAAAATAATGGAGCACATTTATTACAGTGTTTGTGCTTTTCAGAGCAAAAATCTGGCGTAAACAAACTACTTGCACATGTATTGCTGAAATGTCTGTGCCAGTTTTGTGTCATGGCTGCACTATACCCGAAACACCACAAAATACTGCACCTAAATGGGTTTTCTGGTGCACCACATTTATTATTGTGACTCCACAGAAATGTGTTACACGCTCTATGTTAAAGGTCCAGCAAATATATATATATATATTTTTTTTTTCCTCCTCATTCACACACCCTCACTGCCAAGCCTCAGGCTTCCTACCTTACTTCATTTTTCATTTTCAAGGCACATTATTGTATTATTATTGTAAGATTCTTAATTTTTTCTTAATGTTTTTCTTCACCCTGCAACATGTTCTTCCCTATGTACAGTACATTAGCTCGTCACACCCTCTGCAGTCCTGATGATTCTCGTTGGCTCCGCAGCTCCAAGATTTCTCGGTCATCGGTTTCCAGTGTTTTATACTGATCTCTTCTGAATCCATATTGGCTGATCTACCCTCTTGAAGGTTGAATGTTTGTCCTTTGCCTTTTCCAAGATGCTCTATATACACATCTTTATGTATTTTTCATGTACGTTCCTAATTGTATCTCTAAGTCCACAAAGCTTCCTCCACTGCCGTCTCCTCAGCAGTTTTGCAAACCATACTGTGAGTTATTATGCTTGAAAGGATCAACTGTAACTTTTTAAAAATTGAAGTTTCATTATTTTTTGTGTTCTATGACCAATACGATGAGCAGAACCTTTGCATGCTATATCAGCAGCACACTTATTATATTCATAATATACATTACCTTTCTACTCGCCTTCTTTTGCGTGCGGTGTCAGCCTTGGTGTGGCTCCGTGGACCTCAAAACCTACACCATTTATATACATACCCTATCCACCGGCTTGAAGTTTCTTTTGTCCTTGTGTAAGTCCACCATTTATACATGAGCGTGGGGAAATCCCAATCTAGGATTTTGTGGGGTCACCATTCGTTGTCTCTATTATCTTGTATAATGTGTTTTTATTGGAGCTGCGTCATTCACTCCATGCACCTTTGCACTTTACATATTTATTCGTGTGACATTCCATGTTGGTTGGGGGTGACCCTAACACTTCATGATTGCATTCTCTTCTGGATGCATATTTTATGCACTTTATTAATAATTTTATTATTTTACTCGATTAGACCATGCTGCCGATTATTCTACTGTTACTTATTAGTATATATTTCCTGTTTAACCCCGCGACTCACCAATGGATAATTAGGTTCCATGATATTACCTATACACACAGAATACAAGACCTTAGCACTTTTTCACTACATATATGGTTTAGTCGCCGTAATTTATGTGGCTGCATTCGCTGTGCCAGCATCAATGTTGCCGACCATACTCGTATTCTTTTGCTTATTTGCACAAGAATATTCCCCCCCAAAAGGAGAAAGAAAAAAAAATCAATTTTTTTAATTGATTTTTTTTTTTTAAAGCACATATGATCGTTATCTTCTATTTCATTCTATTTCAATTACACTATTAGCACCTTCCACTTGCGCCATTAGTCGGCACCACTTAGTGTAATTTGGAACGCAAGCTTTATCAACACGCCATTGTGAGACGCGGCGCTCACTACTAAGTGACACGTTTAACTTCCTGCATAATCATCACCTGTTATGCTGTGGGCCGGATACACCTCCCCATTTCAGATTTCATTTCCGGGTCATCACATGACATACACAGCTGTTTCTTGATTCGTCCGTGGCTCCACATCATGACTGCCGCACGCATTTAAGGTGAGCAGATTTACTCTGTTGGATACCCCTGATGAAGCCTACAAGTTAGGCGTTACTCGTGGGGCGGTTTTCTATGTGCTGGACGATCACTGGTAACATCTTTTATGTACTAAGCTTTATAGCAAAGTTTTATTGTCTATGTCTTGTTTCCATCCATAAGTGTGTTACTGAAATTGTGTTGGGTCACCTCTAATGTACTGTTTGGCATTTATCCCTATATAATATTTACAAGTTAATACGCTTACAAGGTCTTTCCCCTCACACAATTTCAATTTTTATACCTGTTACCGTGCTTTTGTACATGGAGCACCCATTTTATATTGGCTTTTTCTATCATGTACACTCGTCCATGCACAGTGGGTATTTTTACCATGATTTGTGTTTTTAATTGTTTTTAATATTCTATTTTTGGTTGCTCAATAAAATTACTTGATTACTTGTACGCATCCTCTTTTTCTTTGTTCTTTATGTACCTATTTGCTTGAGATGCGGTTTTGAGTTATCTCTTCACCCATTTTTTGTATGCAAAAATAGTTTAGTGCACACTTCCCAAGCAGTGCAGGGGGTGTGAGATTAATGAAGATCAGTTTTGATGAATTTGTTGCACTTTGCACACTCCACAGGCAAACTGCACATAGAACAGACTGCTCTAGTTTTAATACATGTAGTCCACTTACTCCAAAAATTAAAAACTAGGAATGAGGTTGAGGAATTTCAAACTAATTTAGACAACTTTGCTGCATATAAATTATGGAATTCTGATTTAACACTCCATGACAAAATTGCGTATGATTATGCATCATCCCCCGCCAGGGCCTAGCCTTTTCTTATGAGCCTAGAGGAAGCCGACTCCCAGAATACTGGAGTGGCTAGCTAGTGCGGCCTTGGGCACGCTGTGGTCACTGTGCTTGGTATGAGGACCGGAGGGCATGTCTGGCATGTCTCCACCAGGTGGTTTGTGCAAGAAATAAGGAGGGAGAGTCCAAGTGGTGGAAGCTGCAGTTCCGGGCTTATGTCTCAAGACTTGCCCTGTGTGCCAGGCAGTAGGCCTGAGGGACTAGAAGCTCTTGGGATTGGTGGCTGTGGAAGCACTGAAGGTGTGCTGCTCACTCTAGCTCCTTACTGACTGAAGTGTCAGACCATGTGCTCTCACCTAGCAGGGGTTTTTGTACTCCCCCTGGTCAGGTGGTAGCACGTCTCCAATCACATTCCAGCTTGCATAACAGACAGATCATTGGATAATTACATACACCAGTTAATTGTTGCCTTGCCAGGCATTATTTACATAGTTACACACAATATTTGAGTTCTATAAACTTCCTAGAGGGTTCATGACTCCCCCTAACAGCTCCTGACCTGAAGAGGGCGCTATTTGCAACTAATAGCCTGCCTATGCATTGGCAGGGGTGTTGAATTTACATCTACTAGTTCACAGGGCTTGTTCACACAGAGATCTGGATTGCACTATACAACATTTGTTGCCTCACAATCTGATCCTTATATTATTTCTTCTGTGGAAGAAATTGTGAATCACAGTGAGGTTTTGCGCTTAGTAAATGGCCCCCAACATCTTCCCACATCTAAGGGCCCGATTCGCGTTTTCCCGACGTGTTACCCAAATATTTCCGATTTGCGCTGATATCCTCTGAATTGCCCCGGGATTTTGGCGAATCGGTGCCGGCATGCACGCGACGGAAATCGGGGGCGTGGCTAAATGAAAACCCGATGGAATCGGAAAAAACCGCTGCATTAAAAAAAAAAAGTGTCGCAGGACTCGCGCTTACCTTCACTCGGTCCGGCTTGGTGAAGATCAGTGCGTTCCAGGGAACTTCAGCGCAGCAGCGACACCTGGTGGGCGTCGGAGGAACTACCTTAATGAGTCCCGGCCGGACCCGAATGCACCGCAGAGAACGCGCCGTTGGATCGCGAATGGACCGGGTAAATAAATTTGTCCCGTTGTGTTGGAATTGCATCCATTGCTGAGATGGACCCCTACCACTCCAGTCCCTATCCCTGTCATTATTTTTTTTCTTCTCCATCTTCAAGACATAATTTCTTTACATTTTTCGTGTATATATTGAGTTCTCTAAATTTTACTTTGTGCTCTGATGAAATGCCTGGGATGTGCAGATAGATGGCAATATTACACCAATATTTCTTCACTCACCATAGACCTGAAATATCCATAAAATGTGAAAATACATACTGAACATATTCATAAAATACTTCATTAAACAAAATGACTGTACTGTACTCTTACACAGGTGTATACTGTATTACAGCTCTATATAATTTCATTGTTGACCATATAAAGTCTTACATAAGTACCATAGAAATGCAAGTAGCCATGTCCACTACAGATGCCCCTATACAGCCACTTCCTATATGGCAGTGGTGGCGAACATATGGCACGGGTGTCAGAGGTGGCACTCAGAGCCATTTCTGTGGGCACTCAGACCATAGCCCCAGGACAGAGTTTACCAAATAGGATGAAAAACACCAAATCTTCTTGCAGTCCCAGGCAACTAAAGTGATTAGTGAGCTGCTCTCAGTGCTATTTTAAAGCAACATTTCATTGGCTGTTTGGAACTGTGGGAAAAGTGAGAAGGTGTGGGCTGGGCTGCAGTATCTTTGGAGGCCATCTTGCTGGACCCACAATTCTTCCTCTCCAGAATGAGACCCTGGAGAGAAGCTACAATAAGAATCTGAATTTGCCCTCCTTCTTTCAACTGTATTGGTGGCCTCAGGCGGCCGATATGATTGAAAGATGTGGAAGAACAGGTAGCAATAAGTTACTGCTTAAAATGTTGTGTTGGCACTTCACGGTAAATAAGTGGATTTTGGTTGTAGTTTGGGTACTCGGTCTCCAAATTGTTCGCCGTCACTGCTATATGGCTTTGCAATGTGCATCAGGCCTCACATCCACAGCTCAACATATAAAGGGAGTTTATGTACCATGTTAGAAAATGAAAATTTGACACTAATCAAACATTAATCCTTAGCCACTGAGAAGAGTCATTTTTTGCATAAGATTATTCACATTTAAAGGCTGGAGGGATAGCATAATTTCTGATACCCCTATCTTGGTCTCTGTAGGAGCAAGAACCATGGTTATCATTGTAAAGATGAGGATCTAATCTTTTAGTGGCATCAGGATTGTGGTGATACAGGCTGTTAAAGAAAATACAGGAATTGGATTTTTATCTGCAACTCACTTGCCCAATTATGTCTATTTCTTCATATATTTCTATGTTTTTGCACAAAGAGCCACAAACCTTGTGTTATTTGGAAGATGAGATTCTCCTCTTTACAAAGACTCCACCTAAACAGACAAATTTTAAAAGATGAACTTGTAGAAAGGATAATGAGTAGTTTGGTGATAAAAAAAAAAGCTAATCACAGTCTCCCTTTAAAGCGAACCTTTCACCAGGAATGTCATTTTTAGCTGGTGACAGGTTCCAATAGCCTATTCTAAAGCAACAATGCCTGCAATATATCGCAACAGCTCTGGCAAGCTATACAAACCGGAGCTCCCAGGTATGAACCCGATTTATTATAGGGAAGCCATTTATTCACGTTTTTGGCATGCTATTTGATCATTTGATCATATATTGATTCTCATATACTCGAGTATAAGCCGAGTTTTTCAGCACAAAAAATTAACTGAAAAACCCTAGCTCGGCTTATACTAGAGTCAAGAAAAAAACAAACCATGTACTCACCTTCCGGCGCCCCCCGGTAGGTTCTTTTTCAAACGATTGATGCTCTAGTATCTACTCCGTGTTCCTGCTCCGTCTGTCACAGGTATCGTGATGTAGGCCGCTCGCTGACATAGTACTATGTGTGCCGGCATCTGCAACATAGTATGATGTCAGCGAGCGGCTGACGACACGATCCTTGTGACAGATGGCGCGAGGACACAGAGAAGATACCGGAGCATTGAGGAGGACCTGCCGGGGGGGGGGAGAGGGTTGCGTCGGAAGGTGAGTACATGGTTTGTATGTTTTTTTCAGGCTACATACTAAAGGAGCTAGCTGGCTATATAGTACAGGGGGCTTGCTGGCTATATACTGGGGAGTCTGTGACCAATGCATTTCCTTATACTCGAGTCAATAGGTTTTCCCAGTTTTTTGTGTTAAAGTTATATATAACTTATTATTATACTCGGGTATTTACTCATAAATTTATATTTATCGCTATATAGGTACACCTAGTGTAAGCACCCGTAACTGGCATGAACATTTTTTACCTTGCTATTTTTTACATATTTTATATATTTCTTTACCTTTCCCATTTGACTACCAGTGTGCGCAGATGTGACAACCACCCTATTACCCAATGCTGATTTTAAAAATGCCTTTGTAAGCATTCTGAATCATTTCATTTATATAAGTGTAATTCACATTCCCTGGCTACCTTCCAGCAGCATAAAGCGAGTTCCCAGGGAGGGAGCAGTTGCAGCCTGAGTTTGCCTGTGTCACTCTCCTCCACATTCATCCAGCTCCCTCCCCCTCCCCACATCCTGTGAGAGGAAGAATGCATGAGGAGACACAAAGGCTGCGGGTACCCCTTGACTGGGACTCACTATATGATGCTGGCGGGGAGCCAGGAAAGGTGAATTAAATTATTATAAAATACTATAATGATGCAGAATGCTGACAAAGCCATTTTAAAATCAGCATAGCATAGGCTAATGGAACCTGTCACCAGCTTAAAATGACATTCCTGGTGACAGGTTCACTTTAGATCACGGTGAGGAAAAATCTCCCTCACTGATATAGATCTCTGAAATGACAGATCAAAGAGATCTGGAACACTTATAATGTTCCCTACATAATAAAAATTTTGCTTGTGAGATTTAGCAGTTGTTAGACTATATCTAAAAAGCAATGAAAGCAATGTATGACATATTAACAGGACTTGGGTGAGCTGCTGGACGGCCTCTGGGTGTCATTTTAAAAATGATGGCAATTTTTTTTATAATCAATGTAGAAATTCATCTGTATGACAGCCACGACACAAGTATGGTTTAATACATTTTTATTTAATATTTTAGTAGAAATAATTACTAATTATGAGTAGGTTTAGATATGCTGAGATTGGATTATCATATGCTGAGATTAGATTGCTTTCTGCAGATCATTTCCTTTGTATCTTAATAAGTTGTCATTATTCTAACAGCAGAATATGACTATGATAATAAATGTAAATTGCTCACGTTCTGTCCTTTTACGCTGCAGATATTCATTAAAAGTTGGCAATTAGCATTCTCATAATGCAAGTCTACCGCACATATTGTCGCAGCTCTTCCGAGCTATTTATGTGGCATATTTATTATATTGGTGAAGTACATACAGTTTGACATTTGGGTGCAGTGCATGTTTCCAAACACCCACCTTGTTAATAATTCATTCCATGTTAAGTCACGTTTCACAAAAATCAATGGAGCAACAGACAGATATATTGCACAACAAGTTTACAATGCTCCTTCACATTTCTTGGTACTTTAGAACTCTACAAAAATCAATGGAGACAGAGACAAATATAGCAGAACACATTTTACAATAATGCATCTGATTTTAGAATAATACAGAACACTGAAAGCTAATCGATCTTGTCTCAGATCATTGTGAAGGCTGAAAACATCGTAATTAAGTGAATAACTGCATTACTAAATAATAATAATATTTATAGTGTTTTACAAAAAGGGGTATACAGGTGGTCCCCTACTTAAGAACACCTGATTTACAGGCGACCCCTAGTTACAAAGGGACCTCTGGTAATTGGTAATTTACTGTACTTTAGTCCTAGGCTACAATAATCAGCTGTAAGAGCGATTAAAGGTGTCTGTAATTAAGATTTATTGATAATCCTGGTTCTTATGACAATCCAACATTTTTAAAATCCAATTGTCACAGAGAACAAAAATATCTGGCTGGGGTTGCAATTATAAAATATACAGTTCCGACGTACATACGAATTCAACTTAAGAACAAACCTGTTTGTGACCAGGGGATTACCTGTATTAAAGGTTTAGAGAGGCCCATGAAAACAACTTCTGAACATAGACTTCATTGATATCTTAAGAAAACCTTCAGGTTGGTCCTGCCCCCCATAAGCCACTTAATAGAATTTTTCCCACAACTAAAGATGGGTTTTAAGAGCACCTGTCACATAAAGCCATAAATATCCAACATTCTGTACATTAACCATATTATTCCTGTTCATTTTCATCTCCATATGTATAAATGGCACAATTTGTGATTGATTGAAGTGACCAAACAGAAAACAAAATGAGTATACAGATACCCCCCAGTAATCTGGTGACAATACTGACGATGATATTTCAGGTTGATGAATCACATGTCATTTACAAATAAGAAAAAACAAATGCCCTCAGCATTAGTAATGAGCGGAGCTCACCAGGAAGCTCCCAAGATCATTGCTCCCTGATGCATTAAAACAATAAACACTGGATGTCACTGATGTGGGACCCGAACAGGGTTTTAAAATTTGGGTTCGTCCAAATCCAGACAAAACCAAATTTTGATGGGTCCCATATAACTACTTAGCATTACGTTGGTTTTGTATATTGCACTGCCATGCTCTTATCTCTAAATGGTCATGTTTGTTGAACGACTCTCCTTATAAAACTCTAATTTAGAAGAGAGAGGGGTAGTGAGATAGAATGGATCTGTTATGGCATTACGACAGGACGAGAAATGACAAGTAAAGAGTAACCCCACCCCACCCCCACCCAAACTGACCCTGCCTACTAGAAAACCATTCGAAATAATGGACGGATGCATGGCTATGTATTGATGATATCACATGCAGTGGTAGGCAAGTGATTAAGGGTGCCAGGGATGCTGTAAAAATGAGAAAGAAGTTTTTTTTTTTATTGTATAAGCCCAATTTATGCCACTAGTAAAAAATATATATAAGCTTTGACAACCCTTTAATTAGTATCTATCATATTGATTTCCTATCTATCCATCTATTCATCTATCAATCAATCAATAGATCTTCTATCTCTATTTCACTGTATCTATCTATCTATCTATCTATCTATCTATCTATCTATCTATCTAGCGAAATGAAAACAGGAAGCACTCCAAAATAGTGAAAAAACAAGGGTGTTTATTCCACCTCCTGCAACGTTTCGGCTGTAGTCTCAGCCTTTGTCAAGCTTGTACTTAAGAACTTAAGTACTTAAGAACACCTGACTTACGTACGACCCCTAGTTACAAACGGACCTCTGGATTTTGGTAATTTATTGTACTTTTGTCCTAGGCTACAATATAGAGCTTTAACAGTTATCAATGGTACCTGCAATTAAGCCTTATTGTTAATCCTGGTTCTTATGACAATCCAACATTTTTAAAATCCAATTGTCACAGAGACTAAAAAAATGTTGCCTGGGGTTACAATTATAAAGTATACAGTTCCGACTTACATACTAAACTCAACCTATCTTGTATGTAACCCGGGGACTGCCTGTATTGGTGTCCTTGGGAGGCTGAATGACTGAAAGCTGTCAAAGAACAAGGAGAAATAAATTATTGCTTAAATTGCTGCGCTGGCACTTTGCAGTAAATAAGTGGCTTTTGGTTGAAGTTTGGGCACTCTAGCTCTAAAAGGTTTGCCATCACTGCCCTATAAAATTCTCCTACAGTCCCATATTACAGATTGCCTTACCATACTACCGTGTGTAACCTACAAAGTGTTATTATTGTGCAGGGCTAAAGGAGCCTCTTACTGAATGTGACTGTTCATAAAATAGTCTAATTTTGGGGCCCCACTTTTAGTTTTGCCCTTGGCCCTTCACTTTTCTAAAACCAGCCCTGCTTTTATTAAGGGTGAATGGTTTTGTTATGAGTGGGTATATTTTTATATATGTGAAAGGCCTACTCTGGACAGTATTGTTGTGAGAGCAAAATATTATTTAGGAACGTAGTGTGGGATATAGTTGTTATCTAGGTGACACTAAGTGACTTTCATATTTTTATTTGCACAGTGTTGAGATGTTATGCCAGAATTGAGAATTTTTGTTGGAAAGTTCTGCAGCGATAAGTCATGCCACTTTTGGACCTAAAGGAGAGACATATCACCTGTGAGGTACATCCCTCTAATATGTCTCGTCAGTTCTGTAGTCCCTGACTTACCTTCTAGTTTGTGACAGCTTTCAGCCTCTGTCCTGTTATATCCATAGTCTCATCTACATTGTGTATGTTGTGCCTGACCTGGGAGAGTGTGTGGGGTTATTATCATCAGCTATTATAAAGGTATTGATAATGTGAGTTCTGACACTTCAATCCCACTTCTTGACATCCTCAATAGCTGCATAAAAAGGCACAAATCCATGAATGCACATAAAAAGTCGCAAAAGAATGTGATAATCCCTCGTCCGTATCTTTTTTCCATTTTTATACCTTCAAGAACAAACAATAAATCTTGACGTCAATCCTCAATAAACCACATCCTAAAACCCCTTTCCTCCAACCCTTGAGCAAATCTAGGCATGTCCAAGCTTTTGCAGGTCTTCAAAGCTTTGGGCATCCACAGCCTTACATTAAACTGTCTTCCATACAACACCAATTTTAGTTGGTTACATTTATGGACAAAATAAACACAAGAATTGAAAGACAAATATTGAATTAAGGGCATATCTGAAGCCAACCCTGGCATTGGGACTGCCAACAATACTGATAAAGGAATGTTCTGCTATGACATATTATGTAATTCTCTCAGTAGGTCTATAGCATGCATGGTCTTACATAAATCAACTTAAAGATATTTATAGAATTAGATAAACTTTAGGACAGCATTGTGTTTTGGCGAGTGGTTACATAGTGGAAATCATTACTTTGATGAAATGACCATGACAATAAAAGGCATCACTCCAGCACCATCTCTAACAACCAGGTCAAGTCTCTTCCTATTGACCTTCTTTTGTTCTGTCGCTATAAAACAATTGTAATTGAACAAAGCCAGACGGGAACACATAAAATAAGCGTTCAGAAATAAATGTATGTTTCGTCACCCCAAGGTCCCGCGGCCAAAGCTTTTCCCAAATCCAATCTTTTTATTTTACCCGTGGAGTCTGATTCAGCACTTGGAGAATAAAATACAGGCATTAAAACTTGACAAAACTTCTAATATATAACACTCAGAAAGTACAGGATGACAATGTTAAACAAATATTTCAAGTCACCTGCAGACATTTCCCAGATTTCCCAGATTTATATATTTTCAGCACAGGCAGGAGCTATAAATATTGTTTTCATGTCCTTGGCAATTTTTTATGCAATAAAAATGTTTAAATAATTGGAAAAAACAAAAATTGAAAAACCTCAAATAAACATATTCATCTGTTGTCATGAGAAAGCATGGTCTTCAAAGGGATCTGTCATCAGGTTTTCACCATTATACCCATGACAGGTTCCCAAATAAGTCTTCATACTGCGCCCCATGTTTTTTTTTTATAAAAGTCCATAGCTCATATCTAACCAAAATCACTTTTAAAAAAAGTTGCTGATACCTTGCCATGAAACTCACCAAGTCTCCTCATTCCCCAATCCCATGTATGGGGGATTGGGGAATGAGGGAGTTGTAAGAGATGTTGGCTGTGGGAATCGAGGGAGACATTGGGTGTTTGTGACTCTATGAAGGATTCTTGAGGGAGGGGGCAATACAGGAAACTGAGCCAATCACACAGAAGAGAAATCACCCCTATTGTGAATTGATGAGTCTCCTGGCAAAATCACTTTTAAAAGTGATTTTAGCTAAAGCTGAAAAAGAGCATGGGGCACAGTATGAAGACTACTGTGGGAACCTGTCATTAGGTTTAATGGTGAAAACCTTATGACAGGTTCCCATTAAGTTGTCAAACTTAAAGCGGTTATGTTGCATAACTAATTTTTTTAGGACTGGCCCCATGTTCTGTAAAAATAAAAGAAAGGAACTATACTTTAAAGGAAACCTACCACTTGTAGTGGCAGGTTTCCGATGGCAATACTGGGCACCAGCTCAGGGTGAGCTGGTGCCGGAGCTTATTCTTGTTAGTGTTTTAAACCGCGGTATCGCGGTTTAAAACACTTTTTAAACTTTATAGCCGGCGCAGGCAGGTACGCGCTCGGCGCTTACCGTGCACGCGGCTACATAGGAAGTAAATGAGAGCCGCGTGCACGGTAAGCGCCGAGCGCGTACCTGCCTGCGCCGGCTATAGCGTTTAAAATAAGCTCCGGCACCAGCTCACCCTGAGCTGGTGCCCGGTATTTCCATCGGAAACCTGCCACTACAAGTGGTAGGTTTCCTTTAATTTCTACCGTGCTGAGTCCAATTTGATGGGTCCCTTCTTTACGAATCTCTCTTGGTATATTAAGCCTCAGCAGTGATGTCATAACCAAAGCGCACACCCACTACAGCCTCTAGGTACAGTCTCTTTACCCATACACACGACCATCAGGGGAACATATGTACGTCTGCAAGCTTCTCCATGGTGCCGGACGTGTACCCGCTCGGCTATGGCCGGGCGGTCACACATCCGTGTGCATGTAGCCTTAGGCTGTAGAGATTGGATGGTATAATCATGACATCACTGCTGACCCCCCCCCCCCCTCTGTATACCGGTAATGGGCTGCATAGTGCTAAACCACAGCACTGGAGAAAGGAAAGTTATTTATCAAAAAAATAATTATTGATACCAGACACTCCCTTTAAATAATTCTTTGCTGACAAGGCTGTGACTTTTGGCATTGAATCCTGTATCTTTAAGGACACTTATGGCATTTATTGTGGATGTGGTGGAAAAACTAGATGAACGGAGTTATCTGAAAGTACTCACCTTTTCTCCCAGATGCTACATATTGCAGGATGTACACCTTATCCATACAAAGACCTAATCAAACCAACTTATGAAAATATGGGTATAACGAAGACCTGATTAGCCAGTTAATGATTGACAGATACTCATTGCATTCAAGCATGCAGGCAAGGTCAAGAACACCAGAACATGGAAATACAGTAATGTGATCCGGTATCTCTGCGTGCAGTCATACATGGAGGACATAACCGGGTACAAGAGGAAAGCTATAAATGAATAAGTGACACGATATATAAAACTGGTCAGCTGCTAATCTACCATACCATGCAGAATGAAACTGAAGCTATAATGAGGGTGGTTCCCTTTAAAGTGTTGCTGATTCACATTTTCAGAAATGTAAAGTTAAAGTGCAGTTACAAAAACAAAAAAACAATACAAAACATAGAACCTCAAATGCTCTTCCATAAAATAATAATACTAAATTGCTCAATTTCTTCCAAAGTGCTGCAGCTCTCACAGTGCTTTCGATCTCTTACCAGCCAGGCGGTTTGGCTAATTTGTTATTATTATGGTATCATATTATTTTAGAGCAGCTGAGAAGCTTATGTTTTTGTGATCCACCCCTTACCCAACCCATTACCTCATAAATATATATATATATATATATATAATCATTACCCATATATTAACATTTTTTATATATATTAAAAATCTATATACTAATAATACTAAAACATTGCTGACCCATGGTCATAAAGAACCTAATTTGTAAAGAGCAGACAATCCCTGGCCCGTTCCCCCATAAGTGCTGTTGCGTTTCGTGACAATCCTAGCTACTATTTTTTTGCATAGTCAGTGAAGGTCATGTCCAGCGACGTCTGCATACCAATCAGCGTGTGCTATGTCCTCTGCTACTGTTATATTTATCACACTGCTACAGAGAATGGATCTTCCAGGCAGGTCTGTGTCCTGTGAATATTAAAAACTTGTCTCCAGTTTATTTTAATTTTTCAGCAGGCAATTATCACTGATGCATTAGGGAAGGAAGGAAAGCGGATCACTTATTTCCAAATAAAAACATCCATCTTTCTACCCAAAAGCCCTTACTTCATGTTTGTTTAAATTGATATTTTATAGACCTGATTCACCTTATTTAGCCTTGTGCTTTACCGTCCATTATTTATAATCTACATCAAACAATGTAATAGTATTTCCACAGGCGGTGAGAAATCACCAGGATAGACGTCCTTGAGTTGTCCTCTGCTGCCAGGTGAGCAATAATTCTATGCAGATGTTCCTTTTGTAGCGGCAGATCCCAGACAAGCTCCTATTTTGCCGTCACTACATCTTATGGGATTTTTCAGACTCCTGACTAGTTATGTATTGATGCTGTACATAACATTTCTCTTCCTGTATATCCAGACAGATTTGTTTCTCAGAGTAAAAAATGTGAAGTGACAGCTGACATTACTATAGTACACATTGTGAGCTGTGCATAGAAAAAAGTAGAACAATATAACTTTAGGTACGTTCACAAATGTTGGATTTTCTTATGGCAAATATGAGCATCCGATGCCAATGTCGAAATTGTTGCCGTGATCATGCAGCGGATATGTAGAAAATCCACACTCATTCAAAAGGACAAGTCTACATGGGGTCAATCCTACAAGACAAAAAGATTAAGTCACCTGCCTGTGAATTATGTATAAAATGCCCCATTTACTAGAACTGAAAGAGGCAAGTTAGCAGGATTAACAAGGATTTTATGCATGTGAACAAGTCTTTAGCGGAATGAGTATCTTCAGGAATATAACACATTTATTGAAGTTCTCAGTGCAAACTGTTTACAGATGTATTTATAAAGTGTCTGCGACATATTTGTGTCCCCCTATACCCGATGTGACCCAATGGGGCACATTTACTTACCCGGTCCTGACGCAGTCCAGCGACGCGTTCTCAGTCGAGGATTCGGATTCACTGAGGTAGTGCGCCCGATGTCCACCGGGTGTCGCTGCTGTGCTGAAGTCCATCGGAGTTCACCGGAGTTCACTAACATATTCCATATACACATTTTATTTTAAAAAATTCAGCTTTTTTTCCGAATCCGTCAGGTTTTTCCAAAGGCCACCTGCTGGTCATTTTTAGGTACTGCATTTGATCCTGCGCCTTATACTCCAGTGCGCCTTATATATGAACCTAGATGTCTTAGCAGGCATTTATTAGAGCTGCGCCTTATAGTCCGGTGCGCCTTATAGGTGGAAAAAATACGGTAAATATGATTACAGCAATACCAATTTTCTATATTTTAGCATACATTTTACCAACTTTGTAAAATAAAACCTAATGTTGATAAAAATCTATAATTTTTGCATTGCCATTTTCCAAGTGGAATAACACTTTAAATTGTTGGTCTATATGGCTGGTTGAGAGCTTGTTTTTTGTGGGATATGTACTTTATACCAGTACCATTTTGTTATGGATTCATTGTTTAGCACTTTTTACAGCATTTTATGTGGGACAAGATAGGTAAAAATCATAATTTTTGGTGTGTTTTTATTAACTTCTTTCATACCGTTCATTCTGTGGGTAATGATTTTGTTTTATTGAACGGGTCATTCCAGACATGCCGATACCATATATGTAGGGTTTGTATGTTGATTTTCACTTTCTTTATGTTATATTTTAATTTTATACAGAGTATAGAGACTTTGGGGGCATGAATTCATTTTTTTTAATTTTAAAACATTTTTACTTTTTTTTTTACTTTTGCAATAATGCTTGTTCATTATAATAATTTGCAATACAGGTATTGCAAGGTATTATCATTGTCAGCCGATGTTGACACAATGCCTGTAAGGTCCTGTCAGTTACAAGATCTTACAGGCATTTACTACAAACAGCCCAGGGATCTTAGATCAGACTCCAGGGCTGCAATCGCAATGACCAAACCACTCCCCCAAAATGCTTCTGGGTATGCTGATCTCTAGGAAACTGCCTGCAGTCATTGAAATGTGGTGGTCGAATTCATGCAGCATTTAATGAGTTAACACCCTAACCAGGGCTCACTCTGACTGCGGGTGTTGCTCGAGTATGTCAGTTGATACTCTGTGGCACATTTACTTACCCGGTCCAGTCGCGATCCAGCGGCGGGTTCTCCGACGCTGATTCGGGTTCTGCCGGGATTCACTAAGGTCCGTGCGCCGATATTCACCATGTTTCGCTGCTGCACCAAGGTTTGCCGACGTTCACCTGCTTTTTTCTGGTGTATGTGAGTGCTTGATCTTGCGACACAAATGGCTTTTTAAATTCCGCGGTTTTTCCGAATCCTTCGGGTTGGCCACTGGCCACGCCCCCCGATTTCTGTCGCGCGAAAGTCAGCGCGATTGCGCCAAAAATTTATCGCGTGCGCCACAATCCCGTGAAATACAGTGCAAAACGGAAATATTCGGGAAAAACCTGACAGATTCGCGGCTACGGACCCTTAGTAAATGTGCCCCTCTGTGTTTTTGATGTTGCTTCAGCTCCAATGATGAGCTGAACCTGCATCGGCTCCATGATGTACTATTACGGCATGGAGTGCTAAAGTACAGCACTCCATGCACCTTGTAGTGCTATCCAACAGTGATCATTTGCTGCCATCTACTGCCCAAAAGGAATGTTTACACCTATATTCCATTATGCCTACCACCGAGGAGTTAATGTGATATATTAATATTTATATTATGTTGAAACAATTGTATTTATTTCTGCAGAATCCCAGGCTGTGATTGGTTGTCAGCTCGTCATGCTTTGAAATGAGCTCTACAAGAATCTATATATAGGAGCTCAATCCAAGGTCCTGAGCTTTTGCTTTTGCTCATTGTCATGGACTGGTCATTATAAGCCGAACTGGCTTCTCTGGTTATAACTGCCAGCCTTCTGACCACTCCACAACAGATCAAGGATGCCCTAAAGATGGTAAAGAAAATCTACCATCAAAATCAAGTATGATATGCCAGGGACACTTACTCACAGATCCAGGCACAGTAACTGTGGTAATCTTGTTATATTTGTTATCCATGAAAAATCAATTTTTAAAATTATGCTGATGGGCCCCTCTGTGCTATAGCTTCACAAGCTGTTACAATGAGCAGAATGGGGCACATTTACTATGGTTCCACACACAACATTTCCGTCAGGGTTTTTTTTGGTGCACACAATCGGATTTTGGCACAATCGTGCCAACTTTCATGCAACACAAAATGGGGGGGGCGTGGCCATCGGACTACCCGCCTGATTCGGACTAAGCGTGGGATTTAAAATTCAAATTGTGTCGCAAGACATGCACTCACATGCACCGGGAAGAAGAAGGTGAACTCCGGCAGACCTGAGCGGGGAAGCGACACATGTAGGATAATGGGGCGCAATCTTAGTGAATTGCGTCGGACTTTATTCTCGGCGGACAAAGCACCTCGAGGATCGAGACAGGACTGGTTAAGTAAATGTGCCCCAATATGTCTCACTCAACCCTCTGCTCTCTCCCTCCTCATTCTGCCTATGTAATCCAGCAACAGCAGGAATTAAAGAAGGAGGGGATACCTGCTCTTCTCATGGTAACATCCTGTGAAGCTACAGTGCTGATGGGCTTTGGTAACACCCACCAGAGCCCCTTAGACTCATTATAATACTTATAAAAGTTTATTTTACATGTAAATTCTTTTAGATTTAAATAAATCTATTTATTTTAATATTTCCTCATAATTGAGACCCTCCATACCTCTTATCATATTTGTAGCTCTTCGTTGTAAACTATCCAGCTTCAGGGCATTCTTTTTTTCCCCTCAATCATTCTGCAGAGCTGGTCACCAGTAATCTGACAGCAGTTAATTGGGGCAAATAGCATTTTGATAGAATATCCCACATGTATCTGATTTTCCCCTTTGAAAGTCCATCTTTTTAACACTCAAATGTCCAATGTTGTATCCTTATTATTCTGTATTTATTCCAGACCCCCTTTATCTAGCCTCCATGTTGTGTAGGGCTGAAGTATACATTTTCTTCATCATGAAAACCAGCTAGAAAAGCAAAGGTTGTTTTCTGGGCTGAATCTCTGGCAAGTCGTGCCTTGTTTCTCGCTGTAATGACACATTCCTTTTGTCACTTGCTAATCATATGCGTTATACTGAAATGACAATAGACTAATCACGCCATTCAGGAAGCATTTGAGAAAAGCTGCAAAAAAGTGATTTGATTTTGAGAATGGTGTACTTATAGAAGACGGGACATGCCATATTTATATCATAGAAGTTTCATCTTAGAGAAATTCTCATCTTTAACACTTTAAAGACCCAAGGACGTAAATGCTCGTCCAAGTGGGCAAGTAATTATCACCCTGCATTTTCGCCCTGCACTGCTGTATGCTACAGCCGTTCCTCAGCTAGGATCGCTTACCAGGTCCTTGCAGCTTGTGACATACAGTACGTAATTAATTTGGGGTTTCTTATATAAAAGCTAGTTTCCTCAGACAGAGGATGTTGTTATAGAGCTTTGTTTCATCATGGCCAGTAACAGTAGCCATGACAAACATTTAAATGCAATTAGTACAAAGTAGGTTTCTTTCTTCATATTTCTGGTGAAGGTCTCCTTTAAAGAGGAGCTGTCACCCAGAAAAACGGCACTAGGAGCTGCTTACTAAAAGCCTCCTTTTCTCCGGACCGCCCCACTCACTCTGTAGGCCGATGGTGACTGCCACGTGTCATGCGGGAGTCGCCGCCCCTAATCCCGCCCCCAATCCTGCCCCCTCATGAATACACAGGGTAACACACAGCGGTCCAGCGTTTGTAATGTACAGCACAGCAGTGTTAGTGTTATCAGATGTTTTCCGATAACGCTATCATTGTAACATTACTGCGTTTGTTTTAGCACTAGGAGCTGCTTACTTTAGTAAGCAGCTCCTACTGCCGTTTTTCTGGGTGAAAGGTCCTGTTTCAATGCATAGTTTGTACATACCGTAGTAAATGATCACTTATGGATCCTTGCTCCCTCCTTTACTATCAAACACACATATTGTAGAGCACACAGTAAAAGAAATCTGAGATGGGTTCTGTTATGGGGTGGACGGGAGTTGGTGCATTTTAAACAAGAGGGGAAACAAGCATAAGGTGTTGAACCAGAACCAGCATTCATCACCCATGTAATTTTCCTCCTAAACTCTTCCATCACATTATCCATAAATGCAACTGTAATGTGTATTGTGTATATTTAATTCATGAGATGTTGTTTATTCATTGCACGTTCCCCAGAGATGTATCATCATCCACAACCACCAACTTTGTCAGTTACTATTATGCTTCAAGATTTAATGAACGGATAACTAATCTGATCTGAGAGATGGTGATGGCAGCATATTTGTTGCTGCAGATGGAAATTTCTGCCATCAATCTTGCAAGTTTTCATTTAGATTTTACACTGTTTGTATGAAATTTTAATCAAAAACAAGATCAAAAAACATTGAAAAATGTACAAAGGTTTTCTTGATCAGATATGGGAATTTTTCTTTAGGAAGTTGTAGAAAACTTGTCAAATATTATTTACATGTACAAAAGTTCTATACTCTCACCCCCCACCCCAAAAAAAACCCAAATACTCAGTGCAAGAATTTGCTATTTCACTGCCAGAAACTGGCGGTGAAGCAGTGATAAATTTAACCTTATATACATTGAATTTATTTACTTATCAGCAGTCCAGAGTTAAAGAAGAACTGTAAAGTATGAAAACTTTTGTCTAACTCTGTACTGTGCTAATATAAGCAATTGTCTAATTCACTCTCATTAGCTATCTGAAGTCATTTGCCTGCTAGCAGAGGTTTTACCTTCTCCCCCTGGTTGAATGGTTGCTATGGGAATCTGTATCTGGAGATGAGAGGAGGGTGGGTGGATCTAGTTGTGAGGGGCACAAAGAGAGGATCAGTAGCCTGTGCATGATCAGTAGCCTGTGGGGTGCAGTAGAATATCAGTCTCGAGTATTGACCACAGTAAGAAGAAATCTCCAGGATTTTGAGTAATGTCACATGCTTCAGGTCATCCAATTACAAGGAGGCAGTTTCTTTGTACTGGCCCCAGGAATTGTATGTAGCAGAGCTAGTTGTCAGGTTCGCAGGGGAGAACGCAGGGACTTCTGGTCCTTTCTCCAATGCTTCTGGTGCCAGCAGCGTTCTTGGACCTCCTGTATGTCTCTGCAGAGACTCCATCTCTCTTTCGCTACCAGCGGTCTGTGGCACGCACTCCAGACCTTGCGCTGTTTAGGGGTTGTGTTCTGGACCGCTGGTAGTTGTGGTACCTCTGCATGGTATCTGCGATTATGCTTTGTTGTTCTGCACCATGAGGGGTTAATTCCCAGAAGTTGTCCAGCTCCAATCAGGTTCTGGAGGTGGGGTTCTGGCTGCATAAATTGCAGCTTCACTAGTCACTTGTGTCAGTGTTTGAAATCCCTTTCATCACTTGCTCTCTGCTACAGGTTTGACTTGCTCTTGTTCTGTATTGTTGTGATCTCGGCCAGTTTTTGACGTTGACCCTCTCGTTGTTACTCCAGCTAGTTTACTACTCTTTTGTGTTTTATGTTTGCTAGTCTGCTCGTGTTGTTCCCTTCCCGCACTTATCGAGTGTATTCCGAGTCTTCAAGTAGTCGCCGCACGGTTTAGCTTGGGGGGCTACAGCAAGGAACAGAGGTTGGGGCGAGCTCGGGGCACACTATCCCCTGTCTTCTGTGTTACCAACCCTGACATCATTTGTGTTTAAGAGTTTGTACTGTACAAGTTTAAATGCATGTACAAATTGAAACAGAGCTTAGGCTCCCCATCAATTCTAATGATTAATTAATCAGATCCTGTACACACCTCACAGTATGTATACAGTGCAATTTCTTTGCACAGGAAAGGGGTAGTCTGGAAGATAGGGAACAGCTACCGTAGAGTATAATAATAAAAGAATAAATATTAAAAAATCAGTGAGTAAACAAAAACAATAAACGGGCACTGCTCATCATCTGCCAAATACAATCCCAACGGTGAAAGATGGTGGTGAAGGCATCATGCTATGGGGACAGGTACAGGACGACTCGTATTTGAAGGAAAGATGAATGATGCCAAGTACAGAGATATTTGGTAGAAAAATCTCTTCCAGAGTGCTCTGGTCCTCAGATGAGACCAAAGGTTCACCTTACAACAAGACATTGTCCCTAAGCACACAGCTACAATAACAAAGCAGTGGCTTCTGAACATCTCTGTGACCATTCCTGACTGGCCCAGCCAGAGCCCTGACCTAAACCCAATTTACCATCTGTGGTGAGAATTGAAAATGGCTTCCACCAACATTTACCATCCAACCTGAGGGAACTGGAGAGGATGGGCAAGGCAGAATGGCTGAGGATCCCCAAATCCAGGTGTGAGAAACTTGTTGCATGCCAAGAAGACTCACAGCTGTACTAGCTCTAAAGGTGCGTCTTCTCAATACTGAGCAAAGGGACTGAATACTTATGACAATGTGATATTTTAGTTTTTCTTGTTTAATATATTAGCCAAAATATCTGAATTAGTCTGAATACTTTCTGCATCCACTGAATGCATATGTGCCTCCTAGGGCGCGTGCGCCTGCTTCAGAAGATTTAAAGGGCCAGTGCACCATTAATTGGCACTGGCCATACCCAGAATCCTTTATAATCCAGCCTCTCCCTGCACTCCCTACCGAATCTTTGTGCCTAGTGCCGTTGAAAAAGCTTGTTCCAATGCCGTTTGCTGTTAGTGTGTTTTCCCATTGTGACCCCGATTCCGTTCCTGGCTATGCTCCTCTGCTGCCTGCCTTGACCTGTTGCTACATCTGCGTTGATCCAGTGGGTCCACTACCTGGAGCCTGACATTTATAATTATGTTGGTGTTTTACAGTGTAGTGGTGTTGTAGATTACTGCATGATCATTTCTGACCATGATGCAGAGATCCAGTAATCTGTGCTGTTAACTCACTGTCATCCCTGCCTTGCTCTGCACTAGATCTCTGTACAAGGAGTAAGCCTGATTCTGTGTCTTGATTAGCTGCACTGCCTGTGCACGTTCACATAATTTCCCTGAGTGCTCTGGCCTCACTGCCCTTAGTTGAAGTCACAACCAGGAAGTTCCGCCCATGTATTTCACATGTAGCCTTATATATCAATTGGCCCTATATCTCAGAATAGGAAAAAGCCAGAAGCATGATATAGGTATTGTAGGAATTGTTGTGAACGGCTCTATACAGGTAACTATACAGTTAAACTTTAAGTAAAAGAAAAAAGCTTAGCAAGCTTTATTTACCATGTATTCACAGCAGTAACATTTTGGCCCCTAGCGGCTGAACGTGTTTTGGCATTAGTGCTGATTTTTTCCTGCTTCTATATATGTTTAATATAATAAGCCAGTGACAAGAATACATTTGAGATAAGTTAGATAATATATACATTTTCAATCAAATCTGCTGTAATGATGCCTGAAGGTTCTATTCTTTATTAAAGAGAACATGTAGCTCTGTTCATGAGGCCCTATCCAATGGTAGTAATTGTTGGTGACCAAGCTATTGGTTTGAACTTCTTTATCACATATCACATATGATTTGACATATGTTATACCTGAAAGAGTTTTTACAAAAGCATGAGCATCTGGGGCAGGTGTAACATATTTACCTGTGCATATTTACCTTCGGTTTAGCTTGTCAACATTTCCAGTTGGCCAAAAAGTGCTGATGGTAATGGATACATTCTAACCCCATATGGACAGCTCAGTGGATAGACCTACAGCCTTGTAGCGCTGGGGACCTGGGTTTAATCCCATCCAGGTCAACATCTGCAAAGAGTTTGTATGTTCTCTCTGTTTGTGTGGGTTTCCTCCCATACTCCAAAACATAGTGGTAGGTTGATTGTGAGCCCCATTGGGGACAGGGACCAATTTGTCAAGCTCTGTGCAGCGGTGCATAATCTATGTGCCTGCAGTACCTGTCCAGCAAACCGTGCAGCCACAACCAGGCTTGGCGCTAGCTGTCAGACTAGGTAAGTGGGGGTGAACTTACCCTGGGGAGTCCATGCGAGCTAAGGCCCTGCCTAAAGCAGATAAACCACCCTGATAAGGGTGAACCCACTATCAGGAACCTAATTGGCGGTCTCTGAGTGACCCTACAACAGTGATGGCGAACCTTTTAGAGACCGGGTGCCCAAACTACAATAAAGACCCTATTATTTATCGCAAAGTGCCAACACAGAACTTTAATTAGTGATTTATACTTCCTTCTCTGTCACAGTTTTCATTGATACCAGCAATAATGCAGAAAATAGTCCCAGGTAGAGCTGTCACTTTAAAATAGCTCTGTGCACAGCAAGTCCTGGGCTGTCTGGCACTGCAGGAAGATACCTGGAGTCATCTCTGGTGATGGCCTGAGTGCCCACAGAAAGGGCTCCGAGTGCCACCTCTGGCACCAGTGCCATAGGTTAGCCATCACTGCCCTACAAGATGACAAGAAGACTTACTTTGTCTGGCAGATGCTGGATGTTGGAGCAGACAGGTAACCGGACTACAGGAATAGACCAGTGTTCACACTGGTGCACAGAAACCAACACAGGACTGAACAGGTAACTGGACTACAGGAATAGACCAGTGTTCACACTGGTGCACAGAATACTAACACAGGACTGAACAGGTAACCGGAATACAGAAATAGACCAGTGTTCACACTGGTGCACAGAATAGAAACACAGGACTGAACAGGTAACTGGACTACAGGAATAGACCAGTGTTCACACTGGTGCACAGAATACAAACACAGGACTGAACAGGTAACTGGACTACAGGAATAGACCAGTGTTCACACTGGTGCACAGAATACTAACACAGGACTGAACAGGTAACCGGAATACAGAAATAGACCAGTGTTCACACTGGTGCACAGAATACAAACACAGGACTGAACAGGTAACCGGAATACAGGAATAGACCAGTGTTCACACTGGTGCACAGAATACAAACACAGGAATGATACAGGGACAAACAACACATATACAGATATATACACAGGTCAGGTCAAGATCAAACGGGTAATATACAGGTCAGGTCCAGATACAGGCAGACAAGCGGAGACAAACAAACTGGGTCAAAACCAAGATGGCTGCAAAGGTACAGAATCGGATACAAAACACAGAAGATAGCAAGAGCACTGGATACACAGGTAGGACTTGAAGAATAACCAGCAAGGTATGATGGGAATAGGCAGGTATATAAGGCCATTCCCGGACACGCCTCCAGCAGCACACTGGGCAACTGTCCATCAGGCTAGTAACCCTTGCTGGGCAGGGCTGAAATGCAAGGATTAGGGTGTGGCTCAGATAATCCAAACACAAGCACTAAGCCACAGGTCACACACAAATAAACGCCATCTATTCTGCCAACTGTGGATAGAGCGACGTTCAGGCATGGATGTTACAGTGCCCTATATAAATAAAGGAATTATTATTATTACATAACAGATGAGTGTCACATCTCAATAACGAAGGCTGCTGACCCTCTGACCATCTCTTTATGACAGGCGCTGAGAATATCTCAATATAGTCCTTAAAATTTCTATAATATGAGGGAAGAGGTGGGATAAAAGCTCTTATACCTCTTATGTCAACCTTCATCCTCAATTTGTATATGTTTCCTATGATAGCTCTACGGAATATGATGGGGCTATAGAAATAAAGATTATTATTATGGGATGATTTTTTCCATTTTTATGCATTTTCTGTTTTTAAAGTTCCTTTTTGCTAAGGGACACTTATAGAACATATAATATGAATAAATATGACCCTCAGTTGCAACTACTATTCATATATATATATAAATAGAGCAGATAACTGAATCTCTTCAAGGAGTGAAAAACTCCAGGCTACAACCCACCTTATGGAAATCGTCATATGCTCATGTTGCCCCTAGACGCTTCCCTTTAAGCTATGAAAATTTCTACATTACTAGTGATCTTGCCTTTCAAAGTTCATTAGCATATATTCTAATTTAATTACCCCAGTGGTTATCTAATATTCTTTAATATCTTCTCTCCATCTTGAACTTTTTCTGCCACAGAAATTACTAACAACCGTAATTAACATCATGGCATTTCCAATATCATCTCCTCTTAAAAGCTAACCTTTTATTCACTGCCTAATGGTTTCCATTACCAAATTAGTGTTCTTAATTTTCAGATTACATCTGTAATGTGACAAATATTAAGGAACAGCTTTCTATAAAGCGCTAATGTGATCGGCTTGAACACTGAATGTGTTAATGGAAAAAAAAATCCAACTCCTAATGATATCACTAACATCTGCCATTTTATTTGGAAACATCACTTCTGTATTACCATATATTTTTAATGTATTTAACAAAATCATCATAATAGAATTGCTATTAAATGATATTCACATTAGATTAGCATCAAGGGTGGAAATTATAGTCATTTAGAGTGGCTGTGTTGAATACCCATAAACCTCTTTACAATCTTTCAAACCTAAGAAATAGTGGAATTTACGGTACAATTAGAAATGAGCCAGAAATAATACACAGAAGAAATCTGAGTTTTGATTCCTAATATCACAAAGAGTATAATTTAATATAACACTATTTATTAGAATTCATAAGAATTGGTGGCTCATCTCTCATTCCTATAATTCTGCTTGTGAAGAAATACAGTTTTAGGGGGTTATTTACCATATGCTGTCACTCGTGCACCGATGATGAGTTGTATGATAGCCCCGTTGCTGCTCCGCTTCGGCGTCCTGATGTATTCAGCGGCTTCTTTGCAGCGGCTCACATAATGAAAATTTGCTGGCTGCAACAAGCACGCGGTCACGGGGACAGGAATTGCACCGGCCCACTCAGCACCGGCCCACCTGGTCAGCCGCAGATCCCTTCACGTCCTTCCATGCCCCCCTGGAGTAAAGGCGACGGATTGAGGAATGTAAGCACAAGTGGTATAAACTAACATTTGCAATTATTTTAGGGCTTCAAAGCCACTGACATGGCGCAGGAGCCCTTATAAATATCCCCCTTAGAATGAGAGTTGGAGAGGGTCATTGTGGATCAACGTTTCCTTATCCAGAATCAACATGTGAAGTTATATATAAATCAATATTGGCAAATTTTTAATCTCTTTTTGGCCCGTAGGGGATTCCATAGTAGTAGACCATCTAATTCCAGCATCATTGTCTTATAAGAGGAAATGGTCATCAAGGACAGGCACAATCAACCTTACTCACCCCCCACTGTGCCTTGAAAAACGCAGTGCAGGTGTCCCAGCTTAAATCTTTTTGAAGCTAGAAACACTGTAAATGACTATGAACAACAATCCAAGACTGAAAATGATCACAGGGTAACCAATTTAAGATAACTCAAACATAAGATTAGGGAGTGGTTCCTTTTTCTGTTTTTGCCAGGTTACACAAAGAGCATTATGGTTTTATGTGTAACACACTGCCATTACCTTTAAATCACATTTTTTTTATCTCTGCATAAAAAGTATCAGTAGTCCTTATTATGACTATATGTCAAGCCCTTGAAAAACACTGTAGGGGAGATTTATACAGCGCCAAATTTGATTGTGCAGCAAGGTGGCTCAGTGGTTAGCACTACAGCCTTGTAGTGCTGTGGTCCTGGGTTCAAGTCCCATCCTGGTCAACATCTGCAAAGAATGTGTATGTTCTCTCAGTGTTTGCGTGGCTTTCCTCACACACTCCAATATAACTGGTAGGTTGATTAGGTTGTGTCCTGTCAGCTATGCTATATTTTTGAATTCATGTTACACAAACAACTGGACAGGATCGGCACCAGCACCTAATGCTCCTAGGGGAACCCATACAGGGCAGCCAGAGACATGTCACAGGAAGTCAACTCTATGAAACTGGAGTTGATTGTACTGTTGATTTCTACATCATCACTGTGCCTCTGCGGCTGCCAGGTGGAGAAGAGGAGAGCTGGGGGAACAGGGCCAAGTGAGTAACTGAAGTTTATATTTTTTTTATTACAGAGAAACAAGGAAAGGAGGATCTGTGGGGCCATCAGGGGCACTGGAGGAGGCACAATTTTAGGGGGAAGTGAGTGCATAATGTGAGGGGGCCACATTATGAGGGGCAGCTAGGTTAGTGAGGGGTAGTTGGGATGCAAAGGGGTGATGTAGATGTAGGACACTAAGGGGTGCATTATACTTTGTTGAAATACCAGGGGTGTATTTTTTTCTTAGGGGGAAAAATGATGCACTGCACTAAATGCTAGATTATTTGTCCCTCTTTCCACACTTCAAATTTTGGAGGTATGGCAAAGGGATGCAAAGAGGCTCTGTCATCCACAAGTCTACATATATATGGAGCCGGCCCTGACATTGGCCTTTTTACTATTTGAGGTATGTTCTGCAAATGAAACTTTTCCCCTAGATAGAGCATTAGTGTCTGAATTAGGATCCAACTAAAGAAGGGAAGGAATGCAAATTTAGATGTACAGTGATGGCCATAAGTTTTAAGACTGACACAAATATTATATTTTCAGTCTGTCCCTGATGTTTTTTTCTGGAGAGAAGTTGCTTCTTTGCTGCCCTCCTTTGCTCCAAGAATCTCTGCCTCACAGTGCGTGCAGATGCACTCACACCTGCCTGCTGCCATTCCTGAGCAAGCTCTGCACTGCTAGTAACCCAATCCCGAAGCTGAAACACTTTTAAGAGACGGTCCTGGCGCTTGCTGGTCCTTCTTGGGTGCCGTGGAGCCTTTTTGGCAACAATGGAACCTCTCTCCTTGAATTCCTTGATGACACGATAGATTGTTGACTGAGGTGCAATCTTTCTAGCTGCAATACTCTTCCCTGTTAAGCCAGTTTTGTGCAGTGCAATGATGACCGCACATGTTTCTTTAGAGATAACCATGGTTAACAGAAGTGAAACAATGATGCCAAGCCTCAGTCTCCTTTTAAAGTGCCCAGTGGTGTAATTCTTACTTAGTCATGACAGATTGATCTCCAGCCCTGTCCTCATCATCACCCACACCTGTATAATGGAGCAATCACTGAAACGTTGTTAGCTGCTCCCGCAATGAGGTTGAAATGGCAAATATTGACTTTGCCATTAATTGCTGTTAAGCTGATCACTCTGTATAACATTCTGGAGTATATGCAAATTGCCATTATTTACCTGATGCAGTAGACTTTGTAACAAATAACATTTATATTATTTTCAAAACTTATGGAGCTGACTGTAATCATTTTCAGGTGCCATGACATGTTTGCAAATCCCCTGAAGTACCAGAATAATGGAAACAAATAAACAATGGGGTAGATTTATTATTAGTCCTATGTAGCTTCTTTGCATATAATTGTCGCAAATGTTTGCGTTTTTTTTTTAGCGAGAAAAAAAATGCAACTCTAAAGTCCCACAATGGCGGAAAAAATACAACACATAGGGGGATATGATAGCCCCGCCGCTGCAAATTCGCAGCCCGATACATCAAGAGGATTCCGCCTCTTGATGTATCGGTGCGGGAAGCTGCTAAGCGCTTATCCTACGCCAGGCAGGGCCTGGCATAGAAAAGGACGCACCGGCAACTTTTCACGTATGAAAAGTCGCCGACAGCAGCAAGTGCGCAGGCGCGGGGACAGTAACCCCCCGAGCCGGCCCACTCCTCTCGGCCGGCCGAACCCCCCCTTCACGCCCTTCACGCCCCACTGGCGTGAAGGTGACGGATCGGGGCAAATAATCACAAAAGCCAGCAATTTCAGGGTCTCTGCGCCACTTGCGGAGTGCAGAGGTCCTGATAAATATCCGCCACAGTGTGCAACACCAAATTTATCAACTGAGAATTTTCAATAAGAACGCAAATTTCATCGCAAAATGACACCACATAGGACGTGGTGTATGTGGCTCAAGTTTGAAGTTTTTCCTCAATTTCAAAGTTTTTGCTCAATTTTATGTTTGACATATCTGAGAATTTCCTGTGCAAAAAGGCAGAAATTGAGCAGATGTTAAACATAGGTGCGACTGGTGCAGTCTATTAGCATAGAGCACACACAGCTGATACTCACATCGGAAGACATTTTACACTGCACCTACACCGGACTATTAATCCAACTGCTCAAAATCCTATCTAATGATAAATCTCCCCCAATGAGTTCATTTGGAAACAAAACCCTCAAAAAAATGTATCAAGAGTAGTAGTGACCACAGGTGTTTCATAGAGTTCATTAACTTCGACCTATGAAAATAAAAATATTAATTTCTTCCAAAAACACTGTACCCCGGCGAAATTTATTTTACTCCCTATTTATGCTATTTCTCCAAAATATAAAAAGCTGTTGGGGTATAAAGTCAGCTTGAAAGGGAATAGAATAGAGGTTATCTTGCCTTTTGGAGGGGTAGATTCTTCAGGAATAGATTTTTAGGTGTTATGTACAGTTACAATGGTCGCATGGTTACTGGTGGCCATTACTTTATTAGTGCAGTGGTGAAGCCTAAACCTATCACACTCTACATTTTATATACACTTACAGATACAGAAAACACTTTGCTGACAATATCACTAATAAAACTCCTTTATAACTTGGTTTTATTTTTACACTTTCAATGTAAGAAAATATATCAATGACGTTTGAAGCCATAAAACTCATCTTCCGCTAGAGCATAACGTTAAATCTCAAAGGTGTAATTTTATTATATTAACTATAATTTGTAGCTGAGCATGATACTTCTGCTAACAGTGTTATTCATGTTTGTTCAAAGGAAGAAAGATGGAGTTTTTATTATATTAAGTAACATATTTTTTTATGTTTTTAACTGTATATTTGCTTAAAAAGGTCACAGGTGGCAGACAATCTATAACCCTTTGTGGTGCCATGATGCCATCTATAATGGTCCTTTAACTGTGTATTTTGATGTTTTATCCTGGTTTCCAATGAGGTAGGTGTTTTCTGGCAACTAAAAATACAAGTGAACACAAACATGTGCCATGAATTGAAGGCTGCATAAGTAAAGCATGAATTTACAGGTCTGCTTATGATGTATGAATGTACTTACACCCATTAACGCTAAGTTATGCCCAAAATGAGCAGGTATATACATTAGTAAAAACTATACAGATCCCCCCCCCCCAAAAAAAAACATTGTACCTGCATGTATGGCATGGTATATATCATCTGCTTCGCTCCTCCTGCTCTATAACAAGCTGTCTGCCAATAGGACTTTCTGTACAATCTGCTCAGCTCTCACTACTCTATAACTCATATAGGACGCCATGTACTATCTGTTCACTCCTCTTGCTCCATAACATGTTGCCTACACATAAGATACTTTGTACAATCCACTCATCTATTCCTGCTATTTTGCATGGTATATGATTCTAGTTATTTCTGCTCTACAAAGTGGGGTCTGCAGATAGGACATCATGTTCTATGTGTATTTGTATACAAATGGCTGTTGTATGGCAAATCTGTGCTGTTTGTAGCTCCATGTAGTAGTTGAGCAAACGGCTATCCCAATAATCATGTGTGTAACTAAAATAGCAAAAACAGCACAATCAATAAACAAATACACAAAGTCCTAAAGTGATATCTTTCACCAAAATGAACTAATTCATGCTCGGTATCACATCAGTATATTTTGGAATCGCATCAGTATATCTTGATGTATCCATCAGGCAACCACGCTGCCAGGCATAGTTTTGCATACAAACCTTTGTAGGATTTTAGAAAGTGCACAGGCACCACTCCACGCCGCTCCATGCTCACATGGGTAGCATAATAAAAAAATAATTACAATTTCTTGCATTGTACAGGAAATTGCAATTATTTTAGTACTCCTACACCACAAAACTGATGCAGACGAACTGATAAATTTACCCCTAAATTTTGGACCTCAGCATAGTTCTCTTGATCTCCAGCACAGCTTTCCCTTTAGTTGGTGAACTTGACTGACAGTTCTTACTGACATTTGGCATACCCCAAACTAATTCTCAAGCCATGCCTAAGAATGGTCATAACAAAGACAGAACAAGCTGAATGGTGAGGATACGATGTGGGTCCCACCTCTGTGCAATGTGTGTAATTACATATTCTAAATATGTTAATGTAATAAACGTCTAAAAGTCTACAGGTAAATGATTAGCCCTGGTTTCTGGGTCTTATAACCTCATTTTTGCAAGAGAACCTTCAGAAACACATCATAGATTTGTGCTGCTGATGTGGCAGAGCTGATACAGCTGTAAAGAGATTTCTCCAGCCCTGTAGCAGTGGTCCATCCAGTCTCTATCCTTGCAGAAAAGAGGTAAGTTATCTCATCAAAGTAAAAAGGCTGCTCAACCTGTTTCTCCTTCTGACCTGTTTGCAAGTTCTATAATTAAGGAATTGTATGTTTTTGCATCAACTCCATTTCTAAGTGTGGACCCCTCACGTAACATCAGCTGGGACCCATCATATATACAGGTGGCCCCACTCGTCTTGCTTCACTCTGCTGGTCCTGGTGGGTGTGAAAAAGGCCTACAGTAAGATGTGCTTACCAGCCACTAATCTTCACTGGTTAGGCCCTGGTTCTGATGTTGCAGCCCCACAGTGGAGATGCTGTACAAATAGAAGGTAGTTGAAGCACACATTAGCTGGCTGGCATTAATTCAGGTAAAATATCCAAATATTCCAGAATGGAAAACTGCGCCTCCTTTTGCCTTCTTTTAAGACAGCTCCCTCGACATCAAGCATGACCTTCAGGAAGCCTTATGACATGATAAGTATATCTATTCCAGAAGGGAATTCCCAAATGTAGACAGCATTATTTCAACCTGGTTGGGTCTCCTCAGTACAGAGTAGGAAACTGGTTTGGCTTAGTGAAAGGCTTTTGACTAGGGTCGAGAAGTAAGAATTTTCATTACGGTGACTGCCAATAAAGGGGCAATTAAGGGGCAAAAAGGGCATGGTTTTCCTTATCCCATCCAAGTAAACTTATTTGCAAATTTTCCCCAAATCCCCTAGTGGAGCATCAATGGCTATAAGTCTCCACATGCATACAAGGCGGCCTTAAAGGGGTTTGCCTGTGAAAGAAAAATCTCAAATTTCAATCCCCTAGTGATTTTTACACAATAAAGATCATTTTTAACCCCTTACTTTACAATTTCCCCTATGGGGACAATAAAGCATTCTATTCTATTCTATTTTACTCAGTTTTATCGCTGTTTTAGCTGCTATCACTCAGTGATGATCAGTGTAAAATTACAGAGAGTGGGCTCTCTAAGCAGACACTTCTTATTTCTTCTAGTGCTGTGTGCTGACAATGTGCTAGATTATCAGGGTACAGGTTTATATGTTCTTTCATTTAGCTTCTTAACATTCACTAGTATCTGACACATAGAAAAAGAGATGAGAGAGATCAGAGATGAGAGGTTATGAGACCCATGAGATGCATATTACACATGACATTCTCTGCTCTGCTATCAAAGCCATTACATTCTGTCATCTCTACTATATGCCTCCCTCCCCTGGATAAAGACCTTATCTGCCTGTAGCTTGTAGCTTTACTCTTCTCACAATGTTGTAGTTTAGCGACAGGAAGTCTCAGTATGAGCGTACCTTGGAATGCAAGTGTGGTGGCTAGAGACAGAGAGCAGCTCAGCTTAGTGCAGCGTCAGACAGGAGAAGAATATGTCCTCCCGACCCTAAACTCAGAAGATTTCGAGTCGGGTGCAGGGGCAACCAAAATTGTGCAGACACAGGTTGGAATTATATCTATGAAATGCTGTATTTTTGTTAATAAAATCTAATTAGATAATGTGTTGTTTTGTTATTCTGAGTACATTTAAGAAACTTGTCTTTGTGGAAATACTCCTTTAATTGGCAATCTCTGTAAGGAAAACTTTTACTTCCCGACCCCATTAATTCAGGTAGTCATTTAGAGTCTACTTTACCGTATAATAGCCTGCATGTGTTAAATAAATGAAACCCAATGTTCTACGGTGAGAAGTTACTCAAATATAATCACATATACAGCAAACATTTGTTCTTCAACTGATGGTCCCTCTGATATTAGGAGTAACAGAGGGCGACAAGAAAGCAGCACAGACAAGCACTTATGAAGTGATATATTAAGTGCATTTTCTCTTCTCCTCTTAAATGACAAACAGCCGCTAATCAGAGAGCCATCTGTTTATTTAATTCTGATGCACCCAACAACATCATTAAAAACAAAACGTCTTTGACGGGAGCTGTCAAGGTGGTTTGTAGCTGATTGCGGGATCCAGGAGACATTTTCTTAGAGGAGCTTCCTGCTGAGCAAACCAAACAAAGATTAAGAAGAAAGAGAGAAAAAAAAACAGGTCAAATTTACCATATTGTGCAATCCATCAGTGACTTCTTCAATTATAAGTACTTTTATTTTTCCACAGGGGCCCGATGCAGATGTTACATTGCAGTAAATGGGATTTTAAATAATTCTGTTCTTGTAATGTGCAACATGCCCTATTCCTTGCATTTATCCAATGAGAAAAAAAATAAAAGTGTAAAACCTTGCCGGGTTTTAAGTTATTCACACCCTACAATGTAATTGTACCTCCTGCTCCCTCCTGAGATGCTAGGAGCCGGCTTGGAGCTGGGGCTTGGAAAGCAGGGGCGTGTGCTCTCTCCTAGATCCTCGGGCAAAATAAGTAAAAATAGTTCCTGGACATCTACTATTATTGAAACTGATGGTAGATGTCCTTTAAGCTCATTAAGTAGTCCCGATCGGAATGAGTTCCGACCTGGACTGTTCGAGAAGGAGCCCATCTGTCATAAGACAACCGAGCGCCCACTCTTCCCTGTACAGGAAACCCATGCAGCACTTAAACAAGGGTGATGGAGAAACTCCTGGCCCTGCCTAATGCCCCTTAAAGACCAATGTTGAAATCCATATGGGGGTCACTAAGGGATATTAGGCTACGACAGCAAGTTTCTCCATCGCCCTAGTCTAAGTGCTGCTTTGGTCGACCATAGCTGTTGACAGTGAGCCCCTGAAATCAACTTCTAAAATTATGCTAATGAGTCTGAACGGCTCCTGGAGGTGTTACCAGAGCCTCTCCATGCTGCAAAGAAGATTACAACAGATCTATGAGTAATTGTTCCTGCTTGATTTTAATGGTAGATTTCCTTTAAGCCCATTGGAGAAAATGTTTTAAAGAAGTTGTCTATACTGGACAAGTCCTGGGTGGCAGGACAAGGCCTCATGCACACGATTGTATGTTCTTTTCTGTTCTGTATATACAGCTGTAATCAGGCTGTAAATACGGGACGTATTGTAACTGTACGGCAATATATTGCACTGTATGGCACCGTATCTGTACCGTATAAAATACGGTGGGCTGGCAAATGATAGATGGCTGACAAAATGCACCTCCCACTGGTTCTGGATACTGCACATATATATGGCAGGAGCACATATTTAACCCCTATTTTCTACGTTTTGATTGACTTCTATGGGCCGTACGGAATGGAAATACGGTGGAAAAGGCTCCAGCCCCGGCGCTCCCCCGCAGCTCCTTCCTCTTCTCTGCAGAGCTTGCAGAGCTATAAATATAATATATTATGCCTATATCCCTTGCATAATCACAAGACTTAGCACACTATTAGTTAAAGATAAGGGCTCTTTGACTTTTGTATGCACAGCTTGTTCTAAAAAAAAGTCAATTCTGCTAAAGTTTCAGGTCAAGTGTCATTGCCGCCTGACACTTCTACAGTAGCTAATCTTTGACCGTTTTCACATGAATAGGTCAAACTGTTCCCAGCTCATACAGTCCTGAACAAAAAAACAGTAAAAAATCCTCTGTGATGTTATAAGTGTGGTTTCTCTGTGTACATATGAAAACGGTTCGGATCTGTGTTAAGGGGATAAAACATCTCTTTGTAAATGATACAACACAGTGTAATGCAGCTTTTCATGCCAGTCAGTTAGTGACCCTAGTAAGAATGGCAACCTATCTAGATGACCACTTGGAGCACTCCGATGACCCAGCATTAATGTGGGCTGCATCAAAGGAAATGATGAGGGACCACATGATAGCCTGTGTAGCACATAAACGCAAAGGCACAACAGAATTACGCCACCCTTACAACACCACAATCTAAACAGACATATACAGATGCAAAGAGGCTGCTAGACACATACATACAAGAACAGGCACTTTGGGATGTTGGAAGTACACAGAATAAATACTACAGGGGGGTAACCATATGAGTAAACTCTTGGCATGTCTGACCAAGGCCTGGAGAACTACTAAGCCCATCTTCTGCTTACAGGACCCCCCTATTGGACTGCCTGGTCATGAGCCCTGACGAAATAACGACTTTGATACACACTTACTTTGATGACCTTTACTGGGCTGAGCCCATGGACATTAGTAGTATTGAGGCATGTCACGACTGGGAGTCTGTGGACCCTCTGGACCACCACGGGAGGTGGCACTAGCCGACCTGGGACCGGAGTCTAAGTGGAACCCGGTGTTCACCAGAGTCTGCCGCAAAGCGGGATGGACTTGCTGCGGCGGGTAACCACCAGGTCGTTCCACAGGTACGACTAGCCCGGGTTGGCTGTAAAGGTAGTAACACAGGAGACAGTCTGTACCTGGAGTGACGGCAGGAGAATAGCACAGGAGAATCTGCAGGATTCACGTCAGGAATCTCAGGAGCTGGCACACAGGAACGCAGGACCACAGGGACGTGCTGGCACACAGGAACACAGGACCACAGGAACGGACTGGTAACACAGGAACACAAGACCACAGGAACGGACTTGCACACAGGAACACAGGACCACAGGAACGGACTGACACACAGAGACGCAGGAATCACAGGAACGCAGGAATCCCAGGAACGGGGGTCGCGGGAGCACCCGTGAAAAGGCATTTCTTGATTCTCTAATGATGGAAGGGATGGCATAGGAGCAGAGGGAAGCTTTGGGGGCTGCCTTCACTGAGGAGGAGGTCAAGGCTGCTATTACAGCTTCACGATCAGGAAAGACGCCAGGGCCGGACAGTCTGTCAGCTAACTATTATAAAATCCTAGTCCCTGAAGTAATTCTGCTACTCACTGGACTGTTTAATGTGACTTACCGGGAGGGTATAATGGTAGACAGATTCACAGATGCCAGGACTATATTGAAGCCCAACAAAGACTTTGATTCCCTTATATCATACTGCCCAATAACCTTGCTCAACAATGATTACAAGTTTATGATGGCTATCCTGGCGTCCCACCCTCAGTCCATCCTACCTCATATATTGCACCCAACTCAGGCTGAATTCAGGCAACAGAATTCTATTTCTGTACTACAAAATGCCATTCTGTGCAACAGAATTCTACTTCTGTACTACAAAATGCCATTCCGTACAACAGAATTCTACTTCTGTACTACAAAATACCATTCTGTGCTACAGAATTCTACTTCTGTACTACAAAATACCATTCTGTGCGACAGAATTCTACTTCTGTACTACAAAATACCATTCTGTGCGACAGATTTCTACTTCTGTACTACAAAATACTATTCAGTGTGACAGAATTCTACTTCTGTACTAAAAAAATGCCATTCTGTGCGACAGAATTCTACTTCGGTACTACAAAATACCATTCTGTGCGACAGAATTCTACTTCTGTACTACAAAATACCATTCTGTCTGACAAAATTCCTATTCTGTGAGAAATATCTGTCAGTCAAACAAACTAGCCAACCAATCAAATGTTTCCTTTATTCCCAGGTCCTTTAGACAGCAGTGAAGCTCCAGCTCTGCTGTCAGGCTGGAGGTTGTCAGATCTCCCTTGTCTGCCCTGGTTGTGGTCTATAGATAGGACAGGGACTTGAGTGTGCTGATCTCCTGCACATTGTACTGTATATACACAGGGAAGTGTCTGCTCTGAGAAGTTACAGTAGATTCTATTTCCTCGTGGTGTAAAGGACCTTTGATGATGTCATCACCATGTGACTTGTGTGGGAGGAGCAACTCTAGAGTTACACAGAAACCATGGAGATCCCTGATAGAAGCTGCAGCCCTGAGGGATAGAGTAGCAATGGAGGGAGAGGAGGAGGTGGAGAGCAGGGAGAGGAGGTGGGGTGCAGGGATAGGAGGCGGTGGGGTTCAGGGAGAGGAGGAGATGAGGTGCAAGGAGAGGAGGAGGTGGGGAGCAAGGAGAAGAGGAGGTGAGGTGCAGGGAGAGGAGGTGAGGTGCAGGGAGAGGAGGAGGTGGGGTGCAGGGAGAGGAGGAGGTGGGGTGCAGGGAGAGGAGGAGGTGGGGAGCAGGAAGAGGAGGAGGTAGGGGTGCAGGGAGAGGAGGAGGTGGGGTGCAGGGAGAGGAGGAGGTGGGGTGCAGGGAGAGGAGGAGGTGGGGTGCAGGGAGAGGAGAAGGTGGGGAGCAAGGAGAAGAGGAGGTAAGCTGCAGGGAGAGGAGGAGGTGGGGTGCAGAGAGAGGAGGAAGTGGAGGTCAGGGAGAGGAGGAGGTGAAGAGCAGGGAGAGGAGGAGGTGGGGTGCAGAGAGAGGAGGAGGTGGGGAGCAGGGAGAGGAGAATGTGGGGAGCAGGGAGAGGAGGAGGTGGGGAGCAGGGAGAGGAGGAGATGGGGGGCAGGGAGATCAGAAGGTGGGGAGCAGGGAGAGGAGGAGGAGGGGTGCAGGGAGAGGAGGAGTTGGGGTGCAGGGAGAGGAGAAGGTGGGGAGCAGGGAAAGGAGAAGGTGGGGTGCAAGGAGAGGAGTAGGTGGGGGACAGGGAGAGTAGAAGGTGGGGGGCAGGGAGAGGAGTATATGGGGTGCAGGGAGAGGAGGAGGTGGGGAGCAGGGAGAGAAGAATGTGGAGAGCAGGGAGAGGAGAAGGTGGGGGTGCAGGGAGAGGAGGAGGTGGGGAGCAGGGAGAGCAAGAGGTAGGGTGCAGGGAGAGGAGGAGGTGGGGAAATCCCTGTGATTTTGAAAATGTTTTCTTGTGAGACATTGTAGTTAAAGTTAGTAGTGTCATTTCGATGATCAGTTTCTTTTTTGGGGGTAAAAAAAAGGCTCTACCTTTTAGAAAAAAAGTCAAACCACAATTTTTTTTTAGAAACCTTTTCCCATTGGTATTCTTTTTATTTCCATAATTTGTTTTACGTTTCCATTTTTTTTACCGATGTGAGAAGGTTTCAAGTTTTAGTAGCAACTTCTCCAATTTTCAAGAGATTTGAAAAATGCTACATTTTTGGGGACCAATTCAGTTTGGAAGTTCCCTATAAAGGATTATGTACTATACACCCCACAAGTAATGAACCTAACATCTCAAACTATTCAAATCAGCATTTGAGAAGTTTGTCTACCCTTTAAATCTTTCTCTGGAAGCAAACAAAAATAGATTGGAGATTTTGAAATTTAAATTTTTTAATAAGATTATTCTCTAAAATGGAGACATTCTGAAGGAAATTGAGGTAAATATACATCCCAAAATTTTTTTCCCTGCTTCATCCGAGTATGGCAATACCCGACATGTGGATGTCAACTGCTGTTTCGTCGCACAGCGATGTCCAGAACAGAGTTAGTGCTACTGGGTTTTTGGCAGCCAATTTGGCTGCAACTGTTTTTGTGGTGCCACAGATTACTTGAAGAGCCCCTGAAGTAACAGTACAATAAAAAACCTAGACCCCTCAAAGCATTTGACAGTTTGGGGAACTTCTCCTGGAAAGTGCTGCCCTGTTACAATGCGTGATGTGGAGTCGCTTCCAGAAGTGCTGGCCCTCCTTCCTGGTCTCCAAAAAGAAAGTACTTTTTCTACATAGTGCCTGGGTCCCATGTACAGAGTTGCTGCATAGTGCCCGGCTCTCCTGTACAGAGTCGCTGCATAGTGCCCGGCTCTCCTGTACAGAGTCGCTGCATAGTTTCCGGCTCTCCTGTACAGAGTCGCTGCATAGTGCCTGGCTCTCCTGTACAGAGTCGCTGCATAGTGCCCGGCTCTCCTGTACAGAGTCGCTGCATAGTGCCCGGCTCTCCTGTACAGAGTCGCTGCATAGTGCCCGGCTCTCCTGTACAGAGTCGCTGCATAGTTTCCGGCTCTCCTGTACAGAGTCGCTGCATAGTGCCTGGCTCTCCTGTACAGAGTCGCTGCATGGTGCCCGGCTCTCCTGTACAGAGTGCCCTGCTATCGTGTCTTTTAAGTTTTTGCCCAAGCAGCGACTTAGGGAGACCTCTCGGAATTGAAATCTCCCTTTGAATTGTACCAGGGACTCATCTATGCTCACACGTTTGGCGGGGGAATATGCCTGGACAAACTTGGCACTAAAATGATCTAATATGGGCCTAACCTTAAATAAACGATCATAACTAGGGTCATCTCTGGGTGGGCACTGTGCATTGTAGGTGTAGTGCACAAACTTATGGATGGCTTCAAAGCGCATCCTGCTCATCGTCATGTGGAGCATCAGGGTGTGGTCCAGAATGTCTGTGCTCCAGTAGTCCCTTATTGCGGACTTCTTTACAATCCCCATAAGAACTATTATGCCCCAATACTTCTCCATCTCTGCTGCAGTGACAGGGGTCCACCTGTAGGGTTGTGCATAAAATGAAGGGGGTTGAGGGCATATGCTGTGCAGCCTAGAGGTTGGTCTGGACTACAATTAAATTCAACAGCTCCTCATCAAAAAAAGAACTTTAAAAAGTCCATAGCTCTAAACCCTGCCGTTTCAAATTTAATTCCAGGTTGGCCCAAAAGGTCGGGGATCCGAGGTGTATAATTATCTGGGGTTACCCATGTAGGGTCAGTGGAAGCCCCAGACACCTCAATCACAAAAGTCCCAGGCACATCAATCGCAGAAGTCCCAGGCACAGGAACCCTCCAGGTCACTGGAAGATAAGCAGGAGGATGATAATCGGTAAAAGAGTACATCATCCCCACTAGCTGACTCAGTGTCAGAGGCCGGCATGTTGTATGTCTCCAACACGGTGTACGTTTTCTGTGCAACAGAAAGAAAAATAGAGAACGTACACGGACAAGCCGCACAGATGGCACACACAAAAAATAGAGAAGTGCACCCAACTACAGGTACACCTACGGCGCTCTGGAAAAAAATAATACCAGGCAAAAAAAAAACCTATGTGCAACGTGCAAAAAGGCGCTACACATGCACCTAGCTTGCCCTAAGACAACCTAACTACCGCTAAAGATACTATGCAGCGCTATTCAAATGGCGCACTGAAAAGTGCATCCAGTGCAGAACAACGCTACTACAGCCACTGAAAAGTGCGTTTGGGTTCAGAAGGGACAGACAGGAGATGGGCAAAATGGAGGACAAGTGTGATCACGTATGGTGATCACACAGGGAACACAGAGGACACAGGAGGGAACAGATAGGGATCAATAGGGATAAGATAGGAAAAATGTGTTTTGGTGCACACAGTAATGCTCTGATCATCTCTCCAGCGGTACCAAACCAAAATGTGCCGCTAGAGGAAGGAGCTGAGCGCTAATCACCGGGAGCCAGCACCGTATAAGCAAGGGGCTAATTACTTCATTTATTTGGTAATTTTGTATTTACTAATTTTTTTATGCAACAAAAAATTTCACAGTGTCAGAATGCATTTTGTGTGACAGAATTAATTCTGTGTGACAGAATGCATTTTGTGAATTTTGTATGACACAATGCATTTTGTGTGACAGAATTAATTCTGTGTTACAGAATACATTTTGTGAATTTTGTATGACAAAACACATATTGTGTGACAGAATGCATTTGTGAGACACAATTAATTCTGTGTTACAGAATACATTTTGTGAATTTTGTATGACAAAATGCATGTTGTGTGACAAAATTAATTCTCTGTGACAGAACACATTTTGTTAATTTTGTATGAGACAAAATTTTGTGTGAGACAAAATTAATTCTGTGTGACAAAAAGTATTTTGTGAATTCTGTACGACAAAATGCCTTTTGTGTGACAGAATGCATTTTGTGAGACAAAATTAATTATGTGTGACAGAATAATGCATTTTGTGTGGCAGAATGCATTTTGTGAGACAAAATTAATTATGTGTGACAGAATACATTTTGTGAATTTTGTAGGACAAGATGCATTTTGTGAGACAGAATAAATTCTGTGTGATAGAATGCATTTTATGAGACAAAATGACTTCTTTGTAACAGAATGCATTTTGTGAGACAAAATTAATTCTGTATGACAAAATAATATAGTGTGTGACACAAAATCATATTTTGTGCAACAAAATGGCATTTTGTAGTCAAACTATTATATTTTGTGACACATTTTGTGACATATATTTTGTGAATATACATTCACATAATTTCTATAGGAGAAGGAGGATCGGCCTCTACCATATAAATATACCCCTGACCATTGTGATGTCATGAGTCCAGTGATATCCCCTGTCCCCAGGTTCCACCGAAATCCCCGGGATGTGTCAGAATTTATCTAATGTGTGGGACCTATCATGATACAGATTTTTATCAGGTCTATTGGACAGTGTGACATTTGTAGGATGTGATTATTCTTCCTATTTCCATCTCTTCTTCTTGTTTCAGAGAAAAAAGACGGCTACAAGACGGCCGGCAGTGGGTATTAATTATATGAGGCTCATTCATGGTTCTACATGTTACACTATTCTTGGCCTCCTCACTTTCCTCCAGTTATCTTTGCTTTTCCAGTGCTGTTCCTTACCTACATAATGGGAGCACATTTGTTATACGCTGGCAGTAATTGAAACGAGTGTTTGATGTTGCACCCCACCCCCTGTTGGTACCAGCGATGCGCCAGTGAACCGGTGTAGGCTATGGGTGATAATAATAAATAATAATTCCTTTATTTATATAGTGCACACAGATTACGCAGCCCTGCACAGAATGTGCCGAATCAGTCCCTGTCCCCATGGTGCTCGCAATCTAATCAACCTACCAGTATGTTTCGGAGTGTGGGAGGAAACTGGAGGACCCGGAGGAAACCCACGAAAACGGAGAGAACATACAAACTTTTTGCAGATGTTGACCATGGGACTTGAACCCAAGTCCACAGCGCTGCAAGGCTGTAGTGCTAACTACTAGGGTACAGGAATGCCCTCGCTGCCGCCATCCTCGCCCCTCTTCTCACCCCTCCATGATTCCTGTGCTGCATTAACTTCTATGGGATTTTTCAGGTTATGACTCGCAGGACAGACCAAGGCCAGAAGAAGAGTGAAGAAATCAGGCTAACTGAGCATATTTGACGTTTCAAACAAAAGTTTTTAAAAAAGGAAAAAAACATCTATGATGCCGGAGCTCCTTGATGCCACACTGCAATCCCCGCAGGCACGCTAGTGATTCTCACAACTCAGGTATATATTTGGGCATTAATGAGCTGAGGCCAAGGGCAGGGCAGATCTCAAGGTTTTAACCCCTGCCCATATCTCCAATCCAAAAATTACAATCAAAACTGTTGCTTCTACCATTCTGATATTTATTATTCATAATCTATTTCCTTCTAAAATCAACTTGTAACATTATGCCAAGGAGACTGAAGGGCTACCCTAGCCCCTCTGTGATCTGACTTTACAGGATGTTACACCCTCACTCCCCCTCCCCCCCTCCCTGCTCCCTCAGTGCTTGTGCATGAAACACTTCCTGCTGAATTCTCGGTGAGACAGTGTAACAGTTTGTAAAGCTAAATCACAGAGAGTTAGGGTACCACCTTGCGCTCATTAGCATAATTGTAAAAGTTTATTTTACAAGTAAGGAGGCCATGGATAACAAATATAAGAAGATAACTGCAGTTACTGTGCCTGGATCTATGGGTAGGTGTCCCTGGTTTATCATGATGGATTGTGATGGTAGATTTCCTTGGTGTTGATTGACCAAGGTGAAGTAGATTACATTGCCCACAGAACCAGCACCCCCACTTAGATCCCTTTAACACAATGGGGGTCATTTACTAAGGGCCCGATTCGCATTTTCCCGACGTGTTACCCGAATATTTCCGATTTGCGCCGATTGTATCTGAATTGCCCCGGGTTTTTGGCGCACACGATTGGAATTTGGCGCATTGGCGCCAGTATGCACGCAACGGAAATCGGGGGGGGGGTGTGGCCGAACGAAAACCCAACGTATTCGGAAAAACCGCCGCATTTAAAAAAAAATTGTGTCACGAAAATTTCACTCACCTTCATCCTGGATAGGCCGGTGTATTTCGAGGCATTCCAGCGGACTTCAGCGCAGCAGCGCCACCTGGTGGACGTCGGAGGAACTACTTTGATGAATCCCGGCCGGACCCGAATCCAGTGCAGAGAACGCGCCGCTGGATCGCGAACGGACCGGGTAAGTAAATCTGCCCCAATGTGTACATTAGTGACTAAGATCCCAAATGAATCTGAAGAACAAGGGACACCAAACCCTCCGACCCATTTCATATCCAGGCAGTCCCCTACTGCAATGACCAGCTGTAAGGTGTCTGTAATGAAGCTTTATTGATAATCCTTGGTCCCAATACAGCGAAAAATTATTAAACTCCAATTGGGGCCAAAATTCTTTTTGTCTGGATCTACAATTATAAAATATACAGTCTCAACTTACATACAAATTCAACTTAAGAACAAACTCTGACTTCTGATTATGGTCTATCATTCTCTGCAGCTGAAACACCACAATCCTACATTCACCTATGATCCTTTGGATACGAGATATGTCTAAAACGTGATAAATCCCTTTAATGGTGACATCTAGTCTTGTTCTCTTGAAACCTCTTCCCACTAAAACAGCCAAAACATATTTATCCATATTCCAAACCTCTCCAGATAATGGACATCTTTGTGAGAAAGAATTTTATACCATCTCCTATGAGGAAGACAAGTTACTGAGCTGAAGATTTGTTTAACAATTTTTTTGTTTTCTTGTACTGTTTTTCTATATTTTAATTAATTTCTTAAATCTTCTCTTTCTATATCTCCTCTTTCTCCTAATATTAAAGAGGACCTGTCACCCAGAAACCCCCCCCCCCCCCAACAAATTAGCTCCCCCTCATCCTGTCCCCAGCCCCTTTATATTTACAGGCAGTCCCCAGGTTACGTAAAGGATAGGTTCTGTAGGTTTGTTCTTAAGTTGAGTTTGTATGTAAGACGGAACTGTATATTTTATAATTGTAATCTCAGCCAGAATTTTTTTGGTCTCTGTGACAATTGGATTTTAAAAATGTTGGGTTGTCATAAGAACCAGGATTAATAATAAATCTTCATTACAGACACATTTTATAAGTGTTACAGCTGATCATTGTAGCCTGGGGCTAAAGTACAATAAATTACCAATTACCTGAGGTCCGTTTGTAACTAGGGGTCGTATGTAAGTCGGGTGTTCTTAAGTAAGGGACCACCTGTATTGAATTTTTATTAAAATTTGTGTTTTTATACTTAGTTTTAAATGATCCGACCTCTTATCAAATAAGAGGTCGGATCGTTGTACAAGTCTCCTAACAGTCGGCCGTATTCATGAGGGGGGCGGTCGACACACCCCCTCCACACCCCTGTCAGTGAGGGGCCTGTAAGACTCGCCGGCAGCAGGGCATGTATTGCACAATCGCTGCCGGCTCTATGCGATGCAGCGCTGTGCTGACAGCGGCCGAAGAGGGGCTTATTCACAGCGCTGGTTGAATGTTCGGCATTTCATCCTATCCCCTCCTCTCCTAAGGGGCGGGATTCTGTCTATGAGGCGAAACCTCAATTGTCCCTCTCTATGTTTGCAGTCAGAAAAATGTTTAGGAACCGGGAGATCCTTTCTGCCAGCCCTAATAGCAGGGGCGTCGCAAGGTCAAAAGATCCGGGGCTCGTGCCCCGGATCTCCCCAGATCAGCTGGTCCCTGGTCCCGCTGTCTGGGGAGATTTTTTCACTCTCATTTCTATCTGTGTCATCAGGACACAGATAGAAATAAATAGTGTAATGGTGCACGGAGCCGTCAGGTCCCTGCAGCACTACACAGAGCAGGAGACGCGATAATTGTTACTACATCGCGTCTCCTGCTTCATGCAGCTCAATACAGCAGCCGGGAGCAGGAGACGCGATGTGATGACGTCACCGCCGATCGTCCTGCACAGAAGACTGAAAGGATACGAAGGGAAGACAGAGGTGAGTATTAGTGATTTTTTTTGTTAATTAGTAAACCGTGTGGGCATTTCTTTATAAAGGGTATAACTGTGAACAGGGGGCATTATGTGGACTGAGGATATTACTTTATATGGGGGCATTATTGTGAATAGGGGGCATTATTTGGACTGGGGGTATTACTTTATATGGGAGCATCAATGTAGACTGGGGACATTACTTTATAAGCGGGCATTATTATGGACTGGGGACATTATGATGGACTGGGGGAATTACTATGGACTAGGAACATTACTTTTAGAGATGAGCGAACATACTCGTCCGAGCTTGATGCTCGTTCGAGCATTAGCGTACTAGAAACTGCTCGTTGCTCGGACGAATACTTCGCCCGCTCGAGAAAATGGCAGCTCCCGCCGTTTTGCTTTTTGGTGGCCAGAAACAGAGCCAATCACAAGCCAGGAGACTCTGCACTCCACCCAGCATGACGTGGTACCCTTACACGTCGATAGCAGTGGTTGGCTGGCCAGATCAGGTGACCCTGGAATAGACTAGCCGCTGCCCGCGCTGCTCGGATCATTCTGTGTCTGGATGCCGCTAGGGAGAGAGCTGCTGCTGGTCAGGGAAAGCGTTAGGCTGTTCAATTAGAATAGTGTTAGGCAGGAGTGATTCTACAAGAACCCAACAGCCCTTCTTAGGGCTACAATAACGTTATACTTTTTTTTTTTTTTATTTGCAGCTAGTACCATATTGTGAGGAATTTGCAGGGGGACTTGCTACCGTTGTGTTTAGCTCTTAGTGACACACATATCCACCTTTATTAGGGGTTTGATTTCAATTAGGCACAGTCTGCCATTTACGTTTTATTTTACGTTTATTTTTTCATAACTCAGCGTCGTCTCATCTGGCATAGCAGTGTGCTTTCATACTTGGCTAGAAAATAGCCATAGGAGAATCCAAACGGCTTACTTAGGCCTACAATAGCGTTATATATTTTATTTCTGGTTGATCTGCTGGTGGCTGTCCTTGCTGTAGTGCATCTACTACCATATTGTGAGGAATTTGTAGTGAGACTTGCGACCGTTGTGTTTAGCGCTTACTGACGCACATATCCATCGCAAAGACCGAAGTGGGAAAATTTATTAGGGGTTTGATTTCAATTAGGCACAGTCTGCCATTTACTTTTTATTTTACGTTTATTTTTTCGTAACTCAGCGTCATCTCATCTGGCATAGCAGTGTGCTTTCATACTTGGCTAGAAAATAGCCATAGCAATAGGATAGCATCGTTTGGTTTTAAAAACTAAAAAACACACAAAAAAAAAAACACAAAAAAACACAAAAAAAAGTTAAAAAAAATGAAAGTTATAACTTTCATTTTCAAAATGTTTAACCCGAGGGCTAGGGGTAGAGGACGAGGGCGGGGACGTGGGCGTCCAACTACTGCAGGGGTCAGAGGCTGTGGTCCTGGGCGGGGTGAGACACCACCTGCTGATGAGGGAGCAGGGGAACGCCGCAGAGCTACACTCCCTAGGTTCATGTCTGAAGTTACTGGGACTCGTGGTAGAGCACTGTTGAGGCCAGAACAGTGCGAACAGGTGATGTCGTGAATTGCCGACAATGCTTCGAGCAATTTGTCCACCAGTCAGTCTTCCACGCAGTCCACCCATGTCACCGAAATCGGCACTCCTCCAGCTCCTGCACCTCAGCCTCCTCCCCCCCAGTCTGCCCCCTCCCAGGAACATTTGGCATTTGAACCGGCATACTCTGAGGAACTGTTTTCTGGACCCTTCCCACACTCACAAACCACTTGTCCGGTTGCTGCTGAGCAATTTTCCGATGCCCAGGTTTTCCACCAGTCGCAGTCTGTGGGTGATGATGACCTTCTTGACGTAGTGGAAGAAGTGTGTAAAGAGGTGTCCGACGATGAGGAGACACGGTTGTCAGACAGTGGTGAAGTTGTTGTCAGGGCAGGAAGTCCGGGGGGGGGAGCAGACTGAGGGATCGGAGGATGATGAGGTGACAGACCCAAGCTGGGTTGAGAGGCCGGGTGAACACAGTGCTTCTGAGACGGAGGAGAGTCCTCGACCAGAACAGGTTGGAAGAGGCAGTGGTGGGGCCAGACGGAGAGGCAGGGCCAGAGCAGGTGCATCAGCGCCAAATGTGTCACGTAGTGAAGCTCCCGTGGCGAGGGCTCCCGCGGCGAGGGCTAGATTTTCAGAAGTCTGGAGGTTCTTTAAGGAAACACCGGATGACCGACGGACTGTGGTGTGCAACCTTTGCCAAACCAGGATCAGCAGGGGTTCCACCACTACTAGCTTAACTACCACCAGTATGCGCAGGCATATGAATGCTAAACACCCCACTCAGGGGCACCAAGCCCGTTCACCTCCGGCCGTGCACACCACTGCTCCTTCCCCTGTGTCAGCTGATAGTCAGCCCCCTGCCCAGGACCCTGGCACAAAAACCCCATCGTCGCCTCCACGATCCTCCACAGCATCCACCAGCGTTCAGCTCTCCATACCCCAGACGCTGGAGCGGAAACGGAAATATAGTGCAACCCACCTGCACGCCCAAGCCCTTAATGTCCACATCTCCAGATTGCTTAGCCTGGAGATGCTGCCCTATAGGCTAGTAGAGACCGAGGCCTTTCGCAACCTCATGGCGGCGGCCGCCCCTCGGTATTCGGTCCCCAGCCGCCACTACTTTTCCCGATGTGCCGTCCCAGCCCTGCACCAGCACGTGTCAGACAACATCATCCGTGCCCTGACCAACACCGTTTCTGACAAGGTCCACCTGACCACGGACACGTGGACGAGTGCTGCCGGGCAGGGCCACTATATATCGCTGACGGCACATTGGGTTAACTTGGTGGAGGCTGGGACCGAGTCTGACCCTGCGGCTGGTCATATACTGCCAACGCCGAGGATTGCGGGGCCTACCTCGGTCCAGGTCTTTCAGGCCTCCTCCTCCTCCCACCCCTCCTCCACCTCCTCCTCCTCTGAATTACCATCCGTGGGCATGGCGCCATCAGTCGATAGCTCTAGGCACAGCAGCAGTGCGGTCGCTAAGCGACAGCAGGCGGTTCTCAAACTGCTGAGCCTAGGCGATAAAAGGCACACCGCCCAAGAACTATTACAGGGCATCACGCCGCAGACTGATCTGTGGCTGGCACCGCTGAACCTGAAGCCAGGCATGGTTGTGTGTGACAACGGCCGTAACCTGGTGGCGGCTCTGCAACTCGGCAGACTGACACATGTGCCATGCCTGGCCCATGTGTTAAATCTGATAGTTCAGCGTTTCCTCAAGACATACCCCAATCTGTCTGATTTGCTCACGAAGGTGCGCCACATCTGTGCGCATTTCAGGAAGTCCAGCACAGATGCTGCCACTCTCAGGGCAGCACAGCGCCGCCTCCAACTGCCCGCTCACCGACTGTTGTGCGACGTGCCCACGAGGTGGAATTCAACATTAACCATGTTATCCAGAGTTTACCAGCAGCGCAGAGCGATTGTAGACTGCCAGATTTCAACTTCCAACAGAACGGGTAGTCAGGTCAGTCATTTTCCTCAAGTCTACAATGAGGAGTGGACGTGGATGTCTGATATCTGTCAGGTGCTGAGTAACTTCGAGGAGTCAACACAGATGGTCAGTGGCGATGCCGCCATCATCAGCCTCACCATCCCGCTGCTTGGCCTGTTGAAAAACTCTCTGATCAGCATGAAGTCGGAAGCTTTGCGCTCGTCACAAGAGACGGGGGAAGAAGATTCCCTTGTTGATTGCCAAAGCACCCGTAGGTCTGTTTCTCAGCGCATATCGGAGGAGGTGGAGGTGGAGGAGGAGGAGGAGAAAGAGGAGGAGAATGTTGGCGAGACACAAGAGGGGACCATTGTTCAGTCCTTCACTGTTCAGCGTGTATGGGCAGAAGAAGAGGAGTTGGAGGAGTTGGAGGAGGAGGAAATGGACAGTCAGGCCAGTGAGGGGAGTGAATTCTTGCGCGTTGGTACTCTGGCGCATATGGCAGATTTCATGCTAGGCTGCCTATCCCGTGACCCTCGTGTTCAAAGAATTTATTCCAGCACCGATTACTGGGTATTCACTCTCCTGGACCCACGGTACAAGCAAAATCTTTCCACTCTCATCCCTGGAGAGGAAAGGAGTGTGAGAATGCATGAATACCAGCAGGCCCTGGTGCACAAGCTGAAACAGTATTTCCCTTCTGACAGCGCTAGCGGCAGAGTGCGTAGTTCTGCGGGACAAGTAGCGAGGGAGAGTAGGCAAGCAGGCAGCTTGTCCAGCACTGGCAAGGGTACGCTTTACAAGGCTTTTGCCAGCTTTATGTCACCCCAGCAAGACACTGTCACCTGTCCCCAGTCTCGGCAGAGTAGGGCTGATCTTTACAGAAAGATGGTGAGGGAGTACGTAGCTGACCATACCATCGTCCTAAATGATCACACAGCTCCCTACAACTACTGGGTTTCAAAGCTGGACATGTGGCACGAACTGGCGCTGTACGCCTTGGAGGTTCTTGCCTGCCCTGCCGCTAGCGTGTTGTCCGAGCGGGTTTTCAGTGCAGCTGGTGGCATCATCACCGATAAGCGTACACGCCTGTCGACTGACAGCGCTGACAGGCTGACGCTTATTAAGATGAATAAAGCCTGGATTTCTCATAATTTCCTATCTCCACCTGGTGAAGGAAGCTCAACCTGAATAATTTATGCACTCCTCCTCCTCATTTTCCTCCTTCTCCTCCTCTTTGTACACTAAAGCAGAGGAAATTGGCTATTTTTTGACAGGGCCCACTGGCTCTAGCTATAGTATTTTATGCATTTAATTTTTCTGGAGGGCCACCTACCCGGTCCTCTGTTTTAAACAATTTTTGGGACTGCCACATACAGGCACTCAATCTATTCAATTTTTCTGGAGGGCCACCTACCTGCTCCTCTGGTTTGAAAACTTTTTTGGACTGCCACATACAGGCACTCAATCTATTTCATTTTTCTGGAGGGCCACCTACCTGCTCCTCTGGTTTGAAAACTTTTTTGGACTGCCACATACAGGCACTCAATCTATTTCATTTTTCTGGAGGGCCACCTACCTGCTCCTCTGGTTTGAAAACTTTTTTGGACTGCCACATACAGGCACTATCCAAATTAAATTGTCTCCATAGCAGCCTCCACACTTTGTCTCCATTGCTACCTCCAAAAGTCGTCCATATAGCTGCCTCCATACATCGTCCCCTTATCAAACGAGGTGTGTCAGGCAGAAATTTGGGTTGTTTTCATGGATTCCACATCAAAGTTGTTAACTTTGTCGCCACCCTGCTGTGTAATCCACAAAATATATTGGCAAACTTTTACCATTTACGGATATTATTTCAGCGCTTCTTGCGCATCTGTTTACATTCCCCTCACCCGCCATATCCCAAACTTATAAGAACGCTACTACACTTAACTTGGTGGAGGCTGGGACCGAGTCTGACCATGGGGCTGGTCATATACTGCCGACGGAGAGGATTGCGGGGCCTACCTCGGTCCAGGTCTCAAAGGCCTACTATACCTCCTCCTCCTCCCACCCCTCCTTCACCTCCTCCTTCTCTGAATTACCATCTGTGGGCATGGCGCCATCAGTCGGTAGCTCTAGGCACAGCAGCAGTGCCGTCGCTAAGCGACAGCAGGCGGTGCTCAAACTGCTGAGCCTAGGCGATAAAAGGCACACCGCCCAAGAGCTATTACAGGGCATTCCACATCAAACTTGTTAACTTTGTCGCCACCCTGCTGTGTAATCCACAAAATATACTGGCAAACTTTTATCATTTACCGATATTATTTCAGCGCTTCTTGCGCATCTGTTTACATTCCCCTCACCCGCCATATCCTAAACTTATAAGAACGCTACTACACTTGATCTTATACAAAAGGTTCTTAGAAGTGCTGTTTGGGGAGTAGCCTAGAGACAGGGGCTTGGATTGGCGAAAGCTCGCCTGGAAGCGGAGCGCCAGCTCCATCCCAAGATCCAACTAACATAGTTTTAACTGCAGCACCTTTAATCTACTACTAGTTCACTGCCTCCATAATAATAATAATAATAATCTTTATTTATATAGCGCCATCATATTCCGTAGCGCTTTACAAATCATAGGAAACAAATACAAATGTAATGTAACAGAGCACAACATTTGTATGGAACAACAGGAGTGAGGTCCCTGCTCGCCAGAGCTTACGGTTTATGAAGATGATGGGGTAACACGAGGTAAAAGAATATTTAATGGTCAAGCCATTCTTCTTAGGGAATAGAACAAAATATAATAAATGGAATTGCTGTCGCTTGAACCACTCAGCCGTCATCTTATATACCAGGTCCAGGGTGAATGGGACTGCAGAGAAGTCTGGTGCCTGTTGGTTGCTCAATAACAGATGGGAGGACGACACAGGACTGGTTAGTAGAAGAGTTAAAACTTCATGCAGTAAATGAGTGTTATAGGCTTGCCTAAAGAAATGGGTTTTAAGAGCACGTTTGAAACTTTGGAGGTTAGGTATTAGTCTGATAGTCCGGGGCAGAGCATTCCATAGAATTGGTGCAGCTCTAGAGAAGTCTTGGAGACGCGAGTGGGAGGTCCGCACTAGGGTAGAGGTTAATCTAAGATCACTGGCGGATCTTAGAGCACGGGTTGGGCGATAGACTGAGATAAGAGAGGAGAGGTAGGGGGGTGCAGCATTATACAGAGCTTTATGGATGAGGGTTATTATTTTAAACTGTATTCGAAAGGAGACTGGCAGCCAGTGCAGCGACTGGCATGAACTGTAGGCATACATGGTCCCCTTATCAAACGAGCTGTGTCAGGCAGAATTTTGGGTTGTTTTCATGGCTTCCACATCAAACTTGTTAACTTTGTCGCCACCCTGCTGTGTAATCCACAAAATATACTGGCAAACTTTTATCATTTACCAATATTATTTCAGCGCTTCTTGCGCATCTGTTTACATTCCCCTCACCCGCCATATCCTAAACTTATAAGAACGCTACTACACTTGATCTTATACAAAAGGTTCTTAGAAGTGCTGTTTGGGGAGTAGCCTAGAGACAGGGGCTTGGATTGGCGAAAGCTCGTCTGGCAGCGGAGCGCCAGTTCCATCTCAAGATCCGACTAACATAGTTTTAACTGCAGCACCTTTAATCTACTACTAGTTCACTGCCTCCATACATCGTCCCCTTATCAAACGAGCTGTGTCAGGCAGAATTTTGGGTTGTTTTCATGGCTTCCACATCAAACTTGTTAACTTTGTCGCCACCCTGCTGTGTAATCCACAAAATATACTGGCAAACTTTTATCATTTACCAATATTATTTCAGCGCTTCTTGCGCATCTGTTTACATTCCCCTCACCCGCCATATCCTAAACTTATAAGAACGCTACTACACTTGATCTTATACAAAAGGTTCTTAGAAGTGCTGTTTGGGGAGTAGCCTAGAGACAGGGGCTTGGATTGGCGAAAGCTCGTCTGGCAGCGGAGCGCCAGCTCCATCTCAAGATCCAACTAACATAGTTTTAACTGCAGCACCTTTAATCTACTACTAGTTCACTGCCTCCATACATCGTCCCCTTATCAAACGAGCTGTGTCAGGCAGAATTTTCAGGTGTTTCACCAGATACATAGTGGAACTCGGCCCATCGGTCGCCGCCATGCTGGAGACCTGAAGTTGCAATCATAGCAGCGCAATATGAATGCCCCATACTGTCGCTCTTAATCATGGAAGTCGTCTCCATGGATGCCTCCACATGTTGTCCCCTTATCAAAAGAGCTGTGTCAGGCTCATTTTTCGGGTGTTTCACCAGATACGTTATGGAACTTGGTCACTATGTCGCCACCATGCTGTGTTATCGACTAAATATACCGTCAACCTTTTGTTCACATAGGAAATCATTTCACCTCTTTGGTGAAACCTGAGTCCATTTAGGGTATGTCGCCATGAGACTCTCTAGCCTGCCACTGCTGCCGCTGCCTCTGCATGCCGTCCCCTATAGTGTCAGGGTCAATTATTGGATGTTTTAGATGCTATCTAGCCTCATTCGGTCACTCTGTCATGGCCATGCTGTTGCCCATAATTTTGGCATAATGGTGCGATTAAGCAGCCTCAGAGGCATCCATGCATGCTGCCCCTGCTGTTTCCTGTCCATTTCCGTGGTGTTTCCATCCTTTTCTGAGGTTCCCAGGTGTTTGGCCAAGCTTCCCTGTGCAGAGCCTTGGTCCCCTTGAAAAATGCTCGAGTCTCCCATTGACTTCAATGGGGCTCGTTATTCGAGACGAGCACTCGAGCATCGGGAAAAGTTTGTCTCGAATAATGAGTACCCGAGCATTTTAGTGCTCGCTAATCTCTAATCATGACCCATCATTACATGTGAGGAGTCATTTATATCATTGTCCGGGTGACTGATGAAAGACGTGGAGGCTGGAGCCATTGTTATGGTCTCGGCCTATGACAGTTGTTATGTTCTCGGCCTATGACGGTCTATGGAGCCATTTCTATGGTCTTGGGCTGTAACATTGTATGAAGCCATTGTAATGGCCCCGGCCTATCACGGTGTATGGAGCCATTGCTATGGTCTTGGCCTGTGACATTGTATGGAGCCATTGTTATGGTCTTGGCCTATGACGGTTTATGAAGCCATTGTTTTGGTCTCAGCCTATGAAAATGTATGGAGTCATTGTTATGGTCCCGGCCTATGACGGTGTATAGAGCCATTGTTTTGGTCTCGGCCTATGACAATGTATAGAGCTATTGTTATGGTCTCGGCCTATTACAGTGTATGGAGTCATTATTATGATCTTGACCTACAACGGAGTATGGAGCCATTGTTATGGTCTTGGCCTATGAAATTGTATAGAGCCATGGTTATGGTCTATGATGCCATTGTTATGGTCTCAGCCTTGACGGTGTATGGAGTCATGTGTCTATTACACTTGGATATCTACCTGATACATCAGGGTCAAGGCATAGGAGGCGACAAAATGTCACTTGTCACCGGCTTATGTCTAGGATGGATTTTCCTCCTGGAAAATGGGTTTGGTCAGGAATTTTTATTGATGGCCTATTTTCAGTAGTTGATTGTTGGAGCAATGACACACAACACCCATATGATCAACTGTTTGATGCCCCATATACATAAAGTCTAGGAGCTGGAAGCAGCTGGCTCCTTGCCCCTGTAGTGTTCAGAAATCTCTACTGGAGACGTGGCTCTTAATGAAAATGTATGCTAGTCGTGGCTGAAGCTACATGGGCAAGGAGTCATCTGCTTCTAGCTCTATGTCCTTGTGGTTGTCCAGATGACCACAGATGTCTAGTGCCAACTCTTCATCTATTGATGGTCGATCCTTGGGAGCCCCTTTGTACCAATCTCTTTGTAAAAGACTGAAGGCACAGTAAATGGTAGTGTCACGTTGTGGATGTATTCTTACATTTCCAGGAGGAATCACGTGGACAGAGTTCTAAGAAAAATTATTTTATGGCGTTATAATGACACACATCACACAACATAATATACATAACGTTCTATTTTCATCTCTATAGGATAGAGCCAGTGGCGTAACTACCGTCGTAGCAGCCGTAGCGGTTGCTAAGGGGCCCCTGAGGTTCAGGGGCCCAGGGATGCACGGTCCCACTCCTTGCAGTGCTTTGCCATGGCAGGGGAAAAGTGGTCCGGGGCTGCACTGCTGGGAGCCTGCCGTATCGTGCCCCCAGGCCCCTCCCTCTGTGTCCCGGCCACCACCCACATCTCTCCTGGTCCGCCCAACTCTTTTCTGGTTCACCTGCCTGATCATCTCCCTGACCCGTCCGCTCATCTCCCTGACACGCCCGCTCATCTCCCTGACCCGCCCGCTCATCTCCCTGCAGGGAAGCACAGTTTACACTCCGCCTACCTTCACAAACCCCCCCCCCCCCCTGCTGGAAGCATTCCTCAGAGATTTTGGTCCATATTGACATGATGGCATCACACAGTTGCCGCAGATTTGTCGGCTGCACATCCATGATGCGAATCTCCCGTTCCACCACATCCCAAAGATGCTCTATTGGATTGAGATCTGGTGACTGTGGAGGCCATTTGAGTACAGTGAACTCATTGTCATGTTCAAGAAACCAGTCTGAGATGATTCCAGCTTTATGACATGGCGCATTATCCTGCTGAAAGTAGCCATCAGATGTTGGGTACATTGTGGTCTTAAAGGGATGGACATGGTCAGCAACAATACTCAGGTAGGCTGTGGCGTTGCAACGATGCTAAATTGGTACCAAGGGGCCCAAAGAGTGCCAAGAAAATATTCCCCACACCATGACACCACCACCACCAGCCTGAACCATTGATACAAGGCAGGATGGATCCATGCTTTCATGTTGTTGACGCCAAATTCTGACCCTACCATCCGAATGTCGCAGCAGAAATCGAGACTCATCAGACCAGGCAACGTTTTTCCAATCTTCTACTGTCCAATTTCGATGAGCTTGTGCAAATTATAGCCTCAGTTTCCTGTTCTTAGCAGAAAGGAGTGGCACCCGGTGTGGTCTTCTGCTGCTGTAGCCCATCTGCCTCAAAGTTTGACATACTGTGCGTTCAGAGATGCTCTTCTGCCTACCTTGGTTGTAACTGGTGGCGATTTGAGTCACTGTTGCCTTTCTATCAGCTCGAACCAGTCTGCCCATTCTCCTCTGACCTCTGTCATCAACAAGGCATTTCCTCCCACATAACTGCCGCTCACTTTTTTTTTTTCTTTTTCGGACCATTCTCTGTAAACCCTAGAGATGGTTGTGCGTGAAAATCCCAGTAGATCAGCAGTTTCTGAAATACTCAGACCAGCCCTTCTGGCACCAACAACCATGCCACGTTCAAAGGCACTCAAATCACCTTTCTTCCCCATACTGATGCTCGGTTTGAACTGCAGGAGATTGTCTTGACCATGTCTACATGCCTAAATGCACTGAGTTGCCGCCATGTGATTGGCTGATTAGGTACAGGTGTACCTAATAAAGTGACCGGTGAGTGTATATCTGGCTGCAAATTTGCTGCCGGATATACTTACCCATAGGCGTCTATAGCGCCTGGGCTCGGTGCGGTGAGCACAAAGAGTACTCACTGTTTCGAGCAAAAGAGATAGAGAGTGCTCAATCTTTGGTTGTAAGAACGGCCATGTGGCTCTTTTCTCTATGGAGAGAGGGGGGTGAGCTCACCTCTCCGCCTCTCCAGCGCGCCAGATGTGTGCCTGCATTGTGTATATACATATATATATATTAAGGGGAAGGGGGGCCCCATGCAGAAATCTGCTATAGGGCCCAGCCTCTCCTAGTTACGCCCCTGGATGGAGCTACACATGAGTGTTAGAGCTCATACATGGTGGTTATGACACCAAGCATGGAAAGGGTTGTGGGACCTCAGTTCTGGTGATGAGTCTTCCTAATACATTGGGACACAACACAATATGATATTTAAGGCATGTTCATGTTTATGATAAAAAAAATATCCTTTTTTCTTTAGGGAAGCATTTAAGGTGTTTTCGAATCTGGGCAATTACATTTATTTTAATTCATTTTACATATTTAAACATTTCTTCTGATGTTATTTCTTCTCGATGTTATAAAAAAAATGTTCTTTTATGAAGATAATTTCTCATAAATGTTTCCATGTTGTCCCTTAGAAATGAGATAGCTTCCCTGGATACGACCACCTCACCTTTTGGCAGCGGTCTCCAGACATGTGCTATTGAGCTCTGACCACCTGGGTTCAGCGATCATTACCACAGGACTGCTGAAGGACATGCAGTAACTCCTGGACATTTCATATACAAAAACTTTTTGTTACTTTGTGAAATCACTCTAGCAGAGGTGGCCGTATCTAAGGACACAGACTTGTTTCTAAGGGACCTTATGGCAACATTTATGAGAGATTATCTTCACACAGTTTTTTTTAATAAGATCTAATTGAAGAAATGTATATATATGGCAGATTAATAAAATTGAATGTAAATGCCAGGACGAGAATACCCCTTTAAGTTTGTGGCAGATCTGTCTGAGAGCTGACATCATGGATCTATATTTGGAGACTTCAGAGATGTAGGTTGGCCCTTCCATGGCAATATCTATACCTGGGTCTTTAGCTTCACTGCCAATGACTCCTTGTCTAATGATGATGTTAAGTAGAATCTACAGCTTGATCCATGTAAGGCTACATACATGTAATAGGCTGCACACCAGGGGATGTTTGGGGTTCGTTGGAGATAGGAGGGGTGAGTCCTCCATAGAGAGGAGGCTCCCCACTCAGTCACAGTGCCGTGAGAGATGATATACTCAACACACCGTGACCTGGAGTAATAGACCTCAATGGTGGGCGATATCTGGCCCCAAATTGGGCATCCAGATCATGACCACTGCACGTGTGCATTAGGCCTAATAGGACTTCTAAGAGCAATATGGGGGTAGCTGTAATAATTCTTGAATAAAATATTAGCCCAGAAATTGCTGCTCTGCTGATCGCCTGATTGGATATGGCTGATCACTGGAGGTTTATATGTATGTATATAGGAATGATGACATCTCCTCTTCTCCCCCCTCCCTCTCATTACGGTATTATATCTATTACAGATCTGACAGATATTTTGGCCATTAGTCACAGAGATGTCAGGACGTCACAGGTGTGAGGAGGACATGACAGGTCTGTATGGGAAATCCTACAACCATAATCCAGTGAACGTCGCCTGGTGATAATATGGATCTTACACATGATGTAATATAGATAAACCAAGAAAGATTCTCTATTAGTCATTTAGATGCTGACATTTAGGATCACTATAAGGATTACATCTGAGCTTGTGACTTCTCCTATACAGGCAGTCCCCGGGTTACGTACAAGATAGGGTCTGGAGGTTTGTTCTTAAGTTGAATTTGTATGCAAGTCGAAACTGTATATTTTATCATTGTAGATCCAGACAAAAAAATTTTGGCTCCAGTGACAATTGGAGTTTAAACAATTTTTGCTGCAATGGGACCAATAATTATCAATATAGCTTCATTACAGACACTTTACAGCTGATTATTTCAATCTGGGACTATAGTAAAGCATTCAGAAAGCTTCACCAGAAGTCAGAGGGGTCTGTCTGTAACTATGGGTTGTCTGTAAGTCGAGTGTCCTTAAGTAGGGGACCACCTGTAGTGGAAAACCTAGGTGACCGCAGAAAAGGAACTTAAAGCTGCCAGGTCCCAGTAAGAAATCTATAATGTACAGGTCTTCATAAGGGAAAGAAACTGTATATAAACCTCCTAAGGCTCATTGGCCATGGGTGACCTTAAAGCAAATCTACCATCGCAATCAAGCATGAAACCAGGGGCTCTTATTCTTAGATCCAGGCACCGTGACTGTGGTAATCTTCTTATATTTGTTATCTATGGCCTCCTTCCTTCTAAATTCAACTTTTACAATTATGCTAATGAGCCTATAGGACTCCTGGGGTTGTTACCAGAGACTCTCTCTGCTGCAGCTTCACAGTCTTCCCCACCTCCTTCTCCCCCAGCAATTCCCTCCTGGGGAGGAGACTGGGTAACGGTCTGTGAAGCCATGTAATATAACTGTAGCAGCCACTCACAGCTCAGCTTTAATTCATACAGAGCAGCTAATAAAATGAAAGCAGCACTGCGATTGGTTAACACTACTGGATAACACTACTTTACTACAAACAGCTCATGTATAACTCCCTTATGTATAACAATGGGACATAGTTTTGGCATATGTTGGGCTAATTTGGACCTATGGATGTATATGGCAGGTATGAGGTCACCACATGGACACTATTATACAAATGTCTTTGGGTTTAGGCAGAAATATTTTTGGCTGTCCTATCAGAAGTTGATATACTGATATATGAGTAACTCCCGAGATAGAAGAGAGTCAAAAGGGTTAAATTTTCCATATTTAATATACATTTATCATGTCTCCATCGTTTATTATACAAGATGGCCACTCCCTGTACTGGGTTGCCATGGAATCAGAATCCTCCCCATTCAACTGAGTTCTAAACATGATATCATTTTTTGGTATCTGTTCTACATTTGGGACATTATTGATAGCAATGTGTGTCCAGAGGAGCAGAAAGAAGATTTACTCCCAGACCCATGTCCTTAGAGCACAATTTATAAAACATGGTGACATCATATCCAGGTCCTGATGTCCCCTCCACCCATTCCTCGTTATACTGAGGTCCTAGATCTGTCATTAGGGTGACATTGAGGTGTCTGGGAGGGTGAGGGGAAGATCTAAACCCTGTATCTACTGTGCACTAGTTATAATATGTCACCCCCAGACTCATTCTTACACTCCTCTTGCTGATAACAGTTTATAATGATAAACTTTATGTGAAGAAATTGCAAAAATTGTATAATTTACTCTAAAAGAAAGATGGCGGATGTGTGTACTGGTTACCATAGCAATAGAATCTTTCTCCCTTTACCCAGGTTCTAGCGTGATGTCATCACTATCACTGCTGTATACCGCCTGGTATTACCCATAATGCTCTGAGAGATAGACTATGTGATATTAAAGATGTTCTAGAGCCATCTCCTATATCTTTACTCATTTATGGTTATATCAATGTCTCTTTCCATCTATGTCCTCCTATACTCCACTAGTGGTCCCCACCATCTCCGCTCCTGAAGGTCTATGGTTACTTTGCATGATTCCTTCTGGAGACGTCTCCATCATGTGGAACCACAAATAATTTCACTGACCCGAAATTCTGTTCTTCTCTCTCCCCTAAGGATAATCTTACTGGGCACACCCATGTCCAAGTTCTGTCCCGCAGGGCACTGGAGCCGGATGTTAAACGCACATGGATGAAATCCTACAAGGACGGGGTAAATAATTCTAGAGACGTCATAAGCCATCACCACATTATACATAACATGTTCTATTGGGGTTATCTGGGGTTCACCTCCTCCATGACATCTTATCAATAAGATGTCATTGATCTGAAAGTAATGTTTCTATTTTTATGTCCCACAGCCAGGTCCTTCTCCAGCCTTCTATAATTTGCCTGCTGCTACAGATGATGAACCAGGAGACCTGATGCCGGGGTCACCTGAGCCCTGCTGGATAGTTAGATCGGTAAGGAGGCCATTACTATATAGTCATGGACTCACCATGTCCCATAACTGCTGCTGATGTTATTAATGATGATGATGGAGTTGATGATGAATTGAGGGAAAATTATTCGAATTTGACAATTAATATGTATTGACAGGAGAATTACCTACCACTGGATCCGCCTCCTGAGTGTAGTGCAGAAAAAAAGCCGCTAGACTGGGACAAGATTAGCGAGCACTGCATCATGGTAATGTCTCTTCTCTATGATCCACACACGACTTATAGACAATGGGGCAGATTTACTAATATTCTCTAAAAGAAAGTGCAAGATAAACTAGAGCGTGTTATCAAGTACATGATTTACAAATTTAGTGTGTGGTGTCCGCTGTGTGTACAATTTTTGGTGCTTTTCCATAGTAAATCTGGACCTGTGTTTATAGTTGAATGGAGGATTAATTTGCTTTCTATCACTCTAAATTTCTGTGTATCCAAATTCTCAACAGGATGAACCAGAAACCTCTGGGGAGAAAAGAAGATCATCTGGATCAAGATGGAGAAAAAGACTGAGGAGCATCTTCTGCATGGTGAGGAGATCTCAGACTAGGACATGTATCTCACCCTGGTGATACATGTCGTGTATCTCAGGATCTCATTCACAAGTGACTGGACTCGAATACACACATCATCATCAGCTTTCTCTTATCTTTCCTCTGTAGAGCCGGGAATCAGTGAAGGTTACTCCTTTCACGCCAGCTCTCAACAGACCGAGCACAAAGGACTTTGGATGCCAAGTCACAGAAGAAGAGCTCAGCCCTGGGCCAAAAGTTACCATGATCCAGGTGAAACCCATAGACCGCTCCTATATGGTCATCGCTTCAACCCAGGTCGATGAGGATAAGTTCTCAGATAAGTTCTGAGGTAGGTGGAACGCACATCAGTACATTGTGACAAGGACAACATCAAGGAGATCTGAGATTCTGTAGATCGGAGTCTTCAGAACTTGTCCAGTAACTTTGCAAGTTATTTAATTTACTTCTCTTGTCCCGATATCACATACTATTTTACTATTACATCTCTAGAGCTAAGTTGATGCTACTCTTAGTTTTCCTCTTAGTTTGGAAAAGTGCATTATGGGACCTCAAAAAATATATTTACAACATACACTGACTGATTTTTGGCTTTTGCATTGGATTATATGACCTAATGTGAGACTTTACAATGAAGATAATGCAGAGATTTTTTTTTGCAGCTTTCATTCGTGAAGGTTCTGACTTCTCTGCACTCCTGTCCCCAACGATAAGAAATTCTTCTTGAATTTAGACCAGGACGACCTGTAACCTACCAAACCTGTAAGTCCTGACTATACTCTACCACATAGATGAAAACCTATCACTTCTCTACCAGTAAACAATGTCCATAAGATATTACAATCTAGGCCGATGTCCATGTGGCATCATCACTGTTACGAACATTTAGATATGGATCATTCCAGGATGGGTCCAGTCTTGTAGACATGTAGCAGCCACTTGATGAGGAATGTATGAAGTGATATATCTTTATTCTTTCATTAGGCCAATAGACGTGTCCTCCCGCCCCTGGCGTCAGAACTGGATGTCTACGACTATGGAGATCATGAATGATGTTCTGAAGATATGACAGACTTGAACATCTACACAAACCTTTGTACTGAGATTTTTGACTTTTGCCAATAATTTTACCTTGCACATAGGGTGGCACCATGATACCAGCTATGGGCATCACTTGCCATTTCCTGATCTACAGATGTTGGCACAAACAATAAATGTGCCAATTATATGAAGTGTTTTTGTGTTTTTACTTTCTAATTTGTAAAAATAGACGTGAAAGGGCTTGTTCCACCACATACCCCATTAGTGGATACATATAAGTTGTTGGGCGACCCCCTGGGTGTTATTTACTTCAATGGGGCTGCCAGGGCCACAATCTTTGGCATCTCTATAGAAGTGATGGGACGGCAATCATAAATCATAAATTAAATTCAACAGCTCCTCATCAAAAAAAAAAAACTTTAAAAAGTCCACAGCCGGCCTCTGACACCAAGTCAGCTAGTGGGGATGATGTCCCCTTTTACCGATTATCATCCTCCTGCTTATCTTCCAGTGACCTTGAAGGACCTTGTGCATTCTGTGAAAGTCTAATTGATTTTGTGCACACAAAAATGATTTTTGTAATGACAAAATGCAATTTGGGTCGATAAATATTACTTTTGTAAGCACAAAACAGATTTTGTGATGACAACATTGAATTCTGTGTCCATAGTATGAATTCTGTGATCACAAAATTAATTTTGTGCCACTGAACACATTGGGGGTCATTTACTAAGGGCCCGATTCACGGTTTCCCGACGTGTTACCCGAATATTTCCGGTTTGCGCCGATTTCCTCTGAATTGCCCCGGGATTTTGGCGCACGCGATCGGATTGTGGCGCATCGCGCTGGCATGCACGCAACGGAAATCGGGGGCGTGGCCGAACGAAAACCCGACGGATTCGGAAAAATAGGGCGCATTTTTAAAAAAAAATTTGTTGCAGAGCTTCCACTTACCTTCACTCAGCTTGTACTCCAGTGCGTTCCGATGCTTTTCAGCGCAGCAGCGCCACCTGGTGGACGGCGGAGGAACTACCTTAATGAATCCCGTCCGGACCCGAATCCAGCGTAGAGAACGTGCCGCTGGATCGCGAATGGACCGGGTAAGTAAATTTGTCCCATTTTGTTGCACAGAATACATTGTGAACAAACGGCGCCCCATAGAATCAAGGCTCTATCAAATGTTGAAACTAATTATTGGTAATGCCAAACAGACTCCTGCCCTGTCCCTGCCCTCCCCTTCTCCCCTCCCCTCTTCTTTTGGGTCTTTGGCCTATTGTTTATTTTGTAGGCCCTATGTTGGGGTCTTTTTTCCTAATTTATAAAAATCAGTAAACACAGTTTAAAAGAAGAAAAAGAAGTGCAGGAGAGAGAACGTGCAATGAGCCCAGGCTCTGCCCTTCACATCAGACACTAGTACTGGAGCACAAGCTGATTAAGGCATTATTTCATGGGCATGTTTTCAAGTCTGTGATTTACACTTAGCGGCCGGCATTATAGTTAATAGCTTCCATGGAAACTAGGGAGAATCTGGGGATTTAGGTTTTAAATTTGACTCCGGTCTTAGAAAAGAGCTACTTGATCCGTATGGCTGCCGGCTGCTTTTAGTGAAATAACCATTATTCATGTAAATTGTTAATTAAGTATCGGGATTGATTCATTTAATGTTCACTCCCCCAGTGTACAGAGTTTATGTAATCTCTGCTATATTCTAATGCAATGTAAACAGGTCCCTATGTCCGGATGTATCCAATCTCATCATAACGCATAGAAGTATATCTGATTCCATTCCATAGAAGGTCCCTAATGATCACATGAAACATGTCTGTAGATTTCATTATACCATTTACCAGCTGTGCACGTTCACATGTAGCTATGAGCTGGAGTGAATGAAATATTTCTGTTATCGGTTCTCTGCTGGAGACACTGCAGCAAGTCAGCACCACTAAATATGTTCCTAGTCCTCCAAGTCTCTGAGCAAAATGTACTATAAACCATAAGCGGTGATTTAATTGTAACTGATGGTCCTCTATTAACCTTTTCGGAACATAGGCACCATAAGCCAGGGCTTTTCCTTTCCGTTTTTCTCAATGCAGTTCAATAATGTAGTTTTGTGAGTTTTCATTTTTTTCACTCTTTTTTTTTAATAAGGAAAAGCTATTTGTTCTAATTTTTTAGAAAACCAAATACAAAAATTAATTGCATGATCGCCTATCTATATTTTAACAGGTGTAAGCAGGGGCAGAACTAGTAGAGGAAGGGCCCCATACTAGGCTTCTGAATGGGGCCCCCCTTCCAACATATTTGTATGCTCACAAATGTGAGTTACAATTACACACATTTATATATGTACACACATATAGAGCATATACACATCACATATACACACATTCAGTGCCATATACAGACATACAGCATATATACACATGTAGAGTACATAGAGTAATACACACCATACACATTACTGATACACACACATATACAGCATATAAACTTCACATATATGTTATATAAATATTGGGGCTTGTTTATTAAGGGTCCACAGATTGCACTTTCATCGGATTTTCGAAATTTTTGGGATTTGCGCCGCTGTGACAGGTATTTAACTGGGGATTGTGTCGCACGCCATTGGATTGTGGCACAATTGCACTGGCTTTCAAGTGGCAGAAATCGGGAGGCGGGCAGTCGGACGATCCGACTGATTCGGACTGAGCGCGGGATTTAATATTCAAATTGTGTTTCATCCAATGCACTCACATACTCCGGGAAAAAGATGGCGAACTCCGGCGGACCTGCGTGGGGAAGCGACAGATGCAGGAAATCGGGCGCACAATCTTTGTGAATTGCGGCACAGTGCATTCATGTCCGACAATGCACTTCGGGTGAACTCTGTCGGCCGGGTAAGTAAATGTGCCCCAATGGGGGTCATTTACTAAGGGCCCGATTCGCGTTTTCCCGACGTGTTACCCGAATTTGGCGCATCGGCGCCGGTATGCACGCGACGGAAATCGGGGGGCGTGGCCGAACGAAAACCCAACGTATTCGGAAAAACTGCCGCATTTAAAAAAAAAATTGTGCCGCGAAAATTTCACTCACCTTCATCCTGGATAGGCCGGTGTATTTCGAGGCATCCCAGCGGACTTCAGCGCAACAGCGCCACCTGGTGGACGTCGGAGGAACTGCTTTGATGAATTCCGGCCGGACCCGAATCCAGTGCAGAGAACGCGCCGCTGGATCGCAAACGGACCAGGTAAGTAAATCTGCCCCATTATGTTGTACAATGTGCAGCATAATGGGCCACATTTACTAAGGGCCATGCGCCAGTTTTCTATTGGACTTTGCACTTTCTAGTGCAAACTGCTTGCACATGTATGTATGTATTCCACGGAACCCTTTTGTGTCGCGACTGCACTATTCTTCATGCTACACAAATCTCCGACAGAATTGTGTCGCACGCCCCATGTTAAATGTGCACCTATCCTCAATCTGGCGCCCTCTGCACATTACACAGGCAAACTGCATATAGTGCAATTTGCACTGTTCTTGGTATATGTGCCCCTATATGTATATAATAGTGCACATCCTCCATTCTTTGGTTTGTCAGGTCGGATAACAGGGCCCCCTGACTCTGTGGGCCCCATAGCAGCTGCTATGGCTGCTACCCCTTTAGTTGACAGGTGGGAGACACAAATCTCCTGATTTGTTTAGGTGTGGGTTCCATTTTTCAGCTATCCTTCTGCTTTATATATGTCAGGAGGCATCGGACGTGCTGGACAACTCTTTACAGACAAATGCACAATACTCTGCACCTGAATGTAGGCAGGGTATTAGCACCTTGTCCTTGTTGTCTGCTCCGCTATCTGGCACAGCCCACTTCACGTCTTGCATGTTCTCCTGGCGTGCAGGGGGCATAAAGTTAAAGAAAACTGGTACGTGCCTATGTGCCCCTATGTGTGAAACACAGATCTGACTAGGACATGCTCTACTAACGGATTTTGTTCCAACTGATGAGTCGCGTGGATCGTTAAAATAATGGATGTAGACACTGATCCATTAAAAAGTATTGTATTTAGTGAGGCTGTCTGTACAAAAAAATGGATGGCAGAAGGCAGAAATTTTTTTTTACCCAACAGAAAAAATGTGACTGAATAAAAATACTGATGATACACTGATAGAATACTGATCAAATACTTATTTGTCATAAATATAGTCATAATAATAATAATTCTTTATTTATATAGAGCACACAGATTATGCAGCGCTGCACAGAGCTTGCCAAATCAGTCATAGCATACCGGCCACCATTATTATTTCCATCAATATCAGTAATACATTATAAAATTAGCAGTTTGGGGAGCAGCCTAGGGCCCAAAATTCCTAGGGGGCCTATGGAAACCCACCAAGTTTACTGTCCTGTGGAGATCATAAATCCTGAAATTCTGATACATGTATGCCAGCTCATCCAAAGGTCCTTAAATTATTGAACTGAAAGTCAACAAAATCAACCACTACTTTCCCAAGAAACTTAGTTCCCTATGTAGGCGGTAAATGTCATACCCGAAAAGATAATCATTTTAGTCAAAATAGTCCAGGGCTCATAGGAGTCTGATAAAATAATGGAAGTATCACACAGGGATAAACAGAAGCAATTAAAAAATATACTGCGGTCAACAGAGATCTTCACGAATCAATTTGATTTCTATTATTCTCTATTTTTTAAGGATGTGAATAACGGAAATGAAACCAGAAATGTGACCTGGGCCTGAAATTGCTAGAATCAGTCACTGTCAGAACTTAGGTAACTTGTATTTTGGTCTGTTGCCTTGACTGTAGGGAAAGGATTTTTGTTTGGCTGCAAAGAAACAATTTATGAGACAATTTATATGAAGTGTTTTGAAGCCATGGATGTTCCTGTAAAGAAGTGCTTTCTTTGTTTTCATAAATATGACAACTTCATTTACTACGTATAAAAGCTAAACAAAGCCAATAGCGCTGGAAAGTGCTTTGGCGGAAATTGTTCCTCTCCAAAACTGAATAGTACTTATCACACTACAGATAGAAAGTGAACAAGGTTGTAGTCCTGGGAAATATATGAAAGAAAAAATCTGGAGCACCTGAAGCTGAATCGAGGTGTCCACTAATTCTAGATGCTGGACTTCTCATACAAGGGCATTCAGACAGATCCCAAAAATAAAAATGGGGGGATTAATCAAGACTTGTTGACTTTTTTAAATGCCAAGTGGGCATAGAGAGGTGTTCTGTAGCCTATGCCGGTCTATGCTAGCTATACAGACAGTCCCCGTGTTACGAACAAGTCCCCGTGTCGGCTTGTTCTTAAGTTGAATTTGTATGTAAGTCGGAACTGTATATTTTATAATTATAACTCCAGACAAATTTTTTTTGGTCTCTGTGACAATTGGATTTTAAAAATGTTGGATTGTCATAAGAACCAGGATTAACAATAAAGCTTAATTACAGACACCTGTGATAACTGTTACAGCTGTTTATTGTAGCCTAAGTCTAAAGAACAGTAAATTGCCAATTACCAGAGGTCCGTTTGTAACTAGGGGTCATCTGTAAGTCAGGTGTTCTTAAGAAGTGGGCCGCCTATACAAGCATGACATGCCGTTGCATGATAAATCTCCCCCAATGCATGTATCCAGTGCCCAATGTCTTGTGCTCAGCTTATGTCAACAGAACCACACAGTTAAAAATATGTTAAGCGGATCAAGTACAGCTAATTTTTTATCGTATTGCTACAAATGTGGTACAATAAAATGGACAGTGAAATGGTATATTCTAGCAAAATTCACTTTCTAATGGAAAATAAATGAATACACGGATTTTTCCAAAGTGAGGTTTGCATACACTGAATAATAACGAATACAATACAAGACGCAAACTAGCTCAACTAGCACGAGTGTAAGGAAGACCCTGATAGGAGCTTACAATTTTTTTACTCTAAAGGCAGTGCCCAAACACCAGTTAAAAAAGGTGGTATCAACAGGATAGGGGACCTCAAAGTGTTTGGTGAGAATCCAACTCCTGAGACCCCCACCAAGCATGAGAATGAAGCCCCTAGCAATCCGAGAATGGGGGTCCTCTTCTTACTTATGGGTGGGTCCGAAGGATGAGCATGCATGTTTGTAGTATCAAAGTGTCAGAAATTGCGCAAAACAGCTCTCATCTATATCCGTAACTCTTACTGACAGAGAATGGGAGTGTCGGAGAAATAGATCACTCTTCTCTGCAATATCAGACCTCTCCCAAAGAATTAGACTGAGTGGAATGACACATGCTCGTCCTGCTGCTCCACCCATTAGTGAGAGCAGGACACAACTTCTCTGGAACAGCTGGGGCAGGGCCATAGCTAGGAGAGGCAGGGCCTCTGAATGGGGCCCCTTCCCCACTCAAAAAATAAACATATTTGTATATACTGCTTGATAATGTCTCTATAGATGAGCTGAAATGTTGCACCTCATATTACCATGGGTGAATAAAGACTGGCTTCATACATACTGGAGTGCGGCCTCCTCACATTTTTCTGGATATTTGATCTTACAAACCTGCGGATCGGGCTTGTTGGAGGTGTGCACCCATCTTTGGACTTGATCCATTATACTATGCTGCTCTACAATAGGACTGTTTGCTATATAAAGGTGCATATACTCTACTCTCTAGTGTGTCAGGTCGGATAAAGGGGCCCCCTGCAACTGAGGGCCCCATAACAGCTGCTATATCTGCTAAGGCAATGAAGTTACTCCCCTGAGCTGGGGGTCGTAAAAGTCAGACCTTCAATGACTGGGGATAAATGCCCACATGCATGACGTTCTTAAGTGGACTAGAGCAATGGATTTTTACAATACTACATTAATGAATCAATTTATTTTTAATAAATGTGAAAAATGAATATTGTGGGTATGTTTTTGCATTTGTAGAAATTGTGTTTTTGTGGAGTTTTCTAGTTTTCTTTTACATTTATTTACCATTTTTGTATTTCTACTTCTTATCTTAAATCAGTGTTATAAATGGCAATAATGGCTCACAGCTTACCCATATCCTGAAGGCAAGATCAAATGGGCACAGGCAGATCCTTTATCAGGCCTAAGCTACAGTAGAAACAGATTGGGGCAGATTTTTCAAAAGTGTCATAAGGTTAGACAGTGCAGCGTTCGATTAGACAGTCTTATGCTGCACAAGATTCAGATAAGTGTCTGATGCTGGATGATAAACCTGGTGTAGTATAAGAATGTCTAGTCATACTTTGCACCTCCTATTAGTTGTATTATTGTACGCTTGAAAACTATTATTTTTGCGCACAGACTTTTTGCCATGAAGCCATGCCCCTTTTCCTAGGCCACACCCTTTTTTTCTTACTCGTCATAGAAGTGCCTGAGTACTGTCTGCTTCTTCATAAATTTAGCGCAGACAGTTCTTTAGTGAAAATTAGGGCAGAATTCTGTCATAAATAGATTAATGAATCTGTCCCATTAACCTTTATAGAATTGGGCATAGGGAGAGTTTACCACAGTACTCCAAAAGCCCTTGTGGGTTAACACACAAAATCATAGTTATTTTCCAATTATAGGTGATACTGCAGGGTCTTAAATTCCTGCTGACTTTTGCTGCCTGTGGAACCAGTTCAACTTCTGAGCCAGTTTAGGGCTTTAATAGTACAGCAGCAGTCCCACAGGGGCCTAGCCTTTTTCTGTCTTGGGGGCAGCTGGATCCCTTAGGTACCTGAGTGGCGGGCGGAGCCTAGTGCTCGTCTGCTGTAATGGTCCTGGGTTGTAGATTAAGAGGCCTCATCCGCAGCCTGGCAGGTCTCCGACAGGTGGAAGCATAAGAAAAGAGGGAAAGGCTGAAGTAGTAGAATGTTTCTCCCTGGGGAAACCCCATTGTGGATGTAGGGATCCCTGGATGATGGTATATGGGGTGCCCTTGCTGTTATCAGCCTTAAGCAGCGATCACTCGGAGACTAGAGATGTCAAACATTAAACTTACAGTCCATTTATTCAGGAACACAGCAACGACCCAAAACAGCAGGAACAATCAACTGGTTCGAGATGGCTGGTTGGATGGTGTTCTGCAGGAGTTGCTCACAGCCTGGCATAGGTAGCCTCAGGTTGGAGATGGATGAGTGGCTGCTTCAGCAGCAGGGTTCAGAGGCAAGCTGTGGAATACCTCAGGGTCCTGCAGAGCTTAGTTGTACGCGGGGTGTCTGGGCAGCAAGCCTCAGACCCATGTGCTCCTTATTCCATCCTGGGCACTAAGAGCAAGAGCTTTCCTACTACAAGGGTTTTTATGAACTCCCCTTGGGAGGTGCCAAGCTCTTTATTCAACCAGCACTCTCTGCACAATGCAATAATATCAAGGCTTCTTATTGGTTACAAGAATTATACATTCCTTCTCAGGCAGATACTTAACACCTGCATTATCATTTCCACACTGGAGGTTTCCCTGAATTGATCAGGCTTAAATAAACCCTATAAAATTGGATGGAGGTTTTAATTTAGCAAAACACTACGTTGGCAGGGGGTTGCAGATCTATTGCGCTCATTGGCAAGGAGTTAGGTGTCCCACCATTGTTGTACATCTCTTTTGTCTAAAACGGCAGTTTAATTAGGTAGAACTTCTGCTAGTGCAGTTTTGAAAAAGATTAATTATCAATATAATAGATAAACTGAATCGACGTTTCAGAGGGACAAATTGTAGTTATATGAGTGTTCCAGTAGTCCTCAAACTACATTTGATGTACAGTGAAAAAACAATCAGAACTTTTGTGCATTTTGCAATTTGGATTGTAACCTCTGTTGATAACTCTGCTGACTCAACAGTGTTTTGTGCTCTGGGTCAGAAAACTCCTGCGTCCAAGGAAATTTGATTTTCTAAAAAATGCTGACACTTTCTGTTGCCATAGAATGAATAAACACAAATGAATTGTCTACTACTCAGTGGGAAAAATCAATGCATGTCGTGTGTTGATTTGTACAATACACTTCATCTTATGTTTACAGAATATAAAAGGGTGGGCTTAGGCAATAGAGGAGCATTTATTCATCTTTTTACATAAAAATACAAAATTAAGTAATAGAGAATATTTCCCCAAACCTATATATCTAATCCTTTATTTGCCCACTATTTGCCCCAACAATTTCATCCTGACTGGAGGTGTCACCCGGAACAGAGAAGGGTTTGATGTTCAGGTCCCAAAGACTTTTTTACATGGTCTTAGTTTGGAGTGTGATGTATTCAGTGTCCTGTCAAGTAACACAGCACACTCCAAGCACAGACAGAGCTTAAAAAAGCTCCACAAAACTTCAAAAAAAACTTCCACAAACGCATTATGCACTAATGTCTAATGGTATTAAAAAAACACCCCGGAGCCATAAGTAAATGTGGTTATGACTTTGGTAAGGGGGAACCTTTAATATGGGTGGTCTGCTTTACGAGAACAGAACATGTCATGTGTAATGCGGTGCTATTGTAATGGCCCACCGGACGGGTCCCTTACGAAACTTGCCCACTGCAAATATCCCTAATATATATGGGAAGTATGGCCAACTGGATCCTGCAGCCTGAGAGGTTTCTATACAAAGTTACCTATTGCCTCTAGTGATATATATTAATTCCTTAGTGGCCATAGCTGGTATTGCAGCTGTGTATTATCTACCTGGGAAGGGAGAGTTTACACATTGACCAATAGAAAGTTATGTTTGATAATTGTCAATCCATCTCTGCCTTAATGTCCCATATTGGATTCCTGAAAACTCCACCCAAAAGGAAATTTATTTATACCCCTCTGACTGCAAAGTTCCAAATATGAACAGATTGTGAACAGTTGTGAGTTCTTACCAGACACATGGCCTGCAGGCCACAGCATGCTGCTGCTGTCACACCTGAGGGCAATCCAACCCCATCAGGTTGGCTACCCCAGCAGAACTCCACCTTCTAGAGCCTACTCTAACCTTGCTACTAAAGCAGCTTCTACCTTTTCCAGTTCCTTAATCTGTGGTGTGAGCTTCTCCTACCAGACTGCATCCAATGACCTACCTCGGACATTGGCAGATAGGAGCCCTACCTCAGCCTGTTACAATTTCTGCATTAAAGGGGGTTTCCCAGGAACCAAGTTAGGCCCTATCCACAGGGCTCTGCAATTTCCGTCAGCTCCATTGAGATTTATAGAACAGTCATGCACGGCCGTCTGCTCCATTAATCTCCGGGAGCGACGAGTGGTCCGACTGAGGTACCTGAGACCCAATTGGACTCCTCGTTCTCATGATCTGTGGGGGTCTCATCACTCAGACCCCCACCGATCAGCAAACTAGGTCATATCCTGTGGATAGGGCCTAACTTGTTTACTGGGAAAACTTTTTTAAAGGTCTGGAATTAAGTAACTGTATCACTCTTCTCTGTTTCACCAGAAGACCAGGAGGAAGTGTTTCCTCTTTTAGCGTGTGGGATGACTCTCTGTGAGTTGGAGGTTTGCCAGATTTTATAAGGCATACATTTATGGCTTTAAAATGTAGATATTCCATAAAAGTAAGTCAAGTGGACTTATACAGCTCACTTGTACAGACTTCTAAGGGACTTCCAGATTGGCATACACTTCGACAGAAACCCAGAAGTCCTCAACAGATCAGGGAAACCTGTGATCCCAGAGATCTCCAGAGATGCAGTAAACAGATGGGAGAAAGTTCCACAAAGTCAACTATCACTGCAGCCCCCACCAGTCGGGGCTTTATGGCAGAGTGTGCCAACCGAAGCCTCTCCTCAGTGCTAGACATATGAAAGCCAGATACAGTTTGCAATAAAACACATTAAGGACTCCCAAACTATGAGAAGTAAGATTCTCTGGTCTCATGAGATGAAGATTGAACTTTTTGGAGTTACTTCTAAGCGGTGTGTGTGGAGAAAACCAGACAGAGCTCATCACCTGCCACATACAATCCCAACAGTGAAACATGGTGGTGGCAGCATCATGCTATGGGGGTGTTTTGTAGCTGCAAGGACGGGATGACTGGTTGCAATTGAAGGAAAGATGAATGTGGCCAAGTACAGAGATATCCTGGATGACAACAACCATATAAGCACACAGCTAAAATGGCTTCAGCACAATTCTGTGACCATTCTTGACTGGCCCAGAAAGAGCCATGAGCATCTCTGGAGAAACTTTCAAATGGAGTCCACCAATGTTCACCATCCAACCTGAGGGAACTGGAGAGGATTTGCAAGGAAGAGCAGAGGATCTCCAAATCCAGGTGTGAGAAACTTGTTGCATCATTCCCAAAAAGACTCATGGTTCAAAAGGTGCTTCTACTCAATACTGAGCAAAGGGTGTGAATACTTATAACCAAGTGATATTTCAGTTTTTATTGTTTTAAAAAATTAGCAAAAATATCTACTTTTCTGTTTTCTTTCCATCAAGATGGGGTGCAGAGAGTACATTAATGAGTAAAAAAGAACTATTTTGATCTTACCAATTGGTTGCAATGAAAAAGAGTGAAACATTTAAAGGGGTTTGAATACTTTCCATACCCGTTGTATTTGTAAACCAGTAGAAGTAACATTTGCTTTTATGAGAGTGGTAGTTTCAATGAGGTTCATATGGAGTATCCACTTTATTTAGAAACTTTCGCTGCCAAGGAAACATAACAATAGAAAGCGCACAGCATTCATCGTTGTAATCCCAGGGTGATCTTCTTTCGATGATTAAAGGGCAATCTTTACATGAAATGCGCATGGCTGACCCAGCAAATGGCAGATGCTTTGTAAATGAATTACCAATTGTATCTGTGCAGCAGATTGTCATATCACTGCAGTATACTTAGAGGCTTTCCAATCATATCATTGTTATCACTGTTCTCTCTCATCTCTAACAATAGGCCTTAAAAGCCTTGCTGCCATAAAAGCAAACTTTTCAGTTTGTGGAAAATGAAAATAAATTGATGGGAATGACACAAGAGGCCTGCTGTTTTCCTGCCATTGTCACTTTAGTAGTGTTGATTGCCAGTATTGGAGACCCATGTGGCACAGGCGGAAGGCTTGCCAGCTGTTATATGTACATATTTCATGTTAGTGCTGGATGAAAACTATAGAAAACATCTCAGGGAAAGCCGAATTCTAGAACACACAAAGAATATTGTGTAGGGTAAAATCTGTTTTTTTTTTACTTTACATTGCTTCAGCATCTGTATATTCTGCAGCACTGTACATATACTGTCATTATTTACAACATTTGTGAAACTGTTCCTTAACCTTTACAGGACTCAGCCCTTTTTCATTTTTGTGTTTCTGTTTTTTACTCCCTTCATTCCAGACGTGATAACCTTTTTTATTTTTATGTTTACATAGATATAATAGGGTTTGTTATCTGCAGGACAAATTGTACGTGCGGTGAAATCGATAAATAAACACATTTGTGGCGGTTTTCTTGTGGACTCTGTTTTTTTGGCTTTCTTTCTGCACTCCATACAGGGTCGGCTCCAGGTTTCAGTAGACCCTTTGTAATAAACTCATGTGGCGGTATTAAACATTTATAAACTAGAACAGTCTCCTGTTCCCTAAAATATTCCCTGGTTTATCATACAAAACAACCACTCAAGGTTATTTTATGTACAGCCGCCTCATGGGTTTTCTATATAAAGCACCCTTCATCCCCTATGGATTCATTAGATACAGCCCCCCTCACTCCCATGGATTCTTTTTGTACAGCCATATGTGGTGCCCCCCAGCAGCTTGGGGCCCCCAGCGCTGGCCCTGGCTCCAAATGACACTTCTTCTTTATTCTTTGGGGTGATACAATCACAGGGATACCAAATTTATAGAGTTTTTAAAAAATCTTTTCTACAAAAAATATTTGCCATTTTGCTCAATTCTGGAATTTGTATTCTGAAATGCTTAGGCGTTTTCTGCCTTTTCCCTCTTTTTTACCCCATGTGAATCTCTGTACTTTGGATGACTACCAGGTCTCTTTTTAAATTGCTGAAATACATTTTGCTATTTTTTACCCTGACCTTGGATTCAGTTGTTGAAGCTGGACTTATTGGTTTTGATTTACTATGTAATCTTTCCCTACAGCAAGGTGAGCCATTGGTTGGAAACCTGGAATTCATCCAGTGAGGAAGTTTATAAATGTTCCCTCAGGTTGGGGTTTTAGAGCTTTTTGTCAGTCATGCAAGTGAGTCCACATGAGAAGGTCTGCAGAGAAAGTCAGCATGCAGCTGCTGTCTCCATCAAGAGGGCTGTCCCTCCATCAGACCATCAGCTCTGTGTGCTCCACTCCACAGAGCGTGCACTAAATTGCTGCCTAAGCAGCCCAAACTATTCTAAAGCCCAAGCTACAGGACCAGAGTTGTGACCAATTCCCAGACTGCAAACCCAACCAAATCTCTGGGCATCACTATATACCCAGGGATTTCTCCACTACATGCAAACTAAGAGTGCACCCAGGGAGCACCTTCCATGATATTGTGGTCTCCCCCTTTTCTTGCATCCCCTCTCTGGCCCTGACTGGTGTGGACGAGGCCTGTTCATCTGGACCAAGCTGTCCCTGACCCGACTCTGACGCTGGACAGTGCATCAAGACAGTCACTCAGGCACCAGGTACAAATCCAGCTGCCTCCACACCAAAGGTCTGGCCCTGGTGAGTGGACGTTGAATATGCCCTTGATTCATCATCAAGTGTTCCCAAGCTCTATAAGCAGTATGGGTGGTATTGCTGATACAGAGAATTTAGTTGTGTGTGTGTGTGTGTGTGTGTATTTCTAGAGCTAGAATTATATGTGACCTCATTTATTTAACAGTTAAAAAATGACAAAAACTTATGCAACAGGACAATGATCCCACTGGCTGAACAACAAATTATTAGAAAAAAAAAGCAAAATGAGAAAATACTTAAAAATTGCCTTTTTTTTAATAAAAAAAATCTTTTTATTAAAATCTTTATTTTTATAAAAATATCTGTGTTTAAGAGGACTAGATGGGGACTAGCAATGTATACCAATTTCCCGTTTCCAATTTCCAATTACAGCAATATCCATTTGGACGTTTTGATTCGTACCTGAACCAAATCTTTTGATTAATTTGCTGAAGAATCAGTGAATCCAATATTGCATGATTCGCTCATCTCAATCGGGGAGCCCTATATTTATGTGGTACTGTAGCGACAATTGTGCTCTAGTAAAAGCGTCATGAAAATCCTACCTTGGGAGTCTGCCCCTGCTGCCCTTGGAGGCAAATCTTTGCAGTGATGAACATATATCCACATAGAAAATAAATATGAGAATACATCCGGCATGTTATGCCTGGTGCCTTTGATGCTTTATTTGCTTACCAAGTTTACTCATTCTTAAAAAGGCTACTAACCTCTTTAGGGAAGCTGCCTGTAAGTAAAACATATGCCCCCTTCACTGCCCTTACAATGGAGAGAGTCTGTGACTTACAGAAGTTTTTTTGCAGAAGTCATTGTGAACCAAACCCAGGAATGATTAAACATAAAGAACAGGTGCAAATCTTCCCATTATACCTTATCTATTTGTAGTTCCCACACCTGGGTTTGACTCACAATAACTGATGCAAAATCCAGATGAAATACCGTGAGATAAAAACTGTCCCTAAGAAAGGCCCAACTATTCATGCCGAATGTTTACTCAAATTGTGTTTTGACTAAGCGGAGAGAAGCTTTCATTTCCTGAACCACCACGTGTGAGTTAAGACCTTTCTTGATTCCACTCCATATTCATTTTCTCATATCCATATCCATACTTCATCTTCTAAATGGAATATTTGGTGACTCTCCAGAAAAGTTTTTTTTTGCTTCTCAGCAAAATCCAAACTTCGTTATCTAGCAAAATACAGAATTTCTTTTCATTTTCTGGCCCTGGTCTACTAAAGTAAATTACACTGAATGGATAGTAATAGCGCATGCCCCATTTTCTGGCAAGTGTCATTGACAATAATTTGCATGACATTATAATAGTAATTCCTTTATTTATATAGTGCACACAGAGTTTGCCAAATCAGTCCCTGTCCCCCTTGGGCTCACAATCTAATCAACCTACTAGTATGATTTTTTTGGAGTGTGGGAGGAAAACAGTGGACCTGGAGGAAACCCATGCAAACACAGAGAGAACATACAAACTCTTTGGAGATGTTGACCTGGGGGGGGGCTTGAACCCACGACCCCAGTGCTGCAAGGCTGTAGGACTAACCACTGAGCCACCCGAGAACTTTCCATTTGATCCAGCCTTATTAGACTGTGGCAATCCAGTCTATGTGCATTTTTCATTCTGTTTTCTTATTTCTCTGCTTCTATTGCAGTATTTGCTTATCTTACTCATCCAGAGCAGTTCTCACAGATACAATTCTAATTCCATTAAATTATTCATTTTGTTGATCAGGGCTAATGAAACCTCTGTGACAATCATCTGGATAAATAAGAATAACACAAGTTATTCATAGAATGAAGTGTGTGTTCTCTTCTATTTCATTATTATATTATTAATCCCTGTACTGGGTTTGGATTGCTATTGTTTGCCATCGCATATCATCTAACACCATAGCTCTATAATTGCTTGATGAAAAGCTGCATTGTTTTCTGATTTTAATCGGTATAATTAAAACTCTGAATAGATATACTGTACTTGTGATGCAATTTGATGGCTTAAATTACTGAGATATATAATTTTCTTACTATGCTATTATTTTCAGTGTTTCAGATGACTATATGATATAACAATTAGTAGTTTATTATGTAAGTAGGGAGTCCAGCTAAGAAAAAGGTGACATCAAACAATGATCTTGATCTACTTTGGCCAATCAGTAGAGTCACAAACGTCACTTCTTATATTACATCTAACATTAGTGGTAGATGTGTCCTAGTAAGAAGTTCCTGGGGAACATTGTTCCTCAGAACTTATTTTAACATAACTCTATATGTTGCGAAAATATAGGGTTATAAAAGTTATGCAAATTAGCCTGGGTTGCTCAGGCTACATACATCACCCAATGCATCAGGGAGTCTAGTATTTTAATGTATGCATTCATCACTAAACTGATGGTAGTTGTCCTTTAAGTAAAGCAATTGGTGTCCTGGGTAGGAGGTGGGAGCTAGAGCAGGGTAATGTTCAAATTTTTTCTTAGTTATCCATATCCTGGCCCCAAGGGGTTTGCAGGATTCTTGGAAATCCCTCTATAGTCTATAGCAGTGATGGCGAACCTTTTAGAGACAGAGTGCCAAAACTATAACCAAAATCCATTTATTTTTAACGCGAAGTGCTAACATTTCATTTGAAGCAGTAACTTACTGCTGTTTTTCAACATCTTTCAATCATATCGGCCCCCTGAGGCAACCAATACAGTTGAAAGAAGGAGGACACATTCAGACTATCATTGTAGCTTCTTTGCAGGGTCTCTCTCTACAGTAAGAATGGGGAGTCCAGCAGGATGACCTCCAAAGATAATGCAGTTCTGTCAACACCTTCTCACTTTTCCCGCAGTTCCAAACAACCAATGAAGTGCCACTTTAAAATAGCGCTGAGAGCAGGGACTGCAGGAAGCCTGGGACTGCAGGAAGATTCGGTGGATTTGGTCCTGTTTGGTGAAATCTGTCCTCAGGTTGAAGGCCTGAGTGCCCACAGAAAGGGCTCCGAGTGCCACCTCTGGCACCCGTGCCATAGGTTCGCCACCACTGGTCTATAGTGAGTTACAAAATGCAAAAGTGTTTTTTGGATCTCCTTTTTGTACCATATTTTGTCTGCAGAAAGGATTCTCTATTAGAGTAAAAAAAACATTATTGCATTATGTATTCTTGCTTGGCCCTTTACATAAGTAGGAAAGTTGTCCTCCGTTCAGAAGCAGAAGGTCCATTTTGATTCTTGATATAAGGTCCAGTCTTGATATGAAGTCCGTATATAGAGGTTAGCATTGAGCCTAATGGTTGACATAATGTTGACCTACCCACAAACAGCATAACATCTGACGAACATGAAATGTATCAGTGGTTCCAATGATAGAACGTGAAATGGATCAGTACCACTGAAACTGAAGAAGAAGGGACAGATATGTTTATTTCAGTTTTCAGACATCCTTTAAGTTACTTCACAAGTGTTACAATAGAGCAAATTTACTTTCTCTTCTCAAGACACTTCAAATCTTCACTTACTGAAACAGATTGACGTGCCATATCTTTACAAAGTTCAATAGTTGGTTGTAAAAAAGACCCACGTCAAGTTGAACCATTTTATTAGACTGTAGCAGTGCAGTCTAAGTTTATACTACATATCTGTTGGCTCGGTTTATACCATGGCACATAATGGGGTATAAAGTGTCTAAAATAGATAATAAAGATTGTGTTACGCTGGTAATGTTTTGTTAACAAATTTGCCCCAGTGTTTCCATATGGTTACCTATATTTTTGTAGTGGCATCTGCATTTTGTTATATGCATGCTGACTGGTTCTTCTAGTCAGTTGCAAGCAATTTCGGATCTTCATATAGGCGCTATGGGCGGGGCCCTATATAAAGATCCACCATCAGTCTTAAAAATAAAAAATGTATACAGGCAGTCCCCGGGTTCCGTACAGGATAGGGTCCGGAGGTTTGTTCGAAACTGTATATTTTATAATTGTAGATCCAGACAACAAAAATTTGGCCCCAGTGACAATTGGAGTTTAAACATTTTTTGCTGTAATGGGACCAAGGATTATCAATAAAGCTTCATTACAGACACCTTACAGCTGATTATTGCAGTCTGGGACTATAGTAAAGCATTCCGAAAGCTTCACCAGAGGTCAGAGGGGTATGTCTGTAACTATGGGTTGTCTGTAAGCCGGGTGTCCTTAAGTAGGGGACCGCCTGTATACACCTTCCAGCTTCTTCTTCCCGGCCCCATGGCTCAGTCTTCTCCTCTTTCGGCATGGGCCAATACACCAAGGTTTATACTCCTGGACCGGAAGAGGAGAAGACAGAGCCACGTGGCCGGAGAGAGGAAGCCCAAGGTAAGTATATATTTGATTTTTCAAGAGGGTCCAGTTGTGGACATTTCATGAAACGGGGGCATCTGGGTGGAAATTTCATTAAAGGGGGCATCTGGAATGTACATTTCATTAAAAGGGGGCATTTTGGTGGACATTTCATTAAAAGGGGGCATTTTGGTGGACATTTCATCAAACGGGTTCATCTGCAGCAGACATTTCTTTAAAACGGGGAATGTGCTGTGCACATTTCATTAAAGGGGGCTCTGCTGTGGACATTTCAGTTAATGAGGGCTCTGCTGTGGACATTTCAGTAAACGGGGACTCTGCTGTGGACATTTATGTAAAGGCAGGCTCTGCTGTGGATATTTCAGTAAAGGAAGGCTCTGCTGTTCACATTTCAGTAAACGGGGACTCTGCTGTAGACATATCTGTAAAATGGGGGGATATGCTGTGGACATTTCATTAATGGGGAGGGCTGCTGTGGACATTTTATTAATGAGGGTGGCTGCTGTAAACATTTTATTGGGAGTAGTGGCTGCATTTCCTACCTGAGGGTTTTTTTGCTGTGAAATAAGGAGCCTCTGCTTATGAGTATTTACAGTATGAGGGAGAGTTCAGCTGCAGAGCACAGAGGCCCGGGCCAGATGCAGCATCCACATCTCCTACACTGTCTGGGAGATCTGGTCTGGACGGTAGTCAGGGTAGATGGTTTCATGCAGTTAGAGAATGTGATTGGCTTTCCTAGATGTGTTATAAGAGCAGGTTTGAAGTTCATCATTAAATTACTTTCATGAACAGAACAAGATTAAGGATATAGAGGATATAGAGGATATTAAGCATATAGAATAGTACTTAAGTCCTACCATCTGGGCACATGTTGGTTTGGATGCTGGGGGGCCCCCATCGTGTGAACAACCTGGAGCCCATAGAACACTTAATCCACCACTGGTTGCAAGACATGGTATTTCAAGATTAACATTATGATTACAATAATAGGAAATCTACCTTCAAAATCCATCATGATAAACCAGGGACACTTACTCATAGATCCAGCCACTGTGACTGCGGAAATCTTCTTAGATAACTGATAATCAGCCAGAAGGGCACTGGGGGTGTTACTAAAGCCCCTCCATGCTCCAGGTTCACTGGCTATTACACTGTGCAGGAGCACTTCCTCCCTCCCACTGTGTGCTGCAATGTAACAGTCTGTAAAGCTAGAGCACGGAGGGTATCATTTTAAAAGATGAGTCTAGAAGGAAGGAGGCCGTAGATAACAAATATAAGATCCTTATAAATATAAGATACGTAGAAGAGTAAGTATCCCTGGTTTATCCTGCTTGATAATAGATTTCCTTTAAAAGGTATTTATCACCACAATATTATACTTAAAAATTGTAGAATATTGTATTACATATTCTTCACTTTAAATGAATAATTTTCTCCACTGTGATCTTTCTGACTTTGAGAATTATGAGCAGCTTCAAAGAGTATCTCTATGGAGCACCCAGCATGATTGTCCACTACAAGGATATCCCATTGATTGCATTTCAGTCTGCGATGTAAGGCTTCATTACCCTGGGGTGGTACGGCAGGACAACACTTAGCACTTTCTGGGAAGGGTTTTTCCACAGATTATTCAGGTAGAAGCAATACATGGGGAAGCAAATATGCTTAAATTTGTTATAAATATCATTTCCAGAAAAACATTTCAACTAGATACTAAAAAAGGAAAATATGTCATGTAATGGATTCACCTTTAACCCCTTAACGCTCTGCGCCGTAGCTCTACGGCGCAGAGGTATAAGGAGTGTATGTGGAGGGCTCACGGGCTGAGTCCTCTTCATACAATGCAATGCATATTGCAGAAAACCCCCACCGCTAATAACCGCGGTCGGTGCTTGCACCGATCGCGGCTATTAACCCCTCCGTTGCCGCCGGCAAAGTCGCCAGCGGCATTTAAAAGACGGTGCGGGCGCCGCCATCTTTGTTACGATCGCCGCGCCCCCGAACGTCATCGGGGGGCGGCGATCGGTTGCCATGGTAGACTCGGGTCTTCGTTTGACCCGAGGATACATGGCTTCTGCATATCCATTACAATGAGCCAGTGGCTCATTGCAATGTATAGTGTGCAAAAATGCCATATATTGCAATACAGAAGTATTGCAGTATATGGTAGGAACGATCTGACCATCTAGGGTTAATGTACCCTAGATGGTCTAAAAAATAGTGAAAAAAAAAAGAAAAAAAAAAGTTAAAAAAATTTAAAAAATTTATAAAATATTAAAAGTTCAAATCACCCCCCTTTCCCTAGAACGGATCTAAAACATAATAAACAGTAAAAATCACAAACATATTAGGTATCGCCGCGTCCCAAAATGCCCGATCTATCAAAATATAAAAGCGGTTACGGCCGGCGGTGACCTCCGAGGCGGGAAATGGCGCCCAAATGTTCGAAATGCGACTTTTACACCTTTTTACATCACATAAAAAATGAAATAAAAAATGATCAAAATGTTGCACAGACCTCAAAATGGTAGCAATGAAAACATCGCATCATTTCGCAAAAAATGACCCCTCACACATCTCCGTGCACCAAAGTATGAAAAAGTTATTAGCGTCAGAAGATGGCAATCTTGTACACATTCGTTTAATTTTTGAAAATGTATTGAAAACACAATAAAACCTATATAAATTTGGTATCACCGCGATCGCACCAAATCAAAGAATAAAGCTGAGGTGTTATTTTGAGTGCACAGTCAAAGTCGAAAAAACTGAGCCCACAGTTTTTCAGTTTTTCCTTATTTGGAATTTTTTTTCAGCTTCACAGTACACGGCATGTTAAAATAAATAACATTACGGGAAAGTAAAATTTGTTACGCACAAAATAAGCCCTCACACAGGTCTGTACACGTAAAAATGAAAAAGTTATGGATTTTTGAAGTTGGAGAGCGAGAAATGAGCGGGAAAAACCCTGCGTCCTTAAGGGGTTAAAAAACAATATTTATAAAAGTACAGTAACTTTAACTATTACTGCCGATCATGTGGGGGGTCCTGTCTGATCGCTCTATGATCAGAAAATAATCCTGTTCTTTGCACAGGGGACAAATTTAGTAAAGTGAAAACCACCTTTAACAATAACAAGTTAAGTCTTTATTTTAACCCTTTTATCTCCAAGTATGATAGTAGTATACAAAGAATATACACCATATTTTTCAGACAATAAGGCGCACCGAATTATAAAGTGCACCATCAATAAATGGCTGCTAAAACGTCTAGGTTCATATATAAGGCGCACCTGATTATAAGGATGAATGACCAGCAGGTGGCAGACCTGTGCACTGTTCAAGGTAGCTGTTGTCCGTAAGTACGGATCATTTATAAGGTGCACTCGACTATAAAGTCCGATCAATATGGTATTAGCAATCCCATAACCCAGGCTACATAGTAAATAGCATTACGTAGTATTCCATGTTTCCCCCAGTGTAGTTAATGATTATCTTTAATAAAGTAAGGTTGTATAGTGGAAAAAAATGTGTATACCTTTACCCCAGTCCATTGGAAACTGATTCTCTCAAGCTTCAAAGTTTCTATTTACAATACAATATCAATATTGGAACATTGGTGTTCTGTATTTGCTTTCTGTACAATTAAACATGGACTGTACAGGTGAAAAGAAGATTGTAGGAGATAAAGTATGTGACATTTTTTCACAGATGAGGCAAAGTTCAACTTGATACTTAAAGGGATTTTACTCCATTAAACTCCCTGGGACCGCGTCGGACCCCCGTTCTCATAATCGTGGGGGTCTCCGTAATGAGACTGATCATCAGGTTAGGCCCTATCCTGGTGGGAAAACCCCTTTAAGAACTACCAAGCTGGAATATTTTCTGCAGAAACCCTAGCAACATGGTAGGAATATGAGGGGAAATGCAAGGGTGGTGGTGAGGACCGTCTTTACCACCCTTACAATGCCATATTAACCCTGTCCAATGCAAAAAGCCACATGAAAGGAATATTCTCCTAATATTCCTGCCATTTTGCTTTCTGCAAAGACAGTCGGAGCTTAAGCCAGGCGACAGGGGCAGGTCTGTCCTATCTCCTCTGGCACGCGAGTTCAGCCGCCAGAGGAAGTGTGGGAGGTCCGCGGAGGTGCTCGTGGGGTGCAGAGACTGAGCGTAGAGCACAATGGTGGTTTTGTTAGGACAAATATGAGGTGAGCGGTGAGCGGCCCGAACGCTGTCTCCCAAAAGGGGCCGCAATCTGCCGACAAAGGCGGGATTTTCATCCCTCCTCATGGCAGATGCGGCCCTGACTGTATGTATGTGGGTATATGCTGTATGTATGTATGTATTTTTGGTGTGTGTATACTGTATATCTGTACATTTTTTTATACTGTATTTTTGGTGTGTGTATACTGTATATCTGTCGGGCATACCGCCGTGTGCTGGAGAGGAGGAGGAGGCGGCCCCTCCTCCCTCCATAGAGAATAGCGGCGCAAGGCCACACACACGGCAAAAGATAGAGCATGCTCTATCTTTTTGCGGTGTGCGGGCTGGATCGGTGCCACACATGTGTGGCACTGTATCTGTGCGGCTATTGCCGTCTATGGGGACGTACATGTGGCCGCAAATTTGCGGCCGCATGTATGTCCCCGCAGATAATCATGTGAATGTGCCCTATGATGTATGTCTATATACTGTATGTATAAGTATATTGAAGTATATTGCTATGTTTTTATATGAGTGTATACTATGCATATTTTTTAAGTGAGGAAGGGGGTCCAATTCAGAAATCTGCTATGGGGCCCAGCCTCTCCTAGTTACGCCCCTGATGAATAGAATAAAGGGGAGGCAAACATAGTTAAAACAGGTGAAGAAACAGAATAAAGAGGAAGCTTTTAGAACACTGGTAGAATCTCCTATGTTTGTAACAATATAATAATAGGCCTTTTTTGTTGTCTTTTCTGGTTGGACACTGGTTTATCTTTCTCCATTTAAAGAGGTTTTCCCACAAAGGAAAGTTAGGCCATATCCACTGGATAGGGCCTTTCTTCCTGATCAGTGGGGGTCTCTGCGCTCGCGATCTCCATCAGCTCCATAGAGATTAATGGAGCAGACCGGTCATGCACTGCAGTCTGCTCCATTAGTCTGAGGAGTGACCAGGTCTGATGGACCCCTTGTTTTCGCGATCTGCAGGGTCCTCAGCACTAAGACTCCCATTGATCAGCAAATTAGGCCCTATCCCATGGATAGGGCTTAACTTTCCTTCGTGAGAAAACCCCTCTAAGGTAAAGATCAGCGGCAGATGACACCATTAACATCAGGATGGGTTGTCACTTGATTGGTAAAATAATGATAGTTTACAGTCCTAGAAAATCCCTTTAACACTTAACAACCAGAAAAACCCCAAGACTCTGCTGTACAAAAAGTTTTTACTAATGACTAATAAAAAAGTTATCTACTGTATCACGCAAACATGTTGTCCAATTTAAAACAAGCTAATGAACCAATATACTTTACTGATAATTTTGGCTCTGAACAATGAGTTGTTACCTACACTAAAATCTATCATTTTAACTTGTTAAGAAGGCATTTCAGGGCATTTCAGGGGCACAAGTGGGTAAAATATATTTTAATTGACTTTCTATCATGTTAAATGAGGGAGACATTTCCTAGATCATGCTGCATCGCTGACCGTATTTGGTCCCTTTTCCATCTGGCACCGAGGGCAGCTATTAAATTAACCAAGTTAGCTCCATTAAGTTGGCATACGGCGTAGTCTTGACGGAATCGCGCTCATCACCAGCAGCGATTACTGTATATTAATGTATGCATGGCAGAAGGAACCTTGTATGAACCCTTTCAGATGCCTATAAATGAAGTGCCTGGTTTTCTTTGAAATAACATAACTTCCTGGCAAGGTCGACAGGGGAAATGTGATTGTTTAATATGAATGACAGTAAAATGTATTCAATGATAACAATAAATGTTAGAGATGAGGATTAACATGAAAGCAAAATGTACGCTATGTACTATAACACTGAATAGTCTCATGGAGTTTCAATAGCAGTTGTCAGGATCAATGCTGCACTTCACACTTTTTGTACTTTACTGAACCTTTTTATAAGTAATTACAAAAGTATTTATGCAATAGTTCATTATATAGATCATCTGTTCCCATCATCCAATAAGGCAGACTATTCTCAAACTTTAGCAACCAACAAATGTCCAACCTTCCCTATTACATTGCCAAGACACCAAAAGAACAAATCACAAAGTATAAACCACAGCAGTGTTCTGGGGAAAGATAGGACGTGTCCTATCTTTCTTCTGGCTACAGAGCGGTATGGAGCCACACGTGTGCCGCACGGTGCCAGGCGCCCATTGCCGGCTATGGGGGCCGTATATACGCCGTACATACGTTGGCCATATATACCTTCCTCATAAGTGTGTGTGAATTATTTCAACAACAATCACAATAAACATAATGTTAGTCATCTCAAATAATTAAAAATAAGGGAAAAAGGAGCCCAAGTTGGAAATAGGGCTCCTATTCCCATAAATATCTTTTTAAGAATGCAGAAAGCTATGGGAATTTTGTTTTCAAATCTACAAGGGAAACATGGAAAAATCAAGCCCACTACGATAATCTGGACTAGAACATACATAGGGGCTTATTTACTAATAGTCCACGGACGCACCTTCGTTGGACTTCCCGACATTTTCGGGTTTTGCGCAGCTGTGATGGATATTTAACAGGGGATTGTGTCACATGCAATCCGATTTTGGCGCAGTTGTGCCAGCTTTCATGCGGAAGAAACGGGGGCGGGCCGTCGGACAATCCGACTGATTCGGACTGAGCGCTGGATTTAATGAATTATGAATAACGAATTCAAATTATGTTGCAAGCCCAAGCTCTTACATACACCAGGAAGAAGAAGGTGAACTCTGACGGACCGGAGCGGGGAAGCGACACATGCAGGATGAATTGCGGCACACTGCATGACCATCGTACAATGCATTTCCTGCAAACTGCTCCGGATGGGTAGGTAAATGTGCCCCATAAAGTGCAAAAATATTTCAGATCAGAGAAATGTCAGGGCTTTACCCATTATTGTTTACTGTTAAAGGGAGTTTACCCCCTGCTGGTTGTTGCCCAAGAATGTGTTCAGTGAAAACTAACCAGAAAGAAATATGACAGCGTCTGCTGGTGCACCCATTTTCTTCTATATACACCTTGGCCCACATATACTAAGGTGCTTGTGCCAGTTTTCTGTTGGACTTTGCACATGTATTTAAAAAGGGTCCGTGACACAAATCTGTTACACGCGACTCATTTGTGGCGTGGCTACTCTATACCTGATGCAACACTGTTTGCTGTTCCAATAAAGAACCGTAAGTTATTCTGCACTAATGTGCCTCCATGTGATCGCTGAATTGGGCTGTACACCATCACGGGCTCCCCATCCTCCATCACCAGGGATCCCTATCTACATATTGGGGTTGCCCCAGGGAAAACCTACTCTGTCAGCCCTCCATTCTCTTGCCCACACCACCTGCTGGAGACCTGCCAAGCTGTGGACGAGGCCTCCGCTCCTGATACAAAGCCCCGTGATCATCACTGCCCACAATGCCGCATTGCCAGCCACTCCGGTAGTGCCACCATACCGTACAGAGGGAAAAGATAGAGCATGAAATATAAGGTTAACACCCACTTGGCTAATAAGAACTAATTTACATTTAAAGGAAACCTACCATGAGAAATCTAATCAGAAGTAAATTTGATGGTAGATTCCTCCTGCCTCTGCTCTAACCTGTGATTTAATAATCCTGAAACCTAACTTGTTAAAAACTTTATGAATAAGTAATATTTAGTAATATGTAAATTAACAGCAGAGGCTACTGTGATGTGTACTATCCTGTCCACACACTGGGAGCTAAGGCAAGTACACGCCCCAGTAGTTAATTTACATATTACTAAAATGCCGTCTTTAACGAGTTAGGTTAGGTTCCGGGATTAGGCTCCCAGTGCCCGGCCAGGAAAGTACATATCCTCTGGAGTTAGTTTACATATACAAGGCTTAAACAAGTTTAATAGGTTTATTAATTTATAGATTAGAGCAAAGGCAGGCCGAAGGAATCTACCATCAGATCAACTTCATGGTAGGTCCTCATGGTAGGTTTCCTTTAAACTTCTGAGGGCCAAATATTTTGAACAGGTGGCTTTATTTTTTTCACATTGCGTTGGTTCTCAGCTTCAGTTGCGCATCCGTTCCATTTTGTCTTTGTTGTGTTTCAGTTTTTCTTCCCTTTTTGTTTCCGTGATACATCTTTTTAAAAAAAAAAAAATTGAAGCCTTAACATTGCTCTGAACACATGACACCTGGTTTTTCAGCCTCACCAGTGAAAACAACACGTTTCATCAGTTTTGCAGACCAATAGACTTCTATTTCCTTCTGTGATCCACATCAGTGAGAAAAATAGGACAGGTTTTATCAATTTTTCAGATCAGCGAAAATACAAGCCAATGTGAAAACACCCATAGAAATCAATGGCTTTTGTAAGGCATCCGTGGAAAATCCCTAAACCACGGACGTGAAAAATGAAGCCAGTGTGAAAGAGCCCTTGCTTGGTGACAGGTGCTCTTTAAGCTTCAGGCAACCTGGCACAGGGTTTGTTCAATTTGCATAATAGTCATTCTACTGCAGAATGATTTGATTAAGCTCTGTTAATGACTTGGCAACTTTTCTAATTTCAGCACAGTCAGACACATCAAAACAAACTGTTCTGAGATTTTGGCTTATTGATGAATGAACAAACCACTCTAAAGGAACACAAATGACAACATTTCAACAATCAGTGAGCAATCGTGCCAATTGTTCTCAATAGGAGTCACTTCTGATTGAATATAAACCATTCCATCTCATTCAGTAATAGTCTACATGTGTTGTGAACTGACAGAACTGAGGCCATACAATGAAAAAAAAACAATGGGGGGTATTTATCATACACTGGCACACTTGTCCTCAGGTGGGTGCATAGGGGTGTCCTACCTACCATAGAAATAAGTGCAGTCGGACACTTTTCACATATTAATTGTTTAAAGTTCCTCCAACTGTTTAAAGTTTATAATAATATTTAAAGGGGTATTCCTGGAATATGAACATCTGACACAAAAACCCATGATGATATAAATAAATGAATACAACAAAACTTAATGTCATTAGTCACAAAACGGAGCTTAAATAGTTTGATTTTATAATTTACAAAATTTATGGCCTCTCTAAAGTAGGTGGAGTTATCATTAAGATGACTGCCACTGGAAACTACAAGTTCCATGATCCTTTAGTTCTCAGTAACTCCTCCTCCCTCTTATCCTCCCAGCGATGATATAACAGACTGTCTTTCTCTGTTACCATAGTAATGATGTGTAACTGCCATCACCAAAACACTGGCCATACTGGATGCGCTGCAACCAACCGACTACAGCCAAACATAGTGCTGATCACATGACCTGCCCAGGCAGGTGCAGGCCATGTGATGTGGACATGTGACCAGCGGCCATCTTCTCTCCTGTGTCTGCTCCGCAACGGACCGCGCGGAGGAAATTAACGGACTGATTAAAGGCCCAGTAGCATTTTAATTCTTCATTACAAACAGCATTTTCTGCTAAGGGGAGCAAAATTTTAAATAACAACTAATTACACATTAGCTTATATTTTACTGACCCATTTGTATATGAATTATGCAGATTCGTGGAATACCCCTTTAATACCTAATTTTTGGATACAGTGAAGAACTGGAGGCCCCTATTCTGTAATTGATAAATTGATGTTTGGTGGCCATCAGTGGCCTTCCCTCTAGCCTTAATAATAATAATTCTTTATATTGCACTAACAGATTACACAGCGCTGAACAGAGTCCCCATGGGGCTCACAATCTACTCAACCTACCAGTATGTTTTGGAGTGTGGGAGGAAACCAGAGGACCCGTAGGAAACACATGCAAACATGGAGAGAACATACAAACTCTTTGCAGATGTTGACCCTGGGACTTGAACCCAGGTCCCCAATGCTGCAAGGCTGTAATGCTAACCACTAAGCCACCGTGCCACACTTGCCTTGTGTGGATGCCGAAACCATTCATGCTATAATCTGATATGTGGGCTGACAAATGAATAAAAGTGACGTTAATTCAATTTATTGATTGACTTTAACTTCAAGCTAGGAAGAAGATATTTTGTTTTACGCTTTTCAAAAGAACTGTAAAAGATGTAATCTTTTACATTCATTTTTTATCTTTGGATTTAAGTGAAATAGCAACATAACAAAAACAACATCATATGTGTCCTAAATCCTCCAGCACAGTATGTGCTCTTCCTGTGCGTAGAGATGAATGAGAGATTAATATACAATCTAAAGCACAAAAAATGGATGTGACAAAAATATCCAAGTGAGCGAAAATGTCTAAAACAGTCTAAACCTCCATACAGAGGAACAGCAGATGCTTATCCTCTTTCCCTTGAAAATATTAAAGAGAACCTCTCACAAAAAACCTCACAAACCACACACAGGCCCTTTTTCGATGTCTTTACACATGGGATTAGAACCACAATTCTTCTATAAAAGACTTTCATTGATGTCCTCTGTTCTGGTCATGGAGGCTGGGAGCTGCAGTATGCAGTCTCTATACCCCACCTCCTCATTGACGCTGACACTGCTAACTCAGCCCCTCTCATAAACGAGAGACATGTGACTCTCTGTAGACAATTCCTGAAGACAGAATGAGGTTGATTTCTCTTCTTATAGTCAGGTCTGTCTTATCCCCCACCTTTCTGAGGGAGTGGATAATGATGTAGCAGTTCTGAGTCACACACAGCCCATTTTTGTTTGTTTGTCTGTCTGTCTCTGTCAACATTCCAACAAGGGAATGTGTATAATTTCCTTCCTTTCCTACAGTCCCTGCAGGGGAAAGTAAAGGGAGCTGTATATGTCTGTAGTTGAATATTGGCAAATGGTCCTTTAGTACTAGTTCCATACCAGTAGCATGTTTGCAGCAGTGAGACCTGTCAATCAGTAACATTGAGCCAGGGAAGTGATCACTGCATTTGCAGGACCCCATTAATATCATTGGCCTCACATCAGGTGAGTTGCATATAAGTTTTTTGTAACATGGCTTTTTAATCCTAATTTTTAAATACATATTCATTTTGGGTCAGATATCCAAAAAAATGCAATGAGACAGCACTCCAGTAAGTATAAAGGTGATCTTTATTCACCCATGTCAAAATAAGGTGCAACGTATGCTTGATAATGGCTCTATGGATGAGCTGAAACATTGCACCTTATTTTGCCGTGGGTGAATAAAGATCATCTTTATACTTACTGGAGTGCTGCCTCATTTTTTTGGATATCTGACCTTATAAACCGGTGGATCGGGTTTGTTGGAGACGTGCACCCACTATTGGACTTGATCCATTATACTCGCTGTGCTGCTCCACAATCGGATTGTTTGCTATTCATTTTGGGTGGTTTAATTTGAATGGAAAGTTCCCCTTAAATATGATCTATTGGTCTCTGTAGTGTGGAAGGGGGAATCCTAGAACCCATCAATCAAAGTTGAAGTATTGGGTAGAAAAAAATGTGCTTATCAAGGTTCCAAGGTTTGCAATGGCACTGAGAAACATATGTGCCACCATCTGGTCACCATCTGCAGAGAGTTTGCATGTTCTCTCTGTGTTTGTGTGGGTTTCCTCCCACACTCCAAAAACATACTGGTGGGTTGTTTAAATTGCGAGCCTCGTGGGGACAGGGACCAATTTGTTATGCTTTGTGCAGCGCTGCAATCACGGGTGCCCCTGCGGTCACGGGCGCACCTTCGGAATTCACCTCTCCCGGCTCCAGCGTCGATCCCCATAATGGCCACGCTCCGGCCCGCGTGCGGTCTCGTGTCCTGGGGCGCGCGTACGCTGGCTCTGTAGAATTAAAAGGGCCAGCTGCCTTCCCTAAAAAATTCCAGCCTCTTCCTATGTTCCCTGCCGGATCTTTGTGCTTCCATGTCTGAGAGAAAGCAATATACCAAGGCCTCTTCAATTGTCCTGAATTCCCGTTGTGACCTCAATTCCGTTCCTGACTCTGATCCCGTGCTGTCTCTCCTCACCTACCGCCACGCCCCCGACTCTGATCCTGTGCTGCCTGTCTCAACCTCCTGCCTGTCCCCGACCACGAGTTTGCCTTACATTTCTGTACTACGCCTTGGCCACCACCGCTGACAAAGTCGCGCCTGTGGAATGACCTGGTGGAAACCGGATACCACTTAAACTCCGGTCCCAGGTGTTGGCTTACATCATCGTCCACGGTGGTACAGGGGATCCACTACCTACTTTCCTGACAGCTGCGTAATCTGTAGGTGCCATATAATAAAGAATTATTATTAATAGTTATATTTAAATTTTTTATTTTTGGAACTTTTCAGTTAGTGCCTTTGTAAACCGTTAAAGCATTTTGCTATTGTGTGAAAGTCAATCAATTTCCTTCCTCCATTGAGAATCACCTTTCGGCAGCACATTACAACACACTTGTATTGCCCTCTGCTACTTGGTCCACTCACCTAGCTGCCAAGTGGATAATTCACTCCTGAGTGCTGAGGAAATTGCTTCTCTTTGCAGACTGGAAACAATACATAGAATTTCATATCCTATTTACAGTGCACACACAGCTCTAAAAGCGGCACTAGATTTTTAATCAACTTTACCCGTTTTTCGAACAACATAGTAAATGACTGGAGCACAGCAAAAATATCTACCCTAGAATTTGTATTCTGCATGGAAATTTAATGTGCTGGATATTAAACACATGTATTACACTTAGAATATTGATATTGATTATGCTTTTTCAAGTATAATTTATATGCAATGAATTAGAACAATTGCTTTTGCCTACTAAATGATTAAAGCTGTGGGAATAGGAGAAATCATAATTAGAGATGAGCGAACACTAAAATGCTCGGGTACTCGTTATTCGAGACGAACTTTTCCCGATGCTCGAGTGCTCGTCTCGAATAACGAACCCCATTGAAGTCAATGGGAGACTCGAGCATTTTTCAAGGGGACCAAGGCTCTGCACAGGGAAGCTTGGCCAAACACCTGGGAACCTCAGAAAAGGATGGAAACACCACGGAAATGGACAGGAAACAGCAGGGGCAGCATGCATGGATGCCTCTGAGGCTGCTTAAACGCACCATTATGCCAAAATTATGGGCAACAGCATGGCCATGACAGAGTGACAGAATGAAGCTAGATAGCATCTAAAACATGCAATAATTGACCCTGACACTATAGGGGACGGCATGCAGAGGCAGCGGCAGCAGGCTAGAGAGTGTCATGGCGACATACCCTAAATGGACTCAGGCTTCAAACCAATGGGTGGCAGAGAGGAACCAAAGGAGGTGAGCAAGAAGTGCTCAAATAATATCGGTACATGATAAAAGTTTGCCAGTATATTTTGTGGATTACACAGCAGGGTGGCGACAAAGTTAACATGGAAGCCATGAAAACAACCCAAAATTCTGCCTGACACAGCTCGTTTGATAAGGGGACCATGTATGGAGGCAGTGAACTAGTAGTAGATTAAAGGTGCTGCAGTTAAAACTATGTTAGTTGGATCTTGGCATGGAGCTGGCGCTCCGCTGCCAGGCGAGCTTTCGCCAATCCAAGCCCCTGTCTCTAGGCTACTCCCCAAACAGCACTTTTGTATAAGATCAAGTGTAGTAGCGTTCTTATAAGTTTAGGATATGCCGGGTGAGGGGAATGTAAACAGATACGCAAGAAGCGCATGATGCGCATGGAGCTGGCGCTCCGCTGCAAGGCGAGCTTTCGCCAATCCAAGCCCCTGTCTCTAGGCTACTCCCCAAACAGCACTTTTGTATAAGATCAAGTGTAGTAGCGTTCTTATAAGTTTAGGATATGCCGGGTGAGGGGAATGTAAACAGATGCGCAAGAAGCGCATGATGCGCATGGAGCTGGCGCTCCGCTGCCAGGCGAGCTTTCGCAAATCCAAGCCCCTGTCTCTAGGCTACTCCCCAAACAGCACTTTTGTATAAGATCAAGTGTAGTAGCGTTCTTATAAGTTTAGGATATGCCGGGTGAGGGGAATGTAAACAGATGCGCAAGAAGCGCATGATGCGCATGGAGCTGGCGCTCCGCTGCCAGGCGAGCTTTCGCAAATCCAAGCCCCTGTCTCTAGGCTACTCCCCAAACAGCACTTTTGTATAAGATCAAGTGTAGTAGCGTTCTTATAAGTTTAGGATATGGCGGGTGAGGGGAATGTAAACAGATGCGCAAGAAGCGCTGAAATAATATCCCTAAATGGTAAAAGTTTGCAAGTATATTTTGTGGATTACACAGCAGGGTGGCGACAAAGTTAACAACTTTGATGTGGAATCCATGAAAACAACCCAAATTTCTGCCTGACACACCTCGTTTGATAAAGGGACGATGTATGGAGGCAGCTATATGGACGACTTTTGGAGGTAGCAATGGAGACAACGTGTGGAGGCTGCTATGGAGACAATTTAATTTGGATAGTGCCTGTATGTGGCAGTCCCAAACATTTTTCAAACCAGAGGAGCAGGTAGGTGGCCCTCCAGTAAAATGGGATAGATTGAGTGCCTGTATGTGGCAGTCCCAAAAATTGTTCAAACCAGAGGAGCAGGTAGGTGGCCCTCCAGTAAAATGGAATAGATTGAGTGCCTGTATGTGGCAGTCCCAAAAATTGTTCAAACCAGAGGAGCAGGTAGGTGGCCCTGCAGTAAAATGGAATAGATTGAGTGCCTGTATGTGGCAGTCCCAAAAATGTTTCAAACCAGAGGAGCAGGTAGGTGGCCCTCCAGTAAAATGGGATAGATTGAGTGCCTGTATGTGGCAGTCCCAAAAATGTTTCAAACCAGAGGAGCAGGTAGGTGGCCCTCCAGTAAAATGGAATAGATTGAGTGCCTGTATGTGGCAGTCCCAAAAATTGTTCAAACCAGAGGAGCAGGTAGGTGGCCCTGCAGTAAAATGGAATAGATTGAGTGCCTGTATGTGGCAGTCCCAAAAATGTTTCAAACCAGAGGAGCAGGTAGGTGGCCCTCCAGTAAAATGGAATAGATTGAGTGCCTGTATGTGGCAGTCCCAAAAATTCTTCAAACCAGAGGAGCAGGTAGGTGGCCCTGCAGTAAAATGGAATAGATTGAGTGCCTGTATGTGGCAGTCCCAAAAATGTTTCAAACCAGAGGAGCAGGTAGGTGGCCCTCCAGTAAAATGGAATAGATTGAGTGCCTGTATGTGGCAGTCCCAAAAATTCTTCAAACCAGAGGAGCAGGTAGGTGGCCCTCCAGTAAAATGGAATAGATTGAGTGCCTGTATGTGGCAGTCCCAAAAATTGTTCAAACCAGAGGACCGGGTAGGTGGCCCTCCAGAAAAATGGAATAGATTGAGTGCCTGTATGTGGCACTCACAAAAATTGTTTCAAACAGAGGACCGGGTAGGTGGCCCTCCAGAAAAATTAAATGCATGAAGTATAGCAAGAGCCAGTGGGCCCTGTCAAAAAATAGCCATTTTCCTCTGCTTTACTGTACAAAGAGGAGGAGAAGGAGGAAAATGAGGAGGAGGAGGAGGAGTGGATCAATTATTCAGGTTGAGCTTCCTTCACCTGGTGGAGATTGGAAATTCTGAGAAATCCAGCCTTTATTCATTTTAATAAGCGTCAGCCTGTCAGCGCTGTCAGTCAACAGGCGTGTACGCTTATCGGTGATGATGCCACCAGCTGCACTGAAAACCCGCTCGGACAAGACGCTAGCGGCAGGGCAGGCAAGAACCTCCAAGGCGTACAGCGCCAGTTCGTGCCACATGTCCAGCTTTGAAACCCAGTAGTTGTAGGGAGCTGTGTGATCATTTAGGACGATGGTATGGTCAGCTACGTACTCCCTCACCATCTTTCTGTAAAGATCAGCCCTACTCTGCCGAGACTGGGGACAGGTGACAGTGTCTTGCTGGGGTGACATAAAGCTGGCAAAAGCCTTGTAAAGCGTACCCTTGCCAGTGCTGGACAAGCTGCCTGCTCGCCTACTCTCCCTCGCTACTTGTCCCGCAGAACTACGCACTCTGCCGCTAGCGCTGTCAGAAGGGAAATACTGTTTCAGCTTGTGCACCAGGGCCTGCTGGTATTCATGCATTCTCACACTCCTTTCCTCTGCAGGGATGAGAGTGGCAAGATTTTGCTTGTACCGTGGGTCCAGGAGAGTGAACACCCAGTAATCGGTGCTGGAATAAATTCTTTGAACGCGAGGGTCACGGGATAGGCAGCCTAGCATGAAATCTGCCATATGCGCCAGAGTACCAACGCGTAAGAATTCACTCCCCTCACTGGCCTGACTGTCCATTTCCTCCTCCTCCAACTCCTCCAACTCCTCTTCTTCTGCCCATACACGCTGAACAGTGAAGGACTCAACAATGGTCCCCTCTTGTGTCTCGCCAACATTCTCCTCCTCTTCCTCCTCATCCTCCTCCACCTCCACCTCCTCCGATATGCGCTGAGAAACAGACCTCAGGGTGCTTTGGCTATCAACAAGGGAATATTCTTCCCCCGTCTCTTGTGACGAGCGCAAAGCTTCCGACTTCATGCTGACCAGAGAGTTTTTCAACAGGCCAAGCAGCGGGATGGTGAGGCTGATGATGGCGGCATCGCCACTGACCATCTGTGTTGACTCCTCAAAGTTACTCAGCACCTGACAGATATCAGACATCCACGTCCACTCCTCATTGTAGACTTGAGGAAGCTGACTGACCTGACTACCAGTTCTGGTGGAAGTTGACATCTGGCAGTCTACAATCGCTCTGCGCTGCTGGTAAACTCTGGATAACATGGTCAGTGTTGAATTCCACCTCGTGGGCACGTCGCACAACAGTCGGTGAGCGGGCAGTTGGAGGCGGCGCTGCGCTGCCCTGAGAGTGGCAGCATCTGGGCTGGACTTCCTGAAATGCGCACAGATGCGGCGCACCTTCGTGAGCAAATCAGACAGATTGGGGTATGTCTTGAGGAAACGCTGCACTATCAGATTTAACACATGGGCCAGGCATGGCACATGTGTCAGTCTGCCGAGTTGCAGAGCCGCCACCAGGTTACGGCCGTTGTCACACACAACCATTCCCGGCTTGAGGTTCAGCGGTGCCAGCCACAGATCAGTCTGCGCCGTGATGCCCTGTAATAGCTCTTGGGCGGTGTGCCTTTTGTCGCCTAGGCTCAGCAGTTTGAGCACCGCCTGCTGTCGCTTAGCGACGGCACTGCTGCTGTGCCTAGAGCTACCGACTGATGGCGCCGTGCCCACGGATGGTAGTTCGGAGGAGGAGGTGGAGGAGGGGTGGGAGGAGGAGGAGGCATAGTAGGCCTGAAACACCTGGACCGAGGTAGGCCCCGCAATCCTCGGCGTCGGCAGTATATGAGCAGCCCCAGGGTCAGTCTCGGTCCCAGCCTCCACCAAGTTAACCCAATGTGCCGTCAGCGATATATAGTGGCCCTGCCCGGCAGCACTCGTCCACGTGTCCGTGGTCAGGTGGACCTTGTCAGAAACGGCGTTGGTCAGGGCACGGATGATGTTGTCTGACACGTGCTGGTGCAGGGCTGGGACGGCACATCGGGAAAAGTAGTGGCGGCTGGGGACCGAATACCGAGGGGCGGCCGCCGCCATGAGGTTGCGAAAGGCCTCGGTCTCTACTAGCCTATAGGGCAGCATCTCCAGGCTAAGCAATCTGGAGATGTGCACATTAAGGGCTTGGGCGTGCGGGTGGGTTGCACTATATTTGCGTTTCCGCTCCAGCGTCTGGGGTATGGAGAGCTGAACGCTGGTGGATGCTGTGGAGGATCGTGGAGGCGACGATGGGGTTTTTGGGCCAGGGTCCTGGGCAGGGGGCTGACTAGCAGCTGACACAGGGGAAGGAGCAGTGGTGTGCACGGCCGGAGGTGAACGGGCTTGTTGCCACTGAGTGGGGTGCTTAGCATTCATATGCCTGCGCATACTGGTGGTAGTTAAGCTAGTAGTGGTGGAACCCCTGCTGAGCCTGGTTTGGCAAATGTTGCACACCACAGTCCGTCGGTCATCCGGTGTTTCCTTAAAGAACCTCCACACTTCTGAAGATCTAGCCCTCGCCGCAAGAGCCCTCACCACGGGAGCTTCACTAGTTGACAGTGGCGCTGATGCACCAGCTCTGGCCCTGCCTCTCCGTCTGGCCCCACCACTGCCTCTTCCAACCTGTTCAGGTCGAGGACTCTCCTCCGTCTCAGAAGCACTGTGTTCACCCGGCCTCTCAACCCAGCTTGGGTCTGTCACCTCATCATCCTCCGATCCCTCAGTCTGCTCCCCCCTCGGACTTCCTGCCCTGACAACAACTTCCCCACTGTCTGACAACCGTGTCTCCTCATCGTCGGACACCTCTTTACACACTTCCACTACGTCAAGAAGGTCATCATCACCCACAGACTGTGACTGGTGGAAAACCTGGGCATCGGAAAATTGCTCAGCAGCAACCGGACAAGTGGTTTGTGACTGTGGGAAGGGTCCAGAAAACAGTTCCTCAGAGTATGCCGGTTCAAATGGCAAATTTTCCTGGGAGGGGGCAGACTGGGGGGGAGGAGGCTGAGGTGCAGGAGCTGGAGGAGTGGGGATTTCGGTGACATGGGTGGACTGCGTGGAAGACTGACTGGTGGTGGACAAATTGCTCGAAGCATTGTCAGCAATCCACGACATCACCTGTTCGCACTGTTCTGGCCTCAACAGTGCTCTACCACGAGTCCCAGTAACTTCAGACATGAACCTAGGGAGTGTAGCTCTGCGGCGTTCCCCTGCTCCCTCATCAGCAGGTGGTGTCTCACCCCGCCCAGGACCACGGCCTCTGACCCCTGCAGTAGTTGGACGCCCACGTCCCCGCCCTCGTCCTCTACCCCTAGCCCTGGGGTTAAACATTTTTAAAATGAGAGTTATAACTTTTTTTTTTTTTTTACTTTTTTTTTTTTTTTTTGTGTGTTTTTTTGTGTTTTTTGTTTTTTTTTGTGTTTTTTGTTTTTTTTTGAGTTTTTAGAACCAAACAATCCTATCCTATTGCTATGGCTATTTTCTAGCCAAGTATCAAAGGAAGCACACTACTATGCCAGATGAGATGACACTGAGTTATTGCCTAATAGAAATCCAACCCCTACTGAATTTTCCCACTTCAGCCTTTGCTATGGATATGTGCGCCACTAAGCGCAGAACACAGCGGTCGCAAGTCTCACTACAAATTGCTCAGAATTGGCAAGTACATGCACTGCAGAAACTACAGCCACCAGCAGATCAACCAGAAATCAAATATATAGAACGCTACTGTAGGCTTCAAGAAGCTATTTGTATTCTCCTATGGCTATTTTCTAGCCAAGTATCAAAGGAAGCACACTACTATGCCAGATGAGATGACACTGAGTTATTGCCTAATAGAAATCCAACCCCTACTGAATTTTCCCACTTCAGCCTTTGCTATGGATATGTGCGCCACTAAGCGCAGAACACAGCGGTCGCAAGTCTCACTACAAATTGCTCAGAATTGGCAAGTACATGCACTGCAGAAACTACAGCCACCAGCAGATCAACCAGAAATCAAATATATAGAACGCTACTGTAGGCTTCAAGAAGCTATTTGTATTCTCCTATGGCTATTTTCTAGCCAAGTATCAAAGGAAGCACACTACTATGCCAGATGAGATGACACTGAGTTATTGCCTAATAGAAATCCAACCCCTACTGAATTTTGCCACTTCAGCCTTTGCTATGGATATGTGCGCCACTAAGCGCAGAACACAGCGGTCGCAAGTCTCACTACAAATTGCTCAGAATTGGCAAGTACATGCACTGCAGAAACTACAGCCACCAGCAGATCAACCAGAAATCAAATATATAGAACGCTACTGTAGGCTTCAAGAAGCTATTTGTATTCTCCTATGGCTATTTTCTAGCCAAGTATCAAAGGAAGCACACTACTATGCCAGATGAGATGACACTGAGTTATTGCCTAATAGAAATCCAACCCCTACTGAATTTTGCCACTTCAGCCTTTGCTATGGATATGTGCGCCACTAAGCGCAGAACACAGCGGTCGCAAGTCTCACTACAAATTGCTCAGAATTGGCAAGTACATGCACTGCAGAAACTACAGCCACCAGCAGATCAACCAGAAATCAAATATATAGAACGCTACTGTAGGCTTCAAGAAGCTATTTGTATTCTCCTATGGCTATTTTCTAGCCAAGTATCAAAGGAAGCACACTACTATGCCAGATGAGATGACACTGAGTTATTGCCTAATAGAAATCCAACCCCTACTGAATTTTCCCACTTCAGCCTTTGCTATGGATATGTGCGCCACTAAGCGCAGAACACAGCGGTCGCAAGTCTCACTACAAATTGCTCAGAATTGGCAAGTACATGCACTGCAGAAACTACAGCCACCAGCAGATCAACCAGAAATCAAATATATAGAACGCTACTGTAGGCTTCAAGAAGCTATTTGTATTCTCCTATGGCTATTTTCTAGCCAAGTATCAAAGGAAGCACACTACTATGCCAGATGAGATGACACTGAGTTATTGCCTAATAGAAATCCAACCCCTACTGAATTTTGCCACTTCAGCCTTTGCTATGGATATGTGCGCCACTAAGCGCAGAACACAGCGGTCGCAAGTCTCACTACAAATTGCTCAGAATTGGCAAGTACATGCACTGCAGAAACTACAGCCACCAGCAGATCAACCAGAAATCAAATATATAGAACGCTACTGTAGGCTTCAAGAAGCTATTTGTATTCTCCTATGGCTATTTTCTAGCCAAGTATCAAAGGAAGCACACTACTATGCCAGATGAGATGACACTGAGTTATTGCCTAATAGAAATCCAACCCCTACTGAATTTTCCCACTTCGGTCTTTGCTATGGATATGTGTGCCACTAAGAGCTAAACACAACGGTAGCAAGTCCCCCTGCTAATTCCTCACAAAATGGTAAAAGATGCAAATTAAAATAAAAAAAGTAGAACGTTATTGTAGCCCTAAGAAGGGCTGTTGGGTTCTTTGAGAATCACTCCTGCCTAACAGTAAGCTAATAGAACACCCTAACGCTTTCCCTGACCAGCAGCAGCTCTCTCCCTAGCGGCATCCAGAGACAGAATGATCCGAGCAGCGCGGCCAGCGGCTAGTCTATCCCAGGGTCACCTGATCTGGCCAGCCAACCACTGCTATCGACGTGTAAGGGTACCACGTCATGCTGGGTGGAGTGCAGAGTCTCCTGGCTTGTGATTGGCTCTGTTTCTGGCCGCCAAAAAGCAAAACGGCGGGAGCTGCCATTTTCTCGAGCGGGCAAAGTATTCGTCCGAGCAACGAGCAGTTTCGAGTACCCTAATGCTCGACCGAGCATCAAGCTCGGACGAGCATGTTCGCTCATCTCTAATCATAATATAGTTGCTTAAAGTGTCTGTACTGGATCTCAAAATCTGCCACAATTGGTGGCAGAAAATCAAAGCACCTTGCTGTGATGCTCTGAGTTGTGGCTAGAAGCTGTAACTATAGGTGAAGCTCCCATTCACTTCCATGGAAGTCACATCAATTACAGTTTCCAGCCAATACACAGAACTTTATCCGAGTTATCACCACTGTAATGCGATAACATGCACTGGTGCCCTATAGTATACCAATGTTTTTTACTGACTTATGACCCGATAAACAATACATAAGGCATTTCAAAGGGGTTGTCCACTTTCAGCAAATAATTGATATGATTTGTGTAAGGAAAAGTTATACCATTTTCCAATATATTTTGCTTGCTTCCTGCTATAATAATATATAATAATAATGTTTCCATGGATACTTCCACTGGATAGAAATCCGTCCATGGTGTTGTGATGTACATGCAGGTGCACAACTCATTATGTCACGGAGTGATTAGAGCCGTGTCATACTAAAGGCTTGTGCACCTACAAGACCATGGACAGATTTCTATTGAGTAAAAGTAAACATAGAAGCTTTATATAGCAGGACAGCAAGCAGAGATCTAGAAAATCATGAGGAATTGTATAACTTTTCCTTACACAAACCATATCAAGTATTTGCTAAAACTGGACAACCCCTTTAAGTTCATATTGCTTTTTACTATTTGTAGTTCAAAACCAGGAGGTACAAATCTTTACATCTTTCATTCTTTGCACACACCCCATTTCTGGCTTCAGCTTACATAAACTAAGAATCCGTATGCTACCAGTCAAGAGTGACTTTAAAGGAAATATTCCACAAAATTGTCATGGATGCTGTTTCTTGGCACAGCAAATACAGTCCAGCAGGTGAGGGTGATATTTCCATTATGACTGTAATGGGGGAACCAGATACACAGCCAAGACAGTGAGTCCTAAACTGAACCCCCTCAAGAGCCCTGCCTGCTTACCTAACATACCCCGGCAGTGCAGGACAACTGGACAGCAATCCCTCCCTATGCCAGAGTCAAAAACACATAGACAAGGACTAAAACAATACAAACAGGTAAGAATGGTTGCCAAGATGGGTCACAACACAGAGAGTAATGTAGTACAAATTATCTGATACAAAGGGTCTGAACAGGCAGATAACAAGATAACCAGCACAGAAGGAAGGGCATGACTAATATGTGATCTCAAAGCTCCGACCTTAAATGTAATTGGGCCAGAGCTCAGAGATCCAGACAGCACAGAGAGCAGTGTGGAGTATGAAGCCTGTCAATCACTACAGGCTAACTACCACTGGAATAAGATAAGCTGCAGTAAGAGACAGATGTACTGATGATCAATCAAAACAGCATGGCATGTAAAACCTGTGTTCACACCACAGTAGTAAAGAGGACACAGAAGTACAATCAGCGCCTCCTACACCACGGACCAAGGATGATGCTGACACAGATATTACAGTGAACCCATTATATTTTACATTGTCATCTACTCTAGGATCTTAAAGTTGCCAAAACTTTAACATGGTAAGTATAAGACTCTAATATGATAATATGAGCAGGACTCGGGAGTACCTGTAATGTTCTGTACCCTGCTGGCTTCTGGAACTGGGGGCGGCATGCGGTCATTATGTATGTACGCCCACTCCATCAAAACCACTCCTCTTTCAGTGGCTGGATACATCCCAAAGAGAATATTTTTTTAAGTTCTCGCAAGTTTGGCAGACAAATCAAGAAACAGCCTTAAGCAGTGGCTCCATAAAGAGCTGCCAAGGTTGCAAAATAATGTAGTTGTAGGGTTATGAAAAATGTTACCAAGAAACTGAAGGACAAAAAGCAATTCCAGCCACATATTGCTGGCTCAGAAAAGCAGTAGTCATTAGGACTTTGACCTTCCAAGATCTGTGCTTTGAAATACTACAATCCTCCCTCAATTTATAATGTTCATCACATACTTAATTCGCATTTCTTCTTGGGGGACCACTGTAACTAAATATTGTTGAGACCAACACTCTATGGAAGACTACCCGTTTGTTCAGAATCTTAAAAGTCAACTTAAAAATAAAAACAAAAATGAAGAATAAACAAAGGTAAGCAGATCACTGATACTATAAAGCAAATCATGCAAGTACATTTAAAACTTCAAAATAGCTGCTTGAAGGTCAAGAATCTGTAGAGAACAAGAGCTTAAGAGTCTTGTACAGCACACCGTGTAACGGAACATAGAACACTCAAAATAAAATCCTCACCTGGTGTCCAAAGAAAAAAATAAAAAGATGTATCCCTGACTAAGCTGCACAGAAGAACTACTAGGCAGCCAAATCATCCAATTAAAGGAGTGTTCTACTATTGAGAAAGGTGGATCCACATTTATTTAAAAATAGAAAAAAAACACATTTTTACGTCTGTGTGGGAGGGGCTATTCCAAATGGATTCTCAAAAGAAGTCAGTGACCATTTTTGGAGAGACCCAGCAGAAACCAAGACAATTAGGGTAGTTTCTGAAGAGACTGTAATGGCTGCAAATACAGCACGTGGGAGGATGTGTTTGTTGGTGGGGTTTGGCAGGTCTTTGAGTGAGCAGTAAAGGGATCGGAGTCAGACTGTGAAGTGGGCCGGGGCAGGGACACCAAGAGCCTGCGCACTAGCTATAGACTACACCAGGTTCAGGCGTAGAATGGTGACCTTTATGTAGAACTAAATAGTTCCACCCATGCCGCTAAGGTCTATCTGGAGCCCAGAGAATCCTTATAGATTTGGCAGTACCAGGGATGGGGTTTTCATCATATGTAGTGCAGCATACCATATGATACATAGCCCCCGATGTGTCTCACGAGCTCAAGAAAGTTTTTCGAGTATGTTTTCATTCAGTTTTTAAAGGGACATCATTTTCACTAAAGAGAGGTTGCAGAAGCCCTTCACGCCAGCAGTGCAAATCTGCCTTTCTGCCTTTTCTAAGCATTTGCATTACAATATAATTGTGTGTTATAACTTACCTTGCATCCTGACAAAATCATTGGGTAGTCACAGGGGCTGGACATTGGTTTGGATACATTTCAAAAAACAACATGCGGCTTGTCTATGTTACCCACTCCTCAGAGCTTGGCCCCCACCTTTGTGCTCCTGTCTAGCTCCACCTCCTGCTCCTTTTTAGAGGTCACAGCCTGGTCAGCCTGACATCAGTGGGGGAGAGACAAGCTGTACAGGAGCACAAACATGGAGACAGCCTGCAGCTCAAACAGGTCACATGTTGTTTTTTGAAATGCATCCAAACCAAAGTCCAGCCCCTGTGACTACCCCAGGATTTTGTCAGGATGCAAGAGTAAGTTATAACACACAATTATATTGTAATGCAAATGCTTAGAAAAGGCAGAAAGGCATATTTGCACTGCAGGTGTCATGGGCTTTTGCAATCTGTCTTTAGTGAAAAATGAGGTCCCTGGTGACAGGTTCCCTTTAATGTCAAAATGGGAGAGGATATATAAATGGCAGTTGGTAATAGTATCATAGTATCATAGTATATAAGGCTGGAAGGAGACTCAAGTCCATCAAGTCCAACCTTTAAGAATTAAATAAATGTTTTATCCCCATAACCCGTGATATTTTTTCTCTCCAGAAAGTCATCCAGGCCTCTCTTGAACATGTACATAGAGTCGGCCATAACAACCTCCTGCGGCAGAGAGTTCCATAGTCTCACTGCTCTTACAGTAAAGAACCTTTGTCTATGGTGATGGTAGAATCGCCTCTCCTCTAGGCGTAGAGGATGCCCCCTTGTCCTGGTCACAGGCCTAGATATAAAAAGATCTTTGGAGAGATCCTTGTACTGTCCGTTCAGGTATTTGTACATTGTAATGAGGTCTCCCCTCAGTCGTCTTTTTTCTAAACTGAATAATCCCAAATTTTGTAATCTGTCATTGTATTCTAGTCCCCCCATTCCCCTAATAATCCTGGTTGCTCTCCTCTGCACCCGTTCCAGCTCTACTATATCCTTTTTATACACTGGTGCCCAAAACTGTACACAATATTCCATGTGTGGTCTGACCAGGGATTTGTATAAGGGCAGAACTATGTCTTTATCATGAGAATCTATTCCTCTCTTGATACATCCCATTATTTTATTTGCTTTAGCAGCAGCCGCCTGGCTCTGGTCACTAAAATTAAGTTTACCATCCACCAATACTCCCAAGTCCTTTTCAGCTTCAGTTTTACTAAGTAATTGACCGTTTAGAACATAATTATACTTTTTGTTTCCATGGCCCAAGTGCATAACTTTACATTTATCTACATTAAGCCTCATCAACCATTTCTCTGCCCATCCCTCAAGCTTCCACAAATCCCTCTGTAATGCTAAACTATCGACCTCAGTATTTATTACTTTACACAGCTTAGTATCATCTGCAAATATTGAAACTTGACTGTGTAAACCCACTACAAGGTGATTAATAAAAATATTAAAAAGAAGTGGCCCCAATACTGACCCCTGTGGCACTCCACTGGTAACATCAACCCAATCTGAGAATGTGCCATTAATGACTACCCTCTGTTTTCTATCACTAAGCCAATTACTTACCCAGATACACAGATTTTCTCCTATTCCCAGCAGTCTCATTTTATATACCAACCTTTTATGTGGCACGGTGTCAAATGCCTTTGAAAAGTCCAGATATACAACATCCACAGCGTCCCCCAGATCCAGTCTTGAACTTACCTCCTCGTAGAAACCAATCAGATTAGTCTGACAGGACCGATCTATCATAAACCCATGCTGTCGCTGGGTTATAAGGTTGTGCACAGTGAGATACTCCAGGATAGCATCTCTAATAAACCCCTCAAATATTTTCCCCACCACAGCAGTTAGACTTACGGGTCTGTAGTTTCCAGGATCGCTATTTGATCCTTTTTTGTATATTGGTACCACATTTGCTATGCGCCATTCCTGTGGAACATAACCAGTCCTCAGTGAATCTTCAAATATTAAAAATAACGGTCTGTCTATCACCGTACATAATTCATGCAGAACCCGGGGGTGTATGCCATCTGGCCCAGGTGATTTATCTATCTTAGTGGTTGTGAGGCGGCGCCGTACCTCTTCCTGGGTTAAACTGTTGACATTATAAAAAGAATTTACATTATTCCTCATTGTGTCTTCCACCAGGGGATTTTCCTGGGTAAAGACAGTTGAGAAGGCGACATTCAGTAGATTGGCCCTTTCCTCATCTCCTTCCACCATGACCCCCATGTTATTTCTAAGGGGACCCACACTCTCTGTTTTTAATTTCTTATCATTTATATACTTGAAAAATAATTTGGGATTATTTTTGCTCTCCCTGGCAATATTTCTCTCAGTCTCTATTTTTGCGGCCTTTATCTGCTTTTTACAGGATTTATTTTTCTCTCTATAATCCTGTAATGCCTCATTGCTACCTTCACGTTTTAGCACCTTAAACGCTTTATCTTTCTCGGTTATTGCTTTCCTTACAAGACTAGTTAGCCACATAGGCTTTTTCTTGTTCCTTTTATGCTTTTTCCCATAAGGTATGTGTTTCTCACAGGACTTTTTCAGAATATATGAGAAAAAGTCCCATTTTTGGGGGGGCTTTTGTCTTTGAGAGCATTATCCCAGTCTATGCCTTCCCTTAGTTGATGAAAATTTGCCCTCCTGAAGTTTAGAGTGTTGGTTGCCCCTTCACTAACGTGCTTAGTAAAGCGTAATACAAAATCAATTATATTATGATCACTATTCCCCAGGTTCCCCCCAACCTGTAGTTTTGATACCCTATCAGGTCTGTTGGTAAGGATAAGGTCCAGCAGTGCCCCCCCTCTTGTTGGCTCCAGGACTTGTTGCGACAGGTAATTGTCTTTTGTTGTTGACAAGAACCTGCTACCTTTGAAGGACCTGCAGGTTTCTGCCCCCCAGTCAATATCTGGGTAATTGAAGTCCCCCATGATAAGTACTTCACCATGCTTTGAAGCCGCATCCATTTCACTTATCAGCATTTCCTCTGCTGCCTCCATTATATTTGGAGCCTTATAACAAACCCCTAGTAATATTTTATTATTCTTTTTCCCTCCTCTTATCTCCACCCATAGGGACTCCACATTTGCGTTACTGATGTCATCTCGCAAGACGGGCTTGAAGCAAGAATTCACATATAAACAAACCCCTCCCCCTTTTTTATTTATACGATCCTTTCTAAAAAGACTATAACCATCTATAGTAACAGCCCAGTCATAGCTACTGTCCAGCCATGTCTCGCTGATACCCACTATATCATATTTCCGCTCCAACATCAAGAGTTCCAGTTCCTCCATTTTGTTTGTGAGGCTTCTAGCATTTGTGTACATACACTTTATATGGTTTTCCCTGTCCGTATTCCTTTTGTCCTTATTCCCCAATCTCATACATATACTTTTTGAGGGTACTCGGTTACTAAGTTATTTCTGGGGGCACTCCAATGGACAGCTCCACTCCCAATAGCAGAGCAAGGAATCTCTTACCTGTAATAAAACAAATTCCCTTTGGTCTTCTGCACAGTATGCATTGCCTTTAAGACTATGTATTCTTGCAAAAGCAATCTCCATAGGAGAATGATTTCCTTCCTGGCCTACGTGTATGACCTCTAACCTAGCCAAACTAGAACTGAGGTAGAACAATGATTCCGAAAAAGCGGTATAGACATGTGTCTATTTCCCCTAGAACAGACAAATTGGTTTGGCCATGGCCAAGACTTCCTTAAAATCGATATAGGGAGCCGCCTTACTCCAGGTAGCATTAGATTCATAGTTTTCCTTTTTCCCATCCTACAAAAATTCTTTTCATATTCCTTACCCTTATAACACATCAGAAAAGTGGAAATACTAATGCAGCTGTGAGCACAGATATTACATCTTTATACTGAGACCGGACAGAAAAGATGTCCACAGGGACATTTTACAGTGTTTTACAGTGAAGATCCTCTATGTCTTTTAGCTTTTACATAGATTTGAACAATTCATAAAAATCCCTACAGTCCTGGAGATGCCTTTATCTTCTCATCTAGACCACTTTCACTGGGCTTAATGGGTCACTCAACATCATTCCTTGTTATCTATGGATTGCAAATAGGAGAGGGGCAGATATGTATGTTAGAACTTTATAACTGACCAGATACATTTGCCACACTATGTATACTTGAAACATTTGATTATATTACTATTATATGATACTTTCCTATCTTTATATCTCTGAGCTTTCTATTTCCAGACAACCACCATTTCATCTTCATTAGTCTTTCCTTTTCATATCTCAATATCCCAATAGAAAAGGAAATGATTCTATCAAATAGCTGTGATACTTGTAGATTTGCACTGCAATTCTTAAATAATTAAAAATCCTCTGGGTATGCTGCTGCAGGATTGACAGGAATAATAATCTATAAAAATAGGAAAGGCAATGGGAATGGAAGAAATTCCCTGCAGAGTAAAGAATTAAAAGAATGCTAAGTAGCAATTTGGAGAATTTTGAGAAATTATGGGAAACGTAATGCTGTTGGGGATTAACACACAAAAAAGATGAGACTCTTGGCCGAAACTATGACTAAATTAAACTCACCAAAAAAAAAGAATATTAATGTGATAAAGGTCAGAGGATATTTAGACAATCAACAAGCTATGTTTTCAAAGATACTGAATAGCAGGGAGAAAAATATTCACAATTGTACCAAGGTTATTATTTTATCTATAACTAGCTGTAGCCCCCGGGGTTGTCCGGGACAGCAAATAACTGCTCTTAGCTATAACAAAATAGAACGGGTTAACAAAAAATATTTTCTATCTATCTCTATCTCCATGGGGCACATTTACTAAGGTGCTTGCACCAGTTTTCTGTCAGACTTTGCACATTCTTTTATGTGCAAACTGCTTGCACAGATATTTAGGAAGTGTCCGCGCCACATATGTGTCACACGCGACCCTTTTGTGTCATGGCTGCACTAATTATCACATAATAATTCTTTATGCAGTGCTGCACAAAGCATGTCAAATTGGTCCCTGTCCCCATGGGACTCACAATCTAAACAACCTAACAGTATGTTTTGGAGTGTGGGAGGAAACCGGAGGACCCAGAGGAAACCCACCCAACCACAGAGAGAACATACAAACTGTTTGCAGATGTTGACCTGGGTGGGATTCAGGATCCCAGTACTGCAAGGCAGAAGTGCTACCCACTCAGCCACCGTTGCGAGCATGGCCCCTAAGATCTTCCAGAAGTTGTCAGGATACTGCTAGTAAGTCACATGTCCCAGGGATTCTGTGGAATCAAGTGAAAGCTTTAAATGGGATACAATATAATCATAATAATAATAATTCCTTTATTTATATAGTGCACACAGATTTTTTTTGCGCAGCACAACAGACAAAACAGTCCCAGTCCCCAATGGGGCTCACAATCTAATCAATCTATCAGTATGTTTTGGAGTGTGGGAGGAAACCAGAGGAAACCCACGCAAACACAGAGAGAACATACATACTCTTTGCAGATGTTGACCTGCAACTTGAACCAAGGACCCCAGCACTGCAAAGCTGTAATGCTAACCACTAAGCCACCATGCATATAGCTATCCTGGTAAACATTTGCATTAGTGGCGTCCCTTTAAATGCATAAAATACAATTAATACTAATTTTTTTTTTAACAATAATACCGTAAATATCAATCTGCTATGCTACTTCTTCTATAAGATGCTAAGATTGCATTTTCATGGTGACAGGTTTAATTAATATTTTACCAATCCCTTTATAAAGTCTATCGCAGTATCCAAAATCTTTTTATCCAGTGTCCGTAATATCTACTTCAAAGATATTTTAAGTATCTACCGTCAATGTAAATTACCGGTATAGTTTTTAGTATTTTTTTCCATATACGAGTAAGCTATAGTAAGATGTCCTGAAACAACACATGCAGAGTCTCCCTAATGAGATACAAAGCCGTTCTCTCTGATACTGTATTTATAATGGTTACATGAGTTTGGCAGTAAATCAGAAGCTAGAATTTGCATTTTAGGTAGTGGGATGCCCCAGTCTATTTATTAAAATAAGATTTAACCTTCTCTCTATAAGAGCATTGGTGATGTAATAGAGCGTGCTCATTTGTTAGGGACAAACAAAAACCCTTTGGGCAAGAGACCTGCAGCACATAATGTAAAAGGCGGCTTAATTGCTGTTTTTTAATTACAGAGATGACATAGTTGCAGAGAGTTATTATAGACACAGAGGAGCAATGCTTTCATAACCCGTGTAGTTATAAAAATAATCATGGCTTTTTAGTTATTACGGAACATTTGCTGTTATGTCGTGGTTGAAAATGATCTTTTCTTTGTGATTCATATTTACCAGTGGAATTATCACCGATTTTGCTATCTTAAAGGGAACCTACCACCACGATTCTACCTATAAAGAGCTAATCCTCACGTCCCCGCCAACTTTTACTAAACTTTATTCCCTTAATATGTAAATTTACTTATGCGGCTACTGGGGCGTGGAGTAGCCGGGCACGAGGCTACACGGCGTGGCTACTCCACGCCCCAGTAGCCATGTTACTCCTCCTACCCTGTGTGTGCGATGCGCAGCATCCAACAAGCTGGAGTTCTGCGCATGCGCAGTAGCTCCAGCCTCGGAGCTGTGGCTGCTCAGCCGCGGACCTGCGCATGCGCAGAACGCCAGCATGTCGGGCGAGGGCGCGCAGCTACGAGGAGCTGCGCACCGAACAGGGTAGGAGTAACGTGGCTACTGGGGCGTGGAGTAGCCGCGCCATGTAGTCTAGTGCCCGGATACTCCACGCCCCAGTAGCCGCATAAGTAAATTTACATATTAAGGGAATAAAGTTTATTTAAAACTTAGCGGGGACGTGAGGATTAGCTCTAAAAAGGGCTATCCTCACGTCCCTTACATCCACCTACCACCCGATCTACCTTTATAGGTAGAATCGTGGTGGTAGGTGCCCTTTAAAATTCAAAATATTGGACACTTTTAGTAAGAGAAGAAGAGAAAAATTATAATAACCTTTAAAATCTTGGTATTAAGGCTATAACTATTGCTATAAATGCCATGAAATATATTAATTGAATATAAATGAAAGAGTTTGTATGTTCTCTCCGGGTTTTGCATAGGTTTCCTTCAGTTTCCTCCCACACTCCAAAACATACTGGTAGGTTGATTTGATTGTGAGCCCCATTGGGGACAGGGACTGATTTGGCAAGCTCTGTGCAGCGCTGCGTAATCTGTGTGCGCTATATAAATAAAGGGATTATTAGAGTTACTGCTGTTTGACCATCCTTAAAAAGAACTGATCTTCCCTTTGTCCCCTCCCCCTCCCTGGTTCCCCTATGTTTTATTGTTTTGAATGATACAGAAGCTGGCTATTGATCAAGAAAACTCTGTTTTCATTACTAATCCCCAGAGCAGTATGGTGGCTGAGTGGGAAGTACTTCTGCTTTACAGTGCTGGAGTCCTGGTTCAAGTCCCACCCAGGTCAACATCTGCAAAGTGTTTGTGTATTCTCTCTGTGTTTGAGTGGGTTTCCTCCAAAACATACTATTTTTAAAATTTTTATATTTTACTATTATTTCAAGCCTCTAAGCCTACTTGAACCCTAGGAGGTCTGATCACTTTGAATGTAACAGAGAGTTTCGAGTGACAGCTACAAGAGACTGGTTTTAAGCTGCTATGGCAAAATATCAGCGCGCTTCGATTGTGACCCGAGGTGCGCCGATCAACATTTAAAGATAGTTCCAAAGCAAGAAGATAGGTTCGGCACCAACCACTATACTTCAACAGATCCCCACATATAGCCGTAGATGGTAAAAGGCATGATGAACATATACTTGCCTTAGAGTTCTCAATGGTGTTGCTCAAACCGAAGCAAGAGGTCCATGCATAAATTCTACTCCAAAGAAAAACAAGGTGGCACTCACCAATGTGAAGAACTATCTTTATTCGGACAAGTACAGGGAAGAGCGGGGCCAGGCGACGGGCCGTTTTGCGCTAAGTCGTGCTTTCTCAAGCTGTTGACGTCATCTGCTGGCGACCGCACACGTTATATGCGCCACAGGCGGCTTGCGGCGTCAAGGCAACAGTAAACAACAAAGTGACGTGCAGGTAAACACATAGACATTACAGAGTTAAAAACAAAACAGTAATTATAAATACAGTCTTTTTGCAGGGAAAGCAGTATGAATGAGTATAAGTAGCGTAGTATTTCTACAGCGAACCACGGTCAAGGGTGATACTATATTATGACATGACTAAAGGGTTATTGGTAACGTTAGCCGGCAGAAGAACTTATAGGAAGACGCTGAAGTCATTCTTGTCATTCATGCTTGATCTCTATTTCCTCCCAGAGGATCCGCTTTAAAGGAAACCTACCACCACAAATCTACCTATAAAGGTAGATCGGGTGGTAGGTGAATCAATGGGACGTGAGGATAGCCCTTTTAAGGGCTAATCCTCACGTCCCCGCACTGTTTAATAAACTTTTATTACATTAATATGTTAATTTACTTATGCGGCTACTGGGGCGTGGAGTAGCCGCATCTGAGGTTACACGAGGCGGCTACTCCACGCCCCGGTAGCCACATTACCCCTCCTACTCACCATGTTCGGCGCGCAGCTGCTCGTAGCTGCGCGCCCTCGTCCGCCGATCCTGCCGTCTGCGCATGCGCAGAATAGCAGGCCCGCGCCTGCGCAGCCCCGGCTTCAGAGCAGTGACCGCGCATGCGCAGACGTCAGGATCGGCGGACGAGGGCGCGCAGCTACGAGCAGCTGCGCGCCGAACATGGTGAGTAGGAGGGGTAATGTGGCTACCGGGGCGTGGAGTAGCCGCCTCGTGTAACCTCAAATGCGGCTACTCCACGCCCCAGTAGCCGCATAAGTAAATTAACATATTAATGTAATAAAAGTTTATAAAACAGTGCGGGGACGTGAGGATTAGCCATTAAAAGGGCTATCCTCACGTCCCATTGATTCACCTACCACCCGATCTACCTTTATAGGTAGATTTGTGGTGGTAGGTGCCCTTTAACCTTTTCCATGCCAGCAAACTTTAGGACATTCGGATTGCCACCATGGAAGGTTCTAACATGTTCAATTAGTTGTAGACATCCGTTACCGGAATTGATAGATAGCTGATGTTCTCTAAAACACACCCCTAATCTGCGTATAGTATTACCAATGTAGAAAAATTTGCACGGCAAAAAATTATATAAACTACATGTGTGGTTTTAAAGGAGATAAAGGAATGGACCTTTAAACTCTCTCCTCCAAAATGTATATGTTTCAATTGGCTATTAAACGCACAAACATTGCATGCGCCGCATTTGTAGTTTCCTACCGGTATCCCTTTTTCTAGCCAAGTAAGATGGGGGGTGTGGAATCTGCTTCTAACCAGCATACTTCTAATAGTCGGGGAGCGTCTAAATGCGATGATAGGTTTTGTGTTAGATACATTTAGAAAGGAGAGGGAAGGGTCTGAAAAGTATGGCTAGGCCAAAGGGGCCTTGGCATATAGACATCCCAAATTTTAGTTATAAAACACAGAAACAAAGCAGGATGTATGCAAAACAAATGAAAACTTTATTGAATCAAAAACGATACATAAAAGCAATTAAAAAGCACTGCATGTGCTAGAGTCCAGCAGCCATCCCTGAGCTCAATGCAACAAAATACATATTCTAGGAAATGAAGCCTATTGTGGCTAGAGCCACCAATACCCATTATATGCTATCATATTCAAAGAGCAAAATATACAATACAATGTAAACAGGGTGGTTTAGCCGTAAGGATAACAGTAGATATAATTACCTAAAGTGCATAGTGCAGTCAGGGAGGGAGCTGGAGGAAAGATTCCCCATGCGTATCGCCTGTCTATGCAGGCTTCCTCAGAGGTTTTGTGTTAGATACCTCCTTCAACTATGGGTTCCGTCCTAGGATACCCCAATTGTTCTGAATGGCGTTACGAATTATCTTCTCACACAGACTAAACTCGAATGAAAATCCAAATCTCCTTTTATTATGTCTATTGTTGTGATTGCATCTGATTTTCTCCCTTTGAGATTTTCTCAATAATTCATCTTGGGATAGTGCGACAACCTTACAATATGCTTCCTGAAGCAGATCTATCGGGTATCCCCTCGCTAATAGTCGATCTCTCAACTCTCCAGCCTGAATATTAAATTGTGTTTCATCATTATTTATTCTTCTAAGTCGTAACAGTTGGCTGTACGGTAAGCTTTTTTTTAGTGTGAACTGGGTGGAAGCTCTGGAAATGTAAAAGTGAATTGGTGGCTGAGCTTTTTCTGAAAGCGGTAGTCCTTAATTCACCTCCTATTTCTTCTACCCTGACGTCTAAAAAGTCGACCTGTTTTTCACTATAAACTGCCGGGAAGAGCATATTCATAAGGTTGCAGGAGTTCAAATGTTCCACGAAATCAAAAAACTGGGTACGAGTGCCTTCCCATACAATAAAAATATCGTCCACATATCTGTGGACCGCCTTCACGTTTGAGACAAAGGGATTGTCCAGAGAAAAGATGTAACAGCTCTCAAAACAGGCGAGAAAAAGATTGGCCAAAGTGCATGCCACCGGAGTGCCCATGGCAGTTCCGGTTCTCTGGACAAACCATTCGTCATCAAATATGAAGGCGTTATGGGATAGCACTTTAACCCTTCGCATACAAAATTGATGTAAATTGTTTTGTTTTTAACTCTGTAATGTCTATGTGTTTACTTGCACGTCACTTTGTTGTTTACTGTTGCCTTGACGCCGCCGGCCGACTGTGGCGCAGATGACGTCAACGGCTTGAGAAAGCGCGACTTAGCGCAAAACAGCCCGTCGCCTAGCCCTGCTCTTCCCTGTACTGCACCTTGTCCGAATAAAGATAGTTCTTCACATTGGTGAGTGCCACAACATTTAAAGATGGCAGTGCCCATGAACAGCACTTTTAGGTGCTGTATTGAGTGTTAGCTGCAAGTATCAGCTGCATTATTCAGCTGACACCCGTTGTGTATGGAGAGAGCTCAGTACCTGGGCTCTCTTTATGTAGCACTTCACCATCACGAAGAGGTTAAAATAAAAGAAGGATTTATAGGAAGTATATTTCAGACCCTAAATGAGGGAGTCGGTAGTTTAGTGGTGTAAATGGTTATAGAGTCCTTTTAAAGGAATGTGCTGGATTTCCCCTACATTTCATTCACCAGCAGCGTAATGTAAAACCAATGTGAAGGAAGCCTTTCTATAAAACCAGTGTCTCTGCCAAGGATTTCTAGAATCACGCCAAAGCCATAACAAAATTACAAAGTGTGAATATAAAATGACCACAGTTTACAGTATAATTTACATTCATGATGCATAAGATATTCAAAAAGTTAAAAACATTTTATGCCAGCCACTTATGTGGTAGAGGTCATGAACACAAGGCCTGGAGCTACTGGCTACAGAAGAATTATTCATTGCTTTTCTACATAAAAGGTCACCATTAAAGAGTATACTTACATGTCATCACTGGAACAAAACTGCATGGAAGAAGTTATTTTTAGACCTGTAACTGCAAGCATTGTAATCAGGCGCAGATTATTGCATCCATTAATGACACAACACAAGACTACTCTAAAGTAAGCATTTTTCCACTCAGAGAACCCATGTTTTAACAGCCTAAATGATTTAATTCTACTTTATAATAAATCATAAACCTAAGTGCAAGCCCCCGCTCCATGTTTATCAGATAAGAGCAACCATCAGAATAGCAGTGACTTTAAAAATTCCTGATAGATCTGCAAATTTGTGCAATTTTGGAGCAAAGCATTAAACAGAGGAGTTTTCAGTTCACATTTTTTATGTTTTACTGAGAACAAAAGTAAAACACATAATTTTTTACTGATTTTTTAACAGTTTATTCATTGTTGTTTCCAGTAAATGCTACTAATCCCTTCTTTGTGTTAGTTGAGAGGGCTGCAAACATTGGGGTATTTTTATTGCTAAATCTGCTCAGAGTGCACCAACTTTTTTTGCACCTTTAACATAGAGGGGTACACGGAGTTCACCGAAAGTGCAGGTCAGACAGAGTTCACCTTCTTCTTCCCAGTGCATGTAAGTGCTTGATCTTGTGACACAATTTGAAAGTTAAATCCCGCGCTCAGTCGAATCAGTCGGATCGTGTGACGGCACGCCCCCCGATTTCTGTTGTATGAAAGCCAGCACAACTGCACCAAAATTCGATCGCGTGTGACACAATCCTCTATTAAATAACTGTCACAGCTATGACAAACCGGAAAACGTTGGAAAGTCCGACGAAAGTGCGTCCGCAGACCCTTAGTAAATAAGCCCCATCGTGAAAATCATCTCCCAAAATTTGCGTTCCTATTTGAAGGGCTTAAAATTTGAAGCCGTGTCCCCAAACTTTTTTAAGGAATCACTCAGGAAATACCAACTTCTATGCAATAAATCCCACCCATCAGGTAATTACAAATAATAAGATCTCTCGATGTATCTGAATATCAATTACTTCATCGACTGACATAGTGTATAAGACATGGGGCATATTTTATACCAATTTGCAACCAGAGCCCCATCATAAAATTAAAAAGAAATCTTATTGAGATTGAAATCAAACTTCATCATCTGCCAAGGATACTCAACTGGTCTAAGGGAAGGTCCACTTATTAAAAGTCAGAAGTACTATGCATAAAGTTGCGATCTTATTAACCAATCACAAATGAGTAAACATAAAATATCCACTTTATTCATCTCTAATAGAAAAACACCAACAATTACATTACTATTGCTTATACCGAGCAGAAGTAAAATCTCGTAATACAATGATACACATTATGAAAAAAAAAGACTGAAATATCTACAGGTAACAGCTACAGTAGCTTTTATGACAGATGCATAGGAAATCTTTTGGAGATGGCCCCCACTTTACATCTAAAAGACTTCTTTGCTCTTCTAGATAGGCTTTCTACAAAGTATTACAGTATGTTTGTGGGAATTCTGGCCAGTAATACAGAAGAGCATTTGTGAGGCTACACACTTCTGTTGGGCAACTTTTTTGTCTTCCTAGTCCTGGTTAACGTTTCTTCTGATTCTGCTGATTCCTTGGCTTGTTCTATGACTATGCTTCTGATCCCTTACCCTCTGTGTATGACCTTAATTTGATCTACTAACATGCTTCCTGTCTTGGCTCTCTGTCTGTTTCCACCCATTGTACTTTACATTGACTTTAGATCCTGAGCATTCTCTTTGCTGATACCATGTTGTTAAACTCTAGTGTCCCTTTGCATACTGGGTCAGCTACCATCTATACCGGGACCACCACAAGAGGTCAAAGGATAATGCCCTTAGCAGTTGCCCAAAGCCAAACAAGTTGGATGGCACAGCCTGCTGTTTGTTACAATGGGGCCTTTCCAAAACTGTTGCAAATAATTGTCTAAAAAATTTTGTTGAGATGAAGCATGAAGATTTCCATTTACTCAAACTTAAGTTCCATGGCCAAAGCATTGTTAAACCATTATCTCTCCCATATTTATAGATGCCACAGTGCAGTACATGTGGCAATATTTTTTGGGCATTTATGAAACCCAGGCTCTACCATCAAACTGCCAGACACAGCGGTGGGCTCATCTATATAGCCTTACATCATGCCACCGGACACTTAAAGGAAACCTATCATTTGGTTAATCCTTGTGCTGAGTGTTTTTGCTGAAAAAACAATTATACATTTATGATAATGAAGCTCTGTCGCTCCTCTGCCTGGCTCAGTGCTTTTCCTCTCACATTAGTTATGCACTGCACCAGAGGATGATGCAATCACTGTCCTCCCTGCCAGGCAGAATAATCAATTGCTGCACCATCCCCGAGCTGCTGTGTATGAGTTCAGCTCAGGTTGATAAGTCCTGTCTTGGCTGTTCAGAAAGTTATGTGTGCAATGTGTGTAATGTGGATCCAGCTTTCCCAAGGTCCTGAATTTTATAATTGTTTTTTCAGCAAAAGGACTGGTTGGAGGGTTTAAACAGGATATGATTCTGCATCAGTGTAGCTACAGCACTCTCAAGGTATGTTTGGTTAATAATGCTTGAAATTAAATGGTAGATTTTCTTTAACATGGTGCTTAATTATCTAAGGCTTGTATGTGGCTACTTAACCATGGAATTCCATAAAGCTCATGAAGACTGCGGTTCCAGTCAATCGAGTGTTGATAATTCTTATGTTTTAGATGCAGCACTTGGTGATCTGCTCTGTAACTCAACATGGTTATTGTCTTCTTAAAGGAAATCTACTGTACCATCAAAATCAATCATGATACACCAGAGGCACTCTAGGTCCGTCACTATGGTAATCTTATTAGATTTCTTATCCATGTCCTCCTTCATTCTAAAACCAACTTATATAATTATTCCAATAAGCCAGAAGGACTCTGTGGGTGTTATCAGAGCCCCTCAGTTCTGTAGATACACAAGCTATCTCATTATACCCCTTCCTTTGCCTTCTGTAATCTCAGAGGAAGTTTCATCATACAGTGGACGGGGGAAAGTGCTGTCTGTGGAGCTGCAGTACGGAGGGGCTGTCCTCAGAGCCCTTCAGGCTTTTTAGTATAATTTTAGAAGGAGGCCATGGATAACAAATATAGGAAGATAAGCACAATCACGATGCCTGGATCTATCAGTAAGTGCCCCTGGTTTATTATGATGGATTTTGATGGTAGATTTCCTTAAAATGGTTCGACTTTTCAATTGTACAGTACCCCATTGGGAATCAGTTAGCTTCTTGGAAAATTCTATTCTTTTGCATGTGACTACATGTACTTGATTTTATACACCAGTGTCAACCAAACTGAATGAAATACCTGAATTTAACCCCTCCTTGACCATGATCCTTTTCAGTTTTCACAACCAGCATTTCAAAATCTTTAAAAGGGATTTGCCAGAGCTATGGAAAACTGGGGTGAAAGAAAAACACTAACTCACCCCAGTTCAAATTCCCTGGAAAACAGAAGCACTAGATAAACTTGGGATAAGGGAGGCGGAGCATGAGAGGTATGTTTTTTTTCCCCTGACTTCCTGGGGGTTAATAAAACGCCTTACGTTTTTTGACTTCAGCAGTGCATTTAATACAATTATTCTGTCACTGCTGGAGTCAAAATTACAGGCTATGCTGGTGGAACAGACTATGATTAAATGGTTGATGACCTATCTGAGCTCAAGACCGCAGAAGGTCAAGTTAGGAAATATATGGTCTGATGTGGTGCTGTGTAGCACTGGAGCCCCCCAGGGTACAGTGTTGGCTCCATTCTTGTTTATCTTGTACACCTTGGATTTTAGGAAAAATGGTCCAGGTTCAGAAATAGTTGTATAACTCAAATGGGCTTGTGCTAAATGTTAATAAGACGAAAGAAATGGTTATAAATTTTTCTCGGAGATGGGTTGAGAAGTCCGAACTATTGAATATAGAGGGGACAGAAGTGGAGCAGGTTGGAAGTTACAAATACCTGGGTGTGGTCATAGACAATAAGCTAAGCTGGCATGAACACATTGAAAAGGTATGCAGACGCGCTAACAGTAACCTTTTTTTTACGTAGATTAAGGTCATTTGATGTTTTGAGGACAATGATGTTATTATGTTTTTATTGTACAGTTATGAGGAGTGCACCTGCTTTTGCAGTAGCAGCTTGGGGCAACTGCATCTCTGGTAGAGATTGCCAAAGGTTGAACAAGATAATAAAGAAGGCTTCCTCGATAGTGTGTATGTCCTATGAGCAATGGGAGGAATTGGTACATTGTGGCATAATGAGGAAAATAGAAAAAATTATGGATAATAACGACCACGCCATGTATGGCGTACTCCGGGTGCAGATGAGTGGTTTAAGCTCCCGTCTTATTCTGTTGCGGTGCAGGTCGGAGAGGTTTAAGAAGACATTTATACCAGCTACTCTTGAGCTTTCAAATACTATGCAGAAGGGAAGACCGAGCCAGGATTGTGTGTTATGTATTTTAGAAATGTTAATGGGGGGATTTATTTATTGTATATATGTATATGTAATCATGGGTAATCTGTGTTTTTATTGTGTATGTGGTTTTTATGTGCGTCTTATTCTGTCGATATTTTTTTTTTGTTTAGAAGTATGTACTGCAGATGTGACACTTTAAGTTCCCTCTGGGATAATAAAGTTATTATTATATTCCCGCATGACAAATTGCACTTCCTAGCAGAATCATTTAATATTGTATGCAATGTGAAGAAAGCAGGGAAAAAAGGAACTGACAAAAAACCCCACAGTTTGGCTATATTATTGTAGGCCTTTTTTACAGCTTTCACTTTATACTAATGACACATCCACACATTGGGGGTTATTTATCATAGTCTGAGCACTGGCATATGAGTGCCCTGTCTACAACAGGCGGGGGCATGCATAGAATTTCAGTGATGAAATTCTCATATATTTGGATGGACTCTCACCTGTCCTCACCCGTATTAGTGCTTGTAGTAAATGTCCTGGCTTCCGGGCTGTGTACTGCACGCCTCTACTCTGCTACACGTAGACAGGGGGGCAGATGCCAATTGGATATAACTGAACTCCACAATGGGAGCAAAGGTTGGATTGGTACTAAAAAGGACTAAGGACTTATTCTGAAAGCTCTAATACTTTTGGGATAAGTCCTGAGGGGGTGACCACACGTTCAGTTTTTTAGATGCAGTTTTTGATGCCCCAACCTGGAATGGAGTAAAAGTAGGAGCAGCACCTTTCAATTATTTGTCTCAACCCATTATCATCCACACCTGCTCTTGGCTCCAAAAACTGCATCTGAAAAACTGAACGTGTAGATGCACCCATATTCCTTTTGAGCGCCGATCCGACCTAGGCTCCCTTTGTGGAGTTCAGTTGTATCCACTATTTATAATAAGCATTCCTACAAATATTTGTTACCTATCATTGGCCTGATCGTCAACTTGAAACATGCCATCTAGCAGAAGTCCGGGATTGGGTTTGCTGTCTGTTTTGTTGATATAGAAGAGTAAAAGTTGGAGTTTTATGGACCCTTAATTAGCCGGATTAACTCATTGTAAGGCTACATTCACACAAACATGTGCTCGCCGTACCGTAACACGGTGGGCACACGTCGGCACCTGGGAGAGGAGAAGGGGGTATGGTGCTCCCCTATGGTGCCGTAAGCCTTTTGCCGTCTATGGGGGACGTATATACGGCGTATATACATCAACCGTACATACGTCCCCCATACGGCTGTGTGAATGTAGCCTAACTTTGAGTTTGTGCTACAATCACTTGGTTGGAATCCGTGCACTAGGTATCCTCGATCCATTGGGGCAGTGAGCTGACACTAACACACAATACATCATCTCATGCACACGACCGTATGTTCTGTTCTGTATATACAGCTGTATTCTTGCGTATTTCAACAGTATGGAATCGTATTGCAATGTATCCATACCGTATCCGTATAAAATACAGTGGGCAGGCAATTGATGGAAGGCTCACTATTGGCTGGCTTACAGAATGCACCTCCCACTGGTTCTGGATACTGCATGTATATATGGCAGCATACGGTGCGCAGCAGTATGAAGCACATATTGGCCCATATTTTGTACGTTCCCATTGACTTCTATGGGGCTGTACAGAACGGAAATACGGTGAAAAATAGGACATGCTCTTTATTTTTATACAGCTCACTTACGGTACATGGATGGCCGTATTGCCCATTGTAATGAATGGGGTCGTATTGCAGCCTTAGGCAATGTTGATGCAGTTTTGACATATATTTACTATATTTACTGTTTAATCATGGCAAAATGTAGCGGGTCACAGATAACTTTGAACACAAGAGAGTCGCACATACGGACCCAGATACAAGTACTAAATACAGTATTGCATACAAATTATTATTTGCTAATAGGTACAAGGCAACTTTACTGCTTCATTTACATTTAAATACGATTAACAGTCAGTCCTCAAGAATAAACTGTATTTTCTCTCAGACGTCTAATCCATCTATTTGGAAGTTTTAAGTACATTACACAAAGCTGCAATAAATTACAAGACATTTGACACATTTCTCCTCCAGTTAAACATCCACAAGCATCTTTTTAACAAGATGAGGGCATGTGGGAAAAAGAAAGCTAAAATACAGGATAAATCACTTTAAAAATATATCTGCACAAAACACTCTTTAATTGGCATAATCCTCCTCCCGTTTGCTCTAAAAATAAGGTACATGTCCTCATTTTCAAAGCAGACGCTTTGAAAAAAAAACTTTTGCTCCAAATCTGGGCACTGTATACATATAATCTAATGGCTGCTATTTATATAGTCAGCAGGAAATAACATTGCAGTGTCGGAACTAAAACACTTCTGCTTGTATGGGAAGAAGAGACATCTCCAGCTGGAAAATTTTATGTATGAAAGTGTATGAGCCTTCTCCATGATCCTTTAGAGGGGTTTGCTCATGAAAGAAAGTTCTCAAATTTGATTCCCCTATTGATGTGTACACAATAAAGATAATTTTTAACCCCTTAATTTTACTCAGCTTTGTTGAAGTTTTAGTGCTGTGAGATGCTGTTAGCTGACAATGTGCTTAGATTATCAGGTCACAGGGTTTATCTACACTTTCATTTAGCTTCTGAACATTTACTATTATATGACACATAGAAAAAGAGAGATGAGACCGATCAGAGATGAAATATGGTGAGATCCATGATATGGATATAAAAAACAACACTCTCAGCTTTACTGAGATATAACACACATAGAGTCAGCTCTGCTGCTCCTTCCCCAACTATAGAGATCTTATCTTATCTATTGTTTGTAGAGTACGTCTCTGCACAATGCTTATTGATGACAGGAAGTGCCTGTGTCTGAATTTGCCTTGTAATGGTAGGGCCGGAGGTATAGAGCACTGCAAAGTACAGACAGGCGAAGCTATTCATGAGAAGAATCTGCCATGCCTGAGCATAGTCAGGAGATTTAAGGTCGGAACCCAGGAGAATCAAAATTGTATACACAAGGACAGGTTGGAATTATATCTGTGAAATGCTGTATTTTTTGTTAATAACAGTGAATTAGAGAATTTGTTATTTTGTTATCCTGAGTACATTTAAGAATCTTGCATTCGTGGGAATACACCTTTAAAGGGTACTTATCACCAGCTATCTCACATTATTCTATCTCACATTGTAATTCTGCCCCATAGTCATGTGAAAATAAGCAGACAAGAGTCATATTTTGCCTGAGATTAAACAAAATTAGAGGCTGCTGGTTTATGGTTTTGTGCTAGAGATATAAGCAGGTAAAGGCATGATTAGGAAAACAAGCTACAGACATTTTGAAAGATGAGATTCTCATCTTTAATCTGGTACCAAGATACAACTCAAGATAACGGGCATCTAAATTGACACTGTCCTTCAGTCTCTAAGCCTGACTGGTCTTTGCCTGAGAAGAGTCAGGCTGAGAGGCTGTAGGAGTGGCATCACAGATGCTCAAATATTGTATTGCTTTATAGTACTTTAATGTGGAACCACAGTTCTAAAATGAGAATCTCATCTTACAAATTGTATCAAATATGTCGTTCTGGAAGCTACCAAACAGGGATACAGGGAGTTAAGCACATAGGAGGACATTTATCAGTGCTTCTACGACAATTTTCTGGAGTAGAAGCGCTGAAATAATCTCACTGTCTTGCGCACTGCAAGATATTAGGATTATTTCCTGATTACGCCACCTACGTGTCATGTGGCCGTGGGGGGGTGTGCCCGCCGTTTTTTACGCAAAACTACACCAGGTTGGCCTGGCCCAGTTTTCACTGGCGTCACGACCACCTGTCAAATACATCAAGAGGTCTAAGCCTCTTGATGTATCCACCAGGCCAGGGAAGCGTGGCCTTTATCATAGGCCATCACACAAGTATCGGCATATGATAAATTTCCCCCGTTGTAAGGAATCATTATGACCTATGATTTTAACTGACCATTTCTATGGTTTTGTAGCTCGCAAAACCACAAACCTCATAAAAGAGTAGATTCTTTCTTTAATATGATACCAAAACCATGGTTCAGCCTGCTATAGAGCCGAAGATGTAGGTATCTAAAGTGACACTCCGAGTCTGACTCTTCTCTGATCATTTACACATGACTTCGGAGAATATTTTTTATAAGTACACAGGAAAGAATTCACATAAAAGATGGAATTCTCTAAATTATATTTTATACCGTATCTGATGGTGTAGTTTAGTGGGGTAAAAGCTGCTAAAGGGTTCCCTTTCACATGGCTGCGCCATACTATTATGGTGCACAACATTAAGGGGTTAAAATATTTTTCTAATTCTAAAATACTCCTCTGGATACACACATTTTGTTGAAACAAATCAGGGATAATTTAACATGACACTTGCACTGAACTCCAAGGTTCTACCTGCTTCTCCAATGACCTTTTCAATCCATTAAAAATAAGAAATAAAATGTTAACATTTGATAAAGGTTTTTAGAAATAAATACTTCCCAGACAGCGAATTTGCTTTACATAAATTTGATTATGCATATAGTATTATTATATTCTAACACCGAGAATTTGGCACATAATTATTTTCATGCTGCTTCAGGAGAAAATACAATTTAATTCTACAAGTTTTTAATATCTCTCACTGCAGGGACTTTTTCTGAGTAGGGAATATTGAACATTGTGCAATTTCTTATTAGTATTAAAAGTCATTGTAAGATTTTAAAAATATTTTTGTACTACTAGTGTACTTTAGTATCACTAGACTTTAATGTAAATCAGTCACCATCATTGCAGTACTGGCAGAACTGCCATCAGAGTCGCAGGCATAGCGATTAAAATCAGGGGAGGGGTATTTTATTGTAGGGGACCTTAATTTATTGGGCTCAATATATATTATAATTTATTAAGGGGGAGGGGTTCAATTTACTATGAGTCTTTATGAGGATTGTAGAAATAATGACCCAAGGGGGATCTGATACTTATTGATTCACTGGCGATAATATAATTTTTTTAAGTTATATAGATGACATTGTAACTTTTTGTAGTATGTTCTATGCAGTGTGTTTTAATATATTTGTGGGGTACTGCATAGTCAGTTGGCTTGTGAGAAAAAAAATATTATTTAGAAGCACAGTGTTGTAAGCCAGGGAACATTATACTGTAACTGACAGAGTTATTTTTAGGGGCACAGTATGTAAATATGCTACATGAAGCTGAAGAGAATGCTAAATTCTGCAGGGAGTCATATCCAGGAAAAGTTGTAATGAAATTCAGTACCTAATGGACAAATTTGATCACATGTAAGTTGTTAGATGACATTTCTACCTTTTTTTTTATCAGTACAGTAATTTCTATCAGCATTATTTGATCTGTGATGTAGAGCGGAGTAGAAAAAAGGCACAGAGAAGATTTGTTACTAATATAACCTGCCTTAATCATTGCTGGAATAAAAATTGCTTCAAATATTTAGTTAGGGTTTAAATGTTCAATTTCAAGATTTCAAGTACAATTATAAGAGCACGGCTTGTTTGGAAGATTTCCAAGAGAAAGTGTATTCTTTCTGAAAAGAACAAGACTTCACTTTGCAAAGCTGAATCTGAACAAATTACAAGACACCTGGAACAATGTCCTATTGAAAGATGTTTGGCCATAATGAAAAGCACAAATTTGGCAAAAAACGAGACACATACTGTATCAACACTAACAGCTCAGGGTGGACGAGTTGGATTTGATTCGCAACCACAGCTTAAACTTGGCCAAAACTGGGTCATAAAACAGGACAGTGATCCCAAGCAGGGGTGCACCTAGCCTTTCTGCTGCCTGAGGCGAACTATAAAAAGACGCCCCCCCCCCCCACTCCATATATGTAATATATCAGGGAGTGTCAGGACCAGACCCAATCATATTGGTTTAATGTTAAAATAAAGCAATGCAAAATACATAGAGCATCCCACCGTGTACTATAGAATAAACACAGCGAGCTACAACAAAGCACAAATACTTACAACAATCCGCCATATAATATAAAATCAATACAGCGTGCTGCCACATACCATACAATACATACAGCGTGCTGCCACATACCATATAATACATACAGCGTGCCCCCATATAGCATATAATACATACAGTGTGCCCCCATATACCATATAATACATACAGCGTGCTGCCACATACCATATAATACATATAGCGTGCCCCCATATACCATATAATACATACAGTGTGCCCCCATATACCATATAATACATAGTGTGCCTCCATATACCATATAATACATACAGCGTGCCGCCATATACCATATAATACATACAGCGTGCAGCCATATACCATATAATACATACAGCGTGCCCCCATATACCATATAATACATACAGTGTGCCCCCATATACCATATAATACATAGTGTGCCTCCATATACCATATAATACATACACTGTGCCGCCATATACCATATAATACATACAGCGTGCCCCCATATACCATATAATACATACAGCGTGCTGCCATATACCATATAATACATACAGTGTGCCGCCATATACCATATAATACATACACCGTGCTGCCATATACCATATAATACATACAGTGTGCCGCCATATACCATATAATACATACAGTGTGCCGCCATATACCATATAATACATACAGGGTGCCCCCATATACCATATAATACATACAGCGTGCCGCCATATACCATATAATACATACAGCGTGCCCCCATATACCATATAATATATACAGCGTGCCGCCATATACCATAATAATACATACAGCGTGCCCCCATATACCATATAATACACACAGCGTGCCCCCATATACCATATAATACATACAGTGTACCGCCATATACCATATAATACATACAGCGTGCCGCCA